>NC_136384.1:39626575-44426575 GCF_965140285.1 Lepidochelys kempii
CTGAATGTGATGCAAACAATATTGTCTCTGCTGTAACAGATAAGTGGAAAAATCATCTTGGGAACAAAATATCTCAGCTGAAAATGTTAACATAAAGAAATTGTTTATTAGACGTGCATTCAAACCATTGTAAGCTAACAAAGGATCCCTTTCAAGATAATTGGGAGCCTTTGTCTACCTGTCATTTACCTCGCCTCTCTTCCAGACTCATAGTAAGGCTATATAAACATGTTGGGTTGGAGGAAAAACCTTCGGTTTGCACACTTGTGGGAGGGTAATGTAAGAAATACCTAGTTACTGACCAACCTCTTACAAATGTTGTATTTGTTGGAATATTGAGGAGAAATATTTAAGACTACAAACCTGGGTGCTTTGAAGTCGCTGCTTGGTTGGAGCAAAGTGAAGCATCTGGTATTTGCCTTGCAAGAAATGGAGTAATAAGGTGGTGTCGCATGTTATTGAGGACTGGGGCCAGACTGCTGGGCTGTTTCCTAGAATTACCTCCATTTAGGTCAGGTGTGACTATTTTATGATACTCCTTTGGGATAAGAATCAAAAGAATATTTCTCCATTATTTGCCTCCCCCTTATCTTTATGGGTTCCAGCTGTTTAAAACCTCTTGCTTTACAGCTAGGCCCAGCTAATTTTAAATGTCATTAACTTTTCACTGGTTTTATATTATCATTGTCTCAGGTGGCTGAGCTATGTGTTTGTTGTTATGGTGGGGTTGTTTTTTGTTTACCTACTGTAACATAAGAGTACATTCAGACAATGCTTTAATGTTGCAAATTTCTATTTTTAGCCTGGGAATTTCTTTGTCTGTTTTCAATACAGAATAGTGAGGTGACAGGTCAATATGTGTTTGCTCTGAACTGATTGCTGTTCAAGGTTGCTGCTGTTGCAGTCACAAATTGGGACTTTGCTAGATATTTTTCACAGAATTATAGACATGACGTGGAAAGGCCTAATAGGCCACCTAGTCCCTTTCCTATACAATTCAAGACTAAGATTTTGGGTTTTGTTTTGCCTTCTTCCTTCTTACAGGTTTTTGTAGGCATTGCTAAAGTTGTCCAGTAGAAAATGAGATTTTAGTGAAGCAAGGAAAATGTTAGGCTTCTCATTCTTATTAACTTTGCTCATTGGGGAAATCATGGTGACTTTAGACATATGGGTTATTTTGGTCATTGCTTTGTTCTTAACACACACATTTATGTTCATGTATCATTATGCTTGTGTCCTCACAGGCAATTTTCTTGGGTATCATGACCCTGGGCACCCTACACTCTACAGCAATGATATTGGTACAAAATATGCCTTGTGAGGTTTCATTTGAAAAGTAATAACACACTGGTGATAAATATTGTAACACATTAACATGTGTTAATGTTTTATGTGGAGTTATGAATTCCCTCTGTATGATGGTATCAGAACATATTTAAGTCCAGACAGCCTAGCCTAGGTAAAGGTGATAAATAGGTCTGTCCTAGAAAAGGAATGCGGGTTTACTTCAATTTACATATTAGAGTAAACAAACATCGAGATAAACTCGACAACAGAAAATTAACATGGTTTCTGTACCCCAGAGTGACACATGAGACTGAATGCTCAGGAGGCTTCCCTGACTTGTAAAACAAAAACATCCCTTTGGGGATATAAGGACCATAGAGAAACTCCATCTTTATTCTTCACCTTAGGAGAGAAAGGAACAAAGCAATTTAATCGCTGATGGATCCTGGCAGGCTGGCCAGTAAAAGCTGGCAAGGAGCTTTTGGGTGAAAGAAACAATCTTGAACTTAGACTGCATCATACTAAATTACATTTTAGTCTTTTAGATGCATGTTTTCATTTTGATTTGCTTGTAAACATTTCTGCCTTTATCTCTATTTCTTGGTATCACTTAACCTATGTCCTTTTGTTAATAAACTTGTTTTATTTTTACTACAAACCAACTCAATGCTGTGTTTGAAGGGAAGGGTGCATTTACCCCAATTAGGTTAATAACCTGTAATGTACTGACTCTTAAAGAGCAGCAAACTTAATATCTTCTGTAAATGAACAGTGGTGGAGCTGTGCATCACAAGAAAGATCTTTGAGGAGCTCAGGGGCTGGAGTTCACTGATGTTACTTGCTAGACAAGGTATGGGCTGGGAACCATGAAGAGTTTGCTGGTGGGGAAAAGAGACTGGTGAGATAGGGAGCTGACACACCGTCTAATCTCTAGCAAGACTTACTTTTGCTGAGGCAGAGAGGTAACGCAGTGGCTCACAACCGTAGGTATCCCCAGCAGTGTGTTGCCATTTCTATTTGATTATTCACATTTTTTATCTAAATGTTGATTGTATTTCTCTTTCTCAAGCCTTTGCTTTGCTTAGGAATACTCTATCTGCAGTTTTTAAAAAATTTGATTTTTTTCAGGATGATTTTGTCATTTCCACAAGTATTGATCTGCTCACAGTGAATGAGATTTGTCTGTCAGCTGAGATCTCTGTTACCTTTGTGTAGTGTTAACACCATGGAAATATTATGTCGCTCATCCCCCTCACCTTGCAAATTTTCCATCACTATAATTGAAGGTTAACAAACGCATGGAAGGCTCATCCCCCTCAGCTCATCCCAATTCCAGGAATTGACATCTCCTCAGCTGTTATTGGGAGTGGACTACATCCACCCTGATTGAATTGGCCCTGTCAACACTGGTTCTCCACTTGTGAGGTAACTCCCTTCTCTTCATGTGTCAGTATATTTATGTCTGCATCTGTAATTTTCACTCCAAGCATCCGATGAAGTGGGTTCTAGCCCACAAAAGCTTATGCCCAAATAAATCAGTTACTCTTTAAGGTGCCATCGGACTCCTTATTGTTTTTGTAGATACAGACTAACACAGCTACCCCCCTGATTCTTAGACCTTATTATACTAATAGACACTGGATCAAAGTTGTCCCTATTGTACTTCAGTGGAAGTGATTGGTGATTTCTAATGAGTTACCCCAGGGTTAATTTGATTCACGAATGACATTTTATTTGTCAAAATTCCTTGTTCCAACCATAACCTTATTTCTATTGTTAGTAGTAGTAGTATCACTCTAGCATCTAGGAGCCTTAGTCATGGAACAGGACACCATTGTGCTAGGCACTATACAAACAAAAACCAGGAAGACCATCCCTATTCCAAAAAGTGTACAATCCAAGTATAAGAAAAGAGACAACAAATGGATAAAAACAGACAGATGGGGGAATACAAGGAAACAATGAGACAATATTGGTCAGCATGGTGAGCGTTGATTTCAGCACACCCAGTCCAGTTATTGTCAAGTTTTTTGCAGGCATCAGAGCAAAGTAGAGGATAAAGAAGTAGGTTTGCATATGTTTATGGGGAGCTCCTCCCAAGTATGAGGGACAGCATGGGAGACAGGGCAAAAGTGCCTGTTTGAAAATATATCAAGTGGTTGATAGAGATTGGCATCATGGGCTGATCAGAGACAGAAGCTGACCTCTCAACAATGAATGACAGATAATAGGGAGGGTGGGGATAGGCTGCAAAGGGCCTTGACAGTGAAAACAAATTGCTTAAGTTTGATGTGATAGAGGAGGGGGAGTCAGAGGAGAGATGCAAGGAGTTCTTGTAAGGTATCACCTTCTACTGTATGAGTTCCTAGAGAAATTTAGGAGGCATTTCTGTTTATCAGAGAATGATGCCTTTAGTCAGGAATTTTCAAAGAAGCCTAAGGGAGTTTGAATTACAATGGGACTCGGGTGCCTAATTCCCTTTGAAAATCTTTGCCTTGTAGAAAATTTGCCAGTATGGCATCAAAGGGTATTGAGAAACTCTCTTGAGAAGAGAGATTGAAAAGACTGGGATTGTTTACATAGAAAGAAGACAAATAAGAGGGAACATGATAACAGTATGTAAAACAGTGAATGACACAGAAAAGGTAGATTGGAATCTTCTTTTTTCTGTTTCCTAACACAAGAACAAGGAAGACATTCAACTAAATTAAAAGATGAGAAATTCAAACCAATGAAATACATTTTCATGTGTGTGATTAAACTGGTACTCATTACCACAGAAGTCATTAAGGCCAAGAGCTTAACAAGATTTCAAAATGGATTGGATATTCATTTGAATATCAAAAATATCCAGTGTTACCATAATTAATAACAACAAATATATTGGAAGGAATATTTAATTGCATGCTTCAGGGTTCAAGCCAATTAGAGATCATGATGAGACCTCTGGGGGGAGCTAAGGGGGGAGATTGTCCCACATCTGTCTCCTACCAGATTCTTAGACCTTCTTCTGAAGCATCTGGTACTAGTCACTCTCAGAGACAGGACACTAGACTAGACAGATCACAGGTCAAATCCAGCATGCCAGTTCCTATGTTTCTATGGTTACTGGAGATGCTTGGCTCTATTCTAAGCTCTAGGCTTTACTTGATTTTTACTTCATTGGCTTCTTGTGGTTTACTGATGATTTTTTTCTGAAGAATTTACATTTTTTTCCTCTCCAGTACAATTAATAGAACCCATGATTTCCTTGATTTTTCCTGTGGCTATTCTTAGGATGAGATTCTGGCTCTTATCTTATTTGGTTCCTTTTGCTTGGTTTCTGTGAAGTATCTTTTTCTATATAGTGCAATACCAGTCTATCTGATCCCATTCTGCCATAAATCTTTCCTTTTATTCATGATCCAGGACAAGAAATCTAGAACCAATAACACAGATAAGTTTAGCCCTAGATATCACCAAATGTATTTGGAGTGGTAGTCTGGTAAGCCTTCTCACAGCTGGACTCTGTTGCAGGTAGTGAAGAATTTCCATTGTGCAGCTCATATGCAGAGGATCATAAATAACTGGAGATCAGCAAGGAGACTGATGCCCTTCAATTGTCATTTTAGATTTATGTCCATTAATTGTGCAGAGCAATTAATCCAATTTTAGAGGAAGAAATCTGACATAGCATATGTATTTACATGTACAGAGATATGGTATATGGAGTTGGATTAATATAATCCTTTCCCCTTTTCAGTATACATAGATATATACTTCCTCTATTCATTTGTGAAGATGTCTTTGAAATGTAATCATTGAAGCTAATTTTAAGGATCTAACACTACTTCTCTTCATTTAATGCTATAAAATTAATGGTCCTTCATCCAATGCAAATGATCATGTCATCTCCAACTGTATGTAGCTCTTCTTCTCATATGCTGAATATGATTAGTTTTCCTGAAGCAGAATTAAAGCATGTGATCCTCTGGAGTAAGGCAAAAGCAATATCCCTTTGTGCATTTTCAAAGGTTTTGTTATGATGAAGCATTTTTAACACACAGGATTTCAAAAATTTACAGTGGAAAAAAAAGTTAGACAGGTGAGCTTTAGCAGCTGTAGCCTTAGGACAGTGCAGACAGAAACAGTAATGGCAGCTCAAACATCTTCATGTGAGATTTGCCAGGCATTACAATAAACACTTGTAAGAAAAGAGAGATAGCTACTTCTCAAATAATATGCCATCCTGTTCCAAATGAAGCCAATCACAAACCTCCTACTGACTTCAATAGTAAATGGATAAAGCTCGTAATACTCCTTTTCTAAAACAGTGTTGAATATTTGCACAATCAGAGACCACACATGCAGGACCTAATTTTCAAAAGGTTGGGCATCTAAGATCAAGTACAAAAGTGTATACGCTTAAACCGTGTGTGAAAAAAAAAGTAGGGAATGACTGCCTAGGAAGGAGTACTGTGGAAAGGGATCTGGGGGTCATAGTGAATCACAAGCTAATTATAAGTCAACAGTGTAACATTGTTGCAAAAAAAGCAAACATTCTGGGATATATTAGCAGGAGTGTTGTAAGCAAGACATGAGAATTAATTCTTCCGCTGTACTCCATGCTGATTAGGCCTCAACTGGAATATTGTGTCCAGTTCTGGAAAGATGTGGACAAACTGGAGAAAGTCCATAGAAGAGCAACAAAAATGTTTAAAGGGCTAGAAAACATGACCTATGAGGGAAGATTGAAAAATTGGTTTTTTTTAGTCTGGAGAAGAGAAGATTGAGTGGAACACAATAACGGTTCTCAAGTACATAAAAGGTTGTTACAAGGAGGAGGAAGAAAAATTATTCTCCTTAACCTCTGAGGATATGACAAAAGGATTAAATTGCAGCAAGGGCGGTTTAGGTTGGACATTAGGAAAAACTTTCTAACTGGCTAAGCACTGGAATAAATTGCCTAGGGAGGTTGTGGACTCTGTATCACTGGAGATTTTTAAGAGCAGGTTAGACAAACACCTGTCAGGGATGGTCTAGATAATACTTAGTCCTGCCATGAGAGCAGGGGACAGAACTAAATGACCTCTTGAGATCCCTTCCAGTCCTACGATTCTATGAAGCTATCTTAATTTTTATGCAAATTGACTGTGCATATGGTTGGCAAGGTAGGCACCTTATCAACCATTTGAGAGTGAAAATGAGGTAACTGCAAATATAAACTAGATATGCAATTGCAGGCCTTTTTTTGAATGCATCTCTATGTGTCTGATGTTTTGAAAATCTGGCCCAAGAGATTTTCTCAGGTACAAGTTCTGCACACAAACATCCCAGAGAAATGCCACGATTAGAAAAATTGTATGCAATTTTAAGACATCTCCTATATAGGAGTGAATTCAGGATCATTGTCTAAAACTTATAGATAGTATCAGTGATGTTCCAAAGGGATTTATATATAAGGATTATGGAGTGAGGTCTACATTTGAGGCAATTGAAAAGTCATACAACTTGACTATCTTCTTATGAAATATCCTATAATGGAAATTTCACTACATAACAGACATGATGACCTGGGAAAGTGTGTGTATGAAATGATGCAGAGCCCCTATCTGAATACGAGCAAACAGGAAGTTAATACCTTGCTGTGATCTCCCTCAGCTGCGCAGAGAGAAGGCCCAGTCAGGTGTTTGGAGGATAGCCAAGAAACTCTATAGGAACAGCATCCTGGTAATCAGAGAACAAGAGGCTCTGAGAAAATAGAGCTCTACACCCAGTTGCTGGGGACCTGAAGTGGGTATTTTCTGTAAATTCCTTTGATTACAACCTCTGAGCCCTAAGTTTAAAAGCAGAGCTTTAAGGAGAAAATCTTCCTTGCTAAACAGCTTTGTTTCTTGCTGGAGGAGGTGGTCCACTTCTTCCTCCACCCCATCCCCATCCCTGGCTTTGCATGTGTTCCAGTTACAAAGGGAAACAGTAGTAGGAAATTGTAGAGGAAATAGCCTGAGGCATGGTTGCAGCTAACATAATTTAATATTGATCGTCAATAGGGACTTTGTTAATTTAAGGAAATCTCTATGCTAACCAAAACAGTACAGTATTGTACATATCATTTGTGACCAAGTTATGTGGGGATGCTAGCCATGTTAAAAGATTTGTGTTTGGCTGACACTCATTGAAAATGGTAACCAGCCCTAGTGTGATGTGAGTGTGAAGACCAATGGTTGCTGCTTATAAGCAATCATAAGACAAATAGACACACAGCAAGTTTCTACAAGAAGAGTGTTTTAGATAAACAGTGGTAACCATGAAGTTAGTTCTTTCCATATTTAAGCACAACAAGAGAAACTTGAGAAAGTCCATTTAAAGCACAATAAAATTAGAAAAACAACAAATGCTTCCCAACAGGCTCTTGGAATTCTCATCCAGAAATTCATCTCCTTTATTAAAACAGGGCAGCACAACCAGGAAACTGGATGGCTCAGGCTTTTCACTGGTGATGGATCAATGAGTCATATCCATACTGTTTGCTACACGATGCACGTTTTCTTAATTCAGTCCTTAGCAGATAAGTATCTGCATCACAAAAACCGTAAAGTCACAATCACAATTGGTGCTAATTCTACACTTGTGGCAGTCTAAACAGGAAGGTGCACACTGAAATTTCATGCTGGGAATTAAAGTACCCTCACAGCTCTAGAAATATGCCATCCTACTGAAGCACGTTGTCAGGAAGGTATGGGAGAGTTTGCACTGCTATTGTTCTTTGGAGGAAGGGAAGATTTCAGTCTCCAGGGCTACCACTCTGGCACATTTCACAAGCCATATAATTCACTTTAATGTTTTTCTTTAACTTCATTCCAAGTTTTTAATTCAGGAAGGTCTCACTCAGAGCAATAAGACAAGAGAACATCCAAATGTTTCAATATGAATCTGATCATTTCAGTGACCACATCTTGAAATCTGTTCCTGCTTATTCTAAGAAAGATTTCTTGGGAAACTTCTGCCATTAAAAAATATGTAGGTGTTCACTCTCCATTCCAGAAAAAGCCATATTGGATCCATAACTACAGACTGGAGGCCCGTTTCCCAGAACAGATTATTTTGATTTTGGCAAGTCCAGTTTCTTTTAATTATTTTAACAAAGTATAATCCATGTATATACAGAGTCCACTAAAGACCACCTACTGATATGTGAACTACTGTTTTAAGCACCCACTGTAAGCTATTTGTATGTCATCCCCAGTAACATTTTGTCTGACAGTTAGTTGAAAGAATTCTCCTGGTAGCAGACTGATTTTCCTGGTTCTTTGCATGGCTAGGGGTGCTGGAACAATTTTTATAGTGTGGGTGCTGAGAGCCATTGAACCAAACTGCAAATCCTGCATATAATGGCAAACATTTCAAGCCAGGGCATGCTGCAGCACCCCTAGTTCCAGGACCTATGTGAGTGGCTGCTTAAGGCTTTCACCTATTAGCTTTTGTACTTTAACACTACACCTAGTTTTCTTGAAAACTTCCAAGCTGTGAGCAGTAAGGATCTCATTTCGCCGGGACAAAATGGTTCATAATGAGATTCCAGTAACTGAAAGTACCTAATCCTGGATTTCTTCACAACGTTCAGTAGATAGTTCATATTTGTCCTTCGATAGCACTTGCAGTTTTGTTGTCCAGCTTCAAAGTCATATTTTCCACTCTGCTTCATAGGGTTCATCTTTCCAACAAATCCTTTGACTATTTTCTTAATTGTCTTCATTGAGTCTCTCACAAGTTGCTTAATCTTTTGTGCATAAGGTTCAGACTCCTAGAAATGACATTATTTCAGTCTAACCAAACTCTCTGCAGTATGGGCAAATGGCAAAGTCCTTTTTTCATCCTCTCCTGTCTGCTGCTTATCCAGTTTTGGAATTAAATATTTGTTTCTGAACTTTTGGCAATTCGAGTAATAATTATTAGGATTCTATATTCAAGTAGCAGGTGTTTCATACAGAAAATACTTGAACTGGAGCAAAACTCAGCAGTTTCACATCTCAGCAGTTTGTGCTAGAGATGAATTTAAACAAAAACACTAGATCTGAACCCCCTCCCCCACAAATTAAGAGGAAGTTCAGAACCCAACCCAATCTTTGCAGCTGGCCTTTATTGTTGTAATGTGCCAAACCTCTGGATCTCAACTCCCTTGAACATTTGGGAAGTCTGGATTCAGATCTATCCTTCTTAAGATTTTTTGTAGTCCCCACCACCATATAATAAATATTGCACTGGAGGTACATGTCTAGTTAATGCCAACATTATTTGCTTTTTCGGTCTCCTCACTTTTGTACCTGTGGCTCTGAGCTTAAGATTTGAAAGAACAGAAAAACTGAAAACAAAGCCAAGACAAAAACACCAAGATTCACCTGATTTCATAGAAACTGTTTGAAACTGTGCACTTTGCCTGGTTTCACTGTGAAACCAAAGATCAGGTCAGACTCACTGGAAAGCTTTGTAGTCCTTCAATGACTATAGTCAACAAACCTGCTCTGCCTTTCAAGTTTGTATCAAAACCTGAAGTCATGAGAGTTGTGGGGAAAGTGGGGGATTAGTTATGTCCATACTGCAACCCTCTGTTATTGTTTGATGAAAGCCAATGGGATTCTTGATGCTGACCAAAGAGAGTACTGCCTCTAGACATAAATACAGGTCACACACAAACTGTACTGGGTGATCCTGGGAATAACTTTATTGCTCCTTTGTAAACCAGATTGACAACTAAAAGCTTCACAAAAAAAAATACATTTCAGGAGGCACTTGGAGGAGAAGAGGGGAGGTTATTTCAGCATTGCTCCTTCTGGTCCTGGCTAAAGCCATGAACGGTTTATAGCCAAGTGCTAGGATTCTGGTCCTCGGTGACCTTATTCTTAGAATCATAGAATATCAGGGTTGGAAGGGACCTCAGGAGGTCATCTAGTCCAACCCCCTGCTCAAAGCAGGACCCATCCCCAATTAAATCATCCCAGCCAGGGCTTTGTCAAGCCTGACCTTAAAAACTTCTAAGGAAGGAGATTTTACCACCTCCCTAGGTAACGCATTCCAGTGTTTCACCACCCTCCTAGTGAAAAAGTTTTTCTTAATATCCAACCTAAACCTCCCCCACTGCAACTTGAGACCATTACTCCTTTACTCCTTTACCATTACTTCTTCTTTCTACCCCTATTTGACTAGACACTATTCCCAATCATATATAAGGAAGACAGAGATTTTGAATCCTCTGTGACTGTCTCAGTCTTCTCTCAGTCTGTCTACCACTTGATTATTGCAACATTCTTTGCCTGACACAAATAGGGAGTCCCATGGGCTAAAAAACATTTCAGCCATAATGCCCGTAAGATGTTAAGCTGGGTAAATCACTGTATAGCAGCCTGTCACTCTACACTTTACCCTTTTGAAAAAGGAAAGGTAGTTCAAAGTCTGAAGTAGTATTGGCACTTTTCTATTGCTTTTTCTCATTTTACAGGAAGAGTCTCAAATCTGGCTCATAGGCTGGCATCTTTATAACTGTATTTGTTATGCAACATAGCAAAAGACCTGTTATTATTTTTCACAGTACAGATGATTTTGTTTTTATATCATTTCCTAATAATTCCTATGACTCAAAGGAAAAAGTCCACTCTGTGAAATGTGCTTGATACAAGAGGTTCCCAGCAATAATATAGGAGCAACGCTGGCTCAGATTCTGGCTGCTTGGCACCATGCCGCCAGCATAGCAGGACGCTGGGAGGATCACCCAGCGTAGGGGGAACCTCCAGGGTCACAAAGCCGGTGTGGCTGCTCTTACCCCACTTCCTGTCTCTCTGATGCTACGTAGGGGGCAAGATTGTTGCAACAGAGATGGGGCCGAGGCTGCTTTATGGCAGGCTCATCCCCAGCTGTTGTATCAGCCTATTGGACTCTGTATAATAGACAAGCTCTGACAAGCAAGATGCATGTTCCTCACCCCAAATGGTTCCACAGTTCATGAGATGGTAGGTTTGAAACAGCAGAGGTGGTAGGAAAACCTGTGCTGGTGGAAAAACTATCAGAAGGCTAGGAGATATTTGACCAGTTCATATAAGAATCAAAAAGTTTGGATCCTTGCCTGAAGCATATCAAAGCTATTCATGCTTTCAGGAGTTTGCCTGTACAATCTCCAATTTTCCCTCCCCCGCGGTGCCCCTTGCTCTGTCTATGGGAAAACTCCAGTGATTTTTAATAACAGCTTAAATAGCTAAATAAATATTTGTTACATTAGAATAAATCAAAACAGGAATCTTCAACAGGGCTATTTTAAAAAATAACTCATTGCTTTGCTGGCCTCCATTAAGAACCTGATCCTGTTTCTAAGTGGGAATTTTTGACATAGATTCCAAACCAGTTCCCATTAAAATCAAAGATCTAATTGCATCCCCTTTTCTATAGCTGCTTGGCAGGCCACTTGTCAGTTCAGGAGTAGCTGGCTCCAGAAGGGCTGCACAACCACTGCACAGTGCCCTGTTCCATGTGTGGCAGAGCAAAGGATGAGGGTAGGGCATGGATGGCTAGAAAGAAGTAGGGCAAGAATATCCAGTCTTACATGGAACTTTTTTTGGGGGAACCCATCAGTATACTTGCCAATATCCTCTAACAAAAAAAGTGTTTTCATAAATCTGCATGTATTTACATAAATACCTCCATAAACCATCAGAAGCAAATGTCTGTAACAAGACCTCAAAAAAGGTAGATAAATGCATGCATATATGGGGAGTTTAGAGTATTTCTTATGTGCCATATCTGTAAAACCAATAAAGAATAATGACTAAACTAATTTCCATGACATGTATACACACTTCTAGTCTCATTTTTGTAGTAACAATTCCTCAGAGAATGGTGGGGCATGTCTATTATTGCTAAACCTAAATTACCACTAATTAATCCCCAAAATGTCAAAAGGAAATCCAAAAGTTACACTAATTTCAACAGTTCTGTGCTGGGGGTTCTATAAAGAGCTGGTGATAATGAACACTGAAAGGACAGGCATTCAAAACATGCAGTCCCACTGCTTGTCTGCAAAAGCTACAAGACTGAGATAGCTTCAGCTCATTGGCTACTCCCATATTCTCTGCATCCAGCACAGCCACTCAGGCCAGGTGTTGGTCCAAATATTTTCCCTAAGGACTATATCCTGCAAGGTACTGACTATCCTGACCTGATCCAGCAAAGCACTTACACTGAAGTAAAGAGGACTACTTAGATGTTTAAAAGTAAGAATATGTTTAAGTGCTTTGCTGGAATGGACCAGAGTGCTCAACACCTTGCAAGATCAAGCCCTAAGTTACTATGGCTGCTATTTCTCTCAGTTGAGGCTATTATTTTAATTATTCTTCCTACAAGAGATTGGCCCAAGCCCTTGAATTATGGAGTAGTTTATATCCGAGCCAGACATCATGGCTTATCCCTCTCTAACAATCTGAAATAGGTGCCTACATTCAAATTCCCCCAAACTTTTGAAAAGTAGGGATCTGTATCTTGATGCAAACTTTGCATCCCTATTTCTCAGCCTGATTTTAAGTAGACAATGCAAAGTAGGACCAATAAGAAATCCTGGAATAGGTGCTCAGGTGGGTTTACTACAGATAGATTCTGAAAAGTTCTAACGTTCTTGTAAGGATAAATTCAATCATTTAAAAATTGTTGTTAATTTAACAGCTGGTTTAACAACTCTGTTAACAATTTTTTTAAAGCTATTGATCTTACCTCATAACAACCCTGAAACTTTTGGCTGTTGAATGGCAAATCCAGTTGTTTGAGCCCCAGTTTGCTCCAAGAAATTATCAAAATGGTTGCTTCTTGTTTATTTGAGAATTTTTCCTTTTTTATTATACATTAAATGTAACTTTTTCAGTGATTTACTCTGTCGATGTAGAAGATTTGAATATCTGTTATGTTATGCTGGAATTTTTTTTAATGCATGGCATTGCTCCACTGAGCAGCATTTAGCTCTTTGCATTGAGCATGTTTCAGTCAGGAGGAATGGGGTCGAGATAAAAGGATAAAGTCATGTAAAAAGAGAAAGCAAAAGCACGAAAATAGGCCTACAACTTTTAGATTAGTGAATTTTATTTATTCATTCCATTAAATGTTATAGTATTTCCTTGGCTGGCATCCCATAACTCTGTATGTTTGGAGGACAAGGGATTGCAGCTTGTTGTTGCTGGATTTGAGTCTTATTACTTCATGCTGTTACCCAAAATTGTGGATGACTGCCAATTTCTTCATATATTTTTGTTTTGGGGTTGGTGAGTGGTTGGGGGTTCTTTTAAGGAGGTTCTTTTTCAAGATCTGTTTCACAATTTTGATTATTGTTTGTGTTTAAATGTGTGACCACCTATGCAGAAGGCATAAGGATTACAGTTAAATAATTTGATCTATACTTATCTAACTGGTGTTATGTACATTTCTTTTTGTTAACTGTTGCTTCTGATCCTGAATAGTCCCTTAACTATTCAAAGTGAAGGAGAATGACAATATTTTTCAAATGAAACTACCCTGCTAATCAGCCTCACAAAGCCAAAGCCAGGGTGGCATGATTCTGTATATGTGTGTGCGTGCGTCTCACTGTACCTGTGTATAGCAAGAGACAGCAGAATTCTTGCATATTCCAGCTCACAAGAAGAGAAGCTGTATAAAGCAGAGGAGCACCGAGGAAGCCCATATTCACAAATACAGCTTGCAGGTCTAATTTAAGACTAATCAGCCTTTATAGTGTTCCTTTAAAAGCAGCTTTTGTCTTAAGTTAGTTCAATGAAAAAAGATCATCTCTACAGCTTTATGGGTTTTGGTTTTTATTTTTTGTCCATAATGCTAATATATCACTTGTAGTGATATAATGTAGGTACTGTACATTAATCCCCAGATCATATAAAGTAAAGCCTCAGAGTTACGTACACCTCGGGAATGGAGTTTGTTTGTAACTCTGAAATGTTCGTATCTCTGAACAAAACTTTGTGGTCATTCTTTTAAAAGTTTACAACTGAACATTGACTTAATACAGCTTTGAAACTTTACTATGCGAAAGAAAAATCGTGCTTTCCCTTTTTTTGTTGTTGTTGTTTGTTTAACACAGTACTGTACTGGTTTTGTTTTTGTCTCTGCTGCTGCCTGATTGTGTACTTATGGTTCCAAATGAGCTGTGTGATTGACTGGTCAGTTCGTAACTCTGAGATTCTACTCTAATAAGAAACAATGATGGAGCAATGCTAAGAGAAAAGAACCAGGAAAGCACATTAGGAGCATTTCTATGATTTCAAGTATGAAACATTACAGAGAAAAGAAGGGAATAACAGGTATATGTGCACTGTAGTGATTTCGGCATATATGTCAAGATTGTGATCTGCTATATTGGTGGAAAGCCTGAATAACCCCACTGACGTCAGGAGACTTATTTGGGTTTTCCATCAGTTTTACACAGAGCAGAATCTGGTCCACATTGTGCTACACCGGGGTGGGAAAACTATGGCCCAGAGGGCTGGATCCAGCCTGCCAGCCATTTTAAGCTGGCCCTCAAGCTCCCACTGAGGAGCAGGGTCTGGGGCTTGCCCTGCTCTGGAGAACATAAGAATATAAGAACATAAGAACCCATACTGGGTCAGACCAAAGGTCCATCCAGCCCAGTATCCTGTCTACCAACAGTGGCCAATGCCAGGTGCCCCAGAGGGAGTGAACAGGTAAGGATCAAGTGATCTCTCTCCTGCCATCCATCTCCACTCTCTGACAAACAGAGGCTAGGGACACCATTCCTTACCCATCCTGGCTAATAGCCATTAATGGACTTAACCTCCATGAATTTATCCAGTTCTCTTTTAAACCTTGTTATAGTCCTAGCCTTCACAACCTCCTTAGGCAAGGAGTTCCACAGGTTGACTGTGCGCTGAGTAAAGAAGAACTTCCTTTTATTCGTTTTAAATCTGATACCCATTAATTTCATTTGGTGGCCCCTAATTCTTATATTATGGGAACAACTAAATAACTTTTCCTTATTCACTTTCTCCACACCACTCATGATTTTATATACCTCTGTCATATCCCCCCTTAGTCTCCTCTTTTCCAAGCTGAGAAGTCCAAGCCTCTTTAATCTTTCCTCATATGGGACCCGTTCAAAACCCCTAATCATTTTAGTTGCCTTTTCTGAACCTTTTCTAATGCCAGTATATCTTTTTTGAGATGAGGGGACCACATCTGTATGCAGTATTCAAGATGTGGGTGTACCATGGATTATATAAGGGTCATAAGATATTCTCCAGCTTATTCTCTGTCACTTTTTAAATGATTCCTAACATCCCAATTGCTTTTTTGACTGGCACTGCACACTTCGTGGACATCTTCAGAGAACTATCCACGATGACGCCAAGATCTTTTTCCTGATTAGTTGTAGCTAAATTAGCCCCCATCATATTGTATATATAGTTGGGGTTATTTTTTCCATTGTGCATTACTTTACATTTATACACATTGAATTTCCAGCTGGGGAGCAAGGTTGGGGGCCGCTCCACATGGCTCCTGGAAGCAGCAGCATGGCCCTCCTCCAGCTCCTACGTGCTCCAGTGGACCCCCTCCAATGGCCCTCTCTGGTGCTCCAATGGGAGCTGCAGGGGTGGTGCCTGCAGATGGGACAGTGTGAAGAGCCGCCTGGCTGCGCCTCTGTGTAGGAGCCGGAGAAGGGACATGCCGCTGCTTCCGGGAGCTGCTTGAGGTGCGCCACCCGGAGCCTGCACCCCTGAGCCTCTCCCGCCCCAACCCCGATCCCCCTCCCACCCTCCGAACCTCTCAATTCCAGGTCAGAGCACCCTCCAGACTGCTCAAACCTCTCATCCCCAGCCGCACCCCAGAGCCCGCACCCCCAGCTGGAGCCTGCACCCCTTCCCACACCCCAACCCCCTGCCCCAGCCCAGAGCCCCCTCCTGCACCCTGAGCTCCTCATTTCTGGCCCCACCCTGGAGCCCGCACCCCCAACCAGAGCCCTCACTCCCTCCCGCATCCCAACCCCAATTTTTTGAGCATTCATAGCCCACCATACAATTTCTATTCCCAGCTGTGGCCCTCAGGCCAAAAAGTTTGCCCACCCCTGTGCTACACAACTGATCATGGAATTCCTCGCTCATCCTACCTCAGGTAAGCCATGTTCCTGAACACTGAATATTTATAGCTGCGTAGCCCAGTGTATTATTGTGTGTATGTGTATCATGCCGCTCTGTCAGGCAGGTTGTCATATTTTTCAGTTCCCACTTTTTTCTTGAATTACTGGAGCTTCTCCTTTACCTTGGGAGGCAGAAACCTATGTTTTTGGAATTAAAGAACATGTGTTCTCTTCTTGGTGTTGCATGTTGTTAGCTGACGACCATGGTATACATGTGACCACAATGGCCAATCCCCAGCATCTGGTCCTATATGGGTTGTTTGTTTTTTTCAGATGAACTGCGTGATTTGACAGCACAGGATGACCACTTCTGCTATGGTACAATATCTAATGGTCTTTAATTGCCACTCCCTTATATCTGCTATAACCTTTTCTCTTCTTTTCAGTCAATTCAACTCACCTGTTGACATTTGATTATTTAGCTAGGATGGCAGAGGATCCAGTGAGCTGTTACCCCTTTACTTTCTTTTTGAAGCAGCCTAAAGAATACGGTGTTTAAAATGGCACTCAAACCTCCACAGATTTGATTCCACTGTGAAATTCTGACACCACAAAGCTGGCATGAGTTTAGAATTTCTCTTTTCCCTGCTTCTGACTCCATGACTGTACCAGTTATGACTGATTTACTACAGTAATAAGCGACAAACTTTGGCAAGTGCAGATTATAAGTAATTGTTCAGCACATTAATGGCCAGAATCACTATATAAAACAGTAAATATAGACTAGTTTAAAAAGGAATTGAATGAGTCATACACTATCTTTTATCTGAAAAAAGTATCAAGTAAAAATGTTCTCCATTCTTGCAAACATTTTCTGTCTCATGGAGAGGTGATACATAGTACAGGGCAAGTCAAATTCTGCGGGGATACACAGGTATAACTGAGGGCAGAATTTAGGTCTGCACCTGCAATCTTATGAAAAAAATGTGTTAATATAAAAATAAAACAAGGCCATGGGAATTTTCCAGGATCCTATTAACTTCAAAAGTTCCCTTCGTCTGATGGAAGAAAGGATGTACACTATAATCATCTGCCAGTCAGTGATCCTGATTTTGAAATAGATGTAGGCTCAGCACTTCTGTCCCCGGCCTGACTCTTTTGCTTTAGTGAAGCAGTGCAAAGCAGTCAGAATGCTGCCTTAAAAGGGCACCCATGCAGGGGACCACTTGATTGGTGTAGAGCCAACTATACTCAGGGGTGCTGGAACAATTTTTATAGTGGGGGTGCTGAGAGTCAGCAAACAGTAAACCCTGCATACAATGAAAGTTACTTCAAGCCAGGGGATGGGGCAGCATCTCCAGCACCCCTAGTTCCACCATCTATGACTATACTAGTTTTATACCACCCATCCTTCCCTTCCATATAATAGATCGACCAGGAGCAGGTCAGAGCTCACAGCACTTCACCTGCCCCTTGTTGGTACTGCAGTCCACATGGGAATGCTCTAGCCCAGTGGTTTTCAATCAGGGGTACGCATACCTTTGGGGGTATGCAGAGGTTTTCCACGGGATACATCAACTCATCTAGATAGTTGATTAGTTTTACAACAGGCTACATGAAAAACACTAGCGAAGTCAATACAAACTAAAATTTCATACAGACAATGACTTGTTTCTACTGCACGATATACTATATCAGTGTTTGTCAACCTGGGGGTCACGATTTATTTTATAATTATATGGTAAAAATGATAAAGTACGCAATTTGTCAGTAATAGTGTGCTGTGACACTTTTGTATTTTTATGTCTGATTTTGTAAGCAAGTAGTTTTTAAGTGAGGTGAAACTTGTGGGTACACAAGACAAATCAGACTCCTGAAAGGGCTACAGTAGTCTGGAAAGTTTGCGAACCACTGCTCTAGTCAGCATACAGACCAGCTCTTTGACTGCTCTAAGTTACCTCAGGATTGTTTCAGCCCCAGCATAGCTCAGTACTGGGAAACCTTTCCCTCCCTCTTCTCTGCTGCACAAAGTATATGTTGGTTTAGCTGAGGACTGAAAATGTAAAGGGATATTCTGTGCTAAAGAGTGACTCTGAAAGTGTCATCATCAGTTTCCATGTTTCTTGTGTCTCAGTGACTCCCAGATGAAGCTGTTCAGTTTACAAATATAAACTTGCTTTCTTTCATTTATAGCCCTGGAAACTCAATTTAATCTGAGAGTCAGGCTGGATTCTTACTTCTTCACATGTGTGATGATGTTTGAAATGTTAGGGCACACATACTCAGATGATCCCATGGATAAATGCTGCCCTGTACATTATATTCTATTTATTATTTGGGTGCACAGGTGTATATAGTGGTTTACAGATTTAAAGTAAAACAAAATTACTGCAAAGGTCACTATCTAATTTATACAATAAACCATCATCACCCAAGTTGGGGGGGATTAGTGGGGTGACAACACAACAGAAAAGGGAACAGCTCTTGGGGAACCATTTGAGTGGTGTGCTGTATATTTAGGTTACGCAAGAGGAGATTTCATGTAATTTAGCAATTATTTGTATATATTGATGCTTTGTATGGTAACCCTGCCATGGTCAGGATTGGACTGGCAACAGGGAGAGCATGAGGGGAGATCCGTTGTGAAAGACAAGGCAACAGAAATGTTCTAGGCCAGGGGTCAGCAACCTTTTAGAAGTGGTGTGCCAAGTCTTTATTTATTCACTTTAATTTAAGGTTTTGTGTGCCAATACTACATTTTAACATTTTTAGAAGGTCTCTCTCTGTAAGTCTATACATTATATAACTAAACTATTGTTGTATGTAAACAAGGTTTTCAAAATGTTTAAGAAGCTTCATTTAAAATTAAATTAAAATGCTGATCTTACACCGCCAGCCCGCACAGCCCGTTGCCAGCCTGGGGTTCTGTTCACCTAGGCTGGCAGCAGCCTAAGCATGGCCGGTGGCTGGGACCCCAGCTGGCAAGGGACCGGCAGCCAGGACCCCAGACCAGCAGTGGGCTGAGCGGCTCAGCCCACTGCCACTCAGCCCGCTCCCGGACTGGGGTTCTGGCTGCCAGCTCCTGCCAGCCAGGGTCCCGGCTGCCGGCCCCACTCAGCCCGCTGTCAGTCTGGAGTCCCGGTTCTGTCCACATAGAGTAGGTACCTACCTTCTCCCTGGTTCTAGCCCATTCTCTTCCTCTCTCTGCACTGAGATGAGGGTGGGAGTGCACTGAGAACAGGGCTGGGGGTGAAGGAGCAGGCTGGGGAGTGGGGTGCAGGGTCTGGCCAGGAGCTAGAATGAGGGAGGGGGCTCAGGGTTGGGGCAGGAGGTTTGAGTGTGAAGTGATTACCTGGGCAGCCCCCATTTGGTGCGAGGGGTGCAGGTGGGAATGTGGGGGTGTGTGTGTAGGAGATCCCGTTTGGTGCTCAGGGTGGGGATGGGGATGTGGATGAGTCAGGGCATGGGGTGTGGGGGGCTGGGTATGTGTGGGGGGTGCAGGAGTCAGAGCAGGGGGCTGGGGGTGTGTCAGGAGCATGCAGGAGTCAGGGCAGGGGCCTGGGGGGGGCTGGGTATGTGTGGGGAGTGCTGGAGTCAGGGCTGGGGTTGTGGGGGGGGTGCAGGGATCAGGTCACAAGGCTGGGGTGTGTGGGGGGGTGCAGGGGTGAGGGCAGAGGGCTAGGTGTGTGTGAGGAGGGTTCATGGGTCAGGGCAGAGGGCTGGGAGGTGTGGGGGGTGCAGAGGTCAGGGCAGAGGGCTGGGGGTGTGTGAGGAGGGTGCAGGGGTCAGGGCAGAGGACTGGGGGTGGGGGCTGGGGTCATGGGGGTGCTCCCAGCCCCCTGCCCTGAGTGGCTCACGGCAGGGGGCTGGAGGGGATATGCCGATTCCACCCCCTTCCCCAATGTCCCCAGACCAGAGAGCGTGCTGCGGCTCTGCTTTTCCCTCTCCCGCTCTGTAGCAAGGGCCATCAGCTGATCGGCCACAGGGAAGGAGAGAAGGAGGGGCAGGAACCCTGCATGCTGGGGGAAGAGGCTGGAGGAGGGGGAAGCTTGCCTGTCCTGCAAGGAGAGAGCGGCGGGTGGAGAAGAGTGGGCTGGGCCGGGCAGGATTTTTAATTGCACACTGCTGTACCCAGCAGACAGCAGCGTGCCATTAAAAATGGGCTCGCGTGCTGCCTTTGGCATGCGTGCCATAGGTTGCCGACCCCTGTTGTAGGCATTGGAGGCAGCAGGAAAATAGGCTGATAGCTTTTGATACTGCTCCCTTTGAAGTCAATATAAAATTCCTATTGTCTTCAATTACTCCAGCATCAGGCCCAGCATCAGAGGTAAGAGAACAAGACAAAGGAGGCATGAAGGGGGGCCAAGCTAGTAGAGTGAAGGGCAGTAGTAGGAGACAAGGCATGAAGATGAGCAGAAGGGGGACAAGAGTAGGCGATGAAAGCAGAGCAGTAGGCAAAGATGATGATAGGGAGACCCTTGAAAGTAAAGAAGAAGCATGTGAATATAATGCAGACAGAAGGCCTGGGAGGCAGAGACTTTAGGACATGAGTGATTGGCCACTGCTCTGGAAGAGAAAAATGATTTTCTCCGCTGTGTGTTTGACAGAGCAGAGGCAAGCAAGGCAAGTCTTAAGAAGAACACTGAGAAGGAGTCTGCATAATGACTAAGGCACCTGCAAGGGTTTTGGTAGAGGGGCTGGAGATGAAAAGATGGATTTTGAACACCGCAAATATGAAGCCCCCCTTATCATGATGGCTAGTAATGGGTAAACCTGAAAGGATTTGTAGTTGGGCTTCAGGTCAGTTAAGCACTGCCCAATGAGAAGCGTTTTTATAAGGCATTGTCCTGGCAAACTGGGAGCCTGGCATATAAGAGGTTAAGATGTGCTATATTCTTAAAATATTCAGAATGATTTAGCTATGTATCAGCTTTCTAGAGAAGGAGAACTTTTGGCTCTGAGCCCACGTGCTAACAATATTTACCTCTGAATCCAAGAGTTTTCCAGGCACTAGATATATAATATCCACTTAGTTTAATGGGTTGTAAAGGGGACACAGGGCCAATCTAGTGACATATCACTACTACTCAATAAATAAAATAAAAATAATAAAATCCATATATTTCCTACACATTTATCTTTAAAATTCCCACTTAATCAATAGCTATGAACATAGTGACTGCCTCAGGAATTGCTCCAGAGTCCATTAATTTTAATGCTTGTCAGATAACCCTGAAACAATATCACCAACATTGATTCATCAAATATTTGTGTACACACCAGTCAAACAGATGGATCAGAGTGTAACCAGGAGAGCAAAAGAGATGGACCAATTACACAAAGTAATGGTTATCAACAAAAGAAAAAACTCCTCAGTGATGCCTGCATTCTTTAAAAGAAGTATGTGCCTGCCTTCCAGGCTACTGCTTTTAAAACAAACAAAAAAATGTCACCTATCTCAATCACCAATGTCTAAGTGAATTAAGTTATACAATTCCTTTGAAATCAGTGAGGTTCTCCACGTGGGCACCAATGATACTGCCAAGAATGACCTTGAGCGGATCACTGCAGACTACGTGGCTCTGGGAAGAAGGATAAAGGAATTTGAGGCGCAGGTGGTGTTCTCGTCCATCCTCCCCGTGGAAGGAAAAGGCCTGGGTAGGGACCGCCGAATAGTGGAAGTCAACGAATGGCTACGCAGGTAGTGTCGGAGAGAAGGCTTTGGATTCTTTGACCATGGGATGGTGTTCCATGAAGGAGGAGTGCTGGGCAGAGACGGGCTCCACCTTATGAAGAGAGGGAAGAGCATCTTTGCGAGCAGGCTAGCTAACCTAGTGAGGAGGGCTTTAAACTAGGTTCACCAGGGGAAGGAGACCAAAGCCCTGAGGTAAGTGGGAAAGCGGGATACCGGGAGGAAGCACAGGCAGGAATGTCTGTGAGGGGAGGGCTCCTGCCTCATACTGAGAATGAGGGGCGATCAGCAGGTTATCTCAAGTGCTTATATATGAATGCACAAAGCCTTGGAAACAAGCAGGGAGAACTGGAGGTCCTGGTGATGTCAAGGAATTATGACGTGATTGGAATAACAGAGACTTGGTGGGATAACTCACATGACTGGAGTACTGTCATGGATGGTTATAAACTGTTCAGGAAGGACAGGCAGGGCAGAAAAGGTGGGGGAGTAGCACTGTATGTAAGGGAGCAGTATGACTGCTCAGAGCTCCGGTACGATACTGCAGAAAAACCTGAGTGTCTCTGGATTAAGTTTAGAAGTGTGAGCAACAGGAGTGATGTAGTGGTGGGAGTCTGCTATAGACCACTGGACCAGGGGGATGAGGTGGATGATGCTTTCTTCCGGCAGCTCGCGGAAGCTACTAGATCGCATGCCCTGGTTCTCATGGGTGACTTTAATTTTCCTGATATCTGCTGGGAGAGCAGTACAGCGGTGCATAGACAATCCAGGAAGTTTTTGGAAAGCGTAGGGGACAATTTCCTGGTGCAAGTGCTAGAGGAGCCAACTGGGGGGGGGAGCTTTTCTTGACCTGCTGCTCACAAACCGGGAAGAATTAGTAGGGGAAGCAAAAGTGGATGGGAATCTGGGAGGCAGTGACCATGAGTTGGTTGAGTTCAGGATCCTGACACAGGGAAGAAAGGTAAGCAGCAGGATATGGACCCTGGACTTCAGGAAAGCAGACTTCGACTCCCTCAGGGATCTGATGGGTAGGATCCCCTGGGGAACTAACATGAAGGGGAAAGGAGTCCAGGAGAGCTGGCTGTATTTCAAGGAATCCCTGTTGAGGTTACAGGGACAAACCATCCTGATGTGTCGAAAGAATAGTAAATATGGCAGGCGACCAGCTTGGCTTAACGGTGAAATCCTAGCGGATCTTAAGCATAAAAAAGAAGCTTACAAGAAGTGGAAGGTTGGACATATGACCAGGGAAGAGTATAAAAATATTGCTTGGGCATGTAGGAATGAAATTAGGAGGGCCAAATCGCACCTGGAGCTGCAGCTAGCAAGAGATGTTAAGAGTAACAAGAAGGGTTTCTTCAGGTATGTTGGCAACAAGAAGAAAGCCAAGGGAAGTGTGGGCCCCTTAATGAATGAGGGAGGCAACCTAGTGACGGAGGATGTGGAAAAAGCTAATGTACTCAATGATTTTTTTGCCTCCGTCTTCACGAACAAGGTCAGCTCCCAGACTGCTGTGCTGGGCATCACAACATGGGGAATAGATGGCCAGCCCTCTGTGGAGAAAGAGGTGGTTAGGGACTATTTAGAAAAACTGGACGTGCACAAGTCCATGGGGCCAGATGAGTTGCATCCGAGAGTGCTAAAGGAACTGGCGGCTGTGATTGCAGAGCCATTGGCCATTATCTTTGAAAACTCGTGGCGAACGGGGGAAGTCCCGGATGACTGGAAAAAGGCTAATGTAGTGCCAATCTTTAAAAAAGGGAAGAAGGAGGATCCTGGGAACTACAGGCCAGTCAGCCTCACCTCAGTCCCCGGAAAAATCATGGAGCAGGTCCTCAAAGAATCAATCCTGAAGCACTTACATGAGAGGAAAGTGATCAGGAACAGTCAGCATGGATTCACCAAGGGAAGGTCATGCCTGACTAATCTAATCGCCTTCTATGATGAGATTACTGGTTCTGTGGATGAGGGGAAAGCAGTGGATGTACTGTATCTTGACTTTAGCAAAGCTTTTGACACGGTCTCCCACAGTATTCTTGTCGGCAAGTTAAGGAAGTATGGGCTGGATGAATGCACTATAAGGTGGGTAGAAAGTTGGCTAGATTGTCGGGCTCAACGGGTAGTGATCAATGGCTCCATGTCTAGTTGGCAGCCGGTGTCAAGTGGAGTGCCCCAGGGGTCGGTCCTGGGGCTGGTTTTGTTCAATATCTTCATAAATGATCTGGAAGATGGTGTGGATTGCACTCTCAGCAAATTTGCAGATGATACTAAACTGGGAGGAGTGGTAGATACGCTGGAGGGCAGGGATAGGATACAGAGGGACCTAGACAAATTGGAGGATTGGGCCAAAAGAAATCTGATGAGGTTCAATAAGGATAAGTGCAGGGTCCTGCCCTTAGGACGGAAGAACCCAATGCACAGCTACAGACTCGGGACCGAATGGCTAGGCAGCAGTTCTGCGGAAAAGGACCTAGGGGTGACAGTGGACGAGAAGCTGGATATGAGTCAGCAGTGTGCCCTTGTTGCCAAGAAGGCCAATGGCATTTTGGGATGTATAAGTAGGGGCATAGCGAGCAGATCGAGGGATGTGATCGTCCCCCTCTATTCGACATTGGTGAGGCCTCATCTGGAGTACTGTGTCCAGTTTTGGGCCCCACACTACAAGAAGGATATGGATAAATTGGAGAGAGTCCAGCGAAGGGCAACAAAAATGATTAGGGGTCTGGAACACATGAGTTATGAGGAGAGGCTGAGGGAACTGGGATTGTTTAGTCTGCAGAAGAGAAGAATGAGGGGGGATTTGATAGCTGCTTTCAACTACCTGAGAGGTAGTTCCAGAGAGGATGGTTCTAGACTATTCTCAGTGGTGGAAGAGGACAGGACAAGGAGTAATGGTCTCAAGTTGCAGTGGGGGAGGTTCAGGTTGGATATTAGAAAAAACTTTTTCACTAGGAGGGTGGTGAAACACTGGAATGCGTTGCCTAGGGAGGTGGTGGAATCTCCTTCCTTAGAAGTTTTTAAGGTCAGGCTTGACAAAGCCCTGGCTGGGATGATTTAATTGGGTATGGGTCCTGCTTTTGAGCAAGGGGTTGGACTAGATGACCTCCTGAGGTCCCTTCCAACCCTGATATTCTATGATTCTATGATGTAGACCTGGGGTAAGTAGAGGAGAATCAGGGTCAAAATATTTGAGGTAGAGAAAATACGGGGGGGAAATTCTGGTAAAGGGTGAGCATTTGTAGTAAACAGTTGGTGTGCCCTTCTGTAAGCAGCTAGGGCAGAGGAACAGAGACTGGGATTTTCAAATGGGCCAAAGGGAATTAAGTGCCCTGTGGAAAAGAAATTACAGCTGGAATAGTGAGCTCCAACCTGCACACAATTCCATTTCCTTCTCCATTTCACCACAGAGGGAGAAGTATTTCTGCAGCATTTCTGTAGTATTTCTCCGTCTATAGGCTCAGGCTGCATAACCAGAAGCTGCAACTTTTACACATCATTGCAAGACAAACAGCAAGAGCACGACCTTGTGGTGTTGTGCCGTGATGTCAGAGCACACAGGCAGCCTGGAAAACAGAATCAGTGGCAGATTCTCTGAGACCCCAAACCTTTGGATTTACTGGAATTTGGGATCTGGATCCAAAATGTGTCTAGCGCCTGGCCCTGTGATGGACTGAACCAAAACTCCAGATCTCACATGCCAGAGTTTTGTGGGAAATTGGATCTGACCGCTGTGATTCAGGTCCTCATCGAGTTTCTCAAGGAATTGAAAGTGGGAATTTTTGCATCCTGCAAAATGGCGTTTTATGTAATGGATAAGAGGCCCTTACAAGGGTGAGCAAGAGAGGGAAGGCAGTGCAGACTCCAAGCTTGGGGAAGTGCAGGGACTGTTTCTTCAGCACACCTCTACAGGTGACTACAAAAAGGGACCCAGCCATGAACTTTTCTCCCCCAGTTCCCCCTGCTACATCAACCTACAGTGTGGACCCAATACACCAGAGGAATGCACTGCAGCCCCAGAAGGGTATAGTAGCAGGCTTGCTCCCTGCACACTGGAGATCTTGGGAAGAATTCTGCCTGCCTCCCTGAGGCAGAATTCCTCCCAAGGACTCTGCACCGCTCTGATTCCCCTATTCCCATGAGAAAATTGCATGACAGAGCCCTTGTGCGGATTTGCTCCCTCCAGAAGAGGGTTGATGGCCATTGATAGGAAAGTGTGGGGATACTTGTGACACATTCAGCTGAATGAGGAAATGAAAGCAACGATTCTCTGATTACACAATTAATTCAAGGTTCTGTGCATCTGGGGATTTTACTGTCCAGAATAAATTAACCCTGTTTTCAAGTCTTTCCCTTCCCTTTGTACCTTAAAGCATACAGTATCCATCTTGTGTGGACACACCATTGTTTTTAGTAATTCCTCTGTGTTGATGGGGGCACAGGAGTTATTAATGAAAGACAATTGTCCCTTTTGACTACCATTACTAATCAGACAGGAGAAAGCGCCATCCCTCCATTGATTTAGGTGAGGCCCTTAAATTCCAATATTATTAAGTAGACAAGTGAGTGTACACCATGGTGGCAGCACCATGCCTCTGCTTTCCTTGAATTAACTTTGCAGTTTCACACAGAAATCTGTAGTCAAATTGCTGTGGTTAGTGGAATGGAAATGCCCTCCATCGACAACTTCAGCAAAGCAAAATAAAGTTATTACACAGAAACAGGGGCTTCATGTAAAGCCATGCATGCCCTCTCAACGGAAGGACACAAGAAGACACTTAGGAACATGTTTCCATAATGACTCACAACATGGAGGTTCTCCGTTGCACATATTGCACGGAAAATAAAAGGGTTAATTTAGTCCTTGAATCTATTGTTTTAAGCCTAATTATTTTACATGTCTTCATTTCATTAATGAATTGATGCTTTTTACATGCATCTCCTTCCCCATTGCTTTTGTTTAAACCTCCTGGTGGGAAGGGATAGATTAATTTTGTTGTGCCTTAATGAAACTGTATGCTACATTAGATTTAACCATTTGGCATGCACTGCCAACATCACCATTATGCATAATGAATTACTTGTTGTGAGTCCCAAACTAATGCAGCCCTTCGATGTTCCTGTGTAGATATTGTAACAACACAGCTGGCAAACTCACCAAGTTAAAGCATTCCCTTGAACTTTCTCAAAAATGTTTTGCAGTTGCCATGCACGTGACACAAGAATGAGTCTTTGAAAACGTTTTCATAAGTGGAGAATTCACTTTAAAAAAAAATGAAATGTTTTCAAGAGAAGCTGTGGAAAGCTCATTAAGATTTTTCTAATCATAGTCGTATCATTAACTGTTAGTATTAGATATATATCTCCTGATTCCATAGTCAGATGGATAAATCCGCGTGAGCTCTGTTCCGAGAACAGCTGCACACTCTGACCCTAGTATGCTGTATATGCAGTTTTTGTGTGTGTATCCGTGTAATACATATTTACATATGTTTCATCTTCCTAAGCTTTTAACATATGAACTCTTTGCTTCAACAGTCAATTTGCTGAGGATAGCAGCATTTTTGTTAATGGAGTGACATAGATAAGTGACGGATCAGATACAGAAAATGAATCTTCACTTCTTCCAGAACTAGCATTTTTGTCACCTTTGCCTTCTTTGGATACGATTAACTGATTAGATTATTGATCTGTTTGCTGTACTTCTGTTTGCTGTACTAAGGTGAGTACAGTGGAATCCACTTGCCTGAGTAAGATAAGCAGGATTTGGCCCAGTGTTTGTGAAGTGGTTTACACATGAGAAATATAATAACTGATACATGCAAGGTTGGATTCACCCAGCAGGCACAAGGAGGTGCACTTTGGATTCAGCCTGGGAGAGGGAGGTCGTATTTACAGCTCTGCCTTCCTTCATAGTCCCATTGTGGGACAGCAGCTGTAAAATGTGACTATGGCTCCCCAGAAGCCCCAGCTGCTGAGGCATCCTGGGACATGCACTGAACCAGCATAGTCTCAGGATACCTTGGCCAGGCTCCTTCCCCAGATAGGTTTAGCTATTCTGGGGGCTGTGTTACCTGGTTCTGGGACTGCCAGCAGCCCAGAGTTCACAAATGCCTCACACCATTGTAAGTTCTTTTGTGGCTTCACTTTCCGCCACTAGGACAGCATAACACCTGGGTTATGGTGCTGTAACCTAGTTATGTCCCAAATCCAAACTCAGATCCTAGAACCTGATCCCACCCATTGTGGCAGTTTAGCCCCTTCATTAGATCCACATCCCAACTTTATAGCAAAGTCTATCTTGAACACAGATATAAACACATGTATTAAAATAGGGTTGCATTTTCCAAGTTGTGACTTGTAAACAAAACCAAACAATGCCCTTCCAACTATGGGTATTTTTCTCCTTTCTAAGTGTGTGTGCACTGGTTCATTCTTGCAGATGTCATCCATTGCCTGTGAACATGTGTATAAGAGACAGCCTTTTTAATCTCTTCCTGTAATCAGCTCCCAGGAGCCCAAACACTGAATCTGTGGAAGGTACAAGTATTGTTCACACTGAAGCAATGCAGAGACATGGGATTTCAGTGCACTGCTCGGTCTGAAATGTTGCCTATGCCTAACCTATGATGTTGCAGCTGTTCTGAGCACCAGTGTGTTTAATAAGCTGAACAAGATTCTCAATCAAAATCTGACACCATGGCATAATAAAGCTTAGTGAAAGCTGATTTCTATGATCCCATTATTGATAAGCTCTTAAAGCTCATCAATGAAAATTAGGATTTGCTAATCCTGTGCATTTTCCCTGAAATTTTTAATTACAGAAACAGAAAGTAATGGATACATTGCGGGGTTGCAAGCAGGGTTACTGCATGTAAAATTAAATTTTCAGTGATATAGTTTTGTTTTCTCAAACGTCCTTGGAAAATGCAAATGAGACTGCCTGGCAACACCAAGGCAATTCAAACATTTTCCTAAGCTGGCAAGGCTCTCCTCTAAGAAATCCTCCTTTGTTTGCCAATAGACAGTATTAATGACAGGGACTGGACCTGAAGGGCATTAATGCACAAAAACTGCATTAAAGTTACATTAAGGGGTACATTGTAAAGTCTGATTTATTTTAGATCCATGAAAGCAAGGAAATTTATTGTCAAAGCTGGGACTCTGTGCTGACACTCACTGTTTAGCTCACCACTTGGTCATGCTCTGGTATTGCAGCATATAGGATATGTAACATCACACCATTTCCTGAATTTTCTGTAGTATTTGGACACAAAACAGTGGACTGAATACTGTCTTCAGTGACTCATGAAGCAGAGCTGCCAAATTTTGTGCAGCTCCATGCCTGATGTTATATGCAAATTACTTAATACACTAACTTGAATATTTGCACATAATCAGCCACATCCTACCACCTTTTTTTAGACTTCAGCCTTCAAAAATATTGTGTGTACTTAGCACTGGTAAAAGACATCAGTCTATGTGATCATTAGCGTGGGTGGGGAGAGCCCAGGAGGGAGGACCCCAGACAGTGCCCGCTGCTCAGAGAGTTAGGACACAGCCCCCAGTGGAGCTGTGCCTGGATGCATGCACTTACCAGGCCAACGAAAGCAAAATGAAAGGCACGGGTCTCACAGCCCTGGTGAGTGAGGTTGTCAGTTTAAATACAGGGTGTGTCAGCAGGGCAAAATTCCCACATACACTGCGCTGCGGCATGCCTGAGCCCTGATACGGTTTGGGAGAGCCTTTCCCTCGGGATGGCAGGGGTATGTCAGTCTTTGTGGCTCATGCAGTCTGTTGAGGCTGAGGCTGCCAATTAGTACAAAGCATAGCAATGAGTGTGTGATGTGGGAGTTGGAACTGAGACCTACCACAAAAGCTGTTAGATGGAAACAACTTTTAATCCCTGTAGTACTGGGCTGGTTTCAGACTGATCATGTACGCTTGGTGGGATTCAAACTGGTGATCCTGAAATATCTAGCCCCCGCCACCCCCCCATAAATGCTAATTTATTAGAAGATTCCAAAGATATGAACATATTTCTTTCCTCCCCACCCCCAAAAAAAACGATGTTAAAAAAAAACATTAAGGCTGCAAGCTCTTGAAAGTTAGGAAGTGCCAGAATTAAGGTTGCTTGTGTGTATGTATTATGCTGAAGTCCTCAATTACATGATCACATACTATTTTTCTCCACACGGGTCATTAGCAGGGTTTGGCCAAGGACCTTCAAAGCCACAGTATAGATCACTTAAGCTAAAAGATTAACTAGCAGCAGAAGGCTATTGTACTATAAGAGGCCCTGCCCCTAGAGGGAAACATGGCATCCCCTTTGCCTCCTAGCTATTTGTGGGACTGCAGTGAAATGTTGGATTCCTGGGCTTTAGTCCTTGTCTAGTGATTAGAGCTGGGGGTTATAGACAACATAGCCAGGCACTTAGCGCTGGCATGTTTAACGCACAAGGCAATGTGGCTGAGGGACTGGGACAGCTCAGTCATAATAAAGACGTGGGTTCTATTCCAAAGTAGAGGTCTAAGACTCTGCTAAGTAGTAAGCATTGATATTAACAATGCTCTGTTGAAGAGATGAGCCTACAACTCCTGCTTCTCAGCCCCTTGCACCTTCCCATAGGTCAGTGTTTTTCAAAGTTGGGGTCGCGACCCAGTACTGGGTTGCGGCATGTAAGGCACTGGGTTAAAAAATCCTGTTGGCGGTGCTGCCAAGCTAAGGCAGGCTGGTGCCTACCTGTTCCAACACCACGCTGTGCCCTGGAAGTGGCCAGTAGCAGGTCTGGCTCCTAGGCAGGGGGACCACAGGGCTCCACACACTGCCCTGCCCCAAGCACTGGTGCCGCAATCCCATTGGCAGGGAAGTGGCCAATGGGAGTGGAGGGGTGGTGGTGCCTGTGGGCGAGAGCCATTCAGAGCTGCTTGCACGCCTCCACCTCAGAGCCAGATCTGCTGTTGGCTGCTTCCATGGCACAGTGCAGTCCGTGGTGACGGGACAGGCGGGAAGCCTGCCTCAGCACCCCAGCTGCACCGCTGACCAGGAGCTGCTGGAGGTAAGTCCGTGCCCCAACCCCATGCCTCAATCCCCTGCCCCAGCCCTGAGGACTCCCCAAACCCAGAACCCCTTCCTGCACCCCAAACCCTTCATCCCCGGCCCCATACCAGACCCTGCACCCCCAGCCCAGAGCCCTGACCCCCTCCTGTACCCCAACCCCCTGCCCTGAGCCACTCCCACACCCCAAACTCCTTATTCCCCAGCTCTGTTGGGTTGCAGGCATCAACAATTTTCTTCAACTGGGTCCCTAGAAAAAAAGTTTGAAAACCACTGCCATAGGTTATAGTCTCTAAATCAGGACAAATATCTTATGGCACTTGTCCAAGGACACAAAGGAAACCCTGTCAGAGCCAGGACTGAGATGTTCCTGGCTCCCAATATTTTGCTCTTTGTGTAAAGGTAGGTACTGAAAAGAAGTCCTGTGATATTACTTTATAATTAAGAGGGGTTTTTTTTGTGGTTTAATTCTTTTTCTTTAGGTAGCAGTAAAGTGTAGGAGTGGGACAGAATAATCTCTCACAAAAGCATACAAATACAGACATTTATTTACCCAGCAGACCAGAATCAGGCCTTTATGCTTAAACAGGTCAACTGTGTAAATATATTAGACAATTTTTAAAAACTCATGTTACGCACTCAACAGACTGGAATGCCTCTTTTTATCAGTGTCTGTTGCATGAATGCAACACAACATGTACCAAAAGGTATGAAGTATTTAGTGGACATGTACTGTAGCCTAGTTCCTAGCATTAACAACATGGTGATTTTACTGAAATAGGGGCTGTTTCCATTGAGTAATGTGTTTAATCAGAGGTTTGAAGGACTTTTACTAATACTGATGATGCAAAGGTCAGCTCCCTATCTAATTACAGAATCACTACCCCAAAGTTCATGGGCCTCAATATCTGTGCCAAGAGCAGCCCATCTCATGGCAATACTTGTGGGGGTAGGCACTGGGGAGGAAAACTCCACGCATCTTTCCTTGTGGAGATTTCCCTAAGTCATTTTATGGGGAGTGTTGGTTTATCCTTCCATGGAACTATTAGGGGCTTCTGCGCCCAGAATGCATGGAATCACCAAGATCCACAAAGGGGATCTGGCTGAGGTACAGGGCCATGATGGAGGCTCTGAGTCTCCACATTGACTCTGGGACCTTCTGCACCAGCCCACCCTTTGCCTCCTTAATGCCTACTTCCCTGGCAACGTAGATCCAACAGAGCTGTGCTAATAGGGCCTCACTGGTCACAGCTGCTCCTGGGGCCCCGCTCCTCCAAAGAGCGGATTTTCCACTACAGAGGGGCTTCACAGAAAAGGTAATACAACCTGGGTCTGAAATACTTTTTCCAGGTAATCACTACAGGACTGGTAAGGGTACAATGCAGATTCTCTCTCTTTCATGTACACCCCCCACACACACACACCCATTGACATGTTTCTGCCCTCTCTTCCCACATGGACATTGGGCCACATCGGAGTCATCCTAGGAAAGAGCAATGGGAGCCCTCCGTGGGGTACCAGGAAAAAAGGATAGTGTTGCAGAAGTAGATAACCCAACAGCATTTCCACAGGAGGGTGAAATCCATGTGGGGAGGGTCATCTCCACTAAGAGTTCTGGAGTATGCAATCTGGGCCCTGGTGTTCAGGTCCTGTTCCATCCATATCCAGCCAAGAGTTTTCTGTTGTGCCCATCACTGTAGTATCTAGGTTGCCTCTGCCCAACCCAATTTTGTTTTCTTTTCACTCTTATGAAGTCAGAGACTAGTCAAAATGGACTCTCAGATTTTCATACCCAAGGGCTGAAGTTTAGTTTAGAACAGATTCTAACTGTCAAATGATAAAGGATCCTCATCCCGAAAGGTTTCAGACAACCCCAACTCCTTGTTATTGCACTGGGCAGTGAGTGCTCAGCATGTTATAGGTGCCTCCGAAACCTCTTCTTCTGGTGCCTCACAGCACGGGCCCAAATCTTTCTGGAAATTCGAAAGCCACGACTGTACATTTTTGTGTGTCTCTGCAGTTGAGGCCCATTCCTGCTCCCACTGGAGTCAGTCCACTTGGGCCGTTGATTTCAAAGGGCAGCCTTCTTGAGCCTTTCCTGGTCACTGCTGAGACGAGATGTGGGAATGCTGAAAAAAAATGTACGTTCAGCTGACTAACAGCCAGAGGCAGGGAAGAAAAGGGACTTCAACACTAAGGAGATCGCCAGCTTAGTTTGGCTGCTCCAAGAGGTTCAGATATGAGATGAATAAATATCCTGCATTTTTGGATACTTGCTTGGACCAAGCCTCTGAACTTTTGGCTTCACCCTGTACTGACAAGTAAAATGATGGATAAAACTTCCATTGACTTTAGGGGCTGTTTTGCCTGAGTAAGTAGTACTACATCAGGCCTCCTTTGTGGATTGTCTATTAATCTTTATAATGCATGAGCTGATATACACCTACCTCTAACAGTGTAACCTGGCACTGCTATGATATTTGTATGAAAATAATGCTACACCACTGTGATGCACTGAATCTCAAAGTAGCGCACTGTACCCCGCATATTCATCATGTGTATATGGTTGTAATATTTCTTACAAAACATGCCATGTAAAATACGGTATGAAAGGTCATGATTGCTGAAAAAAATCTATTGTTCTGTTATAATGTGTATATTGTTAGTTAGGGCTGACAACTTTCTGATGGCAGAAAACTGAATACCCTTGCTCTGCCCCACCCCTTCTCTGGGGCCTCATCCCCCGCTCACTCCATCTCCCCTCCGTCCGTCGCTCACTTTCACCCACCCTTGCTCTGTCGCTCATTTTCACTGGGCTGGGGCAGGAGGTTGGGGTGCGGAAGAGAGTGAGGGCAATGGCTGAAGGTGCGAGCTGTGGGGTGGGGCCAGAAATGAAGTGTTCCGGGTGTGTGAGGAGGCTGGGGGTCGGGGTGGGGTGGGGGTGAGGGCTCTGGCTGGGGGTGCAGGCTCTGGTGTGCAGCTGGGGATGAGGAGTTTGGGGTATAGGAGAGGGTTCTGGGCTAGGGCCTAGGGGTTCAGAGTGTGGGAGGGGGCTCAGGGCTGGGGCAAGGTGTAGTGTGCGGGCTCTGGGAGGGAGTTTGAATGTGGGAGGGGGACTTAGGGCTGGGTAGGGGATTGGAGTGTGGAGTCCAGGCTCTGGGAGAGGGTTTGGGTGTGAGAGGGGGCTCAAGGCTGGGGAAGGGGGTTGGTGCACAGGAGGGGCTGAGGGATGTAGGCTCCAGGCGGGGCTTACCTCAAGCAGCTCCCAGAAGTGGCCAGTATGTCATGCTCCTAGGCGGAGGTGTGGTCAGGCAGCTGCACCTGCTGCCCAGTCCACAGGTGCCACCCCCACAGCTTCCCTTGGGCACGGTTTCTGGCCAATAGGAGCTGCAGAGCAGGTGCTCAGGGTGGGGGCAGTGCACAGAGCCTCCCTGGCTGCCCCTTCACCTAGGGACCAAAGGGACCTACCAGCCATTTCTGGGAGCTGTGTGGAGCCAGGGCAAGCAGGGAGCCTGCCTTAGCCCCACTGCACCGCTGTCCGAACTTTTAACGGCCCAGTCAGCGGTCTTGACTGGAGCTGCCAGGGTCTCTTTTCAACCGGGCGTTCTGGTCAAAAAGCGGACACCTGTCAACCCTATTGTTCATGTGTATGAAGTTATGAGGTTTTGCTATATGGTTGTTACTGAAATATGTTGTGAGTTTGGGAGATGCCCCCCTGCTTGGTCTCCAGTGACAATAAAGGTGGTGACCGACACCCAAACAGGCATGAAGTGACTGTCATGAGCCATTGACCAGCAGGGAAATTGTAAACAAGAGACTTACAATTCTGTAAGAGACAGTTGGGCAGGCAGCACAAAATGGGGATTGCTCAACTCTGTGACTCAGCAAGGCCCACCAGGACATGCCTGGGCCAGTATCTTTCCTGGGACATGAATTGAGAATATAAAATAAGGGACAGTGGCATCATGAGACCACCTCTCCCCTCCCCCACCTATGCTGAAAGCAGCAAGAATGCTGAAAAGACAAAGATTTTGAACTGAGGAGACTGGTGCCAGCCTGAGAAGAGAATTCAGCCTGTGTGTTAAAAACCGTAACTTGCCTACAATGTCAAGTGGGTTGAGAAAAGCTGTTTGATTCAGATATTGCTGTCTGATAAAGTTCAGGAGTGAGACTATGATTTTACTTTTTTTTTTCTTATATAACTATCGTTGACCTTGATGCCTTATAACTACTTAAAAACTTGCTGTAGTTAATAAACTTGTTTTAATGTTTTATCTTTCCCAGTGAGTTTGTTTAAATTGCTTGGAGAAGCTGCTCAGACTACAAAGGCTGGTGCGCGTCCACTATCCTTTGATGAAGTGGCAAACTAATTAATGAGTTTGCATTGTTCAAGAGAAGGACTTAAGCAGTGTAAGATGGTACATTTTTGGGGTCCAAGGCTGGGGGGCTGGAAGGATTTGCTGGTGTCTCCCTCTGAGAAGTTTATGAGTGGCTTAGAGAGCATTCATGCAACTTAGTTGGGTGTGTCTCTGTATGCTGGTGGCTGAGTGATAACAGCACCTGGAGGGTTTTGCTGCTTGTCACTAGCAAAGCATTGTGATAGACAGCCCAGGCTGGAGAGTTAAGAGGGCACAATGATTCAGGGTTTTACCCCAGGGATCCCATCACACCCCATCTTTCTTCTGGCTCACGGGGTGGTATTCAGTGGAACACATGCCACACAGAATGATATTTCATAGACTTTAAGGCCAGAAGGGGACTATCATGAACATCTAAACTGACCCCTTGCACTTTGCAAGCCATAGAACCTCACCCACCCACTCCTGTAATAGACCCCTAACCTCTGGATAGGTTCCTGAAGTCCTCAGTCATGAGTTCTATTTCAAATAGACATTAACCAAACAAAACCCAGTGTCAATCATGTCATTTATCTTTGGTCTCCAGCCAGTCCAAGCATCAGGATACGCATAAAGGTGGCTTAGCAATTTTTTTTTGCCTCCCTGGATGCCCCCACCCCCAGATGTGCTGAGGCATGAAGCTAAGGAGTAAGCCTTTGTTTTACACTCAGTTCTAAATTGATCAAACCAGTTTCTCCTGTCCCTAATTTTTCTGTAAACCATGAAAAATAATCATTTTGCCGTCCTTGTAGGGCTTCTTCCCTTGTTTGCAGAGTAATTTCAGACAGATACGAGGGTGTTATGGATGGTATACTATATTTGCTGCTTCACACGGATAGGCCTGACATTGCAAATTAATGCAGCTTGCAAGCTAGAGCACAAATGTACAAACAATTTTTAAAGTTAGGTTACTATATCACAAAATGTACCACGTTGTACCAGGGCAGCCACCTCCTACGTGGCCCCCTTGTGGCCAGAGGTGGTTTTGCAGCATCATGCCTTTGTTTCCCCTCTTAAGAACTCCACGCAGTCTTGCTCATGTTTAACAGCATCCCTACCCCAGGGCTGGGTTATTAACAAGCAGCTCAGGGTCCCAAAATAAAGTCCAGCACCACAACCCAAATGTTCATATTTAGCTCTAGCTCTTCTACCCCACATGGAGCTCTTCGTCTGTCCCACTCTCCTCCCCACAAAGCCCTTTCTATCTGAAGTTCAGCCCTCTGGCTTCACTCCCCTGGCAGCTTCCTCCTGTTTGGAGTGAAAAGACAGCATATATACTGCCCTCCGATCGAGAACTCCTCCTGGCTCGCTGGTCATGAGGGGAGCCTTGCCAGATCTTGCACTGCAGGGCCCTTGGTCCTGGGCCCTTAAGGGGACTAGTAATTCCTTGGGACCGTTTCCTCTCTTCCAGTTTCAGCCATTACCTGAGCCTTTGTTAGTTCCAGTGTTCCTAGAGGAAGGGTTTTCTGGCCCCCTCTAAGCTTAAAGGGTCAGTATACTCCATTACACATTCATTTATCTTGACAATTTTAACTACTTGATGGTATTCCCTAATAAACAATTAAATGTACTATAGTATATTTTGTATAAGCGTAATAGAGTCTTAGTACTATGAGACTTCAATACAGTGCTGTCTGTTATTAACTATTTACTGGAACTGAGAAGCCACCTTTTCGTGCAAACTATAAGGTTTGCAATAAACAAAGCATGGTGTAATAAAATTCTATTCAATAGGCCAAATTAATTAATTAATGGTGTAACTCCATTGAAATCACTGGATTTACCCAGGGATGGATTTGATCCCTTCTGTCCTATATGAAATAGGAATTTATTTGTGTGACACCCAGCCTTCAGTGATTTCACTACTGACGTCGCTGGCCCAATATAGAGAAATTTTTGATTTAAGGTCTTCAGGCCTTAAACCTTCCTAACAGTTCGGGGTGCAGCAAAGAGGGGTGAGTTCAGGGGGACACACCCCACCACCTCCCTTGGCCATAGACGCTACTGCAAAGTCACAGTCTGGGGGGAAGGGCACAGGAGTCCTAGCCAGTCTCTCACCTAGGGCCAGTTGTTGGAGATGGGGAAGAAGTGGCAATTGAAGTTTTCAGTAACCAACACAGCCTGGAGCAGAGGCAGTGGCTCCAACTGGGATTCTGGCCCCTGGGACCTCCTCACACCTGGATCCCTGCATCCCAGAACCCCAAGCTGCCATCTCCTCATGCTGCGTCCTCCACCTCTTTTGCTTCTGGGTCTGCTCTGGAAGATATTTGGTCAATATCTTCATAAATGATCTGGAGGATGGTGTGGATTGCACCCTCAGCAAGTTTGCAGGTGACACTAAACTGGGAGGAGAGGTAGATACGCTGGAGGGTAGGGATAGGATACAGAGGGACCTAGACAAATTGGAGCATTGGGCCAAAAGAAATCTGATGAGGTTCAACAAGGACAAGGGCAGAGTCCTGCACTTAGGACGGAAGAATCCCATGCACCGCTACAGACTAGGGACCGAATGGCTAGGTAGCAGTTCTGCAGAAAAGGACCTAGGGGTTACAGTGGACGAGAAGCTGGATATGAGTCAACAATGTGCCCTTGTTGCCAAGAACGCCAATGGCATTTTGGGATGTATAAGTAGGGGCATTGTCAGCAGATCGAGGGACGTGATCGTTCCCCTCTATTCGACACTGGTGAGGCCTCATCTGGAGTACTGTGTCCAGTTTTGGGCCCCACACTACAAGAAGGATGTGGAAAAATTGGAAAGAGTCCAGCGGAGGGCAACAAAAATGATTAGGTGATTGGAACACATGACTTATGAGTAGAGGCTGAGGGAACTGGGGATGTTTAGTCTCCGGAAGAGAAGAATGAGGGGGAATTTGATAGCTGCTTTCAACTACCTGAAAGGGGGTTCCAAAGAAGATAGCTCTAGACTGTTCTCAGTGGTAGAAGAGGACAGGACAAGGAGTAATGGTCTCAAGTTGCAGTGAGGGAGGTTTAGGTTGGATATTAGGAAAAACTTTTTCACTAGAAAGGTGGTGAAACACTGGAATGCGTTACCTAGGGAGGTGGTGGACTCTCCTTCCTTAGAAGTTTTTAAGGTCAGGCTTGACAAAGCCCTGGCTGGGATGATTTAATTGGGGATTGGTCCTGCTTTGAGCAGGGGGTTGGACTAGATGACCTCCTGAGGTCCCTTTCAACCCTGATATTCTATGATTCTAAGAGATGGCCGTTCAGGGAGGATATACATGTGCTACACAGCAATGCAACTTTTAGCCCCATACACTTTTGTAGTGACCTCTGGTATTTAGTGGGTAACCTGGGCCCCCTTCTTAGGAAAATTTTCATTGTGTCCCTGCTAACAGTGGATGTCTAGACAAGTGGTCTGGGTTTCAAATGTGTCTAGGTGACTAAGGAGTCAAGGGGATTTATGGTCCTAGGTCAGGTAAGCACTTTGGAAAATCCAACCCAAACAGGAAGGACATAAAGGACACGTTTCACATTTCTTCTACTGTAGTTTTTTATGGAAAGGAGAAAGAACTCTCTTGCGGTATAATAAAGCTTGTGCCTGTGTTTGCTCTGTACAATACATAGTGCTGGCTGTACAAAAAAAATTAAAATTTTAAATGAAATAGCTGTAGACCGGTACCTATTTATATATTAACTTGTAGTCACTTGAAGTTAGCAATTGACATATATACATGAGATTAAGAATTGAAATGCTCATGAGCAACAAGTTCTTGTGACATGGAAGAAGGGCAGTACTGATTTATTGAGGGTACCCTTTGAATGGATCAAATCCGAGCCCATTTAACTCTATTGTGGCATTCACCCATGGGGCTTAAAAATATATAATATATTTCTATAACTCTCCAATGAAACTTAATTCTGCTTTAGTTCCATCGTAAGACACAATATAACAAACAAGGAGACGGATTCCTCCTCAGTTAGTGGTGCAACTCCATCGGTGCAAACGTTGCCCAATTAAAGGAAAATGGGGCCCATCATTTTCAATGTGTTTTTAATGAATTGTTATACTGTGCCAACCTTCTGCTGATGTAAATTATGCCCAATTCTTAGACTGATGTTCATTCTTCACTCATGCAAATACAGTATGTACTAGAATAGTCTTTGATAATTATTTTATCTACTCTACCTTTTTTAAAAAAAAACATTTCCTTCTTATATGTCACAAAAGTATGTTTCCACAAGAGATAGTAGACTTTGTCTATGATTTCTATACAAAAGACATACTTTTGGAGAAATGATAATTTTCACATTGACTTCTTACAAAGTAAAATGTTATTTCCTAAATCAGCCAGTAAATAAAATAACTGGGTTTGTCAGAACTGATGTTATAACATTTTCCTAAGATGGACCATGTTGTAGAAATAATATTTATATATCTTCAGTTTCTTAATATCTAATAAAGGCCTGATTCAGTTCCCACTGAAATCAATGGGAGTTTTGCTATTCACTTCTCCAAGATCAGGCTTGGGCCCGAAGTTGTACTGTATGTTATACATAATGAACACTCTGTGGACTTCCGACCCAATGTTTTCTAACTCTAGTCATTCCCCTTTACATGTAATTCAAATAATCCTTCTCATTTTTTTCCCCCAAGAAAGATTTCTCCATTATTAATTGTTACTCTGTTTTCATATTCTCTCATTTGAGGGGCAGTGATTCCACACAAATGTGAAGATACTGCATAGTGTTCAAATGTTTATACTGCCATCTATGGGATGCATCTGTGTTACACACAACATTTGCCTTCCAAACACAGCAAGGAAAAATCTCAATGAAAATATAATAGAGACGCTATTCGCAGAACCCTAAGGGTGACCTAAAGTCTCAGGATTATCATATGAGTGTTTCTTCTCCTATAGCCATGGGCACAACAGCAACCATAAAGGAGCCACAAACCCTTCATCTATGGACATTACTTCAAAGTTACGTAGTTAAAACCACCAGGACATACTAGGGCAACACTGTTAATTTATAACACAACAGAAAGTAACTTTCTTTTCTATGGTGCGTTTAACACACATTGCTTCCCAAAACATTTTACATGGGTAAATAACAGTGAAATAATAAAACAATAAATTAGAGGGAGAGAGAAATTAAGAGGTTTAGGAAGAGGTGGGGAAAGATGTTTTCAGAGGAAAACTGAAAAGGGGATGGAAAGTCAATGAAATGCAGAGATACCCATGACTCCCATTGAAGTCAGACTTCCATGGATTTGAAAGCTCTTGAAATCAGGCCTTTATATAGGTGCTTCAATCTTGATTTAGGCATCCAGGAGTGAATATTTTGGCCCTAGCATTTTTATATTTTTGGTCAGTGCATCATCAATAAAGGTAACATGCAAAAAGTAATGTTGCCAAGTCTTTCAGTTTCATCATTAATCTCGTTATATATGTTCTTCTTAAAGCTCCAGTTCCTGGAGCCATGTGATTAGGAGAGAATCTCAACTTTCATTAAAAAAAAATAAAAAAGTACACATCTAGCCCTCAGGGTTGCAAAACAAAGTTTGAACACATGAAATTAGTGTGGCTTAACGGCTTGGAAACCAGCAGACAAATGAAAAGAACCCCAAAATTTAGGGGATTCTTTGATTGTTTTTTTAATTCTCATGGGTTTTTTTGACACCAGACTCATGATTTTTTGAATGTTTGGGGTTGGCAGTACTGAAAAAAGTATCACTGTATCACTGTAAACTGAGCATGTTGGAAGGATTTTACCATGAGTATCAGCTATGCCCTCACAGCATAGAAACGGGGAAGAAGAGCAGCAGGGTAGCACCGCTCTGGGAATAAACAGAAAGTTGTGCAGTGCTAGAGGAGAGAAAGAGAAGGAACACAATTTCAAAGAAGAAACCACCTAGCAGAGAGGAGGAGAAAACAAAAGAACGATGAAGACCACAGGTGGTAGACAGAAAAAGTGCCCTCTTTCTTTGTGAAGGGTGGTGGTGGAAGCTGAAAAAGACATAGGCCATTACTTCACTGCAACAGGTGTGTGTTTACACCAGTGTAGCTAACTCAAGATAGCTATCCCTGTAAAATCCTAGTAGAGCCAAAGCACTGTCATTTTTACCTTGATGGAGCTAGTTGAGATCATCACAGGGAAGGGGGTAAGAGCATTGTCCCAGACTAGCTACACTCAGGTAAAAACTATCCATGCCTTGTCTCCTCTAGGATATTACTTCAGGATAGCTATCTTGGCATAAAACCACACCTTTTGGCAATGAAGATGTGGCACTGTCTAGACTAGGAAAAAAAGGTGTATTTTTAAAAATAAAGTTAGCTACCACAAAGTAGCAATCCTCATTTGAAATGCAACTTAGCACCAAATGTAGATGTCCTTTAGCACCGTAATACGTTGTTGACTAACCTCAATCTCTTTTCCTAATGTACACATTTCCTTAGGGTGTCTCCAGTTTGCCACACATAAGGCATGTGTACACTGGAGCTCAAGGTACAATTTTCAGCTGGGTAGTCCTACACTGCACTAGCTCAGATTGCCTGAAACTCTAAGTACTTATTCAGGTGACTGGCCTGGCCTGCTGTTTGCACTGCTGCAGCTACACTTCAGTTTTCAGTGCCCCAGCTCAATCAGAGCTACTATCGGTGTGTCTACTAACTTGAAATTACACCTCCAGCTCCAGTGTAGACATACACAGAGACCACTTTTGAAATTTTGGTCTTATACCAGGAGCGGGGAAAAGGTTCTTTGATCCTTTCTTTCCCTCAGCTATTCAACCTACAGGTGATGTAATTCTGTGCTTGCTGCTATCAATGTGCAAGATAAACGCCATAAGAAATCTGCAAAATTAGAGCATAGTTTGCTTACTAAAGTCTTTAAAGTTAGCAAAAAAGCAAACAAACCAGAAAGCCATTTCCCCAAGGAGAAAGGGGGAAAATTAAGTAAATTATTTTTACAGCTTCCTCTTAAATTACTAAATTATTAACAAGCATAGAAATTGGAAAGAAGCACCTTTTAAAAGGAAATCATTGGTGAGTTAAAATAATAGGGACTATAATTTATTTAGTTGTATACAGCACTGTATGTACAGAAAAGAAATAGTACTTCCTATTAATTTTTAAATCACTCTCTTTCCTTATTCAAGGTCTTATTTTTCAATCTGTATCCTTTGTATGGAAGGTAAAATGTTGTCTGTTGTGTGATACAAAGCACTGTGAAGAGAAAGAAAAATAAAGTCAGTCAGGGCCTGATTGCGCTCCTGTGAAATTAATGGGCGTTCCATTGACTTCAAAGGGAGTAGGACATCAGAAAACAACTAGTGACTTTAGCTTCTGCCATTTGTCAAGAAAGCCAAATATTATACAAGTTTTATTTTGCAAAGCCACTTTCCTTTTTTTTTTAAATATCTGTTTTAACAATAGCTCAAAAATTGCTCATCATTTCCCCCTTTTTGGTTGTAACTTTGTCAGGCTGGACTCAGACCAAAAGGGAATGGTTATGGAAAGTTTGATCAAATATCTGTTCTAGTGCTTTTGAGTCCTGTGAGCAGGAAACCAGTATATTTTTCCAATGAAAAGTTTCTAGAAAATTGTTTGTGCGCTTTATATATTTGCACTCAATTAAAAACTATTGATGTTAAAACTTCAAATTGACCATGCGGCTAGTCCTCACTGAAGAAGTGTGGATGAAGAAAGTTTTAAATTACTTATCCGTAATTTTTTCAAAAGGTATAAAAAGTTTAAAACTGCATGACTGAATATATATAAAATAGGGTTCAGATCTAAAGCCTACTGATGTTAGTGAGAATCTTTCCAATGACTTCAGTGAACTTTGGATCAAGCCCCAGATTAAAATCACTAAGGCCCCAATCCTGCAAGCACTTATGCCCTTGCTTAACTTTAAGTACTTGAGTAATTTCATTGATTCAGACTACTCATATGCTTAAAGTTAAGCATGTGCATGAGTGTTTGGAGGATCACGGCCTAAGGGATAGATTGTTTGAACCACACAGCCTAAGGTACTGTGGAGCTGCATAGCCTCAGGGAAGCTCAACGAAGCACTATGCCTTCACAGTATTGCCAACGCTTGTGATTTTATTGACAGGTTTCAGAGTAACAGCCGTGTTAGTCTGTATTCGCAAAAAGAAAAGGAGTACTTGTGCCACAAGTACTCCTTTTCTTTTTGTGATTTTATTGTGAGTCTTCCAATATTGGGTGGTTTTCTTAAAGCTCCAGCTCCTGGAATCAGATGATTATGCAACAATCTCATTTTCAAATTAAAAAATAAATTGTGGAGTAAAGCTTGAAAATGTAAATGCAAAAGGCTCAAAATTTGGAAGACAAATCAGAAGATCAACATTTGTTAATTTTGAAAATCTCATTGTTTTTAAGGCAAATTAATGAATTTGGGGGCCTGCCATGATTTTTGAATCCGTGAGTTAGGCAATACTCCCAGATTACACCAGTGTACAGGGGTAGTACACTTGCTGCTATACCCATTCATGGCGTGCAGCATATCCCCCTGCATGCCAGTCCCACCCTGGAGATCAGGCATGCCAGGGTCATCCTGCCTTGCACTCTGGAACATCGTGCACCCCAGATGCGCACCGAGGAAGCAGTCCCTGCGTTCCCAAGTTCAGGGTGATAAGAGCCATTGTAAGTGCCTAAATACAGAGATTGGGGCCTTTGTTAATTAACATCTCTGTCTCAGTTTCCTCATCTGTTCAAGTGGAGCTCATGCTATTTACTTAGTGCATCTCCTTGCCTTGTGGGTTCCCATACCTTCCCTCTTTCTTCCCTTTTCTTGTCTTTTTCTCCTGCAGTTCATGGGGGTACCTCTCCACCCCACTCTCAGATGTGGTCTGTGTTATTGTTAAAACTAAACAAGTCAGAGAGAGGCTGTGAAGTGAATTAGCCTTGATGATGCAGTACACATTTTTCAATATAGGAAGACAAGCTAGTTGCATTCAAAAATGTTTCATGCCAAAGCAGACATTGCAAAAGCAGTTGGCAAAACTCAGAATGACTACAAGGAACCAAAGGAATTCAAAACCAATACGATAACGATGCTATATTGAACAAAACAGAAAATTATTGGACTGTGAACACTGCTGCAACTATAAACATGAGCAGTGACCAGCACTTACAAACATTTCTGGAATGCTTATGGGATTTGTTTTCCCTCATTAAAAACACTTTACATAAGCAAACCCAAAGGCTACTGAAATATCCACACTAAGCCAGGCAAATATAAGTCAGGAAATGTTAATCAGGCCTATTGATAGTTGTTAAAAAATAGGGATATGGTGTGGAGAGAACACTAGCAGGTGAATACCGTGTGGCACCACTTGCCTCCACTTCATTTTTGGAGTTAGATGTATGTACAGAATCTAAATGTGTTAATTTTTATCAGCGACCAAACATCCTAGATAAAGGTAACATTTAGAATGGAGTTCCACGTACACTTGTCACAGCCACCCTCTTGGATCCCTCTGGAAAAAAAAGGAATCTTCAGAACTCCTTAAAACTAACTGAAAATTCTGTTTTAATTTTAAAATGCTTCTTTGAATCTTGCCCATTATTTGACCCCAAAATATTACTCCCAAAAACATGTCAAAGGGATAATACTTCAGACAAGTATTTGTCAGGCAAGTGGTCATACCAGATTTGTGGAAACATCTGCAATGTACAAAGAGAAAGTTATACTGGGGAGATCTTCTGCAGGAATCATGAATATTCTATGGATATCTGAATAATCAACATCCAAGCAGAGGTGCTTGTCAGATCAGTATAGTCAGAATTGATTAAATCATGGTTGGTTTATTGGCAATGTCTGAGCATCCCACAGATTAAAGTAGAAACTAGTTTGATAGCACATGTGAACAAGATTTGACATTATTTTTAATCCTGATAAAAATGGATGTTTGCAAATGCATTTTGATTAACTAGACCTGACTTCGCCTTGATAAACATAATGATATTTTAGAATTTTTAATGATGTTCTCAGTACATTCATTCTATTTTTTGATATTCAGATATCTAGGGTGAAATCCTGTCTCTAATAAAAATTCTCATTGATTTTAATAAGGTAGGACTTCATCCATAATCTATAGGTATCTGGAAATAATGGGGCCAATTCTCCCTGCCAGCGCATCTACCATTGAAGTCAGTGGTAGATATATGGGTAGAACTGGATCTATTTCCTTTAACTCGATTTCAGAATCACAAAGCTTGTAATAAAATGGCAAGCACTATATAGTATGTTCTCAGTTCGGAAACTAAAAAATTGATCTGCATCTCCTATGCACAATGGGCAAAAATTCTGCATGCATCATTCTGAAATTTTACCTTTCAGTGACTTTCTAATTGTCCCATATTATTCCTTACCATTCAGACGTAGACAAGTCATAGATTCATAGATATTTAGGTGTATTTATAACTGTTCCCCAAACCAGGACAGCTGAGGCAAGGATACCCCACAAAGAGAGTATTATGCCTGTCACTAAATCAAGTCATAGTTGAGCAGATTTTAAAATAAACCTAGTTATGTAGCTGCCAGGAATGAAGATAGCATAAATTTCAGTACGCCTGTCAAGTCATTAGTCATGTTTCCTTGTCCACAGCACAGTTGATGTCATTTTGAAAGTCCATTCAGTCAATGACTTGTAATTAAAACCTTCCCAAATAGGAGACTAGATAGTTTAGTAGTGTGCCAAGAGTGGGATATAGAGCTTTTCACCTCTAGGTCACCGTTTGAATCCAGCCCAGATTGGCTGTTACTGTGAGCATTTTGGTGACCTAATGTACTGTAAAGCCGGTAAAATGAAAGAGGTCAATAATGTGTAACCCTTCTGCCCATCAGAGTTGGCAGCAACAAGGGCTGGGTTCAATATCTAGGGGATCCATTCCAATAACACAATGCAAACCAGCTCGAGCCCCCACCCAGTGACCTGGGACAAATATATATCACCCCTGCTGGGTGCCTCCAAGAGGCAATACTTCCCCTCTCGCAAGCACCTAGTCGGAGTGTAGCAAAAAGCCTTTTAATAACAGAGAGAAACAATGTGGCATTATGTTGGGGAAACACCACCAACAGGATTCATAACACAACCCATGAGCAAAAAACCCACCCCAAGCAAATTGAGGCGTGCCCTTTCCCTTTTGTTCTTGAGTCCAGCAACCCCAAATCACCCAAAGTCCCAAAAGTCCAATGACCCAAAAGTCTCTGACCCTGGTCAGGGCAGCCCCAGAGTTCAAAAGAAAAGGAGTACTTGTGGCACCTTAGAGACTAACCAATTTATTTGAGCATGAGCTTTCGTGAGCTACAGCTCACTTCATCGGATGCATACCGTGGAAACTGCAGCAGACTTTATATATACACAGAGAATATGAAACAATACCTCCTCCCACCCCACTGTCCTGCTGGTAATAGCTTATCTAAAGTGATCATCAGGTTGGGCCATTTCCAGCACAAATCCAGGTTTTCTCACCCTCCACCCCACCCGCACACACAGAACCCCAGATGTTCTGGTTTAACTTGGATTTAAACTTGGAGAGTGGTCAGTTTGGATGAGCTAGTACCAGCAGGAGAGTGAGTTTGTGTGTGTATGGGGGTGGGGTGGGATGTGAGAGAACCTGGATTTGTGCAGGAAATGGCCCACCTTAATTATCATGCACATTGTAGGGAGAATGGTCACTTTGGATGAGCTATTACCAGCAGGATAGTGAGTTTGTGTGTGTGGTTTTTGGGAGGGGGGTGAGGGGGTGAGAGAACCTGGATTTGTGCAGGAAATGGCCCAACTTGATTATCATACACATTGTGTAAAAAGTTGTCACTTTGGATGGGCTATCACCAGCAGGAGAGTGAATTTGTGTGGGGGGGTGGGTGGAGGGTGAGAAAACCTGGATTTGTGCTGGAAATGGCCCAACTTGATGATCACTTTAGATAAGCTATTACCAGCAGGACAGTGGGGTGGGAGGAGGTATTGTTTCATATTCTCTGTGTATATATAAAGTCTGCTGCAGTTTCCACAGTATGCATCCGATGAAGTGAGCAGTAGCTCACGAAAGCTCATGCTGAAATAAATTGGTTAGTCTCTAAGGTGCCACAAGTACTCCTTTTCTTTTTGCAAATACAGACTAACACGGCTGTTACTCTGAAAAGAGTTCAAAAGTTTATCTGCAGAGCTTTACCTCCCAACCTGTGTGGAGATGGGGGTGGAGGTAAGAGGCACCTTACATGATCTAAAGCTGACCGCCCCACAGCTCCATAGGCCTTCGCTCCGCTCTGCCAGCCGCCCCACAAACTGCTTCGCTCAGCTCCGTGGCTCACACACAGCTCCCACCATCCCATGAACTGCTCCACCAGCCTGTCCACAAGGCACTCCAGCCGTCCCGCAAACTGCTTCACAATATATCTTCAGGCTCGCCCACTACTTAACACAACGCTCAGTGATTCAGCTCTTAGTCAGTTCAGCTCTTTGGTGAATTCAGCTTGTAGTAGGGGAGCCTCAGTGCTGGTGCACTGTTAGCCCAAAGTGAGCTCAGCAGCCTGTAACTAGACTTCTAATGAATTAGCTCTGATATTCCACAGTGGAGAGAGAAGGAAGTGCAATTAGCATGTAAGGCCCTCACCAAGGGACCCATGCCACCAAGTATTAATACTTGTTCCTAGCCTCTCTCCATTCACAGAGTTTTGGAACCCATGACCCTTGCCTAGTGAGTGCTACTTAGTTGATGGTGAGTCTCTCCATCATAACAAAAGGCCAAGTACAGTTCCAAGCACAGTTCCCATAATCAGGGTAATAGCAATTTATTCTTCCTGCCCCAATAACAGAGACACTGGGGATCCCACAGCAGCCAAAGTGACCATTTGGGCAGCTATGGCCTCATTCTAGGCGGGGTGGGTGTGCCTATGCAAATGAGATTGGCCCCTGAAATTCTTTTCCACAACTTGCCACATCTCACCACCAGATGTCAGGGTGGAGCTCATCCTGACACTGCTTACATCTTTAACAGGAATGGAGAGAGCGGGATACTTATAACAGCTAGAGATGTTGGTTTGGCAACTTAAGGTTGAGGTTGGGTGTATTACTCGGGGTAGCATGGGGAGCCTGGACGGACTCTGTTATACATGTTTTGTGGGTAAGAGTCTAATCTATTCTACAGGAGTGTCAATTCAGCACTTTTCAGACTATCACCAGTAGTCATTTGACAGAGTTAACTAATGCAGCATTTTGCCACACAAGTGAAAAAAGGATTGCCTGGGGCTTATAAGGAGGCAGGAGGGAAGTTTGGTTTCTGACTGCTGGAAGGAAGGGCCAAATTAGGCCTCTTGGCTAAGCGTAAGGTGCAATAGAGCCCCAATCTTCCCTCAGCATTCCCTCCCAATTTTATTAATTTCCCCTCTCACCACCTCTTCCTGCCCACTGCCTCAGACCCCAGGAGCTAACAGCAGGAGACGGTACAAACTGGGAAGGCAGGCCATAGGTGGAGGAAATCTGGCACAGAGTCCACAGTAGCTCCACAAGGATAGGTTCAGAGGAGAGGTACAGGGAACATGAAGCTCTGTGATTTCTACCAGAAGTCATCTTTTTCTCATCAGGAGGGAGACAGAAGAGTCCCAGGGGGCTGCAAGGAGTCTCATTCTGGAGCTGAGATGGAGTGGGTAGGTAGGTGGGCCTGCTGCAAAGGAAATGATCAGAAAGACAGATTAATTTGGTTCCCATCATTCAGGTCAGCTGCCTTCGCCATGAAGGCAGGAACATTCCACCTGAGCATTCTAAGGGCTCAGAGAACCATTATTCTGCTGGCATATTAAGTCAGGTCTGAGTAGCACAAATAGGGAAGTGCTATATCAAGCTATTATGCAGTGCTCACCTTAACTAGAGGATGGACGCTAAACAGAAGTATGAATGAAGCCCATAACTGTTATGCCCATGATGAAGAATTAAAAATGAGACCCACATTTGAGAAGTGACTGTGCCAGCCTCTTATCAAACATCCTGTGTCCAGATGCCCTAAAGGAGCAATAAAAAAGTGACTCTTTTGAGAAAAGAAAAGGAGTACTTGTGGCACCTTAGAGACTAACCAATTTATTTGAGCATGAGCTTTCATGAGCTACAGCTCACTTCATCGGATGCATACCGTGGAAACTGCAGCAGACTTTATATACACACAGAGATCATGAAACAATACCTCCTCCCACCCCACTGTCCTGCTGGTAATAGCTTATCTAAAGTGATCATCAAGTTGGGCCATTTCCAGCACAAATCCAGGTTTTCTCACCCTCCACCCCCCCACACAAACTCACTCTTCTGCTAGTAGTAGCCCATCCAAAGTGCCCACTCTCCCTACAATGTGCATGGTAATCAAGGTGGGCCATTTCCAGCACAAATCCAGGTTCTCTCGCACCCTCACCCCTCTCCAAAAACCACACACACAAACTCACTCTCCTGCTGGTAATAGCTCATCCAAAGCGACCACTCTCCCTACAATGTGCATGGTAATCAAGGTGGGCCATTTCCAGCACAAATCCAGGCTTTCTCACCCGCCCCCCCAGGAACACACACACACAAACTCACTCTCCTGCTGGCAATAGCTCATCCAAACTGACCACTCTCCAAGTTTAACTCCAAGTTTAACCAGAACGTGGGGGGGGAGGGGTAGGAAAAAACAAGGGGAAATAGGCTACCTTGCATAATAACTTAGCCACTCCCAGTCTCTATTTAAGCCTAAATTAATAGTATCCAATTTGCAAATGAATTCCAATTCAGCAGTTTCTCGCTGGAGTCTGGATTTGAAGTTTTTTTGTTGTAAGATAGCGACTTTCATGTCTATGATTGCGTGACCAGAGAGATTGAAGTGTTCTCCAACTGGTTTATGAATATTATAATTCTTGACATCTGTTTTGCATCCATTTATTCTTTTACGTAGAGATTCTCCAGTTTGACCAATGTAAATGGCAGAGGGGCATTGCTGGCACATGATGGCATATATCACATTGGTGGATGTGCAGGTGAACGAGCCTCTGATAGTGTGGCTGATGTTATTAGGCCCTGTGATGGTGTCCCCTGAATAGATATGTGGGCACAATTGGCAACGGGCTTTGTTGCAAGGATAGGTTCCTGGGTTAGTGGTTCTGTTGTGTGGTATATGGTTGTTGGTGAGTATTTGCTTCAGGTTGCGGGGCTGTCTGTAGGCAAGGACTGGCCTGTCTCCCAAGATTTGTGAGAGTGTTGGGTCATCCTTCAGGATAGGTTGTAGATCCTTAATAATGTGTTGGAGGGGTTTTAGTTGGGGGCTGAAGGTGACGGCTAGTGGCGTTCTGTTATTTTCTTTGTTGGGCCTGTCCTGTAGTAGGTGACTTCTGGGAACTCTTCTGGCTCTATCAATCTGTTTCTTCACTTCCGCAGGTGGGTATTGTAGTTGTAAGAAAGCTTGACAGAGATCTTGTAGGTGTTTGTCTCTGTCTGAGGGGTTGGAGCAAATGCGGTTGTATCGCAGAGCTTGGCTGTAGACGATGGATCGTGTGGTGTGGTCAGGGTGAAAGCTGAAGGCATGTAGGTAGGAATAGCGGTCAGTAGGTTTCCGGTATAGGGTGGTGTTTATGTGACCATTGTTTATTAGCACTGTAGTGTCTAGGAAGTGGATCTCTTGTGTGGACTGGACCCAGGCTGAGGTTGATGGTGGGATGGAAATTGTTGAAATCATGGTGGAATTCCTCAAGGGCTTCTTTTCCATGGGTCCAGATGATGAAGATGTCATCAATATAGCGCAAGTAGAGTAGGGGCTTTAGGGGACGAGAGCTGAGGAAGCGTTGTTCTAAATCAGCCATAAAAATGTTGGCATACTGTGGGGCCATGCGGGTACCCATAGCAGTGCCGCTGATCTGAAGGTATACATTGTCCCCAAATGTAAAATAGTTATGGGTAAGGACAAAGTCACAAAGTTCAGCCACCAGGTTAGCCGTGACATTATCAGGGATAGTGTTCTTGATGGCTTGTAGTCCACCTTTGTGTGGAATGTTGGTGGAGAGGGCTTCTACATCCATAGTGGCCAGGATGGTGTTATCAGAAAGATCGCCGATGGATTGAAGTTTCCTCAGGAAGTCAGTGGTGTCTCGAAGGTAGCTGGGAGTGCTGGTAGCGTAGGGCCTGAGGAGGGAGTCTACATAGCCAGACAATCCTGCTGTCAGGGTGCCAATGCCTGAGATGATGGGGCGCCCAGAATTTCCAGGTTTATGGATCTTGGGTAGTAGATAGAATATCCCAGGTCAGGGTTCCAGGGGTGTGTCTGTGCAGATTTGATCTTGTGCTTTTTCAGGAAGTTTCTTGAGCAAATGCTGTAGTTGCTTTTGGTAACTCTCAGTGGGATCATAGGGTAATGGCTTGTAGAAAGTGGTGTTGGAGAGCTGCCGAGCAGCCTCTTGTTCATATTCCGACCTATTCATGATGACAACAGCACCTCCTTTGTCAGCCTTTTTGATTATGATGTCAGAGTTGTTTCTGAGGCTGTGGATGGCATTGTGTTCCGCACAGCTGAGGTTATGCGGCAAGCGATGCTGCTTTTCCACAATTTCAGCCCGTGCACGTCGGCAGAAGCACTCTATGTAGAAGTCCAGTCTGCTGTTTCGACCTTCAGGAGGAGTCCACCTAGAATTCTTCTTTTTGTAGTGTTGGTAGGGAGGCCTCTGTGGATTAGTATGTTGTTCAGAGGTATTTTGGAAATATTCCTTGAGTCGGAGACGTCAAAAATAGGATTCTAGGTCACCACAGAACTGTATCATGTTCGTGGGGGTGGAGGGGCAGAAGGAGAGGCCCCGAGATAGGACAGCTGCTTCTGCTGGGCTGAGAGTATAGTTGGATAGGTTAACAATATTGCTGGGTGGGTTGAGGGAACCATTGCTGTGGCCCCTTGTAGCATGTAGTAGTTTAGAAAGTTTAGTGTCCTTTTTCTTTTGTAGAGAAGCAAAGTGTGTGTTGTAAATGGCTTGTCTAGTTTTAGTAAAATCCAGCCACGAGGAAGTTTGTGTGGAAGGTTGGTTTTTTATGAGAGTATCCATTTTTGAGAGCTCATTCTTAATCTTTCCCTGTTTGCTGTAGAGGATGTTGATCAGGTGATTCCGCAGTTTCTTTGAGAGTGTGTGGCACAAGCTGTCAGCATAGTCTGTGTGGTATGTAGATTGTAATGGATTTTTTACCTTCAGTCCTTGTGTGTGTATGGGGGTGAGGGGGTGAGAAAACCTGGATTTGTGCTGGAAATGGCCCACCTTGATTATCATACACATTGTGAAGAGAGTGGTCACTTTGGATGGGCTATTACCAGCAGGAGAGTGAGTTTGTGTGTGTGGGGGCGGATGGTGAGAAAACCTGGATTTGTGCTGGAAATGACCCAACTTGATGATCACTTTAGATAAGCTATTACCAGCAGGACAGTGGGGTGGGAGGAGGTATTGTTTCATGGTCTCTGTGTGTATATAATGTCTTCTGCAGTTTCCACGGTATGCATCCGATGAAGTGAGCTGTAGCTCACGAAAGCTCATGCTGAAATAAATTGGTTAGTCTCTAAGGTGCCACAATTACTCCTTTTCTTTTTGCGAAGACAGACTAACACGGCTGTTACTCTGAAACCTGTCTTTTGAGAAAAAGGAGGGACTCTCAGAGAGCGAGGGCCTACCTCAATGTGCATCTCTCCCTTGTCCCGGTAATCTTCACAGGACACACTAACTTGGCTTTTCTTCCATTAAATAAATAAGTGCACCTCAGACCAATTCCACACTAAAAATAAGCAAGAGGTTTTCACTATTTTGCCATCAAGTCATTGCATAGTGCCCATTCTATTTATTATAGAGCATAAAACAATTTCGGCAGGGACTAGATATTGCCCAATGTTTCTTACAGCACACCATCCATGGGGAATCAAATATATAACAACAAACAGAAATACTAGGGTGTTTGCATGATACCCTATCACATCCCATCACATCTTTGGGAATATCTGGCTGCAACTTAGGCTTCATCTACACAAGATGTCCATCCGTTCAATTAAATTGACTTAGTTCAATTGGTGAAAAACCCTACATGAACTCAGTCATTTTGGTTTAAGAGTGGATTGTTTCCATTTGATCTTAATCCTTTTTTTTTTTAAACAAAATTAAGTTCAACTAAAGTAAGCCATAATTAAACTGAAATAGGAGTGTCCACACAGGGTTTGTACTGGTTTACTTAAATCAGTTTAAAAAAATCATTGTTAATTAAACTGGTGTAAGTGTGGAGACAAGATCTGACACACCAAACAATAAAATAAAAAATATTAATGTTTAAAAGCTGTCCTTATACACCAAGGACAACTAAGGGGTATTTAATCTAGATTTTTTTGTATATATCCTAGATATTGACAGATAGCTTTAACTGTGTTTCTTTACAGAGATTAGCAGCCATTTAAGAATCTGTTATTGTTTTTGTTAGATACTGTATATAACATAACAGCATTGTTTTGCATAGTGTCATTCAGAGTAGACAAACTGTGTGCAGCAGTACTGCACGTGATCCTAGTCCCCACAACAAGCCGATTCATAGTTTTACTCACTTGCCTTGCCAAGTGGGAAAGTCACAATGCTGTACTATTCCACCTCCTCTCAAAAATGTTCAGGGTGCTTGCTTCCCTGCCCCAGCTCCTTAGGGGCCTGCTTCTTCCATCTTGGTCTCCTGGAGGGCTGGCCAATAGACCCTCTTCCCATACAGAGGCATTTTCATGGGTGTCTCTTGTCCTTTCTCTTCCTCCATCGGTAGAACCTTACAACTCCAAAGCTAGGGGGCAAGTGAAATAGATACACTGGGACTAGGAGCAGTACTTGTGATCCTCTTGCTGCAGAAAGAGGGAAGTTAAGCATACCAGCAGCCCAGCTACCCATCCAGGAACATGTGAGGAGAAAGGACCTGAAGCTAGCCTTCTTACCTGATAGCTTAACCCCCAGGTGATCTAACAAGTACAGCTGGGCCTAAACTGAGTTGCCTGATTGGGCAAACTGCAGCAGACCTGCTGTTAAGACCGGCAGTAGGAGGGTACTTGCTGCCCAAAGCATTTACTAATGGGTGTATTAGCCTCTGCCACCTCTCATCTCCACTCCAGATAACATGATTCTGAGCCGTGGCTCTGACTTCGGTTATGGCCACCCACATCCTAGTCCCTAACAGAATACTTCTGTGGGGATTTGTAGCGGGTCTGGCTGCTTCCCCTAAGAAGGAAGAAAGAATAATCATCTGAGTGACTTTTAAGCAATGAGCCAGAGAGCTGATATCTGATATTGTAGAAGGGGAAGAGAAGGCTAGTGGACCTCCCTTGCCAAAAGAGAGAAGTCTCCAGACTGGTGGAGTGTGGGGAGGCTGTGACTATTGTGTAGAATGAAATGTGTCTGGAGACTCCTGGAGTCTATGTGAAGAGATCATTCATATTCAGGAGGCTGAATATCATTAGAATTGTAGGAGCCCCAAACATGAGTATCATTGGAATCTGAATAATGCTGTATTTGGCTATCGCTAATAGCAATCAAGTAGATGGCAGCTCTGGCTGGACAGAGATATAGCAAAATGGTTCTCATGGAAACCAGGTGAACAAATTGCATAGAAAATAGCTGAAGGGGACATTGGAGGAAACTGAATAATAGTGACAGGTAGATGCTAATTAACAGTCAAAACTTAATTGAGATAAACAGCTGTTTTTTCATCACAGTTACTAGGAGTGAGTCAGGAAAAGTATGAAAATCAATAAGGATACACAATTGCTTTTTTGACACAGGAAAAATATGAGACAATGTTTAAAGTAGCAGGCACAGACAGAAACTAAAAGGGGCTGAATAGGCAGGCAGGCGAAAAGAGAACTGAAGCAGAGAGACAGGATGACAAGCTGAAGAAGACTGGCTATGGAGAACCAATTACATAGGATATAGGGGGCTGAAGACAAATAGACAGGAAAGCTAATGGGAACTGGAGGAAAATAATACAGTCAGCATGCATAAAGAGAGAACCTACCAGGGCTGAGAACAGGGATGGGCCAAGTGTTCAGACTCTATTACAGTTGTCAAGAGCCTTGACTTGAATCTGGAACCACACCTGCACACGTTTTCTACTCTCTTCAAATCTCGTGTGGTGCTGAGCTTCTCTGGAGCCAGAGGTGTACAGTAAATACCCTTTGATGCAGGAGATTTCAATAATGAAGCCAGACTGGGGCCAGCAAAGTGAGTGCTAGATCTCCAGAGACCCAAACAATGAGTGGGTCAAGCAGAGCACAGGGGTGGGTCAAGGAGTTAATACACAGGACCAACAGGGAATGAGGGATGGGGACTAGGAAAAAAATTAGATCTCGAACAATCTAACTGAGTTAGGAGGAGGGGAGAATAAAATGAGACCTTAATGGGAGGAGAGATTCTTCAAATAAGCTTTCCCAATTTTCTCCAAATCAAGCCCCTGAATTTTAGTCATCACCACCTGAGATGTAAACTCCTTGGCAGTGTGGGATCAGAGGGTTGGTCTTTCAGGGTACATCTACACTTTGAGCTGGGGTATGTGACTCCGAGCACAAGGAGATCCCACACTAGCTCTGATTGAGCTAACATGCTAAAAATAGTGGGTAGCTGTGGTGGTGGGAGGGGCTAGTTGTCCCTCACACATGCCTAGCATCTCAGCCAAGTACATACTCCGAGGAGCTAGACCCTCCCACTGCCATCATTACCTTCTATTTTTAGCACATTAGCTTGATCAGAACTAGTGTGGGTATGGCTCCTCAGAAGGGAATTACATGCCCAGCTCAAAATATAGGCTTACCCTCAGACCCATAAGTAGCTCTATAGTTAGAAAGAGGACCCGTCCAATGCAGAGAGAAACTAGCAGGAGTTCAAGAGGAAGAATGGTCTTGTACTAGCCTAGGACATCAGAGATGTGAGTTCCATTCCTGGATCTACTACATGCTCTCTTTGTGACCTTTGGCAATCATTTAATCTCAGTGCCTCAGTTCCCCAGCTGCAAAATAGGGATGTGATGGGGTGTACAAACCCCACACTGAGCCTGAAGGGGTTAAAGGACAATCTAGGACCCAGGTAGCCCCACCCCTCCAGACCTGCAGAGCATGCTCCAGCTGGAGAAGAAGTTGAAAGCAATTCAGCTCAGAAGTGGGAAGGAAGATAGGCCTATCTTGAGGGCTCCTGGACAAGAGCACCAGAGTTGGGGCCCTGAGAGGAATGAGATTGTATGCTGAGCCTGGCTGGGATTGAAGGTTTAGTTATCTTTTCTTTTCCCTTTATATTGGACTTGGAGCTGGGCAACAGAAGCAGATGGCAGGAAGTGACCCAGGGAGGGTAACTCAGAGGGCACACTAGGGTGCTAGACATTGTGGACCCTCTTAGGTGCTCTAGGTCAGAGCATCGTGGAGTTGGAAGGCCTGGGCTCCCCCACAAACTGCCCCTGCTGCAGGAGAGACATAAGCCTCCTGCCCACCTCACTCCCTCTCTGGTAAGAAGAGGAGCTGGACTGCCACGGGGAGGCGGCATTACGCATGGTACCCACTCAGCCACCTACTCCACCAAGAAAAGGAGTACTTGTGGCACCTTAGAGACTAACCAATTTATTTGAGCATAAGCTTTCGTGAGCTACAGCTCACTTCATCGGATGCATACTCCACCAAGGACTCAATTACAAGGGACAGTATTTCTTCACAAGCTATGAGGATAAATTCATTAGTATCTGTGATGATCAGCTACAAAGGTGATGGCAGGGCCAAACGAATACATAAAAGAAGTTTAATTTAAATTGAGAGGAGCTGACCGTAACTCACTCACTTCTGTTTTATTCTGATAACTCCATTGAATTGAGTGGAGTTACTCCCAATTTATATGTGACTGACCTAAGAGCAGAGCTGCTAAGAGCTGGAAGGGTGCATGCAGAAGAAGCACCTGCTGAGTCCTTTAATTGTCTGGGCCCACATTAGAAAAGGTTTGCCAGCATAGCTCTACCAGTATAAAGGCACTGGCACATCCTCATAGTGTGGATGTAGTTTATACTGGCATAAAAGTGATTTTATGCTGATCCCTAAGCAAAATAAGCGATGGCCTCAAAGGCACTTTTATGCCAGTAGAACTGCAACTATGGCAGGGTGTTTGGTAGTAAAGAAATGTCATTTTAAAAAAAAAATCACCCCCCCCCCCAACCAAGATAACTCTACTGGTTGAAATTCCAAGTACAGACCTGGCCATAAGGTGCAGTATGTGCTTCCAACCATGCTGGCTTCTCCTGACTGGGGCAAAAGGAAGAATATTATCATAAGCCCACCTCCTTTGGGGTTTCTAGGGCTGATGGCAGCACTAGACACTCTCAGCCCTTGCATTCAGGGAAAACAAGGACTGGGATTACGGAAGGGTCCCGAGGAGGGGTCACCACCTAGAAGGGAGAGGAAGGCACCTTACCTCCTTCACACCCCTGCAAGGCTACCCACAATCTGTCCCTGGATTACAAAATATTACCATGGCAGAAGCGAATGGCATTTCTTGGGCAATGTAATTCAATATCAGCAGCCTCAATCCACAGGACTATACAAGCTACTCTGCAGAATATTAAATTCTAATAACCGGAATCAACGAACAACAATAAAAAATCCTGCTTGAAATAATATATATTAATACAGTTACATAATAAATAATACATATTGTTAATACTGCTGTAAATAATGTATAATGCTAGATTTGCATAATAAATAATACATATGTAATCATCCTCTGAAGTAATATAAAATTAGCAATAGAGAAGTGAACTTAACCTATTAATTTGCTTCAGGAGGAGAAGCTTACAAGTTGTTCTAGAAAGTCTGAATCACTGTGGCAGTAGGATAGCTTAGCTGAGAGTAACATCAACCACATTGCATAAACTTGCAAGGGATTAGATAATTTATTGTTGCCTCTGAAGAGCAAACAGTAATGTGTCCCTCAAGTTTATGTTCGATGCTAAAGGTCAGTTGGTCTACTGGGGGTGTAAATGTTTTTTTTTAAATGCTAATTTATTGCTGAGTCAGACCTTGAATAAATGGTTTTCCAACAACCAATTTGAAATTAAACAGAGGTAGCGAGTAGATTTAAGAGAATGAGATTAAAAAATGCTATAGAGGTACTAAGCATTAGTATTATTACTTCTTCCTCAGATAGTGACTCTGGGAATAGAGCCAAAACATGGCTTCCCTGCTAAAGTCCAGAGTATTTCAGTGTTGCTCTACCATAGAAAATATCTTCAAAGTGCCTTACAGTCGTTGACTAATTAATCCACATAACATCTCTTGTGAGGTAATTAAGTATTACTGTCTCCATTTTACTGAAAGGAAAACTGATCACAGAGTTTTAGGGCTAGGTTTCTGAAGAGCTCAGCTCCCATTTAGAATATATCTGGAGTTTATCTTTAATTAATTGATTGCCAATAAACAAGGCTTAACTAATACTTTTGGAAATGTTACCCAAGTCTTGTTCACTAGTAATCAATCACCTCCATGTAGGCATGCCCTTAGACATATAAATAAAGGCCAGATTGAGAAGTGTTCAGCATCCACCAACTCCCAGTGTGACATTTATGGGGAAATTTTCAAGAGAGTTCTGCACAGAATTTACTTGGGCTCTTTTGAAAGTCTTGCCACTTATTTTGGTGCCTAAATGGTACCTGAACTCTGTTGAATATCTTTCTCTATCTGAAAAAAGAAAAGGAGTACTTGTGGCACCTTAGAGATTAACCAATTTATTTGAGCATGAGCTTTCATGAGCTACAGCTCAGCTGTAGCTCACGAAAGCTCATGCTCAAATAAATTGGTTAATCTCTAAGGTGCCACAAGTACTCCTTTTCTTTTTGCAAAGACAGACTAACACGGCTGTTACTCTGAAACCTTTCTCTATCTGATTTGCCCACAAACATATAATAAGTCATTGGGTACCACTTTCCAAAGCACCTGTGTGATGTAAGAACCTCACTCTTATTTTCAAAAGTGACTTAGGGCCAGATTTTCAAAGGTGTTTAGGCTCCTAAAGATGCAGATAGGCACCTGGTGGGATTTGGAAAAGCACTTATCCAGGTTTGGGTCCTAACTCCCATCCCTTAGGCACATAGGCTCAGATCCTCCAAGATATTTAAGTGACTAACTCCCACTGAAATCAATAAGCATTAAGCACCTAAATACCTTTGAGGTTCTGGACCTAAGGTGCCCAAGTCTCATTCCTAAGTCATTTTTAAAAATGGGACTTAGGCTTCTAAGCCAAGTGGTTTTGAAAATTAAAACTCCTTGCCAGAGGGTGTTCTGAAGGCCAATACTATAACAGGGTTCAAAAGGGAGCTAGATAGATTCATGCAAGATAGGTCCATCAATGGCTATTAGCCAGGATGGGCAGGAATGGTGTCCTTAGCCTCTGTTTGCCAGAAGCTGGGATTGGGACAGGGCATGGATCATTTGATGATTACCTGTCTGTTCATTCCCTTTGGGGCACCTACCACTGGCCACTGTCAGAGGACAGGATACTGGGCTTGATAGACCTTTGGTCTGACTCAGTATGGCTCTTCTTATGTTCTAGAGTTCTAGAACTCAAGAGTTTAAGGATATGTCTACACTGCAATTAAACACCCACGGCTGGCTCTTGTCAGCGGACCTGGGCTTGTGGGGCTCAGGTTAAGGGGCTGTTTAATTGTGGTATAGACATTTGGGCTCGGGCTGGAGCCCAAGCCCTGGGATGCTCCAGCCTGAGCCCAAATGTCTACACTGCAATTAAACAGCCCCTTAGCCTCAGCTCCATGAGCCCAAGTCAGCTAAGATGGGCCAGTCGTGGGTGTCTAACCGCAGTGTAGATATACTCTGAGTTATAGGCCCACATGAGCATGCCTTGCTCTTTAAAGGAGTAATATTGCAGTGGTCGCAGCAAATGCTGCTTTTGCACTTTTATTTCCCAGGAAACAAAATCATGGAACACCATGAGTTCAGGAAGTGAGGCACCAGAATACTCATTCACCCAAGGAAAAACACCATATACCTTGTTGAATACATTTGATGTATCACTACATTAAAGCTGATCAACAATGCTTTAATATCCTTCATCAGCTCAGGATTATCCTGGCACAAAGCCATGGCAGTGGAAAGTTCACTATAGAGGTAGGAGAGCAATGCAGTGCCAAAAAAACAAGTCCTAATGGATGGGAAGAGGGCATGGTCTCTGCAGGTGGGGGATGTGCTTATTTAGACAATCCCTTCAGCAATGTGAAGCCCAGGCCACAAAGCAAAGCTCCTCTTCGTAGCAGAAAATTCTAAGGGAGGACAGCATTGGTAACACCATTTCGCCCTGTCTAAAGATAAATCTCATCTCTCTAGCAAGAGCTTAACTAGCCCACAATTGAACCACTGTCTGCAGTGAATCAGGCCTTAAACTCTTTGAGCTAGCACCTCAGTTGGTGTAAATCAGCATAACTTCATTGAATGGACCTACGCTGATTTATACCAGTTGAGAATCTGGCATCAACTTTGGTTTATCTGTTTAAATTAACAAATAGCTGAATGAATGAGGAACAATTATTCTAATTTCCTGACTTGGTCTATAAGCCACATGCAAGGTTTGTGTTTATCAAGCACAAGGGAAAACCAGACCCACAATTCTAGGGCTAAGTGACAACTTCAGCTGTGCATCATGAGACAATCACAACAAAAGAAATATGTGATGTGCTAAATGGTTTCCAGGCAGCTCCTGTAGGCATGAGTCAGACTACAAATTGAGAGGAAGAGAACCCAGGAGGCTGTTCGCACAAGTGTGGGTTTTTAAGCAAAAGTCTGGTTATATATGGAAGTCAAATAAATCATGAAGACTACCTTAGGTTTATTCAGATCTTTCCTCTGTCAGCTTTCAGTAGAGGTCTGTAGCATTCTCCTAGAACAAAAATAGAGGGACTGTAATGTCCTCAAACGCTCCTGTTCATTTAATATGTTACTATTTTATATCCATCCACCAAAACTGTGTTAATGCCATGAAAATGGCCAACCTGTTGGGAGCAAAGGTCTTGTCTTAACTCCATGCTAACTTCATGCTCAGCCCCCCTGCTTTTCCCCCTTAACACAGAATGTTTTCACACATCCATGTGCCGCTATCAGTGCCCTAGGGCAAGGCAGCCACTGTGCTCTGAGCTATAGGGCAGACCACAAGGTAGCTTTTAGCGCATGCCGCTACCCAAAGTGTAAGCCCTGAAGCTTTAGAGAGAAGGGAGTTTTCTACTGTCGTCTGCTGATGAAATGGGAAAAGAACAGCCCAGAGCTGCTGAAGAACTGCACATGGGCAAGGGCTCCATTGGTGAGGGAGCTCTCCACTGGCATCTGTGGGAAATGGCAGAGAGCTGATTGAATGGGCCAGGCATCATTTACATTTAATTTCTGTGACGGTTTGGGGCATTTTGGTTGACATTCCATTGTTTTGAGTTTGGGGGCAATAAAATGCAACTGACCTTGTTGGGAAATACAAGGACAAGCTATTGACATTGAATGCGCTGACTGCTGTCAGGCTCAGCTGGTTAAGGGAGCCCAGACAGAGCCAAGGGAGAGGAAGAGAGTGGGGAAAAGGTTCCTGCCTGCTGTTTGGGTGGGCCACCCATAGTGAGGACTCTGTCACTGTTCTTACTTTCCTCTTACAGAGCTGAGCTGAGATTGCTTAACAGTGGAGAGCAGTGGCAGGTTCAAGGCAGTAGCAGCAGCTTGGTGGAAACAGATGGTGCAGAGCAGAAGCTCTATGGTGATGGCTGGTGAGTAATGGTAGATAGCTCAGACCAGTGGAGGTACCTTTGAGGGGATGGATGATACAGACTAGCGGCAGAAGTAGACAGCTTGTGCTGAAACCATAGAGAGCAACAGCCTAAACAAGGGATTCTGGTGCAGGCCTCACTACCCAATAATTAAAACTGAAATCAGTCCAGCTTGGTTAGGTCGCAGAGCCCCCAGAGCATCCCAGGCAGCACTGACTTTCTAGAGTCCCTAGACTTCTCCAACTCAGGGCCACTACCGATGAGTGGGAAGGAGGCAATTGGCTAGAACACACCAGCTAGTCACAGTGTCAACAGATGACTGAGGCTGGTACTACTGTTAAGACACTGTGGGGGTGGGAGTCTTATGTGATAGAATTTAATTTGTTAATTGCTGGTTCTCCTCAAATTAATTCTGTTGTCTTCCCCCAATAAAGTGTTCTTTGTTATAGCCCTTCAACTCAGTGCTTGAGTGTGGAGAAAAAATTGTCCATCGGAGTGCCCAGGGTGGTGGATATAGGTTCTGAAGTTTCTGGGTGGGGGCCTGTGATGGGGTGCCCTGAGTGGGTTAATGCAGGCCAGAAGGGGCCAATTAACCTATGTGCTGCACCTAGAGGGAAGCCAGGGCTTAATAAACACTAGGTACAGATGAAGCCCAGCTGGGGCAAGAGCTGGGCTAGGAATATAAAGTCAAGAGGCATGCGGTCAAGCCCTAGAGGGTGGGAGAGTTGGCCAGGGACAGCGTGGTGATTCAGGGGCAGAGTAAGCCCAGGGGCCCTGTCTTGGGCTAGGGAATGAAACAGGTGGCTGAGAGGGGTGAAGTAGCTATGGAGAGCAGAAGAAGATCTAGTGGCAAACCCGGAGTTAGGCAAGGAGATAGAGAGGTGGGGTAGGAAGGAGCCCAGGGAAACAGCAACAGGGACTGAGACTGAACAAACTTGTATTGCTAGTTGTCGTGTCCCTAGACCAGAACCCAGTATAGCAGGTGAGCCTGGGTTCCCTGCCACCCACTGGGAAGTGGCACAGGACCTGAAGGTGGAACAGAAGACTGTCTGAGAGAGCTTGTTCAGGGGGACATTGTTACTCCAGAAGGGGAGGACTATATAGTGACCTGGACAGAGGGCTGAGTTATAAAGAAGGAGAACCCAAAGTCATGGGGAGAGAGATGAGAGGTGCGAGGCACAGTGTGAGCAGCCTACAGAAGGTGGCACCAGGTGGAGCAAGAGTTAATTCCCAGACCCAGCCACAAGGAAGTGCACTTGTGCTGAGTGGAGCCCTTTGCAGGGTTCAAGCTGGCATTAGCGAAGTCTTTAAGAAAACCCCTAGAACACTAAACCTTGCCCTTTTTACCGCTGACAACAAGTTATTGTGGTGAAAACATGTAGCTATGGGCACCCGCAACAATCAAGTTAGCGTGGTCATCCAACCACTTCCCCTAAGTCCACTAGAAACAAATTCCCAGATACTATCTTGCTGCCTGCCTGTGCTCTGACCCTTAACCTGGGTGATCTGCCTTCGTGTCCCTCTGGTGAATGTCCGTGGACCCATCCTGTTTGCAGTTTCCCTAGCTTCACTCATCGCTGGTGTTTGAAACAGTAAAACAGTGGCCCCTAAGGGTATATGTACACTACAATAAAACACCTGTGGCTGCCCTGTGTCAGCTGACTTAGGCTCCTGGGTCTTGGGCTGGGGGGCTATAAAATTCCAGTGTAGACCTGGGCTGGAGCCTGGACTCTGGGAGCCTTCCCCACTCATGGAATCTCGAAGCCTGAGCTCCAGCCTGACCCAGACCTCCAGACTGCGATTTTTATGGGGCTCAGGCTGATCCCCATAAGCCCAAATCAGCTAGCATGGGCAGCAACAGGTATTTTATTGCAGCATAGATATAGCCTAAGAAGCCCACATATCAGCGTATAGCCAACAGGCTGAACAAATACACCAGAATCTTGACACAGCTTTGGGCTAAAGAAAGCAAAACTCATGACTTTAGCTGTTCTGAGAGGAACATTGGACTGTACAATCCTATCTCAGCAGCTGCTGCCTAATCATGGGACAGAGCAAACCTGACAGCAGTGCATGGAGTAGATGAAGGGGCTCAAGGTGAGCTACAAGAGGCCAAGGATAACAATAAGAAATCTGGTGATGCCCTGACAACCTGTCCATTTTACAATGAACTGGATGGTGTTCTAAGCAACCTTGTTGGTATGGAGCCCTCTTACAGCATGGACACATCTGTGGACCCAGGACCAGCGAGGTGTCAGAACTTGGACGTCTGCAAAGACTTCACCAACCCTGCCCCAGACAGCCAGCAAGCAAAGGGAGAGCAGAGGAGGTGGACCTCGCCTTGGAGATGAGCTCAGTGCTGATTTCCCTCATACATAGGAAGAATATAACATGGTGGAGGTTTCCCACACAGAAGCAGTAGCCAGCATCACAGGCTGGGTAAGATGGAGGCATCCATCTTTATTTTTATTATGAAATATTTGAGTGGATGTTTAGCCTATTATTCCTAGCTTTGAATCATAGAATATCAGAGTTGGAAGGGACCTCAGGAGGTCATCTAGTCCAATCCCCTGCTCAAAGCAGGACCAATCCCCAACTAAATCATCCCAGCCAGGGCTTTGGCAAGCCTGACCTTAAAAATATCTAAGGAAGGAGATTCCACCACCTCCCTAGGTAACGTATTCCAGTGTTTTACCACCGTCCTAGTGAAAAAGTTTTTCCTAATATCCAACCTAAACCTCTCCCACTGCAACTTGAGACCATTACTCTTGTTCTGTCATCTGCTACCACTGAGAACAGTCAAGATCCATTCTCTTTGGAACCCCCTTTCAGGTAGTTGAAAGCAGCTATCAAATCCCCCCTCATTCTTCTCTTCCGGAGACTAAACAATCCCAATTCCCTCAGCCTCTCCTCATAAGTCATGTGTTCCAGCCCCCTAATCATTTTTGTTGCCCTCCGCTGGACGTTTTCCAATTTTTCCACATCCTTCTTGTAGTGTGGGGCCCAAAACTGGACACAGTACTCCAGATGAGGCCTCACCAATGTTGAATGGAGGGGAACAATCACGTCCCTTGATCTGCTGGCAATGCCCCTACTTATACATCCCAAAATGCCATTAGCCTTCTTGGCAACAAGGGCACACTGTTGACTCATATCCAGCTTCTCATCCACTGTAACCCCTAGGTCCTTTTCTGCAGAACTGCTACCTAGCCATACGGTCCCTAGTCTGTAGCGGTGCATGGGATTCTTCCGTCCTAAGTGCAGGACTCTGCCCTTGTCCTTGTTGAACCTCATCAGATTTCTTTTGGCCCAATGCTCCAATTTGTCTAGGTCCCTCTGTATCCTATCCCTACCCTCCAGCATATCTACCTCTCCTCCCAGTTTAGTGTCACCTGCAAACTTGCTGAGGGTGCAATCCACACCATCCTCCAGATCATTTATGAAGATATTGAAGATTATGAAGATTTGGCCTCAATATGGGTGGAAAATGCACATTTACACTCATCCACTGCCTCCCTCTCTCTGTTCCAAATGGCAGACAAGCAGGAAAAAAATGCCAGCTGGAACTTTACAGCAGTGGAATGCTTTTTTTAACATGAGAAAGCTTTAATATAAAAGTTAAAAGGTTTATGGCCCTCTCCCATCCAAAATGTAAATTCCCGTAAAGCTACAGTTAAAGGCACTCATCACCATCCCAAATCATCTGCATGTTTAGAGATTCTGCCACTAGACCAGAAGCTGGTTTATTACTGATCTGATTTCGGTCCATTCCTGGAAAGTAATGCAATAGAATTTTTCACTCTGTAAAAATTCCAGATGGTTTCCCTCTGCTTCCATTGTAAGTGGCAATCCCTATCCAGTCACTTATCAATTCATCTGTCACAAGACACAGGAATATTTGCTATACTTAAATGGACGTTCTTATCCCTGATGACTGGAATACCTGGTCTTTTGTCCTTTTTCATATGTGAATCAGCACATCTTGCAACATTGCCACAGCCTGAAAAGTGTTTAATATAAACACCATGGCTGCTGTCTTCCAGCACCTGTCTTGCCTCCTCATGCCTCCATCTTTTCCCCCAAAATATGTTTTGGAACTCTGGAAGGTAGAATTAACTAAGCATTTCTTTTCCTGGATAACTGTAAGGGAATAGTATTCTAGTGAGATTAATTTTTTTTTATTTAGGGCTCCATAGACCAAGAATAAAATTGTATGAAGTCAAGGGCACTCACCAAATATTTTTCCTGTCTGCCAGGAACAAGTGCAACAGTCACATCCTTGTCAAGGGATGGCCTGGCAATTATCAGACCACTCAATGTCAGTGACAGGATTCTGAATTTGAGGGCAAAGCAAAAAAGAAGCAGGGATGATTTGACAATGGCTGTGCATGAGAAGTTTCCCAGGCAGTCAAAAAAGCTGGAGATGTTGGAGATGCAGCTACTGTCGAACATGGATTCACAGAGACATGTTCAAAAGGCTGTGAGCCAGGTGGATGAATACCTTGGAATCATGAGCTTTGATGTTGCCATGTACTACCAAATATGCAGAACCGTTCCTAGGGAAGTCATTCAATGATCCACCACACCTTCAGCAGTATCAGCTTCACTCTGTCCCTGAGCCACGGTGCCAGGCAGAACAGATACACAGATGACAAGGTTTCATCTTATATTAGCAGATATTTTTACCATGTTAGGGCAGCTGATTTCCCCCTTGTTTTTAGTGTCAATGAATTTCAATAAAGATGGAGAGAAAGGAATTTTGAATGCATGCATAAACACTACATCTGAATACAAGGCAAGGCTCCATGCACTACCAACAGTCGCAATGCACCAGGCAACCACATTATTCAGCCCCAGAGTAACACCATGCAGCTTGAATATGTTGTCATTGCAAATAGCATCCCTTATGGCCTTTACTGCCCAGTGGCTGTAAGAGGTTCAGCTCATGGTTGTCCATGAGTAAAGCTCGATTTATAATTGTCAGCAACCCAGTCCCTTCCAAAGTACCCCCTGTTGTCCTCACATATACTGTGAAGCACCCAGCATGCCCCATTCATGTATATGGTATTAAAGAAACTACAGTCCAAATGAGTCAGTAAACACGGCTAGCTTGCCTGTAGTTGGCCAAAAGCACATTCCACCACCTGCATTTCTGCACTTGCTTAGTGTGTAGCTGAAATACCTCTTGTCTGGTTGGTGGACATCAGGATAAGTCTTCATCAGCCAGGTCAGCAAAGGGTATCCGGGGTTGCCTCAGATAAGTTGGGCATGGACACCACATTGACGATGTGTTCCTGGGGTTGGGATAGGGAAGATGTAACCACTTGCCCATGTTGAAACACACCAGACCTGAAGAACACCCTGGCATCATGCAGCCTGCCAGTTCAACTGATCTAGGTGTTCATTAAAATGCCGCTGTGATCCCCAAGAGCCTGCATAATGATGCGGTTGTATCCTTTTCTGTTAATACACTCATTTGAAATGGGGGGACACAGGAGATATGTGTGTCAAGAATTGCACATGTACAGCTCAGAAAGCCCATCTGTTCTCTCCCCACACTTAGTTCCAGAATACTTCTAATTCTGACAGAACCGGGGGACATCACAGCATTGATTGACTTGCAAACCTCCATAAGCACTGTGCCAACAGTAGATTTTCCAACCCCAAACTGATTGCCAACAGATCTGTAGTAATCTGGGGTTGCTTGTTTCCACAGGGTGACAGCTGATAGCAACACACTTCTGGACCATTATTTGCTCTTTCAGTTACGAGCTTTCCCACTCAAGTGCCAGCACAACCTCCTCACACAGTTCCAAGAATGTCTCTCTCTTCATGCAGAAGTTCTTGTCCCATTGCTGGTCACCCCATGTTTCCATTACAACATGCTCCCCAGCAGCGTATGCTTGTGTTCCTGGGCTAGAAGTGGCAATCTGCATAGGGGTTTTCTGCCATTAAAAACATCATCAGATCAATCCCTGCCTCCATATCCATGTGGTTCCATTCAGTTTCTGTCTTCGGGCTTCTCCTAAACGCAAGCTGTTGTCTCTGTCCTCTCTGGCCCTAAGACAGTTGCTGGTAATTAGGGAGCAGAAAGATCCATACCTTTGACACAGAATAGCACACCACCACGCCAGCTTGGTTACTGCTCAGAAATTAATTTTGCAGGCCTAAACCATATTCTCCCACAATCCCAAGAGTGAATAGACAATTTGCCCCACAACACGCTGTGAACAGATGCACAGAGCAACACAGTGAGTTGTGGCATATGAATATCAGCATAAATCCCCCCCCCCATCAGTCAAGAAAGGTTTAAAGAACATTTGTAGTCACAGTTGGGTGACCAGATGCCCCGGTGTTATAGGGACAGTCCCGGTTTTTGGGTCTTTTTCTTATATAGACTCCTATTCCCCACCCCCTCACCCCATCCCAATTTTTCACATTTGCTGCCTGGTCACCCTAAGTCACAGTCAGTCCCAACCTATCACAACTGTGGTCTTGTCAAACCTGGGAGTGGGCCCTTAAAAGGGAGGAACTCAGCCCAGTTAGGGTGACACTGTGAATCAAGCAGAGCCAGTGCCTTCATACCAGGGCACTGGGTTACTTGCTTAGGAACAGCTGAGCATTCTGCCAGACTGAGCCTTCTGATAAAACAGCTAGACTGGTTTATTTCTTTTATTGACATCCCTATGACTAACACTTGGCTTTTGTCGCCTTTAGCATGCAAGAGGGTAGGAACTGGTACTTCCTGTGGAGCCTGAGAGACTGCTTCCCGCCTTTGTGTGAGGGAGGGGTCCTGGAAATGTTTTTGGTTTTGTTTGGACTGTTTTATTCTACCCCTCCCCTCCCAGAAGGGGATGGACACACTAAGAGGTACAGCTGGAGGGCTTTACCACTTACTCCAGGCCCAGACCACAGGACTGCTGTTCCCCAGGGAATGACATAAGAGGTAACTGAAGTACCAGCCTTCACCTGAAGGGGGCGACTTTGAGACAACCTTTGACAGGATACAATCCAATATAGCTCTGTTGCTTGTCGTGGCCAATACAGTGCTGGTGCAGATTTGGGGCATGACAGTAGCTTGCTAACATTAGCAATGTGCACATACAGTAACAGGGCAGACTACCATACTCTGATAAGCATAATTACTTACACTATGGATAGCATGCAGTGAAAATAGGGCCAGAGCCTCTTGCTTCTTATGCTGGCAAAGGGCACCACTCTCTCAGACTTCAGTGGATAACTAGGACTAGTACCCTCCGCTCTTTGATTTTTATCCAACTTCTAAGGAAATTGATTACTTTCATTGACTTCAAAAGGAGCTGGATTAGGGCCCCAGCCTGTGAGATGGTGGGTGGCTCCTGTGAAGTGCTGAGGGCACCTTGCAAAAGGCATTAATTTTGTCTCTACAGGCGAGTATCACAGGCCGAGCTGAGCTATGAGGGGGTGGAAATGGGACTGGGATCCTAATCAAGGTTAAGAGAGAGGCTTCCACGCTCAGATACACTCAACATAGTGGATTTGGAATGTAGCCAGGGAACCAGGAACACAATAGGGTCCTTTAAAATAGACATTTTGATCTGATTCTCCACTACCTGGCACCAGTGTAAATCAGGAGTCCTTATAGGGAAAAGTGAGATGAGAATGAGGCCTGAGATTCAGGCCCAGTAAGTCGACTTAGATGCTGCCGGCAAAATTCATGACCAACTGAAGTCAATCTGGGCCAGATTTTGCCTAATGAATATATTTATTTTGCAAGCTAAGTCTAACCTTTTTTTAATTTTTATTTTTTTTGAGCTGTGCACTATCATGGGCATTGTGAAAGTGAGTCAGCTTTGCAAAGAGAAGCAAAAAAGAAAGTTGGATCACCACAAAAAACATGTTTTATTCAAGTAGCCAAGCAAATTTTGTAAGTAACCCATAGGAAAATAACTCCATGGTAACTAATGCTTTTATGGGGGTTCTGAAATGGGCTGTAGGCTATCATAAAAATCCAGTTTTCATTTTTGCTTTTTAGTAATGATTCACCATTCTGCTGTTTAATCTCCTTCCCATTGGTTCAGTAAATATTCTGTAGCTAAAATGTTGGCGGATTGTTATTGCTTGAAGTTTTGTTCTCTTGTTAATTTTGGATCAGGTCCTACAGTGTTGCAATATTATTGAACTTGTTTTTGCTTAGGTCTCTAATTTCCATAGCTCCTCTATTACCATGTGGCAGGGCACCCTATAGGCACAATAAATAAATAATACAACAGTGAGAGCTGTAACAAATCACAAAATACATTATTAAAAAATTAAGAAATAAATATCCCCCTCTTACTTAAATAGAGATTGATTTTATAATGTGGAATGCTGAGGAGAGCTGCTGGAAGATATAGTAGGGCCTGGGGACAAGGAGAATACACTGTAATGGGCGTTTTGCTCTCCAGATTGGAAAAATAAAAAACCCACAGTGAATGGACATATTTGTCAAATGAAAACTGAACTCCTCTGTTTGTTCGCAGGCCAGGTATGATGTACTGCTTGCTTCATCATGTTATGTCAAAACTGACCTGGAGGGAGCATCTGTCTTTACTGATCAGAAGCTATTTAATATGCCTGTGGTTGTGTGATGTATAATAAAACCCACAAGACCTAAATGGAGAGAGACAAAGCTTACTTTTTAAACCTTAAATTTCACTGCAGACTTCAACAAAGATTTTTGAAATGGAAAGTTATTGATTCTCTCCTCAGATCACCCAGCCCTCTTTCTGAGATGCTTCTTGTAGCATTGGATAACGTACAGTGGGCTGAATTCTACTCTGTTTTACAGCCTGTGAAACCTATGGACCCACATGTGGTTTAAGTCAGGGTAGAAGTTGGCCCAGTAATAACTGTATGTTATAGGCTTGAACTTACACTGCATAGGTATCAGAGTGAAGCCTACAAAAGCACAAGACAGTAAAATGTTGATCTGGGCAGGGAGTGCAGAGAAACCCACTCCTGCATAAAGGACAGTGCTGCTGTAAGACCACCAAGTTACTTCTGCCTTGTAACAAGACTAAAGTCAAGGAAGGGAACATATAATTAAGCACCTCATTAAAATGATGAGAATATCAGTTAAGCCCATGTGTGAGGGCTACTCTGTCCCTTTAAAGGTAGAGGGGCCGAGGGGTCAGCCCACCCTGTCACATGGGATGGCCCTTTAAGATTCTGTGAGGTCTGCTACATACAAGAAACTAAGAAATAGAAGATATTGGTCAAGAGGAATCAGTCCTGGGAATAAGAAGTGTTTGGAAGGAAATCCCATTACTGTTTAAGAGCCTGGGAGCAGGAGTCTTGCAGAGTAGGCAGGGCAAGGGTCCCCTTTCTCCCAGCACATTGGGATGAGTTTTGGGAAGGGGAGCGGCATATATGCTGCCTCTTCCCTCATAGCAAGAGAGACAACAGCAGGGAAATGTGTGCTTACTGAATGTGAGGACTAATTGGAGTAAAAGGACTGGCTGAAAGAGAAGCTAGCTAAGGCACTACAGCTGGCCTCAGTTACAACCCCAGCTCCAAGGAGGACAGCTGGGGGGCTTCTGCATGAAGGAGAGACAGGGGACTGCCTGAACCACAACCCCAAGCTCCAGGAAAAGATCTGGAAGTGGACTCCTGGCTTAGGGAGGGAAACCAGAAGGACTGGTTGAAACACAGCCCAGCTGCTACCTGAGAATCTGTGACTGGCGTTGAGGCAACTCCTCAGTTGCTGGCTGGGAAGAAGCCATGAGGAGCCACAAATCCAGGGTGGGAACAGTGGAGTCTGTAGACCTGTGGAAGATGCTGACAAGCAGGGGAAAGGTGGGAGCAGCCATGGGAAGTGTGAGAGATTGCAAGGAGCTGTCCTTACCTGCCTAACATAGGGTCCCTGGACTGGAATCCAGAAGATAGGCCTGGGTTCCTCTACTTCTCCCCTCGCTGTTGGAGAAGCACAGACCTCAGTCCTAATAGGGTATGTCTACATTGTAATGAAATCCCTGGGTTAGTAGAACTCAAGTTAGCAGACCCTGGATTTGTTAACTTAGCACTAGGGTATCTAGACTCATTTGTAACCGCAGGTTAGGAATTGTTGAACGCTGGGTCCCAGCCTCAGGCTCCAGTGTCTACACTGCATTATGCAGGCCCAAGTCCAACCACACATATTCCAGACTTCCTGGAGCCTTCCCAAAATGTGACCACTCTAGCCCTTTGTTCATGGTGCAGTAGGGGAAATCTTGACTGTCCAGAGGACAAAGAAAGTCTGTCTGTGGGACTGTGGGATACTTTTGGCAGACTCCCAGAGCAGGAGTCTAGTGGGAATGTGTCTACACTGTAAAACAACAGGACTTGAACTCTGGGTCCTCGCTTGACTGAGGCTCAGACCCTCCACCCCCTTTGGAGTCCTGGGACCTTGGCTCTGAGCTCTGGGTTAGCGTGATTTGAGTGTAGATGGAAAGGGGGGCGGGGGGTTAGGCTTGACCTGGAGTTCAAACACTGGGCTTACATTTTAGGGTAGACGTACCCAAAGAGGCCAAGAATGAGAAGTCCCAAATGGGAATTTAGGGCCTGACATAGAGGCCATTAGACTTTGTGGTAAGGTGTACTACTTAGGACTTTTCTGTTAACCCCAGAAGGGGCGTGGATTTAGAGGTGGCCCGGTTGGAAGGCAAGGCCACAAATGTTGCAGACTGTTGTGGAAACAGTAGGACATGCAAGGGGTGCTAGACCCCCTGCAATGCTGCATCCTGGCACAAGAAGTTGCTCTGGGAGTGAGTGCCCTGTACACCACGTCTGGTTAATGGTGCCCATTCTTTGCCTGCACCCAGGCCCCTTTTTATTCGGCCCCTGGTTATGCAAGGTTCTTGCAGTTTAATTCTGCTTAGTTCAAATGACTAAGCCTGGCGATTAACCTTCCTTGTATCATTCTTAGCCTCTGCACACACTAGTGCTGCAACACAGAAACTCTGTTGTACGCTGTGGAAGGACTTTCAGTTTCCAGGCTTACCTGGAAATAGTTAAATTGCTTTCCTAGCAGCTAGCGTTGCTGCTTTCTGTAGCTGAATAATAATACCTAGCTTTTACAAAGCATTTTTCATCTGTAGATCTCAGAGGGCTTTACAAAGGAGGTCAGTATCATTATCTGCGTTCTACAGATGGGGAAACAGAGGCACAGAGAGGAACAGTGACTTGTCCAAGGTCACCCAGCAGGCCAATGGTGGAGCTGGGAATAGAATGCAGGTATCCCGAGTCCCAGTTCAGTGTTCTATTTACTGGGTCCTGCTTCCTTCCCCCTGAAGTTAAATGATTTTCTTCACCATCACATAGTCCCTTCCCGCTGAACGCTTCACTTTTTAAAATATCCACAATGTTGATAAAATGCTGGCTTGACGGCCTTGGAGCTTGAAGTGCTCTGCCTATTCACAGAGCAAAACAGTACAGGAAGCAGTAGTGCCACATTGCCCTCCAGTTGTGACCTGGAAGCATTCACCAACTGTGAGCAAGAAGTAGGTGAGTTTTCATGTCTGTTCTCATTGGACTTTCTGTTGGGACTGTCAGTAAGGGTGCTAAGTGTGGAGGTGATTATGACAGATGTGGATAGCTGTCTACTGTGAAAAAGTCTTAAGCTAACCAATTCAGTTTACTTACAGTTGGCTGTTAAACAGCCATTAGACGTCAAGAAAATTCAGCATACTGAAACTTCTTGCCTTTTCTTTCTATTTTGGTCATCACTTCCAATTTAGTCTTCTCCCTCTTCTTGTTCACTCCACAATGGACAGTAAATTAAAAATCTGAGCTATAATCAAGAGATACTTACCACTTCTTTATTTGCTCTTTCTTGCTGACCTGTATGTTAAGGCTGAGCATGAAGGGTGCTGAAAACATGAAACTCCCTGAAGTAAATGGGCTAACCTCTGGTCTTTATTTGGTATTTGAATGCTACAGCAAAGAGCGATATTTTAACAAATCCCTCAGCATGTGACATATGGTAATATTTGACATTCAGTGCACTTCATTGTGGCTCCCTGTGTGTAAGTGCAGAACGTGGCCCACAAAGAAGTGGTTAAGCTTACTTCTCTGTAACAAAACAGTAGCTCGGAGAAAGGCTAGGTCTACACTACATATCACTAGCACGCTACCCACCACTGGTGGCGGCATGTGGTGTGCCTGGAGCTACACGCCGCAGTGACCAGTCACTTCTGTTGACCTGCTCTGGGACGTCAGGCAGTGAGCTGTGTCCATACTGCAGTGTGTGGCTACACCTGTCAGTGAATGGCTCTGAGAGAAGGGAGACCGCGGGAAAAGGCTTCAGCATCTTCCAGAGCCTTTCACGGCAGCAAGGAAAGGCTCTGGCAGTGGGGAGGTAATGGGGAAAGGTTCCGCCTTTCCTTGCTGCTTCCCCCCCGCTGGAGTCTTTCCCTGAGGTGGGGAAGGGCTCCAGCCGCAGTGAGCAGGCACAGCCTTTCCCACCTGGGAGAATCTTTTCCGGTGGAGGGGAGAGGCTCCAGCAACAGGGAGGCAGTGGGACACTACACTGCTAAAAATAGCGGTGTAGATGGAGAGACACAGCTTGGGGAGTAGAGAGCGTATTGGGTATGCACACATACACCCCCTCCCCTCGCTTCAGGCGTGTCTTTACTCCTCTTGCCTAAGCCCTGCCTCACTGGTTACACTGCTATGTATACCCATGCTAGGGGGGCTACGCAGGTATGTGCACTACAGGCTGAGGAAAGAAGAGTGCAGCGTAGATTTACCCTCAAAGATGTGCCCTTCTGGGAATCACTACGATACCCCGCACAGGTTGAGACTGGCATTAAGGCAAGTGTTGCTCTCAGTCTCTAGAAAGGGAAGGTATGCTGCACTAAGGGCTTGTCTGCACTACAAAATTAGGTCGCATTTATTAAAGTCGACCTGTAGCCTCCGATTTTTACAAAATTGATGGTGTATGTCCCCGCTATGTACGTTCTGTCGGCGGAGCACATCCCCACAACCCTGGGTAGCATTGACTCACGGAGCGATGCATTGTGGGCATCTATCCCACGGTTCCTGCTGCTGATTGGAATTCTGGGTTAGGCTCCCAATGCCTGATGGGACAAAAACATTTTCGTGAGGTGTTTTGGGTTGATATCGTCAGCCTCCCATGATGCACTTGGCTCCTCCCTCCCTCCCTGAAAGCAATGGCAAACAATCATTTTCATGCCTAAGCCTGGGTTACTCGTGCAGACACCATAGCACAGCAAGCATGGACCCCGCACAGCTGTACGTTCTTGTTGTGAGCGTCACAAGCACCTTGCACATCATCCTGTGGTATTTGCAGAGCCTAGCCAGGTGCAGCCACGCAGAAGAATGTGATGCCACGCAAATAGCTGTGCTGGAAGCTATGGAACAGAGCAATTCGCACACACTGGCAGTGGCAGCTGGGCTTGTTGACACAGTAGGACGCCGCTTCTGGGCCAGGGAAACAAGCACAGACTGCCGCTGCCAGTATGCGATGCAGGTATACGATGAGGAGCAGTGGCTGCATAATTTTCAAATGCATAAGGCCACGTTCATGGAACTTTGTGAATTGCTTTCCCCAGCCCTGAAGTGCAGAAATACCAAAATTAGACCTGCTCTGACAGTTGAGAAGCGAGTGGCAATAGCCCTGTGGAAGATTGCAATGCCAGATTGTTACCGGTCAGTTGGGAATCAGCTTGGAGTGGGTAAATCTACTGTGGGGGCTGCTGTGATCCAAGTAGTCAGGGCAATCAATTCACTTCTGCTAAGAAGGGTAGTGACTCTGGGAAACATGCCTCAACATGTCTGTTTGCTCCCCCATAAACTGCAACATCTCCTCTTGTGTGTTACGCTCTTGTTCCCTGCTTGCTTTCCTGCCCTCTTGGTCAGTGCGCATGTTCTCTGAGAGTGTGAGCCTACATGTATTCAGCTGGGCCTTGTCAGCCTTGGAGGAATGCATCAAATCACAAAACATGTCTTCCCTTGTCCTCTTTTTTTGCCTTCTAATCTGGGACAGCCTTTGTGCTGGAGTGGAGGAAGCACTCAGAGAAAATGTTGCAGCTGCAAGGAAAAGCATACATTGTTGAAAACAAAAGGTTAACTGTTGCAATGAATAAAACAATTCACAGCAGTAAATACATTCCCTGAGGTACTCGGCCAAATTTTGTGTTTTAAAAGAAGCGACTGCCAGTAAGGTACAACACACGGCAGAGTGCTGGGCAGCAGATTTCAGTTTTCAGGCAGGCATGGTAAGCACACATGAAAGGGTAGGCAGTGTGAGGGCAATTTTTAGTGTGGAAACTCTTGGCACATAAACAGGCTTTTCCGGGGAGCACCCTTTGCATGGCTGCACTAGCCGCCATTTTATCCCAATTGTTTACCTCAGATTAAACATTAACCACAATTGCATTTAACCCCTGTAGTGTTATTACAAGTGTGCAGTCACCAAAGGTACCTTCCCCGCCATCACAGTCCTGCACAAGTAGGTCCTAGGAGGGGATTGGCTCCAGAATTCTGAAAAGGTCCTGGCTGTTGGGGAGAATGGATCCTCCACTTGCCTGCTGCGCATTCTCCTCCTCCTCTTCCTCAACAACAATGTCCTCCTCATTGTTGCCCGTGGCCACCTGGGTCCCCTGGGAGGTATCCACAGAGAATGTTGTGGTACAGGTGGGGTCCCTGCCTAGAATTGCATGCAGCTGCTCACAGAAGTGGCATGTCTGTGGCTCAGCACCATAGTGACCATTCACCTCCCTTGTCTTCTGGTACGCTTGCCTGAGCTCCTTTATTTTCACCAGGGCACTGCTGTGTGTCCCTGGTGTAGCCTTTCCCCCTCATGCCCTGTGCGATTTTGGCATAGATGTCAGCATTTGTTCTGCTGGTTCGGAGCTCTGCCTGCACAGACTCTTCTCCCCACTCAGCAATCACATCCAGTGTCTCCTGTATACTCCACGCTAGGGCGCGTTTGCGGCCCTGGGCAGCCATGGTCAGCTGTGGTGGTGAGCTTGCCATGCTGATCAAACAGGAAATGAAATTCAAAAGTTCCCGGGACTTTTCCTGTTTACCTGGCTGAAGTGCAGTGGAGTTGAAAGTGCTGTCCAGCGTGGACACATTGGAGTACTCTGGGACACCTCCTGGAGGCCAAACAAGTCGAAATACACTGTGCTGTGTCAACCTTACCCCTAATTTGGCCCGGGAAGGATGAATCTAGCACTACCTCTCTTGTTGAGGTGGAGTACAGGCGTCAATTTTAAAAGCCCTTTAGGTCGGCGGGAAGGGCTCTGTAGCGTAGACACGCACATCATAAATTTGACCTAATGCGGGGAATGGCGATCTAATGACGTAGTGTAGGCCAGCCCTAAGAATACAACCTACTTGTCAGTTTTGCCTGTAGAAGTACACCACAGACATGGCTATATGATGGGATCTACCTTGAGTTATAAAATGAACGGGCAGCTTAAGACAGCCATTGCTGTTGACCTGATTAAGGATGTCAGACAGATCCCCTGAAGAATCTTTCTGATTCACCCAAATAGAATTCTTTGTCCCCCTCTACACCCACACACACTTCTTTTTTTTTTTTGTTCCCTTTTCTTTTTGCTGGAAAATGCCATTTGCAGTTAGTGACATTTCTTATTGCTGCCACAGATTTTTAACATTCTTTATGTCTTTCTTAGCCTTATTTCCGTAGAAAGCAGAAGTATTAAAGGAACCAGTTTTTTCATTGTTATATGGATACTATACAGCAGTGACTGTAACTTTATATTTTCCTACAGTCAGCATTTAACAGCTCACAGAGCTGTTGTCATAAATATAAAGGGAAGGGTAAACCCCTTTGAAATCCCTCCTGGCCAGGGGAAAGCTCCTCTCACCTGTAAAGGGTTAAGAAGCTAAAGGTAACCTCGCTGGCACCTGACCAAAATGACCAATGAGGAGACAAGATACTTTCAAAAGCTGGGAGGAGGGAGAGAAACAAAGGGTCTCTGTCTGTCTATATGCTGTTTCTGCCGGGGATAGACCAGGAATGGAGTCTTAGAACTTTTAGTAAGTAATCTAGCTAGGTACGTGTTAGATTATGATTTCTTTAAATGGCTGAGAAAAGAACTGTGCTGAATAGAATAACTATTTCTGTCTGTGTGTCTTTTTTGTAACTTAAGGTTTTGCCTAGAGGGGTTCTCTATGTTTTGAATCTAATTACCCTGTAAGGTATCTACCATCCTGATTTTACAGAGGGGATTTCTTTCCTTCTATTTACTCCCATTTCTATTAAAAGTCTTCTTGTAAGAAAACTGAATGCTTTTTCATTGTTCTCAGATCCAAGGGTTTGGGTCTGTGGTCACCTATGCAAATTGGTGAGGCTTTTTACCAAACCTTGTCCAGGAAGTGGGGTGCAAGGTTTTGGGAAGTATTTGGCGGGAAAGTCGTTTCCAAACAGCTCTTCCCCAGTAACCAGTATTTGTTTGGTGGTGGTAGCGGCCAATCCAAGGACAAACGATGGAATATTTTGTACCTTGGGGAAGTTTTGACCTAAGCTGGTAAAGATAAGCTTAGGAGGTTTTCATGCAGGTCCCCACATCTGTACCCTAGCGTTCAGAGTGGGGGAGGAACCTTGACAGCTGTAATTCCTGTTTTTTATAAGATGACTGCCTATGGCAAGATACCAATTCTGGCATACCTTAGGGTGACAGATCATGGCAACAGTTCATTGCAAGTGTCCCATTGTTACAAATCCATTTTGCTCTCAACTCAGCCCATCACAATCCTGAAATAGATAGCACAATATATTCTTCTCAGTAGCTGTAATGCAACGTGAAAATGCCCTACTCGGTTTTTTCACCTTCTTGTCATCCTACAGGGGAAGTCTAAGCCATTGGACTCTAAAGGAATGGCATTTTTGATGTTACAAAGAGTTATTTTTGATGTTACAAAAACTAGTTATTTTTGATGCTACAGAAAGGACAGGAGAGCATATTAGAATTTGTGACTAGATAAAATATCTGAAGGGTATTTATTCAACACATGAATTCAATTTCAGTGTCAAGTGCTGTTTTTACAGGATTTTTATTTGCTGAATTACCTTTGTTTTTACAGGAGATGACATCTAGCTGTAATGGGAATATGTTACGCATTCTTTAATAGGGTATTCTATTTTATTAAACTGTTCATGTGTAAGGTGCCTATTGAAAGAAAGAACACCAGAGACTAGATTCTCCAGGGCAGTGTGACTGCTCTGCACCATATCCATACCTAGACGTCATACCTGGCCCAGGAAGCATCCTGCCAGTGTAAGAGTGGGTCTTTAGTGGTATAGACTAGTGGCTTTCAACCTTTTTTCATTTGCAGACCCCTAAAATTTTCAAATTTGTAAATCTTAGACATAGTCTGTCGACCCCCAGGGTTCTATGGACCGCAGGTTGAAAACCACCATTCTGTGGTAACAACAACCTTTTGTGGACCCCTTAGACATAGTCTGCAGACCCCTGGGGATCCACCTATCTAAACTATTAGTATAGATCCAACACGGGGGCTTAGCTGCCCTTTACCTTTCCTGATAGTGGCTTTGCAGGGAGAAAAGTGTATGACCAGTAGTAGAAAGGGGAAATGACCAGAACATCACTGTGCTACGCTCATTCTTGGCTGTGGTTCCAGGCTGCTCTAATGCAGCATAGGGGTACTGGCCCAGCCCAGAACTGCAGCAAGATTATAGGAGCATAAAGGTGAACTGATCTATACATACCCCACCTTCTGCTCTGTGCAGACCACCTCAACCCCAGAATCTGGCCCGCAAACTTAGTTCCTCTGCCTCAAAAACACATTCCAGAGTCCCAGAGGGGAATTAATAGGACCCCATCTGAACTGATAGTGGATTGAGTCAGCAGCAATAACTGCATCTCCAGGTGGGGTTGCTAGCATATGACATCAGAGTGAGTAAGCAAATAAAGGGTCCTACATTTTTACACTGGGTCCTACGACCTGTCATCCTGATGCAAAAGGCTATGGACATAAACATTCATTTAAACAAGTCAGATTCAGAAACAGTATTACTTAAAAACACCCATGGACATGTCAGCTCTTCAGGGGTTCTGACCTTATATCCTGGCGACTGCCATCTTGCAGGACAAAACCAGGTGGGCTCTGTTCTGTGTGCCCCATCCTGTCTCTCATGGTTGTGGCCACGCCCCACTTCTTCACTATGTTCCATACACTGGTAACTGTACACGTTTCACAGTAGCTAAGGTTCCCCTACCCAACCTGGAAACATCCGACCTGTGACTTGAATTTGAATCCCAGGGGACCTGTTCTTCTGACTTGGAATATGAATAGTTTACATTGATTTCAAAGGTGTCTTGCTCATATCCCAGTGTGTTCTCGCTCTCACTGCACACAGCACAGAAACCTCACCTTGTGTTCTTTCTCTCCCACATGCCACCTGGGGTGAAGTCAGCTGATATTTAAGTTTGAACAGTAGAAGAGAGATTTTCAGCCTGGATTGGAAATGGACAGCATGTGTGGGATGCAACCTGCTTGGGGATGGCTTGAACTTCACCCTTGTACCCCACTGGTCCTGCTGGGTGTGCCCAGAACATTGTGAGGCAAAGGGACTGCAGAGAGGACAGTGGATACAGCTGAGTTTGCTCTATGGCCCGCAAGATGACTAATTGCCAACTGCTCATTATGTTTCAGCTTTTTCTCTCAATCTTAACTACAATATTAATTAAAGAAAATCACTGCTGCTAGACTTATTATACACACTCAGATGGTCAAATTCAGATGTGATGTAAGTGGGTAGAGTCTCTAAAAGTCAGTGGAATTGCACCTGCTTGCACCAGCTCTTTCTTTGGCTATACCCCTTTTCAAAGACATACTGGGAAGATAGAGAGTAGTTTATGTCTTAGCATAGGAGCCTTTTAACTCATTATCTTTTGTGTAGCCCAAACATACAAGTAACCATAAGCAAAGTACCTATTTGGATTTCTCTCTCTTGGGATGAGACATGAAATCATTCACAAAGCCATTTGATCCAGCAATTAAAAACAAGGGCATGAATTACACTAACAACTGTCATGGAAAGAGAATTAATTCCCTCATAACTGTACTGGTACTGTACATAAAGTACCCTGGGTGATTGCAAACTGATTGCAATTGGAGATGAGCCAAACCAGCTCAGAAAAATGCAGATACTTATAAACACGAGGGTAATCAGACTTGCATATAGAGCCAGATCCTTAGAAGTCTGGAGTCTCTGCTTCAAGGTGCCGGGCATGCTCATTCCTGAAAAGTACAGTGTGTCAAGGTACAAATGAACACCCTTCCTGCTGTTTCTGATCTTTGGACTTCTGGAAGTGGTACTTCTATGGATGATATCACACTATGGCGTTTTAGAATGGCCAACACCACTCCCCCAGCCCCATGCCAGTCTGGCTTCCTGCTACAGATTTAAAGTAACCATGCACATATCCTCTGCATGTACTCAAAACAGGTTTTTCATAGATTCCGAGACCAGAAGGGACCATTGTGATCATCTAGTCTGACCTCCTGTTTGCACGCATGTAAGTTAGACAACACACACAAGTGGGACCACATTTCTGAAATTCTGCCCCATACTGCTTAGCCTATGTGGAGGAAAACAATATTTTCATAATTTAAAGCACTAATTTCACTTATGACACTCTCTGGTAGAAGACTGGGCAATAATAGTAATGCTGTACCAGCTTATGACAGGGTTAAATGTGTTCCTTATGGACTACAATACAACGTGGCAAATTATTTACTGCATTTATAGAAGAAAGAATATAAAAACTGCATGGTCTGGGCAAAGGATGATGACTACAAGAGATAAAATCTCTATATGAGGCCCAAACTACTGTTAAGAAATACTTTATCTGGCAGTGAACTGGCCAGTACAGTTGTGTGAATAACTGATTTTCAGTTTGCTGACTGTTCCAAAAAAAAATTGAATGGGGGGAGGGGGAGAGAATTTCATTATTTATGAGCTTTTAACAGCTATTTTTATGATAAAGAAGAAAATTTCAAAACAAAGTCATTTTAAATTAAAAAAGAGCTTTTCATTTCAAAAGCGTCAAAATAAATCACTGGTTTTTCTTTTCAGAAACTTTTATTTGTTTTGATTTTTGACCAAAACTATTTGTTGACTTCAGCATGAATTCATGAAAAATTTGTTGACCCAAATCTTCATTGTTCAGTGAAAAACATATTTTGGATGAAAAATTTTGCCCTGCTCTGCTGGCTAGTTCATACTACGGTCTTCAACCGGATGGACTCAAAACTGCTTGAGTGTATTTCATAGGCCCTATACGGCTAACATCTAAAAATGACCCTCCTTTAGCTCAAGGCATAGAAGACTCTGTATTTGGAGCAGGAGGATTCAAGATTTATAGCCATGATCACCATGATATTCCAAGTGTCCATAGTATACACCATGATGACATCAACGAAGCCCTGGGTGGTCATGGATTTTTACGATATGAACAAAAACAGGCATCTCAGGCTGACTTTCGAATGTATCACGTTAATGTATGGAAAACCTTTGGGAAGAATGAAGTCATTCCTTCTATGATGAGCCAACATTAGCATTATATATTTGGCCTGGATGGTGAGCAGCCCTGGCATCGCAGTGCAATGGTAGAGCAGTGCGCAAGCAGCCTCCCGTCTGTCTGTGTAAAGGCCTCCTGCAGTGGCCATCTCTGTGCTCCAGGGAGTGCAGGCATTGCTTTCTTCTGCTTTCCAAGGAGAGCAAGATACCAAAAGCGGGATAGAAAGGGATGGGGAAGAGATGGAGCCACAACCCCATCCTCTTTCTGTTCCAGCCCACAGAGTGGGGCTGGTGCAAGACAGCAGTTCCTGATGGCTGGTGCAGATTGTGCACCTTTCACACAAAGAAGACCTGGCAGATACTGCGCCTCTCTGGGAGACAATTTTCCTGGTTCTACTCCCAGAGCAGTGGGAGTAGCTCCACAGTGCCCCAGCACAAGCTGAACAGTCCAAGTCTTTTTAATCACTTCTCATAGGGAAGCTATTCCATGCCCCTAATTGTTTTTGTTGCCCTTTTCTATTCTTTTTCCAATTCTAATGTATCTTTTTTGAGATGGGGGGACCAGAACTGCACGAAGTATTTAGATTTGGGTGTACCATGGACTTATATAGTGACAGTATGATATTTTCTGTCTTATTATCCCTTTCCGAATGGTTCCTAACATAGAATAATAGAATCACACAACTGGAAGGGATCTTGAGAGTTCAAATAGTCCAGTCCCCTGCACTTGTGGCAGGACTTATTATATAGATCATTCCTGACAGGTGTTTGTCTAACCTGCTCTTAAAAACCTCCAATGATGGAGATTCCACAACCTCCCAGGCAATTTATTCCAGTGCTTAGCCACCCTGACAGGAAGTTTTTCCTAATGTCCAGTCTAAACCTCCCTTGCTGCAATTTAAGCCCATTGCTTCTTTTCCTATCCTCAGAGGTTAAGAAAAACAAATTGTCTTCCTCTTCCTTGTAACAACCTTTGACACACTTGAAAACTGTTATCATGTCCCCTCTCAGTCTTCTCTTTTCCACACTAAACAAACCCAATTTTTTCAGTCTTCCCTCATAGGTCATGTTTTCTAAGTCTTTAATCATTTTTGTTGCTCTTCTCTGGACTCCCTCCAATTTGTCCACATCCTTCCTGAAATGTGGCACCCAGAACAGCACACAATACTCCAGTTGAGGCCTAATCAGCTCAGAGTAGAGCGGAAGAATTACTTCTTGTGTCTTGCTTCCAACACTCCTGCTAATACATCCCAGAATGATGTTTGCTTTTTTTGCAACAGCGTTACATTGGTGACTCATGTTTAGCTTGCGGTCCACTATGACTCCCAGATCCCTTTCCACAGTACTCCTTCCTAGGCAGTCGTTTCCCATTTTGTATGTGTGCAACTGATTGTTAGCTGTTAGCTTTTTTGACTGCTGCTGCACACTGAGCAGATGTTTTCAGAGAACTATCTACAATGACTCCAGGATGTCTTTCTTGAGTGGTAACAGCTAATTTAGACCCCATCATTTTGTATGTATTTTGTATGTATAGGGGGGATTATGTTTTCCAATGAGCATTACTTTGCATTTATCAACATTCAGTTTTGCCTTTCTGCAGTGTCACCCTCTCCATAGAACGGTGCTGACATCGGGTGTGTGCTCCAGAGAACAGAGCACTGGACTGGGACTTAGGAGACCTGGGTTCTATTTTTTGCTTGGTCACAGGCCTGTTGGGTGATCTTGGGCAAGTCATTTAATTTCCCACTTTGTGCCTCCATTTCCCCATCTGTAAAATGTGGATAAGAATAGTGACCTCCTTTGTAAGGTGTTTTGAGATCGACGGATGAAAAGAGCTAGGTATTATTATCATAGTTCGTTAAAGTGAATGGAAAAACAGCATCTCAAACTTGAGAGAAAAGCTGCCTCCATTTTGCTTTGCCTAACAACATGACAGTTCACAGAGTAAGGCATATTTATCACCATGAAACAGCTGAGGAAGTGTATTTTTTACATGTTTAATCACAATTGGCAGAGCCTAGTGCTAGAAGTGGCCTGAAAATTGATCACTGTGACATGAGCAGTGTGGGAGCCCTGTAGAAGAGGCTGCATGCCAATTTCCAACCTTCTTGAATGATTAAAAATATTTAACAATTTCTTCTATTTTAAGTGGCTAAATATTAAGGATTTTCTTCTAGCCAACACTAAAAGCAGGAAGTAACTTGGTTTTACAGTCAATTCCATTGGCCTTCCTCATCTTTCCAGCAAGATGGTTGCCTCTGGCAATAGGCTGAGAAATGCCAATTGTAATGATAAACTTTTTAAAAAAAACCCCATTGCACAGTTTATTTATGGTGACAAGGACTTTCTACCTTCTGAACTTTTAGACTGACACTAAGCACAATAGTCACTTTTCCTTTAGCAAACAGATAATTGTACATGCTCTTTAGGTGATTTTCAGACTAAACTGGTCTAGACCGATCTAACTCCTTCTCTCCCCTCCCCCATAGCCCTTCCCCTGCTCAGCAAAGACAACTAGCGAGGCAGAGTCAGTGCTAATGAACCAGCTGAACTGGCGACAGGGTCTCTGAAATGACACCACTCCCCTTCGCAGCCGGTGGCCACCAGGGCTGTCCAGCGGTTGACTCTTATAGATAAAAGAAAAGGAGTACTTGTGGCACCTTAGAAACTAACCAATTTATTTGAGCATAAGCTTTCGTGAGCTACAGCTCACTTCATCGGATGCAACCTGTCTTATAGATAAATCCAGTGGACTCTCCATGCTTGGTTAATCACCAGTCTTTGACCGGATTAACGGACTGGTCCATGGACTTAATCCTGACCCGTATTCGGCTTTTATGTGCCTATTCCTGCTCCTGACGAGGGACGTCTCTCTCCTCCTCCTCCCCCACCCCAGGATCAGTCGAGAGACAGGACCTGAAGCTAGAATGCGGACTACCCTACTGCACTGCAGTACCAAACAGGCTCTAGTTACTGTCCTGGAGAGTGACCGAAAGCTCAAGGCCTTTGTTCCTAACTTGGAGCGTTCCCAAATGAAAACACAGCTTGGCCTCCCAGAGCATCTCATGATGAAAAAAAAAGATTGCGAAGAGCTACAAAGGGATCTCACAAAACTGGGTGACTGGGCAACAAAATGGCAGATGAAATTCAATGTTGATAAATGCAAAGTAATGCACATTGGAAAACATAATTCCAAGTATACATATAAAATGATGGGGTCTAAATTAGCTGTTACCACTCAAGAGAGAGATCTTGGAGTCATTGTGGATAGTTCGCTGAAAACATCCACTCAATTTGCAGCGGCAGTCAAAAAAATGAATAGAATGTTGGGAATCATTAAGAAAGGGATAGATAATAAGACAGAAATTATCATATTGTGTCTATATAAATCCATGGTATGCCCACATCTTGAAAACTGCTTGCGGATGTGGTCGCCTCATCTCAAAAATGATATATTGGAACTGGAAAAGGTTCAGAAAAGGGCAACAAAAAAGATTGGGGGTATGGAAAGGCTTCCCTATGAGGAGAGATTAATAGGACTGGGACTTTTCACTTTAAAAAAGAGACGGCTAAGGGGAGATATGATAAAGGTCTATAAAATCATGACTGGTGTGGATAAAGTAAATAAAGAAATGTTATTTACTTCTTCTCATAACACAAGAACTAGGGGTCACCAAATGAAATTAATAAGCAGCAGGTTTAAAACAAACAAAAGGAAGTATTTCTTCACACAATGCACAGTAAACCTGTGGAACTCTTTGCCAGAGGATGTTGTGAAAGTCAAGACTATAATAGGGTTAAAAAAAGAACTAGATAAATTAATGGAGGATAGGTCCACAAATGGCTATTAGGCAGGATGGGCAGGGATGGCCTCCCTAGCCTCTGTTTGCTAGAAGCTGGGAATGGGCAACAGGGGATGGATCACTTGATGATTACCTGTTCTGTTCATTCCCTCTGAAGTACCTGGCATTGGCCACTATCAGAAGACAGGATACTGGGCTAGGTGGACATTTAGTCTGACCCAATATGGCCATTCTTATGTTCTTAAACAAGAAACAAATTGTCAGGGGCCAGAGGGGCCAATATTTCCAGACCATCTCTGTCATAAATATAAAGGGAACGGTAAACCCCTTTAAAATTCCTCCTGGCCAGAGGAAAAATCCTCTCACCTGTAAAGGGTTAAGAAGCTAAAGGTAACCTTGCTGGCACCTGACCAAAATGACCATGAGGAGACAAGATACTTTCAAAAGCTGGGAGGAGGGAGAGAAACAAAGGGTCAATGTCTCGCTGTCTGTATGCTGCTTTGCCGGGTATAGAATAGGAATGGAGTCTTAGAACTTTTAGTAAGTAATCTAGCTAGGTATGTATTAGATTATGATTTCTTTAAATGGCTGAGAAAAGAATTGTGCTGAATAGAATGACTATTTCTGTCTGTGTGTCTTTTTTGTAACTTAAGGTTTTGCCTAGAGGGATTCTCTATGTTTTGAATCTAATTACCCTGTAAGATACCTACCATCCTGATTTTACAGGGGTGATTCCTTTACTCCTATTTACTTCTATTTCTATTAAAAGTCTTCTTGTAAGAAAACTGAATGCTTTTTCATTGTTCTCAGATCCAAGGGTTTGGGTCTGTGGTCACGTATGCAAATTGGTGAGTATTTTTACCAAACCTTTCCCAGGAAGTGTGGTGCAAGGGTTGGGAGGATTTTGTGGGGAAATACGTGTCCAAACTACGTTTCCCAGTAAACCCAGTTAGAGTTTGGTGGTGGCAGTGGTTATTCCAAGGACAAAAGATAAAATTAATTTGTACCTTGGGGAAGTTTTAACCTAAGTTGGTAAAAGTAAGCTTAGGAGGTTTTCATGCAGGTCCCCACATCTGTACTCTAGAGTTCAGAGTGGGGGAGGAACCTTGAAAATCTCCACTAGGTGTATCTTTCAAGTGTCACTCATTCTAGTTTCAAAGTTCCCTACAGTCCGTACAAAATTGGTGTCTTCCTCACTCCTACTGTTTAAAAAATTATTTACATCAGCAATAAAGAGTCATGAAACTGAGGTTATAGAAAGTTACTTACACTACAGCAAGGAATTTTACAGCCTAAATAACTTTGTGTCCCACATTTGGGTCTTTGCAGGTGGTGAGGGAGTTATGTAGATGCTTGTTAGGACATGATGTGAAGATTTCAGGTTAGAGTCACGTTACTTGGATTGAATCCCCCCTGTATGAGGGCAGAGTCTGGTATCACCACCCCTTTGCTCCAGTAGTTCTGGCACAGGTTGGACAGCTTTAAAATCTGGTTGGGGCACCATAAGAATCCTATTGGTGGAGGCTTCCCAGAAGAGGGGCTAAATCAGTGCATCTCATGCTAGCCTGGTCATGCTCCCATCTGCACTGACTGCTCCCACTTTGGGGGTACAACATCAGCTGATGCTAGAACCCCAGGTGAAAAGGAGGTTCCAGGTGTTTCATACCATTCTACCCTCACACCGAGCTGAATTAAACCTTCAACCCAAAGGCTGGGTTCTACTGGGATAAAGTTGACCCTTCCAATCATTTTAATCCTACTGCCTCTTTCAGAGATTGGAGACCTTCTATATCTGAATGTATCATTCAAGAGTTTCTCTTCCATTTTAAACAGACATTTTTTTCTTGCTTTAGTTTCAACTGTTCTGTAAAATATTAGGGTTACTAAACTTAGGACCAGATTCTTTTCCCCCTGTGTGATTTCAGATTGATTCCAAAGAAGACATTGGAGCTACTTTGGATTTACAGAGGCATGACCAAGATCAGACTCTATCCACTGTCTCAGTAGAGATTTTTCCGTATCATATTCCGTTTTCTACTGTTACAGAGTATGGCATTCAAATAGGACCATGCCTTACAGATCTAAGTTTGCCACTACAATTAATTTATCTTACACCATTTTCTGTCCTCATTACATTTTTATGATAAGAATTAACACATTTTTGCCATTTGCTATTCTGGTTACATTCAGAAGAAAGTCATGAGAAGGAATATATTTTGTACCTCTTTGTTATAATTTTAAAATGTTCTCAAGAATGGATTAATTCAATGCTACTTTTCACTCTTTGTCACGAGAAGGAAAATTAAAATAGTTATGAAACTGTACCAGCCATTATGCTGAAGCTATTTTGTTATCAGATTTGCGTGTGTGTGTGAAAATCATAATCTGATTGAGTGCTCTATTAATTAGTTCCCTGTTTCTCAACCAGGAAAAAAATAAAAGGATGAATAGTAAAAATATTCAAAATCATGAAATTCAGTTACCCCAGAAATGTTCAGAATTTCCCAGTCACTATAAAAAGTTGGAGTAGAAATAAAAGAAATGTAAAATACTAAAATAAAACACTATATTAATGTATAATTAGTGTGTGTGTATATATCTCTATCTCTATCTCTAGATATATATATGTCACTAAAACAAACATGATGCAACTGACTTAGGGATTGATCCTACACCTATTACAGTCAGTTGTAAAATGCCTATTGACTTTAATAGGAGTACAATCAGATGCATATCCTGTGCAAGACCCAGGTTCAAGGCATTCTCCCACTCTGGAGGATTGGCTTCTATGAGGAACTGGGTGGTTGGTTGGTTGCTGGGTTCCTTCCCCTTGTAGATTTACAGAGTAGGCTTGGCTCTGGTCTTGAGGAAGATTTGCTCATCTTTTGAACAGGCACATGACAGTAGTAATGGCTGAAGTCTAATAGAGAAAGGGAGCTCTGAGGATTAAGAAAGGATGATTTGAGATGCCTGGAAACGCTGAAGGATGGAGGAATGGGAGAGCCAACATTCTCCTACAAAGGATGGGGATGGGTGTTCCACCTCTACAATTCTTTCCCTTGATGTTGCAGCCCCCACTCCACCCAATAAGAAATGGATCATTAACATTTAACACAGTTAGATCTAAAATTAATAGAAACTCCATAAAATGAATGAGAGGTAAACAGAAGCTGAAATGCCCTGCCAGAACGGGACCTGATTTTCCTCTTACACCAGTGTCAATCATGAGTAATTCCACTGAAGTCAATATACATTCACCAGTGTAAAAGCAGGGTAAATCAGTCTGGTGTTTTCCTCAAAAAATACACCATATTGCACTGAATAAATGGGAATAATTCTAATTTTATATCACTCCTGCTTCCTGCACTGCATTACAAGGATCTCTCACTGCACAAAGCCTTGTCTTATACAATCTAATTTAATGCAAATTTCCTTGATTGCTTAGGAAATCCTTCATTGTAGGAAAATGGAGTGACATATATTTGTAACGGATTGATACTATGTTGTTATTAGCAGTGTCTAGCTGTCCTTCCATTATCTCATGTCAGAATTTGGCCAGATCCAAATCAAGCAACAAAACAACTATGGTTCTAAATGGCTCGGTGATCTTTTTAGCAGTCAGACCCTCAGACAGCTAGCTTTACAAATAAGTGTTTGTTTTGCATGTTCAGGAAGGTAACAATCAATACCCACCCCTAACTTTCCTCAAGACGTCTTAGCTGGGACACCAGGCACTGAATCAGGGACCTCCAGAGCTGAAAGCATGAATGCCTAAAGCTTGAGCTCAAGAGCCAATGCTCTCTAGCTGGCACAGTAACAGACTCATATCCTCTGTAGATCGGGCACAAAGGGGACTATAACACACACTCATCTGTGGGTCACACAGCAGGCCTCACCAAGGAGTGTACATGTGTTTCAGGCTACTGAGAGCTTCTTAAATGAAATGACCAGACTGGAGTGAACTATTCATAGCAAATAATTTAATTGATGCTTTTTTCCTGATTGTCACTTTTCTGCAGACTGTAGGCTCTGACTCAGCAAAGTGAGTAATGCGTGCTTTATTTTAAAGTTACAGTTAAGCACCTGTTTTTGTTGCCTTGAGTAGAGATGGACATGTTGAAGTACTCTCCTGAACTGGGAATCTTAATTGCTACAAATGTGCTTGTTACTGAAAATTGCTTGACAAACACTCCAAACATTCCAGCTTATGGGTTAGTTGCAAACTGTTTGCTTTGACTAGGTCGCTGACTAGTTAATAACTATCCTTTAGGGTGTTTGGTTGGGAACCTAAGTCAAATGGTGTTATTTATGCTTCCTAGTTGTCTGCTTGACACTGTTTATAAACCAGAGGAGAGAAATTGAAGGGCCATGGGAACACTTGCAACATGAATGCTTATACGGACACATTTCCTTGAGACTTTTCACTCATGTTACGCAAAAGTTTCCTTTGTCTGAATGTTTGTGGGAAACAAGGATTGTGAATTCCATCAGAACGAATATGCAAAATGTAGGTGAACAAATGTTTGCTCATTTGAAGCATTTATCCAGCTACACAAATCATAAAAGAGCCTGATCCAGTAAAGCACTTATGTGTGTGCTTAATTTTAAGTATGTGAGTAAAACATAGACAATCCAGGAAGTTTTTGGAAAGTGTAGGGGACAATTTCCTGGTGCAAGTGCTAGAGGAGCCAACTAGGGGGAGAGCTTTTCTTGACCTGCTGCTCACAAACCGGGAAGAATTAGTAGGGGAAGCAAAAGTGGATGGGAATCTGGGAGGCAGTGACCATGAGTTGGTTGAGTTCAGGATCCTGACACAGGGAAGAAAGGTAAGCAGCAGGATACGGACCCTGGACTTCAGGAAAGCAGACTTCGACTCCCTCAGGGAACGGATGGGTAGGATCCCCTGGGGGACTAATATGAAGGGGAAAGGAGTCCAGGAGAGCTGGCTGTATTTCAAGGAATCCCTGTTGAGGTTACAGGGACAAACCATCCCGATGAGTCGAAAGAATAGTAAATATGGCAGGCGACCAGCTTGGCTTAATGGTGAAATCCTAGCGGATGTTAAACATAAAAAAGAAGCTCACAAGAATTGGAAGGTTGGACATATGACCAGGGAAGAGTATAAAAATATTGCTCGGGCATGTAGGAATGAAATCAGGAGAGCCAAATCAAACCTGGAGCTCCAGCTAGCGAGAGATGTCAAGAGTAACAAGAAGGGTTTCTTCAGGTATGTTGGCAACAAGAAGAAAGCCAAGGGAAGTGTGGGCCCCTTACTGAATGAGGGAGGCAACCTAGTGACAGAGAATATGGAAAAAGCTAATGTACTCAATGCTTTTTTTGCCTCTGTCTTCACGAACAAGGTCAGCTCCCAGACTGCTGCACTGGGCATCACAACATGGGGAATAGATGGCCAGCCCTCTGTGGAGAAAGAGGTGGTTAGGGACTATTTAGAAAAGCTGGATGTGCACAAGTCCATGGGGCCGGACGAGTTGCATCTGAGAGTGCTAAAGGAATTGGCGGCTGTGACTGCAGAGCCATTGGCCATTATCTTTGAAAACTCATGGCGAATGGGGGAAGTCCTGGATGACTGGAAAAAGGCTAATGTAGTGCCAATCTTTAAAAAAGGGAAGAAGGAGGATCCTGGGAACTACAGGCCAGTCAGCCTCACTTCAGTCCCCGGAAAACTCATGGAGCAGGTCCTCAAAGAATCAATCCTGAAGCACTTACATGAGAAGAAAGTGATCAGAAACAGTCAGCATGGATTCACCAAGGGAAGTCATGCCTGACTAATCTAATCGCCTTCTATGATGAGATTACTGGTTCTGTGGATGAAGGGAAAGCAGTGGATGTATTGTTTCTTGACTTTAGCAAAGCTTTTGACACGGTCTCCCACAGTATTCTTGTCAGCAAGTTAAAGAAGTATGGGCTGGATGAATGCACTATAAGGTGGGTAGAAAGTTGGCTAGATTGTCGAGCTCAACGGGTAGTGATCAATGGCTCCATGTCTAGTTGGCAGCCGGTGTCAAGTGGAGTGCCCCAGGGGTCGGTCCTGGGGCCGGTTTTGTTCAATATCTTCATAAATGATCTGGAGGATGGTGTGGTTTGCACTCTCAGCAAATTTGCGGATGATACTAAACTGGGAGGAGTGGTAGATATGCTGGAGGGCAGGGATAGGATACAGAAGGACCTAGACAAATTGGAGGATTGGGCCAAAAGAAATCTGATGAGGTTCAATAAGGATAAGTGCAGAGTCCTGCACTTAGGACGGAAGAACCCAATGCACAGCTACAGACTAGGGACCGAATGGCTAGGCAGCAGTTCTGCGGAAAAGGACCTGGGGGTGACAGTGGACGAGAAGCTGGATATGAGTCAGCAGTGTGCCCTTGTTGCCAAGAAGGCCAATGGCATTTTGGGATGTATAAGTAGGGGCATAGCGAGCAGATCGAGGGACGTGATCGTCCCCCTCTATTTGACACTGGTGAGACCTCATCTGGAGTACTGTGTCCAGTTTTGGGCCCCACACTACAAGAAGGATGTGGATAAATTGGAGAGAGTTCAGCGAAGGGCAACAAAAATGATTAGGGGTCTGGAACACATGACTTATGAGGAGAGGCTGAGGGAACGGGGATTGTTTAGTCTGCAGAAGAGAAGAATGAGGGGGGATTTGATAGCTGCTTTCAACTACCTGAGAGGTGGTTCCAGAGAGGATGGTTCTAGACTATTCTCAGTGGTAGAAGAGGACAGGACAAGGAGTAATGGTCTCAAGTTGCAGTGGGGGAGGTTTAGGTTGGATATTAGGAAAAAACTTTTTCACTACGAGGGTGGTGAAACACTGGAATGCGTTACCTAGGGAGGTGGTAGAATCTCCTTCCTTAGAAGTTTTTAAGGTCAGGCTTGACAAAGCCCTGGCTGGGATGATTTAATTGGGGATTGGTCCTGCTTTGAGCAGGGGGTTGGACTAGATGACCTCCTGAGGTCCCTTCCAACCCTGATAATCTATGGTTCTATGATTCTATGAAAAGACACCAGCATGAAGGGGTCAGAAAGCAGTTGGATCTGCAGAGCTCTCAGCTGACACAAAGCCACTGTACCCAGCTCCTTCACCACCCCACCCTGCAGCCCCAGCACCAAAGTGCAGGAGCATGGCAAGAGTGCAGTGTGCTCTGCCTATGCCCAGCTGGCATATGGCCCTTTCAGGGACTATAGCTAGGTGACATACATTTGAGTACACTGAAATTCATCTCACCTATCCTAGGGCTCAGCATGATGCAGATCCACCCTGAAATTCAGGAAATCATTGCTAGCTCCCTGATATCCTCCACTCTCAGTGTAGCTGCGAATCTGGGCCTATAAGTCTTTCCAACAGGGTGGATGGAAATCAGGTGCAATTTCAATCTGAAATCATTTTAAAAGGGTACATGCTGCCCATTAGAAACATTATTCCTCTTTGTAACAGAACCCCGAGGTTCAAAAAGGAAATTGCTGCAATCCACATGAAAGGGACAATTCTATTCTTTTCAATACTTTTTTTTTTATAAGAGAACTTAGTGATTGTGAAAAGTGCTGGTTTGATAACCCAGGGGAAGTTCTCCAGTGAGCCACTTGATAGATGCACACTGGCAGCAACAGTGGAAGCTTCTCCACTCTATCCTACCAACGTTATCTTTCCTCTTACCCAGAGAGGCCACCTCAAGGAGTGAGTGACAAAAAGTTTCTTAGCATGTCAGCTGAATAGTAGACTACCACGAACGGTGCTAACTGTGAAATGGTCATAGGTACACTACAAACTGGATTGAGACTACAAGCTGATTTTATATACTAGTCCGCCAAACAGCCCTCAAATGGTAATAACTTCAAATCACTTCTGGTGTGAGCCAGGGCTTGGGATGAAAGATTGCATTTCCATTTCTAAGCCCCTGAAACACAGCTTCCCTGTCCTCTCTGTTCATGGAAGGAACCCTCGCAAGTTTCGCTTTCACTTTTTTTCTACAAGAGTAGCTAAGATCCTAGGCACAACTGTATGTGTAATAGACAAACTGTGTCAATTACAGAAATGTGTACAGCCTGAAACCACAAGGTTTGGAGTAATTTAGGGTAAGGTAACTGTTATGTTGAAAGCTGCTAATGACTGCCATCAGGTGAGTCTTGGATCCAGAGACAATCACAGTCCTTGTTAAAGCCAGTCGGTGTGTCAAGCACTTTTTTGGGCTCAACAGAAGAAGCCAATAAGCTCTTTCATGTAGTAAAATCAGCTGCAGACAGTGGGGGTAATTGCTCAAGGCAGTAGGCTGCATAGCAAACCAGAGCTAACTCAGATGGATTATCGAGGATTTCCTTAGCTGAATACAGGAGCTGAGAGATTGACTGTAGGCCATAGGTGATGGAGGCACAAAAATCCAGCACAAGGAGTTATGGACCTGATCCTGAGAGAAAGCAGAGGAACAAAGCTTCTTGGCCACAGATTTTGTTGGAGTGGCAAGATATGGGAAATTCTGAGCAAGGAAACTGCCTGCTGTTGTTCGTTCCCACTGTATTCAGGGAAACAGGTCCTTTTGTGCAGTTTTTGTAAATAAACAAGATTACATCAATGATATACTGTGGTATATTGGAAACTGTGTGAAAAATGACAAGCAATCACTTTACATGTGAGGATTTGCTGCTCTTGCTTGCAGGCTAGTGGACATTAAAGACAGGCATGTGATCTTGGTCATCCGAGTCAATTTTCTAGATAGCAAGCCTAGAGTAAGGTAGGATGATTTGTGCCTCTCTGTTTTAGGGAACAGCCTGCTTTGTCTTTCTCTCTTTTGAGGTTCTTGTGTATCATTCTGAATTCTAAGAAATAAAGTAGTGTTACTTTTCAACCTTCTAACAAGTGTATTTTATGTTTTCCTCTAACTTCTCTGTTGTATGCCATGAAACATAACATACACCTGACTCATATTACCAATTTCTTCTCCGAATGGAAACAACTCTGCTAGCCTTCAAATTTTGACTCAGGCCAAAGGAGCAATAGTAACTCTCTATATAGAGAGAGTTATACAAATAAAATGTCAATTATGTAGCCCCCTTATCCACTCTCCCAACTACAAGGTTTCTTCTTTTAATGTACACATTATGCCCAAATAAATCTGAAAGTCTTTTTGATGCCACCATTCTCCTCGTTGTTTTTGTGGATACAGACGAACACGGCTACTCCTCTGATACATATACCACAGAATATTTCAGATACTGAATGTAAATACTGACACATGTCAGATTGTATCTGGTCTATAGTTTATGTGTAACACTGATTAAATAGATCAGGGGTGGCCAACCTGTGGCTCCGGAGCCACATGCGGCTCTTTAGAGGTTAATATGCCGCTCCTTGTACAGGCACCGACTCTGGGGCTGGAGCTACAGGTGCCAACTTTCCAATGTGCCGGGGGGTGCTCACTGCTCAACCCCTGGCTCTGCCACAGCCCTGCCCCCACTCCACCCCTTCCCACCTCCTCCCCTGAGCCTGCCATGCCCTCGCTCCACCCTCCCCTCCCCTTTCCACCCGTCCCTTCCTCTCTCCTCTCCCCCTCCCCCAGAGCCTCCTGCACACCATGAAACAGCTGATCAGGAGGTGCGCGGAGGGAGGGGGAGGCGCTGATCGGTGGGGCTGCCAGTGGGTGGGATGTGCTTGGAGTGGGATGAGGGCAGCTGAAGTATTACTGTGGCTCTTTGGCAATGTACATTGGTAAATTCTGGCTTCTTCTCAGGCTCAGGTTGGCCACCCCTGAAATAGATGGTCTATTTATCACAAATGGGATCAATTATATTCTAGTAATGCTTGCAGGGCATACTAGTTTATAAGCAAACCCACACATTGTAACAGAATCCAGACTTTTTGTTTATATGACTCATTTGAAAATAAGTAGGCCTGTCGATTAATCGCAGTTAACTCGTGATTAACTCAAAAAATTAAATCGTGATTAAAAAAATTAATTGCGATTAATCACACTGTTAAACAATAGAATACCAATTGAAATTTATTAAATATTTTTGGATATTTTTCTACATTTTCAAATATATTGATTTCTATTACAACACAGAATACAAAGTATACAGTGCTCACTTTATATTATTATTTTTTATTACAAATATTTGCACTGAAAAAATGATAAGCGAAAGAAATGGTATTTTTCAATTCGCCTCATACAAGTACTGTAGCTGTAGTGCACTCTCTTTATTGTGATAGTGTAACTTACAAATGTAGATTTTTTTTCTTACATAACGGCACTAAAAAACAAAACAATGTAAAACTTTAGTGCCTACAAGTCCACTCAGTCCTACTTTTTGTTCAGCCAATCGCTAAGACAAACAAGTTTGTTTACATTTACAGGAGATAATGCTGCCTGCTTCTTATTTACAACGTCACCTGAAAGTGAGAACAGGCATCCACATGGCACTTTTGTAGTCAGCGTTGCAAGGTGCCAGATAGGCTAAACATTCATATGCCCCTTCATGCTTCGGCCACCATTCCAGAGGACATGCTTCCATGATGATGATGCTCATTAAAAAAATAATGTATTAATTCAATTTGTGACTGAACTCCCTGGGGGAGAATTGTATGGCTTCTGTTCTGTTTTACCGGTATTCTGCCATATATTTCATGTCATAGCAGTCTCAGCATATGTTCGTTTTGAGAACACTTTCACAGCAGATTTGACAAAACACAAAAAAGGTACCAATGTGAGCTTTCTAAAAACAGCTACAGCACTTGACCCAAGGTTTAAGAATCTGAAGTGCTGTCCAAAATCTGAGAGGGAAGAGGTGAGATCATGCTTTCAGAAGTCTTAAAAGAGCAACATTCAGATGCGGAAACTACAGAACTCGAACCATCAAAAAATAAAATCAACCTTCTGCTGTTGGCATCTGACTCAGATGATGAAAATGAACATGCGTTGGTCTGCTCTGCTTTGGATCGTTATCAAGCAGAATCCGTCATCAGGGTGGTTGAAGCATGAAGGGACATATGAATCTTTAGCACATCTGACATGTAAATATCTTGCAACGCCAGCTACAATTGTGCCATAAGAATGCCTGTTCTCACTTTCAGGTGACATTGTAAACAAGAAGCGGGCAGCATTATCTCCTGAAAATTGCAACCAAACTTGTTTGTCTGAGCGATTGGCTGAAGTAGGACTGAGTGGACATATAGGCTCTAAAGTTTTACATTGTTTTATTTTTGAATGCAGTTATTTTTTTGTACATAATTCTACATTTGTAAGTTCAACTTTCATGATAAAGAGATTGCACTACAGTACTTGTATTAGGTGAATTTCTTTTGTTTTTTACAGTGCAAATATTTGTAATAAAAAATAAATATAAAGTGAGCACTGTACACATATTCTGTGTTGTAACTGATATCAATATATTTGAAGATGTAGAAAACGTCCAAAAATATTTAAATATATAGTATTCTATTAACAGCATGATTAATCAATGTACAGCCCTAAAAATAAGGATTCCATGTTTTAAGATGTATTCTACATGAAGGGCATCTGACACTTTAAGACCTTCTTTTTATTTTGTTTTTAGTGAGTATTTTGCTTACTCTCCAATGACCAGGAATATGGCACAGATAAGCTAATTTAGGAAGACTGAGAAAAGCTCTTTTTTATATTACATGGTCTGCTGAATGCCTTGACCCATTGTTACTGATTTTTATTAAACTGAATAAAAAACTACTCTTGAATATTGTTAAAATAAATACCTTTGATCGTGATCAAGGCTTGCCCTGCTCGTTGATAGGAATCATTTTTCTCTCCAAACTACTTATGAAACCATCCAGATGGACACCCTGGGAGAGAACTAAACAGAAGATACAAACCAAGGACCCTGTGAAAGTTTTAGATATTTGACAAAAATAATAAAATTTTGGCCTTGTACCTGCCATGCAGATTTGTAGCCTGGCAGAAAGGAACGAACACTATCTCTCTACTCTGATTCAATTCGATGAGTTATTACAGAGAATTCTTTCCTGGGTATCTGGCTGGTGAATCCTGCCCACATGCTCAGGGTTCAGCTGATCGCCATATTTGGGGTCAGGAAGGAATTTTCCTCCAGGGTAGATTGGAAGAGGCCTTGGGGGTTTTTCGCCTTCCTCTGTAGCATGGAGCACGGGTCACTTGCTGGAGAATTCTCTGCCCCTTGAAGTCTTTAAACCATGATTTGAGGACTTCAATACCCCACACATAGGTTTATTGCAGGAGTGGGTGGGTGAGATTCTTTGGCCTGCATTTTGCAGGAGGTCAGACTAGATGATCATAATGGTCCCTTCTGACCTTAATATCTATGAATCTATGATTCATATTCAGAACTGGCTCTGAACTGACCAAGACATTTTTTTCATTAAGATTTGTGATTAAGTTTTCGGGGGGGGGGGAATGGGCTAGAGTCACAAAGGCAGCTAACTGCTTCTTTGGGTGCCTAAGGCCAACATTTAGGCACCACTGGTATTGACAAAACCCCCACTCAGCTACTCCCTAACCCTATAGCCACCTCATTTTCTGCCAGTAAATTCCCCTATGTGCTTATGTTTCTGCTGATGGCCATTTGCAAAAGCAGATACATCCTGATGCCATCAAGCTGCTTGGCACCCTAGCACCTGCCTAAGCTGCGGTAGGAATCTCCAAGTAGGTGTTTCCTACCTATCTCACCTGTGGGGTCCAATCTGGTAAGCATACTCTAAGAATGCCTCACCTGCACAAAATACAGCTAGGGCCCAGTCTATGCAATAGCTCAGTGGTAAATTCAAATCCTTTCTCTGCCTGATTTGGAGCAAGGACATGAACCCAGGTCTCACAAAATTCCTGATGAGTGCCCTCACCAACTGGTGTTATAGGCTGAGGTTTTCACTGTTTCTCCTGTTGAAGTTGTTCCATGTTGTATAAATAACAAAATATTTATCGAAGTAGGGGCTTGCCCCTGAGTCTCTCACTTGAGTCCCCTAATCACTGGTCTACAGAGCTAATCTTTTGTTTGTCTGCCTTTCTTCCTCTCACTCTCTTGCTGGTCCAAGGACTATTTAATAATTTACCCAGAGGGGAACAGCTTGAGTGAGCAGCAGAGCATGAGAGCGATACACCCCAGTAGCCTGGTGTTTCAAGGCATTTAGGTAGGTGGGTGGGAGACCTAAGTTCAAGTCCCTACTCTGACTCAAGCAGAGAAGTGTAAGCAGTCCTTCCACATCCCAAGTGACTGCCCCAATCGGGGCTATTGGCTATCCTGGGATGGTGGTCTCTGGTTTTTCATGAGAAAGTGCTGACCTGGCCTCAACTCTTAACTCCAGGAGAGAGTCGCAACTATGAATTTCAGCTGGAGCTAGATGCCTTTGTGGATTTGGGCCCCAAGCCCTGGCTCTTTCCTCTGCGTGTCAGTCCTGGTTAGCTTAGTGCTCAGCTTGCTGGCTTCTGTGAATCCTTCGCTTAGATGCCTCACTCTCCTGACACAATGCAGGGGGAGCCTGGGAACCTACCTGAGGGCTGTGGATTCCACTAAGTGCAGGGCACTTGCGAGTTAGGTATTGCAACGACTCAATCCCCTTTGTGAATCTAGCCCATTTAGACAAGACTCTTGTCTACACTTACATCTCACTGTTAATTGATTTTTCAGCCCAAAGGACTATAGTGTGCCAATATATCCCATAACATCAGTCTCTATAAATTATTTATATAGAAGAATATATGTAGGAGCTCGCTAGTTCTCTCTCTCCCTCTGTCTCTATCTCTCCCACACACACAGAAAAAGAGGTTTCAATACATACATTTTTATTTATACTTGTCATATGTTTACTGTTAACGGATGAGATCTCTTTCCAAGTGTGTTCCAGAAGCTCTTTTCTTCTGAAAATCATGCCTCGCTATGATGAATCCTGGGAAATTAATGGGTACCTAGCAATGGCTAGTATTTCAAAACTCACAAAACTTTCTCTGTACTTATAACCTCTACACGTTTTGATGACACATTTTTAGTGACATGAATATGCTCCTCCATGTTGGTTTTTTGCAGCAGCTTTAGCACACCCATTTGAGAAAGGAAAAGAAATATGGCTGAAATGTGAAGTACAGTTTTCAGAAACCATCCCCATCCCACATTCATCAAATCCACTAATGTCAGCCTCACTGCATTAAATCATGCAAATATAGTCACATGCTGTGATTGACACAACTGGATCAATCCTGTACCTTATCATCACAAGATGATGTATTTGCCTGAGACTGATGAAACTATGCAGGGCTCTGAAAGAAACTGATTTCAAAATGTGTTTGCTTTTTTCATTTCTTTGAAAAAGTACACCAATCTTCCTCAAACGAGATCTGGCTAATATATCCTCTTCTTGAATTTTGTTACAGCCCTTTAATTAGCAACTAGTAAAATCCCTTCCCCCACCCCACTCCCAATTCCCAACCTCCCCATAGGCCAGCAGCAGGTGCTCTTATTTTCAGATGTATGTGAAATATCTGCCAAATCATTTGGCACATTTCAAGTAGAAATGTGCCAAATTACCTGTCATAGCTAAACAGCCTTTTTAAAAGAAAGATAAATGCTCCTGCAGCTATATTTGTGTGGAACAACAGTGCCCTCCAGCGGTTCCTTGGGTTGGACACAGGTGTGGATTCCTTACCTTTCTCTCCTGGGATCTGGGCCATGCTGCCTAATGTATTGTTTCGGGGCTAGGATGGCATAAGCTCATATATGCTTTTTCAGTTACCCTTGTAAAAAAGTAATGACAAAGCTTAAGACCCCATCAGCATTTAAAATTAGGAAAATAAGAATTCACACATACAAGGCTTTCCATTTATTTGAGGTGAGGCACCAAGTTTTCTTCTCTGTGCTTTGCAAGCCTGACTTGTGAATGTCTCCCCATGTTTAGCTCCTGGCCCTTTACTGGATATCATTTGGATGACACCTGTGTAACTGGAGAGGGACCCAAGATCAGATGGGGATCTGGCACCAGATCTAAAGTTCAGGAGTGTTCATCGGCAATGTTTTTGGTTTGGTCCATTATAATATGGTACTAGCAGATCTAGATCTGAACTGGACCCATAGTATGGGATGGTTCAGATCTAGAGGGCTGGTTTGGATCCATCTCTGGTAATGAAACAGCATCTTCTTTGGAAAGAATCTCAGGCATGGAAGAATTTGTTACAAAAATATTCACCCTGGAACAGAGTTCATTCCTGGGGGAAAAATATAATGACAAGTGATAGCTTGAAACAGCATCCCTTCTGGAACAGAGGGTAGAAGCTCATTCTGCTTCTTAAGAAGCCAGATGCAGGAAAAACAGTATCACACGCTTAAAATGGCTTAAAACCATAATAAAGAGTGTGACAATTGAAGTGTTTTAGCAAAACTAGCAGATTTAGGACCCACACTATAAGTCAGTGCCCCATGTATATTCCCCAGGGTCAATGCCCTGTACCTTAAGTACTAATATGAGAGAGGTCATTCCAGTTGTACTTACTTGGTAACAGCAATACAGATGACTTCACATTTTGTCCCTAGAATTTGCTGGAGAGCTGTAATTGAGAGAGCTGTTAAGTTCCTACTCTAGGAATGCCTACCAGGCATAGTCCCATGTTAGAAGGTAGTGGAGAACTGCATCCCTCCCACAGGGAGCAAGCTTGCTGTAACATTCCTTCCTGGGGTGCCCTATGCTCCCCTGGCACACTCTACTGACCCTCTTGGGGATCTTGCCCCCCAGGAGTACGTGGAGGGACAAGCAGATATTTCTCTTTATCATTATAGAGGACGAATTAACAGTAACAGAATTGCATTTGGGTCTCCTCTGCTATATGCAGCCACAACTCAGAAGGAAAGATATAACGGGAGGAAAAACTAATGAAATCTGAAAACCAAAGAAATACCTGAACTCAGCAAAAATACATTTTGGAATAGAATTAATTTGCTTTTTAGTGAGGAGGGAAAGAAAGGGGAGGTGTTTTATTGTTAATATGAGTTGATGATGACAGATTAAATTCTTTTTTCATCTTCTGCTTGAGACCTCATTCTTGGATTTTTTCTAGTTTCTTTTTCCTTTTATTGCACTTTCAGAGTCTCTCTTTGGAGATTTTAATTATTGCCATGTTCTCTTTCAGTATGAATAAATTATGATTTTATTTATAGCTGTCTTTCTAATCTATACTTTGAATACTGTGATATCAGAAACATTAATGGTCTGATTGACCCAATTACCTTCGGGAACACTTGACATTGCTCTCTCCCTCTCCTGCCCCTTCCCCTCCCACAAACACATAGACTCTTCCCTGATCAAACTACAGAGGTAATGAGTGAAGCAGGACAGCCGTGTTTCCTTTACCTCTGAAAGAGACATCATGCCATTTCACAAAGCTTTGCCTTTTCAAACTCATCTGGGTAAAGAAGCAGCCTCTAGGGTAATCTTGTAATTATCCACAGCTCAGCTATTACAAAGCAGTTTTCAGACTGAGCTCGTTTATCGACTTTTCACTTATCTGGGCTGATTATTTTAAATACAGTAAAATCTGCCATTTAACCTGACTGCGCACTGCATTGCCCAATATTTCCTTCTACATCGGTTCCTATACTGTGCTCATCACCATAGTATCTGAACATCTTCTAGTAGTGCTTTAAGGAACATGACTTACAACTGTCACATATTTGGTCTCTCATCCTCTCCCCCAGGGGAGAACTGTGTCTCGGAGTTTGCACCACTGGCACTTGACAGGGCCATGTAGCAGTCTCTGTGCATGATGCCTTTTTACATCTCCTTTCTTATGTGGGAGTGCTGATTGACTCAGAGCTTGAATGATTTTAAAGTTTCCACCACAATCTATGGAACAGTCAACTTAACACCTACCGCAATAATACTAACAGTAACAGTTTACATTTATATAGCACCTTTCAGATGAAAACATCACAAAGGGCACATCACAAAGGACATCCTCACTAAAATTCAACCACCTCTGTAGTGGAGTGGCAGCTACTGCCTAGCATGCTACATAACAGTGGGTGGTAAGGAAATTTTGACAAAGGACACAGGGACAAACTCTGACATCTGCACAGACAGGCCCTCAATTGCTAAGATCTCAGCCAAAATAATCCCATACAATACACTTCTTAGAACTTAGTTTCATAGATCCCAAGGCCAGAAGGGATCAGTTGGATCGTCTGGTCTGATCTCCTGTATAACACAAGCCACAGAACTTCCCTGATTCTTGTTTGAACAAGAGTATATATTTTAGAAAATATCCAGTCTTGATTTAAAAATTGTCAGTGATGGAGTTTCCCTCTCTTTTAAAAAGATATGCCTTTTCTGCAGTCTGAATTTGTCTAGCTCCATCTTCCAGCCATTGTATTAAATTATACCTTTGCTGCACTGAACAGCCTGTTATCAAAATTTTGTTTCTCATGTAGATACTTATAGATTGTGATCAAGTCACCCTTTAACATTCTTTTTGCTAAGATAAATAGATTGAGTGCCCACAGTCTTTCACTCTAAGGCATTTTTTCTAATGCATTAATCATTCTCGTGGCTCTTCTCTGAACCCTCTCCAATTTATCAACATTATTTTTGAATTGTGGACACCAGAACTGGACAGAGTTTTTCAGCAGCAGTTGAATGAGTGCCAAATACAGAGGTAATATAACTTCCCTACTCCTACCCAATATTCACGTGTTTATACATTCATGGATCACATTAGACCTTTTGACCACAGCGTTGCATGGGAGTTCTTGTTCAGCTAACTATCCGTCCTGACCCCCAAGTCTTTTTCAGAGTCAGTGCTTCCCGGGATAGCATCCCCCATCCTGTAAGTATGGCCTACTTTCTTTATTCCTAGATGTATACATTTATATTTGGTCATGTTATGAATATTGTTTGTTTGTACCCAATTTACCAAGAGATCCTGGTCGCTCTGTCTCAATGACCTGTCCTCTTCATTACTTACCATTTGCCCAATCTTTCTGTCATCTGAAAACTTTACTGATTTTATGTTTTCTTTCAGGTCATTGATAAAAATGTTAACTAGCATAGGGTCAAGAATTGATCCCTGCAGGAACTCTCTAGAAACATACCAGCTGGATGATTACTGCCAATATAAAAAAACATTTTGAGACTTGTCAACCAGTTTTTAATTCATTTAATGTTATCCATGTTTATTGTTCTATTTCTTAATCAAAATATTATGCAGTACAAAGTCAAATGCCTTACAGAAGTCTAGGCATATTCCATCAACACTTTTACCTTTATCAGCTAATCTTGTAATCTCATTTTAAAAAGATATAAAGTTAGTTTAAGAGGATCTATTTTCCATAAGCCCATATTGATTGGCCTTAATTATATTGCCCTCCTTTAATTCTTTATTAATTGAGTCCTATGTCAGCCTTTCCATTATTTTAGCCAGGGTCAATGTCAAGCTGACACACCTATAATTACCCAGGCTATCCAGGCTACCCTGTTAAAATACTGGCACAAAGTTCACTTTTTTCCAGTCTTCTGGAACTTCCCCAGTGTTCCAAGACTTATTAAAAATCAACATTAATAGTCCAGTGAGCTCCTCGGCCCACTCTTTTGAAACTCTTGGATGTAATTTATCTGGACATGCTGATTTTAAAATATCTATACTTAGTAGCGTGTTTAACATGCTCCTGAGTTATTGTTGGAATGGAAATGTTTCATTATCATCATGTAATATGAATACATCAGCTGAGTTTTTCCAAATGAGAACAGAAATATTTATTGAACACTTCTGCCTTTTCTGCTTTATTATTGACAATTCTACTATTTGTATCCAGTTTTGACCTGTAACCTGTTAAGGTGCAAGATCAGATTATATATCATGAGCTAAGGCATATTCAAATAGAAACTATTAGAGCTGTAATGTAAGTTGGGAAGCATAAAATATTAATTAAGATTGGGTTTTGCATTTATCTCTGTACAAGGCGAGGTTACTGGACATTCTTATTTCTCTTGGATGTCACTCAGCTCTCATTTAATCAATGTAACTCTTTCAATTTTACACAAGGGAAAAGGATCGGCCTCTTGAGCCCTACTGGAAGGGTGCTCTTGGGGAAGAGCCCCTGGATTCACCCTAGAACTCCCTCCCTCTTGTGGTCCATCACAGCCTAAGCTTATTAGCCTTCAAAACATGATCCAAGGCTCATGTTTTTAACCAAACCTTTGCTGGGTAGCTCTAAACCAAAGTGTTTGTCTTTCTAATTTCTTTGTTGGTGAGTGTATATTTGGTTGGAGAAGGTTTGCGTTGCTTGCTGTTATAGGCATTTACAAAGTGGTTTGTTTTTATGTATTGTGCCATCATAACTGGCTATACTCACAGTAGCACGAGTTGTAATTTCCACAGCAGATTAAATAATAGGTATAAGATGGTCCCAAGGCATCTGAGCAGCAACAGCATATCCAACATCCTTTCTGTCGGCTTGTCTAAAGGGTATCAACTGCATAGAGTATTCTGGCAGAAAATAGATACATAAAAAAAAGGATGATGCTTGTCATGTATGAGGCAAGGCAGTGATTTTGTGGCTAGAACAGCAAGACCAATGCTTGGATGATTTTGTTTTTAATCTTCAATTAATAAATAAGGGAGAGTAAAATGTACAACTGGGATGTGGCAAATGGCAAACAAATGGTATCCTTCAGTGGAGCACATTTAATCACTTCATTACATTAATCCAAACTAGGCTCTCTCTTCAACTTCATCTCCTTCTCCCTCTTCTCTTCATTCTCCCATTATAGCAGGATACATGGAAAAGATACAGTAGCTACACAAAGTAAAGGAGAGAAGGTGTGGGGCTCAGGTGAAGGTGTGGGGTTTGGCAGTAGAATGGAACAGGAATCACTCCCACACACATACAATTTACTGAATCTTGACAATATTTAGGGCATAGCTACACTTGCAGATGTAAAGTGCTGTGAGTTAAACCAGCCCTTGGAGAGCGCAGTAGGGAAAGCGCTGCAGTGTGTCCACACTGTCAGATTCAAGCGCACTGGCATGGCCACATTAGCAGCTCTTGCAACGCCACAGAGAGAAGTGCATTGTGGTAGCTATCCCAGCATGCAAGTGGCTGCAATGTGCTTTTCAAATGGAGTAGGATGGGGTGGAGTGTGACAGGGAGTGTGTTGTGTGTATGTGGGGGGAGAAAGAGTGGGTTTTGGGGGGACTGAGAGCATGTCAGCATGCTGTCTTGTAAGTTCAGACAGCAGCAGACCCCCTCCTCCCTGCCTCTCTCTCTCACACTCACAGCAAGCAACATTCCACACTAATGGTTGCTTTGTCCCGGAGCAGATAAGCAGCCGGCTGTCAGAAACGGAGCTTTGAAAGGGCATATCTGCATTCCTGCAGCTGATTCCAAACAATGACAAGAGTGGCCACTTGACTTAAGGGGATTATGGGACGTTTCTGGAGGCCGATCATAGCGCAGTAATGCAACACCTCGTTCACACTGATGCTGGGGCATTTCAGCTGAGGCACAGCAAGCGTTATGCTTCTTGTGGACGTGGATTACCAAGAGTGCTCCAGCTGCAGAGTCCAGGCGCTCCAAGTGCCTTGCCAGTGTGGACGGGTCGTGAGTTAGCGTGCCTGGGGCTGTTTTAATGTGCTCTAACTTGCAAGTATAGCCAAGCCCTTAGTGATGTGAATGGCATTTATTAGTAAATAGGTGGTTTAAAATGAACTTCTTACTACCTGCTGCATTCAAAACCGTTATAGATTTTTAAAGTTTGCCAGTGCCCACTGCTGCTATCCTAAAAGCCTCAGCCTTTCACCAGGTCATACCAGTACTAAGAAGTATACATTAAGAAAACAGTAGGGCCAACTTCTGCAAATTTGGATGCCTATAACTGTGCACCAAAATCCACCCTTATGCATCTAAGGCCATGAACTTACAATATTTTAAAGGGGATTGGGGGCTATTTATACTGATACCATGACTATCCAGGAGCAGCTTTGCTATAATTAATAACAAACAAACATTTTGGAAGAGATATTAAACCTTGTGCTCCAGGGTTAAGCCACTCTCTATTGGCAATCACAATGAGACCTATGTGGGTGGCTTATTAGCCCACATCTGCCTGCTGCGGGGTTCATACACCTTCCTCTGAAAACATCTGGTACTGGTCATTGTTGGAAACAGGTTACTGGACTATGGTCCTTGGATCTTATCCAGTCTGGCAACACTTGATTAAAAAATGCCAGAATTCTTGTAAATATAAAAGTGGATACCACTCCTAGAAATACCTACTGTAAGAGACACAAGTGAATCTGTCTCCAGCGTAGCCTCTTCTAAGCCCCTCAGATAGAGTTACTATCAACTATAAAGGGCAGAAATATCCTGACTCAGACTGAAGTAGGAAACAAGTCATGCAAACACTAGCTGAAGCTGGAGGTTTCAAACCTATGTTGTACATCCTGGAGAAATTTAGGGACAAACAAAATGCTTCACAAGCCTGTAGGATAGATCTTGCCTGGTGCTGAGTGCCTCCTGTAACATGCTGAAGACCGGCAACTGCCATGGTAATCCACAGGAGCAGCTGGGAGTTCAGCACGTTTGAAAACCCAGCCATTCATTTGAGAAACTAGTATAGATTTAGGAGTTTAACTTGAGGCACCCCTTTTTTGAAAATCTTGGGTTAAATGTAAATTCTCCTATTTGTGTCTGTCTGATCTAGGATGAATTGGGAAGGAGCCCCAGTAGAAAGAGGAAGTCCACAATTCAATTTAACAGGCTTTTTCGTTGCTATTATTCTTGACTATTCTCATCATTCCTCTCTCTCCTATATCTGGAGGCTCGGGGGGGGTCACTTTTCTGTAATGTGGTGTTACCAAATGTGGCAAGATCACATTCGGTTTAAGCCCATTCAGTCATTTTTGAAGTTTCTTCAGTCACATTTTTCTGGTACTAGGTACATCAGGTAATGCAGTTACCTGTGATACCGAGATCTATTCAATACTGATATGCCTCTGTTCCTTCCTGCACAACATGTCAAAATAATTTATCTACACATTTGAATAAGTCATCTATGCAATCACTCTGCTTCAGGGGGAGATTTAATTTCTTCCGTAGAAGGTTTGCTGGTTGCTATACAGACATGTGTAAGGCAGTAAATTGCATTGCCACCCCTGAATTTTAAAGAAGCTATAGATGTCATCAGAAAATATCCCTTGATCCTTTAATTGGTACCAAGATTTAATAACTACAGACATGAAAATTAAAGCATTATTGAGCACGTTTTCCCAGTATTTTTTAAGTTGTGAACATGGTATTTCTCCTGTAAGTTAATGGGGTTGGGGGGGCAGACAGGAGGTTGTTGGTTGTTGTTTTTTGCTGTTCCTGCTCAGCCAAAGGGCTCTCATTATGACTACTTTAGTAAAAGTCATATTAAGCAGAGCTCCTACAATTCCCTTCTCTTTCACATAAAGCTTTGCTCAAAGGAACAAACTGAAAGTACCACATTATTCTACATGGAAATTATGTAGCAGCCATATCAAAGAAGGACTAGAAATTAAAATGATGGTTTTGAATACCGCATGCTGCGTATGCTGCAGGGAGGAGAGAGGGTAGTGTTGAGTGCACCCCTTAGTGACCAACCCAATCGCAGTGGCTATAAAAATGTGACCTCGGCAGCTTTAAAATGCAGGACCATAGAGACGCTTAATGGGAGTGTGGGGCTGGAGGCAGGGGGACTGTGACAAAGTCCTTCCTGCTGGTGCAACCAGATTAGCGGGACAAAGCTCCTGTCAGGAGTCTGGAAGGAGAAGGGACTAGTTAATTCTGTGACAGGTGGGAACAGCGAGGGTTAGGCTGATGAGGAAATATGGCCCCCTAAAGCAAAACTCTAATTTAAAAACTAATTAATAGTTCATACAAATGTAATTTTAGTGCCACTAAGTTAAAGAATTATTGTAATCAGTGGACTGTACCTGATTTCTCCTGTCTGGTCCTGGCCTCTCGCATTTCTACTGGACTGATCCTGCAGATACTTAGTGCTTCCTACCATGACCGCTAATCCCACTAGGCTAGTCCTTCTTTGATATGGCCTCTACATAATTACACTTCTTGGCTTTCTGCCATCAGAGTGTCCCTCTGCAATGGAATGAGTCTCCCAGGGCTGGCTTTAAATCCAGAGTCTGCCAGTGATGCAGGGTAAATTGGCGACATCACATGCCAGGTTCTGTGCCAGGGAGTTCAAACTTTAAGGAAATAACCCTAATGGAAATGTTCCTTACCTCCATAGTTTCAGTCCTTTGAGCAGATGGACTCTGATCAATATTCTGAAGTGTCCCTGACTGGCTTCCAAGCAGGTTGTATCTGTTCCATGCAATGAAAGGCTAAACACAGATATTTCAGGCCCAGATGTCTTGTGGATGCCTTTTCTAATCACACTCTATACCATACAGAGTTTCTTGTTTAGGCCAGCACATCCTGCAATACACTGTATCTGTCTACATCATTTTGTGAAGAACATTAGAGTGATAGTGACAATAGTTGTATTTTCAAAGAACTATTTGCAAATCAGGAGCAGAATACACAGGAAAGTCTGCCTCACTTTCAGTGGACGTGCTCTCCAATAGAAGGAGAGTGGGAATGGTGGATCATCTAGACATGCACTTTCCCACATAAACCCAAATGTTTTCTGAGATCCAAGGCAGGAGGGAACAAACCTTAACAAAATCATGAAGTACCAGCTGCTGGAAGTGTTTTTACTTTGACCCTGGAAAATATGCTGAGAACACTGACAGTGTAGCAGAGTGTCTGATTTGTACAATTCGATTTTGGTGAGGGACGGGGTGGAGAGACCTTGTGAAGGGGTCACGGAACTCCTCCCTCATATGGTTTTGGAAAAAATGCTGCCATTTGGTGCAATCTTCTCTATTCCAATGGCAAGAATAGTTCATCTGTGGCAGGAGTGATACAGCAGCATTTATAGAGAAGGTAACTCCATCAGAGGCCTGGAAACCATCCCAACCCTCCCTTCAGTTCTGTGGTTTCTGCAAGTCCCCTCCAATGAATCATTGCATGGTTCACATTTACTTACTCAGAGCCAACGCATAAGTGTCTAGGCTTTCTTTCACTTTGTTCCTACTTCAGTTTATTGTAGATGGCAATAATCACTAAGACTCACTCTCTGTCAGGAACTATGCGCTTGACATTGTTCTGTGTACATGGCTGTGCTCAGACAAATTAAACTTGTACTCTGACAGCTGCAGGGAGTGGGGGAGTTAGAGGGAACAAAGACCATGACCACTGTACTCACTAGTAGGTATTGGCAAAATCTGCCCTTAACACTTATCAGTGTGTGAGGATGCAATCAGCATAACCAACTATCATACCACCATTCCCTGCTCCTAACTCCATTAAGTGACACTATGCAAGAGAAATGAAATGATGTACCTTGATTCATCTTTCTTCCTCCCTGTCCAGGAGACAAACTGGAGCTATTCTAATGTGCTGTATCATATTAGCAGTACAGAGGGATTTTAGGATGTTATTACACAGGTAATATATAAGAAGTAATCAAAAAAGAATTGTGGGAAAAGTTACTGTGGAAGAGCACTCAGCTCCTGTCACAGAAAGTAATGATCATCTAGATGACTTATCTATCAACTATAAGGCATTTGATTTCAAAACTGGAGATGGACCAAACCCAGAAATGATTATTTAAACCCTTTCATGCCTAGTTCACAGAAAATGGAGCTCAGACTTCATCCACTACTCTTTTTGGTTTTGCACAATCCATACCTAAGTGACAAGATTTTTTAAAACCAAAACCACACCTGTGTTTACCCATTACAGCGATAGAAAGGGGATGCTGAATTCTTTCGTCTGGACAGTCCCAACCTTTTGTGGTTCAGATAAAACTGACCCATCCCTGGGTTTTATTTTATAAATCAAAATCCAAAAGGATGCCATTTTGCAAGATGAAAACAAAATCCAAGCTTCCATGGCCCATGGCAAGTCAGGCTTGGCAGCAATAAGCGAACAAATAAATAAATAAAAATTGAAGTCCATACAACCTTTCTACATCAGTATATTTTATGATTTCACACGTTCTTTTGTAATTGCCATTTTCTTCTCATTAAATATAGAATAATACATTTTTTCTTATTGAATTCAAGGGTGCATTTCAAGCAAACAGTTTCAATGATGTTATAACCCTCAAAAACTCAGTGTGAGAAGTTTATGAACAGGAGCAGATAGCTGAGATTAAACTACTGGCTTGGGATTTAGTAAAATCGTGTACTGTTATTTGGATGATTGTGCTCAGGAATAATTGTTTCAATCATATTGAATACCATAAGACTTAAGAAATTAAATAATTTATAATGAATATTAAGTTAAATAATATAAGCAGCCAACCTAATGAACAATAAACTGCATTCTGATTGGAGGAAAACAGATATTAACCTGTAGGGAACAACTGATTTTCCTACTTAACTCTCCAGGATTGCTACAGAAGCAATTTTAAGTATATTGTTGCTGTTATAAACGGATGAATGGAATTTACAAGATGTGTATCCTCAAAACTCCATTGCTGACCATGGTAGACTTGGGTTTGAATACTAAAATAAAGCATAGAAAAGATGAGTAGCTAAGCTTCTAGACAATTAAAACATATGTAAATTGCGATGCTCAAGGAATTAATCACACAAACAGATTACTGGTAGGCTGTTAATATGAGTGAAAAGGATCTTTTTCTTTCCAGAAAAACCATACCTTGTAGAATACAGGAGTGCTATCGGCACCACCAAACATGAAGATCTGTGCATCAGCTGGAGAGGAAAAGTTTCCGAAAGTTTGATGTGCATCCAAATTTTGCCTCTTTGTCTATCTCGGTAATGTGTCTCACTAAAACCTGGATCTGAATACTGCTGACCGACAGGGAAACTTGAATCCAGATCTGAGCTTTGCGGGTTAGGGAATCTCCAGTGTCAACAGTTATGACTACAACACAGTCTGGTATGTTTCAAGTTTTTTTCCTTGTGAAGGGCCCGCAAAATATACTCACTGTAAATAGATTGGTAGGGCTGAAGGGACAAGTATCAAGACTCCACTTCTGCAGCAGGAAGCTGAGGACATAAAGGTGTACCCAACCAAACTTAACTAACCCATTTTACATAAAGTGCATGTAAGTTCTCCTGCTTGAGAAGGAATTTGAACATAGGTCTGCCCTGTTATAGGAGAGCACCCAAACCACTGAGCTATAGGATATTAGAGGTCAGGTCTTTCTCAATCTCTTCTGTTTAAGCGGTTCCCCTTTTCATCAATAATAGTCATTGGAGCAGGAATCGGAACTTGGGTCACCCACATCCTAGGTGAGTGCCCTCACCCAGCTGGGCAATAGAGTCATTCCCACACACTTTCCCTGGCCTGATAACTATTCATTGTCATCCATAGTGATAATTCATAGTCATTCACAATGATTTCTTATTTGTTTTGTGCTGTTGGAACCCTTAGGGTTCAGGGGTGAGGGGTGTTAAGCTTTTCTTTATAACCATGAGGGCTAGAAACTTTACTTTTTATTTTAAACTAAAGCTGAAGTGCTTGCAGATTCGTGTTAATCCAGGAGCTGGAGCCTTACAAAAAAACACAAGGCGAGATGCATGATAAAATTGCAAGAGTTGACAACAATGCTCTGCAACCTTATTCTGCCCCCTCCCAAAAGGGGAAACATCTTTGGCATTTGATCCATTCAGAAGGTCTTTCCCAGTTCCATTGTGTACTTCTGAAGACCTGGGTGGACGAGGGCATAAACCATTCAAATAATCTTTAATAATGAACAAAACTATAAGAATCAACATCCACTTGTGAATAATTTGCAAATAGAAAAGTAGGATGCATTCACTGAAGAAGTCTGTCCAGCTGAATAGAAACCAAGTATATAAAGAGAGGGGAATCACGGAACATCAGTAGCAAGAGCAACAGAGGGAACAGTTTCCTTGCAACATGCAGTGGAGGGGGATGCTACCAGGGTGCTGGTGGTTCTGACTCCCAGATCCCAAGCCACTTGGCCCTGGCACAAGTTAAAGCAGGAAAGGAGAGCTGCACACTCCACTCCACCACACTTCCCCCTTTCCCTTTCCTGCCTCAGAACACTCCCAATATGCTTCCTCCTTCCCACTACCCCACTATAGTGGGGTGGCTAGCACAGGAGGTGACTTCTGTGCCTCCACCAATTTCACACTGGCAGAACGTTCCCGTAAACAGGGAAGTTCTCCACTGACCACCTCTGACAGAATTAACTCTGCCTTGCGCCACACAAGCATTACATAATGGATTTAGAGAACCAAAGAATATGGCCCTCTGTGTTCTTATATCAAACATCAGGGATTTCCTTGTGATCCCTCTGTCCTTTGTGGAACGGTTGTGGGGCCCAGCTTTGCGCCCCCTTATAGAGTGGTTATGAGGCCCAGCTTTGCGCTCCCTTTGAGGAGTTTCTGTGTTCAGGACATTAATCTTCAAATATAAGAATAAAGAACTGAGAGTTATTCCTGGATAAATAAATCAAGGCTTATGAACTAATTTAAAGATAGAGCGCAAAGTGGGATGGGGCGTGATACTAATAAATAATATATCATAAATAAAGAAATAATAATGTCTCTTCAACTCTCATTTTGCTAGGTAGAACTTCCATCTCTAAGGGACAATCAACAGATAAACATCACCATGACAGCGTCTCTCGTACTAGGATGAGTGTGGTTATTAGAGCTTCCATTTAGTCTGCACTCCCAAAGAAGCCTCTTAGAAGACACAGCTGGTATAGGTGTTTAAGCAGCATGCAGAATACCTAACAGCGATGTAGTATATACAGTGATCTAACAATGAAGGCCGACTCCTGTAAAGGCCTGAGTACCTTCAATTGCCACCGATATAAATGGGCCCAATCCTTCACCTGACTTTAATCAGACTCCTCCTGAGAGTAGACGTTTTCTGGATCTGACCTAATGGGAGTTGAGGGTGCACAGCAACTTGTAAGAGATGCTTGGAGTGTCACAAAATCAGGCCCTTACTAGAGAAAAAGAGGGAGAGAAGGGCTTTTTGCTGCCCTTCCCTTCAAACCCAGCTGTGGCTTCATGCCCCACTAAAACGTATTGGAACTAATAAAGGTTTTAGGTGTGTTCGTTCTTTGAAAATGAATAGACTGGGAAGAATTTTCAGCATCAACTATTATTATGGGAAGGCAAGTACTCCATCAGCTAGCAGCTTCCCTCTCCTTTCCTCCTCCAAACCTTAAAGAGAGCATTGAGGGGTCAGGAGGAGAAGGGGAGCTGGCAGGTAAGGAGTAGTAAGGAGCACAGCATCTTGGCCTGTTCCTCCTGCTGCTACCTTAGCTGGCCAGCATGCAGGAAGAAACAAACCTTAACTCTGTCCCCATGGGAATGTCAACACCTTGTATCATTCTCTGGACAATGGAGAATATCTCCACCCGAATCAGAGGAAAGTAATTTTAAGAAATCTCTTTGTTAGCTTCTGTATTGCATCGTTAGCCTCTTTGACTGGAACCAAGCTGGAAACAAGGAGTAGCTGCTCACTGTGTCCAGTGCTCTTGCTCCTAAGCAGTGATAATTGCTCCGAGTATCAATGCTGCTCCACAAACCACACTGAGGGTAAGGGTGGACTCTGTGAATAGGGGTAGTGATTTGGACTTGTGGTGGTCAAAGAGACAATGACAGTTTGAGTTAAGGAGAGCCAAAGTTACTGTGGTGTTCCAAGTCTGCTGCCACCCCAACGGGGGAAAAGTGAAGGTCATGTGGTTGTATTGTACGGAAAACAGCTCCTTTAGTGTGCATTTCCTAATTTTTGTAAATTTGTGGATAGTTGTGCTCATGGTGCTAACGTTCTTTGGGTGGACACACAGGGAGCATTTCCTGATTTCCTAATATTTGAGTTTGCAGTTTTGAAGTGCGAGGTTCTGAACGGGCACACAAAGCAGAAGGCACGACTGGGCAGTAGAAACCTTAACTTCACCTCAACAACATTTCTAGTAAGTGAGCAATATCAATACATTTTATTTCAATGGGTTCCATTTTTCATTGACTTCCTCGGTGGCTCTCCTAATGCCCAGAATAGTTAAAACTCCATTAAAAATCCTCTACAGTCATAGAGGGAGTTCATTAAAAGAAATGCCCCTGTCAGATGACTGTGAGAAACATCAACAAGAGCTTTCTGTGATATACCAGAAATGTCCTTCTCTCACCATTTCCCCTTCAGTTTTTAATCCCCATTACAACTGATGCCTCAGTTCAGTTTAGATAATATAAACAGTTTACAGAGTAGCAGCCGTGTTAGTCTGTATTCGCAAAAAGAAAAGGAGCACTAGTGGCACCTCAGAGACTAACCAATTTATTTGAGCATAAGCTTTCGTGAGCTACAGCTCACTTCACAGGATGCATTCAGTGGAAAATACAGTGAGGAGATTTATATACACACAGAACATGAAAAAATGGGTGTTACCATACATACTGTAAGGAGAGTGATCACTTAAGATGAGCTATTACCAGCAGGAGAGTGGCGGGGGGGGAAGAAAACCTTTTGTAGTGATAATCAAGGTGGGCTATTTCCAGCAGTTAACAGGAACGTCTGAGGAACGGGGGGGGGGGGGGAATAAACATGGGGAAATAGTTTTACTTTGTTTAATGAACCATCCACTCCCAGTCTCTATTCAAGCCTAAGTTAATTGTATCCAGTTTGCAAATTAATTCCAATTCAGCAGTCCCTCGTTGGAGTCTGTTTTTGAAGGCTTTTTGTTGTAATATTGCGACCTTTAGGTCTGTAATCGAGTGACCACAGAGATTGAAGTGTTCTCCGACTGGTTTATGAATGTTACAATTCTTGACACCTGATTTGTGTCCATTTATTCTTTTACGTAGAGACTGTCCAGTTTGACCAATGTACATGGCAGAGGGGCATTGCTGGCACATGATGGCATATATCACATTGGTAGATGTGCAGGTGAACGAGACTCTGATAGTGTGGCTGATGTTATTAGGCCCTATGACGGTGTCCCCTGAATAGATATGTGGACACAGTTGGCAACGGGCTTTGTTGCAAGGATAGGTTCCTGGGTTTGTGAAAGTGATGGGTCGTCCTTCAGGATAGGTTGTAGATCCTTGATGATGCGTTGGAGAGGTTTTAGTTGGGGGCTGAAGGTGATGGCTAGTGGCGTTCTGTTATTTTCTTTGTTGGGCCTGTCCTGTAGTAGGTGACTTCTGGGTACTCTTCTGGCTCTGTCAATTTGTTTCTTCACATCAGCAGGTGGGTATTGTAGTTGTAAGAATGCTTGATAGAAATCTTGTAGGTGTTTGTCTCTGTCTGAGGGGTTGGAGCAAATGCGGTTGTATAACAGAACGCCACTAGCCATCACCTTCAGCCCCCAACTAAAATCCCTCCAACGCATTATTAAGGATCTACAATCTATCCTGAAGGATGACCCAACACTCTCACAAATCTTGGGAGACAGGCCAGTCCTTGCCTACAGACAGCCCCCCAACCTGAAGCAAATACTCACCAGCAACCACATACCACACAACAGAACCACTAACCCAGGAACCTATCCTTGCAACAAAGCCCATTGCCAACTGTGCCCACATATCTATTCAGGGGACACCATCACAGGGCCTAATAACATCAGCCACACTATCAGAGGCTCGTTCACCTGCACATCCATCAATGTGATATATGCCATCATGTGCCAGCAATGCCCCTCTGCCATGTACATTGGTCAAACTGGACAGTCTCTACATAAAAGAATAAATGGACACAAATCAGGTGTCAAGAATTATAACATTCATAAACCAGTTGGAGAACACTTCAATCTCTCTGGTCACGCGATTACAGACATGAAAGTTGCGATATTACAACAAAAAAACTTCAAATCCAGACTCCAGCGAGAAACTGCTGAATTGGAATTCATTTGCAAATTGGATACTATTAATTTAGGCTTAAATAGAGACTGGGAGTGGCTAAGTCATTATGCAAGGTAACCTATTTCCCCTTGTTTTTTCCTACCCCCCCCCACCAGATGTTCTTGTTAAACCCTGGATTTATGCTGGAAATGGCCCGCCTTGATTATCATACACATTGTAAGGAGAGTGGTCACTTTAGATAAGCTATTACCAGCAGGAGAGTGGGGTGGGAGGAGGTATTTTTTCATGCTTTGTGTGTATATAAAAAGATCTTCTACACTTTCCACAATATGCATCCGATGAAGTGAGCTGTAGCTCACGAAAGCTTATGCTCAAATAAATTGGTTAGTCTCTAAGGTGCCACAAGTATTCCTTTTCTTTTTACATCCAGAGTGGCCAGGATGGTGTTTTCAGGAAGATCACCGACGGATTGTAGTTTCCTCAGGAAGTCACTGGTGTCTCGAAGGTAGCTGGGAGTGCTGGTAGCGTAGGGCCTGAGGAGGAAGTCTACATAGCCAGACAATCCTGCTGTCAGGGTGCCAATGCCTGAGATGATGGGGCGCCCAGGATTTCCAGGTTTATGGATCTTGGGTAGCAGATAGCATACCCCAGGTTGGAGTACCAGGGGTGTGTCTGTGCAGATTTGTTCTTGTGCTTTTTCAGGGAGTTTCTTGAGCAAATGGTGTAGTTTCTTTTGGTAACCCTCAGTGGAATCAGAGGGTAATGCTTGTAGAAAGTGGTGTTGGAGAGCTACCTAGCAGCCTCTTGTTCATATTCCAACTTATTCATGATGACGACAGCACATCCTTTGTCAGCCTTTTTGATTATGATATCAGAGTTGTTTCTGAGGCTGTGGATGGCATTGTGTTCTGCACGGCTGAGGTTATTGGGCAAGTGATGCTGCTTTTCCACAATTTCAGCCTGTGCACGTCGGCGGAAGCACTCTATGTAGAAGTCCAGTCTGTTGTTTCAGGAGGAGTCCACCCAGAATCCTTCTTTTTGTAGTGTTGGTAGGGAGGCCTCTGTGGATTAGTATGTTGTTCAGAGGTGTGTTGGAAATATTCCTTGAGTCGGAGATGTCGAAAATAGGATTCTAGGTCACCACAGAACTGTATCATGTTTGTGAGGGTGGAGGGGCAGAAGGAGAGGCCCCGAGATAGGACAGATTCTTCTGCTGGGCTAAGAGTATAGTTGGATAGGTTAACAATATTGCTGGGTGGGTTAAGGGAACCATTGCTGTGGCCTCTTGTGGCATGTAGTATTTTGAATGGTTTAGTGTCCTTTTTCTTTTGTAGAGAAGCAAAGTGTGTGTTGTAAATGGCTTGTCTAGTTTTTGTAAAGTCCAGCCACAAGGAAGTTTGTGTGGAAGGTTGGTTTTTTATGAGAGTATCCATTTTTGAGAGCTCATTCTTAATCTTTCCCTGTTTGCTGTAGAGGATGTTGATCAGGTGGTTCCGCAGTTTCTTTGAGAGTGTGTGGCACAAGCTGTCAGCATAGTCTGTGTGGTATGTAGATTGTAATGGATTTTTTACCGTCAGTCCTTTTGGTACGATGTCCATCTGTTTGCATTTGGAAAGGAAGATGATGTCTGTCTGTATCTGTAAGAGTTTTTTCATGAAGTTGATAGATTTCCACTCCATACGGCTAAATGCAGTGCCTTGCATAATGACAGGTTTCAGAGTAGCAGCCGTGTTAGTCTGTATTTTTCATGTTCTGTGTGTATATAAATCTCCTCACTGTATTTTCCACTGAATGCATCCGATGAAGTGAGCTGTAGCTCACGAAAGCTTATGCTCAAATAAATTGGTTAGTCTCTAAGGTGCCACAAGTCCTCCTTTTCTTTTTGTAAACAGTTTAGTTTATAAACAGGCTTCTTGGATTGTCTGAACATGTCTTTTATATCTACCCTGCCATTCCAGCAGGATATATTTTGGAAGCATTGAAAAAGCCATGTTAAGTTAAAAATAAGGGGGAACTATTGCTTGTAGTACCAATAAATCCTTTAGCCTCTTTTAGGCCTACAAGAGAGAATCACTCAGTCGGTTGTTAAGTTATGAAGCCTGACTAGTTTCATACTAGTGGACTCCATTACCTTGAGCTGAGTTATTCTTGATTCACATCAATATATTACATACTTCCCAGTTAAATAAAGTTTGTCCCTGGTATATAAGGTTCACAATAGTTCAAATTCAGTGGTCAAATGCCATCTATAATTAAGGTATCTGATCACTTCTATGCGAAGATTGTTTGCTTTATGTAAAATACTTAGATAGCTGTATGAAGTTAAAGTCAAAATTCAGTTGTGAAATGGATAGCACAATGTATCTCAAGTACACTGATACTTTGCCTTTCTAAGACTAGATATGCATCATATCTCAGGTTAGAATCTGTCCAATAGTATATGCTCCTTGGATAGCACAGCACACAGTAATTCATTTGCAGATTTCCTCAGTTCATAAAAGTTTCAGTGCTCTGCCAGTCTATAAAATATCTATGTATCATGTAAATCAGGAACTGGCATTTTTGACTGGAGAAAATAGCTATATCTCACTGCCGCATCATGTTGCGCATGTGACTGAAGGGAATCTATATTGCAGCAATGCTCAGAATATTCTGAAAATGTAAACACAGTGATCACTGCATAAAAAATAATATACATTCTAAAATAATACATTGCTCCTAATTGTATGTTACACTGTAAGGCATTTACAGAGGTCATCATGATGATATATGAATGGCAGCACAACCAAGACTAAATGGCAAGCTATTCAATTTAGGAGTGTTTTTTATTATATACAAATATTACTTTCCACTCAGACAATGCCTCTCAATCTAATTTATTTTGTACAATATGCCTCTTCTCCTCCCCCCCCAAGCTATATTATACACTAAAAGAGGATACTTTGCGTATATGAATTTTATCTTAATGAATTGCCTAATCTTTCGAAAATGTGTTTTCAAATACATAATTAACAGCAGAAATGCCCATGGATTGGAAACCAAGCTATTTACTAACTCCTGAAATTACATTCATAGCCCATCGAGATGACATTAGTATTTCTGAACTAAAGTACATCTTTAATTCCCAGGTCATGCACAGTACACTACGTAGAGTGAGTCATGTGGTAGTTCGGATTCATGCATGGGGGATGCTGTGTGTGTGTGGAGCACCCTCTGACCCATGGAAGGAGCATTCACTCACTGCCATTATATAGCACCTTTCTTCCCCCTTGTTCCAACTCTTCAGGGGCCAGGGATCAGTTAGTGGGGCGGAGATGGGCAGGGGAGGAATGAAGTGAAGATGAGAAAACATATATTGTCCTTACAACCCTCTAGTCCTAAGGCTATAATGGCTCGTGAGCCATCCCCTCCACGCAGTGAAACTCCATTTAAGGGTGAGGAATAGGGCTACAGTATTGCCAACCCCAAGCATTCAAAAAATTATGAGTCAGGCCTCAAAATCATGAGACTGGATTAAAAATTTTGAGGGGCTGTTGTTGTTGTTGTTTATTTTTTTATGATAAATTTGGGTCTAATTTGCCTTCTTGTTTCAGAGCCTTTAGGGTACACAAGAGTCATATTTTCAAGTTTTTCTCCACCACCATGAGGGCTAGAAACTTACCTTTTCTTCACATGAAAGCTGAGATTCTTCCCTAATCACATGAGTTCTGGAGCTGCGGCTTTGAGAAAAACCTCAGATATCATGAGACCTGTAATGAAACCAAGAAGGTTGGCAAAACTGCTACAACAGCCACTGCTCAGAGGAGAATTACCTCCACTGGATTCATGCTGACAAGGAACAAAGGAAAAAGCCACAGGGCATAAGAGGCTACACAGAGGCACAGGGTCTCCCTATGGATGGTCCTGGCCTCCAGTGGATCCCATGAGATCTACACTAATCTTCCTTCTGGAGATCCAATAGGCTCAAGGTCAAACACCTTGTTACTTTCATCCAACCAATCTCACTCAGGAGAAGAATTCAGAGGAAACCCCATCAGAAGAACCTTACTGAGTTCTCCTGCCCTCAAGATTCCTCTGTATAGATGTTGCCACAGAAATGTGTGATCTGGGACATATAATGTGTTAAATGTAATCTACTCCTTTCTATTCAGAGGGGATATATACATATATATATATATATATATATATATATATATATATATATATATATATATATATACGGGTTAGACTTTTGTGTTTAAGTACTGAATTGAGACACATAATTTTAAATTAAAGGGCTTGTAGCCACCTTAAATAAACATAATGGCTAAATGTATCTGCTGTTCAAATTCAAAATGTTAAGTACTTACATTATAAAGCATATAAGCACAAAACTGTGAACTGCTCGTTGATTCCTGGGCACCGTTAAGCACTTTCAACAGTCATTTGTTTCAACGGAAGTTGAGGCGCCTCAGTACTTCATAGAGTCAGGCCTAGAAATAAGCCCTAATTCACTTAAACACATATGACTGTGAGCATTAAAAACACACACACACAAACACACAAACAAACAAATCAACCAACCAAAAAACAAATAAAACCAGTGGATATTTAGCAAAAAGGCCTACAGTTGCTACATTAGATTCTCAAGAAAATGTGGCAGATTTAGGATCTGATCTTAATTGCTGCTGATCTTCCACAAATCTGCTTGCCTTTCTTTACCAAATCTTGGCCTGGATAGATTGAATGATTCTGTTCTGGAAGATCTAAAGGACTTCATTTTCATGCATTCGCCAATCCGAGATGGGAAGCTGAACCTCTGGGATTAGTCTAATCAATTTTTTTTCTTTTAGTAAAATAAATCATATAGTACCTGATGTGGCTAAAACCACATTGACTCTATCTAGTTCAAGAAGAATCAAGACTATCATTATTAAGGACTATAAATCTATGATGAAAAGAACTTATTGCACTAGCAGTTTCAGTTTGTATTAATGTAGTATCCTATGGTAACTTATTGGTAATTATTTCTTTACATTTATAAAAATGGTGTGCACATACAGGACGATAATACTGAAGTAATAGTGCTCACGTTTGTAAGACAGGGCACATAATAATCCCCATTATTACTATAACATGTATACGCAGTACTGCTTACATGTTAGAAAGTTACTATTTCAGGCTTCTAGACAAATATAGGCTTCCTGCACTTTTCAAAATACACTTTTGACCTTAGTCTGTCAAGAGAATTCTTAGAGGTCAGTTTTCCATGCATTGAAAGAAGATAATACTGAGCCCTTGAGATGAACTGCTGTAGTTGTTATATGTCTGGGGACTGTTTAGGGGAATGCAACATATTCTAAGTGTTAATATAGCATGGGAAGATTAATTTGCATGGCAGAATTGTAATGGAAGAATGGTTGAGTTTGCATCCTAGAAAAGGAATGCGTGTTCTGCTCTGCAAGTGGCACCAGTTTAGTGAGTTCTAGTTGGTCTGGAAACCCAATCTGAATGCTAGCATTTTATACCCACTTTGCAGGTGTAAATAACAGCACGTGGTGAACAGGACCGGCTCTAGGCACCTGCAAAGCGAGCACGTGCTTGGGACGGCACAATTCCAGGGGCGGCACAATTCCGGCCATTCCTTTTTTTTTTTCTTTTTTTTTTTGACTTGGGCAGTTGCGCTCTCCGAGCTTGGGGCAGCAAAAAACTAGAGCCGGCCCTGATGGTGAAGGCAATGCAGAATCAGGTCCCTTGGCTTTAGCTGGGACTTCACCAAGAAATACTGAACTGCACCAAGAAAGTCAGGGGTGAAAGTGAACTGGTACAGGCCAGTACGGCATACCGGTAAGAACCTGCACTGGCCCGTACACAGCCCACATTAAAGCGCTGTCCCTGCCCCTTTGGTATGGTAGCGTCCACACCAGCAGGGCTGCCGACAGGGGAGGCAAAATGGGCAGGGATGTTAAAGCGCTGCCGTGGCAGCACTGTAAGGATGGTCCTTTACCGCGGCAGTGCTTTAACGTTGCTGCCCCCCATCGGCGGCCCTAGCAGCAGGGCCACAGACGGGGGGGGAGGGGGCAAAGAAACGTTAAAGCGTTGCTGCAGCAAAGGACCCTGCAGCGCTTTAACGCCCCTGCCCCTTTTGCCCCCCCTCAGCCACCAACCGGCGGGGGATGGGGGGCAAAGGGAGAAGCTGCCCTGGAGCCCAGGGCGGTGCGGGCCAGGCAGCCTGGAAGGGCTGGCTAGGGGATGCTGACCCCCCCAGCCCTGCCCCTTCCACCCGAGGCCCCGCCCCTTCTGGGGGCCAAAGCCGGCCCCAGCCCCGTACTGGTAAGGGTCTGGAGTTACTTTCACCCCTGAAGAAAGCCTATTCTGTTGGTATTTCTAAGTAGCCAGGAACCAGGAAATAAAGGAAATCTCATGAGACAGGTTGATCTCAGGAGATTTTTAGCTGGATTTCTAACACAAATTAGTCTGGATTAACAGCCAAATTTCTGTGCATTCCTTCACCCAGTGGAGGTAGGCTATATTGATGTGTCACAATATATTGCAACTTTTGCATGATGCAACCATTTTTTTTTCATCATTTGCAAACTTTTTAAACCATTTTATAAAAGATGGCCACTTTCACAAAGGTTCACGTGATGTCTTTCTTTTTTAGCCTGACAACCCTTAAATTTAAAAAAAATGTTTAAAATGTATTTGTAACTATGGGAGATTATAATTTATAAGGATGACGTTTTTTAGCTGGAAACAGTCTTGCTCTGCACATATACAGTGTTTTTTCAGCTTCAGAAAATCCACTTGTGTATCTGGTGTGACAAAGATCCTCCTCTACCTTGGTGGATCTTGTGCTTATTGGCGGATTTGCTTGCCTTGGAGCTTCACGGCACCCTCAGCTTGGCCGTTTTCATGAACCCACAGTCCAGGTCAACTCCTCCTATGTCTGACCAGGAGTTGGGAGATTTGGGGGGAACCCGGGCCTGCCCTCTACTCCGGGTTCCAGCCCAGGGCCCTGTGGAATGCAGCTGTTTAGAGTGCCTCCTGGAACAGCTGTGCGACAGCTACAACTCCCTGGGCTACTTCCCCATGGCCTCCTCCCAACACCTTCTTTATCCTCACCATAGGACCTTCCTCCTGATGTCTGATAATACTTGTACTCCTCAGTCCTCCAACAGTCCACGTTCTGTCTCTCAGCTCCTAGCACCTCTTGCTCCAAGCTCCTTACACGTGCAACACAAACTGAAGTGAGCTCCTTTTTAAACCCAGGTGCTCTGATTAGCCTGCCTTAATTGAGTCTAGTAGCTTCTTGATTGGCTGCAGGTGTTCTAATCAGCCTGTCTGTCTTAATTGTCTCCAGAAGGTTCCTGATTGTTCTGGAACCTTCCCTGTTACCTTACCCTGGGAAAAGGGACCTACCTAACCTGGGGCTAATATATCTGCCTTCTATTACGCTCCTGTAGCCTTATGGCCTGACCCTGTCACATATCCCCCCCCCCGCTCAACACTACGGGGTTTGGCAATTTGGGATGTCAGGCAGTGTACTCGTGACAAGCCATCTGCATTGCCATGGTGGCTTCCAGCCCGGTGTTGTATGGTGAATTGGAAAGGTTGTAGGGACAGGAACCATCTGGTCACCCTTGCATTCTTCTCTTTATTTCGCTGCATCCACTGGAGGGGTGCATGGTCGGTCACAAGGGTAAACCGTCATCCCAGAAGGTAATAACGTAGTGTTTCCATGGCCCATTTCACAGCTAGGCACTCTCTTTCAACCATGGCATACTTCTGCTCTCTCGGGAAGAGTTCCCTGCTGAGGTAGAGGATTGGGTGTTCTTCATCTCCGACCATCTGTGATAGGACAGCTCCCAATCCTACTTCAGATGCATCTGTTTGTAAAATGAATTCTTTGTTGAAGTCTGGGGCTATAAGCACAGGGTTACTGCAGAGGGCGGTCCGTAGATCCGTGAATGCTTTCTCTGCAGCATCTGTCCACTTCACCATGTCTGGACCCCAGGGTTTTATCAGGTCTGTCAGGGGACTCGCTCTGGTAGCAAAATGGGGAATAAATCGTCGGTAGTACCCACCACACCGAGGAATGCCCAGACTTGCTTTTTCCGATTTGGCCAGGGCCAATTTTGGATAGCCTCTAGTTTGTTTAGTTGGGGCTTGACCATGCCCCTTCCTACAATGTAGCCAAGGTATTTAGCCTCAGCTAGCCCTATACCACACTTGGCTGGGTTGGCTGTGAGGCCAGCCCGTCTTAGCGTGTCCAGAACCGCTTCTACCTTTCTTAAGTGGGTTTCCAAGTTGGGGGTGTGAATAATCACATCATTCAGGTATGCTGCTGCATAACTGGTATGGGGCCATAGGAGCTTGTCCATAAGATGCTGGAAGGTGGCAGGTGCCCCATGCAGTCCAAAAGGAAGAACAGTATATTGAAACAGACCCTCTGGTGTAGAGAATGCCGTCTTTTCTTTTGCATCTTTGGCAAGAGGAATCTGCCAGTAACCCTTTGTTAAATCAAGGGTGGTCAAAAATCGGGCATTGCCCAGGCGGTCAACTAACTCATCGATACGGGGTATGGGGTATGCATTGAATTTGGATATCTCATTCAGCTGGCGAAAGTCATTACAAAACCTAGTGGTGCCATTGGGTTTGGGCACCAACACAATCGGGCTTGACCACTGACTGTGGGACTCTTCAATGACTCCCAGCTCCAACATCCTTTTTACCTCTGCCTTGATCTCCTCTCTTTTTGCTGCTGGGACCCGATAGGGCCTTAAAGTTACCTTTGCCCCAGGGTCTGTAATAATGTGGTTATATGCTTCGGTGGTCCGACCTGGTTTGGTTGAAAACACATCCTGGTATCAGTTGATCATCTCAGTTACCTCCTTCTTCTGGTTTGGTGTCAGATCAGTGGATATCCTGATCTGCTCCTGCATGTTATTTCCCTGGATCGGGGATTCTTGGGCCACTACACACGCCTCTCGTTGGTGCCAAGGCTTTAAGAGGTTAATGTGATAAATTTGTTCTTGTTTCCGGCGTCCTGGCTGCCACACCTTGTAGGTTACTTCCCCCATGGGTTCAACCACCTCATAGGGCCCCTGCCATTGGGCCAAAAGCTTGCTTTCTGCCGTGGGTACCAACACCATCACCCGATCCCCTGGTTGGAACTGTCAGACTTTTGCCTGGCGATTGTAATGGGTTCGCTGGGCCTCCTGCGCCTTTTCCAAATGTTCCCGTACAATACGGGTGACCCGGGCTATCCGTTCTTGCATCTGCAACACATGATCAATTATATTTCTTCTCTCATTGGGTTCCTCTTCCCAGATTTCTTTTGCGATATCTAGTATGCCACGGGGGTGGCATCTGTATAATAATTCAAAGGGGGAAAACCCAGTTGAGGCCTGAAGTACCTCCCGGATTGCAAACATAAGGTAGCGTAGTAGGGTGTACCAATCCTTCCTGTCCTGACTTACCACTTTCCTTATCATTGCCTTGAGGGTTCGGTTAAACTTTTCTACCAGCCCATCGGTCTGTGGATGACAGACTGAAATTCTCAGGGTATGTATACAAAGCAGCGTACAGAGGTCCTTCATTAGCTTCAACATAAATGGGGTACCTTGATCTGTTAATATCTCCTTTGGTAGTCCCACTCAGGCAAAGATCCCCACCAACTCTTTAGCTATTGTTTTAGAGGCCGTGTTTGGCAGGGGGACGGCTTCTGGGTAGCGAGTAGCATAATCCAGAACGACAAGTATATATTGGTGGCCCCGGGCTGTCTTCTCCAGGGGTCCCACTAGGTCCATGGCAATTCACTTGAAGGTGACCTCTATGATGGAAAGGGGTACTAAAGGTGCCCTCAAGTGAGGACGGGGACTGTGCAGCTGACCCTCTGGGCAGGACGCACAGTACCTCCACACTTCTTCATGTACTCCGGGCCAGAAGAATCGTCGCAGAACCCATGCCAGGGTCTTCTCTACCCCCAAATGCCCCCCAAAAAGATGACTATGGGCCAGACTTAATACAGCATTCTGGTGTTTTTGAAGTACTAGGATCTGCTGTACCTTCTGCCCCTGTACTGGTGCAACCCGGTATAAGAGATTCTTCTTCATTATGAAGTAGCGTCCTGGTCCCTGGGTTTTCCCTTCCACAGGGACCCCATCTATTTCGGTCACCTCCTTCCTAATGTTGTCGTACCTTGGGTCTTCAGCCTGGTCCCGTCCAAAATTTCCTCTCCTGGGGCTAATCTGCCCGAGATCTAGGGGGCCAGTCTCTGTTGCCTCTACTGGTTCAGAGGTGTTAGGGTGTGGGTCAGACTCGGGTGTTCTCCCTCCTGGGTGGCCTCCTTTTCAGCTGCTCAGGTCCGCCTACCTACGAGAGCAACCCTCTGGCTTTGGGCCAGTATTCGGGTTTCTAAGGCCTTAGCAGCCCTTCTTTCCCTTTTCATCTTTCTACGCTGTCTGGGAGTGGAGAACAAATCTGGGGATATTTCAGAGAAGGTTGGGGGTTGACAGTCTACTGTGGATGCCTCACTACTTTCAGGGCTTCCCGCTTTCTCCAATTCCCCTACCGGGAGTAAGTCTTCAAACCTTGGGAAGTCCCTCCCTGTGAGCACTGGGTATGGGAGTTTAGGGACTACACCTGCTGCTACCTCAGTAGTGTTCCCCTGAATCTTGATTTTTACTGGGATGGTGGGGTAATAAACAACTGTCCCATGGACGCATGTTATCCCCGTACACTTAGCCCACAGCAGCTGACTATGCTTCACGAGCTTCCCCAAGACAAACATGATAGCACTCCCCGAATCAACCAGTGCTGTGGTCGCTACCCCATTTAGCTTCACTGGTCTGGTGTACATATGTGGGGTTAGTAAGACCCCCACAAGGTGGATTAGGGAGCATGGGTCTGCCCAGTTCCCCAGGTTACACTGCATAGGCTCCTCGGCATTGGGACACTGTGCAGCTATGAGTCCCAACTCCTCGCAGGCATAACGTCTGTATGGAGCCCTAGGCGTTTCCCGGTCTCTTGGTTTCGGCAGTCTAACATCACAATTCTCTTCCCCCTCAGTGCTCCGACTCTTTGTGGCTTCTGGTGGACCTTCATCCCCTCTCTTTTTCCACCTGGGCTCTCCTGGTGGCCCAGTCACCCGAGCTCTAGGGCTTGGTGCTGCTAGTTAAACCCGGGGTGCTTCTTCCTTAACTGGTTGGGTCAGCTCCCTTGCAATCCTTCGCCTTTTTACCAGCACAACAACCTCGTCGTAGGTGGAGGGTTTGTTCTGGCTTACCCAGATGCGAAGGTCTGGCGGTAGTCCTCTCATGTACCGGTCGATGACAAGAACCTCTAGTATCTCCTCCAGACTCCGGGACTCAGTTCATAACCACTTTCGTGCGAGATGGATGAGGTCATATAATTGGGACCGTGGGTTTTTTTTTCCTGGTACCTCCACTCATGATATCGCTGGGCCCGCACTGCGGTCGTTACCCCAGATCTGGCCAGGATCTCTGCTTTCAGCTGGGGGTAGTCTGTGCAGCCTCTTCAGGCAAATCAGAGTAGGTCTTCTGGGCCTCCCCACACAGGAATGGAGCGAGGATGCCAGACCACTGTTCTCAGGGCCAAGCCTCCCGCAGGGCTGTCCTCTCAAAGGCCAGGAGGTATGCCTCTACCTCATCCTCCCGCGTCATTTACTGCAGCCAATTGCTGGCCTGCATGATCTGCGTCCCACCATGGCTGCAGCTCAGCTCTGTAGGGGCCTCTACCTGGTTTACCAGTTCCCGCAACATAGCCCGGTCTTGAGCAGCCAGGTCCATCAGCAGGTGATTAGTCTCTTGCTGCAGCAGCACTGCCTCCTGTTGGGCAGCTGCCTGGACACGGGTAGCCTCCTGCTGGGCAGCCATGGCTTGTATCAGTGCCCGCACGACCTCCTCCATTGTGCTGAAGAAAAAAAAATAAACCCTCTCCCTTTTTTTTTCCCCAAACACCCTCCTTCTTCCGCCACGCTGTGCACACCAGATCCCACTTCTCACACCAGTTGTGACAAAGTTCCTCCTCTACCTTGGTGGATCTTGTGCTTATTGGCAGATTTGCTTGCCTTGGAGCTTCACGGCACCCTCAGCTTGGCCGTTTTCATGAACCCACAGTCCAGGTCAACTCCTCCTGTGTCTGACCAGGAGTTGGGAGATTTGGGGGGAACCCGGGCCCGCCCTCTACTCCGGGTTCCAGCCCAGGGCCCTGTGGAATGCAGCTGTCTACAGTGGCTCCTGGAACAGCTGTGCAACAGCTAGAACTCCCTGGGCTACTTCCCCATGGCCTCCTCCCAACATCTTCTTTATCCTCACCATAGGACCTTCCTCCTGGTGTCTGATAATGCTTGTACTCCCCAGTCCTCCAACAGTACTCATTCTCACTCTCAGCTCCTAGTGCCTCTTGCTCCCAGCTCCTCACACGCACACCACAAACTGAAGTTAGCTCCTTTTTAAACCCAGGTGCCCTGATTAGCCTGCCTTAATTGAGTCTAGTAGCTTCTTGATTGGCTGCAGGTGTTCTAATCAGCCTGTCTGTCTTAATTGTCTCCAGAAGGTTCCTGATTGTTCTGAAACCTTCCCTGTTACCTTACCCAGGGAAAAGGGACTACTTAACCTGGGGCTAATATATCTGCCTTCTATTACTCTCCTGTAGCCATCTGGCCTGACCCTGTCACACTGGATTCTCTCAAGCAAGATTTCTCTCTGAAAAATCAAATTAAAAAATACAAAGCAAGTACACCCATGAAAGATCCAATCTTACTGGCATGCCACAAGCAAAATTTCTATTCAAGTCAAAGGACCTTTAGGGCTCCATCCTGCAAGGTAATGACCTTCTCCTCCGCCCCTCCCCCGCTGCCATTCTGCACTCCCACTGAAGTCACTGGGACTTCAGGTTGCTCAGCACTCCACAAGAATATTTAGCTCCTTGCAGGGTCAAGCTTTGGCTTCAAGAAGAGGAGTAACTCATCACCTGGCCACTCCAGTTTTCCACTGTCTACTCTGGCCTTTAACAGGCCTTCAGGTCTAGAGTGCAGTTCCAAATACAACAGCCTCACAGCTCTGGGTTGTCCACTAGAAATATCTTTCTGTCTCGTTTTTCACAGTTTTCCTTGGTTCTATAAACTATTACTTGATTATTTCTTTTAAGAGGTTATTAAGTGTCCAGATTAATTTAACTCTATTTACACAGCAAGATTTAAAACTAGAACTCATCCTGGAAAGGACAAAAAGCAGCTTAGACTGATCTATCTATCACCACAGTGTCTAAATGTGTTAGCTCAATCTTGTGCATCTCCGCTTCTGGCATTTATCCTATCCCTTGTACTCTGTGCTCCACCTCCCGATTTCTGAGCTCCAACCTTTACATTTTCCTCTTTTCTTAAAAGGGCAAGATACCAAATTCACTGCTGGTGTAAACAGGTGCAGCTCTAATGAAGTCAATGAGGTTTCACCTGGCTATTTCAGCAGTAAATTTGGCTCACTATCCCTAGTGAGCAAAATGTCACATTACCTTCGCTGAGCAGGACATTTCAAATAAAACATTAGCAAAAACAATTAACTTTAAGCCATTAATCCCAGTGAAGCTATTTTCAACCACCAAAGGATTGAAGTCAATTCCCTGTAAATGTCTAAGGCTTAATATATTATGATGCTTTGGTATGAAATATATTATTGAATGACATTGAATTAACTGGCATCATACTGCATTTCTATATATAAATTATATTTTAGCACTGGGTCAGACAAATTTTAGTATAACAATTAAGACTTTATTGACAATGGAAAAGACTGTAACTCATCGCATTGTATTATAGCTGTGCATTTTGCTAATGCAATATATAGAGAACTAATTTAAAATTCAGGTTCAAAACACTTATGCATTTCATTATACCCAATTTTACAAACAAAGAGTACAGTATTCTCAGAAGACGTGGTTTAGGGTCTTGACCATAAAACTGGTAGAAAGCAAGCAGGGCTAGTGCCAGAAAAAAAAAAGACCTCCTTCCCCCCACCATACACTCACACATACAGTGAGAGGAAAAAAGCTCCAGTGGCTAGCCTGGGACTTTGAAGACCTTGGTTTAATTCCCTGTTTGGATATAGACTTTGTAGGTATCTTTGGACAAGTCATTTAGCTTCTCTGTGCCTCCATTCCCATCTGTAAAATAGGGATAATAATCATTCCCTGCTTCACAGGGCAGTTGTGAGGCTCAATACATTAAAGACTGTGAGGTGCTCAGATACAATGGTATTGGGAGCCCTACAAGTACTTTAGATAAACATTTGAAATGGCAAACAAGAAAAAGGCCAGAGATATGAGGGCCATCTAGGCAACACAAAGAATCCCCCCCTTTTTTGCTTTTTACATATCATCCACTCTGGTCAAAGTCTCCATCCTAAGAAAATTGGGATGGGGATGATCAAGAATGTATTCCCACAAAACTCTGCCCCATGTGTACAAATCACACTGTTTTGGGCTGGCTATGAGTCTACTTGTGAACAGGAATTCATCGCTCTAGATACTTTTCTTCTTTCACCCCAGTTCTCTTCCCTTGGCTGTGTCCCATCACCACAAGACTAGGTCATATGGCATCAGCAAATACACAGACACTTCGACATCAAGACCTGTGATGACAAGCACCAGAATTGGTGAGCTCCCCCTCTTATTTTCACCTACTTTAACCTCTGCTCATGCATCACATTCTAACTGCATAACCGTGCAGTCTTCTTTTGTAGGGATGGATGCTTGCCCCTGAAGGACATCTTGCTGTCAGTTAAGTGGCTGCATAGCAATTATTTCAGTAACATTTTCATTTAAAAAAAAAAAAAGGCCTCTGGATACCCATGTGTTTTTTCTCAAATGGAGTTTGTTTTCCTCTCCTGTGAAAGGTGTGCAGCTCTCCCCAATTCTGCAATCTAGTCCCTAGAACTGCCAGGAGGTGCCATCTAGCAGTAAGTAGAGCACCCTGTTACAATTTGTGGAGAATGCGGGCATGACGGTCCTCCCTGATAAAAGGAGGCCAGAAATAGACTGCTAAACTGTGCATCACAAGGACCCCAAGGTGAGGGACAGAGAAAGACTGTAAGGTGGTTGAACCCTGCCAAAAGGGGCTGCTGGGAAAGGCTGCCAGCACTCCCTGGGAAGCAGGAGTATGGAGGCTGCAGAAATGTATACGGTGCAGTTGCTCCCTGGTCGGAGGGAGTGGTGAAGCTGGCAGACCTAGAGAAGGAAGGGAGAGCCATAAGGTTAGAACAGGGCTCAGGGAAATGCAGCAAGGTATAGGGTGGAACAAACCTTCACTGCTGGCTAGAGGGTCCCTGAGCCAGAATCCAGAGTAGAGGGTGGGCCCGGGTTCCCTAACTGGCCACTGGGATAGTAGCACTGGTGGGGCACTGTATAGGAAGACTGCCTGAGTCGGTTTGGGAGAAGAGACTTTCCACCCCCAACTGCCCCTGAAAGGGGAAATCATGATAGTGAGGTAGCTGGAGGAATGAATCATTAAGAGGCTGCAGCAGCTCCTGGAGTGAGAGAGGGGCTGCAGACAAAGAGACAGAAGTGAAGGGATGGCTTGCAACTGTGGGGAGAGGTGTTTACCTGGTGAGCTATTCCCCAGAATGGCCAGGAGGAGGCGCCATACCTGGGGTGAGCAGAGCACCCCCTCACAATGACACTCATGCAGCATACCAAGAGATGAGAGTATGTGTGTGATCTATTCTAACTCTACTTCCTCTAACATAACAACTTGACATACAGCTCACTAGTTAGTGATTCAGGAATTAAAAAAAATATTTCAATAGCTGTATTTATTCTGCTGGGACATACCCAAGTGGTTTTTTTATAGTTATTCCTGACGTTTTATTTATCAGATTACATGCTTCCTCAGAGACTACATTAAACAGTCAGTTTCTGTTAGAAATACTGTGGGAGATAGAAAAACAGTAACATCTAACCCATGCTGTGGGCCCAGGTCTGCCCCCCCTACAAAGGAAACCATTCGTATTCAATTCAATGAATGTTTTACTTGCATTAGGACTGTGGGACTGGGCATTCTGAGCCCAATTCTGCACCACTGAAGTCAATTAACATTTTGCAATTGACTTCAAGAATAGCAGGAATAGGCGCTATGATGCCGATTCATCAAGGTACTTAGCACATGCCTAACTTTAGTACTGTACATGACTGTTTAAAGTTAGGCATGTTCTTAACTACCTTGATGGATCGTGGCTTCCACAATCAGAATTATTGAGGGCCTAATCCTTTGTGGACACCTCCAACCCTCAGACAGCAAAATCAAGAAAAACCTTGGTTGTTTACACAGCTGGAGTAACTACTCCATTATTCATTTATCCAGAAGACAAACCTTTTTTTACCATGGAAAAATCAGCATCTTTATCATAAATATAAAATGCACAAGGGGTGGGCATATTCAGATTGAATCATTTCTGTAACCATAGCAAATTGCAATACAATGTTCTACTGGGTATATGCAATTACCAGAGAAACTTAATGTTTTATGTGGGTTCCACCTAGTGGCAAAGAGATGGGATTTCAGTCCATTAACTGAAGTGGAAGTTGTGTCTGAATATCAGACTCTTTGAGAAATCTCAGCCTGCATTCCTTGCACAACCAAAACACACACTGAAGTCAGGAGGAGTTTCAAGCAGGCAGAATATGCAAGGTAAAGCCCCGGAATTGAAGTGAGCCATGCAACAAATAGTTTCTTTGCCCAGTAAATCCATTTTGAGATCATAATTTAACAGCAAACTAATGCCATCATATTGCAGGCATTTTAACTGAAGACTGTTCCACTTTAAATTTGTTGTATGTTAACTTTTATACCCAGTACAGTACAATAAAATTGTAAAAGAAATAAAAATGATGCTTAATTGTTACAATCAGTCACTTTACTCTGTATAGGTAGCCTTACGTCCGCACTTCTGAGAGCTCCACAGTAGTCATATGTAAACAATAATGGGACTAAGAGAGCTAAACGGAAGGATCTAGTCTTTAAAAAAAGAATTGGTTTGGATCTGTAAATAGCAAAGGACTCCACATTTCTCATGTGCAAGGGTGAAGAATTTTACTGCCCAACAACAGAGTGGGCAGACAGATCATCAATAAATCTCAGTGCCCATTATCCTCAGCTGGTGTAAATTAGCATAGCTCTACTGAAGACCAATGGTGAAATCCCAGCCCCACTGAACTCAGAAACTAAATTTCCATTGACTTCAGTGGATCCAGTATTTCATCCAATGTCTTCAGCGACTTACACTTATCTTGGATGTCATTCTCGACTAGTTTTACCAAAATAGAACAAACAGAGTTTGTCCAGAGCCATAAGGGACCAGAATTTGCAATTTTTGGATTATTTGACCAGTTCTACACCTATTACTGTTTATCGTATGATGAGTCTATTAATTACAGCTTTGAAAAATTCCTACTAATTATGATATTCATGCATCACCAACTAATAACCCTAATTATTTGTCCTTTTAAGGCTCAGACACTAATAGATTAGATTATATATATTTTACAAAATAAAAGGGAAAAATGAAGAAGAGGTAAAATATGATAGAATCTGCACTACTGCCCCACAAGTATCCCTTTTGATTAAAAGAAACAAAGTTCTGTACTGTAAGCCTTCCTGATAGCAATTCAACTTTCATCAAGGAGAATGGGTTCATGGCTCACTCTGCTCTCACACAGTGCCTCTTTCCTGAAGAAGGATCATGCTGCAGGCAAAATTAGAAACTTCTGATGGAAACTGCAATCCCACTCCCAGGAGCCAAGAATGATGGGTGGGTTACAACCCTTTGTCCTCCAGAAAAATAAAAAAAGTCTGTCTTTGTTAGCCCTGGAAAGGAGGGCAATGGAGAAAGTTTTGCCCCGATCCTAAGCATTACTACTGCATGCTGGCAACCGCTACTAAGTTACTAAGAACTACCAGCGCTCAGCAGCATTCAGGGACAGGCCTTCTGTCCTGACATTCAGCATCTCCCTGCAAAAAAGAGAGTTATAACCAAAACAGTCACCATACTGGAAAATGCTTGTGGCACCTTAGAGACTAACAAATTTGCTGTAGCTCATGGAAGCTTATGCTCAAATAAATTTGTTAGTCTCTAAGGTGCCGCAAGTACTCCTTTTCTTTTTGCGAATACAGACTAACACGGCTGCTACTCTGAAACCTGGAAAATGCTGTAGCTTATACATACTTAGTAAAAATGAAAGAATGTGTTATTTTGTACAAGAGACCTAATTTTCCCAAATACGACAGATGCCTATGAAATACTCTTTTAGGGGGAAAACCTGTCCACCACATCCTTCTATGGGTAGGGAAGGCTCTGATTGTTCAGGGGAACAAGTGATGATCCTCAGAGGGAGGTCACTGGGTCTGCATTCACACAGTAGCGGTGGATGGAAGGACTCTCCTTGAGGGTGGAGAGAGGCAGCACCCATTATTTCAGCCAGTGGCAGAGTAACTTCAGCAGAGAGACTGGGAAGCAGTCACATTGCCTGACCTACGGCATGAGGGTGGTTTTGTTTCCTTCAGCCAGGATATGGGGCAGCCATATGAATCTCAGTACTCATGCTGATTGTGGGATTTGAGAATTTCATCTTTAGAGAAGATCAAGAAGTAAAAGAAGTCCGGTGTGATGGAAATTAATATCCTAAAACATCTTGTTGGAAGGCATCAGAAGAAAACTGGTGGCTTCAGAAAGAAAATGAATCTATAAATGGGGAGTGCACCAGGGGACAGAGGTACTTCTTGAAAATAAAGACAGAGATTCTTTCACTATTACCTCAGGCATCAGAACAGAAGAACCTAGTCTTTTTATGGATGCGTTCCCAGATATATTATCCCATGTTCACATATAGCATTTCACCAAAAGGACCAAATCTTCAACTGATATAAATCAGCAATCATTATTGTTTATTATTGTTCATTATTAGTTTTAATAATAATTAAAATATTAACTTTTATTTGTTTGGATTTTTGCAACTTCTCAGAGAAGAACGCACCCTACAATGCCCTGGGCCCTCTTGACAATCTTTTAGAAATATACGAAATAGATGTACTTCAATAGAGCTATGCTGCCTTACATTAGCAAAGGAACAGGCATGAAGTTCTCAGTGTTCATGGGAATTATGCTGCCTCATATGCAGATGGTGTTCAGAACACTAGTTCCAAATACAAAGAGTAGGATTGTTCACATAGACATGGTGACTCATCTGACATTCTTTTACTAGGCAAAATATTCTAGCACCAAAAAGCTTTTTCTTCTTTTTCTAAACCAGCATCCCAGCCTGGCTGGCTGTCCGTGTTTTGGAGTCTTCCTCCAAGTCAACTAGATCCAAAGCAAGCACAAAAACACCTCTCCAGTCAACTGTCAAAACTTTGGCTTTTTAATTTGAGGTTATAGGTCCAGCAATACTGTATCTTTCCTAATGCAAATAAATATTTTATCAAGTTTTTGTTCTACTCAATTACATTTTCACGTTCATTTTGCTTATAACTGATAGCTTGCTAATACTCATGTATGGCTTGCAGGTGAGTTCTGGCTGGTTAGATTTTCACCCAAACATGTGAATAGAAACCTCAGGCAAAACAAGAACTCTCTCTCACACCTTTTACAGATTAACAAATAGTCCTTGCCCTGCTGATACCATTCTTAATTGGACTACACTGTGAGGAGCAATTAAGACTATATGGTCACTTGCTGAGAGCTGGTGAAGGAAAAATAGTACAGCTTGAGGCAGTTGCATTCTCCAAATAAAGTGCATTTCCCTTACTGCGGTGCTAAAGAAAGAAGCTTAATTGTTTAATGGCTTAGTATATTAAAAGAAATGATTCCATTCACAGCAGGAAAATTGGGGTTTTAGGGGATTTTTCTTTTCTTCTTTAAAAATCATTGTATAGTTTTTTTAGAGACTCTAGTGCTCATGAAATGTCCCTTATTGACAGCCTTGGAGATGGGTCTCCTGTTCTGACAAAGGTACAACAAGCTAAACTCACAACGATTCAACAGTTGTTTTACCCTTCACCTGCAGGTGCCTGTTCTAAGAGTAGAGAAGAGATTTGCCCATCCATTCTATGATCTCTCAGCTCGACTGCCAAGAACGTGGTGGTCTTGTGATGTGGAATCACAAATCAAATCCATATACCTATTTAAGGTGTTTCTAAGGTGCCTGTCAGCTCAGTATCTAAGCAAAATGTATGCAGGCATGTGCACACACACACACACACACAAAAGTCAAAGAAGTGTCCTGATCGCCTTGCTGCTGGATGGTTCCAGAGTCTCTTTCATTTTTGGAGGGACGTATTTGTTGGGAAAAGTTTTATCAAAAAGGTTTGCCTCATATTTAAGTCTGAACACCAGGAGGCTTGGGCTCTGTCTGATCTCTGATTAAAAGGATTTCTGCCACTGGGGTCATTCCACAGAGAATGTTCTCCCTGCACTGCCTCTGAGCTAAACTACTTTTAGATTAGGAACTAATGGCGAACATGTGATCAGGAAGAGCTATTGGTGTGATTTGACTGTGTTGGCTTTTGTTGCATAAGTGATGGATCACTTTGCTAAACCATCTTCACCTTGTGTTTATACCCAGCTCTGGAAGTAATGAGTTGCAATACTCTGTGATATAGGGATTACAATAAAGTCATAATATGAGAGGCAAGGTCACAGTCACTTGGCTCACTTAAGATGGAAGAATGCATTTGTTGCTGCTGTAGCAATCTATGTATCCAGAAGTAGCAAGGACTCTAGCAAGGCCACAGTTCCTCACAACTCTCACAATCCGTGATGCCCTTGATCTAGAGTGAGGTTAGATTTTGTGTGGAAAGTCACAAAACACTTTCCCCTTCCAAGCAATCCCATGCCCATCTTGCCTGGATTAAATTTGAGCCAGTTGCTCCTGAATTGAGTTTGAGCAGGTTGCTCTCCTACGTTTAACAAATAGTCCTTGCTTATTTCTTCCAGGTACTGGAATGTTTTGTGATGGCAGAGTCTGAATAGTTGATTGGCATTCTGTATCGGTTGCAGTGGATTTCATGGTGTCTCAGAAAGTCTCCAACATATAAATGTTGAAGAGAATGGGTGATCACATGGGACTGCTTTGCAATGGTTGCAACATTCCCCTCTGGTTGTCAGTGCCTTGGCCTTGTGAATGAGTGTTTCCCACTACAGCCTTCTGAGATCTAGAGCTAACTAGCTGATTGGGTGTCACTGAATTAGTAAGATGGAGCACTTTGATTTCTATTTTAAGAAAACTGGGCTCTCTTCATGAGAGTGGAGTGTTTTTCACCCTAAAATGATCTAACCTCTAGTAGAAGATAAGCTATGGGGGTGTCCAACTCTCTTCATGAGAAGCCAATGATTATAATGATGGCAAAAAGGCTTGGACTACTGTGTTGTGCGTATATTCTACATGGATGTCAAAGTCTCCAGGACTATCAATTATGGGGACTCCATTACCAGGTATGATGCTAGATGTTCTAGGAAGCTGGCCAATGGTGATTCTTAAAGATTATTACAGCAATTAGCTTTGGCTGCCTTCATTCCGTATGCTGGCATCAGTACAACAGACTTTTAAGAAGTCCATGTGTTTCATGTTTTGTCCAGTTTCTGATGACCCAAACAATAGAGTTAATTGGAAAATTATTTCACAGTCTAATAGATCTCACCATTACAAATTTTTTACTGATATTCAGCCTAAATTTCCTTTGTTTAAAAACCATTTGGAAACTTGTAATATTTAAGTTTGTTGTTATTACCTGCATGTGCACTTATTTCCTTTTCTACTCCCTCTGTCCCTCCCCCACCCCATAGAGAGAAAAATGTGAACTCTTTTACCCACAAATATATTCACTCTCAGTATCATTAGCATCATTTCATCTCAAGATATCGTCCATCTAGTGACTTAACCTGATGAAATGACATTGGAGGACATTATTATTTCATGTTTCTATTCCAAAAAAGATATCTCTCTTCAACTTAACTACTACCTGACAAAAATAATGTTGAACATCCGCAAGAGATAAAACAACCTGAATCCAATTTCTTTCCACTGATCCTAAGGGCTGCATTCTCCTGCCACTTACATTGCTCATAAGTCAGACATTTGCACAATTTAAATAGGAGACAAGTTGTTCAGTTCTGTCATGCAGGCAGCATAAAATTGTGTTCTGTCCTTCTACAGATGTCGTGCACCTTGAAGAACTCAGCAGTTAGCTGAGGGATGTTTTGCAACTCCCATGAAAAAAGCAAAGTATAAATGGGTAGAAATGGGCAAACAAATCTAGTTAAGTGTATGTTTCTCCTCAAAAACGCAAACAGCATGACCAAGTTATGATATAATAAAAGTAAAGCTGCCTTTAACAGTAAATGACACTCACCTCAGTTGTGAGATTATAAAATGGACTCAAATACTCTACTGATCTGACTCACTGATTGGCCGTGCCTCACTGGCACAACTAATTGATTGTCACAGAATTTCTGCCTAAATAAACAACAGATTCTGTCTACACGGAATCACACAGCGGAGATGTGGAATGTTGCACTTACTGTCAAAGCACACAGCAAAAAGTGATGAGTAGAACAGGGAGTGCTGGGCAAGGCACCTGCTTAATGAGTGCCCTGCTGTACAGTCAGCATATTATTCTTGAGGCAACATTGAGGCCAAAGACAGGAACAAACAGGTAGTGAAGCACTTCATAGCATGCTGAGGATTAAGTTGGGGTTGACTCAGATGCGTTCACTCTCAGACCATACACCCCACACAGTTTTCCCCCCGTGCACTCAAGAGAAAGGAAGCAAGCACACAAGTGAGACTTGAGACTTCTTACCAGTCAGTGGTGAAAAATATGCCTGGGGTTACATTCACAAACAGACTTAGGCACATAACTCCCAATATTTGAAGTGGCTAAAGTGGGACAAGTGCTGCCTTCAGAAGTCCTGGGGGGGATAGGTGCCTGGGGGGCAGAAAGCGTTCACAAAATGAGCCCACCCTACATTCACTCTGCAGTAGTGGCTCCTGCGGTTCTTGTCTCATGGGGCTGGCTGAGATCAGCTCAGATGTAGACTGGGGTGCAGACAGGCCAAATTTTGTTGGCATTGTGACCTAGTGTAAGGGTTGCAATGCCACTCACTCAAATTTGACCCATACGACCCTTTGTAGCTGGAGACATCTGGGCAAATGGGCCAAACCTGAGTGGCACCGCAATCCCATGCACCAGAGTCAGGTTGCAATGCTTGCAGCAGGCAGCCCAGTAAAGCCCATCAGACAGGAGTTGCTTCAACTCAGAGGGGGGCATTGGTGTCAAAGCAAGATAATCCTGCAAAACCTGGAACTGTTGATAGATCTGTTTAGTCACCTAACTCCCAGAATCAGGCCCCACCAGAATTTACAAACCTCCACTCAGCTGCCCCAAATGCTGTAGGCACCTAAACTCGTTCAGCACCTAAAATTTTGTAGTAAAAGTTACCTATATGTCTAAGTTTCTGCCTCTGAATATGCACAATGCATCCAGACGCCTAAGCCTCAGAGCAAATCATGAAGCAGGGGAAGATAGGTATTCCTCCCCCTATCTGCAAGGCCCAATCCAGTAAGTGAACTCAGAGCTTGCCTACCAATCGGAGTCCTGTAGGCAAACTCAGACAAAACAGCAGGGTGAGGAGGCAGATTACCTCCCAGGAGGTGATCAGTAGTCAAGGTACTCACCTGGAAGGTGGGAGACCTGCAGTTCAAGTCCGCCATCTACATGAGAGTGAGAAGGGATTTGAACAGGGATCTGTCACTTCTCAGGTGAGTGGCCTTGTCACTGGGGTACTCTGACAGTGTCCCTCAATCTCTCCAACTGAAGCCATTCCACTGGGAATAAATAGTCATTGGGCCAGAGAGAGAGAGAGCACAAGCCTGAGAATGACTTTGCAGCCTGGTGGTTAGAGCATTAACTTTGCCTGTGGGAGACTTAGGGTCTCCTTTCATAATTATAATTTCATTCATTATAATCACTCTTTCATTATTAATCCAAATGGGAACAACTTCAGTAAGAGAGACTGAGGGAGCCCCATATCAAACTAGCCCATAGCTCAGTGGGTTAGGGCAGATTCCTGTGAGAAGTGGCAGATCCCTGTACAAATCCTTGAACCATGGATCTTCCCACATCCTCGGTGAGTACCCTAGCTACTGGACTAAAAGTTATGAGGCAGCAACTCCTCCTTCCCCCACCACAAATGGTGTAGGGGCCTAACATCAAGAGAGGGTTTGCAGCTGAGAATCCCAAGCAAAGGAGGCACCTCCCTGCAGTCTGGACTTAGGCGCCTATTTCCAAGAGAGGGTCAGGGCTTATCAGAAATCCCTCAGCTTGGCATCACCCATTGGCTAGTTTAGGCAAGGAGCCACCTAGCATGCTGATTTTTGTGAATCCCATTCTGAGGTGCCTATCTCTCCCAATTTATTATTGGGAGCCAAGATGCTTAAAAGTTAGTCATGGTAACACTCAGCATCACCACAGCTAGTGAATCTAGCCCCGGTGCTTACGTTTCATGCTTCCATGCGTAGTCTCAATTGGCACTGAAATGCACCAACACTGCACATCCTGCTGTGTTCCGTGAAAGGACTTTCATGATCAAGGCCTGTTAAGTTAGAGGCTATGAGGGTATGACATTGACTCAAGCCCCTGGGCCACATGGGATTTCCAGCTGTCTTTTGGAATCATGAACATTCTTGATACAATATATTCCAAACTATAAGAAACCCATCAAGTATCTCATTTCATATATAGAGTGAGTCTAGCGATTTTACAGTATCTTTCTTGATAAACCAAATCCTCACCTCATGTAAACTGGCATAGCTCCATCACTAGAGAGTCTGGCCCCATGTACTTCTACCTTGCACTCAAAGATTGTATTGGAATTTCTGGGCTGCAGTATGGAAATGTTGCCCCCACAGCCAGTTAATCTGGGCAAAAACTGGCTTAATTTTACCGAACAATTCATCATATAACATTAGACAGCTATTTAATATTATAAAACATGCTGCAGATAAGGCTGCGGTTGTTTCTATAGATACCAAAAGAGCTTTAACCAGGTGAACTGGCAATTTTTCTTTTTTAGTTCTTGGTGTGAGGAGAAATGTTCTGAATATAATCCATGCTTTGTCTGCAGAGTGCTTCTGAGGTTATGTTTGCACAACTAGTTATGCATCTCAGTATTTTCTATTGTCCAAAGAGATCTATCCACTGTGATTTCTGTCATCGCCTCTTTTGTGTGCTCACTACTCAGTCTTTAGCCACTAAAAGAAAAGAGTCTCCTGAGAATGATTCATATGTAGAACAATGAGTGTCACTATATGTCTAATGTGTGACAGGGCTTCGATATGATCCAATTTACACTACTGTAAATCCAGTGGAGTAACTCCATTCTATTTAACTATCTTTGGTATCGATCACTGTTTATTTACAAGATATTCCTTGAGCCAAATTCTACTTTCTGTTTCACCAGTGCAAATCTGTAGCAACTCAGGTGAAGGCTGACTTCAACATTCCACTGACCCCAGTTAGGGTGACCAGAGGGCAAGTGTGAAAAATCAGGACAGGGGGGCTAGGGGGTAATAGGCACCTATATAAGACAAAGCCCTGAACATCAGGAATGTCCCTATAAAATTGGGACATCTGGTCACCCTAATCCCAGTCAACTGTTACACTCCAGATTTACAGGTGTAACAGAGTAGAATTTGGACCATGGCATTTACTGTAAATAAACCTGCACAGTTCTTGCAGGCTTAATGACTCTGAGAACGTTTTTGGTTAACATAAGTCTCAAAGAAGTCTGAAGACTTTTCCCCCTTTCCCTCTCTTTGTAAGTGTACCTAGGAATAATAACAGATTTAAATCTATCCTGGGCCCCAAATAGGTTCCAGTATCCGCAAGTCTGTGTGTCATTAATGCAAAGAGACTTTTATAAATCAAATGTCAGTCTTGTAGCCTATATTGGCATTTTTAAAGAAAAGGCATACAGTTATGCTTGCACTACCCTTGTCTGTGATAGTTAGTATTGTTAAGATGATGATACTGCCCAAGGGTTTGCACTAGTATTCCAATGCATCTTGCTTAAGTGTTTGTGCTGTGTAGATCCAATCATAGAAATGTAGAGCTAGAAGGGACTCTATAGGTCATCTATTCCAGGGGATCTCAACCTTTTTCTTTCTGAGCCCCTGCACCCAACATGCTATAAAAATTCTACGGCCCATCTGTGCCGCAATAACTGGCTTTCTGCATATTAAAGCCAGGGCTGGCATTAGGGGGTAGCAAGCAAGGCAATTGCCTGGGGCCCCATGCCACAAGGGACCCCCATGAAGCTACATTGCTCAGGCTTCAGCTTCAGCCCTGGGTGGTGGGGCTCAGGGCCCTGGGCTTCAACCCCATGCAGGGGGAGCTTCGGCTTTCTACCCTGTACCCCAGCGAGTCTAATGCTGGCCCTGCTTGGTGGCTGCCCTGAAACCTGCTCGCGACCCTGGGCCCCGGAGAACCACTGATCTAGTCCATCCCCCCATGCTGAGGAAAGGCCAAGTACCTAGATCATCCCTGACAAGTGTTTATCCAATGTGTTCTTAAAAACCTCCAATGATGGGAATTTCACAACCTCTCTTAGGAGCTATTCCACTACTTAACTATCCTTATAATCAGAAAGTTATTCCCCATTTTTCCTAATATCTAACCTAAATCTCCCTTGCTGTAGATTAAGCCCATTACTTCTTGTCCTACCTTCAGTGGACATGGAGAACAACTGATCACCATCCTCTTTATAACAGCCCTTAACATATTTGAAGACTGTTATCAGGACCCTCTAAGTCTTTTTTCCCCCTCAACAGTAAAGGTGGCCAGGGGTTTTTTTTAGCTTTTCCTCACAGTCAGGTTTTCTAAACCTTTTACCATTTTTGTTGCTCTCCTCTGCTGTCTCTCCAATTTGTTCACATCTTTCCTAAAGTGTGGTGCCCAGAATTGGACACATTACTTCAGGTGAGGCCTCACCAGTGCTGAGAGGAGTGGGACAATTACCTCCCATGTCTTTCATACAACACTCCTCTTAATACACCCCAGAATGATATTAGCCGTTTTTTGCAAATGAATCACATTTTGGGCTCCTATTCAAGGTGTGAGCCACTTTAACCCCCCATATCCTTTTCTGCAGTACTTCCTAGCTGGTTATTCCCCATTTTGTAATTGTGCATTTGATTTTTCCTTACTAAGTGTAGTACTTTGCACTTGTCTTTATTGAATTTCATCTTGTTGATTTCAGACTGATTCACCAATTTATCAAGGTCATTTTGAATTCTAATCTCGTCCTCCAAATTGCATACCCCACCTCCAACCCCAGCTTGGGGTCATCTGCAAATCTTATAAGCATATTCTCCATTTCTTTATGCAAGTCATTAAGAAAAATATTGAATAGTGGCAGACCCCTGCAGGACCCCACTAGATACATCCTTCCAGTTTGGCAGTATAACAGGTTGTGCTTTCCTTTCTTCTTACATGAGGATTTCCAAATTTTCATGGAAAGGAGAAAGGCTAGATTATCCTGTCTTAGTTAGTAACTAGGGCTGTCAAGCAATTAAAAAAAGACTCGTGATTAAAAAAGATAATTGCGATTAATCGCAACAGTTAAACAATAATAGAATACCATTTATTGAAATATTTTTGGCTGTTTTCTACATTTTCAAATAGATTTATTTCAGTTACAACACACAATACCAAGTGTACAGTCCTCCCTTTATATTGATTTTTTATTACAAGTATTTGCACTGTAAAAAAACAAAAGCAATAGTATTTTTCAATTCACCTAATACAAGTACTGTAGTGCAATCTCTTTGTCATGAAAGTTGAAGTTACAAATGTAGAATTATGTACAAAATAACCTGCATTCAAAAATAAAACAATGTAACATTTTAGAGCCTGCAAGTCCACTCAGTCCTACTTCTTGTTCAGCCTATCCCTCAGACAAACAAGTTTGTTTACATTTGCAGGAGATAATGCTGCCCTCTTCTTGTTTACAATGTCACCTGAAAGTGAGAACAGATGTTCTCATGGCACTGTTGTAGCCGGCATCACAAGATATTTACATGCCAGATGCACTAAAGATCATATGTTCCTTCATGCTTCAACCACCATTCCACGGTACATGCATCCACGCCGATGACAGGTTCTGCTCGATAACAATCCAAAGCAGAGAGGACCGATGCATGTTCATTTTCATTATCTGAGTCAGGTGCCACCAGTAGAAGGTTGATTTTCTTTTTTGGTTGTTCAGCTTCTGTAGTTTCCGCATCACAGTGTTGCTCTTTTAAGACTTCTGAAAGCATGCTCCACATATCGGACTTTCAGATTTTGGAAGGCTCTTCTGATTCTTAAACCTTGGGTCGAGTGCTGTAGCTATTTTTAGAAATCTCACATTGATATCTTGTTTGCATTTTGTCAAATCTGCTATGAAAGTGTTCTTAAAACAAACATGTGCTGGGTCATCATCTGAGACTGCTATAACATGAAATATATATATAAAGTCATTGCGGAGAAACTAAATGAATTCTTTGCTTCAGTCTTCAAGGCTGAGGATGTTAGGGAGATTCCCAAACCTGAGCCATCTTTTGTAGGTGACAAATCTGAGGAATTGTCACAGATTGAAGTGTCACTAGAGGAGGTTTTGGAATTAATTGAGAAACTTAACAGTAACAAGTCACCAGGACCAGATGGCATTCACCCAAGAGTTCTGAAAGAACTCAAATGTGAAATTGTGGAACTATTAACTATGGTTTATAACCTGTCCTTTAAATCAGCTTCTGTACCCAATGATTGGAAGATAGCTAATGTAATGCCAATATTTAAAAAGGGCTCTAGAGGTGATCCCGGCAATTACAGACCGGTAAGTCTAATGTCAGTACCAGGCAAATTAGTTGACACAATAGTAAAGAATAAAATTGTCAGACACATAGAAGAACATAAGTTGTTGGGCAAAAGTCAACATGGTTTCTGTAAAGAGAAATCATGTCTTACTAATCTATTAGAGTTCTCTGAAGGAGTCAACAAACATGTGGACAAGGGGGATCCAGTGGACATAGTGTACTTAGATTTCCAGAAAGCCTTTGACAAGATCCCTCACCAAAGGCTCTTACGTAAATTAGGTTGTCATGGGATAAGAGGGAAGATCCTTTCATGGATTGAGAACTGGTTAAAAGACGGGGAACAAAGGGTAGGAATAAATGGTAAATTTTCAGAATGGAGAGGGGTAACTAGTGGTGTTCCCCAAGGGTCAGTCCTAGGACCAATCCTATTCAACCTATTCATAAATGATCTGGAGAAAGGGGTAAACAGTGAGGTGGCAAAGTTTGCAGATGATACTAACAGGTTTCAGAGTAACAGCCGTGTTAGTCTGTATTCGCAAAAAGAAAAGGAGTACTTGTGGCACCTTAGAGACTAACCAATTTATTTGAGCATAAGCTTTCGTGAGCTACAGCACGAAAGCTTATGCTCAAATAAATTGGTTAGTCTCTAAGGTGCCACAAGTACTCCTTTTCTTTTTGCAGATGATACTAAACTGCTAAAGATAGTTATGACCAAAGCAGACTGTGAAGAACTTCAAAAAGATCTCACCAAACTAAGTGATTGGGCAACAAAATGGCAAATGAAATTTAATGTGGATAAATGTAAAGTAATGCACATTGGAAAAAATAACCTCAACTATACATACAATATGATGGGGGCTAATTTAGCTAGAACTAATCAGGAAAAAGATCTCGGAGTCATCGGGGATAGTTCTCTGAAGACTTCCACACAGTGTGCAGCGGCAGTCAAAAAAGCAAACGGGATGTTAGGAATCATTAAAAAAGGGATAGAGAATAAGATGGAGAATATCTTAGTGCCCTTATATAAATCCATGGTACGCCCATATCTTGAATACTGCATACAGATGTGGTCTCCTCATCTCAGAAAAGATATACTGGCATTAGAAAAGGTTCAGAAAAGGGCAACTAAAATGATTAGGGGGTTGGAACGGGTCCCATATGAGGAGAGATTAAAGAGACTAGGACTTTTCAGCTTGGAAAAGAGGAGACTAAAGGGGGATATGATAGAGGTATATAAAATCATGAGTGTCGTGGAGAAAGTGAATAAGGAAAAGTTATTTACTTGTTCCCATAATATAAGAACTAGGGGCCACCAAATGAAATTAATGGGCAGCAGGTTTAAAACAAATAAAAGGAAGTTCTTTTTTACTCAGCGCACAGTCAACCTGTGGAACTCCTTGCCTGAGGAGGTTGGGAAGGCTAGGACTATAACAGGGTTTAAAAGAGAACGGGATAAATTCATGGAGGTTAAGTCCATTAATGGTTATTAGCCAGAATGGGTAAGGAATGGTGTCCCTAGCCTCTGTTTGTCAGAGGGTGGAGATGGATGGCAGGAGAGAGATCACTTGATCATTACCTGTTAGGTTCACTCCCTCTGGGGCACCTGGCATTGTCCACTGTCGGTAGACAGGATATTAGGCTGGATGGACCTTTGGTCTGACCCAGTATGGACATTCGTATGTTCTTATGTAGAATGCGAGTAAAACAGCCAAAGACATACAGTTCTCCCCAAGGAGTTCAGTCACAAATGTAATTAATGCATTATTTTTTTAATGAGCGTCATCAGCATGGAAGCATGTTCTCTGGAATGGAGGCCGAAGCATGAAGGGGGGCATACAAATGTTTAGCATATCTGGCACATAAATATCTTGCAATGTCAGCTACAAAAGTGCCATGTAAATGCCCGTTCTCACTTTCTGGTGACACTGTAAATAAGAAGAGGGCAGCAGCATCTCCTGTAAATGTAAACAAACTTCTTCTTAGCGACTGGCTGAACAAGAAGTATCACTGAGTGGACTCGTAGGCTCTTAAGTTTTCCATTGCTTTGTTTCTGAGTGCAGTTATATAACAAAAAAAATCTCCATTCGTAAATTGCACTTTCACAACAAAGAGCTTGCAATACACTACTAGTATGAGGTGAACTGAAAACTACTATTTCTTTTATCATTTTTACAGTGAAAATATTTGTAATAAAAATAATATACACTTTGATTTCAATTACAACACTGAATACAATCTATATGAAAATATAGGAAAACATCCAAAATATTTAATACATTTCAATTGGTATTCTATTGTTCAACAGTGCAATTAAAACTGCGATTAATCATTTTTTTTAGTTAATCACATGAGTCAATGGCGATTAATCAACAGCCCTATTAGTAACTAATGAAGACATAAAGGCAGAATAGCTAGGACCAGTTTTTAAAGGCTGAAACGTACTTACTGTGCAACGATGTGAGCTGCCTGCACAAACATACATTTGCCCAGACAGCTCACAAAGGACTCTTTTGACTTGGGAAGACTCCTTGATCCAAGTCAGTGGTGCTCTCTCTCTTTCTCTCATTCCAGTACTGCAGACCTTATGAGTTGTCACACTGAAGTCAATGGGACTACTTATGTGAGTCAGGGCTGGAGGATAGGATCTCACTCTGTACAAATGAGTCAGAAGCACAAGTATGTGAGCTTTGTTTCTGCTTTCTTCTAATAACCTGGAAGGTGAGTTACACTCAAGTGGAGCCTAGGCTTATGGGCCAAGTGGGGAAAGTGCATGTCAGTATCCAATGGGAATTTCCCATAATGGGAATAGCCTGGGACCCTGTTCTCATCCTAAAGGATATGAGTAATTCCCAATTAACCAATATAAAAATGGAATTGTTTGCATTGGGCTATATGTTTTGTTGCAGGACACAGCATCAGATCACATCCTTTTAAGAACATAAGAACAACCATACTGAGCGAGGTCAAAGGTCCATCTAGCCCAGTGTCCTGTCTTTTGACAGTGGCCAATGCCAGGTGGTTCAGAGGGAATGAATAGAACACGTAATCATCAAGTGATCCACCCCCCTGTCGCCTGTTCCCAGGTTCTGTCAAACAGAGGCTAGGGACACCATTCCTGCCCATCCTGGCTAATAGCCATTGATAGACCTATCCTCCATGAATTTATCTAGTCCTCTTTTGAACTCTGTTATAGTCTTGGCTTCACAATATCCTCTGGCAAAGAGTTCCAGAGGTTGACTGTGTGTTGTGTGAAGAAATACTTCCTTTTGTTTGTTTGACATCTTATCTAATACTTATGCTCCCTGGCCCTGGTTGTTCAGATGTCCTTATTTCAGACACCTTGTTTTCAAGTCTCTAGAAGAGACAATAGCAATATTAGTTGGACCACCAGATCTTGGACCATGTGGAGCTCACTAGGTTGTGTTTGTAATAAACATACAATACCTGATTTACTAGTAACTTATAACAATTGTAGAACAAAATATCTCCATTGACATCAGTAGTGTTTCACTGGAAGAAAACTGGGATAATGCAGTGGAGAATCAGGTGCATGTTTTTATGTCTGTTACTGTTGTTTGCTCTCATCTTTCTGAGGATTGCACTGACTGCTTCAGCCTGAAGATGAAGAGATAGCAAAGTCACTTTAGTATTTTCTTGCTTGTCAGGTGAGGTTTGTTAAAAATTTGGACTTATGTTGGGAAAGGATGGACTATCTTAAAAGGATTTAAAATAGAAAAATGGCTTTTAGACTCATACTTTCCTTGTTAACTTTCTGACTTTTTGATTCTTATTTTATTCTCCTGTATTTAAAGAACTTGACATCTGTTGGTGGGTCAGCCTATAAATGTCACCTCTCTGGTAGAATTCTCCATGAGCAATTAGAAATAAAGCACAGAACATCTAGAACAGATGGGACTGCTATACAAAAAAACCTCTCCCTTTACTACTTCCATTTTTTCCAACCAAAATCTGTTTCCCTCTGTCAGACATTTAAGCTATAGCATCAAATTAGAGTTAATCAGCTGGAGCATTTTATAATTAATGAGAAGGTCACATCCCATGTGAAATGGAGTTTTATTACCCAGCTCCAAGCTTGCAGTTTATTCACTGTAGGTTAGAAATTTTGGGCCAAATTCTGCTTTCCATTGGACCAGTGTAAATCTGGAGTAGCTCCATTCAAGCTAACAGCATTATTCTGGATTTATATGGATGTAACAGAACAATATCTGCCCCTTTGTTTCTAGAAGCAGAGGTAGAGACAAGAAAATTCTAGTAGCACGACTGTTGATGAAACAACATTTAGGGAGAGGTACTGAATTTACTGGTTAGGCTGACTGAAATCTGGCCATCGTAACCGCTGCTTTATTTTGGCTTTTTAGCCCTGTTTGCTTAAGACTAAGTCTGAAATAGCAGAGGACACGTCAGGATGTTGCCATTCCCTTTACTGAAATAAAGTAATTTTTAGTGATCTAGGAAAAGATCAGCAGAAAAGTTTCCCTTGTTCCATTTTCCCCATGTGAGCAGTGCTGAGATTCACACTTTGCTCTTCACATCTGTGGACAATTATATCACTTTTACTATCTCTCACAACCCCTTCTGCAATCCTATTTTCTTTTCTTTTTAGCTCTTCTCTCCTGATATGAAGAGTGATATGTCTGCTGGTGGTGATGACAAGCAACATCACTGCTGGCTTCCCTGAAGTGGAGCCCTGCCAGTGCTGATCACTGTTACGGAGACGAAGCTATCTCAGCTGTCCACAGAAATCTGAAATCGTCCTTGGGGTTTTAGCTGTGCTATGGACAATCAGTCCAAAGATGTTGAGTCCTTGAAGTTTACACAGACACAGCTACAATTCTTGACCTGACAAGTGGCACTGGGATTTAACCACGGTCTGCAAGATCTAAATGCCGAGTTTGCTAGCCCAACTATATCTAAGAGAATCACAGCACTAGTAATAAAGTATCCCACTGCTTTTCCAAGGAACAATGAATAAATTAAGGTTAAGTTGAAAGTTATGTGAGTAAAGAGCATCAAAAGAAATCCAAAAAGCTTTTGTTAAATATTAAGGCAAAATACCTGGTAAACCATCTGACTATTGAGTATCTGACATGCATTTTGTTTATTCTTTTACCTTGCCTTGTACAGAGCCCCTTATTTTGTGTTCCAGAGAATAAGTCTGGAAGTCATCCTTATGCTTTCCAATTATTCTATTCTTTTTATTCCATAGACTCTTTGGATTAGATCCTCAGCTAGTGTAAATCACTGGATCTCTATTGTGATCCTTATTTTAAAACATGCTAGTCTTGTTCGTTAAAACAGTTCTGAATCAGTAGGTATTGTCTTCTTTAAATGCCAAATTCAGACTTTTCCCAAGAAGGGTAAATTTGTGAAAATATTCCACTTGAGTTGTTTCATGGAATAATTGCTGTGATTGCCAGATAGCGTAGTTAAATCACACTGTTCATGTATAGAACATGTCACAAACCCTTATTTTAGGAATTTACGAATAGCACACACCTGTGATGTAGGAATGTAGGAATAGCACACACCTGTGATGTAAGATTTGTATAAAAATCCTTACAGATGAGTAAACTGAGGCACAGAATGGTTTAGTGACCACAGCAAGATTATACAGTGGCAGAACAGAGACCAGTTTCCAGGGAGTAGATTACATAGTCCATTGTTATTTTAAGGTAGTTCCATTGATAGAATAATTATTCTTCCTGAAAAAATACATATTTTTGCATTCGTTCAAAGCAAATGGAAAAAATCTAGAACCTGCAGTTTATTATTAATGCTAAGTGTAATAGGGTGGTTTGCCCCTTAAGGGTTAGAGGCCTGGGGCCAGTCACCTCTGATTACTAAGAAGGCACACCTGAGCAGAAATCACCTGATTCCCCTACAGAGAGCAGCAGAAAGAAGCCAGGCTGCTGGCCCTGCAGAGAGCTCTCAGAGAGACCAGAGGGGAATTGAGGTGCTGCTGGGAGCAAGCAGGCTCTAGCAGAGAAACCTGAAACTTGTGGGGTAAGGGAGAATGGATGGATTTGAAAACACTATTTTGAATGTCTAACTTAAAGCAGAACCCGGGAAGAGGATAGGAATGGACAAAAGTGTTGGTAAGTTATTAAGGAAGTCTCCGAAAGGGGTAAACTGAGGTGAAGAGCCACTTGCAGAGCCATGCTGAGGCCAACAGGGGTGCCTGGAAGGAGGGTACACCAACACTTAGCATACCATACACAAATACATACAACACCTGCAAATGCACCAGTACTCCCTGATTATAGCCTATGCAACAAGCAGCAAAATGTCTAAAAAACTATTTGCGGGAAAAATATTCTTTTCATGGAATCGCCGCTCTGATGCACTGAATTATCCAGCCTCTTCAATTCACTCTCCAAACAAGCAGATATTTATCTGCTGTATTTATATACTGCTCAGCAAGTCAAGTTTGTTAAAATACAAATTTCCTTACTTACGCTACCAATAATACCTTTGATTATTAAAAACTAATTTCTATTAATCATTTGTGCTGTTTATTGAGTTTTATCTTTTCAGTACATTCAAGCTGGACACTGAACATACTAATTGATTTCACTTTTGTGCCTAGTCAGTTTCATTTTAGGATTCTTACTCACTAGGAAAATGCTACAAAAACTAATACAAATGCAAATTATTGCAAAACTCTTTCTATAATAATTAATAATAACCTAACAGTTGTGGAAAATATAATATAGTGTCCCTCTATTTCCAGTCAAATTTACTTCACCGACTAATAATTGTGGCCATTTCTTATATAGGCTCCTATTACCCCCTGTCCTGATTTTTCACACTTGCTGTCTGGTCACCCTAGGGTTTGCACATGTGTGGGTCCCAGCTGCTCCCTGCCCCCCTCATTGAAGCAGGTGTGTAGGGTTACTGCCCTGGGAACTGCAGGGCACCAGTGGACATGGGGCCAGCTGCAGACAGGGGCATTGGGCAGGGCTAACTGGAGGCAGGGGGTGCAGGGCTGGCTGCGGGCAAGGCAGAGGGTGCAGAGCTGGCTGGAGGCAAAGGGGTGTGGGGCTGGCTGGAGGCAGGGCAGGGGCTGACTGGAGGTAGGGGCTGGCTGCAGGCAGGGCAGGGGGTGCAGCAGGGGCTGGTGCGGGCAGGCCAGGAGGTGCGGGGGTGGCTGAAGACAGGGGCTGGCTGTGGGCAGGGCAGGGAGTTCGGCATGGGCTGGCTACGGGAAAGGCAGGGGATGCGGCAGGGGCTGGTGAAGGCAGGGCAGAGGGTGCGGCGGTGGCTGGAGACGGGCTGGCTGTGGCAGGGCAGGGGGTGCGTGTGGCAGGGGTTGGCTGGATACAGGGCAGAGGGTGCGGCAGGGGCTGGCTGCAGGCAGAGGATGCAGGGCTGGCTGGAGACAGGGCAGAGGGTGTGACAGGGGCTGGCTGCAGGCAGAGGATGCAGGGCTGGCTGGAGACAGGGCAGAGGGTGTGACAGGGGCTGGCTGCGGGCAGGAGGTGTAGGGGTGGCTGGAGACAGGCTGGCTGCGGGCAGGGTGTGCGGGGGTGGCTGGAGACAGGGGCTGGCTGCGGGCAGGGCAGGGGGTGTGGCAGGGGCTGGCTGCAGGAACGGGTTGCGGGGGTGGCTGGAGGCAGGGGCTGGCTGCGGGCAGGGCAGGGGGTGGCTGGAGATAGGGGCTGGCTGCGGGCAGGGGGTGCAGGGGTGGCTGGAGGCAGGGCAGGGGGCGGCTGGAGACAGGGACTGGCTGCAGGCAGGGGGCATGGGGGTGGCTGGAGGCAGGGCAGGGGGTGGCTGGAGGCAGGCTGGCTGCAGGCGGGGGGTGTGGGGGTGGCTGGAGGCAGGGGCTGGCTGCAGGTGGGGAGTGCGGGGGTGGCTGGAGGCAGGCAGGGGGTGCGGGGGTGGCTGGAGGCAGGGGCTGGCTGCGGGCAGGGTGGTGGGTGCTCACGAGGAGAGCAGCAGGACGCAGCCCAGGCCCAGCAGAGCAACCGAGGACCCACCAGGCAGCAGCGGGAGCCCCAGGGCCAGGGGAGCTGCAGCAGCAACAGGGCTCGTGCCCAGGGCCAGACGGCAGCCCACATGGCTCCCGCAGCGCAGCGCCCCCGGCGGCCGGAGGAGGAATTACATCACTTCCCGGCCGGAGCCCATCAAAGCCTCAGCGCCCCCTGCAGGGGGTTAACAACCGGTTCTAAAACTGCTTCAAAATTTACGAATCGGTACGAACCGGCTCCAGCTCACCACTGAGCGAGGGAGAGGCAGCGTGTTCAGGGGAGCAGGCGGAGTGGAGGGGAACGAGGGTGGGGGGAGCGCAGGAAGTAACGGGGGTGAGGGGTGTGGAGGAACCGCTCCCCGCCCCAGCTCGCCTCCACTCCACCACCACCGCCTCCCCTGAGCGCGCCGCTGCTCCGCTTCTTCTCCCTCCCTCCCAGGCTTGCTGCGCCAGTGCCCTCGGGGGAGCAGGCGGAGGCAAGCTGGGCAACGGGGGCACATTTCTGGGGGCAGCATGGCCGGCGCCGGAATGCCGCCCCTAGAACTGTGCCGCCCCAAGCACCTGCCTGTTTTGCTGGTGCCTAGAGCCAGCCCTGGCCTGTGCTATGCTATTTTTAGTGCGCTCTCTGAAATGAGAGTGAACCTGAGTATGTCTGCATGAGCTGAGAATCACACCCCTAGCTTATAGTGGAGATGTAGCTATCGTTTGCAATCTGAGAACAGTGATAGGAAGTTAGCAGTGCACTGACCATGTGGCAGGCTGCTTGCAGTTTTAATACACTTGCAGTGGACGTCTGTCTGTGTTTCTATATTCATTTTCCACAAGAGAAAACAAAAATCTTTCTAGTGATCACTTCCATTTGGTGGCTGCTCAGTGGCCTATGTGAAATGGTCTAAACCAAGCTCCTCCTGGACAAGCCACACCAGTACCACTGATGCGAATTGGCATCACTGTATGTCAGCAGCCAAAGATTGAAGGAGCATGGGAACTGAATAACCTCTTCAGGCTTTCAGATGGGGCATCTCTTGCATTGCCGCTTTCTCTGTATCTATTCTGCAACCGTGAAACACCTTGAGGAAGTATTCTCCTGTATGTGGCCACTCTCTCTTATGTGGCAGTGAGATTTTGTTGATCAGCACTGATTGACTTGTTATGACGGGGTATACCAGGCCTTTGTGGGGCCCCTGCTGGAGGTCCTGCTGCTCTGCTACACCCTGCCCCAGAAAACAGCTTTCTGAGAGGAAAAGAGAAGCAAGCAGTAGACTTTTAGGGTTGCCTACAGAAGCATCCCAAGAGGAGTCATTTTGGGAGCCATCGACATCTGGTTCTCCAGCAACTAGAAGAGCTGGGAATCACCAAGAGCCAGTCAAGACTCAGCAGGCCAAAATAAAAGGAGCTGTCTGCTGCTAGCAAGGTAGTTCCTGGCTGGAGCCTGTTGAGAGAGGAGAGATGCTTCCTAGCCCATAGGTAAAAGAAGCAGGTTGGGCTGGGGCCTATGGTGGCCACAACTGGTAGCAGGAGTTCAGGGGTTGAACCCTGCTGATTTAATTCCGGAAAGAGAATTAAGCCCCAGAAAAGTAAGAAACCATTTTATTTATAATTGGCCCTGAAGGGCAAGTAACTTCTTCTGTTTGAGTTTGTTGGAAGCTATCTGAATGGTGTGACGCAGCTGGTAGGCTCAGCCACAGAAGACCTCAAGAGGCCGGCTGACAGTTTACAGGGGGTACTGGGAGCTGAAGAGAGCAGCAGCCCACCACACTTCTGTTATGATGTCATTCCTGGAAGCACCTGATGCCATACATTAGAAGAAGGGATAAGTGGGATGTCTGAAAATGCCCAAAGATCATCACCAGAGAGCCTCCAGCCCTGTGAGATCAGTTCATGCTTAAAATCTGGTTTCAGCTATCCCTTCTAACCCTTTGATTCTATGATGAAATGAAGGAGCAACAAGACAATGTAATGGGGATAGGAGAGGAAAGACAGGGATCAAAGGAATATGGTCCATGTTTAGTGTAGTTGAACGTGTGTGTGAGAGAGAGAAAGAGAGGGTAGTGGGGAACACCATCTTAAGAAATTAAGTGTCTTGACTGATTCACTTGCTGTGGTGTCCCCAAAGAGGTGGGACTTAAGTAGAGACGTTAACATGAAACTTAATGTACAAGATTTCCTTGCTTTATATTTATAAACCAAGATGTAAACTAATTTGTTTGTGTATCAGTGCTAGCTTTAGGGAAAAACGATCCAATTAACATAAAATCTAGAAAAAGTTCTACTGATTCTCTGAATATTCCTGGTGCATGACTGCAGTCCAAATGTAAGAAAAACTATAGTCAGTAAATAAATGTCTTAAAGAGTAAAAAACTGACTGCACAGGCCTAATTGTAAATCAGGAGTAACTCCAGTTAAGTCAAAGGAGTCCTGCTGGTGTAAATCATAGAACTGGAAGGGACATAGAGAGGTCATCTAGTCCAGTCCCCTGCACTCAAGGAAAGACTAAGTATCATCTAGACCATCCCTGACAGGTATTTGTCCAACCTGCTATTAAAATCCCCAATGATGAAGATTCCACAGCCTCCCTAGGCAATTTATTCCAGTGCTTAACCACTCTAACAATTAGGAAGTTTTTCCTAATGTCCAACCTAAACTGCCCTTGCTGCAATTTAAGCCCATTGCTTCTTGTCCTATCCTCAGAAGTTAAGAACAACAATTTTTCTTTCTCCTCCTTGTAACAACCTTTTATGTACTTAAAAACTGTTATCATGTCCCCTCTCAGTCTTCTCTTTTCCACACTAAACAAACCCAATTTTTTCAATCTTCCCTCATAGGTCATGTTTTCTAGACTTTTGATAATTTTTGTTGCTCTTCTCTTGACTTTCTCCAATTTGTCCACATCTTTCCTGAAATGTGGTGCCCAGAACTGGACATAATACTCCAGTTGAGGCCTAATCAGCGCAGAGTAGAGCAGAAGAATTGTGTCTCATGTCTTGCTTACAATACTCCTGCTAATACATCCCGGAATGACGTTTGCTTTTTTTGCAACAGCATTACACTATTGACTCATATTTAACTTGTGATCCACTATGACCCCCAGATCCGTTTCCGCAGTACTCCTTCCTAGGTATTCATTTCCCATTTTGTATGTGTGCAACTGATCGTTCCCTCCTAAGTGGAGTACTTTGCATTTGTCCTTATTGAATTTCATCCTATTTACTTCAGACCATTTCTCCAGTTTGTCCAGATCATTTTGAATTTTAATCCTATCCTACAAAGCACTTGCAACCCCTCCCAGCTTGGTATCGTCCACAAACTTTGTAAGTGTACTCTCTATGCCATTAACTAAATCATTGATGAAGATATTGAACAGAACTGGACCCAGAACCGATCCCTGCAGGACCACACTCGTTATCAGTCCAGCGTGACTGTGAACCACTGATCACTAAATTAAATCTGATGTGAGAAGAGAATGAGGACTAAATTTGAGAAACAAACATTTTCTCATGCACCTTCTGTTGGATACAAAATACTTCCCGATGATACTAATCTGTAAGAAAATGGCATGAACCATCCTGTCTTTGGAAATAAATGTTTCCTGGCTTTCTGAAGCAAATTTGTTTTTCCATTTTGGTGGTCATATATTATGATAGTAAATCACTGGGAATCAGGAGACTTTAATGTGCTCCGACCAGTCTCCATAAGGGACACCTCAGTGTCTTCCTGCAGCATTTGCCTCCGACTCCTCCCTGCCCACTAAGCCAGTTTATTTGTTAATATTTCATGTGCTTTCGCAGTTCAGCTTACTTGGGAAAGCAGCAATGTTCACTGGAGCATCTAAGAAATTTAATTACAAATCCTAGAAGTGATGGGTTTTTTTAATATTAGGCTCTGAGGGCCAGATGCTAATCTCACTTACACCAGTGTAAATCCAGAAATTCCCCACTGATACCAATGGGGTTACTTCTTACACACACTGTAATGGGGTGTACTGGCCCTTTAAGGACAAATGATGCCAAAAAAACCTTTTCCAGGTGCTTGGAATAAACAAATGACCTGGTAGCTGAAGAGAGGAAGTGGTTCTGGGAGTTAGGAGTTGGATGAGGGAGGAAAAACTCTGACATATTTCCTTTAAGGGGCCATGCTCAGGAGCCCTGCAGTGTAGGGTGGGGCAGGGCTCCCCTCTCTTCCAACCAATCAGGAGGAGCTCTCTGTAGGAGGGCAGCCTTCTCCCTCAGAACAAGGGAGACATTGACAGGAGAAGGAAACCAAGGTCAGAGCTTCAGCAAGAGCAGGCTGGGACTACTGGCCTTGGGTGGAGCTGACTGACAGAGGAAGAGCTCTTGGTGTGGCGGAAGAACTGGACCAAAGTATGAATTGTGTTTATAGACTTTATGATGGGGGTTCTTTGGGGATTGTTTGGATTATTTTGTGATTAAGGGTTCTGAACTTTATTTGACATTAAACTAGCCCTGGGTAGGGATGCTGTGAGCCACAACAGAGACTGTCAAGAGCTTGAAAGGCCTGCAAGAGGGAGCTAACAGGGGCTGGCTGCCTATGAGGTGACCTCTGGCTGTGAGATGGTGTACAGTAAGTAGCACCCAGCTGCATACACCAATGACTCTGTGCTCTTGAATGAGGCATTTTTTCTTTTCTGTTCTTCAGGAGAGAAGTTAGCCAGTGATGATAAAGGGTCTGATTCTGACTTTACGCTGGTGTAAATCATGCGTGACTCCACTGAAGTAAATTGGCCAGATTCTGTGACAAGACTCTGCACTGAAGGTATATACCAGGAAACATGGGAGCAAAGGGGCCTCTTGATTGGCCACCATGGTCCCTGGTATATGATAAAACAGCCCTGGAGTCTGCTCTGGCTGGCTGTGGGCTGCTCTGCAGCCCAGGATAGCAACAGCACAGAACACTGGCTACTCTTCCTCCACCCCTACGCTGGGGGCTGTGCAGGAGGAGAGCGTAGAGCTGCCTAGGTTAGCTCAGCACCACCCTGGTGGTGCGAGAATTCTCCAGGCAGCTGTACTGGTGCCTCTATGTTTGGGCCAGATTCTAGCTTCAAGAAGTTACAACAGTGGGAAGACACTGTACATCAGACCAGAACCTGGCCTATCATTCTTCCAGCCTAAACTTTAGGAGCTAGTGGGTTCCAGTTTAACTACAGGAGAACCTCAAAAGTTTAGGAGCTTCGGGTGAGTGTCAGGTAGTTCAGATACTTGTGTAAACTCTCTCCAGAAATTCAAATTCTATTCCTCAGCAAAACAGCCTTCATTGTGAAATTTCTTATACTTGTTGGTACTGGCAAGAACAGCCCATCCATACACAAATGCTCCTCTCTTTCTCTCTGCCATTTCCCTCTTTATTTCCTATGAAATATTGTCATTAGTCGCTTAATCCTCAGTCTAAAGTTTCTATTTAGTGTTGACATTGTGGTGCTGATCTTTCCTGAGTGTAAATTGGCATAGCTTGTAGACAATCTGCTAAGGATCTGCCCCTTAATAACTTTAGGACTTGCTTCCATAATGTTTTTATTTAAGACTTTTGGAGGTTTCTACCTATAACTTGTATCCTTCCTCCCTGAAATCAGTTTCAGTTGAAAGGGTTACAGAAATTGAGATGTAGTTTCAGTTTTTATGAATTATTTGTATATCATAGTCTGAAGGAGCGCCTGTCATGGACCTAGATCTTGTTATGCTAGGTACTGTCTTCCTTGTATATCTGATCTATCATAGAGATGTGACTCTTCAGATTAGTGCCAGTAACTTACATGTCATATTCCAGTAGCATGCTATGGGCCAGTTGTGCTTGGTCTTCCTGAACAAGACTTTTAGTGTGTGGCTGTTTAATGGACCAGAAAACACAAACTAGAGAAACAGAAAATATTCAAAAAACATTCTGTCAACTGCCTTTTCATTTAATTATATAAAATGCAGACCTCAGTCAATTGCCTGGGTCTGTATCTGAAAGACTGTTCTGTTCCAGTGTTTCAGAGAGAGCTGAAATAGGGTATGTAGCAAGTCTCCTTTTGGTTCCTTCTACTCCTTGATTAAATCTGGACTAAAATCAATGCAGGAATTGTGGAATGGGATGCAGTTTTCTCCCTTTTCAGGGCAGCAGGTAACATCACTTGATTGTTTGAGACAGTTAAAGGTGCTTTAGTAGTAAAAGGACAGCAAGATTAATGGGCAGTCATTTCCATAGTAACAGCAAGGCATGTTGGGAAATGTAACCACAAGAGAGACAGCACCACATGTGCCAGAAATTCTGCTCCCATGGCAACAGAACCATGTGGTGGGAAACAAACAATGCTAGAAATCTTGCCAGAGGTCCTTTGCAGCAGAGACAGTGCATACAGTCAGCCATTCATTTACTTTCACATTCAAACAAAGTTACAGTGGAAATATTACTTTTTAAAAAAATAAACCATAAAACTGAGCACAGTATATGGGTAATGATTATTACTAAAGTATAAGCAGAAATCGTTAAAGAAATATCCAATTATGGTAGCTTTCTATTTTAAAAACATATTCCAATTACTTAAATGTTCTGCCATTGCAGTTCCAGAAATATTACACAAATTAGAGCAATCTTCCCAAGCAGTGCTAGCAGAAAAAATAAAGTAATTATAACAGAGCGTAAAATACATTTCACATCTTCCAGGTTGGTTACTTGAAAATGTTTTGATTATGTGTATAGGCACTAGGCCTTCTTTTCTAAAAGGAGGGAAAGAAAGAGGAAGTGAAAAAGAATTTAGTATAAATGAGGGAAAGCAAGGGGAATGTAAAATAGAAGGGAAGTTGTGATCTGAAGCTTAGAAGGGAATAGTAAAACAGAGGGAGAGGTATAGAACAGAAAACCAGGAGGTTTTTTTTTCCCCTCAGTATCTAAGTTTTCTGTCCAGATCATTTCAAGGAGAAAAAGAATGAGAGCTCTTCTGTCAAGGGGAAAAGGATCTATAATATGTGATGCCTCCATCCTATGGGGCATCAGGATATTTTTAGGCCTTCTTATTTTAGGCTGTCAGGTATTTCTTTCCTCTGAAATCCCTCTTTGTTTTGGTGTGTTTCTAGAATCCAGTCACTGTTACTGTGATGGTGTGAGTGACTGCTTCCTAAGCAGGTCATCCACTTTTTTCTTTAATCAAACAACATACAATATAGTTTAACTTTTATATACCTTTCATTATACAAAAAAAACCACAATTCTTTACAACAGAAGTCATTTGTAAGCTGAAGTGTAAAGAGATTCTAAGGCAAAGAACAAGTGAAGTATCTCTTTGATATGATACATCCTCTGGCCTTGTCACTACTCCCAAATAACTGGATTAACTCCATTGAAGAAAACTGGAGTTACTCTAGATCTACACTGATATAACAAAACGGAATATGGAACTGTATCTCACATTTAAGGAGGGTGGATTTGATGGGACTTTTCCATCTCTAACTTCTGTGATCCTAAACTTAAAGTGGCAGTACAAGTGAAAAGAAATGCCTAAATAGAAAGTTACAGGTAAGGGACAGAAAGAAGGCCCCAGGTGGAGGAGTAGAGTGGACAGAGACATAGGTGGACAGGAGGATAGTGGGGGAATTCCAGGAGTTGGTTTGAGAAAATGTATATATAAATAAATAACATATACAGTAAAGGAAAAAAAGACGCTGTGATAGCGTCCAATTTTTCAGAATGAGATATAGCCCAACTTCAGCATGCTGAAAGAGCAGAAAGGCTGGCTTTATCCCACAGAGGCCAAGGACAATGTATCCATGACACTTTCAATCCACTGAATTTGGAATGGCATCAGTTGTATGCAGTGGAATTCAGTCAACAGTGAAATTACTTCCTATTAGGTTGCTATTTTTGTTAATATCAGTCAGACTTAGCTGACTGCTTTCTGTGGAAAAAATCTGTGTAAATTGGAAAGGTGAAAGTGGTGAAATTGCTCCTTCCATACCTAAAACAGTCCTAAACTCACCTTTAAAATTTGCTAGACTCCTCTAAGTGTAGAATTTTGTATTTGGTGGTTGGGATTGCGCATTTTACTAAGTTTCAGTACATTGGCATTGTATCTGAAATGTACAGGAATTGTTCTCCTTCTTGACTGTATGTGGAGTTTATTCCATTAGAACCACTTACAGGTTTTACCTTTTCTAAGCTGTAGGAGTTTCTCTTTCAAACTGTTTGAATCAATGAATCAGATTCAAAGGCACAGTAGGGCGATTTTTAATTTGTCAGTTTTTCTCATTTCATTTCTGCATAAACTTTAAAACCTCTCAGCTAAAATACTAATAAGTGGAGGACAAATAGGATTGTATTGCATGCAGGATAGGCCCATTGGCCTTGCAAACTCTAGAATACAGAAATTGCAGGCTTCTAGTTATAGGCTTTAACTTGAAGCTAATCTCAGATCCACATGCAATTATTTATGGCCCTGATCCTGCAATTTACAGTGAGCAGGCAGGCTGCTGTGCCCATGTAGAGCCCCATTAACTTTAATGTGAAGTCCACCCATGCATTGTAAATTGCCAGACTGGAGCCTTAGATTATATGCACTTGGGGGATGGGGGACAGGTATTGTCTATTGTGTCTTCCACAGTGCTGAGCAGAATGTGAGCATTTAACGAAGGATAAATAAAAATCAAATATAAATTAAGAAAAAAAAGATAGTGCTGTCTACAACATTACATTTGGCTTACTACAAAAGTGAAACATGCTAGCTAGAAACCTTTAAATAAGACCACTGTAAATCAAGCATAAAGTAGCTATGATAGAAATATCCAATTAAAAAGACTGTAAAATTCAATATACAGTTATCCTCTGATTATGTAACTTCAGAATCTTTATCAACATTACAGGAGTTCAGGGAGGATCCAGAAAATACTAGCTTCGTCAGAACAAAGAAACAGATGCCACTCATTCCAAGTCAATAGATAATGTATGTGATAGAAGACAGCAACTCAAGCCCCAGTTGAGAAAATACAAGCTTGAGTATATTACTTTTTTCTCATGAGTTTGACATGAAACATATGGAAACATTTGCTCAAAATTATCTAAATGAGAAAAATTTGAGCCCTAAATCAGATGAGGGCCCAAAGGCAAGTTGAGAACATAACAGCAATACTGGGTCAAACCAATGGTCCATCTAGCTCAGTATCCTGTCTTCCAACAGCAGCTGGTGACAGATGCTTCAGACGGAATTAACAGACAAGGGCAATTTATCAAGTGATCCATCCCCTGTCATTCATCCCAGTTTCTGGAGTCTGAGGTTTAGCCAGTGGGTTGTGTCCCCTGACCATCTTGGCTAATAGTCATTGATGGACCGTCTTCCATGAACTTATCTCCTTCTCTTTTGAACCAAGTTATACTTTTGGCCTTAACATCTCCAGCAATGAGTTCCACAGGTTGACTCTGCCTTGTGTGGAGGTCCATGCAGTGCTTGCAGGAAGCTGGTCAAACATTTTTGATTAAATGAAACATTGCCAAAATTTTGTTTACATGGAGATATGAGTTTTTACTAAGTTTTCATTGGGATTGAGGGAATGGAGACAGGAAGACTCCCACACTCTATAGTCTGGTGGTTAAGGCAAAAAACTCTAAGACATCTCCAAAGGTAATCCTATGTCAGACTGATCAGTTGCCAATGAAGATTTTCCAGTAGTTCCTTTCCTTAATACATCTGTTCTAGACTGAAAATAACATTACAGGTGTTCCTGCAGCTGCTTTAGCTTTTCAGAGATTTTCATCTCTTTAGGAGTCATCTCCATTACATAGCTATAAAGCCAAAATTTTTAAAATTCCAGTATAAAGAATTGATCTCAGAATTGATCTCAGTATCATCATGCCCTTTTTGCGGTGGAGATGCCCCATTCAGATGATGGTGAGGCAATGCTGGGAATATTTGGAGTCTTCAGATTTCCTAGACCCCTGCTGTTTACCCTGAAAACAGAATTAGGGTATCCTCAGAATAGCTAACCTATTGCCCCCTACAGGGTTTACCAAGCGTTCCCTCAAAACTGCCAACCATACCAATCTGTTATCATAGACATTAAGGTCAGAAGGGACCATTATGATCATCTAGTCTGACCTCCTGCACAATGCAGGCCACAGAATCTCACCCACCCACTCCTGCAATAAACCTTTCACCTATGTCTGAGCTATTGAAGTCCTCAAATCATGGTTTAAAGACTTCAAGGTGCAGAGAATCCTCCAGCAAGTGACCCATGCTGCAGAGGAAGGCTAAAAAAAACCCTGGATCATCCTAGTAGCCCTTCTCTGTACCTGTTCCAATTTGAATTCATCCTTCTTAAACATGAGACCAGAACTGAACACAGTATTCCAGATGAGATCTCACCATTGCCTTGTATAACGGTACTAAAACCTCTTTATCTCTACTGGAAATACCTCGCCTGATGCATCCCAAGACCGCATTAGCTTTTCTTCACAGCCATATCACATTGGCGGCTCATAGCCATCCTGTGGTCAACCAATACTCCAAGGTCCTTCTTCTCCTCCTCTGTTACTTCCAATTGATGCGTCCGCAGCTTATAACTAAAATTCTTGTTGTTAATCCCTAAATGTATGACCTTACACTTCTCACTATTAAATTTCATCCTATAACTATTATTCCAGTTTACAAGGTCATCCAGATCTTCCTGTATGATATCCCGGTCCTTCTCTGAATTAGCAATACCTCCCAGCTTTGTGTCATCCGCAGACTTTATTAGCACATTCCCACTTTTTGTGCCAAGGTCAGTAATAAAAAGATTAAATAAGATTGGTCCCAAAACCGAACCCTGAGTAACTCCACTGGTAACCTCCCTCCAGTCTGACAGTTCACCTTTCAGTATGACCCACTGTAGTCTCCCCTTTAACCAATTCCTTATCATCCACCTTTCAGTTTTCATATTGATCCCCATCTTTTCCAATTTAACTAATAATTCCCCATGTGGCATCGTATCAAACGCCTTACTGAAATCTAGGTACATTAGATCCACTGCATTTCCTTTGTCTAAAAAGATCTGTTACTTTCTCAAAGAAGGAGATCAGGTTGGTTTGGCACAATCTACCTTTTGTAAAGCCATGTTGTATTTTGTCCCATTTTTACCACTGACCTCAATGTCCTTAACTACTTTCTCCTTCAGGTATGGGTCTCCAAGGTGCCTAAGGAAATACATTGGGCACACCAGGAGTTCCCTGTTCAGAAAATCCCCAGAATAGCTCAGACCTGTTACCCACAGAGGACACTATTGCAGCCTTCTGATAAATGATTGACACAAGCCATGTTCCAAAACAAGGCACCTTTTATTGGTGCAAACAATCCCTAATATAACAAACTAACAATCCCCTTATTGAGGTTAGAAAACACAAATCCCTTATAACAAGTTAAGGAGCACTTAAACTGCAAGGAAATATAGTTTGAAAATGTTCTTAAGTGGCTGCACCCTGCTTCAGGTGATCAGTCTTCTGCAGGTCACAGAGATCAGTTCTTAAATGTTCTTTAGGTCTTACATATAGAAATTCCTTTCACAATTAATGCACTCTCAGACATCTTTATTAACCCCCACACACACATACACTAAGTTACACTATATTCTACTATAACTGACAAGCTTACCCTGTCTTCACTATACTGTCTCTCCTGCATGCACCCGCTCTTTCTCTCCTCCCTCTGCTCTAGTGACAAGACTCCTTCTGCTGCTGTCTGCTTGCTTGCTTGCTTGCTTGCAGCCGCTTGCCTGTCTGTGAGCTCTCAGGTCTCTGCTTCCTCATCTCCTACTATCTCTACTGCCCACTGACACACTGACTTTTATACCATCCTGTCAGAACTTTCTAGACACTTCTGCTAATATCTTTGTCAGATCTTTCTTGGATGCATGCCAACTGCCAACATTCCTTGGATGCATGCTAACACATTCCAAATTGCCAATTCTATTTTTAGCTTGCCAACATTTACCTCACAGTGTTATGATCTGCTGGGTCCATGCCAGTTTGGTTTTCCCACCAAGCCTATATTTAGCATTACATGTCCTGCAGCTCCCATCTAATGGTGGAGTAACTCTTGCTTCTGCCAGTCTAGTTCTAGGTCTAGGCATGGTATGGAGTCTGATACTCTTGTTGTTTGACTTCCTCCTAACATTGGACAAAGGTGAGGTGTCCATGCTGATTGTTTTAGGTCTAGCAGTTGGATTTTGATACCATTGACCGAGATTTTGTTGAGTTGAGTGTGAATCCTAAAATGAATAGGTGGAATTGAGTGATTCTGTTCCTTCCTGTCAGAATCCCACCTAGTCCTTTGGGGTAACTGCTCACCCATCCCAGAGGTCTGCCTTACTGGGTTCTGCAAGGTTCTTTTGTCACCCAAATTGGCATGCATGTGCTATCTCTGGAACAAGCAGTGAGGCAGTTTGAGTTGTGGTGCTGCCAGGACACAGATGTATAGCTCTTGATTTTTATCAGACCAAATTTGTGCCAGATATTTGCTTTCCTGACCAAGATAAGGACTTAAATGAGAACAAGCAGGCTTAGGTTCAGTCTTCCAAACATAATGAAGGTGATGCTGTGTGTCTGTGAATGGCTATTGAAAGTATGCTGGGGATAGTGTTTCCCCTGTTGTTGAGGGCAGGTGCCCAGTTTTTTCCAATGAGTTCAGAAATTAAGGAAGCTTCTGGAAATTTGATTGTTCCTGAAGTGTCTTCAGTAGTCAGAATTATGCTTTTTTTTTTTAAAGCTGCTGTTGAAACATTTGTAACTCTTTTTTTTCTTCAACACAGATCTTGGTGCAGTGATCCATGTTTGTGAGCTCCAGGCTGGAGCTTTCTTTTATGCTTTCTTTAGGCTTCATGTGAAGACATCTTAAAAATAGGAGCTAAGGCATGGTGTAGCTGCCCACTTAAGGTCAGATCCAGACCCCACAGAAGTCAACAGGAGGCTTTCCATTGACTTCAGTAGACTTTAGATCATGCCCTTAGTGGAAATAGCAATCGGAAGTGGATTGTGCCAAGGCTCCATAGCCTGCATTGACTTCCATTTCACTTCAAAGGGCAACTCAGTGTTGATTTTTCATATTTAGAGTCCTGTGTGGTTTAGATCTTAGTTACCTGAGAGATCACCTCTCTGCCAAGGAGCCAATGCAACAGGTGATCTACTCTCTGCAACAAACCCTAGATCTTACTGGGTTAGAGCATTCTTATTCTTGGTGGAGGGCCCTTGTGTCAAGAATTCACTTCCTCAGCTGGTCTGACAGATTCAGAGTTAACCTCCGGCCAAGATCCATCAATCATTTTTCAGTTTTTGCCTTGGCTACATTGGTAGCTGAAAGGTCAAAATACCCTTTCATGTCTTCTGTTTAATTTTTTTTATTTTGTTCATTTCAGAGGCTGCCTCTGAATTTCTTTTGCTATGGTTTTAAAAATGGGGAGCATCCTTTGACACAGCTAATTGTTTGCTGGTTAATGGGTTGGGATTTTGTTTGTTTCAATTGTTATAAATGTGGAAATGAGCATATGCCGGTTCATTAATCTAAATTATATGTAAATAAGGCATAAAATAAGCAAATTTTAAGACTATTTGAAAGTAACATAATATCCTTAAGAATGCCTTATGCATTGTTAAAACTTACTCATTACTTTAAAAACCACAGAGTAACTACTCTGAAAAGCCAGCTTACTCCAGCATATGTCCTAACCTTTGAAGAGCTCAGCATGACCTTAAGGGACTGAAATTATGTCTGCCTGCCATTAAACAGACTTCAATAAAAAAATTTGTTTAATGGCAAGCTACAAGGAAACATGAATTGCTATAAGCATGAAAGCTACATAATATATAAAAGGAAATGCTAAAAAGAATAGTCAAACAGTTGAAAATTTTGCTGCCAAAAAGACACCCTTGTTCAGTTAGCCTTGTAGCAATTCTAGGTTTCTCTACATCCCAGTGTTTTGTTTTCTGTCCTCATTGTGGATACAGTTATTTATAGGATTTCCCTACACTTTGTGCACATGACCATTTTGCAATGACTCAGCTTTGTATATTTTGGAATAATCTATCCAAATCATTCACAACACATTTATCCATAGATGTAAATTGCCCCTTCTTTGAAAGTTTCAGCATATTACATGTTCGTTCTTCCAGATCACTGACATAAAATGAATACAATCTACTTTAATAATTTCTGTAGCTGTTCACTAGCCATTCTTACCATCCCTAATAACTTACCTTCACAATTACAGTTAACATCTGTCTTTTATATTTTCTGGGTGTGAAGAAGTCCTTTATTCAGACAAGTAGCTGTAACTCTGCTGTATACTGACCTTGTTGAGTAGTGTGGTGTAGCTATTTAAGGCATTGTATCCATCGCTTCCTCAAAGTATTTTATTTGTGATTCTGTTCAGTTCTTATACTGCACCATCACCATAGTATCTGAGCACCATACAGTAATCTGTAAAGCAGTGTGGCTAACTACTATCACTTAAAGTTCCTTTTCTACATCCCACCCAAATCCTACTTGGCAGGTACTGTATGTACAGTAAAAACACAGTTAAAAAAGCCTCTAGTGCATATCACTAGCCTGTGTACAAACACATTTGTTTTGGTAAATATACACTAATTACTTTCCTCCTTGTTAATACTAGTAACATAATAATCATAGGGGCAGCTTGTAGTGACCCCTGTTTATAGGCTGCCTGCTTAACACTTTCCTTTATAAAATATGCTTGCAACCTTTTTTCCCCTTCAGAATCTCTAACACCTCCATTTTTGAAGCTCTCAGATTATAGAAACTCCTTTGTTAGCTCATGAAGTTCTGTTCATATTTTCATGAGAGAAACTGATGAAAATCACTGTTTCCTTTCTTTTGCTTGTGTTGCTCAGGAAAATTTTGGCAGCATGCCAAAATAATAATAATTGAACATAAACATTCTATGGAGCTGGGCCTACACATGAGGACACAATCACTGCCTCTAATTTAAGACAAGCTGTGACCAACAATGGGAGAGGAGAGGGAAGGTGGACAAAGGTAACAGTAAAACAACCAGTCGGTTACACACAATCCAGAAAGCCCTCTCCTTCCTTAAGATTTGCTTATATGATGGTGTCTTCAAAACACTACCAGTTGATAATGGCTAGGCAAGTGATGAGCTAGAGTTACTGTTTCTGACCTGTTGATCTGCTGCTAACAAAACAAAACTACAGTTTAAAAACCCCTCTCTATATAGTGCATATCACAGGTCTGTGTACAAACATGTATGTAAAAAGAACAAGGAGTACTTGTGGCACCTTAGAGACTAACACATTTATTTGAGCATAAGCCTTCGTGGGCTAAAACCCACTTCATCGGATGCATGCAGTGGAAAATACAGTAGGAAGATATATACACACAGAACATGAAAAAATGGGTGCCATACACACAATAACGAGAGTGATCAATCTGATAATAGCTCACCTTAATTGATCACTCGTTATCGTGTGTATGGCAACACCCATTTTTTTCATGTTCTCTGTGTGTATATATCTATCTTCCTACTGTATTTTCCACTGCATGCAGCCGATGACATGGGTTTTAGCCCACAAAAGCTTATGCTCAGATAAATTTGTTAGTCTCTAAGGTGCCACAAGTACTCCTTGTTCTTTTTGCTGATACAGGCTAACATGGCTGCCACTCTGAAACATATTTGTATTACTGTTACCAGTTCTCTCTGTACCCATAAACCCAATCCTCCTTTTTGTTGTTGTTTATGTTTGCTTTGTTTTGTTTCACTCACTGCATCTTGACTTGTACTAAGCTTATAAACTCTCTGGAGAAGGGACTGTCTTTTGTTTTATGCCTGCATAGCCTAGTAAAACGGAGTTCCAGTGTGGCTGGAGCCTCTAGACGCTACTGTAATACAAATATTTATTTATTCAGATATTGGTCTCATACAAATTCCACATCAAAAAGCTCTGAATGGCCTTGACATACTTTTAAGAATACCAGAATACAAGTGATACTAATTAAAAATCAACCAAAGCAGCAGCACTTATTCCTCCCACCTACCTACACAATCCCAGTGTGGCAAATTGCTGGTACAATTATGATGGGTCCCATGCTTCCTCTTCTTGGGGGGGGAGGGGTTCAGGGCACAGTTTCCTGCCCCTGAACTAGGGTATATACTGTCCCACTAATAACCCAGAGAAGGGTAGTGGAGAGGGAGGGACCCAGGCCCACCCTCTACTCCCAGGCCCAGCCCAGCCCAGGGGCCCTAGGGATAGTGGTAAACCACTTGAACTAATGCTTCCTTCTCCTGGGCTACTTCCCTCTCCTGTTCTTCAGCTTGTGGGGCTTCCTGCCCTCTCTGCACAAACCAGGTGTCTCTTTACCTAGAGTCTTGGTCTTCTAGCCAGCCATGGCACATCTCCAAACTGCACTCCCACTCCCACTCCCACTCCTACTCCTACTCCTACTCCAACTCCTTCCCCTGACTGATTGAAGCAGGTGTTTTTATCAGGTGACTAGTTTCAGATGCTCTAATTGGCTTCAGGTGCTTTTAATTAATCTATAGAAACCTTTCTTCCCTCTATAGGGAATAAGGCTTCTCCTCATCCTGGGACTTACATATCTCTCCTAGATCACTCTCCTGCTGCCTTCTGGCCATGTTGTATCACATCCAGTTATGCAATACTGCTTAATACAACACCCCACCCCCATTGCCCTTTTCCACAAGACAAAAATCCCACCCTCACCTTGTCAGCCTGCTGTCAGTGCCCAGTTAGACAGATGCTCTTTGCATCATGCCCAGGTTAAAAATTTAAAGGTATTTTGGACTTTGAGAGCAGGATCCAATTGCTAAAATTAGGATAACAGGTATACACAAGCCGGTCCTTTGTGCAACTTGAAAGTTTTAAAAATAGATTATATTTATTTATCTCCCATTGCTGACCAACTCCTCCGTTGTAGGTGACTGATTTCTTGATCACAGCTGAAGTAGGTGTTGAGGAAAAATTTACAGGAGAGGACCATGGAATAATGGATTAATTCTGGGAAGGTGGTCCATGTACAAGAGGCAGCATAGAAGAAAGTGCATAGATGTTTGTGAAAGAGGTGGGGGAAATGAGCTCTCAAGGCCGGCATCATTGCTGGAGTGGAGGGGACTTGAGAAGAGGGAGAGAAAAAGATGAGAATGGTCTTGAAGGTGAGTACAGGAACTTGAACGAGATATAATGGAAAATGGATCCCATGGAGGGATTCACAGAGAGGACTGACATGGTCAGAGTGATGGGCAAGGAAGATGAGTTTAGCAGCTGTCCTTTATAGGTATTGGAGGGTGGTATTGTTGGTGTTGGGAAGGCCAGAGAAGAGGAGGTGATCATAATCATAATCAAGATAGGTGTTGATGATGGCCTGACTGAGAATGTTAGCAGTGTGGACAGATGGAAAAGATTGTATTCTAGAAATGCACTGGAGAAAGAAGTGGCAGAATACAAATACAGCCTGGATATCCAGAGCAAGGGAGAGGGAGGAGTCAAAGATAAGGCCTGAATAACAGGAAGGATGATGGTGTTGTGAACAGTAACAGAGGGGAATGTGGGAGTAGGGCAGTGAGGGATTTAAAGGAAAGATAACATGGCTAAAACTGAACTCCTTAAATTTAAGCTGGTAACATGACATCCAGAAGAAGTCAGACACAAACTGAACTACTAGACTGGCTAGGAGGCAGCTGATCAGTAGCAGAGGAAGAGGCTTTTGAATCAGATTAAATACACTAGTTGAAGCATGTCTGAATAGGTGAGATCATACAAAGAAAGGATGTCAAGCAAGTAGAGTAGATGGCCAAGGACAGACCTCTGCAGTATTCCCATAAAGAGCAGGAGAAGGCAGGAGGAAGTGACATTAAAGGAATCGCCAGAGAGATAGGCAGAGTAGAACCAAAAGAGGGCAGCATGAAAAGAAGATAAGAACCTGAGAAGTAGAGTGTGATCAATAATGTCAAAAAGAGCAGGGAGGTGGAGAAGGAGGAGGCCATAAGCAGGTCATTAGAGACTTTGATAAGAAGATTTTAAGTAGAGAGGAAAGGGAAGAAGCCAAACTGAAGAGGTTCCAGGATGGATTTGGAAGAAAAGCTCTTGAGACAATAGTCATAGATGGTGTGTTTATTGAGGTTAGAAGTGAAGGAAGGTATGGTTAAGCTCTAATTAAAGCACAGTGAAAACAGTTTCTAGAATTGTTCCCACTAAGAAGTAATGTCCACAGTTCTGAAGCTTCCCTGATCTCATGTCAGTCCATTTATAAATACAGAATACAGCAGACAGCAGTTATATTTGTCTTTTCAGCTGTCTATTACTATAATTCATTTTCAATGAATTTTTAAATATCTGTTACTAGCTTCCTTTGTCTCTCTGGCTTCTACTTTCAAAACGTGAGAATGAATCCTTGGCTTTTGTCTTCCTCAGATATTCAATTGCCATTTTCTTGGGATAATACTGATTTCCTTAAGTATGTCTCCTTCTCCCTAGAAAACATTTGTGTTCCCCATCTGATATTTGTGGACATAAAAGCAAAGAAACCATTTTAATGTTCAACAATGTCTATGCTTTGTCAATAAATTACCTCCTGAATCTATGAAGTTCCATTGTCTTCCTTGTGTTCCTATTTTGTAACACCATGAAATGTTTGCTAAATGGGTTCGTTTATTCAGCTACACATTTTCATTAAAATGTTGTTGTAGCCTGCTTTGGAGCATCAAGCCTATTTGAATGTTGCTGTTTGGAGGAAAAGCGCTTTCCTTCTTAAAAATCTCTGAAACATTGTTAAAGAAGTATGACAAAGTTTGGTTGTCTTATTCATGTTACTGAGTGTTTCTGATGAAGCCTCACGCTCCATGAGGGGGCCATGACATTGTCCAATTGGAAGGGCTTGGATTTCCTTCACAGGCTATTTCCTTTCGCATAAGCTGCTAATAACAAACAGGATTAATTTGCTTTTAAAGACTTTCCCTTTTCTCGTATTGCCTTTTGTCATTAGTTTGTGCCCTGCTGAAAAATGGTCTGTCAAGTGAATCAGATGTCACTTCTAAACTGAATAACTTTGAACAGATTACTGATGCAGAGCACAGGATATTAAACAGGGAAGATGACACATTTGTCCAGTGCTGCAGCCCTTGTGGTTGAACAACTAAAGCTGACAGAGTCTGAAAACAGGACAAACACTAAATTCGGACCAGCAACCACCCCTGGAACTGCTGGAGGGACCAATCTACTGACCATCTGAATTCAAACACATTAGAATATGCCTTCTAAAAATGGAAGCTTACTGAATGTTGTGCATCTAGCCCTGCTTCCTGAGTCATATTTTGTTTTGTTGCAACTGTTAATATGGAGGCAAGTTAGAAAAATGAAGCCTTCAGGTTGCTCTGGCTCTTGTTAGAATCAATAGCAAAATGCCCATTTACCTCCATAGGAGTAGGGATGGACCATCTGACAAATTCACAGGGGTGAAGACAGTGGTGGAAGCTATATGGGTGTACGTCAGGAACTGGGTATTACAACTTCAACTGATTTGGCATTCTGTGAGTATGAAAATCCATGTATCCTTCAAATTAAAGGAAAAGAGGTTGTAACCTGGAAAGCAATTTACAGGAGAATGTAAAATAAAGCAGAGGGGGCTTCTTTATCTCTTACACTCATTTGCTTTTCCTGATGCATTTTCTTCTTCTCTTCCCTCAACATATAAGTCATCATAAAACATAATGAATTGATTTCAGCTAAGGATAAAGGAAAAGGAGGAACCATAAAAAAGGGGAAGGGAGAGAGAGAGATCCAGAAACGCAGAGCTGTTCCTAAACAGACTGATATTTAAAATTTGCCAAGAGGCATTGACATCTCTTTATAATATTTGAAACCTGTTTAATTACTTAAAAATGTTTGTACTGAAGCTGACAGCTGTGAGAATACATATGCTGTATGGATAAAAATTATTCAGAATAAAGAATTAATCCTCTTATGGAGTCACAATACCCAAAATATGACATAGAAATGTATGATAGTCTTTGAATCAGGTCCTACATATGTTGTCTGATTGGGGGGGGGGGGTTTGTACTGGGTTTTTTTACTGACCAAAAAAAGTGAAAATTACTTTACCTATCACATAGTACCAATTATTATCTGCCAGTTTACAGAATAATGGGGAGAGAGAGAGAGCTGTTCAGTGGGTTAAACACTGCTTTTAGATACCATCAACCTTTTGTAGTGGATATTTGCCTCAGTTCTGACTTGGATTTCACTACAGCATCTATACTGTGACTAAAAAGGTAATACCATCATCCAGCTAACTTGGTAAAATTGTTCTTACTTTCTAAAGACAGTTATTAAAAAAGAAGGCAATACTACTGTCTCTATAATGTCAAAATTACACTAAGCTGCCCAATAGAAAACACATGAACTTCACCGATAGTAGGATACTATATTCCAGTTGTGAAAAGGTACCGTATTCACGATATGCTACAGAGTAATGGCCCAAAACATTACAAGTAAGATACTCAAAAACATTCAGCTTTGGGTTAACTCTGCTCCCTGTCTGTCTACCTTAGGCTTTTATACCGCCACCCATCACGTCAATACTGAGTGCCTTCCAAGTAAAACTAATATGAATAGCAAAGTCCCTAGTGGACTGCATGGAGTCTGGTAGAATTCTCCTTGACTTCCGTGAGAGCAGAGTTAAGTCAACATCAAGCACTTTTGAAAATTCCAGCCTGGATTTATAATAGTGCTACTACACTGGTAGTGGAATACAATAATGGCCCCCTCCTTAGTAAAGGATACAGTGTGCATTTAAGTCTTGTTAATATTAATAGGAGTTATCTGTGCACCCAACATCAAGGAGGAAACAAGCCTGCCTTCCTCATGTCCCCAGTGCCTGAGATCTCTAATTTGTGCAGACGAAAACATGGGACCAGATTCCCTCCTGGTGTAAATTGGTACATTTCCATTGTACTGTTAATCAGGAGCTAAAAGGGCAGAGAGAAGCTGAAATAAAGAAACAGCTTTTCATTCACTACAACTAGATCTCTTCTTTGCCATGAAGGTCACTGCAAATGTCTTAAAAATAAGGCTCATTAATATTCAAGTTGAAATATTTATAGCAATATATATTTATTTCTATATATAGCATTTATATATAGAAACACATGCATTTAAACGTATAGAAATGACTGGACAAAAGAAGGTTGCTAAATATTCAAGTTTCTTCACACTTTATACTTTTAAATGAAAGTACATTGTAAAGTATCACACTGCACACTCTCAAAACAACCTGAACTCTGTACTACCTCCCATTACACATCCATCTAACAGGGATACTCTATAAGCACAAACTTACAGAATTTCTTCTTTAATTTTCAGTAGTAACCTGTAATGATGGGCAATAGGCCCCATAATGTTGGAAACATTCAAAGTGTCATTGTGGTAACTAGCTCTAACAAAATCCTTATATTTAATTTTGCAGGAAAACAATGTTTCTTAGCAAATTTTTCTGATGCAGCCAGATTAATGAAAAGACTAAACTAGCCTTAGCCTATCTGGGAATACTGTTGGAGAAGTTTCATTTCATCAGCATTTCATTCTAGTAAAACTGGCTCAGTTGTACCACTTTACAGCTGTGATTTGTGAAGTAAATGGCAAGGCTAAATGTGCTGAAAATCCAACATGTTCCCTGAGCAACAAAGGGACTGAAGGCAAATGTTACAGAGTATCACTGACAACACCAGTAATGCTTGTTTAAGCATTTGCTTCATAAACAATGAAAAGCATTAAAAAGAAATTCAGAAACAGGCTTCTCTACCTTTTTATTCCTGCTCCAATTAGCTTTTTCACTGCTGTTTCTCTTTACACTCCCTTTAATTAAAAACTCATCTATGGTCATTTATGAATCTTGATATCACTTTTTCCCTTCTGTGAACCTTCCTTCCTAGCATCCTTTGTCCTTTTGTGAAATATGTTTTATTATTTGCATTATTGTAGCATCTGGAAACCACAGCCAACATTGGGTCCTCATTGTGCTAGGTGCTGTACATATAGATAGTAAGAGAGCTCCTGTCTTGAAAAACTTATGACCTAATTGCCCAGGGTGGGAGAAAGTAACTATTACCCTCCTTTTTCAGAAGGAGAACTGAGGCATAGAGGTTAAGGGCCTGATCCTAAGAGATCTCAAGTCCCATTGACTTCATGAGCTCAGTGATTGTCCCAAGGTGTCACAGGAAGTCTGTAGTCGAGCTGGCAAGAGAACCCAGATTTCCTGAGGCTCAGCCCAGAGCTTTAACCATGAGACTTTTTTTCCAGTCCAAATATTTGCCTGGTCTCTCATTTTTCTCACAACTGTGTAATATGTTCCACCTTTTTAATTTTCAAATATGAAAATTTTACTTGAACCAGTTTTCATTCCCCATTATTTTGACAGGGATCAAATCTCTCTAATAGCTTTTAACAGCATTTATAAGAGGGAGGGGGGACACAGGGCTGAGCTATGTTCAGTGCATCAAAGAAGCAGTGGGGGTAAAAGAGACTAATTTAGAGCAACCTCAGTGCAAAGAAGCTAACTAGAGAGCAGCCTTCTCAATTTAAGGTGCTACAATGACCTCTGTTCAAAGTAGTCTAATGTGTAATGAGCCTAATTCTCCTCTCACTTAAAATGGTGTAAATCTGGAATAACTCCATTGAAGTCAATGAATTTCAATTATAGAAAATTAAGGGGAGTTGAGAGGAGAATCAAGCCCAATATCTCCTCTTGGATTTGGTCATTTTCTATTTGCTATCAATTAAATTAATGTTCTTTCTTTCTTTTCTTTCAGCAGAGCTTCTTACAAGAGTGTGGGCCAAATTCTGCTCTTCTTTCTAGTGATGTAAGCCTGCTAAAGTCAGTGAAGTTGTCCTGAGATGCCTGAGAGTAGAATTTTGACCATTATTTGAAATGACAGCGGGAAGACTCAGTAGTTACAAAGTAATTGTAGTGTTAATCCCCAAGCTGTCAACACTCTTTAAAAAGTATAGCTTTTTCCCATGTGAGCCATTCAGTTTCACAATCAAGGAAAAAGTGGTGGTGGCTAACAGTCCGTTGGTGGTGAGTAAGAACTTGCCTATTTGTAGCACTAGGTATAAGTAGAGCACAATGAAACTGCAACCATCAACAGGAAGGAAAAATGATGTAAAGAATTCCAGTTAGAAATCCTGAAACTTGTTACTGTGAAATACAGATTTTGATGCACTAAAGACGTTAAAACTACAATGCCCATTCAAAGGGTCTGACATACAGAAGAAAGAAGAGCTTACGTTTTAAAGCACAAGAAAATGAGGTGAAGACTAAAATATAAAAACTTGGAGGTGTGTGGTTTGAAAGGAGCAAGCCTCAAGGCTAAAAAGCTGCATCAACGACTCTCAGCATGCAGCTCAAAAGCCTACAACCCTGAGCCAGCAGAGGGTCAGTCCTGTGGAAAGATTGCTGTTTCCAAGATGGAGGAGTATGGCTTACATAATGCCTTCTTCTCAGCTGATGATGCCATATTCACAGTTTAGAGCAAGGAAGGTTTTCACCCTATCATGGTTCTCTGGACTAGAAATAAGGCTCTGTTTTCCTAGCTGTCAAAAGATAGTCCAAGGGATTGTCTAAACACAGAGCTGTTTTAGCTCCATTCTAGAATAAGAGTGTCCCCACATGGAGCTAATGAGGGACAACTCCATGTGTAAACAAGCCCTAAGGGAAAGTGTTTGAAGAACAGCGTTAAAAAGAGAGGTTTCAGAGTAACAGCCGTGTTAGTCTGTATTCGCAAAAAGAAAAGGAGTACTTGTGGCACCTTAGAGACTAACCAATTTATTTGAGCATAAGCTTTCGTGAGTTACAGCTCACTTCATCGGATGCATACTGTGGAAAATGTAGAAGATCTTTTTATACACACAAAGCATGAAAAAATACCTCCCCTCTCTCCTGCTGCTAATAGCTTATCTAAAGTGATCACTCTCCCTACAATGTATGATAATCAAGTTGGGCCATTTCCAGCACAAATCCAGGTTTTCTCACCCCCCCCCCCACACACAAACCCACTCTCCTGCTGGTAATAGCTTATCTAAAGTGACCACTCATCTTACAATGTGTATGATAATCAAGGTGGGCCATTTCCAGCACAAATCCAGGGTTTAACAAGAACGTCTGGGGGGGGGGAACCTCTACTTGCGCTATATTGATGACATCTTCATCATCTGGACCCATGGAAAAGAAGCCCTTGAGGAATTCCACCATGATTTCAACAATTTCCATCCCACCATCAACCTCAGCCTGGTCTACTCCACACAAGAGATCCACTTCCTGGACACTACAGTGCTAATAAACAATGGTCACATAAACACCACCCGATACCGGAAACCTACTGACAGTTATTCCTACCTACATGCCTCCAGCTTTCACCCTGACCACACCACGCAATCCATCGTCTACAGCCAAGCTCTGCGATACAACCGCATTTGCTCCAACCCCTCAGACAGAGACAAACACCTACAAGATCTCTATCAAGCATTCTTACAACTACAATACCCACCTGCGGAAGTGAAGAATCAGATTGATAGAGCCAGAAGAGTTCCCAGAAGTCACCTACTACAGGACAGGCCTAACAAAGAAAATAACAGAACGCCACTAGCCATCACCTTCAGCCCCCAACTAAAACCCCTCCAACGCATTATTAAGGATCTACAACCTATCCTGAAGGATGACCCAACACTCTCACAAATCTTGGGAGACAGGCCAGTCCTTGCCTACAGACAGCCCCCCAACCTGAAGCAAATACTCACCAGCAACCACATACCACACAACAGAACCACTAACCCAGGAACCTATCCTTGCAACAAAGCCCATTGCCAACTGTGTCCACATATCTATTCAGGGGACACCGTCATAGGGCCTAATAACATCAGCCACACTATCAGAGTCTCGTTCACCTGCACATCTACCAATGTGATATATGCCATCATGTGCCAGCAATGCCCCTCTGCCATGTACATTGGTCAAACTGGACAGTCTCTACGTAAAAGAATAAATGGACACAAATCAGATGTCAAGAATTATAACATTCATAAACCAGTCGGAGAACACTTCAATCTCTCTGGTCACGCAATCACAGACATGAAAGTTGCGATATTACAACAAAAAAACTTCAAATCCAGACTCCAGCGAGAAACTGTTGAATTGGAATTCATTTGCAAATTGGATACAGTTAACTTAGGCTTGAATAGAGACTGGGAGTGGCTAAGTCATTATGCAAGGTAACCTATTTCCCCTTGTTTTTTCCTACCCCCCCCCATCCCCCTCAGAGGTTCTTGTTAAACCCTGGATTTGTGCTGGAAATGGCCCACCTTGATTATCATACACATTGTAAGGAGAGTGGTCACTTTAGATAAGCTATTACCAGCAGGAGAGTTGGTTTGGGGGGCGGGGGGGATGAGAAAACCTGGATTTGTGCTGGAAATGGCCCAACTTGATTATCACACACATTGTAAGGAGAGTGATCACTTTAGATAAGCTATTAGCAGCAGGAGAGTGGGGTGGGGGGAGGTATTTTTTCATGCTTTGTGTGCATAAAAAGATCTATGCTTTCCACGGTATGCATCTGATGAAGTGAGCTGTAGCTCACGAAAGCTCATATATGCTCAAATAAATTGGTTAGTCTCTAAGGTGCCACAAGTACTCCTTTTCTTTTTGTTAAAAAGAGAGGAGCAAACAGAAAGTAACACTACAGTTCTCACATTCCACAGTGCACTTTGGTGGGCTTCAGGGATCTGTTGTCTTGCCCTCCTTTCTTGAGTCTTGTAGATGGAGAGGGAGGAAGCTGACATTTGAAAAGAACAAGTAAATCTACAGCTATTATCTATATTTTGTTTTGCATTACCAGTTATGTAAATGGGTCAAGTGAGCTGCTCATACGTAGTGTCTTTCAATGACCAGCTTTCTTCAAAATATAAAGAATAATGGAGAAGTAGGGTTTGGCTTTCTAATATTAACAAAAATATACATGCAATGCTCTTTGGGGTGCAATTAGTGGGATGCACAAAACTTTTGACTGTAGCTGACCCAGTGAGGGGCCTCCTCACACCATTCCTCAAGACCTACTTCTGCAATGATGTCTATAGTAAATTGTCAACAGGCTGACTGTGGCTAGACAGCCAGCTAGAAGGAGCTTCTGATATTTCTTTCTTTTAATATATAATAAGCAGTTTTGAGTAATTTTTTATCTATGTACCTAACTGACCTGTGTAAACACCAGAACTTGTTTGAGTTTCCCTTTTCCTTCTTCTCCTACTCTTTCCTGTTTGATGCATGCACTTGCTGTTTTGCATTAAATTACCTTATAAGCTCTTTTGGGTGGGAACTGTTTGTTTACACTATGTTTGTAAAACACCAAATGCATTCTGACCCCCACTTCTGACCTAGGCTTCTAGGCATTTTTTATATATGCATCAATTTTATTTAATATTTGAACAATCACGTTTTCACATTTAGGCCCTTTTGCCCTCCTGTGTTGCATGCCATGGGGGAATCTGAAGAGAGTTAGTCACGTAGTAGGGTTTGTCTTGACTGGGATTTAAAGGTGTGTTGTTTACAAGTCATTGATGACATGTTCCAAAACTCTAGCGTAGACAAGACAGCATAGACTTCCTAAACTGGTCAAGCTGAAGCCCCAGGCCCAGGGGAAATAACAGTTATATGGTGTGGTAGAGCACTCAGTACCTTTCATGCTTGGGCCCAATAGAGTCAACCATGCAATCACTGAACTCGTTATCAACCCATCTCTGTCCTCAGTGTATCATTTCCTTTAATGAACATGCCATCCTTAGAATTATTTTTTCTCTAGTTATAATTGCAGTTTAATTTCTATTGCATCAGTTTTTTTAAATGACTACATAAAGAAAAAATTCTCAATGTAAGCATTGCAACCATTTTTCTGTTACTTGGTTAACGTCAAATATGATGGTCTCATTTTGGCTGGATCATTGTTTTCGGGTGAGTCTATTAATTTGCACTATTGTCTGAGATACCAAATGGAAAAGACTAAATTTTATAAATTAGCAAGTAAATAGACAAAAAGAAGTAAAAAGAACAGAATATTTTGTTCACAGAATCTTAGAAGATAGAGAAGAAAAATACATGTTACATCATCCATTCACTTTAAAAGTAGGACTATTCCTTACGGTAAATTCTCTGGCATTTTGAAAAGTTTAGTTAAAAAGTCCTAAGCAATGGGGCTTCCATCACTTTCTTTGGAGGACTGTTTCATAACCTAATATATTTTGTCAGCCATTTTTTATGATACACAGCCTAAGTTTTCCTGTTCTGACCTTCTTCTCATACTTTTAGTTATGATCCTGTGCAACATGAAATTACTCCTTTCTGTCCTTGGCGTTTATATCTTGTCAGTTTACTTAGATTATCATATTCCTCTCCTTCCTTAGTCATTACCTAACAAAGCTATATGGATCTGGTTCTTTTAAACTTTCCTCTTAAATCACTTTCTCCAGTCCCCGATCATTTTTATTATTCTGCTCTTTAGTTCAGACTTAATGGTTTATACTATACAAGTAAAGGTTCTGCAACATATTTTGTAAAGTGTTGATGTCTTAATGTGAGACCTCTCTACAACTCTACTCTTAAATCTTTGTTGCAGAGTGGGGATAGGACCCTGATATCTGGGTGCAAATCAAAGTGGGTGGATTAGCAAAATTCAGGTTAGTAATATCTGATTATATTTCTTTTGTAGTTGACTTGGGAAGGACCTCTAGGATCTTCTCCTTTTTTTTTTCCTCCTCTTTATTTTTCTCTCCTAACCCCACAACCCAAAAAGGCGCTTTGTTGCATCCACCATCTCTTTCCTTGAAAAGGACCAGACACAGGTCACTCCTGAGACCATCAACACAGATCCAGGCATTTTAGCATATGTCTGCACTGGAGATGGGAGATATAATTTCTAGCTCAAGTAGGCATACCTACACTAGCTCTGATTTGAGCTAGCATGCTAAAAATTGTACAGTAGATAGATGGGAAAACATGGTCAGCAGATTTTTTTGTTTTGTAGGGACCCAGGAGAAATGTAGTACCACAGCATGAGCAGCAGGATGGGCTAGCTGCCAGAGTACAGTCCCACTCAGGACCCCAGGTACATACTCAGGCATCTAGCTACACCCATCAGCTCTGCCACAGCAACTACTCTTCTGTTTTTAGCACCCAAGCTCAAACAGAGCTAGCATGATAGGTCTGTTCAAGCTGTAGATTATGCTTTCCAGCTCAGTGTAGTCATGCTCCTAGGACGAGCTGTTTAAGAGTAGCAGGAAGCATTTCCACTCTTAAGGGGCTGAGAATGCCATGTGGACAGAACAATGCATGATGCTTGGCACCTACCATCTCAGGAAACTTGAGATCCATGTTCTGATTCTTCATTATATTAGGCTGGCCAACAACTTTGTGTTTCACATTACCTAGGGTTTAGACTGAACCAGTACAAAGTTGGAAGCCATACAAGCTCTCTTCTGATGTCCCCTTCAAAACTGCAGAATTTAAGCATCCACTTTTAGTTGTGGGGGCAACCCATAAAGCTCAGCTTTTCAAAGCTTTTGGGCACAGAGATGCAAACTACATGTGCAATTGCATGCTTTAATTTGCCAAGGATGCCATGGGTGGACGTGGGGAAAAAACTTATACAAATGGCCAATTCTGGTCATGCATGGGCAGTGTGCACAATTGCAGTAATTTCACACATAATTCATTCATGTTTCACAAGGATTTTTTAAAAAAAAACAACAACTCTGTTTGTGTATGTTTTTGGGGTTGTTTTTTTTTTAAATCTGGCCCCAAATGTCTATCCTTTATGCTTGCAACGAGAATTTCCTAAATGTGAGCCAATGCAATGCTGTATTCCTGTGTCAGCATACAGATTGAAGCAATAGCTCTTGAGAGGTGTAAACATCTAAATGGGATGCTAACTCTGACAGTGTAAATGCCAATATTATTTGTTTTATGGCTGATCACTCCTCAGTAGAACCATTAAGCTATTGCAAGACTAGGCGGAGTCTGTATGATTGTGAGTTCCTTTGGGGCAGGAATGAATAAACTGCGGAGACTATACTGGCATAGCTAGGTCACTGTAGCTATACCAATTACCCCCATAGTATAGACTCATCCTACACCAAGAGAAGTTGGAAGACCACCTCCCTGCACAAAGGTATCTACATTGATGCATTCTTCCATCAACATAGTTGTGTCTATGCTGGGGGGTAGGCTGGCATAGGTATGTCGGTCAAGGGTGTGGATTTCTCATACCCCTGACTGACGTAGCTATATTGACCTAACTTTTATGTGTAGACCAAGCCTGTGTCTTCCTGTATCTTGACTTTAGCAAAGCTTTTGACACGGTCTCCCACAGTATTCTTGTCAGCAAGTTAAAGAAGTATGGGCTGGATGAATGCACTATAAGGTGGGTAGAAAGTTGGCTAGATTGTCGGGCTCAACGGGTAGTGATCAATGGCTCCATGTCTAGGTGGCAGCCGGTGTCAAGTGGAGTGCCCCAGGGGTCGGTCCTGGGGCCGGTTTTGTTCAATATCTTCATAAATGATATGGAGGATGGTGTGGATTGCACTCTCAGCAAATTTGCGGATGATACTAAACTGGGAGGAGTGGTAGATACGCTGGAGGGCAGGGATAGGATACAGAGGGACCTAGACAAATTGGAGGATTGGGCCAAAAGAAATCTGATGAGGTTCAATAAGGATAAGTGCAGGGTCCTGCACTTAGGACGGAAGAACCCAATGCACAGCTACAGACTCGGGACCGAATGGCTAGGCAGCAGTTCTGCGGAAAAGGACCTAGGGGTGACAGTGGATGAGAAGCTGGATATGAGTCAGCAGTGTGCCCTTGTTGCCAAGAAGGCCAATGGCATTTTGGGATGTATAAGTAGGGGCATAGCGAGCAGATCGAGGGACGTGATCGTCCCCCTCTATTCGACATTGGTGAGGCCTCATCTGGAGTACTGTGTCCAGTTTTGGGCCCCACACAACAAGAAGGATGTGGATAAATTGGAAAGAGTCCAGCGAAGGGCAACAAAAATGATTAGGGGTCTGGAACGCATGACTTATGAGGAAAGGCTGAGGGAACTGGGATTGTTTAGTCTGCGGAAGAGAAGAATGAGGGGGGATTTGATAGCTGCTTTCAACTACCTGAGAGGTGGTTCCAGAGAGGATGGTTCTAGACTATTCTCAGTGGTGGAAGAGGACAGGACAAGGAGTAATGGTCTCAAGTTGCAGTGGGGGAGGTTTAGGTTGGATATTAGGAAAAACTTTTTCACTAGGAGGGTGGTGAAACACTGGAATGCGTTGCCTAGGGAGGTGGTGGAATCTCCTTCCTTAGAAGTTTTTAAGGTCAGGCTTGACAAAGCCCTGGCTGGGATGATTTAATTGGGGATGGGTCCTGCTTTTGAGCAGGGGGTTGGACTAGATGACCTCCTGAGGTCCCTTCCAACCCTGATATTCTATGATTCTATAATTCTATGCAGAGAGAATACTATTACTAAAATGAATATGTCCCACTGCCTTTTTCCCCACTGGCATTACCCACTTACTTTGAAAAGAGATTTAAATCTGTTACTACTTTATTAAATGAACATTCTGTGTCTTTCTTTTTTTTTTTTTTTTTTTTTGGTTTGTTTGTTTCCCACTGCAGTGCTTTAAACTTTTCCCTATCATTAAGCCATTTGAGTGAAATATTGAACTGATTAATGTGGCATTTTCCACCAAACTGTTTCAGGAAATGTTGCACCTTACCAGTGGGATACTTTTGAATAATGTAATCTCCTTAGTATAATTAAAACTAAGTTCTGAAGTTAGTACCTTTTTTCCCTGGAGGCACTCATCAAAATGTCAAGTGTTCCTTCTAGTGGAACTGCCATCCTATAGTACAAACAAATATATTATCCACTGTTCCTTGCAAGCAGGAGACCTTTGCCTCCATTCTTTGTCACTTTAATTTTAACATGAGTAAATAGTGCATGAAATAATAAACAGTCTTTATGCACAGAAGGATACAGTATTTCAAAAAACGGCTTGAAGAAGAAAGATGAAGTATCATAGGTAAGAATTATAAGAGGTCCTTGTTTTGCTTTGCTAATTTTTCCTTTTAAGTGTTACTGTAAAAAACAAAGTTTAAATGCTTATTTACTGATGGAACAAATGATAAGCAACAAAACATTTGCTTCTCTCAGGATATTCGGTTTTCTTCCCTTAGAGAAAAATAAGGGTTACAGTGCCATCATCTGGATAGATGGGAAAACATGGTCAGCAGATTTTATTGTTTTGTTTTGTAGGGACCCAGGAGAAATGTAGTAGACTTCCAGGCAAAAATCCTGCTTAATAAGGAATTAAGAATGTAATTAAAAGTGGAGAACCCATTAAGAGAACTCTCAAGAAACATAAAACAGCCTAAAAATTCAGAGTTACAGTTCAACTTAAATAATTATTATGTTCGCTGAAAAACCTTCACCCTGTCCCTACCCTTCCTGCCCCATATTTGCAGCATTTCAGTGTTGGTTAGGTACATTAATGAAAGGAAGGAAATTGCCTTCCTTTACAACACCATGTTATTATCTACTTCTGAACACAGACATTGGGTCTGATGGTCTGATCTAGTATGCTTAATTCCATGCATATGATAGCATCCCTTTTTAGCTATTAAAGTATTTGGTACAATACAATTTCACAATAGCATTCTATTTTCAGGAAATGTGGGTGATCAGAGGCTCACAACCATGTTGACTTTTATTTGGTTTTAGATTTCACAGATCTAATTTGGGAAAAAGCAAGACACTTATATTCTCTGTAAATGTATAATGTTTAATTTAAATTATAACCCAATAACATCTGTGAAAACTGTTCAGGAAGCTGACTACATTTGGCCTTTTATCAAGTCACCTGTGCAAGAATGGTTTTCGTCCAACATTTTTATTATCGTCATTTATTATTAAAGATAGTTGTAATGCACCGTACACGCATGTTAAGAACCACCCTTTGGAGACTGCAAAGCCCACACATGAACTTTCTATTTTTTAAGAAACCTGAAGCTGTCGAGTAATCTCAAGTTTCTTTCTTTTTTTAAAAAAAGTGTCTAGCCCTTGTCTTTGTGTAGACAGATTTCTACTGGTTTGACATTTTCCAGACTATTTAGAATGTAATATACCCTACTGCCTGAGTGCTCACCAAATGGAACAAAAAAAAAAAAAAAAAGGAAGGGCCCAAGAAGTGGAATAGATTTCTCCCTCTTCCCCAGCAGGTTCCCCTCTGTGTATGGGTGCATGTACGCATGCCCATTTGCACGTTCTTTTCTCGCTTCTCTCTCTCTTTCTCAGTTGTTGTTATGGGAAGGCTAGGTTAACAAACTGTGTTTTCACTTAGGACTTGTCCATATGAGGAAATTACAGTGTCATAACAGATTCAAGTTTTTAACTCAACATAGTTAAACCAGTGCCAAAGGCTGTGTGATAAGTAAAAGGTTTAATTAGACCAAAACAAATCAGTCTTACGCTGAAATAAATGTCCACACGGCCTCTTGCACTGGTTTAATTAAATTGACCTAAAAGCGATCATAGTGATGCTGGACCGGTGTAACTTTCTTGTGTAGATAAGCCCTTAATGTGTAAGGCAGTGAGGTCTATGGTTACTCCCATCTCCTCTAGAAGAGACTTTCATAGTCTTGGCCAGTTGTCAAGAATGCTCTGTCTCCTGCTCTTATGAGCTTGACTCTTGAGGTTGACAGTTCCTGAAGAACATTACTTTAAAGGAAAGTCATGGTCCATAATCAAAAGGTGCTTTTTTTTAGGTAACTTTATATAGTGCCATAGAGAACCTTTAAAGGTGTGACCAACACCTTGAAATGTACCTGGTTTTCACTGGGGAGTAGATCACTAGGTTGATGTGCTCTCACTGGCTGTTGTTGCTAGAGAGGTGAGCTGCTGCCCTGTGGAGTAATTGGAGCATTTTTAAGATTGGGACACTTTAATTTCATATTTATCCTACAGACTTTGAGTTATCTTAAGTTTGGTTAAGGAAATACATATGTGTTGTAAAGAAAGGAGCTAAGTAGCAAGAGGAAGGAAGGCCTTGAAAATGATGAGTTATAAGGGAGAAAGAATGAAGTAGGAACGAGGTCTGGATCAAATAATAACTAATGAGATACGGGGAAGTTTTTAAAAAGAAGGCCTCTGACTGAAGGGGTGACTGCAGATGGTTTTAAATAAAACAAAAAGAATCTGTTTTAAAGGGAGTCAGTGTAAACCTTTCCACCCCACACCCCAGCATTATTTTAAAAGTAAAGACTCTGTGAACCCAGGTGGAATGAAAAAACTGTTGGTGAGCAAGAACTAGGGGAAGAAAGACCTTGGGAAGAAAGGAGGTTGTAAATCTTATCTGGATTAAGTCTGGAACTGAGGGTGAATGGTCTCATATTGGTTTTTAGCTGAAGTCAGTAATTGGCAATGACATTTATTCTCTGAAGGGTATAAAAAGAGTTACAAATTTGAAGTTTCTTTGTCAGATCCTACCTGATCATGTGGATCATGCCAGAATGAGATGGTTTTCCCTAGGTCTGGCCTATTTGTAAATATACTGATCACATGATTATAAATACCATGTTACAGTATTGGGTGTAGACACAGTTTATTTTTAGGCAGTCAGGCATGTTTAGAGTAATTGTTTAAATAACATTTGGCCTTTGGACTAAATAAAGGAATTTGTGGTTAAATTAGTGTCTGGTGGTGTCATAAATATAAAGGGAAGGGTAAACCCCTTTGAAATCCCTCCTGGCCAGGGGAAAGCTCCTCTCACCTGTAAAGGGTTAAGAAGCTAAAGGTAACCTCGCTGGCACCTGACCAAAATGACCAATGAGGAGACAAGATACTTTCAAAAGCTGGGAGGAGGGAGAGAAACAAAGGGTCTGTGTCTGTCTGTATGCTGGTTTCTACCGGGGATAGACCAGGAATGGAGTCTTAGAACTTTTAGTAAGTAATCTAGCTAGGTATGTGTTAGATTATGATTTCTTTAAATGGCTGAGAAAAGAATTGTGCTGAATAGAATAACTATTTCTGTCTGTGTATCTTTTTTGTAACTTAAGGTTTTGCCTAGAGGGGTTCTCTATGTTTTTGAATCTAATTACCCTGTAAGATATCTACCATCCTGATTTTACAGGGGGGATTTCTTTATTTCTATTTACTTCTATTTTTTATTAAAAGTCTTCTTGTAAAAAACTGTATGCTTTTTCATTGGTCTCAGATCCAAGGGTTTGGGTCTGTAGTCACCTAGGCAAATTGGTGAGGCTTTTTATCCAACATTTCCCAGGAAAGGGGGGGTGCAAGTGTTGGGAGGATTGTTCATTGTTCTTAAGATCCAAGGGTCTGGGTCTGTAGTCACCTAGGCAAATTGGTGAGGCTTTTTACCAAACCTTGTCCAGGAAGTGGGGTGCAGGGTTTTGGGAAGTATTTTGGGGGGAAAGACACGTCCAAACAGCTCTTCCCCAGTAACCAGTATTAGTTTGGTGGTGGTAGCGGCCAGTCCAAGGACAACAGGGGGAATATTTTGTACCTTGGGGAAGTTTTGACCTAAGCTGGTAAAGAGAAGCTTAGGAGGTTTTTTCATGCAGGTCCCCACATCTGTACCGTAGAGTTCAGAGTTGGGGGAGGAACCTTGACAGGTGGTCTCCCTGATAACATTAGAAATTATTACTATTAATAATAATTCCAACAGACACTCATTCCCTAGTATCGCAAATGTTGTAATCCAGCCTGAAAATCATAAAAGCCAGTGGATGCTGCTGCCCAGACTAAATGATGGAGCTACAGGTAACTCCACCCCTGAGTTCTGGATCCTCTTTCACCCAACACTAACTGCCTCAGAATACAGTGTCCCGCCACCACTTGCCTGTGCATGGATTCCTACACACCCTCTCTCCAGGCTGAGAAAAGCCAACACCAGGCTCAGAATTCCTCCCCCACATATCTGATACTCATCGCCAGCAGGCTTAGGAGTCTTTCTGCAACTTGTTGCTTGGTCTGGAGAAGCAGAAGCCACAGGAACCATGGGCATAAGATCTAAAATATACCCACAGAAGCCTGTATTCCTTGCTTTGTGCCTTCTCTCTCTCTGCTAGCATCTATGTGCTCTGCAGCCAGAAGTCCCGCAGGAGCAGCCAAGTGAATTGCATCCTCTAGGGGTTGGAGCAGCTCCATCCCTAAAAGGAGTTCCCAAGTGGCAGCAGATGGTACTGCACATGCATTACGTCAGCTGCACTATACATCAAAAACCTGACAAAAGCATGGATCACTGTGACTAGGCCATCATCCAATACTAAAGACTACATCTTTCTTGCCAGCACCAGATAGGGGACCATTTTTGTAAGTAGTTACAAGTAGTTACAAGCCAGGAGGAGTCCAGAAGAACACCCACATCAAAGGTGCCGGAAGTAGTAGGGGGGGGCCCTCCCCATCTGTGGCTGGCTGCTCTGGTGGTGAGCCAGCTGTCCTCTCCTCTGGCACCACAGCTGCCCCTAATGGGTGAAAGGTGTAATTGCAGACCCTCCCCAGCAGAATCTATTATTTTGCTGGGGGGGATGGGATTTGCACTTATGTTTCTTTTGTTTAAAAGTGTTGAGGGGGGCATGGTCTCCTGGTTCTCTCCAGTTCTGGCACCGTTGACCCAAATTATGGACTAACCTCACTATTTACAAATGTAATGTCCACATAATGAGAGAGGTTAGGGTGCTGACTAAACCTTCAGTGTTTTCCTCTTCCCACCAATATCACTTCAGTGTTACTCAAGTTTAGCTTTAGCCTGCTGCCTTTCATCCACTTGTTGGTCTGTCAGACATAGGCACATTTGAGCAATAGCACTCCTGGCACTGAATGTGAGTTGAGACATAGCCAGGTGTCATCCTTATGTTGCTGATGTTTGAGACAATGATGTCTCACAGTTTCCCCAATGGCTTCATATAGATATTGAACAGGATGGGTAATGGTATATATCCAGGAGCAGCCACACAAGTGGGTAGTCGGGTAGCAGAGGAGAAGGTGACTGTCATCACACTAAGTGTGGCTTGAAAGGAAAGATCAATGGTATCAAATGTCATAGAAATAGCTAGTAATATGAAACTAGTCAACCTTCCCCTACCTATATGGACAAGAAGAGATGATCCATTAGGGAAGCTAGTCCAGTTTCCTTTCAATGTCAAAGCCTGAAACCTTACTAGGGGAGACCCTACTGATAGTGGACCCATAGCTGGAGAAAGTTCTTTGCTAGCTCTTCAGTTTAATTTGCTCAGGTAAAGAGGTTGGTTATGGGGCAGTAACTGGCTCAGTCCACAGGGTCCATAGATGGCTTCTTGAGTGCTGACCAAACTACGGGGTGCTTTAGGGGGATCACTGCCTAGGGTTGTGCTTTGGAAACCATGTGGCACAGTCACAGATCTCCCAGATATTGAAAGGGGCCCTAGACCAATTCACAGTTGTGGGGCATGGTGCCATGTAGGATATAACTGATGCAGCAAAGGCTATCACTAGCCAGCCTTCTCTGCTTAATAGCTATTATTGTCTGCCAATAATGAAGGGTAACTCAATAGTGTCAGAGGAGTGTAGTGTCTAGTGGAGTAAGCATAAGATTGAGAGCAAGGGATTCTTCTCATGATAATGGCTCACGCATCTTTCATCAGGTGACAATCACTTTTCCTCAGTTTCCTTAGCTGTAAAATAAGAACAATAATGTTTACTTACCTATCTGCCCCAGAATATTGTGATGATTAATTTGTTCATGTTTGTAAAGTGAAGGGTTCATGCAGGGTTCATGCACCTCCAAACATTCAGGGCACACCTGAGTGTTGTGTAGAAGCAGTGCACACACTGCTCCTTCCAAGGACATGGACCATGGGAAGTCACCCAAAGGACATGAACCGTGGGAAGCTTCCTTGGAAGGGGCTCAAGGCCTGAGAGCAAGGAATGTAGTAGATAGAAGCTGGTAAATAAGAATATTAATCAAAGTCATATTATTCCTTTTGTTGTTTCCTTTTGCAGTTGGAGTATGTAATGTGCATGAGTGGAGAAAGAATAAAAGAGAGGGTGAAAAGCCGACATGGCAGACCTTCCCGCTTGCTTGCTAAAAGCCTTGTTTGTCTTGCATTTGAACCACAACAACTGGCGTCCAACGTAGGGCCCTCAGCACTCACCTCGCCCGGCAAGGGTTCCAGACGCGTCACTCATCCGCTTCGCGGATCCCGGTGAGTACTTCTTCGTCGTGGTAAGTATGGGAAGTTCCCTCTCTGCTTTGCAAGTGCAACACCGCAATGAGCTACAATATTTGCTGCGTAAGGCTCAGCATGATTGCCCCACTTGAGAACTCACTCTCCTGCTACAGAAGGTGAGTGCCCAATGCCCGTGGTACCCTGAGGCCGGAACCCTTAAGCCAGCAGACTGGGAGCAGTTGGGCCAGACATTGCACAAAGAGCCTCGGGCGCCCGTGCAGGCCTTACATGCCTGGCACCTCTGCCACGACGCGATACAGCGTGTCACCTCGGAAGGGCCCTCCCTCGCGCCAATAGAGAGGCTGCTGATTGCGCCACTCCCGTCCGCTTCTGCAGCCATCCCTCCTCCTGCTTCGCCCCCAGTGCCTCAATTACCACCGCCTCCCCCGTCTTCCCCACCGGAGCCGGTGTGTGATCACCGTCCCCCCGTGGGACCCCATACTCCGGGGCCCCCTGGGGGATCGTCCGCATCTGCTCAGGGGCTTTCGCTGGTGCAACAAATCGTTCACACAGCAAAGACTCACTCAGATATTACAGCAGAGGAGCTAGCTGATCTGGTCTCAGTTTGTCCAGTGACCTGGCAGGATGATGTCCAGGGCAACCAGCTTGCAAACTGGGTCAGTTTGCCTTACTCGGTGATCCGAGAGGTAAAGAAAACGATTCGCGAGTTCGGCCTGACTAGCACGTATGTACGTGGTCTCATTGAAGGGCTAGGTACTGGGTACACCCTGGTCCCAGAAGACTGGAAAGCGCTGTTGCGCATGATGCTGACGCCTAGTCAGTATGTTATTTGGTTTAGTGAGTATCGGCAGATGGTGGAACGCCAAGCCCAGGTATATAGAGAGCAAGGTGTCATTTATGAGCAGTTGGCAAGGGAGGGCCAGTTTGCTACCATTCAGATGCAGTCTCAACTCCCTCAGGCTGTCTTCCCCATTATTTCCACCTGCGCCCAGCATGCCTTCCGGAAGGTCCCGGATTCAGGCAGGCCTACCAAAAGCTTTGCCAGTATCCGTCAGGGTGCGTCAGAGTCCTTTATGGATTTTACCAACTGATTGCAGGAGGCTATCCACCGACAGCTGGATAGCCCTGTGGCAGCTCAGGAGATCCTGTTAAAAATGGCGGTTGAAAATGTGAACAAGGATTGCCACCGTGCTCTCCAGGCGGCACAAGCCCCTGGAATTCTAGAGCTGTCGGACATGCTGCGGGCGTGCCAAAACATCGGAACTCAAGTACATAAAGCTGGAGTTCTGGCCGCCGCCCTGCGGAAAAGCGGGAAGGAGGGGAAGCGTTGTTACCATTGTGGTAAGGAGGGTCACTTTCAGCGGGAGTGCCGCTCATCGACAGCGCCCGCTCGCCCCTCAAAGAAGTGCCCCAAGTGTCGAAAGGGCTATCACTGGGCTAATCAGTGTCGTAGCGGGTCGGGAAACCGCATGACGGGTCCCCCCCGAACCCAGGACCAAACAGGGGGGTTCCCCACTCAGATGACTGTCCCTCTGCCTTAAAATCCATAGGATCCATGAGGGTGGCGACTGCCGGAAGTGCTGGGCTTGATTTGATTATGCAGGAGGACTGATTTTCGCTTGCCGATTTTTGGTTGCCGGGGGAGGTTTGCGCCATACCTACACAGGTGACGGGACCTCTCCCTGCCGGGTTTGTGGGTCTGATTCTCCCTCGCTCACACGCTGGGAAACAGGGTTTTTTTGTCATCCCAGGAGTCATTGACGCCGATTACACTGGCGTTATTAAGGTTCAGGTATGGACCCATCTTCCGCAGTCGCTCCCGCATGGACGATCAATTGCACAGTTGATTATAGTCCCCTATCAGGTGCCAGCCACAGAGGAATGGGCCCGGGGTGGGAATGGCTTTGGATCGACACTGTCTCAGTTGCCGTCTCACAACACGTCCTCTCCACTTGTTGCTCTAACAATGTCGCTCTGCCCCTCGAAGCCTCAGTTAACACTTCTCTTAAATAATGTTCCTTTTACAGGGCTGGTGGACATTGAAGCTGATGTTACGGTGATTCGTGATCAGGAGTGGCCGGTCAGTTGGCCAACAGTTCCTTCTAAAGAGTTGTGGGGGATCGGGGGTAGCAAACCTGGGCACCAAAGCTTGTCTTGGATCACGGTCTCTAAACCAGGAGGCCGTGCCCTTGCTACAATCCGTCCTTTTGTGCTCCCTGTCCACCTCAATATTTGGGGCCGTGACTTACTTGTAAAGTTGGACACCACCCTCGATATTAATATATAATGGCCCAAAACCCTCCCTCACCCACTTTGCCATCAGCATTGCCATTGGTATGGCAATCCTTAGAGCCCGTATGGATTGACCAGTGGCCTCTCCCCCTAGAAAAACTGAAAGCACTTCATTCACTTGTGCAACAACATTTGCATGCACAGCGCTTGGAGAGCTCCACTAGTTCTTGGAACACCCCGGTGTTCGTTATTAAGAAAAAATCTGGTGCATGGAGGCTGTTACACGATTTAAGGGAAATAAATAAACTCATCCAACCCATGGCCCCTTGCAGTTTGGGTTGCCAAACCCGAATTTAATTCCTCAAACCAATCAGCTTTGTGTGTTAGATTTAAAAGATTGTATTTTCACAATCCCCCTTTGCCCACAAGATCGCGAAAAATTCGCATTTACGGTGCCAGAATATAATAATCAGCGACCCTCTCAAAGGTACCAGTGGAAGATCTTGCCCCAGGGAATGCAAAATAGTCCAACCTTGTGTCAACTTTTTGTGGATCGGGCTCTCACCCCTTTTCATGCCCGATTATATGGATGATATTTTGCTTAGCGGTCCCCAGGTCATGGCACAACAGCTTGAATATTTGTCTCAGATTCTTGGCCAAAATGGCCTGTTAGTGGCACCAGAAAAAAACCAACGCTCTTATCCCTACCAATATCTCGGGCATAAGGTTTTACAAACCTGTGCTGCCCCTGTTCGCCCGGAAGTGGTCCTACCCCAACCCCTAACCCTCGTTAAATTACAACAAATTTTGGGTCATTTAAATTGGATTCGACCCTACTTCCATCTCCCCACATCGATGCTGCGGCCGTTGTTCGAGCTCCTACGTGGAGCTCGGGCACTGGGCGCAGTTATTGCCATCACTGAGGAGCACATTGCCTGCATTCGACAGATCAATGCAGTGTTGAGTCAGCAGTTTGTGGATAGACTCACTGAGGTTCGTCCCCTGCGGTTAGTTCTCCTTGCCACCCCTCATACGCCTACTGCAGCTCTGTTTGTACCTCGTACAGACACAGCCGTCTCTATCATAGAGTGGATATATTTGTCTTCCACTCCTCCTCGGAACATTTATCCTTATTTAGATGCCCTCTCCAACCTTGTTCGTAAAGCCCGCCACCATGCAGTGCAACTCACGGGCACTGATTTAGTTGCCATTGTTTTCCCCTTAACACGTAGTGAATTTGATTCCTTGTACCACACCTCCTTGGCCTGGCAGGTTGCTCTTTGTGATTATATGGGAGAGATTTCTTATAATCCCCCAAAAGATCCTCGGTTGGTGATCACACAAAAGGTGCCACTAATCGTACATCATCTTAGCCGCTCTTGACCTATTGTTTCAGCTATCACTCTTTTTACTGATGGCTCTCCACATCGCGGTGTTGTCACCTATCAATTAGGTGACCCCCCTCATTGGCATTCTCGTTTTACGCTGCCTCAGTGTTCCGCGCAGCGCTCAGAACTGGCTGCTGTTATTTTGGCCTTTCAACTTTTTGCTGATTCTCCCTTTAATTTAATTGTGGACACACATTATGTTTATCAGGTAATCAATCAATCATTTATCAGTCTGCCTCTGTTTTGGCCCGACAATTTCACATTCCTACTGATCATGCACGTTCTATTGTTCCTGCCCCCACTGTGCCGCTGCTGCCCCTACCTTTTCTTATGCCGTTAACCCCAGAGGTACCACGGCAAATCAGCTGTGGCAAATGGATGTCACTCACGTGCCACAATTCCACCCCTATTCGTTTTTACATGTCTCCATTGATACCTATTCTGGATTTCTCTGGGCAACCCCACAGCGTGGGGAGGCCACGCCCAAAGTTATCCACCATTTGCTAGTCTGTTTTGCTGTTATGGGTCGCCCGAGCCAGATAAAAATGGATAATGCCCCAGCCTATTGCTCCACAGCCTTATCCACCTTTTGTACCCAATGGGACGTCCGTCTAAAACACGGGATCCCTTATAATTCCATGGGCCAAGCCATTGTTGAACGTGCAAATCGCACGCTAAAAACCTTGCTCGACAAACAATTAAAACAAGGGGAGCTGCGTCTCCGAACCTTAGGAGACATTCAGCAACAATTGCATATCTTTTTGTTTACTTTAAATAATTTAACGCTGAATGCAGATCAGCAGACCCCCCACGGATCGGCATTTTCACAAATCCGAGGTACTGGAAAGACCGCGTGTCTATTACTGTCAGCTGCCTGATCCGCAATGGCTGGGCCCAGTGCCTTTAATCACTTGGGGTCGGGGATATGCTGCTGTGTCTCTCCCTGCAGGACCGTTGTGGGTTCCGGCCCGGTGTGTGCGACTGGCACTGAAACAGCATGGCGTGGCACCAGGGGCTATCGAACCCCATACCGGAGTTTCAGCTGACCCTGGAGGAGGGCGCGGTGCCTCCCAGGTCGATAACGGCAGGATGGAGACGGAGGAGGCGTAGCGTCCCAAGCCAGCCCGTGACATGGGGAGCAGTAAAAGCATTGGTCGCCGCGGCTCAACGAGGACTGGCAGCAAATCAACAGCCAGAGACTCCTGAGACTCTGTGGCAATTCTCGTGGCAATTCTCGCCCAAATCACTGCTAATTCTGTATTGATTGTGTGCCTTTTGTGGCTGCTATTTCCTGTAGGGGTTGGCTCGGGAGCACTTCCTCCGTTATGGGCCCGAATGATATATAACCTATGGGAAAGATTGGCTTCAATAGCAAATGTTACCCACTTTTGTTTATCTGATTCTGTAGCAGCCAGAGAACTGTTAGGTACATGTCTTATTCCAGTATGTCATCACCCTGAGGAAATAGGGAATGATACAATGCTCGCTGCTTACGCGAATCTCTCTTCCCAGGACTCTGGCATGGCTAATTGGGGCCCAGCCAACTATACTTTGCCTCAAACGGCCATATCCGTCCACACACCGTATCCGGCCGGGGCCAACAATGTCACCTGTGCGCGTGTGGTCAATTGCACTAGTGTAAAGGTGCCCTTAGGCTGTCGGCAAATTTCTCAACCTTTTTTAAACTGTTCCCATGCCGTGAATGTTTTGTACAATTATGGCCATATCATCCTACCATTGGGGTGGTTTTTTACCTGCAGCTCACATTCCTTTATTTATAGTCCCGCAAATTTAAGCGATGGCACCCTTTGTTGCCTCAGTAGAATGACACTCATTTTGCCTTTTGCCAGCCAAAAGTGCAGTAAAAGAAATACACCCCTTTCAGAAGACTGTGTCGCAGATGTCAATCTTCTCAGCCGGTCTGAGTATACTGCCTTAGTGGCCTCTATTGTTGGGGTCCCCGGGCTTGCCACTTATACAGCAAGAACTTTAAATGTCCTGGCGTGTTTTGCAGCAAAGGCGATTAATACAACATCCCAGGCAATTGCCCTACTTAACATGGAGCAGTACGAATTGAGGGGTGCAATGTTGGATAACAGAGCAGCCATTGATTTTTTGCTCTTGAAACATCATCTAGGCTGTTCCACATTTCAGCATATGTGTTGTTTTAATTTAACTGATAATAGTCGTTCCATAGAAATTAGACTGGCCGAATTGGCCAATCTTATGGCACACATACACCAAGATGTGGGGTTTGAGGGCTTTTGGAATTGGCTTACAGGTTGGTTGCCCTTTCTAGGATGGCTGCGGCAACTTTTCGGTTATGCTGTATTCGGGATTGTTGGGCTTATTTTTTGCTGCTGCTGTGTACAATGTATTCCCTCCTTGTTAAGGCTTTGTCAAGACCCGCCCTGGCAGATTCCCCGAGTTATGTCCTTGTCTGTCCGGGAGTTAAATCGCTTGCAAAAGCAAATTGAAGGCTACCATGAGATGGCCGAGCACAAATAAACAAAAAAGGAGGGGATGAAGGGTTCATGCAGGGTTCATGCACCTCCAAACATTCAGGGCACACCCTGAGTGTTGTGTAGGAGCAGTGCACACACTGCTCCTTCCAAGGACATGGACCATGGGAAGTGGCCCAGAGGACATGAACCGTGGGAAGCTTCCTTGGAAGGGGCTCAAGGCCTGAGAGCAAGGAATGTAGTAGATAGAAGCTGGTAAATAAGAATATTAATCAAAGTCATATTATTTCTTTTGTTGTTTCCTTTTGCGGTTGGAGTATGTAATGCACGAGTGGAGAAAGAATAAAAGAGAGGGTGAAAAGCTGACACGGCAGACCTTCCCGCTTGCTTGCTAAAAGCCTTGTTTGTCTTGCATTTGAACCACAACAGTAAAGCGCTGCTACATAAATGCTAAAATTCACCTGAAGGCACGCAAAACATTCCAGTGGCTGGGGGGAGAGGAGGGCTGACCAACACTTTAGTTGGACCATTTCTCCCTTTTTAAGTGTCAGCAATTCTGCATGAACCTGAGAACAAGTAGCTGGCCATCCTTTCTATAGCAGGAAGCTAGTGAAAGGACATCAGAAAGGAGCAAGATGAACAAAATATATACAAAATTCTACAATGATCTCTACTCCTCATATGTCAACATCCAGCGTACACTGGCAAGGCAGCAGGCTACGGAAGAAGTTCCCAACATTATGTGGAAAGAAATTGAATATGCAGTTCATAACATAAAGAGAGCGAAGAGCCTGGGAGTGGATGATATTTGGCCAGAATATCTTAAAGCAGAGGACATTCTATAACAGATTTGAAAATAGCTATACTTGAACAAAAACACTTCAGAAACAGACTTCAAAGAGAAACAGCAGAACTAAAATTCATTTGCAAATTTAACACCATTAATTTGGGCTTGAATAGGGACTGGGAGTGGCTGGCTCATTACAAAAGCAGCTTTGCCTCTCCTGGAATTGACACCTCCTCATCTATTATTGGGAATGGACTACATCCACCCTGATCGAATTGGCCCTGTCAACACTGGTTCTCCACTTGTGAGTAACTCCCTTCTCTTCATGTGTCAGTATACTTATGTCTGCATCTGTAATTTTCACTCCATGCATCTGAAGAAGTGGGGTTTTTACCTACGAAAGCTGATGCTCAAATAAATCTGTTAGTCTTTAAGATGCCACCGGACTCCTTGTTGTTTTTGTAGATACAGACTAACACGGCTACCCTCTGATACTTCTCTTCAAATAGTTGGTGCAATGGTTCACCATCTACATCAATAGCAAGTGTGTTCCAGATGCATAGAAGAAATCAAAAACAATATCATTGATGAAGAAAGATGATCCAGAAGAATTGAGCAACTACCGTCTGATCACACTCCTCTCACAAGTGTATAAGGTCTTCACCCGTGTCATACTCAATCGGATTAAGAAGGATCTTGAAATGCATGAAAGCAGAGAACAAGCTGGTTTCCACTCAGGGTATTCAACAATTGGTCACATCCACTCAATTCGGCAGCTCATCGAAAAATGCAAGGAATACAAAGTACCATTGTCTTGCATTTGTCGACTACAAAATGGCATTTGACTCGGTGGAGATAAACGCTATACTCAGTGTGCTCAACAAAATGGGAATCGACACAAGGTACGTTGACCTGTTGGAAGAAATTAACTGCAATTGTTTGACAGAGATAACATTATTCAATGTCCCTGGCATTATTACTATACATAGAGGAGTCAGATAAGGTGACACAATCTCACGGAAGCTGTTTGGAGCAGTATTGGAGTCACTGTTCAAGAAATTGAACTGGGAAGAAGGAATCAGAATTGACAGAGAACAGTTAATGCATCTTCTCTTCTCTGACAACTGTGTAATATTGGCAAAGGACACGGCAGAACTGGAGAACAAATTGCAGCAACTACAAACACTTTCGCATGATTTTGGGTTGGAAGTGAACATGTCAAAGACTAAGTGGATGCAGAATGAGCACTGAGCAACAGGAATCATCACTGTAAATAGGAAGTAATTGAGGAGGTTGACAAATATATTTACCTGGGTCAGCAGCTGAATAGAAATAACTCATTCGAAGGGGAATGCAGTAAGAGGAGAAAGGCAGGGTGGGCCAGTTTCTACAAAATAAAGACGTCTCTAATGGATGATGAACTGCCCATGAAGAAATGGAAAGAACTGTTTAGCTCCATTGTTCTGCCAGCTATGATATATGGAGCGGAAAGCTGGTCAATGATGAAAGTGGAGGAAGAAAAATTTGCTATCACCCAGAGAGCAATGGAAAGGCAAATGAGGAGATCAGAAGGCATACTGAGGTGACTGATGTAGTGCAGGCAATGTACGACGCAAAGTGGAGATGGGCGGGTCATGTAGTCTGCAGGCAAGACAATAGGTGGACAACCCACATCAGTGACTGAATCCCCAGAGACCACAAGTGACCGCTGGGCAGACCGAAAATGCACTGGGCCGATCCCATGACAAAACTTTTTAGCTAGAAATTGAAAGAACGTGCTCGCAACAAAACAGAATGGTGTGGTGTCGACTTGCATTCATGGAGGGATGAACAAGGACAAGCTGGACAAAGGTGACAAGCTAGTGATGGCTTGAAAATCCCTGCCCCCCTTTTAATAGAAAATTAATCTTAAGTTTAGGGCTGCCCCTAAATCATCTCACTGACCATTCCCTATATCCATAAAAGACGTCATTGAACATAGCATTGTGATCAGGGTGGAGTAAAGTCATTTACATAATTTCAACAGCAACAGTAACATTACCTTCCCTCTGGGAGAACACAATGGGCCAGTATGGCCATCTCTCTATCTTCAGTAAATTTGATCTTGTGTCTATAAAACTGGTAATGACAAACTGTTAGACATCCCCAGGTCTATTTACTTATGGTGGCTGTATGTAATCCATTGTGTCTGATTGTTATAGGTTTCTTGTCTATATAAAAGTACTGCTCTTTTTCATAAACTGGGTTCTGTCAGACAGTGGGCTCCTGCACTAGCCTACTGAGGAACGAGTACTACATCCAAATCTGTTTCAGGCCCTGGCTTCAGGAAACAGTTTACAAAACTCACGAAGTAACACAAAACAAAGCTATTCCCCTGACTGCACCCATCCTCCTTTCCTCTTGTCTCTCTCTTCCCCTCTGGAAAAGGGATATACCCCTGCTTAATCCTGTGACAGGCTCTTTACTTTTTCCTGGTGTTTCACTGTGTCATAAGCATACACAAGAGTGGGATCCAGGAAACACTCTTCATCTAACAAGCCTCCCCCTTCCTGCGAGAAGAAATGTACATTCACATGGGTTGCACCAGATCTGTGGCATACCATGATGGCATAGGACTGCAGAGTCAGTGCATCAGCCTAGAGTTGGTCTCCTTCATAGACTGCAGCCATTACTCATGGGGTGGGGAGGGGTTGGTAACTAGATCTTCTCCATTAGCCACTGAAACATGGCCAGGGCCCATGAATCCCAGAGAAAAGTGTTTGAAACTATTATAAGCCAAATGGGGTAGCAAAGGCTATTATCTCCCTGGACTCTGAGGCCAAAGGTATTTACCAATACTACTTGGTGAGGTTCAGAGTGGTTATATATGTGGCCTTTCCTACTGTCTCCAATATCTCATCCAGCCAGGTCTAGGCATCAAGCTTCAAAACTGCATTCACTTTCCTTAAGTAAATGGAGAAGTGGATACTCTTAACCGGCTTCAGAACTAGCATAATCGTCCTGCACAATTTGCTCTGGGACTCCTCTATTGTCCAAACTGGAGCATAATCTCCAGTTCCTCCTTCACCGCATCCCTTGTCTACACAGAGATTCAGAACCATCCCTTCTGAACAGAGTTCCAGGGCTTATGGGGAATATGGTGATCCACCAGAAAAGTCCTCCCTGGGATGGTAGAAAAGCCATCTTCAAAGTACTCGATCAGCTCCCAGGCTTTCTCCTTTTGTGCACTGTAGAGATTTTTTCTCAAAGGCAACTGTGTGTTAAACCCTAAATCTAGTTTTTGTGTTACCATGTGGACATAGAACGCCTCCCTCTCTTTCCATGGTTTCAGTAGATTTATAGGATATATCTGTAACCCTTGCTACTTTCCTACTGTGCTGATCTCATAGTCCACTTTTCCAAAATGATGCATGATTTCAAAGGGACCTACCACTTTGCTAACAGTTTGCTTTCAGATGAGGGGACCCTATCCCCTGGTTGACAGACCCACAGTTTCTTTTATACATGAAAAGATACATTCTACCTGCAAGATTGATTTTTCACCCAAAGAGAGATGCAGTCTGCCCAGGCCTCCTTGGCACACATGGTTGCTCAGGAAGGGATTGTGCCACACTGGACTTTCCTATTTGTAGGGCTGTAAGTAGTTTTAATGAAGAGGAATTACACTGATGGGTGAGAAAGTAAGGAGTTTAACTAAAGTCTCTAACTTTTGGAACTGACTTTTGGAATCGCTATCTAGAGGCACATCATGTCACTGCATGGTTCAAATGTTCTGGGGGTTTCTGTCTGCATTAGATCCCTGACTGCATGATTCTAGTCCTTAGTGTACAATAAGCTGTTCACATACTGTTGTGCAAGCCACAGACCCTTTGTTAGGCTGTTCGTCAAATTCCTCAAAATATTCAAGATAGAGAGGACAGACAATTGCTAACGGATTCACCTGATAGATTGGTTTGAATCCCCTGCTCTTCTTCTGAACTTCATCTCCTTTGACACTGAAGTATGAGTTAGAGACTACTTATATAATAATTAAACTGGCAGCCAGAGTCAAATCCAGTAGCAGTAACTGAATAAAATCATATATCTAACTATTCTTTTTATAGTGATGTTGCAGCACTTTCACTTGAGTTGAATATCTTATACTTAACATTATACCACTGTAAACATCATAGGTGAAACCTTATGGGTCACACTTCCACCCCATTGTTTCTTTTTAGATCTAGTTTAAATGGGTTTTCAAGGCTGGCTCTACAGTACTCTTAGCTAAAGGTTAGCTGATGGTCAGCTAAAGAACATTTAGCCTACTCTGTGTGATGTGTCAGTATGTTACAACTTCAGTCTACCAATCAGTGAAGGAAACGCCTTAAAAATACACAGAAGATACTTACCTCAAAAGACTACATCTGAAAAGGGATGTATCAAAGGAGACTAATAATAGCCAGTTTATTCCAATGAACAGTATACAGCACTCTTTGAGGGGAATGCAATACGTATCAACCCTTTTGTGTGTGGCTTGTTAATTGTAAGTGTGATTGCATAATATAGTTTCCAAGATAACAATTGTTAGTACAGAGTTCTCTTGCCAACACAATTTCAATTTTCCTGTTGATACAACAAATATTATATGATATTTTTACCCAAAAAGAGAGAGGTTAAACAAAGCCTTTTTCTCCTGAGGGAAAGAAAGACAAGGAATTATTAATAATGTTTATTCAAAATGTTGGTGGTATGTTTGATCAATAATCAACAGTGTGTTTATTCAGCATATTTTTTCAACTTTAAAAATGTCTGACTCTTACCTGGGATTTATTTATTTTTTTACAAGTGCTTATTAACTTTTAGATGTTTAGCCCTCTCAGGCTGATTATTGCTTACTTTCCCCAATCTTGTGGCATGATCATTTCTAACAATTTATTATTTTTATTAGTAATATTTCTACATAGCATAGGTAAGGAAACCGGGGCATTGGAACTGCCATACTAGATCAGAGCAGTGATCATCATACTAGATCAGAGCAGCCATCATCTGATCCGTTAATTATTATTATTCAGGTAGACCCCAAATAACACAGTCAAGATCAAGGTTCCCTCATACTGGGTGCTGTACAAATTTATAGAATGGCATGGTCCCTGCCCTGGAGAGTTTACAATCTAGTTTAAGACAAGAAGCAACAAGGGAGTGTAACCAAAGGAGAAGCGAGGATGAGGATACGGCGACCATCTAACAGTGTGCATTCCTTGAATGGTCTACAATGATAGAAGATTATCTTTTTCAAAATATGAAACTGCTGCCTATTAATATTGTATCCAGTTTTGTTGTGGCCAGATTGATCCCAAGATATTAGAGAGAGAAGTTGGGTGAGGTAATAACTTTTTTTGGACATGGGCTGATGCTAGGTACAATCCTGGCCTCCAGCCTTCTGGAGCAAAAAGGGGAGGCTCAATTCCTTTCCTGGAGCTGAGGCGGGGGTTTGTGTGGCATATGACAGATTAGCTGCTTGTCTTGTACTGAGGATGCTCACACAGATGGAGCATGCTCACTAACAGCTGCTGAGGCCACTTCCCTCATTCTAAACCCCACCCCCCCCATCAGCAGGTACAGGTTGTCTCTGTCCTGGAGTATTGCTGGGCAGGGCAGCTATGTGCAGTTCCCCACACAGGACAACTTTTCACACCACAATCTAATTTACTGCAACTGCCAAATCTGAATAGGATGAAATGAGACATCTAAAGAGTGTGGGCATTAAAAAAAGAGAAAAATTTGCTTCAGTTTCTGTCTGGAGCCAGCCTGAGCTGTCTGGATTTGTATCCTCTAAATTATTAAAGAAGTCAGGGAAAGAGAAGACTCTCTGAAATATTTTAGTGTCAAGATTCTTTCTTAACACATGCAAATCACACTCTGATTTCATATGAAGTCTCTCTGCAATGAGCTGTGAGCCTGCTGAGCATCAGAGTAGTTTGGGTTTCCTTCCAGACCTGTTAAAAGGGCCAGAAACCCTTATTGTACAGGTGAAAAAAGCAGATGTGGCAGGTCTGGTGTTGCTTTTTGGACCTCAACCCATGAAGAGTTGGGAAGGACTGAGGATTCTCTAGCTCCCTGGACAGTTCATCTTGGGCAAGGATAACTAATTTGGCTATTTGGACAACTGAATATACCACCCATTCTTTGCATGTAAGTGCAGGGACATTGTACCAAGTTGTAGTGAAATATCAATTTTCCTTCAGACTGTTCTCTGAGATAAACAGAAGTGGTCTGTTAATTTTGGTTTCTTGTTCCTGTATATTCTTTAGGCCTGAGTCACCATAGCACTATTCCTGTTTTCACAGCGCTGTAACACCACTGAAATAAATAGTTACTTCAGTTTTGGGTCAGTGTAACATTGTAGAGAACAAAAATCTCCATCTAAATGTTTCATCCAAATAAAATCTGTGCCATATTAATGGCATTAAGGTATCATGCTATAATACAAGGGACATACATGTGGGAACAACCTAAGGAACTCTATTTCCTATTATGGCAAAGAGTAGGTAATCTCATTCCTAAAGTGGCATGCTTGATCTTCAAAAGTAGATGTTCCACAATACCTGTAGGAGACTTCCTAACAAGAACTTACTCTAGGATTTACACTAGGTTTGCACTGGGGACCATATTGTATGGTGCCACAAGATCAGCTAGGGGAAGAAGGGGATCTCTCTTGCTCATTTTAAATAAGTGTTCTGAGGCAGGGATCTTCTTTTAGGTGCCTCTAAATAGAGAGCCAACAAAAACTTGGGTAATGTTAAAATTAATACTAATGTGATGCTGTGAGGTGTTAGCGACGGCTATCAAGAATGTCTCTGATCTATAAATTAATCACACCTCTGGTTAAAGTTGATTGGGGTGTTATCTATTTTCTTTCAGGCTAAATGGAAGGAGTGCGTGTGTGTGTGTGAGTGAGAGAGAGAGATGCAAAAAACAAGAGGCCTGGTTTACACTTAAAATTTAGGTCAATAGCTATGTCAGTCAGATGTGAAAAATCCACACACTTGCACACTACAGCTATTGTGATCTAATCACTATCATTCAGGGAGATGGTATTCTTACAGCACTGGAAAAGCCCTTCCATGGCTGTAGGCTGCATCCTCATAACAGGGTTATGCTGGCATAGCTACAACATTGTAGCTATGGTGATATAGTCCCCTTAGTATAGGCAGAGCAGTAATGACCCTGGGAGAGAGCAGGGGGACAGAGCTTCTTGGGCATAGAACATGCAGAAAAGGCAGGTATGGAAACTGTGAGAAAGGAAATTGCTTGCTGCTCTTTATTTCCCTGAATGCAATGGAAACAAGGACGTCATGTATGTTCTTTGTCAACAAACAGTGCTGTACCAAAGAAGCACCTGATTCATTTCATCAATCTATCTCTTAATGGAAACAGTCCAGCAAGGCCTAGAATACTGGCTAACCACTCAGGCCAACAGTAACAATATTAATAATAATTTGGACTATGTACAGTAGGTTACAACTTGACTGTTATATTTATTTCTTCTAAAGTCCCGTGTTTTTCTATGTTAATCCTAAATTTGTGTTCAGCATGTTTTGAGCATGGAAAAAGAATCCTAAAGAACAAAAACAAAATAAATGACCAAAACAAATAATCAGCCTCATTTAAAAAATAAAGTGTGAACTGAAGGAAGCTGGAAATAAAAATATGCACAGGATCACATTGTTGAAAACGTCTGAATAGAGCAAAAACTGCTAGTTTGGCAGAAAAGCTCAGTGAATCTGACTGGTAAATCAGGTTTGGATAACATTAATTACAATGATATAGACTGTACCATTGAATTTGCCATAACACCTTCTGTATATCAATTCTCTGAAGATATTTTGACCAAATAATGAAAGTGAACTGAATCATTGCAACACTGTGATTGCAATGTTAACATGATTGTATTTTATATGTATACCATTCCGGCTTTGTCCTATAAAACCTAGATATGCTTTTGTGTCCTAAGAATTTTACATAAAGATGGATGAAATGCTTGATTCAGAACAATAGGTGCTAAGGAAAACTTCAGTCTTCTATTTTGAAAAATGCACCAGTACAAATCAAATTTTTCCAGGGGCTTGACGTCCACTGAAGTATGTGCATTTTATATGTGCACGAGCACACACAGATTTTGGAGCAATAACATCTACATGCACAGTTTGATGATTGTACACCTGCACACACAGTTCTTAGAATGTCACCAGCAAAATCTATTTGGACCAATGGGGTTTGTATCTGAAAATTCTGTCATCTGTGTATGCAGGTGTTAAAATTTGTCATCTCCCTGTGCACCAAAGTATGCACTGCAGAACTGTACATGTGTAAATCTAATCATTGGGTCTGGCAGAAGCTATCTGATAGTAGATGCCAGGATATAAGGTGGTCTCTTCAAATGGCATCTATCCATGTCTATCAAAAGATTAGTCAAGTCAAGAGGTGCTTAAATATCATGCCCCAACTGCTAATAATGTTCCTCCAGTCTGCCAGATTCCTAATATGAGGTAGTGTTGCAAAACCATCTTTGATATTATATTAGCTTGGTGGGTGCAAAAATGTAGCATTGATATATTTTTGTGCTTCAGTAATGTGATTGTATGTTGCCATGCAAAAATAAATGTTTAAAGAGTAATTTTGTTCCATTTGAATACAATGTAACATCTGCTAAGCACAAAGCACTTGCAATAGGATTGTATCTAAAGTTGTTTCTTCTCTTTGTTAGCCTTTTTCAGGTCCATCCATATGCCAGGGGATTCAGAAATCATGTGTATATCCAGAAACACGAAAGTTTGTTCTAAACTATTCCTCTCCCACAAGCTTTTCAGTTAGTGGAAAGTAATACTGCTTCCTTTGTATCCATGTGCTGGATGTCGCTAGTTTTAGTCAGCTATTTTTAAACATTTCCAAATGTAAAGTGACACAATATCAATCTATAATACCTTATAACCTACCAGTCATTATCCATGAATGCCACTGAAATGAAATTTTAACTTCTTTTGAAGATCAGATTAATTACATGGAAACAAAGAGGCCATTGATCTATTTCAACATATATCTTCTGGTATCCTGTCTTCAATCATTGCCTGTACCAGATGTTTCAGGAAAAAAAAGTTCCCACCCCATAATGCCCTTGAATAACTGCAATATACCAGCAGGACACATTTCTTCTTTACACCAGCCAATCATCACTTTAGGTCTTGAAGAATGAGAACTGATACTTTTTGTAATGTTAGCCAGGCTATTTTGAGTGTAAATTCTGCATGTAAACATCTTACTCTTTTGTAAGTCTTTACTAAACAATTGACCAGTAGGAAACCTGTTGCAAGATAGGAAAACAATAGAGGAAGATCAACTATAATGACCTCTTTATTGCAAGAGTGACATCTCAAACATTTTGATATTTTCTGCCCTCTATCCACTTCACTGGTGTACAGGGAGGTTGGAGAATGAGGTTGGTGGAGTTTTCTCCACCACCACCCTAAGCTATTTTTCTTTTTTCCTCCTCTACATTTCTTTTCAAGATTCTTTTTTCATCTTTCCTCCTTTTAGTAATGGTGCAGATAATTTTAAAGCCAAATATCTAGAGAAACTGCTTTAACATTTTTTTAAAAGCATGTAATTTCTCAGTTTTAAACTGCTAGCTTTTTGGAAGGGTAACTATTTAACCCCCAATTTTGCTAAGAGTTAAGAAATTAGGTAGCCCACCAACAACAGGAATGAGTAAACAGGTAATGAAATCTAAATTTGAATCTTCCAAGCTTCACTTTGATTATTCTCTTCTAATATTTTACAAAACAAATTAGCTTCATTGCAGCAGAAATAGAGAGAGAGACTTTTAAATATAGCGACCTTATTGTGCTATACTCTTAAGGGAGCTTGTCAGCAGCTGTCTGATTAACAACTCTGATCTTGCTTTGCATTGTAAACATCAAAGACACCTTTTGTGTCTTCCCTTCAAAAATCAGTGTCAGAATCCAGGCTAGAGTCTTACTGTTTTTTTTGTTTTTGGGGTGTTTTTTTGCAACAAACTCTGCTGCCTGTGGAACTGATAAGAGCGGCCCTAAATGTTTTTTCAGGTTAATCAACCCATTTCCTCCTGCTCCACCCAGTCAGTATTCACTGTCCTAGTGACTATTACTCCAATTGTATCCTTTTGTGTTTCTTGTAGGGAAATTTCCCTCAGAAACAACAAAAATTGTAGTAGCTTGAATCAGTATAATGGCAGACTTCAAACATTTAAGCTTGTCAGCATCAGAGTATGTCCTTCTTAGTTCTTTTAGACACAACAGACTAGATCCTTAACAGATCCTCGAGTGCTATACCTCTTGTGCCATAGTCTGCTCTCAGTTATGCAATTGTAAATCCAGAGTAACCCACTGAAGATACTATCGGAACTTTGGATTTGTTGTGCAACTGAGAGCAGACTATGGTTAAGTGTACATCTCTAGAAATTGTGAACGCTACATAGCTCCCTTGGCATGCAGCAGACATATAATTTTATTATCTACATTTTACTTAAGCAATAGTGTCCAATCCATGCAGTTGGGACCTAAGCCAGTTCCCGGTGAAGTCATTTAAAAGACTTCTATTAGCTCCAATGGGATTTGGATCATGCTCTTGTTGCAAGCACTACCTGTGAGTAATGGATCAGGATGTGACTCCGTTCAGGAAACAAAGGCATCAAGGTCCATTATCTGTCCATAGAACCTATAATAACTGTAATACCATCAAATATTATAAGAGTGATCTAAAAGCAATAGAGGAGAACATCTGGAATACAGAATAGCAAGAGGTTTTTTTAAAAATGTGAACATCCTGTATATTCTAAAAGGCTTCTAAAATGGTAGAGCCCAGTAGAAAGAGAATCTGACTGAGACTGCCCATTGTATGCTTCTAACTTTTTCATATTTGTAGTGGTGCATATATGATCAATTATTTGCAGTATAATTATCACATGAATTAAAGCACTGCATTCTACATTAAACAAGTAAAATGTATGTTGCATATTTTATTCTAATTTTATAATGTGATCCTGTAATGCGTGTGATGGAGCAGAGAAATGGCACAGCAGCAGGAAAAGAGTTGAAGAGAGCCTATGGGCCTATCTAGCCCTGTCCCACTATATCTGCTGTCAATGCCAGGTCTGAAGGGCAAAGAAAAGGTGAGAACCTGACTCAGTTCAGGGCTGACTGGCAAAGAGGCAGGAGGTAGCCCCATCTCTCTACATGAGAGAGATGCAACAGGAGGCCAGAAGGTTCCTGGCCTAAGGAAACAGGCACTTCTGCCAGGAAGTCAGGTGTGCTAACTGCTAGGCAGCCTGGCCCTGCAAGTACCCTGTTACATTATGAATTAAAGCTCTGGGAAATACAATTGCAGATCACTTTAGTCTTACAAAGTTAGTTTAAAAATAAAATTGGTATTCTTACTAAACATTTTTAAACTAAGACTAATAAATTAGTGACATGCATTTTATAAGTTGGCTATCACCTCAGTCTTTTCAAATAAGCAGAGTTCTGAATTAAACAGGGGTAGACTAATCAGGGCTGACTTTAGCAAGTTAAACATCAGTATACATTTTCATTGCTGTGATAATTTAAAAAGGGAGCTGTGAAAATGTCTGCATCATAACCATCTAGTCAGTGTTACTGTAGCATCATAACCAGGCTACCACTTGTAATGAGCAATTACAATTTGATGCATTTTAAAGAAATGTGCAGTAGCTACAGTGAAAGGTCCAATAATTATTTGTGCCTCAGCTAGTACTTAAATACCTGTGCTGTATTTGGAGAGTGACAAACAAAAGGGGAGACTAAGGGTCTCACAGTTAATTCCTTATGGGGGAGAAATCAATATTGTGAGAGGGGAAAAATCTTTTAATATCTTTTCCTGTCTTTTTAAAGAATTTTAGATGCTCTGTGTTTTATGCATTTGGTGAGATTGCTACAACTATAACAATTACCTCATCTGAGATTATTTTAATCATATAGATTAATTCCCATTATTCTAAAAAAGAGAAAATTGAATCTCCAAACATGTACTGGATGTTTAGAGAGAATCTAGGGCACGAGAATATGCAGAATAAGTTTCAGCTTCCAACTAGTGACAGTTTTTTCATTAGCCATTGTAGATTTCTTTTCATGTGTCTAAGATGATATTGTAATGCTGAGCATTAAAATTTTATTTTCTTCATCATGAGAAATAGGAAAACATTTTAAATCATTCTCCAAAATATTGGCTCGTAAGGGAGACCTTTCTAAGTTCATATCCTGTAAAGTGAAGAATACCTCCTGAGAAATGCTGAGTCTCCCTCATCTCCCACTGACTTCAAATAAACTTGCAAAACTAAAAAAGTGACCACCTATCCTACACAATATTCAGTAATGGCAACTTCACTATACAATAAGGTGTAATGTTAGCTCAATTATTACTTTTGATTCAACCAATGTATTGCAACCTATACATTTTCAAAGTTTTAAAAAACTGAATGTGTTTTTGAACATTCTGAATTCTGATCTGTTTTCTTGTCAGTGTCTTACAAGTGGATTTGATGAACATTTAAAATATATCTATCTTACCTGTGTATGCATCTATACCACACTTGTCACAGTATTGCCTGTGCACTGAACAAATTTATCACCATCGTAGAATATAGAAGTGCATGTGGACTAATTTGTTCCCTCTTTTCCCTTTTATTATTTTTATTCCTTTTATTCCTCTTCCATGTTTATCTTCTTCCCTTTTCACTATTATTACTTACTGAAAACACTTGCTGACAACAAGGTGTACAATACAAATGTAAAACTGCACCATTGCTTATCATGTATGATACAGGGTCATTCAAGATGTAGATAGGTTTTAAAATTCAGAAATCAAATTTAAGCAATTTTTCACACAATGTAAAAGAAACAATTCCCGAGTGAATTAAGTTTCTTACAAATGTTAATTACATATATGTTGACTGTTTCAAATTGAGTAGAACGAGGCTGTATTAAATATTCACCAGTAGCCCTTTTCCTAAATGGGAAATTGCACCAATTCACATTTCATCTTCATTCCTTCTACTTCAACTTTCATCATAATCTGGCCTAGTCTGTCACAATTCACATTGCATATCTGCAGTGTAATCTACAGGAACCAGCATGAGACTGGGAGTCAGGGAACCTTGACTGTTAATGCCCTGCACTTCTACTGTGCTGCTGGAGGCAAATCACTTACATGATCACTGGATCTATACATAATAGTTTCCCTACCTGTAAAGTAGGAATAGTAAAGGTTATCTGACTATCACATGGGGCTTGGTTATGATTAATAAATGTTTGAAGAGTTCTTTGACTGTTTAAGGAGCCGTACAAATACTAAGTGTTAATATTATTCTACAACCATGAGGGCTAGAAACATGGTTTCAAATGAAAGATCAGTTTCTCACACAAAAACATGACCCCAGGATCTAAGAGTTTAAGAAAAACAGCCAATATCATGAGACTTGCAATAAAATCACTAGAGTTGGCAACTCTGCTACTATTAGCTCTCCTTGAAGACTGCACAGAGAAGAATGTGGAAAATGTGAGGAGAAACATACAGTTTTAAAAAAACTGTCAGGAAGCTTGACAGAAGGGAATGGGGAAAGATCTAGGCAATGGTGAGTGAAACAGAGAGTAACAGGGTAGCTGGGGATAGTGCTGTTTTCCTTATTCTAATAAGTTCCTGTAGAAAAAAGCAACTCTGATTCTCTGCTATTGTCACATGACAGTAACCCCCTCTTCTGTAGCCTTCTGCCTGCCCTATGTTCTCTGTAGCCCTCTTCCATGTCCCTGTAATCCTCTCAGTACACCTTCCCTTCACCCCTTCAGAGAGGCGACTAGTAGGAGGGATACAAAGGGGGCACCAACTAAAGAGGGGCACGTGACCTCCCCACATCACCCCCCCCACATGACTCCCTCATGTGACTCCTCCCCACCCCACTCCCCACGTGACTCATCCCCGTACTGCCCCCAGCGCAGGGGCCCCGAGCTCTCCCCATCCCACGTTACCTGGCAGGGAGGGAGGTGAGGGGGGAGCTCTGCTCCAGTCCCCCTGCCATGTGTGGAGCCACTAATGCACTCTCCCAGGCAGCCTCCAGCCACGCTGCCTGGCAGGGAAGACATCCAGTGCAGTGTCACACCCCCACGACACCTCACAGGGTTCCCTGGGAAGGCAGATCAGCACTGCATGTTGCTAACACTGTTGCAAGCATTGCAAAGCATTTTGGGGAGGGTCAAAGGTATAAGTGTGGAGTGGAAGATTCCTTTGCAGGCTGCGAGAGGCCAAAGGGGGAGGGAGGAAGAGAGCGGAGAATGGGTTAACTCAATACTTCAGCTAGCTCAGTTCGAAGATAAGACGCTGGCCACAGTCAGAAGTCACGGAGCCTGACGAGAAGTCTGCAGCTTTATTCATGTCTTAGCTAACCCCAGCCAGCCGTAAGAAAAGGAGAACTAAGTTGAGCAGGACTGAAGAGATTGCAAAAATGAATGAGACAGCAAAGGCCAGCAGAAAGCAGTGGGAAACAAAGTTTCACGTCCCTGGAGCTGATGTGTTTTGGGAAAGCTGAGGAGGCCACAGATACCCGGTTTGTACTGGTACAAAGAGCACTGGGAACAGAGGTCACTGAACGAAACGCCCCCAAAAGAACCCAGGACTTAAAAATCCTTCTGAGAGCCAAGGCAAATCGGAGATCAACAGTGGACCCTGGATGACCTGTACACACAGGACAGAACTCCCATCCACCCCTCCCCCTCTTCTTCTTACATTACACCTAGGCCTGGCCAGCCTCGGGGAGTGCGTGTGAGTATGAAAGTGGGTTAGGGCTTGGGGCACTAACGCTTTCTTTCTTCTTCTGAGTGACATAGGGGAACCACCACCCCCCAGCACTCTCCGCTGTTATTTTATTCTTTTATCAATAAAGCTTTGAAACTCAGTTACTTGGTGTGCTCCATCATCTTCTCCTAAAGATCCTGCGGCCTCAGCCTGATCACCTGATGCCCCAGGCAGATTTATGTTACCAATCTGTCACAGCGGCACGCAGTAGCTGCACTTTCCCAGGCAGGCTCCAGCCACGCTGCCTGCCTGGGACGCTGCCCGGTGTAACACACAGCAGCTGGCAAGCAACATGGCCGGAGGCTGCCTGGGAGAGTGCAGCTGCTGCGTGGCACACCAAGCAGCGTGGCCAAAAGAGATGGGAATCTGGCCCCACCTCTTCTCTTCTGGCTCTGGCCCTCCCACTTCATCTCCCTGGCTGCCAGCCTTGCCCCCCGCCCCTGGTGTTTTGGGGATGGTCACATGATCCTTCGCCCCCCACCCCCATTTACTGTTTTTTTTTCTCCCTGAACCTCTTCTAGCTCTTCACGGTCTTATATCCCCTCCATGCAGCCAGTTGTCTCCCTGCTTCAAAATTTAAAGTGTTTCTCACTTTTATTTTGTGGAATGGGACAAGGAATTGGTGGAGATGGAAAGAAGAGGCATGGAACTGAGGAAATGGTCTGGGTAGCTTGGACAGGGCACCCATCTGAGCAGTGGACTGGGGAGAGATAAGCAGTGCTACTGAGAAAGCTGTGAGGCAAACCATGTAGCTTGGACGCCTGTTCCCAGCCCTTACATTTCCTGCCTTCCTGGTTCACCTGCTCTGCTCCTAACATCGACACCTAGTCAGCCCTTCACCCATGCCTTCTCTGTACCTTCCTACCGTCACATCACTTTCACACAAAAACAGCCTCCTGTTAAATCCTAGTCTTATCACATGAAGGCAACAGCCTGAGATGCAAATCATCTTCCCTAGGGAAGAGGCACAGTCTCTATCCCCTTAATCTTTTGTGCTTACAATAGACAAGTGCTAGTCTGGACTTAAGCTCCTGATGATGCATTTTATGATGTCAGTGGGAAGGATGGAGAGGGGACAAGAATGGAGGGGAGGCCTAGAGAGGGCCTGGCTAGAGGTCAATATTAGGAGAGGCACTGAGATACCAAAGAGGCAATGTTAGAAAAGTGTATACCTTACAAAAATTTTTACCCAAATTATGTAATATTGTTGTTATTTCTGAAGTATGAATTTCTTTAGTGCTCAGCTGAAGCTATACAGTGTGGTTTTGAGCATATGACTTGAAGGAGTATTTGGATCCAGGGTAGTGATTCAATGCATTATAGAAATAAGGCCCAGCTGCAAAATTCTAGAGCCAGAAACAAATCTAAGTTTCCACAGACTTGAAGGCTGTTCAAATCTAGGGTTTGGGGTTGAGGTTGGGCCCATCTCAGAGTCTTAGTATATTTGCCAGTAACATCCATGAATTATTTTGCAATAATGGTAGCTACAATGTTAATCCTTCTTGTTTTTGGAGTGCTCTTTCATTTTCAGCATGGTATATTAGAACACAAATAAGAGGTATGACTTTAAGAGGAATTACACTTGGAACAAAGAATAAAACTGCTGGGTAGGCTCTTGAAATCAAATAATACCACGTTGAGTAGTGTTATCACCAAGTCCAAAAAAGGTCACAGGTTGGCTAAACGGCAAAATATAAACATTTGAATTTACAGAGTTTCTTCTGGGGACTGAAAACCTGACTTTCTGCTATCTTTAATAAACACTTTTCCCCACTAATCAGAACCTTCCCTCGTGTTCCATTATGGAAAAAGGAAATTTAGTTAAACCCTTTTTTGTAAGAAGAAATAAAGGAGATCAGAAATGATCTACCCTTGGGGAAGATTCTGTGTCCAAATGGGCTTTCTGCAGCCTTCTGAAAAATAATTGCATGCAGACTTTTAGTAAACATGTTCAGTTATGTGATAGGAAAAAAGAAATTAGAGGAAAATATTAGGCATTTCTAAGAAAAGCAAAGACTCAAAAAACCTACAAGTGTTATTATCCAAATCCATTTATATAAAAAAGAAAATACTAATAAATATATTGGCTAATTATTTGCTGAGCTAATCAGAAAATTTATTACTGTCTCTGACAGATTTTGGCTGTGGCTTTAACGCCTTCTGCAATGTACAATGTTTCAATATGTTGCAATAATCTAATGAAAATAAATATTCCATTCCCATTTCCTTAGATACAGTAGGGTTTTTGATGTTGAGTTCCTGCATCTAGCTCTAATTGTATTTAGATGTAAATACTGCCTCAGAGGTGGGCTACATTAAAAGCTCAAAGTTTGGCTAACAAACACCTTCCCTCTTCTATCTTAGGACTTTCCTGTTCCCTAAAGCATTCCTGTTATAAAAACTCCACTCCATGTTTGTTCTGTCAGATTGTGCTTTACTTTCTCATACTTCAAAGCATCATTAACATAATTAGCTTTAAATATTACCAAAAAGAAAAATTCTTGCTCAAAACCCCAAGTACCTCAGGGTTGACTGAAACCAAAGTTTCTGGGACACAATTGGACTCCCTAATCTCCTGGGAGACAAGTACAACAGCTCCTCTGGAAGCCTCTGTCCTTCCACTAGATATCAACCTCCCTTCAAAGGTTTTTATTTCAATAACGCAGTATAGCTCCCTTTAGTGAATTAAGCTCCAGTGAGATCAGGAACTCCTCCCTCACTTCTCTGAGCAGAGAGAAACTCTCCAAAGTCCTAGCTTCAGCTGGAACCTGCCTTTATCAGAATGAAATCCTAGCTTTGTTTGAGTCAATAGGAGTTTGCCATTGATTTGAACAAGACCAATTTTTACCCCCAATCTCAAGGCCAGTGCATCTTCTTTTTCCTTAGGAAAACTGGGTGTAACAGAAATTTAAACTCATCCTTTCAAACTCTGAGGTGTCTATGCCACCCACCAGAGACTCAGCTGTTTTTAGGGTGTAGTTGCCCTACCATTTAAGACATTTGTAAAGGAACTATTGATTTCAGCTGAAGTTACAGTCAGTGCTTAATTTTGATTACAGTAATGTTGACACATGTGGTAATGGGGAAGTTACACTGGCAGTTTATTCTATTCTTGTTCCTTTCATCACCCTCCTCATTTTGGTGGAAGAGAGAAAAATGGTAACGTATTTGTCCCATGATAGGTTGATAGTACAATTACACTCTGTTTTATAAGTTTTGCAATTTCTGAAGTCCTGAAAGAGGGCCTGTCATTTGACTTTTTCCCACTATTTTAATAAACAAACACGTTTACTTTTTTATTGATGAATGACCTGAATAGTGGTTTCTAGTACTTTGTCCATTGTTGTAAGCTCTTTGATTGCTGTCAAAAAAGTAATAAAAATGCCTTTTCAAAAAAGTTCATGAGTCTTTCTGCATGTTTGCATTACTCATAACTCAAAAGGGTTTATAAGCATAAATAACCCATGTTAGGATAAGCATAAGCAATCTATGTCTGCGTCAAATACACAAATCAGTCAGCAGGGTGAGCTATGGGAATAGTGTGGAACTTTATCTTTCATCCTAAAGTCTGCATATATCATTCATGGCTCGTTTTTTCTGGTGAATATTTGGGATATGCAGCATATTTTTAGCTAAGGTATACACAAGAGTAAGTAAATCTTACAAATGACTTTCGTTTTTCTATTGGTTTAGTGGGAAAATTATTCACATTGTAAAAGCACTTTTTGATCCTCAGAAGAAAGTTATTGTACAAGTATAAAATATTTATTTTTATCAGATTATTAGTACATAATTACATTTTTAAAATATTATTATTTAGTAGTTATGGATTTTTTAAAATGTACTTTTTTTTGTTTTATAACAAACTGAACCAAATTTTTAAGAAAACCCCTAAAAAATGTCATGATCCTAGACCAAATTTTCTGATGGTGTAAATGGGTAAAACCCCTGGAAGGTCAGTGGATCTGTAACTACTTACACCAGCAAAGAATTTAGCCCATTATATATATTTTGTTTTTACTTGGCTTATATTTTCACCATTATAGTTTGCATTTAAACTTTAAAGTTCCTTCTCAGTGCCAATTACACTTTTAACTTACCACAAGAAAGATGTCTGGCAGTGCAAAGAGTCTGTATATCTGGCTCAAACAGCCATAATGGGAATCTTCTCATCATAATCAGACCTATGTCACCCACTTCCCATATTCTGCAAAGGGGCGGGGGCGGGGGGAGGCAGAGTGTCAAAGCACACTGTCTCCTGTCCTGGCAGGCTCCAACTGGCAGATGGCCCCCAGAGGGCTCTTTTAATCAGGGAGTCCTGACTGGCTGAGGACTGAGAAGCTGCAATTTGTCCTTTGTGGCTTTCTCCACCTCTTCTGAACTTAGTGAAGACTGGCCACATCAGAGGACTGAGCTCCTCTCTTTCTGTTTGTACTGTAAAGTGCCTAGCACACACTTAGGAGTTGCAAAAATATATAATAAATATAGTAGTATCAAAGTAATCACAAAAGACATTAGAATAGAGGCATAGGTAATAAAGGAGAAAGACTTCTAAACAAATGTCTTGTGTAACAACAATTATTGGAAATTCTATATAGAAATAATTTGTTAAAGATTTTTCCAAGGGTTTGTTAAATTGTTTTATATAAGCCTTGATACATCTGTGGTATCAGAAGTTAGTTTGGATGATTCTGAAATATACATTTTAAATATATGAGTCACTTATAAGATGAGCAAAAAGAAAAGGAGTACTTGTGGCACCTTAGAGACTAACCAATTTATTTGAGCATGAGCTTTCGTGAGCTACAGCTCACTTCATCGGATGCAACACAGAAGAACAAGAACAAATTACGTAACAGGTCATTATTTTTGGGGCAAATCCTACTTCATTACTCACATGAGGAGCCCCATTGATGAGGGAAAGAAAGACCCTGTTTTTTGGGCTGAAGGAGCAGGCTGATAAATCCACTTTAGTATTATTGTCACGGATAATAACACAGAACACTATCTCTGACTGGACAACACATAGTTGGATTTCAGAGGGGTGCAGGGGAAGTATCTTTTCTACTTAATTTTATTGCCAAACAGGAGCAATGTTTGAGCAAGAGATTTTCTGAGATTATCCCTGAATGGGTTGAGTGTCGGCGGAAGTTAGGGCTAAAATAAATTATCTCTACCATATTGCTGGCCTGGACTTGCTGGCTGGCAGCGAGGGTCTTTGACAGAGCCATAATTCCACCCTATTTTGCTTGTGTAGTTTGCTATCTAACAATAATTCTGTGTTTCATGGAGTCATTAGAAATGCAAAATGAAATATGATCCTACATACATAGCTGCCTCGGACCAATGATCCAGCAATACCATATGGAATGAATGAGACAGTGTAATGTACACCTCAGAGCCATAGTGATCACTCATCAGCTTATTGCAATAAATATATCCAGTTTTGTTATTTTCAATATTTGTGTCTTTGTGACTTTTTGAACTAGTACATTTTTTCCTGCTTGACTGCCATTTTGAGTCCAGTCACGTGACATGGCTCATCTGGTACAGCCACCTCAGCTTTAATCATGTGTATGTTAGTACATTTGAATTTTGGCACACACTTTGTAACAGGCTTTGGGCAGATTTTCAAAGGCATAAAGGGCAGCTGGGCACCCAACTCCCAGTGAAAGTCAATGCACATCTTGCCAGGAAGGTGGGAAATGGGAAAGGGTGCTGCCACTTTGCTATAATCTTAGAATAATCTCATCCATGCTTTTGATCACATCTTGTTTCTCTTCTTGGTTCCTGGCAATGTTGTCCTCCTCTCAGCAACATAGTGCAGGATTCCTCTGTGCACAATCAGACCCAGCTCCCTGGATGGCCATACTGCAAGAATTCACTCAATATCCTCCATAAAAAGATCAGTTTTCATCCCTTCAAAAGCAAATAAAACTTGCCTTAAATACAAATACCCAAACATTATTCATACTTGGACTGCCCCAAAACATAAGAACGGCCATACTGAGTCAGAGGTCCATCTAGCCCAGTATCCTGTCTTTCAACACTGGCCAATGTCAGGTGCCCCAGAGGGAATGAATAGGTAATCATCAAATGATCCATTCCCTGTCTCCCATTCCTGGCTTCTGGCAAACAGAGGCTAGGGACACCATCCCTGCCCATCCTGGCTAATACCCATTGATGGACTAATCCTCCATGAATTTATCTAGTTCTTTTTTGAACCCTGTTATAGTCTTGGCCTTCACAACACCCTCTGGCAAAGAGTTCCACAGGTTGACTGTGCATTGTGTGAAGAAATACTTCCTTTTGTTTGTTTTAAGCATGCTGCCTATTGATTTCACTTGATGACCCCTATTTCTTGTGTTAGACCAGATCCTGTGCTCCATTTAGGATTAAATCAAAGAATTGCCTCTCCTTTTGTGGGTTCCAGGACTAGCTGCTCCAAGAAGCAGTCATTTAAGGTGTGATGAAACTTTATTTCTGCACCCCGTCCTGAGGTAGCATGTACCCAGTCAATATGGGGATAATTAAAATCCCCCATTATTATTGAGTTTTTTTATTTTAATAGCCTCTCTAATCTCCCAGAGCATTTCACAGTCACTATCACCATCCTGGTCAAGTGGTTGGTAATATATCCCTACTTCTATATTCTTATTATTAGGGCATGGAATTACTATCCATAGAGATTCTATAGTACAGTTAGGTTCATTTAAGATTTTTACTTCATAGAATCATAGAAGATTTGGGTAGGAAGAGACGTCAGGAGGTCATCTAGTCCAAACCCCTACTCAAAGCAGGACCAGCCCCAACTAAATCATCCCAGACAAGGCTTTGTCAGGGCTTTTGCTTAATTTGATTCTATGCTTTCTTTCACATATAGTGCCACTCCCCCACCTGCACAACCTGTTCTGTCCTTCCGATGTATTTTGTACCCTGGTATTACTGTGTCCCATTGATTATCCTCATTCCACCAAGTTTCTGTGATGCCCATTATATCAATATACTCATTTAATACGAGACACTCTAGTTCACCCATCTTATTATTTAGACTTCTAGCATGTGTTGTGGTTTAAGGATTGAAATGTACTATTTTGGAAGTTTTGCAAACATTGCAAAAATCATACAAATTCTGGATGTACTTTCTCATAAATGCTGCATTAGGATTGTTTTCCACATTAGCAGCCATCCATATGCAACCCACCATGTAATTAGTTTTTCCTGTACTTTAATTAAAAACGCATAATGTAGTTGTGGACCTCACAGCATTCCTCTACTGTTAACATTGGTTTGAACATCTATTGTTAACTTAAATTGTTGAAAGAGGGGCATATACTCAAAATAGGGAAAAAGGCTATTGTGTCCTTTGGAAAATAATTGTAGGTGATGTGCAAATGAAAAATCAACCCTCACTTAGAAAACTACTAGGCAACTTTATTTGCATGACAACTCTCTCTAATGCTCTGTCATACTTTAAAGGCATTTGAATTGATATTTTATTTTTACTATTATACATTCTCCCCAGACATGCAAGGACCTTGATCTGCTTATATCTTCATATATACTGTGTGGTGATGGCAATATCTCATTTGTAACTCGGTGAACTTCCAAGGTGCTAACTTCAATGGGCTAGTCATGTACTTAAAGTTAAGCACATGCTTAAGTGTTTCACTAGGCTGGGGCTAAATTGCTTCACATATTTCTAGATCGAGTCTACAATGACATTTGAATTTTGTTTTACTGTATTTTGTTTTAACCAAAGCCCGAGTTCAGTTAACACTGATGCATGTGCTTAACTTTATGCACAAGTCATCCTGTTTATTTCTGTGGGGTTACTTGTGTCTAAAATTAAACTTGTGTGTTTGCAGAATCAATGCTGAGACACAGAATATCTCTTTGTTTACCTGTAACTTGCCTTTCAAATTTTTTAGTAAAACATTCCTTAAAATTAATAGGCAAAACAATTGGTTCTGAATGAGAATTAATATTACATCTTGTTTGGGTTTTTAAAACAAAGCTGCTTTTTAATTATTTTAGAATAAGAAAAAGCATCTTAAATTCACATATTTTCATTTTTGTATTTATATACAATTCAAAACATCTAAACATGTTTTGTCAATTTGACCACAAAATATCACTATCAAACTGAGATTAAGCAATGGATATTTAAACCTGAAAGCATTATTTCTACCAGCCTTACTGGAAAAAAAAAAGAGTTTAAATAACATTGTATTATTTTTTTATAGCATGGAATCATAGAAATGTAGGGCTGGAAGGGATTTCTATAGGTTATCTAATCCAGCCCCATGCACTGAGGCAGGACCAAGTATCTCTCCACCATCCCTGACAGTTGTTTGTCTGACCTGTTCTTTAAAACTTCCACTGAAGGGGATTCCACAACCTCCTTGGAAGCCTATTCCAGTGCTTAACAGTGCTTAATAGTTAGAAAGTTTTTCCTAATATCTAAACTAAATCTCCCTTGCTGCAGACTGAGCTTATTACTTCTTGTCCTACCTTCAGAGGACATGGAGAGCAATTGATCATCATTCTCATTATAACAGCCCTTATCATATTTGAAGATTGTTATCCAGTCCCACTGCAGTCTTTTTTTCTCATGACTAAATATGGCCAGTTTTTTTTAACTTTCCTCATAGGTCAGGTTTTCTAAACCTTTTTTTCATTTTTGTAGCTCTCCTCTGAACACTGTCCAATTTGTTCACATTGTTCCTGAAGTGTTGTGTCCAGAAGTGGACACTGTACTCCAGCTGAGACCTCACCAGAAGCTACCTCCTATATTTTACATACAATACCCTTATTACTACACCCAGAATATTAGACTTTTTTTTACAACTATATCATAGTGTTGGCTCACATTCAATCTGTGACGTACTATAACCCCCAGATCCTTTTCAGCAGTACTTCATCCTGGAGTACTTTACAAAATATAAACAGCATAACAGAAGTGCTGCAATCTCAGATTTAAAGATAGTGTACAAAAGAAAATAATCCTTCTTTATGAACTTTGATGAAGGCTTGAAAGATTTGTTAATTCACACTTTCTGCTTTAATATATATTAGGAATATCAAGTCTTGACTTCATTAGTGGTGATCTCCTTCGAAAAATCAAAGAACTGGAGTGGGTATTTTCTGAATTGTTAAGGATTCAACATTTTTTCCCCTTTAGTTAACAAGAGATATTTCCTCCCAACAGTTTGTCAAGTGTTTGAGTTATATAGGTATTAACAAAAACAAAAATACTAAAGTATTGTTAGCAGTTTTATAAGTCCATTCCCCTTGATACCTTTGATGGCAACTCTATCTACTATACTACTACTGTATCTCCAGTTGAGAGTGTCTTCCAGAAATAGAAACAGGATGAATAAAACCTAAATTTCTCATGTAAAAAATGCAGAGAAACAAACCTTTTTTGGGTTGGAGGGTGGAAGAATCTCTGACCTTTCAACAGTATAAAGAGGCATTACAGCCCCCCATTTTTAAATGTGCAGGTCAACTTTAAAGGGTGGTTATACTGTTTAAGTACTGATGTAAAAAGCAGCTAGAGGATGCTCTCTGCAGCACACAATGAGTTTTATTGATCCTATGAAGCTCAGGAACTGTGCTACATATTCTTGGGCCTAATCTATTGGCACCTTACCTATTAGTTACCTATTTACATACACACAAATGTGGAGCATTCCTGCATGAATACTCCTCCCCATCAAAGGAAAAAATTGGTTTATCTTTAGTTTCTCAGTGATATATAAAGACCTTCAGCAGCATAGTCAAGTGTTTAGAGGGCAGGGCAATAGCAGCCTGAGTTTTTGGCCCAGTACTGCTTCTGGCTCAATGTGTGACCTTGGGCAAATCACTTAATCTCTGCCTAATTTTCCTCATCTGTAAAATGGGGAAGGTACTTATCACCTTTGTAAAGTGCTTTAAAATACCACATGAAAAGCACTAATATATATGTTTAAAGTAGTGCCAGAGATAACTCTCTGATGGAAAGAACCATGAGGTACCAAATTTTAGTGACAAACTTTGCTCGACTTAGGGAGTTGTGTAGTGGGAATAAATTGGAGGAGGCAGTTTTTACGTCTTCTTTGACAGAGTGGGGGAGGTTTTGGGCGGGCAGGGGAAGCTAAATCTGAGGAGTGCATTACTAATGGGTTGGCTTTGTCAGAATGGGGAGGCTGTCAAAGTGTATGTGGGGGAAATAAAGTTGAGGTGCTGATGTTTAACAGTGACTTTGCTGGGGTGATAGGAGCTAAAAGTGAGGTGCAGATTTTTAATGGGCTGGCTTTACTGGAAAGGAAGTCATTGTGTCTTTGTGTTGAAGGGCAGAGGAAGAGTGTCAATTTTTACTGAGATACTTTGCTCCAGTGGGGGATGTCACAGGGGGTGGGGTGGAGGAGGAATACATGTGAATACCAATTGTAAATAGGGGGCTTTGGCATAGTCTGGTGATGTCCAGAGGGATAAACTCAAGGTACAATTTTTAATGGGGTGACTCACCGGAAGCAGGGGAATCATCGTGAGAAAAGGATGAATATGAAGTGTTTTTATAGGATTGTTTTAACAGGTTAGGGGAGTCGTTTGTGAGCTGAAGCTAGTAGGATGTATGTTGTTAACAAAATGGCTTTGGCCTGGCTGGAGGAATTGCTGGCAGCTGTGAATAAATCAATGAGAGGTGGTGCATTTGGTAAGGGTGTGGTTTTGCTCAGCACCAGAGAAGTTGTCCTGTCCCTGTTGTTCATTAGTTGTCCCACGTAATTATCTGGTTTTCCAGGTCCTGTGGACCCCCCTCTTAGGCGGGGTGGGGATTCTTTAGCAGTGCCAATAAGACCAGAGAAGTTGTCACAAAAGAAGATAAAGCAGGGTTTTAATAGGGTGGCGGAGGCCTGTGTGGGTACAGATAGGGGGTGACTTTGTGAAACTAGGGACAGGAGGAGGTGGAGGCATAAAGCTAGGGCATGGGTTGACTCACAGCGGCCTTGTTGGGGGGATAATCCTGAGCTCTGGTTTTAACAGGGCGGACTGGAGTTGCGGAGAGTGCATTACAGGGAGAGCCAGGTTTTGAACAGGGGAACGCTGAGCTGGGGGAGGGAAAAGATAAGAGCAAAGTGCTGGTTTTAACGGGCTGCCTTTACCGCCACGGTCGGGGTGTCACCCTGGGATGGGAGGGTTGATCAGTGCGAGGTGCAGTGTTTAACAGGGTGCCTGTGGGATCAGCGCGGGAGGCGGGGTAGAACAGGGCGGCGGTACCGGGGTGGCTGGGGGCTCAGCGGCCACGGGCGGCGGAATCAAACCGGCGGGGCGGCTGCCCGAGGCGCTTTGCCGTCGGCAGGGGCCATGGCCGCGCTCCCGGGCAGAGCTCCCGAGGGGAGGGGAGCGGGCCGAGCGCCCTCGCCTGCCGGGGGAGGCGGCGGCAGGCGGAGGCCAAGGCGGAGGTGCCACCTTCCCCTCCCATCCCTTAAGCCGGTGCCGCCGAGTGACGCCTCCGTGAAGTGCGCAGGCGCAGCGGCTCCCAGCGCCTGTTGTATCCGGCCGGCGCCTTTTCTCCCCTCCCCCGGAGCCGCTGCCGCTGCCCTGTGCCCTCCCCGCCCCCTGCGCGTCCGCCCGGCAGCGCCTCGGACCCCGGCTGCCCCATGAAGCGATGGCAGCGGCCAACTTCGGCAAGATCCAGATCGGGATCTATGTGGAGATCAAGCGCAGCGATGGTGAGCGAAGGGGAGGAGGCTGAGCGGCCGCAGCCCCCGGCCCCCGCCGTCTCCTCCGCGAGGCAGGGGGCTGCGCGCGGGGCCCATTGTGCGCGTGGGGCCCGGGGAGGGGCCGGGCCTGCTGTTTGCCGCGGTTGTTAGGGCTCGTTGCTGTCGTTTCCCGGGTGCGCTGGGGGCGGGGCGGGGCGGCGCGGCGCGGCGCGAGGACACGGGCGGCCGCCGCCGCCGTGGCTGGAGACAGGGAGGCTGCTGCAGTGCTGGGGGGGGAGGAGGGGCTGGCGAGGGGAGAAGGTCTGACTCGGGGGGTGGGCTGAGCAAGGGGTGGAGGGAATGAGCTAGGGGAGGAAGAAGGGTCGGGGGATATCGGCTGATGGCGGGAGGGGAAGGGAAGGCAAAAATGAAAATGGGTGAGGCGGTGGATAACGGGGGGAGGGGAGACGAACTGGTTTGGGGTGAAGACCCCAAAGAGGGAAGTTTGGCCTTGCGGGGGTGCGGTTGAGAGATGGGCTGGGGGGGGGGGAAGGAGCAGAAGGGGTGATGTACAGCAACAACTTCTCAGTCATATTGAAACACAAGCTGTGATTAGCTGTACTTACAGTGTACTGCAATGTACAGTGCCAGAGAGATGGCTTGGGACACTCCCTCCCTCCATCATTAGTTAACAAAAAAACCTGATGCTCTTTGGCTATTTTGTGCTTCTTTGCAATGTAAATACACTGCTCTGTATTTAGACCTCGCTGTTGCTGATCCAATGTTTCCCTTCCTGCCTGCTCAGTAGCATGTGCAGTGGTTCGGGAGACGCACGTGAAGTTAGGAGATGAGTGACTGGGTTTTGAGGTGATATCCCTTGTGTGATGGGTATGTTGTCTGGATGGCGGCTTATGGGCAGAGGCTGGATGGGGATTTCGGTGTCTGTATCAATGGGCAGGCCTCTCATACCTTCAGTTTTGTAATTTGAATGGTGATACGTCAGCACATCCCCAAGACCAGTTGAGAACGGAAGTCCCGTGGGGTGGGGACATGTTGGGATTGTCTCTGGAAAATCAGTTTATTCTCCAGCAGTGTGACTATTCAGAACCATTCTGGGAAAGTTCAGATGCTTGTGCAGCAGCTGAGAAAAACCTGGAGATCCAGGGTGCTGAAACTAGAGTATGGCTAGAGCATGAAACAGTATATAAGCTGCATGAGGATGTGCTGTTAACTACCTTTCCTTCCCACTCTCTAGATTGAACGTTCTTAAACACTGCATTTTTGTTTTGTCATTAAGACTGCCATCACTCATTATACATAACATCTCAGTTTGTGAATAATGACTTGTATGTGACACACAGAACCGGATAGGCTTTTCATTGATTGTGTGTGTAACCTATTGCAGGTTTCTTTATAGATACTGTTTTATTTTTTTATACTTCATTGTGCTTGTCAGATGATTTCACTGAGAGCTCTGTGAGCTTTCAGTAGCCATAATTGGGGATTGTGTGTCTTGCTTACATTTAAAAATATTTGCCTCATACAATAATTGTTTTCCTGACTACTTCTGGTCACTATTGACACCAGAAATGAGAACAGTTAAGTCTTGTATATAATACCCATATTAATAATTAGTTTAAGTGATGCAGCAAAATATGTAATGGTTACATATAGTCCAATAAAAGTATTTGATTTCTGTAAAACATTTTGGGTATTTCTTCATATACACAGAAAAAACGTGGGTGATCTGCAGCTGGGTTAGTCCAACAGGGTGCAACTATGCTGTGAATCTATACCCAAATTATGTGTCCTCACTGGTGCTGCACACCCTGGTGTGCCACTAGAACTTCTGGGGCATATCTTATGTTTATTTTTGCTCCCACTCTGAATATTTCCCAGTGAATTGAGGAAAAACTGTCCTTCTGGGCACATGGGGGAACTGTGGGAAGGCACAGAGGACTGTCAGCATTGCAGTGATTTAACCTATGTCTCGGTGCAAAAGGGGCAGATTAGCAGCCTGAGTGAAAGGTTAGGGCAGGAGTGGGCAAACTTTTTGGCCTGAGGGCCGCATAGAGTTTCTGAAATTGTATGGAGGGCCGGTTAGGGGAGGCTGTGCCTCCCCAAACAGCCAGGCATAGCCTGGCCCCTGGCCCCTGCCCCCTAGCTGACCCACCCCCCCTGCTTCTCGACCTCTGATGGCCCCCCTGGGACTCCTGCCCCATCCAACCCCGCCTGTTCCCTGACCACTCCCTCCCCCCCCGCTGCCCCATCCAACCCTCTCCTCCTTCCTGACTGCCCCCTGGGACCCCGCCCCATTCAACCCCCCCTGTTCCCCGCCCCGACCCTTATCCACCCCTCCACCCCCTGACCACCACCACCCCAACTCCCCTGCCCTCTATCCAACCCTCCCTGCCCCCTTACCATACTGCCTGGAGCACTGGTGGCTGACGATGCTACAGCCGCGCCGCCCAGAGCCCCAGGCTCTACAGCTGCGCTGCCCGGCAAAAGCTTGCAGCCCTACCGCCAAGAGCATTGTGCCGGTGGTGCAGTGAGCTGAGGCTGTGGGGGAAGGGGAACAGCAGGGGAGGGGATGGGGATGGGGGCTAGCCTCCCAGACCAGGAGCTCAGGGGCCGGGCAGGAGGATCCCATGGGCTGGATGTGGCCCATGGGCTGTAGTTTGCTCACCTCTGGGTTAGGGCAATGCTCAGGTAGGAATCCAGGCTAACTCCAAGTGAACACACACCCTTTCTAAAACAAAACACGAATTTGAGTGGTAAGTATGATCTCTAAAAATCAAGTAGCTGTTTATTTACCTGTTTGTTTACCTGAATATTCTTTAGGATCAGACAACTAAGTTTTGATCAGTTTGTAGGGTGACACCAAAGGGTAGGAAGAATCTCCAGTTTGTCCACCAGTCATTTTAAATGTTTTTCTGTGCACAGAACTGCATTGAAATTGTAACACTTTAAGCTCCCCCTTTATAAAATTGTGGACTTCTTTTTTTTTAAATTATTGTAAGGAATATCAACTTTCTATAAAATACCTTGATTTTGATTCATATATAGCACTTGATGGTCTTACATATTGCAACAAAAAATAAGTATAATGATGGAATAATACACTTGACAGCAAGGGCATCAGAATACTCCAGTAAGATGAATTATTGTGTTTTTCATTGTGATTCACAGTTTCATAGATACTAAGGTCAGAAGGGACCATTATGATCATCTAGTCTGACCTCCTGCGCAACGCAGGCCACAGAATCTTGCCCACCCACTCCAACAGTGGTCTGTTGTAAGATGCAAATGGAAAATAAGTATAATAGAAATAAAATATATTATTAGAATCAGTAACCAAAATATCATGACAGCTTTTGGATGAAACTCAACATTTCCAAGAAGAGATGTTACAGCAGTTTTTGCAGGGAATTGTCGGTTTCTTCAGATGAGCGTTGGTACAAATGCCGTCTTGGTATCTTGAATTATAATTGTAGAGTATAACTAGTTCCCTTCATTTAGAATGGAACAGCAGTAACCAGCCAACTAATTCAGTTACTTAAAAAGCATCTATTATGTTTAAATTTAATGTTCATGTTTCAAAATAATGAACATGTAGCTGGAAAAGAGCATCTGTTAACCCCATTGACAAGTAACAGCTCTGCTCAGAAGCAAAACCTCAATCACATGAATAACTTAACATAGTTTGAATTTTATGTGCCATATCTGCACAGTTTGAACAACGTTCCCATTACCTCCTAGCCCTATGGACTAAACCTACTCACCAGACCAAAATATACCAGTGCCACAGGTTGTGCCCATGTTTCCTGGTTACCAGCATGTACCATGTTGCTGGGGTCCAAACATGGCCTGTTTCCTGCTTGAGTAATACACCTGAGTAATAGCTGCCCACCACTTATTTTTTTTTATATTATATATATACACACACACAAATTACACCAAATCAATTAATGCTGCTTCCATTTCACTCACACAGTAATACAGCTAATGATGGCCACTCTCAGTAAATCAATTTATGCTAACTCTTCTCCATAATAAATCATCGTATGTTGGCTTTCCTTCTACAAGTACAACCTTTTGGTGAGATAGGCAAAGCTTACCCCATGCCTGGCATCCCTTTGCTGGGGTGGCTGGAATCCCTCTCCCCTCCCCATGGTGCTCCCTGCCCAGTCCAGCCCTCAGAGCAGCAGCTTTTTCACCCCACTTTTTTCCCTCCTCGCCCAAACAGTATCAGAGCTGTGTCTCTGTAGGCTTGGAACAGTATGAGAAAGAACACTGAAATTATTAAATTATTATAATACCATTGTACATACTGGTGTTTTCCACCCACGTGGAATACTCTGTTCAGTTCTACTCGCTATTTCAAAAATGATTTAGTAGAAATAGAGAGCCCTCACAGGTGGATGGGAAGAATGAATAAAAGCCTAGAAAAACTTTAATATGAAGAGAATGTAAAGACTGGGAGTGTTTACCTTTGGGGATGAATAAGAGGTGACACAATAACGATGTGGCTAAGGTGCTTGCTGTACTGTTAATGGTGATTTTCAATAAGTCTTGGAGCACTAGGGAAGTTTGAGAAGACTGGAAGACCACTAATGTTGTGCCAGCTTATAAAAAGGGTAAACGGGCTGACCCGGTAATTATAGTCCCATCAACCTGACATTGATCCCAGGCAAGCTAATGGAGCAGCTGATAAGAGACTAGATTAATAAATATTAAAGGAGGGTAATGTAATCAATACAAATTAACATGGGTTTATGGAAAATAGATCCTGTCAAACTAACTTGATTTTTTTTGAGATCACAACTTTGATAAAGGTAATAGTGTTGACGTGATTTACTGAGACTTGTGTAAGGTATTTGACTTGATACTACACAACACTTTGATTAAAAAACTAGAACAATATAAAATTAACATAGTGTACATTAAATAGATTAAAAACTGGCTAACTGATAGGTCTCAAAATGTAACAATAAACAGAGAATTATCATCGAGAGGGTGTATTTCCAGCAGGGTCCTGCATGGATCATTTCTTAGCCCTATGCTATTTGACTTTTTTATTCATGACCTGGAAGAAAACAAAAAATCCTCGCTGATAAAGTTTGCAGATGACCCAAAAATTGGGGAGTGGTAAATAATGAAGAGGACTGATTCAGAGTGATCTGGATCACTTGGTAAACTGGGCACAATTTAACAGTATGTGTTTGAATGTGGCTAAATGTAAATGTATACATCTAGGAACCAAGAGTGTAGGCCATACTTACAGGATGGGGGATTCTATCCTCAGAAGCAGTGACTCTGAAAAAGATCTGGGTGTCATGATGGATAATCAGCTGAACTTGAGTGACCTGTGTGAAGCTGTCACCAAAACATCAGGGGATGGATCACTTGATGATTGCCTGTTCTGGTCATTCCCTCTGGGACATCTGGGATTGGCTACTGTCGGAAGACAGGATACTGGGCTAGATGGACCTTTGGTCTGACCCAGTATGGCCATTCTTATAGCTAAAGTGATCCAGGGATGCGAGATCCAGGGGAATCTCGTGGAGGAGTAGAGGGGTTATTTTCCCTCTGTATTTGGCACTGGTGTGACTTCTGTTGGAATACTGTGTACCGTTCTGATGCCCACTGTTCAAGAAGGATAATAAATTGCAGAGCGTTCAGAGAAGAGTCATGAGAACATACGAAGGATTAGAAAACTTGCCTTACAGTGATAGATTGAGGTCTGAGTCTACTTAGCTTAAAAAAGAGAAAACTAAGGGGTTAATTGGTTATACACTCTGTAAATATGTACATGGGGAACAAGTATTTGATAATGGGCTCCAGGGCCGTCCCTAAGAGGGGTGCAGGGCCAGGGACATAGGCTCTGAGTTTCTAATCGGCTGGGGGGTACTCCCCCCCCCCCCCGGCTCTGCCCAAGCCATGCCCCCACTCTACCCCTTCCCCTACTCACCCTGCCTCTTCCCGTCCCGCCCAGTTCCACCCCCCTCCCCTGAATGTGCTGCACCCTTGCTTCTCTCCCCTTCCTCCCAGTGCCTCCTGATGCCGCGAAACACCTGATCTGTGGCAGGCGGGAGGAGCTGAGAGGGAGGGGAAGGTGCTGACTGCCGGGGTCTGCTGGCAGGCAGGAGGCGATGGGAGGAGGGGGAGGTTCTGGTAGGAGGCTTCTCCCCACCTGCCTACCACTCGCCTCCCCGTTTGCCTCCTCACCCCACTCTGCGCCGGCCTCGCCTCCCTGCCTGCCTTCTCACGATTTTATCGAAGCATGGGGACTCCCAAAGCGCAGCACCCAGGGCGGTCACCCCGATTTGCCATACCCAAGGGACTGCTCTTAAGGGCTCTTTAATCTAGCAGAGAAAGTACAATATGATACAATGGTTTGAAGTTGAAGCTAGACAAATTCAGACTGGAAATAAGGCATAATTTTTTTTACAGTGAGGGTAATTCACCATTGGAACAAATTGCCAAGAGTTGTTAAGTCTCTATCACTGATGATTTTAAAATCAAGATTGGATTTTTTTCTAACGGATATCCTCTAGAAATTATTTTGGGGAAGTTCTATGGCCTGTGTTATACAGGAGGTCAGACAAGATGATAGTGGTCCCTGCTGGCCTTGGAATCTATGAATGATATGGAGAAAGTGGATCAAGCATTTCCATTCACCTTTTTTCATAATACAAGAACAAGAGGACATTCCTTGATATTGAAAGACAGCTAATTTAAAACAGATAAAAGAGAATAAGCAATACACAATTAGCTTGTGGAACTCCTTGCCACAAGATATCAGTGAGGCAAAGAGCTTTGTAGGATTAAAAAAACTATTGAATGTTGACATGGATGGAAGAAATATTGGGTGTTATAAAAAGAATTAGTGAAACACAAAAAACCCCCGAAGAGTGTTGGAAGGGATATAAACCACTGGCTGCAGGACATAAGCTGGCCTCTAACTGATGGAATTTAGGAAGAAACTTTCCATCTGGGCATATTATTCTGCAGTTGCCTGCTGTAGGGTTTATTGTACTTCTCTCTGAAGCAGCTGGTCGTGGTCATTTTTAGAGACAGGGTATTGGACTAGATGGACTTCTGGTCTGATCTTGTGTGGCAGTTCCTAGACTTATAGTGATGTTACTACACCTGTTAATCTTAAAAACATGACCTGAGAGTAATTTTTGTAACAATAAGTGCTGTAAACTTAATTTTTTAAAAATAAAACCATAGATTTTGCAGAATTTTGATGTTGCTCCTCCTTGAAAGAGCGCTGCTGGCCTCAATTTGTCAAGATCTCCTGTGTCATATTCTTTATATGTTCAACTTCTACTGATATCATTGGGAATTTCATATTAAGGTTGAAAGTCCAATATGACCCTGTATAATTGTGTTAAGTTTGGGTCATTTTGCTGTTTTGCAGATCCTTATGGATAACTTGAAGTCAGAGCACACTTTTGCTCTCCTCTTTGGTGACAGATATGTTTTGTGATTGAAGCCATGGGCTTTGCTTTGGGCTCTAGAGTGGTGCAGCTGTAGCTAGCTGTGCCTCTATAGAGCAGTAGTGTAGATGCTTCCTTCAACAATGGAAGGGGTTTGTCTGTTTCTGTAGTTAATCTGCCTCTCTGAGTGGCAGTAGCTAGATCAATAGAAGAATGCTACCAATTGACCTAGCAATGTCTACACTAGGGATTAGGATGGCTTAACTGGGTAGTCAGGGGTGGGAAAAATTCACATCCCTGAGTGTTGTAATTTAGGTTGATCTAATTTTTAAATGTGGACCAGGCCTAGTTGGTTTTAAGACTGCTCAAATGTGCTAACAAATAACTTGACTCAGTTACCTTATCCTGGATAATCCATGCTGACACAATGTATCTTTGTCCTCCAACTAGTGGCCAGACCACATAAAGAGCTTTGAGTCTGGTACTGCATCTGAGCTAATGGACGTGACCGTTTAACTTGAGTAGTAAAGGTTCATGTTCTTAGATTCAGGCATTCTGGTTTCAGTCCCTGCAGACGACATGACAAAAATTGTTGTTACTTGTTGGTGGCATATCATGTGTAATTTAAACTTTAAAAAGCATTAGCTTTTTACTGTGCTGTACATTGGTTTTAAAGTTAAAGATGTAACGTGTAGCCTTTCCTTGTATTTGTGCTGCTTTTCTATACTGTTTGATTATTGTCGTCATAAATATAAAGGGAAGGGTAAACACCTTTAAAATCCCTCCTGGCCAGACGAAAAATCCTTTCACCTGTAAAGGGTTAAGAAGCTAGGATAACCTTGCTGGCACCTGACCAAAATGACCAATGAGGAGACAAGATACTTTCAAAAGCTGGGGGGAGAGAGAAAACAAATCTCTGTCTGTGTGATGCTTTTGCTGGGGACAGAACAGGAATGCAGTCTTAGAATTTAGTAAGTAATCTAGCTAGATACGCGTTAGATTATGATTTCTTTAAATGGCTGAGAAAAGAATGGATATTCCTGTCTGTGTGTCTTTTTGTAATTTTAAGGTTTTGCCTAGAGGGATTCTCTATGTTTTGAATCTAATTACCCTGAAAGGTATTTACCATCCTGATTTTACAGAGGTGATTCTTTTTATTGTTACTTCTATTAAAATTCTTCTTTTCAAGAACTGAATGCTTTTTTTCATTATTCTTAAGATCCAAGAGTTTGGGTCTGTGGTCACCTAGGCAAATTGGTGAGGATTTTTATCAAACCTTCCCCAGGAAGTGGGGTGCAAGTGTTGAGAGGCTTTTGGGGGGAAAGATGTTTCCAAACGGGCTCTTTCCTAATAAAATAAACCTGGTCAGACGTTTGGTGGTGGCAGTGGAAGTCCAAGGGCAAAGGGTAGAATAGTTTGTACCTTGGGGAAGTTTTAACCTAAGCTGGTAAAAGTAAGCTTAGGAGGTATTCATGCACGTCTCCACATCTGTACCCTAGAGTTCAGAGTGGGGAAAGAACCTTGTCAATTATAAATAACTCTTCAAAGTCAAAAATAGAAATCTTCTTCCTTAGAGAAATTTTGTTTTCTTCAGTACTTCTATACCACAGGCTTGTTTAGTGTAAAGCTATTTCTAATGGTGGATTTAAAGCTCCTGTGTGATCACTGGGATTACATAATCATGGTCTCTCTCCCTTCCCAGTTCTTTTTCGCTGATGGAGAAACCCATTCTGTAGCTCAACCTGCCGAGTAGAAGATTTTGGCTCAGCCTCCACTCTTACAAGATGGAACTATTAGTCGGGGAGCAGCTAGAAAGCTACTCTCCGGATCCCCAGCCACTGGCTAAAGAGCTGATCTGAAGCTTCCCTTCAGAAAATTAAGATCTTCCCCTCTCATATTATGGAGTTGGTGTGGCTGCAGAAGCAGTAAGTTCTCCTCTGAAGCACCTCTCTCCCGAATTGCTGAGATAAATGCTACTCAAAGCATGTCAGTGGATGAGGGGTGTAAGAGAAATACAAGAGGGAAAAGGATACAGGTGTGTGGGGAAAGAGAAGATACGCATACGAAGAGGTGGCTTGTGGGAGAAATTAAATCCATTTAGCTCTTACCATGTCTTTCATTTTGAAAGAATGTTTTTATTTTTCTATACCATAAAATATGACTAAAGATGAACAGCAGCCCTGAACTGTTGGGTCATTTTTTTGGTAGTTTTTTTAAATTAATATTGTTGCAGTTTCAATCCACTGGGATTTGAAGGATAAGGATATACAGAACTAGAACTAAAAAGGGCTTGGAGCAATTAAAATATGAAGAATGATTAAGATAATTTAATATGTATAGCTTGGGGTGGAGAGTGAAAGAATAAGCGGTGACATACATCTACAAATATCTGAAAGGTGTCAACATCAAGGAGGAAAAAGACCTGTTCAGATTGGTGTGGCAAGAACAATGAGTAGAGGTATAAAATTGCACAAAGGAAAAAATAGACTAGGCTGTAAGCTAAAAGCTGCTGAAATGTAGACCCTGTCTTTGGGTTTCTGAGACCTTAAAATTAAGGTATCTGAACAGGTTGATAGTGGCCCTGTAAGCACAAATCCAAGCAAAAGTGGCTTATTACTTCTCCTAGCAAGTGTATGATTTAAATATTTAGTCACAGAGGAAAACTATGCAAAAGTGGCAGGAGGGTTTAGTGTATACATCAGTAATGCAAGGTTAAAAACAATTATAGAGGTTTTGGAACTATCCCAGAAGCAAGTATTACAAACCCAGGAAATTGAATTAAGATTACATTTAAAAGAAACCCCATCATGTTCAGCCATTTTTGCTTAGATGTGATAGCAACAATTTTGGAAGAGGACAGTTAGTTCATGGAATTCATTATATAGAAGAATATGTTCAGCTTTAGCTGAAGGAGAGTCTTCCAGTTATGAACAATAATGGCAAAAGAGGACCATTCTAAAAGGCTACACTCCAAAAAGATTCTAAACATAAGATTAGATTTCAGTAAGTGTTAACTTTGATGGAAGTTTGAAGGTCTGAGCTCTTTCATGTACAAAACCCAGTCTAAGGGTATGTCTACACTGGCAGAGTTACAGCTCCGGCAGTTACAGCGCCGATCAGAGAGCGCTGTAGGGAAACCACTGTTGTGTGTTCACAATTGCAGCGGTATTCGGAGCGGTGAACTCTGGGCAGCTATCCCATAGAGCATTTCTTCCTCTTTTGCTGCTAAGAGTTATGGGAAGGTGGAGGGGGTTATGGGGCATCCTGGGTCCTGTTCCAATGCCCCCATGATGCACTGCTTCGCATCCCAGCAATCCCTGTGCTTCCGTCCGCATTTGGCGCCATCTTTCAACGGTTTGTGTCCTGCATGCTCTGCCTCTTCGGTCTGCAGGAATGGATCCCAAACTGTTGACCAGTATGCTACTTGCTCTGATTAACACGTCACGAGTGGCAGTGGAGTTATTCCTTAAACTACAAAGTCAAGAGGAGTGTGACATTGATCTCACCACATGAACTAGCTACGACACGAGATTGCTTGTGTCCACAGTGCTGACCACTTTTGGGCTTCAGAAACCAGCACTGAGTAGTGGGATCACATTGTCATGCACGTCTGGGATGATGAGCAGTGGCTGCAGAACTTTTGGATGAGGAAAGCCACATTCATGGCACTGTGTGATGAACTCGCCTCAGCCCTGCTGTGCAAGGACATGAGAATGAGAGCTGTCCTGCCATTGGAGAAGCGCGTGGTGATTGCACTGTGAAACCTGGGTACCAATTGGTTGCTAACCAGTTCAGAGTGGGAAAGTTGACGGTTGGACTCATGTTGACGGAAGTGTGTAGGACCATTAATTGCATCCTGCTTCGAAAGAATGTGACTCTGGGCAACGTGTGTGACAGTGTGGATGGCTTTGCACAAATGGGCTTTATTAACTGTGAAGGGGCGATAGATGGCATGCATATTTCATTTCTGGCACCAGACCACCTAGCCACCGAGTAAATTAATCGGAAGGGGTATTTCTCAATGGTTCTCCAGGCGCTTGTGGATCACCATGGGCATTTCACAGATATTAATGCAGGCTGGTCTGGAAAGGTGGATGATGCATGCATCTTTCGGAACAGTGGCCTGTTCAGGAAGCTGCAAGCAAGGACTTTCTTCCCGGACCAGAAGATCACCGTAGGGGAAGTCGAAATGCCCATTGTGATCCTGGGACACTCCGCCTAAACCTTAATGTCAGGGCAGATAAGAGTGGATGTTGTACATTGTCAGTGCTAAACACGTTTTTGGTTGGTGCATTTCTTATCAGTTATTCAGAAAAAAGGTGAAAAATCATGGCACAGACAACAACATCTATAAGTGATCTTATATTAATGAGCACAGGAGGAACATCAAGTGGGACAAAGGACAAATTCCAGAGAGCATTAGATTTCTTGCAAAGAATATCCAAAAAATGTGAGACAATCCAGTGAAAAAACATGAAAAAGGTGTAATTTTGAAACTTTCTTTCTGTATCAACCCAGTTTTCATCAAACTACTGTGAACAATCCAAATAGTACTCAATTTACTTTCTGTGATTTGCTGTTTTAATGAGATTTTACAAACTAAACATTTAAAACTGTGAAACTGAAAACTTCCGACTCCACCAGGGTGGATAAAAATCCAGTTTTTATTTAAAGCTGACACAAATCACAAGTAAACAAATCAATTGTCTATTAAATAAGAAATGTTATTCACTGTTCTCTATCATAAGTTTCATGTTAAGCTATATAATTGCTTAAATAAGTGTACATAGTGTATACTACTAGTTAGTAAAAAAGACATACCAAATTATACCAACAAATAAGTCGGTCTTTCTTTAGGAAAATCACTAAAGCATACAAATGCAAAACAGGATTAGAATCATAGAAGTGTCGGACTGGAAGGGACCTCAGTAGGTCATCTAGTCCAGTCACCTGCACTCAAGGCAGGACTAAGTAATAACTAGACCATTCCTGACAGGTGTTTGTCTAACCTGTTCTTAAAAACCTCCAGTGACGGAAATTCCACAGCCTCCCTAAGCAATTTGTTTCAGTGCTTAACCAGCCTGACAAGAAGTTTTTCCTAATGTCCAACCTAAACCTCCTTTACTGCAAATCTATTAAAAAAAGGCTTCCTGCATGCCAGTTTAAATCAAAGTGATTTAAATCGGTCTACCCTGGACTCAACTATAGAGTTTTAACCAGCAGCTCCATAATAAATTAAACACTGCAACCTGGGTGTGTTCCTTCCAGCAAATTTAAACTTGCAAGTTGACATGAGACACATACCTCTTGTGCGCCTCCTGCTGCATCAGATACTGCAGGCCTTTTTCTGCTTCTAGCACCCCCTGTACTTTGTCAGTCTCAATAGGCAGGTCTTCAGTGGCTCAGCCCTCTAGTTAAGTCATACAGATAAACACTAGATTAAACCCTTCCAGGGTAACAAAGTCCAACAAGAATTTTCAGTGTGTCCTTATTAGTGTCTTCAGCCCAGTCTCTTAGCCCTTTGTGTCTAGTCCCTTTCTCAGGCTTTTAAACTATCTGTGTCCCCTTTCCGGGCTTAGATCACTTCAGCATTGGCTGGTGGTGGTGGTGGATAGGGGTTAAATCTGGGCCCGCCCACTACTCCAGGTCTTGGCCCAGCGACCCTGTACATAGCAACCACATAGTGTTCCCTCCTGTTTGCTGCTGCTATTCCCTGGGCTGTTTCCCACTGTAGCCTGCTTCTCTTCTCCCATACCTCAGGGCTGAAGTTCTCAGAGCCTCTTCCTCCTTGCTGAATGTAAAATACCACCAGAACCCATCTTCTGGTTCACTTTCAAGCTCCTGTGACTGGCCAGGAGAACATTTCCTTGCTTCTCTGGGTTGAGCCAGGAATTGACCTGCTCAGGCCCTCTAGCTCCTTTTATCTGAGCATTCTGGGCTCAGATTAGCTGCTTCTGTGCAACCTTTTAAAAAAGGCCTGGAGGACCTCCTTCTGCTGCCCCTTTCTGGGGCACAGAGTGGTAGGGCTGCAGGGCCTCAAGCAGGGAGCCTCAAAGGGCCAGGTATACCCTGTCACACAGGTCCACTGTTGGATTCTGCAAATAAAGAAATTAAAAAAATTAAAGGAATCAACAGTGACATTAATATAAGATGGCTGGAACAGGCTCTGACCAGGTAATGGCTACCTTCATCCATAAAATGAGGAAAAATGTGTTTCTACTTAATGCTATTGACTCGGTTTGAAAAGAAAACAATAAGAACTACCATCTGGGTCAGACCAGTGGTCCATCTGGGTCAGACCAGTGGTCCATCTGGGTCAGACCAGTGGTCCATCTGGGTCAGACCAGTGGTCCATCTGGGTCAGTATCCTGTCTCTGACAGTGGCCCATGCCAGAACTTCAGGGGGAATGTACAGAATAGAGCAATTTTGGAGGGATCCACTCTTCCCTTCCATTCCTTGCTTCTGGCAGCCAGAGGTTTAGGGTAGCCCCAATCATGGGGTTACATCCTTGACCATCTTGGCTAATAGCCATTGATGGAGCTCTCCTCCAGGAACCTATTCAGTTCTTTTGTTAACTCACTTATACTTTTGGCCATCACAACATCCCGTGGCAATGAGTTTCACAAATTAATTGTGCATTGTGTGAAAAAGTATTTACTCTTATTTGTATTTAGCATGCTCCCTATTAATTTAATCAAGTGGCCCCTTGTTTTTATATTGTGTAAAGGGTAAGTAACACTTTCTCCCCACCATTTATGATTTTATAGACCTCTATCATATCCTCTCTTAATAGTTTCTTTTCTAAGATGAACAGCCCTAATTTTTTTAATCTCTCCTTGTGTGGACGCCATTGCATACCTGTGAACATCTTTGTTCCCCTTCTCTGAACCTCTTCCAGTTCCACTATATATCCTTTTTAAGATGGGACAACCAGAACTGGATACGGTATTCAAGGTGTGGGCGCACAGTGTATTTATATATTTGATATTATGGTATTTTCTGTTTTGTTCTTTTTTAATTCTTTTCCTAACAGTTCCTAACATTCTATTAGCGTTTTTGACCACTCCTGTGTATTGAGCAGATGTTTGCAGAGAACTCTCAACAATGACTCCAAGATCTCTCTTGAGTAGTCGCAGCTTATTTAGAACCCCTAATTACGTATGTGTAGCTGGGATTATTTTTTCCAGTGTGCATCACTTTGCACTTACAGTATCAATGTTGAATTTCATTTGTCATTTTGTTGCCCAATCATCCAGTTTTGTGAGATTCCCTGTAACTCTTTGCAGCTTGGGACTTAACTATCTTGAATTATTTTGTATCTTCTGTAAACTTTGTCTATTCCCTGTTCACTCCTGTTTGCCCTCTTCTGGAATATTGTGTACAATACTGGTCACTTCATCTCACACAGAAATATCAGAATTTGAGGGAGTTCAGAGATGGGCAGTGAGAATGATTGGTGCACAGAAAAACTTGATGGAGAGAATAAGATTGGGAGTTTTTATCTTGGAAAAGTGAGAAATTCAAAGGGAGATGATACAAGTATATAAAACAATAAATGGCATAGAGAAGGTAGATCTGGAGCTTCTATTCTCTCTGTCTCATAACACCAGTAGTAGGGGACATACAGTGTAATTGAAAGGCAACTAATTTTAAAAGTAATTTAAAAAAAACCTACTTTTTGATACAAAAGTTTGTTTCTTTATATTCTAGTAGCTGAAATTGAAGATCCAGATTTCTACTCAAATCTGTTGTGTCAAAATGATGAAAAATTTGTGAAGTGTCATTTGAAGTCACTGGATAGATGGCAATTGGATCTGGTTCAAATTGAGTAAATGGAAGAAAAGGTTCTCAGAGGAGTTTAGGAATCTGAAGCAGGAAAATCTCTCAGGGATTTCAATGAAAAGAAAATGAAAACTAAAAAACTCAGACGTGCATCAAAGGGGTGTGCAACCAAAAAGCCTCTGTAAAAGAGGAAACTATGACAAACTTGTGTTCTGTATGTACTGGGAAACTTCATAGACGTACTTGGAAAATGAAAAGTCAGCAGAACAGTTGATTGAAATGTGGGAAGACTTAAAAGTATAGGAAAAGCAAACAAAAAATATTTATAGTAGAAATAGAATACGGTTCCAGGTAATCCATATGGGGGAGGAGCACCAACGTAGCAAGCTTGAATCTGGTATGACTGGTACTCCTAAGATTGGGCTATGTTTCTTATCCACTACCTCAGCGAAAGTATAGCATGAGTGCAAGAAATGGAGTGGAACTTAGTTCTTTCTCTTGAGCTTAGCTCTCCAGCTGTGGCAGTTTTATACTTCGGCACTCAACTTGGCACTTCAGTGTCTATTTTTGGGTGGTACCGGTGCCTCTGTACCAATGTGTGCTTGGTGCTCCATTTTGGCTTCTGTTGATGCTTCAGTGCCTGTCTTGGTACTCCAGCAGCATTAGTACTTAAAGTAGTTCAGCATCGGCTTGATATGCTGGTGTTCCAGAGCTTGATACCTGTTTTGGTGCCTCACTTCTTGTCTGTGGAATAAGCTGCGTGAGGTAAGTTAGGAAATGTCAGAATTGAGGGTTGCCTATGCAGTCTTTCACAAGGAGGAAAATAATATATGCATTATGATTGTATATAATGTAATGTAATTAGAGACTGCCCTTTATTACCAGAGGACTCCTCTCTCATTCAATGCAAAGCATAGATGGTGTTCAGTGGTTCAGGCAGCTGTTGAATATTTTTTATTATTGTCGTCATTGTGTGTTGTCCTATGCTTTCTTTGCTGCATACCAGCCAAACCCTGCACCCCACAGACATTAACCACTTAATATTTACAACACCCATGTGAGGTAGGGAGGCAAAATCATTTTACAGATAGGGGAACTGAGGTCCAGATTTAAGGGCAAAATTTGCAAGTGTCTCTGAAATCTGAGTGTTTCAGTGATTGGGTGACAATTAGGGTCTGACTTTTCAGAGTTGCTGAAGATTCAGAACTCTCAGTGACTTTAACTTAGTGTGACTGCTGAGCACTTGAAGAAGATTGGGCTCCAGGAGTGTCAGATTGGATGCCAAAATATAGAAACACAGTAGAGGCCATCTGTGGAAAATTTTGGTCTTAGATGTTTTGCCCAGAATCGCGTAAGAAATCTGTGGCAGAGCCAATGATAGATCCCAGTTATTTTGCTATATATTTAAGTGCTTTAACCACAAGACCATTGTTTCTCTTCCTGCAGACCCATGCCTTATTAGCAACATACTTTCCAATTTAAGTAGCGAATGAGGTAGTGTTTCATAGGCAACAGCCTTGCCCTCTATCTAAAGCTGGTTAATTCACTGAGCATTATCTATCCTAAGCACTGAATGAGGATGAGGTTCTTTGGAAGAAAACAATGTCATCATTTTAATTAGTCTCTATATCATAATGTGCATATGGGGGCAGAGTTAAGGTTGCATGGACTACTGTAATTCTGGTATATCCTAACTTTGGGCTTGATTTTACAACCTCAGTATTCTCTCTTTAACATAAATGTTTATATACTATTTCCAGTATATTTATAAGGATAATTTTTTCAATGTACAATTGCACTTTTACTGTGGAAATTAAAATGGGAATTTTCAGAGGATTATAACATGGCCAGATATGTTTAACATGAACATTATCTTGTTAGTTAACCATTGACTGATGAGGTGAGGATACCTCTTGCCTACTGACAAACTACTTCACAATTAGACCCTGTCTTCTTTTAAGGAATGGGAGCCACATGGATGCTACAGTGATGAGGCCTATGTAGGTACTTGCATAGATACCAAGAATAGGTAAACGTCGGCTTTAGGGTTTTTTACGACTTCCTATGAAGCATCTAGTGCTGACCACTGTCAAAGACCACTGGTCTGAATTAGAGTAACACCTCCCATGTTCTTTAAGAGACAAGGTCAGAAATATTACACTAAAGTTCTTTGTTTTCTTTCATGAAAATTGCCTCCAGCAATTCTCATTTTCATGCCACCTTAACCTGGAACTATTACAAACAGTTAGCTGATATTTGAGGTCACATGACTAATTGCACACACCCTATGATGCTTATAGATTGGCTCCAGTGCTCTCCTTCCTGCTACAGTTTTTGTAGGGAGTAATGAGAGGATTAGAGAGCAAATGTGATGTTTTATTGTGTATCGTCAGACCTGGAATCTTTGTGTGGAATTGGAATTAACTTGTTCTATTAGTTTTGCATTTGTTACTTGGGGCTGTGTGGTTGTTTCAGAGGTATTCCTATGGCTTTAGAAGCTTTTCCACAGCACAGTGCTTTAAGTCAGGATTTCAAATTGCACAGGGAAAAATGAAAATACAGTGTTCCTTGTACACCATTATAACTTTTTTGTTTTTGTGGAAGGGCTGCCCTCCTTTTTCCTGGCTTAAGCTTTGGGCCTGCTGGGACAGTGAGAAGTAACTTAAAATTCACCTGTGGGGGAAATATCTTAACATAGTGTAATTATTGTTAACCAACCATCTTGACATTTTTTCGTCCTATCAGTGCTGGCTCAGTGCTGATGGGTAGCTTGCATAATACAATGAAATCTGTTAGAAAGATTCCAAAGTGTTGGTCCCATATGGGGTCATTTCCTCCAGAATTAGGGCAGATTCAAGGAGTTTCTTGGATAAAAAACATCCAATCCAGGTGTGGGTAAAAAGCTATGTACAATTCAGTACACACACTTACTCAGTATCACTGACTGAATGTAGGAGTTAGTTGGGATGTTTAATTTGGCCCAAGAGTTTTTGCAATTTCTCCTTATTCCTAAACTTTCTCCTGCACTGTTATCCAGTCTCCAAAAAAATTCTCTGAATGTTTGCACTTGCCTTATCTGCTCACTTGTCTTCAGGCTTTCCTTACTGTGTCTGGGAAATGAAGGGAGTGTGGCTGACGTTCTTCATTTTTACACCTAGGGTGTCAGTAACACACAGGGTATGTGTGTTGGAAGAATGTGGCTAAAAGCTAAGCTAACTGTATTTTAGTAATTTTAAATCCACATGTCATGTATAATGTGTAGATATGAGAGGTATAGTACTCCAGCTTGTGGGAAGAAACATAGGTATCCCTTACACTGTGCAACACAGGTTTATTTATACAGCTAATGCAGGTATTCTACATAACTTCTCAGTTAGACTGATATCTGTAGCAGTGTGACTTTTTGGGAAGCTGTTGTGCTGTAATGTGAATCACAATCCTGTGATTATAGGAAAGAGAAATTGAAGAAACACTGAGTTTGAAATCCTAGTGCATCAGGAACAGCTGCTGCATTTTTTTTTTTTTCCTTTTGGAGAGTCTATGTTGTAGAAAAAAATAATTAGATAAAGAATTTTCTATCTTTGTCCTGTCAAATGCATTTTAATAAAAATCCTTGTATTTGAGATTTTAAATACTCTGACTCAGAAAATGGACTATGAATCAAGGACGGATGCCTTTCAACAACTCTCTGCAGATTCATTTGGCTATTGTGCTTCAGCATTTGAAATTGAATCTCACTTTATATGCAAGACAAGGTTTATGCCAGCCTAATTGGTTACTGGCATTTCTTAGTCTCACAGCTGCTATATTCAGCTGTGTACTAGAAAAATATAATGGAATAGTGTTTGCAGAGAGCAAGAGGCGATTGTAAAGATATACAACTTTCTGCCAGTTTTTTTTGTTGTAAAGCAGATAAATTTTGAGAAGTAAACTGAGTAGTATCTATTTTAATGTTACACTGTATGCTTACTAGTTTAGCTGGGAATATTTAGAAGCTAGACATAACTTTTTTGGTTTTTGGTAGTGTTATTTATTGAATCCTAATCCTAAAAAAAATTTTTTTTTTTTTGCCACAAGGCAGATCACGATTGGCATAGAGTTGGAATGAGTATTGTGAGGTTTTATTATAGTCTGCTGGCTTCTGTTTGTGAGAAAATTCAATCTTCTCTATTTCAGGTCTAGGCTGCTTTGATCTTCTTTCATTACTATGGCAAAGAGAAAACTTTTGGCTCTTGGATGACCTAATGTGGAATAGACTCCTAGTTTAATAAATAATGCTTTCTTAGATGGCCCATTGATTGCGTTTTGAGAACTGCTTTTCCTTCAAGACTTGCAAAATATGGTTTCTTATTAAAGATGAGTTGTCTTAGGGAATGCCTTCCCTCTAGTATCCCCCTGCTGTGGTCAAATGTGGCATTGTAGGCACTTCCTATCTCAGTTTCCCCTCAGCAGCATATTTTGTCTCTCCCAAGGATTTCCATGGCTCAGCCCTCTGTTTGGATATCACTGAGTTCAGTCACCTTCTGGTGTAATTAAAGTCCAAATAAATGGTTCTTCTGCCCCACTTGGGCTCCTCTTCAACCCACCTACCAGGCTCAGTTTGTGTCTGTACTCTGGGATAGAGCTTGATTCCTAGGCTGCATCTCTGGAGTCCCCTCACAGTTTTGTCCCCTATAGGTTGCCTTTCAGTCTTCCCCGCTTTAGGATAGAGTATGGACTCCCAGGCTATTTTGCTGAAGTCATTCTAGACTGTACTTCAGGGCCTTCCAAAGGAGCCCAACTTACTCCTTGTGGTTCTTCCTCCAAATGGTGTTTTCTCACACCTTTTATGAGGTCCCGGTGTTTGTCTGTCACCTGTCCCCCATTAGTTCAGCCCCCTTAGTTTGGGGGCCAGTTAATTATAGCACAGGCGGGGCTGATTGAACCAGGCCTACTGGACCTGTTACACAGTTCTATATAATATTAATTTTCTTCTCTTCAGATGGAAGAAATAGCAGTTCTAAAATATCAGCCGGTGAACAAAGATAATCCTATAATGTCTCACTAGTTAATTAACAACTTTTCATTTCTGAGTTGTCTCCTTACTCTAGATTGGCAAATGGACTAAACATTAAATAGTACCCCTGAGACTATAGAAAATGTAATCTCAATAAATTTTATTTTCCAATTTTAAAACACTGGTGAAAGGTCTTAAGGATTTGTAAAGAATGGCTGATTGAGCCTTGCAAATCAACCCCCAAAACACTCTTTGTACAACAAGCAGAGAGAACGCCTTTACAAACAAAAACAGATATTACTCACTTTACCAAGAAAACAGATAACTAGTTAAACCAGTTTTGAAAGAAAATCCTTTTGCAGGAGTTCAAATTGTTACAGGTCATTAAATGTGTATGAAAATCTAGTGGAGAACTGTACCTGTTGTCTCTCACCAGACTTTCCCTAGAGGTGCTTGCCAGAGCAAGTGAAATAGATTAGGACTATGTTGTCTCTGTTTATTTTGTTCCTACAGGTAGGCCTGCTCCTGCAAATAGTCCCGGGAAATTATTTATAAGAACATAGCTGTGATGGTCTGCTGTTATAGTGAGGTTTCTGTTGTGGGGTGTAACAGGGTGGCTCATCCCTTAATGAATGGGAATAGCCAACCCTGATTACAGAATGAACTACTTGTGGAGGAGATCAGGGTGATTGTCGTATAAAGAGCAAAGGGGGAAAACTGAGAAAATTATAGAGAAACTGTGGAGTGTGTAAAAGGCTCTTGCAGGGAATACCCTGAGACTGAGGAAGCTGTGATAGTGAGCCAAAGATTTTTTGCTAGAGACCCGTACTGAAGTAAGCCTGCGAGACTTTGAATTGGGACTTTGCTCTGGGAGGAAGGGCTGGGAACTCCCTACCTAAAGGGGGGGAGTGAATGAACTGGGGTTGAAGTCTGGAGGGCCAGTTTATAAGGACTCAACAAATGGAACCCAAGGAGGGGGAGGATATTTTAATTACCTGTCTGTGAGTTAAGGGGCCTTGAAGAGGGGAGAAATTGGTGGCAGAGCAGTGGCGAATGACGTCTGGTCATGAGGGGGTGCTCAGGAGGTGGCTGTCCCTGTTACAGGCGGCAATCGGCTTACCAACGGGAATGGTGAGAGGTTTATGGTAGGCAAGGAGGGCTATGTATGAGTCTTAGACCTTGTCTACACAGGAAAAAAACCTTCAGTATATAACTCAAAATATGAATTTAAACTGATATAGTCATACCAGTTTAAACCCTGTGTGGACATTCCTGTCTCTTTGTAAGGGTAGCTTTTTTTTTTTTTTTTTTACTTTAGCTTATGTCATTTGTGAAGAGGTGTAATCCAAACAAACAAAAAAGGCACACTCATACTGCAATAAGTGTATCTTCACAGGGGAGTTATACTGCTATTACTATACCTGTTTGAATTCACACCTTGGGTTACACTGAATTTTTTCCCCCTCACATAGTCTACGCTTGTATATCAGTATAATTGGTAAAACTTTTCCCTGTCAAAAAGCCTAGTTATTGCCTATACAGATTTAGGCTTAAGCTTGTGCCCTTGCCATTTGTGCTAGCATTGAAGAAGCACCGTCAGTGGTCCCAGTTTACTTGGATTCTACTGGTGAAACCTGGGCTGTGGCCTTGGGTGTAGACAGTCCAAATGGGCACTGCAAGCTATGCTGAGGGGAAAGGAGGGGGAGAAAGTCTTAGGCACTGCCCACAAATTGGACAATTGTGGTCAAAGAAGGGCATGGCCAGAGTTCCTGGGAGCACATCTTCCTTGCAGCCTCTGCTAATGTGGTTCCTGGAGAGGAGAACTGACCTAGGCTGGCAGAGGGTGACAGTGGTACCACTGCCTGGCCTCCTGGAATCTCCTTTTAGGTGCATCTGCAGAAGCAGTGCAAGAGGTTGCAGACTGTAACCCCCATGGATGCAGAGGTGAATTGAGTCCAGTGTGTAGAGGGAGACCTTGAGTCACTATCTAATCCTATCTGAATAACTTAAGAAACGACGTTGATTGGCTCTAGATGTGTAGGGAAATGGAAGGAAATCCAACAGCCATAACAAAGTGGAATTGAGAGTGATGCAGAAGCAAGGATGTGGAAGAGATTAAAGTTAAGGGAGCAGGAAGGTCAGAGATGCAGTCAAGAAAAAAGTGGGGTAGAAGAATGTAAATACACAATATCTAGGGATGGGAAAAATCAGATAAAAAAGGAGATTGAATTAGACAGTTTCTTAGCTGTTTTTTTAATGGGGGATTAAAGCTTGCAGTTGTACTTTTGGATGTAACCTTGTCAGATCTAAACTAAACAGGGTTGGTCTGTGCCTTGCATGGAAGACATCCCAGGGGAAAAGTGTGCTGTAGAAGAAATTGGTTAACTATCTGGTCATTAAAGAACTCCTAGCATTTTCATACTGAATATTTAATGTTATGTAGTAATTTTTTGGTAGCCACTGTACAAACACATAATAAAACAGCACAATCCCTGCCCAGAAGTACTAGCCACATTGTCCTGGCCCAATTCCAGTTTAAGTAGATAATGCACGGCATGTTTGTGGCTTCCTTGTGGTGGTTCAGTGGAGCTACACCTGTGCACTACTCAGTTGAAGGACTGTGTACTGTTATGTAATGTTAATAGTTGCTGTATTCCATTCCATGTGTGACAACATTTAATTAGCTGCACATACATACTTACTTAGCCTTTAGGATGAAAGGATATATTGTATTGGATACTCACCTGAACCTACTAGAATTCTGGGAGTTGAGATCAAGGTAATAAACTCCCATGATTCCTTTCCTGATATCCCACAATGTATCCAGTTTTAGCAATTCAGTACTGTTTTTAAACTTCTGTAAGGCAATGTGGAGGAAGTACTGCTGAGTGCCACAATCCTGGCAACCATTAATACAAACAGTATGCTCCAGAGATATTGACAGTCTGGCTGCATGAGTTGGGAGACAGCTACGAGTATAGTCTCCTTGAAGCCATGCGAATGCTACTGGAGGAGGAGGAGGATGAAACTGAGCATTTAACTTTTGCATGATGTTTTCCTGGAATGGCTTTACTTGGTGGAGTGCTGCTTCTAGGCTTGGCCAGCCAACATTGGTGGGACAAAATAGTGCTGCAGAGCTGGGATGACCAGCAGCAGCTGCAGAACATCAGGTTACAGAAGGCTGCTTTCCTAGAGATCTGCGTAGCGCACATACCACAGTGGCAGAAACCAACATGAGAATTCCCCTTAGTACAGAGAAGTGTGTGGCCATTGCCATCTGGAAGCTTGCCATCCCCAGTTGTTGTCAATCAGTAGCTAACCAGTTCAGTGATGGCAGGTCAACTGTGAGGACTGCTGTCATGGAGGTTTGTGTTACTATTAAGAAGATGCCGTTGCCCCAGGTCATAAAGCTGGACAGTGCACAGGAGATTGATAAATTTGCATGGTTGGGGTTCCTGAATTGTATCCAGATCACTTGGCCCCACATGCCTTTCTTTTTGCAAACCCCCTCCACCTCCGAAAAGTAGGCTTCAGAGTTCATGAACAGAAAAAAGCATTTCTTTATGATGATGCAAGATCTAGTCGATCACCATAGTAGGTTCCAGTATTAACATGGGTTGGTCTGGAGAGGTCCATGATCCCAGGATCACACCAGTTTTAGGCACTGGAAAAATTGTACTTCTGCTCTCAGTACTACTGTGGAGGATTAATAGTGTTGCGATTCCTTCAGTCATCCTGGGAAACCCCACTTATCAAACTCTGCTTTGTTGGCTTATGAAGCCTTTTAGTGGACACTTGGATAGAAGAAAGTAGCTGTTTAACTTTACACTGAGTAGCTGCAGAATGACAACAGAGTGTGCATTTAGCAGACTGAAGGGAAGGTGGAGGTGTTTCATAACTAGGCTGGATGCGTCTGAGAAATATTTGTCTCATTTTATAACTGCTCTCTGTATTTTGCACAACATTTATGAGAGCAAGGGAGAGAGCCTCACTGAGAGCTGGGAGGCACAGGTGGAGAGACTTCTAGGGCTTTCTGAACACTACAAATTTCCCCAACTTGACAGGGGACCAGCATTTTATCCGCAGAGTCACGGAAGGAAATTGATATGATTTGTATGACTGTTTTACTAGGAATGAATGTTATTACGGGGAATTATACCTCAATGAAATTAGTCAGCAAAGTTTTTTTTTTTTTTTTAAATCAAACAAACCAGCCCTGATTTTTTTTAATTGATTGTACTGTGTGCTCTCTACTGTTAAAAGTTTAAACTAGTGGAAATGGGGCAGATGTGCCTAAAGTGCTGAGTGCACTAATCTTTGGGGGAGGGGAGGCACAATGTGTAAAAATGTTCAGGCTTGTAGTTGTTTGTTTTGTTTTTTTTTGTCTTGTGGGGGTAGAATGGCATGGGAAAGGCCTGTCCTTGTAGTTGGGGAAGTGAAAGGGGTGTCTCAGTATTGTGTTCTTGGCAGACTGCATGACATGGCTAGGTTGGGGTGCTGTTATGCTTTGCTCACATACAATGTTCTCTAGTAAGTTGTATGCCATATGTCTGATATCTTTTCCTGGCTGTCTTCTTCTCTGTCCATGTGTTTCCCTAGATTGCTCCCTGTCCTTTCATTTTTATCCTGGAGAATAAAATTTTTGCTTCTCTGTTGGGATTCTGTGATGAGATCAGCAAAAAGTCCTCCCTTGTCCTCTTTCTTTTCCCTCACAGGTTTGCTGGGTGTTGAGCAACTGATAATGCCCCTCTCTGTGTGGGCTGCATCGTATCAGATGCTAACAGAACAGAGAAACAGTACAAGTAGTAACTGTTCTATACTATCTTGCATGGTGACAGGTTTCAGAGTGGTAGCCGTGTTAGTCTGTATCAGCAAAAACAATGAGGAGTCCTTATGGCACCGTAGAGACTAACAAATTTATTTGGGCATAAGCTTATGTGGGCTAAAACCCACTTCATCAGACACATGGAGTGGAAAATACAGTGGGGGGGTATAAGTACACAGCATATAAAAAGATGGGAGTTGCCTTACCAAGGGGGGGAGGGGTCAGGGCTAACGAGCCAATTCAATTAAGGTGGAAGTGGGCTATTCTCAACAGTTGACAAGAAGCGGTGGAAATCACTTTTGTAGTGCTAATGAGGCCAATGTAATCAAGGTGACAGTTGACAAGAAAGTAGGAGTATCAGCAGGGAGAAATTAGTTTTTGTAGTGACCTATCCACTCCCAGTCTTTATTCAGGCCTAATTTGATGGTGTCCAGTTTGCAAATTAATTCTAGTTCTGCAGTTTCTTGTTGGAGTCTGTTTTTGAAGTTTTTTTTTTGTTGAAGAATTGCCACTTTTAAGTCTGTTAGTGAGTGTCCAGGGAGATTGAAGTATTCTCCTACTGGTTTTTGAATGTTATAATTCTTGATGTCAGATTTGTGTCCATTTATTCTTTTGCGTAGAGATGGTCTCGTTTGGCCAATGTACATGGCAGAGGGGCATTGCTGGCACATGATGGCATATATCACATTGGTAGATGTGCAGGTGAACGAGCCCCTGATGGTGTGGCTGATGCGGTTAGGTCCTATGATGATGTCTCTTGAATGGATATGCAGACAGAGCTGGCATTGGGTTTGTTGCAGGGTTTGGTTCCTGGGTTAGTGTTTTTGTTGTGTGGTGTGTGGTTGCTGGTGAGTATTTGCTTCAGGTTGGGGGGGCTGTCTGTAAGCAAGGACTGGCCTATCTCCCACGGTCTGTGAGAGTGAGGGATCGTCCTTCGGGATAGGTTGTAGATTCTTGATGATGCGCTGGAGAGGTTTTAGTTGGGGGCTGTAGGTGATGGCTAGTGGTGTTTTGTTATTTTGTTTGTTGGGCCTATCACAGAAAGCCACTAGCCATTCTATACTAGTCTCCCTGCCAACAGTGATAGAATATCACTCCCCTGTCAATTTCAGAATTCCTTTCCCCTCTGCTCTTCCAATTCTGGGGTACACTTGAAGATGGTAAGACACTTTCCAACTTATTTCCCGCTCACACAAGTCCCCTGTACTAATGCTGGGTATATGGAGCTGGAGGTGTGAGGGTGGGTGTCCCCCCCAAGAGGCAGGTTAGTAACTGCATGTTATGTCTGCAGGCTGTCTCTACACTACAGGATGTTACCCTGAGGGGTGTCCCCAAGAGATGGAGAGGGTTCTATTTAAAAAAGGCAGTGGGATAACTGGGAAGATAGGGAGTGCTGCTGTTTATGAGGATGGTGCCCCTCAGCTGGTGCAGGAGTGGAAGGGAAACACCACCTATATGGGCAGCTGCAAGAAGTACTCGTTGCCTTGCAATCAATGAGCCAAAATAGAGCACTGCCGTTGCCTTGAATTCTGTTGTATAACACCTACAGATCAGCACCAAGTGCACTACAAAAGAGGTAGACTTCTTCAGTGAGTGGTCTGAACCCCTTTTTCTGCAAAGGGTTTAATGATTCTGAGGATCAGACTGAAAATGACCATGGGCTTCTGTAACTTGTGTAGCCACCAATGCCTTATACACTCAGTGCATTGAGCGTATCTCTGTAGCCCCATTTGGGGAATTTTCCTCATAATCCAGTGCATGTTGTAAATGTAAAGATAGCTAAAAGCTCAGGGCACTGATCAGACTGTCATCCAAATTACTTTTCCTGTTGCCTTTTCTCTTTCTCTGTCTGCTGTGACAATAAATATGCCTGCTATACAATGCATTTGGTATTTTTTTTTTTTTTTTTAGCCCACAGGGTGCCACCATCTTGAGCAGGGGGTAGGGGTAGAGAGACCTGCTATTGGCCAGGAGGGAGAGGGAGCATCAAGGAGAACGGGAAGGGGGGTGAGGACACTTATTCCATAGTTGTGGGATTTGACATAAAGGGAAAGAAACCCTTCTGAGCTTCTGGAGCTGATGCCATTTGGGGGAGTGGGTGGAATGGAGAGCAGGTGGAAAGAGGCCTGTGTCTACTCTCAGCTCCCAGGTGGTATCAGGTACCAAGTTGTTTAAAACCCTCTATGTAGTCAGTATTCGGACAGTTTACTGTAATGCAGCACATAATGCTTATGGTTGAGGTCCCCTCTGCAGTATAGTCAGGCTGAGTCACTGCCTGGCTCTCAGGGGTCCTCTCCAGTGCTACCTCTGCCTAAGTGTCTGGCTTGGAGTTAGGTGTGCTGAAGAGATTGTGGCTGTTCGGGGAAATCTCCTCCTTGTCGGGGTCTGTGGTCAGCTGGGTGCCTTTGAAACTGTCCACTGCACAGCAGGGTTCTGTGGTGGTCTTCCTCACAAAAGTTGGTCCAGCTCCTCATACTATGCACGTTGCTGGGAGTGTTACCAGCGTGCTTGTTTTTGTACCATGTGTTTTCATAATTCTGCTGGAGCTCCTTAGCTTGGGTGTTGCACTGGGCCATGTCCCGGGAGTGCCCCTTCTTCTGCACTTGCTCCATAGCTGCTCATAGATTGTCACACTCTGATGGCTCCTATAAAGATGGGACTGGACACGCTTTTGTCCCCCTGAGGGCAAGGGAGTCCTGGATCTCTGGATTGGACCACATGGAAGCATAGGGCCTGGCTACTATGATGGACTGTGGGTATGCATACTTGTCACAAACTGAAATTGCAAATGAGTGCACCTACGTGTGTGCCTCCCAAACAGGGAGGTGATAGCTAGTCAAGATGATCCTTTGAGCTTTGGAGGGCACACAGGTAAACAGACAGGTGGGTCCATGTGTAAATCAGTACAGTATGGGTTGGCAGTAAGACAAGTGCCTAAAGTGGTTTTATCAATTTGAAATAGGAATGTATCCACACAGATCTTATACTAGTATAACTCATTCAGGAACAAAATTATGTTGTTTCCAGAAAGATTAATGAAAGCAGGAAAGGACGCCAAAAAAATCGAAAAAAGAACTGTGTGTGGATGCAAGGGAGTTTATGCCAGAAAAACTCTGAAAAAGCTTTTCTGTGCAGAAGATCTAACATGGAAGATCCTGTGTGCTCTATCTTTGTCTTTAGTATCCCTTGGAGGATATGTTTTATAAGGCTTGGCTGGGTCTGTTCTACCATGGCCCAATATCTAAACAAATACTTTGCCTCACTCTTTATTGAGGCTAATGAGGATCTTAGGGATAATGGTAGCATGACAAATGGGAATGAGGATATGGAGGTAGATATTACCATATCTGAGCTAGAAGCGAAACTTGAACAGCTTAATGGGACTAAATCGGGGGGCCCAGATAATCTTCATCCAAGAATATTAAAGGAACTGGCACATGAAATTGCAAGCCCATTAGCAAGAATTTTTAATGAATCTGTAAACTCAGGGGTTGTACCGTATGATTGGAGAATTGCTAACATAGTTCCTATTTTTAAGAAAGGAGAAAAAAAAGTGATCCGGGTAACTACAGCCCTGTTAGTTTGACATCTGTAGTATGCAAGGTCTTGGAAAAAATTTTGAAGGAGAAAGTAGTTAAGGACATTGAGGTCAATGGTAAATGGGACAAAATACAACATGGTTTTACAAAAGGTAGATCATGCCAAATCAACCTGATCTCCTCCTTCTTTGAGAAAGTAACAGATTTTTTTAGACAAAAGAAACGCAGTGGATCTAATTTACCTAGATTTCAGTAAGGCATTTGATACTGTGCCACATGGGGAATTATTAGTTAAATTGGAAAAGATGGGGATCAATATGAACATTGAAAGGTGGATAAGGAATTGGTTAACAGGGAGACTACAGCGGGTCCTACTGAAAGGTGAACTGTCAGGCTGGAGGGAGGTTACCAGTGGAGTTCCTCAGGGTTCAGTTTTGGGACCAATCTTATTTCATCTTTTTATTACTGACCTCGGCACAAAAAGTGGGAGTGCGCTAATAAAGTTTGCGGATGACACAAAGCTGGGAGGTATTGCCAATTCAGAGAAGGACCGGGATATCATACAGGAAGATCTGGATGACCTTGTAAACTGGAGTAATACTAATAGGATAAAATTTAATAGTGAGAAGTGTAAGGTTATGCATTTAGGGATTAATAAGAATTTTAGTTGTAAGCTGGGGACGCATCAATTGGAAATAAGAGAGGAGGAAAAGGACCTCGGAGTATTGGTTGGTCATAGGATGACTATGAGCCACCAATGTGATATGGCTGTGAAAAAAGCTAATGCGGTCTTGGGATGCATCAGGTGAGGTATTTCCAGTAGAGATAAGGAGGTTTTAGTACTGTTATACAAGGCACTGGTGAGACCTCACCTGGAATACTGTGTGCAGTACTGGTCTTCCAGTTTGAATTCAACCTTCTTAAACATAGAACAGGTACAGAGAAGGGCTACTAGGATGATCCGAGGAATGGAAAACCTGCCTTATGAAAGGAGACTCAAGGAGCTTTGCTTGTTTAGCCTAACTAGAAGAAGTTTGAGGGGAGATATGATTGCTCTCTATAAATATATCAGAGGGATAAATACCGGAGAGGGAGAGGAATTATTTAAACTCAGTACCAATGTGGACACCAGAATAAATGGATATAAACTGGTCATTGGGAAGTTTAGACTTGAAATTAGATGAAGGTTTCTGACCACCAGAGGAGTGAAGTTTTGGAATAGCCTTCCAAGGGAAGCAGTGGGGGCAAAAGACCTATCTGGCTTTAAGATTAAACTCGATAAGTTTATGGAGAAGATGGTATGATGGGATAACATGATTTTGGTAATTAATTGATCTTTAACTAACTATTAATGGTAAATAGGCCCAATGGCCTATGATGGGATGTTAGATGGGGTGGGATCTGAGTTACTACAGAAAATTCTTTCCTAGGTATCTGGCTGGTGACCCTTGCCCATATGCTCAGGGTTTAGCTGATCGCCATATTTGGGGTCGGGAAAGAATTTTCCTCCAGGGCAGATTGGAAGAGGCCCTGGAGGTTTTTTGCCTTCCTCTGTAGCATGGGGCATGGGTCACTTGCTGGAGGATTCTCTGCTCCTTGAAGTCTTTAAACCATGATTTGAGGACTTCAATAGCTCAGACATAGGTGAGAGGTTTTTCGCAGGAGTGGGTGGGTGAGAGTCTGTGGCCTGCATTGTGCAGGAGGTCGGACTAGATGCTCATGATGGTCCCTTCTGACCTCATTATCTATGGCTTCTCTCAAAAATAGAGGGGGGTATGCGGGAGCGGGAGGCGGTGTCTGGAAGAAGTGGCTCTCTAGCCATTGCACCCACCAGGGGCTTTGTGCACTCCTCCATTCTCCCTCTATTTCAGGGACTCCCTACAATTTCTTCTTCCAGTGCTTCTGTGTACTGCCTATTCTCCCTTCTCCCATACCAGGGTCTGTAATCTCCCCCTCATGCCAGTGGCTCTGTACAAACCCATTTCTGCATCCTTTCTTCCCTCCTATTGTTCCCTCCATGTCAGTGGCTCTGTGTCAGTCCTCTGTTTCACCCTTCCTCCACCTCCCACCCATGGTAGGGGCTCAGTGTACCTACCCCCAGCTCCCAGAGTAGGATCCCCCAGTATCCTTCACCAGAGATTCTGTGTGCCTGCCATTCTTCTCTCCCACATTCTCTCCCTGTGGTAGGGTCTCTGTGTGCTCCCTATTCTCTTTTCCCCCTGCCACATGCTCCCTATTCTCCCTACCTTCACACCCATACCACAGTCCCTCAATCTCCCCCCTGCTAGGGTTTCTGTGTGCTTCCCATTTTCCCCCCCTGCCAGGGGCACTGTATGCACAACCCCCACTTCTCTTCCACCCCCACCATTGTTGTTTCTCTGGGAGAAAAGTTATTTAGGGTTTGAACACGCTAAACTATATTGGGAGATTGCATGGAGATGGGATATTGTCACGTTGGAAGGCATTATGGGTACCATTACCCAGTTTGATCTGCAGGCAATTGCAGAGGTGCTTGAAGTTGTGGCTGTACTAAACGATGGCAGGGCCTCCATGTGTCCCTCATTTTTCCTCTTGCAGTTCCCTCAAAATCAATAGGGTTCTGGCCATTGATGTCTAAACAATCCCTGAAATTTTGGAATTCATCTGATGCAACATTCAAAGTTGTCCGATTACAGACAGACAAATGCCATCAAGCTGAGTGTATTGCCTTACAAGCTCAGTTGACCAATTTGTAGTACACTAAATATTCATGATGAAAATTCTTCAGTCCTTGTCTCCATATAAAATGTTTCCTGTCTCAATATACTTCATGAAGATTTATTTACATGCTGTTTGCAAAGTCATATCCACAAAACCTCTGCTTCTTCAACAATGACCAATTCATGTTGCTTGCACTTTGATATTTCCGATCTGATGGTGATGCTAATGATGAAATCCTCTCCATTTTAGTTGGATGACTAGCTTATCCATTCCCTTTCAACTGAGGGCATCAGAAAAGCTGTTCAGGGAGCTCTGAGCCTATTTCAGGAACTCAATAGAAGACTGCAAAAAAGCTGTCAGAAACATATGTTTATCTTGACTATATACAGTACACACAGGTAATGTGAAAGGATCACAAAACAGGAACTGCTAATGAAACCCCTCTAAGCCAAGAAAGTTTGCCAGATTGCACCTCTCCTGCATAATTAGCAGTCAGATTTTAATTTTTTAACTCCTATGATTCTGTGCATACTAGTGTCTTGTCACAAGCTAGTTTTGTGGGCTCAGCCTTGGTCTCAGTGTGTAGTCTGTTTACACTGTGAGCTTTTGGAGGCAGGGATTGTCTATTTTTATATAAAAATCTGCATAGTGCCTAGTTCAATGAGGCCGCTAGGCACTACCATGATAGAAATAAAATAAACTGTCCACATTCATTTTGTTTGGAAGAGTTTGGGGGAAATTGGAACTACTTCCTTTTCTTACATATCTTTTTGTGAGGGAAGTTGCAAGATCAGAATCTCAACTTCTGGGATGCAGACTGGGACTAAAATAACTTCAGGGAAAATTCCATAACTGCTAATAAATGAGTACTAATGTCTCCCTTCTAGGTCGAATACATCAAGCTATGGTAACATCTCTCAATGAAGATAATGAAAGCGTTACTGTTGAATGGATTGAAAATGGAGACACTAAAGGCAAAGAGGTACACTAAATATTTTAGAACTTATCTATTTTTTTAAACTTTTCTAGAATAAAGACTATTGGAATGCTCTTTTTAAAAACTGTTATTTTATCTTGAACCTGAATTAGTTCATACAGTAAAACTACTGGAAAATGTTTGTTTTTTAAATTAAATTGTGATTCCATGGTTCCAGATATTGTTTAATGTGCACCACAGAACAAATGACATCAGTTTCTGTGGTGCTGTAGTTTATTTCCTGAGTATACATTTCTAGAATAATAATACTGAGTTCTTATGTAGCACTTTTCATTATAGATCTCAATGTTCTTTACACCGGCAGTCAGTCTCATTATCCCCATTTTACAGACAGGGGAAACAGACACAGTGAGGAAAATGACTTGCATAATGTCATCTAGAAGGCCTGTGTTAGAGCTGGGAATAGAAAAACTCCTTTTTGCAATATAATAAGATCAGACTATTGATGCTTTCTTTTATTTATATAATTTTCAGGCAACCTGAGGACCAAAATTGTTCAAAATTTTCTTTAGCTGAGGATACACGAAGTATCTAAGTTTACAAAGTTAAATGAATGATGGACTAAAATCACTAAAGGTGTCTGCTGGCCTGTGTGTAAATTTAAAAAGAGAGAGATGGGTGAATTTGCTTGAGCAGACTCACAAGTGTGAACGTCTTTTTTTTTTTTTTTTTTCCCCCTCTTAACAGATTGACTTGGAGAGTATATTCTCACTTAACCCAGATCTTGCACCTGATGAAGATATTGAACCGAGCCCAGAGACTCCACCACCTCCCACTCCTTCAGCCAAAGTAAACAAAATTGTGAAGGTTGGTGATATGTTCAATTAAAATTACTGTTGTCCCATTCATATTAGTATTTTACCTGCAATATTTAAGAATTTCATGTCTGTGAATTATAAGCCAATTCAGGAATATTTTAGAAATCCGTATTCATTATGAAAAAACTTAAGAGATTTCTGAAGGGCAGAACTGGAAAAAGAAGAAATCAGCGATTAATCTTAATGATCTTAGAAAGGGGACTGAGTGAATTTCTTAGCTTGGAACCAACTTTAAACTTGTTAAATATAGCTTGTGACCTTTATTGTGAAATGTTTGTATACCTTGAGGAAAATGATATTTGGACCTTTTGTCTTAGAGAAGGTTTTGGAGGTTATTAAATGATACATTTAGCTCGCATCCTGTATCCTCTTCATCATACGTGCTGCTGGGAGGGACTGTGCAGCACCACCTCCCCATGCTGATATCTGTGATTACTTCTGTTCACTGAAAGTAAGCAGAGATTGGGCTACAGCTTACAAAAGAGGTGATAAAGTGAACAGATTATAGAGATTTCTCTCTTTATAGAATCGGCGGACTGTGGCTCCTATTAAGAATGAAACTCCTGCCAGAGACAACAGAGGTAAACAATCAGTTGTATCTTTCCATTCCACAAAGCAAGAAAGTGAAAATGTTAAACGGACACTTTTATTTAAAGTTCTCTAGTATCATATGTTCTCTTTGGTTTATTACATGGCCATGTTAAATTTAATGGACAGGGGGAGTAACTACTGGAACTATTAAGATAATGTATTTTTAAAAAGTTAGTATGTAATCAGTTTTATATATAAGGCCAGATTTACACTTAAAACTTCTATCGACCTAGTTACCGCCACTTGGGGAGGTGGTGTTCCTATGCAGTGGGAACATCATCTGTCGCTGTAGGTTGAGTCTATGTTGTGGGGTTATGCTGGCATAGCTATGATACCATAGCTTTGGTGCTATAGTCCCTAGAGTGTAGACGTGGCCTAAGTTCAGTATAAGAGATTTAGTGCATGTCTATAGTTTATTCATCTATGTATTTACATATTTATGTATCTAATAAATATATTCTTTAAAACAGTCTCTTGTCATATTTCACCATTTCAGACATTCCTTTGTGCTTTTGATACTACTTTTGTTTGTTCCTCAATTCAGTATTTAAATAGTCTCTAAAAGCATGTCTACAGGACATTCAGGAAAGTTAAGAGTGAATTAAGCTAAAGTGAACTAAAGTCACTTTACCTTTGAATTATGAGCATCCACACAGGAGTTTAATGCACTTCAGATTCATGTCTTCAGTTAATTTAGCTGAACTTGCCTCTGTCCCTGTGTAGACATGCCCTTAGAGCAGTGATACGCAGACTGAGGCTCAGGAGCTGCAAAGTGGCTCTTTAATGTGTCTCCTGCAGCTCTTTGCAGCCCATGGTATAAAATATTGTGTGATTTAATTATTAACCAATCAGGATGCTTTTACTATGTTATTAACCAATTGTAGTTGATATATATATATATATATATATGTAAAAAAAAAAAAAAGACCAAGTATTATTTTATCAGCTACAATTAGTTAATTAATGAAACAATGAATTCACATTACTGTGGGTCTTTTGATTAATACTGATTGCTAATTTGGCTCCTGAATCACTGAGATTTGAGTATCACTACTTTAGTGTCTACTGTATTTAAATTCTGGATTGATCAACAATCAAAAGCACAAAGGAATGTATTGTAAAAAGCCAGCAGATGGCGCCCAAGTGCGAGCAGCCAAGTCCTGGAGGCTCAATGGCCTAGAGGGGCAAGAAGCCGGAGGATTCCGGGATGGCTGGAAGGAGCCCGGAAGGTGAGGGGCAATCTTGGCTGTAGTACTGTGGGCAGCCTCTGTGAAAGCAAGGAGGACTGTGCCGCATGCAGAGCAAATGTGTGAGAGCCTTGGGAGCGGTACTGTGGTGGGCTGGGGATGGTGGCGAGCGCTTAGGCTTGTGTGTGTCCTGGGAGAAGGTGAAGGCCCCCGGGGAACATTGTACCTCATCAGGCTGGAGGCCCAGACTGAGCAGACACAGAACTGATACCTTACCAGGCTATCCCCTCTCGGCTCTGTGTGCACCGCTAGTGGGATTAGAGGCCTCCGGGGGCGGGGTGGTTAGTGAAGGTTTTGGGCACCTCTGGAGGTGGGGGAAGGGATTGTGCTGTTGTTGAATTCCCTTAAGTTTCCCAGCCATATTCCATCCCATTGTTCTGTACCCATTCCCTTGCCTTACATTCTTTTATATAAATAGTTGAAATACCCCTCTGTGTGTTGTTGGGTTTTGTGCCAGGAGTTTCTGGACTCACGTAAACAAAGGGGGAAAATGCTCAACCTGGAGAGGAATAGGTGCAGGCTCGCTAGCTTAGGGTATCTACCAGCACCTCTGTCCAGCACGAAGGGGTTAACACAGCATGAAATCATGAAATATGACAAAAGAGTGTTTTTAAAAACATATATTTATTAGATAAATAAATATGTGATGCATAAAGTCCCTAAAAAATACCAAAATAAAAATGTATTCTCTAGTTAAGGGTGCTTTTGTTCTCTCAATTGTGTTAAAATTATTTAATTTTTACTGACAATACATTAGAACAATTTTGTTAAATGATTTAACTTAAAAATTTTGAGTGATCTCTGCATATTCCTATTTGTGGGTTCAAGGCACCTGCATCATAAACTTCCAGAATCTTCTAATGGGCAATTGGGACCACTCTGTCCCTTCTCCCTCCCCAGGCAGAGACATCCATTGGAATAAAAAGGGGAAAATAAAATTTCAGTGTGTATTGGCGGGGGAGGGAAAGAATTCTTGTTTTAAATTAATTTGATTGACCTAAATTTAAAACACTTAATTGCATCCTTCCTTTAAAAATAAAAAGCAAATTAATGTCATGAAACAATTTATAAATCTAGCTCTGCAAATGTTGATATTGTCAGTGTTGTCTATGTGCCTTTGTACAGTAGTAACTTCAGCTTGGTGCAGGAGAGCTGTACAACTCTCATTCACTGTGATGGGAGCTGTACGTCTTATCCTCCACCTTTTGACCCTAAGAATTTTTCCTTTTTTGGTCATTCAGTTAAGCCTTTGTGTCAGTATACTATTTTGTTCAGTAAGTTGATTGATACTGTAAACTAGATTCCATTTGTTGATGAATTGGAACTCTGATGTCTTATCATATTTTCCTCTCAACTATACCAGGGGAGTGTTTGTTTGGCCATCCATGTGTTTGCTGCTCCCACAGTTGTCTTCATGCTCTAATTTCATGTTGCCTTTCATGCATGGACTGTCCTCTCCAAACTGCTACTCAAACCATTGCCCTCTCCTCCTTCAAATCCCTTCTCATAACCCACTATTTCTGTGATACTTACAGGAACTTGGCCAGCTGAAAAGGGATAGTTTTAAGCATCTGTCATGGGTACAGTTTAACATCTCTGAAAAAAATCATGCCATAAATCTATGTAAAACATTAAACACCTGCCACTCCCATTGACTTAAGTGGGAAGATGGGATTGCTCAGCACCTCTGAAAATCAGGCCAAATGGATATATAAAAAATGCACATATTTTATTGTATCCTCGACACCTACCCTTTGTATGTCACCTGCCCTTAGCTGCCAAAATAAAAATGAGATATGTCTGTAAGCATTCAGAGTGCTCAGCTTTGTATATTGTATCCTGTTCCTTCTTTCTTTTCTGCCCCACACTCCTTCCCAGCCCCAAATATTTCAAGCTCTCTGAGGCAGGGACTATGTATTATTATGTGTTAGAGCACCTAGAACAATGGGATCCTTGTCTTGTCTCAGGTCTTTAGCTGTAATCACAGTGCAAATAAATAACTCAGAATTTTAGGCCCCAGTACTACAAATACAAATATATGGTTAATTTCACTCATGTGAATAGTTCTATTTACCTTAAGTTAAATGCTTGCTTAAATGTTTGTGGGATTGAGGCCTGAGTTGCTAATTTATGTTGATTATAACTAGGGCTCTGTGTTTGTCATGGAGGTTGAGAAAGTCATGGATTCGGTGACTTTCTGCGACCTCTATGACTTCTGCAGTGGCCACTGCAGCTGACCCCAGGGCGGCCCAAGCATCTGGCTCCCCACCAGCAGCGGCCCCTCCAGATGCCCTCCTCCTTCTCCCCCCAGCACCAACCCCCTTAAGATTTAGTCAGTGGTATTTTTAATAAAAGTCATGGACAGGTCACGGGCAGTGAATTTTTGTTTATTGCCTGTGACATGTCCATGACTTTTACTAAAAATACCTGTGACTAAATCGTAGCCTTAATTATAACATTAGGATTAGTAATTCACTATATAGTCTGTCTTAACTAAAAACACACCTTTTATTTTTTTCTAGTAAACTACTTGTTTACTTAGATGTCACTAAAAGACCTTTTCGTTGTTGTTTTTTTTTTTTTTAATCATAAAATATTTCAGAATTTGACAGTAATATGGGAAATGTGAAAAGGTCATTCTATTAAATGAAAAATGTGTTAAATTTTCATGTCAAGATTCGTTTTAGACCATTTTATGTTTTTCTTTTGCAGCGGTTGGTTCTGCACGTGCACGACCTACTCAACTTCCTGAACAGTCTTCCTCTGCACAACAGAATGGTAGTGTTTCAGATATATCTCCAGTTCAAGCTGCAAAAAAGGAATTTGGACCCCCTTGTATGTAAACCACGTATCAAGGATTCATTAATTCTAGGCATTACATGTACACTCTCTTGGACATCTGTGTAATCCATAATTGTTGAATGGTCTAAACACACAGTTGTGTCTGTAGATCTCCGTAAGAAGCATTTTCAGATTACTGTGGGAAACAAAAGGTTGAGTTCTGTCATTGTCCTATTGGTAATTAGGTTTTAAATTTTTCCTTCAATTTTTTTAAACCTTGACTGTTCATTTAAAACACATTAAAAATATTTTAAATTGTCCAGTCTTCTTTAGTTCAAACCAAGCAATCACATAAATCAGTTAGTATGTTTTTAAGGGCCATTGTCTGTTATTTTTTTATTTGGGTATTTCTTGTCTAGTTCCCATGACTCGTTTTTTAATTCAGAGGCTAGTAAATTTCAGAAATAAAGTTGCAATAGTTATGCTTTGCAAGTATTGAGCTGTTTTGAGGAGCTAATCAGTGTAAAGATTTAAATAAATTATAATTATTGATAACATAATTGAAAACCGGTAGTGTAAATATTCAATCCATGTGACAATCTGAATATTCCAGAATTGTATCTTTTTCTTTAAGCACGTAGAAAATCTAATTGTGTGAAAGAGGTTGAAAAATTGCAAGAGAAACGTGAGAAAAGAAGGCTACAGCAGCAGGAACTTAGAGAAAAAAGAGCTCAGGTTTGTATTGGTAGTTCAGAGCTGAATTCTACACATCGCAGAAAGTCTGTGTCGAGAAGATCTATGCCAAGTTATTGTGATTTTTATTGTTTATATAAAATATGACTAGCTTGAAACTAAATGTTGTCATCTTATGTACAAAACTGCATGATTAGTCTTCAAGTTCCATAGTCATTTAGGGTGCATGGTTGTGTTGTTGTGGTAACTCACCTTATCATTTTGTCTGATTCTTTTGTTTCACATACATCTATTTTTTAAGTTTTGCATTTGCTGGCCTGGCCATAAATACGTACAAATGCAATCTCAGTAATAACTGTTGCCTCAGAAAAACATGTGGACAAAAATATGAAGATCCTTCGCCTCAAAATGGGGCATCACATTTGTGACAAATTACCCTTTTCTTATCTTCGTTGGGGTGTGAGTGGCATATTTGAGAGCTTGAGGTTTGAAGAATGTTTTTTAAAAACCTCTACAGACATTTTAGTTTTGTAACATACAAGCAACATGGCACCAAGTTGTTAGAACTTTTTGTTAAAATGTGAAGTTGCTAATCCCGTAAGATTAAGATTTTAATATTAATGACTTTGTCATAGGGGAGTAAAAGATTTAGAAAGACCAGTAGCATAATCTTGCTGGCAGTCCTGTATGTATGTTTTAGTCTCTAAGGAGATACTAGCAATCTGCTAATGACATAATAAGTACCACCAAAAAGTAAATGATTCAAGCAACTTGATTTCATGGCTTTATGATGGGCCTAAGTTTATCTAAAAGGATATATGTGGATTTTTTTCTCTCTACTTTTCATCCATTTAAATTAATTAGAAAAGTACTGTTTCTTTCTATGAGAACAAATAATATGTAGTATCCTGTTTTTTAAAGTATTTCTTTTTTGAGATTTTGCCCGCATTAAATCTTGAATTAAATCTTAAATTATTTGATTCCAAGAAGCCTTTTTTTGTGTCTAGCATTTCTAACTTCTGTATATGGGAGTTACTCTGCTGATCTATGTGACTGTGCAAGTGTGTTGTGTTCGTTTTCAAATGTTTCTTTTTAAAAATGCAATAGTAGTAGAGTACTACTTTAGTCAAAGCTTTTTCAGTTCTTGAACCCCAAGTGCTAAGTTTTCAGAATAGTACGAAGGCCAAGACTTTTTTGTAATGAATAGTGTAACTTTCTGAGTCTTAGAAAGAAGCAGGCATGAAGGTAACACGTTTTATGTAGATTTCTTTCAGATAATTTTTCAGTTTTTATAAGTGAGTGATGATGAATTTGTAGATGAGCTATTTTATTTTATTATTATTATTACTTTAGGCAGTATTGTTTTATTGGAGAAGGTTTTGGAAAAGGGCAAGAGGTTCCCCCTCCCCCTTTCAAGTTTTCTTATGTTGAGTCCTTATCAAGGATGTTTGGGGTTGCCTATTAATCAAAATGCTTGTATTTTTTTTGCTTTTGTTTTTACCGTAGAAATCCAGCTTGTTTCTTGATGAGTAAAATAGTCACATAGTCAAAACTAATGATGTGTGAACAATATGTGGTTTAAATTTTGCAAAACATGACTTTCTTCAAAAGTTAAAACTTTTTAGCAAACATCATATACCTCTGTTCTTGTTTCTGTAGCTTTTCTATAATTATATCTGGAAAGTATTTGCAAGTGTCATGTTAATGAAAACTTTGTAACTCTATTTTTTTTCATAGGATGTTGATGCTACAAACCCAAATTATGAAATTATGTGTATGATAAGAGACTTCAGGGGGAGTTTGGATTATAGACCATTGACAACAGCCGATCCTGTAAGTTTACCTCAGGAATTGTTTTTAAAAGGCAAGGATTTTCTTCACAGACTTTTTTTTTTTTTTTAGCCCTTTAAATTATTTTACCACACTTTAATTTTTTTTAAAGATATTGATGTATTTGTGAAGCAGTAAGGCCCAGATTTTTAAAAGGTATTTAGGCATTGCAGTGTCTAATTCCCATTTTCAAAAGTGATTTAGGCTCCTAAGTCCCATTGACATTCAATGAGGTTTAGGCTATTAAATGCTTTAGTTGCTTTTGAAAATGACTTAGACATTGCAGTGTTGAGTGCTGCAGGATCTAATACCTTTTACAAATCTGGGCCTGAGTGATCAAACACCTAAAAGTAGTTTTGTACCCTAGGATTATAATTCTATAACTTTTAACTTGTTGAATGCTATTTGCATTGAAAGGAATTATTAAATTTTATGTCATTAAAATGTGTGCTAACTCTACAATATTAGAACTCTACCAATGTACATTTATAAGACAGAATCTTCAAAGGAGCCTAAGATGTCTAACTCCCTTAGGTTCCTTTGAAAACCCAATTCTAAATGTGTAGATTTAGGGCCTTATCTTGAAAGGTACTGAGACCATCTCCCAACCCCTCAGCTGGTGTAAAATGTCATAGATTTATTGAAAGCAGTGGTGCTGTGATGATTTACACTAGCTGAGTATCTGCCCCAGTATGAGTAGAGGTTACTCAACACCTTTCAGGATGTGCGCTGCACCCTGCAGGATCTGGTCGCAAGTGCTCATAGCAGTGAATATAGAGCTGTGCCTATGGTTTGTTGGATACTGCACATTCAGCACTTTCGCTTTTTAAAAGTTCAGATTTACTACCTTCAGAATAATTGCTATAATGATCAGACTTTTAAAATACTCTCCATTAAAATTAGTACTTACTTCAGATTTTTTTTTTGGTAGATTGATGAGCACAGGATATGTGTTTGTGTAAGAAAACGGCCGCTCAATAAAAAAGGTATGACCATTTAATGTTTAGCTGGTATTAGTCTCACTTAACAGCAGCTTCTGTGGTGTTTGGTAGTATTTGTATTATGGAATCAGCTAGAGGCACCAACCAGAATTGGGGCCCCATTGAACTAAGCACTGTGCGTGCATGCATGTAGTAAGAGAGAGTTCCTGCTCCAAAGAGCTTATAATCTAAATAGACAAAATGGACAAAAGGGGGTAGAAAAGTAATAGTAGTATCATCGTTTTGCAGATAGAAAACTGAGGCACAGAGAGATTAGGTGACTTGCTCAAGGTCACATAAGAAGTCTTTGGTTGAGCTGGGAATTGTACTGTAATATCTTGAATCTCATTCCAGTGCCTTGACCCCAAAGTCCTTTTTTTCTAATTCACTCAGATTTTCTTTTTAAGTGATCAATTAACTTGCGTTATCATGTAACCACCTAATGAAAGTTCTTCCTCAGTATATTCATTTGTATAATAGAAAATATGTATCTTTATAACCTAAAATTAAAAATCAAAATGACTGGCCGTTAAACTATAATTATATATACATAGCACAGTTTTACTCAAATGTGTGGTGGGTTTAGTAATACATCCTTTCTGAAACATAAATACCATAGTTAACCAAGATGACGAAAACAGATTGATTCATTGAAATATTTCATAGGCTTTTTAGAGTAGAAAGTGGTATTATGTCAAGACATTAAATGAGGACAGTTGTGTACAGGATTTTAACAGACAAGATAATGGTTCGAGGTGTGGTCAAAATGGTTCCCCACTTGTGCAATGGAAGACATGGGAACAATATTCCAACAAACCTCTTGTAGAATTCCATCTGATACAAAGAATATTTGAGAACTACCTGGCAGAGAGACCACACTAACAGTCCTGTATTCATATAGTTGCCAGCTTCTCCTTTACTACCCACTACTGACTGGAGTTCAGTCATCACTGAAATAAGTTAACTAACCTTTTGAAAAAAGAAAAGAAGTACTTGTGGCACCTTAGAGACTAACAAATTTATTTGAGCATAAGCTTTTTTCCGTTCTGTTAAAATTTTCAGGGATATCTTGGTTGGCTGAAGATTTCAGAGCATAATTTTCATACCCTCAAAATACCAAAGGGTTGCAGTGAGTCTTTTGGAATTGTGTCCCAGAATGACACATTCTGGAGTATCTTCAGCAAGACAGGAAGTGACAGGAAAATTTTGGAGAAGGGGTGGGAGAGAAAGGTACATTGTTGTTTATACACAGTGAGAGCTCGCCTTTTTTCATGTTTCTTCTTTCATTATTCCTTGATTGTTTTATTGATCTGAAAGCAGTCACAAAATCAGGTTATTTAAAACTGCTCCCCGCAGCCTGGTTGGTTAGAGACATTCAGCATATGAATCTGGTAGCAATTCAATTTTCATTTTAGCATTGCAGTTCATTTTGAATAAAGTGTGACCTAGGAAACTAATACATTGGGGGAAAATGTCATAGGTGATAACTAATTGGACAAAGCTAATTAGAGATGACAACAGGCTGCCAATTTGCTATTTCCTGAGTCATGATTTATGGGTCTCTTGTGGTGCAGAACTGGGTCTGGTTCTGTTCCAGTCATCTGTATTGGTGGTTGACATCAATGAAGGAACTGATTCCGTGCAGGATGCTGGGGAGATGAGCAGCTGGTTGGAAATGGGATACAAGATAGAAGTTTTGCATCTGCAGAAGGAACTAAAAAGATTCACTGTGGAGGAACCATAGCCAAAAAAAAAAGTCAGGTGCACACATAATACATTGAATAATATTCTGAAAAACATGCACACTTTTATTGTGGAGGATTATAAGGAACAATATTTTCAACTGCCCCAATCTTCTAATTGGAGAAGAGAAAAGACTTGAAGAAACTTGTGTATGGTAGCTTAAAAGGAGAGAAGGTGAACAGGGAGCTTATCATATTAAAAAAGGAATAACTTATATATTCAAAAAGTAGTGTTTCCCTATTCAAGCTCCACGTTTGGAATATTTTTACTGTATTAGTCATCTAGTTTAAAATGGGACATAAGAGACTCAATTTCTACCAATCTTACACAGGCCGAATTCACGGAAGTCAGTGGGAGTTCCATGCACTGAGAGCTTGCAAGAACTGGGCTGGGCCCTAAAATAGTAAGGTTTGGGTAATTAGAAGATTTCATTTGTGTGATATATTGTTAGTTTCTTAGGAAAAGGGCAGATTCTGAGATTGAAAAATGTTCAGTTTTGTAAAATCTTGATTCAAGAAAAAACATATTCATGATTTACAATAGCTTTATGAGATCATCCTAGGATATAGGCCAAGACCCATTCACACTTCAGTGTTAAACTGTAATGTCCAGTAATTAACATAAAGCAAAAATAAATATAGTTTGGATTTCAGAGGTTATCCCAGAGGGTTATCCGCAAGTAGCACAGGCTGCCATATCAGATGATTATGACAGACATTATAAGAGTATTTAAGACTACCCCTTATACACATTCTGACTATTTAGAAGTAAGGTACTTCTGTATGGACCTATTAAACTCTCCTTTCACCCATATTCTTCTGTGCAATACTGCACTTGAAAACTGAGTAATTTACTTGGTAACTTAATTTATACTTTAGTTACTTCCTAATACCTGTGTAATTAAAAGATGATGGCCAAAAATCAAAACATAATTACTGAAGTCAAAACCTTCCATCTAATTGTGGAAAACTACATTGTATTCTTAAATTGTGTGCCTCAGAGATTTTATATACAGACAGAAGCAGGGCACATCAGTGGTCTTGATTGTACATACAAAGGATCTTTATTTTTGTGCATCCTGTAGATGACTGGGTTCTCTGTGTGTTTTACTGATTCATACATCTCATGCAATTAACAAACTGTAATGATGTGTAGTAATTATAGCCCGTGATCTTAATAATGCATTTCTTTTGTTTGTTTGAGAAGACCGGCAACATCCTTTGAAATTTGCAGCCTTTTCTTCTTACAAAATCATTTTAAAAGGGTTTTCACTTCAGCAGAATAAAATTTTAAAGATCAATTTTTATGATTGCTGACTAAAGAATCTGCTCCTGGAGTGATTGTGAATGAAGATATATTGTATATAGAATCATAGAATATCAGGGTTGGAAGGGACCTCAGGAGGTCATCTAGTCCAACCCCCTGCTCAAAGCAGGACCAATCCCCAATTAAATCATCCCAGCCAGGGCTTTGTCAACCCTGACCTTAAAAACTTCTAAGGAAGGAGATTCTACCACCTCCCTAGGTAACGCATTCCAGTGTTTCACCACCCTCGTAGTGAAAAAGTTTTTCCTAATATCCAACCTAAACCTCCCCCACTGCAACTTGAGACCATTACTCCTTGTCCTGTCCTCTTCTACCACTGAGAATAGTCTAGAACCATCCTCTCTGGAACCACCTCTCAGGTAGTTGAAAGCAGCTATCAAATCCCCCCTCATTCTTCTCTTCTGCAGACTAAACAATCCCCGTTCCCTCAGCCTCTCCTCATAAGTCATGTGTTCCAGACCCCTAATCATTTTTGTTGCCCTCCGCTTGACGTTTTCCAATTTTTCCACATCCTTCTTGTAGTGTGGGTTCCAAAACTGGACACAGTACTCCAGATGAGGCCTCACCAATGTCGAATAGAGGGGGATGATCACGTCCCTCGATCTGCTCGCTATGCCCCTACTTATACATCCCAAAATGCCATTGGCCTTCTTGTCAACAAGGGCACACTGCTGACTCATATCCAGCTTCTCGTTCACTGTCACCCCTAGGTCCTTTTCCGCAGAACTGCTGCCTAGCCATTCGGTCCCTAGTCTGTAGCGGTGCATTGGATTCTTCCGTCCTAAGTGCAGGACCCTGCACTTATCCTTATTGAACCTCATCAGATTTCTTTTGGCCCAATCTTCCAATTTGTCTAGGTCCCTCTGTATCCTATCCCTGCCCTCCAGCGTATCTACCACTCCTCCCAGTTTAGTATCATCCGCAAATTTGCTGAGAGTGCAATCCACACCATCCTCCAGATCATTTATGAAGATATTGAACAAAACCGGCCCCAGGACCGACCCTTGGGGCACTCCACTTGACACCGGCTGCCAACTAGACATGGAGCCATTGATCACTACCCGTTGAGCCCAACAATCTAGCCAACTTTCTACCCACCTTATAGTGCATTCATCCAGCCCGTACTTCTTTAACTTGCTGACAAGAATACTGTGGGAGACCGTGTCAAAAGCTTTGCTAAAGTCAAGATACAATACATCCACTGCTTTCCCTTCATCCACAGAACCAGTAATCTCATCATAGAAGGCGAGTAGATTAGTCAGGCATGACCTTCCCTTGGTGAATCCATGCTGACTGTTCCTGATCACTTTCCTCTCATGTAAGTGCTTCAGGATTGATTCTTTGAGGACCTGCTCCATGATTTTTCCGGAGACTGAGGTGAGGCTGACTGGCCTGTAGTTCCCAGGATCATCCTCCTTCCCTTTTTTAAAGATTGGCACTACATTAGCCTTTTTCCAGTCATCTGGGACTTCCCCCGTTCGCCACGAGTTTTCAAAGATAATGGCCAATGGCTCTGCAATCACAGCCGCCAATTCCTTTAGCACTCTCAGATGCAACTCGTCCGGCCCCAGGGACTTGTGCACGTCCAGCTTTTCTAAATAGTCCCTAACCACCTCTTTCTCCAGAGGGCTGGCCATCTACTCCCCATGTTGTGATGCCCAGCGCAGCAGTCTGGGAGCTGACCTTGTTAGTGAAGACCGAGGCAAAAAAAGCATTGAGTACATTAGCTTTTTCCACATCCTCTGTCACTAGGTTGCCTCCCTCATTCAGTAAGGGGCCCACACTTTCCTTGGCTTTCTTCTTGTTGCCAACATACCTGAAGAAACCCTTCTTGTTACTCTTGACATCTCTTGCTAGCTGCAGCTCCAGGTGCGATTTGGCCCTCCTGATTTCATTCCTACATGCCCGAGCAATATTTTTATACTCTTCCCTGGTCATATGTCCAACCTTCCACTTCTTGTAAGCTTCTTTTCTATGTTTAAGATCTGCTAGGATTTCACCGTTAAGCCAAGCTGGTCGCCTGCCATATTTACTATTCTTTCGACTCATCGGGATGGTTTGTCCCTGTAACCTCAACAGGGATTCCTTGAAATACAGCCAGCTCTCCTGGACTCCTTTCCCCTTCATGTTAGTCCCCCAGGGGATCCTACCCATCCGTTCCCTGAGGGAGTTGAAGTCTGCTTTCCTGAAGTCCAGGGTCCGTATCCTGCTGCTTACCTTTCTTCCCTGTGTCAGGATCCTGAACTCAACCAACTCATGGTCACTGCCTCCCAGATTCCCATCCACTTTTGCTTCCCCCACTAATTCTTCCTGGTTTGTGAGCAGCAGGTCAAGAAAAGCTCTCCCCCTAGTTGGCTCCTCTAGCACTTGCACCAGGAAATTGTCCCCTACGCTTTCCAAAAACTTCCTGGATTGTCTATGCACCACTGTATTGCTCTCCCAGCAGATATCAGGAAAATTAAAGTCACCCATGAGAACCAGGGCGTGCGATCTAGTAGCTTCTGTAAGTTGCCCGAAGAAAGCCTCATCCACCTCATCCCGCTGGTCCGGTGGTCTATAGCAGACTCCCACCACTACATCACTCTTGTTGCTCACACTTCTAAACTTAATCCAGAGACACTCAGGTTTTTCTGCAGTTTCGTACCGGAGCTCTGAGCAGTCATACTGCTCCCTTGCATACAGTGCTACTCCCCCACCTTTTCTGCCCTGCCTGTCCTTCCTGAACAGTTTATAACCATCCATGACAGTACTCCAGTCATGTGAGTTATCCCACCAAGTCTCTGTTATTCCAATCACGTCATAATTCCTTGACATCACCAGGACCTCCAGTTCTCCCTGCTTGTTTCCAAGGCTTTGTGCATTCGTATATAAGCACTTGAGATAACCTGCTGATCGCCCCTCATTCTCACTAGAACTCCACGATGGAATTACACACTTACGAATCATAATGTGCCTGATTTTTTTTAAAATGTAGGGATCAGAAGCAGAGATCCATGGCATCACATTTACTTGGAGCAGTTTCATTACGTTGGACATTGTAAGAATGTAGATGACCAAATGGTGTAAAAGTTAATATGCATAGATAGTGTGTATATATAGATTCATATATTTATATATCCATCATTTATTTTATAGAAACTGTAATGAAAGACCTTGATGTAATCACAATTCCTAGTAAAGATGTTGTGATGGTACATGAACCCAAACAAAAGGTGGATTTAACAAGGTACCTAGAAAACCAAACTTTTCGCTTTGACTATGCCTTTGATGACACTGCTCCTAATGAAATGGTTTACAGGTATGTGTTTATACTTTTTGTGACTATTTTCCTATTTCTTTTCACTTTCTCTATTTTTGGGCTTATCCTTGAATCTAGACTTTACTCCTTCTCCTACAATTAGTCTTCAAATCTGTTTGCCACTTCCATAGCTTTGCCCGTGTATATTTTTCCTTTAACTCAATATGTGCTGAATTCATCTGTCCCATAACCTCCACTTGCCTTGAGTATTGTAATTCTCTGCCCTTCCTCAAATCACACCTTTCTAGACCAGGATGTGCAGAACGTTGCTTCCTCCCTTCTCATGCATGCAGTATGTATCATTAACCCTTTCATCAGACCAGTCTGTTGGCCCTGTGGTCACTTTTAGGATCCAGTTAAAAATCCCCCTCCATATTTTAAAAGCCCTTTATTGATGCAGATTGGAGCATACCTATATTTTTGCATGTTTCTTTTTCTATTTCTTTCACCAGTCCCTCCCTTCATCTAGTGCTAGCCTCTCTTCTCTCCTGGCACAGTGTCTGCCCTCTGGGAACCTTCTATCTGTAGTGTACGCGCTCTAGAACATTTTGCATCCTATTTAATAATCTGCATTTCTCCAATCTCTGTACCTCTTTAATCTCACTCTTCCTTTGGTGGTATTTTTCTCTTATCTTTGTAACTGTACTGTTTAACTCTGAAAGGAGTTTTAAGTTTGTATGAAAGTTTGTGTACTTAGATCCTTGTGCATGGTTTCTTTCATAAAACTGCTTGCATATATATAATACACATGTGTGCGCACACCCACTCTTATACTGAAATAGTAAATCTCCGATCTCTTTTATGTTAACAGAGGTTTCTCTCTTCCCTTCATACAACATGGTGGTGTGTTTTCTTCCATTTTTTTTTCTTATTTGGGAGGATAATCAAATTTAGCCTTCCCATTAAAGAAGTATTTGAAAAAAGATATGTATTTTAGTGCATTACCACTATTTAGTTAATGCACAAAGAAAAAACGATTTAGTGTGATGAATTCCAGTTTAATTCAGGATTTTAAATCCCCTCATATTTTCATACTGAAAATTTAAATTTGGGAATAAGGAGTGTTCAGCTCTACCGCATAATCATCTATCTATCTTTTTTTGATGACCTAGTCTATTGCAGTGTTTTCTACACTCATGGCAGTCAGGCTAATGTCATCTTCTTAAATATATAAAAGAAGTTATGTCACATCTTAATTTTAAACCTGATACTACTTCTGGATTTTCAGGAAGGACTAATCTTTGTATTTCTGAAAGCCTAGGATTGCATTTAAGGAACATACCAAGAGTAAAGTTGGAGTATCTTTGGGCAAGGACTTATTATATTAAATATTTCTTAGATATATTTGTGTTTCTGCCTTGTGTTTAAAACAACTTCAGTCTGTTCAATATACTTTTAAGTATATAATGTCAAACCCATTTATATGGAAAGCTACGTGTGCATATTCTTAGGCTAAACAGACCATTTTTTTTTGTAATAGATCATAAATATAAAAGATACAACTTCCAACCTATGGTAAATGTCCCCATATATTTCCAGGTGAGAAAACAGGTTGAAGTAAGTGCATCAGAAGAAAAAAGATGCTGCATATACATTGTTAAGTGTAAACAGTCTTGGGAAAAAAAAACGGGACTTTGTTGCATTGTCTTCCTTCAGGCTCTCCTGTGCCTTGGAGATTTTCATGAAGTAATATTCCCTGTAACAAACTCACTCGCGCTCTCTCTCTCTCTCTCTCTCTCTCTCTGAAGTAGCCAGGGGAGGGGAAATAATATTATCACTTGAAAGGAAAGTTTGTGACCCCATTTCTGCATAGTTGATGTCCCCTAACAAATTAAGTATACTCCAGGAATGTTCAAGCTTTTGCTATGTAATCTGGGGTTTTCTAAAACACTGTCTCCGGCATTTGTGACCTCTTCAAAACCTCTAGAGAATTTTTTTTTAGTGGTGTTTTTGTAAGATCCTGAAATTAAGGGTGGGGGGAGAGAATCTCTATAAATGGCTATTTCCAGGATTTGGTGTTACTGCTCAATGCAGCTATGAGCTAAAAAGTTTTAGTTACTTTTAAACTCTATTTAACTGTTCCGGTGCTTATTACACACTGCATAATTGTTAGGCTCTTTTCCATTGATCTTATCCTGTGCCCAAAACTACTCAGTTATCAAGGGCTCATTCTTCTTTTATTAACTTAGGTCTCCTTTTTATGGTAAATTAGGTTGACAGTAATTGGCCAGTTTTTTTCAAAAGGGATCACTATCCTATGAAAAGCAAAGAATTTATGTCCCCTAAATATAGCAAATTATGTATTTTTCAAGAGTACTTCCTCACTGATCCTTTGTAATATAAACTTTAAAATGCTTATGCTCTTTCCTTCTGAGAGTTGTCTTTTACCCATGGCAGGTAAAAAAAAAAAAAAAAAAACAACTGAAACAAGAAGATTTCAGTGGCCTTCCCTTAAACTTAGGAAACCTGTGTACTTAGAAGTACACAAAGGTGTTTGTCCAAGCAAATACCTAATAGTCACTTAATATACATTTCCTCCTCCCCCTCCCCCCCTCAAGTAGTACAAATTAATTCCATTCTAAACACAATTTTCATCTAAAGTGACTGCTATATTTTTCTACTGATGGGAGTATTGCTGTGTCATGTCTGATTTGATTGTTATAGAAGAGATAGGATAATGTGTGACTTGTTCTGTTTTGCCATGTCTCTTGGCTATGGAAGTATCTATTAGAGAATTCAACTGCAAAGAAGTTGTTAGGGGTTTGGAGAGCTTGCGAAATCTTCTCCCTTTTGGAGCGCCTGTGTAAGTATTGGTTACTAGGCAGAAAACATGATGTGACTGTTACATTTGACTAGGGATGCAGTAACTTGTGTCAGAAATTACTCTATTTATGCAAATCCACTGTCAGTATACATAACTACAATAAACTGTTTAAAAGATTGTTTTAATCCTTTGATTTAGACAGTCTTTCCTAGCTTGACTTTCTAACAGTAACTTATTGAACAAATACTTAAGAAAATGTTTCGGAAAAAAGAAAGTTCTTATGATGGGGGAAAATGTTGGATTTACATTTAACTTTGCTAAACTTCAATGAAAAACCTCTAATGCTTCTGCTTTTTTGATTTAAGGTTTACAGCTCGACCATTAGTGGAGACCATATTTGAAAGGGGAATGGCCACATGTTTTGCATATGGGCAAACAGGCAGTGGAAAAACCCATGTAAGCAATTCTTGTAAGCTCAGTAACACAATGTATCCACAATACAATTTTCTTTGCCAACACTTTCACTTAATTGTTTCACTTATTAAATAACCAGACTTGTAGAAGAGCTCTGTGTAACTCGAAAGCTTGTCCTTCTCACCATCACAAGTCGGTCCAATAAAAATATATTACCTCACCCAACTTGTGTCTCTGATAATAAACATGTTTTGCCATTTTAATTTTAGACTATGGGTGGTGACTTTTCAGGAAAGAACCAAGATTGTTCTAAAGGAATTTATGCACTTGCAGGTAAGTAATCTGGTGTGTGCATGTATTTTCTTGCCAGTTGCAGGAGATCAACAGAACGTAGAAAAATCTAGTTTACCCATTTTAATTTAAGTGCCTGCATATTTTGCATTATTATAGAAGGGAGGCACCAAAATAGCTTTTAAGCTTGTAAACTTTGTTTATTTCAATATATGTATCAGTGTAGTTAAGAAAGTTTGAGTATAAATGGCTGAGGAATTGAGCTTCCCATTTGTAGGGGTTTCTGTAACTCTCTCCAAAATATTTTGCTAGTTTTAACTCCAAAAGGAATTCTTATGACAAATATACTAACTCTTTTTAAAAGAAGGCCTTAGAATGTGTAGGAGTGCGTGGCCATCCCCCTCTGTCAATCTCTAAGGGAGGCCATGCCTCCTAGCCGTCACGCGCTTAGAATGGTAATCTGTAAAAGGGGGAAATTAGCTGTCTCTAGAGCTCAGGCCCTCTGGGCTGAACAGTATTTTGTCGTTGGGGCTCAAGCCCGCAATCAGGGTGGTGCACCCAAACAGTACAAGGGACTCTGGCCCTCTGGCAGGGCAGAGCAGTGAATAATCTAGGGGCCCAGGCCCTCTGGCAGGGCAGAGCAGTGAATAATCTAGGGCCCAGGCCCTCTGGCAGGGCACAGCAATAAAGGGTTTAGCATCCTAGCCCTGACAGATGGTAGACTAACTCAGACCCCCTGGCCTAAGGCGGGGAGATTGCCACCTCAGGGGTGAGGTAGTAGGGGGTAAGCCCAGGGCCCTAACAGTGGTGGACTGTTCTGCCACTAGGTCGGCAGGGATCTGGCTGCAACACGCTGATCTGGGTTCAGACAGCAAAGCAACTAGACTGTTCTCGGCTGTTCCTGGGCTACTTCCTACCCTCCCTTTGGGGTGTACCTGAATCCTGGGATCATCCTCCATCTCCCTGGGGTACACCACCAATGGCAATCCCAGCAGCTCCTCAGCTTCTTGGAGCTCTGGTGAGTCCTCGGGACAGCAATGGTTTTCTGCACACTCCTGCTCCAGCAGCAGGTTGGAAGTATATGTCTTCCTCAGCAGCTCCAGCTCAACTGAGCTGCAGGACCTGCATTTTGTACTTTCTGTTCTTGTCCCACCCCTCTTCTTCTGGTGGAGTGGGTGTGGCCTTCCAGGTTCCACCCACCAGGGGGCATATGGCTTTTCCTCCCTGTTAATCTCCAAGGGAGGCAATCCCTCCTCACTACAGAATGGAATAGTTGTAACATGTATGCGAGAGATACATGTTAATAAGACAGACAATTTGTGTATTTAAAGATTCTTGACTAGATGAAAATGCATAACTAGATTTCTGTGTATTTGAAAATTTATTCACAGCTCGAGATGTCTTTTTAATGCTAAAGAAGCCAAACTATAAGAAGTTAGAACTTCAAGTATATGCAACATTTTTTGAGATTTACAGTGGGAAGGTAAGTGCAATTTCTTGATTCGGAAAAAATATCTTCAGAGAATACAAGGGTTGTGAACAGAACACAGAAGGATTTCTCATTTTATTTTCATATGGATATTTAGAGCATTTTTCTAATCACTTGTTTGGCTGAATTATTCTGAATTTTATTATTATTATTTAGAATTAAGTGTGTCCTAAAGACCTCTTATTATACCCAAATTTTCTTTTTAAGGTTTTTGACTTGTTGAACAGGAAGACCAAATTAAGGGTGCTGGAGGATGGTAAACAGCAGGTCCAAGTGGTGGGATTACAGGAACGGGAGGTTAAATGTGTTGAAGATGTACTCAAGCTTATTGAAATAGGCAACAGCTGCAGGTATCTACTATTTTTTTTAATTAGTTTTTCAGTGGAAATTATAGTGAATCAGAACACTTTCACTGTAATAAGCATGTGTGTTTGTCATTTCAAAGTCTTAGCTTTCTACACTGTACAATACAGCTTTTCTTGAGTTGATTGACTACAATTGTGCTGTTGCCTCCCTTTTGGATAAAGGTTGTTTGGTTGTCTGCATCTGCCAAGAGGAGTTGAGATGAATTTTCTGTGTGCTGTGAACTGTATGTATTTATGTAACCAGCTTACTGTCTTAATGTCACTTTGCTAATACTCTGGAATACTGCCAGACTTTTAGGTTTTAAAAGCCAGCATGCATTTATGTTATGTGACAGAGGTTCTTAACTGTAAAATGTTTTTGTTTTTTTTTTTTAAATCCAGCCTTACTATGTTTAAAAATTGGTCTTTTGCCATGATTATTGCTCTCAGTAGTTTAAAATGTTCTTTCTAGGATCCAGTTTTAAAATGCTCTGAGTCTGATTATACATTTAACGGGGGGCGGGAGGGAAGAATGTTTGGATACTGCTCTTTCTCTTTCATGCTCTCCCCGCTTTTTCCCAGTAGAAGAGATGGAGCAATACATGTAATTTTACTGTTGTTGTCAAGTTGTATTTTGGTAGTGTCCACAACGCGTTAGGCACTATCAACACTTACAAGAAAACACTTCCCTGCCCGGAAGAGCTAACTTACAGGATGCTTCAGTGTGGGTGTGGTCCTTCATATGCGCTTAATAGTATTCCCCCTCCCCACTTCTTTTATTTTTTTATTTTTTTTTTATTTTAAGAACATCTGGTCAGACATCTGCAAATGCACACTCATCTCGGAGCCATGCAGTGTTTCAGATTATTCTCAGAAGGAAAGGGAAACTGCATGGTAAATTTTCTCTGATTGATTTGGCTGGAAATGAAAGAGGAGCAGATACTTCCAGTGCAGACAGGCAAACACGACTGGAAGGTGCTGAAATTAACAAGAGCCTTTTAGCACTTAAGGTAAATAAAATTCACTCAATTGTATTTGAGCAGATGGAAGTCTTCTCATTCTTCTTCTTCACGTGACAAAAAAAAGTCTCTAATAAGATGAGTGTTTGTGTAGGTAGGTCTTGTCCACTAAATTGATAAATTGATTGATATGGCATTTAAAATGTTTCCTCTAAATGCTTGAGAACACTTGAACTGTATTTCTACTTGTTAATTACTGTGTAACAAGCATGATATAGAACATAAAATTGGCAATATGGTATAAAGATTTTCTTAGCATAAGCATGGGATGGCAACACTATTAATAAGTGACATTCGGGGCCTAGATCCACAAAAGGATTTTGTGCCTAACTTAAGCACCATTGAGATCCTCAAAACCCTTGCTCAACTGACCTAACCTTGCATGTACTGAATTCCCTAGAACTCCAGATTCACAATCCTAATATGTTTCCTTGCTAGACCATGCTTCCGCCGCAAAGTGTGGTTGTGTGCTCGTTTTTCAATGCATAACTACAGTGCTGTGATTGTGAACTTGGAGACTAAAGGTTTGTCTGCCCTTGACCTGGAGATGTAATTTCCAGCTAAGGTTGACATGTATACGCTAGATTTGATCAAGCAAGCATGCTAAAAATAGTTGCATAACTGCAGCAGCCTGGGTGGCAGAATGAGCTACCCATCTTAGTACCTAGGGCTGCAGGTGGGATTATACTCAGGGTGGCTAGCCTGTCATGCTGTTTGTGCCACCACTGCTATAATGCTATTTTTAGTGTGTTAGCTTGATCAAAGCTAGTCTGCGTATGTCTGCCTATAATGAAAATTACACCCCCAGCTTGAGTGTAGACATACCGTTAGTATTAATTCTGAACTTCTGTCATCACATTCATTGAAGGTGGACTCCTAACATTAACTTAATATTAATTTAAAGTACAGCAGCATATCATCCAGTGCTTATATTTTCTGTATGTGGATTGCATTTATATTGAAATATTTTTGCTTTGATTATGAGGAGAACATAAACTTGTTTGTTTTTTAGGAGTGCATTAGAGCCTTAGGCCGAAATAAACCTCATACTCCATTCAGAGCAAGCAAACTTACTCAGGTGCTAAGAGATTCATTCATAGGAGAAAACTCCCGTACCTGTATGGTAAGTTTATTTATTAGATTGTAAGTGATATATTTATAAAGAGAACAGGAACTGCCTATTATGATCTTATGGTTAGTCTTGGTAACTTGCTACTGAGAGTGTGTATTAAACTTGATTGTATCCAACATATGGCATGACACCTAGAGATCATCTTTCAACAGGAAAATCCTCCCCCTTTTCCTTCTCCCCAGCCAGATATCTTCAGTGTGTGTGTGTTTGGCAGTAGTATCAGAATCTTGAAAAAGATGGGGGGAAAATGCATGAGAGTCTCTGGCCTGACAAAAAGATAAATTCACAGCTAGTATTAAGTACTCAGTCTGTAGGATAGTCTGCTTGGAGGTGAAAGGGATTAGAGAAGTTAGTATAGGAGAATTTAAAGAAGGGAATAGAGACATACTTATATCAACGTGCAATATCGTTACTCAGCATACATTCTGAAAAGCAGTTGTTCTGCCAAATTGGCAGAGGGAACAGATTAGGAGAACCAAAGGTTCTATTGTGAAATCTAATTAGTAAAAATGACATTGGGTGTTCCATAACTGTTCTCTCTCAATAACATCTGGATCAAATGTTGAATTTATAAATGGAAATGTGGTGCTCTTCCCGCCCCTCAACCTCCTCCAAATAGCTGACTCAACTAATTTCACCCAGAACCAGAAAGCTGAGCTGTGTTCTTCCTGGCTTGTGCATGAGCACTAGTGTTAGGGGGCTTATTCCTTCACCCACTTACTTCCCTGGTCCTTCTCGCATGAAGAGAGCGCAACAATACCCGAAGTCCAAAGGTGCAGACAATTCGATGTTTATTGGGGTGAACTTCCAGCAAGCATGATTCCAGTTTTCTTCCTTAGTGTCCCCCTTCCCAGCTCTGACACCACAGAGCCTTACACCTCTGTCCCAGTTCCCATTCCTGCCCTTATCCAAACATGATTCCAATTTCCCCACCCCATTCCTTGTTCCCACACCCAACCACTCACTTCCTGATTGACTGCAGACTATATAGTAAAACTTGAGTTCTGCTTAGATATACCTTAACCAATCATTTTCCTGAAATTTAACTAACCAATCCTAACATATTGTAACATGATTATGTAACCAATTATATCCCACCACCTTAATTAGTTTACACCCAGCAAAATTAATTATACAGCAGACAGGAACAATCACAGAACCAGACAGAGACTATACAGACAAACAATAGCAAAGTGAAAAGGAGTACTTGTGGCACCTTAGAGACTAACAAAGTGGGAACTATAATGACAAAACAATACAGAAGTGAGGATTTCACATCCCAGGTATTGATAAGTGAGTTCTTGCCAGACAGGATGCTATCAAACTAAGTTTCCTTTTACATTTTCTAGGCACTCCCCTTTCTCTGGAGGCGATAGGCATTATCAGGACAGGATTATATTCCTAACAGCCCAATAGCACCTTACTTCAATATGACGAGGTTGGAATGTCAGGATGTGACTGGTCCCTTCCCAGCTTATGGCTGCCTCTGTTGCTTAGCCAAAGGCCTTAGCCTAAGAACAGGGCCTCAAACTGTCACAGTAAGAGAAGGACCTTACACCAGCAGATAGTGATTTTGGTTCTTTCTTTTATACCTCTATACCTAGCCACGTGATAAGAATACACCTAAATTCTTAGAGTATAGGCCTTTACAGACAGGCCTGAATATCTATATCCTAACAACTAGTAATAAAGATTCCGCAAGTTAGTCTTCCATTACTTGTGCCTGTTTTCCATGAGCAGAAATTGACCCTACAGTTAGTTTCTTTAACATTGTTTTATTCCTAGTGCACAAGCCAGAATAGACCAAGCTCACTTTGCCAGAGCTGTATTAGATCTGCTGTGGTAACAGTGGTGAAAACTTGTTTAAATCAAAAAAGTCAACCGATAGGAAAAGGAATACATACAATAGAGTTATTGAATCAGAGTGCAGTTCTGATTAAAATCATACCACTCTTTGAGTACTACATAGATATCTGTATATTATTTTCCTGATTTCCCAGGTTGAATTTGCTTAGTTTTATAATTTTGTGACATCTGTGAGAAGAATTTACTATTTTTGTTTTTATTGCATTGAGAATTGCTTTGAGAATGCTGGAGTGGTTCTTATGATTCTTTGATCAGTTCTTTGTGATTTAATTGTGGATGAAACATTCATTTTTTTAATTTCAGAAATATATTCACTGTAAAATGAGCCTCTGAATGTGGGGGTTTGGAAGTTTGACTGCATGATTTTTTTTGTTTTTGTTTTCCAACCACATAATTACAGTATTTCCATAATTAGGAATTTGAAGACCCTTTCATTATAAGCCACATATTTTTCAGGCACTTAACTTTTTATTTTGAATTTTCTCATGCTTATTGTCAGCCTAAAGACAAGATGTTGGGTTTTGGGGTATTTTTTGAATATGTAAGTTTAAACAAATATTTCTGGCTGTGGGTGTTTTTTTTTTAAACAGTGAAAAAATGTAGCAGTTATTTCTTGTATGCTGTTTTTGCATTTAGATTTTTTTTTTAAAGATTTATTTTTAAAACTCTGTATGGTTGATGTATTTATGAAAACATTTGTAGAAACAAGGTTTATAAGTAACTGGAAAATTACTCATTTTTAACGAAGTAGAGAAATGGGAAAATTCCAGGTATGTACAAATTGCACCACTTGTGAAGTAACATATTATCAAATATAGTTTAAGATAGTTAGGACAGACCAGTCAGCTGTTCAGCACCTCCACAAACCCTAGTCAGCCTTTCCTACCCTCTAAATAGTCTTTCTGTTTCTTCTGACCACTCTTACTCCCCAACTATTGATATGTTATGAATTAGATCCGGGGTTCTCAAACTTCATTGCACCATGACCCCCTTCTGATGACAGAAATTACTACATGACCGCAGGAGAGGGGACTAAAGCCTGAGCCCACCCGAGCCGTGCTGCCCTGGGCGGGAGGGCCAATTCCAAAGCTGGGTGGGGCCTAAACTGAAGCCCAAGAGCTTCTGCCTCAGGCAAGGGGCCTGTAATCTGAGCCCCGCCAACCAGGGCTGAAGACCTCCGGGCTTTGGCTTTGATCCCGGGTGGTGGGGCTCGGGCTTTGGCCCCAGATCCTGGCAAGTCTAATGCCAGCCCTGGTGACCCCATTAAAATGGGGTTGTGACCCACTTTGGCGTCCCGACCCACAGTTTGAGAGCTGCTGAATTAGATCATGTCATTGGTGACACACTCAGTTCAAATTTCACATGCTCTAGTCTAGGACATCAACTTAATTTACTGTGCTCTACTGAAAGTGCAAAACTGAAACTGATGCAGAGAGTGTAGCAAAGGGCTTGCCAGCCTTGAGAAACTAAATCTGATGCTGCCTTTTTTCTTACCCCTATATTTTAAAATGGCATTGTAAAGGATGCAACAAACCTGCAGATCTTTTTGCTGAGACTGTCTACACTGCTGTTTTCAGAATTTATACTTTCAAGCACAATGTGTTCTGTGTAAAGGGCGTAAAGTCCTAGTGTGTGAAATATGTGAGTATGCAATGTAATGACTACATTTATTTGACTGTAGAATACCATGATCATGTGTGTCCTTGTCTCTCTTTTTTTTTTTTAAATATATTTATTAAAAGAAGGAACTTCTAAAAACTGCTAGAGCAACTTTGTGATTATTTTACACACACAGATGTCAGGAACTGTAAGTTATGATTCTCATAATAATAATTACAACTCTGATTAAAACTTTAGTATATGTGCAAAGTTAACATCTTATGCGGTATGTAAGCTAGAACACATGGGTTGTCAGCTAATACAAACGCACCTTTGATTTGCTGAGGCATAAGATTTCAAGTATTTTTAGCCTTATAATGTGGATTATTGTTTTGTTTTGTTTTTTTTTAACAAAAAGTAAATATTTTAAAAGAAAATAGTCTCATTTTATTGATCATGTAAAATACTTTACCAAAATTTCACTTTTTTTTTTTTTTTAAATTATCCTGTCTGTTGGCAGTGAGAGAATCTTTTCTTGTAAGGAGATTGGTTTACAAGAGAAGTCTGTCTCAAATGTTCTAATTTGCCATTAGAATTCAAAACATTTTGCAAATGTGGGTTGTATATATTATCCATACACTTCCATCTTAAGGAACATCTTGTATGCATGTGAATTCATGACTATCAGGTTCTTGAAATGTGGTAGTGCATACCCACTAGTTCATTTTCTTTTGCACAAATTAGCCTTGGAGGGCTGCTCTTTGAGCCTGAAAAGCTCTTTATTAGTAATTCTTGGATTGTTTTATCCAAATTGTCCTTTTATAGTTTATTAGGTTTTCTGTTACAATTTTTAGTACAGTATTAAGCCTTAGTGGGCCTAGTGTTTAAAATGTTCTCTACTGTATGTAGGAAATCAGAATGTGATCCAGAAGCTTCAAGAGTTGAAAAAGAGATGTTCAATGTGGACAGTTATGAGTGGGACCTGTTTCGCTATAAAGAAAGCCACAGATGTAAGATCTGCTTAAAGATATTGTTTTGAGCTATCAGAGCTCAGAAGGAGAAGTTGCAATCATACCTTGCGACCCTCTGAGAAGCAGAACTCTGGTTTGCTGGCACAATACTCTTTCTAGTTTTCTTGCAGTACCATGAGTATTTGGAAGTTGGAAACATCCAACAAAATCTCCAGCTTCAAAGGAGCATCAGCGTAGCTCCAGACTTTTAGTAAGGGCATCCTTTTTGAGTTTGTAAATACTGTATTATTGCTTAATCTAAGTGGGATATTAAGGGATGTGTGTGTATAAACATAAGCATATATTATTATGACTGTTCTTATTAATTATATAAGAGAGCACTGGAATGTAAAGCCATTTTCCCCAGCTTTTGACTGCTCTAGAAGTTGTACTGATTATACCAAACTGACTGGCCCTCTGAAGCAACAAAGGTAGACTAAATCACAATGAGATATGGGACTTGTCTGGACTAGGATTTAAAGGTGCAATGTTAGCATGTTTTAACTAACGCATGCTAGCATATTTGAAAAGACTAGTGTATATAAGGCTCACTGCTTTTAACATGTATTAATTTCTGTTCACATTAAAGCCACCACTGTAATTTAACTTGTTAAAGTAGCATGCCTTCACTGTGATAGCCTTTTAAAATGTGTGTACCGTATTAGCACAACGTCATGGTTGCAGAACAGTATTTCCACTATCACTTGGTAACTTACTGATTACAAATGTTAAGGGCTAAATATATGAAGTTCCTAAAATAAGATGTATAAGGTAATGAGTCAAAAATCAGCGATACCACTGGCTCTTACTGCTAATTTAATAAAAACATTAGAGAAAAACTCTGCTACAAAAACTTCACATTGCACTGTATTTTTTAATAATGCCAGAATGGAGATTTAAAAAAAAAATTATCTACCTCTTCTTAAATTCTTAAAGCAATGTTATGGGTGATACTTAAATGTATAAGAAGCCAGTAAATTGAAAACTTTTATGTTTCTAATTATGCTACATTGCAAAAATATTACGTTAAGGCAAATTAACTGTATGAAGTACAAAAAAGATAGGTTTATGCAAGGATGTAAAGTTAGTTGCTGTGGGAATATTTGAATTGACTGATGTGTGTGTTTTAAGTCTTAATGTTGCATTAACATAGTTGTTTGCCCTTTATCCCCTGTATTTATAAAAGCAAGGAAGCAGAGCATTAATTGTTAATGTATAGTAAAACAAATTTGATTGCAAATTCAAATTAATACAGAGGACCATTAATTTGAATGTGCAATCCGCACATTCTGGTCATACATTACATGTGCCGAGCTGCTGTATCGCTTTGGTGTAGGCACTTACTACAGTGATGGGAGAGGTTCTCCTATTGCTCTTGGTAATCCATGTATCTGAGAAGTGATAGCTAGAATTAGATAAATAGAAGAATTCTTCTGTTGACCTGGCGCTGTCTACACCAGGGATTAGGTTGATTTAACTGCATCTTCGGGTTTTGGATTTTTCGCACCCCTGAGAGATGTAGCTATGCCCATGTAACTTTTCAGTGTAGACCAGCCCTTATTCACCAGTGAGAGAAACCACTCCAGTGTGGGGATCTCAACATTATCCTTACAAACCTGATGGAGACCCCCCCTTTGAGCCCCTTTCTGAATGATCTTTACTCTTGTACTCAAGATGGCCATTTTAGTCACCATTACATCATTTGGAACTGAACTCCAAGCTCTCATGGTTAACCCTCTTTACACATCCATTTACAGAGATATGATGGTATAAAAACTTCATCCCAAGTTGATTCCCAAAGTTGTGGCAGACTTTCATTTGACTTACTTTATCCATTCCCCTCCTCCTAAGACTCCATACCTTTCAGAGGGAGAGAGAATTCCATACTTTGGGAGGGCCTTATAATATACTAATTTGGCAGAACGAACCCTTTTAGGCTGTCTTCCCCTGCACCTCTGCCCTTCTTTTTTTGCCATCTCCTCTCAAGAGAATTTCAAAATGGATTGCACAGTGTATATCTGTCCGCTATTATAGGATAGTATGGCTTTTATACCTATTTCTTCACATATTAGAGCTCACTCCACTAGAGCACAAGCTGCAAACTCTCCATGCTTTAGGATTTCTGTGTCTGAAATTTTCAAGGCAGCTACGTAGAGTTAATCCTCTTAATTTTGTTAAAGCTGTGCCTTTCACCTGGCTGCTAGATCAGATACCAAATTTGATAGAGCAGTGTCAGTTGTTTTAGTTAAGTGACAGAACTTCTCAATCACACCTAGAGTGGGATCCACACTGACACATACTTGAAGCAAAAAATGCTTTCGTTATAGTAACTGGTTTTTGAGATGTTGTGTGGATCCCATGGTGTGCTGTCCATCTCTGCTTTCCCACAGTCTTTCTTATCTGGGATTCTGAAATAGTGAGGGATTAAATTAGATTTTGTTTTGCAGTCCTCTGCTGAGTAAGACCAAGTTTGAGAAATATTAGCTAGGGGTAGCAGTTTAGGAAAATAAGACCCTGATAAAAGAGACTTGGAACAAGCATGTCTTCTCCAATGCTGTTTACTGTCTCCATAATGTCAGCCTGCTTCCAAATCAGTGTGCAACGATGGTTGTCGGTACATGGCAGGTAACTAGAATGTCAAATTATAACTTGCTAAAGTAATGAAACAATAGGCAGCAACAGATGAATCATTCCTCTTGAGACCTGAATACATTATAAATATTTACAAAGCATCTTCTTTGGCATTATCTTACACTAAGAACCTGTTGGTTTTGTCTATGTACTATGTATGTTGTTTTGTAACTGAATGTCTTTGTCTCTCCTCTCTCATGTCTGTATCTGTTGTTCATTTGTGATACGTGAATTTAGAAATATGGGGCTTTTCGTAATGATTTCCGGTTCATGTTTCCTAAGGAAATATGGAACAGAATTGTTCTCCAAATGTAGCCATTCCAAAATGATAGAGAGTTTTTTTTCCTATCAAAGAGTAGAGTGAAGAGGTGTAGTTCAGGAACAAAGATTCAAAAACTGTAACCTAATGGAGTAAGGAAAGGTGCCTGATGATTTTAAGAAATGTGCTAACTTTTACCTGGAAAGTACTAGTGGGAATGTTTTTTTGGTCTGTTTGGTTTTTTTTGCAGTACTGGTCCCAGGATATTAGAAAGACAGCTGCTGTGTGTAAGCTTGTCTTTCCCCAACAGAAGTTGATCTAACAAAAGATATTACCTCATTGTTTTTGTCTCTCTAGTGGAAATTTTAACATTTATACCTAAATATTGCAGCGTATGTAGTCCTCTATCAAATATCTTCTGAATAGATTGATTGTAGCAAGTGAAAGAAAAACTGAAAGTCTTGCTCTGTGTGATGTTATTGATGTCTTCACTCAGAACTCTTCAAGAATGGAATGTGTAAAGAAATGCCAAAGCTGTATTTAGGACAGTGTGAATAATACAGTAGTACATTCACAAAACTCAGTTACTCAGCTCCCTTGAGGTACTGGAACAATTGTCAGGTGAGGGCTTAGTTTGAACACAACTTGGTGCAAGCTACTGTCTGATAATCTCTTTACACAGTAATGGCTTTGCAAGGATTTAGAAACTTGCAGATCTTGTTTATTAGGTCCCATAGTAATTCACAAAGAAAAGCTTGTGGCAGTCATGTGATCTGTTTAAATGAATAATTTTTCTCTGTTTTTCTTAGCAACCAGTATGTACTAATATCAGAGGTTTAAATTTGATGTGGGATAGCAGGACTCCTTAGACTTTTCCAGCCTTCCCTACCATCATATTTTGCCATTCTCTGAAGTAGAATTTCTTCTCAGGATGATTGCCTGTGCTCTTGTACAATACATGATCTTCACTACACTACACTTCATCTGTTTCAAACTGATGATGTCTGGATTGGCAGAAAAATGTTAGTGTGAAGGATTATAGACATAGTTGCCCTGAGTCCCATGTTTACCTTTTCCTACAGCACTTTGAGGGGCAAACTAGATAATGTGGAAGAGCTAGGACACAATTATGCCACTAGTACTTGATTTAGCATAATTAAATTTCCTGAATGTTGAAAAGATGCTTACAGTTGCAGTATTTTACTTTACTTAATTGGAAATTGAAACAAGAATAGGATCCAGACCTCTTTGTTTGATACTTAATTAGCAATTTAAATTTCTCTATAGATAAAGTTCCCAATGCAGAAAAGCATCTCTGTTCAGGAAAGCACGTAAGCATATATTTAACTTTTAAACAGACTCATGTACACTCCTGAATTGGGGGCCAAAATGAATCTCTCAAATCAGTACATCTGTCAGGTCACATGAGTGCTGAAACCAAGAACAGTTCTTTGAGTAGATCAGCCACGTGTTCCACTTAGGTGTGTGCACACCAGAGCTGGACAATTTTGCGTTGCAGAACCTGTGGTGAGGCAGTGCTTGTGCCTTGTGGCCATAGCCCTTCCCTGTCTGTCTGAGGTGGCACCGCCCCAACCCCCTTTAGTTCTTTTACACTGCTCGGAGCTGGAGTCAGAAGTCTGTGTGGTCTTAATCTCTCAACTTCTCCCTATTTTAGTGTTTTTGTTTTAAGTTGTCTGTAGTTAGTAGTACCCTTAATGTTGGTTAGATTAGTGTTAGTTGTATTTAGTTAAGTATTCCCCTGTAATGCCCTCTCTGGGGTTTAAGCATTGTTGTCCTGTGGCGGAGCAATTCCTAATAATGATCACCACGCATGGTGCTTGCTGTTCTTCAGTGAGGCCCATGTCAAGGAATGGTGTTTGGTCTGTAGATGATTTGGTCTGTAGAAACAGATTCAAGTGGCTAGGGATCTTTGCCTAAAACAGCACCTGCTCAAACAGACCCTGCAGCATACTTTGGCACACAGATTCCTTGTCAGATCAGAGGTCACCCTCAGGTTCTGAGAATGCTGCTGCTTCGCACTCTGGAGCAGGCACCTCTCCAAAGAAATGGAGGAGCTGTTCCCTGTCGAATGCATTGAGGGAAAGGTCGCATAAGATCAATTGAGACCGCTCCAGGTCTCGTGGGGTCTCCTCTGCCTCCTCCAGGAAGATCGTGGACTGGCCTGGGGTTAGTGCCGGTGCACAGGATGGTGCGGGTGCCTCTTAAGTGGTCCCTGGTACCAAGTTGGGAGGTTAGTAATCTTCACATAGATGCAGTCATGTATTCCACTTAAGTGACTCTCAAACTGTACTGTACTGTTGACTCCAGTTCTGGCCTCAGGGCATCTGTTGAGTCCGGTACTGATGGCTGGCACTAACTATTTCCACATCAGTGGCATACCAGGGGCTACAGACTTCCTCTGCCTTTTTGTCCCAACCTCTCCTTTGGTCCAGGACTTTGCAAGGGCTGTATCGTTGATAGCCATTGGCTGGACAGGCTGCTGAACCCTTGCGTCTGTTGACATCACAGCCCAATGTTCCCCTTCCACAGTCTATGGAAGCAGGACTGGACTCGGTGCAAAGAACTCGGCACCAGGAAACTCCTTGTCACTATTGCAGTCAGCAACACAGATGTTACAGTGGTGGCTTTCACCACTGTCCACTTAGGCACTGGCAGCTGTTTCAGTACCACTGCTGCCTTCGGGATCAACACCGCTTCTGGCATTGGTGTACTTGATGCTGGTGGTACTGCTTCCATTATTGGTGCCGATCCCTGCCTCGTTCTGGGTGATAGATGAGTTAGACTGGTTACTTGCTGCCTCAGGACTAGCTTAACCTTTATCCTCAGAAACCTGAGACACCTCAGCATTGAGGACAGGATCTTTCTCCTGTTCTTCATCACCCGACCCACATCATTTATGGGGAACTACAGGCACCAGGATTGGCACTCATCTCGCAGTCGGGATGGGGGGGCCCTGGCCCGGTGCCTACAGGCCACCAATGCCCTATCCTCTTACCAATGCCCAATCAATCCTCTCATATGCATCACTCTGCACTTACTTGACTGGGTCACATCCTCAATACAGGAAAGTCCACATTGGTTCCTGCTCAGAAAATTTAGTTCATTGGGGCCCTAATAGACTGTACGCGTTTGAGAGCATTCCTGCTGATTGACTGTGTGGTCATTGGCCTGCAGAATTCAGCCGATGTTGGCTAGCACTGAAGACATCTTGGACGGTTTGCTTCATCTTCAGTTGTTGGGACTTACACTTAGCTCGTTGTAGGGCATCTATTGGTGATCTCAGCCTTTCATCTACCCCTTCACATAAGATCGGTGTTTTCCAATGCCGTAATGGCAAGATCCTTGAAAGGAATTCTTCGTCTCCATCCACTGGTAGGGGAACTGGTTCCCTTGTGGGACCTTAACATGGCCGTAGCAGGTCTCAGGGGACCTCTGTTCAAGCCTCTGGCATCCTGCCCCTTTCCTCTCTCATGTCAAAAAACTGTTTTCCTCATAGCAATAACATCTGTGAGTGTGTGAGTTGCAGTCTTTGATGGTGGAGTCTTCTTATGTGGAATTCTCCAAAGACGAAGTGATGATGCAGCTACACCTGAAATTTTTGTCTCAAGTGGTCTCTTGGTTTCATTTAAGCCAAGCAGTATGTTTACTTGTGTTTTTTCCTAAATCACATTCATTCCTGGAGGAGCAGTGCCTTCACACATGAGATGTCAGATGACGTCTGTCCTTTTACCCGCACAGGACAAAACCATTTTGGGCTTTGCCTCTTCTGTTTTATGTCATATGCAGACTGTATGAAGGGACAAGCAGTCTCCTCACAGACTATCTCTAAGTGGATGGATAACTTCCTGTGTCAAGACTGCATATGACATGCAGGTCCGAGCCCATAGCGTTCTTAAGTGATGTCTCAATATTAACATTTGCAGGGCTGCCACATGATCATTGATACATATGTTTACAAACCATTATGCCATTACAGTGGCATCCAGAGCAGATGCAAATGTTGGGAATCAGTCCTGCAGTTCTTGTTTAAATAGACTCTGAGCCCCATCACCAAAGGGTACAGTTTGAGAGTTACCTAAGTGGAATACATGACTACATCTATGCGAAGAATACTGTAACTGTGGTTCTTTGAGATGTGATGCAGACATTCATTCCACAACCCTTCCTCCATCCCATCTGAATGTCTCTGGGCATTCAGTGTGAAGGAGCTGAGGGGGGTCTGGGTGATGGCACCTGATCAAGCCAGAAGAGAGGCTATGGCCATGAGGTGTGAATGCCCCCCTCTATAGATACTGCTAGGTAAAATTCTCCAACTTTGGTGCGCTAGGCACACACACACCCAAGTGTGCATCACATCTCGAAGAACCATGGTTACAGTAAGTAACTGTTTTTTCTACAGTTTCTTACAAAATTTGAAAGAGGGAAGAAAAAAAAATCTGGTAACTCATGCCAGGATCCATTAAACTGGGCCTCCCACTTCCTTTGTCAGTGAGCCTGGCTTTTAAAAGCAAAATTCTGTGACATCTGGAAGAAAATCAACTAAAATTCCCCTCTATTTGATGGGGATTGGGGCTCTTTTATAAAGATTAAACTGAAATGTTCAGTTGAGAGTAACTCTGCATTTGTACTTGTTATGTCAATTACTCCTGGGGGAATTCTGTGCCAAAAATTAAAAATTCTGTGCACAGTATTTTAAAATTCTGCATATTTTTATGTCAAAATAAAATATCATGCCAGTTTCAATTGTTTTGGTAATTTATTTCAAAATACCTTTCAGCAAGTATGTCTGTAACAATATGGATAACCAAAAAGATTTAGGAATTACTTTTTAACAAATAGATTCCCTATTAGGCATATTAATATAGAACTTTGAGTAATAATTCATTTAAACTAAAAATACAGAAACATATTTCCTGCATGCCTCAGAAGCAGTGCAAAGGCTTGGGGGAGTCAGGGATAACAGAGGAGCTGAAGGAGAGGGAAGTAATTGCTGGGAGGGAACCTGGAGGATTGTTGGGTGCGGGTGGGAGAAATATGGAAGAGGTTTTGTTTGTTTTTTTGAAGGCGGAGTTGTTAGGGAGTTTGGGAGCCTCCCCCATGCAGACTCTGGCTGACGCTTAGGCTCTCCCATTCAGTCAGGCACATCTGCTGCCATTCCCACATGTCCCTGCACCCCCCACTCAGCCATCCCCATCTCCATGTGTCCCTGCACCCCCCACTCAGCCACTTACTGTCCTCATGTGACCCTGCACGCCACTGCTCCCTTTCCCCATGTGGCCCTGCACCCTCAGTCAGCCTCCCCGTCCCCACGTGGCCCACTCCCATTCAGCTGCCACCACAGTCTGTCTTCCCCGACTAGCCCTTCTGAACTCTAGTCTATGTGACTCCCCAGCAGCCCTGTGTGTCCCGCTGTCTGTCTGGCCCCACAGGCAGGGCACTGTGAGGAATGCAGCCTCTCCTCCTCCCTATCGGCTGCTGACTGTTATGGCCAGTGAGCCAGCTGCCCTCTGTTCTTGTGCCACAGCAGCCCCTGGTGGGCAAAAGGCATATCTGCAGTGCCTCTCCAGTAGAATGTATTTTCTGTGGAGAAAAAAAATCTGCAGGGTATATGAATTCTTTGCACGTGCAGTGGCACAGAATTCCCCCAGAAGTAGCCAATGTATGAGAGAACCTAAACATGTAATATATAGGGTTAATTTTATTTGTAGGCTAGAGTTGCTCAGTGAGATGAAATTTAAGCACCAGAATTAGAATGCTAGGATGCTCAGTATTATGAGAGGGAGTGGGAGTAACAACCACCCATTTCTCAGGCACTCACCTAAAATCAGATTTTATGTTTGTAAATGCTGGGAGTCTGAACATAGGGAAGGCTTCTGAATGAAAGAGAACCATAAAGTTAAATGGATGGAGCTCAAAAGCTGTGATGATTTTACTTTGTGTTTAAAAAAAAAAACCAAAACAGAATTTGTTTGAAGTTGCAGTGCATGGCTCTGGTGCTGAAATAATGAAGTAAGGTCAATGAGATGGGCTTAGTGGAAATGATAATGGTGTGTGTTTAATGCTGTTTTGTCAATTTCCTGAAACATGGAGTCTGTGGTAATTCCTCCCAACACCCCCTTCCCCCTCCCAGTCTGATCCACAGTTCATTAAAGGTTGCAGAAAGACTGACTTCAGTAGGCTTTTGGATCAGACCCCAAGCATTATATGGGGTTCTGTACCACATCAGAAGAGCACTACGGGTCTAGTAAATGTCAATGGTTCATATAGGGTGCGTAAATAAATACTTAGTGACATACAGCACTTTCAGGTTGTTTCACTTGTTATTAGCAAATCCGGTATCCTTAACAGTAGTTGTCAAAGCAGACCACAGGGATGCTGGATAGGAGGGGAAAACCCATATGGAAGTTTGCCATTGGAAAAATCTCTTCCAGATCCCAAAACTGGAGATCTAACCTCAGGGATCAAAAGAGACCCATTATATTAATTTAAGGGTGGGATTGAAACAGGGGGCCCCAAATAGCTATTTGCCAGGGTAATAAACATAGCCAGTCATCAGGTCCTGTTACTGCCCCCACCACCTAATGGCATCAGTGGTGGGTGGTCAGGGCTTGATGCAGAATGTGATAGCCTCTGCCCACGCCCTGTACCATGAAGAATAGGGGGAAGAGGAAGGGGAGGAAGAAAGAGAGAGAAGCAGCCTGCACTTCCCCCCCATATACATTCTAAAGGCAAGTGGGAGGGGAAAGTAAAGGCAACACTTGGCGCACTGCCCTAACTGCTCCCAGTTGAGATCTCCTACCCCTCACATCTGCTGAGGGTGTCTCCACTGCTCCCGGCCACATCAAAGCCTCACCCTGGCTAGCAGGGTGACCATTTAAGGTATGGAAAATATACCTTTATAGGGAGAGATGATAGATGGTCAATCAATTTGGTTTATCCAAAAGAAGGCTAAGAAGTGACTTGATCATAGTCTACACATACCTACATAGGGGAGAGATCTCTGGTAGTAGACAGTTCCTTAATCTAGCAGAAAAAGGCATAGTTTGATCCAGTGGTGAGAAGCTGAAACTAGACAAAATCAGACTAGAAATAACATGGAAAGTTTTAGCAGCAAAGGTAACTAAAGATTGGAATAATTTACCTTGGGATTGTGGTAGATTCTTCATCACTTTGAAGTTGTGAAATCAAGATTGGGTATTGTTTTAAAAGATGTGTTGTAGCTCAGCCAGAAATTATGGGCTTGATGCAGAAATTACTGAGTGAGTTTCTTTGGCCTGTGTTACGCAGGAGGTCAGATTGAATTATCATTGTGGTCCCTTCTGGCCTTAAAAATTTGTTAATCTATATGACATCTGAAGTGCACGGTAAAATTCTGAAATTCTGCAGTGTTGTTATTTTTACAAAAAGTTTGTTGACTTGTGGTTTGTTTTCCCCAGATTGCTACTATCTCTCCAGGGATGGCATCCTGTGAAAACACTCTAAATACACTGAGATATGCAAATAGGTATGGGAAATATTTTATTTGTAGCTAATTTAGCTGTTGTATTAGATCTCTGAATTGTGGTATTCTGTTACTGTGTGACACACAATTATTTTAGGCACTTTCTAATTGTTTTTAGTATGCTTGCATTTCTTTCTAAAATACAGACCAAAAGACTGATCCAAGCATTATTTGAAGTTAATTTCACACTTGTGAAAGGTAACAAGTTAACAGCACTGGAAACTGAATTCCAGTATTTACTGGTAGACAGGATGACAACAGTGTGTAAGCACCTTCACACTGACCAATATACTTCAGTCCTGTTCTGGAGGTGTCACCTTTTGGGGTAAGAAGACAGGTTCAGTCTCCAGGTGGATTCTGTCCTTGAGGACCTCTGCTGAGATGGTCAGTTGTAGCGTGTACACTTTTTCACTAGGAATTGAGACCCTGTTGCTGTGAAAGGCACAGTATTGCTTCCCAGAACCTGCGCTTCCAGGCTGGTCTATAATAGACAATGTTGCTGCTTTAACTGTATTGGTATAATTACATCCACAAAAAGCCCCTAGTGTGGATGCAATTATACTGGTGTAGAACTGTCTGTACTAGGACTTTTACTGGTGTAACTATAGGTACGTCTACACATACATCGGTGTGTAGAGTACAGACCCTGCATGCTCAGCTAGCACAGGTATACAGTGAGGCACTGCTTAGGGGAGTAGAATACAGACAGGCCATAACCTTAGGGTATGCTTGTGATGTCCTGCTTAGGACACCCAGAGCTGTGAGCCACTGTTACTGCTCTGTCTCTTTGGAAGTAGTGACTCTAATGATTTCTGAGTGCGTCCAGTGAGAGGGACTGGACGCTTCAGGGAGACATCTCTGGGGACCATGGCATGGGGTTCCCTGATTGTTATCTGCAAGGCAAGGTAGATCTTGAAGAGCAAGCTGACAAGGCAGACAGGTTCATGTGTCAGCAAAGTGACACGCAGCTTGGCAGAAGCAAAGCTCTCACTCTTGCTAAGGCGGAGTGGTAACTCAGTTGCTCACAGCTCTGGGTGTCTTGCGCACAACGTCATAGTGTTCCCTGCATGGCTTTCTACATGCCCACTGCTATTTTTAGCAGTGTAGTGTCCCACTGTTGGAGCCTTTTCCTGCTGCAGGGAAAGACTCTCACAGCTCCCTGCTGTCAGAAACTTTCCCTGCTCCCTTTCCACTGCCAGTGTCTTTCATTGCCATGTGTATCAACATACTGCAAGTGTAGACAAGGCCTATATCAGCAAAAAATCACACCCCTCACTGATATAGTTATAACACTCAAACTTTTAAGTGTAGACCAGCCCTTCTAGATTCCTCCTTTTCCCCACTATTTCTGTTTTTTTTTTTAAAACTGTTTCTTCCCTTCAAGAAACAAAAATGCTTTTTACATGTTTCTGGTTGAGTATGGATATCCTGTATTGCTTTAATTTCTTTGCTTTTACCTTTTTGACACAAGTACAGAAGTATGCAGTACAAATAGGATTTTTTGTCACTTGTAAATTTAAATTTTCTTCTAAACTTGATAACTTGATCCGTAAATGCATAGAATAAAGCTGTTGGGAATATATTTTAACTGTCAAGAAGTGGGGAGGTAGAATTTCTCTTATTTTTGTACTACTCCTTTTAGAAGAATTGGGCATATGAGTAGACATGAGTAGTCAGGGACTTCTCAATTGCATAGTGCTTTTTCCATAGTTCACAAAAAAAACCAAACAAACTTTATAGATCTAAGAAACATTTTAAAGTTACTGTATATTTGAGTATACTGCTGGAACAAGACCTCTGAAATAAATGTTCAGCAGTAAACATATGAGATCATTGAAGATCTTTACTTTTTCATAATTCAGGGGAGGCAGTTAATTTGTGTTCTATTTCAAGCATATAAAACTGTCCCTGTGCTTGTGATGCTATTATGTTTTGCAAAAATAATGCACTACAAGCCTGTAATGTGTTTTTAATGTTTCTGTAACAAGTTTCTTAGAGAACTTGGTTTACGTTTTCGAGAGACCCATATACTGTGCAGAAGTATTAATTATATTTTTCTTTGTATGCCAAAATCTAATATGTACCTAACAACATTTGTAGACTTTGTCCATACATTTAAATCTTGCACTTGCCTTTGTATTTTAACTCTTTAATGCTCTTTTAGCAATGTGCCATTTTCATATCAATTTTAGGGCTGTCAGTCAATCACAGTTAACTCATGCAATTAACTCAAAAAAAATAATCATGATTAAAAAAAGTATTGTGATTGATCACAATGTTAAACAATAGACTACCAATTGAAATTTATTAAATATTTTCATGTTTTTCTACATTTTCAAATATATTGGTTTATATTACAACACAGAATACGAAGTGTAGAGTGCTCAGTTTATATTATTATTTTTATTACAAATATTTGCACTGTAAAAATGAAAAATACTATTTCTTTTGTTTATCAGTTCACCTCATACAAGTACTGTAGTGCAATCTCTTTATCATGAAAGTGCAACTTACAAATGTAGATTTTTGTTGTTGTTACATAACTGCTCTCAAAAACAATGTACATCTTTAAAGCTTACAAGTCCACTCAGTCCTACTTCTTGTTCAGCCAATTGCTAAGACAAACAAGTTGTTTACATTTACAGGAGATGCTGTTGCCTGCTTCTTATTTACAATGTCACCTGAAAGTGAGAACAGACGTTCTAATGACACTTTTGTAGATGGTGTTGCAAAGTATTTGTGCCAGATATGCTAAACATTCATATGCCCCTTCATGCTTCGGCCACCATTCCAGAGGACATGCTTCTGTGCTGCTGATGCTCGTTAAAAAAATGAGTTAATGAAATTTGTGACTGAACTCCTTGGGGGAGAACTGTATGTTTTGGGCTCTGTTTTACTTGCATTCTGCCATATCTTTCATGTTATAGCAGCCTCAGATGATGACCCAGCACATGTTCGTTTTAAGAACACTTTCATAGCAGATTTGACAAAATGCAAAGAAGATACCCATGTAAGATTTCTAAAAATAGTTACAGCATTCAACCCAAGGTTTAAGAATCAGAAGTGCCTTCCAAAATCTAAGAGTCCGAGGTGTGGAGCATGCTTTCAGAAGTCTTAAAAGAGCAATACTCAGATGCGGAAGCTGCAGAACCCGAACCACCAAAAAAGAAAATCAACCTTCTGCTGGTGGCATCTGATTCAGATGATGAAAATGAATATGCATCAGTCCACTCTGCTTTGGATAGTTATCGAGCAGAAACCATCATCAGCATGGATGCATGTCCTATGGAATGGTGGTTGAAGATGAAGGGACATATGAATCTTTAGCGCATCTGGCAAGTAAATATCTTGCTACGCCGGCTACAACAGTGCCATGCAAATGCCTGTTCTCGCTTTCAGGTGACATTGTAAACAAGAAGCGGGCAGCATTATCTCCTGCAAATTGTAACCAAGTTTGTTTGTCTGAGCGATTGGCTGAAGTAGGACTGAGTGGACTTGGAGGCTCTAAAGTTTTACATTGTTCTATTTTTCAAGGCAGTTATTTTTTTTTGTACATAATTCTACATTTGTAAGCTCCACTTTCATAATAAAGAGATTGCACTACAGTACTTGTATGAGGTGAATTGAAAAATACTATTTCTTTGTTTCTTACAGTGCAAATATTTGTAATCAAAAATAAATATAAAGTGAACACTGTGCACTTGTATTCTGTGTTGTAACTGAAATCAATATATTTGAAAATGTAGAAAACGTCCAAAAATATTTAAAGAAATGGTATTCCATTATTGTTTAACAATGTGATTAATCACAATTATTTTTTTAATCGCTTGACAGCGCTAATCAATTTATAAATGAGTGACTTCCTGCAGATATTATATAAACTGTACACACACTAAATAGTAATGTGTACGCAGTTTACGATACGCATAAAACTGAGTAGTATGCAGTTTGAAGTAATTATAACTGTAGTCGCTTAATGTTTTGAAAGCAGCAATTCCATGGAATATTCATCTCAGGCCAAATTCTGTTCATTATACCAATGTATACCCAGAATAACTCCACTGAAGACAGTGGAATTATTACAAATTTACACTGCTGTAAATTAGCAGAATTTGGCCAGTTGAATTTTCTTAGGAACATGCTTGAAACTCAAATTTGAGGAAGGCCTAAATATCTCACCACTGTCTCGAAACATGTTTTATCTTAAAAACAAACTGCTTCATTTGTTTCATTCTTTTCAAAATTATAAAGGAGAACGCTAAATGAAAAGTTGTCATTTTAATTAATGTCTTTACAAGAACACTTTCTTTTAATATGCTGCTGTATCTTGCTGCTGCAGAGTAAAGGAATTTGGAATTAGTCCTTCGGACATTCCCTTCTCACAGAGTAGTGGCAGTCGCTCTGATCTCTCTCCTTCCTATGAATACGACGACTTTTCTCCTTCGATCACCAGGTCTACTTCATTCTATACATGGAATCTTTATTTTAAGTTTTTCTGTTTAACTGTATAATTTTACAGACCCAAACCTTCATTTATTCCCTTGCCTTGAGTCATCATATACTTTGTTTTTGTCCTGTTTGACAGGTGATGGTACTGCATGGTCTGCAATCATCTTTCCAATTTTTGTTCATTTTTCTTAAACATTTGAATATTTCATATTCAGGCTTGCTTTTCCCTTCATACATAAAAACGGTGATGTCACCTTTGTAGATTTAGTGGATTGATTCTCATAAGTCTGTTTAGAGTAATTCTAACTCTGTGAATTTTACTACCTGATAAAAAATAAAAGGAATTGTAATACCTTCGTTATTTTCATTAGTGTAGTGAATCCTACATATACGTGTGGGGGTTTTTGGTGGTGGTGTGTTTTGTTTTTGTTTTTTTATTCCATATTAGCAAGTTGTTAAGGTTAGTTATTACTGAAGGATATTTGTCTAACCTTTTTGGTTTATTTGCAAATTTGGATTCATTTAGTTCATAAACTTTTTTTTAAAGTGACAGGTTTCAGAGTAGCAGCCGTGTTAGTCTGTATTCGCAAAAAGAACAGGAGTACTTGTGGCACCTTAGAGACTAACATTTGTTTGAGCATAAGCTTTCGTGAGCTACAGCATCCGATGAAGTGAGCTGTAGCTCACGAAAGCTTATGCTCAAATAAATTTGTTAGTTTCTAAGGTGCCACAAGTACTCCTTTTTTTTTTTTTAAAGTGGACATCCTTGCTTGAAAGGATGATGTCAGCTGCTATTTTGTAAAGTTCAAGTTTTCTAAGAATCTCAAAGTTGAAATTGGTTTTAATTAATGATCTGTCCATTCTTTGTGGACACTAGATTGTTTGTTTGTTTACTGGCGGTGATTTGTTTTTTAAAGTCAAAAAGTGCTAAATCATTTATTAACCAAAAAGATGCACACAAAGATAGAAAAATATATTGGCCAGTTTTTGGTGTACAATCTGTGAAGCTATATTTACACTAATGATTACAACTATTATTGACTTGTTATACAGTTCTTTAATATTTATGGTTAGGGTTGTTTTTTCCCTTCTTGTACCCGTTTATTACAAAGACAGTCTTGCATTCACTATCTTTAAATCTAAACTGAATGTTTTTCTAACGGATATGTTCTAACTCAACCACAAGTTATTGGCGTTGATGAAATTCTGTGTCCTGTGTTTATATAGAAGGGTAGACTAGATTATCACAATGGTCCTTTTTTGGCGTTAAAATCACATTAAATTTGTGAAGTTGACATCACCTTTATTAAATGAATTAAATTGCATCTGAATCCGTAAGGCTTTAATTTACTTTAGCTATTTTAAATAGAGCATCATTTATTTTAAAATAAAATCTTTTTTTTTTTTTTTATGATTGTAGGGTGAAGGAACTGACGGTTGATCCTAGTGCGGCAGGAGATATCCGTCCAATTATACACCATGCTCCAAATCAAATTGATGATTTAGAGACACAGTGGGGTGTAGGGAGCTCACCTCAGAGAGATGATCTTAAACTTCTTTGTGAACAAAATGTGAGTAGCTTTCATCATTTTAGGTGTGTGTATATATAATATTGTCTTTGAATTCAACAGTAGATCATATCCTGAGTAACATATGTTTATAAGGCTACTAGCTACTTGGTTGAGTATAGTTAGCCTCTGGACTCTTTCAGATTGTCATAAAGTTAATGTTAATGCTAAAAATGTGTTTTTTGGGGGTTTGCTTAGTTTTAGATTCGTTCTGTTTTCCTTGCTGTTAAGGACACTTCAGTAGCGCTGCCTGTTTGTTTTGGAAGTTGCTGCTCTTTCTCTGGATAGTTTTTCCTAGCATGCCTTCATCCCATATTAGGCAACTGGCAGCATTCTGTAAAGCCCTTTCTTTCCATTATTAAGAACATAAGAATGGCCATACTGGGTCCGACCAAAGGTCCATCCAGCCCAGTATCTTGTCTACCGACAGTGGCCAACGCCAGGTGCCCCAGAGGGAGTGAACCTAACAGGTAATGATCAAGTGATCTCTCTCCTGCCATCCATCTCCACCCTCTGACAAACAGAGGCTAGGGACACCATTTCTTACCCATCCTGGCTAATAGCCATTAATGGACTTAACCTCCATGAATTTATCCCATTCTCTTTTAAACCCTGTTATAGTCTTAGCCTTCACAACCAGAGCATAGAGAATACTTTAGAATACTTCAGAATGATTCTGAGAGCTTGTCTGTACTTTGAAACTTGCAGACATAACATAGCTATTCCAGAATAATTATTCCAGAATAAGTATAATGATCATTATTACAGTATAAAATGCCATGTGGATGGTCTTATTCCAGAATAGATTTATTCAGGCATAAGCTTTTGTGGGTAAAATACCCACTTCTTCAGATGCTCTATATATTTCCCTTTCTTATCTTGGGATAGGATGAAACACCTATTTAATTTATTAGTTTTAAAGCAAAATTCATCAAAGAATAAAAAACTTTATTATTTTTTTAAGGAGGAAGAAGTTTCTCCACAGTTGTTTACTTTCCATGAAGCTGTGTCACAAATGGTAGAAATGGAAGAGCAAGTAGTAGAAGACCACAGGGCTGTCTTCCAGGTAAAATATTGATCACTGCATTATATTAATCAAATAGCTCACACTGGCCAGAGAGAAGTTCTAACTCTTTGGACATAAGATGTCATGTGGTATACTAGTGCAGTCAGACCTTCACAGATTTCTAAACACAATTCTTAAGGGCAAGGCCATTGTGGCAAGATACAGAGTCAGAATCATATATAATACACCCTGTCCCCCAACCACCAGCTCCTTTGTCACAGTGACAAAGGAGAAGCATACTGCTATATTGTCTGTGGAAACCCAGTGTAACTTCTGTTGTTTTCTTTTCAGAAGCTGATAGTCTTCAAGAAGTCATGTTACCATAGAGCATTTACTGTTCTTTTTTTTAATATTGAATTAATCCTTCTGCTTTGGTTCCTTTCTGGTTTTGGCCATGCCTTCCAGTGTTAGTGGCTGCATGTTTTGGGGATGAAGCTTATTTGGCACTAACCCCACAATCTGAGCTTGAAATTTGATTGACTAATCAAAAGACTATATGTACAAACCAAGGCTGATTATAGACAATGACACCCCCACCAGCGTCCACGACCAACTAATTCAGAGGCTAGTTTCATCAGACAGACCTGCCTCTAGCTGCATGACTAGTTATTTTATGTGGGAGCTAGGTAGGTTGGTTCTTTCGCCACAAGCCACTCCATTTAGAAGAATACCACCAAGCACATGGGGTCCTGATTGTGACTAGGGCTCATAGGCACTACTGAAATACAAATAATGAGTAGTAATAATAAAGTGCCAGCTCTCAAGGCCTCTAGATCAGGTAAAAAGAAAAGGAGTACTTGTGGCACCTTAGAGACTAACCAATTTATTTGAGCATAAGCTTTCGTGAGCTACAGCTCACTTCATCGGACGATGAAGTGAGCTGTAGCTCACGAAAGCTTATGCTCAAATAAATTGGTTAGTCTCTAAGGTGCCACAAGTACTCCTTTTCTTTTTGCGAATACAGACTAACACGGCTGTTACTCTGAAATAGATCAGGTAAGGAGAAGTCTTGAGGCAGGCTTGAAACCTGCTCCTAAAGAAATGGTCCTGGTTATGCTGAGCAAAATATTGACCATCTATCTGCTTTTTCTGGGTTGTAGTTTGCCAAGGATTCCTGCCTTCAGTTGTTCAGAGGAAAGATGGTACTGCATTTTGTGGACAACCTTTAACTATGACGGAGTTGATTTGCATCATTTACGTTGCTTAGTTGCAGAAATTGCACTTCCCACACTTACATTCTTTCCTAGTTTTTGCTGATCCAGGCACTTTTCCTATGAATGGATGGTTTTTTGTTTTGTTTTTTTTAGGTTTGTTTTGTTTGTTTTTGGTTTGTTTTGTTTTTGTTGAGTTTTTTTTTTATGTTGTATATTGGGTATATTTTGTCTTATGAATGTACATTGTAACAAGCTAACCCTGATTTTCTTGCTACCAAAAATCCCCCTAAAAACATTGTGTTTTGTTTAAAGAATGTTGCCAGCTTTATGTTGGATAGTGCTCAGTGTAGTAATCTTGTGGGGGAAAAGAGTATTTAGAAGTTCCCTATTAGAATATTCCTTTGCAGATTGTGTCTGATTAGAATAAACCTCGTGGCCATTGAAAGGTAAAATATTTTTAAAAAGCTTTAAGGTATATTTTTGTTAAGATTCTTAATAGTAGGTTTTAGAAGAGATATGGAAATGTATTTATTTTGATTTGCCCAAACAAATTAAACAAGCGCCTATTCTGCGCTGTGAGGGCCTTTTATAAATTTACTTTAAAAACACAGCAGATACAAATAACTTCACCTTGGGCCCAAAACAATAGACTGCACGAAAATTTTCAAAAGTGTCCCATTTTCAAATGTGAAGTAGTCAGCTAGGAGCATAACTCTCATTGAAAGCCACTGGGACTTAGGAGACTAATTGCATGAGTCATTTCTGAAAATGGAACTTAGTCTCCTAAGTCACTTAGCACTTTTGAAAATTGTACCTCTTGTCTAGCTCCTTCCTCCCCGAAAGCCTGAGGTAGATGGGTTTTGTAGTGTGCCCTGATGATTGAACAGTTTGGGCTACTGAGGGTTGGACTAGGGGACAGGGAAAGAATTCATTCCAGTGTTGTGGGTCCATCCTCCAGAACCCCCTGTCAGCATTCTCTTTTAGACTGAAATGTTTTCAGTTGGAGTGCTTCTCCTGATCATAGCTGAAGCAGGATCTCATTGGGAGAGGGGTAGTCTCCAGAGTAGACCAGTTTAAGCCAGTGAACCCCATTGTCCCCATAGGACAGCTTTGCACTTCCAGAGTATTTGAAAGCTGCCCTAAAGCTGGCTTAGCCAGCCCCTAAAGGTCTCCCTCAGTGTAGGGCGGCGGTTCTCAAACTGTGGGTCGGGACCCCAAAGTGGGTTGGGTCGCCAGGGCTGGTTTAGACTTGCTGGGGTCCGGGGCCAGAGCTGAAGCCTGAGCCCCACCACCCAGGGCCAAAGCTGAAGCCTGAGGACTTTAGTCCTGGGTGGCAGGACTCATAAGAACATAAAAGCGTCCATACCGGGTCAGACCAAAGGTCCATCTAGCCCAGTATCCTGTCTTCCAACAGTGGCCAATTCCAGGTGCCCTAGAGGGAATGAACAGAACAGGTAATCATCCCCTGTTGCCCATTCTCAGCTTCTGGCAAACAGAGGCTAGGGACACCATCCCTGCCCATTCTGGCTAATACCTATTGATGGACCTATTCTCCATGAATTTATCTAGTTCTTTTTTGAACTATGTTGTAGTCTTGGCCTTCACAACATCCTCTGGCAAGGAGCTCCACAGGTTGACTGTGCATTGCGTGAAAAAATACTTCCTTTTGTTTGTTTTAAACCTGCTGCCTGTTAACTTCATTTGGTGACCCCTAGTTCTTGTGTTATGAGAAGGAGTAAATAGCACTTCCTTATTTACTTTCTCTACACCAGTCATGATTTTACAGACCTCAATCATATTCCCCCTTAGTCATCTCTTTTCCAGTCTGAAAAGTCCGAGTTTTATTAATCTCTCCTCACACAGAAGCCGTTCCATACCCCTAATAATTTTTGTTGTCCTTTTCTGAACCTTTTCCAATTCCAATATATCTTTTTTTGAGATGGGGCGACCACATCTGCGTGCAGTATTCAGGATGTGGGCGTACCATGGATTTATATAGAGGCAATATGATATTTTCTGTCTTATTATCTATCCTTTTCTGAATGACAGGTTTCAGAGTAACAGCCATGTTAGTCTGTATTCGCAAAAAGAAAAGGAGTACTTGTGGCACCTTAGAGACTAACCAATTTATTTGAGCGTGAGCTACAGCTCACTTCATCAGATGCATACCGTGGAAACTGCAGCAAACGTTATATACACACAGAGATCATGAAACAATACCTCCTCCCACCCCACTGTCCTGCTGGTAATAGCTTATCTAAAGTGATCATCAAGTTGGGCCATTTCCAGCACAAATCCAGGTTTTCTCACCCCACCACCCCCATACACACACAAACTCACTCTCCTGCTGGTAATAGCTCATCCAAAGTGACCACTCTCCCTACAATGTGCATGGTAATCAAGGTGGGCCATTTCCAGCACAAATCCAGGCTTTCTCACCCTCCCCCCCCCACCTTTCCCGGGGACGGACGGAAAGCCTCAAGGGCTTCTTTTCCATGGGTCCAGATGATGAAGATGTCATCAATATAGCGCAAGTAGGACACCATCCTGGCCACTATGGATGTAGAAGCCCTCTACACCAACATTCCACACAAAGATGGACTACAAGCCGTCAAGAACACTATCCCCGATAATGTCACGGCTAACCTGGTGGCTGAACTTTGTGACTTTGTCCTTACCCATAACTATTTTACATTTGGGGACAATGTATACCTTCAGATCAGCAGCACTGCTATGGGTACCCGCATGGCCCCACAGTATGCCAACATTTTTATGGCTGATTTAGAACAACGCTTCCTCAGCTCTCGTCCCCTAAAGCCCCTACTCTACTTGCGCTATATTGATGACATCTTCATCATCTGGACCCATGGAAAAGAAGCCCTTGAGGAATTCCACCATGATTTCAACAACTTCTATCCCACCATCAACCTCAGCCTGGTCCAGTCCACACAAGAGATCCACTTCCTGGACACTACAGTGCTAATAAACAATGGTCACATAAACACCATCCTATACCGGAAACCTGCTGACTGCTATTCCTACCTACACGCCTCCAGCTTTCACCCTGACCACACCACACGATCCATCGTCTACAACCAAGCTCTGCGATACAACCGCATTTGCTCCAACCCCTCAGACAGAGACAGACACCTACAAGATCTCTGTCAAGCTTTCTTACAACTACAATACCCACCTGCGGAAGTGAAGAAACAGATTGATAGAGCCAGAAGAGTTCCCAGAAGTCACCTACTACAGGACAGGCCTAACAAAGAAAATAACAGAACGCCACTAGCCGTCACCTTCAGCCCCCAACTAAAACCCCTCCAACGCATTATTAAGGATCTACAACCTATCCTGAAGGATGACCCAACACTCTCACAAATCTTGGGAGACAGGCCAGTCCTTGCCTACAGACAGCCCCACAACCTGAAGCAAATACTCACCAACAACCACATACCACACAACAGAACCACTAACCCAGGAACTTATCCTTGCAACAAAGCCCGTTGCCAACTGTGCCCACATATCTATTCAGGGGACACCATCACAGGGCCTAATAACATCAGCCACACTATCAGAGGCTCGTTCACCTGCACATCCACCAATGTGATATATGCCATCATGTGCCAGCAATGCCCCTCTGCCATGTACATTGGTCAAACTGGACAGTCTCTACGTAAAAGAATAAATGGACACAAATCAGATGTCAAGAATTATAACATTCATAAACCAGTCGGAGAACACTTCAATCTCTCTGGTCACGCAATCACAGACATGAAGGTCGCTATCTTACAACAAAAAAACTTCAAATTCAGACTCCAGCGAGAAACTGCTGAATTGGAATTCATTTGCAAATTGGATACTATTAATTTAGGCTTAAATAGAGACTGGGAGTGGCTAAGTCATTATGCAAGGTAGCCTATTTCTCCTTGTTTTTTCCTCCCCCCCTCCCCCCAGACGTTCTGGTTAAACTTAGATTTAAACTTGGAGAGTGGTCAGTTTGGATGAGCTATTGCCAGCAGGAGAGTGAGTGTGTGTGTGTCCCCAGGAAAGGGGGGGGGGGGTGAGAGAGCCTGGATTTGTGCTGGAAATGGCCCACCTTGATTACCATGCACATTGTAGGGAGAATGGTCACTTTGGATGAGCTGTTACCAGCAGGAGAGTGAGTTTGTGTGTGTATGGGGGTGGGGGGGTGAGAAAACCTGGATTTGTGCTGGAAATGGCCCACCTTGATGATCACTTTAGATAAGCTATTACCAGCAGGACAGTGGGGTGGGAGGAGGTATTGTTTCATGATCTCTGTGTGTATATAATGTCTGCTGCAGTTTCCACGGTATGCATCCGATGAAGTGAGCTGTAGCTCACGAAAGCTCATGCTCAAATAAATTGGTTAGTCTCTAAGGTGCCACAAGTACTCCTTTTCCTTTTCTGAATGATGCCCAACATTCTGTTTCCTTTTTTGGCTGCTGCTGCACATTGAGTGGCTATTTTCAGAGAAGGGGAGGGATAGCTCAGTGGTTTGAGCATTGGCCTGCTAAACCCAGGGTTGTGAGTTCAATCCTTGAGGGAGCCATTTAGGGATCTGGGGCAAAAACTGGGGATTGGTCCTGCTTTGAGCAGGGGGTTGGACCCTGGGGTCCCTTCCAACCCTGATATTCTATGATTCTATGACTCCAAGATCTCTTTCTTGAGTGGTAACAACTAATTTAGACCCCATCATTTCATATGTATAGATGGGATTATGTTTTCCAATGTGTATTACTTTGCATTTATCAACTTTGAATTTCATCTGCCATTTTGTTATCCAGTTGCCCAGTTTGTGAGATACAAAACTGCTCAAGATAGTTATCTTTGGATCATCTGCAGAGGACCTAGATCTAGGGTGACCATACTTCTCTAAACTGAAACTGGCATTGTTGCTCGTCACCCGTGCCCCCGCAAATGTTTTTCCGCACCCCCAGTGAGCCAAGTAGCATAGATGGGAGCAGAGGGAGGAGAAATGGATACGGAAGTCAGGCTTACTGGCCTGTAATTGCCAGGATCACCTCTGGAGCCCTTTTCAAAAATTGGCGTCTCATTAGCTACCCTCCAGTCATTGGGTACAGAAGCTTATTTAAATGATAGGTTACAGACTACAATTAGTAGTTCTAAAATTTCACATTTGAGTTCCTTCAGAACTCTTGGGTGAATACCATCTGGTCCTGGTGACTTATTACTGTTTAGTTTATCAATTTGTTCCAAAACATCTTCTAATAACACCTCAATCTGGGACAGTTCCGCAGATTGCCACCTAAAAAGAATGGCTCAGGTTTGGGAATCTCCCTCACATCCTCAGTCGTGAAGACGATGCAAACAGTTCATTTAGTTTCTCTGCAATGGCCTTATTGTCCTTGAGTGCTCCTTTAGCATTTCGATCATCCAGTGGCCCTACTGGTTGTTTAGCAGGCTTCCTGCTTCTGATGCACTTCACATTTTTTTGGTATTACTTTTTGAGTTTTTGGCTAGCTGTTCTTCAAATTATTTTTGGCCTTCATAATTATATTTTTATACTTCATTTGCCAGAGTTTATGCTCCTTTCTGTTTTCCTCTCTAGGATTTAACTTCCACTTTTTAGAGGATGTCTTTTTGCCTCTCATTGCTTCTTTTACTTTGTTGGCTAGCCATGGTGGCACTTTCTGGTTCTCTTACTATGTTTTTAATTTACGGTATACGTTTAAGTTGAGCCCCAGTTATGGTGTCTTTAAAAAGTTTCCATGCAGCTTGCAGGGATTTAACTTTTTGCGCGGTATCTTTTAATTTCTGTGTCACTAACTTCCTCATTTTTATATAGTGCCCATTTCTGAAATTAAATGTTACAGTGTTGGGCTGCTGTGGTATTTTCCCTGCCACAGGGACGTTAAATTTAATAAACAGGGATGGTCACTATTACCAAGCAGTCCAGCTATATTCACCTCTTGGACCAGATCCTGTGCTCGACTTCGGACTAAATCAAGAATTGCCTCTCCTCTTGTGGGTTCCAGAATTAGCTGCTCCAAGAAGCAGTCATTTACAGTGTCAAGAAACTTTATCTCTGCATCCCGTCCTGAGGTGACATGTACCCAGTCAGTATGGGAATAGCTGAAATCCACCATTATTATTGAGTTTTTTATTTTTATAGCCTCTCTAATATCCCTGAGCATTTCACAGTCACTATCACATTCCTGGTCAGGTGGTCGGTAATATATCCCTACTTCTATATTCTTATTATTAGAGCATGAAATTACTATCCATAAAGATTCTGTGGCACAGTTTGGTTCATTTTAGATTTTTACTTCATTTGATTCTACGCTTTCTTGCACATGTAGTGCCACTCCCCCACCAGCATGACCTGTTCTGTCCTTCCAGTATATTTTGTACCCTGGTATTACTGTGTCCCATTGATCATCCTCATTCCACCAAGTTTCTGTGATGCCTAGTATATCAATATCCTCATTTAATACGAGGCACTCTAGTTCACTCATTTTATTATTTAGACTTCTAGCATTGGTATATAAGCACTTTAAAAACTTGTCACTTTTAGCTGTCTGCCATTACATGATATAATTGAATGGGACTTTTTTTCATTTGACTGTTTCTTATCAGATCCTACCTGTATTTTATCATCTTCCACCCTCTCCTTCTTTCTAGGACATAGAATTTCCATTAATAGATCCTCCCCTAAGCGATGTCTCTTTCCAAACCATGTGCTCCTCTTCACCTGTCGGCTTTCCCCCAGCCCTTAGTTTAAAAACTGCTCAATGACCTTTTTAATTTCAAGTGCCAGCAGTCTGGTTCCATTTTGGTTTAGGTGGAGCCCATTCTTCCTGTATAGGCTCCCCCTTTCCCAAAAGTTTCCCCAGTTCCTAATAAATCTAAACCCCTCGTCCCTACACCATCATCTCATCAACGCATGAAGACCCTGCAGTTCTGCCTGTCTAACTGGCCCTGCATGTGGAACTGGAAGCATTTCAGAGAATGCTACCATGGAGATCCTGGACTTGAGTCTCTTACCTAAGAGCCTAAATTTGGCCTCCAGGACCTCTTTTCTATCTTTCTCTATGTCATTAGTACCTACATGTACTATGACCACTCGCTCCTCCCCAGCACTACACGTAAGTCTATCTAGATGTCTCGAGAGATCCACAACCTTTGCACCAGGCAGGGAAGTCACCATGCAGTTCTCCTTATCATTGCAAACTCAGCTGTCTGTTTCTAATGATCAAATCACACATTACTAATATCTATCTCTTCCTAATAACTGGAGTTCCCTCCCCCAGAGAGGTATCCTCAGTGCGAGAGGATACCACACCATCATCTGGAAGGGGAGGGTCCCAACTATGGGATCGATTCCCTCTGCTCCAGTTGGATGTTCTCCTTCACTGAGACTTTCATCCTCCTCAACAGCACAGAGGCTGTCAGACTGGGGATAGGGCCATTCTACTGTGTCCCAGAAAGTGTCATACGTGTACCTCTCTGTCTCCCTGAGCTCCTCCAGTTCAGCTACTCTGGTTTCCAGAGCCTGTACATGGTCTCTGAGGGCCAGGAGCGCCTTTCACTGAATGCACACATATACCACCTACCCATAGGGAAGATAATCACACATGCTGCATTGGGTGCAATGAACTGGGTAGCCCCAACTCCATTGCTGGACTTCTGCCTGCAGTATCTTTTTACTCCTGAAGCTTGTTCCCTGGTTGATGTTTCATTTTTATTGGGGGGTGTTTTTGACTCTAAGTTTAAAGAATGTTACGTTTATCTAGCCCAGCCCCCCCACGCTTCCCTTCTAAACTTCCTCGCAAAACTCCCGTTAGCTGCTCCTGTTTGCTGTCTCCCTTGGTAACTCAAGTTACAGGCCCCCTGCCTGCGGCTGAAGCTCTTGGGCTTCGGCTTTGCCTCCCTGCCCAAGGTGTTGGGGCTCAGGTGGGCTCAGGCTTCGGTCCCCCCTCCTGGGGTTGTGTAGTAATTTTTGTTGTCAGAAGGGGGTCGTGGTGCAATGAAGTTTGAGAACCCCTGATGTAGGGGAATAGAGCTGTTGTAGTGGCTCCTATGGCACCAGCCCCTCCCCCAAAGCGTGCGTGTCCTCCTTCTCAGGGTGTCAGAATGGTCCCTTGGAGTTGTGGGCAACCAACATGTACTTGCATTACCAGTCTCGCTCAGTGCATGGTGTCCTTATATCAGGGCTACAAAGGTGGCATAAAGCAGAGAATTTTTCCCCCCTGTCTGCGGCTATGCTGAGTGCTCCAGACTGTAGCAGAGAACTGGGGCTACTATCTTTGGCCGTTCCTGACACAGTCATTGGAATGAAGGAAGCATGTATAAAACATTAGAAACCTAGTTTTGCTACATAGAAAACAAAAATTCAGATACTGAAGTAAATTCGTGTTACAGTTCATGAAATTGTTTATCTAGTAAAAGGGTATAACTAGCTTTGGGAAAATAGAAAGACTTTGTGAATTCAACTGTCTGCCTTCAAACCTGTCTCGTGGCTAATGCATTCAGCTGTTGTGCATCTCTTGTCTTTTCAGGAATCTATTCGATGGTTGGAAGATGAAAAAGCTCTTCTAGAGATGACTGAAGAAGTAGATTATGATGTGGATTCTTATGCTACACAACTTGAAGCAATCCTAGAACAAAAAATTGACATTCTGACTGAACTCCGAGGTAAGGCTGTGTTTTTTGTCCATTTATGGGTCTACCAGATTAACAGCTGTGAAAATCGCATCACGGACAGTGGAATCTGGTCTCTCCCATGAAATGTGGCCTCCGGTCACTCAGCTCTGAAGGCAGAGTAGAAAGTGAGAGCTTCTGGCCAGGTGTCCATCTTTGAAGACAGTGTCGCCGTCAGCAGCAGCCGAGCAGTAAGGGTGGCAATACTGTGACCCCGTAATAAGCTTGCAACTCTCTGTGATGGGTTGCCCCCCCTTCAAGATGCCACCTGATGTGCTGAGATACCACTGAGCCCGCTTGTTCTGCCAGCAGGGGCCCCCTTTAACCTGTCTTGCTGATCCAGGCTCTTAAACCTCCTCTAGCATACATACACACAGGCAGGGCCACACACAGCTGCAGAAAGACACAGACATAGAGTTCTGGGAAGACTCATCTTAAGGGATTTACCGCAGCACTCAGGTGTCCACCTCCCTTGGAGTGCAGACCCAAAAGTATATTGACTTGTGCTGTAGAGAAATGTATACAACGTAAGCTGATAAATTCACCCCCTCCCTCAATGTGGAGGAAGATATGCACAATTGCATCTACCTCCCCCCCCCTTTTGCCCCGAGTTAGAAATGACAGAAACTGGGTTTAATATAAAGAAAACAAAATTTATTAACTCTAGAAGGCAGATTTTAAGTGGTTAAAGGGATAGCAAACAGAACAAAGCAGATTACTGAGCAAATAAAACACGCAAACTGAGTTTGATTCACTAAAGAAACAGGTTACAAAAAATAATTTCTCACCCTAAATGTTGAATTAGGCAGAATGCAGAGTTTCTGTAGGTCAGAGTTCTAGTTATTTCTTCTTAAAGACTGGACCCCTGTCTCAGTCTGGACTCACCCCTGCCTTTCCCTTCAGGTAGTCTCTTTTGTCCGTTCAGGTTCTTTCAGCAGTCCTCCTCCTTGGTTAGGCCATGGAGGAGAGTCTGGAATGCCTTGCCTCCCAGCCTTAAATACAGTTTACATAAGGCGGGAAGCCTTTTGTTTCCCAAACTTGACCTTCTCTTCCTGTGAGTGGAAAATTACTAGAAGTCCAAGGTGGTGTTTAGTACCAGGTGGCAGAACCACCTGACCTAGTAGTGTCACAGCTAGTTCCAGGAAGGAGAGAGATTAGAATCTTCAGTCTCATTGTTTCTTCCTGATGGCCCATCAGATTTGATGGCCTGTTGTCTGGTGGGTATCTTCCAGCTGTAATTGTTACATAGTCCATATTCCTAACTTTAGATACAGAAATGATACATGCATACAAATTGGATAATCACATTCAGTAAATCATAACCTTTCCAATGATATCTTACATGAGCCATCTTGCATGAAGTGTATCTCAGTTATGTCACATCCATATCATAAGCATATTTTCATAAAGAATATGGAGTGTAACGTCACACTCTTTTTTTGGGTCGGGTCCCCCAGTTTGAGAAACGCTGCGGAGGAATCATACATTTTTCATTTGTTGGGCAGGGCATAAATAGCAAATTTCACAAATGTGTTACACATCTGTGAAACTTGCTATGTATGCCATGACCAACCCGTGAAAAATGTGTGATTTCTCTGTGATTTAAATAGACCCTTATTTATGTGTGCATTACTAGCTGTGGGTTCTTATACATCAAAGGGACTAACTAACAATAATGAGCTATAACTGAACATTGTTATGAATTTTCTCTTCCTCCATCCTACAACCTAAATTCAATACAGAGAGCACTATAGCTCCATTACACTGGATCAAGGAAGCAAATAATCTGTCTGTACCAGTATAGAGGAAAAATTCTTCACTTTGCCCCCCTGGATCCTGGAAGTATGGAACCCAGGCTCAGTCTTCCAGCTTTTTTCTCTTTGTCTATCTCTCTGTCCTAGTCCATCCAAAACAACAAAGGAAGGAAAGAGTCTCAACGGAATTGCAGGAAAAGGGAAAATAAGGCAGAGAGAAATAAATAGTCTGCCAGTTAATTCTAAACTGCTGCTTTATTTCCCAGCTGCGGAACAGAGGCTGGGGAGACTGCTTCTCTTACATTGTCACCCTTCTAGGTCTTCCCACTAGAGTTTAGCTCTGGGTCCAGTTTTGAACAGCTCTTGCTTACCAATATGTCCTCAGCTCAGAAGCCTTCATCTCTGCAGATTGTTTTCAATCTCTCTTTCAATCACATCAGAATGCAGATTCTTCTCAGTGCCCCTGATTGTCTCTTCAGACTGTATCTAATCTAGAGCCACTGCTCACAGCATGATTGCTCACTCCAGTGAGAGTAAGGAGGGTGAATTGGTTTTGGATATATAGGGTTTCTTTGAAACCATAATGTTGGGAAGTTCCTCTAAAAAATGAAAAAAAGTTTTAGATTTTGCACTGCAATCTGAGTATGTCCAGCAGGCCACATGAATGCATTTATTGCATGTGTCCCACGAGTTATATATTTAATGCTCCTGCTCTAACACTGTATGTTGGGTTAAGTGTAACTCAAACAGATCTGTCAAAAGAATGTTATACTTTCCTTGTGCCACCTGTGAGCCCATTAGCTAGAGGATTGCTTCCTCTGAGGAAGACAAGTTGGTAGACGTTGGCCGTGGCTGTGGTAAAGCAGCAATTTGGGCAACTCCACTCTCTTTCAAAATCATTACAGGCTGCCTTTGAAATAAGGTGCTGCAAGCATAGCTATTTAGAATAAACACTTGCCTCTATTCATACTGACTGGTACACTTGCTGTCTATGAATTCTTTGTAGGGTGGGGAAAAAGAGAGGGAAAACAAAATTATTGCCAGTGATTGTTTGTACTTCTCCCATTCCCCCCCTTGGAGAGTATTGGTCATGGTGATGGGTATTCCAACTCTTGTTTATTGCTCAGAGATTTGGGAATTTTATATAGTTTCCCTATACTGATCCCAACTTGACAGTCTGATCTCCTTGTTTCTCGGGAGATGGAGCTGTGTAACTAACTGGATTATTGTGTTGCAGGGTGCAAAAAGGAAGACAGTGACAGAATTACCTGTAGACACTCTTCTCTTCCAGCCCGTTTCTCAGTATTCTTTAATTCTCTGGAGTTTTGCAGTGAAATAAATAAATATGGAGGAATTCTCCATTTCTTGTGTAACTGCAGTCACAAAAATCAGTTCCTGTGTTACAGGAAAACAGTGGATTCTGGAAGGCATTGTTTGCATTTAGATGTTTAAATCAGTCATGTCAGTATAAAGAATGGTTTCAAATCCAATTCTAGAGATTTTAAAGTTAGCACTGGAAGTTGCATTAATATGTAGAAACATGTTAGAGATGTAATCCTGCACAGCTCAATTGGAGATTTGGTGCGTATAGGTGTGTATAAATGATAAGGACAGGGAGTGCATGGGAAGCATACTCTGCATTGAATGTGCTACTGTGAAGTTTCGTAGAAACAGGAGTAAAGCCTAAGAGGGGAGCAGGTTGCTAAGAAACTTGTTTATATAGGAATATTACGCTTGAGCTTATGTACTCAAACGTCCATTATCTTCCCTGGCTCCTTGTTGTCTGTAGCCTCTGCTCACATGTATGGAGGAATGCTACAACCTTGTGCTCCTTGCTGGTGAAATACTTGCAACCTCAAGACTTATCTACAAAACACCCACTGAACATGAGCACAGTGGCATTTCTTTCTTTCTTTCTTTTTTTTAAAGATAAAGTGAAATCTTTTCGGGCAGCTCTACAAGAGGAGGAACAGGCCAGTAAACAGATCAATCCGAAGAGACCACGTGCCCTTTGAAATGGGCCTCTGCTGCTAATGGACCCTCCGAACCCTTACTACTGTAACATACAGTTGTTATGAGATTGTGGCTGTAAGAACTCAACTACTTGAAAGCGTAAAAACTTTTGAAGTGTCTGTGGAAATGTCCAGTTTCTCCTTCACCTGAATGACGTTTTCAGTTTTGTGTGAAACACTTCAATGATGTCTCCAGAATGCTTCTAGACCAGACAGCACAGCACAACCATGTAGGGTTCAGAGCTGTGAAGCACTTTGTTTAAAATGTTTCATTTATTCAAATTGTGAATTTTATGTTTTGGAAATCTTTGCCATTTTTTTTAATAATGAAGTAAAACTGTGGACTTTAAACACTTCACTATTTCCTTTTAACTATGTTCAATTTTGTTTCAAAGACCAGCTGTGCAGTTTTAAATTGTGTTTGCCTGCATGCACACCTCATCAGTGATTGTACATAACTTCTCTTCTAGAGACAGCTGTGCTAACCTCTTCCCATTCTGTGCCTTGATGAAGGCGACTTGACCCTAAATGTCCTTTCTGAAGCACAGCCTTAATAAATGACATTCCTTATTTGTCAATGTAAGTTACTTTTATTGTGTGTACATCTTTAAAGTGTGAGTGTTTTTTTTTTTTTTTGGTGACTAGTTCATTTCACAGGATGTACCATATCATTGAACAGGAACTAAAAGAGCTGTTAGAGTGGCCAAACAGCTGGACATTCCATCCTCGTAGAAATCTGGAATCATGATTTATTTGACTACCATAAAAAATGGTTATATAATGCTAACATTTTCTTTGTAAAGAACAATATAAATTAGTTGATGTATAATAAAAGGTAACATGGAGGAGAGTTGTATGTTAGAATAATACAGATATACAGTATGTGTATAAGTGTGATAAATACTGTCTAGAATAAAGGTGCAATCTGATCTCTACGTATGGGTAGGAGGACTATAAAAGTTCAGGGATCCAGTGAATAGCATAAACAAAATAACTTTTCACATACTATTAAAAATTTGGCTTCTGATGCATGACAACTTACACGTGCATTAACTGTAGTTTGCAGATAGTTTGTATGGAGTACTACTGTTGCTTTAAAGAAAGTAGCTAATGCATATTTTTCCCTTTGTACAGTGCCAGCAGCTGAAAAGTGGGGTGAAGCTTTATCGTTTGGGATTTGCATAATAGGCTGCACAAACTCTACATAACGCTATACAAAACCCACAGGTACTTGAAGTCTCACAAATAGCACCATACGTATCCAGCACTTTTTAGGTGGTGGCACTTGAGTTATTTTTGCAAGTCACTGTCCAAAAGAAAAAAACCCAACCTTTTATGTAAGAACTTTGTCAAACAACTGTAGCCCTCTCTGAGTTCTCCCTGTTTCCAGGACAGATTCCAGGAGTTAATATCAGCAGACCCTAGGAATGGTTTTAAACTTGGTTTTTGGAACACAATCCCGTTTATGCTGGGACTGAAAGGAAGTAAAGGGAAGGCAATGAAAAGAGAGCTAAATGAGCCAGAGATTCTCAGTATTTAATGTTTGTAACTCCCATAGGAAGGTAGGCTACGGGAGACCCTTGTTGCATCATGGTAAAAAGCTCCTATCTGTAAACATGAAAGCTGAAAAAGCAATGTAGATTTTACACAATGTGTTTAATAAATTAAACAATGAAACATCAATTAGAGATGAGAATTTACTTCTATGTAACTCACATTTGCTTTGGGAAGGAATTTACTTTGTGATCACATCTACTGAAATTAGATGTATATGATTTTTTTAAAAAATCATACTTAAAACGCACATGGTGCTAGAATGGATGTTTTTATTGTAATAAAACAGGCTGGTATTGGGTTTCACTGACTTCAGTCCTTAAACAGCTATATCAAAAGGTACTGATCTTTCACTGCATTCATCTAAGAATGCAATCCATCAAAAATTAAGAGGAAATTTTATTAGATAACTAAGTAAAAGTAGCTAAAGTGTTTCTGTTCATAGTAACTGATGATGCAAGTTAAAAGCATTCCCTGTTAAATCAAAAGCTTTCATTAAAATGATCTGAATTGATAAGTCTAAATCTCACTTTTCCTCTAGGCTTGAGCCATATTATGTAGAGGATTTATATACAAGAAGTCAAGATAACATGGGTGGTGTTCCTTTAGCAAGTCACAGCCTTTCTTTTTTCACAGTAGTAGTCGTGTTAGTCTGTATCAGCAAAAACAACGAGGAGTCCTTGTGGCCCATTTCAAACAGTTGACAAGAAGGTGTGAGTAACAGTATGGGGAAATTAGTTTCTGTAATGACTCATTACCATGACAAAAGTCATTTTTCCTCCCTTGGTATTCTACTGTTAATTGAATTGTCTCGTTAGACTGACCCCCAACTTGATAAGGCTACTCCCATCTTTTTGTGTGTGTGTATATGCATGTATATATATACCTGCTACTGTATTTTCCACTCCATGCATCTGATGAAGTTGGTTCTAGCCCACGAAAGCTTATGCCCAAATAAATGTTAGTCTCTAAGGTGCCACAAGGACTCTTCGTTGTTTTAACCTTTCTTTTGTCTACCTGTAAACAGTCTTGTGATACATAAAGTGCTTTAAGATCCTCTGAAAAGTGTAATCTAAATGTGATTAATTTTGGATTATTGCATCAAACTGCAAATTAGGAATGGTAGATGCTATTCAGATAGCTGTAAGTTTCATGAGAAACTGTGCAGCTAGTTTAAATATGAATCTGCTGTATTTATATAATATGCCTGCTTCTATCCATGTCCAATTTTTAAAATAACTCCCGTCAAATATATTTTACTTTTATTTATACTTTCATCACTGCTGATGGGAGATTCTTTTTAAATGTTTTCAGTATTGTTCACAGACTAGTTCTTGTCTCCTCCACTAGCCTTGCATCACAAAAGGAGTCGTGGGTTAATAATGAAAAGGAAAGAAGTATGATCACGTCATGTATTTCCCCTTTAAAAGAAAATAGGGAGAGTAGCTGCTTAGGAACATTCTCCTATAATGGACAGCCAGTGATATCTTTGTGGCAAACACATTCACCAACGGGTGAGGAACTCTTACACTTGGGGCAAGTGGATGTTTATAGTAGGAAATCAGGACTCTTGCTGATTTGAGGGTTTAAAAGGGTAGGATACCACACCAATCAAGGTTGGCTGTCTCAGCTTGCATTGAGGGAAGTTAGAGAATAGTCTAAATCCTGTCAAAGTGTGTGTGATAAAACCTTAATTTTACTAACACCCCCATCCTAAAATGGGACCAGTGCTGCTACTCCAGTCAGCTACTGGTTACAACAGAAGTGGGCAAACTACGGCCTGCAGGACTGTCTTGCCTGGCCCTTGAGCCCCTGGCCCCTCCCTCACAGCCTCAGTGTGCTGCACCACCAGTGATCTGGCCTGCTGCTCCTCTCAGGGCAGTGTAGCTGGCTCTGGCCAGGCTGCAAGCTCCTGCTGCTCTGAGTAGCATGGTAAGGGGGTGGGAGGTTAGGTAAGGGGCTGGGGATCAGTCAGGGAGGGTTGGATAGGCATGGAAGTCCCAGGGGCCTGTCAGGGGGTGGGGCGTGGATAGGGGTTGGGGCAGTCGGGACAAGGAACAGGGGGGTTGGATAGGTCAGATAGGGGGCTGGATCCAGGCTGTTTGGGGAGGCACAGCCTTCCCTGCCTGGCCCTCCATGCAGTTTTGCAATCCTTATGTGGCCCTTGGGCCCAAAAATTTGCCCACCCCTAGGCTACAGATTGGTCTGTCAAGCTAGGCTTTGCTAGTTTTGTAGAGATTGCTTCTTAAGGGGTAACTTATTTTTTGCATGCTGGGAGAAGAGGGCTGTCATGCTAGCCTAAGGTAAATAGAAGCTCTCTTGTCTAGACTCTGAAGCAATGCTTGCTTTTTTAACCTTATGATAGTGACATGCTTGTTCCTTGTAAGATGCTGTTCCAGGCCTGCAGAGCTCCAGCTGTTGCATTTACAGATTTTGCACATAAGGCTATCAACCAACTCCTCATTGGCAGAAGGAAGAGAGTGTTATAGAATCAGTGTTCCTAGGCTGATCTACCTTTACCTACCACTCCTAAGCCTGGGCAATTTGCACAAGTGCATTTACTTTGTTTTTAACTGTTAATGGTGTGACCCTGTAGCTCTTAACCCATAATTCAAACTATGAGCAAAGACTCCAAAGTTTTAGAACTAGGAAATGTGCCCAGCTCCTACAATACCAAGAGTATTAAAATACAAAATGTTCCAAAAAAGTAAGTTTCATTAACAAAAATAGAATAATGCAGCTAACATTGTAACAGAAGCCTACTGCCTATATTCAATGTTAAGAATTAAAAAATTAAAGGGAGATTTAAGGGGGAAAATCATGCAAGAAACAGCCTCTCCTGCTTGCCCAGAGCAGTAATCTGGTAATAATCTCTGATATATAGCACTCTTCAGTACTGTACAGCTGCCTACAGTTTGAGATTAATATTAAAGTACATGGATCTCTATTGAGACTAGATGTACATAGGCTATAGTATTTAATGTATGCAGTTTAGTGAAAAGCCACTGCAGTTAATGTACATTTTAGGGTTATTTGTATAAGAAAGAGGTAGGGACAGTGGTGATCTCTGTTCCCAGCTCTGCCACTGACATTTAACCTATGCTCCTCAGTTAAAGTCTGTGAAATGGGATAATACTGCTTACCCAGCCCTGTAAAGCACTTTAAGGTCTATAACAGATGGAATACCTAAGTGTACAGTATGGTTAAGGCAGTTTAAGAAAGCTTAAAGGCACCATACAATGTTTCAGTCAAACTGCATTGTTACTGAAGATTTTTATGTGAAAATGGTAGTATATTCTTAGCTGCCTCTGAATGCAATTCAGGGTCTAGCAGTTAACAGGTGTAACTGCAGCTGAAAACAAGTTTGGATGTTTAAGAGGTCTGTACTAGGCAAAAGAACTGTTCTGTCTTTTTAAAGCCTACCATTCTCTTGAGCACCTTGGCTGTGCAACCTGATAGCAAGAGTTTAACTGCCCCAACATCGAGAACATATACTGTGGTGATCTGCTCATTGTAGCAGAAATTTCTCTAATAGGCCAGGGCCGGTGGTAGCTAGCAGAAAGGAAACAAAGAAATACACACTTCATCTTTTTAAAAAGTTAATTTATTCTAAACTTCCAGGAATGGGCATCTACAAATAGTTCTGTGGTGGCCGAACAAACAGAGGTCTGAATGTTGTAATGGCAGAAGAAGGTGCAAAGTCAGGGAGGGAAAGGTTTAATTTGGGGTCACTCCATATCATAGGGTACATTTAAAAAAATGCTCTGATGCGGAAAAAAAGGTACAGAGCTTCAGTCTTGACAGTTACAATTTTAAAATGTAACAGCACCTTTACAGCTATCGTCTTCAAACAAGTACTTCTGAGCAGTTATTGCAAAACAGTCAGATGTACTTTGTATGCTGGTGATTGCTCTCAACATGAGAGTTCTTCTTCTATGAACACCTTGGTCCATGTCTCATTTCCGTTCTTCCCAGAAAATGTAAAATGCTCCCTAGTCAGCCATTTATGAAAAATGGATGCCTTCTGAATTGAAGCCATGCAGCACTCTGAAAAATTAAAGTGGTCAGCTTACACGAATTTGTACTTCACACAGTAACACTTACTTCAAAAACTACCTCGATGAAGGGAGTGGATAAGAAGTCTTAAAATACGGCTTTCTGTTCCAGTCATTACAGCAAAGAGCTGCTAATAGGTTTGCAGTAAGGACGAGTAGTGAGCACTCAACTTTGAAAGTTCAGGACAGATGTAATGCTAGGGCAACCTTGTCTGCCACTCAGTTGAACCTTTACTAGCCAAAGAACAGCAGTTGATTTAGATGGTCACAGCAGCAAGACCTGTTGAGTCACTTCTGCCAAGAAGTTGTGATTAGTTATAGCAGACTAATGCCCCTAGGAACCTACCCTTTTAGGTATAGCTCCTCTCCACTGGAGTCAAGAGCTCAATGCCTGATTAGCTGGCCACATTTCCTAAACAATGAATAGGCAACAGTATAGAAAGGAAAACAAGTATTTCCTTGTACGTAAGCCTTCTAGGCCACTTCTTTAACATAGTGTTACATTTGAGTAAACAATGTGTCTAAAATATTCTGAAGCTATACATTAAGAGATGGGATTTCTACTGCCTAATTTGATGACCAGCAACAAGAGAACACATGGTCATTAATATAACAGCTGCAGTTTCAGAATCCTGTAGTGTGTCTAATGCTGCTAGAAACTCTAAGGGAGAGATGTAGAAGACTTCAGGGAAGATGAAAATTAAAGCTAACTTGTCATAGTCCTATAATGCAATTTATGGAAGGAGATTTAGGTACTCCAGAATGCTGTAAACAGCAGTTTAATCCATATAATCTGTTTCTTCATATTAAGGGATCAGGATCTTCATCTTTGGTGATAAAGTACTTCTCCCAGCCTTATGTAATCCAACTGTCAAGCTCCTTTTCAACAGAAATTTGATTCAAATGTGTGTTGCTTTGTTGCCCTCAGCCTGTGTGTGGCATCATCATGTGTAGTAAAGATGTGTTTAAAGATATATAAATAATGCCCCTCACAAAAGATTCAGATCATTGGAGTCTAGGGCAGCGGTTCTCAACCAGGGGTCTGGGAGTCCGTGAGCCCTTTCAGAGAAGCTGCAGAGGCCCACAACTGAAACCCGGTGCCCCCAGCGCTGAAGCTGGCAGCAGCGCTTCTGCCCCAGCTGAGAGCAGCGCAGGGGTGAAGCCGGCAAACCTCCCCTGCCGCCCACAAGCCAGGAGCAGCAAGGGGGGTGAAGCTGGGCGCCCCCCCTGCCTGTACGCAGCCCCTAGCTACCCCCGCACTGTACCCTGAGCTACACCCCTCGCTTCACACAGCCCTTAGCTCAGAGGTGGCAAACTACAGCCTGTGGGACCATCCTGCCCAGCCCCTGAGCTCCTGGCCCAGGAGGCTTGTCCCCAGCCATGCAGCGCAATGCTCTGGGCAGCAGGGCTGCAGAGCCCGGCCTGACCCAGTGCTCTGTGCTGCGTGACATAGCTGCCTGTCCTGGTGCAGCCGCACCGCCAGCCACCGGCGCTCCAGGCAGCGCAATAAGTGGGGGGGCAGGTTGGATAGAGGGCAGGGGAGTTGGGCAGGGTTGTGGATAGGGGTTGGGGCGGTTGAATGGGGGCAGGGGTCCCCGGGGGGCAGTCAGGAAGGAGAGGAGGGGTTGGATGGGGTGGCGGGGGGCGATCAGGATGGATGGGGCAGGGGTCCCCAGGGGGCAGTCAGGAAGGGGGGCGGGGGTTGAAGAGGGTGGTGGGGGGGCAGATAGGGGCAAAGGGTCTGGGGGCAGTCAGGGGACGAATAGTAGGGGGATGGATGGGGCAGTGGTCCCCGGGGGGGCCATCAGGGAAGGGGGGGGGGGGGTTGGATGGGGCAGGAGTCCGGGGGGGCCCTCAGGGGGCAAGAAGCAGGGGGGGGTCAGACATTGCGTGGGAGCCGGGCCATGCCTGGCTGCTTGGGGAGGCACAGCCCCCCCTAACCATCCCTCCATACAATTTCAGAAACCTGATGAGGCCCTCAGGCCAAAAAGTTTGCCTGCCCCAGCCTTAGCTACTCCCTTCCTGCACCCTGAGCGGTTTTCAAACTTTTTGAACTGAGTCCCCACTTTGAATTATATTTTTTGGTTGTGTCCCCCAACAGCCCAGACAGGCTGGGTGGTCTCCTGAGTGAGTCCGCGGGTGGCGGTGGTGCTCCCTCTTTGGACCCTGCTGTGCGGAGCTGGCTTGAGCCCCACCAGCTCTTGCCCCCCACCACAGAGAAGTAAAACTATGCCCATGCCCAAGGGTCCCCTCTGTCCTGGAGCCCTGAGTCCACCCCTCCCAAGGCCCTGGCGTATTTATAGCATTTGGCGGAGGCCTTAGCAAGAAAAAGGTTGAGAACCCCTGGTCTAGAGTAAGTTTTCAACTAACTACAGCACAAATTTCACTTCCTGTTAGTCTAGAAGTTTCCAGCAGACTCAGTCTTCTGTTCAGAATCCCTATTTTCATATATATTAATTGTTGGACCTAAAATCATCCTAGACTACTAGAGTTAAAGACTGTAGTAAGAGGTAGTTTTCCCTATATTTACAGTAATTTCCTCACTGGATCCATAACATGTCAATAGTTCGACATCTCATTTCTAAAGTGGATGGTGTTTGGGCTATCACTACTTTTTCCCCAATCCAACCCAATGCAAATCTGCTAGTTTTATACTAGAGATGTCCCTGCAGTTTTAGAACAGAGCAGTGTTTGAAGTATGAAGGGAATTCACAGAGAGAATGAGTTTACCTAATGAAGTCATCTATATCCATTGAGCGAGCCCGTTTTTCAGAGAAACCTGTATTTTTTAGAACCATCTGTATTTTCTCTGCAATTTTGAAATCTTCTGGTATTTCCTGTCAATGTAAGTTGCAATACAGATAAGTTATTTCTTCAGTATTAATGATTTTTAAAAGTTTGTGCATTCCACAAGTCTTCAGTTATCTAAGCACCATGCCCAACCTTTGCTATGCATCAAGGTGACTGACCATTCCAGATGAAAAATGCTTTAAAAAAAAATTCAGGTTGCTGTTTTCTCACCTAGGTACATAGACTGTCCATCAATCCTGGGTTTTGCAGTACTGTCCCGCTTTGATACACAAACCCCCAGCTGAAGCAACTCCTGCCCCATGTGACTGGCTGGACTAGGCTCCCTGCTCCAGGCATTGTGACCTGGCCCCTGCTGTCCAGATTTGCAACACTGCTCAGGTTTGGCCTGGCCCCTGACAGGGGTGGGGGTGGCAAATCTGAGTGAGTGGCATTGCAACTTGGTGCACAGGGTTGCAACACCCTTTGTTCAGGTTTGGCCCAGCTGGGCTAAACCTGAGCCATGTTGCAACTTATGTGCCAGGGTCCAGGTCAGAGTACCCAGAGCAGGAACTTGAAGCCTGCCAGCCCTGCAGAATGGGAGCTGCCACTGCAGAACAACCTGCTTTGCACTCACCCTGCAATTCCCCTCCCCACCCCACGCGGGGGACAGGATCTGCCCCATCCCCCCAACCTGTCCTCTCAGTCCCTGGAGGCAGTTCCCAACCCACATTAGCTACTTTGAATGGTGGGAGGTATGTATACACCTGAGAAAGAAGCAGGAACCATGCCTACCTCTATATTCATAGTACACGGAGGCATGGCCAGGTGGGTAAGTATTTCAGATAATGTAGTTATTTTTCTAGATTAGACTACTTAGGTTCTACCTAATTAAACTGTTTATTCTACATCAATGGTTGGCTCTGTATGCACAAATAAAAGATCATAAAGTCTAAAGAGAAATTTATTTTTGAATAATGTGTATCCCCACAGCAAATTGGAAGTTTTGATGCAGCACCATGCAAGTTAGGAAGACTAAAGAACTGTACAGCATAGTGAATGTCACATTAGTCAGTATTAAAACTTGGAACTATTGTATATTTTGGAAAAAAAAAAAAAAAAGGTTCTTTACATGTTAAGCACAATTCTATACATAACAGATCGCTGTAGCTGAAATTAGCCTGACTAACCATTCTCTTCTAAGGATCAGATCTTATTAAAAGAGTTAAATAATTTAAAAAAGGATCAGTGCAGGCCTGGTTTCTAGATTTTTGTAAACAACCTCAAACTCACTGCAGATGAGTCACTAGAAATATTTTCAAATAGATGCAGCGTCAATGGTTTTATACTATGCCAAGCTCTGAGCAGCCCTAACGTGGGGCCAGGGGGGGAGGAGAGTAAATTACACCCGTGGAGACATCAATGGAATCTCAATATATCCTTTGTTTCTAAATTTTCATGTAAACCTTTATTATAGATTAGAGGATCTTAAGAATTCTGTTTATTTTAAATATTCTGTTATTCTAAGGGTACTCTTTGGTTTTAACTTCTGGAGGAAAGATTTTTGTACCATCTTGCCTCTGTTGAATTTTACATCTCATAGTTAGCTCACCTGGAATGTTACATTTAACACATTAAAACCGAAAAACATCCTACTTACAATGTTATGTATAGAACAGTGAATTCGATAATTCTGATCCAGCAGCTGCTGCACCGCACTTGATCTGAAAGTGAGTCAATACAGTCAACCATTGATCAAGACATCTAATTACAGTGAAATCTGTTTTTTAAAAAAAACAAGTTGTGACTTGAGTGGCTGTTCAGAGGTTTTTAAAATAAATATTCAACAGCTGTACTGAACATATTGGATGATCTCTTAAGGCAACTGCCTAATTGGCATGTAAAGGTTTCACTGTATAAGATTTCCATGATCACAGTGTAAACTGTCCAACCCTGCACTATGGGGATGCCTGAATGGTCTGATTAATATGGTTGTTGAAGCAAGGCTTGCTACAGAACTAGACTGGAGGATTGCTGGGTATTTTTGTAGGCAAAACAAGCAATTCAATAAACTCTTAAACTTTGAAAAAACCCTCTAATAGAAGTAACTTACTTAAATGCTGCAGAAAGTGTCTTGTTTTTCCTGACAAAGGCTATCCTTACTAGACCATCCCATTCCTGAAACACAAAATCCACAACATTTGCCTGAAGCAATATACAGCTGCTAATAACCAGGCCAGACTATCTACTATTGATTTCATGACAGCACAATGACAAAGAGGTAAATCTTAGTAATAGCACAACACAGAGTACAAATTGACAAGCTAAATACTTCACTGGCAAAGGTAGGCAGACGTTACCGAACTGCTAACTGGACAATCACCCAGATCTCTAGATAGCTATAAGTCACATGGCTGAGGAACATCTGGCTGAACCTGGGCAAAACTGTGGTGATGATATTAAGGTGTTTCCCTTTTTTACATAAATGTCTAGAGTAATATTGCCCTGGAGTGTTGATCTTCAGCAAGAGCGCATAGTCTCCGAGTCCTAAAGGACTCTTCTTTGCTCTTGATCAATTAAATACTGCCAACAGCCATAAATGTCTTTTAAGCACTTTAAGGTCTATAGATGAAAAGCACTACAAAAGAGCTAGGTATTAGCACCACCTGCTAGCCAGGAGCTTTTACCTTTCAGTCTGAGACAAACCTAACCACAGCGATCCTGGTCTGTGTCACTTCTAGGAAAGGAACAGGGGTTTTGAGGAAAGTTGAGTTTGAACTGCTGTTGGGGCATCCAGATAATGTTGGAAAGATACTCAATGAGAGTCTGCTTAAGGAGGGGAGAGGTACAATGGAGAGTCAATGAATGTCTAGTGCAGTGATTTTCAACCTGTGGTCCGCAGATCATGTTTAAGATTTTCAAGGGGGTCCACACCTCCATTTGAAATTTTTTAGCAGTCTACAAATGAAAAAAGGTAGAAAACCACTGGTCTAGTCTTTTGATATGATTGAGTTAGGCCTATTTAAACTGTCTAAAAAAAAAATCCTTTAACAGTGTTTATGTAAGTTACATGAGTTGTATCGTGTTGCTTTTACACCACCTGAAAGAGCATACAGAACAAAACACTGAACAGCACTATTATTCTGTTATTTTATTGTATATGGTCTGCAGTATTTGAATCTCACCTGAAAATTAATAGGTGGTGGAGGGTTCTTTGGCTCTATTCTGACAACACTGGATTCAACTTTGGGTGGAGGCTTGAAATTATTCCTTCCAACCTGTTAACCATTAAAAAGTAGGTAACTATACTTGAGAAAGCCTCCTCACTCTGACATACATTCCTACATTGGTTATAGATGTAGTTTCACTTACTTTCATTAGATGATCCACACGGGCTAATAACTGAGTGTTAATTGAAAGTCTGCAGTATAGTTTATTTCCTGGTTTTGCAACCAAACGAAGAGCAAATTCTCTCTGAAACATAAGTATTGCACACCTGAGAATTAAAGAAATGAAAACATGAGTGCTATATTGCAAATAATTTATTCCTAGAAGCTCTATTACTTGTAGATTATTGGCTTTTTATTTTAAAGGCAAGCATAGAGATGTGTCATACACTTATATTAGAGAGCCTCAGCCCTGATGTAAGTTAGGCACAGCTACAGCAAACCCACTATAGCACCTCCTTACCCTCGGTCTGAACTTGGCTATTTGTACCTAGTGGTCAGAAGGAAATTAAGAGAATTTAGTCTCAGTCTTACATGTATGACCTGTGTGAAATAATTCTACCTGCTTACACCTCTCATTCTGGACCTCTGAAAGCCAGAGGTTTCTTTTGAAATGAACTTTCCTGAGTAAAATTGTTAAAATAGTAAATTAATTGCTTTTTGGTAATTCACTAAGTTAAAGAAGTGCTGATCACCAATCTTGCATTGTACGTGTCAAGTTTCCTGACTGCTAATAGGCATACTGGTACCTAATGTCACTGATTAGTACTGTAGCAAGAAGTCTGAATCTGCAGAACTGCCAAACTAGAATAAAAGTGAGCTATTTGCATTTCAAAACTTATCTAATTTTAGAAAAAAAAAAAAAAAACCAACCACCCAGTAAAAATAGATAGCCCTACTAGTCCTTCAAATCCAGTCAATGGCATCAACAACAGCAGTACTCGAGTTCATGGTATCACTGCTAGCTGCCAACAAGTTAAACTATCAGCAAGAGCCCTTAAACAAGCTACGCAACCATATATTAAACATACAGTTGCTTTGATTTTCCTGGAGACACCCCACAACCCCACAGTCCAAATCGGCTCTACTTCTCCACAACTCTTAAGACACCCTGCTTAGGCCTGGGGTTGTCCTTTCTAGAGTAAGCAGGAGCAAACTCCTATTTACTTTAGTGGGAGCTGCACTTGGTTATGCCAAGTCTCAAATTCTTCCTAGGTGTTTAATACTTCGGCACTGGCAACGGCCATTGGGAGTACTATGCTAGGGAGAGTTCTTGACTAGTGGTTTCCTGGGCTGATATCTTTAACAATAATCCCAAATCAGATGTTTTGTAAAATTAGCCTTTGTTTTGCATTAGGCAATCCAGAGAGTCTCATCTACATACCTGAAAAAAGGTCTATGTAGCAACAGCTTGAAAACAAAAGGTGAAGAAATCTAGGGAAAGAGTAACACTGTTAGTATGTCCTCTCTGAGCAAGTACCATCAAAAATTCATGTAAACTGTTATTCCACTGCACTTGCTTTGCCCTTACCTGATAAGGCAAGTTAGCCACACACGTATCAAAGAATGGTAAGTCAGTTTTCAACACATCTCCAACCTTTATTTCTAGTTTATTTGCTAGGCATCTAGGGGTGGGAAAACGCACTGTTATTACCTTAGAAATACACATTTCTAAAGGGGTCAGGCCCCTAAAATGCAGTGGAGCTATTTCCAGTGTTAGTACTTACGTGCCCTGGACTCTCTTCTGAAGTTCACCCACAAGTCGTGTGTCAAGTTCACAAGCAATTACCTGAAAACAAGGAGTTATATTTGCAACTTTAACTAAATCAGAACTATGAATAGATTTTTTGCTATTATCTCAGAGTAAGAATAGCTTTTGTTACATTTAAAAAAAAAATCTTACATTAGGATATGCACATTTTCTATCACCAAAATATCAGACTATATTAAAATTTCAGAAGGATAACAAGGCCATTGAAGAGAACTACACATGTAAAGCACAATTCTTTACCTAAAAGTAGTTGAATGCCTTGTAAAAATGGTAAAGATCCACACAAATGTTAATGCAGTCAATTACAATTACACTGCGTATCCAATTATCAAATATTCTTAACTTCTCTTTAGAAGCACCGTTGTTACTCTGTCAGTGGAGTTGTACAGAGAGAAGGATATGAACACCCAGAAAGGAATAGATACATTATTCCCCCCACCTCACATTTGAATAGAGCAGTTGGACACCTTTTCATCTGTTCATCTACTAAGTAGCAGTTTGTTCAGTGAAAAATAAAGATGAATTTTTCCTAACTCATTCTTACCTTTTTAACTTTCTCTAGCATTTTTACTGTCAGGTTACCAGTTCCAGGTCCTACTTCAAGGACAACATCTGTGGGCCGTAACGCAGCCTAAGAATAAATGAGATTGTAGGAAACCAATACAAAAAAAAAAAAAAAAAATTGCAAAGTAATCTTAACTAAGGAATTCTATGTGCAGACATTAGTGGAGCTAATCCTGTATATGGTTAACAAATTTGGCGAACCTGTTTTCAAGGCAAAAGCAAAGTTGCCCAACAGTTTCACTTTTAATTGCATGCAACCTTTTGAAAACGTAGCCATTAGGTAATCACATCTCTGTGTGCACACAAAACCCTGCGTGTAACCTTGGCTCCATTTAAGACAATGGGAGCTTTGCCACTGACTTCAATGGGGCCAGGATTTTACCCACGGCCATTCTGAAGGAAAAGAGAAAGCACTTAGAAAATCTTTCACCAAATGCACATCTTGAATTAACATTTCCCATACCTTTCAAGAGGCCAGGAGGGGATTAAGCACCTCAGACTTACACAGTATCCAATTTTAAGTAGTGCTGTAAATTGTTTACAAGCATTTGCCTTAAAAGATTTTATGACAGAGAACGTTTGAATGCAACTCTTATGACAGCTATTTTAATTGGTTAGGTCCAGTTATTACCAACCTTCTCTATAATGTTGTTAACAATGAGGGGATTTTTCAGGATGTGCTGGCCAATTCCAGTATTGAACATGATACCTAAAATAAGGTATAACCAAGCCAGTTATATCACTATCATTAAAAATATCACAGTTACTTTGGTACAGCAAACTAAACTTTATACTTCTAAAACAGTGATTCACATTCTTTTACTGTAACTAGACCACTTTACCAGTCTAACACCTGGTCTACACCTGAGCTACATGGCTCAGGGCTCTGAAATATCTCATGCCCTGTGTGACAGGTTGACCTAACCCCACTGTAGACACATGTAGAATGACAGAAAGTTGCTGCCTCTCAAAGAGATGAACTACCCACACTGACTGAAAAACCCCTTCCCACCGTGTAGGAAGCATCTACACTACAGTGCTACAATGCCACAATTGTGCCACTACTTATGTAGTGTAAACATAAGAACAGCCATATTGGGTCAACCTCACAATCCACCAAGCCCAGGACCCTGTCTCCTGACAGGTTTCAGAGTAACAGTCGTGTTAGTCTGTATTCGCAAAAAGAAAAGGAGTACTTATGGCACCTTAGAGACTAACCAATTTATTTGAGCATATCACGAAAGCTTATGCTCAAATAAATTGGTTAGTCTCTAAGGTGCCACAAGTACTCCTTTTCTTTTTGTCTCCTGACAGTGGCCAATTCCAGGTGTCATATTCTAAGACATTAACGATAACAACACTGCCTCTCTCCTTCCTTTGATCTGTGTGTAGTACACTTATCCCCTTGGAGTATACAATGCCCTTGTGATTGTAAAGACTGGCACTTGGGATTAATGACATTTCAGAAGCAGGGGAGCCCACAGTATCAACCACTGTAGCTGGAAATACCATTATTAGTGATACTGGGAACAACAAATGTAAAACAATAAGAAAATTATTGGTGACACTGTACTCAGGTTAAAGCAATAAATTACACATCAACACTACTTCCAGGATCCTAAAACCACAACTATTTTTTTCACTATTGCATTTAGACGGAACTCTTTTAGGATAGGGACCTGGTCTTTTTACACAGCTGCATAGTAATAAAATCGGAGTGACAACAGCATGCTCGCCCGTGTACAAGTACGAGCCAGGAGTGGAGGACATCAGCCAAAGGGCTTGCAGAAGAAGCATGTTCTAAGGAGATCTTAAAACAAGCAGAACCATAGCAGAGTCCGCGCCTTCATCAGCTTGCACTAGGGACACGGGGCCACCGAGGAGAGCAGACTGCAGCCGCCAGGCGGCTGAAGGCTCCCGCCGGGCTTTGCCTGCCCGCGCACAGCTCCATTCCGCAGGCCGCAGCCGAGACGGGAAGGATACAGCAGCGCCTCCAAGAGACCGGCTCTCCAGCCCTCCCTATCGGCGACTCCGATGGCGGCGGGGCTGCTGAGAGCGTCACAGGGAGCGAGTAACGGCCCCACACCGTCTCCGCCCGCGGCACTCGGAGCCTCGGCTCCTTTGCCGCCGCCACCCCCCGGTCTGCGGTCCCTTTTCCCCGAGCGGTCCCCGCCGGCGCCTGTCGCCGGCACCGCCACGCCCCGGGCCGGACAGCAGCGGCACACGCCAGCCCTGGGCCAGCTCCCCGCAGGCCCGAACGGGCCTCGGGAACGCGACCTGCGGCCGCAGCCCGGCCTCTCCCCGCCGGGCCCGCGCACTCACCTGGGCCCTGGCCCTGGCCCTCGCGGCGCTGCGGCCGGCACCGCTTCTCCGCCTTGACTTTCGGCATGGCGGCGCCCCGGAGACACGCACGCTAGTCGCACACACCCCAGCGGAGGAGGAAGCCGGGACCGTATTGTCGCCTTTGGATGACGTAAGTAATACGCGCCGGTGGGGGGAGCGGGGCGCGTGTCTGCTGCAGCCGCAGCCGAATGGTCCCGGCTTGTGGCGCGAGCTTCGGAAGAGGCGGGGGTCGCGTCACGTGCTAGCGGCTCTGACCCAACGGTGAGCGCGGGCCCCGGGCCCTGAGGGGTGGCTGGTCGGACCTCGGGGGCTGGCCGAGCCTGGGTCGGGGGCGGGCCGGGCTGGGGACTGTGCGTGGCCGGGGTAGCGGGACTCACCTGTGCCAGCGCCCAGAACGGGGGAGCTGCCCCTAGGGTGAGCCAACGCCCCGGACTCCGGACAGCCCGGCCGGCAGGGCCCCAGCGGCCTCGGGACACTTGGACCAGGGACCCCAATGTGCAGCCTGTGAAAAGTCCCGAGAGATCGCCAAAGTCCCCATCGAGGTGCTCGCCCCTTGGTTCCCTCGCCCTCCTGCCAAGCTACGGTACACCGAGTTTATCCCCCGTGGAAGCATGGAGGATAAGGGCTCGTACCTGCACCTCGGCAGGGATAATTAGCGGAACAGAGGGGGTGAGAGGAGGATGCTAGAGGAGGTGCAAAGAAGACTGTTCAGGATTATTCTTAGTCTTTGTCTACACTGGCACTTCGTCCGTAACACTTTTGTCTTTCAGGAGTGTTTAAAAAAAACAGCCCCCCCCGCCCCCCGACAAAAAGTGCCAGTGTGAACAGCTGTGAAGAAAACTGCTGCCGCTCCTGAGGGGGTGGAAGTTTTTTATTGGCAGGAGAGCTCTCTCCAGTCGACAAATAGTAGCTACACTGCATGCCTGTAGTGGCACAGCCATGTTCCTAAAAGCCTTGTAGTGTAGCCATAGCCTTAGCGAGTCTTGTGTTGTATAGGTGTGTCAAAGTACTTCCTTTTGATGTGGAGGAGAAAGTGGGCTATTATCCATTTCTCCAGTCCCACACCTTCAGCCCCATAGTTATCTTCTGACTTCCTGTTGGGGAAACTGGAAGGACTGAGGCATTAGCTCCATATTTCTTCACAGGCTGTGCTTTTCTCACTTTAGGTTATTTCCCTCTTCCTTCAGAAGATTCCTCCTTCCTCCAGAATTAGCCTTCCAGTTAGAGAATTGCCATCTCTTCTTAGAGGTCTTTGAAAAAGCAGGATTTGGGACCCATTCACAACACCATTTTTCACCAGAACTGGAGAAAGGTCTGTCACAGTAGTGGTGAGTTACTTTTCCCTTTTCTAATTTTATTAGAATATAACCTTAGTACACGTGGTACGTAATAATCCCACCTTGTCCATGGTATGTATTGGATGGTATCTTGGCTTCTCTGAAAATTAAGAGACTCATAGCCGCATTGCTTTTGGAAGCCTTTGGAACAAATGATCACTATGGGTATATGTTAGCCCTCATCTCCAAATGATACTGTAATCTGTTTACAGCATAAAAACCATGACAGTCATTATAAGGAGGGGTTATTTCTGATGGGTGAGTTCTATAATCCTCAGATCCTTTTCTGCAGTACTAGTTCCTAACTAGTTATTTCCCATTTTGTATTTGTGCATTTGAATTTTACCTTCATAACAGTAGTACTTTGCATTGTCTTTATTGAATTTCATATTGTTGGTTTCAGACCAGTTTTCTAAATTATCCAGGTCATTTTGAATTTTATTTTTGTCCTCCAAACTGATTGCAACCCCTCCCAGCTTGGTGTCATTTGCAGATTTTATAAGAACACTCTCCCTCCTGTTTTCCAAGTAATTAATAAAAATATTTAATAGTACTGGGCCCTAGACAGATCCTTCTGATACCCTGCTAGATCCTCTCATTTTGACAGGAAGCCATTTAAGCTACTTTTTTGCTATGATTTTTTAGCCAGTTACGCACCCACTTCATAGTAATTGATTTTGGGCTTTAGACATATTTGAGGTTATTTTAAAAATAGGAGGTACAACAACATGTTCAGTGCTTTCTTTTGGGAAAAGGAGTTTTGGTCTCACATCATATGATCAGATGGGAAGTCCTGGGGACCAAACCAGGAACCATGAGTAAAATGGCATTCCTACTAAAGGAGAGATTAGCGCCGCTCACTAAATAGAGGTACTGAAATTATGACAGATATTTTTATGAATAGTTCTGAAATAAAAGAAATCAGTAAATAAGTAGCTACCTAAGATATAATAACCTCTGTGCACTCTGTCCTTGCTAAGAATCTATGGGATTGCTTATCCAGGTTTCCCAGAATGTGCCAATACTGTGTCTCCTAATTATGTTTTTATATATGAATGCAGAAACCTGAAAGGCACTTGGTTATTGTGTGTGTGTGTGTGTGCGGGGGACCCTTCTATGTGGACATAACTCAACTAGTGTTTGTTGTAATTTAAGTAAATCATAAGCTGGTTATTAGACATGGTTGTACTTGTAGTGCCTTAGCTTTTATTGTGGAGAATCGAAAAAGCATTGCTCTGGAGCATTCTTCAGTCCATGCCACATTCTGTTTGCCCACTTACTTGATGAAAAGTACAATAATATTAGTGTTTTAATTATTGTTATTGTCAGAGTTGGTGAGAAGATTTTGTTATCTGGGCTGGTAAATTTCCATGACACTAAAGGCTATTTACTGGCTGATATTTGAAATACCATTAGCAATGTCCTTTGAGGACACTGCATGTTCCAGTCTGGAGGATGTAAGTGGAAGTGCAGTCCACTGTAAAGAAATGTAGGTTGACTGCGTGTTAGCCACAGAAATAAGGTTATGTATTTCCCCTGCTGTCCCACTTTTAATGTTGTCTAGGTTATGTGGACTAATTCCATAAACAAAAGTTTTGTTTAAAAGGAATTAAATTGGGGATAATGCAAAACCTTAATTGCAAATTATTCTGGGTTGACAAGTACCAAGAGTGAAGTATGTTTTGTGCTCATGGAAGATGCTTGACATTTTAAATTAAGGTTTTGTGTTTTGCTCTGAGGAGATTAATGTATAGTATGTATTCTTATCAAACAGAAGCAGAGTGATGTTCTTTGTGAGTATGAGGAAGTTTGACAATGTCAGCGGAAATGTGCTGTGTGGGCATTAGGGTATAGTTGAGAGGTGTCTCATAACATGGTAACGTAACATGGTATTCAGAGCTGGAAATGGAACCCAGATATGTAATGTAGCATAGACCAGTCTTATCTACTCAGCCACACTGCCTCTCTTATAGAATCTGACAAATATTTGTGCTTGACTACATGCTCCATCCTAGAACTGGGAGAAGAACCTAGGAGTCCTGATTTCTAGCACTTTTCTGATGTTTAGTAAATAGTTGCTTAACCCACTCCCAAAGAGTTTGTTGATTCCTACTTTAATGGTGATCCACATAGAGGAAGATCTAGGAGGGGCCCTTATGGCTTCACATGGTAGAATTCCTGTTTTTCCATATATATATATATTTAATAATTGGCTTAATTCACACAGTGAAGAAATTTACTGAGGATGGGGATATTTCTGGTTCTATTCTAAGTTATGGGAAATAGTAGCCATTTTGAGTAAGGGAAGATTGTGACTATATTGGGAAAGGTAGGAAAAGACAGTTAATAGACTGTAATTAAGTAAATTTAAGTTCCTCAAATGTACATTCAAAGTTGGTAGATAAGTCTTAATTATATGGAAAATGTGAATAACAAACCAGCCATTTGTTAGCAAAAGGGCTACAGAGTCAGATCACACAATGGAGAGAAAATTCTTGAAGGGCCCATTTTAAATTAATTTTAGTTCACAAACTGAGTAACAGATTTTGCTGAAAAATCTCCAGAAAATTCATGATGTACTCTCAGATTCTGTGCTCTAAGCTCAGGGAACGTACACAGTGTTGCGTTACAAAACAAAGAGCTTGAATTCCAGCTTTAAGTGCGAAACTTAACCCCCCTTAATAATAGAAGTGTTACCATGCCAATCTAATATCTGGATAGTGTTTGGATCATTCTAAAAATGGAAGCTTGTAAAAGGGATAATGGTAAAATAATTAGCAAAACTATAGCCTGTGTTCTGAAGAAATTATAACTCATATAATTGAACTTGCTGGTGCATTATGGAATAGTTCATATGTAATCTTCTATTAAGCAACAGTTCTGTGCATTCTGTATTTCTCTTTTATTACCAAGTGTATTATGGGGAAAGTATAATCTTACATTCTGGAAAAGTCTTTGTTTTTGATGACATGCCTTTTCAGAAGATTTTTTGGTCTTTTGGAAAAATGAATTCTTTCGATGCAAACACCATCTGCCTCTGTTTCTCTTAAAAGAAGTGCTGTTGTCATTGGTGTTTCTTGAACACATTCTGGGTGCTGACATTATACATGTTTTCTTAATCCATGACATTTTCTTTCCCATAAAATGATACAACAAAGCTACATATTGCACAGCATTCTGGCTTTTGGTAAGCTCTTTATCTATATGTGTGCAAATGCTGGGAAGAATTGTTGCAATAATATTAAATTCCAGAGCAGAAAGATCTGCTGCAGAATGTTTGGCATTCTCCATTCCTGTTTCAGAAGTGAGACAGGGAAATAATTCAGATAGGTGTGACTTGATTTTAAATAAAAATAGGCTTGGCAGGATTCAGTTTAAAGTGATAGATGTTGGTAAACATCAATTATCAGCGGAGATACTGAAACAGATGAAAAAAATCCGTTGATAACAGTTGATGTGAGTGCAGCCTCCCTGCCCGCATCAGCACTTGCAGGGATTGGATGGCATCGGCCCTGTGGTAGCAGGGAAAGTCCTGGGAGTTAGTGAGCAGGGCCATGACTCTGAGCTGCAGAGAGCTTCCTGTGCTGTCACAGAGCTGATGACCCCGATTCCTGCATGCAGGAGGAGAGGGGAAGGCTGTGGTCCCTCCCAGCTATGACCTGGAGGAGGATGAGACCCTAGTCAGAGGGGAGGCCACCATGCTGCTGATTGGCTCTGACCCTGGGCAGGAGCTATTCCTGGCAGTCCTGGCCGGCCTCTGTTCTGCCCCACCAATACTGCAGCCTTCCTTGCACCTTGTGCTGTAGATGTCTGGTGTCACTGGCCCTGCAGCTTTGCAGCTCTGCTATCATGACTCCACTTGCTCAGCAGGAACTGTTCAGCATCAGGGTGGCCTACCCCATGCTCAGGTGCTTGTCCTCCTTATAGCTGTGATTGAGGGTCTCTGTTCTGCTGGGCCAGGACTACAACCTCCCCCACACCTTGTGGAAAGGTATCTTGGACCCCTTTACCATGTGGGGAGCCCCCTGCAGCCCTGTTGTCAGTACTGGGAACCTCTTGCAGCCCCACTGTCTGTGCTACCCTAACCCTACACAACCCCATAACTTCTTACAACCGTAAAAATAAAAATACTTAATTGTCAAAATTGAAAAAAAATTGAATTCTGCCAAGCCTAAATATAAAATAGCAACACTGTTTAAATGCTAGATTTAGGTTACAAACTATATAATTTTAAGGGTTTGGAAAGAGATTGAATGAATTGTTACCACTTGGTGGCAATATAACATACTATTTTATCACAAATTGAGATTTCTGGCTATGAATGAGTTGTTATATTGGGTTCTTTAGGATCCAGGCAATGCAAGATTTACATGCTTTTGCTGAAGTAATCCTTTGATTTATTTCTTTATATCAATTTCCTTGCCAGTACTGTAGCTGTACCCAATTTATTTGTACAATTAATATAATCTGTTAACTAAAATTCTAACTAATTCATGTTCTAAACTAGTTAAATTGTCCAACTTTTAAAGGATCAATTTCCTCTTAAAGATAGGTTAGTTTTTAAAAGGAAATCTTAAACTTGAAATCTAGTTAGTTTTTAAAAAGTTAAAAAATAATTTGCTACTACCCTTGCCTCTGCCAATTTTTGTGGCTTTATTATAATTTTCCTATAATTCAAAAATGTTTTTTTCCTCCTACTGTATGAAAGACACGCACAAGGGAAACTAACTATACACAAAGTGTTATCAACTGTGTACTGTTAAATTGTAAAAGAGAGAAATAGATTGTCTCTAATCTTTCAATTATGTAATATTACTGGCAGTTATGCAACACTTAGCAGATAAGTTTTTAGAAGTACTCGTTAAGTTGATTGCCTATTTAATATTATGCTTTGCATAATAATTTGATTGAATAATTTTTAAAAAGGAAGTAATTTTGTCAGTGTAGAACATAACGTAATTATTAAACTTAATTTCTTTCAGTTGTAAAGGGCCTATCCAAGAATATGTATGTTGTCCTCATATACTAAAAAATAGAAAATCTGCATGATCTAATATCAGCACTAAAACCCTTCTCACCACCCAGTCAAACTTCTCATCTCGGAGTGAGCCGTCATAAATAGATATGCAAAATTATCTGTTTGACAAAGGGGAGGATCAAGTTCCACATCTTGGGCCCTCCACCAATGTATCTAGATCCTTACATTTTGATCACTCAAGTTGTTCAACTGATGGGGTAAAACATGAGGAGGTGCTGCATCTAAGATATACAAGATCCAAACAATAAAGAGTTTTATAAATAAAACACTTTCAAATTCATGTATAAATGTACTGGAATTTAGTGCAGAGCAGTGCTGAGCGCTGTTCATATATGCTGCCTGTGGGAAACGCTGCTAAGTAAAGGCAGCTGCATTCTGTGGTAGATAAAATTTTAGTGTGGTTTTCAGATGTAGCTCCAAGTAGAGAACCTTGCAGTAAGTCAAACTAGATGCAACAAAGTTATGGATGAATGTGGTAAAAGCTGTGTCCAAAAGAAAAAGTTGTAAATTTCTTGCCAGCCTCATCAAAAAAAGCACACTTGACCACTGCTGTTGTCTGAACAATATCCCTGCTTTGTGAACCTGATTAACAAAAGTCAGGCATACTCTCTCAGGACAGGTATTATTTAAGCCATTTTTCATTGCTTGTTCCTCTACCCTACCACAGTCCAAGAGATAAGATTGTAAACAGGGAGGTGCATGTTCATTGAATTATTTGAAACCTGTATTCAGTTTTTCTCTGTACTAAAGAAGCATTGTTGATATTAACTGCAAAAAGCTTCAGAGGGAGTGGAACAACCAAAAATTGTCTGGTGTTTTTCTGGGGTGAGCGTGAACAAAGAACAAAAAATATTTTGTGCTTTGTTTAGGAACCATTAAGAAGCAGAAAGGAAAATTTTGGATGTAACCTTTCTTGTTCACCTTTAAGACTCTTTCATGTGCTTATCACTGTGGTATGCAAATAGTATCTGTTTCAGGTTTTAGAGGAAACTTGTGCTTTGTTTTATTTTTCAAATGACTGACTGAATTATTTTCTATAATTTAGGTGCATGAAATAAAAAAAATATTTTCTGCTAATTTGCATCTGTATCTTGAAATGTTTGTTTAGTACAGACTTAGAACAACAGCTTTATGTCCTATCTAATTTTATTTATAATTATTCCTAGGTTGTTTTCCTTTTTAAATTGACAAAACAGTATTTCTGCAATCATGTTAATTACTCCTGGGGGAATTCTGCATCACTGTGCATGCACAGAATTCATGTCCCTTGCAGATTTCTTTGCTTCCATGCAGGAGAATGACTTCTGGCGGGGAAGCAAAGGTAAGCTGCAAGAGTGGTCATGCATCTCTCCCTGGCAGCGCAAGCAGGTTGGTTTGGGCACTCGGAGCAGCCAGTAGAGATGTAAATAACTACCCGGGAGGGAGGAGTGCTTTGCAGTCCTGTGTGTGAAAGAGAGACCCCCCTCTGTCCCTTTCGCTCGCTATTGCAGCATGCTTGGTGTGGGTATGGAGGGGCAGGCTTTGGGATGTTTCTGAGAAGGTAGGTGTGGACAGGCAATGTCCCCTAAGACAGAGCAAAATGTAGCAGCCTGCCTGCTTAGTGAATTGTTCCCATTCTCTGTGAATTCCCCCAGGAGTATAAAACAGGTGTAAAAGTTTTAAGGCTCCTTTACATTGCCAGAGTGGTGTAAGGACAGTATGGTCTTATAAATGCTTATGGTGCTTTAGTGATTAGAACTGGTCTAAATTTTTGGACTGAAAAAAATTCCTATCAGAATGTGCTCCTGAAACTGTTTGCTACTGACCTTTCTGGAGATGGTCAGTAGCCAATTTAACTTGTGAGTTTGATTCCCCAGCCCTCGCTTGCTCTTCAGTTGTCTATGATGTAACACTGAGCATATGGCTGGATATATTTGTTGACTAATAACTAGAAATAAAGGGTCAAACCTAGTTGCATTACTGTTAGGCACGGGTGTTTGGGGATTTCCTCCAATGTTCCCTACTCCCATTCTCCATCAATTGTTCTGTAGTTTAAATAAATTCCTGAAATAATTGAAACCAGAGTGATTATATTGCGTTATTTTGACAAAATATGCAGAATTTTATATCATGTGCAGAATTTTTAATTTTTTGCTGCAGAATTCCCCCACAAGTAGTTAATGTAACATTTGCTTCTTTTAATCGGACAGCAAGGTCATTATAAATTCACATTTAAAAGGGAAAGAAATATGAGAACAAATTTATATTTTGTGGCAAAGTAAGTAATTAGCATTCCCTGTTCAGATGAATTTGGTTTATGTGCATTAACATGGATGCCTAATGAGTGCAAATATGCCTAGAAAGTTCTATATCTTTTTGTCTCTAGTTTTGAAGCTCTACAATCTAGCCTCTTAATTTAAATAGATATAAAATGCTTAAATAGATTGTGTAAATTAACTATTGGAAATGGATCAGTTACTTTTAACAAAGCAACATTTTATTCAGAATAGGCAAAAGAGCTAATATTTAATTTTCACTCATCTGACACTTTCATATCATCCCAGGCGGTGCCCTGCCTGTTGTGAAAGTTAAAGCTACTTACAGTATTGCTGTGATCCTGTTGCGCTTTGCAGAAAGTTAACTAATAAAAAACGCCTCCAAGAAACCCTGACTGTTTTTGTAAGGCTCTGGATATGGAGAAAACTTGCAATCATAGATTATGGGCTTGTTCTCCTGCTGAAACTTATGAAGCCTATATGCGCTCAGAAGGGCTGTCATAAAAGTGAAGACACTGGAAGAACTTTGGCTAATTTATGTCCAAAGTTGTATCCTCTGCTACCAGACGAAAGCAATAAACAGCATTACTCCTAATACTTGTACCATTCCAGGGAAAAAAGGATAAACTATATCCTTAACTTATCACAGTATGAATGTTTATATTTTTCTTTTGTCAGTAGGCACCACTGAAAGTTAAAAGCTGCTAAACTTATATTCTTTCTGGTATCTTAACAATTGCTCACATCCAGTTTTCTCTTAGCATTTTAGGAGAGGATGGGCTGCATGCTACTAATGTGGAAAAATTGGCATTAGAGAGAGAAAATAGTTCTGTGGATAAGGCGCTAAATTGGGATTCAGTAAATTCGGGTTCTGTCATGGTGCCCCAGATTTCCTTAAACAAGTCACTTAATTACCCTGTGACTTGGCTTCCCATCTGTAAAATGGGGAGCAGTACTCTGCTTTGCATAGGTGGCACGAGGATAAATTCATTTATATATTCAAGTGTTTAAATACTATTGTGTTGCGTGCCATAGAACACTATGTACATTTTTTTTTTGTAAGGGCTTGATCCTATAAGTTGATTAAAACCAAATGTATGCTTAGGTGCTTTGCTGGATTGGGAGTGTAGTGTTCAGCATCTTTCATTAATCTGTACATTAATGTTTTTTCCTTTTTAAATATCCTTATCAGATTTTCATGGATCTCAATAGTGCCAGCACTGTTGTTCTGCAGGTCTTGACCCAAGCCACCAGTCAAGATAGTGCTGTGCTGAAACCAGCTGAGGAACAGTTGAAGCAGTGGGAGATACAGCCGGGTTTTTATTCAGTCTTGTTGGTAAGCTGGAGTGAAAAGTGCTATTCATTACATGTTCCACTATATATGGTTAAGTTTTGAAGAGGTGGGCAGGACACTTATTTATACTTGGAGGAAGTACCATGTATATTCGATCATAAGCTGGTTAGTTAATAAGCCAACCCCCCTCCCCCGCCATGATGGATAAGTAAAAATGGAAAATTTTTATGACCCATTCATAAGCCGACCCTGTAATTAAGGGGTCAGCAAACTTTGGCTCTCAGGCCATCAAGATAAGCTGCTGGCGGGCCGAGATGATTTGTTTACCTCGAGCGTCCGCAGGTATGGAGGTAAACCTAAGTAAACAAAGTGTCTTGCACCAGCTGCTTACCCTGATGGGCTGGGACAGCAACTGGTGGGGAAATTTTTTGGGGGGGGGAGAAGCTGGGAGTCAGGGGAGTAGCCCCTGTGACCACCTCCCACATTTCCCCATCCCTAGTCCGGGGCCCCCACACTCTCCCCATCCCATCCCTTCCCACATTATCTGGGGAGGGCCAGGGGAGGATGTCTCTGGCCTGGCCGCAGCATGCTCCGGCGGGCGGGGCCGGGCGGCATGGCGGCAGTGTGCTCCGGCAGGCGGGTCCCGGAGCTGCAGCTGCTTCGGAGGTTGTGGGGAGAGCAGCATGGCCAGAAGCAGAGAGGCCCCGCCTCTTCCCTTCTGGCTCTGCTGGCTGTGCTGCCTCTCCTTGCTCCCTTTGTTGTGGAGAGGGGCTGTGTCCCACCTCTCCCTCTCTATAACCGTTCATAAGCTGACCCTCTTCTCTGGTCCTTCCCTTTTTTACTAAAAAAATTTGGCTTATGAACAAGTATATACTGTAAGTCTTAATCTTGCTTCTGTAATAGTCTGAGAATGGTTTTCTCCTATCAGTGGTAGCAAATAAACTATTTTCAACACTGGTTCAGGAGTACTTGTTGCTAGTAACATGCCATCTGTGACAAGTCAAGTTTTTAATGTAGTTAGGTCTTCAGTGACTAGGTACTTGTCTTTTGCTTTAGTGAGTCATATCTTAATCACAAAGAGAGGGGAATGTAGTGCTCTAAACTTCCACATGTTTGGTTTTTTTTAGAAGAGTTGATGTAGTATTTAAATGTCTGCATAAAAATACTCTTATTAAAAACAGGAGGCAAATCAATTGCCATATGTCAGACTATTATAGTAAAATATGACTGTGGGCCAAATCATAACATCTGCATGGAAAGGAGGAGGATGGGGAAAGTAAATTTCATCTTGCAATTTCCTTGGAATCATCCCATCCCGTGTGTGTGGTTTGCCTCTTGTGGAGTGCTGGTTGAGCATGGCCCTTCAAACCAGGTGCTGTCATGATATCCGCAGGGCTTTCCCACAGATCTTACTATATTTGAGGAGGGCTGGAATGTTTGCTTGGAGGCCCAGAAGACTCTGCATTACTCCTAATGTTTCCACTTTCCCTCTCCCAAAATAGCAGTAAGGTTCTTCAGGAACCATTATGACAGCAGTCCCAAACTTCCCCTCCCCACCGTTATAAGGGGATCAATTTGTGGAAGGTCTTAGAGAGGGTCAGCACTATGTTACCTGAGGAAATCTCTGCAGATTTGAAGGGGAATAAGTGAGATAATAAGTGCTGAATAACAGTCTTCTCGCTCTGCCTCTCTTGTCTGGCCACACTCCCTGAAACTGCAGAGCCTTAAACTTGTGGAAATCTGGTTGGAATTGAGGGTGAGGAAGGTGATACTTACACTCAACAATTCCCCACTCCTCACACCCTTGTGATAGAAATTGGTCCATTTCTATAGTTTTTCATCCCCTGTGTATGGAAAAATAGAAGTTGAGTTAGCCCTGTTTTTATTCTATAAGACAAGAATATTTAATTAAAATGTTTCAATAGCAGTAATTTTAAACTATGGTGATCTCCTTTTTACAATTTTTTTTCATTGAATGTTTTCTATTGTTTCTAAAACTTATAAACTTAAGGGGGGTTTTATCTCTTTGCACAACACATTGGACCCATTGATGATAAAGCACATTTTCAACAGAATATTTTTCGTTTGATGAAAAAGATCAGCAATGATAAAAGAACTGTTTCATTTGACAATAATGCAGCCAGAGTACATTGCACTTCTTTGGTTAGGGATCTGATGTATTTTTGTGCATTGCAAAATCAGAAGCTTCTTAAAGATGCCCATGTATCTCTTTTGTCTCCTGGCATAAAGTTGACATTGTTTAATTCCCCAACAGCTCTCTTGTACCAACAATTACCTTCTCCAAGATACTGTCTTTAAAGTTAATCTTTTAATTACTTCTGCGCCAAAACATTAAAAATTCTGCATATTTTATTTGTCAAAATAACACAATATAATCACACCAGTTTCAATTATTTTGGGTTATTTATTTCAAAATACATGTCAGCAAGTATGTCTGTAACAATACAGACAACAAAAGAGATTCAGGAAATATACTTTCACAAATAGATTCCTTACTAGGCATATTAATACAGAACTCTGAGTAATAATTCATATAAGCTACAACACAGAACCGTATTTCCTGCACCCCTCAGAAGCAGTGCAAAGGATTGGAGGAGTCATCGGTAATGGAGGAGCTGAGGAAGAGGGAAGTAAATTGCTCGGAAGGAGCCTGGGTGTGAACTTGGAGGGTTGTTGGGTATGGGTGGGAAAAATATGGAACAGGTTTTTTGGGGGGGCACGGAGGGGTTGTTAGGGAGCTTCCCCCATTCAGAGCCTGGCTGACCCTGAGCCTCTCCCATTCAGTCAGGCACATCTTCCCTGTCCCTGTGTGTTCCTGCACCCCCATGTGTCCTTGCACGCCCTGGCCGCATGTGTCCCTTCACCCCCACTCAGACACCCACTCCCCCCATCCCCATTTGGCCCTGCACCCCTCCCCCATGTGGCTCTGTACCCCCTCCCCATGTGTCTCTGTGCCCCCAGCCAGTCACTCCCCTGTCCCTGTACCTCCTCCCCCTGTCTCCATGTGTCTCTGTACCCCCACCCAACCACTCCCCTGGCCCTATGTGTCTCTGCACCCGCACCCCCCCCCCCGTTCTCATGTGTCTCTGCCCTCACCCAGCCATCCCCTCTCCCTGTGTAGCTCTGCACCCCTCCCCCATCACCATGTGTCCCCGCATCTCCCTACCCCCTGCAGCCTTGTGCCTCCACTTCCATTCAGCCCCAGTCTGTCCTCTTCCATTAGCCCTTATGAGCTGCTATCTCCCCATAGCCCGTCTCCTGACCTGGCCTTTGGCGAAGAAGGCAGACTCTTTCTCTTTCCTTGCTGGTGGGGATCTGCTGCTTTGTTCTGTGCCACTGCGCTGTCAGGTGGATAAAAGGAGGAACTGCAGAAGTTATTTCCTGCTGGGAGCTGCTGCAGTTCTTACACCACAGCGCCATCTGTTGGGAAAAATGTGGAACTGCAGCAACAATTCGGCAGAAGCTTTTTTCTGCACAAAAAAATAAAAATATGCGGGTCTCAGTAATTATGCACACACGCAGTAGCGCAGCATTCCCCCAGGAGTATTTTAATGGAAGTTTTTGTGGTGTTAAAACGATTTAGAAAATCACAGATAGCTGTGGCAAAAAGGTATCTTAAACACATATTTTTCCTGTATTGGGTTGCCTCCATTGCTACACTTTCCCACGTCTGCTGCCTAGTATTGTCCTTTGCACTTCCCTCTTCATGATGAGAATGAATTCTGAGGCCTGGAAGTGTAGCTTCAGACTCCTCCTCCTGAATGTCTTATGTATACAGTCTACTCCTGAGGGAATTCTGTGCTAAAAAATTAAAAATTCTGCACACAATATTTTAAAATTCTGCATACCTTATTAACACAATATCACACCAGTTTCAATTATTTTGGTAATTTATTTCAAATTATCTGTCAACAAATATGTCTGTAACAACACAGACAACAAAAAAGATTCAGGAAATGCTTTTTGACAAATAGATTCCTTACTAGTATATTAATACAAAACTTTGAGTAATAATTCATTTGAATTACAATACAGAAACATATTTCCTGCACACTTCAGAAGTAGTGCAAAGGCTTGGGGCACTTTGGGTTAATGGAGGAGCTGAGGGAGAGGGAAGTAATTGCTGGGAAGGAGCTTGGGAGTGAACCTGGAGGGTTGTTGGGTATGGGTGGGAGAAGTATGGAACAGATTTTCTTTTTTTGTGGGGCGGCGGGGGAGATTGTTAGGGAGTTGGGGAGCCTCCCCCATGCAGACCCTGTCTGACCCCCTAGCCACTTCCATTCAGTCGAAAATATCTGCTCTTGTCTCCATGTGAGCCTGCACCCCTTTGCCCCCATCCCCATGTGTCCCTGCACCCCCACTCAGCCACCCCTGCAGTCCCGTCCCCATGTGTTCCTGCACCCCGTCTTCATGGGTCCCTGCACCCCCACTCAGCCACCCCCTCCCCCGTCCCCATGTGTCTCTTTACTCTCTTTTCCCCCATCCCCATGTGCTCCTGGAACCCCACTCAGCCTCTCTCCTCCCCCTGTCCCTATGTCACCCTGCACCCCCCCCCCAAAGTGTCCCTGCACTCCCAATACCATTCAGCTCCTGGCTCAATGCTGTCACCCCATTAACTCCTGTTCCCCCACCCTAGTCTGTCCCCCCACTAGCTCTTCTGAACCTCAGTCTGTTACCCCCCTATCCCCAGCAGCCCCATGTGTCCCATTCTGTACGTCCCCCCCATATCCCATGCCGCCTCACCTGGCCCCGCGGTAGGGCACTGTGAGGAATGCAGCCTCTGCTCCCTGCCTCTGTGTGGCTGGCTGCTCCAGCGCGAGAGCCAGCTGCTTCTGTTCTGGCGCCACAGCAGCCCCTGGTGGGTAAAAGGTGTAATTGTAGCCCCTCGCCAGCAGAATCTATTTTCTGTGGCGTAAAAAATACCTGCGGGGGGACATATATGAATAGCATTGGGTATTATGAGATGATTACATCATATTTGAATTCTCTTATTCTTAAAAATTTCCACCATGAACCTTCTCCAATTAATATAAATTTTGGGATGTTTGTGTTTAACTCTAAAGTCAAATTTATTTCAGTAGGAGAGTTCTGGGTCTCTGCTACTTTGTTATTAACCTTGTTTAGAATATAAATCACAACATTAAATTAACTATGTTATATCCATTCAGTATACTGTGTCCATATAGAGTAAAATATCCTGAGTGCTGTATAGCCCAGCTTCCATTTTGCTATATCCCTTTGTCATAACCACATGGATATAATATTCATTATTTATTGTATTGGAGAATTGGTCTGAAAACAACAAGATGCAATTCAATAAAGATAAGTGCAGAGTACTGCACTTAGGACAGGAGAAATCAAATGTACATCTACAAAATGGGGAATAACTGGTGAGTTGGTAGTGCTGCTAAAAAGGATGTGGGGGTTATAGTAGATCACAAACTGAATATGAGTCAATAATGTGATGCAGTTGTGATAAAGACTAATATTCTGGAGTGTATTAACAAGACTGTTATACATAAAACACAGGAGGTAATTGTTCTGCTGTGTTTGGCATTGGTGAGGCCTCAGCTGGAGTACTGTCTAATTCTGGATACCACACTTTAGGAAAGATGCCAAAAAATTGGAGAGAGTCCAAAGGAGAGCAACAAAAATGATAAAAGGTTTAGAAAACCTGACCTGTGAGAAAAGATTTAAAAAACTGAGCATGTTTAATCTTGAGGGGAAAAAAGACTCAGTGGGGACCTGATATGTCTTCAAATATGTTAAGGGCTGTTACAAAGAGGACGGTGATCAATTGTTTTCCGCCTAAGGTATGACAATAAGTAAGGGGCTTAAGCTGCAGCAAGGGAGATTTAGGTTAGATACCAGGAAAAGTGTAGTTAAGCTCTGGAATTCCCATCATTGGTGATTTTTAAGAACAGGTGGGACAAACACTTGTCAGGGATGGTGTAGGTTTACTTGGTCCTGCCTCAGTGCTGGGGGCTGGTATTGATGACTTTTTGGGGTCCCCCTAGCCCTACATTCTATGATTAGACCATATACTAATCTTGTTCTTCTGCATCTGGACTATTTCTTCTGCTCTCATGTCTGTCCTTTTGTCTTGATGATGCATCTTTGAGCTGCCCAGACTCTTTGATCTGACCGATTCCCAGTGATTTCTTTTTGACTTCTAGGACCAATGCCTTTGATCCCATTCAGATTGTTCTTGAGCTGATTCACCTATTCCCATGTCTATAAGTACCTGTTTACTTTGTTTTGGATCTGTCCTTCTGTTTAAATGACTGCCTAAATGGGAACCCCCATTTGTATCTTATATAGTTCTGTCTAAGAATTGTGGTCACCTGGTCACTCTTCACTTTGTAAGGGCTCTTCGAAAATTTGTATCAGCTGATTAACAATCGTCAATCGTTCAGATCTCTCCCTCGGTATTTTATCCTTGTCTTGATAATAGTGTAGACAGACAGTTACATCTCTTTATCTGGAGCCTGCTGGGGGCCTGAAGACAAGGCATTTGTGAACCCTTCCAATTTGAATGAGCTCCTTATTGCCCTCTTTTAATATGGCATGAAAAATATTGTCCAGTATGTCCACCCTCTGTCCTGCTTTCAGAGTCTTGGCTACCATAGACTCCAAATTATCGGAGAACTGAGGGAAGGGTCCTTTCTGTCCTCACAGGGAGCATGAGGAGGCACAGGGCACACTGTGGACAGAGGGCCTCAGTGTACACTGCTCTTTAAAAGAATCCAGTCTCTAGGTATATATGAGCCTCATGTAGGAGAGTGGAAATCCACACAAACAACTTCTTGGAGAACCGCTGTTACTGTATAGTAGGCAATGGCTCTTTCTGCCTTATTAGGGGAGGAAGGCCATCTATCTGAATCAAAGTTAGAGGTTCCAATTATGTATAGATTAAAAATAAAAGGAACATGTATTATAGGTGGGGCTATTATCACTTGTTAAGGTTGACCGACACTTTCCATTATAATACTCTGTTTTCATTTGATTATAACTTTGTTAAATTTTGGCCCAAATGGTAAAGTCTTCTATGCTGGGTTGTGTTTCTGCATGCATTTTTCTGGAAAACTTCAGCTAAAATATTGCAGCCATTTCTGAGTATGAAGCTAAGGAAAAGATATGTTGCTCTGCTCATGATTGAGGGCACCAGAAATAAATTTGAAAAGTCCTAGTGCCCCCATGCTTGGGGTAGGGTTTTGAAATTTGGAAAGGGAGGTGGGCTTTTTCAAGGATATGGCTTTTAATTTCCCTATGAAAATCTGTCCAAATTTGTTCATGTTTTAAACCTTTTAAATATCGCACTTAGTACATACTCATTAGAGACTTCTTAGATTTTAGCTGCTAAATTCCCAAAGATTCTGACAAGGCTGGGCATGTTCCAGGCTGAGCAGAACTCTTCTTGCAATTGCAATTCTGGTCTGCTTTGGTTTCCTCTGAGTTTTCAGTGACCACCTGCTTGCTTGGCCCATGCAGCATATACAGGAGGAAACTGATTTTCAGAGAGGACAAGAACTGGACTTGCAAGAGGGTGGGTGTGGGAGAGTAAATTGAAAGGAGGAGTCTGGCAGGGAGACTGGGACTGTAGACTGGCAGGGGAGTAGTGAGGGGGAGACTGGGAGTTGGGGTTGGGAGAGACTGGGTCTGGAAGCTGAGGAGGGAAACTGGGATGCAGAGACTGGGAGCCAGTAAATGCTTGTGACGGGTTGGGTCACAGAAACCCCCTTGGGACTGCCACCTGATGTGCTGGGACAACCTCTGAGCCCGTTTTCCCTGGCAACTTGGGACTTCAGTACCTTGCCTGGTTGTTCCAGACATGCTCGCCTGCTACAAACACAAACCCAGGTCTGAATCACGTCCCCCAAAAGCTGCTGGCTTAACTGAAAACAGCTTAAGAAGTGCTCCTGTTTCCAACACCCAGATACCCAGTTCCCAATGGGATCCAAACCCCAAATAAATCCGTTTTACTCTGTATAAAACTTATACAGGGTAAACTCATAAATTGTTCTCCCTCTATAACACTGATAGATATGCACAGCTGTTTGTTCCCCCAGGAATTAATTGCTTGCTCTGGGTTAATTTAATAAGTAAAAAGTGATTTTATTATATGTAAAAAGTAGGATTTAAGTGGTTCCAAGTAATGACAGACAGAACAAAGTGAATTACCAAGCAAAATAAAATAAAACACGCACGTGTAAGCCTAATACAGTAAGAAACTAAATGCAGGTAAATCTCACCCTCAGAGATGTTCCAATAAGCTTCTTTTACAGACTAGACTTCCTCCTAGTCTGGGTCGAGCAATCACTCACACCCCTGTAGTTACTGTCCTTTTTCCCAGTTTCTTTCAGGCATCTCTTTGGGGTGGAGAGGCTATCTTCTGAGCCAGCTGAAGACAAAATGGAGGGATTTCCAGGGGCTTATATAGTCTCTCTCTTGTGGGTGGAAACTCCTCTCTCCCCCCATGTAGAATCACAGCTACAAGATGGAGTTTTGGAGTGACATGGGCAAGTCACATGTCCATGCATGACTTAGTTCTCTACAGGCTGAGCCATTGCCCACATGTGTTAACATGAACATTTCCAGGAAAGCTCAGATGTGGATTGGCATCTATCAAGATCTAATGTTAGCCAAGTACTTCCATTTACTTGAATAACCCCTTCACACTATGTTGACTAAATCTGCGTTAGGTGCTTTCTACAGCAAATACTTTAAATACAAGCATAGAGCCAATGCTCATAACTTCAGATATAAAAATGATACATGCATACAAATAGGATGAATACATGCAGAAGAACATAACCTTTGCAAAGATATGTTACATGGCATATCTAGCATAAAACATATTCCAGTTATATCATATTTATACTTATAAGCATATTTCTATAAAGCATTATGGGGTGCAACGTTACAGTGTTGTTGGGGAGAGACTGGGATCAGATGAGGTGCTTGGGTGGGCGAGGGCTGGGATTGGTTGGACAAGGAGACTAGGTATTGTGCAACTGAACGGCAGGCAATTGAATTCTGTCTACAACTATTGTTTTGTGTTCCTGCAGGATTTAACCCACGGTCAGTTGTTAGCCAGCAATACAATAACCACCAAACCTGCAGATAGCTAGATACAGATATATATAAAACATACATACATACACACACACACACACACACACACACACACACACAGATTTATACAAATGCCTCCATGTTCTTCACGCCAACAGTACATATTACTTTTCTCGATTCATTTGTTTAATTCCTCTAGTCAAAGCAAAAATACTTAGAGGGTGATGAATCAAAAATGCCCATTTTTTGTTGTTTAAATCAGTTGATCTATCTATGTTCTTATACTGCCTCCCTCACCATGCTCTGAGTATTGGATGGCAAGATAAGATAATCTGAGAAGGTTGTTGCATCCTCAGAGGCATCACTTAGAGGTCTAATCTTCAGGTTTGACTTATCTAGACTCCAAGGAATAAGAAAAATTCAAATCCAGCTAGCCTTAGCCTATTATTTTCCCATGATGTAACTAAATGGAGTTGAATCAATTTACTGTATTGAAGGTTCTTCTGGATGAGATCTTAGAACCACAGGTCTAATTTGCTGTGTATGTACATTAAAGATGACATGGGGAAAAATGTATCACTCATTATGATGATTGGAAGAAAGGGGAAGTCTTAACTTTGGGAGACTTGTGGACCAGACCAAGAAGTAAATAACATTTTAACTTTTTTTCTTTACAGAATATCTTTACAAATCATACTCTGGATGTAAATGTAAGGTGGTTAGCTGTGCTGTACTTTAAAAATGGAATTGACCGCTATTGGAGGCGTGTAGCACCACAGTAAGTTGTATGTTTCCTTTGTTTACATGTTAGAGTAGATTTTGTTACAGTTTCGCCACTGTTTAAAAATATATATATATATATAACTGATAGGAGGGAAGAAATGTGCCTGGAAGTTATAAATAAGACAACTGGAAAGGATGTGAAAAAGCCAAATAACTCATTAATGAACTAGTTTATTCATACTTTGGCACTTACAATTTGGTCTGTGTTGTGTTTCTTTTAAGGACTGTGTTACCCAGTCTAGTCATGTTTACTAGATTTTTGTGGTAGGCACTGAACAGTGGCTATCTGAAAGTCTTAGTAATGACAGTCATTTGAAAACATTAAAGGCTCTTTTGGATATTTTATGGTTACTCTTATACTCTATTTGTCTAGAACTTGTACTGTAGGTGTATGTGTCAGATTTACGATCGATGTAGGAAATTAGAGATCAGGGAGATGTCTCGAAATCTATGACCTACAGCCTTTCTGTTCCAATTTTGGGTCATTTTGATGATGTGGAAATTCACAATTAAGGTTCCACAAATAAACTTAAATTTCACCATTATTCTTGTCTACCAAACCATATACCTAAAATTTACCTGGGGTTGCTATCATAATATAATATGAAACCATGTATAACTATATATGTCTTACAGGATAGTTTCTTTTTAGGCGTAGATGTGAGTACAGATTTTTTTAGGACTCCCAGCACTATATCAGGAGTTAAATAAGGGAGGCATTTTGGGGTCCTGATCCAGTAGCTCTCCTATACAGTACAGTAATCTGTACAATAAGCTTCCAGGATTGTCACACACTATGTCACACTGAAGCCTACAATATCTGTTGAATAAGTGTGAAGTGAGGGAAACAGCTATGAGCGTGGTTGAGAGCTCTTTCTGTCCCGAATATCACCAGAGTTGATCATCACCAAGATGCATGGTCTGTTACTGTCCTGTTTTTAAGTTCTCAGCCATTTTGACTTTGAGTCTTGGACCACTGTGATGTCAGAGGTAACTCAACCAATCACCACCCTTACTCTACTCCTGATTTGCACATAGCAGTGTCATTGATTATAGGAGGGGGACTTCACAGATAGTGGATCACTTGGCCCAGCTGCCTCACCTGTGTGACAACATGGGCTTGTAGCTGCTAGTACTACTTCTACTACTAATAGTGGGATATTATAGTCACAATATAGTTTGAATAGTAGATAATGTAGGCTGGATTCTCAAGCTGATCTTTCTGGAATTGGCTGTTCTGAACCAGTTGGTGAAGATGTGGCAGCATTTTTGTATTTTCCTTGCTGTATCTAAGGTGACTAATAGGAATGCCTTTTGCACAGGGATTACATAAACTGTTCTTCTGGACAAGAATAGTGATGGACACTGTGACCATGTTCAAGATCATTTGTTGTTTGCATTGTGTTTAGAAATTTGAGAATGAAGAACGTTGCCCCACTGTGCTGTCCAAACATATACAGAGAGATAGTTTCCACCTCATAGAGATTACAAACAAGGTTAAGAGAAGATACAGCTGTTGGGGGGAGGGAGGCAAGTTTATGTAGCTGTGCAGCGTACAAAACCTTAAAAGTTCATAATACAACACCCAATGACTGTATAATTCAACTGCTAGGGTATTCTTAAATGCATATTCTTATCGGCCTGCAATGCTGACATCTTACATTTGGAATTGCCAATCTTTCAGGGCCAAATACCAGTTTGAGTGAGGAGGAAGGCGCATACCTTTGAGATTTCTTTTCACAGAGAGATAATGCTGCTTTGGTTTACACCAATGGTTCTTATTAAATAAGGAGCACTGCTCAACAAGTGGAAACCTACTGTGGCAAGAGGTTTATATTTATAGTATATTTCCATTTTTATGTGCCAGTCTTTATCTTAGTGGTAAAATCCATTGTCTTGTCCTGGGAAAAGTAAATTGGCTACAAGTTGAATTGTTTGCGTGTGACTCCATATTAAACTTGCTACTAGATTTCCATTATAAGCCCTATTTTGATCTCATTTCTAACTTCCTCTGGAAAATTTTACATATTTCAAGGGAGATTTTTTTTTTTTTTTTTTTAGAAAACTCCCTATTAGTCAGGGAAGGTGTTTCAGAGATAAGTGTCTGAAACATACTATCTTAGGGTGTAAAAGTGGTTCAGTTTATTAACTTTAATTTTATGCTGTTCACCTTTCGTTTGAGAACCAGCCCCTTTGAATATTTCTGGACTGATCAAGTGGTTCATTTTGGATTGTTTGGTTCAAAGTTGATAGCATTCTAAAGTCTGTGAGCTCTATGCTAAATTTATGAAGGGTACAGTTCTTGCCATGAGGTGCTTTAAGAAGTCTACAAGGGTAGCTTTAAAAGAATCTTTTTATATAGCAAAAAGGATATCAAGATATGTTAATTAACACATCCGTCATCTAGGATGCAATCTTATTTACATATTTGTGGAGAATCAATAAGAAACACCAATTATTGCTCACCACAAATTATTTAAATAAATTAATAATCTTGGGTCTGTGCTTGGGCTTTGTGGGAACTCCCATAAATCTAAATTTCTATTCTATTGATTCTACCAGAGCTAGCTCCACGCTATTCCTGCTGAGGTAACTGGAACACTGAAAATAATCTTCACTTTTCTTACTTGCAACAAACTACTAAAACAGAAAAAGAATAAGAAGTTACATAACCATAATTTCTTTGCAGAGGAAGGCAGCTGAGTGGTATGCAATTAAAATACATATTGTCGCAGAGCATCAACTACAACACCAGTTTTCTAAAGATATTGTTCTTAAAGGGTTCTCAGACGAAAAAGCTCCAGGGATCTCTGCTGCGTGCTCTCAAAAAAATGTAACAGGTAGTAAGACTGACTAAGGCATGTTTGCTTTGTGAATAGATTAAGAATAACAATATTCTATATATTTGTATACACAACTATTTTTAATAGTGGCCTTTTGGAGGAAGTAACCATAATCATCTTGTGGTGTTGGAGGTGAAAAGAATGGGAGACCTGCTGGGGCCACAGGGAAGACAACAACCCCTATTTTATAGTTGAAGAGTTTTCTGGAAAATGAGAAGGTGACTCACTGAACTTTGTTAGGCCCCTCCATTCTTCCCCAGGTCTGGGAAAAAGGACTTGGGCATACCAAGAACTAATGTATGTTCACACCAGGGCTGACTATACATCTTTTCTTCCAGTTGCTGACCTAAGCAATACTAGTTCTAGCTGCTAGACTGTGTAATAGGCTTCCTCTAAAGCAGATTTAATTGTTTGTACAGCACCTGAATATGTTGCAAGCATAGTAGTCCAGCTGCTTAAGCTTGATAAGTATGTACTTACTTGTCTTTTTTGCAGCACTTCATATCCCCTATTCTAGGAGAGATTGTGATTTCTCCTTTTCCTTTTGTCTGGCATCTACTTACTTTGACAATGTTGTCTCTCTAGCAGTGTCATCACTTCTCTTCCTGACATAGGCACAGCATAGCATTTGGCCCTGTCAAGAACACAGAAGGTACCACCTGGCTTCTACTTGACATGGAGGTCTTACAGCTGACTCCTCATGGCTTCCTGTGGGCTGTTCAGCAGCCTAGAATTACTCCAGAGGGAATTCTGAGCCAAAAAATAAAAATTACATGCACAATATTTTAAAATTCTGCAAATTTTATTTGGCAATAAATAAATGTGGCTCCAGCATGGCAGTGGGGAGTACAGGCCACAGGATGAAATGAGGTGGGAGATCACCCTGAAGCCCCCACCTCCCCAGTACAGGGATTCGGCAGTGAGGCTGCATCTGACCCTGACACAGTGCAAGGGCTGGGGCCTGCTCCAGAAACAACCTGGGGCCCTGCCCCGCTTTGGCAGGTGCACCACGTGTAGGTGGGCAGGTTCAGCCCAGCAGGATCCAAGTGTGGAGGGGCTTAGTGTGGGGGATCCAGGTATGGGGAGAGAGGGTTCTGTGTGGGGCAGTCTGGGTGTGGGCAGCTTAGTGGGAGATCTAGATACACAGGGGCTCGTTGGGGGTTCTGGGTGCAGGGGCAATGGGACTCTGCAGGGGATCCAGGTGAAGGTGGTTGGGGCTCAGCGGGATGTGTGTGTGGGGAGATGGGGATCTGGGTGTATGGGGCTCGGTGTGGGGGTCTGGGTGTTGGAGGAGTGGGGCTTGATGGGTTGGGGGTCCAGGTGCAGCTGGTTGGGGCTCAGTGGGGTGGGGATCTGGGTGTGGGGGGCTCATAGGGGGTTCCAGGTGTAGGGGGGATAGGGCTTGTCAGGGTGAGGGGTCGATGGGCCTGCTTAATGGGAGAGCACTAGCTGCTGCCAGGGAATTCCCCTATCCCTTTTTCTTCCCCATTTTATCTCTCTCTGCCCCATTCCCCTCCCCTCACTCCCACATTCCCTGCCCCCTGCCCTATTCCACCACCCCTTCCTTCCCCACTGCCTTTTCCCCCCATCCCATCAGCCACCTTCCCTCATTTCCCCAGCCCCACCGCAGGCACTCACTGTTGCACAGAAAACAGGAAGGCTCCTACTACACAGAAGGGGATCACAACTGGCACTAGGACCCAGGAGGCAGTGTTCAGCTGCAGAGTCAGCACAGCTGAGATTCAGCCTCCTTCAGCTGAGCAGCTCTGCCCGTGCAGAAATGAGAGGGATGGTAGTGGCACATAACCCTGTGTGCCCCCCCCATGCCTCGCCTCTGTTTGGGTCCCCCGAACTGCACCCATGTTTTCTGCAGGGAAGCACAGAAATTCTGGTGGGGGTGGGGCGTTTTCTGAGGGCACGCAGTCCCACAGAATTCCCCCAGGAGTATCAACGTCCGTCCGTAGTGCTGAATGCTATGGCCACTTCTCCCTCCTGCTACAAAAAAACACCCATGTCAGGGGCTGAAAAAGAGCAGGGGTTATTGCCCAGGCTGCTATGGCCTCTTTACAGCTCCCTGTTTGTCGCTGGAATTGGGCAGGGGCTATAATCTCGCCAATTGTCTCTAGGATTCTATCTGTTACACATTCAACACCTCCTTAAGTTGGTGCTTTTCCTGCTCCTCGCTTTTTTCTCTGGGGGATGTTTTTAAAAGCTGTCTTCTTTTCTGAGCTTGTGTTCCTTTGCTGCATTGTTTTTCTTGCTGTTGTGGATTGCTTTTCACTTGGTTCTTGTATATTTGGTGCCCCTCAATTAGGTTATTGTGGTAGCAACTTGAATAATGCTCTCTTACACCAAATTTATGCTTGGATTTGTGAGTGCTCAGGATAATTTGTCTTTCATCCTGGATTTCTGGTTTAGAAATAGTAACAGTTTATTAAAATGGTTCCAAAGAGAAATGACAAAAGAAAATATTTGTTTGAATGTGAATGTCTGTTTTTCCTCTTTCCACACTTCATAACACAGCAAGAGCAAGTCCCCCTCTTCCTCTCCTCCAGCCAAAAGAAAAAAAGTGTTTAATTGTCCAAACCTTAATGAGTTCAGTACCTCTGATGCCAACTCCCTATCTTTCTGACTTCCAACTGAAGCAATTTAATAGTGTTGCCTGTCCTAGCTTTTCAGTCCATGAATTTTAGCACTGAAGTGAAGTTAATTTAGCAAATGGTACTACAGTCACTTTCTCTGTTAAATAATTATTTTCTCTGTTAAATAATTATATTACAACTTAAAATATTAAGGGAAGATCACAATCTCTCTCGGTTTTTGACTCTCCAGCAAGTCTTTTGCAGTGGGCTCAACATAATATGAATGGGCAATTCCCATCCAGCAGATGTCACTGTTGCATCACATGAGCTGCTTATCAATTCAGAAAAAAGTGTTCTGTAAACATGAGTTTCTTGTTTTTAAAGTGTCTTGAGACATTTTATTACATGCAATTATTAATGAGCATATTTTTGCTTTTTTTCTTCTCTTGTGCACTTGACAGTACTTAGAAAGATCAATACATTCAGGATAAACCTCAGATACGTAACTTGTGCACAAATCAATTTTTCAAGTGCTTTTCAGCACTTTGCCACATTTGCTTATCATAAGATATTTGTGTCTGAAAATTTTTCTCCTGAATAGTCCATCTTCTCCTACTTGATCCTGTAGTAGAACCCTAATTCTAAATCTTTCACGTTGTGGTTTTTATATGAAGGATGAGTTGGGTGTATATATTTAACAGATATGACTATTGTGGGATTGAGTGGAAAGAAAATTTGGCATATGGGATGAGTTCCTGTTAAATAACACACAAAATAAATGAAAACATATGCGGAAAATTAGCAATTCAGTTGTTTTTTTAATGCTTTCTGTTTTTCCCAAGAGTATCCTGTTGTAATAGTTACTTTTACAATCAAGATTAAATTTCTTAATTGTAAGCACAGTAGCTTACAAATATCAGAAAATGTCACTCAGAAGTATAGGCTTTTGTGATTGCCTATTTTTTAAGACGTACTTGATATGTCTAACTCAGTGGTCCTCAAACTTCATTGCACCGCAGCCCCTTCTGACAACAAAATTACTACATGACCCCGGGGAGGAGTAGGGGTGGGGCGGGGGAGAGAAGGGTGGAATGGAGCCCAAATACTGAACCCCGCCGTCCAGGGATGGGGTGGAGCTCAGGCTTCAGCTTCACCTCCAGGTCCCAGCAAGTCAAAAGCTGGCCCTTTTGACCTCATTAAAATGGAGTTGCCATCCGCTTTGGGGTCCTGACTCACAATTTGAGAACTGTTGGTCTAACAAAATAAAATTATGGTAATGTCTGGTTTTTTAAATGGAATCCGGATACTTCAGATCAATAATTGGAATTACTGTTTCCTGAACATATTTTCCACTTTTATAGAGCTATTCAAAAACGGTAGGGTAAAATTTTGAAAAGCATCCACGTCCCATTTCCAAAAAGATACATAAGCATCTAAGTCTCATTGAAAGTCAATTGGACTTAGGCTCCTAAGTGCTTAAATTCATTTTGAAAATGAGACTTAAAGCACTTTTGAAAATTTACCCATGTACTATAAATTTGTCTAAATTAATCTGGGGAGTAGGAGAGAGGAGAGTATATGTGATGTAGCTGGAAAGGAACGTCCCTGAAAACTAGGAAAATTGCTATAAATGTTTGATGTAAGACCACATCTCATTTTGTTCTGTATTGTATTGCCTTGGACCTTTAAGGCTTGTCTAGACTAGGCTAAAAGGTATATTTTTAAGATAACATATTTTAAAGAATAGTAGTATTTGCTGGGAGAACTGAATCCTAGAAGGGAATCAGTCTGGCTAGTGTCTGGTACGTTTTTCTCTGTTGCTTGAGAAAACTATGAAAAGGAATGTAGATTCTGGAACTGTCAGCAAACTCAGGAAGATAACACTGGTTCATTTAACATTTGTAAGTGTCTCTCTGCAGCCATAAAGGCTTCATAGAAATGATTTAGGTGAAAGCTTACATTCTGCTGAAAATTATCATTTAGGTCCTTTGCTAGAGATCTTTCCATGTGCCAACAGTTAATGTGTGAGGTTTTTTTTTCTTTCAGGCACTGTATAATCTGTAAATCCTGATAAAATGTTTTAAAAATTCCTTATTTTGAATGCACAGTATGCCATTGTCTAACAATTTTTTCATTCAGACGTCTCTAAAAAAGATATATAACTACAGTCGTATGGAATCTGGTATGTTACAGGAGTGAGAAATGGTTAAATTATATAGTAATAGATAGACGCAAATTGTTTAAGAAGTTACATTAAATAAATGTGAAAGGAAAGCTTAAAACTGTACTTGCATAAAAGTTGACTTCCCTAATCTGTTTTTCTAGTATGTTATTGCTATATATATCAAGAATTTTCACTCAAATGCTGCCTCTTCTAAAGGACCCTCAGTTTTCCAATATAGCAATATGTTTTCATGGCAGTAAACTGTGAAAGATGTTTCTGGACTTAGCAAAAACCTTCCTTATTATTGACCTAATGGTATAAGAAATCATTCTAAAAGTGCCACATTCGGAATGAAAAATTTGGGCTATGATATACTGTCAGCATTTGGACATCAGCAAAAGTCCAAAATAAGTGGCTACTAGAGTTCTCTCTTCACCATAACCCTCAAGGCAGCTTCCCCTGGTGCCCAGCGGAAAATGGGGAGGTGTGAAGCCCCAGGCACCTTACGGTGGCTTCTGCGCTCCCAGCAGGGAACGGGGAGCGGAGGTGGGAGGGCGGCCTGCCGAGATCCTGCCGGCAGCCTGTAGGGCAGCCGGGCTCCCAGCAGGGAGCTGCCAGTGGAGCTGAGAAACCGGGCTCTCATCTCTCCACACTGGCCCTCATAGGTCTGTGGAAGTGCTCCACTGACCCATGGAGGGTAGTGTGGACATGTACCACCACAGTAATTACTGTGGTGGCTGTAAGTCAACCTAATATAGGTCGACTTACATTTCTAGTGTAGACGTACCCTCAGCCATTCCCGCATCTTCCTTCTAGGATTTTCTTAAATCGTTCCTTCAGTTTTGGGAATTATTCTATGATAAAACTGAATTTTTATGAAAAATATTTTCATTTTCAGTTCAGTAGTTGTTGGATGACAAATGTTGTTTGTTGAACTGCAGTTACCAAGATCTATTATGTGATTCAAAAGACTACTCCTGAGGGAATTCTGTATCAAAAAAATTAAAATTTTGGTACAAAAAGAATAAAAATTCTGCACACAATATTTTAAAAAATCTGCATATTTTATTTGTCAATAAATAAATGTGGAGGCTCCAGGATGGCAGAGCGGAGCACAGGCTGCTGGCTGCACAGAGGTGGGAGCCCACCCTGCAGTCCTCCCTTACACCCCAGGACATGGGCTGGCGGTGAGGCTCCATATGACCCTGATACAGCACAAGTGCCTGGCCTGCCCCAGAAATACCCTGGGGCCTGCCCCTCTGTGCCAGATGCACCAAGATATCAATTGAGAGGGCCAGAGTCTCATACGTACGCCCAACGCTGGCCCCCAATCCAGGTGTGGGGGCAAGCAGGCTCAGCGCAGCAGGATCCAAATGTGGAGGGGTTTAGTGTGTGGAGTGAAAAGGTTCTGTGTGGGGCAATCTGGATGCGGGCAGCTTGGGAAGGGATGTGTGGGGGATCTGGATGCACAGGGGCTTGTATGGGGGTTCTGGGGGAATAGGACTCTGGGAGAAGTCCAGGTGAAGGTGATTGGAGCTCAGCGGGGTGTGGGGGGATTTGAGTGTGGGGCGAATAGGGCTTGGTGGCTGGGTCTGGGTGCTGGGGGAGTGGGGCTTGGTGGGGTGGGGGTGTGGGTGCAGCTGGTTGGGGCTCAGTGGGATGGGGGGGTTGGGTTGGGTAAGGGGGGCTCATCTGGGTGGTCCAGGTGGGGGTTGGTCTGGGTGCAGGGGTGGAGATCCAGATGCAGGGTTGGTGGAGCTTGGCGGGGAGGAGGGCGCGGTCTGGATGCAGAGAGGCTCTGGATGCATGGGGTGAGGCTCATCGGGGTGGGAGTTTGGGTGCAGGGGGATCTGAGCATGAGGGGGGGTCCAGATGCATAGGGGTTGGATGTATGGAGCAGCTCCCTGTACAGTGACTCCTCCCCCTGTAGCTGAGGCATGATGCGGGCAGGAAGCGGGGAATTGGGGGAGTGCACAGGCAGGGAGATTTCTGGGTGTGGGTCTGACCTGGCATTGACCCTGACACTCCTTACAGGGGAAGAGGGAATTCCATTCTCCCTGTCCCCTGCCCAGCTGGGACTAGCAGCTGAGCCTGCCATTGGCTGTGGCATCACCAGCCTTACCCCCTGTGGTGATTTAACTCTCTGCTGGCTGCTTCAGGCGCCCGAAACAATGTACCGGCAGTGCTGGGGAGGGGCACGTGACCTCTCTTGCGGCTTCCTTTTACTTCCCCGTTAGAAGTCATTTTTCTGCAGGGAAGCAAAGAAATCTTTGGGGGACATGTATCCTGCATGTGTGCAGTGGCACAGAATTCCTACAGGAGTAGAAGGCTGTGGAATCAATGTTTGAGTTCATACCTTATGCTAACTTTCATGGGCAAGAGCTGGAAATTTGGTAGAGGCATGAGACTTAAACGCTGGAAATCACTCGGCATGTTCTTCAGCAGTTCTCTAGTTCACGGGTTCTCAAACTGGGGATCCCTTAGGGGGTTGCGAGCTGTCAGCCTTCACCCCAAACCCCGCTTTGTCTCCAGCATTCATAATGGTGTTAAATATCTAAAAAAGTGGTTTTAATTTATAAGGGAGGGTCGCACTCAGAGGTTTGCTATGTGAAAGGGGTCACCAGTACAAAAGTTTGAGAACCATGGCTCTAGTTGGTGCCTATGCTGATTCTGGAGAGAAGTGTTCAGTTTTTGGCTGGGAGAGGGAGACTCAACATGTTGGTGATGGGTGGGAAATGTAACGGGTTCAAATGTGAGAGTTTGTGGGAGATCGTGTAGGTGATGTAATGCCTTAGAACAAGACAGAAGTATCCTTAAGGACAAAATGTCAGAATGTTTCAAATGTTGAATTTCTAATTTTTGATTAGCTATATATTTATCATACTTGGAGTGGTAGTGATATGTGTATTAAAGTTGCATAACCCTTCCCATTGTAATCCTTTGTTTTCAGTTGGTTCTTACTTTTGTTGGTTGTATATTAATTAAATTGAAATTACTTCAGAATTCCCAGTTAACACTCTGTGGTTTGACAAGTTCTCGTCCCATGATAAGGCCTGGACTTAAGAGTTACTATTAATTTGGGAACCCTGACATGCATGAGAGAAATGCTCATCCTTTTGAATTTGCAATGGCTTTATTAACACAATTAGTAAAAGCACAAGTGCTCCAAGCCAAACAAGTAGGTAAACAGTATAGAATTGTCCTTATATCAGTATCAGGACAATGGTTTACTCACATCATCCTTGTGAAGACCTAGGACAGGACCTTCCTGGACCACCACTTGTCTCACCAGTTCTATCTCTAGAGACAAGGTGTGTGAGGTAATATATTTTATTGGACCAACTGCTGTTGGTGAAAGAGACGTGTTTTTGAGCTTTTGGAGTTTTCAAGCCCCAGGACTTGAAGTAATACAATTTCATGAGAATATCAACTCTCATTTTTAAAAGAGAATGTTTCTAGCCTCATGGATGCAGAGAAAAGCTGATAAATGTGAGTCCTAAAGGTTCAAAAATTGGAAAGCAAGTAAGACAGTTATTATTTTTTAAAATCTCATGATTTTTAAGCCAGTCTGACTTTTTTGGGACATGACTCATGATTTTTTTAAAACTAGAGGTTGTCAATACTGCTTTGTACATGTGCAGTAGAATGTTTACAGATTTTTATTCTTAATTTTCATGTGACACTTGCACTGTGCGTACTCCTAGGGCAGGCAAGGGCAAACTACCGCCTGCGGGCCGGATCCAGCCTGTCAGGGCTTTCAATCCAGCTCACGGGATTGCCAGCCCCATGGCTCAACGGGGCTAAGGGGGGCTCCCTGCCTGCCCTGGCCTTGTGCCGCTCCCGGAAGCGGCTGGCACCACGTCCTTGCAGCTCTTAGGGGTGGGGGGGTGGGGCAGAGGGCTCTGTGCTCTGCTTTTGCCTACAGGCACTCTCCCCCGCAGTTCCCATTGGCTGGCAATGGGGAATCGCAGCCAATGGGAGTTTTGGGGGTGGTACCCGCAGGTGAGGGCAGCTTGCGGCAGAGCTGCCTGCCCCATCCCAGCCCCAGGAACCACTGCTGGACATGGTGGCCACTTTTGGGAGTGGTGCAGGGCCAGGGCAGGTAGGGAGCCTACCACTCCGGAGCCACTTGAGGTAAGTGGTGCTGGGCTGGAGCCTGCACTCCAACCCCCTGCCCTGAGACCCCTGCCGCACCCCTCCTCTATCCCAACCCCCTGGCATGAGCCCCCTCCTGCACTCCAACCCCTTGCCCTGAGCCCCTTCCTGCACACTGCACCCCCTCCCACACCCCGTACTCCCTCCTGCAGCCCTGCCCCAGCCCTACGTTCATGGCCCTGCATAAAATTTCCCCACCCAGAAAGTTTGCCTACTTCTGTCCTAGGCCCTGCTAAGTCTCTTGCATTCTTCTGAAGCAGCCACACCCATAAACCTCCAGATGAGACAGATCTGCTGCAATGGCTTTCTCCTGTACCGTGGAAAAATGGTTTGTGATCATATAGTATAAAGACTTTACTTGAATAAAGCTAAATGTCCGATGAGTCAGAATTAAAGTTGAACAATCAACCTAAATTGTAACATTTTCTAATTCTGAGTGCTTGATTTTGTAATTTTAACACTCTTTTAATGTGTACACTTTTATAATGTGCATGCGCGCACTCACATACAGTTGTGGAAGTGCTGTTCCAAAGTTAGATTAATTGATCTTTGCACTTAAAACCAGGATAAAACTGTTGTTTTAAATAAAGAATACAGCATATCTTCCCCAAAATTATAGCTCTTACACTTGTGTGGAATGAATTTTCTGAGAATTTAGGGGTAAATTGGTTTGAGTTAATTGAAAAATATGTCCTTAAAGAAATTTAGCACCTAGTGTCCGACTACTTTCTTGTCCCAAATTATATTAATAATGTAATTATTACAAATTTCCCACTGTAGTGGAGTGGCAGTTCTGCTATAGTTAATATTAGAAAAGTTATCCAGTAAGCAACTCTTAAGTATTCTAAAATTTGCTTGGTTACTTGGATTGTCTTGGCATTTGGTGTGCATCAGGAGGTATGGAATAAGATGTGTAATTCAAATTTGGGATCATCTGGCAAAGCAGTTCATGAGATAGAGCCCTCTTGAAAAAAACCTGCGTTTTCTTAAGGTTGACAGATTCTAATAGTGTTTTCTTTTGTGCATACGTGGGAGTCCAACCGTGGCTTTGATCCAACCCCAAAGTATCTCAGTCACTCCACATTTAGCTCAGGTAGTGCATGGCACCCACTATCCCTTTTTATTTCATTGGTTTTCAGAAGCTTGAGTTTTGCTGAACTCAGCATTCTGAAACATCACGAGATAGCACTGAACAAGCTTCACTCTGAGTTAACAAAGTACTTTGTCAGTGAATATAATGAAAACTCATTGAAATCTCATACATTGTCTGTCTGAAGAATTTTTTTTTACTATTAATGGTCTTTTTTGCCATTAATATTCATAAATCAAAGTTTTACATTCAAAAGAGGGTAACCAATAAAGTTATAGTATAGAAGAATTGCCTTTGATTGTTGGCCTTTTTAAGAAGGCCTTTTTAAGAAGGTCTTTTCTCTCCTATTGTTTCTCAGTAGGACTTAGGGTATGTCTATACTGTGGTAGAAGACTTCTGGCACAGCTATGACTGGCCCATGTCAGCTGACTTGGGCCTTCAGATTGTATCCGTGTCTTTGCATAGCGGGTATCCATTTTCCCAGAAAGCAACTTGGTTCATTCTCGTTGAGAACAAATGGGAGATTAGAGGCCATTCTTGAGTTTCTCTGAAGGAAGGTTTATGCTCCTGCCTCTGCTGACAGATACATTTTCAGTTGTGATAAGCAATGGCACAAATGACTCAAACCTAAAATTTTATTTTCTAAAGCTACTGTTGGCACTGGATCTGTTCAATATCGAAAGTGAGAGAGAGGGGGAACATGCATGCAGATGAATGCAGGGAGAGAGGCAGGGAGAAATTAAGGTCTCTCCATGTTCACAAGTGAATATAGGGAGGTACAAAAACGGGGACAGGGAAAACTGGGATTTGCTGCTGTGGCAAAACAAAGCAGCTCTGAACTCAGTTGAATTGGTCTGTGTGTTTTGCACAACCTAGAGTGGGATAAATTATTGTGAATCTGGTCATACAAGTTAAAATGATCTAATGTTGATACTTCATATTGTCATTATAATTAGAACTATCACATTATAACATTCTCTTGGAGATTCTTCTTTTAGTGTTCATGTATGTAGCTTTTAATTACGGAAAAACAAGGAAATTCCCAGACAAAGCAATGCTAAAATGGAATTAAAATTGATAGCGCATCTCAATTTAGGATAAAAATAAACATTACTGGGATATTGTAATTATCCCCAAATCAAGTATTAAGCTAGGGAAATTCAGAGTTAAGATTTAATTTTTAAGAAATCCAAACATGTTAAGTTATAAACATTTACTGTTATGTAATCCAAACAACTTTAATGTTGCCCTGTAGTGACGATATGAAAGGAAAACAAGAAAATGCATGTTTAAAAATCAGTAGAATGACTTAATTATAATCATGTTTTTTGCATTGTGTCAATATCACTTAATCTTTTTGCAGCTTAATTTAACCTTATGTGAAAATAATACAATATCTAATAACCTCATAGGTGTTTTGAGGCTTAATTGTTTGAAACATACTTTAAAATACTTTGGTGAAAAGTACAGTGCTGTATAAAGATAAAGTAAAAAGTATTATTTACTTGCGTTAAGTCCCTCACTGTTCATCCCTCCTTTTTGTACATCAGCTTACAGTTCTATACATAATATTTCATACACAGTGTCAGTTTGATCCTGTTTTCTATATTTGTCTTACACTCACAAATAACTTGCAAAAGGATATATGTGTTGGGTTTGAGTCTGTTAATAATGGATTGCAACCAAGATAAATCTGTCATAAGTCTGTGTGTATTACCTATTTACACACAACCGCTTGTAAAGTGATTTATATACCCTGCTGGAAGTCAATAAAAAGTTGATGACAAAAGGTCTCATAAGTTCATGTATTCGTCCATCTTTGTGTCCTCCTATTGTCTCTCCACTTTCTCAAATGTCAATGACCTGAATAATAATCTTTTTATACTTAACCAGGCTGAAGTTTTTTTAGTAGCAAGAAAACTATGTGCATGAAAATATTCTTCATCCAGTCAGATGTATTAAACTCAAATGGAAATGGTCTTTTCAGGGTGAATTGATTTAAATCAGAGCAATTTAAATCACTGATTTTAATCTTGATTTAAATCAGGATACAGGAAACCTTGATTTAAGTAATTTTAATCATATTTTGCATTTGTACTTTTTTAGTTATTTTCCCACAGAAAGGTTTTTTCTTTGGTTGGTAACCATTAAAATGTTAATTTGCAACTAAATACAGCCTTTACACTAAATTTGGTTCTCCTTTCTTATAAGCCAGAGGATATGCTCTGTCTACACTAATTAAGCAGTTATATAGCTTAATTTACATATATTTAGATTATTAATTTTTACAGTATGTTAGAAAATGTTGAATGACATTACTTGTGATTTGTGACTTGTGATTTGTGTTATGCTCTATTTGGATGGAAATTGGAATTCAATTAAACATGCACAAAACCAGCATTTTTTTAAAAAAATTAATTAAATAAAATTACCTTAAATGTGGTAGATACATAAGAAAAAAAATTATTAAAACACGTTTTGCATTTAAGATTGATTTATTAATCAAAGGATGTATTATCCTTAGTTAGTGAACTGAAGTGGTTGTTTCAGGTCGTCATGTCCTGGAAGATTTTAGAACTAGTAGATCTCATGTTCTCACACCTACTTTTGATTCAGATTGGAAGAAAAAACAAGCTTTCATGCTTTTCCAGTTCCTAATTGGTTTCTTAACTTTGAATAAACTAGTCATTGAGCTGAACTAGTTGAATAAACTAAAATGAAGAAAATATTCTCACTGCACCTGCAGAAGAGGCTACTGCTGTCAAAAGCTGGTTTAGCATGCTCATCATGTTATGGTTCCAGGTGCTTAACCAGTGACTTCCAGCCGTTCAGTGATCTGACTTTCTTTAAAACTTGGCAGCAAACGTATACTGCTTAATATTATATTTTGTTTAATTTTAAAAGATTTCAATAGATTATAAGTATATGTCTCACAATAGGTTGTCAATTTCAAATTTAATTTTAAATAGGTTATTTTTAAAAAATAAACTTGTATCTAATGTAAGTAGTAAAAACAATTTAAATTAAAAATGTTCAATTTAAATTAACAAATCTAATATTTTGATTTTTCAAAAAATCATTGATTTTTATCCATCCTGGGTCTTCAAATTTTTTACTGATACTACGTATAAAAATAACTCTCTATAAATATGCCTTAAAAGTTGGGGGGGATTTATAGTTTGAAAATATAACATGTTAATTAAACATCTTATTATAACAGTGCTCTTTCGGAAGAGGAGAAATCTACATTGCGTGCTGGGCTCATCACCAACTTCAATGAACCAGTGAATCAGGTTAGTAATGAAATTAATGATGATTAGTTATTCTCTTAACAAGTGCTCTTATTGGGATGTAACTTTTTTTTTTAATGAAAGTTTAAAAATGAGATGTGACAGAATTTCCAATTTTCATGTTTCCTTTCAGATAGTATTTCATGTTAATGTGGGATATAAGATTTTATCACAGAATAAAGCTTTTCTTAAGTATCAAGTTTTTCTTAATTTGAATGGATTACCATAATTACACCCTTTTATATTTCAGAATTAAATTTGTATCTTCTTGTGTTTTAAAATAACTAATTTTTGCACTTCTGGGTTTGTCTGAGGCAGACTAAAGACTCATTCTTTGAGTGCTGCTCCCTAAGTTTATTCCACTGTGAAGGCAGTGTCTGTTGGTCCGTACATGTACCCTCTCTCTCCTTATGCCTCTAATCACGGAGATAAAGGGCAGAGCGGACTGTCTACCTCTCCAATTCCTTCATCCTGCTGCTCGGTCTGGGTTGGAAACTCCAGCATTCAGAGCTGCATCTTCCTTTATTGTTCAATCATATGTATATATTTTGTAAATAGTTGAGAATTTTACTTGATAGTTTTTAGTTATGTTTATAGTTAGATTCTTCATCCCTTCCACCAGTACCCCTTTGCGGGTGCTGAACTATGTCCAGGACTCTGGGCTTCAAAATCTGTGCTTCTTGCCAACACTTCTTCTCAATCAGTTATGACCATCAGTGCTGCCAGTACAGCCTCGGGGAAGCTCACATTGCGGCAAGGTGCAGTATATTGCTGCTCCTTCCCCAGGGGGGTGGGAATTTCGTCTTAAGAACTGCTTAATGGAACAAGCAGTTGGACTCAGATTGGAGGATCCCCCTCCAGTACATCAGCCTGACTCAGCAATGAGTATACATCCTGTTGTGAGGTCTGACTTACGAGCCAGGGAATCTACTCCCACAGATCCCACATTGGGGTCTTGTCGGGAGGGCAGGAGCATTCTCATAAAAACAAGAGCAAATTCTCCTCCAAAATCTCTTCAAAATTGGATACAACTCTGCATAAGTCAAATAAGTTTTCCCACTCATCCCATGAGGACTTAGAAAATCCTAAGTCTCAGGATCATGACAAGGGAGCCCCCAAATACAGGGCTCCTTTGCTACCAGACCACGCTCCAGTGACAGTGCTCTGGTACCAACTTAAGCCTAAACCCCGATAAACAATGGCACTGACAAAAGCCAAACACAGGGAGCCTCAACCACCAGCAGCATTGGCTCTGCCTTACTTAACTGTGGCACAAACTGTAGCTGCGCTAGCGCTGTCATTCTGGGCAGGCCAGGACCCTTTGTGCTCCAGGGAGAGCAGAGTTTTACTCTACCCCAACAACATTTTTGCTTTCCCGGATCCCCAGTCTTCATCACAATCCTGCCCTTACCTCAAAATGGAGGTCTGGATTCCGCCAAGAGATGCAGCTTGTGGGAGGTGTCTGTTTCCCATTCCGTCATCCAACCATGGTTTCCCTCCAGTGGAGAGAACTGCTGATAGATCCAGAATAAGTGTTTTCTTTCTCAGGAGTCTCTGAACCACCCAAAGAACCAATGTCTCCTCTACTGAGGCATGCTTTCCCAGATAGGGGACCTGGATCATTCTGCAACCAACACCCACCTCAGCATCTGCCTTGAAGCCGTTGGTCCCCATGCCCTGGGGACCTTCCCAACCACTCTTTGACCCAGCTTAGTGCCCTTAATGGAGACTGTGGGACCTGTACCACCTTGCAGAGTTGACACAATCCATTAGGGGGTCAGTCCACTCCTCCTTTGTGAGAGGACAGCAAGAGAGTCCTCCTGACCCGATGGAAAGGGATGATTATGAGCTGGATCTGGCAGTTTTGCCCATAACATCAAGACTGTTCTCAGGATCTCTGGATGAAGCAGTCACTCCAATGACTGCATCTCCATCCCCACAATGACTATAAGCAGTTCGAGGAACTATTACTTAGGGTTGCGGAGGAGCTACAGATCCTCCAATCCTTCAGATCCAGCCAAATTGCGTTTCTTGTTAATGTAACCATTTTGGAACTAACTAGAACACTCTGACGTATCCCAGTCACTTGCATCCATACCCCTAAGAGGAAAGAAAAACACTGTTTTGTCCCATCCAGAGGGGCAGAATTTCTCTTTTCTCATTCTAATTCTAACTCTTTGGTCATCCAGGCTGCCACAGAAACATCTATACAGCAACACTCTAGATCTACTCTGGTCAATAAGGAGGGTGTATGCCTTGATTTATTGGGAAGGAAGGTCTTCACTTCTACTAGCCTCCAGTTCAGAATAGCCAATTGCCAAGTACTGTTGGCTAAGTATGATTACTTGAACTATTGCAAATTCACACTCTTTGTCGACAATCTTCCGCAACAATATAGAGCTCAATTTCAAGCTCTCATTGAGGCAGGCAGGTTGGTTGCCAGAACCACTCTTCAATCAGAGGTAGATGCACAGCAGATACATCTTGTAATGTGACGTGAATCATGGCTTCATGCTTTGGGGTTTCCCAGGGAGGTCCAGAATATCACAGAGGACCTGCCATTTGAAGAAACTCATCTTTTTAACCAAAAGACAGATGAATCCTTACACTCTCTAAAGGACCATCATCTGCTCCCTGGGATATGTACCCCTGCCCCAAAGAGAAAATGCCACAGCCAGTCATAGAAGCTTAGACCAATAGCTCAACCTTATGTGCCACTCCATAAGAGGCAAAGCTTTCAGAAGTTCTGTTTCCATGCACCTTCTGTGGAAATATAATCATCCCAGTTCCAGCTCCCATCTAAACAATATTTTTGATTGGTGTTCAAGAGCTGCAAACCAGTGACGTCAACACCTACCAATTCCCATACACCCTTTGGGGATCATCTAGCACTATTTTTCCATCTCTGGAATGCAATAACAACAAAAAAATAGGCTTGTGATCAAATTTACCTCCCTGCCCCTCCAAAACCCCCGTCCTCACTCCTTTTCAGGGGCCATTTTCATGAGGAGATTCTCATACAAGAAGTAGAATCCCTCTTACGACAAGGAACAAGAGTGGGTGTAACTCTTCAGTACCAAGGGAAGGGTTTTTGCTCATCATACTTCCTAGTTCCCAAAATGAAGAGTAGCTGGAGAACCCTCCTCAATCTCCACCATCTCAGGTGCTTTATTTGCAAACTGAAATTTTGCATGGTCACACTGGCACCTATGTGTATTTTTATTCATTTAAACTACTTGAGCATTTTTTCCATTTTTGAGCATTTCAATTTGTGAAATAGCTAGGGCTTCAAAAAAGATGCCTTTAAAAAGGATTAAAACCTTTTTGTCTTTTGCAGTAGTATGAAGTTTCTTTTGTATCTTAATTCACAGGCACCTTTCTCTGTAGTACCTAAGTGCCCGTAATCTGGTTCACTGTCTACCTGGTGTATTTATCATGGACAACTGTACAGCTTGATGGGTTGGGTTCTTGGTGAACAGTATTCATTGTTGTTTTCTGACAGCAGGTCTGTAACATGAACACTACAGTCGTGCATAATGTTGCTCATAAGGTTGGGCAATGAAGACTCAGACAAATTAAATTATATAGACAAATCCAGACAAATTATAGAAAAAGGTGTGTGTGTGTGTGTGTGTGTGCAGATTAAATAAGTAGGATATTACTATCTGGTAAGTAGTAGAGCTTCTGATTTTTGGAAATCCACAAGATATATGGATGCAGCCCTGCACCCCAGGAATAAATCAACCATATGGAGGGTACAAAGAATCAAAGTGCTTCTGTAGATATCAGTCGGCTGATTCTGATGCTTACAAAACCAGCCCTCATTAATACTTTTTTTTTAGGCCATCCTGCAGATCTACCTAAGCTGCTGACAGCCTTTCCGTTCCTGTTAGCCCTTTGTGCTGCTGTTGGGAAGGAAGAGAAAACAGGATCTGAATTTCACCAGTAACTCTACCTCCTTCTACTGCCAATGACATAATAAAAAAACTGGCAGGAAGGGGTGTTGCATGGGAAATTGGAGATATCAAAACTTAGGTCGGACAATTAAAGAAGCAATGAAACAAGTTATATGTTTTTACCCTTGCAAACTCCCTCTGTCCCCATAGCTTGCTTTGTCTCTCTTTGGCTGGTTGGAGCATATCTTTTGACCCTCCTGACTGGAAGATGTCTTTTTGGATGGAGCAAGGGGCCAATACTGGTTTTTGAACCTGGGCAACTCTTCGTACTGCAAGCTGCCTCAGGTTCTGATTTAGCAAAGCACTTACGGATGAGTTTAACCACAAGTAGTTCTAGTGACTTACACAAACACACACCATCCTCTTTAGTTTTAATTTGTACAGATTTCAGAGTAACAGCCGTGTTAGTCTGTATTCGCAGAAAGAAAAGGAGTACTTGTGGCACCTTAGAGACTAACCAATTTATTTGAGCATAAGCTTTTGTGAGCTACAGCTCACTTCACAGTATGCATCCGATGAAGTGAGCTGTAGCTCACGAAAGCTTATGCTCAAATAAATTGGTTAGTCTCTAAGGTGCCACAAGTACTCCTTTTCTTTTTGCGAATTTGTACAGACTGGCTGCTGCTGGAAAAGGGTGATGAGCCTGCTCATGAATCCAACCCATAAAACCCCCCCAAAACATAGTCATCCATGGCAAATCTCAGGGGGAAATAGGACAAGTTACTGCTGCTTGAAGCAGACTAGCAAGCTAAGTCCTTGATCCAGTAAAGTGCCTAGAGTGCATAACTTTAAGCATGTGCTTAAATGCTTAGCTGCTCCAAGCACTTAGTTTGTGGCTGTTTGAAGCTACAGCCTGTTTTTAGCATTATGTTCTGCCTACACTTTTCTTACCTTTATACAAATAGAGAAGGCAAAAAGGCCATGTATAGAAACAGGAAGTGGTGCTCATATACTATGCTGATGAGTGCCATATGTATTGTTAACACTACCTAGCTTTCTATATATATGTGTGTGTGTGTGTGTGTGTGTGTGTGTAAAAAAACCTTTATAGAATTAAACAGGAAGGGAAATGAGGTCAGCTTAAAAACTTTTCACTGGGTCAAGAATGGTCTCTAAATTATTGAATCCTAACTACAATAGGGCTGCTAAAATGTGTATAATGACTCTAGTTGCCCTTTAAAATCCAGTAACATAGTAAAATGTTGGCTGAAGTCTCAACTAAACAACTAACTTAAAATTTTAATAGCGGGTTTATTAAATGTAACAGAAGTTATGTTTCTGGAATGTAAATTTTATGAAATCTGTCTTGGCCTTATGTGTGTCTTTCTGGTAATTGTTTTCTCTGCAGATAGCCACTCAGATCTCTGTGTTGATTGCTAAAGTTGCTAGGCTGGACTGCCCTAGACAGTGGCCAGAGCTTATTCCTACTCTTCTAGAATCAGTGAAAATCCAAGATGACCTCCGCCAACACAGAGCATTACTTACTTTTTATCATGTTACTAAGACTCTGGCATCTAAACGACTTGCTGCAGATAGGAAACTTTTCTATGATGTAAGTAACACTGTTGATAATGCAACATGTAATATTCTGGGCTTGAGAGAGGAGTAGAAATGCAGTTTTACATATTTGTTTAAAAAGGTTTGTGATGGGTTGTGGAAGTGGGTACATGGGAGGTTTACATGTGAAAGGGTTTCATAAATGGTTATTTATTCTCTATACATGACATAAGTCATAATATGTAATGCATTTTTTTTTTTAAAACAGTAGACTAAGGTGAGCTGGTAGCACCACCTATTAGGTTGCCTGATGCTTTCCATGATAAGATCCTGTTTTCAGTTGCTCATTACTCTCACAAACTTTTAACCATTGGGCTGAAATTTTCCATGCTAGATGTCTTCCTCAGGCTGATTTGTTTGTTTAAATTTTAACCAACATGATTCAGTAATTACAAGTATGAGGCTAGGGCAAAAATACATTGCTTTGCTGTGTTTAAAAAAAAAAAAAATTCTGGTGACCTATTCTCTGAGAAGCTTTAGTGGCTCTGTGATGGTGTGGAGGTCCGGTGTGTGCCCCTTTCGGTTTGGTATGACATCACAGGAGAACCCGTCCTCACTTCCCTTAACCTGGGTTATAAACAAGTCCAGAAAGATCTTTTTTAATCAAAGAGCAACCTCCTTGCAAGTGTTTTATTATTTATTATTTATAATTTACTATTGATAGCCATAAGCACAAATAGAAGCTCACTCAGACACACCCAGGGACATTTATCACCTTGGGCTTAGTCTAACTAGCTGTCTCTGGCTGGCTCCTTCCTTCAGGAGACTCTTTCCTATGTCAGTAAACAGCCTCTGGTCTCGGAAACCTTCCCAATTCCTTCTCGGGATTACCCCTTTTCAGTCCTTCCTTTCACAAGAATCCCCAGCCCTCCTCTTTGGAACACAACTTTATTGGTTAGTTTTACACTTTCTCCTTACCTAGGAGTCTCCCCAGCTCTCCTCCCTGGAGTTGGGTTCTGTTAATCAAGTTTTCTAGTCCTTCCTAAGCAGCATCTTTTCAGCCTCTTAAAGGGCCATGCCACGTGATGGGGTGGGTGACCATTAGGATTCACTACCCCATCATAGCCTCCCTGCTTTGGAGCAGACACTCAAAATTTATCAGGTGGGATGTGTCTTTTGCTTGTCCTGTGAAAATCCCCCCAAGTTTGGCCAAATTACAAGGCATTGAAAACTCGGTTTGCTCATGCTCAGTAGAGAATTCTTAGAATTCAGCATCTAAAGTGCCAGAAGATTCCATCCACCCTGAGCATGCTCCATTCCCTAACAACTGCTACTGCTGGCCAGACTGAATGTGCACCATACATACATTGTGACTTGGCATGCTCTACACTAGGTGTGGCTCAGAAGAATGGAATGTGCCAAAGTGATGCCGGGCAATGGAACTGAGAGCCAGGAGTCTGCTTCTCCAGTGCTCTCAGTGACCCCCTTGCTGGCGCATGGGAAGTGTTGAGGAGGAAGCTGACTGACTTGAATGCAGAGGGAACAAGAGCTGGACTGGGGGGATGGGAAAGGAATAGTTTGGGGCTAGGAATTTGGTGAGACTGGGACTGGGGTGGAAGACAGAAAGTAGACTTGTAATCATCGGGGGATGACAGAGACTAGTGGACAAGGCAGCTGTGAATGAGAGACATGAAGAGGGGATTTGGGGACTGACTGGGCATTCGAGATGAGGGATGGAGGCTGGCACTGGCAGATGGGGCTTAGAGGTTGGTACTGGTTGGATAAGGAGACTGGGAATGGGAACTGGAGGTTGGGGCTGGTTGGGCTTGGAGGCTGGGACAGGGAGCTGGGGTGTGTGTGGGTGGCTTGGATTGGGAGCCAGTGAGGGAAACCAGGGGAAGATGAGGGAGGGAAGACACAAAATCTTCCCAGACAAGTGGGATTGTCTGGAAGAAGAGAAAGAGAACCAGTGAGGAGAAGGAGCATGGAGAGAGGGAGATGGGATGAGCCAGGAACAGCGGGAGAATTGGGAATGGCTGGGCAATTGGGACAAGGAGTCAGGGAAGAGTTTTGTTGGTGAAAAGGGAGACTGAGATTGGATCCAATGTGTGCACGTCACAGTGAGGGAGAGACAGATTGGACAAGGAGCTGGTAGAATGGAAACTAGAACTGGCTGTGAAGGAGACTGGCACTGGGATGAGAAACTTTAGTGGAGACTGGAAATGGGATAGGAGGACAGGTTGGTGGTGATGGGGTAGAAGGATGAGCTCTAGGGAGGACAAAACAGACAAGCAGAAGGGACTGCGATCTCTAGAGTACTCCTCTCCAGAGCCTGGACCCAAGGTTGCTAAGTTTTGCCATTCCTTTGCTGTCTGTAAATATCTGTGAAACCCACTGGCCAAATGTGTGTGTCATCTCCCTCTAATACTGCTCTACATAGAGGGTAACAACCTATTATTGCTACCAGTAATTCCATCCTCTAAAGTGGCAGAGGTCTGTGTGCGGTGGACCCAAAGGTTCCAACTCTGCAGAAGAACACGAAGGTGTCAATATGATGTGATGTGATGGAATTTGTTTTTTCAGTTTGCTTTTTTAAAAACCTAGGAAATTAATATTTTTTTCAGTTTTATTTCTGTAAAGTTGCAAAATGAAGCACTCAAAAGTTAGGAAATTGACAGCATTACAGTATCCTGTACAACCTTTATTCAATCCCCTTATGTTATGCATCATGATACAGTCTTTAATTACATAGTAACTATTTCTTGCCACAGGACCCCTTCCTCATTCAGTGCACAAGATGGAGGGGGCTCCATTAACAAGAAGCTATTCAACATTTTGTTTTCTTGTATAATATCTGACCCCGTAAGCTTTATTTACTGCACGCTATTCAAACAGTGCTGTGAATACAAAATTATGAATTTACTCTTGGGCTTTTCTGTGACGCTCATCACTTTAGTATCAGAGTGTTTCACAGTCATTAATTAATCTTCACAACATCCTTGTGACGTGAGGGGTTTTTATTATTCCTGTTTTACACATGGGGAGCAGAGGCACAAAGAGACGAAGGTCAAAATTGTTCACTAATTTTGGGGGCCCAATATGAGGCACCTATGGCCTGATTCTTCAGAGTACTTTACATTATGTAGCACTTTATATGTTCAAAGTACAGCTTCTGTTGACTTCAGTTGCAGCTGTGAGTGCTCAGCATTTCTGTAAATCAGACTCTGGATTCTCAAGACCAACACCCAGAAATTGGGAACACAATTAGTCCCCGCCTGTAGGAAGTTTGGTTTAAATAACTTGCCCAACATCTCATAGGATCTCTGTGGCAGAGGAGAAATAAAATTCAATTATCCTAGGCAGCATTCAACTGCCTGTATTAATTTAACAGGTCTGAATGAAAAGGACAAATCAGGCCTCATGCAACTGCTGTCACCATTGTAAAAATCTATTGATTATAGCCTATAGATTTGTCCTATATATTAAAGAATAGTGCATCTTCCACCCACTGTCAGCTAATATGAAGTATATTTTGTAAAGCTGTTTTCTAGCACGATTAGGCACAGAGAACTGTATTAGTACCATTCTGTCAAGAATTATATTAAACAATGGTTATCTAGAAAGGTGCTGATGGTATTTCCAAATTCATTATAGGCCGGGCATTAATATTCAGGTTCATGTTGTGCAAGGGTGTGTATTCAGGATGCTCAATACTATTTAACTGAACAAATAGGGGCTGTCTGAGTACACATTAATAGGTGTCCAAATTCACAGAAAAAAAAGGTGACAGAAAAATCTCTTTGCTGAGGTGGTCAGTCGTCCTTCAGGGAAAATATAATTATGTGGTAGATGCTCTAAGCTACAGTGTAATGCTTTTAGGGAAATATAATCTCCTTTCCTCTGTCTTTTGGTCTCTTGTGTTTGATTGGGGGCAGCTGTGGCCTTAACAGACCTGTTTGCATTCTTCTTGAAACCCAAGTGTCCTCAGTCATTCTGCCAAAGGTGGCGCATCAAGTTGCTGCAATGCCTTTGTGATCTGATTGACCCACTTTCTTGTACAAGTTACTCCCTAATGCTTCCTGCATAAGATGACCTGCAAGAGTTTGGTTGAGCAAAAGCCCCTAACCCAGGTAAGCATATTTTGAACATCTGGTTCAGCTGTCCGTATGAAAATACAGCATGCTGCCTCTGATTCCTAAACTGCTCTCTGAGGCCAGTGTGAAGATGCTAGTGCTGACCCCATGATTCGAGAGTGAAACGAACTAAGGGCTTGTCTATTCGGGGCCACTCAGGAAAGTTTAATCCAAATTAACTACAGGTGTAAATTTAAAGTGGATTCATTAAACTGCTTTAAACCCCAGTGTGGACACACTCATTCTGAATGAAAATAGTCTTAATGCAGTTTAACTTAATTCACGACAGCATATAGTGAGGTTGGTGAGGTCCCTGGGTTATGTATTTTTGTTAATTAGCAAAAAAAAAAAAAATTGGGTTTTTCATCATAACTATTGGTTTACATAACTGTTGATCAAATGAGCACCACGGTTTACCATGTGAGACTGTGGTTTATGAATTCAGTGTTGATAAGTGCAAAGCGTAATTAATGTTAATAAAAATAATCCCAACTATACGTACAAAATGATAGTGACTAAATTAGCTGTTACCAGTCACAAAAGAGATCTTGCAGTCATTGTGGATAGTTAAAGCTCATTGAAGGCACTGTCTACAATAGCAGTCTGAGGTTCCTCTCCTCCAGTGCCACTGTTAACCTTCTCTAGTCCAGCTTCCCCACTTTGCACTCCACTGAAGCCACTCTCGCCAAAGTCTCTAATGACTTCTTTCTAGTTAAAGCTTAGAACCAGTACCTCATTCTCATCCTCCTTGACTTGTCAGCCTCCTTCGACATAGTCAACCTTGTTCTTCCTCTTGAAATCTTGTTCTCCTGACTCTCTCCTTCTCTGGTTCTCCTCCTACCTCTCTAATTGCTCCTTCAGTGTGACCTTCAGAATGTCCTCTTCATCCATCCTACAGCTTTCTTTGGGGTTCTGCAGGGCTCTGTCCTTGGTCCCTTCTCTTTACCTTATCTCTGGATAATCTCATCTACAAATTCAGCTACTATCTCTATGCTGATGACTCACAGATCCTCCTCTTTATTCCAGACCTATCTCCTTCTGTTCAAACTAATATCTGGGGATGTCTAGCTGTCAGCTCATGCTCAGCATGGCTAAAAAGAAAGCTCATATCCTCCCATCCCCTGAAGGCTCTCTTCTTTCTTTCCTTTTTTCTTGATCACTGTGGACAACACTGCCATCCTGCCTATCACTCAGGCCTGTAACCTGTGCATCATCTTTAACTCAGATCTGTGTTCTAGATCCTCCTGTCTAAATTTTGCTTAGTCTTTCTTCATAACATGTCAATGATACAACCTTCTCTACTCATCCACACAGCTAAAACTCTTGTCCGAGCTATCCTCCTATCATGTCTCAACTAGTGCAGTGTCCGTTTGTCTGGCCTTGACAAATGCATCCTTACTCTCTTCGTATCCATTCAAAATGCTGCTGGAAAGATTATTCTCCTAGCCCATTACATCACCTCACCACTGGTTCCCCCTTCTCTGTTTGTATCAAATATAAATTACTACTTGCATTCACTTACATGGCGCTTCACAGCTTATCCCTGTCATACCTGTCCTGTCTCATTCATTATTGAAATGTTTCAGAGGAACAGCCGTGTTAGTCTGTATTCGCAAAAAGAAAAGGAGTACTTGTGGCACCTTAGAGACTAACCAATTTATTTGAGCATGAGCTTTCGTGAGCTACAGCTCACTTCATCAGATGTTTACCGTGGAAACTGCAGCAGACTTTATATACACACAGAAATCATGAAACAATACCTCCTCCCACCCCACTGTCCTGCTGGTAATAGCTTATCTAAAGTGATCAACAGGTGGACTCCCATCTCTGATTGGCCCATGATGCCAGCCTCCTTTGCCCACTCGTTAAATTTTCAACCAAGATGTTTGTGCTTTTCCCCTACTACCCCTGAAAATGTTTCAAAGGCTCAAATACACCTTTCCATTTACATGAGGAGAATGCAAACTCAGTCAGGGAAGGCCATCTCTGCAGCATTCTCCTCCCAGGGAACAACGGAAACCCTGCAGGTTCTCTACAGACTTCAGACTCCATGGATGCAAAGCATTTTGGGGCTTGAGGAGCAGTTGCTTTCAGTAGTATAAATTCCCTTTCACCTCCAAACCCACGAGTTTGCCCACTGCAGATTTATTGTGACTGAACTAGCATTAACTTGCGCAGACTCCTGGTTGGTAGTGTGGACAGCTGTTGCGTACCATACACAAGAAGTGTTCTGGGAACAGTGACTGTTTGGACGCCCCTCACAGCATGGCTCCATTAGAGCTGTGCTGCCAGAGAGCCAGAGTGAGGAAATGAGATGCTAGGGAAGTTAGAGTCACGAGGACTCTGCATTAATATTCTTGGTCTCTGTTGGCTTACCTATGTTTTGTGAGGCTGAATCAAGTGCATATACACTCGATCTAATGGGATAAATGAGCAGGAAACTCAGTGCAGACTACTAAATCCTCATTCTCTAGGTTGGAATAACTCATTCTGGGAAATTTAGGGCATCATCCTGTCTTCTTACATGAAAGTAACCTTTATTTCTTCTAATATTTTCTAAATACAGTATGCCCCTTTACTTTTTTGCAGGATGGATAAAAGATTAAGGTTTTTGAAATGTAAATTGAGTTATTTATATATAAAGACTTGCTCCACACTTTTAAATTTGCAACTGACTGACTGTCTCAACCTCACTATCATTTCTTAACTTAAATAACTTGGGGAAGAAAATCAGTTTAATATGCTTCATCAGTGAAGAATATGCATAACTATGCAGCTGTCATCAAAACAGGGTTCAACACATGCACATACTGTACAGTACTACTACTTTTTATTACGCAACATAAATATGACTAGAAATTGGAGCAGAGTGTAACAGACATTCACCAGTCTACAATATATGTTGTGTTGAAACTTGTTTGAAAAGAAACCAGTTCTCCAATTTTGTTCTCCAGCAAGAAAAATTGTTGTCGCAAAACCCTTTTTGTAGCCATGTGGATTATCCAGATAAATTCAAATTGGAAATAAAGGAACACATTTTTAATAATTGAAAGAAACTACTAAGAGAAGTGGGGGATTCTTTGTCTCTTTGCTGTCTTCAAAATCAAAACTGGATGCCTTTATGGAAGATTTTTTTTTTTTTTTTTAATCAAACAAGCTATTATATAGGAGTGATGATGGCCTATGTTATAGTGGAGGTCAGACTAGATTTTACATTCCATTCTGGCCTTAAAGATCTATGAATCTATAAATTTATTGTACTAGTGTCAAATATTGGGATTCAAGTGGATTGTTTTTTCTTTACAGTTAGCATCTGGAATTTATAGTTTTGCCTGTTCCTTATGGAATCATCACACAGATACATTCCTACAACAGATCTTTACAGGAGATGAAGCTGCAGCTACAAATTCATTAGAAAGAACTCTGTTGTCATTGAAAGGTAATAATTAAAAAGATTGTTAAATATGTATGCTTAATGTACTATAAAAGATGAAATAAGGTTATTCAGGTGACATTTGTGTATTCCTGTTGTTGGGTTACGGTGTCCCTGGCATCTTGTGTGAACCTTGGAAACTTGATCTGTTTACCTGGATCTGCTTTTATCAGAAACCAGTTGGAAATAGCTATAACTTGAGTATTTTGGATAACTTCTTTAATAGTTGTTAGCCATTTAGTATAGTTGTTGCACATTTTAGAGTTGCTGTTTCTACTTTGTGCTATGGGTGACCCTAGTGTTATGTTGGGTTTCAAGAGATGCAGTTTGTGAATCTCTCTGTTCCTTCTGTGTATGGACTATAAACACAACTATTATAAACATCAGAAGATTGAAAAGGAAGGCTCTGTGTGCTGTAGTATTCAGGAGTTTCTGGAAACGCCACATTATCTTCCCTGTGAAAACTCCAGAAATGGTAAAATTAGGGCACTGGATCCTTTTTGATAGACCAGGAAAAGAAGAACTTCTTTGGAGATACCTTTTTTTCATTGTTGTCCATTAGCTTTATTTTGACATGAATGGAACCTTAAAGTAGAGCTGGGTGAATATTTATTGGCAAATAGTAAATTTACCAAAAAATTAATTTTTCAGGGCACTGAAACTCTTTGTGATATTGATATGAATTTTGCTGAACAGTTTCAGTTAAAAAATTTTGGGGGAGTGGGGGGGCACTAAGGCACCATTCACAAAATGGCAGGATGAGGTGCTGCCACTGTCCATCTTATAACTTGTAGTCCAGTGATTAGGACATTCAGCTGAGATGTGGGAGAGCTAGGTTCAATTTTCTGCTTCATGTGGAGAAGGGATTTGAGTTCCCCAGTCACTGGGCTCTCTGATATTATTGTGTGGGTCTCTCTGTCTCTCACGTTGAAGCTGTTCCACTATGTATAAATAATAAGTCTTTGGAGCAGGGACGTTAACTATCGATATACAGTCATATGGGTGAATTGGATCTCCGACATTGAGGAAGACTGTCCTGATCCCTGGGCTTTAGGGTAGTCCGGGGTGGGTTTTTTCAGTCTCTTGTGCTGAAGCTGTTCCACTTTGTATAAATAATCATTTGGCCAGAAAGAGAGAGAGAATCTGACTTTATATTCTAGTGGTTAGGGCACTCATCTGAGAGGTGGGACACCCAACTTGATGTCCCTGCTCCAATGGCTATTTAATTTAGACCCAATGGAAGCGCTTCACCAGGAGAGACTGAGGGATCCACCTCAGAATATCTCATAGCTCAGTGGGTGTGGCACGCTCTTGCAATGTGAGACCCATGTTCAGATCCCTCTCCACATTTGGGAGAGGGGGGAGTTGAACCCTGGTCTCCCACATCCTGGGTGAATGCCTTAACAAGTGGGCTAAAGCTTGTATGGGAGGCACCATAACCACCACCTCTTTCTCCTCCCCCTCCAGCCACTTGTGAATCTAGCTCTTCAAAAATGCCCAGAAACAAAATATTTCAGGTTGAACAATATGTTTTGTTCAACCTGAAACAGACGTTTTTAATTGACTGAAATTTTTCTAAATTTAAATTTTTTCCTAATTTTTCAGAACTGCCAACTAATCACAAAATCAATTATTCACCCAGCTCTACCTTAAATTAGTACTGCCAAACTTAAATTAGTGGGAAAAAGGCAGGTGAGGAGTCTAAAGGTGCAAAATAAATGCAATTTATTTCATAATTGAATAATTAGAGACTTTTATAGCAAAGTAAAGGATATTGTAGCTATATGTTTAATTACTTGATATCTGGGTGGGTGGGGAGCGGGGCAGCATTCTACAAAAATAGACTGTGCAAGCAAGATATTACTGTATTTTTCAGTGCTTCGTAAATTGACAGTTCATGGGTTTGTGGAACCTCATCGGAATGTAGAGGTGATGGTAAGTGATATGTGTGTTTGTTTCTAGATATAATTCAGAATTCTTTCCATGACATTCTAGGCATTGTTAGAATTTCACTCACTTCAAAGAGAGATCTGAAATTTATTAAATGATGCATAATTATATTATGTATAGATGGCTCAAGAGACAAGCCTGATAAATATAAAACAATAAGCTTAATATGTTATGCTGATGCGACGTATTTAAAGGGCTAGGGTGGTGGGAAAAATCTGAAATGTTCAATTTGGATAAAGATAGCCTGTATGAATTTAGTGACAGGCCTTCTCTAAATGAGAAAGTTTCTGCAGTTGAATATATGGTGTGATTTTTAAACAGCTTAGTTATACCAGTTCAAACATCGCTGTATACACTCCTGTTTTGGTGTAAATCAGGCCTATTTCTGCTTAGCTTAAATCAATTTAAGATAAACTGAAATAACTCTGGTTTACAGCAGCTGTTAGCCACAGCTGAAAACTCCGCACCCTTTCCAACATTTAGATTATTTTAGTGACCAGTTTTAGAAACCAATAAGTGTCACTATGTATCAGATTGAAAATTGCACTTGTTTGAATTATGACCCACTATATTTATTGGTTAACCATTGATATACTGTGAAAATTGTCATTATTTAAGTTCTGATATGGTTTCCCATCACATTACAGAATGTTATAAAATAAAGCATTGATTTTTTGCCCTGAGGCTGAAGTACTGGAATGCAAAATCATACTATTTTGATTACTGTTTAGCTTTTTAAATTAATTAATTCAACATGATTTTAGCTTTTATCATCTTGATATTTTGCTTGAACTAGAAATCAAATCATTTTTGTACCATCTTAAGCTTTTTGTGGTGATATTGCAGTTATTTGAAATTCTGTATGTTTCTAAGCAATACTACTTAATTCAAATTTTGCCATAACTAATTTGATATACTTGTTGACCAAGAGTTCTGTTGTACAGGGAGTTAAGCTTTTACATTGTTGCAAAGCAGCCAAACAATCCTAGTGATGATACGTTCTCATGTTCCAAAAATAATCTGGTATGAGCAGGTCTTTATTTTCTTCAGGGTTTTTACTCAAGAGTAAACAAAAAGACTGGTAATAGCCAAGTTTTAATAAATGAATAAAACAACATGTCTAAATGGTTCTGAGACTGCATTTAGCTAAGCATCCGTTAGTTGTGGTAAGCTTTGGGTCAATAAGGCCTTATGTCTTCTGTGTCTGTATATTCCCAAATTTAGGAGTTGCAGTCTCCGATGCCTTGAGCTTAGAATATTTTAGAAAGCTATGTCAGTTTTGTAGAGGTGGATGCACAAGCTGTAGAATTGGTCGCTAGAGCTGCTAAATCTAAAAAAAAATTGTGTAAAGGAGAATATCTCTTATGTTTCTGACTCAGAACTTCCAGTTGTGAACCAAATGTGAATTGCTGCATTTCTGTCTTCCTTTCCAAATCTTGAAACCATAGTTCTGCCATGTGTGGACTTTGCCATTAATTTAATGAGGCATTCACTGTGAAACATAAAATATGATCGTTTCAATGGCAGTATTGTTAACCATTTTATTGCTGATATTCAGAAAATATTAGGTTTGACAATAGATTGTACACAAAATACTAATATTGCCATTGGCATATAAATGAGTGTTAACCAGTAGCTCTGTTTACTACACAGGGTTTTCAGAAGAGGGCCTGCAGATCTAAGCAGTCATTTTTTTAGCTCTGCAGAGATAGCCAGACTGTCTTCAGAATTTCAAGTGATATCTATAATTTCAAAGCCGTTGAAATATATGTAGACAGCTTCCTCCCTAAGAGGAATTCCCAGTTAACCATGTATGTTCCTCATTTTTTACAATTGTCTTTTTTCCTATTTTTAACTGTCTTAGTGCACAGAAGCATGATTACTGTACATTCAGCAAAGTAAACCCCAGCAATATAATACCAACCAAGTATTTGACCAAACTTTCAGAATATTATTTCTTTTTAGCAAGTAGTATTGTGCCCTTATATATGTTATCCTCCTTTTTTCAGTACACTGCAGTCACCTTATGCTTCTCATACATACTTCAAAATTAAGAGATACCAGATCTAGTGGATAGGGGAGTCTCCACTACTATTTCAAAGAAGGGCTGCCAAAGGACATAATTAGTAAATGCATTTTTGCTACAATATAACAAATTTTATAAGGCTACAATGTCCTAAATCCTTCCCCAGTGTTTAAGACAAAGGATCACGGGATCTTACCATTTCCATAAGGTATGTTTCACTCACATAACTTCGTGAGTGTGTATGTAGCTCCTTGTGTAATCAGACTTCTAGTACAATAGGAAGAAGCCTTGCTAAATAAACCATGGGATGTAAAAACAGATTTTTCTTTTGTGATTATAAAGATGTATACCTGCTGCTTTCCATAATTCAGTTATTAATGGACAGAGCTACCAATTATATAACAGTATGTCCTTACAATCACAGCCTTTTCATCATCGTATCAAGAACTCTTTTATGACTGTATTAAATGAATGGTCAATATTTACACAGTCTCCTAGGGTTTGCTTTGTGGATTGGCTTGACATTTCTGAGGGAATAATATTTAAGGCCCTGATCCAACAGAGTACTTCAGCACATTGTTAAGAGTTATGCCGGATGAGGACCTTAACAACAACAAAAAAACTACTTTGTTTAAAGCGTAAATCCACATGTATTAAAAAATCTCTAAGTTTGAAGAAATCCCCCTTTTTCTAGTATAGGATTTTTTTAAAAAGAAATTGTGTTTAGTTGGCCATGTTAATATTTATAGCTTGGGACTTTACATTTGGTATTTGGGTCTTATTCCACACAGTATTCCTGTAACTACATATAGCCTTTACACTAAATTTTTTTGGTAACCAGGAGGATGCACTATACTTTTACACATTTATTTAAGCAATTATAGCTGGACTTACATTTATTCAGATTCTTAATTTTTACATTTTTTATTATATTAGAAAACGGTTAATAATGCATTTGTTTACTATACAGTTCATTTTTTTTACTTGTGATTTGTGCTAAGCTCCGCTTGGATGGAAATTCAATTTAAAATGCACAAAACCAGCATTTTAAATGGTTTTTAATCACTTATTAAAACTACCTAAAATGTTCTGGAGACACGAAAATTTTTTTTTATCAAAATATGTTTTGCATTTTAAAACTAACTGATTTATTAAACCAAGGAAGTATTACCTTAGCTAGTGAACTAGAGCGGTTGTTTCTGGTCAGCATATTCTTTAAGGTTTTGAGGACTGGTAGATCTCGTTCTCTCACACCTAGTTTTTATTGATAGATTGGAAGAAGAAAATAAGCTTTTCTGCTTCAACTCTCTCATCATTTTCTTAACTCTCCCGCATCATTTTTTTTAACTTTGAATGAATAGTCATTGAACTGAACTAGCTGAATAAACTGAAATGATAAAGTACTCTCTCTGCACCTACTGCTGTCAAAAGCTGGTTCAGCACTTCAGTGGATCCTGGTTCCAGGTGCTTAATCAGTGACTTCCACCAATTCACTAGTTTGGCTTTTTAAAAAGCTTGGTAGTCAACATGTTATCAGTAGTTCGCTGTCAAATTGGGAGGGCATATCTAGTGAGGTCCTGCAAGGATCAGTCCTGGTTTGGGACTATTCAATATTTTCATTAATGGCTTGGATGATAGAGTAGAGAGTATGTTTATAAAATCTGCAGTTGACACCAACCTGGCAGCGGTTGCAAGCGCTTCGGAGGACAGATTTAAAATTCAAAATGACCTTGACAAATTGGAGAATTGATCTGAATTCAACAAGATGAAATTCAGTAAAGACAAGTGCAAATGTACAGCTACAAAATGGGGAATAGGTGGTAGGATTGTTGAAAAAGATCTGGGGGTTATAGTGGACCACAAACTGAATGAGAGTCATCAGTGTGATGCAGCTGCGAAAAAGGCAAATATGATTCTAGGGTGTATTAACAGGAGTGTTGTATGTAAGACACAGGAGGTAATTGTCTTGCTCTATTCAGCACTGGTGATGTCCTAGTTGGAGTACCCAGTCCAATTCTAGGCACCACAATTTAGGAAAGATGTGAACAAATTGGAAAGAGTCCATGTAAGGACCTGGAGATTAGCACCCAGGTCTGCAGAGCCTGAAGCAGCTGATATTCCCGCAGTGCCACTAAGAGGCCTTGCAGAGGCACAGCCAGGGAGCAGTGTCGAGAGTAGGCACAGGAAGTACCTCCCAAGTGACCCAGAGTGACAGTACCCTGAGGCCCTCTGATTAAAGTATATAATGAATAGCCTAATAACAGAACAATAAAGGAAAGGACGATATACAGTCATATGGGTGAATTACTTAAGTTGAATTTACATTCACAATCAAGAGAACACGTTTTCAGCAGTAATTAAATGAGCAGAACAGTATAAAGGAAATTAAAGACATGGGGCTCAGGTAAAACATCATGAACTGGGTAGGATCTTGCTGTGTTTTTAAAGACAATTTTCATGGGCATTGCAATCACATACAGTTGTGGCCTCAGAGTTGGATGTTTTTTCTTTTAGAGTGTACAGAGCCCTATTGTCAACACTACATTGAGAAGATATATCTCCACTACAGTGCAGGAATTATAGAAAAGTCTTTTCTGAACACACAGAGAGCCGCCTTGGAATCCTCATGTGCTTGTAACAAGGAGACTTCTCTAAATGTCATAACAGACTGTTGAAACATTAATCTTTATAAAGCTCATCATCTTGCTTTTGCTGTTGATTATATTTTTGAGATGTAGAATGCCTGTGTTAAAACCCACTTGTCAGGTGTTCTTTAAAATTTCTATGTTTGCATACTTCTGTAAAAATAGGTGGTACTTTCACCATCACCTTTACAAAATGAGTAACAAAGGAAATGGATGGGTTTATACCTGTTGTGGTTTTCTGTTTCTATTATCTTTACACAGTATATATAAGTGAACATGAGTTGGGTATATATTTTAAGTTCTGGTGTTTGCAGCATACAGTTTAAACTCAAACTGGCCCAACAATTTGTAGTAGTAGTAAATACCTATATTAGGGTAACACCCAAACCTTCTACTTGGTCCCTTTCTCCTCAGAGCTACGGGGTTATGAGTGCATGTGTGACGTTGTGGACCTAACTAAGATAGCCAAAAGCAAATCTATCACTTTCAAGCTGTGCCCATCCTGTGATGGCACTGTCTACCAGTGATTAAAGAACTTGGTGTGCCTTCTAATTTGGGAGAAGCATGTTTCTGAGCACTGTATGCAGGTTCCTGCTCAACTGTACAGGTAGAGCACTACAAAGGTGCTTTAAGCTTCACCTCATAAAAGTTGCTGCCAGGTCTTTTGTTCTTAGACATCTGTCTGGCTGAGAACTAGGTACTGGGTCCCTATTGTGTTCTGTTTGTCTGGAATGAATAGCAAGACAAGCTCCATGCCCAGAGAAAGCTCAGTATGCAGGGATTCCATTAAGTTGTCTTGAGTCTGATGCTGAGGCCCATGTAAAGCCACACACTTTAGGAACCCTTCATGTTCCACAAGACCAACATTATGTAATCAGGAAATGGGCTCATGCTTCACTGGCAGGCCCTTTGAGTCCTTGGAAGACTCTGTTTCTCAGCAATGTTCTTCCTTCTCTGAGCCAAGGAAGAAAAAGGAAACAGAGCCATGGATGCATTGGGACACAGTGGGAGGCCATTGTGCCCCAAAACATCAGTCACCATCATCACAGATGACAAAATTAGCATAATAAGTATACTTCAGTGGACATGTTCCAGCTTTATCCACCATCAGAGCACTGCCACCCAAACTTGTTGGTCCGTGTGGTCTGGATAGATAGATATCCTGTTCTAATTGAGCCAGTTCAGTGGTTTGAGTGACTGGTTAAGCGCATGGAACCAGAGTCTGTTGAAGGGCAAAACCAGCTTTTGACAGCAGTCGCCTCTTCCGCAGGTGCAGAGAGAATATTTTCTTAATTTCAGTTTATTCAGTTAGTTCAGTTCAGTCACTAGTTAATTCAAAATTAAGAAACCAAGTGGGAGTTGAAAAAGCAAGAAAGCTTGTTTTCCTCTTCCAAAGTATGAATAAAAACTAGAGGTGAGAGGATGAGATCTATTAGTTTTAAAATCTTTAAGGACACGATGACTAGGCATAATCACTTCAATTCACTGCAGATATTACTTCCTTTGTTTAATTAATCCGATAGTTTTAAATACAGAATATGTTTCGATATTTACTTTTTTTTCATGTATCCAGAACATTTTAGGAAGTCTTGTTAACTAATAACAAAACAATTTTTAGATACCGTTTTTGTGCATTTTAATTTGAATTTCCATCCAAAAAGAGCTTGACACAAATAGCAAGTAAAAAATTAATTTAATAAACAAGAAATGCCTCATTTGCCATTTTCTAACGTGATTAAAATTAGTAAATAAAATCTGAATAAATGTAAGTTAAGCTATGCTATTGATTAAATAAATGGTTATCTAAAAGAAGCAATAGATTTCATGTAAAGGCAATATTTAGTTGCAAATCAGCATGTTTTAAAGGTTATCAACCAATGAGAGTCAACCTTTCTTTAGGAAAATAACTTAAAAGTACAAATGCAAAACACAAGTAAATTGATAATTTAAATCAAGGTTTGCTGCTTGCTGATTGAAATCATGATTAAAATCAGTGGTTTTAATCAATCCTCCTGATATCATTTATTTTTGGCAAGAAGCCAACAGGCAGGCATAACCAAAACCATTGAAAATAGGATTTCTGATTGAGCTGACATTTCATACAAATAGTAGAATTCCCTCTGATTATTCAGTACTTGATCTATACTGCCTCTGCAAAGCCTCTCACTGCTTCTGAAAGAACCTTTTCAAATGACACCTTTTGTGGTATTTTTGCACTTGTCTTATTAGATTTAGAATTCAGGAATCTTTGAAACCTGAAGAACAGTTGATTTAAGTAGTTGATGTGTAATTATAAACTGTGTAATTTATAAGCAACAACTAGAGAAACTGTCTGATTACTTTAATAAATATATTTATAGGTGCTCAGACTTTAATGGGTGAAAATAATCATTCACTTTATAAGTGCTTGTCAAGCTTATATCTGGCTTATGTTTATTTTGCAGTATCAGTATTTGGGCTATTCATTTGCTCAGTGCGACATTCCCATTTATCGATGTGTATGATACCACTTGTTAACACTGTGAATGCTAAGGTGCAGCCACTCCTGATGGAGAAATTTCTTACGATTTTGGATTTCATAAGAGTATATTGGATACACACTGTTGGTGGAATGAATTATATATAAATTGGCAATGGAGTGAGCTACTCTACCCAGATCACAGAACATATTTTTATTTTCAGGGGTCATAGCACTTTCAGTAATTTTGCTTCTAAGCACTTAGAATCTCAGTGTAATGTTTCTCTATGACTTAAGTTTATTAAAGTGCTTAGCCTGAGACTGATGTAATGTTAAAGAAATATCTAATTTCTTTCTATCACTAAGGCAAAAATTTTTACTCATAAATAACCACAGGATTTAGCCATAGCTTCAGGATTAAGTATGATTTACTGAAATTTCATTTACTGGAGAAAACCCTCACCTCTCGTTTTCAGCAAAGTGTTCACTTACAAAGGGAGAGGTTCAAAGGAGGAAGATCGTCATTATTAGTTCTGCAGCAGCGTTTTTGTTGTTTTTCTTGAGAAACGATTGGATTGTGAATGAAAAATAGTAAAAATCAAAACAAAATCGTATTTATATAAAATATATAATTCAAATAGAAGAATGTACTTTTCATTATATTTCTATTTAATTTTTCTAACAGTAATGAAGTAATGTAGGGAATTATTTTAAACCCTGCAGTTGCTTCTGAACTGACTTCTCAGTTTGACGGATCTTTAGTGAAATTCTCCATCTTTTGTATGCAAATAATACTTTTCCTCCCTTCATACGGTTCACAATGGGCTTCACTTTTTAAAGAAATGTGACTTTGATATTTTTCAGGGATTTCTACATGCAGTATTTGAGCGACTAAAACAGTTTCTGGAATGTAGTAAGTACTTTTTTCAAGCATGCTATCCTCTTCTGGTACATTAATAATATTAAGATTCCCCCAACCTCTAATATTTAAACAAATAGTTGGTGTCTAAGGCATTTTGACATTTTCTCATGAATACAAAACAAACTGTATTTCAATGCACTTCTCAATCCTAGTGTACAGAAAAGATGTTCAGCAATAATACAGATCTTAATTTTGAATGCTAAATAACTAATATATCTCATATAAACCACAGAACAAAGAGGAAACATACAAAAAAAGGTTACATACGTAGAATGTAAAAAGAAACTAAGCCATCTCAAGCTTTTCCTTGGAAGATGCCATGGATGAGTTTTGGAAAATGTCAAATGGGACAGAATTTGTGATTATTGCCTCCAATGGTATCATGAAACAGTCAGTAGTTTTAATCTCAAATTTCATTTACTGTGACAGGAAATACTGTGACAGATGTTTTTTTTCAGGTACATTTGTCCAAAAATACATTTGTGGTTCATTTAGTCCGATATCCTGTCTATGTCAATGATCAGTACCAGATGTTTCAGATGAAGATACAAGAAACCCTGTAGGGGACAATTAGGGAACAACCTACCTATAGGGAAAGTTTCTTCCTGACATTTGGTTAATGATTAGCTTATGCTTTGAAACATTAGTGTTTAATATATCTTTCAGTGTTTATCCTGTCTAATCTAGCAGCGAATGTTCTTATGTGGATATCTATATATGTATCTATTAAGACCTTTGCATACATGATAGCTTGTGGCAATGGGTTCCATAGGTTTCATTGAATGATGCTGTTTTTGTTAAGTGGGTAAATTAGCACAGAGTTTACCTTTACTATACGCAAAAAGAAAAGGAGTACTTGTGGCACCTTAGAGACTAACCAATTTATTTGAGCATAAGCTTTTGTGAGCTACAGCTCACATACAATTAACTTAGGCTTGAATAGAGACTGGGAGTGGCTAAGTCATTATCCAAGGTAACCTATTTCCCCTTGTTTTTTCCTACCCCCCCCCCCATGTTCTCGTTAAACCCTGGATTTGTGCTGGAAATGGCCCACCTTGATTATCATACACATTGTAAGGAGAGTGGTCACTTTAGATAAGCTATTACCAGCAGGAGAGTGGGTTTGTGTGTGTGGGGGGAGGGGGGCTGAGAAAACCTGGATTTGTGCTGGAAATGGCCCAACTTGATTATCATACACATTGTAAGGAGAGTGATCACTTTAGATAAGCTATTAGCAGCAGGAGAGTGGGGTGGGAGGACGTATTTTTTCATGCTTTGTGTGTATATAAAAAGATCTTCTACACTTTCCACAGTATGCATCCGATGAAGTGAGCTGTAGCTCACAAAAGCTGATGTTCAAATAAATTGGTTAGTCTCTAAGGTGCCACAAGTCCTCCTTTTCTTTTTGCAAATACAGACTAACACAACTGTTACTCTGAAGCTTTACTATACGATTCATTGTGTCATACATATACCTCTACTGTGTCTCTTCTTATTTGTGTCTTCCTTAAAGAGTCCCAGTCTTATCATTGTATACTTATTCAGAAATGTCTCTGTGCCTGTAATCATTTTTGTAATCAGTCTTTAATCCATTCTGTTTTAGCTATATCTTTTTGAAATAAGGTGACCAGAAGTGAATATAGTATTCCATGCCGTGGGTGTACCATGGACTTTTAATAATGGAATTATAAGCTTGTCAGTGTTTTCTACCCCCTTCCTTGTCCCTCCTAGCTGTTGTTTGCTTTTATGACAGCTTTTTCACTGAGCTGTCCATAATGATGCTCATGTTTTTTCCTGAGCTTTTATAACTAATTTAGAAGTAGCTGCTTGCCCAATATTTGGGTCTTTGAATTTGTCAGCACTGAATTTCATCTGCCATAGTGCTACCTGTTCACCTTGCTTTATCTGTAGTTAGGAGGATATGATAGCAAGAGTGAGCTGTGTCTGCAAAGATAATTTTTCCAAATGTGGATATTAGGAAATAAACCAAAGATTAAGAAATGATGTTTGTTAAATATCTGTGATTTACCAGGTAGAAGTATAGGAACAGAAAATGTATGCAGAGACCGTCTGGAAAAGACTATTATTCTGTTCACTAAAGTGGTAAGTTCACAATTCCTTTACTAGAATGGAGTTTTCAGCATTTTGAATGAATAATCCACATTAAGTTAAATATATATTCTTTAAAACTCATTTTATATACTGTGAAGAAGCAGTTAATTGTAATTCATAGCTTCACTCTCTCAAAATATAATCTTGAAAACATGTATTCCTTTTAAGAGAAGAGTATCTGCTTTACTCAGGACACTAATGTGAACTCTCAGAATGTAACATACACTTCAATACCTAAAATAAAATTACATGTATTTCAAAGGTAAAATTTATAGCCACTGTTTTGGAGCCTGTTGTTGACAGACATATTTAAAAAAAAGGTTAATATAAGTGATTGTAAACAATTTTCCAGTCTTCTCTATTAAACATCTGCACTCACTTGAAAATGTGGGTTGTGAGTAACAAATAAGAATAGTCATGATCATATTAAGTAACTGACCGTTCTTGATTAGTTTACTTAAAAAACAAACAAACGAACAAAAACCAACCCAGACTTTTCAGCTGCAATTTAGTATTTTAGGCCTGCACAAGGAGTATGTGCTTATGGCAGAAGACAGTTTTAGGTGCATCATCTTTCAGACATGCAACACCAGTAACATTCCCAGTATTTGAGGATTCCATCTGCTGGCCCATATGACTTCTTACTTAAACATGGAGCCTGATTATCAGAGATGCCAAGCACTTGCACTTCCAATTGAAGTCAAGCTGCAGGCAGTCAATATCTCTGAAAATTAGGCCCATAGTTTTTTGATGTCTCCTGTAAACAAAGCATTTATATATCTTTCTTTCTCATTCAAACTAACAACCGGAGAGTACAGGGACTGTTCCCAAATTCATCTTTCATTTATTTTTTTGGTAGATGTGAAGAAGCAATTCATTCTCCTCAGACTAGCCTCCCTGAGGATTGTATGGGTGCAAGCCTTTTGGGCTCAGGTGACCGTGTGTGACTCAAAGAAACAAGGGGGTGAGGCAATATCTTTTATTGGACCAACTTTTGTTGGTGAAGGAGACATGCTTTCAAGCTACACAGAGCTCTTCTTGGTCACAGAAGAGCTCTGTATAGCTCAAAAGCTTGTCTCTGTCACCAACACAAGTTGGTTCAATAAAAGAGATTGCCTCACCCACCTTGTCTCTCTCATATCCTGGGACCAAAACAGCTACAAGAAAACTGCGAACAACATGTCTGACTCAGTCATTTTTGGAGTGCTACAGAAATTTGAAGGAGCTGAAGAGAAAATTCTAGAGTAAAGGCCAGGAAGCTAGGTAACTCAGAACACTTCAGAATTTTAATCCTTATGGATTCGAAGGCTTCATAGAAGAAAACATAGCCTATATAAGAAAAGCCGTGCGGAACACAATGCCATCCACAGCCTCAGAAACAACTCTGACATCATAATCAAAAAGGCTGACAAAGGTGCTGTTGTCATCATGAATAGGTTGGAATATGAACAAGAGGCTGCTCGGCGGCTCTCCAACACCATTTTCTACAAGCCATTAAATTCTGATCCCACTGAGAGTTACCAAAAGAAACTACAGCATTTGCTCAAGAAACTCCCTGAAAAAGCACAAGATCAAATCCCCACAGACACACCCCTGGAACCCCGACCTGGGATATTCTATCTACTACCCAAGATCCATAAACCTGGAAATCCTGGGCGCCCCATCATCTCAGGCATTGGCACCCTGACAGCAGGATTGTCTGGCTATGTAGACTCCCTCCTCAGGGCCTACGCTACCAGCACTCCCTGCTACCTTGAGACACCACTGACTTCCTGAGGAAACTACAATCCATCGGTGATCTTCCTGATAACACCATCCTGGCCCACTATGGATGTAGAAGCCCTCTATACCAACATTCCACACAAAGATGGACTACAAGCCGTCAAGAACACTATTCCCGATAATGTCACGGCTAACCTGGTGGCTGAACTTTGTGACTTTGTCCTTATCCATAACTATTTTACATTTGGGGACAATGTATACCTTCAGATCAGCAGCACTGCTATGGGTACCCGCATGGCCCCACAGTATGCCAACATTTTTATGGCTGACTTAGAACAACGCTTCCTCAGCTCTCGTCCCCTAACGCCCCTACTCTACTTGCGCTACACTGATGACATCTTCATCATCTGGACCCATGGAAAAGAAGCCCTTGAGGAATTCCACCATGATTTCAACAATTTCCATCCCACCATCAACCTCAGCCTGGTCCAGTCCACACAAGAGATCCACTTCCTGGACACTACAGTGCTACTAAACGATGGTCACATAAACACCACCCTATACCGGAAACCTGCTGACCGCTGTTCCTACCTACATGCCTCCAGCTTTCACCCTGACCACACCACACGATCCATCGTCTACAGCCAAGCTCTGCGATACAACCGCATTTGCTCCAACCCCTCAGACAGAGACAAACACCTACAAGATTTCTATCAAGCATTCTTACAACTACAATACCCACCTGTGGAAGTGAAGAAACAGATTGATAGAGCCAGAAGAGTTCCCAGAAGTCACCTACTACAGGACAGGCCTAACAAAGAAAATAACAGAGCGCCACTAGCAGTCACCTTTAGCCCCCAACTAAAACCCCTCCAACGCATTATTAAGGATCTACAACCTATCCTGAAGGATGACCCAACACTCTCACAAATCTTGGGAGACTGGCCAGTCCTTGCTTATAGACAGCCCCCCAATCTGAAGCAAATACTCACCAGCAACCACATACCATACAACAGAACCACTAACCCAGGAACCTATCCTTGCAACAAAGCCCGTTGCCAACTGTGCCCACATATCTATTCAGGGGACACCATCACAGGGCCTAATAACATCAGCCACACTTTCAGAGGCTCGTTCACCTGCACATCCACCAATGTGATATATGCCATCATGTGCCAGCAATGCCCCTCTGCCATTTACATTGGTCAAACTGGACAGTCTCTACGTAAAAGAATAAATGGACACAAATCAGATGTCAAGAATTATAACATTCATAAACCAGTCGGAGAACACTTCAATCTCTCTGGTCACGCGATTACAGACATGAAAGTTGCGATATTACAAAAAAAACCCTTCAAATCCAGACTCCAGCGAGAGACTGCTGAATTGGAATTCATTTGCAAATTGGATACAGTTAACTTAGGCTTGAATGGAGACTGGGAGTGGCTAAGTCATTATGCAAGGTAACCTATTTCCCCTTGTTTTTTCCTAACCCCCCCCCCCTTCCCCCGAGGTTCTTGTTAAACCCTGGATTGGTGCTGGAAATGGCCCACCTTGATTATCATACACATTGTAAGGAAAGTGATCGCTTTAGATAAGCTATTACCAGCAGGAGAGTGGGGTGGGGGGAGGTATTTTTTCATGCTTTGTGTGTATAAAAAGATCTTCTACACTTTCCACAGTATGCATCCGATGAAGTGAGCTGTAGCTCACGAAAGCTTATGCTCAAATAAATTGGTTAGTCTCTAAGGTGCCACAAGTACTCCTTTTCTTTTTGCAAATACAGACTAACACGGCTGTTACTCTGAAACATAGCCTATATACTGCATGAACAAAGCCTGATTCATATAGGAAACTAGTCTTTCTTCCTCTTTTGTCTCTCTCCTGTTGTGCTTATCTTTCTTGGTCTCCTGTGATCTTTAAGTCTGAATAAGCTTACTACAGATAGAAAATGAATGGAAGTCTAATCTTGTGCTGAGATTGAGTTTGTTGAAAGCACATCTAGAGTGCAATAGCAGAGACAGCACTGAACAAATTGAGGGGAAGACTTTTAACTTTCCCTATTCAAGTAGACAATTTCCATTGCTGCCGCTTACAAAGAATTTCAGAGTAGAGAATGATTACAGTCACTAATAGGGGCTTATGTGAGCCTTTTGTTAACAGGCCCAGCCTTTGGCTCTGCAAAGAAGAATCAGATTTCATTTTAAAAAGTTTCCAACCTTGCAGAGACACCTTTGAAAATACATAGTTTAAAATGGTTTTTATAAGTAATTACTAAGATTTAAAGGAACAAATGCCTGGACAGGAGTGAGGGGGAAAGAAACTGAAGATTCCTTTGTACACACCTGTCAAGGTTCCTTCCCCACTCTGAACTCTATGATACAGATGTGGGAACCTGCATGAAAGACCCCCTAAGCTTATTCTTACCAGCTTAGGTTAAAAACTTTCCCCAAGGTACAAATTTTGCCTTGTCCTTGAACAGTATGCTGCCACCACCAAGCAATTTAAACAAAGAACAGGGAAATAGACCACTTGGAGACGTCTTCCCTGAAAATATCCCCCCAAGCCCTTCCTGGGGAGGCTTGAGAATAAACAAGTTGAGCACAGACCAACTTGGCTTTCTTAGGACCCTAAGAACCCAATCAGATTCTTAAAAAACAGAACTTTATTCGAAGAACAAAACAAAGATAAAAGAAACACTCTGTAATATTAGAATGGAAGATAATCTCACAGGCAGGCAGATTCAAACCACAGAGAATCCCTTTAGGCAAAACCTTAAATTACAAAAAGCCACAAAAACAGGAATACACATTCCCTCCAGCACAATGAATTTTACAAGCGAAAAAACAAAAGAAAATCTAACACATTTTCTAGCTAGATTACTTACTAACTTTACAGGAGTTGGAAGGCTTGCATCCTTGATCTGTTCCCAGCAAAGGTATCACACAGACAAAACCCTTTGTGTCCCGTCCCCCCTCCAGATTTGAAATTATCTTGTCCCCTCATTGGTCATTTTGGGTCAGGTGCCAGCGAGGTTACCGTAGCTTCTTAACCCTTTACAGGTGAAAGGATTTTGCCTCTGGCCAGGAGGGATTTTATAGCACTGTATACAGAAAGGTGGTTACCCTTCCCATTTATGACAGCACCTTTTTTACAGAAAAAGTTATTCAGTTATAATGGAAAAGTATCCCAACAGATCAAATCACTAATCCTTCTCAAGCCCCAGTACATATTGGTGTGATTATCATAGACAGAAATCTCTTAATATTTAGGGGATGGGCAGCAAAATATTATCTTCCAGGCACATCCCAAAATCCTCAGTTTGTCCCTGTGCATACTGGTATGATGCTTGATTGATGGGGCATCTGTCACAGTTGGAGAACATAGGATTGGCAAAAAAATTTTGTAGGTCTGATTTAAAAAGAAAAGCCACGGGTTGGCTCTGCTTGTTAAAATGTTCAGCCCTCTCCAAAGCTGGGATTTGTCATGACCAATGCAGTGTCTAAAAAGCATCTAGGTGGAGTAAGCTGGTAAAGTAAATGTTCAGTACTTTAAATATGGTTGGAAACAGGTATGAATGGTGGATTACTAATAAGAATATTGTTAATTTGGGGGCTAGCTTTTTTCTTGTTTTAGGGAAAATCAGTTCTTGCATCTGTGAATTGTTACTTATGAATAAAATAGCACTGAATAGTTGAAAAAGTACATGGTTCCTTAAACTGTCATTCTTATAAACAAAACATGGCTTTGGAGTTGAGAATTAGAATGCCAACAGATAAAATGAATGAATCAGTAAGCACTGTAAAAGTGATTTTGTTTTAATTTAATTTTTGTGGCCAACTGTTAGATTTGCACATTACATTAATGTGCTCCTGTTTTTGCAAGATGGTTTATGAAAGTCCTTTGTGCACATAAAATGTGTATGAATTAAGTCATATGATGTTTTTCTTCCCTCACTTTTTAGCTTTTGGACTTCCTGGACCAACATCCTTTTTCATTCACCCCTCTGATTCAGAGATCATTGGAGTTTGCTGTAAGCTATGTTTTCACAGAGGCTGGTGAAGGAGTTACATTTGAGCGATTTATTGTCCAGTGCATGAATCTCATTAAGATGATTGTAAAAAATTATGCTTACAAGCCATCAAAACGTTTTGAAGGTACTGCTGCTCTTTCCTCAGCATGTTTTCCCATTCTTGGAAAAAAAGAAAAAGCTTGCCAGCTGTGACACAACACTAACTTCAAATGTTTTTAAGAAAGCCATTTTAAAAGGTGTTTAAAATTCTTAACATTGTACTAGTTAACATGATCATATAATAAATATTGCATATTATTAATATTTGGACTGTGAAAACCAAGCTTTAGGAAAGAATCTCCAAATCGTTTTATAATTAACACTTAAATCCATAAGGAACATGCAGCAAAACAGCTTTCCCACATAAAAATGCAGAGAAATTACTTACTGCTTTGGCTTTCATTAACCATATAAAATAAAGAGCCCGTATTTAGTTCAAGGGCCAAGTTAATTTATGGTTCATCAAACTCAGTGATGTCTTTTTCCTTTGCTAGGAAAATGTCTAATAAAAGAATGTTTCTACTGTGTACCATAGTTCACAGCAGTACTGTCTGAGCTACAGAATCAAAGTAAAAGTTTCAGCATGCTGTTGAATGCAATTACTTTTTCTGCAATTCTGACTCTATGGTTGTTTCACAAGAGGCTGGTTCGAGCTAAAATTTTTTTAATCTAATGCATGGATAGTTACAATTACTTTCCTTAGTGTTGAAACACATCTGTCTATAAAGATTACTTAATTTTAGTTTTAGTTTCATGTTTGCATATGATGAGACACCAGCATCTAATTGGATTCAGAAAAAAAGTATTGTGATAAAGTTCCTCCTCTGCCTTGGTGGGTTCTGCGCTTATTGGCGGATTTTGCTCCCCTCAGAGATTCACGGCAGCCTTCAGTTTGGTCACTTTTGCTAGTGGCTCAAACCTGCTGTTCACTCAGCTAACCTCATCACTGGCCAGCATGGGAAAAAGGGAGGAGAACAATCCCCACAGTTTCTGCTGACCCACCTAGTGGGTCGGGGGACAGGCCAAGGACCTTCCTCTCTGGTGGGACCCACAGTCCCAGGTCAACTCCTCTGGTATCAAATAAGGAGTTGGGAAGATGGGGGGAATCTGGACCCGCCCTCTACTCCGGGTTCCAGCCCAGGGCCCTGTGGATCGCAACTGTCTACAGCGTTTCCTGTAACAGCTGTGTGACAGCTACAGCTCCCTGGGCTATTTCCCCATGGCCTCCTCCCAGCACCTTTGTTTTCCTCACTGCATGACTTTCCTTCTGATGCCTGATAACGCTTGTACTCCTCAGTTGTCCAACAGTACGCCTTCTCGCTCTCAGCTCCTTGTGCACCTCTTGCTCCCAGCTCCTCGCATGCACCTCACTAACTGAAGTGAGGTCCTTTTTAAGCCAGATGCCCTGATTAGCCTACCTGTCCTAATTGATTCTAAGAGCTTCTTAATTGGCTTCAGGTGTCCGAATTAGCCGGCCTGACATAATTGGTTCCAGCAACTTCCTGATTGTTCTGGAACAGCCCATTATCTTAGGGAAAAGGGACCTGCTTAATTGGGGGCTAATGTATCTACCTTCTATCACTCTCCTGTAACCATTGACCTGATCCTGACACAGTATGTAATTTTCCTTTCCAAATTAAAATAATCCAGTGATGGAACTACATTTTTCAAGAAGTTCAGAAATTCTAATGATTTTAATTCAGATTATCAAATCCAGTACTTAAAAATATGTTGCGGGATGAACTGCAGATCTTCAATTGTTTTTTGATATTCTTGTCGCAGGTATTAAAATGTCAATGAACAAATTGTAACATTTTGGATTATGAACTATGAACAGAGAATTAATTATTATGGAAATGCTACTCGCAGTTCCATAATTATGATTTACTTTTTGGAATTAAAGGAGGAGTTAAAACACTTTATGTACGAAGAATACAATGTATCCTGCTAAAAATTACAGCACTTACTCTTTGGGCACCAGATGAATTTTCTGAGAATTTAAAAGTAAGCCTGTTAATTAGTTTGGATTAAAATTAGTTAAAAAAGTTGGTTACTTAAGAAATTTAGCATCCTGTCAGGCCATTTTTATGTCCTGAATGATCTTAATAATGGAGCAACTTAAACTTTTCAAACTTCACATGTAGTTGAAACTCACTGGAATCTCGTGACTTAGTACAATTCAATAATTATTTTAGGCTTAATGGTCATTTTTTGCGTGTATTCTTCATATCTGAAATTTTAATTTTTATCAAAGATGAAGGATATTTTTCTTCTTCTGAGAATTCCACAATAAACTGCCCTCTTTCACAATAGCTGTCATTTTATATTATTCTCAGTGATGATGTAGCTGTAGGGCTACCCACTAACAAAAATGTCCTCTTTCAGAATGGCCTCCTAGTGTTTGTTTCCAGTCACAGTGGAGCCAAGCTGACTTAGGAAAGATGGTGGCTCCTGACAGGATAGGATGACGGTCTTTTCTGAGGGTAGAATCTTTCAGTTATGAAGAACAACAACAAAAAAGACTATTAATCCGAATAATTTAATTAGCAGTCAGGGCTTATTTTATGAGGCATCACTTTCACCAATATTTTCAGCTGATAGAACAATCTTACTTGCTAAACAGTTTTAGGTGCTTTATAAGAAAGTGTCTTTAAGTCAATATGGAGAAGTAATTGTTCCTTTCAGTATGAGAGTCTTCTGTCCAGCATTTTTTTTCTTTATTGATTAATAGGATTCTGGTATAATGTTAAGTCATGGAATAGTAATTGTGTATTACTATTACAGATAGCAGTCCTGAAACTCTTGAAGCACATAAGATAAAGACATCATTCTTCACATACCCAACATTAATGGAGATATGTAGGAGATTAGTCTCTCACTATTTCCTGCTAACAGAGGAAGAATTGACAATGTGGGAAGAGGACCCAGAAGGCTTCAGTAAGAAATTACATTGTATTTTCATCTAATTTTATTAAGATATTTATTACTACCTGTTCCCTTTGGACAGTGCATTAAAAAATGCTCATAGTAAGATCCACAGGAGAAAGTGGCTGACATTTTTCTTTGTACAGTCTTGTATAGAGAGATTACATTCTTGAGATTCTCTACATAACCAGAGATGTGCAGTAACTCATAATGTTTACCTATCCATAATGTTTTCATACTGATTAAATAAGTCACTAATATTGTTTAAAATCATAACTAAAATACTCGCTGTATTTTTATGTAATGTTTTCTTGTTTTCTTTATGGACTGTAGCTGTAGAGGAGACAGGAGGAGATTCTTGGAAATACAGTCTCAGAGTAAGTATTTCAATTTGAATGAAAAAAGATTGATTAAAAAGAAAAGTTGTTCTTCATGCCTTTGCTGAGTGGCCTGTATGGCATTTATTAAAAAAGTATAAACCAACATTTGCAGAAGAATCTGAACTTAGTTACTGTGAACTTCAAACTGTAGCATTATATTTGAATTTGTGTTAAGATATTGACTAATGTTTAGTCTTAAATACACTAGAAAGTAAGTGTACAGTGTGCTTTGGTAAAAGAGGTGGAGTTGATATTCTATACAGTACTGTAAAAATATTGAGTGAGTGAAGGTAATTTCTTTATCATATTTTTCATGTTTTATGTAAAAATTCTAGGTCAGAGACCTACCTTTCTCTGTTCTTTGAGACATTTAGCACATCTTTGAGTGCTGTAAAATAAATACCTAAATAAAGGTTCCTGAGATTCTTTGGCGTAACATTTTCAAGTGTTACATTTTTTAAAACCAAACTATTGTAACAAACAAGATCAGAGGAAGAAGATGCACATATTTAAAAACCAAAACCCCCTACAGAATGTAACATTTCCGCGGGTCAGCATCTGTAGCTTTCAAAGGTGTATCCTTTGATTTCAAAAGCATGATGATACAAAAAGGCATAATATAGAGCATACGTCAGTAGGGGTTGCGTATGCTGTCTTGGAAGACAAAAGAGCATACACTGTGTCCTTTGACACCTCATTGTATAAAACAAACTAACAAAAAAAGACAGAAACTGTGTGTGTATGTGTACATTTTACACACACACACACGTTTTTCTATATATTTTTTCTTTAAGCCTGTTGGTTTATATACATAACACACTTGAGCAAAACAAGTCAGAGAATTTTAGAAAACTTTATTTAATGTTTGTACCATGCTGAAAGATGTGCCAGGTTCCTTACAAAACATAGAGAAAGCTCTGCTCTATAGAGTATGCAGTCTAGATCAAAACATGAAATAAAACTGATGGTGATTAGAAACATAAAGGGCTAAGCAATGGGAGTAGGGCACAGTTACATTATTAAGATTACACATTAATTTAGATTAGTTAGGTACATTTCATGACTGTTTAGTGGAGGCTTTTAGTGGTATTTTTCCAGCCTCCTCTACATCAGCTCTTGCCAGATTCTGGAGTTAATATCCCTGTTTTACAGTCCTTTCCTTGGTCAAAAAGACCATTATGTGGAACAAACACACCAAACAAATATTAATTTTACTTTCCCTTCTTCAAAGAGTGATTCCATAGCTTCTCTGGCTTCCTCTAACACTCTCCATTTTCTGGGGTGAGGGCCGGATTTATATAAACTTGTCTTCCAGCATGCCTTATACAGTCCTGGCTTACAGCTGGCTGCTAGGAAACTGCTTTCCCAGTTATCCCACTGTATTAAGGGAAATTTCAATCCATACTGCTCTTTGAACTCCAGTTTTGGGTACTACACTTAGGAGCCTGGATGTTCATGCGTAACTCAGAACACTTCCTCCGGGACCTCTACTCTGTTTTCCTAGAAAGGAAGAGAATTGAATTAGATTGTTATTAGAATGAGGGCTGCAAAGAGCTCTTTTTGGTCCCTCCCTAAACAGTTCTGCCCTGTTCTTCCTCAGTTCATTGTTTCATTTATCGTTCTCCTTTGGTTGTAGAAATGAGAGCAGTGTGTTGTTTCAAGAACAGATATTCCATATTCATTGGTCACTTAATACTGGTACACGGGACTTGCTGGGCACACAGGGTTGTACTCTGTGCTTTTTATTGGAGTCCAAAATACACTAAAGGAGGCAGCTTATATCCTTATGTATGTAAAATTTTACTAATATCTTGATTCCCTCTACTTCAATTTAAATATATACACAACACTAAAATTGCAAAAAGTCTTGGTTTTAAATTGCTGTGAGAACTGGGATTATCCTATTGTTCCCCCCCATAGTGCGCACCACATTGTATTAGAAATTCTTGTGTATCACCTCCATTCTTATTTGCAATCGTATAACATTCATGTGATATTGACAGCAATACCTTGTACATGGGAAAAGAAAAAATGTTTGTATATTGTTAACTGTCTTTTAATTCATTTTAACAATTGGAAAGAAGACGCAGGAGTCTCTTTGTGATCAGCCAGCTCTCTCCACAGATGAGCAGTAATCTATAGACCACAGTTTAAGAGCCACTTGTGTAAAGATCTACTGTATGCAAGACATTAGTAGCAAAGAACTGAAAAATATATGCTAAGTGAAAATAGAGCAGAGAGACCTGAAGAATACATTTTGGGTAGCTTTGTTAAATATTGGAAATCTAGTATAAAGGTGTAACTTGTTTGTTATGCATGCTATAGGAATAAAAATTGGCTAATTATATTTCTCTCCGTTATTTTCTGATTTATTTAGTAACTGATCAGCAAACTTAGAATGTAAACCTTACATTGTGAATGTGATATGACTGTATCAAAATCTTGCTCTAATTGAACATGCCATATTGTGACAAAGTTACTTTCAGTAAATTGTAGTGTTGGAGTGTTTTTCCTTATGAGCTATTTAGTAGTTTAAATGTATTTATTTTACTGTATCTTAGAACTAGGCTAGACTTGTCTTATTTAGGTTTTTATAACAGATTTGTTTTACTTTTTCAGCCATGCACAGAGGTTCTTTTTATTGATATTTTCCATGAATATAATCAGACCCTTACTCCTGTGCTTTTAGAAATGGTTCACAGTCTACAAGGTAAGATTTTAAAAATATTTTTAATATACTGGAATTTCTATCTATTTCATTTTGTGCAGACTGTATATTAATCCTAATGTTTATGTATTTGTGAACTCTAAATTTGTATCGTAAAATATTTTCCCCATTTTTCAAATATTTCTAAATGATATTGGAGATGTTTTGTAAGTATATTGTGATAAAAATGAAGGGTATATTTACAGAAAGGAAATATTATGAATTTTTGTTTTCATGGACCTAGACTGTATGGTGTCTTTAATAACTATATCAACAACGTAGGGTTTCAGGGCTGAAAAGGAGGTTATTCAGTGTTTATGGTTAGATTTCTTTAGCTGGGGCAAAATTTGGAGCAAGGTCTGTTCTTTAGTGAGGATTTAGAACTCGTAGGATTTTCTACAGTTGCTGACCACCTTCATAAGTCCCGTAAGTTATTTTACAAGGGGCTTACTAAGAAGTCCTTCATTTGTTTAAATACTCCGAAAGAGTTTATGATGTGTCTGACATCACTGCAGAAGCCACAGAATATACTTAAAGGAGATGATGCCAGAGCTTTGCAATCATCCCAGATGTTCTAGCTGAGGTGAAGAATCTTCGGTTAGAAAAGTTCAATCCTTTTCAGTTAGACAGAGGTCCTCTTGGCCAATCTGAAAATAACCAGGACTGCAGCTCAGTCTCTGAGTTTCACAGTCAACCTAAAGGTGTTAGCAGGCCTCACCATACTTTTCATGATGGTAACTTTTGTTTTTACCCCGTGTACTCTGTTTTCCCCCATAGTGTGCATCATAGTTTATTGAAGAGGTTCTTGTGGATCACCTCCATTCTTATTTGCATCATAAAAAGTTTGTGATATTGACAACAATTCCTTATGGCACATAAAGAAAGAAAAATATTTGTATATGGTTAGCTGTCTTTCAGTGCTATTTAATAGTTGGAAAGGAGGAGCAGGAGCCTGTTGGTGATCAACCAGCTCTCTCGTCAGACTAGCAGTGATCCATAGACCACAGTTTAAGAGTCTGTAGACCTGTCTACCCTGTAGACCCAAGCAATCAGTTGTCTTTGTGTGATCAGGAGTCAAGACATTTTAATGGATGATTGCAGAAGTTGGGCCTTATTGCTAGCTCTATCTGCTTCATTCCTAGCCAAACACAGATTTTGAGAGATGAACCGTAAAACCCGAGAATCAATTTTCACAACCCAATTACTTTCCATTTCCCACTTCTTGGGGAATTAACACATCTTTCTTTCTCCTTGGCTTGTTATTTCATTATGTTGGATTGATAGGTTTTGAAGATTGTGAAAGGGCTGCACTCTCTTTACTACAGATAGGTTAATTCAGTTTCTACTGACATAGTTTTGTTCTTAGACCTAGCGACAATGCCTATTCTGAGATTTCCTGGAAATTGATCTTTTTTGCCATAGAAAACAACAATAAATGTCACTAGTTCTGCTTCCGAGCAGGAAGTTGTCAAAGAGTATCAATGGACGCTTTCCCGAAAGACTAGAGTTTAATAGTGAGGGGATGTCCTTCAGCATTTTCCCTGTTTTTTTCCAATCCCCAAAGTTTTTCACAAAGGAGTGCCAGAGAATACCATATGATCTCAATAACCTCAGAAGGTGGACATCAGAGCTATTAGAGGGAGCTGCCTCTATTTCTTCCCCATCAGTCTCAACTTGCAACCTGGATCAGTGTCCAAAACTATGTTATGGATTTTTAGGATATATTTTTAATATGTACCTAGAGTAATGGATATTGAATTCTAAATAAATAGAAATAACGAAATACTTCTTACCCGAGGAATAGATTTTACATCCAGACACAACTTCTATGCACAGACCTTGGATATTTAAGATCTTAGATTGTTTGAATGCTTTGGTACTGTAGGAATTACAGGTTTCTAGCACGGAGGTGACAAAATTAGACTCCCTAAGGTAAAAATCTGGAAATGTTCGTCACTCCTCTGCCAAAAGCTTTTTTGGGTTCCCAAGGTAGGGCCTCCACATTATTAGCTGTAAATACACCTGAAATTTTTGAGGTCTCAAGTATTGTGAGCATGGGAATTACCATTGCCAAAATTGTTTAAAGCATAAAAAAGTCAAAATTAAATGTTTAACTTGTTAGAACTTTATTACATTTAATTATATAACAAACAGTTCTTCGAGTGATTGCTCGTGTATTCCACAATAGGTGCGCATGCTCGCCACGTGCACAGGTGCTGGAAGTTTTTCCCCTAGCACTTACCCGCGGTCCCTGGAGTGGCGCCTGCCTGGTGTGGTATAAGGCCAGCTGCATGCTTTCCCCACCCTCAGTTCCTTCTTGCCGCCAGTGAAGGTGCATCCGAACTGCTCTGCTCCAGCTTTGCTGTAGCTCATCCCCAGAATTGTTCATTCATTCAGTGTTAGTACCTGTAGTTCGTTAGCTGTTGAGTTAGTTTAGTCAGTGAGCCCGGGCTGGGGCATGCCCCACGCCCTGGGGTTTAAGTTGTGCGGCTCTTGTAGGCATTCTATGCCAAGAAGTGACCCGAATGCAGACTGTTTGCTCTGTTTGGGAGAAACCCATATCAGCGAAAGGTGCAAGATTTGCAAGTCGTTTAAGCCTCAGACCAAAAGAGAAAGGGACATTAGGATCCGAGCCACCCTGATGGAATCGGTGCTGACCCCGGCTCCAGCACACCACTCAGAACCGGTACCCAGCACCACGGTGTCGGTATGTGGCGACCCTCCGGTGCCATTGACCAGTTGGCACTGCTCCCCCTCCGCGGGGCACGCCAAGAGGGCCAGGAAGACTCCCTCTTCACAGCGGCACCGAGGGAAGTCTGGGACAGAGGCTAGGCCCATGTCGGGCAGTCCTCGATCCCAGCTGGGCCCCAGGTCTCCGACTCATGTTGAGTGGAGTAGCCTGGCCCCTTCAGAACAGGCCTCTCTGGATGCCATGCACGCCTGAAGCCCTCCAGGTGGCTCAGGACGTTATGTCCATGCTGGTGCCCGGAGCACCGCCGATGTCAGCCCCATGCTCCAGAGGCAAGCCACCTCTGGGATCTCTGCAGTCTCCTCCGGCCCAGTACCGGTCTCAGTCGAGGGAACGTTCCTGACTCCATTCATCGCCCAGCAACCGCTCGGGGCAGAGTCCATGTGGATCGCTCTCAATGCTGACCAGACTGTTTGGCTGGGTTCTGTCCGGCCGGGACTCTCAGCACCGCTCGTCCTCAAGGAGCGAATATTGACGGGACCGCAGCAGGCCTCACCAACAGTCCTCGTCTCGGAGAGGGCACTGCAGTTGGTCATGGCATGGTTGTCGACGCTGTTCCCACTTGGACTCCCACTCCAAGTCTCCGCCAAGACATTGCAGCCCTGGGTGTCGATCGCCATCATCTCGCCGTCGCTGGTCCGCCCGTTGAGGCCTTTCGCGGAGCAGCTGTTACCGTCGGTACCGGTCCTCCACGTCAAGATCGCGGTCCCATGGCCTTTGTAGATCCCAGCACTGCCACTCCTTCCGGTCCAGTGAAAGCAGCAGATTTTATGCCAGCCCGGTCTCCAGTCGTAGCCATCCCTCGATGGGCCAGGCCAGCCAACCCAAACAGCTGGTGCAACAGCAGGTGCAGGGGCACCGAGCATCATGAGCGGCCCAGTGGTACCAGTGGGCACCGTGGTCTCCAGTGCAGCCCCTGGTGGGAGCCTGCTCAGTGGCTGGAGCTTCAGAGAGACAGTCGGCATTTTTTTTTTTTTTTTTAAGACTCCCAAGAAAGGAGTCGGTGGGACATAGGTCCTCGGCACCGTGCCTGGATTCTGACCAGGTGGTGGACCCTCTGATGCCGGATGACACCCAGAGAACCACACCAGCCTCCTTGCACCGCCCGGAGGAGGCAATTGCAGCCCCATCCCCCTTTGTCCCACAGGAGGACTTCAGGGCCCACCAAGAACTCTTAAAGAGGGTGGCAGCAAGCCTCCACCTCCAAGCAGAGGAGATGGAGGAGCCCTCAGACTCCCTGTTTAACGTGTTGTCCCTGTCAGCACTGGGTAGGGTGGCCTTGCCCCTCCATGAAGGGGTGGCTAAGATTTCAAATGCCCTGTGGCAAATTCCAGCCTCATTGGTCAGTCGAGTCAGTCAACCACAGGGAACGGCAGGGTCAGCCAGCTCTGACCCCAAAGAACAAAGACTCTCGGAAACTGGACTCTTTCAGAAGCAAAATGTATTAGTCTTCGAGCTTCCAGTTACAAGTGGCAAATCATCAGGCTTTCCTGAGCTGGTACGAATTCAATCTGTGGGGCTCCCTGCCCAAGTTTGAGGACTCACTCCAGGAGCGCGATAGGAAGGAGTTCAAAGCGCTAGTGGAGGAAGGGGCAGCGGCCACTAGGGAGTCCCTGCAGGCAGCCTCGGATGCTGCGGACGTGGCTCCTGCTCTCTGGGCTCTCCAGCAAGGCGCAGTCTTCCATGCAGGATCTCCCATTTGATGGGAAAGCTCTGTTTGCGGAGGAAACAGATACAAGACTGCATGGCATGAAAGACTCCTGCACGACCCTCCAGACTCTGGGCCTCTATGTCCCGGCTCCGGCAAAACCTAAGTTCAAGCCACAGCAGACTCCCGCCCAGGCCGCCCTCCCAGAGTATGGGGCCGCCCATAAGAAGCAGCAGGACTATAAGAGATGCCTCAGAGGCAGTCTCGGCCTGCCCCCCAGCCTGGGTCCTCCAAGGGCAGGCAGGCAGGGAAAAGGCGTTTTTGACGGGACGCTTGGGGGCACCCCGCCAGTCCTCACCAGGGATCCAATAAAGCTACCCTTCTCCAACTGATTGTGTGCTTTCCTCCCAGAATGGTCATGGCTAACCTTGGACCGATGGGTCCTCAACACCATCTCCCGGGGTTACATCCTCCAGTTTACTTCCTCCCGCCCAACAACGCCCCTGCCCCCATCCCTCTTGGGGGACCCCTCGCACGAAGCTCTGCTTGAGCAGGAGGTGGGGTGGCTCCTAGGACTAGGAGTGATAAAGGCGGTGCCCGAGGAGTTCATGGCAAGAGGTATTACTCCCGTTATTTCCTTATTCCGAAGGCCAAAGGGGGGTTCAGGCCCATCCTGGACCTGCGAGGTCTGAACCAGTACATGGTGAAACTCAAATTCCGCATGGTCTCCCTGGCCTCCATCATCCCCTCCCTGTATCCGGAGGACTGGTATGCTGCCCTTGATCTACAGGACGCATACTTCCACATCCACATATTCGAGGGGCACAGGTGCTTCCTCCGTTCTGTGGTGGGACAGAATCATTACCAATTCACAGTCCTCTTGTTTGGTCTGTCCACTGTTCCCAGGGTGTTTACAAAATGCATGTCGGTGGTAGCGGCCTACCTCAAACTGCAGGGGGTCCAGATATTTTCCTATCTGGATGATTGGCTTGTCAAGGGCACCTCCCGGTCACAGATGAGGGATCACATGGTGCTCCTCCTATCCACATGCACCACCTTGGGCCTGTTGGTAAACAACACCAAGTCCACGTTAGTAACAGTCCAATGCATAGAGTTTATCGGGGCGCTCCTGGATGCAGTGTTGGCCAGGGCCTCTCTCCTGCCAGACAGATTCGAGACCCTGAAAGGTCTCATCGACTCAGTCACAAGGTTCACGGTGACAACAGCCAGGATTTTCCTGCAACTCTTGGGACGCAAGTTGGTGTGCACGTACGTGGTCCGTCACACCAGACTCAGGATGGCCTCCAGCTCTGGTTGGCCTCGAAGTTCTCCCAGGCCACAGACAGGATGGACAAGGTTCTCACCGTGCCAGACTCTGTGATCACCTCCCTACAGTGGTGGTCTGCCCCAAACAACATGCTCAAAGGGTCCTGTTCAAGGACAGGGCCCCGTCGTTGGAGCTGTTGTCCGATGTGTCGGACCTGGGTTGGGGGGCGCATGTGGGGAGCTTTCAGACCCAGGGCCTGTGGTTGGCTCAAGACCTGACCCTACATAAAAATGTCAAGGAGCTCAGGGCGGTGCGGCTGGCGTGCATGGCCTTCTGCTCGCACTTGGAGGGCAAGATAGTAAGGATCCTCACAGACAACATGGCCTCGATGTTCTATATCAACAGGCAAGGCGGGGCCCAATCCTCTGCTTTCTGCCACGAAGCCCTCAGGCTGTGGGACCTCTGTATAGCCCAGGACATCCACCTGAAGGCCTTCCACCTACCGGGCGGATCGCTTGAGCAGGGAAGGGAGGGCGGATTGTTTGAGCAGGGACTTTTCCTCGCAACATGAGTGGTCCCTCCACCCGGAAGTGGACCACCAGCTCTTCTGAAGGCGGGGAACTCCCCAGGTGGACCTATTTGCAACTCGGAAGAACTGGCAGTGCCCCCAGTTCTGCTCCGGGGGGGGTGCTATCTCCGATGCCTTTCTCCTGTCCTGGTCAGGTCGACTTCTCTACGCCTTTCCCCCGTTCCCTCTAATCAGCAGGGTCCTGGAGAAGGTAAAGATGGACAAGGTCCAGGTCCTCCTGATTGCCCCGACGTGGCCCAGGCAGCATTCCCCCATGGCCGTTGCTGCTCCGCCTGGATCTTCTCCCTCAAGACCAGGGCCGCCTCCTCCATCCCAACCTAGCGGCGCTTCACCTCGTGGCGTGGCTGCTCAGTGGTTAGGCGGAGAGGAAAGCACGTGCTCAGAAAAGGTTCAGCATGTCCTCCTCGAAAGTAGACAGCCCTCCACTCACTGTGCTTATTTGGCGAAGTGGTCCTGTTTCTCTAGGTGGGCAGTGGACCAGGGTCTCTCTCCGATGGCCACGCCAGTCCACCTTATCCTTGATTATCTCCTCCACCTGAGGGCCCAGGGCCAGGCGCCCTCATCAATCAAGGTGCACCTGGCAGCCATATCAGCCTTCCATCCACTGGTGCAAGGGCACATGGTATTTTCCCATGCTATGCCTGGCTGGTCCCTGAAGGGTGTGGACTGTCTTTTTCCGTATTCTAGACCCCCGGTCCCTCAGTGGGACCTAAACCTGGTGTTGGCTCGTCTCATGGGGCCCCCGTTTGAACCTCTGGCCACATGTTCCTGGTCTCACCTCTTGTGGAAGGTGACCTTCCTGGTTGCAATCACGTTGGCCAGGCGAGTCTCAGAGCCCTGACCTCTGAGCCGCCAAACAGTCTTTCATAAGGACAAGGTCCAGTTCCGCCCACATCCCGCGTTCCTCCCAAAGGTGGTCTCAACCTACCACATGGATCAGGACATTTTTCTACCGGTCCTCTGCCCCAAGCCTCACTTGTCCAATGAGGAGCGCCGTCTCCACATGCTCGATGTGCGGCAGGCTTTGGCTTTCTACCTCGAGCAGACCAAGCCTTTCAGAAAGTCCTCGCAACTGTTCGTTGGCTCGGCTGAGTGCACGAGAGGCCAGCCGATTTCCACTCAGCAGCTTTCCAATTGGATCACTTTGCGCATCCGCTCCTGCTATGAGCTGGTGGCTGTCCCCCCGCCACCCATCGTGAGGGCACCCTCAACTCGGGTGCAGGCCTTGTTGCCTGCCTTCAGGGTCCACATCCCAATCCAGGACATTTGTAGGGCCACCATGTGGTCTTTGATTCACACGTTCACCTTGCACAGTGCAATTGTTTCCCAAACCAGGGACGACGCCGGGTTCGGCAGGGCTGTCCTCCATCCTGGGAACTTGTGAACTCCTACCCACCTCCAACAGATATAGCTTGGAATTACCTATTGTGGAATACACATGAGCAATCACTTGAAGAAAAAACAGTTACCTTTTCCATAACTGGTGTTCTTCGAGATGTGTTGCTCATGTCTATTCTACATCACACCCTCCTTCCCCTCTGTCTGAGTTGTCTGGCAAGAAGAAACTGAGGGTGTGGGGAGTGCTCAGCTCCCCTTATACTGCTCCATGGAAGCGCCACTCAAGGGTTACTGCTAGGAGAAAAACTTCCGGCACTGGTGCACGTGGCAAGCACACACAGCTATTGTGGAATAGACATGAGCAACAATCTCGAAGAACACCAATTACAGAAAAGGTAACTGTCTTTTTTTTATGTAATGTGTAGAAATAACCAGGTGGTCACATTTTCTGCAAATAGTCATTACTTGATGGCCATTCTTTACCAATTCCTATTTTTTTTCCAGAGGTTTTTTTAAAATAAAATACTTACCTTTTGTGAGTACTCTGTAGCCGCATATTTTATGATAAATGTAATTAACTACAACTGCCAAGATGACAAAGTGTGGTACAATAATGATTTTAATTTCCTTTGCTTTCTTCAATGAACATATTGTAGATACTTTGCAATCACAAATTCAGTATTTCAGTAAGGCACAGAAATATTCTTGATATGCAGTATATTCTCTTAATCAGAACGGGTCCTCTCTTAGAGGTTTGAAAAAACCAAAAGCATCAGCATAACAATGCTGTACTTTTTTAAATACAGGATGCATTACTTTTAGGTGTGTATTTATAAAGAGGCATGTATATTTCGATTCTTTGCTATGTACTACTTCACTGAAATATCCATGGGTCTTACATTGTTTGTTTAGTTAATGCGTTTTTTGTATAATTGCTTTTATTTTAATTTTATTGCAGGACCTACAAATGTGGAAGATACTAATGCTCTACTGATTAAAGATGCTGGTAAATTAAATTTCACTTTGCCTTTTAAGGAACAAAGCTGTTTACATATGTGCCTGAGTTCTATAAAGTGTCTGAGAAGAATTTGTGAGATGTAATTTTGACATTTTGAAAAACAGAATCAAAATTATTTTTTCATAGACCTGAGTTTGAGCAGTTCAAACAGCAGAAACTATAGGCAAGAATTTTAGAAATAGGGTATATAATAATATAGTACTTTTCAGTACTTTTGCAAAAATTTAATCCTGCAGCATTTCTGTGAGGGAGATGTTCTTTCCATTTCACAAGCAAGGAAATTGAGAGCAGGACAGATGACTTATCTAAGGCATCTGATGGAATCATTGGTAGAGTTAGGTTTAGAGCTGTGGAGTTCCTGACTCCTTTAACTGCTCTGAACACTACATGACACCCCTCTCAGGAGAACTGAATTTATTTGTAACTAAAGAGAACTCTGAGGGAAGTTTTGTAAGGTTTTGTCATTGTTTTACTCAAATACTCCTTTTTAAATTTCTTAATTTTCAGAATATAAACATTGGATAATATTCCTTACTGCACAAAAGTGATTTAAACATAATTTTCAACATTTATTCAATTTTAGTTTTTAGAATTTTAACAAAGTTTGACTAGAGCAAAATCTAATTTCTCTGTTTTTCTCTAGTCTACAATGCAGTTGGGCTGGCAGCTTATGAGCTATTTGACAGTGTGGATTTTGATCAGTGGTTTAAAAATCAGCTATTAGCAGAGCTACAGGTCTCTCATAACAGGTAAGCACCCTAATCTTTCTTTGTATCTTGGCTGTTTACATAATTTGTTGATACAAGTTTGTTAAGATGTGGTATGAAGCAAGTGTAGCTCTGGTGAATATTCATTGTTTAAATATACCTGCTAAATGAGCAGAAAGGTATAAAATATTTACAGATGACTGATGTGTACACAGAAGGGTGACCTTCCTGAAGACCTTCACTTTTGATCTAATGCTTTTCAATGCATATGTGATGGCTACTTTTTATTTTTTTTGTAAAAATTAATGTACACCTTTCTTCCTTTATACATCGGAGTTTTATTAAATTTTCTCAGTACAGTAAATAACACCTTTAATCATTCAGCTCACTTTGAGAAAGTAGTTCTCGTCCCTGCATTTTTAAAGTAAAAACAGGACGGCCAGGGGCTTGCCAGAGTGCCCCCTTCCCTTGCAGGGCTCACCTGAACCGCCTTCCCCATGCCTCCCGGAGCTGGGGCTGACCCCTTCCCCTGTGCCGCCCAAGGTTGAGACTGACCCCCATCCTGAGCTCAGGGGCAGACCCCAACCCCTGAGCCCCATGCTGCCCGGGGCTGGGGCTGATCCCCCTGCCCAAGCCCTGTGCTGTTCGCAGCTCGGGCTGATCTGTTCGCAGCTGGGTGTCAAGTGGAGTGCCCCAGGGGTCGGTCCTGGGGCCGGTTTTGTTCAATATCTTCATAAATGATCTGGAGGATGGTGTGGATTGCACTCTCAGCAAATTTGCGGATGATACTAAACTGGGAGGAGTGGTAGATATGCTGGAGGGCAGGGATAGGATACAGAGGGACCTAGACAAATTGGAGGATTGGGCCAAAAGAAATCTGATGAGGTTCAATAAGTATAAGTGCAGGGTCCTGCACTTAGGACGGAAGAACCCAATGCACCGCTACAGACTAGGGACCGAATGGCTAGGCAGCAGTTCTGCAGAAAAGGACCTAGGGGTGACAGTGGACGAGAAGCTGGATATGAGTCAGCAGTGTGCCCTTGTTGCCAAGAAGGCCAATGGCATTTTGGGCTGTATAAGTAGGGGCATAGCGAGCAGATCGAGGGACATGATCATCCCCCTCTATTCGACATTGGTGAGGCCTCATCTGGAGTACTGTGTCCAGTTTTGGGCCCCACACTACAAGAAGGATGTGGATAAATTGGAAAGAGTCCAGCGAAGGGCAACAGAAATGATTAGGGGACTGGAACACATGATTTATGAGGAGAGGCTGAGGGAACTGGGATTGTTTAGTCTGCAGAAGAGAAGAATGAGGGGGGATTTGACAGCTGCTTTCAACTACCTGAGAGGTGGTTCCAGAGAGCATGGTTCTAGACTATTCTCAGTGGTGGAAGAGGACAGGACAAGGAGTAATGGTCTCAAGTTGCAGTGGGGGAGGTTTAGGTTGGATATTAGGAAAAACTTTTTCACTAGGAGGGTGGTGAAACACTGGAATGCGTTACCTAGGGAGGTGGTGGAATCTCCTTCCTTAGAAGTTTTTAAGGTCAGGCTTGCCAAAGCCCTGGCTGGGATGATTTAATTGGGGATGGGTCCTGCTTTTGAGCAGGGGGTTGGACTAGATGACCTCCTGATGTCCCTTCCAACCCTGATATTCTATGATTCCCCTTACCCCCCCCCCCCAAGCCCCGTGCTGCCCTCAGCGGGGGCTGACTCTCCCCCACACAAGCCCCGTGCCACCCAGGGCTAGGACTGGCCCCCATCCCAAACTCAGGGAGTAACCACCCCCAAGCTCAGCACCTCCCCTGGCTGAGGCTGATTTCTCCCACACAACTCCCGTTCACTCAGCTGAAGGGAGCCCACCTAGCTCAGTAAAAGGAGGTGAGCCTGGTGAGCCCAGTACCAGAAACCACCCTTCCAGAAGCAGCAGCAAGACACCTTACTCACCCTCCTCCTGCACAAGTTATTGCATACTTCCCCCCACTGCAGTCCTCCCCCAACTCCGAGTGACTGGCTGAACAAGAAGTAGGACTGAGTGGACTTGTAGGCTCTGAAGTTTTACATTGTTTTATTGTTCAGTGCAATTACTCTTTTTTACATAATTCTACATTTGTAAATTCCTCTTTCCTGATAGAGATTGCACTACAGCGCTTCAATGAGATAAAGTGAAGTTTCTTTTTTACAAAAGGAGTACTTGTGGCACCTTAGAGACTAACAGATTTATTAGAGCATAAGCTTTCATGAGCTACAGCTCCCGATGCATCTGATGAAGTGAGCTGTAGCTCACGAAAGCTTATGCTCTATTAAATTTGTTAGTCTCTAAGGTGCCACAAGTCCTCCTTTTCTTTTTATGAATACAGACTAACACAACTGCTACTGAACCTTTCAAACTGATGACATACGGGGAGTGTATCTAGGACAGGTCAGCTGAAACACAAAGTCATACATAGTTTGGATGTATGGTCTGTGTAAATTGCAATTGTAAAAATTATATAGATTATTGCACTTACCTCTTAATTTTTCTTTGTTGCTGTTTCTCCAGCTGACTGTGAAGTATTTCAGGAAATGGGCTATATAAAAGATTATATTTTACAAATGTTTGAGTAAGAAATATAAAAAATTTTGAGACTTAAAATCCCTCTGTGGGCCAGTTCCTGATCCCTTGCTCAAGGGTTGTGTAAAAGAACTTTGGGTGGGAAGCTATCTAAGTGTTTTGGAGAGAGTAGGGGGTCTGAATATTTATTTACCTGACAACTCAGAGGCAAGGCATGCTGCTTCTGTAGAGGCTAGCCCCGGCTACTTCAGCTCAGAGTCCATAGAACAGTGGTGGGCAACCTGCAGCCCGTGAGCCGCACACCTTTGTGCTTCTCTGAAGAAAGCCAGCATGAAAGAATAGAGGACTCCACAGAGCTTGTTTTTGGTGGGCTTTCCACAGCCTGGCTCTCAATCTTGGATGTGTTTTAAGCCTTACATTCCCAGTGTGATGTTAATTCAAGACAAATTTTGTCATAGCATTGGTTTGAAATCTTCAGTTGGTAGAGATGATTGCACATTCAAATACACCACATATATTTCCTTTATTTTTACAAGTTTTTAATATTTTGTAAAAATAAAATGCAAAAAAGAATGTTAATGTAACAGGATGAATTGGTTTAAATCAAACTGATTTAAATCACTGATATCAATAATGATCTAAATCAGCAAACAGGAAACCTTGATTTAAATTAATTTTTATCCTGTTTTGAATTTGTACTTTCTAGTTACAGTACTTTTGCTAAAGAAAGATTGATTCTCATGGGATAGTACCAGAGGTGAAAGTAAGCTGGTATTGTCTGGTATGGCGTACTGGCGCCATGCCATGCCGGACCAGACCAGCTTCCCCAGGCTGGCGATTTAAACGGCCAAGGGCCCTGGGCCCTTTAAATAACTGCCGGAGCCCTGCCGCCGCTACCCTGGGGCTCAGGCAGCGGGGCTCAGGCGCTTTAAAGGGCTTGGAGCTCCCTGCAGCGGCAGGAGCCCTGGGCCCTTTAAAGCGCTGCTCAAGCCCTGCCACCGCTACCCTGGGGCTCCAGCAGCCGGGCTCGGGCAGCAATTTAAAGGACCCGGGGCTCCTGCTGCTGCGGAGAGCCCCGGCCCTTTAAAGCACCGCCTGAGCCCTGCCGCTGCTACCCCGGGGCTCTGGCAGCCGGACTGGGGCAGCAATTGAAAGGGCCCGGAGCTCTGCTGCGGTGGCTGGCGCCCCGGGCCCTTTAAATCTCCCCTGAGTCCCGGGGTTTCCAGCCGCCTCTGCAGCTGGGAGCTCCAGGGGTGATTTAAAGGCCCTGGGGCTCCCAACCGCAGCCGGAGCCCCAGGGCCTTTAAATCTTTAAAGGTCCAGCCTCTTCTGATTGAGACCACACCTTCTCCGGTTGTGGCCACGCCCCTGCTCAGGACTCCTGCGTACAGTTAAGTCCTTTTAAGTTACTTTCACCCCTGGATAGTACAAACATTAAAACATGTTGATTTGCTATTAAATAAACCCTTTATACTTAATTTGGTACAAATTTGCTAACCAGGGGGATATATTATCTATACACACTTATTTAAGCTATTATATAGAATTTACTGCCATCAAAAGATGGTTTAACTTTCCAGAAAACTATGGTTCCAGCTTGCTTACCCAGTGACTTCAATTTCAAAACCATTTCAGTGGTTTGACTTTCTTTAAAACATCCACAGCAAACATGGACTGCGTGAATTTTATTTTTATTTAATTTAAATTGTTTTAATAAATTATACTAAATGTAGGCCGTAATAGAGGTAGTCATTTCAAATTTAATTTGATATTGTTTTTTATTGAAATAAAATTAAAATAGATAAAATCAATTTTAAAATACTAAGAGAAAATTGTCAATTTCGATCTACCCTGTAATGCAGATTAAATGTTGAGTTTTTAATCATATCATGTAAGATAGAGTGGAGATGATGTAGGATTAATTTTGGCAGTCAGAGAACAAGCGTCTGAATAGTAGCTTGAAAATTTTTTGGAATGTTTCTAGTAACATGATCTTTAGAAGTTCTCCAAAAGTTTTAAATTCCCAGGAAGTTGGCCTCTTGCTGCTGTTGCTGTCTGTCAGAAGGGAGTGTGTAATGGAGTAGGATTTATCCTGTTGCCAAATAAGCACGCACCTGCCTCCACGCTGAACACTGCTTTCTACACACCCACATCTGGACCCATGTCCATATAGAGACCATCACTCGATGAAGAAGGGAAGGTTCCTTAGTGTAACTAGATGTTCTTCGAGATGTGTGGTCCTTATTTGGATTCTAATACCTGCCCTCCATCCCCTCCGCTGTGGACTCCATTACTTGTGGGTAAGAGAGATTCTGGAGTGGTATCAACTCGCATGCCCTCTTATAGCCTTGGACTCAGACACAAGGACGATGCATGTGTGCGTCAGTGGACACTAGTAAAAAACAGTTCCTGCTCCGGTTCATGGTGCACATGCGCACCCATGTCTGGAATCCTGATAGGGACCAAACATCTCGAAGAACTTCCAGTTACAGTAAGTAACCTCCCCTTATGTGCTGTTATCCTCTTACGCCAGAGCATTTTAAAAGAGAATCAGGTTTAGTCTCCTTCAGCTGTTCTTCATCCATGAGCTGATCTCATGGGCCATCTTGGTGGCAGTCATATGTAGTGAAGGATAAATACAGCTGTGTGTCATCTGCATATCACTGGCACTTGAGTCCACATCATCTGACCAGTTCACCTAGTGGTTGCATAAAGATGTTAAAAAGAACCAAAGGAAGAATTGATCTTTGTGGAATTCCACAGATGAAGGTATTGTGGTGATAATGTAGTTTCCTGTCACTAGTCTTTGGGTGCATCCCTCTAGGAAGGACTCAGATCATTTTTGTGCATTATCCTGGACCCATGCAGTCTCTCTCAGGTGAGATGGCAGTCTCTCATGGTCAGCGATGTTGATCACTGCAGAGGTCCAAGGTGATGTTGGTGATCAGAAGAAAGTATTTTAATGAATTTGCAGTCACGTTGCACTCTTCTTTGAGTGAAGGCTCACATCCGCAATTGGTCAGTTCAAACTATAGTCTAGGACAGTGGCTCTCAACCTTTCCAGACTGCTGTACCCCTTTTGGGAGTCTGATTTGTCTTGCATACTCGCAAGTTTCACCTCACTTAACAACTACTTGCTTACAAAATCAGACATAAAAATACAAAAGTGTCACAGCACACTATTACTGACAAATTGTTTACTTTCTCATTTTTACAATATAATTTTTAAATAAATCAATTGGAATATAAATATTGTACTTACATTTGTGTATATTATATAGAGTAGTATAAACAAGTCGTTGTCTGTATGAAATTTTAGTTTGTACTGACTTTGCTAGTGCTTTTTCTGTAGCCTGTTGTAAAACTAGAGAAATATCTTGATGAGTTGATGTACCCCCTGGAAGACATTTGCACGTACCCCGGGTTGAGAACCACTGGTCTAGGAATACTCTTGGATTCCTCGCTGACAGTGAACTCTCACATCGCAATGGCCATGAGCAGCACTTTCTGTGTTTTATCATCTTCGCTTGGCCAAGAGATTCCATCTCATCCTACCAGAGGAAGACCTAGCCTCAGTTATTCATGCCTTTGCCACCTCTTGCTGGACTACAGCAATACACTGTACTTGGACCTGTAACCTGCAGCACTTAGGATACTCCAATTACTACAAAATGCTGCAGAATGTCTCCTCAGCAACACAGGCTACTAGGAACACATCACATTTGTCCTCCACACTCTGCCCTGGCTTTCCATAGAACTTCAAATTAAGTTTAAGGTGTCTTGGTCCTTATCTTCAGAAAGATCCATGGCCTGGCCTAGGATACCTAAAAGGCTGTCAAAAGCTCTGGGACGAAGACAGTTTACAGTTAACAGCTTCACTCCTATGGCCAAATGTTATTCTCACCATAAGCGTAAACCTCCTCTCTATAGGAAACACAACGTTTCTCCTGGAGTGGTCTGAGGCTGTGGAATGAACTCCCTCAGGAAATATGGATTATTATAAACCATACTGCTTTCCAATCCAAATGCAAGGCACATTTCTTTGACCTTGCGTTTTCTGATATAAACACATAGCAACAGATATATTTATTTAAAAAATAATAATAAAAATCCCCCTACCAAAAGGACTTCTTTGCATATGCTTCTCCCTCTAGGGAGAAGATGTGATAACAAACATGTGACAGATGTTTAATGCTTAATGCACTACTTGAATGCACTCAGATACGATGATATTGGTATAAAAACCTATAAAGAACAAAATAGTCAAGAAGTGTTTGTGTTACATCAGAGATCTGAACAATTTGGTGAAGACTTGGGTCTTCAATATAATAGCTGTTGCTTTGATTACCAGGATCTCTATGGAGCTATCTGAGCTATTTACCTGAAGAAGAACTCTGTGTAAGCTTGAAAGCGTACCTCTCTGACCAAGAAATGTTGGTCCAACAAAAGATATTACCTCATCTACCTTGTCTCTAATATCCTGGGACTAATACAGCTATAACACTGCTGCATATATTAAAATACCTATGCTCTTGCCAGCTGACTGACCAACTAGTGGGTATATATTTTTAGATCTCTGCACTTTCCAAGTCAGAAATTACTGGAACGGGGAAGTTCTTTGTTTTGCAAACAGGTGACCTACTCATGCCAATGACTTTCGAAGGGGAGTGCCCCATTCTGATTCACCAAAAAATTCCTGACAAAGATCCCTAAGGGGGAGGAACCAGCCTACCCACCAACTTCAAGAACTTGGAAGATGCAGAATCCTTTGCATCTACCTTCTGCCATGGCTGCTGGCTTCTGACCGTGTGATGTCACCGTTCCTCGTAAGGAGCCCCATGCTTTTTCCATCTTCCTGACTGGCCACTCATGAGAAGGAGTCCTGATTGGATATCTACAAACAGCCAACCTGTGGCCAGCCAGAATGTCCATTGCATTATCTTTAATCATCAGAGCCAAGAAAACCTCTAGCCAAACTTTTATTAATGAGAGTGCATTCAAGGGGTAACCACATAAAATTTACCAAGGATTCTTTTCCAATACACTACCCCCAAAGTAAGCAATTGAACTTGACTTTGAAACAAAATGTTGATTTAGGTAATTAAATTAACAAAATAAAATGAATACACACATTGAGTATGTAATTAAGTAAATACAATGAAAAGTGTATAAATGAGTAGTACGGGGCATTGATACTTAAAATCGACTGCTCATTACTTATGAAATTCTGAAAAATAAGACAATTGTAGCGAAAATTGATTAACTGGTAGAACAGAGAGACAAGGTGTGTGAGGTAATATCTTTTATTGGATTATCTTATTTTGGTGAAAGAGACAATCTTTTGAGCTGACATAGAATTCATCATGTCTGGGAAAGGTATTCAGAATGTCACAGCTAAATACAAGGTGAAACAGATAGTTTAGTATAAGTAGGTAATAAGTATTGTAAGAGACCATTCAAAATGAAGTGCCCATTTAACACCTCTATGGTCATGGAACAAAAAGGGGGGCTAGAGTCTTACAGATTATTGTAATAAGCAATAAATCCGTAGTCTTTATTAAGTCCATACTTTTTAGTGTCTAGCAAAGTTATGAATTTAAGCTCCCAGGCTCGTCTTTTGAAGGTGTTGTCCAAGTTTCCTTTGAGGACAAGGACTGATAGGTCAGCTATGGAGTGATCACTTTATGACAAGTATACACAATGGGTGATGTGGTGTTTTTTGTCTTTTATAATTTTTCTGAGAGAGTTCATTCAAGAGCATAGGGATTGTCTGGTTTCATCCACATAGTCATTACTGGAGCATTGAGTGTACTTTATGAGGTATACTGTGTGTTGTGATAGGCATGTATAGGACCCATGAAAGGTGTACTGTGGGGGGTTGTTGATTATAGTAGCAGTGGAGATACGTCTACAGGTTTTGCATTTATTGTTCTGGCAGGATCTGTTGCTGCTTTGAGTTAGTGTGTCCTGGCTTTTGGGGAGCTTGCTTCTGATGATGAGCTTGGTGAGGTTGGGGGGTTGTTTTCAGGCCAGAAGAGGGAAAGATTTATTTCAGGATGTGGTCCCCAATGAGTATGGACTGCAATTGTTTAATGATACCCCATATGGGTTCTAGTGTGGGGTGATAGGTGACAACTAAGGTTGTGCTGTTGGAGGGATTTTTCCCCCAATACTGAAGCAGTTTGTCTTGGAGTATTTGGGTGGTCCATTTCATGATGCAATTTACTTCTCTGGTGGTGTGTTCTTGCTTGGTGAAGGTGGCCTTAAGTGTGTTAAGGTGTATATCCTGTACTGTCTTCTCAGAGCATATTTTTGTGGTATCTGAGTGCCTGGTTGTAGATAACCGATTTCTTGGTGTGTTGGGGTGGTTATTGGATCTGAGAAGGGAAGTGTGGAGATCTATGGGTTTCTGATATATAGTTATACATAGGGTTCCATTGTTGAAACTGATTGTGATGTCTGGGAAGTTGATGCTGATGTGGGAATATTCTAGAACTGGGGTTCTCAAACTGGGGGTCGGGACCCCTCAGGGGGTCACAAGGTTATTACATGGGGGGTCGTGAGCTGTCAGCCTCCACCCTAAACCCCGCTTTGCATCCAGCATTTATAATGGTTTTAATTTATAAGGGGGGTTGCACTCAGAGGCTTGCTATATGAAAGGGGTCACCAGTACAAAAGTTTGAGAACTATTGTTCTAGAGAGAGTTTGATGGATGGATAATGGAGGTTGAAGTTGGGGTGGAAATCTGTGAGGGAGTTTAGGGTGTCTATCCAGAGGATTAAAATAGTATCAATATATCTGAGGTATATATCACTGGTTTCATGGTGAATTTGTAGAAAGCATGTGGTTCATATGATAGAACTAGTAACATAGATGGGCAAAACTGCAAAAGCCATGAGACTCAACTCTCATGCTAAGTCAGTCAATTACTCCAGGGCACTAAACATATCAAAGGGTATTTGTCTCCTGTTGAGGGAGGTTAATGGTTAAGCATCAATATCAATTTAATAAACACGTAAATATAATATCAAATAACCAAGGTTAATTGAATGAAGGTAACTAGATTAAAACACTATTACTGAATTTAATGTAAAAAATCTGTTAAATTGAAGAGAAACTATTTTGATGAAACTAGATAGGCTGGATAGAACAATGTAATTGAAAGTAGTATCAACTTAAAAGCTAACAAAACCATTACTAGTTTTTATTTGTCTTAAAAATAGTATTCTAAGGGCTGAGCTTGATTCATAAGGCAAATTCAGTCATATAAGCACTACAGGTTGAAATTAAGCAATGTTTAGATACACATGCCCAGTTGAAGTGTTACTAGGACAACATGGAAAATCTAGGGTATAAGAATCACCCAATATAATCAACAGCGCAGAGCCAGTGGGGTTAGCTCTGGTTTGATGGAACTAATAGGCTAAAGTTTGGAAATGGTGGAAGATAGTAACAGAGGGCTTGTCTACCCTGCAATGTTGTTGACAAAACTTTTGTCTTTCATGGGTACTTAAAAAAGCCCCTCCCCCGCCCCCCCGAAAGACAAAAGTTTTGCCAACGCAAGTGGCAGTGTGAACGTGTCTTTGTTGGCAAGAGTGTTCTCCTGCCAACAAAGCTAACGCCGCTCACGGGGCTAGCAGTATTTTGTCGGCAAAAGTACTGACAAAATACCGACAGAGTGTTTACAGACGCTAAAAGAAAAGGAGTACTAGTGGCACCTTAGAGACTAACCAATTTATTTGAGCATAAGCTTTCGTGAGCTACAGCTCACTTCATCGGATTACACATGCTGACTTTTAGCGACAAGGGCAGAGCAGAACATTGATTTAACAAAGCTACCAGGTCTCAGTAGTACTTAAAGTTAGGAAATAAGTTTAAACAAAACAAAAATTAACTATCAAACAATGAATGTTCACAGAGATCTACGGTGTATTGTACAGTTCCAGATACTTGAACATGCATAACAAGACAGTTACGAGCTCGAGGTCCATTCTTTAAGCATCAGCAAAATAGCTTTGGTAAGCTAGTAATGTTAGATCAGCCTTAACATATAAAAATTCAAATATTATTTCCTCACAATTACTATGTGCTCTGGATGAAAAACAGACAATTGAATTTAGGCACAAGTACTTAGTTACAAGGCATTAGGTTTAAATCCTGTAAATCAGTCCAATTATGATTCATAGGAGACTACACCTCTATCCCGATATAATGTGGTCCTTGGGAGACGAAACATCTCACTGCGTTGTAGGTGAGACCGCATTCTATCAAACTTGCTTTGGCTCCCCCTGTTCCTTGTTCCCTGACTGCTCCAACTCCTATCCACACCCCTTGCCCCCTGACAGGCACTCACCGGCAGCGGCGGGAAGCAAAGCAATGCAGCCCCAGCCTGCTCCACTCCTCCACCTCCCAGCTGCGGTGCTCCACTTCCCATCGCCGGTGAGTGCGGGGAGGTTGGGGAAAGGACACCCTCTGCATTCACCAGCGGCGGGAGGCGGAGCAGCCCAGCCTGCTCTGCTTTCCTTGCCCTGGCCCCAGCCGTGTTGCTGGGGGGAGGAGGGGAGTTTGGGGAAAGGTCCCACACTCACCTGTGGTGGGAAGCAGAGTGCCGCGACTGGGAGCTGGCGGAGTGGAGCGGGCTGGGGTCGGGCTGCTCCGCTTCCCGGTGAGTACGGGGGGATCCCTTCCCCCAAGCTCCCTCCTCCGAGCGACACACCTGGGGCTGGGGCTGGGGCTGGGGCCAGGGAAGCAGAGTGGGCTGCTCCTGGCCCCCCACTAATCCCCTGGGCCACTCTGGGACTGCGGGACTCCCCAAAGTGCCCCCCCACAACTCCTGCCTGCCTCCCAGACCTTAGGGAGGGAGCCCCTGACCGTCCCTGAGACCCTCTGCCTCTTATCCGACCTCTTGGCTCCAGCCCGGCCCGGCACCCTTTACACGCTGCTCAGAGCAGCATGTCGGAGCTTTGCCGCTTTGAATGTGAACCAGCGTTATATTGGGGTAGAGGTGTATTTCAAATCTTAAGCCTACTTTAAGACTCTATTCCTTTCCTATTGGTAGTATAATCTTTCTTGGTAATTATGTGGAATTATAATATCTTGATAGTATCTGTGGAAGTGAATTTTATTAATCTGGAATTTCAATTCAAGGACCTAGAACAATTGTTTGGACTTCTGGTACAAGAATCTGAACAACAAGGTTCAGGATTCTAGAAAGGCAATATTTTCATTCTCCAAGGCCAAATTCTGACTTTTCAATCTTCCTATACATTAGAGCAAAGTGGGATTTATCTAATTTTTCCTTTTGTTGTCCAGAGAGTCTTTTGGCATGGGGATGATTTCTTCGATCTTCAGGAAAGCACTTTCTTTTTTAAGGCTACTTATATTTGAGACTTTAAACCTTGAAGGTTCTAAAGCCCAGTTTTTGTTCATAAAGGACTTTTAGTTAAAAGTTACTCTCTTGGAAGAGTAAAATCACTGAACACTGAGAATTCTAGTAACTGGTGTTTGTTGGTCCATGCCTGCAACCTTTCTCTACTTGTGCTTCATGCTGAAGATATGAGGCAGTGGCTCTCAACCAGGAGTACATGTACCCCTGCGAGTATGCAGAGGTCTTCCAGGGGGTACATCAACACATCTAGATGTTGGTCTAGTTTTACAACAGGCTACTGAAAAAGCACTAGCAAAGTCAGTACAAACTAAAATTTCATACAGACAATGACTTGTTTATACTGTTCTATATACTGTACACTGAAATGTAAATACAATATTTATATTCCAATTGATTTATTTAATAATTATATGGTAAAAATGAGAATGTAAACAATTTGTCAGTAATAGTGTGCTGTGACACTTTTTTGTATTTTTATGTCTGATTTTGTAAGCAAGTAGTTGTGACGGGTTAGATCACAGAAACCCGCTTGGGAGCTGCCAACTGATGTGCCAAGACTACTTCTGCCCCTGCTTTCCTGCCCAGTCAGCTTAGGACTTCAGAGCCCTGCCTGGTTTGAGCCAGACCTGCTAGCTTGCTGCAAACCCAGACCCAGGTCTGAACCACGTCCCCTTACAGCTGCTGGTTTAACTGAAAGCAGCTTACAGAAGTGTGCCTGTCTTTAACACTCAGATGCCCAACTCCCAACAGGGTCCAAACCCCAAATAAATCCTTTTTACCCTGTATAAAGCTTATACAGGGTAAACTCATAAATTGTTCGCTCTCTATAACACTGATAGAGAGATATGCGCAGCTGTTTGTCCCTCCGAGTACATACTCTGGGTTAATTAATAAGTAAAAAGTGATTTTATTAAATACAAAAAGTAGGATTTAAGTCGTTCCAAGTAGTAACAGACAGAACAAAGTGAATTACCAAGCAAAATAAAATAAAACACGCAAGTCTATGTCTAATCAAACTGAATACAGATAAAATCCTCACCAGTTCCAGTAAGCTCTCTTTTACAGACTAGCCTCCTTCTAGTCTGGGTCCAGCAAGCACTCTCACCCCCTGTAGTTACTGTCCTTTGTTCCAGTTTCTTTCAGGTATCCTTGGGGGTGGAAAGGCTATCTCCTTAGCCAGCTGAAGACAAAATGGAGGGTTCTCCCACGGGCTTAAATAGACTCTCTCTCCGATGCAAAGTCCAGCTCCAAGATGGAGTTCTGGAGTCACCTGGGCAAGTCACATGTCCATGCATGACTCTCAGTTTTTACAGGCAGAAGCCATTGGCCACGTGGTATCTTGAATGTCTCCAGGTAGACTTTTTATGTGGATTGGAGCATTCCAAGATGCATTGTTCCTTAAGTGCTTCTTGATTGGGCACTTAACTTTGTGAATTCCTTTTTCCAGGAACTGACCAAATGCTCTACTAAGATTATTTAGAAATCAAGCCAGTACACGGCCAATATTAAAAACTTCGAATACAAAAATGATACATGCATACAAATAGGATTAATAGATTCAGTAGATCATAACCTTTACATAAAGAAAAGGAGTACTTGTGGCACAAGTACTCCTTTTCTTTTTGCAAAGACAGACTAACACGGCTGTTACTCTGAAACCTTTACATAGATATGTTACATGGCATATGTAGCATAGAACATATTCCAGTTATGTCATATATATTCATAAGCATGTTTCCATAAAGCCTTATGGGGGGCACTGTAACAGTAGTTTGTAAGTGAGGTTTGGGGTACGCAAGACAAATCAGACTTCTGAAAGGGGCACAGTAATCTGGACAGGTTGAGAGCCACTGTTATAAGAAACCAGAATTTGCTGGCAGACAGCTTCAGCAGGCACTTTGCCACTGACCATGAGTGGGAGTTACACAGCTCAGTGGTGAACAGCATCTTCACTCAGTGGGGAACACTACCCGGGATCTGTTCTTCTTCTAGACAAACAGGAAGTATATTTTATACTGTTCCAGGAGAGCTCAGGGCCAGTTCTCCTGGGGGGCGATGCTCTCCTGCTCCCTTCGACAGACCACTTGAACGTTGTCTTTCCTTCTATCCCACTGCTTCCTCAAGTATTGTGGAAGATTTGACAGGACAGAGAACAAGTTTTCTCATCATTTCCAATCATTTCCAGGCAGATCTGATTCCCAGGTCTGCATAAGTCAGCTTGGCTACTCATCAGCATTCATCCCTTTCCACACCTCCTGACTCAAGAGAATGGCAATGTCAGACATCCTGTCCCGGAAGCTCTTCACAGTTTGGTATTTGGATGGGTGTCGGACCTATAACCTTCCTGTTCTGAAACTTAAGCTATACTTACTAATAGTAGATATTTGCAAGGCAGCAACGAGGAGTTCCATCCACACATTCACAAGACATGACACCTTGGTCCAAGCCTCCTGTCCTGACACATTTGTTGAAACCTCAGTAGTACAGACAGCCATATCACCAGCATCCTTGCATCGTCCTCTTATATGAGTACTACTGGTCAGTCACCCGCAGTGAAATATACTAAGTTCCAGACTTTGAAGAAGAAAAGGAAGTTACTTATGCTTTGTAATTGGAGCTCTTTGAGATGTATGGTCCCCATCTGTATTCCATTACCCACCCACCTGCAGGTGGATGCGAGGCTAGACGGCTCTGTGCACCGCCTCCTCCCACAGATGCGACCCCCACAGCTCCTATTGGTCACGGTCCTCAGCCAAGGGAGCTGCAGAGCCAACACTGGGGCGGGGACAGTATGCAGAACTGCCTAGCTGTGCCTCCTCCTAGGAGCACCAGGCACACGGAACTGCCCGAGGTGAGTTGTCACCTGGATCCAGTACCCCACACCTCCTCCTGTGCCCCAAACGCCTGTCCCGAGCCCCTTCCCGCACCCAAACTTCCTCCCATAGCCCGCGCCACGCACCCCCTCCCACACTTCAAACCCCTCGTGGCTGTTTCTCTGTCTAGGAGCCGCAGGGACATGTCACTGCTTCCGGGATGGCCACGTGGAGCCAGGTAGGGAGCTTGCCAGCCCTGCGCCAACCAGACTATAAACCAGACAGGTTTATATGCTGGTTTATAGAGCTTTCTGGTTGGTAAAGTGCCAGATAACACAGCTTTTACTGTATTATGAATTCGGGACTATTGTGAGATGATAACTTCAATTAATGTATTCCTTTACACATTGTAAAGAGGTGCATTAATGGTCGTGTGGGACGATAGTATCTAGTTTGCTCGAAGATAAGAAATTTTTCCCAAAACAGCTTTGGAGGTGTTTATTTTAGAGAACCTCAGCTTTATGATCTCACTTGCTGGCTAAGCTTTAATTTTATAGCTTCTTTATGTGGATCTTGACTTTTTAACTAGGAGGAATTGCATGCACTGACACAGAGAAACCAAATTGCAGTATCATTTCTGTAGGTTTTTGTGTCGCTTGTAAGAAGATGAATTAAAACATCTGTTTGTGTATTAAGTATATTTTGAGGCTTTTTGGTGTATTACATCTTATTTTATAAGTGTTTTAGTTTAATACATGCTTATTGAAAGTGTTAAATTGAAATTTAAACAGAAAAAGATAGGAAGAAGGAATAGGTCACTCTTTTAGTGTCTGGAATGCAAAGGAATGTTAAGAGGCCTTAGTTTCTTCCCTTACATCTACACATTTTCACTTGAAGATATCAAATTAACCTTATGTACTTAAAAGGTCTGTTAGTTCAAGATACAGGAAAAGGATCATAAAACCATTTAAAGCAGCTCAGGATTCAACTGAATGTCACTTGGCTTAAAATCAGGCCTTTGTTAGATTTTGAGGCAAGAGTGCATGATTCAGATTGGGAGCTATTTCATGGTATCATTACCTTATAATTTTTAAGTAAAAGAATATCAAAATTACATATTCAGGGGCCAAAATCAGATCCTTTATGTGCCATATAGCCCTATGCTAGAGATGAGATGGGAGGAGATTGTCCCCTAGCTGCCTGTAATATGGGTAGCCTGCCTTAATTGGCACAAGAAATGTAGTTTCAAAAGTAGCTTCTATTTGGGAGTGATTTGAACACCGTAACCTAACCTCCCCTCCCCTCCTGCACACCAAATCAGCCATTTCACTGAAAAATAAATGTATCACTTGACATTGAGATTGGTAATGCCTTATTGCTTTTAGCGCTCATGCTGAAAAAAGACTGCTGTCTTCTCAAATTATTAAATAAAGCTTATAAAGAATTGTTAGTGTATACCTGATATGGTTTAATCAACCTGTTAATTAGATTACTTTGGTTTGATAATATCCACTTTCTTAATTTTATTTGTTTACATGAATTATGGTCTGTTCATTTTCCTTAGTTACTTAGTTTAGCATATATATAATTGGAAATCTCTGTGGATGGAATGTCATGTCCCCCACTCAGAGACAGGGCTGATAACACTTGAGGCAGAGGAGATAGTGTTCTTTGATCCAGCTAGTGGTGTTCCATATAACTCCACCTGTTATGCTCACTGCACAAAAATGCTACATTATTTGTCAGTTAAGATTTCTTTATAGCATACCTAAGAAAACCTAAAAAGCAAAGCAAATAAAAGTTAATGCTTCTAACAGTATATCCTCCTAACTCTGCACGAGTAGGGATCCTAGCGTCTCAGCACTTTCTTCTTCAAACCTGAGAGTTGGTAGTGTCACACTGTGCCTTCTTCACAGTCCTATGTACAGAGTGGAGACCTGGTCTTACAACAGATAATCGGTAGCATCAGATGACTGCTCCAACCCTTGTTTAGATAGTATAGCCCCCAGTGCATGTAAGTATAATTAATGCTGATTGTAGAAGAGCTTCCCACACATGTAGTGCTGCGGTAAAGTAATTTTGCTGCCTCATTAGCAGGTCAAAATCTTCTAACAAGGTATTCCTTAGGCTTTCCTTCTGCTCACTGCCTTAGTAGTTGTAGGCTATGTCTATACTTAAAACGCTACAGTGGCATAGCTGCAGCTATGTCACGGTAGCATTTCAGTGTAGAGACCTATTACAGCGACGGGAAATAATCTGTGGCTTCTCTCCATCTAGTAATGTCTTCACCAGATTTTCACACCCCTGAGGCACGTAGCTATACTTATGTAACTTTTCAGTGTATACCAGCTCTGAGGGTAGACCATGAGTGCTGGCAGTGGGATCCATGTTTCAATGTTGCTGCAAGCTGCAGGTTCTGAGGCAAGCATCTCAGAGCTGTGACCTCTGTCAAGGGGTTTTCTTAAGGCAGAAGGCCCTGGAATCCTCTAATCAGGCCTTCAGGTGCTTCATCCTAACTTCCTATCTAGTGCCAATGAGCTCTCAAAATGGATTATACCTTTGGCTCTGACTGAATCAGGGAGATCAAGTGGACCCTCTGGTTACCCTGGTAGGCATTATAGAAATGCTGATTTCTTTCTAAAAGGGGAGAAGGAGGAATGGGGGGCCTACAAAGGGAGAGACGCCTGGGTTATAGTTAATCCTAGCAGACAACATGATAATAAAGGGGTAGTTTTATTTTTAAATATATTGACATTGATTTATTGTATGCAGAATAGATTCTCTCTCTAATGGAACCTGGTAAATATAAAGCTGAGCTTTATATAAAATAAATAGAAGTCTTAAACTATTTCCTTGTAAGCTTTGTGGGAGATGTTGGTATGAAGGAAGGACTTGAATGCGGCAAGGTGGTGGCCTTGCATTCCATTTAAAGAAGGGCATTAGCATGTTTGGCCATGATCTGAAAGAAAACACTGAGATGGTTTGGGAGAAGAGTATGAATAAGGTTTTTTTGGATGATGTCCTTGGCAGAGCAGAGGGGGCATGGAAAAACAAGGGGCACAGTGAAATCAATGTAATAAGACAAGGCCGATAAATAAGGAAGGGCAGTTTTCTCAACGAAAATGGTGCCTGCGAGTGAGGCAGTTTGACTTCAGAACTTTAAAGGTGTAGTTCTCATCAGTCATGTTTAAGGAAAGATGTGAAAAATGGGTTTGTTGGACATTGTCTTCCAGTATTCTTCTAAAACGGTTTTTATTAATACAGAAGTTTATTAAGAAGGATAGTAAGAATCTGGTACAATAATTATTTTTTGTTTTAAAGGTATAAGCCAATACGCCGGCGAGTAATTTGGCTGATCGGACAATGGATTTCTGTAAAATTCAAGTCTGACTTGAGACCAATGTTATATGAGGCAATTCGTAACTTGCTTCAAGACCAAGACTTAGTGGTATGTATACCTAAAAGTAACTATTTTTAACAAATATTTTCGATTGTTTCATTTATTTCTTACCTACACTTAGATGAAAAGTTTCAATTCCCTACACTTTAGAATTGAACAGTATATACTTCAGGAGCAAAATTATCTTGTCAGGGAGATCTCTGGTGTATCTCTTCTTTGCCTAAAAATATCTGCCCAAGGGCAAGGCATTGGATTTCATTTTGAATCCTGCCTAGAAGTTGTGGGAAAAGTTTCCAAATCCACACTTCTCTGACTTATTCATAACCTGTTTTCAAGCATCGCTAATCCTCATCTTGTGTTAATTATACGCATCTCTCTCTCCTGCTAAGTAGCTAATCAATATACATGCATTTTGTGATTGTTGAGGCACACCTATTCTGTGCTTCAGTGAACTTGTTTGGTTCACAAATTGTTTGACAAACACACAGTCATACTAGTTACATAGAGTTGCGTGGTATTGTTCATACCTTCTGGTACAGTGTTCTGCTACACAACTGTGTTTTTTACAAACACTACCTTGAGAGATGGTATTGCTACAGAGAAGGCTACATAGCTAGTTCACAGTGTATTACTGTATCACTTCTGGGATTATGGCTTTCACTGACTTTTCTGCAAATGAATTGAAAGTATAGTGGTGTTTGTGATGGAGAGTTTGATAAATTGTATCCATAACTTGTCTCATGTCTTCAATGAACTACCAGCTTTGAAAGTACACAAATGTCTTTAAAAATTGTGCTTTTTCTTAAAAATACTAAAAGGTAGCAATTTGCTCTAGAAAAATGAGTTTGATAACTCACATCTTTGATCAGTCTTCTACCAGTTATAGTGTTACTATTTAAGTCATTGATTTGTGAGAAGTTTAATAGAAACAGGTAGGTCAGAGTATTTGATAAATAAACATCATGTAGTGCTGGTATCTTTATTAAATATCTGTATTCACTGTAATGTAGTTGTTTCATTCCCAATGTTATGCTGTAATTGAAGGCTGTAAGTTAAAACATTGCAGGTTTTTTCCCATTTTCTAACATGATGGTTACAGGGCTAGCTGCGCCTCTGTCCCTTTCTTTGACTGTCTGAGTTTATCCGCTCAGGTGTTATGCCTAATGCCCTTACCTTTTTTGGGGAGGAGTCTGCAGTTCTCCTGGTCTTAGACAGGGTCTCCAGGCTACAGCCCTGTGTGCACCAACTGTGATTGCTTAGCCAGCCTGGCTGGGTTCAGTCCCAGAAATTCATCAGGGTTCTGTGACCAGTGGTTAACACCAGACAGCGTTCTTAAAAAGAACTATTCTTTAAACTTAATGGTAGGAGCACAGCAAAGCATAAGGGAAAAAAAGGATTATAATACAACGAAAGGTCTACATGCAGAGCTATCTTACCTGAAGTACGAGGTAGGCTTATCTTACCTCTGGAGTATGGTTCACATTAACTCAATACCGCAGTCTTCTCTCTTCAGGTAGGGTATCTCTTTAAGTCCAGCCAAGATCTTTGTTTTCTCCTGTGTCCCTTGAGCCTCGTCAAACTGGTTTGACCAGCTCCCAAGGGTAATGAACTTCAAAACGGTGGTTTGTGCGTTGTCTCAAGTGTTTTATGAGCAGCTGGTTTCAGGAACCATTGTGGTTTTTCCTGCACAGGTGTAGCCAATTCCTGTGTGAATTAACTCTTTATACTCAGACAGTAAATAACAATAACTATCGGACAAACATAACATATACTCATAAATTATTGCAGCAGAAATTATTCACAACCAACAGAAACTACTTGCAATGAAATTCTGATGTTCACTGAATCAGCTCCATTGCTCTTTTTTCTTCAGCAGCAGTGCCCTTCACACTAGATTTCCAGGTTTCTATTTAAGGGAGATATTCCTGTCACATTCCGGGGTGCAATCCAGACCAGTAAGGGGTTGTCACCACCTGTCTCACAACTTTGAGTGCCTCACAATGCTTTGCTGTTGTAGCCCCAACCTGGGCTGCTCACAAACAGCCAAACTCAGGTCAGATCCTGAGTGTCTGAGTATAGTTGCAGTCCTGGCCTACCAGCCAATCAGCAACACACCAGTTATAGTGGCTTCCACCAGCCTTGGTTACTGCTTTCAGGACGACCTCAACACACACTCAGTCCCAAACTTTCCAAAAACGTGTTCTGCACTATCCAGCCCTTTCTTCAACCGTTCAGATATTATGATCTGTTGCCCCTTTAAGGAGACAATATTCAGCAGTTTGCTACTTTAACTGGAGTTACAAAACAGTTCAATTTAAGCACAGAACTGGATTGTCTTATTAAAGATAAAAACAAGTTTATTAACAAATAAAATAGAATTTTAAATGAATTCAAGTTTGAGATTAAGTTAGAAGTGATTATAAGCAAATAAAAGTGAAAACATGGCTAAAAGTCTAAAACGTCATCTGGCAAATTTTGGTTCAAGGCTTTGTTTAAGATGGCTTTCTCACCCACAATCTTGCAGCAAGATAGCGACTTACCCTTTCGTTGGTTGGAATCTCTCCCAGAGGCCCAAAAGTGCTCATGCCTTTGTCGTCTTAGGTGAAAGAGAGTGAACTTGGGGTTCTCTGCCCCTTTCTGTTATAGTCCAGTGAATCTTTTAAGTGGATATTTCAACAGTTACCCTTCAAAGTAAAGTTTATTCAAGCAGTATAGAAGGTGACATGGAGTCTGGTGATATAGGAGTCTTCATGCTCTTTCTTTTACCATGTGTGTTTTCTGAAATCCAAATTGTTCTGTTTCCTGCCATCTCCTCCCCCTGCTGTCTCGAGGTCCGTGTTTACTACTTCTGGTTAAACTGAGGTAAACACACCTTCCTTTATTTAGGATAGGCTTGTTTAAAAACTTCTATCTAGGCAGGGCTGTATGGTTTTGAACATGTGCTAATAACATACGGGGGAATTCATAACTTTACATATAATATTGCTATATACATTTCACTGTGATATTCTTCACCAGTCAGTTATTAGTTTTCAAATGATACCTCACAAAGCATATTTTGTACAAAGATTATTACAGTAGTGTGTAGGGTGTAAATTACAGGGTTGCTTTCAGTCAGTTCCCCACACAGATTAGTTGGTAGTAGATTAGATTATTGTTTTAAATGCCGTCTCTATTTTTGAATTCCTTTTATTCTGATGAGCAGACTTTATTGGGACCATTTCTCTTCTAGTCATCTCCCACTAATGGAGGATCCTAAGAGAGCAAGTGGCCCCAAATTCCCTTAAGTTCCTTTGACTAGTTCAGGGAAATGCAAAGAGTCTACAGCTAGCCTGGTGGAAAAGTTGCGTGCCAATCCAAGTCTCCCACTGTACAAGGACATTTTGCAAAGCTGCTTTTGAAGCAGTATATGGGCTTTAATTTTATCTCTCACCTGAGATCTGATCTGAAAGAGTGAAATCAGTCATTTCTAATCCTCTTGACCTGCCATCCAGTGCTGATGCTCATTTTGGCAGGTCTACAGTCCTTGTTTGCTTAAAATGCCTTGCCTCACTTTACTGGGCATTATGGTGCTTGGTAACCTCCCACAAGCCTCACTGTGTAGAGGCCACTTAAAGAAAGAGAAGTTATGTACCATTAACTCTTGTTCTTCCAGAATCTTGAGCTAGCATATTCACACTCTTTGCTCACCTTCCCCACTTCTCCAGAGCCTTAGGAGAATCCCTGAGTTAGTGGAAGGAACTTAAGGGCATATGGGGCCACTTGCTTTTTTTATACCCTCAGAGCCCTCCACGAGCAGGAGCTGACTAGAAGGGAAATGCCCTGATAGACTCTGCTCATCTGAAGATTGCAGTGGCTTGCAGTACAGACACCTTAACCTCAGAAGTATGGATATAGAGAAGGAACATTCTTGAAGAACAACAGTTACTATAAGTAATTTTCTTTCTTATCCCTACATCTAGCTACCAAGAATAAACCACTAAAATATTTTAAGTATCTTAAATATAATAAAGAGTAATTAACAGTTCACTAGGAAGCTGTTAAAAGAACAGGAGTACTTGTTGCACCTTAGAGACTAACAAATTTATTTGAGCATAAGCTTTCGTAGGCTACAGTCCACTTCATGCAGATGCATAGAATGGAACATACAGTAAGAAGATATATACACACACACACACACACACACACACACATACAGAGAACATGAAAAAGTGGAGTAAGAGGCTAATTAATTAAGATGAGCTATTATCAGCAGGAGAAAAAACTTTTGTAGTGATAATCAAAATGGCCCATTTAGACAGTTGATAAGAAGGAGTGAGGATACTTAACATGGGGAAATAGATTCAATATGTGTAATGACCCAGCCACTCCCAGTCTCTATTCAAACCCAAGTTAATAATATCTAGTTTGCATATTATTTCAAGCTGTTGTCATTGACAGTCTGATGTGGACTGGAGTCAGAGAATTAGGCTCCTATTTGAATATGTAAGAAAACTTTAGCTTTAAAATTTGTAAGTAAGATTTATTTTTATTGCCTTTTTGGTTCACAGTTAAACCATCTTAAAATTACTTATTTAAAATGATCTAATCTTACAACAGTTTTGGAAATTTCTGCTTTTCAATGTGTTTTTTCAATAGAAGCTGCATTCTTTGTCTTAACTCACATCACCAGTATTGGCAGTTTCCACTGAAATACTATTTACATCACTCATAAATTAGTTAGTAATGAAATAGTGACAGGTATTTAAAAGAAGTCTTATTTCAGCAATATATACAATGATGTTTAAGGCATTGGTAGACTGAAGGGAGTCAGACTTGATATTGAAGAAATGAGAACAGACTGAAGGTGTGGGGGAGTTGTTCAAGGCCACGAATGTTAGGATGAGATGCTTGCACAGTAAATTTTTAATAATTGTTTAAACAGATCTCAGGATAGCTTTAAAAAAAGAAAAGTGTTGTTGTTTCCTCACTTGTATGTGGAATTTTAGATCATATACAGAAAAGTGGTGACTTCTGGCTCCTGGGTACCGATATAACCAAGACTCTGAGATTAGTAGCTAAGATGAATGAAAACCTTGTTTCAGTTTTGGCGTTCTAGGCAAATAAAATGTGTTTGATTTTTTTCATTAAAAACTAGGAAATAAGTCAAAACTTTGTTAATGGAAAATTAATGGTGCAAAGCATTCAAGCCAGGAAATGCAATAGTTAAGATTTCACATGATCACATACTATCATTTCCAAAGGTCTTGTCTCTTCCAGCATGAATCGTGAATGCTATAGTGAATGAAGTATATATTTTTAATTGACTTCATTAGAACAGATTTGAAGAGAAGGTGCACACAGATCATCTGCAATTTGTCAATACTTTAAAAATTTCTATGCAAACTGAAGTTATTAAATTGTTAAAATATTTATCATGAATTATCACTGTTAAATGAATATTTTTGAACTGAGGGCCAAATTTATGGTAAATCCATTGACACCCCATCCCCTGCATGCCCTCATTTGTCGGTGTGGACGCTTCATGTCAACCCCATTGCTAAACCCACTGCATTTAAGCTGTGTCCTCCCTGAGATGATCTGATGCCCTTAATCGATGTACACAGCAGATGCCTCTTCTGCCTCAAGGAGGAATATATTCTTGATAGGTGTTCCACCTATTGCTGCTTCTCATTCTGGACCCAGAAATTTTGAGATACAAAAGTCAAACTAAACCTCTTGGAGCAATGCCTGGAGATCACATCTGATTCTGGAGAGTAGTTGTCCTTCAAACTGGAGCCAAGGAGATTATATTTGACAAATGCCCTAGCTGCTAGTCACCCTGCCTTGTCTCCAGCAAGGAGCAGAAAACTAAGAATGCCAAGACCATTGGCACTGTTGCTAGGATCCCCAGTGCTGTGACCACATCAACCTCGGCACCATCTCCCAAGCAGAGGCCCTCAGTGCTGTCCTCTTCAGGTGCTGAATGATGCTTCCACACTGCGAGAAAACACAGTTTAGAACAGGTCAACATGACCATTACTCAAGGAGTTGAGGGCCAGAGATAAACCCTCTAAATCCTGTACAATGTTGAGGGATGGTAGCAAGCCACTATCTATGAAGAAGGCTTGAGAACCTGTGGCACTAATACGAACATCAGTGCTGAGATAGTCCTTGGTACTGATTCTGGAATGACCACTAAGCCACTTCTGATACAGAGGTACACTTTAGAGGATCCACTTTTACACCTCCTCTTGCCATCAAAAGTGATATCTTATGTACTGGCACCAGCAACATCAGCGCTGGAACTACATCCAGCTGCACTGCTGTTCCTGGAGATGTACTTATGGTTTGTGACCCCATGTTTTTCTTCCTTCCTCACTTCAAGCATGGAACCCTCTCCTGAGAGATGGTTATCTTAGAAGAGCCCCATCATGGGCTCCCAATGCATTAAGTCCCAGAGTGGAGCCCCTTCATATGTCCCAAGAGGCAGTCCCAGTCTTTATTGGCTTTGGTAGGTAGAGCACCTTCATCGAAACTGGAGGAGTTCTGGTGAAGAAGCAAAGGTGGCTTGAGAGACACTTCAGTTACCTTCTCCTGCCTGCCAAAAGAATCCCTCTCCTCCCTGATGAAGCTGTCACATTGGCCCCGACACCAGCCATCGATGATTTTCAGGCCTTCGAAGAACTTCTCTAAAGAATAGCAAAAGTCTTGGCTATCGAGGCAATGGTGATCCAAGAGATTATGCACAACCTGTTTGATAACCTTAGCTCCTCAGTGCCCAGAAGTCTTATTTTTCCAATCAGTGAGGATATATTGGACCTAGGGAAGGGTCTATGCCATGCCCTGGCCTCTCTTCCCCAACTTCAAAGTGAGTAGAAAAGTGCTACCAAGTCCCACGTATGAACTTTGAGCAGTTCTACATGTATCCAACACCAGGGTCTCTTGCCATTTCTGCAGTCTGAGAGACCAGATCCACTGAGAGGACTCCAAAGACAAGGATTCCAAGAAACTGGACCTCTTTAGTCAAAAGGCCTATTAATCAGCATCATACAATTCAGCATTGCAAACTGCCAGACCCTGTTCACAAAATACAGTTTTTTAATGTGGGAAAGGATGACATCTTTCCTCTCTTAGCTCCTGCTGGAATGCAGGGGGGAATTGAGAGACATCTTCAAGGAATGGCAGGTGCGAGCCAAAAAGATCAGTAGTGGTAGTAATGGACATGTCCGATGCGGCCATTCAGTCCATGACTACAGCAGTCAAAATGCTCTGTGGTTCCTTGTAACAGGAGTCTGGAATCCCAAAACAGGTCCAGCTGACAGTTGAGGTTGTACTCTTTGAGGGCCTGGACCCTATTCAGCATCCGAATGGATGAGGCACTCCATTCCCTTACTAATTGGAGTGTGACCCTTAGATCCCAGGGAATTTACACTCTCACACCATACCATAAACCCTTCGGGTACCAGCCACCTCAAAGATGGAGACCACCATCTTATTTCCATGGTCGCTAACTGGAATAACCACTCAGAAAGAGACGCAAGTGGTCACTGCTGAAATCGATCACCAAGTTATTATTCCACCAGTGGGGCAACCCAGTGGTAGACTACTGCTATTTTGGCTAGCACCTGCCCTTCCTTGAGGGTGTGTCTCAGTTCTTCTTCGAGTAGTGTCCTTATGGGAGCTCCACTGTAGGTTTGTATGTGCCCCTGCGCATCTAATCAGAGATTTTTGGTAGCAGTGTCCCATTGAGCCCATGCATGTGCCCTCCCTCCCTCATGGTCTCCCTCACTTCCTTCTCAATCGCCTTTGGCCTCAGATGCAATGAGCAGTTGTCCCTTCCTTATCTGTGTCATTCGCATAAGTAGTGTTTGTTTTGTTACCTTTATTCACCTTAAAAGTAGTTAGGCTATTAATAGCTCTGCCCCAGGCCCTGCCCCCACTCCACCTCTCCTTGCCCCCCCCCCCCCCGATCCTGCCATGCCCTTGCTCCTCCCCCTCCCTCCTCAGATCCTCCTGCATGCCACGAAACAGCTGATCAGGAGGGAGAGGGAGGCGCTGACTGGCAGGGCTGCCAGTGGGCAGGAGGCGCTGGGAGCGGTGGGGGTTAGAACTGTTGGGGGGCTTCTGACGTATTACTGTGGGTCTTTGGCAATGTACATTGGTAAATTCTGGCTCCTTCTCAGGGTCAGGTTGGCCACCCCTGGTATAAGGTGAGGCAATAAAATCCTTAAATTTTCTCTGTTAGTAGGGGTCCCAGTGTTCTGTCTTACCATCTAGATGGGGTAGGGCTGAGTGTAACTGGTTATGGCCGAGGTTGCAGTTAATGCTTCCTTGACTGCTACTTCTCATAATTGTCTGAATACTTGGAAATAGGGTGTTCATGGCCCTGTAGTTGGTTTGTTGGTGGTAGCCCATGAGAACCATCCCAGAAACAGGTGATCCCCTCTATCTCAAGAATTCTCATCACAGCCATAGGGCCCGCTTCTGAGTCTTTACTTGACTTAACTGATTTCAGAGTAACAGCCGTGTTAGTCTGTATTCGCAAAAAGAAAAGGAGTACTTGTGGCACCTTAGAGACTAACCAATTTATTAGAGCATAAGCTTTCGTGAGCTACAGCTCACTTCCTCAGATGCATATCGTGGAAACTGCAGCAGGCTTTATATATACACAGAGAATATGAAACAATACCTATTCCCACCCCACTGTCCTGCTGGTAATAGCTTATCTAAAGTGATCATCACAAATCTTGGGAGACAGGCCAGTCCTTGCCTACAGACAGCCCCGCAACCTGAAGCAAATACTCACCAACAACCACATACCACACAACAGAACCACTAACCCAGGAACTTATCCTTGCAACAAAGCCCGTTGCCAATTGTGCCCACATATCTATTCAGGGGACACCATCACAGGGCCTAATAACATCAGCCACACTATCAGAGGCTCGTTCACCTGCACATCCACCAATGTGATATATGCCATCATGTGCCAGCAATGCCCCTCTGCCATGTACATTGGTCAAACTGGACAGTCTCTACGTAAAAGAATAAATGGACACAAATCAGATGTCAAGAATTATAACATTCATAAACCAGTCGGAGAACACTTCAATCTCTCTGGTCACGTGATCACAGACATGAAGGTCGCTATCTTACAACAAAAAAACTTCAAATCCAGACTCCAGCGAGAAACTGCTGAATTGGAATTCATTTGCAAATTGGATACTGTTAATTTAGGCTTAAATGGAGACTTGGAGTGGCTAAGTCATTATGCAAGGTAGCCTGTTTCCTCTTGTTTTTTCCTCCCCCCCTCCCCCCCCAGATGTTCTGGTTTATTGAAGATTGTCATGTTTTAGGATGAGCTATTACATGTCAGGAAGAGTGAGTTTGTGGTTGATGGGGGTGGGGGGGATGGTGAGAAAGAGCTCTGATTTGTGCAGAAATATCCCTACTTGATGTGTCCATGCACAATGTGTACAAGAGGATGTGCACTTTGATGGGCTAATCACCAGGGCAGGAGAGTGTATTGTGTGTGGTGGGTGGGTGTGGTGAGAAAACCTGGATTTGTGCTGGAAATGGCCCACCTGATGATCACTTTAGATAAGCTATTACCAGCAGGACAGTGGGGTGGGAATAGGTATTGTTTCATATTCTCTGTGTATATATAAAGCCTGCTGCAGTTTCCACGATATGCATCTGAGGAAGTGAGCTGTAGCTCACGAAAGCTTATGCTCTAATAAATTGGTTAGTCTCTAAGGTGCCACAAGTACTCCTTTTCTTTTTGACTTAACTGAGTGTTTTGCCTGAGTAGGGAATGCTGAGCAGGTCCTGCAGGTGGTGTGGTTCTTGGCAATTTGTAGTCGTTTTTTAAATCCTGAAAAATTCTAATTTATGCAAAAACTGCTCCTTATAAATATAACAATATAAAGCTAAAAACCCTGGGAAAATACAGAAATATGTCAGGGTTAAATTAATTTTATTTTATCTCTGGAAACATGTAGAGTATATGTGAAAGCTTAACAATTTCAGATCTGAAAATATTACACTAGCTTCTGTGAGATAATCAAAGTAATATTTAATAAGGGTAACAGCATGGTATTTCCTGATTTTTGTCTTTCAGGTCCGCATTGAGACAGCTACAACACTGAAGTTAAATATCCTTTTCATTAACTACAATTTTCTATTTTATTATTGCTTTATTCAAAGCTACTGGAAATTAATGATTTTTGATCATTAATAATTCACATTTTAATAGTAATTGTGTAGCCTCACTAACAGTTGAATATCAGATTGCGTCAAAGATATTGTAATAATGGTGTTCAATCTTCAGTTTTTCTTTAACTATTGTTCACCTGTAGATGACTTTGAGTTTAGAACTGACCAGTTTTTACCGGTAAGGGCATTTATGTGAGTGTGAGTGCTTGTGTGGGTAGAGGAAGGGAGGGAAAGAAACCACATTCCAGTTCCATTTCAGAATAAACTGTTCAATAGTTGCTGTATTTATTTAACTTCAGTAACAAGAAAAAAGCTATTCTTTTGTTGCACAGAGACTTTATTGTGCAACAGTTAAGGTTTCCACACACACATCTTACCTGACGCAGAAGCAAGGAAAAGCCTCCTGACAATACATATATACTCCACTCTTCCACCCACAGATACACACCTTGTCATTACCACAGTTACCACACATCTGAGATTAAACATTATTCCAAGTATGGGGGCCAGTCTTCACTAAATTACCTCTTCCACTTATACCTGATTTCCCTTCAGAGCTGCTTCCTGCACACACTGCTTCCTAAACTACCCTTTGCCAGAAATATTAATTGCAGTTGTTTGGTGTAATGCAATATATTAGGAATGTAGCAAAATTTCCGCAGCGTTTATCTTCGTGAACACAGTGTTGGCAGTAAATAAATAATGAGATAGTAATTACTGTACAGTAGATTGTTGTCTGTTTCAATTCATATTCTTTTGGTGTGATATATTTGATGAGCTATAAAAAGTATCATCTTATAATTTATACTGTTGACCACTTGTGTCTACATGCATTATGCGTTTGGTATTTTTGGTTTAGCTGTTTGAAACTGTTGGGATAAGTAAGAAAAATGTCATCATTAATAACTTTAGGACACAAAATTTTTGTCAAAGTTTATAACTTTTGCCAGACCTCTAGCAAATTATCAGAGACTGCTTAAGAGAATCTGCTGCCCTATGCAAAACTTCTGTGTGCCACCCATCCCTGCCACCCACTAGAATAGACTCTAAATTGTGGGGAAGGGCATACATAGGACTTTCGGGGTTGGGGGGAGGGCGATTGCAGTGAGTATTCTGGTCTTTTGGTGGTTATGGTAGTATAACTGGAGAGGGGGCCTTGCAGCACCACTCACTAAGGTTTGGCCCAGCTGCTTCTTTGTCATGACAAAGGGGCAGCCAGGCCAAATCTGAGAGTGGCATTGTGACCTGGTGCACAGGGTTACAGCGCTGCTCAAGTTTGGCCCCTGCTGCCCTCGGCAGTTGCCTCGTTTTCCCCTAGATAAAGTGGCCTCTGAATATCATTACCTCCAGAGATGCTGATAGCTTCCAACTTTTAGGAATTTAAACTTTGAAGTAATTTTAATACATTTAAACCTGAGAGCAAAGCTTATTGAAACTGGTCCCACACTTGAATTCTTTTGCAAGCCTAGTACATGTTAGGTACTGAAACTTTTTAAAGTTCAATTTTGGATTATGAGTGGTCAACATGTATTAGACTATTTTTCGAAATGCAAGACCAACATGTTGCAGGACTTCCAACACACTAAAAGTTCATGAGAAATTTCAGGGCAGTGCTGTAGGCAGATAAGAAAATTGCTGTTTTATATTTCTATTTGTATTCTTGATAATCTAACTAATCCATAGTTTTTGAATTTCTTTTTATTGTAGTATCTGGAATCCATGTTCACTCTACTCTTTCAGCTACTTCAAGAAGTCACAGAATGTGACACAAAGATGCATGTTCTTCATGTTCTTTCTTGTGTGATTGAAAGAGTCAATATACAGGTAACTGTTACAGACTATAATATGAAATTTGAAGCCTAGCACACTTGTCCATTGATGAGAGCAAAGAAGATTTTTTTTCTATATATTGCTATTACATTATATCAAAATGATGGAAGAGATTTTATGTATATATATAATCTATCTAGTAATTACCCCGCAGTGTTTGTTTTATTTCAGTAATCTACACAGCTCTGCTTCTACTTCCCCTGTTCACATTTGTAACCTCTTTTTTTGCCCAACATACTTGCTCTGCCTGGTCTCCTCCCACTCAACTTTCTGTATTTTTTTGCTGTTCCCTACATATGGAACAGTTCTTCCTGTTCCGATGTGCAAAATTTAATTTAATTTTTATAATTCCCTTCTTTGTCTTAGACTTTCAGCTCTAATCACCCTCTCTCACTTCTGCCTTTTCCTATTTTTTGTTGTATCTAATTACAAGATATGTTTTTGAAGTGCCCATCATTGTAGTGTCTAGGCAGTTTAGTTTATAGCAGTTCAAAGACATGGAGCTCAGTTTCCTACAAGGTTATAAGGTTAAAATTGTTGGCCTCACCGTTACTACTTCCTTTCCTTAGTATGGAAGTATACTTTCAGTTTAAATTTAGGAAATTCAAGAAGTTCCTGAGGAAATAAAGTTTGATTGTTGTCTGCAGTCATCTCTTAACTTTCTAGGGTACTCACCTCAGGTGGGGTAGAGAAAAGTAAGGCAAGGTAGAGGTAGTAGCAGTTCCTCTGACCTGTAAGCAGTCCTTGAAGCAGCAGCTTTCTTTGTGAATTTCTGAGACAAATGTAGCTTTTCTGTTTATCCCCTGTATGAACAGAGAGACTGGTAGTGGCTCCTCACTCCTTTCATAATTGTTTCTTCTCCCTCCACAATAGTTTGTCCTAGTGGCATCTCCTTTTCTCTCCATGGAAAGAGCGCTGTTGATTTCTGTTTTTCCTTTACCTGTTGATGGAGGTCTTGATATAGTGATAGGAGCAGTAAGGCTGATAGTGGCTCGATGTGGGTGGTGGAGGATAAGTGATGCTTAATTTAAAATAGTTTTAAAGTGATTGTTTTATATCCTGGCACGCTTTTGTGTGCATTGCTCATCCTCTTGGATTGCGAACTCTTCATGGTGAGGTTTGCATCCTACTCTACATGTGGAAAGCACATAGCACATTCTGAGTGCTGTTGTAATGCAGATAATAAAGGTATGTAAATTGTGAGAGTATCTGGATAAGAGATGAAGTTCACATGAGATTTACTTTGGCACTAATACTGATGCTGCTCTGGATTATGTGAGTGTTTGAGGCACATATAGATCCTCTCACTTGGACTCCTTCATCACTGGAATTAGTTTTGCGGGAATGCAACCATCTAGCACAGCCCTTAATCTCTCCTAATTTATGCTAGCCAGCTGTGTTGATTGATGACTGGCTCCATGAACTGGAAACTGCTGGCAAGCAATATTTTTCTTGTCATTTCTGGCTGAAATAGTATACCATGCTTAATTAAGCTGATGATTTAGTGTATCCTAGCATTAAATTTAATTCTGTATGAGATTATTAAAATAGGGACAAGAAGCATACAAAATATGTAATAAATGAGGCAAAATTTACAAAGTTTTTGTCCATACTTTGTGTTGAACATACCACGTGAAGAAAAAACAAGTTATGTGAAATGATTGCTTTATAGGAAGTTACCCTTTCAGTATTAAAAACGAATATGTAGAAGTTGTTAATTTATGATACTCTATATAGGTAGCTAACAAAATGAATTAGAAATCTGGAAATTTATAAAGAAAGATAATTATACAACATGCACAAGGTGCTAAGAATTGTACATCTTGTAGTTTTTATTGTACATTTTGTTAAAACACCTTTTGATTTATTCTACTATGATGTCATAGAACTCATGCAAGGAAGAACTTTTACAATATGCAATAAGGATGTGCAAATAAAACAGTATTTCATGTTTCAACTATTTGAATTGGTGTTAAATACAACATGCTGTATTATAGTTACATTAGTTTCATGGTTGTGTTGGTGGTGGTGGATTTAATGTTATGAATTCAGATTTCCAGTTTATAATTCTGCTATAAATACTTGTTCTGACTGAAACTTTTCATATAATCTGATATTCTGCTAGGAATTTTATTCCTTCTTTGAGTAGTGTACCTGTGGGTGCTCTACTTCAAGTATGTGTGCTCTCTGTGCCTTTCATTAGAGACTTTTGGTAGCAGTGCCCATTTGATCTGTGCATGTTCCTTACCCATCCTTGTGTCCTATACCGAGGCTATATAGGGATGTGCAGCCTTACAGCCTTTTCAGCAGTTCCTTTTCAACCCCCTTCAGCCAGACATGGAGTTCAGTGTGTTCTTGTTTTCTCTAGAGTTAGAATAGTATATAGTGTTAGTTCTTTAGCAATTTATAGAATACTTAGTATCTTATAGTTGTTGGAACTGTTCTTCGTGTTTTCTACTCCTTCCCCTCCACTCCCCCAATTGTTTTTCTCTTACTGAGGGGGTGTACAATTCTTTTTTGGGGGTTGGGGGTGATCTGGGAGGTTGGGCTCCCCAGATTTTAAAAGGCGCCTTTTCTGTTAAGAAGCCATTCCCATCAGCAATGGGCATTATAATCAGAGAATATCAGGGACATCAGGAGGTCATCTAGTCCAACCCTCTGCTCAAAGCAGGACCAATCCCCAACTAAATCATCCCAGCCAGGGCTTTGACAAGCCTGACCTTAAAAACTTCTAGGGAAGGAGATTCCACCACCTCCCTAACTAACACATTCCAGTGCTTCACCACCCTCCTAGTGAAAAAGTTTTTCCTAATATCCAACCTAAACCTCCCCCACTGCAACTTGAGACCATTACTCCTCATTCTGTCATCTGCTACCACTGAGAACAGTCTAGATCCATCCTCTTTGGAACCCCCTTTAAGGTAGTTGAAAACAACTATCAGATCCCCCCTCATTCTTCTCTTCTGCAGATAAACAATCCCAGTTCCCTCAGCCTCTCCTCATAAGTAATGTGTTCCAGTCCCCTAATCATTTTTGTTGCCCTCTGCTGGATGTTTTCCAATTTTTCCACATCCTTCTTGTAGTGTGAGGCCCAAAACTGGACACAGTACTCCAGATGAGCTCCTCTATTCGACATTGGTGAGGCAACGATCACGTCCCTCGATCTGCTGGTAATGCCCCTACTTATAAATCCCCAAAATGCCATTGGCGTTCTTGGCAACAAGGGCACACTGTTGACTCATATCCAGCTTCTCATCCACTGTAACCCCTAGGTCCTTTTCTGCAGAACTGCTGCCGAGCCATTCGGTCCCTAGTCTGTAGCGGTGCATGGGATTCTTCCGTCCTAAGTGCAGGACTCTGCCCTTGTCCTTGTTGAACCTCATCAGATTTCTTTTGGCCCAATGCTCCAATTTGTCTAGGTCCCTCTGTATGCTATCCCTACCCTCCAGCGTATCTACCTCTCCTCCCAGTTTAGTGTCATCTGCAAACTTGCTGAGGGTGCAATCCACACCATCCTTCCAGATCATTTATGAAGATATTGAACAAAACCGGCCCCAGGACCGACCCTTGGGGCACTCCACTTGATACCGTCTGCCAACTAGACATGGAGCCATTGATCACTACCTGTTGAGCCCAACAATCTAGCCAACTTTTTATCCACCTTATAGTCTATTCATCCAGCCCATACTTCTTTAACTTCCTGGCAAGAATACTGTGGGAGACCATGTCAAAAGCTTTGCTAAAGTCAAGGAACAACACGTCCACTGCTTTCCCCTCATCCACAGAGCCAGTGATCTCGTCATAGAAGGCAATTAGATTAGTCAGGCATGACTTCCCTTGGTGAATCCATGCTGACTGTTCCTGATCACTTTCCTCTCCTCTAAGTGCTTCAGAATTGATTCCTTGAGGACCTGCTCCATGATTTTTCCAGGGAGTGAGGTGAGGCTGACTGGCCTGTAGTTCCCAGGATCCTCCTCTTCCCTTTTTTTAAAGATGGGCATTACATTAGCCTTTTTCCAGTCATCTGGGACTTCCCCTGATTGCCATGAGTTTTCAAAGATAATGTCCAATGGCTCTGCAATCACAGCCGCCAACTCCTTCAGCACTCTCCTTGGATGCAGCGCATCTGGCCCCATGGACTTGTGCTCATCCAGCTTTTCTAAATAGTCCCGAACCACTTCTTTCTCCACAGAGGGTTGGTCACCTCCTCCCCATGCTGTGCTGCCCAGTGCAGCAGTCTGGGAGCTGACCTTGTTTGTGAAGACAAAGGCAAAAAAAGCATTGAGTACATTATCTTTTTCCATATCCTCTGTCACTAGGTTGCCTCCCTCATTCAGTAAGGGGCCCACACTTTCCTTGACGTTCTTCTTGTTGCCAGCATACCTGAAGAAACCCTTCTTGTTACTCTTGACATCTCTTGCTAGCTGCAACTCCAGGTGTGATTTGGCCTTCCTGATTTCACTCTTGCATGCCCGAGCAATATTTTTATACTCTTCACTGGTCATTTGTCCAATCTTCCACTTCTTGTAAGCTTCTTTTTTGTGTTTAAGCTCAGCAAGGATTTCACTGTTAAGCCAAGCTGGTCGCCTGCCATATTTGCTACTCTTTCTACACATCGGGATGGTTTGTCCCTGTAACCTCAATAAGGATTCTTTAAAATACAGCCAGCTCTCCTGGACTCCTTTCCCCCTCATGTGTACACTCTCAGGGTATACGTTACTTGGGAGACTTGCATATTCCCAGCAAGTGCAAAATTTGCACTTCTTTTAAGGGAAGATACCGTAAAAACAAGGAAATGAAGTATAGACTATTAGTGATGGAGCAAGCCTTAAGACCGGCTTTGGACCCTGATACAGAAAACCCCCATGTACAGGGGCCCTCTGCTTCTGTTAGTGCCCCATCTACATTGAGATCATGGCACCCGAGAGCTTCTAAGATGAAAGCAGCGTCAAGACCATGGTATACAACACTCTCTGAGTGAGGTAACTATAACTGTGCCAGCAGTACTGAGAGCTTCGTACTCAGAGATTAAGGAGGGGCATAAGAGGAGCAGAACTAAGAGTTCCTCCTCAAAAAAAGATTTTGTCACAGGAAACCTCAGGCCGTGAGAGGAGTGCTATTGAGGCTCTGAGTACTTTGGGTAACGTGAGTACTCTAAGACTTCATCTAAGTTCCATATTTCTGCGCTAATGGCCATGGTACTGAAGACCGCTACTGCCACCATCAGGGCCCATGATAGGAAGAGAGCAGCCTTACTGGAATCTGTGGTACCCTCAATATCAGCACCAGCACCTCAGAGACATTGGTAGCAAGCTCCCAGTACCGTAGGAGTTGTGGTACCCTAAAGACCTTATGGTACTGAATGAGCCTGAGTCTCCCCTCCTTGGGACCTCTGGACACCTCTCAGTAGTGAGATCTGTTAGGTCACAGAGCATACATCATGTAGTGAGACTATTCCACTATTCAGAAAGAAGGGTTGTCACTTTCTGTACAATATGTGGAGGAGCATTCAGACTCAGAGCTTTCAGTTCAAGGCTCTCCAGTTTACTCTGGGAGTCGTTATTTCCCTCTGCAGATGCAAGAAAGAAAGGATACAAGACATTTGCATCTTAATACTTGGGATGATCAATGATGGATACTTCCCCCTCCTCCCCATGCCTTATGGTCCTCCTCATTGGCCTTCTTGGGACCCGTGGGCTATTTACAGCCAGCAGTTTTGAGAGGCCCTGATTCAATCTTATAAGGAACACAGAAGACCTCATTCCCTGGTACTATCCATCCATCCCTTCCCTCCAGTCTGAATCAGCAGAGGAGACCTTCGAGGAGCAAGAGGCGAGGGCGTACTAGGCGGTCACCCCTCTTACAAATATCTCTTCATCACCTGATAAAGCAGTAAAGCCTCCACTGCCATCATTAGCTGATGACTTTTGGGAGTTCCAGGACCTGATGAAGTGAGCTGTAGACCTGCTTCAGATTCTGCTGGGATTTCTGGACTTCTTCCATCACAGGCTCCTGGACATATTGCATACTTCTTCAGCACAGGTGGTATTGCTGATGAACTAAGCTCTTCTTGAGCCAGCTAAGACCATCTGGCAAACTCCAGCAAAGGCACCCCCTAAATGCAAGCATGCCAATAAAAAAAAAAATGCTACATCCTGGCCAGGGTTTGTACCAGATGTGAAAATAGAGACTCATAAGTTCTTTGGTTGTGGACACAGTTAATGAAAGGTGGAGACAGCATATTCTAAAATCTACTCCATATAACAAGGACCTCTCTTTATTCCAACAGGCATGGGAGGCTTTAATGTTGGACAGATGGGTTTTGGAGGCCATTATATCTGGTTACACAAATCATTTTACCTTCATCCCTCCCTTCTGCCCCCTCCAGCCCCCTTCTCCCCCTTCAGGGACCTCTCTCACAATCTGTTGCTGAGACTGAAGTTTACATTACTCCTAAGTCCCACGGCCATCAAACTAGTTCCATTTCAGCACAGAGGAAAAAGATTTTGTTCGAGGTATTTTTTGATACTTAAGAAAAAAAGGGGTTGGAGGCCAATACTAGATCTCAGACAACTAAACGTGTATGTCAGAGCCATGAAATTCCAGATGGTGTCCCTAGCAGCTGTAATTCCCTCCATGGAATCCGGGAACTGATTTGTAATTCCTGACCTCAAAGATGCCTACTTCCATGTAGCAATTCATCCCTCTCGGAAAAGATTTCTGAATTTCGCATTCGATCACAATCACTACCAGTACTGGATCCTAACCTTCAGCCTTTCTTCTGCTCTCAAAAAACATGGCAGTTGTAGGTGCCCACCTCTATCGTCTAGGAATAACAGTCTTTCCCTACCTTGATGACTGGCTTCTTGAGGGCTGATCTTATCAGGGGTTCTATGGGCAGTTAAACAACAACTTCACTATTCCCCTGTTTATGTCTACAAATCTCAAGAAATTGGTCTTGGCCTCTACACAATAAATACTTTTTATAGGCGTGTTTCTGGATTAGATGATGGGCAGGTTTATCTCCCTTCCAACAGGTTCCTCACTCTGAAGAACGTTATCCAAAGAATGCAGCTCAGTCTTCAAGTTCCTGCAAGTTCTGGGAAATGTGGCACCTTATGTTTTCATAACACAAAACGTCAGGTTCCATCTTCAATGTCTCCAGAAGTCGCTCCGGACAGCTTACATGCCCAACAAACAGGTCTGAACAAGCAAGTGTCGGTACCCAGTGGTGTCCTACAGTCACTCACCTGGTGGAAAGATCCTTCCAAAGTATGTGCAGGAATCTCATTCATACAGACTCCCTCTATGGTCATGATAACATTAGACATTTCCCTCTTGGAATGGGGAGCACATTTAGGTCCTCACACAGCCCAAGACAAATCGTCACAGCAAGAACAATGCTTGCACATCACTCTTCTGGAGTTAAGGCTGGTCAGAAATGCCTGCCTCCTATTTTTACCCTAATCAAAAACAAGTCAATCAAGATCATAACAGACAACATAGCTTGTATATATTATATCAATCATCAGGGAGGAGCACATTCCTCCGCTCTCTGCACTTAAGTGATAAAGCTCTGGAATTGATGGCTGGCCAACCAGATAGTCATTTTGGCTTCTTACTTCCTGGATATACAAAATTCCATGACAGACAATCTCCGCAGAAATTTCCCCCTAAATTACAACTGGGAGTTGGACTTTCAAGTCCTCAAACAAAATGATCCTATCTTGGGGGTTTCCAGAGGTCAATCTTTTTGCCACTGCAACCAACACAAAATGCAGAAAATTCTGTTCCAGAGGAGGACTCTATCCCCAGACTCTAGAAAACACTTTTTTCTTTACGTGGGCAAAGGGTTTTTTTATGCATATCCACCAACTCCAGTGCTCTTAAAGGGTCTCAACAAGGAAGGACTGAGCCAGGGTCATTTTGACTGCACCAACTCATCCAAGACAATTTTGGTTTCCTTACCTCATCAGACTCACTTCTCACCATGCATGGTAACTTTTGATCAGTTCTCAGCTGTTGTCTCAGAATGCAGGTTGAACACATCACCCCAATCTGAGTGTTCTGTAACTCCAAACATGACTCCTCAATGTTTTTTGGGACTATATAGGAGCATCCTGTTCATTGGGAGTACAAAATGTTCCCTTAAATAGCAGGAGGGAAACTACAAGATACACTTACCTTCAGAAATAGAGACAATATCGCCTTTGGTGTAACTGCCATCATCTTTCGCCTGTCCAACCATCTCTTTCCACAGTCTTAGGTTCAGTCCCAGTAGGTAATCCATCAAGGTTCACTCAGCATCTATAACAGCTTTCCACTTGCCAGAAAAAGGTATGTCAGTTTTCACATAACTGACCATAGTGAGATTCCTGAAACCTTTTTCTGCAGATTAGAAATGCTAATCTGCTTTGCGATCTCACCTTGTTCGTAACCATCTCATGAAACAGCCTTTTGAGCCACTAGCTATGTGCTCTCTGTTACAGTTGTCTGAAGGCAGCCTTTTTGGTGGCCATCACTTCTGCATGAAGGTTGGGCAGATTGGGGCTCTAATGGCAGACCCTCCATTTACTCTTCAAGAGTGTTCTTCAAGAAAAACGGCATCTTTACAACTTTTACAACATCCAAAACTTTTACCTAAGGTTTCTTCTGTGTTTCATATTAACCATACTATTCACCTTTCAGTTTTCTTTCCTAAGCCATATCAGTCTATGCAGGAAGCTACTTTCCATGCAGTAGGTATTAAGAGGGCATCGGCCTTTTACTTGGACAGAACCAGATCATTCAGGAAATCCCCTAGACTTTTTGTTTCTGTTGTGGCTAGGTCTAGTGCAGGGGTGGCCAACCTGTGGCTCCAGAGCCACATGCAGCTCTTCAGAAGTTAATATGCGGTTCCTTGTATCGGCACCGACTCCAGGGCTGGAGCTACAGGCACCAACTTTCCAGCGTGCCGGAGGGTGCTCACTGCTCAACCCTTGGCTCTGCCACAGGCCCTGCCCCCACTCCACCCCTTCCCGCCCTCTCCCCTGAGCCTGCCATGCCCTCGCTTCTCCCCCCATAGAGCCTCCTGCAAGCCATGAAACAGCTGATCGGGAGGTGCAGGGAGGGAGAGGGAGGCGCTGATTGGCGGGGCTGCAGGTAGGTGGGAGGTGCTGGGAGTGGGGATGGGGGGAGCTGATGTGGGGGCTACTGATGTATTACTGTGGGTCTTTGGCAATGTACATTGGTAAATTCTGGCTCCTTCTCAAGCTCAGGTTGGCCACCCTTGGTCTAGTGGATTCACTGTCTCCATGCAGAGACTATGATTGATCTTTGGATGTATTATTACCTGTTACAATTTGGCTCATATGCCATCTCCCTTCTGAGTGACTGCACATTCTACTAGATCAGAATTTATGTCTGTAGCCCTCCTCAAGGATGTTCCAGTTGCTGAAAACTGCAAAGCTGCATCATGTACTTTGGTGCATACTTTTTCCAGCCATTATGCTGTAGTTCACACTGCTAAATTGGATGCTGCTGTGGGCAACATAGTTCTCTCCTCAGTGCTGGACTCTGTTCCAAAACTCCTGCTTACTTAAGGGGGTTACTGCTAAGGAGTCACCTGAAGTGGAGCACCCACAGGAATACTACTCAAAGAAGGAGAGGTTACTCACCTTGTGCAGTAACTGGAATTCTTTGAGATGTGTGTCCCTGTGAGTGCTCCACTACCTGCCCTCCTCCTCCTCTGCTTCTGAAGTTTCCTCTGTGGGACTTTGTAGTAGAGAAGGAACTAAGGGTGGTTTGTACACAGAGCCTTATATAGCCTCAGTATGTGGCATAAGCATATATATAGGCTGCATGCATGAGTCGAGTGGGCACTGCTACCAAAAATCTCCAGTCAAAGGCACAGAGCACATGCACACCTGAGGTGGAGCACCTACAGGTGGACACATCTTGAAGAAGTCCAGTACTGCACAAGATGAGTAACCTCTCCTTTCCTTTTATTGAACTTGGTTTTTCTTGGACTCTTTCTTCCCACACAATTGAATTATATAAACTATTCTAATTCCTACTTTGGCAAAACCACTTCAATATGAAAACATCGTCAGTTACCAAAATACATTTTCTTCTTTTCACGCATGCCTAAGCTTTTACTCACATTTTCATAATGTCTGCTATGAATAACATGTTCTGTGTAATAGTTACATAATCATGGACGATTTAACTCTCTTGGTAAGAAATCTTAGGTATTTTTGTTAATGGGAAAAAAAAGGAGCAAGTTCAAAACAAAAATTATATTTACTATTGTGACAAAACCAACTGAACCTAGCTTGTGCAATTTTGTCTCAAAGATAATGTGTGAAATTTTTGGAAATTTAATAGCTTTAGTTTCATGGTTAAGTAAAATATTTTACTCTGTTAAAAATATTGTCATTTTGATTTTTTGACTGTAGATACGACCATATGTAGGATGTTTGGTTCAGTATTTACCTCTCCTTTGGAAACAAAGCGAGGAGCACAATATGCTGAGATGTGCCATTCTAACCACTCTAATTCATCTTATTCAGGTAAAGTATCAAAATCTTCCTGATATTTTTTCACATTTGTATATTCTGTGTAATATTTTATGCTGGTAAACTGAAGATAGAATTTAGCTTTATCGAGTATTATTTACATTTTAGTTATCCTTAAGTGCTTTATAATAGTATATTAGAAACATAGTGCCATAATTTTGTAGGCAAGAATTGCAAGTTTTATACACTCAACGGTTTTGTTTACATAGTTTTGGCCATTAAAAGGTGCTTTATTGAGTTTTGTTGTTGTTAGGTTAATCAAGTTAATTCTTCATTTTGAAAAATTTTGGAATTGTACCTTTTAATCTTCTTTATGAAGTAATGAAGAATGCCTGAAAGGTTTTAACAATTTGCTTTTTTCTGGCTTCTTCTCCTTCCCTTAATCCAAATGTTTAGGTTGCATGTCTCTTCTTGCAAATACTGGAGATAGTTCAGAGTTGTCCACAAAGCTCTTGGGCTTGGCCACATCTCTTCCAATTTTGCACCACATTCTTTGTCTATTGAGGATGTATCCCTTCATTTACTCCTCATTTATATCTCAAAGAATGGAGAGCTCTGAGGCTTGAGACCCTGTCCAACCCCTCTCACTCTGAAACCTAAGACCCAAATCAGAGTAAGAAGAGTTCTTACCCTTGAGACATGTTTGGATCCATGAGGACGGTGGCAGCCACTGGTGAGGGAGAGAGAATAAGCAAGCTAAAGGCAAGGACAAAGATGTAATCAAACAAGAATGGAAAACTCCTGAGAAAATGAAGAGATTCTGTGCTGGGTCCTAGAACACAGACATTTTCTTATTATCCTACCTCAGATTGAGGCAGCAGTGCTATCCCAGGTAAAGGGTTTATCTGTTGAATTTTCAGGTCAAGGTAAACAGTTAGTTTTCAGTACTGCACTGCTTGGCTTTTGCCAAAAGATAACTAACAATCCACTTCTTTGAAATTGCATTAATTTTCTACAGTTCTGAGCGTCAGTCTCTTTCCACTGTGTATAAACTGAATACAAACCGTTTTGCTTTTGGGGACTGCCCACCCTATGATATTCAGTGCGTTCACACCTGTTTTTATAGGAAACGTTTATAGAAGGATAATGAGGGTGACTCCAGTTTCTTTAGCCTTCATCTATTCAATTTTTTCAGGAGCTCTCAACACATTCCTTCCTATTTAATAAATGAAAATGTACTGTGATTGCCTCTTTTTTCCTTGATGTTTTTAATATAGCGTATTCTTGGTTTTGACAAGAACCAAAAAGAAAATGAGATGTAGCTTTTGGAAAATCACACCTTGGACAACTCCATCTTTACACAATACCAAGCCAGCCCAAACAGGACCAAGTACTTGTTTTGAAATATGTTTTTACCAGCTTTTAGAAAAGGAAAGGCATATTACAACCCTAATGGGGGCAGGAGGGAGCTGTATATATGATAGTTAAAAGTGTGCTCTATGTGCAGGTGCAGTATTTAATAAAATAGCATACATAAAGAATAGCATGGAGAATAATACAGAAAATGTCCTAATGCTATTATATAAATCAATGCTTTGCCCTTACTGGGAATACTACGTTCAATACTGGTCATTGATCTCAAAAAGGATTTTCCAGAATTAGAGGGAGTCCAGAGATGATCAGTAAGAATGAGTAGGGGACTGGAAAAATGCTCACACAAAGAGATATTGAGATTGAGCAGAGATTCATGGCATCTCAGTAAAGGGGAGTTACATGGCACTAGAGGAACTCCAAGTTCTTGAGGAACCTGAGTCGTCTTTATTTTCAGTTTGGTTTAGCATTGCCACCGTATGTATGCTCACTGTTTCGTCAGTAATGGGCTCCTCTCTGGCACCAGCTGCTACTACTGTGTTACAACCAATACTCTTGCCTCAGCAGCCCATCTTTAGAGGCAGAATTTTCTTGTTCTTCATTTGGCTCATAGCACAATGGGGAAGGATCTCCCACATGTTCTCTTAGGCCCCTTTCTTCTGAGTTCTTGGGTTGGAAAGGGAGTCTAGCATTTCCTATAAACCTAAGCTCCGTAGGAATTATGAGGGTAGCCATATTCTGTGGTACTCTTCCTCTTGCGCCCCTGGTTTCTACCTGTTTAATGTTCCTGTATGGCCACACTGGAACCCTGGGGTCCTTATCATGAGCATCCTCCTCATGCACCACCTCATAATGAGACTTCTATCAGAAGAACATAACAGTGCAACATCAGAATCTCCTCATGATCCTCAGCCTGCAGAGGAAGTCTTTGGGGAGGAGGAACAGCTCCAAAATGAGGACATTATGCCCCAGTTGGGTATTTCATCTTTGTGTCCGGAGATGTTAATCTGTTTAGCAGTCTCATTTGGATGACTATAAATTTTCAGGATTTACTGAGAAAAGTTGCTGAAATTAATAACAGCCACACTGGGTTAGACCACTTGTCCATCTAGCCCAGGGTCTTGCCTCTGACAGTGGCAGATACTTCCGAGGGAATTAACAGAACATGGCAATTTCGAGTGATCCATCCTCTTTTGTCCCTCTCAACTGCTGGGATTTGGAGGTTTAGGGACATCCAGAGTATGGGGTTGTGTTCCTAACCATCTTGGCTAATAGTCATTGATGGACCTATCCTTCATGAACTTACCTAGTTCTTTTTTAAACCCAGTTATACATTTGGTCTTCACAACATCTCATAGCAATTAGTTCCACAGGTTGACTGTGTGTTGTACGAAGTAGTACTTCTGTTTGTTTGTTTGGAACCTGCTGCCTGTTAGTTTCATTGGGTAACCCCTGGTTAGTATGTTATGCAGAGGGGTAAATAACACTTTCCTATTTAATTTCTCCATATCATTATGATTTTATAGACCTCTCCCATTTTCCCCCTTAGTCGTCTTTTTTCTAAGCTGAACAGTCCCAGTTTTTTTACTCACTCCTCATATGGAAGCTGTTCCATCCCACTAATCATTTTTGTTGCCCTTCTCTGCACCTTTTTCCAATTCTACTATATCTTTTTTGAGATGGGGCGACCAGAACTGTACCCAGTATTCAAGTAGTGGGCATACCATGAATTTAGATATTTTCTGTCTCATTCCTAATGGTTCCTAACATTCTGTTAAGTTTTTTTAACTGCACATGAAGCGAATGTTTTCAGAGAACTGTTCCATTTGAGGAGGTGCAGGAGACCCCTCACAAATTGTTGCACATCCTGTATACTTTGATGCCAAGGAGAGTAGCTCTTCCCATTAATGAGGGTTTATTGGAACTTGCTAAAAACATTTAGCAAACAGCAGTAACTGTCACTGCACGTTTAAAAACAAACAAACGAACAAAAAAACCCAGACAAAAGATACTAAATGCCATTTTTTCAGAATATCTTTGTTCAAATCTGGTACCAGGCTCTTTATCTGTGGCTGCTGCAATCGAGAAGATTATACAGCCCCAACCCAAGATTACTCCATTTGAGGAAGAGCTGAAAATAACTAGATCTGTTTGGTCATCAAATTCATCGGCAGGCTTACAATTTAGAATGTTAAATTGTCAGGCCATGCTTGCCTGTTATTTTTTTAATTATAATTAAATTCACAGATTAAGTTGCTATAGAAACATAGGAAAGACTTCAAATTCCTGAATAATGAAGGACAGTTAGTTTGCAAAAAGCACTGGAAGCAGCAGATGATGCCTTGCGATCTATGGTAATATCTGTAGTAATGGGGCAATCTTCTTGTCTCCAAAGTTTCAGAATCCCAAGAAAAGTACAGTCAACAATGGAGGATCTATCCAGAGTTTTGATAGTAAACCTTAAAAAGTAGAGTTTGGCAAGACATATAATAAAACCTCATTTTTGAGGGTTCATATCAATATCTGATTATATGATATTAGGAGGAGATTCCCCTAGAGTGCAGATTATCTCTCATCTTTCTTCTGTGGCATTTCTTGCATCTTCCTCTGAAACTTATGGTGTTGGTTACTTTTGGAGACAGAATAGTGGACTAGAGGGACCACAGGCCTGATCCATTCTGGCAAGTCCTATGCACCTATGAAATATATTTTCATTTGTATACTAAGATTGTGCTTTCTGAATATATTTATTATTTTTGTGTAGCACCTTTGATTTGTTTTCTTTGTTCAGAGTCTTTAAATAGAGAAGTCCTTCCTCCCTTTTGCAGAGGCATCTGCTATTTTTAAATTGAGATGCTGCCTGCTACATGAAACACTTCTTTCTTCTAAAGACCTCATTTTTGTTCTTTCCTGACATCCAAAGATACTTCAGATTTGGCACTTCTCCCTGTGTTCATTCTGTGGAAAGACAAAGGAGAAAGCATCTGCTCTAGAAATATATGCTTTAGCAGTTTTCTACCTCATAGGGAATTTGCTCAGAGGAATTCACTGAGACTTTCCAGGAGACTACTGCTTACCAGATGTCCTAATAAATATAGCTCTGTATGTATCCCCAGAAAGTCAAAGAGTTAGCCCTCTTGAAAAAGGAATCTAAAATAAAGGCAACAAGTTATGAAAGTTGGAAAACTTCCTGTTTTCTTTTCTTCCATATATAAACTCCTAAAAAACAAACTAGTTAACAATATATGGACAGAGGACAAAACTAAATACAGGACCGAAAGAGAAAATACAACATAATTCAAAACCAAAGTGAGGCCTGAGGTCTAAAAAGGGTTATCCGAATGATAGCCTCAAAATAATTCAAAATCAGGCATGAAGTCCAGAGTGGAGCAAATAATATGCACCAAAGTCTGTGGTGTTGATGGAGAGCATGCTCTAAAAGGGTAATTCTCAGTGATACAGGAATAAGAACCAGAAGTAGGCTTGAGACCGTGGCAGGATTCAATGCATAAAGGCATGCAAATATATTTTATGGAGAAGTGCATTAATTCTTCAGTCGTATATTCTATAAATAAGATGATAATGAAAGGCTCCTGTCATACACATCATGAAGATTTAGGATGCTTTTTCTTTTTTTACTCACTCTTAATCTGGTCCTAGAAAATTGCAGGTTAAAACAGACATTTTAACCAGTTGGATTAGAAAATAGTCTAGAAGTGATGCAATCCTGGTCCCCTTGAAATAAAGGGGGAATTTTGACATTGACTTCAAATGAGCCAGGATTTCATCTAAGATTTTTTCCACCAGATGGAATTTCTAAAGTGAATACTTATTTCCCTTGCATACAGAAGTGTGATAGGTTGGACCCCTTGGGAAGCCACCTGATCTGAGATATCACTGAGTCTACCTGTTCTGCCAGCATGGGCCCCCTTTAACCTGTCTTGCTGAGCCAGGCTCTTAAAACCTCCTCTAACATGCACATAGGCCGGGCCACACAAAGCTGCAGATCAGCTCTGGTAAGACTCAGCTCTAGGGGCTTGCCATAGCACCCAGATGTCAACCCCCACCCTTGGAGCACAAACCCAAAATTATATGAAATTCACCTCTTTCCTCAATGTGGAGGAAGGTATGCACAACTTCTCGCCCCCTAGTTAGAAATCACATAAACTGGGTTATATTGTAAATCAGAAATAAATGTATTAACTATAACAGATGTATTTTAAGTAGTTAAGGAGGTAGCAGACAGAACAAGGCAGATTACTAAGAAAATAAAACAAAGCAAGCAAACTAAGCTTAATACACTAAAGAAACTGGTTACATGTAAGTTCTCACTCTAAACGTGGTTCTGATCATCATCTTCACAGCTAGATGCCCTTCCAGCCTGGGTCCAGTTTTTTCCCCCAGTTCAGTCTTAATTGTTTCCAACAGTCATCTTGGGTGGGGTAGCAGGGGAAAACTGACGACCTGGATTACCTCACTCCCCACCCTTAAATAGGATTTGCATAAGGTGGGAGTCCTTTGTTTTCTAGTTTGACACCCTCCACCCCTCCAGCTTCTCATGGAAAAGTACAGTACATTGCGGTCTACATTGCGTATTGGCACAACTTCTACAGCAGTGATTCTCAGCCAGGGGTATGTGTACATCAACTCATCTAGATATTTGCCTAGTTTTACAACAGGCTACAGAAAAAGTACTAGTGAAGTCAGTACAAACTAAAATTTCATACAGACAATGACTTGTTTATATTGCTCTACCTACTATACACTGAAATGTAGGTACAGTAGTTATTTTCCAGTTAATTTATTTTATAATTATATGGTAAAAATGAGAAGGTAAGCAATTTGTCAGTAACAGTGTGCTGTGACACTTTTGTATTTTTATGTCTGATTTAGTAAGCAAGTAGTTTTTAAGTTAGGTGAAACTTGGTGGTACGCAAGACAATCAGACTTCTGAAAGGGGTACAGTAGTCTGGAAAGGCTGAGAGCCACTGTTTTACAGTAACCCTGTAACCCTACTAGCATAGGGTTATTCCTAGGTCACACATTCATCTCAGACATTTTTAAGCCTATGCCCCAGTATGGCTAAGCTAAAATCTTACATGCCTCGGCCTATTGGCCTTGCATTCCAGCCATGTTTTACTTATGTACCTAATAGACGCTCATCATTCCTAAATGCTTGTCAATCTTATATATACTCTTACAATTTAAATCTATTTAGCATACATTGATTATATATGAAATAGCATATGAGTTGGTCACAATACTAAATAACATAATGATAAATGGATAAAAGGAACTAATTGGCTACAGTTAGCTTGAGCTTGAGGTTTGCCCTTAGCCTTATTCCCATCTACAAACAAAAATCTCTAAATTGAATCAAATGGTGCTTTAAGCTAGAATTAGCTGGCCTATCAGGGCGATGGGTTGAAACTCAAATGCTGCTGATTGTCAAGCTAGTAATGCAGCGGGAATACGGCAGCTCGAGTTATAGCAGCTCAACAGATGCTAATCCAATCACTCTTTGATGCTTATCAAATTCCTCTGTGTAGCTCTAGTCAGGGCCAGATTAAGGCATAAACTAACTAAGCTACAGTTGAGGGCCTCTCAGTAAGAGGGGCCTCTAAAAAAAAAAAAAGAAAAGAAACTGACTCCATTTCAAATTTTATCAAAATCGGTTGATAAATAAAGGAGATCTGGGAAACAGAAGATTCTCTCTAAATAATGACAAAAATATATACATCTGGCTACACAGATACCCTTACCCTTCACTAATTGTTCATTATTGACAGGCAGGAGGCCAAGGCTGAGAAAAAAATGATAATTGCACTGGTAAAATTAGTATTTCTATGAGTAAGTCTGCTATCAGCCTCCTAAGGCAGTGTTTTGTTGGCCAGCTGCTACTGGTAAAATTCTGACTGTGCCTTCATAACGTATCTAAATAAATAAATAATCTTACTACCGATAAAATCGGGGGAAAAGTGAAGTTGGAGATGGCAGTGTCGTGAAGAAATCCTCAAGAAATCCTGCTGAGCTCATACTCGTATGGGACTTGTGCTGGGAGTGATGTCATATATAGCATCTCCCTTGGCTGGTAATATCTGGAAGGCCGCCATCTTTTGCTTACGGTCCAGCACGCTCAGTCATATAGTGCCTTCATTCCTGTTTTTCTTTGTTTTCTTAAGTGTTATTGTGTTCTTTCTTTTTTGATCTGTACATATGTACAATTGTGTATTTTAGTGTGCACACCACTTTCTGCTTCATGTACTATCCATGCTTCACATGATTGAGTTTGCAGGTGAGCATCTTATGGACTTAGGGTCAAGTGAATCTTGAGGAGAATAATTTGTGTTGGCTTCCCTCCGTCAGTTTTGGGAACCTTCACAGTAAATATCAGAGTGTGCTGACAAAAGGATAAATAAAGGGTTTTGAGAAAAATGAAGGAAGATATACATATATATCAAAATATTCTGAGTATTTGGTGAGCAAGTTATTTCAAACTATCTGAATATATGATTTATAGGCTATTAAGGCCTATAATATTCATTATGTTTGCTTGAATATAGACTAATTTTTCCTCACTTTCTCAATGTCTGTCTATTGATTACCAGTCGTTTTTCTGGTAAATTCTTTCTCTGACAACAAGCTATATTCGTGAGTCTGTGTCCCCGAGGTGTTTACTTGTGATTAATTAGTGGCTCTGGGGGAGACAGCGGACAGAGAAGCAAATGCGAAGAGAGAGAGCTTTTCTTGCAGCATTTTCTAGACAGAATTCTGCCCTAAGCATTCTGTGCACTGAAAGTGACAAACTCCGTAGCTTATCATTTGAGGATGTCATCAATGACTTTGCTCTCCAAAAATCGTGAAAGAAAATGTTTTAAATTTCAGTGTTAAAATTAATGTGATGTGCAAACAGACATACTGTAGGTTGTACTGCTTCCATTAAGTAAGCTGGTCTGTGTAACTGTAACTGCTTTTGTGTTGCTGTAGATATAAAGTTTTCATATCTACTAATTAAGAAATCATAGACAAAAATATGTTCATTTGAAACTATTTTATAATGTAAACAAGCATATTGCAAGACATGTTTTAGTTAGATTATTATTCTATTTTTACAACTTTGACTTTGTATATATGTGTTTATATATTAAATGTCCTTTCTGTGAAAATAATACATTATTTTTTTAATGGTATGGGGCCTCTTACACTTGACACACTTTAGGGCCTCAGAATGTCTTAATCCGGCCCTGGCTCCAGAGGGTAGAGGTGGGCAAACTACGGCCCGTAGGCCACATCTGGCCCACGGGACCATCCTGCCTGGCCTTTGAGCTCCTTCCCAGGGAGGCTAGCCCCCAGCTCCTCCCCTACTGTCCCTCCTCCCTCACAGCCTCAGCTCGCTGCGCCATCAGCACTCTGGCCCGCCATGGCTGGCTCTGGCATGGTGAGGGGAGCGGGGGGGTCGGATAAAGGAGCAGGGGGTCATGGGGCGAAATCAGGGTACAGGGAGCAGGGGATAGTTGGATGGGGCAGAGGTTCGGGGGGGGGGCGGTCAGGGGACGGGGAGCAGGGGGAGTTGGATAGGGGATGGGGCCCCAGTGGGTGTGGATAGGGGTTGGGGCAGTCAGGGAACAGGGGGAGTTGAATGGGGGTGGGGTCCTGGGGTGTGGTTAGGGGTGGGGGCGGTCAGGGGTCAAGGGGGGGGTTGGATGGGTTGGGGGTTGTGAGGGGGGTGGGAAGTGGGAGGGTGCAGGTAGGGAGTGGGGGCCAGGCCATTTGGGGAGGCACGGCCTTCCCTACCCGGCCCTCCATACAATTGTGCAACTCCAATGTGGCCCTTGGGCCAAAAAGTTTGCCCACCCCTGCTCTAGAGCTTGGTTTCTCTCGAGCTAGGCTAGCTTGAGTGGAGTAACTTGATAATAGAGATAAGGTACTATCAGAGATTGAGGTGTTTTATCATTTGAATTTGAATGATTGTTTCAACCAGTTTATCAGGTACAGATTTAAGATTTACTGGACTGTAGTTTCCCAGTTCACCCCTAGATTTTTTTTTTTAAAATATAAGTACACCATTTGCTACAGTGGTGCAGGAGATGTTTTTAGTGAGAGATTGCATATATTTGTTGGAAGTTCAGCCACTACATACTTAAACTCCTTCAAACTCTTGGATGTATACCCTCTGGGCCTGGTGACTTATTACTTTCCAAAATACTAGTTTCTCCAAGCACCTTTTCTTCTGACACATCAATCTCTGATAATACCTCATCTCTATTATCGGAAAAGAGGAAGTCCAGAGTAGGTATCTCTCCATACCACCTTATAGTCAAAGAAAGGAACTGTTGAGATAGAGTTAAGGTTGAGAGTACAATGCAGTAATTTAGGGTGAAATATGTTACAGGCAAGGTATAATTATTACAAAAACAAGAAGTCACCCAGGAATTTCTGAGATAAAATTAAAGCATAAAATAAATCCAAACATTAGCTTATGGAAATGGAGAGTTACTATATCAAACTTCCTTAATTCTGCTCCGTAGTGAGAATATACAATAACCATGTTTTAAAATTAAGGCATGTTAGTCCCAGATTAGATTAAATTGATTTTAAAGATGTGTTAGGTTGTGTGGTGTGTTTTCTGTGCCTTATAGCTACAAGTAGAGGTCGTTCTTTATATTAGTTATTAGAAAAATCACTGTCGCCATAAATATGAATCCTTGTTAGAAGAATTTGTATTATTCCTGTTTCAAGAACATTTCAAAAGCTTTAAGGTGTGATAAAATCCACAAAGTAAATTTTAACAGCTTTCCCTGTTTTAAAATTTTGTATCCTCTTGTTTCCATTAAGTATTTATAGGCTCCATCTGTGCTACTCTAAAGTTTTTCTAGAGAAAGCATGATTGACATTGAAATGATTTTAAAATGTGTATACTCTTTATAATCAGTTTTGCAAACTTTTCATAATTTTACTGCCCACTAAATATTTGAAGAGGGATCAGGAGTGATATAATAATTATATTTACTTGCTGTGTACAATTGATATATTTTAGTTTGTATATCATTAGTCATATACACCTGTACCCCGTTATAATTCTGTCCTCGGGAGCCAAAAAATCTTGCCGTGTTATATCGAACTTGCTTTCATCCACTGGAGCACTCAGCTCCCCTCTTTTCCCCCCCCGGAGCACTGTTTTACAGCATTATATCCGAATTCGTGTTATATCGGGTTGCGTTATATCGGGTTAAAGGTGTAGTTCCAAAGTCTGGTTTGAGATCCTTCTGCTGATGCTGCTCTAGCAAGCCCCAGAACCTGTCTTAGGCCTTATCCTCTAAACAGTGGTGGTGGGATTCCTGACTCAGGCGATTAACTGCAGAGGGATATATGGATGGTAGGACTTAGATGGAAGGTGCTGTGAAACCCCAGCCTCTCTTCCTCGCCAATCCATTAGTTTTTATTTTCTCATATGTTCACCTCAAAGAGAAGAGAACAGGCCATCCCCAAATGCTGCTGCTTCTACTATCCCAGTGGGTTTAAAGATTAAACCTGAATGGGTCTAAAGACAAATCTTAATCAGTTTTCCCTAAGTAGTGAAAGTCTAAATTGGTTTGCTGACGTGTCTGTTGCCCAAGACATTTTAAAGTGTGTGGTTTTATATATATGTGCTCTAGTGTAATATGTGGCATAAAAATGTAGTGACTGTGTGTGCTAGGCTTAAGGTTTTATTTTTAGTGCCAGTATGCTAGAATTTGTTGTGTTCCATTACTAATTGTAAAAAATGAAATCCAGCTGACTTCGTTGGTGTAATGAGTAATGGTAGAAAATAGGTGTGGCCTAAAAAGAAAATATCTTGAATTTTCTGTTTCAGATCAGATTTTTTTTAAATTGTTTTACGTTCTTTTGTTTATTCCTCCTGCAGGGATTAGGAGCAGAGAGCAAGAACCTCTACCCTTTCCTACTTCCAATTATTCAGCTAAGTACAGATGTTTCCCAGCCTCCACATGTTTATCTTCTGGAAGATGGCTTGGAATTATGGTAAGTGGAAGAACTTTGCTCAGCAGATATTTTTTTTTTTTCTTATTTTCCCCAAGAGAAGAGAACAGTGCACATTAACATTTCTATCACTATTACAAAAAAAAAGACTTGCTTGGAAACATATATGTAATATGTACACTAAACTGACCATGTGGCAAGCTCAGATTTGGGATCAAGCAAACTATGGACTATTGGTGCTTTGACCAGTGGAGGAGATGCTAAGTTTTAAGGGGTGAAATACAGGTTAATAATTTTTAAGAACTCCTGCTGTCTGTTGAATGAATTAATGTTAAAAAAAAAAAAAAAAAAAAAAAAAAAAAAAACCCTCAGTAACCGGGTTTACTGGGAAGAATGAGTTGCTGATAATATCAGAGGTAGATAAAATTCTAAAGACAGAAAATAGTGATTCAAGCTGAATTACTGCCCTCCTCTGTAGTGAGAGGTTCCTATGGCATAAATTGGCATCCCAGTTACAAACCACATATGCCAGTCTCTAAACAAGCTTTTTTATCTATAACAAACAGTAAGTTTAAAAACATTTTTTATGGGAGTACTGGATGCAGTAATCGTGAAACATAGGGTGCTTGATGCTGTTTCTAAGTCAAGTGCCATAATACCCTTTCAGTTTACCAATTCATGGGTCTTGGACATTTTATAGCAGTGCTGGTGTTGGGAACAATCCAGAAGGTTTGACTGTCTGAGGATGTAGTGTTTTTTTAATCATGTGCTTTGCTTATATACATAATGAGAAATTTCATTGATTTTTGTATCCACAGGAATTATAAATTGGAACATAGAATGATGAATGTAGTCTGCTCTCACCTGATTGTCACCAATGCAGGATATTACACCTCAGAACAACGATATTTTGAGGGGATAAGGAGACATTTCTGTAGCATGGGTTTCTTTAACTGGTGACTCTTTGAAATTTCTTAGAGGTCTAGAATGCTACTATGTTGTCTTGATGCATGTAGCATGCAACTTTATCCACCTTACCTGCACTCTGCCCATTAATCCCCCTCCCATGTGGATACTTTGAACATTCCAAACTGCTGAGCAGCTTCAAACAGTCGTCATTTAAAAACAAAAATAGAGAGGCATAAAAATGTTTCCTTCTTTCCCCCATTCTTTTGAGATGACAGAACAAGCAAGTATTCCACAGACCAGCAGCGTGGGAAATACTCTTGAAAGATAATCATTTCAAATAATTGTGGCATTCTTCATTTGGAGAGATTTTATATCGATACTAGAAGATTACAATATTTTTACACCTGTCAAAATTGTTCCTCTTATCATGTTTATTATGCGAAACAGGGAACTAAATATAACCAGTGTTGTATTTAATCTACTCTTAGGTTAGTGACATTGGAGAATAGCCCTTGTCTTACTCCTGAGCTGCTTCGAATCTTTCAGAATATGTCTGCCCTTCTTGGTGAGTCTTCATAATAAGGATTCTGTTTTCTATACTAACAACGTTGTTCATGTTCTATTAATAAGATAACTAAGGCTGTAAGAAGTTGAGATATCAAAATTCTTACTATTCAAAATGCTTGAACAAGCTTTGAGTGACTTAAAGAATTTCCCATTTTCTTGCACCCTGATTGTGTTTAAATCAATCAACATTTTAAGTGCTTTGTACTTAAAAAGGCAAAGAAACAAACTGCAGATGATGCTTTTTATTAATGGACTGTTTCCTAGTTAAAGACAAAGGGCGACATTCTGGAGCAGTTGAAGTCAATTGGAGATTTGCCATTGACTTCAATGGGTCCAAAATTTCATCCAAAATATTTGCTGGTTGGTAGGCTAATTTTGATAGGTATCGCTGCACAAATATCCGTTTATTCTCTATGGTGTAATTTGTATTTATGAGGCTGTATGTTCTTGGAGACATATGTTTCACAAAAGATTCCGTGGGTCTTATGTTTGGAGACTATATGATGTATATTCATACATGCAGTGTGAGTGCTTTTAAAATGTAGAACTAACTGAAGTTGCTTAGCAACTGAATGTTACTTGACAATTAATTTTGGAAATATAATTCAGCTATATATAGTTTATTTGCTTACTTATTGCAAAAAAAAAAATCAACTGAGTTGGACTTCATAGTGTTCCATCAAGACTGCACAGTCACTGATTTTATAAAAGCCCCTCAAAGCTTAACACCAAATCAAATAATAACATTGCGTTTGTGTGTAGAGAATAGCTGACTATTCTACTTGCTTAATCAGATAATAATCCTACTTACTACTCAGGAGAACATAAAGAATTAATGGCTCCATTCCAAATCATTAATATTCAGGTAGTAAATTTTCAAATTATATGTGTGTGTGCATGTGTGTGTGTCTTGAAGTAAGTTATCCAATCAGGCAGTAATGACGTGGATGGGGTAGGTTTGTATGTGTGTCAGTGAAATATAACTTCTTGCTGAAACTTTAAGGGGTTCAGTCCTTAGGAAATGGATTTTCTTCACCTTTTTGTATAACTCTTTTGAGAATTTAAAAATACTGCAGTAATTTTTAGAGAGAGAAGGTGGTTGAGATAATATCTTTTATTGGACCAACTTATGCTGGTGAGAGAGACAAGCTTTTGAGCTTTTACAGAACTCTTCTTCAGGTCTGGGAAACTTACTGAGGTCTGGTCTACACTACAGATGTATATGGGTATAACTATGTTGCTCAGGAGTGTGAAAAACCCATACCTCTGAGCGACATAGTTATACTGACCTAACCCCATGGCATAGACAGCATGTTGGCTGGAGAAGGCCTCCTTCCGACATAACTACCGCCTCTCGGGGAGGTAAGTACACCCATAGGGGAGGATTAACTATGCTGACAGGAGAGCTCTCTCCTGACAGTGTAGATTGTCTTCATTAAAGCGCTGCAGAAGCACAGCTGCACTGATGCAAAGTTTTAAGTGTAGACTTGCCCTTAGAGTGTCACAGCTAAACACAAGGTGGAATGGATTGTTTGCCATAAGTAGTTAACATACATTTCAAGGAACCATTCAAGGTGAAGTGGCCCATTAACACCCCTCTAGTAATAGGGAGAAAAGGAAGGAGGAGGGTAAACAGCTGGAAGGGGAGTTGTTTGTGGGTTATACATAGGGCCTACCAAATTCATGGTTTGTTTTGGTCAATTTCACCGTCCTAGGATTTTAAAAATCACAAATTTCATGAGTTCAGATATTTAAATCTAACATTTCATGGTGTTGTAACTGTAAGAGTCCTGACCCAACTCTGAAGGCAGCAGCTCAGAAGTAAGGGTGGCATGATAAGGTATTGCCAGACTTACTTCTGCACTGCTAGTGGGTGCTGCCTTCAAAGCTGGGTGCCTGGCCAGCAGCCGCTGCTCTCTGACCACCCAGTTTTAAAGGCAGTGCAGGAGTAAGGGTGGCAATACTGCAACCCCCCTACAATAACATCGCGACCCCCCCCCCCATGACCCTCTTTTGCATTGGGACCCCCAGTTTGAGAAATGCTGGTCTTCTCTCCCCCACCCCCACCCCAGTGAAATCTGTATAGTATAGGATAAAAGTACACAAAAGACCAGATATCACGGGGGAGACCAGATTTCACAGTCTGTGACGCATTTTTCACAGCCATGAATTTGGTAGGGCACTAGTTATACATTGTAGTAATAAGCCATAAATCCAGTGTCTCCAGTCAATCCATGATTTTTAGCGTCTAACACAGTTATGAGTTTAAGCCCCCAGGTTTGTCTTTTGAAAGTAATGTACAGATTTCCTTTGAGGATGAAGACTGATGGGTCAGATACAGAGTGATTGTTTTGTGAAAAGTGTTCACCCACAGGTTATGTGGTGTTTTTGTCTTTTATCATTTTCCTGTTTGAATCCATTTGAAAGCATATTGTTTGTCTGGTTTCATCCATGTTGCTATTGGGGCATTTAATACAACAGGTATACCACATGTTGTGATAGGCATGTTGTGAGCCCACAGCTGGACCAGGGTCAACTTCTCTTTTGGGGGATGCCGGAGTGTCTGACTTCTTGTCGGGGTGGGGGAATAGTTCAGTGGTTTGAGCATTGGCCTGTTAAACCCAGGGTTGTGAGTTCAATCCCTGAGGGGGCCATTGAGGGATCTGGGGCAAAAACTGGGGATTGGTCCTGCTTTGAGCAGGGGGTTGGACTAGATGACCTCCTGAGGTCCCTTTCACCCTGATATTCTATGATTCTATGTGTTCGACCCATGAGTCTTGAAAGATGTGTTGTGGGGAATGTTGATAATCGTAGCCATGGAGAAGTCTGCAAATTTTGCATCTGTTGTTCTAGCAGGGTCTGGTGCTGTTTTGAGTTGGTGTGTTCTGGTCTTTGCGGAGCTTGCTTCTGATGATGAGCTTGGAGAGATTGAGGGGTTGTTTGAAGGCTAGAAGAGGGGGTTCAGGAAAGATTTCTTTCAGGATGGGGTCCCCATCGAATACGGGTTGTAGTTGTTTGATACCCCATATGGGTTCCACTGTGGGGTGGTAGGTGACAACTAGGGGTATGCCGTTGGAGCGGGTTTTATTTCTGTACTGAAGCAGGTTCTCTTGGAGCATTTGGATGGCCCATTCCATGATGTGATCTGCTTCTCCGGTGGAATGTCCTTGTTTGGTGAAGGTAGTTTTGCGTGTATTACAACAACACTGTACACAGTAATTTTTGTTACGCAAATATTTCTTTGCTTTCCTTTAATTATTTTCTGCACTTTTATGTGCTTTTGGAAATGGATGAACTAATTGCTATAGCAAATGGATTTTTCAGAAGAATAATTTTAAATCATAAAAGAAAATGTAGAAGTTCCAATTTCTGAATTGGTCATGACCATTTATCATATTTTCTAAGATTAATTTCAGTACTTCGTATTTTATTATGAAGGTTGATGAGATGTGTTCCTTATAGTAGGCAGGCTTAACGTAGTCCCTCTCCTATGATCTTCCCATGTATCTTAATACTAATGACTGAAATTGTGCTTCAAGGAAAAGTACTGCAATTACAAAGGGCCAAGGTTTTGTAGATGGTTCACTATTTAACTTCAGATTTACATGTCCACCATCTTTGTAATTGCTAGACGCTTCCTGTTAATCTTCCTTCTGTATCTTTTGAACATCTCTTTTTGGGTATAAATTTGGTAACATAGTATTGTCGAAGTGGTCTTGATTTTCATAGTTATCCTACATTGCCCTTCCACGTATCTTAAATTCAGAGATTACCCGTGTTTTTTCTCAGTCATACGTCTGAATTAGATGGAGGGAAGTAACAGGTATGAAATGAGCAGCTCATACCTTCGTACACGCTCCTAATAATTGTTAAGAAATCTATATTTGTGATGCCTGCCTTATTTTAAGAATTTACCCCAGAACATACTGATGCTTCTCTTTGGAAGAATTCAAGTTGGAGAGGAAATTCTTTAAATATGTACTTAAATGCCACAGTTAAAATTAAGCAGAGCTAACTTTATGCTTTGGGTCTACAGTAATTAATTTCATATTTTTATTAAGATTTTATTTTGATACTGTTTACCACCCTACCAAAAACAACACCACCAGCAGCTAAATAACTGTGCAACAAAAATAAGATAAATCTCCCACTTTCCGTATGCAACCCTTAGGCAATATTTACTTTTGTAAGCAGCTTTCTGAGAAAGAAGTTCCGTTGAGCTTGTTCTCATGTCAACACGTTTTGGTCGCTGTAAAACAAAATGGGGAGTGCTTTCTACAGGAAAGAGACCTTCATGCAGAGCGTCCTGCCAGCAGCCCACTATTGTTTACGTCACGGGGAGTGTAACAGAAATACCACCACAGATTTCAACTATGGCAGTACAGCATGAGGTGAGAGATTGTATCTCAGGTAGGATGGTGCTATAGGGTCTTATAGATCTAAACCAACACCTTAAATTACGCCCAGAAACTCACAGCCAGCCAGTACAGATCATGGACCACTGGTTCAGTATATTTGTAGCAGGACACTTCACTTAAAATTCACTTCTGAATGGGCTTTAGGTATAGCCCCACAAAGAGCAAAATAATTAAATCCATATTGTATTGAGAATCAGTGCCACATTCAACAATTTGATGAAAGTTCTCAGCTGAAGTTTCAATGTTTTGCTCAAGTTGTTGTCAATCATCTGGTGGAAAGGAGTTCGATGTGCTTCAGCAATGATCTTTTAGAATTCAGGACTTTGTTTAAAAAAATGTCATAACCATCAGGCGAGAGTAGCCATTACTAGTCATAAAAACAAATATGGCTTTGACTTGACTATATGCAAATATTATTTTTGCACCAACTTATTATGGAGTGTAATGCTTTTCTTTAGGCAAACAAAAGTGTTTTCCCTGATGGTGGGAGGGGAAGGTAAGCAATTAGACTCTTTAGTTCAACAAATTTTCTATTCCATGTTAAAATGCACTTAATTAATAAAACCACCTAATGGAAGCTAGACCTTGTGGCTAAAAGCCTTCAGACTTTCTGCTCCTTGTTATTCAAAAGGAGAACCCACAATAACTCTGAAAACAAATGGTTGTAGAAAATAATGAACAAGGATGTGGCTTGGAATTCTTGATGAAATCACTAGGAAAGGTCAAGTCCCCAATCCAGGAATTTCCTGAAACATTCCAGTCGACTGAGCTATGGAGCATCTCTAGGACATCGGAGCACTGGAGAAAAGTGCTTAGGAAGGAAAGGTTCATCCTGGTTGTATTTCATCATCTTTATGGGTTTCAAGACATCTTGGGCACTGCTATTCACAACATACCATCCTCAAGACTGAAACTCTGCCTACAGTATTGGCAGCAATATGGCCTGAGGAATTCATGTCAGTATATATGACCGAAACCCATTTATCTTTCTCACAGCTAGTATTGGGTATACACATCCATTTCCTATTTTATTCTATTCTATTCTATGTATACAAATGTCTCAGTGAAGCAAGTTCTAAATGAGTCAGTGCTAGTTATGCAGGTTCTAGTTCTCTGCAATAGGGCAAATTGTAGTCCAGAGTCCCATAAATACTACCACCATGCAAGACCTGCTTCAGTTATGGACAGATTTCCATTCAAGCTGAACTTAGCCGCATGATAGCCAAAAGGAAGATCCTGAGATGCAAAAGATGTTCTGGGTGCATAATTGGCTCATTTGTGGCTCCAGAAAGAAATGGCCAGAGTGTACTGTAGCGTATAAAGAGTTAAAATCTAATTGAACATAGGATTAACCAAAGGAAACGACCTGTTCTTCAGCTACCTAATGTCTTTAACTGGGTACAATAAATCCAGTCTATAGAGAATGTTTCACTCTAGTAGCCACTATTCTGGCCAATCCCTGTAGATCCTAATAGTATCCAGGCATTCTGTCCTGCACACACACACCCCCACCCCCTGGCCTTAGGGAGCACTAGCAAGACAAATGAAATTTCATCAAATGTCTGAGATTTCAGTAGACTCTAAAATTCAGTCTACACATGAGATGAAGTGTCCCAGTCACCATATTATGTCTTGTGTGACTTGACAGTGCCTCTTGAAGAGGCAGGATAGAGGATTTTCAGATATAATGACCCCAGAGCTGTTCAAGAAAATGAAGTCCTTCAGCCATCTGGGAAAAAGACTGATTAAGTTCCAAGAGCTACTTTTCCAAAATGATGTGTAACTTGCTTTGGCCAGGGGGATTTCCAGATGGTAAGTGAATACTCCCCTAGCAAAGTCCTGGTGATTATGACCACAGATTCATTGTTAAACGTCTTTTGGCTGTCATCAGGGGGAGGGGGAAGGCAATATCCAGAATGGATTACAAGTTACCTATTGTACAAGTAATGTAACAATGATGTGACTACATAATTGGAATGTAATGAATTTTTTGAGTTGATGGACACAAGAAATTCCCTTAGTATAGTATCTGGAGTATTGTGTGGGAAATTTCTTTAAAGAAGTATAGAGAGGCAAAGTAGGTGAGGTAATATCTTTTATTGGACCAACTTCTGTTGGAGCGAGAGACAGGCTTTTCTTGAGGTTTGGAAGAGCTCTGTGTGGCTTGAAAGCTTGTTTCTCTCACCAACAGAAGTTGGTCCAATAAAAGATATTGCCTCACCCACCTTGTCTCTCTAATACCTTGGGACTGACATGGCCATAACTACTGCATTTACAGAAGGATATCATTCAGAAAATCTTATTTAGGAGTCAGAGATTTAAAATAAGGTAGAACCTCAACCTTATTACTCAGAGTGTGGAGGAAGAGAATGTAGCGGTAGTAGTATTAACAGAAGCTGTCTTCCTATAAGGTTCTGGAGCAATGGCTTATTCTGCAAACTCTGGAATTCCAGAGCTTGTTTTGATGTGATCCATAGGGCAGAAAGACAAAATTATGTAGGGTATCCATGCCTTATTACCATTTAAGCCCCAAGAGTCTGTATTAGAGTAGTTCCGGGTGTCTGTAAAATATCGTAATCTTATTCTGACTGACCAGGCTTGTTTTGGGGCTAGCAAAAACTGTGCCAGGATCTCTGCAGACAGGATGCTTGAAGACCCAGGATAAAATCCAGACAGAGGAACTCTTTGAGTGGCTTCTTCCTGCCTAGAGTCTGCTAGTCTTGAAACAGTCATGATCATCGCTTTTGGTGAAACTAATCACTTTTCTGGAGAGAGAATGGGTTGACTGTGTGGAGAAGGGTTTGAATTTCAATCCTCCCCCTTAGGTTAGGGAAAGGATCAGGAATTTAGAGTGCTGGACAGAGGGGTTTACTTTGGATTCCACAAATTCTGTTCGGTCCACGTTCTGAAATGTTTCTCCCGCTTTCTTATCTTTTAGAACATTGAGTCATGTTCTGTTCCTAAGCTTTTGTATTCCATGACCTTAGTCAAAAGTCACTTCACCCCATGGTACTGTTACACAGGGTTTTCTGAACCCAAAGGTCTTGGTAACTTTATTCTTTGTGAGGCAGTGTCAGGAAATAAATCAATAGGGACACAGCACATTTGTCTGATAGGTAGTTGGTATAAACAGTGCAAACGAGTGTTTTTTCGCTTAAAGCTTTTATTTTATTTAGTCTCAGGCACTTACACATGTCTGCAATAGGTTGTTAGAGCACCCCACATCAATAATTACCAAAATCTGGAGTGGTCTTTAAGTGGGTCTGTCAAGGTTCCTTCCCCACTCTGAACTCTAGGGTACAGATGTGGGGACCTGCATGAAAGACCCCCTAAGCTTATTCTTACCATCTTAGGTTAAAAACTTCCCCAAGGTACAAACTTTGCCTTGTCCTTGAACTGTATGCTGCCACCACCAAGTGTTTTAAACAAAGAACAGGGAAAGAGCCCACTTGGAGACGTCTTCCCCTAAAATATCCCCCCAAACCCTACACCCGCTTTCCTGGGGAAGGCTTGATAAGAATCCTCACCAATTTGTACACGTGAAAACAGACCCAAACGCTTGGATCTTAGGAACAATGAAAAATCAATCAGGTTCTTAAAAGAAGAATTTTAATTAAAGAAAAGGTAAAAGAATCACCTCTGTAAAATCAGGATGGTAAATACCTTACAGGGTAATCAGATTCAAAACATAGAGAATCCCTCTAGGCAAAACCTTAAGTTACAAAAAGACACAAAAACAGGAAAATACATTCCATCCAGCACAGCATATTTTACCAGCCATTAAACAAAAGGAAATCTAATGCATTTCTAGCTAGATTGCTTACTAACTTAACAGGGGTGTAGGACTGCATTCCTGATCTTTTCTCGGCAAAAGCATCACACAAACAGACAAACCCTTTGTCCGTCCGTCCCCCGTCCGTCCCCGATTTGAAAGTATCTTGTCCCCTCATTGGTCATTTTGGGTCAGGTGCCAGCGAGGTTATCTTAGCTTCTTAACCATTTACAGGTGAAAGGGTTTTGTCTCTGGCCAGAAGGGATTTTATAGCACTGTATACAGAAAGGTGGTTACCCTTCCCTTTATATTTACGACAGGGTCAGTGACAGGTTTCTGGTGGCTGGCCTTCCATCTGCTGCTGGGATCTTAAGATATGTCCATGAAGTGTCCACCTAACTCAGACCCTTTATGCATGTTAGTGTTATATAGGTTGTCAATCAAAAAACAACAACACGTTAAGCAAGAGTTAAGCAAGAAGTTTCCAGTCATGAGTTGAACAGATATGTTTTTGCAGAGTCTGCAGTCTTGTGGGCCCCGACAAACACACACCAGAAGTCAAATATAAACCGACTTTGTATTTTTCAAAGCTGCATACTTGAGCTGTTTTAAAAAAAAGCCCAATAGGATGGCGCAGGGTCTTGTGCCTAATTCTTGTGGTAAGTCACCACCCATCCTGGCCTGTCTAATTATGCTAAGGTTGCTTCAAAGTCCTACTAGCTTAGCTGTTTTTGGCAATAAATGTAGTAACCAATGTTCCAGTTATTGTCAGTGGCCTAGGCCATTTCCTGGACTGTCAAAATAATCCCCTACAGTAGAAGTGCTCATGGATCTAGCCACTGTGTGCATCCTATTAACTGTCTATCCAAAATCTGTCTGATTATGTATATGTCAAGGTTCCTCCCCCACTCTGAACTCTGGGGTACAGATGTGGGGACATGCATGAAAAACCTCCTAAGCTTATCTTTACCAGCTTAGGTCAAAAACTTCCCCAAGGTACAAAATATTACACCCTTTATCCTTGGACTGGCCGCTACCACCACCAAACCAATACTGGTTACTGGGGAAGAGCTGTTTGGACGCGTCCTTCCCCCCAAAATACTTCCCAAAACCTTGCACCCCACTTCCTGGACAAGGTTTGGTAAAAAGCCTCACCAATTTGCCTAGGTGACTACAGACCCAGACCCTTGGATGTTAAGAACAATGAACAATCCTCCCAACACTTGCACCCCCCTTTCCTGGGAAATGTTGGATAAAAAGCCTCACCAATTTGCATAGGTGACCACAGACCCAAACCCTTGGATCTGAGAACAATGAAAAAAGCATTCAGTTTTTTACAAGAAGACTTTTAATAAAAAATAGAAGTAAATAGAAATAAAGAAATCCCCCCTGTAAAATCAGGATGGTAGATATCTTACAGGGTAATTAGATTCAAAAACATAGAGAACCCCTCTAGGCAAAACCTTAAGTTACAAAAAAGATACACAGACAGAAATAGTTATTCTATTCAGCACAATTCTTTTCTCAGCCATTTAAAGAAATCATAATCTAACACATACCTAGCTAGCTTACTTACTAAAAGTTCTAAGACTCCATTCCTGTTCTGTCCCTGGCAGAAACCAGCATACAGACAGACACAGACCCTTTGTTTCTTTCCCTCCTCCCAGCTTTTGAAAGTATCTTGTCTCCTCATTGGTCATTTTGGTCAGGTGCCAGCGAGGTTACCTTTAGCTTCTTAACCCTTTACAGGTGAGAGGAGCTTTCCCCTGGCCAGGAGGGATTTCAAAGGGGTTTACCCTTCCCTTTATATTTATGACAGTATACTAAGCTCAAAATTGAAGAATTTCAACCTGTTAAAGGTATTGTAGAGAAAGGTGGTGATATAGGGTTCCTCCCGTATTTGATCTGTTGTGGTCTTTGTCCCATTTGTTCACTATTAATTGATGACATTACCCTTGTCAAGCTACATGACTTTAGCTGTAAAAATGATATGGATGGACAGGGTTCATGTCATGATGTTGTATGCTCTGTGAAGAGTGTTGTCTTCATACCTGTTTGTGACACTCTATAGCTTGGGGGAGCCACCCTGTAACCCCCATATTCATCACTTACGTATAGCATGCCATGCCGTACAAGGTATCATGTGATGTAAGCATGCCATGTAAGGTATCATGGGAAAGGTTATGATCTGCTGAAAGCCATTATTCTATCTAACTATGTATATCATTAGTGCTTATGAAGTTATGAGATTGTATTGTATGGTTATTAAAATATGCTGTGAGTTGGGGAATTGCCCAGATATTAGCTCCGCAGAGACAACAACAATGGAGGTAACCAGCACCCAGGCGGGTATCAAACAACCATCAACCCCCATTGTCCAACAAGGGAGTTACAATTCAATGACTCACTTGTACAAGGCCACACCAGGGGAATTACTCAGCGTTGCCTGGTGACTCAGAAGCACCCATCAGACGTGCCTGGACTTGTGTTCTCCAAACACATGGAATGAGGATATAAAATAGAGGACAGAGGCCTCGTGGTTTATCCTTTCTCCTCTGCCACCTACGCTGAAGACAACGAGAACACTGGAGCTGAGGAAACTGGTCCCTAGGCTAACAGGGAGAGGCTGCATACAAAAGACTGTAACCAACCTGCGGTATCGGTGGGGTGAGAAAAACTGCTTAGTCTAGATATTGCTTAGTATAGATATTACCTAGTCTAATAAGGTTGAGAATTTAGACTGTGTGCTTATCTTTTATTTTCCTTTGGAAACTACTCTGACTTTGCCTATCGCTTATAATCACTTAAAATCTATCTTTTGTACTCAATAAGCTTATTCTAATCCTTACCAGTGAGCTTGACTGAAGTGCTTGGTAAATTTGCTCAGGTTACAAAGGCTGGTATATGTCTACTTTCCATTAATGAAATGGTGAACCAATTAATAAATTTACCGTGCTCAAGAAAGGGTTTTAGCAGTGTAAGATGGTGTATTCCTGTGGTACAGTGCTGGGAGCTGGAGGGATTTGGCTGGTGCCTTTCTCTGTTTGATTCGTAAGTAGCGCTGGGAGCATTCATGCAATCTAGGTGGGTGCGGGTTTTCACATGCAGTTGTACTGAGTGGTAACAGCACCTGGAGGGATTGTGAGAGACAACACAGAATAGTAAGTTAAGGGGGCACAGTGGTACCAGAGTCCTAGATTGCCCCCCATTGATCCCATCACACTGTTACAGTTGTGGAGTAGAAAGATACAGTGTTGATCATTAGTAGCTTGTTTATAGAGGATAAGCCACTGAGAATCTGAGGTGGGAATGGCTGCATCTGGCTCCTAGGATTATGCAGTACTTATTCTCAAAGTCCTTAGAGACAGAAACTATCCTGGTTTAATCCCAGGATATCGTCAAGCAAGTAGAATGTTACTGTGGATTGATCAGGAGTCTGCCTCTCTTAAATGCACCTTTGGCTTCCAAACCAGAAGAGGTAATAGGTCTGACAATGATATCCCAGAGCCTGTTCTGATGATTGTTATCCTCCTACTCTTCTAGAGCGTCCGCTGATATCTTACATAATTTATCTGATCCTGAAGGTGATTCATAGTTTGTAGGACCAATTTTAGTAATGTGGTAGCATTGATCTTCTTCGAGTAGTGTCCCTATGGGTGCTCCACTGTAGGTGTATGCGTGCCCCTGCGCCTCTAATTGGAGATTTTTGGTAGCAGTGTCCTGTTGAGCCCGGGCATGTGGTCTGCCTCCAGGCTATTTAGCACTGCACAGGCAAACCCCGCCCCCGTCTTCCTTCTCTACCACTTTGGCCTCAGACTGAATGAGCAGTTGTCCCTTCCTTATCTGTGTCATTAGCATAAGTAGTGTTTGTTTATTTTGTTCTCCTTTGTTCTCCGTAAAAGTAGGTAGGCTAGTGTGTGTTTATTTTATTTTTATTCCTTTGGGTTAAAAAAAAGAAAAGAAGAAGAAGAGCTAGAGAGAGAAAGGAAAAGAACTTCAGTTTCCTGCCCTGTCTGGGGGCATTTCCCCTACCACCCCACCCCACCCCCCCAGACATCTGTAGACTCATCATTTTTTATTTTCAGTTTAAAAAAAAAAACAAAACTAGACACCACCTTCTGCATTTCTCCCTGCTAGAGGATGACACCCCCCTGCCCAGGAGCTTGCCTGGCTCTCTCTGCTCCAAGTGGTGGCTCTCCTGCCCGGAGTCAGTTCCTGTAATGGCCAGACACTCTCACTGTGCCTGGGAGAGCCTCACAGAAGTGCTTTACCTGCAACAGCTAAAACGGCAGCCTCACAAGAGCTGGGAGCTGAAGTTAAAACTCCTCCCTATGGAGAAAACACTTCAGTCTGCAGGGGACTCCAGTGGGTGCTGACCCCGGATCGTCCCCGTCCCTGAAGCCTTCACTTCAAAAGGGGTCGAGTCGTGAAGAGGAGAAGAAGAAGTGGGGGGAAGACACCAGCAGACTCCCCCTGGCAAGGCTCATAAAAAGAGCTCCTCCAAGCTACTGGCCAGCCAGAGGGGTTCCCCAGTGCGGCCATATTGGCACCGATCCCAGTGCATGGGTTCTGACTAGCTGGCCAGCCAGTGGGGCTCCCCAGAGCGGCCACTTCAGTATGACATACACACACGTGTTGTGACCATCCCCAGTGTCTCTCAGGGAGAGTCCACCAGATGATTTGCTACAGCCTGGCTGTCCAGAACACCTGAGTCAGCGCAGGAGGAAACTTTTCAGAACAGGAAAAAGAACCTGAAAAAGAAGCGACCCCTCCAGCACACTTCTCCTCATCTCTCCCAGATGAGACTGTGCTCCCCAGGCCTCATCACTAAGTGAAGATTTTAAGAACTTTCTCGATGTTACCAAGAGGGCTGCAGACGAGCTGCAGATTCCCCTACAGGAGGTGACAGATACATATCACAAGTTGGTGGAAATTCTGCATACCACCTTCTCATCTAGAACTGTCCTCCCAATTAATGAGGCGGTTCTAGATCCTATCAAAGACATCTGGCAGACACCAGCTTCCATTGCACCAACCAGCAACAGAGTGTAAAAAACAAACAAACAAACAAACCAAAAAAAAAAAAACCCCAAAAAACCAAAAAAACCCTACATCTCTACCCAAAGAGGCAGACTTTGTTTTCAACATCATAGTGGATGTGGTTAATTCATGAAGCAAGCAACATGATGCCAAGTCAACTCCATATGATCAGGCTTGGCAAGATGGTATATTTGTTGACAACATTACTGTTGAGAGTCATAAATTAACAAACTATCATGGCCAAATACAATTTTATTAATTATGGCAAACCCAGTGTGTTTCTGGAACATTACTGGAAACACAAAAAGAACAGATTCAAGCCATTCTTCGAGATGGTCCGTCAATAGCCAGACTGGTCCCAGAGACAGCACTGGATGTAGCTGTTACAGCTGCCTGCCCAGTCTCCATGACAGTGGCACTGAGGCGGGTTGTGTTGTTTTTGTTTTTTGGGCTACTCCTCTTTAGATTGCCCAAAAAGCTACAGACTTCCAGTTTGAAGGGCCAAACTCTTTGTGGAGAAGACAGATTTCTCTCCCACATCCTGAAAGATTCTCAGACCACATTACACTGCTTAGGAATCTACACTGTGGGACAGAAGAGAAGACATACCTCTCAACCACACCACAGGTCACAGTCTTCTCAATATCCACCATCTCAGTGCTGTTATGAGCCACAGTGTAAGAGTGTTATGAGCCACAGTGTAAGAGGACCAGGGCTCAAAAGTGGGAACAGGCTGCATCCCAGTCCGTGACCTCTCAAACTGTCTCTTGTAAGCACTTTTGATGAGCTGGTCGAGGGTCTGAACAATGATACCTTACAGCATCAGCTGCTATCTATACACCTTGAGTCACACCACTCAGAAGTCACCTTGCCCTACTTCACAGCAGTTAGGACCAGCTCTAGAGCAAGGAGATTGATTTCTAGCCGTGAACCTAAAGGGTGCCTACTTCCATATCTCAATACAACCATCATATAGCAGATTTCCTGCTGCTTACCTTTGGGGCAGGATCATTTTCAGTACAGACTGCTCCACACAGGGTATTCTCCAAGGTTATCTTCATTGTAGCGGCACACTAACCCCAGTACAGTGACTAGACTTTATCAGCACCAACCTTAGTACAGTACAAGCAAGAGCATTCCTCTCGCTACCCACATTCACCACCCTGGGACACACATCTCCCTAATGCACTGGGAGATCACCTGCACAACCACAAGGTTCAAGACGAATGGCTTGCCACAGAAATGACCTTCCATATCACTCTTTTGGGGCTAAGGGCTATCAGGAGTGCCTGTGCACACTTTCTGCCTTTCATCAAAAACAACACACAAAGGTCATGATGGACTTAATGTGACCTGTATGTTTTGTATAAACCGCCAAGGGGCTTTCCTCCCTCTACAAGACAGCTCTCAAACTTTGGAATTGATGCACCCATCACAATGTGCTCATCTCAGCTGTCTATCTACCAGGGATACAGAATGTCAGAGCCGAGTCTCAGTTGCAATTTTCTCATGACAATGAGTGTGTACTGAATTCAGAGGTGCTTCAAGATATATCCTCCCTTTGGGGAACCCTGCCTATGGATTTCTTCACTACTTAACGGAACAAGAAAGATCCTTGTTAGTGCTCCAGGCCGGCCTGGGGAAACATTCACTGGCAGTTGCCCTCATCTTCCCATAGAGCAGGGCCCACTTGTATGTCTCTTCCCAGTTTCCTACTCTATCCAAGATTCTGTTGAAAATTCAACGAGACAAGGCAAGAGTTATTCTGATTGCCCCTCTTAACCATGACAAGTCTGGCTCCCTTACCTGACACAGATGGCAATATGCCCTCATGTTTCTGTTGAGCCTATCCCTCACCCACTCCCTCAAAACAACGAGCTGACCCTTCACCCCAAACCACGGGTCCTCCACCTCCAGGCTTGACTCCTTCTTAGTTCCAAGGCTTAGAGGCAGAATGCTCTGACAAGCTGAAGGATGTGTTACAACACAACCAAAAGTTGACCACTCAACATACTTATCTACAAACTGGAAACTACTCCAAGTTTGTGTCATTTCAAACACACAGACCCAACCTCATCTTTCCTCCCTCTGATTTTGCACTACATTTTAAACTCTCACTCAGCTTCCTTAAGGTTCATCCCGTGGCGAAATCAGCTTCCCACTTTTGCGTAGATTCTTTAAGGGGATTGGGAATCTCTTCCCGCATGGGACACCATCTGCTCCAGCCTGGCACTTTAACCTAGTTCTCAGGGCTTTGATTAGACCTCCCTCTGAGTCCAGGGCAACTTGTTCTCTCCTATACCTGTCCATGAAGACAGCATTACTAATTGCCATCACCTCAGGTAGGCACATAGGAGAAATAGCAGCCCTGATGGCACATCTATCGTTCATGGCCTTTTTTTTTTTTTTAAGACAAAGTACCTCTAAGGCCATATCCCAAGTTTCTCCCTACTTTCTCTGCACTTTCCATATGAACCAACAGATCCATCTCCCTGTTTTTTCCCAAAACCACATTGTGACAACTGGGAGATAATTGTGCATATGCTAGATATTAGAAGGTCATTAACATTCTACTTGGACATTCAGGAAATCCCCATAACTCTTCCTTTTGTCCACAGAAAGATCGAAAAGCTCTGTGATATCAGCTCAAAGACTATCCAAATGGGTCTCTAGTTGCATTAATCACTTATCAAGGGTGCAACGTGCTTCCGTCCAGAGTCCATATGCACTCCATGATGTCAGTTTTTACCTGTCAAAGTTTGACTCAGACTCACAATTTATCAGACCACTCTGTTTTATTAGCAAAGCTGCTCTGCTAATACATCTAGAAGTGAGCCCCCCGAGTGGGGCTTGTGTCTTTTAATTTATACAGGTTTTTTTGGAGAACAAGTTACAGAGAAGTTACAGACAAAAGAAGAAAAAGATTTTAGTCACCACCCTTTGAGATCCCTGAGACCAGTCACGTATCTTCAATTACCTGCCACCCTTAACAATCTCCTTTAACAGCTTCCAGTTAACTTAACTAATTGCCCTTCATACCTTCCATTCTGATGCCTGCTTCTTAGACGTGCTGGCTCTATCTTAATTGCTTCTCCATTCAAAAGCTAACTGTCCCTACATGTGCTCCCTCAGATACTTTGTAACGTGTTTTGGCATGCCCTCTCATATACAATGTATCCAGCATGTCCCCTTATACAATGTTATACTTCCACATACCTCAGTCACATTCCGTAGGAATACCCCATCTCAGCAATCTATAGAGCAACCACTTGGGCCTCTGCCCATGCTTTTGCAGAACATTATGCAATCACTGAAGATTTTGCTGCTCACACCATCTTTGACCCCACAGTACTCTCTGTAGTAAAAGACTCCACTCCAAAGTCCCAGCCTCCAGTGGTGGGTACTGCTTGGGAGTCACCTACAGCGGAGCACCCATAGGTACACTGCTCAAAGAAGAAGAGGAAGTTACTCACCTTGTGCAGTAATGATGGTTCTTCGAGATGTGTGTCCCTATGGGTGCACCACAACCCGCCCTCCTCCTCTCTACTTCGGAGTTCTCTATAGGGCTCTGTGGTAGAGAAGGAAGTGGGGGGAGAGGGGGTTTCACCCATGCAGTGCTAAATAGCCTCGAGGCAAACCACAAGGGAGGGAGGGCAGGCACATGCGCGGATTCAGCGGGACACTGCTACCAAAAATCTCTGTTTAGAGGCGCAGGGACACACACACACCTACAGTGGAGCACCCATAGGGGGACACATTTCAAAGAACCATCGTTACTGCACAAGGTGAGTAACTTCCTCTTTTTACACTTTGCTTAGGGTGGGAGAATCATAGAATCATGAAACGAGGAAGCACAGCTGGCAGGACATGGGGAGAGTATCTTTAGATTGTTGTGATCTCTTCTGTAAGAAATGCTTTGAGGTATTCAGTTAAAATATAGGGGGTTTTGTAGCATTTTTCATCTGAAAGTAAAAGAAGTTGAGGTCATCCAAGGTACAAACAATCCTTTGTTAACAGAGGTACCTGTGTATTCAGTGGGGTCATGGGACCCAGCAGAATAAGGGACTTGGTAGGGGCAGAGAGACTGGGTGCCTAAAAATTCAGGGATTTCAATGATCTAGAAAAGCCTCCCTTTTTGGTCTCTGAACACAGGAGCAGTGAACATGTCCACATCAGGCACATGGAGAGTTGTGTGTTGCTCTTGGTTGGGAGAATACGTGTATTGGTCAGTTAAGTTGGGCAGAGGATGAAATACATATCAATCATAGGCAAGTGCAATAGTTATGATTGCCAGTAGGGGCTACAATTAGTGCACTGGTTTCAGAGTAACAGCCGTGTTAGTCTGTATTCGCAAAAAGAAAAGGAGTACTTGTGGCACCTTAGAGACTAACCAATTTATTTGAGCATGAGCTTTCGTGAGCTACAGCTCACTTCATCAGATGCATACTGTGGAAACTGCAGAAGACATTATATACACAGAGACCATGAAACAATACCTCCTCCCACCCCACTCTCCTGCTGGTAATAGCTTATCTAAAGTGATCATCAAGTTGGGCCACACACACACACAAACTCACTCTCCTGCTGGTAATAGCTCATCCAAAGTGCACTGTTGAGCTGGTGGATCAGAATTCTGCCAGTGAAAGAGAGTTGCACTTTTGGCTGCAGCAATATAGAAAGAGGGGAGACAGAAATTGCTAGGGTCAGGGAGAAGGGCTGTGGGAGAGAAAGGAGGGAAGATAGGACTTGTTTGCTGGAATCTGGAGGGCCAATCTTCTGATTGAGACTAACGCCTCTGAGTTGTCTCTCCTTTCTCTTGGTGTAACAGGGAGGTGACTCCTTGTCTCCTTTCCTTATCTTTTTTTCTGTCCTGTCGTCTTTTTCTTCTTTTCCTTTGTCCTTTCTGTTCTTTGTGGAAGAATCAGAAACAGTGTGGAGAAGGCTGGAGAGAGCTACACCACATTATTCGTGGTTCCAGTCTGATGGGGGAAAAGGCTGGTGGGGAGCATGATGTAATGATTTCCTGTTTGTAGGAAGATGAAGAGAAGACAATGGCATAGAATCAGTGATAAGTAATTTTCTCATATAAAAGGTCTCAGCTGAGATTGATGTGATTTTACTGTTAAGCAGTATGTCTGTGAGACTCATGTTTATAGACAGAATGACACCAGCTTTTGACTCCTTGGGATGGGGGCATACTTGACTGTGTTTTGCCTCTGTGAGTCCTGTCATCTTATTCATGTCGCTGCTCTTGGGAAATATGTTTGCCTATATTATAAGGCAAGGTGGACATAGAATGAATAACTAAGAAGATGTTGTATCTTCTTGCATGTGTTCCAGTTGTTCTAGTGTATCTACATTTTCACATACCACACTGATAATATGTTAGCAGTGAGTCCAACATTTAACCCTTGAAATACTAGTAGCATTAGACTTTCAGTGCAAGTAGCACTACTGTTCACCTCCAGTGGAACAGTGGTGACTTGTATTTTATTCTATGTAGGTTGTTGTGCCAAGGCACTGTCCCTCAGCTTGAAATTAACTACTGTAGGGGTTACTGATGAGATTAAGTTTGGGAATCCAGAGGAAGTGATAAGTTTCAAACTGGACCCCCTGTCAAGCACTAGTTGAGAAAGAGAGGTTTCACTGAGCTAATGGAAGCTCCTATTTGTTGCTGTAAATAGTGAGGGTCATTATTACTAATGATTAAACTTTAAAGTTCAGATGATCACACTTCTCTTAATGACACTAAAGGGATTTAGGAAAGATATTGCATTATTTCTGGCTTGCAGACTCAAGAAAACAAATATGCATTGATTTACATGTCAAGAATTTCTTAACTATAGGTGGCCTTTATCTGTTTTTCTTTAAATTAAAGTTTACTTTTTTCTCACTGAAAAATCTGTAGACAGACCTGTTTCTGAGATTCTCCACTTTCCTTGAGGAAGATGCAGGGAAAACATCTCCTATCTCTTTGCTTCTCCTCATGATATATTTGTGTGTATGTCTGTGTATTTATAACTTATAGTGTGTGATAGTTTTCAGTAGTCATTTCATGTAATTGCTGTGAAAAATAACTACCAGGATTTTATATGGCTGTCCAATTGAATCAGTGCACATGTTTCCTTGTATTAACAAATAAAACAGCTTTGACAGAGAAGATTAAGGACACATTGATACAGTGCATATACCATCTTACTATATATTTGACAGTTCAGACTGAAGGAATGAACAGGTAGAGCAAATGAACTGTTTTTCTTGAAACTGCCCATTTTGAATGTGAAACTGATGTTTCCCCCAACTTTCTTGCTTTTCTTTGTTTTCAGATAAATTGAAATGAAGAAAAGTTATTAATTACTAAGAGTCCTATTCTTGGTCTAAAATTCATTAATTATCTGCTTGGGCAGATAAAAAAACAGTTACCTATCCTTAACAGCTTACAATCAAAATGAAGATAGATTTTTTTCACTCCTATTTCCTACATTGTAGTTCTATTTTTGCCCCTAATTAGATTTAGATTAATAGATTTTTAGGTCCAGAAGGGACTTTCATGATGGTATAGCCTGATGTCCTATAAAACACAGGCCATAGAGTTTCATCTGGTGATTATTGTGTCTGGCCCAACAACTTGTCACTGAACTAAAGCATATCTTTTTGAAAGATTCCAAATGAAGAAAAATTTACACTTCTTCGAGAGAGATGTCCCTGTGGGTGCTCCACTCCAGGTGTTGGTGCGTCCCTGCGCCTTCGCTTGGAGATTTTTACAACGGTAGTTGTGTCGGTCGCGCATGCGCAGAGCCTGCTCCCCGCCCCACACACACACACACTCCGAGTGTACCTTAATAGTACTCATGCACAACCGGTCTCCTCAGTTCCTTCTCTACCGTCCTGGCCTGAGACGGAGATCAGCAGATTCGTTAGAGATTTTCTCTCCCTTTGTTACAGTTACCTTTCTAGTTAGTTAGTTGTTACCAGTAGTACTTAGTTACCATTTTTCTATCTTTTCTCTCTTTTTTTTAAAAAAAAAAAATCATTTATTCCTGTCAGTGGCAGCCACTTCTGACATGCGTGGCTCCCCAAGCTTTAAGCGCTGCTCTACCTGCAATGATGCCATCCCTCTGTCAGATGGCCATTCAAAATGCATAAAATGTTTGGGGGAGTCCCACATCCACCCAAAATGTGCCCACTGCAGCAAACTTAAATCCAGAGCATGGAAGGACAGGGAGCTGAGGCTAAAACTGCTCCTCCAGAAATCCTTAGGGTCAGCTTCAGACCAAGGCGCCGACTCCACTACACACCACAGTCCCCCCCACCTCAAAGAAAGATAAGAAAACTTAAAAAAAATGGCACCTTCTCTCACCGGCAAAGGGAACTTTGCAGCACAAGCCTTCCCCGGGCAGGTCTACAGCATCCCTCCCCACGCTTCCCCGGCTGAGTACTTTTGACGCTCCAGGCTCCTCCAGCATCACGCAAAACCCGCCTGCGGCTGCAGCAATAGCACAAAACTCCAATGCCGAGGCTTGAGGGTTTCCAGTTCCCTGCCTCTCACCTGGCACTGTTCGGCATCGCGACGAAAGCGGTGCTGACACATGGTGGCATACCTGACCCCCCGCAGGCTGTTATTGCTCTCCCGGCACCGACACCCGCTGAGCTGGCCGGCAGTGAAACAATGCTCAGGACACTGGTGCAGAGGAACTTTTCTTCACAGCAGATATACGTATCTTCCACATTACAATTTTGCACAGCTAATTATACTGCCGTTCTGGCAAAATATGACCACAAAAATTACAAAATATGACCACAAATTCATGGACTTTATTGATCATATTCCAGAAGAAAAGAAACAACAATTCACGGCTCTAGTTTCTGAGGGACAGATCATCTCACATACCGCGCTTCAAGCGGCCCTCAATGCAGCCGATACTGCAGCAAGATCCACTGCTACAACTGTGGTCATGTGCCGAGGGTCATGGCTTTCCTCCTCTTCCTTTCCTCGAGAGGTCCAGAATACCATTGAAGATCTTCCCTTCGACAGCGACAAACTCTTTGCCTCCATGACAAACGACGTACTTCATTCAATGAAAGACTCAAGGGCAACTCTCCAGTCTTTAGGGATTGAAACCCCTACAACCAGAAGGTGACAAGACAGATATCAACCTTACCAGCATTCACGGTACCCCATATATACGCAGCAATTCCATAGATCACATAAGCAAGAACAACAACAACAACACCAGAGACCCAGATACCAGCGTCGCTATCCCAATTCCTCGGCAGCGTCTCAACCCTCTCCAATTAAGAAGCAGATCTGAAGCCTTGGTTGAGGGTTTAGAAACAACATTCCCATTTCAGTGCTTATACCGCATGTCCCTATTTTTGGGCACCATGTACGACCATTCTCCCATCAATGGCAGAACATTACCACTGACAAGTGGGTTATAGAGGTCGTCACTATTGGCTATTCCATCCCTTTCCTATCCTTGCCTCCTTCCCATCCACCCTCTCTGTCCCTCTTCAGGGACCCCTTTCACGAGCAACTGCTCCTCCAAGAAGTACAACTTCTCCTTCTGTTGGGAGCAGTGGAACTTGTGCCCAAACGACACAGAGGGAAGTGGTTTTATTCCCATTATTTCTTAACAGAAAAGAAAACCAGGGATGGCGATCGATCCTGGACCTCAGGCGGCTCAACAAATTTATCAAAAAGCAAAAGTTCAAAATGGTTACCCTCACCACCATACTCCCAACGCTGGAGCAGGGCGATTGGTTTTCAGCCCTCGATCTACAGGACGCCTATTTTTATGTGACTATACAGCTGGCCCACAGATGTTTCCTTCGTTTTAACCTCGGATTGACATATTTTCAATACAGGGTACTACCTAGCCTAGCCTCCCCCCCCCCCCATGTTTTTTCCAAGCTCCTAGCCATAGTCACTGCCTACCTCAGGAAACAAGGGGTCGTAATATTTCCTTATCTCGATGATTGTCTCCTTGAAGCCTTCAATGCTCGACGAAGCACTTCGATTCACACAGCTCACCGTCAATTGTTTCCTATCCCTCGGACTACAAATAAACAAAAACAAATCCACATTATCTCCTACCCAGAACCTGGAGTTCATAGGAGCACATCTTCGATTCCCGGACGGGAATAGCATCTCTCCCGCCTGATCGCTTCAACAACATAAAACTATTGGCAATGAGACTTAACAACAGTCCTCAGGTCACCGCTCAAGACTGTCTGCAACTACTAGGTCACATGGCCTCGTGCACTTTCATGGTCCAAAACGCATGACTACACATGAGGTGCTTCCAAGCTTGGTTGGCTGCGGTTTACAGACCGAATGCGCATGCTCAAAACAAGCCTCTATCCATACCTTTCAGAGTCAAAGACTCTCTTCTATTGTGGACAGTTCCCTCCAACCTCTCCTCTGGAGTCCCCTTTCTCCAGGATGCCTCATCCGTCATAATGACTACCGATGCATCCCTCACAGGGTGGGGTGCACACGTCCCACCACACAGCCCAGGGGCTATGGTCTTCAACCAAAACCTCCCTCCACATAAATATCCTAGAACTTCGAGCCATACGCAATGCCTGCCGTCACTTTCTCCCATTAATCCGGAACCAGCGTGTATGGATAATGACAGACAACATGGCCTGCATGTTCTGTGTAAACAGGCAGGGAGGAGCTCGCTTTCATTCACTTTGCACAGAAGTTATGAAGCTCTGGAATTTGTGCCTTGCGAACAACATTCGGATATCAGCCACCTATCTTCCCGGAACCATGAATACCAGAGCGGATGAATGAAGGAGATGCTTTCCCTGGGATCACGAATGGGAGATAAACAACACGATCATCCACAACATATTCCGTATGTGGGTCTACCCAACCATAGACCTCTACGCAACTGCAAAAAACACCAAATGTCCCAAATTTTCCTCCAGAGTGGGATTGGGCAAACATTCTCTGGGAGATGCGTTCATGATCCGATGGCACCAGGACTTGCTATATGCTTTTCCTCCAATACCGGTTCTCCACAGAGTTCTCACAAAGATATGGACAGATCGTGCCATGGTAATTCTGATTGCCCTGTCATGGCCCAGACAACCGTGATTTCCGTTCCTCACCAAAATGTCAATCCACCCACCAATCTCGTTGCCCCTCACTTCGAATCTCCTATTGCAGCAACAGAGCCGATTTCTTCACCCCAACCTGTCCATGCTTCACCTCAAAGCTTGGTTCCTACATGGTTCTCCCAAAACGAACTAGCATGCTCTGAGCAGGTTCAAAGAATGCTCCTACGTAGCAGAACACAATCTACTCGCATCACCTATCTCCAAAAGTGGAAGCGATTCACACAATGGTGCTCAACTAAACAACATCCTCCTACTTCTTCACCTCTTCCACTCATACTTGACTACCTATTAGACCTCAAGCAATCAGGCCTTTCTTTCAGCTCCATCAAAGTTCACTTAGCTGCTATTACAACTTTTCATGACAAGATTGACAATACCTCTGTTTTTGTTCATCCAATCACCAAGCATTTTCTCAAGGGACTCCAATCCCTATACCCAGACATTAAACCTCCTACCCCTCCATGGGACCTTCACTTAGTTTTATCCTTAACCCAACAACCATTCGAGCCCCTAGCCACTTGCTCCCTCTTATACCTCCCTATGAAAAAAGCATTCTTAGTGGTAATCACCTCCGCCAGACAGGCAGGAGAAATAGCAGCTCTCATGGCAGATCCACCGTATACACTAAGTTTTAAGGACAAGGTTACCCTCCGATTACACCCCAAATTCCTTCCGAACGTGCATTCATCATTCCACATCAATGAGTCGTTACACTTACCAACGTTCTTTCCTAAACCAAATGCAAACTCTTTTGAATCCACCATGCATACATTAGATGTACGCAGGGCTTTGTCCTTCTATTTGGATAGAACCAAGCCCTTTAGGAAGTCTTCTAGACTCTTTGTCTCCATCATGGAGCATTCCAAAGGGACGCCTATTTCTACCCAGAGTCTTTCAAACTGGATTTCTGAGTGTATCCGACTGTGCTATCAGATAAAGAAAGTGACGCCTCCAGCCGACATCAGAACTCACTCCTCTGGATCTGTGGCTACCTCCCTGGCTTTTCTATGCAAAGTTCCCTGGCTGACATCTGTAAAGCGGCCACTTGGTATTCTGAACACACATTTGTTAAGCACTGTCCCTTGCCCAAGGGCCTGTCTCTAATACATGATGAGGCAGAGCTGTATTATCTACTGCATTCCTACCAAATCCAAAGTCCCTACCTCCTTGAGATACATTGCTTTTCAGTCACCTGGAGTGGAGCACCCATAGGGACATCTCTTGAAGAAAAAGAGGTGGTTACTCACCCCGTGCAGTAACTGACATTCTTAGAGATGAGTGTCCCTATGGGTGTTCCACTACCCACTCTCCTCCCTTCTTTCTACTTCGGAGTTGGGGTAGCCTCTGTTGTAGAGAAGGAACTGAGGAGACTGGTTGCGCACGCATACTATTAAGGTACACTCAGAGCGGGGGGACAGGCTCTGTGCGTGTGCGACAGGCACAAGTCCTGCTGTAAAAATCTCCAAGCGAAGGCACAGGGACGCACCAACACCTGGAGTGGAGCACCCCCAGGGACACTCATCTCGAAGAACCTCAGTTACTGCATAGGGTGAGTAACCTCCTCATCCCTTGGTAATCTGTTCCAATGGTTAATTACCTACACTGTTAAAAAATTGCATCTTATCTCTAGTTTGAACTTTGCTGACTTCAACTTCCAGCCATTCGATCTTACACCTTTGTCTGCTAGAAGAGTCCCCTAATATCAAATATCTTTTCCCTGTTTAGGTAATGATAAACACAGACCATAATCAATTTGCCCCTTAATCTTCTCTTCAATAAAATGAATAATTTGAGCTTCCTTTGTCTCTTATTGAATTAAACATGTTTTCCAGACCGCTAAACATTCTTGTAGCTCTGAACACTCTCTAATTTAGATAATGCCCACTTTCTTTTTATCAGTTCATTTGTGGCCCATACCTATTTCATTTTAAAGCTTTTGCTGATTTTCTTTCATTTTTTTTGTTGTTTTAACCCTTTTTATATTTTTAGTTAATGTTATGGTATTCTTATTGATCATTATATCAGTCCCACTTTTCCCTTCCTCATTAGAGCTATCTCCAGCTTTGGTCAGAGAACTTAGCACTTGTCACAGCTTCCTCAACTGAAACTCCAAATGAGATTCCCCTTTCCCTCAGTAGCACCATATAATCAAATCAAGAAAGACACTTTTCACTGAAGCATCGTCCAGATGACAGCATCTTACTGCTGGGACTGTGATGATATTCCTTCAGTTCGGGTGGCTGATGCTGTGCCGCCTCCTAGGTGAGGTGAAGATGTTAAGATTTTTTGTATTTGTGTCTTTTACAGTGACATGCACATATTGGTACTTAATAACTATTCTGTTCCATGTTCTTTTGCTGGATGACTAAATTATGTGTGCTACCAGAATACTGCAGTTGTCATAGTGGTATGGCGGTGATTCTCTGATTTAAAGTGAAGATGGGCATTGCAGTAACTCATAATTCAGTTATTTGTTGCTCTGGTTAAAAAAAAAATCTTATCAATTTAGCACTTAGATAATTAACTTCGTCTCTGGTTGCCATGAGCCTGGATTTTGATTCCGTTCTCAGGGAAAAGGTAATCATTAAATTTAAAGGAAAAACACCTCTGTACTGTAAATAAAATAATTTATTTTATTTTATTTACAGTACAGGGTCCAAAGTCTGAGCAAGCAAATTCATGTGTACATCTGTATGTGCAACTGACTGCTTAGATACTTAGTAATTGTACATGCACTCAACTTACAGCACAGTTGTCAATTTCAAGCAAAAATGTAGTGATCCCATTCTAAAGCCATTTTTGCCAGTACAGATGGGCCTCTTATCAAGTACAAAGTTTCTTTCTTAACATCTGTCTCCATTTGAATGCATAACAAAGAATGAGAAATTTTAAAAAATGTTTTAATGTACATTCCTTTTATAAATGTAGGATAACAGAAAAGTTAAATTTACTACTAAAAATAATAGAACTTAACTTAGAATAACTTCTAAGGTCCCTGCTGGTCATATATTGGTTATAGTGGATTTCTTATACCCTAATCTAGGTGATTGGACTATATCAGCTGGAAAGCATTGATAAAATGGTCACTGTGCTCTCACTGAGGTCATGTCTACACTACAAACTTAAGTCGACCTATATTAGGTTGATTTACAGCCACTGCAGTAATTCAGCTGTTTGTATCCACACTACTCTCCCTCTGTCGGTGGTATGCATCCTCACCAGGAGAGCTTCCACCGACTTAAGAGGGGCAATGTTGGGGGCTGAGAGCTCCAGCCTGGCTGCCCCCTGGGCTCTTGGCTCCCTCTGGGCTCTTGGGTCCCCACTCCGTGCCAGGAGCTCAGCTGCCCTCCGCCTCCTCCCAGCCCCGGCTCAGAGCGGGGAGCTGGGAGCATGATCGTCACCCAGCTCAGAGAGGGGAGCATTAGAAGCGGCCTGGCTGGGAGTGAGGAGCCATGATCTCAAGGGGGCAGCAAGGTTCCCAGCAGAAAGCCCTGCAGGCAGTGTGAGCCAGGGTGGCAGCCCGGCTGGGAACAGAATCAGAATTGGGCTTTCTTGTCAATTTCACAGCTCCAGCAAGGAGCCATGAAATTGGCTGCTGGCTGTCGTTGTCAATGTAAGTATCCCACAGTGTCTACATGACCACTGTCGCCCTAACTACACTGACATAAGCCCTATGCCTCTCATGGAGGTGGAGTAGTTATGTCCGTGTAGTAGGACACTTACGTTGGTGGGAGAAAGGCTATAGTGTAGACACTGACATAATTAGGTTGACGTAAGCTGCCTTACGTCCACCTGACTCTCTGTAGTGATAACTGGTTTCAGAGTAGTAGCCGTGTTAGTCTGTATCCGCAAAAAGAAAAGGAGTGCTTGTGGCACCTTGGAGACTAACACATTTATTTGAGCATAAGCTTTCGTGATAACTGTAGCTTTCGCGGTTTCTTTAAAAAAATGATATTGAAGTAATCACAAGGGTTTTTTTCTAAAAGCTGCTTTGAAAATTACATTTAATTAAAGATGTATAACAAATCTTTAGGTTTTCCTTTAAATGAGAAAGATGAGGAAATCCATAGGAGTTTACCTCTAATTTACCTTTTATGTTTTTTCATTTAGATATTACAGCAATCTGTAAATAGAATGTGGTTTTACATGTCCTATCCTATGCTGTAGTATTTAGAGCCTGCATATACTGTACTACATGTGTAATGTACTATACAATTTATAAATCGATGTAGTGTAAAATTCTTCGTAATTTTTATTCTGGTTTTTCTGTTGCAGGGTTTCATTTTACTTTAAAATCCATTCCTTTTTTCTTGTAATCTTGTGTTCAATGAGCTGAACATTTCCACCCACTATTATTAATCTGTTTTAGCTTCTGTTAGTTTAAAGAATTAATTTTACGGTTTTAGGGATGACCTTTTTCATGAGATGACTTTTTGTATCCTGAAGATTAAGATCCAGTTTATACACTTAAGGTGTAGCCAGCAGCCATATGACAGCAGTCTTTTTATCTGTTCCTCCTGAATGACTTAAACCAATTGGAAATTCAAGATTCATTTCATGCACTGTTTGTCTCTTAGGTGTTTCCCTACAGTACTTTATGCTGTTTGGCTTTTGGTAAAGGCCTCTTTTGAAAATATGTGGCTCAGATTTTAATTGTTTCTTGTTTAATACCATACATTGTACCAAAATTCATTTTATTTGTTGCATGTGGAATGTTTGTTCTAGCTTAGGGATGTTTATATAGAATAGAGTTAAATTAGAAGGAATTTTAGAAAAGAAGACAGTTAAGGAAGGAATTTAGCTAGCTAATCTATGTGGTTATATTAACCTGTGACTGATCCACTTTCCTCCCAAATAGAGTTCCGTGGGAATAAAAGGAAATAGGTTCCAACCTCTACTCAATTTTCACATGACTGAAGATATTTCAAACTCTTAAGTACACTATAATTGTGGTTAACTCGTGATTAACTCAAAAAATTAATCATGAATGAAAAAATTAATCGCGATTAATTGCTGTTTTAATCACATCGTTAAACAATAGAATACCAATTGAAATTTATTAAATTTTTTTAATGTTTTTTACATTTTCAAATATATTGATTTCAGTTACAACACAGAATACAAAGTGTACACTGCTCACTTTATATTATTTTTATTACAAATATTTGCACTGTAAAAATGATAAAAGAAACAGTATTTTTCAGTTCACCTCATAAAAGTACGGTAGTGCCATATTTATCGTGAAAGTACAGCTTACAAATGTAGATTTTTGTGTTACATAACTGCACTCAAAAACAAAACAATGTAAAACTTTAGCGCCTACAAGTCTGCTCAGTCCTACTTCTCATTCAGTCAATCTCGAAGACAAAAAAGTTTGTTTACATTTATGAGAGATAATTATTTACAGTGTCACCAGAAAGTGAGAACAGGTGTTCACATGGGACTTTTGTAGCCAGCATTGCAAGGTATTTACTTGCCAAATATGCTAAACATTCGTATGCCCCTTCGTGCTTTGGCCACCATTGCAAACGACATGCTTCCGTGCTGCTGACTGAATTCCTTGGGGGAGAATGATATGTCTACGGCTCTATTTGCCCGCCTTCTGTCATATATTTTATGTTATAGCAGTCTCAGATGATGGCTCAGCACATGTTCATTTTAAGAACATGCCCCTTTTTTAATCTTATAAGTCAGGTTTTCTAAACCTTTTATAATGTTTGTTGCTCTCCTCTGGACACTCTCCAGTTTGTCCGCATCTTTCCAAAAGTGTGGTGCCCAGAACTGTATACAGTACTCCAGTTGAGGCCTCACCACTGCTAAGTAGACTGTGGCAATTATCTCTTGTGCTTTGCATACAAAACTTTGGTTAATACACCCTAGAATGATATTAGACTTTTTCTCAGCTGCATCACCTTGTTGATGCATAAGAATGGCCCTACTGGGTCAGACCAAAGGTCCATCTAGCCCAGTATCCCGTCTTCCGACCGTGGCCAGGTGCCCCAGAGGGAATGAACGGAACAGGTAATGATAAAGTGATCAATCCCCTGTCACTCATTCCCAGCTTCTGGCAAACAGAGGCTAGGGACACCATTCCTGCCCATCCTGGCTAATAGCCATTGATGGACCTATCCTCCATGAATTTATCTAGTTCTTTTTTGTTATGGTCTTGGCCTTCACAACATCCTCTGGCAAGGAGTTCCGTAGGTTGACTGTGTGTTGTGTGAAGAAATACTTCCTTTTATTTGTTTTAAATATGCTACCTATTATTTTCATTTGGTGACCCCTTGTTCTTGTGTTATGAGTAGTAGTAAACAACACTTCCTTATCTACTTTCTCTATGCCAGTCATGATTTTATAGACCTCAATCATATCTCCCTTTAACGGTCTCTTTTCCAAGCTGAAAAGTCCCAGTCTTATTAATCTCGCTTCATACGGAAGCTGTTCCAGACCCCTAATCATTTCTGTTGCCCTTTTCTGAACCTTTTCCAATTCCAATATATCTTTTTTGAGGTGGGCCGACCACATCTGCAAACAATATTCAAGATGTGGACGTACCATGGATTTATATAGAGGCAATATTCAATTTGTAATCCACTATGACCCTCAGATCCTTCTTTGCAGTACTACCACCAAGCCAGTTATTTCCCATTTTATAGTTGTGCATTTGATTTTTTCCTTCCTAAGAGAAGTACTTTGCATGTGTCTATATTGAATTTCATCTTGTTGAATTCAGACCAATTCTCAAATTTGTCATGATCATTTTGAACTCTAATCCTGTCCTCCAAGATGCTTGCAACCCCTCTCAGCTTGATGTCATCTGCAGATTTTATAAGCGTATTCTCCATTCCATTATCGAAAATATTAAATAATACTGGACCCAGGACTGTGGGCCCCAATAGATACACCCGCCCAGTTTGACAGCAAACTGTTGATAACTACTCTTCGAGTATAGTTTTTCAGCTAGTTGTGGAGCTAATTTATCGTAATTTCATCTAGACCTAATTTCCCTAGTTTGCTTATGAGAATGTCATGTGAGACTTGTCAAAGCCTTAACTCAAGATATATTACTTCTACTGCTTCCTCCCGATCCAGTAGTCCAGCAAACCTGTCAAAGAAGGAAATTAGGTTGGCTTGGCAGGATTTGTTCTTGACAAATCCATACTGGCTATCGTCCCAGTGCTTAGAAATTGATTGTTTACTAATTTGTTCCATTATCTTTCCAGGGGTCGAAGTTAGGCTGACTGTAATTTCCCGGATCCTCTTTGTTCCCCCCAGGATAATTGCTAATAGTTCCAAGATTGCTTCAGCTAGTTCCTTAAGTATCCTAGGATGAATTTCATCAGGACCTGCTGCCTTGAATATACTTAACTTATCTAAATAGTCTTTAAACTGTTCTTTCACTACTTTGTCTGCATTCCTTCCCCCTACTTGTTAATATTAATATCTGGTCACCATTAACCTTTTTAGTGAAGACTGAAGCAAAACAGGCATTAAACACCTCAGCGTTATTAATGTTATCAGTTATTAGCCTCCTTCCCTGCTGTGTAGAGCACCTACACTTTCCTTAGTATTTCTCTTGCTCCTAATGTGTTTAAAGAACCTATTCTTAGCCCTGGTCTACGCTACAAGTTTAGGTCGAATTTAGCAACGTTAGATCGATTTAACCCTGCACCCGTCCACACAACGAAGCCATTTTTGTTGACTTAATGGGTGCTTAAAATCGATTTCTGTACTCCTCTCCCACAAGGGGATTAGTGCTGAAATCGACATTGCTGGGTCGAATTTGGGTTAGTGTGGACGCAATTCAATGGTATTGGCCTCCGGGAGCTATCCCACAGTGCTCCATTGTGACCGCTCTGGGCAGCACTCTGAACTCGGTAGAGTGGCCAGGTAGACAGGAAAAGCCCTGCAAACTTTTGAATTTCATTTCCTGTTTGGCCAGTGTGGCAAACTGATCAGCACAGGTGACCGTGCAAATCTCATCAGCAGAGGTGACCATGGAGTCCCAGAATCGCAAAAGAGCTCCATCATGGACCAAATGGGAGGTATTGGATCTGATCGCTGTATGGGGAGACGAATTCATGCTATCAGAACTCCATTCCAAAAGAAGAAATGCCAAAATATTTGAAAGAATCTCCAAGGGCTGAAGGACAGAGACTATCACAGGGACCCGCAGCAGTGCCACGTGAAACTTAAGGACCTTAGGCTAGCGTACCAAAAAACCCAAGAGGCAAACGCCCACTCGGGGTCAGAGCCCCAGACATGCCACTTCTATGATGAGCTGCATGCAATTCTTGGGGGGGGCCCTACCACTGCCTCACCCCTGTACGTGGACTCCTCCAAGGGGGGAGTCTCACGCAACAGGGATGAGGATTTTGGGGACAAGGAAGATGATAGCACACACCAGGCAAGCGGAGAAACCGTTCTCCCTGACAGCCAGGAACTGTTTATCACCATGGATCCAATACCTTCCCAACCCGGGCTCCTGGACCTTGAAGGCAGAGAAGGCAGCTCTGGTGAGTGTATCTTTGTAAATAATAATTCACGGTTTAAAAGCAAGCGTGTTGAATGATTACTTTGCCCTGAAGACTTGGGATGCATTCGCGGCCAGTACAGTTACTGGAAAAGTCTGTTCAGGTGTCTGGGGAGGGGGCAGAAATCCTCCAGGGACATCTCAATGAAGCTGTCCTGGAGGTACTCCCAAAGCCTTTGCAAAAGGTTTCTGGGGAGGGCAGCCTTATTGCGTCCTCCATGGTAGGACACTTTACCACGGCAGGCCAGTAGCACGAAGTCTGGAATCATTGCATAAGAAAGCATGGTGGCGTGTGGTCCTGGTGCTTGCTGGCATTCAAGCAACATCCGTTCTTTATCTTTCTGTGTTATCCTCAGGAGGGTGTTATCATTCATGGTCATCTGGTTGAAATAGGGGAATTTTATTCAGGGGACATTCAGAGGTGGGCGTTCCTGTTGGGCTGTTTGCCTGTAGCTGAAAAGAAATCATCCCTGCTATTAGCTGTGCGGTGGGGGGAGGGGTGAAGCGCTCATCCCAGAGAAAAGGGAGGGGGGGTTTGTGCTGCACGTTAACCCAAAAACATCAGCCCCTCCTTTTAAATGGCCAATGTGTCTTTTTCAATTTTAATCTCCCTTTTTTCCCTCCCACAGCTGCAAATGTTTCAACGCTGCGACTAGCATCTCCGTCCCAGAGTCTAGCACAGATAAGAAGGTGAAAAAAATGCACTCGCGATGAAATGTTCTCTGAGCTCATGCAGTCCACCCAAACTGAAAGAGCCCAGCAGAATGCATGGAGGCAGACAATGGTAGAGTCCAGGAAAGCACAAAATGAACACGAGGACAGGAGGGATGTGCGAGAGGACATGTGGCAGGAGCAACAGGAGAGGTGGCGGTATCAAGAGGAAAGGTGGCGGAAGCATGATGAGAGGAGGCAGGATACAATGTTGAGGCTACTGGAGGATCAAATTGATATGCTCCGGTGTATGGTTGAGGTGCAGGAAAGGAACAGGCTGCCACTGCAGCCCCTGTGTAATCAACTGCCCTCCTCCCAAAGTTCCATAGCCTCCTCACCCAGATGCCCAAGAACGCGTGGGGGAGAGGGGCACCCTCTGGGTATCCAACCACTCCACCCCAGAGGACTGCCCAACCAACAGAAGGCTGGCATTCAATAAGTTTTGAAATGCAGTGTGGCCTTGTCCTTCCCTCTTCCTCTCCTCCCCCACCCCAACCTGTGCTTCCCTCTTCCCCCACCCCTCCCAGACTACCTTGGCAGTTATCCCCCTATTTGTGTGACAAATTAATAAAGAATGCATGAATTTGAAACAACAATGACTTTATTGCCTCTGCAAGCAGTGATCAAAGGGGAGGGCAAGTGGCTTACAGGGAAGTAGAGTGAACCAAGGGGGCGGGTTATCATCAAGGAGAAACAAACAGAACTGTCACACCATAGCCTGGTCAGCCATGAAACTGGTTTTCAAAGCTTCTCTGATGCGCAGCGTGCCCTGCTGTGCTCTTCTAATCGCCCTGGTGTCTGGCTGCACATAATCAGCAGCCAGGCGATTTGCCTCAACTTCCCACCCCGCCATAAACGTCTCCTCCTTACTCTCACGGATATTGTGGAGAACACAGCAAGCAGTAATAACGGTGGGAATATTGGTTTCACTGAGGTCTAACCGAGTCAGTAAACTGCGCCAGCATGCTTTTAAACGTCCAAATGCACATTCTACCACCATTCTGCACTTGCTCAGCCTATAGTTGAACAGCTCCTGACTACTGTCCAGGCTGCCTGCATACGGCTTCATGAGCCATGGCATTAAGGGGTAGGCTGGGTCCCCAAGGATAACTATAGGCATTTCAACATCCCCAACAGTTATTATCTGGTCTGGGAATAAAGTCCCTTCCTGCAGCTTTTGAAACAGACCAGAGTTCCTGAAGATGCGAGCGTCATGTACCTTTCCCGGCCATCCCACGTTGATGTTGGTGAAACGTTCCTTGTGATCTACCAGTGCTTGCAGCACCATTGAAAAGTACCCCTTTTGGTTTATGTACTGGCTGCCTTGGTGGTCCGGTCCCAAGATAGGGATATGCATTCCGTCTATGGCCCCACCACAGTTAGGGAATCCCATTGCAGCAAAGCCATCCGCTATAACCTGCAAATTTTCGAGAGTCGCTACCCTTGATAGCAGCAGCTCAGTGATTGTGCTGGCTACTTGGATCACAGCAGCCCCCACAGTAGATTTGCCCACTCCAAATTGATTCCTGACTGACCGGTAGCTGTCTGGCGTTGCAAGCTTCCAGAGGGCTATCACCACTTGCTTGTGATCTTGGTATTCTGGCCCTTCAGGGCAAGGGACAGCAAGTTACAAAGTTCCCATGAAAGTGCCCTTAAGCATGCGAAAGTTTCGCAGCCACTGGAAATCATCCCACACCTGCAACACTATGTGGTCCCACCAGTCTGTGCTTGTTTCACGGGCCCAGAATTGGCGTTCCATGGCATGAGCCTGCCCCATTACCACCAGGATGGCCAAATTGCTGGGGCCCGTGCTTTGAGAGAAGTCTGTGTCCACGTCCTCATCACTCTCGTCACCGCGCTGCCATTGCCTCCTCACCTGCTTTTGCAGGTTCTGGTTCTGCATATACTGCATGATAATGCGCGAGATATTTACAATGCTCATAACTGCCACGGTGATCTGAGCAGGCTCCATGCTTGCTATGGTATGGCGTCTGCAGGAGAGCAGAGTGGCAGCGGAAGCGGTCGTTCAGTGACGATGGTTTGCAGACCTACTGCACCATCTGCTGCCAGGACACAATAGATGAGTGGGCTGAACGCTTGCCGTGTTATGGCGAGACAAGAGCAGCCGAGCAGAATTGCAGTGGAAGCGGCCCTGCGAGACCAGCAGGAGAGCAGAGTGGTAGCGGAAGCGGTGGCTGACGACCTGCGAGGTGGATTCATGAGAGCAGAGTTGCAGCGGAAGCGGGAGCCCATGAGAGACAATATGGAGAAATTCGCTGTCGAGACTAGCAGAAGAGCAGAGTGGCAGCGGAAGCGGTAGTTCGATGACTATGGTTAGCAGTCCTACTGCACCGTCTGCTGAAAGCAGTATGGCTCCCACATGGAAAAAGGCCGCGAAACGATTGTCTGCTGTTGCTTTCATGGAGGGAGGGGCGACTGACGACGTACCCAAAACCACCCGCGTCAATGTTTTTGCCCCATCAGGCATTGGGAGCTTAACCCAGTATTCCAATGGGCGGCGGAGACTGCAGGAACTGTGGGATAGCTACCCACAGTGCAATGCTCCAAAAGTTGATGCTCGCCTCAGTACTGTGGACGTGCTCCGCCAGCTTAATGTGCTTAGTGGGGACACACACAATCAACTGTATAAAATCACTTTCTTAAAATCGACTTCTATAAAGTCAACCTAATTTCGTATTGTAGACATACCCTTATTGTCTTATGTCTCTTGTTAGGTGTAACTCCATTTATTCCTCAGGCCTGGTATACACTAGCAATTTATGTTGGTTTAACTACATTACTCAGCGTTGTGGAAAATCCACACACTTATACTGACTAATTCCCAGTTTGACAGCAATATGTCGATTTGAGGGCTTTTCCCACTGACATAGCCACTGCCTTTCAGGGAGGTGAATTACCTGCGCCAATGGGAGAAGCTTTCCTGTTGGTTTAGGTAGCATCTTCACTGAAGTGCTGCTGCAGCCTTTTAAGTATAGACAAGTTCTCAGCCTTTCTGATTTTGTTCGTACATGCTTGTGCTATTCTTGTGTACTCCTCTTTAGCAATGTGTCCATTTTTGTTTAAAAATCTTGACCTGTGACATGTTTTTCCTCATGCTAGTATGTTTTCCTTCAGTAAAGATGTAAAGGAGTGGCATAAATAGGATTAAAGATACTTTGTGCAAAATATGCATCTGGTTATCAAGAAGTGTGTTGATAGATATCAGTAGATTTACTGCAGAGTTCTGTGCTTGCTTTGATTAATGACTACATATGAATATGTTGACTATAAATTGCAGTGCAGTGCTATTAAGTTTTGTAGTTAACAATGCTCACTGTAGAAGCAGTTGCCCTTCTTTCCTCGGATTCCTAACCCACCAGCAATCCTTCAAGCACCAGTACCTCCAAACCCATTTGTTGTTTCCTCTCGTGATTTTTCCCAAGAAGTGCTGATTGCCCTTCTAGCTACCAAACATTCCTGCTAGCAGACTTGACCTCCATTCCAGCTGCAATTTTACAGCCCAGGGGAATAACCATTTTTAGTTGCCTAGCCTCTCCCATGTTGCATAGGGCGTTTTGTAAGGGTCTTATACATGGTATTACTCAGTGAAGGAGACCTAACGCATGATTAAAAGCAGTCAGATTTTTTTAATGATTTCCTTTACATTGTGATTCATAGTCATATTTTTGTATTATTTGAATATGTCTTTTAAGAGTGATTATTACCTTTTTAACAAGTGTAGCCAGTGTAGACACTTGCAAGAACAAAGATCTAGACCAGGGATAGGCAACCTATGGCACACATGCCAAAGGCGGCACGCGAGCTGATTTTCAGTGGCACTCACATTGCCTGGGTCCTGGCCACCGGTCCAGGGGACACTGCATTTTAATTTAATTTTAAATGAAGCTTCTTAAATATTTTAAAAACCTTATTTACTTTACATACAACAATAGTTTTGTTATATATTATAGACTTTTAGAAAGAGACCTTCTAAAAACGTTAAAATGTATTACTGGCATGCGAAACCTTAAATTAGAGTGAATAAATGAAGACTTGGCACACCACTTCTGAAAGGTTGCCGACCCCTGATGTAGACACTTGCAAGAACAAAGATCAATAGGCACCTGGATCACCTTTTAAGTAAGATTACTGTTTAGTTGCATCATATTTTTGATTTGTTGAAAGATGTGTAAATAACTCATACTTCTCTGCTTTCCCCACCCTCAGGTGGTCAAAGACAGTACATTTTGCTCAAGGATATTTCTAATGGTTTCATACCTCCACACAAGAGCTTAGTGATTGAGGAGAAGCTATGGTTTAGGGGGAAGACGAACTGAACCCAGAACCCTGAGGTTCAGTGCCGATCTTTTCTCAAACAATTTGCCAATGTACAACTGCTACCTTACCTGCCCAGCCCATGTGGCCAAAGGGCAGTTTGAGTTGTAGGCTTATACTTTACAAACATGTGTATGAAGTGGGAGTCACAGTGATGAGGGTTGCAGTCTTAGGAGTGGATTCTTAGAGATATGGTTGGCTGCTAATATCTGGAGTAGACCCAGAAAAAGGTTGAGAAACTTTTGTTTGCTTGAGGATCTCTGTGGAAATCAGGAGGAGGCTACATTGCACAGACAAAAGCCCTTAAGTAAAAATTAGATCATTTGGCAACTCAATAAAATAGCAGACTGAAATGTGTGCACTTTATTTTAAAGCTGCAATTATTCCTGATCCAAAGCTTAGTTAAAATCAATATGAATCAGTTCTATGTCTGATAAAAGACCACAGATTGGGAGAAAATGAAGTCTAGGTAGCAACTCTGAACTGTAAAAGATAAGTGTCTGTTATGCATGATTTAATTGAAGATGTTGCGTAATAGAGCTGCTGTTTTAGTTAAGCTTTTTATTGAAACTTCATCACATTTTTACTTTTTGTTTTTCCTCTTTGTTCCTTTTTTCTTCAAACTGCGTCTCATACAAATCTGTTGGCTATCAGTACCTGAAGCCTATATAAGATCTCTAGAATGTCTCCATCACTGAAATATGCAAGGCAGGTACCTGAAACTCAGTACATTTACTCCGTATTCTCTTGACTTGACAGCTAGCTCTGAAGTCCAGTTTGGAAGAGCAGTCCTGCAATCTTTGTTTCACTAGCTCTACTCAGATTTGCTTTGTATAGGGGTAAAAAGAAAAGGAGGACTTGTGGCACCTTAGAGTCTCTAAGGTGCCACAAGTCCTCCTTTTCTTTTTGCGAATACAGACTAACACGGCTGCTGCTCTGAAACCTTTGTATAAGGTGTTTATCATTGCTGCTTAATCTACAGATACTTTTTGAGAGAGAAAGAGGGAGATTACTTACCAGTAACTGTAGTTCAAGAAGACTGCATGTATAGATCCCACCTCTTCATTCATTTTTTTTTTTGGTGATTCTTAAATGGATTCCTGAATAAGTTGAAGGAACAGAGTGGCAATTGAAACTGTTGTTTCTCACTTTTGTGGGGTGCTGCTATGATGCATGTGTTACTCCTGGGAGAATTCTGTGCCAAAAAATTGAAAATTCTGCACACAATATTTGAAAATTTTATTTGTCAAAATAACATAATATAAGCATGCCAGTTTCAATTATTTTGATAATTTATTTCAAAATATTTGTCGGCAAGTATGTCTAACAATGCAGACCAAAAAAAAAAAATTTTTTTTTTTTTTACAAATAGATTCCTTACTAGGCATATTAATACAGAACTTTGAGTAATTCATTTAAATTCTAATACAGAACTGTATTTCCTGCACCTGTCAGAAGCAGTGCAAAGGCTTGGAGGAGCCAGGATTAGTGGGGGAGCTGAGGGAGAGGGAAGGAGCCTAGGACTGAACCTGTTGGGTGTGGGTGGTAGGTTTTTTGGTTTTTTGGGGGGGCGGGGGGGGGGGAGGGAGATTCCTAAGTAGCTGGGAAGCCTCTCCTGATGCAAACCCTGGCTGACCCAAGCCCTCTCTCATTTAGGCAGGCACATCTGCCCCTGTCCCCACAGCCCCCAACCCCATGGTCTCTGCAACCCCCTTCTCCTGTCCCCAGGCTCAATGCTGTCATCATATGAGCTCCTAAGCCCATGCCCCAGTGTGTCCCCTCCACAAGCCATTCTGAACTCCAGTCTGTGACCCCCTCCCCCCAAAGCCCTGTGTGCCCCACTCTGTCCTAACCTGGTTCTGCAGGCAGGGTGCTGTGATGAACTTCCAATCTTCGGGGAATTCAGCAGCACTGGGCATAACTTTTTTTCCCCCTAGAAAATATATTCTGCCCCAGAAGTGTCGCAGTTCCCCCTTTTGCCCACCAGGGGTTGTTCTGACATCACAGTGGTCTCTCGTGGGCAAAAGGCAGAACTGCAGCACTTTTTAGGCAAAATGTATTTCATGCAGGAAAATACAAAATTATGTGGGACAGAGGAATTCCACGTGTCTGCAGATGCACACAATTCACCCAGGAGTAGTGTGTGTGGCCTCAGTGGACACTGCTAAGTATTGAAGTGCCACACAGATTCCAATTGTGCATATCCACACAGGCAATCATTTTTCTGGTAAATAAACTTAATTATTTTCCTTTGTGAAAAATATTACACTAAAAGGGTAATAATTTATTACAAATTTCTACTCACCCATCTGCCTTTTCCCCTCAGTTGATGTATTGTAATGCTTGTAGTAATATTTCATTCAAAAATAGAATGGGATATTAGAGAGCAGACTTACTTCCCCTCAATTAATGGGTATATACCATTTGCTGTCAAGGTGGCTTTTCCCAAAGTTTTGGTTGTAGAAAGTTTATTAGCCATGTATTGGGAGTATGAATCCAGGTACATGTATCTGTAATTACTGACTTATTTGGAAAATAATATCCTACCAGGTAAGTAATTCTGTGATATAACAAAACCATAAGAGGAAACTAAAGCAAACAAATATCACACAAAGGTAAATATGACTAATTGTTTAAAAAGTTAATTGTTTTAGTTAAATCCTTGTAAAATAGTTTGTTGGCAAAGACACTGAATCATCTGACACTTATTTTTGCAGAGCTAAGTTCAGAAAACCTCAGAACCTGCTTTAAGATCATCAATGCTTATATTTTTTTATCATCTTCTGAATTTCTACAGGTATGTGGGGAAATGAAGTTACTATTTTGTGAAGCTTTGTGTTCACCATTTAATTTTGATTGTTAGTAGTGTATTGTGCCAAAAGACACTTTTCTACTTTTTCCTATATCACAACATATTTTTCATATCAAAATATTATTTTGCTGTAATAACTGATTCATTGCACATTGTGGGCTTTCAGTAAAATAATGTAGTTGAAAATTCTGGTTTCTAGACTTATACAGCATTATATTAACCATATTTACAATTTTAAAATATCCATTGAAACATTCTTATTAGGGAACAATAGTTTGAAATTTTTAATAAAAATAATAATAATGTTTTTATTATACTAGTGCCCACAGGCACCAAGTTAGTTCTGAAACAAAACATTGTGCTAGGTGCTGTATACATACATAGTAAGTGATAATCCCTTCTCCGAAAGAGTTTACAATTTAATTAGGCAAGACAGACTGAGGAAGGAAGTTGGTAGTACTGTATTCTCATTTTATAGATGGGGAATTTAGACCCAGAGATTAAGGATCAGATTTTTGAAGGTATTGAAATCAATGGGCGCTAAGTGCCTAAATACTTTTAAAAATCTGGGCCTAAATGACTTTCCCAAAGCATCTGAGGAATTCTGTGGCGGAGGTGGGAATTGAATCGAGATCATCTGATTTCAAGCGCAGTGACTTAACTATAAAATGATCCTAGTCCATCTCTTTCTCTGTTGTGCCTCCCTTCCTATTCCATTTTGATCGTAACTCAAAGGTTGAATTCCTTTCGTTTTAAATAGGAGTGTAAGAGATGTGCAAGAAGTATTTTTTTAAATTTATATATGGGTTGTCAGGAATAGCCTATGTGATGCTCAGCTGTGCAGAAGTAGAATTAATGTATCCAGAATCAACTAGGGTTTATTGGAAAGAAAAGGGAAGTTTTCATTTTAATAAAATTGACTGCATTACATTTGTTTTCTGGTCAACCATCCTCTGTCACTTGAACTGGTTATTGCTTGAGTAGCGTAGAATCCCCCATTTCACTGTAATTGAGACAATCTGAACTGTCACCTGTTAGGCTATTTTTAACTGTGAGAGAAGGAAATCAGACCTGTTTGTTACGCCATCCCCTAAATCTCTCTGTTTTTGCAAGAAGAAAGATGTAAAATACAGAAAAATTGAGAAAAGTTGGGCTTTGTTCATTCTTTTATCTAAATTTATTCCTGTACTTTGATAAAGCTTAATTTGGAACTTAATTTGCTTATTAAATAGCTATTACTAAAATAAGGTGTATATTGATCCTATAATTTTAATTTCTTTAATAAGCAGAAAAGTCAAATGTCAAGTGAAAATTATTGGAGACTAAACTATGTTCCATATGAAACTCTGCAGAGTTCAATTTAAATGGATTTTACTTCTGTACCCAATCTGATTCAAAACGTAATCTTACTTAAATTCTAAATGGAGAAATGATTATATACATATTTTTTAAATTGTTGAATCATAGTCTCTCAGGGTTATAACATTTAAAGGGGCAGTGGTTTTCATTGAAAACGTAAGTCAGAAGTATTCCCCCTTCCCCATTTGGCTGTAGAATTAGTATTTTTTGTGACTTGATTTCCAAGATAATGTTTAGTAAAGCAAGTGTTTAACAGGAAATGAAATTATTGAAGTAATTCTTACTTTCTGGACAGTACTAAGTCGTTCTTTGATTAACATTATTTTTAAGTGTAGAATTCAAATTTTTGTAGATATTGTACATGACAGGATTCTCACAGAAGAGACTAGTGGTGAAAATCTGTTGAATACTCTTTTAAAGAAGAAAGATATTATGCACCGCTTCAGTTAAGAAACATTTTTGAGTGCCCTCAAGATTCTTTTGAAAATTAAATCAGAAATGCTGTCACTGGAAGAATATTTTATTCCTATGCAGGTTTTGCTAATGGGTAGTTAAGGTTACTAACTACACTTCTTAGTACAATAACTAAAATTCTAGGAAATCATCAGTTAAACCAACAATCTCATCCCGTCCAGCCTCATCTCAGATGCTCTCCCATCCAAACATCATAATACCAAATTAAATACTCCTCAGTCCTTCCACAGGTGACTCTCTTTTGATTCCATAATATAACCAACCACAGCGCACACACATCCTTCCTCATAATCACAATTAAATGCATAACTTGAACTCTGATTTTTCAGCTAAGTTAAGATTTTACATGTACAATTATGTGCAGCATTAAATTTAATGTATTTGTAAATGAACAAGTATGAAGTTAGAGTTAAGACTGTTTGCAGAAGTCCTGAGTATCTGCACTTCCCAGTTGAAATTGAGTTCTCAACATTTTTAAAGATCAAGATTTCTCAACTTGGCTAACCAAAAATGAAACATCCTAAACTTTGGTACTATTTTTAATTATACAGTACTTGTGAATGGTAAATAAATAAGGGGGATCTGCTGGGGCCCAGCTGAAGGGAGAAAAAGAGACATAGTACTGAGAATTAGGTAATCTACAGAACAGAAGAAAATATAAATAGGTGACTGATGGAATGTGAATTGAAATTGAAAGAATGGAATAATATAGGAGGCAAAGGGACTGCAGAATCCAGAGGAAAAGGGATGCTGAATTGGAGGGGAGGAGGGAGAGCTGTAGAGGAAAAAGTCAGAAGTTAAAACAGAATGAACAATAAGCAGAAAAAAAAAATGAAGAAAATCCTTAGAGATAAAAGGAGAAAATGAAAGGACAAAGATGGAGAAAACAATAAACAAATAAAGACACAACACTGATTACTTAAAAATGCATATTGTTATCCACTCTTTGGCTTTATGTTCAATTCCAGCCAAATAATATTTCTGAACAGCTGCATTCTACACTATCTGAAGATTCCAACTAGAAGTAAAAGATTTCAGGTTTATCAATCTGCTTTTTCAAGGTATTAGTCCAGATTCTAAGCTTTGGTATACTGCTAATACTAATCAAATGAGAATGACAGAATCTTGTATACTTAAGAATTTGAATGGAGTTGCATGTAGTCCACCCACACTACGGTGGAGTGGACCATTGTTCCTCACTAGTGAGGGAATGAATGGCCTCTAAACCAGAGGGATTTTTTAATTCCTACCTCAGAAAGGGTAAGCTGCCAAGAACTTTCAAACAAGCTGTGGTCAGCCATCTGCCTATCACGGGGTCCACTCACCACTAGGGTGCCTCCTCCTGGCTGCTCTGGGCATTAAGTCCTTCCAGGTGCTGTGCCTTCTTCTATCAGTCTCTCAGCCCATCTCTGCAACTCCATCTGCTCTATCTTCATGACTTGGTTCTCAGGCCAGGTCACTATGGTCCTCCCCTTCTGGGGTAACAGAGTATTTCAGGGCAAACCGTCCCAGGCAGTCTACTCTCCACTGCCTGGCCTATGCCACATCCCCAGTGGTTAGCAGGGGAACCTGGGTCCACCCTTTACTCCAGGATCCAGATCAAGGGCCCTCTCTTCAGCAGCCAAGATCTGCATTATCTTATTTCTTGCTGCTTTTCCTCTGAGTCTTTCCTCCTTTCTGGCTCTCCCCCATGTCTGGATTTGCCAGCCCAAACTCCCTTCTCCCAGGGAGTGACGACTGCAGAATACTTCCCTGCAGCCCCCAGCTGCTCTCAGCTACTGGGCTTTATACAGGCTCCACCTGTTTCTGGCCAGCTGAACCTCATCTAATTAATCCCTGGCTCTACCTCCAGGTGCATCTGGGGAATAAATTGGCCCATCCAGCCACCTTAACCTCTCCTGGGAATGGTGGAGGGTAACACCCCATCACACTGCCCAAGAAATCAATTGTGGACACTGTTGCTTCTTGCCTCTCTTTTCTGGAAAAGATCCCTGAGAAGGTGGTTGTTGGCCAACTCCAACATATGGCAATCATAGGTTCTTTGGACTTCATCCACTCAGGTATGACCACCCTATGGCACAGAAAGAGTGCTTGTAGTTGTGGCTGACAATCTCAGGGCAACAGACAGAAGCCAGGCTGCCACAGTGATCTGTGGTCATAGGGTATTGCTGACCTGACTACAAGACCTTTTAAAGCTGATTGAATTAAATTAAAATAGTTCCACTTGTTTCTGTCAGTACTAACTCGGATACTAGTTTTGGTTGGCTGCTGTTCCTTTCTGAAGACTTTCATTCATAGATTCCAGGATTAATCTGATCACCTCTTCTGTTCAGTGATAGACATGTTTATATATGAGACAATATGGTTTACAGTGTTTTCAGCAGCTTTTGAAAAATGTATCTTGCTCCTATTAGCCTATGGACTAGAGCTATAGGCCAGCATGAAAAATACCTGTATTGTCACACCTCCTGTAATTTAAAGGAATAAAACAACTCTGAATTTTTTTACTGTATGTAATTGAAGTATATTGCAAAATCAACTTCATATTTTCCTGCTTTGCTGATTTTCAGTTTTCCTCCTTATTTATTATTACTGCAATCAGCCAGTAGATGGTACCCAAGTGCAAGAAGCCAAGTCCTGGAGGCTCAGTGGCTTAGGGCGGTGGTTTTCAACTTTTTTTCATTTGTAGCCCCCTAAAAAATGTTTAATGGAGGTGCGAACTCCTTTGGAAATCTTAGACATAGCATGTGGACCCCCAAGGACCACAAGTTGAAAACCACTGCTCTGTGGTGGTAACAACCTTTGCGAACCCCAGGTTGAAAGCCACTGACTTACAGGGTCAAGAAGTCAGAGGATTCCAGGACTGTTGGGAGGAGCCATGGGGAGAGGTGGTGCGGAGGTCACCACCTTGGCAGGACTGTGTGGGTGTGGATGAAGAAAGGAAGAAGGACTGTGTTGTCCTGGATGCAGGTGAGCGTAAACCTGGGGGGAAAGGACTTGTGATGGACACTGCTAATTTGGGACTGGTGGTGAACACTTTGAACGTAGACCAACAAATTAAATCTGTACAGTTAACAGAGCAGTTTATTTTTTGCCTTATGGCCTGGATCACAGACATTCACTTGCTTCACTTGCAGGATAAACCCCACAATCCGACCTCTGTCACCAATTTGTTTTACACACATGCACCCCCCATTCCATCTGGACACAGGTGCTGGTAGATGTCCTAAGGCACCTTTTTCCTCTTTGGGATGAGCAGAGACTCTGTTTGTCTATGTTCATCTGGAAACCCCTGATACAAAGACCCAATTGCACACACAGGAGTTCTGAGACCATTTATATAAAAGAATATTAGGCAAGGAAATAGGTACAGACCAATGGGCCAAAATGTGATAGAGGACTGGGGAATTCAACAGCAACAGTGAAATATTTTAAAAAAAAAAAAAGCACAATCCATTCTTCCGCCTCTAGAAGTATCCAACCCCACCAGTCACCTAAGGCCTCTGATCCCACCAGTGGTGCATATAGAACTGAGATGCAATAGCCTAGTGAGGTTGCTGCTCAGTGTCTGCTCAGGCTGGACCTCCAGCCTGATGGGGTAGGATACTCCTCAGCTACTCATACTTTACCTTCCCTTGGGACATACATGTGCACACACACACACACAAACCTAAGTCCAAAGTGCTTACCACCAGTTCCAGTCTAGCCATCACAATCATGTATCCTGGGCTCACCCACATCCAGGACAACACAGTCCTTCCCTTCCACCAAGGCCCTGCCGCGCTCGGCTTCTCCCAAGTGTCCTGGAATCCTCTGGCTTCTTGCCCCTCTAGATCATTGATCCTCGTAGACTTGGCTTCTCACAGTTACATGCCATCTGCTGGCATATTAAATTATCCTGGATATTTGCTTGAAAACACAATCTTTATTTCTCGGTTTATCAGTTCCTGATACTTACTACTGCCATTATCACATGGATTTTAAATCATCCCTCACTATAGTGTCTGGAGGTCAGATTCTGTCACTCTTATGCATAGTAAGTAGTACCTTATTCACCAAGTAGTTCCACTGATTTGGGCTACTGTCTGAGCAATGTACTGCCTACTGTGAGCAAAGGTGACAGAACCTGGCCCTTGGTGGCATTTTTTCTCTTTTTTTTACAGAAATCATTACAGACTTTAAGGCAGAAGGAACCATTATGATCTACGACAAAATTTTCAAAAATGCTTAAGTCCCACTTTCAAAAGTGATGTAGATATGTAGGAGCTTTTAGGTGTGAGAAAACCATAAGGCTTATGCTACACCAGCCGATCAGCCAAAGAGACCCCTTCATTCTCTCCTCAAGCTCATGAGGAAGATGAGTGCTGCTCAGAAGGGGAGGAAAAACAGAGGCGGGCAATCCTTATATGGGGCCAAGAATTTTCTTTCCCCTGCTGTTCTAGACAAAGTACTGAAGATTCAAGGGCAAGACATTTGTATTTTAACTTCTGTTTCCAGCCACTGGATTTTTTTGTGTCTGTTTGCCAGATTAAAGAGTCATCTGGTACCAGATGTCTTCTCCTTGTATAGGTACTTGTAATGGAGTCACCTTTCAACCTTTTCTTTAATAAGCTAAAACAGTTTGAGCTTGTTTAGTCTCATGGTAAAGAATATTTTCCAGACCACAAATCTTTCTTGTGGTGCTGTTCAGAGTCCCCTCCAATTTTCAACTTACTTTTTAAAATGTGGACACCAGAAATAAGCACAACATTCCAGTAGTGATCTCACCAATACCAAACACAGAGGAAAAATTACCTCCCTAATCTTCAGTATTCCTGTTTATACAGATCAAGAAATATCCACAAGTAAGGTATATAGCCTTTCTTCACTGCCTAACTGTGATTAATCTATAATGCTGTTTGGAGAAGTTAATTGTAATATTATAGAAGTTTTGATAGCTTTTTGGATTACATATAAATAACAACCGATTAGTTTAGAAACAACAAAGATCCTCCTCTCTATGGAAGTATTGCTAGCAATAAAAAAGAAAGAAATGCACATAAGGGGAGAGAAAGATACAAAAAATGTGATGCAAATTGATGAAATCATCACAATTCTCAGCAATTTAAAAAAAAATTCAAAGACACTAGCTGGTCATTTTGGATTTTTTGTGGCTGTACAGTAGATTATAACTTTTCAATAACTACCATCTTCCTAAAATGTAGAGGGTAAAGCTTAAATGTCATGCAATTTAACTGTACGTCTTGCTGCAGCTCATGACAGAATTAGTTCTTTGAGTTTCACTCGGAATAGCAGTTGTAAATAAAATTGATTTACAGAATTCATAATATGTCAAGGTTTAAGTGGGTTGTGTTTTTTTTGCCCTTCATATAATGCAAATAGCAAATGTTTCATTTTGGTTTTCATTTAATTTCAGGTGTATTCAGGTGACCTATGCCGATCATTTTGTGAGCTCTTAAAGGACATAACTACTGAAGGTCAAGTTCAAGTGCTGAAGGTAGTGTATATTGTCATTTTTGGTGTTCCACTTAAAGTGAGTAAAAAAATCAGTAGCTTATTACAAAGAGCAGGCCTTTGTAACACGTTTAGGTATAGCATTTAGCTCTTACAATCATCTTAATACTCAAGGGGCCTCTCATTGTTTCCAGTAGTAATTACAAGTGAAAGCACCGGTTGTTTTTTTGTTTGTTTTTTTTTTTTTGACATTTTAACCATACAAATTTTAACATGCTCACTTGATGAAATAATAATAGTACATTTAGTTATGAAGTCTTTTGTAATATAAAAACGGAACAGGAAAGATTTGGGATTTTTATAAGAAACAGTAAGTAAATTTCTGAAACCTGTCATGGGTAACAGAAATATCTGACGACAAGTTCTGTGTAGCTTGAAAGCCTGTCTTTCACCAAAAGAAGTTGTACCAATAAAAGATATTACCTCAACCACCTTGTCTCTCTAACCAAAAATTATCAGTCATATAGTGGTAAAGGTATAATGCTCATAGATTCATAGATATTTAGGTCAGAAGGGACCATTATGATCATCCAGTCTGACCTCCTGCACAACGCAGGCCACAGAATTTCACCCACCACTCCTACAAAAAAACCCTCACACCTATATCTGTGCTATTGAAGTCCTCAAATCGTAGTTTAAAGACTTCAAGGAGCAGAGAATCCTCCAGCAAGTGACCTGTGCCCCATGCTACAGAGGAAGGCGAAAAACCTCCAGGGCCTCTTCCGATCTGCCCTAGAGGAAAATTCATTCCCGACCCCAAATATGGCGATCAGCTAAACCCTGAGCATATGGGCAAGATTTATCAGCCAGATACTACAGAAAATTCTTTCCTGGGTAACTCGGATCTCACCCCATCTAATAGCCCATCACAGGCCATTGGGCCTATTTACCATGAATATTTAATTACCAAAACCATGTTATCTCATCATACCATCTCCTCCATAAACTTATCAAGTTTAATCTTAAAGCCAGATAGATCTTTTGCCCCCACTGCTTCCCTCGGAAGGCTATTCCAAAACTTCACTCCTCTGATGGTTAAAAACCTTCGTCTAATTTCTAGTCTAAATTTCCTAGTGGCCAGTTTATATCCATTTGTTCTTGTGTCTACATTGATACTGAGCTTAAATAATTCCTCTCCCTCTCCGGTATTTATCCCTCTGATATATTTATAGAGAGCAATCATATCTCCCCTCAACCTTCTTTTAGTTAGGCTAAACAAGCCAAGCTTCCTGAGTCTTCTTTCATAAGACAGGTTTTCCATTCCTCGGATCATCCCAATAGCCCTTCTCTGTACCTGTTCCAGTTTGAATTCATCCTTCTTAAACATGGGAGACCAGAACTGCACACAGTATTCCAGGTGAGGTCTCACCAGTGCCTTGTATAACGGTACTAAAACCTCCTTATCTCTACTGGATATACCTCTCCTGATGCATCCCAAGACCGCATTAGCTTTTTTCACAGCCATATCACATTGGCGGCTCATAGTCATCCTATGATCAACCAATACTCCAAGGTCCTTTTCCTCCTCCGTTACTTCTAATAGATGTGTCCCTAGCTTATAACTAAAATTCTTGTTATTAATCCCTAAATGCATGACCTTACACTTCTCACTTTTAAATTTCATCCTATTACTATTATTCCAGTTTACAAGGTCATCCGGATCCTCCTGTGGGGTATCCCTATCCTTCTCTAAATTGGCAATACCTCCCAGCTTTGTATCATCCGCAAACTTTATTAGCACACTCCCACTTTTTGTGCCAAGGTCAGTAATAAAAAGATTAAGTAAGATTAGTCCTAAAACCTATCCTTGAGGAACTCCACTGGTAACCTCCCTCCAGCCTGACAGTTCACCTTTCAGTAGGACCCATTGTCGTCTCCCCTTTAACCAATTCCTTATCCACCTTTCAATTTTCCTATTGATCCCCATCTTATCCAATTTAACTAATAATTCCCCATGTGGCACAGTATCAAATGCCTTACTAAAATCTAGGTAAATTAGATCCACTGCGTTTCCTTTGTCTAAACAATCTGTTACTTTCTCAAAAAAGGAGATCAAGTTGGTTTGGCACGATCTACCTTTTGTAAAACCATGTTGTATTTTGTCCCATTTACCATTGATTTCAGTGTCCTTAACTACCTTCTCCTTCAAAAATTTTTCCAAGACCTTGCATACTACAGATGTCAAACTAACAGGCCTATAATTACCTGCATCACTTTTTTCCCCTTTCTTAAAAATAGGAACTATGTTAGCAATTCTCCAATCATACGGTACAACCCCTGAGTTTACAGATTCATTAAAAATTCTTGCTAATGGGTTTGCAATTTCCTGTGCCAATTCCTTTAATATTCTTGGATGAAGATTATCTGGGCCCCCCGATTTAGTCCCATTAAGCTGTTTGAGTTTTGCTTCTACCTCAAATATGGTAATGTCTACCTCCATATCCTCATTCCCATTTGTCATGCTACCATTATCCCTAAGATCCTCTTTAGTCTTATTAAAGACTGAGACAAAGTATTTGTTTAGATATTTGGCCATGTCTAGATTATCCTTGACCTCCACTCCATCCTCAGTGTTTAGCTTTTTTCCCAGCCATATCACATTTCCTTAACCACCTTGTCTCTCTAACAGAAAATTGTCATATAGTGGTAAAGGTATAATGCTCAAATATCCTTCTTAAGATTTGACTGATTTTCTGTACGCTATTATTTATGGTGAGTCTGATGCTACTTGTTGGTTAAAGTATTGATTAGAGGATAGAAGTCCTAGAGAGGGAAAGTAAAACACAGCAGCAGAAAAGCCAAGTGTAGATGTAAAGATCAAGATTTAAATTAATAATTTTCTATTGTGAAATGCCTTCAGAAGATCCCCATTTTAAGAAGCATACCAAGCTGTATGATCACTGGACCATTTTAAGCGGTTTAGCCATCAACAAGCATGTACTCTTTAATCCAAATATGACTGACTACAAGACTTCACTTCTGTAATGGAACTTATTTTTCTTCTCCTTTTCTTGTTGATAGATGGAAGAAATCTTGAATAATGCTATTAAGCCACTGACCCATAAAAGCAAGAATGTCATGATGCAACATAGAACTTGCAAAAAAAAAAGTTTGGGTCAATTAACACAGCTCAGGGTGAGAGGCAAAGGTGGCTCTAAGCTACCTTTTTATCTCCCCCAATCCTTGTCCCCTGCTCAGGCCTATCTTGGAGCAGCCTAAAGGCACCAGCTCTAGTGCTCTGGTCATGCTTTCCCCAGATGTTTCACACACATCTGTTCTTTGCACTGATGGAGCTGGATTAAAATGGTCATGAGATTTTTTTCCCCAGTCACTTAACTCTACAGGCAGCTTGGAGTATGGAGCTTAGTGAGGACTTGTGAGTGTAGTGGCCCAGTGAGTGTAATGTGACTTTAAAATAATTGTATTGGTTTGTTCCATAGCCTAGAAGCAATACTTTTACACTGTAGAGACAAATTTGTGAGTGGCCAACCATTGTATTGTAAAGCTGTTGTACTCAGGAAATCTCAGGGACCTAGTTACATTTGTCTTTACTTGCATTTGGGTGTGATGAGAGAGAACTAATGGAAGCTAGATAGTTGTGCTATTTATACTTTTTTAAAAAACAAACAAACCTACATTAACAATTCGCCACACTGGAACATTCCACGTTCAAAGAAAGACCTTGGGGTCAGCACTATTGTATTTAATATATGGCTAGCAGTGAAATCTTGGAATCTGCAGGAAGCTAATCACAATTGTATTTGACTATAATGGCAGTTCAGATACGAAAGGGATATTGTGTGAGGTGGACATAGGTTTAAATAGGTAGGTATTTAGTATAATGTGGCCTAGAATATAGAGGATACACATCACTATTAACTAAAAAAGAAAATGCAAAAAAATAATTCACAACTCCAAATACATTTTAGAAAATTGCTATTATTTTATTTTTAAACTTGGTTCTGAATTTAGTTATAGTTTTAGAATATTTTACTTTTCATTATTTGGATAAAAGTGCAACATTAAGAAATTGTATTTAATTCTAAAATTGCTTAAAATATTTCTTAACCTAGATTATTTTGTAATAAATAACAAATGTTTCTCACTGACATATTAAAAGGTAATTAACTTTGTCTAACACTCCAGAAATCTTAGGGTTTTTCCCATACATCTAAGTATTTGGTCATGTGGGTAGTGAAAACTATTTTATCTTGTGACTGCTTCCTTTCTGTAAATGTAATATTAAATGTGGTATATTGTAGTTGCACTCTTCAGTATACTTTCAGCCTGCAAAAATGTCATCCAGTTCAATTATTTTAACTACAAGTACAACCAAGTGAGAAATGTCAGAAAAATTTTTGGGGGGAGGCATGAGTGTGTGTGTGTGTAGATTCTGTATTATCTTAGCACCGAGGAGTTCTATACATAGTTCATAGGCACTGTATAAAAACAGAGAAAAAAGATTATCTCTGCCCCAAGGAGTTTACAATCCGAAATATAAAACAAGAGACAACAGATGGATACAGTTGGAGTATAAGAAAACAGTGAGACAATACTGGTCATAATAGGCAGTTGTCACAACACACCAACATCTTAACCACTGTCAAGTGTTTTATAGGCACAGTGGCAAAGCAGAGTTTTGAGGAGGGATTTGAAGGTGAATAATGAGATAGCTTTGCAGAGGTTTACAGACAGTGCTTCCCAAGTGTGTGGGGCAGCATAGGAGAAAGCACAAGGGTGCTTGTTTGAAAATTTAATAAATGGGCAAAGAAATTTGTCATCATAGGCTAATTGGAGGCAAGCTTTGGCAGCTCTGTAGTGAATGAGAGATGTTAGGTAAGCTGGACATTGACTGTAAAGGGCCTTGAAAGTGAATACACTCAGTTTATGTTTGATGTACTAGAGAAGGGGAAGACAGTGTAGGGATGCAATGAGGGATGTGACATGGTCAAAGTGACACGGTAGAAGAATGATCTTTGCAGCAGCATTCTGAATGGAGATGAGCGGGGCAAGATTGCATTTGTCAAACCCAGAGAGAAGGGTGTTTCCATTAGTCAAGACACGAGATGAGAGTTTGGACAAGATTTTTAGCTAGATGGATGGTTAAGAAAGGCCATATCTTAGAGATGTTATGGAGAAAGAATTGGCAAGATTTATGCATAGCTTGGATGTGAGGATCTAGAGAAATGTTGGAGTTGAAGATGATGCCCAGGTTATGGGCCTGATGGTGATGTTGTCCACACTGATCAAGAAGGGAGATAGCAGGGAGGGCTTGAGGAGGATGATTAGGAACTCCGTTTTAGCCATGTTGATTTTGAGCTGATAGCTAGACATCTACAAGGAGATGTTAGAGAAAGAAGCTGAGATTTTTAGTATGGACAGAAGGAAATAGGTCTGGAGTAGCGGTAGATCTGTGAGTCATCAATATAGAAATGGTAGTTGAATTGAGATTTCCCAGAGATAAGCTGTAAAGGGAGAGGAGAAGAGGACTAAGGACAGAGCCCTGTGGAATCCTGACAGAAAGTTGAAGGACAGATGAGGATGATCCTCTGAACAACACACTGAAGAAGTGATGAGAGAGGTAGGAGGAGTACCAAGAGAGGATGGAGTTATGGAAGTGAAGGGAGGACAAGATTTCAAAAAGAGGAGCATTGTTGATGGTGTCAAAGGTGATTGACATGTCAAAGAGGATGAGGATGGAGTACTGCTTCTGAGCTTTAGCTGGCAGAGCTCATAAAAGACTTGGCAAGAGCAGTTTCAGTGACATGCAAGAGTCTAGGATAGAATTAGAGGAGAGGGACTCCAGATAGTGATTGTAGATGGCGCATTCAGTGAGCACTGTTTAGAGCGGAAGGATGGTCTTGTGATTTAGGCACTGGACTGAGAGTTGGGAGGTCTGGCTTAATTTCCTGGTGCTGCCACAGATTTCCTATTTGGCTTTGGGCATCTGATTTAATTTCTCAGTGCCACAGAGTCCCATCTTTAACAAAGTGGATAATACTCCCCTTTTCCCACCCCTTTTGTCTTGTTATTTAGATTGTAAACTCTTCTAGATAAGAATTATCTCCTCCTTTGCATTTGTACAGTGCCTTGCACAATCTTGGTTAGAGTACTAGTTGCTACTGTAATATAAATAGCTGTTTTTATAAATTGCATTGTTGGGTTCATTCATGTTACATTTTTTTTTAATAAAGTTTTTGGGAACTCCAAATAGATATTGTGAAAAACAAATCTTGGTAAATTCATTTCTGAGATCTAAAAATACAAGTATTGACACTTTAAATATGCCTTTTGAGGAAACTCGGAAGAAAACAAGAGATTCATACTGTGCAATTCAGATGTTAGAATAATTATGGTTTATTACTGTCACTGTTTGAAAAAATGATGTCTTTGCTAGGAGGTTTAACTGTCTCTCTTAAGTCTTAGTTTGACTTGCATTCAGTTTTATTAATACAACATTATTATTCATATAGCAGAAGTCTTCAATGAACTGATTTCTCATTGTGATATACATTTATGATAAAAAAAATTGCAGTGTATTTTGTCCCAAGGAAAGCCAAGAAAAACATTTTCTGTTCTGAAGTATTCATGATGGAACTTGAAAGTTAACAAGCTCCTTTTTTGGTACCAAAATACTGAAGAAGCTTTGTTTCCATTCTCACTCCAGTTCCCATCTCCCTCCCCCCAAAAAACTATCTATATGGGGAGATGATTTCCAATAGTAGAGGCCTTTTTTATCTGGCAGACAAAGGCATACTGAGATGCAGTGCCTGGAAGAAGAAGCTGAGCTGTATACAATTTTCTGCATACAGTACTTGTCACTTAATATACCTAGGCTGGGGGTGTCGAGCCTTTGGTTTGGGGGCCACTTTTGATCCTTGAGATGCTAAATTGTGGCCCTCAAGGGCACTTCTATTCAGAAGAAAAAAATTATTTGATTATTAATTGAAAATGTGTTTCCTGAGCCAGGCCCTGTGATTTTTAAAGTGAAGTACTTGAATCAACCATCTCACTCTTGGGGTTATGTCCACACTGCAATTAAAAACTCGTGGCTGACCCATGCCAGCTGACTCAGGCTCACAGTGCTTGGGCTAAGTGGCTGTCTAATTGCAGTGCAGATGTTTAGACTTGGGCTGCAGCCCAAGCTCTGGGACCCTCCCACCTCACAGGGTCCTAGAGCCTGGGCTCCAGCCTGAGCTCAAACATCTACACCGCAATTAAACAGCCCCTGAGCCCAGCAAACCCAACCCAGCTGGCATGGTCCAGCTGTGTTCTAATTGCAGTGTAGATGTACCCTGGGAGGAGGTAGTGGACACTGTTTTCCCACCTGCCTCTCATTGCCTTCTTGCAGCCCCAACAACAATTCTGATGGGATCCCATATCTCTTCAAACAGTTCCATTAGGCAGTTCATTGACCACCCTCCATCACTGTTGGGATGCGAGAGCCACAGGAGGAACAGATTGCAGCCCAGATGGTTTTTAAATGGCTTCCCTTACTCACAGTAGCCTGGTGGAGGGGAAAAAGGGAAGAAGCTGACAGTCACACCTCAGTTACGGTTCCTAGGTGGCTTGTGTCTGCAGCACCAGCTGATTATGATCCCCAAGAAATCAGATGCCACTTGACTATAGCCAGAGTGCATTGTACGCCAGCCGTTCCCTCTCCACATCTTCAATATGCTTCTGCACATCTCAGCATTTCCCCTATGATAGATAATGTGGGGAAGGGAGACATCAGAGCCACATATACTGGCTCTGTACCCTACTAGTGACTCTCACGCACTGGGGGAAGTCCCAAAAAGAGATTTGTGGGTGATTTCTGCACCCTTTTAGCACCCTGAGAGATGCCAAATGGAGCAGAGTGGCCCAGAGGATCTGTCCCAAAATATTGATTATAGCCTCTTGACCTTTGTGAAATAACATGTTTGGCCCTCAAGCTGAAAAGGTTGGATACCATCTGTCAAGGTTCCTCCCCCACTCTGAACTCTAGGGTACAGATGTGGGGACCTGCATGAAAAAAACCTCCTAAGCTTATCTTTACCAGCTTAGGTCAAAACTTCCCCAAGGTACAAAATATTACGCCCGTTGTCCTTGGACTGGCCGCTACCACCACCAAACTAATACTGGTTACTGGGGAAGAGCTGTTTGGACGCGTCTTTCCCCCCAAAATACTTCCCAAAACCCTGCACCCCACTTCCTGGACAAGGTTTGGTAAAAAGCCTCACCAATTTGCCTAGGTGACTACAGACCCAGACCCTTGGATCTTAAGAACAATGAACAATCCTCCCAACACTTGCACCCCCCTTTTTCTGGGAAATGTTGGATAAAAAGCCTCACCAATTTGCATAGGTGACCACAGACCCAAACCCTTGGATCTGAGAACAATGAAAAAAGCATTCAGTTTTTTACAAGAAGACTTTTAATAAAAAATAGAAGTAAATAGAAATAAAGAAATCCCCCCTGTAAAATCAGGATGGTAGATATCTTACAGGGTAATTAGATTCAAAAACATAGAGAACCCCTCTAGGCAAAACCTTAAGTTACAAAAAAGACACACAGACAGAAATAGTTATTCTATTCAGCACAATTCTTTTCTCAGCCATTTAAAGAAATCATAATCTAACACATACCTAGCTAGATTACTTACTAAAAGTTCTAAGACTCCATTCCTGTTCTGTCCCTGGCAAGAGCAGCATACAGACAGACACAGACCCTTTGTTTCTCTCCCTCCTCCCAGCTTTTGAAAGTATCTTGTCTCCTCATTGGTCATTTTGGTCAGGTGCCAGCGAGGTTACCTTTAGCTTCTTAACCCTTTACAGGTGAGAGGAGCTTTCCCCTGGCCAGGAGGGATTTCAAAGGGGTTTACCCTTCCCTTTATATTTATGACACCATCTCATTCACTGACTCATTCATTCACCTTCTTTTTGTGAACAAGTAGAGACAACTTTAGTCTTCTGATGCTTAGCAATGTGGTATCAATTTATATTCTTTTTTTTTTTTAGTCTCCCCTCTTAGTCTTCTATCTGGTTGTATCTCTGAAATATACTTGGAGGAAATTACTTTGTTTTGAAAAATGCACCAGTATTTTGTATGCAAACATCTGTCTTAAACTACTAACGTTACAAATTATGCATAATGTTTTTAAAGACGCATGCTTTATTTTAATTACTTTGTAATTCAGGGAACTTTCTCAGTGTATATTTCAACAATCTAATTTACATTAAATCCCATAAATTACTGACCAGCAAACTGTCATGTTAAGGTTTCCTTCCATATCAAAAATTGACATGCCATATTTTCCTCTCAACATTTTAATATTAAGGCAACTTTGGGGCTTAGATATTGTATGAAAATTTATACTTTAAAGAAAGTAATTTGCATACATTGATTTTGAATAATCTTGTAAACTAATCTGTTGAATTTAGATAGGCTGGATCTTTCCTGACAAAATTTTGTTTTCTTAATATCTACAGTCAGTTTCCACTGGGTGTTTATAATTTTTGTGTAGGGTTAAGAAGGCTCTGTGTACTAAGCATTTAGAATCTAAAATAGAGTTATTCTGTGTTTATAGCCACTGAAGTACAAGATGTCCATCTTGAATTAAGATGACCAAATGGTTTGCATGTATATTTGTGGTGTCAACTCATAGAGTACTGGATTACTGTTCTTGATAATTTGTGATTCTCACTTGGAGACATTCTGAAGAATGAAAGATTTGGAGATGGAAGGGCAAAATTCTCTCTTCCACTCCATCCTGCTACAGTGGTAGAAAGGGAATGTAATCTGTGCAACTGATCATTCTCCCAACACAAGGAGGCCTCCAGCAGATGCAGACCTGGAGTATTAAGCTCCTATGCATCCTTAATCTCTGTGCCTGGGGTGTAGGGGAGTCTTGGCTGGATTGTGCTGCACTTTGGGTATCCTCTCTGCTAGATGACCCTTTGGGGGCCCCATTGCCTATTGGCACAAGTTAGAGCAGCCTTTAGAACTACTCTAAACTGGATTGGAGCTGATCAGAAAGTGAAGGAGTAGTAATTGGCTTTGATGGCCATCCCTCCACCCCCTTTGTTTCCTGAGCTTATCACAGCCACAGCAGAGAATCTGGCTCAAGATATTTAAAGGAGAGACATTGCTCAAAGCTGTACTATTTTGAGCTGCTACTCTAAAAGTTATGCTTAGAGTAGTAGAAAGAGGCTTAGTTACTTCATTTATAAAAGAAAAGGGCTTGGCCATTCCTCACTGAAATTTTTCAATGGTAACTGTGGATTCTTCAAGTTATTGTTCCTATGGGTGCTCTACCATTGGATATGTGCATGCCCATGTGCTCTTGATCAGAGACTTAAATTAGCAGTGTCTGCAGGTCCGCACCTGTTCATTGTATAACCGCGTGCTCCAGTGCAAGAGCATATAGGGAGACGTGAACTCACCACCATTTCAGTTCCTTCTCAACTGCTTTTGGCTCCAGATCTGTTCCACCTTCCATTTTGCTGTGATGCTGGGAGTACCTTTCTCAGACCTGAAGAAGAGCTCAGTGTGGCTCAAAAGCTTGTCCCTCTCTCTCCAGCAGAAGCTGGTCCAGTAAAAGATAACACCTTACCCACCTTGTCTCTCTGCTGCTCTCTGACCTTCAACCCTCTCCAGCCCTGGCTTCAGAAAGTCAACCTGCAAATCCTTTTTAGTGCTCTTGCTTTCAGTCTTTTCCCAGGAACCATCTACAGCTCCCATCTAAGACCTTCCACAGTCTCCTGATCTCTGACAGCTCTCACTTGCCCTGGACTCCCAGGCAGCTCTCACTTGCCCTTTTCCTGGCTGTTCAAGTCTGTGCTGTAAGGAAACCCTTACTCACTAAGGCCTTGTCTACACTACAGGGAAAATTTGATCTAAGCTACACAATTTGAATTACGTGAATAGTGTAACTCAAATCGACTTAGCTTAGATCTACTTATTGCAGGGCCCACGCTATGTGATGTCGATTGGAGACGTCTACTCCCATCGACGTCACATAGCGTGATGTAGACTCCCTAGACTAGACGCGATAAATTGACTCCTGCTGGATCGATTGCTGCCCGCCCATCCAGTGGGTAGTGTAGACATACCCTTTGACTCTTCCTTTCTCAGATTCTCCCAGATCCTATATAGCCCCAGGAGCTGCCCTTCCCTCTTAGTAGACCAAACTGGGAGCACCTGTTCTTGCACAGGGGAACTGTATCTGCTTTATTGACAGAGTTCATCCCATGTGATGGGGCTTATACTAAATAAATTGTCACAGATTGCTTGCTAGCTAATATTTTACTTAGCTGTGGAACCTACTGTCCTGTGTCTCCCTCCCACCAAACACTTTTTTACTTTAGTCTTCAAAATTGATTGTATGTGGTATTTTTTCTCTGTTCCAAATGCAATTCAGTTAGAAACAGCAAAACGTCACCAATCAGCTGCTTACATATGTATTGGTTCAGTTGTACTGTTCAGTTTAGCAGGATATTTATGAATGGAGTTGATAACATTTTAAGGTTTGTACATTTCTGAAGAGTATTGTAAATGTCTATTTTTTATAGTTTATGAAATAGCCCACATTCTATCACCCAGACTAATAGACATTAATATGCATAAGTCATGGAGCTTCCGTTGTAGTTTTTCAGTGTAGTTTTTTGCTTGTTTTTTATGTTTTTGTTTGTTTTTGTTTGTTTTTAGGTTGTGGAAAATGTCCTAAAAGTAAACCCAGCATTGGGGCCTCAAATGTTTCAACCCCTTTTGCCATCTGTGTTCAGGGGGATTATAGAGGGGGAGGTAAGAATGATTTTCTTAAAACTACTTTAGTTTTTCATGGCGAATGTATTTGCTTTCAACTTATTTTCCATACGGTTGTACCCAGATACCTATATTAAGTAAGTAATAGATTTAATTTTAAAAAGCAATGACTGGAAAATGAAATGTTGTGACTGGAATATTTCCTGTGATTTCACAGGCTTATTTCTTATCTTTCCAAATGAATATATACACTACTATACTTTTTCACCTCTGCCCTTATGAATTCAGTGTTACAAATTCAAATATTCTATTTGGGGTAGGTTTTATTACATTTTTTGAAGTGTGTAGTATATTAACATCATAGAAGAAATTCAAGTCATCAAGTACATCCCCCTGGGAGTCAGGTATAATGAAGAATAGATGAAGTATCAAATTTAATTACAGATATTAAATTGATTTTACCCTTGATATTAGTAGTTCTACTCTCTTCTGTATATAAAATACAGGATTTATAGAAAATACAGATTTTTAGGGAAGTTCTTAAGGCATTTGTTTCTCATTACTGGAGCCTTCTTATAATGTCTACTGATCCCTGCTGCTCTTGGCAAGTCTCATCAGAACCCCACCAGCTCATATTGTGGGCCTAAGCATTAAGCACCTAAGCCTTCAGATCAATTCAAAGCTAATGTTTTTCACCACAACCCCCCAGCAGTCTGCACTTTCCCAGCTGTCCAGCCATTTAAAAAAAAAAAAAGCAAAATCTATTCTTGCATAAATACATTTAAATCTCAAAACTTTAAATCAGTGAAACATTATTTAAACTTGGCTCACTTCTGAGATCTCAGTGAGATCTATAAAACAAGCCTAAAATGTGTTAAATGCAGGCAGACTTTTGTGCTTGTGCAGAGCCTCAGGAAAGTCATTGGAGTTCTGTGTAGTTTACTCCTGAAGACATTCTGTGCCAATAAAATAAAAATTCCATGCATATTATTTTAAAACGGCAAAATTCTGCAAATTTTGTTTGTCAAATAAATGTGGAGACTCCAGCATGGCATTGGGGAGCACAGGCGTCTGGCTGCACAGAAGTGGGAGATCACTGGCAGCTTCCACCCAAGACACGGACTCAGCGATGAAGCTATACCCAACCCTGACACAGCACAAGGACAGGGCCTGCCCCAGAAACACCCCAGGGCCCTGCCCCTCCATGGCAGGTGCACCAGGTATGGGCAGGCAGGCTCAGCAAGGCAGGACCCAAGTGTGGAGGGGCTTAATGTGGGGGGATCCAGGTGTGGGTTGAAAGGGTTCTGTGTGGGGCAATCTGGGCATGGGAGGCTCAGTGGGGGATCCGGGTGCAGGGGGGATCTGGATGCACAGGGGCTTGTTGTTGAGTTCTGGGTGCAATGGTAATGGGATTCTGAAGGGGGGTCCAGGTGAAGGTGGTTGGGGCTCAGCGGGGGAGAGGGATCTGGGTGTGGGAGGGATAGAGCTCAGCTGGGGGGTCGGTGTGGAGGGCTCAGCGAGGGGTCCAGATGCTGTGGAAGTGAGGTTCAGTGGGGTGGGGATCCAGGTGTGGTTGTTTGGGGCTCGATAGGGTGGGGATGCAGGTGTGGGTGACTCCTCAGGGTGGTCCAGGTGCAGGGGGAGTGGTGCTTGTTGCGGGGTTCTGGGTGCAGGGAGGGTAAGGCTCAGTGGGAGGGTCTGGCTGCATGGAGGTTGCGTGGTTGGGAGGAGCAGCTCCTTTTACAGTGACCCCTCCCCCTGCAGCAGAGGAGCAATGAGTGTGGGAAGCGTGGGGAGGGGGAGTTTGCATTGCTTCCTACAGGTGGAGGAGAAATCTGGGGGTGGGTCTGACATGGCCCCAGATGCCCTGCAGGGGAAGAGGAAGTCCCATCCTCCCCTAGGAGCCACCAGCTGGGTCTTCCACAGTCACACGCCCTACCCCACAGTGATTTTACCTTTCTGCCGGCTGCCCTGGGCACCTGAAATATACTGCTAGGGAGGGTCACATGACCACGCTTGTGGCTTCTCTTTGCTTCCCTGTCAGAAAGTAATTTTTCTGTGGGGAAGCAAAGAAATCTACAGGAGACATGAATTCTGCGCGTGCACAGTGGTGCAGAATTCCCTCAGGAGTAGTAGTTGCAGGGATCCTTTTATAATGCATTGCAGGATTGGGACTTAAAATTTTAGTAAATTTGTGATAGGTTAAAGCACTGAAGTTGTGTGCGCCTAATTTCTGATCATACTATGTGGAAAAGTGTGTGTCAGTTTAACCCAGAACCAAAAATAAATGACTTCTTTGATTTTGCTCAGACCTTAAAAAAAAAAAAAAAAAAAAATGTTTAGGCTGATACTAAGTAGGGAAAATTTCAGCCAAAATTAATTTGTTTCAGAATATGTGGCTAATGTTGAAAATAGATTAAAAAAAGATAGTTTATATGTACTCATAACATCACCCAAAACATGGTGTGTATTGTAAACTATTATACAATACTGTATTAATTGACAGGTTTCAGAGTAGCAGCCATGTTAGTCTGTATTCTCAAAAAGAAAAGGAGTACTTGTGGCACCTTAGCGATGAACACATTTGTTTGAGCATAAGCTTTTGTGCTACAGCTTATGCTTATGAAAGCTCATGAAAGCTTATGCTTAAATAAATTTGTTAGTCTCTAAGGTGCCACAAGTATTCCTTTTCTTTTTGTATTAATTGAGTTTATACAGCACCTTATGAACAATAAGGTTCTCCACACTAATTAGAAGTGTTTTGAGTTTTTTTGTTAGCAACTAATTAATTCAAATTCAAAAAAGATGCATAGGTAAGTAAATAAAGCAAATAAATGGCATAGATAAAATATGGTAGTCTGGGAAGTTATAACATCTTTAGTATCACTTATTTGGGTAGAGTTCTAATATTGCCTTTGACTAAGGAGCAACCTTTTGTTTTTTATTTTAAAGTACCTCTCAGGTTTCAATTTTAGTGAACGTAAGAACATATCATCAGCCATACTGGGTCAGACCAATGGTTCATCTAGCCCAGTATCCTGTCTCTGATGGTGACCAGTGCTAAATGCATCAGAGGGAATGAACACAACAGGGCAATTTTGAGTGATCTGTCCCCTATCATCCAGTCCCAGCTTCTGGAATCAGAGGTTTAGGGACACTTAGTGCACGGGGTTGTGTCCTTGACCATTTTGGCTAAAAGCTATTGATGGACCTATCCACCATGAACTTATCTAATACTTTTTAGTACCCAGTTATATTTTTTCCTTCACAACGTCCCATGGCAACGAGTTCCACAGGTTGACTGTGCATCGTATGGAAAAAGTACTTCCTTTAGTTTGTGTTAAACCTGCTGCGTATTAATTTCATTGCGTGACCCTTTGTTCTTCTGTTATGTGAAGGAGTAAATAACACTTCCCTATTCATTTAATAAGGAAAGTCAGTCATTTAAAACCTACATTTACTGTACACACTTGATTCCATTTTGTTACTGTAAAATATACCCATATAATTATATATTATAAGTAATTTAGATATTAGAATATTGAATTAAGAGAATGCGTTTAAAGAAAACATATACTAAATAAATTAATACAATGTCTTTATTTTAAATCTTTGTGCACTGAAATTTATCTTGTCAGTCAGTTTTTTCTCCCTTTTGTTTAAACTTTGGCAGACAGAACAACTATAGAGTTTCAGGGGGTTACTTCATCCCCTTCTGTTACATGACCTAAGGTTTTCATTTCATTTCTCTTTTTCTCTGTGGTTTTTAAGTATACCTGATAAATCCTATTGTTTTCTCACATTGAATAAAAAGACTTGAAATAACCAGTAGGTGATACCATGAAGTGGTAAAATAACATATTTCAGCACTTTCTCTGTCATCTGTTATTTCACCAATTTGTGTATTTGCACGCTGCTATTCCTTAACTGTTACCATGAGGAAGTGTCACCACAGAGAATTACCGTGATGAGTTGCTGTTGCCAGACCAACAGCACTTTTATAAAGCCAACAAAAGGTCTGATAAATTGGGAAAGGAACCAAACTACTACTGACAATTTGTTGAGTCCCCTGTGCCAGGGACAAATGAATTAGATAAAAAAAGAAAAGGAGACAGTATCAAGCTGCTACTGATGTTCTGCATAGCTCAGTGACTTGAAGTATCACTGAATAAGGATGCTAACTGAGATAGGAGAGAAGTATGCTATTTTGCTTTTGTTTTGTGCTCAGAATTCCATGTTCTCCCTTTCAGTGGTGCTGTTGTATCAACATTGCATAGATTGAGTGGGTTAAACACTGCTTTTCTGGCATTTTTCTTGAACTTTGAGAGGATATTCTGCATTTCTTAAAATGGGGGCAATGTCATTCCTAAATTCATAATAACGGTTAAGAGGCAAATTTTAATTCAGTCAATAGCCTGAATAAATGAGCTGTGCAGCCTAAGTAATGTGGAATTTCATGGGAATTGGGAAAGTGTCTGTTGTGTAGCCTTTGTGGGTTTTGGAATTCCTTGCTGTCCAACGTACTGCTCCAATGCGCTAGAGGAGTTCAGGGAATCACCACAAAGCACAACACAGCGTGCAAGAAGTACAGAATACTTGTATGGTGGCTTAGTATCCTTCCTATCTCGCGGCACAAAAATTCCACTAATTCAGAATGTTCCTACAACCATCTTAATTCTGTACCTTGTAGCATATGTATTTTTCTCTTACAGTATCTCTGCACTTTGAGCTTGAGGGTGTGATTCCCAGGTTGAGGAGACACACTTGCGCTACCGCTCATCAAGCTAGTTCACTAAAAGCAGAATGGAGCTACAACAGCAGGACGGTTAGCCAGCCCAAATTCATACTCGTCTGAGACCCTAGGCATGTACTAGCCGTGGCTAACCCATCCCGTTGTTCGTGCTCCCATGGCTACACTCTATTTTTAGTGCTCTATCCTGATGAAAGCTAGCACAGGTATGTCTCCTTGAGCTGGGAATCACACTCCCAATTCAAAGTGTAAACATACCCTCAGTGACACCTGTGTAACTCTTGGACTTCAATACAGGTACAAAGGTGCAACTGATTGTAGCATGTTAAACAACTGTTGATGCACAAGAAAGAACAAAATACAGCTTACTCGTTGAACGATGTTGACTCCTGCTATGCTAATAGGAAGAAAAAAGCAGTAAAAACTTAATTTTGTTACAGTCAGCACATCTAATTATGAATAGCAGATAGATTGAGTAAAATGGTGCTGGTTTTACAGTCAATTTTTAGAGTCAAACTATACTTTCAGAAGTCAGTATTGTCAACCTGTTAGCAAAGATATTTTCAAGTCTAAGTATTATTGATTCTTCTTTGAGATGTGATGTATGTATTCCGCTCTTGGGTGTTTGAGCATTGGAGACTGGAATTGTTTTGATCACCACTTCCCATTGGCCCACATTCTATCTGCCCTCATGCTTCCTATTCTAAGGACATAAAGAGGTGGGTCAACCAATCTTAGTTTCTTCTAATGCAATGAAAGCAGTGTCTTTACTCTAGCTAAGTCTATTTCCATAGTTTATTTACAGTAAATTTTGACTATAGTTAGTATTCTACTAGTTTTTAGTAGGTTAGGTTTCATTTGGGCAACTTTTCTCTATATATGTAGCTCTTCGCTACGTAGTCTTGGGTCTTGAGTCTTTATGGCTGAACAAAAATTCCCTGGCTTCAAATACTGTCACCCACGTGACACAGCCATCTCACCTAATGATGGAGTCAGGCTTGTCAGCCATTGGGAACAGAGAGATACACTCTAATCCTGATACCACTTCCCTGATCTATCAATTTGCATATGTTCCATACTCCTTATCACAACTGGGGCTTGGGACATCAGAGCTAGTAGTCGGAGCCAGAGTCAGAATCTGGAGTCGAGCCAAGGGTCAGAACTGGGTTGGAGTCGAGACTCAAACCAAGGAGCAGGAAGGCAGGGACCAGGACAAGGCAGAGAAGCAGGGCTCAGAAGTCAGGCGCGGAGGCAGGGTTCAATGTAGCAGCCAGTCAGGAATTCACGCAGTTGCATGGACAACTTTCTTTGCCTTCTTCTGGCTTAAATAGCACAGATGGACCAAGCAGTGGGGTTGGGCACTGCTGTAATCAGGACTCCCATGAGTAGTGCCTCAGGTGGGGTTAGGCTTCCATTAGCCACTCAGTCCATCAGTTACTAACAAGATGGATGGTGGCCAGGATGCAAAGATTTCCTGGAGACCCACGGACCTAGTTTCAACTCCTGTAGAGCTTCATACCTCCTGGTTATACCGGACTTCTCGGGGCCCTCAATTTTTGAGAAGCCTGTGTCATGAACATATTCTAGACCATCGTCCCCTTCTGCAGTCAGGCCATATGCATCTTGTGCAGAACGGCAGCCTCATGTTTCTCCAGGTCAGCAGCAAATCCAAACTTCTAAAGAAGAGCAGTTTCATCAGACTGATTTCCTCCAGCTGCACTTTTATCTTCTTTGCCTGCCAAAGCTGCGATCCCATCTTCTTCAACACCACCTGAGGATTCTCATACATTTCAGAAGTTTCTGTAGAGATTGGCTGAAACATAAGAGAGCCTGGTGGAAGTGGTGAGTGAAAAATCCCACAGACATCTAGACGTATTACATATTGCACTTCTAGAAAGGCTGACAATGCCAGTTAGTGAGGACCTGCTGGAATTGGCTCAGCTTTTGTGGCAAACACCATCACAATTCCTGCTTCCTCAAAAGAGATCAATAGCAGGTATCAGGTACCATCATCAAGGTTTGAATTATTCTCTACTGACCCCATACCAGGCTCTCTTGTAGTTGTAGCAGGTCAGAAGCATACTAAACAGCTAAGCTCCAAGTCAACTGCAAAGGAAAAGGAGCCCAATCATTTAGACTTGCTGAGAAGGAAGAGCTTTGCCTCTGCCAGTCTTCAAATGAGAATCTCAAATTATCAGGCTCTCCTTTCTAAAGGCAATTATCTCTGCCGGAATAGTATCTCCAGGTTCCTTGACAAGATACCCAGGAGTCCAGATCAGAACTGCAATCTCTGATTAATGAACAACTATCTCCAAAACCCCATTACAAGCCGCAATGGATGTATCAGCTGCTGCTGTGTATTTCATGATGACTGCCAAAACAACGAGGCAAGTGTCTCAGTTCCAGTCTTTGCGTATCCCACATGAAGTTGAGAGCATTACTGAGGATTTACCATTCTAGAGCTGAGAGCTACTTAGCTTTAAAACAGATGACATCCTACATATCTCCGTAAGATCCACTGAAAATTTAAGGTCATTTGGAAGAATACAGGCAGATTCAAGAATACAGGCGGGGAATTCCTGCACTCTCAGATGAAGGTGTGTCTATTACAAACCTTGTATCACAAATCTTTTGGCCTGCTAGTAAAAAACAGTGTTTCCATCAAAGGTGTCCATCTGCTTCAGTTACGTCTATCAACAGGCAGCAAGTTTGATGGTCATGTCAAGAACTCAAAACTGATTGTTATGCATCTTTTTCTCTTACTTACCCCTTTTGGAAACCATCTATTATATTTTTGAGAAATCTGGAATAATATTTCATCAGACAAATAGGGCAAAGATGAGGTTCCTCATCGATTGAGGGGAAGAGGTTTTTATTTTTATTTATTCCTTAGCCCCTAGGGCATTAACAAAAGTGCCTGGTGGTCATTGCAGCATTTCTATGAAAGCAGACCATTGGAGTTTATCCTTACCTCAGTGATCAGCTGATACATGTGTCCTCCCCTCAGCAGGTCTTGGAAAATATTCATTGCATTCTTCAGCTCTTGGCCATTCTGGACGAAGTGTAAACAAGGAAAATTCTGTACTGATTCCATTTAAATAATAGAATTCATAGGTGCTCTTCTGGACCCCATGGCATCAGCTTACCCACCTCAGTCCAGATTCAAGAAGATCATGCACATGATAATTCAATTACAGAACACCCAACACAAAGCTATAAGATACAGTTAAGAGTCTTGCGTCACATGGCATTGTGCGTGTTTGTTACTCCCCGTGGCAGACTTCGCCTTTGTTTGCAAGGATGGCTGAAATCAGTCTACATTCCATCAAGTTACCGTATAGACATGCTAGTGCAGATCCCACAGTATGTCGTCTTTTTGCTTCAGTGGTGGAAAGATCCAATTCATGTATGCAAGGATCTTCTCTGTACACCTATTTCCAATGTTAACTCTGTTGCCAGATGAATCCAAACAAGGCTGAGGAGCTCACCTGGGGCATCATCAAACACAAGCACTATGGACAAAGGATGAATCCCTTCTACGTATAAACATTTTACAGCTCAGGACGATTCTTCTCGCCTGTCTAGTATTTTGTCTCTAACCCATGGCAAGTCTATACAGGTAAATGACAAACAACACCACTGCTATTTTTATGTAAATAGGCAGGGAGGAGCAAGGTCATCTCCCCTATGCCAAGAAATAATCCAGCTTTGTGAGTGGTGCATCAAACATGGAATTTTTATTGAAGTTATTCATCTCCCAGAACTGATGAACACTGTTGCAGATTGTCTGACTAGAAACTTTTCCTCTGACCATAAGTGGTCCATAAATATCTGTTGTTCAGCAGATTTTTTCAGAAATGGGGTCACCCAGTTATAGATCTGTTTGCCATGGCATTGATAGTCAACAGCTTTTACTCGAGAGGCAGACAGAGTCCAGGGTCTCTTTCAGATACCTTTCTAATTCTGTGGTCAAGAGGACTCATGTATGCTTATCTGGAGATACTTTTGATACAGTGAATTCTGACAGGTTTCAGAGTAGCAGCCGTGTTGGTCTGTATTCACAAAAAGAAAAGGAGTACTTGTGGCACTTGAGAGACTAACAAATTTATTTGAGCATAAGCTTTCGTGAGCTACAGCTCACTTCATAACTATTTCACATTTGGGGACAATGTATACTTTCAAATCAGCGGCACTGCTATGGGTACCCGCATGGCCCCACAGTATGCCAACATTTTTATGGCTGACTTTGAACAACGCTTCCTCAGCTCTCGTCCCCTAATGCCCCTACTCTACTTGCTCTACATTGATGACATCTTCATCATCTGGACCCATGGAAAAGAAGCCCTTGAGGAATTCCACCATGATTTCAACAATTTCCATCCCACCATCAACCTCAGCCTGGACCAGTCCACACAAGAGATCCACTTCCTGGACACTACGGTGCTAATAAGCGATGGTCACATAAACACTACCCTGTACCGGAAACCTGCTGACCGCTATTCCTACCTACATGCCTCCAGCTTTCATCCAGACCACACCACACAATCCATTGTCTACAGCCAAGCTCTACGATACAACCGCATTTGCTCCAACCCCTCAGACAGAGACAAACACCTACAACATCTCTATTAAGCGTTCTTACAACTACAATACCCACCTGCTGAAGTGAAGAAACAGACTGACAGAGCCAGAAGAGTACCCAGAAGTCACCTACTACAGGACAGGCCCAACAAAGAAAATAACAGAACGCCACTAGCCGTCACCTTCAGCCCCCCCAACTAAAACCTCTCCAGGGCATCATCAAGGATCTACAACCTATCCTGAAGGATGACCCATCACTCTCACAGATCTTGGGAGACAGGCCAGTCCTTGCTTACAGACAGCCCCCCAACCTGAAGCAAATACTCACCAGCAACCACACAACAGAACCACTAACCCAGGAACCTATCCTTGCAACAAAGCCTGTTGCCAACTGTGCCCACATATCTATTCAGGGGACACCATCATAGGGCCTAATCACATCAGCCACACTATCAGAGGCTTGTTCACCTGCACATCTACCAATGTGATATATGCCATCATGTGCCAGCAATGCCCCTCTGCCATGTACATTGGTCAAACTGGACAGTCTCTATGTAAAAGAATAAATGGACACAAATCAGACGTCAAGAATTATAACATTCATAAACCAGTCGGAGAACACTTCAATCTCTTTGGTCACTCGATTACAGACCTAAAAGTGGCAATACTTCAGCAAAAAAACTTCAAAAACAGACTCCAATGAGAGACTGCTGAATTGGAATTAATTTGCAAACTGGATACAATTAACTTTTTAAAGTGAATGAATCCAATGAAGTGAGCTGTAGCTTATGCTCAAATAAATTTGTTAGTCTCTAAGGTGCCACAAGTACTCCTTTTCTTTTTAGTGAATTCCGGGGAAACTCAAGCAGGATACTGCAGTGATGATTCTCATTGCACCAGCTTGGCGAGGTTTTCCAGACCTGTTAAGAATGTCAAGTCAGACTCCAATATTGCTACCTTTAATTCTGTATTTGATCTCTCCAGATGAGGGGGGAACTCTTTATCAAGATGTACCATCTCTGCACCTTACAGCTCAGATCTTTGCTGCTTAAATGACTTGGAGAGGTCCTGCTCCCAGGTTGTCTAAAGTAGTCTAATTAATCATAGAAAAGACTGTAAAATCTACCCATAATGCCAAATGGAAATGGTTCACCATTTGGGCACAGTGACATCATGTTTTACCTTTCCTAACAGGCATCCTATATATTGGGGTGGGCAAACGTTTTGGGCTGAGGGCCACATCTGGGTGGAGAAATTGTGTGCAGGGCTGGGGCAGGGGGTTGGGGTGTGGGAGGGGGTGCAGTGTGCAGAAATGGGCTCAGGACAAGGGATTGGGGCAGAGGAGGGGTGTGGGGTGTATGAGGGGGCTTAGGGCAGGGGTGCAGGAGGTGTGCGGAGTGCGGGAGGGAGCTCAGGGCTGGGGTTTGGGGTGCAGGAGGGGTTCAGGGTGCGATGGGGCTTAGAGAAGGGAGTTGGGGTGCAAAGTGCAGGCAGGGGGCTGGGGTGCAGTAGGGGTGCAGGGTGCAACAGGGGGCTCAGGGTTGGGGTGCACGGGGGTGCAGGTTGCAGCAGGGGGCTCAGGGCAGGGAGTTGGGGTGCAGGAGGGGTGTGAGGTGCAGGCAAGGGACTTAGGGCAGGGAGTTGGGCAGGGTACAGAAGGGGTTCTGGCTCCGGCCCTGTGCCGCTTACCTAAAGCAGCTTCGAGGTGGCAGTGGTGCGCACTGGGGCCAGGGCAAGTTCCATACCTGTCTGCCCTGGCCCCACGCTGCGCCGCTCCAGGAAGTGGCCAGAACCATGTCCCTTTGTGACCCCTGGGGGAGGCAGGGGACACAGGGCGCCGCACCCTGCCCTTGCCATGCCTCCAGGTACCTCCCCCGAAGCTCCCATTGGCCGCGGTTCCCCGTTCCTGGCCAATGGGAGCTGCGGGAGGTGGTGCCTGGAGGCAAGAGCAACGCACGGAGCTGTCTCCCCCGCCCCGCCCCTGGGCTGCAGGGACATGGTGCCAGCTGCTTCTGAGAGTGGTGCGGGGCCTGCAGCTGGGGGGGCAATCCCACAGGCGGGATCCAAAGCTCTAAGGGGCCAGATCAGTTTGCCCACCCCTGCTATATATGTTGGACTGCTTGCTTTCATTAAAAAATGTGGTTTCCCTAATAGCTCAATAAAAGTACCTCTAGCATCTGCATTTGCTTACCATCCACAAATTCAAAATTACAAAATATTTTCATATCCCACCATTTCTAGGTTTTGGAAGGGTTTAGTTGCAGCTATTCCTTTCTGGTTAGAGAATCACTTCCCTTGTGAGATTTGAATATTGTGTTAGCTGGTCTATATTAGCTCCATTCAAACCATTAGCCATGTATTCTTTTCAACATCTATCTGTGCAAACATAGTTTTTGGGTACCCTTATGTCTGCACACAGAGTGGAAGACTTTTCATAAAGATCAGGTCTCACTTAGGCCATGTCAGCAAAAATTTTGTTGCTCGAGGGTGTATTGGTACAGCTTTGTCGCTGTAAGCTTGTAAGGGTAGACATGGCCCTAGGCCTTATTCTAGTTTCATTCTTAATTTTTTCTAATTTTAATATTAATCAAACTATTCATTTGCCTGTATTTTTTCCAAACCCCCATATGAATGATGGAGAAAGAAAACTACACATACTAGACATGGTTAGGGTGTTATCTTTTATTTAGAACCCCAGTTCATTTAGAGACATCTCAATGATTTGTAACCTATGCCAAAGAAGTAAAAGGGAAGGTAATTTCTTCCCAAAGATTATCGAACTGGATTTTGGGTGGTTTCAATCTCTGTTAAATGGCTAAACAGGATGCTTCTGTTCATATAAAATCTATCTCTGCTAGAGGTCAGGCTACTTCAGTGGCTTTCTTTAGAAATGTTCCTATTGCCAGAATATGTAGAGCTGCCACATAGAGTTCCATCCATACATTTACTAAACCGTATGCAATAGCACTATGAATAGGGAAGGTTTCCAGAGCTGGCACGTCTTTTGGCATGTCAGTTTTTCAGCCTTTAGTTACTTAAGATTCAGATTTCCGACATCCTTGCATGGGAGTCTACGTATATTCTAAGGCCAGAAGGGACCATAATGATAATCTAAAATGACCTGCATGTTGCAGGCTACAGAACCTCATCCACACATATAATATGCCCGTAACCTCTGGCTGAGTTACTGGAGCCCTCAAATCTTGATTTAAATACTTCAAAGTTATAGAAAATCCACCATTTACTCTAGTACAAACCAGCAAGTGAATCATGCCCCATGCTGTAGAGGAGGTAAAAAAACCCCAGGGTCTCTGCCAGTCTGAGCTGAGGAAAAATTCCTGCCTGATCCCAAATATGGCGATCAGTTAGATCCTGAGCATGTGGGCAAGACCCACCGTCCAGACAACAATTCTCTGTAGTAACTGAGCCCTCCCCATCTAATGTCCCATCTCCAACTGTTGGAGATATTTGCTAATAGTTTCAGATGGGCCCTATGCCATTATAGGCATGCTCCATAAACTTATCAAGCTCACTCTTAAAACAAATTAGGTTTTTTGTCTCCACTGCTCCCCTTGGAAGGCTGTTCTGGAACTTCACTCCTCTGATTAGAAACCTTTGTCTAATTTCAAGCCTAAACTTACTGATGGCCAGTTTAGACAACAGCCGTATAGGCAATCACTTGAAGATGTGTTGTCTATATATATTCCACTATCTTCCCTCCTTTTCTACAACACTGAAATCTGTAACAATTGAGAGATAGTTGGCCCCACCTGTTTTGCTTTCCCCTTGTGAGGGTATATAAGTGTAGCTAGGGCGCAAGCTGGAGAAAACAATTCAACTCACTGGTGCTGCGGCCATGCAAACACCCAAGAGTGGAAAACATATAAACAACACATGTCAAGAACATCCATTACTGTAAGCTAAATAACCTCTTTTTATGTATTTATTTAGAGACAGTAATATGCTTGTTGGTTTACAAAACACAAAAATAAAGACAGTCTCTGCCCAGAAGAAAATATAATCTAAAAGATGCACAAGACAAAATATACAGAAAAAAACTGGATGTGGATATTAAAGATGTTTTCTCTCTCATAATTATAATAAATTCACTTGCCCATGTCTAAAAAATCTCAGATATCATTGTGGGGTATCTGCTTTTTCATTTTTCAAGTACAAAATATTGTAAAATATTTGTTTATAACTTGCTAGATGCAAGAGTCAATACCAGAAATACCATTGATATCTCCTGAATTGAACAATATTAACTGATACAAATATCTTACAACAATCCTGTGAGCTTCTGAATACTAAGGCCATTATTGTAACTAGCTAAGGCACATCTTAAAAATATAAACTGAATTTTGGGAGACTAGCAAATTAGCCACTGTATAGACTTGCCAAAAGCTATCAAAGAGAACTGTAACAATATTTTAAGAGATATTAAACAGTTCTAGATATAATTAATAAATACTCATTTTACAAAAATACATTCCAAATTTGCATTTGCTAACAGAATGCCATGTTACCAGTACAATTTATGCTTCATAGTGTAAGATGCAATTAGTCTAAACTGTACAGTACCTTGAAAGTTAGCATCTGACAGCATTTACTACTCAGTGGTATAGAATCTAACATTACAATAGTTTGTCCAGATTGGTAGAATAGGAGCTACCTTTGTGGTAATGGTAGGTCAATACTGTATCTCTGGTGGCTTCTGTAGTACACGTCAATAATTCCTGATTTGGTAAAGGAAGGTAAAGCATCAAGAAAGGGAATGCATGCAAGCATTCTCCCTATATTCCCTATACTGTTTTGGTATTTCTGTAGTGTAGTATGTATTTTTTCTACATTAAAATAAAAATCTTCTGTTTTCTTTACTTTTGTTTCAGAGATATCCAGTGGTGATGTCTACTTACTTGGGAGTCATAGGTAGACTTCTGCTACAAAATGCAAGTTTTTTTTCACTGCTTCTGAGCCAGATGGCATGTGAGTGTGGTCAAGAGGTAAGAGGATTTGTCTTGGCATTTCAAATGAACTGTTTATGAAAGGCTTGATCCTATGCACACCAAGTGCTATTATTCACAAGAGTAAAGTTACTCTCACACTTTATTGGTTGACGTACCCCAAATGTGCAAGTGGAAATAAAAGGTCATTCTGTTTTCCCCTTCTATCTTCTCCCACTCTCCAAGAAAGTTTGTTTTAAAACATTTTGAAATGTCTGTGAAATATTTTCCTGTTGTGAATTCCAAGGACTGCTCACAACCCTGTGTAGACCACTAGACAAGGCAACCATCAGGCCTGGGCATTTCTGAGAACTCATCCCTTTTAAGAGAAGTCAGACTGATGTCTAATTTGCAGGGAAGGGTGTGAGGGGTTCCCCATGGTGAAACCTGGAACTGGGGTACTGCTGGGCCCTTTGGTTTACCAACCTGGACTCCCTCTCACATTGTGATATTGTGACAAGCTGCAAACTTTTCCAGGTACTGCACTTATATAGACATCCACAGACAGGGAGTTACATGAATGCTGCTCATGGACCAACAACAGAGAGGTTCTTGCCAATTCCCCACAGCTCCCCAGCCTAGGACCTCATAGCTGTACCGCCCTGCCCCGATCAGAAGCCTGACCAGTGTAAGTTTATAACCCAGTCTGTCCCTCCCTTAATGTGGAGAAGACATGTACCAGCTTTTGTTCCTGAGCTGAGGTTTCCAAAGTACTTCAAGCAAAACACACTGTTTTAGGTAAAATATAAAACAGTTTTATTAACTACAGAAAAATAGATTTTAAGTGGTTATAAGTGGTAGGCATAAAAGGACAGAGATGGTCACCAAATAAAATAAAAATAAGCGCCCAATGTATATTCTATAAACTAAACAGGATTTGAATCAAGCAATATTCTCACCACATTGGATGTTCCAGTCCTTAATGTACAGACTTTCCTCCTGAAGTCTGGACCAGTCTCCTCAGATGATCTTTGTCTTCTTGGCGTCCTGGTTGTTTCCAGTGTAGGTGATAGAGGAGAAAGGCCCTTGCCTGCTGCAATTGTCCTTTATTTTATACCCTTGTGCCTGGCATTCTAGCAGATACTAGCCCAGGCATGTCCTGGTGGGCTTTGCTGAGGGCTTGTCCACACTGGCTTGTGTAGTTGCGGCACAGCGCCTGCGCTCTAAAAAAAAAACCCACCTCCACAAGGGGTGTAGCTCCCAGCGCTGGGAGCGCGTCTCCCAGCGCTGGTGCACTGTCTATACTGGTATGTTATAGCACTGAAACGTCCAGTGCTCAGGGGGGTGTTTTCTCACACCCCTGACCAAGAAAGTTGCAGCACTGTAAAGTGCCAGTGTAGACAAGCCCTAAGTCACTGGGAATGATCAGTTCCCATTGTGTGGTGCTTGCATAGTTGAGTCACACAGTTGATTAATGAGTGGTCAGCACCCACCTGGGCAGGGATTCTTTGTGTGTCACTAGCAAAGTGACAGCACATTTCAGTAACAACCATAGCACACTAATGATACGCACGTTTGGATAGAACAACGGGTTTCAGCAGATCATGACTTTCATATGGTACCTTACATGGCATGTTTCATATGAAATATCACAACTATATATGAATAATGACTATGGGGGTTACAGAGTGTCATTCTGAGGTACAGTGTGTCACAAAGGGTTATTTCCCCAACTCTTGAACACTGAAAGATTAAGAGCAGCAGCCACCCTTCCCATCAATTTAACTCTTTGGAGGAAAATCTAACCCATGCTGCCAGGATGAACTGCCGCAGATGCCACTAGCTTCAAATGTACTGGCATACATCAGCAATAACCAGGACTGTGTCTGGGATAAGAGATCCCATTCTTCCTGCATCTTTTTCACTTGCAAACTAGCTGCTGGGAAACTATGACATAGCTCCTGGTCATCTTAGCCATTCTGTGACCTATCAAACAATTAGTGTCAGTCTGTTTAATGCATTGCTTTTAGTTTGCCTTTCTGGTCAGACTCAGTAATGTTACAAAAGGTAGATGTCTCTTTGCCAGCTAAGCTAGACTCTTATTAGACAGAAAGCAAGCAGAGAAAAGAAGAAATAGGAGATATAAAGTGGAGAAAGAAAAATTACATATTAGGGAGGGGGGGTCAAAGCATGTTGGCAATGCTGTATGTTTTTCAAAATTGATCCATTCCTGATTGGTGGTTATGTTCTCTGATTGCATCCTCTCTCTCCATTCACGAAACCTAAAGCCCAGTTTTGTGATATTAGAAACTGGGTTTACAGGAGGTGGTGTCAAACACGATGGTGAATCTCACTCCCTTAAACTATTCAATCTACAAATTTAGATGTTCTGTCCACTGGCTGTCAGGTCAGATAAGTGCAGAGAAAAGGACAGTCTTTCAGATTTAGTAGTCAGTTACCCTTTATCATTGTACCTGGCCTCCCCGAAACTCATGATGCCAATTCACCCAGCAGGCGTAGCCTAAAAAACTGAGGAAAAGGCAATCTCAATCAGTATTACTCCCAACTCTTACTCTGTAGCGTGCTACCAAAAGCCCACACAACAATAAGAAAGGTTAGGGCTGCCACATCACCAATATATGCACCACTGAAATCCTCTGTAGTAGGGTCCTTGGTGGTAGGGTTGCAAACTTGGTAATATTTAAAAAACAGACACTCCAGCAGGAGTGCCAGAACCTCCCCTGCCCCACTTATTCCCCCCAAACCCTACCCTGCCCCCCTGTTCCCCCAAAGCCCCGCCTATGCCATGCCTATTTCATAGAATCATAGACTATCAGGGTTGGAAGGGACCTCAGGAGGTCATCTAGTCCAATTCCCTGCTCAAAGCAGGACCAATCCCCAATTTTTGCCCCAGACCCCTAAATGGCCCCCTCAAGGATTGAACTCACAACCCTGGGTTTAACAGGTCAATGCTCCAACCACTGAGCTATCCCTTTCCCCAAAGCCCTGCCTCTTCCTCAGGTCCCACCCTGCTTCTTCCCCGCAAAGCCCTGCCCCCATCCACTCCTCTCACCCCCTCCCCCGTCGCTCGCTGCTTTCCCCCTCCAACTCCCCCTGCCTTGAATCATAGAATATCGGGGTTGGAAGGGACCTCAGGAGGCCATCTAGTCCAACCCCCTGCTCAAAGCAGGACCAATCCCCAATTAAATCATCCCAGCCAGGGCTTTGTCAAGCCTGACCTTAAAAACTTCTAAGGAAGGAGATTCTACCACCTCCCTAGGTAACGCATTCCAGTGTTTCACCACCCTCGTAGTGAAAAAGTTTTTCCTAATATCCAACCTAAACCTCCCCCACTGCAACTTGAGACCATTACTCCTTGTCCTGTCCTTGGTCAGGAGGGACTTCCCTGCGTAGCCAAGGCTGGGAGCTGCAACCACCCAACGCAGGCAGGAGGTGGCCCTGGCTGAGTGGGGGCTCGTGTGGGTGATGACTCGGCGCCTCCCCATCTCCCCTGCCTGCAATAGCCAGACCACTGACATACAATTCACTTCAGACTGTACATCCTCCCCAGGGTGCTCTTTGAGATTTGGACTTATTTTCTTCCTCTGTCTCAGTTCATAGCCATTGGATTACAAGGCCAAATATCTCCCCCCTCCCACACACACACACACCCCCACACACAGCTTGACCTTCATCCACTGAAGTCATCATGTCCCTTCACTCTTCACTTGGGCTTTTCTTGCTTATATTGCACTCAGATTCGCATCTGGGCTTCTCCATCAATTGATTCATTCTCTTTGTCTATCTCTCACCTCCCTTTTTTTCCCTTCTGGCCTGCCAGCTTGTGCTAGTTCTCTCTCGGTCTACTGATCCTGCTTCTGTTGAAGTTAATGGGAGTTTTTTTTCATTGACTTCAATAGGAATAGGAATCTGCCTTTTAGTGTCAGCAGTTACTCTGATTCTTGAAGATAAACGTGTATGCTAGCTCTGAGGTTGAATCACATGATCACCTCAGATTGTTAAGGAAATGTGTTTATAACAAAACAAAAAGAAAATATATGCGCGCGCGCCCACACCGTCCAGGTCACTCATTTGAAAGGCAATCACATACCTGGGTGGAATTAACATTCCAAGGAACTGTAAGAAAGCAACATGAAAGTAGAGGATGCACTTTCCTTCTTTAAATATACTGTCCAACAGTTGTGTTCAACATAACTATTTACTCTACAACTGAAAATGCATACTCTTTTCTAGTTTTTTAAGAATTTAATCATTCTTGATTTGCTTACAGTGTACTATAGTATAAATTTACCATGAAACCATTGCTCAGAGGGTGAAAATATAGTGCACTTACCGAATGTATTACCTAGCATCCAAAATGCTGTTTCTGTGCAGTGAGTTAATTAATTGAAAAGCATGAATTCACACAGATTAATCTGAAACTTCATAATATAGATTCTGAGTAGGAGTGGGGAGGTGATTTTACTTCTGTATATGGTGTTGCTGAGACCAGTACTAGAATACTGTCTGATTCTGGTGTCCACATTTTAAAAGGGATATTGAAAAATTGGAGAGAGTTCAGAAAAGAGCCACAAAAATAATACCAAGGCCCAAGAGTATGCCTTACAGTGAGTGACTTAGAGTTCAATCTTTTTAGTTTGAATTAAATGGGAGAAAATACTGGATACTAAAGGGTCATTTAATTTAGATGAGAAAGGTATAACAAGAACTGAACCAATGGCTGGAAATTGAAGTCAAGACCAATTCAAATTAGAATTAAGGCAAAGATTTTTCACAGTAAGGTAATTAATCACTAGAACAAACTACCAAAGGAAGTGGTGGTTTTTCTATATCTTGAAGTCTTGTAATCAAGACTGGATGCCTTTCTGGAAGATATGCTTGGTCAACCTCAAGTTATTAGGCTCAAAACAGGGGTAAGTGAGAGAAATTAAATGGCCTGCTTTATACAGGAAGTCAGATTAGATTATCTAAATTAAGAGCAAAAGTAAAATAATTGAATTTCTAATATACTGAAATATACACATTCAGATTATGTGAAACAAGTCTCACTTTTACATATATTCACATACAGGGAAATACTTTCCTACATCAAGAGTTTAACACTGCATTTGTAGACTATATGTAATATTTTGGCGGGGATTGTTTTTGCAGTTGGACCAGCTTCTTGGTAACATGATTGAAATGTGGGTTGACCGCATGGATAATATTACCCAGCCAGAAAGAAGAAAGCTTTCAGCTTTGGCATTACTTTCACTTCTGCCATCAGACAATAGGTAAGCAAAATTTAATAGATATCACTCTGTTTATCACTAATATTAAAACAAATTAAAAAGAACTTGCCTGATGATTTTTAAACATTTTAAGAAGAATATATTGATAAATAATTTTGCTGTGTCTGTTGTTAGTGACCAAAGAAATGAAAAAGCTTAATATAAAATAGTATGAAATAATTCTTCTCCTTTTTAGTTCTGCATAGCTACTATAATTTGTCTGCTTCTCTCCTGGACAGCATTACTTGAACATATTGAATATATGAAGTAGATAATTGTGCTTCAGGTTCCCCCCAGTTTAAAACTAAAGAGTTGCTGCTTCTCTCTTCCACATTTAAGTAGTTGGATCAATCTGCTCGTTAGGGTTTTGATGTTCCCTTGTGAGGACAGTTTTTGTTTGGTCTTATTTCATATCAGAGCAGATCTGTCTGCTATAGGATCTTTTTCAGCATGACAATGGGGGGGAGGAAAGCTGCATGTGTAGATGTATGTGAACCCAATAGGTGCAGCTTATTTTATTTTGCTCCTTTTACTCTTGGGACCTATCATGGAGAAATAAGGCATTCTAAATAAGCTTTGTCTGTGTGTATGGAGGCATTGCCGCCGCCACCACCACATGATCTTCCATGGACTCTGAGCCTAGGACTCAGTTTGAGAACATGGGTCCAAATCTGATTCAGCTATTCCTGTATATAGAGAATAACAACTGTGCCCCTCCATCCAAGGTTTGTAGTTATTACCACCCTAATTCTTTTTTGAACTCAGTTATACTTTTGGCCTTCACAACATCCTCTGGCAATGAGTTCCTCTGGTTGACTGTATGTTGTGTAAAGAAGTACTTCCTTAGGTTTCTTTTAAACCTGCTGCCTATTAATTTCATTGGGTGACCACCTGGTTCTTGTGTTATGTGAAGGGGTAAATAACACTTCCTTATTCACTTCTCCACAGCATTCATGATTTTATAGACTGCGATCATATTCTCACTCGGTTGTCTATTTTCTAAAATGAACAGTCCCAGTCTATTTAATCTCTTATCATGTGGAAGCTGTTCCATACCCCTAATCATTTTTGTTGCCCTTCTCTGTATTTTTTCCATTTTTTATATATCTTTTTTTTGAGATGGGGAGACCAGAACTACATGTAGTATTCAAGGTGTGGGCATTCCATGGATTTATATAGTGACATTATAATATTTACTGTCTTCTTATTACATCTTTCCTAATGGTTCCTAACATTCTGCTAAGCTTTTTTGTCTGCTGCTGCTGTAGAGTGAGTGGATGTTCTCAGAGAACTAACCACAGTGGGTCCAAGATCTCTTTCTTGAATGGTAACAGTTAATTTAGACCCCCATCATTTTGTATGTATAGTTAGGATTGTGTTTTCCAATATTTTCCCATTACTTTGCCTTTATCAACACTGAATTTCCTCTGCCATTTTATTGCCCAGTCACCCAGTTTTGTGAGATCCCTTTTTTAAGTCTTTGCAGGCTGCTTTGGACTTTACTAGTTTAAGTAATTTTGTATCGTCTGCAGACTTTGCTACCTCACTGTTTACCCCTTTTTCCAAATCATTTTTGAATATGTTGAACAGCACTGGTCCCAGTACAGATCCCTGGAGGACACCAGTGTTTATCGCTCTCCATTCTGAAACTGACCATTTGTTCCTGCCCGTTGTTTCCTGTCTTTTAACCAGTTCCCTCTTATCCCATGACTTCTTGGTCTGGTTAAGAGCCTTTGGTGAGAGACCTTGTCAAAGGCTTTCTGAAAGTCCAAGTACACTATATTCACCAGATCACCCTTGTCTACATGTTTGTTGATCCCACTCAAAGAAATCAGATAGACTGGTGCAGCATGATTTCCCTTTACAAAAGCCATGTTGACTCTTCCCCAACATATCGCATTAATCTACGTGTCTTATAATTCTGTTCTTTTCTATAGTTTCAACCAGTTTGCCTGGTACAAAAGTTAGGCTTACTGGCTTCTAATTGCTAGGATCGCCTCTGGAGTCTTTTAAAAAAAATTATCACATTAGCTATCCTCCAGTCATCTGATACAGAAGCTGATTTAAGTCATGGGTTACATACCACAATATGGATCCTGGACAACAGGACAGATCTCTCAATCTCCGTTCTGTTCACTCCCTCTGAAGCATCTGGCACTGGCCACTGTCCAAAGATAGGATACTGGGCTAGTGCCAAAGAATGTGCATTTACAACATGTAGTTGTATAGAAGTTGCTATGTGGAAAGCTGGAGATTTTGGCAGCTGGTTAGGGAGCATTTGGACTTTCAGCATCAGGTAGGAGTTGGGAGATTATTTAAGGTTTGAACATCTGGTAGGTGTGCAAAGCTTTTGCCATTAGGGAGTGAATGTTCTTCCTCTTCCATTCTCCTTTGATGAGCAGGACATAGTTGATTTATCTTTAGGGAGGGATGGGGTGTTGAATATCTAATATATTGTTAATGAACAAAAAAATGGAAAAATATGAATTCCTCCCCCTGAAGACCACACTAGCAACCAGCTACATCATTGCCCCTTCCTCAGTGTGCCCTACTACATCCACCAGTGATAGATAAGTACATAAACTGGATGGGGTTTTTTGTTCTGTTTTTTTGCTAAAATGATGAACAGTGTAATAGCTGGCATTGAAATTATCACTGTTGGAATTCATAGTTATCGTATATATGATAATTATGAATTCCAACAGTGATAATTTCAATTGAAATGAAATGTCATAAAGTTGACATTCATTGGATTTACTTAGAGCTTTAAAGTTTTGTCTTTCAGCAGAACTCAAGAAATCTGATTCCCTTATGTGTAATCTAATGTCTTAAGAATTGCCAAAAAGTCAGTCATCCTTAGCTAATGGGATACAATCTTGCATCAAGCAATGTTATTAGGCTAAAGGGGGTCATTTCACTCCTTGCTGTGAGCTCACACTCTGCCAGAGGCCTTCTTGAACATATGGTAGTTCTGTTTCAGTTGTAGTAACGTTTCTTAGTCTGACTTGGTACATTTTCCATAGGCATTAAGATGCTGACTCAAACTTCTCTTCAGATCCAACATTCAGAAAAAGAGATATGAGTGCAGTAGTACATATCAACACAGTGTAGTCCCTTTCAGCTGACCTTGCCTGTCACAGGTGTGATGGTTTACTATAAAATGTGCTTTTCGTTATATGATCATTTAATGTTGGGTCTTCATATAACTGAAGACAGACAAAATGTATTTTTGAAATGCGTGTTTTACATTATATCATACTGATTGTGTGTTGACAGTATGTGGGTTTTATACACCATAACATGTTCTGTGCTGAATGTTGTTTGAGGAGAAGAGGTGCGTTATCTAAAAGGGGGAAAAAATGTATAGTCTGATTAAATGATGAGGATTCCAGACTGTAGTATTGTTTGTGACCATGGGACAGATGAACTTAAGCGTATTTTTGAAAACTATTAAGCTGCTTGTTATTGAAGATGGGAAAATTGCACAAAATATAAAAGAATCTGAGTAAACCTCAAGTGAAGGATGCTCTTTACTTTTGGGGAATACTTTCCCATTTTTTTTCTCTCCATCTCCAAAAGTTGGGCTACTTCTTAAGTTAACATTTTCATTTTCAGTTGTTTACCTTACCTGAGACCTAGTTGCAACATTATGGTATGGAAAGTATATGTGGTTTGCACATAGTCTTGTTTTCCACTAGAAGTCTTCCTTCCAAATATTAATGGGGACCAGCCCTACTTAAATTGAAAATATTGGGCCTATACCTGAAAAGACTTATTCATATGAATAACACCATTTAAATCAATAGGATTATTCATTCAAGTAAGGATGGGCTTGCAGGATGATATTAATGTGGTGAGGCACACAGTATTCATGCCAGCAAGCAATGCTCTTTCAACTTTCTGCAATAACATATTTGTGATTCCCATAATGTATTCATTTCAGGATATACTAGCTATAACATTTGAGTTTATTACACCATTAACTTTAAAATCTTATAAATGTAGTGAGCAAATTACAAGTTCTTTTTGTGCAGTTTCCAAGTCATTGTTGCAAGAAGAAGATGCTGAGGAATTCTATCCTTGAGTAAAACTTCAGTCGTTAGCAAGCATATTTATTTAATTTATGTCACATGTACAAAATCAGATCATCATAAAATTTCACAATTTTCCTATATGACACCTAGTAAGATTGCCAGGTCCAAAATACCCTCTCAAAGAGAATCAGTTGGGCTATGAAAATCACCGATCAAATAACTGCCCTGCCACTATTGAAGATTATAGTCCTGTACATCTTCTGCAGTTCCAGGAACTTATACTTCATGTACTCAGTACACAGGTCTGTAACTTGCATTAAAAGAAAGGCCTTCCGAATTCATTAGTCATTCAAGCACAAGTTAAGTTGGAAATTTTTAAACAAAACTCTTTTGAGTTATCCAAGCACATGCATACACAGAAAAAGTGAGTAAGTTTTTCCCCTAAAGATTTCCCATTCAGTTGACTTGATGCTTCAGCCATGTGACAAGGTGGGTTTGATCTGTCTTTGTGTTTCTTACTGTGGAGAACACCAGGTTAATCCAGAATGAGGAGGAGGGACTGAAGGAGAGGAATGGCACAGTAGAGATGGTGAAAACAGCCTGACTTTTGTTTCCTTCCCCTTCCTGCCTTCTGAACTGCTTAGTTTTGCTTTGGCTTTTTGTAGATGCGTTTCCTAGTGTGTTTTTCCTAGTATGCTCTTCTAGTCTGTGGCCCTTTTAATCTAACAGAGACTAGCAGCTGCAGATTTAAAGTCACCATTTTGGTTGTGCTTGCTGCAGACTTTGCCTCCTTCCCATCCAGATGACAACTTAATTTACGTAAGAGCCTAGTTACCCCTTTCCATTCTGAAAATTTACAGTTTATTCCTACCCTTTGTTCCCTGTCTTTTAACCAGTTCTCAGTCCATGAAAGGATCTTCCCTCTTATCCCATGACAACTTAATTTACATAAGAGCCTTTGGTGAGGGACCTTGTCAAAGGCTTTCTGGAAATCTAAGTACACTATGTCCACTGGATCCCCTTGTCCCCATGTGTGTCGATCCCTTCAGAGAACTCTAATAGATTAGTAAGACATGATTTCCATTTACAGAAACCATGTTGACTTTTGCTCAACAATTTGTTCTTCTATGTGTCTGACAATTTTATTCTTTATTATTATTTCAAATAATTTGCCTGTGACTGATGTTAGACTTACCGGTCTGTAATTACTGGGATCACCTCTAAAGCCCTTTTTAAATATTGGTGTTACATTAGCTATCTTCCAGTCATTGGGTACAGAAGCTGATTTAAAGGACAGGTTACAAACCATAGTTAATTGTTCTGCAATTTCACATTTGAATTCTTTCAGAACTCTTGGGTGAATGCCATCTGGTCCCAATGACTTGTTACTGTTAAGTTTCTCAATTAATTCCAAAACCTCCTCTAGTGACACTTCAGTCTGGGACAATTCCTCAGATTTGTCACCTACAAAAGACAGCTCAGGTTGGGGAATCTCCCTAATATCCTCAGTCATGAAGACTGAAGCAAAGAATTCATTTAGTTTCTTTGCAATGACTTTATCGTCTTTAAGTGCTCCTTTAGTATCTTGATTGTCCAGGAGCCCCACTGATTGTTTAGCAGGCTTCCTGCTTCTAATGTACTGAAAAGACATTTTGTTATTATCTTTTGAGTTTTTGGCTAGCTGTTCTTCAAACTCCTTTTTGGCTTTTCTTATTACATTTTTACACTTAATTTGGCAGTGTTTATGCTCCTTTCTGTTTACCTCACTAGGATTTGATTTCCACTTTTTAAAAGATTCCTTTTTATACCTTTTTATATAACACTGCTTCTTTTACATAGTTGTTAAGCCATGGTGGCTCTTTTTTAGTTCTTTTATGGTGTTTTTTAATTTGGGGTATACATTTAAGTTGAGCCTCTATTATGGTGTCTTTAAAAAGTGTCCATGCAGCTTGCAGGGATTTCACTGTAGTCACTGTACCTTTTAATTTCTGTTTAACTAACCTCCTCATTTTTGCGTAGTTCCCCTTTCTGAAATTAAATGCCACTGTGTTGGGCTGTTGAGGTGATCTTCCCACTACAGGAATGTTAAATGTTGTTATATTATGGTCACTATTTCCAAGCGGTCCTGTTATAGTTACCTTTTGGACCAGATCCTGCGCTCCACTCAGGACTAAATTGAGAATTGCCTCTCGCCTTGTGGGTTCCTGTACCAGCTGCTCCAAGAAGCAGTCATTTAAAGTATCGAGAAATTTTGTGTCTGCATTTCGTCCTGAGGTGACATGTACCCTGTCAATATGAGGATAATTGAAATCCCCCTCTATTATTGAGTTCTTTATTTTGATAGCCTCTATAATCTCCCTTAGCATTTCATCGTCACTATCACTCCTGGTCAGGTGGTTGATAATACATCCCTACTGTTATATTCCTATTAGAGCATGGAATTACTATCCATAGAGATTCTATGGAACATGTGGATTCATTTAAGATTTTTATTTCCTTTGATTCTACATTTTCTTTCACATATAGTGCCACTCCCCCCCACTCCCTGCACAACCTGTTCTGTCCTTTCAATATATTTTGTACCCCAAATGATTGTGTCCCATTCATTGTCCTCACTCCACCAGGTTTCTGTGATGCCTGTTATATCAATATCCTCCTTTAACATGAGGCACTCTAGTTCACCCATCTTATTATTTAGACTTCTAGCATTTGTGTACAAGCACTTTAAAAACTTGTCACTGTTTATTTGTCTGCCCTTTTATGATGTGTCAGATTCTTTTTTATGTGACTGTTTCTCATCTGATCTGGCCAATACTTTATCCTCTTCCATCCCCTCCTCCTGAATAAAACCTAGAAAATCTCTATCAATAGACTCTCCTCTAAGAGAAGTCTCTGTCCAATCCACAGGCTCCTCTGCAGCAATCAGCTTTCCCCCATCTCTTAGTTTAAAAACTGCTCTGTAATTTTTTTAATGTTAAGTGCCAGCAGTCTGGATCCACTTTGGTTTAGGTGGAGCCCATCCTTCCTGTATAGGCTCCCCCTTTCCCAAAAGTTTCCCCAGTTCCTAATAAATCTAAACCCCTCCTCTCTACACCATCGTCTCATCATCGTCATTGAGACTCTGAAACTCTGCCTGCCTACATGCCGTTGCACATGGAACTGGAAGCATTTCTGAGAATGCCACCATAGAGGTCCTGGATTTCAGTCTCTTTCCTAGCAGCCTAAATTTGGCCTCCAGGATGTCTCTCCTACCCTTCCCTGTGTCATTGGTACCTACATGTACCACGACCATCAACTCCTCCCCAGCACTACACATAAGTCTATCTAGATGCCTCGAGAGATCCGCAACCTTCGCACCAGGCAGGGAAGTCACCATACGGTTCTCCTGGTCCTCACAAACCCAGTTATCTATGTTTCTAATGATCGAATCTCCCATTACTAACACCTGACTTTTCCTAGTGACTGGAGTTCCCTCCCCCAGAGAGGTAACCTCAGTGCGAGAGGATACCCCAACATCATCTGGAAGAGAGGGTCCCAACTATGGGAAGGTTTCTCTCTGCTCCTGTTGACTGCTCTCCTTCTCTGGGCCTTTCATCCTCTTCAACAGCTCAGGGGCTGTCTGACCGGAGGTGGGACAAATCTACAGTGTCCCGGAAAGCTTCATCAACATACCTCTCTGCCTCCCTTAGCTCCTCCAGTTCCGCCACCCTGGCCTCCAAAGCCCGTAAGTGGTCTCTGAGGGCCAGGAGCTCCTTGCACTGAATGCACACATATACCACCCACCCACAGGGCAGGTAATCATACATGGTACACTGAGTGTGATAAACAGGATAGCCCCTACTTTACTGCTGGGCTTCTGCCTGAATTCTCTCCTACAGCTACCTAGGTTAATGATAGGGTTTTTGTTAAAATCAAGAAGTTTTGATTGTAGTTTAGTTTAAAGATTTTAAAGAATGGCAAGTGTACCTCGCCCCCTTTTCACTCCCCTTCCAAACTCCCTCTTGAAACTCCCTGTTAGTGGCCCCTGTTTGCAAAGCTCCCTGGTCAGTTGCTCACTGCTTTATAAAGCCCTGGCCTTCTTGATAGCCCCACCTCCTGACTAAGGCTCATATAAAACACCACAAAACAGAACACAAACGATAAACAATGGTTTCTGGCCCATTCTGGTACAGTCTCTGATGTATTCCTCTCTATGGAGAGCTTTCAACAGAGATTACAACTTTGAGAGAGACCTGCCTCCGGAGCATTCTTCTCTTGATAAATTAAAACCAAGGTATTATTTCTCAAAATTATTTTGCATTTAGTCTTAATATATCACCGATAACTAAAACCATATATAAATGGATCAAAAGAATTTTGTTTAAGGACAGCTGAGTCCTGTTTGATATATCCTCGATAACCTAAACAATATCTAATTGGCCAAAGTAAACAACCTTAATTAAATCCTATGATATCAAAGAAAATGGTTTAATCAGTTATTCAGGGCTTGTCTACACTAGTTATGCTACAGTGGTACCGCTGCAGCTGCACTGCTATAGTCCTTCACCTTAGACACTACCTACATCAACAGGAGGAATTCTCCTGTCAGTGTAGGTAATCCACCTCCCTGAGAGGTGGTAGATAGGTCGATGGAACCCCTATGATTAAAATAGGGGGAGACACAGTGTTGAGTTGCCGGTAAAAAAAATAATTAAGAGCTGCCCTACCATTTCTGGTTTCTCTAGACTAGATATTTCTACTAATTTGGGAATAAAATTATTTGGTGCTCAACCATTTAAAACTGCCCCTTTCCACCTCCACCCTCCCCATAGTGCACTACGTTTAAGTTGATCCATGATTCTACATTTGTTAGATTTACTGATTAAAATATTACTGTTAAGAATGAAATATTCCTTTCACGCTTAGGTATCTGTTCATCTTGATGTTTGTGTTTTAGCTACAACGGCTTGGAGCTTGTTTGAGTGATTGAGATGGTTTCAAAAATACACACATGCATTGATACAACTGTGAGAGTTTTTGTCAATACAATTTGATATTATTCATATAAACAAAGATAATGTGTTTTCTTCAGTTAAATTTTCTTTTATGTGGAAATTATATCTTGTTTGTTTCTTTACGTATCTTTTTAAGGTTTTTTCAAAGATAATTGCATAGAAATTGACAGATAATCATAAAAGCATGCCTTTGGTTCCAGTTGTAAATATAGATTTCTTTCAGAAACATTTCTCTGAACCAAATTATTCATCTTTGTCTTCAAAGCCATAATTTTTTTGACATCTTGCACTTTCATCATAAGATTAAAGTTCTCTTTGAGACTAGGCCTTTCCTCCAGATTCAGAATTCTTTGTTCTGTTGCTTTGTGGTCGGAAGGCACCTCTATACTATGACATTTCAACTTTAGCACCCAGTATTAATTGTTTTAGACAAAGTTCATCTTTTAAAAGGGACTTGCATTTCAGCAAAATGCAGTTTCTTGTATTAGTGATTGTGATTCCTTATTCAATTTCTATCTCTTCAAAGCCATCATTGCAATTTCATAGATGGGAAAGTTACACCAAAATGTTTTTTTTTTAAATTTCAAATTGTTAAAGATTGAACATGCAACATGTCTTTCTGCATTCGAAAGCAAAGAGATGGAAACAGCACTCCATTTCTGCTTTCATTATTCTTAACATCACCATTAGTTCTTTAAGTAGTTCTTCTAGAAGTCTTTTGATCCTTATTGTGGTGTTTGGTTTTTTGTTGGGTTTTTTTGGTGTTCTAATGGTAGAATTGAGGACCATTTTAAAAGTTAAAATTGAATCTGTTGAGATGTAAATACTCAGAAATCATGCAGAATTTTACAGCTTCATAGTGCTATGTAAACATCTAATTTGAAAATGAATTAAAATAAATTCTTATAAATAAAAGAAATACAAAGCTGTTCATTTTGTATTTCTATTGTGCTTGTAGTGGTGTAATGCCCATTTTTGTACTATTCTAATGAAAAAGTAACATCTGAGCCATGTGTCTTAATACCTGCCCTCTTTATATTGAAAGTAATAGAGTGGAAATTTTGCTAAATGAATAAATAAAAAACATGATAAAGAAGTGACAGTTAGTGGCTGAATTGATCATATGGCATGTTTCAGGGCAATTGTAGGTGATTAAAACAAATTAGGTGTATATTCTCCGTAAGAAAATATAAAATCATTGTGATACTATTTGCAGATTACAGAAAAATTGATGGAGTGATAAATGATGGTGGAGACAGGTTAGTTACACAGACTGATCTAGACAACTTGGTAAGGTGGGCTTATTTGAACAACATGAGTTTTAACACAGACAAATGCAATGTCATGTATCTGGGAACAAAGAATTCAGGGCTCACTGATAAGATGGGGAACTGTATCCTGGAAAGCAGTGACTCTAAAAGGACTTAGGGGTCACGGTTGATAACTAGTTGATTATAAATTTCCAGTGTGATTCTGTAGCGAAGGAGGAAAGCACAGTCCTTAGATACATAAACAGAGGAATATTGATTAGGAGTAGAAAGGTGGTATTACTTTTGTATATGGCATTAGTCAGACCATTACTGGAATACTGTGTCCTTCAAAAAGGATGTGGACAAATGCTGCACAAGACATGGAGACATAACCCCTCACTGTGCATTGCTGTGCTCTGGACCAGTGCCCAGGCATCACATTGGGTTACAGTGACCTCAAACTGGACCTCCTTTAAACTCACTAACCACACTAGAACCTGCCAAAGTTGGAACAGTTGTAATTTAACACCTTCACCCCCAAACCCGACCTCCCGGATGCTGGATTGAAGGTGAAAAGCCATACAGCAGTTAGCCAGTTTTGCCATATGGGAAATATCTCTTACAGATCCCAAAACTGGTGATCAGTGTAGACCCCTGGCCTCCTGTGTGATCAGCAACTAATTAAAGGATGAAAAGGATGGAGCCTGAAATGGCAACTTGCCTCGACAGTAAACCAAACAATCTCCCTCCACTCCAGCGTCTCCCGACAGGAGCCATGGACTCCATCACCACCCCCACTATCCGTGGCAACAGTAATGGACAAGTCAGATGCAGCAAGCAGCACCCTACCGCACATTCTGCAGCACAAGGAAAAGGGAAAGAGAAGCAGCTCCACATACAAACTGAAGGCAAGTGGGAGGGTGAGAAGGAATTAAAAGGCACATGTGAAGCACTGCCTTAATTGCTCCTGGTTGAGATCCCCTACCCCTCACTCACCTGAGGGAGTCTTCACTGTTCTGAGCCCCATCAAAGATGCACTCCAGCTAGCAGGGAGACCATTTGAGGTCTGGAAAACATTCCTTATATTGGGAAACTGTAGAAGTTCCATCTGTTTATTGATCCAAGAGGTTGAAAGGAGACTTGATCACAGTCTACAAGTACCTATAAGACCTAGGTGGTATTTTTATTATTATTAAATAGAGAAGAGTCTTCTGATAGTAGACATCTCTTCAGTCCAGCGGAAAAAAGCATAGTAAGATCCAGTGGTGAGAAGCTGAAGTTAGACAAAATCAGATAAGAAATAAGATGGACATTTTTAGCAGCCAGGAAAAATAACCTTTGGACAATTTATTTTGGGATTGTGGTAAATTCTACATCACTTGAAGTCTTGAAATTGAGATTGGATATTGTTTTAAAAGATATGCTGTAGTTCAGCCAGAAGTTATGATCTTGATAGAGAAATCATTGAGTGAGGTTCTTTGGCTTTTGTTATGCAGGAGGTCAGACTAGATTATCATTATGGTCTATTCTGGCCTTAAAATTTATTAATCCATAAACTCTTTTAAAATTGTCCTCTCTCTGAATAGAAGCATTTTCACGAACAGACCTGTTAACACTTACATTTCAATTAAACTCTCTAGTGAGATGTACCTTAATTTGGAATAGCCGTTGACTTTTAATTCTTAATATTATGTAAGGTGTTAATGAGAAATATGCAATTGCTTTTATTTGTTTTCACTGTTTCATGATCATTTAAATATATTGCAGAAATTTCACGACATTTCTGTGTGGACTGTAATATGCCATATTATTAATTAGGAGTTTAATATCATATTATGTCTCTGTCGGACCTAGTTTGAAGGCCGGTCTACACACACACACAAACCAAAATAGCAAATAGTGTAAACTAAAAGTGATTTAGTTATTTTGGCCCAAGTCTTTGTGTGGACAATCTTATTTTTGGAATAAAACTGGCTAATGTCAATTTAGCTAACGTTGGTAAGAAAGTGTGCCCAAACCCTAACTGATATTGAAATAACTTAGCTGGTTTTAGGAACCCCATTTTAGTTAAATCAATACATGTTTGCATATAGCCTAGATCTAATTTATTTGCATTTTTATGGTTTGACTTTTAATTTTTTTTTTGTCTTAAATTCTGATGGCCAGTTTTTATAGTAGGAAGGGCGACACCGGCTACTTGTGCAAACCTTAGGCTTGTGATTCTGAGTTTACATTATCAGGTCCAGGTTCCCAACTTGGAAATAAACGTGCTATTGTGAGTGCTATGATTAGCACTGGCAGTGCCAACAAAGCAAGTCAGCACTGAATGAAGGTACGTTGAACTATAATCTCAGGAATCTTGAACAAATACATCTGCGCACTCCCCTGAGGGCTTCATAAAAGTGGTTTGAGGGGTTCTGTGTCTGTAGTTGGTTACTGATCCTAGAAAACTAACCTCTTTAGAACTCACTTAAGAAATCTTCCATTCTCCTTCTTGAGTATTGCTTGTGCAGATCCCCCTCTTAGTCATGTACCACGCCTCAGGGAACAGGAGTTGTTAAATGCAACTAATCCATCTTAGAATGTTCTGGGGCATCTGAACTATGGCACTGAGACCACCTGAGGTGGAGTAAAACTTAATGGGACCTACATCTAAATCAAACAAAGGCCTCCCACTCTCCCTCAAGAAATTTAAAATATTTGCATAGAGCTGGCAGTGAAGTAAAACATACATGTACTTGTAAACCTGGCACATTTGGCATGGAAGTCAGTGAGACATTAAACCTGGAATACTACAGTGCCGTGTTTACAGTCACTTTTCACAGTAACATCACACTTTCTCTCTCTTCCCCCCCCCCCCCCCAAATTGTATATGGTCATGTATTGCCCTGAGAGAGATCTGCCTGAAACAATCACTCTAAAGTGTCACAAGGACTCCTCATTGTTTTTGCTGATACAGACTAACACGGCTACCACTCTGAAACCTGATTATTATTTCCCTCTCACAGTGTTTGCAAGTTGTTCAAATGTTACATCAGAGAACAGAAGGCTATCTGTGGTACCTAAGTTTTCAATTATGATGAATATCACTAACAATTTTTGTTACTTTACCTGTCCTTCAACTATCCTCATGAGCCAACAGAGAGCAAATTATAACAATTATCTCAATGAAAATGAAAATGCACATTTTCTTTTGTTGTAAATAGGCTTGCCAGAGGCTTAGCCTACTCATCATTAAAAGTTTCCTTTGTAACTCAAGTCTTTCTGTTGGACAGAGAAAAATGACAAAGTCAAAGATTTAGCAGTGTGAAAAACCGCAACTTAAACACCAATCTTTTGTTCAGTAAGCCTTTCTGCTACAATTACTTTATCAAAGTAATCACAAGTTCCTATTCTAAATGAAAAGAAGAGTCTGAACTATATTATGTCTGTATTCAAAGTTCTACAATATTTTCTCATTGTATTACAACGGTGTGGCAGTGCCCCTCTAATTGAGCTTTCGTCGTGACATCTGTTGAAAGGTTGACCTTTCTAAGTCCTCTAAATTCAACATGCTTCATCAGATGTCTTTGGAATTTGGTATGCCTCAGAAGGGTGCAGGTTAGAGTTAGTGACGCAAATTTACACTTATTTGAGCCAGAGGTTTTGGAGACACAACCTCCCCCTACCCCCCACCCCTTAGCCATTTTTCAAAAAGTTTCCAGGTTTGGAGGGTGGAGGGGGGTTTGCCCAGTGTTAGAGAACAAATTATTGATATGATGCACATCAAAATGGTCCCAATCTGTCGAGTTTTACCCAAGGCAGTGTGTGGCACCCACTAAATATTTGGAGGACCCAAACTGAGAACAGCATTTACAAAAATGTTAATTTTTTACACATTCACTAATACAGAAAAGCAGTGAAAGGATTTCTATTCCCACCATCTTTATTCTCTGAAATCCAAGTGGTTAATCAAAATACTTGAAATTTGGTGTTACACATGGGAATGTGAGGTAGTGTTAATGATCCCCATTGGGGTCATTTGACCAAGGGGTTCCTGAGTTATAGCTTCCATAAAAAGTTTTCCTTCTGCTGCGTTTTACTGTTAAACAGAGATACTAATGACTGCATGAATCACAGACCTCTTGATGGTTGTGAACTTGCCCTTCAACTAACATGTAAAGATAAGTTAATCACAACTCCCCACCTAAGACAAAAGTTTTGGACTAAGTGGCTGGAAGTGAGTCAAGGGTTGCATTTTTACTTTGGTGGAAATCTAATCAATGTCTTCAGAGGGAGAGAATTAGACATAGAATCATAGAAATGTAAGGCTCAAAGGGCTCTCGAGAAATCATCAAGTGCAGACACCCTGGATTGAGCAAGGATCAAGTAAACCTAGATAATTTATGAAAGGTGTTTGTCTAACCTATACTTAAAAACTTTCAATGATGGGGATTCCACAACCTCCCTTGCAAGGCAATTCCAGATGCCAACTTTCCTTATCGTTAGAAAGTTTTTCCTAGTATCCAACCTAAATCTCCCTTACTACAGATGAAGCCCATTACGTTTTGTCCCACACCTTCAGTGGACATGGAGAACAATCAATCACTGTCCTCTTTAGAACAGGACTTAACATATATGAAGCATATGATCAGGTCTCCCCTCCATCTTCCTTTTTCAAGATTAATCATGCACAGTTTTTTTAACCTTTCCTCATTGGTCAGGTTTTTGAAATCTTTTATAATTGTGTTGCTCTCCTCTGGACTCTCTCCAGTTTGTCCACATCTTTCTAAAGTGTGACATCTAGAATTGGACACAGTACTCCATCAGAAGCCTCACCAGTGCCAAGTAAACTGGGACAATTATCTCTTGTGTTTTACATACAACACTCCTGTTAATACACACTAGAATGGTATTAGCCTTTTTCGCAACTGCATCACGTTGTTGACTCATATTCAATTTGTGATACACTATAATCCCCAGATTCTTTTCAGCAGTACTACCACCTAGCCTGTTATTTCCCATTTTTCGGTTGTGCATTTGATTTTTCCTTCCTAAATTAAATATTTTTCAATAGTTTTTATTGAATTTCATCTTGCTGAATTCAGACCAATTCTCCAATTTGTCAAGGTTGTTTTGAATTCTATTCCTGTCCTTTAAAGTGCTTGCAGCCCTTCCCAGCTTGGCATCATCTTCAAATTCATAAGCAGATTTTCCACTCCATTATCCAAGTCATTAATGAAAATGCTGAATATTTCCAGACCCTGGACTGACCCCAATGGGACCCTACTAGATATGCCCTCCCAGTTTGGCAGCGAACCATAACTATTCTTTGAGTACGATCTTTCAACCAGTAGTTTCATCTAGACCACATTTCCTTAGTTTGCTTCTGAGAATATGGTGTCAAAATCCTTACTTAAATCAAGAAACATCATGTCTACTGCTTCCTACCCATCTACCTGGCCAGTAACCCTGTCAAAGAAGGAAATTAGGCTAGATTGGCATGATTTGTTCCTGACAAATCCATACTGACTATTCCTTAAACCCTATCATCCTCTAGATGCTTACAAACTGACTGTTTAATAATTTGTAGCATTACATTTCCAGGTATTAAAGTTAAGTTGACTGGTCTATAATTCCTCAGGTGCTCTTTGTTCCCCTTTTAAAAGATGGGTGCTATGTCTGCCCTTCTCCAGTCATTGGGGACCTCACCTGTCCTCCATGAGTTCTCAGAGATAACTGCTAACAGTTCTGAGATTGCTTCAACTAGTTCCTTAAGTACCCGAGGATGAGGCCCTGATAACCTGAATACATTTAATGTATCTATATATTCTTTAACCCGTTCTTTCCCCCCTTTTTTTTTGGCTTGCATTCCTTCCCTCTTGTTGTTATTGTGTTGAGTATCTGGTCACCATTAACCATTTTTAGTGGAGACTAAAGCAAATTAGCCATTAAACCCCTCAGCTGTCTTGATGTCATCAGTTATTAGCAGTCCTTCCCTACTAAGCAGAGGGCCTATACTTACCATTGTATTTCTCTTGTTCCTAATATAGGAGCAAGAACCTCTTCTTGTCTTTTATGTCCCTTGCTTGGAGTAACTCATTCTGTGTCTTTGCCTTTCTGATTTTGTTCCTAAATGTTTATACTATTCTTTTGTACTCCTTCTGTACATGTGAATGCTTCCTGGGAGGAGAAAGGTATTAGGAGGCAGAGGAGTGGAGCAACAGCGGGAGAAGCGTTTGGGGGCTGCCACTAGGGGAGGAGGATTATGGAGAGGGAAATAAATGATAGATGGTAAGGGAGGGGAGAGTGCTTTGGGGCTCAGATGAGGGAAGTGTGACATCGCCCAACTCTGCCACTACCACCCAGCACTCCTCCTCCCGCACCCGAACCTTCCTGCACCCCACAGCTGACAGTGCACCCCATTCTTCTGCACCCTAGCCCTCTGCAGCCCCTGCTCTGCCACTGCACCCCAATCAACCTGAACCATAACCTTTCTGCACTTAACAACTCTGCCAGTGTATCCCTGCTTCCTTCACCCAAACTCCTGGAAGCCTGAGTTCGGACAGTGCATCTCAGCTCCTGTGAACCCTCCAGTTCTACCAGTGCACCCCAACCCCCCTGCAGCCTTAGCTCTTCCAGTGCACCCCTACTTTCCTGCATCCCAGCTCTGCCAGTGCATCCTAGCTCCCCTTCACCCCCAGCTATGCCAGTGCCCCCCGCCTTCCGGCACACCACCACTCTGCCAGTGCACCCCTACTTTCCTGCAACGCAAACTCCCTGCATCCCACAGCTCTGCCAGTGGACACCCCCCCACCACCGCACCCCAACACTATTCTATTGTAACAGTTGTCCTTTGGTCAGGCACAACATGAGAGTCAGGTTTTAGGAGGCAGGAAGTAATTGCAGTACAATGTTTTTATATCAAGTAAAGACTTCAGGGAGATGCATTCCTTGTTTGTGATGGGGGAGGCCTAGGTACAGTCGTGGGGAGGGGAAATGCAGTGAATGGGTTGAGCCATGGCTGGGGAGGTGTGCCAAAGCAGGGCTGATATGTCTGGCAGGGGGCAGCTGACTCAGTATGCTAACTGTGGGACATGTATGTACAACTGCCTAAATGACTACTAACTCCTAACAGCAGCATATCTTTTCCTGTTAAAAAAAGACTAGGAAATGAAATGACAAAAAACTACGTGAATGCAGAGTTAAGGTTGCTTGGTGGTTTGTCATCCCCTTGCAGAAAGCTGAGTTGAGCAAACCGTCAAATTTCTGAAAACTAGGAAATGCAGTGTTAAGGTTGTCAATGCAACCTTAACTCTGCCCTCTTTCAGCAATGCCCCAATACACCACATTCACACACATACCCTCACTCTGTCACTACTAGAGTTGCTGAAATGTACAAGTTCTTCACCTCCTTTTACATCCCATTCACTCTCACCCACAGGATTCCATCTAACACTATTAAAGGACAAAAAGGAAGTCTCACCTTCCCTCTGTTCCCCTAGAGCTGGCAGAAGTCAACTGGAATTATTTCAATACATTCCAGGTGCAGTCAGCATGTTAGGTGTACATGCACTAAAAGGTGGAGGCAGTTGTTGGGCCTGCTTGATAAAGGTGTGTTGGTGATGTGAGAATATGTGTGGATTACTTTAAGGTGTGTGATAGAGTGGTGATTATTATTATATGAGGAGATCTGTGTTTTGCATCCTCAGATGTGTAAGAACAGAGGGAAGAGCTATGTACCTTCAGGAGCCAGTGTACATCATTTCAATGCAGAATTGTGTATGTTATATAATTAGCAGGGCACAGATTATTACAAAGGATATGGTCAGTAGCAAGCTGGGATACAAGAGCAGTCTACGCATTTATTATCTGCATACAAACCAGGTGCCTATCTCCCAGGCGGTGCCCTGCCCCTTCCTGCAAAGCCCTACCCCCGCGCTGCTTTTTACGCCCCCCCCCAGCCTCTTTCCTGCCCAGTTCCACCCCCTCCCCCAAGCATGCTGCGCCCTCGCTCCTTCTGCCTCCCCCCAGCGCCTAACACATTTATTTGGGCATAAGCTTTCGTGAGCTAAACGCCACTTCATCAGATGCATGGAGTGGAACATACAGTAGGGAGATATAAATACACAGCCTATGAAAAGATGGGAGTTGCCTTACCAAGTGGGGGTTCAGTGCTAATGAGCCAATTCAATTTAAGTTGGAAGTAGGCAATTTTCAACACTTGACAAGAAGGAGTGGAAATCACTTTTGTAGTGTTAATGAGGCCAATGTAAACAAGGTAGCTCATTTCAAACAATTGACAAGAAGGTTTGAGTATTTAGCAAGGGAAAATTAGTTTTTGTTAAAACAATGAGGAGTACTTGTGGCACCTTAGAAACTATCAAATTTATTTAGTTTCTGTAGTGACCCATCCACTCGCAGTCTCTATTCAGCCCTAATTTGATGGTGTCCAGTTTGCAAATTAATTCCAATTCTGCAGTTTCTCGTTGGAGTCTGTTTTTTTTTTTTTTGTTGAAGAACTGCCACTTTTAAATCTGTTATTGGGTGACCAGGGAGATTGAAGTATTCTCCTACTGGTTTTTGAATGTTATAATTCCTGATGTCAGATTTGTGTCCATTTATTCTTTTGTGTAGAGACTATCCTGTTTTGCCAATGTACATGGCAGAGGGGCATTGCTGGCACATGATGGCATATATCACATTGATAGATGTGCAGGTGAACAAGCCCCTGATGATGTGGCTGATGTGGTTAGGTCCTATGATGGTGTCCCTTGAATAGATATGCGGACATAGTTGGCACCACGGTTTGTTGTAGGGTTTGGTTCCTGGGGTTAGTGTTTTTGGTGTGTAGTTGCTGGTGAGTATCTGCTTCAGGTTGGGGGGCTGTCTGTAAGCGAGGACTGGCCTGTCCCACAAGGTCTGTGAGAGTGAGGGATCATCCTTCAGGATGGGTTGTAGATCCTTGATGATGCGCTGGAGAGGTTTTAGCTGGGGACTGTAGGTGACAGCTAATGGCATTCTGTTACTTTCTTTGTTGGGCCTGTCTTGTAGTAGGTGACTTTTGGGTACCCTTCTGGCTCCGTCAGTCTGTTTCTTCACTTCACCAATATATTGTCTATTGCCAGAAGCCCTTCAATAATGCCCCCTCTATCCTAAAACAGTGGAAGGAGTGGATTTTCTAGTCTGGGGACAGTTGTGGGGCCTTATGGAAGAGGCTCTTTGACAAAGCATTGGCTACTTTAGTGAAAGACATCATCTTTGTAGAAAAGTATGTGCATTGCAGAACAGCTTTGAATAATATGCAACACATAGTTTGTGTATTAGTAAATTGTTTTTTAAAAAGTGAATTCCTTGTGGGAGTGGTGGCTAATCCTTTCTAGGTAGCATGTGTGTTAACAGTTGCAGGATTCAAAGGCATGAGGATGCTCCCTTTTAGCTTGATAATAACCTGCCTAGTCCTAGACTGATAAACATTTGAGCCAAAGTATACTGATCCTACAATAAACATACCACCTCAAGTTTTTATCTATATAATCATAAAGTGGACTGAATAAATTCCAGCACCCACCAACAACAATATGGGGAGGATTATGGGGTGAGAAGGGTCAGGGTCAGAGTATATGATGTACTCTGGCAATCTTGGTCCCTTGAGGCCAGTTTTGTTGGTGCTAGTTAGAGCAGTACTTTATCTACTCTTGTTTAAGATAGGGAGGAGAAGAGCAGTTTTGTCAAGTCGTCAATAGCAGAAGGTCAGCAGATTGTTGTAAAGCTGCTGATCTTGCAAGCCCACTAAATGAAGCCCAGTACCCAGGCGTCCAAGCTTACCAGGAGCCATTGAGGGTATTCACTACTCCTAGTCTCCAGCAATGCTTACTACGCATGCTATACAAAATCTATATATTAGATTGGTGAGCCCTGAAGTATAGGTAGTAGCAAGCTAGCTCTGTGCTCTGCAACGCTTCACTTTATTTTTCGTATCAAAGTGGCTGAATTCCTGCTGCAGGTACAAAGTGTAGCCTGACTTTAACTCCCATCCGGTGACTTCGCCTTTCCATGACTTCCAGTCCATCAGTGGTTTCTCATCTCCTCCCTATCCTCTCTTCCCTTTCTGCCTTTGATGTGGCTGTTGATTCTCTCCAGGATTCACTCTCTCCCATCCTTAACTCTTTTGACCTCTCTCCCATTGCAAAGTCTGCCCCGCCAGCCCCCATCCCTGGCTCATCTCCAACATCCACTTCTAATGCTTCTGCTCTCATATTTCAGAGCATCTCTGACAGAAATCCTGTGACTAGACTGACTTTCTTCACTACAGATTAATTTCTCTTTCTTCAATTCTGCCATCTTCCTTGCTAAGCAACTGTGCTTCACAAATTGAATTGAATCCCACACCCACAATCCCAGCTGCCTTTTTGACACCTTTGTCTCATGTCTCAAAACCGTCTCCTCCTTCTGCCTCCACTTGTCTCTCTGTGCAGGATCTTGTCAATTTCTTCCAAAAGAAAAATGACAAAATACAACAAGGCCTTCCCTTCCTACACTCTCTCCTCTGTGACAGATTTCCTTTACCAATCTGCCTGAGGTGTCAGGTGATCAGGCTGAGACCGCAGGATCGTTGGGGGAGGAGATGACGGAGCACACCAAGTAACTGAGTTTTAAAGCTTTATTGATAAAATAATAACAGGGGAGAGTGCTGGGGAGTGGGTTCCCCAGGTCACTCAAAGGAAGGAAGAAAGCGTTAGTGCCCCAAGCCCTAACCCACATTCATACTCACACCCACACTACCCGAGGCTGGCCAAGCCTGGGTGTAACGTACGAAGAAGAGGGGGAAGGGTGAACGGGAGTTCTGCCCTGTTCACAGGTCGTCCAGGGTCCACCGTTGATCTCCGATTTGCCTCAGCTCCCAGGAGGGCTTTTAAGTCCTGGGGTCTCTTGGGGGCGTCTCGTTTAGGGCCCTTTGTTCCCCATGCTGGTTCTACCAGTCCAAACCGGCCTTATTGGCTTCTTCAGCTTTCCCAAAACACATCAGCTTCAGGGACACTGAAGGGGTTGTTTTACCCCTTCACCAGCCTTCACTTTCTCGCTGGGTTTTACAGCCCCTGCAGGTTTGTGCAGCTGAATCTTTCTTTCTCGTGGTCGGGGGTGGGGGAATCCAGGCCCCTATCTTTCTGGTCAGGCAGCCCAGCCACGGCTGTGTGCTGTGGCCTTGGGCGGGAGCCCGCGTCTTATCTTCGGACCTGGATCATCAAGTTAACCCATTCCTTTCTCCTTCCCCCCCGCTTTAGGCCTCTCGCAACCAGCAAAAGAATCTTCCATTCCACACTCACACCTTTAAACCTTCCCCAACATGCCTTGTAATGCTTTCACAGCATTAGCAACATACAATGCTGATTTGCCTCCCCAGGGGACCCCCTAAGGGAGGGGGCCCTTGGGTTGTGACACCTCCTCCAGCATGAGACACACAAGCTTGTAATCTGCTCTCCTCTTCTAACCCCTCTACTTGCATCAGTGAACCCCATGCCCTCCCCTGATATCCCTTGTGCCCACTGTCATGCCTTCCCTACTCTTTGCCTGAACTTCTTTCCCCTCAAAACATAAGCATGCTTTAGTCTTTCCCAGATTTAAAAAACCCACCTTTGACTCCACTGTTTATCCAAATACTACCCCATCTCCCTTTCATCTCAGCTGTTTAAACACACTGATTACAATGTGCACTCAATTGAAACTACTTTCACCAAAATATCTAGTAACCTATTCTTTGCTAAAGCACAGAACTAATATACCACCTTCATGATCCTTGGCCTGTCAGCCAGCTTTGGCATTTCCTTCTTTAGTGTCCATAATTCTGTCCACTCCTGGTTCTCCTCTTACTTATCTAATTGCTCATTCAGTGTGTCCTCTAGTGTTCTTCCTCATCCCCCTTCAACTTTCTGTGAGAGTTCCACGGGGCTCTGTCCACTTCTCTTCCCCCTCTGCACCTTATTTCTGTAATATCACCTGCAAACATAAATTCAACTACCTTCTCTGTGCTGCCAACTCACCAGTCTGCCTCTTTGCTCTTCTATTCAAACTAAAACCTTGACCTGTCTCTCTGACATCTCCTTGTGAAGGTCTAGCTGTCATATCAAGCCCAATGTGGCTAAAACAGAGCTCTTAATATAACTCCCCCTAAGCCCTTCCTGCTAATTCCTGTCTCAGTCAGTGTGGACAACACCACCATCCTGCCTTGACACAAAGGGCCTGTAATCTGGGTGTGACCTTTGACTCAAACCCCTCTAGATTTTCACATCCAGGCTGTGTCTAAATCTTGCAGATTCTTTCTGCATAACATCGCTAAGATAAAACCTTTGATATCCATCCACACAACTAAAACTCTTCTCCAGGTACTTATCTTGCATCAGGATTACTGCAGCATCCTTCTTGGGGCCTTGACAATTGTAGCCTTGCCTGCTCATATCCATTCAGAATGCTGCTGCAAAGATCAGTCTTCTACCCATCTCTTTGACCATGTCACTCCTCTATTTGCATCCTCCACTGGCGTCCACTCTCTATCACATATATTATAACCTACTTGTATTCACTTTCAAGGCCTCTCACAGACTATCCCCACCCTACTCAATGAGGTGTCGACTCCTGCCTCCAGTTGGCTTTTGATACCAACATTTGTCACTCACTTGATAAATCTTCAACCAGGCACCTTCATGCTTTCTCCCATGCTGCTGCTCATGCTTGGGAGGAGCTTCCTGTAAAAATCTGCAAAATTACCTCATTATCCTCCTTCAGATCGCGCCATAAAGCTCTGTGCCAGGATGCCTACAAAAAATCTGACAAAAGCTAGGCTGCTAGTGTGGTGAGACCCACTGTTTCCTTGTATCCCCACATCTGTGTCTCTATCCATCTGTTATCTATTGCTTTATACTTACACTGTAAGCTCTTCAGGGCAGAAGACTGTCTTTTTGTTCTCTTTTTGTACAGCACCTAGCACAATGGGATCCTGGTAACTAGTGATCCCAAATGCTATAACAACAATAAAAATAAGTAATTATCAACAACTAAAAAGTCCCTTGAGATGTGGGATGTTAATGTGGGCGTGATAAAACTGATGAACGGTTCTTTTGAACCACTCAGATCCTGTAAAATCTTCTTTTCTGAAGACTAGCCATGTTAGTTTTAACCTTTCCTCATTGGTCAGCTTTTCTAAATCTTTCATCATTTTTGTTGCTGTCCTCTGGACTCTCTCCAGTTTGCCCACATCTTTCCTAAAGTATAGTGTCTAGATTTGGACACAGTACTCCAGCTGAGGCCTCATCAAGTAGAGTGGGACAGTCACCTCCCATGTCTTTCATACGACACTCTTGCAGATAGCCCCCAAAATGATATTAGCCTTTTTTGCAACTGCATCACATTGTTGACTCATATTCAATTCATGATCTACTATAACCTCAGATTCTTTTCAGCAGGACTACCACTTAGCCTGCTATTTCCCATTTTGTAGTTGTGCTTTTGATTTTTTCTTCCTCAGTGAAACACTGTGCACTTGTTCTTGTTGAATTTCATCCTGTTGAATTCAGATCAAATCTCCAATTTGTCTCAGTCATTTTGAATTCTAATCCTGTCTCACAAAGTGCTTGCAACCCCTCCCAGCTTGGTATCAGTTGCATATTTTATAAACAGACTTTCTAATCCATTATCTTATGTTCTTATCCAAGTAATTCATGAAAATATTGAATATTTCCAGACCGAAGACTGACCCCTGTGAGACTCCACTAGATACACCCTCCGTGTCTGACAACGAATCATAGATAACTGCACTTTGTGTATGGTGTGTCAAACAGTTGTGCACCCATCTGATAGTAATTTCATCTAGACTACCCTTCCCTTGTTTATTTATGAGACTGTCATGTGGGTCTATGTCAATAGCCTTACATAAAAGATGATTTTCCTAGAGACAGCTTGCAGAGTGAGCAAATTTCAAGTCCTGGTGACTTTTATCAAACTTATCTAAATTTTACCAGGATATGTCAGGGCTTCAGAAACATCCAAAATTCCTCTACAAGAAGATGAGAGAGTTCCACCTTAATGATCCTATTGTCTTATAAAAACGTTTTCCCATCCTGGTGAAGTCATTCTCCACATGCTCAATATTAAAAGATCTTTGGGGTTGTATTTGGAACAGTTTTTGCCTAGTTTTTTAATTTTATTTATGCAGTGTTAGGAAGGAAAACTTACATGTATGCAATATTAACCAAGAGAAAAAGATGGTTTTAGCAAAAACTGACTTTTCCTAATGAGAAAATTTCAGGTGAAATCCTGGAGGTTTTTTATGTAAAACAGAATTTTTTAAAAGCCACAAATTTACTGAATTATCTTGAAGTGAGAAGATTTTCAGGCTATATTTATTCACATCTTTATTATTTGTTTATTATAGTCTGCATGCATATGAAGTTCTCCAATTTATTTATTTATTTATTTATTTATTTTTGCATGGACAGACTTGTTTGCAACATAATTTACACATCTCAATTTCAGTATTTAAAGTGAAGTGATGTAGGCTGTTTGGCACTTAACTCCCACCACCAGTATGAGAAGTGGGTCCCTAGGTTGTTCTGCTCATGACAGCTTCTGCTGTAAACAGAAGCCTGCTCCCAAAGTCGAGAGTAACATCCCCATACTTTTAGTTTTACAATTTGAGTACTGCCAATCACATAATTGGTACACTGCAAGTATATGTATTTATAGTGTGCAATTATAAATCCTCATTAGGTAATTACAGTTAATTATTATGTAGTTTTGCTTCCCTCTGCCACTTGGTAATGTCAGCTTAAATTATGAAAATAAAATTTCACCACAAGAGGTTTTATATACAATTTAAGAAAAGGATAAAAACTGCTTTATAAAATTGTGTATGCCCCCCAAGGTACTTACATAACAGGCTTGTTACTTCACAGGCACAAGAATAAATAATTTTAGCATACATCCCTTACCCCTCCCACCCACCCACACTCACTCACCCCACTAGCAGAAATGTTCCCCTCTGATATTGGTACATTTGGGGAGTTGTGGCATAGGTGGGGACACATCTCTGTAATGTCTGTGGCAAAAGATGAATACCCTTTGCCCTTGTAATTATGTGCACTGGTGGACATGTTGACTGGCAGATAATGGGACAGTTTGAATTACTTCAGTAAGAATTATGGCCTCAGCCTTTAGTCTAGTTACCAATGTGTTTTATTTCTGCATCTACTTGAGTGTCCTAAGCAAAGACTCTTCAGCATGGTGAGTGTTTTCTCTAATGGCACTGGCAGGAGACATAGATTTAAAGGCCAGAAGGGACTGTGGTAATCATCTGCTGTATAACACAGTCCACAGAATTTCCCACAAATAATTCCTAGAGCATGTCTTTTAGAAAAATGTCCAATCTGGATTTTAAAATTGTCAGTGATAGAGAATCCACCACTACCCTTTGTAAATTGTTCCAATGGTTAATTTATGCCTAATGTCCAGTCTGAATTTTTCTAGCTTCAACTTCCAACCATTGAATCATGTTATATCTTTCTTTGCTAGACTGAAGAGCCCATTATCAAATATTTGTTCACCAAGTAGGTGTTTATGGACTGTAATTGGGTCCCTCCTTAATCTTCTCTTTGTTAAAGGTAAATAAATTGAGCTCTTTGACTCTGTCACTACAAGGCACATTTTCTAGTTCTTTGATCATTCTTGTGGCTCTTCTCTGTAGTCTCTCCAATTTATATCAACATCCTTCTTGAATTGTGGACATATATACAATGGGCAGACACTATGCAAACTTTCTTATATAGCTCTCTATGTATGTATGTATGCAGCTACCCCTCTATTGGCACTTGTTCATGTTTCTTGATCAGGGATTGCCAGTTGAATGGTCACTTAAAGCCTTTTCTGTGCTACGGAATTTACTCATTGCTGACATGTTTGCAGAGAAACTGTTGCACTTTTGCTAACTTCAGGAGTTAAAACTCATGAGTTAAGCCCCTTAAAATCAAGAGATTGGGTAAAAAAACTGGATTTTTAAAAAATAATAAAGTTGGGGTATTTTTTATTTGTCTTGCCTTCTGTGAGCTGTTAGGGTGCACTCACTTCATGTCTGCAAGCTTTATTTCCACAACCGTACAGACTAGAAACTAAAAAAAAGGAGAGAGAGAGAGAGTGATTTCATGAGTATTTCTTTCTTCTAGCATCTGGAACTTTAAAAAAATCACCAAATATCACAAGACTCTCAATAAAATTGCAAGGGTTCACCAACACTTATTGATGTGTCTCATTTCTTGAAATACTAGTTAGTCTGGTCCTATGAAAGAATCTTTTGTGTTTAGACAGACTATGACTTGCAAGAGATTGTGTACTGCATGAGTTAATATTCAGGAACTTCCCAATATCTAGTAACACTGAAATAGTTAACATTTTGATTTTTCAGAAAAACTGTACAATATATTACTAGTTATGGAAAGTTTGTATTGTCTTCAATTTTCAGGAAGTCTGCTAAGCTTTTTATGCTTCCTCTGTTTTGTGTAATTACCTGGCTCTTGAGACGTTCACAGCTACTTGTGATGACAGCATATCAGTAGAGCCCTGCAAATCTGCGGATATCTGTTTTATATCTGCGGATATCCGCAAATCATGTTTGCAGATTGCAGATGGATGCAGATCCAAATTTTATATCTAAAGCCTTGCAAATCTGCGGATATCCGCTTTATATCCACGGATATGTGTGGACCACATTTGCAGAGCATGGATTGAATGTGGTTACAAATTTTGTATCCACACAGGGCTCTACATATCAGTGCTGTCTCCTGAGCCATCAGGCAGTGAAGTGTTGCTGAAAGCTGAAAGTTCAATTGTTTCAGTTTTTAGTCCAATCCCAGAAGACCTGTTAAATTATTATGATTTAAAGGTAGACATTAGCTTCAATATACTTAAATCTGTCATTTTGAATTTAACTTGCCATCATTTGTCATTGTGCAATTGGAACTCAGCATCAAGGAAGCCAGATGTTCAATAGTATTATAAAGAATTAGGTGGTAATGTAATAATGACAGGATCTTTCCAGTATTGTAGACATGTTATAATTTTTTCAGAAGACATTTGTGTTACTGTTTAGATACATTTATTAGATTTTCCCATTTGTGGTTTGAACTGAATTTGATGATTTTATTTAAGTGTATTCTGTTTTAGTGTGCCACAGCTGCTCACTAAACTAGTGAGTAACATTTCTTGATGCCATATGTCCTGCTTTATTTAAATGCAGTATGTTATATATTTACAGTATGTTATATATTTACTTTGGAGAGAGTCCAGCGAAGGGCAACAAAAATTATTAGGGGACTGGAACACATGAGTTATGAGGAGAGGCTGAGGGAGCTGGGATTGTTTAGCCTGCAGAAGAGAAGAATGAGGGGGGATTTGATAGCTGCTTTCAACTTCCTGAAAGGGGGTTCCAAAGAGGATGGCTCTAGACTGTTCTCAATGGTAGCAGATGACAGAACGAGGAGTAATGGTCTCAAGTTGCAGTGGGGGAGGTTTAGATTGGATATTAGAAAAAACTTTTTCACTAGGAGGGTGGTGAAACACTGGAATGCGTTACCTAGGGAGGTGGTAGAATCTCCTTCCTTAGAGGTTTTTAAGGTCAGGCTTGACAAAGCCCTGGCTGGGATGATTTAACTGGGAATTGGTCCTGCTTCGAGCAGGGAGTTGGACTAGATGACCTTCTGGGGTCCCTTCCAACCCTGATATTCTATGATTCTATGATTCTACTGTATATAACTGCTTGTTTTGTTCTGCTCAGTTTGCTTGGCAACTATTGCTTGCTAGAACTTTCTAGTAAAAATTGATATTTTGTACACAGCTATTATAATTTGGGGTACAAACTTTGCCAAGTCACCTTAGAGCCTTGCTAATTAATGATTCTGGTGACGAAATCTTACATTTTCTTGGATGCTTTCGGTGAGTTCATTTGATTTAGGATTAAATTTGAAAAAGGCTTGAGAAGATAGAGCTTGTTCATTTTGCTACTTGGGAGGAAAAAAATGTGTATTAATTCCACAGTTACTGCATGTAGAGTATATAGTAGTGATTATGATTGTTTCTAGCATGTTTGAATGACAGGTTTACTTTTATGGGTTTCCTTTTACAATTGGAATTTACTATTTTCTATTAAACTAATAGGATAGCATCATAATTTTGCAATGGATTTTATGATGTTGGATAAAAATATCAGTTAGTAGTGTTGCTGTGTTTTTAACTAGTGGTTTTAGTTTCTGAAAGGTTGTTAACTGGATATAAATATTGTTAAAAAGTCTGAGAACTGTTGAGATTATTTTTTTTTTTTTGCCATTTGGATTAATCACTGTTTGCTAGTGATGATAAATAAATTATCCATAAGCTGTTTCATGTCCTATATTTTCAGTGAGATGGTGTGAGAGTGTCCATCTCACAAAAATTAACATTATTATTATTATATAAATAGAAGAATCCAAATATTCCAATATCGTACAGAAATGTTTATTTCATTTATGGGAAGAAATATTTTTATTTGGGGAGCTGATATGCCAATTGAAAGTTGATTTGGAAATGTTCCAGGGGATGCTGCTTATTTTATGTTACAACAGTACCTAGAGGCTCCAAAATCAGGATTGGGCTGTGCTCTGTACAGTTACATAGTAGGCAACAGTTCCAGGTTCAAAGAGTCTGTTGTCTGAACAGACAAATGAAGGGCAGGGAGGGGAAACAGAGGTACAGAGGGGTGCAGTGGCTTCCCCAAGAGTGCAGCAGATCAGTAATAGAGCCAGGAATAGAACGAGATCTGTTTACTCCCAATCCCGTGCTCTGTTCACTAGAGTATACTGTCTCGAGATTTTGGAGGCATTTTTGGAAATAAATTGGCTCAATTAAAGTGACAGTTTCTTTAGATTTTTCAGTTCATTATCAGAAATTCTTGCAATTGATTGAGCGCATACATTATTGGAATTATTTTGCGTGGGAAGGGTTTTTCATGGGAGAGACCATTTAATAGAGCCCTCAGCCCCAGCTGGGGAGTGGGATCGGGAGCTTGCTCCACTCGATGCGGCTCCCAGGATTTGACTCGACCCCCCCCTCGTGCTCCTACGTTGTACGTGGAGACAGGGCCAGGTGGCCATGCGCACCGCCCTGTCCGCAGTTGCCACCCCCACAGCTCCCATTTACCGTAGTCCCAGCCAATGGGAGCTGCTGGGGTGATGCCTGTGGACGGGGCAGCGCGCAGAGCTGCCTGCCCGCACCTTGGAGCTGGAGAGGGGACATGCTTCCGGGAGCTGCTTGCAGTAGGCGCTGCCCGGAGCCTGCACCCCTGAGGGCCCTCTCCCCCCACGACCCAATCCCCGCCACAGCCCTGATCTCCCTCCCGCCCTCTGAACCCCTCAATCCCAGCCCAGAGCCCCCTTTTCTACCCCAAGCCTCTCATCCCCAGAGCCCGCACTCCCAGCCAGTGCCCTCACACACCCCACGCCCCACAAGCCTGCCCCATCCCTGATCCCCCTCCTGCCCTCCAAACCCATTGGTCCCAGCCTGGAGCACCTTCCTGCACCCCAAACTCCTCATCCCTGGCCCACCCCTGAGACCGCACCCCCAGCTGGAGCCCTCACACCCCTCCCCCATACCCCAATCCCCTGCCCCAGCCCTGATCTCTCTCTTCCACCCTAAACCCCTCATCCCCAACCCCACCCCAGAGCCCTCACCTCCTGGTCAACCCGGAGTCCCGTCGCGCACCCTGAATGCTCATTTCTGACCCCACCTCAAAGCCCGAACCCCTAGCTGGAGCCCTCACACCCCCCCACACCCCTATCCGCAGTTTCATGAGCATTCATGGCCCGCCAGACAATTTCCATATCCCGATGTGGCCCTCAGGCCAAAAAGTTTGCCCGCCCCAGATATAGATGGATGGCGGTTGAATTTGTGTGAGTTGATGAGATCTCTCTGGCAATCCCCTGGAGAGTAGGGGGAAAAAAATCTTGAAAGAAGCATTGAACAAATCATCAGAGTAGTAGGAGGATTTAAGTCACAAAAGCCAAGGAAGGACAATATTTTTTGGAGGTTGTGATTGATCGTGGCAACAGCAGAGAGGTCCAGGAGATTGAAGATGGTATAGAGACCCTGAAATTTGACCCTAAATTTTATACTGAGATCTTGACAGTGTATTGCAGCTGAAACCACAATTGTATACTATTTTTACATTGTTACATACTTTTTTCTTACCTTTTATGAAAAATAAACACTGCCATAAGCAAAGTTGGCTCTGCAAGTTAAGGAGCTTCACTGTGATTTTTCCTGTCTAGCATACTTAAATTTACAAAGGGGAAAAGATCAGTACAGAATTTGCAAGTTCAAAAGAATAATTGTGGCGATATGAATTGTTTTTCATCTATTGTGTGCAGTTTAGTGTAATTTGTAATAATTATAGGTTTGGCTTTCTCTGTTAAAATCCACTTTGATACCATCTTTAATGTTGTTATTTTCTGAATAAGGTAGAGGTGGATCAATTTAGTTCTTGTTTTGAATTTACTGCATAATTTCCTGCTATGCATAAATTGATACTCTGAATTGGTTAAAATTCATAGCCTGAATTATATTAGCTTTAATCTAACACAGGTTGGCGGGTAGAGATAAGATACAGGTGGCTTGGAAAGATTACAGTTGATGCAACAATTGTGTATTCACAGCCTGCATCTGTAGACCAATCTTTTCATTTAAATCTGACAAATTACTGTCTCTGAGACTTAGTATAAATATTTACAAGTATTATAAAAGGAGTACTTGTTGCACCTTAGAGACTAACACTTTATTTGAGCATAAGCTTTCGTGAGCTACAGCTCACTTCATCGGATGCTTGCAGTAGAAAATACAGTGGGGAGATTTCAGAGTACAAGCCGTGTTAGTCTGTATTCGCAAAAAGAAAAGGAGGACTTGTGGCACCTTAGAGACTAACCAATTTATTAGAGCATAAGCTTTCGTGAGCTACAGCTCACTTCCTCAGATGCATATCTTATGTCAAGAATTATAACATTCATAAACCAGTCGAAGAACACTTCAATCTCTCTGGTCACGCGATCCCAGACATGAAGGTCGCTATCTTAAAACAAAAAAACTTCAAATCCAGACTCCAGCGAGAAACTGCTGAATTGGAATTCATTTGCAAATTGGATACTATCAATTTAGGCTTAAATAGAGACTTGGAGTGGCTAAGTCATTATGCAAGGTAGCCTGTTTCCTCTTGTTTTTTCCTACAACCCCCCCCCCCCCCAGATGTTCTGGTTTAACTTGGATTTTAACTTGAAGAGTGGTCAGTTTGGATGAGCTATTACCAGCAGGAGAGTGAGTTTGTGTGTGTATGGGGGTGGGGGGGATGTGAGAACCTGGATTTATGCAGGAAATAGCCCAGCTTGATTGTCATGCACATTGTGTAAAGAGTTGTCACTTTGGATGGGCTATCACCAGCAGGAGAGTGAATTTGTGTGGGGGGGTGGAGGGTGAGAAAACCTGGATTTGTGCTGGAAATCACTTTAGATAAGCTATTACCAGCAGGACAGTGGGGTGGGAATAGGTATTGTTTCATATTCTCTGTGTATATATAAAGCCTGCTGCAGTTTCCACGATATGCATCTGAGGAAGTGAGCTGTAGCTCACGAAAGCTTATGCTCTAATAAATTGGTTAGTCTCTAAGGTGCCACAAGTCCTCCTTTTCTTAGAGGGGAGATTATATATACACAGAGAACATGAAACAAAGGGTGTTACCATGCACACTGTAACAAGAGTGATCAGGTAAAGTGAGCTATTACCAGCAGGAGAGAAAAAAAAACAACCTTTTGTAGTGATAATCAAGGTGAGCCATTTCCAGCAGCTGACAAGAACCTGTGCATGTTCTTGTCAACTGCTGGAAATGGCCCACCTTGATTATCACTACAAAAGGGGTTTTTTTTGTTTTTGTATTTTTTTCCTCCTGATGGTAATAGCTCACCTTACCTGATCACTCTTGTTATAGTGAGTATGGTAACACGCATTGTTTCATGTTCTCTGTGTATATAAAATCTCCCCACTGTATTTTCCACTGCATGTATCGGATGAGGTGAGCTGTAGCTCACGAAAGCTTATGCTCAAATAAATTGGTTAGTCTCTAAGGTGCCACAAGTACTCCTTTTCTTTTTGCAGATACAGACTAACAATGCTGCTACTCTGAAACAGGTATTGTAGTAATTTATATGCATTGTTTATGCCTTCTGACATTAATTTTTAACATGTAAAATTCAATGACATTAGTAATTTTTATCCAGTTGTAATGTGAGCATATTTAGATGGAAGTCACCACAGCATTGAAAATAAATGTTATTTATTAACGTATAAGACTTGACATTTCCATTACCATTGGAGAACAAGATCAGTAATAAGTTGAAATGCAGTGATCTAGCGCCACATTATTTGGGATAATTCTTTTAAAAGTTGTGATTTTTTTTTTTAATTTACCAAAGTGTGGTTTTCAGCCATTTATGAATGTTGTTTCTTGAGAGGGACCTAAGATTTTGAGAAGCAGCTATTTCAGTTGTGTACCAACCTCATGGTGGGTACATTTTTGTTCTCTCCCCGCTTGCACCTTCTTTCCTAAGGAATTAATTATCATCAAATACTATTGCAGTACAATAACTGTTGTGGTAGCACCTAGAGGTCCCAACCAAGATCAGGGGCCTACGGTGTTCAGTGCTGAATGTACAAAGTGAAAGACAGTCTTTGTCCCAAAGATCTTACGATGTAAATGGACAAGACAAAACAAATGGTGAGAGAAAGGAAGCATTATTGTCCCCATTTTGCAGATGGGGAACAGAGACAGAGTGATGTAAGTGGTTTACTCGGGGCCACAGTGGTGCCTGTGGCAGAGACAGGATTTGAACCCAGATCTCCAGAATCTCAGTTCAACACCTTAACCACAAAACCATAATTCAGTGACTTCTTGGTTATTATTTCAGGGTTGTTTTTTTTCTTGTGATGCTGCAGATATGTTATACATTTTTTAAAATAAAATGAGACTGAAGATATTGAAGGCTTTTATAGGCATTTCACTAACTTTTAATGAGACTTAGACTCCTAAATGCCTAAGGGCTTGTCTACATGAACACTTAGTTCACGCCAAGCTGGGATGGGAATCTACTTCATACTAACCTGCTGCACACTGACTGTCTGTGTAGACCTTGCTGATGTCTACTACCCCATTGCCAAGTGGGATAGATTAAAGCATATTAAGGAACTGTTAGTGTACATCAGCAAGGTCCACATGGACAGTTAGTGCATGGCAGGCCAGTGCAGGGTTGATTTACACCCCATCTTGCCACAAACTATATGTTTGTGTAGACAAGCCCTAAATTGCTTTTGAAAATGGGACTTGAGAAGCTGTCATGTAGGCATTTTTGAAATTTTTTTGGAATCTTCTTTGCATGTTGCTAAAATTTTTCCTTTGGAATAATACATTTAAAGACTCTTTTTTGGTAACACTGATCTCTTTATTTACAGTTACACCCATGGATATTTTGTATTAAGAATCAGTAATATCAATTTAATAAGCATAATTTTTTGTCTCTTCTACACCAATCCATAAACAGGAAAAACAGGGTAATCCAAATACTATACTGGAATATGGCATTTCCAGTAGGAAATAGGAGGAAACTAATTCTAATTCTCCTACGTGCAAGTTTAGCACTTCCCCATTTCTGATCAAACCATTTCACTAGAGATAAGTCTGAGTTCCAGTGTGCCCTCCCATATTTCCCAAAAATTTTGAACAATTCAGGACTTATCTCTGTTTCTTACTTCCTGTTTCAGGAAGCATAGAAGCTGATTCCTGTCATGGTTTGGAGAGAATTCACAAATGTCCACCTTCTTTTTCTCCTGGATTGTAGAGAAAAATCAAGAGATGAGGAGCACAGCTTCATGAAATCATGGATGGCAGGACGTTATTGATCCCAGGTTTCTAAATCTCCCACTCCTGAGATCCTAGGCTCTTTGAATTACAGCACTGCCTACTGTTATGGTCTGTGCTAAATAGCTCTCCAGTGCCTTCAAAACCACAGTCTTTGTGTAATCTCTATTACATGTTTCAGGGGGTTTTGCCTCCATATTGTCTCTTTCCCTTAATTGGTTTCTATCCCATCAGGGTTCATGAAGCTGCTCCAGCAGCTCTTTTGGTCTCATTGACATTATAAATTTTGGTAATTCTAACATCAGTTATCTCTGACTGAGGCTCCAATACCTGCTATTGAGGACTACCTATTCAATTCCGGACTAGTTATGAGCTTCTTAAAGGACCACGTGGCAGCAATACAGCTAACTATCCTGCAATTGAGTATTTTCACACCCTACACTTGTTAGATTCCTGAAATGCCTTATGCATATGAAGTCTTGGGCAGCCACCCCTTCCTTGAGATATTAATGCTGACCAGATTGATGCGTTCACCATCTGAGCTCCTAGCTACAAATTTCCTTTTCTGCCTATCCATCAAAACAGATTTCCTAGTAACAATAACATCTGCTGGAAGGGTAGGAGAAATAAAAGCACTTATCACAGGACCTCTCTACACTGTGTTTCATTAGGACCTCTCTATGTACTTGACACCTCATTCAAAATTTTTACCAAAGGTAGGTTGTGACTTCCTTCTCAACCAATTGCTACACCTACTTGTCATCTTCCATAAACCTCATTCCAGCAAAAGGGGGGAAGCCAGACTGCACACCCTTTCAGACACTGTCTTTTTATGTAGACTGGACTAGGCCTTTTAGGGTGCTTCCCTCCCCTGGGAACTTTGTCGTTTACACAGATAGGTTAAAAAGTCAGGTTATACTGACCCAGAAATTATCTAATTGGATTTCTACACGCATTAAGACATGCTGTGATTTAACTAGCTTAGACCCACCATGAAGAATTACAGCCCTTTCCATCAGGGATTTGGCAGCTTTGCCATCTTCTTTGAGAAACTTTGCAGTCTTAAAAAGAAAAGGAGTACTTGTGGCACCTCAGAAACTAACAAATTTATTTGAGCATAAGCTTTCGTGAGCTACAGCTCACTTCACTCACGAAAGCTTATGCTAAAATAAATTTGTTAGCCTCTAAGCTGCCACAAGTACTCCTTTTCCTTTTGCGGATACAGACTAACACAGCTGCTACTCTGAAACTTTGCAAAGTTAGAAATCTGTAGGACAGCAATATGTGGTTTGGTACGTACATTTACAAAACTTTACTCCTTAATAGAGGCAATAAGATCTGATTCCCACTTTGGCAGAGCTGTCTTATAATCACTATTTCGCTAGAGTCTGAGCACCCCCTTCTTAAAAATTAGGTTATTACTTGTGCGTTACCAAGAGTGGAATACATACGGACAAGCACTTAAAGAAGAAACGGTTAATTGCCTTAAAGTAATTACTGTTTTTCAAGATGCATTTTCCATAAATATTCAATGACCCAGCATCCTTTCCCACTACTGTGAAGTCCTTTAAAACCTGGATTCTGTAATAGGCAAAGGAACTGCGAGACAGTTGGGGTTGCCCCACTCTTTATACTCTCTGATGGGGAATTCTGCAATGTGCTTAAGTGGAATTTGGAAAGTAAAACCCAAAAGGAGCTATGTTTTACCTGTAATGTTAAAATAGAATTATTGTTATGCCTATGCACAACAAGATAATTTCAGACAGTAATTTATGGTTTTCTTTTAAAGACAACAAGACAGTGTTTGCTTCTAATGTACAAAAGAAGCACAGCATGCATTTTATGAATATGGCCTTGCCGCTATTCTACTAGATTTGGACATTCTAATTTTTGCTTCCCTAGAAATTTGTGTTAGCATCTGTCATTACAAAACAGCTTGCAGAACTAACACTCAAGATTGAAAGATTTTCAGGGCAAGTATTGTACTTTTTGTCAGTAACATATCATGCATATTTATGGCACTATATAAATAATATTTGCTAAATTGAGAAATAAATCTGGAAAAAAAATCCAAAATACAGATTGCAAAATCAGAGTAATTACTTCAGCAATAATGACCAAACCATGGTGCATTTAGTTGGGATAAAAGGCTAGGTGGGCATAGTTCATTTTGCCTCAGCCTGTTTGCTCCAGCCATTTATTTGTCCAAGAGATACTCTGTTACAAGGCCATTACTGCTTTTATAAGGTGAAAATGAAAAATGTAGGCCTTTGGCTATTTTTATAGGTAGTGTTGTTTTAAACCCAGATCTTGCAAATGACAGTGTATGAGCAAGCTGTTGCAACCACACACTATCATTTGCAGACTACTCAGTTGGTGTGTACATGACATTTGCAGTGCTCTGTCCATGAATTAACAAGACATTCTAACTTCTTTTTCATGTACATTCCATTTATGTTGGAATTGCCGTGTTTCAAAAAAAGTGACAGTTACTTTTTGAATCCTCTCCAAAAAATAGTTTGAAATTAACTTTTGGTACTACTGGTTGTTTAGTTACAACAGCTGTGAAATTAAGCACAAAAGACAATTTGTACTAAAATGGCAAACTACATTACTACTACAAATTGCTGCAAAAGATCTATATGCTCACTGAAGGGACAAGAAACATAAGAAATCATTAAAAAACGAGGAGTACTTGTGGCACCTTAGAGACTAACAAATGTATTTGCTCATAAGCTTTCGTGGGCTAAAACCCACTTCATTGTTATTCAGTGTTTACTATGTACTCTACAAAAGCTTCTATACAAATGCCCACTGATTGGGCATACTAAGGATCTGTCAGCAACATTCTGTGCAGCTGGAATGCTGTTTCATCTGTTCCATTTGCAGTGTTGGGATTATTTAAAAGGGTGACAAACCTTAGGAAACCAAAATTTCATACAGAGGGGAAGGATTGTTGAAAATCCCAGGTTAAAAATCTCTGAGGATGTTACTCTGTTAAAGTAATGGAAATAATTTGGCCTTCTACAAAGAATTTGTACCAATTTACCTTCTGCAAAGAAACGTCCATAATTTTATGAAGCAAACATGTAGGAAAGATGATAAATCAACCCTTTAAGCTTGTATATACATTGACTATACATATACTTAGCATAACCTTACTGAGATGAATAATGCAGTTTGGAGCAGAGTTTAAAGTGGCTGGAAGTTATCTCCATGTCAGCATTTTTGTGCCAAAAATACCTTTTTTTTATAGGCGAGGCTGGTAGCAACACCTGTTGTCACGGTTCCTCCCCCACTCTGAACTCTAGGGTACAGATGTGGGGACCTGCATGAAAAACCTCCTAAGCTTATCTTTACCAGCTTAGGTCAAAACTTCCCCAAGGTACAAAATATTACACCCGTTATCCTTGGACTGGCCGCTACCACCACCAAACTAATACTGGTTACTGGGGAAGAGCTGTTTGGACGCGTCCTTCCCCCCAAAATACTTCCCAAAACCTTGCACCCCACTTCCTGGACAAGGTTTGGTAAAAAGCCTCACCAATTTGCCTAGGTGACTACAGACCCAGACCCTTGGATCTTAAGAACAATGAACAATCCTCCCAACACTTGCACTCCCCCTTTCCTGGGAAATGTTGGATAAAAAGCCTCACCAATTTGCATAGGTGACCACAGACCCAAACCCTTGGATCTGAGAACAATGAAAAAGCATTCAGTGTTTCACAAGAAGACTTTTAATAAAAAAATAGAAGTAAATAGAAATAAAGAAATCCCCCCTGTAAAATCAGGATGGTAGATATCTTACAGGGTAATTAGATTCAAAAACATAGAGAACCCCTCTAGGCAAAACCTTAAGTTACAAAAAAGTTACACAGACAGAAATAGTTATTCTATTCAGCACAATTCTTTTCTCAGCCATTTAAAGAAATCATAATCTAACACATACCTAGCTAGATTACTTACTAAAAGTTCTAAGACTCCATTCCTGTTCTGTCCCTGGCCAAGACGACTACAGACAGACACAGACCCTTTGTTTCTCTCCCTCCTCCCAGCTTTTGAAAGTATCTTGTCTCCTCATTGGTCATTTTGGTCAGGTGCCAGCGAGGTTACCTTTAGCTTCTTAACCCTTTACAGGTGAGAGGAGCTTTCCCCTGGCCAGGAGGGATTTCAAAGGGGTTTACCCTTCCCTTTATATTTATGACACCTGTAGTTAAGGTGTTTCCATTATAAGACATTATGTTCAATTGCTTACAACCTTGCCAAATTTAGGGCTTAAATTTTCCCTGCCAGATGTGTGCCTTGGGATGATTTTTTGTAAAGTTTTAGCAAAGACGGTTCAGTGGTTTCTGAGAACAAAGTTAGGGAAAAGTATGTTGTTTTGCCTGTGTTTGGTTGTGGTTGGTTGCTTGGTTGGTTGGTTGATTTTTTTAACAACCATTTCATTGAGAGGCTTTAGTGCATCCAGGTATTGGAGCAGAAACTTGAAATTTGTCTGGGGGTTTCACCATGATATTGAGCATTTGCCCTTTGCTGTCCCCATGAAAATCTACCCAAAATTAATTTCCCCATACTAATTTCCCCCTACTGTTACTCACACCTTCTTGTCAGCTGTTTGAAATGGACTACCCTGATTACATTGGCCTCATTACCACTACAAAAGTGATTTTTCCTCCCTTGGTATTCTACTGTTGAGAATAGCCCACTTCCACTTTAATTGAATTGTCTCATTAGCACTGACCCCCCACTTGGTAAGGCAACTCCCATCTTTTCAGGTACTGTGTATATATACCTGCCTACTGTATTTTCCACTCCATGCATCTGATGAAATGGGTTTTAACCCACAAAAGCTTATGCCCAAATAAATTTGTTAGTCTCTAAGGTGCTACAAGTACTCCTTGTTGTTTTTGCTGAAAAATTACAGTTTGCCCATCCACTGTAGAGGTTTGTTAGAGGTAGGCAGCATTATATTCCAAAGACTCATCTGCACTGAGAATCCTCCATTGCCACACAACTTTTGTGTGATAACCGGAGTGCAGACAGGACATCCCCACAGAGGGACTGTGTAGTCTGTTCTGGAGATTCAGGGACTGGGCAGGACTTTTCCTGGAATTGCTCATTCTAGCTGCCAAGAGCAGTTGTGGTGCCACATGCCAGAACTGAAAGCAGGGAGACTCTCTCTTCCATGCTATAAATTCTCCCCTCCTAGCTGCAAGGAGGAAAAGGAGAAAGCAGCCTGACTAGAATGCAAAGGAGTGAGGAGTCAAGGGGGGGAAAGAAGTAGGAACCAGGGAAGGGATAGGAGCAGTCTGAGGCCAGAAACAGGCAGAAGGATCTATAATAGCTAGAGCATGCTAACATCCAGAATCTGCAATTGACTTGAGTTGATTCTGGTGCTGTTTAGCAAATAGCTGTGAAACTTACTGTCAAAGCCACCTTTGGTAGCTGAGCCACATAGAAGATAACTTACTACTGCTACTTGTTAGCTCAAATGGTAAAGGTCTGTGGATCTAAAGTTCCTATTTCTGCTGATGACCCATGTTGGGTCAATATGGTTCTAGGTGAATAAAATGCTTATAAAATGTTGCATGCGTTGAAAAATCAGGCCCTTAGGCCTCTCAAGTTGGGCTCCCAAAGTTAATGGATGCTTGAAAAATTTGTTCTTAATCTTCCTATGGTTCAATTTCTTATCTGTAAAGTGGGGATAATATCTTACATTGGAGAGGTGTTGTAAAGATAAATTCATTAATGTTTGTGAATGGTTCTGGGTGTCATAGAAAAGCCTCTGAGGAAATTTAATAATTTTTTATTCAGTGCAGGTTTTAAATACTATGCAGTAAATAAGACATGGGGACATACATTGAATGAGGCGGATAAAATGGAATAGTGACTAGATATCCATTCAGAGAATATTATCCATCTTGTGCACTAAATGAGGCAAAGTCCTATAGAAAAATAGCGCACAATCATGTAAATAAAGATTATCTTAATGCACATTGACAGAGGAGCAAATTAAGGTTCAACAAGCAACCTAATTTTGGCAGTTTTCTGACTTTTGAGTGTTTGACTTTGCAGCCTTAATGTTATTAGCACAGTGTTTTTGTATGTAATATGCATTCTCAATAAGGACAGACTCTTCAGAGATCATGTGTGAAGTGATATTTTTCAGAGGCTTATTTATTATTTGGCCAAATTTGAGTGGATTTTCACAGCGATGGCAAACACACACATCTCTGAGCCAAAGCCCTCCCTCCCCAGCCAACTTTAAGTCCCTGTTCCAAAGCAAGGGGACATTAGATATCCTCAAAGAAAAAGTTACCAGCGTGTTTTAATATGGACAAAGCAATGCGTTTATCCCTAACCTCATTCATGGAAATAGCAGAACTGTTTTAACTGAATTTTTCCCCCAAAAAAGTTCAGCGTCAGGCAGATATGCAGCATGGAAAATTTCAGCCATAACACTGCAGTTTGGGAAAGCTTTAAGCAACTGAATCATGTGGGAAGTGTCAGGCAACCTTAATATCGGGCGGTGCTACCAGCCCTGCTTATCATAGGGATGACTGAATTGCTGCTGAAACATAAAAAGTTATATGTGAGATATGTCATGAATTCTACATACATAACTACAAAACTATGTTTTAAGAGGGGACAAGAATAACTTCTCCAGTTGAAGCTGCAGGGAGAATTTTAGGCAGTCTCATTAATTTTGGCTGGAACATGGATGCAGAGATTTCCAGTTTAACAGTAATTATCACAAGATCTTTTAATTATCGCAAGATTTCACAACTTCCGTTTGTATACCTCCCAAAGATGATGCGTAGTATTTTCAGAAGCACCTAAGTGATTTAGTAGCACATATCTCATTGAAAGTCACTTGCGTGCTTTTGAAAATTGCATCGGACACCCCCAGCAACATAATGGCATGTTATGATATGCTGGATCAAGTTCAAAAAATGACTTAGATAAAATATTGCTTTCTATTGTCTCACCACACCATTTCCTACACAATCTAAGATTTCGTTGTTCTTCCATCCAAATACTGACCAGACCTGATTTTGCTTAATTTGTGACACCTGATGAGATCACAGCCCAAGTCCCCTTTTATAGACAGTACTTTCTTACTTGGTAAGAGTACATTAATTATGTTGTTTGCATTAGGAACAACTTTTCTCTGTAGTCAGTGAACTGTGTAAATGCTTAAAATGATTTGTTTTCTGTTTGTGAAAATAACTTTTACGATTACGATGTGTGTTATCACAATAGATAAGTTTTACTCTGTAATATTTAAATCTACCTAGCCATCTGACATGCAACTCTTATTGTGCACCACCAGTTTTTAAAAAGTAAGCATGTATGAACTGTAACGGCTATGTACTACAACAAGTAAATTTATTTCTGGGTTTTCTAGAAATAAATAGCTGAGATTTCCTTTCCAACAATACTTTAGAAGCACAGATAAAATGACTTCCTGTCTCACTATTTCCTGTATCCATGGTAACCTCTTTTTAACCACTCACTGTGGAAGAGCCTATAGGAAGACTGTTTCCTGAGTGAACAGTTGCAAATCCTAGGGCAAAAAGTGAGTGCTCTGATAAACCGGAATGTTGCTAACAAAAGTCTTATAGCAAGTCTAAAAAGTAAACTTGTAAGTAAATCAAATGAACTGCCTCACAAGCCAACCGATAATATGAAGTTGTGGTTTGCGGTAAGACTTTTTTTTTTTTTTGTATATATTTTGACCTTAACTGGGCTCACTTGAAAGTAAAATTCAAAACGGGAATGAAAGGTTATGGATGAAAAGAAACTTGTTTCAATGTATAAAATAAGTCAGTAAGTATTTCTTTATGAATGCCAGTAAAGCTTTAAAACTAGGCATTTTCAAATATATAAAAATAAGGGAAAGAATTTGCAATGTGTTGAATTTACTGTAAACCATTGTTATGACAGAATTAGTTGCTTTTAAATCTTTGAAATGATAACTGATTAAATATATTTCAACTAGCTTGGCAAGCGTATTCATTTTACCATTCTTTTACTCTATTTTAGTGCCCTTCTAATATAGGGTAATTGCCTAAGAAGCAGTATAATCTTTATGATGTTTAACTATTTAGTGTCCAAAGAGAGAAGATGTAGAATACAGTATTTAAAAGTACTGTTTGTTCATTTATATGGCATATTGTCTGAGAATATTAAAAATATCACAAAGAGTTGCATCTGTTTTTTAAAATTATACGAATAGAATCTTAGAACTTTAAATGAGCAATATTTACAAATTTGATTTTTTTTATCTCTAATAGCTAAGTCAGAGATGACTGGAAAAGCCAAAGACAGGGATGTGTGTGGACTTCAAAGTTCTGTACCCTGCACACGAGTATTCCTCCATATCCTTAACTGTTTTCTTTTGTTGCTGCTCCAGAAAGAGGTACTTGGCTGTCCATCCATCTGCCAGCTCTGTACTGGGAAACAAGTTAACTGTCGTAACTTAGGTCTTTCAAGCATTCCAAAGAACTTTCCAAAAAGTACAGTACTTGTATACCTCAGTGGAAATAATATATCGCATGTAATTCCAAATGAATTAACAGGCCTTCAGAAGCTTGCTGTGCTCTATTTGGATAATTCCAGCATTTCATATGTGCATCCAAAGGCTTTTGTTGAACTTAGTGAACTGTGCTACTTACATCTAAATAATAATCACATAAAACGTTTGGATCCAGGAATATTTGAAGGGCTTTCAGATCTTCATTGTTTATACCTTCAGAATAATCAAATATCTTTTGTTCCTAGAGGATTATTTAGTGGTCTTATTTCAGTTCGATACTTAACACTTAAAAGAAATCGCCTCAGTATCCTTGGAAGTGGCACTTTCTTGGGAATGATTAGTCTTCAAACGCTTAACCTAGCCAACAATAAGATTTCACGGATATCAGATACAGCATTTCATCACCTTGGAAACCTTGTGTATTTGTACCTTGAAGGTAATAATTTAACACACGTGCCATCAAAGGCCATTGGAATACTTAAAAATCTAGAAAGACTTTTCTTGTCTCACAACCCTGTGGGGTCAATACATCCATTTGCATTTAAAGGACTTGTCAGGCTTGAATATCTGTCTTTGAAAAGTGCAAAAATAAAAAGTATTGTCATGAATGGATTTGCTGGATTAGATAACCTTAAAAAGTTAATTTTAAGCCATAATGATTTAGAACATGTAAATTCCAACACTTTTACTTTGTTGCATAATTTAATGTACCTGCAACTAGACAAGAATAAAATAGTTAGTATTGGTGATAATACATTTGAAAAAATGGGATCTTCTTTGAAGATTCTAAATCTAGCATATAATAACCTTACCTATTTGCAGCCGAAAGTGCTCAAGCCTTTGGTTTCACTAACTCATCTACAGGCAAATAACAACCCTTGGAACTGTAGCTGCACACTGCTTGAGCTACGTAATTGGCTAGCATCCTCGTCAATCTCTGTCAAAATCCATTGTCAAAATCCCTCAAGATTGCGTGGTAGACCTTTACATTATGTTAAATGGACCGAATTTACAAATTGTGCTATCACTACCACTAATCCAGAAACCTCCTGGAGTGTAGCATCTGTAGGTATCCATCATAGCACCACCACTTTAGTGATGGCATGGCATATGGTAACCAAATATGATACACTTGTACGTTTGGAAAACGCTGGAACTAAACATGTTACTTTCTGGGGAAGAGCTCCAACCACATCTGCCAGTCAATTTCTTTATGAAGAATATGCTGCTGGGAATCCATCAGAAGCAACAACAGTGTTATCAGTATTACCAGTGCAAACAGCTGCACAGATTGTGCCAGTTAACTTGACCATGGAACAGAAAAGTGTATTTCCTCCAGATGCTGCATCTGTATCCTTAAAAACATCTCTAATCTGTACACAGCAGATGGAGAAACTGAATCAGGCATTTGACATTTTATTAGCCTTTTTCATTTTGGCTTGTGCTGTGATCCTTTTTCTAATCTATAAAATCGTCCAGTTTAGACAGAAGCTGAAGATGCTGGGAGACTCAGTGGAAAAGGGAATAGAGTACTGCAGTTTTTATGAGGCTGGTAGATACAATGTAACTGACCCAGTTCAGTCCCTACCTCAAAATCCAGTGAGAAGTTCAGAATTGGACCAAATTAGGCTTATCAAACGAACAATGCCTGAAAGTCAGGCACAAGTCATCTTGTTTGAACATTCGGTATTGTAACTTACTCAGCTAGACTTTTGATGTTGAATCTATTATGGTTTGAAATGTCAAGAAATCAAGTGTATTAAATTCTCTTAAAAATAGTTGAAATTTCTCTGTTCAGTTAACTGATTGATGGCTTTGTAGAAAATGCTATAATTTGGAACTGATATCATGATTCTTACTCCAAATGTCACAAAATTTCTTAACTTTTAATAGCTATATGGTCATTTGAATCTTAAATCTGTGTCATGGACAAATCTCATTCTACTCTGTCCCCATATGAGGGAATCCTTCATTCATAACTCCTGTAGCTAAAAATGAGTGTTCACCCTGTGTGAGAAGCTAAAACTATGCTTTTAAAAGGTTTTGTTCTTTTCAAATATTTATTATTTTTAATAGAAGCAACATAAAATAGCTTGTAAATGAGTAAGCAAAACTGATGGTGATTGTTGTTGTCAGCATCATGAAACTGAAATATTTGTGTGAGAAAATGGTTCTCTTAGGAAGATAGTCTCTTAATATGTGACTAGTAATTCAAAATGACTATCTGAAATGGAGCAGAAAACAAAAGGGATGAGCATTCCTTTTCATTTAACTTGGATTAGGTTAAATCTTCTGAGAAACAGGCAAAATAAACTATACATTATTTGTATTTAAATACAAAATATACGTTGCTAATATTCGGAGTAATTGTTACAGTGTGTATAGTATGTATATTAAAACAATATATACAGTATAATTAATTATCCAAATTCTCTATCCAAAAATCATAGTTATCCGAATCCACAGTATGTCCCCCTATGTTAGTTAATAACATTTCCATTTATCCAAATGCCCAGTTATCCAAAAGTTTTGGCTGTCCCCCAGGCATAGGCAGCAGGTGGCTAAGACTAGAGGGTGCTCAGCCTCCCTAAATCTATCTCTGCCTCTGTGGTATAGTCACGAGTGGGTTGGGTGGGTCTTAGCACCCAGGCCCACCCAAATCTGAGCACCAGCCACAGTTCTTAAAGTGATGGCAGTTATGGAGGGGTCTCAGCCCTAGATTTTTTATTTTATTTTTTTAAGATTGAGCCAGGTTGCCAAGGGGCATAGTCTTCTAGTAGAAATGCTGCCACCTCATATCATTCTACACATCTCTGCTTCCTGATCAACACAGGCTCTGATTGTTTGGAAGCTGAAAGCCAATCAAGTTTTGTCCAGGGTGCCCACCCAGCAATGGATGAGGGCAGGGCCTCCAGCAATAGGAAAGGAGGTAACCTAAGCTGGGTGGCATTGGCTAGAGATGGAGCTTGTATTGATGGGGAATGGAACAAAGCCTGGGACTGGCAGCACGAGCCTGTTTACCAGGTCTCAAGACCACTCCTTGGTGCAACCACTTCTCTCACACTCATGCAAAAGAGGGACTCTGCCCCTTAGTACCTAGCTCTGGTTACTCCTTTCCCATGGGCTCCCATCTCCCATAGCTAATCTGATTGTAGCCAACATCTGCCACCCACCCAGGGCCATGGATGGGTTGAGGCACGCTTCAGCCAATGGGGAAGCAGTAACCAGAGCTGTATAGTGGAATGGTAGAACCACTACCCTGTTGTCATAACGGAGCGGTGGCCAGGCCATGTTTGAGTGGCATTGTGACCTGGCACGCAGGGTCTTACCACTTCCTGCCTCTTCTCTGCTCCCACATGGACACAAGCTGCACCCACATAAGCTTACGTGTGGCTATGCCCGTGGTCATCCTCCCCTTCCCCCTGCGCCCCAAATATATCACCATCCTCCCAGGCCATGTGAATAAACAGAAGTGAACTGTATATTCTTTGTTCATGTATGTATATATCTTCTCTCTGCATATCACACTAACTGGAAAATAGGGTATATAGAGAAATAAATTTTCCTGTACGTTGAAAAAAGGACTTCATAATATCCAGCATCAGAGGCCTAGATAATTATTGCTTAGTAGGAGGTATTTTTTCATCCCAAGGTTAATATTTTTTTCCTATAAACTTGTAAATGCCAGTTTATGTATCATACATCATCCCATTTAAGATTTTTTTAATTAAAAGTGCCGTATTATTAGATAGCCTTGGCTGAGTGGTCCGTTTTGAATCACAAGGTGAAATGACTTTGTCTCAGCCAGTACCAGAGATCTAACTCTTAAGATCAGGATTCATCTTGAATAAATGTAAATTAGTTTTTAATTCGTACCTTGCATCTGTTTTAGCTATTTATTTTTACTCAGCATATTGTTTGATTATGTCTGCTGGTAGCCTGGGGTGTGTTTTAAACTGTTTTAATTTTCTTTTATTTTGGGGCTATATTTATTTGATGTTTTCTTCCCCAAACAATGTGAATGATAGCACTAAAAAAGGTAGGTATAAAAGTTTCACAACTACTAATTTAGGGTCAGATTTTCAGCCAACCCTAAACTGGGTCTCCATTTTTGTAAGTGCAGTTTTGCATCCATAGGTATGTGCCCAGAAATGTAGATCATTTATGTATCGAAGCAACCAAATCTACAAGCACAATATTTGTGCCTATAGTTTTGCGCCAGTAAAAATGGAGACCAGTGTTTGAAAATGTGTTCCCAAATGTGAAATGAATTCATGTTGTTCAACTATAGAGCCAGATCCTTTATTTTCAGAGTACCAGCCGTGTTAGTCTGTATTCTCAAAAAGAAAAGGAGTACTTGTGGCACCTTAGAGACTAACAAATTTATTAGAGCATAAGCTTTTGTGAGCTTGCATTCGATGAAGTGAGCTGTAGCTCACGAAAGCTTATGCTCAAATAAATTTGTTAGTCTCTAAGGTGCCACAAGTACTCCTTTTCTTTTTAAGATCCTTTAGTGTTGCACATCCCTTTTTCATCATGCTGCCAGTAGATTCTGGTCAGTCTGCCATGGGACGATCACCACAAAGTGCAAAGGGCATCCTCTAAAGCAGTGTTTTTCAGAGTTCGGGTCGCGACTCAGTACTGGGTCGTGGCATGTAAGGCACTGGGTCACCTTGCTCAGCACCCAGGGACCTGAGTGGTTCTGGTGAGCACCGCCGACCGGGATGTTAAAAGTGCCGTCGGCAGTGTTGCCCAGCTAAGGCAGGCTAGTGCCTACCTGTTCCGACATCGCGCCGCTCCCCAGAAGCGGCCAGCAGGGGGTCTGGCTTCGCGCGCTGCCGCGCCCCAAGCACTGGCTCTGCACTCCCAGCCAATGGGAGCTGGCAGGGACGGTGCTGTGGGCGAGAGCTGTGCGGAGCCACTTTTGCATGTCTCTGCTTAGGAGCCAGACCTGCTGCTGGCTGTTTCTGGGGCACAGCACAGTCTGCGGTGCCAGGACAGGCAGGAAGCCTGCCTCTGCATCCTGACTGTGCCGCTGACCAGGAGCCACCAGAGGTAAGTCCACACCCCAACCCCACGCCCCTGCCCCAGCCCTGAGCCCTCTCCACCCCCCCAAACCTGGAACCCCTTCCTGCAGCCCCAACCCCTCATCCCCAGCCCCACCCCAGAGCCTGCACCCCCAGCCCAAAGCCCTGACTCCCTCCTGCACCTCAACCCCTTGCCCCAGCCTTGAGATCCCCCCAAACCCAGAGCCCCTCCTGCACCTCAAACCCCTCAACCCCAGGTCCATTGGGTCGCAGGCATCAAAAATTTTCTTCAACCGGGTCCCCAGAAAAAAAGTTTGAAAACCACTGCTATAAAGGCATAGAACCACCAAAGGGCTCCTGTATCATCCCACTTTCCTGCTGGCAGCATAGGGCACATGTCTGAGATTCCTCTATGTTAGATTGATCCCCAGCTGCAGTTTCAGCTTCTCAGGTTACTCTAAGCTGCTATTGAGGACTGCTCCTGTTCACAACAGCCCCAGTGCAAAAACAAGCTTTCCACTACCTTCAAACCTGTGCTCTCAACCTACGCTGCACTATATACTCATTGCTATAGCTGAGTGTCTGACCCATGATTTCTTTGTATTAAATGTGGTGCAGCATCAGCATCCTTTAATGAGACTTCTCTATTTTAGGTCATCTATTTTAAGTTTAAAAATGAATCACTGATATGCTACTAAGGCAACAGCTACTATGGGTCACATGACCTTGTTTCAACCAATTGGCTTATTTGGCATTAGAAGGATACTTTTACAACTCTGTGTGCTATAGAGATGTTAAGCATAATATGCACATGTATTTAGAGAGGAGGAAAGCATGGAAAATGCTTACTGCCTTGGATTCAGATTTAAAATGAGATTTATATATCATGGTCATTGAAGCTGAAACAGAGCTATCTAACATCTTAGCTTTCTTCTTGCCCCATTGTGCTTATTGTCGCATTCTGGTTCTTATATAGAATTCACTGATCTGGTGGTGGTAGGTTTTCTTGTGGGGTTGGTAACAATTACAGAATATGAAATGAGTGGATTTTTTAAAAAATTTCCGTCTTCCTAAACAGTCTGTAACATTTTATATGTCTGTACTTAATAGTAAAGGATCAATATAATGTCCTAGGTTAGAGAAATTCATGTGGCTTTTCTTATAACAGAAGGGATCATATGGACCATGCTTTTCAGTTTTTATACATTTGTTCCTTAGATCAGGGGTTCCCACTGTTTCAGAGTATAGGTTACATTTTAATACAGCAACCCCTGAAAATCAGACTGCCCTCTCATTTTTGATTGCGTAACATTCCTGAGGCAGCTACAGCCATTGCTTACATGCACAAGTGATATTAGGTAATTATTTAATGTAATTTTAGGCTGTTTCTCTATGTGATTTATTAGTTGGAAATGAGGAGAAACCAGTTCCATGTGACCAACAAGTGCTTTGTGGACCATAAGCATTCCACTGACCACAGTTAGTGAAATTCTTCATTACATTTTCTTAAAGATACTACAAAGATGGTGTTGATATGGAAGCAGTTTTGAGAAAAAAATTCCATTGTCAAATGAAAAATACCATTGGTCTGATTTTTCGAAGTGCTGAGCACCCAAAAATCCTGCCAATGTTGATATGAGGTTTGGAATCAGGCTGGGGGTGGGGGTGGGTGTATTTTTTTATTAAAGGAAGCATGCATTAATTTTCCAATATTCACATTTAATATTTTTTAATTCAAATGCTATTTTAGTAAATGAAAAGAATTATATTCATTGTGGTGTATTTCTGGAGTTATTCCCATCCTCCTAGCCCATGGAGAAAAAGAGTGATGTTTTAATCTACCCTTGCCACCTCTGCTACCCTTGGCCAATAGGGAAGTAATCTGAATGTTCTTCCCCATTGACTTATCAGTTCCTACATCGATCCTCTGGGCCGTTGTGGAAGAGCACTGAAGATTTCACCTCTGTACTTTTCCTCCTGATCTTCAAGAAAGGGAAGCAAAGATTCCAGTTTCCCAATCCATCTCGTCCCTCTCCCTCCTCCTTCCCCCCTCCCCCCCACCAAGGTGGTGATCTGACAACTCCCTTTCTGACAGACTAACAGGATATACACTTTAGGGGCAGGGGCAATGTGGTTGAGTACCCACTTTTTGATTCTTCGGGGTATGTGTTTTATTAAAACGATGGTGGCAGAATTTTGTCTACAGTAGTTTGGTATGTTGTTGATATGGTGAAGCTGAATTTTTGCACAAACTTATTAGAATAATAAAAAATTGTGAATAGCTTGGTTGGTGGAGTAGAGAAAGGGCAAACATTTATAATATTTTCCCTGGAACCCACACCATTTGGATGCTACATCTCACTTCCATTTTTATTCTGAGAAAGTAAATATATGTTAAAACAAGAGCTGTAAACCTAAACATGTCACAAGTACACATACTACATCCTGGTGTAATTTTAATTATAGCATAAATTTTTACTTGCAGACAGGCCCTTCCACCAATTAAAATAGTGTTTATGGAGCGTTGGAGCTGGGTCCTACAGTCCTTACTAACAGGAGATATAAACCAGCAGTGCTGGATCCTAAGTCTTTTTCACAGGATTCCAGAGAAAAGTTGTGCTCTGAATAATGAGGGAAATGCGATTATCATGAAAGCACCACCGGCTAGTAATAAAAGTATTTTTATTGGCTGAAATAGAACTATATGGAATAAGAGGAGAAGGGTCTGGCCTAGATGCTTACTTTTTTCTGTATTAAAATCCTACTATAGACAATATTAATTGTTTAATTTTGAAAGAAAAGTTCATTTAAACCAGGGGTGAGCAAACTTTTTGGCCCGAGGGCCACATTGGCGTGGGGAAATTGCATGCAGGGCCATAAATGTAGGGCTGGGGCAGGGGGTGCGGTGTTCAGGAAGGGGCTCAGGGCAAGGGGTTGGGGCAGAGGAGGGGGGTGGGATGTACGAGGGGGCTCAGGGAAGGGGGTTGGGGTGCAGGAGAGGTGAAGGCAGAATGCGGCGGGGGCTCAGGGCAGGAGGTTGGGGTGCAGGTGGGGTGTGGCAGGGGGCTCAAGGCAGGGGGTTTGGGTGCAGGAGGGAGTGCGGGGTGCAGCAGGGGGCTCGGGGTTGGGTTGCAGGAGGGGTTCAGGGTGCGGTCTCCGGCCCAGCACTGCTTACCTGGAGCAGCTCCAGGGTGGCAGCAGCACGCAGCAGGTCCAGGGAAGGCTCTCTGCCTGCCTGCCCGCGCTGGCCTCGGCCCCACACCACTCTGGGAAGCAGCCAGCACCACGTCACTGTGGCCCCTGGGGGACGGTGGGCCGAGGTCTCCACAAGCTGCCCTTGCCTGTGGGTACCTCCCCTGAAGCTCCCATTGACCACAGTTCCCCATTCCTGCGCAGAGCCCTCTTCCCCCCTCCCCCAGGGCCGCAGGGACGTGGTGCCAGCCATTTCCCGGAACGGCACAGAGGTGGCAAGCCCACGGGCTGGATCCAAAGCCCTGAGGGGCCGGATCCAGCCTGCAGGCCGTAGTTTGCCCACCCCTCATTTAAACACAGTGTCCCTAGTGCTGTCTTGAATCGGCCTTCCACTTTGATTTGCCAGTACCTTTCTAGGAACAGACACTGGCTAATTTTGGAAATCCTTTATTTTGTTACATTGATTTGCAGGAGGTTTACTTGAGAATAAGTGAGAGTAAGACATAACACATTTTATATTGCCCTTGATCTTTAATGTAGGTTTGTTTTTAGACAATGGTAACCATGCATAGACTTGTTTTTTTTTCAATATGTGTCTTGTATTCTAAAAAAATTGAACTGTTTAATTATTTGATATTTGGTAAGGGTTTTGGCATAGTTGGAAAAAGAAACTTTGTTCCTTTTGTTCCATGGCTGAAAAGTCACACACATCTTTACTGAGCACTATAATTTTTACCCACTTTTGGCAAGTGTTCTGCATTTCCTGACTCTCAACTTTGCAATAGTCTACATTTTTTAATCTTTTTACCAGATCCTGCAAGCACAAAGAATAAAAATGATAATTTCTCTTATATATAAATGTAATAGAAAGATCCTTTCTCCGCTCCCAGATAAGAGGAAGAAAACGATGATGAAACAAATTTATAATCCAGATTCCTCCCTTTCAGAATGTTCCAACCAAACAATGTTACCACAAAGCTCTATACCACTCCTTGCTTCTTGCTTCCACCCTAGCTCCAGATGACAGGATCTCAGGTTCCCAATGGTCAATCTTCTCTGATATGTTTTGGAGAATCACAGATCCTTTGAAGCTTAGGTGTTCAGGTGGGCCTTCCTATGAGCTTTTGCCACCAATTTTGTAAACACTGAAACCCCCCAAAAATGTGAATAAGAGAGCTGCCCAATGTAGTTTGCACTCTGGCCACTTAAGATAATCCATTCAAGAGACTCCTGATCAAGTGGATTACAGTTGGCCATTGCCTGTCCTGCAGAACTGTACTTTCCATAGACCAGCCCTTGTTGATATATAGATACCAAAACCCCAACAATGGTCCCAGAATCATGCATCTTGAGAGCAGTAGAAAATATATGCCAGATGGCTTGTGCTTTTGATTGAGCGTCATATGCTCAAAGGGTATAGTCTACACCTCCAGAATCCCAGAGCTATTCAAATGCAGGAACTCGTTGAAACCAGCCCTGTATGTTCTTTGCATGCTTGGGCCATGTGCCATATCTGCTATACTGTGTCCTGCTTGTGTCCCCTTGTTGCATCCTTTTGTGTACAATTAGACTATTCTACGCTTCATACTGAAGCATTTGATAACTGATGTGGATTTTTGGTGTTAGATGTTTTAACACCAAGTTACAAGTTCATTTCCTAGAGGACATGTTCTAGACTTGAGTGAAAGATGGGACAAAAGCTTTTGATGTCGGGATGGTTATTTAATCATAGATTAAATAAAGTAATATCAAAGTAGGTTTTTAAAAACTTTTCACGTATTCACTATAAAACTTCAGAAACAAAGACATGAAACATCCTAGTGCTAGATGCAGTGTGTCTATTTTTCCTAGGTATGTAGTATATTTTCTTCCTTTTTTGGATGAAAAGAGAACATATTCAAATAACTATAAGTAATCTGAAAGCTGCATTTTATCATCTTTTATAAGCAATTCTCATCCTAAATATGAAAGTAAAATGAGAACCTGACAAGAATTAAAAAGTAGAACTTCAATTAAAAAAAAACAATTTTAGATTATTTTTACCACCACTTAAATACAGTTTTACTTTATAAAATAGAATATTTAGAAGATAGAACTGAGGTAAGCCAACTGCAATATACCTGGGCATGAAGCATTCAACAGTTAGGAAACTCCAGCTAGTATAAAACACTGGGGTAAGTCTCCTCAGCAACAGAGGCTACCGCAAACACATCACACCTGTCCTCCGCTCTATACACTGACTTCCCATGGAATTTCGAATCAAGTTCAAGGTCTTCATACTATCTTAAAGGTGCTCAATGGCTGAGGCCCAGATTATCTAAAAGATCCACCCCAGTTTGAAGATAAAGTCCAAGGCTGTGAACTTTGCTCTTCTGGCACAGTGGAACTTTCTACAATAATGATAGCCCTTTCTTGGGAACTGGCCCAAGACAAAAGAATGAACTCCCACAAGAACTAATAACCATCACAAACCTCACTACTTTCCACTCTAAGAGCAAGTCATATTTCTTTGGCCTTTCCTTTTCTCATATAAACATATAGCTCTGTGTGTATGTGTGTGTAAATATATATTTTTTAAATCCAAAGTAAAACATTCCACTGCACACAATCTTCCCCTGCGGAGGAGATGACAGAACAAACGAGCAACAGATGTTCGTCACATTGCTTAATGCATTACTGGAGGGTACTCAGATATTATGGTTAAAGGTGCGGTATAAGAACCTGTATAGAACAGAATAGTATATATGTAGGCCATGTGCTGTTAAAGTGGCTTGTTAAGAGGTTGGATGCTCCAGCAGAGTCGATAGGAGCATTCTAGTGCCTTCATGAGACTAAGCAAGCACTGCAGTATCTGTATCAGACAAAAATGTTTCATAAAGTATTACGTGCTTCCAATATCGCCCTTCCCAAAATATCGCCCTTCCCAAAGTTATGAGGCCAGTTCAACAAATCCATTTGCAAGCTATGAAAGGATGAAATGGGCCTTAAAATAGAACAAGAGAGTCACTACCATCAACCTGTCACAATGAAGTATAAAAGACTGTTTTATAGCTGTCTTCAAAGCTAGGTACAAGGTCTTGTTTCCCTTAGCTGTTTCATTCAAACTAAAACTTTGAAAAATTAAACTTTTAGTAGAGGGCTCTTCAATCTAGCAGACAAAGGCATAAAAAGATACAATGACTGGAAGCTGAAGCTAGATAAATTCAGGCTAGATTTAAGGCACAGTTTTTTAAGAGTGATGATAATTAACTATCAGGATGTTGTGGATTCTCAATCACTTAAAGTCTTTAAATCAGAATTGGATGATGCTCTAAAAGATGTGCTGGGTGAAATTCTGTGCCCTGTGTTACACAGTAAGTCAAAACAAGATCATATTGGTCCTTACTGGCCTTGATGTAAAAACAGGCTATTGCTGGTAAGGGTATTCATTCATTCATTCAAATCCAAGATTTTTCTTGAATTTCATTTCTCACATGACTGTTGAATTAAAAAATTAAATTTAAGTAATTTTGTTATTCAAGAAGGAAAGCATTTTTGGGGTAGCCACAATTTGTTCTTATATACAAGTATTATATACAGTATTTTAGTACAAAGCCATCTTTCATAAAGACAATGTTGATATGCTCCTGCTGTAATAGCAAATTTTAGAAGTTGTTTAAGAAAAATTGTTCTCCTTAACCTCTGAGGATAGGACAAGAAGCAATGGGCTTAAATTGCAGCAAGGATGGTTTAGGTTGGGCATAAAGAAAAATTTCCTGTCAGGGTGGTTAAGCACTGGAATAAATTGCCCAGGGAGGTTGTGGAATCTCTGTCATTGAAGATTTCAAGAGTAGGTTAGACAAACATCTATCAGGTATGGTCTAGGTAATACTTAGTCCTGCCTTGAGTGCAGTGGACTGCACTAGAAGACCTCTCAAGGTCCCTTCCAGGTGTACAATTCTGTGAAATATATTATTGCTATTAGAAATCATGCTTCTTAGAATCAGTCCCAGTATCACTCTTTCTCCCATATTTTTAATCTTCCTTAGGATTACATAGTCTTTTTTTAAAAGAGCAAAATACATTCTCCCTCCTCCTTGTAACAACCTTTTATGTACTGGAAACTGTTACCATGTCACACCGCTCAGTCTTCTCGTCTTCAGACTAAACAAACCCAATTTTTTCAATCTTCCTCACAGGTCATGTTTTCTAAACCTTTAATAATTTTTGTTGCTCTTCTCTGGACTTTTTCCAATTTGTCCACATCTTTTCTGAAATGTGGTGCCTAGAACTCTAGTTGAAGCCTAATCAGCGTGGAGTAGAGCAGAAGAATTACTTCTTGTGTCTTATTTACAACACTCCTGCTAATACATCCCAGATTGATGTTCTCTTTTTTTGCAACAGTGTTTCACTATTGACTTATATTTAGCTCGTGATCCACTATGACCCCCAGCTCCCTTTCCAGAGTACTCCTTCCTAGGCAATCAATTCCCATTTTCTATGTGTGCAACTGATTATTCTTTCCTAAGTGGAGTACTTTGCATTTGTTCTTACTGAATTTCGTCCTATTTACTTCAGACCATTTCTCCAGTTTGTGCACATCATTTTGAGTTTTAATCCTATCCTCCAAATTTAAAGATGAATTGCACTCATATAGTAATGATAAATGTTTTCCCCTTATTTAAGATACTTCAATTTTTGTCCAGTTTTGTAACTGTCTACAAAGTTGTATGGTATAAGTTATTGGTAGACGTATAGTGCAGTCTCATTCTTCTAAAGGGAAAAAAAAAAAACTCTACATTTCTAGTTATTTACCTCTTAGATACTTTTGGTCACTTGTTTTGCCAGTTGCTTCTTAGCTGTTTGTGTAATTTATTTTAAAAGTTTTGAAAAGCTACTTGACAATGTGTTCAGCTGAGCATTAAATAATGAAAACGTTGTAATATAGGTGTGCCCTATGCTTATCAAGCAAATTTCCTGTTTAGCTAGTCCAGCTAAAACATTTTCCTGTTTTTTTTCCAGTGTTATCCAAGATAAATTCTGTGGCATCATTAACATTTCTGTGGAAGGGCTGCATGATGTTATGACTGAAGATCCTGAAACAAGAACATACAAAGAGTAAGTGGAAAATCTAATTAACCCATGTGTGCTGAATAGTACTAGCAGTTTAAGATTTGTGCTCTCGCTCTCCCTCTCCCTGGAAAAACTGCTTTGGGGAGTTGAGACAGTTGCATGTTCTGAAGAAGTCTGTTTTCACAATAGTAGATTTTTTTTGTATGGGGTTTCATGGGAGTATTGAAGCATGAGAAAAGTTTTGTAATTTTGTAACAAGCTTGAAGTGGGAGTAGACTAAATTAGACTTTGGCTAATAAATTCACCTACCACATGGTTTTACAAATTGTGCGTGTTCTTGCGTGTGCGCGCTCCGATTTGTAAGATATTGTGGTAGGTAAATGTATGAGGCAATGCCTAATTTGTAAGGCTGTCGATTAATCGCAGTTAACTCACGCGATTAACTCAAAAAATTGTAATTAAAAAAATAGTGATTAATCACAGTTTTAATTTCACTGTTAAACAGTAGAATACTAATTTAAATGTATTAAATATTTTGGACATTTTTCTACATTTTTATATATTGTATTCTGTGTTGTAACTGAAATCAAAGTGTATATTATTTTTTATTACAAATATTTGCACTGTAAAAATTATAAAAGAAATAGCATTTTTCAATTCACATCATACAAGTACTGTAGATTTTTTTCGGTTACCTAAATGCGCTCAAAAACAAAACAATGTAAAACTTCAGAGCCTACAGGTCCACTAAGTCCTCCTACTTATTCCGCCAATCACTAAGACAAACAAGTTTGTTTACATTTAGAGGAGATAATGCTGCCCTCTTATTTACAATGTCACCAGAAAGTGAGAACAGGCATTTGCATGGCACTTTTGTAGCCGGCATTGCAAGGTATTTACATGCCAGATATGCTAAACATTCATATGCCCCTTCATACACAGGCCACCTTTCCAGAGGACAATATTTAAATAAATGGTATTCTATTATTGTTTAACAGTGCGATTAATCACAGTTAATTTTTTTAAGCGCTTGACAGCTTTATTAACTTGATCTCTTTATTGCATGGCTTTTCATGAGCATGTGTACACTTACACCCCTATGTATATATTAAAGAGCATTTGTTTTATAAATTATATGTACTTCATTCAGTGTTTCTCCTAAGGTGGTACACCTCTACCCTGATATAACGCTGTCCTCAGGAGCCAAAAAATCTTACCATATTATAGGTGAAACTGCGTTATATTGAACTTGCTTTGATCCACTGAAGCATTCCCCTCCCCCCCCCTCCCCGAGCGCTGCTTTACCGCGTTCTATCTGAATTCGTGTTATATCAGGTCGCATTATATCAGGGTAGAGGTGTATCAATAAAAGCATAAGTTTTTCAGGCTTGTTCCCAAAGCAACAAAGCTTGCCTGTTGAGACTAAATTGTATAAAATGGAAATAAAATGACCTTGATTTATTGCTTAAAATGAACCATGTGTTTTTGCAAGATATTCTGTTTCTAGTGTTTGGGGAGAAAATCAAGACTGGATGAAATCTGGTACCCAACTTACAGCACTGGAGAGACTGGGAGCCCATTCTACAAGAGTAACCCTTCCTCCACAGCTTGTCTACGTAATAGTATCTGCATCTTAGATGTAAAAGTCTTTATTTAAAAGATCCTCATCCCTCTTCATGAGAATTACTGTGTGCTAATCTTCTGCAAGGCATATCTGATGATGCAGTTTCTTGAGAGAGAAAGGAACGTTATTAATCAGTAACTGGAGCTCCCAAAATATATTGTTGCTGCAGATCCACATTTATCCATCCTCCTTCCTTGCTCCTTGGGAGTACTGCAGCTACTTTAGACGAAGTAGAGAAATGAATACTTATGTGACGAGGCCTGGTTCTTGGGTCCACAGATGGAAATCCCCCTCCCCCCCATGTTTAAAATATGTTAGAATGGTTGTGAAATTGCAAGGCCAGTGTGTCTCTGCAGAGGTTATATATTCTGAGAAGTCTAGTCATTGGTAAGAAATTCTCCTTCTACAGAGGTCATAAGCACTGTGACTCAGGTGTTTTCGGACTTACAAAGGATTCCTTAACAACCTTAGAAGTACTTCTAAGTCACAATGTATTTATGGTCAGGTAGAGCCTTTGTAATTCTGAATGTGCTGCTCTGCCTAAATGCATTAAAACAACGTAAATTACAGAGGTATTTCGGAGTGTAAAAAAACAAATGTAGGTACTGCTTTCACACATCCAATTCCTTTATGCCTTAATCCTCCTTAAACATTTACAATGAAATATAAAAATAAATAAAATAAAATGAACAATCGTGAAGAGTAAACCTTTTTGTTAATGGAAAAAACAAAGACTAGCAATAACACATCAATATAAGCCGCCATCATATTTTATTCCCCAAGCAGAGACCATATCAGCTACAAGAGAGAGAAAGCAGGATTTTGCATATAAATATCTTTCTATTGATAACACTCACACATATGTATGAAGGGGAAAAATCTGTTCTCTAATGCTATGGTTCTAAGGATATCAAAATACAATGTATTCTAGAAAGCAAGAGTGTCGTCATTGAGATTTTCTCCAGCATGTTTATCTTCTGTCAAGTTAGAGGATGTTTTAGCTGAAAAATAATTTGAATTCAGTTTACAACTTTATATTGCAAAAAACCAGTGTTGTTCAAGCTCATAAATAATATACACTGTTCCTCTGTTTAATTTGGCAGCAACAGGGATATTAAACAGGAAGAAGTTAAATTCCGCTATATATTTTAACCCCCTGCTAAAAAAATTAAAAAGTGTTCCCTTTGAACTACATCAAACACATCCCTACAAGAAAAAACAGAACTTTAAAACTCAGAGATAACACATAATTTCTTTATCTCATCAGCTCCAAAATTCAGTGTCAATCTGACAAAAAAACAGATATCACAATGAAAGCAGAGTGTGATGTCATAGCTGACATTGGTTCAAAATATGGATTATCCATTGTCAACAGATCCCTCTTGTACCTGTGAAGAGAGCATGGAGCTTAAGCTTTATAATGCAGGAATCAAAAAGGTCTTACTATAGGAGAGGAGCGTTCCTTTAATTTCAAGCATCTCTTAGATATAATTTAAACACATTGAGGGGTTTGTTAATTAAGTAACTGTCAGTATGGAAGAGAAATGTACAAAATATAAATTGATTGAATATTTTGTTTTTCCAGTGCAACACAGCATATCTGAACACCACATCAAACCAGTAATCTGTGTAGCCTGATATCCTGTCGCTGATAATGACCAATGCAACATACTTCAGAGGAAGGTTGCAATAAACTCCATAGTAGATAAATAAGGATAAACTGCCTGATAGGGGACAATTCTTTCTAATCGCTTTGTTTGTATGTTTTAATTGGTTTATGCCCTAAAGCAGGAGGTCTTTATATCTGGTACAAAAAGTTTTTTTACCCTATGTATGTAACTGTGGATGTTCCCATTTTTCATCCAAGTGTGTAATCCTTGTGACAATGAGTTGTACAGGTTAAGTATGTGCTGTGTAAAAAGAGTATTTTCCTTTGTCAGATTTTATATATTACTTTTAAATTTCATGGAATATTCTTTGTTCCACTCTGCTTCTCGGAGATTCATTGTCCTAAATTAAAGTCTCAGTTTGTTCATATAAAGAAGCAAGTTTACTTGCTGTACTGGTTTGTGTAAGTCACCTAAACTCCGTGCTGAGGTATGAATCAAATCCAATTTCTGTTCTACTGATTCATGTGTCATTATCAGAGCAAGTTTTTGTGTGGTTAGAACTTAGTAACATTTTCTGCCTCTTCATTTTGTGTAACTTCGGAAAGTATTATTTCAGCTGTAAGTTGCAAAGTCTGATTTTGTTAACTGCCAGATGGTCCATAATACTACCACCTCCTTACCATAGGCTTTTGCAAAGAGCTCTGTGGATCTGGTTATTTTATGGTTGGTAGTTTGTTACTGGTTAAGAATCTCTCTGTAATTGCCTTTCCCGGTGTTCATTTAGACACTAAAGGAACTGGGATAGGGTTGTATTAATGTTTTGTCAAGGGCAGTTTTTGTTTTTGTTCCCCCCTTCCCGGAGACAGTTTATTTACTATCCCCAGTGAAAAAATACTCAAAAATCTTAGACTTCAATTATAATGCAGCCTGGAACCTTCATTGGCAACTTGGGTTTACACTACAATGGTGCAGACTCCATGGCTTATCTTAAACATAAAACAAGGGAAACCCTTGGGTTCTGTGGTTGCTATTCAAACACAAACTTCTCTTTCACGTTGCTAATATATATAGTTTTGTAGTATGCTGTTGACTTGCAAAGGGGAGAGAAAGGATCTGTGAACTAACTAGTGTCAGAACTGATGCGAGTCTTGTGATACATTTCCCAAGTATAGATATGTCCTAAGAGAGAACAGTCTTGAAACAAAGGGAACTGACACCTTCATTAGCTCATTGAGGAGCACTTGGACTGCAGCATCTTCACCACAGGGGGCTTATTACATTATTTATTGGCTCATCATAACTTTGGGGTCAGAAATTTGCAGCCCCACATCCATATGTGTGCCTTTCCTTTCATTTCTACCGATCTGCATCAAATTATGGAACACACATCTCCTTTTGAAAATAAATTTCTTATTCACCAATTCACTTTTACTGAAGACCCTAATCACTTTTTACTGTAATAAAACAAACCTCTGAGAGCCATTTTTAAAGTGCACCAAGCATTTGTGACGTGAAATACTGGGATTATATAGCACTGTTATTAAACTGAACCTTGAAAAACCTTAATGAAAGAATAAGTTAAACCACCACAGAGCACAAAAGTAGAGACAACTTTATTAGTAAGCAGCATTCAACAGTAGGCTTACTTTGCAGCCTTGGCAAATGCACAGTTCTTATAAAGCAGAACCAATCCCTCAGCATCTGAAATTTTTAAACTTCAAAACCTGACTTAAACCAGAGACTTCAATAGAAAAACATTTGAGCCCTCTTTGTAACCACAGTAACTTCTAAATCCATATGTCTATTTAGTGTAGCAAACAAACTGAAAAAAACGGGACTTGGTTTTACATATGCTGTAGGAATACATGTTTTAAAAACTGGCTCAATATATTCTAGCTGAAAACAAGTTGTCTAAGCAGGTTGGCAATTTAAAAAGGACACTATTGCCTCTAACAGTGGAAGCACCCCTTTACAATAAAATAGGTACCGCTAAACCTCTTGAGTGACATGGGACCCTTTATGTTATCTGTTGATAATCCTGTTGAGGTGGCTACTGTTAAAAAGCAATGCTAGTTTTTAAACAACTTATAAATATTTTTCCATTATCTTGAAGACCTAGTCTGCCATTTATTTCTTGAGTGTTTTAATTCTTAGTGTGAATTTACAATATCTGTATTCCTGTTCTTAGCTGCATGTTGATGTCTCATTTTGAGGAGCCCAAAATGACAGAAGATGAGGAACCTCCTACAGAACAGGACAAAAGGAAGAAGACGGTAAGCTCTTTATATCTTTAGTTAAATGTTTGGAGTTATAATTTAATACAGTAGTCAACCTTAAGTCTTTGCCACTGGATTTGGTTCATCCATTGTTGTCATTTATAGTACGCTTTAAAAACTCTACTCCCAATCTGAGAGGTCAGGAACCTTTAGAACAAATTGCATAGAATAGACAATTATACTTTTGCATTTTTTTCAGACTCTAAAGTCTAGTAAAGAACAAAATAGTCAGACACATAGCAGAACCTAATTTGTTGGGGAATAGTCAACACGTTTTTTGTAAAGGGAAATCATACCTCCCCAAGCTACTAGAATTCTTTAAGGGGGTCAACAAGCATGTGGACAAGGGGGATCCAGTGCATATAGTGTATTTAGATTTTCAGAAAGCCTTTGACAAGGTCCCTCACCAAAGGCACTTAAGCAAAGTAAGCAGTCGTGGGATAAGAAGGAAGGTTCTCTCATGGATTGGTAACTGGTTAAAAGATCGGAAACAAAGGGTAGGAATAAATGGTCAGTTTTCAGAATGGAGAGAGGTAAATAGTGGTGTCCCCCAGGGATCTGTACTGGGCTCAGTCCTATTTAACATATTCATAAATGATCTGGAAAAGGGGATAAACAGTGAGGTGGCAAAATTTGAAGATGATACGAAACTACTCAAGATAGTTAAGTCCCAGGCAGACTGTGAAGAGCTATAAAAGGCTCTCTCAAAACTTGGTGACTGGGCAACAAAATGGCAGATGAAATTCAGTGTTGATAAATGCAAAGTAATGCACATCAGAAAACATAATCCCAACTATACATATAAAATGATGGGGTCTAAATTAGCTGTTACCACTCAAGAAAGAGATCTTGGAGTCATGGTGGATAGTTCTGTGAAAACATACACTCAATGTGCAGCAGCAGTCAAAAAAGCGAACAGAATGTTGGGAATAATTAAGAAAGGGATAGATAATAAGACAGAAAATATCATATTGCCTCTATATAAATCCATGGTATGCCCACATCTTGAATACTGCGTGCAGATGTGGTCGCCCCATCTCAAAAAAGATATATTGGAATTGGAAGAGGTTCAGAAAAGGACAACAAAAATGGTTAGGGGTATGGAACAGCTACCATTTGAGGAGAGGTTAATAAAACTGGGACTTTTCAGCTTGGAAAAGAAATGACTAAGGGTGGATATGATTGAGGTCTACAAAATCATGACTGATGTGAAGAAAGTAAATAAGGAAGTGTTATTTACTCCTTCTCTTAACACAAGAACTAGGGGTCAACAAATGAAATTAATAGGCAGCAGGTTTAAAATAAACAAAAAGAAGTATTTTTTCACACAACACAGTCAACCTGTGGAACTTCTTGCCAGAGGAGGTTGTGAAGGCCAAGACTACAACAGGGTTCAAAAAAAGAACTAGATAAATTCATGGAGGATAGATGCATCAATGGCTATTAGTCAGGATGGGCAGGGACGGTGTCCCTAGCCTCTGTTTGCCAGAAGCTGGGAATGGGTGACAGGGGATGGATCACTTAATGATTACCTGTTCTGTTCATTCCCTCTGGGGCAACTGGCACTGGCCACTGTCGGAAGACAGGATACTGGGCTAGATGGAACTTTGATCTGACCCAGTATGGTTGTTCTTATATTCTTAAAGAAATGCTGCCAAGAAGTGATGGGGGGGAGGAGAAAAAAAATCGCTCAATATGTCTTCCAGTTTTTGCCTATGTCTCAAACAGGAACATTACTAAGAATTTCCAAAAATTTAGCCTTTCTTGCAGGAAAAAAAAAAGTATAAGCACAGAATAATAGTTAGAAACTTGAAACATTTTCTATCCTCTAGAACAGAAGTGACAGTACATATCTGTAACGATTTGTTTAAGTCATATTTCATTCTTTCTTTGGTAGGAAGCCAACATCTTATATAAACATTTGGCTTTCATGTTCTTTGGTATATAGTTGGCAGTTTTCTCAGGTGGTTCTTAATTTCCTTAAATTGTATGAAAGGTTTCAGAGTAGCAGCCGTGTTAGTCTGTATCCGCAAAAAGAAAAGGAAGACTTGTGGCACTTTAGAGACTAAGAAATTTATTTGAGCATAAGCTTTCGTGAGCTGCAGCTCACTTCATCGGATGCATGTAGTCGAAAATACAGTGGGGAGATTTATATACACAGAGAACATGAAACAATGGGTGTTACCATACACACTGTAACAAGAGTGATCAGGTAAGGTGAGCTATTACCAGCAGGAGAGCGGGGCGGGGGGACCTTTTCTGGTGATAATCAAGGTGGGCCATTTCCAGCAGTTGACAAGAACGTGTGAGGAACAGTAAAGGGGGGAAATAAACATGGGGAAATAGTTTTACTTTGTGTAATGACACATCCACTCCCAGTCTTTATTCAAGCCTAAGTTAATTATATCCAGTTTGCAAATTAATTCCAATTCAGCAGTCTCTCGTTGGAGTCTGTTTCTGGAGTTTTTTTGTTGAAGAATTGCCACTTGTAGGTCTGTAATTGAATGACCAGAGAGATTGAAGTGTTCTCCAACTGGTTTTTGAATGTTATAATTCTTGACATCTGATTTGTGTCCATTGATTCTTTTACGTAGAGACTGTCCAGTGTGGCCAATGTACATGGCAGAGGGGCATTGCTGGCACATGATGGCATATATCACATTGGTAGATGTGCAGGTGAACGAGCCTCTGATAGTGTGGCTGATGTGATTAGGCCCTATGATGGTGTCCCCTGAATAAATATGTGGACACAGTTGGCAACAGGCTTTGTTGCAAGGATAGGTTCCTGGGTTAGTGTTTTTGTTGTGTGGTGTGCGGTTGCTGGTGAGTATTTGCTTCAGGTTGGGGGGCTGTCTTACTGTAAGCAAGGACTAGCCTGTCTTCCAAGATCTATGAGAGTGATGGGTCTCCTTCAGGATAGGTTGTATATCCTTGTTGATGCCCTGGAGAGGTTTTAGTTGGGGGCTGAAGGTGATGGCTAGTGGCGTTCTGTTATTTTCTTTGTTGGTCCTGTCCTGTAATAGGTAACTTATGGGTACTCTTCTGGCTCTGTCAATCTGTTTCTTCACTTCACCAGATCAGACAAATCAGACATCAAGACGTCTCTAAGGTGCCACAAGTCCTCCTTTTTTAAATTTCAGGCTAATTTTAAGTAGAGCCGATTAATGTTTTAGGTCAACTCTGCATATTAATCTAGCTAAATCCACTTTTCATTAAGATTGCAGTATCCCTAATTACAATAATCCCATTCAGCTGTTTTTAATTTTGTATTTTTAATTCTAAACTTCCATAGTTTAAGTTAATTAGAACATATTCATTAAAAGAAATAATAAAACAGTTTCACAATCCACAAAAATATTATCCTACTGATACATAGCAGGTTTATTGTATCCTTTTATAATGATAGTGGTTTGGTTGCTTTAATAGAGCCAAGTTCAGTAAGAATGCAATGCTTGTAAATTGTTTTGAAGACCTGTTTGCAATAAAATTCTATGCTAAGTGCTCCCTTTTTGGCAGCAGGTACCCAGACCCAACAATGCTAATTCAGGATATATTTGCTGTTGCACAAAACAATCCACTTCTTCCCTTCACCTTAGTCGTTGTCTTTTAGTCCAAGCTTGAATTTTTGTTCTTCCTCCCTAGGTTTTTTTTTTTCCTGATAGGGTACTGATATACAGAACCCGTCATCTGAACTGTCATAGACCAAGCCACAGAATGACATTGTATGGCATTCACCTTTTAATTTACTTTGTGTGTCTCATTTGAGACAATGCAGACTCACTACCAACCAGGCTTTCCAAGCACTGGTGTTTACAAGAAATCCACCATCTTATATCGGGAGGTAGAGTAGCTTAACATATTTCTTTCAGGTCAGAAGGAAGTAATGTGGAGAAACAGAGGAGGGAATCCTAGATAACAGGGAAATCTTCTTCAGTGGTAACTGGTCGTCATCCTAGTAGTCACAGTAAGTGACAAGGAGAAATCCAGGATCTGCACTTCTGCAACTGAGCCACCGAAAGCAAATTTGTCAGTGAGAGGGAATGTAAAATCTCCCTAGTGTAATTTTGTTATTTCATTAAACAAAATATTTCTTTGAGTAACAGAACATTTAGATAAAAGGGCTGCATCTGGTACGCCAAAAATCAGTTTTTGAAAATGACATCATCATATTAAGCATGTGCATTTCTTCTTTTGTCTGCATTGTTTCATCAGCTGACTTCTAAGAATGAATGGTTCTTCTTCAAGTGTTTTCTCATGTCGATTCCATTCTAGGTATGCGCGCGCCCACGTGTGCGGTCGTCAGAGATTTTTGCCTGGATTATTTAATTTAAACACCACTGAGGTTCGTGAAGTTAGTGGTATTCGTAGAGCCAGCTGTGGCGCCATTTCCAGTGCTGCACTCATGCGTCGGTATGTCAGGTGCCACTTGCTCTATGCTCTCTCAGTTCCCTCTTACTGCCTGTGGTGGTTAGTCGGAGCACCTGTCTTTGCATAGCAAGGGCTAGTGGTTTCATCTCTTCTGACTTCGAGCCTTAGGGCCTTGTAAATAGTTGTTAGTAGTAGTTAGTTAAATGTAGTTAGGAGTTAGAAGTTAGAGTCCCAGCGGGGACTTTGCCCCAGGTGAAGCATGCCCCAGTCTCCAGGGTTTAAGCCCTGTGCGGACTGTCACAAACTAAGTGACCCCCACAACTGCCGCCTCAAGTACTTTGGGGGAGTCACATGTGAAAGACATGTGCCATATTTGTAAAAATTTTCGACCCCGGATTCAGAAAGAGCGGGATATTGGTTTGCGGGCTTTCGTCATGGAGGTGGCCCTTTGTCTGACTTCCGAGCCTTCCTGCCAAGACTCGCCTAGTACCTCGGCCTCAGTGCACAGCACACCCCTGGCACCAGGCTCCGCCCAGCACCTCTCCCCATCACCCAGAAAGAAAATGAAGAAGCCCAAGACAGGCAGCATTCTCTATTTCCATGCCACAGATCTCCGGCAGCACAGCCCAGATCTTCTGGGGCTCACCGTCGGTCACTGGCACCACAATCATGATCTCCACCATCTCAATGCAGATCGCCTCAGGGAAGGCGCCAGTCTCCGTTGCACTGGTGCACCGTTCATCCTCCACCGGTCATCCTCAGCCCAGCTCTCGGTTGCCTGCCCTGTCGTAATTCCAGTCCCCCTGGCCCCCTTGATACCAGCACAGGTCCTCCCACTCCAAACACCGGTCTCCGGCAGCGACGGTCAGCAGGCAGACACAGGGGTCAGTGGCCCTGCCGTGGTCACCAGAAGGGGATTCCTCTGGCACGGAAGGGCAGTTCAGCCCCTGGCCAAGACCCCACCAGCGCAAATGGTCACCTAAGGCCGCGTCGACATCTACGGCCGCCTTGGTAGCACAGCCAGTGGCCAGCGCAGTGGCCTTAAAAGAGTGCATGGGTCATGCTGGTAATGCACTGCCAGTGGAGGAGATGGCTGAGCAGGTGGACATCTTGTTCAGTGTCATCTCAGCCTCTACTCCGGCATGTGTTGCAGTACTGGTGCATGATGGGGTCCTGAAAATTGCCATGGCCCTCTGGTAAACCCCGTCACCCATCCCTCCCACCTCCAAAAGGGCCGAAAAGAAGTACTTCATCCCGGCCAAAGGGTTTGAGTACCTTTATACCTGCCCACATCCAGACTTGCTGGTTGTCTCTGTGGCCAATGAAAAGGACAAGCATGGGCAATCTAGTTCAACTGCCAAAAATAAAGAGGCCAAAAGACTGGACATTTTGGAGAGAAAAATGTATTCAACAGCCAGCCTGCAATTCCAGATGGTGAACCATCAGGCCCTCTTGGGCAGGTACAGTTTTAACTCATGGGACTCCCTCCATAAGTTCAAGGCGACCCTCCCTCAGGATCTAGCCCAGGAATTTGGTACCCTGGTGGAGGAGGACACCACGACAGCCAGATGGCGAGGGATGTGGCAGACTCGGCAGCTAGGGTGGTCGCATCGGGGTGGTCATGAGGTGCAGCTCCTGGCTTCAGACTCCCAGCCTGTCCCAAGAGATGCAGACCTCTATCCAGGACCTCCCATTCGATGGGAATGGTCTCTTTTCAGAGCAAACTGATGCGACACTGCATTGGTAAAAGGACACTCGGGCCACCCTTCGCTCGCTGGGCATGCATATGCCCCAGTCTGCATGGAAGAAGTTATGGCCACCCCTGCCACCAAGACCTTGGCAGCCTCGTCAAGGGTATGCAAGGAGAAGGGAGAAGGACACGAGCTTGTGAGTCTCCTAGAATGGAATCGACATGAGCAAGCATGCAAAGAAGAAAAAACGGTTACCTATCTTTTCGTACCTGTTGTTCTTCGAGATGTGTTGCTCATGTCCATTCCATTACCCGCCCTCCGACCCCTTTGTCGGGGTTGTCGGCAAGAAGGAACTGAGAGGGCGTAGGGCTGGTGGCGCTTGATATACCGACACATAAACGCAGCACTCAAAGGGGTGCCAGAGCTGCCCCTATGGATACCGCTAAGGCAAAAATCTCCAATGACCACGCACGTGGGTGCGTGCACATCTAGAATGGAATGGACATGAGCAACACATCTTGAAGAACAACAGTTATGAAAGGTAGGTAACTGTTTTTTACTTTTGAATGATTGACAGTGCAACCTGTCAGAAATCTACTATATTATTTTTTCATGCATTATGGAGAGATACTTTATTTGTAAATGTAGTTTTATAAGAGTATAGCAAGTTAGTTACTAGAGTGTTGTTCTCTCTATATTTAAGAGTGTTTCAGTACAGCAGTTAAAAGTTTTTCTAAAGTACATCATGCTCCATTAACTATAAATCTAGGGCCAGACTCTCAGCTGCACTTAATCCATTTTGCAATAAATGGTCTGAATTCAAACAGTAGTCCCATGACCCATGAGATATTGGGAACACAATGGAAAAAGTCTCTGTAAAGTGAGGTTTAAATAATACTTTCTGGTCAGTTAAGGATTATTTAATTTAAACACCACTGGGGTTTATCTTGGAATAGAATGTTAATTCATTGCTTTATAGTTTTAGAGACAGATTTCTTCTGATAATGAGTATCACAACATAACTGAAACATTTTTAAAGTGAAATAACAGTGTGCACTGCATACTAGGGAAAAAGAAAAGGAGGACTTGTGGCACCTTAGAGACTAAGAAATTTATTTGAGCATAAGCTTTTGTGAGCTACAGCTCACTTCATCGGATCCATGTAGTGGAAAATACAGTGGGGAGATTTTATATACACAAAGAACATGAAACAATGGGTGTTACCATACACAAGAATGATCAGGTAAGGTGAGCTATTACCAGCAGGAGAGCGGTAGGGGGGAACCTTTTGTAGTGATAATCAAGGTGGGCCATTTCCAGCAGTTGACAAGAACACGTGAGGAACAATAGGGGGGGAGATAAACATGGGGAAATAGTTTTACTTTGTGTAATGACACATCCACTCCCAGATACCACACGATCCGTTGTCTACAGCCAAGCTCTACGGTACAACCGCATTTGCTTCAACCCCTCAGACAGAGACAAACACATACAAGATCTCTATCTAGCGTTCTTACAACTACAATACCCACCTGTTGAAGTGAAGAAACAGATTGACAGAGCCAGAAGAGTACCCAGAAGTCACCTACTACAGGACAGGACCGACAAAGAAAATAACAGAAAGCCACTAGCCATCACCTTCAGCCCCCAACTAAAACCTCTCCAGGTAATCATCAAGGATCTACAACCTATCCTGAAGGACGACCCATCACTCTCACAGATCTTGGGAGACAGGTCAGTCCTTGCTTACAAACAGCCCCCCAACCTGAAGCAAATGCTCACAAGCAATTGCACACCACACAACAAAAACACTAACCCAGGAATCTATCCTTGCAACAAAGCCTGTTGCCAGCTGTGTCCACATATCTATTCAGGGGACACCATCATAGGGCCTAATCACATCAGCCACACTATCAGAGGCTCATTCACCTGCACATCTACCAATATGATATATGCCATCATTTGCCAGCAATGCCCCTCTGCCATGTACATTGGCCAAACTGGACAGTCTCTACGTAAAAGAATCAATGGACACAAATCAGACATCAAGAATTATAACATTCAAAAACCAGTCGGAGAACACTTCAATCTTTCTGGTCACTCAATTACAGACCTAAAAGTGGCAATTCTTCAACAAAAAAACTTCAGAAACAGACTCCAACGAGAGACTGCTGAATTGGAATTAATTTGCAAACTGGATACAATTAACTTAGGCTTGAATAAAGACTGGGAGTGGATGGGTCATTACACAAAGTAAAACTATTTCCCCATGTTTATTTCCCCCCCTTACTGTTCCTCAGACATTCTTGATAACTGCTGGAAATGGCCCACCTTGATTATCACTACAAAAGGTTAGCACCTCACCGGCCACCCTCACTCTCCTGCTGGTAATAGCTCACCTTACTTGATCACTCTTGTTACAGTGTGTATGGTAACACCCATTTTTCATGTTCTCTTTGTATATAAAATCTCCCCACTGTATTTTCCAATACATGCATCCGATGAAGTGAGCTGTAGCTCTCGAAAGCTTATGCTCAAATAAATTTCTTAGTCTCTAAGGTGCCACAAGTCCTCTTTTTCTTTTTGCGGATACAGACTAACACGGCTGCTACTCTGCAACCTGCATACTAGAGGTCTGAGAATACTTAACTTTATATTGAAGTAAATGATTTTTTGGTTGAAGTTAGATTACTTTCATATGGGTATGTATTTGGAACTTTTTTTTAATTCTCTTGCCTAGTATTTCTTATAATTTGCTGAGAAAATAACATATATATATATATATATATATATATATATATATATAAAATAAACTGTGAGAAATTGTACTTGTTCACTGCTTATAATAAAAAAAAAAAAGTTAACCACTGTGATTATAAAGAGACTATTGATTTGTCTCTCTTATTATATTGTAAATCTAACTCTGAGGATTAGGCTGCATTTGACTCATCCCTGCCTGATCTTGAATTAAAGTATTTGTCTGATCCTTCCTGTGAGATAAGTTCATCCCTGGGGAAGTCATGCAATGCCATTTTTCTGATGAGACTGTAGATAGCTCAAGATACTTAAAGGAAAACAGAATCCAGTTTGCATAGGCATGTTGGCTGAAAGTTTGTAAAATAAAGAGCCATTCTCACAATAAGGAACCCATGAGAGACCTTCCTTGTTGCAGCCATCTTGCTGGAAAATGATTTTTATTGGGATTTTTTGTACATAATATAGTGCATCACACACAAATATAGATTTATAAAAAGTATACAGAAATCAATAAGAAAAATATTGGTACAGTACTAATTATAAATAGGTTTATTTGTTTTTTTATTAGCTTGTTTGCAGTACAATGCACACAGTAAAATATTGTTTCCCATACAGTGCAACAGTATTGTTGATAGCATGAGAACAATTTGGTGGTAATCAACGAAACTGTGGATTATTTCTCTTTAACATCTTCAAAGTTCTACTGGCGTTGAACCCTCATTGCTTAAGCTTAAAAAAACCCCATGAATTTTATCTCTTTTCAAGCTTAAAGCCACATTAACCTTTCTCCCTGTGTGCTGCAAGTTCTGTGCTAGGTCTCTAAGAGGCTCAGTTCAGAACCTCACCCTCTGTCTCTGCTCATTGGGAAAGGGACTTCTATATTCTATACTTCTATATTTGTACAGCACCCAATCCTGATCATGACCTCTGGATGCTTTCATAATATAAATAACTGGGAAATGAGAGCTATAGCAGATTCAGTGACTTGATTCCAGTGCACACTTCTGAGTCAGTTCTGACCTCAGAGTAGTGGCATCATCATAAATTAGTAACTGCTTTGAGGTACTTAGATACTACATTGATGGTAGCCCGATAAATACCTAGACAAAGATTACTTGTTTCAACATTAAAAGTACTATTTATCAGCCTGTTAGAAAGCTATGCAGCAGTGTTTCATATGCCAACTACAATGGTATCTGCTTTATTGGGAAACCTTTACTGAGTGTCTGTCATCGTGATTAAGCAGTTGTTCTGATAATCTTTTTTTCATAAACAGTCTGAAAAGCTTTATAATGAGAGTTAACACTGAACTGAATAAAAAGGCTGATACTGAGCTGATATTCAGTACATTTCTTCTTTTAATCCTTCCTTGGCCATTTCTGAATTCGAAGGCTAAGCATTTCAAATGTAAATATTACTTAACCCCTTGACACTGACTGAATCCTCACTGAGCAGAATTTTTGCTAATGCTGTCCCAATTAAGTAACAATCAATGCCGTACATTATAATTAGGCTAGTTCAATTTTCAGGAAAATGTCTCACTTAAGTTGCTGTCCTTATTAAGAATATCCTAATTCAATTTAGTAGACCAATTATAACAATAATAATATGTATTTCTGTAGGGCCTACCTTATGAAGATCTCCAAACACAACACATGTTAGTTAGAATTAAATAGTATTATTCCCCACGTTTATCCCCGTGTGGGAAATGAGGCACAGAAATTAAGTGCCCAGGATTACACAGGAGGTCTGTGGAAGAACTAGAAATAGAAACCAGATACTCGATCTGAATTACATGTCAAATTTATTTTTCCCATGGGGAGTTTTCCTGATTCATGTGCAGAGGAAGACAAAGAGTCTTGTCAGGTGTATATACATTACCAAGCTTGTTATTTTGTGATCATGTAGAAAAGTTTCCATTCATATAATGCAATAATTTCAATAAAATCACAACAAAAAATTTAAACAAAGATCCCTAACTAAACTTCAATTTCAATACAAACTTTAAGAAAAAAAAATTCTTGATACAAAATCACAATATTTTAGAAGACGGTGTAGTTTAAATATATGCAAATTGTTCAAATCTGTCAGTTTGCTATACAAAATATTAAAATGCTTTACAAAAATAATATTAAGTGCCTTTCATATAACTGTCATCTGAACAGAGACCTGTAAGGAACAACTCATTCACACTTTACCATGTACGGTAACTGGTAACTTATTAATAGTATCTCAGCTCTCTAGGCAATAATGAGAAATTATCAGTTATTCTGTCAGAGAGATTAGTTTAACCAATCTTAGCATTCTTGTCATTTTAAATTTCTCATCCAAAGATTCCTAGTAACTGAGTTATTGGTGGATCTCCTACAGATTGGCCTACCTAGCTGCCTTACATCCCAGGGAAAGTTGAACCTTAAAATTAAGCTTCACTAGTATATTAGACTTCCAGGTGAGCACAATTCATGTGCATGAAGCTGACATGGAGGTAAGCAAACCTAGTACCACGGTTGCTAACAATTTAATTCAGCTTGAAAAGAGGGTCCAGATTTTGTAAGGATATTCAGTTCAGAATAACCAATCAAAGGGAGGGAGCACTTCAAAGAAAATATGATGACATAAGTGCAGAATATCTGAGGAAGACTTGATTGCTAAGAATGCAGCTTATCACTCAACGTACCTTTCTTCCTAGGTCTGTAAAACAAATCATAAAGCAAAACCATCCAGTTACACTGCAACAATATATTCACCTGATGACATTGCATTTTATCAGGTGATGGAAGAGCTAGACAATGGTCTCATGTACAACAAGGCTCGTCTCTCTCCAAGCTGCTACAAAGATATAAAGCCCTACTTCCCTCAGATGTAGAAAGTGCAAGCTATTCCAGTAGCAAATTACAGGCAAAATTAGGAAGACACTATGTTCTGCAATTTCATTCCATGCACAGCATGGACAAAGCAAGTCTACCCTTGTTCTATGCAGTTCAATAACATTAACTGATGCTATCCAAACTGCTAGTAATCTGAAACAGGAATTTAAATTCACATTTTGTGAATGTTCTTCTGGCGAGTGAGCCTGATGAGAAGCTTTCAAATGAACAAGTGGTTTTATATAATTCTGCTTCAATCCTTCACTCTGAAATAGGCAGAAGGAAAGACTCCGTATTATCTAAAGCCAGGTGATTGTAGTTAATAGAGGTCAGCTACTTTTATGCCCCACTTGGAGCAAAAGTTTGTCCTTTGGTTGATAGATAAAGAGCCATATAATTCAGCTAGCAATGAGTATCCTCATTCAGAAGACATTCAAATTGTAGAGTACATAGTATTTAACTGGTCCAAAATTATGACACCACTGCACATAAGCCTTGCTGCACAGCTACACCATGAATTTAATAGAGATACTACACTTCCATGGATTTTTTTTTTATCAGTGATGATGAGGTGAGTCGGTTAATCACTAATCCTGTAAAAACTGAAATAGAAAGACTCCAGGTAGATTTGTTAATTCCAAATTGAATTATACCACTTTGTGTTGGTTGTAATCTCATCCATAAAGAAGGTGATAGTATAGACATCACTACAGAGGCCAGTAATGGAACAAGCACCTTCCATTCATCGTCTAGAATAGTAATTCAAGAACAGTCTGCAGATAGTCCAGCGTCACAAGAAATATCATGGAAGGTGGGAAGGGAGTCACCTACTCTTACTGGGCAACCCAAGTCTTTTATACAGTGTGCAGCATTTGAGAACCTAGAACACGTCCAGAACCAAGGAAAAGTTGAAAAAGTACTTGAGAAAATAAACTCTTGTCACCTACAAATAAACACCATTTGAGCTCGCTTTTGGTGACTTTTAACAGTACTACCTCCGACCAATAGCAAAATGATGGTGATATTGTTAACACTCAGGTGATTCTATTTTGGGTTGATTTAAACCACAAGCTTGCAACAAAGAATAGCACCTACACAGCAGTTGCATATGCACTTATTGTGGATGTCCAATCAGCTGTCATGGCCACAGTCTATGCCAGAATGCTGAAACGTAAGGAAATGTCAGCAGCTGTTGGACAGCTACATGCCATTCAGACCATAGATCAGCAGCTCTGTGCTGTTGCTCAGCAAGAGACATGGACTCCCCCAAATGAACTTGGTACCAGTTTGATTTGTCAGGGTGCTTTTCACCTAGACAAATCACATTGCAAGTCCTTCTTATTGATTCTGAGGTGTATGCAGCTTGTACTGGAGATCAAATGCTTGCTAGTAAGTGATTCGCCTTGCTCTACACAGCTTGAATCTAGTGTTTGAGGCCCTGAGTGTGCTAAAACTTTTTTCATTTGTTAAATGGTGTGAGCAGGGAGGAGGTGCTCATGTAGTTCCAGCATTTGTCAGGGAAATGTTGGATGACTCAGAAGGTGTTTTGAGTCTGCTGCGCACCCATTGGCCCTTTGTGTGCTCCTGTTCTCGCTAGTTTCTCCCTGCTTTACCTCTTCACCCTCCCCAGTCCCACTACCCTTCCATATCCCCCCAGGTGGGGTACGTCACATTCCCAGTGCTGTGTGGAGAACCAGCCCCTGGACAGAGCGCTCAGCTCACCACCAGCCTGGCCAGCAGGCTCCTTCCTTCCTCCACTGCCTCTGGAAAGTCCAAGCCCACCACCCTCCAGCCTGGGGCACTGGCCAGGAGGAGCTGAGCCCTGCATGTGCCAGAGCCCTGCACAGCGCTGGCATGGGGAAGCCTCTCCACCCCTCAGCTAAGCTCTGGAGTGGGGTGGGAAGCAATTTCCAGCCTGTTCCTGCTCCTGCCCAAAGGGAGTGCGGGGATGCTTCGTCCCCTAGGCACCCTCCCCAGCTGAGCCACCTCACTGTTAAAATTAAAGCATGCACATAAGTGCTTTGCTGATTTGCAGCCTTTAGTTTGTATCTAAGTTTGTATCTCTGGACAGGTTTGTTGAAGCCCCTGCAGTCTGGTTCCATGGGCCCTGGTGCACAATGCATCTTTAGGGTTTAACTCCTTCCTGCCCGCACTGAAGCTGGAAGCAGCTGGGTTATGTCGGTGGCCAGCAGCAGCCTGCAGGTGTTAGCTGCCTTTTGACACTGTGTGGGCAGGAAGGGACGAGCTGCTTCCGGCCACATGGGGTAGGGGTGGGGAGGGGAGAAGAGATGAGCTCTACAAAGACAGGGGCCAGGTCATCCCTTCCCCCGCTCTTCCTTCCCTGCACCTGGAAGTAACTCCCATCTCTTCCCTCCCGCAAGGCTGCTGCTGGCCACATTCTGGTGTGAACCCTGGCAGAAATCTGGGGGGAGGGGGCATGTGACCCTGTGTGCCCCCCACTTGTTGCTTTGGGAAGCCGCGATGCTAGGTACCAGGAGAGGCAGGTCTGTCCCAGAGGCCCAGCTAGGCATAGAGTGCGGAGAGCACCGGGCAGGGAGGGTCGGGTGGATTGGTCACACCACCAGCCACCCCGTGTGAAAGAGGTGTACTGGAGTGTGTGTGTGTCATCTCTCCCCATGTGTGGTGGGGTAGGGGGGTGTCACCCCTGCCCGTGTGAACCCTAAAGCCTTAAAGATAAGAAGATAAATAAAAAGAATCCAACTATGCAGAATTTCTTTTTAACAGGGGCTCAGTCAACTTGATGTTAATTTGAATGTTTGTACTGCATAGTTCTGACTGATTGCCGTTGAACTCGCTTGAATACGAGTACTTTTACCAGGTGTTCCATATTCAGCATAGGGAAATATGGTCACCCTATAGGTAAGTCTACATTCGTGACATGTTAAATCTCCCTGAAGAAGTAAACAGTGGCTCTGAATGGTGGAATTTGTCACCCATGGAGTGACAAGGGAACAAAGAAACTTTCATCAGGGACTCAAAGGATAGCAGTGGGTTTGTAGGACTGACAAGAAAGAAGCCAGCACTTGTCAATCCTATCACTCACCTATTTCGGTAATAAAGATGTTGAAAAAAGGTAGTGCTTTTAAAAAAAAAAATTGGAAAGTACATGTTTTCCACTCTGCTCACATTCAGGAACACCTGTATCTGGGATCAGAGCCCCATTGTATTAGGTACTATAACCACACACACAAGGAAAAGTTGCACCCTGCCCCTTACAACCTAAGTAGCCAGTGAGACTACTCATGCTTAAATGCTTTGCTGGTTCAAAGCCAAAATGCTCAGAACCTAGTGGGATCAAAACTTTAGTTCCATAAGGAAGGACATTTTCTTCAGATATAAGAGAATGGTGTAAAGTAGATTTCGGATTTCTCCCTCAAGCCAGGTACTAATCTGGTTTATAAAGATAATACCTGAGAAGTAGTTATTAACCTCCCTCCCCCATTACTAGTGTCAAGGGGATTGGTCCTGCTTTGAGCAGGGGGTTGGACTAGATGACCTCCTGAGGTCCCTTCCATCCCTGATATTCTATGATTCTATGACCCTGAAAAAGGATCCACAAAGAAGTACCACTGTGCCTCTAGTACACATTAGAAATAGCTAGTGTGTTCCAATTTGTGGAATCTCATTGATTACACTGGAGATCTGCATTGGTGCCCATGTGATTTGTTTTGGCAATCATTATAATCATATATTAGTTATGATTTCTGATGGGCTTTGTCTAGAAATCCTTGAAAAGAGCTTTAAAAATTCAATTTTCAGATTGATTCTGGATATCAGGTACAAAAAATCCTAATGTATATTGGACAATACTGTAACATGCTTAAAGCACATCAACTCCCACTGTGGAGGTTTTTTAAATTTACAAAAAACAAACATACCTATTTGGAGCATGTATGTTTTAATGAAATCAAATGTAGTACTCCAAGCTGTAAATCTTTAAAAGCAAAAGACTGTAGCTCAAACATAAGAAGCATTCATTGGAGTACTGAAGGTCATTTTTGGCCTTGAGATATTAGATCGGTGGTTCATAAATTGTTCCAGTCATGCCCCGTTTACCAGTAACAGAATCTGTGTGCAACTCCCCCCAGCCCATTACTGGACAGCCAAGGCTTCCTCACCAGCGGAGCTTGGGCTGAAAGCAGATCTGGGGGCAGAGACAGAGCTGGTCTGGGGACAGAGAGGGAATGAGGGCAGAGCTGAGCTGGGGGTGGAGCATGGGGTGGAGTGGACCAGGGGGCAGAGCAGGACTGTGGTGGAGCTGGTCTGGGGGCAAAGTGGGACTGGAAGCATGGTGCTCCTTCACTGCCCCCTATGGGGGCTAGCCCGGGCCTGGAGGCAGAGCAGGAATGGGGCCTGAATGGTGGTGGGGGAGGAGCGAGGCTGGGGGCAGAGCTGGTCTGGGGGCGGAGTGGGGCTGAAAGAATGATGCTCCCTCCCCACCCGTCATGGGGGCTGGCCTGGGCCCACTGCATGCTCCCCTCCCCCCCGCGAACGTTCATCTGTGCCCCTCCTCGCCCGGGGCGGGGTACCCCACAGTTTGGGGACCACTCTTCTAGGCAGAGTGGGTAGATTAAGAGTCACTTTGGATTGTCTGGTACTTTTAGGTTTGTGAGATTCCTCACGTTGGTTTTTTTTCATGATTAATCACTTTAGTAACATTAAATATTGTATAAATCAATAATATTAGATATAGTATTCAGTGGATTCTGAAAACGTCTAATGTCACTCCATAGAATGCATTTATTATTATACATGTGCATCCAGTGTTTAAAGTTCAGTTGCGCTTTGTACCTAAAGCGGGGATTTGAACTCCTTGTTATGTATGAAGAATACAGTGTATCTGCCCCAAACTTTTAGCACTTGCTATTTGAGTTCAGAATGATTTTTATGAGTATTTACAAGCAACTTTGTTAATTAATTAAAATTAATTAATTAAAATTAATTAAAAACATGACATTTGAGAAATTCAGTGCCATCTCACCTTTTCTAAGGCTGAAAGATCTAAATAACAAAATAGTAGACTACTCAAATTTTCCATATGGTTGACAATCACAGAAAACTCCATCCTCCAATCTAGCAGACATATCAGAGAGGAACAGAGGGACAGCTGGGGTTAAGGGCTTTATACTCTTGATTCCAGAGCGTTGGAACATAGGGTCATGCACTCCCATCCAGAAGGGCTAATTGCTTTGAAATGGGTTCTGTTACTGTGTGGCAATGCATGCACTCTACCAATATAGATCTTCAAAAGCAATACCCTCAGAGAACAAAAGTTACCTTGGCGGTAATGGGTGTAGTATAGAATTTGCTTTTTTGCATACAGTAGAACCTCAGAGTTACGAACACCAAAGTTATGACCTGAAAAGTCAACCACACACCTCATTTGGAACTGGAAGTAAGCAATCAGTCAGCTGCAGAGACACCCCCCCACACACAAAAAAAAAAATACAGTACAGTACTGTGTTAAACGTAAATCACTAAAAAATTAAAGGGAAAGTTTTTTTTAAAAAAAAGAATGGACAAGGCAAGGAAACTGTTTCTGTGCTTTTCATTTAAATTAAGATGGTTAAAAGCAGCGTTTTTCTTCTGCATAGTATAGTTTAAAAGCTGTATTAAGTCAATGTTCAGTTGAAAACTTTTGAAAGGACAACCATAATGTTTTGTTCAGAGTTATGAACGACCTCCATTCCGGAGGTGTTCATAACTCTTGAGTTTCTACTGTACATATCTAAACATTATTAATATATATTAATGAATAAGACTTGATGGTGTTATCTTAGCATATACATTACAAAAACTGCTAGACACGTGAAATTACTACACATTAGAAATAACTAATGTGTTTCAATTTGCATAATATGGAAACTAATGTACACAGGTGCGAAAACATTTGCTATACAGAGATCACTGAAAAGAAGTTGGGATTGAAAGTATAAGAGTAGTTGGAAGAAGTTATAGAAGTGCAAAGTATTTTAGCAATTTGAGTCCATGGGTTGAGAATGGTCATTTAACTAGTTTGAAACTACAGATTAATTTTCATTGTGGAGGTAACTGAGTTCTCCTTGGAAGAATTTGACTCAGTGAGACCATTTCTCAGCACAAGTACAAAGGAAAGCAAAAGCTTTTTATTACTCCCAGCTCAGATTATAAAATAGATGTATGAGTCACTGGTGTGTTGGGACTGCCTCTTGCCTGCATTACTATATTTTTGCGTTTATCTGTTTTCCACAGCTTGCACTGAAGGACCCTGTACACACTGTGTCGCTGCAGCAATTCGTCTATGAGAAGCTAAAGGCACAGCAAGAATTACTGGGAGAACAAGCCTTTCAGGCACTTATGGAAACAGTGGATACAGAAATAGTCACACAACTACAAGAATTCTTGCAAGGCTTCTAAAGAGTCAGAAACAAGATTTTGTATCTCTAACTCTCCAGTTCAAAAATAGGGAAAAACACGTAGCCTTCCATCTTACATGCAAAAACCTGCTTAAAAGCTAAAAATAACTTGTGTAAAAAATAAAGAAGCGGAGACAGTGAAACTGATTTTTTTTCTTTCTGAAGGATTGACACAATAAACGTAAATTGGCTCCTAACTAGAGTTTACAAACCTGTTTCACAAGAGTGTAATTTTATATATATGAGGAATAGCATGGGGTAATGTGTACAATGAAAACAACTGCTTAATTTACTGTTAATAGAAAAAGAAATGTTTTCATTATCTGATAATCATGTGTGTTTAACACTTTGAGGAAAAGTGAGGGCTAATGTTGGAGATATTTTGTGTAACAACAGCTCAGTTTGGCTGCCTTTTTTTAATTGTTTATTACACCATAATAAAAAAAACCCAATTCTGCTCAGCCATTTAAACAAGTGAAATTATTGCAGCAGGAGACTAAAAGACATTGTCTTTAATTGGATTTTAATATTATATATTACATACATCCATATACATACATATTCGTAAGATTTTCATGCTTGGGGAGATAAACACCAGTTTGAAAAGAAAACAGATTTATCAGCCAAATGTTTTATTTTCATGATACTGATCCACGTATGGGTAAACTTGTTCGAAAAGGGAAATTGTCTTATTTTATTTTCTGCAGACATGTTTTCTACTTAAATATGTAGTGTAAGAACCCAAAGATGTTGGGGTAATGCACTTCTGTCCTGTATCAGAGACCCAAGTTCATTTTCTGTTCCTAGTCTCTTTCTCTCAGGCTGGTGGGAGCTGAGTGTATTGTGGGTATATACTACCGGCCTTGCAAGAAGTTGGGGTGAAAGGTATGCTCTGTGTTGCTGCATAGTGCCCTCTTCAGAAGATTAAGGATCTGATACGTAGCCCTTTGACTTCAGTGAGCTTTAACTTCGGCTCAGACACGATGAATGGTGATGAGAATGGTAAATTAAGAAAGATGGAGGAAGGAATGTTCAGAGCTCTGTCAGTGACACAAAGGAAAGTTTCTGTCCATCCCTCTTTCCTGTCCTCATCCCCAGGAGAGAAAAAATGTGGTTTTTGTTTTGTTTTTGGGTGGTTTGGTTTTTTGAGGGTTTGGGGGTGCTTTACATTTCCCATCTGCCCTCTATTGTCAAACCCTTTTTAGTTGTGGATTGTTGTATTTTGGTTGTTTTTTTTTTAAAGGAAACTGTTGAAAACATAGTAGCAAAATGTACAGTATGAATTTTGTATAGAAACCTGGGTACAGTATGTAACTGGAGAACCTACTGCCCCTTTGTAATCTTATAGAACTGAAAATGTGCTGGAAATGTTGATTCTTCCAAAAAGACAAAAACAGTAAAGTTTCAATTAAACTTTCCAAAGATATCTCACCTCTGACTGTCTTAATCTGTATGCTTTTATTCTTAAGTATTCAAAACACTCTCAATAGTTTAGAGATTCATACATCCTTCAAGAGTCTTATTGTACCTATAAGGTATAACAGTGCTGTGAATTGTAAATGGCAATATTATGGTTCTGAATTCTTCACTAAAGATTTAACTTTTGTGCTTGATGATTCAGGCTAAAAGCTACTTAGCATGATTTCTCACAGAATGCACATCTTTCCACCTCCTGATGGGTTTTCAGTTTAGGTATTGATACAGCAGATTTACTAAAATAGCTATGTTAACTATTACTTTATTTAAATCCCTCGATAAAAATATAGCTTTTAATTCAAAGCGCCAAAAACACCCTAAGTTCTAAGAGTATTTTTGTTAAAATGCAATCACAAAATTAACAAAAAGTTATTTTGAAAAATATGTGGTCTTTAATGTCAAAACAATACCTCGCTGATTCCTAATGTGCCCACTTTCCAGGAGAATGAGCTTCGAAACAAAGTTTTTTTGCATGTCATACAATGCTGTGTTATAAATGGATAGTTCTGGAGCTGTATGACAGAGATGTCTTGAGGGAGTGTGTACTAGTCTGTAATTGATTCCAGCAATACATGCTTAACACTGCTTTTTTGGTAGTTTTGTAATTGTATGTCCATTAACTCTTGTTCTGCATATGGAACATACCCAATCATCCCTCAAAAGAAATGTGTGATAGGCAAATCCTAGAAAGTTGTGAGATTTGGTTGCTATGGATTAGAAAGGAACAGGAACTCAAGGGTGGTTGGGGCCATTCCTCCTTTTGTATCCTTTCAACCCTCCATGATGGGAGGGGCAAAGGGTCCCAATGGACACAGCATTCCAGAAGGTTCTGGAAGCCGATGGCATGGGTGCCTTGATCCCACCATGCAGACACTCGTCTCAAAAAACTCCAGTTACAGGTAAGTAACTTTCATTTTCTTAAGAGAGCTATGCTAACCTTGATTTCCACTGGTCTGGAAATAAATGGAACAGACTCTTTCTTACAGGATTTTGGTACTTCTTGAACTATGTTTGCAGAGCTGAGAGTGACTTCTTAGAGATCAAAAATTCTAACCCTATTAGCAAAATTCTTACTATAATCAGGAAAATGTTCTTGTGTTTAGTTTTTGTTTTTCTCTCCCTTGGCTAAATCTATGGTATCTCTTTCCCTCTATGTTGAGTAATTAATTTAAATTAACAGTCTCTTATGACTGATTTCATAAAATGCTGTAATCCAGTACCTCAGGTCATTGGTTATTCATCAGAGGACAGCACCAGGATCTTGCCCGTTCATTCAAAATGTAATTAGTCTTTGTCTTCCTCATAATTCCCATTGAAAAGCCCAGCTGAGATAAAAACAATTCAAATAATTATCTGTAAGCCTTAGACACAAAGACAGCTTGAAATAACATTAATTAATTATTATTATTATTTATTAATTACCTAAACAAATGCAGGAATGACAGGGAACATTTCTGTTTTCTGCATGTCATTGTTTTTCATATTAGAGACTTGATCCACCCTTGGCTAATTAACAGACTAGTTGTTAATGTTAAATGACTGTTGCAATTAAAAATGTAATAGACTTTCACAACACTGTTATTGTTAATCAATTACTCTAAATAATAATTAAAAAAAAGATTGTTCTTCATTTTGGGGGATTTCATATTTTAGCCCTGAACTATTAAATCCAATGGGAGCTTTGCCATTTACTTCAGTGAGAGTAAGATTAACCCTTAGGCCCAGATTTTCAAAAGTATTTAGGTGACTGAAGATGCAGGTAGGCACCTGGGTGCTTTTGAAAATCTCACTAGGTACTTTTATGTTACGGATTCTCATTCATTACTAGTGGACAGAGGCGGATTACGGTTTTGTGGGGCCCTGGGCCAGAGCAAGAAGGGGGCCCTCCCCACTGTGCCTGCATTTTGCCCCTCCCCCGCCCCTCCCAGCACTCCTGCTGGGGAGCAGGTCGGGCATGGGGGCTTCTCCCACTCCCCACAGGAACGCCGGGCCAGTGGAGCAGGGCAAGCCTCCACACCCCAACTCCACTGCCCAGCAGGAGCACCAGGTGGGCAGAGCGGGGCAAGCCCCCACATCCTGACCCTGCTCCCCGGCAGGAGCACCGAGCAGGTCGGGGCACGGGGGCGCCCATTCTCTTTCGCCCTCCTGCTGAGGGAGTGTTTGCTGGGGCTTTTCTCCTGCACACAGAGTCTTGCTGTGCTCTGTAGCATGCTTACCGCTCCTCCCCCACCCTCCAGCATGTCTAGGCAGGCAGAGAAGCTTCTTTGTCCCTCCAGTGTAGTAGCCCTGCCTCAGACTGCAGCCTCATGGGAATTGTGGCTGCCTGGCTTTCAGCCCACGGACCCTCGCTCTGCCAGGAAAGTGGTTCAGATTTGAGGCAGCAGCGGAATGGGAATTGTGCCCTCTGAGCATCACCAGAAACCGTGCTGTGCCATGAATAGGGGCTCAGACTCTGAAAGGCAGGAAAGGGTCTCTGTTTCTTTCTGTCCCCTTCCCTGCTCCACATTCAGCAAGGCAAGCGGGAGACTGCTGCTTTCGCTTCTGCCTGCCCTGGCTCAGTGCCTTGCCTGGGCCCCTGCCCTGCTGGTTCAGTGCCTGTACAGCAGGCAGGTCCTACAGGAAGTGCAGTTTCTTCCTTCCTTCCTCTTAAAGGACAGTCATGGAGGACAGGGATTAGCTGGGGGGTTGGGGGGAGAGGGAGGAGGAGACAATCACAAGTGGAGGAGCAATGAAGAGAGTGAGGTTGGTTTGGGGAAAGAAGAAGGAAATTCTGAGGAATGGGAATAGAGGTTGGAGGGATTGTGGAGAGGGGAAAGAAACTGTCCTAACGACAGACTGGGGGAACTTCAGAGAGAGGACAGAATGAAGTATGCTGGGGCAAGAATGAGGTAAGTTTGGGAAAAGGGAGAGCATGTGGGGAAGGGGCTGGTAGAGGAGAGACTGATGTTTGTGAGGAGGGAAGAGGGAGAACATATTGGAGGCGTTTGTGAGAAGTAGGTGAACCAAGTGAGCTTTCAAATGGAGAGACACCTACGGGGGAATTCTGGTGGGGGTGGAAATATGGCATGCTGTCTGAAGACTGCTGCAGCGCGGGATGGGAGCCTGTCCAGGAAGGTATCATAGGAGAGATGGGCAGAGGCCAAAGTAAGTGCTAGAGGCTTGTTTATATGTTTTTATTGAAGGGGAAGAAAGTAGCTTGTGTTAGAACATATTTCTGCTGCACAACTTCTGGTTCATAACAAATGCGTAACACCCCGGCCCCTCCACTTGGGAAGTTTGGAGGTGGTTTAATATTATTGCTGGAGGCTCCAGGACTAATCCGTGCCCTTCAATTCAGTCCACCAGAAATTCTGCCTCTGGCAGTGTAACAAGTTTTATGACTTTCATTTTTATTCATCTTTGTGCATTAGCGACTCCATTTAAGCTCCTAGCCCCTCTCTCCTAGTCCTCAACTGAGGAATCACCTGCAGGAGCAGCCTTTTGTTCAGCACCACTCCAACAAGCTCCCTCTCCTCCTTTAACAACAGTAGGGAAGTCTTGTAAGCATCTAGAGCTTTGTCAGCTCTTCCAATTCCCCCCATCCCTGATGTGATTTTAGCTGGGGTGGAGCCAGAAGTTCTAGCCCTCTAGCGAATTGGTGCCCTCTGGTTGTCTGCCCACTTGCCATGGGGCAAAGCTGCTGCTGGCAGTGCTTGCATGCTAGCTCTCTCTCTCTGTAGATGTTAGTCTTGTACTCGCTGGCATGTTATGCATCTGGGAAGCCATTCAAAGATGGGAATCAATGATCCCTCTCCACAGTCCTTAGTTATACTGTGTGAAGTGTGCGTCTCTGCCTCATCTGAGAAAGAATGGCAAAGTAAGTTTCTGTTCCTCTGCAGCGGCATCCTTTGGTAGAAAGATGCAATTGTACACAGTATCTTTGGGGACCACATTGTATTAAGTTTATAAATGGTTTATATATCACTGTAAGCCAGGGATTGTATGCAACTCTGGGGGCAGGGGGTTACCACAGCTCCTCCAAGGACTAAAAATAATGGGGAATGATTAAAGTGATTCACTCAGGTTGTAACACCCCTCTTCCCCCCCCCCGCCCCCTCTAGATGTACAACCCCTTGGGGAGGTTTGCATGTACTAGTTCAAACTGGGTTTTCCAGAGACCAACAGATAAAGAAAAGGCTTTTGGTATAAAATGGCTGAGTTTAGACTAACAAAGGCCTTTTCATTCAGCAAATGGACAGGATCCTCTGCCGAAGGGAGGACCGCAACCCTTGTGAAAGGATGTTGGCTTACTGGACCCCATAAAACCGATGGGAGACCGCTGGTAAGCTTTTAACATGTGCATAGAAATTTTTATTCTTTTTATATGTTTTCTCTGTAATGCTTTTACCCTAAGAATAAATGTGTTTTTCTTTCTGAAGACTGGTTGGTAACTGGTATACATTCTTATGGCCTCTGGAGAACGTTTAACCACAGGCACTAGACCCTAGTCAGACCTCCTGCGGAAGTCACAGTGAAGTTCAGAGGAATTGCAAGCCTAAACCTCTAGTCTGGAGAGCGAGAGACATTGGTCTCCACTTGAGTGAGCTGACAGCTAGGAAGCCTGAAACCTTTATGTGGGTGCCCTCGAGGAAGACCAGGATGGGGACCAAATGTGCTAGAGGTTACTGGATTATTTCGCAAATACTTTTTTCAATTACTAAGCTTTTGCTTTATGTGGGGGGAATTTCATCTTGCTCATATTATTCTACTATTATCATTAAAATTTTGCTTTATCCTTCTCCCTCCCTACTTGGGGGAATCGCTTCTCACTACTTCCTATTTGTGGTGAGTCAGGAGAGATGCTATGCAGCAAAATGAGAAATTTCTTACCTGTTGATAATTTACTTTCTTCTGGCAGTTTCTTTCCTCCTTCAACCCATTGATAGTCTGGTAATGACCCAGAATACAATAACAATTAGAACTTTTTCTTTAAAGGGAAACTTAAACATATAATTGCCTTAAGGTTTGTCAATATAATGTCAAGTTTTTATCTTAATGCTAACAGTTGGTGGCTGGAGTGTTTCTCCAGTTTTGGAAAAACTTGTTTGGTGGTCTTGATGGAAGAACGGGGTTTAGTCCAGACCCTCCAGCAATAATATTGACCATCTCCAATTTCTACATTAGTTATGAATGAGGGGAAAAAATCAGCTAGAAATTTCTCATTCTGGCACTGAGGAAGACTGGTCTTGCAGGGCTGCAAAGGAATGTATCTGTCTCCTCCCAACCCCAATTTTTGGGCAAAATTATTCAACTGATACATACCAACAATGTGCTAGACCAATGGTCCCCAAACTTTTTACATTACGCTCCCCCTTACCTCTGCCCATACCCCCTCCTCCCCCGAGAGCTGGGGCTGGGAATGGGGCCACAGCAGATGGGATCTAGGGGCCAAGGCTAGGGGTGTGTCTGGGCCAGGAGTGAAGCCACGGCCAAGTTGGGGCTGAGGCTGGGGGGGCAGAGCTGAGGCTGCGGCCGGGAGTGGAGCTGTGGCCAGGTCAGGGCCACCAGCTGAGGCCACAGCCAGGTGCAGAGCTGTGGCCCGGCCAGGAGCCAGGGGCTGATGCTGGGACCACAGCTGGGGTGGGGCCGGGAGTAGACCTGGGGCCAGAACAGAGCAGGGCTGGGTGGCACTCCACCCCCACCCCCCATAGGGGCTAGCCCAGCCCCGCCACGCCCTCCCAAATGTTCCTCCATGCCCTGCTAAGCTGGCATGCCCCACAGTTTGGGGACCATTGTGCTGGACACTGCATACAGATGTGAAGACAAGGTTCTGACCAAAAGAGTTTATAATCTGAATGGTAATGGGAAGCCGTGAAAGCAGTGTGATTAAATAAGTTTAGCATGTAGCGAAGTAAATATGTGAGTTTTGTTGTTGGTTTTTAAATTGGAATCTTGAGATATAGTTGTTGTGGGGGGGAACAAATGGTTTTGGTTTTGTTTTGTACAGATCTCTGTTGCATTGACCATCAACACAGTGAAAAGCTGTGGAAGTACTCCATTTCTAACCTAATGTGCACCTCGGGTTGCTCATGAATGATTAGGCCCCAAATGCTGTTTATTCAGTAATTATTTTAGCCATCAATAAAGTACAGCCAACTCTGGGGTAAAACTATTTAACAGTGCATAGCAACACTCCACACAATTATTTGTTTGAAATTGGAGATACAAGCATGTCCAATGAAACTACAGAAGGAATTTGGCCAGGACACTAAGGCTAGTACCCTTGTTCTTACAAAATATGCTATTGGATCATTAATGGCCCGGGGCCAGACTCTTGGTTCTACTTATCACCCAAGCACCAGCTTATGTCACTGTTCCCTAAAAGTAAATCCTGTTTTTGATTTTGACTTGGTACTGACCTAGGTTTTGTTATAGGTATTGAATTGACACCACCTCTTTCTATGGCGCTTGACTTTTCATTGGAAGCTTCCTAAGTATTGATCAGACTGGATCCTGTTTAACTTCTGATTGGTCAGGCTCACAGCCTGAGATGGTATGACCAGTGCCAAGAGACCTGCTTTTCATAACTGCCATGTTCACAAAAGCGTTGATATAGTGTGCATACTAAGAGTCGTTTACCAAAAACCATACTTTTTCAATGGTAGCATGATTTCCACCCAATACCATTTGCTCAGCAGGAATATTCTACCTTGAGACAGTTGGAAGTGTGCTAAGTTCTCATTTCAGGGCATCCACTGGTTTGCTAATAGGGTGTGATCTGTACAGGTGCTAAATATTTCATCATGATTGTGCTGTATTGCCATCTTCAAGTTACATTATTTTATTATTAATTTATTTATTTATTACTATAGCACCTAGCAGCCCTACTCATTGATCAGTACCCGGTTGGGCTAGGCACTGTGCCTCAAAGTGCTTGCAGTCTAGGAGTAATTGTGGGATCATTGCTGTATGAGTGTAAATAGAATAATAGACAGCCATGTATAGCACGCTGCAATTCCATTGATAATTAAATTCTATTACATACCCACAACCAGACTAGCATTTTCATATTGGCATTGCTTTAAAGAGCATTTAATCTGGATAGAATTTAAATTATAATGTGAAGAAAATAAATCTAGAATAAAAGTTGTAAACAGCCCACCAGTTAAGTTAAAAAAACAAATCCTATTGATTCTAACCATGGCCAGGCCATCCTGACTGTTTGAAAATTGTCTACTTTATGGAGTCTATTCCTGTAGCTTAGCTGTCCATCAAAAATCTGTTTTTTCATGGATATTTAGATTCTTTTATGATAAGACTACTGAATGACAGACAAGTTAAAGTCATGGACATGACTCATCACCTATATGCATAACCAATGTTTCATTTTCTTTGACAGCTCAACAATTATAAAATTCCATTTATAGTTCACAAGATAATCACAAATCCATTGTCAGATCTTTACTGAATGGTATTAGCTATAGTTTAATAAAAAAAAATTTTCGATTGTTTATTTCCAAACTCTTTATAATGCTTAATTTAGAGATTTTAAGGAGATTTGAACAACTGAACTTACTATGTCTTGAGTTAGCAAATACAGCATATTTATAATTAAGGTGCACATTTTGAGGGCTTTCCAGACTCATTTACTTGTCTTGCTTGAATGCTGCTGCTTCAGAAAGTAAATGATTAATTGCTAATTCTTCAAAGTTCTCAACTTCCATCTTACTTCCTAGCTATAATTAATAATGATGAGTAATCATCATATAATCAGCTTCAACTGCTTCAGAAGAAACTTTCTAAGGTACAGTAGTTGCACGTACATACTGGATTTTGCTGACTCTTGGGGAATGCAAAATGAAAGGAAGAAAACTGACTACAATTAACTTTTGTTCAAAAATCTATTGTTGAAGCTGTTTGGGGCAGTTAGAGGACAATGATACAGCCTATCACCTCTAAATTCCCACTCACTATCTAAGATTCTGCTGTGCTTTACTGCAGTTAGCACATAATTTGTGTTTAAGAAAAATTATTTAGTGCAAGAATTTCCTTTCAAATGTCCTTAAAACTGATACTATGAAATATGGATTTTTGGTTATAAAATGGGAAACTTACACCAAGTGCAAAAGAAGGGAGGAAAGAAGCAGGGGGGAAAGCAAATATGTCCAAAGCAACTTTTTATATAATTTTTATATTGAAATCAGAAACTTAGAATCAGTTTTCCAGGGTTTGCACTATAAAAACGATTCTCACAGTTTTACTTAGTCAAGAACAGAAATTATACCACGTAGCCTGTGTGTCAGTTCAGAACTAATGAATATGTCCCTAACATCAAATATTGACAGTGACCTACTTGTGAATAATCTGCTGGGCAAGAATTAGTTACACACATTTGACAAATAATTTCAAATAATGTTTAAATTTGAATATAACTTATGTTGCTCATAGATCACAAACAAAAAAAAACCCTAATTTTTTAGGATAATTACAGTACTAATTATTTTCTCAGTGGCAGTGCCTCATAATACAACATGTCAGGATCCTGGGTAAAGGTAGGCAGAACTAGTGGCAGGAGTTTGAGTGCCAGGAACCAAAGCCCGGGGGTCATGGTCAGTGCCAGAGTCAAGCTGTCTCAGGGTGCTCCACTCACTGCTTGTCTGGTGCCTCCTCCTGGTCATTCTGGAGATTAGCTCTCAAGGCCGACGCCCCCTTCCATGGTTTGCACGCCGTTGCTCTGACTCTCTCTCTCTGCTCTGCAGCTTCTCTCGCTTCAGGACCCACAGCATCCTCCTGATGACTCAGTCCTCCAGTCAGGTCACTCAGCGTTCTCCCTTTCAGTGTACAATCCATCACCAGTCCCAGGCAGTCTTCCCATTCATTGCCTCGGGTCTGTGACATGCACTTAGTGGCTGGTAGGGGAACCCAGGCCCATCCTCTACTCCAGGTTCCAGTCCAAGAACCCTCAACCCAGCAGTTCTGGGCTTTCCTCTCTCAATCCTCACTGCTACTTCCCTGAACTCCTTCCTACCACTCTGGTTCTCCTCTGTCTGGGAGTACAGCTCCAAACCCTTTTCCCAGGGAGTGACTGCAGCCTGCACACCTCTATAGCCCAAACCATTCTCCCTCTTCCCAGGGAGTGACTTCCCTTTCCCACAGCAGCCCAGTCTGTAGCCCGCTAGCTGTAGCCTGTGGAGTAAATACCTGGCCACCTTTACCCTGCTCAATTCAATGTGGGGTAGACACCCCATCACACAAGCCAAGGGTCAGAGCCAGAGATGGAGTCAGGAATAAGGCTCAGGATCAATACCAGGTATTGGGATTGGTGTTCGGGTTCCAGGAACCAGAATCCAAGTCAGAGACAGGAGTTCGGAAGCTGGGTGGTCGTGGCAGCTAGTTAGGGATCTGCTTTGTTGTCTGGACACTTCCTGGTATGCCCCAGGGGTTTGTAGCAAATCAAGGATCCAATCAGAGATTGGTAAGACAAATATCTGTCGGATCACTCAAGATGGGACTTTCTGTGGTGTGCTACCTCTGTGGATTGTGGGTCACAGGCAGTGTCTGGGATACAGCTGGGGATGTTGGTTGCCAGGTAGCCCTTCAGGCCCATGTTCAAGTCCCACTGATCCCTACATCACCCCACCCCCACCCCATGCCTGGAGGTGCATAGTCGGGGCAACAAGGTTTGTCTGGATGGACTGTATGGAAGGCTACCACTAGGTCGGGTGCATGGACCTGGGATGCTGGCTCCCACAGTGAGATACCAGAGGGAGCCTGTATTTTGTTGACCACATATTTGTCATGATCCTGGACCTGAACTTGGCAGGGGAGGTGGTTGTATTCAATGTGCAAAGAGGTTGTTGGTGTATGGCTTCATTAAAGATACATGAAACATTGAGTGACCCATGAAAGATCTGTGTAGTCAGAGACAGACAGTCACAGAGTTGATCACCTGGCTAATCAAGTATGGGCCAAGGTACTGGTGATCCAGTTTGTAATAGGGATGGTCCCCATGGGGGTGTTGTGCTGAAAGCCACACCTTCTGTCCCACAGCAAACACTGAGCCTTCCTGATGCAGTCAGCATGTCACTTGTAGTCCTTTGCATTCCCAAGATGCGATTTAAGCTCCTCCTGGACCTGCCAGACCCAGTGTGCGGCTGTGGCAGTGCTTAATTTGTGCCAGGGCTGAACCCCAGCACCTTGAGGCTTGGCAGTTCATTTCCCTGTAACCTCTGGGCTTGCTGCATCAGTTTTGAATGTAAAAATATTGCTTGAGCACCAGCACCGAATTGCTTAAGCCCCGCAATTCTTTCATTACAAATTAAGCACTGGGCTGTGGGGTTTGTAGAGGTGGTAAGTACAGTCAAGTAGAGATGGGGATGGAACTTGAAGTTCATGTAGAAAGGACTCTGGCTAGTGGAGACATGGTAAGTGTTGTTGTACGCACCTGCTATGGGCAGAAGAACTGACCAGTCATTTTCATAACTCATAAAGCATCGCAGGTATTGCTCCAAAACCTGATGAGAGAGGCCATTAGTCTGTGGAGGACATATGAGCATGGACCTTGAGCAACAGTATTTTCGCACCAAAACCATGATATGAATTGTGGTTCTTCGTCATACATAATCCATTGAGGGAGGCTGTGGAGACAGATAATGTGTATCACCAGGAGCTGGTCTGTGGAGGGCACATGTGCCATGAGGGCCATTTTTTTTAGTCAGTCTACCATTGTTAGGATGACTGTGTGCCTATATGATGTTTTGTGGTTCACCCAGGTCAGTAAAGGGTTTGGTCGCTATCTGCCTTGTAAACCTGGGTGTCTTGTGGCTGTACAGCTTTGGTCTAGAACTGTAACCCCAATAGCCTTCTAGCAGCCCACAAAGTTCACCCTGGCTTTGCCCAACTTGTTTACTCCTTGCAGGCTGTACACTAAGCCTCAAATTCTCCCTAAAATCGTCTTACTGCAGGGACCAGTCTCTCTCACTGGACCTTTACTGCCTTTACAGAGACAATAAAACACTCCAACTTTTTAGCTTTCTAGATGAACACGCTTTACTGAACTTACACAGCACTGACGATTTATAAAATGAAAGCAAAACAAGCTTATTAATAAAAGAACATGGACTAAGTGATTAATCCATGTTCCATGGAATAAGTAAAAGGGATAAAGGTAGAAATGGTTACAAGCAAATAAAAGTGAAAATATACATCTAAAAGACTAAAACAATCTCTCAAGATATAGGCCTTGTCTACACTATACAGATTTGTCAAGAAAAGTCAACTTTTGTTGACAAAACAGTGGAGATATACACACTGCAATGCTCCTCCCACTGATTTAACTCTCCTGCTATGCCAACATAATAAAACCACCTTGATGAGCTGCAAAGAGCTTTTTGAGACAAAGTTAGAGTGAGGCAGTGTCCGTGTAGACACTGTGCTTGCTTATGTTGTCCTAAGTTGCCTCCAGAAGGTGTCCCACAATGCCCATTGTGACTGCTCTGGTCAGCACTTTCAACTCCGCTGCCCTGCAGCCAGGTACAGAGGCATGTGCCCCTCCCCATTTAAAACCATGGAAATTTTTAAACTTCCACTTCCACTATTTGATCGGCTTGGAGAGTTCACATAGCATCTTCCCAGCTCACCATGCCGACTTTCCGCAGAAAACATGCTCACGCCTGGAGTACACTGGAGTTGTTGGATCTATTGGGTCTGTGGGGAGAGGAGGCTGTGGAGTCGCAGCTCCAATCCAGCCGTAGGAACTTTGCTACCTATGCGCAGCTTGCACATGACCTGGAGAAGAAAGAGCACAAAAGAACAAGCAGCAGTGCCATGCTAAGATCAAGGAGCTGAGGCTTGCCATACCAGAAGGCAAGGAAGGGCAACCATTACTCTGGTGCGGCACTGAAGATGTGCCACTTCTCCAAAGAGCTGCATGCTGTCCTCGGCAGTGACGCCACCACCAACAGCCCTATGGATACTTTGCGGGGACTGGAGACAATGGCCAGCAGAGTCAACCCCAAGAATGAAGTGATAGACAAGGAGGTCGAGTTGGAGGAGGATGTGAGACAGGTGACAGGGTTGTCTGGTGGCGTGACGAACCAGGATCTCTTTTTGACTCCAGAGGGGACTGGCCAATCCCAGTACTCCGGCTCTGGTGTGCCTGAAGCAGGAGAGAGGAGTTCTGGTAAGTACTTATTTTGCTTTGATGCTGTACAGTGACATGAGGCAGAGGTGGCCTTTATTTTGATACATGGTGCAAGTGGGAGAAGGGGTAGACATTAACAACACTCTAGTTAATGTTTGCATCTGCTTCTCATTCCCCTCTGGAGTTACACAGTGGGGGCCACGCAGAAAAGTTTAATGCACACTGGAATCTCCTGGAAATCCTCCATAGAGATCGCTAGGAAACTTTCCTGAAGGTACCCTGCAATCCTCTGCTGGAGGTTCCTTGACAGAGCTGCTTTGTTTCTTCCCCTATTGTAGGAAACTTTGCCATGTTAATTGGCAATTACTTCTGCAGAAACCAAAGGAGCACACAGGCAAACAGCATATGGACCCAGTCTGAAGCTGCATGCGTGCAGGAGATGTATCCTTGGTTACCCTCAGTAGTGAGATATCAGCTTTGATCACCCCTGCCTGTAGAAAATGGTGCCAGTATTCAGAATAGTGTCCCTAGGCACTTGTAGGTGATCCCCTTCTGATACCACCCAGATCCTTTGTACCATTTTGCACCTCCCCCAATCCCAGCCAAACTCACCATGTTTAGTGGTTTGGCTATGCTGCGTGCTTGCCAAAGGAAAGTGAGAAAGAGGTATATGTAACTTTTATGATTCAAAACTTCCTGATACACTCCATGGTCTTATATATGATCAAGGAGCCAATCGGGGATCACTATGGTAGCTGTCTTTCAGATCAGTCAAGGTGGGACTTCCTGTGGAATGCAATCTCTGTGGATTGTGGGTCACAAGGGGTGCCCACATTACAGCTGCTGCCAACTGGTTAAGTTGGTTGCCCTGCAGGCCGGGGCTCAAGTCCTGCCAATCCTTACATCTGCAACGTTTTCAGCACAAATGGGTTTTTCTTTAGTTATAGGTAATGTCATTATGTCACAAGGTAATGAGCTTATAGTTAATTTGGAGACTCTAGTTTTCTTCTCTAGACCTTAAGAAGAGCTCTGTGAAGCTCGAAAGCTTGTCCTTTCCTCCAGCAGAAGTTGGCCCAATAAAAGATATTACCTCACCTACCTTGACTCTCTCATATCCTGGAACCAACATGGCTACAACAACACTAGATACACATGTATAATTAAAGGCTCAAACTTTGTTTCCTCCTGTCTGCCAGTGATGCCAGCCTTGAGATACTGTTTTAATAAGCCACTGGCTTTTTGAAAGAATTGAAATATGGAAATACAGAACAATATTAAGGATAAATAACAAATCCATACTGCCTCTAGGAAACGAGAGACCTGAAATTGAGATTTAAAAAGCAATGGACAAAACAGAACTTTATAATACCCAGAAGCACAATTTAAGGGAAGTTGCTCTGTAAAATTTGACAGGGAGTTAGAGGATCAAGACAATGAAAATAAAGGTGTTACCTCCTTCCTTGAAAGGAAGATCAGAGATAACTCAATTTTTTGAAATAAGCAATTATGGGGACAGATAAGAAGTGTAGAGGTGAGTGACATCTGAAACTATCAAAAGATTCAAAGTTCCACCCCAGAATGCTAAAGGGAGCAGAGAATGAACCAGCTTTGGCAAATATTTTTAGAAGCATACCTCTTAAGGAGATGGATCAGCCGCATCAGATCACCAAAGCAATCTGAAATATAAATTTAACAAGTGGGTCCCCCCTCTCCACTCCTCCAAAATTTGCCACTTTATTTCCCAGTTAGCTCTGCCTGTCTGCTATATTAAAGAAAAGATGGTGTTTAATTCATAAATGAGACTCCAGAAAATTCCACACATATTCTAACTTATAAAACACTCTAGTGAGACCCATCACATCATAGTAGTATTCCTACAGAGCTTTCTAGCCATGTACATGTGTGTATTTTCATGTGATTGTTAATCATGGAATTGCACAAAATGTTAAAAAACAGATTTCTACAACTATAACAATAGAGAAGCCTGAATACAAACTCTTCGGCCTCATCCTACTTCTTTTTACCCATATCACATGGGCTACTTTGTATAAATTTAGATGGAGAAATGCCAGAAATTTTTTTTAGAGGGACAGGGTGGATGAGGTAATATCTCTTCTTGGACCAATTTCTGTTGGTAAAAGAGACAAGCTTTCGATCTAAACAGAGTTCTTCTTCAGTGTAGCTCAAAAGCTTGTCTTTTTTACCACCAGAAGTTGGTCCAATAAAAGATATTACCTCAACTACCTTTTCTCTCTCATATGCTAGGACCAACAGGCTGCAATAACACTGCAAACATAAATTCTCTCTGTAGTAAAGAACTGTCATCTCTAGTTCCTCACCATTAGGGCCTGCCCACTGTGAAACGAACCTTGCTGAAGTCATCTGCAGTTTAAGTACTTTTTTGGTATCAAGTAATAGCTTGATCCCATCAGAAGCCACCCTCCATAGTTTCTGGATAGAGCCTGTAAGACAGCGTCTCCCACAAACTGGAGGATCCCAGGTGAGCTTTGAATGCTCTGGAAATCACACAGGAGTATCCTGCTCCTTTGAATGCAATAAAGCTCTTTGGCTCCTTGCCGCTATGATCCCCATTCGCTTACAGTTCTTGAAGTGCACTGCTTCATAGTTGCTCACTCTAGAAGCCAAGCATCTAGCACAGCAGCCAGCATCCATCTATCCTGGAGCAGCAGGGCTATTGCCATTATTAGTCGGAGCAGCTCCCCATAGAATATCAATGTAATAATCAACAAGTACATTTGGCAATCCGGTTTTGGAAATGACTAAAGGAAAACAGTGCCTCTCTACTCTGTTAGGGTTCTTTGAGCATGTCAGCAAACTAGCAGATAAAGAGAAAACACTTGACATAATTTAAACTTTTGTAGCCGGTGTTGCAAGATATTTACATGCCAGATATGCTAAACATTCATATGCCCCTTCATGCTTTGGCCACCATTCTAGAGGACATGCTTCCATGCTCATTAAAAAATAATGTATTAATTAAATTTGTGACTGAACTCCTTGGGGGAGAATTGTATGTCTCCCGTTCTGTTTTACCGGCATTCTGCCATATATTTCATGTTATAGCAGTCTCAGATGATGACCCAGCACATGTACGTTTTAAAAACATTTTCACAGCAGATTTGGCAAAACACAAAGAAGGTACCAATGTGAGATTTCTAAGGACAGATACAGCACTTGATCCAAGGTTTAAAAATCTGAAATGCCTTCCAAAATCTGAAAGGGATGAGGTGTGGCGCATGCTTTCAGATGTCTTAAAAGAGCAACACTCCAGTGTGGAAACTATAGAACCCGAACAACCAAAAAAGAAAATCAACCTTCTGCTGGTGGCATCTGACTCAGATGATGAAAATGAACGTGCGTCGGTCAGCTCTGCTTTGGATCGTTATTGAGCAGAACCCGTCATCAGCATGGACGCATATATTCTGAAATGGTGGTTGAAGCATGAAGGGACATATGAAGTTTTAGCGCATCTGGCACGTAAATATCTTGCGATGCCAGCTACAACAGTGCCATGCGAACGCCTGTTCTCACTTTCAGGTGACATTGTAAACAAGAAGCGGGCAGCATTATCTCCTGCAAATTGTAACCAAACTTGTTTGTCTGAGCGATTGGCTGAAGTAGGACTGAGTGGACTTGTAGGTTCTGAAGTTTTACATTCTTTTATTTTTGAATGCAGTTATTTTTTGTGCGTAATTCTACATTTGTAAGTTCAACTTTCATTATAAAGAGCACTTGTATTAGGTGAATTGAAATATACTATTTCTTTTTTTACAGTGCAAATATTTGTAATAAAAAATAAATAAAAAGTGAGCACTGTACACTTTGTATTCTGTGTTGTAGTTGAAATCAATATATTTGAAAATGTAGAACATCCAAAAATATTTAAATAAATGGTATTCCATTTTTGTTTAACAGTGTGATTAATCGTGATTAATTTTTTTTATTGCTTGACAGCCCTAGTTAGAAGCTAACTAAGAGGCAAAGACAGAAAACAAAGACAGAATAAGTGGTCAGTTTTTAACATGATAAAAGACTAATAGAGGGGTGCCTCAAGATTCTGTATCAGGATCAGTGTTTAATATCTTCATTAATAATTTGGAAAAGAGGATGAACAGTGAGGTGGCAAAATTTGCAAACGTCATAGGAACTTTCAAGAGTCTTAACCAAGTTAGGTGAATAGGCTGCACAATGGTACATGAAACTGAGCGTTGGAAAATGCTCGTGTTACAGGTAAGTGAGGCCTTTCAAAGGAGTTGAAATCAAGGCCTCACCTGTGCCTAATTTTCCTTGCATATTTGTAGCCCAGAGATCAAGTTGCTGAGACAGAGAAAGACCTGCTGGTCAGGGAGAGAAGCTTTCTATTGTCAGGGGTGTGGGGACAGAGCCCTGACTAATGGTGGGTTGGAAAAGTCCTTCTAGGGCTGACATAGTTCATAGAATCATAGAATATCAGGTTGGAAGGGACCCCTGAAGGTCATCTAGTCCAACCCCCTGCTCGAAGCAGGACCAATTCCCAGTTAAATCATCCCAGCCAGGGCTTTGTCAAGCCTGACCTTAAAAACCTCTAAGGAAGGAGATTCTACCACCTCCCTAGGTAACGCATTCCAGTGGTTCACCACCCTCTTAGTGAAAAAGTTTTTCCTAATATCCAATCTAAACCTCCCCCACTGCAACTTGAGACCATTACTCCTCGTTCTGTCATCTGCTGCCATTGAGAACAGTCTAGAGCCATCCTCTTTGGAACCCCCTTTCAGGTAGTTGAAAGCAGCTATCAAATCCCCCCTCATTCTTCTCTTCTGCAGGCTAAACAATCCCAGCTCCCTCAGCCTCTCCCTCAGTTCTCTGTGGAGAGGGAGCTGGGAACAGAGATCGATTGATGAGGCCTGAGGGAAGGGCTTGAAGGAGACTGCCTCCTAAGACGTGGCCATGGGGAGCAATGAAACAGGGCAGTTTTGGGGTTAGGACAAAGAACTGCTCCGTGGTTTAGGGTCCCAGAGCCAGATTCCTAGTAAAGTGAGGGGCATGAGCCAACTCTGATAACTAGAGGTGCTGTTGAAACCCTGTGATGGTAGGGTGAAGATATTTCAGCCCTGGTAAAACAAAAAAGGACTATAGCTACCCCTAGACTAAACAAGACAGGAAGGTTATGTGGACCCAGAGAAGAGAGCAATGTCCAGTAAAGGGAAAGGGACTGCTTTGCCCAGAGAAGGCGAGGTTCTGTTGGTGGAGCCCCTGCATCAACCAAGGAATGATGGACTGTTATTTTGGTTTTGGCTTTTTATTTACCCCAGAAGAGGCGATTTGATCTGGCCAGAGGGCCAAGTCACCCCACCAGCCTGGAAAAGACAGGCTTCCTCAAGGAAATTGAGGCATGGCCACATAGCTGATGGAGAGGTGAACTACACCCACACAGCTATCTACTGCAGGAGAGAGTGTTTGGATTTACTCTATATAGATGTACGGATTCTAAATTAACTGTAGCCACTCTGTATGTAGGAACTGCAACGGTGCTCATAGACAGAGACATAGGGGAGAAAGGTAGGCTCCTTTAGCCCTCTTCTACTTAGACCTCGCTGCAAGACCAGGCACAACTGAGCCCTTTTTGAACAGTGTTTCCTAGGAAGGTTCAGACTCTATGACCCTGATCCTCAAAGATTTATGCATGTGCTTATCTTTGCACACTGTGAGTCATCCCACTGACTTCAATGGGACTACTTAAATCTTTGCAGGAGCAAGGCCTATGTTTGCAACAAATGACACAGTTGTGGCTAAGGGTTTAAGGCACTGCCTCTGGGTTCAAATATTAATTCATTTCACTGATGAAATGCATGTAATGGTCTTTGCCTGAGTTCTTAGATTACTCACATGGCAAAAAAGCACAAAACTAACTGTTTTAGTTCAGAATATGCCCACACATAGAATAGCGGAAGGGCTTCTGGGCATGCTTTGATGTATGGGCATTGGCAGAGTTTCATGGGAATGTGTTCACAGCATCTACTCCCACTATACCTCGTGTATGAGCTCCTTATTTTCGTAAGCACTAAAAGTCACTCACTAAATTAGAACATAATACGTTATTACCAATAAAGGATCAACAAAAGTAATCTGGTTTAATTTACACTGTGTAAATCAGTTATAAATAGTAAGAGGTAAAATGACAGAAAATAGCTTTAAAATCAGACTTATGTTATTCCAGTCTTTTTATTAGCATTCTTACGTTCCATTAAAGTTTTATAGAACATTTAAAAGTAGCAGAGCATATCAGAGTATTTTGTTTTAATATTTTATTCTGAACTTCTTTCATCATTTACTGTAATGTATTTCAGGATGCTGTTTCTGATTCCTGCACTGTGTTAAACTAGTATTTCGCTGCTTGCCATATTCAGAAGGTTTAAGACATTCATTAATTTTGCAATACTTCTACCTTTCCATGTACAGTTTTTAAGCCAGTGTTACACGTATCATTAATTACCCGTGAAAGTTATAGTATAAAGAATAATTTACATAATTCATCTAAAGAATCAACCAAACCAAACTTGTTAATCTGTACCTGAAATCCACGTGAGTCTGAGGGTGCATAGAATACAATGTCAATATTCTATACAGTCATCTCTGTTAACTGAGGTAGCAAGAAAAAACAGAATGTGCCACAAATAAAGACATGTTTTGCCAAGATCCAACTCAATGGAGCTAACAGAAAATGGCTACAAAGACAGGAATATTCATTATTTACTTGGACCATCACAAGAGAAATCAAACACTGTTTACTAAAAAAAAAGGAAAAAAAAAATTTTTAATGGTGTGACTTGACTACTCTGAAAACTGTGCAAGCTTCCCGATATGGCTCTGCCTGTACACCTCAGCCCTAATTTATAATATCCCTGCTTCTCCAGTTCTGGATGATATGCAGTAGTTTTGTGAGAATTTAGCTGAAACTTCCAAACTCGCTTCTTTTGACACTTATGATACGATTAGAGCTTAAGCTTGTGTCGGTGATGGGCACAGTCAGACTGTGAACCTCCCATTGGCTAGCAAGCGACTGCATGAGTAGTCCCAGTGAAATCTGCTAAGAGAGTAAACTGTGTTCTCTTCCTTCTTGTGCATCATTCGCACAGTAGTTTACTAAATTCCAATTAATTAAAGTTATGAGAACCCACTGAAGACAATGGGCTTATTCTGGGGGCCATAATTTGAAGACAATTGCATACTAGTTGTCACTGAGGGTCTAGTGTAGCTTGTAGAATTCTTATTAGTGCTGATGCTCCAGAAGGAAAGAACCCACTTCAGCCTCAGATCCCCAGGGCAGGTTGTAGGGTTGGCAGTTAGAAACAGAGGATGGGACTTTCAAAAGCTTCCAATATATTTCTAGCTCTCAGGTCCCATTGGAATCAATGGTGAATGTTTGTGTTTTACTTGTAAACAAAACACATTTTGTTGGAAATCCGGACAATAAGCAGGGACCCCACAATGCCACTTTTACAGAGTCAATTCTCAGCATAGAATTGCACATTAGACACTGCATTTCCAAAACAAAAAATCTTTGTTCTCAGATGAGTGGTTTTACTGTGTAGCTAGTGTTTGGGCAGTTTGAGTGCTCCCCCTTTCAGAAAGTAAATGCAGCCAGCACAAGGGCTTCCTGAGTAGGAATTTGAGGAAATGGACTGAGGAAAGTGGGGAAAATATAGAGTATGTGGGCCCTGGAGAAATAAATAAGAGGGGGCAAACGAAAAGAGGGAACAAGCAAACTGATGGAAAGAAGGGAAAAGGGAATTTGAACACAGACAAGAAAAGAATGAAAATTGAGATACAGAAAAGATGAAAAGAAACACAAAAGGGTGAGGTGCAAGAAAAGACAGAGACTAACTACATAAATTTGGTAAGACGTGTTTAATACATGTTTATACTTGTTTGTCTTTGTTTCAGGGACAGGTGTCAAGGATATAGACCAAGATTTTCAAAGCTGGTTGGCAACGTAAGCTTCTGGGTCCATATTTAAGCACCTAAATGAGTGATCTGGTTTTCAGAAGTCACTGGGAACTTCTGGGTGTTCAGGTGTTATGAAAACCAGAGCATTATATAGGTGCCTAAATATGGAAGCCTTACTTTAGGCACCCAGTTTGAAAAACTTGGACTTGATCTGCAAGCTTTATTCAAATCAAAAACAGTCAATTATTAGAATAGAATCATAGGACTGAAAGGGACCTCGAGACGTCATCTAGTCCAGTCCCCTGCACTCATGGCAGGACTAAGTATTATCTAGACCATCCCTGAGAGGTGTTTGTTTAACCCACTCTTAAAAATCTCCAATGATGGAGATTCCACAACTTCCCTAAGCAATTAATTCCAATACTTAACCATCCTGACAGGAAATTTTTCCTAATGTCCAACCTAAACTGCCCTTGCTGCAATTTAAGCCCATTGCTTATTGTCCTATCCTCAGAGTTTAAGGAGAACAATTTTTCTCCCTCCTCCTTGTAACAACCTTTTATGTACTTGAAAACTATTATCAGGTCTCCTCTCAGTCTTCACTTCTCCATGCTAAAGAAACCCCATTTTTTTCAGTCTTCCCTCATAGGTCATGTTTTCTAGACCTTTAATCATTTTTGTTGCTCTTCTCTGGACTTTCTCCAATTTGTCCACATCTTTCCTGAAATGTGGTATCCAGAACTGGACACAATACTCCAGTTGAGGCCTAATCAGCTTAGAGTAGAGCAGAAGAATTACTACTTGTGTCTTGCTCACAACATTCCTGCTAATACATCCCAGAATGATGTTTGTTTCTTTTGTACGTGTTACACTGTTGACTCATATTTAGCTTGTGATGCACTATGGTCCCCAGATCCCTTGCTCCTTCATTGGCAGTTATTTCCCATTTTCTGTGTGTTCAACTGATTGTCCCTTCCTAAGAGGAATACTTTACATTTGTCCTTATTGAATTTCATCCTATCTACTTCAGCCCATTTCTCCAGTTTGTCCAGATCATTTTGAATTTGAATCTGATCCTCCAAAGCACTTGGAATCCTTCCCATCTTGATATTGTCTGCAAACTTTATAAGTTTTCTCTCTATGCCATTATCTAAATCATTGATGAAGATATTGAAGAGAACCAGACCAAGAACTGATCCGTTCTGGGACAATATAAATTATTATCCTTTTCTTTTTTTTTCTTTTAAACACAGAGACTGGGTGGTGGAACTTTAATCTCTAGAGCTGTCAGTCCATCACCTTTAAGTTTTTTAATTGAATTTAATTTTTGTATGTTACTTTACACTGTCTTTTTTTACTGAAAAATCCCATATTAATCTAAAAATCTGAGCTACTTTCCACTGCAAGTAGTTGTGTTTATACTTGAAAATGTCAATAAAATATTTCAGTAATAAAAACTTACATAACTCAAATAGTTCAAACATGTCCATGTTAGTATAGGATGCTCTCTTTGTGTGCAGTTTCCTAGTCAAATTGAAGTGCTAACTCATCTTGGTTTTCCAATAAAGCTGGGGACTATACTATTAAAACTACAAGTGAATGCCCATAAATATGATAGCTTAGTCCAAACAAAAATCTATTCTGTCTTGGGGTGCAGTGTAAAATATAAAGGTTATGGCATTATGTAACCAATCATATTGTAGCTGAAACACACTATCACTGGAAGAAGTATTGGCAGACATAACCAAACAAAATACTGTACGACTTTGAGGTATCCTTTTCTGTTTGTTCTCTAGCTTGTGGTGTAAGATATGAGAAACTTGGTAATGCATAGATATTTAGGAGTCAGAGGATTTGTACGACAAAGAATTGCTGAGGAGGAAAATGCCATGTCATACATGTTAGTCCTTTATATTTATCTCAACCTACCTCTCCTGGTCTCCTTTATAATCTTTAGTACTTTTAAATTAAAAAAATGTTTAGGGCCAAATTATGGCAGCTTCAGCAAGAACAAATGAGATGGTGAGAGGTTACAGGATTCAGCCATCATTTACCTGCTGGCCTTGGGTGTGTAAGGGGGGGGTGTGACTGGCTGTTGCTGCCAACAGCATAAGGGACACCAGAAAGTGGTCGGGAAGGTTATTTAGACAGCAGCAGGATCATAACCCTGCCCCAGGCTTCCTGTCAGCTCCAGGCAGAGCTCTGGCTACATATATTACACATCTCTCAACACTCCTGCCCCTCAGGACTTAGGGGGTATTATGCATTTCAAAGACCTAATGCCTCCAAGCACTAACACTGCCTCTAAAGAAGATTAGTTGTTTACCAGGCCCCATGGGAGCAAGAGAGAGAGTGATGTGACATAGGATATGTCTATAGAGGGATAAAAGATTCCACAGCAGGGCCATGGCTGTCCAGAGACAGATGACTCAGGCTCGCAGGGCTCGGGCTGTGGGGCTAAAAATCAGGTCCCAGAGCTTGGGCTCCAGTCCGAGCATCTACACAGTGATTTTTCAGCACCAAAGCCCGAGCCCAAGTCAGCTGACCTGTGCCAGCTGTGTGGGTATTTTATCCCTGTGTAGAAAGAGGTTCAGATGGTGCAGTGGGAACATGACATTGTGGGATAAGAGAAATAGCGTGAGGCACATGTTAACCTATGAATTCCTACGTATTATGTCACAATATAACAAAGTATCACCAGTGTGTCCACTGCAAATATCTGAAATACAGAGACCAGTTCCACTCTCAGTTACATCAATATAATTGAGTTAAGTATAGAACACGGTAGGTGTGTCTGGGTCATTGTGTGTGACATATCTATATTTGTCTTGTGACGTATCACAAAACATCTCATAAATACTACAGCAATAACCAAAATTGATTAGAAAGAGATTGACATTGTGGGCCTAAAGTTGCTATTCACAAACAGGCAAAACTCCCGCTAAAAATAGAGGGAGTTTTTTCTTGTGTAAAGACTGCTGTCTTGGCTACCAAAATGGTGAAGGAGAGAAGCAGTGTAAGTGAGATGCTTATAGGATTTGCTAGGTGAGAGTACTCATGGGGAAGGAAAAAATAATACATTCACTGTAATTAGTTGTAACAGAAGTTCAGCTACCCAAAATATGCAGTAATGTTTCTCTATCCTGATAAATGATAGCACTTTGTGTAGTATGGGGTATTCTTGAATAGGGATTGACAATTACTATAACATATGCTTCATTGGTTTTGTTATGTTCACAAAAGGGTCTACACTCACACTAGAACCTTTAGCCTGTCAGAGACTAGGATGTGGGCAGCTGTGCTTAGTGGTTGGAGCAGGAATCAGCTGCTAGAGCCAAAGGTCAGAACCGGAGTCAGAGGTCAGGAATTGGAGCAGAAGGTCAGAACCAAAGTCAGGGGCCAGATGCCAGAGCCAAGGGTCACAGCTGAAGTCAGGAATTGGAGCCAAGGGTCAGAGCTGAGTAACGGGGAGTGGTTCAGGGGGCAAGGCAGGAGCTGTCACAGCCATGGGCAAATGCTTTGAGCAGCCATTGCACAGCTGCTGAACTTAAGAGCTTGTCTGCTGACTTCCCACCAGACAGGAGGTGTAGCCACTACATGCCAGCTGCACTTGATAGGTTGCCTGGAGACTGGCTCTTCTGTGGGCCCTGATTTCTTGCACAGCCAGAACTCAAGTTCTTCTCTCGAGGTGAATGGCACTGTCCATTCACCCTTGGAGTCATCTCGCCTTGGTACTGTATTGTACTGCCTCTTTTCTCTTCTATTAAAATAGAGACTAAATAGTACTTATGTTCTGCTACTTTTAAAAAAATTCCATATTACAAAATTTTTAGCTGTGAAACAGTGACACAACAAATTGTCTCAGGAAGACTTTATGGGCATGAGTTTGGGACGACTCCATTACTCATGAGTAATGAAATTGCTCAGTTAAAACAAATACTAATAGAATCTTTGTGCAGCACACCACCAACATGCAAAATGTATATTTTAGAGATGTGTGAGAGTTTGAAACATTATCAGGTGTATCCTTCTGCCCACAAAGCCATGTGCGTTAGTTACCATGACCTTAACTGTACATGATGAAGGGAGAGAAATAGAATGTAATTTGTAAAGTTTCTTCTACAATATTTTCTCTCTCTAATAATATTGTGGCTTTAAGGACTGATATCTTGGAGCCTTCCAGTGCTAGTAGCATATGTTGTATGTCCCACAAGAAAGTCAATATTCTTCTACTTCTAGCCCAAATAATTCATGAGACATTGGATTTGGTTCAAGACTGAATCTAGTGAGTCCTGAAGAGGGCCTCAGACTAGAGTAATTTGGGGTGGCAGAAAAATTGCTCAGTTCTTTGGGGGTGGGAAGGATGCAGGGGGCAATTAATTATACAGTTCTTCAGTGTATTGTATATATATCCTTGTAACATATGTATATCTTTAATATACACTACCATGTAACAAATTGTATTTATCATGAATCTTGACTGGTTCATCTGAACTCTGCCCTCTACTCCATCTATCTGGGACTGTCTAATATTCCAAACTTTTGAGCAGCTACAAACAGGCATGACTTCAAACAGAAAACCAACCTGTCAGAGAAACATTTGCTTTTTTCACCACAATGTGGAATTTCCCCCCAAATTATATCAGCCCGTGGCCCAGGGTAGGGAATATTTAGGTCTGCACCAATGGAGGGCTTAAGGGTAACCTTGACCTGTCAGGGCTTTATTTTATTGGGGACAGTCCCAAATTTCCAGCAGAGCCGCACACTTGCTTCTAGCTTTGAAAGATTCAGCAGCATTGGGCCTTAACACTCATAGACTCTAAGATCAGAAGAGACTTTTGTGATCATCTCGTCTGACTTCCTCACATTGCAGGCCACAGAACCTCACCCACCACTTCTGAAATAGACCGCTAACCTCTGGCTGAGTTACTAAACCTCAAATCATGGTTTAAAGACTTCAAGTTACAGAGAATTCACCATTTACACTCATATAAACCTGCATGTGACCCAGGCCCCATGCTACAAAGGAAGGCTGACTTTTTAAATGCATCTAGAAAAGCAATTTTAGGTCACTTTTATAGGGCTTTTGGCTCCGTCTGAGGCAAATGGTGACTAGTGCAGCTGGTGTTACAGTTGGAGGATATTTTTAAAAAGTCGCAATAAATGCTCTAAAACAGTTTTTCTGTAAAATATGTGACATACATAGAACACCCAATGCGGTCTGGTATAAATGTTTTCTTGGTACTTGTTTGGGATGGCCTGAATAACTGCCTTTGTTAGTTCTGAGTAATGCAATTATCCCACACTCATGATATTAACATCTTAATAATAACATATCTCTATCTGTAATTGCACACAGACATTTAGCTGAACATTTGTAAGGGGAATGAATTATTAAAATAATAATAATGCCAAAACAAAGTTAGGAACATAGGTATTGCCATACGGGATCGTACCTGAGGTCCATCGAGTCCCATGTTCTGTCTCGGGGGATGGATCACTTGATGGTTACCTGTTCTGTTCATTCCCTCTGGGGCACCTGACATTGGCCACTGTCAGAAGACAGGATACTGGGCTAGATGGACCTTTGGTCTGACCCAGTATGGCCGTCCTTATGTTCTCAGACAGTGACTGATACCAGATATGTCAGAGAAAGGTGCAAGAACCCCCACAGCAGGCAGATATGGGATAATATGTGTCACACACAGGTCTCATCCTGATCTCGAATAGAAATTACCTTAAACCCTGAACTCCTTCCACAAAATGTATCATTATAATTATGATAGCTCTGGATATTCTTGGTATCCGCATAAGTATCCAATCCCTTTTTGAATTTTGTTGTCTCTCTGACTTCCACAGTTTAACTTCACATTGTGTGAATAACTATAAAATATATGGTTTATACTCTGTAGTAGCCACAGTAGCACAAGAGGGGGTTTCAGATTCAAAATGAAAAAGTTAGTCCTAAATTGTGTGCCAAAATCAGTCAAATGAGTGCTAATTAGCTAAGCAGTTGGTGGAGCAAGAATAAAGAATTCTGATGATCTTGGTGACGTGTTTGAAGTAAATGTCAGAGTAATGGTGGTCAGCAGTAGGATACTTGTCATTGCTATGGAGAAAGTGTTTACTGAAAGGACTGCATTAGGCAATGTGAACTGAGGTTTTTCCAGATAATTGTGTGGACTACTACTTAAAAGCAATAACATGAAAATACACGATAGCTATTCCACAGGATATTATGGGCATTCTTTAAACTTTGTGATGTTCAAGAGAGATCTGTTTGTCATTGTGCAGTCTTATTGATAAAGGCTAGACATCTGTTCAATAGAGCCCTGTCACTGATCAGAGCGATATTGTTTATTAAGTGAGGGACTATAAACAAAAATCTTAGGCTTTTTCTGGTAGGGAGAAGTGCAATTATAAATTCATAATGGATTGTGTTGGAGTACATGCTGGGGAAGGAGAGGGTTGCTCTGTATCTCTAGCAAATCTTCACTGTAGCGAACCTGGTACAAATATTGCATATTTTGGTACAGTTTTAGAACTATGTGACTTGTCATCAAATACCTTTAAAGTAATTTATGTTTCCTTCATAAATTCAACAAATCCACCATATTCAACCAAAAGAACCACTTTCTTTTAACATATTTCGGGATACCAGCAATTGTGAAGCATTTGGCCAACCTCAGGCAATACTTGAGTGGATTTCAAACAGGGCCATACATAGAAACTATATCAAACCCAAACTTTGCACTCCATGCAGAGTCAAACTTCATCAGGATTAGTGTATACAAACTATTTGTTTTCACAATATAGAGCATAGAATGTACTGGAGCAGCCTACACTTGGGGTACTTCAGATGCTGCCGCCTCCTGAAGCCAGGAAAACTGCTCTCACTCACATCCTCTGCTCCCAGTGCCAATGAACTGCTATGAACCAGGGTCAAGGAGGATACTGTTGGTCTGATTTGTCAGAGATGCTGAGTAACCTTAGTTCCTGTTGACTTCAGAAGGTCCTGATTTTGTAAAGGTCCTTAGTTTGGCCTCCAATTTTATGGGTGCAATTTTTCACTTATGGTTAATTACAGGTGCAAATTCTTTACTTACACATCTTCATTTGATTTGTAGTGTGGTCAGACAGCTAAACATGTGCTAGCATTTGTGTCTTCCATGTCAGAGATTATGTTGAAGAAGTAGGGTCCAAACCACATGGCAGCATGAGGGAAATTGATATTCCTCTTGTTCCATGTAACTCCATTGCTGTGCATGGCTGTTAAACACCCCTAATAGCTTTATTTCTCTTGAGCCTTGAAGGGTTATTCCATAAAATTGCTTGGAACTGAAACACAATCCTATGCCCTATTGACCTTCAGTACCATGGCAAAGATGAATGTTGTATTGCCCAGAGGAATAAATCACCCAAACACTGAGCCTTGGTCTACACTAGGAGTTGAGGTTGAATTTAGCAGCGTTAAATCCATTTAACCCTGCACCTGTCCACATGACAAAGCCCTTTTTTTCAACTTAAAGGGCTCTTAAAATCGATTTCCTTACTCCGCCCCCGACAAGGGGATTAGTGCTGAAATGGTCCTTGCTGGCTCGAATTTGGGGTACTGTGGACACAATTAGATGGTATTGGCCTCCGGGAGCTATCCCAGAGTGCTCCATTGTGACCGCTCTGGACAGCACTCTCAACTCAGATGCACTGGCCAGGTAGAAAGGAAAAGGCCCCCGAACTTTTGAATTTCAATTTACTGTTTGGCCAGCGTGGCAAGCTGCAGGTGACCATGCAGAGCTCATCAGCAGAGGTGACCATGATGGAGTCCCAGAATCGCAAAAGGGCTCCGTTCGGCCCATGCTGGGAGGTGCGGGATCTGATCGCTGTATCAGGAGAGGAATCCGTGCTATCAGAACTACATTCCAGTTTTCGAAATGCCAAAACATTTGTCAGAGTCTCCCAGGGCATGAAGGACAGAGGCCATAACAGGGACCTGAAGCAATGCCGCGTGAAACTTAAGGAGCTGAGGCAAGCCTACCAGAAAACCAGAGAGGTGAACAGCCACTCCGGGTCAGAGCCCCAAACATGCCGCTTCTATGATGAGCTGCATGCCATTTTAGGGGGTTCAGCCACCACTACCCCAACCATGATGTTTGACTCCCTTCAGTGGAGATGGAGGCAACACGGAAGCAGGTTTTGGGGACGAGGAAGATGATGATGAGGAGGTTGTAGATAGCTCACACCAAGCAAGCGGAGAAACCGGTTTTCCCGACAGCCAGGAACTGTTTCTCACCCTGGACCTGGAGCCAGTACCCCCCGAACCCACCCAAGGCTGCCTCCCAGTCCTGCCAGGCAGAGAAGGGACTTCTGGTGAGTGTACCTTTTAAAATACTATACATGGTTTAAAAGCAAGCATGTTTAATGTTTAATTTGCCCTGGCATTCGCAGCTCTCCTGGATGTACTCCCAAAGCCTTTGCAAAAGGTTTCTGGGGAAGGCAGTCTTATTCCGTCCACCATGGTAGGACACTTTACCACTCCAGGCCAGTAGCAGGTACTCGGGAATCATTGTAGAACAAAGGATTGCAGTGTATGTTTGCTGGCGTTCAAACAACATCCGTTCTTTATCTCTCTGTGTTATCCTCAGGAGAGTGATATCATTCATGGTCACCAGGTTGAAATAGGGTGCTTTTCTTAAGGGGACAGAAAAAAGGCGCGGAACGATTGTCTGCTGTTGCTCTGACGGAGGGAGGGGCGACTGACGACATGGCTTACAGGGTTGGCTTAAAGGGAATTAAAATCAACAAAGGGGGTGGCTTTGCGAGAAACAGAATGGTCCCCTCAAGGATAGAACTCAAAACTGGGTTTAGCAGGCCGTTGATTTCACGGGGGGAGGGAGGAGAAAATGAATACAAAACAAATCTGGTCTATTTCTTGTTCTGATCCACTTCATCTATCTTTATACATCTTACTGGCAGCAGACTGTGCAGTTAACCGCTAGCCATCGTCATCTCCTGGGTGCTCAGCAGAAGACGGTGCAGTATGACTGCTGGCCATCGTCTTCTGCTGGCTGCAGATTAAAAGACAGTGTACTGCAGGAAGGACTGAATCACCATGAAACGAAACTTGAAAGGGAAATGACTTGGCTGAATCACTCCCATGTTTGCCCAGGCGCCCCTGACCTCATCGAGGTTGGTTAAAAGAGAACCCTGGACTACGTCGACGACGGCTACCAGTCATATTGCACTGTCTGCTGCCAAAAGGCAATAAACTATTGCTGTGTAGCAATGCAGTACCGCGTCTGCCAGCACCCAGGAGACATACGGTGACAGTTAGCTGAGCAGGCTCCATGCTTGCCGTGGTATGGTGTCTGCACAGGTAACTCAAGAAAAAAGGCGCAAAATGATTTTCTGCCCTTGCTTTCACAGAGGGATGGAGGGAAGGAAGGGGGGCCTGACGATATGTACCCAGAACCACCTGCGACAATGTTTTAGCCCCATCAGGCACTGAAATTTCTACCCAGAATTCAAATGGGTAGCGGAGACTGCGGGAACTGTGGGATAACTACCCATAGTGCAACCCTCCAGAAGTCGATGGTTACCTCGGTACTGTGGACGCACTCTGCCGACTACATGCACTTAGAGCATTTGTGTGGGGACACACACAATCAACTGTATAAAAACGCTTTCTACAAAACCAACTTCTATAAATTCGACCTAACTTCTATAAATTCGACCTAGTGTAGACGTACCCTGAGACAGCAGCCTCCTCACCATAGGAGACCACACATTTAGGTCATTGCTAAATCCTATCACATCTCTATAAATCCATCCTTTCTTTGCTATTTCTACCATCAATATCTTCATTTAGGTTTCTCCCACCTCATTCTCTCTGCCCTACCTTACACCCACCCCACTTCCTTGCATTCAAGATGTCTCAGCCAAACTAGTCTTCACTAGATGCTGCTCTGATTATGTCTCTCTCTAGGATCACTTGGTAGTCTGCACCTTTGAAACACAAGACACTGTTAAGGTGTCTAAATAGAAATGTAGGTGCCTAATTTTAGGCACCCACTCTTGAAAACCTTTGGTCTGAATCTTGATAGGGCACGATACAAAATTTAAACAAAATAAAGCTGTCTGGAATCCAGCAACTTTTCCAAACTCTATTACATTTTCACTTGGGTGTTTGTGCCCATCTCACTTCATTCTTTCTCTTCTGTTTCCTTGTCTTGCATCTCCTTCTTTACCTGGTTTGCAATCTTGAGAGGGAGAAAGAAACAACTTATGTACAGGAGCCTGGCTGATTACATGCATGTTCCACAGAGGAGGTATTGTGAGATTTTTTTCACAATATGAAAATTGATCTATGGGAGGTGGAATACAATTTCTGCTCTTGGACTTGCATTCAGTGTGATAACATTACAGGAATTTGAATAATGATGGAATAAAACAAGCATGACCTGGGGAGTGCTCATAAAGACATGAAAAGGAATGTAAGACTTGCAGCTTGTTTGGTTGCATTAACTCCAGTTTAGGAAAGGAAGATCCTGTGAACAATCAAGGAAGTGAAATAAGACATCCATTAAAACCGAACAGAATACGCATCAGATCAAAGATACACATTTCAGACAACTAAGGTGTATCTTTGTTATTAAGGATGTGTGGGCTTCTGAAATTTTGGAATTTCAGTTCTCACACTTCCCCAGGCTTCTTGAAGTTACAAGTAGAAAGTTATATTAGATGTGTCAGGAACTGATTTTTTTTTAATTGTCAGAAGTTTAGTAGGAAAATTTGTTATAATTTGTTTGATTACTTCAGGTTTTCTGTAGTAAAAACAGCAAGATATTGCAGAGGAGAATGGAGAGGTACGTGGAAGCTGCGCTTGCAGAGAAATGGGGACTGGATTTATACTAAGACAAAGTACAAGTAGGTCAGCTATTTGTGATAAAACAGATATCTGAGAAGTACACAGAACACAGCATAATGGTTACAACAAACTTATAGACTTGAAACAGGCATTTGACAGCATTTGTCAGAAAGGGTTATGACAAGTCTTCAGAATGTTTGGTATCTCCAAGAAATTGATCAAGCTGATAGAACATACCTACATCAAGTCAATGGGCATGGTGAAAGTAGGCAAGAAGCTGGTAGTGTGGTTCAGGATGACCAAAGATGCACGCTTTTGCCAGTTTTGTTCAACTTTGTACTGGAAGCAGTAATGGCAGTAGTACTAAAAAATTAAATGAGAGGTGTCATATTAAAATAGAGGATAGTGAATAACCTTATGTTCCCAGATGATATTGACCTCATACATTGACCAAGGAGGATTTATAGAGAATAATTGACAAGGAAGACTGGGAAAGCAGAAATTCTGACTGAAGAGCAGCATGGAGAAGACAAAATCTATGGCACCTGGAAGATAAGAGGAAAAGGTAAAGATCAAAGTTGAAGTCAAAGAACTAGAACAAGTGGAAAAATGTGAGTATCTTGAAGGACTAGTATCATAGAATGGAACTGTGAACATAACATAAAAGGGAGAATTGAACCTGCTACTATTGCATTTGGGAAAACTGCAAGATCTGGAAAGCTAAAGACATTTTGATAAAAATGAAAATCACTGTACATTAGAACATTAGTTGTCAAGTCAATACTGCAGTATGGGTCAGAATGTTGGAGTATGAGGAAAGCTGACTGCAGAAGTGAACTGGCTGAGTGGAGATTACTGACAGTTTCAAGACTGCAGAAAATAAAAAAATGAAGTGATAAGATAATGGCCAGGGAATGAAACAATGCTGTACTTAATATTCCAGAAAGATGACTGTGATGATCTGGACACATATTAAGAATGGACCCCAAAAGGATATGTGATAGACCCAGGCCAGTTGGGTACGGCAGAGTAGCAAAAGGCAGATATACTGGCCACTGGATTAAGTTTTCTGTTCCCTGACTGACCAGAGCAGGGGCTGCTCCAGGCTAATGAGAACGCCTGACTCCAATTAACCTGCAAAGAGTCAGGTGAGGCCATTAAGCTAATGTGACCACCTGATTCTAATTAAGGCCCCTCTGATACTATAAAAGGGCTCACTCCAGTCAGGCAGAGAGAGCCAGAGGAGAGGAAGTGTGGCTGAAGGGCTGGTTAATGAAGACACCCTCAAGTCATTAGTAAGGGAGCCCTAAGGTAAGGATGAAGAAGGGATAAGCAGGAGGGCTGTGGGGAAGTGGCCCAGGGAAATGTAGCAACTCTAGCAGTGAAAGGTTGGCTGCCAACAGCTGCTACCATTAGGGTGCCTGGGCCGGAACCTGGAGTAGAGGGGGGGGGCAGGTTCCCCCCAACTCACCAGTACAGAAACACCTTCTGGGAGGGAAAAACAGGCCCCTGTCAGGACAGGAGGCTAAACTGTTTTGGTATGAGGTCATAGGAGCAACAGAGACTATGGGAATTCTCTCATCAACCTCCTTGATGGCTGAGGATGAAAAGGGCTCAGTAGACTATATCCCTGGCCCTAGAGAGAGAAGGGCTATGTGGAGGGTTGCAGTGAGCCTCTGAAGCTAGCATAAACCGCCTGGAAGTGCGGGACCCATGGGGACAAGGTCGGAGCTCTGCCACAGATATCATACATGGCAATATGTACCAGAGTGCGAGGAACTAGAAATAGAGGAAGACCAAGGTGCTTTGGATAGATACAGTGAAGAATGACATAGAACAAAAATGCTTAAAGATGAACAAAGCTGTGCGGCTGGTACAGGACCGAAAGTGGTGGAAAGACTTCATTAGGTCCCATTGTTACTGCTGAGCTGATAGATGGGAATCAAAAACTAACAGTACATTTATATAATTGTACAGTGTGGAGGTTAATCACTGCTTCTGAATAGTCTGTTATTCTCACTCATAATTCTATAGTATTATAGTAACTGACTAGAGATAATTCTGCAAGTGTTTGAAATCATAGAATTATAGAATATCAGGGTTGGAAAGGACCTCAGGAGGTCATCTAGTCCAACCCCCTTCTCAAAGCAGGACCAGTCCCCAACTAAATAATCCCAGCCAGGGCTTTGTCAAGCCTGACCTTAAAAACTTCTAAGGAAGGAGATTCCACCACCTCCCTAGGTAATGCATTCCAGTGTTTCACCACCCTCCTAGTGAAAAAGTTTTTTTCTAATATCCAACCTAAACCTCCCTCACTGCAACTTGAGGCCATTACTCCTTGTTCTGTCATCTGCTACTACTGAGAACAGTCTAGAGCCATCCTCTTTGGAACACCCTTTCAGGTAGTTGAAAGCACCTATCAAATCCCCCCTCAGTCTTCTCTTCTGCAGACTAAACAATCCCAGTTCCCTCAGCCTCTCCTCATAAGTCATGTGTTCCAGCCCCCTAATCATTTTTTTGCCCTCTGCTGGACGTTTTCCAATTTTTTCACATCCTTCTTGTAGTGTGGGGCCCAAAACTGAACACAGTACTCCAGATGAGGCCTCACCAATGTTGAATAGAGGGGAATGATCACGTCCCTTGATCTGCTGGCAATGCCCCTACTTATACAGCCCAAAATGCCATTGGCCTTCTTGGCAACAAGGGCACACTGCTGACTCATATCCAGCTTCTCGTCCACTGTAACCCCTAGGTCCTTTTCTGCAGAACTGCTGCCAAGCCATTCGGTCCCTAGTCTGTAGCGGTGCATGGGATTCTTCCGTCCTAAGTGCAGGACTCTGCACTTGTCCTTGTTGAACCTCATCAGATTTCTTTTGGCCCAATCCTCGAATTTGTCTAGGTCCCTCTGTATCCTATCCCTACCCTCCAGCATATCTACCTCTCCTCCCAGTTTAGTGTCATCTGCAAACTTGCTGAGGGTGCAATCCATACCATCCTCCAGATCATTAATGAAGATATTGAACAAAACCGGCCCCAGGACCGACCCTTGCGGCACTCCACTTGATACTGGCTGCCAACTAGACATGGAGCCATTGATCACTACCCGTTGAGCCCGACAATCTAGCCAACTATCTATCCACCTTATAGTGCATTCGTTCAGCCCATACTTCTTTAACTTACTGGCAAGAATACTGTGGGAGAACGTGTCAAAAGCTTTGCTAAAGTCAAGGAACAACATGTCCACTGCTTTCCCCTCATCCACAGAGCCAGTGATCTCGTCATAGAAGGCAATTAGATTAGTCAGGCATGACTTGCCCTTGGTGAATCCATGCTGACTGTTCCTGATCACTTTCCTCTCCTCTAAGCGCTTCAGAAATACACAGTTCTTTCACAGCTTGGTGCTTCATATCTATGTGTCTGTTTGTTTGCGACAGGGAAGCCTGGCTGTTTAAAAATAGCCAGAGCTTCGCGAACCAGCTGAGCGGCGGAGAACCAGCTGAGCAGCGGGGACAGCAGAGCAGCTCACAGCAGGAGTTTGCCTGGGAGTTCGCCTGGAGTGAGCCCAGTGAGGCTTACGTCTTGCAAACTGCTCTGAGGAAGCTCGTAGTAGGAAGGTGATATGGAAGGGGGGGGTTCAGCTGTTGTGACCTGCACTGGATGTGCCATGTTTGTCTTTCTTCCACAGGACAGAAGCGACTTTGTCTGTACAAAGTGCAAGCTGGTCTCCATATTGGAAGAGAAGATTGAAGGTCTGGAGCAACAGATAACGACCCTGCGTTGCATACGGGAAACTGAGGATTTCCTGGACGAAACTCAGGATAGGCTTCTAGGGGCACAAAGCTCTACAGATATAGAGCAGGTTGCACAGAGGAGCCAAGAGGCCAGTGAAGAAGCTTGGCAACATGTGACCTCCAGAAGAGGTAAGCGGAATGTCCGGGTTCCAGTAACACAGACACAGGTAACTAACCGCTTTCATGTTCTCTCCACAGGTATCTTTGCAGAGAGTGGACCAGATGATATGTCTGGGGCGAGAAAGCAGAAGGAGACTCCGCTGGTTGGAAGGCATGAGATGCGCTGTCCTGAGGTTGGGGGTTCCACGACCACCACTCCCAAGAGGAGAAGGCGGGTGGTGGTGGTCGGGGACTCTCTCCTCCGGGGGACTGAGTCATCTATCTGCCGCCCTGACCGGGAAAACCGAGAAGTCTGCTGCTTGCCAGGGGCTAAGATTCACGATGTGACGGAGAGACTGCCGAGACTCATCAAGCCCTCGGATCGCTACCCCTTCCTGCTTCTCCACGTGGGCACCAATGATACTGCCAAGAATGACCTTGAGCGGATCACTGTGGACTATGTGGCTCTAGGAAGAAGGATAAAGGAGTTGGAGGCGCAAGTGGTGTTCTCGTCCATCCTCCCCGTGGAAGGAAAAGGCCTAGGTAGGGAGCGTCGAATCGTGGAAGTCAACGAATGGCTACGCAGGTGGTGTCGGAGAGAAGGCTTTGGTTTCTTTGACCATGGGATGGTGTTCCATGAAGGAGGAGTGCTGGGCAGAGACGGGCTCCATCTTACGAAGAGAGGGAAGAGCATCTTTGCCAGCAGGCTGGCTAACCTAGTGAGGAGGGCTTTAAACTAGGTTCACCGGGGGAAGGAGACCAAAGCCCTGAGGTAAGTGGGAAAGCGGGATACCGGGAGGAAGCACAGGCAGGAATGTCTGTGAGGGGAGGGCTCCTGCCTCATACTGGCAATGAGGGGCGATCAACAGGTTATCTCAAGTGCTGATATACAAATGCACAAAGCCTTGGAAACAAGCAGGGAGAACTGGAGGTCCTGGTGATGTCAAGGAACTATGACGTGATCGGAATAACAGAGACTTGGTGGGATAACTCACATGACTGGAGTACTGTCATGGATGGTTATAAACTGTTCAGGAAGGACAGGCAGGGCAGAAAAGGTGGGGGAGTAGCACTGTATGTAAGGGAGCAGTATGACTGCTCAGAGCTCCGGTATGAAACTGCAGAAAAACCTGAGTGTCTCTGGATTAAGTTTAGAAGTGTGTGCAACAAGAGTGATGTAGTGGTGGGACTCTGCTATAGACCACCGGACCAGGGGGATGAGGTGGATGAGGCTTTCTTCCGGCAGCTCACGGAAGCTACTAGATCGCATGCCCTGATTCTCATGGGTGACTTTAATTTTCCTGATATCTGCTGGGAGAGCAATACAGCGGTGCATAGACAATCCAGGAAGTTTTTGGAAAGCGTAGGGGACAATTTCCTGGCGCAAGTGCTAGAGGAGCCAACTAGGGGGGGCGCTTTTCTTGACCTGCTGCTCACAAACCGGGTAGAATTAGTGGGGGAAGCAAAAGTGGATGGGAATCTGGGAGGCAGTGACCATGAGTTGGTTGAGTTCAGGATCCTGACGCAGGGAAGAAAGGTAAGCAGCAGGATACGGACCCTGGACTTCAGGAAAGCAGACTTCGACTTCCTCAGGGAACAGATGGCCAGGATCCCCTGGGGGACTAACTTGAAGGGGAAAGGAGTCCAGGAGAGCTGGCTGTATTTCAAGGAATCCCTGTTGAGGTTACAGGGACAAACCATCCCGATGAGTCGAAAGAATAGTAAATATGGCAGGCGACCAGCTTGGCTTAATGGTGAAATCCTAGCGGATCTTAAACATAAAAAAGAAGCTTACAAGAAGTGGAAGGTTGGACATATGACCAGGGAAGAGTATAAAAATATTGCTGGGGCATGTAGGAATGAAATCAGGAGGGCCAAATCGCACCTGGAGCTGCAGCTAGCCAGAGATGTCAAGAGTAACAAGAAGGGTTTCTTCAGGTATGTTGGCAACAAGAAGAAAGCCAAGGAATGTGCGGGCCCCTTACTGAATGAGGGAGGCAACCTAGTGACAGAGGATGTGGAAAAAGCTAATGTACTCAATGCTTTTTTTGCCTCTGTCTTCACTAACAAGGTCAGCTCCCAGACTGCTGCGCTGGGCATCACAAAATGCGGAAGAGATGGCCAGCCCTCTGTGGAGATAGAGGCGGTTAGGGACTATTTAGAAAAGCTGGACGTGCACAAGTCCATGGGGCCGGACGAGTTGCATCCGAGAGTGCTGAAGGAATTGGCGGCTGTGATTGCAGAGCCACTGGCCATTATCTTTGAAAACTCGTGGCGAACCGGGGAAGTCCCGGATGACTGGAAAAAGGCTAATGTAGTGCCAATCTTTAAAAAAGGGAAGAAGGAAGATCCTGGGAACTACAGGCCAGTCAGCCTCACCTCAGTCCCTGGAAAAATCATGGAGCAGGTCCTCAAAGAATCAATCCTGAAGCACTTGCATGAGAGGAAAGTGATCAGGAACAGCCAGCATGGATTCACCAAGGGAAGGTCATGCCTGACTAATCTAATCGCCTTTTATGATGAGATTACTGGTTCTGTGGATGAAGGGAAAGCAGTGGATGTATTGTTTCTTGACTTTAGCAAAGCTTTTGACACGGTCTCCCATAGTATTCTTGTCAGCAAGTTAAGGAAGTATGGGCTGGATGAATGCACTATAAGGTGGGTAGAAAGCTGGCTAGATTGTCGGGCTCAACGGGTAGTGATCAATGGCTCCATGTCTAGTTGGCAGCCGGTGTCAAGTGGAGTGCCCCAAGGGTTGGTCCTGGGGCCGGTTTTATTCAATATCTTCATAAATGATCTGGAGGATGGTGTGGATTGCACTCTCAGCAAATTTGCGGATGATACTAAACTGGGAGGAGTGGTAGATACGCTGGAGGGGAGGGATAGGATACAGAAGGACCTAGACCAATTGGAAGATTGGGCCAAAAGGAATCTGATGAGGTTCAATAAGGATAAGTGCAGGGTCCTGCACTTAGGACGGAAGAACCCAATGCACAGCTACAGACTAGGGACCGAATGGCTAGGCAGCAGTTCTGCGGAAAAGGACCTAGGGGTGACAGTGGACGAGAAGCTGGATATGAGTCAGCAGTGTGCCCTTGTTGCCAAGAAGGCCAATGGCATTTTGGGATGTATAAGTAGGGGCATAGCGAGCAGATCGAGGGACGTGATCGTTCCCCTCTATTCGACATTGGTGAGGCCTCATCTGGAGTACTGTGTCCAGTTTTGGGCCCCACACTTCAAGAAGGATGTGGATAAATTGGAGAGAGTCCAGCGAAGGGCAACAAAAATGATTAGGGGACTGGAACACATGAGTTATGAGGAGAGACTGAGGGAGCTGGGATTGTTTAGCCTGCAGAAGAGAAGAATGAGGGGGGATTTGATAGCTGCTTTCAACTACCTGAAAGGGGGTTCCAAAGAGGATGGCTCTAGACTGTTCTCAATGGTAGCAGATGACAGAACGAGGAGTAATGGTCTCAAGTTGCAGTGGGGGAGGTTTAGGTTGGATATTAGGAAAAACTTTTTCACTAAGAGGGTGGTGAAACACTGGAATGCGTTACCTAGGGAGGTGGTAGAATCTCCTTCCTTAGAGGTTTTTAAGGTCAGGCTTGACAAAGCCCTGGCTGGGATGATTTAACTGGGAATTGGTCCTGCTTTGAGCAGGGGGTTGGACTAGATGACCTTCTGGGGTCCCTTCCAACCCTGATATTCTATGATTCTATGATTCTATGTCAGTTCTTTGTATTAATAATATAGGTTAGAACATGGGGCTGAGAGTCTGAGGACCCGTTTTCAATTCTGGCTATGTGATCTCAGGCTAGACATTTAACCTCTACATCAGTGGTTCTCAAACTTGTTCCGCCGCTTATGCAGGTAAAGCCCCTGGTGGGCTGGGCTGGTTTGTTTACCTGCTGCATCCGCAGGTTTGGCTGATCGCGGCTCCCAGTGGCCGCCGTTCGCTGCTCTGGGCCAATGGGAACTGCTGGAAGCGGCGGCCAGTACGTCCCTCAGCTCGAGCCACTTTCTGCAGCTCCCATTGGCCCGGAGCAGCGAACTGCAGCCACTAGGAGCCACAATCAGCCAAACGTTTGGACACGGCAAGTAAAGAAACCATCCCGTCCCGCCAGGGGCTTTCCCTGCACAAGCGGCGGGGTTCACAAGTTTGGGAACCACTGCTCTACGTCAAGGTAATCCACTGGCAAGCCATGAGATGGTTTGTTTACATTGACCATCTGCAGGCACGACCGCCTACTGCTCCCATTGGCCGTGGTTTGCTGTTCATGGCCAGTGGGACCTGCGGAAAGTGGCACGTGTGTCCTTCCACTCGGAGGTCGTCAAAATGATCTTCCAGAGGTGGGGAACTCCCCAAGCAGACCTGTTTGCCACCAGGCAAAACAGAAAGTGCCACCGGTTCTGCTCCCTTCAAGGGCTCAACAGCGGATCGCTTTCCGATGCTTTTCTCCTGTCTTGGACAGATGACCTGATGTACGCCTTCCCGCCGATCCCACTCATCAGCAGGGCCCTCCTGAAGATCAAGAGGGAAAAGGACAGGGTCATCATGATCGCACCAGCATTGGTTCGGCATGCTCATGGACTTGGCAACAGCGCCCCATGGACGCTTCCCAAGCGTCCAGATCTGCTCTCTCAGGCATTATGACAAAGACCTGTTAAGAAAATGTCTTTGCCAAGGGCTGATTTTTTTTCATTGGTAGTTGGCCTTCAGCTTAAGCTGCTACAGTGACAAACAGAAATTTGGCCTGACACTTGGTTTATCTTAATGTGCTGGGTTATATCCTCCCACCTTTTTATACTAGTGCTTGTGGGAAATCACAGATTCACTTTTTCTCTTTTAATCATGACAATTATTTCTACAACTCCTTAGTAAAACTATTGCATTTTTTCCAGGTCAGGTATTTTATTATACTTTGGCCAAATTATTTACAGAATTGGCAATCATAATGGCATTTACCCCAGGAGGGCTGGCATTACAATAGTTACTGCAGTTAACACAATAGATAGGCTATTTCATTATACAGTTTAATAGTAAGCTACTATTTTCCTGCTCTGTACAGTCCACCTGCCTCCTACCATCTTCCCTGCTTACAGTTCAGCTGCGATAGACACCAGATGGTGCTCATAATGCTACATTAAAGATGCTTTATGAAACAGAAACTCATGTAGATTAAATAAAGTCTAGTCTCGTTATGCAACTCATTTTAATTCACTATTGCCCATTTCAACCGGGTGCCTTTCTGTAACAAGAAATCAGGAGCAGCCAAGTGAGTCAGCTCTGACAAGAATTCCATTCTAGATAGGATCAGTCTTCTGTAGCTATTAATGTTATCCAACTTTACTTTGGAAATGATCAGTTGGTAGAAAGGTTGATGTGAAAAAAGAGAAATGGCTATGCCAAGCTGTATGCTTCCATATGTTGCCTTTCCACACAAAGGGAACAAGCTACCATGTGCTAAAGGTGATGTATGACTCTGGAGGCCCTTCTACTCCCACTGGCAGCTGGGGTCTTTGGAGTACAATAGCAGAGATCTTCATGGACAGGCCATTGCTGGCTTGGTTCTCACTTTGGCAGCATGAAACTTTGAATTAAGGTCCCTCTATAGCTTGGCACTGGGAATCTCTGGGAAGAAGTTATTCCTTCTAGCATCAAAGAAATTCATAGGGAGACTGTGGTTTGGTATGTCCTTTGGGATCGGCATCCCTCCTCATTACAGAAATCCCTGGTTGGATCCTTATTTCTGCCACATATTTCACTGTCTCCTAGAGTTGTTTGTTATTTCACTAACACTAGAGCAGTTGGGAGAGGTAATTTAAATAAGTCTCCAGGAGTCTGAAAGTTGCGTTTTGAATTCAGCTGGAAAAAAAATAATATTTAACATTTAGACTTATAATTGAATTTCACTTTCTGAGTGTTAAGAATATATATTGCTCCTTTTATTTATATTTTTTTAAAAGAAAGACTGTTTCAGTTAGTCAAAGAGCATCAGCAAGGAAATCAGTGTTTAAGATTACTAGTTTTACATCTTAATACATAAGCAGCATTTCTGAGGGCATAATAAATGCACTAAGGTGGTATTGCAAGGCAATACCAACAAGGGCCAGGAAATATACTTTCTAAAAAGTATACTTCCATAGTACAAACTCTTGTTCAGTATTAAAAAGATCCTGTGTGGGGAAACTGATTGATTGATTGATTGCAGGACGTCCTGTAGCTGAGAATTTGGCCTCATTGCACTAGATGCTATACAAACTTATAGTAAGGGAGAGTCCTTGCCTTCAAGAGATGTCAGTTTAAATATACCAAGCAGTCAAAGGAAGCGGGTGTGTGAATGAGTACTACCAACCACATTTTTCAGGTAGGGAACTGAGGCATAAAGAAGTGACATCAACTTCCAGCTTTAGAAATCCCAAGGCTGGGGAGAGATGTGGACATACCATGTTTGTCTGGAGCACTTCAGGACAGAGCGCATTTAGAAAGTACCTTATCACATTTCATTGGTAATTGACAGGTTTAAGATACATACCAAAAATCTGATTGATGACAAAGTTGTTTTTCCCCCCAGGGAATATTTTCCAGGTTTACAGCTGTATAGGAATTTAGTTTTAAAGTTACTGTAGATATTTTCTCCAATAGCTTGTATTCCTGCTGGAACAACTTACAGCATGTGGAATGTTCTGCACTTCAGACAGGGGTTCATTTCTGGCACAAATGGTGTTTGACTCTGCGTCTGTAGTCATAGATTTTGGGAGGACCACCCACGTTTGTGCAAAAACAAGTGAAATTAGTCCATTGGCAATAATCTTCCTCCACAACAGCCTTGGTGCTTGAGGCAGAGCCACTGTAATGTCTGCATGCACAATGTGGTAATGACTTCTACTTTGTACTACCCAAGTCCCCTGAAGGGTAAAATCATGAACACTTATCTGCTTTTTTGGGAGGTCAGGGAGAATTACGTTTTTTTCCCCTTTCTTGAGAGTTGCAGCAAAATCTATTTGCAGGTAAATACTGGTAAATAAGCTTCTGAAAAACTCAGAACAACAGTCTACTTCATGTTTCTTTTGTTCTCTGTGGGAACATTTCTTTGGAAATGGGATTTTTGTTCCATAGAATTTCATTTGCTCTTTCTGTTTGTCACTGGAAGTTATACTCCTCTTTGTGATCTAATCATCTCCAAATAATTGTTTGATATTTGTAAGCTCCAGTGCTGTGCTCATTTCTGTACAAGATAGGGAGACCATATTTCCCTATGCTGAATACGGGACACCTGGTAAAATTACTCCTATTCAAGTGAGTTCAATGGCAATCAATCAGAACTATGCAGTACAAACGTTCAAATTAACATCAAGTTGACTGAACCACTGTTGAAAAGAAATACTGTGTAGGTGGATTCTTTTTATTTACCTTCTTATCCTTAAGGCTTTAGGATTCACACGGGGAAAGGTGACACCCCCCCCCACAACTGTACACCTCTCTCACACGGGTGTGTGTGTGACTGATTGACCTACCCCTCCCTGCCTGGTGCTCTCCGCCCTCCATGCCTGGCTGCATCCCCAGGATGGACTCTCCTCTCCTGGTACCTGTTGCCATGTCTTCCCGAGGCAACACATGGGGGAGCGGGGCACACAAAGTCACATGCCCATCCTCCCCAGATTTCTGCCAAGGTTCACACCAGAATGTGGCCAGCAGCAGGCTTTCGGCACTGTGCAGGAGGGAAGGGACGTGAGCTGCTTCCAGCCACAGGGAAGGACAAGCGGGGGAAGGAATGACCTGGCCCATGTGTTTGCAGAGGTCATCTCTTCCCCCCCCACCCCCCCTCCTGCACTCCCCTGTGGCTGGAAGCAACTTGTCCCTTCCTGCCTGCACAGTGTCAAAAGGCAGCTAACACCTCCAGGCTGCTACTGGCCACCGGCATAACCCAGCCACTTCCTGTCACCTGGCTACCGCACGGGCAGGAAGGGGTTAAGCCCTAAGGATGCAGAGGCTTTGGCGAGAGGTGGCTCAGGAGGGGAGGGTGCCTATGGGATGGAGCAGCTCCATTCTCCCAGGGGGCAGGACCCAGGGCAGTGGCAAAGGGGGTGCTAAGCCCCTGCCCGGGGGGGTTGCTGTGGAGCCGGCAAGGTTGGGGCATGAACATGCTGGAAATCACTTCCCCCCACCACTCCAGAGCTTAGCTGAGGGGCAGAGAGGCTTCCCCCTGCCATAGCGGTGCAAGGCTTTGGCACACGCAGGGCTCGGCTCCTCTTGGACAGCACCCCAGACCGGAGGGTCTTGGGCTTTTCCAGGGCTCCGGCCCAGCCAGAGGCAGTGGGGGAAGGGAGGAGCCTGCCGGTCAGGCTCTTGGTGAGTTGAGCGCTCCTGCCAGGGGCTGGTTCTCTGCACAGCGTTGGGAGCAGGATGTGCCCTGCCGGGGGGATATGGAGGAGCAGCAGGGCTGGGGTGGGGGGTGAAGGGGCAAAGCAGGGAGAGGACAGCAAGAGGGGAGCATGTAAAAGGCTGATGAGTGGGCAGCAGAGGCGACATGTAACTAGCCGCTGCCTGGTACCTGCCCGCACTCACCAGCCAGTGCAGCTCGCAGTGCGCAGCCAGTGACAGCTGGAAACGGGACGGGGTGGGGCCCTGCTGACGCACCAGCAGGGGGAGCGGTCAGTCCCGCACGCTGCAGCTTTGGCCCGCCACCAGCCTTGCACCCCGACCCCCATTGTGAGCCACTGGACCCCTCCACTCACTGCTGGTGGGTGGGTGGCTGGTGAGCAGGGATCCAGACAGCATCAGGGCCCACCAGTATTGATGTGTGGGGGGAGGAGAGAAAATATGGGACAATTTGCCCATTTTTAAGAAAAAGTCATGACATCTGCAGGAGAGCTTAAATACAGGACTGTCCCTTTAAAAATGGGATATCTGGTCACCCTAGCACAAGACCCAAAAATAAAGATGACTTGCCACCAAAGAAAGTACAGTCTAAAGCCTTCCCAGGTCTTGTAAAGACTTACAAAAGGGCTTAGCTTTATGCACTGTGAGTAGGCCCACACCTCAATGGAAAGATGCACAATTCATAAAGTTAAGCATGTTTATAGCAGAGCAGTAGCCTAGAAGACAGGACGCACTAGCAGACTCACAGCAGGGAATAAACTTAGATATATTTTATTACTTATTTATATTTGTATTTATTATTAATACATATAAAATATGTATGTAAACTATATATATAAATATAAAAATTGGATATATGTAAATTATTAATATTTTCATTTCCTTCCTCCTTTTTCATGTTTGTGAAGTTTGCATGAAAATCAAGTCTTTCAGAGGGATTTAAATTACTACTAGAGTTACCAATTAGGGAGGAATAAGCCAGGAGGCAGGTGATCTGATAAGGGAAAAAATGACCGTGCAAAGGTCCATGCTAATAAAAAACAAGGGAAAATAAAATCAGAAATGCCATATATTAACACACAGTGTATAAACATATGTAAGTACGCAGGCTGTCTCTCTAGAGACTGTTTACAAGGTTTTTATGAGGCAGCAGAAGAACTTTAAAAGAAAGGAGGTTCTGTAAATAGAAGTCACCAATATCAATTTAAAAAAAATTCAAAGCAATTGAAAATAAAACCAAAAGGTTGCAGGAAGGTGCTGTTTGGTCACTTTAATGTCATTGGTAGTGTGTGGGTGGGCCCTTGGTCCTGTGTGGAGCCCCCTGTTGGAATCTTCAGATTGGCAGGTTGTTGGCACCCCTATAAAACCAACTTGATGCACCTGTATTTTGTGTGTGTGTTACTGAAATGTATGTCATACTTAAAATGTCTCACAACTTCCACATGTGGAAATAAGTTAACCTACAGCAGATGTCAAACAAAAGGACTTTCATTAGTTCTTAATGCTTCATTTGCAATCTTTTTCTGAGTGATGGGACAGGGTGAAATCGTAAGTAATACTTGGGAAGGAGTTGAGGGGGAAGGTCTGTGCAGAAGGGAGAAAGAGTCACTCTTGACTCCCAACTAGGTAGTTTTCTCTTTCCTAGCTGCAGCTGCTGTGGAGAGTTCTCAGATTTGTCTAACTGGGTGTGTGGCTAAGGAGGGCAGGAGGAGTTGGGAAACAACAGTTCTCTCCCCTCACAGGACAGTATAAATTATGATGCAAAATACACTGAAATTACTGTTCCTCCAAGCAACACCAGCTCACTTTTTGTGGCTTTTGCCTACCAAGGAGAGAGATATAGGCAGCAAAGGGGTTTAGCCATTGCAGTATGGTACATGTGCAAGCTGTTTTCCCATTTTTGGTGTGTGGGTGGAAGGAACGCCCGAATAAGGAGAACGGGAGACCCCCACATGTAGCCAGAGGCCGATGAAATATACCTTGCCATTCCCTATGGTTCACAACCTACCAGATACATTCTTTCCCTACACCCCTCTTTTCCAGATGGTTGGGTAGGAGGCCATATGACTGTAGATTGATATGCTCCCCTTCAGTAAAGCTTTGCAGGGGAAAGGAAGCATTCTGACCCCTAGGGAAGGCTTTCATTTCATGGTCTCTGTGTAAATGCATATCCCACAGTGAAGTATAGTTCAGAAAGGAATATGAAATACCATAATGAAAAATCTTTAGAACTGTATGGCAGCTTTCCCTTAAGTATTCAGAATTAGACACTGCTGTAATAGTTAAAACTGAAATTTCTGGATCTCAAGGGGAGTGTAAAGAGGAGGAAGGCAAGATTAAGTTGGCTCCAGTGAAAAGAGGCTTTCAGGCTATTTTGAAGCCAAATCTTCTGAGGAATTATGCTGAGATAATATAGTGCATTAGGAAGTGTCTATAAATGAAGCCCCTAATTTGCATTGGACCACATATTCCGCTTATGAGGAATAGTTCCCTATACCCTTAGTGTCCCTACTGATTTCAATATGGCTATTTGTAGAGTAAGGGTACTATTCAACTTGAGTAGGAAATGCCCTTTAAAAGGAGTGAAACCATACTGGAAAGTTGACTGGTGACCAGACAATCAGAGGAATGGCAGTTGTGAGGGAAGGTTGCTGAACTCCTAAATGTTGTGGAAGCTGGGGATCTGGATTGGTGACATCTTGAGTTTTTTGCCTTCTTTTTTTTTCTTTTTGGATCACATATTGACTGCAAAAAGATTGTGTTTTTCTTACATTTGCATGTTGTTTTAAATTATTGGCCAAATAATTTTTGTAAATAATTATTGGTCTATAGATTGCTTCCAACCCTGGTATTCTATGATTCTATACAGACATTTGTTTGTATTCAATATTCAAAATTATAAGCTGGCTGTCATTGGCTTTCTGTCTATGTTTCTTTTCAAATCCTATGACTTTCCGAGCTGGAGTCTGTTGTGTGATGTATGAGATAGCTATGTTCTTTGTTTTGCAGTGATATTTTGTTTCTGTAATATCCAGATCCATTGTGGATATTAGTTATTTCCTTTGCTTAAGACTTACTGCCTTTCATAACAGAATCTCCCAATTAACTTGAGTGAGTGATATGACATGACTTGTTTTCAGACTTGGTTCTCCTGGGGACTTCAGCTCTTCAAAAGACCATCCTTCTATTCTTCCAAGCAATGCTGCAAACAAAAGTGAGGTATTGCTGTTTAAAGCATTAGCGGCAGGTTTGGATAATTTTTGGTGGTGGCCAGAAAGGGTCCAAGTCCCGCCCCCCTGGGGTAGGGGGTTGGGATGCAGGAGAGGGTGCGGGGGTCATCGCTTAGCTTGGCTGGTGTTGGCTCCTGAAAGTGACCTGCACACCAGTCTGGCAGCAGCTTGGGGCGGGGGCAGCGCGCAGAGACACCCACCCACCCCCCGGGGCCTCAGGGACGTGCCAGCCACTTCCAGATGCAGCACGGAGCGGGCAGGCAGGAAGCCGCCTTAGCCCCTCTGCACTGCCAGTGGTGGTGGATGGGGGACCCTGGGCCTTTTAAATTGTCCTGGGGCAGCAGGAAGGGCCAAGATGCTCCGGGGGACATGCATGGGGGTGGCAGGCGGGGCTGGGGGAGAGATCCGGCACCGAACATTGATGGAGCCTGGGCACCACAGGCCCAAAGAACTCTCTGCCCCTGGTTTAAAGTGAGACTAATTACACATATTTACATTTTTAAAATATGCTTACTGGAAATGTGGAGTTTCATTTCCCTTTGAGATGAACAAGGACCCTAACAGAAGAAGAAAAATAGAGTTCAGAAAGTTCTGTGTTTGTGGTATTAAGGGTATATCGTGGAAGTTCTTGAACACTTCTCTTGATGGTGTACGTGCTAACTTTTGCTGCCCTCCTCATTACTTATCTGCTGGGTAATATCAGTTCCCCTAGGCAATTCATCGCTATTTTCAGAAGTTGGATCTCCTAGGTTTGTGGTACAGTGTGTCAGGAAACTGTTATTAAAAGTTTGTTGAAGAGAATGAATTACATTTCTTTGCACATACGGAAAATAACTATTCTTTTACATGTGTCAATGTGTCATAAAACTTTAATAATGTTTGTATTACATTAATTATAACTATATAAGGCTAGTTTTGGCAGTCAAAGCATTTGCATATTAATGTCATAAAAATAGAGCTGTGAAAAGTGTATTCTGGAAATGTAACAGACTTTAACATATTGAGTTTTAAATAATCTATGGAACAGATTATTTTCCGTTTACAATTCTATTAGAAATATTCAGCCGGATTCTTGGATATGGGTGAGGAGACAAAAGCGTAGATCAGCAGAAGACGTGTGTGCAAAGGTTGGTGTATAGTTCACATCCACGTCCTTTGATCCTGAACTGCCAGAAACCTATAGTCAAACAATTTATAGTCAGGCCTCTACTCAAAAGTCAACTTTGGACACCAGTATCTTACTACTGAGTCTTTAACCTCTCCTTTTAAAGAATATCACTGACAGATCAGTGGCAGGTCACCTAACAACCTCAAGTCCAAGTTTACCCCAATCAAAACTTCTTTTAGTAGTGAGATTATTGAGCCTGTTCTTCTCTGGAAAACTCAAGGTCAGATATTCTGCAGAGAAAGGAATGAAAATTTATCTATTAGAATTCTCAATGAGCTGAAAAGTGACTGGCAAAAATTACAAAGGCTAGCAGAACCCAGAACGCTACCGGGGATCAGAGTCACACTGACTGACGCATTGCCATCTTTCTAATAAGTGCTTTAGAATTTGAGTTTTGATGGTTCAGTTTAACAAAGAAAAGGCACAGGAAAGCTTTCAGCAGGAGTGTTCCTATGTTACTAGGAATATCCAGGCATTTCATTGGAGAGACAGCTGTATCTTCTTAATGGCTCTTTACCTCGTTGCTCCTTCGCTCTACAACTACCCCTACTACCACCGCAGCTCGAACTACCCTGAGAAGTTCCCAACATCACTACTGCTCTTTGATTAGTTCTCATCTTGTAAAATCTCACTCTCTGATATGCCTCGCCCTCGGATGAGTTTGTTAATGTTTTTCTGAAAGTAATAGCCCAATACAGTACAGTACAGTCTCTTCTGCGGAGAGAGTCTAACCTAGAGTCATAGAATTATAGAATATCAGGGTTGGAAGAGACCTCAGGAGGTCATCTAGCCCAACCCCATGCTCAAAGCAGGACCAATCCCCAACTAAATTATCCCAGCCAGGGCTTTGTCAAACCTGACCTTAAAAACTTTAAAGGAAGGAGATTCAACCACCTCCCTAGGTAACACATTCCAGTGCTTCACCACCCTCCTAGTGAAAACGTTTTTCCTAATATCCAACCTAAACCTCCCCCACTGCAAGTTGAGACCATTACTCCTTGTTCTGTCATCTGCCACCACTGAGAACAGTCTAGATCCATCCTCTTTGGAATCTCCTAGACTACACAATACCAGTTCCCTCAGCCTCTCCTCATAAGTCATGTGTTCCAGCCCCCTAATCATTTTTGTTGCCCTCCGCTTGACGTTTTCCAATTTTTTCACATCCTTCTTGTAGCATGGGGCCCAAAACTGGACACAGTACTCCAGATCAGGCCTCACCAATGTTGAATAGAGGGGAATGATCACGTCCCTTGATCTGCTGCCAATGCCCCTACTTATACAGCCCAAAATGCCATTGGCCTTCTTGGCAACAAGGGCAAACTGTTGACTCATATCCAGCTTCTCGTCCACTGTAACCCCTAGATCCTTTTTTGCAGAACTGCTGCCGAGCCATTCGGTCCCTAGTCTGTAGCGGTGCATGGGATTCTTCTGTCCTAAGTGCAGGACTCTGCACTTGTCCTTGTTGAACCTCATCCAATTTCTTTTGGCCCAATCCTCAAATTTGTCTAGGTCCCTCTGTATCCTATCCCTACCCTCCAGCATATCTACCTCTCCTCCCAGTTTAGTGTCATCTGGAAACTTGCTGAGGGTGCAATCCACGCCTCCTCCAGATCAATAATGAAGATATTGAACAAAACCGGCCTGAGGACCGACCCTTGGGGCACTCCACTTGATACTGGCTGCCAACTAGACATGGAGCCATTGATCACTACCCATTGAGCCCGACAATCTAGCCAGCTTTCTATCCACCTTAGAGTCCATTCATCCAGCCCATACTTCTTTAACTTGCTGGCAACAATACTCTGGGAGACTGTATCAAAAGCTTTGCTAAAGTCAAGGAACAACGCGTCCACTGCTTTCCCCTCATCCACAGAGTCAGTTATCTCGTCATAGAAGGCAATTAGATTAGTCAGGCATGACTTGCCCTTGGTGAATCCATGCTGACTGTTCCTGATCACTTTCCTCTTCTCTAAGTGCTTCAGAATTGATTCCTTGAGGACCTCCTCCATGATTTTTCCAGGGACTGAGGTGAGGCTGACTGGACTGTAGTTCCCTGGATCCTCCTCTTTCCCTTTTTTAAAGATGGGCACTACATTATCCTTTTTCCAGTCATCTGGGATCTCTCCCGATCGCCATGAGTTTTCAAAGATAATGGCCAATGGCTCTGCATTCACATCCGCCAACTCCTTTAGCACTCTTAGATGCAGCACATCCAGCCCCATGGACTTGTGCTCGTCCAGCTTTTCTAAATAGTCCCGAACCACTTCTTTCTCCACAGAGGGCTGGTCACCTCCTCCCCATGCTGTGCTGCCCAGTGCAGCAGTCTGGGAGCAGACCTTTGTTCGCGAAGACAGAGGCAGAAAAAGCATTGAGTACATTAGCTTTTTACACATCCTCTGTCACTAGGTTGCCTCCGTCATTCAGTAAGGGGCCCACACTTTCCTTGACGTTCTTCTTGTTGCTAACATACCTGAAGAAACCCTTCTTGTTACTCTTGATATCTCTTGCTAGCTGCAACTCCAGGTGTGATTTGGCCTTCCTGATTTCACTCCTGCATGCCCGAGCAATATTTTTATACTCTTCCCTGGTCATTTGTCCAATCTTCCACTTCTTGTAAGCTTCTTTTTTGTGTTCAAGATCAGCAAGGATTTCACTGTTAAGCCAAGCTGGTCGCCTGCTATATTTACTATTCTTTCTACACATCGGGATGGTTTGTCCCTGTAACCTCAATAAGGATTCTTTAAAATACAGCCAACTCTCCTGGACTCCTTCCCCCCTCATGTTATTCTCCCAGGGGATCCTGCCCATCAGTTCCCTGAGGGAGTCAAAGTCTGCTTTTCTGAAGTCCAGGGTCTGTATTCTGCTGCTCTCCTTTCTTTCTTGTGTCAGGATCCTGAACTTGACCATCTCATGGTCACTGCCTCCCAGGTTCCCATCCATTTTTGCTTCTGCTAATTCTTCCCGGTTTGTGAATCAGCAAAGCACATAAACCCATGCTTATATTTATGCTCAGGCCTAAATCCCATTGACTTAAATGGGACATAAGCAGGGGTGAAAGTAACTTAAAGGACTAATTGGTATGCAGGGTGTCCGGGCTCCTGGGCAAGGTGGGGGGGGGCGGCTCTGGGCCCCTGAATGGGATGGAGCCTCAGGCGGAAGGGGCAGGGCTGGGTCCAGACTCCCTTAGCCAGCCCTTTATCACTGCACTGCCCAGCCTGTGCTGCTCAGTACTCTGGTGGCGATTTAAACTGCCCGTGACGCCAACCTCTGCTGGGAGCCCCAGGCCCTTTTAAATTGCCAGGCCACAGGGCAGCTGCCCCTTTTGCCCCACCCCCCATCAGCAGCCATGCCGGTATCGTCCTTAAATCAGACCACATCGGCTGCGTACCGGCCCGTATCAGCGGCCACTTTCTTACTGGTACGCCGTACTGGCCTGTACCTACTTACTTTCACTTCTGGACATAAGTGTTTTGCTGAACTAGGGCCTTATTGAGGTACCACTATAGCGTAATTATATCCAGTAACAATTCCATCCCTTTACAGATTTTCCTCTTAGCTTATGTTAGTACAAAACATAATCACGAGTACCCTCCATACTATAGTCACAAAGTGGAAACCATTACTAATGATTGGAAATGGGAAGGTTTACTTACTCTGTGATATCCCACTTAAGAAAGCCTCAGACTAAACTGGGCCTGTCTGTCCTTGAGATTTGATCTTGCTGTAGCAGATAGTTCAGTGTTTCTTCATAGACCAAACTAAGCTGCCAAAGGGATATATTTAAGAGGATTGTTAGTGCTGTTAATCACAGCAGTAATTTCTTATGCACAAGGGGACAAAAAAGTTTGGTTCATGTTTCTAAATATGCGTCCTCACAACTTCATATTTCTGTTTGTAAGTCTATTATTTTAGTTGTATTCTCTAGTCCAAATAGCCCAGGGACTGTCACATGTTCTCTAGTTCTTCTCTGAGTGCTTGCTCATGTTGATTCCATTCTAGCTGTGCGTGCGCCCATGTGCGAGATTGTTGGAGATTTTTGCCTTAGTGGTATCCATAGGGCCAGCTGTGGCACCCCCTTGAGGGCCACACTCATGCGTCAGTGTATCAGGCATCACCGGCCCTAGCCCTCTCAATTCCTTCCTACTGCCCATGGTGGTTAGTCGGAGCACCTATCTTTGCATTGCAAGGTCTAGCAGTTTTGTCTCTCCTGACTTTGAGCCTTAGGGCCTTGTAAATAGTTGTTTATAGTTGTTATTGTTAAGTGTAGTTAGGAGTTAAAAGTTAGAGTCCCAGCAGGGACTTTGCCCCAGGTGGAGCATGCCCCAGTCTCCAAGGTTTAAGTCCTGTGCATACTGTCACAGTCCTATGCCTGTAAGTGACCCCCACAGCAGCTGCCCCAAGTGCTTTGGAGAGTCACATGTGAAGGACAAGTGCCGTATTTGTAAAAAATTTTGACCGCGGATTCAGAAAGAGCGGGATTCATTTGCGGGCTCTCCTCATGGAGGTGGCCCTTCATCCGGCTTCCAAGCCATCCCTCCATGACTCACCTAGTACCTTGGCCTCAGTGCACAGCACACTCCTAGCACTGGGCTCTGCCCGGCACCGCTCTCCATCACCGGTGCCCAGAAAGAAAATGAAGAAGCACGGCTCCCTGGCACCTGGCAAGAAAAGCCATGGGGCATCAGTTTCGGCCGTGCTACCACTCCAGAGCCACATGGACATGCATCCCAGTTTGGGGCCCTTAGCCCCTTAAAGGTTCTACCACGACTCCCAGGAGCAGTAGGGGACCCAAACTTCTGTCAGCATTGAAGCCTTCCCAAGCTCCCCCGGTGCTGAGAGAGCAGACACTTCCGTCCATGCCACTGGCACTGCACATGCCGCAGGAAGTAGCAAAGTTTCCCTACGAGGGCAAGCCAGCCGCTAAGATCCATAACGGGGCAGTGGAGTGCCACGGATCTGGCATGCCACCTTTGACTTTGAGGATGCTTATTTCTATATTTCCATATTCCAAGGTCACGGATGTTTCTTCTGTTTCATGATGGGCGAATGCCATTTTCAATTAATGGCACTGCCCTTTGGCCTCTCATTGGCCCCCGAGTATGTTCACAAAATGTATGGCGCCAGTAGCTGCTTACCTGAGATGTCGAGGTGTTCAGGTCTTCCCGTGTCTTGAGGACTGGCTCATTAAGAGTAAGTCTCAGGAGCAAGTGCAGAGGAGCCTCGATCTGGTCCATTCCACCTGCCACAACCTGGGCCTGTTAATAAATGAGAAAAAATCCACCTTATCACCAGTCCAGTGAATAGAGTTCATTGGGGCAGTTCTCGACTCCACGCGAGCCAGAGCCTTCCTTCCGGAAGAGTGTTTTCAGGCCATGTAGGACCTGATCTCCCATGCAAAGAGCCACCTGCTCACCAGGGCTCATGCCTGGCTGTGGTTGTTGGGCCACATGGCTGCGTGTACATATGCAGTCAGCCATGCTCAGCTCCATCTCCAGCCTCTGCATTGGTCTACATCCCCAACAGGCATGACCTAGACTGGGTAGTCAGGGTATCGGATCATATCAGGTCATCCCTGGATTGGTGGTTGGACCCCAGGTTGGTGTTGGAGGGTGTTCCCTGTCACTGACCCTGGTCTCTGATGCTTCAGACCTGGGCGGGGGAGCCCACCTGGGCAAGCTGAGCACCCAGGGCTGCTGGTTGCAGGCCAGTCTGTCCCTCCACATCAACGTCAGGGAGCTCAGAGCGGTTTGTCTGGCCTGTCAGGCTTTCTTACCCCACTTGAAGGGCAAGGTGGTGGAGATCCTGATGGACAATAGCGCTGCGATGTATTACATCAGCAGGCAGGGCAGCGCCAGGTCTTCAGCCCTTTGTCAAGAAGCTCTCCACCTTTGGGATTTTTGTGTGCGGCATGCCATTCATCTGATAGCCACGCACCTGCCCTGAACCAGGAAAATCTTAGCAGACCACCTCAGCAGGACTGTCTTGTCTCACCACAAGCGGTCACTCCATCTGGAGGCGGTCAGCATAATCTTCCAGAGGTGCGGGACTCCCCAGGTGGACCTGTTTGTGTCCAGGCAGAACAGAAAATGCCAAGTGTTCTGTTCACTCTGGGGGGTGGACCGGGGCCCCCTATCAGACACCTTTCTCATTCTGTGGACGGGGGCGCTGATGTATGCCTTCCCCCAGTGCTGTTGATTCACAGGGTCCTTGTGAAGATCAAGCAAGACAAGGTGAGAATTATCCTAATAGCCCCCACTTGGCCTTGCCAGCACTGGTTCGTCACACTGTTGAGCCTTTCAGTAGCCAACCCGCTGCAGCTGCCCCTCTGGCTGGATCTGCTGTCCCAGAACCATGCAGCCTTTTGCACTAAACCTGGCAGTGCTACACTTGACAGCTTGGCTACTGCATGGCTAAACGCGGATGAATGGGCATATTCAGCCCATGTTCAGCAGGTGTTGCTGGGGTAGCAGGAAACCCTCTGCCAGAGCGACTTACCTGGCCAAATGGAAAAGGTTCATGTGATGGGCCTTGGAACGGCATATCTGGGCTAAGCAGGCCCCACTGCTGGAAATCCTGGATTATCTGATGCACCTCAAACTCCAAGGTTTGTCCCTGTCATCGATCAAGGTCCACCTAGCCACTATCTCGGCTTTCTCCTATCTCGCTATCTCCTCCATTCAAAGTCACGTCGATCTTTGCTCATGACATGACAGCAAGGTTTTTGAAAAGTCTGGAGCGTCTCTACCTGCACATCCAGGATCCCGTCCCTCCCTGGGACGTGAATCTCATGCTGTTGAGGCTCATGGGGCCTCCCTTTGAGCCTCTGGCTTCCTGCTCTTTCCTGCTTCTCTCCTCGAAAGTTTCATTCTTGGTCGTGGTAATGTCGGCCCACAGGGTGTCTGAGATCAGGAAGCTTACTTCAGCACTGCCCTATATGGTCTTCTACAAGGATAAGGTCCAGTTGTGACTGCACCCAGTATTACTGCCCAAGGTTGTTTCCCAGTTTCATGCTGGCTCGGACATCTACTTACCAGTCTTCTTTCCAAAGCCTTATATGTCAGATAAGGAGTGCAAGCTACACACCGTGGACATCAGGAGAGTGCTGGCCTTTTACGTAGATTGAACAAAGCTGTTCTGTAAGTCAGTGCAGATGTTCATTGTGGTGGCAGACACAACAAAAGGTTGCCCCCTGCTCAGAGGATTTCTTCCTGGGTCTCGGCTTGCATCTGCCACTGCTATGAGCTGGCAAAGGTGCCTCCTCTGGTAATCATGATGGCACACTCAACTAGGGCACAAGTATCATCAGCGGCCTTCCTGGCACAGGTGCCAATCCAAGAGATCTGTAGGGCCGCTACCTGGTCATCTGTCCACGCGTTCACATCTCATTATGCGCTTACCCAGCAAGCTCGAGACGATGCTGGCTTTGGCAGAGCAATGCTGCAAGACTGTGAACTCCGAGCCCACCTCCATGGACACTGCTTGTGAGTCACCTAGAATAGAATCAACATGAATAAGCACTCGAAGAAGAAAAACGGTTACCTACCTTTTCGTAACTGTTCTTCGAGATGCGTTGCTTGTGTCCATTTCATTACCTGCCCTCCTGCCCTTCTGTTGGAGTTGCCGGCAAGAAGGAACTGAGCGGGTGTAGGTCCAGTGGCATGTGATATAGCGATGCATGAGCGCGGCACTCAAGAGGGCGCCACAGCTGGCCCTATGGATACCTCTAAGGCAAAAATCTCTGATGACCACACACGTGGGCACACACACACCTAGAATGGAATGGACATGAGCAACACATCTCAAAGAACAACAGTTATAAAAAGGCAAGTAACCGTTGTTGTTTTTTACTTGGGATGGAAGAACTTCTTGGTTTAAGCAGAGTAACAGAACATATTATAACCAGACTGGCGCACTAAGGCTATGAGAGGATCTTATAAGTTAGATGTAATATTCCACTGGCTTTTTGAAGTGGGAGCACTAGCTAGTGGCCTACAATGGTGAGAGGTTTCATTCATTCATTTTTTTTCTTGAGGCTAAATTCAGAGGCAGACATGAAGTCTTCTGAGATATTTTTTTTCCTCTCACTACCATTAGCACAAAGGGAAAGTTTCTGGGTAGTCCAAAGGTAAAGTGGAAAAAAGAAAAAAGATTTGATATCCGATGTAGTGATTTCCATTTACTGTTACACCAGAGCTGTTTTGTTCATGAGCTTTTTCCACATCCCCTGCAGAGGACTCTACAGCAACCATTTGAATTATGAATACTGTACTTTTAACAGGGCTACTAAATAATTCATGTCAATTTGCCCATTTATTGCCAGACTCAAACTCTTCCATCCCAGTCATTATATTGGGGAAAACTTCTTATTAAAAATGGTTGTGCCATATGTCCAGGAATCCAGCTGAAGGAGGTTTGATTTGATTGGAAAATAAGTAAAGCTGCACAGCTGTACTGCTTGTAAGGTCACTTTTAGTCAGGTCTCAGTAGAGTCTCTGCCCAGAGAGTACAAATCTGCAGAGATCCTTAAAACAAGTGTTCAGAGGTTAGTAGTGATGAGAAGGGGATTGTGCACAAAGAGAAAGGTTTATTGATTCTTGTTTTCTGTTTTGCCAGAAATATAGATGCCTTTCTTGTCCACTGAGATCTCTTCTCTTGATATCTGGCCCATCTGAATTTAAAAGAAAAGAGAGACTTCCATTTCAGTGCAGGAAGGAAGCCAATAAACTTAAATTACAGTCCTGAAGAACTGACCTAAAAAATTCAAACCAAAGAGATTTCCTGAAGAAAAGATCATTAAGTCAGGTAACAGCTCAGGATTAATGGGTTATACCTAATATTCAGAAAAACTTTAAATGCTTTCATCATTGTGTAATCTCTCAGCAGGTTATATAAATCCTCAGAATCAACGAGTTACAATTCATGCCAATGTCCAATCTCTCAATACACCCAGATAGCCCTTTTCAATTACTCATGCTGTCACCTTAAGTGTTGCTTCAATCTTCTCTGTTAGAAATGAGTCACTTCTACTAAGCCATTATATTCTTGTCAAAAGTACCAGACTGTAGTGTTTACAGAGGTGTTTCTGTCAGATCAGAAAATCATAGAGATGTAGAACTGGAAGGGATCTCAAGAGATCATGTAATCCATCCGTCTGTGCTGAAGTAGGATTAAATATACCCAGCCCATCCCTGACAGGTGTTTGTCTTACCTGTTCTTAAAAACCTCCAATGATGAGGATTTCAAAACCTCCATTTAAAGCTTTTTCCAGAGCTGAACTAAGCTGACAGTTAGAAAGTTTTTCCTAATATTTAACCTAAATCTCCCTTGCTGCAAACTAAGTCAATTATGTCTTGTCCTACCCTTAGTAAACAAGGAAAACAATTGATCACTGTCTTCTTTATAACAGCCCTTATATTTGAATATATTTGAAGGCTGTTGTCATGTCCCCCTTTGGCGTTTTCCTCTCCAGAGTAAACATGCCCAATTCTTTCAACCTTTCCTTCTGGTAATGTTTTCTAAATCCCTTAAAATTTTTGTTGCTCTTCTCTGGTCTCTCCTATTTGTTTACCTCTTTCTTAAAGTGTGGTGCTCAAAACTGGAGATAATTCACCAGCTGAAGCCTCACCAGTGCCAAGTAAAGTGGAACAATTATTTCCCATGTCTGAGGGCTTGTCACATGGTGAGTTACTGCACAGCAAGCTGGGATATAAATCTAGAGTGCCGTAGCATGCCACCCATTAACTATCCATGTGAATCCTACTGCCATGCACTAAATGTTCCCTAGTGTGCTATAAAATCAACTTATGTTAATGGGTTCAAAGCACACTAGGGAATGTTCAGCACCTGGCAGCAGGCTACACACAGACAGTTAGTGTGCAGCACGCGTATGCACTATAGATTTACACCCCAGCTTGCCACACACTAACTCACCATCTAGACATGACCTTACATATGGCACTCCTGCTAATACATTCCAGAACAACATTTCCTTTTTCACAACAGCATCACTTTGTTGGCTTATGTTCAGTGTCTGATCCACTATAACCTCCAGATCCATTCCAGCAGTACTGCTGCCTATTCAGTTGTTACCCATTTTGTAGTTGTGCATTTGATTTTTCTTTCAAGTAGTTCTTTGCCCTTGTCTTTATTGAATTTCATCTTGTTGATTTCAGACAAAATTTCCAGTTTATCAAGAACATTTTGAATTCTAATCCTGTCCTCCAAAGAGCTTGCAATCCCTCCCAGCTTGTAGACATCTGCAGATTTTATAAGAATACTGTCCATTCCATTGTCCAAGTAATTAATGAAAATATTGAATAGTACTGGGTTAGTCACAGATCCCTGCAAGACCCCATTTGATATGTCCTCCAAATCTGATAGTGAAGCATTGATAACTACTCTTTGAGTACGGTCTTTCATGCATTTATGCACCTGCTTTATAGTAATTTCATTTAGACCATATTTTTCTAGTTTGCTTATTAGAATGTCACGTGGGATTGTGTCAAAAGCTTTACTAATGTCCAGATATATGCTGTCTACTGTTTCCCCCATCCACTACTATGGTTACCCCGTCAAAGAGGGAAATTAGGTTGGTTTGGCATTATTTTCTCTTGTTGACTGTAGCTTATCACCTTAATGATGATAAGGTTAATCATCCTTGGTTGGTTTGGCATTATTTTCTCTTGTTGACTGTTGCTTATCATCCTTAATGATGATAAGGTTAATCATTGGTTATCAACGTTGACTGTTGCTTATCACCTTATAATCATCTAGGTTTGAAAAATTTGGTTGTTTCATAATTTGTTCCAGTGTCTTTCCAGATATCAAAGTTAGGCTGACTGGTTTATATTTCCTGAGGTCCTCCTTTTTCCCCTTTTTGAGGATAGGTATTATGTTTGCCCTTCTCCGGTCGTCTGGGATATCACCTATCCTCCATGAGTTCTTGAAGATTGCTTTGGCTAGTTGCTTAACTCCTCTATGTTCTAAGAACTTGTTGGACAGTATGTGTCTTGCTATATTGTTTTTCCAACAGATATCTGGGTAGTTAAAGTCCTCTGTTAACATCAGGTCCTGTGCTTTGGATAATTCTGTTGTTTGTTCTAAAAATACCTTATCCACCTTCTCCTTCTTATTTGGTAGCTTATTGTAGAGCCTACAATTGCCCCCAGTTTTTTCTCCTTTTATTTTATTTTATTTTATTTTACTTTATTTCATTTTGTTTTGTTTTCACTCAGATGCCATTATGCTGTTATTTTCCCGCTTTGGAGCGCAAGTGTTCTTTTCTACTTCACTTCCTATTCCACATGCTTGATACAAAAAGTTCGAGTTTATAAAAAATAGAAATCACTAGTTACTTTTAAAAAAACTATTTCTTTGTGAGTGTTGTTTACTGCTTTGTAAATTAGCACCTCCACTTTGGTAAAGAGAGAACCATTTGATGCCATAGGCCAACATTTAAAGCTAAAATTAGGCATGTGCATCCATAGAGATATGGTCATATTTACCAAGAAGCTTAGCTCCCCCAAGTTCTGCAATGCTAAATCAGTATGTGCTGCTGGGTGCTCAGCACTTCTGAAAATGAGGCTACTTATTTAGATTCCTAAATATGGATGTAGGTGCCTAACTTTAGGAACCCAAGATTGAAAATAGTGGCTGTAGTTAATATTTTGACCTGCCTTCTGACCATCTGGCAAAAACCAGTTTTCCTACTTGACTATCTGCTTTCAAAGAAACATTTCAAAATTATTTATTAGGCTAGTTAGAGTTATCATCAAAAGGGTAGGCTACAGAGCTTCAGTGTTGCTTTACAGCCAAATTAATTTATTTTCAAAAGGTGATAGTCAAAATCTCATTTTCTACTAGTTGTCTTTGTGCTTTGTGTGGTTGACATGTTACACTGCAGCACCATTGCTGCAGCATTTGGCTGTGATCCTCAGTCTCTGGCGATATTACTGAGATTTTTCATGCTAAGGTAGAATTTTCCTTTTATCAATGACTGTGACATCTGTGTATATCTGGAGGGTTCAGCCAAGGCCTGTGCACCGTTCAGGTCCCATTTAATCCTGCAAAATGAATACATAAATGAGTGTGTTAGTAGTGCTGTAATGCTTGATGGTGCTGTAAACTTTCATCTAGAGCATATGCACAGTATTTCTAATTTCATGTCAAGTAATGCTGGCTTAATTTGCCTGATGGATTGATGTGTGAAGGAGAAGTGATGGCACTAGATAATCAAATGCTCAAAGAATAGAGATATGATTATTTAGTTAAGTCTTTGTGGAATTCCCATGAGGTTGAAATCTCAGCTAGGTAACCATAATGTAGTGTACTGATAGAGTCTATCACAAAATACTTATAATAGTTCTTATTTGGCTACTCACTTAGAAAGAATCATAGGAGTTGGACTTACTTATACTTGCTTTATAGAAGAGCACTTATCAGCTCTGTTTAACACTTAGGTACCTTAAGATGAATACGAACATGTCTTTCTGTGAAACATTCAAATACATTGATATTTATTATTATTAATGTATTTAGTTCTATAACCATAGCACCTAGGAGCCATAGTCATAAACACGGACCCCCAATGTGCTAGGTGCTGTACCAACACAGAACAAAATGACAGTCCATGCTCTAAGGAGCTTGAAATCCAAGTATAAGACAAGAGACAACAGCTGAATACAAACAGATGGGGGAGTACAAGTAAACAATAAGACAGTATTGGTAAGGGTGATGGGCTGTGGGTTAGGCAGCGGTTCCAGCAGCCTGACCATTCTCAAGTTATTTGTAGGCATGTAATGACCTTCACTGCAGAAAAAATGAGCTGTTAAAGCTCCAAAAGGCAGATATTATCAAGCAGAATGTACAGCAACAGGGCTATTTCAAGCTTTAGGATTAGGCCAGTTTTCTTTCAGACCTTAAAAGTTATGTTTAAAAAAATTGATATCCTTAGGCAAATGGGGAAAAGGAAAATAAGAATAAATCTAAGTCTCAATGTAAGATAATGTAACCATATTTATTAGGTTTCCACTTCAGTTTGAAGAAGATTAATTACATTAACTTCATCAGGTCTGCTGGAAAAACATGTAGCTGGCTTTCTTTGTATTTAATAATGCTGTATATCCATGCTTTTGAGTCCTTTGGGCACTGTGACTTCTGACAGATGGATTACCAAAATTATAGTCTTACTCATTCTAGTTCCTTATTAGTAATCTCTTCACTAGGGGCCAGATTCTGACCCCTTCCCTCTGGGGAGGGATCTCAATTACGTATTGGAATCCAGATTTCATTACTGTTATTTTGCTAACCACTTGCTCAGACGTCACAATGCACATAATTGGAAATGGTCTGTTGTTCAATTTATATAAATTATGGGAAGGATTGAAATCTTCTAAGATGAAAAACTCTATTTCATTGCCCAAAGGAGCAGCAGTATCATACTGTCTGTAAGAATATAGCTTTATCAGCACCTCATCGCTAACATATAGCTTTTGATATTCTACATAAGAGGTGTAGCCCAGCCGAGATTCAGTACAGTCTTTGAGTGAATATATATTGAGTGGTCTTAGCGCATTGATCTATAATGTATTTCTCCACTTTGCAAATTCATAAATGCATGGTTATAATAGGCTTGGCAGGATTCAATTTTAATTGGTAACTGTCAGTAAATGTTGATTTCAGCTGACGCACTGCAATCACCCACCCCCCAGAATCAATCAGTAACAGCCGGGGTGCCTGAAGGGATCAGTTGTCGCTGGTTCTGCTGCCATGCAAGGAGCCCTCTGCAGCCCTCCTGACATGGGATTGAGTGAGCATGTCCGTGACAGCAGATCTGCAGATGGATCCCTGTGTTGCCTCAGGGCTGGTGATACCCAAGCCCCGAAGGCATAAGGTGTGGGGTGAGTGGGGAGTGGGGAGGCTGTGGTTTTGGTGGGGCAGAGCAGAGACTCCTGGCCAGGACTGCAAGGAGGAGGAGGACGACAAGCCCTTGCCTGTGGGAGAGGCCACCCCACTGCTGAAAGGCTTCTGTGGCCATGCAAGGAGCCCTCTGCAGCTCTGCTGTCATGGACCAGCTCTCTCACTCACCAGCTCTGGGATCTCTGCTCTTTCCCACCAGCGCTGCCCTAATTCTGACACCAACCCTTCTCTCCACAAATGTAAAAATAAAAATAGAGGAAAAATCTTAAAAATGAAAACTGATAAAAATTATTGAAATTAGAAAAAAAGATCAAATTCTGCCAGCGTGCTTATGAAACCAGTAGGAACAGGGACCATTGTACCCATCTAGTTCAAGCCCCTGTATTACACTGGCAATAGGATTCCTCTGAATTAATTCCTGTTTGAACAACAGCATATCTTTTAGAAAAGCATCCAATCTTGAGTTAAAAATTGCCGGTGGTAGAGAACCATCAGAAGCCTTGGAAAGATGTTCCAGTGGTTAATTACCCTCACAGTTAAGATGTATTTCCAGTCTACATTTGTCTAGCTTCATCTTCCAACCACTGGATCTTGTTATACCTTTGTCTGCTAGAGTGAAAAGTGTTCTGTCATCAAATATTTGTTCTCCCTGTAACTACTTATAGACTGATCACTTCACTCCTTAACCTTCTCTTCATTAAAGAAACGGATGGAGCTCTGTGAGTCTTTCACGAGAAGGCATATTTTTCAGTCCTTTACTCATTCTTGTGGCTCTTCTCTGAATCCTCTCCAATTTAATCAACATGCTTCTTGGATTGTGGACACCAGAACTAGACACAGAATCCAATGGAGGTAATATGATCTCTCTACTCCTATTTGCTATTCCACTGTTTATGTAGCCAAGGATTGCATTAGCCCTTTTGGCTACATTGTTGCAGGGGAGCTCATGTTCAGCTGATAAGCCACCATTACTCCCAAAAAGAAAAGGAGTACTTGTGGCACCTTAGAGACTAACCAATTTATTTGAGCATAAGCTTTCGTGAGCTACAGCTCACTTCATTGGATGCATAAAGTGGAAAATGCAGTGAGGATGTTTTATACACACAGACCATGAAAAACTGGGTGTTTATCACTTCGAAAGGTTTTCTCTCCCTCCACCCCACTCTCCTGCTGGTAATAGCTTATCTAAAGTGATCGCTCTCCTTACAATGTGTATGATAATCAAGGTGGGCCATTTCCAGCACAAATCCAGGGTTTAACAAGAACGTCTGAGGAACAGTGGGGGGGGGGAGAAAAAACAAAGCTTATGCTCAAATAAATTGGTTAGTCTCTAGGTGCCACAAGTACTCCTTTTCTTTTTGCGAATACAGACTAACACAGCTGCTACTCTGAAACCTGTCATTACTCCCAAGTAGAGCTGGTCAGACAAGACAGACAAGAATGTCAATTTCATTCAGCAGCTGCAGGTCCTGGGAAGCAAATTTCATTTCAGAAACACTGTGTTCGTGTTTCCAAAGCAATTTTTTTGGAAGATTTCTGGTTCGCAAGACACTTCAAAATGCCCAAATGTCTTGCAAACCAGAAATCCTGAGTTTCAATGGGCACTACTCCCAATTCCTTTTCAATCGCTGCTTTCCATGTATGCTTGACTTTACATTTGGGCATATTAGATCAATATCTTATTCACTTGTGACTGACTTAACTAAGCAATTGTTCAGTATCAATGACCTATTCTCTTCAGAATTTCTCTCTCCCCCAATCTTTGTGTCAGCTGCAAATTTAAGTAGTGATTTTCTGTTTTCTTCCAGCTCATTGGTAACATTGTTAAATAGCACAGCATTGAGAACTGATTCCTGTGAGACCCCACTAGAAACACAACCAATTGATGATGATCCCTTATTTTTTTAATCCATGTAACTGATTTTGTGACATTCTAGTGTAATGAAAATGTCATGTGGTTATCAGGTTAAATGCCTGACTGAAGTCTATTATGTCAACACTATTACCTTTATCAACCAAACTTGTAATCTCATCAAAAAAGTTACCAAGTTAGTTTGACAAGATCTATTTTCTATAAACCTGTGTTGTTTGAAATTATTTCTATTACCCTACTTTAGTTCTTTATTAGTCATGTGCCTATATGTGCCGCTATTCCATTAGTTTGACCAAGATCAGTGTCAGGCTGACAGGCCTTTGATTGCCCAGATCATCCCATTCAACCTTTTAAAATGGGACAAGGCATTAGGGGATTGGTCAGTGGTGTATTTGGTATGTCTGTTTTTTATTTTCCTTGAGGCTGTAGCTGGGCTGAAGGAGTGCCCCCATCTTTTTGAAATTATTTTGTTTAGTTAATTTTGAAATCATGGTCTTAAGCTACACTTTTGATCTTTCTTGTGGTTATATATATATATATACACACACACACACACACACACACACACACACACACATATATATATATATATATATATATATATATATATATATATATATATATATATATATATATATAAACTCTAGCTTAAGACCATGATTTCAAAATGAACTTAGCAAAAAAAAAATCTTAAGCTAGAGTTTTAGAGAGAGAGGGAGAGAGCTTATATGTATCTTAAGCTGAATACAAATCTCCAGTTATTGTACCCTGTTCTGGCAGCATTTTCTGGTGGGGAAATCACATTTTTCCAAACGGATTTATAGCATCTTCTCAGCTGCATGTTCTCCATGCTTTCTGTGGAATAAAATGATCTTGCTTCAAGTTCCTAATAATCACATCACAACCCAGAGCACGTTTCCCGTTTAATGTTACATCTTGACAGTCAAGATACCTTTAACAAACAATTTTCTTGCTTATGTCCTTCCATGCTGGTATGCGGTTGTCTGTCTTCTTTTGGGGGTTAGCTAAGGGAATAACTCAGTGGTACAGGAACTGGCTTGAAGCACAAAGAGTGTCTGGAATCACAAATTCAAATTATAACATTGGCAACTCAGCATTCCATCATCATCATTATTGTTATTTATTATTAATTTATTTGTACTGAGATGGGTCCTCTAGGTTCCAACAAGGGATCAGGGCTCCATTGTACTAGACAATGTACAAACATACAGCAAAAGGAAAATCCATGTCGCTCTGTGTGTGTGTGTGTGTGTGTGTGTGTGTGTGTAGAGAAAAATCTAAACCGCTTACGAGCACATGGGTTTTTGATTAGTTACATAGTGCTGCTCATCTGAAGAGTACAAAACGCTTTACAAAATGAATAAGTGTTGTTATCCCTATTTCCCAGTTAGGGGAGCTGGCTGGAAAATTTCAAATCGTTTCTAAATGTCAATGGAAGACACAAAATTTCAATAAAAATTTTTTGCAGAAAATGTTTTCCCATTCTTTTGACCAGCTCTAAAATTGATGCACAGGGAAGTTAAATGCCTTGGTTAAGGTAACAGAGAGAGTCAGGAATAGAACCTAGCTCTTCTTACTCCCAGTCCTGTGATCTAACCACTAGCCATTTTCCTTTGAAGCACTGGCCTTCACTGAGAATAGTGTGGAGACGCAGTGCCCCTGGGGGAGCGCTAGGAAATATTGTGACACAGGCTGGCAAAATCCTTCTAAGAGATCCAAGAAATTGTGATGTTACTGCTTAAGCCTGATCAGTCATCCCAGAATAAAAGACAATTAATTGAGGAGAGTCATGATCTATTATATAGTTGGGGTAACCGGGAAGATACTGTACTGAGTTAATGGTTTAGTATGTGGGAACTTGAGAAGGCTATAGATAACAGCAAGAATACATCCCTAGGTAAATATAAGATGTATACCATAAAGTTTAATCTCTCTCTGAAAGCAGTTTGAGGGGTCTCTTGGAATTGTACAACACTATATGGGAAAAAGGAGTGCTAAAGAAAGGGTGGAAGTTCCAATGGGAAAACCAGGCAAACTATCCATAAAAGTGGATGCCACCACATCCTGTCCAATTGCCCATATTTCCTGTCTGGGTAACATTATGGAGAGAATGATGGATGAAAGATTGGTTGCCTATCTTGAAAACAATGGCAGTACAAATAAGGTGCAGAGTGATTTTAGGAGAGGAAGATGCACCATTGAATATGTTGTTAAACTAGAAAATGAAATACAAAATGTATGTGGCACAAAAGGTTTAGCGATAGCTGTCTTTCTAAATATCGAAAGGGCTTATGACATTCAGTGGCGGGAAGGCGCGTTGTATGGAGTAGGTGCTCTAAGGATAAGGGGAAGAATGAATGGGTATATAATGAATGGATGTGTGTGTATATACATATATAAATAAAATTAAAAATGGTACATGACAGGGAAGTGTTATCACACCAACCTTATTTAATATTATGATAAATGATCTCCCAAAACAAATAAGTGCCAGGGTAGGTCTTACTGTATTCACAGATGACTGTGCTCTGTGGGTTAGGAGCAGTAATATTGAGGTGGCAGAAAAGAGAATCAACAAAACATTACAAGAGACCTCTGACTGGGGAAATGCATGGAGTCTCAAGTTCTCCATTGCTAAAGCCAAAGGATGAATAAAAGGCAAGTTACAACGGAATGTAAACTGTGGGTCTTTATGGAGAATCAATAGATATAGTTAAAATGTTACCATTTGACTCAAATGAATGCTTGGAAGAAAAGGAAGTTAACAAAAATCAGCAGTCCCTTCCTTTCTATTAATGTGTGAAATCTCCCAATAAATGTCACAGAAAAGTCTCTCAAAGTCCTCCACCAAAGCCAGGGAAATCTGGAATTCATGTTCCTGATTTTTCTAAGATACCCCAGGTTTTCTGGGGTGGGGGGGTATGGTGATAAACAACCTTCACTGACAACCCTGTAGACTAGGGATTGGCCCTACAACAAAGAAAGGTCTACAGCAGGGATCGGCAACCTTTGGCACGTGGCCCATCAGGGAAATCCCACAACCCCCATTGGCCTAGAACGGTGAACCACGACCAGTCCACAGGTTCTGCCAACTGTTGAACTGCAATTGGCCAAACCTGTGGATGCTGCAGGTAAACAAACCATCCTGGCCTGCCTGTGGCTTTCCCTGATGGGCTACATTCCAAAGGCTGATGATCCCTGCTGTAGACCTTTCTTTGTTGTTGGGCACAATCCTGCAACAAGATCTTAGTTGCTTTAGTTGGTGTTGGTCCTGCTCAATCCTGCAACAAGATCTTAGTTGCTTTAGTTGGTGTTGGTCCTGCTTTGAGCAGCGGTTGGACTAGATGACTTCCTGAGGTCTTTTCCAACCCTAATCTTCTATGATTCTATGATCTGCTAATGAGGACTCTTGCATACATTCACAGTCCCACTAAAATCAGTGGGGTACCATACAGTGTAAATCTGTGCAGGTTCAGGAACTAAAAACAAAAAAGGTCACAAACCCAATTTATATATCCTTTGCAGATCACCTTTAACTTTAGAAATTATATTTTGTGCCAAGACAAGTTCTTCAAAAGAACAGCTCTCTTTAGGAGAAAGGGAAAGTTGGTAAAAGTTAATTAAACTTTAGAAAATTAATGATTTAAACTATTTGTTTAATTTTTCATTTGTAATGTGAAGGCATTGGCATGCATGTAACTCCTGCACAGGCCCAGCATTTGATTGCTTTAAGTTTGCCAGGGCTTGATTCTGGCCACAACTTCACAGGTGTAAATCCTATAGACTGAGGGCACAGTTAGGTCCATAGTAACACATTTTATGAAGAAGAGAAGAGATCCATTCACACGCATGTGCACATTTTTTATACCTGCAGTTATTGCAACTGCATGTGGAAATCAGGGCTTGATCCTGCAGGGTTCTGAGAATGGTGGTCTTAGTCCAAGCAAAACTTTTACACATCTGCTTCTCTTTAAATGCATGAGTAGTCTGATTGATTTACATTGGACAACTCACATACTTAAAGTTAAGCTGATGCTTACGAGTCTTTCTGGTTTCGGGCCAGACTGCTTAGCACCTCACAGAAGTGAGCCAGAACTGCAGAGCTCCAGCTGGTTTTACATAGCATTCCTCCAGGGTATGTCTACTGGAGGTAGTGCTGGAGGTATAGTTTTCAGTTCTGGTTGATGTATGCATGCTATACCGCTAAAAATAGCATGGCCATGGCAATGTCGATGGCAGGATGGGCTTGCTGCCTGAGTAACTACTTAGGGTCCTTGGTGGGATTGTACTTTGGGCAGCTGGCTCATTCCGCCAGACCTGCCATTGCAGCTACACTTTTCTTTTAGTGCACTGGCTTGATCTAAGCTGGTCCAGGAATGCCAACCAAGCTGGAAGTTACATCGCTAGCTTGAGTGTAGACATACCCTTAGTGAGGTCAGGGTTTGCCTGGTTGAGAAAGATGGGGAAGAGGTGAATGTAAATGGCCTTCAAAATAAGGTTGTGAAAATATCACACTCCGTATACAACTTTGTTTGGTTGCCATTTATAAAGACATTTGGCTGCCTTGAAAAATTATCTTCGACAGTTCATTAAGTCCTATGATCTATGTGCTTAATAATATATTACAAATCTCTTTAAGTTTTGTCATGGGCCATTGCTCTTAATAGAGGTCATGCATATATTGGAGCTGACTGTGTTAAAGAAGATTATCCTAATAATGGGAGGAAGAAAAGAACAGTTTTTTTAAAAGCTTTTGACAGTACATGACCTTTAGCTAGTTAAAGGGCAGAAAATACAGTTTTCCAGTTTTACATAAGTACATTACCTACACTAAACCCTAACACAGACAAAGTATTTGATCCCACCTTCCTGAGAGACTCTGAGCCCACAGATCTCCCACTGACTTCAATGGGAGTTCAGGGCACTCAGCACCTTGTGGGGAGGTGCCTCAGCATCTTACAGGATCAAACTCTATAAACCAGAGGATGTTTACTTCTGCGTATCAAAAATTTAATAATCTTTTCAGGGAAGATATAGAGAGAGTTTAGTTTTCTCCAAAAAGGAGAACTGAAAAGCTACCATATGAGTTTCATAAAACCCAGAGCTAGATACTTACGGGAACACTCTCAGGCTAAACATTATGGGTTTGATCCTGCAAACACTTAAGGCCTGATTTGCAGAGGTGCTGAGCACTTGCAGCTCCCATTCTCTTGAGCTGGAGTTGTGAGTCCTCAGCACCTTTAAAAATCAGGCCCTGACTGTACTAGCAGACATAGTGCTTTCTGCTGTGAGAAGTCAGTAATAAGCGTTTGCAGGATGGGGGCTGGATGGCGGTGGAGAGAACCCTACATGTTTCCTCTCCTGTATCATCAATATCATCTTAACTTATTACAAATGAAAGAATTCTAAAAGTCCTGTTTCCTTTTCTCATGTTGCTGTTTGTTTACCTTTTTGCCTCTTACTCATCTTATGTAATGGAACTAGATGACTTAACTTCACTTTTGTTTCTAGTCAATTTTGCTTTCTGGTTCCCATGTACTCACACAGCATGGCAATGTTTGGACTACAAATAATTATATTCATGAAATTGTTCTAAGACATGTTTCTAATTATCCTGGCAAAAGTACCTAAGTCCCATACTCAAAAAATGATTTAGAAACCTAAGGGTATGTCTACACTACAAAATTTGGTCAAATGTATAGAAGTCAGTTTTTTAGAATTTTTTTTTATATAGTTGATTGTGTGTGTCCCCATACAAAATGCTCAAATGCATTAACGCTGCGGAGTGCTTCCACAGTACCAAGGCTAGCGTCGACTTCCGGAGCATTGCACTGTGGGTAGCTATCCTACAGTTCCCGCAGTCTCTGCCGCCTATTGGAATTCTGGGTTGAGATCCCAGTGCCTAATGGGGCAAAAACATTGTCGCAGGTGGTTCTGGGTACATGTCGTCAGGCCCTCCCTCCCTCCATAAAAGCAATGGCAGACAATCATTTCCCTCCTTTTTTCCTGAGTTACCTGTGCAGACGCCATACCACGGCAAGCATGAAGCCCGCTCAGCTCACTGTCACTGTACGTCTCTTAGATGCTGGCAGACACGGTACTGCATTGCTACACAGAGCAACCCATTGCCTTGTGGCAGCAGACGGTGCAATAGGCCTGATAACCATCATCATCATGTCCGAGGTGCTCCTGGCCGCCTCGGTAAGGTCAGTCAGGAGTGCCTGGGCAGACATGGACGCAGGGACTAAAATAGGAATGACTCGGCCAGGTCATTCTCTTTAGTCCTGCCAGCAGTCCTATTGTACTGTGTTCTGTCGAGCAGCCAGGAGATGAGGATGGCTAGCAGTCCTACTGCCGTCTGCTGCCAGCCAAAGATGTCAAAGGTAGATGGAGTGGATCAAAACAAGAAATACACCAGATTTGTTCTGTATTCATTTGCTTCCCCCTCCCTCCCTCCATGAAATCAATGGCCAACAATCATTTCGGTGAGGTCTGTCAGGGGCACCTTGAAAAGTTTAATGGAGATTCAGTCCTGCCTGAAATACTGGGGGGAGGGATAACTCAGAGGGTTGAGCATTGGGTTGAGCATTGGCCTGCTAAACCCAGAGTTTTGAGTTCAATCCTTGAGGGGGCCATTCTGTGTGACAGTTGTTTTTGTTTCTCCTTGATGTAAAGCCACCCCCTTCGTTGATTTTAATTCCCTGTAAGCCATGTCGTCAGTTGCCCCTCCATCCCTCGGAGCAACGGCAGACAATCGTTCCGCACCTTTTTTCTGTGCAGACGCCATACCACGGCAAGCATGGAGCCCGCTCAGATTACTTTGGCAATTAGGAGCACATTAAACACCACGCACATTATCCAGCAGTATATGCAGTACCAGAACCTGGCAAAGTGAAACCGGGCGAGTAGGCGACATGAGCGCGGTGACGAGAGTGATGAGGACATAGACACAGACTTCTCTCAAAGCACAGGCCCTGGCAATGTGGGCATCATGGTGCTAATGGGGCAGGTTCATGTGGTGGAACACCAATTCTGGGCCTGGGAAACAAGCACAGATTGATGGGACCGCACAGTGTTGCAGGTCTGGGATGATTCCCAGTGGCTGTGAAACTTTCTCATGCGTAAGGGCACTTTCATGGAACTTTGTGACTTGCTTTCCCCTGCCCTGAAGCGCAAGAATACCAAGATGAGAGCAGCCCTCACAGTTGAGAAGCGAGTGGTAATAGCCCTGTGGAAGCTTGCAACGCCAGACAGCTACCTTTTCACTAGGGAATCAATTTGGAGTGGGCAAATCTACTGTGGGGACTGCTGTGATGCAAGTAGCCAATGCAATCAAAGATCTGCTGATATCAAGGGTAGTGACCCTGGGAAATGTGCAGGTCATAGTGGATGGCTTTGCTGCAATGGGATTCCCTAACTGTGGTGAGGCCATAGATGGAACCCATATCCCTATCTTGGCACTGGAGCACCAAGCCAGCGAGGACATAAACCGCAAGGGGTACTTTTCAATAGTGCTGCAAGCACTGGTGGATCACAAAGTTCATTTCACCAACATCAATGTGGGATGGCCAGGAAAGATACATGATGATCGCATCTTCAGGAACTTTGGTCTGTTTCAAAAGCTGCAGGAAGGGACTTTATTCCCAGACCAGAAAATAACCATTGGGGATGTTGAAATGCCTATAGTTATCCTTGGGGACCCAGCCTACCCCTTAATGCCATGGCTCATGAGGCCATACACAGGCAGCCTGGACAGTAGTCAGGAGCTGTTCAACTACAGGCTGAGCAAGTGCAGAATGGTGGTAGAATGTGCATTTGGACGTTTAAAGGCGCGCTGGCGCAGTTTACTGACTCGGTTAGACCTCAGCTAAACCAATATTCCCACTGTTATTACTGCTTGCTGTGTGCGCCACAATATCTGTGAGAGTCATGGGGAGACGCTTATGGCGGGGTGAGAGGTTGAGGCAAATCGCCTAGCCGCTGATTACGCACATCCAGACACCAGGGCAGTTAGAAGAGCACAGGAGGGCGCGGTAAGCATCAGAGAAGCTTTGAAAACCAGTTTCATGACTGGCCAGGCTACGGTGTGAAAGTTCTGTTTGTTTCTCCTTGATGAACCCCCCCCCACCGCCTTGGTTCACTCTACTTCCCTCTAAGCTAACCACCCTCCCCTCCTCCCTTCGATCACCGCTTGCAGAGGCAATAAAGTCATTGTTGTTTCACATTCATGCATTCTTTATTAATTCATCACACAAATAGGGGGATAACTGCCAAGGTAGCCCAGAAGGGGTGATGGAGGAGGGAAGTACAAGGCAACACAGCACTTTAAAAGTTTAAAACTTTAAAACTTATTGAATGCCAGCCTTCTGTTGCTTGGGTAAACTTCTGGGGTGGAGTGGCTGGGTGGCCAGAGGTCCCCCCACCGCATTCTTGGGCGTCTGGGTGAGGAGGCTATGGAACTTGGGGAGGAGGGCGGTTGGTTACACAGGGGCTGCAGCAGTGGTCTGTGCTCCTGCTGCCTTTCCTGCAGCTCAACCATATGCTGGAGCATATTAGTTTGATCCTCCAGCAGCCTCAGCATTGAATCCTGCCTCCTCTCATTACGCTGCTGCCACCTTTCAGCTTCAGCCCTCTCTTCAGCCCGCCACATACTCTCTTTAGCATGCCACCTCTCCTCCCGGTCATTTTGTGTTTTTCTGCACTCTGACATTGTCTGCCTCCATGCATTCGTCTGTGCTCTGTCAGTGTGGGAGGACAGCATGAGCTCAGAGAACATTTCATCACAAGTATGTTTTTTTTCGCCTTCTAATCTTCGCTAGCCTCTGGGAAGGAGAAGATCCTGTGATCCTTGAAAAACATGAAGCTGGTGAAGAAAAAAAAGGGACAGTGGTATTTAAAAAGACACATTTTAGAGAACAATGGGTACACTCTCTTTCATGATAAATCTTGCTGTTAACATTACATACATAGCACATGTGCTTTCGTTCCAAGGTCGCATTTTGCCTCCCCCCCCACCAGGTGGCTAACCCCTCCCCCATCCCCGTGGCTAACAGTGGGGAACATTTCTGTTCAGCCACAGGCAAACAGCCTAGCAGGAATGGCCACCTCTGAATGTCCCCTTAAGAAAAGCACCCTATTTCAACCAGGTGACCATGAATGATATCGCTTTCCTGAGGATAACACAGAAAGATAAAGAACGGATGTTGTTTGAACGCCAGCAAACATACACTGCAATGCTTTGTTCTGCAGTGATTCCCGACTATGTGCTACTGGCCTGGCATGGTAAAGTGTCCTACCATGGTGGACAGAATAAGGCTGCCCTCCCCAGAAACCTTTTGCAAAGGCTTTGGAGTACATCCAGGAGAGCTTTATGGAGATGTCCCTGGAGGATTTCTGCTCCATCCCCAGACACGTTAACAGACTTTTCCAGTAGCTGTACTGGCCGCAAATGCCAGGGCAAATTAATCATTTAACATGCTTGCTTTTAAACCATGTATACTATTTAAAAAGGTACACTCACCAGAAGTCCCTTCTCCGCCTGGCGCATCTGGGAGGCAGCCTTGGGTGGGTTCGGGGGGTACTGGCTCCAGGTCCCAGGTGAGAAACAGTTCCTGGCTCTCAGGAAAACCGGTTTCTCCACTTGCTTGCTGTGAGCTATCTACAACTTCCTCATCATCATCTTCCTCATCCCCAAAACCTGTTCCGTGTTGCCTCCATCTCCATTGAAGGAGTCAAACAACACAGTTGGGGTAGTGGTGGCTGAACCCCCTAAAATGGCATGCCGCTCATTATAGAAGCACCATGTTTTGGGCTCTGACTCAGAGCGGCCATTTGCCTCTCTGATTTTTTGGCCTCAGCTCCTTAAATTTCACGCGGCACTGCTTCAGGTCCCTGGCCTCTGTCCTTCATGCCCTGGGAGATTTTGACAAATGTTTTGGCATTTCGAAAACTGGAACATAGTTCTGATAGCACGGATTCCTCTTCCCATACAGCGATCAGATCCCGTACCTCCCGTTCGGTCTATGCTGGAGCTCTTTTGTGATTCTGGGACTCCATCATGGTCACCTCTGCTGATGATCTCTGCTTGGTCACCTCTGCTGATGAGCTCTGCACTCACCTGCAGCTTGCCACGCTGGTCAAACAGGAAATGAAATTCAAAAGTTCAGGGGCCTTTTCCTGTCTACCTGGCTAGTGCATCTGAGTTGAGAGTGCTGTCCAGAGCGGTCATAATGGAGCACTCTGGGATAGCTCCCGGAGGCCAATACTGTCTAATTGCGTCCACAGTACCCGAAATTCAACCCAGCAGGGCCAATTTCAGCGCTAATCCCCTTGTCGGGGGTGGAGTAAGGAAATTGATTTTAAGAGCCCTTTAAGTCGAAAAAAAGGGCTTTGTCGTGTGGACGGGTGCAGGGTTAAATCGATTTAACGCTGCTAAATTCGACCTCAACTCCTAGTGTAGACCAGAGCTAAGTCTCATTGAAGTCAATGGGACTAAAACTGCTAAGTGCCTGAGTCACTTTTGAAAATGAGACTTAGGCTACTAGGTCACATAGACACTTTTGAAAATTTTACCCTTGAAAGCATATTACAAATATGGGTCAAATTTTCAAGGTGAACTTTTCCAAACTGTACACACAAATGGTTCTGTGCACATCAACCTCATTTGTATTCCGGCTAGCCTTTCAAGTATTTATTTCCTCTTTAACTTTATATGAACCCACGAACAGAACAGCCGAATCCCAGCATGAAGGCTGAATGGCCAGTTGATTTTTACTCTATTGTTTTTCTGTCAGGGAAGTGTTTAAACTAAAACCAAGCCAGCACTTTTGCTTTCTAAGGGCTGTGAGAACAGGACTTAGTGACTCTTTTTTTTTTGAGGAAAATTAGAGAATATAAATAACTAATTGGCTGATGATTAATACTTATTTACAATAAATGAAAATGAACACTTGCTATAACTATCTCCTGACAGGATTGATTCAAAAAGGAGATTGAATCACCTATGACTATTGGTCATAGGTTACCTGCACTAATAGTCTAGCCAAGCTGAAGTAAGTGAGAAACTGTAAGAAATGTACATTGTAGTTATTCCCACTGTAGCTAACGTAGCTAGATGATAAATATTATACTCAACTTTCTCGTGCTGCAAGTTTTGTATGTACTTTAATTAACTTAATTGCTTTTATTTAAACTGAATCTCTGCTAACCCTGCACAGCTCTCAGTGGGATATGATATGGGAATATAAAAGAATAGTACTTTTCTATCCTAACCTTTCACTGATGGAAAGAACAATAGGCCACATACTATACTAGAACTAGATTTTGTTTGTTCCTTGTATAAATCCATGGAGTGAAAAGGGAAAGGTACTTGGAATCTCCCAATATTACACCCTTTTATTTGCCTATGAAAACATTGGCAAAACTTTTTCTGTACATTTGCTTTAATTTACTGCAAGAAAAGATGCCACATTTTTGAGTGGCTTTAAAAAAAGGGAGCTTGGAAATTACTGACAAAGTGGTAAGTGTATGAACTGGAGGTATTAGTAATTGCCCAAAATCATCATTAATGCACAGTTAAGGTTGCCCGGTGGGATCTTGTGCCCTTCCAGAACATCAAGTTTAGGAAAACTCAGATCCCTGGAAACCAGGAAATAGAGTTATGGTACACACCCATACAAGCTTAACTCTGCCTCCCTGGGGCTGGCAATAGCCACTGGGAATTATCTCTATGCATTTCAGCTTCATTCACTGTATTAGGTGGAGCTGTATTGAATGGTGGAGGAATTAGTTGGAGCAGTTTGGCAGAGTCATGATTGTGATATGAGGAGCTCTGCCCTTTTGTGGGAGGTGTCTGAGCGATTCTCTCTCCCTACATGCATGTGTACCATGAGAGACCCACTGTGCATCATTTCAGCACTGTGTTGTGTAAGCTATCAGTAATAGGGAACAGGGGTCTTTTTGCCATGGGGATTATCAACAGTAAGGTGGGATATGAGAGTGATCTGTGTGTTTAATGATGGGTGAGTGAACCTATAGTGTTAAATAGCATCCTGTGTGTATGGATGAAGGAGCTGTAAAAGGGGTGAAAGGGCTATAACATTTAGCAGGCAAAGAGTTTGAGTGTAGAGCACCTAAGCAGGTTCTGCTATAGCAAAGAGAAAGCAGTAGACTCTAACCTGCAGTAATCACATGCTCTATTACTTGAGTGTCCTGCACTGTCTGCAAAGTCAGAGCATGAGTATGTGTGTTATGAGCATTAACTCTTTCTTCCCCCAACTCCCTGCGATTTGCAGAAGCATGAATTTCACTGAACTCACTGTTCCGGGAGAGCACAAGATACCACTAGGCAGCTTCAACTCTGTGTTAACAAAAGTCTTTGTCAGTGTATTTCCTAGGGTTTTTTTTAAAACAGAAAGAGAAATGTTTTTTGTAGGAGTTAGTGTTAATTTAGGCAGATGTAATATCCCGTAGGATTGCAGTTGAAGTGCTACTGTAGCTAGCTAAAGGTAAAGGATGCTGTGTGATTCCTAAGTGGTCCTCCCCCCTTCTGTATACTTCATTATAGTGATAATGTCTGGAGGGTGGAGTTGCTGATAGGGCAGGGAGAGATATCATAGATGTGGTCTATGTCCCAAAATGTTGACAGTTTTATTATTTGGTGGTTACAGTAACTTTAAGCATGCGAGAGAAGACACTTGTGTTTCTCTTCACCTGTGTTCCCGCCATCCCCCTGCAATATAGCCCCCCTGCCAATATTTCCTGCTGACCCTCCCCTTTCCATCTCATTGAGCCATTAGCACTGTAGAAGCTGTTAGCATGTGAAAAGTTGCTCCTCGTGGTCTGGAACCCTCTGCTGCTGCTTACACATATCACAGGCAGCAGCTTACTGGGAGGTTGCCCACTTTCTTGGTTATATAGCCTGAGCTGTATACAGAACTGGGCCCCATACCCCACTGTGCCTCGCAATTGGTCTCCCCACCCCTTCTTCACATAGACTCTCAACTGTGCCTCTGACACATCCAGCCAACCCTCCTTACCTTCCACAGGGGCGATGTGTACCTTAACTTGGTATTCATTTTCAGAGGTATAAAATTTGTGTAACCTCAGAGCTTTTCCAGATCCTGGCTCGCATCGTGGGGGACAAGGAGAGAGACTCAGACCTGCCCCAGCGGGGCAAGTTCTCCCTAGATCCTGGCTCCCACATGAGGGGGAGGAAGTCAGGGAAAGGGTCTCACACACCCTGAGAGGGTCAGAGCCCCCAGATCCCAGCATGCACAAGAGGCAGGGAGATGAGCTTTGACCACTTAGAGGAGCAGGGATCCCCCAGATACTGGGGCACTTGGGAGAGGGACTCAAATATTCCCCCCTCCTGAGTGGGAGGGCCCCCAGATCATGGCACACAGAGAAAGGAAGAAAGTAAGGCTGACAGGTGCTCCCACTCCTAATTCCCCCCATTCCTCCTAATTGTCAACCCTTCTCCCCTCCTCCATTCCCTTTATCCTACCCCCAAATGCAGACCCAACCCCCTTTTTCCCTATCTGTAGCTGAGGCCTGAACTGACACGAGTAATATAGGATTAGGGAAGGAAATAGGATAGGATTAGGGAAGATAGGATTTGTGAAGGAAATAAATTATTAGGTTGAAAACAGAATGTTTGTGTTAAATAAGATAAGTAAATAGGTCAGTAGGCTAAGAAGACAAAATGTCTGAGCCAGCTAAGATAAGAGGCAAAACACTCAGGAAACTATTTACTATGAACTAGATAAGTAGGGACAAAATAAATTAGGAATGTAGAGATCAAGTAAAGAGGAAGTCGAAACATGGACAGTGCATAGATAGCGCATGCTGCACAGGGTTTTGTTCCTGCAAAGTAACCAATCCAATCCAAACATGTGTGATGCAATGTATAGTAAATGCAGTGAGATGTGGAACCTGTATAAAGGGAGAAGTTTCTGTGTAACTTTGGAGCTGTGACATACACTGCATCCATCACTTCTGCATTTGAGTGTGATCAACACAGTTTAGCACTGCTGTATGCCAAATAAAGATACCTGAGTGATGAAGGCTGGAGTTGAACTCAGTTCTTGGGAAGCCAAGTGGAAAGAGGTTTTAGAGGGAATCTCAACACTATCCCCCATGCTCCTTTATGTTGTGATGAGTAAGCCTATAAATTTAGCCTAATTGTGAGCTCAAATGTAAAAAGGGAGTGAAAGTTTATAACATATCACAGTAACCTAAACACATGTTGATGGGAAAAGGTGTAAAAGGACGATAGGCTGAATTAGAAAAAGGCCTACTGATATAACTTGAGGACTGTGTTAAGATCATGCCTGGTAAACAAGAGAAGTGTGGGACTGGAAATGAATGTACCAAAGTTGATGGGTTGGAAAGTAAGCCTAACTGGTGAACAAAATAATGAGGGGATGAGCTATTCCATGCATCACTCCTTTTTGGGGTCTATCATGGGGTTCTCCATTCACTGCTGCCCTGGCACCTCCTCCTGATCACTCTGGGCATTAGCTCCTGAGGTAGACACACCCATCCGTGGTTTGCATGCCATCACTCTAACTCTGGTCTGCAGCTCCTTTTGCACCAGGACCCTCAGTGCCTCTTTTGTGACCTAGCCCTCAGTGTTCCCGCTTCAGAGGGGTTCAGTCCATCACTGGTCCTAGGCAGTCTTCCCATTCACTGCCTCAGGTCTACACCATGCTCTCGGTGGCAGGTAGGGGAACCTGGGCCTGTCTTCTTCTCCAGGTTCCATCCAGAGACGCTCAGCAGTTCTGGGCTTCCTCTCTCTGTCTTCACTGCTTCTTCCCACACTTCCGGTTCCCCTCCTTTCTCTGGGCATACCAGCTCCAAATCTTCCTCCCTCTTCCCAGGGAGTGTCTGTTGCCTGGCTTCCTGTAGCCTTTCCTAGCACCCCCAAACATGCTTCCTTCTTCCCAGGGAATGACTGCCCTTTCTCAGCCTCCCAGTCTGTAGCCTGCTACCTGGCTTTATAGGTCATTCTTGTTCTCTTCAATCAGCTGTCTCCAGCCTAAAGCTTCCCTGTTTGCAGCCTAATTAGATGATTGGGCATGCCCATCCGGACCCAGCTCTTGCAGGGCTAATGTGGGGAGCTCTCCCCATCACAGGGTCATTGAAAGAAGAGCATTAGAGCATTTGTGTGTGTGCGAGGTTGGGGGGAGAGGGAAGCTGGGTACTGTGACGCTGGCTGACTGAAGGTAGGGGAAGGAGCAAGCATCACCATCATGGCTGCTGCCTTCACCATCTTCTGGGACCCCAGGACTCAGCATGACAACATTGTGCCTTCATCCTGATCAGACTTGACCAGAGAGAGAGACCCCGATGACATTGTCGTCTCCACTGGCTCTGGCTAAATCCCAAACACCACCTCGGATATCAGACTTTGTCACACATACCCATCCCTCCCCCTGTGTCCTTTTCCTCCCCGCTTGTTTCTTCTCTTTCCTATCTCTTTGCTTTTGCTTCTGTCTAATAAGAGTCTAGTCCAGCCAGCCAAGACAATATTTTCAGCACTGCTGAAACCCTGTGACCAGAAAGGCAGCTAAAGCCAATGCCCTACACGGCCTGATGCTGGTACAAGTTTGCCAGGTCTCGGAGCGGCTAATAAGACTATGTGCTGGGCCTGGGTTTTTCCAACAATGAGACTGCAAGTAAAAATCGACACCAGAGGCAGAAAGTGCATTTGCTATCTTTGCTGTTCTTCTCTCTTCCCTCTTGTGGGTGTTTGTCTTGTCTTGTCTTGTCTTTTTTTTAGGAACTGGGATTGGCCTTTAACAACAACAGCATCTCCAGCCCGTCTCAACCAACTTCTTTTTTCCCTAAAAAAGGCCAGTTATTAGCATCGTTAATACCATTTAACAGACTGTGAACTTTGGTTAAACAGACTTTGGCTCTTTGGGCCCATTTATTCCCTCTAAATTAATACATCACCCTCTCTCATCTCTCTGCGCTTTCCCACCCCTGACACCATGCAGCAAGCATTCACACATGTAATCCATTTTCATTCTGTAAATAGTTTGAACTACTTCTGAATTATCTGTTGTATCCAGATTATATTCCCTCAAACTAAAAAGCCCCATTGACAAAGGTGATAATAGTAATTTGCCTATAGCTCTTTCTCAGATCTCTATCGGGGTAGGGTTTGAACTTACAGTAACTACTTGTAGCATAGGTTCAATAGCCACAACATGTTCCCTTGTGCCATAAAGTTCATAGTTGAAATCCTCTTAGCTAGTCTTTCTGCATATGTGCGTTGCAATCTGCAATATTCTTTTCTGAAAGGGGCAGTGGGTGCCATGTACAAGCTGAACTAAATGTCAAGTGACTGAGATCAGCTTTGGGACCCATTGTTGGAGTCCCAGATGTGTGCAAAAAAGGGTAGAGTCTGTTGACTTTATGAAAATGCTATTTCTCCCCCTCCCCCCCCGATGTCTGTATGTTGGGAACTTCTGGCTGAAATTACCCCAAATTTGGATCACTAATGCTATCCTGCACTCCCCATGCAACAAAGAAAATTTCAAGACAATCCAACTAAGTCTCAGTATTTTAGAGCACGTAGAAGAATTGTCCTTTAAACAGAAAGGAGTTCTTAACCTTAACTGTAGCAGATTTGGTACTATAATGAGAACACAAAAGATCAATTTGTATCTAGTGTCAGTTGCATTAATTAATTCAGTTACAGAGACAAGAGCACAAAGAGTGCCAAAACTCAAAGGCTTTTCTTTCATGAAATGATAATATGCACTATTTCTGAACCTTGGAATTACAGCGCCACTGTTTTGGTTGTTAGACTGATGTGTTATCAGGAAGAAGAATTATAGCAGCCTAAGCTATTGTGTCTCATTGTGGTCATATTAATCTCATTATTGTTGCTCTTAGAACTCTAAATGGCAGCAGATAACTGTGCTCTCCAGTATGTGACTGGCACTTTTGTTTATATTTAGAATTTGGACATCTTATGTCACAACTGCAGTTGTTGCTAACCTATGAAAATGCTAGGAAGTGCAGAAGTAAAGTACTGGTTTGTTGTAACAACTATAGTTGTATGTTTCTTTTTTGATTTAAACTATTCCCTTTGGTTATTAACAACCCTAAAAAAGACAGCTGATTTTTATGCTGATGCTGCTTCACTACAAACTGGATCAAATTCAATTCTACAGTGTGGAATGGTTAAGAAGATTATGAATACAGAGCTCCCTATCAGCTTGTGAAAGTTTGAATAATCAATATGTACAGTCAGTATGTTTGGTCTTTAGCAGATTCCTTAAATGAAACTAAAGACTTGTCTATAAAGGGAAATTTACTGGCCTGATTATATCACTGTAGTTATACCAGTATAACTCCAGTGTGGACACACTTATACCAGAATAAGAGTGCTACACAGGAAGTTATATCAGTATAATTATACTGGGAAATTTCCTTCTGTAGATAAGTCCAAAGCCTCAATTCTGTGATGAAATTTGCTGTTTTGGCCTTTAATGGGACTCTGCAGAGCTGCCAGAGTCCATGCTATTGGATCTTACCGCAGGATAAAGGCTTTAATTTGTATTTTTCTTGGTGCATTATGGGTGTTAATTCAAAATCTTGAAGACTTTTATTTAATTTTCAGACTACAACTCTTCTAAATTCATTAGCAGAGAGATGTTAACTTGAAGAAGTTCAGGGAAAATAATCAAAACTGTTAAGGGCCTGGAAAGAGACTTCAGAGCTAATGCTAAAAGTATTAAGTTTATATAGCCTGGCCAAACACCAAGTGTGACAGAGAGTCTGGGCCTCTGTCCATAATCCACAGGTCATGACAAAAGGAAAAAAACCCTCCTGAGTGGGGCTTACCACTAGGCTTGACTGAAACTGGCTAGAGCCAGCTATGATGGGCTGTGAAAGGTGTTGTCTGAGCCTGGTAATCATAGGTAAGATTTATCTTCCTCAGTAGACCGTCTCCTGGATGATGGGGACTGAAACTGTTTGCCAGACCCCATTGTGTGTTTAGGTTTCTGGAGAAAACTGTTTGGAAAGCAGGGATAGCTGCTCAGAATCAGCAAGCACAGGAGCAGGGCTTGGTAAGAGAGATCTCTTCACAGCAGGGAGTTGCTGTCCAGGGAGCAAGTGATACAGACAGATAGAATAAAGTGGTCAGAGAGCTTTCAAGGGGTGTAAGCTATTCAGCTTTTGTTTGTTTCTCTGAAAGTAATTTGTAATTTAGTATGAATTGAAGACTCCAGTAGGGAAACCTCAGAGGCTTTTAGGCAGGAACTCTCAAACAAATACCTTGAAAGAAATTTAAAAGCTGAACCTCCAGTGAGTCAAGAGATACAGATGGTCTGCAGAAACAATGGCTGCACCTGGGTTCCAAGGCCCAAAGCTAAATCAGACCTACATAAACTGGCAAGGATAGGTTGAGTTTGGGTGGGATGATATGCATTTCGGCTTTTGTTTTAACCCTTTCCTCTCTCTTAATGTTGCTGTGAATAAATATATAGTACTGGTTTTAAAGAGGCTGTCCTTAGTGACTGCAGTTTCGTACTTATCACACTTATAGCAGGGTCCAAATCCACTGAGGCCTGCTGAAGTAATATGGTTGGTAAACAGGGGTGCTGTAGCCTGGTAAATCCACTGTAAATGTCGGGTGACTCATGGGATTCCACTCTGAGAGAATGCAGGTGTTGCTTGGAAGAAGAGCCTGGGCAAAGGTACAGCTCCATCCCTGAACCACGTAACAATAACTCCATTGCTTTGGATGATCAAAATTAGTTTGGACAATGCACTTACAAGTATCACTGTTATCCTCATACTCCCCTTCCCATTTCCTTTCTTTTCTTCATTCCATCCAAGACTTTACAGTGTCTTGTCTTAAATTAGTCTGTAGATTCTTTGCAGGAAAGAACATATCTTGTTATAACTGTGTACAGCACCTAGTATAACAGGTCTCCAACCCTATGCTATAAAACATATAAATAATTAGCACTACTAATAAGGGAACAATCCTGCATGGGCAGGAAAATGGCCTTTGTCACTAGTATAGATTATGTGTCTCTAAATCTTTGATTTCTGTGATCATCTTACTACAATTTTAAAGCTCAGTTCCTTGATCACTTATATTATCTTAGAGAAGAATAATAGGAAACTATTCACATTATGGATTCAGTTTCCTGAAAATTAAATTTCAAAAATGACATTTTTTTAATTCAGTAATCAACACACACACATGTATGTATGTGCAACTCTCATTGTAATGTTTCACTTCCTATTATATTTTTCTTTTTAAGAAAAATTCAATAAGGACTCAATTCTACCACCTGCACTTACATCAAGTAGTACTGCAAGTAGTCCCCATGCAAAAGGGTGGTAGAATACATTCTAAAAAGTTTCACTACACAATTGTATAAAATTCTCTCTGTCTCTCACAATTTGTTCAGAAGTATTGCTCCTGGACTGAAGGCCTTAATGCTAAACTTCAGCCCAAACTTTCAGAGCTAAGCTCTAAATCCCTGGAAATGTCTATGGACTGTTATCACTTGAGCACCAGCGGGTGTCGCTATAATAATATTTATGTAAAGATTACAATAAACCTCAGCACAGAGGGTATTCTCATCCGATAGTGCTCACTGTTAAAATACCTTAGCTGTCAGCTGCTGAGTTACCTTACCCCAAAGAACATTTGGGATAACAGCTAATAACTACTAGAATGGACACATTGCATGAGTAGTGAAGAACCTGTACTAACAAATACAGAACACATTGTAACAACTCAGGTTGAAGGCTTTGATGTACTCTAAACCCTCTTCCCTGTACACAATAATTTACTTTCCATACCAAAAAAGATAAAAACATGGTAGCTAGATGGCATTGGAGAGTGAAGCCTTCTGTTGATAAATGGTGTGGAGCACAGAAAAACGTAGTGCTATCTTTGCTTCGGTGCCCTGCCAATGTGCTTCATCATTATTTTGAGGAGTTAGAAATTAATACAGTCTCCAAGGTACACTACAAAGCCTATTTCCCTCTCCCCTCCCATGGGGAAGGTTATAGATGGGGAGGTTCAGACTGAATTTGTAATGGTTTTGAAGAATTTCTAGATTGAAATTATCCATTTGAAATGTGTCTGTATCATCTAAAGAAGGGGGGGAAATGGAGAGGAGGAAGACTTAAAATAAAACATCCCCTGAAAGCATTCTTTTGCCTTCTGCTGTACAGGGGAAGTGGAAAAAATACTTTGAGCAGTTCAACATAAAAAAGTGATAAGAATGAAATTGGCTTTTTAAATCAGCTCTGAATGCTTTCTTTCTTTGTGGATTTTGGACTAGGTATATTTGGAATAAGCTTCAAACAAGGGCTCTAAAGTTCAGCTCAAAGTGCTCAAAACAATTTTATTTCACTATTTAATATGGATGAAATTCAACTCTGTGCAGAAGGCCAGCAAAAAGCCTGTTCAGCACTTAAGACTCACTTCAGCCCTTTGAAATCTATATGCTCACGTACAATTTTTTCTTTATCTCTGAAGTGTAATCTTTGAAATCTCTGAGAAGTAAATTTAATATTCAGAGTTACTTAGGTTAAAAAAGCACATACACCAGACCAAGGAATTTTGCAAACAGCAATTCAAAAGATCACAAATGACATGTACACTGTGGGGAGAATTCAGGTTTCAGAGTAGCAGCCGTGTTAGTCTGTATTCGCAAAAAGAAAAGGAGTACTTGTGGCACCTTAGAGACTAACCAATTTATTTCAGCATGAGCTTTCGTGAGCTACAGTCATGCGATGAAGTGAGCTGTAGCTCACAAAAGCTTATGCTCAAATAAATTTGTTAGTCTCTAAGGTGCCACAAGTACTCCTTTTCTTTTTGTGGGGAGAATATTTTCATATTTTCACAATTTTCATAAAACTTCAGTAGGTATGTCAGAGCTAAGCCTCTTGCTCTTTTTGCTATCAGGAGAGATGAGTGCCCCTGCTAAAGTATCTTTTGATTCAAATTTAGGTGAAGGAATCTTGTTCCACTTTTTCAGCATACACTTTTAAAATATAACATGGCTTTTTTTTCCTTTTTGGATTGATCAATGAAGCTTAAATAATGTCATTTCTCTGAAAAAGCAAATACCTGTTACATTGCCTCTTACATGCAGTGCCTGACAGAAAATCCCACGTGTGTAATATAATTGCAAGCTTCTCCAATGAGACACATTGAGGATTGTAAGGGTTACCAAGGTGTTTTGTAATCACCTCTCCTAGTTTTCAGTTCTACAAAAACAAGGTGCCCATTTTCAGTTGAAGCCACCATCTATAATGATCATTTTGTCTCGTCAGATGATCAAACTGGAGAATACTGTCCCAGTAAGGTTTGCATGCATTTATTAATCCTATAATGGACATTGTAATGATTAAACATGTGTCTGTTTCAAGGGTAGGGAAAAGGGTATTTTAGCACATATGAAACGGGATGCAAATTTTATATATACCCCTTCTCTTTGTACTGGGCTGATTGAAACCGAAATGTGACAAAGGTAAGGAATCCAGAAAGAGTCAATATCTTATAACATTGAACAAGGAATTTTATGACTTTAAGGATACAGTAACACATACCTTTGCCCTAACCCTGGATCTGAACCTCTCCCTGATGTTTAGGGGCTTTCAAAAGCCCATTTTAAGATTGTTTTAAATGTATCAGGCTAATGGGGACTTGCTTTGGTAAAGAGTTTTTGCATCCTTCCTTCTGAAAAGATACAAAGTTTATGTGGGGTGAAGTGTGGTGTGGCATGGCGTGACGTGACGTGGCTGGGCCGGCTGGAACATTCCAGCTCAGGAGTCTGCTCATACTCCTTTCTGTCTCTCTCTTTCTCTCTCTCTCTCTCTGCAGCAGCTTCATTGAGGTTACAAAGGTTGTTGGACTTCACACTAATTTGACCTATCAAGGCTTGGTCCAGCTAGTGCACAGCTGACATATGCAGGAGTAATAGATTTACATGGCTTTTACTTCTGCATAAACATGGGGCAGGATTTGCCCCTTAGATAGCAAGAATAACGTGACAGAGGGAATAACCTTTGGGAACAAGCCCCGTGGAGTGGGTGAGGATCCACTTCAATATTTGATTTTTATTCTCCCATTAGGGGAAAGAATGGACTGAGACTTTATTGAAAGAAAAAAAACCTAGTATTTAATATTAATAGTAAATGGATATAGGATGACAGATGAAGCAACAATCCTTTCACTTCTTAAGAGCATGGGAAGATCCTGTAATATTAGCTGTAAACACTGCTGCATATATGGCTTTGAGAATCAGGGAAGGAACATGTACAGATTGAGCCTTATGTTATGAAGTGTTGATGTATTCTTATAAATTTTGTCATCTTGTCCGGAAAGATAGAAATGACTTTGCAGTATGTCGGTTATTTTGGGAGGCATTAAGGAGCAGTTGTCCTATTGGGACAGCGTCTGTTTGCCTTACAGATATTATCTTGTGTCATCTTTTTAATCCTGGTGAAAGCAAACACATGCCTCCTGCCTCAAACCGTTTTCAGATACAAACATGGTTAATCAATGAAGTGCTTTGCACAATGGAGCACTAGCTGCTGCTACTTTTTTTTGCCTTTAGTCAATAAAACAAGAGCCAGAACATCATTTTGGGCTTCCCAGCGATGGAATAATTAATCCTTTTGTCCCATTCCATATACCTTTTGGAAGTATGCCAAAGCCCATACTATATTTGAGTTGAAAGGCCTTGAAGGAAGAAAAGTACCTAAACATCGAAATAAGAAATCATTAAAAATATCCCCAGACTTATTTACAATAATTCATCTATAGATCTGAAAATGCTTTACAAAGGATCATTGGATCTATTATACAAACAGTTGGACTTGTCTTGGTACCTGGGAAAATGACTAATAGCCTAGTTATAGATCCACTGTTATAACATTTGAGTATGTGCAGTATATTTCCATTTACCCAAAACCATGTTATCTGAACCTCCACATTAGCCAAATCCCTTCCTTGTCCCTCAGCATGAGATGCCTGAGATAAATGCCTTCTGTAGCATGTATCTCACACTGGGGGGACAAGGAAGGGATTTGGCTAATGTGAAATTTCAAATAGTAGAGCACAGACCCTGCAGCCAGGAGGAGAATGAGCATCTGTGGGGGAGGCCACCCTGCTGTCTTCTATAAATTTCAGTCATTCATCCACAAAATAATACAACCTTTTTGGCAGAGTCTCATAAACAGATCCTAGAAATGAACACCACCCGGCTTAAAAATTTAGTTTTGTATCTAAATTTTAGGGAAAGATGGTAAGTCATTGCTGATGTGTTTTGAATTTCCAGGGGTTTTCAAGAAATTCCAAGAGCTTGGTCCAAAATGAATGAAATCCATAGTCCAGCAATCCCACACAGCATGCCAACATTTCTTGGGAATCACCTTACATTTTGTACATGTATCACTGTTATGCTTTTCCTTTTTTAAAAAATGACAAATTGTCAAAAGATTTTGGCTTTGTGAATTTCTAGTCCGTTATATTAACAGTATTAGCAAGAATTTTGTTCCAAGCACTATGATGTAGTTGCCTGAGGGCAACAGTAACAGATTCATATTAAAGGACAAATCAAACCCCTTCTTCAGTGGCTCTTTGTAGTGACACTTGAGCATTTCAGCTGTGTGAACTCAGGGTCCTGAAAATGTCGGGGGGAGAGAGCACGCTAGCAGCGTGTACCACCTGTGCTGCATAGGTCCCTTGCACACAAGTAGTGAACAGGTATTAGGACATGGATGGGGAAGGACACTAGATTTTGCTGCTACATGGGTCCTTCTAGCCCTCCTTTCAGAAGGTTTTCTTCGCACCTACTAAAACCAAAATCTTACTTTTTTTTTAAATTGAAGTTTGTTTGCTATCTATCTGTCGATTCTTATACTGCCACCCACCTCTGTAGTATCTGAGCACCTTCCATATATAATCAATAGCAATAATGAAATTCCTAGTGGACTGCCTGAAATCTTTGGCACTTCTCTTTTAAGGGGTCAGAACTCTGCTTGAGGTAGGGTTTTTGTTTTTGTTTTTTTGTGGGGGAGGGTTGGGAGGAGCTTGGGGGGGAAAGGAGTGCTTTGAATCGTGAGGTAGACTTATGGTAGAAAGACTTTGCGAAAGAGAAAGATATGTTTCCTAAAGATGGCCGGACTCTGGATTTGCCTTATTGCCTCTGGCAATTTGTTCCATCGCTAGGTCCCCTTCACTGAGAATGCTTTTTGCCCAGTTCTTATGAGTTTTGTCCTGGGCTTTCTGATCTGCATTGTCACTGAGGAATGCAGCTGTTGTTGCGGTTCACAGATTGAAACATGGTCTCTGATGTAGTGAGTCTTGATTTATTAATTTTTTTGAAGATTAAAACTAAGGCCTTAAACTGGCATCAGAACTTGACTCAGAGCCAGTGAAGGGACATGAGACAAGCCCGATGGTGGTGCAGCCACTTCCTGTACCAGCTGGAGCCTGTGCATCATATTCACATTCAGCTTCAGGTACAATGAATTGTCATAGAATTGTAGGACTGGAAGGGACCTGGAGAGGTCATCTACTCCAGTGGTTCTCAAAGCCGGTCTGCTGCTTGTTTAGGGAAAGCCTCTGGCGGGTCAGACCAGTTGTTTACCTGCCGCATCTACACAGGCTGTCTGTCTTATAGAATCATAGAATATTAGGGTTGGAAGAGACCTCAGGAGGTCATCTAGTCCAATCCCCTGCTCAAAACAGGAGCAACACCAACTAAATCATCCCAATCAGGGCTTTGTCAAGCCAGGCCTTAAACATCTCTAAGGATAGAGATTCCACCACCTCCCTAGGTAACCCATTCCAGTGCTTCACCACCCTCCTAGTGAAATACTGTTTCCTAATATCCAACCCTAGACCTCCCCCACTGCAACTTGAGACCATTGCTTCTTGTTCTGTCATCTGCCACCATTGAGAACAGCCTAGCTCCATCCTCTTTGGGAGCCCCCTTCAGGTAGTTGAAGGCTGTTATCAAATCCCCTCTCACTCTTCTTTTCTGCAGACTAAATAACCCCAGTTCCTTCAGTCTTTCCTTGTAAATCATGTCCCCAGCCCCCTAATAATTTTTGTTGCCCTCTGCTAGACTCTCTCCAATTTGTCCACATCCCTTCTGTAGTGGGGGGACCAAAACTGGACGCAATACTCCAGGTGTGGCTTCACCAGTGCCGAAAAGAGGGGCATAATCACTTCCCTCGATCTGTTGGCAATGCTCCTACTAATACAGCCCAATATGTGATTCTCCTTCTTAACAACAAGGGCACACTGCTGACTCATATCCAGCTTCTCATCCACTGTAATCCCCAAGTCCTTTTCTGCAGAACTGCTGTTTAGCTATTCGGTCCCCAGCCTGTAGCGGTGCATGGGATTCTTCCGTCCTAAGTGCAGGACTCTGCACTTGTCCATGTTGAACCTCATGGACCACTTGTCCATGTTGGGCCTCTTTTGGCCCAATCCTCCAATTTGTCTAGGTCACTCTGGACCCTATCCCTGCCCTCCAGCGTATCTCCCTCTCCCCCCAGCTTAGTGTCATAGAATCATAGAATATCAGGGTTGGAAGGGACCTCAGGAGGTCATCTAGTCCAACCCACTGCTCAAAGCAGGACCAATCCCCAATTAAATCATCCCAGCCTGACTTTTGTCAAGCCTGACCTTAAAAACTTCTAAGGAAGGAGATTCCACCATCTCCTTAGGCAACGCATTCCAGTGTTTCACCACCCTTCTAGTGAAAAAGTTTTTCCTAATATCCAACCTAAATCTCCCCCACCGCAACTTGAGACCATTACTCCTTGTTCTGTCATATGCTACCACTGAGAACAGTCTAGAGCCATCTTCTTTGGAACTCCCTTTCAGGTAGTTGAAAGCAGCTATCAAATCCCCCCTCATTCTTCTCTTCCGTAGACTAAACATCCCCAGTTCCCTCAGCTTCTCCTCATAACTCATGTGTTCCAGACCCCTAATCATTTTTGTTGCCCTCCGCTGGACTCTTTCCAATTTTTCCACATCCTTCTTCTAGTGTGGGGCCCAAAACTGGACACAGTACTCCAGATGAGGCCTCACCAATGTCGAATAGAGGGGAACGATCACGTCCCTCAATCTGCTGGCAATGCCCCTACTTATACATCCCAAAATGCCATTGGCCTTCTTGGCAACAACGGCACACTGTTGACTCATATCCAGCTTCTCATCCACTGTCACCCCTAGGTCCTTTTCTGCAGAACTGCTGCCGAGCCATTCGGAAGGAGGAGCAGGGAAGCGAACATGAGCTGAGGGGCGGGACAGGGAGGGTGGAAGAGCAGCAGGGGGCAGGATCAGCATGACAGTGCTCCTGCGGGGCCCCCAGGCATGGGCCCCGTCGGCCCATATGGTAATCCACCACGGATTCTATTGTATCAAAGGCTGCGGAGAGGTCCAGCTGTATGAGCTTGGAAATCTTACCTGTGTCCTTGGTCAAGAGGGGATTGTCTTTAGCACTGTTAGAGATATCCAGGATGTTGGCTGATGTCATGTGTTATTGGAGGTTGGTCATGACTATTTTCTCTGAATTCTGCAGAACCTGAATCTGTGATGCATGTCTGATACATGCATCATGCAGGCCTGATCTGACCTGGAGGCCCAATGTTTTTCACCTCTTTCTTAAAGATCTGAACCTCCTAAAAGATGTTTTGCTCAGAATGCTTATGAGCATAAAGGCTTCTAGTGGAATTTTCTGCAGTCATCTTTTTTTTCCTTTTTAACTTGTGGGATATGTGAAAATATCAGTAAAATATCTGTGGTAATCACAAAGCCTGTACTTTCTATAATATATAATGTATGTATGGACAAACTGCAAGTATTTGCAGATAAAACTATTATGCAGTTAGTCACAAGAACTTAAATGTGAAAAGACAGATTTGAGCACTCATCAATTGTTTGTTTGGTTATCAGTAAATAAATCTAATGTACTCATTATGCCCTATTCGATTTGTTGTTCCTATGCATGAAGGGAGAACACTTGATGATATTTAGGATTCAAAATTATAAGAAAAATCCTAAAAAGCCATGATTCTTCTCTCATGTTGTGTGTTCTATGCAATACAACACTCCAGAATAAAGTCTGGATCTCAAAGGATATGAACCATGCACTAACAAATGTATCATCTATGAAAATTTAATTAGTGACTTAAAAACAGATAAACCTACTGAAGTGTGATTCCACTGTGGTTTTAGTTTAATTTATTGACATGTAGTTACACATGTTTGGGTTGACCTCTCTGCCACTCATGGGGAATATGGTATTAATATTCGGGAATAAAGCTTTCAGAAGTTAGGATGTGCAACTTGAGGTGGAAAACTCAAGCACTCAAAAGTCAGGAAGGCAAAATTAAGGATGAAAGTGCAACCTTAATTCTGGCTCCTTGCCTATCTACCTTGTCTGATCCACTCTGACCCCCAGATCCCTTTCTGCAGTACTCCTTACTAATCAGGCATTTCCCATTTTCAGGCCAGGGGTGGGTACCCTTGGGCATAGGCATAGTTTTACTTCTATTTTGGAGGGGCAAGGTGTGGTGGGGCTCAAGCCAGCTCCACTCAGTGGGGTCCAGAGAGGGAGCACCACCTCCACCCCCTAACTCACTAAGGGGCCACCCAGCCTGCAAACAAAAAATATAGCTTGAAGGGGGGACTCAGTTCAAAAAGTTTGAAAACTGCTCAGGGTGCAGGAAGGGGGTAGCTAGGGGCTGTGTGAAGTGAGGGGAGAAGCTCAGGGTGTAGATAGAGAGTAGCTAGGGGCTGTGTTAAAATGGGCGGGGGCTCCCAGTGTGGCTGACAGCTTCAGCGCTGGGGCTCGGGGCACCTGGTTTCAACCACAGGGCCCCGCGGCCCCCCTGAGGCCACAGCCCCTGGTTGAGAATCGCTGGTCTAGATCATGCTGATTTCTAATCCTATCCTCCAAAGTATTTGTAACCCCTCCTAGCTTGGTATTGTCTGCAAAGTTTATAAATGTACTCTCTATGCCACTATCTAAGGGGTTGATATAAATAACATAAGAACGGCCATACTGGGTTAGGATACTGGGCTAGATGGACCTTTGGTCTGTCTTCCAGCAGTGGCCAATGGCAGGTGCTTCAGAGGGAATGAACAGAAGAGGTAATCATCAAGTGATCCATCCCCTGTTGCCCATTCCCAGTTTCTGGCAAACAGAGCCTAGGGATAGCATCCCTGCCCATCCTGGCTTATACCCATTGATGGACCTATCCTCCATGAATTTATCTAGTTCTTTTTTGAACCCTGTTATAGTCTTGGCCTTCACAACATCCTCTCAAGGAATTCCACAGGTTGACTGTGTGCTGTGTGAACCAACTCCTTTTGTTTGTTTTAAACCTGCTGACTATTAATTACATTTGGTGACCCCTAGTTCTCATGTTATGAGAAGGAGTAAATAACACTTCCTTATTTACTTTCTCCACACCAGTCATGATTTTATAGACCTCAATCATATCCCCCCTTAGTTGTCTCTTTTCCAAGCTGAAAGGTCCCATGGGATCTTATCTACCAACTCCCTGAATTTGCTGAAGTCTGCCTTATTGAAATCCATTATCTTTATTGTGCTGTTTTCCCTTCTTATATGACAGCCATTCCATACCCCTAATCATTTTTGTTGCCCTTTTCTGAACATTTTCCAATTCCAATATATTGAATAGAACTGGATCCCTGTGAGACCCCACTCAATGTGCCCTTCCAGCTTGACTGTGAACCACTGATAACTATTATCTGGGAACAGTTTTCAACAGTATTGCACCCACCTTATCGTATCTGCACCTAGGTTGTATTTCCCTAGTTTGTTTATAAGAAGGTCAAATGTCAAAAGTCTTACTAAAGTCAAGATATACCACATCTACTGCTTCCCCCTATCCACACGGCTTGTTATCCTGTCAAACAAAGCTATTAGGTTGGTTTGACATGATTTGTTCTTGACAAATACATGCTGACTGTTACTTAAGTGTTTGCAAATTGATTGCTTAATTGTTTGCTCCATTATCTTTCTGGGTACTGAAGTTAAGTGACTGGTCCGTAACTCCCCTGGTTGTCTTTACTTCACTTTTTTATAGATGGGCACTGAATTTTCCCCTTTCCAGTCCTCTAGAATCTCTCCCGTCTTCCATGACTTTTCTAAGATAATTGCTAATGGCTCAGATATCTCTTCAGTTACCTCCTTGAGTATTCTAGGATGGATTTTGTCAGGTCCTGGTGACTTGTCTAAATAATTTGTCACTTGTTTCCCCCCTCCCCTATTTTAGCCTCTGATCCTACCTCATTTTCACAGGCATTCACTATGTTAGACCTAAAATCGCTACAAACCTTTTTGGTGAAAACTGAAAGAAAAAGGTAATTTAACACTTTTGCCATTTCCACATTTTCTGTTGTTATTCCCGCCCTCATTGACTTATGGGCCTATCCTGTCCTTTGTCTTCCTCTTGCTTCTAATGTATTTATAGAACATTTCTTGTTATCCTTTATGTCTTTTGCTAGTTTAATCTCATTTTGTGACTTGGCCTTTCTAATTTTGTCCCTACATACTTGTATTATTTGTTTATAGGTTTCAGAGTAACAGCCGTGTTAGTCTGTATTCGCAAAAAGAAAAGGAGTACTTGTGGCACCTTAAAGACTAACCAATTTATTTGAGCATGAGCTTTCGTGAGCTACAGCTCACTTCATCGGATGCATACCGTGGAAACTGCAGCAGACTTTATATACACACAGAGATCATGAAACAATACCTCCTCCCACCCCACTGTCCTGCTGGTAATAGCTTTTCTAAAGTGATCATCAAGTTGGGCCATTTCTAGCACAAATCCAGGTTTTCTCACCCTCCACCCCCCCACACACAAACTCACTCTCCTGCTGGTAGTAGCCCATCCAAAGTGACAACTCTCTACACAATGTGCATGATAATCAAGGTGGGCCATTTCCTGCACAAATCCAGGTTCTCTCACCCCCTCACACCCCTCCAAAAACCACACACACAAACTCACTCTCCTGCTGGTAATAGCTCATCCAAAGTGACCACTCTCCCTACAATGTGCATGATAATCAAGGTGGGCCATTTCCAGCACAAATCCAGGGGGTGGGGGGGCTGAGAAAACCTGGATTTGTGCTGTAGTTTCCACGGTATGCATCCGATGAAATGAGCTGTAGCTCACGAAAGCTCATGCTCAAATAAATTGGTTAGTCTCTAAGGTGCCACAAGTACTCCTTTTCTATTTGTTTATAGTCATCCTTTGTAGTTTGACCTACTTTCCCCTTTTTGTAGAACTTTTTTTTGAGTTTTAGACCATTGAAGATCTTCTGGTTAAGCCAGGGTGGTCTCTTGCCATTCTTCCTATTTTTCCTATGCAATGGGATAGTTTGCTCTTGTGCCCTTAATAGTGTCTCTTTGAAAAATCATTAGCTCTCTTGAACAGTTTTTCCCCTTAGTCTTGCTTCCTATGGGATCTTATCTGCCAACTCTCTGAGTTTGCTGGTGTCAGCCTTCTTGAAATCCATTATCTTTATTGTGCTGTTTTCCCTCCTACTATTCCTTAGAGTCATGAACTCTACCATTTCATGATCACTTGCACCCAAGCTACCTTCCACTTTCAAATTCTCAGCCAGTTCCTCCCTATTTGTCAAAATCAAACCTAGAACAGCCTCTCCCCTAGTAACTTTCTCCACCTTCTGAACTAAAAAATTGTGTCCAATACATTCCAAGAACTTGTTGGATAATCTGTGCCCTGCCGTATTATTTTTCCAACAGATGTCTGGGTAGTTGAAGTCACGCATCACCAGCAAGTCCTGTGCTTTGGATGATTTTGTTAGTTGTTTAAAAAAGGCCTCATCCACCTCTTCTTCCTGGTTAAGTGGTCTGTAGTAGACCCCTACCATGACATCACCCTTGTTTTTTACCCCTTTAATCCTTACCTAGACACGTTCAACAAGTCTGTCTTCTTTTTCCGTCTTAACTTCGATCCAAGTGTATATATTTTTAATATATAAGGCAACACCTCCTCCCTTTTTTCCCTGCCTCTCTTTTCTGAACGAGCAGTACCCTTCTATACCAATATTTCAGTCATGCATATTATCCCACCTAGTCTCTGTGATGCCAACTATGTCATAGTTGTGTTTATTAACTAGAATTTCAAGTTCTTCCTGCTTATTCCCCATTCTTCTTGCATTGGTATACAGACATCTAAGATACTGATTTCCCCTCTGTGTTCTCTCTTGTCCCTCTTATCCCTGCTATAATGGCCCATGCTCCCCACCCTCCCCCCGATTCCAACCCTTCTCCCAGGTCTCCATGTTTACCTGTGGGCTTTTGTGCAACATTAAACATTTTGTTTCAGTAACAGAGATGGGATACTTTTATTGATGCTATAAGTAACAAATGTGTACATGCAATTTAGAATTTCCCGAGAAAGTCAATATGAACCTTGCTCATGATGAACGTGGAAATATTTCCTTATATATATATTAGCTACATTTACAAATTAAAAATACATACTTTTCTTCATCTCCAAGGCTCCATATCATTGAACTAGTTCCTTCTGAAATTCAGTGTTTGGGGGGTGATTTCACTATTTAAGAAATCTTACAGTATAGAGAGGCTAATCCATCAGAGCATTTTATGTTGGCATGAGGAGTTCTCATCTTGAGGAATTTTTTAAATTTCACTTAAGAAATTCTTGGCTTTGAAAATTTTTCACATGCCTAAAAAGGTTCAAGAATAAAGAAATATTGCCCCTGTAACTTTCATGGATTATGGTTATATAATTGCTTATGCTGAATTATTTCTTAGGGCTTGTCTATACTTACTGGAGGATCGACGTTGTGGTGATCGATGCATTGGCAGTTGATTTAGCAGGTTTAGTGAAGACCCACTAAATTGACTGCCGATCGCTCTCCTGTTGACTTCTATACTCCACCGGATTGAGAAGAGTAAGGGGAGTCGATGTGAGAGCGTCTCCTGTCAACATCACATAGTGTGGACCCCGTGGTAAGTAGATCTAAGCTACGTCGATTTGAGTTACGCTATTCATGTAACTCAAATTGCGTAGCTTAGATCGACTTTTCGCTTTATTGTAGACAAGGCCTTAATAAATAAAAATGTTTACCTTCTCATCTACACTACCGCAACCCCATTGACTTCAACAGAGGTATTTCTGTATGTGAGAGGAGAATTAGTCCCAAGGATTTACAATATCTCTCATTCCCATAAGGTAGAGGGTGCCTCTTGCAGAAGGAAGTCTCATAGCTGGAGTTCTGTTTCTTGAAAAACGATTGCTACAGATTTTGTATGTAACTGTTTTGACCCTCTTCTTTAAGGGTTATTGGGCAGTCTGCTTACATGCCATGAGAGAGCATGTTCTTGGTAGAGTGTGTCAGATATGAAAAGAATGACTTGACCTTCAGCTAATACAAGCTCTAACTGGTTTGGTCAGAACAAAAGATTCCCTTTGGGCTCCCTTGTAGAGCACCAGGCTTTGGACAGAGTCGTGTTTTGAATCTCTCTTGCAGCCATATGTGGAATACCCAGCATGTCCAGACATTGCATGGTTGACTTCACTAATTAGTTAAGTCTGCTAAGCTGCCATAGTGTGTTACCATAAAACTTGCTTCTGGCCTATGATTCAAAGAGAGGCCCACTAGACCCTAAAGAGTTTGTTCTTTCTCTGACTGAAAAATAACAAGCGGTAAGGGCAGATGGCTGAGATACCATCCTTCTGCAAATAAAGAGAGCAAGCAACAAGCTCTGGTAATCATACCAGCTTGTTGTCCTTAAGAATATTTATTTCACAAATATGGCAATGAAAAGATTTATAAAAGCTGTGAGCTTAATGCAGCATACAGACGGCTAGCTATGATACAGTACATGCTATCAGCCGGCTCTGTGAAATCAGCTGGAACATGGGGATAGTCACAGATACTTAACCTAACAATGCAGCTCGCTCAGGGTCTTAACACACAATACACCACCAGAAGAAACTTCCCTTAAGGAATGAAACCACACAAGTGTCTTGCCACAGCTAACAGACAGAACAGCAGGGCAGACTTAGCATTTTGGGACAGGCACAATAAAACACATTTTTGCTTCCCTTTCCTTCAGATGCAACTGACTTCTGTCCTCTATAATCACATGGACAGGGCTGGCATTGGATTTGGGGGATGGTTAGTGAGATTATTGTTTGGGATATGCTTTTATTTAAACTTAAATTTAGAACATATTTGTATTTTCAGATTCCCCCTCAACCTCCTACTGCAGAAGTAGAGCTCAGTTGTCTTTTCCTTTCATCCCTAGCAATCTATTGCATTGGTTTATGTTTTCAAAACTATCTTCACAAGGAAAAAGGCTAGCAAATTCTGTTTTAAAAATGAAAGCTGAGATTCTCCTTTATGTTTCAGGGTCCTCCAAATCAGAGCGACCATGCCCATAGGCTTCATGGCCCTTTATGGCCCAGCCCAGTGGAACAGAGACCTATTAAAAAAACTTAATTTTTCTCCACTTCTAAAACGCAGCTTCAGGGTAATTCCTGCTTCTGGTAAATGAAAACTCACAGAAGGATACAGCAGTTGACTTTATTTCAAGAACAGAACTCTGAAAAAGCTCTAGCTACCTACAATACACACACACACACTACATATAGAGTAGCTTAAAAGTGTAGCCTGCCTATTTCATGCTGAGTTTAACTGTCCTGATGGGAAAATGACATTTGGCTCAGGCGAAAAACACACTGCAGGGCTGGCATACTTTTAGATGTATTGTACCTATCAGAGTCCTAATGTCTGTATTTTGAGAAAAAACAAATGCATCAATGTGGAAAAAAGAATCCCTCGTGCACTAATATTTTAACATATTTTCTTCATTAGTATTTTGATCTAGGCTATAACAGATCTGGCGTTTGGCAAACATCAAATTATTCAGCAATGATATTAAAATAACTTTAAAAGGTACATGAAAATTTACCCTTGTAAATAAAAACATGATGCTCTTATATTCCAGAAGTGTAACTGTATGCATGAATACATGTATGGTCTTAAAAACTGTATTACAGAGAGTATATGTGGTCACATAGAAGCTGTGTGCTATGGAAGAAATACAATTTGCATACTATTTTGCCAAATGCATGCAGTTAAGTCTGCTGTGTTTTCTAGGATCAAGAGAGATAATTGTTCCTCCCAGTTAAGATTTTGTATTGTGCTTGAGTTCAAGATATCAAATTACTTTAACTTGTTCAGAAATGCTTTATAGCTATCAGCCACACATGGAGTGCAATTTCTGGAGTGCTGCAAGAAGTTTTAGGAGGGGGTTATCAGTCTTAAATAAAAGCATTTAGCCACCCACAAGCACGCTTAATATTATAAATTCTATCCACCTAAACTTTAAGTTCACAAACACTGAACAATTTATACATAATACAAGGTCATTAAGTCACTATGAAGGAAAGGATTTCTGCTCGCCTTCCCTACGGAATGCTGCTGGCAACAGGGACACAAAATTTAATAAAATATCTGAGGCAAACAGTTTTTAATGCACAAGTGAAGTAGCTAGTTATGTTTTGTGGAGATATTATATATTATTTATAATAGCCACATCGGTATCAAATTAGTATGTCATGATTAATAGCATTACAATGGATGCAGATTAAATTAATAATGACTGGCCACTTACTGTACAGGATTAGGACAACAGACAACCCCATAAATGAGGGTTCCCAAATAGACATTTCATTCACATATAAATTGCAATAAATGAATAAATAAATAAATAAAAATATCTCCACGGATAGGATTGATCTGATGGTCCAAAGTAAATACAATCTGCTGTCATGAGGGGGATGTGAATTGGATTTTCAAATAAAAAAGGTCAGCGGCAGAACAGGGTAAGTCTATCAAGGTCTGGGTTGCACCATCAAGGTAGTATGTGTGAGTGGAGGAAATGAGACCCTTAAATTCAAAGCTATGGTCCTGATAATCACTCAACTGGACCACTGAAAATGTAAAAAAATCAGATGTGTCAACATCTTGCATGGGACTCCAGTGTAATACCAGCTGAGCCTATTGACTTGATAGGTAATTATTTGAGTTGGTGAAGTACAAAATTGCCAGGCTGTTTAATTTGAAAAGCACTACATGTTTGTTAATGAGAACAAACAGGACCAGTGGAGGGTAGAAAGGCAAATTTAATACAGTAAGTGAAAAACAAGGGATGGAAAATATGCTAAAATTAAATAAGGTATCTATTGCTTATTTGCTCTACCATAGCTCAATAACAATAACTCTAATCCCATTCCTTGTACACAAAAGTAATGCTTCACAAGTCCATTGCTCAGTGGTAATTTACTAGGCAATACCTACAGGATGAACTAATTACATGAATGCTAAACGAATTCATTAAGAACAATGTTCTTACAATGCAACTCAACTGAATTGATTACAACTGAACTTTTAAAGTGCTATAGTACTAAGTATTGGCACCACAAAGAGAGGAAGTGTGAAAAGCATGTTACATTTGCATGACTATTCCTCCATAATACGTTGAGTGCTGAAGGCAGGGCCATTACTCTCACTGCCCTTTTCATCTCAAAGTTGCTGTCAGATTCACTTTCCTTCATAGCTGGGTTAGGGTTGCCAAGTGTCCGGTATTTGACCGGAATGCCCAGTCGAAAAGGGACCCTGGTGGCTCTGTTCAGCGCCACTGACCGGGCTGTTAAAAGTCCAGTCAGTGGTGCAGCAGGGCTAAAGCAGAATCCTTGTCTTTCCTGGCTCCATGCAGCTCCCGACATGTCTGGCTTCTAGGCACAGAGGCGGCCAGGCGGCTCTGTGTGCTGCCCATGCCTGTAGGCACTGCCTCCGCAGCTCTGGCCAATGGGACCTGCAGGCACAGGCAGTGCGCAGAGCCCCCTGGCCCCTCCGCATAGGAGCTGGACATGCCGGCCCCTGTACAGAGCCAGGGCCGCAGGGAGCCTGCCTTAGCCCAGCTGTGCCATAGACCGGGAGCTGCCTGATGTAAGCATTGCCCAGCTGGAGCCTGCATCCTGAACCCACTCCTGCACTCCAACCCCCTGCTCCTGGTCGGAACCCCCTCCCACACCCCAGCCCCAGCCATGATCCCCCTCCTGCACCCAAACGCCCTCCCGGAGCCCACACCCCTACTCCCTGCCCCAGCCCTGAGCCCGCACCCCCTCCTGCACCGCAGCCCCAAGTCCCCCTCCCACACCCAAACTCCTCTTGGAGCCCACATCCCACACCTCCTCCCACCCCCAACCACTTGCCCCAGCCCTAAGCCCCTTCCTGCACACCAGCCCCCTCATCCCTGGCCCCACCCCACACCCCCAGCCAGAGCCTACAACCCCTCCCACATCCCAACCCTTTGCCCCAGCCCTGAGCCCACTCCCGCACTCCGAAATTCTTGGCTCCAGTGGGATAGGGGTGGAGCCTCGGGGAGGGGGCTGGGAAAGGGGCAGAGCAAGGGTGTTCGGTTTTGTGCGATTAGAAAGTTGGCAACCCTAGCTGGGGTACAACATTGTTTTGGCTTGAGTTAGATGAGAAAAAGTGATACATAGTATCTGGTACCCTCGTCTGTACATGCCTCTTGGTCTTTCAACAGTTTGCTTAATGGTCCTTGGTGTTGTTCAATAATATATCTAGTGTCCTCCTGCTGGCACTGATGATAAGTTACTATTCAGAAGGTCCCAGATCTCTGTGCAGCTCCCGGAGTGGTATTTAGGCTCCTAATTTCTACTGATTATGATATCTTTGAGAATCTGGGCTGAGGCCTTCTTCTGCGGATAAAGAATGGCAAAACCAGAGAGAATCAATAGGATGGTTGTAGCATCCACCATTCTAACTTCAAGAGGAACCTAAAAAGTATTTAAGGCTGCTACTGATAAGAAGGCATGACCACTTCCCTCTTTAGTGAGTTTATCTTTTTCATTTTATTTTCGCACAGCAGAAAATACAAAAGAAATTGAAATGACGAGGGTTTATCTGCAGATGTTTGATATAGCCCGGGCTGGGAAGACCTTTAGGGTGCTCCTTGTGATGTCATGGCATTAGATCAATGGTTTTCCACCTGTAGTCTGTGGATCCCTCGGGTTCACAGACTATTATAAGGGATCCACAACAGGTAACTATGAAAATAAAGTTTCAGATTCCAGAAAAGGCATTCTGTTTTTCTGATCAATCAAAAGTATGTGAATACCCCCACCTACAGGTCAAAAACCCAGAAGTGTTGTCGTTACCATAGAAGCCCACAGTTTAGTACCCTTTCTCAGTCTTTGGAGTGGACTACATCCACTCTGATCGAATTGGCCCTATCAGCACTGGTTTTCCACTTGTGAGGTAACTCCCTTCTCTTCATGTGTCAGTATATAATGCCTGCATCTGTAATTTTCGCTCCATGCATCTGAATAAGTTGTTTTTTACCCACGAAAGCCTATGCTCAAATTAATCTGTTAGTCTTTAAGGTGCCACCGGACTCCTTGTTGACTTTCTCACTCTGCGTCAAATGCCATACTGAGCACGTGCAACATTTATAGGTGAATTCTGTTCAGTCAGTTTTCAGTCTGACTTCTATGGTAGGAGTCCACGGAGCACAGGTTGAATTTCCAAAGGGGTCCACACCTCCATTTGAAATTTTTTAGGGGGTCTGCAAATGAAAAAAGGATGAAAACAACTGCATTAGATTAAAAGAAGTCAGTGTGAGTTAATACATCAGTTATATTTGTTTGCCATTTATTTATTTCCCGATAAAGAGATATGACTTTGGTCTTATTTCAGTTAGTGACATTGAAGGAAAATAAAAAGAGAATTAGTATACAGTACTGGCCCTAGTTCCATTAAAGGGACCTGGGAGCTAGGGTCTTCCTGCAGTTGCAGAATACACAGCTGTCCCTGAACAGCCATGTCCCATCTATCATTCACTCTCCTATCTTCAGCTTTTTCTGCTTACCCACTGTGGCAAGGCTTCTTGTCAGGTGCAGAGCTAGGTGAATAACTGATTTTTTGGTGTGCTGGCAGTTCCAACTTTCTCCTGTTGAAGTTGTTCCACTTTCAATAAAATACGTGACTAGTCATTGAGCCAGAAAGAAAGAGAGCATGTGTATGAAAATGACTCACTAGCCTATTGGTTAGGATACTTACCTGAGAGGGGGAAGCCCCAAGAACCTGTTCCAATGAATATGATTACTTATACCAAGTGGAACAATTTCAATAGGAGAGAATGAGAGTCTGTTCTCAGAATAGCCAATAGCCTGATGATTAGAGCACTTCCTTCAGAGGTGGGAGACTTGGGTTTCCCACATAACAAATGAATGCCCTCACCATGGGGCTATAAGTTGTAAGATAGACACCACCTTCTCTGACTGTTTTGTGAATCTAGGTTGCCCCCCACCCAAAAAAAAATGTTTCTGACTGAAACTATTCACTAAATTCATGTTAAATTTGCAAATAGTTTCAAGTCCGCCCAAACTGCATTTTTCAGTGAAGAAACTATTCATCTAAAAATTTCACCCATCTCTAGTCATGTGTGTTTGTTTGTGGGAAGCCTGGTGGCCTGCTATGTAACCTCCCTCCAGGCCAACCAGGAGCCCAGCAAATGGGACTGGATATTTCACAATGCCCCATTTCATTCTTGGGAAGTGATTGTAATGATTAAATGGACTTTTGTGAATGAAACCTGGATTCCATAATGGTTAGAGCAGGCCTTCCATTAGCCCCCTTGCCAAACCTTGCAAGCAACAGAGGGAAATAGAAGGCTCTGGCCCACCCCAGGAAGAAGACAAGAGCATGTAGTGAGGAAAGGATTTGTAGTGAGAGTAAATTGGCCTAGTTCCCCCTCGAACGGCTTGAATAAGCTTTGTATCTTTTTCCAAAGAACAGAAGCATAACTCAGATCAGTTCAGTTTCTCTCCTCAATAATCCATAGTCAAATATACCATGACAGGACTTTTGAATAATGACAACAGTTCCCCAGAGGAAGAAGAAGATACATGTGACACGGGATTGTGTGTGGGTATGTATGTTTGGAGGGTATGAGACTGTAAAGGGGGTCTTTTGATGGAGGGCTTGAGATTCTCAGAAAGATAAGAAGGTCATTAAGTAAGGGTAAGCAGAAGGGACAAGCATTAATGGACTAAGCAACTGAGAGTGGGTGGGTTCCACTGGGGTAAGGAAAGAAAGTGGCATAAGTTAAGGAAGGAGGTTTTGGGTGGGTGAGTGGACAGGAATTTTGAGGGGGGGTTGCTGGCCACTGGATCTACAAATCACTCCACTGGGCAATGCCAGCCTACTTAGAATGTTCTCTCCGCTTGCATCTGGTGTGGAATCCATCTCCGGGTGTGAAGTCCTTCTTGCATGTACACTTTTTTAGTCTCCACCCCTGCAAGGATTGCCACCTGAAGCCAATGAGTAAATTACTTGGACATATGTTACATATAACCATATTTCCTCTGACACTGTTTACAGCAATGTGCTGTTTTTCTATAGTATTACAGTGTCATCAGTTTCATTTTAAGTCTTTTTAGATTTATTTCCTTTTTTAAAAAAAGAAACCAAATGAGCTGCAATCAGAGGAAAAGCCAACAGAGGGAGTTTGCCTGGGAATGGTCTGAGAGGAGCTATGGTGAGTGCTGCATTGGGGGGGTCTGTGTTGTGAGCTGGTGGGGTGAATATCTGAATGTCTGTCTGCTGTGACCATTTATTTGACTAGTGCTAGTTGCAGGGACTGTTTGACCCTGTGTTTGTTTGTTTGAAAAGTGTGAATTGGGAGTGCTTTGTTCCAGGTGGGCTGAGAGTGATTGATTGTGCTTTGAGCCCGGGCAACTGCTCTGAGTCAGCAGCCTTTTAAAAAAAAAAGCCAGGAGGTGTTCTACCCATTTGCCTGGAGACAAAAGTGGCAGGGGCTTTTTTTTTTTAGGATTTTGATTTTTTTTTACAAGGAGCACAAGTTTGAAAAGGAATTTTTTTTTCCTTTGGGCTGGTGGTAAGCAGGTTTCCAAGTAGTTGGAGGTTTTTTGCTTTGATTTGGGGCCAGAGCAGAGACAAAGGGAATTGCCTTTTCTGTAGGCTGACAATCACTATCAGAGAATAGGTATTCTATTCCAGCACAGCAAAATTTTACAGCCAAGTTTTGTTTGTTTATTTCTAAACCTCGGGTGTAAAGTTAGTTAAAAACAGAGAGGTTAGGACGACAAAATCCACGGCTCGACAAAAGCTGGAATTAGCCAGATTTCAGGCTAAGGAAAAACAAAGGGAAAATGAAAGACAGATAGAACTCATGCAGCTGGAGAAGGAGGAGAAGGAAAAAGAGAGGAAGCATGTGGAGGAGGAGAGGGAAAAAGAGAGGAAGCATGCACTGGAGATGGAGAAGGTAAAGGCTCAGCAGAATATACCAACAAACCCTAGCAATCCTTCTCCAGGTACCACTCCCCATCCCAGAAAGTTCCCCACCTACAAGGCAGGCGATGATACTGAGGCCTTCTTAGAAAACTTCGAAAGGGCCTGCCTTGGGTACAACATCTCTACTGACCAATACATGGTAGAGCTGAGGCCTCAGCTCAGTGGACCCTTAGCTGAGGTGGCAGCTGAAATGCCTAAAGAACACATGAACAAGTATGAACTGTTTAAATCCAAGGCGAGAGTCAGAATGGGGATAACACCCGAGCAGTCTCGTTGGAGGTTCAGAGCCCTAAGGTGGAAACCAGAAGTGTCATTTACCCGACATACCTACCACATTGTGAAACATTGGGATGCCTGGATATCAGGAGCAAGTGTTGAATCTCCAGTAAACTTGCCCTTCCTAATGCAAATGGAACAATTCTTAGAGGGTGTTCCTGAGGAAATAGAAAGATACATCCTAGATGGGAAGCCCAAAACTGTAATCGAGGCAGGGGAGATTGGAGCCAGATGGGTGGAGGTGGCAGAGAAGAAGAAAACTGGTCGCAGTTGGAGCAGAGACCAGAAGGGACAACCCCAGACCACACCCTATTACCGGGGGCTGCCCAAAGCCCCACCTACCTCCCAAAGAACCCTCCAGACCCCTTATCGTCCCACCACCCCATTGTCCAGCAACGCACCTCGCCCCAGTGACCCGTCAGCTGGACGATGTTTTAAATGTAACGAGCTGGGGCATGTAAAGACCAACTGCCCCAAGAACCCCAACAGATTACAGTTCATTGCACTGGGATCACACCAGAGGTCCGCAGGCCCAGATACCTCCCAGATACCCTTGGAGTGGAGGGAAACTGTGAGTGTGGGCGGGAAGAAGGTCACCGCGTGGAGGGACACTGGAGCACAAGTGTCAGCTATCCATGCGTCCTTAGTGGACCCCAATTTAATCAACCCAGAGATCCAAGTGACGATTCAACCCTTCAAGTCCAAGTCTTTCAATTTGCCTACAGCCAAGTTGCCTGTCCAGTACCAGGGCTGGTCAGGAACATGGACTTTTGCAGTCTATGATGATTATCCCATCCCCATGCTGTTGGGGGAAGACTTGACCAATCATGTGAAACGGGCCAAGAGGGTGGGAATGGTCACCCGTAGCTAGGCTAAACAAGCCGTGAGGCCTAGCTCTGTTCCGGAAACTTCTATCAGGACCCAGTCAGAGGTGATGGACCTGGACCCCAGGCCAATGTCTGCAACAGCAGTAGTGGATCCAGTCCCAGAGACCCAGACGGAAGCAATCCCAGAACCGGAACCAGCCGAACAACCAACACCAGACCCATTGCCAGCACTGAATCCAGTACTTGCAACCTCAACACCAGAGGGCACCACCGAACTTGAACCGGCAGCAGCCGATAGCCCTACACAAGAGGCTCAGCCTGAGCCTGAATCCCAACATAGTGCACCAGCGAAAAGCAGTTCACAGTCAATGGAAACAGCCCCATCCCCTACATCGCTTCCAGAGGGACCAAGCATAGGTCCACAGTCCAATGAGGAACTGATGTCTCCAGCATCAAGGGAACAGTTCCAGACCGAACAGGAAGCAGATGAAAGCCTCTTTGTCTACAGAGCTGTACCACATCCCAGTTTAGGGTTTTCCCCATTTGAACTTGTATGTGGCTGTGAGATTAAGGTGCCATTACAGTTGGTGAAGCGGCAATGGGAGGGATTTACACCTTTTCCAGGAACTAACATTCTGGATTTTGTAACCAACCTACAAAACACCCTCCGAACCTCTTTAGCCCTTGCTAAAGAAAACTTACAGGATGCTCAAAAAGAGCAAAAAACCTGGTATGATAAACATGCCAGAGAGCGTTCCTTCAAAGTAGGGGACCAGGTCATGGTCTTAAAGGCGCTCCAGGCCCATAAAATGGAAGCATCATGGGAAGGGCCATTCACGGTCCAGGAGCACCTGGGAGCTGTTAATTATCTCATAGCATTCCCCACCTCCAACCGAAAGCCTAAGGTGTACCATATTAATTCTCTAAAGCCCTTTTATTCCAGAGAATTAAAGGTTTGTCAGTTTACAGCCCAGGGAGGAGACGACGCTGAGTGGCCTGAAGGTGCCTACTATGAAGGGAAAAATGCTGGTGGTGTGGAAGAGGTGAACCTCTCCATGACCCTTGGGCGTATGCAGTGACAGCAGATCAAGGAGCTGTGCACTAGGTATGCGCCAACGTTCTCAGCCACCCCAGGACTGACTGAACGGGCATACCACTCCATTGACACAGGTAATGCTCACCCAATTAAAGTCCAACCTTACCGGGTGTCTCCTCAAGCTAAAACTGCTATAGAACGGGAGATCCAGGATATGTTACAGATGGGTGTAATCCGCCCCTCTGGAAGTGCATGGGCATCTCCAGTGGTTCTAGTTCCCAAACCAGATGGGGAAATACGTTTTTGCGTGGACTACCGTAAGCTAAATGCTGTAAATGTTGTTGCCCAGACAACTATCCAATGCCACGCACAGATGAACTATTAGAGAAACTGGGATGGGCCCAGTTCATCTCTACCTTGGACTTAACCAAGGGGTACTGGCAGGTACCGCTAGATGAATCTGCCAAGGAAAGGTCAGCCTTCACCACACATCTCGGGCTGTATGAATTTAATGTATTCCCTTTCGGGCTACGAAATGCACCCACCACCTTCCAAAGACTTGTAGATGGTCTCCTAGCGGGATTAGGAGAATATGCAGTCGCCTACCTTGATGATGTGGCCATATTTTCAGATTCCTGGGCAGACCACCTGGAACATCTACAAAAAGTCCTTGAGCGCATAAGGGAGGCAGGACTAACTGTTAAGGCTAAGAAGTGCCAAATAGGCCTAAACTGAGCGACTTACCTTGGACACCAGGTGGGTCAAGGAACTATCAGCCCCCTACAGGCCAAAGTGGATGCCATCCAAAAGTGGATGCCATCCAAAAGTGCCACCCAAAGTCAAAGAAACAGGTTCAATCCTTCTTTGGCTTGGCCAGTTATTACAGACAATTTGTACCACAATACAGCCAAATCGCCGCCCCACTGACAGACCTAACCAAAAAGAAACCGCCAAATGCCGTTCAGTGGACCGAAAAGTGTCAGAAGGCCTTTAACAAGCTTAAAGCGACACTCATGTCTGACCCTGTACTAAGGGCCCCAGACTTTGACAGACCGTTCCTAGTAACCACAGATGCGTCCGAACGTGGTGTGGGAGCAGTTTTAATGCAGAAAGGACCTGATCAAGAATTCCACCCTGTAGTGTTTCTCAGCAAAAAACTGTCTGAGAGGGAAAGCAACTGGTCAGTCACTGAAAAAGAATGTTACGCCATTGTCTACGCTCTGGAAAAGCTACGCCCATATGTTTGGGGACGGCGTTTCCACCTGCAAACCGACCATGCTGCACTGAAGTGGCTTCACACCGTCAAAGAAAATAACAAAAAACTTCTTCAGTGGAGTTTAGCTCCCCAAGATTTTGATTTTGACATCCAACACATCTTATCACATTTGTTAAGAGCTTCTAACAAAGTGGCTGATGCACTCTCCCGTGAAAGTTTCCCAGAATCAACTGGTTAAAATCGTCCTTGAGATGTGGAAAATATTGTTAGTCTTTATGTACTTGGTAGTATATTTAGAGATGCATGTGTCTTATTGACTCTATTTTTCCTACAGATCCAGGAAGAAATCCCAGCCCGTGTTTCACCCTAGCTGAGATTTGGGGGCATGTCATAAATATAAAGGGAAGGCTAAACCCCTTTAAAATCCCTCCTGGCCAGAGGAAAAATCCTCTCACCTGTAAAGGGTTAAGAAGCTAAAGGTAACCTCGCTGGCACCTGACCAAAATGACCATGAGGAGACAAGATACTTTCAACAGCTGGGAGGAGGGAGAGAAACAAAGGGTCTGTGTTTGTCTATATGCTGCTTTTGCTGGGGATAGACCAGGAATGGAGTCTTAGAACTTTAGTAAGTAATCTAGCTAGGTATGTGTTAGATTATGATTTCTTTAAATGGCTGAGAAAAGAATTGTGCTGAATAGAATGACTATTTCTGTCTGTGTGTCTTTTTTGTAACTTAAGGTTTTGCCTAGAGGGATTCTCTATGTTTTGAATCTAATTACCCTGTAAGGTATCTACCATCCTGATTTTACAGGGGTGATTCCTTTACTTCTATCTACTTCTATTTCTATTAAAGGTCTTCTTGTAAGAAAACTTAATGCTTTTTCATTGTTCTCAGATCCAAGGGTTTGGGTCTGTGGTCACCTATGCAAATTGGTGAGGATTTTTACCAAACCTTTCCCAGGAAGTGGGGTGCAAGGGGTGGGAGGACTTTGGGGGGTAAGACGTGTCCAAACTACGTTTCCCAGTAAACCCAGTTAGAGTTTTTTGGTGGCAGTGGATATTCCAAGGACAAAGGATAAAATTAATTTGTACCTTGGGGAAGTTTTAACCTAAGCTGGTAAAGTAAGCTTAGGAGGTTTTCATGCAGGTCCCCACATCTGTACCCTAGAGTTCAGAGTGAGGGAGGAACCTTGACAGGTTACCCTTCCTTTTATATTTATGACAGCCCCACTGCGGAGGCTGGGGTAGTGGCGGCAGGGCTCCAGCGGTGATTTTAAAGGGCCAGAGCTCCGCTGCGGTAGCAGTGGCTGGAGCCCGGAGCCCTTTAAATTGCCCCTGAGCCCGAGGCTCCCAGCTGCCTCTGCAGCTGGTAGCTCTGGGGGTGATTTAAAGGCCTGGGGGCTCCCAGCCACAGCCGGAGCACTGGGCCTTTAAATCTTGATTTAAAGGGCCTGGGTATTTAAAGGCCCCACCTCTTCTGGTTGAGGCCACGCCTCTTCTGGTTTGGGCCACGCCCCCTGCTCAGGACTCTGGGGGTCTGGAGTACCGGCAAGTCCTTTAAGTTACTTTCACCCCTGCTCAGTCTTCACAGACAAGGTCAGCTCTCAGACTGCTGCACTGGGCAGCACAGTATGGGGAGGAGGTGAACAGCCCTCAGTGGTGAAAGAACAGGTTAAGGACTATTTAGAAAAGCTGGCCATGCACAAGTCCATGGGGCTGGATGCAATGCATCCGAGGGTGCTGAAGGAGTTGGCTGATGGGATTGCAGAGCCATTAACCATTATCTCTGAAAACTCATGGCGATCGGGGGAGGCCCTGGATGATTGAAAAAAGGCAAGTATAATGCCCATCTTTAAAAAAGGGATGAAGGAGAATCCGGGGGACTACAGACTGGTCAACCTCACCTCAGTCCCTAGAAAAATCATGGACCAGATCTTCAAGGAATCCATTTTGAAGCACTTGGAGGAGAGTAAGGTGATCAGGAACAGTCAACATGGATTCACCAAGGGCAAGTCATGCCTGACCAACCTGATTGCTTTCTATGATGAGATAACTGGCTCTGTGGATGAGAGGAAAGCAGTGGACATGTTATTCCTTGACTTTAGCAAAGCTTTTGATACAGTCTCCCACAGTATTCTTGCCAGCAAGTTAAAGAAGTATGGGCTGGATGAATGGACTCTAAGGTGGATAGAAAGCTGGCTAGATCGTCAGGATCAACAGCGCAATGTGTAGTTGGCAGCCAGTATCAAGTGGAGTGCCTGAGGGGTCAGTCGTGGGGCCGATTTTGTTCAACATCTTCATTTATTATCTGGATGATGGGGTGGATTACACCCTCAGCAAGTTCGCAGATGACATTAAGGTCGGGGGAGAGGTAGATACACTGGAGGATAGGGTCCAGAGTGATCTAGACAAATTGTAGGATTGGGCTAAAAGAAATCTGATGAGGTTCAACAAGGACCAGTGCAGAGTCCTGCACTGAGGACGGAAGAATCCCATGCACCGCTACAGGCTGGGGACCGACTGGCTAAGCGACAGTTCTGCAGAAAAGGACCTGGGGAATACAGTGGATAAGAAGCTGGACAGTGTGCCCTTGTTGCCAAGAAGGCTAACAGCATATTGGACTGCATTAGTGGGAGCATTGCCAGCAGATTGAGGGAAGTGATTATTCCCCTCTATTTGGCACTGGTGAGGCCACATCTGGAGTATTGCATCCAGTTTGCCCCCCTCAACTCCCACAGAAGGTATGTGGACAAATTGGAGAGAGTCCACTGGAGGGCAACGAAAATGATTAGGGGGCTTGGGGCATATGACTTATGAGGAGCGGCTGAGGGAACTGGGCTTATTTAGTCTGCAGAAGAGAAGAGCAGCCTTCAATTACCTGAAGGGGGCTTCCAAAGAGGATGGCTCTAGGCTGTTCTCAGTGGTGGCAGATGACCGAACAAGGAGCAATGGTCTCAAGTTGTATTGGGGGAAGTCTAGGTTGGATATTAGGAAAAACTATTTCACTGGGAGGGTGGGGGAAGCACTGGAATGGGTTACCTAGGGAGGTGGTGGAATCTCCATTCTTAGAGGTTTTTAAGGCCGGTCTTGACAAAGTCCTGGCTGGGATGATTTATTTGGGATTGGTCCTGTTTTGAGCAGGGGGTTGGACTAGTTGACCTTCCGAGGTCTCTTCCAACCCTAATCTTCTATGGTTCAATGATTCTATAAACAGGGTGGTGATCACTCACAAAAGGGAAATATTTTTCAGTCCGATTCAAGGAAAACATTTTGAGAAATAATTTTTGTAGACCTTGTGGAATGGATAGGATTATTTTCCATCTTTGCATATTAAACATAACCATAAATAGTAAAAACATATCAACAAAAAAGTGATTAAAGATATGCATGAGGAGCTATACTTGATCTATTATTCAACCATTTGTTCTAGTCTAGTAGCAATGAATTAATTTTGTTGCAAACTTATTTGGTTATGTGTGAAGTTCAAGTTTTCATCACATACCAGAATTGGAAACTTATTTTAGATGAGTTGTCATTGATGTAATCTGAAGAAGAACTGGACAGTTTATCTGATATAACAGGGAAAGGAAAGTTTATCTTCAGGTGTAGATGAACTGTCAATTGAAAGGTTATGTTTAAATACAAAGATCTTAAGAGAAATGTTGAGAGTGAAAGAAAAGGACTTGAAATATGAATTAATGACTTGTATAAAATCCCACTTAGTGATGGCCTAATTCTGTGAAGTGCTCAGGACCTGATAAGATCAGGCCCTAAGTGAATATGAAAGTTTGTTTGTTCTGTTTTCTTATTTTCATTTTTGCATATGATAAGTTTTGTACTAACTGACCAGTGAGGCAATGGATCAGCTACAGTTGATAATAAAAGAAGTGTAAATACTCAAAGGCGAAGACGATATTCCACTTTCTCCCCAATCACATCAATTAGGCCAGTTTAAATAAAAGTTAACATGACAGTCAGAAATCAAATTTAACAGCCAAAAATGTTTTCAATTTGATTTTAATAGAAATAATGGAGTCAGCCTTGTGAATCTCTCTCAGAAGAACATTCTATCACTCAAGTGGCTAAATGGGCAAAGATACAATATGTAGAGACCATAAAAGGGAGAAGTGGGGGAGCCACTGAGTACAAGAAATGTGACTGGGATGTGTCAAGAATCAAATCAGAGAAGGGGCAAAGGTACAACATTTCTTAAGCACCAAAAATAGAATTTTAAACATAACTTTCAAGTTTATCAGCAGCTAATGTAGATAACTAAAGAAGTGATATGAGAATAGTAAGGGGAAAAAAAGTTAACCTTGTAGCATCATGCTGAGTAGACTGTAAGTTGTGAACAGAGGAGACAGAGTCCTGCAATTGTAGATGAAAAATGAAATAAAATGGCTACCCAAATTAATACAAGCACCTCAATTTCATCCCTTCTCTTATATATCATTTTGTTAAATCCTGTCACCTGAGATAAAGCCATGCTGTTTCTTAAACATGTTACAGTATTTATTAAAGTATTTCCACTATTATAGACTCACCCGTAAGGCAATCAGTGCAAATGGAAACCGTACCAATTCTCAGATTTCTAAGTTGACTTAGTAAATTACATTCCCAATGTGAAAAATCATAAACTTGGGTGATTATACAGGCAGGTATTTCTGAAATAGCAACTTCTCCCATATTTGGCCTGACCTTTCATTAAAATTGATGGATGCTTGTAAATTCCACAGCATATGCATGTATGTTCCTGCCTCCCTGTGTTGTCTCCAGCATAACCTAGGTTATAACTTTGGACCCAATTTCTAGAACTTCAGTGACTCCAATATATTCTATGAATAATTTTACAGTAAATTCAACTTATATTATTTTCTCTTCCCTTAAAACCGTGCAGCTTAGTAAGAACATCATTCCAGCTCTCCCTGAATATATGATTCTTTCAAATCCCATCATTCGGCTTTCCTTGCAAATGTGGAAGAGTAACTCTGGGGAAACTGAGACATAATGTTGTGATGCTAGTTTTCAAAATTTGACTCCTCTTTTTACAAATTCATAGAGTTGTATCATCGGTTCTTATCTTTTTCATATATTTATTAATACAGACTCTCAACTGCATGTAGTACCAGAATTGTTTCTCATGTGTTTCTATATGGGCATCTAGAGGGGAAGTTGATGTTCTCTTTTCATGTATTGTATGTGGATTTCTGTGGCGTTTTACTGATGTTGGTTTTGCTTATGTTTTATGTGGTTTTGGTCTCTTATGGATGGGGTGGTTTGTAATGCACTGCTGGATCTATTTGGGTTTTGTTTCTTGCAGGGGTGATGCTATGTTTTTGGAAATGATTAATTTCTTTAAAGTATTTGAAGGTGAGTTCTTGCATGCTGTACAGCAGACCTATTTTAAATTACCATGAATACTCAGACAGGTGGGTGAAGTAATATCTTTTAGTAGACTAACTTCTGTTGGTGACTAGGGTTGCCAACTTTCTAATCACACAAAACCGAACACCCTCACCCTACCCCACCCCTTCCCGAGGCCTCGCTCCCACTCACTTCATCCCTCCGTTGGTTGCTCTCCTCCACCCTCACTCACTTTCACTGGGCTGGTGCAGGAGGGGGTGAGGGCTCCAGCTGGGGGTGTGGGCTCCAGGGTGCAGGAGGGGGCTCTGGGCTGGGGCAGGGGTTCAGAAGGGGGTGAGGGCTCTGGCTGGGGGTGTGGGCTCTGGAGTGGGGCTGGGGAGGAGGGTGCTCTGGGCTGGGGCTGAGAGGTTCGGAGTGTAGAAACGGGCTCAGGGCTGGGGCAGCGGGTTGGGGTGCGGGAGGGGGTGCAGGCTCTGGGAGAGAGAGAGGGTGTGGGACGGGGTTTGGAGTGCGGATTCCAGCCAGGTGGTGCTTATCTCAGACGGCTAGTACCAGGTTTACAATGGCGCCACTGGCACCAGGCCCAGGCTCCAAAGGGGCCCTGGCTCGCTCTGCTTGGGCTGCAGTCCAAGGCCCTGCCAGCTCTTCTCCGCCCCCCGCCTCCATCCTACACCCACCGGCAGCCAAGCTGTCTCCTCCCCCAGTGTGCTACGTTCCTGCTCCTCCCCCTCCCTACCAACGCTTCCCCCACCATCGAACAGCTGTTTGCTGGTGCTCTGGGAGGGAGGAGGAGGAGTGGGGTTGCAGCGCACTCAGGGGAGGGGGTGGAGAAGAAGTGGTGGGGGGTCTTCGGGCAGGGGGTGGAATCGTGGCATGGCAGAGCAAAGGCGGAACCCCTGCACTCCCCCTACACATTCCCACCCCCCCCTGCCGTGAGCCGCTCAGGGCAGGGGGTGGGGTGGCGGGCTGGGAGCACCCCCAAACGACCTCAGTCCACACCCCTAGACCCCTGCCCTGACTCCTACCCCCCCCTTACATACCCTCACGACCCCAGCCCTGACTCCTGCACCCACCACACATACCCAGCCCCCCACACCCCATGCCCTGACTCCTGTATCCCACCCCACACCCTGAGCACCAAATGGGAGTTCCTGCACCTCCCACATTCTCACCTGCACCCCTTGCATCAAACAGGAGCTGCCCCAGGTAAGCGCTCCACACCCCAACCTCCTGTCCCAAACCTGAGCCCTCTTCTGCACCCTAACTCTCTCCCAGACCCTACATCCCAAGCCCTGACTCTAGATCGCAGGCCCTGGTTCTCATGGGAGACTTCAGTCACCCTGACACCTGCCAGGAGAGCAATACAGCAGTGCACAGACAATCCAGGAAGTTTTTGGAAAGCGTAGGGGACAATTTCCTGGTGCAAGTGCTGGAGGAACCAACTAGGGGCAGAGCTCTTCTTGACCTGCTGCTCACAAACTGGGAAGAATTAGTAGAGAAGCAAAAGTGGATGGGAACCTGGGAGGCAGTGACCATGAGATGGGGAACATGACCAGCCCTCTGTGGAGAAAGAAGTGGTTTGGGACTATTTAGAAAAGCTGGGTGAGCACTAGTCCATGGGGCTGGATGCGCTGCATCCGAGAGTGCTAAAGGAGTTGGCCGATGTGATTGCAGAGCCATTGGCCATTATCTTTGAAAACTCATGGCGATCGGGGGAGTTCCTGGACTGGAAAAAGGCTAATGTAGTGCCCATCTTTAAAAAAGGGAAGAAGGAGGATCTGGAGAACTACAGTCCAGTCTGCCTCACCTCAGTCCCTGGAAAAATCATGGAACAGATCCTCAAGGAATCAATTCTGAAGCACTTAGAGAAGAGGATCAGGAACAGCATGGATTCACCAAGGGCAAGTCATGCCTGACTAATCTAATTGACGAGATCACTGGCCCTGTGGATGAGGGGAAAGCAGTGGACGTGTTATCCCTTGACTCTAGCAAAGCTTTTGACACGGTCTCCCACAGTATTCTTGCCAGCAAGTTAGAGAAGTATGGGCTGGATGTATGGACTCTAAGGTGGATAGAAAGCTGGCTAGATCAGGCTGAACGGGTAGTGATCAACGGCTCCATGTCTAGTTGGCAGCTGGTATCATGCAGAATGCCCCAAGGGTTGGTCCTGTGGCTGGTTTTGTTCAATATCTTCATTAATGATCTGGCAGATGGCGTGGACTGCACCCTCAGCAACTTTGCAGATGACACTAAACTGGGAGGAGAGGTAGATACGCTGAAGGGTAGGGATAGGATACAGAGGGACCTAGACAAATTCGAGGATTGGGCCAAAAGAAATCTGATGAGGTTCAACAAGGACAAGTGCAGAGTCCTGCACTTAGGATGGAAGAACCCCATGCACCGCTACAGACTAGGGACCGAATGGCTAGGCAGCAGTTCTACAGAAAATGACCTAGGGGTTACAGTGGATGAGAAGCTGGATATGAGTCAACAGTGTACCCTTGTTACCAAGAAGGCTAATGGCATTTTGGGCTGTATAAGTAGGGGCATTGCCAACAGATCGAGGGAAGTGATTGTTCCCCTCTATTCAACATTGGTGAGGCCTCATCTGGAGTACTGTGTTCAGTTTTGGGCCCCATACTACAAGAAGGATGTGGAAAAATTGGAAAGCATCCAGCGGAGGGCAACAAAAATGATTAGGGGACTGGAACACATGAGTTATGAGGAGAGGCTGAGGGAACTGGGATTGTTTAGTCTGCGGAAGAGAAGAATGAGGGGGGATTTGATAGCTGCATTAAACTACCTGAAAGGGGGCTCTAAATAGGATGGATCTAGACTGTTCTCAGTGGTAGCAGATGACAGAACAAGAAGTAATGGTCTCAAGTTGCAGTGGGGGAGGTTTAGGTTGGATATTTGGAAAAAGTTTTTCACTGGGAGGGTGGTGAAGCACTGGAATGCATTACCTAGGGAGGTGGTGGAATCTCCTTCCTTTGAGGTTTTTAAGGTCAGGCTTGACAAAGCACTGGCCGGGATGATTTAGTTGGGGATTGGTCCTGCGTTGAGCAGGGGGTTGGACTAGATGACCTCCTGAGGTCCCTTCCAACCCTGATATTATATGATTCTATGACTCCTGCACCCACATCACATATCCCGAGCCCCCTGCCCTCCCTGACTCTTGCACCCCTCTCACACACACCGAGCTCCCTGCCCCTTGCTCTGAGGACTGACCTCCCCACGCCATGCTCCTTTGCCCCTATGGGGGCCCACAAATATGTTTGGTGCCGGGCCCACAAAAGGTTAATCTGGCCCTTGAGGTGGCTCCCGGTTGGCGGCGCAGCAGGGCTAAGGCAGGCTTCCTGCCTGCCCTGGTTCCGCGTGGCTCCCAAAAGCAGCCGGCATGTCTGGCTCCTTGGCACAGGGGCAGCCAGGTGCCTCTGCACCTGCAGATGCTATCCCCGCAGTTCCCATTGGCCACAGTTCCCGGACAATGGGAGCTGTGGCGCTGGTACTTGGGGCGGGGTCAGCACGCAGAGCTTCCCTGATTGCCTCTGTGTCTAGGGGGCCACAGGGACACCGGCCGCTTCCAGGAGCAGAGCCAGGGCAGTCACGAAGCCTGCCTTAGCCCCGCTGCACTGCCGACCAGACTTTTAATGGCTCGGTCAGTGGTGCTGACTGGAGCCACCAGGATCCCTTTTTGACTGGGTGTTCCAGTTGAAAACTGGACACCTGGCAACCCAGTTGGTGACAGAGATTAGCTTTCAAGCTAACACAGCTCTTCTTCAGGTCTGGGAATACTTGGACAAAACACAAGCTCCATTTCATCTTAATGCACCACTGCTGGTGGTCATAGTCCCATTATTAATAGAAAGATGCCCATATCACAAAACCACCACCAGAACTGGCATCTTGCTAGCAATTTGAGTGGCCAGTGACTAAATGGAACTGGAAACTGAATTACCTTCTCATCCCTAGTGTTACCCCGAAAACAGATTTAGGGTACACCAGAATGTAATTAATCTGTTCTCATTGGGTATGGGTCTCCAGGGTGGCTAAGGAAATATTTGGAGGACACAGATACAGCCTTCCGATAAATAAATGATTGACACAAACCGTGTTCTTTCCAAAGCAAGGCACCTTTTTACTGATACAAGTAATGATCCCTGATACAATAACAATCTAAACAGAAATCCCTTATAACAAGTTAAAACACTTCAAACCACATTGCCTTATAGTTTGAAATTATATTAAGTGGCTGCTCCCTGCTTACGGTGATCAGTCATTCACAGGTAGTTGACAGCAATTTTCAGATGTTCATTTGGTTTCACACATATAAATCCCTCTCACAGTCAACACACATCCATCCATCCGTATGAACCCCCTCACACACACACGCTAACACCACTATACTATGCTATAACTATTCCTTAGTCTGACATACTCAGCTGACTGTATCTTCCGTTTCCTTTCAGCTCACCTCTTCTTTTTCTTTGTCTCACCCTTACCTCCTTCTCACCTCTCTCTCTCTCTCTCTCTTTCTTTCAAACCTTTCTGCTGTGCCCTTCTTCTCTCTCCTCTGTCGGCTGCCTCACCCTACTTTGCTAACGGTCATCTGTCAGTCATTCCCTTTGACTGTTATTTCCACGATCTGTCAATCGTTGTTTACCGCCTTCTTTTTCCCGCCAATTCTACAATGTGACCTTTAGCCTACATTCTATTTACCTCGCAGTGTTGTCATCTGTTTACTACTTTTCCTGCCAATTTGTTTTTTAGTGCTATGTGACCACTTAATGGTGGTTTTACTCTTGCATATTTAAAATGGAAGTCAGGAACACAAAATGGACTTTCTCTGGTATCACTAGATGTGATCTCTCTAAGTCAATGGCTCTCAACCTTTCCAGACTACTGTACTCCTTTCAGGAGTCTGACTTGTCTTGTGTACTCCAAGTTCACCTCATTTAAAAACTATTTGCTTACAAAATTAGACATAAAAATACAAAAGTGTCAGAGCACACTATTACAGAAAAAATTGCTTACTTTCTCATTTTTACCATATAATTATAAAATAAATTAATAATAAATAAATAAATTGGAATATAAATATTGTACTTACATTTCCGTGTATAGTAGTATAGTATATAGAACAGTATAAACAAGTCATTATCTGTATGAAATTTTAGTTTGTACTGACTTTGCTGGTGATTTTTATGATAAAATGATGCATCCCCTGGAAAATCTCTGTGTAACCTCAGGGGTACACGTACCCCTGGTTGAGAACCACTGATCTAAGTAAGGGTTGAAGTGAATTATAGCCATGTTAGTCACATAAAACCTGATGTGAGGGAACTTGCACTAGCATAACTATCTTTATTGCTGTGTCCTATTTGCCCAGTGGATAACACATTTGAGTCCTCAGGGTTTTCAATCTTGCACCTTTCATGATAATTTACAGGTCCATTTTTGGTGTATTAAAAATATTAAGAAAGAAAATAATTTAATTGTGCATTGCCACCATTTTAAATGCTTTCAGCTTTTTAAGCTGAGAAATCTGTCATTTACCTCTCTAAATTAAATAATAAACTACCTTTTCATCTTAGTGGAGAGTTTACATTCTTCTGAACTAAACCTTTACAAATCAAATGTAATCAGAATCCTCCAAATATCTCCTACTTATTAATAATACTATAATCATATGTGGCTCTCATATATGAATCCAGTTACTCTTTGAATAGAGTACAACTCTGTTTTGTTCAAATTAATCCTAAAATCTTGAGAGGGCACTGAAGTTGCCTGTTAATTCCAAGACAGATAAAAGAGAGGTAGCAGGATTCCCTCACATAAATAATATATCATATGGACACACAACTAATTTGGACGTTCTCTTTCCCATTTGTATCCCAGAATGCATCTCAGTTGCAAAGGGGTTATAAAGACAAGGAAAATAATAGGAAAAAGCAAAGACAGCTAGTTCCTAGAGAAAGAAAGAAAGATAGGGAGTTTTTAAATCCATTTTCAGATATTGATTTTGTATGTGAATGAGATTACATCCATTCAAATTCTGCTCTGAGTTGGCAGTGGTATGGACTGAATGACTTAATAGGTTTTTTCTATCTTTAATTGTTATAGTTCTATCAAAGACTTTTTCTGCATCAGCAGACCATGGCTATTTCAATGGCTTAGAAGCATATATTAGATGAAGGTGCCTTTGCAGATTGTCCACCGCAATTCTACTTGTCACTCATTGAATGAATAAGTATAGGCATAACCTTTCCCTACCTCACTGCCAGTATTCAAGAAAGCAAGTTACTGCCCAATCTCAATAAAGGAATATAGATATAATTTGCAAAAACAATGGCTGAATCAACAATAATTCTGTTTGGGATTGGGAATCACTGCTGTAGCATTGCATATACTATATGGTAATTGTCCACTGTTTGAACCTTGGTACACAACTTCTTTAAGGACTCTGTTGTAGCATGGTGGTAGGGGTTATATTATAATGCATGGTTGGGGATGGAGTATGTGTGAAGAGAAGCCAATGACAGCTTCTGGAAGCCCTGAACCTGAGATAGACAAAATGCACACACAACAGTAGCCATTCCTGCACCCTTAAACATGATACACTTCTCCCTGTGCTGAGTTCTGCTTGCCAGGGCAGAATTGACCTTCCCCAGCTTTCCCCTCCCGGTGGAGTTTTTAGTGTCACCTGTGTTGATAAATTCTTCTGATCCTTGTGTTCATGGTGTGGAAGAATTGATATTGTGATTCTTGTGCAAGGTGGGATGGATGCCCCTGATGCCCTCTCCCTCTGCATTTTACATAGGTATTCAGATGTGGAGAAGGTTAGAGATTCCAATAGTATCTCAGATTTGGAGTGGAGGGAGTTGAAAAGGTAGTAGCTCTGGATCTAGATTTACATCTATTGTAGAGAATCCTACAAGTGTCAGTGGACTATTTCTCTGTCAGTGAAATTCACCCATATGCATAGAGTAAGCACAAAGCCTACACAAGTCCCATGTAATTCCCCAAAAGAAGATTTAAATGGTGCAAAAAGTTTATCCTGACCCTTCATACAGGGACAAATTTTACCCTGTATTCATTGTATTAATAATATTGAGCACTTAAGTTACATTTTCATCTGTATGTATTTCAGAGAGTATGTCTACATGAGGATAACAAATCTGCAGTTGGCCCAGGTCAGCTGAATTGGGTTCGGGCTATGGGGAAGAAAAAATGTTGTGTAGACATTTGGGCTTAGGCTGGAGCCAGAGCTTTGGGACCCTGCAAGGGTGGAGGCTTCAGTGGTGGATTAGCCATGAGGCCAATTGGGCCCATTCCCAAGGAGCATGGTCAATTGGGAGGTCCTGGAAAAAAGGGCACCCCCAGGCCCCAACCTGCCCGCCCGGCACTCCTGGTGGAGAGCGGGGGCGCAGAAGCTTGCCTCACTCTGCCCACTTGGCGCTCCTGCTGGGGAGCGGGGGAAGCCCCTGCACCCTGACCCCATTTCCCCAGCAGGACTGCTGGGAGGGAGGGCAGAGCGGGAATTGCACACAGAAGAGGTGGGGAGCGGCCCCCACTTGCTCTGGCCTAGGGCCTCACAAAACCTAATCTGAGGCTTTTATCCCTGTGTAGACATTCCCAAAGTGCTTTATAATAGTAAGTGAGCATTGTTGTTCTCATTAAACAGATGGAGAACCTGAAGCATATAGATGTTAGTTGATTTGTCCAAACTTATCCAGGAGCATGAGAGGTTCTCTCACCAGAAATCTGGCTTGCTAGGAAACAAGTGTGTTATCTGATCTATCTGCATCACATGCTGGCTATTTTACTGTGATGGGTTGAGAGACAGTCTCTTGCACAATTAAAAAGCAAACACCACTTTCTATATATATAAATTCACTTCTCCCCTTTTATTTCTTCTCCTTCTATCCGGTAGATGAAACTGCTGCTCCAAAACGTATTGGTAAAGATTTTAATATAGATTTGGATACTGACAGAGCCAGGCAAGGCATTCATTTTATTGCAAAACTGGTAAGGGAAAAATGACTGTACTTGTTTAATTTTGTCCTCTGTCTTCATCAGATTATGTATGTTTTGGGTACAGGGAATAAATAACTTCAATTATGGATTCACTGGACACTGGAAGCAAAGTACTGCAGCTAACAATGTGGATGGTATTTTGTCCTAGTATCTCTATTTGTAACATTAATCGGTAGGTTATCAAATGTGCTACATCCATATTCTGCTGTTATAAGGTGGGTGATACGATGCCCCTCTGCCCCTCCTTTTTGTTGCTTCATTGCAGATGCCACATGACATTTATCCTTGATACACTCCATCACTCACATTAATGAAGAACAGGATCATGTCCTTCTGGCTTTTCTTGGTAGCTTCCAGCTCACCCAAGACATTCCTCCCTTCTCTCCCCTGCCTTGTTTGTATTCTTCACAGATTTTCATTGGGTTCACCCCAGGCTTGAGACACTGCTGAACTTGAGCTCTTTTAAAATGTAAAGCAAAGTTTGCTAACCAGGCAGGCTTTGCTAGCTCAGCTAGTTATTTTCAGCACATTCAGTAAGCAGGAGAAAGACATATAAATATACCCAGCAAAGCACAGACTGTGGAAGACCTCAATGGAATGGAACCCTAAGAGGTTTGATGTACCAGGGGGCTGGGGGAATGACAGCTCTTGAATGGGTACAGGGACGAACTCCATAACCACTGCAAATGATCGAGCAGGGTTCTGCACCAAATGTGTATGGCGGAGTGCATGGGAACAATTTGGAGTTGGTTTAGGAAAGAGCAGGATCATGACTGCTGGTTGCACAGATTTTTGGGTACAAATGCTATTTCAAGGTCTGGAATTGTAGCTGTGAAGGGGCTGTGGAATTACTCTGTGACCACAATTTGGGGATGAATTTCTTTCCATCAACCCTGTCCATACTTTGTTTTGCAAAGACCATTTATTCAGAGTGCACAGGCCTGGGATTACTTTCACCAATTTTTTTTAAATGCTCAGGTAGTTTGTGCCATCTATCGCTTTGGCAAGTCCTTTGTAATTGCTGCAGACTTGCAATGCTGTTCCTTGAGGGAGTTCCATATCCTTTAGATAATGTTTTGTAAAAATGTTCAGAATCCTTTTGGTATTTAAACTTTTTAATTTTAATATTTCAGAGTTTAAAGTCCCTCAGTGGCTGAGGATAGAGTTTAAAAAGCCTTCAGTACTAAATCTTCAGCATAAATCATAGGGAGTTAGCTATTATACATGGCTCTCTGATTAAGGTTAATGGGAGCCATGCAGTGGGATCCCTCTGAATCATCCAGGAAACGTATCACTTCATTTTTCAACCCTTTTGATGTCTAAATATAAATCATTTTTAGCTACTATTTTTATTGAGGGTGTAAACATTCTTGATGGTCTAAGATGCTATTTTACAAAGGGTAAAATTCTACCACCTCTCCTGTGGCTGTGGAGAGCCCTCACTGTGGCGGAGTTCTGTCATGCAGGATTTCTGGAGCCTGTGTGGGACTCCACAGCCCTTGTATGCTAGTGAGCATAGTAGTATAAGGACTCCACTGCTCACCCCCTCTGCCCCGCACCACACCCCCCCTTCAATAGAACAGGGCAGGGGGTATCAGAGTAGTGGGAGCTACTACAATCTCAGGGCCTCAACTGCTGCAGATCCCCTTGCACCAAGACCAATTCATTATGCCTGGTGCTGAGTTATTGGTGGCAGGAGCTATACATTCCTATTATTATAAAACATACATCAAGAATTTAGTATGGTGATATTACTCATATATGAGCCTCTCAGTACAGTGTGCAGCTAGTACTGAATGAGGCATTAGGGATATTTGCTTGCTGCTAATTCTTAAGGGACCCAGATCCCTGGTCCCTTCGAGGATGCATATAGGGAATGCTGACTAGTGCTATCCACCATTTGTTTGTCCCTGTGTCTGTGCACCTGTAGCAAACAGTGTGTCATCAATACCTGGACTTCATATCACAGAGAGTTACTCTTGTTCATGTGCAGATCACAGGCAGAATTTACCATAATGTGGATGACTGTGTCCTCTGAGACTGTGTGTTGTTTATTGATCCAAGTTATTCCTATCAATGGAAGTTCCTGATGTGATTCCTTGACATGAGACATGAAATTACACTTACAAAGTTTGCAGATGATACCAGACTGGAAGGGGTTGCAAGTGCTTTGGAGAATAGGATAAGAGTTCAAAATAATTTTGACAAACTGGAGAAATGGTTTGAAATAAATAGGATGAAATTCAAAAGGACAAATGCAAAGTACTACACTTAGGAAGGAATAATTAGTTGCACAAATACAAAATGGCTAATGCGGTTTGCTGCTCCAGGCCTATGGGGGTTGCGGGAAGTGGTGCGGGCCGAGGGAAGTACTGGCCACTGATTCCAGCAGCTCCCATTGACCTGGAGCAGCGAACCGGGGCCACTGGGAGCCGCGATCGGCCAAATCTGTGGATGTGGCAGGTAAACAAACCGGCCCAGCCCGGCAGTGGTTTTCCCTGCACAAGTGGTGGAACAAGTTTGGGAACCACTGGTCTAAATAATACTTAGTCCTGCCTCAGTGCAGGGGGCTGGACTAGATGACCCTATCGAGGTCCCTTCCAATCTTACATTTCTATGATCCTATCTGTTTAGGGACTTCCTGCAGAATATGTTGCATTCTGCAATGTTTGTTTTTACCTTTTTTTACTTTGTTGTTAGTGTCCATCTTTGTCTTTTTTCTGTCACAAAGATGCACACACCCCAACGTAAATCAATATGCTGCAGCCTAGTTAACTCAGCTTTGCAGAAAAGTATCTCCAACCAAACTGTATGCTCAATTGTACCTTTTACGTGATAGTCAATATAGAGCCAGTGACCAATGTACAATGCCTCCCTGAATTCCAGAATGTATAGGGAGAGCATGGGTGCTGTAACACCCATTACAGTGGTGCAGCATGTATTCCCCTCATAGCCAGGCTGATCTGCTGGCCAGTGTATAATGGGGAATGGGCCACTGCCCCACCTCATCTCCCCTTTTTTGAGGTGATTAATAGGGTGGAGTCCGTATTTAGTCCTGCCTCAGTGCAGGCCCCTCGTCTAGATGACCTATCAAGGTCCATTCCAATCCAACATTTCTACGATTTTTATGTTCCTGTATCTTTCCTTGAAATGTGTCAATTTGGGGTGAAAATATGCTGCAGAAACCTCTTTACCTGATGTACATTTCACTAACAAGTATTCTGCAACATTCTTCCAGCAGCTGTTCCAAGCAGGCTTAATATCAATGATCTGATGAATTGTGCATTCTCATCCAAGCAAAATTTGCATTTCTTATGGCTTTCATGTTTCCTGGATCTCTCTGTGCGTGGGTCCTTCAGATTGCCCAGTAGTCATCACATAGACCTTGTCTGTATAGCGTCCAAAAATAGGGCAGAAATACTGCTGTTTGTGTCAGATAGTTGGCAAAGCAGTGGCTGGGTACCAGAGACCAACATGGCAGACACCTTTTGAAAATTCTAAGGCTGTTCTCAGCTTCTCAGCTAATGTCCAGGCATCTTTAGCACCCAGAAGTTCTGTAAACTTGACTCCTGCTCTGGGCTCTCCATTCAAAGCTCTGTAAATTCTTCTGATTATTAACAACATCCAAAACTGAGCACTACAGTTCCTTGCTCCAATTCCCCAGTCTGTGTTTATACAGAGCTAGTAAACCTAACATCTTGTGTGCTAACCACCTTTGAAAAACATCCTGTTAACCTCTCTTTGCCTTAGATCCCTCATCTATAAAATGAGGACAATAATGCTTCTCTTCTTCATATGGATGCATAGGTGCTGGAACTAGGAGTGCTGGGGTGCTGTCGCATCCCCTGGCTTGAAGTAGGAATAACAACCCAAATACATGGTTTCTGCCTTTAGCACCCCCACTATAAAAATTGTTCCAGCACCACTGTATGGGTGTCCTGAGGCTAAATTAATTAATTATTTGTAGAAATATTGAGATATGCTATATTAGTGCTCAGCGTTATTGTTATAAGACATGAGATGTAAAATAATAATTGTACTTCAGCTTGGAGCCATTCTTAGAGGTCAAAAATATAATTATTCATTTCTAAGACTATAAAACATCTATTAAAAAGTGTGGCATTTCTCTCTTTCTCTCTCTCTCTCTCTTTCTTTTTTTGGTCTAGACCTGCCGAATGGTATAAAACCTCAAATGTTAAATTAAATTGCAGAACCCTACAGCAGCTGTAAAACATCACATACTAAATAAAGAATGTTTGTCTTCAATCTTTAATCTTTTTACTTCAAATGATATATTCAAATATATTGGTTTTACACCCTAAGGCAGTTCTACAAAATCAAAAGTTAAATAAAACTCATTTTTCTCCAGCCCTGGACTAGTTTTAAAACATCAATTATATTAAATGAAACTCCTGCCAGCCAATCACACTGATAAATGGTGGAATCCTATTTATGAATAAAAGTTAAGGAAAATAATACAACAGCAGCCTATCAGAAAACAGTTTATTGATAAAGCACAATGAATTATTATTTAATCTGTGTTTTTATTAGTAAGCTGTCTTCTAATGTGCTAGGGCACAGATCAAATATATTATTTAAGGCAATCACAATGAGTGGGTAAAATCACTTCAGGTATTGTTTGAAAGCACATCTCTTCTTCATTGCCTCTTTTCCTTAATTTCTCTCTCCCTCTGCTATTACATTTTACATAACACTATAAAAAGCATTTAGTGATACAATTTATATGAAAGATATTGTCAAAAATGAAGTTGCATGGCATAGTAAACAACACTCTCCACTGCACCTCTGTTTATTAGATGGAATAAAAATGTTCACCTTATTAGTCATTTGGTGTAATGAGAATGAACTTGCAGGATCGATGTGATATGCAGCAGTCACAGGATCAGTGTATTCCAATCTGAAAATAAATGTCTTGGCTTCTTTTCCATTTTTATCATTGATAAATGGCAAAGAGAAGCAGCAAGAGATCATTAATGTAGACTATCCATTTGCAGCCTTGGAACTGCTGTACAGTATTGTATATTTAAAATATTCTCAATCTCTGGATGCACTCTAGTAAGTATTTTGGAAAATATTTTCAAAGTAGCACCTAATGGTATCCTACCCACCAATAGTAGGTCTGATCCCTATTGTTCTGAAGTCTACACAACATGGAAAATTGACCTGTTTACTTCAGTAGTATCTTGTTCACCACAAGTATGCAGCATATTAAAACTATTGCAACAGCTGCAGAACTGCTCTAAGAGTGAAATTCACCCATGATGTAATAAGCCAGTGTAAGGCCCTTCATACATGGGCTGTATGGGGTGTGGAAAGGGACTGTAGATGTAGGGGCTTTTATATAATTATGCTAGCAAAAAAGCTGTGCAGTGATGCCTCTGCATGCTTATATGCTGTGGATACTATCTCTGTGACAGCTGCAATAGCAGGGGCCAGGGCAGAGGCTAGGAGAATCTCTGTTTACATGGTGCAATGGATGGAATGGAGTTCATGCTAGACAATTAAGGACTTGATCTTTCTGTCGCGGAAGTCAATGGGTAGATATGTTATTGATTTCATTGGGAACAATAACGCTCCTTAAATGTTATATATAGTGTCTCTGTGTTCCAGAAATTCTGTCAAGCTGTTCATTTGACTAAATATCTGAAACTTAGTCATTTGGTCAATGTCCATTTTCCCTGGGCATTTGATCACAAAGATTAAACCTTTTTGACTGAAGTTAAATAACCAAATAATTATGGAAAAGTCCCACAGAACTTAACAGAGAATGTGATAGGTTGGGGGTTTTTTTTTCCTAGAATCTTTCTGGCCCCAATCTAGCAAAGCACTTAAACATGTGCTTAAACTTAAAACTACAGAATATTTCAGATCATAGCTATAAAACAATTTAATAATATAGATTAGAATGTGTTTTTGTAGAAAATAAACTACTAAACTATCAAGCAAGAAGTTGACTTTAATAAACTGCATTTGCTCTGACGTCTTTTCCCCTCCAGTGCTATTACAACTGTTCCTGAAAAATGTTTGCATACACTGCTGTAGATCAGAACTATCAATTAGAATAAGTAAGAAATCATGTATGGTAATAATAGAGAGGAATTCATCGATATGTTGCCCACTGGATAAATAAGCAGTAGGAAGCCTTCACTGCTCAGTGACTTGGGATAAATTGGATCCATATTGATTGAGTATATGCTTGGCAATGGAAGGTGAGATTTCTTGATATTGAACATATGATTAGCCATCAGCAATGGGAGCACGAGAATTGCCAGCTTTAGAAGGAGACTCACATGTGCAGGACAATATTATTATTTTTGGACTCTGCCTAGTGTGATCTAATTTGCCTTTTAAAAAATTATTTATGTTCAAAGGAAGGGCCAGGTTCTGCCACCCTTATTCACAGTGTGTAGTTCCTTATTCCATGAATATGCACATTAAAATCAATGGAATGGCTTATACAGTAAGGTGCTACTCAACATAAAGGTGGCAGAATCTATCCCCAAGTGTACTATACCATAGTGATTCACACCAGGAAAGAGACAAACAAATTAAGGTTTGTATAAGATGAAACATAAAATTTAACTTAAGGAATTGGTTCAGTTTGCTGAACTATTGGCATTTATTTTGATTTGCAACAAAAGCCCCCATCCTTAGGGCTCTAAAGGTTTGCACTTGATTTAAAATATATAATCCATGCAAAGTTTGTAAAAATGCAAACAGCTAGCCCAGTTCAAATTAACCTCTCCCCTCATAAAACAATGAGCCTCCATTCTCCCTTAAATAAATAACTAGCCCTCTCCAACTTCTCAATCCATCCCTGAAACCCAAGAAAATAGAGGGCTTCAACACACACCCTGAAGGATACACTTCATATTTGAGATATTTTGGATCTGCAATGGTTAAGGAGTGTGAATTCCAAAGGTAAGTAAGGGCCCTTCTTGGAACATGCTCTACTATCAGGGCAGATAATATGATATCACTAGGTAACAGTCCATGCTAGCCTGAATTGGATAACTATATAAATGCGTGACTGATGTGCTTTGTATGTAATTCATGCTGCTTTATGTTCTTTATTACTTTGCCAAAATAATGTAAAAAACAAATAGTTTGTAATTAGAGCACCTTTAATTTAAGGATTGCAAAGTACCTAAGAAACATTCTTACCATACCCCAGTAACATAGGTAAGTAGTATACCAATTCTACAAAGTAGTGCCCTTAAATAAAGAGAAGTGACTTATCAGAGGTCATAAAACAGGTAGGAGATTGAACTGGGAATAGAAACCAGGAGTTCTGTCTCTGTCTCCAGCTATAACCACCAAATAACATTTCCTGGCTGTACAACAGCACTAGACTACTGGTATGAAACAGTTAATGCATAAAACAATTACTACAATAGCTGAAGACAGTAAATCTACATTTCCTGGCACCATTGCTATATACTGCTGCAGGTGAGACTGTGGTTCAGAATAGGCCTTGAAGCTCTCGCTTTTCAGACCAGAGGAGATCAGGCACATACTGGGGGTTATTATTGTAGATAGATGCAGAGGAACATCTATAACCACCAATTGCAGCACAGTACCTCATTCCCACTGAGCAGGGAAACAGAATCTGTTGGTTTTGAAGAAAGATGTTGCCTGGTTTGCCTCCCAACTAGGCACCTGAGTAATTCCTTTGAAGTCAACTGAGTCACACTAGTGTTAGTAAGGGGAGAAACAAGGCCCCAGAAAAAAAGAGTGAAAGTACAAAAGGATCAAACTTATGGTGTCCTAGAGTGAAAGGAGGGGACTCTTCCGGAGTCTATGGGGATTAGCTGAGGCAAGCAGAAGGAATCCATGAATTCATGGCTGAGGGGAATGACATCACCAAGAGAGTAAAAAACAGAATTTGGTGAGTTTGCATGACCAGTTTATCCAGTTACTTCAGTACTGTGGAGCCTACGATATATACAGTAAACTAACTCTTTATGGCTTTTGATACATTATGCAATCCAAAATACGTAATTAATTTCCTCCAAATCCATAACATCCGAACAGACACACCTCTTTTTAGAAATGATATATAACTAGACAGTATCTATGAAATCAGAGCTGGGAAGCAGAACAAGCCTGAGTAAATATACTATCATCAGTGCTTAAGGTATAAGGTATTGTTAATTGCATTCATTTTCTAGTAGCTCATACAGAAATGAGTGCACTCCTGCTTTCTCATCAAGAAGATGAGAGGACTACAAAATCTTTTAAGAGTGCATGGGAAACCTTTAAATGGTATTGAATTGTATATTAGATTTCACCTTTCTTGTAAAAAGCATATTACCCGAAAATATCAAGTGCTGTAGATACTGTTGACTAGCTCCTCCGCAAAAGAATCTTGGTCTCAATCAAATGACTTTTTATGCATCTATCCTTTCTATCTATTGTGTTGTTGTAGCTGCGTTGGCACCAGAATATGAGAGAGGCAAGAACGGTGAGGTAATATCTTTATTGAACAAATTTCTGTTGGTGAAGGGGACAAGGTTTTGAACTTCATAGAGCTCTTCCTCAGGTGTGCAGAAGGTAACCAGAGCATCACAGCTAAATAGAAGATTGGACAGATTGTTAAGCATAAGGAGTTAACACATTGTAGGAGACCACTTAAAATTAAGTCTGCAGTCAGCAGTCATAGGATGAAGGAGGGTTAGTAGGCAGGACAATGTGTTACAAATTGTTTTAATGAGTCATAAAATCAGTGTTTCTGGGAACGTGTACACTGCAAAAAAACCCTGTGGCAGCAGGTCTTAGACCCCATGTCAACTGACTTGGGCTTGCGGGACTCACTCTACAAGGCTAAAAACTAGCAGTGTAGCTGGAACTTGTGATCTGAGACCCCCTCTCTCTTGCCAGGTTTCACAGCCCTGTTTTTAGCTCGGTAGTGCAAGCCCAAGTCAGTCAACCCAGGCTCTGAGACTGGCTGCTGTGGGTCTTTTTTGATAGAATTAGACATACCCTCTGCTAAGTCCATGATTTTTAGTGCTCAGCAGAGTTATGAATTTAAGTTCCCAGGCTTGTCTTTTGAAGGTATTCTCCAGCTTTTCTTTGAGGATAAGGACTGAGAGGTCAGATTTGGAGTGATTGCTTTGTGAAAAGTATTCACCGATGAGTGGCAGGGGTGTTTTTGTCATATATCATTTTTGTGTGTGAGCTCATTCAAGAATGTAATGATTGTCTGCTTTCATCCACATAGTTGTTTTTGGGGCATATGATGCACTGGATAAGGTAAACCACACGTTGTGATAGGCATGTATAGGAGTCATGGATCTTGAAAGTTGTGTTGCGGGGGCGGGGGGTATTGATCATTATAGCAGAGGAAATATGTGTACAGGTTTTGCATCTATTGTTCTTGCAGGGCCTGGTGCTGATTTGAGTTGGTATGTCCTGGTCTGTGGGAGTTTGTTTCTGATGATAAGGTTGAGGGGTTACTTGAAAGCCAGAAGAGGGGTTTGGGGAAAGATTTCTTTCATGATGTGGTCCCCATGAAGTATGATTTGTAATAGTTTGATGATACCCCATATGGGTTCCAGCGTGGGGTGACTGGTAGATAACTTCATGTCTGTCTGTCTAATTACTAATTGGATTGTAAGCTCTTTGGGGCAGGGACTGCCTTTTCCTATGTATTCATCAAAATGGAGTGCAGATTTAGTTGGAGCCTCTGGGCATTACTGTACTACAAATAATAATTCACAAGCACTATCATTTTGAAATTCAAGCAGAGTGTGTTTATATCTGCTTGGCAGAATGTTTCATAACTCCATCATGTCATGCAAAGGAGCCTGATTCTCCTTTCACTTACTATACTTTTTCTACCACTTCAGCTGTGTTGACTTTCAGTTGCGTTACCCCTGATTTGTACCATTGTGAGATCAGAATCAGTCACTATATATTTAACTGAATTCTTGTTCATGTTATATGCAACATAACCTTCCTTTGACCATATTAGATCTATGAATCAGTTTTGTAGATGGCCCAGCAACATTCTTGTTTTGTGACATGTACTTCCATGTGGGAGGCTCTATATGGAGAATTCAAAGAATTTTGTATACGTAGATATAGGCTCTCTTTTTGCCTGCTTACAATTACTCTGTTGCAGTTTACCTTTTTTTCTTTTTTGGTGGGTTTGAGTTGTGATATAAACTTTGATAATCATCAGGTTATAGAGCCCTTAAAAAATCTTGAGTTTTCACATGAAAGTGAATTTTTAGAAACATTCGAAAGCTTGCAAATTATAAACCTGTTCTTTAAGTGCTGTCCTTTAATACCATTTTGTAAGTTTTTTGTGGCAGGGACCATGTTGCCCAATGTGTCTGTACAGCCCTATCCGTATCCCTTTCAGGATCTTGGCCGTTAAGTCTTACCTCAAACGAATAATGATTACTTTAAGTAGTTAATCCATTGACAGTGGCAAATACTGAACAGCACTAGGAGATAAAATGAGAGGCCACGGGATCAGCTGCTAACAGGATCCCAATGACATTCAACTATGTAGCTCATTCTCAGTGGGTGCAACCACCACCACTTCTAAAATGCCAGAGCCTACAAAAAAAATCAGCGTGTGGCTGAAGAGCAGCTGGCTCAGACTGTGAACCCAGGCAAGAAAGAAGTGATGCCAGTTAGAAAGTGGGGAAATGCTTTGAAGAATCAGTCAAAATGCTCTCTCCACCTTCCACTGAAAGCATAATAAAATCCCCATTCATCAAAACTGTGCGACGCTCTGGGGTCCTGTTTGACTCCTCTCTAAGCCTGGATGACCAAGTATCATCAGTTTCCAAAAATGCAGCCTTTTACCTTCATGACTGCCTTTAGGAAGGAGTACTGCAGAAAAGGATCTGGGGGTTATAGTGGATCACAAACTAAATATGAGTCAACAATGTAATACAGATGCAAAAAAAGCAAACCACATTCTGGGATGTATTAGCGGGAATGTTGTAAGCAAAACACGAGAAGTAATTCCTCCACTCCACTCAGCATTGATAAGGTCTCAACCTTAGTACTGTGTCCAGTTCTGGGCACCACACTTTGGGAAAGATGGGAACAAATTGAAGAAAGTCCAAAGGAGAGCCACTGAAATTATTAAAGATCTAGAAGACACGTCCTACGAGCAGAGATTGAAAAAATTGGGTTTGTTTAGTGTGAAGAAGAGACGACTGAGTGGAGACAGGATAACAATCTTCAAGTATGTAAAAGGTTGTTATAAAGAGGAGGGTGATAAATTGTTCTCCTAAACCACTGAGGACAGGACAAGAAGTAATGGGCTTAAATTTCAGCAAAGGAGATTTAGGTTAGACATTAGGAAACACTTCCTAACTGTAAGGGTCGTTAAGCACCACCTTTGTGCTCCAGATATTCTTCCAGGCGGTGAGTGAGGGGTGGGGGGAGAGGCCAAGTGATGATGTAATTTCCCCTCTTTTATATTTTCTTCTAGCTTTCTGGAAAGATCTTTGCTATAGTGTGGGCAGTCCCCATTGGTCAGGCTGTCTCTATTGCCTATGTGCTCTCTCTGAGAAGTCTCTGGGATGGCCATTGGGAGAGTGGATTTCCTTTAATGGGCCATCAGCACATGCCTGGCTGGTCCTTTATTGCAATTGAAAAGTTGATTGTGGACATCTCCCAGCCTCAGAACATTTTTCAAAGACACATATAGCAATGCTTCATAACTTCAAATATAATAATATTACATAAAATCCAACAGGATATTAATGTGCAACAGATCAAGACTTTTAAAATTATACCTCACAAGGTATGCTTTGTACAAAACATGTCATAATTATATGACAGTGGTGAATATGGGGATTTCAGGGTGCTACTTTGCGGTACAGAGTACCACAGCGATCAAGAGAGTTAAACAGTCCAGTCCCATTGACTTTCATTTGGATCTAAGCATTTGATTCCTTTGCACATTTTTGAAAATCTGACCTGACTATATCGGACACAGTACGGCTGGTTTTTATTAGTATTCTCTTAATTTATTTATATAGTATGATAAAAGTCGGTTACTTTACAAAAAAAGCCCCCATTCCTGTCCGAAGATATTATAGTCCAATGGTCTGTTCCTGCAAATGCTTATTCATGCAAATAAAGCTTTGCAGGAACAAGCTCTAAGTTAAGACCAAATTGACAAGAGGGAGCAATAAAAATTGCCTAGGAGGCTGCAGGGAGTTGAAGACTAAAGTGACCATAATAATATAATTTGACAGCCTAGGGGAGTAACATGAACATCTTGAGAGTTTAACAAAGTCAGTTTTCTGATACTTAGAAGACATACTATAGGTTTTAGGCCTTATGGAATCAGTGTTTTTTAAAGAGGGACTTGAAAGAAGAGAGGATGGAAGAAAATTGGGTGAGGGCGGGGCCCCTTGGCACAGGCCCCATGGGTTAATCTGCCACTGGTGTTATGCACTTGATATCTGCAGACTGGTTAACTGAAAATGTGATAAAATCCAGTAAGAATCCTAGCATTTTTATGTTGGGTTCTATAATATCACAGATCTTGTATGTAGAAGGTGAAAGTCATAGAATATCAGGGTTGGAAGGGACCTCAGGAGGTCATCTAGTCCAACCCCCTGCTCAAAGCAGGACCAATCCCCAACTAAATCATCCCAGCCAGGGCTTTGTCAAGCCAGACTTTAAAAACTTCTAAGGAAGACGATCCCACCACCTCCCTAGGTAACCCATTCCAGTGCTTCACCACCTTCCTAGTGAAAAAGTTTTTCCTAACATCCAACCTAAACCTCCCCCACTGCAATTTGAGACCATTACTCCTTGTTTTGTCATCTCGTACCACTGAGAACAGTCTAGATCCTTCCTCTTTGGAACCCCCTTTCAGATAGTTGAAATTAACTATCAAATCCCCCCTTGTTCTTCTCTTCTGCAGACTAAATAATCCCAGTTCCCTCAGCCTCTCCTCATAAATCATGTGCTCCAGCCCCCTAATCATTTTTGTTGCCCTCCGCTGGATTCTTTCCAATTTTTCCACGTCCTTCTTGTAGTGTGGGGCCCAAAACTGGACAAAGTACTCCAGATGAGGCCTCACCAATGCTGAATAGAGGGGAATGATCACGTCCCTCAATCTGCTAGCAATGCTCCCACTTATACAGCCTAAAATGCCATTAGCCTTCTTGGCAACAAGGGCACACTGTTGACTCATATCCAGCTTCTCATCCACTGTAACCTCTAGGTCCTTTTCTGCAGAACTGCTGCTTAGCCACTCGGTTCCTAGTCTGTAGCAGTGCATGGGATTCTTCCATCCTAAGTGCAGGACTCTGCACTTGTCTTTGTTGAACCTCCTCAGATTTCTTTTGGACCAATCCTCTAATTTGTCTAGGTCCCTCTGTATCGTATCCTATCCCTACCCTCCAGCGTATCTACCACTCCTCCCAGTATAATGTCATCTGCAAATTTGCTGAGGGTGCAATCCACGACATCCTCCAGATCATTAATGAAGATATTGAACAAACCGAGCCCCAGGACCGACCCTTGGGGTACTCCGCTTGATACCGGCTGCCAACTAGACATGGAGCCATTGATCACTACCTGTTGAGCCCAATGTCATCCAGCTTGAAAGGCCCTGCATGAGGCTCTGGACTTTAAGCAGGAAGAGCGAATTTCATCCACAGTATTTCCATATCAATGGCATTAAAATCTATAGAGTGCTTTTTGTTGTCTAAAATAGTAATTTTGGCTGCAAATTTATCTTTCGATTATTAACGAAACAAAGGAAATTCAATTAAAATAGAAAGCAATATTCAGTTTCCTTCATAAATCCGTAAAGGAATGGAATTTTCTTTTATAGTTAAGAATTAAGCCTCCAGTAACTAGGCACAATAGGTTGCCAGCAATGATGTTACCCAGCTATGCATCCAGTGTGCACAAATATTTGAAGTTTAATCCCTCATTGTGAAGTTTTATTCTTTTCTCTGTTTAACACAGAATCTGAACATATTAATGTATTTTTGTTCCTGTTGAATATTAAAGTGTTTCTGTGTGTGCTGAGAATTCTTTAACTCTAATGGACTGGTTTTATTTATGTCCACGAAACAAAAAAACTTTTTCTTCTCCTAGCCATATACATACAACATGTTGGGTAAGGGCTGCTTTTGACTGTTTAGCAATGAAAAATGTTAATTAAATTTTATAACACTGAAGAATCCTATGCAAATATGAAGTGTGAATAAATATTGTATCACAGAAGTGCTCAGATACCAATTTATAAGTGCATAGATTATACAAGACAAGATTAGTAGGTTTAAAGAGTCATATGGCTCAGGTAATATTTTCCATAATACTATGGGTACACTAACACATCTCTATACAAATACTAAGGAAACACGGTATAAATATCACACTTACATGGTAATTTCCAGAGGAGCCTTTGGCATTAGCTTAGGGCATTGCTGTGGGAAGTGGAAGTGTGATAATGACAGCATAACACAATATCAAACAAGTAGAGTACAGCTGGCATTGCTCTGAAGTCCCCTTTTGACATTTATACACAGATTAATGCTAGACAGTAAAGAACATAAGAACGGCCATACTGGGTCAGACCAAAGGGCCATCTACTCCAGTATCCTGTCTTCTGACAGTTGACAATGTTGGGTGCCCCACGGATAATGAACAGAACAGGTAATCATCAAATGATCCATCCCCTGTTGCCCATTCCCAGCTTCTGGCAAACAGAGGCTAGGGACACCACCCCTGCCCATTCTGGCTATTAGGCATTGATGGATCTATCCTCCATGAATTTATCTAGTTCTTTTTTTAACCTTATTATAGACTTGGCCTTCATAACATTCTCTAGGAAGGAGTTCCATAGGTTGACTGTGTGTTGTGTGAAGAAATTATTCCTTTTGTTTATTTTAAACCTGCTGTGTATTAATTTTGTTTGGTGACCCCTAATTCTTGTATTATGAGAAGGAGTAAATAACACTTCCTTATTTACTTTCTCCACACCAGTCATGATTTTATAGACCTCAATCATATCCCCCCTTAGTCGTCTCTTTTCCAAGCTGAAAAGTCCAAGTCTTATTAATCTCTCCTCATATGGAAGCCATTCCATACCCCTAATAATTTTTTTTGCCCTTTTCTGAACCTTTTCCAATTCCACTATATTTTTTTTGAGATGGGACGACCACATCTGCACGCAGTATTCAAGATGTGGGTGAATCATGGATTTATATAGAGGCAATATGATATTTATTTTCTGTCTTATTATCTATCCCTTTCTTAATGATTTCCAACATTCTATTTGATTTTTTTGACTGCCGCTGCACATTGAGTGGATGTTTTCAGAGTACTATCCACAATGACTCCAAGATCTCTTTCTTGCATAGTAACAGCTAATTTAATCCCCATCATTTTATATGTATAGTTGGGATTATGTTTTCCAATGTACGTTACTTTGTATTTATCAACATTAAGAAAAAATACCCCAGTGTTTGCTGGCATTCAAGCATCCATTCTTTATCTCTTTGTGTTATCCTCAGGCAAGTGATATCATTCATGGTAACCTGGTTGAAATAGGGGAATTTAATTAAGGGGACATTCAGGGGTGGCCGTTCCTGTGGCTGAAAAGAAATCCTCCCCGCAGTTAGCCACATGGTGGGGGGGGGGGACGGACTCTGAGCTGTTTGCATTTGGCCAGGAGGGATCTTCCCTGATACCAGCCACAGGGTGGGGTGAGGGGTAAAGCAATTATCCCTGAGAATTGGTGGGAGGGGGGTTAGTTTGGTTTCTGCTGCTGCATGTTAACAGGAAAACTACAGAACTAAATGGCCAACTCAACGTGCTTTGCTTGGTATGGGAGAGGAGGGGGCTGCTGTTGTGAAGGTTGCAGAAGCCGAAAGACTACGGCTTACCATGGCTGCCTGCAAGCCGAATTCTGTTGCCCAGTACTGCGTGTGTGATCTCTAACACCAAAGCCGCAGGCACTCAATATAAGATGCAAAATGCGACCTTGTACCAAAATCACATGTGCTATGTAATGTGAATAGTGTTGTTCACCGTGAAAGAGTATAGCCATTGTTCTGTAAAATACTTTTTAAATACTTTTTAAATACTTCACTCCCTTTTCTTCCTCCAGCAGCTGCAAATGTTTCAAGCCTCCCTCCTCCATCCAAAAGGCTATCTCAGATAAGGCGGCCAAAAAAACGCACGCGTGGTGAGATGTTCTCTGAGCTCATGCAGTTGTCCGGCACTGACAGAGCTCAGCAGAATGTAGTGGAGGGACACAGTAGCAGAGTACAGGAAAGCAGCCGATGAACGTGAGGAGATGTGGCGGCAGGAAGATCAGAGGAGGCATGATGCAATGCTGGGGCTACTGCGGAATCAAACAGACTGGCGTCTGGTGAAGGTTCATGAATGGCAGCAGGATCACAGTCTGCTGCTGCAGCCCCTGTTTGACCGACCTCCCTCCTCCCCAAGTTCCATAGCCTCCTCGCCCAAATGCCCAAGAATGCGGGGGGGGGGGGGGCCCTCTGCGCACCCAACCACTACACCCCAGTGGACAGCCCAAGCAACAGAAGGCTGTCATTCAACAAGTTTTGAAGTGGCCTTTTCCTTCCCTCCTCCCACACCCCACCCGGGCTACCTTGTGAGTTATCTCCCTATTTTTATAATCAGTTAATAAAGAATACGTGTTTTTTAAATGATAGTAACTTTATTTCCTTTGCAAGCAAGCTGTGATTGAAGCAGGGAGGGCAGGTGGCTTACAGGAAATTTAGAAGCAACCAAGGGGGCAGGTTTTCATCAAGGAGAAACAAACAGAAGTGTCACACAGTACCCTGGCCAGTCATGAAACTGGTTTTCAAAGCGTCTCTGATGCGCAGTACTTCCTGCTGTGCTCTTCTAACTGCCCTGGTGTCTGGCTGCACGTATTCAGCGGCCAGGCGATTTGCCTCAACCTCCCACCCCTCCATAAACGTCTTCCCCTTACTCTCACAGAGATTGTGGAGCACACCAGCAAGTAGCAATAACAATGGGAATATTGGTTTCGCTGCGGTCTGACCGAGTCAGTAAACTGCGCCAGCAACCCTTTAAATGTCCAAATGCACATCCTACCACCATTCTGCACTTGCTCAGCCTATAGTTGAACAGCTACTTACTACTGTCCAGGGTGCCTGTGTACAGCTTCATGAGCCATGGCATTAAGGGGTAGGCTGGGTCCCCAAGGATAACTATAGGCATTTCAACATCCCCAGCAGTTATTTTCTGGTCTGGGAAGTAAATCCCTTCCTGCAGCCATTTAAACAGACCAGAGTTCCTGAAGACGGGAGCATCATGAACCTTTCCCGGCCATCCCACGTTGATATTGGTGAAACGTCCCTTGTGATCCACCAGTGCTTGCAGCACCATTGAAAAGTACCCCTTGTGGTTTATGTACTGGCTGCCCTGGTGGTCTGGTCTCAAGATAGGGATATGAGTTCTGTCTATAGCCCCACCACAGTTAGGGAATCCCATTGCAGCAAAGCCATCTAGTAGGACCTGCACATTTCCCAGAGTCACTACCTTTGATAACAGCAGCTCAATGATTGTGTTGGCTAGTTGCATCACAGCAGCCCCCCACAGTAGATTTGCCCACTCCAAATTGATTCCCGACTGACTGGTTGCTGTCTGGCATTGCAAGCTTCCACAGGGCTATTGCCACTTGCTTGTGAACTGTGAGGGCTGCTCTCATCTTGGTATTCTTGCACTTCAGGGCAGGGGAAAGCAAATCATAAAGTGCCCTTACGCGTGCGAAAGTTTCGGAGCCACTGGGAATCATCCCAAATCTGCAACACTATGCGGTCCCAACACTCTGTGCTTGTTTCCTGGGCCCAGAATCGGCATTCCCTGGCATGAGCCTGCCCCAGTAACACCATGATCTCCAAATTGCTGGGGACCGCAGCTTTAGAAAAATCTGTGTCCATGTCTTCATCACTGCGCTGCCATTGCCTCCTCGCCTGGTTTTTCAGATGCTGGTTCTGCATAAACTGCACAATAATGCATGCGGTGTTTACAATGGTCATAACTGCTGCGGTGAGCTGAACGGGCTCCATGCTTGCCGTGCTATGGCGTCTGCTCGGGCAATCCAGGGAAAAGGGCGTGAAATGATTGTCTGCTGTTGCCTTCACGGAGGGAGGGAAGGTTGACTTACGACATTTACCCATAACCACCTGCGACAAATTTTTGGCCCCATCAGGCATTGGGAGCTCAGCTCAGAATTCCAATGGGCAGCAGGGACTGTGGGATAGCTACCCACAGTGCACCACTCAGAATGTCAACTCTTGCCACAGTACTGTGGATTCACACCATCGAATGAATGTGCTTAGTGTGGAGGCATGCACTCGATTTTATACAATCTATTCCCAGAAATCGACTTCTTTAAAATCAGAGTACTTTCGTAGTGTAGACATGGCCCTAGAATATACTGTAGAATTTTATAAAACCTCTAGAGAAGCCTTCAGGAAAGTCTACATTTAATCTATCAGGTTTATTAGGTGACTCAACAGAAATTGTTTCAATAGGCAGCCTACCACAGCAATTCTTATTGGAAGTTAAAAGCTCAATCCTGTCCTCATTAAAGACAATGACTAAATTCCAGTTGGCTTCAGTAGGAACAGGACTGGGCTTTGACATTTCTTTTACCACATTGGTATGGCAAAATGCACTTGTCTAGTGCTGTTAGTTTCTTATTTGGTATCAGAGTGCTTCCATCAACTATAAATAAGGATTCTATTTATCACACCATTATTTCATGGTACTAAATGATGTATTACAGCATTAAGGCTACTGAATGGTAATCTAATATGCTAATTTCTCTAGTGCTGGTGTGACAACTGCCCTCTTGGCTGAGACGCTAGGGGCTGAGCCTGGGAACTCCAGAACAAAAAGCATGAGGTAAATAATGAAGGCTCCAGAGCTGTACAACACATATTTTCTGTAAGGGAAAACCTGTAAAACACACTCACCAGTGGGTTAAATATTTCATCTGCTCAAAGGAAGCTCATCCCATGCAACTGAGGTCCAAAGTGGTTCAAATCCCATAGCAGCCACTGTTTAAGTGATGACCACTCCCTTGTTTGATATACTGGGGATTGAACCAGGGACCACCAAAACATGCACTGCTAAAGCTTGAGGTAAAGAGCCAATGTGTTGTAACCATGGGCTGTAACAGTTCATATCCCCTCTGACTCAAGGTACAGGGGCATCTGCAACACACACTAACCAATACGTTAAACTTTTTGGGGGTTGAATGGGTTATTTAAAATGCTTTGGACATATTTTTCATTTTAGTTTGGAAAATTTCTTGATGTTTCAGTTACTTTAGTCAGTGGTGCTTTCATAGAATCATAGAAGATTAGAGTTGGAAGAGACCACAGTAGGTCATCTAGTCCAACCCCCAGCTCAAAGCAGGACCAATCTCAACTAAATCATCCCAGTCAGGGCTTTGTGAAGCCAGGCCTTAAAAACCTTTAAGGATGGAGATTCTACCCTAGGTAACCCATTCCAGTGCTTCACCACCCTCCTAGTGAAATAATTTTTCCTAATATCCAACCTAGACCTCTCCCACTGCAACTTGAGACCATTAATTCCTGTTCTGTCATCTGCCACCACTGAGAACAGCCTAGCTCCATCCTCTTTGGAACTCCCCCCTTCAGGTAGTTGAAAGCTGGTATCAAATGCCTCCCTCACTCTTCTCTTCTGCAGATTAAATAAACCTAGTTCCCTCAGCCTCTCCATGTAAGTCATGTGCCCCAGCCCCCTAATAATTTTCATTGCCCTCTGCTGGACTCTCTCCAATTTGACCACATCCTTTCTGTAACAGGGGGCCCCAAAATTGGACTCAATACTGCAGGTGTGGCCTCACCAGTGCCGAATAGAGGGGAATAATAGTTTCCCTTGATCTGCTGGCAATGCTCCTACTAATGTAGCCCAATATGCCATTAGCCTTCTTGACAACAAGGGCACACTGTTGACTCATATTCAGCTTCTTGTCCACTGTAATCCTCAGGTCCTTTTCTGCAGAACTGCCACTTAGCCAGTCGATCCTCAGCCTGTAGCAGTACATGGGATTCTTCTGACCTAAGTGCAGAACTCTGAACTTGTCTTCGTTGAACTTTATCAGATTTCTTTTGGCCCAGTCCTCCAGTTTGCCTAGGTCACTCTGGACCCTATCCCTACCATCCAGCATATCTACCTCTCCCCCCAGCTTAGTGTCATCCACAAACTTGCTGAGGGTGCAATCCATCCCATCATCCAGATCATAAATGAAGATGTTGAACAAAACCGGCCCCAGGATCGACCTCTGGGGCACTCTGCTTGATACTGGCTGCCAACTAGACATCGAGCCGTTGATCACTACCCGTTGAGCCCGACAATCTAGTCAGCTTTCTATCCATCTTATTGTCCATTCATCCAATCCATACTTCTTTAGCTTACTGGCAAGAATACTGTAGGAGACGGTATCAAAAGCTTTGCTAAAGTCAAGATATATCACATCCATCCCTTTCCCCATAGCCACAGAGCCAGTTATCTCATCATAGAAGGCAATCTGGTTGGTCAGGCATGACTTGCTTTTGGTGAACCATGTTGACTGTTCCTAATCACCTTCCTCTCCTCCAAGTGCTTCAAAATGGACCCCTTGAGGACCTGTTTCATGATTTTTCCAGGGATCAGAGTGAGGCTGACTGGTCTGTAGTTCCCCAAATTCTCCTTTTTCCCTGATTACACTCCTGCATGCTTGAGCAATATTTTTATGCTCCTCCCCAGTCATCTGTCCAAGTTGCCACTTCTTGTAAGTTTCAGTTTTGTGTTTAAGCTCACCGAAGAGTTCTCTGTTAAGCCAAGCTGGTTGCCTGCCATATTTGCTATTCTTTCTGAACATCGGCATGGTTCGTTCCTGCACCCTCAATAAGCCTTCTTTAAAATACAGCCAGCTCTCCTGGACTCCTTTCCCCCTCATATTAGCCTCCCAGGGGATCCTGCCCATCAGTTCCCTGAGGGAGTCAAAGTCTGCTTTTCTGAAGTCCAAGGTCCGTATTTTGCTGCTCTCCTTTCTTCCTTTTATCAGGATCCTGAACTCAACCATCTCATGGCACTGCTGCCCAGCTTGCCATCCACTTCTTCTTCCCCTACCAATTCTTCCCTGTTTGTGAGCAGCAGGTCAAGAGGAGCATGGCCCCTAGTTCATTCCTCCAGCTCTGGCACCGGGAAGTTGTCCCCAACACTCTCCAAAATCTTCCTGGATTGTCTGTGCACCGCTGTATTGCTCTCCCAGCAGGTGTCAGGGTGACTGAAGTCCCCCATGAGAACCAGGGCCTGTGATCTGGAAAATTCTGTTAGTTGTCTGAAGAAAGCCTCATCTACCTCATCCTTCTGGTTTGGTGTTCTATAGCAGACACCTACCACAACATCACCCTTGTTGCTCTCACCTCTGAACTTAACCCAAAGACTCTCAACAGGCTTTTCTCCAGTTTCATGCTGGAGCTCTGAGCAGTCATACTGCTCTCTTACATACAGTGCAACTCCCCCACCTTTTCTCCCCCACCTATCTTTCCTGAACAGTTTATACCCACCCATGACAGTGCTTCAGTCATGTGAGTCACCCCAGCAAATCTCTGTTATTCCAATCACAACAAAGTTCCTTGACTATGCCAGTACTTCCAATTCTTCCTGCTTGTTTCCTAGGCTTCTTGCATTCGTACACAGCAGGGGTAGCCAACCTGTGGCTCCAGAGCCACATGTGGCTCTTCAGAAGTTAATATGCGGCTCCTTGTATAGGCACCAACTCTGGGGCTGGAGCTACAGGTGCCAACTTTCCAATGTGCCGGGGGGTGCTCACTGCTCAAACCCTGGCTCTGCCACAGGCCCTGCCCCCACTCTACCCCTTCCCACCCCCATTCCCTGAGTCTGCCATGCCCTCGCTCCTTCCCCATCCCTCCAGAGCCTCCTGCACACCACGAAACAGCTGATTGGGAGGTGCAGGAGGGAGGGGAAGGCGCTGATCAGCGGGGCTGCTGGTGGGTGGGAGCGGGGGTGGAGGGAGAAGCTGATGAGGGGCTGTTGACATATTACTGTGGCTCTTTGGCAATGTACATTGGTAAATTCTGGCTCCTTCTCTGGCTCAGGTTGGCCACCCCTGGTGTACAGGCACCTAAGATAATTAGCCTATTGCCCTACTTTCTCACTATGAATCAGGAGCACCCCCTGTTGCACCCTCCTCCTTGTGTTTCCCCCCAGTATCCCACTTCCCCACTTACTTCAGGGCTTAAGTCACCATCCCCCACTGAACCTAGTTTAAAGACCTCCTCACTAGGTTAGCAAGCCTGCCTGTGAAGATGCTCTTCCCTCTCTTCATTAGGTGGATCCCATCTCTTCCTAGCAATCCTTCTTCCTGGAACAAGATCCCATGGTTGAAGAATCCAAAGCCCTCTCTCCAACACCACCTGTGCAACCACGCATTTACCTCCACAATTCGATGGTCCCTACCTGGACCTTTTCCTACAACAGGGGGGGATGGATGAGAACCTGACTTGCGCCTCCAACTCCTTTATCCTTCTCCCCAGAGCTACGTAGTCTTCAGTGACCTGCTCAAGGTCATTCTTGGCAGTATCATTGGTGCTCAGGTGGAGAAGTAGGAAGGGGTAGCAGTCCGAGGGCTTGATCAGTTTCAGCAGATACTCTGTCACATCCTGAATTCTAGCTCCAGGCAAACAGCACACTTCTCGAGTTTCCTGGTCTGGACGGCAGATGGATGACTCCATCCCCCTTAGGAGGCAGTCCCCAGCTACCACCATCCAGCTCCTCCTCTTGAGAGTGGTGGTCGTGGAACCCCATCCCTAGGACAATGTATCCCAGGCCTTCTGGTTGACGGGGTCTCCTTCTGATCCCTTCCCTCAGATAACCTTTCCAAACCATTCTCCGCCTTAGGACCTGCACAAAAAGCCTGAAAATGGTTTCTTATCTCTATCGTTTATATAAGGATAACAAATCTAGGCTCAAAATGGTACTGTAAATTAAAATAAAATATTACTGAACCATCTCTCGGGGGTTAACTAAACTTACTCTACACTTACATATGAGATGGACTAATGGTTCTTCTGCTTCAGATATATGGGCCTTTCAGCTTTAAATGAGTTCTTACTTTAGGCTGTGTTTAGAGATGATTTATCAAGGAATCTTTCAATAACAAATTTACCTGATCACAGACAAGATATCCCTATAGGTTTGTCTCATCTGTACTGTCTATGACTTTATATAATTCTTTCTAAATACTGTCTTCCTAGTTTCTGCTTCATTTGTAAAATACCTAGGTTTGGAAGGATTAGATTTTTTATCAGTAAATGTTGATTTCACTTGGACACACACAAACCAATTAAAAAATATTTCCATCGATGATGATGAAAATTTTCAGACAGGCAAAGTAAGAAAAGTGCTGCTTGAAAACTTAGGGTTTGATTTAAGGATATTTTGACATGTGATATTGAGAATTGGTGTTTTCACAGTTATAAAGCTTTAACTTTTTTAATCTCAACATCTACTTTCATTAAATAATCATTTTTGACACTCCTCTGCACAATTTCCTGTGAAAATTACATTGATAAAAGTTGAAAAAATGCTTCAAACCCATAATTTTGCACAACTGAAAATTTTAAATAAAATTTAAAAAATGCTTAAAGATAACCATTGACATTATCTGTCAAAGGGATTAAAAAAAAGAAAATCAAATTCTGCCAAGCCTAAAAATAACTCATAATTCAAACGTTGAAAAGGAGACATATTTATAGACTTAACGAGAATAGATTTTCTACAGTATATTTTATATTTAGCTAGCTGAGATGACCACTTGATGATCATATATTCTCCTCAGGAAGCAGTATGTTTTCATAGTTATAGTGCAGGACTGGGAGGAAAGAGACCTGAGTTCTGTGTCCACCTCTGCCACTGACTTGTTCTGTGACCTTAGCAAGTCTCCCCAACTCTTTGACTCAGTTTGTCTATCTGTAAAATGGTGCTGATAACATGTACCTAACTTACACCTTACTGTGTAAGGTGCTTTGACGAAAATATCTTCCAAGTATACTGGTATTAGTAAGGTATAGATTGCTCAGAAATTTCGATGGAACTTCCTGCATATCTTCCACACATACATAATGCTTATTGTATGTGGATATTCCACAAAGTCACCACTAAAAAGCTGAATAACTTTTCTGTGGATGTAGCTGTTATTGAAGAATTTATCTGGAACATTTTATTACAGAATTCTGAATAGATATTTCAGCTATCTTCATATAAAACTATAGAAATATTTCAGGAATTCTGAGGATAATTCAAAAGAAACTGAATAGCAAGAGTAATGGTTTCTACATGAACATTTTTATTTGTATAGGTCTTATATAGATGTATCCCCTATATAAACGGTATTTGACATTTTCATAAGACTAGGTTGAAAGTCTTCAAGTGGAAAATCTTTCAGATAAGGTAATTGTTGGCCTCTGTTCTGATCATAGTCCCTGGCTTTGTGGTATGGAGGGTAGCTAAAAGTAGTGGTAGGGCAGTGTAGTGGGAAATAGTGCTACATGGGATGCATTTCCACCTGTGCAACCTCCCTAAAAAATCTGCATGGCGGGTGGAATGGTGGAGGGAAAAATAGGCCATAGTGTGGAGGCACAAAAGGAGCTGGAAATAAGCAGAATGCGCCCCTTCAAGAACAGTGATTCTTAAACTGCTGTATGAACTCCTCCAGGAGTTATAAAGCTGAGAAGAAATTGCCTGAAACAAACAAAAAAAAAATAACAGTAAAAATCTGCAACTTTCCTATTCTTCATTTTCTGTTGGGAAGGAATGAGAAATTGTCATTTCTGCCACTTGAGAGACATCTATGGATTTCAATAATTAGAAATTGCTTAAATGCATAGCCTGGATGCACAACAAATTTCAAAAGGATTTACAAAGTATTTTCACCTTGGTCTTCTGCAAATCTGCAGCAGAAGGGCAGGAGCCTGTGACTTATAAAATGGTTACATATAATGTATACTGTTTGTCTCATTAATCACAATAATGGTTCCAAAACCTGCTGTCAGACTTTCTTCACAGGGGTAACAAATGCTGAAGTCTAGCCAGCGGTGAGTGAAGGTCGAACCAATCAGGAAATAGTGAATGAAAGCTCACCGATATGTGCAGTAGGAGCATATGTTTCTGACACAAATTACTAAGGTCTAGCGGTGCCTTGATTGTAATGGAAGATATAAACATTCAAACTCTTTCCCTGAAGATTTTGATACAGGCAGAGGGAAGCTGAGCCTGACTTGTTAAAGTATAGATACATTTTATTTCATTTTCTCTTTTAATGGAAGAAAAATGTTTTTTAAAATCTATAATGCGTGTGATACTGTAGGTCTGAAAATCTTTGTGAGTGGGCTCACTGGCACTACTGTGTGTGTGTGGTGTTCTCCAGCTGAATTTCCCAAAGTAGTTAAAATTATTTTGGAGGACAGGGTTGCAAGATCAGAGCTTAATATTTAGAATGAAGTCTCAATGATATTGTAATACATAGACCTTTTCTTTTAATAAGGGAAATTCCATGTTTCTTCAGTTCATATTTATTAGACTTACTCCTTTTTCTCTTTAACAAGGAGAACAGTATCTTGCCAGCACCTCATTTTGAGCTCTGGACACAACACTTAGGACTGCAGGGCTTGTTTATGTGCTGTGTACATCATTCATTATAATTTAAAAGATGCCACAATAGCAAGATAACAGAAGGCACTTTCAGATGCTAGACTGATTAGTTGGGAATAAAGCATAAAGCAGAATAATAGCACTTCTTTTCATATTGATATTAATGCTGCAGGGCTGAGTGCCACATTTTTTTCTGATTATTAAATTGAATAAATACAGGACTCATACAGTAAATATATTTATGTCACAGAAAAATTCAGTTTGCATAAAAAGATATTGCACATATGAGGGATGCTTTAAGATAAATAGATATAATATTTATGTAGCTATGCTTCAAAAGCTGCTGGCAATATATATGATAAATATCTTTAATACTGCAAAGCATCTTGTGTTGTAGCAACTCTGAGATAATGGAAAATACCTTTTGCAAATTTTTCTTCTTTCTGGAACAGAGTCCCCTAAAAGTGATAAACACGTACTATCATTAATAAACCAAGAACAAACAAATTAAGCATGCTTGCCAACAGTCCCATTTTGAGATGGACAGTCACAAGTTTTTCACTCTAGCTAGACTTCCCCATCTCTTTCCTGGCTGGCTGGGACCAGAATTTGAATGTTTGTTTCAATTCTAGCCGGTGGCCACTAGAGGCAGCTGCTGTTGCTGCTTACGGGCAGGGAGACAATTGAACAGCCGGCAACCGCCAGAGAGAACAATGAGGCACTAGTTCAGGGGTAAGAGAAAGGGACAGCTCTTTCAGGAGACAAGAGGAAGGGAAGAGAAGAGCAGGAGGTCACTGTAGAGCCATGGTTCCCAGACTTTAACAACCCACAAACCCCTTTCACTAAATTGTGAAATCTTGTGAACCCTCTCCTAAAAATGAATATTTCCAGGGATTTAAGTTTAAATTTTCTCAGTGTGATGGATGCGCTTGCTTTGCTCTGCATAGCTCTTGGAAGTCCAGAACGACTGGAGAAAGATAAAGTCTCAGGCCTGATTCGGCATCAAGTCTGTTTCTGTGTTTGGTTTTCATATGTGCACACAAGCAAAATGCTTCCTCGCATAAGTATGTTGTTGAAAATGGTAACAAAACTGCAGCAGCTTTTGCTGCCAGAAGGGGATACTCTTTTCTTAAACTCAGCCAAAAGTTGATAAATGACAGATTTTTGAAACTCCTTTTCAGTTCGTAATCACAGGAGATGTCAATCCATCTTTTCCCTCAGTGCTCAATATCTATGTTTAGAAAGTAGTATCATCAAAAGGGTTGTGAATCCAGTCAATCCTGGCATAGCTGGAAGGTATTCCCTGAAAGTTGTGCAAAGTCCTTCTGGTGCGCAATTATATTGTTTTTAGTGCACTGCTCCAACTGAAGTTTATGTTCTGCCAGGAAACACTCAGTTTGATTGTTTTCCAAACAACTTTCCCAGAACTGGAAATTCGCGAACCCCAGTTTGGGAACCACCGCTGTAGAGGAATGAGGCAGAGGGACAATGGAACGGAGAGTAGTACAGGAAAAGTTTGGAAGGTGGAGGGGAAAAGTAGGATATATCCCACAAAGATGTGAGAGGAGAACAGGCCTTCGGGCTGCTCCCAATCACACCAAATAAGGGGGGTTGCAGACTGCTCATCTAGCCCCAAAGAAAATTACAGCTGGTAGTAAGGTAGCCAGGAGATGTTAAAGGGAGAGGGAGCTCTTGGGAGCCTCTATAAGTTCAGATGACCGTCTGCACTTTTTCAACTTTATTCAGTTAGCAAAACAAGAAAAGCTAAGCCAAGAATTCACTCATACACTTTGTTTCTCTATCCTTCCTGTTACATTACAAAAAAAACTATTAGACTTAAATAAGATATTCAGTATTGAAAAGTATGCAGTCCTTTTACATATAAATATGAAGCAACTAACAAGGAAAATAGAATGAGGGAGGAAGAAAAGAGAACAAAGACACAATGGAAAGGAAGAAAACATTTCAGAAGTAGGATAGGTGCATGCTGCTCAAGTACAGCTGAGGATCTGTTCTGTATATGCTACAATGTAGCAGCATCATAAATTAGATTTGAATGTTCTGTTTATTCACTCCCTCTCTAAAGGTAATTCAGATGGATTTGTGGCTCTTCCTTTGCTGTATTGTTGTGAACTTTCCCTGTGACTTAGGGCTTGTCTATATGCCAAAGTTGTACCGCTTTAACCATATCATAGTAGTTAACTTGTACAATCCTTAGTATGGACACAGTTGAATTGGTATAATACAATGCTTTATATTACTATAACTAGTCCTCTTCAGGAAGCGGAGTAAGCTATACTTGTATAATGCACCATTATACTAGTATAATTGCATCCACACTCGGAGTTGTACCGGTATAACTATTTTGGTCAAAACAAAACAAAACACCTCTAACCAAAATAGGAACAAAAACTGTAGATCAGGCCTAGGAGCTGTCTCCTGTTGTAATTATTTGTGGGCTTTCAGTGCCATAAAAATAGCAGATGGTCACAGGTTTTGATGTATGTGGCAGGCCACTGTATCCAGCAGAAAAGTCTGCTAGTTTGCTGAAGCTATAACCATCATTTAGGAAGACCAGAACCATGATGATATTCAGGGCAGGAGAGCTTGTACCAAGGATAAAAATTGTTATTTACAGTCTTTGCCATTTAAAAAGCACAAAACAACCCATCTCCCAAACAAAACAACAGTATCCAGCAGTTGCTACATCTTCTATATCTAAGACATTTTTGTTTTTCCCACACACTTACAATAAATAGGAAATAATTACTGAGGGAATTGCTGAGTTTCTAATGGAAAGTATCTTGTCAGAAACTGTTCGTTAGTCCAGCCAGGAATACTCTCTGTACCTCTTTGGATCAGTGTGTACTTGCATTAGACGTGGTTATGAAAGGTCAACATGAGGTTCACATTTCAAATCAATGTAGGGTTAAAAAAGGCTGCTATAAAGTTAGTGGAGAAAACTGAAACATCAATAAGTAACTATAAATTAGCTGGATATATTCAATTTGGAGAGTCACAGACAAATGTCTTCCCTCTAGACCTCAAGATTTACAAGGATGATTTCAGAGACTCTCTAATTAAACAGGGGAGCAGGTTTGCCCAGTCAAGGGACACACTCTCAACTAGCTAGGAGACTGAAACTGTTTTTCTCTTTAACACAGCAGTGTGACCTTTGAGGATTCCAGATATCAGGCTGCATTGTAAAGGACTGTTGGCCACATCTCTGTATTAAAGATCAGCATGGCAGAAATCTGGTGCAATTTATTAGCTGGGTGTCCCAGGCTTCTGGGAGGTTACCATAGCAGGCCAATACAAACCTTTCTATTTTATATCACTATGTCCATATCTTCTGAATGTGAAAATGAAGTTTATCATTATCTCTTTATTCAATCTGCAACAAAATAGGCAGTGATACCTACAGCAGAGGTAACAAAGGACTTTCAATTCCTCTGAAAGAGGAATAGGAGCAATAGGTACACAGATCAAGAGCAGACATTGGCGAGGTAGTTCACCCACAGGGTTACGAACCCTCTGGAAATTTATGAACATTTTTTGCATTTCTGACTGAGGATGCCTCATGTATATAGTTATGAAACTGTGGTGCTCTTTTCCACATATTGCATCTTTAATTTTTCAAGAATTCTTTGAACTGCTAATTGGCCATGCAGGCAAGTTACAAGAGTAATTTGCCTGCAAGGAACTATCTGGGTTACAAGAGAAGAAAGGAGCCTTGAAAAAAGAACTGCACATTAAAAGACAAATTTTGAAGTCCAATTTTTACTCAGTCCTTACAGAGGTGAAAATTCCCATTGAAATCAATGTTCATTTTTGCCTGGATAAAGATTGAGCAAAAGCGTGTTAGGAGTCGCCACAGCAGCACACAGTCCTCATGAGCCCCAGAGGTTATGGGAAGTAACTTATTTTCATCAAGGTTCTTTTTCTCAATGTTAAGAAACTTTTCAGGCAATTCCAGACAGTCAAATAAGTGATGCTGCAGAGCAATGGTTCTCAACCTATTTATCATTGTGGGCCCACATATACAGCCCACAATATGTTGCCTGGGCCACAGGTTGAGAACCACAGTGTGCCCGCCCCCCCCCCCCCCAGACTCCTCTGCCCAGCACTTCCCGCCCAAAGACCCCTCCACAGAGCGGGGCCAGGAGCGGAGCACTGGGCAGGGGGCCGGATGGTAGGGACCCTGGACTTTGCTGTGCGGGGCCGGGTGCCAGCCCCAATGCTAACCCCGGACCCTGACCCTGCAGGGTTGGCCGGCAGCCCGACCCCAGACACCCACCATGTGGGACCAGCTGGCAACCCCGACCTTGCACCCCCGCTGGGCCAGGCAGCCTGGACCCTGCCATGCTTGACAGCCAGGAACCCAGACCCTGCCACACAGCCTGGCAGCCTTTAACACACAGCTGGGCTGTAGCTGTGTGCTAATTGGGCCGCATGTGGACTGCGGGTTGAGAACCGCTGCTGTAGAGTCACAAGAATTTAAGAGAGCACAGAGTCAGTATGCATTAAAACTCAAAGCCTCTAAAGTATTGGGACTGGTACAATCATTCATCTCCTCTGTGTGTGAGGGGAATTACCTTCTAATACATTCGAACCACAATATTTTCCCAATAGATTTGTTTTCAGGTGACTAACTTTAAACTTAATATATTTAACCAAAGCACAGAATAAACAAAGCCCAAAATAAAACAGATATTTTACAAAAGGTCAAATCCTACACTCTTTACTTAGTGTTCAACAAGTCAAATTCTTCTTTCAGCCAATGGGAGTTGGTTGGATTAAGGACCATGGAAGTTAGTCTTTGCACCTAGGTATTGTTATAATTATACGTTAGAATTCTCTTAATTTTTTAGGTGGATTAAAGTCAATGGGCTTTTTCCCTGAGCAAAAACTTCAGGATTTGCCCCAAGCTTCAACACGAAATAAGTAAAACAAACAGTGGAATAAAAACAATTATTATGTTCTCCTATCATATTTTTATTTGGGAAATGGCAAATGAGCAAGTAATATTGTTAGTTATACATTTGAACCAACAAGTGGTGATATAAATTTCTGCATGATACGATACATTATGTTTATAATACTTCAAACTGCGTGGGAAACATCGATACAAGCACATCTGATTTTCAAGCATAAAGGAAAATGTGAAGACAAGCACGCTGCTTTTTTGGCTTCTTGTGGCTAGATTCTAACCTTAGCCTTTGTGCAGAATTTTCACTGCAGTTTATGGGAGTTTTGTGCATGAAACAAGACTGAGAATATGTCCCTTGGTGGATGCAATTGGTGTCATATATACACCAGACTGTATATCATGGTACATTTGAAGTTGCCCTTATTTTATGATGTGAATAAGGATTCAGATATGTCAAGGAAACTGATACATTACAATATGCAAGGGAATACTTGATATGTATGCATATCTTTCCAAAAAGTAGAAGAAGTAGAAATTGAAAACCTGCTATGAAAAAAATGGATAGGAAAGCTACAGTAACAGATGGCATTTAAAAGGGGAACTAATAAGCCATGGAATAACTGAATCCTGCAACTCAATCTCATTGAAAGGAATGGAATACTTAGCAAAGTGGAAAGAAATTTCTTTTCTTTAGCACAGACGGAATTGTAATAGGCAATGAAGTGTGAAGAAATCTAAGACGCATTGAAATGGAGATGAACCTAATAATGCTGTGGAACTTAATGCATTATGATGTGGACAGTAGCCCACTTCGATATGTCATGATATGACTGACGACCTAACGCGGTGCAATGTGGATGCATTTATAAGGCCGTTTTAAATACAATGTGAAAAGAACACAAATATTAATGATGTGAATAAGAAACGATCAGCTGTAATTAACATAAGGATTCATCAGATGTCTCCATTGTTCTGCAACAGTGCAGGAGTTATTCTGCAATTTACAGGATCAGTCCCATAGAAAAGGTAGGATGGAGGGTGGGGGCAAGCTGCTCACAAAAAAACTCCAGAAACATGGCTTTCTTCATACAAAAGTTCTGGACCCACTGCTGGTCATTCCAGGTCTGTATGACAATGTGGTCCCACCAGTCTGTGCTTGTGGCCCTGCTTCAGAAGCACCTGTCTACTAGGGCGGCACCAGCAGCCATACTGAGTGCCGTGAGCAGCATCAACCAGTGCAGTTTGCCACATCTCCATCCACATTCGCTTGGGAAGTGAATTAAGGCCACTATCATTCTGAATGAAGGTGTTCACACAGGGGTTTAATGTGCCAGTGTAGACAAGCCTTTAGTTATTCATTGTAAAAAAGAACTGTAGAAGGGAGAAATGTCTCTACTTATTTGAACGAACAGAGTTGTTCCTTATAGCTCGGAAACTGGATCCCCAGCTTGTAATTACTTTTCTGTGTTTCTCTGTTATGTTACTTATACCTGTGGTTTTTTACCCCAAGTACTATGTGATAGGCTTCATTTATATAAGTTTGTACAGGAAATGTCACTAAATGGATGCCTTGGCCTAAACGCCCTAGGACAGAGGTGGGCAAACTACAGCCCATGGGCCACATCTGGCCCGCAGGACCCTCCTACCCGGCCCCTGAGCTCCTGGCCCAGGAGACTCACTCCCAGACCTCCCCCGCTGTTCCTCCTCCCCCTCAGCCTCAGTGTGCCATGCTGCTGGTGCAGTGTATTAAACTGCTCCACATAGGAATGTGCTACTGGGTAGCAGTTATGGGGAGCAATTTACTGCACTACACTGGTGCAACGCTCTGGGCGGCCGGGCAATGCAGGGAGGACTGGATAGAGGGCAGTGGAGTTCAGGGTGGTGGTCAGGGTGCAGGGGTGTGGATGGGGTCAGGGCAGTCAGAGGGCAGGGAACAGGGGGGGTTGAATGAGGGCAGGGATCCGGGGGGGGGCAGTCAGAAAGGAGGGGGGTTGGATGGGGTGGTGCGGGGCAGTCAGGGGAAGGGAGCAGGAGGGGTGGATGGAGCAGGGGTCCTGGGGGGGGCTGTCAGGGAACGGGGGGGTTAGATGGGGCAGGAGTCCCGGGGGGGCCATCAGGGGGCAAGAAGCAATGGGGGGCAGAGAGAGGGCAGGGTCACAGCCTGGCACAGCCTCCCCTAACTGGCCACCCATACAATTTCTGAAACCTGATGTGGCCCTCAGGCCAAAAAGTTTGCCCGCCCCTGCCCTAGGATTTGCCTACCCGAGAGACAGCCTCTCTCCCTATGCAATCCTGTGATTAGTGGAGTCAGTATGTGTTTGCTGACTGGGAACAGGCTGGGTTGGATTGGATACTGTTTTGTTTTATGGTAATGGCCTGTATTTTTAATCAAAGGGAGCATCTCCGGGATTGAAATAAGTGTATTTGATTTATTAAATCTAAAAAAATTAAATAACCCCTTTGAAAAAGTCTTATCTAAACTGCAAATTACTTCTTGTCACTGGAGACCTGGTGCTGCAGTACTTTTAACACTCTTATCTATTTTTTTAAATTAATGCTTAATTTATCTATGCTTTGCGTGCCTGATTTCTCTCATTTTACTGTGTTCTATGCTTGTTTCTCATTACAGAGACAAGTCCAGTTTCATGAATCTTAAAAGGGTACCTACAGGAGTTGAATGGGTGCTGAAATAGACCTAGTCAAACCCCAGTAATCACATCAAAGTTACCAGAGTAAGAGGCTCTATATTATATAAAAACTATTTGAGCACCACTAAATTAACAACACTAAAAGGAAAAAAAACCCACAAAGAAGTAAATGGTGGGTGATAACTTATTGGAAGATGTGATAAATGAAGGGGGGGGGTAGCTCCCTTTTATGGTCACCCAGCCAGCCAGTTAGCTACAAAATCCCTGTTAGTAGCTATTCTCTACTTGCTTTACCTGTAAAGGATTTAAAAAGCCCAAAGGTTAAAAAATGGGAGTGGGCACCTGATCAAAAGAGCCAATGGGAGGGCTAGAGCTTTTTAAAATTAGAAAAAAAAAACCCATCCTTCCCTCTGTCTGTTGTTGTTCTCAGGAGAGAGGGAACAGAACAGAGACAGAGCTAAGACTATGCTGTAAAAAGCTTTTTGTCAGGTATGGAAATCATGAGATCATACCTAAAAACTCCTCATTTGAAACCCCAGATATGTAAGTAGATCAGAAAACGCCTAGAAAGATGCGATTAGATTTATCTCTGTTTATTTCTTATTGGCTTGTGGACTCCTCTGTGCTAACCCCAAATGCTTTTGTTTTGATTGTAACCTTTAAGATGGACCTCAACATTCTTGATGTTAAATTTTTGTAAGTGAGTTTTTTAAATCTAGCAAAAGTCTAAGTTCCAGATGTATTTTCTTTCTTTTTGTTTTTAATACAATTTACCTTTTTTAAGAACAGGATTGGATTTTTGGTGTCCTAAGAGGTTTGTGCATATGTTGTTTAATTAGCTAGTGGCAACAGCTGATTTCCTTTGTTTTTCTTTCTCAGCTCTTCCCTGGGGGTGTGTGTGTGTATGAAAGGGCTTGAGGGTACCAAACAGGAAGGAATTCTCAAGTGCGCCTTTCTAGGTTCTCTAAAAAGGGGTTTTTTTGCATTTGGGTGGTGGCAGCATCTACCCATCTAAGGTCAGAGAGAAGCTGTGACCTTGGGCGTTTAATACCAGCCTGGAGTTGCTGGTATTGATTTTTAAAAGTGGGGAATCAGCCTTGACAGAAGCAATTATAGCTCACTTCTTTGCATAAAATAAACAAACAATAATTTTCAGCACTTCTAATACTTTGTACTTGTTATGGTGTTTTCAAAGGAGTCTAGGAGAATTAGGAACTCAAATCTCATTGAAACGCAATGGGAGTTGGGAATCTAACTGCCCCTTTGAAAATTCCAGCCTTGGTTAACAAGCATCTATTTCAAAAGGAAAAGGCAAATAAGAAAAAACTTACTGTAGTATGGGAATGGCCTTCATTACAATAAAGAAAGAATGTGTTAATTTGTTGGCGTTCAGGTTCTGTACAGTTTCATCAGTTTCTTTGTCTTCTGTACAGACACTGTTGCTTTATATAAGAAATGTCAGTTTGGGGATAAGTGAGATTCCTTGTTCAGCAATCCCCAACTGTAATTTAAAAATAGTAAGAGGAAATTATAACGCCGGTCTTCTCTGTTCAGTTCCCACCAGCATCTCATGGTGTGTAGACAACTGCTGGCAGAGCCAACCAGAAATGACAGAGACCCAGTTTCAAGAGTTCCTTAACACACTTTATCATGAGTGCTACCCACAATTAACCAATAGCCTGATTGTTAAGACACCTTCCTGTAATGTGGAAGCCCCAGGTTCAAGATGTTGCTGTTTCTGATTTGCAGTAGGGGACTGTTTCTTCTACATCCTGGTGAGTGTCCTAACCCCTGGGCTATAGAGTCTGGTTTTCTTTCTCTCCTCTTATAGCTGTTAGTATAAATAATTAAATATTCACAGACCTGGAGAGAAACTGACTCTAAAGCCCAGTGGCCAGGGCACTCACCTGTAATGTGGGAGGTTCGGGTCCCTGCTTTGCCTGATTTGAAGGCGAGTGTCCTGGCTATTTTGGGGGTGTTCTCTCTCCAGAAATTTCATCTTAGACCCATAGAACTGTCCCAATGAAAGTTTCAAAATGATATATTTTGACAAATTGGCATTTTCAAAACAAAAAATGTTTAATTGAAAAATTCCCAAGCTACATTTTAGAGGGCACAATAACTCTCTAAAAAGCTGCCTTCATGTGTCAGATTGTAAATATAACAGTAATTTATTAATGTGGCTAGATTCCTGGAAGCATCAGCTGCATAGTGGTAATAGAGGAATGAAGGTAGAATACCTGTGACCTTTGGGTCATTACTTGCCCCCAGTCAGTTCCCCCAACCTCAGAGATGTTAGTTGGCACAGAGTAAGTATCTTCTCTTGTGTTTCGCCCTCTTTGAGGCTGGTGCTGAAATAGTTTATTGCTTACACAAGGTACATGCTCCAAGCAGAGACCTCCTCAGTGCAGTCAGATACATGCTTAGCTGCTTGCCCTTCTTCTGTGATCCTTCCTACCACTGGACTGAGACAGGAGATACTGCTTTGCTGGATGAGAACAATGGTCCATCTAGCCCAGTATCCTGTCTCTTACAGGGGCCAGGACCAGAGATGCCAGAGGAGTGTACCGAACAGGGCAGTGGGAGTGATCTACCCCGTCTTCCCCTCCCAGCTTCTTGTAGTCAGAGGGTTGCCCCAAGATAATCAGAGTTTAGGGTTGCCCCAAGAATGGGGTTGCATCTCTTACCAGCTTGGCTAATAGCCATTGATGAAGCTATCCTCCTGTCATAAATATAAAGGGAAGGGTAAACCCCTTTGAAATCCCTCCTGGCCAGGGGAAAGCTCCTCTCACCTGTAAAGGGTTAAGAAGCTAAAGGTAACCTCGCTGGCACCTGACCAAAATGACCAATGAGGAGACAAGATACTTTCAAAAGCTGGGAGGAGGGAGAGAAACAAAGGGTCTGTGTCTGTCTGTAGTCGTCTTGGCCAGGGACAGAACAGGAATGGAGTCTTAGAACTTTTAGTAAGTAATCTAGCTAGGTATGTGTTAGATTATGATTTCTTTAAATGGCTGAGAAAAGAATTGTGCTGAATAGAATAACTATTTCTGTCTGTGTAACTTTTTTGTAACTTAAGGTTTTGCCTAGAGGGGTTCTCTATGTTTTTGAATCTAATTACCCTGTAAGATATCTACCATCCTGATTTTACAGGGGGGATTTCTTTATTTCTATTTACTTCTATTTTTTTATTAAAAGTCTTCTTGTGAAACACTGAATGCTTTTTCATTGTTCTCAGATCCAAGGGTTTGGGTCTGTGGTCACCTATGCAAATTGGTGAGGCTTTTTATCCAACATTTCCCAGGAAAGGGGGAGTGCAAGTGTTGGGAGGATTGTTCATTGTTCTTAAGATCCAAGGGTCTGGGTCTGTAGTCACCTAGGCAAATTGGTGAGGCTTTTTACCAAACCTTGTCCAGGAAGTGGGGTGCAAGGTTTTGGGAAGTATTTTGGGGGGAAGGACGCGTCCAAACAGCTCTTCCCCAGTAACCAGTATTAGTTTGGTGGTGGTAGCGGCCAGTCCAAGGATAACGGGTGTAATATTTTGTACCTTGGGGAAGTTTTGACCTAAGCTGGTAAAGATAAGCTTAGGAGGTTTTTCATGCAGGTCCCCACATCTGTACCCTAGAGTTCAGAGTGGGGGAGGAACCGTGACATGGTGGCAGCGAGGTTACCTTTAGCTTCTTAACCCTTTACAGGTGAGAGGAGCTTTCCCCTGGCCAGGAGGGATTTCAAAGGGGTTTACCCTTCCCTTTATATTTATGACACCTCCATGAACTCATCTAATTCTTTTTTGAACCCATTATACTTGTGGCTATCACAACATCCCATGGCAATGAATTCCGCAGGTTAATTGTGTGTTGTGTGAAAAAATACTTCCTCTTGGTTTGTTAAATCTGCTGCCTATTAATTCATTGCATGACCCTTGGTTTTTGTATGTTGGGAAGGGGTAAGTAACACTTTTCTATTCACTTTTTCCATACCATTCTTGATTTTATAGACCTCTGTTGTCTGTCCCTGCCTCCAACCCCAGTCGTCTGTTTTCTAAGATGGAAAGCCCTAATCATTTTAGTCTCTCCCAATATAAAGGCCATTCCATATACTTGATCATCTTTTTTGACTTTTTGACTGTGGTAACAACTAGAACCTATCATTATATATGTTTAGTTGGGATTATTTTTTCAACTGTGCATTACTTTGTGCTTTTGAATGTTGACTTTCATTTACCATTTTGTTGCCCAGTCACACAGTTTTGTGAGGTCCTCCTGTAACTCTTTGCAGTCAGCTTTGGACTTAACTATCTTGAATGATTTTGATTAGGCTGCAAACTTTGGTACTTCTGTATTCACTCCCTTTTCCAGGTCACTAATGAATAGTACAGAGCCTTGGGAGATCCCACTGTTTACACTACTCACTGTTTGTTTGTGAAAATGGACCATTCATTCCTGACAGTTTTTTCCTATCTTTTAACCAATTACTGAGCTATGAGAGGACCTTCCCTCTTATCCCATGACTATTTAGTTTTCTTAAGAGCCTTTGGTAACCTTGTCACAGGATTTCTGAAAATCCAAGTTCACTATGTCCACTGGATCACCCTTATCCATGTGCTTGTTGACACCCTACAAGAATTCTAATAGATTGGAAGGCTTGACATCTCTTTACAAACCATGTTGACTCTTCCACAACACATGGTGTTTAGCTATGTGTGATCATACTCTTCTTTATTATAGTTTCTACTAATTAGCCCAATAATGAAGTTAGGTTCACTGGTCTGTAACTGCCAGGATCACCTCTGGAGCCTTTTTAAAAAATGGCTGATCCCCTGTATTTCCTCCTTCCTTTTTAGATGATTTTCTATTCTTAATAATGGCTTGAGGGCTAGGGATGTTGGTAAGTGTCAGCTAGACACAATCCAGTCTGTAACTTCCTAGCTCGTCAAGGCTAAGGAGAGGCCTCCCACACCTGATCATACCTGCAACTCTCTCACCATTTCTGAAATAGTTGAAGACAGAGTATGTAGGTCCACTCAGTGGTGGAAAAGAGTGGAAACTACTTGAGACATCTTTCTGAAAGTTGTTTTCCCACTGCAGAGGAATCCTGGGCTTGTGCAGCCCATGTAGGGAATCTGTGCGTGAAACTGTCCTGCCTCTCATAATTCTTAAAAAGAAAAGGAGTACTTGTGGCACCTTAGAGACTAACAAATTTATTTGAGCATAAGCTTTCGTGAGCTACAGCTCACTTCATCAGATGCATGCAGTGGAAAGTGAGCTATAGCTCACGAAAGCTTATGCTCAAATACATTTGTTAGTCTCTAAGGTGTCACAAGTACTCCTTTTCTTTTTGAGGATACAGACTAACACGGCTGCTACTCTGAAACCTGTCATAATTCTTAGTAACTCTACACTGCAGCACCAAAATGGAAAGCTCTATCAACAGCCTGGTAAAATTACACTCAGCTACTCACCTAGGGTGAACCCTACAATCAGAGTGGTTCAGTGGAAGTTGCTGCTTAGTGCTGGTAATGTCAGACTGAGAGAGCAGCTGCTTCTATTACAGCACCAGCCTAGAGGAGGAGCTCCACTTGTCCTGTTTGAAGCCGTAGAGAATGAGATGGAACAGCTGCAATTGCCCCCTTCCTCAGCGCCTCTTTCTTATCTTCTGTAGTTTCCCTTGGGTCCACCTTGCACTGTTCCCTCCTCCTCACCCCTGCCCCTCCAAGACACTCTGCCACTTGGAACCTTGTGCCCTGCTTTATATCAGCAGAGCCAGGAATGAATCTAGACCAATGTCTCTGCTCCAAAGAACATACAATTTCATAGATTCATAGATATTTAGGTCAGAAGGGACCATTATGATCATCTAGTCTGACCTCCTGCACAATGCAGGCCACAGAATTTCACCCACTACTCCTGCAAAAAACCTCACACCTATATCTGTGCTATTGAAGTCCTCAAATCGTAGTTTAAAGACTTCAAGGAGCAGAGGATCCTCCAGCAAGTGACCTGTGCCCCATGCTACAGAGGAAGGCGAAAAACCTCCAGGGCCTCTTCCAATCTGCCCTGGAGGAAAATTCCTTCCCGACCCCAAATATGGCGATCAGCTAAACCCTGAGCATATGGGCAAGATTCATCTGCCAGATACTACAGAAAATTCTTTCCTGGGTAACTCAGATCCCACCCCATCTAATATCCCATCACAGGCCATTGGGCTTATTAACCATGCATATTTAATTACCAAAACCATGTTATCCCATCATACCATCTCCTCCATAAACTTATCGAGTTTAATCTTAAAGCCAGATAGATCTTTTGCCCCCACTGCTTCCCTTGGAAGGCTGTTCCAAAACTTCACTCCTCCGATGGTTAGAAACCTTCGTCTAATTTCTAGTCTAAACTTCCTGGTGGCCAGTTTATATCCATTTGTTCTTGTGTCCACATTGGTACTGAGCTTAAATAATTCCTCTCCCTCTCCAGTATTTATTCCCCTGATATATTTATAGAGAGCAATCATATCTCCCCTCAACCTTCTTTTAGTTAGGCTAAACAAGCCAAGCTCCTTGAGTCTCCTTTCATAAGACAAGTTTTCCATTCCTCGGATCATCCTAATAGCCCTTCTCTGTATCTGTTCCAGTTTGAATTCATCCTTCTTAAACATGGGAGACCAGAACTGCACACAGTATTCCAGGTGAGGTCTCACCAGTGCCTTGTATAACGGTACTAAAACCTCCTTATCCCTACTGGAAATACCTCTCCTGATGCATCCCAAGACTGCATTAGCTTTTTTCACGGCCATATCACATTGGCGGCTCATAGTCATCCTATGATCAACCAATACTCCAAGGTCCTTTTCCTCCTCCATTACTTTTAATTGATGCGTCCCTAGCTTATAACTAAAATTCTTGTTATTAATCCCTAAATGCATGACCTTACACTTCTCACTATTAAATTTCATCCTATTACTATTACTCCAGTTTACAAGGTCATCCAGATCCTCCTGTAGGATATCCCTGTCCTTCTCTAAATTGGCAATACCTCCCAGCTTTGTATCATCCGCAAACTTTATTAGCACACTCCCGCTTTTTGTGCCAAGGTCAATAATAAAAAGATTAAGATTGGTCCCAAAACCGATCCTTGAGGAACTCCACTGGTAACCTCCCTCCAGCCTGACAGTTCACCTTTCAGTAGGACCTGTTGTAGTCTCCCCTTTAACCAATTCCTTATCCGCCTTTCAATTTTCCTATTGATCCCCATCTTTTCCAATTTAACTAATAATTCCCCATGTGGCACGGTATCAAACATCTTACTGAAATCTAGGTAAATTAGATCCACTGCGTTTCCTTTGTCTAAAAAAATCTGTTACTTTCTCAAAGAAGGAAATCAGGTTGGTTTTGCACGATCTACCTTTTGTAAAACCATGTTGTATTTTGTCCCATTTACCATTGACTTCAATGTCCTTAACTACCTTCTCCTTCAAAATTTTTTCCAAGACCTTGCATACCACAGATGTCAAACTAACAGGCCTATAATTACCTGGATCACTTTTTTTCCCTTTCTTAAATATAGGAACTATGTTAGCAATTCTCCAATCATACGGTACAACCCCTGAGTTTACAGATTCATTAAAAATTCTTGCTAATGGGCTTGCAATTTCATGTGCCAATTCCTTTAATATTCCTGGATGAAGATTATCTGGGCCCCCCAATTTAGTCCCATTAAGCTGTTTGAGTTTTGCTTCTACCTCAAATATGGTAATGTCTACCTCCATATCCTCATTCCCATTTGTCATGCTACCATTATCCCTAAGATCCTCTTTAGTCTTATTAAAGACTGAGGCAAAGTATTTGTTTAGATATTGGGCCATGCCTAGATTATCCTTGACCTCCACTCCATCCTCAGTGTTTAGCGGTCCCACTTCTTCTTTCTTTGTTTTCTTCTTATTTATATGGCTATAGAACCTTTTACAATTTAAGTTAAGACGTGACAGGGTAAGGATAGTAGTGAACATAATGGAGAGAAAGGGGGTCAGGTAGAGTGAGGAACAAGATATGAGCCAAACTTCTAAATTAAGACCTTAGATAATATATTGATGGACACTACTGAAAACCCTAAGATAGATGAACACCCTCCTCTCCTCTAACCAGCCAACTGGCTTTCCAGCCATTTCTCCCTTCACCCTCTCCCCCAGCAAAATACTTCAGATTATATAAACCAAACCACCCTAAAGCCTGCAGGATTGGACTTTCTGATTCAAATGAGTTCATACCCTCTGTGTGTGTCCACAGAAGGTGTGTACAGTGGATGCACTTTAAAAGTTTCTACCATTTTGAAAGATGTTGCCAGTTGGAAAACATTTCCCTATACGTAAAATGGGACATACTGCTAGAATCTGTAAAAACGTTCACACTTGCAGGAACCTTTCCAAGTGTGCTGACTATATACCAGAGAGACCAGGTAGGTGAGGTAATATCTTTTATTGGACCAACGTCTCCACTGCATACTGACTATATACCTGCATTTATAGCTCTGTATTGTTGTTATTTGTGTTGCTGTAATGCCTACGAGTCCCGGTCATCAACCAGGACTCTACTGTGCTACATGCCATACAAACATAGAACAAAAATGCATCTCCTGCCACAGAGAGCTTCCAATCTAAGTATATATGTAGCTGGGCTCCTGTGGAACCTCTGGTAGGCACTAAAGTTGCCCCTTTCTTAATGCTTTTCATAATTTTTGAGGGAGAGTAGTGGTGAAAATGCATCCTGCCCTTCCCCATCTCCCTGGGTGTATTAGTCCTTGCAGAGGTTGGAGGAAGCAGTTTGCACATCACTTTTTCTGTGAAGGTGAATCTAGTTCATTGTCTTTAGTTTGTAAAGCCTCATGCCATTCCAATAATCGGGGGAAAACAGCTTATACAAATAATAAGCATTTCCAAGGCAGTACAGGATATAACCAGACATCTTAAAAATAGAGAAAATAGTTTCTCTAATGCTAGAACAGCTCTGGAGATCATATAGGGTACAAAGAAGAGCTGAATTGGAACTTTGCACATGCAATATATTTGACAGGTTTCAGAATAGCAGCTGTGTTAGTCTGTTTCCGCAAAAAGAGCAGGAGTACTTGTGGCACCTTAGAGACTAACACATTTATTAGAGGAAGACAATTAAACAAAAATCTACTTTACATTGCAAATCATTTTTAATATAGAAAAGAAATACAGGATTTCACAAATGTATGTGAACCTCTGCTGCCAACGTGTCATAACATTGAGTGATAAGTGAATGAGTGCTGAGAGAGGAGATGAAAGAGAAATATTATCATAATCTACAGTCTAAAGAAAGGTTTTTAATCCCCCTGTTTTACTGAAGCCATTGAAGGTCAGGCTGGTTCCCAGATGAATCCAAAAAGCCTGGTGCCCTAGCTTCTGTGAATGTTCTGTCTCCTGCACTTGAGTCTCCCCCTGATGATTGACAGTTGCATGGTTGCAGTGGAACATCACTGTTTTGGAGAGAGGCAGTCTTTCAAGCAGCTAGGTCTGTGCATATGCAGGGCTTTGAATCTCAGGGCACAGACTTTCAACTGGATACTTTTCAACTGGCAACCAGTACAAAGAGCAGAGAACAGTGACAAAGACAACCTGTACTGTTAAGTAGTTGGGCTTTTGTACCAGCTGGTGCTTTTCGGGGAATGTGACTTCATTTCTACATGGGAGTTACAATCATCAGTCACAAATGGATAGCTTACTGTACTTAGGTCAGAGTGCAGTAGGAAGGGACACAATCTGTTGGCCAGTCAGAGATGGAAGCAGGCATTGTTTTACTATTATGGTTACTTGGAAATCCTATATTACCCAGAAGTCTAAAACATCCCTGTGACCCTAGGCACACCTGTATTCACACCCTGCACACTACTGCGATAATATTTGTATGAAACCTGCCTTGTGAGGAATCATATGAAAGCTAATGACATGCTGGTTGTTAATGTCATTGTAAAATGCATGTGTTATATGTAAAGTTATAAATTCCCTCTGTATAATGTTACTAGAAGATGTTTAAGACAAAGAATTCCTAGCTAAGAGAAAAGTGATAAACAAAGGGATGTAGGTTTACCTCAATTTACATATTACCTGTAAACAAAGCTATCAAGCTAAACTAGCAGGGGGTTATCTTGAGCCTGAACTCAAGAGACAAAGAATTAACATGGCTCCTGACAGACACAGGAGACGGAATCCCTAAAAGGCCTCTGTGACTTGTAAGACCAAGAAATACCTCTACGAGTACAAGGAACAGAGAGAGACTATCTGGATCCTTCACCTTAGGAGATAAAGGGACAAGCAATTTGATCTCTGTGATGGGTCCTGGCCAGTAAAGAGTTGGAAAGGAGGCTGGGAGTCAGAGTAACTATCTTGAACAAAGACAAATGTTTTGCTCGATTAAGTTTTAGATGAATATTTTTTACTGTTATTTACTTGTAAACATCTCTATCTCTTTTATAAGTATCACTTAATCCATGCTCTTGTTTAATTTTACTATAGACCAATTCAGTGCTGTGTTTGAAGGGAAGGGTGTATTTACACCAGTTACATTAATAAACTGTAATGTACTGATTCTTCAAAAGAGCAGCAAACTTAATATCATCTAATGCACAGTGGTGGGGCTCTGCGTTGCAGAAAAAACATCTCTGAGGAACTTGGGGGCTGGAATTCCCTGCTTGTTACCTGCTAAGCAAGGGCCGGGCCAGGAAAGCCTTGAGGAGTTCTCTGGTGAGGAACACAGACTGGTCTGGCAGGAAGCTGACATGCAGTCTAGACATCAGCAAAACTCCTTCTTGCTGAAGCACGAAGGTAACACAGTCAGGCTCACAGCCCTGGGTATCCCCCGCAGCATGTTACAAACCCCAGGGCTACAGATCTATATAACAGTCTGATGGAGATGTTACCAATAGTAGCAATGTTGCAATGTTGTAGATGAGCTTTTTCAAGTGCTTTCCTCTTCCCTTCAGCATCATCTCACTCTTGTCATAGCTGCTCTTCCTTTATCCATGTACATCCTTTCCCGCATCGCATTCAGCATCTATATGAAACAATTGAGAGAAGGTGAATCAGTCTGATTTGAAATGCCAGACTGAAGTGTTTTACCATTTCTCAGTTATTTCATACAGATGCTGAATAATACGGGATGAGAGGACTGAGCCTTTTGGAATCCTACAGATGGGGGCATTGGAGCTGTAGGACCCAATGCTTACAATGACCTGAGCCATTTCAGGGTGTTTCCATTCACCTGTGCAGTTTCATTGAAAGCAGGACAAGAGTATTTTGTGATCTTTGGTATCAGATGCTACGGAGAGGTCCAGAAGGATGAGAGTGAATGTATTTATTTCCCTTGTGCATGGGCACCAGAACAAAAAGTGTACACTCTGTATCATGCTCCATCCTGAAGCCTGATTGAGAGGGATAAAGGATAGTGACAGTGTTTAAAGTGATCTGAAAAAAGTTGGGGGGGATCTAAGGTCATTCCCAAAGCTGCCTTTCTCCCCTACCCAGCAATTAACTTTCCTGCCAACCCCCAAATCGTTTCTTCCCCCTTCAACCCTCATATCTGTTCTGTCCCCTGCTGCTTCCACATAACTTCTGCCACACCCCCAGCCTCACCTGTGGTCCTCCTGCATGGGGGCTGCAACAGGTTCCTGTCTCCCTCTTCCTAGGCTAGGTGTTGCAGGGAGGAGGTGGGAGGAGGGAGCAGAGCTGCCCTGAACTGCTGGGCTCATTCTGTTCCCTCCTTCCTATTCCATCCTCTGAGGATGGTGTTGGATTGCTGAGAGGAGTGGGACAGAGTGGCCCTGGGGGGTTTTCGCCTTCCTCTGCAGCATGGGGCACGGGTTACTTGCTGGAGAATTCTCTGCACCTTGAAGTCTTTAAACCATAATTTGAGGACTTCAATAGCTCAGACATAGGTGAGAGGTTTATTGCAGAAGTGAGTGGGTGAGATTCGGTGGCCTGCATTGTGCAGGAGGTCAGACTAGATGATCATAATAGTCCCTTCTGACCTTAATATCGATGAGTCTTTTTATGATTGCTGCCTGCTTCATGCAGCATCCATGATTGGCTGCTGCTCCCCAAGAGGTGGGCAAGTATAGAAAGCAGCCAATCAGAGAAGGATGGTTCCTCTCAGTGGTACTAAAAATGTACCCTTCTCAGGAGACTGGTTCACTTTTTAGAAATGTTATTTCCTCAGTTGGCAACCTGTTGTGACCCAATGCACTTTAAGCACTAGATATTGGTAGGTGGTGTGACAGGGTCAGGCCAGATGGCTACAGGAGAGTAATAGAAGGCAGATATATTAGCCCCAGGCTAAGTAGATCCCTTTTCCCTGGGTAAGGTAACAGGGAAGGTTCCAGAACAATCGAGAACCTTCTGGAGACAATTAAGACAGGCTGATTAGAACACCTGCAGCCAATCAAGAAGCTGCTAGAATCAGTTAAGGCAGGCTAATCAGGGCACCTGGGTTTTAAAAAGGAGCTCACTTCAGTTTGTGGTGTGCATGTGAGGAGCTGGGAGCAAGAGGCACTAGGAACTGAGAGTGAGAATGCGGACAGTTGGATGACTGAGGTGTAAAAGTGTTATCAGACACCAGGAGGAAGGTCTTATGGTGAGGATAAAGAAGGGGTTGGGAGGAGGCCATGGGGAAGTAGCCCAGGGAGTTGTAGCTGTCGCACAGCTGTTCCAGGAGGCACTCTAGACAGCTGCATTCCACAGGGCCCTGGGCTGGAACCCGGAGTAAAGGGCACGCCCGGATTCCCCCCAAATCCTCCCAACTCCTGGTCAGACACAGGAGGAGTCAACCTGGACTGTGGGTTCAGAAAAACAGCCAAGCTGAGGGCTGCTATGAAGCTCCAAGGTGAGCAAATCCGCCAATAAGCGCAAGACCCACCAAGGTAGTAGAGAAACTTTGTCACAGTGGCAAAGGAGACTCTTTTTTCCTAGCTTCTTGAATGATTTACTCAGAGAAGGAAGATGAGACTTGGGGCAGTAGTTTCCAAGGTCTCTAGTACTCAGCAGTAGTTTCTTCATTACCTATGGGATTATTGTATGCTTTAGGATGGGTGGTAGTTTACACTTAGTAGAGGAGATGTTAGAAGAAGAAGGCAATCTTTGTTAATGAGGTGTTCACTTCTCTTTCTCACTAGCAAAGGACAGGTATCAAAGTAACAGGTGGTGGCCCTAAATTTACATCAGTGCTTCCATGACTTTTACACATGTGAATGGTCCAATTCTTGGAAGGAGGAGGTTGTGTTGCTGGTCCTGATCTCAGCTCTTGGTTCACGGTGGCCCATCAGGCTATCCTGTATGAGTGATCTCTGTGAAATAAGACTATAATTCCTTCCTGCAATAGGTGCAGGGGTGCTGAAACAATTTGTATAGTGGGGATGCTGAGAGACATTGAACCAAACTGTAAACTCTGTATAGGAAACCATTTCAAACCAGGGGGTGCAACAGCACCACCAGCCCCCGTAGTTCCAGCATCTATGGTTCTGGGTTCTATGGGGCATGACTTCTCTGGTACAGAAGAGAAATGGGTTCTCTTTGTGTTCTTCAAGCAGAGACATAGGCTTGTAGTAATTGCTTGTTATCAGGCTGTATTTTTTCATCAGCCATGTGGAGTTTTCCTCCTTACCATTTTTAATCTTTTTTAATGGAAATGTCTGTTTCCATTGGACATGAAGGATGTTCCCTAATGAGAAATCCATGTTGATAGTTGTGTAAATGAAAGGGTTTTAGGAGGTCAAGGAGGAAAGTGATAGCCCATTATTTAAGGGGTGAGAAATCCACACACATTTGTTTGCATCTACCTTTACGGGGACAGGTACAGTGAGGGGAAAACACCTTTTTTATGTCATTGATATGAGAACTACATCATTATTAGAATTATTTGAAAGAAGCAACTTTCTGGTATTGGGACATTCTTTGAAGTCCTCTTATACAACCAAAACCCATGTGCCAACACCAATCTTTCCTACGACTCAGAGTTATATGGGAGTAGAAGGTTGAGCTGATGCCCCTCATAAAAGATTCAGGACATGGGGCACCATGGTAAATCCTAGACATAGTTCAACTGATTCTATTGTTCTATTGGCTGAAATGGGCTTTTGAAAGCAAAATCACAGGCCTGTAATAGCTAGGACCTTAATCTAAAATAAAAAATAATGCCAAGACTGCACAAAAACGATAAACCAAATTAGAGTGCTGACCAGTGAAGCAATACAAAGGAAAACCAGGTAGTGCCATTTTGTTGAACCACAAGGGAAGAGAGCTCAACAAGAGACCAAGGTGTTGAAAAAATTAGTTGTATTTATCTCTGTTGGAAGCAAGATGTGTTAAGCTCGATAAACCACAATCTTCTATTTTAGGGTCTGAAAACAAACTAGAAACATATCTGTGAAACTAACTAATCTGAGATCTAAAGCTAATGCTATTCAAAAGCAGACTTGAAGCTAATGGAACTACAAATACAAACCAATGAGAAGCAAATCCTCATAGTAACAAAATATAAAATATTTAAATCTTTTATGGCTTCTAAAAGAAAAAAACAGAAAATTTAGTCAACTAATGTTCAGCATCCCAGCAAGAAAAGAATTAGATGATCCAATCATCTTTATGGAAAAATCTTTCCCCTGGTATCTTAGAACTAAGTCTTATACAAACAAGGTCATGTCTATGGATACTTTGGAGTTAGAATTTTGATAAGGCCCAAAAGGTAGAGACTAGGAGACACAGTCAAACAAATTGCCAGACAAAAGCAAAAATCAATGATTGTTTGCGGCTGTTTATGAGAATGTTGGGGCTATTACACAAAGAAAAAAAGAGAGCTGAGCATTTATTGTTAAGCAAGCCTGTCCAATAAAAACATACGTAATTCAATATCCCATGAAATTGCAGGTTACTCATACCAAAGAGCTATAATTGGGGGTGGGGAGGGACAAAACTTCAGCTAAAATATCTAAGAAGACCAGCCCTTGAAGTATTGTCATAATAAGGGACCTATAATAAGATATTAATTAAAAGATTTTTTTTTAATATCAGCTGTTTGTTTGCTTATGTGCCTAGGGCTGGATTTTCGGAAATGCTGAGCACCCACAAAGAGGTTGGAAGTTTCAACTCAACTCACTGGAAGTTGCAGGTGATCATTAACTTGGGAAATCAGGCCTGTGGTGTGTATTTGTTATTGTTATATTTCTGTTAATATTTCTTAAAGCAGATTCCTTAGTATGACTCACAGAGATATTAATATTTTAGGATGTTAGTATTATATTAATAATATTTAATTCTTTCTGCCTTGTTAAAATGTTAGTTATTACTATATACATAATATAATATCAGGAAAAAATCCCTAGAAGTATTAATTTAGATTAAATTAATAAGATTTTTGTGTAGTTCTGTGTATGACTGGATAATTACATGTACATTTTATTAGGTAAAATGTATATCCAAGTGGATAGGTATATAGCTTTTTTTTAGGCTGAGATTTTCAAAAGAGCCAAAGTGAGTAAGGTGCCATTGAAATTCAGAGGGATTTGGGCAGCTAATTCTCTCATGATCTTTTGGAAAGCCATAATTTTAAGAAAATCATTGGAATGAAGACTAAAAACTTATGTCAAAGGCACAAGACCAGATTCTAATCCCCTGACAGAGCCACATTTTATTTTAAGAGAAACCCGATCAGCTTCATTCGGGCTGCTCATGCAACAAGGTATAATTCAGCCTGTGTATTGGGTCATGTGTATTGGACTTCAGAAAAGCAGACTTTGACTCCCACAGAGAACTGATGGGCAGGATCCCCTGGGAGGCTAACATGAGGGGGAGAGGAATCCAGGAGAGCTGCCTGTATTTTAGAGGCGCCTTATTGAGGGCTCAGGAACAAACCATCCTGATGTGCAGAAAGAATAGCAAATATGGCAGGCGACCAGCTTGGCTTAACGGAGAAATCTTTGATGAATTTACACACAAAAAGGAAGTTTAGAAGAAGTGGAAACTTGGACAGATGACTAGGGAGTAGCATAAAAATATTGCTCGAGCATGCAGGGGTGTAATCAGGAAGGCCAAAGCACAACTGGAGTTGCAACTAGCAAGGGATGTGAAGGGTAACAAGAAGGGTTTCTACAGGTATGTTAGCAACAAGAAGATGATCAGGGAAACTGTGGGACCCTTACTGAATGGAAGAAGCAACCTAGTGACAGATGATGTGCAAAAAGCTGAAGTATTCAATGCTTTTTTTGCCTCGGTCTTCACAGACAAGGTCAGCTCCCAGACTGCTGCACTGGGCAGCACAGTATGGGGAGGAGGTGAGCAGACCTAAGTGGTGAAAGAACAGGCTAAGTATTATTTAGAAAAGCTGGACATGCACAAGTCCATGTGTCTGGATGCATCCAAGGGTGCTAAGGGAGTTGGCTGATGTGATTGCAGAGCCATTGGCCAATATCTTTGAAAACTTGTGGTGATCGGGGAGGTCCCAAACAATTGGAAAAAGGCAAATATAGTGCCCATCTTTAAAAAACGGAAGGAGGAGAATCCGGGAACTATAGACCAGTCAGCCTCACTTCAGTCCCCAGAAAAATCATGTACCTGGTCCTCAAGGAATCCATTTTGAAGCACTTGGAGGAGAGGAAAGTGATCAGGAACAGTCAACATGGATTCACAAAGGGGAAGTCATGCCTGACCAACCTGATTGCCTTCTATGATGAGATAACTGGCTCTGTGGATATGGGGAAAGTGGTGGAAGAGATATACCTTTACTTTAGCAAATCTTTTGATATGGTCTCCCACAGTATTCTTGCCAGCAAGTGAAAGAGGTATCGACTGGATGAATGGACTATAAGGTAGATAGACAGCTGGCTAGATTGTTGGGCTCAATGGGTAGTGATCAACGGCTCGATGTCTAGTTGGCAGCCAGTATCAAGCGGAGTGCCCCAGCGGTTGATCCTGGGGCCGGTGTTGTTCAACATCTTCATTAATGATCTGGATGATGGGATGGCTTGCACTCTCAGCAAGTTTGCGGATGACACTAAGCTGTGGGGAGAGATAGATATGCTGGAAGGTAGGGATAGGGTCCAGAGTGACCCTAGACAAATTGGAGGATTGGGCCAAAAGAAATCTGATGAGTTTCAACAAGGACAAGTTCAGACTACTGCACTTAGGAAGGAAGAATCCCATGCAGTGCTACAGGCTGGGGACAGACTGGCTAAGCAGCAGTTCTGCAGAAAAGGACCTGGGGATTACAATGGACGAGAAGCTGGATATGAGTCAACAGTGTGCCCTTGTTGCCAAGAAGACTAATGGCATATTGGGCTGCATTAGTAGGAGCACTGCCAGCAGATCAAGGGAAGTGATTATTCCCCACTATTTGGCACTGGTGAGGCCACATCTGGAGTATTGTGTCCAGTTCTGGGACCCGCCCCCCCCACTACAGAAAGGATGTGGACAAATTGGAGAGAGTCCAGCAGAGGGCAACGAAAATGATCAGGGGGCTGGGGCACCAGAGAGGGTGAAGGAACTGGGGTTATTTAGTCTGCAGAAGAGAAGAGTGAGGGGGGATTTGATAGCAGCCTTCAACTACCTGAAGGAGGGTCCAAAGAGGATGGAACTAGGCTGTTCTCAGTGGTAGCAGATGACAGAACAAGGAGCAATGGTTTTAAGTTGCATTGGGGGAGGTCTATGTTGGATATTAGAAAAACAATGTCACTAGGAGGGTGGTGAAATCTCCATCCTTATGGGTTTCTAAGGCCCAGTTTGACAAAGCCCTGGCTGGGATCATTTAGTTGGGGTTGGTCCTGCTTTGACCAGGGGTTTGAACTAGATGGCCTCCTGAGGTCACTTCCAACCCTAATCTTCTAAGATTCTTCTATGGTTCTATGATTTATTCATACAATGACAACTCAATGAACAGTGAACAGATGTGACTTTTCACTAGAGCAGTGCCCATCAAAAATCACAGTGCCTCTCAAATGTTAAATATTCAAGTAACTGAGACTGAATTAACCTTCAGAGATATTCTGCATTAACATTGCAAAATGCAGACTTTGTAAAATGTGATTTCACTGTGAAATGCACTTATAAATTCACATATAATATACATAGATAGATGTGTACACATACCCCACTTTTGTTGTATAAAATTGTATATTAATTTTAATATATATTACACTGTTTGAGGGAAAAACACTGCTTTCCTGTTAACCGTAACCAATGGAAGACAATGAAAAATCTTGCCAAAATTTGTAGAGATTTTTTGTAGTATAGTAAGAGGTGAAAACAGCAAAACTGTTTGGCAGTTATCAACTATTTCTTGTACTATTATTTAAGGATTATTTACCCTTTTGTGTAAACTCCAGTTTTTCAGCTTCTCTTGCTAAGGAGTTTCATTACTAACCTCTTGTTAATGAATGTTAATAACTTCCTCCCTAGCAAAACAAAGAAATCTCCATAACATTCAAGCTCAGGCCATACAGTAAATGTAAGCTAATAAGTGTCTGTGGCCAATTCATATTCTGGTGTGGTGTGCTTTTTTAGGAGTAGCAATATAAATCTTCAGTTTCACTGACAAAAGAATGAACATTCTTATTACTCTTTATCAACTCACAATTTGAGAGGATAAAATCCCTCTTTATATTGAAATGGGTACATCACCTTGATTTCTATCCATCGTCATGAGCCTTGATATGATTTCATCACACTCATTCATAAAGCTGTGAAGTGATAATATATAATGGGCTTCTGCTAAATTACACATACTGCTGATAGTCTCCTTCACTGGAATAATGACTGAATTAATGATTAGGGGTTAGTTGCCAATAAAGTTGTCAACACAAAATCAGCCTTGGAATAATTCAGACTCAGATATATGATATGTTACTTCAAGTTTGTTACACACAGAGAGAGAGAGAGAGAGAGAGAGAGAGAGAGAGAGAGAGAGAAGTGCAGGATACCAGAAGCTTATCTTTCAATCTACTATTGGCTTGCAAGACTTTTTTACTTTTTGATGCCAATAACTGTCACGTTGACGCTGCCACTTTATTGATTCTTATGGAATTTATGATCTATCATTAGAACAATGCATTGAGAAACTGAAGCATGAATGTTAATGCTCACTAAAAATTACTACACTTGATTTAAACCTTTTCTAATAACTTTTATGAGAAATAGGTTTCAGCAGCCAGATTTAAATCTTCCAGAGGCTTTTTAGTGTTTTTTTTTAAACACATATCATTGCTGTTGTCTTTGGAAATTTGTGTCTTTTCACATCTAATTTTTCTGAGAAGGGTAAGAAAAATCAGTAGTAAAAATTCATAAATTCTGCAGCCTTTCATCACTCAGCCTGCAATTCACTGCTACTTCTAGGAAACCAAGCTTTTCAGTTACGTGGGCATGAAATTTTGACTGACTTTTACAAAGACAGTAAAGTAAATATTTATATGCTTGGTTTATGCCACGTAGATTCATGGGTGAAATATTGGCCCCACTGAAGTCAATGGCTTAATTCCCACTTATAGTTATTACATTTATTGAATTTCCAATGATTCTTGCCTTGTGAGAAGAAGGTAAATAGGAATTTCCATCTTCCCTTCTCCCTACCATTCATTATTTTAGATAACAAATACCTAGTCCTAATTTCTTATCATGCAAAAGTCTCTCCATGCCTGTAACTATTTTCGTCTGGTAACATTTTTAAAAGCACAGGTGTGATTTAGGAGCCTAAGTCATATTTCAAAAGGGATTTAGGCATTTAAGATTCCCAAGTGCCTAATTGTAATTAGAATGTAGGCTCCCAAGTAACTTAATCCCTTTTGAAAATCTTACCTGTCAGATATCTCTGGACTCCCTCTATTTCTGCTATATCTTTCATGAGATTGGTTGACCAGATCTGAGCACAGTATTCTAGTGGGGTATTACCATTGATTTATGTAATATTACCACCATTATTCTTTATCCAATTATTTATACATAGCCTAACGTTTTGTTTGCTCTTTTGACTGCCATGCACATTTCCAGATCATAAGTATACTCAGCAGGAATATATGAAGGAAACAGAAGTGGCAGGGGATGTAAATCACTTTAGTAATTAGTAATAGGAATTTAAAAAAATGAAAGAAAATTCACTGAAGACAGAAAAGAGCTGGAATATTGGTGAAACTAGAACTTGAGACAGACCCACATCAAAACCAATCAAAGAACACAAATATTGGGAATATTTATCTCTCTAAGAACATAAGAATGGCCATAGTGAGTCAGACAAATGGTCCATCTAGCCCAGTATCCTGTCTTCCAACAGTGGCCAATGCCAGATGTTTTAGAGGGAATGAACAGAACAGGGTAATTATTAATTGATCAATCCCCTGTTGTCCATTCCCAGCTTCTATCAGTCAGAGGCTAAGGACACCCAGAGCATGGGGTTGCATCCTTGACCATCTTGGCTAATAGCCATTGATGGACCTGTCCTCCGTGAATTTATCTAATTCTTTTTGAACCCAGTTATAGTTTTGGTCTTCACAACATCCCCTGGCAATGAGTTCCACAGGTTGACTGTGTGTAGTGTGAAGTACTACTTCCTTTTAAACCTGCTGCCTATCCATTTCATTGGGTGTCCCCTGGTTGTGTTATGTGAAGGGGTAAATAACATTTCCTTTTTTACTTTCTCCACACTATTCATGATTTTATAGACCTCTATCGGATCTCTCCTTAGTTGTCTCTCCTCCAAGCTGAAAAGGCCTAGTCTTTTTAATCTCTCCTCATATGGAAGCTATTCCATATTGCTAATCATTTTTTTTTCCCTTCTCGGCACCTTTTCCAATTCTAATGTATCTTTTTTGAGATGGGTAGACCAGAACAGCACATAATATTCGAGGTATGGGCGTACCATGGATTTATATAGTGGCATTGTGATATATTCTGTTTTATTATCTAACCCTTTCCTAATGGTTCCAAATATTCTGTTTAGCTTTTTTTAAACTGCCAATGCATATTGAGCGGCCGTTTTCAGAGAACTATCCACAAAGACTCCAAGATCTCTTTCTTGAGTGGTAATAGCTAATTTAGACCTCAACATATTGTATGTATAATTGGAATTATGTTTTCCAGTGTGCATTATGTTGCATTTATTAACATTGAATTTCATCTGTCATTTTGTTGCCTCATCACCCAGTTTTGTGAGATCCCTTTGTAACTCGTTACAGTCTGCTTTGGACTTAACTATCTTGAGTAATTTATTATTGTCTGCAAATTTTGCCACCTCACTGTTCACCCCCTTTTCCAGATCATTTATGAATATGTTGAACAGCACTGATCCCAGTACAGACCCCTGGGTGACACTGCTATTTAACTCTCTCCATTCTGAAAACAGACCATTTATTCCTGGCCTTTGTTTCCTATCTTTTAACCAGTTACTGATCCATGAGATGACCTTTCCTCTTATCCCATGACTGCTTATTTCACTCAAGAGCCTTTGGTGAGGGACTTTGTCAAAGGCTTTCTGAAAGTCCAAGTGCACTAAGCCAGATCACCCTTGTCTACATGTTTGTTTGCCCCTCCCAAAGCATTCTAATGGATTGGTGAGGTATGATTTCCCTTTACAAAAGATGGGTTGACCCTGTGTTCATCTATGTGTCTGGTATTCTGTTCCTTACTATCGTTTCAACCAATTTGCCTGCCACTGAAGGTAGGCTTACTGAGCTATAATTACCAGGATTGCCTCTGGAGCTTTTTTAAAAATTGGCATCACATTAGCTATCCTCCAGTCATCTGGTACAGAAGCTGATTTAACTGAGAGGTTAATCCATATCCAGAATGTTGCAGCTAGACCCTGGCTCTGTAATAGAGTTAATCAAAACCTTGGATCCAAACAACTCAGAAAATTAGGATCCAGGTTTGAATCAGTATCTGTAGCTTGGGCCTGTGTGTTATCTGAACTGTGTTCTTAAAAACTAAGACTGCATTTTTCCTTCTCTTCCTCAAACTTAACTGTTCTGCCTTCTTCTCTCTGCCTCAAATTTCATGAGGCAATTGCTTCACATCTCTCTGACATTTTGGTTTACATAGGTCAATTTGTAAAATGTCAGTTTTCTCCCTCTCTGAAACGGAGACAGGATATATAAATACACACTGAAGTTATCTGACAGCTGCTTTTAGTTGTGATTTTGTTTCTGTTTTATGTTAAGGGCTGTTAAATGTTCATTTCACCTACTGTCTCTGTTTGTTAAATCAGGTCTGGCCAATCCAGTCTCCCTGACATTGTTCATTTGATCAGTGTTATTCTAGAAAGGGTACTTTTATAGGCTCTACTGAGTCTCTGTACAATCAGAGCACAGTATGTTCTCTGGGTGTCTTTAGGCATATCCATGAATTATGGAAATAGCTATTAATCCATAGGGATTTGCAAACCTCTAATTCCATAACAACTGTATTTTGAATAATTTTGCATATTGTTTTTTATCTTGAAGTTTATAATTTTTATTTAATAATTATTTTAATTTTTATTATAATTTTTCACTTTTCCAAACTTTGGGGCTATATGGACCCTGAGTTCATGGAGAAATCAGATTGTGAAAATAATACTAAAACCTAATATTCTTCAATACTTTTTGCTAATAAAAATTGTTCCAGACATATGTTAAGCTTTAAAAATACAGTATATATTTAGGAAACTTTTTAGGAAATCCTTTTGTTTTGAGCATCATATGAGTGTCAAGGCTGACTGATACTTTCAGTTGCATTAGATTCCAGACCCATCATTGTGTTTCAAAGCTGATAATTTAGCACTTATTGTCTGTCAAGACAGAGAAAACTAAGACTACATTTTATATTTGGCGATCTTTTGTTTTCACCTTTGAATATATTGGACATCTGTTCAATACCTATCATTCAAGTTGCTGTGCAGCACGAAAAAAAAGTAAGTTAATTTTTGATTACATAATTTCAGTGAGCTTAAAATTCATTTTCTGGGAACTTTAATGCTAGTGAAACTTACTCACACAAATGTTCATAGAAAATGAATACAAGAGGGTTGCCAGTTGGCCAAAACAAGTCCTTTTAAACATGGAAACACAAATTCATGGGAAATGTATTGTGATATTTGCTCAGCTCTAGTAAGGATATTCACCTGCTATTGAACTTGGCCAGATTCATACTAGCAACCGTTTGGACATATTTGTTTCTGCCCATAAGGGGGAATAACTACAGCCAATGCACTGCCTATTGCTTGCCTATTAACATGCATAGACTCCAGATAAAGTATGGATTTGAAATGCCCTTTTCATAGGGCTATTTTAAGTTGAGTAATACCTAGTATTGTACTGGAGGCAATATACTTTTCATACCATAGGATGTGAGAGCACTTATTCAGTTTAAATATAAGGTAACAATATCAAAGCTTAGCCAGGGCTCTACATTTTAGTTTTGATGAGCAAACTCTTTGGATGAGAATGTGTGTCAAATATGGCTGTGGGGCACTGTGATTGTGCCTTGATGACAGTGTGGTCAGAATATCTGTTTGAATGAAAGTGTTGGTGTGTCATGGGGTACATGCACCCCATGCTGGCCCAGCAACCAAAGGGTTAATACAGGCACTGCTGGCCACTGCTGACTGGCAGTCTCACAGCAGCTAGAAGGATAAAAGGGAGAGGTGGGATGGCTACCAAAGGAGTGAGCAGGCCGGAGAAAGGAACTCCTGTCAGCAAACTGCTGAAGAGTTGCCCAGGGACAATGCCCCAGGAAGGGATGAACAGACCACAGACTGAAGAGCCTGCAGAGGCCTGGGGGAAGGTAGGAAGGAGCTCAGGGCTCTGTCAGACTCGGCAAACCCTGAGCTTGCTTGTCTTGCTTGAAGACTCTGAGCTGGAACCCAGTGCAGTGGGTGGGCCTGGGTTCCCTTACCCATTCCCCTAATGGACTAGAGAACAGAAAGGATTTCAGATTCCTGGGTACCACAAAAGGCTGATAGCCCCACTGAGCTGAGTGAGCCAGGGCCACACCCTGGCTGGCCAGGAGGGGGAACCATTGCACTGATGTACCAACTCACATTGTGTTAAGGAGTGCTCAGTAGTCAATTTCAGGCAATCCAAAACCCATTAATAAGAAAATGGTGACACTGAAAGCAAATGGACACATCTTTCACACTTACGCTAATACATTTGGCTTGGATCATGAAGAAACAATATCAGAACTGGGGGGAAGAGGGAGACAATTTTAAAGCTCAACGGTCATATTTTTAAAGAAGAGAAGGCATAAACATGCACACACGCATTCTACACTTTCCTACCTGTTTACATGCAAAGAGTGTTATATTTGCATGTGCTATTGTGGTAAATGTGGCAGGCAAATGTGGTTCACTTGGATTTGCAAGTGGGATTCTGTCTCATAAAATGTTGTTCCTAAATTATCTTAATGATACTGTGCCAGATTCATCCTTTTTGTAACTCTGTTGCCTTCCGTGGGCTTACATCTGGAATAAATTTTTGCCAGTTGTTTCTGATGCAAGAAGAATTTATGAAAATATGGGAGGCTGATACATTGCATTGTACTTCTGAATCTATTACATTTTATTGTAAGGTGGCGTCCCATCCCAATATCAAATAGGGACACATACTTTTTTATTTTGATGACATTGATTCTTTGAGTTTCTCAGTCTTTACAATTTCTGAGTCCTGTATAGTACATGTTTAATATCCCAAAATGGCCTTTTCCTGAGTTAATATTTGCTATCATTTATTTTATGATCTATTTAGCCAAAAGTGTTTTTGATTGAAGTTGATGACATATGAAAAAAGGATATCTTCCTATTTTCTGAAACATTAAAATTAACATCTGTTGCTGAATATTATTTATTATGACAATTTCAGCATTAGTTTTATTATTGTATCTACCAAAGTCACAAAGCAGAACTTCTGAGTTTAATACTTCTCATGATGGTATCAGAGCACAAAAATGCCATCCTGTTTTGATATCAATGATACTAAAGTGAGCTGAACAGAATTAGGAAGGTCATAGAGACTTTTGGGGGCATGACTCAAGACTGATCATTATTTTTCAAAATATGTTTTAACAGTACAGAAAGTAGAACATACTCGAGATTAATGCATGGTGCAATCTGTTCTGTTTCAGAAATATTACATTATAAATTGGTAACAGGATTGGATAATAGCATGGTGAATTCTGGATGCTTAGGGTCCCAAAATGAGATAAAAGACTGTTGTGGGTGCGGGATCCAGCAGATATTTTTGGGGCTGTTTGTAGATAGACAGGGAATTGTTTAGGGTAAGGAGAAGAGGGTCAATGAAATAAGCCCTCTACTTAAATGGAAGGTGGAGGAAGGGGCCAAGAGGCTGCCTTCATTAAGATTTGTAGGTGAAGAGAAGACCGGTTGGCTGACTGCAATGGGGGCATTCTCCCTTTGAGAACCTTCTAGCAGCTGAGTGTGGTACAGCAGTTCTGTTCTCATGCCTGGCACCTCCTACAGCTGCTGGCTAGCCTGGGTGGGTCTTATGTGACATGGCCCTCCAGCCAAGTCACAAAGTCCAAATGAATCCCTTCCAGGGTAGTAAAGAGTCCAATAAATGAACACCCCATTGCCCTCACTAAGGTCTTCAGCCCCAGCTCAGGCCCTTTAAATTAAACCCTTTGTTCAGGGCTGATGACTTTTGGGAGTTCCAGGACCTGATGAAGTGAGCTGTAGACCTGCTTCAGATTCTGCTGGGAATCCTCGACTTCTTCCATCACAGGCTCCTGGACATATTGCATACTTCTTCAGCACAGGTGGTATTGCTGATGAACTAAGCTCAGGCTCTCAAATAAGCCCTATCCTCTTCTTTGAGTTTATGCCATTGTGGCTGGTAGGGGACCCTAGGCCCACCCACTACTCTGGCTTCCAACCCAGGGATCCTGTAAACAATAGCTACTCATTGCTTGATTTCATTTCACTGATGCTTCTTCCCTGGGCCGCTTTGTATCTGGCCCCTTTTAGTTTTAGTTTCTAGAAGATAGGGGTCAGGAGCCTGAGTCTGTTGTTGCTTATTGGTAATTGGAGGAAAGGCTAGGAAGCCTTCACTTCTGGGTTTGAGAGGATGCCACTTTGGATTTTTGCTGGGAAATTTTTCAATGTAATTAGGATCCCAAAACTCAAGGAACACAAGATCAAAGTGACTGAAACCAAAACACAGAACATTTGCCGAATCCCCTGTAAAGTAAAAGCACAGAGTTCCACGTGTCTGTGCAGAGCTGTATATCCCTGGCCCCCCACTTTTTGTAGCTCAAGTTAGTGTTTAGTTTCTCACTTTCATGAACAATACATTTATGAACAGTGTCTAAATGAAGATCTACACCACTGCTTAAGTTGATCTAACTTACGTCACTCAGAGGTGTGAAAAAGACACCCCTGTAGGTGATGCAAGTTACAGCAACCTAAGCATAGCTTCCACCGGGCGCAGAGGTGCATCGGCATAGTGCATCTTCACCAGTCACGCTACAGCGGCGCAGGTGCATCAGTGCAGCTGCACCGATTAGCGCTTCTAGTGTAGACCTGCCCTAAGCGTCAAAAGAGCAAAATGTGATTCTCAGCAAAGGCGCAGGGCTGTGTGATAGGAAGTGCGAGTGGAAACAGTGACACCCAAATAATAGTAATAATGAATACCTGGCATTTCCCATGACAGAATTCGGTAGTAATGGTTCAAAGCACAGCAAGAGCACTGATAACTAGGGTCTACTGGGCTGGGCGCAACTCTGGGAATCAGATCTGCCTCCCAGCCCTAATCACTGCGGCAAGTCACTCTGCCCGGTCAGTTTCTTCATCTATAAAATGGAGATAACGATGTTACTAGTCCCTTTTTGTACTTTGGGTAAGAGCCATGAAGGGACTTAGGTGTTGCAATGCTGAGTGTCACAGCACCTAGGATATCACAGGAACACACTGTGATCCACAGAACTGAGTTAGGCACCTAGGCTCCCTGTGCAATGCATGGGGAGAGATAAGTGCCTAAGAATGCCATCCGCAAAAGCCAAGACTACTGCTCCCTGCCTAAGCTAGGCAATGGTAGAGGCTGATAACAGATGTGCTAAGCCCTGCCTGTTTCTCAGAGATAGGCACCTACATCCAAGCTGCATTGAGGCACCTGTGTCAATTTAGCTATCCCCAAACAGGAACTCACCACCTGGAATCAAACAGCTTAGGCACCTACTTTGTAGACCCCACCCTTTGAGAGCTAGAAAATGCAATCTAACAGCTAAGTGTTATCATAGGCTGTAATGCTTTGGATCGATGCTGCAGAAGAGTGTAACATAGCTCTTTATGGCCTCAGCGAGATCTCCCTAGAGAAGCAGTGGAAGCCCAATTGCATTGCACATTTAAAACTCGCCTGGACCAAATACTAATAAATGCATGAGTGGGCACAATCCTGTGTTGGCAGGGAGAAGGACTGGATGGTCTAACTAGTCTTTTTAATCTCCAGAGTCTGTGATTTACAAACATTGACCAATGAATCCGCACTTGTCCGATGTGAGTGGAGAGCGGATTGGGATTTGAGGAACATCACCCTAGTGCAGACTTATTTATTAAGATGGATGGGTGTTGCATGGCTAGGCAATGTGGCTGAATAGATTGGGCATTGGCCTGGGAGTCAGGAGTGATAAGCTCCGTTCCTGGCTCTGCCACTGACTCACCATGTAATCTTGGGCAAATCCCTTAAAATCTTTGTGCCTCAGTTTCCTGATTTGTAATTATGCTTATGCATGTTTGTAAAGTGCTTTGAGGTCTTTCAGTGAAAGGTGTGATGTAAGTGCTGAGCATTTATAGGTAGATAAAAAAGACAGGAACACTGCCCTGAGGAGCTTACAAAATCAGTCTAAATCAGAAGCACAATAAAGATGCCAGTGGGGGTTGGCGTAGGGAGGAGGAGAAGAAGGACAGGAAGAGACTGACACAGAGAACAAACCATGCCCTTTTCACTTTTGGCTTGCTTATTACATCTGTTGCACTAGATTTCTGTTAGCCTGGGTGTGTTTAACCTGTTAAGTCACAACAGCTCTGCACCTGACCAAAGAAAGAGCTTTGAACTGTGGTGTCCCCAGGCAGCACTTTCCCTTATGTCTGAGGCAAACAGTCCTATGCTGATCAAAATTTTACATAAAAATCCGCAGACTCTGGTGCTTTCACAACCAAGCCATAAATCCTTGTGGCGTTTAACCTCGCTTGAGGACATGCGGGTATCAGTCCACTCCCTGCCTGTGCCCCCCTTCTCCCCCAACCTCTGCATGCCCTACCTGTGCCCCCCCTCTCCCCAACCCCTGCACTGCCTTGTGGCCCTAGTCCTCTGCACCCCCTACCCACACTGTGCCCCCCACCTCCCGCAGGCATTTGTTGCAGCCGACCTCGTAGAGTACAGCCCTCCCTCCTTCAGCCAGGGCACTCGGAGCCCTGCAAATAGGTTTGCCAGGTGTCCGGTTTTTGACCGGGACGCCCAGTCAAAAAGGAACCCTGGTGGCTCTGGTTGGTACTGCCCACCAGGCCGTTAAAAGTATGGTTGGAGAAGTAGTGGGGGCCTGGGGCTAAGGCAGGCTCCCTGCCTGCCCTAGCTCCACATGGCTCCCGGAAGCGGCTGCCATGACATAGGTGGACAGGGAGGCTCCGTGCGCTGCCCCCACCCTGAGGGTTGGCTCTGCAGCTCCCATTGGCTGAGAACCACCTCCTGCACCCCAAACCGCCCAGCCCTACCCCAGAGCCTGCACCCCCAGCTGGAGCCCTCACCCCCTCCTGCACCCCAACCACCTGCCCCAGCCTGGTGAAAGTGAGTGAGGGTAGGAGACAGCAAGCGATGGAAGGAAGGGGGATGGAGTGGGGGTGCGGCCTTAGAGAAGGGGCAGGGTAGAGGGCGGGCCAGGGGTGTTTGGTTTTGTGCCGTTAGAAAATTGGCAACTCTACCTGCGAGTGCAATCCTGGTGCTCGGGAGAGCCTGCTCCACCCAGGGTCACTGGGCCCACAATCCAGGGGGGGAGGGTGGCGGGAGGACGGAGCACCCTATGCTCTGGCCGGACGCTGCTGGATCCAAACCTGTAGTAGGGGGGGAGAGAAAGGGGAGGGCGTGACGCTGCTGGGCCAATCCTGCCACCGCCCCATTTTTGCACCTCCCTCCCCCGTGGCTCTGTGCCCTGGGTGACTGCCCTGCTTTCCCCTCCCTAGTTACAGCCCTGACTGAAAGCCAGTACAGCTGCATAAGAAGCCTTAATACTCGTTCCAAGTGTAACTGGATTCCTCCTGCCTCCAGCTAATTAAGGTTTGGCATGGCCTTTCACTATTAATTCACAAAGTTCTAAGCAGTTTGTTCACTGGAGCACATGTTCCAGTGAAAGACCACATTAGTGTTAAAGTGGCCTTCCAGATGACATGCATTGCATTAAAAACAACCCAGAAACAAATCTCTTGACTGGGAATTTCTTGTTTCTGAGCCGCATGTATCTAAAATGGCTAAAATAAACTTCCAGCACTTTCTCTTATCTACAGCATAAATGTGCTGCTGAAGGCAAAAGTTCAGAAAAGCAAAAACATTGAAAGGAAGTTCCATTTCCTGAGTGAAAAGTTCAGCTCTGAAAAGGTCTGCCAAGGACAGGACATGACTCTTTGTCTTATTTAGAACACATAGACCAGTTATTATTCATATTGTTGACAAAAATATATTAACCTAATGAACCTGACAGTCACATCACTGTATGCACATCCTGTGTCTAAGCAAAAATGGGCATTTAGGTGTTAGAGTCTATTTTCCAGCTCCTATGTAAGGTTTTAGACATGAGACAATAGGAATTTTTAGAGAGGTATGGATCCTTGCATATCCCTTATGTAAAGTCTTAGAACACTGGGACGTTCCAGAAGACTGGAAGAAAACTTACATTGCGCCAATATATAAAAAGGATATATGAGATGATCTGGCTAATTATAGGCCTGTCAGTCTGACACAGATCCTGGGCAAGATATTGTAGAGGCTGATATGGGACTTGATTGATCAAAAATTAAATGAGGGTAATGTAATTAATGGAAAACAACATGGTTTATGGAAAATAGATTCTGTCAAACTACCCTGATATCTTTTCTTGATGAGATTACATGTTTGGTTGTTAAGATAATGGTGTTGATGTAATGTACTTTGACTACTGTAAGCCATTTAACTTGATACCACATGCCATTTTGACTGAAAGCAAGAATGATATAAAATTAACCTGGCACAAAATAAATGGATTAAAGCTGATTAAATGATAGATCTCAAAATGTAACTGTAAACAGGGAACCATCATCAAGCAGGCGTGTGTCAGCTGACTGGGATAAGGGTGGTCTAGCCTCGTGGTCAGAGCAGGCATCATGAACCAAGGACTAGGGTCAGAGCCGGAGGCTTTTGTCAGAAGCTGGAGCCAAGGAGGGAAGGAATTGGAGCAAGCAGGGTAGCAGGCAACGAAGAGTTCAAGGTGGGAGCAGAACAGAGGCAAGACTGGGTGCAAGGCAGAAATGGCAGGAGCAATGTAACACAAGAACAGGCACAGTGTCTCTTTTCCCTCCTTCACCGTCTCTGTTCCTTTGTCCCAGCTAATTGCCACACACAATTCTTTTCCAATTCTGCCCCCCACCCCCCGCCCTCTGTCTCTTCCATCTCTACTTCTGGTTCAGCCCTTCCCATCCTTTTCCTCTGTCAGGGCCCAATCCTACAAATCCCTTACTCATGCAAGTAGCCCAGACTTCAAATGGACTAATCACATAAGTAAGAACTAGCTATGTAAATGAGGTATTGCATGATCAGGTTTTTCTTCTTTTCTTTTTTTCCCTTAGCTTCAGAGAGCTGTGAGGAATGTCCTTTTATATTGGTATGTTAATGTTAAGGGAAAGGTATTGTGTAACACTTGAATACACATCACATTTGGCATCAAGAATAGAGAAGGACGCAACAATCAGTCCTACAGGAAACTTGTTTAATTGGTTATGAAAGGTCATATGTCAAGCACAGCGAGAAACAGTTGCCTCTGTAAACTCCAGAAATTAAAAACTCACCCAAAATGCTGGACTATGCCATTCCCTCTGAAGGATTTCCCCTAGGGTATCAGAATGCTCTACAGCTGCTGCATCTACACAAATTTATACACTCAGACTTTGTCTTTTCCTTTCTCTCACAATGCACCCCACACATGCTCATCAGTCCCAAACTGAAGTAAGAATGTCTCTGGGAAGGATGTGTGGTCTAGCAGTTACACCATAGGAAGACTGGGGATAATGGAGGGATGTGAAACTAATCTCAATTGAGGCACAAAAGTTCATCTTTCATGGTCCTGGAACCTTATGTTGTTTCTTCTGTGTGGTGGGAGACTTTCTGCTCTACAGCATGAAATCCATTGAATACCATGGAGTTTTTCTGACAAAAGATGCTCCCTTGTTGAAGGATAGGTGGTTTTTAAGGCTTCAGATTGGTATGTTAGTCTACATAAAGTTTATTTGCTATGTTGTTGAGGTGTCAAAATTCAATATCTTCCATTGTTGTTTGCGGTGTTGAAGTTGGTCCAGTGAAGCATGTTAGCTCACCCCTGTTGTGTCTCTGCTTAAAGTTCTGTAATTTTTGGAGTTACTCTGCACCCCAAACTCCTGTGGAGCCATTAGCATACCAGGTGTACCATGTCTTAGAGACAAGCACTGTAGGTGCTTCAGGAGCTAGGTCTTGTAGGCACTAGCCATGGTAGGTTCCAATAAGCACTCACACATGGCTAAGGAAAGGGTTTTCACTAGTGCTGGTAGCAAAGAGGAAAGACGGTAAATGCCGTAGGTACAGAGGTCTGAATAGTTACAGTGAGCAAGAGCAGTTCCTGTTTGGGTCTCTGGGGTAGTCTGGTTGAGAGTCAGGGCTCTTCAGTCCTACTGCCTGGAGTGCTCTCTCCAGTCCAGTCTCTATTCAAGCAAATAAGCATTTGTGGGTTTCCAAGCCAGGCTCAGCTGATGCCTCCCATTTGGTCCCTTTGTACTGGTTCCCTGCTCAGCCACTGCTCTCCCCCATAAATCCCACACAACCCTGGACCCAGCTGCGATGTCTAGCACTCACAGCCTGTTTCACATTCTGCTCTTTCCACAGTTCCTGGAGGTTCCCTGTAGCTCCTGGACCCTCCTACCATGCTGCCCCCACTCCCAAACAGAGCCCGGCCCTTTCTGGTTCAGTAGGAGCTTCCCCCTTACCTGGCCGGGGAAGAGGAAGTGCAATGGGGAGAGGGCTGATAGGAGATGTAGTCTCTGCTTAGCTGGGGGAAGGGGATGTTCAGTGCAGAGAGGGTTTTGGAGATCTATCACAGTTACATACCATAAGCTGCATTCTTATTTGATTATTTTGATGCATCTTAGGGCATGTCTATATGGTGAAACCCCCCAAAGTAGCTACTGCCCACTAGCTACTCTGTATTAACTCCACAAGTCAACATTCTTACTCCTCACTAAGAGTGCCTTTGTGCTGCTCAGCTTATGTACTAAACTAAAGCACACAAAGGGACTCTTAATGTAAAGTGAGAGTGTCCATGCGGGGAGTTAGTGCAAAGTAACTAGTGAGCTTTAAATTCTCACCATAGTCTTCTCCATGCCCTAAAATCTATAAATACTGCAAACGCTGTATAGACAGCATCAGTTCTTGCTCCCACTGGAATCAAAAGTAGAAACTCTTGGCCAGAATTTTCAAACGTAACTAGTGATTTTGCGTGCCTCCATTTTTGGCTATCCAACATGAGATACTTTCAGGAGGTCAGATTTTTCAGAAAGTGCTGAGCGCCCACCCTGTGAAAATCAAGTCCCTTTGAAACTTCTCAAGCTGGGCGTCTTCAAATTGAGGTGCACCAAATCACTATATTTTAAAGTGCCCAACTTGAGATGTCTTGACGGGCTTGATTTTCACAGGGTGAGTGCTTAGCACTTTCTGAAAAATCAGATCTCCTCGAGGCACCTCGAAAAATGGAGGCACCCGAAATCACTCATCACTTTTGAAAATCTTGGCTCTCCTGGACTTCAGTGGAGGTAAGACTGAGCTCACAGTATGAGACTAATGTTTACTTTGTTATTCTATGTTTATTATTGTGGATGCCCACCTGTCATTATAAAAGGTTTTCCTTCTTCTATTACCCAGTATGTGCATTTTCTTCTTTCTACCCTTTCCTCCATGCTATTTATCAGAATCCACACCTTTGCTGTGACTAGAACCTGAGAAACAAACTTTTTTTTTCCTGGAACTATTTTGGAGGAAACTTGTTTTGTGTATGTGTTCAATCTTTTTTTTTTTAAACCAAAAATCCCTTAAATCCATAAATAATCACAGAGCCAGCATTGGAGATGTGTACTGAAAAAAATGTTGAAATACTGGCAATGATGGTGGAGGGATTATTCCTTGGACTCCACTGGTGATGGGAGAGCTGGTTTGTCTCTCTTGTGAATCCTAGTGGCATCTGAGCATACAGGATATAGAATAGCATTGGATTTGCTGTTTCAGTGCCCCTCCAACAGGGTGTTGGTCATTTAAGAGGATGCTGTAAATATCACTGTGTCCTGTTTTGATTTTTAATTCCTTTAATTTTGCAACAGGTTTTCTCTCCAGCTATTGGTATTTATTAGAGTCTTTTCATATAATCTGTTTCTCCCTTGCTAATTGACAATACAGAGAAACAGTGAAACTGATTATATTTAAAGTGTTGTCAAAAGCACAAAGTTAATGTGGCACAAATAAAAAGAATAGGTACAAATTTATCAGACAGAACAGTGATTTTTTTTTCCAGGTTGCCAGTATTTCTTTAAATTCTTCTAAACTCAGCAGGGTGTCAGGAGTTCTGGAGATACCACCAGCAGAGACCTCAGAGTACTTTGATCTAAGCCACCCAGGGTGTGGAGAGGAGCTTGCAGAAATAAACAAAAAGAGAAGCATATTTCTAGAAATATATGGCAGGAGATTAAGTTTAGAAAAATACATTTTTGTTAAGTAGACAAGCTGAAAAAAAATAAAAGTTGGCAGTTTTCCAATCTTTTCCTGACAAAAATATATTTTTTTCAAATGTTTATTTATAAGACTTATTTAGTTCAAACCAGTATGGTTTCTCCGTTACTATTCATATTCACATACTAATGAAATTTGCATGATAATTTGTATACCAAGCATTCTTCTTCTCCCTTGCAAAATCCTAGGTCTTTAAATGGCTTAAACAGATAACTCACATATGTCAGTGAATAACTGGCCAGCATAAGGAGTGTTAGTCACCCCTGTTGGCCCAAGGTGTGGGTGTGTGCAAATTGCACAAGCTTATGCCGGTGGGAACCACTATCCCTAGGAAGATTCACCCCTAGGCAGAGGACAGCTGATATCTGTGTAAGCCACCTAAGAGATCACCATGAAAGGGGCTTACATTTGCACTGCCAGCTGCCTGTGAGTCTTGCTGGCAGAAACTGCTCTGGGGATGTATTGAATTAACACATCCCCAGGCTTCCTTGGACACGCCCACCTTCCTGGTTAGGATCATACACTAGAGGACCACTTCACTAGAATGCACTGAGGTGCATTATGCCGTCTGGGGCAGTAGAACAATTGCCTGAGCATAAAAGACTTTCATGTGTTCAGTAAGCATTTGTGACTTAGAATTGGGAGAAATTTTTTTTCCTGTGAGTGGGGCAATATCCCACATACCATTTAGTGAGTCCGGTTCAAATTTTTAACAAAATTGAATGTAAGTGTAAAAGGAAGTGATCAATACTACAATGAAAATATCTCTGAATGACATCATAACTCAGACTCTGGTGATCAGAGCTTAGCATGTCTTTCAGCATGTGGGTATGTCCGCTTCTTCCAGTGCATTTTACAACATTGATTTGCAAATTTAAAAAAGAAGAAAACGGGAAAAAAAACACCTGATTTTTGCCACAACATTTCTTTGTAATCCTACTTATCTTGTGGAGGGTAAATCTAGTATGAAAAGATGATACCTTTTAACTGAGAGATTTAATTATATTTAGGTCAACAAGATCAAATAGTTTCATTTATCTTGTATAAAATAAATTATATTTCAATTCTTGAAAGCTGTGATGTTTTAGTAGTGATTTTTTATTTGAAAATGATCTGCTTTTTCTGAGCCTGTGAAGAATGGAGTTATGATCCCAATAGTATATTAAATTACTTAAAAATTAAAACTTTTTCTATGAAAGGTTTCATTTGTCCAAAACCAGTTTTAATTAACTGTTTGATCTAGTTATTCATCTCCTCCCGCACTGTCTAGCTATATAAAATTGTTAATCTATTCATTCTTACATCAGCTATAAGACTTAAGACGTAATAGATATCAGTACCTTGATATCTCAAGTCTTATAGGAATTACAAGCAGTGTAATCCAACTGACTCTTTAAAATTAGGTAACTAACATAAGAAACCTTAATTTGAGATAATAGTGATAAGCAAGAAATTCATAATATATGGCCGAGAAACACACAGTTCTAAAACAGTTTCTTTTGCATCAGCTATTAGGCAGTTCTTCTTTGAGTACTGGTCCCTATGGATATTCACTGTGGGTCTGCATGCACTCTGTGTGCCTGGGATCAGAAATTCATCAACTGCAGGTCCATTGGTCCAGACCTGCATCCTTTGCCTCCTTGTACTCCCAACCAAGGGTATAAGGGGCAACACTGACTGACCATCTCTCAGTTTCTCTACTCATGGACCAGGATGGATCCCTTCTGTGGAGTCCATGGCCTTGATCTTCAGTTAGTTAGATAAACTGTAAATAGTTTGCTAGATATTTAGATAGCCATAGAACTAATTAGCTAGATTAGGGTTCGGGGGTTCCTCTACCCTTCGTTCCCCCGCCACTTGGGACATCTATTATGCCCACAGTTCTAGTTTTTGTACCCTGCCTATCCTGTCCCCGAGTCTCCCCAGTGAGTGACCCACATGAGAGCTGCCTATACTGCCTCTGGGAGGCACACATTTCCTCAAGGTGTGGCAGCTGCTGCTGCTCCTTTTCCCCCTTGTACCAGGAATTCAGAATCTGTAGACATTTTATGGATCTCTCCATGAGGCCCCATTTAGACCCAAGGCCTCCAGCTCCCTATCTATGCTATCACCCCTCCATCATATGAGCCCTCCAGCTTGGAATCCTCCAGCAAGCACAAGGAGTCTACTAAATGGAGGCATGAAGATGTCAGGGGTAAACACACTTACAAGAAAAGGAATATATCACCCCCCAGATCCTCCAAAAGAGGGTTCCTCTGGCATTGCCTGAGACTGTGGCCTGGAATGCATGCCTCCAGAGCTCATGGAGCAGAGGTCGGTATCGACGGTACTGAAACAGCTACCATTCCAAAACGGTGCACTGAATGGGTGGGACCAACCCCAACACTGCCCAGAGACAGAAGGACTGTTCTGCCTCTGCAACAGCAACACCAATCCAGCAGAAATCCACCACTTCCAAGATGGCACTATGGTTGCGCTCTGCTGAGACCTCCATATGCTCTCCCCAAAGATCTGGCAATTGTCATGGATCAGGACTCTCTGATCATCTCTAACCCGATTCTACTGAGAGATGTCTGGACACAATCAACATGGCATTTGCTGGTTCTGAGCACCAGCTGTGAGGTAGAGGCTCCAGCACCTGTTCAGGGCAGGATGCATTGGCTCCACCACTAGAGCCTGATAACTGCTACTCATCTGACAAAACCAACCTCATACTGACAGCCAGGCTAGGAGCTGTCAGCCCTCACAATGTGCAGTATTGGCCAAGAGACCCATGAGGCCCACCTCCTGTCCATCAATCTTATTGGAGCCTGTGGAACTGTACTTTCAGGCACCAGAATATAAAGACCCTGGACATCATTCTCAACAATGGTCCCTTCCCAGAGAGGAACCAGAGTCCTCACAGGAGCACTTGGTTGAGGAGGAACAGCCGGTACCATCAAATCAACTGGCAATGTTTTCATCATCCTCCCCAGATGAGGCAGTGACACCAGCCTCTTCCTCGTCACTAGATAATTACAGGCAGTACCAGGACCTCCTGGGAAGGATCACTGAATCTCTTCAGATACCACTAGAGTAGGTTCGAGTAGGTTCAGAATCCTAGCCACAAACTCCACATCAACTAGGCCATACTGCAGCCCACTAAAACAATTCGGCACACACGTGGCACTTGTGGGGCATGGATCATTTGATGATAATCTGTCTGTTCATTCCCTTTGGGACACCTGCCATTGGCCACTGTCAGAGGACAAGATACTGGGCTTGATGGACCTTTGGTCTGACCCAGTATGGCCATTCTTATGCTCTTATGTTGTCCCTGGATCCTGAAGTGGAGTCAGAAGAAATACTTTATTTCCCCCAAGGGAGTGGAATATTTGTTTTACGACCCTAATTCCAACTGGTACAAGTGGTTATGGAGTGAAGCAGGTTGTCCCAGCCCTAGTCTACCTTTTCAGACAAAGACACCAAGAGACTAGATCTCTTCAACAGAAAGAACTTTTCATCAGCTACCCTACCCATCCGCATGGTGAATTACCAGTCACTGAGGTCCAAGTAAGACTTCATGAATTACAACAAGCTGTTGGAATTTGCTAATAAGTTGCCTCAGGAATGTAGGCCCCAATTCCAGGCCATCTTGGATGAGGGAAAACTGGTCACAAGATCATCCCTCCAAGCATCTCTTGATGCATGATGTCATGCTCCATGGCCACCTCACTGATTGTGAGACAGGTTTCAGGGCTGCAGGCCTTGGGGTTCCCCAAGGAAGTCCAGGGGATAGTAGAGGATCTCCCCTTCAAGAGTAAAAATATTTTTAGGGAGAGGACAAATGAGTCATTGCACACTCTCAAGGACTCTTGTGCTACCCTCTGCTCTTTGGGGATATATACCCTGGCACCCCATAGGAAATATTCCAGGTCACCTACTCTTAGATACCAGCCACCATCTCAGTCTTTTTTCCACCAAAAGACTTATGAGCCCCTAGAAAATGACAGAGGGTACAGCATGGCAAGCATGCTGCACCACTGCCCCCTCTTCAGTCCCAGTCACCTACCAAGAAGGCATTTTGCTTGGATGCTTGTCAGCCTGTCTCCATACCACCTGTTACCCCGAACTCCTTTGGGGGCCCCATGGACTGTTTCCTCCCAGTGTGGCACCTTATTATGTCAGAGTCTTGCATATCATCTTAATCAGCTACATGCTCACATTCCTGCCTGCCCTCCCTATCAAAACTCCCCTCCCTGTCCCTTTTCAGGGACCCCTATCACAAGAAGATTCTCAAACTGGAGGCAAACTCCCTACTCCAACTGGGGGCAGTAAAGCCTGTGCCCCCTCCTGACAAATGGAAGGGGTTTACACAAGATTCTTCCTCATACCACAAAAGAAGAGGGGGCTAGAGACTCATCTTGGACCTTATATAATATATATATAAGATCATTCAGGATGACCAGCCTGGCCTTGATAATCTCTAAATGAAGGTGACAGGTTTGTGGAACTCAATCTGAAGGACAATAGGACATTCACCCAGCTCACAGGAAATTATTCTGCTTTGCTGTGGCCTAGAACAATTTCAATACAGTGTGTTGCCCTTTGGTTTCTCGACAGCCCTGAGAGTTTTTACAACGGTCCTCTCAGTGTTGACTGTGCACTCCTGCAGACAAGGCAGCCCAGTATTTTCCTATCTAGATGACTGACTGCTAACGGGTCATTTGTATGAGCAAGTACAAGCAGCAATCACCTCTGCGCTCATACTATTTCATGCTTTGGGACTTCAGATAAATTCAGAAAAGTCCACTTCAAACTCCACACAAATTATAGAGTTTATTGGAGTGATCATGGCAAGGACCTACTTACCTCAAGATCAGTTTCTCACAACGAGTGACCACATCACCCTCAGCCCTCAGATGATGGCCTGGTCCTGCTCGACCACATGGCTGCATGCACCTATGTCACCTCTTTCACAAGGCTGCATCTATGGTGCTTCCAGGTCTAGCTGAGGATAGTCTACGTTCCAAGCAGGGGTCCTTGGACAAGAAGTTCTCACTCCCTCAGAACATGCTGATGTCACTCAGCTGGGAGGCCAGGGGCCACGTATGTTTTGGGATCCCCTTTATTCCAACATCATATACAAAAACACTCATCATGGATTTCTCCCTATTGTGATGGGGAGTGCACCTAGATAACCAGACACAGAGTCCAGGCTACATATGAATCTTCTTGTGCTTCAGGCAGTTCACAAGGCATACAAAACTTATTCAATCCATGCATGTCCAGGTCCAAACTGACAGTATGACCACTGTCTATTAGATAAGCAAACAGGGAGGAGCGAGATCTGTCCCACTCTGAAGACAGGCAGTCCAGCTCTGGAACTGGTGCATCTGGCACCAGATTACCCTTTCGGCAGTACATATTTTGGATGTAATGAACTCCTTAGTGGAAGAGCCTAAGCAGGCATTTTCACAGGGATCTTGAGTGGGAGCTCCACCCATTGCTAGTGCAGAACCTCTTTCATTAATGGGCTGTCCCATTCTGGGGCTTTTCAGAATACAGGGGAACAAGAATTGTCTGACATATTGCTCCAGAGCCACCCAAAGCCTCAACTCAAAGGGGTCGCCTTCCTGGTACACTGGTCAGACCCACTGATGTACCCTTCCCTCCTATCCTCCTCCTACCCTGGGAAAATCAAACTGGACAGCACCATAGTGATCCTGTTAGCTCCCCGGTGCCCAGGACAATTGTGCCTCCTGACCTTGCATTCACCTACAACCATTCCCAGACCTACTATCTCAGAATGAGAACAGGATGGACCATTCCAACCCAGCTTTCCTTCATTTGGTTGCATGGTTTTTGGATGGACAATGAGCACAGAGAGAGCCTATTCATAGGATGTCCAGTCCCTCCTTAACAATATCAGGAGACCCTCTACAAGGAAGTGCTATGCCACCAAATGGAGGTGATGTTCCCAGTGGTGGCAGGAATTCCTCCCATCCCAGAATGTCTTCTCTCGTAGAATATGGCTGGCCTGTCTATCAGTTGCCTAAGCATTTATTTGACAGCTATTAATGCCTTCCATCCTCTGGTGGACAACTGCTCATTGTTTGCCCATCCCCCTACTGTGAAGTCCCTAAAGAGTATTTTAAGGACATTCTTTCTGACATCTAAATCTGCTCCTCCCTGGGAGCTGAACCTTGTCCTATCCACACTTATGAGCCCACCATTTGAGCCCTTAGACTCTTGTTCCCTTTTACACCTATCTATGAAGGTTGCTTTCCTGATGGTGATTACCTCCACTAGCAGAGTAGGAGAACTTAGGGCCCTTATGGCAGATCCTCCATACGAAGTCCTTCACAGAGATAAAGAATCTTTGAGGTTCCATCCCATGTTCATCCATGAAGAGGCAGCCAGTCTGTATCACCCCTTATGCCCTTGGATGCAGCCAAAGGGTGCAGGCATAGACTAATGGACATTGCTATTGAACCATTTCTGGTCCTGGAGGCACAGAGTGCCTGGGCACCCACAGTGAATACTCATAGGGATCCAAATTTCAAAGAACTCCAGTTACTAGAAGATAAGTAATCTTCCTTTTAAGTCCTAGTTTGCCAGTGAAGTTGGAATATTAAATAACATTTGTATAGCACTGTCATGTCCCCAGGATGCTGTGCTTCTGTTGGGACTTACACTGTCACTGAATATATCATTGACTGTAAAACAGTAAAGTCTTATGACTTTCTCAAAAGTCTATACTTATATTTTTAAGTAGAAACAAATAAGGACCCATTGCTGCAAGGTGCTCAACTTCTAATGTGGCTGATGGGAGCTAAGGGTATTCAGCACCTTTCAGGAACAGGCCGTGGGAAGCTTAACAGCACACAAGCCCAGTGTATTGGGACCCAAACACAGCAGCCTGATAAGCACCCCATAGAGTGAGTTTTACCAGGGCTGTGTGTGACTTGCCCCTTATTATTATCTTTGTCAGTTGTGTCTCAGAAAGAGTAATTGTATGGGTATTAAACAGTTTTAAATTCAATTTAGAAAATAAATCAGGGTAACTTACATGTGTTAAATAAATATTAGTGCTCAAACTTGTGGATTATTTGTGTGTTACATTAGTATAGTGTATCTAAAAGTGCCTGTGTATTAACATCAACATCACATTACTATGACTTAAATCGCTGTTGCCTTATAGTTTCATTAGAATAATGAGTAAGTACTTTAAAATGGGAGTAACCACAGACTTCTGGCAAAGGCACTTATAATGATGACATGGCAGTTTTTGCATTTTCATTATATAATGCAGTCATCTTCTAGCACAATAATAATACATTTTATTTTTATGGTGCTTATCTGCTTTGTGGTGCTTATCCACTATTGTGTTCTAAGAGCCTCACTAAATTTATGAAATCAGAAAACATAGTACAGATAAAAGAGGACAAGATAAAATCTCATAAAATAATTGATAGTCAGTCACCACATCATGCTACACAGCAAGACTGGATGTGTCACTGCTGTGGTTCTCTCCCTGTTTCGCTGTTTACATTTCAGGATGCTAGACCATACAATTTCCCCCTGAATTTAATCACAGGTAACATGTTTGTTATTTCTTGTGGGGAGGCGCAGGGAAAGAGAGAGAAAAGGAAAGAAAGAGGAGGGCTGGGAGGAAATTGACTTTCAAATTTTGTTTAAGAAACCCTGTCCTGCCCCCTCTGCAGAGCTTTGCAGCCATGTTAAGGAATGGCAGACGTTAAACATATTTGTATCTACACCATGGGCAGGGCCGGCATTCAAGGGTTGCAAGCAGGGCAATTGCCCAGGGCCCCACACCACAGAGTCCCCATGCAGTAGGGCTCGGGCTTCAGCTTCAGAAATGTTGCAGAAATCTAGTGTGAGCAGGTAAGGGAGGCAGGGTGGGGCCCACTCCTTAGTTTCTGCCCTGGGCCCCAGCAAGTCTAATGCCATCCCTGACCATGGGCTTGATTCAGCCCTGAGTTACACTGGCTTTCACTGCTGCAACTGACAAACTGGTTGCAGAAAACCTGTCTGGAGTGAGATTGTAATGGTGGCCCATAGCCAGCAGCTGAGGAGCAGATGTGGCCAAGGCACCTGGAAGATGGGACACAGCTGATCCCACTGCAACTAACACCCACGGTGCCAAAAGGGTTGAACTGAGCACTATAACTTTTGCAGTAACTCCTGATCAGACAGGCAGATTCCCATTTTTTGCCGAGACTTTGCCTGGGCAAGGGAGCATTTATTCTGCTCTCTTTCCAGTTTCTAGTATGGGTGTAGAGGAGGCTCAGAATCCATGAGAAGTGCAGCAAGTTCCATGTTATGGTCAAGGCGTGGGAAACCATTGATGACCCATCGCTCCAAAACTGTCAAGGGAATGGGGAGAACAAGACTTCAGTCTCCTGAGGTACTGGCTTCTTCTCTGTACATGTTCTTCCCTAGTGGTGGCTTCTGAAGGTGTTCCTCACTTGTATTAATGGGTTTTGTTTGATTCCTCTCAGATTCCTTCCTTCGGCCCACAGATATATGCTTAGAGGTGAGACGGAGGGAACATGCAGCAGCTGCCAGCACCAGCAAGGTACAACTTCAACTGCTGCACCTCCAGGAGGGTAAGGAGTGGGGTTTCCAAAGATGAAAGGCTCCTTTCTTTTCCCCCGTGCCTATGCAGAAGCGCACAGCTCTAGGAGCACAATCCGCTTCTCCCCACAATCCACCCTGCTTGGGTTGTGGTCCTTCTCATTCCCAAGATTCTCTCTCTTCCACCCCCATTTAATCTATGCTGGAGCTCTGGAGGCAAAGTGGAGGGTGTAAATATTCCCTTAATTTAGGAAGAGTCTCAGAAGCAGGGAATGGGACTACACTTTTAGTTCCCATTTCTACCGTGTAGGCCATCTGAGCACTGACCTGAGTCAGGAAGTTGAGTCAGGGCCTGGGATTTCAAAATGTGGTCCAAAGACCATCTTCCTGCAAGCTTCTCCACATGGACAGATCCTTACCTCTGTATGGAGCCCCAGTGAAGATGTTGGGTGCAGAGGGGTGCCCACACAATGCATATTGCAGGATCAGGGCCTATCTTTGCACAGTTTTAAATTTTTGAAAGCGTTTGGATTTTAGTGTTTAGTTGTTCCACATTATGCAAAGTGTGGTGTTCCTCAAAGTTGATAGCATTTGCAGTATAGACAATTTGGCAACTAACTACAGTGCTATTGGGCAGATTAGAAATGCCTAGACAGACATTTAGGAAGTGCACAGGGCTTTACAGAGTTTGTTGTAGAACTCAGGAAGTAAAGATCTCTCAGAGAACAAGCCACATGACTTGATGATGTACACCACAATTCCAACAAGGTAACTGATTGCAGAGATGCCACGGCTTCCAAATCAGGAATGAAAAATGGAGACTTGATATGACTGCACATTCCAATTAACACTTCTGCATTTACTTGAATACAGTATGTGTGCTAATTTGAATATGCAATCATTTAATTTAGCTGAATGCAGATACATATATCTGAATGTGTATAATGTAAATATTCAGCCATGCAAATGGCAGCATAATTATTCTTTTCCCTGATGTGGCATGAATCTATATCTGTGCAGCACAACACCACAAAAATGGCTACAGTTTTGCCATCCTCCATCTCCTCATATTGTCCACCTACCATTTTGCTTTCTTTCTACACATATGAAGGGCAGATATGCCAGACCTGTAAAAAAAACACAGAAATTGGGCTTATTTTTGGCTTAATTGGCCTGTGAGTTGCTTGTTGGCTAGTTTTAGGCTTGTAGCTTTTTTTTTTTAATCAGCTGCAGGCAAGGGGGGACAATCAGGGGCAAGGGGGAGAGAGAGTCAGGGGTGCACAGCAGACCCACCACAGTCCCAGATTGCATGCTGGGAGGATCTAGTCACATAGCGTGTTTGGGGTTCTTAGGGATTGGCTTGTTTTGGCCTTGTTTTCAAATGGGATTAGCTTGATTTTTGGCTTATTGTGAAAGTCAGGGTGCTTATTTTCCGCATGAAAGTTGGCAACTGTGACGCAGGGTGTTCTGTGCTTCCCTTCTAAGAAGAGGTCTGTTTAATCTCTCTTTGCCTCAATTTTCTAATCTTCTTGTAGGTTGTATGATTTCCCACCACCCTTTGTCTGCCTTTCTATTTAGAGCACAAACTGTGGAGAGAACTGTCTCTCGCTGTGTGTACACGGGGGCTTCTAGACACTATAATGCAAATAATTCATAATGATGATAAAAACTGTTGTCTGATCCCACAGTGTTGTTCTTTAAAGGAACATGGGAGACAGTAAGGAGATATTTTGCAATCCAGAAAAAGCTACAAATGTGAGAGTGACCTGCTGCATTGCACATTCTCTCAGAGATAGGAGTGCAAAACATTAATTAATTTCCACATCATTGATAACTTTGAATTTTACTGAAGCAATTTTATGGTGGATGATGAGCTGACATAATTGACTGATTATAAGAGTATGTGCTTATTTTACCCTTAATTTGTGCAAGGAGGAGGAGATCAGTTTGTTTGTCTCCTCCACCTGTTGGAAGGATTTCTATTCCCCCATCTAGATCCTATGCACTGCTTAATGCACCACTGCAAGTCTTGGTGCAGGGGAGAAGGGCCATGTTGGGGGTGTAGTAGGTGAAGTTGTAATGCAGATTGCAACAGCCGTTTTTGAGTTGCTCTTGACTGTGGAGCAACCCATAGTTCTCTGGGGACTACTATAAATTAGAGGTGCTGCTCTAATTTATTCTGGGGGGGCAGACTGGTTCCTCAAACAGACCAGCAAGATGCGGACACTGCCCCTTGAAGAGAGAGTACAAATTCCCATCTGCTGGATCTTGTCAAGACCTAGATTGTAAGCTCTTTGGTGAATGACTTGTCTTTTTACCTCTTTAGTTATTATAACGAACCCTGTCACGAGCCAGGATGTTCTTTAAGGGGAATTGGGCCCCAGCCTGTTCTGTGAGCAAGTAGCTGCCTCCTAGCTCAGCTCATGAGGCCAGGGATCAGGTAGTAGCTTGAAGATTACCTGGTCCTCAAAAGCGAGCAAGAACTCAGTTGCTGGGAGGAGCTGTTGGGAGGTTCCTGCAGCAGTCCCTGGGTTAGGGGAAGAACTCAGTTTATAAATGACTCTCAGGCAGATGGCCTGCAGAGTGTAATCCTGTAGGGAGCAGGCTCTGAAGAAAGGAGTGGGGAGGTTTGCCTTGCCTCTAGGCAGATGGTCTATGAAGTGTAATTGTGTAATGAGTAGATAAGAACACAAGAACATAAGAATTGCCATACTGGGTCAGACCAAAGATCCATCCAGCCCAGTATCTTGTCTACCAACAGAAGCCAATGCCAGGTGCCCCAGAGCGAGCGAACCTAACAGGTAATGATCAAGTGATCTCTCTCCTGCCATCCATCTCCACCCTCTGACAAACAGAGGCTAGGGCCACCATTCCTTACCCATCCTGGCTAATAGTCATGGCCTTAACCTCCATGAATTTATCCAGTTCTCTTTTAAACCCTGTTATAGTCCTAGCCTTCACAACCTCCTCAGGCAAGGAGTTCCACAGGTTGACTGTGTGCTGAGTGAAGAACTTCCTTTTGTTTTAAACCTGCAGAAGCCCCCAAGTAAGGGGAAGGGACATGACTGATGTGTTGAGCTTGTGTTATTCTGAAGAAATAAAAGTCAGATGCCTGAAGAGAAAGGGACTGGAATCTTGGGGTGTTTTTTGGAGCATGGGCTAACAAATGAGCTCACAGGCTTTTGTGGTCTGATTAGTCTCTAGGTGCTACTGCAAAACAAATGTAGTGCCCCCGGTTACCTTCTTTAATGCCAATCTGTGTACAGGTTTTGAATGACAGGTCTGAGTTCTTCTGGATCCTGCCACCCACTCAGCAGGGTGTTTCTTTATTTTTTCCTATTAATTTATTTGGCTGTGCCTACACCCCCCTCATCCTGGTGACCCTGCCAGGAAGGAGCAGCTTGGGAGGAAAATTCTAACCACAGGGTTATCCCCACTTACTTGCCAGATATTTGAAGACTTCCAAGAAATAACACAAACACATATAATTATTGTGTAGAATATATTGTATTAAACAGGAGATAAATATAACATAACAGGGTAAAACACTATTTTTAGGTTCACCAGTGCCCACGCTGCTAATACCTGTGACTTTCCCCAGTCACATGACTTGATGTAGCAAATGTAAGATTAGTGTCCCATTGGTACGCGTACATTGTTGGGGCCCTTAATGACCTATGACCACAAAATTCTTCTCTGCAGTGGTTTAGCAGTGTGGCTGACTGGGTTCAGTACAGTCCAAAGGACTCACAAGTGGGAGAAGGTGGTAAATCCCTCCACAGGTTTAATATCCAGCAGGCTATAAAATCCCCAACCCCTTACTCCCTGGCTTGAGGACACAGTTCAGGGAGTACGGGGTCCCCAAAACAAATTCCTTGACTAACTAAAAGATGGTGCACTCACAGAGTCCATGAATGATCCACAGGTTCAGAGAGGACTCTGGATTCCTCAGTCACTGCAGAGGAGCTAATCTCTGCCGGCAGGGATCCTCCTCAGGCAGGAATCAGGCTGCTTCAGTCCCAGGATTTCCCCTCACCACAAAGGGGGTGCAGGGCTCAAGGTGCAGATTACACAACTGTACTAAAATCCAAACTGTAGTCTCCTAACCCAGCATCCACACACACACAACAGGCAGCATCCCTGAACTACCAGACAGAGCAGATCTGATCACGTGGTGACTGGTCTCACCCAGGGAGCTAGAGACTAACTCAGCCTGGCTGGGGAAGTTTCCAAGCAAAACTCTACAAACCGGGAATCATCAGTGAAGAAGGCAAAGCCCAGCTGAGGGATCTTGCTTTCAGGACCCTAGAGGCCAGTTCTCAGGGGGAACCCTGCATGCAGGCCTGAGACTCACCAGCTCCCTACACATATGGTCCTGCCCTTGCCCTGGCTGGTTCCAGACTGACTGCAAAGTGGCTTCTCCCCTTTCCTGAACTCCCTGGGTGGGGCATCTCACTCCCTATTGGTTGCCAGGCAGACTCTGAGTTTGCCTTGGCTCCCCCTCCCTACCAGGGCCAGTGTGCCTCTCCCTGAGCTGCCAGCAGACAGAGCCCCAGGAATCTATGTAATCTCTTTGGGGGTTACACAAATAAATATATTAAAATAATAGAAATGCATCAAAATTCATATGCATATGCACTGTGGCGAAGGACCACCACTGTACCCAAAACAGTGCTTCAGCCCCTTCTGTTCACATGACCTTCCCGTCTGACTGCCTGCGCAGCCTGAAGTTTCTCATAAGCCTAAAAGCAGCAGGACTGAGGGTTTGCTGCCATGATACAAATAAATACCATGTTTTACTTCTATTTCCCCTTTCTGGTGTTTGGGATGGACTATGCCATCCCCCACTGGGCCAGAAGGGGTTAATGAGAGCTTGTGGGTGCAATCAGCCTCACATGCTACACCCGAAGTAAGTGTCAAACCTGGAGAGAGGAGTTAAAAGGGCTGAATGTGGCTCACTTAGGGCCTGAATAGGAAGGGAAGCAGATCTCTGGCCGTCACTCAGGAATAGGGGGCTGGCTGGGGAGAAGGAACTGAATGGGATAGCTGTCAGAGACTCAGACAGAGAACAACAGAAGAGTCTAAGGCAGTTGGGAAGGAGTGGCAGGAATTATGTCTGCCCAGGACTCTGTGTGCTAATGGAGGGGTTTGCAGGGAGCAGAAAGACTCCAGATGGTCAGTGACTGCCCTGTGAGAGGAGTAGAGAAAACGCTTCTGCAACAGAACCATTTGGACCCTGGATAACAGAAAGGACTCAGAAGCTCTGCAACAAGCCTGTGGAAAAGGCCTAATGGGAGTGGAGTTGATATACTATGATGTTGGAAAGAGGCTGAGGCAAAGGCCCCAGAGAGCTCAAGGTAGGAAGGGTCCTGGGAGGTAGCAAGGGTTCTGTGTGGTCAGGCCTTGACTGCCTAGTCAAAAGTCCCTGGAGGGGAGAGGGAAGGTCTGGGTTCCTCTCCTAGCATACCAAGGAAGGTGGAGTGGAATACTGCCCCCCCATCAGCAAGGGGTTAGAGATACTGAAATACTGAAATCCCTCCTTGCCTCCACTCCCCAGTCTTAGAGTTGAGGAGTATTGGATCTGTACTTGAACCAAAGGTCCAATGTAAAGTTGAAGGATAACTAGTTGTTGGACTGTTGGTTTACTCTGGAAGCAGTGAGCCTATAGGTGATCCAGCTGGAGGGGTGAGTTACAAGAAGAAGCAGATGACTCCAGGGATGAAATGGGTGTTTGCAGGGGGTGCTAAAGGAGAGCTTGCTACACCATGAGCAGCCACCCGGGGTTGTGCTGGCAGGCGAGTTACATACAGTGTAGTTTTAGATTTTTTTCATTAAAACTGCAGGTTATTGAATGATCTGGTAACTAATTAACATTGCAGCGAATGCATTAACCATGCAGCTCTGTTTCATAAATAAGGGGCTTTGATGTATAAATTAAGTCTCTTGCACATGCTGGGCTCTGATAAAAAAAATGTAGTTGTACTCACCTTTGGTTATATGAGCTGGATACACAATCACTGAGCTATGCACACATCTGGAGTGTCTTGTGCTCCGAAATAAGCACTGGCATTTGGTTTAACTTGCTGTTACGGAATGCTTTCTCTCCTTCTCTTCCCCCTCCCTCTCCTCATTTCTGGCAGAGCCTTCCTATGGCGGAAAGTAGGCTTGAAAACATGGGATATTACATTACACTAACTTGCAGCACGATGTCATGCATTGCGAAGCACATCTGCACAATTTCCTGGAGGGGTAATATGGCCCTTCTAACATTCTTTTTCAATAATTTGACAAATGGAGGGGTGTTCAGGGAACAGCAATAGAAATGATCATAGTGCTGGAAAGGCTGATAAGGGAAAAAGCAGAAGTCTTCATTTTCACTAAGAGAAGGTAGAGGGTGCAATAATGCAAAATAGTGGAAAATGTCCCCTTCTGTTCAATCATACATTGGCAGGGGAATTGACTCTCCATCTCTCAATTCTGTGGAGTATTAGTGAGAGGGGAACACCTGTCCACAGTTAGCTGGACAGCTTTTTTTTTTTTTTTGACTATTTCCACCTCAAACAACTTGTGGAGCAGAGGTGACTTGAAGCTGCGAATTGGCCGTGTCTTGCCACTTGTTTTTTTTTTTTTTTAACACTTTCACATTGACTTTTTTTAGCCTGAGCTTTGTTACAGTTTAAGCTGCTAATGGCAGTACAGGCTGGAGAGAGATGTACCACTCATGCATGCACATGAGAAAATGTGTGTAAAGTGGCAAGGTTGCTGAAATGAAGTCAAATAAGATTTGAACAGTTTTTGTGAAGACAGCACTTAAAATCAAACCCAAACCGATATATATTTCTGCAAGGGCTACATGAGATTGCAGCTTGCGGTACAGAACAGAAAATGCAATAATAAAATCAGTGTCTTGTACAGAGCCAGAACCCATTAATATCAGCAAGTACAACCAAAACACGTTTCTTCTTTTGGGAGGATGAAGGCTGTAGACTGACTTTGTGGAATCACTGCAGTAAGTTGTAAATGATGGATAAAATGAAAAACCTCTGCCTGGTGCCCATTAAAACAAGACAACACTGCGCTATTTGCTGTAGTATTCAGCTCAGAGGCATCAGGGAATGTCTAACCATTTTAAATTTGCGTTTATATTTGATATCACAATTTTTTGTTTGCTTTCCTGATTTAGAAAAAGGAAATGGTTTTCCCTTGGAGGCACCTGGCTACTTCAATTTAGCTTGTATGGGAGCTGGTGGGTGGAGGGTGTACAGCGAGAGAGAAAGAAACATCTTTGTACAGGGCCTGGGCCTTTAGGCCCTATCACAATACAAATAATTATGAATAACCATAAAAACATTTTCACTCCACACTCCCCTATCCACACTCAAACATCCTTCACCCATTTCACTTCTATACAATGTTGTCAAGTGTCACTGGGATTATTGTCATTGATATCAAAGAAACCCTAGGCTTAGAAAGGTTGAGGTAGGGCTAACATATCCTTAACTTGGTACACACTTGTGGCAGTTTTATGGCTTATGATAACTGGAAGGTGCTTCCCGTTTAGAGTAATAACCACAGTTAAGACTGAACAAACTCAGAGACTGAGGGATTTATAGCAAATAAACTGAGATTGAAGAATTTATTTGCCCAGGATATGGTGATTAATTCATGAACAGGAATCACTGTTGAGGTGCTGTTATACGGACATGTAAAATTAAATGTTCAAAATTGAAAAGAATAAACAACTGTTTTGCTTTGGTGTGGTGGTATATGTGTCTGTGTGTGTGTTTTTTTTTTAAAAGGCTGTCGGAGGGCCCAGCCCTGCAATGTGCTGAGCGCCTGGGGTAAATTGGAACTTTTGTACTCTTCCTCACCCCATGTCTCCTGTGATGTCACTTCTTATCCCTTTCATCTCTAGCCACCTTTTATTCCTGCCTCAGAAAGCTTTCCTCCCCAGAATAAGTGCAGTGTTTCAAAAGTGAATGTGGTGGGGCAGGGGAAGGGGAAGGTTGGGGTTTTCCAGATAGAGCTTTTGCTTCAGTATCTGCCTCCCATTCCTGTGGGAAGGGAAGGGTGAGGAGGTGAGGGGGAGAGCTGAATGTCAATGAGAAAACCTCATGATGATTATTAGGGTAGATCTGGAATGAGGGAAATAAGCGAAAGGGATTTTTTTAGGCAGTTAAACAGCCTAATTTTTTCTTTTTGGTGGGGGAGGCAATGTGTGTGTGGGTGTTTTCTTTCCTATCCGTATCAGAGGTTTCTTTACTTAAACTGGGAAGGGGTGGAAAGCTGAAGTGGCAGCCGAATTATTCCACTCATTTGGGCTCAGATCTTACATCCGCACAGCAGCGTGTAAGTGAGTCTGAGTTGGTATAATTCACACACCAAGGAGCCAGCAGAAAGTGTCAGAATCTTCTGACACCCTCCTCTTAGTTGCTTTTCTTGCCACAGTTCTCTTTTCAGTCCCTAGCACCTGTTTTAACACCCATTTACTTATCCTCAGTGGGCTAAATTAGAAGGTTATTGGGCAGGGGGGAAGAGGCATGGCAAGTTATTTGAGGGCTGTAGGTCTCTGTCAGCCGCTGTAGAAGAACTAAATAGTATTATCCTAAGGGAGACTAAGTTGCTGTAAAAATATATATATTTAGATGGGGAGAAGGTAAAATTACACCAGTTTAGATTCACTCTAAACTTCCTTGTCTACATATGAAACTTTTTTCAGTATCAACGAAGTGTGACTTGAATCTGATAGTTATACCACTACAACGTGCGTGCGCCCCCCGCCCCATCCCATGTGGCCATTCTTATTTTGGTACAAGATATAGGGTTGCCAACTTTCTAACTGCACAAAATCAAACACCCCTACTCCCTCCCCTTTTCTGAGGTTCTGCCCCTGCTCACTCCATCCCGTCTCCCTCCATTGCTAGCTCTCCCCCACCATAACTCACTTTCACTGGGTTGGGTGTGGGAGGGGGGTGAGGGCTCTGGGGTGGGTCCAGGAATGAGGGGTTGGGGTTGCAGGAGAGGGCTCCAGGCAGGGAGTTGAGATGCGGTGGAGAGGGGTGAGGACACTGGCTGGGGGTGCAGGCTGTGGGGTGGGGTGGGGTGGGCTGGGGATGAGGGGTTTTGGGTGCAGGAGGGAGCTCAGGCTGAGGGGTTCAGAGTGTGGGAGGGAGTGTGGGCTCCAGCTGGGGGCGTGGACCCTAGAGTGGGGCCAGGGATGAGAGGTTTGGAGTAAAGGAAGGGGCTCTAGGCTGGGGCAGGAGGTTGGGGTGGGCTCTGGGGTGGGGCCAGGGATTAGTTTGGGCTGTAGGAGGGGGCTGTAGCAGGATGTTGGGGCGGGGGAGGGTGCAGGCTCTGGGGGGGAGTTTGGGTGCGGGAGGGGACTCCAGGCTGGGGCAGGGAGTTGGGGTGTGGGAGAGGGTTCAGGGTGCGGGGTCACCGTAGTGCTTATGGCAGCTCCCGGGAAGCAGTTGCCACGTCCCTGCAGCCCCTAGATATGTGGGTGGCCAGGGAGGCTCTGTGTGCTGCTCTGGTGCCTGCAGCTCCTGCCCAGGCAGCTCCCATTGGTCATGGTTCCCGGCCCATGGGAGCTGTGGACCTGGCCTCTGGGTGGGAGCAGTGCGTGGAGCCACCCTGGCTACCCATGCACCTAGGGGGCTGCAGGGACTTGGCAGCTGCTTCCGGGAGCCACACTGTGCTAGGGCAGGCAGGGAGCCTGCCTTAGCCCTGGACACCCAGTGTGCCGCTGACCGGGCTTTTAATGGCCCAGTTGGTGTTGCTGACCGGAGCCACCAGGGTCCCTATTTGACCAGGCGTTCCAGACAAAAACAGGATGCCTGGCAACCCTAATAAGATGGCTTTGTTTGGTTTAGCTTATATTGCTTATATTGGGAAGGGATTTAACCTACACAAAAAAGCCACTCTGATACTGCATGGCAAGTTATTCTAGCATAACTATATCTGTATAATGGGTAATACTTGCCTGAGTACACAAGGCCTTAGACAAAGCTCTGAATTTGATCCCCAGTCTTATCTATATCTGCACGGATGGTAAAACTCATTATTTTCCACAGCAAGATAATACAACATTTTTTTGGGAGATACCTAGATATCTCTGGACTGGTTTCTGTCTTTTTGTCTGTCTCTGAAGTTATGAACAAAAACTACATTAAAAGAACGTTAAGATTGAAAAATGGATTATTAAAAAGTTAGGAAAAACCAGAATTAAGTTTGCCTGTGCAACCTTAACTGAGCCCCCTTGTACTCATACATTATGACATTCTTAAATTACATGTTCACATACCTTTTTTTCCACAAGACTGCCTCATTCAGTGCACAGGATGGATGTTGCTCACTGAATGAGCAGCTATTCATTATTGTCTTTACTGCATACTCTTCAAACCTGATCTGAATGGAGAATTATTAACTGCCTTACAGGTTTTTTGATGCATTTGTCACTATAGTGTTTGAGTGCTTCACAAACATCCATGATTTTATTTTCATACCACCTCTGTGAAATCATAGAATCATAGAATATCAGGGTTGGAAGGGACCCCAGAAGGTCATCTAGTCCAACCCCCTGCTCAAAGCAGGACCAATTCCCAGTTAAATCATCATGAGGTGGTATGTGATGGGGTATCCACTCCATACAGGGCTAGAAGGGGTTAAGATGGTCAGGTAGGTCTATTAACTCCTACACCTGGAGGAGAAGCCACTGAGGGCTGGGACCTAATTGCTGGTGGCACCCAGCTGAGGGGGAACAGGTGGAGCCTATATACGCCAGGAAGCTGGCAACAGAAGAGGTCTGAAGGGAAGTAGGCTGCAGTCACTTGCAGGGAGGTGTGTTCAGGATTATAGAGGGTAGTCTACAGCCCTCCTCTGGGAGGACAGAGTTGTGAGGCTAGCAAACTCAGAGAGGGGGGGAAGCCAGGAAGGTAGGAGAAAGCTTGGAAAAAGTAGCAAGGAATAGGAGTGCAGACCTTGGCTGTTGATTAGAGGGCCACTAAGTTGGAACTTGGAGTAGAGGCTGGACCCGGCTTCCCCTACCAGCCACCAAGGATGTGGCATAAACCAGGCAAGGGACAGTGGACCTGATGGAAAGACTGATACACCCCAGAAGGGGAATACGTATGGTGACCCCTCCGGAGGACTGAGTTACAAACAGGAGACTTCAGTTCCTGGAGTGAGAGGGGTCTGCAGGATGAGAAGATGACAGGAGAGACCCTGCCAGAGGAGGGCACAATGTTTGGCCAGAGCTAATCCCCAGAGCGATCAGAAGGAGGTGCTACCAATGGTGAGTACACTCCATGACATGGTATTATACCATTTTACAGATGGGGAACTGAGGCATAATAACTGAGGTTAATACCATGTCTCTACTAATTTTGGATGCTCAGTTTGAGATACCTATGGCTTGATTTTTTTTTCTCCCAGAGTACTTAACATTTTATACATTCAAAGTACAGCCTCCATCAACATCATTTGTAATTCTAAGTGCTCAGCCCCAGAGTCCTATGTTTGGTACCCACAAAATGAGGACACAATTAGTGGCAACATGTGAAAAATTTGGTTTGAGTGACTTGCCCACATAGGAACTTTTAGGCATGAGTAGACACCATTCTCTAGGGCAGAATTCAACTGCCTTAACCATAAATCCATACTTTCTCTTCCTTCACTCCCCTGCTTCATTCACCCCACACCTTCCAACTTCCTCAACAAATGAGGAAGGGTTCCTACAAACACTAGTTTTATTCACTACACAACCTTGAGTCCTCACTAGAGCATAGTTGATCCTGTGCACTGACTGAGGCAGGAGTCCTGCAGAAAAAACAGTATGTGATCATGTCATTAAAGACTGTCTGTCTCATAATGCGCACACACACAAGGGTGCTGAATTGCCCAGGCAACCTCAATTTTAGCATTAGCTCACTTTTGAGCCCTTGAGTTGTTTGAAGTTAATGGATTTATACTAGTGTAAAAGATAGGAGCATCAGGCCCAATGGCTTTCCTTGGGTGCCATGTATGTCTGTTTAGAAAAGACATTTTAGTAGCATGCTGAAGGATTCCCCCTCCCAAAGGCACAGTTTTACAGGGATAATTTGGAGGGTTTTTTAGATTAGATAGAACTTAATTGGATCTCACTGAAGAAAGCAAGGCACTATAGATTTGAAGGAAGTTGACAAACGTGAACATGTTACACCTCTGCTTTATGAGACAACATTGGATCTATTTAATTCCCTGTCATTATGCCAGTATTCTGTTCTGCACTGTTATTACAGTAATGGGAATGAAAGCCATGGATCTTGCTTCAGTTAATATGAATTTGTATTCTCAACAGGATGTCATATGGTGAAGAAGATTATGGGTTAGAATAAGGTGAATTAATTTTTGTAACCTGATTACTGTAACGTGTATGATACTGTGCTTCAGCATTTTGTATTGCCAAAAATCAAGAATATAAGAACTTACTTTCTTTTGTAGTTAGCAAGAAAATAGCAAGTGCGCATATGGCCCCATTGTATAGGCCGTATGTTTAATAGGCACTGTTCACATTTAGATACCACGAAGGATTTCTGAACAAATGTTAAAGGATTCCTCACACCACTGTAATAACTCGGATGTCCCAAGTAAGCATGGATGAAGGAAGACTAAACAAATGATGGTGTCTTGGCTTTCATGGGTTTTACCTTTTGTGAAATATATGTAGGAGATGCCAGCTGCAGATAAAAACACAAATTCCATTATTGTCTCTCTTCACCTGAATGGCTAATCAAAGTCCTTGGCACTGTGGGTTGTTCCACTTGGGAGGAAAAATTGAAGATGGAGCCTGGTAACTTTTGATGCAATCTTGTTTTACCTATAAAGAATGACAAAGTCCTGTTTTCCTGAACACACAAGGAACCAAACAGGAGAGGATGTCGTTGCTCTCGGCACCAAAAACTTTTCCAGCCAGCACCTCCCAAAATCTCCCTCTCTAGGCTTTTTCGGGGTGGTGTTCCAGCTGCTTGTTCATGCTGTATCTTTCTCTTGTTTCTCCATTCACTAAAACACACCCCCTTACCCAAAGCCAGCACCCTATGGAGACTTCCACCCACATGATCAAAATTCCTGGTGGGCTTTATACTCCCTTAGGTCTGTTTAGCTGTTCCTTACAAGTAGCTTAAATGTGGTTTAACCCAAATCACAATATCATAAATAATAAGGATGTGCCTTTGGTTACACTAGGATCTGGTAGTGTTTTCTAGAGCTTTTGACTTGCAATGCCTCATCGTAGTGAGTTTTTATGCTTTTATGGAAAACTGGGAATTTGTAATGCATAGCTGCAGACTAATCAAGTCTGGTATCAAAGATGATTGACAAAGGACTGATATTAAACTGGCTCTATGAAAGAGGCGAAATACAATGACTCAAAACTGGAAATTCAAATAACCAATGAAGAAAGTATAGCTGTTAAACTTTGACATGCTTTCCCACTTTTCCAAAGCATTTAGCACGAGACTGCAGAAGGCCATGGAAAATTCTTGCAATCGAATATGAAGCAGGTGAGCACTATGCAGTTAAGCTTTGCAACAAACAAACCAGTATAGGAGCAACATCTTGTTTACTCTATACAGGTAACACATACTATGTAGATAGCATGAGTCTGATCACACAAACTTAACGTATATTTACTGGAAGAAACAGCTTAGCACCACAAAACAGGAAATGTCAACTGGAACATCTTTTTAAATGAGTCTTCTTAATCCAAACCCAAAGGAGTTCCATTAACTACAATAATGTTTGAAAAGAGCAGAAATACTGGAATGCAAGGTCTGTAACTGTTATGACTTGATTTTCTGCGTATTGTTCGTGTAACCTTTCCCCACTGAACTCCAATCAGCTTAGCCCTTAAACGGTGGATGTGTGGAACTTTTTGAAATGCTTGCCCTCAATGGGAACCCTCTGCGCAGCCTCAGATACAGCTGTGGAGCATGAGTAGTAATCTCCACAGAACCCGCCTCGAGATGCCTCTGGGCCCTTCTGAGTGCGCTGCCCTGCTCTCTGTACGGGTGCAGACACAGAAGATTCAACAAAAAAAATTCATGCCCTGCTTTCCATTGCTTCTCTCCCTTCTTGACACACACACACCTACACGTACGTACGTATCAAATGTTACAGTATAGACATGTAGGTTACATCAGCTGTGTGCAAGAGCTGGTGCCATTTTGTGAGGCAGAGCTGATTGCAGCATGTTGACAGAGGAGGCGCGCACACTGTGTTCTCCTTTATGGAGATTTCACTCTTGTTCTTAAAAAGAAAAGGAGGACTTGTGGCACCTTAGAGACTAACCAATTTATTTGAGCGTAAGCTTTCGTGAGCTACAGCTCACTTCATCGGATGCATTCAGTGGAAAATACAGTGGGGAGATTTATATACACAGAGAACATGAAACAATGGGTGTTACCATACACACTGTAAGGAGAGCGATCACTGAAGATGAGCTAATACCAGCCGGGGAGCCGGGGGGCGGGAGGGGAGCTTGTGCCACACGCTCTCAAAGAAACTGCGGAACCACCTGATCAACATCCTCTACAGCAAACAGGGAAAGATTAAGAATGAGCTCTCAAAACTGGATACTCTCATAAAAAACCTACAAGCCATTACCCTCTGATCCCACTGAAACTACAAAAGAAACTACACCATTTGCTCAAGAAACTCCCTGAAAAAGCACAAGAACAAATCTGCACAGACACACCCCTGGAACTCCGACCAGGGGTATTCTATCTGCTACCCAAGATCCATAAACCTGGAAATCCTGGTCGCCCCATCATCTCAAGCATTGGCACCCTGACAGCAGGACTGTCTGGCTATGTAGACTCCCTCCTCAGGCCCTACGCTACCAGCACTCCCAGCTATCTTCGAGACACCACTAACTTCCTGAGGAAACTACAATCCATGGGTGATCTTCCTGAAAACACCATCCTGGCCACTATGGATGTAGAAGTCCTCTACACCAACAGTCCACACAAAGGTGGACTACAAGCCGTCAGGAACAGTATTCCCCGATAATGTCACGGCAAACCTGGTGGTTGAACTTTGACTTTGTCCTCACTCATAACTATTTCACATTTGGGGACAATGTATACCTTCAAATCAGCAGCACTGCTATGGGTACCCGCATGGCCCCACAGTATGCCAACATTTTTATGGCTGACTTAGAACAACGCTTCCTCAGCTCTCGTCTCCTAATGCCCCTACTCTACTTGCGCTACACTGATGACATCTTCATCATCTGGACCCATGGAAAAGAAGCCCTTGAGGAATTCCATCATGATTTCAACAAATTCCATCCCACCATCAGCCTCAGCCTGGACCAGTCCACACAAGAGATCCACTTCCTGGACACTACAGTGCTAATAAGCGATGGTCACATAAACACCACCCTATACTGGAAATCTACTGACCGCTATTCCTACCTACATGCCTCCAGCTTTCACCCAGATCGCACCACACGATCCATTGTCTACAGCCAAGCTCTGCGATACAACCACATTTGCTCCAACCCCTCAGACAGAGACAAACACCTACAAGATCTCTATCAAGCATTCTTACAACTGCTGAAGTGAAGAAACAGATGGACAGAGCCAGAAGTGTACCCAGAAGTCGCCGACTGCAGGACAGGCCCAACAAAGAAAGTAACAGAACGCCACTAGCCATCACCTTCAGCCCCCAACTAAAACCTCTCCAACGCATTATCAAGGATCTACAACCTATCCTGAAGGATGACCCATCACTCTCACAGATCTTGGGAGACAGGCCAGTCCTTGCTTACAGACAGCCCCCCAACCTGAAGCAAATACTCACCAGCAACCACACAACAGAACCACTAACCCAGGAACCTATCCTTGCAACAAAGCCCGTTGCCAACTGTGCCCACATATCTATTCTGGGGACACCATCATAGGGCCTAATCACATCAGCCACGCTATCAGAGGCTCGTTCACCTGCACATCCACCAATGTGATATATGCCATCATGTGCCAGCAATGCCCCTCTGCCATGTACATTAGCCAAACCAGACCATCTCTACGTAAAAGAATCAATGGACACAAATCAGATGTCAAGAACTATAACGTTCAAAAACCAGTTGGAGAACACTTCAATCTCTCTGCTCACTCGATTAGAGACCTAAAAGTGACAATACTTCAACAAAAACACTTCAAAAACAGACTCCAACGAGAGACTGCAGAACTGGAATTAATTTGCAAACTGGCTACAATTAACTTAAGCTTGAATAGAGATTGGGAGTGGATGGGTCATTACACAGAGTAAAACTATTTCCCTATGTTTATCTCCCCCCCCCCCCACTGTTCCTCAGACATTCTTGTCAACTCCTGGAAATGGCCCACCTTGATTATCACTGCAAAAGGTTTTCTGCCCCCCGCTCTCCTGCTGGTATTAGCTCATCTTAAGTGATCACTCTCCTTACAGTGTGTATGGTAACACCCATAGAATCATAGAATATCAGGGTTGGAAGGGACCTCAGGAGGTCATCTAGTCCAACCCCCTGCTCAAAGCAGGACCAATCCCCAATTAAATTATCCCAGCCAGGGCTTTGTCAAGCCTGACCTTAAAAACTTCTAAGGAAGGAGATTCTACCACCTCCCTAGGTAATGCATTCCAGTGTTTCATCACCCTCCTAGTGAAAAAGTTTTTCCTAATATCCAACCTAAACCTCCCCCACTGCAACTTGAGACCATTACTCCTTGTCCTGTCCTCTTCTACCACTGAGAATAGTCTAGAACCATCCTCTTTGGAACCACCTCTCAGGTAGTTGAAAGCAGCTATCAAATCCCCCCTCATTCTTCTCTTCTGCAGACTAAACAATCCCAATTCCCTCAGCCTCTCCTCATAACTCATGTGTTCCAGACCCCTAATCATTTTTGTTGCCCTTCGCTGGACTCTCTCCAATTTATCCACATCCTTCTTGTAGTGTGGGGCCCAAAACTGGACACAGTACTCCAGATGAGGCCTCACCAATGTCGAATAGAGGGGAACAATCACATCCCTCGATCTGCTGGCTATGCCCCTACTTATACAACCCAAAATTCCATTGGCTTTTTTGGCAACAAGGGCACGCTGCTGACTCATATCCAGCTTCTCGTCCACTGTAACCCCTAGGTCCTTTTCCGCAGAACTGCTGCCTAGCCATTCGGTCCCTAGTCTGTAACGGTGCATTGGGTTCTTCCGTTCTAAGTGCAGGACCCTGCACTTATCCTTGTTGAACCTCATCAGATTTCTTTTCGCCCAATCCTCCAATTTGTCTAGGTCCCTCTGTATCCTATCCCTCCCCTCCAGCATATCTACCCCTCCTCCCAGTTTAGTATCATCCGCAAATTTGCTGAGAGTGCAATCCACACCATCCTCCAGATCATTTATGAAGATATTGAACAAAACCGGCCCCAGGACCGACCCTTGGGGCACTCCACTTGATACCGGCTGCCAACTAGACATGGAGCCATTGATCACTACCCGTTGAGCCCGACAATCTAGCCAACTTTCAACCCACCTTTATAGTGCCTTCATGCAGCCCATACTTCCTTAACTTGCTGACAAGAATACTGTGGGAGACATGTCAAAAGCTTTGCTAAAGTCAAGAAACAATACATCCACTGCTTTCCCTTCATCCACAGAACCAGTAATCTCATCATAGAAGGCGATTAGATTAGTTTCATGTTCTCTATGTATATAAATCTCCCCACTGTATTTTCCACTGAATGCATCCGATGAAGTAAGCTGTAGCTCACAAAAGGTTATGCTCAAATAAATTTGTTAGTCTCTAAGGTGCCACAAGTACTCCTTTTCTTTTTGCGAATACAAACTAACACGGCTGCTACTCTGAAACCTGACTCTTGTTCTTGGTTCTGATGTTTGAAAGTACAAGGTTACCACTCTGTGTGGTTAGAGAATTGCCCCAGACCTACTCTCTGGTTAGACAGAGGCACTTAAGAACTCCCTGCTAGACCTATGTCTCCTTCTAATGTATCATAGCCATATGGTGAAAGAAAAAAGTCCTTTTTACTTTTGTTTAAGGAATAGGCACTTAAAAGTTTCAAACTGACATTCAGGAGAATGTAGCAAAATGGGACTCAACAGCTGTTATCTCAGTTACTTCATTGGTGCTTGTAGTTCTAGCATAATGAGATACTCTGAAGTGCGCCCTTGTTGTAACCAACTGCCTTGTAATTTAGCTTTACAATTGCAATGCTTTAGAAAAGGTTGTCAACTGTAATTACCTTTATAACACATGACTAAAATAGGCTGAGTCACTGCCTGCAGCTGGAGAAAACTATTGCATGGAGTTTTGAACATAGCAGTAAGCAAACTCCTCAAAGCCTATGGGCTCACCGCTGGATTTTGGAGTAAGCACATGTCTATTTTTGGCAGTATCTGCTAAGGAGCAGCAGACATTCTGACCTGTCCAGTAATCTGCATGGCCTGGGTTCCCAGATACTATTTCAATTATACTGGGCTACATAGATATCTTTCAGCTAAAACTAGCTAGTACAGGATGAGGATTTGTTTTATAAAGATGAAGCCTTGCACTGCCAAATTCAGCTTCTTTACACAACCTCATATTACTAGAATCTGCATCTTCTCACTCAAAAACTTCCTGCTTATGAAATCAATGAGCCTGAAGTCTAACAACAAAATTCTGTTTAGTCTAAATCTTTAGCTCAGTGCCCAGATAACTAGCTGTTCTGGGCATTGGCTTATTCTGAGGAAACAAGGGGGAAGAAATCCTCTTCCACAGGCTGTGGAGCAGCTGCTATTGCAGACTTGTATCTGAAATAGACACTCTAGCCACAATGTACGCCCTCCACAGGGAAAGGGCAGAAATATCTACTTAATACAATACACCATGTGTGCTGCTGTGCAAGGGTTCATGATGGCAGAGAATTCAGGCCCCATGTGGGTGTGTTCCTGTGCAGTCCACTCCCAATCCTTCTCCCTCTCTGCCTGAGCACAATGAAACTACTCCATTTGTGCTCCTGCGGGCTCTCCACAGGTGTGGAGAAGAAAACAGGAATAGTCCCACTGGGCAATACATTTTGAGCCTACATGCAAAAATAGATTTAAAAGTATTTGATCCATGCATGTGTTTCTGCTAAAGCTAAGTGACTTCAGGCATAATAATTAGTAAATTTCCATAGTTAAAATGCTACTGGTACTGTATGGAAAAATTCCAGTTGTCAATTATGACATGACTTCAGCATGAAATTCCAAAGCTGAAATTCCAAAATTTCAGATGATGGAAATTGATTTCTATCCTTAGTGAAAGTGACTGCTGAAATTACATTGGAATTAAAAGGGGACGGGGAGGAGAGAAAGAGGAAGGGAAGTGAGATGATGGTGAGATTGGATGGTCTTTTGACAGATCAGAAATAGAAGCAAATGTTTTACACTATTTTGAAATTAGTGGAAAGCTTGATTTCCCAAAAAAAAAAGGAGTACTTGTGGCACCTTAGAGTCTAACAAATTTATTTGAGCATAAGCTTTTAGGAGCTGAAGGGAGCTGTAGCTCACGAAAGCTTATGCTCAAATAAATTTGTTAGTCTCTAAGGTGCCACAAGTACTCCTTTTTCTTTTTGCGAATACAGACTAACACGGCTGCTACTCTGAAACTTGATTTCCCAGTTATTAAACATTCATTTCCAGCAATGATGATTTGTGGTTGCACAATTGTCCATGCTTCTTCAGCCAAGCAATGCTTCCTTGGCACATGCACAGGCCTAATAAGGAGAGTAAATGCTAGACCTTGGACCAGGGTAACTTTTGTTGTCATCAGGAAACAATTTTTCTGGTCTCTCTCTCTCAAGATGCTTATAATTCATATAGCAATTCTAACTCCTTTTAAATCATGAATTTACTTGATTTGTATCATATGGCCAAAGTTAGTCAATACAGTCACTTTAAGTTCAATGAAAATTGCCTCCAATTTTCACTCCTTTCTGTCTAAATATATCAATATAGATTGTGGTATTCCCTGCTGTGATAATGCATGAGTCATGAAAACTGACTTGTTGGAAAGACCACCTGATGAAACACAATAAAGTCAACATGATGAGACCCCATGTTTGCTTTTACATTCAGTGCCATCACCTTTAGCTTATATGACTCAAGACACTCCAAATATTTTCTCTGATAGACTCTGCAGTTAGCTTGATTCAAGTAGTATGTTTTGATTTCAGAATGTGTGTAAAACCCTTCATAAGATGGATGATATGGAGTAGTAGTTGCTGGTATAAGTTTTTCTTCCAGTTTCTACCAGTGACACCAAATTCAACTGTTTGCTTACCTGTTCCCCTTGCAAACATTTTTGGACTTTCTTCCATGCTTCTTCCATGGAATACCCTCCCTGATGTGATCTGTAAACCTGTTACTTTCTTTAAATTCCTTCCCCAATCTCATCTCGTCTGCAATGTCTACAGGAAATCAGCCAATGTTTGGGTTGAGTCAGGTGGAGCATGTCGATATTTATAACAGACATAATTACAAAAGTTAGAAGACAAATGTATATTTAATTGGCCCCTTCTTTCCCCACTTCATGTGCTGTTTATCTCAGATTGTTCATCTGGGACTGCGCCTACGTAAATTTGTGTAGTGCTTAGCACAAAGGAGCCCTGATCATGGCTTCCAGGGGCTACCATAATATAAATGTCATTCTAATAATTATTTTTTAATTAAAAGTACCTGACTCATCTGGTTTTGCATATCCTCCTAAATCCTCAAATTGTGGATGCTGCCACTTCATGGATGAGGTATGTTAAGGTAGTGGACAGACGGAGGAGTAGGTGTGTTTGACCTTTTAACAAAAAAAAACTTCAGTAATAGTATCCCTCTACAGCGTGGTGCCTGAGACTCTTAGATGCTCATAAATTTTCTAATTTCAGTGCACTTGCTCTGCTGATAGATGACCATGGAATCCCAGAACTTGGCTAACAGTGCGTTTAAGTAATTCAAATGCAGCAGTCAGCTGAACTGATGAAATGCAAGGTAACATTCAGAACAGGTTATTACTGACTGATCACAATCTGAATGCAATATATTTTCGCATGGAGGGGATATATGTGAGGTGAGCCAAATGGAGCTGACCTTTGTAAGATGGATGGTGCAGGAATAGTGGTGTACGTTAATAACTACTTTTAATTTTCTGAAGTTGAGAATAACCTTGGAAAAATTCTTCTTAGATTGCAGTAAGAGGGCAAATGGTTTGCCAGTAGCTTAGTAGGTATGGAGTATGTAAAGGTCACCAATGTAAGGTTTGTCCTTTCTGAATTAATGTTTGCATGACTTGTGACCTGACTTGAACCAAAGGAAACCGCATGCCTAATTGCTACATAACTGGTGTGGCAAATAAAGCTAAAGGAAAGTTTTGTAAGGCATCTTTATTTTATTACTATTAAGCCAAATCCTGAAAACTCTTTAAATCATCGGATGGGCAATGGAAAAACTGCTGTAACCAAGCAGGAGCTCTGGGAGCTGGTATAGTAGTTATGCGTGCTTATGTTAGAGAAGAGGTTACATGTTTGGAATAGCAAACTCACTATAGACCTCACCAACATTTAAAACAGACCAAAAGATGGAGTTCAATAATGTCACGCTCAGATTTGTCTGCAACTGGTTTTTTTTTTTTTTTAAATCAATACAATGTTTGCAAATATTATCTAATTGTCAATGCTCTGTGAGGTAGGTTAGCAATATTATTATTACAGGTAGCAAACCAAGTCAGAAACATTTACATGATTTTACCAAAGCCATAAAGTGAGTCTGAGACAGCATTAGAATGCAAGACTTCTCTGCTCTCATTCTTGGGATCTGGCATTTAAACTCTTTGAGCCTCAGTATCCTCATCAGGAAAGTGGAGTTAATTTTTTTTATGTGCCTGTGAAGGGTGTTAAAGTGATACGTAAATGCAAAGTATTAAGGTCAGCCATGGTCAGATGTGGGAATGTGACTCCAGAGTTCCTGTCTACCAGCTTTGTTCCTAACCCTCCAGATCAGTGGTTCTCAACCATGGGTCCGGGGGCCCCTGGGGGGCTGCAAGCAGGTTTCAGGGGATCCAGCAACCATGACTAGTGTTACTCACTAGAGTCCAGGACAGAAAGCTGAAGTCCCGCTGTGCAGGACTGCAGCCTGGGGCCCCAAAACCCAGGGCTGAAGCTGAAGCCTGAGCATCTTAGCTTCCTGGTGCCACCTGTGTTGTGGGGCCCTGGCAATTTCCCTGCTTCCTACCCCTTAGTGCCAGCCCTGGCTTTTATATGGAGAAAAGTGAACAGGGGAGTCTGAGAGAGGGAGTCATCATATAATCGTTATGGTTAGGAAGGGCTGCATCACCAGTACCAATGCTGCTCCTGTCTCCTCCACCTGCGCCTGTATCCAGAGAGCCTAACTAGGGATGCCTCTATCCAGATTCTGGTGTGGATTTGCAGAGACTGTGGCCTGCATTTCCCACTCTCAGAAATCCAGGCTGGGCCAATGTGGGAGGTGCCTGCAGGTGGAATCTCTCAGTAAGCAGGTGAGTGAGTTACAGGAGGAAGTGGCTAGGCTGAGGAGCTGCTGTGCACACAAGGAATTCATTGACCGTATTTATATGGAGACTTCCAAGGCTGAGGACACTATCCAGCTAGAGAAGACTGCTGTCATGCCACCAGGAGAGGAGGATATGGCTCTATCACAGGGAGAATACTGGTAGCTGTTTACTTCTGGCAGTGGGCAGTGCTTCATCCCTACTCCCAACCCACCCAACATAGTGATGGAGAACTGTTATGCTGCCCTGGCAATGACTGATGAGGAATCCCCCACAAGGGTTGAAGAGGAAAAGCCATGTACCCCCAAGGCTGGGAGGACCGCAGCCACCACTCCCAAGAGGAAACATAGTAGTAGTGATGGTTGGTGACTCTCTTCTGAGAGGGGTGGAGGCACCCATCTGTTGCCCTGAAATGGCATCCCAGGAGGTATGCTGCCTGCCAGGGGCCCGTATCCGAGATGTTATGGAGGGATTGTCGAGGATCATCCGGTCCTCTGACTACTACCCCATGCTACTCATCCATGTGGGCACTAATGATACTGCGAGGTATGATCCTCAGCAGATCAGAAGTGACTACAGGGCTCTGGGAGTAAAGGTGAGGGAGTAGAGAGCACAGGTGGTGGTCTCTTCAGTCCTTCCAGTCAAGGGTAGGGGCCTCGGCAGAGACGGATGCATCCTGGAGGCGAATACCCGGCTGCGAAGATGGTGTTGCCAGGAGGGCTTCGGCTTCCTTGACCACAGGGTGCTGTTCCAGGAAGAAAGATTGCTAAATAGAGATGGGGTCCACCTATCTGGGATTGGGAAGAATATATTTGGCTACAGACTGGCTAACCTAGTGAGGCGGGCTTTAAACTAGGTTCAATGGGGGCAGGTGCCAAAGCCCACAGGTAAATCAAAAACATGGAGACCTGGGAGAAGGGTCGGAATCTTGGGGGAGCATGGGCTGTTATAGCAGAAATAAGGGAGAGACAAGACTGAACGGGGGCTGGGAGGAAACAAATCTGTATCTTAGTATTAGTCTGTATACTAATGTGAGAAGGAAATATTAGTCTGTATACTAATGTGAGAAGGAAGGGGGAATAAACAGGAAGACCTTGAAATGCTAGTAAATAAACACAACTATGACAAAGTTGCATCACGGAGACTTGGTGGGATAATATGCATGACTGGAATATTGGTATAGAAGGATACAGCTTGCTCAGGAAGGACAAGCAGGGAAAAAAGGGAGGAGGTGGTGTCTTGTATATTAAAAATGTATACGCTTGGACTGAGGTTGAGATAGAAATAAGACTTGTTGAAAGTCTCTGGGTAAGGATAAAAGGGGTAAAAAACAGGGGTGATGTCATGGTAGGGGTCTACTACAGACCGCCAAACCAGGAAGAAGAGGTGGTCGAGGTGTTTTTTTTTTTTTAACAACTAACAAAATCATCCAAAGCACAGGTCTTGGTGGTGATGGGGGACTTCAACTTCCCAACATCTGTTGGGAAAACAACACAGCAGGGCACAGATTATCCAACAAGTTCTTGGAATGTATTGGAGACCATTTTGTATTCCAGAAGGTGGAGAAAGCTACTACGGGGGAGTCTGTTCTAGATTTAACTTTGACAAATTGGGAGGAACTGGTTGAGAATTTGACAAATTGGGAGGAACTGGTTGAGAATTTGACAAATTGGGAGGTAACTTGGTGAAAGTGATCGTGAAATGGTAGAGTTCATGATTCTAAGGAATGGTAGGAGGGAGAACAGCACAATAAAGACAATGGATTTCAAGAAGGCAGACTTTAGCAAACTGATGGAGTTGGTAGGTAAAATCCTGTGGGAAGCAAGTCCTAAGGGGAAAAACAGTTGAAGACAGTTGCCAGTTTTTCAAAGAGACATTATTAAGGGCACAAGAACAAACTATCCCACTGCGTAGGAAAGACAGGAAGTATGGCAAGAGACCACCCTGGCTTAACCAGGAGATCTTCAATGATCTAAAACTCAAAAAAAAGAGTCCTATAAAAAGTGGAAACACAGTCAAATTACAAAGGATGAATATAAACAAATAACACAAGTATGTAGGGACAAAATTAGAAAAGCCAAGGCACAAAATGAGATTTAATTAGTTAGGGACATAAAAGGAAACAAGAAAACATTCTACAAATACATTAGAAGCAAGAGGAAGACCAAGAACAGAGTAGGCCTGTTACTCAATGAGGGAGGGTGGGAGACAATAACAGAAAATGTGGAAATGGCAGAGGTGCTCAATGACTTCTTTTCGGTTTTCACCAAGAAGGTTGGTGGCAATTGGACATCTAACCTAGTGAATGCCAGTGAAAATGAGGTAGGATCAGAGTCTAAAATAGGGAAAGAACAAGTCAAAAATTACTTAGACAAGTTAGATGTCTTCAAATCACCAGGGTCTGATGAAATGCATCCTAGAATACTCAAGAAGCTGACTGAGGAGATATGTGAGCTGTTAGCAAGTATCTTTGAAAAGTCATGGAAGAGGGGAGACATTCCACACTGGAAACAGGCAAATATAGTGCCCAGGTATAAAAAGGGAAATAAGGACAAACCAGGGAATTACAGACAAGTCATCTTAACTTCAATACCCGGAAAGATAATGGAGCAAATAATTAAGCAATCAATTTACAAACATCTCGAAGATAATGTGATAAATAAGTCAGCATGGATTTGTCAAGAAAAAATCGTGTCAAACCAACCTGATAGCTTTCTTTGACCGGGTAACAAGCCTCGGGGATGGGGGGAAGTTGTAGATGTGGTATATCTTGACTTTAGTTAGGCTTTTGATACTGTCTTGCATGACCTTCTCATAAACAAACTAGGGAAATTCAACCTAGATGGAGCTACTATAAGGTGGGTGCATAGCTGGTTGGAAAATCATTCCCCGAAAGTAGTCATCAGTGGTTCACAGTCATGCTGGAAGGACCTAATGAGTGGGGTCCCATAGGGATCGGTTGTGTTCAATATCTTCTTCAATGATTTAGATAATGCATAGAGAGTACACTTACACAGTTTGTGGATGATACCAAGCTGGGAGGGATTCAAGTGCTTTGGAGGGATAGGATTAAAATTCAAAATGATCTGAACAAACTGGAGAAATGGTCTGAAGTAAATAGGATAAAATTCAATAAGGACAAATGCAAAGTACTCCACTTAGGAAGGAACAGTCAGTTGCACACATACAAAATGGGAAATGACTGCCTAGGAAGGAGTACTGTGCAAAAGGGATCTGGGGACCATAGGGGATCACAAGCTAAATACGAGTTAACAGTGTCATGCTGTTGCAAAAAAAGCAAACATCATTCTGGGATGTATTAGCATGAATATTGTAAGCAAGACATGAGAAGTAATTCTTCTGCTCTACTCTGCAGTGATTAGGCCTCAACTGGAGTATTATGTCCAGTTCTGGGTGCCACATTTCAGGAAAGATGTGGACTAATTGGAGGAAGTCCAGAGAAGAGCAACAAAAATGATTAAAGGTCTAGAAAACATGACCTATGAAGGAAGATTGAAAATATTGGGTTTGTTTAGTCTGGAGAAGAGAAGACTGAGAGGGGACATAACATTTTTCAAGTACATAAAAGGTTGTTACAAGGAGGAGGGAGAAATTGTTTTTAACCTCTGAAGATAGGACAAGAAGCAATAGGCTTAAATTGCAGCAAAGGCCATTTTAGGTTGGACATTAGGAAAAACTTCCTAATTGTCAGAACAGTTAAGCGCTGGAATAAATTGCCAAGGGAGATTGTCCAACCTGCGCTTAAAAAAATCCCCAATGATGGAGATTCCACAAACACCTGTCAGGGATGGTCTAGATCATACTTAGTGCTGCCTTGAGTGCAGGGGGCTGGACAAGATGACATCTCAGTTCTATGGTTCTATGAAAAACAGTTGTTGTGGTACAGGTAGGTGTAGCTAGGTGTTACCTGCTCCTGCCCTGTGGGGCTTAAAAGCCAGCCCTGGGAGAGAGCCAGGGCTGAGGGCAAGAAAAGCTAGGCTGATTGGGGAAATGGCTGCAACTGGGCCATGCTCCAATCAGGCCACAGCTGGTCCTATAAAGGGGCTTAGCCGGAGTCCCTCTCTGCATTCAGAGACAGAAGGGCCTGGCTGCAGGGATATGAGGGAATACCTAGATTGGAGCAGGGCTGAGGGGGAAAGGCCTTGGGAGCAGGGGAACTCTGGCCTGGAAACCCCCAGGCTGTGAGGCCTAGATTAGGGCCTATTAGGTACTGCGGTTGCAAGGGGGCAGCCCACAGGTAGATAGAGGCAGCAGGTCCAAACCCCGTCGCCTGTGATGAGTGGCTGATACACTGCAGTCTGCTCCGGGGAGTGAGGCTAAGCAATGACTGGCAGTAGCCAAGGCTAAGGCGAGGAGTGGGTAGTGGGTGGGGGTTCCCTAGGGAGGGGAGACCCTCAGGGATTGTTGGGGGTTTACTGCCAGGGGGCAGCACCCCAGTGGGAGGAGGCACTAGGTCCTGGGAGGGACTGGGGCCAGTGGTAAGGTGGATCAGACAGCAAAGGGCACTCCAGAGGCTGATGAGCTAATTTTCAAGGATGACCAGCAGGAGGCACCGCCGGGTGAGTCCAGCTCTATTACAGTGGGCCATGGAGTTTTATAGCATGGGAATGGGGAGGCCTCAGAAAGGAAAAGGTTGAGAATCCCTGCTCCAGATCATGTTGCTTCTGTGAGGATACACACTTTCAACAAGGATGGCCACAAAGTGAACATTTTTCACAACGGTAAAACGTTTTAGCATAAAATGTTACATTTTCTCCATAAGCTTCATGAATTCTAAACCAGGGAAATGTAGCTGGATTTTTTTTTGTTCCCCCCAAAAGCTTTGCCCAGCTCATCATTCATGAGCCGTAAGGGTCCTGGACTAAGGATGTGTCTGTACTGCAAGTGGTGGGAGAGGGCAGAGCAGGGGCGGGGTGGGCTGGGGCCAGTTCGCTTGCTGCTGCAAGTGCCAGGCCCCCCACTAACCCACCAGGCCACCCTGGATCCTGTGTCCCCATGAATCACAGGGCCCAGGGCGGTTGCCCCTGTTCATCCTATGGACAGGACGGCTCAGAAAATAAGCGCAAACATTGGTGGAGCCAGGCCAATGTTCTCAAATATTGGTGGAGCATAGGCACCACAGGCCCACATAACTCACTGCCTATGAGTATGACTACATGTACTGCAATCGCACTTCCTGAATGCAGTGTAGATGTTCCCTAAGGAAACAAAGGGATGGTTAAATAGCAAGCTGCTTTCTTAGATTAGTTCTTGCATGTGAGAGCCAAGAGACCGATAATGTTGAGAGAGATGGAGATCCCAATACTTCTGGGAAGGTGAGGAACAAGTGTACAAATACACAAGAACATGACTCTTCCTTTAAAAACAAGGAAGTTCATTGCTAGTCGATATCAGGATGCATTCCTCATTCAACACACACAGACCGCTCAATTTGATCTCTAGTGTAACTCCACTGAACTCAGTATTCGGAGTGAATTTGGCCCATTGCCAATCTTCATGCAAGCAGGATAGGGCTGTGATGCATGAATAATAGCCTGATTTTTTTTTCCAGTTGTATTTGTCTATCACTTTCCAGTACTATTGGCAGAAAATATGTTAACAGGAGCCTAACTGTATAGTATATTGGAGCTCCAGCTCCCTTCCTTGGATCATCTGTGCATCTTTTCAGTACCAAACACTTCTTATGGAGGGGATCTTTTCCAGCAGTGCAGTGTTTCACTGCTATATATATCCTAAAGCACTTTAATAGATTACTCTTACAGTTAACAAGTTACAGTATGTTTCACTACTTGTGTCTAAAATGGTCAGATTTAATACAGTTTGTATATATAAAAGGACATATTCACACAAGCAAAAACTTGCATCTGTGCATACAAAATGAGTAGCTAGACAGGTAATTACTGGATTTTTATGCCCTATTCAAATACTATTTGCATATGCAAAAAGATGGGTGTACAAAATTATAAGCACAAATTTTGATGTAGGGTGATATTTTCAAAAATGTCTAAGTCTCATTCGCTGTCTCTTTGAAAATGGGACCTAGGCTCTTGAGTCACTCTGGCATTTTTGAAAATGCTTACCTGTAGGTATTAGCTCCAATATGCAAATTTGTTTGATAGAGTAGTTTTGATACTTTAATCAAGACCTCTCAGTATATTTGGAATAATGTGAAGTTAAAATCAGCTTGTTTTTAAAAACCTCCCCATGAAAATTAAGAAAATCAAATAAACCAGTAATTACCTGGGGATGATTTTTTACACAGACATACTCCCCAAGAGTGGATGCTATTCATCCAATATAAATAACTAATTTCTTAATTCAGCCCTGTTAAGCCAATTAAAGTAGTCATTCACATTTATTGATAGATTTTCTGGAATCAGATCATTTATCTGAATATGCATACCTGTTGATTATAATCCAGAAATTTACCATAGCAGTTCTGGAGGGAGTTGAATTATTGACATATTGAAGTTGTTAAATAATATAGCAGCAGTAATGACATTATCTGCGTACTTACTTACGCAGTTGCCAATGGAGTTGTTGCACAGATATTATGAAATAATATATGCAGTGGCATTGTAGCTGTTTTGGTGGCAGGATAAAAAAGAGACAAGGTGGGTGGGGTAATATATTTTTTTTGGACCAACTGTGGGTGAGAGAGAAGCTTTTTAGCTTACAAAGAGCTCTTCTTCAGGTCAATCCACCCTACCTGAAGAAGAGCTCTGTGTAAGCTAGAAAGCTTGTCTTTCTCTCACCAACAGATGTTGGTCCAATAAAAGATATTACCTCACCCACCTTGTCTCAGGAATTATGGCATTTTGCAGTAGTTCTGTCCGTAATTTGAAGTTCATTCCCAGTGTACCTGCATATATTAGATTTATCTTTAGCAGAGGCTCTACAACAGTTTGAGAAGACTATGTGGCAAGGATTAAGAGAAACAACCTACAAAACTCTGCAAGTCTTGCAGAAAAATCACATTTTGGTCTTGTGTAAAGGCTTGAGAGGTGGGGGAAGATGGGCAACATATTTGGACAGGGGGAGAGAAGAAGGATCCAGTCTGAACTGTGTGTGTGGTGCTGACAGAGAACTTGGGGACTGTCTCAGGAAAAGCCTCCTTCAGGTAGGGTGGATTGATTGAAAGCAAAATGGTTGAAATCATCTACATTAATTATTTAAATCTGTAAGCGGGAAACCTTGATTTAAATAATTGATTTTAATCTCATTTTGCACTTGTACTTTTTAGTTATTTTCCTAAAGAGTGGTTCATTCTTGTTGATTTGTATAACCATTAAAACGTGGATTTACAGCTAAATATAGTCTTCACACTAAAGTACTTTTTTGTTAACTATGAAGATAGTGTATCTACACAACTTATTTAAGCAATTGTATACCTTAATGTACATTTTAAAATTTTTGATTAGGTTAGAAAATGGTAACCAATGTTGTTTAACATTTTTTTATTAGGGATCTTGGAACAAAAAGTGGGAGTGTGCTAATAAAATTTGTGGATGATACAAAGTTGGGAGGTATTGCCAATATGGAGGAGGACCAGAGTATCATTCAAGAAGATCTGGATGACCTTCTAAACTGGAGTAATAGAAATGGGATGAAATTTAACAATGCAAAGCGCAAGGTCATGCATTTATGGACTAATAAGAATTTTTTTTGTATGCTGTGGACGTATCAGTTGGAAGTGACAGAGTATGAGAGAGACCTGGGTGTATTGTTGATCACAGGATGATTATGAGCTGCAAATGTGATGTGGCTGTGCAAAGGCTAATGCAGTTTTAGGATGCACTGGGCAAGATATTTTCAGTAGAGACAGGGAAGTTATAGTACTATTATACAAGGCTCTGGTGAGACCTCACCTGGAATACTGTGTGCAATTCTGGTCTCCCATGTTTAAGAGAGATTAATTCAAACTGGAACAAGTGCAGAGAAGGGCTGCTAGGATATTTGAGGAATGGAAAACCAACCTTACGAGAAGAGACTCGAAGAACTTGGCTTGTTTCGCCTAACCAAAAGAAGGCTGAGGGGAGATACGATTGCTCTTTATAAATACTTGAGGGATAAATACCATGGAGGGAGGAGTTATTTAAGTGCCAATGTGGACACAAGAACAAATAGATATAAACTGTTTAGGCTTGAAATTAGGGAAGTTCTGGAACATCCTTCCCAGGGGAACAGAGGGGGCAAAAAACCTAACCGAGCTTGATAAATTTATGGAGGGGATGGTATGAGACTGCCTAAAATGACATGTAGCCGATCTGCAACTGATAGTAGCAAATGTCTCCAATGCCTGGTGTTGGGACACTACTGGGGGTGGGTGGGCTCTGAGTTACTACAGATAATTCTTTCCGAGGTGCCTAGCTGGTGAATCTTGCCCACATGCTCAGGGTCTAACTGATTTGCCATATTTGGAGTCAGGAAGGAATTTTCCCCCAGGTAAGATTGGCAGAGACCCTGAGGGATTTTGTCTTCCTCTGCAGCATGAGGCATGGGTCACCTTGCAGTTAAACTAGTGTAAATGGTGGATTCTCTGTAACCTGAAGTCTTTAAATCATGATTTGAGGACTTCAGTAGCTCAGCCAGAGGTTAAGGGTCTATTACAGGAGTGGATGGGTGAGGTTCTGTGGCTTGCATTGTGCAGGAGGTCAGATTAGATGATCATGATGGTCCCTTCTGACCTCAAAGTCTGAGTCTGAGGGCTCTGTGAAAGAGATGACAGACATGAGCAGCATTATCTTTTGTAAATTGTAAATTCTGCTGTACCAGACTGGGGAATGTGCATCCCACTCCCTCTTGGACTGTCGCCAGCATGATTCCCTGCCCACTGAAATTGTGCAATGCCTTTGGAAGAGACTCCCCCATTTCCTGGCACCAAGAGCTGAGTAGTTTTGGACCTATAAAGAAACTCTCAGAATATGCATCAGCGAAATGAAGGCTGGAGTAAGTGGGTGTACAGTAGAGATAAGCAAACTTTTTGGAATTTCTGTTTTACAGGAAATTCTGACACTTCAACATTTGGTTTTGTTCTAAACTGGAACAAAATTGAAGGATTTTGCAGAATGGAAATTTTGAAAAAGTTACATTTGAAAATGTTTCATTTCAAAACCTTAGAGCCAAATGAAATATTTTGACATTGTTTTGATTAGTTTTTGGCAAAATCAAAATTTTCTATAGAAAATTCCAATTGTACAGAAACTCATTTTCCTTTGGAAAATTATTCTGATTAAAAATTGCCAACCAGCTCTAGTATACAGAGCCTGTCTGTCTGAAGACCAACTAAATCACTGAGTATCAGTTGTCAGCCACAACTTCAATACAAGTTGTATTACTTACACATAGTTTCCTATCAACTTGTGCATCATGAGCTGGAATCTTCTTTCACTTACCCCAGTTTTATCCTGGTATAACCCAGTTGATTTCAAAGGGGTTCCTCTCGATTTACACCACAGTGAGATCACAATCAAGGCTGATGTGTATTTCACACCCATTTATATTATCACTCAATTTTGCCCTACTATCTCCTTTTTGCAGTGTCAGAATCCAGCTGCCAGAACTAGAGGAGATCACTTTAAACTGGCGTCCTACCATGAACTGGGATTTATTGTTGAATTAGCAGGGCTTCTTCTCAGAGAGATGTGGCAAAATCCCAGAAGCTAGTGCTATAACTGGTAGCACTAAATGGAAGAGGTTTCTCATGCACTGTAACAAGAGAAACCATATCCATTTTGAGTTCTTTTGTGTTTGAATGCTAAGGCCAGGTCTACACTATAAACTTACATCAGTACAACTGCATTACTCACGGTTATGAAAATCCACACCCCTGAACAATGCAGTTATACCAACCTAACCCCAATGCAGACAGTACTAGGTTGAAGGGAGGATTCCCCCTTTGGCTTAGCTATCACCTCTCAGGGGAGGTGGAGTACTTAAACCCATGGGAGAACGCTTCCTATCAGCATAGGTAGTGTCTTCACAGTGAGGCACCCAAGCTTGTGGGGAGGGTGGTGGTCCCCTCACTGGTCTGGTTTGCACCCTAGAATGTGACATGTGGATATTGCCTTCAGTTGTAATAATTAGATTATAGAAATAAAATCCTGTTGAAATGAATGGGACCATTTACACTGCTCAATTTCAATCCATTTTATAAATTGGTGGAAGATTTATTTTTGCAACCAAGCATGCTAGAATAGAAATATGTAAAACATGGAAACTTAAACTCTGTAGAAAAAGTTGAAAATTCACCAAGATAATTTATAAATCCAAGCGATAGGAAGAATTTTGACAGAACATGTTTCTAGTGACCACTCTGTATGTTGCGTGCACAGGCTTTGACAGTGGATCTAGTCAGTTGTCAACATGCTTGAGAATTATCTGGAAGTGACTTCTATTTGCAGAAAGACTAGACTGTCACTGCAACAGAAAAAGTACAGGAACTGTCAGGCCTCCTGTTTTTGCAGCAACCTCTCAGCTGCCCCCTTATGATCCTGTTCTACTACCTAGCCTGACCTAATGACACGCGTGCAAAAGAGAGAGATGCCCAGTTTCAGCTCTGCTGATTTATTTCACGCTGCCTTTTGTCTATTCTTAATAAACTAAACAAAACAAAATCCCACTAAATGTAGATTGTCTTGTTTCAAATCTTATCTGTGGGGAAAATCTGTCTACCAGCAGACATCTTTTCTTCCTGCCATTTAATGAACTTTCTACCATCTGCTCTTATCTTTTTGACACCTCCGTTTCTTTCACTTCTTGCAGAGCCACTCTTCTAGGGATGTTCATCTCTGCATGACCAGATTACACAGCATACAGCCCAGAGAATATGCTTTGCAAACCTTAGGAGAAGCTAGTCAAAGTGTTGCATCCAATTTGTCCAGACATTTGCAAAGGTGTCTCTTATATGTGAGAATTGTTCTTTCCCTGTTGTGTACGTGGTGTGTGACAGATATAAATACATACCTATTGATATCTTCCACTTATATTTTTCCTGGTGTGTGGTGGTATAACTTCTTCTTTTATTGGGAGAGGCCTTGAAGTCACATGGAATACGCAATCTGGAAGTCGTCCATGACCCTAACTGAGGAAAAGATGTGCTAGGGCAGGGAACAGCGTCTTACTGTTCATGTTACAAAAATGGAGGAAGCTCCAACTGAGACTGGAGCCCAATTTTGGTAGGCACTGTGTAAACGCAGACAATTTACAATCCTAATGAATGAGACAAAGGTCATGGGGGAAATTGAGACCCTTAAAGACTAAATGATTTTCTCCAAAGGCACACAGCAGGTCAGTAGCAGAGCAGGTTTATAGGCTGTCTTTCCAGTGCTAACAGAATGCCCATTTTAATGAGAACTAGCGTAGTAGCAGTAACTGGAGGGCTAGCAAGCCTAACTGGTGAAAAGTGGCTAAAGGTTTATGAATGACTCTAGATGCTCTGTAATATTTAGCACAGCCTCTTGACTAATTTTTAATGTGCTAATTGTCCTTGACAATGTAAATGGAAAACCCACATTCCACTCTACAGTTTGGTGACTGTCCAGGTCCACAGGTAAAGAGGTGTCTGAAATGTAAATAGAAGTCAGACAGCATTTTAGAATAGCAGCACTGTAATTACTTAATTTATATGTAAGACAGTTACATCACATTTACCTTCAAGATGTTATCTCCGCTTTACTTATCCCCCTAAAAACAGCAGCTGGTTTCTGCCTCTCTGAGAAGATACCTGAAGATCAGACATTATTGCTTAAACATTCCCTAGTGTAGCTGTTCAAACCTTAGTGTTCAAGTGATCTCTAACATGTTGTAAAATGTATTTAACCTTTGTATTGCTCTGCTGATCTGTAACAGTCTTTCTAATCTCTGAGCTTTCAAACTTTCATTTGCTCTCAGTTCTGCATATTTATGAATGTAATGTGTTTTAGGTTCTTGCGTTTTATAGACATTTGTAATTAGAGGAAAAAATAAGTTTTGATATGTATGTGCTAGGAATAGAAAATAAGATTAGAGCCCAAAATAGCATTTCTAATCATATTTCCTTTAATTTCAAGTAAAAAATTGTATTACCTTTTTTTATATAGCTGGCTCACCAGATCAACCCTAGCTTTCTTTTTACACTGGAAGTAGTAGTCTTATTTTTATTACATTTTCAGAAATTAGAGGCATTAACAGAAAATCCATGAGATTTGCAATAACCGCAAAGGATTTTGCTTGAAATAATTGTTACTTATGTCTAGCTGCTAGAAAAAATAACTGAGGTAACTAAGCCTGCATTCAGTTTTTTGCTCAGAAATTAATTTAAAAAAAACCTGAGCATATACCTAGAGATATCAGAGGTCAAATAATTAGTTAGCCAGGAGGCAGTATCTGCCTTCTGACCGGCAGTTACCTATTTGCCATATGGGAAAACATCATGGCCACTGATGTACTGATCATAACATCCAAATGTCCCATTTGAGAAGGTTGCTATGTGTGGGAAATTAAGTTTGTTTGCAGGTCTTTAAATCACAATTTCCTAATAATCTTGAACCTAAGCAGACACTTCAAGGAGATCTCCTATAAAGTAATTCCATTCATGAAGTTTAAGGGGCCAGGAGCTTCTCTTTCAATGTTAAGGGCAGTTCCACTTTAAAAGGTGACTTTGTGGAAATGGCCTACTAGCATTCCCACTTCCATGGGTCACTGATTTCCATATCAAACTGTTTTCATGTTTACTGGGTTTGGAAGTAAAAGAGCTACCACTGCAAACTGGCCCTATATTTCCGGCAGTCAGGCTGGGTTCTTTTTCCTTCTTGCACATCATCACTGTAATAAAGGGTTTACAAAACAAATTATGACCTCAGATACACTCATACTACCCCCTCCTCTTCAGATTATCTGTGTCACCTGTGCAAACCAAGTTAAAACCAAGGTAGTATTATGGGTCTGGCAAAGGGCATAGTTTTAAGGCAATGGAATTACACAGATGTAGTTGAGGATATAGTTTTGCCTTCAGAGCCTCTATTACTAGTTGGGATGTCCAAGTTAGAATGACTCACGCAAACTCACCCTGCATTCTGCTGGCTTCTGACAATGGGGAGGGTAGCCACTGGATCAGAATAATTCTGAATCTACTGGCCCTGACTCTGTTTCTTCCATGGCCTGCACCATTCCCCCAAAACACATGAATGCTGGGGCACAAGGAGTCCCTACAGATCACTGGTCCATGATGTGGGCTTCACTCTGTGGCCAGCAGGTCTATTGGTCAAGCTGCTGCCAAACCATATCTCAAAGTCTTGGGACAGCTCTTCCAGGCTGTTTGGGAGTCCTGTCAGCCAAGGTGCAGTTTGTCTCCTTGCCCTTGGGGTCCTCTGGGATATCTGTTGGTCTGGGGCGGAGGAAAGTGTAAGGAGAGCTGGGTCCTCTCCACCAGGCTCAGTGCCCAAGGGGAGAAAAGCAAGGAGTGGCTCAGTGACTTCTGGCTGCTAATCCAGATCAGTCCTCCCCTAGGCTTCTTATCTTCCCTGTTTTCCCTTCAGTTTGGGGCATGCCTGTAGCCATCTGCATACAGAGTTTCAATAATTCAGAGCATTGGTGGGGGAGGGAGGAAGCTTCCCAGCTCACTTCCAGAGTCCATTTTTTTCCCCCAGCTCAGGAGGAAAGGGGGCAGGGACAGGCTCCATGCCAAGTCCCTGGTCTTGCTCCCTGTAGATTGTTCTACTTCAGCAGCTACCACCTGTCTGCCATCTTGCAGCCAGTCTCTTCTTCACTCTTCCCCCAGCCTGACTGCCAGAGTTCCCTTGTAAGCAGGTCCTCCATAGGGAGCGTGCCCAGCAGCTGCTGGGACATGGGGCTGCCTGGGCCCATTACTATTTCACCACTACTTTAACCTTTGTGTGGGACCTCCCCACAGACCCACTGTACGGGATCCTGGAATCCTACCCAGAATGCTAATTCCACTGCAGCCAATGGCTATTAATTCCTAATAAATGTAAATCTCTTACATCTGAAATCTACATCCACAAAGCTAGAGGAACTATAGTAATAAGGTGTGCATGTAACACAATTATCTCATCAGCTTTCTCTATTGTAAACCTCATCCTTTCAATACCACGCCAAGCTCTTTGTTTATCCTTTGCAATGCTTGTCTGGTTTTGAATCCTTGGGACAGATTGTTATCTGTAAAGTGTTTACGCAGCTTTGCCAGTAATAATAAAGTACTGTAGATTATCTGATAGAATGGGAAAAAATAGATAGGCATCATAAAATGAGCATTAAGCTACGAAAGATGTTCAAAATGGTAGAAATGGACTCCAGTGTGTTTGACTGCTCTACCATCTACTAGGAATCCATGAGGAGGAGTTGTGAACCGAGTGAGCAGCAGAGGACAGGCAAATGACGGGGTGGGGGGTTGCCTGGGGGTTCCCACAGAGTGCTTTTGCCTTTCAGGATTCTGTGAGCAGTAAATAAAACATCTGAAGAGGCTCTTAGAAGGAAGACATTATGGATAGTGAGCGATCAGCTGTTGTGACCCATACGGGATGTGCCATGTTTGTCTTTCTCCCAGAGGACAGAAGCAACTTCGTCTGTATGAAGTGCAAGCTGGTCTCCATATTGGAAGCAAAGGTTGAAGGACTAGAGACCCAAGTATCACACTGTGTTGCATCAGAGAAACTGAATCCTTTCTGGATAGAAGTCTGTGTTTGGTACTGCAGGCATAGCGTGCTGAAGAATCAGAGGGCAGTGCAGAATGGGGAAGAAAATTGAAGAAGGAAGAGGAGAACCCATGTACCCCCAGTGCAGGGAGAGGTAAGAAACCATTTTCACACTCTCCGCACAGGTTCTACGGCAGTGGAAGAGTCATCTGTGGGGAGGGATCAGAGGGAAGGAATGGGATGTATTGTCCTAGGGATGGGGGTTCCATGACCACCACTCCTAAGAGGAGGAGATGGGTAGTGGTAGTTGGGGACTCCCTCCTAAGAGGGACAGAGTCATCCATCTATCATCCAGACCAGGAAACTCGAAGTGTGCTGCTTGCCTGGAGCTAGAATCCAGAATGTGACTGTCTGCCAAGACTGATCAATCCCTCAGACTACTACCCCTTCCTACTTCTCCACGTGGGTACCAATGACACTGCCAAGAGTGACCCTCTCAAGATCCTTGCAGACTACGTGGCTCTGGGAAGAAGGATAAAGGAGTATGAGGTCCAAGTCATGTTCTCGTCTATCCTCCCTGTTGAAGGAAAAGGTCCAGGTAAGGACCATTGAATTGTGGAAATAAATGTATCGTTATGCAGGTGGTGTTGGGGAGAGGGCTTTGGATTCTTAGACCATGGGATGTTGTTCCAGGAAGAAGAATTGCTAGGAAGAGATGGGATCCACCTAACGAAGAGAGGGAAGAGCGTCTTCGGAGGCAGGCTTGCTAACCTAGTGAGGAGGGCTTGAAACTAGTTTTGCTGGGGGATGGAGACCTAAGCCTTGAGGTAAGTGGGGAAGTAGGATACCAGGAGAAAACACAATGCGGAGGGTACAAGATGGGAAGCCTCCTGATTCCCAGGGCAGGGCAGAAAAGGTGAGGGAGTAGCACTGTATGTAAGGGAGCAGTATGACTGCTCAGAGCTCTGGTACAAAACTGCAGGAAAAACCTGAGTGTCTCTGGATTAAGTTTAGAAGTGTGAGCAACAAGAGTGATGTAGTGGTGGGAGTCTGCTATAGACCACTGGACCAGGGGGATGAGGTGGATGAGGCTTTCTTCCGGCAACTTGCAGAAGCTACTAGATCGCACACCCTGGTTCTCATGGGTGACTTTAATTTTCCTGATATCTGCTGGGAGAGCAGTACAGCGGTGCATAGACAATCCAGGAAGTTTTTGGAAAGCGTAGGGGACAATTTCCTGGTGCAAGTGCTAGAGGAGCCAACTAGTGGGGGAGCTTTTCTTGACCTGCTGCTCACAAACAGGGAAGAATTAGTGGGGGAAGCAAAAGTGGATGGGAATGTGGGAGGCAGTGACCATGAGTTGGTTGAGTTCAGGATCCTGACACAGGGAAGAAAGGTAAGCAGCAGGATACGGACCCTGGACTTCAAGAAAGCAGACTTCGACTCCCTCAGGGAACGGATGGGTAGGATCCCCTGGGGGACTAACATGAAGGGGAAAGGAGTCCATGATTTAGTTGGGGATTGGTCCTGCTTTAAGCAGGGGGTTGGACTAGATGACCTCCTGAGGTCCCTTCCAACCCTGATATTCTATGATTCATACTGAGAAACTAGGGTAATCGGCTAGCTATCTTTGGTGCCTGTGCACGAACTCAAGAAGCCTGGGAAACAAACAGGAAGAATTGGAAGTCCTGGCACAGTCAAGGAACTATATGATTAGAATAACAGAGACTTGCTGGGGTAACTGGTCATGGATGGGTATAAACTGTTCAGGAAGGACAAGTGGGGGAGAAAAGGTGGAGGAGTTGCACTGTATGTAAGAGAGTAGTATGGTTGCTCAGAGCTCCAATATGAAACTGGAGAAAAGCCTGTTGAGTCTTTGGGTTAAGTTTAGAAGTGAGAGCAACAAGGGTGATGTCGTGGTGGGCATCTGCTATAGACCACCAAACCAGGAGGATGAGGTAGACAAGGCTTTCTTTGGACAACTAGCAGGAGTTTCCAGATCACAGGTCCTGGTTCTCATGGGGGGACTTCAATCACCCTGAAATCTGCTGGGAGAGCAGGGCACAGACAATCCAGGGAGTTTTTGGAGAGTGTTGTGGACAACTTCCTCGTGTAAGTGCTGGAGGAACCAAATAGCGGCTGTGTTCCTTTTGACCTGCTGCTCACAAAAAGGGAAGAATTGGTAGGGGAAGTAGAAGTGGGAGGCAACCTGGGTAGCAGTGACCATGAGATGGTCAAATTCAGGATCCTGAGAAAAGGAAGAAAGGAGAACAGCTGAATACAGATCCTGAACTTCAGAAAAGCAGACTTTGACTCCCTCAGGGAACTGATGGGCAGGATCCCCTGGGAGGCCAATTTGAGGGGGAAAGGAGTCCAGGAGAGCTGGCTGTATTTTTAAAGAAGTCTTTTTGAGGGTGCAGAAAGAATAGCAAATATGGTAGGCGACCAGCTTGGAATAACAGAGAAATCTTCAGTGAGCTTAAACACAAAAAGGAAGTTCACAAGAAGTGGAAACTTGGACAGATGACTAGGGAGGAGTATGCACCCCTGCATGCTCGAGCAATATGTTTAATTAAGAAGGCCAAAGCACAATTGGAGTTGCAGCTAGCAAGGGATGTGAAGGGTAACAAGAAAGGTTTCTACAGATATGTTAGCAACAAGAAGAAGGTCAGGGAAAGTGTGGGACCCTTACAGAATGGGGGAGGAAACCTAGTGACAGAGGATGTGGAAAAAGCTGAAGTACTCAATGCTTTTTTTGCCTCGGTCTTCACAGACAAGGTCAGCTCCCAGACTGCTGCACTAGGCAGCACAGTGGGGAGGAGGCGAGCAACCCTCAGTGGTGAAAGAACAGGTTAAGGACTATTTCAAAAAGCTGGACATGCACAAGTCCATGGGGCCAGATCTAATGCATCCAAGGGTCCTGAGGGAGTTGGCTCATGTGATTGCAGAGCCTTTGGCCATTATCTTTGAAAACCTGTGGCGATCGGGGGAGGTCTCGGACGATTGGAAAAAGGCAAATTTAGTGCCCATCTTTTAAAAAAAGGGAAGGAGTATACGAGGAACTACAGACCAGTCAGCCTCATCTCAGTCCCTGGAAAAATCATGGACCAGGTCCTCAAGGAATCCATTTTGAAGCACTTGGAGGAGAAGAAAGTGATCAGGAACAGTCAATATGGATTCACCAAGGGCAAGTCATGCCTGACCAACCTGATCCATCAAAGAAGGCAGATAACTGGCTCTGTGGATATGGGGAAAGTGGTAGACGTGATATACCTTGACTTTAGCAAAGCTTTTAGATGGTGTCCCATAATATTCTTGCCAGCAGGTTAAAAAAGTATGGATTGGATGAATGGACTAGAAGATGGATAGAAAGCTGGCTAGGTTGTCGGGCTCAGTAGATAGTGATCAACGGCTCGATGTCTAATTGGTATCAAGCAGAGTGCCCCAGAGGTCTATCCAGGGGCTGGTTTTGTTCATCGTCTTCATTAATGATATGGATGATGGGATGGTTTGTGCACTCAGCAAGTTCGCAGATGACACAAAACTGGGTGGGAGAGGTAGATACGCTGGAGCATAGGGGTAGGGTCCAGAGTGACCTAGACAAATTGAAGGATTGAACTAAAATAAATCTGAGTTTCAACAAGGACCAGTGCAGAGTCCTGCAGTTAGGATGGAAGAATCCCATGCACTACTACAGGCTGGGGACCGACTGGCTAAGCAGCAGTTCTGCAGAAAAGGACCTGGGGATTACAGTGGATCAGAAGCTGGATACGAGTCAGTGTGCCCTTCTTGCCAAGAAGGTTAACGGCATATTGGGCTGCATTAGTTGGAGCATTGCCAGCAGATTGAGGGAAGTGATTATTTCCCTCTATTGGGCACTGGTGAGGCCTCACCTGGAGTACTGTGTCCAGTTTTTGGCCCCCGCCCCCCACTACAGAAAGGATGTGGACGAATTGGAGAGAGTCCAGCCGAGGGCAATGGAAATGATTAGGGGGATGGGGCACATGACTTATGAGGAGAGACTGAGGGAACTGGGCTTATTTAATCTGTAGCAGGGAAGAGTGAGGGGGGATTTGATAGAAGCCTTCAATTACCTGAAGGGGGGGTTCCAAAGAGGATGAAGTTAAGCTGTTCTCAGTGGTGGCAGATGACAGAACAAGGAGAAATGGTTTCAAGTTGCATTGTGGGAGGTCTAGGTTGGATGTTGGGAATAACTATTTCACTAGGAGGGTGGTGAAGCACTGGAATGGGTTACCGGGGGTGTGGGGGGGACATCCATCCTTAGAGGTTTTTAAGGCCCAGCTTGACAAAGCCCTGGCTGGGATGATTTAGTTGGGGTTGGTCCTGCTTTGAGCAGGGAGCTGGACTAATGACCCCCTGAAGTCTCTTCCAAACCTAATCCTCTATGATTCTATATATGGTCAATTTTTGCACACCGATGCACAGCTGATGCACATAGAACACAATGTTCCGTCTGGCTATATTGACTCAATAGATGAGAAATACGTTTCAGCTACTGTAGCTGCAAAATGAAAACCCTTCTTCTATGTTCAGTCTTTAATCTCTGTAACTGTCCAATATAATTTGTCATAAATGCCACACTCTTGTTACGTCACATTTCAAAGGGCCCGTCATATGGTTACCTCATGCAGTGCGCAATGTAGTGCTGCAAATCTAAATAGCTTAACTTTAATGCAGGATTAGTGCTCTAGGTTGAAGCTGAATCAATTACATGAAATTCCTCTGTTGGTGTGGAGTCTGACAGAGCAGGTGGCTTTTGGACTAGGTTTTGACAGCATATCTTGAATCACCATGGTGTCAATGTTTGTTTTATCAATATATGTATATTTTAATTTTTTTTCTTTTTGCCCTTTCTCCTACTGTTAATCTGCTGCATTTTCCCATTGGTCAGGAAAACAAGTGTGTCTCTTGAGAGCTGGTGTCAATAGAACAGTTGAATGTGTGCCAGAAGGTGCCACCTCTGAATCCTTTATCAAGAGGCTAAATGTGTCAAATTACTGCTGCTGACCTAAGGTCTGGCAATCCAGGTCCATTCATCGTTTTGGAATCTCTGATGGTAATCTGTTTAATCAGTTTCTTTGTTGCAAGCCAATAACACTTCATGGATAGCCAAGCAAGCAGTGCTGTTAAATTGTATAGCCTGGTAGCACCACCACAAAGTGAAGGAGACTAAGTGCATTAAGTGCTGAAGTTGTCACGCCCATTTCTTTCCCCTTCATTTATTTATTGCTGCTGCTAAGTTGAACATCAGTAAGTTAAAATCAGTTGGAGAATACTGAGTTATTGTAAGAGAGCAGGGAGAGTTTCCAATATGTTGACATTGGGATCAGTGGTATACACTCAAGGTGTTTCTAGTAATCAGGAGGAGGAGGCTGAGAAAAGGTGGCAGGAAATCAATTTTAAAATAAGCAGCAGAGGAGTGAAAGAAATCCCAGGGAAATTGCAAGAGCAGTAAAAGGTAAATGTGGAATGAGCTGTAAAATGGTGCAATGGTAGGGGAAAAATAAGATAACTCGGGGGAAAAAAGGAGATCTGCAGCTGTACCATATTCACTATTGTGGTATTGGTAGCAGGAGCTAGGAAAATATTTTCCTAGCACGTTCATTTCATTTTTCTTTTCCAGAGACAGCCTATTCCTCCCTGTCTTCCTTTTCCTTTTTCCCTTTTTTATTTCATGTTTTGTTTTATCTCTGATTTTATTTCCTGTGGGTTATACCATGAGAGACACTGAGCATCTGCCACTTCAATTAATCTCAATAGGATTTGAAGGTGCTCCCATGAAGCTGATCCAAAACTCTGAAGTCAATTGAATGATTCCCATCTACTTTAATGGGGCTTTGGATCATGCTCAAGGTGCTCCATTGCTCTCGGAATACGACCCATTGTTTTTAATAAAGTCAATTGTACCAGGCAGGAGACTTGCCTGTTTAGCTCAAATAGTTGTAGGTCTCTATCTTTTCTCTTACTCATGACCTCTTTGTCATATCACAGAACTCCTTTAGGGGCCAACACTGTGAGGAACCGAAAGTCAATGACTGTGGATAGTCAGTCACTGATGCTCAACAGACAATACAGGTGTCAATTCCTTTCAAGGTTTAACCCTACCATGCTCTGATCAGCAGTCTGTAAAAATGACATGCTGTCACATTAAGACTTTTCCTGGTCCTGCTTGCAGGCTAGGGGACTCTGAAGGAAATGTGTGATCTAGGTCTTTGAGCAGTCAAAGAAAAATGGGTTGGGTTGTGCCTCTGTGCCAGTGTAAAAGTGGGGTGAAGCATGGGATTCCATTGAGAGAAGTGGATGTGCTGGGTGTATCACTTGAGAAGTGTGTCCACAGAGAGACTGAGTGAGGGATCAAAGGGACAGCTTACCCTCAACTGTGACAGACCAATTTTGCATGGATCTGTCTCCCATTTAAGTCTCTCTTTACCTTATTCATTTACCAGTAGGCTCTAGCTGTTCCTCATACAGTGATTCCTGTTCCAATTTCTGCTGGATCTTTCTTCATTTTCTTTCAGGAAATGAAAATTAAGTTTTTTAACTAGAAAACTTATTGCAAGTTCTAACTGATTGGAGGACAAACAGTTAGGGAGTGGAAAAAGTCTTGTATTTTTTAGTTTAGTGGGATAAAAGTTGGAGATGTTCTTAGAAAAAGAAACTTAGATGAGAAAGTTTTGTAATGTCCCATTTTTTACATTTTAATTGGAACTATCAACACAATACTTCCAAATGAAAATACATTTGTCCATGCTTCAAGGAATTTGAAAGATTTTTTTTTTTTTTAGGGTGGTGTGTTTTTTTTTTTTAAAATGCCATCTGTAACTACCACCAAATATTTATCTGATTTGCCCTGAGAAAACAGAAAGGAAATCTGGATATTTCTGATGAAAATGTGGAAAATAAATTACATACAAGTTTGATGTACTTATGGATAATCAACAATCTCAGGATTAAAGGCATGAAATAGTTTGCTTAATGCAAATTGTAACTTTGAAAATAAAATATAATTCAAATAAAAATATTTTAAAATAGCAAAACAAAATTCAGATGGACGTGAAAGAAGTACACTCAAAGAATAATAAAATATATGCAAAGGTGATGTAGTTTACAGATACATATAGTTAAGAAATAATCTGTTATGATAATGCTTAGCACCTTCTATCCAGAGATCTCAGTCTTCCACTAATGTAGCCTCAGGAACCCATTTTATTATCTCCTTTTAAAGTTGAGAAAATAGAGGCAAAGAGATATTAAAAGCTTGATATTGCTCCCACTGACGTAGGTCACTGTTGGTATTTGTTTTTTTAAGCACGCATTGATGTGCTCACCTCTGTATATCAAACTAAGGCCAGATGCTGCAAAAACTTAAGTACAGAAGTTTATTCATATGAGTAGTTTATTCACGAGATTTGGTTTGCTCATATGAGTACTTTGCAGGGTTGGATCTAAAAGAGTGTCAGAGCTTTACCTGTTGGCTACATTGGGAGAATGTTCTGGACTTAAGTGTCTCACCCAAGGTCACACAAGAAGTCTGTACCAGATCTAAAATACCTCCACGGGGAACAGTGTAGTTGTAGTCATGTTGGTTCCAGGATATTAGAGATACAAGGCATGTGAGGTAATATTTTTTATTGGACCAACTTCTGTTGGTGAGAGAGACAAGCTTTTGAATCACTATTTATAATTACTTAGCATAAACAATCTGCTCCACCTTGCATTTTGCTGTAACACTGGGAGTACCTTTCCCAGATCTCAGAGTGGTAGCTCTGTTCGTCTGTGTCAGCAAAAACAATGAGGAGTCCTTGTGGCACCTTAGAGACTAACAAATTTATCTGGGCATTAGCTTTCGTGGGCTAGAACGTACTTCATCAGATGCATGGAGTGGAAAATACAGGAGCAGGTAAAAATACATGAAAAGATGTGATTTGCCTTTCCAAGTGTGAGGTCACAATTCAATTGACTGCAGGATACCAAGGGAGGAAAAATAACTTTTATAGTGGTAATGAGAGTGGCCCATTTCAGACAGTTGACAAGAAGGTGCGAGTAACAGTACGGGGGGGGGGGAATTAGTATTGGGGAAATTAGGTTTAGGTTTTGTAATGACCCAACCACTCCCTGTCTTTATTCAGGCCTAATCTGATGGTGTCCAGTTTGCAAATGAATTCCAGTTCTGCAGTTTCACGTTGGAGTCTGGTTTTGAAGTTTTGGGGTTTTTTTTTGTTGTTGAAGAAATCTGACATCAGGAATCATAACATTCAAAAACCAGTAGGAGAACACTTCCGTCTCCCTGGTCACTCAATAACAGACCTAAAAGTGGCAATTCTTCAACAAAAAAACCTTCAAAAACAGACTCTAACATGAAACTGCAGAACTGGTAGTATGGTGAAGCCTTGTTCAAACTTGGGGCCCATAGCTTTAGGCACTGTACAAACACATAGTGAGGAGCAGCGTCTGGACTGAAGAGCTTGAAATCTAAATAGACAAGACAGACACAGGGAGAGGTAAAATAACTTGTCCAGTCCACACAGCAGGTCAGAGCCAGAGCCAGGAATAGAAGCCAGGTTTCCTAACTGCTATTCAATACAACATGCTGGCGTTCTTCCTTAGCTGTAAAATGGGGATAATGCAATGTATATAAGTCAAGTCCATCCTACTTTCCTTCAGCTGTACAGATGAGCAGATTGACTGAGCCATGGAGGTCAAGAAACCACAGAAGGAATCAGTATCAGAGCTGGGTTAGACCTCAGGAGTTTTCTGCTCCTAGTTTTCTGCACTACATCCCTCTCTTTGCCTTTATTCTGTCTACATAAAGATTAGATCAGATTAAAATGACTGATAGTGAGGATTTTGTAAACTGCATTTTAGTCTGTGAAATTAATTTAATAATTCTTCACTGATTTGTCATTTGAGGCCTGAAATTATCACTTTAAAAATATTTTTCGTACAATGACCCAAAAAACCTCAGTGCTTCCAGAACACTAGTCACAGTTAATTTCTAGTGTGCTTTCCAGAGCTGCATAATTTGCAGGTATTAAGGGATGTTTACAAATGCCCATAAGTAGATTTTATTGCCAATTTCCAGTACAGATTCAGGGAAGATGGGAAGGTATTAGCCAGGAATGGGAGTGAAGTGGGAGACCCAATAGAAAACAGAATACAAGCAAATTACCATGGAACACTTTATTTCAGGGACTATTCTGTTTAAAATGTAACACAGAATCAAATTGCCAATTCAAATCATGTGTCACCAAGGGCCCAGTTCCTCCTTTTCACAGAGGCATGTGAATATCTTCATTCCCAGATCTCTGTGTAGATCATTAAAGTGAGCATTGTCTCTAGTATGCTGACATTCCTCAGAATAATATAAAAAATTCCTCTATGGGAGGCATTTGACTCACTGGGCATATTAATAAATGAGCCATATCGTTGGCATGCCAATAATTACATTTCTTCAAAAATGGCAAGATCTGAAGTCACATGGTATTTTACATTGGTGTATTTCAGAACATTTTGAAAATCTGCCCCTCCCTACTCATCTGTTCATGTTTATCACATCCTCCCTTCTGCTCCCCCTAAAATGCCAGCCTCTAATGCCCATTTGTATCTCTTTTCCCACAAACATCTCTGTAATTTCTTCCACACTGTTCCTAAATCATGGAATGCCAAAATGAACTAATCCATAACACCTCCCCTCCTTAGTTATTACTCAAGGCCCACTTCTACCATGATGCCAAAAAGAAATCCAACTAACAATGGCTAGGTATATTACTCAGGCAGATGGAACTCACATTATTTATGTATTAATAATTTAAGTGTCTTCCAAAGAATTTGTAACCATCAAGTAGTACATATACTTACCCTGTGGAAGCATGTGATCTCGTTACCATAGTCGTCATTCACCCTCATCTCCCTTCCCTATATTGTGTGCTACGTTCACGTGTGGTGGTGGCTTTTCAGTTTTTTTTTTCAAATAGATATAACTTTTTGTCTTTGAGTGACTTGGTCTAATTTTATTTGGTAATATTCCCATCCCACAAGTTGTATCCAATGTGTCTGTTTCTCTAGCTTTTTGTCAAGATAGAATGAGTGAGCATAATAATTTGTGAGTGAGATGATTTAAGATCCTAACTCATGAGAACCAGCTCATACTCACTCATGTATGCACCTCCCTATCCAATTGTAGTCTTGGGGCTTCTGCACGTACAGTGTTGCTGTTTGCTTTAAATTAATACTCTAAAGGTTGTTTAAGATAAGAGCCTGAAATCCCCACTTATTTAATTTGTTTATATTTCACTTTAGATTAGAAAAATCAAGATCTCTTTCAAGGAAAGAAAACAATGTGTTTTTGCTTTTTCTAAATATCTTCTGTTTTTTCTATTCTATGATGAATTAGTTATGCGTTATGTATTTGATCCAAACCTCGCTTAAGTCAACGCCAGTCTTTCAAGTGACCTCACTAGGGTTTTGGATCAGGCCCAGATTAAATGAACTCTAAATCCATGCTTCACCTTCCTTGATACAGACATCTGCAGAAGAACCCCATGTGTTTTTTGCAGAAGTGACTCATTGGTGTGTTAACATTTCTGTCAATATACTCCCTGCAGTGGAGATTCACCTACATGCTACACAGACCTCTAAATGTACTGGCATTGGTTTTCCACACTAACAACTAAACCACATTTACTGTATATAGAGCCCTCGGTAGTTATATACAACACCTCTAATGCAAGACCTTAACAGTGACCTCAGCATTGTTAATGCAGATAATTTTTCCAAATGCATGGATAAGTGACAGTCAGATGAGTTGCTCTGTTGATATAACTGATGTAAAAGCATAGGAGGTCACTACTGATTTTTCATTAGAGTGCAAGTTTGATGACACCGAGGCATGTATTGCTTTTTTGTATCTGTTGGAAATGGAAATGAAAGCTTTACGGGGTGTCGGAGTGTGATACTGATAGCATGGCAAACAATATTAAAGTGGAGAGGTATTGAAGTCTTTCCTTTTAACTTATTTTCATTCTTTTAAGATTTTGGGTGGATGCAATGTGTACTGCTGCAACCTTATCTGCCACTAGGTGTAGATTTTGTTTGCAAATTAATATACTGGGTGAGATGAAGATTTCAAGGAATAACTTACTATTTCAGGGGGAAAGTTTGACTATAGACAGTAGAATTTGAAAAGACCTGTAACTGTCCTGAAGTTTTTCCCCTTGAGAGACTGAGGAGCTGATGTCCTGAGTTCCCTCTAAGCTGTGTGGCCACGTAGCCGCACAGCTGCTTATTAAGCACTGCACAGGTGCTTAGGGCTGCAGAGGGAGAGATGCCTATCCCCAAGCCCTGGACCGGTCATGGTGCCCCAGCCCCGACTCAGCTCAGCCCAGCCCCAGACCTGCCATGTCTAGGGGACAGGTGCCCCTCGCCAGGCCCGGCCCAGAACCTGCTGTGGCTGAGGGACAGGTACCCCTCCTCTGGCCCCAACCCGGCCCGGCCCAGACCTGCTGTAGCAGCGGGATAGGTACCCATCCCCGACCTGGCCTGGACCTGCTGCGGCTGGGGGAGAGGCGCCTCTCCCCCAGGTCAGGTGCTGCTGGGGCGGGGGGTCCTCTCTCTTCCCACTGTAGCCCAGGGAGTCCCACTGCACCCCAAACCCAGAGCCTGCACCCAGCTGGAGCCCTCCATGCCCCCCCACCCCAACCCTCTGCCCCAGCCCTGAGCTCCCTCCCACACTCTGAACCTCTCGGCCCCACCCCGCCACATGAATTTTCTTATGTGCACCAATATGGAGGTGATGTGCCACACATCACCTCCATATTGATCCGTATAACAAAATTCATTCTGCACATGCATGGGAAAAATTGGAGGGTACACTGCTGATGTCCCGTTGAAAATCAATGGGACTGAGATGCCTTTGTACATTTTTGTAGATCTTTCTTGTTGTTTAAAAGTGGCTATCTGTATGTGCCAAATGTCCATCCGACATCTATGAAATATAGGTTCATAATGAAAAAAGCATTATTTGTATTATGGTAAAGCCCTGAGGCCCCCAGTTGGAATTTGAGTCCCACTTACTACATAAACATATACAGTAGTAAAAAACAGTCTGCTGTAGCTCACGAAAGCTTATGCTCAAATAAATTTGTTAGTCTCTAAGGTGCCACAAGTACTCCTTTTCTTTTAGTCTCTTCCTTGAAGATCTTATTGTCTAATAGCCTGTTCCTTTAGTGGGATGTGAGCAGGTGGAGGCAGTGGCTCTGTGTGGAGTTGGGAACTAATTTAACACAGGATCTAATTTAAGACAAGAATGGTAAATCTAATATACAAAACATAACTTGGGGGGAGAAGGACATACAACCGTTCAGTCCTCTCAACTCCTACAGGTAGGCAACTGCCTACTCCATGTATGAGGGATATTAATGTAAGCAGAGTGCACAATAGATATTGATCAACAAACTTGAAAAAGATTATGCTGCAAACGCAGCACTGTTTAGTAGCGCTTGCTTCAGGTTTGGTGGTGGATGGTCCACCATACATATATGTATTTGTTGTGTTTGTTTTTCTGCTGTTTCCAGCTGCTTTTGAAAATGGAGGTTTTGTTGTACATTAATCCAGCCCAGATGAAATATAGGCGTTAATAACAGTCTGTAGATGAAGTGTCATGATGATGATGATGATGAGGGCAAGCTAGCTTTGACAACACAAACAAAGACTCTGCATTCAGTTCTGAATCGATAAAGCACCATTAGTGCTGTACACGATGGTGAAATTCTATACTGTATGTTCAAAAATTGCCCAGGAGGACGGTTTCACACAGATTGTGTGGAATAAATACATCCTTACTGACTGTGTAGGATCTTTGTTGCTCATCTGGTGAATGAGGCCAGTGTTCTGTTGGTCTGCTCGGGGCCAGGCTGCAGCCATTTGTATTCCTTCTACACATGACTTTATCTGAGACTGACTGGGACATGGTGGTCTACAGGCAACAGTTCTACCAGCAAGGCTGAAAGGCAGCAGAGTAGGAACTGTGCTGAGCTTTGTTTCAGCTGAACGCTGCTATGTGTTTCCCTTACAAATAGGAAATAAAATCTGAGTGTGCAGACAGAATATAAATGTACAGCAATTGATGTATGGTGCCATTCATTACGTACTGCACAGCCACAACATTCTCAGCCTGGGTGTGCACAGAAAAACCACCAAGTACTGAAATGTCAAGATACTGCCCAAACATTCGGAGAGGTTTTTAAAAAATCCTTTTGTTCATTTCCTGACCTAGTATCTGCACTCCCAAACAGGTACAACTACTATAGAAATTCCTCACTTTGCTCTCTTGAGAAGAAACTAGAAGAAAACCTCGTATCAATAATAAAATCATTATAAAGGATTTTTTTTAAAAGCACTGCTTAAAATGGCTGAGTAGCTTTTCTTTTCTTTTCTTTTTTTTTGTAGACCTCAGAACTCCACAGAAGCAAAGCTTTTTTTCTCATTGAGACACATAAAACTGTGAGGACGTTATAGAGCAATATAGTAGCCCTAGGAATGATTTTTTGTGGTAGCTTACAAAGCTTTGTACGGCCTGTTAGTGTTTCCTCCAGGGGAGGTTTAAATGAGTTGTATGAAAAGCAAGCCCTGGCAGCAATAGATGCTACTCAAGACATAAAATGCCTGGCCTACCTGTATGTAACTGCTGCAAGCGTTCAGATATACCCCAACGGCATGTTTTGACTAGTGAATTTAGGTAACGTGACGAGAAATGTATTAGATGAAAATGTACTTGTATTATAAAATTGTCTGCATTTTTTTAAAGCTTTTATCATACTGAGAGAGAGAGACTATTTGTCAAAATAGATTAGAATATTTTCTTAGTCGCATTAGCTGAAATGCCCTGGAAAGTGTGCATGAAAGAAGAATCTTTCTGTTCCTAAATATTTTGGTTGGTTATATTAGACTCTCAGAAAATGTGAATTTTAAAGAGTTTAGTCTCTCCAAATCCCTGATTGTGATAGAACCCAGTCTTCAGATAAGCATGTGAACTGACTACCCAGCATTTACATGTTCTAGCCAAAGCAGGGACTCCTGCACTGGGATGAAGGGGGTAAAGTGGAGCCCAGCTGGGACCACCACTTGTCCATCATCTTCTTAGAGCAAAAATTATCCAGGGAAGAAACCCCCTGGCCCCCCCCCCCCATGCTCTCTCACGGAGGGCGGGCAGTAGGGTCCCAGTTGTGCCTCCCTGCCATGGGGAGAAATTGCAGAGCAGAATCAGCTGGAGACTCCAGCTGGTAGGAGCAGAAGCAACCAAAGCAGGGACCTTGAAAAGTTCTCTGAATGTTTGTATAGGTTTGACTGAACTTTCTCTACTCTTTGCTAATTGGCTGTTTGCTGCCACCCTCTCCCTCAATGTCTCTCCTCCTCAGCTTCACTTTCTACCTGCCCCTCTTACCCTCTTCTCCCCTGCCCTGTCCCACTCACCCACTTTCCCTTCAGTGTCTCTACTCCCTTCCCTTTTCCGCTGAGCTTATTCCCTCTAACTAAACTCACAACATAAATAATATGGGAAACTATGTGACATTTGCTGCCACCACACTGTTCACTCTGTGTGTTGTGCTCCTTCCCCTATCCGATGTTTGTCTTGTCTAATTAAATTGTCAGGGGAAATTTAGACTTGGGAGTAGAAGCTTTTAATATTTTTAGTGAGGTAAAAAATGCAGTGTGGAAAGCACATAAGCATAGATTTGATAACCTTTATAAATTGTTCTCCAATGTAGTTTACTTTGAACAGTATGGACCAAATTTGGCTCTTGCTCAAACAGTTTTTACACTGGTGTAACTCCATTGACTTCTGTGGAGATTGTCATGGAAATCAGGAGTGTAACAGAGTAGAATCGGGCCCTGAGTTTATTATAAAACTTTGAACTGCATGCACATACCGTAAAGTGTACCATACACCTATCAGCTGAAGTCCTTTATGCATTATGTAGCTGTCAGTTGGACAAAGTGACTAGTATTTTGTTTTACCAGATAGAAAGCCTGAGTGTGTCCTTTTTGTCAAAGCATAGTGTAGTGTTTTTTGAATGGCATCAACCAAAGTAACTCGGCAGGAGACAGGAAAGCAGAGGAAAATGGTCTTTGTGATCATCATTATGGTTGACTCAACTCGACCCTGCAATAAAGACATCAAAATCACCACACTCTTCTAAGAGTTAATGGGCTAAGTTTATTCAGCTAGCAGAGTGGAGTGCAAATTAGATTTGAATAGGGGAAGGAGGATTGTCCTGTGGTTAAGTTACTGGCCTGGCAATTATGAGCTCTGGGTTCGTTTCCCAGTTTTGCTGTGAAATAGATTTTAAATTTTTGAAAAAAAAATCCTCTCAAATTGGTCAGAAATTATATTTTTTTGCAGAAACTGCATTTTCTGTCACAACAGTGTATTGACAAACAATTCCCAGCCAGCTGTACTGAAAACCTATATTTCCCAGTAACTTCAATGGCAGCTGCAGTTATTCAGTTCCTTTGAATACCTGCCTGTTAGCATTAAATCCTCCTCCTCTTGGAGTCAATGGCAAAAGCTCTTTTCACATGGACTCTTTTTGAGCCCAATACTGCAAAGACTTAAGCTAAAATAACTTTACTCACAAGTAACATGTCCCACTGATTTCAATGGGATTAAAGTGAAGTAATCTGCAGTGTTGTGCCCTTAATCTTTATTTTGTACAGTACCAAACACACTGAGTATTTAACAAATAATAGTGAAATTCATTGTGAGCAAGAAATATCTGTGCCTCCCTTTCCCACCTGTAAAATGGGGATAATAGTATACTTCCTTGTGGGGTGTTGAGGATAAATGTGTTTGTGGGGGCATTCAGTTACTATGGTGATAAGAGCTATATAAATAGATACATAGCTTGAGACATCAAAGTGAAACATGGTCTTCATGGCAGCTTTTTGTATGGACTGGCAGAGATTGAGGCAATAGTTAGTAAGGCAGGAAGAATCAGCAGGATTTGGCAACAGTTAGCATCTCTTGCCTTCTCCCCAGACCTCCAAGTAACACACCAAGCCTGGGTGACAGGGAGGCTAGTGGAGTATCAGTAATGATTATGAAGATAGGAGAAAATAATTCTAAAAACTAATTTTAGAGACATCCCCGAAATTGATGCCCTCAAATTAAACCTATGGTCTGGTAACATTGTCTAATCTAACAGGAAATATCTAAAACTGAGCAAATTGTAGTGGTTTCATTTTGCAGAGGCTTGTACAAACATTCTCTTTGCTTTGAGCCATGAGTGATAATTCCATTTTCCTCATCCTTCTTTCTCTTTGATCTTCTGGTCTGAACACACTTCAGATTCTCTGCTCTGATCCACTCCCGCAATTCTCTGCAGGGCCAGCTCCTGTGCTTCCCTCCCTGCAGCTCCTTGTACAGGAAACATGTCAGACAAGGAGGGTGAGAAATGGAAATGGCTGGAATGAGATGCACTCTGGAAATCCCCAATTAGTGCATGGTCCTTTAAGAGAACAATAGCTCACTGGGACAAGTAGCCCCAAGACTACTTGTATTGGGCTTGGGAAAGGGAACTAGGCAAGCATAACCAGCTGCCTGGCAGCATCTGCCCGCCCTGGGTGTGGTAGACCATTTGACCCTCTGACTGGAACAGATTCTGAACTATTTTGTTTAAACTGTTTGTGTTCTGATCGTGAATTTCCTGTTTTTGATGCAAACATATGTCATCTCAGGTTTACTTGTAAACAGGTCTAGTTTCACTCAAAAGCTTTATGAAATGTAGACATCCTTTTTGTGAACTTGTTCTGAGTTTGTAATGGAACCAAAAGTTCATTAGCATAATCCTCAAGATTTAAGCTTCCACAAGTAATTTAGCAAAATGCTGGGAAAAAGAAACATCAGTTTGCTAATACTTTCTTATTCGTTTGGCTCATTTTGCTAGCGACTCCTTGCCATGCCTTCAATTCAGTCCCTTCACGCTCTGTTCTTTGCTCACTAACAATCAGCTGGAGAAAGACTCCCATGTCTCACCATGTTATCAAGAGGGATACTGAGGTGCTTTGGGCACTAATGTCCAGTACAGTGCTGCTGACATCAAAGGGAAGGGGATAGCCCACTTCAGCAGCTTCCTAGTTCAACAGCTTCGTGACCTGCCATTTTGCCACCCTGTATCCACTGCTGTCAGTCTGCAAAAAACCCTTTACACCGTCCCATAGACCTGGTCCTGCACCTTACACTGATGTGGGTGAAAAGTGTACCATAACAGGGCTCCTGTCTGCTTCCAGACTAGCTTGCTGCCTTTACTGACACCAGCTAAGAGAAAGCTCATTACAGTAGGGCTCCCCTGCTTTGTGACCTGCCTGCTTTGGCTTCGAGCACTCATCTGCACTGATATCAATCAGGTGAATTTTATTCAACCTCACGGATCTGCAAATCCATCAGAAGTACTTGTGTGAAGACTGGCTCGTTTTGTCTTTTCTAATTCTTTTTAGTCTCTCATAGGGTTTTATACTGCTGCCCATCTCTGTAGTATTTGAGCACACAGTACCTGGAAATAGTCTGAATTAGCAAAAATGGCAACAATTTCTGAGTGCTAACTTAAGCCCTTATTTTCTGGGCAGAGATGTAATGATGACCTTCACCAGGAAGGAAGTAAACCATATGGAGTTATGTTAACATGTGCTGCATTAGGATAACAGGACTATTATTATTAAGAAGAGGGTATTTTCTGGGCTGAATTTGGCCAGAAGTCAATAACCACACATGAAAAAACACATTGAGTGGAAAATTATATGAGTGGGAAGGGGCAGGATGCTTAAAGATTTTCTGTGGCAGAGCAGATGGGAGGGTTTGACCCCAGAGGCTCATTGGTGGAGGGAAGTGGCCAGAGAAGCCATTATGCAGATTTGCCAGCTGCTTTCCACACAGAGCAGGGGCATTGGGCATAGAGGCGACGGAGCCTGAGGGATGGACAAGAACTATGTGTGAAAAATTATACATGAATCATAATAATACCTAGCTTATAAAGAGAGGTATACTGACTCCTTTAATACATTAAGACAGTTTGGGCTAAAATTTATAAAATATTTCTCACAAAATGTTTGAGGATACAAACAGGGAAGGGCACGTATGAATCAGTCATTACGCTCACTCAGCTACCTATTTTTGCATTTACAATTGCCTGTTTGCAAATGAAAAATATACACCTGTATGCAAATTAAATGCTTATTTGAAAAAAAATTACTGTTTATTTTCATGCTTTTATACAGAACAGTGAAATAAAATAAAACGATGTCCCCGCTTAACTGCAGTTGTTAGGGTAGAGGATAACATGCCAGTTTAATTGAAAGGTGAAATGGAAACCTTAGAAAAACAAAGGCCCTTGTTGGATTGCAAATTGTCAGAAATAATACATTTTTCTATTGTGTTTACTGAGCTAGTGGGTTTCACAACTGTCATGTCTCCTAAAATAAGGAAAAGTTGGCCAGAATCCATATACCTTAACATAGAGTAGCTGACCAACGAGGAATAGAATAGAAGTACAGGCACAATAAGTGGGGTGGGTAATTTTAGATGCTTTGAAAACCAACATCTTTAACAGTGAAAGCTTCTTGTCTACACACTTCAGAATATTCAACTTGTTCTGAAAGGGGTCTGCAATTTTTTTCTGCTATCATGGGTCCAAATCTGGACCTAAGGTGGATAGAAAGCTGGCTAGATCGTCTGGCTCAATGGGTAGTGATCAATGGCTCCATGTCTAGTTGGCAGCCGGTATCAAGCGGAGTGCCCCAAGGGTCGGTCCTTGGGCAGTTTTGTTCAATATCTTCATTAATGATCTGGAGGATGGTGTGGATTGCACCCTCAGCAAGTTTGCAGATGACACTAAACTGGGAGGAGAGGTAGATGCGCTGAAGGATAGGGATAGGATACAGAGGGACCTAGACAAATTGGAGGATTGGGCCAAAAGAAATCTGATGAGGTTCAATAAGGATAAGTGCAGGGTCCTGCACTTAGGATGGAAGAACCCCATGCACAGCTACAGACTAGGGACCGAATGGCTAGGCAGCAGTTCTGCGGAAAAGGACCTAGGGGTGACGGTGGACGAGAAGCTGGACATGAGTCAGCAGTGTGCCCTTGTTGCCAAGAAGGCCAATGGCATTTTGGGATGTATAAGTAGGGGCATTGCGAGCAGATTGAGGGACGTGATCGTCCCCCTCTGTTCGACATTGGTGACGCCTCATCTGGAGTACTGTGTCCAGTTTTGGGCCCCACACTACAAGAAGGATGTGGATAAATTGGAAAGAGTACAGCGAAGGGCAACAAAAATGATTAGGGGTCTGGAACACATGACTTATGAGGAGACGCTGAGGGAACTGGGATTGTTTAGTCTGCAGAAGAGAAGAATGAGGGGGGATTTGATAGCTGCTTTCAACTACCTGAGAGGTAGTTCCAGAGAGGATGGTTCTAGACTATTCTCAGTGGTGGAAGAGGACAGGACAAGGAGTAATGGTCTCAAGTTGCAGTGGGGGAGGTTTAGGTTGGATATTAGGAAAAACTTTTTCACTAGGAGGGTGGTGAAACACTGGAATGCGTTGCCTAAGGAGATGGTGGAATCTCCTTCCTTAGAAGTTTTTAAGGTCAGGCTTGACAAAGCCTTGGCTGGGATGATTTAATCGGGGATGGGTCCTGCTTTTGAGCAGGGGGTTGGATTAAATGACCTCCTGAGGTCCCTTCCAACCCTGATATTCTATGATTCTATTTACACCAAAAATTACACCACATTCAGGGTGCTACTCTAGATCCTATACCAAAGACAACACCTGGTAGCCAATTCTATAGAATGACTAAAAGGGTAATTAGCTAAGAAAAGGAAATGAGTTATTGAGAGGTCAAAGCAAGTAAAATATATTTACAAGTGAGTCAGAGAGATAATCTGCTAGTTTCCCAAAAGTCTCTCAGGGCTACCCAGAACAACTGGGGGGATCTCAGTCTTGTTTAGCTATTCTGTCCTGCTAGAATCCAAGCAGTCCAGAGATGAAGGATCTTTCCTTGAATCTATACTTATGGCTTCTCCTCACAGAAAACAATAGAACAGGGCCACTACCCATGTGGGTTCTTCGTTTTGATGATGGAGTGAGGAATGCATTTAGAATCTTTGACCTCTGATTGTCCCACCCAATGACCACTTGCTTTGAAATTTAGTACTCTTCTGTTAAAGTTATTTATTTTCATTCCACAAGGCTTCTTTCTCATTTGATGGGTAATTTAGTTACAGGGGTATATACACTGTAAATGGGTGGGTCTCAAATTTTTTTACTCGTGACCCCTTTCATACAGCAAGCCTATGAGTGTGCCCCCCCCAATAAATTAAACACACTTTTTAATATATTTAACACCATTATAAATGCTGGAGGCAAGCAAGGTTTGGAGTGGAGATTGACACCTCGTGACCCCCCTTGTAATAACCTCACAACCCCCTGGGGGATCCTGACCCCCAGTTTGAGAACCCCTGGTGTAAATATTTGCGATTCCATTATAACAGGATACAGATACTTTCATTTATTTTCACTTTGCATCCCATTAGTTTTCATGGAGTTTAAACACCAAATACACTCTTATGCATTTAAGAGTCACACTGACCTATACTGGTACATGAGCAAATTGGCCTGTCTATGCATTTGTAAGCATTCAGTGAAGCCTGGGGCTTTGTCATGAGCTGACACTGGTTTGCCAGGATACAACCCATGTCGGTACATTTATTTGACACAGCACAGTTAGAAAGAGCTGTACATATGCTGTCTCCCTCTTTCAGTATACAGTTTATTAGCTTTTTTTCCCCTTTCAGTAGAGATTTTTTTTCTGACCTAGTTCTGCTACATGAAGTGAAATTTACATGAAAACATGGGTGAATTGCTGTTGCACTTGGTTTGCATTGGTGGTGACCTACTGGCTGAGGCGCAGATGATTTCCTCTTGAGAAGTCCAAATAATTCAATTTTCTTCCCTAGTAAGTCAGTTAAAATAATGTTGCTTGCGGCTCAGAACCTAGACTTTGTCTTCACTTTTTTCCAGCTATAACCATCTAAAGGAACACTTAATGTAATTAAACACATTACTTCTGAAAACATTTTATGGCTTGACAAACATCTACAGTTTAGAGGTCTCTCAAGGTGTGTTCAGCTTCCTAGCCCTCCAAGCATCCTAATTTTAAACTGCAGATATTTTTAACTGCAGGCATATATCCTTTTGTTAGCAGGACCAAAAAATTGCTGGACTAAAGCAGATAAATGATTCTTCTAATTCAGCATCCTGTCTCTGACAGCAGCTGGTGGCAGGGGCTTCAGAAGACTGAGGAAAAACTTTAGCAATAAATGACTGTGCTCATTAACAAAGCTTTTTCCTAACCATAGCAATTAGTGGTTGTCTTATAGATTTGTATCTCTTCTAACCTAGCTAATATTATTCATACAAGTGTTTAATCCTTTTTTGAGTTCCACAAAGTTCTTTGCCTCACTAACTTGTAGAACTCAGTGCTACACGATAATCCTTTGCCAACTGTAAGGATCCCAATTCAGGAAAACATCTCAGTTCAGGACCGTATTTAAGCATATACCTACATCCCACTGATGTTAATAGTACTGAGGCTTTAACACACGTTTTAACCATCTTTCTAGTTGACTTAAGCATGTGTTTAAGTGCTTCCTTGAATCAGGAAAGTTAAGATAAATTAATGACAGATGTGAATTTAAAGTGCATTCTATCCGGTGTGAACGCTCTCATTCAATCCAAGGGGATTAAGCTAAAGGGAACTAAGGCCACTTTATTTCTGAATGAGAATGTCGACATGGCTGTTTAATGCCTTATAACAGGAGTTCTCAAACTTCATTGCACTGTGACCCCCCTTCTGGCAACAAAAATTACTACATGACCCCAGGCGTGGGAACCAAAGCCTGAGTCCGCCCGAGCCTGGCTGCCCGAGGAGAGGGGGCCAAAGTTGAAGCCCAATTGCTTCAGCCCCAGGCGTGTGTGCGTGGGGGGGCTGTAACCTCTGCCCCAGGCTTTGGCTTTGGCCCCAGGCAGTGGGGCTTGGGCCCCAGCAAGTCTAACGCCAGCCCCGGCAAACCCATTAAAATGGGATCGTGAACCACTTTGGGTTTCCGACCCACAGTTTGAGAACCCGCTGCCTTATAACGTCACACCTTTTATTAATTGGTCTTAACTTTCCTGAAGGTTTCCACATCATTATACTCTGAGTCTGTGCATACTCATTTCCCAACTGAGAAATCAATTCAATCTAAGGCTTCATCCATACTAGCAAAATTTGGACCCATAATTCTCCACAGGTGCATCTGTGTTCTGCCTGCACAACAGCTTCCACCGCTACCACCGTCAGTGCGGCTGCCATGGTGGTGAGGTGTGTGTCCAGTCTCTCCTAGTTTAAACAGGCTCTAAATATCACCAAACTCTGCTCTGACTGCTCGGAAACAGACAAGAACATGTCTGTGGATGTGAGAGTCAGCCTTGAGCCCAGCTCCTTGTCTTGGAGCTATGTTAGCCAGCAGTGCTAATAGGAGCAGTAGAATATTTTTGTGAGTGAAGTAAGCTGCTATGATTCAGCAAACACAGGGAGCAGGTCTGGTTAGTAACATGGGACCATTTCTTGTTTTTTTTCTTGTACATTTGCACTTTAGAGGAGGGAGCAGTATCTACTGGTTAAATGCCTTAGTTTCATATTATGCCTATTATTATTGCGTGAACCACCACTTCATTTTACATGAGCTGAAGTATCCCCATTAGGCTGAATTGATAGTAATAGGATAAAATCCAACCCCCAGTCCTCAGTCTGTGCTTGGGAAAGGGGGAGTCTTTTCCACTGTGACCACAGGGATGTTGCCAGAAGCTACTCCAGCCAGGTACCCTTTGCTAGGTGCAGAACAGTGTAGCTGCACTCCTCCAGCTCTGATCTACCTGTGCTGGGAGCATTGCTGTGCGGCGAGTCCCTGCAGAGCTGAGCTCTGTGCCGCATGGGAGGTGCACAACACATGCATGGACACCCCACGTCCTGTGCACTGGTTTGGCTACCATGGCCCTCCTCTCTTGCTAGAGGAGGAGCACCATTTACCTTAGTTTGTATATTTTTTTTTATTTATTTCATATACAAACTCCACATCAAAGGGTATCTATCCTAGAGCTCTTGCTGCCATTGGAGAAAAAAAAACCACAAGAACATAGCAGTTGTTGCAATTATTAGGCTAAGTAGAGTCAGTGGGAAATCTCAAAACAGCTGTCCTGATTAACTTTGTGTCAATTAAGCAGAAGGACAGAGTCTAAGTGGGAAAGCAGATAGCTGCCATAGGAGTAGCTGAGGAGTACGCCTGACAGAGGGACTTTGATGCAAGGGGTATGATGGGGCAGGGTGGTGAGTGCCACTTTTTGCCTGATTTCTCAGCCAGCAGAGTGGCCCCTATGGGGATCATAGAATATCAGGGTTGGAAGGGACCTCAGGAGGTCATCTAGTCCAACCCTCTGCTCAAAGCAGGACAAATCCCCAACTAAATCCTCCCAGCCAGGGCTTTGGCAAGCCTGACCTTAAAAACTTCTAAGGAAGGAGATTCCACCACCTCCCTAGGTAACACATTCCAATGTTTCACCACCCTCCTAGTGAAAAAGTTTTTCCTAATATCCAACCTAAACCTCCCCCACTGCAACTTGAGACCATTACTCCTCGTTCTGTCAACTGCTACCACTGAGAACAGTCTAGATCCATCCTCTTTGGAACCCCCTTTCAGGTAGTTGAAAGCAACTATCAAATCCCCCCTCATTCTTCTCTTCCGTAGACTAAACAATCTCAGTTCCCTCAGCCTCTCCTCATAAGTCATGTGCTCCAGTCCCCTAATCATTTTTGTTGCCCTCCGCTGGACGTTTTCCAATTTTTCCACGTCCTTCTTGTGGTGTGGGGCCCAAAACTGGACACAGTACTCCAGATGAGGCCTCACCAATGTCGAATAGAGGGGAACGATCACGTCCCTCCATCTGCTGGCAATGCCCCTACTTATACAGCCCAAAATGCCATTGGCCTTCTTGGCAACAAGGGCACGCTGTTGACTCATATCCAGCTTCTCGTCCACTGTCACCCCTAGGTCCTTTTCTGCAGAACTGCTGCCGAGCCATTCGGTCCCTAGTCTGTAGCGGTGCATGGGATTCTTCCGTCCTAAGTGCAGGACCCTGCACTTGTCCTTGTTGAACCTCATCAGATTTCTTTTGGCCCAATCCTCTAGTTGGTGTCACTTAGCGTGGTCACTAAGATGCTCCAAGTCAGTGGTTCTCAAACTTATTTGATTGTGCCCCCTTTTTTGTGTCTGTAGTAGTTTATGCCCCCACTTCCCACCGCACAAGTACATATACCCATACCAATATATGCTGCGGTGCTTCACTTGAATCAGTTTTGGCTTCTTTGATTTTCACTTTTTTTTTCTTTGAGCCAACGATCCATTGTAATAGCAAAAGCAAAACTGCAGTTGTTAATGCTTCCTATTAAATGTGCACGTCTTAACATATGGATTAATGTGTAGATGGCATTATAATGCTAGGCAAGCTTAACAGAAATCTGTCAAAATGCACAGCGCCCTCTAGAGTCAAATGTACAGTGCCCTCTGAGGACCTGAGATGTCTGGAGGAATCTGCTGTGCTAGTTATTCATTGCTGTGGGTAAAATGTGCACAGTAAGTCCCCGCACTAAAAGTTCTCATGCCCGCCCCCCCCCTGCCCAGTTTGAGAACCTCTTCTCTAAATTCTATTGGGTTATTTCAGTCTCCACCTGGCCCAGGATCAGGGGAACTGAAAGTGACTTCTCCCTATCTCCTGCTGTCTTCAGCTGGACTGAGTGTAAACTCAGCCCAGATGAGGATCTGGCCCAGAGCGTATTGAACTATGTGAAGTGTTCTCATTATGTTAAGCTCTAAATATGGATAGTCATGAGGAGAAGGCAAAAGGGAGATCAACTTTGGAGGATTTAAATGAAGAGGAAAGGGGGTAAGTGAATATTAGGGTCAGGGATGGAGGTGGAGCAAGTTTATAGACTTGAAAAGCAGGAGGGCAATTGTGAATTCTATCTGTAGCCAGCTGGATGCCAGTGAAGTTATCTGAAGATAAGGGTGCCTGGAGGAAGAGTGTAATATGGTTGCAGCATTCTGGATCCTCTGAGGTTTAGCTAGTGGGGATTTAGGAACACCATGAAAGAAGAAAATATAGTCAAGACAAACAGAGATTAAGGCATGAAGAGTAAAGACTTCAGTAGAAATGGAGGCAGACTAACTTTGCATTTTGGCAGTGTTTCAGATACACTGATAAGGTAGACAAAGGAGATGTGAGAGGGGAAAAGTCAATTTGGGTAAAAATATTTTGCAGTTGATGGTGTGACTGAGATCAAAATCTGGTCTTTCATGCTTATTTATTGTAATACATTTCAGGAATAATGCTGTGCACAAAACAAAAAATAACCATTTTCAAAGTGAAACTGTCTTCTCACTCCAAATTTTATGGTATTAATATTCCTTTATATCTTTTTTCAGGGACAGCTAAATTTCTGATCCATGCCATAGTAATATGTATTTCTCAATGAGAAGTACTACTGAGACCACATATATAACTCAGGAAAGGGAAGTTGAGACTTTGGTGTGGTGAGAGATAAGCCCATGGGGACATGGACTCCTTTCATTTCTCTTCTTCCCCCTGCCTGCCCTTCCCCCCCCCCCAGTGAATCTCATCACTACAACATGATGTAATGTTGCATCACCACATGATCTGAGACAACCACTGTGGCCACTAAAATTGATTAGCTAGCCCTATTATTTTGATGTACTTTATCTCCTGTTGTGAGGAGAAGGGTGAGAAGATTTTGAGGCGAGGGTAATAGGTCTCTGGCAGAAGAGTGTATAATCTCAGGTATGCACTGTTGCTTTGTAAGAGGTTTGATATTCCCTCCTCCCCATTTATAGCAGCAGTCTAGCACTCATTCTCTGGATGTAGAAGTTATGAAGAATTTCTATGGTTAGAGCTGTAAATACTAGGTTAGTCCCAAGCTAAGTGAGACCCCCCCGCCTTAACAAAATGATGGGCTATTGTTTGGATATCCTTTGTTTCCAGGCAAGCACTGTGTAACAGGGTTGGGACTCCCCACTGCAGTGCCTCCCGCTGGCATGTCTGGGAATTAGCTCTGTCCTCTGCAGGGCACCCTCTGCCAGCGGTGTCCCATTCATCATCTGCTCCCCCGTTGGTATCCAGACCTGTGTTGCTCCCTCCTCGGCGACATCCACTCCTGGTCACTACCCTCCGACAGTGCCCCATAGTCCATCCTCACCCCCTTCCGGGGGGCGGGGAGGAGGGAGAGAAGGGGTTAACAGCAGTCTTTCCAGTTCGCTCCTGCCACAGAGGCCAACCACAACCCCCAAAGGTCTAGCCCCTCTGCTCAAGGGCCGGCTGCAGTCTATCCTGGCCACACTTCCACATCCAGGTGCTGTACAAGGAGGGGACCCAGGCCCGCCCATTGCTCTGGGTCCCAACCCAGGGACCCTCTAGTGGCAGCCTCTCCGCCCTCCTTCTCTCCCCTCATCTGTCCATCCTCCCTGGGTCACTTCGCTTCTGACCCCTTGCACCTTCTAGGCCCTTCTGCAGTTGTCTTGCATGGTGCTGAGCAGAGAATACAAAGCATGGTGGTGCTGTTCTGGCATCGCAGTGCCACTCTTCCCTGAATGATGTGGGGCCTTGATCTTATTGCTTCCTTACTCGGTAAAAGTGAGAATGTAATAATGTAAGAGTTCAGAATCCCCAAAGGATACAAATACCATTTTCTCCTAGCTTTCTAGATGGGAAGGACAATGTACTTCATGTGTTATTTGTGCAACCTTTTTTCCCTCGGTATACTTTGTACTCCCAAATCAATAAGATTTTTTTTGTAGATCTCTAAGCCACTAGTTATGTGGAGTACAGTCACTAAATAAACCTGAATTTTGCAAATATATTTTCCTGCATCCTCAGTATGCGGCAACGCGTAAGCAAGCACAGAAAATTTCCTGTTGGTACTGTCTCTCTTTGAGGTATGTGGTGAGGTCCTGCCATCAGAAATGGCACGTCTCACATGCTGCTCAGTCAGACTAGTCATATCCTTGAAGTATCTGTGCTGAAAAGAAAAGTAGAATATAGTGATTAATCTGCAAAGGGTGGAGGCAAGTATAAATCTGCTCCAGAATCTGGAACAATTGAGCTTTGCAGAGAAGACAAACCGCTCTGTCTTGCAGGATGCTGAACCCCTCCTGGGAGGTGATGGGTGCCCTGTTCAGGTATTCAGGACCTGGAAGGTTTAGGTTCCAAATAAAGTTGCTTTTTCCAGTTACATTTGTGTATAGCTTACAAAATAAGGAGCCGAGGAATGTAAAGTTTCAGAGTAACAGCCGTGTTAGTCTGTATTTGCAAAAAGAAAAGGAGTACTTGTGGCACCTTAGAGACTAACCAATTTATTAGAGCATGAGCTTTCTAACGAATTTTTTCTAACGAAAGCTCATGCTCAAATAAATTGGTTAGTCTCTAAGGTGCCACAAGTACTCCTTTTCTTTTTGAGGAATGTAAAATGCATGTTACCCTAGTGAATTATAAATCCATTGCTCATCCAGCACTTTAAATCTGCAAAGTGCTGCACAGACAGTGAGGGTCAGATTGTAGCTTTTGGACCACGAAGAGGTTGCTCAACCTGAATTTCTCCTGTTGGTTTCCACAAGCGCATGTTGCAGGGTGCCGTGGCTTTGCCACCCTTCCACTGTGAGCAGTGTGCACTCCTGTCCGCGCCTGACAGGCTATGCTGGCTGCCGTTGTGTGATGATCACTACTTCTCTCTTTGGGTAGGTAAAGCCCTTATTTACTTCAGTGGTGCAGGATCAGGCACCTAATGAGTCTGTAGCAGAGCCAGGGATAATTACTTGCTTCATTGCCCCATGTTGGTCTATTCCTGCCTCTCAGGAACCACACAGAACGGTATTATGTAGGGAAACTGACCATCTAAATACTATATTTCTCAAGGCTATTTAAGAGCAATCAAATGCTTTATATAAACATGAGAATAATCCTTAAAAAAGATGACTTGATCAGATTGATAAACATGAATGCCGTACCCTATCTTCCCTCCCTGCTTCATCAATTTCTGACTAATTCATGGTCAACATTTTTTTCACTTTACTTTCACTCCCCAGCTGCCCATATCTTTTATATTACATACATGTTACATCTACCTACAAGAAAATATAGAGGATCTAAATTTCATCCACAAACTTCCTGTATAACTCCTGTTGAGCTTTTAGATCAAAAGATTTCAATATTTCACCCAAAATATTGTCCTTAGACCTGTTTTCTTCCAGATAGACACATTGAAAAGAATATATATATTTTTAAAACGATAATAGACACACCTGTGGGAGGGTGTTTTTAGTATTTTCAGTGTTTACTGATCAGGAAGTGACTCATTCAAAATATGTTACACCTTTTCAAACTGTTTTTAAAAAGCCAGCAAAATTCGATATCTTCCATTTTTTGCAGTATTGTTGTCGCTGTGGTGGTCCCTGCAACCTCGCCAAGCTTATGAGAAACAAGCTTCCCACAGATCAGAACACACCTACTCAAAGTGGCACCAGCCCTTGCCAGAGCAACAGATGGAAAAACCTGGAAACCTATCTCCACTGCTACAATGATCAATACACCTTTCAATCCATGGGCCGTATACATGCCTATCTCAACATGTGGTGTTCCTCATTCAGTCCTTTAAACAGCCCATGAACAAATAGGTGAGTGAAATGAGACCATCACTATGCTCCTGAATGAACTCTCACAGAAATATGAGAGACACAAAAACAACATATCAGTTGTGGGCGAACACTTCTCACAAAATGATCATTCCATATCTGACCTCTCAGTTCTTGTCCTCAAAGGAAACCTTCACAACACCTTCAAAAGACAAGCCTGGGAACTTAAATTCATAACTCTTCTAGACATCAAAAATAATGGATGTAATAAAAATGCTGGATTTATGGCTCATTACAACAAGCTGTATCCCACTCACCCTCCTTTGTCCTACAACCGTACAGATATTAACTGCCCACTTCAACTTGAATGGTCTCTTGCTGAACGTGTTAACCCCTTATCTGTTCCACTGTTTGTATTTGTCTGTGATGCTTTGTGTACCTTACCCAGACCTGAAGAAGAGCTCTGTGTAGCTCAAAAGCTTCTTTTTCACCAACAGAAGTTGATTCAATAAAAGATATTACCTCACCTACCTTGTGTCTTTAAAAAGATAAACAAATGAACACTATTCATATTTTCAAACCACAGGCTGGAAATTGCCGATATGTTACATAACTTTAACAAGATCAGAAATGACCATATGTATTGAAACAACCATCAGATCTTCATAGTGTTTTAACGGTTTGCTTTAATATTTACTATATGTTTATTGTCTTAGTATATTATGATCTGTTTTCTGCCTGCTTTTTGGCCTTTGTTACTTTATGTAGTTGTCTTAAAACACTTTATTGTACTGTTGTCACAGAAGTATTTTTGCCTTAAGAGTTCTTTTCCTTAAAGAATTAAGTTCATGTCTGGAGTCAAAGAAAAATATATGAACTGTAATTTGAATGGGTATTCTGTTACTTTAAATTGTGTTCCCTAGGGCTGTGTCCCACACTTTGGGAGACGATACAAAAGACTAGCTGGAAGGGCATGAACAGACCTCTCAGTTGTTTCCTAAAGTCTCACTTTTCATTTTCAAATGAAAGCTAACACTGTTACGGTTGCAAAGAAAATCTTCAAACTATGACCCAAGTGTAACTGATGTAGCAGTATCTGACTGAATTTGCAGAGAGCCTGAAATAACAGCCCTGAGAGCTGTGAACTGCCCCCTTCATTTTAGTGGATGTTAATTCAGGTGCCAATGATGATACTTTAAATATCAACGTTATTCACTGCTCGAAGCATGTAAGAAAGGATAGGAAACTATTTTATTGTGAAAGTCTAAATTGTGGATATGCCTTTAACAATTCAAGGTGGGATTGAAGGAGTATGCAGTTGGTTTCATTTTCCTGAAGATCAAACTTTACGTTTTAGTTTAAAACTACATCAAATGCAGAACAGTCTATTCTATTCCTCTTTTCCATTTTTGTAAGTGATCAGTTTTGTCTTTTGTTTTTCTTCTAGTTAGGTAATCTCAGCCTCCCTTTCTAGTTTCTGCTCAAATCAGCTCTTTTGAAGGAAGCACTGGCACTTCTCATTTCTCTCTCTCTCCCTCCCTCGTTTCTGTTTCTTTTTCATAGTGTCAGATGTAGTTGAAACAGCTCAATAGAATTTGCAGACCCATCTTATTCTAATGATTTGCATCTTGTATTTTTAATGAAATTTTTCACACATACCCCTACCAGTCATGCTGCAGAGGTTGTATACAAAAATTGACTAATGTAACCAACTTAAAAATGAAATAATGCAGATTTTGACTGATTATATATTTGGGTTTTTTTGTTTGTTTTTTTTTAAAGCAGCCTTGGCTTGTGCTGACCTTGTCCACTTCTACTGCAGTTCAGCAATGCTTATTTGTTGCTTCATTTAAAACAGGTTTTAGAATCCAAATTTGAACTTACAAGACAGCCCCCCAAAGACCCACTCTCTCTCCCCCCACATACACACAACACACTCCCTGTCACGCTCCACTCCACCCCACCCAACCCCCATTTGAAAAGCAAGTTGCAGCCACTTGCATGTTGGGATAGCTGCCCATAATGCTCCGCTCCCAATGCCGCTGCAAGTGCCACAAATGTGGCCACGGCAGTGTGCTTGAAGCTGTCAGTGTGGACAGACTGCAGCACTTTCCCTATTGCACTCCACGAAGGCTGGTTTAACTCAAAGCGCTCTGCATCTGCAATTGTAGCCATGCCCCTAGAGTCTTTAGGTTTAGAATCTGGGCAGTGGTGTGTGTGTGTGTGTGTGTGTGTGTTTTAACTACCCAATAAGTAGGTGGGAAAATGGTAAAAGTTTCTTTCTTGTCCTTGTTTTCTGCAGCAAGCCTCTTCCAGAAGGAAAATTTCCTGTAGATCTTGAAATTTTTGTTTCAGTATTAAAGGTTGTTCACATTCCTTAACATGTTAATGCTTCATTTTCCAAGTAACTGAACAAGCTGGACAAAATATTTTTGCTATATTTTAATACTGCAGTGCCTAAAGCTGGTAACTAAGTCACAACAACTTATCAAAGCATTCTGATCTCCATAGTAAGTATTACAATGGGAAAAGTAAAGCTGGCATAATTTACCTGCCTACAGTAGAATCTGAGTTACGAACTGACTGGTCCAACTACACACCTCATTTGGAATTGAAAGGGGAAAAAAGACAAATACAGGACAGTTCTGTGTTCTATGTAAACTACTAAAAAAAAAAAAAATGGAAAGCAGCATTTTTCTTCCACATAGTAAAGTTCCAAAGCTGTATTAAGTCAATGTTCAGTTGTAGACTTTTGAAAGAACAACCATAACATTTTGTTCAGAGTTACTCCATCCATAGCTGATATGTTTGTAACTCTGAGGTTCTTCTTTATTTATTTGCAGATGATAAACCTATCAATTACATAGTTATGACACAAATCAACAAAAGTCACTACACAGACAGACACACTGTCCTTTGTCACTGTGAAAAATAGATGCAGCAGCTGAAAGGCCTGGCCTGCTTAAATGACTTACTTTCTTTTATCACTTGTTCAAAATAAAGGGACTGGGAAAGAGCCAAGGAATTTAAACCAGGAATTGTGACCTCAGCAGTAGATGAGATCCCAGAAACCTTCTAAAAGATACCATAAACCAGTGAGGCTTTTCAGCTTAATCTTTTCTGACTGATCTGCTGGATTTGGTTAGGTGACAACTCAGCACACAAAGGGGACAGGGGGAAAATGATGGTGATGGGTAGCCAAGTTTGGATAAACACTCCATCCTGATACTAATTCCAGCTAACTAAACTTTCTCCCTCTTTCACACACTCCGTCCATCCCTTTTTCATCTTTCCATTTATAAATTAAAATGTTACATCAAGATAAACTTTTAAAAATTCTCAAATAACAATCAGAGCCTGAGCCCCACCCTTCACAGGGAGTTAGGTGCCTGACTCTGGGTCAGAGGGAGACAACTCCTCCACTTAGGATTCAGTGCCATTAACCAGCTCCTGGAGTAAAATTTCTGCATTCTCTTTTTATATTATTAGAATAGAAGAACGGCCATACTGGGTCAGACCAAAGGTCCATCTAGCCCAATATCCTGTCTTCCGAGAGTGGCCAATGCCAGCTGCTTCAGAGGGAATGAACAGGACAGGTAATTATCAAATGATCCATCTCCTGTCACCCATTCCCAGCTTCTGGCAAACAGAGGCTAGGGATGCTTCAGAGCATGGTTTTGCATCCCTCCCCGCCCTGGCTAATAGCCATTGATGGACCTGTCTTCCATGAACTTATCTAGCTCTTTTTTGAACCCTGTTATAATCTTGGCCTTCACAACTTCCTCTGGCAAAGAGTTCCACAGGTTGACTGTGCATCATGTGAAGAAATACTTCCTTTTGTTTGTTTTTAAATCTGCTGCCTATTAATTTCATTGCATGACCCCTGTTTCTTGTGTTGTGAGGAGTAAATAATACTTCCTTATGCATGTTCTCCACCATTCATGATTTTATAGACCTCTGTCATATTCCCTCTTAGTCATCTCTTTTCCAAGCTGAAAAGTCCCAGTCTTATTAATCTCTCCTCATATTTACTGAGAGAGCAGGGGATGTGGTCATGGGAATTAAAACAATTTTTTAAAAAAAAAATATGAAGGAGTTAAAGATATATATTTAAGAAACAATTCATGAATTTTCTCTTGACTCTGCCAGTTACATATTTTTTACAATTTAAAATTGGACAAACTTAAGGAAGTTATAGCATTGCAACTATTTTTAAATTTTAGGCTTTTTGTGGGAGGGGTACTGACCTTATATAATTAATAGAAGATTAACATTAGCATCCCATGAGTAATTTATCCAGTGGAATTTAGTTCCAGTGATTAGTCTGGACAGCCTCTTCTTATGATTACATCCAACTGACGTGGAACACTGAGCTCACCAAACCAGATATTTGCAGAAAGGCAGAATCTCCTCCTTGTGGTGATAAGAGTGAACTCTAGTGTGATTATCAGGGCAGGACAATCAAATTATAGTTGGGGCTAACAAGTAACCTACCCCCCCAAGCTATTAAATTTCATACATGCAGTCAAATCGCATTTAGAAAGATGCAAAATTACTTCCTGTCTGGAATATAGCCAAGAAAATCACTTCCAGCCTGATCCTTACACCCTAAAATTGCACTGATCATTATAATCAAGAGAAAACACATCAACATCAGCATGAATGGCACAGATTTTATGGACAGAAGATTTAAGCAACAGCATAATTGTAAACAGTGATCAAAACAAATTCTACCATATTTGTGGTACATTCAGTTATTCAACTGTTTTTCCCAATGAGTGAAATATAGCCTTTCAGATGTGATATACTGGCCTTGAGCAGAAAAGTTGAAAAATGCACTTTTTATATTTTCCAAATGTTTCAGTATGATGCAAAACATTACACAATACTTGTTCCTTGTTATGTTTCAAAGAATTCCCAGTACAATTTGAAAGCTTGCTTCTCTTCTTTCTCCCCCCCTTCCTCCCGCCCCTCGTGGTGGGAAAGGTTAAGGAGGACAGTAAGTTTTGCTAGATTCACTTCCACAACCAGTGGAAGCCAGCACAAGTGCGCGCTGTGCAGTGTGCCGATGAGAGAAGTGATGTATGTTACTGCAGAGTGCAGCCTCTGGGTTAGATCAGATTGTCAACTGGAGTATATCAGTGTAGCTACAGCTTGAAGAAGTCAAGCTCTTGAAGTCTATAGAGCTGCACAAATTTACAACAGCTGGCAATCTGTCCCAGAGTCGGCACTATTCAGTAACTTACACCACTTCTCTCCTTTAAAGTGTGCAGGGACCCCTGAGAGAGCCTGATGAGCCCAACTCCTACAGAAATTCTGGGTGGAACTTGGAAAAGTATCTTGCCCCCTGACCTCATCCTCAGTTAAAGCCTCACCCGTAGTCCCCTCCAGTGCTATCCCCAGCACACAAATAATCTGTGACTGCTGAGAAGTTATGGCTGCCTGCATGTTACGAGTGCCATCTACTATATCAAAAAGAAAAGGAGTACTTGTGGCACCTTAGAGACTAACCAATTTATTTGTCTCTAAGGTGCTACAAGTATTCCTTTTCTTTTTGCGAATACAGACTAACACGGCTGTTACTCTGAAATCTACTATATCAATAAGCCTTTTTCCTGCTGGCCTCTGCAGCTTGGGTTGTTCAAGAGCTCTAGTTATCAATCCTATTGTTTCAGCCACAAGGATTCCTAAAGGAATCCTTTCATGTGCAATCGCTAATTTCCTAATAATATTAGTTTTGTTATCCTGGTACAAGTAACGAACCTGAGTCAGGTCTACTGAAGTCAGTGGCAAATCTCTGCTAAGTTGCAGCAGGAGCACCAGACTTCTAAAACAAATCACCAAAATACCAGGTCTTCAGAGACATTCCTGATGTCTTTATATAATACAGAGGAAATTCAGTAGGGAGAGTACATAGCATATTGCTCTCAATGCCTGCCCAGGTGTTTATCTTGTCCTGCATAGCAACTGTTGCTGCGGGGGGTGGGAGTGTAACTTAATCTCCAAACTAGAATGTGATTAAATGTAACTGAACATGTGTGAAGCATGCTTACAGTTCTGTGTAGCTAGCAAACGAATCCCTGGAGTAACTCTGAGCTGTTTTTAATCACTTCCTCGTGTAGTCTACATTATCTTCAAGTAAAAGGAGGCTCAGGTGATCTAGATACAAAGGGATGGAGACCTCTATTAGAAGCTTCCCAAAAATATAAATGTACCATCCTGAACGTCATTCTTTAAAAGTGCATGTCAAAAACATAGGACAAACCAGGCCCTCTTGTCAAAGCACACCTGGGAGATGGAGAGGGGCCCAGGAAAGTGCCAGATTCACCTCACAGAATCTCCTGGAGGAGTGGGGAGGTAACAAGGAGAGAGGGACACCTGGGAGGCAGAAGTGTAGCATCCCAACCTTCTGGATCCTCAGGATCCATCCAAGCAAACCCCCAGCTTGCAGAAGTTCATTTATTTAATACTGTTTTCCTGGCAGCCAGGCTTCTCTAGGAGCAGGACTGCTTTTGGGTAGGAACCCACACACACCAAAACAAACCACCCTCTCTGAGTGGGATTCAGGGCAGAACCCCCGGTAACACAGTGCCTATTTTAGGCATGAATATCCAAGCGATTATGAGTTGCTTAATAGGGGAGAATGATGTAAAGGCTGAGTCCTCCACACTATTACCCCCAGCCACGGCTCCCACAACATTTCAAGACTTGATCCCCGGATGCACCCACTGATTGGCTTTTCAGGATCCTAGGGATGGGGGGCGGGGGAGAGAATCACAGATGCAGACTCACCTATAGTCTCTCTTACACCCATGGATCTAGCAAGCATCATTCCCTCATCTCTGCGGAACTGTAATAGACATTGAATAAATAATCACCACAAGATGAGCACTTACGCCGAATTACCTGTGTGCCTCAGGTGTGCTGGAGCTGCAAGGCCGCAAGCCAAGTGTTTTAAACCTTTCATGAATTGCTGATATTCCTTTAAAACCTTATGGCTCAAGATATGCTATTGATTTTATACTCTTCTGTATAATTACAGTAATAACTGCTGACCTGACTGTTTATACTGCACAGGCTCTCAGTATAAAACTACAGCTGCAATGGACAATTTTTCTCTCTCTCAAACAAATGTAGGATATGGTTTATTTGCAAAATATCTGGTGTTGGCATCTGATATTTGAACTCTGAAATTGGTCACCCCCAGTCACTAGTGGTGTGACTATTCATATTCAACATCCAGTATGTGTATTCAGCTGAATTATGCAGACCATATGGGGTAAGTGGATTTATAAATATCCAGAGCTGAAAAAATGGTCAAAGGGATTTTGATCAACCTTCTCTTTCCCCATTCTCCTCCTCAAAAGTTGAAAAATTGCCAGACAAATTTGTTTTAGAAAGTTATGAGGAACTACAAGTAGACATTCTAATGGAAGCTAGATATTTAATCTTAACTATATGAACAGATTACAAATGCCAATGCACTGTATTTTACTGGCATTATATATGCCATTATCTTCTAATATGTTCTTCTGCTTTCTGTCCTACTTAAAAAAGTCATGATTATGCATAAAATAGTTTTATAGGCTGATTGGTAATACCTAAATTAATGTACTTTATAAATGTTTTATTCATAGTTATGGAATGATTACTAGCTGCTGCTACAGTACATTCTCATCTCATTATGCAGCATGCTATAGAATACATTAGTGATAAAAGCTTAACGTTCATGACGATAGGACAAGATGTTACCATGCAGGACTTCAAAGTATGATATTCTGAATGTTCATGAAAAATAATTTTCTGTTAAATACACTTCTCTTTCCTGTTCATGCTTTAATGATGATAATGATTTAACTGGGAATTGATGATTTAACTGGGAATTGGTCCTGCTTTGAGCAGGGGGTTGGACTAGATGACCTTCTGGGGTCCCTTCAACCCTGATATTCTATGATTCTATGATTCTAATCATATAACCTCATTAACCCTTTCAATACATGAACAAAGTACTGTAAGATTTCAGAGTAACAGCCGAGTTAGTCTGTATTCACAAAAAGAAAAGGAGTACTTGTGGCACCTTAGAGACTAACTAATTTATTTGAGCATAAGCTTTCGTGAGCTACAGTTCACTTCATCGGATGCATACTGTGGAAAGTATAGAAGATCTTTTTATACACACAAAGCATGAAAAAATGGGTGTTTACCACTACAAAAGGTTTTCTCTCTCCCCACCCCACTCTCCTGCTGGTAATAGCTTATCTAAAGTGATCACTCTCCTTACAATGTGTATGATAATCAAGGTGGGCCATTTCCAGCACAAATCCAGGATTTAACAAGAACGTCTGAGGGGGTGGGAGGGTAGGAAAAAACAAGGGGAAATAGGTTACCTTGCATAATGACTTAGCCACTCCCAGTCTCTATTCAAGCCTAAGTTAATTGTATCCAATTTGCAAATGAATTCCAATTCAACAGTCTCTCGCTGGAGTCTGGTTTTGAAGTTTTTTTGTTGTAATATCGCAACTTTCATGTCTGTAATTGCGTGACCAGAGAGATGGCCCCACAGTATGCCAGCATTTTTATGGCTGACTTAGAACAATGCTTCCTCAGCTCTCGTCCCCTAACGCCCCTACTCTACTTGTGCTATATTGATGACATCTCCATCATCTGGACCCATGGAAAAGAAGCCCTTGAGGAATTCCACCATGATTTCAACAACTTCCATCCCACCATCAACCTCAGCCTGGTCCAGTCCACACAAGAGATCCACTTCCTGGACACTACAGTGCTAATAAACGATGGTCACATAAACACCACCCTATGCCGGAAACCTACTGACCGCTATTCCTACCTATATGCCTCCAGCTTTCACCCTGACCACACCACACGATCCATTGTCTACAGCCAAGCTCTGCGATACAACCACATTTGCTTCAACCCCTCAGACAGAGACAAACACCTACAAGATCTCTATCAAGCATTCTTACAACTACAATACCCACCTGCAGAAGTGAAGAAACAGATTGACAGAGCCAGAAGAGTACCCAGAAGTCACCTACTACAGGACAGGCCTAACAAAGAAAATAACAGAACGCCACTAGCCGTCACCTTCAGCCCCCAACTAAAACCCCTCCAACGCATTATTAAGGATCTACAACCTATCCTAAAGGATGACCCGATGCTCTCACAAATCCTGGGAGACAGGCCAGTCCTTGCCTGCAGACAGCACCCCAACCTGAAGCAAATACTCACCAGCAACCACATACCACACAACAGAACCACTAACCCAGGAACCTATCCTTGCAACAAAGCCCGTTGCCAACTGTGCCCACATATCTATTCAGGGGACACCATCACAGGGCCTAATAACATCAGCCACACTATCAGAGGCTTGTTCACCTGCACATCCACCAATGTGATATATGCCATCATGTGCCAGCAATGCCCCTCTGCCATGTACATTGGTCAAACTGGACAGTCTCTACATAAAAAAATAAATGGACACAAATCAGATGTCAAGAATTATAACATTCATAAACCAGTCGGAGAACACTTCAATCTCTCTAGTCACACGATTACAGACATGAAAGTTGCGATATTACAACAAAAAAACTTCAAAACCAGACTCCAGCGAGAGACTGTTGAATTGGAATTCATTTGCAAATTTGATACAATTAACTTAGCCACTCCCAGTCTCTATTCAAGCCTAAGTCATTATGCAAGGTAACCTATTTCCCCTTGTTTTTTCCTACCCCCCACCCCCACCCCCTCAGATGTTGTTGTTAAACCCTGGATTTGTGCTGGAAATGGCCCAACTTGATTATCATACACATTGTAAGGAGAGTGATCACTTTAGATAAGCTATTACCAGAAGGAGAGTGGGGTGGGGAGAGAGAAAACCTTTTGTAGTGGTAAACACCCATTTTTTCATGCTTTGTGTGTATACAAAGATCTTCTATACTTTCCACAGTATGCATCCGATGAAGTGAGTTGTAGCTCACGAAAGCTTATGCTCAAATAAATTGGTTAGTCTCTAAGGTGCCGCAAGTACTCCTTTTCTTTTTGCAAAGTACTGTAAGCATTTGAGAACCACATGGCTTTGAGGCATTTTTTTTAGAAGGAATGGATGGAATATTAATCAGACCATATGTGTGCTGCTCTGTGTTTGTGTGTGTGTGTATGGCACAGAAGAGGTTAAATAATCCATCCTGAAAGAAAGATATTTTCAATTACGTTAATTTTAATTTAATATGAAAGATCCCCAGTAAAGGGTGGGCCACTCTTAACAATAATGTCACCAACTCCAATATTGTAGAGGGCAGACAAGATCTATTGGGTTTTCTAACCAGAATTAATTCTGTCAAGCCCTGTTTAAAAAAAAATGCATGAGAAAATGTGGATATTGCTAAACAATGTATAGTAGTGATGTATAGCTTATTCAGCTTGATTTGGGTGCCCTGCAGTTCAGAAATGCTCTCGAAATCTGCCTTGAAATCTCGTCTAGAAATCTGTGTTTGAATAGAATGAGAACAGGCTTTAGTAGGGGATTCTGGGACTTCCTTGTTCCTGCTGGGTTGATGATACTGTGGGAAATAACCTTTTCTTCATGATAATTCAGCACACTCATTTCAGGCCAAATTCAGGAAACAGAGAGGAAAAGAAAGGGCTCAACCCCGAAAGTACTCTGCATGAGCAATTGCCACTGAAGTCCTGTTGGAGACCCAGAGCAGCGTCTGCAGGATTAGCATAGAAAGTCAATTAACTGTTTTTACCTCAAAAATGGCTTAAATGGGGAAGAGTAAGATTTTTGAGTTTGTTTTGGAAAGTGGTTCCCTTAGACCAATGAACCATAAATGACTTCCCTGTTGCAGTAGACCCATACCACACATCCATCCCAGCAGCCAGAGCACCATTCCTGATTCCTCATTTCCAGTCTTATCTGACTATGCCTGTAACCCACTGAAGAGACTGAATTTCAGAAGTGCTTTTCATCACTACCTGCGTGGAAAATTGTACTTTGGCTCCACTCTCCAACATTCTCGTTGATATAGGAGGGGTCATGTAAGGCCACAGAACTTATGCATGCGTGTGTTTGGTGTTAGGCATATGAGGGGGCAAATAGGTTCTAGGAGAAGGAGCTGGCCTAGGCCTCCCACTTATTATTTTGTGTGAAGTCTGGTAATACCTAGAGGCAGTCCTGGTTTGATCCAATGTTTCTTTTTTTGAAGCAGACCAACCATGCAAATTTGATTAATTTTATTATATATTATAGTTACTTGAGGGTGCTTCTGGTTTCTGAGGTAGTAACACAGCCATGAGATAATAGACTCTCCTGGGCCTATGAGTTTGTTTTAGATCTCAGTCCTGAAAACACATGTTGTCAGGTTTAAGCATGAGAGTTGACATTCTTGGGACTACTCATGTGCATAAATTGAAGCCCATGAATAAGCGTTTGCAGAACCAGGGATGTAGGCTGCTATTTTTGTTTTATGTGGATAACATCATTTTTTTAAGTGTTATCATTTGTATACAGGCACTTTAAATAGGGTTTTGTTTTGTTTTTCAAAAAGAAAAGGAGTACTTGTGGCACCTTAGAGACTAACCAATTTATTTGAGCATAAGTTTTTGTGAGCTACAGCTCACTTCATCGGATGCATTCAGTGGAAAATACAGTTTGGGGATTTATATACATTAAAGAACATGAAACAATGGGTGTTAGCCCCCAACTAAAACCTCTCCAACGCATCATCAAGGATCTACAACCTATCCTGAAGGATGACCCATCACTCTCACAGATCTTGGGAGACAGGCCAGTCCTTGCTTCCAGACAGCCCCCCAACCTGAAGCAAATACTCACCAGCAACCACACACCACGCAACAGAACCACTAACCCAGGAACCTATCCTTGCAACAAAGCCCGTTGCCAGCTGTGTCCACATATCTATTCAGGGGACACCATCATAGGGCCTAATCACATCAGCCACAATATCAGAGGCTCGTTCACCTGCACGTCTACCAATGTGATATATGCCATCATGTGCCAGCAATGCCCCGCTGCCATGTACATTGGACAGTCTCTGCGTAAAAGAATCAATGGACACAAATCAGAATTATAACATTGGGCGTCAAGAATTAATAACATTAATAATTAATTATAAATTTGTCAAGAATTATAACATTCAAAAACCAGTCAGAGAACACTTCAACCTCCCTGGTCACTCAATTACAGACCTAAAAGTAGCAATTCTTCAACAAAAAAACTTCAAACGAGAGACTGCTGAATTGGAATTAATTTGCAAACTGGATACTATTAATTTAAGCTTGAATAAAGACTGGGAGTGGAAGGATTATTAAACAAAGTAAACTATTTCCCCCCCTTCCCCTTCCCCCCCATTGTTCCTCAGACATTCTTGTCAACTGCTGGAAATCGCCCACCTTGATTATCACTACAAAAGGTCCCGTCCCCCCCGGTCTCCTGCTGGTAATAGCTCACATTAAGTGATCACTCTCGTTACAGTGTGTATGGTAACACCCATTGTTTCATGTTTTCTATGTATATAAATCTGCCCACTGTATTTTCCACTGAATGCATCCGATGAAGTCAGCTGTAGCTCACGAAAGCTTATGCGCAAATACATTTCATAGAATCATAGAATATCAGGGTTGGAAGGGACCTCAGGAGGTCATCTAGTCCAACCCCCTGCTCAAAGCAGGACCGATCCCCAATTAAATCATCCCAGCCAGGGCTTTGTCAAGCCTGACCTTAAGAACTTCTAAGGAAGGAGATTCCACCACCTCCCTAGGTAACGCATTCCAGTGTTTCACCACCCTCCTAGTGAAAAAGTTTTTCCTAATATCCAACCTAAACCTCCCTCACTGCAACTTGAGACAATTACTCCTTCTTCTGTCATCTGCTACCACTGAGAACAATCTAGATCCATCCTCTTTGGAACCCCCTTTCAGGTAGTTGAAAGCAGCTATCAAATCCCCCCTCATTCTTCTCTTCTGCAGGCTAAACAATCCCAGCTCCCTCAGCCTCTCCTCATAACTCATGTGTTCCAGTCCCCTAATCATTTTTGTTGCCCTCCGCTGGACTCTTTCCAATTTTTCCATGTCCTTCTTGTGCTGTGGGGCCCAAAACTGGACACAGTACTCCAGATGAGGCCTCACCAATGTCGAATAGAGAGGAACGATCACATCCCTCGATCTGCTGGCAATGCCCCTACTTATACATCCGAAAATGCCATTGGCCTTCTTGGCAACAAGGGCACACTGTTGACTCATATCCAGCTTCTCATCCACTGTAACCCCTGGGTTCTTTTCTGCAGAACTGCTGCCGAGCCATTCAGTCCCCAGTCTGTAGCGGTGCATTGGGTTCTTCCGTCCTAAATGCAGGACTCTGCACTTGTTCTTGTTGAACCTCATCAGATTTCTTTTCACCCAATCCTCGAATTTGTCTAGGTCCTTTTTTATCCTATCCCTACCCTCCAGCGTATCTACCTCTCCTTCCAGTTTAGTGTCATCTGTAAACTTGCTGAGGGTGCCATCCACACCATCCTCCAGATCATTTATGAAGATATTGAACAAAACCGGCCCCAGGATCGACCCTTGTGGCACTCCACTTGATACCGTCTGCCAACTAGACATGGAGCCATTGATCACTACCCGTTGAGCCCGACAATCTAGCCAGCTTTCTATCCACCTTATAGTGCATTCATCCAGCCCATACTTCTTTAACTTGCTGGCAAGAATACTGTGGGAGACCGTGTCAAAAACAACATATCTACCGCTTTCCCTTCATCCACAGAACCAGTTATCTCATCATAGAAGGCAATTAGATTAGTCAGGCATGACTTGCTCTTGGTGAACCCATGCTGACTGTTCCTGATCTCTTTCCTCTCCTCTAAGTGCTTCAGAATTGATTCCTTGAGGACCTGCTCCATGATTTTTCCAGGGACTGAGGTGAGGCTGACTGGCCTGTAGTTCCCAGGATCCGCCTTCTTCCCTTTTTTAAAAATGGGCACTACATTAGCCTTTTCCCAGTCGTCTGGGACCTCCCCCGATTGCCATGAGTTTTCAAAGATAATGGCCAATGGCTCTGCAATCGCATCCGCCAACTCCTTTAGCACTCTCGGATGCAACGCATCCAGCCCCATGGACTTGTGCACGTCCAGCTTTTCTAAATAGTCCCGAACCACTTCTTTCTCCACAGAGGGCTGGTCACCTCCTCCCCATGCTGTGCTGCCCAGTGCAGTAGTCTGGGAGCTGACCTTGTTCGTGAAGTCAGAGGCAAAAAAAGCATTGAGTACATTAGCTTTTTCCACATCCTCTGTCACTAGGTTGCCTCCCTCATCCAGTAAGGGGCCCACACTTTCCTTGACTTTCTTCTTGTTGCTAACATACCTGAAGAAACCCTTCTTGTTACTCTTAACATCTCTTGCTAGCTGCAACTCCAGGTGTGATTTGGCCTTCCTGATTTCACTCCTGCATGTTAGACTCTAAGGTGCCACAAGTCCTCCTTTTCTTTTTGCGGATATAGAGACTAACACAGCTGCTACTCTGAAACCTTATTTTTTTCAAGAATTCAATAATTTGAGTAAGTTAAGTAATACTTCTAGTCATCAGCTTAAAGCAACACTTCCTGATTTATTAAGTTTTGTAATGCTAGTTTAGACAAGCAGTAACATGAATTTATGAATGACTAGGGCTCAATGTTTAATGAAGCTTACTGGATCCCAAGAGATAATTACCGGATCACCACAGTAATAATTAAACAGACACAATATTAAATGTGCTGTTCACAAAATTCCAGAGCTATTGATTAGGAACCACACAGGAACATGAGACTTCCTTAACTTAAAATATTAGCTTGTACTTTTATTTAACAAATAACTTTTACTTTAAAAGTGAAAAGTATGAAAACTTCTATTACATTTAAGGTCCTGATAATTCTATTTTTTATTATTATTATTTAAGAAAAATGTATACTGAAACTTCTTCTGGGTTGGCCTTGTATTAGTGAGATGAACAATTACTCCATGTATTATTCAGTGCTGAACTAATTGAATTTTGCATTACATAGTCCATAAAATACAAACACCTTCCAGCACCTCTTTGAAAGCTTAATGGATATGAGGTTTTCAGGATTTTTTTTTTTTTTACTTTGTGTGATAGCACAATTACTAAAATTACTCCACTGAAGCAGTTTTTGGCAACAGCATTATTAATAAGTAAGTTTGTAGTATCGGCAGCATTCCCAATGTAAAGACCACATTCACAAACTTACAGCTAAAGCTGGTAGAAAGTGTTGTTTTCATCAAATAATTTGAATAGAAATTAAGTATTTTGTTTGCGTTTTGTTTTGTTTTATTCTAACATTTTGTTTCTATTTTATTTTTTTAACCTTTGTTTAACCTTTAATTAATTTTAATACTATGCTTATATGATATTTTAACATTTTATGTTGCGGTATTACTGAAATGTAACCTTTGATAAGGCAATTTTGGTTTAGGAAAAAAATATTTCAGAATTTTCATTCTGTGGTAGTCAAAATGATCAAGTATATCTGTCATGATTTGGAATGAAAGGAAAATGTAAAAGGTTAGAATTTCCAGTACGAGGGAAATTCCATTTTTCTGACTAGCTCTAGGTACATCATGTGTGTTTCAGGGAAGAAGGATGTATAGCAGATCACTACTCACCAAAGCCATCCTTCACTCAGTTGGGGTCCACTAAGGACCCCAAGCCAATGGCAGAACCTAAAACTTTCTGGCAGCAATTTGAAGTTATGTTGGGGCTGGAATTGCGTCCTGGCCCTGAGAACTAGGAATTATTTTTTTTAAAGCCTGTAAACTGGAAAGATGTCAATTTGTTATCTTCTCTTCATGGGCTGTAAAATATTTAGACATTCCCAGGGTGTAACAGAGCTCAGGTACTGAAAGCATGCGAAGTTGGTTGATGCTACGCCCAGCTCATGAGACAGTTCATGGTATCTGACACCATCTGGTGGTCCAGAGACATCTACACGGAACACATCACAGGTCACCACCAGTACCAGGTCGAGTAACTGAGACCGCCAACCAGGGAAATAACCCACTTCCTTCCCTGATGAGCCAAGGGACGCACCGCACCCATGTACTTATTCTCTACACCAATACTGACTTGGACTCTTAATACATTCCATGGGTTGCGTACCTGAGCCTACTTATCTACTGACATTTTAAAAACTCCCGCACCCCAGTGTGGATCTATGCTGGTTATGTGATATGTATGTACCTCGTGAACCTTGTAACCGAGCCTTGCAATCCCCCATAACCCAAGCCTGACCCCAGATGTGCAGTACCTTCCCTCTTAACTTGTGTAAATTTGATTTTAAACATTAACTTCAATAAAACTTTTATACTGGGGCTTAAGATGATGGTCTCTATCTCAGAAGTAGTTAGTTTGTCGTTTTGCTGTGGTGAAAAATTTTATGGTCACTTAAGAGTAGTTTCAGACCTACATTTTCATAAGTTATCCGATTTTGGATGCCTCAGTTTTGGGGTGTTCAACTTAAGATACTTAGGTGCAGCCCAAATTTGAGGCATACAAAATAACTGGGCACTTGTGAAACCATAGTACTAAATACTAAAAGTCCTGAAATGGCTAAGTTCCCTGAATAATAATGACCTTAATTGCTTTTGCTTTTAAAGGTTGCAGGGTTTTTTTTTTGTTACTTCAGTTAAATGCTCACTCCCAGAATGACTGCTCCTTGAATGCTGATCCTCGAGTCAAGATAAGATGGCACTATATTCAGTCTGCAGAATAGCTAATTATTCTAATATTCTCTCTCCTTCCTTCCCCAATAGGTAACAGACAGCAAACCCACTGTAAAGATACAAAAATGCAAATTTGAATGTGGATCTATTAAAAGCTGCTGTTTCCTGGGGAAGGCTGGTAAGTAACTAATTCAGTTATTTCAATAGAAGACAATTAGATGACAGGATTTGGTATGAGCTTGGGAATATTATTACGCATTTATGTTTTCTTCAGATGCTGTAAATAAGATGTGATGAAATTCTGTCTTCTGTGTCATTTTAATAGATAGTTAGTTTGCTCTGCTCTCAGGTACAATGAGGGAAAGTGTTCTTTGATCTATTAAATTAGATTTTCAATCATTTACAGCTCATGCTCCCAGCGGTATTTGCATCCCCCATCTTGCTCACGCTCTTTCTCATACTCACAGGTATAGTCTTATTTATACACCGTCACATTCATGAGCATCTACATATACACTGGTACATGAATGCAAGTTCTGATGATGCCATAGGCATATGCATGTGAAAACACCCTCCAAACACACACATCCATGCAGTTATATGCTTGAACATGTAGGCTGACTCTCACGGGTCTCAATGCAGCTCCCATTTTGATTGGATTTTTACAGCTGACTTCTTGGGGACAAGACTGGATCCTGGCACTCCTAGGCTCCATCTACACTATGAGCTAGGGGTGTGAGTCCCTGCTTGTGTACATGTATTTGTGGTAGCTTGATGAAAGCTAGCGTGAGTATAAATAGCAGAATAATTGCAATAGCACAGGCAACAGCAGCAGAGGCATGGCTTAGCTGTGCCAAGCACACACCTGCCTCAAACTAGTGGGTATGTGCTTGGCATGGCTAAGGCATGCCTCCACTCCTGCTATCTGCCTACTGCAGCTATGCTGCTATGTATACTCACGCTAACTTGATGAGAGCTATTGCAAGTATGTATACATAAGCAGGGGACTCACCCACCTTGCTTGTAATATAGACATAGCTTTAGTTGCGGGTGCATAGCATTTTTGAGAACCAGGCCAGTTTTAGTCAGATGACTGAAATATGGATTTTAATGACTACGTCGAGTCAGCCAAGTTTGAAAATGTTGACCTATATCCTTCTGTTGACATCAGTGGGAGTTTTGCCATTGACTTTGATAGCAGCAGAATTGGACCGTAAGAAATTTAAAAAAAATTCTTTGCAGACACATTGGGGTTCTGTCTTTTGATACCATTATCATGAGACAAGTATGGCTGAGAGCTCTTTTTGTTCTGATTCATCCAATTTTTAAGTTCTCGGCCATTTTGACTCTACAAATTAAACCCGTGTGGTGTACAGCTTCATGAAGGCATGTATCTATGCCATGCCAAGAGTCCTAGACCATTGGGATATCACAGATAACTCAGTCAATCAGCATCCTTACTTGAAAGCTAATTTGCATGCAACAGTTTCAGTGGTTGTATGAAGGAGACTCCACAGATGGTAGATTAGTTGGCCTAACTGCCATGCCTGTGCAACAGCATGGGCTTTCAGATACTAGTGTTACTAGAGTATAATTGAAAGTTAAGATTTGGGCAATAATTGTACACAGGTATATTCTTCAAAGGTGTGAAAATACAAAAAAAAATGTTACATACTACTACTGTAAAGGTCAATTAATTGCTTGATTATAACAAGCATTTGTTAAAACCATTTTATGAATTGTACTATGGTGAAAAGAAGCAGAGTTATCCTGACACATTACATCTCATGATGATCAATGTCAAGTGTGTGCTTTACTCATGACTTTTCTTAACAAATACAGATCTGATGCTCTGTCAGAATCCCTGTGTGATAAAAATACAATTCCTAACATATCAAAGCAAGAAGAGCTTTTGAGTGGCTTGTAACATCTTTTTATGGTAGTCTCTGAAGAGCAAAATCATGCCGTACCTCTATTTCCTTTGCAATGAAGAGCTGTATGAGCTACCACAGTAGTTTCAAGAAAAGGAGTACTTGTGGCACCTTAGAGACTAACCAATTTATTTGAGCATGAGCTTTCGTGAGCTACGGCTCACTTCATCGGATCTGCATTTATCTGAACTTCAGTCTGTACTAGACCCAGCAAAAATAACTTGCATTAGATATTTATCCAGTTGCTTAAAAATAATTTGTCTGGCTCTGGATGATGCATTCCACTTTTCCTCCTACAGGTCCATTGCACTCCACTTTTCCTCATATAGGTCCATTGAATGTAGATGAGATGTTCTCTTTATCCATTTGTTGTTTATATGTGCTCAGATGTCCAAATCAGGATCAGGGTTACATTGTGCTAGACTCACTAACCCAAAGAAGGAGACAGTTCTTGTCCCAAAGAGCTTACAGTTTTTAAGGGCCAATTTTTGCAACCCTTATTCATATTGAATAGTACGTTATCAGCAAGTAGTTCCATTCCAGGTACTGCTCAATATGGCAGAATCTAGCACTAACAGCTGTCGGGTCAGGATGATGCAAAGCTACTTTGTGCTGGAGTTCAGGATGGAATGGTGAAACTTGCTTCTCTGTGTTCCAAGGAAGCCATGGGGTAGCCTGATGACATGGTCAAACCACTGTAATCATTTCTTTCTAATTGAGTCCGTAGTCCACTGACCTGTGTGGCGCACCACTTCCACATTAATTACATGATGCCTCCAATGAATTCCCTAGATTCTTCTTAAACAGTGCTGGTAGAATGTATTCAGCTTCCTGTTGTGTACTTCCACCATCTGCCACATTTCTGAGGTGTTCAGTAGTGTTGGAAGGACAATAGCATTGTACAAATCTAATTTTTAGTGTGCAGATGTAACTTTTTACTGTTCCAGATGTTTGATAAAAGAGAAAATGATCCATAGGTTTTACCAAATCTTGCCATCACTTCTTTAGTGAGCTGGCCATTATCAGATATTATACTGCCAAGATAGATAAAGTCAATAACTCTTTTGTGCTTTTCTCCATCAATCACATATCCACCAGTGTTAACAGGATTCTCTCCTATCTTGGTCTTCCGTGCACTGATATGAAGTGCCACGTTAGCAGCTTCTGCTTTTATGCTCAAAAGTGTCTTTTCATCTCATCTAAATTGGTATCCAATATGGCTATATCAGCTGCAAAATATAAGTCTTGCAGCTAATTTCTTGCCCAAACAATACCAGTGTCCTCAGCAGCAACCATTGCTCTTCTCATCACGAAGTCTATGACAATACAGAATGGAAGTGGGAGTAGAATGCAGCATTGCCTTTGGCCATTCCATTTCTCTGCTCTGTCCTGATGTAGAATGCAGACTCATCATGCAAGGGTTTTATCAAATTAACACTTTTTCCTAAAATTTCATAGTGTCTCTGAATCTTCTGGGGGCTTCTCTGTGGTCACTATGAAATGCTTTTGTATAATCAAGGAAGCTAAAAAAATCTTCTGCTGAAATTCTAAGATTTTCTCAGTAACTCTTCTCAAGATGACAGTCTGGTATGAACATGACCTACTAGATTGAAATCCACCACTATGCCATCCATGTAAATATACACATAGGTTGCTAGTCAAGAGGTCAAGTATTGTAAATATATCAACTGAGAGTATTAACTACAGAGGAGCATAAGTCACTGTCAAGGTTCCTTCCCCATTCTGAACTCTAGGGTACAGATGTGGGGACCTGCATGAAAGACCCCCTAAGCTTATTCTTACCAGCTTAGGTTAAACACTGCCACCACCAAAGTGTTACTCAAAGAACAGGGAAAGAGCCCACTTGGAAACGTCTTTCCCCCCAAGCCCTACACCCCCTTTCCTGGGGAAGGCTTGATAAAAATCCTCACCAATTTGCATAGGTGAACACAGACCCAAACCCTTGGATCTTAAGAACAATGAAAAAGCAATCAGGTTCTTAAAAGAAGAATTTTAATTAAAGAAAAAGTAAAAGAATCACTTCTGTAAAATCAGGATGGTAAATACCTTACAGGATAATCAGATTCAAAACATAGAGAATCCCTCTAGGCAAAACCTTAAGTTACAAAAAGACACAAAAACAGGAATATACATTCCATTCAGCACAACTTATTTTATCAGCCATTTAAACAGAACAGAATCTAACGCATATCTAACTAGATTGCTCACTAACTCTTTACAGGAGTTCTGACCTGCATTCCTGCTCTGGTCCCGGCAAAAGCATCACACACACAGACAGGACCCTTTGTCGTCCCCCTCCCCCCAGCTTTGAAAGTATCTTGTCTCTCATTAGTCATTTTGGTCAAGTGCCTGCGAGGTTATCTTAGCTTCTTAACCCTTTACAGGTGAAAGGGTTTTTCCTCTGGCCAGGAGGGATTTAAAGGTGGTTAGCCTTCCCTTTATATTTATGACAGCCACAAAATTCAGATATAGATTTCCAGCAAATAAAGTTTCAGGAATCTGGCTTGCCTCGTTACACAAAGAGTAGGAAGCTAGATGCAAAATTCAGTTGGGAGCACTCTAATGTTGAGGGAAGAAATGGAACAGTAGTCATGGCAGATTGCTGGTAACAAATTCTTTACATGCATACATTTTTGTCTCTCCATAGGAGGACTCTTCAGAATTGGACAAAACATGCTTCCCAGTCTTGTGTGAATAGGCCCTGAGGGCCTCTAAACTTAAGGCGTAATATAGGTAAAATATATACAAAATAAACAATCTTGATAAGCCAAAACCTCTAGGAAAAAGCTCTTCCCTACCTGTGAATGCAGCCAATTATAGTCACCTGACCTTTGTCTGTCTCCAGACCAAAATCTACACAGAACTATATTATAATACTCCAGCTTTGCCTCTCTAATGACCTGAACCAAATCAATGAGAAATTTGTCTGAGAATGCTCATCGAAGCCTGCTGTTAGAAAAGTGAGTCTGTAAGTATGCCCCCTCAGCAGATCTAAAATGGAGGATTATGCCACAGGAGACAATAGGACACTGAGGACTTTATCTCCCAAGATTTCACATGACAGACCCTTAAGTAGGATAGTGTATGAACTTTGGCCACTCCATCAGAGCAATGCAATTGACATAGAAACTGTGCCTCCTAGAAAACACAGGGCTCAGAAATGTCTCAAAGAATCTTGTAGCCAGAGCTAACAGCCTCCACTGGTATTGTTGTGAACTGGGGCCTGGAGAAAGGGAAGAATAGACTTAAACTGACCCAAATGTGGGAAAAGGGTGTTTATTTGGTTCAAATAGGGAAATGGGAGAAAGTTCAGGCTGGTTTGTTCTGTCTTAAAAGTTTAACCTGTTTCTACTAGAAAATTCTTCTAATGTGATTGGAACAGATTGTTTGGCCTAATTTTTTGATCCCTTTGTTTTGCTCTATGGTTCAAAGGCTGAGGAGATTAGCCAGGGAACTGCAGTCAGAGATTTCTCTAACGTGGATAAATCTTGAACAGGCATAGCCAATCCCCGCAACTCCTGGTATAGGGAGGTGTGTTGAGGTGGGTATGGGGCATAGCTGGGGCATTGTCTCTTCTAGCTCCTCCACCTCTATTGCACCCAGGCGGGTGCAGCTGAGAATCTAGCTAACTATCTGTGGCATGACATGATTATGTTGTCTAGTTATACTGCTGAGTTTTTAAAGAGGTCCATTTTTCTGGAAAAAAATTATGGGCTAAATCCTGGTCCTGCTTAAGTTGATGAACTTCTGTTGACTACAGTGGAACAAGGTTTTGCATGAGCTAGGAAGAAAATCATTTGGAAGGAACCAGAGTGCAGAGATGATTACAAGAAAATCTTTTTGAGAAAGCAAGAAGAATACTGCCCATGAGATTGCCTATCGTGGTGGGAACACTTTTATCAGTGCTAACTTAGACATTTGCTGGAAAAATGGCCAACATGAAACTAAAAATATATTTGTGCCTCTGTCTCAAATTCACACAACATACGTCTTGATTTCTGTGTTTATGAAGACACTGCTAGAATTCACAGCCTCTCTGTGGCTCATCTGTTCGTGAGGCTGATTTGTAAATTGAGTGCCTGAACTGCTTATGCTAGATTCAGAAAGATCAAATGGACAGACTTTGGGAATATTTTAAATAATGTCTTTGAATGTCCCTAGGGTCCCAAATCCATTTGGAAATGGAGTAACCCCCTGTGTCTAACCCATGTTGTTTGAGTTAATTGAGCGATGGGGTTATTGATTTCCATCTTTAAACATCTAGTCTCATTTTGATTAATTTTTTTAACAGAAAGAGAGCTAGTGACCTTCCAGAATTGTTAAATGTTATGGTGTCAGGAAGAAACTTTACAGGCAAAAAAGCATTCTGCAATCTCTCATTTACCTATATATATATATACATACACACACAATCTTCTGTACCACTGGTCAGCCTCTAGTCAGATATCTAATTTGCACTGCTTATGTGCAGCCTATCTGAAATGTATCCTGCCAATTCATTGTGGCAGGTTTTCTCCCGAAGCATATTAATACTAGCACAGATTTTTTTCTACAAATGTTTTCCATTAAAATATCCACTTAGAAGCTATAATACATTTTATTTCAACTTTGTGTTACTGAAAAAAGTTAGATATTTAGCACTTGGTGTTTTTTAAAAACACTTCTCACCATGTCCAGGAGGGAACTCATAAATTCTATATTATCAGCTGCTAATGTGAAAGAATTTCCATCAAAGTGCAGGAGTTGTCAGTTCCATTGACATTATAATGAAGACTAGTTACCTCAGAGAGCATGTTGCATGTCATAGTTGTATAGTAACTTGGAAGTAAAATGGTAACCCAAAAAACAAAACAAAAAAATGCAACCCAAAACACTAAGGTAAGTAAAGGAAGCAAGAACATAACATTTTTAAAACAGATGCAAATGTACTTCATGATTACTTCATGTGTTATGCTACTGTAATGCCAACAGACCCTGGTCATCAGTTTTGAACCTGGGACCTCTGGAGCTTAGTGCTTGAGCCTCTACTGCCTGAGCTAAAAGCTAAGCGGCTCTGAGCTAAGGCTGTAGAGCAGACTCCTTAATCTCTCTCTCTCTCTAAGTGGTCTCGGTGCCACTAGATGGGACAGAACACCACACCCAGACGGTGTGAGGGTTGCACTACCTCATCACTTCATGTGGGAAACCCACATTTTACCTTGTGCAGTCCAAAGGATTTACTTACAACTTTCCACAGTGATGTCATAGAATATTTCTGAACTGCTTCTTGAGTCCCCTGATGCCGTTTATGCAGATACCAACCTTCATGGGTGACTGACAAACAGGGAGTTGCTAAGCACATACATGCTGGCAGTTAAAGTAGCAGACAGACCATTTAAATCAATGGCATCCTGCTCACTTAAGAGAGCAGCAAATCCAGCCAAGTTGATTTATAACTATTAAAAAGTTCGAGTTTTCGGTCCCATTTTCTAATTGCAATGCTGGAATGGAGAAGTTGGATGGCAAACCAGTCTGAACAAAATAACTCAATTTTTTTGATGTTTGAAAAAGTGTAGTTGTTTTTCCTCTTGTGCCACCTGTACACTTCCTGGGTCTGGTTGCGACTGAATGTAGAAATGTTGAAATAGCATGAGAGGGTTTTCATTGGTGTTTTCAGCTGAACTGTGGAAGGAAAAAGTAGTGGAAGTGAGTTGTTTTTTAAGGCTTGCTTTTGTGAGGTTTCCAGCCCACTATTGTAGACTAAAAATGTTCAGATAAGAATCCAATATTCAGGGTGCTTATTAAAACCTAAAATAAACATTTGACTCAGTTGAAGTTCATTTTGACTTCAACTCAAAAAACCATCATCACATATAGCACTAACTGGCATTGTTGACAGAGACACACATTTTAATAAACTTGAAGTCTGAGCCAAATTTTTCTGAGAATTGGGAGGAAAGTACTACAGTTTGGAGAACATATTTTTTTGAGTTTTCTTTTCTTGGGTCTTTGGAGATCTATTCTCTTAAAGCAACAAAATGGCTATTATGACCAAGTTGCTTTTTTTGCTGAATAAGCTGCTGAGCCATCACTTATGATTTTGAGGTGCAAAGCTGGATAACATTATAACTGGATAGAAATTTTCACTTCTCCCTTAAATCTCAGGTTGACTGAAAGCAAAGAAACTTGGCATTTTGCAAATAGCTTTTTGGAAGAAGTAATTATACTACATGACTCAGTGGAGGAAAGAATTAAATTTATCTATATATTTTCATTTAAGGTCTTACTCTTACATTTCTGAAAATACCCTTGAAACTGAACATATTTGATTACAATTGGGGCTTCTGCAAAGATACATGGAGTAGAATCGATAGCTGTTTTCAATGATAAGAACAGTATCTTCATCTCCTCCATATCACCTTAATCCTCATAAAGGGCTAATTATGTACCCAAGACTCAATTACACCTTCTTCAAAGTCGGTAATAGGAGACTGTAATATTGTTGTTATGACTATGCACAGGTGCAAATGACAACATAAGGTGCTAAGCAGTGGACAATCAACCCATAGAGAATACTGTTTGTACAGCACAGTGTTCAACCTGTGAAATTTGAAATTGTGCGTGTGCATGTGGGGATATTGTAACAGGAATTGGGGTATATTCTGGTATATAGAAAGGCACACAAAAAAGTGCTCTTCAAGCATAAGTCATATCTGATCAAGATGATTTAGCTATATCCAGAGAATATGTGGACTGCATCAGAGGCAGGAAACCTCTCCTATGCCACTTCCAGTCTGATGTTAGAATTTTAAAAGTGGCTCCTTTTGATCATAGTCCAGTACAGCACCATAACAAGGTCTTGAACTGCAAGTCCATACATCCCAGGAACAAGAAGGTGGTTGTACTCCAAGGTTATGCATGGGCAAGCTTCAGTGAATCTGCCCATAATCTGAAAACTTATTTTAAAGCATTTCCTGTAATGCAGAGAGGCTCCAGTAGTGGGGAACTGCTGGAGTGAAAGGCTCCAGCAATGCAGAAAGGCTGCTTCCCCACTGTCAGGGCCTTTCACTGACACATGTATTTATACACCCCATGCCTGCTTTTCACTATATCCTACATGCTGCCAAAAGAGATGTGCAATGTAGATGTAGCCTTAGAAATAATATAGACATTTGGGTCAAAAGCTAAAGCAGTGTGTAAGAAAACCTTCCATCTATCTCCTCACTTGTTGTCCCCTACTTTGATGAGCCTCCACCATTCCTTCCACAATAATTTTCCTGAAGGTTATTTCCATCTCTACACCAAATGTGACCAAAGTACCTAAGTTTGTATACATTGATTTTCTACATCAGTGTCTGCTCCTCTCCAGTAATATTTCTAACATAGGCATTCAACTTTTTTCCACCCAAGAAATACACAAGAGTCTTCACCAGCATCACATTTCATAACTCCAGTTTTATGCTTGTCAGCAGCATTAACTTCCCATGAGCCACATATGTAAATCACCATGGAAAAATTTGGTTTTTCACCAACTGCACCTTCATACGTTTGGAAATGTCACTTTTTTCACATTTTCTTAAGGGATGGCAAAGCTGGGTGAGTTGTCCCTAGGCTTCTTCCAGTTTATTTGGAACAGCCTCCTTGGTTGCCTATATATGATCCCAGATAATTAATTTAATCTATTACATCTATTAATTCTGCTGGCTGCTTGCATCCTGTGGTGGTTGGTCTTGTCAAGGTACATGAATTTTGTTTTTGTCACATTAAGGGATAGTCGATATTCCTCACTAACTGTTTCTACAGATTCCAACATTTGCTGCATTGCATCAGTGGCTGTAGCACAGAGTGTCATGTCATCCACATATCTGAGGCCAGTTAAGCGGTATCCACCAATGGAAATCCCAGCTCCTTCCACATTGTCAAAACCTTCCAAGGCTTGTCTTGTACTAAATTCTGCTTAAATGTTAGAGGGTTGGGGACAAAATATATCCTTGTCTCACACCCCGCCCCGTGGACTGCCACTGACTGTTGCCTACTGCTTGTCACGCCATGGTCTGTTGTCGGTGACAGTGACTTGCAATGAGTTCAATGAGATGTTTTGGAATTCCCATGTCTGCCAGTGTCCTCCAAAAACAGTTGTCGTATGGTATCAAATGCTTTTGAGTTGTCAACGCAGCACATGATCAATGAGTGACTGTACGCTGTGTTTTTCAATCCTATGCTGGATATTTGCAATTTGTTCTGTGTGCCACAGCCCTCTCTGAAACCACTTTGTTGTGGTTGTAGTTCTGCTTCTCTCTTGTGCTTCATGGGATCCTGGATTATGTAGAGCAGTACTTTGCTTGTGTACATTATCAGTGAGATGGTACAATAGTTACTATGTTCTGTTATGTCTCCCTTCTTTGGTAAAGGCCAGAAGAATCCCCTTCATCCAGTCTTCCAGCCAATTTCTAGACATCCATACATGATTACAAATTTTCCACATAAGATCAGTACTATGTTTACCAGTCACTTTAACAATTCTGGAAGTACATTATCTACTCCTGGTGCTTTCCCAGGCTTCATTTTCATAATACCACGTATCACTTCCTCTCTGCAGATTGATGGTTGCGGTTCTGTGCTCTCTCTACTGTTGTCCTGTATTATGAGTGGCTCTAGTTAGACAGATTGCACAGAATCTCCACCTGTGTTTAATATAGAATCATAGACTTTAAGGTAAGAAGAGACCATTACGATCATCTAGTCTGACCTCCTGCAAAATGCAGGCCACAGAATCTCACCCACCCACTCTTGCAATAAACCTCTCACCTATGTCTGAGCTATTGAAGTCCTCAAATCACAGTTTAAATACTTTGAGGTGCAGAGAATCCTCCAGCAAGTGATCTGTGCCCCATGCTAGAGAGGAAGGTGAAAACCCCCCAGGGCCTCTTCCAATCTGCCCTGGAGGAAAATTCCTTCCCGACACCAAATATGGCGATCAGCTGAACCCTGAGCACGTGGGCAAGACTCACCAGCCAGACACCCAGGAAAGAATTCTCTGTAATAACTCAGATCCCACCCCATCTAACATCCCATCACAGGCCATTGGGCCTATTTACCATGAATAGTTAAAGCTCAATTAATTGCCAAAATCATGTTGTCCCATCATACCATCTCCTCCATAAACTTATCGAGTTTAATCTTAAAGCCAGATAAGTCTTTTGCCCCCACTGCTTCCCTTGGAAGGCTATTCCAGAACTTCACTCCTCTGATGGTTAGAAACCTTCATCTAATTTCAAGTCTAAACTTCCTGATGGCCAGTTTATATCCATTTGTTCTTGTGTCCATATTGGTACTGATCCTAAATAATTCCTCTCCCTCTCCGGTATTTATCCCTCTGATATATTTATAGAGAGCAATCATATCTCCCCTGAACCTTCTTTTAGTTAGGTTAAACAAGCCAAGCTCCTTGAGTCTTCTTTCATAAGACAGGTTTTCCATTCCTCAGATCATCCTAGTAGTCCTTCTCTGTACCTGTTCTATGTTTAAGAAGGATGAAGTCAAACGGGGAGACCAGAACTGCACGCAGTATTCCAGGTGAGGTCTCACCAGTGCCTTGTATAACGGTACTAACACCTCCTTATCTCTACTGGAAATACTTCTCCTGATGCATCCCAAGACCGCATTAGCTTTTTTCAGGGCCATATCACATTGGTGGCTCATAGTCATCCTGTGGTCAACCAATACTCCAAGATCCTTCTCCTCCTCCGTTACTTGTAATTGATGCATCCCCAGCTTACAACTAAAATTCTTGTTATTAATCCCTAAATGCATGACCTTACACTTCTCACTATTAAATTTCATACTCCAGTTTACAAGGTCATCCAGATCTTCCTGAATGATATCCCGGTCCTTCTCTAAATTGGCAATACCTCCCAGCTTTGTATCATCCGCAGACTTTATTAGTACACTCCCACTTTTTGTGCCGAGGTCAGTAATAAAAAGATTAAATAAGATTGGTCCCAAAACCGATCCCTGAGGAACTCCACTAGTAACTTCCTTCCAGCCTGACAGTTCACCTTTCAGTGTGAACCGCTGTAATCTCCCCTTTAACCAATTCCTTATCCACCTTTCAGTTTTCATACTGATCCCCATCTTTTCCAATTTAACTAATAATTGCCCATGTGGCACCATATCAAACGCCTTACTAAAATCTAGGTACATTAGATCCACTGCATTTCCTTTGTCTAAAAAATCTGTTACTTTCTCAAAGAACAAAATCAGGTTGGTTTGGCATGATCTACCTTTTGTAAAACCATGTTGTATTTTGTCCCATTTACCATTGACCTCAATGTCCTTAACTACTTTCTCCTTCAAAAATTTTCCCAAGACCTTGCATACTACAGATGTCAAACTAACAGGCCTGTAGTTACCCAAATCACTTTTTTTCCCCCTTTCTTAAAAATAGGAACTGTATTAGCAATTCTCCAGGCATACGGTACAACCAGAGTTTACAGATTCATTAAAAATTTTTGCTAATGGGCTTGCAATTTCATGTGCCAGTTCCTTTAATATTTTTGGATGAAGATTATCTGGGCACTCTAATTTAGTTCCATTAAACTGTTCAAGTTTGGCTTCTACCTCAAATATGGTAATATCTACCTCCATATCCTCCTTCCATTTGTCGTCTTACCATTATCCTTAAGATCCCCATTAGCCTCATTAAAGACTGAGGCAAAGTATTTGTTTAGATATTGGTCCATGCCTTGATTATCCTTAACCTCCACTCCATCCTCAGTGTTTAGCGGTCCCACTTCTTCTTTCTTTATACCCATATAAATAAGAAGAAAACAGAGCCTTTTACTATTGGTTTTAATTCCCTTTGCAAGGTCCAACTCTACTTGACTTTTAGCCTCTCACTTTATCCCTACATGTTCTGACCTCAATAACGTAGCTTTCCTTGCTGATCCCTCCCATCTTCCACTCCCTGTATGCTTTCTGCTTTTTTTAATCATCTCTCTGAGATGCTTGCTCATCCAGCTTGGTCTACAACTCCTGCCTATGAATCTTTTTATTACTGACCTTGGCACAAAAAGTGGGAATGTGCTAATAAAGTTTGCAGATGACACAAAGCTGGGAGGTATTGCCAATACAGAGAAGGACTGGGATATCATACAGGAAGATCTGGATGACCTTGTAAACTGGAATAATAGTAACAGGATGAAATTTAATAGTGAAAAGTGCAAGGTTATGCATTTAGGGATTAATAACAAGGAATTTTGTTATAAGCTGGGGACGCATCACTTGGAAGTAACAGAGGAGAAGGACCTCGGAGTATTGGTTGATCACAGGATGACTATGAGCCGCCAATGTGATACAGCCGTGAAAAAAGCTAATAAGGTCTTGGGATATCTATGAATCTGAGTCTGTGAAGAGCAACAAAAATAATTAAAGGTCTCGAAAATGTGACCTATGAAGGAAGATTGAAAAAATTAGGTTTGTTTAGTCTGGAAAAGAGAAGACTGAGAGGGGACATAACAGTTTTCAAGTATGTGAAAGTTTGTTACAAGGAGGAGGGAGAAAAAATGTTTTTCTTAACCTCTTAGAATAGGGCAAGAAGCAATGGGCTTAAATTGCAGCAAGGGAGGTTTAGGTTGGACATTAGGAAAAACTTCCTAACTGTCAGGGTGGTTAAGCACCGGACTAAATTGCCTAGGGAGGTTGTGGAATTTCCATCACTTGAGATTTTTCAGAGCAGTTTAGACAAACACCTGTCAGGAATGGTCTAGATCAGGGGTGGGCAAATGTTTTGGCCTGAGGGCCACATCTGCGTGGGGAAATTGCATGCAGGGCCATGAATGTAGGGCTGGGGCAGGGGGTTGGGACGCAGGAGGGAGTGTGGGGTGTGGGGGGGGCTCAGGACAAGGGGTTGGGGCAGAGGAGGGATGCAGGGCATACAAGGGGGCTCAGGGAAGGGGGTTGGGGTGCAAGAGGGGGTGCGGAGTGCGGGACGGGGCTCAGGGCAGGGGGTTGGGGTGCAGAAGGGGTGCAAGGTGCAGCAGGGGGCTCAGGGCAGGGGAGTGTGGCAGGGGATTGGGGTGCGGGGTGCAGGAGGGGTTCAGGGTGCAGGCTCCTGCCCAGCACCGCTTATCTGGAGTGGCTCCGGGGTGGCAGTGGTGTGCACCAGGACCAGGGCAGGCTCCCTACCCGCCCGTCTGCTTGTTTGCCTGCCCTGGGACTGTGCCGCACCACTCTCGGAAGCAGCTGACACCATGTCCCTGTGGCCCCTTTGGGGAAGGGGAGGCAGAGGGCTCTGTGCGCTGCACTCGCCTGTGGGTACCTCCCTCAAAACTCCCATTCCCCGCTCCCAGCCAATGGGACCTGCGTGGGGTGGTGCCTGGAGGTGAGGGCAGTGCACGGAGCCCTCTACCTCTCCTCCCCCCAGAAATGTGGTGCCGGCCACTTCCAGGAGTGGCGCGGGGCCCGCAGCGCCATGGGGGTGGCAATCCCGTGGGCCGGATCCAAAGCCCTGACTGGCTGTATCCGGCCCGCAGGCCGTAGTTTGCCCACTCCGGTCTAGATAATACTTAGTCCTGCCATGAGTGCAGGGGACCGCCTCTTGAGGTCCCTTCCAGTCCTATGATTCTATAAGTGAGTTTCTTACACTTAGGGCCAGATTTTCTTTTCTCTCTTCTTTTCCCTCATTAGTGGAAATCTGAAGTAATTCAACTGACTTAATGGTGGAAACGGAAGAAGAGTTTGGCTCCTAAATTAGATTACTCGCTTTTACAAACTCCATTAAATTCAACTCTGTGTGTGTGTGGCGGGGATCAATGAACTAATCAACATGTGCATGGAGTAATAGATATAGAATACAGAAAACTGAATAATTTACATAAAAGGAGAGAGATGGTCAGGTTGCTTGAACTATTCATCACAATTTTTGGTTCATTGGTGAAGGAATCTGTAGGCAATTCTCTTTCATGATAGGCTAATTGTATAGAATGTCAAACATGTATTTCTGCTTCATTTCACTAGAAAACTTTAGCTTTTTCTTTCCTCAGAGAGATTCACCATTGGCTACTGATAAGCTAATAACTGGTCTATAGCAATGACATTTAATTTAGAGGAGTAGCATCAACCTAGTAGCAAGAATGAAACATGCTTCAGGGAAAAATAAGTTCCTTGTTCTTATTGTTGGTGTACCAAGGGGGCTGGGTACATACATTTGTGAGGAGTACACACTGTACTTTCTTTTTCTTGCTGGATAGAAATTCTCATTGCATTTTAATCATCCTTTGTTGTTACTGTGAAAAAGCTACAAATTGTTGGGGCTATGGCTATTTATCTATCCTTCTGGCTGTTTCCCCTATTACCTGAATATGTTAAGAGGGAAAGTACCTCACTATGTTTTTGTATATTTCTTATCTCTGGGCTTTTAGTACCAATCGGAACAGGAACAAAGCCAACAGCTGTCTAAGTTTCGATACAAAATATGTTTAAGTACTCACTGTTATGGAGTTTTATCCTTGTTGCCTTTGTAAGATATGGAAGAGCATATAGAGGAGTACCTGCATTGTCAGAGAATTTCATCTTTCCAGTTAGTTCCAGTATTACACTTTACGTGAACGGCTGATTGTAGTTCAGACGTGACTATTTTTGAAAGTGAAATAATGAAATCCAAGCCAGAAATATGAAGACATTCTTTATACAGAAGGCAAGAGTGCTTTTTCTGAACCTTCTATGTTCCATCTCCTATAAGAGTTCATACTGTAAGTACAGTACAAATGGTGTTGCAGGGCTGAATCCCGTAGAATATAATTTCCTTGATGCTTGCACAAATATGTTGTCTACTTGCCTAAACTTTAATTATTTTCTTCATTTAAGAGCTCCATGAAATCTGAGACAATTAGTTTATACTGAATGTGATGCTGAAACTCTTCAGAGTACTTATGTAGAAAATTCAAGTTGAGTTACTCAGTGTAAAGGTAGGCCACAATTCAGGGTTTTGACTTGTAATCTTCTGACTTTTGTTTTAGATATACAGGTCTGAATGTAGTGCTTAGAAATGTGTGGAACAAATCTCATTGTTTAGACATGTTAGAGATGATTACCGAACAAAACATATGAAACCAAATATAATTTTTTTCTTCTTTAGCTGTGTTTACATAATTTATTAAATTAGTTGTTCCGTGTTTTACAGTTATTAAATGTTTATCTAAGTGGTGTTTGTTAGTTATGAGAAATGCAATGTGACTAACCAGTTTTGCAAATGCAATATATACTGAGTTGCTTCTTCTGTTGCTTTTTTCTTGTTGCTTTGCAACATTCAACTCTCTTTAATAAAGTTGAGGTATAGTAATAATAGGAGTCCAAATCTTTTGTCCTTAGTTTGTAAAGCATTACAAGGTCATTGGACTCCCTTATATAATCAAAATAGTCTTAATTAAGCATAGACAGTTGAAATTGACCTTCTGCCCTTACCGTTCCCCCAGTGCACTGGAGTCTTGAACTGCAACACCTTTGTTACTCCTGACTGAGCCTCTTGTCAATAGGAACTGTTCACAGTGCTAAATTGAGGGCTAGTTTCAGACAATCAAGCTCATTTCTGCCTGTGATCTTAGCTTGAACTTTGTTTCAGATCTTCAGAGATGAAAGGCTACTGTTATCCTTAGATTTTCATAAATATGTTGTATCATATTACAAAGTTGTCAGTTGTTAAACTACATGTAATATAGAGTCAACTGTACTCTTATCCACCAGTTACACTTAAAGTTGAGCTGAGAAGGCAATTTAAAACTTAATATTACTTGAAAACAGTGGGCCAGATTGTCAGCTCGGGACAATTGCCATAGCTCCATTGAAGGCAACAGAGCTACACTGAATTATACCAGCTGCGAATCTGGTCCATTGATTAAGAATACATACCCTGTATTTATTACATGGCTATCATCCTAGATATCTGCTAATATCTCTGCTTTGTTAACTGTTTGACATCTTGCCTTTTAAGAAACAAATGTTAACCAGATCCAGAAATGGAAAGATGATCACCAAACTCCAGTTGTATATCCATCTTGAGATGGATCAACAACTTTGTGTGGGTTTTGTTTGATTGTGATGTGTTTAGTATTCAAGGATCAACAATCATAAAATCTTGTTAGAAATGCAATGGATGCTGTTCCTGGAAAATTCTTGGTATACTCTAATCAGCATAATTTTTTCAAGCAAATTTTAAAGAATCTTTGCAAATAACTAAGCAATGTCATTCTTGATTATTCCTTTGTAACAGAAGGGAAAGAATGATACCGTATACTATCACCTCGAGTGCTATTCTGTTATTATAAATAATTTTAGATTGTTCCACTGGAAGAAAATTCTTATTTCCTCTTTGCCTTTTAGATCCAGTTTTTAGTAGCAATCACTGTTTCTAAAGAAGATAGAAGATGTAATTCTGGTCTTGGTGTTGAATCCTAATGTAGAAGAATATGTAACAATTCTAGAAATTAGAAGAGAGGGGGGGTGATGGGATGTCCACCCCACACAAGGCCTGGACGGATTAAGATGGCTAAGTGGGCCAATTAACTGCCCAGGCTGCACCTGGAGGAGGAGCCAGGGAGCAGGGAATTGATTGGAAGCAGTTTCAGCTAGAGGGGCCCATGTAAGCCAGGGAGGTGGCAGGAGGAAGTAGGCAGGAGGAAGTAGTCACTCTCTGAGAGAAGGGAGGTGTGTTAGGAGTTAGGGGATAGTCCACGGTTACTTCCTGAGAGGAGGGAGATGGGAGGCTGGTCAACCCAGAGAGGGGGGAAGCCAGAAAGGTAGGATAAGGCTCAGCGGAAAAGCAGCAAGGAATAGAATAGTGAGGACCTTGGTTGCTGACCTGTGGGCCCCTGAGCTGGAACCCAGAGTAGAGGGCAGGCCCGGGTTCCCCTGCTAGTCATGCAGGATGTGGCACAGGCCTGGCAGAGGACAGCAGACTGCCTGGGATGGTTTGTCCTGGAAAGACTTTGGTACTCACCTCAGAAGGGGAACATGTATGATGACCCATCTGTAGAGATGAATCATAAAGAGGTTCCTGGAGCAAGAGGGACCGGGCAAGAGGACGACGGGAGTGACACCGCAGGAGGAGGGTACAATACCTGGCTAGCGCTAATCCCCAGGGTGACAGGAGGAAGTGAATGGACCCCATAACAGGGATTATAAAAGAGTCACTTCACCTGAATAAACTGGAAAAAATACAGATAAAAATGTGTAAGGTAAATTGTGACTGGAGAAAAACATCGGTTCTGAAAAGAACCAATGGCTATGTAAAATGTGTAACATGGTCTTCGTTCCCCTACAATGGCTGGATCACATAAAAAATTTAAGGTGGTGTTACCACCTTTAAACTATTCAGCCCAAGACTGAAAGTTCATAGGTTCAGTTCCCACAGAGGAGCTGACCAGAGATGTCATTACAAATGCAAAATGCATGAAGCAATATTGTAGGTAGTGGTACGATATGAAAACAATATATTACATGATAGATTTTTCTTTTTAAAAAAAAAGAGAGATTGCATGAAAGTTTTAATGTTTACAATAATATAGGAAGTTATTAAAGCTCTTAAGTCTCCACTGAAAGGTCAGTGTGAATAGATTTGATTTAACTGCAGCATAATTGTGCTGCTGTAGTAGACTGATAAGCAATATTTCTTATTAAATTAAGTGTAATAGAGAACTGTTCATGACAGGACCAAGTGAAGTAATAGTAAATTAATATCAAACTTACTTTGTTTTGCCCTAGAAGTTTAGGGTTGATCAGCAAATCATCTTTAGTTCTGTAATAATTATTCTTTCTTTTAGTACCTTCATGCTTTATCTGTAATATCTATTATTGAAGAAAGAAAATGGATGGATTTAACATCCTCCCTTACTGATAAAATCTGTCTAAGGGCTGGTCTGCACTACACAGGTAGATATAAGGCAGCTTATGTGGACCTAATTATGTCAGTACCTACACTACAGCCTTTCTCCCATCAATGTAAGTGCCCTATTACACGGACATCATAATTCCACCTCCACAAGAGGTGTAAGGCTTATGTTGGTGTAGTTAGGGCAACACAGTACCTGCCTAGACACTGTGTCCCTTATATTGGCTGTCTTGTCAATTTCATGGCAGGAGCCATTAAATTGACAAAAAAGCCCCCGCTTCCCTGGAGAGATGGGTGGCTGAACCCTGCTCCCATCTAGGAGTTGGGGTGAGAAGACTGGGGCAGCTTTGGATCCCACTCCCAGATCGGAGCCGGGTAGCCTTGTCAATTTCATGGTGGGGAGTAGGTAGGGTGGAAGTGGGGCCAAGAAGCCGGGAGAGCTGGACTCTGCTCCTTGGTGGTGAGAAGCCCTGTGAGGCTTTGTCCTACTCCTATGGGGAACAGGGGGTTGGGAGGGAGCAGCCTGCCATAGAGCAGCCTGTGTGGTAGCCAGACTGCTGGCAGGGAGCTGTCAGTGGAGCTAGTAGCTCGGGCTCTCAGCTCTCCACACTAGCCTTCTTAGGTCGGTGGAAGTGCTCCTGGTGAGCACGCGCACCAGTGACCCATGGAGGTTAGTGTGGACATGCACTTTGCAGTAATTACTGCGGTGGCTGCAAGTCAACCTAATATAGGTCAACTTAGGTTTGTAGTGTAGACATACCCTAAACTGTGTGTCATCTTTGTTACACACACACGACCTGATCCTGCATGCTGCTGAGCACCCTCAAATCTCACTGTGTTAAGTGCACTCGGCATCTTGCGGGAATGGGATCATGATATCATGATGGCAAGTGTAATCTTCTGTTACTGTTTGCAGTAAGGATAATAATAAAACAAAGTAGGCCAGGCCCTTATCTGCTTCCATTAGACATAATTTGTAGGTGACACAAGGGAGTCACTTGTGTCTTCCTGATTCTTGGGCCTGTTCTGTGCAAGTTGGCCATGACCTGGAGGGTCCATCTGCTATTTGGGGATTGTAGGAGGGCAGCTGTTGCGGGGGGTGGGGGGGGAGTGTTGGAGGCACAGTGGCTTTCAGCTCTCTCTGCAGCCAGAGGGGCACAATGCCGTGGAGTGGCTCAGAGAATCTGTTTGTGTTTTTTGTTATCATCATCCTAATTTATTATTCATTTGCGCATTGTTCCATTGTTTGTTCTTCTTTTGAAGGCCAATCCTTTTCGAGACAGTGGTTTTCTAAACAAATCTGACCTATGAAGCATTCAGTAATTAGAACTTTTCTAGAAAATAGCTGAGCTTTAACCCTACTAAAGAATATTTAGCATCTAAAGAGTTAGCAATAAAGTGTTCAGTGGCTTGGTCTCTTTCTCTTTGAGTAAATTAGTGACCTTCTGGGGTGTGATTCAGTGCTAACATGCCAAGTGCAACAATGATAAGGTCATCTGGTCTCCAGCTCCGCATTAATTAGTGTGGTATGGATTGACAAATAATTTGTGGAAAAAATCACAAGAAGCATTTAATTAAGCTTATAATGACTATTTTAGTTTGCTGTGTCTAACAATTTCCCCTTTTCAGCAGCATAAACAAATTAGGTGTAATCGTACGTAAAGCATTATTTTCAATCTTCATGGTGCTTCTAATTTGTAATCTTGGTCTCCTAGTAATAAAAAGCGTTCAGAATACATGTTTTTAAATCTAGGTGTCTGGTTTCTGTACACATAGTGTGCCTCTCTTATTTTTCACACTTGCCAAACAAAAGGGACAACTTCAGATTGCCTCAACTATATATTCTGTGCAAAATGAATCAAAGTTAAGCATGAAAGACCCCCGTAAAGCAGCATCCCATTGACAATAACTTTGCCTCTATTAATGGATTTCCTGTGTGTGTGAGGCAAACCTGTCCTTCATTTGGCCCCAATTCTGCAAGATAGTTAGGCATGTGCCTAACTTAGAGCATGGGAGTAATCCCATTAAGACTATTTTGGGGCTACTTACATGGTTAAATGCATGGTTATGCATGGGCATAAATACCTTTAATCAGGGCCTTACTTCTCAGAGCTGCTAGTACACAAGACTCATTTTGAAGCTGTGAAGTGTTTTCAGTGACTGTCCACCACAGATTCATATGAAACATCAAAAAGAAAGGAAAAGAAAAGAGAGAAGAAGAGCAAAAAAGACTTGCCACTTCCATTGGAACATCATAAATGGAAATGTCTAAAATATCCACAACAGTGACACTAAATTCCACAAGCAACTCAAACAGGAGTTTATTGTAATGGAAACTATTTAAAGCCTGATTTTCCCCATTTAAAGAATGGCACAAGATAGTCCAGTGAACCAGAGTATTGTACAGTCCACTTGAGACTCCCGTACGATGCAAAATACTTGGCTGTGAAGAAGAAAGAGAACAAGGGTTCAGATAAAGGGCAGCTTGCTTCTGAGAGTTCCAACTTGCCAGATCCGTTTAGACAGCCGAACTGTAAAGCATTCAACAGAGCTGCTAGCTAAATAATTATTTTCAGATGACACTACATCCTGTCACAGATTTTTGGCATCAGAGTTTCTGCTTTGTGGGAATGGAAGTGAATTTCGCGCATCTTGGTTTTGAAAATCCAGAAGGTACACATTGTCTCATGGCTCCTACATGTGCAGTGGCAAGAGCAATAGACTGTACAGAGGAAGCAGCTTCTGGAACATCAAGAATGGCAGCACTGGGGCCATCAGTATGTCAGTGACAGTTCTCCTACAAGTATTAAATGAAGTTAACCAATCCTGTTCCTGGGTCTCATGTCCACAGTGAAGTTCATTGCCGAATAATGCATCCAGAAAATATATTTGATGTGCATATTTTCTTATGTAAGTTCTTTATTAAATAGCAAAATGCCTAAGTACTATATATGCATCTGCAAATATGCAATATAATGGTAGGGTCACTTACTGTACAAAGGTCCATTCCAGTTGTCTGGTTGGCCATTTTCGATGTTGCTACAGCTGTGTCCCAACTCCAACAGTGCATAGCTAAGTTTTTGTCACTTAACCATCCCTTCCTCAAAAAGGTATCAATTTCTATGCCCTTATATACAATGGGTGGGAGAAAAAGTTAATGGGGGGGGGAAGGGGAGAAGGAGTCTGAAAAGATCTTAGGGATGTGCAAGATGAGAAGCTACATGTCTCCTCATACCTCCAGACCCATCTCATTAACAGCAGCTATGCATATAACAGCAGTAGCTGTTGGTAGCATCAGCCACATGCCAGAGGAGAAGGGTAAATCTACTCCCAGCCAGTGCTACCTGTACCAGCTGGTGGCTTCTGAGGTGGGGAGAGAAGAGACAATCAATTCTTGCCCAGTGTCATTGAGGAACAGTACTCTGCTTCGAGCATGCCTCATTCTGCCTGATCTAATTTTACAGCAGGAAGAGGTCCTTAGTACAGATGTCAGTCTGCCTGAGACCAAACTGATGTGCCCAAACTTGGGGAGCTGAGAGATTTTTCAGTTTCCCTCCAGAGGTTGGTGGCTGCTGAGAGAAGATGAGCTCTATGGCCCCCTTCCCCCAGTCCAGGGTGAATTGGAAGATCTCTGCCGGGCTGAGCCCCCACAGGGCCTGAAGGGTGAAAATGCTCCCTGTGCATCTCACACATAGATTCATAGATATTAAGGTCAGAAGGGACCATTATGATCATCTTGTCTGACCTCCTGCACAATGCAGGCCAGAGAATCTCACCCACCCACTCCTGCGATAAACCTCTCACCTATGTCTGAGCTATTGAAGTCCTCAAATCGTGGTTGAAAAACTGGGAAAGAGCTGGAGAGGAGCAGGCAAAGAGGTGCTGGGTGGGGGGAGAGAGGATGGATGAGTTTGAGGGAAGTGGGGGCAAGGTTGAATGGATTTGGTGGGAAAAGTTAAACATAACCAGTTTTGTGAATTTCCTTGAAAGAAGAGAATCTTTTTTTTTTTTTAATTCTTTGGAAAGAATGAGATGAGCAAAGCATCAAGAAATGCTACCAAATGGTGAGCTGGAGGCAAAAAAATAGTTGAAACAAACATACTCTTTCCTTTCTTGCTCTGTTCTCCCCATTGTGCAAATTCCCTTGCACATCCAGTGAATAATTAGAAAACAGAAAACAACTTCAACACTGTCTTAAGAGATCAAGTTTAACAGACGTGAACCTTGTTTACAGTTATCATGGCTCCACAGGACAATAGTCTCTAGATTTTAAATTCATCATGCAGGGTTTTAGTCTCAGATCTCTTATGGAGTCAGCAGATGACATCAGCGTATCATTTTTAACATATTAATTAATAAATCTTCACTTTACTTTAAATCCCTACAAATCCTGGCTTACAAGACCAGCAATATACTGCAAAAGGGATGAAATGTGTCTATTATAACACATCACAGTGTAACAATATAGCAATAAGCAGTGGCGGGATGTAATTTTGAGGTTATTTGTGTGTGAATCTGCACATTGTAAAACATAAGACCAAGTGCCAATGTTTTACTAATGCACACAGGCATTATGTTGCTTTTCGAGTATAAATCAATAATTCTGCATTTCATTTTTATAAAAAAATAATTAAAACCAATTTTTGGCAGTTTATAAACATTTTTCAAGGTTGAATGGAAAGGACAATAAGGACAAGATAATATAGTAGGGAAAATATTATTGTGGCATATGGAAGAATCAAAGAGCCCACAATTGGATGTTTTTAATGAAGCTGTTATTGAACATCAGACAAGTGAGAGATCTAAACAGCAGTCTAACCACTTTAGAAACCAGCACACTTATCTGCTTAATTCTCTTGTGACTCTCTTGCAGAGCTGTCTCCACTTAATTAAAGAAATAGTAGTATTACATTTTTCTAGGGCTGTCAAATGATTAAAAAAACTAATCACAAGATTAAAAAAAGTTGTGATTAATCGCAGTTTTAATTGCACTGTTAAAAATAGAATACCATTTATTTAAATATTTTTGGATGTTATCTACCTTTTCAAATATATTGATTTCAGTTACAACACAGAATACAGAGTGCACAGGGCTCACTTTATATAATTTTTTATTATCTTTTGTACAGTGCAAATGTTTGTAAACAAAAGATAGTATTTTTAAATTCACCTCATACAAAGTAGTGTAGTGCAATCCCTTTATTGTGAAAGTGCAACTTACAAATGTAGAATTATTTTTTTTTACATAGCTGCACTTAAAAATAAACCAATGTAAAACTTTAGAGCAGGGGTAGGCAACCTAAATCATGAGTGATTTTCAGTGGCACTCACAGAGCCTGGGTCCTGGCCACCAGTCTGGGGGGCTCTGCATTTTAATTTAATTTTAAATAAAGTTTCTTAAACATTTTAAAAACCTTATTTACTTTACATACAAAAATAGTTTAGTTATATATTATAGATTTATAGAAAGAGACCTTCTAAAAAGGTTAAAATGTATTACTGGCACGCGAAACCTTAAATTAGAGTGAATAAATGAAGACTTGGCACACCACTTCTGAAAGGTTGCCGACCCCTGCCTTAGAGCCTAAAAGTCCACTCAGTCCTACTTCTTGTTCAGCCAATCACCAAGACAAACAAGTTTGCTTACATTTGCAGGAGATAATGCTGCCCTCTTATTTACAAAAAATTCGTATGCACCTTCATGCTTCGATCACCATAGCAGAGGACATGCTTCCATGCTGAGGACGGGTTCTGCTCAATAACGATCCAAAGCAGTGCGGACTGATGCACGTTCATTTTCATCATCTGAGTCAGATGCCATCAACAGAAGGTTGGTTTTCTTTTTGGTGGTTCGGGTTCTGTAGTTTCCGAATTGGAGTGTTGCTCTTTTAAGACTTCTGACAGCATATTCCACACCTCGTCCACTCAGATTTTGGAAGGCACCTCAGATTCTTAAGCCTTGGGTAGCCATGTTTAGAAATCTCATATTGGTACCTTCTTTGTGTTTTGTCAAATGTGCAATTAAGGTGTTCTTAAATCAAACAACATGTGCTGGGTCATCATCCAAGACTGCCACGAAATATATGGCAGAATGTGGATAAAACTATGGAGCTGGAGACCTACAGTTCTCCCCTAAGGAGTTCAGTCACAAATTTAATTAATGCATTTTTTTTTAACAAGCATTATAAGCATGTCTTCTGTAATCGTGGCTGAAGCATGAAGGGGCACACGAATGTTTAGCATATCTGGGACGTAAATACCTTGCTATGCCAGCTATAATAGTGCCATGCAAATGCCTGTTCTCGCTTTCTGGTGATATTGTAAATAAGAGGACAGCATTATTTCCTGCAAATGTAAACAAACTTGTTTGTCTTGGTGATTGGCTGAACAAGAAGTAGGACTGAGTGGACTTGTAGGCTCTAAAGTTTTACATTGTTTTGTTTGGGAGTGCAGCTATGTAACAAAATAAATATATATCTGTAAGTTGCACTTCAGCACTTGTTTGTGGTGAATTGAAAAATACTGTTTCTTTTTTTTTACAGTGCAAATATTTGTAATAAAAATAATATAAAGTGAGCCCTGTACGCTTTGTATTCTGTCTTGTAATTGAAATCAATATATTTGAAAATGTAGAAAAACATCCAAAATATTTATAATAAATTTCAATTGGTATTCTAATATTGTTTAACAGCACAATTAAAAATGTGATTAATTGCAATTATTTTTTAAGAGAGTTAACTTGTTTTGAGTTAATAGCTTGAGTTAACTCTGATTAATTGACAGCCTTTCCTGTAACTCAACCAGAAGTCATGGCCTTGATGCAAGACTTACTGGGTAAAATTCTGTGGTCTATATTATGCAGACAGTCAAATGAGATTATCATAAAAGTCCCTTTGGGCCTTAAAATCTGTGAATCTATAGAATGTAGTGATTTGTAATGTCTAAGACATTACTAATATGGGATCATAATTAGCTTTAAAATATTCTTAAGCCTTTCAACAGACTTTAATTTAATAAACATTTCTTGTCTGACAAAAAGGATTTCAGTTTAATTGTAAGCATGCTGTAAGCAGAAATTCTTAACTAGTTTGACAGTTGAAATTCTTTATCTTACTTTGAGAATTGAGAACACCACTTGTAATAAATACAGCACACAGAATACAGCACAGAGAAACTTATTACTCACAATTGTTCATTATCAAGAAGAAATTGATCTTTTTGTAATTAAGTTTTGAAGGATTTGCATTAGAATGTGAGCATGCCTCTCCTTCTGGTTTACTCTTTCCTGCCTGCCTGAAGGTGCATCAAGGGAACTTGTCCCTTAACATCAAGAATCCCAGGAGATCTGACCAGCTGAAGTGACAGAGGAAAATTAAAGCTACTAGAACATCAATGAAGAATCCTCCCCAATGCCCCATGAAGCCAATAGAAAGACACCCATTGACTTCAGTGGGCTCTGGATTGGGCTCCAAGAGCATGAAGATCTCAGTCTCTCCTCAGCTAAAGTTTTCACCAAAGACCACTATTGGTTAGTCTCTAAGGTGCCACAAGTACTCCTGTTCTTTTTGTGGATACAGACTAACATGGCTGCTACTCTGAAACCTGTCACTGGGGATATTGACTAAAAGACAAAGGACATGATCCTTGGCTGGCCCAGTGCTGATTTCTACTGATCTGCTAGTGCAAAATGGCTCTAAAGCTATGACTGGCCACTGGAAGGCGTGTCTCTGCGCAGAGAGGATCTTCAGCAGAGGATGAGGCTGTGGAAAGGAGTATGGCTGATGTCTCTGCTCCATAGGCAAGCCCCAATTCCCATAATGGCCTCTTTGGGCAGCTGGCAACTAGGGTAAATTAGATACAGTATTTTCCCCAGAAGAAACTTCTCCCCCAACATACACTGAACATATTGAGGGTGTGGATCCTTCTGTTTTTCCATCACCAGGTTGCAACAGTACACCACTGAGAGTCGGAGTATGGTTATGACCTAATCCAAACACTCTAAGTGGCAGGGCCGGCTTCAGGCACCAGCTTTCCAAGCAGGTGCTTGGGGTGGCATTCAGAATGGGCGGCCGTCCGTGTCCCGTGGCGGCAATTCGGCGACAGCTCTGCTGCTCTTCCCGCCACGGCGGCTTTTGGGCAGCAGCTCTGCCACTCTGCCAGGCGTGGCGGCAATTCGGAGGCAGCTCCGCCACTGTTGCAGCAGTGGCAAAGTTTTTGACATTTGGTTTTGTTCTGTATCGACATGAAAACTAGACCTTTAGAGAAAACATGAAAAAACATGAGTGCCAGACCAGACTAGCCAATAGCCCGTGAGCAGAGCTCTGACCTAGGCCTTGCACTGCCTGATTTGGAGCAGGGACCTGAATCTGGGTCTCCCACATCCCAGGTGAGTGCCCTAACTGCCAGGCAATAGAACCTGTGCCTCTCTCTCTTTGGCCCAATGAATAGTCTGTTTATACAAAGTGGAACAGCTCAAACAGGAAAGTGAGAGACTGACACGACAGCCTCGTGGGCAGCCACTCAAATAATACAAGTCAAGTCAGATTCTGAATCAAATAAAGCAGGCGAGTGCCTAATCACTGTCTATTCTGGTCTCTATCTCCCTGATTTTGACCAGAAATTCTGTGCTGGACCTGAGCAAACTTCCCAGGAAATATTCATCAAAAGTGATACGTTTCTGTGAAATATTTTGGTTAAGACAAATCAGCATTCTTTGACCCAAAAAAATTCCTGACCAGCTCTAGTCTCAGTGTCCAAGGGATGTGGGTCCTTAATTCTGCTCTGGGAAACATGGTTGCTGTATGAGCCCAGAGGACACAGGATTTAGTTCTGTGGTTATATCTGACTTTTCAGCAGTGAATTTTTGGATGGATAACCAAAACATTTCTAGGGGTATGTCTGCATTGCAATTAAAAAAACCATGGCTGGCCTGTGCCAGCTGACTAGGCTTGCAGGGCATGAGCTGTGGTGCTGTTTAACTGCAGTGTAGATGTCCAGGCTCATCTGGAGCCCAGGCTGTAGGGCCCTGCAAGGTGAGAGGGTCCCAGAGCTTGGGCTGCAGATGGAATGTCTACACCGCAATTAAACAGCCCTGCATCCTGAGCCCAACAAGTCCAGGTCAGCTGGCATGGGCCAGCCAAGGGTGTTTAAGTACAGTATAGACATACCCTGATGGCAACTACCTCAGGCACAAGTGAACAACATAAGAATAGCCATACTGGGTCAGACCAATGGTCCATCTGGCCCAGTTGCTTGACTTCTGACAGAGGCCAATACCAGAGAGAATGAACAGAACCGATAATCATCAAGTCATCCATCCCTTGGATTGCTTGCTTTGTTGGCTCTCCACTTGGTTTAGTTTGTTCGGCTAGCTGGTTTCAATGGATTAATCATGCACTGTGTCACAACAGTCGTTGCGCGGGGAAGGGGGGATTTATAGCTGCTCATAGGTATTCCAAATCAAAGATGATGCCAGGTATTTCAGTGGTATCCTAGAATCAGGTGGTTTATTCTGTAGACAAATTCCTCAGAGATTTTCTATGTTAGTAAGGACTCTTTGGTTTGGATGTTGTCAAAGCTCAGTTCTTTCCCCAGATGATGATGATGATGATGGTAAATTTGTCCAGTTTATAGGTCCTTGGGCCAAATTCTGCTTTTACTCAGAATGTATTACAGCAAAATTCCCTTCTTCCCTGGGAATTTTGCCTTGATAAAGGACTGACTGAGGACTTCAGATTTTGTCTCTAGGTTAAAGGTTAAATTTTCTTTGAATTGCTGCAAAACTTAGAACTATTTGTCAGATATAAAATTTTTCAGGCAGGCTAGCTTTGTTATCCCTCTTTCCTTTCCTCAGTTGGGGTTTTCTCCTCTTGGGCTGAATACCTGTGGCACTTCTGTAATGAACAGGGTACAAGTAATTTATTGTAAACTGGATGCAGTTGTTCACTTTTCCTTCTTTTTAGGGTTGAACAGATGGCACCCTCCCCCGCCATATCAGTTGATGAGAGAGGAATTGACACAGCACAGATCATAAGCAATAACTTCATTATCTACACAAACTCCTGGTGGAGACCATGGAGAAAGCAACTGATGTGAACAGCTCAAAGTAAATGCGTTGGTTACATTGCTGACATTTTCTGCAATAAAGAAACCACTTGGGATAGACTGACTTGAACAAACATTAACCAGCCATTCTAGCAGACTTTCAGTATTCTCCGGCGTATTTTTTTAAAACATATTACTTTGAAGCCCAGCAATTTTTTACAAAGTAGAACTCTGCAACATTTCTGCTTCATAGGAATAGGGGTAGTAAAAAGAGAGGTGCTAATGCAAAATTGCTAGTAATAGCCTCTTTCCCTTCCCTTCTTTCAAACTCTATGATTACCTGGAGTTCAAAGAAAGAAGTATGAAATCAATTATTTGTCTGCTGCTTAGTGCATAGTTGCATATAATACCAGTAACTGATACCAATGAAATGGTAGAGGTAGAAGCTGGTGAATTGTGGTATCCTATTCTCCTCTGTCAGAGCAAGCTCTTCTATGCATCTCAGCGGGTACAGATGAGTACATTTTCACAAAGTAGGTAACAGGTCCTTATGGCTCATATAAAATTACCCCAAATAACTAGGGCCCTACCAAATTCACAGCTAGGAAAAACACGTCACAGAGTGTGAAATCTGGTCTTCCCCGTGAAATCTAGTCTTTTGTGTGCTTTTACCCGATAGTATACTGATTTCACAGGGGAGACCAGTGTTTCTCAGACTGGGGGCCCTGACCTGAAAGGGAGGTGCGGGGCGGAGGTCACAAGATTATTTTAGGGGGGATTGTGGTATTGATGCCCTTACGTCTGCCCTGCTTTCAGAGCTGGGCAGCTGGAGAGCAGCAGCTGTTGGCCGGGCACCCAGTTCTGAAGGCAGCGTCCCATCAGCAGCAGCCCAGAAGTAAGGGTGGCAATACCACACCATGCCCTCCTTACTTCTGGACAGCTGCTGGCGGTGGCTCCGCCTTCAAAGCTGGGCTCCCAGCCTGCAGCTGCTGCTCTCCAGCTGCCCAGCTCTGAAGGCAGCACCACCACCACAGCAGAGCAGAAGATTCGCACCCCCCCACACCCACAATAACCTTACGACCTCCCCCACAGCTCCTTTTGGGGTCAGGACCCCTACAATTACAACCCCCTGAAATTTCAGATTTAAATATCTGAAATCATAAAATTTACAATTTAAAAAAATCCTATGACCATGAAATTGATCAAAATGGACCATGAATTTGGTCGGGCCCTACAAATAACTGATAGGGCAAGCTCACTGATCTCACAGTCTGTGAGGAATTGTTAGGGGGATGTAGAAGATATATCTACCTTAGAGGCCTCCACTACCATAGTATCTTAGCACCTCATCGCCTTTAAAGTATTTGATAAATACAGTATATTGTTCAGGGGAATGCTCACTACCATCGCCATCTCGTGGTTGGCCAGGGGCATGGCAGGTTGACTTCCTTCTGGGCATTCCTCTTTCATACTACCACTCTGCCTTGCAGAAGTCTGTGCTTTCAATTAGTCAGCTCTCCGGCCAGGTCACGTTTTCAAGTCCACCCTTTTCAGGGTACATGTAAAGAATCCAATAATAAGGAGGTCTTCAGGATTAAGCCAGGGATTCAGAGCTTCCCCCTTGGCTCATGGTCTGGAATCCTGTGTCTTCAGGGTCTTCCCCCAACTAGGTTTTCCACCAAGGAATAAACTTCTGTAGTTGTCCCTCTTTGGGGACTGTTCAGAGAGCCCGGGCTCACCTTCTCCACCAGGCTCTGATCCAAGGCAGCTAAGCCCTGCACCTTGGGATGCTGTGCAGTACTACCAGTCTCCCCTCTTCCCACAGACTAAAGTAAAGAACTAAATGCAAAGATCATTTCTGACCTTGAGAGAGTCACAGGTCCCTTCTTTATAGGTTGGTCAAGTCACTATCACCAGGCCTCAGAAAGCAAAATATCCTACTAGTCATGTGGCAATTCTCTAAGAAGGGTGATATTTTGTGAGTTTAATGTATCCACCCTATAAACCCCCACATCATATATCAATTACTTCCTTTCTTTTCAGATGCATAGAATGTGATGGAGAAGGTGACAGAAAGAGAGAGGGGAGTCTTGGGATGTCTGCCCCTTCTTTTTATAGTCCTGGCTCTCCTTTGAGAAGCTTTTCAGCTGGGAGCAAGGTGACAGGCAGTCTATATAGAAGGAACTCCAGGCTGTTTCTTTGCTGAGATGTTGATTTTTGCCACACCCTCTTTCCTGCCAAAAAATGGCCGCTTAGCAGGTAGTGGTCCATGAGCCTTGTTTACACCTGCCTGAGGTGTGAACTTGCCCTTTGTCTCTGAGGAACTGGTTTAGCCGTTCCCCAGACTTATCCAGAAAACACACTTTTAGTCATGATTTCAGCTTATGTTTATAACTTCACATATAATGCTGCTATTTGCATTTTGCCATGATACTATTGATCAGCAAATTGAGTTTTTAAATGATATCTCATGTGGCATGTGTTGTACAAACATTATTACAATCGTGTATAGGGTATGAAAAGTAATTCAAAGTATGACAGACTAATGTTATGCTTCTCCATTTGTGACCTTTTGTACATATAATACACCAGCTAGTTGGCCTGGTAATTTAATTTGTAATTGCCTATGCATTCAGTACTAGCCTTTGAAATATGCTAGAAACTGGCTTTTTAATTCACTGACACTTATGCACAGGTCAGTATTAATATTAGAAATGACAATACACAGCTTCATACTGGGCTTCAATCAAAGTGCTCACTAAACAAAAATAGCAATTTTCATACAAACATCTAGATCTAATTTATATATAATTTAGCACAAGTCCGTGTACTGGTACAAAATGAAAAAAGGTAGTAGTGGTGGTAATGCTAACAGTATACTCTGGGAATTTTACCACTCCAGAGGAATTGTAGTGTCTGAAGACATGGAGAATACAAGCCCCTTAAATCTTGCATCAAAGAGAGAGACTCACTACATACTTTGAAAAATGTGGTGTTTGTCAAGAAAATCAAAAGAATACAGAATTATTCAAAGCCACCAGCGCTGGACAGAATTCGGAAATGCTGGCAGCAGAAGCCAGGACAGATGAATTGTACTGGTGGCTACTGGATGAGATTTCTAGTTTACATTATGTGCCACCAATAGGCTATCACATGGGTTGCTTTCAGAAATACACAAGCAATTCGAATTTGGCACATGGCCGAGTTGTATTGAATCCAGGAAAGAAAACAGACTCCAAATCTGATTAAGAGCATCATGTTCATCTGCTTCTATAACCACTAGAGCAACATGTCCTGCTGTGGTTGGTCCTGCTGCACTGTTTGCTTGAGGAAAAACACACAAGAAACGTCATAAAATAGACACATTTGAGAGAGTAACCAATCAAAGGGTGGGAGTACTTCGAAGAGGATATAATGACATGTATAGCAGAATATCTGAGGAAGATTTGATTGCTAAGGATGCAGTTTATCACTCAACATGCCTTTCTTCCTACTTGAGTAAAATTAATCTTAAAGCAAAACCATCTAGTTACACTGGAACAATACATTCATCTGATGACATTACATTTTATCAGCTGATTGAAGAGCTAGAGAATGGTCTTATGTACAAGAAGGCTCGTCTCCTGTCCAAGCTGCTACAAAGATAAAAAGCCCCATTTCCCTCAGATGTAGAAATTGCAAGCCATTCCAGTAGCAAATTACAGGCGAGATTAGGAAGACACTATGTTCTGCAATTTCATTCCATGCACAGCATGGACAAAGCAAGTGTACTGTTCTATGCAGTGCGATGCTATGCAAGCAGCTAGTAATCTGAAACAGGAACTTAAATTCACCCAAATGTTTGGATGCTCTTCTGGTGAGTGAGCCTGATGAGAAGCTTTCAAACGAACAAGTGGCTTTATGTAATTCCACTTCAAGCCTTTGCTCTGAAATAGCCAAAAGGAAAGACTCAATATTATCCAAAGCCAGGTGACTGTAGTTTACAGAGGTCAGCTACTTTTGTGCCCCACTTGGAGCAGGAGTTTGTCCTCTGGTTGATAGATAAAGAGGCATATAATTCAGCTAGCAAAGAGTATCATCTTTCAGAAGACATTCCAATTGTGGAGTGCATAGTGTTTAACGCTGCTCCTATACCTTGCTGCACAGCTACACCATGAATTTGGGTACTGCAATTTAACTGACATACTGCACCTTCATGGATTTTTAATCAATGATGATGAGCTGAGGCGTTTCATTACTAATGCTTCAAAAACTATAGTAGAAAGACTCCCAGGAGGTGTGTTCATTCCAAATGGAATCATACCACTTTGTGCTGGTGGAAATCTCATCCATGAAGAAGGCGATACTATATCCATCAATACGGATACCAGTGATGGAAAGAACACCTTTCATTCACTGTCTAGAATGCTAATTAAAGAACAGTCTGCAAATAAGTCCAGCATCACAAGAAATATCACTGAATTGTGGGAAAGAAAAGTTACTTACTCTCCCTGGACAATCAGAGTCTCTTAAGCAGGGTGCAACATTTGAAAAACGTAGACCACCTCTAGAACCGATTTGTCATGAAAAGGCACTTGAGTGAATAAACTCTTGTCACGTACAAATGAATGTTGTCTGAGATCTCTCCTCCTGTGCTATTTTAATGTATGTATTGGGAATTTTGGGGGAGAGGCAGGATTGCTAGACCATGTTATTGATTCTGATGTGTATGCTGTTAAACAATTTGACCACGCTCTATGTGGCTTGACTCTAGCGTTTGAGTGCTCCGAAACTTTATTCATTTGTTAAATGGTGTGAGCAGGGAGGAGGCGTTCATGTAGTTCCAGCATTTGCCTGGGAAATGTTGGCTGACTCAAAAGGTGTTTGAGTCTGAAGACATTGAATCCTTACAACATGTCATTAAAAGGCTTAATGATGCTGTAACTCAGCATATGCTACCACTGCTGTAGGAATTTCCGACACAAGGGTATGCCCAGTCTCCTACATTCAAGTTCTGAGATAATTTTCTCCAGGTTATGCAGATGCTAAATCTAAATGTCCATGCAGAGCGAGAGGATGATAGGAAACTTCACCTACATATACAACATGCCATGCTTCCATACTTTATTACCGACAGGCCCAGCTATGCCAGGTGGATACCAATCAACATTCTTGATTTGTTAAATCTCCTTGAAGTACAAAATGCCTTTGAATTTGGGAATTTGCTGTGTTTCAGACTGCTGGTCCTTTCTGTGGAATTTTACATGTTACAGCTCTTACCAACCAGGTCATCAACAATATGGCAATCCCATTTAATACTGAATTACGTCTGGAGGTGTTTATCAACATATCTACTCGATTGCATGTAACATCAGATGTACAAGAGTGTCTACTGAAAATAGCAGATGTTGGTGAAGAATAAACGGAGAGATTTGTGAGTGGTTCCCTTCATTCTGATCAGACATGTAGCTTATTCAGCTCAGTCAGGAAATCTGGTATCAAAGCACTTGCTGACACGACCAAATCTACAAAGGAGGGACAATCACAGTAGCCATCAGTTTAGAACTTGTTTTCTGCAGAGCCCTGTCCTTAGCAAGATGCAGAGCTGATGTTTCAAAGGCAACTGTTCTTAGTCACCCGATTGCACCTGTGTCTATATCCCTCTTCCATGATGATGGAGCAACGAGAAGAACAGACAAAGCTGAATTAGGGCATTTGCTGGCTTGAAGCTCAAGCTAAAAGAGTCCATGAGCTAAGAGCATGCTACCAGGAAAGCACAGTGTACATCAGAGATGCCATGGCTGTCATGCAAATGATGGATGGAGTACTTGATCTTAAAAGGATTTGACGAAGCTAATTCTGTAATCGAAGTCTTTGACAGATATGACAATGCCAGACAGGATCTAAAGTTGGATGCAAGAAATACCAGAAATGACTCTATCTCATGCCTATTTGGTACGGGGTGGGGAGTTTTTGTGTTTTTAATGTTGTCCACACAAAGGAAGCTTACTGCTTCAGAGATCTTGCCAAATTGGGGAAGATTGATGGACAAGCCCCAATTTCTGCAATAAGGAAGCTGGTGGCAGTGCTGTATGATGAGAGCGAGAAAGAAAAGGAGAGCCACAGAGATCTGAATTGCTTACACCTCAATCTAGCAATCAAAAAGGACAAGTCATTGGCCAACCTCCCATCACGGGAGAGCAGTTTTGAAGAGCACGTCAAAAGAGCATCTTAACAAGAAGAGATTTGGATGTCTTCACACAGAGTGAACTCGGTATTGTATCATCATTGCAATGTGGATGGAAAAATGTGGATAATGAACTATTTTGTGTATTCTTCAGGGGCCCAATGGCATCTATGCTTCTTCAAGACCTCGTTTGTGCCTGTAAGGGTTGCTGCACAATCAACTGTCTTTCGTCAGAACAGTCTTCAATGCACAGAGCTGCGTATGTGCCAAGACAATGAAGACTCTGGTTACCCACAGACTCTCAACAGAGATCATACTGATAAACAAGATGATGACAGTGATGTTGACTAGAAATGTCACCAGTGCTAAGCCATTTCAATGATACTTGCACAAATTTATTATGAGGTTTAATTTTACCCTTTAGGTGGTGGTTGTGATACTTTGAAGTCACAAAGAAATCCAGTTTTATGTACTGAAATAATAGGGTCCTTAAACTAACAGAAATGAATGCAAATATTTCTAAGTGATCATTTTAACTTGTTGATGGTGTCATTGTTTATCCCCTTTTCTGTAGTAATGGCACTACTTGACAGTTCCACATCATACCTCATATTAAAATAGACCTAATAAGCTTTCAAATGATGTCCATGTACCAGCAACGGAGATACAGGTAAGTAATCATTTTCATGTTCTCTCCACAAGTACTAATGCGGAGAGTGGCCCAGATGATACATCTGAGGGAAGGGAACAGAAGGAGACTCCGCCGATTGGAAGACATGAGATGCACTGTCCTAGATTTGGGGGTTCCACGACCACCGCTCCCAAGAGAAGGAGGTGGGTGGTGGTGGGCGGGGACTCTCTCCTCAGGGGGACTGAGTCATCTATCTGCTGCCCCAACCGGGAAAACCGAGAAGTCTGCTGCTTGCCAGGAGCTAGATTACACGATGTGACGGAGAGACTGCCAAGACTCATCAAGCCCTCGGATCGCTACCCCTTCCTGCTTCTCCAAGTGGGCACCAATGATACTGCCAAGAATGACCTTGAGCGGATCACTGCAGACTACACGGCTCTGGGAAGAAGGATAAAGGAGTTTGAGGCGCAAGTGGTCTTCTCGTCCATCCTCCCTGTGGAAGGAAAAGGCCTAGGTAGAGACCGTCGAATCATGGAAGTCAACAAATGGCTACACAGATGGTGTTGGAGTAAAGGCTTTGGATTCTTTGACCATGAGATGGTGTTCCAAGAAGGAGGAGTGCTAGGCAGAGATGGGCTCCACCTAATGAAGAGAGGGAAGAGAACCTTCGCAAGCAGGCTGGCTAACCTAGTGAGGAGGGCTTTAAACTAGGTTCACTAGGGGGAAGGAGACCAAAGCCCTGAGGTAAGTGGGGAAGTGGGATACCGGGAGGAAGCACGAGCAGGAGCACAAGAGGGGGCAGGGGTCCTGCCTCATACTGAGAAAGAGGGATGATCAGCGAGTTATCTCAAGTGCCTAGACACAAATGCAAGAAGCCTGGGAAACAAGCAGGGAGAATTGGAAGTCCTGACACAGTCAAGGAATTATGATGTGATTGGAATAACAGAGACTTGGTGGGGTAACTCACATGACTGGAGTACTGTCATGGATGGATATAAACTGTTCAGGAAGGACAGGCAGGGCAGAAAAGGTGGGGGAGTTGCACTGTATGTAAGGGAGCAGTATGACTGCTCAGAGCTCAAGTATGAAACTGCAGAAAAACCTGAGAGTCTCTGGATTAAGTTTAGAAGTGTGAGCAACAAGGGTGATGTCGTGGTGGGAGTCTACTATAGACCACCAGACCAGGGGGATGAGATGGACGAGGCTTTCTTCCGGCAACTCACGGAAGTTACTAGATCGCAGGCCCTGGTTCTCATGGGAGACTTCAATCACCCTGATATCTGTTGGGAGAGCAATATAGCAGTGCACAGACAATCCAGGAAGTTTTTGGAAAGGGTAGGGGACAATTCCCTGGTGCAAGTGCTGGAGGAACCAACTAGGGGCAGAGCTCTTCTTGACCTGCTGCTCACAAACCGGGAAGAATTAGTAGGGTAAGCAGAAGTGGATGGGAACCTGGGAGGCAGTGACCGTGAGATGGTCGAGTTCAGGATCCTGACACAGGGAAGAAAGGAGAGCAGCAGAATACGGACCCTGGACTTCAGAAAAGCAGACTTTGACTCCCTCAGGGAACTGATGGGCAGGATCCCCTGAGAGAATAACATGAGCGGGAAAGGAGTCTAGGAGAGCTGGCTGTATTTTAAAGAATCCTTATTGAGGTTACAGGGACAAACCATCCCGTTGTGTAGAAAAAATAGTAAATATGGCAGGCGACCAACCTGGCTTAACAGTGAAATCCTTGCTTATCTTGAACACAAAAAAGAAGCTTACAAGAAGTGGAAGATTGGACAAATGACCAGGGAAGAGTATAAAATATTGCTTGGGGATGCAGGAGTGAAATCAGGAAGGCCAAATCACACCTGGAGTTGCAGCTAGCAAGGGATGTTAAGAGTAACAAGAAGGGTTTCTTCAGGTATATTAGCAACAAGAAGAAAGTCAAGGAAAATGTGGGCCCCTTACTGGATGAGGGAAGCAACCTAGTGACAGAGGATGCGGAAAAAGCTAATGTACTCAATGCTTTTTTTGCCTCTGTCTTCACGGACAAGGTCAGCTCCCAGACTACTGCACTGGGCAGCACAGCAGGGTGGGGGGAACGTGACCAGCCCTCTGTGGAGAAAGAAGTGGTTCGGAACTATTTAGAAAAGCTGGATGAGCACAAGTCCATGGGGCCAGATGAGCTGCATCCGAGAGTGCTAAAGGAGTTGGCGGTTGTGATTGCAGAGCCATTGGCCATTATCTTTGAAAACTCATGGCGATCCAGGGAAGTCCCGGACAACTGGAAAACGGCTAATGTAGTGCACATCTTTAAAAAAGGGAAGAAGGAGGATCCTGGGAACTACAGGCCAGCCAGCCTCACCTCAGTCCCTGGAAAAATCATGGAGCAGGTCCTCAAGGAATCAATTCTGAAGCACTTAGAGGAGAGGAAAGTGATCAGGAACAGTCAGCATGGATTCACCAAGAGCAAGTCATGCCTGACTAATCTAATTGCCTTCTATGACGAGATAACTGACTCTGTGGATGAGGGGAAAGCGGTGGACGTGTTGTTTCTTGACTTTAGCAAAGCTTTTGACACGGTCTCCCACAGTGTTCTTGCCAGAAAGTTAAAGAAGTATGGGCTGGATGAATGGACTATAAGGTGGATAGAAAGTTGGCTAGATTGTCGGGCTCAACGGGTAGTGATCAATGGCTCCATGTCTAGTTGGCAGCCGGTAACAAGTGGAGTGCCCCAAGGGTCAGTCTTCGGGCCAGTTTTGTTCAATATCTTCATAAATGATCTGGAGGATGGTGTGGATTGCACCCTCAGCAAGTCTGCAGATGACACTAAACTGGGAGGAGAGGTAGATACGCTGAAGGGTAGGGATAGGATATAGAGGGACCTAGACAAATTAGAGGATTGGGCCAAAAGAAATCTGATGAGGTTCAACAAGGACAAGTGTAGAGTCCTGCACTTAGGACAGAAGAATCCCATGCATGGTTACAGACTAGGGACCGAATGGCTTGGCAGCAGTTCTGCAGAAAAGGACCTAGGGGTTACAGTGGACGAGAAGCTGGATATGAGTCAACGGTGTGCCCTCGTTGCCAAGAAGGCCAATGGCATTGTGGGATGTATACGTAGGGGCATTGCCAGCAGATCGAGGGATGTGATCATTCCACTCTATTCGACATTGGTGAGGCCTCATCTGGAGTACTGTGTCCAGTTTTGAGCCCCACACTACAAGAAGGATGTGGAAAGATTGGAAAATGTCCAGCGGAGAGCAACAAAATGATTAGGGGACTGGAACACATGACTTATGAGGAGAGGCTGAGGGAACTGGGATTGTTTAGTCTGCAGAAGAGAAGAATGAGGGGGGATTTGATAGCTGCTTTCAACTGCCTGAAAGGGGGTTCCAAAGAGGATGGATCTAGACTGTTCTCAGTGGTAGCTGATGACAGACCAAGGAGTAGTGGTCTCAAGTTGCAGTGAGGGAGGTTTAGGTTGGATATTAGGAAAATCTTTTTCACTAGGAGGGTGGTGAAGCACTGGAATGGATTACCTAGGGAGGTGGTGGAATCTCCTTCCTTAGATATTTTTAAGGTCAGGCTTGACAAAGCCCTGGCAGGGATGATTTAGTTGGGGATTGGTCCTGCTTTGAGCAGGGGGTTGGACTAGATGACCTCCTGAGGTCCCTTCCAACCCCTGATATTCTATGATTCTATGATGTATGGTGTGTGTGTGTGTTTGTGTGTGTAGAGAGGGTCTATTAAGTTGACCAAATCTGCCTCTCACCTATGTGGAGCTGCTTCCCAGGAGCTCAGAGGGTAGGCTCTACTGTCTGTCTGCCACTGAGCTACTCTTTTTAAGCTCCTCCTCCAGTTTGTACAGACTTTGCAGATACATTGGGGCGGGGCTGTTACCCAGCTTTTTCAGAACCAAAAGCAGTGGTAACTTAACTGTTTCACTCAAAGAGGTATCAGGAGTAAATCAATAGGGGGCACCACTCATCCATCTGATAAATGATTGATACAAGCAAGTGTGCTCTTATCTAAAATGACTATTTATTAGATTTTAAGCACACACACATGTACGCAATAGATTTAGAACATCTCAGGGATAGTTACCCACAGTCTGAGATGATGACTCGCCAGGCTTCCAGGGATCCTCTTTACATCCAGCTGATGGGGAGTTTAGATATCAGCTCCTTGCCCAAAGAATCATAGAATCATAGAATCATAGAATATCAGGGTTGGAAGGGACCCCAGAAGGTCATCTAGTCCAACCCCCTGCTCAAAGCAGGACCAATTCCCAGTTAAATCATCCCAGCCAGGGCTTTGTCAAGCCTGACCTTAAAAACCTCTAAGGAAGGAGATTCTACCACCTCCCCAGGTAATGCATTCCAGTGTTTCACCACCCTCTTAGTGAAAAAGTTTTTCCTAATATCCAATCTAAACCTCCCCCACTGCAACTTGAGACCATTATTCCTCGTTCTGTCATCTGCTACCATTGAGAACAGTCTAGAGCCATCCTCTTTGGAACCCCCTTTCAGGTAGTTGAAAGCAGCTATCAAATCCCCCCTCATTCTTCTCTTCTGCAGGCTAAACAATCCCAGCTCCCTCAGCCTCTCCTCATAACTCATGTGTTCCAGTCCCCTAATAATTTTTGTTGCCCTTCGCTGGACTCTCTCCAATTTATCCACATCCTTCTTGAAGTGTGGGGCCCAAAACTGGACACAGTACTCCAGATGAGGCCTCACCAATGTCGAATAGAGGGGAACGATCACGTCCCTCGATCTGCTCGCTATGCCCCTACTTATACATCCCAAAATGCCATTGGCCTTCTTGGCAACAAGGGCACACTGCTGACTCATATCCAGCTTCTCGTCCACTGTCACCCCTAGGTCCTTTTCCGCAGAACTGCTGCCTAGCCATTCGGTCCCTAGTCTGTAGCTGTGCATTGGGTTCTTCCGTCCTAAGTGCAGGACCCTGCACTTATCCTTATTGAACCTCATCAGATTCCTTGTGGCCCAATCTTCCAATTGGTCTAGGTCCTTCTGTATCCTATCCCTCCCCTCCAGCGTATCTACCACTCCTCCCAGTTTAGTATCATCCGCAAATTTGCTGAGAGTGCAATCCACACCATCCTCCAGATCATTTATGAAGATATTGAATAAAACCGGCCCCAGGACCGACCCTTGGGGCACTCCACTTGATACCGGCTGCCAACTAGACATGGAGCCATTGATCACTACCCGTTGAGCCCGACAATCTAGCCAGCTTTCTACCCACCTTATAGTGCATTCATCCAGCCCATACTTCCTTAACTTGCTGACAAGAATACTATGGGAGACCGTGTCAAAAGCTTTGCTAAAGTCAAGAAACAATACATCCACTGCTTTCCCTTCATCCACAGAACCAGTAATCTCATCATAAAAGGCGATTAGATTAGTCAGGCATGACCTTCCCTTGGTGAATCCATGCTGGCTGTTCCTGATCACTTTCCTCTCATGCAAGTGCTTCAGGATTGATTCTTTGAGGACCTGCTCCATGATTTTTCCAGGGACTGAGGTGAGGCTGACTGGCCTGTAGTTCCCAGGATCTTCCTTCTTCCCTTTTTTAAAGATTGGCACTACATTAGCCTTTTTCCAGTCATCCGGGACTTCCCCGGTTCGCCACGAGTTTTCAAAGATAATGGCCAGTGGCTCTGCAATCACAGCCGCCAATTCCTTCAGCACTCTCGGATGCAACTCGTCCGGCCCCATGGACTTGTGCACGTCCAGCTTTTCTAAATAGTCCCTAACCGCCTCTATCTCCACAGAGGGCTGGCCATCTCTTCCGCATTTTGTGATGCCCAGCGCAGCAGTCTGGGAGCTGACCTTGTTAGTGAAAACAGAGGCAAAAAAAGCATTGAGTACATTAGCTTTTTCCACATCCTCTGTCACTAGGTTGCCTCCCTCATTCAGTAAGGGGCCCGCACATTCCTTGGCTTTCTTCTTGTTGCCAACATACCTGAAGAAACCCTCCCTCAAAGAAGAAAAGCTCCCTCAAACTTCTCCAAAGCATATTTTTTCACCTAATCTTTTATAGCTAACTTCAAACAAAGTACATTACCTACAGTGACTCCTAGTGGGTCATCTGTTCCCCTCAATTTCAACAAACTACTTATTATCGCAAAACATTTCTAGTATTTCTAGTCGTAACAACATGTCAAGTGTATTAAAACCAACGGCACTATTCACTCACTCTCTTCCATAACTTTTGGTCCCATCCTCCCATTCTGATTAGATTAACAAACTGCAAGTACGCAGCTGTCTGACTTTGCCTCACAAAGGCCTAAGATTTTCCTAGCTATGTGATGTTGAGTTTTCAGCTGGTAGTAGCTGAACATACAAAATGGCTGACTGCAGTATTGTCAAGTTCTGTGGTACACACAGGACTGTCAAATTCTGGGATAATGGGGCCACCTGGACCCAGTGCATCTCCTTAACCCTTGCCTCTCCAGTGTGGAGTTTGCATAATCCAACACAGATACTTAAAGATGTCTGTTGTCTTTTTCAAAGAGATGCTGGATTGATAAAACGATCTGTAGTGCCAGCAAAAGCAGTAGATTTTGTTGTTGACTTTAGATTTAGAAATACTGAGTTTTTATTATGTGATAAAGTGTTTATTACTTTGGTTTTGGAAGGGCTCCATATTATCAGTGTTGCAGACCCTTACTACTATTTCTTCTTTCATATGACTAATTGGCTAAAAGATCAGACTCATGCCAGATAACGATACCCTTCCTATTCTTATTGTGACTTGTATCAGTATTAGTTTTTTCAGGTGTAATTTCTCTGTTTTTGTGGAACATGGGGAATGGTTTGCTCTAACAGTGCACACTAAGCAATGAGACATCACTGTGTGCAGTGCCAGATGGAGCTGTAAAGGTTTACAGTGTGCTAGCTGCTTTTTGGCTGACAACTTGTCCCCAGTGTGTGTTTATTCCTTTGTGGCTTAAACTCTGAATAAAGGAACTTATCTTATGACAAATAATGTGTCTGCATATATCTATATTGATCCCAGTCTTTCCCAGTGGAACTTGATGTTTTGTAGTTCTGAGAACCATTGAATACAGACGCTGATTCCTTATCCCATGGAAGCTCAGACCAGAGGATTTTTCACAATAAATTTGTGAACTTTGGACTGTCATCTTAACTCTCATTAATCAGAATACAAGTCCTTATTCAGACTTGACAAAATTTACTAAAAATAGTAACTGTATACAAATGACCACAAAAATTATATTAAAACATATTTAAAACTTTACCCAATTTTACTTTTAGGTAAAATCTAAAACTGTAATGCAGTTTCTAGACAATGCTGATATTAGCCAGAATTGCTACCGTCTCAGTGCTGGCTTGTGGCTTACAGTGCAAGAAATGAGTTGCTGATCTTTTTCCAGTTTTAGTGGACTAATTTTCACACTCTAGAAATCACCTGGTTAGACCATGGCTGGAATTCTTGGCAAAGAGCCAAGATGTCTGAATCAGCAGAGACTGAACAGTCTCATCATTAGAGATGACTACAGTGGATCAAAGCTGTGGAAGATGAATGGCAAAATGTGAGGAAACTTGGCGTAATGCCCTTTCTGAACCTGTTTCCTCGACAAGTGCATTTTAGTTTCCAGTGTGGTCAATTGGCAACTTATGTACACTAAATTCACTTTAATAACAAAAATATCCCAGTCTTCCCTTAATCTGTGTTACAACTGTTCCTTTTCTTGGAGTACTATAATCATGGTTTAATTAAATAGCTGAGCTAAAAACAAGAGGCCACATCCTGAGCCACACCAGAGTTGTGTGTTCTTTATAGCATGAGGTAGCAGGTGGAGAGGAAGTTGTGTGCGCATGTGGAGGTCACCTTAAATGAACTTGACAGACTCTCAGTCATGGTCCATTCTGGTACTAGACTTGTCCCTTTGTGCAATTTAGAGCAACCCCATAGTTTCTCTAAGTTTATATTCAATGTTTGAGCATTAAATGAGAGAAAGTCAAGAATGCAACATTCAGGCTTTATTCCTTCGTCCAAATATACTGTCCCATCTCATACAGCACTTCATGAAGGTAGAGTTCTCTAAGTTCCCAGACACTACCCTATACATAAGCATACTATCAAACTGTAATGCCCCCTATTGGGAATCTATCTGTCATAACATTCTTTTTGTCACATTTGAGATAGCAAAATTAAACAAGAATATTGTAATCTGTTTACATATTTAACATATAATTACCCTCCCTTAAATATATGTCCATATATATATATATATATATATATATATATATATATATATGATTTAACACAATTTAGCACCAACTTGTTTTTTAAATACTAACTCTTAACTTGCTTGGCAGCTAAGGCAATTTCCTCTGGGCTTGGGAGGGTCATTCTTTCATATCTTGTATTGTTCAAAGCCTTGTGTGTACCTTGCAGTTTGATGTTGGAATGAATGAGAGTCTTTCTGTCTTTCTTGTGAGAACTGGAGACTGCCTACCACTTGTATCTCTGGCTGGTGTGGTGGAGTTTAAAGAGCTTGTTCCAATATCTATCAGTCTCTTGTCAGCCTATGTTCCTTCCATGTCCTGCTGAGGAAATCTCAGCAGAGAGCATACTTCACTGTCCTCCACATCCATGTTTATGTCTTGTGTTCACAGTGGGCAAATATGTGGACATTCCTTGCTGTGTTACATGAACTATGATCTATCTGTTCAACACATGTAGCTTGCTTCCAAGTACATGATTTGTCCCAAGGAAATAATTTCATCCTGACAGGGTCTCCTGGTTATAGTTCTGGAAGGTGTATAGCTTGTCAGTCACAGTAGACATTGGGTGTGTTTGTCTTCTTTTTTTCTCTTTTACTTCTTGTAGCAATGCAAAGGCTATAGGCACCAAGGGACAGATTTGTCTGGACATCAAGCATTGTCCCAGGCTGCTATTAAAGCTTACTGAGGGAGTGTGTGTCCTTTCATGAATGACTTGCCATTGTTTTTTTACTTTTTGTGGCCTTTGTTAATAGAGTCTTAGCAATTTTAACTGCTGATTTGGCTTTACCATTTGACTGGCTGTGGTATAGTGGTGATGTGACTGGGTGATGTGACTGATTATCATTCCTGGGTAAATTGCACAAACTTACTGCATGTAAATTGAGGGGGGCGGGTCTGTTGTCTGAAACTACACAGTTTGGGATACCATGCCTGCTGAATTGCTTTTTCTATGATGGTCACTGCAGTAGTGTGACAGTTTGTTTAGTTCCCAGAAATCTAAAAAGTAGTCTACAATAATGAGGTAATTTGTGTGGCTCCCAAGTCTCTTGGGAACACTGTGTATTTTCACTGTCCCTTTTTGCTGCTTGTCTTGCATTTCCTCACGTGTATCACAGTTGCTCACCAGGTCTTGGTTATCCTTGGTCATGTTTGGCTAGTGCATGGTGTCTCTGGCTTTTTGGAGATGTGCTTGTACTCCAAAATGGCTCTGATCTATTCCTAAGGTAGTCTGGGTATTATGATTTGATTGTCTTTTTATATATGATGCTGTCTTAAAGGCTCATCTCATCTCAATAGTTACAGTATTCTTGATAGGCAGGTGGGGCTTCTCTGTTGGAGTTTGGCCATCCTGACAGAATAATGCACATGAGCATTTGTAATTCTTTGTTTTGTACAGATTCTTTCTAGTCCCTGCCTTGAAACACACATAACTGGCTTGATTAATGCTTTCTCTCAGGTTAAGGATCTCGTATTCTTGTTCAGTTGCACTATTTTCATGCTTTAAAGCTGGTCTAGGTAAGCATTGTAGTTTCAGCAGCATGTGCTGAAAGCATTTTGGGGCCAATAGCAGTGGCTTTTAAAAAATGTTCTCTAGTAGTTTATGGTCATTTTCTGCTCAAACGATTTCCTGTTCTTGAACATACTGGTCAGACTTTTCCTATGTGAACACTATTGTAAGGCATTCTTTTTCTATTTGGGCTTACCTTTGGTTGGTGGTGACTGTGATGCAAGAGCTACTGACTCTCCTTTTTGGAAGAAAGAAAAGGAGTACTTGTGGTACAACTCCTCCTTTTCTTTTTGCGGATACAGACTAACGTGGCTGCTACTCTGAAACTTTTTGGAAGAGTGATCCCCAGGCCTCACTGGACCACATTATGTGGTTGCCTCTTCAGTCACATCATAATATTTCAGAATGAGATAGTTAGTTGGTCACCAGCTCCTTGATACATGTGATGGTTGTATCAGGTTGAGGTATCCATATCCATTCCTCTAAGTCCAGTATTTCCACAGGGGTTTGCACACATCTGAGAGACTTGGGAGAAATTTTGTTAGTACACAAATTCTTCTAGTCTCTCAGCTGATTTAATATTGTTAGGTATGGGCATCTTCTGTATTTCTTTTGCCTTTTCAGAGTTAGGTTGTAGCCTTTGGTCTGTCAGTCATAATCTCCTTTTGTTTTTATTCATTTTAGATTTACTTCCTTGGCTCTTTCTAGCTCACAGATGAGGTTGTGGTCATGATCTGCCACAGTTTCCACCACACTGTCTCCATGTCAATGTATTAGAATGTCATCAACTATGATACTGATCCCTGGAAATCCCGTTCTAATATCTTGCTGGTGGCGTTGATATTCTTCAACTGCAGGTTTGATCCCAAGTGGCATTCTCAACCATTGTGGTGTCCAAAATATGGTGAGGTACTTGCAAGTAGCACTTGCTTTCTTTGGCATCGAGAACTGAGAACATTTTTGCTTTTACCTAATCAGGTAACATTTCTTCAATTGTAGGCACTTGGTAGTAAGATCTTTTTAGTGCTTTGTTTAGACTGTTTGGATCGATGCAAATGTGCCGATTGCCCTGCTTCTCAATGGCTACCATTGCTGCTTATCCAATTTATGGGCTCTGTGACTTTAACAATAATGCCTTCCTTTTCCATTTGCTTTATTGCTGTCATTGGTTTTTCTTTTAATCATAGAGTTATAGTAATGTAGAGCTGGAAGAGACCTTGAGAGATCATCAAGTCCAACCCCCTGCGCTGAGGCAGGACTAAGTAAACTTAGACCATCTCTGAGGGGTGTTTATCCAACTGTTCCTAAAAACCTGCAATGACGGGGGTTGCACAACCTCCCTTGGAAGCCTGTTCCAGAACATAACTACCCTTATAGTTAGAAAGTTTTTCCTAATATCTAATCTAAATCTCCCTGGCTGCAGATGAAGCCCATTATTTCTTGTCCTACCTTCAGTGGACATGGAAAACAATTGATCACTATCCACTTTTTTGATAAATTGTATAGTCAATTGCTTGACTACACTTTAGTTATGAAATATATTTAAAAGACCAAAGAACCAATATCTGTCAAGTTTATTACTGAAAGTCAGTAATAGTATAGTAAAGGAAGAAAGGCTCAGTATGATACCAGTTTCCGGAAAGCTGTCCCATGCAGTTTTATTGACCCTGAGAGGCCCCACTAGATACTCCCTCCCAGTTTGACAGCAAACCATGGATAACTTTTCTTTGAGTGCCGTCTTTCAATCAGTCGTGCACCCGCTTTATAGTAACTTCCTATAGGCCACATTTCCCTAGTTTGCTTATGAGAATGTCATGTGCGACTGCGTCAAAAGCTTTGTTAAAATCAAGCTCTATTGCATCTACTGCTTCCTACCTATCTACTAGACCATTAATCCTGTCAAAGAAGGAAAATAACTTGGTTTGGCCTGATTTGTTCTTGACATATCCATGCTGACTTTTTCTTATAACCCTATTATCCTCTAGGTGCTTACAAACTGATTTTTAATAATTTTTTCAAGAATCTTTCCAGGTATTGAAATTAGGCTGACTGGTTTATAATCCCCTGGGTTCTCTATGTCCTTTTTATTGAATAATGGATACTCTGTGAGGCAGATGCCATATGCCTGAATTGTTTCTTTTTCCAGGTGTAATGTGCCTAGAAGACATCCAGTCCTTCAAAAACATTTCAGTAATCTTTTATCAGCTTTGCTGGAGGGATATCACAATGCATTGTCTGCACTAGATATGAGTTTTGTTTTGCATCTGTGTCTAGTGTATGAATGGTGTGTCCCAGGTTTAGTGCCACTAGGTTCATGCACTCACTTGTTTTAACTGAAAGCAGTGGCTTCTTTGCTTGTGTGAATTACCTGAAATTTAAATTTGTATACTTTTCCTTGGTTTTCTGCTTGTAACTTGCATTGCCCTCCTGGTATTGTCCCATTGTATAATTTTAATTTTTATTTGCTGGGTTGCAATTGGTTGCTTTCTCCTCCTGCATAATGCTGGTCAAATCTTCATAGCCTAAGATATTGACTGATGCCCCACTGTCTGTTTTGCATTCCTTTGCCTGTTTGTTTGTGTTTCTTTGTATCAGGTGCTAGTCTGAGCTTTACAAGCCATTCAGATGTGCTGTTTTGTACTAATTAATGCCATATACATGCAAAATCTCATCCTCTGAGTCATTGTCTGCTTCCTCAATGTAGTGCAAGCTTTGATATATAGATTTCTCTTGCCATAGTTATTGCATATGACCCCATATGGGGGACATTTTCCGTTAACATGTTTTTCTCCGCAGATCTTCCTATACATTATGTCGGCAGCTTTATATTTGTGCATTTGCTTTTGCACAAATTTTGGTGTATTTCCTTGTATTTTCATGTTTTACCTGTGCTACTTGGTGGATTCTGTGTCTTCTGCACTCATGCAATGTATTTGGCTGTGAGTTTTCTCACTAGTTTTGCACATGTCTTTAGCTCTTGGTAGAATTAATGGGAGCTCTCTGACCATTCTCATTTGAGCTCCTGCAACTTTTGTCCCTATTACTAATTTGCTAGTTAATCTTTTAAGAATTGATAGTTATGCGAGTTGTCCATTTTAGTTTGGCAGTATACTGATCTATTGTTTCCTCAGATTCTTGTGTTGGGGACACTGGGGCATGGCCACTTAGTAACTCGAGGGGATGGAAGACCATGAGTGTTGATGAAGCCCCCTCGCACTAGGCCCTGGTGTCCTTCGCCCCCCCCTCCTGCCTGGAGGCACTCGCAGCAGCTCTGCGTGCTAGGCCCAAGTGTCCTTGGCCCCCCCGCCTGGAGGCACACACAGCAGTTATGCTGAGAATCTGCAACAATATGTTGCAGAGTCAGACTGCCTGAAACTAAGCAAGGCCACCCAGGGCAGATATGTAAGAACAATGCTGAATAAAGCAGCTTTATGTATAGTTTAACAAATGATACAGAGAATCAGGGAACTAACTGGGAACTGGATTGGCTGGCTATATGGATACTTGGGGCAGCTTGCTATTGGATAAGTATGCTGGGAAAAAGGATGTATAAAAGCCTGTGTAACTTCCTGCTCTGGGTGCAGGATTTGAGATTTTATTCTCCCTGTACCTTTTTGCAGCTGCAAATAAACTTTTCTGTTTCTCCACCCCGTTGTGATTATTGGGTGTAGCACACCGAGTAACGAACCAACTCAAGCTGTTGTTCAGCCTCTCGGCACTGGGTGCCGGCAACACTTGGTTGCACTTGTTAAAAAGATCCCTTTTGTATTTGAAGTTTTTATTTTTGTGGGTTAAAAATGCTTTTGGGGAGCACTTCTAGGATTTTACACGAGTCCTCCTGTTATGCTGCCAGCATATCCAGATGCTGTTGGAGCCTGTGGCAGCCTTAGCCAATATAGCTAATAGTGTGGCTGCTCTTATTTTGTTTTCCTTTTTATCTAGCCCTGTTGCAATTTCATAATTTGTACACTGTAATCTAAAAATATCCTTTTGCTAAACACATCCCCTTTCATGTCCATCTGCTCGGGGACAGGAATCTGGTATGCTGACATAATTACTACTTTCTCATTGGTGTCCATTTTTGTCTGATTTTATTTTGTTTTTGCTACATTCCTAGTTTCTGATTTCATGTATTTGCAGGAGCTACCTCGTTTCTGACATCATATTCAGCATAAAAAGAGAGAGAGCTAAGTCAGTATATATGGAGAATGCACTCAGATTGTATTCATTCCTCCATATATACTGTCCTCTCTCATCCAACAGTTCCTGAAAGTAGAGTTCTCTAAGTTCCTAGACATTGCCCCGTACATAAACATACTATCATACTAGAATGCTCCCTGTAGGGAAACTATCTGTTGTAACAACCCAACTGCCCCAGCCACATAAAGCTGTGCCTGAAGCTGCAGATTGCTTGAGCTTCATTTTTCTCTGAAGATAGCACCTTTCTTCTAGCCATTCCCTGTACACTGGGGTTTGGGAGGGTATTTAACCTGGAGTCACTGTGCTGTCTGTATGCCACCCAGGATTCCCCCTACTGATGGAGCCTGGATAAGTCAGGTTTCCAGTTGGGTTGCCCCACTAGAGTCTCTCAAACAGCCATACCACAGGGGAGGAATAAGGCCTAGAAGATTTTCTTATCATGTTGAGGTAAAAGACTTTTCCAGATTCACTTCCCATTGGGCCCTGTAGAGCTGGATGTAATCAGCAGTGAGGAAATCATAGTATGGCTTTCTTAAATATTTTGCATGTGTTCCTAGTATTTTGTTTTCTTTTACATTTCCAGAAAAAAATAAGAAGGATAAAGCCCAGATCTACAGACTAAGGCCCAGATACTCAATGGGAGTTAGGTGCTGTGATGGGGTATACACATTTCACACTGGAGTACAAGGGACTAAGGCACAGATCTGGGCCCAGGCAGCCACACCCAGCCACACCTGCAAAGCCTGCACAAGCTGGAGGTAGGGCTTTAAAAGGGGCGGGGAGGGGGCGGGGGTGGGAGAACAGTTCAGAAGCAGGTAGTGGAAGGAAGCAGACAGCTGCTCTGAGGGGAGAGTACTGCCCAGGAGCTCAGTGCCTGGGAACCGACAACACAGATCATGCAAACCCACAAGGGAGAAGCAGGGGAGAGTGTGTTTATTGGAGTGGCTTACTCTAGGAAGCTGAAGGAGATCAGGGTAGGAAGTGGTCCTGGTGGGGGGGCAGACCCAAGGTGTTGGGTGTAGCTGCCACCATTGGGCCCTGGACTGGGCCCTGGACCGGACCCCCGTGGAGAGGATGGGCCCAAGCTCCCTACGCACTCCAAGAGGGCAATACAACAAGACCTCTCCCCTTTGGGGAGAGGCCTGCTGGAAAAGACAGTGATTATTCAATGACCCCACCTTCAAAGCCTCTGTGCAAAAGGAGAGGACTGGAAACCACTGGGGTGCGGGTGCTGAGGGATAAAACTGTGCTTCAATGGGGAGACCTCCTGCTAACCACTACCTGACCACTAGGCAGCACTGTTGGTGGTTGTGCAACTTCTGCTGGTGCCTATGGATCTGGACCTGAATGTGCCTCAAAGTATGTAAATTATATAAGTATACCTCCTTAAAAATCCAGTCCCCCCACCCCCCAGAATTGCATGAGATACTGTAAATATGGGATACTGCAAAGGCTGGCTGTAATGAGGTAATTCTGTGTAAAACAAGTTATGAAACTGATATTTCATAGAATCATAGAATATCAGGGTTGGAAGGGACCCCAGAAGGTCATCTAGTCTAACCCCCTGCTCGAAGCAGGACCAATTCCCAGTTAAATCATCCCAGCCAGGGCTTTGTCAAGCCTGACCTTAAAAACCTCTAAGGAAGGAGATTCTACCACCTCTCTAGGTAACTCATTCCAGTGTTTCACCACCCTCTTAGTGAAAAAGTTTTTCCTAATATCCAATCTAAACCTCCCCCACTGCAACTTGAGACCATTACTCCTCGTTCTGTCATCTGCTACCATTGAGAACAGTCTAGAGCCATCCTCTTTGGAACCCCCTTCCAGGTAGTTGAAAGCAGCTATCAAATCCCCCCTCATTCTTCTCTTCTGCAGGCTAAACAATCCCAGCTCCCTCAGCCTCTCCTCATAAGTCATGTGTTCTAGACCCCTAATCATTTTTGTTGCCCTTCGCTGGACTCTCTCCAATTTATCCACATCCTTCTTGAAGTGTGGGGCCCAAAACTGGACACAGTACTCCAGATGAGGCCTCACCAATGTCGAATGTCGAATTTGAGAAACAGTCCCACATATCCCTCCTTGAAATGATTAATAGTAGGATGTATAAACTCTGCAGGACAGGGAAGTGCGTGGCAAAACAAGGATGGATGGAAAGAAAGCAGTTTCCTTAGCAGACTACTTAGAAAAAACAGGAATAGGGTAGAGGTGATGCATTTAATTAGCAGAAGAGGATTTTTTGGAAATGTCAAAAGTAGAACATTAATGAAAGGCTAGTAAATGTTTATGCACACAAGGGAAATCTAAGAATGCTTGATTACCGATTTATTTAAAGCAGCCTGAAACTAGCTGAAGTAATAAGAAACAAGGAGTAGTAATGATATGTATGAATAGCTATACATTTAGGATGTGGAACCAGCAACATCAGAGGCTGTCAAGACTAGGCTGTCAAATGAACTCAGACTCACGAGTTAAATGAAATATAGACAGGTTCATATATGTCCATAATAATCTGATTTGAAGTTTTCACTAAAGTAGGATATAGGAATGACCTTATTGGATCAGCAAATTTCCCCAAAATAGATTGAGGAGAAAGAACCAGAAAGAAAGGTACAATCTGTGTTTATCAGTGAGGTGGCCGCAGCATAGCTGGACCTCAGGTTGAGTTGGCTGTTCCATTTACAACCTGGATTTTCAAGGTTTATTATGTAAGACATTTCAAGCTTTAGCAGGCTGAAATCTGGCAGGCAACTTGTAAACTGGCAACAAATTCTTAATGTAGATTAGAACCTGTTGGTGTTTTGAAATGAAGTATGAAAAGTAACTATTGATTATGCACAGCAGATATTTTCCTGAAATATTTTTGTAAAATTAATAATTCACCATTCTCTTGAATGCAATTTATCCTTGACATAATAAACTCATGTAAAGTCTTTGAGGACCATGCAGTCATTATATATGTTACTGAGAAATATTCAAATAACCACTACTGACTAGGTGTCTCCAGTAATATCTATCTATCGATCTCTCTCTCTCTCTCTCTCTCTCTCTATCTCTCGCAACAGAAATGTTTCACAAATACAAACAGCCAAGTCAGAATAAATTAAAGAAAGGAAGACCAATGTTCTACTTTTGACACACAGAACTTTGGATCAAATCCTACTCAGGAAAAAATCCCAATGAGAGAGTTGATAGGGGTTTCGTTCCTGATTAAACATTGTGGGATTGGGAGCTGGATAATGATAATAAAAGGGGATTGAAGGATTCAGGCTAGAATTTTCAAAGCTGACTGAGAGGATACATACATCAAAAATCGTGCACCTAGGTGTGTTTGTACTGTAAGAAAATGTGTCCTGAAAAATGTCATTGGGTAGTTATGTGCTTAAAGTCTCAGAGCTCTGAGTCAAGAATGAGAACCCAGAGGACTTGTCAGTGTATGGAGAACTGTGTTTTTTTTTTTCAGAATAAGAGCCAGACTGTGTATGGCCCCTGCACAGCTGTGGGGCATGGAGACATGAACAAGAAGTCCCACAGCTTTGCACAGCCAGCAAGGGGCACCACAATAGCAGTTGTTGCACGCCCTGTATTCTGGGAAACACAGGAACTGCTCGCTTCTGCTATCCCCTCATCATCATTGTAGCTTGTCACTCCAAAGATGCAGCTAAGACCTGGGGTTGTCACTTAACTCCTCCCCCTCCCTGGTATTCCCTGCCAAGGAACTGTTTGAGATAAGTGCCAGAGTTGACACAAGAACAAATGGATATAAACTGGCCATCAATAAGTTTAGGCTTGAAATTAGAAGAAGGTTTCTAATCATCAGAGGAATGAAGTTCTGGAACAACCTTCCAAGGGGAGTAGTGGGGGCAAAACCAGTACTGTACCGACCCCCTTTCCCCCCAACAAAAAATGTTCAGTGACTAGAGCCCTGTGTGGATACAAATTTATGCCCTTGGATGCGGATTTCCGCAGATAGAAATCTGTATCCATTGAACTGCAGGGCTCTCCTGGGAACTGAAGTGGTGAAAGGAGCAGAACATGGGGCTACCACTCCCAGCTTACCACGCCGGCAGCTCCTCTGGGTGGCTGTCCCGCCCCCAGCCCCACCCCATCTCCTGCGTCTCCTGTCTAGGGTCTGTACAGCCCCGCTGGAGGACAGGGCTGGGGGCCGATACAGCCTCACCAGAGAAACTGCTGGCACGGGGTACTGGCTCCTGAGAGCAACAGCTTCATGTTCTTCTCCTTTCATTGCTTCAGTTCCCAGGAGAGGCCTGCAGTTCAGCGGATACTGTTTTCTATCTGCGGATATCTGCATCTGTGGGTATAAATTTGTATCTGCACAGGGCTCTAAGATTCATTCTTAAAAACAGGTACAGCAAATGGTATGGTACCATTTCCGTACAGCATACCAGCAATAAATGTCTTAATGGTACTGCGTACCTGACTGTACCCGCTTACTTGCACCACTGAGTATGATGAGAATTTTCCCCTGGCTCAGATTGGTAGAGCTGGGTGGGTTTTCCCCTCTTCCTCTGCAGCATGGGGCATAGGTCACTCGCAGGTTTAAACTAGTGTAAATGGTGGATTCTCTGGAACTTGAAGTCTTTAAATCATGATTTGAGGACTTCAGTAACATAGCCAGAGATTATGGATCTATTACAGGAGTGGGTGGGTGAGGTTTTTGGCCTGCTATGTGCAGGAGGTCAGACTAGATGATCATAATGGTTCCTTCTGGCCTTAAAGTCTATGAGTCTATGCTTTCTGAGCATGACTGTCTGACCTGAACAAACTAAAGAGAGTTTGCTGTAGGGGCAGAGAGAAAGAGCAAACTTCAAAGCTGAGCAGGAGCAGGGGAGGGTCTTGGGAGAGACCCTGAAAGGACTGGTCAACGCCCAAAGGGCTCTGAATGATGAGGATGCTGGAGGAAGGGTTGGTGTGTGCAGGTTTTGGTTTTGCATGGATTTGCAAGTCTCTATGCGTTCTCTATGAATAAAGTGTGTGTGTTTAAGAAATTATTTTGCAAAGCCTCTGGGTTCCTTGCTGTAACTGTCACATGTTCCTGAAGGGATAAACTGTAAACCAGAGAACTGACAAGGATGGGGCAGTGGGAAATGGTGTGCTTAAGCTACTCGGAAGACTTTGGGGGTGCGGAGAAGTTCAATACTGGTCTTGGGGCAGTTGGACTTCTCAGAAGGGGGTGCCAGACAGGAAGTCTTCACCCTGGGACTGAGCCTGAGAGGCCAGAGACAGCACCTGGGGATAGTGCTCAGACTCAGTAGGCATAGAAGCATGCAGCATCCTGTGTTTGCATCCAAATGCAGCAGCCTGGTGAGTGTCCAGCAGGAGGAGCTCCTCCCCAGGCCTAGGAGAGCTTGTTAGCCACAGCGGATCACTGAGAGGCACTTTGGAAAGATTGCTTGATTAAGGCTAGTCCTCCTCCAACTGAAATTCATGAGTTTTCTTATTGACTTCATTGGGAGTGGGACTGGGGCTTTAATAAGCACATGTGCAGCTAAGCCATGTAAATATTGACCTAGAGCTGCAGGTGGAAAGAAAGAATGTGGATGGGAAGGTGCTAGAGGATTAATAAAGATTAATTATGATAATTATATGACCAAATTACATGTTCTTCGAATGGGTCAAAAGGCAATGCTGGCTGTGCTTGTTGACAACATTACATTAAACTGAGTACATAGTATACTGTGAATTATACTTTGACCCCATAGTAACCTGAAGGGAAATGACATTAACTGAGAGATGTAAACTTTTAGTTTTTGTTTCATAAACTCATCTCAGTTTAATAAAGATTTTAGACAGTAATACATAAATAAAAAATAGAGAAATTCCCATTTCCCTCCCTTGCTCAAAGCAGTGAAAATGATGAGATGGGGGATGGTTTTCCTTCCAGCTGGGGAACAACAGCCATAATAGCCAGGCAATTAATTGGAAATGCAAAGAAGGTCCATGGAGCTGTTGCTTACAGATAAGGAAAATTAGGAGCAGGGTGTTTCAACAACCATTCAGATATGAAAAAGAACCGTGTTCTGTGCTCCATGAGCATTAGCTTGTATCTCATTTCTCGGCACACTGATGATTTATTGCAAAGAGCTGTCAGTGAACCATGAAACCCATTCCTCTCATACACAATGGTAATGAAGATTTTAATCTTCTCTTGGTCATCTGTTCTCTTTTGTTTTTATTTTTGCATCTGCAGGAGTGGGATTCAACTAAAGCTCATCTTGACTTAAGTACATGGTAAGTTATTTTTGGTTAATGTAACTGTTTTTAATTTAATTTAGATTTAATTTAATTCGTTATGTCTGTATGTGATGTTATGGGACATGGATTATTCTGAAGCAGCAATATATGAGAATTACTGGAGGAAGAGCAGAAGGTAACAGGTTGGCATTTGACTGTACTGTATGTATTATGTGTTGACAGGTAAATCTTCACTAGCGTCACGATCACATGGGATTCTTGCTTTGACTGTTCACTTGAAATAACTCTAGTTGTCACTAATTACTGATTAGTTCGCACTTTCATTTTGGATAATGACAAACCATTGTGCTTTGAAGATAACAGAGTGTGTTAAACTAATTGTTGTGCCCAGAACCTGAGGAGTTTGGATATACTTCAGAGGTGGCGCATTTGGGTTGTGTCAAGTACCCGGTAGGCTCACCATTGCACATTGGCCAACTTAGAGTATCACTGATGGTGCTCTTTGAAAAAGGCAAGCGTCTCTTTCTGCTTGTTGGAAGTAGGGCTTCCTATAGAACAAAGTGGTTTAGAAGAATAGCCATATTGCCAAGTTACAATCAGTGGAAATACTCAAGATGGATCTGCTGGTGCAAGAACTTTTTCTGAGGGCCCTAAGCTTTGGAGCCTACTACCCTCTTCAGTCCATAGTAGCCTGAGTTTAAACTTCAGGGCACGTTACAAGATTTATGTATTTGCTCAAGCTTTTGAGGAGAGTGTGATTTGATGGGAGCCAATTTTTGTGGAAGAGGGGAGTCTTGTTGGGGCTCTGTGTTGTTGGGGTTGTGGTGTATTAGCTGCAGGGTTTATTTGCATTTTATCATCTGTTCTTACATTTTATGTCAAAAGTGCCTACAATGTGGGGGATGTGTGTGCTTTTTTTGTATATTAGAAAATGAAAGAAATAATAAAGAAGGGGGTTGAGAAAACCTGAGAATTTGATTCTGTGTCAGATGTGGTCGGGGGATGCTTGTGTTCTGAGGCCTAGGGCTCTTCACTATTTAAAAAAAAGTCAAGTTTTCAATGGTCATAGTGCAAGAAATTTTAGTTATTGTTATGGACAAATTCTAAGAAGTTATGAACGTTGTTAGTATCCTCAGTAAGGAGATGGATATAGCAAAAGAGAGTGAGTCATAGTTGACAGAGTTGCTGCAGAACTTTAGCCTATGAAGTACTTTCACAGGATTGCAAACTTTTTTTTCACCATAATAACTGCCAGTATTATCACTGTATGGAAGCCTCACACAAACACCAAAGCAGATATATTGCAGGTTTAAATGAGAGAAAGCTTGTGCTCTTTTCACAAGCTCACAAAAGTAAACCTTTCTTTAAAAATGTCTTATTTGTCTTGACAAGAAACAGAGCTCTCGGGCATGAGTTTAAGCAGCTCTTACATTCGGGCCCCTGACTGCCCCTTGCTGCCCCATCCAACCTCCCTCTCTTTCCTGGCTGTTCCCCTGGACCCCCTGCCCCATCCAACCTCCCCTCTCCTTCCTGACTTCTCCCCCGGAACCCCTGCCCCATCCACGCCCCCTACTCCTTGTCCCCTGACTGCTCCCCGCTGCCCCATCCAACCCCTCCTCTCCTTCCTGACTGCCCCCCCAGGACCCTGCTCCCATTCAACCCCCCTGTTCCCCGCCCTCTGACTCACCGACCCCTATCCACAGCCCTGGCCCCTGACCACCCCCCGAACTCCCTTGCCCTCTATCCAACCCCCCCGCTCCCTGCCCCCTTACCGCACTGCCTGGAGCACCGGTGGCTGGCGGCGCGGTTGCACCAGGACAGGCAGCCGTACCACGCAGCACAGAGCACCGGGTCAGGCCGCAGCTCTGCAGCCCCGCTGCCCAGAGCATTGCCCTGGTGGCACAGTGAGCTGCGGCTGCGGGGGAGGAGGAACAGCAGGGGAGGGGCCAGGAGCTCAGGGGCTGGGCAGGAAGGTCCCGTGGGTTTGCCCACTTCTGCTCTAGGGTACATTTTCACTCACACAGAGTGGGACCCTCTTCCCCTTCCATCTCCCAAATAGTGTAGTCCAGATCATGAGCTGCACTTGAAGCCACATTTACACACTCCCTGTTCCACCCTCCCGGTCCAGGGGTCATCCTGATATCAGACCAGTCCCTGGCATAAGTTAGAGTATGCTGCTCTAATTTACACCTACTGTCCCACATCCCTTTCTCCTGGCCACATCCCTTGTGATAGCAGCTAGAATCCCACCAGTCATAGACTTTACCATATTGGGTGCTTGGCTCAGTCAAAGCACAGGCCAAGATCTGGCATTCTATTTCTGTCACATTTTCTGCATTTGTCACTAGAGCAGAGAGCTGATTAAGCACAAAATTGTTATGCCCATTATAAGCAGGGAGCAATATGAAAGTACCAGACAGAGGAAGGAAACAAAACCCTCATAGCTGTTTGCTGACCATTGTTGCTAAGTAACCCCTTTGGTATCCACATGTTTAGCATGTTTGTGTCATCGTTTCATTGTCATGTCAGGAGGAAAGATTCTGCTGTCACAACAGACAAAAATTAATTTTACAAAAAGATTAAAATGTAGTTTGTTGGATTTTCTAAATCTTTCTTATGGGAAGTTTGAATTCTTTCTTCTGACCATTTTCTTCATCAGTGGAGCTACAGTAAGCCAGCTAGGTGCCAGTAGAAGTCATTGATATAGAAAATGTAGGGCTGTTAATTCCCTCCCTTTCCTCCACTACCGCACCACACAATGTGCAGATGTGGCAATAAATGCCTTATGTGATATATGCCATCATGTGCCAGCAATGCCCCTCTGCCATGTACATTGGCCAAACTGGACAATCTCTACACACAAAAATAAATGGACACAAATCAGATATCAAGAATTATAACATTCAAAAACTAGTTGGAGAACACTTCAAACTCCCTGGTCACTCAAATTCAGACCTAAAAGTCGCAACTCTCCAACAAAGAAAACTTCAAAAACAGACTCCAACGAGAAACTGCAGAATTGGAATTAATTTGCAAACTGGACACCATTAAATTAGGCTTGAATAAGGACTGAGAGTGGATGGGTCATTACACAAAGTAAAAACTATTTCCCCATGCTAATTTTTCGCCTATTGTTACTCACACCTTCTTGTCAACTGTTTGAAATGGGCCATCCTGATTATCACTACAAACGTTTTTTTCTCCTGCTGATTATAGCCCATCTTGCTTAATTAGTCTCATTACAGTTGGTATGGCAACACCCATTTTTTTCATGTTCTGTGTGTATATATCTTCCTACCGTATTTTCTACTGCATGCATCTGATGAAGTGGGTTTTAGCCCATGAAAGCTTATGCTCAAATAAATTTGTTAGTCTCTAAGGTGCCACAAGAACGCCTCATTCATTTATCTAACCAAGTAAGGGTTTTTCTGCATTTTTATTCTCCCTCTAAGCCACAGCAAAACGGCTCATTTTCACAGTAAAAGTATTTTTGCACAGAAGCTGCTGCTAGTGAGAAAGTAAACCTACTTTTACCTTGGAAATGATTATCTGTATATTACCTCAGTGTAATACCTCAGATATTGTTATTACAATTAGCATTACTTTATTTTTCGGAGCAGATATAAGAAAAAAAAACCCCTAGTATTCCTGCCATGTTAGGGTTGTGAAATCACCTACTGAAATTCCAGATTAAGGTTTCTGAAGCCACATGAATTTAGCCACGGATGTAAGTTGTAGTACTGGCGCCAATGTCCTCCAAGCACTGTGCCTGCTCTTGTGCCTTGCCTGGGTATACAAGAGATTTATAGTTACCTGCTGGAAGGAGCAGCTACTTTCTAACCCATGCTCTTCCACCTGGTGACCAATAGGGAGATGGGACTACCTGAAGGGACTGTGCACTACCTCAACAGGAGCTCCTGGAGGCATTCTTCCCAAACACAGCAGCTGCAGGAATGCAGGGAGAACATGGTCACCACACTAATCCTTTGACAAGGTGCAGCCTGCACTTCCCTCATGCAGGCCAGCTTTGCTGCCTGTGCAGAAGGTGGGCTTATAAGTGCTATTTTCTGAGGAGTCTAGCAGAAGCAGCGGTGCTAGTTAGGTAGGAGGAGATTTTCAAAGGGATAAATGGAAGTGAGTTGCCCAATGGGAGCTGAGTGCCAAACTGCCCTTTGTGCCTCTGAAAATCTCTCTGTCGTCCTGACACTTCCTGAAATGCAGTTCTGCCAGGCATAGTAAATATGCTGCCCATGACATTGACCCCCCAACACACAGATTGCAACATGTTTTACACTTTCTCACAGAACCCAGGTACTGGAATAGATATATTCCAGATCATTCTGTGAATAACCCCTTCCCGCACTCCAATATACTACACAGAATGTGCATCTCTTCTCTATGTACATATTTATAATAAGTAAAAGTAGTACTGAAACTGAGTAGCTGGGACTGCCAGTCAACTTCCTGTTGCCTAGACTAGTAAATGCATCTTTAACATAAGATTGTTCAAAAGATGTACTGGTGTAATTTATTCTCAGAGTGTTCTGGACAAACATTTGTTTCTAGAAGCTATGTTGATTAGATTCTTTCTAACTACAGGACCTGTATAGATAATTTCCTTTTTCCATGGTACTTGCATTTTTTCAGTCCCAATACATTTCAAAAATATTCACAGCCTCTTGCTACTTCTACTGTGTATGCAGCTGAGCCTGAAGCCCATGGTTCTAACCATTAAACCAAATTGCACCAGTTTCTATTATCACCAAGACATCTTGCACAGAACGTCATGTAAACAGCTGACAATAAAATGAACAGGTACAAATGATGAAAGGAGGAAAATAAATGGCTTTCCTTTAACTGCAGACTCTACTGTATGTGCATCAAGACAAGGCCATGAGCATATTTTGACTGTAAATTAAGGTTCTTTCCATCCCATGTAGCTTGATTGGATTTTCTGGAGTCTACATTGTGTTTTGAATTACAGATTTAGAATATTTCATATATCTCAGCTCTGCATGCTGCATTAGAACAACAGAAGATCAGATAACAAAACTTAGTTTCCTTTCATGAAGGGAATTAAAAAGATGAGACTAACATTAAAAAAAACCCCACCAAGCTCCTCAGAGAACCTGAAAACATTGTGTTGTATTTGAACCACTGAAAACCATAGATATGAAATCCTTGCCAGGGGACGCATATTTTGCGAGCATTTACTTCAGAAATTAAATGCTAAAAGAAGAAATAAACAATACATAAGCCACTCAAACTAAATTATAAAACGAGGATGAACTGCACAGATCATTTCACACATGATAAAGCTGGATAGTAAGGGGGACGATAGAAAAAATTCTGCTAAGTATTGCTAGCTGAAATGTCAAAAATGTCATCTTAGCTTTTCTGAAGTCTTCTAAAAAGTATTATACTTGCCAACTTTGTCATCTTATTTTGCTGTCATGGCATTTATCTGCTTTCTGACTTAAGAAGCTTGTATTTCTGTCCTTTCTGGTACTCATAGATTGAGGACCACTGGAAAAGTAGCAGGGTCTCCTGGGGCTAGAAGACATGGATGTCTCATGAATGTCCCATTCATTTCAGTGGGTGATACCATGAGATGTTTTTCCAGATACCAAATATCTTCACTTCAGATCAGTGCTTAGTAATATATATAAAAACTTGCACTGTTTATGACAGGATGAGTAGTAGAAAAACATAAAGACATAGTACTTGTTCTGTTCACCATCTGCTTCCATAAATTGCCCTTTCTGTAATACACATTGTTTCATTTCGTAAGGTGTGAATGAGCATCCACATTTTTGGGTGATTGATGGCATAAAAACATTTTGAGGTTCACCCAAGATCTCTCAGTTTTTAGACCCAAGCAGCTGAAAGAGAAAAGAGTGGTCTGGAGAATATGCGTTTTATTTAGTCAAAGAAGCAATTTCTGCACTTTTAGTCATGAGCAATGTTCACTATCTTTGTCCAGCTACAGAAAATTCCTAAAAACTATAGCAAAAAATAAGAATCTCATCTAGTCTTTTCTCTAATGTAGATGTGGAGCTATTCACTAATAGGTTTGGTCCAGATTCGCAAAGCTACTTAGGTGCCTAATTCACTTGGGTTTTTGTCCAGGGATCAGCAACATGTCTGTACACAAACACAAGTGTCCGTGGTAAAAATGTTGAGGTCCGTTGTAAGTTTTCAAAAAATTGAATGACTGAATGACATAACCCCCCACAATGTCCATTAGTAAGTATGGTAATTTTGTCAAGTATCCATTGCACAACATGGTGGTGCCAACCCCTGCTTTTGTCTCTACATAGTGTGCAAAAGGAGCTTCCAGGACTGCTGGTAGGTGGCTGCTGATCCTGATTATTATGATACGAAAGATAACCTCCTCTACTGGCTGCAGAACTAGTGTTAGACATGTGGAAGTTAGCCCTTCCCTAGGAGTGAAGACTATGACTCCATCTAGCTCAGTCAAATTGTTTGGACACTGGGTATAAAGAAATGGCATGGGAATTCTAAAGTTCCATTGTAGCCTTGTGTTCTTGCTTGCCTACCTGAATTTTAATATTGGAGAAGCCATGGTTTTGCTGCTTAACAGTTTTGTTTTGGAGAAGAACAAACTAGAATGCAGCCTAAAAATTCCACTGTCACCTTAAATAGGGAGCATGACCCCAACCACTGTCCCCAGCAAAATAGCAATTGTAGAGTGGGCAAGACAAAATCAATTTTGGGTGTGTTTTGTTTTAATTCATGTCATATGGACTAGATTGAGGGAATTTCTCACCCATGTGCAAGCCAGGGGTAACTAAACCCATAACTTTTGAGCATTGTGAAGCCCCCGGAGATACGGACAGATTGAAGTTAGAAAGCAGAGAGCTCATTTATGAGCTTTGCTGACCTGAACAGTTGCAGAGCTCCCTGCTGCACAGCTTTTCAGAATATATGGAAGGCTGACCTTTCCTTTGGATAAGTCAGCCCAGTGTGGAGCAAAAATCCATGACCTTCCAGGGCTTGAGCAGCTCAGAACACCCAACATGTGCTGATCTAGCTGACTAAGCATACTGTGATAAAAATGCCAAACCACTACTGGAAAACCAACCAACTGAGACGGCCAGTCGCTTGCTGCTGGCCAGCCTAGTGATCTGTAGGAAAATCATTAAAGCTAGAGTACTTTGAAGATGTAGCTTAATATATCCTCAGAGTTTGCTCTTATTCATCTACTTCTCAGGAAGTCAAGGTTTACTAGCCTTCTTTTCCAGTTTCACTAAAAGAACAAGTTAATATGTATCACCATGTCAATGACCTTGCTGAGCAATATGATGACATGAAAAAATGTAATCATTTCATGACACAATGTTATGATAACATCTCATCTGTCCAAGATTATTTTTCAAGAAAAACACGTCAGCCTCAGTTGGTAACAGCATAAAGATTCCACAAAATGCATAACAGGTGGCAACCTTCAAATGGTCTTTTTCTAATCTCTGTTATTATCAATTTCTTCTGTCACAAAAGCGTCTCCTTCAGTGTGTGTCATTTAAAATTTCATCATTCATTTAGTTGATTATATGTTCAAAGGACGAAAAAGGTGCATGGTCGTCTTATAGCTGCATTTATTTGCACTTTCTCTTATACAAGGGAAAGTCCTATGAAATTGAAAGGGAATACATTTACAACTGATAAAAGGAAATGCTTTAAAGTAATGTTTAATTTGTATGTGGAATGCACTGCCATAAAACATCAGTGAGACCAACAGTTAAGCAGGAGTTATAAAAGGATTAAACAGTTATATGGGTAATGAAAAAACATGCACAGTTAATTATGATAGGATAAAAAGAGTAAGAGATATATAAATTCATATGTTTCAGTCCCTAAACCAGCCACTAATGGACAGGAAGAGGGAGAAATTTATCTTATGGGCATGTTGTTCCAAAATGATCCTTTAAGGGGATTTTTGCACCTTCCTCTCAAATGTCTGACTGGCCACTTTTGGAAATGATACTGGATTAGATGGCACTGGCCTGATCAGGTGTTGCAATTCCTGCATTTCTAACTTTAAACTGTTTATTTGCATTAAGACAAAACATGGAGATTTATAGTTAGCCTATAGATTAAGGGTATTTGTGTCCTAATATGTTAATTACATTGTATAGAATCTAGATTGTGTTTACAATGATTAACTCGGGGTTGTCTGTATTTTAAAGCTAATACATATTAAGGTAGGGCATGAATTTAAAGTGTGGTAGTTCTTCCTGAATAATCTCCATTTGTGGACACTCTTACTCTGGAATAAAAGTACCTTGTTTTGGTTTAATGGAGTTGTTCTGGTAGGATGCCACGTGTGGACAAGCCTTTAGTGTGTTAAAGAAGATTGGTGTGTTAGAGCTGTAGAATATGAGTGACAAAACCTTGTATGTTCTTTCATGGAGGGAATGAAAAAGATGAGTCTACCAAAAAATGCAGAAAGTTCTGCATAGGAATGTTCACAATTCCTCATGGAGTTTGTGGATCATTGACAAGCACAGACAGAAAATTTTGCTCGTAGGATGCATATTTATGTTGGCATTTTTTAGAACTAAAAGGATCAGCTCAGACGCTCTGCTCACCACCCTTACTTAACATTTTCTGTTTTAATATGTATTAGCTTTAAAAGTATTCAGATTTACAAATAACCGTGGAAACCAACCGACTAAATGTATGACAAGTGCATGATTAATATGAATAGTTTGGCTATGGAACCCTGTTTTCAGAAATGGCCGATTAGACGGTGTGTGTGTGAATCCCACGTTTGCAAGTGGAAATGGGTGCTTAAGTAGGCAGTTAACTATTTTGTGTGCTTAAGTGCGTGTGTGCACACTAAATTGTGGCCCTGCACTGACAGCTCAGGAAGCTGCTTTGAAAAATGGGCCTATGGCTATTCTCACATCCCTTCATAATGCCATTAACTGCTTGTACAATGGGCACCTGGGTGTGCTGCCAGTACAGTAGATACCTACTCATCTCTCTCTATCCACACATCTCCCCACCAAAACATCAACATGTTCTGCACTCTCTTATTTTACAAGCCTTTTAGGGGTGGGCTAAATGAACTTCTGCCCCTCCTGCAATTTTTTGGGGTGACTAGCTTGCTTCTTGTCCACCTGAATTCACTGGGCCCAAAGAATAGGCCTATATGGCATGGATATATTTTTTGTTGTTGTTGTTTCCTGCTCATTCAAGAAGAATCTGGACTCGTTGTCTCCTTCCTCAAACTGAGCTGGTAGGGATAAGTTGTGGAGGATGTATACACTACGGCAAGAACTGGTATCTAGAAAATGTCACTTTAAAAAGCTCTAAACTGCAGCTCTGAGTAACAGAAGCATGCTGTTTTCATAGAATAAGTGTGCTTCCTATTTTGGTAATGCTGCATTGTCCACTGAGAGAGCCCTTAGTGTGATGTCCATCCATTCACTGTGCCTAGTACTGAAAGAAAATGAAACTCCTGCACTATCCACATGTGGATGCTCTGTGCAGGGGGAAGGAGATGTGTTGGGTGGTCCTCCTCCAGTAGCACGCAGAAAGACCTGAAATCTGTGTGAGACAGAGACTATCTGATGCCCCTGGCATATCAGGTGATCTCATGAAAGTACCCAGTGGCTAGAATACCTTGTATTGCTATCTACAAGCAATGTGAGATTAAAATTGAGCAGCAGCGCCCCTCTGTGTCTGGTTGAAATTTTCATGGCTCTGGAAGAAAGCTGCCTCCCGCCCAAGCAGGGCTCATGCTCCTTGAGTGGGCAGTTCCTCCAGGTTGGGGAACTGAGATGTGACCCCTTCACTGGTGTGTACCCCCACAAGAAGGAAGGGGGTCCCAGAGCTCCTCCCTTCCCTCCATGTGTTGTATCTCCTAGAGGCAGAAGTCACCTTGATTCTTCCTTGTCCTGGAATCCTGGAGCTGGGAACCCAAAAGAATCCATGGGATGGTTTTGTTCCCATGATTCTTCCAGCATGCCCATGGGTTTTCTTGTTCCAGGCATGGCTGTATAGCAACTGCTCCCTTGCAGCTGACCAGAGAATAAGAGGCTTTGGAATAGGCAATGGGGGCAGGGGAGGAGAGGTGGGTGACACACAGCAGCCAGTCAGTTGGCCCCATCCCTCTTTGCAGAGGCCTAGCAGAGAACAAAAAGGGGGAGATAAAGGGGGTACATGCTCTTCTTTCCCCCTGTCCCTCACAGTGCATTTTGGTCTTCTTTCATTCCTTGTGTCCAGTCAAAGGTCCTCCCCTGCTAAAGGGGGTGAGAGGATATTTTCATAGCTGAGTTCCAGAACTAGCTCTGCTTTGCCAACTCTGGGAGCAGGAGTCTGGGCTGCAGTCATACCAATGGACTGCAGGCTACATAATTAAAAACACCAAAACAGAAACATATGCACACTTCAGAAAAAAAAAAAAAAGATTCCCAAGTTTTAGAGGTCCAGGATACTTGACTAGAGAGATCACTGTTATCGCCCACTATGGAAATTTCTATAATGCTATTGGTTAGAAGAAAGATTCATTGTAGCATCAGACCTCATGTAGCCAAAAAGAATCCTCTAGATGGATTTATAAAGAAATAGATCTTTGTGTGTGTCTTAATTTTTACTGTGCGGGGTGTACCTGTGGCTCTCTCTGTATAATTACACACAAAAATTAAGTTAAAAGTATGTTATTTAGGTTGCAAAGTCAAGCACTTGGAAAATTACAAAATGTCAGATTTACAGTTGTACATGAAACCTTAATTTTGTCCCCGTATACATCCAATTTGTGAACTCAGTGAGGCAGGGCTCCTGTGGAAAAACCAGTATGTAGTCATGGAATTAAAAACTATGTTATAATGCATTTTGAACAAAGGGGCAAATTAAGGTTCCAAGCACTCTGATTGGCTGGAACAATCCTGTTTCATTTTAATATGTTATCCTGTGAGAGTTCTGTACAAGTTAAATATTGTCTTAATGTCAATTTTAATGTTAGGATAGATTTGATTATATGCATACTTTTTTATTTTACTGACATGTACCAATAGTCATATCTTACTTGAAATTGACTTTGATTAGATAGAGAATGAAGGCTTTCCAGCTCTCTGGAAGACATGGAAATCAAAACCAGCAGTGGTCAGCTGGTTATGTTAAAAAAAAGACTTTTGAGGTAGATAATGAAGAACATCCTGAGAGAAAATATTATTTGCTAAGATAGGCATCTAGAAAGAGAGGAGACTTCTTCTAAAAATAAACTAATATATAACTAAAAAAGTAATCCAAATTCTGAAAGCAGGTTAGGCTCCTAAATTCGTATTTAGGCACCTAAATAGACATGGCCTGATCTCTAGAGGCGCTGAGCACCACAGCTCCAATAACTTTATATTAAGATGCTTAAGTGTAGATTTAGAAGCCTAACTAGGCTCCCAGCTTTGAAATTTTTCACCTTAGTGCCTAATTAAGAAAGATATTTCCATCTCTATGAGGTTTGGGGGTTTTGGGGGTATAGGGGTGTCCTTTGTTTAAAGTTTATCTGAAAACAAATTTACTGAAGGAAAGGCCAAGCCACTGAGGAACCAAATTAGTCTTTTTGTTCAAGATATTTTCTAGTGATTTTTTTTTACATAAAGGTCTTAGCATGCTGTTAAATAATGTATAGAAGTGTGGTTTTAACTTATTTTATTTAACAGTATCCACCTGAAACAAAACAGTAGTAAGAGTTTTTTATGTGATCTTCTATTACATAGTAGATGGTGGAGGGAAATACTATGCTACCTGGCCTCAGACTACAGAAAGAAAATGTGATTTGTTGTAATGGGCATGTATGCCACAGTAATAGGTAGATTGCCTGCTAGTGGCAGGTCTGGTTTGGTTATTAAACCTGAATATAAAAATATACATGCATGAAAGTGTTTAAAAAGCACAAGGAAGGCTACCATTGTAATTCTGCTAATTATCTCTTCATAGTGATGCAGCATAAACAGCATATTGTATCACAAGAGAAGTTATAAGCATGTGAATTGTATTTTGTCCAGTACCTTCTTTAGGATAGTTTGCCTACTAAAGTTACTTACCTATGGAGATTAATTAAACCTTGTTCACTACATACCTGTATGATTTTTGTGTTTCTTTTCAATAACTGAAAATAGACAGCATGCAAGGATAAGGTAAAGATCAGCAAGATGTCTGCCTCTTAGATAAGAACTGCAAATCCCAATTAAATCTGGTAATAGATTAATCCAAAGAGCATGTAAGAAAAGCATTTATTCTATGTAGTTATCCATTATAACCAAAGGACAAAATCTGTCTTCAGCTGGGTAAGAGCTATAGTAGCAGATACATTTCTAATCCGTTTCTATCTTGTGTTAGCGGATATTGTTCTGCTGACAAATAGATTACTTACAGACATCTTGATAACATTGCTTTTACCTAAATAAGCTTTTTTCTATTAAAAATTAAATGCTGCCAATCTGTCTTGAGCTTTAAAAAATAGTGTAATCAGTTTTGTTTATTACTAGTGATAAATTCAGTATAGTAGCTCATTGATAATATAAAAGTACAAATACTGTGGCAGAAATACAAAAAGAAACATGAAAATGTTCAGGAGATGACCCTGACATTTCAGAGAAATCTAGTTACTTTTGGATTGTAGCTATTCAGACAGAATAACCCTAAGCTATCCTTCCTTGATTACATTTTTAACTCTCATGGTATGCCTGCGCTGCATAGTAAACCTGGATCTGTGGGATCCACACCTGCCGATGTGTTCTTTCTACGCTCATCCTTGAGCATCCTCATTGCATTGCTATGCAAGCCTCATACCCGTGCTGACATGTCCATATTGACTAGACACATCTGAGTCAGATGTTACTGGTTCTGGGGATGTATCCCAGGATTCTTAGTGTCCTTGCTAGCTGGTAGCTGCTCTAGGACTTGGTTCATGGCGTGTTGTGGGAGAACTTGCCTGTCCATCCTGTGGCACTTGATGGGAAGTTGTCTTAGCTCACCAACACATCCAGCTGAGCCATTTTTGAGTTTTTGCACTCCCTTCAACTGGAGTCAGCAACATGGATCTAGCACTGGTGAAAGAATTTGTGCTCGTGGTTTCACTCCTGTTTCAGGAATCAGGCAGAGTATCTTTGACATGCAGGTGGACATTTCAGTGGTGGTCTTTGTCCTAATGAAAGCACCTCTTGGAGGGAGGTACAGACATGACAGCTATGACCCAGCTAATGCTGATCATGCCTGTTGCCATAACTGCAGATTCCCCATATGTGAACAAGCACTTCTGGACTAAATGTGGGATTGAACGAAAGCGCTCGGCACTTTCCAAACACTTAAGAAGGATGGTCCCTGCTCCAAGGCACTAGCAATCTAAGGACAAGCCAGGCAGAGATCAGGGGAAGGAGAATAATATTAGGCAATTTATACACAGGTCTGCTTGATTCACTACAAGCAGCCTGGCAGAAGTGGGGCCTTGTGGATGAACTCAGGAAGCTTGTACGGTGCTTAGGGGGCAGCATGGAATAAGATATAGAGGTGACTGTGTGAGAATTGGACAAAAGGGTGGGCAAGGCTGGGAGCAGTGGAAGCTGGGGGTAAAATGAAACTTGACCAAGGAGGATAATGAGTGACGGTCAGAGTGACTTGGAGTTTTGAAGGTAGTAATAAGGAGCTTAAATTGTATATGATAGTGGATGGGAAACCAATGGAAGAATTCAAAGAGGGGAACTGCAATCAAACTGACAAGCCAGCAAGGTGAGTTTAGCAATAGCCTTTTGTATGGGCTGAGGAGGGTCAATGTATGTGTGGTTGGGAGAATGTTGTAGTAATCTAGGCAGGATAAAACCAGGGCCTGAATTAGAGATTTGGATGTCGATGGAGAGAAAAGGACTGATCTTGAAGATGCTAAGAAGGAAGAAGTAGTAGGTTTTAGATATAGATGTTTCATTAGTGACCCAGTGAAAGTGGGTTTCAGAAGAGTGGAAATCTCGAAGCCAGATTGGAAATGATCCAAGATGGAAATGGAGGAGAACAAATCAGTGCATCGGTTGTATATTGCTGCACAGTTAAGGATTTTAGAGATAAAGGAGAGAGATGAGGCAGCAGTTGGAAAGGGAGGTGGGAGCCAGGAATTATTTTTCGAGGGTAGGAGAGACCAGGGCATGCGTATATTGAACAGAGGAGAAACAAGAGGACAATGAGAGATTGAGAAGGAAGGGGTGTGTGTGTTGGGGGGTGAGTAGTGGGTAATGAAAGTAAGGAGGTGAGAAGGGATGGGATTACTAGGGTACGGAGAGGGTTAAAGATGAAAAGGAGGCAGGAGCCTTCAAGGTGAGTGATGAGGGACAAGGAGGAGAAGGGGTTTGGGGAGACAAGAGCAATGAGAGGGAAGAGAGGCAATCTCAGTGGATTTCAGCAAACCTGACAACAGAAGTATGCTCTAACCTATATAAACAACCATTGCTTGATCTCTGAACTGCAGATACCATTTCCCCTACCTTTACAGACCTCTGGGTATGAGAGCATTTTGTGTCAGGCATTAGTGGTGTTTATGAACTATGTTTGACTCTAACCCACTATGTATTGAGGAAGTGCACCTCCTTCACCTGGTCAACCTCAGTGTTTCTTCCTCAGATGGTGGGGGAGGGGAGCTTGAGTAAATCAATCCGACACCCAAGGATTTTTCTTTGCACTCTGGTTTTATTTTTCCCTATTTCCATGGTGGGCCTCAGGGTAGACCCAAGAAGTTATCTTAAGCAAAAAAAACACAACCCCAACCTTACAACCCAAACAGATATACTTTTCCCTTCCCTCTCTTTGGGTCCTTGCCTTACCCCGTTTTGGTTTCTAGTCTTTCCCCAAGCAGCTGTTGAGGTGGAGTCAATGAATCAGTCCTGTGACAGATGCATTTTGATTCTGAAGTTTTTCTGCCAGAGTTCTCATAAATATTTGAATCTTCATCTTTTTGGACTACCAGGATATAGATTTTAAAAAAAATCTGTTGAAATAGTCTCAAAAATGGATTTTTGGGTGTCTCAGTACATTGTTAGATACACAGTCTGTGTCTGAGGACAAAGGTTGTAAGCCTTATTGTAGTAGAATTAAACTTCCAGTAGAATAATGCACACTCGTGTGCTCTGGAAACAAGCAGTCTATCATTTCTGATGATCTGCACTGGCTTTGAATAACCAGCTGTCTGATTCCATAAACTGACTAGCGAAAAGGCAACCACAGATCAATATCTGTTGTACAGTGTCTCATGCTCTAGTGAGAATCAACAGGCTGATACAATTGAACAGAACATCATCCTAAAATGATTATTGAGAAATTAGATCAACATCTATTTAAAATGAAATACATTATCCAAGTAACCTTAGTCTAGATCAGGGATGGGCAAAATATTTGGCCCGAGGGCCACATCGGGGTGTGAAACTGTATGGAGGGCTGGGTAGGGAAGGCTGTGCCTCCCAAACAGCCTGGCCCCCGCCCCTGCCCCCTATTTAACCCCTCCCACTTTCCGCCCCCTGACTATCCCCCTCAGAACTCCCAACCCATCCAACCCCCCCTTCTCCTTGTCCCCTGACTGCCCCCTCCTGGGAGCCCCCACCCCAAACCACCCGCCCCGGGATCCCAGCCCCTATCCAACCGCCCCTGCTCCCTGTCCCCTGACTGCCGCGACCTATCCACACCCCCACCCCCTGACAGGCCCCCTGGGACTCCCACACCCTATCCAACCCCCCTGTTCCCTGACCCCAGAACCTCTGCCCCATCCAACCGCTCCTTGTCCCCTAACAGCCCCCCAGGACTCCCTACACAGTCCTCTCACTGCCATGCACTGCCACCACCCCCTTACCATGCCGCTCAGAGCGGCAGGAGCTCGCTGCCCACGCAGCAGCGTGGCTGTGGGGGAAGGGGAACAGTGGGGGAGGGGACGGGGGCGAGCCTTCCGGGCCAGGAGCTCAGGGGCTTGGCAGGACAGTCCCGTGGGCCGTAGTTTGCCCACCTCTGGTCTAGAAACACCTTTCAGACCAGGCCAGAAACATAGGAATTGCCATACTGGGTCAGATCACTGGAGAGTACCTGCTACTTCAGAGGAAGATGCAAGAAACCCTGCTGCAGGCAGTGATGGAATAACCTGCTCAGAGGAGATGTATCTTCTTAATCCCCATTAATCAGAGGTTGCCCCAGAGAATGAAGTTTTATATCCCTAACAAAACTCCTCGTTTTTTGGTTGTGTCCCCCCCCCCCACCCGGTCTTTGCTATTCTAACTCACGATGTTCTTGTTACCAAAATAAATGTCCTTTATGCATACAAGTTCTGCAATGGGTGTTTAATAACCACGTTTTGACTAATATTACCCATTATATCCACGAAGGCTAGTAAATAGTTAAATAACTCTAATTTGTCAATATCTTTGCTAATAAAAGCACTGAGTTTGTTTTGTTATGAGTCGTGAAGCCATGTATCTGTTGTTTGAGAGTATTCAGACAACTGCTAGGCATTCATGGACACATTCCTAAATCCCAAAAGTTGGAATAATTTTGCCAGAAATAGTATTTTTCAAAAAAAGTGTACAGGAAATGCATTAGTCACTGTTCATTATATTCCTTTTAAAAACCAGTCATCCAATCGGGGAGTATAAACAACACCAGAAAATTTAGGTGACCATAATACTACTGCCAACAAAGAGTTTTGGAAGGGATTAAAAAACCTTATGCATTACATGTAAGCCATGTAATTAGGAACTAATTATTCAGTTATTAGGAACTAATATCCTACATCTGCCTATTGTAGGGGTTTTGCACCTTTCTCTGAAGCATCTGGTGCTGGCCACCGTCAGAGAACATGATTCTGGAGTAGATGGACTTTGGAACTGTTCCAGCATGGCAATTCTTATTTACCATGGGAAACAATCAGCGAAAGTCAAACAGTTTATGTATAACCATAGTCTGAACATTATTCAATGACTACGTTGATGAAAATTGGGGGCACCTCACCAGTAAACTCTGAACCCCAAAAGTAGCTAATTTCATGATATTACTCTTAGCTAATATTGGGACCATCTCTAGCCTCCGTTTTCCTTTTGCTTGAAATATCCATATCTCACACTGGCTTTGATTCCCATCTAACCCCATACACTAACTAAGCTAAAGTTACCCAGGTGGGGACACAATATCCTGGGAGTTTTCATATAATTCTCATCATGTGGGGAGAAAGTTGCTTTTGCACATATGTTCTCACAATGACTTGAGTTCACCTGTTACTATAATGTGCAAGTCATGTTCTTTTACTCTTTGGTTTGACACAATAACCTCAGGGACATGCAGGTTAATGAGTAACTGATGAGGGATGAAACGCAAGTTTCAGAGATTTCAGAGAATATAGAATTATCCAAACGTTCAGATGTTATTCTGCACCTTTCCTTTCTTTCTCCCTTCCATCCTATCTCATCCTTTCTGTCTTCTCCAGTGAGATTGTTATGCAGCTGGCCCGCTTTCAATACATGTTTTCAGTCTCTCGATTTTTCCCTCTTCTGTGACCTCCAATAGCATGTTTTCTCCTCCTCTCTGTAATCCTTTCCTCTTTGTAACCATCTTCTGGCCTCTTTATCTATTCCCTAGCTCTGTACGTCCTCCAACACATACTCAGACTCACTTTGAAGTCTTAATGGCAGAGTTCAGCAGTCTCTGGTCCTTCTGCTGGGTTGTAGGCTAACTGCACAGTTCAAACTCACTTCAGAATTTCCCCACCTATTTAGTCCCATGGTACATTTCACCCTTTGTCTTTTCATCTCCAGTGAACAGTTGCATTCAGATTTTGCAGGGAGGGAAGGGAGCTAGCATTCAGCTAAATATGGTACAGAACAGATGGATAAGCTTCAATATATATACACAGTTAGAAGTGTACAGGTGTCCTAGGGCCAAACTCCATAGGCAGCCTGTCAGAATGTTGGTGGTCATAGGAGATAAAATGTTGGATAGGGTCCCAATTAGGGATAAGGGTGAGGTTTGGTTCAAAATCAAGGTCCATACTAACCTGTTGAACAAGACTCCTCAAGGGACTGGTAATGGGATGTATAACTATATTGAGGGTGTAAACAATACAGATGGAGAAATACTGTGTGGTGTGGTACAAGGGGGTATAAATAACTTTAGTAGAATGAAACCAGATTTAGGATGGTTAGGATGACCAGTCAGATGTAGGAAGCTGAGGCATATTCTTCCAAAGAACATCCAGGAACTATTATTTAAGACCATTAAAACTTTACTAGGCAAATTGCTACAAAAATTTTTGTAGGGAATTATCCTGAAAGCTCTTTTCCATTTCTAATTTCTATAAAACTGACTTAAAGACTAGCAATTCAGTTTATAATGATGATGTGTGATGTGTTGGCTCTTCCTATATGCATAGTCATCTCTGAGTCTCTGGAACGTTGTATCTGTTCCGGTAACATTTATTTCTATTAGCTGAAGCCTAAAATAAAGGAGTTGTTCTTTCAGTTAGTTTAGCAGAAATCTGCCATTGCTGAACCAACTGTTCTGAGTATGTAAATTGCTGCTGATTATTGCTAATGAATGTAAGCTGTTGGGGCCTGATCCAAAGTCCATTTAAGTCAATGGAAAGACTCCCATTGGCACTTGGTTGGCAACTGTGGTGCTCTATCTGTTTTATTTTACAGAGGCATGGATTGCCATCCCATGCTCACATTTTCTGCAGGAGATTAGGGCGGGGAGGAGAGAGAAAAGCCCATTAAGTTTATGGAAATGAGGTATAATTCACATAATGTGCCACCAAGGTTATCACACATAGTAATCAAACAAGACCAATCAAAGCTACACTGGCATCAGCAGATATATTTTCAAACACTGTTAGTCTCTGCAAACATACAAATGTGTCATTAGGAACTAAAGAAATCTTCATCAGCAATTTTGTTAAAAAAAAACACACACACACACAAAACCTCACAGCACCTGCTAAGCTATTTGCAATCATTAGCACCCAAGTTTCATTTGAGAAGGGGTGGGGCACCTGGGGAATTCAGTTTACAGGAAGGATCAAATCTGCCACCTTAGGATATTCTTTTCAAGTTTTGCTAATTTGGCTGAATAGTTTTTAACCTCACAATCACTTTTAATTTTTCTTATGTACACACACTCTCTCTCTCTCTCTCTCTCAGGAAAGACCCAGATTGATGGCTTAGGAAATAGTAAAGAGTTTGGTAAAATTCAGTCCCAGCTTTCTTTATAAATTATTGGAAATGTAGTTAAAGGAGCAAACTGAGAGGCAAATGCAAGCACATACAGTGGCATTTTTGCACATCTCTCCCCATATGTATTCAGAGCTGTGAAAAATATTTCCAGCACCTGAAATATCAAGTTCACAGAAATATTTTTCAAGATGAGATCTCTGCCCAGTAACACAAAAATTCCAATTTCAAGTTACTTTTCAGTTCAGTAGGATTCAGTATGGAGATTAGCAGTGAACACTTTTTATTTTTGGTTTAGTTCATTATTTGGAGAAATAAACTGGTGAGGAGTGTAAAGAGAAAAAGTACCACAATAAATGAATCCTAATGGTGATATTTTAAGGGACTTAGAGCATTGCAGCCCATTGCCAGATCTCGGGGGAAATCATGCAAGATCCTGCTAGATGTTATGAGTTAGACTCAGATTCCATGGTGATATATGCAGTGTAAATGCACAGGGAGATAGGAAGATTCCCAGTTTTTAAAGGAGTATCTGTATGTACTTAATTTAAATTTTTGCTGGCTACCCTAACAATTCCATTCAGCTCAAAACAGATTGAGAGTTTATTGCCATTAATCTATCTGATCTACCAGCTCCTCAGAGGCAGCTCAGCCACAAAAAGCAAGTGCTGTTTTAGAAGTCCCATTTGAAAGAGGGTTTCAGTTGACCCACAACAGGAGTGATACTCTTGAAGCCCTGGGACAAAATATGTGCTGTGGAAAATATAAAGCTTTGATTTTCTTTTTCGATATAGAAAGGAAAGGACAATCCATTCCCGTTCCCTTAGGGCTGAAAAGCAACAGATGCTTTAGGATAGACACTCTTGTTATGTATTGGTATTGCACAGTCTCAGGATTGCCAACTCTTTCAATGTTAGTGTCAGTCTTGTGAATTTGGCGTTTTTCTTATAGCCCCAGCTCTTTCAGGCATGTGGTTACATGAGAATCTCAGCTTTCATGACGACAACAACAACAAAAGTAAGTTCATACAACTATGAGGGCTACAAAAAGCTTGAAAACATGAACCCTCCTCACAAACTAGAAGTTAAATAAAAAGCTTCCAAAATGTGCTATTTTTTAAAAAACATGATTTTTAAGCTAGTTTTGTGATTTGGGAGGGAGCGGGGTTTCCAGGCTCATGATTTGTGAATGTGTGGGGCTTGCACTACTGTTGTCTATTTTAAAAATTATGGCCCTAATCCTGCATAGATTTATCCACGATTGAGGGCTTGTCTAAATGAACAGTTAATGTAGGCAAACTGGGGAATAAATATACACTAACTCTCTGTGTGGACCCCGCTGCACACTGAAAGTTCCCTATTGTCCTCTGATCTAATCTGCTTTCAAATGGGAGTAGGTCAATGGACACTGGGGAACTTTTAATGTGGGGGTAACAGGGTCCACATGCACAGTTAGTGAGCAGCACTCTAGTGCGCTGTGGATTTACACCCCAGCTTGCCCTGCACCACTGGTTGATCTAGGCAAGCCCTCACTTTATGCACTGTAATTAGTCGCACTGAACTCAAAAGCAATCTCAAGTCTGTGTGTAATATAGAGAAACAGAATTTTAAGGGAGCTTGTTGCTGATCTGTTGCTGGTGTCCTTTTATATATTTAGAGTCTCTTTTACTTCCACACATAATACTCTATTTTGAGCCAATGCAAATCTAGTTTAATAAATCCTCTGTTTTTTTGCAGAGCAGCTTTACATTTCTCAGTTATTGGTTACAGCTGATACACTAGACCAAAGAGATCTCGTGAGAGCCAGTTTTTCAGTAGGACTTCAGCTTGGCCTCTATTTTTGTGGTCTAACCTTGGCATTCATAACATACCCAATGAAACTGAATTGGCATTTACTTTATATGTGCAAATGGAATCCATCCCAATCTATTGTGTAAAAAGAAAAGGAGTACTTGTGGCACCTTAGAGACTAACCAATTTATTTGAGCATGAGCTTTCGTGAGCTACAGCGAGCTGTAGCTCACGAAAGCTCATGCTCAAATAAATTGGTTAGTCTCTAAGGTGCCACAAGTACTCCTTTTCTTTTTGCGAATACAGACTAACACGGCTGTTACTCTGAAATCTATTGTGTGTACCAATGAGAGTGTGTATAAAAAGGCTATGTTATAAAGGCTATGTTTTGAAATTTTGGTCCCTAATTAACTAGAATACCCAGGGACCCATTACAAATTCTAGCTTCAGAGCATGAACTGAAATTCTGAAAGAGGCCTTTAATTTCACATCTTACATGGAATAATTAAAAATACACTTAAATACCACTGACTTGAAAGATTCTTCAGCTTTCTGGTACAGTACTCTCTCTTTTTAAAATCAGGTTTCCCATTAGAGTTGGTAGACTCAAAAGTGGTGGAACATGCAGACATGTCCTCTCCCTGGGTTGCTCAATGGGTATGTGTAGGTTTACTCTGCTCTCTCTACTACCATGGTGCAGATTTCATCCTCAGAGTGAACTAGAACATTCGATGTGACAAAGTGGAGGAGCTAGGGCCCTACCTCCTCCTAGGCCATCCCTGACTTCTTTCAGGTAATTTGTTTCTGTGTAGTACCAGGAGTTAGACCTCAGGCCACAGCCATACTAGATAAAAATGCCACTGGTCCTACCACTGCTCAGCAGGAGGTTTAATTGACATGACTTTCAGTGTTCTCAGCATTGCAAGCATCTTGCTTAAACTAGGGTCCACCCATGGGTCACAACCTGAAAATGGGTCACCAGAATGTGTCAAAGGGTTGTGAGGCTGGCTGGGCTTGGCTCTGCACTCCAGGTGTTCCGACCTGGTGCAGGAGGTAACAGTGCCACTCAGGTTTGGCTGGACAGCACAACAACCATGTTTTATCTCCTAGAGCTGGAACTTCCCTCTGGAAAGTGCTTCTCTCTCTTTTACAGTGCATGGACAGATATTACATTAGACAAGTGGGTGCTCAGCACTGTGAAGGAGGGATATGTCATCTAGTTTACTTTCCTCCCTTTCCACAACCAACCTTCCCTGTTCCTTTTCAGGGACCCATCTGATGAGGCTGTTCTACTTCAGGAAGTACAGTCTCTTTTTGAAATTGGGAGCAACAGAGAAAGTTATTTACCAGCACAGAGGAAAAGGTTTCTATTCCCATCATTTCCCCAAAAAAGAGATGGTCTAAGGCCCTTTTTTTGGATTTGAGAAAGCTGAACAGATTCATCAAGAAAATCAAAGTCAGGATGGTCATCCTTGCATATATTTACCCTTCCTTGGAGACTGTTATGCTGTCCTTGATTTGCAGGATGCTTACTTTCATGTGGCAATACAGCTAGCCCACAGAAAGCATCTTCAACTTGTAGTCAGGAACATGCCAATACTGCCCTTCGATCTGTCCTCAGCCCAGAGGGGGTTTGCCAAGAGCAGGCCAGTTGTAGTGGCCCATCTTCTTCCATCCAGAATTCAAATATTTCCTTATGTGGATTAGTCTGAGGAATGTCAAAGGGATGGGTCCAAAACACTATCTTCTTAATCAGATATGTTCTTTCATCTAGAACTAAAGTTAACTGTAGAGAAATCGACATTATTACTAACATAAAAAATAAATTTCATAGGGACAGATCTCAACATCAAGACTGCCGAGGTTAACCTCCTGCCAGACAGGTTGCTAACATAACTGAAGAAAAACAATCATCCAGTCATCCTTTGTGAAAATCTTGTCTGAGCCCAGGACAACAGTGCATTCTTGCCTCCAGCTCTTGGAACACATGGCCTGCATTACATGGCTGAGTATGTCAGAATTCAACTGCAGGCCTGGCTTCACTCAGTATACCCTCCAAGCAGACACTCTACGTATGTCTACACTGCAGACTCCCAGCCGGGTAGATTCATGCTAGCTTCACTAGAGCTAGCATGCTGAAAATAGCAGCATGGATGTTGCAGAGTGGGTAATGGCTCTGGCTAGCTGGCTCTGCTCAAACCAGCGGGTCAGATGCACTTAGACATATCCTGTCTGGACATACGGATTTGCATACCTGCATGAGAGTTTCAGTCTTTGAATTGGTGACTAGATTCCCAGAATGTCTGCAGAGAGGTTCCTCCCTTACCCCCAGAGCCAACAATAACTCTTGTAACAGATGCATCCACTATGGGTTGGGGTGCCCATCTGAGGCAACTTCAGGCTCAAGCACTGTGGACATCAGAGGAGACTTCTCTCCATGTAAATGTATTGGAGCTTTAAGCAATTTACCAGGTCTGAGACTTCCATCACTATCATCAGGAATCAAGTGGTTCAAATTCTTACCAACAATACCACTGCAATGTTTTATCTGAACAAGCAAGGTCAACTCAGTGATCCACTTCTGCATAAAGCACCTTATTCTGCTACTGGCATTTCAGCCTCCCAGGAGCGAGAAATACTAGAGCAGATACGCTTGGCAGACACTTCACAGAACACCATGAATGGTCTATAAAAAAGATAGGGTATAAAACAAACCTTAGTTAAGCAACTGCTTAACTGATGACTTGTGCCACCTTTCTTAGGTTCTTCTAATTTCAATTGCTTAACTAAAGAAAAGGACTCAAGTGTTGAATTTACTTTTATAGCGTTTTAATAAATATCCCTAACAGCAACTAATAATGTAGGATATAAGAAGCTAAAAAGAGTATTAGACTATGACTTGGCTAATGCAAAATAGAAAATTGGTTGATATAACTGATCAGGTTTTCAGAATCAAATCACACAACCACAATAGAAAATGGCACTTGTACTCAATTGCTATCTTGGAAAGGTGACTTTGTTCAGATTTTTGACGGAGTCCCTCGGGTCTCACTTGTGTCAATTGGTTGGTTAACTCTGCTGTTTCTAACACAACTCAGGAAAAACCATCCAAAACCTAGCTTTCCCAATAAATGGTATTAGTCCCAGGATCTGACTAGCACTCCTAAGTATCTAACAAACTCCTACACTTATGACATACTGTACATACTGAGTGCAATTCAAAATCTTTGCACATTTGGTCTCATATTACGTCTGTACACACAAGAGCTTGAAAGGCAGTATGAAACCATTAGCTATGGTAGATGCATGTACATGGGCACCGGGTTCGTATGATTTTTTGGTGGTGCCCCGAATGGGTCCAAGCAGAACAGTCCCAACCATAGGACGGTCTGGGGCAACCGCCCAGGGCCCCATGGTTTGGGGGACCCCCCACTTCAGGGGGATGCAGGGTCCAGGGCAGCCTGGGAGGCTAGTGGGGGGCCTGGTGCCAGCAGCAGTGAGCCACCTGGCCCCACCCCGCTGGCTCCTGGTGCTGCTCGGGAGAGGGAGCGGAAGCCAGAAATGGGTGGGGACTTGGGGGAAGGGGTGGCTTGGGGGAGGTGGTGGAATAGGGATGGGGAGAGGGCGGAGCGGGGGTGGGGCAGGCTGGGGCCTGTTTGCTCACTGCTGCAAGCGCCAGGCCCCCCGCTAACCCACCAGGTCGCCCTGGACCCTGTGTCCTCCTGAAGCACTGGGCCTGGGGCAGTTGCCCCGATTAATCCTATGGACAGGACAGCTCTGAAAATATAAGCCCAAACATTGGTGGAGCCGGGCCAACGTTCTTGAATATTGGTGAAGCATTGGCACCACGGGCCCATATAACTCGCTGCCTATGCACATGTACAGTGTTCTGTAATACTAGTTAACAGTAACTTGTTCAATTTAAAGCTTGTTTATAGCAATCATGATTGGAACCTGTCACAAAACACAGACACACACACTAATTTTGTGACAATCTTTAAAACACACACACAAACACACACGTACACTTCTTTACTAATTAGATACTCAGATGCAGGAAGTGGTTGATTGATTGGGTCATCACCCAAAAGAATATCTTTGTTACTTACCACCAAATCTTTGCTCAGTCATCAGCTTTCTGTTCAGTTACCATTCACAGCAGGAGTTGACAGTGCAAACACAGGTGAAGTGAAGGACAGATATGACTATAGTCTTTTCCCAGTGCGCTAGCACGTAACCCAAGTTACTGGAAACTAAAAAGAGACAATTAAAGGTGTCTATCCTGATATGTACTTGATGTCACCACGAGGACTCATAGGTGGCCAGCCCAGGACTTCAGTCTTTTCCCTTTCAGGTTTCTTTGGCTTTCAGGAAGAGATGTTCTGAAGGAGACAGGCCATTGTATCCTATTTCTTCTGGGTGGGCCAACTTGGATCCTGTTCTTGGAGTTGCTGGTGCTGACCAATCAGATGGTGACTTGTACTTCTTTTGAAGATTTGAAAGATCCAAGCAAAATGAATTGTCCTGTGTCACCATCCAGTCAGGGAATGAGACATGAGCTTTTGATTTCTTGCAATTGGGACTGAAATTTTCCAATCTCTTTTCCAATCTATAAGTGGCTATTCTTTATAAATGGATTTGTAGCTAATTTTCTCTTGCTCTTTCTCATTTGTCTTATGGGGGCACTGGAATAAGCCTGGTATACTGACAAGATGAGCACTTGGGTAGGTGGTGTGAACTTGGCAGATCACCAAGAAGGGTGCACCCCTAGATTCTGATATACACAAAATTTTCTGCGGAAGTTCTGCTTTTTTCTAATCTTGTCACATCATCCTGTGTAAAACAAGTTAGGCGATAACTGTTGGACAAGCATCTCTCTGTATATACCTTGAACACCATTTGGTTTGCTCTGATTAGCAACATACCTCCACGAGTCACTATCTGTTAGCTCCTTGTGGTGCATCCCTTGCTCAGTGTTGCAGATATACTTCCTCAAGTTGAAGTTTCTCCGTCAACACTCTGCTAGCTGCGGAAATGTCCAGTTTGAAGTTCATATAATTTATATAAATTCCATCCATATTCTTTAATGCTCTTTAAACTTGTTTTAAAAGTCCATTGTACAATGCAAAGTCACTTCAAGAACTGTTGTTCTCCAGCAGGCCAGAACAGCTGTATAAATCTTCCATTTCTGTTCTTCTTTTTTTAACAACCATTGTGGGACCTTGTTATGTATGTCTGAGCTGAGTCTGTCCATTCTTAACCAAACACTTCCATTTCTGATTATTGTACTCTGTGGTCAAGGGTCCTTATAAACACACTATTTGGTTTCAGTTCCTTTTTATTTAGTGCCTTTTTATGCCCAGGTGTATTTCATTAACTTGATAGCTTGCTTAATTGCAAACATTAGACTTATTTCTTCACTTTCTCACTTAAACAAAAAGAAATCCATATGAATGCAACCCCTTTCTTTCCTAACCGGATTGTCCATGAAGTAAACCCTGTCGTTAAAATTCACAATTATTTGCCCAAAGCTGTATCACTTATAGTTGACTTCTCTTTTATACACATTTTAATTATAATATTAGATTCCATCAAGCATCCTTACCATTGCTATCAATGAAAACATTTTTGGTAACAGTTACTTCTGCAAGGATGGTGTCAGACCTTCTGGCATAAATATTACTTGATGAGCCTTCTTTCATGGTATTCCAGAAAGTCAAGGTCTCTTTTAGGCCATGCCCTAAATTTTAGACCAAGATTGTTTCAGCATTTCACCTCAGTCAGACCATGCATCTTCCAGTGTTCTTTCTGAAGCTTCATTCTAGCAAGGCTGAGGAAAAGCTTCATACCTTGTTTGTTTGGAGGACTCTGTCCTTTTACCTAGATAACACAAAGGCTTTCAGATCATCTCCTACACTTTTCATAGTCTATACTGAAAGGATTAAATGGAAATCTGTTTCAGCTCAGTGTACATCCCATGGCATGTGATTGTATCCAGCTTTGCTGTGATCTAGCAAAGGTCTCTCTTCTGAGGATAACAGTCCTTTCTGCTAGGGCTCATTCCACTTTTTGAGCAACGTTCATATAGTGGATACTTGCAAAGCAGCAAAATAGTTGTATTTACTTCCCTTCTTCAGATACTACACCATTACTCAAGCTTCCTGAGATGATTTGAATTTCAGCAAGTCGTGCTGTGGTCTCTCTTCACATAATTTAAAGTCCCATTACTTGAAGGGAAACTACTGATGAATCACATACAGTGGAATGTGAATGTGCACAATCACTCAAAGGAGAAAAAGTGATTAATTACCTATACAGTAACTTGTTCTTTTATGTGTCCTGCACATATGCATTCCACAACCATCCCACCTGCTCCACTACTTCAAATATTCACTAGCTGGCCATGTGAAGAAATAGAGATGGAGGTGGTGGCCAACCCCCTTTATACTTTCAGCTCCATGCACAAGCAGAGAAGGGGCACATCTGTCACATGCTAATGCTGTTGGCAAAAGTTTCCAACTTGAGTGCATTGGCCTCGCATTCAACTACTATCCACCATTTAGCTTGCTAAACTTAGAGGCCCAGAGAACAGTTCTCCGATGCATGTTGGCAAGCAGCCAGTTCAGAAAGTTTGTTGTCAAGGAAACTCCACTTCTGACCCCGAGAAAGCCATCTAAGGTGTGATGTGAGCTCACTCACGCTATTTGATCTATGAAAGGGAGGTGGCCAGCTGGGTGCTTTAGAAGAGGAGCCCATCTTATACCTAAATCACTGCATTGCCTAAAAGGACAGCAAGGCACATGCACTGTAATTAAAAAGGATGAACACTCAAAGTGGCTATTCATTATAAATGGATTTGTAGCTAATTTTCTCTTGCTCTTTCTCATTTACCTTACAGGGGGTGCTGAAAGAAGCATGGTATACTGACTAAGTGAACACTTGGGTAGGTAATGTGAACCTGTCAGATCACCAGGATGGTGGCACCCCTAGGTTCAGATATACACAAACTTTTCTGAAGAAGTTCAGCCTTTTTCTAATCAAAAGCAAATAGTCAACTTCAATCCACAGGGGACTTCAAATGAATTCTGAATTGAGATTTACCTGTTAAATTAAATAGCAGACTTTCAGCTTTGGGCAGCAATGCTATTATAAAAGCTAGATTGTCATTTGATTTACCAAGCACTTCTTTGTGTTGTCTGCCACTGCAAACCCACAGTCGAAAACTTTTGATATTGGTTCCAGTAAGTCCCTTAAGCTCTTGTTCTCAGGAGGCTGACATTTTAATATGTCATTTTGCAACGAAGTGCAATATAATGCTGTGTCATTTCACTGTTTAATGGAACTCAGGAAAGTCTGGTCGAAATGTTGTGAACATAAAACTTCATTTCATAACCAGTGAAGATTGCTCAGTGACAACTGTGCAGTTCTGTCATTTATAAAACCCAAGCATTTAATAGTGAGGAAATGAATAGTCAGGGAAATCATAACTCTTACACTGCCTAGATAATAAGCAAATACCTTGGGCCTGATTCTCTGCTTTGTTAGTCCAGTTTTGCAGCAGTATGACTACACTGAAGCATAAAACTGGTGTGACTATGCAGAATCAAGTCCCATTTTATCACAACACAGATGGTTGGTTTGTTTATTTTTATCTCAATTTTAGTATCTTAATATTATCATGTAAGTGATATTGTTATATGGGAAATATGTTTCAGTTGACAGCATTTGTCATTTCAAGTATTTGTGTCACAGGATGTGCTGTCTGTTTAAGGACATGTCTGGGCTAGCAGATCTCTGCTCTAATTTCTCTCCCTTTAAGGACAAGCTTTTTGGGATGTATAGTGCCCCAGGTCAGGTGACTGTAGGCTGCTGCAAGGCATGCTGGAAGAAGTGCTATGGAATAAAAAATTCAGTCTTTACCCTGTGGAAGAGGAGACATTAGAATTGTTGTGGATTTCTCCTCTGAAGAAGCACTCAGACAAGGTGATGGAGGTCTGAAGAAGCAGGATATAGAAGGATTTCTGATTTTACTTTAGGAATATTGTTGATTAAATGATTTATTAAATGGAGTGATGATGAAAGATAATCAGGATAATGTAATCATGTTTTCTGAACAGTGGAGCTGGGTGTGATCAAAGAAAAGCAAGTACAGTAGAACTCAGAGTTACAAATATCTCTGGAAAGGACGTTGTTCATAACACTGAAATGTTCATTACTCTGAACAAATAGTTATCGTTCCTTCAAAAGTTTACAACTGAACATTGATTTAATACAGCTTTGAAACTTTACTATGCAGAAGAAAAACACGCACAGAAACAGTTTCCTTACCTCATCACATCTTTTTTTAAACTTTCCCTTTATTTTTTATTTTTTTGTAGTTTACGTTTGACACAGTACTGTACTGTATTTGCTTTTCTTATTTTTTGGTCTCTTCTGCTGTCTGATTGCATAGTTGCAGGTCCAAATGATTTGTGTGGTTGTCTGGTCAATTCCTAACTCTGGTGTTCGCAACTCTGAGGTTCTACTGTAGTTAGGTCACTTACTAAAGAGGTCCTGATATACAGTCCCCCTAACATGAGCTTCTCATAACATTTTCAGTTTCGTATAATTTTTTTGGTGCAGAGCTAAGGAATATGGAGGGGGAGGGGCCACTGCAGTATGTTTGCAGGAGTTGAAGCAGTGTAGGGGATGTGGGATTAGAGAGGCACAGGGAGGGGAGTGGCAATTAGGGGGTGGAGGAATTAGGGTAAGTAAGTGGAGAAGGGTTTGGGGCTATGGTATTAGGCTATGGTTTATTAGGCTAGGGTTTGGGGCTATGGTATTAGGCAAATTAGGCTGGTGGGGGGACTAATGGGAAGGGAGAGGCTTTGGGCCAAGGGCAGAGGGGTGGGAATTTCGGTGAGAGGCTGGGAGGGGTGACAAAAGGGGTAGGTTGCAAGGGAAGTGGGGAGGATTAGGGACAAGGGGACCTTTTAGCTCGACATTCTTGCCTCCATTTTGAGCTTGGTGTTCCCTCCCTTGTCCTGGCCTGTGGGGGAGGTAACAGAAGCCAGAATGAGGCAAGGCTGAAGAAAGCCCTGTGTTTTTTAATCCATTAAAATATATGAGAGACTAATCTACAAAAAAAGTCTTCAACATAATTGAAATAAGAACAAAAATCTGACCTAAATCCACAGCAGCACAGAAATAAAAGGATGAGGATAACCTTCTTTTCTTAAATCACTTCATTATAGCACATTATTGCATGGGCTTTAAACATAGGAAAAGAGGACTTAGAACTGGAAGGGACCTCTTGGGTCATATTCCCTGGTATCGCAGGCAATCACATCACATAGTCCTGTTCATAAATTTATCAAGCTCCATATTATAACTGGTTAAGTTGTCTGATCCACTACTCCTATTGGGAGGCTGTTCCAGAACTTCACTCCACTGATGGTTTGAAGTAATCTTCTAATTACTTTGGAATAACATCCAGTGTCACATCTGTGCTACAGGACCCAGGCACAGTGAGGTGAATTAACAAGCCATAGCTATTTTGTAGCAGAGTTATTTGAATTTTTTGTAATATATCATAAATAGACAATAATATGTTGTACCCTTCTAGTCTGTCTATTATCACACAAGTTCAAATCATTTGCATTTTTAGAGAGATTTAGCTCTGCAATACCACATAATGTTAAAATAGAGGAGATCAGAAGTCAAGGTGTAGATGGAGCGCTCTTTAACGTTTTTGTTTTGGGCTAAGAAGAGTATGCTTTGCAGTCTGCTCCTGAAAATCCAATTTTTAAAAAAATTATGGCATTGTTCATTTTGTCTTTCCATCCTTTGAAAACATCCAGCTGTGATAATCCACCAAAGCTTGTATGATCATGGAATGATGACCTTTTCTGTTGGCATATTTCCTGATCTGAAGAGGTGAACACAGAATGAGCACCAAGTTCCCAGCACAGTACACAAAACCCAGCTCTTTAAATACCTCAAGTAATCTTGGGCACATCTGTCAGCTAGATCACATGCAGCCTATATTGTCATGTTTACTCTCTCCACAAAAGCAACCACTATGTGGACTCCCCTATACCAAATGTGACCCCTACTGGCCAATAGTTATCCAGGGTGTAGCCAGTTTCCACAGTGTGATTGATGCTCTCACACTGAATGGAGCATGTATTCTGGTTTTCTGGAGTTGCGGTGATTGGGATAGCTCATTCCAGATGTAGAGAAAAGTCTCTGTATGCTGTGCAGGGGTGTGGGGGTGTGTGGGAAGAGCTATCTCACCAGCCCAGGAAAGAATCAGGGCCATGCTCATGTCTGATTGAGGCCCTTGCCTCAGAGCACAATTTATTCAAACACAAATCTCCAAAGTAACATAAAACAAAGTGATTCCCCTGGCCACAGCAGGCTGCAGTCCCCAGGAGCCATTCCCTTTGCTTCTCTTAGCCCCTAAAAGAAGACATGCTTCTATCCCCTGCTGAGTCATGTGACAGGCAGGCAGCCAGCCCTTAATATTCTGCTATGTTTCCCCCTGTCATTGTCACCTGACTCATCTTAGTTCTTTAGCCACTATTATTTGTCCCATGTCTCAGCAATAACTTGGTCCCACCTGTCTGTAGTTATGATGGATTCCTGACCAGACCCAGCACTCTAACCAGTAAGTCCCCTTCGTGTAATTTGTGTCAGTTTAATCCAGGGCACTGGGAGGAATGGAGTTGCATCACAGAGTTGTAGCATGAATTCCTTTAACAGCTAGGACTTGTCTACATGAATTAGTTGACGGCAAGCTGGGGGGGGGGGGAGTGAATCTACTCTCCACTAGCCTCCCACAGACTAACTGTCCATATGGACCCTGATGACGTGCATTAACCGTTCTTAAATTTGCTTTGATCTACTCCTCTTTGAATGGGATGAACTGCTAATGCACATCTTCAGGGTCCACCTGGGCAATTAATCCATGGCAATTAATCAATTGATTCACACCCAAGCTTGCTGTGAACTAAATGTTTGTGTAGACAAGCCCTTAATCTCAGGCTTTGGCTCTCCGTATGTTTTGCCAGAATACACTCCACTGCCACATGGACCTCTTGATATTCTTGGCAACAAATTAGTAGGAGTGAGTCAGAAAATTGTAAGATAAGAATGAGGTTTTTATTGTTCAGCCTGGCCTCCATTTTGTATGTATGTTGCAGAAATGACTGCATTTGCCAGGAGGTCATGGAGATTTGACTCTTTATTTTCCCCCAAAATTATCTTGGGCTTCAAAAAACTCATCCAAAACTTTCATAACCTATCAATTTTCATACATAGACTTACCATCTAGCTTCTGACTTCTGATAGTCTGCAGTCCTTCGACAGCTTTTCCTCCCTATGACTAACAAAGAAAGACTCCAGTCCTGCAATGCCATCTGCTACTGTGGTTCCATGCACCCTTGTGAAGACACATTGACTTAATATGGTCACAACCGTCTTTGCTAACAGATCACAATACAGGTAGAGCTGGTCAGGACCTTTTCAACACAACTTTTTTTTTTTCCATGGAAAATTTTGGTTTGTTGAAACTGAAACTTTTTGTGAAAACTTACCAGTTTTCATGAAAGTATTGCTGAGAGAGTTTCTCAGGTCCAGACTGGAATATCTAGTCAGAAAGAGAGTGAGTGAGAGCCCAGCAGAGCCGATAGTCTAGTAGTTGGGGCATTCATGAGGGATGTGGCAGACTCAGCCTCAAGTCCTTGTTCTGCCTGATTCAGACCAGGGGCTTGATTGAAGTGTGTAGTCAGTCTCTCTTTCCCTGCTCTGGCCCAATGAATATTTAATTATTTATACACCATGAAACAATTTCAACAGGAGAGAATGAGAGACAGAGCAATTCTACAGCTTGGTGTTGGGGCACTCACTTGGTTTGTGGGAGCCAATGTTCAAATCTCTGGTCTGAAGTGGGCAAAGTGAGATTTGAAACAAACTTTTCCACATTTCAGGTGGCTCCCCTAAGCCTCAGGCTATTGACTATTCTGAGGCATGTGTGCTCCGGGGGGCGGGCTTATAACAAAATTTTTTGCAAGGTCTTGATTTCAAAATAAATGTTGAAACCTTGATATTTTTGGCTAAACAGAATTCTTGTTTTCTGGCAAGCCCTAACTGTAGGACTGAACCTACACCTGTCTTAATTATAGAGCTACTTTATTAGTACAGAGAAGCACATCTCTAAATGAGAATTTGCATAGATTGTTTGCATTCTGGGAAATCCTTTAATGCTTTGAGGGATTGTATAGGATAAACTATTACCTTTTCTAAACGAAGTAGAAAATGCCATGCTGGGGAAAATCAAAATATTGGGTATTTATTATTTTTAAAGTATCATCTAAAGTTTTAAGCTTCTTGTCTATGTTTAATGAAGCTTGTAAATAATGAATAGCAATAGTTAATTAGTATTTAAAACAGAAGCTCAGTAGGTGCACTGCAATGTGGTAATGAAATGCTTAGTTAGAAAAATACTTTTGTAGTCACATTCTTGTGAAGCAATGTCTAAATCCAGGAAGAAGTTTGGTTTTTTGAAGGTTTGTATTCTCTAAAGATGTTCCAAAGGCTCTTCATAATCGTTTTTCCAATTAAGTGTCAGTTTGCATTTGCATAGGTATCAATATAACTTGTGTATGGAGACACTATTGATAAATTATGAGAAAATGACTGAGAAATTATGAGAGGCAGTGAGGAGGAATTATGAAATGTTGGCTTGGGGAGAAATGAAGTTTTCGTTTTAGCAGTTTTAGGCTCATTAAAATGTATGAAAAGTAAATTGTTTTAAGTTTAATGTACACTAGATTTTAAAGATTTTTTTTCTGAGTTCCCTTACTAGTTATTAACCCCTTTTATTTGATATGCTGGTGAAGTGTAAAGAGAAACATAACACCAGTAACTTTCTTGGCAACAAAATGTAGTGTTGTAAACCCCAGATCATGACCATAGTCCAGTGCATTATCCAATTCCATGACCACAGAAAATGCTGGTATGTTTTGCTCAGCAGAAACAGCACCCAGATACTGTCAGTGTGAAATTCTTTTATTTTAGTATGAAGGAAAGAGCAAAAGTAAAGTCTTCATGTGTGACCTTAACTTTAGCAATTCTTGATTTTGCCGTGCTTGATTTATGCAATCTTAATGTTTGCTTAAGGTAGCTTTTAGTGTGGGATGCACTATTTTTTGTAATAGTTTTACATTAGACTGTGAACTCCTTGAGCCAGATGTTCAACCGGAGTAAATCAGCACAGCTCTAACAGTTTCAACAGAATTATACCAATTTACAGTTGCTAAGAATCTCGCCCCATGTCATCTTCTAGTAGTGGTAAGCATGCTATTAACACTCAAATATCATAATACCTACCACATTTCCTAGCTGTACAAACAGCCTCTGGTCTTAGTGGTTTCTAAGCATAATGTATAAGGAAACCATCATCTACTACATAATGAAATGTGATCCTTTGCAATTCCTACTTGAGTTAAGGTCAAGATCATTTAATTGTTCTCTGTTGAGCACTGTAGCCATTCTGCAGTTAGAAAATGAAAAATAATTAATTATAATGATCAGTTATTTGCATTGGTAATCTTATATACACACACTTGAATATTCTGTTAAGATATAGAATGGTCTTTCTCACTGCATCGTTCTACAATGTATAATTAAAATAAATGGCTGATTTCATTACTTCGCCCATCATCAGCCATTGTTTGTTTCAGTACTTTGAATGTCATCAGAGTTTTGACTGGATAAGGCTAAAAATGGCTTATATGTATGCATAGCAACTATGACCTCACCATGGTACAACCTACCTGTCAAGGAGGAATGAAGATAGATCTAACCTGGAAAAACTGTCCAAACCCAGGCGCTAAGAGACTATTTTTTTCATGATAGAAAGCAGTCTATTAGTTTTGTTTTTTAAATAGTATTATGAGAACACATCCCTCACTTCAACTTGACTTGCATAACTACAAAATCATATTTTAGAAAACTTTATTTCTCGCTTGTGAGTAACTTCCTATGAAATCTGACTCTCTCCTCATATTTCTCACACTGAAGATGTTTGTTTAGCCACAGAAAACAGGTACCAAATGAGCAGCGGGAGTGCAATTATTCTACATGCTGCCCAGCCAAATGTGTCACAACACTACCCCTGGAGGGACCACCTCTGAGAGTGAGAGGGTTGGTTTGTTTCTCTCCATATTCACTTCTTAGCCTCTCTGAGAAACTGCCAACAAGAATTTGGTCTAGCACTAAATATGGGTGGTGACCACTCAGCTATCCAAGGCTAAAGTGCCTGGCTAAACTGCTTCCAAAAATTAGATGGATCACAAATAGTTTGGACCTTGTGATATTTTGTATCGTTGTGGCTCTTGCGACGCACTGTTGTGATTTTGTACGCGCTGTGCTGTCTAATTCTTGTTAGGAGCTGGAACTGCATTCTGGCACATTTTAACATCTTCTGGTTACTCCCATCGTGGGTTACATTCACTCCATTGAGCTATATATGCAAGACTCTGTAATATATTATTACTATTACAAGATTTTTTGGATGCCCAACCAAACCAAACCAAACCTCCAGGTCTTGCCTATCACTGCTAGCAATTTGGCATGGATTGTAAAAGAGAGAGCTGGAATTAATTTTCTACGCGTCATATATAGAGTGAGTGAGTGAATAGCATTATTTTCAATTCCTCTGTACAATCACATATGCCCTCCAGACAAAGAACTTGTCATTCCCAAATGTCACTATTCACTTGTTTTTGGATTCTCCAGTACTTATGGATATTGACTTTTTGTAAACAACTTTGTACTTAAAGAGATACTAGGTCATGTTCACTCTTTGCTCCAGAAGAAAGTTGTAATATCTGAGTTTCACCTTGACTCAGCACAAACCCCAGCCACCCTAATTACACTGTCTCTCCAGCCAGCAGCACTGCTTGTTTTTTTTGGTGACAGAAGATGACTGCAATCCTTTCTGGCAAGGGGAAGTTGCAGCTGCCTTGTGAACATCAGGCTTCCTCCTTGGAGCCCTGAGTCTTGTTTTGGAGTGCAATTCAGAGCAGTGAGGGGTTGACATTACTTGCCCGGTAATCTTGGGTGCTGTAAACGCTCTTCTGCTGTGGCTCACAGCCAGCAGACAAGCATGCGATTCTCTGAGTATCTGTGTGCTGTGCAACCCTGGTTCAGCACTCTGACGACTGCAATCTGCCTACAGCACAACAGCTCCACCTTGGTCTCCACCAGCCTTGGTTACTGCTTGTAGGGTGATCCCAACATGCTGCCAGTACCAAATTTCCCCAAAACCATCTGCCCTGAAGTGTCCAGCCCTCTCCTGCAGTGCTCAGGGAATTAATAAGGTGTATTTCTACGTTAGAGAGAAAAAACATAGCTTATTACTTTATCTGGAATTAATAATCTCTTCAAATCAAACACAGCACTGGGTTTGTTTAGATTAAAAGGAATACAAATTTATTAACAAAAAGAGAGGTTTTAAACTAGTTCAAATAGTAGGGATCAAGACAAAATGGTGATAATCAAATACAAGTAAATATGCTTTCTAGTTTATAAGCCTTAACCAATTACAGCCTTGCTTCAGCTATTTCTGACTTTCTCTCAATCAAGACCTTCCACAAAAGTACAAGATGCTGGCTTCCTTTGTCTTCCTAGGTGAAAGATCTTTATCTGAGCAGGTTTCTTACCTATATTCAGTTCCTAGAGACTTCAGCGCTTGGTTGCAGGATCCATCTTTCTTAGCTTACAAGAGCTCTGGCCCCTTGTATCTATCCTTTGAAGAATATCAGTATGGCTTCTTATCTCTCCTTATATCTTCTCAAACTCATTGATTTGTCCCCAGACTCAAGATAACCTTATAATGTTCTTTCCTTCCTGTGGATTTCCCATTCCCCTGCTGATTCAAATATAAATTGGTTTTATATTGACCACACCTTGCTTAATTTCATTGGATACAGGTAGATAGATGTCTTCCCTTCTGTCTGAAAGAAAACCTGTTTCTCCCTTTGTTTGATCAGACTTTAAAGCATAATGTCAGTGAGTATTCATAATTCCTCATGTAGTATTAATACATATGTATTACAATTATATTAATCACCAGTGTGTCATTAGCTTTCATAAAAGACCTACTTGATGCACTTTTATAATACAGTAATATTGTATACAATCAGTTGATTCATTTACTTATCATTTGAGAGTCAGACCCCTTGTATTTATAGTCCAATAAACCATTGAAATAAATTCTCAACTAAAGTTCCTTTTCTTCTTTTAAGAAGAGATGCCATAGGTCTGGTGACGACTTCATGCTGGTCCTTCCGGCACTGGAGATAGCTAAAACATTATTGTGACAGGTTCCCCCCGGGGTACCACCTGGAACTGGGGTACCACTGAGCCCTCTGTCCCACCAGCCTCGACCCCCCTCTCACACTGTGCTGCTGTGACAAACTGAAAAGCCCTCCATATTTGCACTTTCACCAGCACTCACACGGGTAGGGACACACCCAGCTGCAGTTACACACAGGCTCTCTAACTACCAGCTTCCCAGTTTAGGACCCCAGAGCAGTACTGTCTTGCCCTGGTCAAATCTGGCCAATATATGGGTTTAATACCCGGTCCGCCTCTCCCTCAATGTGAAGAGAACAATGCATACTTCTGGTACCCAAGCAGAGATTTTCCTGAAGCACTCCAGTCAAAGCTCACTGGCTTGGATTAAAATGTAAAATAAGTTTATTAACTAAAAAAGATAGATTTTAAGTGATTATAAATTATAGCAAACCAATTAAAGCAGATTACTTAGTAAGTAAACAAAATGCAAACTAAGTCTAAGATGCTAGAAAGATAGGATATGAACCAGCAAATGCTCACTCTGGCTGATGAGACAGGCAGGCTGCAGATTCTTATGGGACAAGCTTCACTTGCTTTACAGCTTGGAATCCCCAGGTGTTTCATACACAGGCTTTAAATCCCTTTAGCCTAGGTCCAGCACTTCCCCCAGTTCTGTCTTTGTTCCTCAGGTGTTTTCAGAAGTCTTCCTGTGTGGGAGTGAAGAACCACAGATGATGTCACTACCTGCCTTATATAGCTTTAGCATATGGTGGGAAACGGTTCCCAGACCAGTTTGTGGAAAAATACTGACATCCCAACATGGAGTCCAGAACCATGTGGCCTGGTCACATGTCCTTGTAGAGTCATAGCAGCCACTACTTACAGGCTGTCTCGAGTGTTCTCAGGAAGGCTCACCAGGTGGGAGATAAGCTTCTCCTAAGGCCTGTTGTTTGCCTTAATGGCTCATTGCCCTGAATACGCCTTTCCCAACCAGCTACCTAGACTGAAAGCATCTTGTGTAGTAGACATTACCCAGGTGTAACTACATTTGAAGTACAGATACATAGTCAGTATTTATAATGTCAGATAAAAAAAATTATAAATGCATATCAATAGGATAATCATATTCAGCAAATCATAACTTTTTCAATGACACCTCACATAACTTACCTTGTACAAAATGCATCATAATTATGCCATAATCGTCTCATAATACTATTATGACGAATATGGGGTGAAGTGTCAGTTATCTCCTCCCCTTGTTAGCTTGATGGCTTTGTTTTCCTTTTATGTAAACGAACCTCCATTATCTCCTCCTGATGACCAGACCAGTCAGACAAACAAATACAGGTTCCTTTGTCTAAGCAGACATGTCTATGCATTTTAAAAACATAATTCTAGTACATATCCAAAACTCTTTGTAAGCACCTGTACATACACCATGCAAGAAAATTTAATGATCGGTGAGTTTTTAGTTTTCCAGTGATCCATTACATGCCATCTTTTGGGTATATATCATGACAACAGTGTTAGGTGTAGTGAATATGTCAGACCTGACAAGAATTGCTGACACAGCATAGTGAACAACCAGTGGGCCAATGTGTCACACCCTGCACTTGTGATTATGTCACTTTCTTTTCTCTCTCTATCCAAGAAGACAGTTGTGCTACTTGGCATTTCTATAGCGCTTTTAATCTTTAAAAATATTTTAGACATTAATTAATCCTAATATGTGATGTAAGTAAGTAAATTAAATTATTGTTGGGCATTTACAGTTCTGAAACTCTTGTGAGGTGCTGAATTGACCTGTACTTCGTTCACTAACATGAGCCTAACATCTTTGTAGAACTGGGCAAATAATGGATTTTTTTGGTTCACTGGCATTCCAAAAAATTGGCAAACAATTGGTTCAGGTTGACCAAAACAGTTCAACAAAATTGGCCAAATGTTCTTTGTTTTGACTGTGACCATTTGTAAATATTCGATTTATTTTATTTTTTTTTACAAATAAAATTAAAGGAAATTTTGACAGTCACTTTCAACGGAAAAATTGAAATGTTTTATTTTGAAAATGTCGAAATGAAATGTGCTGATTTTTAAAAAAAAAATTGTTTGGCCAAAACAGTTTGTTGAAACTAACATGAATTCATAAAACTTTTTGGTATCACTGAAATCTGCATTTGTTGCTGAAAAAGTTTTGGCCCAAAAATGTAGCCTAGCTCTATTTCTTTTGTGGCTCTGTTTTCCTTCTTCTGTTTTGGAGAGTTTATGTGCAGAAAGGCATCTGTTGCCTGATGAAGCTTTTAAAACACTTGCAAATTAGACACAGTTTTGAGTGAACCAAATGGCATTACTGAATTGTTAAAGCAGGGGACTGTGAATCAGGAATCACAGGTTATGTTCCTGAACTGCCAGTGAGTCACTGAAACCTTTTGTGCGGCCCTTGGAGATAGATCTTCCACCCAGCCTTAACTGTGCCTCTGTTTCATGTCCACAATATATGTGCAGTCACAATTAAAGCTACTATACAATTGGCACTTTGATTGTGCCTGCAATGTCAAGTGCAGAAATAGATGCCTTTGTTTACAAATCTCTCCTTTAAACTCTTTTTTTAACCCGTTCATACTCTGGCTCAATTTCTCCACACATAAGAAGAATATTGTAGTATGGCTAATGTTTTGGTAACTATAAAAAACTATAGTACTTTTATTTAAAATTATCTGTATGGTGTGGGACAATGCCAACAATTCCCCGCTCACTCATCCCACTGTGAGTACTGACCTCACATGGCTGCTGTTAGTTTTAATTTATCAACCTGAGGTCCTGCGATGAAGATGTTGAATAAGGCAATATTATTTTCTTCTGAAAAGTCAACAACAGGCAACATTTGCAGCAGTTACAAGATATTGTGCTGTGATTAAAAATAGTATAAAGATTCCAGCAATTAAATTCAAAGCCAGCCCACGTAAAGTTATATTTCTGTTCAGAAAATAAGAATGGGAAAACACTTAAATTATGCCTCACATAATCGTTGTCATTCTTGGAAATGTGACCTTCCAAAAGGCCTGGCAGTGCCTGCCATACTCAGGTAAAACTGTTAACTTCCAACAACTGAGTAAGAATGGCAGGACTGAGCCCTATGTCCATGAATGATGTTACAAGTGGTATTGCTTGATGATATTTCTGGAAGTATCCGGTTGAGTCCTGGTGGCTTAAGAGATGGAGATCTGTGCTAAATAGTCAGGTAATCAGAATGCTAGGGGTAGGAGAACAGGTGCAGATAAAATAAGCAGTAAGAACCGAGATTAATCTTTCTGCTGAATTTGAGCTAAACCAAATTTTATTTTTTTTTAAGTATGAAAATCTGGTCTTTGGGATTTTTAAAATTATATGTTTCTACTCCCCATTTTCAGGTGGCTTTTTACTAGCTGGTAATTGACAAAATAGTACAGGCCCCAAACAGGAAAACAAATGGGTCAGAAATCTCCCTCCCAACCATTGTTGGTAGGAAGATTCTACCACCTTTCTCAGTAAGTATTACAAGGAGTGATTAAGTCACAGAATCTGGCTCTGTGTTTTGTAGGTAGAATCCATTCAGTCAACTCTACCAAATGTCTATTGTTAAATTATGAAACAGCAACCCATGTCTATAAGTTTTGACTACCTGATAATTGGGAAATGTTTACTTTTAATGCACATATGAATACTTAATTCTATGTACTTATAAAATTCTATTACAGTAGATTAAAACAAAGCAACCATATGCTACAGAAAATAACTACCACCCCTCAATTAACATTAATTTATTGCAGACACATTAGCCATTGCTGTGTTTAATTTTGAGTTGGGTAATTTAATATTCACAGATTGCACAGTTTGACATTTTTTATGAGTTCATATTGCTTCTAATGTGTTTTTATGGTTTAATGTGAATTTTAACTGCATGAAATTAGAAATGTTTTCACATAGTTAACCCAAAGGATCCAAGAGTAGTTTTTTTTAAGTTAAATAATGAATATGGTTGATAGCTAAAGACCTGCCTGTAGTTCTGATGTATTGGGTAACTTGTGTAGATCATTACAATTTTCATGGGTCATCAGTCTCAGAAATATGGAGAATCAATCTGTGTTGATTCAATGTTGATCCTTCCTGTTCTACATTTATAAGAAACTCTGCTTAATGCTGTTTCTAATTTGATACTACTTTGGTGTATTTTGATTGGATATGGAGCAAACACTGGGAGTGGCAGAAATTGAGAAAAAAAGAAAAGGAGTACTTGTGGCACCTTAGAGACTAACCAATTTATTTGAGCATGAGCTTTCGTGAGCTACAGCTCACTTCATCGGATGCATGCCGTGGAAACTGCAGCAGACTTTATATACACAGAGAATATGAAAAAATACCTCCTCCCACCCCACTGTCCTGCTGGTAATAGCTTATCTAAAGTGATTATCAGGTGGGCCATTTCCAGCACAAATCCAGGTTTTCTCACCCTCCACCCCCCCACACAAATTCACTCTCCTGCTGGTGATAGCCCATCCAAAGTGACAACTCTTTACACAATGTGCATGATAATAAAGTTGGGCCATTTCCTGCACAAATCCAGGTTCTCTCACCCCCTCACCCCCCTCCCAAAAACCACACACACAAACTCACTCTCCTGCTGGTAATAGCTCATCCAAAGTGACCATTCTCCCTACAATGTGCATAATTAAGGTGGGCCATGTCCAGCACAAATCCAGACTAACACAGATACAGACTAACACAGCTGCTACTCTGAAACCAGAAATTGAGAAGTCTTTCATATTAAAGTTAGAAAGGAGTGGTACCAAAATTTAGTTCTTACCCTTTTAACTTTATTAATAGTAGAACAAGTGTCCTGGTAACAGTTTCCTATCAAATAACTAGATAATTCAGACAAATTGCACTGAAGATACAGATTCAGAGGATTTACGTGGTATATTAAATAATATGAAAACCAATTAAAGAGCCAAATCCCTTGCATGCCAAACCTAAATTTTGATTAGTCAGCCACTTTTATTTACTGTCCCCTTATCCGTATTCACTACTAGCTAGCAGTATAGCAACATACACTGTTGCAGTGTCTACTTATGTACATCTGAAGCATTGTATACATAATTAATATGATACCTCACTCTTGCCTTCTTAAAGATCGTTAGTAAATTTCAAGTGCAAGGACAAACTGGTCACCAAAGTGACTAAGTTTGTTCAGTCTTTATCATGTTTACACTCTGCATTTGACATTTAACATCTTTAGCTATAGCTACACTGTACAGTGGAATTATACTAGGGATAAATTTGTGGCACAATTGTTGGACACTGAGTTCTGAACAATTATTCAAGCAAAACATAGCATTTGCATTGCTGAGCCATTTATTAACAAAGTTTTTGAACCATAGACAGGTATTATTAGTGTTTAAAATGTTTATATTTTATTTATTGTGACAAAGTAATAAACTAGAATTTATTGCCTTCCAATACCATATTGTAAGTGACCAAGACTGAATTATTCAAATACTTACAGCAGAATTCTATTTCAGTACTCTCTCTTTTTTTCCAGAATATATTTACACTTCTCTTTACTTGAACTGTGCCCCAGCTTCATAATCTTGTATGGCTTTACTACTTTCTAGAATTCTGCATAGCACAGTGTTCATTCCTAACCTTTAGTGGTGCTGTGCTTTCATCCAGCTCTGTGAGAAAATCAGAACCTGTGCTATATCTGATTCTTCCCCCCCCTCCCCCCGCCAGGTACTATAATGAAACTGTGGCCTTTATTGGTTGATAAATTATTCACTTGACCTGCACCTTAAGACTCTTCTCCTCTTTGTTCCCACTCACATTGAAGTCAATGGGAATTTTCCTTTTAACTTCAATAGTATCAGAATCATGCTGATAACATGGTGGGGTTATGAACAAGGATGATACCTTTATTACCATCTTGCCAACATTTTACTTATTTACTAGATGGCTCTGAGCATTTGATGGTGGTGTGTAGTCACAATCGTGCATTGGGAGCAGTGTGGAAGCATGCTGACCAGTGGGAGCTCCAGTAGGCATGGCATATCACATGAACAGAGCACCTCTTGGAGCTACCATACTGGGAATACAAAGAGGCATGTGTCAGCTTGCTGTACCCTTGAAGATGGAACATCTATTCCTCTGTTCTATTCTGAGGAGGGGAAAGGGCAATCGCCCAACATCTTGTCTTTTCCCCTCCCTAAAATCTAAAGCTGACATCTTCACAAATCCTATTTGTGCACTTCAGTGCCCTGTTCCTTCTCCTTTCATTACACAAACATGTAGGGGCTAGGACCAATAGGTCCCTTAACTTCTGTGCTGAATCATGTACCCGACACCTTGAAACTCACGCCTCCAGCAATGCCAGGCTTACCTTGCTATGTACTGCTACTTAATTTATTTGGATTCCTGCTGGGATGCATGCACCTGTTAGCAGCTGTGGAAGAATACAGTACTCTCTTCCCCTGTAATTTATCTATGCTATATTAATTTTTACTGATGCATTCTCGTTTCACCATCTCTAAACCAACTTTTAGTGTATGTTTTCTGTCCTTTAATAAACTCAAGACCATATGTGACATGTTGAAACACGTTTTGTTGTAGCACAAGTTATAAAATAGTCTATTAAATCAGAAAGGCAATTTTCATTGCATTCTGAATAATCCTGAAACATGAGGGGAAACAATTCAAACTATTCCATTGAACTGCTTTTTAATGTCCAGCTCTCAGTGTTTGACAATAATAGAGCATTCTGAAGAGATGTAGATGACTTTAGAACCAGGGCCTCGGATTTTCAAAAGCGCCACTAACAGGAATTGTGTGCTGAATTTCCTGAAGTTCTTTTGAAATCCCAGCCTATTATTTTCTTTTATGGTGGTGGAGTCAGATAGCTGAGTATTAGATGAAATGTAAAGTAAGGTGGACTCACACCTTCCAGACAAGGAATTCATAATCTTGGACAATCTGGAAGAAGTTCATAGGGTTTTGTCATCTATTCCTTTCATCCTGGGCTGTTTATATTCCTCTCACATGTAGGTTGCAATGGGTCAGCTATCTAGTTATAGCTATCTGCTTTCCTGTTCAAGGTTATAAATGTGTGATTTAGTAGTTTTGAGGCATGTTGGTAACCATAAGAATCGAATGGTATCAAGGGTAATAATGTATAATGTTAGGGATCTGTGTTACTACTTTTTAAATAACCGTACTTGCTAAGATAGATGTTGAAAGGACAGTATAGTAAATCTGTAGTCCTAGTTGTTGATTTTAGAATGCAGACTGATATTGGACAGGAAAGTATTTGTCAAATCAGCAGTATTGGCAGCAAAGAACATTCTAGAGCTTGCTAGGCTTAGGCAAACTCAGTAGCAGCTTGACTGACTCTTGAATGGCATTGTAAAATATAGCTGATTAGTAGGGCTGCTGAGTTTCAGTTTTACTTGACAAACAGATAAAACGCACCCTTTAACAGGGTTGGTGCCCTCTCTGATTGGGTGGGTCCACAGTCTTTAAATCAGTCCCAGGCCATACCCCAGGGCTTCCTTCCTGGAGGCAATGGTTTTCCCTTCTTAGTCAGTTTTGGCCCCAGTCTTCACCTGGGCCTCCTGACAGTTCAGTCCCCTTCCGGGACGTTTACTGATGTCCAGTTGTAGGCCCCTCCCTAGTGGCCTATGTTGGGGGGATGCAGGCCTTCCCAATACTCTGGGTCCCAGCCCAGGAACCTAAGAATAGCAGCCATGCACCACTATGTTCCTTTAGTAAAACTGTCTTCAGTTCCTTGGGCCACTTCCCCGTGGCCCCAGCCTTCACCGCTCCCTTACCCTTAGCTCAGGGCTCTTCTAAGCTCTGGCCCAGTAGCCAGCCAGGAGCTCTTACTTGCTTTTCCGGTCCCTACTAGAACTGGGCTGTCCATTATGCTGCAGTTTCCTTTGGCCAGCCAGGATCCCCTCTGCATTCTTCTAGCTCCAGCAAGGATCTGCCTGTCTTTGGCTCTAGTTCCTTTTAATGGGGCCTTCCTGGGCCCTGGTTGGGTGCTTCCCCTGCAGCCACTCTAGCCTGTTTGGAGGACCTCTCCACTGCTCCTTACCTGGGACAAGTGTGGCTGGATCCTGAGACCTCCTGCAGGGGGCCTTTGGGCCTAGTCCACCCCGTCACACCCCCAGTTAAAAAAAATGAAATTGGTGTTTATCCAATAAGCACTAGAAATAGTAACTTGTATCTAAGGGCTTGTCTACACATAGCAGTGAGGCAGACTAGAGAGCTGTGATTTCTAAAGTTCACTAATGGGTTGCACATTAACTGGTTCATGTAGACCCTGCTGATGATCACCAAAGGTTCTCTAGTGGGCTTTAATGTAGTGCTGTTTTAAAAGGTAGTATGTTAAAGCACCCTAGGGAACATAACAAGGAGATTACTCATTACAATAGCATATACTGTAATAAGTAATGTACATTCTACATATTATACAAAGAGAGAGCTCCTCCAAACCCTGATTTTTGGACATCTATATAAAACTCAAAAATTGCTAAAAAATAAACCCTGAAAAATGAAATTAATAATCCCCCCCATACTAGAAGCTCTACTGATTAGATACTGGAATCAATGGGGGAAGGAGATTTTTCTGTAAGGGGGAAATTCATCCTCAGTCGGAGGGTCTAGACACCACGTATGTCCCACATAAACTCTGAGAAAGAACTAGAGGTTCATTAATTGTCTTCCCCATTAAACTTTTTATTTAGGTTTAAAACTTCAGCAGTTGTTTATTGTTTTGGAGTGCTGAGAAATGTGCTCCATAGAGTTAGTCTACTGGTGTGAGTGAAGCTTGGTCCCGCTGAATATTTTCCAAGAACCAGGAGAGCATCAAAAAAACCTTTGAGATCCATGGAAACACTTTGTACACAGCAAGTAACCATGGATCTCAGCAGCAGAGTGGTAACATTAAATTATTCCTTGTGCATAATTCTGCAAAATCCTGGACTGGGATTTAGTCTTTTTTAATGCAAAGCAGAAAGATTGAATTGGAGGATAAATGTTAGTGGTCTATAGTTGTAATCATTATGGCTACAATGTTCTGGTGGCACTTATAGTAAACAGGAAAAACACCACCACAATTTCGTGTAGCTTGTTTGAAAAAAGAGAGTTTCCTTTACCTAAATTTTAGGCGAATTGGGTAGCAGCCAGGCCATTTTTTTAATGGAAAATAAACAGATGCTGCAGTTGTGTAGTAAGGAGAGAGGGTAAGATTATAAACTGCTGTTGTGACAGCAAGTCACTTTATCACCAAAATTCTAAGGGCTCGTCTACATGGCAAATTAAGTGAATTAACTAAAGGTGCGAATTAAAACACATTTAAACCCCTGTGTGGATGCTCTCATTCAGAAATAAAGGGCCTTAGTGTGATGCTGTGTATAAGAAAGGTGGCCATTTATATCATAAATATAAATCCATAAATCTTATACAAACTGTCATTTAAGTTGTCAATGGAAAAGTTATGTTTGCTAAGCATCATTATCCTGTTTATATGCATGTATCATCTTTGTGTCTGAAGTTATGAATATTGGCTGTGTGCTTGTATCTTAAACCTGTGATATAAATCTATGTGTTGATGACACATCAAGGGCACTCTACTTTCACAATAGGCCATAGAAGAAACTCATTCTGCCCAGATAGAACATACGAATAGCCATACTGGGTCAGACCAAAGATCCATCCAGCCCAGCATCCTGTCCACCGACAGCAGCCAAAGCCAGGTGCCCTAGAGGCAGTGAACCTAACAGGCAATGATCAAGTGATCTCTCTCCTGCCATCCATCTCCACCCCCTGACAAACAGAGGCCAGGGACACCATTCCTTATCCATCCTGGCTAATAGCCATTAATGGACTTAACCTCCATGAATTTATCCAGTTCTCTTTTAAACCCTAGCTTTCACAACTTCCTCAGGCAAGGAGTTCCACAGGTTGACTGTGCGCTAAGTGAAGAAGAACTTCCTTTTATTTGTTTTAAACCTGCTACCCATTCGTTTCATTTGGTGGCCCCTAGTTCTTATATTATGGGAACAAGTAAATAACTTTTCCTTATTCACTTTCTCCACACCACTCATGATTTTATATACCTCTATCATATCCTCCCATAGTCTCTTCTTTTCCAAGTTGAAAAGTCCTAGCCTCTTTAATCTCTCCTCATCTGGGAACCGTTACAAACCACTTGTCATAAATATAAAGGGAAGGGTAACAACATTCCTGTATACAGTACTATAAAATCCCTCCTGGCCAGAGGCACAATATCCTTTTACCTGTAAAGGGTTAAGAAGCTAAGGTAACCTGGCTGGCACCTGACCAAAAGGACCAATAAGGGGACAAGATACTTTCAAATCTAGGTGGGGGAAAAGGCTTTTGTCTGTCTGTTCTCTGTGCTTGCCGGAGAGAGATCAAGAAAGCAAGCAATCCAACTCCATTAGAATTAGTAAGCACGAGCAAGGAAATGTGTGGCTTTTGATTTTCTCTGTGCTGAGAGGAATGTGTATTCCTGGTTTTCTTTTTGTAACTTCAAAGTTTTTGCCCAGAGGGAAATCCTCTGTGTTTTAAATCTGATTGCCCTGTGAGATTAGCTTCCCTTCTAATTTTACAGAGGTGCTTCTTTTACCTTTTTTCTTTCTAGTAAAGTTCTGTTTCTTTTAAGAGCCTGACTGATTTCTCTATTGTCGTAAGACCCAGGGATTTGGGTCTGTGATCACTTTGTAACCAATTGGTTAGGATATTATTCTCAAGCCTCCCCAGAAAAGGGGGTGTAAGGGCTTGGGGGGATATTTTGGGGGACTAGGAACTCCAAGTGGTCCTTTCCCTGATTCTTTGTTAAATCACTTGGTGGTGGCAGCGTATCCTCCAAGGGCAAAGAGTTTGTGCCTTGGGGAAGTTTTACCCTAAGCTGGTAGAAATAAGCTGAAGGGGTCTTTCATGCGGATCCCCAAATCTGTACCCTAGAGTTCAGAGTGGGGAGGGAACCCTGACATGGTGGCAGCACGGTGGGATCGTTTTGAACCAGAGATCATTTTGAATCAGAAGCACAAACCTTAGGAATTTTTTCTTCTTCTTCTTTTAGCTGCTTGGGGAAAGCAGGAGCTGAGAACAGCAGTTTTTTCCCCTTTTCTCTCTGTTTGCCTGGAGGCAGTGGTGTTAGGGTTTTCTTTAACAAAGGTGTTAGCTACAGCCAAGAAATTCACAATCGGGTTTTCTTTTTTTTCCTTTTTAGCTCTCGGGTAAGCTAGGTACACAGAAGCTAGGATGGCAAAATGCAATATCCAACAGAAACTAGAATTAGCTAAATTTGAAGCTGAAGAGAAACAAAAAGAACATGACAGACAGCCTTAAAATGCTTGGAGTTGGAAGCAGAGGAGAGGAAAGAGGTGAAACGCTTGAAGGCAGAGATGGAGAAGCACCGCTTGGAGGCGGAACACTTGGAGATGGAGTTAGCGCTGAAGCACTTAGATCTGGAAAAGGCTAAACTGAATCTACCAGCTAACTCTACCAATCCTTCTCCGGGTGCCGCTCCCCACTCAAGGAAATTTCCCACCTACAAGGCAGGCGATGATACCGAGGCCGTCTTAGAAGATTTCGAAAGGGCCTGCCTTGGGTACAACATCTCTACAGACCAGCACATAGTAGAGCTGAGGCCACAGCTCAGTGGACCCTTAGCAGAAGTGGTGGCTGAAATGGCTAAGGTACGCAAGAACAGCTATGAACTCTTTAAAAACAAGGCCAGAATTAGAATGGGGCTAACATCCGAGCATTCCCGTCAGCAGTTCAGAGCCCTACGGTGGAAACCAGACGTGTCATTTACCTGACACGCCTACCACATTGTGAAACATTGAGATGCCTGGATATCAGGAGCAAGTGTTAAATCTCTGGAGGAGTTGCCTTTCCTAATGCAAATGGAGCAGTTCCTAGAGGGGTTCCTGAGGAAATAGAAAGGTACATCCTAGATGGGAAGCCCAAAACTGTAATCAAGGCAGGGGAGATTGGAGCCAAATGGGTGGAGGTGGCAGAAAAGAAAAAAACTGGTAGCAGTTGGAGTGAATATCAGAAGGGGCAACCCGAAATGAAACCCTATCACCAGGGGCAACCCAAGGCCCCAACTACATTCCAAGGAAAACCCAAAACACCTTATTGTCCCACCACACCTGTCTCCAGCAACCAACCTTGCCCCAGTGACCAGTCAGCTAGGCGATGTTTTAAATATAATGAGCTGGGGCATGTGAAGGCCAACTGCCCCAAGAACCCCAACAGACTGCAGTTCATTACGCCAGAGTCACACCAAAGGTCCTCAGGCCCAGATGCCTCTCAGGTACTCTCAGAGCTAAGGGAAACTGAGTGTGGGTGGGAAGAAGGTTACAGTGTGGAGGGACTTTGGAGCACAAGTGTCAGCTGTCCATCAATCCTTAGTGGACCCCAAATTCATCAACCCAGAGGCCCAAGTGACTATTCAACCCTTCATGTCAAAATCTTTAAACTTGCCTACAGCAGAGTTTCCTGTCCAGTACAAGGGCTGGTCAGGAATGTGGATTTTTGCAGTCTATGATGATGATCCCATTCCCATGCTGTGGGAAGACTTGGCCAACTATGTGAAGCTAGCCAAGAGGGTGGGAATGGTCACCCGCAGCCAGGCTAAGCAAGCTGTCACACCTAGTTCTGTTCCTGAGACTTCAACAAGGGACCAGTCTGTGTTACCAGAGACCCAGACTGGGGGGGTGGAACCAGACCCCATGCCAATGTCTGCGACAGCAGTAGTGGATCCAGTCACGGAGACCCAGCCAGAGCCAGTCCCAGAAATGGAACCAGCAGAGCAACCAGCACCAGAACCATTGCCAGCACTGAGTCCAGCGCTTGCAACCCTGTCTATTGCTCCAACACCGGAGGGCACCACCGAGCCTGCACTGGCAGCAGCAGCAGACAACCCTACACAAGAGGCTCAGCCACAGCCTGAGGTACCACATAGTTCACCAGCGGAGAGTGGTTCACAGTCAACTGAAACAGCCCCATCACCTACATTGCTTCCAGAGGGACCAAGCCCAAGCCCAAGTCCAAATTCAATGAGGAACTGATGTCTCCAGCATCAAGGGACCAGTTCCAGGCCTAGCAGGAAGCAGATGAAAGCCTCCAGAGAGCTTGGACAGTGGCACAGAACAACCCACCACCTCTCAGCTCTTCTAATTGATCCAGAGGATTAGGGTTTGTCAGTTTACAGCCCCAGCAGGAGATGATGCTGAGTGGCCTAAAGGTGTCTACTATGAAGGTAAAAGTGACGGTGGCATGGAAGAGGTGAACCTCTCAATGACCCTCGGACATATGCAGCGCCAGCAGATCAAGGAGCTGTGCACTAGCTTTGCGCCGATGTTCTCAGCCACCCCAGAATGGACTGAACAGGCATACCACTCCATTAACAAAGGTAATGCTCACCCAATTAGAACCCAACCTTACCGGGTGTCTCCTCCAGCTAAAATTGCTATAGAATGGGAGATCGAGGATATGCTACAGATGGGTGTAATCCACCCCTCTGACAGTGCATGGGCATGTCCAGTGGTTATAGTTCTCAAACCAGATGGGGAGATACACTTTTGTGTGGACTACCATAAACTAAATGCGGTAACTTGCCCAGACAACTATCCAGTGCCGTGCACAGATGAGCTATTGGAGAAACTGGGACATGCCCAGTTCATCTCTACCTTAGACTTAAGCAAGGGGTACTGGCAAGTACCGCTGGATGAATCCACCAAGGAAAGGTCAGCCTTCATCACCCATGTAGGGCTGTATGAATTTAATGTGCTCCCTTTCGGGCTGTGAAATGCACCCGCCACTTTCCAAAAATTTGTAGATGGTCTCCTATCAGGATTGGGAGGATATACAGTTGCCTACCTTGACGATGTGGCCATCTTTTCTGATTCATGGGCAGAACACCTGTGCCAGATTAGCTCCCACACCCCAATAGTCCTGATCAGTTGGGTGATTTCTTTAAAAGAGCCAAGGAAAGTCAGTTTGAGAGAAGCAGCACAGGGAGCATGGGCTCATATCGGAAGGCCCTGAAGCAGGGTTTTGGAGGACTTCTGGGAGGCAGCAGTCTATCCTGGAGCGGAGAAACTCACAGGTAATCCAGAAAGGGCTGGGAACTGAACCCAGCAAAATAATCTTTTGTTTGTTTGGGACTTTCCTTTGGGTTTGTTACTCTTAAAGGGGAGTGAAACTTTGAGAGTGACTCGGCTGGAGGTCTGAGTCATGTGAAACCCCTAGGGGAGACAAAAAACCTTAAGGAGGAGGAAACAGTCAGGGTGCTTGCAGTGCAACATATGGCCATTAGGGGCATGACAGAGCAGGCACATTCTGTAACACTCAACCACAGTATAAAAACCATATTTTGAACATATTAGCAAAACCAAAAGGTCTTTTATTCCTCTCTTCCCCCACTCAGCTAGCTGAGATATGGAGAGTAGAATATCCATATTATCCATGAATTTGAGGGTTTGTCCTCTTTTACAGGTACTTTCATTAAAATACATCCTTAAAAAATAAGTGTGCTTAATTTTTCTATCCCTAAGTAAAGTCTGAGGAATTTTTTCAACTTTCTTTTTTTACCTCAGATTATCTTTTCTTTTGTAATACCATAGAAAATTCTCTCTAACCACCAAAATGTTTGATATTTTTTCCTCTTAATTTCTAAATAAAGTGTAGTTCATGGCCTAGTACAGCAGAGAAATTAACTTTGGATCACTGGACTTCTTTCTCGCATGGCTGGATCAAAGAGTATTGAGAAGCAACTAGAAACTTAGACACAGATAAAACAGATTTATGTCAGCCTAACTACAAATTCCCTACCAAGTGTAACTGTTAATATAGTGACTGCTTTTGCTGGAATTTAACAGATTGTGGTAACTGATTGTATTCCTCCCAAAAGGAAACTGTGTCCTCTTTGTTATATAAGAGAGGGAAAGGCAATGATGCTCAAGAATCGGTTAGTGACCTAATCGCCGGCTGCCAGGTGTGCTTTGTATAGTTGCAGAGCAATTTGTAACGCACAGTGCCAACATAATTCCTCAGTGTTTTACCTTTATGCTATAAGTTCTGGTATTAAAACAGTAATGTTGTGGAAAAACTTAGCTATTTCAGAAGAACAAAGATCAACCCAGTGGTGTGTTGTTTGTTTGTTTGGGAGGGAAGGAAGCAGGAAGTGAGTGGGTGATTATATGGTTTTTCTGACTTTTTTTTCCTTTTGATCTTCTGCATTATTCTGAAAAGTAAAGTTTGGATTTAAAAAAATATTAGAAACAGTAGGCTCTAATTTAAATCTGTTAATGGAAACAAACTATTCCAAAACATTAAAGATAACATCAAGGGATTAGGAAATCAAAACTTTTTATACCTGTTATGTTTATTAGGAAACAACAAAAATTGTTCAGATGCCTAGAGAGAAAGGGAAGGTGTGGAATCATTGGTGACTGGAGAGCAGAGAGTGGCTAGTAAGTGGAATTGACTGAATCTGGATGTTGGAGAGGGCAATGTGTGCAACCATGCACTATGACAGAGTCATAGTGTGATGTGTTGGACGCCCCTTTTGGGGTGTCATCGGATGTACTGGGATCCCACTGAGCCTGCCTGTCACAGCAGCTCTCAGTGGGAGGACTCAGCTAGGGGATTGCCCAGCACTCACATGCTCACTTCCTTTGGGGTGTAAACCCAAAATAATATTGTCTTGTGCTGTATATAGAGATCTGCACAGCGCACGCTCATAAAAATCGCCCCCTCCCTCAAGTGGAGGGAGATATGCACAGCTCTTTGCCCTTCGCCCCCATTTCTCCCCCCCCCCTCGTTATGAATTACACAAACTGGGTTTGGGGATAAACAAGAAATAAGTTTATTAACTACAAAAGGTACATTTTAAGTGATTATAAGGGATAGCAAACAGAACAAAGCAGATTACTGAGCAAATAAAACAAAACAAGCAGCCTAAGCTTAATTCACTAAAGAAACCGGTTACAAATAATTATTATTTCAAATTATTACAAATAATTATTATAAATTATTATTTATAATTATTTTATAATTATAATTTATAATTATAAAAAATATTTCTTCAGGTTCTTTCAGCAGTCTTCCTTCTTGTGTGGGGAGACAACGGAGAAGAGCCCTGATTGACTCACTTCCCAGCCTTAAATAGATTTACATAAGGTGGGAATCCTTTGTTTCCAGTGGGAAAATACCAGCAGTGTCCAAGGTGATACTCCGTACCAGGTGACATTATAGATGACCCTGCAGTGTCAAAGCAACATCCCAGGAATCTCCTCAGGAAGGTGGGAGATTAATATCTTCAAAGTTTTATTGTCCTACTTAAATGGCTCATTCAGGCTGATTGCCTACTGTCTGGTGTGCGTTCCCCCAAGTACACACACAGTTGTAATTGTTACATAGTCAACATTCCTAACTTCAGATACAGAAATGATAAATGTATACAATTTGGATAATCACATTCAACAAATCATAACCTTTCCAATGATACCTTACATGACCCATCTTGCATAAAATATATCTTAGTTATGTGATATTCATATAATAATATTTCTATAATTAATGGGGTGTAGCATCACACATGGTTTGCTAAAATCTAGAAACTTCTGGAAGGTTGGCAGAGCATCCAGTAATGTGGTTCTATATGAAGCTGCCTAGCTTTATCTGATTATAAGATTCTGGTCTTTATTTTGTCTAAAATTCCCTGGGAATTTCAGTGTTCATTACAAAAATGAAAAATGGGAGAAAATCAGTGCAAAAACTTAATTTCACAGTTTTCTGGGTAAATATTGGGGGACAGGAAGACAGAAGAAAAGTAACAAATAGAAAAAAGGAAGAGTTTATGAAACCATTATCTCTAAATCCCCATTATAAAAATAAAACCTTTTTTAAAAGTTCACTGTTGGTGACTTAAGCTTTATATAACGGATGGCAGTGCCCACTTTTCACAGAGGTGCAGAAAGTGTGCTGATCAATAGTCAGATGAGTGATTTGAATTAATGATTACCAAATATCAGTTTGTGAATTTAAATGATTCAACATGCCTAAAAGTTGAACGAATTGGCAGGTAAGAGGTGACTGATGACTAAAATAACAAAAACTACTTTTTCTAAAAAAATGTAAATATTGTCTAGATTTGTTAACAAGGTAGGAAGGATTGGTTTTCATTTCAGATTGCAGAAAAATCATTTTTAAAACTTAAATGCGCCACTGAATGAACCTTTCATTATTGAAGTGTAAGAATAGGTTATTGCTGAGTTTGATCTTGAGAGTCACATATTTTGGGTGCCATCATCATAGCCCAATTCCCTGTTTCAGGCCTTTCAACATCTGTTTAATTAAGGAGCAATATCCATTCATCTTCCATACCCTAAAATGCCAAAGATCAGTCAGTGACTGTGGCGTAAAAACAACTGAAAGGCAAAGACTTGAAACTTAGTAGGAAAGCTGCAATATTCTTTTCTGCTACCATCACTTTTAATGTAGCGCAAAATGAACAATGTAATGAAATGTCTGAAGCACTTTGTCCTAGATATGCTCTTCCAGCCGGATCTAAATGCACAAGTCAGCTACTAGATGTTCTAATTTTTCATTTGGAGTAAGAACCAATAGACTCAACACAGACACCAGTGCAGGAAGTATTTGTCAGACCTGAGAGATGACACAATAATGGCTACAAATTTTCCTATTTGGAAATATGCATTCCTACTTCATTCTATTGACTCTACATCTGAAAAGAAAATGCTATTGATGGTATTCCAAATGAGACCAGACAAGGAGTTGTGGCAGAGCTCCGATCTTGTCCCTGTGGGTTCCGTGCTTCCAGGCGGTTTATGCTAGCTTCAGAGGTTCACTGCAACCCTCCACGTAGCCCTTCTCTCTCTAGGGCCAGGGATACAGTCTACTGAGCCCTTTTCATCATAAGCCAGCAATGGAGGTTGGTGAGAGAATTCTTAGTCTCTGTTGCTCCTACAGCCTCATGCCAAAACAGTTTAGCCTCCTGACCTGACAGGGGCCTGTTTTCCCCTCCCAGGAGGTGTTTCTGTAATGGTGGGTTGGGGGGAACCCAGGCCCGCCCTCTACTCCGGGTTCTGGCCCAGGGACCCTAATAGTAGCAGTTGTTGTCAGCCAGCCTTTTACTGCCAGAGTTGCTACACTTCCCTGGGCCACTTCCCCACAGCTCTCCTGCTTCTCCCTTCTTCACCCTTACCTTAGGGCTCCCTTACTAATGACTTAAGGGTATCTTCATTAACCAGCCCTTCAACCACACTTCCTCTCCTCTGGCTGCTTTCTGCCTGACTGGAGTGAGCCTTTTTATATTATCAGAGGGGCCTTAATTAGAGTCAAGTGGTCACATTAGCTTAATGGCCTCACCTGACTCTTTGCAGGTTAATTGGAGTCAGGTGTTCTCATTAGCCTGGAGCAGCCCCTGCTCTGGTCAGTCAGGGAACAGAAAACTGTTCATCCAGTGGCCAGAAGCTCTGCCTTCTGCTACTCTGCTGTACCCAACCGGCCTGGGTCTATCACAGTTTTATATGGTGGAATCACCATCTTCCACAGTTTATAACCAGTACTCCATTTGAGAATTGTATTTACTGGGTGCAGTACAAACACCTAGTAAGTTCCAGTGCAAAAGAATTTACAATCTAAACTAAGAAAGGATACAATGAATGGGCTAAATGCAGGAGAGGAGGGAGTGTAACATAAGGATAACAGTGATAGGCTCATGTGGAAGACAGTACTCTACCCTTTGGACTCAATTCCACCATGATGTCCAATGAACAGTGCCAACCACAATTGGAAAAGGTAGGAAAGAGGGCAGGCTTGTATTGCTGTTAGGCCAGGAGGTACAACTGGGTTTCTTCCTTGCTTATTTTTCCTCACACACCTGATACATATTGCCTTAAACCCTGGCCCTGATCCTGAATATACTCTAGCACATGACTCAATGGGACTGTTCATGTACTTAACACTTAAGCATGTGCTTAACTTTGGTAGACTTGGAGCCTAAGATTGTAAATGTTTGGGGCAGGATTGCCTTTTACTTTGTCTCGACAACACCTAGCATACTGATGCCCCCAAGCAGTTCTAGGAACTACTGTAAGAAAAATAGTAATAACAGCTAGTGCACAACTTGATTCCCATTCAGTTACAAGTATTTTTATTTTTTAATGTACCCCTTACCTACATTCCGGTTTGGTTTCATAACACTTCCCTGTTTTATTCTAACCCCTGCTTATTCATAGGGTTTTGGGGTTTTGATTTTGATCTTTGCTTGCAAACCTCTGCTTTTCTCTGTTTTCAGTTATGGTTGTTTTGTTTCTCCACGAGAGAAGCAAGCAGAGACACTGGCTCAGAGAGTCCAATGCCTGGATGAGGATGGGGAACGTCCGACACCCCATCAGGGAATCCACCTTACAGGAGGGAGGGAAAACTGCATAACAAGAGAACCCATTTTCCAGGAGGAGGGGAAGGTGAAAGATTCCTCTTATCTCTTGCCCAGGGGTTCATAGTGTAAGGCTGACAGGCCAGTGCATGCCAGAGTCTCAGGATAATTCACTTGTATGTGAATATCAAAGAAGTGTTAGTATGTGTTCAAACTAATTCAGACGTATGCTAACAGAGATTAAAGGAGATGTCGATTGTGTTTTCGTCTGTCTTTATCCTGTAGTTTGCTATTACATTACTTCTACATTATGTATACCCTGTAATTAAATAACCCTAGATCCAAGGTGTGTTAATGTAATATTGTAGTCAGGTGTTAAAACTTCATGAAAACTAATGGAATGTTCCTTGTGTTGTATTCGCTTATCTATTTCTATTGTAACCCTTCTGCCCGTCAGAGTTGGCAGCAACAAGGGCCGGGTTCAGTATCTAGGGGATCCATTCCAATAACACAATGCAAATCCGGCTCGAGCCCCCACCCAGTCACCTGGGACAAATATATACCACCCCCGCTGGGCGCCTCCAAGAGACAATACTTCCCCTCTCGCAAGCACCTAGTCGGAGTGTAGCAAAAAGCCTTTTAATAACAGAGAGAAACAATGTGGCATTATGTTGGGGAAACACCACCGACAGGATTCATAACACAACCCATGAGCAAAACCCACCCCAAGCAAATTGGGGCATGTCCTTTCCCTTTGGTTCTTGAGTCTAGCAACCCAAAATCACCCAAAGTTCCAAAAGTCCAACGACCCAAAAGTCTCTGTCCTTGGTCAGGGCAGCCCCAGAGTTCAAAAGTTTATCTGCAGAGTTTTACCTCCCAACCTGGATTGAGATGGGGGGGGGGGGTTTAAGGGGCACCTTACGTAGTCCAAAGCTGATGGCCCCACCTCTCCATGGGGCGTCGCTCCGCTCGCCATCCCGCAAACTGCTCTGCTCCGCCAGCCGCTCCGCTCGCCGTCCCACAAACTGCAGTGCTCTGCCAGCCGCTCTGCTCACTGTCCCGCAAACTGCTCTACCATATAGCTTAAGGTCCCCCACTACTTAACACAACACTCAGTGATTTCAGCTCTTAGTAAGTTTAGCTTTTTTGTGATTTCAGCTTGTAGTAGGGGAGCCTCGGTGCTGGTGCACCATTAGCCCAAAGTGACTTCAGCTCAGCAACCTATGACTAGACTCCTAATGGAATCACAATTCGCTCTAATATTCCACAGTGGAGAAAGGAAGAAGTCCAATTAACATGTAAAGCCCTCACCAGGGGACCAATGCCAGCAAGCGTTAATACCTGTCCCTAGATTCTCTCAATTCATAGAGTTTTGGAACTCATGTCCCTTACCTAGCGAGTGCTACTTAGTTGATGGCGAGTCCCTCCATCATAACAAAAGGCCAAGTACAGTTCCACTGTCCTTGATTCCCATAATCAGGGTAATAACAATTTATTCTTCCTACCCCAATAACAGAGACACTGGGGATCCCACAGCAGCCAAAGTGACCATTTGGGCAGCTATGGCCTCATTCTAGGCGGGGTGGTTGTGCCTATGCAAATGAGATCAGCCCCTGAAGTTCTTTTCCACAACTTGCCACACCTCACCGCCAGATGTCAGGGTGGAGCTCATCCTGACTCTGCTTACACTATTATAATGTGAAGGCAGGCATTTACATTATGTATATCCTTGTAACTAAATAGCCTATTAAATGCAGAGGAAATGGGGGAAATGCAAACGAAGAAGAGTGCTAAAGGGTCATTGTTTTTAAAAATGGGAAATCTCAGACTCAGTCTGCATTTCCTACTAATCAAAACCCACGCGGGTGAAGACACTGTTCAGATTATTTTCTGGAGAAGCTATAAATGGATTTAAAGGAATGATCCTGTACCTCTGAATTGTCTGGACACTTACAGGGAAGCATTCCAGATGCAAGGTAGAGATCCCCAGAGTTTTTCTGGGTGACCCTGAGAGCCTTTTGGAAATCTAGCAGATTACTACATCTCTGCTATAATTTGGATTTAAAACTTTGACTCACCTGTAAATGTATTTTACCTGCTTTCACCTCCCAATACTCTCATTTGTGTTTAGCTAATAAATCTTTAGTTAATTTACTAGAGAATTGTCTACCAGTGTTGATTTTGCTGTAAGATCCAGAGTACCAATTGATTTTGGGATTGGGAATAACCTAATGTGATGTGATTTTTGGTTTATATGATCTTTTATCACAAAGTCCAGTTTGTCTGGGTGGCAGGATGGGCTGAGAGCCTCAGGGGATTGTCTGTGACTCCATGGTAGTACTGGTATAATGATCCAGGACTGCACATTTGTTACTGGGTTGGTGAAATCTAATGATAGAATATACCATCAGTTTGGGATGTCTTCCCTATTTTCTGACAATCTGAGAATGGCACGCATAGTTGTGAACCACTCCAGACAGCATGATACATAGATTCATGTTTGCAAGGCCAGAAGGGACTATTGTGATCATTTGATCTGATCTCCTGGGTTATGGAGGCCATAGAACTTCTCCAAAATAATCACTAGAGCATAACCTTTAGAAAAACGTCCAATCTTGATTTTAAAATAGTCAGTGATGGAGAATCCATGGTCTCCACCAAGGTTCTTGGTAAATTGTTCCAGTGGTTAATTACCTTCACTGCTAAAAATTTACACCTTAGTTCCAGTGTGAATTTGTCTATCTTCAACTCCCAACCATTGGATCTTGTTATGCTCTTGTCTGCTAGAATGAAGAGCTCCTTATCAAATATTTTGTTCCCCATGTAGACAGTTATAGACTATAATCAAGTCACCTTTAAACCTTCTCTTAATTATGTTAAATAATTTGACACAGGGAACTCATTAACTATAAAGCATGTTTTCTAATCTTTTAATCATTCTCCTGGATCTTCTCAGAACCCTCTCAAATTTACCGACATCCTTGTTGAATTGTGGACACCAAAACTGGATCCTGTATTCTAGCAGCTGTTGCACCAATACCAAATACAGAGGTAAAATAACCTCTCTACTCCTATTTGTGATTCCTCTATTTATACATCTCAGGATCGCATTAAATCTTTTGGCCACAGTGTCACACTGGGAGCTCATGCTTAGCATGAGCTCATCATGAGCCCCAAATCTTTTTCAGAATCACCTTTGCCCAGGATAGGGCCCCCCATCTTGTATGTATGACCTACATTCTTTGTTCTTAGATGTATGCATTACATTTGGCTGTATTAAAGTGCATATTGTTTGCTTGCACGCAGTTTACCATGTAACCCAGATTACTCTGTATGAGTGACCTGTACTCTTCATTATTATCACCTGCCCAATTTTTGTCATCTGCAAATTTTATCAGCGATGATTTTATGTTTTGCTTCCACATCAGTGATGATAACGTTAAATAGCATAGGGCCAAGAACCAATCCCACGAGAAACACCCCTGCTCAGTGATTATTTCCATGTTTACAGTTACATTTTGAGACCTATCAATTAGCTAGGTTTTTTTATCCATTTAATATGCACCAGAATGTGTTTCTTTTGTATCGTTCTAGTTTTTGAATCAAAATGTGGTAAAGTACCAAGTCACAAGCCTTACAGAAGTCTAAGAATGTAACGTCCACACTATTACCTTTATCTTCCAAACTGGTTATCTCATCAAAAAAGGCATTGTTAGTTTAACAATATCTATTTTTCGTGAACCCATATTGATTGGCATTAATTGTATTAACCTCCTTTAATTCTTTAGTAATCTAGTCCTGGATCAACCACTACAGTATCTTGCCTGGGATGGATGTCAAGCTGACAGGTCTATAATTACCCAGGTTGTCTCGATAATTACCTGGGTAGTGAGGGGAAGGAAAGGCATGCCCAAAGAGCCCCTGAAGAATCCTGAAGGGAGTGGATAAGAACAAAGGAGATAGATTCTTGAGGTGGTGGGATCTCTCCAAGATGGGTTTTCCTCCTTGCTTCGTCAAGTGTGGGTCTTCTTTGTCTCTCACACTGCACCAGCACTTGGGAAGAGAAGAGCTAGGAACCTTTTCTTTCCCCCGTCAGGAGAAAATGTGTTTCTAGGAACACCATTGCACTCCAAGCTTGGGACTGTTGCAGACACCACCAGCAACAAAACACAACATAAACTCTATAGTGCATGTATTTACTGCATGCTTTCAAAACCACATTTTGAAAGGGTTCAAAATTGGAGAAAACTAATGTGTCCATCCCTAATAATAATTGGATATTTAATGTATTAATTCAGGATAAAGATTTGTTATGCAAAACATTATTAAAAGCAATAAGATCTAAGTACTTCATATTACCTCTTTTCGGTTCTCTACTTTCATCCCCGCGAAGAATTTTCTGGTCATATTTGCTTCTCATAAATTTTTCCTGGCTACTGCTCCACCTACTTTGTGTAACTGAGAAGCTAAATGGTTCATTTAGAAAAAGTGGTTCTAAAACCTTTCCTAGCACAGATGCTAGACTTACAAGGCCTATAGTTTTCTGCAGAAGATCTGTTTTCCTTATTGAAACTGGCAAAGCATAGGCCTTCTTCCAGCATCATCCTAGTATGCAGTGCCAATTCTTTACATATTTTGCTGAGTTTTCTAAGGATGTATTCTATGTGGTCATGCTAATTTCTTTTCAGCCAAAACTAAATCTCTCTTAAAATGCTGTACAGCCAAAGACAGAGATGAAGCAAATCTTTTCTAGACAAACATATCTAGTGAATTCAGTTATCCTCTCAAGGTATATTGCTTTAAATGAACATTTAAACAAAGTTGAAAATCCCTCATTTTTATCTGTCAATCACTTTAGAGGTTAATTCTGATTTCATCGTTCAGCATATGAACCACCGGAAATTGACATAATCTTTGCAGTGGCAAGATAAGCTGCAAATTCCATGTACTGCATTTTCCACTGAGGTACTGTAGTTCTACAAAAGCTTTCAGTTGGATGTGTCTGGAATGCCCTGAAGGTCCTGAAAATGGTGTGTGGTACAAACAAAATTTGTTAGCCCTACAAAATCAATCCTTTTTATAATAATTTCTGAAGATAGGATTTCATTTCATGCATATTTTAAAAACACAGTGGGCCAGATCCTGAAGTTAGTGAAGATATGCCAGTTTGCACAAGCTAAGGATGTGGCCGAATATTTTCCGTATCCTTATTGGAATAAACAAGACATACCAGACTCTTAAATTGCTTATTTCAAATTGCAGTTAAAAGTTGTCTGCCTACATGTGATTTAATGCCCCTCCCGCTGCCCCCCAGATATTCAAATGCAAAATCCTTCACTTATAAGAATGTCACATATATTTGACACTTTCTGGGTTGGTAACTAAAGGTCTATAAAGCAGTAATTGGATTACACCCATCCATTTGTCATTTTCTCACCTTGACAAATACTTTTTTTAAAGGAGTGATATAAAAACAAATACAAGTTACTAATAACAGTTTAACATATTTTTGCTAGGTGTTTCAGAGCAGTGTGTATCAGAGCACAGCAGAAGGAAAATTGCTTATGTAAGACAGTGAGACAGGCCTACTGCATTTTGTGGCATCCGTCCCAGTGAAGTGAAAGACGTGTCACACTGGTCTTTTTGATTGAGTCATGCTAGTGTCTAGTGACATATCAGAGCCAAAAAGCATGAAGAGGTATGCCAAAAAATATTGTAACTCTAACTGCAGAATACAGCAATTCATACTAGAGGAATATATAATATTGCTGGGCTAACGGTAACTTGTGTTTGTGACGATCACAAATAGGATATACATGTATACATGTATTATCTCTATTTCTTGTTATTTATATATATGAATTGCAGATGCACTGAGCTGGAACACAAACACATCTGGGACTAAAATTGTTTTTTTTTTAAGAGATGCTCAAACATAGAGTCAGCAAACACTAGACAAGATCCATTATGAGATACTCATAATATAAATATGTCCGTTAAAGGCTAAGGGCTAGAATTCTCTCCTCATTTAACCCAGTTGAGGTAAATGAGATTGCACATGTGTAACTGAGGGGAGAAATTGGCTTAGGGGTTCCATTAACCACTTGGATAACTATAATTAGTGGCTCAAAGCAACAGAGCTCCTGAGTCATTTGCTGGAGTAGTAAAAGGGCTCTCTGAACCCACTTGTAGTATTTTACTCCTCCAGCCTCTAAGACATCTTGGCACTCAGTAATTCAAAAGAGCACCACTGTCACGACCCTAGATTTTCCTATGCCCTGGGCTCGGGTAACTGCTGCCACCACCAGGCTTTTCACTTGGAAATTTTATGTCATCTCACCCTTCACTCGGTTCCCTTATTCCAATGACCCTATCCCCTGGAGCAGGCTGCTTGCTGATAAATATGGTAGTTGCTTTTCAAAGGCTACTGCAGCAAAACCCAGCCACCACTGCTCCACTCCAGAATTCCTTAGCAAACTCTTACTTTGTAACTGACAAGAAAACCCACGAATGAACTCGTCTACTGTTCATCTAGACCGGGGTGGGCAAACTTTTTGGCCCGAGGGCCACATCTGGTTATGGAAATTGTATGGTGGGCCATGAATGCTCATGAAATTGGGGGTTAGGGTGTGTGTGGGGGTGAGGGCTCCGGCTGGGGGTGTGGGCTCTGGGGTGCGGCCAGAAATGAGGCATTCAGGGTGCAGGAGGAGGCTCCGAGCTGGGACAGGGGGTTGGGGTTGGGGTGTGGTTGGGGGGGGAAGGGCTCTGGCTGGGGGTGCGGGCTGGGGATGAGGGGTTGGGGATGCAGGAGTGTGCTTCGGGCTGGGACTGAGGGATTTTGAGGGCAGGAGGTGGATCAGGGCAGGGGCAGGGGGTTGGGGTGCAGGAGGGTGTCAGGGGTACAAGCTTACCTCAGTCAGCTCCCAGAAACAGTGGCATGTCCCCCCTCCAGCTCCTACATGGAGGTGCGGCCAGGCAGCTCTGCATGCTGCCCTGTCCGCAGGCGCGGCCCCCACAGCTCCCATTGGCCACAGTTCCTGGCCAATGGGAGCTGCGGGGTGGCGCCTGGTGCAGGGGCAGTGTTCGGAGCCCCTTGGCTGCCCCTACATATGGGAGCCAGAGTGGGGACATGCCACTGCTTCTGGGAGCCCCACAGAGCGGGGCTAGCCCCCGACCCTGCAGCCCAGCTGGAGTCGGGCAAGCCCCAGACTCCGCTTCCCAATGGGAGCTCGAGGGCCGGATGTGGCCCTGGGGCTGTAGTTTGCCCACCCCTGATCTAGACCCTCAGCTTTACCCTCTCAACCATGGGAAAGTCTTATTACAGGTCCCAGGTCAGACTTCTTTCTCAGAAGGTGCTGGGTCCTATAACCTTCAAATTTGGTCTCAATGCCACCTTCCCAATAGCCCATACTCCAACAGATCCTGATGGACTAGTTTCTGGTGTCCTGAGAGTACATTTCTGGCACCTTCACCCACATTCCAGAAAAATCCGCCTCCAGCTGGCAAACTTCAACTCTATCAGTTCTTACCCAGCACCTGGCATTTGAACAAACATTCCATGGTGGTTCCTAGCAACCAAATGGGCCTTCATAAAATCTTCAGATATCAAATCACTGTCTTGCCTCCAACCACAGGTTTTACTCCCCACAATAAGTGACTCACCACATCACCTAACATTATCTACAATTACCAATACTGCATATTCTGAATGAGTGCAAATCACAGTAAATCCTGGGAATGGGCACAAGGAGGCTTTCACAGCCTCTCCCTAACTTAGGGTGGGCCTAGGAAGACCCTATGGTAGAGAGAGCCAATTTTTTTCCCTAATTAGGCTTACAAATGGACTTTCACAAAAAGATGGACTTTTCACCTGAAAGAGAGTAGTATCCAGCACTACTCCCAGCTCCACATTGGAATGCAGCCGCAATCTTCTATTTAGGTCGCATAAGAAAGAACCTGTTCTGAAGCTAACACATAAATCTGAAAGCTGTCCCAGAGCTTATGCCATTCTCATATCATTAGTATCACAATAGACTTATTTAGCAACTTCTGTTGTATGATATGCTATGGAGTTTGGTAACTTACATGGCTGTTAGGTCATGGCATAATATGTTTGCTTTTCTAATTTCCCCCATCTCCTCTGCTGTTTCTGTCCCCAGATTAATTGTTTATTTCTGATCTGATTTGTACTTGCTGGGGAGATCTCCTATAACTTCATCTTGATCGATCAATCGGTCCTTCAGCCCTCATACAGATTGCACCGATCACAACACATCTTCCAGTCTTCTCGTATCCTGGCCTTCCTTCTCCATGCGTGGCCATGTCTTTTCATGATAAAATCTTCCCATCTCTTTGGAATTCGGCTGAGTGGTCATTTTATCATTCATCAATGATGAACTAATTCCCCAGCATGGCAATACAGGGCCACTATGCTTTTGGGTATGGTACCTTTTGGCTGTGATTTAACTGTTTAGAGGCAATCAGAATCTCTTGGCATTTTTTCCCAGTTTGTTACCCTTGGACAGTGCAAAACCTCTCAGTTTCAGTCTGTATGACTTTTGGTGAAATCTACTGGCCAGCTCATTTGGTACAATTTTGTGATTCTAGAGTTTTGCTGTTTGTTTGAAGCTGTGAGCTAGTTGGATGCTGCTTCAGTAATAAAACTCTCCTTTCCTCTTGCTTTCCTGCTCCCTGCCTTCTTGGCTTGCCTGTCATGGCAGTAGTCTGGACAGGCAGTGAGAAAGCAGCTGCGCTGACCAACACCTCAGTGGAGATGCCTAGTGCTGGAGACAGATAGCTGCTTAGAGATTCACAGCAGCTACAGCGCTGCTAACCACCTGGCAAAAGCTCAGCCCGCCAAAGAAGGCCAATATAACAACATGCTTTGCAGGCCACTTAAAGCTCTTTGTTTTCAGAAGTCCGTCAACAGGAACAGCCTGGGCTGTGAAAAAAAGGATAAATATACACATATCTTGGCATAGATTACATATTGACCATATTTATTAAAAGCACAGGTCTGAAAACTTTCTCATGCAGGTCTACAACAGAAATATATCAAAATGGAAGTTGTTTACAGCACCCAGAAAAAAAAAACAACTTTTGTGAATAATTTGAGGATTGGATTCAAAGGAAGTTCAAAATCAAGTCCTAAGTGCTACTAATAGTTATGTAGATCCATTATTTATAGAATGCTAGAGGTAAAGTACCTATTGCCAGAAAGGTCAACCCATTTCAATGTACATCCACATTTAAAAAAAGCTTTACCTTGCCTTTGGCCACAACAATATATGTCATGCTACCTAAAGGAGAAGAAAGTAACTTTTTGACTCTTGTAAAATTATAGCCCTTCAAAAAGCTTTGCTGCTTGAATGTTGCCAAGTACATTCACATCAAACTAACTGACATGAACCTGGCAACAAGTTTCGATTCACTGCCTGTTTTCTCTGAAAAATGTAGTTTTAAAACCCTTATTGTTATAAAAGCAAATTGGACCTTCTGTTTAAAGTAACATATGAGGCAGTGGGAGAGAGGCAATGGTCGTGACCTTTTTTCAACAATCTGCAGTTGCTAGTCTAAGAACCATACCACTTTATAAAAGGGATGAACCTCGGCTGTGCATCCTACTACCAAGTTTCTCAAAAGCTCTGAGTACCTGGTTGATGTTCCTTCTACTGATTAGATGTACTGGAACCAGGAGCCAAGAGGGTTTGAGATTATAGTAACATTGTTCGTATATCCAAGCTGGAGTCAAGCCAGTGATTTATATGTAAAAACTTCACTGTCCTAATCCCCTGAGCCATACGGACTATCTCATATAATTTTTAATGGTAGCATTAATGATCATGGATTTTAGTACAAATAAGTTTGAGGCACACAGGAGATCATTAATAGTGGACTTGTAGAATACAGTATACATGTCAATAAAATGTAACCATTCATTTAGTGCAGAAGCCTGGTGTCAGATCATAGTCTCAACTGTTTAGAAAGATATAAGAATCCATGGTCAGAGAAGCAGAATCTTTTCATGTCTGTTTTTCAGTTGATTTTACTCTATAAATGAATGACTGGCGGTGGTGGTGGTATTTTTCACTTGGAGACTAAAGATGGTGAATTCTACTAAACTCTGACTCCCTCTACTTCTATAGCTGCTCCTACTTACATTTTCCATGTGTAAAGAGCAAATGTATTTTTCAGTCTAGGTGACTTATTTCACATTAAGGAATACAAGGTATTTTTCTCTGCATACTTTTAAAATGTGAAGTCTCTATGAGAGAGAAATATTACAGTGACTAATTTTGTAATAGTTTCCACCTGAACTGAGAAACAAAATGTCAGCTGCCTCACAGCTGCCCCTGTACCAGGCAGGTAGACACCTCTGCATTTAAATATGTGGTATACAGAGAACAGAATAACATCTCCTTGATTACATAATTACATAACTCTCCTTCCTCCCTCATAACTCAGGACTTCCCACCATGTACACATCACCACTAAGGTAGAAATTGCCACACTGGCTCAGACCAGTGTTCTATCTCATCCACTATCCTGTCCCCAGCAATGACCAGTTCCTACTACCTCATAGGAAGGTTAAAGAAATCCTGCAGTCGGCAGTTTTGTAGTTGCCTGCTTCAAGGCAAATTTCTTTCTGAGGGCCCTTATGGAAACATCACTCTGCCTTCAGACAATCTGTATTTTCATTTAATTTCCATGGGGTCTTCATTGGGATGCCAATAGGTACTTCTCACCTACAGATTTTTCAGGGAGCTATGCCCGGTAATGTGACTACCTCCTCTCATTCTAGAAAGGGTCTTTAGGAGGTCAGGTGGTTTAACACTCTCTTCAGTGGAAGTGAAAGCCAGGATGTAGTCCTCATTGTCAATGGGTGAGTAATGGACCAATGGTAGGCAGCGCTCTGTTGTTCTTTACGTGGGGTATGGTGTGTTGGTCACAATACTATAGTTATCTGGTCATGGCTGGATTTTACCCTAAAATCAGGTAAAACTCAGTGGTTGATTCTAAACTTTTGTTGTGAGGTTTTCAGTTCCTCTAATTCTGATTTTGGGAGCTTAGTAAAGCTTTTTCTGCAATTCAGACACACGGGGTTGGATCCTTAAATTTTGCTTAGAGTTTCAATCAGGTCTACTTAGGAATAATGATTATAGGTTCTTTTTGGGCCGCCACTAGAGAACAACATAATTAAACACATACGTAAGAGTGAATTCATTTATTAGAGGGAGATGGTATACATACACTTGAACCAGTACATTAGACCATGGAGTGGAAGTATTTCAGGTCAAATGGAGGCATTTAGAATCAGGCACCATATTCTGCTATATTTTGCTATGGCTGTTGAAAAATAGAAGCTCTTGTCTCTAGAAGCTACTCTTACTATTCATCTAGTGACATGAGCAAGGTGCCTCTGGTATTTTATAAGGTATTCATGTATGTAAATATTGTCCTTCAGTTACTTTTTAGGTAGAATGTGTTTTAGGTAGAATCTTTGGTTGGGAAATAATATTAAAGAATTAAAAGTAGTAGCAAATGATCATAAGTTTATATAAATGGATTATTTGCCCAGTGCCTCTGAATCATAAAATTAATATGTAAATTAAAATATTGCTTACTTTAATGCCTTGAGATGACAGTTTTGTTGCCATTTGGTCAATTGAGGGTATATATAATGTATTAGCTGGACTATGTAAGGAAGTGCAAAACAGCTAACTGTCCTCCAGCTATCAATATCAGGTCATTAAAATATTTTCATATTGATTTTTCCTCTCTTATCTTGCTAACGCTTCTTGGCATACTTTTATGATGAAAGTCAGCAGTTTTAGGAAAATTATGAATTCCTGACCGTATGTAGTCATCCCTTTCCCACCAAAACTGATTGTTTAAGTTCCATGGGTTCCAAGTAGAAACAAATCAAGGCAAACAGGGTTTACTCTGGATCTGGATTACATTGAAGTTAGATTTTAGAGTGTGGGTTTGAGGGTGAATAAGGGATAATGCGTAAGCTTGGATCTGAGTGGCAAAATCTAATGTGATTTTTTTTTGCTGGGGGGAGGGGTTAAATGAGAGAGAACTTATTAGGTCTTGTGACGGGGCAAGGCCAGATGGCTATAGAAAAGTAGTGAGAGATAGATATATTAGCTCCAGGCTAAACAAATCCCTGGTACCAGGAAAAGTGAAATGGCAACTGCTCCAGGTCAATTAAGACATCTGGGGCCAATTAAGAACTTTCCAGAAGGCAGGGAGAACGCTAGGTTGATTGGGACACCTGAACCCAATCAGGGGCTGGCTGAAACTAGTTAAAAGCCTCCCAGTTAGTCAGATGGGTGTGCATGTCAGGAGCTGTGGGAGGACGGTGCGCTATTGGACAGACTGAGTAGTACACACCATATCAGGCACAAGGAAGGAGGCCCTGAGGTAAGGGTGAAGTGGAGCTTGAGGAAGTGAGGGCTGCTGTGGGGGAAGTAGCCCAGGGAATTGTACATGCCATGTTTCTAAAAGGTCAGCTACCATACCTGATACTATTAGGGTCCCTGGGCTGGAGCCTGGAGTAGAGGGTGGGCGCAGGCTTTCCCCCACCCCACCTTTGCCCCCTGATTAATCACCGAGACTGGGAGACAACAGAGACTGTGCAAGGAAGGATAAACTTCTCCTCACCCCCCTCGCTGGCTTATGATGAAAATGGCTCAGTAGACTGTGACCCTTGTCTCTAGAAAGAGCAGGATTATGTGGTGGGTCACAGTGAGCCTCTGAGGCTAGCAAAATCTGCCAGGAAACGCGGGACCCACAGAGGCAAGGACAGAGCTTTGTCAAAGTCTGTTCTCATGAGATTTCCAAAAATATTACCTACATTCTTTAAAATGCTCTTAAGATGCCAATCAAATCAGAATGAGAAAATAAGCTTCTTCCCCATTTGGATGTGACAATAACCAAAACCAAAGTGATGGGGTTAAACTTGGGCATTCTAATTCGTCTCTCTTCTCATATCTCTGAAATCTGAAGGTATTCAAATTCAGGTCTGTGTCTTTGGTTAATCTTGGTCTCCATCAGTCTGACTGAATTCTACTTAAGAGACTATAAAATAGCCCCAAAGAGGCTGCTCCTATAATAGGAGGAGTTTAAACTGTATTCACTCATGTTGATGTTAGTTGCTCTTCACCTAAGTGAAGTACATCAAAAGGAAAGAGAGTACACTTAACTTGCTAATAATAGAGCCATCTAATAATTTCTAATCTTAAAGTCAATACCAAAACTGTTTCACAGTGTACTGTTTAGGCACCTAAGCTTTAAACCTAACAAATGACACATTGTTTTCAGATCATTGCTGTTGCTGTAATAAAAGCTGAAGACATTTACTCTACTGTAGATCAAAGTTGTCTCAAGAGTTATATTCAGTGACCTGCCAGATGAATTTGGCATTGTTCCTAAGTGGTTCTCCAATTAAACTGAATTAAAACTTGTTAAATAAAAGTGTGGATGACTGGTTTCATTTATAATCTGTGTATGTTATACAGTATGGATAAAGTGGGGGGTATCTCTATTGCTTATTACTGAAAGAGTAAAATGCATCCATAAGAGTATTTTATCATTGGATTTATTTACTATCATATTAATACACATGGTAGTACAAGAGTTCACTTTTATGTGGATAATTGTATACACTATGTGACGGAGCAAGGCCAGATGGCTATAATAAAGTAATGGGAGACCGATACAGTAGCCACAGGCTAAACAAATCCCTGTTACCAGGATAAGCAAATGGCAGCTGCTCCAGGTCAATTAAGACATCTGGGGCCAATTAAGATCTTTCCAGAAGGCAGGGAGGACACCTAGGTTGACTGGGACATCTGAAGCTGATCAGGGGTTGGCTGAAACTAGTTAAAGGTTCCCAGTTAGTCAGGTGGGCATGCGTGTCAGGAGCTGTAGGAGGAAGTCGTGCTGTTGAAGTGACTGAGCAGTGCAAATCATGTCAGGCACAAGGAAGGAGTCCCTGAGGTAAGGGTGAAGTGGATCTTGAGGAAGTGGGGACTGCTGTGGGGAAGTGGCCCAGGAAATTGTATGCATCCTGTTTCTAAAAAGCCAGCTACCGTAGCTGATACTATTAGGGTCCCTGGGCTGGAGTCCGGAGTAGAGGGTGGGCCCGGGCTCCCCACTTTGCCCCCCAATTAATCACTGAGACTGGGAGACAACAGAGACTGTGCAAGGGAGGGTAGCTTCTCCTCACCTCCCTTGCTGGCTTATGATGAAAATGGCTCTGTAGGCTGTGACCTTTGCCTCTAGAGAAAGAAGGGCTACGTGGAGGGTCACAGTGAGCCTCTGAGGCTAGTGAAATCCACCAGGAAACATGGGACCCACAGAGACAAGGACAGAGCTTTGTCACAACATATACAAAGTACATTTGAGAAATGGAAATCAGATTTTGATAATGTGATAAACTAGCTTTTAAAAATCATCTTCTTATAAACATAACAAAAGTAATTATGTAAATATTGCATGTATATATAACACATAGGCATTATAATGATAATAACTTTGAAATATCTTATTCACATTGTCCTTTATACCTTGAAAGAGTCTCTGATAATCATTGATAGGTGGAATCATTAACAAATTTGAGTTTACTTCAAAGAACTAGCACTCCCATATAGTCTCTCCGACTACTAAGGTCACCTCCCCTTTGAGGAAGAGAACCGTGTAGCTCAAAAGCTTGCCTCTTTCATCAGTAGAAATTGGTCCAATAAAAGATCATAGAATCATAGAATATCAGGGTTGGAAGGGACCCCAGAAGGTCATCTAGTCCAACCCCCTGCTCAAAGCAGGACCAATTCCCAGTTAAATCATCCCAGCCAGGGCTTTGTCAAGCCTGACCTTAAAAACCTCTAAGGAAGGAGATTCTACCACCTCCCTAGGTAACGCATTCCAGTGTTTCACCACCCTCTTAGTGAAAAAGTTTTTCCTAATATCCAATCTAAACCTCCCCCACTGCAACTTGAGACCATTACTCCTCGTTCTGTCATCTGCTACCATTGAGAACAGTCTAGAGCCATCCTCTTTGGAACCCCCTTTCAGGTAGTTGAAAGCAGCTATCAAATCCCCCCTCATTCTTCTCTTCTGCAGGCTAAACAATCCCAGCTCCCTCAGCCTCTCCTCATAACTCATGTGTTCCAGTCCCCTAATCATTTTTGTTGCCCTTCGCTGGACTCTCTCCAATTTATCCACATCCTTCTTGAAGTGTGGGGCCCAAAACTGGACACAGTACTCCAGATGAGGCCTCACCAATGTCGAATAGAGGGGAACGATCACGTCCCTCGATCTGCTCGCTATGCCCCTACTTATACATCCCAAAATGCCATTGGCCTTCTTGGCAACAAGGGCACACTGCTGACTCATATCCAGCTTCTCGTCCACTGTCACCCCTAGGTCCTTTTCTGCAGAACTGCTGCCTAGCCATTCGGTCCCTAGTCTGTAGCTGTGCATTGGGTTCTTCCGTCCTAAGTGCAGGACCCTGCACTTATCCTTATTGAACCTCATCAGATTCCTTTTGGCCCAATCTTCCAATTGGTCTAGGTCCTTCTGTATCCTATCCCTCCCCTCCAGCGTATCTACCACTCCTCCCAGTTTAGTATCATCCGCAAATTTGCTGAGAGTGCAATCCACACCATCCTCCAGATCATTTATGAAGATATTGAATAAAACCGGCCCCAGGACCGACCCTTGGGGCACTCCACTTGATACCGGCTGCCAACTAGACATGGAGCCATTGATCACTACCCGTTGAGCCCGACAATTTAGCCAGCTTTCTACCCACCTTATAGTGCATTCATCCAGCCCATACTTCCTTAACTTGCTGACAAGAATACTATGGGAGACCGTGTCAAAAGCTTTGCTAAAGTCAAGAAACAATACATCCACTGCTTTCCCTTCATCCACAGAACCAGTAATCTCATCATAAAAGGCGATTAGATTAGTCAGGCATGACCTTCCCTTGGTGAATCCATGCTGGCTGTTCCTGATCACTTTCCTCACATGCAAGTGCTTCAGGATTGATTCTTTGAGGATCTGCTCCATGATTTTTCCAGGGACTGAGGTGAGGCTGACTGGCCTGTAGTTCCCAGGATCTTCCTTCTTCCCTTTTTTAAAGATTGGCACTACATTAGCCTTTTTCCAGTCATCCGGGATTTCACCGGTTCGCCACGAGTTTTCAAAGATAATGGCCAGTGGCTCTGCAATCACAGCCGCCAATTCCTTCAGCACTCTCGGATGCAACTCGTCCGGCCCCATGGACTTGTGCATGTCCAGCTTTTCTAAATAGTCCCTAACCGCCTCTATCTCCACAGAGGGCTGGCCATCTCTTCCGCATTTTGTGATGCCCAGCGCAGCAGTCTGGGAGCTGACCTTGTTAGTGAAAACAGAGGCAAAAAAAGCATTGAGTACATTAGCTTTTTCCACATCCTCTGTCACTAGGTTGCCTCCCTCATTCAGTAAGGGGCCCACACATTCCTTGGCTTTCTTCTTGTTGCCAACATACCTGAAGAAACCCTTCTTGTTACTCTTGACATCTCTGGCTAGCTGCAGCTCCAGGTGCGATTTGGCCCTCCTGATAACATTCCTACATGCCCGAGCAATATTTTTATACTCTTCCCTGGTCATATGTCCAACCTTCCACTTCTTGTAAGCTTCTTTTTTATGTTTAAGATCCGCTAGGATTTCACCATTAAGCCAAGCTGGTCGCCTGCCATATTTACTATTCTTTCGACACATCGGGATGGTTTGTCCCTGTAACCTCAACAGGGATTCCTTGAAATACAGCCAGCTCTCCTGGACTCCTTTCCCCTTCAAGTTAGTCCCCCAGGGGATCCTGGCCATCCGTTCCCTGAGGGAGTCGAAGTCTGCTTTCCTGAAGTCCAGGGTCCGTATCCTGCTGCTTACCTTTGTTCCCTGCGTCAGGATCCTGAACTCAACCAACTCATGGTCACTGCCTCCCAGATTCCCATCCACTTTTGCTTCCCCCACTAATTCTACCCGGTTTGTGAGCAGCAGGTCAAGAAAAGCACCCCCCCCTAGTTGGCTCCTCTAGCACTTGCGCCAGGAAATTGTCCCCTACGCTTTCCAAAAACTTCCTGGATTGTCTATGCACCGCTGTATTGCTCTCCCAGCAGATATCAGGAAAATTAAAGTCACCCATGAGAATCAGGGCATGCGATCTAGTAGCTTCCGTGAGCTGCCGGAAGAAAGCCTCATCCACCTCATCCCCCTGGTCCGGTGGTCTATAGCAGACTCCCACCACTACATCACTCTTGTTGCACACACTTCTAAACTTAATCCAGAGACACTCAGGTTTTTCTGCAGTTTCGTACCGGAGCTCTGAGCAGTCATACTGCTCCCTTACATACAGTGCTACTCCCCCACCTTTTCTGCCCTGCCTGTCCTTCCTGAACAGTTTATAACCATCCATGACAGTACTCCAGTCATATGAGTTATCCCACCAAGTCTCTGTTATTCCGATCACGTCATAGTTCCTTGACATCACCAGGACCTCCAGTTCTCCCTGCTTGTTTCCAAGGCTTTGTGCATTTGTATATCAGCACTTGAGATAACCTGTTGATCGCCCCTCATTGCCAGTATGAGGCAGGAGCCCTCCCCTCACAGACATTCCTGCCTGTGCTTCCTCCCGGTATCCCGCTTTCCCACTTACCTCAGGGCTTTGGTCTCCTTCCCCCGGTGACCCCAGTGATATTGCTTCACCCACCTAGTCTCTCTGATTGTTTAGTTAATCAACAGTCTTGAGGTTCTTTTGGACTCCTTAGTGCTATTGGATGTCCAACTAGTTATGGTGGCAAAAAAAAGCCCATTTCTATCTTTGAGTGATACTCCCACATATTGCAGTGATGGGGATCAGATAGATTAATAGAAAATAGATGTTTGGACAAAATCATAAATATCCACTTTTGTCTCAGATTGAATATGGCAATGGACTATAGCCACAGACTCTCTCAATATAACAAAGTATGCAGTTTTTTTCATTTGCAATTTATTTAGTCTAACATGAATTGTACACTATGTACACTGGCTTGGGATACAGAATTTGCAACAACTCCATTCATATTTAATGATGATTTGGAAGAAATGATTTGGAATGATTTGGAAGAAATCATCGCTGATAAAGTTTGCAGATGACACAAAGATTGGGGGTTTGGTAAATAATGAAGAGGACAGATTACTGATTCAGAGTGATCTGGATCTCTTGGTAAACTGAGCACAAGGAAACATTATGCATTTTCATATGGCTAAATTCAAATATATGAATAAAGAACATAGGCCATATTTGCAAGATGGGGGACTTTACTCTGGAAAGCAGTGAGTCTGAAATAAAAATTGGGAGTCATGGTAGATAATCAGCTGAACATTAGCTCCCAGTGTGAGGCCATGGCCAAAAGACCAAATGCAATCCTGGAATGCATAAACAGGGGAATCTTGAGCAGGAGTACAGGGGTTATATTATTTGGCACTGGTGGTAATACTGTTCAGGGCATGATCATCGACACAGAGGCACAGTGTCCCATCTTTCTGTTTAACAAACAGGATGCCCCCCATCCCAAGGGATTTGGAGGGACGAATGAAGCCCTTGGCCAAATTCTTCTCCAGGTAATCCTATAGGGCCTTGAGCTCAGGTTCTGGTACGACTGCTGCTGGAATGCTATGTCCTGTTCTGGAGCCCACAATTCAAAAAGGATGTTGATAAACTGGAGAGAGTTCAGAGAAGGCCCAAAAGAATAATTAAAGGATTAGAAAGATGAGGTAGGTAAAGTAATATCTTCTATGGAACCAAGCTCTGTTGGTGGAAGGTACAAACATTTGCACTACACTAAGTTTTCTTCAGGTCTGGGGAAAGAAATCAGAGCATCTGAGGCAAACAGAAGTTTGGATAGACAGTAAGCATAGGAGGTAACATGTTGTATAGGAGGTCGTTTGAAATGGAGTGAGCAGTAAGAGTTAGATAGCTATGCACAAGGGATTTGAAGTGGGCCATTAAGGATTTTTTTTTTTTGGTATGTTAGGACTTACTTATGTTAAGTGATCTCCTCTTCAAGTGCAGGGCCAAAGGTCAGAACGCCATTTATAACTTGACAGTACAAGGAATGCAGAATATTTTTTAGATTGAGGGTCCCATACAATGTTCTGGTCCAAAGAGAGCAATGGGCCAAATTGCTGCTGTGGTCCAAGTGTTCAGTGATCCTCTTCATAGCCAGTTGGGAGAGGATTAGTATGAGGGTTGTGAAACAGAGTTTTGTTCCCATCTCCCCATGGGAAGGGCTTGGTCCTGATGCGGAGGTGAGCATAAGGAACAAATTCATCTCTTTCATGTTCATGTTGCATCTTTAAGTAGCAGTTCAGCATGCATACACCGACACCAGGAAGAGCAACCATAAAAGACAGGATCTTCCATGTCCGACCTGCCCCAGCCTCCCTGTGAGCCGCTGCCGACATGATCTGTCCCAACGGGGCTGCAGGCTGGTGTGTGTTACAGACTGTCGTAATGAGCCATGATACCAGTGTCCCTATTAAATCCATGATCTTTAATGGTTAGCACCATTATGAATTTATGTTCCCAGGCTCAACTTTTGAAGGTGTTGTGCAGGTTTCCTTTGAAGATGAATATTGAAAGATCAAACATGGAGTGATCACTTTGTGAAAAGTGTTTACCCAATGGTGTGATGGTGTTTTAGTCTTTTATCATTTAACTGTGAGAGTTCATTTGAGGATACGAAAACATGCCTTATAATGATAGACTTAAGGAGCTCAATCTATTTAGTTTAACAAACAGAAGACTAAAGATGACTTGATTAGATTCTACAAGTATCTACATGGGGAACAAACATTTAGCAATGGGCTTCTCAATCTAGCAGAGAAAGGTATAACATGATTCTATGGCTGGAAGTTAAAGCTAAACAAATTCATACTGGATACAAGGTGTAAATTTTTAACAATGAGAGTAATTAACTATTGGATGCTTCATCACTTACAATATTTAAATCAAGATCAGGTGTCTTTCTAAAAGATTTGCTCTAGGAATTCTTTTGGGGAAGTTCTGTGACCTGTCTAATACAGATATTGAACTAGATGATCACAATGGCTCCTTCTGGCTTTGGAATCTATGAATATTTTACTAAAATACCTGATTTGAAATTTCTTTAGAAATCCTCATTACTTTATTCTCTTTGAGGGAATCAGGGTTTTTTTTATTCCAATACTTAAAATAGAGTTATTTCTGAAAGCTCTTTTTGTACATTGTGGCTCTAAAAGCTGGAACAATCTCCCTCTCTTAATGGAAATGCTGACTTAATACTTTACATTTTCAAAGTACTATGCAAATATTCATCAATTAATCTTATAACATCTCTGTGATTTTAATATATGAGGAAAACAGACAAAGACATCAAGGTCTAAGACAAAGATTTTCAAAAACTTAATGGGAGCTACAAAGTGCTTAGCTCTTTTGAAAATCAGGGAACTTTTTAAGTGCTTAAATAAGGATCTGGTCTTTGGTGGCAGACTAATGCTGAGGAGTTCTTGACTCCCAGCCCTGAACTCAATTCACTAGTTTTAAACGTTTGAATGAAATTATTATATTATAAAATTGTTTAAAATATGTGCTGTATGCATAGGAATGTTACTATAATGTATCATTTCTTTTTGCCTTCCAGTATGATGTACTGTTCTTTGTCTGAAAAATATTTACTTTATTATTGGTGTAATATTGAAAAAGGATGATGGAGTGTTCTATAGCTATGTTGTTTGGTTCTGGAATTTACTTCTCAGGGAAGGTCTATATGGGCACGTGCGGGAAAATTAAGGCAAATCAACTAACGTGCAAGATCACTGTGCATAAATTAAAGCAGGTTAAGTTTTTAATTAAAAAAATGGAGTTTCTGCAAATGAAATTTTTCACAAAAATTGTTTGACAAAAGTATTCAGGTTTTCATAGGAAAAAATACAAAATAGAGGGTTTTCTAAAAATAAATCTGCATTTTTTGGCAGAAAATTTGACAAAAGAGAATTTTCATTGTCATCAATTTTTCATGGAGGAGGGGAGAAATACCAACCAGCTCTATCTCTAGCTTTACTGGGAAGGATGCTATATTGATGCATGTTGTTCTCAGCTCCCCAGGGACACTCCTTGTATCGAGATATTTGTTACAACGCATGGTGAGCTCCTCATTCTTGCTCCAGCCCATTTACTGTGAGGAAAAGGGCTGTAACAGTGTAAAGGCACCCTAAAAATGATTCAGGTATGAGAGATTCCTGTGATGCGGGCTCTGTAGAAGACAGGTAAATCTGTCCTCCAAGGACCCCTGAAAGCTCTGGTGTACAGGGTGGGAGGAGCCCATCAGGGGTTGGGCCACAGCATGCAGCACTTCAGATTCCAGGCAGCACTGAGGCCCATAGAGCACCTGGGGATACAGTACTGTAATTTAGGCCTGATCTACACTACAGGATTGGGTCGACATAAAGCAGCTTACGTCCGTGTACGCGCTCCAGCCTTGCTCCAGCCGACGTAAGTGCCCCACTACACTGACATCATAACTCCACCTCCACAAGAGGCATAAGGCTTAAAGTGGTGTAGTTAGGGTGATGCAGTGTCCCTGTGGACACTGTTATTTACGTCTACTGTCTGTCATTCTTATCAATTTCACGGCTCCGCTGGGGTCCAGTTGGTGGGGAGCGTGGCGCTGTGCTCCCGGCAGGCAGCTACATGTGGAGCTGTGAGCCCTGGCTCTCCACCCCCCACACTGTCCCTCTTAAGTCGGTGGAAGCGCTCCTGGTCAGGACGCGCACCACCAACAGAAGAAGGGCAGTGCGGTGGCTGTGGGTCAACTTAAGTTTGTTGCGCAGACATGTCTTTAGACGGGCCCCCAGGGCTGTCTGTGTTACACTGGAGACCTCTGAGCTATGCCAGCCCTGTCTTTGCCTTGCAGGTTAACGAGAGGTGCCCCCTGACCCCAGCCCCTGACACTGGCTACTCACACAAATTCCAGACCCTCTGCCCCCGAAGGAGCAGCGTACCCCAGTTTACCAGTTTTATCTTGATCCACCTCTCCTGTATAAAGCACAGCACTTGTAATGAAACAAAAGAAGGTTTATTTAAGAAAAAATAGAGATTCCACTAGAAACAAGAGAAGGTGCTGGAAACAAACAGTTACAATAAAAAACAAAATCATAAAATACAAATGTGGGGCCTACATTTATTAATAGTTACTTTTCCCATCTAATAGAGTTCAGTCCGTGGCTTCATAGGAACCAGGATCCAATTTTTCATGAAATAGCTCTGTTCAACAAGATTTCTCCCGTGAATGGATCGAGAGTGACTCTCCTCACTCTGTTACACTGAAACAATCTCTTATCTTTATTCACAGAGCGATCCCCTATCTGGTATAATGGTCCTTTTTTTACCTCCAAGTGGTTTTGATTGTTTGTAATTATCTTTCAGAGTTTTCCACTGACTGTTCTGTGGTCGGGCAGTGGAAGACAATTGAATTGGATTACATCACCAGCTAGCCAGGGAAAGATGTCAACTCCCTCCTGCATGAATAGGTTGTCACTGAGTAATATTATTCCCTGGTGTGACATTATTGATATAAACTGTGACTGAATAGATCATTGTTGCAATCACTGTTATATATTTGCAGCAAATATTGTACAAAGGTTTTCGAGTGAGGTGTCTATGACAAGGTTATGATTTGCTGGTTATGATTATGCTGTCTGTATGTGTGTATCATTTTTGTAATTGAAGTTATCAATATTGGCTATGTACTTGTATCTCAATGTGTTTTAATTCTAAGTAGCCTCAGTGAAGCATTTGGTCAGCTTCTTGAGCAAGGACTATTTTCCGTAAGTGCCCAATCAAGAAACACTTAACTGTCAATGAATTTTGGGAGATGCCAATCCACATCTGAGCTTTCCTGGAAACGTTCAAACTAACATGTAAACAATGGTGTTGGCCTGCAAACTGAGTCATGCATGGCATGCGACTTGCCCATGTGACTCCAAGCTCCATCTTGCTGCTGTGATTTTTCCACAGTAAGAACAAAGGGGTGTCCTTCCACAGGGCAGAGGATATAAAAGGTCCTGGAAACCCTCCATTTTGTCGTCAATCCTGTTTCATACTTCTGGAGGAATCTTGCTATAAACTGAAGCTCTGAACAAAGGACTGAATGACCCATCCCAGCTATGGATGTACTCTAGAGACTTGATTTGAACCTGCAGTTTATTCCATCACTGCTACAAGCCTGAACCAAGAACTTTGCCATTACTGTATGTAATTGATTTCATTTAACCAATTCTAGCTCTCATCTGTATTTCTTTCTTTTGTGAATAAACCTTTAGATTTTAGATTCTCAAGGATTGGCAACAGTGTGATCTGTGAGTAAGATCTGATTTGTATATTCACCTGGGTCTGGGGCATGGTCCTTTGGGATCAGGAGAAACTTTTTTTTCCCTTTTACAGGGGTATTGGTTTTCATAACCATTCATCCCCATAACAAGTGGCACTGGTGGTGATACTGGGAAACTGGAGTGTCTAAGGGAATTGCTTGTATGACTTGTGGTTAGCCAGTGGGGTAAAACCAAAGTCCTCTCTGTCTGGCTGGTCTGGTGTGCCTGAGAAGTGGAGAAGCCCGAGGCTTGGGCTGTGACTGCCTTGCTCTAAGCAATTTGCCCTGAACTGATACTCTCAGAAGTGTTCCACCAAAGGCAGCATCGTTACATGTGGTGACTCCTTTGAACTTTAAGACCATATGGGCACAAACTCAAGAATAGTTACATTATTCCTTCAATATTACCTGTGCACACATCATGCTATAATTATAAACATCAGTAAACTGCAAGCTTTCAACAGAGACCTTGCATGTTACCCTTTATAGACAAATGCCCTGTAAGCAATCTATTTGATGTAGTGAGTTTGTCAGGTCTGAGATGAGAGCCATTTGCAAAGAACAGGGAGACCCGTTGCCAAGGGGAAAACTACTATTCATCACAGCTGTCCGCCTGTCAAATTTCAAGTCCTTGCTCCAATGCTTGGGGAATGCTAATGCTTTTCAAGACCTTTTAAATGATTTTTCCCCCCCTTAGCCTCCTTGGAAATAGCTCGGTTGTTTTGGCTGAAACTTTCCAGAAACAGTCAGCCTGAGAAAGACAACTTTCTTAGCATATGCACAATGTGCCTCAGGTGGCACGTGACCAGGATTCATCACCAAATTTGGTCTCCTGGTTGGATCATTAGCTTCCCAGGCTTGGAAGTGCAATGAGAACGCTGATCCATGCCCCCCTGTTAGCTGAAAAAGAGTCTTTAATTGGGCAACCTTAATAATAAGCAGTGCTACCAGGCCTTCCTATACTATATATAGGGCAATTGACAATGACAGTTTCGATCTGGCTGCTTTGTGCAGCTCCAGTGATGCAAAGCAGCCATAAACTCATTTTAACCATCTACTTAGGCCAGTTTACAGTGGCTACAGCATGCAAGTATACAAGGAGTCCTGCAGGAAATAGAGTAGATACTATTTTGATACTATATGAATGCTAACAAAAAAGCAGTAAGTTGGAGATGATGCAGATACATCACAGTCTAAGATTTCAGGAAGTACATTTTAACAATTTCCTGCACTGTTTGAACACTGTGCCAGGAAACAAACCATGGCAAAAGAGTGTCTTAATGAAAACTTTCAAGCTGCCAGGACATATTGTAACATAAAATTGGACATAAAAAATAGATCTGTACTGCAGGTCCCAGGCAAATGAGGACATCAGTGTGGCTGGAGCATATCAAGTGAACCAGCTGTTTTTGTTGCAATTAAGACTTAGGGCTTGTCAGTGTAGGCCAGCAGTTCAGACTATAGGGGTGTAAATTGCAGCATGTGCTAGCATGCTGTGCTGTAACTTCCCTTTGTGGACATTGCAGACGTGAACGAAAAGGTATCTAGTTAGCATTAATGCTGTCCTGCTTAAAGAGGACTACGCAAAGGTGAACTAGGTAGACTTTATGTACAGTTTGTGCTCTGAGCTTCCACATGGGGGAGTTACAGCACAGTGCACTATTGCGCTCTGAAGTTCACACCCTTTTAGTCCAAACTTCAGGTCTGTGTAGACATAGCCTATGTTTCAGTGGAGCTGTTCCAATGAGCTTCAAGGAGAAACTGTCTGCTCATTGCAGACAAGTTATTTGTTCAACGATGTATACAAAGTAAGTCATGGTGTAGTAGTAACATACACAGGGTTGGTAAATATCAGCAAAATGGCTATAATTTGCCACTAGCATAATATTTGGACATGACCCTGGATAATCCTGTGTTTGAAGAATAAGGGGTGTTGGTTTCAAGAGAGAAACGTGTAGAAAAGTTGTAGTAGCACTGCCAATTAGATTCTTGATTCTGATGAATTTGTGGCGCATATATACGTATGGACCACAGGGTTCCAGACACCACATCTCATCTTTAATTAACATAATTACATTCTCACCCAAATAAAACACCCAGGGCCAAATTAATCCATAGTTTAACTCCACTGATGTATTTTGCATCTAAAGTGGCCATTGTTATCTATTATCTACACTTCTAGTATTCACTCTTCTTCACCCACATTTGCATATACCTACTACCAATAATAGTAGAAAAAACAAAATTACAATAATTTTGAGGATTAAAACAGGGTGAATATGTAAAATAAAAACCAACCTTTTTTTTTTTTTTTTTTGCAGTTTTGTTCATTGTTTTTCAAGGGGTCATCTTTGTTGCTTCCAAGAATTTGAATAACTTCTGGGTATCTGTATCTATTCAGGGAGCAGCAACAACACCACATGACTCAAGTGACCAAACACAAATAATGAAAAGTGATTTGTTGAAATAAGGTTCTCAAACAACTCAGAGTCCGAAAATTGTTTTTCTGGATTATTTAGCAAGTACTTATGATGAATATATTCAGATTTTCTTTGATTCAGCTTGCAAACTATTTGCCAGTTAAAATGATGGCTAAATTCTCAAATGTGTCTTATATTGAGTAGCTCTACTTCTGTGGAGTATTGTGCCTGATCCAAAGCTCAGTGAAACTGATGGAAAGACACCCATTCACTTTAGTAGGCTTTGGATCAGGCCCTTAATTTGTAACAAATATATTGACCAACTCTAAATAGGGTACAGGCTTAACTCCACTTTCTCCATTTTTGAAATTCAGTCAAGTATGCAGTTACCTCCAAATTCTTTAGAAATGATTCCTTCTCAGGAGCTTCCTCTGAATCTTTGTTAGAGTGCATAGTCTCTCACCAGTTGAGTTGCTGTGTCTTGTAATATTTACTCCTAGGATTATTTATTGGTAACCTGATTAATTTAGACTCCTGCAGCTGCTGCCTGCCAAGAACTGTCAGTCTTTCGTCCAGAAAACAAGCTGTTCCCTTGCACTCCTGCCAGGGCTTAACTGCTGTGCTGGAATTGAAGATACATCTCTGCAGTGTCTTTGGATCCAAGTTTCATTTTATCTGATCTGCTATAGGCTTTGGGGAGAAGCTTTAGATAAGTTAATTAAGGTTTGGCCCACCTTGCTCTTCTTGCAGTCTTCTCTCTCTGGCAGGTGTCTTTCTCTACTTCCCCCCAAACTCAGTAACAAGGGGAGATGGGCCACCTCTTGTGTAGGTTGGAGGAAGGGGAATTCATGGTCGTATTGGTAATGATTTTTGGAGTCCTGGTTGTTTCTTTACCACAGAATCATCCACCCTCTCTATCTTGACTGCATAGATTTTAAAAACAAAATCCTGTGGATGTATAGATTCCAAGGGCAGAGAGAACCACTGTGATCATCTAGTCTGACCTCCTATATAACACAGGCCATAGAACTTCCCCACAATCATTCCTAGAGTAGAGCTTTGGGAAAAATCCAATCTTGATTTAAAAATTGTCAGTGATGGAGAATTGACCATGACCCTTGATACCATAGAAAAGCCTCAGTATATTAGATCAACGCCATTAACTTTATCAACCAAATTTGTAATCTCATCAAAAAGGATGTCATTAATTTGGCAGGATCTATTTTTCACAAACCCACATTGATTGGCATTAATTATATTACCTTCCTTTAATTCTTTATTAATCAAGTCCTGTATCAGCCACTCCATTTTCTTGACCAGGATCGATGTCAGGCTGACAGGCCAATGATCGTCCTGGTTGATCTGTTTATCCTTTTGAAAAATTGGCAAGCAGTTAGCCTTCTGGAAATTCCACTTTTCTCCAAGATTTATTGAAAATTAACATTAATAGTCCAACTAGCTAACCAGCCAGCCCCTATAAAACTCTAAGATGCAAATTATGTGGACCTGCTGATTTAAAAAGTCTAACTTTAATAGCTTCTGTTTAACATCCCCCAGAGTTACCAATGGAATGGAAAGAGTGTTATCATCAACATGACTTCATAATCTGCTTTTTCCCCAACTATCGAACAGAAGTATTTATTGAACACTTCTGTCTTTTCCCCATTATTATTGATAAGTCTACGATTTCCATCTAGTAATGGGCCAGTACGGTTGTCAGGATTCTTTTTGTTCCTAATATATTTTAAAAGCTCTTATCATCCTTAATTCTGTTGGTCATAGATTTCTCCTTGTGTCCTTTGCTTCCATTATCAATTTTCTACAGTTCCTAACTTCTCATTTATATTCATTACTATCTATTTCCCCTTTCTTATATATTATTTTTTAAAATTTTATAACTACCTTTACTTCCCCTCTAAACCAGGTCAGTATTTTAACAGTATGGCCTCTTCCTTGATTGTGGCTTTTTGGGCATCTAGTAAGTTGTTCTTCCATGATTCCCAATTATCATTCAAATTTTTCTGATTAAATTCTTCATCCCAGCTGATTTAGCTCATAATTGTTTTCAGCTTTGTGAAACTGGTCCTATTAAAACAGCAAGTTACTGGTCTGGACTTTATTCTACTTGTATGTTATGTGGCAAAATACCTTGTTCGCCTCAGTAGGCTCAGTCCTTTTTAGCCTTGGAGACTCAGGTTTGGGACAAGGCGAATCCTTATAGGTGGCACAGGGTCCTGTTACTCCTCTCCTCAGTCAGTCCTTTGTGCTTGTTTTCCTTCCCTTCTGGGGAGCGAGTGCAACCTCCCTACTGGGAAGGTCTGGTGTCTTGCTGCAAACAGCCTACTGGCAACTTCCCTGCTCCTCTCACTCCCTCACCCTTCCCCTCCTACCACCCAGGGGAGGGTTTAAAAAGGTCCCAAGTAGTTGGAGTCAGCTGAACCAAATTGGTTCCCTAGCAACCTCTTTTCCAGCTGAACCTTATTGCCCCGAGTGCTTCTCTCTCCTCTGTGGATAGGGAGGGGGCTTTTAATCCCCTGGGACTAATTACTACCCCCCTTTTGTAGCTGTTTGTCCTGGGTTTACCACATATCATCCCCCACTCCCCCGCTCAACACTACGGGTTTGGGCTACTTGGGTCGGCAAACAGTGCACTCTCGACAGGCCATCTGCATTGCCATGTTGGATTCCAGACCTATGTTGTACTCTGAAGTGGAAGGGTTGAAGCGACAGGAACCATCTCGTCACTCTGGCATTTTTGTCTTTATTTTGGTGCATCCACTGCAGCGGGGCATGGACCGTGACAAGGGTAAACGTCCGTCCCAGTAGATTGTAGCGGAAGCTTTCTATGACCCATTTTACCGCCAGGCATTCTTTTTCGACAACGGTGTATTTCCATTCCCTAGGCAGGAGCTTCCTACTGAGGAAGAGGATGGGGTGTTTGTCATCCCTGACCATTTGTGAAAGTACCGTCCCCAACCCTACATCAGAGGCGTCGGTTTGTAGGATAAACTCCTTCCCCCAGTCTGGGGCCACAAGTATGGGGTCAGTGCAGAGGGCCATCTTTAGATCTGAAAAAGCGTCTTTAGCCGCGGTCGTCCATCTTACTATGTCTGGGCCCCGAGCTTTCATTAGGTCCATTAATGGGCAAGCCCTGGTGGCAAAGTGGGAAATGAACCATCTGTAGTACCCTGCTAGTCCCAGGAATGCCCTGACCTGTTTTTTTTGGAGTGGTCGGGGCCACTTCTGTATAGCTTCTAACTTGTTGAGTTGGGGCCTCACCACGCCCCTCCCCACTATATACCTGAGGTATTTGGCTTCAGCTAGCCCGAGCGAACACTTGGAGGGGTTTGCCGACAGCCCCGCTTTCCTCAGGGTATCCAGCACTGCCTCCACCTTCACCAAGTGTGTCTCCCAGTCAGGGCTATATATGATAACGTCGTCGAGATAGGCTGCCGCGTACTTGCCATGTGGTCGCAACAGTTTGTCCATGAGCCTTTGGAAAGTAGTGGGTGCCCCATGTAACCCAAAGGGGAGGACGGTGTTCTGATATAATCCCTCTGGAGTTGCAAAGGCCATCTTCTCTTTGTCGGCCTTGGCCAGGGGGATCTGCCAATAGCCCTTGGTCAGGTCAAGGGTAGACATAAACCGTGCTTTTCCCAATCTGTCAATTAGCTCATCTATCCGGGGCATAGGATATGCATCAAACTGGGACACCTCATTCAGCTTTCGGAAGTCGTTGCAGAACCTCACGCTGCCATCCGGCTTAGGCACTAAAACCACTGGACTTGACCATTGGCTATGAGATTCTTCAATGACTCCTAAGGCCAGCATTTTCCTGACCTCTGTCCTGATCTCCTCTTTTGGCCTCCGGGATCCGGTATGGCTTGACGTTCACCTTCACTCCAGGCTCTGTGAGGATGTGATGGTGAACCTCAGTAGTCCTGCCTGGCTTTTCTGAGAACACATCCTGGTTGCGTTTAATGAGGCTGATCACTTCAGATTGTTGCTCCAGAGTCAACTCCGGGGATATTCCCACTTGGTCGGGCTGGTTGCTTTTAGGGGATGGTGCCCCTAGCACAACCACATGCGCTTCTCTATCCTGCCATGGTTTCAGCAGATTTATATGGTAGATCTGCTCCAGCTTCTGGCGACCCGGCTGTTGGACCTTATAGTCGACTTCTTCTATGGCTTCTGTTATCTCATATGGCCCCTGCCACCTGGCCAGGAGCTTGCTCTCTGCTGTGGGTATGAGCACCATTACCCGGTCTCCCACCTGGAACTTCCAGGTCGTTGCTTGGCGATTGTAGTATGTCCGTTGGACCCCTTGGGCCTTCTCCAGGTGTTTGCGCGCAAGGGGGGCGACTTGGGCTATCCTGTCTTTCATTTGCAATACATGTTCAACAGTGTTTCTTCCAGTGTTCAGCTGTTCTTCCCAGCCCTCTTTGGCCATGTCCAATATGCCCCTGGGGTGGCGACCATATAACAGCTTGAATGGGGAGAATCCAATGGAAGCTTGGGGAACCTCTCATACAGCAAACAGCAAGTAAGGCAGCAGGGCATACCAGTCTTTCCCGTTGCTACTAACCACTTTCCGTAGCATGTTCTTCAATGTTCTATTGAAGCGTTCAACAAGACCATCAGTCTGGGGATGATAGACTGACATCCTAAGGGTCTGTATATGGAGCACTGTACATAGGTCCTTCATTAACTTAGACACAAAGGGGGTCCCTTGGTCTGTCAGGATCTCTTTAGGTATCCCTACTCTGGAAAAAATCCAGACTAATTCTTTGGCTATGGTCTTGGACATGGTGTTCCGTAGGGGTACGGCCTCAGGATATCGGGTGGCATAATCTAGTACTACCAGAATGTACTGATGACCCCGGGCTGACTTCTCTAGTGGCCCTCCTAGATCCATAGCTATTCGCTGAAATGTGATTTCAATAATTGGTAGAGGTACCAAAGGGGCCCTTAGGTGTGGTTGGGGCCTGTGTAACTGACATTCTGGACAGGAGGTACAATATCGCTGGACAGCCGCATAAATGCTGGGCCAAAAAAACCTCTGCAGAATCCGATCAAGGGTCTTATCTACCCCTAGATGGCCCCCAAACAGATGGCTGTGGGCCAGATCCATCACGCCCCTCTGATGCTTCTGTGGGACCAAGAGTTGTTCTACGACTTGCTCTTGGCCCTGGACTACTCTGTATAGCAGATCACCCTTAATCACATAATATGGTCGTGGGCCCTTGACTCTCCCCTCCACGGGGACCCCATTTACCTCGACTACTTCTTTATGAATGTTGCTGTATATTGGATCATTGGCCTGATCCTGACCAAAATTCCCAAGTGAGGTCCCCATTTGTCCAAACTCAGGGGGATCTACCTCTGTCTCCTTCCCTTCCTCAGGAAAACCCCTGGGGAACAAGGTCCGGCTATTGGGTCGCTGATCTTCTGCCCCGCCCCGCTGTCCATTGAGCCACCTCTTTCCCCTACAAGCGTAGATTTCTGGTACTGGGTCAAGATCCTCATTCCCCTCCTTTTATCCACCCTCCGTTCCCTCCGAGTCTTCCAGGGCTTTCCTGGTGGGGAGAACAAATCCTGGCCAAATTCGTGGAAGGCCAGGGGGGCGTTATCTATCTGGGCCACCCCCTAGGTCCCGGGTTCATTATTTTCTTCCACCTTCTCCCCAGGGAGTAGGTATCAAACCCCGGGAAGTCTCGTCCAATAAGAACTGGGTAGGGGAGTTTCAGAACTACTCCCACCATCACCTTAGTGGGGTTTCCGAGAACCTCTATTTTTACGGGGATGGTCGGGTAGTAACTGACATCCCCATCCACAGAGGATATTCCTGAGCATTTGGCCCGGGATAGTTGGACCTGCCAGACCAGCTTTCCCGAGACCAGCGTGATTGCACTTCCCAAGTCTATTAATGAGGCGGTCTCTATACCATTCATCTTAACGGGTCTAGTGTATCTATGCGGGACCATCGCAACCCCTATTAGACTTATTAGATCACATGGTCCCCCTATATCTCCCAGTTCGCATTGCATGGGCTCTTCTAGATTTGGGCATTGGGCAGCGATATGCCCCAATTCGCCACATGCATAACATCGGTACCCTGCTCAGGGCAGCCCCCGATTTTTGGGGCTACTGGGTGTTATCCCCTAAGTCTTTCTCCCCCAGTCCTCAAGTCTCTCCAGGACCTCTGGCTGCTCTTCAGCCTTCTTCCTCCCCTCTATAATCCGGCCTGGTGCTAGGGCAAACGGGGGCCTCGGCGCAGAGACTTGTCTCCGATTCTGGTGCCTTCCTTCCCCGGTGGTCCGTGAAAGTTCTTGGGCTGCTAGGTGTCTCTCTACAAGGGCAACTAGTTCATCATAGGAGAAGGGATCATTTTGGCGGACCCACCCCCGTATGTCCGGCAGCAACCCCCTCATGTACCTGTCCAACACGAGGATTTCCACTGTCTTCTCCAGCCCATGGGTGTCGGGGTGGAGCCACTTCCGGGCGAGGTGGATTCAATCAAATAGCTGGGACCTCAGCGGTTTGCTGTCCCGGTATTTCCACTTATGGAAGCGCTGGGCCCATATAGCTGACGTGACACCTGACCTTGCCAGGATTTCCGCCTTCAGCTGGGGGTAATCCATAGCTGTCTCTGTGGTCATGTCAAAATAGGTCTTCTGGGGCTCCCCACACAGAAATGGAGCCAGAATACCTGCCCACTGGTCCTGGGGCCTGGCCTCCTGCAGTGCCGTCCTCTCGAAGGTGAGGAGATATGCCTCTGTATCGTCATCCGTAGTCATTTTCTGTAAATAGTTGCTTGCCCACAGCGGCCGGATCCTCTGGGGCCCATGCATCAGCGTGGTCAGGGCTTTTCACTACTTCATTCAGGGTGGCTCGATCTTGGGCCTCCTCGTTCATCAGTAATTAGTTCGTCTCCTGTTGGACGCGTACTGACTCTTGCTGGGCAGCCATCTGCAAGCTGGTAGCCTCTTGTTGGGCCGCAGTGGCCTGTACCAACGCCTTCACTACATCGTCCTTTTTTTTTTTTTTTTGTCATTTACCCTTGCCACAGAGCCTTACTCACTCACCACATCCCACATCTGACACCACTTCATTTAATGATTTGAATGTACATTTTCAAGGGCAACTGTGTGTTTCTTGGGAAAATGGACACTCAGAGAAAGAAACAACGTGTGTGGGAAGGGTGGGGGAGGGTTAGGAGAATAAACACATGTAAGAAAAGTAATAGATTTATATCTGAATAGGGACTTGTCACTTGCTGTTTAGTGTTTGCTAAAATGTAACATCACCTATCTGGGTAAGTGAGAAATAAACTTATTAAGGAAGACCAAGAGGAAACTTTGCTTATTCTACCATCCCTAGTTCCCTTTCTCCTTCTTTTGACTTTCTGCCACTTAATCACCCATGGAATTTGCATGCCTCTGCTCTTTTGGTTCATGTCTGGCTTCTGTACCTGTCCCTTCCAGTCACATTCAACAGAACAGCGAGGGAGACTCAGGGCTGGTCTACACTACTGCGGTAAATCAATCTAATTTCTGCAACTTTAGTTATGTGAATAATGTAACTGAAGTCGACGTAGTTAGATCCACTTACCGTGGTGGCTACACTGTGCTTTGTTGATGGGAGAGTGTCTCCTGTTGACTTCCCTTACGCTTCTTCACCAGACCTGCTAAATCGACACTTGCTGCATCGATTGCAGCAGTGCCAATCTACCACTAAGTGTAGACATGCCCTCAGAGTCAGGCTGGTGAGAGAGGACAGATCAGAACATGAATGGGGCAGGCTGTGGGAAATCCCGCTTTCTGACCTACACACATGCTCAGGAGAACAAACCCCGGAGGGCTTTATTTTTAAATAAAAACATGAAGACAAATATACCAGACTGTCTTTCTTTATACTGATGACACATTTGTGCTAAAGCAGCTGGATATACTTAGATGATTCAGGCCACTGATCACAATGATTCTGAGTTTGCTGTCTGTTTCATTGGGGAGGGGGTAAGAAGGCAAGGTTTCCACCTCTCTGCTGCGGGAACTGTGGAAACACACAGGGGCAGTATGTGAACATGTGGAGAGTGTGGGCTAGGGAATGAGTGACTGAGTGTTCCCCAGTCCCTGCTTTGACAGGGCTAGAGGACTCTTTCTCCAGTGGTGGTGGATGCTACAGATTCTGTCTCTCACTGGCTGGCTCAGATGTGGGACGACTCCTCCTGCTATGCTGATGCCAGAGCAACTCAGCTAAGGGGTACTGGAACAGGGAGGGCCAATGGGCCATGGCCCCATCACTTTTTTTCTGCCTTAAGAGCGAGTGATGAGGGGGAGGGGGCAGAGAGGAGCAAACAGCAGGTGGGAGGAGGCTCGGGGAAATAGGCAGGGTGGGGGCAGAAAGAGGTGGAGTCAGGGTGGGGCTTTGGGGAGAAGAGACCAAGCGGGGGCGGAGCACAGGTGGGACCACAGTCCAAGTGCCGGTGCCCCCTTCACTTTTAGGGAACTTCCGGCGCTTGCATAGCCTCCCCAAACGAAAGACTCACATGCCAACTATGGATTTATATTCTTTTAAAACCTGAGCCTTGGAGCATTTTCAATCCAAAACTGAAAATATATAGATAGAGACAAAGTTATACTGTGAGAGTATGAGTGTCTTAACTCTGGAAGCCTGTGTTTGAATATTTTATTTATGACCTAATTCAAACTCATCTGTCTCAGATGAGTTCTTACTCCATCACTAACCCTATTTCGCCATGATTTGTGGTTTCAACTCACGAAAGCTCCAAGTCTGGAATATTAGCAGTTTTGCAGATCAGCACAGAGATTCATAGACAGAACTTCATGGAAGAATTTGTGCAGTGCATCGCTAGACCATAGAGTACTTAGCTTTAGCTGGTACTATCCGTCACTCACTTTTATAAACGGTAACCTTCACCCCATAACTCTGTAGACAAAAAGTAGACAAAAGTAGTGATCCTCCTGCATATATTAATTTTACACTCTACTCATGTAATCATCTTGGTAATAAACATTTTACACTCCACCCATGTAATCAGGGTTACTAGAACTGCTTGTGAAACGTATATCGTCTTGATTCTTTTTTTAACTTATTTTTAGACTCCTGTATTGCTAGGAAATGAAGATGGTAATATCAGGCTCTGTCTGCTAACCTTGATAGCTTTGGATTCCAGATGGATCAGCTGTCTTATCTCGGTCATTCTTTCTTTTTCACAGACTATTAACTTCTTGTTTCAAGACCAGAAATATGTAGCTAAATGAATAGATAATCACATGTGCCAGGATTTGGATTTTATCCCTTGGGTTCAACATATTTACCATCCCTTGGGAAGTATTTCCTCTTTAAAGTGTATCTGATTTTTGATGGGAGTGTGTGACTGAAAGCAACCCTGTAAACACACACTCTTGTAATAATCTTTGTACAAAATATGCCTTATGAGGAAACATTTCAAAACTAATTACTTGCTGGTCAATAATAGCATGGTGAAATGCATGTAGCACCATTATATGTAAAGTTATTAATTCCCCCAGTAGGATGATGTTAGTACATGTTCAAACCCACCCAGCCCTGCCAAGACAAAAGTTGTTAAACAGATCTATCCTAAACAAAGAAATGTATGTTTCCCTCAATTTACATATAAGTAGTAAACAGGGTCCTTGAGACAGCAAGAGGGGGAAATGGCAGGAGACAAGGCAAATCTGCATTTCAGCATACATGGGGAAATGAGAGAACATGGAGCCACCTTCACCACCAGACTCCATGTTGCCACCTTGACTGTTTGAATAAACTTCATTTTGAGGGGTAATCCTCAGAAGAATCCACTTCACAGACTATAAAAGTGAGGGGCAAAAAACCTCAAGCTATCTCTCTCCCAATCTCTTTCTCTTCTCTTTTCTCTCAAAAGACAAAGGAACCAGCCCTTTGACTTCGGGGAAGATCATGACCTGAGAATTTGGTCAGCAATGTTGCTGGGAACCTGTGGTAAGGATTTTACCTTGAACAAAGTCTACCTTAAGTTTTAGCTAGAAAGTGTTTTATCTTTATTTTTCTTGTAACTATTTCTGATGTTAACGCCTTATCATAGAATCATAGAATATCAGGGTTGGAAGGGACCTCAGGAGGTTATCTAGTCCAACCCACTGCTCAAAGCAGGACCAATCCCCGCCAGGGCTTTGTCAAGCCTGACCTTAAAAACTTCTAAGGAAGGAGATTCCACCACCTCCTGAGGTAATGCATTCCAATGTTTCACCACCCTCCTAGTGAAAAAGTTTTTCCTAATATCCAACCTAAACCTCCCCCACTGCAACTTGAGACCATTACTCCTTGTTCTGTCATCTGCTACCACTGAGAACAGTCTAGAGCCATCCTCTTTGGAACCCCCTTTCAGGTAGTTGAAAGCAGCTATCAAATTCCCCCTCATTCTTCTCTTCTGCAGACTAAACAATCCCAGTTCCCTTAGCCTCTCCTAATAAGTCATGTGTTCCAGTCCCCTAATCATTTTTGTTGCCCTCCACTGGATGTTTTCCAATTTTTCCACATCCTTCTTGTAGTGTGGGGCCCAAAACTGGACACAGTACTCCAGATGAGGCCTCACCAGTGTTGAATAGAGGGGAACGATCATGTCCCTCAATCTGCTGGCAATGCCCCTACTTATACAGCCCAAAATGCCATTGGCCTTCTTGGCAACAAGGGCACACAATTGACTCATATCCAACTTCTCGTCCACTGTAACCCCAGGTCCTTTTCTGCAGAACTACTGCCTAGCCATTCGGTCCCTAGTCTGTAGCGGTGCATGGGATTCTTCCGTCCTAAGTGCAGGACTCTGCCCTTGTCCTTGTTGAACCTCATCAGATTTCTTTTGGCCCAATCCTCTAATTTGTCTGGGGCCCTCTGTATCCTACCCCTACCCTCCAGCGTATCTACCACTTCTCCCAGTTTAGTGTCATCTGCAAACCTGCTGGGGGTGCAATCCACACCATCCTCCAGATCATTAATGAAGATATTGAAGAAAACCGGCCCGAGGACCGACCCTTGGGGCACTCCACTTGATACCGGCTGCCAAATGGACATGGAGCCATTGATCACTACCCGTTCAGCCCGACAATCTAGCCAGCTTTCTATCCACCTTAGAGTCCATTCATCCAGCCCATACTTCTTTAACTTGCTGGCAAGAATACTGTGGGAGACCATGTCAAAAGCTTTGCTAAAGTCAAGGAACAACACATCCACTGCTTTCCACAGAGCCAGTTATCTCATCATAGAAGGCAATTAGATTAGTCAGGCATGACTTGCCCTTGGTGAATCCATGCTGACTGTTCCTGATCACTTTCCTCTCCTCTAAGTGCTTCAGAATTGATTCCTTGAGGACCTGCTCCATGATTTTTCCAGGGACTGAGGTGAGGCTGGCTGGCCTGTAGTTCCCAGGATCCTCCTTCTTCCCTTTTTTAAAGATGAGCACTACATTAGCCTTTTTCCAGTTGTCCGGGACCTCCCCCGATTGCCATGAGTTTTCAAAGATAATGGCCAATGGCTCTGCAATCACATCCGCCAACTCCTTTAGCACTCTTGGATGCAGCGCATCCGGGCCCATGGACTTGTGCTCGTCCAGCTTTTCTAAATAGTCCCGAACCACTTCTTTCTCCACAGAGGGCTGGTCACCTCCTCCCCATGCTGTGCTGCCCAGTGCAGCAGTCTGGGAGCTGACCTTGTTCGTGAAGACAGAGGGAAAAAAAGCATTGAGTACATTAGCTTTTTCCACGTCCTTTGTCACTAGGTTGCCTCCCTCATCCAGTAAGGGGCCCACACTTTCCTTGACTTTCTTCTTGTTGCTAACATACCTGAAGAAACCCTTCTTGTTACTCTTAACATCTCTTGCTAGCTGCAACTCCAGGTGTGATTTGGCCTTCCTGATTTCACTCCTGCATCCCCGAGCAATATTTTTATACTCTTCCCTGGTTATTTGTCCAATCTTCCACTTCTTGTAAGCTGCTTTTTTGTGTTTAAGATCAGCAAGGATTTCACTGTTAAACCAAGCTGGTCGCCTGCCATATTTACTATTCTTTCTACACATCGGGATGGTTTGTCCCTGTAACCTCAATAAGGATTCTTTAAAATACAGCCAGCTCTCCTGGACTCCTTTCCCCCTCATGTTATTCTCCCAGGGGATCCTGCCCATCAGATCCCTGAGGTTGTCAAAGTCTGCTTTTCTGAAGTCCAGGATCTGTATTCTGCTGCTCTCCTTTCTTCCCTGTGTCAGGATCCTGAACTCGACCATCTCATGGTCACTGCCTCCCAGGTACCCATCCACTTTTGCTTTCCCTACTAATTCTTCCCGGTTTGTGAGCAGCAGGTCAAGAAGAGCTCTGCCCTAGTTGGTTCCTCCAGCACTTGCACCAGGAAATTGTCCCCTACACTTTCAAAAACTTTCTGGATTGTCTGTGCACTGCTGTATTGCTCTCCCAGCAGATATCAGGGTGATTGAAGTCTCCCATGTATACTTGTACTCACTTAAAATCTATCTCTGTAGTTAAATAAACTTGTTTTATTTTAATCTAAACTAATCCAGTGTTCAGTTTAAACTGAACTGTTGGGTAACTCCAGTAAAAGTAGCAAACTATTGAATAATGATCCCTTAGAGGGGCAGTGGACTTCTAATATCCGAACTGCCCCAGAGAGGGCTGGACAGTGCAGAACTCAAGTTTTTGGGAAAATTTGGGAATGGGAGTGAGTTGGGGTCACCCTACAGGTAGTATCCAAGCCAGAGTGTGGCTGGTGTGTTGCTGTCAGACTGCTGGGGTCAGACTTGCTGGACCAGGGCTGTAGCTATACATCGACACTCACAGTGTGACTTGCATGTTGTTTGGCTGTTTGTGAGCAGCCCAGGATGGGACCTCCAACAGCAAAGCATTGTGAGGCACCCAAGTTTGCAGGGCAGGTGGTGACAGAACTCCTCACTGGGCTGGATTGCAGCCTGAAATGTGACAGACTGGGATTTCATGGGATTAGTATCAAGTTTTTCATTATGAACTTTGGTTCTTTTAAGGTTATGCTTTGTTTCCTTCCATTTATTGGCTTGCTCTGAATGCAAAATCTTACTTTATTCCTTTCTATGCCTTTCCTAGCTGTCACTGTTTAAATTAATTTAGCTTTCAGTCATTTAAGACAGTGTGATTAACTATGCAGTTGCACTCTAAGTCAGAACAAAAAGTCAATACACGTATAGCTCTTATTCGTTTTATTATGCTATATCTGCATGAGGAACACACATTATGGAAGCAGAAATGGCAGGATATGTGAAGTGAAACTGCCAACTTTGAGCTTGTTCTGGTGCATATAGAATCAGGAAGTACCAGAAATCTCAGAGGAGGCTGTTTCTGTGTGGTTTGATTCTTGTATGATTTCCAGCCTGTATCATAATCAGTGGAACTGAAGTCAGAGAGCCTATGGTCCCTGGAGGAACTGTTATGGACTGGAAACAAGGGGAACAGGGAACACAGGTACTTAGGCTGGAAGCAACTCAGCCACATGGACAGAGCAGTGCAGAGGGTTTAATAAAATCCCACTTGTGCATTCAGCTTCACTCTTTTCAAATGAAACTGTCCAGGTTTTGTAGGTCCAAAAAGTGTTCTAATAATTGGATACAATCCAAATAAGTATCAAGCCTTCTGAGTATTAACTGAACAATTCTGACCAGTTTGAGGTTCATCCATTATTAACATTCTGAAGCTCTTTGTAAACAGTATTCTACCATTATAAATAACAAAACACTTAGCTTTAAATACTGGACCAAATCCTGAAATTTTTATTCAAGCAAAACTCCTATTGACTTGAATGGGAGCCTTCCCTAAAGAGAAGTGAAGGATTTGACCAACAATACACTTTCAGTTTATAAATTCAAGGTAGTGGAATTAGATACACATCATTTTTAGTCTTTTCAAATGCTGGTGCAAAACTGGCACCAGAAAGCTTATTTAAATAAAGCCTTGTTGGCTTCTAATACAATATTGGGAAAACGTTTTATTCTTGAATTCTTAATTTCTGTCTGAATCCATCACTAGCATGCTTTGAAATTAAAACTACAGGGAGTCAGTCTGTTTGGAAAGTCATTTAATAACCCCAGTGTTTGCCTTCAGTTAAAGTATTTTGGTTTAAAAGAATTCTTTGATGATCAAGTATCTCCCTGGTATAAGTAATAGATATTCTGTGTGGGAAGGAAGCCTGTCTCTATTGATACTCTGCTTTATTTGGCTTTTGATGCACAACTGAAAGGTAATGGAATTGTGTGGAAATAATTCAATATTACAGTAGTAGTTAATATATTCACTCCATCCTGAAGGACTCAAAGCTGAAATATCTATTGCCTTTTATTTTTAATGCAGAAAGGTTTATCAGTTCTTATGGTCATAATGATTTGAGGCACAACATGTAAACAATGTTTTGAAAGGTAGCACTTATTGCATCATTAATAAAACATACAACGGGAGGCTTGGGACTTCTTTAAAGTGATATTTTAGGATTTTGCTAAATGTGAACTCCAGTTAGCCTTAGTGGGAGTTGTGCAGTTAAATCTCCCTCCACTACTTTGAAGATATATTGCTAACTATTAAAGAGCTCAAAATCAAATGTTTTCTTCAATGTAATGCAGCCATTTTGAGGCTAGAATGTGACTAGTGGAAGCGATCAAGGATTCACACAGGGCCTGATTCAAAGCTTGTGGAAGTCAATGGGAATCTGTCTGACTTCCATGGGCTTTGGATCAGGCCAAGGGTAATGTAACAGCAATTGATGATTGAATTCAGAGCCTATCCTGGTCCCATTTAAGGCAGTGGCATTACTCCTACTAACCTCTGAAAGGCAGGATTAGGCCCAATATGTGTGAAAGTAGAATCCTGAATTCTAATAGAAATATTATCCATTTAGGGCTATTAGATACACCAAAATCCCACTTGTCCAAAATGTGTTAGTATCATCAAAAATAAGTGGATAAATGGGGCTTCATATAATCTTACACCCACCTGCATCTCTTGCTTTCTCACTCTGTCTACCCCTACTTTTCCTTTCATTGTCTTTTCCTCCCCTCTACTTTGTAGTGTTGCAGTAAGTACTGACAAAAAGGATTTAAGAATAAGTACACCATTACACAAGCACTTATAAATACAACTGTAAGTATGCCATGGAAATAGAATTTATGTATTTATAAGCACCAGTGCAAGTACTTTCATCTCCCTTATTTCCTGATCAACACATGGACACCTACCTAAATAATATAAGCACATGGTGGAAGAGAAAGAAAAAGAGCAACAATGAAATTTTAGTCATATACACAAATTAGCATGCAATAGCAATGAAAATATCGCCTATAAATGTAAATAGATTTATATTTTTTCTTTCCATTATATATATATATATAATATGTATATGAGTGTGTGTGATGATATTAGATAATCTAGATGATCTAGATCAGTGGTTCTCAAGCTTCTGTACTGGCAACCCCTTTCACATAGCAAGCCTCTGAGTGCAACCCCCCTTATAAATTAAAAACACTTTTAAATATATTTAACACCATTATAAATGCTGGAGACAAAGCTGGGTTTGGGGTGGAGGCTGAGAGCTCATGACACCCCATTTAATAACCTTGTGACCCCTGAGGGGTCCTGACCCCCAGTTTGAGAACCACTGATCTGGATAATACTTAGTCCTGCCATGAGTGCAGGGGACTGGACTAGATGACTTCTCAAGGTCCCTTCCAGTTCTACGATTCTTTGATTACATACAGGCAGAATATCATTCCATGAAATGGGCATTTTTCTTTAGGATATTTTCAAGATTATGCTTATTAAAGATGGTTCCTTCTTGGCAGTAGGATTTGTCCAGCAGTACTGAACAGTCTTTCCACAGGAGCGGGGTTTGGCAGTGTGGTATTACATTTGATAGAAAGTTTAGCAACAGGTGGATAACTTTTCAGCTGATCCAGATCATGTGCTGGTTCATTGAGGAATTGCATCCCAGAGTCAGATGCAGATGCCCCCAAACATAAAAGTCATAGAAATTAGTAAAAAGAAAAGGAGTACTTGTGGCACCTTAGAGACTAACCAATTTATTAGAGCATAAGCTTTCGTGAGCTACAGCTCACTTCATCAGATGCATATCGTGGAAATTGCAGCAGACTTTATATATACACAGAGAATATGAACCAATACCTCCTCCCACCCCACTGTCCTGCTGGTAATAGCTTATCTAAAGTGATCATCAGGTGGGCCATTTCCAGCACAAATCCAGGTTTTCTCACCCTCCACCCCACCAAACGAATTCACTCTCCTGCTGGTGATAGCCCATCCAAAGTGACAACTCTTTACACAATGTGCATGACAATCAAGTTGGGCTATTTACACGGCTGTTACTCTGAAACCTGTCATAGAAATTAGTGGCAGCTTTGGATATTGTAGATTGATCTATAGGTTTTGGTAGGGTATCACAACAAACCAGATCTTTAAAAAAAAAAGTTCCTCTTCAATTTTTCTCTGATCCTGATTCTGCAGCCAGTGCAACTTAAAAGGGTTTGACACCGAAGTAACAACAAATGACTTTACATATTTGTTACTCAGAGCTGCCTCAAATGTCAAAATATGCCTCAAACATTTTCTAAGTCCCTCCTTCCAATTATCTACCAAGCAAGAATTGTATTTTGGAGAAAATGAGTCAAGTCTGAACTTTAGCACAAGCACAGTAGGTAGAATCACACCACAGAAACACTCTATTTTCTCCTCCTCCTGAAGTCTGTCAAGTGCAGTGGCAATTGGAATCATCAGTTCCAACCACTCACCTAGAAATTCCAGCTCTGGGTTGGAGAATTTCTGTTCACATAACAGTGGCATTGGGAATAATTCCATGAGGTAAAGTGTGAAAGCTACTCCCTTCAATAATCCACAGGGGCAGCATGTCACTAACAGCAAAAACCGAGCATTAGTTTATCTATTTTTAATATGGACACTGGTTCATCAGAGTCATTGCTGCAGAAAAGTATCCAAGCAGGGGGCCTTATACTTTGGGTAACCCCAGACGTTGTGAACAAGTCATCGCCAGCTTACTTGCACCCCAAATCCTTCCTTTCATGCATAATCTTCAAATATTTTTCTCCATTACTTCTCTAAAAAACAAGTAAAAACTATTTTATTCAGAACTGTGTGTATATATTAATATTTAATTCTTGTTCTGATCAAATCCAAAAGAAAAAAACAAATGCAAAAGTCATGTATCAAACATACCTAGGGTTGCCAACTTTCTAGTTGCACAAAACAAAACACCCTAGCCCTGCCCCCTTCCCGAGGCGCCGCCCCCACTCACTACATTCACCCTCCTTTAGTGACTCGCTCTCCCCCTCCCTCCCTCACTTTCACTGGGATGGGGCAGGGGGTTGGGATGCAGGAGGGGATGAGAGCTCTAACTGCGGATGCGGACTCCGGGGTGGGGCCAGAAATGAGAGGTTCAGGGTGTAGGAGGGAGCTCCGGGATGGGGCAGGGAGGTGAGGTGCAGAAGTGGGTGAGGGCTCTGGCTGGGGGTTCATGCTCTGGGGTGGGACTGGGGATGAGGGGTTGGGGTGCAGGAGGGGGCTCCAGGCTGGGGGATGGGGCCAAGGGATTTCGAGTGCAGGAGGGGGCTGTGGGTTGAGGCAGGGGTTTGGGGTGCCAGAGGGGGACAGGGCTCTGGGGTGGGGATGTGGTCTCTGGGGTTGGGCCGGGGATGAGGGGTTTGGGATTTGGAGGGGTCAGCGCTGGGGCAGGAGGTTGGGGCTCGGTGGTGGGGGTGCAGGCTAACCTCCAGCTACTCCTGCTCAGCAGCGCAGTGGGGGAGCGAAAGCAGGCTGCCTGCCTGTCCTAGTATCCCGCTGTGCGTGCCCCAGAAGCAACAAGCAGCAGGTCCGACTTCTAGGTTGGGGGGCCAGGAGGCTCCACACGCCACTCTCGCCCGCAGGCACCACCACCACCCCGCTCTCATTGGCCAGTCCCCAGCCAATGGGAATAGGGAGCCGGTGTTTGGGGTGGTGGCAGCATGCGGAGGCCCGGGCCCCACCCCACAAGGAGCTGGACCTGCTGACCACTTCTGGGGCACAGCGCGGTGCCAGCCAGGACAGGTAGGGACTAGCCTGCCTTAGCTCCGCAGCACCACCGACCGTACTTTTAATGGCCCGGTTGGCGGTGCTGGCCGGAGCCACCAGGGTCCCTGTTCGACTGGGTGTTCTGGTCGAAAACTGGACATCTGGTCACCCTAAAGATAACTTAATACTAGTTTTGTCAGTGTTTTACAAACTGAATTCGAATAAATATGGCATTTTTTGCCTTTGCTGGCCTAATCGACCATAATTTCAGCAAGCATATCAAAACAGCTTTTGAAGAAATAATAAATATGTCCAACTGAGGGGAAAATATAGCTAGCAAAAAACTGAATGAACCATCTTTAATTAATAACACATAATTATTTACCATCACATGTTTGGTGAAATTTGATGGCACTTTAGGTTGGCTGCGAATTGTCTTCCTTTTTGGTTTGCACAAGCTACAAACTTTTTCAGTAAAATTCCCATCCGTTTCAACAACATCTGAGAAGTAAGTTCTCAGTACAAGTGGCAACACTTTATTTTCATACTCCATTGCTGACTAAAGAGATATTGCAGGATTAAAGATGACCAATAAACTATTTACAAGTCAACTGGAAATGAAACAGGAAGTACAATCAATCATATAAGGACTGCAGTGGTGGCAGTAGGCTGACGTAGCCTAAGCAATTGTTTAGGCTCCTATTTCTCAACAGCCCCTTCAGCATTGGCACATGCCCAGTGGCTGGTAGGTATTTCCTATCCCGTCCTGCAGAGGATGCACTATTGGGTTCATTCTCTCAATTCAGGACACTGAGAGGTATCATAGAATCACAGAATATCAGGGTTGGAAGGGACCTCAGGAGGTCATCTAGTCCAACCCCCTGCTCAAAAGCAGGACCAATCTCCAATTAAATCATCCCAGCCAGGGCTTTGTCAAGCCTGACCTTAAAAACTTCTAAGGAAGGAGATTCTACCACCTCCTTAGGTAACGCATTCCAGTGTTTCACCACCCTCCTAGTGAAAAAGTTTTTCCTAATATCCAACCTAAACCTCCCCCACTGCAACTTGAGACAATTACTCCTTGTCCTGTCCTCTTCTACCACTGAGAATAGTCTAGAACCATCCTCTCTGGAACCACCTCTCAGGTAGTTGAAAGCAGCTATCAAATCCCCCCTCATTCTTCTCTTCTGCAGACTAAACAATCCCAGTTCCCTCAAGCCTCTCCTCATAAGTCATGTGTTCCAGACCCCTAATCATTTTTGTTGCCCTTCGCTGGACTCTTTCCAATTTATCCACATCCATCTTGTAGTGTGGGGCCCAAAACTGGACACAGTACTCCAGATGAGGCCTCACCAATGTCGAATAGAGGGGGATGATCACGTCCCTCGATCTGCTCGCTATGCCCCTACTTATACATCCCAAAATGCCATTGGCCTTCTTGGCAACAAGGGCACACTGCTGGCTCATATCCAGCTTCTCGTCCACTGTCACCCTTAGGTCCTTTTCCGCAGAACTGCTGCCTAGCCATTCGGTCCCTAGTCTGTAGCTGTGCATTGGGTTCTTCCGTCCTAAGTGCAGGACCCTGCACTTATCCTTATTGAACCTCATCAGATTTCTTTTGGCCCAATCCTCCAATTTGTCTAGGTCCCTCTGTATCCTATCCCTGGCCTCCAGCGTATCTACCACTCCTCCCAGTTTACTATCATCCGCAAATTTGCTGAGAGTGCAATCCACACCATCCTCCAGATCATTTATGAAGATATTGAACAAAACAGGCCCCAGGACCGACCCCTGGGGCACTCCACTTGACACCGTCTGCCAACTAGACATGGAGCCATTGATCACTACCCGTTGAGCCCGACAATCTAGCCAACTTTCTGCCCACCTTATAGTGCATTCATCCAGCCCATACTTCTTTAACTTGGTGACAAGAATACTGTGGGAGACCGTGTCAAAAGCTTTGCTAAAGTCAAGAAACAATACATCCACTGCTTTCCCTTCATCCAAAGAACCAGTAATCTCATCATAGAAGGCGATTAGATTAGTCAGGCATGACCTTCCCTTGGTGAATCCATGCTGACTGTTCCTGATCACTTTCCTCTCATGTAAGTGCTTCAGGATTGATTCTTTGAGGACCTGCTCCATGATTTTTCTGGGGACTGAGGTATGTATCTGCTTGCTCTGCTCTCCTCAAACCCCTCTCCCCCATTGACTCATCCCTCCGCAGGGCTCGGCCAGGGAGTGAGTTTCCCCTCTACCATTTGTAGTGACCATTCAGAAATGAAGGGGGCAGGACCTTCTTGGTTGATCCAACAGCAGGGCCAACAGAAAAAAACCCATGGCGGTCAGAACTCAGGGCCTGAAACTCCCAGGCTGGGAGAGTGGGCTCTGGGGGCCAGCCAGAATCCAGGACTGTTGGGAGGGATGTGATTGTTTAATAAAACCATTTTGAAAAAGTACTTGCAGGTAAAAGTTACTTAAGCTTTGAGTACCTTTAAAATGTACTTAAATACACCTGCTAAGTACAAAATATTTAAGGCATTTAATACAAGCACGCAGAGTACTTCAAAATACTTAGATATGTACTTAAGTACATGGGAACGCAGCTACTTTGTGGCCTTATTAATGCTTCCCATGTTTGAACAATGCAGATCTGGAGATATCTCCTTGAACTATATCTGTATTGCAGGTTTTGAAGAATTGCTTTCAACTGGCCCAATCACAAGAAGCGAACCACAGTCCACCATGTGAATATGGGAATATACAAAAAACCCATGCTGTCCAAAAGGACTCAGATAAAGGCTTAAATTATGGTTAAATAATTAAGACTGTCTCTTCAGACTTAATAGGAAATAACTGCTAATTTGGACTACTGTGAAATTGTGCATGATTTTGAAAAAAATTCCAAGGTTTATGACAGACCGTATTCTCTGGTAAAATATAAGAAAAAATAAAGCAGACATGTAATGTGACTACCTAAAGTGTGCACTGTTTTCTTAAATACTTGTGGTGTAAATAAGTAACTTCTGGAAGATGAATATACACTCTTCAAAATATTCATATGTCAAACCAGCCAATGTGCCATTGTTCTCCTGGTTTATTTTATTATTATTCCTTTATGGTGTCAAATTAATAGCAAAAAGAAAAGGAGTACTTGTGGCACCTTAGAGACTAACCAATTTATTTGAGCATGAGCTTTCGTGAGCTACAGCTCACTTCATCGGATGCATGCCGTGGAAACTGCAGCAGACTTTATTTATACACAGAGAATATGAAAAAATACCTCCTCCCACCCCACTGTCCTGCTGGTAATAGCTTATCTAAAGTGATCATCAGGTGGGCCATTTCCAGCACAAATCCAGGTTTTCTCACCCTCCACCCCACCAAACGAATTCACTCTCCTGCTGGTGATAGCCCATCCAAAGTGACAACTCTTTACACAATGTGCATGATAATAAAGTTGGGCCATTTCCTGCACAAATCCAGGTTCTCTCACCCCCTCACCCCCCTCCCACCTTAATTATGCACATTGTAGGGAGAATGGTCACTTTGGATGAGCTATTACCAGCAGGATAGTGAGTTTGTGTGTGTGGTTTTTGGGAGGGGGGTGAGGGGGTGAGAGAACCTGGATTTGTGCAGGAAATTTTATTATCTTTATTATCATGCACATTGTGTAAAGAGTTGTCACTTTGGATGGGCTATCACCAGCAGGAGAGTGAATTTGTGTGGGGGGGTGGAGGGTGAGAAAACCTGGATTTGTGCTGGAAATGGCCCACCTGATGATCACTTTAGATAAGCTATTACCAGCAGGACAGTGGGGTGGGAGGAGGTATTTTTTCATATTCTCTGTGTATAAATAAAGTCTGCTGCAGTTTCCACGGCATGCATCCGATGAAGTGAGCTGTAGCTCACGAAAGCTCATGCTCAAATAAATTGGTTAGTCTCTAAGGTGCCACAAGTACTCCTTTTATTTTTGCGAATACAGACTAACACGGCTGTTACTCTGAAATTAATAGCAAAAATTCTTTATTTATCTACAGAGCAAGTACAGACACAGTCAGTGCCAAAATGAATTCCCTATACTTCTCCACTATTTGTCTTAAGTTAAACTTGACTGGAATAGCCAGCTCTAGGGATCCGAGAAAAGTTTAGGCTCCATGCCCATACACTTCTTGGCATCTCTGCTGAGAATACCAATAAGTATGCCTGTTAGTGCCAAGTGTGATGGTGAGTAGTAATTAAGCCACCAATATATCCCATTTAGACCACTGCACAGCTGTTAGACTGCTGCTCAGGGCTGTACTAGATTTCAGGTTGATAAGTCCTTTGTCCCATTACTAAGTATTTCACCCATCCAGTTGCCCAAAACATTGTCAGTATTTGTAGGCTCAACCAAAAGGAATAATTGTGAAACCTTGAATATTTTAATATGCAACTCTTATCCCTTTTCCATCCCAGCCTGTTCCCTCATCTCTTTCTCCAGCTTTCTTTCTATACCTGTTTTTCTTAATTCCTTCAGTGTGTCAGTTTCAGTACAGACCCAGCTTATCTCTGTGGAAATAACCGAACTCGGGAAATTTTGCCTTTGGAGTTCTAAGAGTGTCTATTAAGTTTTATATGTGGGATATTATAGATATACAAAGGAGTTATACAGAACTCGATACGTATCCAGCAAATACTCTGTTTAAGCTGTGAGTTTTATGAAGTCAGAAATATGCAATACACAAAGGCTGAAATCCTGGCCCTACGGGAGTCAGTGCCAAAGCTCCGATTGCCTTTGTGAGGCCAGGATTTCATCCAAGGCATACCTACATTTACAGATTAATGATACCGTGTCAAAAATTAGGTATACAAAATACAAAAGGTTAACCGAGATGTCTGTTACAGAATTTCAAGTCCTGAGGGTGAACCTCAAAAATTTGAGTCTGGTTTAAAAATCAGCCAACATTTCTGATGCATTATTCAAACATCACCAAATTCTGACCCTGCAAAAGTGGACTGGAGAGCTCATGGGAACAAATTTTTGTATAACCCTGCACTCTCTAGCCTATATCTGTTCATATGGCCCCTAACATTGCAATATCAGGATTACTCCCACGCACAATATCCATATAAGGTAGGAAGGTGTTATCTCCATTTACCTTTGAGAAACTGAAGGACAAAGAGATTGTGACTTGTCCAATGCTAAACACGATGTTTGTGACAGACCTAGGAATTGAACACACCTGTTCTTAGTCCCACTGCAGTCTCTTGACAACAAGACCACCGCTGTTCCCCTTTTACTTTAACACCCCCCACCCAGAAATATGATGAATACCTCCTTTCCCATAGCATTTCAGCACTTTTGATTAGAGACCCATCTGGAATCTGAGGTACAAAAGTATTTAAAAATATTTCAAGCAAAAGAGTACATCTGAACCTTAAATTTGGTTGTATTTTGATTCTGGAAATGGACAAAATGTTACGGACATTCTTTTTTTTTAATCAATTGTCTCATCCCTAATTTCCATATCTATTCATTTCTTAGCTAAACAGCTAAACCGCTTCAGTTAAATAGGGTAGAAACAATTATCCCTGTCAGAATAATCTCTCTTTAAATTTAGGAGAAAACCTTGAAGACCTCAACTGGTGACAGTTGAATTGCCAGCAGCTAAATTCCACTTAATGAATTTTCTCTGGCATAAACAGCTAAATTTCTTCCTTCTTTTGACCTGGAGATTTCTTTTTTCATTGACATATATATATATATAGAAACACTTATTATGTACAGTAAGTAGAATCAAAGGCAAGACTCAATTTTGAAATTTACTGGATTTAAAGTAGAGTTAAAACAAATTAATAATACAAAGCACCAGAACATCCAGTCCCAGTCTAGTCTCCTATCCTTTCCCCAGATTTTTTTTTAATAATAGTGTATAACAGCGAAAATAGTCTGTGATTACAAAAATATGGGATTGATAGCCATAGACTTAACCATACAGAAATGATGAAGACTTAAGAATAAAATTATGTTCAATTGAGGACTTATTACCTAAACAAGCGTATACAGAATGATCGGTGTTAGGATATAGATATTTAGGCCTGTCTGCAAAGGCCTGTACTTTAAGAATTTAGGTGTATTCTTATCACTTGGCTAGTTATAGAGGTACAAAAGAAAGAATCAAAATCACTGTCTGCTGATGTAAGGGCCTTCTCTTACTGTGACAGTTTGTGGCCCTGTGCTTAGGCTAAGGCCTTTGGCTAAGCAGCAGAGGCAGCCATAAGCTGGGAAGCGAAAGGTCACATCCTCACATTCCAAACTAGTCACACTGAAATAAGGTGCTATTCGGCTGTTAGGAATACAATCCTGTCCTGATAGTGCCTATCACCTCCAGAGAAAGGGAAATGCCTAGAAAATGTAAAAGAAAACTTAGTTTGATAGCATCCTGTCTGGCAAGAACTCACTTATCAATAGCTGGGATGTGAAATCCTCACTTCTGTATTGTTTTGTCATTATAGTTCCCACTTTGCTGTTGTTTGTCTGTATAATCTCTGTCTGGTTCTGTGATTGTTTCTGTCTGCTGTATAATTAATTTTGCTGGGTGTAAACTAATTAAGGTGGTGGGATATAATTGGGTACATAATCATGTTACAATATGTAAGGATTGGTTAGTTAAATTTCAGGAACATGATTGGTTAAGGTATAGCAAAGCAGAACTCAAGTTTTACTATACAGTCTGCAGTTAATCAGGAAGTAGCGGGGTGGGCATGCGGGTGAGGGAAATGGGAACAGGGAATGGGGGTAAGGAAATTGGAATCATGTTTTGCTAAAAGGGGAAATGGGAACAGGGAATGGGGCTGGGGAAATTGGAATCATGTTTGGCTAAGGGCAGGAATGGGAACAGGGACACAGGTGTAAAGCTCTGTGGTGTCAGAGCTGGGAAGGAGGATACTAAGGAAGGAAACTGGAATCATGCTTGCTGGAAGTTCACCCCAATAAACATTGAATTGTTTGCACCTTTGGACTTCGGGTATTGTTGCTCTCTGTTCATGCGAGAAGGACCAGGGAAGTAAGTGGGTGAAGGAATAAGCCTCCTAACAAGCGGCATATTTATAGATGGTAACTAAATATTTAAGTGTGCATAACGTGTATCCTTTAGGAGGATGGTCAGTTTTTCTGTGGCTATGTTCCAGGCATTTACAAAATAAAAGCCAAATCGTCAATCTTTAATGGGGTGTGGTATGAAGCTAGACAACTTGTTGTGGGAGTAGTCTTGTTCTTATAACAGGATGGACAAAAGTGCCAGTATTTGAAACAGCTAACTATTTGATTGTGCCTGCTGATCACAGAGACAGATGTCAAAACAATAATTTGTGCCCACAAATAACTGAGTGCAAATGTTGCTGGTTGAGACCTCTTCCAGCTTTGGATCTAAACTTGCCTCCAGATATCGTTACCTGCTATAAAGAGAGCAGGTTTTTAGGATTAAAGCTATAACATGGAAATAATAAGTGATTAACGTAAATAAAACCAAGTGAATTTTCTGATTCACTTCATGCTTTGAAGCCATGAATTTACCATTTCACTCCTTGAACAAAACTATACTTCCTTGTAAACTGATTATTTTCCCCCTTGGATTCTAAATCTCCATGTTCCATTTCAAACTTGTATTTGGCCCCATTTCATCAACTCACATAAAAACTGACCTTTGTTTTTACTACAAGAGGTTGAATTCCTGGGGGATGGGCCTGGAAAGACAACTGTAAATATTTCATTCAGAAAATATGGCTCAACTTGACTGAATTCAAGCCCACTAGTTTTTGTGAATTTGCAAACTTTGAGAACAGCTGTGGCTTTTTCAGTCACACAATGAATATAAAGAAAAGGAGTACTTGTGGCACCTTAGAGACTAACCAATTTATTTGAGCATAAGCTTTCGTGAGCTACAGCTCACTTCATTGGATGCATACTGTGGAAAGTGTAGAAGATCTTTTTATACACACAAAGCATGAAAAAATACCTCCTCCCACCCAACTCTCCTGCTGGTAATAGCTTATCTAAAGTGACCACTCTCCTTACAATGTGTATGATAATCAAGGTGGGCCATTTCCAGCACAAATCCAGGGTTTAACAAGAACGTCGGTGGGGGGTTTGTAGGAAAAAACAAGAGGAAATAGGTTACCTTGCATAATGACTTAGCCACTCCCAGTCTCTATTCAAGCCTAAGTTAATTGTATCCAATTTGCAAATGAATTCCAATTCAACAGTTTCTCGCTGGAGTCTGGATTTGAAGTTTTTTTGTTGTAATATAGCAACTTTCATGTCTGTAATCGCGTGACCAGAGAGATTGAAGTGTTCTTCGACTGGTTTATGAATGTTATAATTCTTAACATCTGATTTGTGTCCATTTATTCTTTTACGTAGAGACTGTCCAGTTTGACCAATGTACATGGCAGAGGGGCATTGCTGGCACATGATGGCATATATCACATTGGTGGATGTGCAGGTAAACGAGCCTCTGATAGTGTGGCTGATGTTATTAGGCCCTGTGATGGTGTCCGCTGAATAGATATGTGGGCACAGTTGGCAACGGGCTTTGTTACAAGGATAAGTTCCTGGGTTAGTGGTTCTGTTGTGTGGTATGTGGTTGCCGGTGAGTATTTGCTTCAGGTTGGGGGGCTGTCTGTAGGCAAGGACTGGAAATGTGCTCGAAATGGCCCACCTTGATTATCATACACATTGTAAGGAGAGTGGTAACTTTAGATAAGCTATTACCAGCAGGAGAGTGGGGTGGGAGGAGGTATTTTTTCATGCTTTGTGTGTATAAAAAGATCTTCTACACTTTCCACAGTATGCGTCCGATGAAGTGAGCTGTAGCTCAAGAAAGCTTATGCTCAAATAAATTGGTTAGTCTCTAAGGTGCCACAAGTACTCCTTTTCTTTTTGCGAATACAGACTAACACGGCTGTTACTCTGAAACCTGTCACAATGAATATATTAGACCTGTATTCAGCTCAGTACTCCTGAAGCTCCAGCCCAAGACTGTACGTATACTGGGACTTTGTCACAGAGCATTGTGGCAGTAGGAGAGTTAGACAGACTATTGTGTATGGGGTCACAGTTCTAAGCTCAAATATGAAATGTCACCATCTGACACATCAGAAAGGATTAGAATTGTCAATTCACTTGTAATAGTCATTGGAAGCATTTGGCTACTAAATTTATTTGCAAAAACTAGAACCAGATCATCAGTGATTTTGCAAAGCCAAACCATCACCAAATTTGCAAAATGTATCCAGCTAAAACTATTTGATTTAGCTTTAGTTTCTACGAAGCCCTCATTTTGAAAATAGTTTTGATTTCTCTGAAATCTGTCCAAGATTGGTGTTTACCTGTGTGGTATATAGTTGTCTACTGCATATGTTTCTATTGATGTGGAATCAAATTCAGGTGATCTGACACACCCAAATTTAAAAGAGTTTGATTTGAGCAACATGCTGTCTGGGCCCAGTGAATTCTGCAATTCTCTGACTGCAGAATTTGCCTCGGGATTCACTCCTTGATGCAGAAATTAATACTTCCATTTAAAATAAAAGAAAGAAAAATGATGTCCTGGTGCCAGTGAAGTAAATGGCAAAAAGTCCAGCTGATTTTTCTAAGTCTTAGGGCTGCAAAGAAAACTTTAAAAAATACAAATGAAGTTTAAACTGATGTATTGCTGTATTTTTGCAGCCAGCCAGCAGAAGTGTAAACTGCCTGCATTCATCGGAGTGTTAAGCAAAACTGAAATAAAATGGTTTTAAAGGCGACATTGTTGACTATTCAACTGATGCTTTTAGCAGAAACATCAAGCTAATATGCTAACCCCAGACGGATTCCCTTTTCTCCCCAGACATCCTCTGCTACCATCTCCCCGGCTGTCAGAGTTGAGCTTTTACATTGCAGTTAGCCACTGTCTACAGATCTGCAGCTTTGCTGAAAGCTGAAATGATGGGGGCAGCATGAAATGAATTGGATGACTATTAGTATAAATAACAGGGCTACTGGACTGAAGTTATTTTACGTTTTGCTATTTAATTACATGAAAAAAATTGTGTATCTGCAGTTGTCTCACAGATTTTCCACCAGAGTGCTGCAGAATCCAGGGACCTTACTACAGAGTCTAGATCCAGTTTGCCATTGTGTACCTGGGCCTTGCATACGGTATACCATACCAATGGCTGTAACCTGCAAACAAAAGGCATTTTCAACGAAGGAATGAAAGATTTAAAGAGAAATTTTTCTTCTCTCTTCCATGCTTTGCATGCCTTGTTTTCTGTAACACTAAATAGCATCTGCTTTATTTTAAACCAATTAATTTCAATTTGTTGTTTTGGATGTATCTGTATCCAACAGCTAGTATGCTGAATAAACACATTTTAATTCAATGCAACAACAAATAAATAATCACACTCTTTTCAACTGTTAACAATTGTTAAACAGTCATACTTTCCCTTTTCTAAACCATGCACTGTGAGTGTGAATTTATTTAACTCAACCCTCAGATAGTGACTCTGAAATATAATTTTTCTTTTAACTTCAGAACTACATACACTTAAGAATTTGTAATTGTAATTGCATATCTCAGATATGAAATATTATGTCTTGAATAAGAAGCATTGTAACCAGACACTCATTTAGACTGGTTATTTGTAATTGTAATTCCATATCTTAGATATTGTTGGGAACACTGGGGCATGGCCACTAGGTAACTCGAGGGGATGGAAGACCACGAGTGTCGATGAAGCCCCCTCGCACTAGGCCCCTGTGTCCTTGCCCCGTCCTTGGCCCCCCCCCGCCTGGAGGCACACACAGCAGTTATGCTGAGAATCTGCAACAGTATGTTGCAGAGTCAGACTGCCTGAAACTAAGCAAGGCCAAACAGGGAAGATATGGAAGAACAATGCTGAATAAAGCAGCTTTATGTATAGTTTAACAAATAATACAAAGAATCAGGGAACTAGCTGGAAACTGGATTGGCTGGCTATATGGATACTTGAAGCAGCTTGCTATTGAATAAGTATGCTGGGAAAAAGGATGCATAAAAGCCTGTGTAACTTCCTGCTCTGTTGTGCAGGATTTGAGATTTTATTCTCCCTGTACCTTTTTGCAGCTGCAAATAAACTTTTCTGCTTCTCCACCCCGTTGTGATTATTGGGTGTAGCACACCGGGTAACGAACCACTCAAGCTGTTGTTCAGCCTCTCGGCACTGGGAGCCAGCAACAGCTTTTGGCGTCCCTGGGTGGGCGACGAGGCTGCAATTTAGCCTTGCCCGGACCCCTCCTGGAGGTCGAGTATTGCGGCGAGAACCGACGCCCAGCGCGCACCGGTGAGTTCATCGGGGGCCTCGGAGGAGACGCGATTTGATCGACCCCAGAGGGCACAACGGTGCAACGCACTCATATAGTGGAGAAGCAGTTGTGGACCACGGTGAAGAACCGGTCCCTTAGATGTGGGAGAGGAGCAGCTGCAGGGCCACGGTGAAGAACCGGTCCCTTGGACCAGGTAGGATCCTTTTAAAATCCGGATTATATGCTCTGTTGGAACCTGGGGACGCCCAGAGTTACCCTGTAGGTATGGGACAGGGACAGAGCTCAGAGGTTAGGGCACGGTGTACGCCCCTAGAGTGCATTCTAGCAAACTGGAAGGTATTTGGTGCGGATCCGATGACTAAGAGCCAATTAAAACGATTCTGTACAGTTGACTGGCCTCAATATCAACTAGAGGACCAGGAGTGGTGGCCACCAGGAGGGTCAATTAATTACAACACGATCCTCCAATTAGTTTTGTTTTGTCAGTGAATGGGTAAATGGAATGAACATATGTATGCGCATTTGTTTCTGACTTTATGTACTCGACCAGATATTTTACAGCACTGTAATCTGACTCCGACTGGTTTGGTAGCAGCTAATGTTAGTCCCCAGACCCCAACCCCCACTGTAATGGCAGAGCTGGTGTCCCCTTCGGCCCCCACACCCCCACCGTATAAGGGTAGGATGCCTCGGGTTATAGAGGTTGCCCCCTCGGTGGGACTCTATCCTTTGCTTACCGAGACTGTTGTGGCTTGCCCAGGGGCAGACGGACGTCAGGCTACCACTATGCAAGTTTACACCCATGTGCCATTCAATCCAATAGACTTAGCAGCTTTTAAAACACAGGCTGGGGAATTCTCAATGAACGCAAGCAGGTTTATTTCAGTCTTTGAGGGGTGCCTCAGTAGTCACAAGCCGATTGAGACGACTGTAATATCCTCCTGAGAACCCTGTTGTCTGAGGTGGAGAGGGATCAGGTTACAGCTAAGGCAAGGGGAGCGTCAGCGTTCAAGCGAAAAAAAAGAAAGGAATCTATCTGTCAAGTTCCTACCCCAAATAACCGTGAGCGGCTCAGGGCATTTCTGGGTATGGCAGGCTTTTGCAGGATATGGATCCCAGAGTTTGGACTGTGGGCTAAACCCCTGTACGACTGTGTAAAAGGAGCAGATCATGACCCCTTCTATTGGACCCCAGAGGCTGACAGGGCATTTAAAATCCTGAAAAAAAAATTGATGGAAGCCCCGGCTCTGGGCCTGCCAGATCTCTCTAAGCCGTTTCAGTTGTATGTACATGAACGAAGGGGGGTGGCCCTAGGAGTGCTTACACAGCTGTTAGGAGCATGGAAGCGTCCTGTGGCTTATTTTTCTAAGCAATTGGATCAGGTTGCAAAGGGTTGGCCGGCATGTTTACGGGCGGTCGCAGCTACTGCCCTATTGCTTGAGGAAGCCGAGAAGCTAACATTGGGAGGGGTTATGCAAATCTATACTCCCCATATGGTCCGAGCCTTATTGGATGCAAAGGGAGGGCTTTGGCTCACCCAGGCTCGGATTGCTCGGTACCAGGCTAAGCTGTTAGAGAACTCTGAAGTCACCCTACAGCCTTGCCCCTCCCTTAACCCAGCCACTCTCTTGCCAGAAACAGAGGAACAGAAACATGACTGTTTAGAGATCATAGATGTCCAGTACTCCAGCCGTCCGGATTTAAAGGATGTACCTCTCCCAAATGCAGATTATGAGTGGTACACTGATGGTAGCAGTACTGTAATAGATGGGCAAAGAAGGGCGGGTTATGCTGTTGTGACCCTCCATGACACTGTGGAAGCTGAAGGTTTGCCTGCTGGGACCTCTGCCCAGCTTGCTGAACTAATAGCCCTGACCCGTGCACTTAAACTGTCAAAAGGAAAGCGGGTCAACATTTTTACTGATTCAAAGTATGCTTTTGGTGTGCTGCATGCTCATGCTGGCCTGTGAAAGCAAAGGGGAATGCTGACAGCCCAAGGCTCCCCAGTCAAGTACGGGCCCCAAACCCTCCGGCTCCTAAAAGCTGTACAACTCCCCTCGGAAGTGGCGGTGGTACACTGTAAAGCCCATCAAAGGGAGGATCAAGATGTGGCCAGAGGTAACGCCCGGGCAGATAGAGAGGCTAAGCATGCTGCCACCCTGCCATCCCCTCAGACTGAGAACGCCCATATACATGCCCTTATCCCATCAGTAGGGGAGCTTCCAACCCCTCAGTACTCTGGGGAGGAGAGACAGCTAACTGACAAACTCAGTCTCCGGGAAAAGGAGGGATGGCTCCATTCCCCGGAAGGGAAGGTCCTCTTACCAAAGGGCCTGATCCGGCCAGTGCTGCAGAAACTACATCAAACCACTCATGCTGGCAGGGAAGCACTTATCCAGCTAATGGGAAAATACTTTATCACTTCCGGACTCCGACCCCTGGCTGCCCAGGTACAAGCGGACTGCTTAGTCTGCCAAAAGAATAACCCCCGACCAGGACATCCTGTGCCACCAGCTGCCCTAGAACCCACTCCGGGCCCTGGACGAGTGTGGCAAATAGACTTTACTGAGTTTCCCCGGACTCAAGCGTTCAAATATCTCCTTGTTATAGTGGATCGGTTCAGCGGATGGCCAGAAGCCTTCCCATGCCGTAACTGCACTGCCAGAACAGTGGCCCTCAAGTTTGTTAAGGAGGTCATTCCTCGCTTTGGACTCCCCCTGTGGATGGAATCTGACAATGGGACACATTACACGTCAAAAATCATTCAAAGCATCTCACATGCCTTACAGATCCCCTGGAAACTCCATACGCCCTGGAGACCGCAAGCCAGTGGGGTAGTGGAGCGTACCAATCAGACCCTTAAACGGCATCTCTCAAAAGTGTGCCAAGAAGCCTCACTGCGATGGCCTGATGCTTTGCCCCTCGTCCTACTCCGTATCCGCGTTCTCCCAAAGGGTAGATTAGGGCTCAGTCCCTTTGAAATTATGTTTGGAAGGGCATGGCCCATGAATGGCACCCCGGTTCTGTCAGGGGAATGGGAGTTGGGTAATGTTTTTTTGTCACAGTATATGTGTTCCCTGTCTGCTGTTCTCTTGTCTCTTCACAGGTATACCAAGGATTCCCAGCCTCTCCCCTTGGACTCTCCCGTTCACTCCTTACAGCCCGGTGACTCTGTGCTTGTTCGCACCTGGAAAGACGAGCCTCTCCAGGAAAAGTGGAAAGGACCCTATACCGTCCTGCTGATCTCCCATACAGCGGCAAAGATCGAGGGACACAAGAACTGGATCCATCACTCTCGTCTGAAGGCAGTACCTGCCCCCTCGTCAGCAGAACAGTGGACCGTCCAACCTGCTGACTCCTCATCTAGTGACGATCTCGGGCTAAAGCTACTGTTTAAAAAACACAAATAGCGGGCACCTTAATGCTAAAATGGGCCCACCCAGGTACTGAAGACCCTGGGTTGGGAAAACTCTGGTAATAATTAATTGGGTAACATTGTTATTCTTTGTATTGGTATTTCCAAATTGTGCATATCGGGAGCATAACTCCTTTGTTTTGCTTGCGCACCATGTTGCTACTTTAACAAACCAGACTGATTGCTGGGTATGTGCTCCAACTCCACTATCCCCCAAAACGGGAATGCCCCTTGACATGCTGCCCTTGACCCTAGCAGAATTAGCCACCACCAAAGAGCAGGAAAGAACGGACTCACCGTTCTGGAACAAGACCTCTTTACAGCAAGCCACCTATCAGGACCAGGAGTATTCAGTTGCAGTACTCACTAAGGGAGTGTTATGTTTTACCCGAAACCAATCTGATCCCTATGGGCATCCTGTGAAAAAGAGCTCCTGTGTTATTACACAGTGGGCTGATGGGTATTGGATAAAGACCAACAGGGGAGGCCAACGGTGTGGGTGTAATGGTTCCTCCCCTTTTAGGGAAACACTTACAAATAATCTTACCACAAAAAAAGGGGTTTGGAAATGTAACTTGCCGTTCAGTTAATATCTCCAATGTAGCAAGCCAATGGTGGGTTTGTAGTGGTCCCTATGGCGAGTGTAATTTGAACGGCACAATTAGAAATGCCCCCACTTGTACCCAATCAGGAGGATGGGATGCCCCCCTAGGGGCATATAAACTGTTTGGAAAAGCAGCCTTAAATATCCCAGAAATCCCCTTAAGAAACAGTCCTTATTGGTTTCAGAGTAGCAGCCGTGTTAGTCTGTATTCGCAAAAAGAAAAGGAGGACTTGTGGCACCTTAGAGACTAACCAATTTATTAGAGCATAAGCTTTCGTGAGCTACAGCTCACTTCCTCAGATGCATATCGTGGAAACTGCAGCAGGCTTTATATATACACAGAGAATATGAAACAATACCTATTCCCACCCCACTGTCCTGCTGGTAATAGCTTATCTAAAGTGATTTCCAGCACAAATCCAGGTTTTCTCACCCTCCACCCCCCCACACAAATTCACTCTCCTGCTGGTGATAGCCCATCCAAAGTGACAACTCTTTACACAATGTGCATGACAATCAAGCTGGGCTATTTCCTGCATAAATCCAGGTTCTCACATCCCCCCACCCCCATACACACACAAACTCACTCTCCTGCTGGTAATAGCTCATCCAAACTGACCACTCTTCAAGTTAAAATCCAAGTTAAACCAGAACATCTGGGGGGGGGGTAGGAAAAAACAAGAGGAAACAGGCTACCTTGCATAATGACTTAGCCACTCCAAGTCTCTATTTAAGCCTAAATTAATAGTATCCAATTTGCAAATGAATTCCAATTCAGCAGTTTCTCGCTGGAGTCTGGATTTGAAGTTTTTTTGTTTTAAGATAGCGACCTTCATGTCTGTGATCGCGTGACCAGAGAGATTGAAGTGTTCTCCGACTGGTTTATGAATGTTACAATTCTTGACATCTGATTTGTGTCCATTTATTCTTTTACGTAGAGACTGTCCAGTTTGACCAATGTACATGGCAGAGGGGCATTGCTGGCACATGATGGCATATATCACATTGGTGGATGTGCAGGTGAACGAGCCTCTGATAGTGTGGCTGATGTTATTAGGCCCTGTGATGGTGTCCCCTGAATAGATATGTGGGCACAGTTGGCAACGGGCTTTGTTGCAAGGATAAGTTCCTGGGTTAGTGGTTCTGTTGTGTGGTATGTGGTTGTTGGTGAGTATTTGCTTCAGGTTGCGGGGCTGTCTGTAGGCAAGGACTGGCCTGTCTCCCAAGATTTGTGAGAGTGTTGGGTCATCCTTTAGGATAGGTTGTAGATCCTTAATAATGCGTTGGAGGGGTTTTAGTTGGGGGCTGAAGGTGACGGCTAGTGGCGTTCTGTTATTTTCTTTGTTAGGCCTGTCCTGTAGTAGGTAACTTCTGGGAACTCTTCTGGCTCTATCAATCTGTTTCTTTACTTCTGCAGGTGGGTATTGTAGTTGTAAGAAAGCTTGACAGAGATCTTGTAGGTGTTTGTCTCTGTCTGAGGGGTTGGAGCAAATGCGGTTGTATCGCAGAGCTTGGCTGTAGACGATGGATCGTGTGGTGTGGTCAGGGTGAAAGCTGGAGGCATGCAGGTAGGAATAGCGGTCAGTAGGTTTCCGGTATAGGGTGGTGTTTATGTGACCATTGTTTATTAGCACTGTAGTGTCCAGGAAGTGGATCTCTTGTGTGGACTGGACCAGGCTGAGGTTGGTGGTGGGATGGAAATTGTTGAAATCATGGTGGAATTCCTCAAGGGCTTCTTTTCCATGGGTCCAGATGAAACCCATGAAACCCATCTGGACCCATGGAAAAGAAGCCCTTGAGGAATTCCACCATGATTTCAACAATTTCCATCCCACCACCAACCTCAGCCTGGTCCAGTCCACACAAGAGATCCACTTCCTGGACACTACAGTGCTAATAAACAATGATCACTCTCATTACAGTGTGTATGGTAACACCCATTGTTTCATGGTCTCTGTGTATATAAATCTCCCCACTGTATTTTCCACTGAATGCATCCGATGAAGTGAGCTGTAGCTCTCAAAAGCTTATGCTCAAATAAATTTGTTAGCCTCTAAGGTGCCACAAGTACTCCTTTTCTTTCTGCGGATACAGACTAACATGGCTGCTACTCTGAAACCGAACATCTAGTACTATTTTAAGTGCTAAATTCACCAGCAAGCAGAAGGACTGATATTTTTTCTTCAATACACTTGAGGTCAGTATGCAGCAAAAGCATGTGGAGTTGTATAGCTACATTTGCATAAGCAATTATGATCATACAAGCAAATTGCTACTTAAGTAACTAGTCTTGTGACTTGCATACGTAATTTTAATAATTGCATAAGTAAATTAAGGCATGCAGTTTTTTTCACCAGCAAAATTTTTGGTTCAAAATGTTTGCAGGAAAAGTAATGAAATACTGTATGTGTAAAGCTTTGGGATGTTCATAGTCATGAAAAAGGCATGAGGATGAGGATGATGGACATACTTAGAACTGGATTGCAATGAGTTATCAAATACTGTTATGTATTTCAATGACTCTGATCCATAGAGGACAGACATAATTCTGGTGTTAAAAGTTCATAGTTTTGTATCAGTGCTGGTCGTGCTATTTTTCCAAATCTTTTCAAGTTTATGAAAATTGTTTGCTGCTGTTGATATTCATTGCTTGATGTGTAGCATGGTGTCACCATCATGGCACGCCTCGCTCCCCAGATAAGTAAAATGACTGACTTCTTCTAGTGATTCTCTGTCTATTCTGAAGACTGCTTTAGGAACACTGATAGCCATATACAGTATTTTGTCTTCCCTTTGTTGATGAACAAACCAACTTTTTTTGCTGTCAGCCAAAAGCTGTCTTTCTCCCATTACATGGTTTACATGGCTGTGTGAATGTGGGGAGAGGGGGAGTGACCTACAATATATTATTTCAGTGAAACTGGACAGAAATTGAGAACTAGAATTAATTTCAATATAGATTCACTGTATGGCTAATCTAGACCCTTCCTCCCTTAGGAAGACAAGTCCCATTGACTTCATACCTCAAACCCTGAAAAAGGGAATGTAGCCTAGTTGAAATATTTCAGCTTTCTTGGCTTCTGGAAGTTCACTGTAGTAGAAGGTGGTTCTGGTTGCAAATATAGGTATGGGCTGTATGCTTATCAAGGTCATGTTTGAACTTGTAGTGCTCACAGTCAGCATAATAATAAGTCCTGGGCTTGTCTCTATCAGTGTAGATGAATGTGGAGTGTAAAACTTCTTAATAGAATAATATCAATCTAAAATCTGAAATGCTAACAACAGTTAGGTAATTAATCAGGGAGGCAGATACAAAACAGTTCATTTCAGCAATTTAGCACTATAAATGGGAAGAGAGTAAAGAACTAACAATGTGTAAATAAAATCTGATTTAAATAATAAAAATCTTAAAAGTAACCTCCTGACCCTCCCCTCAAATCCATGATCTATATCTACCCTGGTTCTACAGCCCAAAGCATGGATGGGCAAAGGTTCACTGCCTGCATGTTAGATCACTCAATTCTGCAAGAGAAAGTGAGGCCCAGGCTAGCAATGTGCTGCTACCCAGTTTTTCCTTTCCTTCCCCTTAAGTCATTGGGCTACAAAGTGGTTCTATTGCCTCATTGCAGCCCTATAGACAATTGCCCCCCATCATGGATCTACCCTGTGTCCAGGTTGGCCTTGCAGGCGAGGTACTGGCTTCTGCATTAGGGCTGTTGCAGTAAGGACATACTTATACTGCTCCACCTCTTACTTGTGTATTTTTTATTTAAAAACCTGTCTTAAATCCAGGAACAACAGCTATTTTACCTCTGACTTTGATTTTCTAACACATCGAAGTTACAGCACAATTGCAAAGGGAAAAAGTATCCTGCTGGGTCTAATTAATGGAAGTGTGTGCAGAAGTGTGGTGTTAAACTATCCCACTGCTTGGAACAGCCTTTCACTTTCCATGCGCTAACCCACTCTTCCTCTCTTCTTGCCGATCCCTTCTTTAAAATCCTTTGCTTTGCAAGCCTTCCTCCATTAATCTCCTCACCCCGATGTTGCTGCACCTTCTTGGGCTTGGGTCAGTGTTCCGCATATTCTATTTGGCTGAGTTAGATTAAGCTCTCCTGGGGCAGGGACTTTTCCTTTCTGTATTGTCATTCCATAAATGGTATGCACATTTGTGGTGTTCAGTAAATAATGGTAATTCTGATAGCTCTGCATTTTCTCAGTAACACTAGACTATTTATTTCCTACTGACAGTTGAAAAAAACCCCGTAAGAGACAAGAGAGTGCATTCCCCAAACATGCTGTCCCAGTTTCTCTGTGTATTGAAAGTGTAAAGACTTTTTGTAACTTTTTACAATGTCACTAGAACTGTGACACAGCCTACTGTTCATTTCCCTCTGCAGAAGAAAACACCTAAGTCACTGTCTAATAACATCCGAGGGACCAGCAGCAGCAGCTCTATGGCACAGTGAACAGTGATGCCTGGGGACATATCATTGGTAAGTAATATTCCAATGGTGGAATAGTCTTCACAATACATGTTCTTTCCCATATGATAGATGTGTCCTGAGGGCATCTACTCTTGACTATTCTTGAATGCCTCTGTTTCAGGTTCCTTATATGCCATCAGAAAATGGCACATATATTCTCCTCTGCAAAAGGAGCAGCTCCAGCAATATTTTAAAGAGTTAAAAAACCGAATGACAGTCAATAGGAAATACTTTCAATCAGTTTCATAAACTGGCACAGTGACCATGGGAAGTACTCATCAAACATGTCTGCTTTTTAAGTAGAAAACCGCCAATACAGGCTTCTACTACGTTCTTCTTTTTACATCTTTCTACAGAGTTAAACTTTGGTGTTTGTATTTCTGAATTTAACTGTGAAGTTTGAATTTATAGCCTGCTTCTCCATTCACTTCCCCAGGTCCCTGGGTTGATACCCTAGAGTAATTAAGAGTAATTCTTAATCTGAATTCTTATCACCTGTGTTTTTCCTATTAATGGATTAATAATTACTACTCCTACAGCCCATGTTAAGCCTACACACAAATTCTGTTGTGACCCAGTCTTGTTCTCATTGTGAATCAAAGTAAATGGTTGGACATGTAAAAGCTTTGGAGGAACACTCCAACACCAAATAGTGAATGATTCAGCTTCATTGGTACTACAGTCATCCTGTGGTTTCATTAGCCTGCTCCCTCAGTTTGTAAAGGGAAATAGCAGTGTATCTACCAGCCCCACGCACAATCCCCTGGACAGCAGCAGGTCTCTGCAGAGCTAGGCTCCAAGGCTCTGCATCCAATGAAAGTCAGTCCTGGTGCAAGTTTTACTGCGGAGGGAGGGTTTCTCTCCCCTCATAGTGGAGGGGCCGAATATTGTTCTTTTAATAGTTTAATATCATTGTGTGTTGTTTTTTTTTAAAATTGTTGTTCACCTTTCAGTATTTACAATGGAGTATCCAAAGATTCATTCTTAGTTAAAGCTCAAGGAAATTCTTTACCATTCAGTTGTTGGATTACAATAGGACTGGGTTTTCCAAATATGTTTTGGCAACTTCCCCTTCTTGACGATGTCTGAATGATCGCTCTGGGCCTTACCTGGCACCCATTGATGAAAAAGGCGACACTCGTATTGACATTCATCGGTGCCAGATCAGGCCTCAGAATATTGTTAACAATATTTTTATTGATTAGTTAAATAATGGATTTCCTAAGGAAGAGGCTAGGAATGATTTGTGTCAAATGAGTTACACTTTTAAAAAGTGATTTGTTTGATAGTGACAGCGAAAAACTTACGTAGAAAAATGTAGGTCTTTTTTAAATAACTCATTAAATCAACAACTAATGCAACAAAGCACTTAAGCATGTGATTAGCCCCTTTGATTTCAAGGGGGACTTCTCATACTGAAATTAAGCATGTGGTCAAGTGCTTACTGGAAAGGGGTTTGTGTGTGCAAAGTGAGAAAAAATAAAGTACATGCAAAACTTTGAAGAATTTTCAGTTCGTTTTGAGGATTTTTGAGAGCTACAGAAGTACAACAAAATTGCAGATGCAGCTTCGAACCAGCAAACACATTTCATAGCTGCAGCTCATCAGCATTTATAGTAGGTTCTGCAAAATATACAACAAATTACTTTGTTTTCAGAAAATCAAATCCTACAGAACACTGTCATGAAAGCATTAAGCATATCCATGTAAATTCCAGCCTACAATACATAGACCAAATATTAGAGATCAGCAAAATTATTAATTTGACAAGAGTTTAGTAGACAAGCTGAGAATAGAAATCTTACAAGGCAGCAGCGGGAACAGCACATTCCTGTTAGCTCATTTTCTTACCCCAGCCATGTAAATCAAGTATAAGCCTAGTGAAGTCAATGAGGCAGATAATCCTCTTACTTACACTGGTGTAATGCCATTAAACTCAGTGAATGCACTCCTGATTTACACCTGGATTAATTAACAGAATCAGGCCCTTTACAATTGTAGGTGAAACACAGTAAGAGAGAAACATCCATCAATCACACAATGTACAATACCAGCTGGGAGGGCAGAAAGGGATTTTTGTAATTTTGTCATGTTCACAGGAGTGCAGTACTATTCAATGGAGTTTACTCTACAAGCCAGGCAAAGGAGGAATTATAAGTGGACAGGGCTTTACAGTGTTACAATGAAATCACTTACATAAAACTAAGGATAACTGCAGTGTACTCTTCCTGGGTCTAAGCATTAAATCCAAGCAGAGGATGAAGCTAATGAAGAATGCAATGACTCACCTGTTAAATAGAGCATCTTGCTTTGAGCATGTTTTAGGAACTGCAGTGTTATTTATGGGTGAGCTTTTCCCAAAGCATTCTGCAGTGGCCTAATTCTGCTCCCATTGGGGGAAAAAGCACTTTCTGCCTCAGAGACTTCAAAGATATTGCATTCTAAATAGAAAAGGCAAAACAAGGAGGTGGGTTTTCCCATGTCCAGTGGCTTCTGAGTGGAGCTCAAGGTATCATTCTTAACCTATAGAGGCTTAAATGATCTGGGACCTGTTGACCTGGGAAACTGCCTCTTAGGCTATCCTGCCACAGTTGAGTTTGGATGATGTGCTCAAGTTGGTGCCCTCTTGTTATATGAGAGGGGGAGCTGCCAGCAAATTATTCTCTGAGGACCCTTTCTCTGTAGAATTCACAACCTGGTCCAAAACAATATGAGTGCGACCTTCCACAAATGCCACAAACCCCATTTTAGTTGCCATGTGGTGAGAGTAAGATTTTTGATTTTGCTTGAATGTGAGGGGTGGAAGGTTTAAGTCGTACAGTGTGTGCTGACATTTGAGTATGTGTTAAGAAGTGGGAGAAATACGATACTGCTTTGACTTTGTAATTAATTCATAACATAATATAAAGACCATTGAGTGCCCAGAGCTTCAAACAAATGTTTTTGTGTTGTATTTAAAACCAAATAAAATGTATTTAAATTAGGAAATTAATTCACATTTACCATATGGAGGATTCTGATCTATGTACAGGTAAAAAAAAATTGTACAAGTGTGTTTGTTTATTTAAAGTTACCATGAAAAATTCAAAGCAAGAAAGGCATCAAAATTCTGACTAAATTTGCTTTGGTCATTTGTTTTCCCTGTTATTAACTTTTTTGTATCTTTCCATCTGCTTTGGGAGCAATATTTGGTGCAACAAATGTTTCGTGAGCAAATATAGTTGTATTGCACTAATATATCAATTGCCAGGATCTGAACTGCTAATGAAATCTGGTGCACAAAGCTGCATTATGGGTTGTGGATGGGCAAGCTGATGTGGGAACTATGGAAAAAGTGCTGGTATGAAAGGCCTAGAGAAATATAGGTCTTAAAGGAACATGGAGGCTTTAATGGGAAGCGATCATGTTGTGACGGGGTACAGAATGGGAATGTGGTAGAGCTGGTAGAAAAATTCATGTTCGAATGGTTTTCCAATAAAAATACTCTTTTCACAGAACTGAAGTTTTCCTTGCAGAATTTTTTTTTATTATTATTTTTACATCAAGAAGACTGAAATAACTTCTCACTGCCTGCCTGCCTGCAAGGTCTTGCCAGTTTCGCTTTCTACCGGTGAAATTGATATAAGTTTTCCCAGGGGACTGCTGAAGTCGCGTGCGCTGACTCTGCCTCCCGGTCATCTCTGGGAACCAGAAAGATAGAGATCTCAGGAGCTCAGCCTCCCTGTCTCCCCTCTCAAGCTCATGGAGCTAGTGAGGCAGTTGAGTGGCTGATCTCTGCCTTTCCAATAGGCTTCTGTCAGGCTTTTTTTTTCATGGGAAGAGATTTTCATTTTCTAGTCAGCTCTAGAATGCAGCTGCATGCTGTTATGTATCATTATGAAAGTTGTACAGTATGTGGGTAGTTTGGATGCCAGGTTTCCTTAATTTGTTTTCATAAATTTTTAAGTCCAGAAGGTTCTGTGATAATCTAATCTTTCTTCCCGTATAACAAAGACAATAGAATTTAATCACTTGATTCCTGTGTCGAGGTCATTTCCTAGGGACAGATCGCCAGCTGACTTAAGTGGCCATGTCCGAGCATAATGGAGTTATACACCATCTCCCTCCAATGGCCCTGGATGAGTCTCCCTGTATCTTCTGTATGGGCATGGTGGGGCATTCAGGAGGAAGAAAACAGAGGATATGCAAATAGGAGAGTGAGTGCCAGGTAGTTGAGGAATGAATGGAGATTTGGCTCCACCCCTTGGTGTGCTGGCCAACACAACTGAGTCAGTGTGGAAAGGGCCACTAGCAGTTACTACCCTGTGGGAGCAAGTGGTCATAGTTGCTGTGCCCTGGGCTGCTCCTGAGGCAATGCAGCAAAGATACCCTTTACTTTGGGCTAAAGATAAAAGAAGAATGTAGGTTTTAATCATGGAGCTGATAGGGAAAGGAATTTGAGCAACATTATCTGTACACTAACATAACATTTTCTATATGGGTATAATTGTAAATCCTGCTATCTTTATAGCAGATAGAGATCCGGGGCTTGTCAACATGGACGGGGTTTAAATCAGATTCACTTTAGTTAATCCAGTTTGAAAATTCTTGCCTACACCTGGCACAATTCATTATAGTGCATTAACTCTGCATTTATCACCAACTCTGGAATCCTCTTTCAATGTGTGCTAAGTTTGGTGCAAATTGAGTTAGTTTGGCCTCTTGTTCATGTGCATACAATGCAGCTGTGAACTACTTTGGCAGCCCTCCAACTGCTATCCAATGGTGGCCATTACTGACCTGTTTATCTGTGTGCCCTCCACTGCTCCGGTGTCAAGTTGACCACATTTCCTCTCTCCTCTTTAAAAATTGGTGAGGGGTCAGAATTTGCCCATTTGCTCCTAGCTTTGAGTGTATCCTCATTGCTGCGATGTTATTCCAGATGCCTTACAATGTGCCTCAAGCAGCTGCTTGAAGCCACGCTGAGTCCCTAGATCTCCTAGCCATCTGTGGAGAGCTGTCAGTGCAGCAAGCTCTTGTGTAATAAAGATCTTTTTGTGGACACTGCTAAGCAGATGTCCACAAGGTGTCAAAACTGGAATGCCGACCAATGCTGGATAGAGAAACTCTGGGGAACTTACTTTAAAACCAAGGATACCAGGAAAAGGTCCAGCAGTATAATTATTTTTAGGAGGAGCTGGACAGGATTTTGAGCAAATACACCACTACTGAACCTGAGGAGGTTGTGGAACCTGCTGCCCCAGCTCCTGTGCTCTCCCTGTCCACCTCCCAAGGACAAGCAGCCAAAGTCAGAGGAAGAACATAAGGAGGCTCTCTGCAGGACTCAGCATCCTAACGCCAGCTAGGAAGCAAGCCCGATCTCTGCTGTGTAGGAACTGAGCCTGATTGCCAGCCAGAAACCCAGGCTGTGAGGGAGAAGGCAAATTCTTTGGAGGGAACCTCCGCATGTACCTATCTATCTTTACAATTTATTGTGCTATCCTTCACTATGTGAAGCAGCTCCAGGAACAGCTCTTGTGGTAGAAGTTGCTTTGTATCATCTTCGTCTTCCTCCTTTACTGCTGCAGCCACATCATGTACTTGGTGCAAATGGTGAAGGCCCAAGCCAAAGCCAGCTAGCTTCAAGAGCTAAAACACAGCCCAAGCAGCCTCTGCGTCTTCGCGGTTGCCGGCCTAGTAAGCAAAGCACTGGGTCCATGCTGGCTGACCGCAATTTGAAAATGGTTCTGGCCTGTCCAGAAAGGAAGCATGGGAGGGAGAGAGAAGAATCATGGGATTTTTTTAAAAAAGTTATTGAATCCACCTGGCTTCTGTTGTGCATTCCTGTCATGGGGCGCACTCAGTGTTAGGGTGCCTCCTCTTGCCAGCTCTGGGGATTTGTTCCTTCCAGGTGCTGTACCTCCTCTAGCAGTCTCGCCATCTGTGGTCCCTCTCACTCCAGGAGCGGCAGCTTCCTTTTCATGACTTAGACCTCCAGCCAGGTCACTGTGGTCCTCTCCTTTTGGCAGCAAACTGTCCCAGGCAGTCTGTTCTCCACTGACTGGTCTGTGCCACATCCCCAGTGGCTGCTAGGGGAACCCAGGCCCGCCCACTATTCCAGGTTCCAGCTCAGGGGATCTCTCTTCAGCAGCCAAGGTCTGCACTAATATTCCTTGCTGCTTTTCCCCGGAGCCTTTCCTACCTTTCTGGCTCTCCCTGCTCTCTGGGTTTGCCAGCTGCATATCTCCCAGGGAGTGACTGCAGACTACTTCCCTGCAGCCTCCAGCTGCTCTCAGCTACTGAGTTTTATACAGGCCCCTGTCCAGCTGAATTTCATCTAATTAATCCCTGCTCTATGGCTCTTCCTGGCCACCTTAACCCTTTCAAGTCTTGTGTTGGTGGACACCCCATCTCAATCCCATAATGCACAGTTAGAAGAATCCCTGAACACACAATGCTCATCAGTAAAGCAAAGGACAGAGGGATACCCTGTGAGAACGCTATGTGTTTAGTACACAGCAAGCCCCCCGCCACGTGTATACAGTGATGTGAATTGAAAGAGGACACAGCTGTCCCATGTACCTGCTATTAGTATAACTTGCATGTTGCGTATCAACTAACATGTCAACTCAATGCAGATTAAGATTAAGCCCCGTGTATAAACAAACTCCCGGGGCTATGTTGAGTGATGCAGAATATTTCCTTTTGTTAAATCAAAACAAAATACTGTAGATAATTTAACAACAAAAAATACTTGGCTGAAGTTACAAAAGGTGTGTGTGTGTGATGGAAATTCTGTATCACTCCACTTTTTTCTGGTGCTATTAATTACTTGTAAATTAGGATTCTGCTGTTTACAGCTGCTGGGCTTCTCACTACAAACCTTCATTGCTACCAGATGGTGTGAGCTATACTTCGACAATCTGTATGCACTGTACTGCACTGGCAGACATAAATTATTATTACACAGATCCTATTAAAACATGAAGAAAATGCAAATAATTCTTTTGCCTTTAATATTATTTTGCCTAATTTCCAAGAATATAAAATAACGAACGCTTGTGTATTTTAAGTTGAAGCACAAAATGGGTGAATATTCTGCCATTCTATGTGCTATTACATCCTGAACACTGTTAGGAAATATCAGCCTTAATTCATCCCCCTTGTGTGTATGCATTATGATACTGTCTTTAATTATCTGATCCCATATGGTCTTTTCCACAGGACCCCTACCATATTCAGTGCATAGGATACACAATATTTTGAGGGCAAAAATGGAAAAAAAATAATCCTGTGGCTCTGTCATAAATATAAAGGGACGGGTAACCACCTGTCTGTATACAGAACTATAAAATCCTTCCTGGCCAGAGGCAAAATCCTTTCACCTGTAAAGGGTTAAGAAGCTAAGATAACCTCGCTGACACCTGACCAAAATGACCAATGAGGAGACAAGTTACTTTCAAAGCTGGAAGGTGGGGTGGGAAACAAAGGTCTGTCTGTCTGGGTGATGCTTTTGCTGGGAACAGATAAGGAATGCTCTTCAGAACTTCTGTTAAGTTAGTAAGTAACCTAGCTAGAAATGCATTAGATTTTCTTTTGTTTAATGGCTGGTAAAATAGCTGTGCTGGAGGGAATGTATATTCCTGTTTTTGTGTCTTTTTGTAACTTAAGATTTTGCCTAGAAGGATTCTCTGTTTTGAATCTGATTACCCTGTAAGGTATTTACCATCCTGATTTTACAGAGGTGATTCTTTTACCTTTTCTTTCATTAAAATCCTTCTTTTAAGAACCTGATTGATTTTTCATTGTTCTTAAGATCCAAGGGTTTGGGTCTGTGTTCACCTATGCACATTGCTGAGGATTTTTATCAAGCCTTCCCCAGGAAAGGAGATGTAGGGCTTGGGGGGATATTTTTGGGGGAAGACATCTCCAAGTGGGCTTTTTCCCTGTTCATCGTTTAACACGCTTGGTGGTGGCAGCATATGGTTCAAGGACAAGGCAAAGTTTGTACCTTGAGGAAGTTTTTAACCTAAGCTGGTAAGAAAAAGCTTAGGGGGTCTTTCATGCAGGTCCCCACATCTGTACCCTAGAGTTCAGAGTGGGGAAGGAACCTTGACAGGCCCCATATTGGCCCCTCACATTGGTCATGAGCAGGGTTTTGTTCTTTAGACCGACTGCACAGCGCTGCTGTTACCGTGCTTGTAAAAACCCAAAGGTCTTGGTAACTATTACTTTTGGTGAGGCAATGGCAGGAAATAAATCAGTGGAGACATGGCCATCCGACCAATAGGTGGCTGGCACAAAACAGTACACTATAAGAGTGCTTTCACTTACAGCTGTACTTTATTTTAATCTCAAGCACTTACACATGTCTGCAACAGGTTAGTAGAGTACCCCAAAAATCAATTACCGAAGTCTGGAGTGGTTTTCGAGTGGTACAACGACAGCTCTCCGACTGGCCAGTCTTTCAGTTGTCATACGGGTCTCTAACATGTGTCCACAAAATGTTCCTGAAGAGTCCACCTACCCCATACTTTCTCTCCTTATTTATTTGGGTTAGTGTAACAAAAACGTGTGACTAGAAAGCTTATTAAGCAAACAATTTCAAAGTTTAAGCAAGAAGTTTCTTTAAACCATTAATTAGACAGATGTGTTTTTGCAGAGTCTGAATGTCTTGAGGGCCTGGACAAACACATCCGAAAGGGGAGATGTAGATAAGCATCCTGTTTTTTCTAAAACACATACCTCAGCAATTTCAGCAGGGATCTTATCAGGAAGGACACAGGGTTGGCTCCCCCCTGTACCCCTTCCCCTCCTGGCTTCTTGCTAAGGCTGTTGTACAGGCCCACTAAAGGCTTACTGACTTTGGCTGCTTTTGGCCATAAGTATGATAATTGATATTCCAATTATTGATAGTGCTCCAGGCATTTTGCTGGTCCACCAAGATCTCCCCATACACTACAGCACAAGAGCTAACTGAGCAACAAGTGGTAGTAAAAGGTTGTTACCTTCTATATGGATCTGCCACTAGAGATAGGTAGAGACACACTCACCTTACTAGTGGGTTTCTGTTTACCAGTGGATTCTCACCACTGCCAGAGAGTTCAGCAACAGTGGCTAAGTCCCAGATCCCACAGCTCCAAACCAAGTATCACCAAGGTATTGCTTGGCAACCAGAATGACCTGACCATCACAGAAAGGGGTGGTCAGGGAGGAAAAAGAGAGAATGCAGTAGTACTTGTAAAAGGGGAGTATCAGTATTCAATTTATCATCATCTGTACCCAATATCTTTAGCCCCATTTCCCCAAAATGCTTTTACAGCTCAGACAAGTCCAAAGTTTCTTAGGGAAGCAGGCTGCAGCCTGTGCCCTATTCTCCCCAAACTCAGTGCCTTTTTCCCCCCAAGGTGCTTGGCTCTCTTCCTGCTCCTTTCTGGAGCTGTTCTGTAACTTGGCATTCCTTCAGCCTACAGTCGTCTTGGGTGTCCCATTGCTCTTCTTTTTCTGGAAATGGGGGCTAATATAGACCCCTTCCACTCCCAGCAGTCTCTGAGAAGAGTGATTAATTGGAGATAGCTGCTTGGGGTGGTTTTTTCTCCCTCTCTCCTCGCAACCTCCCCCAACACCACATGACAGCAAAGGACTGTTGTGACCCAGGAATAATGTGTTCAATTCCAGGTTCTGTAGGGTGTGTGCTCTACTAGTTACACACTTTTCTGCTCCCCCCCCCTCAGCTTCTTCTTGTTCCCTCCTACTCTGGTGCTTGTTCTCTGCTCCTAGCCTCTTTCATTCCTCCAAGCTCTTGTCCCCAGGCCTGCACTGAGATCACGGGACTGACAGTCTCACTACTTTCATGCCTGTGCCCAGCACCACAGTGTATCCTGAGAACCAGGAGGAGCAATTGCAGGGAAAATTCTACTCAGCCCCTGAATCCTGAGATGGAGCATGCTCAGTCACACAGTGGGGCTTGTGCATGTGCTGTCCAGGCAGCACATAGGAGCTGTGAGGGGATGGAGCATGAGATGGACTCGTCGGAGAATTTAGCTGCCAAATTCAAACAAGTCTCCATTGAACGTGTGCAAACTGAAGTTTTTCAAAGGCTTATCACTTGACCAATTTTTGGAAGAATTTTCACAGGCTGGACAAGACACATCCCTGACATCAGGGTGACCAGCTTGCCAAATTTTAAGCCTCTGCTCCAAAGCATTGAGAAGCTAGATCCCAATAAAATGCTTGTGAGAATTTTTTTTTTTGCATGGGCAAAACAAAGTACATTTCCCTAATCTTGTTCTCAGGAACTTTCCCAATCCATTCAGTCTGAGGCAAACATCCAGCATGGAAACTTGCAGATTGGATGGTTTGTTTGGCAAATATTATAAGCAACTGGAAACAAGGTCTTATAATGGTAAGTGTTTAACCATAAGCATCACTATCTGTGCTGCTTATAATAAGATTAAAATTTCAACTAAATACAAGCATTACTTGAAGTTTTATGTGATGGTTTAATTTCTGCAGGTATAGAATACTGATTATTTTTTTAACGGTACTAATTTTGGATTGAATATGATCTTGTTTTTAGTTATTATGAGTAGCTCCTGCTACAGTGAGGACTCACTTTTGTGCACTGGAAGCATCAAAGAAACATTGGAATATGAAGAGCATTTTATTCATTGGTACAGTCTGTGGAAAGGAATCTATCGGTAATAGATAATAGGAGTAATTTGAAGTGGAAGTTATGATGCTGAAAGATCAGCGTGGTGAGGGAAAGTGACATGATGGATGCTTCCTGGACAGCATCTGGCAAGAGAGAGCTAAAGCACATCCCACAGGATATGGCCTCTACAAAACAATGCTGGGAATGTAGGAGGAGGCAGCTATCTGACTACGTCACACTCCTCTTTGAATCTTTCAGTTGACTTCCTGTCCCTTACTGAATCATATGCAAGTTCATCATTAAGTTTACTTAATCTTGCCCCAATTTACATCCCTGATCTCATTTCCCATGAATCCACCTCTTGCTTTGTATCCTCTTTCCACAGCTTTCACCTTACTCCTTTGCTTTTTCCCTGCTCTTGGCTTTATCGGTTCTGTCATGTGACCTCCTGCACCCAGAAATGTCATCCTGTCTTCCACAAAGCACACTCTCTCCTTTTTTCAAATCCCTTCATTAAAATCCACTCTTTCAAGCAATATCTTATATTTAATAGACTATAAGCACGCAATCTACTGAGAAAAAGGAACATAAACATAAGCAGATAATGGGTTGAAGAGGACAAATCTGTCTCCTCTACCCCTCAGATGCCTTATTTCCTTTTATTGTATCCATTTTTGTATATTTTAGTAGGTACAAAGAATATAAATGGACATACAGAGCTTGGGTTGTGGTCACTATCTCTTCTGTGTATTGGTTTTTATACCATGGTCATCATTGTAATATCTTGAGCACCTTCCAGTAGTGAATTAAGAAATGTGAGTACACATCTGTCATGTGGTGTTTATTTCCTCCTCTTCAGGGGCAGAAGCACGTTCAGTGGAGTGTGCTGAATTGGTAGTATTGGGTTTGTTTTTGTTTTTAAATTAAAGTACCTGTTGCTGTGTGTTTGTTAGAGAAGGCAAGGTCAAAGAAATGTGCCTTGCACTTGTAGTGGATAGAGGTGAGGTTTGTGGTGGTCTTTAGTTCCTGGGAGAGTCCATTCTACAGTCTTGGACTGGTCCCTCTGGAAGTAGTCTCCCACTTTACTTTTATTGTTACGAGTTTTGTTGTGCCAGAGGAGTGAAGTTGTTGATCATAGTCTTCATCCTGGAGCTTTAGGTGATCGCTGAGATATCCTGGGCCCAGGCTGTGGAGCACTTTAAAGATAAAGGCTGAGACCTGGGACTTGATTCACATTTTATAAGAAATAAGTGTAAAGACTGGTCTGAACATAGTTTTAGAATATACAGTGCCTCATTAGAGCAGATTCCATTTTTTCTTTGTTTTGTTTTCCACCTCCTAATACTACTTGGAATTCCATGTAAATTATACATGAAACACTTCAATAACTACCTTATTTTACTTTTACTGATTGAATTACTATATTTAGTCTTTGGCATAAGTAACCAAACCTACTTCATAAGTCTTTTGTCACAATTCATATATATGGTCAAGGGTGCTTTTCTTATCAGGATTTATTTCCATATGCTGTTAATTAGAAAAGGAAATTGTATCCCCTGTCCCTTAAAGAATAATAATTAGTTTTAACAATGACAATTCAGAACACTGATAAAGAAATCAATCCTCATTAAGTAAATTGATCAAGAGTGTAATTACTGTTCTATAGGCTAAACACACGATCATTTGTATAAACTTATTTTAGTTCAAGACTAAAAGCCATTTAGTAATTTCTTTTAACAATACAGTGCTTTTAAAAAAAATAAAAAACATATTCTGCCACCTTTTCTCAAGTTAGAGAGTACCCCACTCTGTAAGTGGTCCCACTGAAACCAACAGGAGTACGGCAAAACTCAGTGTAATTAAAGGGGGCAAAAATCTGGACCATAGAAAAGAGGCACGGGTGCATATTAATTATTATTTTATTTTATTAATTAGAGGACTGATAAAGAGTATGAACGTTACAACAATATTTTTCTATCAGTGTCATAGTAGCATTGTGACTTGTCACTACTTTGAATTGGCAGACAGATTCTTGACACTTCTAAAACATTTTTCATCTTGAGGACTTGCAGTTTGCAGTTGTTAACTACCTAAGCCTGACAATATCCTTGTAAGATAGGTTAGTAAAATAACCCACATTTTAGAGAAGGGGAAACTGAGACCAAGAATAGCTAAATGATATGCCCAGATTTACATGGCAAATTTGAAATAATTTAAGGTACAATGCAACACTGCTCATTGTCAAAATAGTGTGTATATGTGTGTGTATATCTGTGTAGTATATATAGTACACAGGAGCAGGATCATGCAAGTTTGCCATTTTAATCTGCAGCTTTTCAGCAGCTGGAGCAATTACGTTATTTTTCATATGCAAATCTAACAATTTTATATTTGTGCCTAAATCAGCGATGTTAAGTGTACCAGTTACAACTGGATCCCCCCTTCTATATTGGTTAAACCGCACACAAGGATGTGGTTCAGTGTACTAGCTTTCCTTGATATGTAATTAACTGCTAGTTTTCTCTGTTTAGAGGATAAATAATATTTTTAAAACATTAATTATAATGCAAATATTGATCTTCAAAACCTCTTCTCTAGCTGGAGTTGTAGCAAATTGTTGTAGTCCAAAAATAGGAGCTTAATGAGAGCAATAGGATGGCAGCTGGAATTCAACATAGACAACCTTCTGATTACCATGGGGAGGAGAACAATAAAATCCATAATGTTGCAGGCATCTCTGGTATAATACAGTTATGACCCAGCATTCCCTCAAGCCTCCCTTTCATAGATAAGAGTATCAGTGACACAGTACATGGCTTCCTCTCCAGTGCAAAAATGTCAAGTGTCAGGCCTCAGATGAAGGGAGAAACCTAGTGTTCACTCTTCAGCCTAATAGAAATGCTAGTGCCATCAGAGAGAAGGAATGGAAGGCTAAACAACTGATTTGCATTTTTGTTAAAACAAGGACTAAGTCTGCATAAAAATGAAGATAACGCCTTTAACACAAAAAGGGCATGGAAATGGATTAAGATACAGCTGAGTGCTCAGCATAGACAGAGTGCTATAGAGAATTTATATGAAATTGATTAAAACTTGTTTGGAAGTCATGACAATCTGTGACTGTACAATCAAAAGTAGTCATTATGTAGCTAAAAAGCAAAATGACTTTCATACCTGTTGTCAGCCATTCAAAAAGGAAAAGAATCGGCACAAAGTGCCTGAATTATTGGTATTTATGTCCTTTTACTCCCCTAAAAATGAGACAGTACATTATTATAATATTACCGACCTAGTATGCAAAGCAGTGAATTATCCTGAGCGAGGTCTAGCCCATTGAGTGCATGCAGCTGATGAAAAGCTTTTTTCTTCCCGATTGCACATATCTTATGTGAACCTGCTGGTTAAATTCTTTGCAAAACTGGCACTTAACGTTCAAATTGCTGCCACTTCAACACTGATTAAAGACACACATGCAATCCCATGAAAGATTTAGAAACAATGCACATGAGCAAAGGAGCAGACATTGGCTACTGTGTTAACAAAGGGTTCCCGAACTCGTGTTCTAAAATGATTGTTCAGAAATTCTGAAGAAAGTTCTGCAAAAATAAGACCCGAGGGTTTCTAAACATTTAGAAGTAATACACACATGTTTTTATTTGTGTTCAGTTACTGTATAATTTATCATCTGCATTTTGAAAGGAAAATGGTAAAATGTAAGTGACTTGTATGGGAGAGGGACCAATTTAAATTTTAATTTCTGCTAATCAAACAATGGATTCATAAATTGATTTAATTTAAAGTCCTTGCATATTTATCCATTTGAAAATCTGCTCATTTTCTAACTATTACATCTGCTTTGTTACAACAGTGACAATTTCAAGTGAACAACTGAAGATATTCTGATACAGTAAACATACCATTTTACAATCTCCATTCCTAATACTGACTTGTATGACATTTTGTTCAGTCATTTTTATTACACAGGGGAGTTACACAGGAGTAATCTGGAAACTAATTTGATGTTTGTGGTAGCCTGTGCCAGCAAACTGAAAAAGAAAATGGTTCTTCAAAGACATAGGAAGTTCAGAAGGGGCAATTCAATAAAAGATATTGAGCTTCCACAAGCTTATACCTGATCTTATCACAGGTGTCAAACCTGAACTTCAATATATTTTATAAACAGCATTAACTTTCCTTTGTGTGTATAAAAAGAAAATAGCTAACAAACATGACAGATCTGAAAAGCAATCCTCAGTGTAGCTGGTACCACTGCAATCTACCTTGACTGCTGCCTCTTCACGCCAGCAGCATCCCAAATATTGTCGGCATGGGTAACCGAGGCAGTGACAGCAACTGATGGGCCTTCTCCACCTGACTGGGACTTCTGTCAGCCACTCCATTCATGAAAGAATGGGATTTTGGAGAGGAGTGTTCTCATGCTTTCATTGTATAGACCTCATGTTACTGAGAGTGTCTTGTAGACCATCTACTCTCCTGTTTGCAATGGAGTTGATCACACCGTCTTTTGGTCTGCTTCTAATTTTCCCTTCCCCTCTGTGTAACACTATGGAACTCACCAATTTCTCCACAATGTGGGAATCATGGCTGTCCAATGGCCTTTCCACTTTACTGAGGGTCACTAATTGAGCTTTCAGATCTGGCAGCTGCCTCCCTTTGATGGCCACATATGTATAATGGCCAAGAAGGTAAAACAGTTGGGAATTGTGCATAGGTGAGTGATATGGATTCTGAGATTCTGCATCCTTCAGCTTCTGTTACAGTAAATATCAGGTGACAGGTATGATGAGAACAGTATTTGTTCTGTCCTATTGATTTTGAGGGACTCAAGATAGTAAACTTAAGCATGTGTGTAAGGGTTTAGCGGATTGGGACCTAAGAACTTCAACGGGATCAAAGTAAGGCTGTTACTGAGTGCTGTTGAAATCCCACCCTTCACCTCTCATCACAAGAGATAACTGGTGTAAATCCTGTAAACTGCTATATTTGAAGAACACCAAATTGAAGTGATTCATAAAAAGGAAAAGCAGAGTTGTTTAGTGAGATAAAATTCCAAAACATAAATTGTCTTTGTCAAAGCAAAGGTGAAATTGCTACAGAAGCACAGAACAAAAGAAGGCAATATCACATAGCAAATGATGAATATAACATCAAAGACACTGTGAAATGAGGCTGTAATAGTCACTAGATATTCAGGCATGTTATCACCTGTAAGCTCAAGAAGCTACCCCTCCTTTTCAGATGTTTGAATAAGACTCTTACCAAACAGATGGGATAACCCAGCTGTCCTCTGAGTCATTAAAACATCTTCCTAATTAGTCCAAAAGCATAAGTAGTTAGCTCATTTTAGAAACACTTTCCAAGTCATTCTTTCATTCTCCTTCACTCTTGAATTTAAGAGTACTCTGAAAAAGGCATGGATCTCATGACTGATTCTCCATTGAACCAGGTTTTATCTATGAATACTGACTGACAATGAAATAACCTACTTACTTGGTAACCAGCTGCTACCAAAAGTATCGCACGCAGTCAGGTTAGCAGACCTACTGAGACCTAGAAAAATGTGACTCAGAATTTACCCCAAAAATAATTGCCTACGTTTATACCCAGTGTGGCTGAGGACTGTGTATCCCAGAGTTCTAAAAAACCATTTGCTATGCAAATGATTACAAACACTCACTAATCACACTGTAAAAAATTACAAACAGTTTCGGTAAAGCCTGGTGCTTTACTAAACTTAATTCAGAGTTTAATCACTGAAATCAGAGTGCTCTTATATTTTGAGGCCAGAAGGGACCATGCTGGGATCATCTAGTCTGACCTCCTGCATCATGAAATAAATCTTACCTGGATTAACGTCAGCTTCAAGTCTAATCATTGTGGGGGTTGAACTAGAGCAAGAAAAATATCCATTCTTGATTTAAAGATATCCAGTGATAGGGAATCCATCACAATCCATAATACATTTCTCTAATGGTTAATTACCCTCACCGTTGTTTAAAAAAAAAAGTGCCTTAATTCTACTCTGACTTTGCCTATCTTAAACTTCCAGCCACTGAATCATGTTTATATATTTGTCTGCTAGAATAAGTAGCCCTCTGTCCCAGTTCCCGAGGTAACTGCACCTCTGACTCCTTCTTGTCCTCCTTGAGGGCACCCCACCTAGGTCTCAGGCCACAGGCACTGGCTGCCTCCGGGCCCCGGGGGTGCTCAACCCCCTGCTCCACCTCAGACCCCACCTCAACTCCTGCCCCCTCCCCGCCTCTTTCCACCCAGTTCTGCCCCCTCCTCCGAGCGTGTTCCATCCCCACTCCTCCCCCATCCCTCAGTGCCTCCTGATGCCACAAAACAGCTGATCATGGCAGGCGGGAGGCACTGGGAGGGAGGGGGCTGCCGGCAGATGGGAGGTGGTCAGGGAGAGTTGTCTGCTGGTGGATGCTTAGTACGCACTAATTTTTTTTCATGGATGCAGACAATGTAATTTTCACTCCATGCATCTGAAGAAGTGGGATTTTTACCCATGGAAACTTATGCTCATATAAGTCTGTTAGTCTTTAAGGTGCCACTGGACTCCTTGTTGTTTTTCTGGATACAGACTAACACGGCTACCCCCTGATACTTGTAAATGCTTCAGTGGCTCTAGTTTCCAGTCATACATTCATCTGAATAATCATATACCAAGCTGACTGAGAGACATTTCTCAGAAAGTCGAAAGCTTGCCTGAATTGATTATTTTTATGTTAATCCAACTAAAGACATAATTTCACTGAAAAGCAAATCATTGCTGACCTCATCAGCCATTCCAGTATTACAGAGAGGCATAATAGACATGTTTGAATTTACAGATAAAGGTTAAACCTATCAATAGTGGCAAGTAAAGTAAATTAATGCCTTACAAATGTGACTTCCTGCTCCAAGCAGCCCTCAACAAACCACATGTGAACTCTTCATTAATAATGTATGCAGTTACCAAGATGGCTGTCTTCCATTTTAGGATGTTTTGCCTAAAAATCTGGGGGAAAATTCTGCCAGGTTCACAAAGAGTACAAATTGTGTATGTTGCCCAAACTTTTTTCTTTTAGAAAAGCCAGGTTGGGTTTTTTTCCAGATAAAAATCCTTTTTCCCTTCAACAATTTTACCTGACTGTTTGTTACCACCTGGGTCACATTTACTATTATTGTTGCACCTTTTTGACCCCAGAGGCTATTCAGTGTGGAGACCCTGGAGTTCCTGAAGTTGGGAATAGAAATTTGTGACAGTCAGGCATTTCTTTGATGTAGTTTTGTCATGCAGTCCACAGTTTTGTTTATGAACAAAGAAGGTACAGAGGCCTGTGTCTCTGAATGCAGAAGGAATAAAAGAGTAGGAAACAGCTTCTTTTGCTCCCAGCACCAAGAAAATTCTTTTCTGCCTGCACTCCTGATCCAAAAACTTCTCCCCAGGTTCTTCCAGAGTAAGATACCATGCTTTCAGCTGCTGCTTCTGTCTGTCTGTTTTTTCTGTTCTGCCTTCCTCTATCTCTTTCTCTCACATTTCCATACCCAAAATACTCAGCAAAACCCCTCTGCCCATTCAATCCAAAATCCTGTGTGGGGTGTTCTGATTAACACATCTGGACAGTTATATTAACCGAAGGGTGTGTTCACACCCAGTCTCAAAGAGGTTTGTGATCAAAACAGTCACTAGTACCTCTCAGCATAACATTATTATTTATATTACTCTATCTGTATCATGACTGAAATATAAAAGTCTCCTTGAACGTCCCGGAACCCATCAAGCAGAATGTATTACATGTGCATATGCATGATCACAAGCACTGACCCTTGTTGTCAGACTTTTCAAGCCTTTCCAAATCAATTTTAAACTTACATTGCTACTGGTTTAAACCTGCTGCTCAAAATTCCAGCTCACGTTGAAGGTTTGAAAGTAAATGAAATTTCGGAAGGTAAAAAGGTTCAGACTCATTTAATCAGTATTTTTGTTGTTTTCTGGATGTAATAGAAGCAACAAATATAAAATTACGGTACAAATGTTAAAATAACACCTTATAGGTATGGCTGGCAGGACACCAGACTTGTCCACTACTCAGGAGTTATCTGAATCAAACATCTTATTTGTTTGATGTTTGCCCAGTGCTATCAGAAGTAGATCTGATTGCAGCAGCAGTAGCAACTGTCGCTGGATTGAAATAAGCATGGTTGACAGGGCTCAGTTGATTTGAGCAAGTCAAGCAGTTCTTTCACTGACCATGCATTCCATATTTGCAATTATTGGGTTTTTTTCAATGTTTAACTTTGCAGAAGTTGCACATAGGAAATACAGGAGCCTTCGCAGAGGAAGTGCTTGACAGACTCCACAAGCAAGCCGTAGCCTCTGACCTCAATGCACATCTCATTATAGAATTCAGGAATGAGGGAAGGAGAGACCAATTAAGAGCAGGCTTGAGAAGCAGCTACAAACTCATCTAATTAAAGATAATGTGCTAGATCTGGCACAATCTGGATTCAGGCCATGATGTGGGGTGGAAACAGCTTCAGTGACACTGATAGATGATTTTCTGCTGGCAGTAGATGGTGGGCAGACATCATCCATTTTTCATCATCCTGGCCTTCTCTGCAGCATTTGACACTGTCAACCATGAGATAATAGTAATACTTACCTCTTAAATAGCACTTTTTCCTCCATCAGATTGAAAAGATGGTCATTGTCATTAACTCCCTTTACAGATGGGGAAAGTGAGGTACAGAGAGACAAAAGATCCCAAGATGCCCAAGATCACTCAGTGTACTACGGGCAGAGCCAGGAATAGAATCATAGAAGATTAGGGTTGGAAGAGACCTCAGGAGGTCATCTAGTCCAACCCCCTGCTCAAAGCAGGACCAACCACAACTAAATCATCCCAGCCAGGGCTTTGTTGAACTGGGCCTTAAAAACCTCTAAGGATGGAGATTCCACCACTTCCCAAGGTAACCCATTCCAGTGCTTCACCACCCTCTTAGTGAAATAGTTTTTCCTAATATCCAACTTAGACTTTCCCCGCTACAACTTGAGACCATTGCTCCTTGTTCTGTCATCTGCCACCACTGAGAACAGCGTAGCTCCATCCTCTTTGGACCCCCACTTCATATAGTTGAAGGCTGCTATCAATTCCCCCCTCAATCTTCTCTTCTGCAGACTAAATAAGCCAAGTTCCCTCAGCCTCTCCTCGTAAGTCATGTGCCCCAGACCCCTAATCATTTTTGTTGCCCTCTACTGGACTCTCTCCAATTTATCCACATCCTTTCTGTAGTGGGGGGCCCAAAACTGGATGCAGTACTCCAGATGTGGCCTCACCAGTGCTGAATAGAGGGGAATAATCACTTCCCTCGATCTGCTGGCAGTGCTCCTACTAATACAGCCCAATATGCCATTAGCCTTCTTGGCAACAAGGGCACACTGTTGACTCATATCCAGCTTCTCGTCCACTGTAATCCCCAGGTCCTTTTCTGCAGAACTGCCGCTTAGCCAGTCTGTCCCCAGTCTGTAGCTGTGCATGGGATTCTTCCTTCCTAAGTGCAGTAGTCTGAACTTGTCCTTGTTGAACCTCATCAGATTTCTTTTGGCCCAATCCTCCAATTTGTCTAGGTCACTCTGGACCCTATCCCTACCCTCTATCTACCTCTTCCCCCCGCTTAGTGTCATCCACAAACTTGCTGAGGGTGCAATCCGTCCCATCATCCAGATCATTAATGAAGATGTTGAACAAAACTGGCCCTGGGGCAGTCTGCTTGATACCGGCTACTAACTAGACATCAAGAACCTAGCTCTTCTAAGTCCCCATCCAGAGCCCTAGCCAGTAGGTCCACACTGTCTCAGTTGAGAGGGCAGGGGCCTAGAGGAATGGGCTAAAATGATTTAAGTTTTTCTTGGAGGGATGAACCCAAAAACCATGGGAAATTGCACCTCCATCACCAGACCCCTCACTTACATAGGCTGACACTGATAAATTCTCTCTATGGTCCTATTCAAAACCTACATGCAGTCACTAGAAGAAATGGTCAGATGACCTGGACTCAATGCCAGCAATATGCTGGTGACACATAGCTTTACTCATCCGTTATCACATACAGTCATACTACTGCTATTAAGACAGGCCAGTGCTTGGACAAGATCAGCCCATGGATGAAGAACAGCTGATTGAAGCTGAACCCAAGCATGACAGAAGTTATGCTGGCAGGTGGAGGAAAGCACTTTTATGAGTTTACAGCCTCCTTTGGTTGAAGGTACACACTCACAATTGGTCATTCAGTCCTTAGTTTAGGAGTGCTCCTGAATTCTGGGCTTTTGGTAAACAAAAGGTTTAGGTAACAGTTTTGATTTTTTTTTTAAATTGCACAAAAATGAAAAATTGATTTTTGAACCATGTGAAATTACAGCAACTTGACATTTCATTTTTTTCTGATTTAAAATAATATGCAAACAGCTCTACATGACTCAACTGAAGTCACTGAAAAGACTCCCATTGACATCATTGTGCATTGAATCAGTCCCCATATCTGTTAATCCAACAAAACTTGCATTTCTACCCTTATACATATTGTAACAAGGTTTTTTTTCATGTTATATTTTAGCAAATTTATTAGTTTAATTGAGCAATCATGCCATATTGATATTTCAGCACATTTCAGCTTCTTCATTGTATCAGTTGGTTAATTGTTTAATAACTACATTCATTGGTTAAAAAAGTGACTTGGTGTAGAGGTGAAGTGAAGGCAGTTATATATAAAACAAATGGTAGAAAGAGAAGTTGATAGTAATGAATATAAATCAGAAGCTAGGAATTGCAGAAAATAGATAAGGGAAGCAGAGGGACACAAGGTGAAAACTGTGGTCAGAGGATTTAAGGCCAGTAAGAAAGAGTTTTTAAAAAATATTATAAACAAAAATAATTATAACAATTATATGGTTTATTGCTAGATGGAAATGATATTTCCAATAATAAGGCAGAAGTGTTCAATAAATAGTTCTGTTCTGTATTTGAGAAAAAAACAGATGATGTAGTCATATCATATATCACGCTTTCCATTCCCTTAGTATCAGGACAATGTTAAACAGCAGTTACTAAATTTACACATTTTAAAATCAGCAGGTCTGGATAATTTGCACCAATGATTTTTAAAAGATCTGGTTGGGGAGCTTGCTGGACCACTAATGCTGATTTTCCAATGTGTCTTGGAACACCAGGGAAGTTCCAGAAGAGAGAAAAAACATTCAGTTTGTGCCAGTATTTAAGAAGGATTAATGAGATGACCTGGGTAATTATAGGTCTGTCAATCTGACTTGGATCCTGGGAAATATAATAGTGTGGCTGATATGGGACTTGATTAACAAAGAATCAAAGGAGAATAATATAATTAATGCCAATCAATGTGGGTTTATGGAACATAGATCCTATCAAACTAACTTGGTATTTTTTTTTGGATGAGCCTAAAAGTTTGATAAAGTTGTTAGTGTTGATGTATATACTGAGACTTCTGTAAGGCAATGGTACATTCATGACTTGGTACCACATGACATTTTGATTAAAAAACTAGAAAGATATACAATTAACACACTAAATGGATTAAAAGCTGGCTATGATAAGTCTCAAAATGTTACTGTAAACAGGGACTCCTCATCTAAAGGGTATGTTCTGGTGGGCTCACACAAGGATCAGTTCTTGACCACATGCTATTTAACATTTTTATTAATGACCTGGAAGAAAACACAAATTCATAATTGATAGTTTGCAGATGATACAGAAATTGGAGGAGAGGTTAAATAACGAAGGGGAGAGATCACTGATACAGAGTGATCTTGATTGCTTGGAAGGCTGGCCGCAAGCAAATGAAATATGCTTGACTATGGCTAAATGCGTACATCAAGGAACTAAGTTTATCGGTCATACTTACAGAATGAGGGGACTGTGTCCTGGGAAGCAGTGACTCTGAAAAAGACTGTGGAGTCATGGTGGATAATTCGCTGAAATGATGCCCAGTGTGACACTGTGGCCAAGGTTAATGTGATCCTTGAGTGCATAAACAGGGGAATCTCGAGTACGAGTAAAGAGGTTATTTTACCTTAATATTTTGCACTGGTGTAACCACTGCTAGAACACAGTGTTCAGTTCTGGTGCCCACTGTTTAGGAAGGATGTTGATAAATTGAAGAGGGTTCAGAGAAGAGCTATGAGAATGCTTAAAGGATTAGAAAACATGCCATGTAGATAAACCCAATGAGCTCAATCTATTTAGTTTAACAAAGAGATGATTAAGGGGTGACTTGATTACAGTCTGTAAGTACTTACCTGTGGAATAAATATTTAATAATGAGCTCTTCAATCTAGCAGAGAAAGATATAACACAATCCAATAGCTGGAAGTTGTCTCTATACAAATTCAGACTGGAAATAAGGCATAAATTTTTAATGATGAGAGTAATTGACCATTGGAACAATTTACCAAGGGTCATGGTGGAGTCTCTATCACTGACAATTTTTAAATCAAGATTGTATGTTTTTCTAAAAGCTATGTTCTAGGAATTATTTTGGGGAAGTGTTCCATGGCTGTGTTATACAGGAGATCAGACTAGATGATCACAATGGTCCCTTCTGGCCTTGGAATCTATGCATCTGTTAATCAATCTAGCATCTCATTGTAAGAGATAAATGAAAATGACATGCTGATAATTGCAAGTGCTGATCAAGTGCCTAAAAGAACTGTAGGTTGTCATGCTGAACTATAACTGCCTAACTAAAATGGATAGTGGAGTAAATTAAATTCTAGTTTATATTTTAATAAATTATGTGACCATTTCCTTTGAAAAGCATAGAATATACATTGTCAAGTTCTCCTGGAGCTAGGGCTGGGTGCTCTTTTATTGCTCTATACAGAAATTGAAATGAATTAATAAATAAGGTGAAGCACAATTTAATTTACTAGCATCTATATCTAATTTAATTTTTCATTGAAATACATTTCTTGATAAATATAGTATCTCCTTACTTGAACAAGACAAAATATTTTTTAAAATCCCCACAGATTGGAAAAATACCTCTGACATCACATGATTGGACTAAAATAATATATAACCCTGATTCTGCATTACCTGCACAGCAGGACTGATGTGGCTTTCGGGAGCATTACTGACGTTAATGGACACAGTATTCCACTTGTACGAACCACAATGCAAGATCAGGGTTTTAGCATCTATATGACAAAGATTGCCTTATCCTCTTACTTTACACTGATGTAAAACTGCTGTAACTCCATTGACTATAGTCTAGTTATTCCTGATTTATACCAGCATCAGTGAGTGGAGAACCAGGACCCGTAAGTGTGTTACCAATGTGTGTGTTCAAGTAGTGTAATAAATCTTTCTCTGCAAAAGTGGAAAAGAATCACTTGAATCATATGTGTTAGCCACCTTCTCTTGCCAGTTATGAAAAAAATTGAAATGTGCTATAGTAATTTTGCTAATTACCTCTTTGGTTGAAGCAATCAAATTATATGAACCTGCTACGGTTCCTGGCTTGATGTCTGTAAAAGACAATTCTTGTTAATTAAGAAGTAGCTTCAATTCCTCAGTCCTGTCTTAAACATTTATTGGAAAATGCATCAAATATTTATGCAAAGTTCATTGAAAAATAGGTTATCTGCTGCAACACCATCAACAAAAAAATGAACAAATTGGTGTGTGAAAAAATTAATTTCTTGTCACCTATCAAATTAAAAAAATAAAGAAATGCCCCCTCTTCTTTAATGGCCTCTGAAACCTCTTGCTTCATCCTCCCCAGGTCTGTCCTTCATTCCATTAGACCCTTTAGTTTGCACCCAAATAAAATATGTTAAAAAATAAAATAGAATCTTCTATCTTATGTACTTATATGGATCTGTCAGAGGGTGACTAGTCCTTTAAGGGGAGAAGGGTCCAACCTTCATTTGGAGAAAATGAGCAAAGTCACGACAGGCAGATGAGGTCATGTGGCTAAATCAGGCTCTCTGGGATGGAGATAAGACATCTTTAGAGAGTGAAGGAATGACTCCAGCTAAGAATCCCTGGGAATTGCTGTTTGATAGAGAGCAGGGAGAGACTCAAAGTAGCAGGAGGGCTGTAAGAGTTGTTCTATGCAGAGTGACTCTCCCTAGCTCTCAGGCAGAGGTAGGGTAAGCCTGCAGAAAGGTGCCTAGTTGCTTTTCAAAATTGGGCTTTTCAACATCCCACAAGGCTGCAGATAGGCACCTAAAGTGCTTAAATACTTTACAATTCTGGCCATTAGTGACTTGCCCAGGATCCCGCAGAATGTTTCTGGTGGAACAGAAATTGAACCTTAGATCCTGCCGCCTAGAGGCATGGAGGTTGCTATACTTATTGTATACCTCCTACTATAACAAAACCTTCTTCTCATACGTACAGATATACTGAATTCAGCTAAATCATACGTATGTAGCGGGAGGAACAGAACTCAAGATTTCCTTTTCCAAAAAGTCAGGTCTCTAGGACTTGAATTAAAGTCCTGATTCAGCAAAGCACTTAAGCACATGCTTGACTTTAGCCACATGTGTAAGAACAACTGAAGTCAATATATGATATTTTCAAAAGGATCGGAATGAAAAGGTCCCACTTGAAGCCATAGACTTGGACTACCTTTCCACCCTCAATGAACTTTCTAACATGCAGCATGTTGAGGCTGAAGTACCTGCTCTTAGTTGTAGTGGCACTGACTCTAGAGTAAACTACATCTACACTGCAATAAAACACCCACAGCTGGCACAGGTCAGCTGATTCGGGCTCGTGGGGCTGGAAAATTGCAGTGTAGATGTTTGGATTCAAGCTGGAGCCTGGGCTCTGAGACCTTGCAAGGGGGGAGGGTCCCAGAGCTTGGGCTCCACCCTGAGTCTGAATGTCTACACTATAATTTTACAGCCCTGCAGCCCGAGTCCTGCAAGACTGAGTCAGCTGACCCAGGCCAGCCATGGGTATTTTATTGCGGTGTAGACATTGTGGCATTATGCCCTATATTCTTCATATAGATATTGTTATGATGTGATTATGGCATAACAAAGATGTATTTTATGCAAGATGGGTCATGTGAGATATCATTGGAGAGGTTATGATTTACTGAATATGATTATCCTATTTGTATGCATGTATCATTTTTTGTATCTGAAGTTAGGAATATTGCCTATGCATCTATTATGAATGTGTTTACACCTGGGGAGCGCCCACAAGACAGAATGCTATCAGTCTAGACTGCTGGCTGGAAAGGGCCATTAGGAAGAACGAAAGGTCTTAGAAGATGCTAATCTCTCACCAGGGAGCCTTTCTGGGGATGCTGCAAACAACTTTTGAGTTATGGCTGCAGGGTCATGTGATCTGGACACCATGATAATACTAGTATTTTCCACTGACCGGGGGAGCGGGGAATGGGGGATGGGAATCACACTGGAAGACAAAGGATTCCCACGATATGTAAAACCTATTTAAGGCAGGGAAGTGACATAATCAAGGTTTGTTCTTCATTGCGTCCCTCCCAAGATGACTGCTGTAAACATCTAAGAAACAAAGACTGAACGAGGGGAGAAGGACTGAACCCAGGCTGGAAGATCATCTAGCCTGTGAATGAAATATCTGAAGTTTTAAATTGCAGGCAACTGCAGTTGGCCTTCAAGAATCTTTGCAGTCTGCCTAAAACAACATTTAGGGTAAGAAATTACTAGTTGGAACCAGTTTCTTTAGTATCTTAAGCTTTGATTGCATTTTTGTTTAATTTGTTGGGTAATCTGCTTTGATATGTTTGCTATCCCTTATCATCACTTAAAATCTATCTTTTATGGTTGTTAAACTTGTTTTTCTTTTGTCTAAAACCCAGTGTGTGGAATTCATAACTGGGGGGCAAAAAGCTGTTGCATCTCTCCACATTGAGGGAGGGAGAGAATATCATGAGCTTACACTGTACAATTCTCTGGGCAGCTCAAGACAGTACAATTTTGGGTCTACCCTGTAGAGAGGGGCGTGCACTTGAGTACTGGGCAATTCTTTAGCTGAATTTTCCCATGCAGAGCTGTTCTCAGCCTCTGTGTGTAAAGCTGCAGCTGGGTGTGTCCCTACCTCTTTGTGTGTTGGTAAAGTGCAGTCTGAAGCCTGAGAGAGGGCTTGGCTGGCTTGCCTCAGCAATACATGGTATGTCTACATACTCAGTGAGAAAGCACTGCTGCAGCAGCCCTTTCACGTGGCTGTGTGGTCTCTGCTCCAGTGCTGGCGAGAGCTCTCCCAGCGCTGTAATAAAACCACCTCCGCAAGGGGAATAGCTCCCAGTGCCACACTGCCACTTTACAGAGCTCAAACTTGCATCGCTCTGCGTGTTTTTTCACACCCCAGAGTGAAGAAAGTTTCAGCGCTGTAAGTGGCAGTGTACACAAGGCCACAGTATGAAGGGAGCCTAGGCTGGTGGGTCAGGCAGGCTCAGTGGTACCCCAGTTCCAAGTGGCATCCCAAAGGGGGGAACCCATCACAGACATATCCTTTGGGTTAATAGAACTCAAGTTAGCAGGCCTTGGGTTTGTTAAGATAGGGTGTGAGCATATACACTCATTTGTAACCCCAGGTTAGGAATTGTTGAAGCCTGGGTCCCAACGTGTGGCTCCAGCATCTACACTGCATTATGCACCTATCTCCCAGATTTCCTGGCACCCTCCCAAAATGTGGCTTTTTAGCCCTTTGTTCATGGTGCAATGTGGGAAAACTTGACTGTCCAGAGGACAAAGAAAATAGGCCCATGAGATTGTGGGATACTTTTGGCAGACTCCCAGAGCATGAGTCCAGTGAGGCTGTGCCTACATTGCAAAGTAAAAGGGCTTGAACCCTGGCTTGACTCGGGCTCAGACCCTTTGTCCCCATTGGGTACAAGGCCCCTGAATCTGAGCCCTGGGTCAGAGCAATTTGTATGTAGACAGAAGGGTGGTTACGCTTGAGCCTGAGTTCGAACCCTGAGCTTACACTGCAGTGTAGACGTACCCTGTAAGACAGAGCCTGTTCAGAGCCTCCAAAAGAACAAGGATGATAACCTAGTGTCTCGTTTTCAATGGACGTTCCCTACAAGACTAACTAAATTTGTGAAGCTACAGAAACCTGGTCCTGCAATTGGATGCACATGGGTGGATCCCTCTAGAAGTCAATGCAGTGCTGTGCATGGGTTAGCCCACATGGATCCAGTCGTAGGAGTGGTGCACTAGCTTATGAAACTATCAAAGGTGCCTTGTATCTTGCAACTGATGTGGAAGTGTTTCTTCCTGGAGCTCCACAATAATACCTCCATCCTCCACACCTAATCCGTGCAGTTTGTCTTTGATCAATCTCCTGTATTCTAGTATCTGTCTCAGAGTTATGGCTGCCCTGACTTTTTGTAAAGTGACGACAGAATCTCAACATATTTTCTTGTTCCTTTGTAAAAAATATTGCCATCGGTTTAGTTTCTCTCCAGGCCCTATGCAGCTCTTCTGTTTCAAGTGTTATATTTTGAACTGACTTCTTGATGTTCCTTTATTGGTTTGCAATCTCCTTGTTGATTTTGCAGATGAACACCTGTAAGTTTTTAAACAGGAAATACTTGTGGGTTTTTTGTAAAATTTACTTGGAACAGCTTTTAACTTTGGACTTTAGAAAACTATGCCTTTGATGGAGCACCTTGACTAACAAAACTAGGGGAGTTCATCATTAAGATAATGCATCAAGTAAAACCATGGAGAAGATATTTGTTTAAAAAAGCCACTTTGGAAAAAATTGCCTAACTCCAAGAGCAAAAATTGAAATGACTAATACCAAAATTGCAGCGGTGCAAAAAAACCTGTTGGGTTGCTGAAATAACATTTGTTGTTTGACATCATTCATGACTTTTCAGCACATTTTCAGGTTTCTAGTGCTTGTAGTTCCCAAGGGATTGTATCCAGGGGAAATGGGGAATTGCACACCAGCTGAAAACCTGCTGCATTTATAGTCATTTACACACCCAAAGCAAACAACTCATACTTCCCTAATGGTGGTCAGGCATGCAATATGTAATCAAATTTCTATGCATATCACTAGTCCTTCTGCCTGCTTAACATGATAAGTCCTGTTTCGGCAGTTGAAAATTTTTCATCAAAATGATTTTTTCTGTGGCCAATGGGGTTTCTGAAAAATCAGGACTTGAATTCAAGTGCTAGAAGCCTGCACTTTTGGAGAAGAAAATCTTAAATTCTGTTCCCCCTGATACATGCATATTGTTTAGCCGAATTCATTGCATCTGTATGTATGTGAAGGACTTGTTCATTTCCTACTGTAACAATATCTATAGTAACCCTCTCTCGCAACCCCAGCACTTTTGAAAATCATACTTGGTGCCTCGCTGCATCTTTAGGTGTCTAAATTTTTGTGTGTCTTAATCTCCTGAGCCCAAATCTACAAGGTATTTAGGCTCCTACTGTTCCTTGATTTCAATAGAAGTTAGATGCCTGAATACTTTTGTGGATCTGGGCTTCTGTCCTGGAGTTCCCATCTGTAAAATAGGGATAATAGCACTTCCCTATCTCACAGGGGTGTTGTGATGAAAAATACAGTAAAGATTGTGAGACTTCAGATACCACAATGATGGGGGCCATCAGTATCTTAGATAGCAGTTTCGTTTGGGTGCCTCGTGACCCCATTCTCTCCTATGGGTCAGGCGTCCAGGCAGGACTACATTTCTCACAATGCATTGTAGTCTGACCTATAGTTGAACTGCTGTGGTGGATCATGGGAGTCAGGTGACTCTGGTGCATCACAGAAGAGATGCAAAATCCCCAGCCTTCAGTAATTTAGTGTTGATTGAATGCTGGGTCAAATCTATTCAGGATATTCAGTCAGTATTTATATCAGCCCAGTACACAGGGAAGGCAGAAGAGGGAACTGTCAGACACTTTCAGATGTCACTTCTCTCTTTCACAGCCTCCCTCTGTTGACCTTTTGGAAGGTGCTGGGCAAGCTGATATCTTCTTTTTCTATCTTATTTATTATTTGTGTTGATCATAGCATCTAGGAGTCCCAGTCATGGACTGTGACTCCATTGTGCTAGGTGCTGTACAAACACAGAACAAAAATACAGTCTCTGCCCCAAAGAGCTGACAATCTAAGCATGAGACAGGTGGATACAGACAGACAGATGGAGGAGTTCAAAGAAACAATTACACAATATTGTCAAGCATGCTGGGCAGTGGTCTCAGCACACCAGCAACCTAACCACTGTTGAGTTTTTGCAGGCATTACAAGAGAAGAGAGTTTTAAGAAGAGATTTGAAGGAGGCTCATGAGATACTTTGGTGGATGTTTATGGGGAGCTGCTCCCAAGCAGGAGGGGCAGCTCAAAGAGGTGCTTGTTTGAAAAAGTAACGTTGTTTAAAATGCCGGATAGTGGACACTGGCATCATGGACAGAACAGAGGCAGGAGTGGATTTTTTGATACTGAATGAAAAATGTTAGGTAGGGTTGGGTTAGGTCATGAAGGGCCTCAAAAGAGAAGACAAGTCACTGTCCTTCCAGGGCAAAAGGGCCTTCTCTCCCTTCTCCCCACTGTGACAAGGGGAGGAAAAGCATCCTCTGAGGGAATCTTCTTCTTGCTTCCCCGAAAACAGCCTCCTAACAGGGATGGGGAGGAGAGCTATGATGATTGCTGATACAATAGAATGCAGTTGTTTTGGGCTGGGTTAAACCTCTTTGAAACTGGGTGGGGGTGTAACTACCCCCTTTCATTTCAGATAGTTGTAAGAAGCCACTACGCTCCTTTAAGTCACCAGGTAGCTGCAAAAATAGCAGTCACCACCCCCAACACAGGCCATGTCACCACCCAAAACAAGGGCAGGTGTTATGTTTGTCTGGGAGTATGTCTACACTGCAATAAAACCCACATGTCAGATGACTCGTGCTCACGGGGCTTGTGTTGTGGGGCTATGAAATTGCAGTGCAGATGTTCGGTCTTGTCCCAGAGGGTCCCAGAGTCTGAGCTCCAGCCTGAGCCTGAACGTCCACACTGCAATGTTATAGCCCCACAGCCTGAGCCCTGGGAGCCTGAGCCAGCTGACAGGGGCCAGCCAGGAGCTTTGTATTGCAGTGTAAACATATCCTTGGTGTCTGTGAGAGAAATATCTGAAAGACCAGGGATAGTGAGAGGGAAGCAGCAAGGACACAACAGACACTGCCTGAACAAACAGTAGGAGCAAGGCCTGAGAAAAACCCTGGGAGGGCTTTGGGGTGAGAACTGACTGACAGAGGCTTGGAGCTGTGAGCAAAGAAAGTGTCTCTTGTTGTTTGATTCCTTCTGTGTTCAGGAATATCTTGCTCTGTACATTTTCTGTAAATAAACAGGATTGCACCAGGGATACACCCACAGGGACCTGAACTTTGACTAACTGCATAGTTCAAAAAGGGGTATCATTTTTGTATCACCATGCGTGTTTCTCAGAACTTTATGGGCTGATATTCACACTATCCATATCCTTCAGTGAAATACAGTAATGAAATATAGTCATCACAGGATATGTGAGTGAAGCTCTCAACAACTCAGGAAAGTGTGCTCTGTCTTTACATTTCTGTTTGCTGTACTTGAACCCCTCGGAGTCCAGATGGAATTTCAGATGGTTTGCTGTAGGGCAAGACTCCTCTTCGCAATGGGAGCACAACACTAATGAAAAGAAGCCTATGTGGGTAAATCAGTCACACTTTTTTAATAGGAGTTAAATACTGTTTCTGAGATGTTAACATAGTAAGTATTGACCTAGCGTATGTCAGTCAAGTTACATTACTTTCTCTTTTAATTGTACAAGAAGAAACTGTATTTAGGCCAACCTGCTCATGGAATTATAATTTAGCGTCTTTCCTGAAAAGGTTAAATTGGCTATTAACTGAGGTCACAGAAAAGGGATTAAACACTGTATCAAGGATGGATAATAATTTTCACTCTAGTCCCTCCTGTGACTTGATGCAGCGCTCAAAGACTGAAAGCACCATGTGCTGCCTATCAGTCACTAGAGTTTTCGCCCAGCTTGAGCAAGAAAATAGCTGCACTTTAACCACCATATTTCTTTCCCCCTCTTCCCATTGAGTTTTCAAAATGTTTCGCATTAGAGCGATGGACCAACTGTAAACTTTCCACTACAAAGAATCTCACATTAAAGCATATTAAAGTTCTAGGCCTCCTTACTGGGTACATTAGGGCTTTAACCTGAAAAGAGTGAGAGCTTAGTTCGTCTCATTAAAATGAAGTAATTAGCTTAATATATTTAAGAATAGATCAAGAGGTAAAGAGTTTTCTTTTTAAATGTTAACCATTTTATTTCAGAACTCAGGTAATAAACTCAAGTACTGTGTATCTCTGTTGTTCTTCTCTATGGGTATCAGGGCCATATCAGCAGGCCAGGAAAATCTTTTGAGCAGTCAGTCCTCAGATTTTTTTTTCTTAAATGAACCATTGGAAAGATGTTTCATATGCACATTTAAGCTGATTGGTATTTCCCCACACATTACTCTGACCCACACGGAAATCAGTCTGCTTTCAGCTAGCTCCATAGCAGGGATGTCATGTCAGAAAAAATTGGGGCTGCAGCAGGGGAAGTTGTCACCATATAAAATATTATATGTGATTATATTGTAGCCTGCAAAGTCATGGGGGTGCAAAAAGTGGAAGACATAATGGAACATATAGACCTATGAAAAAAATGGGGGTGAGCACAACTGCACCCCCACTCCATAGCAAATGATGCCCCGGCTTCAAACCCGGTTACTTCCAGCCACTCCACAAAAAATCCACATGCTTCATTTCCCTCCCCTCCCACCCCCGAATCTCCTTACCATGACTGATTTCCTCTGCAGCCCCATTTGAGCTCCAGGCCTGTGGATCTCCATGGCAATGGCAGCAGGAGTCTAGGCAATCAGAGGATTAAAGCAGACTACGTCCGCAGTTGTGGCTACTTCACCCCTGGAAATCCGTTTGTGGGTGAATCACAGAGCAGGAATGATATATGGTGCCAACGTTGTTTCTCTGGGTGAGCTATCTGAGGCAATCAGTAGATGGGAGTGGGGGTTGAGTGGAGCTCTGGAGAGCAAGCACTAAACCTTAATGCACAGAGGCCTACGGACCAGCAATCCACTCCGAGTCTGATAAGCATATCAACCACAAGTAAAATTTCTTTGAAAAACCCACTATGTTAAAAAAAACAAATAAACACCCGGTACTTTGCTTGCTTGACTTTGACCTTAATTTGGCCCCATTGTGCATATGCATTATGATACAGTCTTTAATTCCAAAATCATATACTATTTCTACCACAGGGCCTCATTCAATGCAATTTACACCAGTGCAAAGTGGAAATAAAATGCTACTCCCAGTGTAAGTGCAGAATTGTAATATGATTAGGGCCCTATCAAATTCACAGTCCATTTTGGTCAATGTCAGGGTCATAGGATTTTAAAAATCATAAATTTCATTATGTCCACTATTTAAATCTGAAATTTCACTGTGGTGTATTTGTAGGGCTCCTGACCCAAAAAGGAGTGTGTGTGTGTATGTGTGTGTGTGGGAGGGGAGATCACAAGGTTACTGTAAGGGGGATTGTGATACTATTACCCTTACTTCTGTGCTGCTGGACAGTGGTGCCTGCTGACCGGGAGCATGAGCAGCAGCCCAGAAGTAAGGATGGCCTGGTATGGTATTGCCACCCTTACTTCTGCACTGCTGCCTGCAGAGCTGGGCCCTCAGTCAGCAGCTGCCACTTTCTGGCCGCCCAACTCTGAAGGCAGCACAGAAGTAAGGGTGGCGATACCACGACCCCCTAAAATAACTTTGCCACCCCCCCTTAACTTCCTTTTGGATCTCCCAATTAGAGAAACGCTGGTCTCCCCTGCATAAAATCTGTATAGTATAGGGTAAAAGCACACAGAAGACCAGATTTCACGGAGGGAGACCAGATTTCACAGTCTGTGACCCATTTTTCATGGCCGTAAATTTAGTAGGGCCCAAAATATGTGATGATGCTGTATGCTAGATTTGCACAGGTGTAAATGAGTGCATAGGATGCAAAGTAGTGGAGAGCCTGGCCAATTATTTTGAAAACTCTCACATTTCTACTAAAAAGGAAAATAACCAAGAGCCTAATCCAAAACTCATTGAAATCAATGGGTGTCTTTCCTATGACTTCAGTGGGATATGGATTAGGCCCCAAGAAAATAATTACTAATGCAGAAAAATGTTCTGTTGTCATCTTTGAGGGCTCATTACAGGAGAATAATGTTCTATTCCTTTTGAAAAAATGACCTGTCCTTTATAGTAAAGTGAAGCAGGTCTCCCTTTGGGATTATTGGGGAGAAATCAATCCCAGACTCAGCTCAAAGGCTTTTCTTCTTATCTTTCTCAGTAATTTACAATAATTGCTGGGATTTCCTTGCGTCAATGGTGGCAGCATACAACCTATATCACCTGGGAGCTACTGTTGTTATCCTTTATCAAACGTGCTTAAAGAAATCAGTACTGTTTTCATTTTTATTCTAAATGACTTTAAACAGATATCATATCTTTAATATCTATTGTAGTTAAGCTATCGTGAAACAGACTAGAAACAAGTGTATTGTATTTGAAACGTTTCTAGGAAGAAATGTACGGCCTGCAAAGAACTCTCAGCACAGGGATTTGTTCACACCAGTGGTTCCCAAACTTGTTCCTCCGCTTGTGCAGGGAAAGCCCCTGGGGGGCCGGGCTGGTTTGTTTACCTGCCGTGTCCTCAGGTTCGGCCGATCACGGCTCCCACTGGCCACGGTTCGCTGCTCCAGGCCACATGCGAGCTGCTGGAAGCAGCGGCCAGTACATCCCTCGGCCCGCACCGCTTCCAGCAGCTCCCATTGGCCTGGAGCAGCGACCCACAGCCACTGGGAGCCGCAATCGGCCAAACCTGCGGATGCGGCAGGTAAGCAAACTAGCCCGGCCCACCAGGGGCTTTCCCTGCACAAGCAGTGGAACAAGTTTGGGAACCACTGGTCCATGTGCTTGTAGATCAGGATATTATTGTGTTTTTAAAAAAATGTATAGGTATCTTTAAGGTCCTGAAAGCTAGATGAGTAGGAATAATACTTGAGGTCTGTATTCAACAAAGCGGGAAGCTGTCCTTAATAAAGTCTCTATTTTTCTTTTAGTTCAAATAAGCAGACTGCTTATTTGGGGGGGGAGGTCCCAATCCCCTTAGTTGTTTGCCTGCAAAAATCCCACAGACAATGGGATGTTACCTATGTTAGTTCTACAGGATAAGGCCCCATCTTCCCTCCAAGCATTTGTTTTTCACTAGTCAAAAGGGAAAATTGAGTATTTTGCTATTTTTCATTAGTAACCTATAATTAGATTGGCCCCTTCAGCAGCAAAACCTGTGGGGGAGGACTGAAATAACTCCCATCAGGTGGAGTTAGGCAGGAGTCAAGGCTTTCCATTGCGCTGTATCTGGGCAGAAACAGGCCCACCCCCACCTTGAAACAAAAGACAACTGCTCCTTCATGTACAGAGCAGGCTTCTCTCCCTTTCCACCCCCCACCAGCAGGGTCAGGAGGAATCTTGCTGCCATTGGCTAGGTCACCTTTATGTCTGCTTAGTGGCAACCACAAAGGAGACTGCATACAGAATATAATGTTTCTAGCGTTTTAAAAAATGGGTTCCTTCAAAAAAAATTCCATCTTTGCTTGTGACAATCCCTGTGCGCCAGTGGTGAGGGACTAGGAAATCTGTTCATTTTTCATATTTGAACAAAAATGCATTCTCCTGGCCACTTGGCAAACAAAGTAGTTTAGGTTGAATTTTGCAGGAAATATTTATACTCTGCTCCTGAAAAACAACTAAGTATTCTGATAACACACTGCAGTGGTCAGCGGATGTCATTTGGAACAGTAGAGGGGAACTCAGGCACTTTTAGGGGAACCTGAGGATATCATCTGCCAAGAATTGTTTTTAAATACACCATCCATTTGGTGCCACTTTGGTCTCTTACAAAGGTAAAAAAAAAAATTGCTTTTCAGAAAGCATTTTTATGAGCCTCAGGGACCTGGTCCAGCCCACCTGTGCCTCATTAACAGCTTGTCCTGGCACCTGGTACAGGGCAGCTGGTCCCTATAAAGAGCCAGCAGGGAAGAGGAAGCTGGGACAAAGGGAAGCTGTAGAGAATTAGAAGGTTCTTGTAGGAAAGTCTTCAGGGAGTAAAGGATCCTAGCCAGGTAGGAGTGGCTTCTACAAGCCAGGGAAGATTGTGGAAGGAATGCCTGGGAGTGGCCAGTGGGAGAGGAGGATTCTCTTCTGGGAGAAGTGCTGGGCCCCAGGACTGTGACTTGTTTCCAATTGTTTAGAAATAACTTAGATCCAGAAGGGGTATGCTGTGAGAACTCTGGTCTGGTGGAGTTTATTTAAGGAGCACTGAAGAAGTGAAAGTCAAACAGGGTTCTGCAGAGTCACCCCGGGTGAGGGTGGGCTTGGGTGGCAGCTGCCCTGTTACAGAGCTTCATCCAGCCCTTTGGAGTCCTGGTGTCTGCATGGAATTTCAGAGGGTGGCCTGTGGCTCCATGTTCTTCCACCTTGTCCTTACTTCAAAATCTGTGAAGGGAAGACCCTACAGAGAGGCAACCATAAAGTCCTAGAAGAGGAACTGTGCTAGGGAGATGCCTCCCTCTCCTCCTCCTACATCCTTTTTACTGAGCTTTGGGAAATTTCATCTTCATAGAGCCTGCTTTCTCAGATGGGATGGTCAAAGCTTGTCTATTTATAATAACAGGTTTCAGAGTAGCAGCTGTGTTAGTCTGTATTCGCAAAAAGAAAAGGAGTACTAGTGGCACCTTAGAGACTAACCAATTTATTTGAGCATAAGCTTTCATGAGCTACAGCTCACTTCATTGGATGCATTCCTAGTAAACACCTTGTTATAAAAATGGGCAGAAAATGTTAGTGACTTGAAACCAGACAGTAGAAGGTGGAAATGAGCTTGAGGTGAAGGCCAGGGAGTATGCGGATGGGTTTTTTCACCCATTTGCTTGAATGCACTGTGTGCTCTATGGCAATAGAAAATAGTCAGACTGCAGGGGCAAAATTATGGGTTTTAAATTTACAGAGATGTAAGGGTGGAACTACAGATTCAAAGAGCCTCATTCACCTCTTCCTTGCACCTTGTGTAATCATTTGCACCTGTGCAAAGTGGGTGTAAAATGCAACCAGTGTGTGAAACTAGCAGAGAATTCTAATTTAGGATCATTTCCTGCCCTGTTTGCACCTGCATTAATGACTACATAAGGTGCAAGGCATTGGAGAATCAGGCCCTAACTGCTTGACTGGAGTGAGTTGGGAAGTGGCTCTTTGTGTTACCAAGAGAGTCTAAAGTGCAAAAAAGGGATAATCTTTCTTCTTTCAGGCCTCCTTTTATTTGCTCACTTCCATTGTTCTGAATAGATTCCTCCCCTCCCCCATCGTTCTGCTGCCTTCCACTCAATAATTCCATCGGCCTTAATGAAGCTCTATTTGAATCAAAATCCTGAAACATTTAATTTCGGCACTGTGAAGGCAAAACACTCAGATGTCAAAATCCTCTCACGTTGCATTGAAGTGCCACTGTGGCTGATGTCTAGAATGTGTTGATGGCTCAGGTGAGAGTTGCATCCAGCTGCTTCTCAAAGGAAGCATTATAGTAATGTGGACCCTCTAAGCCCAGTGCTAAAGAGATCCTGCAGGATCTCTTTGCTCCCAAAATAATACAATCAAAGGAGGTTTGCTCAGCAGGTGGCTTTTGCCAAGCTCTCTCAGCTTTGCTAAATGCATAAGCACCCTGCAGGAGGTGGGCTGTTTACTCTGATTCCAGTCACCAGATTTAGATTAGTTACACAAATCCCCAGACATAGCCAGACCTTAGAAACAATAGGATTTCTCCCAAGGAGCTTCTGTTAACCAGTGAAAATGCCACCGAGGCTGTTAGTGCTATGAAGAAAAATGGGGGAAGAACAGCTCATTTATAACTAAAAAGGAGAAAAAATTAATTTGTCTGAAATGGGTACATTTTCCAATGTATGTAAAATAGGATCTTAAAATAATGTTCACCAGAAAAATCCTGCGTACAAAACCCTGTCTATTATATATAAATATAACTGTGGGTGGGATGTTTTTAGAGAAGCCCTCAGATTTCAGTTACCATCCTATAAAGAATAGGAAGGAGTGGTTAGAGCACAGTCGTGGAGGTCAGGCCATAAGGTGCCCAATTCATTATTGCTCTTTGGCTCCTTTATTCCATGTAGGGCAGACCTAAGTACCCATTTCTGGAGAACACCCGTATTGCTGAGAGCCTTTGTGCCTGGCTCAGAGCTGCGTCCACAGCAGCCTCAGGCATAGGAAGCATTCTGGGGCAAGCCAAGGACAGAGCAAGGATGGGCTGGAGGTGGAAGGAGGCCTTTCTAAGGCAGGCCTTGTGTGTTCCCTTATAGGGCCCATTGAAATGGGGGCAGAATTTAGGGCAGCCATGAGAAATGCCTGCACTGGGGACCAAACCGATTATGGGGGGTGCAAGCTGCCTCCTTTTGTGTCCCTGCACCGGTGATCTGTCCTCCGGATTCTCTTGCTGACTCTGCCACTTCTTCATTTGTGACCTGGGTCAATCAGCTAATGCCTCACTTTCTGTGTTTACCTATCTATAAATGGGGATAGTGCTGCTTATCTGCTGTACCTTACACACTGAGGAGGGAATATGGTTCGAGGCCCTTGCATGAGGTCCAAAGTATTGTTAAGGAAACTATAAAAGAAGCATTTATATAAAACGGTCACCCAAAAGAGGCTATGATATGTGACAAAGAATGAAGCATCTACCATAATTTTGTCTTTGCTTTGCAACTCATTGTGTGACAAACAAGTTCAAGGTCTAAGTGTTATCCAAACTAGCTGAACTTCTTGAATCTACTAGATTAGGGTGGAAGTCTCGGGAGGACAGACAGGTATCTGGTACTTCATGCTTCTGGTCAGGCCAGAAATATCCTGGGACTTGCTAAACTCTAAGGGGTAGGTTTGGATCCAGGGATTCATTCCTGTGCCCAAATTCAAAGGGGTTAAAATCTGAGATCTATTAAATACCAACGATTAAAGGGGAACATAGAATACAACTCAATCTGGCACTTGTTTTAATTTTAACACACAATACACTTCCATAAGTTATTTAAGCCAAGTTATTTAAAAGTGAAGAAATGCTTACACTGCAGTTTTATTTCCAGTAAAAGTATTGATTCTATTGCTTCAGACCAGGAAAGTATTTCAGTGCCAATTAAACACACCATACATTTTTCAAATATAAGACATTTAAACATCAGGTTACAAGGTTTGGGGGTAGAACTTTTTTCAAACCTGATTTAAAAAAAAAAAAAGCTTCTGGGCTAAGATTTTATATTCCAAATCAGCTAAAAGGAAATGTGTATGGATGGACTCTAAAGTGTAGGAGTTTACAAAGGAAATGCTGACCCAAGTTTAAATATAGTGGTATGAATAATGCTACCCTGATATAACATTACCATATGTATTATAACTGTGCAGCCATACATTTTCTTGGTGTGGGGGGGGAAACAGCTGCAGTACTAAAACTTTTAATCTTCTGAAAATTACAAGGCAGAAAAATACTTAAGCCTCAGAATCTGGGTATCACAAAAGGAATGCTTATTGAGACTGTCATAATGATGAACTATTAACTCCTTTTTGCCAAGCAGAGCTTTTAAACCAAAGACTTGGTTTTAACCTCCGCTATGTAATTGTGCGTTTCTTTGTGTATTGAAAGTTCAACTAGTCTCCTTATACATGCCAGCAAAGTTTCTAAGGTATGCAGTGATAGGAGATAATGCTGCAAGCTCATTGAGGGGGAGAGGCAGTCTCTCAGGGTATGTCTACACTGCAATTAGAAACCCACAGCTGGCCCGTGTGGGCTCACGGGCTCAGGCTAAAGGACGGTTTAATTGAGGTGTAGATGTTTGAGCTTGGGCTCGAGCCTGGGCTGTGGGAAGGTCCCAGAGCTCAGGCTGCAGCCCAAGCCCGAATGTCTATACCTTAGCCTGTGCCCATAAGCCCAAGTCATTTGGCAAGGGCCAGTTGCAGGTTTTTAATTGCAGTAGACATACCTTTGCTGCTCAACAGTGACCCATTTTGTCTATGAGCGAGCCACAAGGATGAAAAGGTTGTATGAGGGAGAAACCCTAAAAAGCCCAATAGTAACTGGCCCTGCTCAGATCTGCATTGATTGGGAAAGAGTGAGTGAAATAGCCTTTTCCCTCATCATGTGTTCCTGCTCATGGCCAGCCACAGTCTCGATGGGGAGTGCTGGGTAGGGCTGCTAGAAGAGCTGACCTTCCTAAAGATGGCAGGAAGGGGGAGAGATGTGGCCCTTCCCCCAGTTGTCACCAGCCAATAGAGATGGTTCAGTGTTGGAAGAGAACATGTTATACCCTTTCAACAGGAGGCTGATCAGCCGATCTGTAATGCCTCCAAAGTCCCATACTGCCATGTCCAAAAATCATGAGATTCTTTAAATCTCATGATTTTGAGCCAAAATTTGGGGTTAATTTCCTTTGCCTTCAGATTTTTGAGCCTTCAGGGTGCACTCAGGTCAGACTGTTGGGCTTTTCTCTACCACCATGTGGGCTGGAAAGCTAGGGGTGGTTTTGTTTTAAATAAAAGCTGATTTTCACACATAATCATCCACCAGTACATTCTGACTGCTTTATGCTGCTCCAGTGATGCAAGTAGTTGGATACCCAGCTTAACTGACCAGTTAAGTAATGGCTATTACTAATTTGCATTATAGAGCTGCACAAAGCAACCAGGATGTACTTGTGAACCTAGTCCATTAATTGTGTGACAATAATTAGTTAAGATGATGCAACTGATTCATGAATGTGAACAGGACACTCTTACTGCCTCTCACTGTACATTTTATGCCTGTCAATCTTGGCACCTTTTTACAGACTCCACATTGACCTGGAAATAAACCTCAAACTCTCAATAATGTTGTTCTCCTCATGAAATCTCGCCACAGGTGTATTGCATGTTAAAATGGCAATAGTTTGTAAAATCTCACAGAAGATATGTAACTGACCCATACCAACACGGAAATATCTAGTTTGCCAAAAATAAAACCTTGATGGATAAATATAATTTACTGCTGATGAAACTAATTTTTTGAGGGTTTTAAACTGGTAGATTCCATTCATTTTTATTCCCTTTTATATGCACATTTCTATCCTTTCAATGCTGACAGCGAAAGCCATTGGCAGTGATTATCAATGACAGCACTGCAGCAAAAATGTACTGTATTTCATGAACTGGCAAACTGATGGGCTTAAATGCACAACAGAGAGACCTTCACACACTATCCTCTGTTTATTTCTTCTGCCCAGTGGCATCTCTTCTGAAAGTGATACCCTGTTTATAAGGTGTTGAGACCCAAATATTGACTGCTTTTAACAATATCCCTCTCTGTCCTCAGTATTTGTTGAACTCATTTAGCTTTAAACCTCATGTAAGACCGAGAGGCTTGTTGTCAGTGCAGGGCATGGGAAATAATTGGTTACTCCAAACTTTATTGACATTATAAGGAGTGGCCTGGCTAATTTCCATCATAAAGCACAGAAACTCGTATTGTTTCACACTAGTTGCAGCACTATATTGGCCTCCCTTGAGAATTTTGATGAACAGGCTTATGAGTTTTTAGAATGGAAACTTACTGCTATTTGAATAATATGATAACTCTCTTTACTAGATCATGCCCTTTGGATGTGTGCTAATGAGAGCTCAAAATACATGGATCAGCAAAGACCTGCGTGAAAATGAGTCTCAAAATGTAACAATTTTAAATTGGATCATAGTGTCGTCATCTCATTTTTGACAGGTTTCAGAGTAACAGCCGTGTTAGTCTGTATTCGCAAAAAGAAAAGGAGTACTTGTGGCACCTTAGAGACTAACCAATTTATTTGAGCATAAGATTGAGCATCCGATGAAGTGAGCTGTAGCTCATGAAAGCTTATGCTCAAATAAATTGGTTAGTTTCTAAAGTGCCACAAGTACTCCTTTTCTTTTTGCATCTCATTTTTGAGTTACTTATTTTGTAAAGAGGCATATGCGTGTTGAGTTGACCATGACTGAAAATAGTTTTGCCATAGAGATTGATAGAGGAAGACTTCTCTCAAAGGTGAGACAAATATCCTGCATGAAGATGCAAGAGCAGGGGGAAGGAGGAGGAAGGAAAACACCAAGTAGAAAGCTTCAGGTTGTAAAATAGTCAAACAACTATTTCTCATTTATAGACTTTTAGGCCTGATTCTACTCTTACATCAGGCTGATGTTATTGGAACTCCTCTGACTTCAGCAATTTACATTGGTGTAAATGAGAGCAGAATGAGATCCAAAGTTTCTAACAACTGCATTTGCATGAACAAATGCACAATATCGTGGAGACCGAGACAAAAAAAATCAAAATTAGTACATGTGCTTTAGTGCATGTGTTTCTTTTGGACCCTAGACTGAGGGGTTCTGGAGCTGAACAGCATAATGGGTGAGAGACTGGTAGGGTGACCAGATGTCCTGATTTTAAAGGGACAGTCCTGATTTTGGGGGCTTTTTCTTATATAGGCAGCTATTATATTGGTGTCCCAATTTTTCACGCTTGCCCTCTGGTCACCCTAGAGACTGGATTCACAGAACTGTAGCTGGAGTGTTCACTGGAGAACCAGCGATACTTCTCGGGAGTTAATCTTTATAGAGAGTTTGGGAAAAAAGCCTTGGTTAGCGGTGCACAAGGATGGTGTACCTCACTGTTTGAACCCTGGCAATCCCGCTGAGAGAGCCACACTGAGTATGAAAATTCAGGAAGGTGGGGTTTTTAACAAACAGCCTAGGTCAGTTTTGCCACTACTGTTTGTTTTAGCTCTCAGCTGGATGATAGTTGTCATCCAAGAAGGACTTCATTTCCTTTGATTTTATAAGTAGAAATATATATACCCCCTCAGGATTACTCACATCTCACAAGGTAAAACATCTGCAGTTTCTGCTCCAATATTGCAAACTTTAGGTTTTAGCAAATCAAGCATCGTGACTGCTACTGTCTTATATACTGTGTAATACAGGTGTATTAACTATCTTGTAGTTAAACTGTAATTACAGTTCAGATGTAATTTTTGTTGCACGTCATTACTACTAATTCATAAACTGGAAACTGTATTTGATACTTGAATTATACAATGTAACTATACTGTAATGAATATACCAGGATCACTTATTGTAACCATACTGCCTTCTGCCACTACAAACCATGGTACAAGGCCTCCAGGAGGAGCTGTGAACCTAGTTGCACAAAGACTTCCGAGAGAGAAGTTGCGGCCATGGAAAGTAGCTGCTACCTCCACACTGCCGAGGGGCCTGTAGCATTCTAGTACATTAATGGCTGAGATGGGGCTGTGGTCAGGGGAGCTGGAAGATGTGCTGATTTAGCATAGCTTCCTTTGGTAGAACTCCTGTGGATCTTTTACTGGGGTGGTGGTGGCAACAGTGCCCCTTGGAGTGATTCTGATCTGGGGCACTGTGAGCCTCATAGATGCAGAGATGTGTGATTTGCATTGAGTCCTATGTCTTGTAAGCAAGTTGTATAGCACAAAGAATGTCCAGCATAGGAACATGTGACTCTTTCACAGGAAACTGACTCTTAATGGTACTCTTTTGTTTCCAGAAGATGAGGATCTCTTTGAGAGAGATGGGTGGGGGGAAGATTGGCGTGCTTTAATAACCCAATAAAACAGTGCGTAAAGGGCAAACCCTGGGATCAGATTGTCCACTTGTGCCATTTTTACACTGGTGTGATCAGAATTAAGTCCCCGGATCTGTTACACTGCTGTAGTTCTGGAGCAATTCCAATGACTTCAGTGGAATTACTTTGGATTTATAATGATATAGGAGAGTTCAGAATTCTGACTCTGTGTTGATAAAGAACAATAAAATAGAAGCAAGCCAAATAACTACAACCTTTTGAACAGGTTTTATTTCAGCTGAGTGTTGTGAATACCAAACTAGCTGTCTCTAGGTGCTTGATTTCTTTCTTAAACATTTTAGTTAGCACAACCAGTGCTTCTCGACACCATCGGCTTTTCTTGTGGTCACAGCCACTTGGGTGGTGATTTTAGGGGAAGGGTGTGCAAAGACGGGTAGAGGAGTAGGCAGCCAGTGAGTTCCCCATATTTCTGTGGGCAGTGGAGTTGGGCTCCGGCTGCAGGGCTCTGGCCAAAGGGCTTTGGGCCCTGGCTGCATGGCAGCAGTCTCTGGCCCTGGGTTCACTCACCATCTTCCATTGCCCCAGCTCCCACCACCTTCTCCAGCCCCAGGCTTCAGACATGCAGTGGCAGGGTTCATCCACTGGCTGTGGGACTTGGGGCTTGAGTGCCATGATCTGGTGCAGGACTTGGACCTTGGGATCCAGCCCTGACCATGCAGCAGCAGGTGCCAGCCCAGGGCTCACCCTTCCCCCCCCCATCACCCCTGACCCCCACTGTCTCTCCTGGACCCCTATCGATCCCCGCAGGTCCCCACACCTCCTTACCTACCTCCCCATTAAGGGCTTACTCAGCCCCAGCAAGCCTGGCGATAAATTAAATCTGCTGTGAAAAGTGACATTAACAAACATACAAATAGCACTTTTCCTAGCAGACTTAGTAGCTAGCGGGGAGGATGTGAAAAGTGATATTAACATACAAGTATAACTTTTCACAGCAGCAGACTTACTACCTAGCAAGTCTAAAATAAAAAGCAACCAAAAAAAGACAAGAACATCCAAAGCACCTTGTATTTCTATTCTCTTTAGGTCCAGTAAAGAATAGAGACAACTGTACATTATTTTTATTATTGAGTCTGCAAAAAAACCCCTACATAAATTACAATGATTTGGACATGTATATGTGGATATTTATTTGTTTTTCCTAAAGTCAATTCAGTATTTTAGGAAAAATAGTGAGAATGGCCACCAGCAAGAGTTGGTGGCTACATTCTGGGGCCACCAAAAATTTGTTGTGAGAACCTCTGACCTCGACAGGCAAGCCTGATGATCTTAGTGGAGTTCTTTAAAACTCTTTTAATCTCTGCTTCTTTACCCAGACCTGAAGAAGAACTCTGTGTAAGCTCACAGGCTTGTACCTTCCACCAACAGAAATAGGTCCAATAAAAGATATTACCTCACTCACCTTGTTTATTCTTTAAAACTGCCAGTTTTGACTGTTAACTTCATGATTTGTGCTGGTGGTGAAATTGTTAATGTCTATTCAGAATAATGGTGCATAATAGTTTATTAAAATGTCAAATAGTACATCCAGAATTCCCTTATGTCTCATTTAAATGTAGCCTCTAGTGTTTCTAAAACACAGACCTGCACTTCAATAAAGAGTCTAATTTACTATGTCTCTCTTAAACCCCCTAATCTTGGTTCATTAATTATGACTATGATTTGGAGTACATATAAGCAATGCATTTTGACTTGATCTTGAAGATATTACAACTTGTGTCAGTGTGCAGTGAAAGCCTAGTTCATCCACTCAATCATATTGGTCTGTTTACACTGTGTGAAAATGTTTTCCTTTTCTCAAGGTTACTGAAAACTGTTTGCAGCCACTTCCTTGGAGCAAAAAAATAATCAAGTACAAAGTTAGAAAAAACATCTCTAACTCTCTTGGTAGATTGGATGCTTTAGTTTAATGTCCTAGTTAGCGTTTTTCTTTTGTGATTGAATATACTCACAAAAGTAAATATCAAATAGCACGGGCTTGCAATGCCCAGTGCAACCACAGCTCTGTAGGCTCAAGCCAACTTTGTTTTCTTATCTTCATTGCCCCATTATTGTAGTCCTGGGCGTTTTTTGAGTCTACTTAAACTTAAATCGGGGTAAGTAATGAAGAAAACTTCTCCCCAAACATTTAATGGGATTCTAAGTTTAATTCAATTTGACCATGCTCTTGGACTGTTATGTCTTTTCCACAAAGATTTGTTTGAATGCAGACATAATCTCTTGCACTCTAGATATATCTTTGTGCAGAACAGGGATGTTTATATGACCTTACAGACAAATAATTTTTGTGTGACCAGTCTACCTGAGGGATCATCTCTTCTGCCCCTTCTCCCCCCTGCCCCCCATGCCCTACTGCCATAGCTGTGGACAGAGAGGGTACTCAAGCTGGATCCCGTCAGTATAAAAGACAGGAGGTTCTTAGCTTCCTGTGAGGGCTCCAGGACTGTATAACTTGTTCCACCCCACCCCGTCCAAAATAGTCTGAATTTGGTGACTTTCTAGGCATGCTGCTGAAGATATGTTTGAGAGGATTTTTGGAGAAGGCTGGGGATTTGTGTGACCCCTTGGTGCTAAGTGGCAGAGAGAACAGGGGGTATATAGAGTTTTACAGAGATCCCCTCAGTCAGATATATGCATAACCGTTCACTGAAGGGTGCAATGTGAGCTGTCTACCAAGAGCCAGGAGCCCTCTGGTCACTTTCATACTTATGAAATGCATGCCATGGATAATATTTAAGAAGTCATGTATTAACACTAAAAATTATGTTCTTGGAGTTCAGGCAGGTCACCAAGAGGTGACATACCTGTTCCCAGAAGGAACATTCCTGAGGTAACAGCCACATATCTACCTATCTGGCCATTTATGTATTGAATGGCTCATAATGTAGGCCTATTTCCATACTGAGCCACAGGCTAAATAAGATTGAAAAAGTTACGAAAGAGGAACTTGATGGGGGGGGATGTTCTGCTTTTGCAAAAAGACAAAGGCTTGTTTGGGTATATGTAGGGGTGTAAAAAAATACATGGAATCCTACGTGCTCACCTCCAAGGGAAGCTAACAGCATGTCTGTCTCATTAAAGGAGGATTATAGCCTGGCTGTAAAATGTTACAAGGATTTGGGGTGAGCAATATTCTACAAGACATGAGTATTTTGTAAGTCTAGGCTTTAGAATGCATGTCATGATTTGGTTTTATATGTAACCATTTGTTTCCAATACTTCTACTCACTATCACTTGAATCTCTATGATTTGTCAAATAACCATATACTTGTTTTCACTATAAACATATCTGAGTGCTGTGTGTTAAACAGGGCATCTCAGATGGACGTGGTAAGCTGGGATGCATTGTTTTTTTGGAGGCTGCAAATCTGTGAATACTGTGAGCGCCCAGTGGACCAGGAGCTGGGCACTCCAAGTAGAAACTGGGGAGGCTGCTAACCTGTAGAGCAGGGGTTCTCAAACTTCATTGCATCGCAACCCCCTTCTGACAACAAAAATTACTTCATGACCCCTGGAGGGGGAACCGAAGCCTGAGCCCGCCCAAGCCCCACTGCCCCAGGTGGGTGGGGAGCTTGAGCCCCACTGCTCTGGGCAGGGAGGCCAAAGCTGAAGCTCAAGGGCTTCAGCCTTAGGCAGGGGGCCTGCAACCTGAGCCCTGCCGCTCAGGGCTGAAGCACTTGGGCTTTAGCTTCGGCCCTGGGCAGTGGGGTTTGGGCTTCAGTCTGTCTAAACCAGTCCTGCCAACCCCATTCAAAGGGGGTCATGACCCACTTTGGGGTCCCGACCCACAGGTTGATAACCACTGCTGTAGAGAGACAACAGGGCCCTGCCGGGGAATGCTTGCGTTTCCTAGGGCCAGTGGAGATGGGAAGCTTGCCCCTGGCAGGCACAGATAAGACTTCCTCACACTAAAGGTAGGTAGCAGCGAGGTGCCTCACAAGCCTGGACATCCCTGGGAAGCATCACCATCTGCTTCTTAGCTGATGAAGTGATGGATAGCTGAGTTCCTGTTGAGCTGACCAGCATAAGGCTGCCGAGATTGAAATGCTTGGGGAATGTGTTTCAGGGCATCTAGTGCCTTGGATTGGTGTCTTTAGTTATTTAAATAAATGGTCACCCAGTGGCTGCAGACAGGGGCTCTCTGCCCTGCTTCCAGCAGTTGGAAAGAAGGGAACAGGCCAGCAGAGGAGATCAGTCACAGTAGCAGCAAGACCCTCATGCAACAGCATCCAATGGGCAGGTGCTGTAAGAGGCGAGGAATGCTTGCTGCTGAGCAGTCATTCTCAGTGGCTGCTAATGACGGATTTATTTTGTTAATGAAACACAATATTTTTAATAACCTTAGTTTGGTTAGGAAAGAGCAGAAGTTTTCAGTGGGTCAGCGGCTCTTGAGGAGGCACTGGGAGAAGCAGCAGCAGCAGCTCTGAAGGGAGCAGGATCTGCTGGAGGAGGGCTAGCCTCCCTGAGACAATTAACCAAACAAGTTTTGAGCAAACAATGGCTATTTTTGCTTTTATGCCTGCCATTTTTGGACTTGGTCTGATTTTTAGAGCCCAACTTTAGATGGCCATTCTTATCTGAGGATGTGCGCACGCTTTGAGCGGGAGGTCTAATTTCCAGTTGGAGGATATACCTGCATTGCAGCTGATTGAGCTAGAGTGCTAAAACTAGATGCCTAGCTGCAGCTGCGAGAAGGGCTAATTCCCCCAGGTATGTACCCATGCAAGTTGCTAGGTGCGAACTCGGGCATCTGGCCTCTCCCACTGCTCATGCAGTCATGGCTACACTTCTAGTTTTAGTGTGCTAGCTCAATCAGAACTATCCTGGGTTTGTCTCCTCAAGGTGGAAATCCTGCCTTCCAGCTCCATTGCAGGCATACCCTAAGTCGGTGGTTTTCAAACTTTTTTTCTGGGGACGCAGTTGAAGAAAATTATTGATGCCCATGACCCAGTGGAGCTGGGGATGAGGGGTTTGGGATGTGGGAGGAGCTCAGGGCTGGGGTCAGGGTTCTGGGCTGGGGGTGCAGGCTCTGGGGTGGGGCTGGGGATGAGGGGTTTGGGGTGTAGGAAGGGGTTCTGGGTTGGGGGGGCTCAGGACTGGGGCAGGGGATTGGGGCGTGGGCTTGGGGTGCAGGCTTACCTCCAACAGCCCCCGGTCAGTGGTGTAGCCAGGGTGCAGAGGCAGGCTTCCTGACTGTCATGGCACTGCAGATCACGCTGCGCCCTGGAAGTGGCCAGCAGCAGGTCCGACTCCTAGGCGGAGGTATGCAAGCGGCTCCGCGTGGCTCTCGCCCGCAGTCACTGCCCCCCATCCCCAGTCCCATTGGCCAGGAGTGTGGAGCCAGTGCTCGGAGTGGGAGCAGTGTGCAGAGCCCCATGGCCCCCCTGTCTAGGAACCGGACCTGCTGCTGGCCACTTCTGGGGTGCAGCACAGTGTCAGAATAGGTAGACGCTAGCCTGCCTTAGCTGGGCAGCACCACCAACGGGACTTTTAACGTCCTGGTTGGCAGTGCTGACCAGAGCCGCTAGGGTCCCCGAGTGCTGAGCAAGGTGACCCAGTGCCTTACATGCCGTGACCCAGTACTGGGTCATGACCCGAACTTTGAAAAACACTGCCCTCAGTGTCTAAGGCCCTGATCCTGCAAACCCTCACATGTTCTTAAGTTTATGTGCGTGAGTAGGTTCATTGATCACAACGTAGTATGAGCACCTGTGCAAGTGTTTGACACCCTAATATGAATTTGGACCTTTAGAAATCTAGGTATTTTTGGCCAAAACGCTTATTTTCTGTTTGTTTTTCTAAGGTGTAGTCAACACCAGCACATCTCATGGGGAAACCGGAATAAAACAAATCCAGGGCATGCTCACTAACGAGGAATTATATTTCACTGTTAAGTTTCCAATAAATTATTTTAAATGGTGAGAAATTATTTTCTAAAATGAGAAAAATACCGTGTGCTTCCATCTTAATTTTACTGTAGCTGAGCACGAGGGTTGGGGTGTGAAGTTTCTGATCCACCGTGTGAATTGCCATATTTAGTCCTTGTATTGTGTAAAAGCTCCGCTGGTGGGAATTCAGCAAGTGCAGTGCTCTGAGGAAAATGTCATAGCAATCCATGCTGTGGAGCAGCAAGCATAACTTTTGCCCAAAGGTTTTACCCCTTATGCGTCACGTTTTCAAGGCTTCCACCACAACTCCGAGAAAGTTGGGGTTTATTTTTAAGGAAAGCTGAGAGATTCACACAACATGACCACAGGAGGTGGAGCTTTAAGAAAAACACCATATAGTGTAAGATTCATGAGAGTTGGGAAAACAAACTCTTGCTGATTTAATTTCTATTTTTCTTTTAAACAAAAACATTGTGTATTATTGATAAGGGCAGAGGCTCAGTTATTTAAATCAGGAACCCTGGCAGTAGCTCTTTAGGTCCTGAGCTTTATTTTACATTAATTCCCACACAAAAAATACAGCTTCAGTTTGCCTATGAAAGTGGGCCAGAACACAGTAATCTCTGACATAGTGACTAAAATAGGCCAGAGATGTTATGTGTGTATAACTGAAAGCAGAATTTGGCCCTTTGTTTTTCATTTAATATTGAACCTGCTAGTCAAGGACTTTCTTCTTGGCATAAGCAGACTTTGGCTACCGAGTAAATGGCAGAGGCTTTCACATATTTTTTTAATATAAATTCTTAATATCTTCATTATTTTGCAACTTTTATTTCAATAGCACTGCAAAGACATATAGTGCTGAGTAAGAAATAAACTCTGCAAATCTAACAGTAGTTTTTGCCCTCACGTTTTTTACAAGTGACAGGCTTGAATGGATACAATTCAAATAGAAACATGCTGAGTGGAGCTCTTAAACATATGCTCATTTTATGTAGTGGTATAAAACCCATAAAAGCTACTTTCCTTGAGAAAGCGCAAAGTTGAACACTCACATCTATTTGGCAAGCATTTTTTTTGCTTACCAAATGCATCAGGATAACCATCTGTCAACCAAAGTTAGCCAAGAACCAGCTTCATCAGTAGGGTGACTAGAGAGCAAGTGTGAAAAATCGGAATGGGGCGAGGGGGATAATAGGCACCTATATAAGACAAAGCCCCAAAAAATCAGGATGTCTCTATAAAATCGGGACATCTGGTCACCCTATTCATCAGTGCAAACAGCAACACCAGTGGGAAGCCTTCAGTACCCGCTGTTCAAAATGATGCTGCCCCTAGGCAGGAAATCAGGGAGAAGCACCTGCGGAATCTGTGCAGACAGTACAAGTAAAACACAGAATAGTTTTCTGAGGCGTAATAGTGTCTCTGTGCCTGTCAAGAGCAAATACATTTACTGAGGTGTGTGGAACATGGTATACCAAGTGATAAAACAGAAGGTGTTAGCGTTGTGCCTTCAGCAGAGAACAAGTAGAACCACAAAGTGCATCTCTGCAGTATTTTATTACATTAACTAAGGCTGCAGAAAAAAAGAAAGGAAGCAAGATACTCATATTCAGGGTATGAGGAACATGGAAACACTGGTCTTTGATGCACAAGTTCTACAGTGACTGAAAAGCTGCAGGAAGTGAATAAAGGGCTAAACTAATTAATGCCCATAGTATATCTAAAGCTGTATCTGCTGAAAGTAACAGATCCAGTAATGACTCTTGTTTATGCAGACTTTCTGAATTTCTGGTTTCTGAATGTTAGTTTCAGCAATTTTTCTGACAAGGTGCACATTGGCTTCAAGTGAATTGCAAGTATAACTTGGAGCAAAATTTGAGCATGCCATTGTCACTCAAGTTTATTTCTTTGTCCTCAGTAAGTGCTTATATTTTACAGATTACCATTTTGCCCAGGGCTGTACGGGATGTGTGTTTCAGTGGTACTCTTCAGAGGGAGCTTTGCTGCAGGGAATTTTCTGTACATCCTGCTAAAGATTCCTGTAATTTACAATTGCATATGACAAAAATATATTTCATTTACAGAATATATCTTATCTTATAGTTAGGGCAGCGGTTCTCAAACTGTGGGTCAGGATCCCAAAGTGGGTCACAACCCCATTTTAATGGAGTCGCCAAGGCTGGTTTAGACTTGCTGGGACCTGGGGTCAGAGCTGAAGCCTGAGCCCACCGCCGAGGCCAAAGCTGAAACCTGTGAGCCTCAGCCCTCGGTGGTAGGACTCATAAGAACATAAGAGCAGCCATTCTGGGTCAGACCAAAGGTCCATCTAGCCCAGTATCCTGTCTTCCGACAGTGGCCAATGCCAGGTGCCCCAGAGGGAATGTACAGAACAGGTAATCATTAAGTGATCCATTCCCTGTCTCCCATTCCCAGCTTCTGGCAAACAGAGGCTAGGGACACCATCCCCGCCCATTCTGGCTATTAGCCATTGGTGTAGGGGTTCCCAAACTTGGTTCACAGCTTGTTCAGGGTAAGCCCCTGGTGGGCCACAAGACGCTTTGTTTACCTTAGTGTCCGCAGGTACAGCCGCTCGCAGCTCCCACTGGCTGCGGTTTGCCGTTCCCGGCCAATGGGAGCTGTGGGAACATTGTTCCCATTGTTATCAGAAGAAGTAAATAACACTTCCACAATTGTATCCCCCATTACTCACCCCTTTTCCAAGATGAAAAGTCCGAGTCTTATTAATCTCTTCTTATACAGAAGCCATTCCATACCCCTAATAATTTCGTTTGTTCTTTTCTGAACCTTTTCTAATTCCAATATATCTTTTTTTGAGATGAGACAACCACATCTGCAGGCAGTATTCAAGATGTGGGCATACCATGGATTTATATAGAAGCAATATGATATTTTCTGTCTTATTAGTTATCCCTTTCTTAGTGTTGCCCAACAGTGTTAGCTTTTTTGACTGCTGCTGCACATTGAGTGGATGTTTTCAGAGAACTATCCACAATGACTCCAAGATCTCTGTCTTCAGTGGTAGCAGCTAATTTAGACCCATCGTTTTATATGTATACATTACTTTACATTTATCAACATTGAATTTCTTCTCCCATTTTGTTGCCCAGTCACCTAGTTTTGAGAGATCCTTTTGTAGCTCTTGGCAGTCTGCTTGGGACTTAACTATCTTGAATAGTTTTGTATCATCTGCAAATTTTGCCACCTCACTGTTACCTCTTTTCCCTGATCATTTATGAACATGTTGAATAGGACTGGTCCCAGTCCAGACCCCTGGGGACAACACTATTTACCTCTCTCCATTCTGAAAACTGACTATTTATTCCTATCCTTTGTTTCCCATCTTTTAACCAGTTACCAATCCATGAGAGGACCTTCCCTCTTATCCCATGACAGCTTACTTTGCTTAAGAGCCTTTGGTGAGGGACCTTGTCAAAGGCTTTCTGAAAATCTAAGTACACTATATCCACTGGATCCCTCTTACCCACATACTTGTTGACACCCTCCCCTCTCCCCCAAAGAATTCTAGTAGATTGGTGAGGCATGATTTCCCTTTACAAAAACCATGTTGATTCTTCCCCAACAAATTATGTTCATTGATGCATCTGACAGTTTTGTTCTTTACCATAGTTACAACCAGTTTGCCCGGTACTGAAGTCAGGTTTACCGGCCTGTAGTTGCCGGGATCATCTCTGGAGCCCTTTTTAAAAATTGGCATCACACTAGGTATCCTCCAGCCATTTTGGTACAGAAGCTGATTTAAATGATAGGTTACAAAGCACAGTTCTGCAATTTCACATTTTAAGTTCCTTCAGAACTCTTGGGTGAATACCATCTGGTCCTGGTGACTTATTAGTGTTTAGTTTATCAATTTGTTCCTAAATCTCTTCTAATGACACCTCAATCTGGGACAGTTCCTCAGATTTGTTACCTAAAAAGAATGGCTCAAGTTTGGAAATCTCCCTCAAATCCTCAACCATGAAGACTGATGCAAAGAATTCATTTAGTTTCTCTACAATGGCCTTATCCTTGAGTGCTCCTTTAGCATCCTGATCATCCAGTGGCCTCACTGGTTGTTTAGCAGGCTTCCTGCTTCTGGTGTACTTAAATTGTTTTTGCTATTATTTTTTGAGTCTTTGTCTAGTTGTTCTTCAAATTCTTTTTTGGCCTTCCTAATTATATTTTTACACTTAATTTGCTCCTTGCTATTTTCCTCACTAGGATTTATTTTCCACTTTTTAAAGGATGTCTTTTTGCCTCTAACTGCTTCTTTTACTTCTTTGTTTAGGCACTTTTTTGGTTCTCTTACTATGTGTTTTTAATTTGGGGTATACATTTAAGTTGAGCCTCGATTATGGTGTCTTCAAAAAGTTTCCATGCAACTTGCAGGCATTTCACTTTTGGCACTGTAACTTTTAATTTCTGTTTAACTAACATCCTCATTTTTATGTAGTCCCCCTTTCTGAAATTAAATGCTACAGTGTTGGGCTGCTGTGGTGTTTCCCCCACCACAGCAGCCCAACACTGTTAAATTTAATTATATTATGGTTACTATTTCCAAGTGGTCCAGCTATATTCACCTCTTGGACCAGATCCTGTGCTCCACTTTCGGACTGAATCAAGAATTGCCTCTCCTCTTGTGGGTTCCAGGACTAGTTGATCCAAGAAACAGTCATTTAAGGTATCAAGTATCTATATCTCTGTATCCCGTCCTGAGGTGACATGTACCCAGTCAATATGGGGATAGTTGAAATCCCCCATTATTATTGAGTTTTTTTATTTTAATAGCCTCTCTAATCTCCCTGAGCATTTCACAGTCACTCTCACCATCCTAGTCAGGTGGTTGGTAATATATCCCTACTGCTATATTTTCATTAATAGAGCATGGAATTACTATCTATAGAGATTCTATGGTAGGTTCGGTTCATTTAAGATTTTTACTTCAATTGATTCTACACTTTCTTTCACATATAGTGCCACTCTTCCACCAGCATGACCTGTTCTGTCCTTCTGGTATTACTGTGTCCCATTGACTATCCTCATTCCAAGTTTCTGTGATGCTTATTATATCACTATCCCCATTTAATACAAGGCACTCTAGTTCACCCATCTTATTGTTTAGACTTGGTATATAGCATTAATATATTAGCACTTTTTAGCTGTCTGCCATTACATTGTGTAATTGAATGGGACTTTTTTACATTTGACCTTTTCTCATCAGATCCAACCTGTATCTTATCTTCCATTCTCTCCTTCTTACTATGACATAGAGAATCTCCATTAATAGATCCTCCCCTAAGGCACGTCCCTGTCCAAACCACATGCTCCTCTGCACCTGTCATCTTTCTCCCAGCCCTTAGTTTAAAAACTTCTCAATGACCTTTTTAATTTTAAGTGCCAGCAGTCTGGTTCCATTTTGGTTTAGGGGGAGCCCTTCCTTCCTGTATAGGCTCCCCCTTTTCCAAACATTTCCCTAGGTTTCTAATAAATCTAGACCCCTCCTCCCTACACCATTGTTTCATCCACGCATTGAGACCATGGAGTTCTGCCTGTCTTAACTGGCCCTGCATGTGGAAGTGGAAGCATTTCAGAGAATGCCATCATAGAAGATTAGAGTTGGAAGAGACCTCAGGAAGTCATCTAGTCCAACCCCCTGCTCAAAGCAGGACCAAAACCAACTAAATCATCCTAGCCAGGGCTTTGTCAAGACAGGCTTTAAACACCTCTAAAGATGGAGATTCCCTAGGTAACCCATTCCAGTGCCTAACCACCCTCCTAGTGAAATAGTTTTTCCTAATATCCGCCCTAGACCATGGAGGTCCTAGACTTCAATCTCTTACCTAGCAGCCTAAATTTGGTCTCCAGGACCTCTCCCCTATCCTTCCCTATCTCATTAGTACCTACATGTACTACGACCACTGGCTTCTCCTCAGCACTACACATAAGTCTATCCAGATGTCTCGAGAGATCCGCAACCTTCGCACCAGGCAGGCAAGTCACCATGTGATTCTCCCAGTCATCGCAAATCCAGCTACCTATGTTTCTAATGATCAAATCCCCCATTACTAATACCTGTCTCTTCCTAAAAACTGGAGTTTCCTTCCCTAGAGAGGTATCCTCAGTGCAAGATGATACCATGCCATCATCTGGAAGGAAGGTCCGAACTATGGGATCATTTCCCTCTACTCCAGTTGGATGCTCTCCTTACCTGAGACTTTCCTCCTCCTTAACAGCACAGAGGCTGTCAGACCGGGAGTGGGACTGTTCTACTGTGTCCCGGAAAGTCTCCTCTATGTACCTCTCTGTCTCCCTCAGCTCCAGCAGTTCAGCCACTCTGGTCTCCAAAGCCCATACATGGTCTCTGAGGGCCAGGAGCATTTTGCACCGAATGCACACATATACCACCTACCCAAAGGGCAGATAATCATATATGCTGCATTGAGCACAATAAACTGGGTAGCCCCCACTCTGTTATTGGACTTCTGTCTGCATTATCTTTTTACTCCTGAAGCTCATTCCTTGATTGATGTTTTGTTTTAATCAGGAGGTGTTATTGACTTTAAGTTTAAAGAATGTTACGTTTATCTAGCGCCCACTCCCCCCCCCCCGCCCCCACTTCCCTTCTAAACTCCCTCGCATAACTCCCATGTTATCCACTCCTGTTCGCTAGCACCTCTGGTAACTCAGGTTACAGGCCCCCTGCCTGGGGCCGAAACCCTTGGGCTTCGGCTTTGGCCTCCCTGCCAGAGGCGGTGGGACTCAGGCAGGCTCAGGTTTCAGTCCCCCTTCCTGGGGTCATGTAGTAATTTTTGTTGTCGGAAGGGGATCGTGGTGCAATGAAGTCTGAGAATCCCTGAGTTAGGGAATGCCTCCTGTACTGTGGTAATACTAATTACCCTTAAAGGATAAATAGCAACAGTTTAAGAGCAACAAATGGAGATAAGCACAGAATTTCAATAATACAAGCAGATCTTTTTGTCTGAGTGGGCAAAAAACTAAGCACATTTTACTTATAGTAATAAAACCATTCACAGAAGTCTAGCTGGACTGTTGGATTACCCCCTTTTTGGCACAAGACTGAGTGGGTTCAAATCCCTTTGTAGCCATCCTAGTGAGAATTTTCTCCTTCCGTGACACCCATCAAATCCTGTGATGTATTTTGTTGTTTATGGATGAAAATAGCTTTAAATGTGGCAAGTATTAGTATCTAATATTTCCCTCCACTGTGCAGGCAGAGTGGAACCAGGATAGATGAAAACAAAGTATTGTACTGAAAATAGTCCGCAAAAGAAAACTATGTTTGTATAATTCCAGTATTAGTGGGCAGTCAGCAGAAGGGGCATAACTTAAAAGGGCAGCACTCGGCATATGTTTTTATGTGGAGCAATACAAAGGAAAAAGCTTTGCATATGGAAAATAAAATTGATTATATGCCTGACTTCAAGGCAATCATTCCCAATACACTATAAAGCCAGTGCACTAGGTATAAATATCTCAATCCTACACCAGTAAATATGCCTTAACAGAGAAAAGATTGTCCAAATCCAGAACATTAGCTTTAAAGGGAAACAAATCTATTCCAGTGGTTTTGCAGCTTCTGGGAGCCTTCAATCCTCCCTTGACATCACTATCCTCTCTAACCATGTGGATTAGACCCAGATACACAAGATCAAAACACCTCTGCTTTTAGAAATTCACTGATGTTGCAAATTTGCAAGTTAGCTGTATTTGAAAATCATCTAATCCCCAAGTGGTTTGTTGTTTTTTTAAAAGAGAGAAAATGTAGGTGTCTGAATACACAAGTCAATTTCCATTCAATTGTGCTTGTTCTCTTTTAATGTGACTTCTGTAAAGTGTGTGGGGAAGGGGGGGAGGAGGGGAGAATGAACTGTGCAGGTAAATATCAAAATCATTTCAATTTTAAATGGCTGGTTGAATCTTTTATTATAATATTCTTGTGGTTTTCTGGCCTTCAAAAAATACAAACTATCCGGGCCCCAGATCTGGCATTCAGATGTCACTCTACCATCTCCTTTGTATCCCTCTGTTTCCTATTATAAGCTTTTTAGGGCATTAATCTTGTCATCTTCAAGTAAAGCACTGAGTATACCTATGGCATTATATAAATCAAATAAAAAAACAATCCCCACTCAGATCTGGTCTACACACAACTTGTCCCTGTATAACTGTTGGTTGGCGTTGTGGATTTTTACTAATATAGTTATATCAGCCCAACCTCTGCTGTGGCCACAGTTATACTAGTATAAATGTGTGTATACCATTATGTCTTCTTCCCCTTTACACATGGCAGAGGTAGGCTAACTATGGCCGGCGGGACCTTGAGCTCCTGGCCAGGGAGGCTAGCCCCTGGCCCCTCCCCTGCTGTCCTCCTTCCCCTGCAGCCTCAGCTTACCATGCTGCCAGCACTCTGGGCGGTGGGGCTGCGAGCTCCTGCTGGGCAGTACGTGGCATGGCTTGCTCCGGCTGGGTGGCACAGCTGCCGGTCCTGGTGCTCTGAGCAGCATGGTAGGGGGCGGGGAGGGTGGGGCGGGGGGTTGGATAAGGGGCAGAGGGTCCCGGGGGGCAGTCAGGGGACCGGGAACAGGGGGTGGTTGGATAGGCGTGGGAGTCCCAGAGGGCCTGTCAGGGGGTAGGGGGTGTGGATAGGGGACAGGGCAGTCAGGGGATAGGGAGCAGGGGGTGGGATCCACTGGGGGTCCTGGGACAAGGAGCAGGGGGGGTTGGATGGGTCGGGGATTCTGAGGGGGGCACTCAGAGAGGGGGCGGGGGCCAGGCTGTTTGGGGAGGCACAGCCTTCCCTACCCGGCCCTCCATACAGGTTTGGAACCCCGATGTGGCCCTCGGGCCAAAAAGTTTGCCCACTTTTGACATACGGGAACAGCCATACCAGTATAAAGTATCTTTAGATTGATATAAGTGCACCCCCACTAGGCAGTCATACCACTTTAACTATACTGCTATAGTTTAATGGTACCACTTTTGAGATGTAGAAAAGGCCTTATTTAGTGTATAGGTTTCAAAGCTCTTTAGAAAGGTAGTTTAATATTATCTCTAATTTACAAATGGGGAAATGAAGGAACAGGTAAGTGACTTGACCTTGAGGTCATGTTCTCCAAACTCAGATCTGGTAAACACGGGACCACATTGCCTAATAATATACCAAATAAACTTCATGCTGTGATACATTAGGGGTGAGGCAGGAAATGACCGTCTGATTTTAGCAGGAATTAGGTCGTCTTGAACAGGAAATGTGACTGAGAGAAACAAAGACTGCTTTTTTTGTTATGGCTTGCACAAAAAATGATTCAACAAAGAGAAAATTGGAAGCCAAAGTGAAGTAGCTGGAAGATGCTGCAGCAAAGCCGAACCTAACCTTTGAGCAGTGCAGACTGAAAAAAAGTGTTTGAAAAAGGATTCAAGAAGGCACAAAAACAAATTAATGGATTTATGAAAGAGACGAGTAAAAGGTGTTACACTGACTCACCATGTTTAAGTGAAAATCTGGTAGTAAATATTTTTGGAAGAACTCTGGATGTGTACTGAAGTATAAAAAAGAAGTTAACCGGGCAGACAAATATGTCCTACCTTCCATTTTGAGTCAGACACCAGAGAAGACAACAAGCAAGCAATAAGAAAACACTGCACACAAACAATCATGAAGATTGTTGGTGAATGACTCCAAATCATAATAGTCCATTAGACCTCTTAATACTGTTGCTTCTTTACTTGTATTTGTAGTCTTTTGAACGTGACTGCAGTAAGACTGGTGAAGGAGGTCAGTAGGAAGGCAAGAGAAGCATTGCTTGAAATGAAAACACTGGCTATAGAATAATATCTATGTTAGCCTGTGGTAGGCTTTAGCATCAGGGAAGCATTGTAATGAAGCCACTGTATTGTAGCCTAAGAACCACAGGACTGCTGGAAATTAGCCTAGTGAATGAGCTGGCGCAGAGTGGCGTGAACTACTGGTGCTCTGATAATAAGAGCATTAACACTGTACCTAGGTGTATACTTGAATTCACATCCACAAGACTGCTACAGTTCATAGAACTTTCTTCTTTGTTGTATTCTTTCTCTTTACCTTGAGGATTTACGGTCTTGGACAGTAGAAATCGACAAATTCCTCTTCCATATACAGTATGTTGAGGGAATTCCATTTTGGCATGCCTGCCATGCTAACAGGTTTTTTTTGTTTCGTGGTGGGTGGGTTTTGGTGGTTGTTTTTAGGGATGTGTTTCTTCTGCAACCACGTGTTAGAAAGTGAGAAGCCTGAATCACTTGCTTGCTGACTCCTCCTCAGGTTCCATAGTTAATCAGCATTTTGTCTGGACAGGGAGGTCCCTGGAAAAGAGTTTCCTGAACTCAGTGATGACATCCTGCTGATACTTTTTGTTTCTGTATCCGAGCACTCAAGGCTGTTGGAGATCTTGACCCTCTGGTCTTTAGCCAACTGTGTGGCTGCAGTGTTACTTCAAAGTTTCTGAGGAGGGATGCTGTAGCCCAGTGGGCCAGCTTACCTCTATTATATTCACTGCTTTGCATTATATTCTGCTTTATTACATTCAGCAGAAATGCAAGGAACCTACAGGCTTGTATCCTGTAAGAGATTGACTTCAGCAGTTAGCATGAGGCTTGAGGCCTACAAACTTTGGCATAGATAAACTTAGGTAACTCATACATTTTGGGGAACTGGAAATAGAGTGTAGGGGGGAATTTTGTCCATTATGACATCAGCCAATCACAGAACATGAACTGACACCAGTTTCTGGAAGGTCGGTGGAACATCTGACCACAAGAGTGCCATGGCAATGAATTGCCGTATATGATGATGGGGTGAAATCATAAATACACTAACCCATAGAAGGAGGACAACTTAACATTGGTAAGGAGAGGAAATACAAATAAGGAAGAGGGGAGAAACCCCTATTGAATATGCATTAGACATGGTAACGTCAGCATAACATATTAAAAAAGTGGCATCCCAGGGCAGTAGAGGAGATATGTAGCCCTTGGGAGGGGCCAGAATGATGGCCACTAGTGAAGATGAGGAAGGTGACGGTGATGAGGAAGATATTGGATAACATTTCAGGTTATTCTGCAAGGGATGGTGTGAGTATGGATGTTCAGATGTACCCTTCTGTATTGTCTCTATCTACCTTACTGAGTTAGAGTGTGTGTTGCTTTGCTAAATGTATTAATAAATTATTTATTGGTAAATATAAACGAGTTCCTATAATGTGAGTGTTGCACTTGTACACATCGGGGCTCCCAACTATATAATAATTTTAATAATACTGGGCCTGATGTTGGGACAAGAACCTGTCAACCCTTAAAGTGATAACTGGGAATTTTTCCTCATAATCTATAGATCAGGCTAAAATGCAGAGAGCCATTGAGACCTTTTTAGTGTTGTAACGACTGTCTCAATGAGAGATGCATTCAAAGTTTCATTGATCATATAACCTTTCTACGAGGTGAATGGAAGGAATGGGCTTGTGTAATGCTCCTCCCCCATTTCATATCAGCCTTCTGTGACATACTGGATTTGTGATATGCTGCTTGGATTGGGCAGGAGGGATTATCATGATGTCAATTTTAAGACTCTGCCCATCAGAGTTGGCAGCAACAAGGGCCGGGTTCAATATCTAGGGGATCCATTCTAATAACGCAATGCAAACCGGCTCGAGCTCCCACCCAGTGACCTGGGACAAATATGTACCACTGCCGCTGGGCGCCTCCAAGAGGCAATACTTCCCCTCTCACAAGCACATAGTCTGAGTGTAGCAAAAAGCCTTTTAATAACAGAGAGAAACAATGTGGCATTATGTTGGGGAAACACCACCAACAGGATTCATAACACAACCCATGAGCAAAAAAAAAAAACCCACCCCAAGCAAATTGGGGCATGCCCCTTTCCCTTTGGTTCTTGAGTCCAGCAACCCCAAATCACCCAAAGTCCCAAAAGTCCAATGACCCAAAAGTCTCTGTCCCTGGTCAGGGCAGCACCAGAGTTCGAAAGTTTATCTGCAGAGCTTTACCTCCCAACCTGGGTGGAGATGGGACAGGGGTAAGAGGCACCTTACATGATCTGAAGCTGACCGCCCCACAGCTCCATAGGCCTTCACTCCGCTTCACTCCGCCAGCCACCCCACGAACTCCTTCGCTCAGCTCCGCTCCGCAGCCCACAAGCAGCTCCCGCCATCCCACGAACTGCTCCACCAGCCGGTCCACAAACTGCTCCACGTCCCACCAGCAGCTCCCGCCGTCCTACGAACTGCTCCACCAGCCTGTCCACAAGGCACTCCAGCCGTCCTGCGAACTGCTCCACAATATATCTTCAGGCTCCCCCACTACTTAACACAACGCTCAGTGATTTCAGCTCTTAGTCAGTTTAGCTCTTTGGTGAATTCAGCTTGTAGTAGGGGAGCCTCAGTGCTGGTGCACTGTTAGCCCAAAGTGAGCTCAGCAGCCTGTAACTAGACTTCTAATGAAATCAAAATTAGCTCTGATATTCCACAGTGGAGAGATGAGGAAGTGCAATTAGCATGTAAGGCCCTCACCAAGGGACCCATGCCACCAAGTATTAATACTTGTCCCCAGCCTCTCTCAATTCACAAAGTTTTGGAACCCATGATCCTTGCCTAGCGAGTGCCACTTAGTTGATGGTGAGTCCCTCCATCATAACAAAAGGCCAAGTACAGTTCCAAGCACAGTTCCCATAATCAGGGTAATAACAATTTATTCTTCCTGCCCCAATAACAGAGACGCTGGGGATCCCACAGCAGCCAAAGTGACCATTTGAGCAGCTATGGCCTCATTCTAGGTGGGGTGGGTGTGCCTATGCAAATGAGATTGGCCCCTGAAGTTCTTTTCCACAACTTGCCACACCTCACCACCAGATGTCAGGGTGGAGCTCATCCTGACACTGCTTACATCATAAAATAAGCTTGGACCAATAGTGACTTCCATTTATTCTAAACACATCTTGTTCTGATGGTGACACCTAGATTTTTTTTTTTGTTTCAGGGAGATTGGTTTCACAATTTAATTAGGTTGGACTCTTATTAAAACAATTTACCGCAATTAGGACAATTAATTTTGGAACAAAGACAGACAAACATAAAAGGGGGAGGAAAGTGGGAAAAATTCACTCTCTTTTTAATTGTTTGTCTGCCAGACTCTTGTTGTTCTCCACTTCTCATCTTGGATATCTATCTAGGAAGCACCACACACTGCTGTTGACAAGCTGCTAGAGTCCCATTAACTCTTCAGGTTTGCTAACATCTATTCTTTCTCCAGCAACAATGCCAAGAAATTATAAACAATTGTGAAATCCTCTAGCTCATAAAAGTTCCAGCAGTGTTCTATATTAAGTCCAAAATAGATAGTGTAACTGGATTTGCAGCATCTACAAGAAAACATTGTAAAGTGTCTTGACTATTCAGAGTCGATTAATTTTTCAAAACTTTACCATTAAGCCAGGAAGAAAAGTATTCTTTCCTATATTAACTTTCTGAAGTTTAAAACTGTTTGGCTAATGTCTTTCTCAATTCACAATTGTTTCAAATGTCTCTGCTCTTCCTGGTTTTGCCCAGGATCCAGATGGAGAAATACGGAAATCCCAACACAAAGCATACTAGCACATTGATTCAACTTAACCAGACCCAGAAAGTACAAGACATCCTGAGAATGGTCCAAAGCAGACTGCGAAGAGTTACAAAGGAATTTCATTAAACTTGGTGACTGGGCAACAAAATGGCAGATGAAATTTAATGTTGATAACTGCAAAGTAATGCACGTTGGAAAACATAACCCCAACTATACATATAAAATGATGGGATCTAAATTAGCTGTTACCACTCAAGAAAGAGATATTGGAGTCATTGTGGATAGTTCGCTGAAAACATCCACTCAATGTGCAGCGACAGTCAAAAAAGTGAACAGAATGTTGGGAATCATTCAGAAAGGGATAGATAAGACAGAAAATATCATATTGCCTCTATATAAATCCATAATATACCCACATCTTGAACGCTGCGTGCATATGTGGTTGCCCCATCTCAAAAAAGATACATTGGAATTGGAAAAGCTTCAGGAAAGGGCAACAAAAATTATTAGCGGTATGGAACAGTTTCCATATGAGGAGAGATTAATAAGACTGGGACTTGTCATCTCTTTTCCAGGCTGAATAAGGGGGGATATGATAGAGATCTATAAAATCATGACTGGTGTGGAGAAAGTAAATAAGGAAGTGTTATTTATTCCTTTTCATAACACAAGAACTGTGGGTCACGTAATGAAATTGTTGGTGACACTGGGCATCATACTAGGTAACTTGGGAGGGTGGAAGGCCACAAGTGCAGAGGAAGCCCCCTCCACGGTAGGCCCAGACAAACCAAAGCATCTCCATTCCGTGAACTTTCTGTAATCCTGCCAGACTATGAGGAAGCTAGTATAAAAACAGAGACAGAAAGCTGCAAAAACAGTTCAGAGCAGACAGCCTGCTCTCAGAGACAGCTTTCAGACAGCTCTGGCCAGGGTAAGCGTATAGATAAGAAAGGAATGTTTTGCACTAGCTTTCTGCAACACAGGAACGGATACAACCAAATAAGGCAGGGCTTACATAATGCTAATGAGGAAACATCTAATTGGCCGCTTTGGCTGTATTATTGTACAGGGCAATAGGTAATTGGTTGTATATGCTTCTGTAGCTAAGTTGGGAAAAAAGGTATAAATTGTATGATGTAATCTGCAGTCGGGGCTGCAGGATTTGAGATAGCTGTGTCTCCCTGGGCCTGTTTGCAGCTGCAAATAAACTCTCTGCTTCACCACCCTGTTGTGATTATTGGGTGACGCATACCGGGCAACGAACCCCTACTGTTGCTTGCCTTGGGCACTCTGTGCCGGCAACAAAATCAATAGGCAGCAGCTTAAAACAAACAAAAGGAAGAAGTTCTTCAGACAACACACAATCAACCTGTGGATCTCTTTGCCAGAGGACATTTGTGAAGGGCAAGTCTATAACAGGGTTCAAAAAAGAACTAGATATGTTCATGGAGGATAGGTCCATCAATGGCTATTAGCCAGGATAGTCAGGGATGCAAAACCATGCTCTGTAGTGTCCCTAGACTCTGTTCGCAGAAGCGGGGAATGGGCAATAGGGGATGGATCACTTGATGATACCTGTTCTGTTCATTTCCTCTGAAACAGCTGGCATTGGCCACTGTCAAAAAACAGGATACTGGGGTAGATGGACCATTGGTCTAATCCAGTATGGCCGTTCTTATGTTGTTAACTGAGCCCAGCTTCTAAACCAAAAGGGCTCAGTTCAACCTTCATGCATGGCTATCGGAAACATAACTCTGAACCGTCTAAGCTTTCTTTACTTCTACTCTGTACAGTAATCAGCCTAAAACCTGTTCGCTGGTGCAGCTAAGTGAATTCTGCTCTGCAGTAATATTAGTTACCAAAGTTGATCACTGTGTCTGATCTGTGATCACAGGAGTAATGACTTCTACTGAGTGTCAGATCTCCTGAGAACTGTGAGTGTATTCCATATTTTTTCATGCAATGCATAAGGGTGGCTACAACCCCTAGATGGCTTGTGTCTGGGAAGTTAAAGGCAAGAGCTCCTCAGTGGAGGGCCCTCAATGCTGTTATTTATTCATTATCTTAGTCCAACATTATCAAAATTTATTCGCTTTCAGGGCCCAATGCAAAGTCTATATTTACACATACTCTCTAAGCTATGAGCTGAGTGTGTTAACCGTTTTTGTGGTGATTGGAGGGGTTTCAGTAATGGCATTGAATCAACTTGGAGTATTTTTAAAAGAATCATTAACTTCAAGCTCTGGCCACATGACTAATATGAGTCTGAAAAATACATAAATAAAAATTATAGTCTAATTTAAGATGACTTTTCAGAAGCTGTGAAACTTAATGTATGTAGCAAAATTAGGGTCAAACTCTTCCCATTCACACCTGTCAGGGTTCCCTCCCCACTCTGAACTCTAGGGTACAGATGTGGGGACCTGCATGAAAGACCCCTAAGCTTATTTCTATCAGCTTAGGTTAAAAACTTCCCCAAGGCACAAATCTCTATTTGTCCTTGGACTGAAGTATGCTGCCACCACCAAGTGACTTAGACAAAGAATCGGGGAAAGGACCACTTAGAGTCCCTATTCCCACAAAATATCCCCTCAAGCCTACACCCCCTTTCCTGGGAAGGCTTGAAAAATAAACAAGGTGAGCACAAACCAGACCCTTGGGTTTGTAGGACACTAAAAACCTAATCAGATTCTTAAAAACCAGAACTTTTTATTATAAAGAAAAAAAAAGTAAAAGAAGTAAAATCAGGATGGAAGGTAATTTTACAGGACAATCAGATTCAAAACACAGAGGATCTCCATCTAGACCAAACTTTAAAGTTACAAAAAGAAAACCAAGAATACATCTTCCTCTCAGCTCAGAGAAAATCACAAGCCAAAACAAAAATAAGCTAACGCATTCCCTTGCTAGTTCTTACTGATTCTAATGGAGTTGGATTGCTTGCTTCCTTGATCTGTGTCCGGCAAGCACACAGAACAGACAGACCAAAAACTCACACCCCCCACTCCCCACCCAATTTGAAAGTATCTTGTCCCCTTATTGGTCCTTTTGGTCAGGTGCCAGACAGGTTACCGGAGCTGCTTAACTCTTTACAGGTAAAAAAAAATTTTGTGCCTCTGGCCACGAGGGGTTTTATAGTACTGTATACAGGAAGGTTTCAGAGTAAGAGCCGTGTTAGTCTGTATTCGCAAAAAGAAAAGGAGTACTTGTGGCACCTTAGAGACTAACCAATTTATTTGAACATAAGCTTTCGTGAGCTACAGCTCACTTCATCGGATGCATCCGATGAAGTGAGCTGTAGCTCACGAAAGCTTATGCTCAAATAAATTGGTTAGTCTCTAAGGTGCCACAAGTACTCCTTTTCTTACAGGAAGGTTGTTACCCTTCCCTTTATATTTATGACAACACCCCATGCAATCTCAGTGTAAGTCAGGGCAGAATTTGGCCTTGATTGTGTGCTATTTGTAATCTATAGCTGTTCCACAAATACTCACTCATTTTTATCTTGAGGCCCTGGTGCCCCACCTACCCTTATGTCAGACAGACCTTCCAAGGCAGGGGAGCTATGTCATGTGTCCTAGTGAATAGAGTATTGGATTGGGACTCAGGAGACCTGGATTCTGTTCCAAGCTCTGTGTGTATAATATTGTGTGTGTGTGTGTGTGTCTCTCTCTCTCTCTCTCTCTCTCTCTCTCTCTCTCTCTATATATATATATATAAATACTGTTAGCTAAAAGGTCATTTGGGGATAGTTTACAAAGAAGGGGTTTGTCACACTCAGTTGTATATTTTTTTTAATTTTGATTAGCTCTATCTACGTCTAACTACGTGTCTGTACAACACCTAATACAGCGGGGACCCACTCACGACTGGGGCTGTTAGTCACTACCGTAATATAAATAATTCCAGGGTTAGACACAAAGACAATCAGACTACATTAAAAAGCCATGTTCGGCCAAGTCTACTCAATGGGCCATTTTTTAAAATTTGTCCTCTACTAGCCCTCTTAACTGTCACTTCTGTGTGCAAATTCATCATTTTTGTTCTATCATAGTACATGCAGATCTGCATGTACTAAATGATTATGCTTGCAAAACTGAAAAGGCAGAATTAGAGGTCAGGTTGATGGTGCTTTACAAATACAACCCTGTACTCCACACTTGGCAAAATCTAATTTCTTTTTTGAACATTCTTTTGCTGTGCCAAACTCCCACTAAGATCCCTTAACCGGACATCAATGGGAGTTGCACATAGCATACGCATCTGAGGACAGAATTTTTCTTGATGCTGTAACCCATGGATGGTCACTTGCACATAAATAACTTTCCACCATATGCTCCAAATCTCGTTACTATGTATGTATGCATGTGTATGTTTAATGCATTCTTACTTATATGCCCACACAATAAAATTTATCTTTAGATAGCAGCTTTGATTATATATAGAATTATGATACCGTGCCTTACAATTGCAGGCAAAATCTAAAGAAAAAAGGAAATATCTTAGGCCGTGACTGAAAGATGGGATGGGATTCAGTGGTGTGAAAGACGTTGAAGGATGAGCATTCTAAGTACACAGTAGCTACTGGAAGAACAAAGGAAAGGATATTTCCATTGTGCCCCCTCTCCTTAAAGGAATGAGGCCAAAAACATGGGCAAGAGGGGATGTGCAGTAGAGAGGAATTGGTGAGTATGTGGTCAGATGGGTCAGGAAGGGAATACTTTATGAGAATTTGAAAGCTAGGAAGCTGAAATGCATGCCCTTGATACGTGATCAGAGTGACAGTGTCCCCCTTCCTGGAAAGAAAGTTGCCTTGTTGCAGTATGCTGTAATCTGAATATAGATCACAGATATTTTATTTATAGTTCATAAAATGAAAAGATCTTGTTCTGTTAAATTATCTCATCATAGTAATGGCCTCTCCACAAGTGACTAATGTTGCTAATAGAAAATATTCCCTTTGGTGAGGGATAAACCCTTGTTATCACTGGACACATTTATTTCAGCCGATCCATCTACAAATAAAGCATTAATGGTAATCTTAGCAATTTCCACTGTGGCAGAAATATCTTTGATTTTAATGGAAAGGCCCTAATATTATCTGCAACAGACTTATCTGAAGCTTGAAGAAAGAAAAGTTGTCATATTTTATTTCTTCTATTTTAAACTATACTTTTAGTTTGTCAAATACTTGCTCTATTGCTTGTGACTTTAATTGTTTTGTAAACGATTTAGCTTGTCCTGAAAGGGCGTAGTTCTTATGAAGAATTTTATGTGTCTGGGAAAAGTGAACAAATTTACAGTATCTAAAGTGACCCTGAATAAGTGCACTGTTTATTTTGCAAATTATTTTGGTGTCCAAGTTGTCAGATAAAATTGCTTCAGAGGAAGGGAGTGGTTGTCTGGGTGAAGGGGGGAGAACGCTCTTCCCTGGGAAGCCCATTAGTGCCAATTTCACTAAATTTAAAGTGAAACTGAATGTGATTCCTCCTTAGTCTGCCGTGTACATTTCTCCCAGTAATTAACATGCATGTGCAGTCTGGCACAATTAAGGACAATTGCCAATGTCTGTTTAGGAGAAGCCGAGGACTAGGATAAATGGGGTTATTGGAAGTCAAGATTAAGATTCTGAATGGCCTCTCTCTGTGCCTCTCTCTGGCTAGCGTTATCAGTCTGTCACTTTCATAAGCATCAGACTTAACCAATTTTTCATTTAAAAATACAAAATTCCACTGCACACTTATATAAATAAAGAAGGCAGTGTATACAAGCTGAAGTGCCTATAGGCTACAATGGTTCAACATAACATGCTTTCAAAAGACATCTTTTTGAAGAAGATATTTCATTTTAAATTTCCTCTTTGGAGGGAAAAAATGAGACTCCAGAGATCAAATAAGCAATGGCAGAAGCAGCAGCATAGTGTGAGACAGTTAATCACAAAAAAAGCAGGCTTATATTATTTGTTTCATGACTGTGTGTTTGTGTATGTTATCTGTATGACATAGCATCCGGCTGGTGTGTAAAGAGCGAGCCTTTAAAATATCAGTACTCCGTCACCTAACAAAATAATGCCATGAAAAATAACCCTAGAACCTCTATAAGACATGTTCCTTCTATAGCTGAGAAACTTCTTCCAGAGAAATATTTACTAAGAACAATATGATAAGAGATTAGGAAACATTTTCCCGGAAAATCATTAAGAATGCTCCAGTTATTATAGGAAATCGATAACTTTTACTGTTTTGTAACAGATTAGTTACCAGCTAGAAGGCATTTGAATATCGTACTGATGTGTGCAGTGATGCATCATTGATGGATGACTGCTGACCTCATAGGAGCCATTTCCACAGCATGATAACCTGAGCATGAGAGAATAGAGGTGAAATGAAAATAGTAAATGGGCTTTGGAGAAAATATGTTAAATTATTTACTTTAAAGAACCAGTTGAATGTTAGGTCATCACTGCTGGCCCTTTCTGTGCCTGTGCCAACAAAGATTTGAAGGTCCCAAGGGGCAACTCGTGGTAGGTCTTAGCTACTGAGTGAGCCTGGGTTTTGGACCCAGATCTGGAAGCTCAGATTAGCCTAGCCCAGGTGTGAGCTTCCACATTAAGTCACACTCATGTAACTGCAGTAACCTGGTGAGGCCCTAGAACGTCTTGGGGCACATCCTGTGGTTCGTAGCGCTGCACTGAGATGCACCACTCTATGAATTCTTGTGCCGTGTATTGTAGGAGAACTTGTCCGTGTTTCCTCAGCCCCTGTGTGGAAGTACTCTGAGCCCACCAACACAGTAAAGTAAGGCACTTCCAGTTTGGCATGCCTTGCATTCTTGTTCATGGTCTTTGTTTCAGTCGACAGAAAGCCTAGATCCAACTCAAACTGATAACCTGTTGGCAGCCTGAGCTCAGCCCATACCCACCCTGGATCAATCCAGGGATGGGGTTGCAGCCCCCACCCGAGGCAGAGGGAACCTGGGATGGCAGGGGTGTGTGTGACCACCCCGCCAGGGGCTGGGAGGAGGCTGAGCCCCAATGGCAGCTCCAGAGGGAGCGGCTTGGAGCTGTTTCTCTGCATTCCATAGAAACAGAGCAGAACCTGGTACGTGAGGGAGCTGCACCCCGGAGAGCAGAAGGCAGGCCCCCCAGAGCAGCGCCCTCGGCACCATGAGTCGGGGCATGGCTGCCTGAGGCCAGGGAGCTCCAGCATGGTTTCCTCCCCATGGTCCCACTCCTGCTGCTCCTGACCACCCTGCCACAGCCCCTGGGCAGCTCCAGACACTTCCCTGAGCCATGAGTGCGATGCTGGGGGCCTGACTACTGTGCGGCACCAGCAGGCAGCTCCAGGCACCCTGCGGGGCACCCTCCTGCCCCAGCCCGAATGCCAGCACCGGCACCCACCGAGCTCGCCCTCTATGTGTTAGGGGAGGGATTATGGGCCCTTTCTGAGTGTGGGGCCTGGTGCCACAGCACCATTGCTGTCATTGTAAACCCAGTACTGGAAGTAGGCCAGGAAACACTGGTGGTTAAATTTCACCCACTAATTCTTGCATCCAGCCCAATATGCTTTAGTTCAACCACAGTGTGTCTTTCAGAAAGTCATTCAGTCCTGATATAAAGATTCCAAAAGATAGAGAATCCACCAGTGGTCAGCTGCTCCAATGAATGGTTACCCCCATGTTTAAAACATTGAGCTTTTTTTTCAGATTGAATGATTCTAGCTTCATGTTCCAGACATTGGCTAAAGCATATCTAGTATCACTTTTCCTTTGGGTTTTGTTTCTTGCATCTTTACCCAAAGAATTTCATCCCCTCAGTCTTTATTGTTGAATTGTCTTATGGATATTTAAATCCAATACTTCTGGCAGAACATCATCACCCTTATTTTTCTTTCCTTTCTCTCTCACCCTATACTTCATAACCTTCTATATTGAAATATCTCTTATCTGACCCTCATATATTTGAATTATGCCCACTAGTCTCTACTGCCTACAATTTGATAACGCTGCCAGATCTTTTCCATAGTTCCTTTTCATTTGTGAATAGGCACTTTAGAACATTAATACTCTGCTTATTCTTCTGTTTCAGAATCATTCTAATTTTATATGTTGAAAGTATATGGCATATTATTTGAGTTAAGCCGAAGCCCCTCCCCTTTCACTCATCTTGTTTAGACTTTGTCTACTACAGATGTTAAACTTACCAGTCACCTCATCACATATGGAATTTCCGTGCCCTATGAATCCAAAACACTCCTCTGTACATAACCAGTAAAATCATTTTTAGCAACCAATATCATTCTTCTCCTTTTTTTGACTCACATTTGGCACCTGCAGAATTTCTGAGAAAATCACTTCTATTGATCCTGTCTTCAGTTCTCTTCCAAGTTTCCGCAAGTGTACATGCCTCTTGATTTTTCTGTGGCTTCCTTTTCATGCCTGCTTCTTGGTCACTTGATCTCAGCTGACCTTATTTCAGAATGTTCCTCTAGCTTGCCAAGGATGGAATAGCTAGTGTGGGAGCAGGGTTTAATGGCACCGTATCATTTTTTGTATGCCATTTCCTGATTTCTGAGTCATTGTGATAGAATGACGATTTACACCTGAGTTTGAGCCATATGCATTTGATGCCATTTTTAATTAAATGTACATTGGCAATCTCTCCTTGCTGAATTCTAGTCCAAATAAATCATAGCTCAGCATGAACACAATAATACTGCATGTATTGGACTACCCTCTGTCAGATCTCAGCCTAATTTAAACTCATTTACAATCCTGGAGTATTATAATTCCATCTGACATTGTAGGAATGGAGTATCTTTTTTTTTTTTTTAAAGGAACTCTGGAAATCCTCTTTAGGATTGGTGAAACTTTAAGGTTCTAGAAGGATAAATCACCTGATCTCATACATCAGTAATCCACATTTTACTTGTTGGCTTTCAGATAGACCAAGTGGGTTACTAATATTCATCAGTAAAATAGCATGCCCTTCAGAGTCCATTCATTATGAAAATGTTAAATATTTTTATACGAACTTGAAAGGGGCTTGATCCCGGAATGCATAACTGTGGAACATAGAACAAGGTAAAAGGTCATGAGTAAGATAGGAAGCATAGAGGGAACTCAATCTTGCCTACTAATGGAAGTTACAGCTATGAGGGGATTGTCGGCTACGTGCTTTGTTTGCATAGCAAGGATCTCATTTTAGTCCATGTTGTCTCAGTTTCATCTACTCTCTATCCATCTCTACTTCCAAGAGGAAGGAGCAGAGCCTTGAGAAGTCATACTACTCAATGCAAAGGAATACATCTACCGCTTACATTTGCACTGGAACCAAACAGCCTTGCTCGCCCTGCTGCATTCTGTGCAAGGATTTGGATGATCTTGTTACATCATAAGATGTAGATTAGGTTTGATAGCATCTTAAAATGGAACTCACTTTGTCATGTGCTCCTAAAACCTTAGAAGCTTTAGATTGTTCCCCAGTCGTTCTCAAATGGAAAATGACTGTTTAATTCTGCTTGTCTGTCACATCAGAAATGTTACCAGTGACAATCACATCAGCACTCTTGAGGAGGAGATGATCGTTTCCACGCATTCGCCATATCACATTTTGGAACCTAGTATGGAGTAATGAGTGGCTATTTTATACTATCACCATCAAGATGTTAACATTTTTTCTTAAGTTCTTTTCAGTTAATAGATCAGAATGTGTAAAAATAAATGTGTTCCGTTAGGAATAGGTGCAATCTGTTGTATGGATTCTGCATTGTTCTTTGGGACTGTACATGTTACAGTTACGTAACAGCACCCAGAGATGAATCAATGCTGTGATAAAGTCTCTTTACATTTAGCAAAGTTGAGAGTGTATATTAAAGTCTAAATGCCTGGTATGCCTAGCATATATGTGGTAGGATGTCATTAATCATTAGTACACAATGACTGAGATACTGGAGCCCTGTGTATAATTGCATATAGCAATGCATTGTATTAAATATGTCCATATCAATAATCACTACTTATAGTTTAAAACCATTCAGACGATAAAGTTAGTGCAGAACTTAGCAGTTCATTGTTGGAGTCAAGTATCCAACTTTGAGCTCATATGACTACTGTTCCATTCTATGCACTGGCTTTCCTGTGGTCTTTAAAGATATGTCTACAGCACACACTTCTTTTGGCAGTGTGTAGAGTACATACACAAGTAGCCCCCCTAGCACGGGTATGCATAGCAAGGTAGATGGTGAAGTACTGCTTAGGTGAGAAGAGTAAAGACTTGCCTGAAGCCAATATACCCTACAAGGCTCTAGTCACCCAAGCAGGGCCTTCCCATCTACACTGCTGTTTTTAGTAGTGTAGCGTCTTGATGCCTTCCTGCCGCTAGAGCCTTTCCCTGCAAGTGAGAAGGGCTCAGGCAGGAGGGGAAGGCAGCAGGTAAAGGTTCTGCCAGCTCCCCTCTGGCAAAGTTTTTCTCTGCTGCCTTGCCCCTCCTTTAGATCCTTTTACAGACACATGTGGCTACACACTGCAGCCTGGACGCAGCTTGCTTTTTACTGCAGTATGTAGCTACAAGAAAAGGAGTACTTGTGGCACCTTAGAGACTAACCAATTTATTTGAGCATGAGCTTTCGTGAGCTACAGATCACTTCATCAGATGCATGCCGTGGAAACTGCAGCAGACTTTATATATACACAGAGAATGTGAAAAAATACCTCCTCCCACCCCATTGTCCAGCTGGTAATAGCTTATCTAAAGTGATCATCAGGTGGGCCATTTCCAGCACAAATCCAGGTTTTCTCACCCTCCACCCCCCCACACAAATTCACTCTCCTGCTGGTGATAGCCCATCCAAAGTGACAACTCTTTACACAATGTGCATGATAATAAAGTTGGGCCATTTCCAGCACAAATCCAGGTTTTCTCACAACCCCCCCACCCCCATACACACACAAACTCACTCTCCTGCTGGTAATAGCTCATCCAAACTGACCACTCTCCAAGTTTAAATCCAAGTTAAACCAGAACATCTGGGGGGGGGGGTAGGAAAAAACAAGAGGAAATAGGCTACCTTGCATAATGACTTAGCCACTCCCAGTCTCTATTTAAGCCTAAATTAATAGTATCCAATTTGCAAATGAATTCCAATTCAGCAGTTTCTCGCTGGAGTCTGGATTTGAAGTTTTTTTGTTTTAAGATAGCGACCTTCATGTCTGTGATTGCGTGACCAGAGAGATTGAAGTGTTCTCCGACTGGTTTATGAATGTTATAATTCTTGACATCTGATTTGTGTCCATTTATTCTTTTACGTAGAGACTGTCCAGTCTGACCAATGTACATGGCAGAGGGGCATTGCTGGCACATGATGGCATATATCACATTGGTGGATGTGCAGGTATACGAGCCTCTGATAGTGTGACTGATGTTATTAGGCCCTGTAATGGTGTCCCCTGAATAGACATGTGGGCACAATTGGCAACGGGCTTTGTTGCAAGGATAAGTTCCTGGGTTAGTGGTTCTGTTGTGTGGTATGTGGTTGTTGGTGAGTATTTGCTTCAGGTTGCGGGGCTGTCTGTAGGCAAGGACTGGCCTGTCTCCCAAGATTTGTGAGAGTGTTGGGTCATCCTTTAGGATAGGTTGTAGATCCTTAATAATGTGTTGGAGGGGTTTTAGTTGGGGGCTGAAGGTGATGGCTAGTGGCGTTCTGTTATTTTCTTTGTTAGGCCTGTCCTGTAGTAGGTAACTTCTGGGAACTCTTCTGGCTCTATCAATCTGTTTCTTTACTTCTGCAGGTGGGTATTGTAGTTATAAGAAAGCTTGATAGAGATCTTGTAGGTGTTTGTCTCTGTCTGAGGGGTTGGAGCAAATGCGGTTGTATCGCAGAGCTTGGCTGTAGACGATGGATCGTGTGGTGTGGTCAGGGTGAAAGCTGGAGGCATGCAGGTAGGAATAGCGGTCAGTAGGTTTCCGGTATAGGGTGGTGTTTATGTGACCATTGTTTATTAGCACTGTAGTGTCCAGGAAGTGGATCTCTTGTGTGGACTGGACCAGGCTGAGGTTGGTGGTGGGATGGAAATTGTTGAAATCATGGTGGAATTCCTCAAGGGCTTCTTTTCCATGGGTCCAGATGATGAAGATGTCATCAATATAGCGCAAGTAGAGTAGGGGCGTTAGGGGACGAGAGCTGAGGAAGCGTTGTTCTAAATCAGAGAATTTTTTCATATTCTCTGTGTATATATAAAGTCTGCTGCAGTTTCCACGGCATGCATCTGATGAGGTGAGCTGTAGCTCACGAAAGCTCATGCTCAAATAAATTGGTTAGTCTCTAAGGTGCCACAAGTACTCCTTTTCTTTTTGCGAATACAGACTAACACGGCTGTTACTCTGAAATATGTAGCTACACATACCCTATTTGCTGCCAATCCTGGTATGCAGCGTAGACATAGCCTAAGGTATTGATTTCAGTGAGAGAGAGAGAGAGAGCTGCTGGCTAGACATTCCTAATGAGCTTTCATCCTCTTTGGAATTCACCCCCTCCAACTGAACTCTGATCCAGAACAGCATAACCTACAAGGCACACTAGGACGTTTGCTTTTGAAAGAGTGTTTGAGGAGGGGCTTGGAGTGGGTTTGTCTTTGTGAATTTGGGGAAGGGGAAATTTTGATTTGGTTTGTATTATATTCTGCTGCCTGTTGTTGTATGTAAGGAGGTGGGGATGAATAACCTGTTTGGTTCTTAAAGGTTGTATAATGTATATTTAATTGACGGCAAGGTGCTAAGAGCCTGCAATAGGAATTCTCTTATGTATCTTGTTTAAATCTAAATAAATAAATCAGAGTTATTTGATTTACAGGGGGGATGCGGTGCACTTGGTGCATTTCATGTAAACTCTCCTTTTAAAAAAAATCCAATCTAACAAGATTTAAATTATACACATTTTTCCCCTTCTAAAATGTTTTAGCACCCTAAAATACATGTATACTTTGAAAAGATTCTCCTGTTTTATGCTATTAAATGTTAAAGTGTGATCTATTACTTTTATATAGTAAACTACAAGAGCAAATTTTTTGTAGCACCTTGCATGGGGATTTAACTGTGCAACTCTCATTAATGCTAATGGATATTGTGTAGTTAAATCACACTGCACTGAAAATTCTATATACCCTTAAGTGTCCTTATGTTTTTGAACTGGGAAGGAGCTGTGCTGGAGGGTGCGGGGGATGTTGGTTAAGGGCAGGCTTAGTTTAGATATAAAGCCTGATTCTGATGTGCCTAAATAACTCTACTCGTGTGAGTACTCCAACTGAAGTACAAACATCCAGGGTAGAAAAGGAATAGTAAATTAAATGGCATCAGTCAACCTAATAAGGAGACTATTTTCCCTCAGTGGGACTACTCACATAAGTAGTTACTTGTAACACTTTGCACTAAAGGCCGTTTTGTTTCTATAATTGCACTTTCCATAGTTTGCACTAAAGGCCGTTTCTGTAATTCTCAGATATGGGTTTATGAAATATGGGAGCAGAAGGGCAAGTTAGTCCTAAATTTGTCTGAACATGGCTATTTAAATTGCTAATCCTTTACTAACCTTTCTAATTGTTTGGGTTTTTTTTCGGGGGGAGAGGGAATGTGGGATATTTTATTATTTACATCGCATTTGAAACCAAATTGCGCACATGCAGTCCTACTGCTTTCATTAACTGAGGTCAGAGAGAGGTGCCTAAATTGTCCTGTCCTTTTGGTATGGGATGAGGAAAAGCATTTTCTGCATTCCTATTAATGCTTTGAAATTAAATGAGTATAGAGCTCTTATACTGTGGAAATCAGATTTCATGCAGGAACCACTTCGATTTGGATGCAGCAGTATTGCTTTTGATTCCAATTCCAATTAAGTACAGGCTGTTTCCTAGCTATTTAAAGGCATCAAATGAAATTAAAATATACATTTTTCCCCAGAAGTGGCACCTTAAATACTTGTTGAGTATGTACTGTAAGAACTTAATTTAAAAGCCTGTTTTAGCCTGGAATAGCCATCAAGATCCCAGAAAAAGAAGTGTAGGTATCTGGGTTAAAAATTACCTTGATCTATTGGGTATGTATAGTACATAGTGCAGATACCCACTGATATGGATAATGGTTCCATTAAGAGTAATAGTTGGCTTGTGTGAGGCTTTGTTAACATGTCTCTAGCTGTGCAATAATTGTAAGCTCTAATGAAGCAGAACCACGGAGTAAAACACAGAGCCAAATCCTGTTTGTAGTGCCTAGGTGCATGTTGGGGGATGCAAGGTGGGAAGGGCAAAAGAGAGAGCAGAGATGGCATTTGTATAGACACACACACACACAAGTGTATCAGCAGAAAGTGCAACCTAGAAATCTAGAAAATGCTTAACAGGGAGCCCAGCCAATGCATTTGGAACACCATGAGCTCAGGTGTCTGGTATGGGCATTCTCAGGCTCCCAACCTCCCACATGTGGCCGGTTATGCACATTTATGTGCTAGAGAGAGAGTGTGGAGAGGGAGCAAACAGCTCCTTTTCAGATCAGCTGGAAGATGCCCCCCATCACAGATTCTCTCCCTCTTCTGCCTGTGTTTCAGCAGGATAACTCAAATGCAGCTGGTACCATTCCACTCTTTACCCACCCACGTAATGACCACTTTGCAAATGGCTGAGACTTTGTCCCATATTTGAAGGTGGGAAATTTAAGAGAAATTTGACACCTTCCCCATACTGGACATAAACCCCATGAAACTTGTTCAGTGTTCTGTTATGAAAATCTCCTCACACTTGGTGACCTTAAATACGATGTCTGCGCAGCAGGTTATTTCTTTTGTAATTAGTCACAGAGAATATGGAGGGGGATCATTTCCAGCAGTGGATTAAAGTAGACTCCATGAATTTGTGAATCCGGGTCCTGGCCTAGATTGGGCCTATGGAACCACAAATTTTGGATCCAAGAATTCATGGGCTAGAAGAAGCCGCCAGGGAGTCATGGAGTCCTCCACAGTGACTAGGGAGCAGTACGTACTGCTGGCAGTGAGCCACACCTTTCAGTAGCACTTTGAGTTGTGGTGTGAGGCCTTCTCTTTAGACTGGCTCCAGCCGCTATTTTGCTTAATTCACCCCTGGTAGTTCCTTTTAACTGGCATCAGCTAGTATCTTGCTGAGATCAATGAAAGCACATTACAAGTGAAAATGATTTATCTGTAGTAATTTCATTAACTTCATTAAGCTCTTATAGCCATGTGGTGACATCAGAAGTCAAAACATTGCAGCTTGGTGAAACTAAAACTACAGAAGAAAATGCTATAGAAAACTCCAGTCTGTTGGGGCACCTTGATGATAAAGTGAGAGAACTGAAATAATTATAGCCACTAAGAAGATGACGCCTCTCATGATTCTCTGTGGCTGCCAGAATGAATAGTTCTTTCTAGTTTATCTCATGTCCCTGTATCTTAATTAAAAAAAAATACAGAATAGCTTATTTATGTGCTTTCATATATTTTTGTTTGCCTTATTTAATAATGGATGGCTCTGGCGTGAAATTCACATATGGGGCTTTGCTGCCATTCATAAACCATTTCAGCAGCGGTTCTGCAGAGTCCCTTGAGTGAAGTAAAACTTTATCTCCAATCCATGGCCACTTATTATCCTCTGTTGTAAACTAAGTGTTTCAGTGCAGGTAGTTTTTAACTCACTTCATTAGAGTTTAAGGCTAGATGCTGCATTCTCAAGGAACCCAAGTCACAAAAACGTTATTCCAGGTTGTGTCTTCATTAGATTTCAAGATAAATAGGGTCATGCCTGTTCACTGCTTGAGGGGGAAACCATCATGGAAAACCCTGTTGATTCTAGAAACAGTTTTGGTATAACTCAGTAGCTGGCATTCTTCCCTTAAATCAGTATACACTAATGTTCCAGCACTGTGCTTTTAAAGGTTCTGGACCAAATCATCAGCTGGTGTAAATCTGCAAAGTTCCATTTAAATCTTTTGGATGAGATGAAGACTGAGGTCCTAAACTGTTGTCACTATAAATCCTAGGGCATTTTGCCAAGGTTAAGGGATACTAGATTAGGTCTCGATAAATTTTCAATTCAGATTATAATGTCTTGCCCAACTAAATTCAAACTACCAGTGAACACTATATTATATTTTTCCTGCACTAAATTGTTGCATATTGTTTCCAAAGGATAGGTGGCTACATTTCAGTAGTGGGTGAATTGATTCCTATATATGTATGATGTAGAAACACTTACATTCAAGGATATGAATTAAATGCTCCAAAATCTAGAAAGGTGAAATGTAAGGTTTAATGTATGGCCTCTTACTGCAGTGTGATCACGGGTTCTTAGACACACTTTTTTTTTTAAACAAACTCGTGTATGCGCTCACATTCCTAAACTCTAATATGACTAAACAATTTAAAGAGAACTGTGACTGATGCATCCGATGAAGTGAGCTGTAGCTCATGAAAGCTTATGCTCAAATAAATTGGTTAGTCTCTAAGGTGTCACAAGTACTCCTTTTCTTTTTTGCGAATACAGACTAACACGACCGCTACTCTGAAACCTGTAACTATTAATAACTCCTTCTATTTAGCAGCCATCCTACTTTCAGTTCTTCCAAACCAGGCAAGAGTGTACCCTCTTGGGTTTTGCTCATCTTTGAAGATATATGTAGCAGAGCAGGATTTGAAGTACCTGAGTTCTAGTCCTCCCTGATGAGAGGAATTTGTAGCATTTGGGTTTTCTCTCTTCTAAGGCCTTTGGTATTCAGATTGGTGCCAGCTGAGACTGTGGCTGCCTACCATAAATCTAGCTGGTAAGGTGGCTTTGCAGCTAAATTCCTGGCACTACAGGAAAATTTGTCTATTAACAATAAATGATCTAGCAAAAATATTTTTAAATAAGTTCTATTTTGACTTAATATGTTTTGATAGGGAAGCAGCCCTGGCTAGCATGCCATGTTCTCTGGTTCTGGTTAACTCAGGGAAATAAAGGCAATGGTATGTGATTTATTAGTGGCAGTGGACTTACTATCTGCCCTTCTTTGGGCTAATCAATGTATAGGGTCTTTAACCTCTAAAAGGGAATTTTTAGTTTGTGGTTCATAGAACTATAGAATCACTGGATAATTCTGTTTGAATTCGCCAAACAAAATGTTTTAAAATCTTGAAGAGCTGCCATTTCCAGCTGCAAAGGGTGAGTTAAAAGAACATGAAGATTCTTTGAAAAGGAATTTGAACATAGTTTTTTTTATGTAATTATGGGTGGGGCTGGTAGCACCACCTGTTGTTAAGATTGCCCAGCACCTCCCATTTTAAGACTATGTTTTAAGCATCTTATAATTTTGCCAAACTTTAGCTGTTGGGTGGTAATTTTCCAAGCTGGGTGTCAGCCCCAGGCTGAATTATTTTTGAAAATTTAAATTAAAATGGTCCAGCCATTTCTGAGAAATATGCTAGGGAAAAATAAACTGTTTCAGTTGCTAAATTCTGGCCACCTTTTTTTGAAAACATCAAACACCCACATACTTTGGAGCAGGGACTTGAAATTTGGTGCAGAGCTGCACTTTCCATCAGGGATGATGTCTTTTGCCATCCCTTTGAAAATCCTCCCAAAATTTTCCAAGTAAAGCCTCTGAAGACTCAGTTTACACACACTCAGTATAGACTTCTTAAATTTTAGCACCTAAATTCCCCAAAGATTCAGCTGCACTGAGCAGGGTCCATCCTGGGGCTAAGCAGGACTTCCCTGCAATTTCAGTTCTGGGCTGCTGCCCCTGCTGGGCCCAGTTGGAAAGAGAAGGAAGGTTCCTGATTTGAATACACGGGGATAAAAGTTGGACCTGGGGGGAAGGAGGACAGATCTGTTGAGGAGCCAGGTCTGATGGGAAACTGGGACTCACTGGGCAAAGGGACTGGGACAAGGAGCTGGGGGTGGGATGGTGACATTGGACAAGGAGACTAGAAGGAAGATTGGGATAGGAGCATGTGGAGAGGCAATTGGAGGAAGGAAGGGTATGGGGGAGAAAGACTGATCAGATAAGGAGCCAGGAAGCATGGATCTAGCACTGGACTGGGCAAGGAGATGTAGATTGGGCCTGGGAGTCTAGATGTGGGGGGAAACTCAGATTGGGATGAGAAACCTGAGGAGTAGAGACTGGGCTTGGTTAGGTGAGGAGAATGGAACTGAGACAGAGAGCCAGGGCATGGAGAAGAGAAAGAATGTTACTGGAACAGGTTGGAGTTGATGGAGCAAAAAGAGTCAGACTTGGGTGGTGGTAGAGAAACAAGCTGAAGGGTTTGTGCCCACTAGAGAATGCTCTCCTCCAAAGGCTGGATGGAACCCAAGATCCCTGTGTTTCACCATTCCTCTGCTGTCAGCAAATATCTGTGAAACCCACTGGCAAAGTGCCCCATCCTTCTCTAGTGCTGCTCCACATAGAGGATAATGACCTACTAGTGCTATCAATTGCTCTGTTAGCTCAAGAGGCAGAGGCTGTGTGGTGGATCTAAAGGCTCCAATCCTGCTGATGACCCATGTTGGTATCCATATGATACCGTGTGATGGAACAGCTGATTTTTTTTTTCAGATCTTTTAAAAGCCTAGGAAACAGCACCCAAAAAAGACCATGTTAAAAGAACATTGTTAAGGTTGCAAAGTCAAGTACTCAAAAGTTGGGAAATGCCAGAATTAAGGGTGCACAGGCCCTCTTGCACATATCCATTATGAGACCATCTTTAATTCTTTTATCACATACTATTTTACCACAGGACTCCTGCCTCATTCAGTGCACTGGACAAACCTGCTCAGGAGATGAAACAGTATTGTGTATTGAAAGAGGCTATTTTTCTCTGAGTGATTGTTATAAGTATGTGCATCTTGTACACCGGTGACTGAGATTTTTCTCTAGTGGTACTCAAGGGGTGGCCACACATTTGTCCTGCCTCTCCTTGTGCCTGGAGCCAGGGATATAAAGGGTGGAGCTGACACACCCCTCCTTCATTTGCTTCTTTCTGCCTGTGGTCAGTTGCAGCACTTTGCTGAACTTTAGTACAGTCTTTGTCTTTAAAAATGTGTATATACCTGATTGGTTGATACTGGGGCGCTCCAGTCAACATCCATGGAATCCTTCATCTGTTCAGCTGCTTAGGCCTGATAATAAACAGGGAAGACTCCATCCTATCACTACTTTAAAGAATAGAGTTTATGAACACTGTCCTAGATTCAACTTTGGCCAAGGTATATCTGCCAGAAGCCAGATTTCTGGATTTCTAGACCTTTGTGCAACCTCTGAAGAAGTAGCCACAACCAGAAAACGGCACTGCCTCAGGATCCTGTGGCACATGGGCACTTGCAATATGCCAGGCTCCATTCCTGGTTCATGCGGGCATGGCTAAGGTCAGTCTTCTGTCTATGGATACAGATGGAAACGCTTCTTGCCACAATTGACAGCTTGCCGTGATGTGTCTCTTATGCAGTCTTCAGTCCAGGAGATTTTGGACTATCCTTTGCATCTGAAAGAGTCAGGTCTGGCAATCAGTTTGATTAAGGTGCACATGGCTGCAATTTCAGCATTTCACCCTCATAATGACTGTTTTCACTAATCCCATGGCAACCAGGTTCCTAAATGGATTGGACAGGCTTTTCCAACCAATTTGGGATCCAGTCCTACCTTGGGACTTGAATTTAGTTTTGTCAGCACTTATAGCACTTCCTTAGCCTCTTGCTCAATGTTACATCTTTTGGCTAAGGTGGCCTTGAGAGTAGCCATCGCTGCTGTGAGAAGACTAGGGCAATTGAATGCTCTGATAACCGATATTCCTTATACAGTATTCTACAAGGATCGGTGCAGCTTAGTCCTTTCACTTCATTTCTATCCAAAGTAGTGTCTGACTTCCATCTCAGTCAACCAATATACTAACGGTCTTTTTCTAAAGCTGCATGCTCATGAAGCTGAACAAAAGCTGCATATGCTAGATATGCATCGAGCTCTGACTTTTTCCCTGGACAGAACAAAGCCCTTTTTTTGTTTCTTCTCAACTCTTTGCTTCCTACGTGGAGAGAATGAGAGGTACTCCTGTGACAAAACAGACTTTCTAAATGGATTACTAGCTGTGTATCCATGTGTTTACATTGTTAAAGGTCTGATGTCGACTGAAAAATTGCCAGTGGATTCAACTAGAGCAGTGGTTCTCAACCAGGAGTTCTCATGCCCTGGGGTACACAGAGGTCTTCCAGGGGGTACATCAATTTATCTAGATATTTGCCTAGTTTTACAACAGGCTGCAGAAAAAGCACAAGCTAAGTCAGTACAAACTAAAATGTCACACAGACAACAACTTGTTTATACTGCTCTATATGCTATACACTGAAATGTAAGTACAATGTTTATATTCCAATTGATTTATTCTATAATTATTTGGTAAAAATGAGAAAGTCAGCAATTTTTCAGTAACCGTGTGCTGTGACCCTTTTTGTATTTTTATGTCTGATTTTGTAAGCAAGTAGTTTTTCAGTGAGGTGAAACCTGGGGGTACACGAGAAATCAGACTCCTGAAAGGGGTACAGCTTACCTCCTTGTAACTGTTCTTTGAGATGTGTTGCATATGGTCCATTCCACAACCTATCCTCTTTCCCCAATGCTTCAGTTTATCCCTATGAGATTCCTGTAAGAAGGAACTGAAGGCAGGGTGCTGCAACTCCTCCCGTTGTACCCCTCTGCTCCAAGGACAAGGGGAGGCAGCGTGCATGTGTAGCTGCCCCATGGATGTTGAGAGGGAGAGACTCCAGCACCAGTGCATGAGACATGCACACACCTACACTGGAGTGAATGTACGCAACACATCACAAAGAACCAACAGTTAGGATGAGAAAGTAAGTAACTGTTTTTGTCTCTTAGATCCTTGCTTCATTTCTTGCACAAGCTAGGAAGATGTGCACTGAGAGAGGCAGGAGACTGCAGGAAGAGAAAGGATGGTCTCGTGGTTAAGGTAGTTGAAAGTTGCCCTGGAGAACAGGATTCTCTACCTGCCTTTGCCACAGAGTTCCTGTGAGATGCTGGGCAAGTCATTTAAACCAGACTTTTCAGAGGTGGTCACTAATTGTGTGTTCCATCCAGAACCCAGAAAAATGAGGGAAGACCTGGGGTCTGATTTGCAGAAGTGCTGAGCAATTCACAACTGTAACGGAAGTCAATAGGAGCTGTGACATGCACAAATAAAGTGCTATATAATGCTAAGATCTCTGAAAAGTCAGGCCCTAAGCATCTTGTATTGGACACCCAAAGATAGTGGATACCTTTGACCTTAGTCTCTCTGTGCCTCAGTTCCCCATCTATAAGATGAAGATAATAGCAGCCCCTCACCTAACAGGTGGTGTGAAGAGACATTAATAAATATTTGGGAAGCACTCAGATACTATAGTGATGAGCACTTATAGAAAAGCCCATGAGGCAAATAATAACTCTGCCTTCGTAGCAGAGTTTGTATAGTGTGCAGTAAAGTAAGGCCTAGGGCCACACACTAAACAATGAGGAGAGAAAACGCTATTGAATAGCTGCTCTTTAAGTGAGCACCATCCATTCCATGCACTGAATGACACAGGAGTCCTGTGGAAAAAATAGTATGTTATCATGTAATTTAAAAGCTGAGGCATAATGTATATGCAGATGGGGGCTGAACTAGGGTTGAATGGGCAATCTTAATTCTGGCAATTCCTAACTTTTAATGCTTGACTTTGCAACCTTAATGTTCTTTTACCATAGGTTTTTGTACGCTCATTTTCCTATGCTGTAATTTGGCCCCTTGTGTGTATGCACTGTGATACACTTAGCTCTCAGTAGCTACTAGAGTTGAAGTTTCCAACAGCAGGTGAAATGCCTCTGATTTTGTCCGCCAACAATAAGGCCATTGTAATGAAACCCCTACAGGAAAAGAATATGGTTGTGACAGGACTAGTAATGTTTACTTCGCTTCTGAAATGAGTGGCAGTGAGTGTAACACAGGTGACATTGAGAGTTTGACATGGTGAATCATTTAAAAATAGTCTAATCACTGCCATCATATCCAGGCCATTACCTAAGCCCTCTCTGCTTATCCGTTAGGTTTCAGAAATGATTGCCCAATTTCACAGCTTTTTAATAGGGATTTTGTTGCTGATATGTTCTTTGAATCATGGCATTTTCTCATGGACATTTTCAACCTTGCTTCCAATGATTCACAAAGCCAAAATAGAAAAGGAGGACTTGTGGCACTTTAAAGGCTAAAGCTCATGCTCAAATACATTTGTTAGTCTCTAAGGTGCCACAAGTCCTCCTTTTCTTTTTGCAAATACAGACTAACACGGCTGCTACTCTGAAAGCAAAAATAGGCATTTTTACACAGGGTTAGCTTCTGCTTTTTTTTTTTTTTTTTTAAGGCAAAAGCAAGATTGTTTTGTTCTGCTGTGGGAAAATATCTGGGGTGATTAATGTTTTCTTTCATTTGTTTTAAAGTGGGCAAAATATATTTTGAAGTAGAGATAACAAACTTACTAAGTGGTTCTCCCCATAAGAAATGTAGTAAAGAAAAGAACTGGCCGGTGGTAGATTCATATAAAATCATTTCATAGACTTCAGTTTTAGTGTGGTATGTTTAGAAATCTGGGGAGAGATATCAGAAGCAAGAGCTAAAAGCCTTCATCAGTGGAACTTTCATACAGGCATTCAGAATGCCATTGTACTCATCATAATTACAAGCAGTGGTGGATTACTGCATGGGGCCCCCAGAAAAATCGCTCCCCACCACGGCCCCAAGGCTGAAGGAGCTCTCGCTTCTCACTGTGGCCCCATGGCCACAGAGCTTCTCTGGTCTTGGGGGCCATAGCAAGGGGGAGGCAGAAAGGAGCAAGAGGGGCAGAACAAGGCATGGCTGTGGTTGGAATGGGGCGGGCCCGTGGGGGAAGGGGCGGAATGGAGGTGGGGCTGTATGCAGAAGGGAGGGGTGGGGCCAAGATTCTGGTGCCACGCCTCCCCACTTGCTCTGGCCCAGGGCCCCAGAAGATCTTAATCCACCTCTGATACAAGAGTGCATATAGCAAGAGGCTTGCTAAATAAAGTACTGGTAATTCTTCTGAATGAAATGTATCAACTAAGGAAGGAAAATATTTGGGGACAAATGTTCCTTCTTAAGACTGTTGCAAGGCCATTAACGTCAAACTCTGCTTTCAATTAAACAGATACCCCACATCCTGTTTTCATTGGAATGGTATTATGTGAAAACAACTCTTACTGGCTCATTCTTATGGAGAGTAGTGACTAGATCACTATTTGTGTATGATGTGATACACAACTTGCATAGGATGTCTTCCTTTCATAGCCTTTTCTCCTGAACACTGTTTGTTTTTGATTTATGCTAACTGCAGAAGCATGCCTATCTGAGGCTCTGTTGCATGGATCTACAAAGGGATTTGTGCATTGCAACACTCCGGCTATGCCCACACTGTGCTTTCATCAGTAAAACTTTTGTCGATCAGAGTTGACCGCTGACAAAGCGACTGCCTCTGGTCAAGGGCGGTTTTATTTTCTCAACAGGAGAGCTCTCTCTTGGCAACACTGCTGTAGCGGTACAGCTGTGTTGCTGTAAGGTGCGGGGTGTAGACATAGCCTCAGTATTGTAACACAACTTTTAGGTGCCTGTAAAATCACAGGAACAACAGTGTGATGCACAAAGCCTGAGCTGGTTGCAAGCCCCCCTCTACGATGAATGGGGCAAGATAGGTGCTTTAGAATACAATCCACAAAATCCAGCACGCTAGGTGGAGAGACACTAGCCAATGAGGGTTTGTTGATGAGAGGAGTGTCCTGAACTCCTTCCCCTCTCACAAAGATAGGCACCACCCTGAAGCCTGGACTTCCCTGCTTATCTCTATTTGTGTTCCACTAACTCTGGGAAGTAGGTGCACCTCACCTAACTGTCCTGCAGGGCTTGATCCTGGAGGCGTGCTCAGAGCCTACCTAACTTCCAACAAAATGGTTGGGGTGGGGGCCGGGGCAGGAGACAGAACCTCCTTTAAATCCTTTTGCCCTGTGGCAAGGGTACTTTCCCCAGAACGTGGGAGACCACCAGTTGAGCGAACAGGAGTGGCTAACGGGAGTTTTGTGAGGGAGTTTAGAGGCAGAGTGTGAAGGGGCATTAGCTATACATCATTTTTTAAATGGAAAGCCAGAAACACCCCCTGATAAAAATAAAACATCAACAAAGCTGCAGGAGTAAAAAGAATGCAGGTAGAAGTCCAGCAACAGAGTGGGGGCTATCCAGTTCATTGCACCCAATGCAGCATGTATGATTACCTACGCTATGGGTAGGCGGTATATGGTGTGTATTCGGTGCAAGGAGCTCCTGGCCCTCAGAGACCATGTGTGGGCTCTGGAGACCAGTGTGTCTGAACTGGAGGAGCTAAGGAAGACATAGAGGTACATAGATGAGACTTTCCGGGACACATTAAAATGGTCCCACCCCCAGTCTGACAGCCTCTGTGCTGTTGAGGAGGATGAAATTCGCAGGGAAGGAGAACATCCAACTGGAGCAGAGGAAAACAATCCCATAGTTGGGACCCTCCTTCCAGATAATGTTATGGTATCCTCTCATAGGATACCTCTCTGGGGGAGGGAACTCCAGTTATTGGGAAGAGACAGGTGTAGGGAGGAGGGGTATAGATTTATTAGGAACTGGGGAAACTTTTGGGAAAAGGGGAGCCTATACAGGAAGGATTGGTTCTACCTAAACCAAAATGGAACCAGTTTGCTGGCACGAAAATTAAAAAGGTCGTAGAGCAGTTTTTAAACTAAGGGGTGGGAGAAAGCCAGCAGGTGGTTTGGCTGGAGACATCTCTTGGGGGAGGATCTATTAATGGAGATTCTCTATGTCCTAGTCAGAAGGAGAGCATGGAAGATGGTAAAATATGGGTAGGATCTGATGCGAAACAGTCAAATGAAAGAGGCCCATTCAGTTACATCATGTAATGGCAGACAACTAAAAAGTGACAAGTTTTTAAAGTGCTTATATACCAATGCTAGAAGTCTAAATAATAAAATGAGTGAACTAGAGTGCCTCGTATTAAATGAGGATATTGATATACTAGGCATCACAGAAACTTGGTGGAAAGAGGATAGTCAATGGGACCCAGTAATACCAGGGTACAAAATATATTGGAAGGACAGAACAGGTCGTGCTGGTGGGGGAGTGGCACTATATGTGAAAGAAAGCGAAGAATCAAATGAAGTAAAAATCTTAAATGAACCAAACTGTACCATAGAATCTCTATGGATAGTAATGCCATGCTCTAATAACAAAGAATATAGCTGTAGGGATTTATTACAGACTACCTGCACCAGGATGGTGAGAGTGACTGTGAAATGCTCAGGGAGATTAGAGGCGCTATAAAAATAAAAAACTCAATAACAATGAGGGATTTCAACTATTCCCATATTGACTGGGAACATGTCATGTCAGGATGGGATACAGAGATAAAGTTTCTTGACACTGTAAACAACTGCTTCTTGGATCAACTAGTCCTGGAACCCACAAGAGGAGAGGCAATTCTTGATTTAGTCCTAAGTGGAGCACAGGATCTGGTCCAAGAGGTGAATATAGCTGGACCATTTGGTAATAGTGACTGTATTATAATTAAATTTACCATCCCTGTGGCGGGGAAAACACCACAGCAGCCCAACACTGTAATATTTAGTTTCAGAAACGGGGACTACATAAAAATGAGAGAGATAGTTATACACAAATTAAAAGGTACAGTGCCAAAAGTGAAATCCCTGCAAGCTGCATGGAAACTTTTTAAAGACACCATAATAGAGGCTCAACTTAAACCCAAATTATACCCAAATTAAAAAACATAGTAAGAGAACCAAAAAAGTGCCTCTATGGCTAGCCAGCAAAGTAAAAGAAGCAGTGAGAGACAAAAAGTGGGAGTTAAATTCTAGTGAGGAAAATAGAAAGGAGCATAAGCTCTGACAAATTAAGTGTAAAAATATAATTAAGAAGGCCAAAAAAGAATTTGAAGAACAACTAGCCAAAGACTCAAAACAAAATAGCAAAGTAAGTACATCAGAAGCAGGAAGTCTGCTAAACAACCAGTGGGGCCACTGGATGATGAGATGCTAAAGGAGTACTCAAGGACGATAAGGCTATTGAGGTGGGAAACTAAACGAATTCTTTGCATCGGTCTTCACAGCTGAGGATGTGAGGGAGATTCCCAAACCTGAGCCATTCTTTTTAGGTGACAAATCTGAGGAACTGTCCCAGATTGAGGTGTTGCAAGCTGAATTAACAGTTGCAGCTATCCCTCATAACCCAACACTAATTTTATTGGGGACCGACTTTTTTTAATGTGGCTCAGGCTATCCAAGGGTCTGTCAGCAACACGGAGGGATCTTGTGCTGAAACCCCAGAGGGAAAGAGTAGTCACAGAAACTGCTGGGGAAATGGGAGAGTATCTCTTTAATTCCTCTGCAGCATTGGAACACTCTCTGCTGACAAGGGTTGGGGTGGTTGAGGCCTGCTCTTACCTGGAGACCAAAGACCGTCTCTTCTCCAGAGGGGAAGGGAATGTTTTGCTCCTATCTGAAATGTCCCTGTTTATGTATCCAAGGGTTGCATTAGCCCTTTTAGCCACAACCCTGGGACTTCACATCCAACTGATTATTTGCCACAATGCCCAAATCTTTTCCAGAGGCACTGCTTCCCAGGATAGTCTCCCCCATCCAGTAAGTATGGCCTACACTTTTTCATCCTAGATGTATACATTTAAATTTAGCTGTATTAAAATGCCTATCAGTAAAAAGATAATTGAATCACATTCTAGCATATAATTTGTTTGTTTTTCTTAGCTTTGCATCATGTGCTGGCTAAATAAATACCCCTTACAGTAGGTTGGAAGAAGGTGGGACTCCTCTTGCATACAGAGTATATTAAGTATCAGATACTGTGAAATTATACACTCCGGACAAAAATAGTTGAAGGACAGGGAGGGGAGAAGGAGGAAAAGAGAGTGGAATAGCAAGTTATTAGCAGCTTGTTTATTTGTCAAGCAACTGATAATATCAGGAGAGAAAATAGGAAAGAAGTCATTGGGCAAACTGTGGGATTTCACACTGTACAAAGCTCTCCTTCTGATGATTTCTCATCACAAAAATAAAAGGAGTACTAAGCCTCTTCCCTTTCCTTCAAGCTGTAATCACTATTAAGTAACAACTTATCTGTTGCCTTTTTTGACTTGGGAGGGAGCCGATTACAGCAGGTGTGTACTTAAAAATCTGATTCTAGCCGCATCTAGCTAATGCTTAACATAGGGAATCTCTCTGAAACCTGTAATATTTCCAAAAGCAAAATGGGCTTTGTACTGTGCCAACTGGTTCCTGCCCAGTATGTGCTGCTGGGACAATGTTCTCTCTTCAGGCCACTATAGTTTTCCTAAGAACTATGGATGAAAGCCACTTCTCTTGCACATTCATCATGCCGAATGCAGCCCTGCTGTTACTGTAACCATATGGGACAGCTCCTTCTGGTCCTTGCTATTCAACAGAGAGTCTTGAGTACATGATGTCTCCAGAATTCACTGTGATACCTCTCTTTAGAGGCTGACTGTGTAATTCCCTCTCGTGGGTTGATCTGTATGAAACACCCAAAAGATCTCCCCTAAGATCTTAACTAAGACTCTGTTTATTAGAAATAGACAGAGAAGACATAGCACATGAAACGGAATGAAAGCCAACTCAAATTTAAGTCAGTAAAACAAAACTGTACAGGTGTAAGTGTTCATAGGGAGGATAGAAAAATAATTTTTTTCACAGCTTCAGCATTCTGTGTTAGTCGCTTGTCGTCTGTCAAAACGTCTGATCATCACTCCCTCACTGAGCAGCTGGAGTTCAGTCCGACCCTGAGGTGAGCTTCAATGACCCCCTGCACTTTCAGAGCAATTCTTCCAGTACGGCGTGAAGTATCAGTAAAGTAAAAATGTTACCTTTCATTTCAGCATTGACTGTGTCTGCCTAGGGGTGTAGTGTTTGCTCAAGTGCTCTTAGCATGGGAAGCAGAGTAATCTCCCGTTTCTTGGGAAAACAGGCTTGTTTGATTCAGCTGTCTCAATACCCAATCCTATGTTTCAGTTTCATTAGTTGAAATAACAAAGGACTGTAAAACCCTTAGATGAAAATAATACAGCAGAGGCAAAGAAGCCTGACTTCTGTCACAGCTCCCAGTGAGCTCCCCTTTCTAGCCCCCACCACCCCATAAGGGGAATCCAAGCCTCTGCGCTCTGGATCCCCTGGGTTGTGTTGAGCTTCTGGCACCTCAGCAGGCTGCACCATTGTTTCTTCCCTTGGCCTCTCTGTCATGCTTCCTGGGCACAGACTCCTGTCTGCCAATGGAAATGGGGCTCCACCACCCACTTACCCTAGGCTCCGACCACCAGCACTGGCCCCTGAGATACCCCACTTCCTTAAACACAGCCCTTTCTCAGAACTCTACCCGAAAGGTGTGAAGCTTCTGGTTTTTGGTTTAATTCTCTCAGGGGCACACACTAGTTGTAAAGCACTCAGCATGCATGCACAGACACACTTTGCACAGTTTAACACCTTTATCCTTTTTTACACTTACTCATGTGAAGTACAGGAGAGTACAGATCATAAAAACCAGTTAACATGCGTGTCCCTGCCTGAGTTTCCTCCCCACTCCAGGGCATTCTTTAGGCTGAGGTCTGAATTCCTTGTATTGTCCAGTGTCCTTGGGGAAAATTAGGACTCAGGAAAGTGGGTAGGGCCCCCGCCTCACGAGGCTGCTACATGATGGATGACCTGTCTCTCCTGTAGCCCTTTACCCAGCTTCTGCTCTTGCCATCTCTTGCCCCACACTTCCTCTTCCTGTCTCGCTCCCCCAGTTCCTGTGTTTTTCTTTAGCTAAAACCTTCTGGTCACCTAGTCTTTTTTTTGTTCCACTCCTGGCAAGTTTCCATTTCTCCTACCTTCCTGCCTGCATTCAGAAGAATCAGCTAAACTAGAATTCCAAGATTTGAGCTTCTTTTTTAGCATAACTTTTGTGTGGCTAAAGTACTGTTAATCTTAGTTCCCTTTATATGTGTCTAGTGTGTACATGCTACAGACCCCTCAGCAATGGTGGATCCACATACATACAGGCATTCGGGGTTCAGCAGTTTCTCATTATACAACTACACAATATCAATCAGCATTTACAAGTTGTACAGATGTAGCCCCATCTCAGTTTCTATAAAGGGAAATCATGGCTTTCCAATCTACTTTAGAATACTTTAAGAATGTCAACAAACTAGTGGATAAAGGAGAACCAGCTGATATTCAAACTTTCAAAAAGTTTTTGTCATAGCCTCTAGCAAGCTATGAAGGAAACTAATCACAGAACGGTTAAATCCAAGACTGCAATCCCAAATGCTTACACAGGTGCAACATTATTCATATGAATTCTCCCATCAGTCTCAGTGAGACTACTTTCTTTGGACTAAATATGTGAATAAAATTGCACATGCATTCAGGTGTTTGCAGGATGATGGCCTAAGAATTTATTCATAGAAATTATATGACAAATAACTTTAATTAAAGAATGAATTCCGGAAAATCATGATCTGTTCATGGACAATTCATGAACAAACAAGCAAAAAGTAAAATTTGTCCAATACATTATTCAGAAAGAATTAATCTATCAGCTCTACTCTTAATTTTCCTATGTAGCATCAGCCTTAATTTCAAAACATGTATTAATTTATGCATTCTAATTAAATCTAGTTAATATCAAATTACCAGTACTTTTATCTTGGACAACCACTGATTTTATTTTCTGCCACAGTTATGTCTGTAACACTATTTCCATGTATCTGTTGTGCTATGCTTTGCTTAGATATTTCATATGCTGGACAATTCAGATACTACAAAAGACTCTACACATTGCAGTAGGAGGAATTTGCCCTTTTTCCTCTTTCACATTCACAACTGCCAGTTTTGCGAAGCTAAAATTAGATCTCATTTGGAGAGTTTGGAAACATTCCCAAACAAAAAGGGATTTTTCCTCTCATTCATATTTCCATGTAAATTTATCTTTTTCAATTTTATTTATAAACTCTTGCAAACGAGTTTATAATGAACACACTGATAGACTCTTAAATTATAACATTGATGCCCTAGCAGGCAGGCACTGCTATAATCAAACTAATTAAAAGGCCAAGTAAAAGATGGGAATCTGCATATGAAAAGGAACATCATTTTCCTGATGGAGGTTTTACTGTCCTTTTACATTTGCATACACCCTGTAGTGTATAACCACCATTTGAAGATGAACTACTTAAAACAGGAGAAGGGTTTTTTTCCCCTTATCTCTTTAAACCAAAGCAATATTTCAAGGATGGACCTGTGCCTTTCAAAGTTTGTTCTTTGAAGAACTGAAACACTTTCGTTTATCCAGAACAGCAGATGCACAACACACTTGGGGACAAATGAGATGAGTTAGTTGTGTACTGAATTTTTAATAATGTTTTCCTGGTAAAGACTTCTGAAAGAACTTTTGAAGATTGCAAACTAACACGGCAATAAGCAGTTGCCTTCATTTCAGCCATGAACATGATTGAGCAGAAGGATCCATATTGGTTTCCATGTTCAGAAGTCACTGCAGGACATTCTATTCTTTGCAGTGTATATAATTACCAGAAAAGAAAAACACTGAAAGAAGACAAAAAGAAAAGGAGTACTTGTGGCACCTTAGAGACTAACCAATTTATTTGAGCATGAGCTTTCGTGAGCTACAGCTCACTTCATCGGATGCATACTGCATACAGCTCACTTCATCGGATGCATACTGCACAACACACTTGGGGCTGTAGCTCACGAAAGCTTATGTTCAAATAAATTGGTTAGTCTCTAAGGTGCCACAAGTACTCCTTTTCTTTTTGCGAATACAGACTAACACGGCTGTTACTCTGAAACCTGAAAGAAGACAGTGTATGATCACATACAAATGTGGTTTCCATCTTCAATTAAAAAATGTTATTACTATTTTAATTTGGACTCCAATTCCTCTTATAAAATCCCAGTTTTGTTTTTGCAACTTGTATCCTTGTTATCAAATCCAGGAAGTCTAGGGGAGAAAATACTTTGGGATGCTCTCAAACTTCTGATGCAAATACAGGTCTGGGATATATGGGCTTTGAGTCATGGGTCAGCCTAATGCTTGGCCTATGAGGAATATAATGTTTAAAAGTAAAGAGAGGGGATGCTAGAGATTCCCCTCCCTCACCTTGAAAAAATTAGCTCAAAGATTTATGTCTGGTATGAAAATCACAGCCATGAGCTTTCACGCATGTGCTTCTCCTGACGTTTGAAACTCTCTTTCATAGTGCCTGGTCCAAGGAGGGGAAGCTAATGATCCAATGAGCAGACCAAATTCAGTGATGAATCCTAGTCACGTGCCACCTGAGGCATGTTGCACGTATGCTAAGAAGAAAATAGTGAGGGCATCTCCATAGGGCATGAAAATAGTTGTGTAATGCCCAGCACTGTACTATTTGCTCAGTGAGTACCTTTTTGTAAATATCACCTTGAACAAGCCTGTTATGGGAGGGTGACACTTCAAGAAAGTGACTTGAGCAACTGGTTATCTCTGAGTGACACCCGCAAGGCTGTAGTTTAGATTAGCCCTGCTAGAGTTACATACTCTCCATGTAAAAATTCTTCTTTTGCTGCATATGCTTAAGATACAAGCACTGAATAAGCCTTCTGAAAACTCTGAATTGTTTCACCTTGGAAGCCTTCCTCTAAAAGTACTCTCAAGAACATTGTAAATTTATCAGCATTTGTACAGTGAATTTTAGACATCACACCATCTCTCTTAGCTGTCAGCATAATTTCAAAAGATGGATGACTATTAAGACCTCAGAGTGCACAGAGCACTATTGAGAATCTACAGTTGCTCAGCTGAGGTTTGGTATATAATGCCTTCTTGCCACACTTTGGTTATCTAAAACACATTTTCTGGGGATCATTTAGAAACTGACTGTTAGTTCTTATATTAAACAAGTGAATGCTGCCCAGAAAAATCCAAGGTGTTTTAGGAAATTTAAAATATGACTTCCAGATGTTGCTTAGTTGAGTAATAACATAGCCTTGACTATGATTTTACAGGAAAATGAAATTTGTTTTGAATTCCCTGATCTGTGGATACATTCTGTGACACTGAATTACATCTGCCATACCGTGAGGACACAGGCTCACTCCTGCCATGTCCTAGCACTTTGTGACACCAAATTCCCTTTGGGTGCCTCCATGTGGACTCACATTTTCGGAACACCTTGTTTATAACCTCTGTCTGGTTAAAGCAACTGATGTCTTAAAATGGCTGTGCAGTCTATTTATGCACATGGACCCATTCATTGGGGATATTTCTATGACAGGAAGGAATAACTTGTCCAACAGCATGGAAGTACTGTATTAGCTCTGCAGTGTAGGGGGATGAGGGCATTATCTTTATACTAACGTTTTGCTGATAGCATTTTTGTATCAACCAGTGATTGAATACATCCTGGTGTAACATTCAATGGTCCAAGAGTAAATATCTCATCATGACGATGAAGGCCTGTATACGTCACTGGACAGTATGTGATAGTTTTACATACCTTAAATTCTGATAACTAGAACTCTTGCTCTGCATTATATATGTTAAATATCTATCACACAGAACAAATTAATAAAATTTCTGATACTGATGTAAGAGCTCTTGAACCCAATTCAGACCAGGTGATTAAGTGAAAATCTTCTTATCCCATTACCAACCCCTGAACCAGCCATTCTCCTCTTTGTTTTGATGGTACAGATTTGTTGTGATAGTGTTTACTCAAATTTTAAAATGCAAACCTGGCTTGCAGTGTCATTATTATATTTGGACAAGATTTGTGTGTGCGTGTGCTAATTGTGCTTATTACATTGTTTCATTGATAAATGCACGGCAGCACACTGCAGTGTGGTAGCATGTTATCACTTCTTCAAGTCAAGATATGTTAAATTCAACAATTGCTGCTGTTAGGTTCTTAACGTGTTGCATGCCATGAACTATTAGGCAGCAAAATGTGCAGTAAAATACAGCGGATAGTACTCTTATCAAGATTTGCATATAGTGATGCCTACAATAAACCCTGCTGCTAATCTGCTGCTAGAAAATGTATGATTTTTCACAAGTTCGTGGTTGCACTGCACCATTTGCATTTTAGGAACCAAATCACATGACCAGATATTTATCCACTCAAAGGGCCAAATCCTGCTCATTTTACTCATGTGAGTAGCCCCATTGTCTTCAGTCAGACTGTTCACATGAGCAAGATTTAGCTCAAACTTTGGTGCCAATGAACAATATACAAGTCAACAAAATTAATGTGCCTAATTAAAATTATCAAATTTTGTCTGCCTCTGCTCAGTCAGGTCTTTCTTACTGTGAAGAGATTTCTGTCTACGTTCAGATTGGAGTTAGACTGAGTTGACTTCATTTATGGTACCACAACCATGGATGGAGTGGGGGAGTAAATACACTTGGTCGAGTCTGAGCCAGCTTTGTTCATAAATGTTTGAAAGGTACTGGAGGAGCTTCATTCAGTGACTTATGAACTGGATCCTTGCCCCTTCTGACTGTTAAAATCAAGTGGACCAGTGTTGGGTGCACATGTTTTAGATTGCTGAACCATAGCAGGGAACAGAGTCTGTCCATCACTAGGCTTGTTGAAGAGACCAGAGTTGGACACTTGCAATTGACAGTTGAGCTGGGTGAACACTAGTAATACAGTCAGCATTTGACGTTTAAAAAAACACTCTACATGAGGGATAATTCCTACCTTCTGGGGTGGCTTCACCATTTGTAATTTTAAACTGAAAATAATTGAGATGTGGAGGAGGAAATCAGGAGAGGAGGGAGAAAGTTCAGGGAAGATTCTTCTAACAAAAAAAGGAATATATTTTTCCCATTTGAAATGTTGGTTTTGAATGTATTTTAAAGTAAAGATTGGAATAAATCTCATTCAGTGTTGTGACAGCTCCCTTACTCTCCAGCAGTGTGGGCTGTCACACAAAAAAAATTAAATTTATGCCATATAAAACCCCCCACATCAAGTTACAATGCGGTCTGTTCTTCTAGCCACGCATGGAGGATTTGTATGCAGATCTCCTCTAGGAATGAGTGAATGCATGAATGAATGGGAGTCACCCAGATATTGTAAATCCCTTGCACAAAAGTGGGGAAAAAGAGACTCCATATTAGTCCCTGTAGCTGAGTGAATAATTCATAAGAAACATCATTAATCATAATTACTTTTATTTATCCTGCAGCAGTGCTTAGGAACCCCAGTTATGGACTGGCTCTCTATTTCACTAGGCCCTTTACAAACGCATAACAACAAGATAGTCTCTACCTCAAAGAGTCTGCAATATAAATATAAGACAGGCAACCAATGGATACAGACAGGAGGAAGACAGGAGGAGTGCAGAAAAACACTGAGACAGTCCTGCCAGTGTGATAGCCAGTGATAACAGCAACTTACACTCTCTTGTTCTGTTCAAAATTATCTGGGTAGAGCTGTGATTTTATTGTGTTTATTCACTGAAAAATATATCTGAATAAATAATCTCTAATAAAGATTCTTGTCCCACAGATAGTTTAGGAGAAGTTTGTTGCCAGTATTTGACATTCAGAATCAGATTGACAAGACACCTAAGTTGCATGGTATGTTTCTTCTTTCTGTTCGGTTGAACTCTTGGACGTAAGTTTCCAGTGGGTATATTAACCATGTTGACGAGCGCTATCTGTAACACTCTGGTCACTGAAGTGGCTGCCGAACTGGGAAGACTGGCCACTTTATTGAAGTTAATTAATCAGTTTCTGTAGGGGATTATTGACCCTTGGGCTAATGAGGCTATAGGAGAGGATATATTTGGGAGGAACAGGGTAGTAAAAAAGAGGTCATAGGGTGAGCTGGGAAGAGGAGGGAAAACCCTGTGAAAGTCTTCTCTTCCTCCTGCACACCTGTGGCTGAAACTGAAGACTAAATAAACACCTAGTGAAAAGGAAATAGCCTGTGTGTGTTTGTGGCTAGGGAACTCACAGGATGCATGAAGGGACCCCCTTTGACACCGTTAGAGATTAAAAGTTCACTCTCTGTGAACATTCTGCAATATTTGCTAAAAATTCACCAACTTTTGCAGCTGCACAGCAGTGGGGATGGTACAAGAGCTTGGCATGAGCAAGGAGAAGTTCGGGGCCACATTTTTAAAGGTATTTAGGCACATTTTGGAAAATCCCTCTAGGTACCTATTGGCATCTCTAGCCTTGCTCACCGTGGAGTTCAAGCAAGCATTCTGCTTTTTTGAGGCAGAATGACTTCCAGTGCATCCCGTGGAACGGGCTGGTTGCAATGTAATCACCTTGTCCTAGGGATGTCAAATTGCTTGACATTAGTATCTCATTAGTGCCTGTGGTATAGAAAATCAGGTAGACACTCTAAGCTGGGCCTCTTAGAAAACTTCATTTTGGAGATATCTCTTCAATGCTAATTAACATTGTCTGACACAATTGCAGCTGTAAACATGATATAACCTCTGAGTAGGTTATAACAGTTACATTCTATCAACTTCTTCCACTGCCCATTCAAAGCATTACAATGAAAGACTCAAAATATTTCTTTTTTACTCTCTATATAGAAAAATATGTTCCTGAAATCCAGTCCTGCCTGGCTGAGTCAGGGTGCAGTTTTCCACTGGCCTGGAGAGGAGGAAGATTGGCCCTTGGAGATATGGGTCTTGCGTACAAGTCCAAGTGTGTACAAGTGTGGCAAGTCGCGTTAGAAACGTGTGATTTGTAAACAACTCTAACTGCCCTGTGTAGACCCTGCTGACTTGCTCTAAAAGGTACCTCATTTGTGTTGCCAGCACACCTGCAGGGTCTACATGGGGCAGTTACTGCACAGCATTTTAGAGGGCTTTACAAATCACACCGTGTAGGCAAGTCATTATTCTTTAAATTTACAGCCAAAATGGAAGGCAAACGAGCAGCTGCAAAACTACATCTCTGTACTTTCTTTTAAAGTTGCAACCAAGGAATTCTTTCACTTCACCTTTCTTCAAATGCACATTCTGGTCAGGTATGTTTTTAAATTAGAATGTAATTAGTCAGTGTTTAGAAGATATCTAAACAGAGCTAGTGACATACATCTGCATGCTAATGAGATGGTATCGTAAGTCTCTGTAGCCAGAAGCAGGAGTTAGAATATAGTGATGTCAAAAATGTCTAGATCTGAGTCTGTCAGGCACTTGGCCTGGGAGGAGAAAATCCCAGAGGGAGGAATGTAATCTTGCATTTGATTGAACAAGCATATGATTCAAAAACAGTAGGAACATTACTAATGTAGTACTGTGAAGGGGAGAACAATGGCCTGGCAGTGGTGATTGTTGTTGTTTTGTACTTCTGTGCGAGTTATGTATAGAAAGCTAATAATGGAAAAGCTATGTTATCCAGCACTTCACCAACTGGAAAGCTCTAGAAACCGGCATTTCTGATCTTCACTGAAAGTCTGGTTTATAGTCCAGTTGGCACGGGGCTGGCAGGTGTTTGGGGCGTGGGAGGGGGTGCGGAGCACAGGCTCTGGGAGTGAGGGTGAGAGGAGTGTGGGAGGAGGCTTAGGGTGTGGCAGTCAGGTCTGCGCGCCCGTGCTCGGGGCAGGGCAGGGTGGGTCAGCGCGCAAAGCCTTCTACCGCACCTCTGCCTCGGAGCAGCCAGGACAGGACGCCGATTGCGGGGAGCCACCCGAGGTGAGCGACTCCCAGATCCAGCACCCCGCACCCTGTCCTCCTCCCGCATCAAACTCCCTCCCAAAGTCCACGCCCCGCATCCCCTCCCATGCCCCAACCCCCAGCCCCGTACCCCCTCCCACACTCAAACTACCTCCCTCTCATTTTTCACTTACCGGCACCCTCTATTTCCCCAACATGCCGGATAAAACCGCTTTTACTGTATACAGAAAAATAAGCTCCCAAGTATTGTTGTTTAGCTCATGACATGGCCTGTTTGAAAGACAGTGTGCTGCTCATACTATGGAAAGTTGTAGAACAAAATGTAAGAATCAATACATATATTTAAGGGATTTTTCAGTTTGGTCAAAGAGTGAGTAGGTTGCTTTATTCCTCCCTCTGGCCAAAGGGGGCTGGACTCTGCTTCTTTATTAATGTCATAACCTGAGTTTGCTGGAGAGGGTCACCAAAGAGTAATTCAAAGCCCTCCTGGCCTGAGCGCAAGAGACCAAGGTTAGCACTTGAACTCCAGTATTTCACATGGCAGCCAATGCATTGCCCAGTAGCTAAAAAACTGGATCAGTCCTGCTTAAGAAGCTTTAAGGAAAAAATGTGTATTTTTTTACATTATAAATTTCTAGGCATTTAGGGCTGAAGGTAGAGGAAATGAAGAATCAGTATTAGTTACATATTAATTTAGAATGGTTGGAGAAAAATCTGTGGTTGGAAATTTGAAACAGATTCACAAAAGTAAGCCATAAAACTGATTGTTAATCCTTATAGATGAAAAATTGGTTGTGTTTTGAACAATATGTTATTACTCACTAAGACTCCAACATAGCCTTATCCTCAAACCAGAAGCAGGACTCCAGGAGATCATGCAGGTACAGAACTCCCTTATGGAAAAGTCTTATAGAATTTAACATGGATGAAGTCAGTGGGGTTCTATAGAAACATAATAAGGTTCTTTCATAATTACTCTTTAAAAACCCCTATAGAACTTACTATAGAGTAATATCCTTCAATAGGATTATTTTAACCATCCTATCTAATTTTATAATTGAATTGGTAGAATTGGTAGAATTTCTCTATTCAGTTCTACAGGGTGCTTCAAAGGAGCTATGAAAAAGTAACTTTTCTATTAAATTATCTGTAAGACTTTATAAACAAAGGGATATCCACTGATACACCCTGCTGAGTAGTGCACTGAGCTGGGCAGGGCTGTGACAAAGATAGGCGGAGGGAGTGGCAGGGCCTGGGACAGAGGATCTTCTACTGTGCAGATTCCCCTTCATGGCAGGTTGTTCAGCCACTCTGTGGCTAGGATAGGGATTAAACCTACCCAGCTACTAAGGTCAGGTGCTGTGGTTAAGGGATGCCCTGATGAGCTTGATGCAAACAAAACAAATGTAGCTCCTGCCCCATGGAAACACTAAGTCGTATATGACAAAATGGTGAACGTGTTTTTAATTAACTTGGGTCCTGGGAAATCTCATTGATGTTTCCTTCTCTTTCATCTTATTCTCTTTCACTACAGCCAGTGGTCAGGGAGGCCAATTGTGCTCTGGTTTAGCCTATTAGTGGAGGTATTTCTCAGAGTCAACTACTGTCAGGCAAAAATGCATGATGTAATATAAAGCATTTGAACTAGACTGCAAATCAGTATAAAATGTTGACAACTTTTTTGCTATTCAGTACACACCCAGGTGGCAGAGAGAATTATTTACATTACCAGCTTAAACATTTATGAAAAACAGATAAAAGTAATAGAAGACAGACTGGTCATACACACATCACAGTTTGATAGTACTGGGGACATAATCCCAGGCTCCATGCTGCCACAGTAACTAATTCATTAAAAAAACATTCCTGGATCCCTGGTGTACTTTTCATGATGACAGGATGGGGTTTTTTGTTGTTTTTTGTTTTCCCAAATGAGCGAGCACGGAAGGGAGCACTTGCAGACTTCCTTTTCTGTTTTGATTATTTTGTTTATCAAAAAAGATTTTGTCAAATTAATGCCTTTTTAAAAGGTGGAAATGCCGGCTCATGCTAACATGCTATAAATGCTTGCAGACTTTGGGCCTACCCCGTGCTCCTCACTTGGGCAAAACTCCCACTGGCTTCATTAATTTAAAAGTCTTTGAAACACTTTGCCTGAGTGAGGAGTCAAGCCCAAATAGACTGAGTCTCATGTAAAACGCATAAAATATGTATGTTGCTTTTTTTATTTGCTTCTAAGTATAACTGATTTGAAATAAATTGAAATCAGGCTCAGTTACCCCCTAATAGTGGATAATAGGGAAGCACTATTGTCTAATGGACAGCACACAGGAGTGAGAGACAGGGCAATCAGTTTTATTTCCGTCTGAGGTACTGATTTACTATGTGACCTTGTTTTCGTGTCCCATTTTCCTGTGTCAAATGGAGATAATATACTTATCCATATTTGTAAAGTACTTTGAAAAATATCGTAAGTACTGTATCAAGGCTATGAATTCTTATGTTTTGATTTGGTAAGGGATGCTTTGTGGCCCCACATAATGGACTTGCATGGCCCAATAGAAGTGGGGGAATAGTACCTCTATTTATATGCTTGTGGGGGAGAGGGGATGATGCTAGTTGATGTGCGGGGGGCAGTTCAGTGCTTGGGGAGGGGTAGGTGCTTGATTGCATAGCAATGTACTTATGACATGATGACTTATGTAATGGGGGCGTGGTGGGGGATGATTCACAGTGTGGATTCATATAAGGAGGTGATTGAAGTGTGGATTGCTATATTTAACTATCTAGAGGAATAGTGTTTGCTTACTAATTCCTAATTATTCCTGCTCATTTGTTTAGCTTTATTATTTCAAATACTGATTGTATGATGAGATACGGTAATAGCAATAAGTTTTCTTGATGATATAAAAAGTTTTATTTGTAGTCACCCATTGTTAGGCAGGCCAGCTGCCATTAGAACACCCAAACACCAGTTACAAAAGAACATTTCCAAAACAAACAAAACGTGTGTCAAAAAGTGAAAACATGACAGAACCCCCCTACTGCTGCCTTTCACATGGCCCATGTTCTCCTTTCCCTATTTTCCACACACTTGATGCCAGGGGCTGGAGGTATCTACAGGAGAGGGGGTCAAGATGGAGGGCTGCATGGGGTTTAGTTACCCTGCCCAGCTGTCCATAGGACCCAATTGCATGGGCCACCCAGACATGGAGTTTTCCAAGCTGTTTCTGGCCTAAGGGTACATCATAGGGTCATCAGGCCATGATATGGGAGAGGCAGCAGGAGCTGGTACCCTCACAGCCATGATTAAGATGAGACACTCAAACAGTTCTCTCTGCTGAGCTCTGTCCTCCTCCCTCAGCTGCTGTTCCTGTTCCAGGAACTGCATAGCAAGTACCTGCTCCTGCACTGAAACCCTGTCCTCAACTGTGCAGTGAACCTGAGCCTTTCCTCCTGCCTCTTGGATGCTTCTTCTCCAGTCTTAAGTCCCTCTGCTTTTGGTACCGGACCTGCTTGTTGGCCCTCTCAAAAACTTGAATCATAAGTTCGTCACGGAAATGCTTCCTCTTGGAATGGTCCATGAAGGTACATTGGGCCAAGGTTGAGCTGTGAAGGTAAAGCAACCAGTAGAGGTCGAGGGGCATGCAACAGGACAAGAAACAAATAGCTCAGTGGAGAAGTACAGAAATAATTCTCGTGGAATTTCAAGGGCATAAAATGTTACATTTCAAAAAATGAACGGCAATATATTGTGAAAGGGATACTTCAGTCCACAGAATTGCCCTGGACACAGCCTGGTTAATCACAGTCAAAGTAGTGCAGAGATCATGGTGAGTTAAAAATTCTATGCTGTTTCTGTTTTATAAGAATTGCATAACTTTTTGGGGATGTGGGTGGACATGGTCAGTGGCCTTGCTGCAAAAGCATGTTCTATCAGTTCAGGAGGACATAACTGGCCAAGGGTGATGTTATTCCAAGCTGCTCGTGGGGAAAAAACTGAAGCACGTGCACCCAAAGTATTCAAACGTATAGTGACTTAACAGCACATCTATGAGTGGAGTGGTATAGCCTCAGGGTTCTGGGTTGCATAATCCACCACTATTAAAATAAACTGGGATCCTGTGGTGCTCTTTTCCAAGGGGCTGACTATGTCTGAGGGTCGGACTATGCCTTCTGAGCTCAAAAAGTGTGCTTACTCACGAGAGGGGAACCAAGGGAGCTTTCTCTGTTGGCCTACGGGCTGTCAGCTGACATTCTGGTCATGAAGCACAAAAATTCAGAAAGTCTTTATAGACTTCAGGCCAAAAAACTGGGCTAGAATTTCAGCTAGCATCATCTTCCTCCCAAGGTGCCCCATGAAGGGCATGATGTGGGTCAACCACATAACTTCCTGCTAAGGAGGTCTGGGCCTCAGAAGCTGGTTTCAGACTTCCTCAGTCTGATGGTCCTTCTCAAGGCGTCATAAGCAGTTGCCCTGAATTTCAAAGTGTGGGAACAGTTCAGTTTGATGAGGTTGGATGGTTTCCACATTTACCACCGCCATTTGGGTGTATGCTCAGCTCAGCATATCATCCACCCATTGTTCTCAACGAAGATGGAGAATTGCGTTCGGATCTCTGACTTAGGTAAGGGAAGGGCCTCTGGTAGTTAGATGTCCTCTCTCCAGTATTGATGATCTCCCCCACACCTGCAAGCTTTGCTGGTTCAGGTGGAACTGAGGATAGTGGTAGGAAGGCCCTGGTGACTGGAAAGGGTCCTGAAGTCTCCTTTAATAACTCCCTAAAATAATTGCAATCTCAACCACTAATAATGGGATAGGTGATAGTTGGGCTAGTCCAATCATCAGGGACTTCACTCACAGTTAGCATCACTTGAATGCAGGAATAAGATTTCACATAATGAAACAAACTGGAGAGCATCGCTGGTGAACTGCTGCACACAGCCATGCGGTGTTCCCAAAAAAGGTGCCAAGGTTTGTAGGCAAGCTTAGCACTCCCTCCGGGATCTGGGGAAAAATATAAGATGGTGGAATAAAAGCCCACCATCCTTTTGGTGAAAAGGCTGTTGTGATGCACACATCATAACAGGATGGTGCTTTGGGCCAACTCAGTGTTTGGGACCACAGAGCTTCACACCAAGGTCTGAGCACACCCCGAGTCCATGAGCCCTTCCACTTCTATTCCATTCCTCCTGATGGGAAAGGTCAGCTTTGCAGGTTTTTCTTGTCAAGCTTGGAACTCCAGGTCCAGATTTTCCCCAGGCTACACTGCATATAGGGGAAATCTTGGGACCAGTGCCCAGGACAACCACATGCAAAATTCACATCTTGGTCCTTGCTGCTGTGACTAGACCCTCCTCTGGGTACTGGGGAGGCTTCCTCCATGTGGTATCCCCCTGGTTCAGGAATCAGCAATATTCCCTTCTTAAACTCCAGTGGATTGGCAATCTCTCAGACTGGGCCGTGGATCAATAGCTCCAGACATTTGGTCCAGGGTATCTACAGTCCCCTCAATCCCCAGGCCTGAGTCTGGGTGAGGGAAGAGTGGGTTGAAGCCCCTCAAGATGTCTGCTTCCATGGCCCTCTTTATTATTTGGTGGTGTGTGGCCCTTAGTCCCAGTGGGTCTCTGGTGGGGCATCATCATGGGGATCTTGGCCACCAGATAATTTTCCATGAGACAAATGGCATCAATTGTGGTTTCAGGATGGTGCCATAACACAGTATCTCCCTCCCACCCCCCAGGGCAGTTTGTGCAACCTCAGGTAGGTATGGGGCCAGCAAAATAACCCATTGGTCCAGGGGCCATCAGGCTACTTTGACCACTCACTTGACGGTCCCAAGGAAGGCCTTAGGATTGTCATCCAGTCCCATCTTGGCAAGCCTTACAGGGGTGGGGACCACTGCTAGGATGAGTCTCACAGGCTGAGCTGTGGCATATGGCCGTAGTATCATAACCACCTGCTGTCTGAGCTGCTGCGGTGGTTGTTGGTGTTGAGCTCTGGGTCAAAGATCAGCTGCTGCTGTTGGTTGGGCTTTTGTTGGAAGCGTTGCTGTTGCTGATGTGGTACGTTCTGTTTAGCCATCTATTTCAGCAGCTGATCCATCTCCATGAAGCTATAGGAGGAAGGTGTTTGCTAAAGGTTCCCACTCTCATCTCCCATCCCAATTCCCTTATGCAGAGATTAGGACATCTGCCTGTTTTCACCTTTTTTCTGATAAGGTGCTTGGAGGGCAAGGCAGCCTAGTGGTTAGCATACCTGATTTCCAGCCCCTTGTTTCTCTGACTGGATGGCAGAGGTGCCTGGTGCCTGACTTTAGGCTTGGAATCTTCTGGTCTCTACCCACATCTGGGCCTCAGCCCCTAAGGTGGTGTAGTAGGGGGACCCGGGCACTCCCTCTCCACTGAGACCTGTAATGATCTTGGAGTTCATTAAATAACAAACCAGTGAATGAGAAAGGAATAAAACGTTAATGAAACAAACTGGAGAGCATCGCTGGTGAACTGCTGCACACAGCTATGCAGTGTTTCCAAAAAAAGGGGCCAAGGTTTGTAGGCAAGCTTAGCGCTCCCTCCGGGATCTGGGGAAAAATATAAGCTGGTAGAATAAAAAACCCCCGTCCTTTTGGTGAAAAGGCTGTTGTCCCTCTCTGCCAGGCAGGAGGAATGGGCCGCATGCATCCGTGAAACCCAGGCTCACATAGCAGGAAATCAGCCACCCTGGCCCCGACCCGTGGCAGCTGCCACTCCTTCCACCCCTCCAGGGGAAGACTACCGTCAGCTCCGCAATCAGCTCCCGTGGATTGGGGACCCTGGAGAGGGCTCCAATTAGGGCAGCCCCATTGTCGGCCAGGGGTTCCGCTGGCAGTATCGGGATAAGGTAACCTGAAACTCTAACCAGCACCCCAAAATTGCTATCATAGTTGCTGAGCGCCCTTGCCTGGCCCTGTTGGACACCAGGGCCGGCATAAATGTATTAAATTTTACTCCTATTGAAGGCAACCCGAGGCTCCCCACGCAGGTCTCTGCCTTCAATTCAGGGCCACGGCAGCAACAGACCTGTGACCAGGTCCCAGTTACTATTATAGGGACTGTCTTATATGCTTCATTTACTATTGATCCTTCCTCTATAAAAATTGTCATTTTGGCATTTGTTGCCATGAATGCTGAAACAGGGGCTTTGGTTTAACCCTTACGACCAAGGAGGCACGTTATAGCAAAAGGTGCATATGCCTCTGCCTTGGAATGAGGTGGGGAGCTTTGCCACCACAGCAGTGGCGGTGCTAACCTTAAAAAAAACCCACACATTTTAAAAACAGACGGTGCCAGGGGTGTGGCAAACATATCTCTCTGAATGTGGTAGGCATAAGACAGCTGGTAAAGGTGGTGGGTTCCCCCATTCCCCCACAACAATATCCTTATTCCAAAGCAGCATAAAAGGGCATTGCGAGGGTAATGTGCCAACTTGAAAAAACAAAGTGTGCTCCGGACTACCCACAGCACCTTTAACAGCCTGGTCTTTCCGGTGCTAAAAGCGGGGGGTCACGCTTGGCGCCTCACCATAAATTACCAAAAAATAAGCCCCATGATGGCACCGGTGGTTGCCTCCATGCCTGACGTCCTGCACCATGTGCAGCCTCAAGACAAATGGTTTTCAGTTATTAATTTGGCCAATTGCTTTTCCGCTTTGCCCCTCAGCCCTGCCTCCCAGAACCGCTTTGCGTTCCAGTTTAGGGAAAAACAGTTCACCTTTATGCGAGTCCCCCTGGCGTTCCACAACGCTCCATCCATTGCCCACCAACATGTGGTGGCCATGCTGGACAAATTGCCTCCTAAGGTCCGTTGCCACATCATTTTGTACATTAATAATTTGTTGGTGCATGGAAAAACACAGTCCCAGGTGCAAAATGCAACCTGGACAAATCTCAAAAAAAAAATTTAAAAATGGGGTCAAGGTGTCATTTAAAAAAAGCGCAATTGGTCCAGCGTTCAGTCATCTACTTGAGCATCACCCTGGGAAAAATGGGTAGACTAGTGGATGTGGCAAAGGGCCGTGCATTGTGCAAAATAAATAAACCCACTAATTTAAAGTAATTGCGCACCATTTTGAGGGGAAGGGGCTTTAATCTTATTCAGAACCATATTCCCGACTTTGCCACCCTCCCTCGTCCCTTATGGGCGTTGCTCAAAAAAAGGGTGCAGTGGCACTGGGGGGAACCGCAAAAAACTGCCTTTAAAGCGTTAAAGCAAGCTGCCTTGCAAGCCCCGGCCCCCGCTTTCCCAGACACCGCCACGCCTTTCTACCTTCGGCTGTCATGCGGTCCGGAGGCACTGCGTGCCATCCTCCTCCGAAAAAATGCAAAGGGCTGGCTAAGCCAGGTTGCCTACTATTCCCAAGCGCTGTAACAGGCAAAAGTAAAATATCACCCCTATAAAAAGAAATGCTTGGCGGTGGTGTGGGCAGTGCAGGCTTTTCAGGCATACGCCAGAGGGGTAGCAATAATATGGCAGACTCCACACACAGCCCTAAAATATATTTTAACAGTGTCCAAAATGAGTTCGGTTTCGAACACCCATTTGGCACAGTAAACCCTGTTTCTCACCCAAAGGGGGTGGCATCGAAGACTCGGCAGTCCCCAGACCTGCTCGGTGTGGCTGCAGTAAAGTGGGGCGCCGAGCATTGCTGCAAAGTAGCAAAACAGGAGCAAACAGCTGCCCGAAAATGGGACCCCCACTCTCAATCCTTCAAAACCCAGCCCAGGCTAATCATTTATGGTTTACAGATGGTTCCTGCTTTTTCCATCAAAAAAGATCGGTATGTTCAGTGGGCAGCACTGAGTGGGGGGTAGGTAAGCCTCACTGGGAACCTGGCGCATGGTTCAGCACAAAATGCCAAAATAAAGGCCATGCTCCAGGTTCTAAAATATAAAAGTCAACTAAAAAAAAAAATCTTTGCGCTATATCTAATGGCTAACAATAAGTATGTAGTACAGGGGGTATCAATGTTTTATTTTTTAAAAATAATTAAAATACAGCAATCTGTAAGCCCCTCAAACACCAAAAAAACCAGTAAAAATAATATTATACAAAGCACACACACAAAAAATCTACATTACTTGGGTAAAATCTCATGCCCATAAGAACAAACTGCTCCATAAATAAAATGGGCAAGTAAATAAACTAACTCAAATTCATTCAAGTAAGGTAGCAGCGTTGGTCACAAAACTAGCCACCACTAAGCAAAAAAAAAAATTGTCGAAAAATTACACGTGTGGGCACATAAGGAAATAAAAAAAACTTTGTTCAAAGTCAGGCAAGTGGCACAATGGCCAAAACAAAAACAAATAGTGCAAAAAATTGTCAAAAAATGTCTTCAATGCACCCAGGTAAAACGAGGAGCTCCACTCCTCATTTTACAAAAGCAAAAAACCCAAGGGGTGTGGCAACATCTGCAAATAAATTTTATTAATTTGCTATCAATAACAAAAAAAGGGTAATTAATGTGGTGGTAATTAATGTGTTCTCGGCCTGAACAAAAGCTTTCCCCACCTGGGTCAACACAGAAGTCGTGGCGGCTAAAAAGCTCTATAAGAAAATCTTCTGCTGGTACAGTACACCCCGGGTAATTTGTTCTGACCAGGTGGGGGCCTTCATAAAAAAGGTTCTTAAATCCTTACTTGCTGCCCGAAATATCAAGCAACAAATTCACATCAGTTATTGGCCATAAAGCAGCGGCACTGTAAAAAGGCAAAACCAGGATCTTAAACATGCCCTCTGTAAAATGTGCTCAGCCTCAGAAAGAAATTGGCCCCAAAAACCGCCTACTATTTTGGCTGCTTTACACAATTCCAACCACTTAGGCACTGGGTATACCCCCTACCACACCCTTTTTGATCATCCAATAAATCTTTAAAAATAAAAAAAATTTACTCATCAATTCGCCAAATAGTCAGTATATTGCCCAATTTTAAAAGAAGCTATATAAAACCCACAAAGCCATAAAAGCTGCTTTAAATTAAAAAAAAAAGCCAAACATTGTGATGGTGCTCCCCATAAGGCTTTATGGAGATATGCTTATGAATGTATATATGACATAACTAGAATTTTTTTTATGCTACACATGCCATGTAACATATCTCTGTAGAGGTTATGATCTATTGAATCTATTAATCCTATTTGTATGCATGTGTCATTTTTGTATTCGAAGTTATGAATATTGCCTGTGTACTGGCTTGATTTTTAAGTAACCTTTGTAAAGCATTTGGTCAGCTTCTTGAGAAAGGAATGTGCAAATCAAGAAGCACTTAAAGTACAATAAGAAAAGGAGTACTTGTGGCACCTTAGAGACTAACAAATTTATTTGAGCATAATGCATCTGACGAAGTGAGCTGGAGCTCATGAAAGTTTATGCTCAAATAAATTTAAGTCTCTAAGGTGCCACAAGTACTCCTGTTCTTATTGCAAATACAGACTAACACCGCTGGTACTCTGAAACCTTAAACTACAATGGATCTTGGAATGCTCCAATCCACATAAGAAGTCTACTTGAGGATGTTCAAGATAGCATGTGACCCATGGCTGCTACCTGGTAAGAAACTGAGTCATGCATGGACATGTGACTTGCCCAGGTGACTCCAGAACTCCATCTTGGAGCTGGACTTTGCATAGGAGAGAGGAGGGAGTCTTCACCCACAAGAGAAAGTCTATTTAAGCCTGTAGGAGACCACTCCATTTTGTCTTCAGCTGGCTAAGGAGATACCTCTCCACCCCCAAGGATACCTGAAAGAAACTGGAACAAAAAACAGTAACTACAGGGGGTGTGAGTAGTCCTGGACCCGGACTAGAAGGAGATTAGTCTGTAAAAGGAAGCTTACTGGAACTGGTGAGGCTTTGTCTGTATTCAGTTTTATTAGACATAGACTTGCGGGTTTTATTCTATTTTGCTTGGTAATTCACTTTGTTCTGTCTGTTACTACTTGGAACCACTTAAATCCTACTTTCTGTATTTAATAAAATCACTTTTTACTTATTAATTAACCCAGAATATGTATTAATCTGGGAGCGGGCGGAGGAAACAGCTGTGTATATCTCTCTATCACTGTTATAGAGGGTGAACAATTTATGAATTCACCCTGTGTAAGCTTTATACAGGGTAAAATGGATTTATTTAGGGTTTGGACCCCATTGGGAGTTGGGCATCTGAGTGTTAAAGACAGGCACACTTCTGTAAGCTGCTTTCAGTTAAACCTACAGCTGTTAGGGGACGTGGTTCAGACCTGGGTCTGGGTTTGCAGCAGGCTAGCGGGTCTGGCTCAAACCAGGCAGGGCACTGAAGTCCTAAGCTGCCAGGGAAGGAAAGCAGCAGCAGAGGTAGTCTTGGCACATCAGGTCGCAGCTCCCAGGGGGTTTCTCTGATCCAACCCGTCACAGCACCATAAAAGCTGCTTTAAATTAAAAAAAGCCAAACAAAAAAAATCATTAAAAACATCCAAAAATAACAAATTAAAAACAAAATAATATTGCAAAAGCTAAAAAAGGCGGCCCACACTCTGAACGCCAAGTGCGTGGGCCCATACACCATGGTAAATTGCATCTCCCCAGTAGTGTACCAGCTTCAGCTACCAGGCAAATTAAAATAAGCGCATTCCAATCAGCTCAAAACATATGCTTCTCCCTAGGTTTCTGGTCATGGCATCCTGGGCCTCGGCTGTAAACCTGCCATCTGCCTGGACTATCTGGGTTTCCATCTGCTCATAAAATTATCTAAACAATTATAAAAAAAAAACCTCCAAAGACTCTCCCTAGTTCAAGTTGCTAATGAGGCCTGAGCCACAGTGTGGTGTAAGGCTGAAGGGGAGGGTCTGTAAAGGTAGTGCATAGTTCAAATAGACACCGTAGGGCCACAGCAAAAACCTGGTGGGTGGCCCCAGACCTCCTCTGAACCTCAAAGGAACAAACCCTGTTCCTCATGTAATGGCCTAAAGCAAAATAAAACTTAGAAAGTTTTTGTATGTGCCTCCGTTTCCCCAATACGTGCATTTATGTTGTTCGTTTTTTCTCCTTTTGCTTTGTGAACAAAACAAGCAGTAATAGCAAAAGCCCAGGGACACCCCTAACAAAAGTAGTAACCACTCTTGCTGCTTCAAGCCTGCAAAATCCTTCATTGTAATACAATGTATGTCTGGTGGTATATTTTTATTAAACTCCGTGGGTTTCCAATGCCTTTGTTCTCCTTTATGAATTTTACCATTATCCAAAATTGGTCATGGTAAACAAAGAGATCTATTATCCATTAGCAGGGAGGCAGTTGCGGCACATCATCCTGGGAACATGGCACCACGTATTACCTGGGCGTTTTTCCAGCGGTGGCCCCCTGCCGAAAGCCCCAGGTCCCCTGGCCTTGCGTATCCCTCCCCAATTGGGTCCCAAATGGGGTTAACCCGAAAAACTCCATACCCCGCAAGGCAGCACTGCCCAAAACAATGTCACACCCCATCTCCCTCTAAACCCCGCTCCCAAAAAGTTTGTTTCCACCTGGAAACACTGGCCCCCTACCTTTAAAAAAAATTAAATAAAAAAAAAACCTCTAATTGTACTGCCAATGCTTGTGGTTTCACTAAAAAAAACCCCTAAAAGCAATGGCTCAAGTAAACCACCAATAAAAAGGTACATAAAAAGTTTTTCAACGTCATAAAAAAGTTTAACATGCCATCAAAGTCAGTGCCTCACATTAACAGCTGGCATCGGGGTGTGGTTGCGGTATTGGCACCCAAATGGTGTAGGGTTCAACCCAATCCCCGTAGTTCCAAATGTTGGTATGTTACTTACATCACACACTTATCCACACACACGTCCCACCAGTGTAAGAAGGTAAATATCACATGCCCTAAACAATTTCCAACATCCCTTTTAAATTGTAGCCTTCTTCGCTTAGCCCCCAGTCTTCAAAAAATGGTCCTAGGAAAGCATCCCCATGTTTCCCCCCACCAGCAGCGGTGGCAAATTTTACCAGCCACCAAATAAAAGGCAGCCACTCAATGCTGAATCCTCCTCAATGCCACCTTGAAAGCTTTAGACATTTACTTGCCTCTAACCCACTTTCAAGTCCCAGCCTTCCTTCCCAGTTGTACCAGGGGGGCCACCCTCCAGCTTGCCCTCCTTACGCAGGCGTAGTCCCCCAGAAAAAAGCACACCTTAGTAAACTCCTTGTAAAATAAAGCCAAATTTGGCAGCTAGCATTTAAAATATTCAGCAAAAAGCCGTAAAATACAAGCAATTAAAACAACTAAAAAAGGCCATGGGGCTGGTCACAAGTGCGGATCTCACCCACCTTACAGTGGCCACTTCCACCCTCAAACATAGTGCTAACTTGGCCCTCCATACGTGGAACACCTTGCAGGGACTAATTAAGGCTATAATTAAGGCCAAAAACCAATTAGCGTAAAATTCTATGTGCTCCCAGCTCCAACAATATTTAACCCAACAAGTCCGTAGCATCCAGAAGAATGTGCTCCATAAAGCCTGGCCTGGGAAAATCCATTCCCACTCAGGGTTTCCCTGGGAGCAGTGGCCTTTTCACTATTCCTGAAGGCTCACTAACTAAAAGTGCACAGGCATAGTCTGCTCCTTCACAGTCCTTGGTCCCATAAAAAAGGTATGGGCCCCTGCTATAAAAATCTAACCAGGCCTTTAAAAAAGCTGCCTCTGGAACTAAGTAGTCCATCACAACGTATAAAAAATGGCTCCCCCCAATAACACGGCTAAGCGATATGTGTTACCTGCATCTCCCAACTATCAGCACATATAAATTGCAACGGGCAACACCTGGCAGCTATGGCCTATAAAGCCCCCTCAAATAATATATTAAAAAAAGGGCAATGCCAGGCTGCTTTTATAAGATGAATCAACACATCTGCTAAAAAGGGAAGGCATCAGAATATGCCCCCACTAAAGCACATTTGTTTACGAATACCTCTGCTTGGGTTTAAAGGACCACCTACCCCAGGGTGCCCCTCAACTTCCTGTTACAATCTCAAGTGCAAAATTTTTCGGGGCATTGGCCCGCTGTTATTTAAAACATTATATTTCTCACTATATTGTCTTTAATTTTTCATAAATTGCACCCAGTATTTTTCTCCCATTAGCGCACACCTGGGAGCAGCTTACCATGTTCCAAACAAATGCCTCCTCCTTTACAGTGTTACAGCGCATCTTCCATCTAAAAATAGCCGCCTTTGCCACAGCCATTCAAATAAAACGTCTATATCAACAAAAAAATGTGTTATGCAATATTACTAATAAACCCAAAAGCTACGACTGGCTTATGTATGCAATTACTGCTGCCTTAATTATGTTTTTGCTATATTGCTGCTTGTGTAAAAGGCCAACAGTAACACTAGCCACAGTGTCAAAAAAAGGGTAAAAACCTAAGTGGTGACCCCTCACAACAAAATGTTGAATCGGGGTCAAGGGGGGGACTGTCACAATAAAATGCCCCTCTCCCCATGGAGTCCCCTAAGCACTAGCATTGTATATTGCTAACACCTTTATATGCATTGGAAAGTATCTTGGAAAGGGTTGAAGGTGTGAGTGGGGAGTGGAAAATTCCTTTGCAGGTTATGAGAGGCCGAAGAGGGAGGAAGGAAGAAAGGAACGGGTTAACTTGGCGATCCAGCTAGGCCCAAAAATAAGAAACAAAACTGCAGCCCAAGGCCAGCGCACACAAACAAGCTCTCTGCTGCCAAACAGCCAAAAGCCTGTGGCTCAACCCCGGCCAGCCATTAAAAAAAAAAAAACCCTAAAAAAATTGCAAAACTAAAAAAATCAATAAATAAAAACCCAACAGTCTCGCAACCCGAAAACCAATGTTTTAAAAAAACTAAAAAAAGCTGCAAAAGGCCTGTTCAAACTGATACCAAAAGCACAAAAACCCCAAATCCCTAAACAAAAACACCCCATCATAAATATAAAGGGAAGGGTAACCACCTTTCTGTATAAAGTGCTATAGAATCCCTCCTGGCCAGAGGCAACATCCTGTAACCTGTAAAGGGTTAAGAAGTTCAGCTAACCTGGCTGGCACCTGACCCAAAGGACCAATAAGGGAACAAGATACTTTCAAGTCTTGGGAGGGGGGGGCGGAGGAGGCTTTTGTTTGTGCTCTTTGTTTACATGTTTGATCTCTCTTGGAACTGAGAGTGGCCAGACAGAAATCCATCTTCTCCAACCCATCCTAATCCAAGTCTCCAATGTTGCAACCAGTATAGGTAAGCCAGGCAAGGCGGATTAGTTTATCTTTTGTTTTATGTAAATTTTCCCTGTGTTAAGAAAAAGGTTTATTCCTGTTTTCTGTATCTTTAAGGTTTTGCCCAGAGGGTGTTCCTCTGTGTTTTAAATCTGAATACCCTGTAAAGTTTTTTGCATCCTGATTTTACAGAGGTAATTCTTTTACCTTTTCTTTAATTAAAATCCTTCTTTTAAGAGCCTGATTGATTTTTCATTGTTCTTAAGATCCAAGGGTTTGGGTCTGTGTTCACCTATGCAAATTGGTGAGGATTATTATCAAGACTTCCCCAGGAAAGGGGGTGTGTAGGGCTTGGGGAGATATTTTGGGGAAAGATGTCTCCAAGTGGTCTCTTTCCCTGTTCTTTGTTTAAAACGCTTGGAGGTGGCAGCATACTGTTCAAAGCCAAGGCAAAGTTTGTACCTTGGGGAAGTTTTTAACCTAAGCTGGTAAGAATAAGCTTAGGGGGTCTTTCATGCAGGTTTGCACATCTGTACCCTCGAATTCAAAGTGGGGAAGGAACCCTGACACCCCCCCAAAAAACCCAGGGCTTAAAACCCACCCCAAAGCTAAAGCAAGTCAAAAAATTTACAGCAAACCCTAAACAACCTGTGCTCAGGGCAAAACTCTCATCCTACCCTCCTCCCACCCCCTTCTTCTTACATTACACCCAGGCTTGGCCAGCCTTGGGTTATGCATGTGTAAATATAAAAGTGGGTTAGGGCTCGGGCACTAATGCTTTCTTCCTCCCTCTAAGTAATGTGGGGCACGCCCAGCACTCACTGCTGTTATTTGGTTAATAAAGCTTTAAACTTAGTCACCTGGTGTGCTCCTTCATCTCCTCCCCTAAAAATCCTGCGGCCTCAGCCTAATCACCTAAAGCCCCAGGCAAATCAGTAACATAAATCTGTCACATTTTAAGGACACGTTTCCAAATTCCTATGTTCAGAATACTGTCCCTTATGAGGGAGCATCTCAAAATTAGCATCTTCTACAAACATCTCTCTACATCTTCCCTTTTAAAGAAAAAAATTAACTCATATGCATATATTAAAACAGCTAACGGCTATCTAATAACACATGCATTCAAATCTTAACCCATGTAGTACATTTCTATAAACCCAATGTATCCACTGCCTAGAGAGGAGAGGTTACCAGCACATTGCTCTCGAGTGAATCTTTACCACTCACTTTCCTCAAATAGCCCATCTCCAGGCCAGTTAGCAAGTCTCTATGAGTCTTTCAGGACATTTAATCTCCTGCTGTGATCTTCTCAGTAGAGTCTGAGTAGTTCTTGTTCCTTGACAGTTTCTACTTTGTGCATTGATGATAAAGTATCAGATGGGCAATGCCAGAGTCCACATATACTGTCAGTGTGTTGGAACTTTCTGGGATTACTCACAGATCCCTTCGCTTACATTGAAATGTGTCCCCCTGGTCTATCTGGACTACATAAGACTTTGGATGCAGCTGTTCTTTAATGGTACCCCTTTGGCCTCAAGTATTAGAGGTGTGATTCCTCAGGCGCGGTCTAGCACCTGGGTTAAGAGATGAGAGATCACAGGTCCTTTGTCAAAATAATATTTCTGCTTCCACTTCTGATTTTCTTTCATCTTCTGTATGCTTTCATTGTGATGAGATTTCAGCAAGTTATCAGTAATTAATATACAAGTAGAAAATAGATCCTTCTTCCCATTAATAGCTGAGCTGGAGAAAAGCCATTCTCCAAGGGTGTACTTTTGTAAACCAGTAACACTTTATACAAATCATCCCCACTGTCAAACGTCTTTTTCATAAGGTTTTTCACTGTCTGTATAGACCTTTCCACATGTCAATTTGATTGGGGTAATTTGGATTTGATATTTTGTGATTAAAATCCCAATCTATGGCACATTACCTAAAATCTGCACTGGAAAATGGTGGCCCATTATTACTAAAGACTTCACCTGGAATTCCATGTCTGAAGAAGTTTCCCTTCATGCCAGTTATCATGGATTTACTATTAGTACTGTGTAGTGTGCAAATTTCTGGATACAAAGAATAATAATCTGCTACTATTAAACCATCCTTTGATTTCCAGGTAAAGAAGTCAGTGCCTGCCTTCTCATAAGGCCTTTGTGGGACTTGAGATCTCAGTGGCTCTGCCTGTTGGCATGGCTTGTATTTCAAGCATGAAAAGAAATGTCCTACCACATTAGTAATGTCATGATTGATCTGCGGCCAATACAGCACCTCTCATGCTCATTGTTTGCATTTCTCAATTCCTAAATGACCCTCGTGGATCTGCTGTGGTATTTCTTTTCGGTGGCTCATTGAAAGTACAACCTTACTGCCCTTGAAAATCACCCCATTGATCACAGTAAGTTCATGCCTGCAGTTCCAATAGACTCTTATACTTGGACAGCAGCTGCTTACTTCTTCAGGCTATCCTTTAATTATCACTTCTTTAAGGATTCCCAATGATTCATCTTCCTCCGTTTCCTCTCTTATTTGTTGCAGTTTCCTGTTAGCAATGGGAATTGACTTTACAATCAGATCTACATAGGCTTGCATCTCTGTATGGTTTTAAAGTAACATCTGTGTTACTCTGTATCCACAAAAAGAAAAAGGAGGACTTGTGGCACCTTAGACTAACAAATTTATTTGAGCATAAGCTTTCGTGAGCTACAGCTCACTTCATTGGATGCATTCAGTGGAAAATACAGTGGGGAGATTTATATACCCAGAGAACATGAAACAATTGGTGTTACCATACACACTGTAAGGAGAGTGATCAGGTAAGGTGAACTATTACCAGCAGGAGAGCGGGGAGGGAAAAAACCTTTTGTAGTGATAATCAAGGTGGGCCATTTCCAGCAGTTGACAAGAACATCTGAGGAACAGTGGGGGGAAGGGAATGGGGAGGAAATAAACATGGGGAAATAGTTTTACTTTGTGTAATGACCCATCTACTCCCAGTCTTTATTCAAGCCTAAGTTAATTGTATCCAGTTTGCAAATTAATTCCAATTCAGCAGTCTCTCGCTGGAGTCCTATTTTTGACATCTTTGACTCAAGAAATATTTCCAACACACCTCTGAACAACATACTGTAGAGAGCATAGAGACCTTCCTACCAAGACTACAAAAAGAAGGATTCTGGGTGGACTCCTCCTGAAGGTCGAAACAACAGATTGGACTTCTACATAGAGTGCTTCCGCCGACGTGCACGGGCTGAAATTGTAGAAAAGTAGCATCACTTGCCCCATAACCTCAGCCGTGCAGAACACAATGCCATCCACAGCCTCAGAAACAACTCTGACATCATAATCAAAAAGGCTGACAAAAGAGGTGCTGTTCTTATCATGAATAGGTCGGAATATGAACAAGAGGCTGCTGGCAGCTCTCCAACACCACTCTCTACAAGCCATTACCCTCTGATTCCACTGAGGGTTACCAAAAGAAACTACACCATCTGCTCAAGAAACTTCCTGAAAAACCACAAGAACAAATCCACACAGACACATCCCTAGAACCCTGAACAGGGGTATTCTATTTGCTACCCAAGATCCATAAACCTGGAAATCCTGGATGCCCCATCATCTCAGGCATTGGCACCCTGACAGCAGGATTGTCTGGCTATGTAGACTCCCTCCTCAGGCCCTATGCTACCAGCACTCCCAGCTATCTTCAAGACACCACTGACTTCCTGAGGAAACTACAATCCATCGGTGATCTTCCTGAAAACACCATCCTAGCCACTATGGATGTTAGTCTCTAAGGTGCCATAAGTACTCCATCTCTGTATATAAAGTCTTCTCTGGTTTTGTGGGAGCCACTGCTCTGGAAAGTGCATCTTCAGTGAATATGAATTTACCAGGCATGTAGGTCACAACCAAATCATACTTTTGCACTTTATCATCATTCTTTGAATCCTTAAGGTACAATCATTTAGCGGTTTGCTAAATAACGCTTTCAGGGGCTTGTGGTCCATTTCAATTTCCACTGTCTGTCCCTAAATATACTGATTGAGTCTTCACACGCAAACAATATTCCTAAAAGCTCCTTTTTGGTCTGTGCGTATCTGGTTTCTGCCTCAGTCAGTGATTTGGATGCATATGTCACTGGCTGCCAACAATCTTCATGTTTCTGTAAAACCACTGTACCTAACGCAGACTGTGAAGCGTCTGCTGAGATTTTAATAGGCCTTCCTGGTGCATAGAACTTCAACATTGGTTCTTCTATCAGTTGTTTTTTTAAACCTTCGTATGATTCCTCCTATTTTGCACCCCAATACCACTCATTTTTATTCTCTGGGAGTTTTCTCAAAGCTACTGCTTTGGTAGATTAGGTGTGAATTTTCCAAGATAAGTAACCATTCCCAGGAATCATTGGGCATCTTTCTTTGACTGAGGATGTGGCCTCATTTCAAGACCCAACCCTTGGCCCTGTGGGAAGCAACACAGGCAGAATCCTCCTGGCAGTGAGCCAAAGTCTGCTGTTCTGGGCGACTTCTTACCTGTGTCCTTTCAGTTTGGGGCATGGGCCCTATAGTCCAAACAGTCTGTAGTGTCTTGCTTGGAGTAGCACCCTCTTGTGGACCTTTTGCAGCATCCTGCCATGGCCTCAGGGTCCCTACACAGGGATGGATGTAAGGTTGGATGGGCCTAGCCCCACAATGTCCTTAAGGTCAAATAGTAAATTTCACTCACTGCTGGGTGTTCCCTAGTCTCCTCACCCATCTCTCTTGGTCAGAGACTTGGTGCTGCTCTCCTAGAGATTGTCCCAGTTGTCAGACTTGTCATGAAGCTCCCCTCATGTAGAGCGGCAGAGCTACCTTCTTCCTCTTTGCCAGTCAGCCCCGAACTGAGGAAGATTTTCTCCTTTTCTTCCCCCTCAAAGCCTGGCATTGGCTGCACATGTTGTGGGGTGGGGCTAGCTGGGTCTAGATGGTCTTTTTAACCCCTTTTCTGCCAGTGTTAGGTTTCTTTGCTGTATCATACGTGCCTTATAGTGATAGACTCAAAGACCTCAATCTATTTAGCTTAAGAGGAGGTTGAGGGGTGACTTGATTACAGACTACAAGTACCTAAATGAGGAACAAATATTTAATAAAGGACTCTTCATCTAGCAGAAAAATATATAACATAGTCTAATGGCTGGAAGTAGAAGCTAGACAAATTCAGTCTGGGTATAAGGCACAAATTTGTAAGGGCAAGAGTAATTAACAACTGGAACAGTTTATCAAGGGCCATGGTGGATTCTTCATCACTGGCAATTTTTAAATCAAGATTGGAAGTTTTTCTAGAAGCTTTGCTCTAGGAATTATTTTGGGGAAGTTCTATGGCCTGTGTCATGCAGCAGGTCAGATTAGATTATTACAATGGTCCTTCTGGCCTTGGAATCTATGAATCTAATGAGGCTCTTGTAGGCTACAGTAACTGGTTTCTCTCTCTCTCTCCCTCTCTGTCTCTCGCACACACACACACAGAGTGGCCAGCAGCAGGTCTGGCTCCTAGGCAAGGCAGCCATGGGTCTCTGCACACTGCCCCTGCCCCGAGGGGGGCGGTGCCTGTGAGCGAGAGCCAGGCAGAGCCGCTTTAGTACCTCCACGTAGGAGCCAGACCTACTGCTGTCTGCTTCTGGGGCGCAGCGCAGTCTGCAGTGACAGGACAGGGGGAGCCTGCCTCTGCACCATGGCTGCACCGCTGACTGGGAGCTGCCAGCGGTAAGCCCGTGCCCCAACTCCATGCCCGATCTCTTGCCCCAGCCCTGAGACTCCACCCAAACCTGGAGCCCCCTCCTGCACCCCAGCCTAGAGTCCTGACCCTGTTCTGCACCCTAACCCCCTGCCCAGCCCAGAGCCCCCTCCCACCCCTGAACCCCTCATTCCCAGCTCCATTGAGTCACAGGCATCAACAATTTTATTCAACTGGGTCACTGCTAATGCTGAATGCAGCCGATGAAGTGAGCTGTAGCTCACGAAAGCTTATGCTCAAATAAATTTTTTAGTCTCTAAGGTGCCACAAGTACTCCTTTTCTATAAACCTGCTAAAGTTTCTCATTCTACAATGTGCTTGCATATAATTCTTTGTGGTCAAGCAAGTCACAGAGGAATTAATCTCTAGTTCAGTCATAATTGTATGGTCTCATTATTTCCATTCTTCAGCCACTTTCTGGTTTTCTGCAATGTTTTGCATTTGAAATTCGTCATTGATCCATATTATTCTTCATGGGCTTGGATCTTCATCTTATTTTATCTCCTGTTCCCTTATACTCCAACCTTGAAACATAAACTGGAAATGGCAGAAATCAGAGCCTCTGAGTTTGCACCAAGAGTGGGGATCTTTATGCTATTACATCAACTCCTTCTGTCACTGTTTAAAAGTAGGTTAAGAATCTGTGTTTTCTTGATTATTTTAATTGGCTTAAGTGAACTTTGCATTCATTTGATCATATGCCACTTTGTGATATTTATCCAGAATGACACTATTAATATAAATGTATGAATGTCAGCTAGATATGGAAGGAAGGCATGTTTTGGCCTAAGACGTTGATTTAAGAAATTGTCCAAGCAGAATTAATTCATGTGAAGAAAAATATTTCCCACATAATGCTCCCACGGTCAGTGTTTGTGTGTTCTCTCATCTGTTATGTAAATTATGGTAGTGCACTTTTCAGCAACCTGAGCGGCTTTAATTAGTGCATCTAAGATTTTTTTTAACTTTTAATTTTTACTTTACTGAAACAATAAAACATACCCCTGGATGAAGGATTTTCCAATTTTTCTGTATTCTATATTCTCTCCCTTTTTTGTACAATTACTGTACAAAGACCCTCTTATCTAATGTACACCAATCAAATGTTCCTTTTTGCAGCAGTAGTCCATATTTCATAAGTAATGATTCTGTGCAAATTACAGTATGGGATTTAACAGGAAAGCACTGTAGGAATTTTTTTCTTTTAAATTACAGTACTATGACTTCAATCTAAGGAAATTTCAGTCCTGCTAAAACGTGGGAAGAACAAGTAAATCTTGTTGGTTTGTTCATTCAGGTTCAATTTCAAATACTGTAGAAATAAAGAACTATCATATATGGTAGTGAAGCTAACATATGGACTTTAACATAAAATACCCAGTACAAGATGGAAGACAGATGTTTTATCTTCACTTACGAAGTGGGATAATTCACTTGTTCTGTAAGTTAGCCCATCTCTAGTTGCTCATGAAGATCGCATAGCAGAGGAAATAAAGAGTAGATGATTGATGTCTATTACTGTATGTATCTTCATAAACAAAAAAGAATGAGTGGCACAGTCATGAGAGAATTATCCACCACTCTTCTCAAAAATAAATTACATAAGAGATCAGCATCAGACAACGTCATTAAAGTTCAGGGTTGTACAGCAAGTAACATACATGAGAAATAAGTAAATATCAAGAATGTTATAGTTAAAAACCTTTACTCTTTTAAAGTATGGAAATAGTGAAATGTACATAATGATTCAAATCTCCTTGCAGATTATATAGTCTCTAACAAACCTACTGATGTTAAAATTTACTGTAGAGTTTCCAATAACAACCTTAACTCTGACCCCTATTTGAGGTTTTTCATGTAATACAAAAATGACATGGCTAAATGACTAAGGCATGGGATAAGAATTCAGCTGTGCAAGGTGCACACACAACATTAGCTTTGCCCCCTTGTGTATTGTGTGGTATGATACATTCTTTAATTACATGATTACATACTATTTTTTTCTTCTGAGCCCCTCATCCATTGTTTAGGCTATGTACTTCAAAATGAATGAAACCAGACTTTGGTGTATTCTTGCTTCATTGTGAGCCAAATTCTGTTCATTCTTAAACTAGAATAAATCTGGTTAACTCCACTGAAGTCAGCTGAGTTATGCTGGGTTTGTACTAATGTAACTGGAGAAAAAATTGGCCCAAGTGAGGATTTTGGATGGTGCATGGTTTGGTAAGCAAGACAGTGTAGTGAAAAAAATAGTAGTCACGGTGATGCTTGCAGGCTTAACAGGGGCCAGTGGATGAGTAAGGAATGTACTTGATAAACAAGCAGCAAGGACTAAATTATTTCATGGCGTAGACTCTCTGGTGCAGCGTAGCAACTTTATGATGCACTGCCAGCTCATCTGGCCCTAAAGCTAGTGTAATCAGTCTAGGCAGCCTTACCCTGGTGTAAAACTGATCATGGTAGTGGCTTGGACCTGAAATAAGCATTCTTATACCACTGCCCTTTCCTGTGGGGACATAATTAGGAAAAGGGAGCAAAGCTGGGGTGTATCTGAACTTTATGGATCATCAGATGCAATTCCAGCATCTTGTGGTTGTTTTCAGCTGTCTGGGGGCAGCTGTAACATGGTTCAAGGGAAGCAGAGCTGCAGCAGGATCAGATGAATGCAAAGGTGAATTTTAAGCAACCTTTGCATCACCTTACCCCCTTGATCATCATTTTGTGTGCATCAGCATGCTCCAGGATCTAGCTTATGTATTTAATTTTTAAATGATTTAAGGAAGTATTTAATTTAAATTAATTAATATAATTTTGACAGAGAAAATTAATTATTTGATGCATGAGCAACTGCATTTTGTGCTGCTTTCCCTGCTTGTCTGTTCTAATAAATTACCTAAAAAGAAATGTCCTCCTCTGTCTCACTCAACATAAAATTAATGAGGCAGGGGGTCCTGTGGAAATAATAGCATGTGATCTTGTAATTAAGGACTTTATTGTAATGCAGACACACACAAGGAGACAGAGTGTAAGTGTACTTCTGTTATGAAAAGTGACTTTGTATAAATGGCACTGTAGGGTTCCAGTTTCATTGTCTCAACAGTCTCCAAATCCAATATGCCAAGTGGTCAAATAAAAGACCTTGTTTTTTCTAAGTGCCAACCCTGCAAACTCTCAGCCTGTGTTCCAAGAGTCAAACTGGGTTCTTTCCATCTTGTACTTCATCAACGGTAATAGCTTCAGCAAGACAAATTCTACCTTCATTTATATCTTTCCAACACTATGGTCTTCACTGCACTCATCCAGATATAATTGTTTGGAAGGTGGTAAACAAGTCCACTGATTGAATAGTGAGAAGATGACAATGTTACATACTTATTTTCAGAGGGAAACCCCATTTTAAAGTTGTACAGCTATCTTTACGTTAAACAATTCCTAACTTTTGAGCGTTTAACTTTTCAACCTTTTTGAAGTATGCACACGCACACATCCCAGACCCAGATCTCTAATTCATTTTGGGTGCTCTGCATTGCTCCCGCAACCTGAGGATTCCCCTTTTGTAAGGAGAATCCCTGGGTAGCATGAAATCAACACAACATCTCTACACCATCCCCCATCTTGCCCCCAGGTTAAGAGGCATTTCCAAAAGAAAGGGAGCATGGCCAGTGTGTCCCACACCTCAGTGATGCCAAGTTGTTCCTTGAGGCAGGGGGCAACTGGGCATAATTTAGAGTAGCCCAGAGATTGTTCTAAATTACACTGGGGAGCATCCTGGTCCTCGGCCAGCATCAGGATTGCAGTAAAGCAGAGCTGCTGTTCAATCACTTTTTGCCTTGCCTTCTTCAAGCTGCATCAACAGTATCCAGGCCGCTTCTGAGATTCTAGCCCTCTGTGTGATGGTGATATCCACGTCATGAACTGCTTTTAGTATGGACTCCTTGAATGGCTCACCTGCAGTCTGCTCATTAATCAGTTGTAAGGACCAATATCTAGAGACTCTTTAGGGGAGTTTTATTCCATTGGGGAGAGAAGATATTCAGTTTTCCAACAATTGCATGTAATCAGAAAGGAGGTGCATACATCTGTATAAGTATTTAACATTTCAAATGATTCAGAAAAACATCAACTTAGATATCTTATGTATTTTTGGAGCCAGAACACAGAACTGATTAATGACTTACAATAAGCTTTCTTAATGTTTAATCAATCAATCCTGGGTGAGGTTTTGAAAGAGGATATGGTACAGCTGTAAACTGATAAATATGTTAAAAATAATTGCCCCAAAGGACACTTTTAATCTTTTATCTGAATAGTTATTCCAAGATTTTGCACTAGTCTATTCTTGAATTAATGTCATCAGATACTTGTGAATAAAGATAGTTAATAGCCATACTTACAATATTTGAGCAAGTAATTTAGGACAGGAGAGGAAGTTGGTTCTATCTGCATCTCTGTGATGTCTGATGAAGGCTTACCAAATCAGTGGAAGTATATCCACATATTATCATATTTGTAAATAAACTAAGAATTATATTTGTAATGACTCAGTGTCTGACATTTTTCAGAGATCTTCAACAAGATCTCAGAACATCCTTTTTCTCCCAATCCTCTGTAGGCTAAAAACTGCCTTTAACAAGTGCTGTGGAAAAAGTGGTTGGAATCTGTAGATATAGTTAAAATTTGAATTAACTTGCAGGGCAATATTTTTAAGAGATAAAAGGCCAGATCTATATTGTAATGTGGTATATTAGCCCTTTAAAGATAAAGGGGGCCACAAGACTCAATTCCGTGGAGCTGAAATGACAAAGGCCCAGGAAATGTCCACTGTTCCTTTAAGGGCCTAGAATCAGGAACCCTATAGAGTAGGGTGGGGCAGGGGTCTGCTGTCTTCTAGCCAATGGGGAGGAGCTCTCTGAAGAAGGGTAGTATATAGACTGCCTTCTCCTTCAGAGCAGGGCAGATGCTGGCAAGAGAAGGAGGCCACTGTCTGACCTATAAGGCTAAGCTCCAGTAGAAGACAGTTGTGCTCAGTGGAGGAAGAGCCATAGGTAAGTGGGAACCTTTGGATTACAGTGATGGATTTTATTGATAGGACTGTTTGTGGTCATTAAACCAGTCCCCAGGAGAGAGTTTAGAGGGTTCCTCTTATAAGAGAAGCAGTGGTGGATCTGTAAGGGGCCTTGAAGACTGAGAACAGAGGGAGGCTGCTGCAAAAGGAACTCTGGTCATGAGGGACTCTTCAGGAAATGGCAGCTCTGGTACATACATATAGAATATGAAATAAATATTCACCTGGATTATGCATACAATCATCACAGTTGTTTGAGCAGGTTAAGAAATCATATGTACAAGCTATTTAGATGCCTAATTAGTGTTTTTATTCACATTTGCCTGTGCATCCCAGTAACATGCAGTCATTTGTGGCTGTGCTTTTGGGGCCACGGTCTGAAAGTGCTTGGAGACTGCTGTGTGCAAACAGCAGAACTCCAGTTTAAAAACAAGCAAAAAACCTTGGCCCTTACACTTATCAGAGAAAACACAACATTTTCATTTGCCTTATCAAAGGTCCCTTGATGGTGCTTTTATGATCCCTAATTCTGGATTATTTCATGAGATTATTTCAAAGTCTAGCATGATTGACTTTTACACTATATTATAACTTTTTTAAAACCTAAATATATAATGTTAATTGACTGGTGCTCTCATTGGCAGTCTCCATCATTACTAGCACCCTTAAAGACTGCAGGGAGTCAAGAGTCTGAAAGGACTTGGAGGCTGTAGGTCTTTCTCACTCCTAGATCAGTCTAAGGGTATGTATCAATAGCAGCTGGGAGGATGCTTTCCAGCATAGGTAGATAGACACATGCTAGCTCTGATTGAGCTACAATGCTAAAAATAACAGGTTGGTCATGGCCGCATGTGTAGCAGCTCTGGCTATTTACATTAGTACCTACCCTGGAGAATGGACAGGATTGTACTCGGGCAGCTAGCCCAAGCTACTACCCATACTGTTGTGACCGCACTGTTTTTGGTGTACTAACTCAAGCAGAGCTAGTGCATGTCTGTGTCGCCAAGCTGGGAAGCACCCTATGCTTTGTAGTCATAAGAGTAAGCAAGTAAACATGCTGAGTCACACTGATGGAGCAGTGTTCTGACTCTTGTACTGGCACCATCTGTGCCCTGAATAAAGTGCTCAGGGCTTTCAAGCAGGCACCTTCCACCAGCACCATTGTCACAGCTGTTTCCTGTTTTAATTAAAAACTAATGTTGATGCTATTAGCTCATAGAAATGTAGGGCTAGAAAGGTCCTTGAGAGGTCATCTAGTTCAGCCCCCTGTGCAAAGACAGGACAATGCAGAAAAAGAAATCTCCTAATCTTTGGCTGGAAAGGAAGAACAGAAAAAGAAATGATTACCACCTCCTAGCACAGGCAGGGGAGTGTCACTCTGGAGATTAATGAGATGCAAATTGGGTTTAAAGTTGTCTCAATAATTAAATGATCTTGTAATCTTTAGGGTAATGAAAGAATGCTTGAGACCAATATAACTACAGTAAGTGTAGTTGTTACAGTATTTCAAAATAAAGTAATATTGAGAGGTAGGCTTTTGGTTTTCTTCTAGCAAAGTCCCTTGGTTTTTGGATATCTAAGGATACATTTGAGCATGAGTCTTGCTTATTGAAACCATTATTTTCATTGGTAAAATACCATTCTGCCAAAACAATCATTCCTTTTTTGTGCTCTGTTGGCACAAGATCTATGTATTTTTGGGGGACTACAGCAACTAAAGAGTCACTAAAAAAGAAATACCGAGAGTGCGAGGAGGAGGAGTCTAATCTACCACTTTTCATTTTTATTATATTCAGTGTCCCAATTCCTACTCTTGCTACACAGCTGTGAGAAGAATTTGGTGTCTTGTGGTTAGAAATAGGCCAAACAGTTTGGCAAACATCAGTTGTCATTGCAAAGGGGCGGGGTGGGGGCCATATTCTCAGAGTTACAGTGGATATTTTGTGTATGGCCATGGAATTTGTGCCAGAATTATGAAGGTATTTAGGCACTTAAAGATAGGCACTTCTGAAAATTCAGTTAGGTGCCTAACTCCCTTGATTTCAGTGGGAGTTAAGTGCTTTTGAAAATACAATAAGGCACCTATCTGCATCTTTAGGTACCTAAATACCTTTTAAAAATTCGGCTCTGCATGTTTACCTGTCTCAAACAAGCAGATGGAAGTTCAAACAACTGCCCTGGGCTATGCACATGCTTCTCCTTACATCTGAAACTACATCCTCTCTGAACAGCACTGATAAATACCATGCTTCTGAATTGGTTTTCCTGATGAGTTGTGGAATTATTTTCAATACATACCTGATGGATTTTTAGTATGTCTGAGAGTCTGACTTTGTGTATGCAATTCCCAGTCCACATAGCCATACCTTTTGGATAGGCTAAATTTTCAGCATTTAACCCTTCTAAATGATTAGTCCTCCTACAGAACACAACCACACCCCAAAAGACATGTGCCTCTCCCTAGTACACACAGACATTATGTGTTCACATTGGACCACTTCTTGAAAGTCCACAGGCAACATATTCTACTTTCCTGTGCAGAATACAGCGCACACGTTCCCATTCAGGTGCTTATGCAGCTCTGAAAATTCTGGCTCTTGTACTGGGTTTGTCCCCTAATGAGATCACAGCTCTGCACCATCTCTTCTTTCTGCTTCATCTCACCCACAGTGGTCACTTACAACTCTAAGTTTGTTCCAGTGCATCCGATGCCTACAACTCCAAAAGGACCAACCACAAAGTGGCTTCCTATTTGAACAATAGTTACAGGAATATACGGTAAGCAGGAAGGCCAAGGCATGATTGGAGTTGCCACTAGCAAGGGATATGAAGGGTAAAAAGAAGGGTTTCTACAGGTACGTTAGTAACAAGAAGAATGTCGGGGAAAGTGTGGGACCCTTACTGATGTACTCAATGCTTTTTTTGCCTTGGTCTTCACAGATGAGGTCAGCTCCCAGACTGCTGTACTGGGCAACACAGTATGGGGAGGAGGTGAGCAGCCCTCAGTGGTGAAAACAGGTTCAGGACTATTTATAAAAGCTGGACATGCACAAGTCCATGGGTCCAGATCTAATGCATCCAAGGGTGCTGCGGGAGTTAGCTAATGTGATTGTAGAGCCATTGGCCATTATCTTTGAAAATGTGTGGTGATTGGGGGAGGTCCCAGATGATTGGAAAAAGGCTAATATAGTACCCATATTTTAAAAAGGGAAGAAAGAGAACTGGGGAACTACAGACCGGTCAGCCTCACTTCAGTCCCTGCAAAGTCATGGACCAGGTCCTCAAGGAATCCATTTTGAAGCACTTGGAGAGGAAGGTGATCAGGAACAGTCAACATGGATTCATCAAGGGCAAGTCATGCCTGACCAACCTGATTGCCTTCTATGATAAGATAACTGGCTCTGTGGATATGGGGAAAGCGGTGGATGTGATAGATCTTGACTTTAGCAAAGTTTTTGATACGGAGTCCCACAATATTCTTGCCAGCAAGCTAAAAAGTATGATGGATTGAATGAATGGACTACAAGGTAGTTAGAAAGCTAACTAGATTATCAGGCTCAATGGGTAGTGATCAACGGCTCGATGTCTAGTTGACTGCTGGTATCAAGCAGAATGCCCCCAGGGGTTGTTCCTATTAACATCTTTATTAATCTGGATGATGGGATTAACTGCACCCTTAGCAAGTTAGCAGATAACACTATGCTGGAGGGTAGGGATAGGGTCCAGAATGACCTAGACAAATTGGAGGATTGGGCCAAAAGAAATCTGAGGTTCAGCAAGGACAAGTGCAAGGTCCTGCACTTGGGAAGGAAGAATCCCATGCACCACTACAGGCTGGGGACCAACTGGCTAAGCTGCAGTTCTGCAGAAAAGGACTAGGGAATTACAGTAGGAGCATTGCCAGCAGATTGAGGGAAGTAACTACTCTCCTCTATTTGGCACTGGTGAGGCCACACCTGGAGTATTGCATCCAGTTTTGGTTCCCCCCCCACTACAGAAGGGATGTGGACAACTTAGAGTCGAGCGGAGAGCAATGAAAATGATTACGGGGCTGGGGCACATGACTTACGAGGGGAGGCTGAGGGAACTGAGGTTATTTAGTCTGCAGAAGAGAAGAATGATGGGAGATTTGATAGCAGCCTTCAACTACCTGTAGGGGGGGTTCCAAAGAGGATGGAGCTAGGCTGGTCTCAGTGGTAGCAGATGACAGAACAAGGAGCAATGGTCTCAAGTTGCAGTGGGGGAGGTCTAGGTTGGATATTAGGAAAAAACTATTTCACTAGAAGGGTGGTGAAGCACTGAAATGGTTTGTGTAGGGAGGTGGTGGAATCTCCATCCTTAGTGATTTTTAAGGCCAGGCTTGACAAAGCCCTGGCTGGGATGATTTAGTTGGGGTTGGTCCTGCTTTCAGCAGGGGATTGGCCTAGATGACCTCCTGAGGTCTCTCTCAACCCTAATATTCTATAATTCTACAGAAAGTGCTGGTATATTTGTAGCAATAATGAACACACTAGTTTGTGCAAATTACACTTTTCTAGATCTCAGGGGTATATTCTGGAAAACAAAGATTTGTTAAAATAAAGCTTGCTGAATTTTTTTATAAACATAGAATATTTGAGGGAACATGAAGCCTCTATAGTTGTTTCAGAACTTCTGAAACATTCTGGCATCTGCATTTAAAATGCAGATTCTTTTTAAATGCAGATTCTTTTTAAAGGGGGGACTTTCCCATTTGATAGTGTTGAGAATCACTGGATGGTGCTCTTACAGATGTTCTTGTAAGTTCTCTTTAGCTAAATATATGGGCATTTAGATCTTGGCAGCAATGCCTCATTGTTAGTTGTGAGGCAGTTTCTTTTCAAAAGCCATGTGCATCACCAGTAATGATTAGGGCCCTACCAAATTCACAGCCATGAAAAGCACATCACAGACCATAAAATCTGGTCTTCTGTGTGCTTTCCCCATACAGATTTCACAGGGGAGACCAGCCTTTCTCAAACTGGGGGGGCCTGACCCAAAAGGGAGTTGCAGCAGGCAGGGTGACAAGGTTATTTTAGGGGGGCATCAGTATTGTCATCCTTACTTCCATGCTACGGCTGGCAGCAGCTCTGCCTTCAGAGCTAGCTCCTGGCCAGCAGCCGCTGCTCTCCAGCTGTCCAGGTCTGAAGGCGGTGCTGCCACCCGCAGCAGCGCAGAAGTAAGGGTAGCAGTACCACAGCCTCCCCTACAATAACTTTGTGGCCCCTCAATTTTAGGACCCCTACAATTGCAGCACTCTGAAATTTCATGATTTTAGCTATTTAAATCTGAAGCTTATGATTTTTAAAATACCGTGACCATGAAATTGACCAAAATGGGCTATGAATTTGGTAGGGCCCTCATAATGATTGTTCATTGCCTAAGTCACTTTGATAGGAATTCTGTCTTAGGTGCAGAGCTGTTGCCTATGAGATACCCAAGCAAACACACGCCTATTCTCTTTCTTTTTTTAAGAGGCTGGGGGAGGTATGTGTGCACATGGCTGTACATTTTTCAAAAGCTCTTAAGTCTCAAAGATTTTTGTCAAATGGACTTGGGCTCCAAAGTGACTTATGTGGCCTTTGAAAATTGGATTTAAGTGCTTTTGAAAATTCTACTCTACACCCCTTTAGGAACAACATCAGAGTTCCACATTAGGCAAGTAAATGCTTTCAGGAAACAAGCCCAGGTCTCTTCAGAGTGGTAGAGCTGGACACACATACAGGGCCACCAGTTCAATGACCCTTTGGAATATAACTCTAGATCTGAGCCTAACCATTGTTTTAACACTTAAATCATCTTTAAAAGGATTTTTAAATAGTGAATAAGGGGCTAAATGTGCATGGACTACAAACATTTATTTGAACATAGTTGTGCCAGTGTTAAATGCTATAAAAAGAGAACAAATACATGATTCCATCTGAATGAGACAGGAAGGAGGGGCTTGTGGTTAAGGCCCTGAACTAGTTCTTCAGATCAGCATTCAATTTCTGACTCTACCTTAGACTTAATGTGTGGTGTTGGGGCAGTTTCTCTGCTACATCTAGCTTCCACTGGGCACAGCAGTGCAAAGGAGCTCTCATGGATCCAATTGTGGCCTCCTGATTCTCCACACCTGCCCTAGTTTAAGGAACCTAGAGTCCGTACTAAATTGATCCAGTGGAGATAGCCACACTCAGTATACTCCTTGCACTGGTTCTGTGATTTCTGGGGGCTGCCAAAGATATCCCCAGCAGTGAAATTAAGGGTGATATCCATTCTGTTTTCCAATGGATCTGCTCCTTTCTCTTTGTAACCTAATGTAAAATTTGTATATAATCCTTACCTTATCTCTGGTGTCAAAGTACAAGCTCTTCAGGGCAGGGGCTCTCTCAGTAAACATCTGTGCAGTGTCTGGCAGGGTGGAGCCCTGATCTGTTTGGGGCCCCTAGGCGCTACTGTAACTAAATTAATAATCCTGCCATTGATACCCTTATTGGCTCATTTTTAACGTAGCTGGTTGGGGGAGAACTTGTATGTCAAGTTTGTAATGAAAGCGTGTCCAGATACTACTGCTGCAGATTTGTGGTTAAGATCTCAACCTTCCCATCACAGCAAATCCTCTTTCTAGCTCAATTGCTCTAATACACAATGAGGCTGCAACTCTGTTAAAAGCATTTCTAATGCCTATAAGAAAGTAATACAGTAACAGACTATACAGCACATATGGAAAGACGATTCAGCTCATTTAAGGAAAGCACTGGATATCCGTACGTTGTTAGATGCCTGAAGCACAATTCCATTACACAGACTTTTAAGATGGATTCTATTCATTTCATAAGCTTTTGTCAAACTCAATTAATTTAAAACACTGCCTGCAGACCCCTTGAAAAGTCCATGGCTCTTTAGGTCAGTTTCTATGGCAAGGGTTATAAAACTCTGGTCAGGTTCCCTAAGTAGCAAGTCCGCTGCAGCATTTACACACCAGTATTGATAACAGCCCCCTCTCAATCCCTTCAGCTGTAAAATTCTTGTTCTCTTCAATACCAAGTTAGGTGTAAAATATGGGATGTATCCTTTAATCTACAGGGGAGGTTCCAACCTAAAAATATGCCCAAAGGAAAGGTTTGTTTGCATCTTACCACTGACTGACCCATTCCTACACTCACACAATGAAATTAAAGCTATGCTGATTATCTCCACTTCTTTAATCACAAATCAGACCTGAGGCAGACTTGATAAATACTGCATTTGCATGGAAGAATTTTGGCATTAACTTTCCTCCCTAATAACTATAATAGCTGCAGGAGAGAACATAACATTAGCAGAATGCCCTTGGAGTTTATTTGATAGGCTGTGGACTCTTCTGTCTTGTCACTGGGTGTATAGTTGTGTCTGCCAGCAGCACTGTAAATTGAAGTCCTGTCAGTTTACACCATAAGCACTCTTACTCCCCTAAAGGCTTATCTCTGAATAACACCATTCATCTCAAAGAATCCCAGAAAGCTTTGCAGACTCTGATAAAAGATAGATGTATAGGAACTGTTTCACCAGGCTTTGCCTAGGGGCAGCAACCCACCCATATGGTGTAATTATATGGATTGGGCTTTTAGATGAACTACCCATACCACTTTCTGAAGCACGTACATCACAAGTCATGGAGGGTGGGGGGAAATCAGTATCTGACAACTGTGTACCCCACAGTTTACATCCTAGATGAGAAATATGGAGAATTGTGATATCAAATACCAGTCTGTGGTACCAGTCTGTGGTCTTGGCAAACACTGGCTGTAATGTTGACCACTGTGTGACTTTATTGAAAGGGTTCCCCCATCCAAGCACTGACCTGATCCAACCCTACACAATTTGTGAAATCTGACCAAATCAAAACACACTTTGAAAATGGAATTTTCTATGCAGGTCATCTAATGCTGATGCCTTTTTTATGTACAATATAAAAAATGGAGCAGTCAAATTACCCAAGATTTGGGGACAGGCTACTTCATGTGGACAGATTTTCCTTAATCTTTCTAATATAAATTCCACTTTGTAGGCATGTTGATCTCTGGATTAGAGAGACATGGTGCATGAAGTAATATCTTCTACTGGACCAACTTCTGTTTGAGAGAGACAAGCTTTTGAGTTTATGTAGAGCTTTTCTTCAGGTCTGGGCAACTAAGGCCTGGTCTACACTACACTGTTAGGTTGACATGCTGCCTAGCAAATTTTGGGAAGTTGCTTGGAATCAGACCGGAGAACCTAATTGCAATAACTGTTCTCATATACCAGATACCCTGTAGGACCTAGCTAACACCTCCATACAACCATTTTAAGGTGGGTTGATATGATTCCAAACTCGGTTGGCTGTGAAATACATATCAGTACCCACGGCAGAATGTGCCAACAGTAAAGAATCACAGGAGGAATCACTTTTTTATTATGAACAAAGGCCCAGATTTTTAAAGGTAATTAGGTGCCTAAGTCCTATTTGGAGATCAGCACCTAACCACAGCTGGAGTACTGTGTCCAATTCTGGTCATCAATGTATAAAAAGGATGTAGAGAGAGGATCCTGAGGTTAGGGTTGACCAAGGTTAAAGATGACCAGAGGGATGGAACGGAGTATCTTTAGTTTGGAAAAGAGGAAATTAAGGGGGATGTGATAGTGGTCTTCAAATACTTCAAAGGATGCCATAAAAAAGGTGGAGGAAAGTTGTTCTGTCTTGCCACATGGGTCAGGACAAGAGGCAATGTGTTCAAACTACAGCATCGCAGATTGAGATTAAATCTCAGAAAATTTTTCTAATTTAAGAACATTAGGACAACAGAACAGATTGCCTTGGGAGGTTGTTGAAGCTCCTTCACTGGAGGCTTCAAAAGGAGGCTGGATAGCCAGCAGTCTTGGCTCGTTAAGCCACAAGAAATCCTGCATCTTGGCAGGTGGTTAGACTAGATGACCATTACAGTCCCTTCTGACTCTATTCTATCTATTGAAATCCATTGGAGTTAGGTGCCTAAACACCTTTAAAAATCTGGCCCAAAGACACCAACACAGGACAAGCAACTTTATTAGGAAAACATTTCCTCTGAAGCTTCTGCCTGAGCTTCATTGAGCTTCGTCTGAGTACATTTTGTGGCTGTCTTTTGCCTAGCTTTAAGTCAGTCACAGAAAGAAACAATGCACATCCTTATAGGTACTGGATATTTAAACATATATTTCTTGTCACCCTGGAGAGCTATGTTTCCCGAGTTCTTTCTCACACAAGCCTAGAGAACTATCAGGGCCTTAGCTGGACACAGCAAAAATCTACATAATGGCACTATTTCCCCCCACGGGTCTAAATTGTTTTTTTTTTGTGAGGGGAATAGAGCATTCAGGGAAATGCTGATGTCTGAGGTAACCACAATCCTGTGGCACCAGAGCCACTTAGCCTGTGACCTCATTTGTGATATCTAAGAAGGTATCCAGCAATAACCACACAGCCATTTGTTCCTCATTGAGTAAACATGCTATCGTACTCTAATTTTTTTTAGAAAGATTTAATAGGAGTAAAAGCTTTAAACAGAAGCATCAGTTCATAACTTAAAGAATTGTATGGTATATAAAAGAAACCATTTGGCTAATGTTCATTCTGAAACGGAAAATAATGTAGCTACCTGTTTTCTACCTTTCAATGGCTGCTGTTATCCTCTACAGGAAAATGATATACAAATGAGAAAATATGGAACAGAAGGTGGTGGGTTTGCTAGATGCAGATTTGTGTTCAGGACCTAATGGCCATCTCTTTATTGATATTGTATCAAATCTGTTTGTGCTATTACAGGCTCAACACTTTGAATAATTATGAGCACTACAGCAGTAGGATAAATGTGTTGCCATTTCAAAGCCATCCTGTGTAGCTGAGTATCACTAGAGTGGATTACAAGTTTTCAAACCTGACCATCTTGCAGCTAACAGACTATAAATTTAAGTTCTTATAAGCATGAGCTGAGGAAATTACTCTTGATTGGATTTAAAAATCCATATATATATATAATATCCAGTGTTGAATCTTTAGGTTTCTTTTTTATCACTGAGCTAAACATATTTGTTTTAACTGCTTCCAAAAGCACCTACAGTAGTTACAAAAAGGGGTTTAACTCATTTTCTAATTCTGGGTAAAGCTGTTTGCACACATTAAGATAAGCAAAATTAAATTTTAAACTGACAGTATATTGGAGGAGATAACCATGCTTTATGTCTGGGAGCAGAATTCCAAACCCCTGATTTGGGGGCAGCCAACATTTATCAATCCTTATGAGTCTTAATTTAACCCAGAATTTCCAGTTTATTATGATAAAATAAAAATATACCAATAGCATGATCAGTTTTTGGAAGACTGATTGAAATATATCTGAGAACTATCTATATTCCTGGCAAATGCTTCTCCCCCTCCCCCCCACACACACACACAAAAAACAGCTTATTAAATCCAATATTATCTGGTACATAAGAAACCTAGGGTAAGGCCTACTACATAAAATAGGGACAAAATTCATCCCTGTTCAGAGAATCAGAACAAAGCCAATATATAACTTAAAGTTAAGATTGGAATAACATTGGTTTGTCACATTGTCAATACCTTTAACATTAGACACTGGCTTTCTTTAATATTCCATTAACTTATTTACCTATAGACTCTAACAAAATGTTCCCCAACAGAATAGTGGTTTAAACATAGGCTCTTGGAGAAGTCTATTGTCTATTCCCCTAATGCAGCTAGATTGACTCACCCGACAACAATTCTAATTTAAATAGGCATTCATATAGATACTATAATCATTCTGTTTACCTGTAATAAAAACAGTATCTTTTTTTATATAAACAGTAGTGTACAATATAAGAATATATTACAGTTGAGGTTAAAATTCCTTTCATTTCTGAGAAAGAATGAAGTGTTCAATTTCTACTAACCATTCATGTATATCTACATACACATAAACCTTCATGCATATTAATTTATCCACATAGATTCATTTATTGCTCACTATTCAAACCCTGCTTTGAAGACAGAATTATTTAATTTCCTCATGGGATTTTCTATGGTGCACATCATTAATGTCTGTCACACTTGGATACTGGAATGAATTTATTTTCACAAAACCTTTGTAAGGGGAAGAGGTGGTGTAGTCATCCTTTTACAGATGGAAAAATGAGGCACAACGTATAGGTCCAAAGTTTCCACTAATTTTGGGTGCCCAATATGAGACCTCTCAAACCTGACTTTTTTTCCTAGAGTTCTTAGCATTAGATCGCTCTTTATCTCTGCCAAACACCACTTTTGACTTCAGTCACAGCAGTAAGTGCTCAGCATTTCTGCAAATCAGACCCCAGGCTATCAAATCAGGCACCCACAAAATAAGGAACAGGCAATTAGTAGCCACCTGTGAAAAGTCTGTTTTAAATGTCTAGTCTAGAATCACACCGGAACTCTGTCCCTGAGGAAGGGATAGAATCCAGTTAGCCAGGGCAGCACTCAACTTCCTTAATCCTAAAACAGTCTTTTTCCCCACTTCCTGCAAACCCCTACCTCATTCCCTGCACAGCTGTATCTCTGTGGGTGGGGCTTGGTACTGCTGCTGGAATTGCTGCTGCTGCTGCTTTCCCACTTTTGGGGAGTGGCATGGAACTCTCCCCCAGATTCCATCCACTCCCCCACAACTCCTGCTGATGAGGACCCTCTGATGGCCTACTAGCCTGCCCATCTCCACTCACCTGCCCTGGGACTATTGCACCAGAGACTCTTATTGCAAGCTCATGTGGGTGGACTTGCCCCCTTTGAACTTTCCCTCTTCCCTCCCTTCCCCTCAGTTTGCACTGGGCTGAGTGGCCTGCCTGCCCCTGCTGCCTCCCCCCCACCAAGTTTTTGTTTGCCCCTCCTTCCCCCCACCCCACATAGTTTAGCAGAGAAGAGCAGTTAGCCTCCATTTTCCATACCCACATCCTGCCCTTTGTCATTTTTATCCCTCCACCACCCCTCCTACTTGAACTGTTCTCATCACCTGCTATCAATGATGGATCAAAACATGGCCATATGTGAGGCTTCTGCTCTGTTGTGCATGCAGCTCCCCCACCCTGTACACCCACCCCAGTCCCACCATTATTCAAATGTGGAATCTGCAGAGTGTGGGGGTCCCAGGCCAGGCTGGGTGGGAGGCAGCCCCAGCACCCAGTGGATGGGCACCTCCACCACCAGTGGGTGCACCTTGCTCCAGGTAAGCCTCCTCAGCCCAGGCCCTGCAGTGCAACTGGAGCCTCATCACCCACCAGCACACCCTCTGTCCCATCCCCTCCCACCACTACACTGGGGGAGACCCAGTGTGCCCCCTGCCCCATGGGGGGGCCTATACAGGCTGATTTGTCCCAGGCCCAGCACCCCCGAGGGATGGCCCTGTCCTGAGCACTTCTGGGGCCCCACCTAATCAGTAGCCAACCTGATGCCAAGACTGTGGGTACCAAGCCCATTGCAGCACCCAAGCCTAGTGTCCTAGCCCCTACTCCTGCCCATTCCCCACCTGTGCCTGGTTGAGGTGGGGCTGCACACTGGTTGCTGGGGGCCCTAATCCCATTTGAGACCCCTCCTCTTCCACCTCCCATGCTACTGCCACTCCTGAGGTTATTGCCTTCCCTTTCTCAGGGGGAACCTCCAGGAGATAGTCTTCATATTTCTGTTCCTTGCACCATCAGGGGTTGCTGTGCTCCCTCTACCATGTGCTTCTGTGTCAGGGCCTGAGGTGGTCCTGCGTTCATACCTGCATGAAGGCCACAAGGTCATTTATGGCAAGGGGACTTTAATCTTGTCCTTAAGGCCTCCCCACCTTCAGGCCATGCAGAGACTCCTTTACGGTGCAGGCAGTTCAGCATGGAGCATGCTGGTGCATTGCTTTTTCCACCACTTCCAAGGCTCCTATATGACTAGCAGCTCTTTTATCTTCACTAGAGAAGTCTCCCCAAGACCTCTTTGAGTTGCAGGTCTTTTTACTAGGACCTCCTCAGGATCTGGAACCATTTCAGTGACCAGAACTCTAGTGACTACAAAGGAGGAGGACCTCATCTGTGTGTATGTGGTGGGGGTCCCACTTGGTGCACAGGAGGTTGGTCCTGGCTGGTACCTCTAGAGTCAGGCCTCCTGAACTACAATCAGAGGGACTAGGTGGACCCTGGGGCACTCAGCAGCACATGGGGCTGTCCATCCAAAATATCCCCTATCATGTGCTCCACGAGATGGAGGCAGCCTTGCCTCCTGCTCCTCTTGCTTTCCTTGAGACAGCCCTGCAAGAGGGCACTCCCAGTCTGCCTCCTACCCCAGGACCTCTGGAATTTGTCATCAGGCCCCTGTTCCAGGAGCTTCCCAGGCCACACACAACCTCAGTTGGCTGTACCATATCCTGCCAGTACTGCACCCAGGAAACATCTCTACATGGTCATGCTTCACACCACCTACTTTCTCATCTTCATGTCCCACCCTGACACCAAGTGGTCACCTGAGGAGGGCCAGGAACCCCAGTGGGCCAGTCTGTACTCCACTCTGATCCTATAGCTTTTTGGGCATGTTAGCTGGTGGCTCCTTTACAGAGCTGTGAGCATGAGCATGTACCTGGCACAGGTCATGAATGTCCCTGACACCTCTCCTTTGTGGTGAGAGGGAGTTCCTGATGCATGTGTATGTAGGGTACATGAGACTGCAGCCCCTCTTTCAGCTACTCCAGAACCTCTTTTGAGGTTCTGGCTGCACTTCTCTCTGCATTTCCTCATTTATATACACCCCATCCATTGCCCTGAAAAGTTGTGAGACCTCCTTGTCAACCTCTTCCTGGCCAAGATAGCCATCCATCACTCCAGGAGAAGGAACTGCACAGAGCAGGGCTCACTGCAACTGTGAAGCCTAGTTCCGATCCCTTGTGAAGTCATGCCTCCAAGTAGAGTTCCTCTCGGCAGTGTCCACTAACTCCTTAGTTGCTTTTGAGGAGGAGTGGAGGGCTGATGGGGTGCTCCACTTGATGTCCTCTTCCAGTGCCCTGATTTTTTTTCCTTTGACGTTCACCACCATCCTTACTTGTGGCCTGGGTTCAGTGGCCCCTCACCCTCAGATGAGGGGGAGGTCCTTTAACTTTGCATGGGCTTTGTCCCGAAGTCTCACAGTAACCCCCATAAGAATACACCTTCCAGCTTCTGCAACAAATGAGGCAACAGTCTTTCAGACAACAGCCTCTTTTATTACACAACCCTGATTCACTGCAGAGCAGGTCCAGTCTGTGCATTGAGTGAGGCAGGGGTCCTATGGAAAAAATAGTGAGTGATCATGTAATCGGGCTGTATCGTGATGCATATGCACAAGGCAGCTGAATTAAGGTTTCACAGACAGCCCTAATTCTGGTGTTTCCTACTGGCCGGACCTATAATGGAAGAGACTTACTATATTTGGAGATAGTAGGTGGGTGAGTTCAGGGCGAAGGATAAGTTATTAAGCTGGGCAAATTATTAATAATGAATAATATAGATGTATTTTGCCTCTCTTTCTACTTATAGTGATTTTTTGTGTGTGAGTTTATTCATTATTAGCCAAAATTTATAGAAGGAAAAAAATTAGTCTGATTTATGAGCAGTTTACAGGGGTATCTGAAAGTCAAGTTTTACTGACTGGATGCACAAGTCCTATCATTCTGCTCCCTCATTGGGTGAGTAGAACTGTTGGAATCAAGTTCCTGGTGCATATACTCATGTTTGACTTCAAAACTTGCTTTCGATAAAAACTCTCCAATATTCATTTAAAATTTAGTATTGTCAAGTATTCTGTGAAGTCACTAGAATATTAATGGAAAGCAAACATGAAAGGGGAAAGAATGTAGTCAAAGCAAGTTTGCTTAAAAATCAAATGCATATTCATAGAAAACTGTTTGATATATTTCCCTATCTCTACAATTATCTCTGTATGGTATTTGGAAAGGGAGAAACTACTTGTGTTTTTTTTAAGTTGCATAAATAAAGAAAATTTACACTTTTATGTTACCTTTCATCTGAGGTCTCCAAATGCTGTACAGATATTAATTAAGCATATGGAGATGAGAAGAGACAAGGATCTAAACTGAAACAAAATTAAAGGATGAAACAATACACAGTATTGTATTCTGGGGGAAATTAAGGACCATGGAAAATTTGCAAAGTCAGCTATTACTGCCTGTATTAAGAATTACAGTAGTCTACTCTAAGGACCATAACTGTTACTAAAACTCATTTGTAAACTGCTGTGTGCCACACTGTGGAATTCTGTAATACTTTTGAGATGGGAGACAAGTAGTGATAGGTTTGAATACTTGATAGGCAAGAGGAAATATTGCCATGATCTCCACTGTAATCAAGCTTAAAGGTACAAAAAGAAGGGGCTGTTCAGAGAAACTGGAAGTGCAGCAGCATTTATTCATGGGGAAGTAGATGGCAAAGGGGCTATCAGAACCGTAAAGCTCAAGTACTGCTTAAAAGCATACAACAAGAGGCAGCTCGACACACCTGAGAGATGTTTAATCTTCACTGACAGTCATCCATGAAGCAGTAAAAGACACCTTTGTAGTGGAGATCAAAATAGCAGTTAAACAACTCCAGGGACTACAAAGTTGCCATGGAAGAGTGACTGTATTTTAGAGAGTGAAGTTAACAACTGTTGCAAAACAGTGCCAGTACACTTATGAAATTGAAGAGATCTATCTCTGTCTCTTGCCCCATCAAAACACCTGAGCATGAGTACACTTGAAGTTTGTAACAGTAATCTAATCTAGATTTTAGGCTAGCTGTTGCTTGGTGGCAGTGCATCACTGCAATACAGACAGCCTTGTCATTTTCACTCCATGGTGAGTGGAGCTCAACTGCACAGGAGGGATGAGAGGTTCAGAGTGTCAGCCACGCTGCACTTTGAAAACCCTCTGGTTTAAATAACTAATGGAGCTGCACTGATGGCATTCCTAGAGCAGATGGTGGACCCTGGCTTTCCCAAACCAGATCAAAACAAGTTCCTACCGTACTGAGAAACAGCAAATGCACAATACATCAAGAAAACAAACTCACCCAACAGCACTCCAGCAGTGTATTAAGCTATTATTGCAAAGAGGCACCATTGTCTAACATACTGAACATGGGCCTGGGGGCCAGGAACTCAAGTTCTGATCCCAGTTCTCTCATGAAATCTCTCTTTGGGCAAGTTACCAGAAGCCAGATTTTCCAACAATTTCCACTAAATTTTGGATCCTTTTGGGTTTTTCTGTTGCTTTGTTAAATGTACTGGCCATCTAACATGGAAAACATTTTTCCTCTCTCTGCCTCCTGTACATACAGGATTCTTAATTTGCAAGCTAACAATGGTGGCCCAGGTACATTGTCCCTGTTGCTGGTGCTTTAAGCTCCTATGAGGTACATAATTATGTGTTGTATAACACAAGCCTTTCCACCTTGTCAAATGCATACTGTATTTCTGTCCAGGGTAAAACCCAGGATGTAGTTGGGATATTGCCATGCTTGGGTCTCTTTTCTGTTATGCTGTCAGAGTAGAGTAAGGTCATCTTCACAATAGGACGTTATTCTACTACCAATTGAACGTTGCTATATGCTACTTTACATTACATCTCTTCCTTGAAAATCAAGCCAGTTAAGTGCTGCACCCACAAAGGCCATTTATCACTATAAGGCCAGAAGTCATTTTTGGCCACTGTCCCACAGCACAGAGCTGACCTGCCCCACAAGAAGGTGCAGAAAGAATTTGCTTACTGTGCCATCCCCTCAGGGTGAAGCAATGGGGGGGGGGTGTAAAAATAGTGTAAAGTGAAAGACAACCAGTGAGAAACAGACTATTTGTAATAGGTTCTCCAGAGTCTCATGTTTAATTTTCATTTTATGTTCTGTTCACATGTATCTATCTCCACTTTTATTGTATGTGAGTGAACTGATGCCATTTATTCTTTTTTGGGTTATTCATTCTAATTTAATATCCAGGAGTAATGGAGACCTGAAACCACCTGTGAGATGCTGCCTCCTGGTAGTCATGCTTAATGATTGGAGCAGAGGTCCAAGCTGGATGTAGAGTCAGGACGGGGCCAAGGGTGGCACTAGAATCAAGATCTGGGGACAGACCAGGATCCAAACTGAGATCAGAGTCTGTACACAACCAGAATCTCCACCAGAGTCCAGGTGCAAGCCAGAGACGGAAGCTGGGTATTCAGAGTTCAGCAACAAGTCAAGTCAGTAGCATACCTGGAGTCCAGATACAAGCCAAAGGTTGAAGCCAGGTAGTCTGGGGGAGACAGCAAGCAGAGGCAAGGCTGGAGCAGGTCAGTAACAGGTAGAGTGAGGTCAGAATAGGGCAAGGACAATACTGGAACAGGGCTTGGGGTAGGCTGTGGCAGGAACAGAATCAAGAGCAAGCTGGGAGTTTCAAGAGTTTGATATACTGGAGGGTTTGTGGCTGGGTCATGCTGTTGCACAGAGCAGCTCTGGCAGGGTTGGGGAAATACCTGAGCCTGGGGGTCATCTGACCCAGACTCAGATTAGGGATAGGTTGCTGCCACATGCTTGAGGGCTGAATCACTACAGGCTCTGTTGGAAGGGTAAATCAGTGCAGCTGGATTGTTCCTGCATGCCTGAGTGATGACTCACTGCAGCTGTGTTGGAGGGACACCTATTGAGGATCAAAGGAATTGGCAAGTCTGCCCACATCTAAAAGCCTCAAGCCTAAGGGGAGGTACTACTGGACCTAGAGCTCAAATGAGTTCTGGAGACAACTTTTGAAAAACAAGGACAGAAGTGAGGTCAAAGTCAAAATCAGGGATGCAGAGGGGGAAAACCAAGCAGAGAACCCTGGCCAGTGCCCGCTGCTCCTCAAAGGTATCCAGGGAGCCAGCAGACACAGACCAGAGTAACTCTGCCAGGAGATGCTGTTACCAGCACACTCTTAGAGCACCTACCTTTATCCAGTTCCTAGGGCTCAAGTTGTAACCCTCCTAATTTAGACACCCACCCATAGTCCATTCCTAGGACTCAGGGCGTAACCTTACACTCTGCGGGTTTGCAGGGTCTTCTACCAATAAAGCCTTACACAGTAATATCCTTAACCTCTATTTTTATTAAGTCACCAAAACAGAATGCACACCCTAAGCATACAGTACTCCCCATAAGGCAGATGAACATTTCCTGCAGGCCAGTCAAGATTAGATCATATGGGGACTCCAGTTTCTGCATGATACAGTTGGGCAGTGTGTTGAGATCTGGCATCTCTGATCTTGGGGGTATGTCTTCAACTTAGTTCCAAATAACTTCCTTTTTACCCCAATTTATATAGTGAAACTTGAGTCCTGCTTAAGTATATTTTAACCAAAGTATTACTATCAAGGTTCCTTCCCCACTCTGAACGCTAGGGTACAGATGTGGGGACTGCATGAAAATCTCTAAGCTTACTTTTACCAGCTTAGGTTAAAACTTTCCCAAGGTACAAACTATTTTACCCTTTGGACTTTCGTTGCCACCACCAAACATCTAACCAGTATTTATTATTCTTAGGAAAGAGCCCATTTGGAAACGTCTTCCCCCACCCAAAATCCTCCCTTACCTTTACACCCCCTTTCCTGGGGAAGGCTTGACAAAAATCCTCACCAATTTGCATAGGTGACTATAGACCCAAACCCTTGGATCTTAAGAACAATGAAAAAGCAATCAGTGTCTTAAAAGAAGAATTTTAATAGAAGAAAAAGTAAAAAGAATCACCTCTGTAAAATCAGGATGGTAAATACCTTACAGGGTAATTAGATTCAAAACATAGGGAATCCCTCTAAGCAAAACCTTAAGTTACAAAAAGACAAACAGGAATATGCATTCCATTTAGCACAGCTTATTTTCTCAGCCATTTAAAGAAATCAGAATCTAACACATATCTAGCCAGATCTCTTACTAAATTCTAAAACTCCATTCCTGTTCTGTCCCCGGCCAAAGTATCATACAGACAGACCCAGACCCTTTGTTTCTCCCCCCATCCAGCTTTGAAAGTATCTTGTCTCCTCATTGATCATTTTAGTCAGGTGCCAGCGAGGTTGTGGTCAGGTACCAGCAAGGGTATCCTAGCTTCTTAACCCTCTAAAGGTGAAAGGGTTTTTCCTCTGGCCAGGAGGGATTTTAAAGGTGTTTACCCTACCCTTTATATTTATGACAATTACAAAATAATTCTTTGAATCCTAACACATTGTGAAACAATTCTTTACCCAATCATGCCCCATCACCTTAGTTGATTTAAATCTTGTTATGCAGCAGACAAACAATCAAAGAACCAGACAGAAACCAGATAAACAATAGAGAAGTGGGGACCATAAAAGCAAAGCAATAATGAAATATTTAACACCTACAACTGTTAAGTGATTTCTTGCCAGACAGAATGCTGTGAAACAAAGTTTTCTTTAAACATCTTGCACTGTTTCATTATCTGGTGATTGTGGGTACTATGGATAGGATCTCCTTAACAGCCTGATATTACATTATTTTAATACAATTTAGGTGGAATGCGAGGATGTGACTTTCTGCTTCTTGGCTCATGGCTGCTGCTGCTCCTAATATGGCTGCAGAAAAAGGTCTCGGACCCAGTAGTGAGGCCTAGTGGTTGAAGGAGAGGGTGACATTGGTTGTAGGGTCAAGACTGGGCCAAGGATGGCACTGGAATCCTGATCCAGGGTTAGAACCGAGATCAGAGTCCATAGACAAGCCAGAATCAGGACTGTAATTGGAGTCCAGGTATGACTAGAAGTTGGGTTGAAGCTGAGTGGTCAGTCTGAGGGTCCTGGGAGGGTCAGAAGGCAGAGGCAAGGCTGGAGCAAGTCAGTAACAGGGCTGGAGTAAAGTTGGAGTAGGGCAAGGACAAGGCTGGGACAGGAACAGGATCAGGGAGACAGGAAAGCAAGAAAAAATAGTAATGATTAAACAGCAAGGTTCAAGAAATTGTTCAGTCTAAAATAACTTAAATTTTCAGTTTTTGCAGGATACGTGAAGCCAGTAAACAAGAATATAAAGTGAAAGACCAATAACCAAAGATATAAGAATAAAGAAGTTGTTTGGCACTGATGTGAAGAAACAAGTGGGTAAAGTTAGGTTCCTAAGGCCTTATTTAGACACTTAATTGAATCTCATAACTGCTGGGAAATTATGAGCATTGGCCTCAGTGGTACAGGCTGGGGGCTCAACAATTTCAAAAATCCCATCACTTATTTAAGTAGCAAATACTGTACATGTTTGTTGTAAGGTGCTACTCGTGATCCTGGTAATTAAAGATTGGAGAACCTTACTAGGGAAGAGAAATTGGTTGAAACTGTCACAAGACCATTATAGAAGCCCTAGCTGAACGTTACACTATAGAGACCAACCAGCATGGCTTCTTTAAAGGACAATCATGCCTTTTTCACCTACTAGAATCCTTTGATATCTGTAAAATATTGGCTAAAAAAAACCTCAGATGTATTGGGTTTGACTTTTCAAAAAACCTTTGGAGTCTCATAGCTTCATTCAGATTTTTCATAAATCACATTTTTCCTAGTTACTCTTTTTTATAGGCAGTTTTCCATTAAAGACCGTGGATAGTCCAGCAGAGAAGCAGGATGCATATTTTTATTTTTTTCAAAATGACCCATCAGGGCACTAATTGAGAACAATCAACCTCTTTGTTAACAAGTACCAAATAATGTAATACTAGCACACAGAAGCAAGGGGAAGGTAAAGTGAAGGTGGCCCAGTGTTAATTGGATCCGGACTCAGTTTTTGTTCTGTTCAGTTCAAACTGTTTTCATTCTTACTAGTTTTATTCATCTTTTAAATTGTTATCATAGGTCTGTCTGCTAATTGAGATGGATCCAGTAGAGCAGTGGTTCTCAAACTTTTTTTTTTTTTTTGTGGACCACTTGAAAATTCTTGAGTGTCTCAGCAGACCATTTAATCTTTCCAAATGTTGTTTGTACCGTTAGCTAACTATTGTAAAGTGCTTTGGCTAAAAGCACGTGGGTGGGTGTGTGTATACACACACACACACACACACACACACTTAATCTGTTTTGTTCTACAAATAAAAGCACAAAACTTGTATTTTAGTATCCATAGTCTTACCTTTCTAATGGGATGGGCTGGGAAGGAGGGGGGTCTCTCCCTAGCAGTCACAGCCTTGGAGCAGGGGAAAGTCACCTCTTTCTCTGGCCATCAAAGCCCTGCACATCCCAAATTTCCCCCACCCCCTTTCTCAGTCCTCTGCCCCCTCCCACTTACCCCCTACTCCCAAGGCCACTGCATCACCTTACGTTGCATCTTCTCCAGGGTCCAGGCACCTCACGAGCACATGTGCGGCTCCACTAATTAGGTGGGTGGCCCTCCATTTTGTTGTGTGCGGCCGCCTAGGCATGCACCTTAGAAGAAACTATCTGTGGACCACCTGAATGAAGCTTGTGGACCACTGGTGGACCACAGTTTGAGAACCTCTGCAATAGAGATGGATTTTTAGATTAACTGTATTGTTGTACACATTGTCATATGGAGAATCTCTACATTTTTATGACTAAATCACAATGCATTTCTTCCTTTTCCTAAGTGATGCTCAGTGAGTCACCTCTTAAAACTCTTCAGTCAGAATCAGGGCCGGCTCCAGGCACCAGCTTCCCAAGCAGGTGTTTGGGGCAGCAGCCCGTGTCCCACGGTGGCAAATCGGCAGCAGCTCTGACACTGTTCCCAGGGCGGCGGCTTTTGGGCAGCAGCTCCAGCACTGTTGCAGCGGTGGCAATTTGGCAACTGCTTGGGGTGGCTAAATTGGCCGAGCCACCCCTCCTCAGAATGACTATGGTAGCATTTAATTTACTCAAGTCTCTTGAATTCTTGTCAGAGAATATGTGGAGTAATAGTCTTTTCAATCAGCAAGCAGAATGTTCTGGGTGGCATGATACCCCTTTAAAAGATCAAGGGGAAAATATTGAACTTGCAAGGTACTCTGCGGTTCAGGGAATGACAATTGATGTGGGAAGCTGAGAAAGACATCCAACAAGAGTGTAGAGACAGCAGCTCGACTTCCTTAAGGAGAGGAGGTTAATAGGAAAGGGGTTGAAGTGTGTGTGACTAACACACTGTGTGGAAGGTAAAAGTAAACTGCAAGGAACGTGAAGGAGCAAACAAAAAAAAGAAACCAGTAGAACTAGAAGGGAAAGTTTTGCAGAGAAAAACAGGTGATCTCCACCAGGGAAGATAAGGCTCGTTCTGTCTCTCTCTCTTTCTCTCCTCTCTGCATGGAGGGTGAGAGTAGGGTCTGAAACTGCAGGGTTTTTTTAATTATGAAAACAGAAAAGTACAGGCCAATGCTGCAAGGTGCAGAATATCTGCCTGCTCAGCACCTGTGATTTCCCATTGAGCCACTTGATGGGAGGCATACATACTTATCATCTCTCAGGATTTAGCCCTCTACTTTACACACTGAATAATTCATTACCTCTAAGATAGCAGCTAGGTCTGGTGAGCAGTAAACACATTGGGCGCTGAGGTGCTCATGTAGCAGAATATAGTGTGCAGCCAGGATTTGCAACCAAAATACAGAACATTAGAACTACCTCTTTTTCAAACTTGAGTGCCTCTACTCATATGTATCAGAGGAACAGCCGTGTTAGTCTGTATTCGCAAAAAGAAAAGGAGTACTTGTGGCACCTTAGAGACTAACCAATTTATTTGAGCATGAGCTTTCGTGAGCTACAGCTCACTTCATCAGATGTTTACCGTGGAAACTGCAGCAGACTTTATATACACACAGAAATCATGAAACAATACCTCCTCCCACCCCACTGTCCTGCTGGTAATAGCTTATCTAAAGTGATCAACAGGTGGGCCATTTCCAGCACAAATCCAGGTTTTCTCACCCTCCACCCCCCCACACAAATTCACTCTCCTGCTGGTGCTAGCCCATCCAAAGTGACAACTCTTAACATAATCAAGTCGGGCTATTTCCTGCATAGATCAAGGTTTTCTCACATCCCCCCCGCCCCCATACACACACAAACTCACTCTCCTGCTGGTAATAGCTCATCTAAACTGACCATTCTCCAGGTTTAAATCCAAGTTAAACCAGAGCATCTGGGGGGGGGGGTAGGAAAAAACAAGAGGAAACAGGCTACCTTGCATAATGACTTAGCCACTCCCAGTCTCTATTTAAGCCTAAATTAATAGTATCCAATTTGCAAATGAATTCCAATTCAGCAGTTTCTCGCTGGAGTCTGGATTTGAAGTTTTTTTGTTTTAAGATAGCGACCTTCACGTCTGTGATTGCGTGACCAGAGAGATTGAAGTGTTCTCCGACTGGTTTATGAATGTTATAATTCTTGACATCTGATTTGTGTCCATTTATTCTTTTACGTAGAGACTGTCCAGTTTGACCAATGTACATGGCAGAGGGGCATTGCTGGCACATGATGGCATAGATCATGATGGGGTGGGAGGAGGTATTGTTTCATGATTTCTGTGTGTATATAAAGTCTGCTGCAGTTTCCACGGTAAACATCTGATGAAGTGAGCTGTAGCTCACGAAAGCTCATGCTCAAATAAATTGGTTAGTCTCTAAGGTGCCACAAGTACTCCTTTTCTTTTTACTCATATGTAGACAGCTAAATACAGATTTGGATGCCTAACTTTTCCAGGTCACCGATCCTTGGTTATATTCCAATGGAATGAAGAAACTCCATTCCAGGTCACAGGGACCGGATGGCACATCAGCTTGTTAATAGAATATGGAGCCTAATAGTTCTAGGTTGCTAGTTTGAATCTGGCTTAGGCCTGCATAAATCTATACCAGCTGTTTGGTCCCAGTTGAATTGCCAGTGCAAACAACTGTCTGCTATTAGCACTAATTGGCACCTTTGGTGCCAATCTTTGTAGGGAGGATAAGGACTGAATGGCCATACAGCCTGGCATATGCTTCCACCCCTGTATTTAAAGGCTGAAGTACCTTGGCAGACACAGGAATCTGCTTGCTTTGCCAATGTTGTATCTATTCTAAAGAGGATTTCAGTCTCCTGAGTTCACACCTTTCACAAGTATTAAATTCATCTGAAAAAATGAGAAGGAAGCAACCATTTCCCTCAGGTCTTTCTTTAGTAAATAACCTCCAGCAGCTATAGCAGTGCCATGCCATAACCTTAATTTTTTCTGCAAAGGAATTGAAGCTCACCAAAATAGAAGCTGTATCTCCACAAACTCTACCCTAACTAGTAGGTGTGCTGCATCACAGATTGTTAATCATGATATTCAATGTATCTTTCATATTTTAACAGATTTTTTTTTTTTAGCCTCCATAGTATACTTTTCAGTACATTAATTAGGAATACTGTGAAAACCCTGCCAGGGAGATCAACAAAATGTTTTTGCAAACATTTTGTATGGAAGAAAGTTTTGTCCCAGCTTTTCCCAAGCAGTATATCCTTAAGCTTCTTCCCAATCGATAATCTCCTACTGTTACAAATATGTTAGGGTATTCATCTCACATGCACTGTTTTGAAAATGCAATCTTGTGTGTTGTACAACTCATTTTTAATATGTTAAGGTATAAATTTTCAGTGTAAATTAGGTAGTTTATCCCCATAACTACATAGGCAGCCTGGATGGTAGGAACACTGGCCACTGGTGCTGACTCTTGGTTTTTGCCTGTGGGTGCTCCTCTCCATCCCCTCCGCTTCTTCCCCACCCCCACCCCCGTGCAAGCGGTGGGTGGGGCCTGGAGGGGGGAATGAGCCTGAGCAGAGGTGGGGCCTCAGGGCAGAGTGTGGGCAGAGCTGGGGGAAGGGCCATGGTCCAGGCACCAGGGCCCACAAAAGATTAATCCAGACCTGCGGGTGCTGAGCACCCCATGTGTGTTTTGCTTGAGCTCCAGAGCACCCATGGAGTCAACGCCCATGACACGGACTTCATGTTGTTGTTTTTCCATAAAAACGTCCTTAAAGAATATAGTTACATTTTTTTCTGTTACCTGTCTAAATTGAAATGCACACTTCCATCTAAAGTTGTACTGTGGGCCTATTTTTAATCCATATCAAAACTAGATGCTACAGTTCTACGTCCTGTCCTTGCCTGTCTTGTTTTTACTGTTGCTTTTGGACCACTGTCAGGGCAAAACTGAAGTAGTTCTTTAATCTACCTCATAAGAGTCCTTCTGTGTATTGGTTGTGACAGCAACCAATGTGTCAGCTCAATAGCATTGAGTTTTTTCCTCAGTGTCCTTGACAAAGCTCATGGAGAATGTGTTAGCTCAGAATGTCTTTTTATATAACTTTAAAACATTGATGCCCTGAGTAGTTTGAAACATAGTTAAATAGTGGAAGACTTTTTAGTATTAGAGCTACAAAATTACTCCAGTATATTTAGTAATTATCTTAATTGCTTGAAATGTTTGTCTATTTAGAGTAGGGATGTAGTATTTGATTGGTGTTGTCCATACAAACTGGAAACCTGGGTGTCCAAAAGTACACACAGGCACCGCTGTTTCAATATAACATTACTGGGACCATGATATCTTGAGAATGGTAATGGTGGTAACACAGATGGCCTTAAACTACATTTAATCTTCTTGCCATGGGCTGAGTGGTGCTCTGTACTGGCTGACCATACAGGTGCTAAGTGTTTAAAATTAAAAAAGCAATAAGCAAGTCAAAAGACCCCCAAGGAAGCCACGTACATGTGATTGCCGCTGTGTGGCTACCAACTTATTCCTGTCTGGTAGCAGAAGAAAGGCCAAAGACAGAACTGCATACCTAAGCACCTTATTCATATGCTTGCTGAGGATCATGCTTACCTCTTTTCAGTCTTCTGTTTTATTGATTTATTATTATTTTTTATTTTATTATTTGTATGAGAGTACATCCTACAGGCCCTAACTGAGATCTGGGCTGCTATTTGCCCATACTCCACCTCTCTTGTACCCTGTGCTCTTGATAGTAAGGAGCAGGTGTACAAGGGACTTTAACATTTCCTTCCACTCAACACACAGAGCTATGTCTGACACACAACCCTACTTGCATTGGGTTCTGCTGTCACACACTGGAGCATGACAACCATGTCCTCCCAACTTTGCAGTATGCAAGGCTATGAAGGAACAAATGCATCACTTGAATGCTGGATTGTTCAACCACTAGGTCACACATTGGGACCAGATGGAAACTGAGTGGTGACACAAGTTAAATAATATGTAAATTGCACAATTACTGTATAAATCTAAACGACAGGGTCTACATTGTAAATAAGATCTGAACCCTCTGGAACTTTGAACCCAGAAATGAACTCATTGTTCAGGTCTATCTCCGTTAAGCCAAATCACAAACCCCCTTGATTATTTTTTTTTTTTTGTAGCCCTAGGTCTACTTAAATTAAAAGGAATCGGCTGTAGTGCCCTGTATTGTGTAAACTGACTTCTCACAGTAGGGTTATTGTGTTATATTTGAAATACATCCGAGGGTCACTCTGTCCCAAAACCACTCACCCAGATTTAGTGATATACCACCATTGCGATGGACCAATTTACTCAGCAGGTGAGAGGTGTGGTGGGGCTGATAAAAGGTTATTTAATGGTAGACAAGTGTTTTTTGTTGTTTTTTTTTTGACAACTGGTTTTATAAAACGGGGATTTTATTTAAATCAGAACACATGGACCTGGATTCTACCTACCTACAATAACAGTGAATATATGAAGAATATAATAAAAAAAAAAGTGAATTCTCTCTCTCACTAAATGTACTTAAATAGAAAACCCATTAAATAAAAAAACTATCTCTGTATGCACAGGCTATTCTCAACTATGAATATTTTATTTTTAGTACAAGGTTCCCCTTTCTCCAAGTATCTCACTGGATTCTGTCTAAATCACAACTCAGTCTTTGAGTCTCAAGCACCTCTTGTAAATTCCTGAAGAGATGGACTTGACTTCAGTGATACTTGCTTCCAGGGGAGCACACTAGACCAGACCCAAGTAGTCTGAAAGATCATTGGTCCTCCTGTTCTAGATCTGCAGGACAAAATGAATCAATGACTGGAGATAAGAAGATCCGATGCTCAGGAACATACAGGAACCAATGCACCATCAAACACAGATTGATTTGGCCAGCCAGCTTTGAACTGATGGGACCTTCTCCTGCACATCTGTCTATCCTGCACAATCTCAGCCTCTCCACTCACTCTTGGTTTCTCCCAGTCCAAGCTTCCTTCCATCCCTCTGGTTACTCCCCCTGCCTTGCCCTGCGTCTCTCAGGTTGCTCATAATGCTCCACTCACTCTCTATATCTCTCTCTCAGGTCAACTGTCCCCTTCTCCTTCCACTGTCACTTCCCCTCCCTCTGAGGAGATGGGCCATATTCCCCCCACTTTCTCAGAGGGAGGGGCTACCTTCTCTTCCTAGAATAACGACAGCACATTCACCCTGAACACACCCTAAATAATATATCCCCATACAGGGTTGAGTCCCTTTATCATATTTGCATTTGAAATGAAGCTTTCAGTGTCCACTCTGACAGTGCATGTAATAAAATAGCTCATTAAGAAAATATAGTATTAGTTAAAAAGTGATATTTTAGATATAGAAAAACACTCCCAAAATGCTAGGTTAGCACAAGTAGATGGGACAGGTGTACTTCCTATAAACCATCTGCTTTCTTTATTAGGCCATTTATCTCACCCGTTCTATACAACTTTTCTTCATTAGGCTCTCCTAAGTGGAACAAAACCACAATTACATTCAAGATTTTTTTAAAACCCTGATGTTCAAAGTGTACATGTTTTTCCAGACTATTTACAAACTATGGCCCCACTCCAACAAACCCTTATACATTTCAGTATTCTTAGGCTAGTGAATAGTCCCATTTGGTTCAATGGTAACAGAATCAGGCCCTTTATTACCACAGACTTCTTTCTCAGATGCCCTAATATCAGACCCATTCAGCATTTGCCCATCTACTGCAGCCTGTATACTTATGTGTTTATAGTAGTTTGAAATGCCAAGGCGAATAACACCAAAAGCTTATTACATGACAGTTACTTCAAAGAACATTTTTGTAAATCAGCAATAAAAGTTTGTGAGAAACTCCTGTTAACCCCTTACTCCCCGTGATGAGCAGGTACTCATAGGAATAAATTCACGGACTTCAATGGACTGTTTGTGTAAGTAATTGCTTCCCTGTTGGATTAAGAGGATCACAATCTGGCCCGTAATCTAACCTTTAGAGGCTGAGAGGAGAATTTTGCTCAGAGGCAGCTGTGTGTTTATGGTTAAAGTGACCTAACAATTGCAGTTGCAGGTTAAAGAGTTATCTTTTTTTTCAAGTGTTTTAAATAATTTAAAGTCTTTAAAATGTTATTTAATGAGCATCAGTTTGGAATCTACCATTCTTTTAGCAGACTCCATTATTTATAATGTGCTTACTATAGATGGGCCTGAACCAATAGCCCAGCTCCAACTGCTCCCCCTAAACTTCAGTAAGTTTGGTTCCAGAACCTCCATGGACGCAGCATTTATTTTTAGGTAAAGCTGTGTTTCAGTTAGCCCAAGGAAATGAGTCTTTGGTGATTTGATTTTAGTTTTTGTGTCAAGCGCCTGGGACGGGGCGTACCAGGCATTCCACTGCCCCCTGTCAGACACTCCATTGCCTTGGTGCCCCCTTCCCTAGAAAGTAGTCCTTTAAGTGAGTTTGGACCTCCAGGGGGTTGCCTAGAAAGGCCTTCTCAGGAACAGTGGCTGGTTAACCAACAAGACTTGGTCCTCCAGAAGCTAGAAGGGCTGGGAGCAGCTGGTGGCCAGTTGGGACCCAGCAGGCCAGATAAGAGGAGCTGGCTGCTTTTATCAAATGGCAGGTCTGATTGAAGCCAGAAGAGGGGAGGAAAGATCGTCCCACAGCTTTAACATAAGATGCCAGGCCTGGTCAGGGCCTAATTCTGACTGTACTTCTGCATTTAGCTCAGTAGGAGACTTTTGACATATTTTGTGAGGTGTAAGGCCCAGGCTGGTCATCCTTATAGATAATAATTGGGCTACTGAATATTAGGCAAGCTCACTGTGACATACCAGGTTGCCTGAACCAATGGGTGACAGGGCCCTTGAACCCTGGAAGAAGTGTGGGTATTAGCTTCAAAGTTCATGAAGTTCTTAAGTTTTGCTCAGCTGCTACATCTCCTGTGGGCCTACTAAAGTACATTGGAATTACCCATCTGCAGACTTTGATGCGCTGTAGAAAGACCCTGGTAGATACCACACTGTGAGCTCAGGAGCTTGGCTAGCTTTGGTGGTGCTGCTGCTACATTTCCTGAGCGCCTTCTAGGGCATGTTGGATCTTGGATGTATAGAAAGGCAGCTCCAGTGTGCCTTAAGTTGCTCACAACTCCTAAACCATTTTTATGGATGAGATTTGCCAACAACACAAACACATAGTCCCTGAAATCGTTCTCAATCATACATGCATAAGAAACACCAAGCATCCAATTCCTGTCTCAGTTCTACAGTATCTTCCTGGTTACAACCATTGATGCTCACCAAGAAACTCTATTTCCACAACAGTGAAGCAGGAATAAGAATTTTTCATTAAACTATAGTTAGTTCTCACCTACAAGACATTTATTATAAAATAGCTATTGAGTCAAGAACATCTGTGAAGCTTACAGGAGGTCCAGAACATCCTCCTAAAACTCTCAGGGTTAAGTAGTTTGAATCACAAATCATTTGCAAACTGAAAATGTAATCTTCTCTGTTATGGTCAATTTCAACATGGGCACTTGGCAGCTGAACTGGCATAGGGCTACCATTCATATCTCTTAAGTTCGGAAATGCAAAAAAATTCTCTAGTCCCTCAACTCTGAGGAAAAACGTGTGCAGACCTCTCTTTTCAATTCCATGGCATTAAGACAGTAATTAAAAGTGTAAAACTTTCAGAAACCCATAAGTAACTAGGCTCCTAAATTCCATTTACTTAAGCATTTGGGAGAAATAGTAGGTACCTCAATAAGCAGCTTCAGTTTCAGATTTCTGAGCATCCGCTACTCCCATGAAAGCTAGATATCAATTAAAAATTCCTCTTAACTGCTTGATATAAAAAAAATCATCAAAAGGCAGCATAACAAGCATTACCTGCAAAAGGTAGTGGTGCCTCTTTCAACTGATCCCTGATATGTAGAGCAGGAAGTGCTAACAGTCAGCACTCCACTCACTATTAGAGGGGAAACCAGAGGCCTTGAAGGTTATGTATGTTGTTAATCCACCACAAACCCAACTTTCCGGGTTTATGGCCATCTGTACTTTGTTCATCTAACTAGTAATTGACCTGCAGGCAGGGCTTGTAGAAGCAATAACAGACATCTGCTTATGCTGTTTTTGTCAATGGCCATAAGTTATGTTGTCTGTTTGTTTAGATTAAATATATTTGGTCTTTGGGTGCTACGTGGTTATATTATGCCCAAACCGTAATACGGAACATCAGTACTTCAATGTGTGCCATGCTGAGCACCCCTTAAGAAAGCTCATATGTGACTGTTTCGGGATAAAATAGAGTAATTTGGATTCAGACTAAAATAGAGTAACTTGGATTCAAAGAAATAACAAAGAATGCAAAAGTCAATGGACAAACACCCCAGCAATCCATCCTTTGATTGCATGTATGTTGATGTGTGGAGACATATACTATTTTTTGTGGGGAGAAGGGTGGAAATATTGGGGAGAGGAGAAAGGGGAATATCAATAGTCAGCTCAAATGCAGTCTTTCATATGTATGCTCAAAGGACCAGGCTGATAAATGAAAATGATCCTTCCCCCCAAAATCTTTACTCAGCTAGGGAATCAGGGAAAGAAATAGGCTGTTGCTTTCATTAGCAAAATTCACAAACAATTATGTACTCTAATGTCTGCGGATAGGATTGCTACATGCAATCAGATATGGTTCACAAAGGTCAACAAGCATCTTCAGAGGTTTCCAGGATGAATAGGGTAGAATGGTTCATTATGTTCTTTCTAAATATTTGTATGTCTCCTGCCATCATAGTATCTTGATACCACAAAGAAAGAGAGAATTTTATCCTCCCAGCATGAATCAGAGAAATATTGGCACCTGCATTTTACAGAACATTACTGAAGCACAGGAAGACTAAGTAACTTTCCCAAGGTCAGCTGAGCATCAAACTTAGGTCTTAAACATAAAATCATTCAGCCTCCCTCAGCTTTTATTTTTATGGATATCTGATGATTTTGAGGTTTCATGCTGTGATATTTCTCTTCTAGCAAATAAGTCTCCTCAAAAACACTGATTCTTTACCTGTCTCTCCCCCTTACACACGCGCACACACCAAAAAAAATGAAGAAGGTATTCAAGAAGCAACTTGAAAACAAAACAAAATGCCCTAATACACAATTTGGGGGCTTATCATTCACCATGTTCTGAATGTCATAATCAACCAAGTAGTCACTGTTATTCCTTAGACTACATGCTGTTAACACATAAATAGGGGAATGTAGTACAGGCTGAGGAAATAATTAGATGAGTGAATAGTATTGAAGGTATCTATTATATATATTACCAAGTCCTGTCGAAAACCATATGAGGGAAGAGTAACTTCCTTAATGGAAATGTATGTAGGATAGTATGTAACTTTTTAATTTTCACACCTGCTGTGACGGAGAACCCATTATGCATGTTCCGGAGTGACAACCATTCAGTGGCCAGCTATTTCAGTTCTCCGAGATCCACACATCAGGCGATGACCAGTCAAAACTCTCATTGCAGAGCGTAGCTGCATCACAGACAATTGAAAATATCCATACATCAGAGGGTCAGCTGTAGTTCTCAAGCCACACAGTTTGGCATTGTAATGGAGTGTACTAGCCCTTTAAAGGTAGAGGGCCCAGAAGAGCCCATTCTAAAGAGCTGAACTGAAAAAGGCCCGGGAAATGGCCTAGTAGCAGAAGAGAGAAAGTGGTCCCATGGAATTAGGAGTTGGATGGGGGAAAACCCCAGGACATTGTTCCTTTTAAGGACCGGGGATCCAGAGCCCAGCAGTGTCGGGTTGGGGCAGGGCTCCCATCTCTTCCAGCCAATCAGGAGAAGCTCTCTGGAGGAGGCCAGTATATAGACTCCCTTCTCCCTCAGCATAGGGGAAATACTAAAGGAGGGGGAATGTAGGGTTAAGTACCAGCCAGAAAGTGCTAGGCCTGGCAGCTTTGGGGAAGAGCCAGCTGACAGAAGAAGAGCTTTTGGAGGGGCAGAAGAGTTGGAGCTAAGTATTAACTATTGTATTATGATTTTGGACTTTCTGCGGGCACTTACTGAGGATTGTTTGGTTTATTTTGTGATGAAGGACTCTGGAGACTCTGAATTTTATCTGATATTAAACCAGCCTCAGATAGGGATGCTATGAGCTATCACAGAGACTGTGGAGTGCTTAAGGGGACCTGCAAGAGGAGGCAGAGTGCCTGAAAAGCAATGCCTGTCCATGAGGGGGTGCTTGGGTAGCAACCACCCTGTTACAGACACAAATGATTGTTCAAGATGAGGTGCTTCTGAAGAGGATGCACTCAGAAGTGGCCCACCCATATATTTGCATGCAAGGCCTTCTCCAGAAAAAATAATTGCCACAAGATAAGTATCAGGGAAGTACACATAGCAGGCATTCACTTCTGATGAAGACATACTTGTCCTGAATTTCTAGAGACCCTGTCCATATTTCAGTGCCTCAGCTATGACCAGCAAACCTACCATGGGACTAGATCATGTTGTACAATCACCCCCTGATGTTGCTGAAATAGACACCAATCTCAGTAGCACAAGCACAGTAGAAAATGAATTAAAACATCAGCAAGCATGAGACAGATGGGAAGCACACAGCATACAGAGCCTCAGAATGTAAAAAAATCCGAGGAGACAACTGACAGAGACAGCTATATGAATACCTCTGATAGTGTGGAAACAGAAGAGACGAAGATAGGCTGTACTACCAAGCATGAGGAGTGATTGGAAAAATTGAAGGAAAATGTATTGGAGAGTGTTAGAATCTTTAGTGCGGGACATTTAAACATTCAGTCTCACTTGTACACTATCAGGGGTCTTTGTGTAACTGCCAATGTCAGCTGTCTCCTTCCCTTTTGCTACATTCTGATGCTCTGTGCTTGGGCACATACTTGCTAGATAGCTCAGAGCATTAAATCATAATGCTGATAAACTGGAGAGGGTTCAGAGAAGAGCCATGAGAATGACTGAAGGATTAGAAAACATGCCTTTCAGCAATCGACTCAAGGAGCCCAATCTATTTAGCTTAACAAAGAGAAGGTTAAGGGGTGATTTAATTACAGTCCATAGGTTCCTACATGGGGAACAAATATTTGATAAAGTGCTATCCAATCTAGCAGAGAAAGGTATAACATCCAATGGCTGGAAGTTGAAGCTAGACAAATTCAGATTGGAAATGAGGCATACATTTTTGGCAGTGAGGGTAATTAAATATTGGAACAATTTACCAAGCATCAGGGTGGATTCTACATCACTGATCATTTTTAAATTAAGAGTGGAAGTTTTTCAAAAGGATATGCTCTAGGAATTATGTTGGGGCAGTTCTATGGTCTGTGTTAGACAGGAGGTCAGGCTAGATGATCACAATGGTCCCTTCTGGCCTTGGCATCTGTGAATTTATTATTCTTAAAGTTTTCAACTTATTGTATATAATATAATTTGAGTCAGCAGGCCCCATAGGCCGACAACAACGATACAGCCAAATGGCAGCAATCTCCCCACAGTATGCTTTCACAGAACTATGTTAAATGTATTTTCTTTTCCCTTTCAGAACAAGGGATGGATATGATGGTCCTCTGTGTTCACACAGCATTTCTTAAGTGGCTGAAGATTGCCCCTTCATAGTTCTACTGTGTGTTAGGGGAATCTCTGCTAGCATAAGCTTGGCAAAGGTAGCCCTGTTGCCTCCTGCACCAGCTCCATCACCCAACTCTGTTAACTCCAGTGTGGAGGGTGTTGGGGGTGTGGAGGAGTCTCTGTTGCCACAAACCCCATATTCCAGTGGCATAAGTTAAAGATGTCTCCCTGCAGCTGTAACTCACTCTGGGGCCAAGGGACTACTAATCAAGGAGCTACAATCCTCTCCCTGTCAGCCTAACCCTATGTGCCCAAGTTCTGCTCAGGCACAGTGGAGAAGCATGTCCTAAGTACTAACCAGACACACACACAGAGTAAATACATAGCCTGCACTAAAGTCTTAGCTCAACTATGTTTGGGCTGGAGTCAGTATTGGCTGACTGGAAGCAATATATAACTGGCAACTATTCCTCAGAGTGTGGGTGATCATTGGACCAAAAGTATGGCAGCAAAGGATACTTCATTAAAAAGTATGGCTATTAATGCAGAATCCCACACCCTGGCAGTGAGGGATTCTACAATTAATTACAAATGCATGGGCAGTTAAGTACCATAGCTTTTAAGTTAATGAAGCATTCCTCTGCAGTCAGTTATTGCAGGCATGCCAGGGCACTTGCTGCCCTTATAAGTTCAAAGCAGCAGCAGGTGATTCCTATACAGTGTTTCTCAGGTTTCAGTTTTGATATTTGTAGTTCTTAAATACTAACTGGCCATGTGGGAACAGCTACTACCTGCAGAGATGACAGCCAATCGCTTAGATTGTTGGCAAGCACATTTTGAGCAATGGGTACTACCTTTTATGCTGCACTTATTCTGAGTGAGACTGAATTTTAAAAAGATGGGGCATGAAGGGGGCAGATTCAGAAGATCTGTCACAGAAGCTTGGCAGACTTGTGCCTTGCTCATGCTGATCCTTTCCCTCAGGCTGAAATGCTTGTTTGACAGCCAGACTCCAATAACGCAGCACACAGCAAGCAGTTGATTAATAACTTACCTTTCTGAAACTGGCACCCCAGTTGCAAAACCGCACATCCACATATAATCCCTCCCTACAGAAAGAAAGGGAATTTGGCCAACAGTGAGTCTCCATCATTAAGACATTGCTGCCGTTCCCCAGGGCTGAGCTATTTATTGAGAATGCCTGATAAAGGAATGATGTGCATAATTGCTTGCCTTTTTGAAATGCATCTACTGAGATGTGGATTATAAAAGTCCCTCCCTTCCATACATTGGATTTGATGAAGTCTGTGGTCATAGGAAAGAAACAAGCTTCATTTATGAGGCAAATATTCATGGAATCCCTCCACCCCAGTTCATACAGATATAATGCATATTACAAATGCATATATAAAACCTTGATTTTAATGAGCTCCATTAATCCAAATCACCATGTTATCTAAAAATGCCTCAGTCTAAGAACTTTCTTCACTGCTTCTCTAAGATTGTCTACTTCCGATCAATGGTGCTATGACCTCTGTCTTAGCACTGTCTGCAAAAACAGGTTTCAGTGTTGTTGTATCTTCCCCAAACCAGAAGAGCTTTGTTGTACATTCTGTCAACAGAAGCTGGTCCTGACAACAACATTGCATTTGATCTAGCAAACAGTACGCTGTCTGTTTGTGAGAGTGCTGTAGCCAAAGGAAGTGAGCTGTATTAGATTTCACACACACAAGCTCAGGATAATGGGGTGCTTATAAAATACACAGGCAAAAAACTGTTACCCTGAAAAGGCTGTGAGTACATATCAATTTTAATCCTTACAAGAATGTTATAGTTGGTTGGTTTTTTGAACTGTCTTTAACAGCCAGGAAATACTGAGCTAATACTAAACTTGCATGAAATCCAAGTATTTGAAAGTATGTGAATTCACAACTATGGGGACTAAACTACCTTCACTCTGTCCTTGCAGTTGGACACTATTAAAAATAGCTTCACAGCTGTATATTCATGAGTGTGGGGGATTTTAAGCAGTGACTGCCAGACAGAAAATGTTAAGTTCATAAACTTTCCAACCTTTTGGATTTTACACCTGTCTATCTGAACTTTCTTGTGCTAGAAATTGAGATGGAAGCCTCCCCACAACAAGTTCTCATGATTGCTTCATTTCTCTTGAATTTGAAATCCTCTGGGAACAGCCTTCTTTCAGTATCTTGTTAGCCCCGGTTGCATTGTCAGGGTGGAATCCATAATATAGATGGGGAAAATAAGCATAAAAAAATAAAATGTAATCAAAGTTTTAAAAAAGTTCTCTTTGGGTGTGGATTAAGGTTCCTGGTAGCTTTTCTTTCAGAAACGGTTCATCCCTATAGTACTTAACTTGAATGTCCAAATCTCTTTATGGCAAACTTTTCAAAACCATCCGTTGATTTGGTGCACTGCAATTTGAGTGCCCAACTCCAATATCTACACCTGATTTTCAGAGATGCTGAGCTCTAGCTGCTCTCATTGACTGACTTTAGTCAGAGCCATGGATGCTCAGCATCTCTGAAAAATCAGGATTAGGTCTGTAAAGGTGGGTACAAAAAACTGAGTTTCCCAAATTTAATGGACACTTTTTAAAAAGACAGTGTTTTACAAAGGCAAACCTAGTAGGAAGATTTTGCCTGTGAAATGTGCTTGAACTAGTTTTTTTGCTTTGCCAGTGCAATAAAATGTAGCTCTGCCTATAACTCAGGAACTCTGTTACTACATTTTAGGACTAAAGGACCCTGGATTACATAGTACTGCAAACAAAAGCCCACCAAACCTTTACCATTTTTAATTCTGCATTTAATACTGAAGCATTTTTGACCTATTTGAGTTAAAGTACATCACAGCAATATTTAAGCCACAATTTATTTTCAAAAGGAGATTGCTAATTTATGTCGCCTTGATTCATTAAATTAGCAATACAAGGCAGCTTGCTAAAAGGCACCGTAGTTTCAATGAGTCACATAAATATAATGTTTTGCCATAAGGCCTAATTTACTGGTACTTACAGTTCTGATTTGTTGGCATTTTCTAAAATACAACAGAATGATTGGTACTTCAAAATTAATATTGCTTTAAGAGAGTTTGGATCAAAGCTTGTCCTCCTGTGCCCCATCTGGTGAACTGTGATGTTTTAAATTAAGTTCTCAGAAAGACCCAGTTGAGTTGAGAAATCAGGAGGGCCAAATCGCACCTGGAGCTGCAGCTAGCAAGAGATGTTAAGAGTAACAAGAAGGGTGTCTTCAGGTATGTTGGCAACAAGAAGAAAGCCAAGGAAAGTGTGGGCCCCTTACTGAATGAGGGAGGCAAGCTGATGACAGAGGATGTGGAAAAAGCTAATGTACTTAATGTTTTTTTTGCCTCTGTCTTCACGAACAAGGTCAGCTCCCAGACTGCTGCACTGGGCAACACAGCATGGGGAGTAGGTGGCCAGCCCTCCGTGGAGAAAGAAGTGGTTAGGGACTATTTAGAAAAGCTGGACGTGCACAAGTCCATGGGGCCGGATGCGTTGCATCCGAGAGTGCTAAAGGAGTTGGCGGATGTGATTGCAGAGCCATTGGCCATTATCTTTGAAAACTCATGGTGATCCGGGGAAGTCCCAGATGACTGGAAAAAGGCTAATGTAGTGCCCATCTTTAAAAGGGGGAAGGAGGAGGATCCTGGGAACTACAGGCCAGCCAGCCTCACCTCAGTCCCTGGAAAAATCATGGAGCAGGTCCTCAAGGAATCAATCCTGAAGCACTTACATGAGAGGAAAGTGATCAGGAACAGTCAGCATGGATTCACCAAGGGAAGGTCATGCCTGACTAATCTAATCACCTTCTATGATGAGATTACTGGTTCTGTGGATGAAGGGAAAGCAGTGGATGTATTGTTTCTTGACTTTAGCAAAGCTTTTGACACGGTCTCCCACAGTATTCTTGTCAGCAAGTTAAAGAAGTATGGGCTGGATGAATGCACTATAAGGTGGGTAGAAAGTTAGCTAGATTGTCAGGCTCAATGGGTAGTGATCAATGGCTCCATGTCTAGATGGCAGCCGGTATCAAGTGGAGTGCCCCAAGGGTTGGTCCTGGGGCCGGTTTTGTTCAATATCTTCATGAATGATCTGGACGATGATGTGGATTGCACTCTCAGCAAATTTGCGGATGATACTAAACTAGGAGGAGGGGTAGATACGCTGGAGGGCAGGGATAGGATACAGAGGGACCTAGACAAATTGGAGGATTGGGCCAAAAAAAATCTGATGAGGTTCAACAAGGATAAGTGCAGGGTCCTGCACTTAGGATAGAAGAATCCAATGCAGCGCTACAGACTAGGGACCGAATGGCTAGGCAGCAGTTCTGCGGAAAAGGATCTAGGGGTGACAGTGGACGAGAAGCTGGATATGAGTCAGCAGTGTGCCCTTGTTGCCAAGAAGACCAATGACATTTTGGGATGTATAAGTAGGGGCATAGCCAGCAGATCGAGGGATGTGATCGTTCCCCTCTATTCGACGTTGGTGAGGCCTCATCTGGAGTACTGGGTCCAGTTTTGGGCCCCACACTACAAGAAGGATGTGGAAAAATTGGAGAGAGTCCAGCGAAGGGCAACAAAAATGATTAGGGGTCTGAACACATGACTTATGAGGAGAGGCTTGAGGGAACTGGGATTGTTTAGTCTGCAGAAGAGAAGAATGAGGGGGGATTTGACAGCTGCTTTCAACTACCTGAGAGGTGGTTCTAAAGAAAATGGTTCTAGACTATTCTCAGTGGTAGAAGATGACAGGACAAGGAGTAATGGTCTCAAGTTGCAGTGGGGGAGGTTTAGGTTGGATATTAGGAAAAACTTTTTCACTAGGAGGGTGGTGAAACATGGGAATGCATTACCTAGGGAGGTGGTAGAATCTCCTTCCTTAGAAGTTTTTAAGGTCAGGCTTGACAAAGCCCTGGCTGGGATGATTTAATTGGGGATTGGTCCTGCTTTGAGCAGGGGGTTGGACTAGATGACCTCCTGAGGTCCCTTCCAACCCTGATATTCTATGAGTCTTTTTAAAACATTGTGTTACATTCTTGGAATTAACTAGAAAATAGCTACTGCTCCTTTTATTTCGTTCAAATAGTAGCTGACATTTGGATGACTCAATATCAATACCAAGTCATCTGGTTTCCAATTTTGTAAAATTATTACCACTAATATGTTGTTATCCCTCTTGTTGATGGTGAGCTGACATATCCATAGTAATGCAAATATCCAAGTTCAGAGGGCTTGTCTACGTAATGTGTTGGTACACGTAAACTGTAGTGCACACCAATGTATCATGTACTAACTGCCCATGTGGATGTTGATGGTGCACACTATAGGTTCTCTTGTGCACGTACTAGGGAACTTTTAGTGTTCATTAGTGGGGGCCACACAGGCTAGTTAGTGTGCAACAAGCTGGTGCACACTAGAAATTACATCCCAGCTACACAGTGTAGACAAGCCCGCAGTAAAATAAAATAGCGTGGGCCTAAATCTCAACAAGCCAAGATGTAGATTTAGGGGACATGTAATGAGGTGGCACCCACCTCTCACAAGCACCCTCTTCTGACCAGATGGGTCTAGTCTTTCAGTTCTGGTGACCCCTGTCAGGGGTTTCTCTGGCAGTTATTCTGCTGCCCCCAGCTGAATCACACACACTGTCTGTATGTGACTCAAACTAGACCCCGTCCAGGGTATCTCATTACCCCTCAGTTGGTGTCTCTCTAGCCCTCCCTGGGCTCAGTCTTTAAATAGTCCCTGGCACTAAAATGAGCCATAACCCCAGGGCTTCCTCCCTGGAGACACTACCTTCCTGGAGCCCTCCCCAGGCTCAATCCTTACTCAGTCCTAGCAGCCAACCAGGAGCTCTCTCTCCCCCAGTCCTTGCCAGCAAACTGCGTTAGGGTCAATCTCAGCAGCCAGCCAGGAATGCCTTCTTAGCTCCCCTAGCTCCTACCCAAAATGAGCTGTTCATGGCCTTGCTCTTTCAGCCAGCTAGTAACCCAGTCTTCTATACTCAAACTCAAAGCAGCAATTAATTGCTGTTCTGTAGTTCCTTTTATATGGCCCTGCTGAGCCCTGATTAGCTGCTCCCTGCAGCCTCTCTCATTGGCTGCTGTGCCACAACCACTCGAGGCTCCTTGGAGGACTTCTCTTCTGCTCTTCTCTGGGACAGGGTGTGGCAGGACCCTAAGGCCTCCAGCAAGGGGGTCTCTGGGCCTAGTCTACCCCATCACAGGACACTTTTACAAAATGCAAAGTGAGAAGAACAGTCAGACCAAAGGTCCATCATGCCCAGTATTCTGTCTTTGAACAGTGGCCAATGCCAGGTGCCTGGGAACAGAACAGGTAATCATCAAGTGATCCATGCCCTGTCACCCATTCCCAGCTTCTGGCAAACAAAGGCTAGGGACACTCTCCCTGCCCATCTTCGCTAACAGCCATTGATGGACCTATACTCCATGAATTTATCTAGTTCTTTTTTGAACCCTGTTATAGTCTTGGCCTTCACAACATCCTCTTGCAAGGAGTTTCACAGGTTGACTGTGCGTTGTGTGAACAAATATTACTTTTTGTTTGTTTTTAAACCTGCTGCTTATTAATTTCATTTGGTGACCCCTAGTTCTTGTGTTATGAGAAGGAGTAAATAACACTTCCTTATTTATTTTTCTCCACAGCAGTCATGATTTTGTAGACCTCTATCATATTTCCCCTTAGTCATTTCTTTTTCCAAGCTGAAAAGTCCAGTCTTATTAATCTCTCCTCATATGGAAGCCGTTCCATACCCCTAATAATTTTTGTTGCCCTTTTCTGAATATTTTCCAATCCCAGTATATCTTTTTTGAGATAGAATGACCACACCAGCATGCAGTATTCAAGATGTGGGTGTACCATGGATTTACAGAGGCAATATGATATTTTCTTTCTTATTATCTATCACTTTCTTAATGATTTCCAACATTCTGTTCCCTTTTTTGACTACCGCTGCACATTGAGTAGATATTTTCAGAGAACTATCCACAGTGATAGTTCTTTCTTGAGTGGTAACAGCTAATTTAGACCTCATCATTTTATATGTATCGTTGGGATTATGTTTTCCAATGTGCATTGCTTTGCACTTATCAGCATTGAATTTCATCTTCCATTTTGTTGCCCAGTCACCCAGTTTTGAGAGATCCTTTTGTAGCTCTTCGCAGTCTGCCTGGGACTTAACTATCATGAGTAGTTTTGTATCATCTGCAAACTTTGCCACCTCACTGTTTATCCCTTTTTCCAGATCATATATGAATATTTTGAATAGGAGTGGTCCCAGCGGAGACCCTCTAGGGGACACCACTATTTACCTCTCTCCATTCTGAAGATTGTCCATTTATTCCTACTCTTTGTTTCCTATCTTTTAATCAGTTACCAATCCATGAGAAGACCTTCCTTCTTATCCCATGACAACTTACTTTGTTTAAGAGCCTTTGGTGAGGGACCTTATCAAAGGCTTTCTGAAAATCCAAAATCTGTTAAAGCCTGATTCATAGAAAAGTCAGGGTTCCCAGACTGCCTGGTGCTTCAGGCAGAGGAACCTCTCTGATACTAGCTATATGCTGTGAGGGGACATTGGCTATAGCCTGGACTCCAACAGAAATAGTCTGACAGGGAGTGTTTGTAGGGGGGGCAGTGGACACCCAGGGGATGGGGGCATAGCAGGGACTGGATGGGGCAATATTAGTGGGTGAAGCAGAGACCCAGATAGGAATGGAGGCTGGTGGTGGAAAGTGAAGGAAGGAGGAAAAGTAGGGGAACTGGGTGCGGTGAGTGCGTAAGCAGGGCCCTGGAGTGAAGGGACTGGTAATGAGGCGGTGAAAGTATGGTCCTGGGTGGAGGGGTAAGTGGGGAGCCAGTTGTGGGAGGACTGGAGAGGGGTCAGGGATCCAGAGTGGGGGAACATGGAGATGGGGAGGAGAGAATGGGGGGAGCACAGAGACCCTGCCATGGATGTGGGTATCATTTGCTTTATTCATACAAATACATCAGTCCTGGAACAGAAATGGTCAAACAGCATATAGACCAATCCCTCCTTTCAGGAATCTCAGCCCAACACCAATGCCTGCTTCCCACAGAGCATCTCTGCCTCAAGAATTGATCCCAATCAAGCAAAAGAGCAAACTCTCCTGCGGCTCGCACAACTTTCTGTTTCAGGATCTTAGGGTTTTTTTTAATGTAACACCAACACGCTACATGTCATGCCAAACTGACAATTCACTGACAACACTAAGAAAAAACTTGGAATACTATGTGTAAGTGTCCCACCTGGCAACAACTGCTGTTACTGTATCTTCCTATTAGATGTGTAACAGATGGTCAGTACAGCCAAAGCAGTAATGTGAGGGTATATGTTCTCTCCATGACTCTTGTAGCCTTTGAAAATGGGGTAGCTTTTCTACCTACAAATAAATATATTATATAACTTGTGATGTGCAAATTTGTGCGTGCAGCTACTAGTACTGTACATATAAAATCATTGTCATGCACAGAACCTATTTGCACAGGTAAACTGAGCACAAACTATGTTTGCATGTGTAAACAAATCCTGTCACTTGTCTGTCAAGTAATAATGCACAAAACTGGTGCCAGCAAGTCACTTGGGCCTGTAAACAAGTGGAAGTTCCTCTGAGGCCCTACTGAAAATTTGGCCCTGATATTTGGACTGGATCCTAAGATGCTGAGTGGCTGCTGTTCTGTTGATATAAAGTGGGAGTTGAGGGCACTCAGCATCCTGAAGGATTAGACTCGTGATGCATAGATAAAATGGCTTGTTCCCACTCTTTTGTCACACTTTATGTATAGATGCTTTAAGATGGAGGTTATGCAACAAAATTGCATGCATGATTGCAGGCACAATTGCTCAATTTTTGTGCTCAGTCATAGCAATGGAATGAATTGTTGTGGGTCTGCTTTTATGCCTGTATTTTGGCCAAGCACTTCAGGCCTCCAATTCTTTTAAATGTGGCCCTGAAACTTTCTTTAGATTACATATTATCTGTTGCATGAATTGCAATTATGTTTTTATAATATCTATAAAATACAAAACAGTCCTCATAATGCCATTGGCATTGGTGAGAAATATTACCACTTGGAGCTCCCTAAATAAAATTCTGTTTCCTTCAGATTTAACTTATCTCACTGAATAAAATATATGTTTTGATTAACTGCAGCATCTGACTAGGTCAGGCTGTCCTGAGCTCTAGAAAAAAATATTTTGTGTAGCCTGATGACTCTTTTCAGCTTGTCTACTGGGAAAATATAGCTTTATGTAAGCCATCTGTAACATTTATTTTCTGTCTTCCACAGCTGAGAGAGGCAGTTGAGTTTTCCAAGGTTGCCTGATTGGCAAGAGAGAATTCTTTTCCCTTAAGATAAAAAATAATGTCCATGGAGCAGATGGAACAAAAGACATTATTTTAATTCTCTCCATTGTACTTGTAGAGATTTTTCTCCTGCCATCAAGTGTCTGCCATTATGGCACCTTAGCTCCAAAAAAGAATACACGAGCAGGGTTTTCTGAGCTGTATTACTGTCTGAAGATCATAGAATCATGAAAGATTAGGGTTGGAAGAGACCTTGGGAGGTCATCTAGTGCAATCCCCTGCTCAAAGCAGGACCAACCCCAACTAAATCATCCCAGTCAGGGCTTTGTCAAGCCTGGCCTTAAAAATCTCTAAAGATGGAGATTCCACCACCTCCCTAGGTAACCCATTCCAGTGCTTCACCACTGTTCTAATGAAATAGTTTTTCCTAATATCCAACCTAGACCTCACACACTGCAACTTGGAACAAGGAGCAATGGTCTCATCTGCCACCACTGAGAACAACCTAGCTCCATCCTCTTTGGAACCCCCTTTCAGATAGTTGAAGGCTGCTATCAAATCCCCCCTCACTCTTCTCTTCTGCAGCCTAAATAACCCCAGTTCCCTCAGCCTCTCCTCATAAGTCATGTGCCCCAGTCCCCTAATCATTTTCATTGCCCTTTGCTGGACTCTCTCTAATTTGTCCACATCCTTTCTGTACTGGGACCCACAAAACTGGACGTAATACTCCAGATGTGGCCTCACCAGTGCTGAATAGAGGGGAATAATCGCTTCCCTTGATCTGCTGGCAATGCTCCTACTTATGCAGCCCAATATGCCATTAGCCTTCTTGGCAGCAAGGGCACACTGACTCACACTCAGCTTCTCATCCACACTAATCCCCAGGTCCTTTTGTGCAGAGCTGCCGCTTAGCCAGTCAGTCCCCAGCCTGTAGCAGTGCATGGGATGCCAACTTAGGATCTTGTGCTCTGATGATGGGGTACAAATTCAGTCCATTCACACTATTCATAGCTATCCCTTACCACATATTTATGAATAACATGAGTTTATGCTTTGATGGCTTTTTTTTTCACTTCATCTATAGCTTTACTAGAGATGAACAAATAACGGAGAAAAATCATTGAAGAAGTTTGCAAATAATTTAACCAAAGAGAAAAGGAGTACTTGTGGCACCTTAGAGACTAACCAATTTATTAGAGCATAAGGTTTCGTGAGCTACAGCTCACTTCCTCAGATGCATATCATGGAAACTGCAGCAGGCTTTATATATACACAGAGAATATGAAACAATACCTACTCCCACCCCACTGTCCTGCTGGTAATAGCTTATCTAAAGTGATCATCAGGTGGGCCATTTCCAGCACAAATCCAGGTTTTCTCACCCTCCACCCCCCCACACAAATTCACTCTCCTGCTGGTGATAGCCCATCCAAAGTGACAACTCTTTACACAATGTGCATGACAATCAAGTTGAGCTATTTCCTGCACAAATCCAGGTTTTCTCACATCCCCCCCACCCCCATACACACACAAACTCACTCTCCTGCTGGTAATAGCTCATCCAAACTGACCACTCTTCAAGTTTAAATCCAAGTTAAACCAGAACATCTGGGGGGGGGTAGGAAAAAACAAGAGGAAACAGGCTACCTTGCATAATGACAGGTTTCAGAGTAACAGCCGTGTTAGTCTGTATTCGCAAAAAGAAAAGGAGTACTTGTGGCACCTTAGAGACTAACCAATTTATTAGAGCATAAGCTTTCGTGAGCTACAGCTCACTTCCTCAGATGCATATCGTGGAAACTGCAGCAGGCTTTATATATACACAGAGAATATGAAACAATATCTATTCCCACCCCACTGTCCTGCTGGTAATAGCCACTTGGATTTAAACTTGAAGAGTGGTCAGTTTGGATGAGCTATTACCAGCAGGAGAGTGAGTTTGTGTGTGTATGGGGGTGGGGGGGATGTGAGAGAACCTCGATTTGTGCAGGAAATAGCCCAACTTGATTGTCATGCACATTGTGTAAAGAGTTGTCACTTTGGATGGGCTATCACCAGCAGGAGAGTGAATTTGTGGGGGGGGGTGGAGGGTGAGAAAACCTGGATTTGTGCTGGAAATGGCCCACCTGATGATCACTTTAGATAAGCTATTACCAGCAGGACAGTGGGGTGGGAGTAGGTATTGTTTCATATTCTCTGTGTATATATAAAGCCTGCTGCAGTTTCCATGATATGCATCTGAGTAAGTGAGCTGTAGCTCACGAAAGCTTATGCTCTAATAAATTGGTTAGTCTCTAAGGTGCCACAAGTACTCCTTTTCTTTTTGCGAATACAGACTAACACGGCTGTTACTTTGAAACCTGTCTTTAACCAAAGAGTAAACCTTGGTTTGTAGCTCAGCCATACTAGTCACAATTTCCATTGTGAGAGTTGATTTTTGTCATGCACACAGGGAGCACAATTTTACCATGTGACTTTTGGAAGTAATACAGAGGCATTTTTGAATTTTATATTAAATTATACTTTACAATTGCAGTGTATTGTAATACAGAATTGCAATACACAGTTTGTCCTGCATGAGTTTGTTACAGTATAAACCCTATTTTATTAAATAATTGGGAATTGAGGAGTTCAAAAAATTAAAAAGTTCCTAAAATTTAACATCTCAAGATTATAGTAGGTATGATGCATCTCAAGATTACAGTAGGTAGGGTGCTCTTTCAAACCACTGCAAAGCAATTTTTAATACACCGAAGGCATCAGCATCTGAAGGGATGTTCACTTGTTCTTCATCAATACTCTTTTATGTGATTTCTCCCCCCCTCACCCCCGTGGGGGGAATGTTTCATATAACTGGTCATTTGTAATATTGGTTTTGTCAAATTGAGGTTCAACTGTCTATAAATAATGCAGTGTTTTTGCGAAAGTTTGTCCAGAAGACTTGTATAATTAACCAGCACATTATGAATTAAAAATGCCACAATCAAATATACAAGTCAGAATTTGCTTTCAGCAAATATTAAGGCATTTAATCTTTAAAATTTGCTTTTTGCAAGTATTTGCACTTGTAAAGCTTAAGCAGACAAATGTTCTCAAACTGGACATAAAATGTTCATGAGCATGGTTGAATAAAAAATCACTCCTGAATTGTAAGACAAATATTTCTAACTATTTGTCAACTCTAATATTAAAGTCTTTGAATGAAATAGCATGAACCCATTTCCCACTTGGTGGTGGTAGTTTTACAGTCAGCTTCTCAAACTAACATTGCCGGGTTCCAGATCAAATTTGATCACTTTACTAGTAAAATTTCAACTCCCAACCTACAAACTCGTGACACAGCTTGACGTTCAGATCCCATGCTTTGTGTATTGCTCATCCCCAGTAATTAAGGCATCAGAATTTGATTAACAGTTCTGTGGAGATGTCAAAATAGAGTCCATCTCTCTCATAGCTTTGTTGGCCATGCTAACAGGAATGATTTGTAAAGAAACATACTTTTTCAGCAAACAGATATGATTCAGAATGCACACAGTGCCATATCCCATTCCTGTTGAAACTGATGGAAAAACTTCAGGAGTTCAGTCAATTTAGCTTATCAAAGAGTAAGTTAAGAGGCAACTTGATCATGGTCTGCAAGTACCCACACAGGGAGAATATAGTATTTGGTTTTTTTCGAGCGGTCTTTAAGCATGCAGACAAAGGCAGAGCAAGAGCCAACGGCTGGAAGTTTAAGTTAGAAAAAATTCAGATTGAAATGATCCAACTTTTTAACAGTGAGGGTAATTATCCATTGGAATATAAGGGAAGTGGTTTATTTATGATCACTTTTTAAAAATGAGCCTGAATAGCCTTCTAAAAGATATGCTGTAATTCAACCACAAATTACTGGATTTGATAGTGTTAAATTACATCGTAGGGAAGGACAATCCCTCCCCTGCATGAGTACTGAGTGAAATTCGCTGACCTATGTTATGCAGGTGTTCCGAATAGATCTATCAGAGAGTCCTTTCTGATCTTCAGCTATGATTCTATGAAACTTTCATTATCTTCAATGGAACTGGGAGTTGATCTGAGTAGGATAGTTGCCACCATGATTACATTGTTGTTTTTTATTTTAACCTGACTTTAATCTTGCTTAGATCACTCAAAGTATTTTCTTCATTCCCTAAGGATAATATGCCCAATGTGTACTGTGTTTATCCTTTCTTTCTAACAGGTATTCTTAAAGCCGAGAATTGTTCTAATAGTGTTTAATAATAACCTTCCTGTACAAAGATCAACAAGAATAATCATAGTATTCTACATTATGTTTAAGCAGAACCTTGTAAAGTAAAAAATCATGTTTGATTTTGTTATATTCCTTTTTTTTATTGATCTCAATCAGTATCCTTTTGACTCTTATCTCTGTAGCCTAATAATGATCTTTCCATTTTAACTAGGGCTGTAGATTAATCACACTTAACTCATGCAATTAATTAACTAAAAAAATTAAATCACAATTAAAAAATTGTATAGCAATTAATCGCAGTCTTAATCACACTGTTAAATTTCAATTGGTATTCTATTATTGTTTATCTACATTTTTAAATATATTGATTTCAATTACAACATAGAATATCAAGTGTACAGGGTTCATATTATATTATTTTTATTATAAAGATTTGCACTGTAAAAATTATAAACAAAAGAAATAGTATTTTTCAATTCACCTCATACAAGAACTGTAGTGCAATCTCTTTATTGTGAAAGTGCAATTTACAAATGTAGAATTTTGTTTTGTTTTTAAGTGCAGTTATGTAACCATGTAAAACTTTAGAGCCTACAAGTCCATTCAATCCTGCTTCTTGTTCAGCCAATTGCTAAGACAAGTTTGTTTACATTTACGGGACATAACGCAGCCCGCTTCTTATTTACAGTGTCACCAGAAAGTGAGAACAGGCATTCGCATGTCATTTTTGTAGCTGGCGTTGCAAGGTATTTACATGCCAGATATGCTAAACATTTTTATCTTCCTTCATGCTTCAACCACCATTCCAGAGGATATGCTTCCAAGCTAATGACGCTCATTAAAAAAAAATGCATTAATTAAATTTGTGACTGAACTCCTTGGGAGAGAATTGTATGTCCCCTGCTCTGTTTTACCCACATTCTGCCATATATTTCATGTTACGGCAGTCTCAGATGATGACCCAGATGTTGATCATTTCAAGAACACTTTCACTGCAGATTAGACAAAACACAAAGAAGGTACCAATGTGAGATGTTGAAAGATAGCTACAGTCCCTGACCCAAGGTTTAACAATCTGAAGTGCCTTCCAAAATCTGAGAGGGATGAGGTGATGAGCATGCTTTCAGAAGTCTTAAAGGAGCAGCACTCTGATGCAGAAACTATAGAACCTGAACAACCAAAAAAGAAAATCAACCTTCTGCTGGTGGCAGCTGACTCAGATGATGAAAATGAACATGCGTCAGTCCACTCTGCTTTGGATCGTTACTGAGCAGAACCCATCATCAGCATGGATGCATGTTCTCTGGAATGGTGGTTGAAGCATGAAGGGACATATGAATCTTTAGCACATCTGTCATGTAAATATGTTGTGACCCTGGCTACAACAGTGCCATGAGAATACCTGTTCTCACTTTCAGGTGACATTGTAAACAAGAAGCGGGCAGCATTATCTCCTGCAAATGTAAATAAACTTCTTTGCCTGAGGGATAGGCTGAACAAGAAGTAGGACCTAGGGACTTGTAGGCTCTAAAGTTTTACATTGTTTTATTTTTGAATGCAGTTATTTTTTATACATAATTCTACATTTGTAAGTTCAGCTTTCATGATAAAGAGATTGCACTACAGTACTTACATTAGGTGAACTGAAAAATACAATTCCTTTTTGTTTTTTACAGTGCAAATATTTGTAATAAAAATAATGTAAAGTGAGCACTGTGCATTTTGTATTCTGTGTTGTAATTGAAATAAATATATTTGAAAATACAGAAAACATCCAAAATATTTATGAATGATATTCTATTATTGTTAACAGCGCAATTAATTGTGCAATTCATCACAATTAATTTATTTAATCTCACAATTAATCACGATTAATTTTTTTAATTGTTTGACAGCCCTAATTTTAACCCCTGTGTATTTTCCCTTATCAATCTGCACAAACACTGCATTTATTAAGTTTGATCTCTTAGGACCTGATCCAACGCCCCTTTTTCCCAAAGGAAAAACTTCTATTGACTTCAATTGGATCTAGGTCTTTAGTCCATTTTCAGACTTATTTGGCAATATTGAATTTTATTTCCAATCACTGACATATGTCCCTAAGAAACACACATCTCTGCCAGTTTAGTCACATTGTTCCTTGTTATTTGTCTTCACTTTTGGAACAAACTTCAGTCTTCAATACTGCAACTTCCTTTTTCTTTATTTTCATCAATATCGTTTACAGGCAGTATGTTGTTAAAAAGAGGGGCTCCTAAAAATTTATAGAATCATAGAATATCAGGGTTGGAAGGGATCTCAGGAAGTCATCTAGTCCAACCCCCTGCTCAAAGCAGGACCAATCCCCAACTAAATCATCCCAGCCACGGCTGTGTCAAGCCTGACCTTAAAAACCTCAAAGGAAGGAGATTCCACCACCTCCCTAGTTAACACATTCCAGTGCTTCACCACCCTCCCAGCCACCTTTTTAAAAGTTTTTCCTAATATCCAACCTAACCCTCCCCCACTGCAACTTGAGATTATTACTCCTTGTTCTGTCATGTGCTACCACTGAGAACAGTCTAGATCCATCCTCTTTGGAACCCCCTTTCAGGTAGTTGAAAGCAGCTATCAAATCCCCCCTCATTCTTCTCTTCCACAGACTAAACAATCCCAGTTCCCTCAGCCTCTCCTCATAAGTCATGTATTCCAGTTCCCTAATCATTTTTGTTGCCCTCCGCTGGACACTTTCCAGTTTTTTCACATCCTTCTTGTAGTGGGGAGCCCAAAACTGGACACAGTACTCTAGATGAGGACTCACCAATGTCAAACAGAGGGGAACGATCACGTCCCTCGATCTGCTGGCAATGCCCCTACATATACAGCCCAAAATGCCGTTGGTCTTCTTGGCAACAAGGGCACGCTATTGACTCATATCCAGCTTCTTGTCCACTGTAACCCCTAGGTCCTTTTCTGCAGAACTACTGCCTAGTCCCTGGTTCCTGGTCTATAGCAGTGCATGGGATTCTTCTGTCCTAAGTGCAGGACTCTGCACTTGTCTTTGTTGAACTTCATCAGATTTCTTTTAGCCCAATCCTCTAATTTGTCTAGGTCCCTCTGTATCCTATCCCTACCCTCCAGCATATCTACCACTCCTCCCAGTTTAGTGTCATCTGCAAACTTGCTGAGGGTGCAATCCACGCCATCCTCCGGATCATTAATTAAGATATTGAATAAAACCAGCCCCAGGAACAACGCTGGGCTATCTGTACTTCTTCCTATAATAATAATTAGGGCTCTGTGTCTGTCATGGAGGTCGCGGAAGTCATGGATTCCATGACTTTCCACAACCTTTGTGAATTCTGCAGCAGTCAGTGTGGCTGACCCCAGGATCGCCCATGCAGCTGGCCACAGGGCCAGCCACACCAGCCACTGCTGGAGCAGCTCCTCAGCCAGCTGCACTGGCTGCTGCTGAAGCAATCCTGGGGCCAGTCTCACTTGCTTCTGCTCGGGCAGCCCCGGGCACCTGGTTCCAGGGACCACATGGAGCAGTGGCTGGCCCCAGGACCACCTGGGACAGCTACAAGTTGGCGGCCCCAGGGGTGGCTGGAGAAGCTGCTGCTCAGCAGCCCCCGGCAGCTGGTGCTGCTGGCCCAGGGGTCTCCCTCAGAGCAGCAGCCCCCCGGGTCCTCCCTTCAGCAGCAGCCCCCCAGCTAAAATGTAGTCAGGGGTATTTATAAGTACAAGTCATGGACAGGTCACAGGCCATGAATTTTTGTTCATTGCCCATGACCTGTCCATGACTTTTACTAAAAATACCCATGACTAAATTGTAGCCTTAATAATAAGCAACTATTGTCACCATCTTTACTGAGTGAAAGTATCAAGGGTTGTTTTTGTTGGGGGGTTTTTGTGGGCACAAATAGCTACTACTGGACCAATTTAAGTGTTTTCAACCAGTAATTCTATTCTCGTAGCTAATAACACAAAACCAGTAATTCTACTCAGAATTGCCAAGCATTGTGCATCTCACAGGGCAGGCAATTGTTCCTGCAGACCTGGTGAAATGTCAGAGACAGTCTCTACCACCACAAGCTACCCTGCCTAGGGGAATGCTCACTGAGCTATAAGCCCATAGACTGTCAGTTGTAGTCCCAGTCCTTTTACTGACTTCACTTTTGTGCACTTTACAACGCTTTATTAATCCAGGCCTCACACCCCTGCCTAAACAGGAGGTAACTGTCATTCACCGGTCTTACAGATAAGGTAACAGAGAAGGTGCAGGTTGCTATGTTAGGCAGCACTCCACGTATAGAGATTTGAGTCTGCCAATGTGTACATACCAATGGACCTGGTCCTTAGCTAAAGTTGTAGGGGCTCATGCTTTTAGATCCAGAGGTGTCAAATTCATTCTCCACCGATTGGGAAGTGGGGATGTTAATCTTGGCTATGTTTCAGAGTAGCAGCCGTGTTAGTCTGTATTTGCAAAAAGAAAAGGAGGACTTGTGGCACCTTAGAGACTAACCAATTTATTTGAGCATAAGCTTTCATGAGCTACAGCTCACTTCATCGGATGCAATCTTGGCTATGTTGTCTCTAACCATTATCCTCCTCTCAGCTGCTAGACTCAGGAATCCTGATACCCAATATTCCAGGGTATTTCCACAAATAGTTACGTAACCAGCTAACAAAGGGTATCAGCAGGCAGCAATCGATCCAGCGGGGATCGATTTGTCTAGTCTAGCCACGATAAATGGACCCCCAAGCGCTCTCCCATTGACTCCTGTACTCCAGCTCTGCGAGAGGTGCAGGCGAAGTCGACGGGGGAGTAGCAGCAGTCGACTCACTGCAGTGAAGACACCGCGGTGAGTAGATCTAAGTACGTCAACTTCAGCGACGTTATTCACGTAGCTGAAGTTGAGTAACTTAGATCAATTTCCCCCCCCGGCCCCAGTGTAGACCAGGGCAAAGTGTGTGTCCTCTCTCCTTCTGTGGGTTGGTCATAATAGATAACTGTCTACTACTTCACAACTATAGCTGAAGCAGAGAAGGTCAGTGCCATGGATATGAAGGTTGTGGCATTTAAACCTTTGGGATTTTCTAGATGAAAAGCATATGTCTTGTAAATTATTAGTGTTGTGCCAAAGATTTTACATTACGCCACGATGGACAGACTTCACTGAAATGCAGCATTACCCATGCAAGTCACATTACCAAGAAGTAGCCTCATATTTATGAATTATATTGCAAGTTTTGTGGAAGCAGATTTTTTTCCCTCATGAAGAAAGAGCCATGGATGTATTTCCTGGAAATACCCCAAAGTCTATTGGAGCAGTGAAAGCTATTCTTGATTCCTTGATGGACTTACTGAATACAACTGACATACAAGTTGAGCAACCTTGCAGCCTTCATCTCAGACAATGCTGCAGTAATGGTGGGGGGAAATGATTCAGTACTCTTGAGGCTGAGGACAGTGAATCTTTCATCTGTCAATATTGGCTGCCTTTACCACTTGGCAGATCTGTGCGGCAAGTCTAGATTAAAGGCATTGTCAGCTCAGTCAACATGCTGATCTCTGACAACGTTACTTTCCAAGCAGTTCCAAGAGGCAAACAAGTGGTGAAGGGCATTTCTGAAGCCAATTACAATATTTACATGGATATTTACAATAAGGCTTAGAGGGCCTGTTCTCTTGGTGTACAAATGCTGGGAGTAAGGTGCCTCTTTTGCATAAGGTCAGGAAACATGGAACTCCCTAGGCTGATGGTACAGGAATCATTTACCAGTGCTCACGAAGCCATGAGTTACAAAGCACCTTCCATGCTCACGTGACACTATATCATTGTCCTAACACATCAATAACATGTCGTATAGGGTTAGATCTTCACAAGAGTGCACACATAATTGTGTTTCAGAGCAGCAGCCGTGTTAGTCTGTATCCGCAAAAAGAAAAGGAGTACTTGTGGCACCTTAGAGACTAACCAATTTATTTGAGCATAAGCTTTCGTGAGCAGCTCACGAATATGCTCAAATAAATTGGTTAGTCTCTAAGGTGCCACAAGTACCCCTTTTCTTTTTACATAATTGTGTGTGCGCTTAGATGCCTAACTTGCATGTGGAAGTGCAGTAGTTGTATGACATTAGTGTCGCACGCATGCGCACACACCTTTTTATGCCCTATCGATCCTGGAAATCTGGCCTGAAATGACCTTTATAGACTTACTTTCTTAAGCTGTTAGCATATAGAGGCATACCTTTCCTTTTGCTTTTGATGATTTCTCCTCCTTGGTGCCTTCAATACTGTGTCTGTGACATTGACTAACCCAGAAATGATTGTGCTAGCAATGGTGCTGGATTAGGACATCACTGAATGAGGCAGACAGAGAAAGCAGGTAAATTAGGAGGAGATAGAGGTTTGTAAACAGACAGTAGCTTATGGGGAAAATGGGAGAGGAATAAGAATACCACGTTAAGGTGTGCAGCAGTGCAGAAGAACCTGACAACCTACTGCCTGATTTCTCTATTTACCAACCCTCAGAAACTGACATTGTTATGCAAGGGCTAGTAAACACAATAATGCTCACATAAAGAGGCACTGACCTTTGGGTGATGTGTACAAAGGGTTTGGTTACAACAGTTTTATGCATTTAAATATGGAGCCTGAAACAATGTTCTGCTGGGTGGGAAAGAAAAGGACTGAATTTTGCAATTCCCAGTGTTCAGTTCACTTCAGGAGATTCAAATGAAGGGAGACCGGGCCTGGTTTAATGCTTGATATCCACGAGATTCCCTAAAGGCAGCAAAGGATGCAGCAGTTGCTAACAAAACATAGCCAGCAACACAAGCAATTGTGTAAAGCTGTCTGTAGTCCTCCTGTGTTCATCCCAGACAGTATGATTCTTACTACATCGCATGTTACAGTTTGCCCAGAAGTGGAGGCAAAAGGCAGGTGGGTTGTGCACCACCACTGTGGCCACAGGGAGACTACTTGAGCCTCAAGACCCTTGTGATAGTGTAGGGTTATGAAGGGTAGGCAGCACGGCTGAGCAGGAGATGGATGAAATGGAGTGATGGAGAGTGCTTTCAGAGACTTCAGTCTAATCACTTCACAAAAGGTAAAGTGTAAACATTTTGGGAGGTCACCCAATTTTCAAACTTGGGTGACTAAAATCCAGCTCCTAAATACATATTCACACTCCTAAATACAAGAGGTGATTTTTCCAAAAGGTACTGAGCACCTGTAGCTCCCAGAGATTTCCACAGGGAAGGGGGTTGTGATCCATGTGTCTTAAAACTCAGGTCAGTCCTCTAAGTTAGGGTTCCCATATATCTGGGTCTTGACCTCCTTTTGGTGCTCCGATCTCCGTCGGGTGGATTTTTGAAATTCAAAGACATGTCCGTGATTTTTTTCCTTGCTCTTTCTTTTTCCTTGCCTTCAGAGCTGGGTGGCTGGAGAGCGGTGGCCGCTGGCCAGGCACCCAACTGTGAGAGCAGCATCACTGCCACCAGCAGTGAGGATGTATGGGTGACGTGGTATAGTATTGCCATGGAAACTGTACCCCCCTCTTCCTGCGGCTCCCCCTCCCGCTGGCAGGGTCCTCTATTTGGGAACTTGAGATATGGTAACCCTACTCTAAATGTCTAAGGATTTAGGAGCCTGATGTTCGGCACCCGAGCTGGGATTTTCAAAGGCAATAAGGGAGTTAGTCCAAAACACACAAATGTAATGGGGGTTGGGTGTCTAACTTCCTTAGGGTCCTTTGAAAATCCCAGCCCCAGATTTGACAATGTTGGTCTCAACTGCACTGTTGCTACACTGAAGCCCAACGAAGGGCTTTTTCATCTATTTTAGAGCAGGCTTAAGCTATGTAGGGGCTGAGTTGTTTTTTATTTTTCAGTGTCACTGTTTTAATGTTTAGAAATTATTCAGAAGTTTGCTGACAAATGTGCATCTGTTACGCAATAGCTCCAATGAAAACACCAGCTCAGGGGTTTTTTTATTTGTTTTTTTGTTGTTGGGGTTTTCTTGGCCAGTCTGTCAACCATCTGTAAGAGACTGAAAACATAGCAGGAAAATTATATAGCCTGAGCTGATCTAGGGCCTGATCCTGAATGGTACTAAGCACCCTCTGCGCCCAGTCAAACAAATCTTGAAAATGGAATCTGGCTCTGTATCATTCACTAAAGTCTGACTTTTTGATGAATGTCTGCCACACTCCTTCATTCAGAACAAGCAGCTGCTTTCCAAACTGCAGGCCATTACATTACTGAGAATGAAGGAGCTTTAATTGCATTAAGATCTTCCAGGAGCATAACCAGAATTGCTAAAGTTTTGTTTTGGATAAGCAGCAGTGTTCTTTCCTCTGGGGGTGCTTTTTAGCGTATATATTAAAATCCAAAGGCACTCGTGGTGATGCGCAGAACTAGAATAATTACTGGAACTGCATTGACCTGTACCAATTCACAGGTTTTGCAAATTGTTTACTTAATCAACTCAAATTGTCTTCTTATAACCTAGCAGAATTTGACACGTACAAATATGCATTCTAGATTTACACCAGGAACTATGGCTTCCATCAGCAGTGGAGATAAATAAGTCATCTAGACCCACAGCAAACATTCATAGAATCATAGAATATCAGGGTTGGAAGGGACCTCAGGAGGTCATCTAGTCCAACCCCCTGCTCAAAAGCAGGACCAATCCCCAATTAAATCATCCCAGCCAGGGCTTTGTCAAGCCTGACCTTAAAAACTTCTAAGGAAGGAGATTCCACCACCTCCCTAGGCAACGCATTCCAGTGTTTCACCACCCTCTTAGTGAAAAAGTTTTTCCTAATAGCCAACCTAAACCTCCCCCACTGCAACTTGAGACCATTACTCCTTGTCCTGTCCTCTTCTACCACTGAGAATAGTCTAGAACCATCCTCTCTGGAACCACCTCTCAGGTAGTTGAAAGCAGCTATCAAATCCCCCCTCATTCTTCTCTTCTGCAGACTAAACAATCCCAGTTCCCTCAGCCTCTCCTCATAAGTCATGTGTTCCAGACCCCTAATCATTTTTGTTGCCCTTCGCTGGACTCTTTCCAATTTATCCACATCCTTCTTGTAGTGTGGGGCCCAAAACTGGACCCAGTACTCCAGATGAGGCCTCACCAATGTCGAATAGAGGGGGACGATCACGTCCCTCGATCTGCTGGCTATGCCCCTACATATACATCCCAAAATGCCATTGGCCTTCTTGGCAACAAGGGCACACTGCTGACTCATATCCAGCTTCTCGTCCACTGTCACCCCTAGGTCCTTTTCCGCAGAACTGCTGCCTAGCCATTCGGTCCCTAGTCTGTAACTATGCATTGGGTTCTTCCGTCCTAAGTGCAGGACCCTGCACTTATCCTTATTGAACCTCATCAGATTTCTTTTGGCCCAATCCTCCAATTTGTCTAGGTCCCTCTGTATCCTATCGCTGCCCTCCAGCATATCTACCACTCCTCCCAGTTTAGTATCATCCGCAAATTTGCTGAGAGTGCAATCTACAACATCCTCCAGATCATTTATGAAGATATTGAACAAAACCGGCCCAGGACCGACCCCTGGGGCACTCCACTTGACACCGGCTGCCAACTAGACATGGAGCCATTGATCACTACCCGTTGAGCCCGACAATCTAGCCAACTTTCTACCCACCTTATAATGCATTCATCCAGCCTGTACTTCTTTAACTTGCTGACAAGAATACTGTGGGAGACCGTGTCAAAAGCTTTGCTAAAGTCAAGAAACAATACATCCACTGCTTTCCCTTCATCCACAGAACCAGTAATCTCATCATAGAAGGTGATTAGATTAGTCAGGCATGACCTTCCCTTGGTGAATCCATGCTGACTGTTCCTGATCACTTTCCTCTCCTCTAAGTGCTTCAGGATTGATTCTTTGAGGACCTGCTCCATGATTTTTCCAGGGATTGAAGTGAGGCTGACTGGCCTGTAGTTCCCAGGATCCTCCTCCTTCCCTTTTTTAAAGATTGGCACTACATTAGCCTTTTTCCAGTCATCTGGGACTTCCCCCATTCGCCACGAGTTTTCAAAGATAATGGCCAATGGCTCTGCAATCACAGCCGCCAGTTCCTTTAGCACTCTCAGATGCAACTCGTCCGGCCCCATGGACTTGTGCACGTCCAGCTTTTCTAAATAGTCCCTAACCACTTCTTTCTCCACAGAGGGCTGGCCATCTATTCTCCATGTTGTGATGCCCAGCGCAGCAGTCTAGGAGCTGACCTTGTTAGTGAAGACAGAGGCAAAAAAAGCATTGAGTACATTAGCTTTTTCCACATCCTCTGTCACTAGGTTGCCTCCCTCATTCAGTAAGGGGCCCACACTTTCCTTGGCTTTCTTCTTGTTGCCAACATACCTGAAGAAACCTTTCTTGTTACTCTTAACATCTCTCGCTAGCTGCAGCTCCAGGTGCGATTTGGCCCTCCTGATTTCATTCCTACATGCCCAAGCAATATTTTTATACTCTTCCCTGGTCATATGTCCAACCTTCCACTTCTTGTAAGCTTCTTTTTTATGTTTAAGATCCGCTAGGATTTCACCGTTAAGCCAAGCTGGTCGCCTGCCATATTTACTATTCTTTCGACACATCGAGATGGTTTGTCCCTGTAACCTCAACAGGGATTCCTTGAAATACAGCCAGGTCTCCTGGACTCCTTTCCCCTTCATGTTAGCCCCCCAGGGGTTGCTACCCATCCATTCCCTGAGGGAGTCGAAGTCTGCTTTCCTGAAGTCCAGGGTCCATATCCTGCTGCTTACCTTTCTTCCCTGTGTCAGGATCCTGAACTCAACCAACTCTTCCAGCTCACTTCCAGCTCACATTTGCAGACCCAAGATATTCATGTGTCTTTTCACAAAGCATTTAAGATTTGGGATAATTTCTGAAGCTGTAACCCTTTTCAGATGCACCTCTCACTGTTACTCCTTGAGACAATAGGGGCTAAATTTTGCTCTTATTTACACCTTATGCAACTTCTTTGGAACGCACAGGTTTAAGTGAGAGCAGAATATGGCTCTATTTACCCCAATCAGCTAATTGCAAAGAGGGGAGCTTTAGGCTGGAGGCAGCTAATTAGAGGGAGGTTCACCTGCACAGGAACAAGCGGGGCCTATAATGCCAGATAGCAGGCTACAGACTGGGTGACTGTGAAAGGGCAATTGCTCCTTTGGAAGAAGGAAGTGTGTTTGGGAGCTGCTGGAAGGGAGGCAGCTGTCGTCACTCCCAGAGAAGAGGGTTTGGAGCTGGTAATTTTAAAGAGAGAAAGGAAACCGGTGTGGTAGGAAGCAGTCCAGGGAAGAAGCAGAGAGGAAGCCCAGAACTGCTGAGCTGAGAGTCCCTGGATTGGAACCTGGAGAAGAGGGTGGGCCTGGGTTCCTGTACCAGCACGGAGGGTGTTGTGTAGACCTGAGGCAGTGAATGGGAAGACTGCTGATAGACTGCACCCCAGAAAGGGGAACTCTGAGTGACCTAGCTGGAGGGCTAAGTCATGAACGAGATGCTGAGAGTTCTGGAGTGAAGGAGGAGCTGCAGACCACAGGGAGAGTCAGAGCAATAGCATGGAAACCACAGAAGGGAGCGTCTACCTTGAGAGACAATTCCCAGAGTAACCAAGAGGAGGCGCCAGACCAGTGGTAAGTGGAGCACCCCATGACGTAGCACAATGAATAAATAAGGGACTCTATACATAGGTGTATAAGAAGAGATCATTTCCCCTAGTTGGTGCAACTCTTAGCACTATGTCACAAACCAGAAGTGGGGGGAAAAAAATGTTTGCGTGGCCAATGGTACAATTATGTGCTAGTAAAGAAGCAAGGGGTAGGGCTGGTCTGCAATTTTCAAACCAACTTTTTTTTGTGGGAAAACTGATTGTAACAGAACAAAAATATTAGCAGGAAGGTCTGTTTTCCTCAACTTTCAGGATTTTTTTGTAAAACCAAAAATGTTGTGTCTAAAAGGAATTTGGGGGTCAGGATTGGCAGTTTTCAGCTGAAATAGTTGGTTTTCAATGAAAAGTCAATCTTCTTTTTTGGCAGGAAAAAAACAAATTTTGACCAGTTCCAATAGGGGTAGCCCCATAATGCCCCAGCATGCAGGAGAACATGCCCTATGCCACCTCTCTTCATGAGATGCAGCCTGCTGGCTATATGTTGGTCCTGCTCCATGATGGGGAGCCCCGCCCCTTCATGCACAGTCCCTGTCCCCATTGTCAGACTGCGATTCTGCCTAGCCCATATGTTGGCCATGCAAGAAGAAGCTTTTCACGTTCCCCTCAACCCTATTGTACACCCATATAAGGGGGGAGGGGGAGTGGAATCTGGCCCTACTTTTTTATAAATGGAAAATAACACAAGTGATATTGATATTAAATGTACCAGAGACTATGAGATTGGGTCACTGGATGACAATGAGAAGTAGTGTTACTGTGGGTTAATAGACATGGAAACACTTTTTGCTGTGGTTTCAGGTTATGATGATTGTGATGTAACTGCTATATGTGGCTTATGAGCCCCCAACATGGTTTGAGTTCTTTCTCTGCTTCAAAATTCATGTAACTTAAACAGAGCTGAATTAAAGAACATTTCAAGCTCATATGAGCTTGAAAGAAAAATTGCATGAACCAAGGAGGACCTGTGAGAGAGGACAGTTCAGCAACCCTTTGGTTTGCATGTAGAGTCCATACAGTGACTGAATGACCTATGGTTTAGACTTGAGAGGACTCAGAAACTGGGAGAGTCTAGACTGAGACAAACAAAGGAATTGAGGAAATACTTGATTGAGGAAAAGCCTGATTGTGTCTGTGAAGACTCTACCTTTTCCTGAGATTTGGTGGTTGAAATTGTTGCAGTTCTGTGAGCCTGTTTCTCACCATGTTACATCAGTTTTTGGCCAATGTGACTGACTCCACTTAAGTCAGCGGAACCATATGGGCATAAAACAAGAGAGTCAGGTCGTCTGTTCGTTACAGCGCACAAGACCAAAAAAATTCTAAGCTAGAACACTGTGGGCCAGAGCTTTGTTCTCCTGTAAATCATGGTGGTATTCTAGACTCACAGGACTGTATGTAGGAGCAGAATCTGGTGCAGTGTCTTCCTCTGGAAAGGGGAACTTTGGCCTGATATTCATTCTTATATGTTTTTTCAAATGTCTGGTGCTCAAGTTTTAGGAGCAGTATTCTTTTTTTCCTGGGCATTTGCTTTTATTAATGCAGGATCTTTGCAAAAAATCCAAAACATGTTACACATTACTCACAGTGGGTTACAATATGCCAAGCAAACAACCTATAGGACCTGATCAAAAATATCTGCAGGCCTCTGAACTGCATGAGCCTGAGTTTGAGTCTGCAACAGGCTGATGTTTTCCATTTGTGATTTGTCTAGTATATTTTTGACATAAGGGCCCTGATTCTGCTCTCACATATGTTGGTTCTTTTGGGGAAAAGAAATTAGTTGAAATAAACTGAAGCTGTTGCTGCTGCCGGAGGTTGTTTTTTTTTTCTTTTTTCCTCATTTCTTTTAGGCTGTGTTTGGGATTTAGCTGGTGCTGGTAGAGGTAGTAGTGGTATTTAGGTCCTCTATTTGGCATAGTCTGGTTAGGATTTTTTTTTTAGGATTAGGATGATGGCCTGGGGTCCTAGGAGATGGTAGGCATGGCAGCCATGATGGTAAAGGTAACTTTAGTAGTCTTCATCTGTTCTCTTGTTTTCCTATATATAATCTTTTTTATTTCCCACAAAGTCCTTTCCTTTTTAAATGATCCAAAAAGGAAGCCATGGATGGAATAGCCCGTTCCCCTTAATCTGTCCACCAATTATGCCTAATAGTCGCCATAACAATTTGTTTGTTTTCCAATTTTTTGTATTTCCTGTTTGTACCAAGCACTATTTCAAAATAGTCTTTGAATTACATTAATGTGGCCTTTTTTGTTGGGAGTAATCTAGTTTGTCTGACATTTTTTGCATCTGTTTAGAACATGTATTATTGAAAGCAACTTGAGTGACTTTTCATTAAGATTTCTTGTTGTAGGTTATTGTAAAAACTTATGAACATTGTATGCTTTTTACAAATAGGGTAAATTTGGGGGGCCCATTATTATAACAGGTCTGATGCTGCATTCTCTGAAACTCATAACTCCCAGTAGACTAGGCCCACATGTGGGCCCAGAATTATATACATGTCTTCCAAAGGATGATACACTTTATAGTGAACCAGAAAGGAAGTGAACAAGAGGGTACACAGAAAATTATCAGTTCTGATTTCAGTAAAAACAGTCAAAATAATCCTTTTAATTTGACATAACTAATATTACCCATTTGACAGACAATCCTTTACCTCTTTTAGCTAGCTCAAACCTTTTCATAGGCAAATCCATATTAATCAAATCACAGAACAACCATGCAGAGAAATAAATAAAACTATTTCCAAAGTATTTCATTGCTGGGGAAACTTCTAACAACTTTGACAGACTATTCTATGACCAGTGTGTTCTTCATAACAACTACAAGCCTGATTCTCTATTGCTCTGCATCATGCTAGTTATTTGCATCAGTACAAATGTGTAAAAAGCTGCCAACTCAGAATGGTAGCACTGTACCTTCACTTTGTACCAGGGTGAATTACCACACATAGTACAGGGTAATATAGATTCAGGCCCTAAAGATATATTAGAGAGAATAAAATGAAGGAACATTGCTTTATATTATAATTATGAAACCAGTGACCTGAAATATTGGCTGGGTTCACAACCAGATCCTGAGGTGCTTAGGTTTCACACTGTCTTTATTAGGCAACCAGTGAAATCAGTTGTTGTTTTCCCTGGATAGAGACTAGGTGGAAACTGAGTAAGGATTACAGGAGTTGGCCCAGAATGTTTTAATAGCCAAAACAAAGACTTGTATCCAGTGTGAAACTGGAAAAAAATCCCTGCTAAAGTCGCACTAAAATTTGAATTCTACTTTAATCAGCATTATTAGCGCAAAAAAAAAAAATTAAAAAGACCTGATGGTGAGCACCATGTTTCCCATTTACTTCAGTAAAAAGAAAAGGAGTACTTGTGGCACCTTCGAGACTAACCAATTTATTTGAGCATAAGCTTTCGTGAGCTACAGCTCACTTCATCGGATGCATACTGTGGAAAGTGTAGAAGATCTTTTTATACACACAAAGCATGAAAAAATACCTCCCCCCACCCCACTCTCCTGCTGGTAGTAGCTTATTACTTCAGTGAGACTGGCCAATTCATAGCATTATTGTGAGTAGGCCCTTTTGGTCCAATCTTGCCCCTTCTGAAGCTGATAGGAATAGAATCAGGACTATAGTTTAGATCAATGTGTTGATTTTGTTTTCTCACAGCTATGGGAGTTAATTATAGGATCACACTTAGCTATGAATTTCCTGGTTTGATTTGATGACGGGCTTGCATCACAGCTTTTATCGTGGTCAAATGTGATGTGTAAATATTTTTGGAAACTCTCTCCATAGAAACAGAAACACAAAGAAAGAGGGATGTTAAACCATTTTAACAAACAAAGGTGACATGTAGAATCTCCTAAGGTAATCCCGTAACTACAAACAGTAAATTGGGCATGACCTGTGAACCATACTGCCCACGTAAATTCTCATTCCAGAAAAAATAGTCAAAGCCTCAATATAGAAACCTTTCTCCCAAAGCTCCAGATCATGCAATAGCCTAAGCACTTGCTGCAAGGTCTTGAGCACCCTTCATTCAAGCTGATTGAAGCCAACGAACTGAGCATTGACTTCTAGAGTCAGTAGGAATCAAGGATACTTAATGCTTTGCGGGATCAGGCCCTTTGTAAGTTATGTTAAGGCAACATTCTAAAGGGACTGTTTTCCCTTGGTGAAGGAATATTCAATTCCATCAAATATACAGGAGATTTCATACTTGCAGTAAAGGGAGGATGGATCAATAGACCCTTAACTCCGATACCCCTACTGTATGTGATAGACACAACTTTTCCTTACTCCTTTCTGATCTCGATTGACAGTTACCTTAAAGATTTAGAATTCCCAGCTGAATAATATGATTTTAGCCTAACTTTTAAAATCTTCTATATGACAGGGTATGTGTTTTATCAAAAAAAACCCCATGATATTGCTTAAACTTTCTGTTAGGACAAATAGAATTAATTTATAGACTGGGGGGAAAGTGCAAATATGTGAATACCAGAAGCTGCATTCATTTAAACAATTTACTTTATTGCATGAAACCGGTGTTACCCAATTTTATATAGGGTGTATTCAGAATATATTATTCCTTAAGTATGTATTTAGTGATCTCTAAGTACATCTGCAGCTGGATGTGGCAGTAGACGCCGCATTAGCACAGCTGGAAAGTCATTAGGCTTGTACAGTAAGTCCTAATGTAGGTAAAGTCTACTGATGACATCCTGCTACAGTCTTTAGAGGCTTATGACACATTTTGCTTAGACCTGTGGCTGTTTTGTCTGCTGTATATTCCCCCACCCCCCTCGAGGTTTTTCAATAAAGCAGCTTAATGTGAGTTCCTGTCTCAGAGCCTGTCTGGGAGCACTAGTGTGAATGCATGGAAATTGCTAGGCCATCATTTGATACTGTACTAAGTTCCAGAAATTGCCCTTTGACTCATATAGTTTTGTTTGGAAAAAAATCAAGGCCCACATTCTGTAGTCAGGTAGGAAATGTGTCTGTAAATTTTCACACTAAAGAGTGTGAGCAGTTTGAATCATGTGTGTGAATGCTGCTAATGGAAGAAGCCGCAATGCTACAAATTTACAGGCAGCAGAAAGGTGTAATCAACAACGGTAGAGAATTAGATGAAATTGTGTGCTTTTGAGGGCCCAATTCTACTTTCATTAGATTACATGAGTTTTGCCATGGACTTGACTAGAAACATGTATCCAGCCAAAAAGGGGAAGTTACAAGGCCAAGTTTCCTATATTAAAATGTATTTCTATATGGAAGTTACTTAGTGCAATTGCTTACAAAAATCCATTCTTAAAGTTATAAACAGACATGGGTTAAATAATGCATAATATCCGTGTGTTGGGGTGTGTGTGTGTGTAAATACACAATATTAGCAAAACAATTCTTGGTATTTTAATGTGGTTCAAAAATACTTTATGTATGAGTTTATGATGACCACAGTTTGTTTTTTTCCACTTGTGAGTTTTGGGTGATTGCAGACGCATGCCAATAAAGCCTTTATACCACATCTCAAGTGCCAGATGAGTGGACCAAGGGGGTTATAGTGAAGATACCAAAGAAAGGAACTCTGTTATTGTAATAACTGGTGTGGTATCACACTTTTATCTGTGCCATACAAAGTATTGTGTAAGACCATAGTCCAGCGTATACCAGAGGCAGTTGATAGCATTCCCAGAAAAGAGCAAGCCGTTTTTCAGAAAAAGTGCGGATCTACAGACCAGATCATCACTCTACAAAACCTAATAGAACAATGATTAGAATGGCAATGGTAACTCTACATAAACGTCATAGACTTTGAGAAGGCTTTTGATAGCATTTACAGGACCAGCCTATGGCACATTCTGCAGGCATATGGAATCCCTCTCCATATAATAAAATCATCAAAAGCTTTTTTTTCAACTTTAAATGCAGTGTTGATCAGTAAGCTCCGTTTTGAAGTCAAAACAGGAGAACGTCAGGGATGTATCATGTCTGCTATCCTCTTCAACATTGCCATCGACTGCAGCGTACAACAGAAGACATGCCAAGAGGCATTAAATAGTCATCCTTCTCATCCCTTAAAGACCTGGACTTCACAGATCTCACTCTCCTATCACATACCCAACACCATATACAAGAAAAAACAACTCTACTCAATGCATTCAGCCAGCAAATTGGAATGAAAATCAACCGCAATAAGACAGATAATGACCTTTAATATTGCCTCACCATCACCAGTACAGATAGATGATTATGTTCTCACCAACGTAGAAACATTCCTGGCTGAAGGTACTGCCCAAGTAGTGATGGTGGAACAAGCCAGGACATCTGGAACAAAATCATTAAAGCCAGGAACACCTTCAGGAGTTTAAATACAGTCTAGAAATCATCAAAATACAACACCAAAACCTAACTCAAGACTTCAGAGCTGCATACTTTCAACATTACTTTATAGTGCAGAATGCTGGGGAATGAGAGAGTTTGGACATTTAATACTGTTTTCATGCCACAGAAACTGCCTCAGAAAAATCCTCTATCTTTTGGCCTAGAACAATCTCAAACCAAGATCTATTGACACAGTGCAGCCAAGAGAATATGAGCACCATCAGTGCCAGCAGGCATTGGAGATGGATTGGCCATGTGCTTCGGATGGAAATGGATTCTATCACCAAAGTAACAATAAGATGGACACCTGAAGGCAAGCGAAAATGAGGCTGCCCAAAAACAACATGGCAAAGAGCTGTGGAAGCTGAGCTGAAAAACCTGGGGCACAGCTGGGGAACCATTGGAAGATTTGCCAGAAACAGACAGAAGTGGAGAAGCTTCATTGCTGCCCTAAACACCAGAGGTGTAATGACCACATCTCAATATCACTTACTCTGTCTAAGCCACATTTCTTACATAAAACTTAAATGTAACTGAGATGATGAGGCAAATTTAGGTATATCTACTATTACACGCCCCTTCCTGTGTGTCAGTGTAACCCACACACCACTAGGTGTGGTGTTCTGTCCCATCTAGTGGCACCGAGACCACTTAGAGAAAAATGAGTCTGCTCTACAGCCTTAGCTAAAAGCTGGTTAACTTTTAACTGCATGCAGTAGGGGCTCATGTGCTAAGCTCCAGAGGTCCCAGGTTGCATCCCACCTGCCGATGACCAGGGTCTGTCAGTGTTACATTAGCTTAACTCTTCATTGTAGCACAAGCCAGTCTAGCTTTTCTGAAAGCCTTATGTGGAATCAAAACCCAGGGCTATTGTATCTCAAGTAGGAGTAGAGCTGTTATTTTACCTCTGTATTTAGCACTGGTGCAAACACTGATGGAATACTTCATCTACTTCTGGTGGCAACAATTCAGGAAGGATGTTAAGTTGGAGAGGGTTCAGAGAAGAGCCACAAGAATGCTAAAAGGATTAGAAAATTCCATATAGTGATTGAGCTTCCTGAGCCTAACAAGGTTAAGGAATGACTTCATTAGTCTATAAGTATCTGCTTGTGGAGTGGGCCCTTCAATCTAGCCAAGAAAGTTATAACATGATTCAATGCCTGGAGTTGAACTTGGACAAATTCAGGCCAGAAATCAAGTATAATTTTTTTTAATAATGAGGGTAATTAACCACTAGAACAATTTGCCAATAGTTGTGATTGAACTCTCCGTCGCTGATTATTTTTAAATCAAGATTGGATGCTTTGCCTAAAAGCTATGCTCTAGGAACGACTTTGGGGACATTCTATGGCCCGTGTTACACAGGAGGAGAGACGTGATGATCACAATGATCCCTTCTGGCCTTGGGATCTAATCTATTCAAAACATTCATTTTAGGTCTTACTAATAGCTCCCAGTCATCGTCAAAGACAAACCTACACCCTTACTTTGTAATAAATGTAAGTATTCATATGCTATGAAAACTAATATTTCTAACAGTACTTTAAGGTTGAAACCCCTGCCCCATTGAAGTCATTGGGAGATTTGCCACTGACTTCAGTGGGGACAGTTTCACCTTATCTACTCTTAAGCAACTCTGTAAGCAAAAGCTAGTATATGTAATACCTGCCAGGGTATGTTTACACTGCAATGTAAGCCCAAATTTAGTGGGACTCAAATCATCTGATCCTGAGTTAGAGAACGCAGGGTGTCAGTATTGACACTGATAACGCTACGTTAAGAATTTTCTAACACTGACTCAAACTGGGGTTCTAGTGTCCACATTGCAGCATACAGACTCTACTCAAATCAGCCATACCCCAGACTCCTTAGCATCGTCCTGAAATGTGGCCACTCTAGCCCCTTGACTGTGCTGCACTGTGGGGGGGAAGGAGGGGGGAACTTGACTGATTACAGGGAGTTTGAACAGTCCTCCAATGCATCCTGCCAAGCACTCATTTTGGTCTCTGTGCTCCCAGCCACTGGAGACTGCAATATGGAGGAGGCTCCTTTTGAAGAATGTCTCTTGCTTATGCTTTCATTCCCATGTCAGGAAATGGGCAGAACTTCCATGAGACACCGGTGGATATTTTTGGCAGTGTTTTCTGACCCCACCAAAGGCACCTGACAGAGCTTATGATGGACCAGGAAGAAGAGGAGGACACGGACATGGCAGACTCACCGTGGCTGATGCTGCTCATGACACTCAGTACAGCCGCTAATGCCCCCTGCATACACTAGCCCTGCTGGAGCAGGGCCAAAAGCACAGACTGGTGGGGTCACATTGTCATACAGATGGGGAGTGACCAGCATGAAAAAAACTACATTTCTAGAGCTTTGTGAGCAGCTTTCCCTGACTCTTCAGCATAAAGATACATGCATGAGGGTGCCCTTGTCGGTCCAGAAGTGGCTTGCTACAGCTATCTGGAAGCTGGCTACCCTAGACTGCTACTGGTCCATTGTTTACCAATTGAGTGTTTTGGCAAATCAACTGTGGATAAAATGGTGGCGAGGTGGTTCTGAGGTAATCAGGTGTGCAGTATACCCCAAGGCAGTAGGCATAAAAGATATTCCTGATGTAATTGCTGATTTTGAGAGACTGGGGTTTCAAGACCATTTATGGGACTTGTTTGCCCTCCTCAAGGAGCATATGAGTACATAAACTGCAAAGGATACTATTCCATTTGTAGTAGGAAGAGAGCCTGATACATAAGGCCATGTATCAGAAGTCTGGTCTGAGGCCTGAACCAAAGTAGTGGTCAAGCTTTGCTGATAGTTTTGCTTCTTTTCTTTGTATCAGAAGTCAGGCTTTGCCTGCTTGCAAGCTCACAGAACCTGGCAAGAACAGGACTGGTGGTATGAAAACAAACATTCCTAAGAAAAGCTAGGTACAGGACACTCAAACACGTTCCAGAAGGATGGTACCGAACACCCCATACCAAGTATGGTACAAACTTTTCTCCCCAAAGATAACGAGAACACACTGACCCCCCACCGCCCCCTCAAAAGATAAGGTCACAACAGTTGATGGCTAGAGATGTTTTGATTGAATCAACATGAACAAGGTAACAACCCACATTAGAGGGGCAATATGTAACTTGCTTGTATTGACGTATAAAATGAAGCCTCCAAGGGAGTATCTTTGTCTGGCCTAGGGAGGAATGGAAAGTCCCGCCGTTCACAGAGCTGGCCCATTGTTACAGGCATACATGTATTAGTCGTCCGGTAGAGTCTGCGGGATACCGGTACCATGCTTCATCAACAATAAACCAAGCCTGGTGCCTTTGTACCTTGACAGATCTTGTGGTCATTGAGTGGTTCACTCGAGGTCTGCTGTGACAGCTACTTGTGCAGAGCTGGGATGGCACACAGAGGGAAAATATGCAGCCAAACATCTAACACCATTGTTATGCAAGCCCTTAGGGTCAACAGAGGTTGACTTATGAAAGTCAACATGGACTGCATTGGGAAAGCTGTCGGGGGATTTTGCTGAGTGGGAGTTTACATTCATCGACAGGTGGGGGCACTATTTCACCAAATGACATGGTCATAAATGGCGTGACAGTCTGACATTCCAGGGTGCTATCCAGACCAGTGAGGGGCTGTGTCATGCTGCCCCTACATCATGGAGGGCCTCGCAATGCTTTGCTGTTGTAGCTCCCAACCTGGGCACCTCACAAAGAGCATGCAGGTCTATGTATAGCTGAATGTCTGTGTATAGCTGAAGCCTGCCATCATACTCCAGTCACACTCTGGTTTCCACCAGCCTTGGTTACCACTGGCAGGGTAACCAAACATGCTCCTAGTCACAAACTTTCTCCCAAAACATGTTCTGCTTTGTCCAATCCTCTCCTGTATCGTTCAGATATTAAAGGTCCATATTGCTCTACAAGAAGATGAATATCCAACAATTTGCTTCTTTAAATGGAGTTACCTACACAATTCAGCTTAACCACAACACTGGAACAGTTTTGATTAAAGAATAAAACAAGTTAATTCAACTAAGATTAAGTGAGTAGAAGTATACGGCATTAAAATCCGAAATGGTCACAAGAAAAATAAAGATAAAACATTTCCTAGTACTAAAATGTAACACTCTCTAGATTAGATTTGGTTCAAGGTGAAGTCCCTTATCACATATTCCCAGTAACATCGCTGACAAAATTCTTAGGCCAGGATCTGCTCACAAAGTCTGAGGGCTGTTTCTTTTGTCATCTTAGATGAAAGAGACCTAGGGTGAGGACTTGAGGGGTTTCTGCCCCTCAATTTTATAATTGTCACGCTTTGAAATGCATTTTCCTGAAGGTTACCCTTACATAAAGCTCATTCCCACTGTGAGGACAGACAAGGAGCCTGTGGGTGAAAAGAGGTTCTATGATTTTTGCTAAAATGCAGATGGATCTGTTTCTACCCCCTTTCTTACCAAAGAATCACCACTGGCCATCACCTACAGCCCCCAACTAAAACCTCTCCAGCACATCAAGGATCTACAACCTATCCTGAAGGATGATCCCTCACTCTCCCAGACCTTGGGAGGCAGGCCAGTCCTCACTTACAGACAGCCCCCCAACCTGAAGTAAATACTCACCAGCAACTACACACCACAAAACAGAAACACTAACCCAGGAACCAGTACCTGCAACAAACTCCATTGCCAACTCTGTCCAGATATCTATTCAAGGGACACCATCATAGGACCCAATCACATCAGCCACACCATCAGGGGCTCGTTCACCTGCACATCTACCAATGTGATATGTGCCAGCAGTGCCCCTCTGCCATGTACATTAGCCAAACTGGGTTTGGCTTCACTAACAGAGTGACTTCATTGTCCTAACTTGGTGCCTGCTGCTGGTTCCCATGTGGGATTCTGGGGCCAGCAGGTTGCCATCCCAACTGACCAGATCATCATGCACCACCATTGGCTCTGCCCTCAGCACAATGTCCAGTAGCTGGATAAACTCCTCATAAAATAAGCATGATGATAGCAAGTTGCCCAAGATGCAGTTCTGGTCCCTGATTTTCTTGTGTTCCATCTTGAGCTGCTTAGCCCTGGTCTACACTAGGACTTTAGGTCGAATTTAGCAATGTTAAATCGATTTAAACCTGCACCCGTCCACACAGTGAAGCCCTTTATTTCGACTTAAAGGGCTCTTAAAATCGATTTCCTTACTCCACCCCTGACAAGTGGATTAGCGCTTAAATCGACGTTCCCAGCTCGAATTTGGGGTACTGTGGACACAATTCGATGGTATTGGCCTCCGGGAGCTATCCCAGAGTGCTCCATTCTGACGGCTCTGGACAGCACTCTCAACTCAGATGCACTGGCCAGGTAGACAGGAAAAGAACCGCGAACTTTTGAATCTCATTTCCTGTTTGGCCAGCGTGGCAAGCTGCAGGTCACCATGCAGAGCTCATCAGCACAGGTGACCATGATAGAGTCCCAGAATCGCAAAAGAGCTCCAGCATGGACCGAACGGGAGGTACGGGATCTGATCGCTGTTTGGGGAGAGGAATCCGTGCTATCAGAACTCCGTTCCAGTTTTCGAAATGCCAAAACCTTTGTGAAAATCTCCCAGGGCATGAAGGACAGAGGCCATAACAGGGACCCGAAGCAGTGCTGCGTGAAACTAAAGGAGCTGAGGCAAGCCTACCAGAAAACCAGAGAGGCGAACAGCCGCTCTGGGTCAGAGCCCCAAACATGCCGCTTCTATGATGAGCTGCATGCCATTTTAGGGGGTTCAGCCACCACTACCCCAGCCGTGTTGTTTGACTCCTTCAATGGAGATGGAGGCAATACGGAAGCAGGTTTTGGGGACGAAGAAGATGATAGCTCACAGCAAGCAAGCGGAGAAACCGGTTTTCCCGACAGCCAGGAACTGTTTCTCACCCTAGACCTGGAGCCAGTACCCCCCGAACCCACCCAAGGCTGCCTCCTGGACCCAGCAGGCGGAGAAGGGACCTCTGGTGAGTGTACCTTTTAAAATGCTATACATGGTTTAAAAGCAAGCATGTGAAAGGATTACTTTGCCCTGGCATTTGCGGTTCTCCTAGATGTAGTCCTAAAGCCTTTGCAAAAGGTTTCTGGGGAGGGCAGCCTTATTTCATCCTTCATGGTAGGACACTTTTATCACTCCAGGCCAGTAACACATACTCGGGAATCACTGCAGAACAAAGCATTGCAGTGTATGTTTGCTGGCATTCAACCAAAATCCGTTCTTTCTCTCTCTGTGTTATCCTCAGGAGAGTGAGATATAATTCATGGTCACCTGGTTGAAATAGGGTGCTTTTCTTCAGGGACACTCAGTATAGCCCATTCCTGCTGGGCTGTTTGCCTGTGGCTGAACAGAAATGTTCCCCGCTGTTAGCCACAGGGAGGGGGGAAGGTTGAGGGGGTAGTCACGCGGTGGGAGGAGGCAAAATGCGACCTTGTAACGAAAGCACATGTGCTATGTATGTAATGTTAACAGCAAGGTTTACCCTGAAAGACTGTAGCGACTGTTTTATAAAATGTGTCTTTTTAAATACCGCTGTCCCTTTTTTTTTCTCCACCAGCTGCATGTGTTTCAATGATCACAGGATCTTCTCCTTCCCAGAGGCTAGTGAAGCTTAGAAAGAAAAAAAAATGCACTCGCGATGAAATGTTCTCCGAGCTCATGCTGTCCTCCCACACTGACAGAGCACAGACGAATGCGTGGAGGCAAATAATGTCAGAGTGCAGGAAAGCACAAAATGACCGGGAGGAGAGGTGGAGGGCTGAAGAGAGTAAGTGGCGGGCTGAAGAGAGTAAGTGGTGGGCTGAAGACAGGGCTGAAGCTCAAATGTGGCGGCAGCGTGATGAGAGGAGGCAGGATTCAATGCTGAGGCTGCTGCAGGACCAAACCAGAATGCTCCAGTGTATGGTTGAGCTGCAGCAAAGGCAGCTGGAGCACAGACTGCCACTGCTGCCCCTCTGTAACCAACCGCCCTCCTCCCCAAGTTCCATAGCCTCCACACCCAGACGCCCAAGAACGCGGTGGGGGGGCCTCCGGCCAACCAGCCACTCCACAACAGAGGATTGCCCAAAAAAAAGAAGGCTGTCATTCAATAAATTTTAAAGTTGTAAACTTTTAAAGTGCTGTGCTTAAAGTGCTGTGTGGCATTTTCCTTCCCTCCTCCACCACCCCTCCTGGGATACCTTGGTAGTCATCTCCCTATTTGTGTGATGAATGAATAACGAATGCATGACTGTGAAGCAGCAATGACTTTATTGCCTCTGCAAGCGGTGATTAAAGGGAGGAGGGGAGGGTGGTTAGCTTACAGGGAAGTAGAGTGAACCAAGGGGCGGGGGGTTTCATCAAGGAGAAACAAACAGAACTTTCACACTGTAGCCTGGCCAGTCATGAAACTGGTTTTCAAAGCTTCTCTGATGCGTACCACGCCCTCCTGAGCTCTTCTAACCGCCCTGGTGTCTGGCTGCGCGTAACCAGCAGCTAGGCGATTTGCCTCAGCCTCCCACCCCACCATAAACGTCTCCCCCTTACTCTCACAGATATTGTGGAGCACACAGCAAGCAGTAATAACAGTGGGAATATTGGTTTTGCTGAGGTCTAAGCGAGTCAGTAAACTGCGCCAGCGCGCCTTTAAACGTCCAAATGCACATTCTACCACCATTCTGCACTTGCTCAGCCTGTAGTTGAACAGCTCCTGACTACTGTCCAGGCTGCCTGTGTATGGCTTCATGAGCCATGGCATTAAGGGGTAGGCTGGGTCCCCAAGGATACATATAGGCATTTCAACATCCCCAACAGTTATTTTCTGGTCTGGGAAGAAAGTCCCTTCCTGCAGCTTTTGAAACAGACCAGAGTTCCTGAAGATGCGAGCGTCATGCACCTTTCCCGGCCATCCCACGTTGATGTTGGTGAAACGTCCCTTGTGATCCACCAGAGCTTGCAGCACTATCGAAAAGTACCCCTTGCGTTTTATGTACTCGCCGGCTTGGTGCTCTGGTGCCAAGATAGGGATATGGGTTCCGTCTATAGCCCCACCACAGTTAGGGAATCCCATTGCAGCAAAGCCATCCACTATGACCTGCACATTTCCCAGGGTCACTACCCTTGATATCAGCAGATCTTTGATTGCGTGAGCTACTTGCATCACAGCAGCCCCCACAGTAGATTTGCCCACTCCAAATTGATTCCCAACTGACCGGTAGCTGTCTGGCGTTGCAAGCTTCCACAGGGCTATCGCCACTCGCTTCTCAACTGTGAGGGCTGCTCTCATCCTGGTATTCATGCGCTTCAGGGCAGGGGAAAGCAAGTCACAAAGTTCCATGAAAGTGCCCTTACGCATGCGAAAGTTTCGCAGCCACTGGGAATCGTCCCAGACCTGCAACACTATGCGGTCCCACCAGTCTGTGCTTGTTTCCCGAGCCCAGAATCGGCGTTCCACAGCATGAACCTGCCCCATTAGCACCATGATGCATGCATTGGCAGGGCCCATGCTTTCAGAGAAATCTGTGTCCATGTCCTGATCACTCACGGGACCGCACTGACGTCGCCTCCTCGCCCGGTATCGCGTTGCCATGTTCTGGTGCTGCATATACTGCTGGATAATGCGTGTGGTGGTTGATGTGCTCCTAATTGCCAAAATGAGCTCAGCGGCCTCCATGCTTGCCTTGGTATGGCGTCCGCACAGAAAAAAGGCGCGGAACGATTGTCTGCCGTTGCTCTGACGGAGGGAGGGGCGACTGACGACACGGCTTACAGGGTTGGCTTCAGGGAGCTAAAATCAACAAAGGGTGTGCCTGTACATCAAGGAGTATTTCAGGCAGGACTGCACGGAGGGTTCCAATAAGAAATGGTGCACCAAAGTTATCGTTGTTATTGGAACAAGGAGGTTAGCCTGGCCTCTGATTGATACATGGCTAGATTAGCCTCGCTGCGCCTTCTCTGTGACTGACTGCAGTGTGATCTAGACAGGGGAGGAGGAAAATGAGTACAAAACAAATCTGGTCTATTTCTTGTTCTGACCCACTCCATCTATCCTTTACATCTTTGGCTGGCAGCAGACAAAAAAGGCGCGAAATGATTGTCTGCCCTTGCTTTCAGGGGGGGAGGGAGGGTGGGAACGGGGTCCAGACGATATGTACCCAGAACCACCCGCGACAATGTTTTAGCCCCATCAGGCATTGGGATATCAACCCAGAATTCCAATGGGCAGCGGAGACTGCGGGAACTGTGGGATAGCTACCCACAGTGCAACGCTCCGGAAGTTGATGCTTGCCTCGGTACTGTGGAAGCGCTCCGCCGAGTTAATGCACTTAATGCACTTAGAGCATTTTCTGTGGGGACACACACACTCGAATATATAAAACCGATTTCAAAAAAACCGACTTCTATAAATTCGACCTAATTTCGTAGTGTAGACATACCCTTAATTTGCTCCCTGCTCTGGTCACCTGTCCAGTAAATTTGCAGTGCTTCCAGCTGCTTTGCTATTTGTAGGATGCATGATCATTCCTGGTACTCTTTTTAAAGTCCACTGTTTTGCTGGCCTCACAAGAGATTTAACAATATCTGGCTGTACTCCTGTGACCATGAAGCAGCATGCCTTGCAAAAGGCTGCTTCTGTTCAGTCTCTGTCGCAAACAAAGATGGCTCTCTGGTGGTGTGTTCGCAACTCGGTGGTCAGAAGAAATGGAAGGATTAATGCTGACTCCCTGAGCTGCTGCAGTACACTGCGGGTGGGGTTGCTTCCATTTTTACTGAAGTCAATGGGAGATTCTTGGGATAGAGAGACTAAAAGAAGTTGGCCCGTGGGATTGTGGGATACTTTTGGCAAACTCCCAGTATCTGACTTTGCAGGGGTGGACACTACATCTACAATGCAAAGCAATAAGGCTTGAACCCTGGATCCCAGCTTGACTCAGGTTTGGACCCTCCACCCCCAATAGCAACCAGGGACCCTACATCTGAGCCCAAATCTGACAGGTATGTGTATAGACAGAAGTAGGGGTTTGGGCTCAAGCCTGAGTCTGAGCCCAGACTTACATGGCAGTGTAGACATATCTCCGGTGCGTCTTCTCTGTACAAAAGTGCACATTCCTAGATGGAGCTACTATAAGGTGGGTGCATAACTGTTTGGAAAACCGTTCCCAGAGAGTAGTTATCAGTGGTTCACAGTCCAGCTGGAAGGGCATATTGAGTGGGGTCCTGCAGGGATTGGTCCTGGGTCCAGTTCTGTTCAATATCTTGATCAATGATTTATAATGGCATCGGATATACTTATAAAGTTTGCAGATGATACCAAGCTGGGAGGGGTTGCAAGTGCTTTGGAAGATAGGATTAGAATTCAAAATGATCTGGACAAATTGGAGAAATAGTTGGAAGTAAATTGGATGGAATTCAATAAGGACAAATGCAAAGTACTCAGCTTAGGAAGGAACACTGAGTTGGGCTTACAGTGGACCACAAGCTAAATAGGAGTCAATAATGAAACACTATTGCAAAAAAAGCAAACATCATTCTGGGATGTATTAGCAGGAGTGTTGTAAGCAAGACACAAGAAGTAATTCTTCTGCTCAAGATGAGGCCTTATCAGTAAAGAATAGAGTATTAAGTACAGTTCTGGGCACTACATTTCAGGAAAGATGTGAACAAATTTCAGAAAGTTAGAAGAGAGCAACAAAAATGATTGAAAATCTAGACCTTGACCTGTGAGGAAAGGTTTAAAAAATTGGGTCTGTTTAGTGTGGAGAAAAGAGGACTGAGGGGGGACATACTTTTTCAAGTACATAAAAGGTTGTTACAAGGGGGAGGGAGAGAAATTGTTCTCGCTCACCTCTGAAGATGGGATAAGAAGCAATAGGCTTAAATTGCAGCAAGGGAGGTTTAGGTTGGACATTAGGAAAACCTTCCTAACTGTCAGCGTGGTTAAGCACTGAAACAAATTGCCTAGGGACATTGTGGAATCTCCTTCATTGGAGATTTTTAAGAACAGTTTAGACAAACATCTGTCAGGAGTGGTCTAGTTATTACATAGTCCTGCCTTGAGAGCAGGGGACTGGACTAGATGACCTACTGAGGTCACGTCCATGAGTTTGATTCATGGATTTCTAACATCTGCATCACAATGAAAGTTTTTAGTATAACACTTACGGTTTTCACAATAGAATTAGACAATCTGTATCCTAAAAAGAATAATGTAAGTCCAAATGGTTTCTGTACTAGTTTGGGCTTTGAATTCAGTGGGTCTGGGATTTGGCCCTGTGCATTAAACAGAAGGTGCTCATGGTGCTTGATCTAAAGCCTATTGAAGTCAATGACAACATTCCCATTGACTTGAGTGGATATACGATCAGGCTCATGTATAACGGGTCTTCCAAAGACTAACATAAATTACTCATGCTAAAGGTAAGTATAATTGGTGTTTAACCCTGGACTTTACTTTTAGCTATACGCTCTTCATTTCTTTTATCAATCCCTTTTTCCTCTTGGTCTAAAACCTATAAAAACTCAAATATAATTTTGTTCACATGAATTTATCCCATTGGCCACCCCTTAAAACTTTCTTTTAAGCCTTTAATCCTCTAACTCCCTTAATTAAGTTCAGAGTAGTTTAAATTGTTAGAAACATCTTCTGGGGATTATACATTTTAATTTCACTTATATGATGAATATTTAATGTATATGGTCATATAATCAAGAACAAAAATTATAATACCAAATAAAATGTTCAGTAAAAATGGAAACTATAGGAAGGGTGGTAGGGAATTAGAAATGACAAATAAAAGTGGCCACATAGTAAATATTTTGATTTCACACTTAAAAATCCAAGCAAGCTACCACAGTTGAAAAGATGATGGCCTTTGAACTTTGTGGAAGCTTGTGCTATATATCAGGGGTGGCCAAACTGTGGCTCATGAGCCACATGTGGCTCTTTTACAGTTAAAGTGCTGCTTGTAATGCCCCCAAGTCCCACCTCCCATTCTCCACCTACCAGACTGGGGGAGGGGAGAGAGAGCTCAGGACTTCTGCCTTGCAGCGGGGTAGTAGGGTCAGGGCTTCTGCCAGTGGGGAGGGGGTCTCAGGGCTTCAGCCCCATGGGGCACTCCTGCCAGGGCTTGGGGCTTCAGAAGTCCTGAGCCCCAGGAGACGCACCCCGGCTTTTGAAATTCTGAAGATTGTTGTATGAGGCTTGAAGGGTCAGCAAATTTGGCCACCTCGCTACATATGATGAACCTGATTGGGATCTTATTTACACTACTTCATGGACTTAAGTGGATTAACTTCTGATTCCCATTAGGATGAGAAAACAATGAGGCAAGATGAGTGTAAAATCTGCCTATATCATAGAGCACCAAACTTAAATGCATATTCTATATGATGAACAACAGCTCTTTCAAAGTACTATGGTCTCTCATGCCAGCTCTGATAAACATCCGTGACTCACTCCTGCAATTAAATGCACAATGGGGCAAGTCAGGGATGCTCCACTGTGGTGGTAAGAGTCCGCCCATGTGGAATTGAGGCCTATGAAATATTTTTTTCTTTCTAAACTACTCAGTACAGAAGGAAAGGAAACTACTAACCCTAAAATCATAACATTCAGTGCTGAGAGAGACTTTTTAGGCCCTGATTATGAGAGGTCTGGAAGACTTAAGGGAAGATCTTTCAAAAGCAATAAGTGATTTGGAATTCCTCACTTCTTGGGTGCCCAACTTGAGACACTTTAGAAGAACCTGACTTCAGAAACTACTGAGAACCAAATCCCTGAAAGTCACACTCAGGCCGACTGGAGAACTGAGCCCACAAAATCAATCAACACCCAACAGAGTTTGGGCTTGATCCTGCACATTGCAGGCAGGGAGTGTTCCACACAGTGGGACCTATCCTCTGCCATGTTCTTCACCATTTGCACTTTTCCCAGAGTGGAGGAGTCTTCAACAGAGCCTGTCCAGCCAGTTCCTACATTACCCTCCTCAGTTCCATGTCTGAGGCAGGGAAGAGAAGTGACCAGAGTGCGCTATTGCCAGCGGCCACTGTTCAAATCAAAGGTCAAAGCCTTTTGGCTCTACTGAAGTAAAATGGCAAGATTCCCATTGACTTTAGTGAGGCCAGGGATTTTCCCTTTATGTGTAGCAAATGAAGTGTAGATTACATGATGGTTGTATGGTCAAAATTTGATTTAATTTCCATATCTACTAGGAGATGCAGAGACTTATGTGCTAACAGTGGTGGGCTTAAAGGGCTGGATAATTTTTATCATTTTACTAATTGAGGTCAGAAAGGATTTTTTGCCTGTCTACAGCATTGCCTAACTGGCTAGGGACACTATGCACAATTGTTTTACCTTCCTCTGAAACCTCAGGTACCGTATGGCAATAGCTGGACGATCACTAATCTCAGCTGTGAAGGCAAATCCTGAAATTCTGAGACAATGTAAACTCAGTGTTGGACTATGTCATATGGAAAGACTCTGCTAGTTTGGAGTCATGACTGGGGAGTTAAAGAAAGAAGAAGGAATCATTTTAAATGTAAATAGACTATAAAGGATATGAAATATTTGAAGATTAATATCCGAGTTTAATAAGGTCTTTAATGGTCTTTTCACTTTTAAGCAAATTAAATGTTCAGTATTTTGTCTTTACTCTTGTTGTTTATCAGGTTGGAAGAATGACCATCATTCAAATTAATGAGATGCTGAGTTTCTATTATAATAATAATAAAATATATTTTCACATAACAAAGGATTAACTGGAGAGAAAAGTAATTTCAAAAGCCTCTGATAGAGGAATCCTGTATCACAAATCACCAGTACTATCTATCCAAATGAACTCTGCATGTGCATACCACCCTTTTGTGTGTTCAGTTCAGATAGCCTGCATTGCAAAACATTGATCCTAATGGGCTTCATGGGTACAAAGTCTAGTGCTTTTGTAGTGGAATTTTTGTGTTTCTAAACACCATTTTCTTTTGAAAATTTAGCTGTCTTGACTATAAAAAAGAGAATAATTGTCTGATTTGAATGGAGAGATAATCCCACATGTTATGAATAGATTATCCAGTATGGGAAGAACTGAATTTCCAGATGTAAGTGAATTTCCTATCTGTAACGCAGGAATTCTGGAATACTTCTCTTTCTATCAACATACCCTGATCACATTTGACTGGTCCATGAAATTTTTACCCTTCCTCCAACACAGTAGTTGGTAAAATTAACATCTGTAATGCCTCTCATCTTATTTGTAGGTTAACCAGCAGGCAAAATCTACAAGATTTTGTTACTTCCTCTATATCTCTGTCCCTTTAAGGAAATCACACCTTTTCTCTCAATCATTGCTTGGGCTTCATTCTGCCCAGATGACTGACGTGTGCTACAACCAGTATATTTTAGAACACCTTATGAATACGTGAAAAAAATTGTCTGCTGTGGCATGTGCTATAGAATTCTTGTTAGGAATGCCATCATTTGTATGTTTAAAATTCTGAATGAAATTAAACACCCACTTTCCTGTTGGGCCCAATCCTGCTCCCACTGAAGCTGATAGGAGTCTGTCATTGGTTTCACTGGGAGCAGGTTCTGGTCCTTAGTTGCCTGTTTACTCTTCTGTAAATGTTGAGGTGTATTCTGCCACTCTTGCTCACACTGAATAGTGTGTCAGGACCTGATCCAAACCCTGTTGAAGTCAGTGAGTTCAGGCCCTTAGTCTATAAGTAGACCTGATGGGTTTCAATGATAGAATATGTAATAACTCAGTCTGTGAGCACTAAGAAAGAATGGTAGAATTTGACCCTTAGGTTCCTAGGCCCAACATTTGAGTCAGTGTTGTTGATATAAACTATCCCCTTGTCATGCAAGGGCTAGTTGTTACACAACAGTGAGTGTCTACAAAAATTTGCAGCAGTATTATCATTTCTATACGTTTGTGTACTATCATACTCTTGACATTTCAGTCCCTATATTCCTGTTCTTGTTGGCTGTTTAGTCTTGGCCTTCCAAATGAAGAAACAATAGCCTGACAGTTTGTAAGTACTAAGAAATGAACTCCCTTAAGGAAAATATAAGTGTTCTTTCCTTCAAATACAGCTAATGCTCTTTTAGCTACTTGCCATTATTTCTGCTCCATCTCATTTATGCAGGGACTAGCATTTTGTGATTGGAATTGCTTGTTTTCTGCCTTCAGATTGCTCCTTGCCCATCTGGCATTTACTCTATTTGTTTCTGATGTTGGGTCAAAATAAGACCGTTGCAGATTCACTCAGCTGAAGTGTTCTGCAATGCTTCTCACATTCTCTAATCTGTCTTTCTTTTAGTTATGTTTCTCAAAGGTGTACTTAGAAGAATAGTTCTTATAGATCTCTCACTAACTCACCATACCCAGAAATTAGTGCCTATCAGAAGGAGAGCTAGATCTGTCTACATAATCAATTTTCCCCACATTTATAGTTTTGAAAAAAATTCCTCAGTGGAAAAAAATAGATGCCCAAAGAATAGCAATTTCTCCTCCCTAACCCATTGTTCAGAATTAGTGTATGGCTTTAATATAATGGTCACGTAGTCCTGACAGGGTTCTGTTGTGCTCTTCTGTTCATTTGCCACGTGCCAAAATAACACACAAATTAAGTGCATTGCCTGTCTGTCTTGGAGAGGTTCTGCTGCAGAGCAGGTTCCAAATGGTAATCTTTTATATCACTAATGTGACTTGAGAAAATAGTTATTGATCTGGAATCCTCTCATAGCTCTAGGTTCGTTAAGATTCACTTTTGAAACCAATTGGGCACCATGTACCATATATATGTGTAATCAATTTTGAGTGCTATGTCCTTCTCCTTTTATAGATTATTTTGCACTTCCCATGTTGAAATATATCTTGATTTTTTTATCATTGCTTGATCAGTTTCATACTGCCTCTTGCAGCTGGGGAAGAGAGGAGGGGAGTTGCAGCGTGGAAAACTGCTTCAAGATCCACTCTGCCTAAACTGATTCAACTTCTCCTTATTGCAGCATCTGCCAGGAAGGCACCTATTGATCCCATGATGGAAACTAAAGCTGCCTTCTCCTGTGGCCACAAGAGTTGTTTTGGGTATGTCTTCCCTGTAGAGTTAACTCAGATGAGCAACAACATCTGAGTGGCTACACTGCAAAGTCATACTTGTCTCCACTCAACTATATCCATGCTGGTGCTGTACTTACATGAGTGAGGCACTAGGATTTCTGGGATCATATCCTTTAGGTCTTAGCACTGCATTGAGCTGAGCCACACTATGATTCTTCCCAGTGAACTATGGCAGAACTTGTCTGGGCACATGGGAGAGGGAGGGAATTATGGGAAGGCATTGGAAAACTATCAGCACTCAGGTTGGATAGCCTGAGTCAACACGGCAGAATGGGTAGGTTACCAGCCTGAGCATGAGCAATACTTGGGCTTTAGCTTATAGCTGCAGGTATAAAGCCTGTAGCACAGGTATAGCAGCACCACCACACGCAGGAGAGGGGTGTGGGTGGGTGGGTGGGTGGGTGGACGACAGCCGGGTTAGAAGTAACACCTAAGAAAGAGCCCAAATTAACTTGGCAGTGAAGACAGACCCCTACAGGGGGCATGTAATTTGTATTTCCCTTTGCCAGCAGGGCAATCTAACCCACTGTGTGACTTAAGTAGAATACAACCAGTAAGGGTGATAAAATCCTAGAGGATAGGTCCAGATACCATCTGAGAATATTTTGCTTCATTTGGTTGTGCTAATTTCTCTTCCGTGAATGGCCTGGGTTTGTATTACTGGAAATACTGCTTTTTTATAGCATCTGTGGCTTGGTTGTCCCTGTCTTTCTATTTACCTATGAAAAAGATCATTATATTCCTGATTTCCTGAACAAGTGCTTCAATTGTGTGTATTTATTTCTTTTGTAATGTATGTGGTTGCATCCATTTGTGCCACGCATTTATGAGGCCTAACTGCCACACTGTCTTGTAGCCTAATAGATTACCATGATTGTACTCAGTGACTCAGAACATTGCATTTTAAATATACACCCTCTTTCTCTTTTCTGGAATTCACACTTTGAAATAAACCTTTACATGGAATTCGGTCTAATGTATACCTTACAAAAAGCTATCTGCTATTTTCTTGAAATTGAGATAATCCATTTTATTAATTGATTCTCCTGACTCAACTATGAAGTCGGCTAGTTTGTGTTAATTTTTAAGTGACTCTTGGGGTATTGATTTTTCTTGCATGGTGCATAATAAGTACCTATCTGTTTTAAAACAACTGTCTTGTTCATCTTCATCCAGCATTTCAGTAAATTGTCTCACCCCGTGCGCTCTAGATTCTCTTCCGTTTTTTCTTTGACATCATGCCCAGCTAGTTTCCACTGCTAATTGTTCTCCTAGACATTTCCCCACTAGGACATATAGGGTCATAATTTGCTATGTGTTGGTTAAGTGGCTATACCGTCCAATCAGGAATGGAAAGGATACCAAGTGTTTTATGAAACTCACCAACACAGAATGAAATGCAAATTGCAAATATTTGAAGAAACTGTTTGTTCATCAGTTGCAGACATTTGATGAACATATCCATGAATAATTTTGAATAACACAATTTCATGATCTGTTCAAGAACAAACTGGCAACGTTAAATTTTGTCTGAACAAATTATTCATTGTGAACTATTTGCTCAGCTCCATCTGTGACTCAAACGAGTTCTTTCCAGATGTGTCCTACTGTGGTTTTACTAGAGGGGAAAAAGTCTTTTATATAAGTTATGTTCTGCCAAATATCTTAGGGGAAGGGGCTGTAATAACTTTTGTTTAAATACACGTTAATTATTAAAAGTCTACATACAGTGAATAAGACTGCAGAGGTGATTGGGGGGAGGGAGGATGTTAATGTCCTCTTTCAGCATCTTGATGCCTCAAAATCATCAGTCAAATTATTTTAAATTAAATCCATTCTCCTCTTCCACTGGCCTCCCAGAAGCCCCAACTTTCCTTTTCCTCCTCCTTCGCCACTGCCTCACCCACCAACCAAGAGACCCCTTTGTCTGTCTCCTTCTCATCCTCCAGTAGCCTACCTAATGCTTCTGAGGGGACTTGCTCAGGTCACTTCCCTTTACACATTGCCCTGAGGGCTCTTCTTCCCCAGAGCCTCCCCATCTGCCATGACAGGCCCACGCAGAGTCAGAAGGCCCTTCCTGCTCCTCTACTGTTCTACCCTCCTTTCAGCACCAGGGAAACTTCCTCCTCTCCATACCATTGCCCATCCTTACATAGTGTCCTGGGAGCACTTCTTCCTCTTCCTTTGCCACTTGTTTATGGCCTTTCCTTTTTGCTATTCTGGCCAGGTTGGCCTCTGCATCATGTGACTTAGTGATGCTTTTTATGGTTGCATGGAGTGCAGAGAGCAGCACAGACAGATGGCAGCCCCTTCTTGTTCTGTAGCTCCCAGGCTCAGATTAGTAACGTAGTGGTTGGGCTGGCTGCTGTCTCATGCTCCCCCCTCCCTTAGTTCTGCTGAATCTGCCCTGAGGAGAAGAGATACCAATCATACAACCAGGCCAGAGCGTCCTCTGCTGTCACACCTGGCCTGTAGAAGAGTGGAATGTTCTACAGGGTTGGACAGGGAGGTAGGAGAAAAAGAATGTAGCTACTTTCTCTTCTGCAAGCTGGCAGGCTAAACACTGCATCTTGCCGTCTAGGGAAGCTGCTGCTCTAACTCACCTCAGTTTGTCTATTGAGGCAGGTTAGCTACTTCTGCTTCATGTTCCAGAGACACTTTTAGCGCCATGGCTAGCTAATACCAAAGACTACTCTACAGTTGTTCTCCACAATAGTTGAATATATGAATAAAAAGCACAGGATTTAAACTAGGAAGAGCAAAGCTGCAGAAAGATGCATGAGACTATCATGAGTCAAACCCACAATGGAGTTGACAGCAGACTTTTTTCTGATGTCAGAATATATTAAAATGCAAGTGAAGAGCTGCACAACTACATGCAGAAGGTCCAAAGTAAAAATCAAACAAATATGCTTTTGAGAGAGACAGGGGGATGGGAAAAGCCATTTAATGCTCGACATGCTTGTAACTCGGAGATATCAGCTGTGTGACTAACGATATTCTCCAGTACATCTGCTCCAACACTCTCTCTTCTAAATCTTCCTTTTTTTCTCCTCAGAAAATAGTTGCTCGAAGTGGGGAAGTTCTGGGGAAAGCTCCACTTTTACTTAGGCTTTAAAAACCACTGTGGTGCTGCTGCTCCCAAATGCAGTGCTGATTTTAGTGCTGCTCACCAAGCTATGCTGAGGGGACAAATACCTGAATCTAACAGTCTAAGCTGTTGTAACGTAAACTTCTAGCACCCTTAGTGGGTAAATGACACCAACTTAGACTCACTCAGGGTATGTCTACCCCGCAGTCAGAGGTGTGATTGCAGCAGGGGTGGACATACCCGAGCTAGCTGTGATCGAGCTTGCTTAAATAACAATAGTAGTGCAGCTTCACTGCTATTGTTACCAAGTTAGATAAATCAAGGCTAATCTGGGTATGTCTGCACATGCTGCACCACACCTTTGATTGCAGTGTAGATGTACCCTAGAACCTGCCTCTGAATTTGGCAACGAGACACGTGTGGCATAAACATACAATACGTCATGTCATAACTATCGAGACCCAGCTGTGTTTACGATTCCATGAGTACTAGTCCCTGTGGCACAATCTCATTGTCTGTCAGGACAGAATTTGAGCAGAAAAACTCCATGCTAGAGGAGAGGGAAAATATTCACACCCAAATTAAAACCAGTGCACTATTGATTTCTTTGTACACTAGATTAGCATTTTTGATTTGTTACCTGAAATTTCTGTAACCTACAGATGATTTTGTTTCCTGTCTGTGAATACACTTTTATGATTTTGCCCAATAGATTGGGTACTGAAAATAAATTGGTTTTGCTCCATTTCTTACCATTAAAAAAAGGCAGTGTTCTTCTGTGAAACTTCTATTTTTGCCAAAAATAGTAAGATTGAAGAATCTTTTGTTTATTTGCAAAATACTGAGTGCTGATGCAGCTGGACTTGTAAAACAATTTTAAATAGAACAGGTTATTTGTGAGGAGGTACCAGGTGTTTGCTGCCCCTTGCTGTAGGCCTTGCTGTCTTGGCACTCCCTGCCCAAAGCAGGTGTCCCTTGGAGGTGAAGAGGAGAATGAAATGTAGTCCTCCAGGAGCTTCCTAGAAAGGCCAGCCACGATGAGTATCCATCCTCCAGAGTCTAAAAGGACTGGGAACAGGAAGAAGCCAATTAGGGCCCAACAGGCAAGATATAAAGGGCTTGCTGCTTCTTCCAGGGGTCAGTTCTGGGTGAAGCTAGGACAGCATACGCAGGTTCTCCCATTGTCTGAACCCAATAAGCCTGGCCATCCCAACACCCTTTTGAGCCAATAAAAGACTGTTTTGTTTACGTTGTGGGATGTAAGGCCCGGGTGGGCTGTCCTGAGTTGAATATTAATTTGACTGCTGTAAGATTAGGTGAGCTTGCAGGTGAGCCTGTGACAGTATCCTCCTTAACATGTGCATTAATGATAAGGGCAACCAAAATTTTCCCATGGACTATGAAAATTAGACTTCTGGTGCCATGTTGGAATAGCTGGCTAAAAGTCCATTTATCTGCACCTATACCCAATTTTTAAAGTGATTTAAAAAAAAACAGGCTATGTCTGTTTCTGGCTATTTAGTAATGTAAGATTAAAAAGTATAAGGGATATCATTTTTCATGTCACAGCATGTAAGCCAACCACTTAAGTGCCTGGGGTTAGGAAAAAATTTCCTCCATACTTATGTTATTGCAAATGTGTTCATGGTAGAATTTTTACATCTTTCTCTGAAATATCTGATACTAGCCACTCGTGGAGATGGCATAGCTAGACTGGCCATTGGTTTGATCTAGTATGGCAATTCCTGTTCCTATGTCGTAACTGGGGTTTTGTGTGTGTGTACAAGGAAAAACCTTATGGGGGCTTTCCATATTTCATATCATGAATCAATTAGTGGTACCATGGGCACTCCCATGAAGGTTTAAGAAAGTCTGAGCAATCCTCTATTTGTAATCCATGGACAGAGCATTTTTGTTATCCCCATCCTTTCTGACTGAGGCATAAGCTTTGATCTAGTCAGTGTTTCTGACATTACTGCCCCTATTGAAACAGCACATACCTGAATAAAATTTTCAGCATCAGGAAAATGTTCTTCCTGGTACTGAATGTGACTGCTAAAAATCCTGCTACTTAGAGCCGTGTACTTTCAAGAACAAGAGATCTCAGTGGGGTGGATTCCACAGTTCATCTGGCAGTAAGGGAGGTGCCAACTCCTAGATCTGGGTAGTAGCATTTTATTACCAAGGCATCACCTAATGGTACAAACTATGCACAAAGCTTTAACCACTGGCATTAATGGATATTGCATGGCTTACTCTCCATCTCTTGAATTGAAAATGCACCCCCTGCTGCCAGTCGGCATTAACCTTGGTAATATCACCATGTCTGCTTCTGAACTGAGTTGCTGTTTTTCTGGAATCTGCACTCTAGTCGCTTTTTGTGTTTATGTCCAGATCAAACACTTATTAAAAATCATAAGTGTTATTTTCCAAAACCCACACTTTGTATGCACTTTGCTTTATATACTTAAAACATAAAGTTGTTAAATCTGTATCCTGAGAAAAATATTGTAGTAAATCAACAGAAGTTGAAATTGGCATCAAATCAAAGGCAACATGCTCCTCAAAGGAGAGACCATATCTGTGTAGAATACAGACTCCTTCCCTTTTTGTTAAATAAGAATGAGAGATTTTTTCCCCTCAAGATATAAATGTTATATAATGGGCCCGAACTCCCAAATAAAAAGTGGTCTTGTATTGCTGACACAGTTACACAAAAGCCTGAAGTAAAGACATGGCCCTGTGCCCATTTAATTCAAAGGTGAAACTGCTGTTTTCAGTGGTGCAGGATCGGGGCCTTAATGTCTAGCTGTCCGTGCATCACCTTGAACATGGAGCTATGGCCAAGGCTGAGATGGCTTCAAATATGGGGGCTTCCTGCAAACCTACTAAGAGTGGATATTCAGCTACTTGCTACAATACTAACTAGTGTTGGTGTCCTTCTCTCACTGTGGAGACATTTAATATGGAGGTTGCCTTTTTCCCAAAACAATGCTTTAACTCAGCAGACACAAGGAACTTGATGCTCCCACTGAATTCACGGGGAGTTTTATCGCACAAACAAACTGAGAGAAGAACCAAAGTTAGTAGCTGTTAATGGTTAATTCCAGCTCATCTCTATTAAACTCTTCTTCATTTTGTAAATATGGCTGTTCAGGCAGGTGCTATCACTGGCCAAAGTTGGGGTCAGAACGAGCACAGCCAGGCACTATACTTACATCTGTTATACCACAGTGCCAACCCTGGAAATACCCCTAATATTTTTATACTGAATCTTCTCCTAAGCTGACAGTATCAAGTGACTAGCTGGAGATGGCTTTCCGATTACACAAAATCACTAGACTAGATGGAGAGACCCAGATGCCTTTATTCAGTTTACTTATAGTTTTAAATCTGCTTTTTGGCTAATTCTAAAACTAACTTTAAATGAAAAGCTTATTTCCTAATGAAAAACTCTAACATTTTAAAATAAGGGCAAATTAATTAATACTAAATTATAGTTGAATTCCTATATAATTATGTATTCCACCCACTTGAAAACCTAAAGAACTCAGCACAATTTGTCATGATGATTACCAATGGGAGTAATAATAGTTAGCCACTTTTTGTAAAATGTACCAAAAAAAGCAAAAGTTCAGTTGGAGACTTAACAGAAAATAAATATTTAAGTTGGCACAGTAGCCACTGCTACACCCATTAAACCCACATTTGAAATATCAGAAGATTTTCAGAGGCTTAGGTCAGATTGTCTCTGGCCCTTCTGTTCTATAGAGGTTCTTATATCCCACTCATCAACACAATATCTGAGCACATTTCAGGAGTTCATTAAGCAATGTGACTACACGTTTGTCACATGCTGCGCTGTTCGTTTTCTCATCCTCTCCCCACATGGAGAAGAATGTGCAGTGGGTTGCCTTGTTTTGGTAGGTTATGTAATTTGTTGGGAGGTCATTAAATATAAATATAGCTATGTGTCTCTAGTAGAGAAGGAAAAGTCAAAGAAATGTGACTTGCATTTAGAGGAAAAAGTGGTGAGGACTGATATTCCTCGGGAGTTTATTCCACAGTCTTGAACCACCCCCAGAAAAAGTTCTCTCCCACGCAGATAAGTTTTTAACTCGTATTGTTGAGATTTGACCACAATCTTCATGCCAGAGTTTTAGACCATCTTTTAGATACCCTCAGAACAGTCGATAAAGTGCTTTGAAGATAAGGACTGCAACCTTGAAATTGATTTGAAATGCTAATGGAAGCCATTGTAGAGAGTGGAGGACAGGTTTGATATGTCTGCAGTAGCCTGTGTGGCTGAGGAGATGCTCTGCAGCATTCTGAGCTAGCTGGAGTTTCCTAAATGCTGAAGGCTTCATGCCCAAGTATACTGCATTGCTGTAATCCAGCCAAGAGGTGACACAGGCATGAATAACTGGGGCCAGGTCTTTGTCTGCCAGGATGGGATGGAGTTTCCTAGCCAAGCAGAGATGGTAGGAAGTGTTAATCATGGATGATGCTATATGAAAGCTCAGCATCAGCAAGGAATCCAAGAGTACTCCTAGACTATGGACTGAACTGACCAGTTGTGGATGTGCATCTTCAACCAGTGGTGACTTCTGAAGAACTTATAGCCATCACGCACACTTTCCTCTGTCCACTAGTATCACCTCTGTCATCTTCATCCTAGTACTGTGCTATCGTGGTGGTGTGGTCATATGTGGTGAAGGATAATGTATCATCTGCATATTTCTGGCACTTGAGTCCATGTTTAACCAGTTAACCTAGTGGCTTGCATGTAGATGTTAAAAAAGACCACAGAGAGAACTGATTCTTGTGGAACCCCTGCAATTGAGGGGTCTAGTGATGAAGGTGCAGTTTTCTGTTTCTGCTTGTTGGGTGTGTCCCTACAGGAAGGACTCCAACCATTTTAGCACATTACCCTGGACCCCTGTATTTCAGCTGAGGCAGCAGAATATCACAATCAGTAGTGTTGAATGCTGCAGAGAGGTCCAGGATGATGAGAATGGATGTCTGCCCTCTATCCACTGACAGATCATTCATCAGCACTATAAAGGCAGTTCTGATTCCATGTCCTGGCCTAAATCCAGATTGTGCCAGGTCTAGAATGTTCACTTCCATTGGATGAGCTGGTAGTTGGTCTTTGGCTAGCTTCTTTATAAGTTTGCTCAGGATAAGGGGGGTTGACACTGGAAAGTGGTTCACCGGGGCTGAAATATACAGAGTGAGTTTCTTTAGTGATGCTTGGACTACTGTGTATTTGAAGGAGGAAGGCAAGATTCCTTCTCTGAATGAGGAGTTGGCTGTTTTGGTCAAGAATGGCACCAGTTGTTCATGACTCCATTTCACAAGCCAGGAAGGGCCTGGATCAAGACCTTTAAGCTGTGTAGAACTTCTTGAGTGAGTGAATACTGAATTCTGAGAATGCAGGTGGGCTGTTGGTTGATGGATATAGGTGAAGCAGATCCATGCTGTTCGAGATGCCTTCTCAAATGAGCATAATCTTTTTTCAGCAAAGTAGAATGATAGCTCTTTGCAGCACTTGGTGCCTGGCTTGCATCCAGGCACTCAGAATTAATGAAGTGCTCTACCACCCTGAGTCACTCCTTAGGGTAGGATTTGGCAGCCTCAATGGAGGCTAAAAGGAAGATTCTCTTGGCCTGTAATACTCTGCATATGCTTTAAGGAATTTGTTATGGTTCATCCTGTGTGAATCACCCTTTGTTTTTCCCCATCCGTGGTTGAGTTTCCACCCCACTCTCCATCCCTTGCAGTGTGTCAGGGCAACCACCAGAAAGGTTTTCTGGGGTTATGCAGCTCATGGCGTTTCCCATCCTAATTTCTCTGCATGCCCTCAAATCCCTTTTTCCACAAAGAGATCATTCAGGGGAAGCTCCATCAAATTAATTTTGCATCTTCTTCGGCTGCCTGTTCCCTCCTGACGGCTTTACCACAGAAGAGGAGATGTGTGCTTTAGATTTTTGGATTTGGCAGCAAACCCACAATGCTTGTACCAGTTAAGCTGTCCACAAACTGCAGAGCTGGCTGAATAATGCAAGAAGCTATTCACAAACATCTATTTGAATAAAACTTGTGAAATCACTTCATCAGTGATGTGTTTTGTTTCTTGTTTGCAAACATTAATATGCACACACTTTTGTTCACAAGTGTAACCCGCTATTCAGTGTGTTGTGTGACCCTCTCTCTGTCCAATCTACAGAGGATGTGAGTCTGTTATAGCCCCAGCGACAGACTCTTTTGCTCAAGCAGGAGAGACTCATGTTTTTAGATCAAATTCCCTGATTCAATCCCCAGTTTGTCAGCCAGGATGGCAGCTGTCACACAAGAATGTTCACAGAAGGCAGAGGTCTGGTGAATATGTGAAAATAAGTGTTTTTGCAAAGTTTCAATCCTGAAATGGTTGGTTCAAATTCTAGTTAGGAAACACCACTCTTATTAAATAACAAACAGTGTTCACTTGTCTTTTGTCGGATACTTAAATTGTAAACTCTTTGACGCCATTACTGTATTCTCGTTGTGTATGTGCAGTATCTAATACAAAATGAGGCCCTGATCATTGACTGAGGCTTCAAAGAGTTACTGCAATAAAACGCATTGAGTGAATAGTCACAGGGAAGACTGCAAGAAAAGCCATAGGATTAAATGTTTGCATGAAACTTTTTAATCGTATGGTTTTGAAAAACTTAATTTAGTGAGAATCATAATCTGTTCACAAATTTGTGAGCAAAGAAATTATGACTTCATCAAATTATTATGAATAGCTAATCCAGATCTAGCTAATGTTAATAGCATTATGATGGGAAGTTAAATTAAGAATTTTCGAATATTGATTTTTTTAGAATCTTTCTGGAAATTCTTTTGATTTCCAGGTTATTATTTTTTACTTAATCTCTTTTTTTTTGTTTTTGTTTTTGTGGGATATGTATTCGTTAGTTCTCATGCTAATTTCCTATCTCCATCCCCTTTTTATGTTTTTCAGTCTTGGTATCTTGAGGTAATCAGAAATCCATCTTAAAGGCATGAAAGGCCAGCTGCCAAGATGAAGGATTAACTTCCTCTTCCCTTCCCCCTCCCCCCATATACACATTTCACAGTTGGCCAGGAATGTAGTATTCAAAAACAGGTGCCCATTATGTGAATAGTCTCTGATATTGCAGAATGCCAGATTTGGCAGCCCAGTGCTTCAATCCAATATAGCTAAACATTTTGTTCCTTTTGGGTTCCAGCAGCTAGGAAGGTTCTTCTCCTTCTCCCCCCCCCCCCCCCCGCCAAATGTGTCTGTGTGTGTGTCTCTCTCTCTCCTGTGTTTTTACTGAAGTTTTCAAAAAAACAAAGCCAGAAAGAAAAGCACAGAAGAGAGGATACATTACATTGTTATAATTAAATGAAACAGGTTCCACTGAAGAGCAATATGTAGCATGTATACTACATAGAGTGCATTTTTATGCATTTTCAGCTAATAAGTTTTAATTAAGAGAAATTCCTTACAGGGCTCCATGTATTCTGGAAAGGTCCATTCTGTTGTTTTGGTTGACGGTTTGTTTGTAATCCAAAGCATGGAGTGAATCCAATGATCTACATGTATGAGCCATATGCACAATTTTTAAAATTTTGCCCGGTTTTGGAAGACTTGTTCTTGCACATTTGTGATTATTTGGCATTTCAGATAAATGTCTGGGCTATGTTCCTAGGTCCCCCTTATTAAAATGGCAGGAATTCCAATGATGAACTCTGATTGACATATGCCCTCAAATTTGCTTCTCACCCAATACTTTCCACTTCTCTCTTCCTATTGTACAGCATGAACAGAGGAGCTGTCACTGCCTTTGAGTGGGAGATGAAGCAAATCAATCACTTGTCAATGCAGAAGTAACCTAGTCACAAATGATGAGTGCAGAGTTATTGATTTCTCCCTTCTCCCCTGCAAGGAAACAGCTGTTCAAAGTTTACAAAGGAAAGAAGGAGACGTATTATTGGTGCAGCAAACACGGAGGACACATTAGCATGACAGATTATGGACTAGTGGTTAGATTTGGGGGTCTGAGCCACAGCTAATCATAACCTCAGGGGTGAGAATATTCTGTGATTCTTACTTTTTCACTTAGTCTCTCTGCTTCTGTCTACTCATCTGTAAAAGTAGTCTAATACCACCTGCCTCATAGGGATTTTATGAGGCTTTAATTATTTAAAGTATTTTGAGATTCTCCAGTGAGAGATTCTATACCAGCATAAAGTATATTGTTTATTTATGAGGACTCAGTATTACATGTGAGACTATTGCAGGGAAGGGCTGAAGAGATTTGGGAGAGAATTTGAACCATCAAAAAAAAAAACCAACCACCGTCTCTGTTATAGTCCCACGAACTATAATAAAAAAGTTATACTTGCACATCTGCCGATATAAAGTTTCATCCTGCTCTCATTGAAGTCAATGCTAGAACTTCCATAGGTTTAAAAGGTGCAGGATCAGGTCCTTGTGGAAGATGGCACATGGTGATGTCTATTTACAATTGGCACCAAAAAGCAGACTTGGGAAGAAGGGAGGTGGCTAATAACACTGGGAATAACAACACGAGCTGTCTGAATGCTGACAGAAAACTATTAGTAAGTAATCTATTTTCTGATAGACCGGAAAAGTTGACAAATATTGTCTGGCCATTTGTAGAGGTGGTCAAATCATTTAAAAAATATTACATATAATTTGTTAATTGGTGAGGAGGGTAAAAACTATTGACAAAAATTATTCCCCAACATTATTCAGCCAGCTATGCTAATGCTAATAACTTTGCATCACCTCACTATCAAAGAGAAACATATTCAATTTGGGACTTATGCCTGACAGGGCTTTGGCAAGAGGAATTTTCAGGTTCCATTCATAACGGTCAAAAGCAGCCAGGTGTGTTTGTCTACTTAGCTCTGTGATGTCATCCAGGGCAGCAGATATTATGTGCATTATCTTTCACCAGGGCCTCCAAACAATAAGAAAAACATTTATTTTTCTGTACAACAAAGGGAATTGCACATGCTCTGAATGCCCACTTTGCTGATCATGAGCATAACCTGTATCTTAGATTCTTCCATCACAGTCACTTCATAGTGTTGGCCGACATAGTATGTCTATACTACCGACTCCACACCTGTCCAGGCATGCAGTTGTGCCCAACCCCCATCCTCGCTGAAACCCCTGAGGCATGTGTCTTGGGGTGCATAGATGCCCAGCTAGCTAGCTCTCCTAAGGGGTCTGGGTATGTGCTCAGGTGAGCTGTGGCCTGCCCCTATACCTGCCCACTTTCCAGAGTGGATGTGAGGAAGGTGCAGGTAACAGGTCTCAAGTTTCAGTAGTCCTCCATTTCCATTCCCCCAGTGCTCTGTACCCACATCTTCCTGCCGCTCAGTAAAGGCAGTGGAAATCTAATTAGTCACACAATGACTAGGCAACACCTTTAGATGGGGTGCTCCAGAAGAGGAGGTTCAGGCTGGTGGGGGAGCCTGAGAGGGAAAGAGGAGGGTCAGGCTGATTGTAAAGGTGGGAAGGGGGCTGAGAGTAGAAGAAGTGGATCAGGCTGGGAATAGTGGGGTTCCTGAAAGGGGAAGAAGAGGGTCAGGCAGGTGGGGGAGGAGAATTAGCCAGTTTGTCTGCCTCTGAGATGGCAACCCTATTGTGGCTAGGCCAGACGTGGTCAGAGCCACCCCCGCATCATGACTAATGACAAGGATGGATGGGCTAAACTTCAGTGAGTGGCATTTCCCAGGGCAACTCAGGTTTGATGCCCTAGCCAGATGCACAAGCAGGTCTAGCGCCCAAGGCAGCTGGGCCTCTTCTCTGTCTAGTTTAAGGAAGATGTTGGGGGACAAGGGACCAATTTCCACAGTGCACAGAGCCCCAAAATGCTGACAGAGTGCTGGATCTAGGGGAAGAGGGAAGGGCACAGAGGCACATGCGCACCTCATCTATGCAGGAGAGCCCCATGCAGAAGATTCCCCATGCAGATCTGGGGGCCACAATCCCCCCTAGAGTTATGCATCACTTGTTGAGTGTTGTTTACCATTGTACAAAACATGAAAAGAGAGACCATCCTTCCCAAAGAGTTTACAGCCTCAGGCCTCCACGCTGCAAGAGACCAAGTCCATTCTAAAAGGTGCCAAAATTGGCATGATCAGATGTCCTGATTTTTATAAAGACAGTCCTGATATTTGGAGCTTTGTTTTATATAGGTGCCTGTTATCCCCCACCCCAGTCCCGATTTTTCACATTTGCTGTCTGAATTGTGAGGTTAAGCCCCAAATTAGACACTGACCTTATCTGAAATAAAGAGAAAACTATAGGAAAGAAACCTGCCTATGGAAAACCTCCACAAACTTTTATTCGTTATGTATGTGTTGCAGCCCACGTATGCTAAGTTTAAAAAAAAAAATTCACAGAAAAGGACAGAAAGAGGCAATGAGCAATTCTAGCTCTGTTGAACCTGAAATGAAAGCCAATAATAACCTAAATGATTTCAGGAGCTTTCAAGAGCATTTCTCCATCTTCTTCAGTTAAATTAAAATGAACCCACATGCTCAACTGTGCTTAAGCAAAAATAGTTACCATGGTTACAGTGGAGTTATTCTAAATGTAGTACAGTATATGAAATCAGCTAAAATGACTATGTACAAACTGATGACAGCTGTGCATGCAAGTTAAAAATACCTGGTAAACAGAAAATCCCCTCAGTAAAAATAAATCTTTAGGATTTATGCCTCTGTCTTTATTACGTAGTTACTGAGGTGACAGTAATAGGGGAGGAGGTGAAAATGAGCAGCTGAAATTTCATCCAAAGCATTTTTAGTGCTATTTATGAGGAGTCAAGTACAAAGTAATAAACTAATATTACATGTAAACTAATTAATCATTATAAAAGTCAGCAGAACAACTTATTAAAGAAAGTACCACTTGGGAAGCATAAGGAACATAAACCAAAGAAGATGCATTAACTGATACAAAGAAAAGAATCCAACAGACTATATTTTACCAAACATGCTACAGTATACAATAGAGCGCTTTCCCCCCACCCCCGGCAAGTTTAGGTTGGTGCTTCCCTTTCCTATTTCCACATCAGAGAACAGCATCCAACCCTTAACAAAAGAACACCAGGAATTGCTGCTGTTTAGAGGAAAGTAACTTGGATTGTAAAATGGACCCCTTTAAGTTGATCTCATCCATACCTCTTTGCTTTGCTATTGTATTCTTTAGTCCTCTTTCTTGGTCTGTGTCTGAGGTATAAATTCTGTCTTTAGATATGCAGAAGGGGAGTTATGTGAGGGCAGGGTTTGCTCCAAGAGTACCTGACACTTTATAGAAAACATGGAAATGCATTTTATTTAGAAATATGCCTATTTATATCTTACACAGTACATGTTCGTTCTTTGCCCCCTGTAAGAGAGTGGAGAAATCTGACCCTGTACTAGGACAAGAAGTGGTTAATGGCCTGTCCTGAAGACGGGGACTGGAATCAGCCTCACTCTTCAAGCCGGGAAGGAGAGCCTTCAGCTGCATCTAATAACAAGGGGAGGACACACTATATAAAGGTGGATAAAGCAGGCCTCAGCGATGACTGTCCTAACAATTGGATACACATCCTTAGAGGGAATAGGCCTGAGAAATCTGGGCAATTGGTGAAATGAGAGGTTTTCTTGAAGAGTGCTTTGTCAATAGACTGATTGACCATTCTGTGTGAATGGGACAGACTGTCCCCTGGCAGTTTCTTAAGGAAAGGCAGAGCCTCAGTGTTCATTTGATTTTTCTTCTCCGGAAGGATCTCAGCCTGGACAGTGGGACTTGGTTGGTTGATTGGCTTGTTTGAGTTAAGAGGGTGGATGATGGGGTCCTCCATCTGCCCATTAACCACCATGTGCCCATTAACCCTAGTTGTGGTTAATAGGCACTCCCGGATAGGGCACCTGCATGCCTTCCTTGTATATTGCTAAGTACACCTGTCTGAAAATGTTCTCTTTTTCTTAACAGTTCATTTGTTACTGCTGTTTATTCCCTTAAGTGAGTTAACTGTTAATAATGGAGAAACTCAGTAGAGTCACATGTTGTTTGCTTAAGCATTCAAAATTTGATTGTTTATTGAAAGCTCATCAGAGTGATCTGAACTCTCATAGGTCCTAAATTGTAGATACCCTACAATGATCTCCCTAAAAAAGCAGGATATACTCTAGACACAAACTTAAGTTTAGCCAAAACAGGCTGTTTGGAAAAACTATCAGCAACAGAAGGAGGAAGCTTGTCACTCAAGTTGGAACTCAGCTTTAGGTATAGTGGCCACTACCACAACCACTTATCAATGCAAATTAATACAGTCCTACTCTGTCAACTGGGAGACTCATTGGAAAGTACAGGTTTGGAAATTAGTATATAAGAGAGCAACAGAACAAATGCAAGGAGATTGCTTCACAGTGCACCCTGTTCCTTTGTTTAGATAAGTGCCATTTAGTTTTAATTATATCACAATATAATAATTAATATTCTGTAGTATTACTCCGTTGCTTTTTCCAGAGATATGACCTCACTCAAATACACTACTTTTAAATCTTTGCCAAAAGATTATACAGACCACCAGTCCTTCAGTGTAGGTGAATTATGAGAAGTATGAAGTAGTGAGTTTCTATTGTCTTAGCATTAGAATTTGGTAAACAGAGTAAATTGGTGAGATTCTTCTGGCAATGAACCAATATCTAAGACTAGGATCAGGCAAAGTTGAGGAGGGAGCCTCAGATAGAGGTGTGCCTCAGAGGTCAGCTTCCCTATCACTCCAGGCAAGTTTATCTAGTGAGACTGGATCTTGTAATCCAGAGGATGGGGCATTATTTTAATAACTTTATATAATCCGACCAAAAATGGGACTGTAGTGGGGTGGCTGCCCCCTTCCTATCCTAGATGGGGCTTCAGCAGGCCAGGGAGGCGGTACAGGTGGGCGGCCAATCAGAGGCTGAGTTAGAGACGGCCAATCAGAGCCAGACTCAGCCATCTATAAAGGCTGCCCAGGAAGGGAGTGGGGAGTTTCTGCCTGGTGGTCAAGGAAGGAGGACTGGCTCCTCTGCTGGAAGGTAGCACCTTGGACAGGGCAGTGCTGGGGAAGGCCAGAAGGAGCTGGGGAGCTTCAGCCAAGGCAAACTCCAGGCTGCCAGCCTAAGCCAGGCAGGTGCATAGGGCTGAAGGGGAAGTGGCCCAGGGACAATAGCAGGGCAAGGGGAGAGAAGGAGGGCAGAGAGGCTGCTGCTAGAGGGTCCCTGGGTCAGGACCCAGAGTAGTGGGTGGGCCTGGGTCCCCCCCTTCCCCTTGTGCTACACCGGGCTGAAGAGAAGCGTGGCCCGATGCAGGCTGTGGCGGGGCCCTGCGATAAGGGGCTAGACTTAGAGGCTGCAGCCAGCCACTACAACAGGTGCAGATTGTGGACTGCTGATAACACCAAACCCCCGGAAGGGGGTGAGACCGGAGCAGTGGGCACTGCCGGAGGGAAGTGTCCTGAAGAGAACACTGCCAAGCGGGGAGCAATGAGGGTCCCCAAAGCAGCAGAGCAGACAAAGGGCAAGGCACCACACGAAAAAGGTGCTCCATGACTGGACAGAGCTAATTCCTGGAGCAACCAGCAGGAGGCACCAGCGGTGGTGAGTCCTAACCCCATCACAGGGAGGCAAAGCTGGATAGTGTTGGATACCAGGAGTATCAAAAAGTCTAGTTGTTGTCTGGTCACTTTAAAAGAATTTCTTTGTCTCAAGGAAAATAGGAAAATCTGAGTTAAATAACTAAGACATTGCCTAATACCCTATTTCAAAAAGTACTGTTAAAATAAATTGGAAATGCTAGAAAGTAAATGTAGAGCTGTTAATCATTACTCAATACAATTAAAAAAGGGAGCAGTGGGTACTATAGATTTATTTCTTTATTGAATTTTTTGGAAGCAATATTGGATAGTCCATGTAATTGGCCAGTATCGGTTGATGTGTCTCCTGGCTATCTGAAATTTAGTAACTGTTAATGGAATAATAAGAGAGGAACTTTGTTGAACACTCTTAATTATCTTTTTGAGTGTTGGTGATAGAGAAATCTTTATCTTTGTATTTAATAAATTCAAGCCAGGTATTCTAATATGCCCCAGGGGGACAAAGAAAAGAAAACACTGGCATTTTTGAGAATCAGATTCATACTTTTCAAGGCTGACTTTACCAAATTAAGTGCTGAAGTAGCAATTTTCTTTCCAGTGAAATTATGGGATTTTTTTTACACATTCAGTGCAGCAATGCAATTCACTTGCAAACCCCTGTACCCAGGGAGTGACGCTGAATCCAGTGGTTTGTATTTGTGGCTTTTTCCTTAGGATAAAGAAGGCCATAATCCAGCAAGGTGCTCTGAATGAACGGAGCCCCATTGGTTCAGTGGGACTCCATGTGGATCCCGGGGCCCACCTGGCAGGATCACAAGCTGGTCTTTAAATAAATGTACACCTGGAAGCAGCAATGTTCTGAAGTATCTCGGTAACTTTTATGTATGGTTTTGACATCAAATCTCAGTCTATTAAGCCACAGTATTTCTGGTATTTTGGGTACATTTTCCCTGACTCATGCATAGTAAGCATACTGTGTGAGGCTAGTTTTTAACAGTTTGTAATTCAGGCAAAGACTCAGCCAAGCAAAAAATTTGCTGCCCCAAGGTCGGAGAGCACAACTGCCCAAGCAAAAAAAAGGATGGCTGGAATTGTGCCGCCCCAATCACATACTTCCTTTGCTGGTGCCTAGAGCCGGTCCTGCAAATACTTAAAGGGTTGGATTTTCGAAAAAGCTCAGCATTTCTCCTAACTGCTCCTATTGAAGTCAATGGGACAAGATGAGCACTTTTGAAAATCCCACCCAATGTGTTTTAGAACAAACGATACCACTTCAGCTACCTGACCACTTGCATCTAAGCAACACAGTTCAAATGTCAAACATCAAATAGTCACAGCAAATTGCTTGTGAGCAATCTATAAGTTTTTAAAAACTGCTGAAATTCAAACAATGAATAAAGTTGAGGTACCTGATATTTGCGCACAACTGTTCTGCCGGCAGAGAAAGATGCTGAATTGTTAGATAAGTTATTCATTGCAAATCATTTGCTTGGTTTAAATTAGAATGTATTTCAGAGCTTTCCATGAAGGGAAAGTTACACTTGTTCTGATCGTTCTTTCTCATAACATATTCCAGAGGTATCCAAGTTGGGTGCTTGATTTCATTTAAGTTACAGGACATACACTAACACCACTTGGAGTCTGTATACAATATTGCCATGTAACTTATTACATTGTTGAGCCAAGGTGCATTACTGAGTACTTTCTCTGTATCCTGAATGAGGTGGAAGGATAGGTTCTAGTCCAGAAGTCTCAAACTCAAATGACCATGAGGGCCCCATGAGGACTAGTACTGAGGGCGGCATCACTGACAGCCCCCGCCCCCACTCCACTCCCTCCATGAGGCCCTGCCCCACATCTTTCCAGCCCCCTCCCTGCGCTCAGGGGGTCGGGGTGCAGGAGGGGTGCGGCGGGGGCGCAGGGCAGGGCATCGGCGTGCAGCGTGCAGGAGAGGTGCGGGGTGCAGCAGGGGGCTCAGGGCAGGGAGTCCGGGTACAAGAGGGGTGGAACAGGGGGCTCGGGCGACAGGGGGCTCAAGGCAGGGCGTCAGGGTGCAGGAGGGGTATGGGGCGTGGCAGGCTGTTGGGGTGCGGCAGGGGGCTCAGGGCAGGGGATCCGGGTGCAGGAGGGATGCGGGGTGCGGCAGGAAGCTCAGGGCAGGGTATCCGGGTGCAGGAGGGATGTGGGGTGCAGTAGGGGGCTCAGGGCAGGGGGTTGGGGTGCAGGAAGGGTGTGGGGTGTGGAAGGAGCTTGGGGTGCGGGGGGCAACAGGGAGTTTGGGGGGTGGGCTCCGGCCCAGCGAGCACCGGGGGCAGGGCAGGCTGCCCACCCAGCCATCCGCCTGCCACCGCTCTGGGAAGTGGCTGGAGCCTGTGGGGGGGATGGGGGGGCAAAGGGGTCTGTGTGTTGCCCTGGCCGTGCCTCCAGGCACTGCCCCCCTCAGCTCCCATTGGCTGGGAATGGAGAACCGCGGCCAATGGGAGCTTCAGGGGAGGTACCTGGAGGCACAGCCAGGGCAACACAGACCCCTGTGGCCCCTCTCCTCCCCCCCCCCCCCCCCCCCAGTCCTGGCCGCTTCCCGGAGTGGCATGGGGGCAGGGCAGGCAGGCAGGGAGCCTGCCCTGCCCCTGGTGCGCGCCAGGCCGGGCCGGAGCCGCTCTAGGTAAACGCTGGGGGAGTGGGGGGGCCACAGGGAGCTGGCAGGCCGCAGAAAATAACCCTGTGGGCCGCGTGTTTGAGACCCCTGTTCTAGTCAATAGAGAGCACTACCATGTTCAATATCTAGCCAGTAGAAGGCATCCTAGAATGCTGGAAAAGAAAGCAATAGCCTGAGGTCAGGGGCCCAGAAAAGCAAGCTAAGTGCGGAGTTTGATCCAGTATTGGAGCAATAGCAGCAGGCCAAAGGCAGCAGCCTGGCAAGTGACTGTGAGGGAATACTGGTGAGTAGGCAACAAGAGAGTGGAGACAGGAAAGAGAAAAGCCTAACAGGGAAGGAGTTGGGGCTGCCAGTAGCTAAGGCAGAAGGAGGCAACTCCATGGTCTGCAGGCAGGAGCTGTGGATTCACTCCCCATACGGATGACAGGACACTAGCCCGATGAGCCCACTGAGACCACAAACAAAAGACCTGGCCTCTAGCCTGTGGTATCTGCAAGACAGGGTTTGATTGCTTCTTGTGGAGAGATGGACCCAAGGGATAGTCCATGGCACTAGGCCTCCAAAGAGTACAGTTACCTTTATAGTGCTGTACTGGACTGCTCCAGAGGATGTTAGGAGCTGCTAAAGTAATTAGGCCTCGACTATTTGTACCTTATATCTTCTGGCAGCCTTAGTCAAATAATCTTTTATTACTCAAAACGTATGTGTTTTTAACAGGAACTTAGTGAAGGCCAGAGCCTAGTATTTGGAATGAATACAGCTTGTGCCTGGGCTTGTGGTACACAGAGCATTCTGCCAGACCGCTAGAAGGGCCTGGTGCACCATTGCAACACCCAGCAATGGTGTCTGCTACCATATTTAAAACAGATGTGTATTACTAGTGGGATATTGCCATTTAACTACAATAATCCTTATATTGTCATGGTAACTAACATATGCACATCCTTCAATATCCAACATTAACTGGACATGATTGTAAGACAGGTGGGGTGGTGGTCTACCTAAATCCGCTAGTGCACTTGGTCCCTTCTGAACCTCCCTACAACACAGAAGCAGAAGACTCTCTGTGCACATATTTGGGGTGGGTGGAGGATATTATCCAGGCTATTTATTAATGACATCTTTCACAACCAAATATTATAGCAAGCATCCTTCTCTATTTCAGAATGTTTTTTATTTCAGTTTTAGTCACTGTTCTGGAAGCAAGAGTATATGAATCATGATCCTGTAATAAAAACAGGCCCATACCATTTTGTGAGGTTCAACGGTCATTTTAACTAGTTTGTTGTGATCAAAATAATGCAAGCAGCTTGTGTTTATGAATATTTTTCCAACAGGCACTGATTTTTCTGTAGTAACTTTCATAGTGGGATAGTTATAATGTACATTTGTAACAGGAATTTGGGAAAATGCATAATGATTCCTAAGAATCCTTGTCATTCCTGTTGAACTAGGAGGGTATTGTGTAAATGCTTGTATCAAAAACCGTGGTAATAGGCTCAATGCCCTTACAATTAATATTTCCTCTGTTTTGCCCCACCTTTGGAAAATGAGCATGCTCCCCAGTTGATTAGTAAACCCCAGATTAACTATTGAAAAGTTTGTGTCAGCTAGATCCTGGAGTCTAGAGGGTTGGACTTCAGGGCATTCCCTCCAAGAATGTCTTAATGTGCCTTATTTTTGTGACAAAGGAGCGACAAAGGATGCATTTAGCCCCCAATTTTTAATCCAGAAAGAAAATGCAAATTAAGGAAACTTGTTCATTTGAGAAACCTTTTATAAGGGTGTCACAATACAGCTCTGGGTCATACAGTCCGTGACAAGCAAAAGGCAAAAAGAAGTCAGGAGACTTAGCTCCACCTCTCAATCAGCTTTTATTCCTTTCCAAGACGCGATCACCCATCTTTCCCAGCAGTGTGCCCTTGTTGCCAAGAAGGCCAATGGCATTTTGGGATGTATAAGTAGGGGCATAGCGAGCAGATCGAGGGACGTGATCGTTCCCCTCTATTCGACATTGGTGAGGCCTCATCTGGAGTACTGTGTCCAGTTTTGGGCCCCACACTTCAAGAAGGATGTGGATAAATTGGAGAGAGTCCAGCGAAGGGCAACAAAAATGATTAGGGGACTGGAACACATGAGTTATGAGGAGAGGCTGAGGGAGCTGGGATTGTTTAGCCTACAGAAGAGAAGAATGAGGGGGGATTTGATAGCTGCTTTCAACTACCTGAAAGGGGGTTCCAAAGAGGATGGCTCTAGACTGTTCTCAATGGTAGCAGATGACAGAACGAGGAGTAATGGTCTCAAGTTGCAGTGGGGGAGGTTTAGATTGGATATTAGGAAAAACTTTTTCACTAAGAGGGTGGTGAAACACTGGAATGCGTTACCTAGGGAGGTGGTAGAATCTCCTTCCTTAGAGGTTTTTAAGGTCAGGCTTGACAAAGCCCTGGCTGGGATTATTTAACTGGGAATTGGTCCTGCTTTGAGCAGGGGGTTGGACTAGATGACCTTCTGGGGTCCCTTCCAACCCTGATATTCTATGATTCCCTCCACAAAACCCTCCTGCCCCACTTCTCCCAAAAAACCTCCCCCTTGACTTGATTTAGTCATTAACAACAATTTTATTACCTTAGCTTCCCCTGGACAAGAAGTAGTAATGGGCCAACAACGCTATATCCCTTTGCACAGACAAAAGGATCAACAAGAATTTGAGCCAATAATAACTATCTTTCCACCCCCACTCAACAGCAAGGTGCAAGGCAACATTTTTACTACCAGATGGTGCTGTGTGAGGGTATTAATAGCAATACTCACAAGCCATAGCTTAAAATGGATTCCACTAGAGAGCATAGCTGCCTTCTGGTTCCAGGGAAAATTCAGACCAGGCAAAAAGATACCCATCTGAGGTAAGAAAGGAAGAAGCCACCTCTACAGTTGGTCTCTGTAGTTAGGGTTCTCCTTTGTGGGGCTTTATACTGTATGTGGTTTCCTTGGAAAGGGTTTTTATAAAATTCAGTAGCTGTAACTCTTGAATTTTTTGCATCTCCTATGTCAGTTTGTTCTGTCACAAAAGGTTCTGTCACAATAGGTTTACCCAAAAGAGTGTCTAAAATATTAATAGTGATAATATGTTTGTTTATCTTGTGTTAGAGATCAACACATTTCTCACAGCTACCTAGATAGTAGCATTGGTAATTTTCATATCTGGTGTTTTTCTTAAAGCCCTTGCTGCTGGAGTCATGTTATGTGAGAGTATTGCTTCCATTTAAATAAAAAATTGTCAGCCTTATTGGTTTCAGAGAAAAGCTTGAAAATATGAACTCTTCTAAAGGCTCAAAATTCAGAAGGAAAATAAAAAGAACCCCAAATTTGCTCACATTGATTTTTAAGCCACTAGCCTATTAAGTGGCGGGGGATGAGGGAGAGGCTTCCTCATAGTTTTTGAGAACTTAGTGTTCGCAATACTGAGATGCCTTCAGTCAGAACAATTCAAATAACACACAGAACACACAAGTTCAATATGTCATGATAGCTAGGGAGCAAATTACCATTTCGTAGTCCTGTTACCATAATCATAATGCAACCCCTCTGACTCCAATACCTGGTTTGAGGATGATTTGTAGATAAGCTGCCACAGGGAATGGTTCTGATTCCCATATTGGAAATAGTCTCTAAAATGGTAGTACATTAACACTGCCTACACAGTTCAGGTAGCACGTTATCCGGTAAACCTACAGAGCAGAAATGGGGTTAACAAATATTAAAAAAAAAAAAAAAAGTACAGTTAATAGAGTAAATCAGAGAATTAAATAGTTTTCCTATGAAAAGGTGATCATGGTTTTCAGATGTGCAAATCACTCTGACCTTATGACTTTCTTTCACTTTTTGTCCTGCTGTTGATATCTGTCTGAACGTGACTGTGATCTCACCTCAGATTTTACATTTGAATGTCATTGACTTCAGATTACAGTTGTAGCTCACAAAAGCTTATGCTCTAATAAATTTGTTAGTCTCTAAGGTGCCACAAGTCCTCCTTTTCTTTTTATTGACTTCAAAGGCATTATTACTTATTTTCACATAGGCATAAGTGAGATCAGAATCGGGCATTCATTCTCTTTGTACAGGCATAACACGCAGCACTAAAGTCACTGGGGTTTTGATTTCAGAGCAACTCATAATTTCCTTTCTTGGTCAATATGTGGCACGATTGTTCCACAGTTTGTTCTAGTTGATTGCTCCAGGTTTATTTTATTTGTCTACATGATAAAACCATCATTTTCAATTAAAATGGGTGTTAAGAGAATCCATCAGCCAAGAAGAGCTAGAAAACAGTACTCTAATATTTGCTGACAATATCTACAGTTTGCAGACTTGTCATTTTCACAAGTTACAAATAAAAATCTATTATGGCTCCTCTGGAGGGTCCAGAGGCTGAATTGACTCCTGCATTAAAGAAAATGGGATTTCAAAGATCATTAGGCAAAAGGGCTCTTTGTATGACCTGCTATGCTAACTATCCTACCTAAAAACAGTTTAGGAGGCTGATCAGGAAAATCTTATACTGCAAACAAATATGTTAAATTGATGGAAGTTCTAAAACAGTGCAGGATGTGAATTTAAATTACAGCTACTGAAATTGCTGTATAAAATGTACTATGATGGATATAAAGTTATATTAGTGTTTCTAATATAGAGGAACTAAATTCCAGTCTGTCTTTGAGCTGTATGGAAGAGAAAGGTGGCTTCTTTTATCTATGACCCTCATCTATGCTGAGAAATGAAATTTTTTCAGAGAGATTTAGAAGTCATTTTTAGGCTAAAAATTTAGGTATTTACTCAATATGATGGATTTTGTAAAACTGTAAAATTGGAATGCTGATACATCTCTATTTTTCAAGAGTATTGTTAGGTTCTCAGATACTATAGCGATGAGTGCCATAGAAATGCATATAAAATAAATCTGACTAATTAAAGTTATACACATTGTGATACAGGAAGGCCAGGGAGCAGTGGGAGAGTGCTAGAGCGGAAATATATAAGCTCCAGGCTAATTAAGGTGTGGTTCCCTGTAGACTAGGGAAGGTGGCTGCAGGTTAATTGGAGCACCTGCAGTCAATTAAGGCCCTGTTAGGAACCTATTAAAACCCCCCTGTGTCAAGCAGACAGGGAAGGAGGAGGAAGGACTGGAGCTTGGAGGTGTGTTGAGAGATTTGGAAGACCAAAGAATTGGAGTAAGGGAAACTCCCTTCCCCCCAGCATCTAAGGACCGAGGGTAACCCCACCTAAGGGGGATGAGGGTAAGAAACCCACGGAGGTTGAGAGGGGCTAGGACTCAGAGCGAGGAGCAAACCCAGACTGCCTCCCCAGCTTCCCTCCTCTACCACTGTCCCGGGCTAGTAGCAGGGCCCTCAGCACTGAAGAGAAGGGGCAAAGGGTAGCATCTTAGCTCCCTGCCAAGAAAAGCGTGGGACCCACCAGACTAAAATCGGCCATCTTGCCACATTTGTAGAAAGCTCTGAATGAACAGTCAATGCTTACAAAATTATGAAAGCCAGATTTCATACTTCCCCATCCACACTTTTATTAATCTGAAACTATACCAAAACATTGTTAAACTATTGTTGCATTTATAATAGATGAAGGAATTTGAGCACATGGGACACAAACCTTGCAAATCCAGGCAGGGAAGTTACAGAAAGACATGAGGATTGCCACCTCTGATACATCATTCCCCTTTCCTCTGATTTCCTGGAAATGCCTCTAGCTGGGAATTGAATGCTACAGATCTAAAAAAGAGAAAGGAAGGAGGAGGGCTAGGCAGAGCTTGGGGAGAATGTCTGTTCTCCACAGTATTGGACTTTGACCAATTCCATATAACTTTCATCCTCTATGATGTGAAATACTCTATCTCCAGGGCAGTGACCATGCTGCTGAAGGGGGGAAACAAGGAGGCAGTGTAGAAATCCAAAGTTAGTAGATCTCCAGAGAGCAAAACAGATCATTAGAGATCTCGTTAGTTTGGGAGGCTGAACCTCTGCCCACTTGTTGGAATGGGCATGGGCAAATCCCACAGCCTAAGAAAAGAATACATCAGAAATTCTGAATGTGCAAAACAATGTCAACAGTTTGCTCATTTCTCTTGATACTTTGCAGTGTATCATACATATGCGTGTACGTTAAGTGTATACAATCTTTTTACAAAAAACGTCAGCCCCACCATATCAGGAAACAAGATATTATTTCAGCAGTACTGTGGTCACTCCACTGCAAAGAGAGAGAGACTATAATCTACTAGTTGTCTCACTGTTTGTAGTTGATCAGTTTTCCCTTTCATTCATCATTTAGTGATAATGTACACAAAGAAACTAAGTAGTTGGGTTTTTGCACTTCTAACATCCCTTTTAACTTGTTTCGATGCTAGATATGGTTATAGATGTCCTCATCCTCTTTACCATCTTGTTTGTTTAAAAAAAAAAATCTGCTTACCACTTTCCCTACTTGTCCATCCCTACTGAGCCATGGTCATTGACCCTTGTAGCTCTCTTCCTTGTGTAAGGGGACTGTTGCCCCCTTACTAACATTCAGTAGGGGTGTTTTGGTTCGCTAGCTCCCAGTACTAAAAGGGGGAAGGGTCGATGGGGAATCAGGACCCTGAGACTGACAGCCCCCAGGTACAATGGGGAGAGGCCAATGCTCCAGGTCAGCCTGAATGACAGGGTGAGCAGGCTAATCAGGGAGTCAGGAGGCCAGGGAGGTCCCATCCTCTGTGAGCTGGAATTGCCTGGGTCAGACAGAGTGGGGCTGAGCTAAGGAGAAAGCAGGGGCCCAAGCTAATCTGGGGAGCAGAGCTGTGCCAGATCCAGAGGGACCAGAAAAGCAGCCCAGAGAGAGCAGACCCTGTCCTGGGAGCAGAGCTGCAGTCCCAAAGCCAGAGGCAAAGCTCAGAGAGAGCAGACTTGCCCTGGGAGGAGAGCTGCAGCAACCAGAGCCAGAGAGGCCAGAAAAGCAGCCCAGGAAGCAGGTCAGTGCTGGGAGCAGAGTCACAGAAGCAGCCTGCAGAGCAGACCTGTCCTGGTAGCCGAGCTGCAACAACCAGAGGGGCCAAAGAAGCAGCCCAGGGAGCTGGAGGCAGAGCAGCAGCAGCAGTGCAGAGACAGAGTGGTGGAGCTGGGGCTGGAACAGTCTGGAGCTGGGGAGACCGATGGGGACCCTGGGCAGCGGGCCCAGCACAGGGAGACGCCTCAGCCAAGAGGCTCTGCAGGCCAGGCTTGGATCATAACCCCGACAGGGCAGGGGCGATACTGGGAAGAAGTACCACTTAGAGCTTGAGAGCATGTGGCCACCACCAGAGCGAGTGTCCAACCCACAGCATCCCTACAGCACATCCAGGGCCTGAGAAGGCAGCCTGGGACTTACAAGGAACAGACTGTGAACTGCCCTGACATTCCAGAGACACTGTTTGTGATGTTCCCTGCCACAGAGCGGGTTGAAGTGTTTCCTTTAACCTTTCCCATTTTTCCTTATTCTTTTTAAAATTAATTGTTGATTAAATAACTTGCACTTACTTTACCTTGTATGTAATGGTCAGTGGGTCAGAGAAGTGCAGAGAGAGTACCCTGGAGTGGGGACACCCTAGCCCCTGTCCTAGGTGATCGCAGCAGGGTTGGGGGTCGAGCCCCCCAGGAATCCTGGGCCCAGCCTTGTTGGGATTACGAGGACTGTGCCAGACAGGAGAGTGGAAGGGGAGTCCTCAAGGTCAGGGAGGCCACTGGGTAAAGGCAGTGGGAGCGAGGACTCGGATCCTTTCACTAGCCCACTTCACTGGGGTAGTGCAGAAGCCAGGAAAGTTCCCCACAAGAGCAGGACTATTCCCCCCCCACTTACACTTGGTTAAATTCAAAGGGGCTGAATTTCAATTGCAGTCTCTCCAGTGATTTCTGAAAACTCTCCCAATGTGTTTTGTAGTAGAGTTCACCTGTGCTTTAAAGGATTCCAATCAAAATTCCTTTGGGATGTCATGAAATGTGGATGAGCTAGTTTCTGTATATTGAAACTTGTAAAAAAAAAAAAAAACAACCCTATCTAATCAATTGATTTATTCGTTTTCTGTCTCTAGGTACACTGTTTTCCCCTAACTATCTTTTAAAGTATTTTTTTAAAATATTTTAAACAAGGTCCCTTTGGGAAATTGTTTCCCTTTCAGCTTTCTGAAAGTCAGTTGTATCTGCTCCTTCCATTGGGATTTTGCTCTGTACATGGTTCAGATTAGATAATGCTGTGACCACCAGATGACTTATTTTGGTAGGGAGATGGGGACTTTAAAACATTGCTCGAGTCTCAAGAGAAAAGCAACTAGAGGAACTCAGAAACAGAGCTGTTAAATGGGGTGCTTTTATTCCAGGTACACAAAGTCTCTATCTCTATCTTCTTTTCCTTAAGAAGCTTGACTCTCAGATGAACCATTGAATCAGATACAGAAAACCAGGCATCTTGCAGGATTGTTTTTCATCCACAGCCAATTGCGTGAGTCCACAAGCATTTTAAGTAAGCCTGGAGAACTGTATGCCAGGAATCCCATCTCTAGCATATGGCTCACTGTAGCTCAGCACATTTGTATCCACTGTCAGAGGTACTGTAAGGATAATTCTTAAGTAAGGATATGTCAGTTCCTGTAACTGGTTGTGTGTGACTTAATGCAGCCCTGGGGATAGAGTAATGATGTCACCGTTTCAGTTTAAGGAAATACATGGAACAGTGTGTACTTCAGGGTTTAAAGCTTGGAAGATGCTGTTTTCATCTGCCTCTTCCATCTTTGAAATGCTATACAGCCCCAGCAAGGCACAATTGAAAAGTGTTATTTAGCACTTCAGAGAAAAGGAAGGCTAACCACACAGGACAGTGTAAGCCATATTTTTCCCAGCACAAACATTGTGAGCTTCATATAAACTACTTGGGGGGAAATTTTTATCAGAGCTGGGGCCACAAAACACACACAAGTCTGCATGGTCACAGTTCTGTCCCATGCCACATTATCTCTGGTTCTGAAATAATTCCATTATATACTACCGCATTCATGATTTTTTTTTTTAACCCAATTTTGTTTCCACTAAAGTCCATGGGGTAGGGGGTTGCTACAGTTTTCATATAAGCAGAATCAGGTCCTTAATCTCCGTCCTTCTCAATCCCATCAGACAGAAATGGTTTTGCAGGATATGGATATCCATCCAAATCCACATTGGCTTCTCAGAATACTTTGTCTATTAAGCCATTTTTGTTATATAGGAAAGCTATTAGAATCAGATTCACCTTATCTGAATTGGGAATTCATTTTGTATTTAAAACATTAGCAATGGGAAGGAAATATGGGAGATGGAAGGTTGGTTCTGGTCATGTGTGCTAAACTCCTTAGAACATATAACTTAAACTGTATAGCGGGTATATACCCACTTCTCTCTTTGCAGCACTCCCTTTATTTTCCCAAATGCCTTGCCTGAATTACCTGTACATGACTTGCTGGAACATAAGAACGGCCATAGTGACAGGATATAAAATAGTATTGAATTTTCATGGGATCATAGTGTAAAATAGTATATTAGTGTTTAACTTACTAAGCACCGGCAATTTGCTTTGTCTTTTACAAGACAGAAAATAAGGTGTTCCTTGTTCTAATGGGCTTCCTCCAGAGTGTGACCTTAACCCAGACAGTGTCTTTCCATGGCTAAACCCATGAGGGGAGGAGCCCTAAGTGGTGGTTCTTCTGACTTGCTTTTCCTGCGTTTACATGAGTCCGGGAGAAAATATCAAATCAATAATAAAACAAGAGAATCACAGCAGAACAAAGATTGCAGAGTACCCTGGTGGGAGCATTGCCTTGTGACCCATGCTACGACTGAACATGAATCCCTTATGGATTTTGCATCAGCATAATAGGATATTAGCTTATAAACAAAAAGATAAGATCGTGGTACAGAACGTAGCCATTGGTGACTATATGCTCCTCTTCATGCTGTGGAATACTACTAAGTTTGTGCCTGTAGCTGGGTTTTTCTAGTTTACAGCTCATTCCTAGCAATGAGGCTCTCTGACCAGCTGAGCCAAGGTTAAAAAGCTTGGCGAAATGGAGACATGGGCCACATTTTACAAAATTTGGTACCTAAAATCCGTGATTAGGCAGCTAAGCAAACGTGGCCTGGTTTTGAGGTCCAGAGAACTCACTGCTCCCAAGTTTGAAAGTTTTGGCCAAATTCAGTCCTCAAACTGAGGCACCCATAATAGTCATACAAAAATATAGATTTCCACACCATGCTTTGAAAAAGTTTATCTGCTTGATATTGTTCTGCCTGACTGCACAGCATTAAATCAAAGGAGGCTGTGAGGGAGGAGTAGCAGGAAATGAAACCATGACAGAGAGGTATTTCCAGGGAAAATACCACGGGTCCTTAAGGGTAAGTGAGTTATTGGGAAAATCCCTACCTGCCTGTCAAGGGAAAGTGACAGGTCTTCTCCCCCCCCCCCCCAGCCACAAACTAAGATCAAAAGGACAGTAAGTTGTTTTCAGGGGGAAAAGGAAGGGGGTGCAGGCAGCAGCTTCTCAGGGAAAGACATTCATATCGGCAGAGCAAGCGGCAGGGCTGTGGAACTAAGGCAGGGACTCCTGCAGGATGTGCTGGACACACAAGGGCTCACAAGGCTTGAGAGAGGAAATGAGCTGCAGGCAAGCCTCAGGCTTGCAGGCCTGTAGTGCGGTCAACTCTTCCTCCCTGTTTGCTGTGTACGCTGGAGTGAATGGACAATATGTCGGTGTGGAAGAAGCCGTTCTGAGTCCACCACTGGTCACAGGCACCCGAACAGGAGTGTCCTGCAGGTTCTACAGGTTCTGTGGTGTTAACATGATTGAGAAAGGGGGGCTGCCTCTTTAGGATTCAGTTTACAAGTGACACAACCACAGGGTTCCACCTGGAGAGAGGTGAAGGTAGCAGAACTTGTGACCTGAGGGAGTGCACCCGTGCAAGACTGTAAGGGCATACATGAGCACTGCTTGCCTCTGTAACCATGGTAGAGCCATTGGGTTGGGGGTCTTGTACCCTGGTGATCCAGTCTGAACTGGGATGAACTGCAAAGTTCCACTCTGGAAAGTGTGCAGGTCAAGGCGTTTTGTTTGCAGGGAGTGCCTAACGGAGCGATTACAGTTGCAGCTTGCTCCTGAGTCATGTCCCATGTGAACAACGTGTTTCAATAGAGATGGTCTCAGAGACCACCTCACTTCCCATTTGTAATTATATAATATCCCTGTGACGGCTGCAGCACTTGCATTCATGGAAAACTAATATTAATGTATTTTAACTCTTTGTAGTGCAACTTAAGAAGTGGAAAAGAGAGAGTCAACACCATATAACCAACTGGCTCCCCATAGACCACTAGAGATGCATTAACCACAGTCTAAGAGCCTCTCTTTTTGCTACATGGTGCCAGGAATTGACAGTGAGTTTCAGAGCCTTTCAAAACTAGATCTTTGCCAGTCCTCATCTGGTCCAGGTCAGCAGTAGCCAGTTACTTCTACTATCTGATGGCTTTTTGTTGCCTATATTAAGTGAATTGGTGATTGGAATCCAGTTTCTGATGGACATCATACCAGGCACAAGTGGTCATGGTCACAGGAGAGAGAACAAGAATGGAATAGGCTATCAGCTGTAGAGGTAGTACTGCCAACTCCAGTTTGATACACACTCGACAGTGTGAGGAAGTTTGCACCAACAATATCCATGCAACATCTGTTCTAAAGTTAGAGAGGGCTTTAACATCAAAAGTTTTCAATCTGGTATAGCTTGATTAATATTAAACTCATTTTAAAAGTAGGAGAAAGGGTGAAACAAAAACTAAAATATTTATGTGCAGGAAATCCAGAAAATAAAGACATTTTAAGCTTTCTCATGCTAGCTTTCAGCATGGAATAAATTATTTCCTCAGAACAAACTACATATGCATATACTGTATAGCAGGAGCATGTTTATAGAACACGTCATAGTCCTATGAAAAATGTGCCTTACACTTTATGGAGCAATGAGATATAGATATGGGTAAGCACTTGTTTTCTAAGGAAAACCTGCCTGATGTTTCTTCAACAACTGAGTTTATTTTGGTCAGCTGCAGTATTAGGAATTTATGGCCCAGGGTGAAACATGGTAGCTACCTCTTCTTCTTTTGTCACTTTTTTTTTTCCCCGATGGAGACCCAGTTCTGAAGCATTCTCTTAAGAATGCTCTTTGAAGCAAACACCATATTAATTTTTTTCCTCCTTCACCTATTGTTGTAGTAATAATTTTCTCCACCTCCCAGTGAGAAGGACCCTAGTCATTCTACTTGTAAAGGCATAGCTTCATTTCTCCTAGCGCAGACTATGAAGTGCACTTCAGCAGGAAGTTTAAAGCTGCTAGTGTGGCCACCTGAGGAAAAAAGGATCGCAGCCAGCCCTGGTTTGAAAAACTCTGGAAGGACCTTGGTGTGAGGTCTAGGTTTTAGAATGCATGTTATGATTTTCTTATATATGTAAACATTTGTTTCCACTATTTTTATGTGCTATCATTTGAATCTATTCTCTTTGTTAAATAAAACTTTGTTGGAGTTCACTATAAATACATCTGAGTGCTGTATGTGAAGAGGAGTGGAGAGCAGAGGTGGGACTGGTAAGCTGGGGAGAACTGCTTCTTCAGGAGCAACAAACGTGAATATCATGTGTGTCTAGTGAACCAGGGGCTGGATGCTCCAGAGAGGCTTACAGCGCTCAAGGGTTGGATCATGCCTATCACAAACGTTCAGAGGGATTTCAGAGGTTGCGAAGTGCTTGCATTGCCCATGGCCGGTGGAGTCAGGAAGCTGACCCACATCAGGTTCAGACATGGCTTCCTCATGCTGAGGACAGATGGGAGTGAGGTGCCTTCCAACCTGGGTGCCCCAGGAATTTCGGAAAGCATCGCACTAGAGTATTTGGTGCCTCGCACAAAACTTCAGCTATTCGTCTGGAACTGGAAGTTGAAATTTAAAAAAACAAAAGCTAAAAATCTGAGAGAAAAGCTCCCCTTGCAGTATTTCTGACCAGGGTGAAATTGGAATACTTGAAATCTTATGATGCTTAGTGTCCATACATTTATTGCAGGTGAAATATAGCAGACCAAAGATTGAGTTCAGGCCCTGAAGAACTTACAATCTTCAGACATAACTGGGTGTAATGCAATATAAAACAAGCCATCACCACAGATACCAGACAGGCAAGCACAGTGCGGCATGGTCGCACGAGGGCTAGAAGGGTGCAGGAAAGAAGTGGGTATTGAAAGAGGAAATGGAGGAGCAAGAGGGGCTGTTCTCAGTTTAGTGTCTCTTTCATGCAGCTCCTTAAAGTGGGAGGGCAACAAAGTGAATAGAGAATAAATGAAAGAGTTTTGTGAGGGATTATGGGCTACTGAGATCTCTTACCTGGCTCCTCAACCAAGGGGTTTGAATAAGTTGTGGTAAACAAAACCCAACAAATCTCTGAACCTTCTTAGGGTCACTCATTTCTGCTTATATGTCACTGTAACTTCCAGGCAGCATTAAATGCATATTGCCAGTTTGCATAGGTTTTGCATACTTGTTAGTATACAAGACTAAACCTTATTAATTTAGAAATGGCCATCTTAAGTATGGCATAGTATTATGCACCCTTTATATACTATTTGGCTGTGACATAACCCCACTATGGCCCATACTGCAGCTGCCTCCTTTCTGTGACAAGAAGCAGAGCTGCCTGGCTGAGGAAAGGAATAGATTCTGAATCTTTCTAAGGAGTGGCACACTAGGTGCGTCTTCCCTCATGTATGACACCTCCGTGAGCTCTGCACAGCCCACTATGTGGGGGAGTATTTAACTATCACGATCTGGCCCAATAGGAACACTCTCACCAGGGTGGTATTGTTTAGTGCCATTTCCAAAAATAAAAATAAGTTTGAAATGTTTTATATTTCTTGATATTTGTTCTAATTTACACAATTGTAAAAATGAAATAATTCAACATTGTGCTACTGAAAAATGAAGTACTGCCAGCCCCCCGAGGGTACTTCACTCTTCAGGCTCATCCCTGGCCACTCTACAGTGCCTGCTGACAAGGTTGCCGATTAATGCTAATTGTGAGGGTCGTTTAGTGACTGGACTCAGACCAGAAGCTCATTTGGCATTTTTGTATTTTAACAGAGTGTCTCTAGTCATATGACAAACCTTAAGCTTAAATAATTGCATATTAGACTCGCATTTCTGTACTTTCTGGACTGACTTTTTTTTTGCCATTTCACAAATTAATATTTTCAGTCTAAGGGAAACAAGAGTGGACAGATTTTATGTCAGGTGAAGCAGAAACACAGTGAAAGGCACAGCTGAACTGTGCACCAGGGGATTTAGGCAATTGTCTTTTGTGCTACTGTGTTGTTGCTTGAGGGAAACCAATCACCCACAAAGTCATGGGCCAGATTCTGACTTTAGTTACCTCAGTGTAAATCTTCAAAAACTCAATAGTTTGAATAGAGTTACTCTGGATTTACACTGGAGTAAATGGGTCAGACAGAATATGGCTCAATATATGGAGATGTAAAGTCTATAGGACATTTTCAAAGTAAAACTACAGGGTCCCACAGTGATAAAAATTAATGGATTAATGCAGCCTGACAGTAAAAGGGATCCTTTTTTGTTACTGGGGTTTAGCTGGGAGTATTAATGTTAAGCTCATCTATTATATTACTTTGATATGGAAACTGTGGTGTGGGACAAATTCATCCCTGGTTCACACTACCTTTTGCAGAAAATCTGCTGTGCTGAGCTTGTCAAATTGTGGTATTTGTAGCTTATCCAGCTTCTCTCCAGGTGGGAGTGTTTGCAATTGATCCACTGAGCCCAGAGCATGGGCACAATGGCTGGGGATAGGGCAAGGTAAAAGGTGCCACAGAGATGTGGTGATTTAGTATACTGAGAAGCCTCTGCTGGTGGGGCTTCTATGGAGCTCTCAGCAGAGACAAAGGGCCTGATTTTCAGAAGTGCTGAGCACCTGCAATTCCAGATGAAGTCTGGGGGAGATTTTCAGCACCTCTGAAAATCCTCTGCAGAATCTCCCACTCCCAGAGCATAGGCAGCAGTATGAGAAGCTGTCCACCCCCTCATCTGAGAATCCTCTGGTCACAGCTGCCCAGGCTGGTTCAGGGAGGTGCATTTTATCCGTCCATGCAACAACAGGTATGAATGCATTCTTGTCTTCTCAGGTGAGGAATTGTGAAATTTCAAGTCTGTTCTATACTTTTGGTGAACAGTTTCCTTAAATCAATAATGCCACAAGCATCAAGCCTAACTTATCCAACTGTTCCTTGTCATTCTTCTTTGAAAATAAATCAACAAAATATTACTGTTGGACTGTGGACAAGGGAAGTATTGTGGTGTAGGGTCAGCTTTCATTTAACTAGAGTTGCAAAAACCTGAGAAACCCTCTAAAATCTCCGTTCTCTGTGAATCTGCTCTCTTCTGCTCTCAAGCCCTGGGAACCTTGCACTAAAATGCATGACGAATTGAAAAGCAGGATGTCATTTAGGACAGAAACAAACAGCAAAATTAAATCACGGATGCCAGCAAATCTGGTGCTAATTACCGGTGATGGATCAAAAGACAAATGTACAGTTTAAGAGGGAAACGTAGCACTCGAAAATTCAGCAGTTAGGCTGAGATATTGAAAGATGCCTATAGGATTCAGATGTCCCAATTCCATTAAGGGCACCTTTTGATAGCCCCAATTCCCTTTACAGTTTACAGGAATTACTCACTCTTCCTCTTTTGTGCTCAAAGCTAGCTGAAGTCAGGATTTAGTATCTGTAAAGGAGTCCTGCTGTCCCAGAGTATTTCAGTGAAAATAACAACTCATGTTTGTCCGTCACCACGTTAATAAATCAAAAGGTAAAAAGAGATGAGTGGCCAACATTTCAGCTGACTCTGCCTTCTTCAGGGTTGCACAACATATCAAAGGTAGGAACTAAACCATTCCCTTTGTGCTGAGTCAGCACAGAGACTAGCATCTAGCCACTTACCCACACTGCCAGAGCAGAATGTCAGTGTATAGGATGTGTACTCACTGCTGGCTTCATCTTTAGCAAGAAAAGCAAACACACAGCACTCCCCCACCCCCAGTGTTACAGCAAATCACTGTAGAGCAGGATATGAACGGCCTTTACATTGCTATGCTGTGAAGGAGAAAGTATATTAGCAGGCTACCCCTCCCCTGTGAAGTCTGTATAAAGGCCAGGCAATTCTTATGTCTTTTGTGGGGTGCACGATGCCCCAAAGAGGCATGAATAGGAAATAGAGAAAGGGCTCTGCCCCCCAAAAATGTGCTGGCCAGCCAGCGGGAAGTAGTATGCTGCACGCAAAAAGGGATTCAGTAGAGAGGTGAAGGCCTCTAGGTCCTACCATCGTAAGACCGTTAAATAAAGAATGCAGCAGTGGACATGCAGCCAGTGGGTGTGCCTGGAAGCAGTTGTTTTAATCCTGGGGCTCCTACTATGGTGGTGTAGAACCATATAGTCCCTGACTGAGCAGTGCCTAAATTCTATAAAGAGGTAAACTGTTTTCATACAATAGAACCTCTTTCCCTTGAAATTCCTTTGGAAAATTTACTTTAACTTTACCCATAGTAAAGTCTAGTAAACAATGTTTTATCACAAATATCCAGCATGGTGGATATTTCACAAGATCTGAATCGCAATTTATTCATGAGAAGAGACTTGCTGTGTCAAGTTTCATAGCTTTCGCAGTCTCCAGATAAGTTTAGCTTTCACAATATGATGAGTTCATCAGAAACTAAACTATGGTCTGTCAAGAGAAATAAGCCTGGCAAATCCTTAAATAATGGTAAAAGAATAAGGCCATGATTGTTTATATTTTTGAGCAACAAAAAGAGATTTCTCATTGACAGCAAATTTTGATATTTTTCACATTTAAAAACCCTGTGATTCTATCAAGAAACAGATAAATCAAATAGATAAACTATTTAATGAGAACTAAATACAATGGGTTAGTTATTAGTTTTGAAGTATCCCGGCTCACAAAGCTGTATGCAGAGAGTTTGAATTGAAAAGAAACTCATTTCTAGTCTGCTCTCCTGCTGATAAACTGTAATTGGGAGCTGATTGAATATGAGGAGGCTTTCATTCTTTTCTCCCAGTCTGACCTGACAGTCCTGGTCATTTCCTGTCAGAGGTTGAAATAGACCTTCTCAATCATCAGCAAAATGCATTTAGCTTGCTGAGAAAAAGCACTTCAGTTGTAGCTTGAAGCACTTCTCATTTACTAAGCAAAATGGGATGCAGCACATGATGGAAGCAATTTGAAAGTTAAAATTGAGCATTTAAAATAGAAATTTGCAATCAGTGCTGCATATTTGATTATTTCCCCAACCTCTGCACAAAGGCTATCCTAGAAATCCTCTAACATTAGCAAAGGCAGGATCTTTCACACCTTTTTCTGTTTTGCTTTAGGTTTGAAGAGCGCCAATATTGGAAGAAAAAGGACAACATTTTCATCTCCTACAAATGCAACTAAAATAAAAAAGCAGTAAATATGAGCACATTGCATCAAGTCCAGAGCTGGGCTTTGCTCCCTCCCTGATTTGGGGGAAATAAGAAACATAAAGGAGACTCTCGGGTTTCATTAAAAAGGACATTTTTTTAGACCAAAGATAGCCTTGAACATGTAAACCAAGCGCTAAGTTTGAAAGCGCCTCACTGATTCTTCAAAAACAGGCTTGGCGGAATTTGATTTATTTTTTTAAAAATGTCTTTGGATAATATTGAGGTTTGTGTTTTTTAAGCATTTTTTTTCATTTTTATTTAAATGATCACAGTTGTGGAGAATTCTGGGGATTTGTGTCAAACAGTAATTATTTAATGACAGTAGATGTTGAGATTCAAAAAGTTAAAGCTTTATAGCCACTAAAACACAAATTGTCACATGTCAAAATGCACGACTGTAAATATCTTTAAAACACACTCTGTCCTCAAGTGGTGTTTTCTTACTTTGCCAATCCATAAATTTCAGTGATCAATGATGGAAATATTTTGTTGTCAGTTAGTGTGTGTGTACAGTGAAATCAACATTACCAACATTTACTGATTAAAAAGCTAATCTTTCCAAGCTGGCTCACAAAGAGCGCTGATTACACACGTCGTTACCTCACAGTGGGGCAGAGCTGGGCTCCAGGCTTTGGAAAAACCATTCTTTGGGAACATCTGGCAGTGATGGCCAGGTTACTGCTGACAGCACTAAGGGTATGTCTACACTACAATTAAAAACCTGTGATTGGCCCATGCCAGCTGATTCGGGCTCAGGCTAAGGGGCTGTTTAATTAGGATGTAGATGTTCCGGCTCAGGTTCGCGCCGAGGCTCTAGGACCCCATGAGATGGGAGGGTCCCAGAGCTTGGGCTGCAACATGAGCCGGAACATCTACACCGCAATTCAACAGCCATTTAGCCTGAACCCCACGAGCCCGAGTCAGCTGACAGGGGCTAGCCACAGGTCTGTAACTGAATGTGGGTATAGTTTAAGGCTGCTGCACTCTTACCACCCAGCTGCCTGTGGTTGAGCCAGTTCCTCTGCTACGCGCTCTAGTCACAAGGAGGAGCAGCTCAGTAGCATGAGATGCAGAGTGGTCCTGTGGACTGAACAAGGGACTGAGGGCTTGTCGTCACGGACAGCGCTGCAGCTATGCTGCTGTAGCGCTTTAGTGAAGATGCTACTACACCAATGGGACAGCTTTCCATCAACGTAGTTCTGCCCACATTGGGGGTTAGGTTGGCCTAACTACGTCACTCAGGGATGTGTTTTTTTTCCCACCCCAAGTGGCATAGCTATACCAGTATAGGTCTGTAGTGTAGACCTGGCCTGAGAGAGAGAGGGGCAAATCCAAGCTCTGACACTAAATCCTCCTCTAGCATTTATTAACTAGTAGGCCAACGTTTTCAAACACACAAATCCAGAGGTGTGGCTTCAGGTCCTTAACTTTCATTTTGACTTTCACCCCTCTGTGTCTCAGTTCTCGCATTGTGAAATGGGAATAGTACTTGCCTACTTCAGAGAGGTTACGACAATTCAGAGATTTACAAGTTTGTCATGCCAGGTCTGTTGTAACCTGCTCTACTTTAAACCCATACAACAGAGTCTTCAGAGGGGCAAGTGAGGCAACTTAGGCTATGTGTATTGGGAAGCAAGTTTGCGTGTAGATAGGTTACACACTGACACTTCTTAATATGTAAGGTAAGAAAAATATGAGGAGAGATTAATAGAGAAGTTAGAAATATCTAGCCACCACAAAAGGTGGGGGAAACCAAAACAAACACACACATGCATAATGCTCAACCAGACTACCCTCTAAAACAGCACAGAGTATGACATAGAAAACAAGACACTCTAATTAACTGTAAATTCTCTATGCCAACAACAAAACAAGATTAAAAAGCACCCCTTCTTTCTAGGCAAGATATCAAATAAAAACATCAATTTAAATCTCAAAATCGCAGTAAATACAGTACATCATGTAGTCCCTGCGAAGAGCATGTATTATTTGAATAGTGTTTCCACCTACAGCCCAATCCTGCAGTCCCTACTCAGTCAAAACTCCCCTGGTTTCATTTGGTCTCCAGTGCTTTTCCCTCTGTAGAGCAGCATTTAGCCCTGTGAATAAATTTCACTCCAGGAATTCAATCTTATTTACCATTCCTAAAAATGACTTGTGCATACTATGTTCAAATACAAAAAGTTATGGATCCTTGCTGCTTAAGATGCTTACTTGGTTTTGCATTATTAAGGAATAAATTTGTGTTCTAATTTAGCTGTCTCCTTGGTGGGTGACTGCCCTTTGCCTACAAGGCTGTCCTGATCCCCCTGTCTTTTCCCACTTGTACAGTCAAGTTCATCATAACCAAACAGCACCACTTTATCAAAGGTAGAATCATAGAATATCAGGGTTGGAAGGGACCTCAGGAGGTCATCTAGTCCAATCCCCTGCTCAAAGCAGGACCAATCCCCAATTTTTGCCCCAGATCCCTAAACAGCCCCCTCAAGGATTGAACTCACAACCCTGCGTTTAGCAGGCCAATGCTCAAACCACTGAGCTATCGCTCCCCCCAATGCCATTCTATTATCTTATACCCTTCATGTTGTGGTTTTGTAGTGGTGCACATAATTATTTCCAGTGCCTTCCACATAAAACAGATTGCTATTGCTAAAGTCCCTACTGGACTTCTTGGTGTTTCTAGCTCTTCTTTTTTTCACGTATAGAAACTGTGCTTGGTGTAGGACTTCTAGAGGGCTTTTTGAGGTGTGGTTGATGTTGTGAAAGCAGGAAAAAAACGGAGTTTTGTTAGCAACCACTCTAACGGCACATTCACTATATAGATTTACTAATTTCACTCTATCTAAATAAAAATAGAAAGTAGCACCTGGTAGCCAGGTGAGTGCATACCCATATAAAGGAGGTCAGGGTTAAGATTTAGGTGACTTAGCTGTCAAGTGTTTGGCATTAATTCTATTATATTTCATCCTGTTTTGCCTAGGTTTTGAACTGATCTACAACTAATGGTCAAGCTTTCATATCTTATGTTCAGACTGCTGCAAGACATGGATGCAATGTCATGAATTAAGGGTAGCATTTCAGATTTTTCTTTGATTTACTTTGTTTTAATCAGTATAAGTTAGACCCTTTGCTTATTTGAACATTTTTCCTGTTCCTGTAATATATTCCGTACTAATCTCTTTGATTTGTAGGTATCTTTTCTATGCTCCTTTACCATGCAAGGTAACTGTAGGTTGGCAAGTAACAATAGTCAATAGAAGTTGTGGCTTCTAAAAGAAAATATGTTGTGCATATTAACTGGATGTGCACATGTGAGTGCAAATAAATTAAATGAAATATATGTATATATAATATATATTTTCATATACTTAGAACAGTGTTGTAGATTTTGTTAACTTACAACTTACTTTTGATGTAGCTATCAAGTGCTTTTCATTTTGTGGGAGAGTTTTCAAGGAAAGCTATCTGTACATTAACTGTCATTTCAGAATGACTCCAGAAAGCAATCCCTTAAATCGCCAATTAAGTCTTTCTGACAGGCTCCTATTCTCTGCAAATTGTTGGTAAGAGCATTGAACCAACTTGTCAGCAATTTAATTTGAAGAGAAGTGCAACAAGCAATCACTTGAGAGAAACTAGAAAGTTATGAATGCAGTTACATGATCATCTCATAAAATACAGCATTTAGTGATCTTAGATTTAATAGCATTGAAAAAGATTGTTGGACCAGTTTGTGCTTAAATAAACTTTTGTTCCTTGTTGATTCTGGGATTTCCTTTGTAAAAACCTGTATCCAGATTGGAGATTTGTATAGAATGCATGACTCCTTGTGTGAATAGCTTGTATAAATTCTAAAGGAAGTGTGTCTACTTACTATTCCACCCAATGTTCAGAAAATATAGCAAAACCAGGCTCCTTTTTTAGTATGATTTCAGTCCAACATCATGGTTCTCAAACCAGGCATGTTGTCTTCCCCCCAAGTCACTCAAATGCCTTGCACTCCCCCCGCCCCCTCCCCCCAAATAAAACCAAACAAAACAAATAAACATTCCTTTCTGGTCTGTAGATAGACAAAAAGATAAGGCCTTGTTTTTCAAAATGTGCATACATTAAAAAGTACATACAATTATTATGTCAAATTTGCATGCACAATTGTTGTGATTGCATATGCAAATGATGTATTGACACATACAAATCGTAAGACTGGAAGGGGCCTTGAGAGGTCATCTAGTCCAGTCTCCTGCACTCACGGCAGGACTAAGTATTATCTAGACTATCCCTGACAGGTGTTTGTCTAACCTGCTAATGGCCATTTAGATGCATTAACTTAACATTTCTGTGTGCCATTATCCGATGGGCACGTGCTACCTATGGGTTGCATTGGATCCACACCTGCTTCTGGAGAATTAGCAGAAATTTACAGAAATGCTGTCTCTTGCCTCTGCCTAGCTTGGTGGTTGGAACATTTCCATTCAGCTGTGTATTTCACCACAGTAATTAATTCTTTTGTCACAGCCATATTAGATTATTGCAATTAGTTTTAGCCTAAGAGGTACTCGGAACCTACCTCTTTCTCTGTGTGATTCTACCTTTGCTATCAGCCAAGGTGTTCAAGCTAACAGACCCACTGCTCTCACAAGCTGAGTAGCCTGCAAATTTCTTGCTGCTTAATAATGGGCAACTTTACATCCAAAAACTATCATAGTTCATTTGTTACCCACTTAGGCGAATTCCTCAAAGCAGGTGGTGGTTTGGATGTGAACAGTTTCTTTAAATCTGCCACAGGGCTAGGGAAGATTCTGGGCAGAAGGTCTACAGTGAATCAGGGAGACCAAATAACTTCATGGATAAACCTGTTTGTCTTAATCTAATGAAATTCCTTGTTTTGGTCATTCCATTACAGTGTCTCTTTCTGCCAGTCATGAGCATAGTCACAAGACAGTGGAGTCTTTCAATAATGGAAGCAGCTTTTAAAATAACTTAACTAACACAAGAAATAATTTATTAATTGAGCTGGTTGAGAATTTTCTGTTGGGATGATTTTTCCTATGAAAAATGTAGTTTTCGCAAAATCAAAATTTACTGAGGAGAAATAACAATTTTGTTGAAAATTTTCAAATTTCCATCAGGAAAAATCTAAATTCAATATTTAGTTTGAGGTCAATTTGACCTTTGCTGAACTGACCTTAAACATTTTGTTTCAACTCAGTTCAACATTCAGCTGCATTTCCCTATTGTGGCACAATGCCTCACAGTTGTCATTGAAGTGCCTGTTCTCTTCATGGGCTGGACTCCCCAGAAGACTACATCTCCCATGATGACATGCAGACTCCTCTCTGACCAAGCTGCACAGTGCATCATGGGAGTCACATAATTGTGGAAGTATTGTGAAGGAGGTAGTCTGGCCTGGGAGCCTGGCACATAGAAGAGAATGGGGCATCAAGCTCCCAAACTACAACTCCCCTGAGGCAGTGCACCACAACAGGGAAATGAAAAGTGATTTTTAATTAAGCATACTGAGTCAGATCAACAAACTGAAACGAAATGTTTCTATTTGGGAAGCACAGAAATGTTTTGTTTCAATTGAAAATGTACTGTGAATTTCTCAGAATATTTCACTCTGTGGAAAAAAATCACCTTTTTTCCCAATTTGGGACAAAAACAAATGTTGAAATATTGGATTTTCCTAAAGGAGGGAAATTCCAATTTTTGAGTAGCTTTACTTAGTAAGCACAACACTGATGCTGCTGTAATCTAGCGTGACTGTATTCTCTCTCTCTCTGCATCTGACTAGACCAGGATGGAATTTTCAATTAAAAGGTTAATTGAAAATAGCCTTTTTAAAATAATTTTAAAAATACAGAAAAATTATTTGGTTTCCAAATGAAAACTATATCAAACATGTTTTCCCAAAAAACGGGGGGAAATTGGTCCATTTTGAGCCTTGTGAAATAAAAAATAGGCCTTTTGAAGTTTGTGTTTTTCCAGCACTACCACTTACTATGTGTCTTAGAGAGTTATACATCTGCATATACAGTTACAAGATATAAAGAGCACCATCTACGAGCAGATAAGTTTAGGGTATTGTTGATAAGATTTTTGTGCTGATAAGATTTTTGTGCGCAGAATAAAGTTGTTGTCACATTGCAAGATGGTTTCTTAGCTGTGCAGCACTTAACACCTGCAGAAAGCATAGCAACTTTAAACTTCCTACTGAAGTGTACTTCATAGCCTGTGATTGGAGGAATGAATCTATGCCATTACAAGTAGAATGACTAAGGTCCTTCTCACTGGGAGGTGGCAGAAATTATCACTACAACAGTAGGTGAAGGAGGAAAAAAATTAATATGGTGTTTAATTCAAGAAATGTCATGTTTCAGGAGACTTCATGCAGTCTCCTCAGTGAAGAATGCAGGGAGGTACCTCTGGACCCTAGGTAAACACCACCAATATACTGTCTTTACTCATAAACAGGATCCCCTCCTGCTGTTTTATTTCTTCCTGTACATTTCCTCTCTTGATGAGCAGTGCGCAGACAGAGAGAGATGCATCTATTGCTGCCTGTCTGGAAGGAACCAGTCTGAGGCATATCACCCCCTGTTTACCTGTCTTCACTCCAAGGCTTTGAGAGCATAATTTCCAGTATAGAGACATAACTCCTTAAATATTATCCATACATACTTTTCCAAATGATTGATGACCAATGGGCTCTCAGTGGAGACCTCACATGCCACCCTTTGGTGAATTATTATGCATATACCTGACTGAGGAGGGTCCTTATAAAGCTGTGTGCATCCACTGTCCCGTCTACCGATTGGCCCCAAGAGGTCTGTGGGTCACACCTAGATTTACCTGGAAAAAATGGTAAATGTTAGATAGTACATCCTTGTGCACTACTGCCTAAATCTCAGGATTTGTTCCAGGGTTTTGATTTCACCAGTGAAAACATGGAACGGTCAAAGAATTTAATAGTGAAGGAAAGGAACCTAATTCCATATACCCCATGGTATCACATAAATGCTCAGTCAACTCCAAATGGAATTTGACCTAATTTAGAGCTTGAGGAAATCCTGAGAGAGACCAGCATAGAGATAAATGGAGAGGCCCAGAAAGATGAACCAGAAAGGTGTCACTTGGGAGGCATGTCTTCTTCACTGGCATTAACTACAGAGTTCCCTGAGCTGCCTTTGCAGCATGCTGGATAAGTGCTAGGAGAGATTCCTGGAACCAGTCCCTTCATGCAGGGCATCATCACAGCTTCTTAAGCAGCAAAAAGATGATGCTGATAGCTAGGGGGAGGTATCTGAATTTGTGGCTCTGTCTCCAGTGGGTTGTAGGTAAGAATGTCTGTCTGTCTGCTGACACCATATATATATATATATATATATATATATACTGACACCATCTCCACCCTGAATTCTAGCAAATGACATCACCTTTTTGTCATTTATATGCAGCTTATGGGCTCACTGAATTAATGCCATGCCTTTCCACTGACTTCCCTGGGAGCAGCAGAATCAGGTTGGATCTGAGAATTCACATCCAGATCAGAACTCTGCCTGGATTTGAGAAATGCATACATGCATGAAAATTAGACCAAGTTAGCTCTTTTCCAAATGCCAAAAAAAAAAATTCATGTTTCGTTGGGATCACTTTGTGTGAACGTGGTGTTAGTCTAATATTCTTGCATCTATACTCATCACACTTACAAATATTTTATCATTTTTTCCCAATTGGCTTCAGGTTTTTCTTTCATGCATAACTTTAATTTATGCAGAAGGACTTGAATTGACAGCTTAGCTAGCCCTGGTCTTCTGAGCTGCACTTTATTTAGCATCAATAAAATAGTCTTGTCTATGCTAAATCTGCAATGTGCTGTACTGTATATTGCTAAGAACAAGATTTTTTTAAAGAAAGGTCATATAGAAATGTTCATTGTGCTTCAATTTTTTAAAATCTTAGCACAGAAGCTAGTGTACATAAATTATCAGTGCCTTTAATCCTTTAGGAATTGTGGCTTTTTTAACCATAAATTGTCCCAAATTTTCATAAAGCATTGTACTGATTTCTACGGTATGTTAGAGTGTTGGAATGTCTGTTTGGTTTCTTCCCCTTTTGGCTGACTCTTTCCTCCCTTGAAGTCATTCAGTCTTGTAAATGGGAGAGATCAGAAGCTTGTGTTGGGTAACATGTTTTTATGTTCATAACCCTTGTGTGACTTTTGCACAGTTTGCAGTTTGTCAAGATCTCTTCTCAATGGATATAAAGATACAAAACAATGAGTGGGTGTTCAAGATTCTGATGTAATTTGAAGTGTCAGTCATGGTCATATAATTACATGCATATCAAACTTATCAAAGACGCTTACAAGGGCAACCTGCATTTGACTCCTATTGTAAGACTTGCTCCTATCTAGTTGTACTTTGCAATTACATTTTATCCCTGCTTTGCCAGAAGGCTAATACAGTAGATGTTGTCATAGCATCATAGCTGCTTAAACAACAATGTTTCAACAAGTTAAATATTTGTACAGATTCAGAGGGAAACATTTTAAGAACTTCCTTCTTAAAAAGCTGGAACTTGTTAAAAAGAAACACAATAGACAGAGGTAAAAATATGACCTCCTACCTCTGCAGCCTCACATATTGTAAATTAAGGGAGATATCTGCAATCTTGATGGAGCTTAGACTTCTGCTTACCAGACTGGCAGATGGGGGTATGCATATTTATGGCACGATCCAGCCTTCCTTGCACATACAGAGCTCTCATTGAGTTCAGTGGGTATTTTGGCTGTGCACAGAATGCATGATTGGGATGAGACTTGGGACTCTGAGAAGCTATACTCTTGGATTCCAGTTGGGAAAAGAGGCACTGATTGCTTTTGCAATGATATGTATCACAGTATGAGTTGGATGCTTGCCTGGCCTCTTGGCCAGAAGGAGATCAATGGGAAATGGGCACAGATTCAGACAGCAGGAAAGGGAATAGGGATGAGGTGAGTAGATGAAGTTTATTCTTATATAGAAAGGAAACTATTGCAGGAGACAGGGACAAAATACTGCCAGGAAAACATTTTAAAAATATTAAGTGATGTCCCTTTAAATTTCAAAGTTTGGGCAGATCCTCCTAACATGGTGTGTTCATTTGTTCAGTGTGTTGTGTTCAGCATCTTCCCTGAAAAATTACTAGTACAAAAACTAGAGAGGAAAATCTGTCCCTTGTCTGGATCACACAAGCCTGCAAAAAGCCATGCAAGCCAATCTTATTTTTTAAACTTCCGCAGCAAGTGCAAAAACTTGATAGGTTGTTGGCTGAATCAAGGCTCAAAGAGTGTAAATGCCAGGACTAAGCACTATGCTAGGATTGAAATGCCCATTAACAACATTGGTTTGCTGCAAGCAGACGAATATGGAGCTCAGAGCAGCAATCTAACCAGCTAATTGTCTACCAAAAAAAAAGAAAGGAAAAAAAAGACAAGCCAAATTTCTCATGGTAATAGCCAATCACATTTCATTTTTTCATTTTAAAAAAACAAACTACTTCAAGCACAACAAAAGAAAATTCCCATTTTTTAATTTGTTTTTCAATTTATGGTGCTTTTGTGAAGCTGTCAAGTCATGATGATGAAATCCAGTTTGTACATCTCACTATGACTGACAATATCAAGTACAATTAACCCACAACAGGTCATTAGGTGGGATAGAGCATAGACTCATAGACTTTAAGGCCAGAAGGGACCATCATGATCATCTAGTCCAGAGGTCGCCAAAGGGGGACATGGAGGAATGTTTGGGAGGTGCAGCGGGGCCCAGGCCAGCCCCCACAGGGGAAGGGAAGGAGCACTACCCAGCCCCTCCCCGCCTGCAGCTTTGCTCCAGTCCTGCCCCCAGCCACGTCCCCGGCTTCCGACCCCATGCCTGGCCCTATCCCCTGCCTTGGCATGGCTCTGCTCTTGGCCCTACACCAGCCCCCAGCTTTGGCCACTAGCTATGGCTCCATTCCCAGCCTGGGGACAAGGTTGGGAATGGAGCTGCACCTGACTGTGGGCCCAGCTACTGGCTCCCACCGCAGCCCTGCTGCTGCTCCGCTCCCACCCCCAGCCTCAGCCCCTGGCCCCAGACCCCTCCAGCTGAGGCCCCTGTACTCCATCCATGTATCCCTCCCCAGGAGCTGTGACCCCATGCCCAGCTCCAGCTTTGGGGGTGGGAGGCGCATTCCTCAAAAGTTTGGGGACCGCTGATCTAGTTTGACCTCCTGCATGTTGCAGGCCACAGAACCTCACCCACCCACTCCAGTAATAAACCCCTAAACTCTGGCTGAGTTACTGAAGTCCTCAAACCATGAGTCAAAGACTTCAAGTTACAGAGAATCCTCCATTTACACTAGTTTAAACCTGCAAGTGACCCATGCCCCACACATGTCACCTTGAGCACCGAAAGCACACACACCTACCTCTCTAACTAGAGGTATAGCCTCTAGCTGGTTATAGTCGCAGGCTTCTCTGGTTCAGCCAGTGGAGGAAGATACGGTCACATGTACCTAGCCAGTATGTTGTTATTCTAGCATAGGGTTTTTCTAAAAATGGAAGGGAGGGAAAAGGTTAATTGTGTTGAACAACTTTTAAATAATCTTTTACTCATAACCAATAGGAAGTTTAGAACCAGCTGTTTGATACCCACTGCAGCTGGTGTATTAAATGTACTGCCTTGGCACAGGGCTGTGCACTGTACTTGAAGTTTTTTTCTCCTTTTTTGTTGCTGATTTTATAGATTATTGTATTTAAATTAGCCAGTCAGCCTTAACACAGTGCACAACCCTCCTCCAATAAAACAATACTTGAGCAGGCTCAGTAACTGAGCCTCATCGTTCTTCTACTGATGTTGATCTCTTGTCTCTCATTTGAGAATGGCTCTACTGCTAGATTAGACTCGACCCTGCCATTAGTTCCATAGATTCTCATTCCTTGCTCTTTTATAGAGAAGAAATTATTGCATTGTGTCAATAAGTGATTATGACAGAAACAAGCTGAATTTCTTCAGGAAAAGCCATGTTCATCTGAATATGGTGCTGGGGGCGGGGGGAGGATTCAGAAATCTATGGATAGAGCAGGATAGGGGGTGTTTTAATAAATTTAATTCTGGTGAAATGCCCATTCCTGAAGATTGACATCATCTAACCACCACAATAGCGTGGGTGGTGGGTATCATAGGCCAGGGAGGCTAAGCCTTTCCAACCAGCCTCCCACATTCCGCCCCAGGTGTGGCACCGCCCACACTCTGCCCCAAAGCCCCGCTCCCACATCCCGCTCTTCCCTGTGGCCCTTCCCATCCTGCTCCTCCTCCTGCCCTTGCTCAGCCTCTCCTCCGAAGCAGGCTAGGGTGGGTGGGCTGGTGGGCCGGTACTCAGGGTGACTGGGATGGGCAGGTCACTGTGCAGGGTGAGTCGGCTGGACTCGGGGCAACTGAGGCGGGGCTTCTCCAGCTGTGGTGGGGACTTGGGGCTCCGGCAGGGTGGGGGCTGAAGAGGGAAGGGGGGCCTTGGGCAGAAGGCATGGGGCCAGGGGTTAGCCTCCCCGAACGGGAGGTTCACACACTGCTCATGTGCAATAGTACTGCAGAGAAACACTGCAAGTTCCTGGCACTAGCTCACTTCCCTGACCTGGGCAGACCACCCACAGGCGCAGAAGGGTAACTTTGTCTCCATGGCCATTCAGTTTGTGGTGTCTCTGTTAAGACTGCCAACAAGGATGCCAGGTATGGTTGTTGGTAGTGTGAGGTGGAGATAGTAAAGATGCAGATGATTAAGAAAAATTTGCTTAGTTTACTCAGTACCTGTACCTAGGGTATCATCTTCCAATTTATTTTTGTAGACTGAAATGCTGTAAACAAACCCCTGCTCAATCATTCATTGAAACAGTGAGCGATAACAGTGAATGTAACAGAAAAGATATTGGTGTTACACTGGGCAAATAGACATACAAAATATTTTCCTGTGCATAAAACCTGCTAATTCACTTGACCAAGAGTCATGGCTCTCTTCATTCACTCTTTTATTAATACTTGACAAATTGAGATTTTATTTGTGAGAGTGTTCATAGAAAGCAAATGTGCCATGGATTTTTGTACAAGTTTATATCTGTGTCATCAGCAGAGCTCATGCTGCCATCTTGATAGCTCTTTCACTTTCCTCTTCCTGGCTGTTTTTCCATGGACAGTCTTAATTCATTTTAAGCATATATCTAATATGTATAGTGAACATAATGTGACGGGGCAAGGCCAGATGGCTAAGGAAAAGTAGTGGGAGATAGATATATTAGTTCCAGGCTAAACAAATCCCTGGTACCAGGATAAGTGAAATGGCAACTGCTCCAGGTCAGTTAAGATACCTGGGGCCAATTCAGAACTTTCCAGAAGGCAGGGAGAATGCTGGGTTGATTGGGACACCTGAAGGCAATCAGGGGCTGGCTGAAACGAGTTAAAAGCCTCCCAGTTAGTCAGGTGGGTGTGTATGTCAGGAGCTGTGGGAGGATGTTGTGCTGGTGGAGAGGCTGAGTAGTATGCACAATATTAGGCATAAGGAAAGAGGCCCTGAGGTAAGGGTGAAGTGGAGCTTGAGGAAGTGAGGGCTGCTGTGGGGGAAGTAGCCCAGGGAATTGTACATGTCATGTTTCTAATAGGTCAGCTACCATAGCTGATACTATTAGGGTCCCTGGGCTGGAGCCTGGAGTAGAGGGTGGGCCCAGGCTCCCCCACACACACACACACTTTTGCCCCCTGATTAATCACTGAGACTGGGAGACAACAGAGACTATGCAAAGAAGGATAATTTCTCCTCACCTCCCTCTCTGGCTTATGATGAAAATGGCTCGGTAGACTGTGACCCTTGTCTCTAGAGAGAGCAGGGTTATGTGGAGGGTCACAATGAGCCTCTGAGGCTAGCGAAATCCGCCAGGAAACGCAGGACCCACGGAGGCAAGGACAGAGTTTTGTCACAATATTTAAAATAACTCATAATCCCAGTCCTCATAAACACAGAACTAGAGCTGGTCAAATACAGTGGGGGGGGGAAAACAAAACAGAGTTTGCAGACATCCATATGAATTCCAAATGCCTGTTCATTGCAGCCATGTGCTCTTTTTAATTAGCTATTTGTGAACATCTGTATCAATGAGGACCTTTGCATGACTGTTTGGGAAATGATGGTTCTACATACAAACATCAATATTGCATGTGAGCAAGGAGAGTATTCAGAACTAAGTAAGTGTTTTTCACTGTTACTTGGTATTTATTTGCTATGGACAATTTATTTTGCTATTTGAAAAGCGTCTCATCTAATCTGGGAGCAGAAGCAATATAATGTATCTTGCGTGATCAGTCACACGTCACAAAGAGGGAATAGCCGAGAGTCAATGCTGATATTTGTGAGCACCCAATAGGATAAAACTTTTGCCCATATTCAGCAAACACTTATGTTTATGTTTACACTAGGATTCCTTTGCACTAAATTTGTAAATTTCAAGTAACTTGATGAATAGCTTGTGAACAGAAAAAAGAGCTAAAATTTTCAGTATGGTAATGTTTTCACGATTAATCATTCAACTGGCTCTACCCAGTAAAACAATAATTTTTGCAACACAGCCAGAATTATCCTCTGAGTCTACAGTGAAAGTACGGAAGCATGTAACTGCTCCAATAACTCATCTGGGTCCCCAGCTACCATCACTCTCGCTGTCTATGTACAGATGGAACACCCTGTTCTGAACATCATCCTGCAAAGCTTGCAAGAAATAAAACACAGCTTAGTGAGTCCTGTGCTCTGGCCAACTTAATGACTGGAGGCCAGTCCCTTTAACTGTCCCCTCCTTGGAATTTTGTTTGCAGAACTGTTTGCAAAACTGCAGCCTCCTAAACAGAGTGTGGATGTGACTAAAAGTTCCTGTAGCCAGCTGCTACCTGGCTTTCACAAATCCCCTTTTTATAAGTCACAAATAGTTCTCAATTATATGGCATTACAAATCCCCAGAGTAGAAATATGACACATTATTAACCAGCTTTCAGATTTAATTTAAGGGAACTAAAATTTTAAACTAATGTTAAACTTCTAAAACATGCTGCCATGAATGCATCAATATTAATCCGGGCACAATAATGATAATAGTGATAATTCTAACAATGTCCTGCTAGTTACTAGACAACAGATAATTAAAATATAGGTGGATGGGTCTTGTGCTCTGGCCAATATAATCAATGGAAGTTGTTCCTCTTAGTTGGCCCTTCTTCAGGATTTTATTAGGACTAGTGCTCTAACTCATACCATTTAGATTTATAGCAACAGATACTAATAACCTAGTGTTCCAGCACTGGCCAGTATAGTACATTCATTACGCCCACCAGGTCTGACAAACTTTATGAGATAGCCACCCAGTCTAGCCATCGCTATATTGAGCGTATTTGATTTTATGTGGTTTTACTGTCTGTCTGCTCATTAGTGTGGTCGGCTTTCATCCATAGTAATAACTACAGCTGGTGAACAGTGCATGACGGTAGGTTATGTATGTAGACACTTGTCTGCTAGCAGCTAAACTGAGACCACCAAATCATTTCACATGGACCACCAAACTTCTGATCACGAATTAAATAGACCAGATCTGAACCAATCACTTAGAGTTAAATGGTTCTCTAGTCCATTATATCTACTGGTTACCACCATTCATTACAATATCCCCCTCAAAACATAGTGCTTCTAGAAATGGCCCAGCAGTATCTGTAAAAACAGTATCTGAACTCTGAGATCACAGGATGATGTAACAGTTAGAGACAGGTGAAGCTCAGTAGCTGCAGAGTCCTGGCTCACTTCAGAGGAACATTCAAAAGTTTGGATATTATCCAAAGCTTAATTAAGCTATCTGAATCTCTGCCATCTGAAAAATTGGGCTGGAAATTTTGTATTAATAATATTCTAGTAACTGCGAGAGACCTAGTAAGAGCCATTCTAATGAATAGTTTTTTCGTTTTTCTGGTGCTAACATTAGCCAGTAAACAGTAGCTGGGAAAACTTTCTTCTCAAGGGAAGGGATTTCTAATTTTTTTTTCCCCAGTGTTTCACTGAGCCCTGTTCCCAGCCTGATAACCAGAGAGACCTGTATACAAATACTTGTTCCAATGAGGAGCGGATATTTGCTGGCTGTATCAGCTCTAGCTATATTACAGTACAGTGCTAATGCACATGGTGGTAGCTATTGTAATATCTTCTTTTTGAAAAATCCACCTTTTAACATATTACAATACTGGGTGGATGAAGGAGACTGTCAAAAGCCAAAAATTAAAACACTGAAGCTAATCTGGCTCCTACCTGAACAGAAAAATGCTGCATGTTTGGTGCTTAATGCAAGCCTAATAACTTTATCTAATTGCTAGTACTGCACACAGTGCATGGGCCCTATTCCCTTCCTTCCTCCACAGACTGCAACTTTGCCCAATGGGTAAAGGCAGGATGCTAAATCAAGGCTCATGTTTTGGGGGATTTTGTAAGAGGTGATATTGCCCTGCAACTGCCCTTGCTGCAAGTAATCTAAGTACGGCAGGAACATGGCTCCTTTTTAATTTGCCCCTTTCATTTAAAAAAAAAATTCTATGTGGCCTGCTATTGCCATTGTTGGCAATAAATGGACTAAAAATAGTGTGTTTACTATGGCTCATGCTTTTGGTTCCAAGGGCAGTGGAAAGAGAAGGAGAATCTCATAGACTAGTAATCTGACATGGTTTATTAGTTAGTTTTGGTGGATTGCTGAGCATGAGGAGCAAAGCCATTTACACCAATCCTTTAGGTTTCCACTTGAGCTTTAAATTAGCTGTTGCTTTCCATTGTAATTGCCTTGTGGCCTAATTCCTCACCCCTTCTGGCTGTCTTCTATACTAGTTTCTAATCTCAACCCCTCAGCACAGCCAAGTACATTTGACAGGAATGAGGCTAGCAACACTCTGGAGCACCACGGCAATTAGAATTGGTTGGAAAATCAAAACTGTGTTTCTACAACTTTTGCGGGTTTTTTCCAACAAAAAAGTCAAATTAAGTGGAAATTTTTTGTTCTACTTCAATTTGAAATTTTTGTTTTTGTTTCAGGATTCAAAAACAGAATAAAATTTTTGTTTTCAAGTTTCACTTTTGGGGGCAGTGTTCCCTTTTCCTCTTTTACCCCTCCCCCTTTTTTCCACTGGACAAGGGGAGAAAGACCTAGAAGAGAAAGAGAGTGGGGGAGGAGAACAGGTTTTATTTTTTTGTTCCCCCATCTCTCTCACACATTGGCTTGTCTCTATTATAGTAGAATTTAGCCTTTCCCAGTCAAAAGTTTAAACCATCATCACCCAGACAGTGTTCCAATCAGAATGGCCTTCAGTACGGCATTTGTCACAATGCCTGAAAAATCAGCTTTACAGGAAAGTGACAGCCTGCTGTCGTTGAACTCAATAAGCATTTTGCCAATGACGTCCACAGGAGCAGGATTACATATCTGGCTAATGCTGATCTGCTGTATTGTCCATGTATGGTATGTGGGATAGAACCCAGGGGATTTAGCGTCAAAACACAGACCACTTGAATTAACATTCTCTCTCTTGACTGCAATAGGACTAGGGTTTGGTTACATCCTGTTGGAATGTCAGTCAGTAGAGGCAGATATGTTCAAACACCCTCAAACAGATCTGATACGACATCCGGCAAGGGACCAACACATTTTCAGTATGGAGCCACCATATAATTTTGCTGTCATATCTTTTTTCACTATTACTACTGTTTCTATTCATAAGAAGATATGGATTCCATGCCAAAACTGACAACCCTCCAGAATAATAATTACAATAGCTTGCTTTTGAGACATATTTTCAACAAGTAACTAGGGCTACTATTACCACAACACAGAAGTGGATGTCATGTGGAAATTGACAACAGTGTAAACTGTGCGCTAAGACTGAAATGTTAAAATCTCACAAATCTACAAAAGAAAAAAACACACCCACATACATACCTTTTATACCAGTTGAAAAAGGCTTCCCTCACAGCTGCCATATGTGGAATGGTTTGCAATCTGCCATAACCTGCTCTTGTAATAAACAAAGCTATTTCCTGGACAAATGACAGAAAAATATCACTACACCCACATAGTAATAGGTGGTTTCTAGTAAGTTCATGAAGACAAATACTACTGTATTACTGCTGTTACCTTTTACATACAAAACAAATATTTATCTGCCAAGGAAGGAAAAGGAGAATTCCAACTGCTCAGTGAAAAGTAAGCTTTTCATAAACTGAGCTCTGATCATCAAATTCTTTCTTGTTAATGTAGTGCAAGAAGAGTTCTTTATGTTCTGAGTGAAATTACTTCATTCCTTTTTGTTTCTTTATTTACTGGAGTCTGAAGTAAATCCTCTGGATGAAATATGATATTTTCTCTCTCTGGAATATATTTCATTAACTCTTATTATTAACAAAGTATAGCTACTGAAAGTGAAAATATTCTCTCCAGTTTGGAAAATGAAAGTAATGTAGTAATTTGGAGTAATGTATCATGATTAAGGCTTTCAGTATCTAAACGAAGTAGTAGGATGCATATGTGCTGTATTATGATGCCACAAAAGTTCTTTTTCTCTGATTGCTGCTGTTCAGATCTACTATGTAATCACTTGTCTGCGCCACCCACCAGTTCTTTACATTGGCAGCTTATATTACCAATACTCTTAGTAATCGACTGACGCAAAGTAGCTGCTTGTGAGATGAAAATAATGATTATGGCCAGTGTCTTTGGAAAAAAAAGAAATGAGGCTACAACTTCAAATTGAATTTCCTGTCACAGACTTGCTCCAAATCTCTTATGTCCGTGCAAAAGCAATACGTATTTAAGTGAATCTTTATTAAACTTGGAGCTGTTCCATGCCAGTGTGTATTATTGTGATCACTGTTACTGATGCAGTGCACTGCACTTGAGCCATTAAGAATCACACCTTTTTAGACTCAGATTTTCTTCACTTTTTAGCATTTGTAGGTTAGATTGGTTGTTGCCTTGTATATGATTGACAGGTGCTACCTCTCACACACTTTCTTTACATACATGACTAGACATGTCATCTCTGTAAGACTTTTCCTTTTAAGTGAGAATGGTGCCCTTTTCTCAATTTTTTTTCTAAGTGCTCCATCCTGCCCATTGAGGCAAAGCACTGAGTAAGAGGCATTGCAGAAACTCATGGTCCCCAGGAAACTCCAGGAGATAGTGTGCCTTAGAAGGCAGGCCCCTTTTGGAGCTCCCTGGTACATGGAGGGATTCTGCCTTCTGCACTATAGCTGGATGCCTGGGTCATGGCCACTGCAAATTAATTACACACTTTGTGAGTGTCTGATATTCCTGGGAGCACTTGCAGGGCCTGAACTTGACCCAAGCCCTTGTGAAAGAGGGCAAGAAAAAGGAAGGCTCCTGCCCCTCCCCCCCCCCGCCGCCCATTCTCCCACATTAAGGCTAAGCAAAACCTACCCCTAATTTGTATAAATGTTTGTGTTGATAATGTTACACTTATATGTTGAAACATGTAAATACTCTGTATTTGTAAATGGCTCTTACCCACACAGGAACTCAGCATGACAGCGCCACACTGAGGGACCTGCAGGGTTGGGCCTCAGCTTAAAACAATTTAAAGGCTGAAAGCCATAGACATTTAATGCACATAACTAATTCTCTGCCCATTTGCAACACATCTCATTTCTTCTAAGGGGTCTAATCCTGAAAGTGCTTCCGCTCCAAATTCCTGTTGGCTTCAGTGGGAGCTGGGTAAAGCATACTTGCAGGATTAGGACTTTGTCAAAATCTCCCAGATCCTAATTTGTCATTGGTTTTTGTTTTTTTAATGGTCTTAGAATTGAAATATAGAAAAAATAACAAAGTTTGGGATTTTCAAAAGGTCCTAAGAGAGTTACACAATGAGATTAGAACCTCTGCCTCACTTGGGCTTCTTTGGCGATCCCAGTTTAACCATACAAATATAGGGTTCAGTCCTGCAACCTTCGCTTGAGTAATCCCATGGAAGGATAAACATTCTTTGAGCTATAAATGCAGAAAAACAAGCTTTGATGGGTCAGATAGGCCCCATACTGGCAGAGAGGGGGTTAATGAGGGCCTGTGGACACAATTGCCCCCCTCTGATACATCAGCAGTAGATCTCAAGAGTGCAGAAATGACTTAGGAAGAAGAGGCCCAGCTCAGTTAAGGACTGACCATGCAAGAAAGCAGAGCTCCGCTTCTTCGTCAACAAGGGAAGCCTGCTTCCAGCCAAAAGTCTGAGGCAGCTTGCTCTGCATGAACCTCCTGGGGGATAGACAACTGGGCCGAGGAAAACTGAAAAGAAGTCTTGGCCACATGGAGACAAGGCCTGAATCGAAGAGCAAGGTTCTGCTGATGAATCTTTGGACAACCCTGATTTTGAGTTCACTGTTTTCCTTTTATTTTGGACTCTCATACCCTGGAAAGGGTGGGATTCAAGTGTGCTACAGCCAGAGGGCTAAGGCACCATGACACTGGACCCATGAGGGGTGGCACCCAATCCTGGAGGACTCACAGCTGGGTGAGTCTTGCCCTGATGGGACACTAAGAGGGCACCACCTAGGCAACTTGCAAATTTGTAGGCATGGATCTAGTCCCTGTGGAAGGGAGCAAGTCAGGACTTAAACCTCCCCAGTAGCATGAACATGGAACAACTATTGAAATAGATGGCAGAACAGATTGACTCCTGATACCAGCAACTCTTGCAGAGATGGCCACCCAGCAGCAGCCGCTGATCTGAGATTTAGCTACTCAGCAGCAACAGCAAAAACAGCAGCTGGTACAGCTGCTCATGACCACATTGCAGCTTCCTGCAACAACTGTGCCATCTGGCATGTACCCAGCAGGTCCCCAGTACCCATCAGGCTGACAAAGGTGGGACTTGAAGATGGTCCAGAGGCCTGTCTTGACACATTTGATCAGGTGGCAGCAGCAGTAAAGTGGGCAATGTACCAATAGGCAGTCTGGCCTCATCTTAATGGATGGTGGAAGCTACCTATCATGGGTAAGACCCAACAACAGCACGGGATTATGCATGGTGAAGGCAGCCATTTTGGATTTGTTGGACATCTCAGAGGACACGTTCTGCCAGTGATTTGGGGATGAACGATTTCCTCCAGGTACCTGTTCCCACATGATGGCACAGAAACACTGAGACTGGTGTTTGGTGATGGCTCAGACCTATGGCAAGGACAGGAATTCAAGTAGCAGAAACAATTCTGCTTGAACAATTTACTCAGATATTCCCCACTAGGGGAAGGGATTGGGTATTATGCCACCAGCCTGAGACAATGGCTGAAGCTATCCAGTTAATGGAGAACTATATGGCAGCTAGGACAACTGCAGCAACATCCAGAAAGAGATCCCCTGGGACCAGAGCTAGGGGAGTCAACATCCTGAAAAATGTCACTCAGGTCCTCCCTCACCAGGATTTAGAAGGCCTGGGAAGTTGCAGGGCTAAGGCACCACCACACAAGACTTGTGAGGGGCAGCCCCCAACCACTGGGAGCCTACAGGCCACAAGGAGGAACAGTGTAGATAGGTTGACCAGATGTCCTGATTTTATAGGGACAGTCCCAATATTTGGGCCTTTTTCTTGTATAGGCTCCTACTACCCACCACCCCCGTCCCAATTTTTCACACTTGCTGTCTGGTCACCCTACATGTAGAGTGAACGAAGTTACACCAAGTTTTGAATGAATTGACCAGATCAAATGACAAGCTCTTTCACTAAGCAAATGTGCATGATCGTGTAGATACTAACTTTTATGATACAGAGATAATACATTGGTAGTTTCGGATAACTTTTCAGCCACTTCAAAAAAAGTCCAACACATCTAAGGTAGAGTACATTGCTCAGGAATACTGTTTGCTTGTACAAGCATCTATAATCCAACAAAACAATGGTAATGTAATTGGACAGTAAATTGCCTATAGTGTTCATGTTAATTTAAACTTTGGTTGAAGTTGTTTAGCTTTTTACTGACCAGATCTAGCAATCCTTACAGAAGACGTTCCATTGTCTTCAATTTTGAATGAAAACTACATCCTGCAATAGGTAACTTGATGCATTTGAATGTACCATAGTATGTCACTTATACAATACTATTAACAAAACTATTCTAAATTATGAGAGGTTAAGAAATGATTTCATAGGGTTAGCATTTGCCAAATCAAAGTGCTAACCTTTCCTTTCTTAGCTAAGTGCTTAAGCTAGTAGCCCTCTCTCAACTCTCCAATCATCTCTCACACACCATCTTTAGCCAATTTGAATATGGTTTTCAAGGTGGCAATACTGTGAACCGATTTATCTGTATTATTGACATGTATTGGTGAAAGATATTGTTATATTGAGAAAACAGTAAGGCTATGGAATTGCCTGTGAAAGAAACATGGTTTGAGCACAGGCTCAAGATCCAGGGACTCCTGAGTTCTAAGCCTGCTTTTGCCACTGACATCTTTTGTATTGGGCAAGTATTGTCACTTCTCTGCCTCAGTTTCCCCATCTATAAAATGGGGATGAGTACATATCACCAATACTTCACAGGGAGCATGAATTAATGATTTCTAAAATGCATCACACACGAGTACTAAGAAAAATAATACAGAAATAATTACCCAAACCCACAGAAAAATCACAAGGCACTAGTCATTTTACTTTTATTCATAAAAGCCAACCAAATTTCTGGGGAGCGGTTTTAGCCCAATTTGGGTATATCACTGCATACATAAAGGTATTTTACCGCCCACTTCAGATGGAAATATCCATTAGTCTGAGAGCAAGACATGCCAAACAATTTGATCCTCAAGGTGTATCTGCACTAGGCATATGCCTATAATGTTCAAGACTTTGAACCTGGGAGTCTCCTACCTTACACTCAAAAGTGCATTGTTAACTAACCAGAAGGACAGAGGCCACAAGCCATGTGATTATGGTTCTGAGTCCTCAATGCATTCATGTCCGAAGGTGCAGTTTGTGCATCTTGTTAGTTTCCTTTTTCTTTTTAAGGAATGTCAGTATTGCACAGCTAGTTTGGGGTGAAATTTTCCCTCTGATTTCACATGCTGTCTTCAATAAGTCTCTAATACCCAGCTTCTTTCTCTTAGTTTAGATGCTGCTGCTAGGCTTCCATCCAGGCTCCACCATTACAGAGGCAGCTCTGTGATAATTATCCCTGCATGATAGCTCCACATGTAAAGGGGTGTAGACAAGTTATATATAGTGCGAGCAAGTCTATTTAAGTTGCCAAAAACAGCCCCATAAGGCAGGTTCAGAATCTATGAAACAATTTTTCATTCTCAAGTCCCTGAATGTGTAACCGGCTCCTTTTAGCAATCCTCACACTGGTATTTAGTGGGACAGCTTGACTACTGAGCAGGTGGGTGGAAGGGGGATTAACTAGTAGATGATTTAGGGCATCTGTCCCAAACTTTGTCACATTTTAGTGGTTGGAAATTTTCACCAGCAGCCTCCTGCTGCTCACACTGGGGTCTGTGTGCAGCCACCAGCATGAATAATGTTTTGCAAGAGAGTTGGAAGCCACAAGGCCTCCATCTGCGTGGGCATTTAGTGTTTGTTCTGGTGAATAGAGCACTTCATAGAGAGGTTTAAAGATACTCCACACAACCACCTTGTAAGGTAGGTGAACTCTGCCCATTTTACACAGAGGGTTTGTAAATCATTTACCAACTAGCCAGAGATGAAGTCGTTGTGAGAGCTCGATAGAATGTGGGAGGAGTCCCTTGCTCCCAGCAAGCCACAATACATCTCATGGTAGCCTCTCCTTGTGGTCAAAGGTAACTCTGACCGCTCAGTCAGGAAATTAGTTCAGCTGGAGGTGGCTGGCTAGAAAGGAGGTTGCACCAGCCCAAGTACCATTTGTAGCAAGCTGAGCAATCTTGTACCCCATAACTATGGACTGGTCTAGGATCCTCCCCAAAACAGGGAACTGTTTGGGTTTCCTGATCCCAAAGGCTCTGGGTATTGTAGGGGGAAAAACGGTGACAAACTTTCAGGTCTTGCAATTAATGCTCTAGAATATTTTGGCCAGAAAAAGGGTTAGGAACTTTTCAGGTATTTTAGAGAAAGTTAAGGTATTTCTAGGTCTACCAAACTGGGGGTAGGAAACATGGCCAGGAGCCTTACCATCCTGAAAGATTGGCTCTGGAAAGGGGTGAGTGTCCAGCCCTCTTTCTGCATCTGTGACTGACTTTGATTAGTGTTTAAACTACATGTTCAAAGTATAGCCCATAGAGAAAAGGTGTTAATTTAATGGACCATTACCCCTTTACCATTCTTGGTGTAGAAAGACCAATTCTTCAGTTACTAACAGTAAGAAATCACAGAGAGTGTACATTTGGGAATGGGCACCTAAGACAATCCATTGCAGTCATGTTTGGTAGCCCTCTTCTGTTCCTGCATTTAGGATACCACCATTTTGTTACCAACTCTCCTATAATTAGGCAACATTAGTTGTGATGTAGGAATAATTGGCTTCTTTGGAATTGCATTGGCTTTTGCCACTTCCACCACATACAAATCTAAAAGCCCGTCCCAAAGTGACAGTTCAGAGCACAGAAGGTTTACACATAACACTTTCACTTAGACAGCATGCTGCTAGCCGGATAATGACAAGATTTTTGCCCATTCCAGCACTCTGCAGCAGCACAACCATTTTGGATTTTCCCACAGACATATTTGAAGCTTTAAAAAGTTCACTTGAATTGTTAAAAATGTTTCTCTGAGCAAGCATAAGGGGCTGCAAAATCTCTCTCCCGGTCACCATCTTCCCTATGAAAAGTGGTTCCCTGGTGAGCTCAGTTCTAAAGGTGAGTTTCAGGACGTTTCTTGGAGCAATGTTTGGAGAAGCATTTTGAAACTCAGTTTTCAAGCTTGAAACTTGACTATTAGGACTCCTTTCTCAGCCGGGTCTACGCTAGAAACTTTTCCCAGTATAGTAACCTTGGTTAGGATTGAGATTCTTTTTTTAATATAACCTTTTTGTACTGACCAAAACCATAGTGCAGTGGATGCAGTTACACAAGCATAAAAGTGCTTTTGCTGCTGTCCCTCATTTTGTTTGGAGAACTGGTGCAATCTATACTGACAAAAGCACTCATTTGCTGGTATAACCTGCCTCTACACCAGGAGGGTTTTGCCAGCATAGCTATGCCAGCAAGCCTTTTCTACTGTAGACTAGGTCTCAGGCCCTGGCTCAACACCATTGAAATCAGTAGAAAGGTTCTCATTAACTTGAGTGGAAATTGGATCGATCCCACACAGTACAAAAAATTCCTTCTGCCATTGTTGACTTTTTACAATCTTTCCTTTAGTTTTGCAGAACCCCAAAGAAACATATTAAAATGAAAAATAACTTACAGCCTCAATAGCTGCTATAGGGAATCACTTGTAATTGACTACATTTGTTGAGGATCACTTCCCTCCAGCCTAATTTCAGACTTAAAAGTTTTTGCTTTCCATTTAGAATGTCTCTGTATTCATTGCCTGGGCTTAAACAACCATCTTAAAAAGAAAATAACGCTTTCTGAACTGTGAGGAAGTTGCTTGTTAGTGAAGCAAATCTAATACTGCAACCAAGCACAAATATTGATTTGATTCTTCTTTTGAAAACAGAAAGTCCTTTTTTTAATCGTATTGGGAAATCAAATTAAGATGTTTGTGTGCTGTAGTTTTCACACTAAGATGTCCCATCCTTGAAAGCAGGCTATTTATTCTGTATCAGAAATTATAAACTCAAGGCAAGAGAATGGGAATTTTGCCATTGACTTCAATGGTGCCAGGATATCAGCCTTCATGTTTATTATATACCACTTCTATGCAACATTTTCTGCATAGTGACATTTTTCAAAACCACCTATAAAGAACGTCACTTGCAGCAGGGCAAAGGCTGACAGTTGATCAGAAGTTGAATTCTAATAAAGCTAAATATAATTCAGGAAATTACATCAGTTGGTGAAAGCACATAGCTGACCCATTTGTCTGCACAACATTGTCTCTTAAGGTTTACTCAAATTAATTCTAATTGTATAACATCAAGATACTGAAAAAGAAAGTTCCCCACCAGCTGCTATACATATGTGGTAAGAGAGCTGATTAGAAGTCAGACCAATAGTCTTCACCTCAAATTCTCTCAAACCGTTGTTGCTTAGCAGAAAGGTAGATTCTCCTTGGGATTTCTGCCTTTTTTTCTACTTGCTCTCTCTAGAGTTTTTTATTTAAGAGCTGAGCATACTGCCTGGCAGCTAATTAGTCTTTAGGGTAGATCCTGATGTCCCTGCATGTGCTGAGTAGTGCCGAACTCTGTGAGTTCTCCTGCTGATTTCAGTGGGACTATTTTCAGAGTGAGGTAGTATTCAACACATCTGAAGGCATCAGCATCAGGCTGTTTGGTCTGAATAATCTTGTGTATCCTGTTGCTCACCCCGCCAAAGCAAGTGAGGGATAACGGAAGTGATATCGCTCAAAGAGGGGCCCGTTGTGGACTGTGATTTTTTTTCTCCTGTATCCATCATTTCTCCACTCCCTTCCTACTGCAATCGGCCTGCTGATTGGCTGCACACTGTACAGCTCCTTCTCTCCCACTGGAGCATGATACGTTTTCAAGTGAGTTCTTGTGTCAGGGGCTTGTGTGTGAAAACCCTCCTTTCCCATATATTTTGTTTCCATCCTTCATTGTTATGCCTAAGGAGGTTGTGGAATCTCCATCATTGGAGATTTTTAAGAGCAGGTTACACAAACACTTGTCAGGAATAGTCTAGATAATACTCAGTCCTGCCAGGAGTGCAGGGGACTGTACTAGATGACCTCTAGAGGTTCCTTCCAGTCCTATAATTCCATGATTCTATAAACAGCAGCTTGCATCACTGAATCTTTTTATTCTAGAGTGGGAAGGAAACTTCTCTAAATTATATGGGTTTTATTTCCAGGTGGTTTATCTTCTCCCCCAATACCAGTGCCCTGTTGCTGCATAAAGGTGCTACTTATTTCTTCTTTAGGCCCTATTATTTCTTTGGCATTATGCCCTGGGGAGCTTTTCAGAACTTGGTTTTGCCCTGTGCCTCTGACTTTGAGATCTTGGATTTCTCTGAATTATCATACTAAGTTCAAAAGTGACTCGGTGTAGATAATACCATCTTTCTAGAAGCCTTTCCATAAACAGGCACTCTGCTTTGCTCCATGCTTAGTGACTATGACAGTCCCTTGTCTCAGCTGACAACAAAACCCAACCCTGATTTTGTGTTTTCCTGCTGTGATCCAAGTTTTAACATTCCCCAGCAGCATTTATTCACTTCACAGGTACAGATCCCACCAACTGAGTTTTTTCAGCAAAATGACTGTTTGTCTCCTTCACCTACATGTGACTTTCCCCTGCTCCTCTTTTATTTTACTGATGGGGGGTTAATCTGCTCTTTTCTGTATTTCTAGTGTGTTCACTACTTTTTGCCACGCAAAAGAAAATTAAGTTGATAGTTTTCAGGAACAGCCTGGAAACTTGGAAATAAAATGTCAGTACTTTATGCCTATGTGTTTTTAAATGTAGTTAATACTCTCAGAACTCTTTTTCCAACCCGGCCCTGGGATTAGTGTCACCATTGTTGATGATGTGGAAGAGGGGGAGAGCAGTTATACATGCACACTTTAAGTTAAAAAAAATTCACAGGGATAGAATAAGCAAAAGTGGATTGCTGAGAGTATTTTTTTCACCTTTTTGTGAAACCAGTGGAAAAATCTACACTAACGTGCTCTGGTCTTACATTAGAAACCCCCTCCCCACATTATTATCTACCACAGCAGTTACACCCAGTTTCTTTAACATACATATTGGAGTGAGTATTATTACCTCTCCCTGTAGTGCTAATGCAGGCTTTACTAGGAACGAGTGCTCCTTTCTTTTAGCATTTTAATCCTCCTTTAGAGCACCCAGTTACCATGGTCAATTAGCGTGGACAGACTGCTAAAGAGGCCAGAGCGCTGTCAAGCTGGTAGCTACCATCTCATAGACAAATCACAGCATCTGCATTAAACTGGATTTCTCTCACTAGTTCTCCTGGGGGAGGTTTTCGAGCGAGGCACAGAGTTTTGCTTGCAGGGACTCTCCGGAGTCTGGGTGCAAGAGAGCAGAATCCCACCGGGGTAAGTCTCGAGTGAGAGGTGCTGGGGCTTCAACTCCAGTGATCAGCCTGGAAATAAGTTTCCCGACCCAGAAGGAAAAGGAAACCGCTCCAGCCCTACGCCAGTGCGCTGAGCCTGCCATTAATGGGAGAGGTGAGGCTGCTCCCTTCCCCTCCGCCAGCTGCGGCCCCTCTCTTTGAAGTGGAGATTGCGGGGGCGGCAGATGAGGGGCCAATGACAGACACTCATGGGTTTAGCAGCGGGCTGCAATCCGCGCCTTGCTACTGCGCCTTGGAGCTGCTCTGTAAGTACCCGAGAGACAGGGGAAATATACCCCCTCCCCCACGCGAGAGGCCCCTCCCAGGGGCAGGTGAGGCACCCTGGTGACTACAAAAAGAGGGGCTAGGGAGGGGAAATAGATTCCGGGCTGAAACGTGCTACTCTCCCTTTAAAACCAGTTCCTCTGGGCTAGGGCTTGGTCTGGGCCAGTCGTTAGAGCCCCTTGCTGTCCCTTTGGCTGACGTCATGCCTAAGCTGTCACAAGCAAAACAAGTCAGCGCTCGTGAGCCAATGCTAATGAGGGGTGTTTTCTGTCAGCTGGCCACTGGCGGCCTCCGCCGGCCTCCTGCTCTGGGGCCCAGCGCGCACGGGGGAGGCCCTTTAATTAAGACCTGGGTCTCCGTGCAGCCGGGCTCTAGCGAAGCGGAGAATGGAATTACACTAGGGCAAGCTGCGCTGATGGCAGGTCCAGCCCTTCCACTCTCGACCCCGACCCGCTGGCCAGATCAGGCGAGTGACCTGAGAGATGGCTCCCTCCTGCAAACACTTCCTCGGCTTCTGTCCTTCCATCCCTAGTGCAAAGCGTGTAGGCGTTGGGACAGGAGGACCACCTACGCTGGGGCTATCGCTTCTCTTTGAAGGGGGGGGGGGATGAAAGGGAAGCATCCATCGGTTGGCTGCGATAAAAGTTTCCAGCTTTAGCAAGTTTTTTTTTAAATGTTTCTGAAATGTCTTGGAGATTCAGTGCAAGTAAAAAACGGGGAGGGGGGCTAAAATGCACCGTTCAGATGAAATTTAAGCAGGTTTAAATTTGAAATATAAACGAGATGTACATAAAACCATCAACCCACTCACTCTCACACCTACACAAACGCACGTGTGATTGTATCATTGTTTCAAACGCATGCCCGCCTACTGGATACGTGTATGTGGAGACAGATAAATAGATGATAGATAGATTCCTATAGGTTCAACAAAATTAAAACCATTCACTTAAAACGCACTTGCTGGTTCTTTGAACTCAAGTCACAAGATCTTCAACTTAAGTGGTAGGCTAAATTTTCAACTCCTTCATAAATGACTGTACATTAATTTTCCTTGGAATCTTGTGCACTTAAAAATACAACTTCGTTTTAAAATAAAGAAAATCCAGAATATACACGGAGTTAGGAGTGATCAGAGAGAAAGGGGAAAATAAGATCAAAGTTCACTTTAATTGAGAAAATGAGGTCAAATAAATTTTCTTATCAGAAATTAGACTATCTGAACATATTCAAAGCATTGCTATCATTTAACTTTGGAAGCTGTTTAAATTCATAAACGACTTGACATTTACATTCACGTGAAGCACAGAATTAACATTCCCATTTACCTATAGGTAGTACAGATTATGACAAACTAAAGAAGAGAAATATGTATTTTTGGCTCAAGCATTCGATCTCTAACTACCTTCCCAAATACAAAGAATTCAATCCGTTTAATAGTGCAAAATAATATGCAACCCTGTCAGATCTGAACGGAATAACAGATCACGATGCATACCCTGTGTGAAACTAAGAGGCACTATACAAAATAGACATTCTGGCAATTCAGTTGAAATCACAGTTTAAGCTACCCCAATTTCTGACTTTAGAAAGAGCTGTTAGTGATACCTTTCAATACAAATCAGGTTATTTCTTCACTCTCATCAAAAGCAAAGTATTATTTAAAAAAACCCCACCTCTGCAACTTTCTTGAGTCAAAGGTGGGGGGTTTTGTTTCAAAGGAGGAAATTGGCATTGGGCGAAGTATTCAGGAAAGTTTTGTTGAACTGCCAAGAAGTCAGAGCTGACAGTATTTGTTTACTTTTCCACACTTTGCAAGTGAAGTGTGACTAGTACTACACTCTCTTTATTCCTTGCTATAGGGTGAGTGTTTGTTCAGCAACAATACCGTAGCTAATCACCTGTGCCGGGAGAGAGACTCATTGATTTATTGCCCTTTTCACCGCACAGCATCAAAATGTGATTACCCTGGTTTAGCTGGGGAGGAGGAGAGAGAGGGCAAGAGAGAGAAAGCAGCACCTAGCAAATCGTTTCAAACTTCAGTAAAAGGCTACTTGTTTCCCAAACGAGCAGTGTGATTCCTAGTCATACTTTTAGGGTGCTTTTCAAAATGAAAACTTGCGTCTTATTTTCAAGAATTTTTAAACAATATATGTATTTGCGCTTGGTAGTCACGCAGATGGGTTCCGTGTGCTTTCTTAATGAGAAATCCTCGTTCGATTAGGCTGTTTTTTAAAAATCTGTTTATAATTAGGTGAATTGTAATGACTTCATGTTTAGCAAAATCTCTCTCATGTAAACAACGTAACTCCCATGCACTGAAAGGTAGCGGGCTATTATAAATACATGATACAGACATAGCAGTTAGTAATGAGATCAGAAGTACCTTGAAAGGTTATAAAATTATATTTTCCCCCCAAAACGAAATTCACTTTTCCATCTCGCTGCCAGCGACGTAACTTTTTAAGCCCCTTCCTCCACTGTGGAAAGAACTGCTTCAAACTCGTACTTATTGGACCAGATCTAGGTTAGACTCAGAGCGCTCTGCAATCTTCTTTTAATCCAAGAAAGAAAGACAAGAAGGTTTTATGCATAGGATGGTTTATTTAACCGATGCTACTCGAGCAGACAAGGTGGTTAACAGGGACCACAAGCAACGATCTGCAAACCCAAGGTCTACCCAAAATAAATACAAGTGGCGAAATAGGGTGTCATTAAACGGTCATTAAATTTGTTAGTCTCTAAGGTGCCACAAGTACTCCTTTTCTTTTTATTAAACGGTCTGAGTACTGTGTAAACTCAGAGGAGCAGACGGCGCTCCGGTTAGCTGGGGAACACGTGCCAGTCCGTTTTCCAAAGCGCTGAATTGCAAGTGCTAAATTTGCAGTAGTTCAGAAAGGGGCTGACTCAGTTTGTGACGCTTTGGGAGGCGAGGGATTGGAATCCGGAGCGGCATTGTCTCCCCGTGGAACAATGGCAGACGCTGCACCGGAGTCTGAACTATTGGATTTGCAGCACGCTGAGCGTTGTAACGATGAGGAGACACTCCGGTGCTGCGCGGTAAAGTGGAGCTGCCCCTGCCGCAGTCCTGGGGAGAGTGGTCACCGGTGGGGGTGTACAAGGGGCAACAAGCAGACAATGTAGTAGGAGAAGAGATGTGGAGTTTGATGAAGCAACCGCAGGGAGCCCCCGAGAAGGGAGTGTCCTTCACTGCCTGCAAAACTTGCACTTGATAATTTTCTTAAAAGCACTTTGGAAATCTTTGTTGAAATAGGCGTAGATGACGGGGTTGAGGAGGGAGTTGGAATAGCCCAGCCAGTTGATGACTGCCCCCAGCCAGTCCGGCATGTTGCACTCACTGTCACAAAAGGGCAAGACCAGGGCCACGATGAAGAAGGGCAGCCAGCAGAGGATGAACGTGCCCATGATGATGCCCAGGGTTTTGACCGTTTTCCTTTCCCTGGCCAGAGCCATCTTCCTCTTGGCCTCGGTGCTCCTCTCGTTCTTCTTCTCGAAGGATGGGGCCAGCGGGGTGCTGCAGGGCTCGCTGGGCAGGGGCAGGTGAGTTCTGGAGGAGTTGTGATAATGCTGGACCTCGATGACCTCCAGAGCGGCTCCCTCCTCCCCGTGTCTCACGGCCCCGTTGACACACGCGCTGGGCTTGGGCTCCACCGTCCGCTTCCAGCTCTTGCTGGGCTCCCCGTTGCTTTTCTTCTGCAGGGTGGCCGGGGAGACCGTCAGGCAGGTGTCCGCGATCTTCTTCTTCTCCGCTTTCTTGACGGTCTTGCGGATCCGGAACCGGGCCGCCCTGAAGATCCGCCCGTAGAGCACCAGCATCAGCAGCAGGGGGATGTAGAAGGCGCCGAAGGTGGAGTAGATGGTGTAGCCGTGATCCTTGCTGATGGTGCAGGCGTCGGGGTCCGACCTGTCCTCCGGCGTCCGCCAGCCCAGCATGGGCGGGATGGAGATCAAGAAGCCGATGAGCCAGGTCAGGCTGATGAGCACAGCCGCTCGCCTGGGAGTCCGCTTGTTGACATAGTCGATGGGGTCGGTGATGGCCCAGTACCTGTCCAGGGCGATGGCGCACAGGTGGAGGATGGAGGAGGTGCAGCACAGCACGTCCAGGGAGATGAAGATATCGCAGGTGACCTGCCCCAGCGTCCACTTGTTCAGCACCTGGTAGAGGGCGGCCATGGGGAGCACCAGCACCGAGACCATCAGATCGGTGACGGCCAGGGAGCCGATGAGATAGTTGGCCACGTTCTGCAGGGAGCGCTCCAGGGCTATGGCCGCGATCACGCAGGCGTTGCCCAGCAGGGCGCAGAGGATGAGGGCGCCCAGGAAGAGGGAGGTGAGGAGCTGGTAGCTGAGGGTCACCGCGGCGCCCGCGCCCCTCGCGGAGGACTGGTCGGTGGGAGAGGTAGTGTTGTTGGCCACATCCATGCCGGGGCAGCTAGGAGCTCATGGGCAGAGCGCGGCGCGGTCACTCCTCCGCGCTCCGGCGGGCCGGTGGCGAGTGCTCCGCTCTCCTGCCGCGAGTCATCGCCTCGGGCCCCCGGGCGCGCCGCGCCGCCAGTGCGCCTGGCCACGCCGGAGAGCCATGGGCGGGAGCGGCTGCGGGCATCCAGGAGCGCGCGGTTCACACGACGTCAGGCGGCGCGGAGTGGCGGTGCCTGCCCGGGCCGATCTCCGGGGCGAAGTGCGGCTGAGCGCCCGGCGGCCCCGGCCCTCCTCTCCCCGCAGGAACCCGCCGGGCTCCGAGGGGCTGGCGCGGAGCAGCCTCGCTGGCGCTGGCGGCTTCTCCCCTTCACTCCCTCTGTCTCGCGCTGTGCCCCTGGCTGCTCCTGCTCCCCCTCCGCTCCCCTCCCGCTCGCTCCCTGTTTGATCTGCTCTCCCTCTCCCCCCGCCCCTGTCCCTGCTTTCGCTCTCTTCCCCCGCCCCCTCTCCTCTGGGGTGGCTCTGGCTGCCGGGCTGCCATTGTACTCCGGCCCCTTTCATCAACCGCGCGGGCGGAGCATCCTCTGCACCCGCTGGGGCAACATCCAGCGACGCGATCCGCCCCCTCCCTCACCGAGGAAAGCCCCGGCAACCCGTTTGGAGCTACCTGGTGCCGCCACTCTGTGCGGCTTCCAAACTACCTCCAGCGTCTCCCAGTCAATACACCAGTCAGCCCCGAGGACCCGAGCTTGGGTGCCCGGGCGGTGTCGTGGGCTTGCATCCTCCCCTGCCCTGTGGCCAGCAGCCCGGCAGGCTGGCGGGGGGAGCGGGGCGCGGCGTGGTTCTGCGGTGCCATGCCCAGAGCGATGCTCGCTGTGGCCACATGCCAGGGCTGGGGAATCGGGGGGACATGTGCAGGCTGAAGTGGATGATGCACCTCACGGAGTGCGTGGCTGCCTCCTGTTCCCCTCCCCGCGCAGCTTCGGCCCTTTCCTTCGCGGTTCGCTTTTCAATGCAAACTCCTGCCCCGGCGGGAGTCGCTCTGTGAGCCGTGTGGAAGCGCTTGGGAGCGATCCCCGGCCGTAGCGAGAGCAGCCGGCGGTGCAGACGCTTTTCCCGAGACTCAACTCCGGTGAAACTCTTCGGCCGCTGCCGTGGGCCGGCTGTGTCCGCCTGCAGCGCCCGGGACAGCTCCGAACTCCAAGGGCGTTTGTCGCCACCTGCAGGTACACGGCGTGCCAGGGATCGCGGCTCTCCCATACCTGAGGCTGACAGGGGTCCGGCACACCCTCGGGGAAGAGCTCACCCAAGGCAGCTGGAGGTGACTTCTCCGCAGAAGTCATTCTCTCTCGACAGCACTTCAGTGGCTGGGGCGCGCGGCTTCGCTTCTCCGGGGGAAAGCTTTACATCCAGCGGCCCTTCCCCGGGACCCTTGCAAGCCGCGCAGCAAGCGATGCCCAGGCGGTTCGTTGGGAGCTAAGCAGAACCAGCCCAAACACGTACTTTTTGTATCATATACTTGGGGAAATTCTGCGCTTTATTAGCATGCCACCCAGAGATCACAATCCATTTAAAAAATCCCCACATTGCAGTTTATCACTCCGAAATGAGGTTACAATTATTTGGCTCCTCTGTTAGATGGCAATGGGTTTTTATAATTGCTTGGATGAAAGGAACAAAGGAGTAGCTGTCTGAATTACAAACGAAAACAAATGTATGCCAATATGGTGAGTGGCGTGGGGAAATATGCATGCCTTGAATCTTCAAAATACAAGTAACGCTCTCATTTTATTGAGTAGTGTGTTTTAAAATCAAAGTAAATGCAAAGTATGTCCCATACTACCAAGTATGGGACCTAAATAGCCATGAAGTGTGTATAGGTAGGTACAGACACACGCTACCGGTAATTCCTCTTACACTGTGTCAAATGATAGTTCTGTCATCCGTGATCATGAAACTCCTGGGCTGTTAGCTGGGTAGCAGAGCAATCAATAAAGCAACTTAAAAAAAAAATCAAGATAGGTCGCTATCCAGTAGTGTGGTGTGGGTGTCCTGAGATGTATTGTTTTACAATGCAGTGCCGGGCACGGTTCCCACTCAATCATTTCAAAGCGCTGTAGTAATGGGGAAAAAAGAAAAAAAAAAACATTCCTGGTGATTCCTGTCATTTCAGCTAATGCCCTGAAACCAAGAGGCGAGTCTGTGTCCTCGGAGCCTTGGTGGCTCTGAAATCTGAGGGCCACGTGCTGTTTCCCTCCAAACACAGCAGCGCCGAGCTAGCTTTCTTCAAGTTGCATCACAGGAAATTACAATGCAACAACCTATTGCAATCAGGAGCCTCAGAAGATAAAACAATAACATACAGTTGCGCTTGATAAAAGTGGGGAAGGCTGGGTCTGAAAGAGAGAATGAAATGAGAAAAATATCGCTGGGAACAATCTTAAATGAAGATAGTATCAGGTTGAGGTATCACAAATAAATAGATTAATATACAGTAAACATTCCAAATAGTCAGAAGAGTAGGAGGCGGCTTCTGATCAGGGATCACATACAAAGTTTCATGAATGACAGGTTTAACTTCTGCTTTACTTGGAAGGTGACATTACTGGGAGGATTACTTGGTATGGTTTTTATCCTCTTGTCACCCTGAATGACCTGAAAGGATCTTTCCAATTATTTTGCGTTGCTGCCCTGCAAATGTCTTGACAGCAAGATTTCTGACAATTTCCAAATAAACTACATTTATAATTAGGCCCAATGACCCAGGTACACACACTCATACTTGTTAATCTGTACTTAGGAGTGGACCCCAAAGATACCGCTGGGTCCAGAACTTCATCAGGTTTGGATAAACTCTTTAGTTCGGGTGTGACTTATTACTTAGAAGAGAGGTGATGCTACTGCAGAACTTCACTTTCAGGCTTTCAAGCTTTCCTGCTTGAAACCCCTTGAGCTGATGGGCAGGCATAGCAGGAGCCTGCAATGCTTTCTGATTAAATGCACGGGCATACCCTATGCTCCCTTGTATGCAAGGTGAGGGGAAATAGGACATGTCAATGATTGATACTCAGGTATGTCTTACTCCTGAACACAACACGGCTCAGACATTATTTCCCTGCTAATACCAGGTGAAATTCACAGCACAGTAATGGCTTTCAAGGGATTAGATATAGTTTAAAACAACAACAACAACAACCCAGTGCCTCTGGCTAAGAGGTAATTTTGAGCCAGCCTGGGCAAATGAGTGGAGCACAAAACTGGGAAGCAAGAAGCCAGGAGTTTGAGTGCAGATTCTGCCACAGGCTCCTTGTGTGGCCTTGGGAAGATAACATAGGCCAGAACTGCCAAGTGTCCTCTGATCCTGGGTGCTTCAGTTCTGGGCTGCCCCACAATGAGGCAATTAGGGTTTGTTTTTTCAGAGGCCTGCAGACTCCAATTGATTGTTGTGGGAGGGGGTAGCAAAAGCAATGGCCGTTTCTGAAAATGGGTGTCTTATCTAGAGCAGGTCAAACAATGGGAACATTTTTACACAACCTCTTTTTTAAATTTGAAACTTTTCAGTCAGCTCTAGTCTTCATCTGTCTTACAGTTACATCTGTAAAATGGGTGTGTTGGGGTGGGAGGGAGGGAGCTGAGCTAAATCGTGGCCAGTAGAGGGAGCCACCTCCATGAGAGGGAGAAGTGGTGCAGGCAAAGGGTGTGATGGCCTAAGCACTCCTTAGTGGTGTGATGGCCTAAGCACTTTAACATATTAAATATTAAGTCTCAAATATTACTAAGCATGTAAATGACTGAACAGTCCAAATGAGGGCTCCCCAGGCCTAGCTCCTCTACTGTTCCCCCCAACCTTGGCAAGATGAGTCCTTAAAGGACTCTGCTGCCCATGGCAGTCTCCACCTGAACCATAATCCCTGCTCTGGAGGGAGGGCACAGGGTACAGTGAGAGTTAATTCAGTTGCTAGTACATTATCCCACATGGATTTCCACTCAGGCTTCCATCAGGTCCTAAGAGAAGCATGTCACATAGCATGCTCCCCAGATCTGTCCCTGCCCTACTCCTGACATGCCACTTCCCCACCCTCAGAGTAACAACCCTGCAGAGATGCTGCTTCCTTCCCCCTTCAGCCACTCCAGCTCCCACAGAACACTACCAAAGGCATTTCTTGCTTAGCCCTTGAATGTTGGGGACTGGTGCCCTGGATGAGCATGAATGTGATTATTTATTTCATTTCAAAGATTATTCTGTACTTCAGAAAATTGATTTCAGTTGCTCAATATAGAGAAGGGAACAGACTGTCTCTAGTTGCACCATTCCTGGTTATTATGCTACTGATGATGGTGTCACACATTGATTTGAATTTTGTACTTGAATACTAGCAGGTTGCAGTTAGCTACTTTTTTTTTCACTTGCAGTCCTAAATTATTATTGGTGCACAATCAAAAATGTTGTCAGTGTTCATAGGCCATAGGGTGAGTTTCTTTTATGTCAGGAGCTCTCAGGAGAAACTAAAGTTATAGCTTAACCCTGAGTGAGGTCAATTTACGCCTCCTTGCACTGGATCTGGGTCTCTCACTTTAGTGATTGAAAATTGCATGATAAACATTAGGCCAGATCCTCAGGACCAGCCCTTCTGCACCTGATGCAGCTCTGGTGGGGAAAAGGGCTACAAAAGTGTCATAAACCATCCCTACACTTTCCTCATCTTCACACTGTTGAGCATAGGTCTGGTATCACAGAGCAAGAAAAGCCTTAGTTGTGTCAACTGCAATGATATTCAGACGAGCATTGTGGAAACCAGAGATCATCAGAGTGCTGCAGAGTTCTAGCCACATGCCTGTTTTCCTAATCACACCACCTGTGCCTGGGTTTAGGATCTGGTATTCTGGGATTACCCTTTGTCGGGGATCAGAGCAGCAGCCATGTTAGTCTGTATTCACAAAAAGAAAAGGAGTACTTGTGGCACCTTAGAGACTAACCAATTTATCTGAGCATAAGCTTTCGTGAGCTCCAGCTCACTTAATCGGATGCATTCAGTGGGAATGCACTGAATGCATCCGATGAAGTGATCTGTAGCTCACGAAAGCTTATGCTCAGATAAATTTGTTAGTCGCTAAGCTGCCACAAGTACTCCTTTTCCCTTTGTCGGGGAAATACCCATGCAGTCGGTGAAACCAACAGCATGGGAGCTTTGTACCACCTGAATGGTCTGAGGCAGCCTTAAAGGGCCAGAATGTAACCCACTGATTTTAAAAGATACAGTGTTATGCTTGTAATTGCCTTAGACAAAAATACTCTTCCAGGTCATTTTTCTCATCTGACATTAACCAAATAAATCTTTATAATAAGAGCTTACTGTTACATAATTCTGGAATGGCTGACGACAATAACACAACTGCTTGGTTGAATCAGTCTTTTACTAGCTGCTAATTAAGATGATTGCATCTACTTCTCAGTAAACATTTACGTTCATCTTTTAAGAGCAAGCCATAAAACCGGTTTATTATTAAAATTATTCATTTTTCTATAGTTGAATGTATACCTCAGATTCCAGTAATTTGGCAATTAACCTGTAGCTGGACAATTGCTAAAATGAGTATTAACAATTCATTCCAGGGTTTATAAGGATGTTCTCAGCCTTAAATGTATATTTATTTTTATTTTTATTCACTTCACTTTTAATCTTTCAGCTTTCCACTCCCCCTCCCACTTTTTTGGATAAATTGCAAGAGACTTATTTCCCTCCTAAAAAATAGAATAGCCTGTACTCTATGCAAGTGGGACCTTTATTCAAATGACATGAAAAGGACTTTGAATAAATATTGGCTTCTAGATAATGATTTGTGAAGAAGTCAATAGGAATTGCCATTGCTGAAAGTAGGAGATGTATAGCAGCATTCAAAGGAGCGAAAGTAATAGAAAAAGAAGTGTAAGTGTTTCAGAGTGCAATGACAGTTCATCATTTCCCTGGCTATGTTTTTATAGGTCTCAGCTTTAGGGATGTAATAAAACAGTAAACCTGTTTATCATTTTATCAGAAATTAAAAAAATTAATGTTCTTGAGTTAAATCACCAAAGGTTAGATGTTACTGGTGGCGTCCAGCTGCTGTCATGTCAGGGCTTTATGCAACATGGAAGATTAAAGATGAGTTATGTAGGATCTTTTCTCTCCTTAATAAATAAAAATGTCTGTTCCAGTGTTCTGCAGCATTGTTTTTGCGGGAAAGAGACTGTATTATTCCATGTGTCACATAGGATTTTCCCAAAGGAGTTCAATGACTTAGTAAGTCAAGTGTGTGGCTTTTTTCCCCAAACAAAGGTTTGTGTCAGTTTGTGAAACTTTGCTGTGCAATATCTTACTTAGCTACAAATAGAAATACTATTTTAAACCAAATCTGTGTATAGTCTACTAAAACAATCACAGACTATACTGAATGTGTAATGGTAGAAAAGCCTATTAGAAGAAAAGTATATATAATTTAAATTTTAGAAAGGAATGAGCTCTACTGACTGAATTTATCCTGTTAATTGAATAAAGTTCTTGCAAGTGTATATAAAACAAATCATTTATTTTATGTCCAAATGTCATTAATGTCTAATTACAGTGAGGACATGGGTGAAATTCCAAAACTTACTGCAAATATAGGGAAAATTACTTTTCTGATGACATCTGGCAAGACCATCAAATGTTATTACTCTAAAAGTTGTTCTAGTCCAACGGTTCATACGTTCATACTGTCAGAAACCTCACACTTGAGGTACTTATAAATTAAAAGTACCTACATTATTGAAAAAAATAGTTAGAAAGCAATTTTCCCTTCAATTATCCATCAAGTCTTATGTCCATGATTCTCTTTTAGCTCCAAGAAATGACAACTCAAGCAATTAAAACAGCCCAGGGAATTCTTATTTCACTTACTGCTCTTTACAGTAGAGGTTAATGCTCACTCTTTCCATACTTACAAGTGCAACACAGTTATGAAATTAAAACAAAATCATGCTTAGGTTTGTAAAATCAAATATTTGTGTGTCTATCTTCATCTTTTCAGTGAACCCTTTGTATTTCTCTCATGGGACACAAACAGCTGGTTGAATCCCTGAGATCACTTGAAACTGCTGGAAGTAGCTATGTCGTGAATGCCATGTAATTGCTTTGTGCAACATAATATGTCCTGGGAATTAGTACAAAGCAACTGTATGCACTTCTTGGTCTTGCTTGATGCCTCCTATAAAAAGAGCCTGCACTTTTAATCTGTTCACAAAATAAAAGCATTTCAAACGTGCTGGTGAGAACGTTCTGAACAACTAGGGTTTGAAATAGCCCGTTAGCCAGGTCTTCACTCAATATTTTTAGAAGTCATAGTTTGTGGCCATTCATATTAGATCATCAAAATGGAGTGTACACAATCTACTCATTTCAAGATCTTCCATTTTCATTTCAAACAAACTGTTTTTCTAGCTAATGTATGTTTCATGTTAATCATTTGGGGCTAGCCAGTCCTTTTTCCCTCTACCCCAGGGTAAGGGGTGGCACATAACTGTATGGCCTCAGAACCGCCCAGGGAAGGAAGGAATTGTGCATCTAAGGGGAACAATCCCTTCCCTGCTTTCAGGGAATAGTAGTAAGCTACTAGCCTTTACCAGTAGTTGATTAATTACCCTCCACCCTAGGACTAGCTCCACTATGCTGGTCACCACAATGCGGGTGGACACAGAATCTCTTTCCACTACTGCCCTTCAAGGGGGAGAAGTACCAGGCATGCAGCCCCTGCTTTCCTCCCAAGCCCTGCAGCAGATATGAATGGAAGCCATGCAGGGGCATAAAGACCAGCTTATTCCCCATTAGTCCCCATTTAACCACGTAAATCAGACCACAACCTGAATTCAGTTTAACCAAAAACTTAACAAAAATTCTTCATGGACTTTTCTAAATACAGTTAGTTGGAATTAATGCTACAACCATATAGAAATTTTGCATGTCTATCCACTTCTATCACTCCTGTTCCAGTTCCTCTTCCTTTTTAGGAAGAGGTCAATAGTGTGTCTTTGAATTCAGGCTCTTTGCAGCTACATTTTATTTGCTTTCCATTTTCTGTTTCTGTGGACCTTTCTGGTACAATTTATAAGTTAATATGCCAGCTAAGGCTTCTTGGGGAAAAAAGATTAGGAGTGAGATGGTGTTTTTTGCACAAACACCCAAATAAATCTGGTTTTGTTTACCTCAATGTCAAAGCAAAATTGCCATTTTAGGGATAAATTATGTTGCATCCAATTATTACTGGACAAGGAGGGATAAGGAAGAAGATATTTATAGGTCACTATTCTGGTGATAATATGATCCAAGGAAAATAATCAAACCACATAGAACTGGGTTCTGGAAAAACAGAATCTATGATCTTGCTTGTATAGCTCAAAGGCTAGAGGAATTTTCTGTTGACTTTGGGATTTATAGCCTCTAAACAGTGGTTAAAATACCTTTGTTCAGTCTAATCACAAATTAGTTAGAATGACAGTTAGATAAAGCAGGTTCTGAAAAATATCAGGGGTGAAATCCTGGCCCCACTGAAGTTAACCAAAAAACTCTGCTCTGAGTGGAATGTGGCAAGGGCATCACACCAGCAGCCTCCAAACACTGAGCCAAATTTTCCTCTCAACTACAATGAGGCAAATCAATTGGCTTGAAATTCTTGAAATCAAGAGGGTTGCGCCTGTGTAACTGACAGAAGGATTTGGCCCAATGGCTATTCAGAGGCTCACAAGCACACAGGGGGTTTTCTATCTGCACTTAGGAAATGCCCTACCAGTTAAAACCAATGGTCCATCTTTATATGACAATGGCCAGCACCAGAAGTTTCAGAGAAAGGTGTAACAGACAAGTATGTACTAAAATATCTATGGGCTATATCCTAATTCCGGGCAATCTGAGATTGATGTATGTTTTGAAGCAGGAGGGTTTAGATTGAGATCCCTTATATACTTTCTTATTCTAGCTAATACAACTGAGAGCGTTCTTCTTAGTGATATAAATCTCTTACTCTTTTTGGAACCCTCCTGTGCTCTTGCCATCAGTGCTAGATTTGTCAGTGAGTTCCACAGATTAATTATGTGTTGTGTAAAAAATAATTTAAAAAGTTATTTCCTCTATGAGTTTTAAATTTGTTACATCTTAAATTTAATTGGATAGCTTCTTGTTCTTCTCCTATGAGAAACTCCTATTTATCCTATCGGAATGATCTTCTATACAATAACGATAATTTTATATATCTCTCTCATGCCCCTTTTTGTTCATCTCCTCTCTAAATTAAATAATCCCAGTCTTTTCACTCTGTCTTCGCATGGAAATCTTTCCATCCTTCCAAGCTCTTCTTCTGAACATCCCACTTGCTGCCATGTTTTTTGTTGCAATGCTCAAAAGTTCCATCCCCAGAAGCAGTAAATTTGTGAATAAGGCTACAGGGTTAAGTCCTTCCCTTTTGACGATAAACAGGAATAAGTGTGAAATTTTCATATACCTGTGCATGACATCTGGGCAGCTAATTTACTTGATATTATGTTCTGGCTTTTCAGAACTATGTTGGCAGATGCTTCTGTAGGCAAGGTTTCTCGCTCCTTGCAGTAGGCTACCCAAGGCATGTGTAGTCAAGTTTTAATCCTTACTAGGTTATGTGCAACTTTCAGTTTCTCCAACACATTTCTCTCCAACTTTTAAATACACAGCAGGCTTCCTAACCATTTCTTATTGGTGATAATGCTGACCATCTTACTAACTCTGAATACATTATCTGATTAATTGTTAACTTTCAGATGAAATAGCAGGGTTCTAACAGCAAATCCTAAAGACTGAATTAAGGAGCTTGAGAAATGGTTAGAGTTAACCCTTTAAATGTATGGAACCAGATCCTCAGCTGATGTAAATCAGCACTGCCCCACTGAAGTCAAACACATAATTAACCTGTGGAACTCATTGCCACAAGCTATAACAGAGACCAAGATTCAAAGGCTTACTGGGATTCAAAAAGGAATTAAACATGTCTATAAATAACAAGAATATCCTCTGTTACATAAGAAAGGGTAGAAAATTAACACTGATTTCCACTGAGTTATGTCAGTTTACATCAGCTGAGGATCTGGCTCACTTGGATATTGTCCAGGCTTCTGTGTTAGCTGTGTGGAGGTAAGAAGAAGAGGTTGAAAAATCAGTTGACAGAAAGGCACCCTGCAGGGTCTCTCTAGTATGCAGTTGCCTCTCAGTTATTCTTTAGCGCTTACTAAAGCAATGGTAATAACGTTTTAAACCTGGTTTCAGAGTAGCAGCCGTGTTAGTCTGTATTCGCAAAAAGAAAAGGAGTACTTGTGGCACTTTAGAGACTAACAAATTTATTTAAGCATAAGCTTTCGTGAGCTACAGCTCACTTCATCGGAACCTGGACATTCTCTGCCCTATTTTTATAGGGATGGGGATGAAGAAAGCTTCATGAGACACAGGAAAGTGAATTGAAATCCATGATTATGCTAAGGTGTGTGGACAATTGTGAAAATACGTGTATCTATGAACATGAAAATATTTGACAGCTGATAAGTGGGACAGTCACTGGAATATTTGCCACACTGCATCATGACAGCGAGCCTCTCACAACACTGATCACCACTTCAGGAGGTACAACCTCCAGGGCTGCATGCTTGATTTGGATGACAGACAGTTTTTGTTGCATCAGTTCACAAATTGTTCCCAAACAGTTCACTCTTACCATCACAGTATCCTTGTATTAGCTCTGTTTTCTATGGGAACTTGAGTTGTCTCCTGCATGAGTGACTGTTGTATAAATAACGGCTGCCTAGGAGCAGTTTCAATTTGTACATATTACTTTTGCTAACTTTTTTTTTTTTTTTTACATTTTCAATTCAATTGCTTATCTTTGTTCACTGAGGATGGATCTGCTTTAGTTTCTTCCTTCTCTGATGATATTAGATGCATGATCCACCTCGTATGTATCAGACAAGTGTCCCAATTTATATCTTAATTCTCAATAGAAAAATATCAATTAATCATAAATTAGGGACAAGTCATACAGTCTTTGCTCAGGAAAAATCCCCACTGACTTTAACGTGCATTTTGAATTCATAAGGGCTGCAGGATTAGTCATTATTTATGGAAAGCTGCCTAATGCTACTCTTTTTTTAAAAATAATTTGATAATCAGGATTATGGAGAGCATAAATCCATCCACAAAGGGTCTTTGGAATCTGTGTTCATATGACAACTATTTTCTTCTAAGCACCACTTAAATTCTCTCCAATCAGAGTGATTACTTATACTGAAGATATGGGCTGTGAGTCAGCAAGGTATTTAAGCTCTTGTATAAAATTAGGCACTTCAGGAGGCACCAGGCCAATGGAACTATTAAGTCTGCTCCTGAATTGGGGGCTCATACTCAGGAAAATACTTTCAAGTACTCAAAACTGATGTAGGAATAACAGGTAAAATCCAAGCCCCAGTGAAGTCAATAGGAGTTTTACCATTGACTTCACTGGGACCAGGATTTCATCCAACATGTATTTCAAGCTCATCTTTAATTGAATCAGGATTTTGTCCATTTTTCCAGGACACCACAAATCTCAAATCTAGAAATGTTTAAGCATAATCAGAAATTAAAATCCATAAACACATATTTGACTTTACCTAGAAGAACATGAACCTTAAGAGGACAAAGAGCAGCAATAGTATTCCTAATTCAAGAAATAACCTTGTTATTATTAATGTTGTTAATATCGTTCATTTATTTTTCACTTCCCAAATGCATGTTAGATATTTTGAATAACTACAGTATCATCTCTTATGGAGTTTGGGATAAGGCCCAGAAAAGAACATGAACCAAATCCTGATCGCCTGACTCATGAGTCATGTGAGCAGATACTAACCTTAGGCTGGTTTGTCTCGCCTGGAACACAAGCATCTTTCACTTCACAAGTACTCAAACCCTGTTTTTATCACAGAAAGATGAAGATATTATGTTCAGGAATTGAGAGTCTCCTGTGCTATCCCAGAATTTTTTCTCAGTCAAATTCAGTTGTGGGATTCAAGAAAGAGCAGAAAGTCTAGATACATTTTCAGTAAAGACCAGAGTATCAAAAGTTGTTTTCATTATTTGTTTGAAGTGTTGCTGTAGCCATGTTGGTCCCAGAATATCAGAGAAAGAAGGTGGGTAAGGTAATATCTTTTGGTGGACCAACTTCTGCTGGTGAGAGAGACAAGCTCTCGAGGTACACAGAGGTCTTCTTCAGGGACCTGTGTAGCTCGAGAGCTTGTCTCTTTCACGAGCAGAAGTTGGTCCACCAAAAGATAGGTCTCAGAGTAACAGCCGTGTTAGTCTGTATTCACAAAAAGAAAAGGAGTACTTGTGGCACCTTAGAGACTAACCAATTTATCTCTAAGGTGCCACAAGTACTCCTTTTCTTTTCACCAAAAGATATTACCTCACCCACCTTCTCTTTTTAATAATTTTTTCAGTTATAACCAATTATCTGAAAATAGTCTCAGCTCTTTCAATTCCCTCCTCAACCTCAAAACTCTGATTATTAATAACGTGTTTGATTTTCTAAAATTCCTACTTTTGTAGGCAAAAATTTTTGGTAAGAAATACTAAGGATGAATCTGACTTAACTGACTAAATTTCAGATTTAAAGCTCTCTGGGGTGGTATTCACTCATAAATTATCCTGCACTGTCTCAAATGCTGTTTCCAGTATAGCCAACCTGCGGCCATATGCTTCAGTCTTGGCATCCAACAGGATCCCCATGGAGTTGATTGCAAACAGAATAGTTTTCATGGAGATCTGAATTTCTAAAATTCCAGCAGTAGCAAGTTCTAAACGGATAGCAGAGCAGGTAGGGCTAAGTCATTATTTAAACGTATGGTTTAGCAGCTACCACAGATGAACTACTATCTGTAACTGCTTCTCCAATAGTGTTGGACCCTGTCCTAAAACAGAGTTCCCGGGAGCAGTGTCTCTGCCAAGGCTTCTCTAGAGACATTCATCTATAGATAGCATAAAGGTAATTGGCTGATTTGTCTCTCTCACACAATGGATTTATATCAGCATAACTCCAATGACTTCAATATACTTAGTCCTCAGTTAAACCAGAGTAATAAAAGTCAAGGCCAATGGGTATTGCAGAGCTCAAAGGCAATTTCCACAAGTGTCCCAGTAGCAGAACAGGACTAATAGGCCACAGGCTGCAAATCCACAGCCTAATGGAACACTTACAGCCTCTTTAAACCCTCTTCCTAATACAAGTGGCCTGATTTCTGATTTCATACTGATATAAATCCAGAGTAATTCTATTAGAAGTACATTGGTGTAAAGCTGGTCTAAATGACATCAGGACCAGGCCCATAATACCCAGCATGCAGCTCTCTCCCATCGGTGAGCCAGAAACAGCCAATGCCCTAAGGCCGTCCCGCCACTGCTTCCCTTGAGCAAAGAAGCTGGTTTTATACAGCCTCTGGAGTAATAGCAATAACAAGTGTTTCTCATGGAAACTTGTTGGTCCCAATGGCAACTTAATTTGTGCATCTTGTTTTCAAAGGAAAACGGACAGGCGCAGAAAGCTGCCAGCTATTTGGAATCTATGATAATAATAATGAAGGAGTGGAAGAGTGTTTGCCAACCCCTCATCTTATGTCCTCTTAGTTTTTGTTGTTAAAGTTTAGAAATAAGGTGGTTGGCACAAACATACAACCTAGATGGAACTGTATAAGGTGGGTGTGTAACCGTTTGGAAAATTGTTCCCAGAGAGTAGTTATCAGTGGGTCACACTCAGGCTGGAGGGGCATATGAAGTGGGGTCCCGCAGGGTTCAGTTCTGGGTCTGGTTCTGTTCAATATCTTCATCAATAGACTTGGAGTTCAGAAAAGCAGACTTTGACTACATCAATGGACTTCAGAAAAGCAGACTTTGACTCCCTCAGGGAACTGATGGGCAGGATCCCCTGGGAGAATAACATGAGGGGGAAATGAGTCCAGGAAAGCTGGCTGTATTTTAAAGAATCCTTATTGAGGTTACAGGGACAAACCATCCCAATGTGTAGAAAGAATAGTAAATATGGCAGGCGACCAGCTTGGCTTAACAGTGAAATCCTTGCTGATCTTAAACACAAAAAAGAAGCTTACAAGAAGTGGAAGATTGGACAAATGACCAGGGATGAGTATAAAAATATTGTTCGGGCATGCAGGAGTGAAATCAGGAAGGCCAAATCACACCTGGAGTTGCAGCTAGCAAGAGATGTTAAAAGTAACAAGAAGGGTTTCTTCAGGTATGTTAGCAACAAGAAGAAAGTCAAGGAAAGTGTGGGCCCCATACTGAATGAGGAAGGCAACCTAGTGACAGAGGATGTGGAAAAAGCAAATGTACTCAATGCTTTTTTTGCCTCTGTCTTCACGAACAAGGTCAGCTCCCAGACTGCTGCACCGGGCAGCACAGCATTGGGAGGAGGTGACCAGCCCTCTGTGGAGAAAGAAATGGTTTGGGACTATTTAGAAAAGCTGGACCTGCACAAGTCCATGGGGCTGGATGTGTTGCATCCGAGAGCGCTAAAGGAGTTGGCGGATGTGATTGCAGAGCCATTGGCCATTATCTTTGAAAACTCATGGTGATCCGGGGAAGTCCCGGACGACTGGAAAAAGGCTAATGTAGTGCCCATCTTTAAAAAAGGGAAGAAGAAGGATCCTGGGAACTACAGGCCAGTCAGCCTCATCTCAGTCCCTGGAAAAATCATGGAGCAGGTCCTCAAGGAATCAATTCTGAAGCACTTAGAGGAGAAGAAAGTGATCAGGAACAGTCAGCACGGGTTCACCAAGGGCAAGTCATGCCTGACTAATCTAATTGCCTTCTATGATGAGATAACTGGCTCTGTGGATGAGAGGAAAGCAGTGGACGTGTTGTTCCTTGACTTTCGCAAAGCTTTTGACACGGTCTCCCACAGTATTCTTGTCAGCAAGTTAAAGAAGTATGGGCTGGATGAATGGACTATAAGGGGGATAGAAAGTTGGCTAGATTGTCGGGCTCAACGGGTAGCGATCAATGGCTCCATGTCTAGTTGGCAGCCGGTATCAAGTGGAGTGTCCCAAGGGTCAGTCCTCGGGCCGGTTTTGTTCAATTCATTCATTTATTCATTCATTAATGATCTGGAGGATGGTGTGGATTGCACCTTCAGCAAGTTTGCAGATGACACTAAACTAGGAGGAGAGGTAGATACGCTGGAGGGTAGGGATAGGATACAGAGGGCCCTAAACAAATTAGAGGATTGGGCCAAAAGAAATCGGATGAGGTTCAACAAGGACAAGTGCAGAGTCCTGCACTTAGGACGGAAGAATCCCATGCACTGCTACAGACTAGGGACCGAATGGCTCGGCAGCAGTTCGGCAGAAAAGGACTTAGGGGTTACAGTGGACAAGAAGCTGGATATGAGTCAACAGTGTACCCTTGTTGCCAAGAAGGCCAATGGCATTTTGGGATGTATATGTAGGGGCATTGCCAGCAGATCGAGGGATGTGATCGTTCCCCTCTATTTGACATTGGTGACGCCTCATCTGGAGTACTGTGTCCAGTTTTGGGCCCCACGCTACAAGAAGGATGTGGAAAAATTGGAAAGAGTCCAGCGGAGGGCAACAAAAATTATTAGGGGACTGGAACACATGACTTATGAGGAGAGGCTGAGGGAACTGGGATTGTTTAGTCTGCGGAAGAGAAGAATGAGGGGGGATTTGATAGCTGCTTTCAACTACCTGAAAGGGGGTTCCAAAGAGGATGGATCTAGACTGTTCTCAGTGGTAGCTGATGACAGAACAAGGACTAATGGTCTTAAGTTGCAGTGCGGGAGGTTTAGGTTGGATATTAGGAAAAACTTTTTCATTAGGAGGGTGGTGAAACACTGGAATGCCTTACCTAGAGAGGTGGTGGAATCTCCTTCCTTAGATATTTTTAAGGTCAGGCTTGACAAAGCCCTGGTTGGGATGATTTTGTTGGGGATTGGTCCTACTTTGAGCAGGGGGTTGGACTAGATGACCTCCTGAGGTCCCTTCCAACCCTGATATTCTATGATTCTATGATCAATGATTTAGATGATGGCATAGAGAGTACACTTATAAAATTTGCGGACGATATCAAGCTGGGAGGGGTTGCAAGTGCTTAGGAGGACAGGATTAAAATTCAAAATGATCTGGACAAACTGGAGAAATGGTCTGAAGTAAACAGGATGAAATTCAATAAGGTCAAATGCAAAGTACTCCAAACTTAGGAAGGAACAATCAGTTGTGCACATACAAAATGGGAAATGACTGCCTAGGAAAGAGTATTGCAGAAAGGGATCTGGGGGTCTGTAGCAGGGCGGTCACCCCGCTCCAGCTCTGAAAGGGTTAAAAGCCAGTCCTTGGAGAGGGCTGGGGCTGAGAGCCAACCAGGAAAAGGTGGGAGGCAGTCAATCAGAGCTGGCCAAGCGGGTATAAAAGAAGGCAGACTAGAAGGGGTAGTCAGTTTCTCTCCAGCCTTGGAGAGAGAGGGACCTGCCTGCCTGAAAGAGTACCTTGGACGGTGCAGTGCTGGGGTAGGGCAGGAGGAGCTGGGGGAGCCTCAGCCTGTCAAACCCCCAGGCAGAGGCCTTGCTGTCAGGGCCAGAAGAGGTATTGGGGCTCTGGGGAGGCAGCCAGAGGAGAAAGAGGCAAACAGGTCCAACCCGCTGGCCAATGATGCTTGGCCACTTCAGACTGCAGTTTGCCCTTGAAGGAAAGAGCTAGATGAAGACTGGAAGTGGGTCACTGAGGCAAGGTGGGTTTAGGGGATTAGGGTTCCCCAGAGAGGGGAAGACCCTGAGTCTGAGGGCACTGCTGCGGGGCAGTACCCATGAGAAGGGGCCCCATGGGCCAGTGAGGGACGTGGGGCCTGAAGTACAGTGGTGGAGATTGACTAGGAAGCAGGTACTGGTAGGTAGACACTGGCCAGCAGAAGGCACTGTGAGGCTGGGATGAGCTAATTCCCGAGGTAACGAGCAGGAGGTGCCACAGTGTTACAAGGTCATAGTGGATCACAAGCTAAATATGAGTTAACAGTGTAACGCTGTTGCAAAAAAAGCAAACATAATTCTGGAATGTATCGGCAGGAGTATTGTAAGCAAGACATGAGAAGTAATTCTTCTGCTCTACTCCGTACTGATTAGGCCTCAGCTGGAGTATTGTGGGCAGTTCTGGGTGCCACAATACAGGAAAGATGTGGACAAATTGGAGAAAGTCCAGAGAAGAGCAACAAAAATTATTAAAGGTCTAGAACAGTGGTTCTCAAAGCCGGTCCTCCACTTGTTCAGGGAAAGCCCCTGGCTGGCTGGACCAGTTTGTTTACCTGCCGCATCCGCAGGTTCAGCCGATCGCGGCTCCCACTGACCGCGGTTTGCCGCTCCAGGCCAATGAGGGCTGCAGGAAGGGCGGCCAGCATGTCCCTTTGCCCGCGCCACTTCCCGCATCCCCCATTGTCCTGGAGCGGCGAACCACGGCCAGTGGAAGCCGCAGTCGGCCGAACCTGCGGACGTGGCAGGTAAACAAATCGGTCCGGCTTTCCCTGAACAAGCAGTGGAGCGGCTTTGAGAACCACTGATCTAGAAAACATGACCTATGAGGGAAGATTGAAAAAATTGGGTTTGTTTAGTCTGGAAAAGAGAAGACTGAGAGGGGACATGATAACAGTTTTAAGTACATAAAAGGTTGTTACAAGGAGGAGGAAGAAAATTGTTCTTCGTAACCAGTGAGGACAGAACACGAAGAAATGGGCTTAAATTGCAGCAAGGGCAGTTTAGGTTGGACATTAGGAAAAACTTTCTGTCAGAGCGGTTAAGCACTGGAATAAATTGCCTTGGGAGGTGGTGGAATCTGCATCATTGGGGATTTTTAAGAGCAGGTTGGACAAACACCGGTCAGGGATGGTCTAGATAATACTTAGTCCTGCCTTGAGTGCAGGGGACCGGAATAGATGACCTCTCGAGGGTCCTTCCAGTTCAATGATTCTATGACTCTGTTTGCGTGCCCAATTCTGAGATTTTTGTATGTGTGAAAATTTGGACGTCAGACAATTATTCGTGCACAATTGTACTTGCATCTTTACAAGCTACTGTTTGAAAATTTGACCCAAATGGTCTGGAAGGAGAAAAACAAGTGGAGCAAGAAACACAGAAGCTTAAAATAAGCTTGGAGACATAAAAAATAACTCTTGTCGCCTAGAATAGGAAGCTGGTGGGTGAAATCCTAGCACCCTGAAATCAATGGGAAAACTTCCACTTGACTTCAGTGAGGCCAGGTTTTCACCCAGGATGTTTTATCAAAAATCCTAATTTGTCCCAGATATCTGTTTAAACTACTGACTCTGTACAGTGGCCAGCAGCTTGTCTAGTCAGGGCTGAAGATGACTACTGTAACTCGGATCAGTCTACATACTTACAATATACCTTTTCTGTTGCAAAGAGATACAAGGAAATTGAGCTGCTGGGATCATTTGGGCAGCCACCAGGAAGAAAAGTTTTTCTTTTTAAATAAATGAAAAAAAAAAAAGCACTAAATGTATTATGATTGGCAAACAGGAGCCGCCAATCTGATATTTTTAGAAACAACAGTAAGAAAAAGACTTTAGCTGCACGGATCCCATTAAGAAACCAACTAAAATCTGAGATGGGGGGCAAAGAAACAGGAACTGTACGGGGCAATTATGGATCCGGCAAGTTTTGTCCTGCTGTTTTCAACACCTTTTGTAAAGAGATTACGGCCCAAATTCAGCAAGGCACTTGAGCCCTTCCCTAACTTTGAGCATGTGAATAGAACTAGTGATATCACTGCTTGCATGCTTCAAGTGAGGCACATGTTCAAGTATCTTGCTGAAGGGAGGGCCAAAACAGCAAGTATTTTAGTTCCTCCTTGTTACTTAATGCAGTATCACACTTGCGTAGAATGTAGGCCCCTAGTCTGTACTCCTTACTCATTTTGATGGGAGTTTTGCTTGGGTGAGGAGTGCTGAATAGGGCCCTTAAATCTTAAAACCGAGTCAGTACACTTAGGATTCTTTACTGAACGCACATTAGAACTGGTTGAAAAATGAAAAGCCATTTTTGCAAAAATGTTTGACATTTTGAAAATCCAGGAAATTTTGTTGGGATTTAAAAAAATTGAAATAGTCTAGTTTATAAATTGAAAAATTACATTCTCCAAAAGACTTATTTGCAAAATCTGGAAAACAAAATACCACCCACCATTTCCATTCTTTAACCTAATAGTGTTTTACTGGTAATTTGCTTAGGAAAAATAAAACTCTTAGCCAGACTGTGGTCCACCACTCGTGCTACACAAAGGAGAGTAGAGAAGTTCACTAACAGGGCAATTGGAGTCTCCCCTTGCGTAGGTGAATCCAGGGGTGGCATAAGGGCCATTTATTTGGCTCTACCCCACTTGCTTCTGGCCCCACCAATGTAGGGGGTGGGCGTTAGGAGTCAAAGAGAGTGTGGCCAGAGACTGCAGTGCTCCAGTAATCCTGAACTGGTGGAAGAGCCTCTGTTGCAAGAGTGTCTGTAACTGTACATATGTAAATAGTTAATAGTTCAAATGCTGACAGGTTCCACTCAAGAGCATGTACTATATTTCCTAGATTTCATAGGACCAAAAACATATCGTTGTACAATGTAAATAGCTTCCTCTTTTCAGCTCTTTCCATGAAGCCTTTTGCAGCCCCTACAGGACATTCCATCTCAAACTAGAACGCCCCCGAGGCTGAACCAGTTCCCAACTGCTCTAAGGACTGGGGAAGGCAGAAAGGTGGTGGAAAGCCCTAAATGCTGCTCCACCTACCCTTTCTGCCACTTGGCAGGGCTCAGACACACCTGGAAATGTAGTACAATCTGTGAAATTGTGGTGGCTTCCTCCTCTCTGCCACAAGTTTGGTGAATCTGAGCCAAGGAAGGTATAATTTGTGCAAGACGTTGTGAGAGCTGCCATGAAAACCACACATTGTCCCAGATTTGAATCCTTTTGGTGATACTAAACATTTGGAAACAACAGTGGAGGTCCAGAAGAATTCTACTTGGAAAACATTTAAAAGTTAACCTACCCCTCAGCCTATTGAGCGTGGATGTAAATTAGTCATTCCGATACAGGAGTAACAAGGATGGCTTTCACACTGGAAAAGAAACAAGTCTTCAGTGCCCAGATCAAACAACAAGCCCAGTGATCCGGCTGACTCGAGCTGATAAAACTCAGAGCTGAGTTGCGAAATGGCCAAAATTCCTCATGTCTTCTTGTGACTAGTACTTGGAAAAGCTGGGCAAAGCACTATAACCAGAAACCTTAGTAATGTAACAAAAAAGGGGGGTCAGGAGGACCCTGTCACTAAAAATAACAAGCAGTTAAAGAAAGTGTTAATACCGTGACCAAAGTTTGATGTTAGATGTTTCTTAGCTGGAGTTACAAAGAAGTGCAGTAAAAACCATTGACTGGAATTTATATAATCCAACAATAATGAAACTGGTAATTTTAAAGAGTAATCTTTCCATTAAAAAGGAAAAGACAGGGTTTAATGTAAATGGGTTATAGTGCTCACATGGAACATGCATAAGTATGGAAGCCTGGAGGTAAAAAGCAGGAGAACCCATGGCTAATTATCTGGTTCTCAAAAGAAATGCTAATGTATCTTCAAAGACGATGATTAAGACACTCAAGATGAAATTACATCAAGGGAAAACTGTTCCAGTCTATACTCAGTAATCCTCTCCCCTAAGCCCTGCAGGCACAGAGGCACAGGCAGTGGAACTGGTGCAGTTTTGCTGGGTGGAGGGACCAGGATGCAGGAAACCCAGATGGTGCTGTGCTTTGCAGGGCCTTCATCTCTCAAACAGTAGGTGGGGTGTGGTGTAAGGCCAGAGTGGGGATGGAAGTTTGTCTGATGGACCTTTAACAATGTGGATACATTGTGCAACCCGGTGTGTGAGTGAGAGGTTCACAGCTGCTCGGGGGGTTGCTGCAGCCATGACAATCTTTTTGTTGGTGCTCCACAGTTGACTTCAATGGGAACAGAGTTAGGCCAGGGCTGTGTTCTTTTGAAAATCTCACCTCAGTGTTAAGAAAGTACTCACTGGGGAAATGTGAGCTTTAGATATTAAATTATTATTCCCACTGTTATTTCCAGTGTGAAAAGATTAGCAGTATCCATTGGCACCACCCAATTCTGCAGCTGCAAACCTACAAAATAAGGCCCAAGATCTAGTCACAATTGCACACTTACAGCTTCCTGTGCAATTGCCACATACGCACACACAGCTAGCTGGTGCCTAAATGGACAATTACACTTGCAGTTGACCAGTTTGTCTGCTCACTAGCAGTAACTGCATGAACAAACGTGGGTGTATAAACTCATGTCTCCTTTGTCTTGGACTTCAGGCCTTTTTTATCTTGACAGTTTGTCCAAAGCAACTCAGCATCTGAAGTTCTCTCTGCTGGAATTAGTGAGGGCCCCATGAATGATTATGATGTTGGACTAGAACTACGCATATTCATTGCACTGTTCTACAGCCCCCTGTCAAACTGCTCACAAAGTAGTATCCCCAAGGCATTTATGAATTTACATTAAGAAGCATGTTTTATTCAGCTTACTAACTGATAATCTGCAGAAAATGACCTAAATGGAACTTGGCTTGTCATTGACTAGCCTTTTAAACAGTGGTGACTTTAGGCATAGGTTCTAGTCATCCCCCACACTTCCTCATTGCCTGTCTTCATGCCTGTGGCCAGTACTGGCCAGTTGGAAGACATCTTTCACTCCTCCAGCCTGAAAGTATAATCTGTTTCTGCCTGCAGAGAGGCACTATGCAATGCTGGGTGGTTCTTGCTCAGCCCTTATGCTACAGACCCAGGCAAGAAGAATTAGGGGCGATGAAGGGGATTTGAAAAGTGGGAAAAGGACAAAGAAACCTGGAAGGGGTTCCTCAGGGTAATGGGGAATCTTGGAAATGTATGCCTGGTTCTGAGTTTCATCACAAACGTTTTGAGCAGAGCATCTGCAGATTCCCCGGTAACATGCTGCCAAGAGCATATTGGAGGGAGGGTTGCTTTATCTTTTATCTTAACACATAGGATTGACTTTCCGTTGGTTATAGGACTTGGGGGATTTTTATGTTTTGCTTCAACACCTAGAGGGTATTTTTTTCCCCAAATGACAAAAAAGGAAGTTGCTTGAATTTGCTTGACAGTGACACTGAACTTGGCTACAGATTAGAAGCCTTTGGCAGCTTCACTGAAATTAGCAACGTTAACAACATAAAAAAATGTTTGATAGATGGATATGACAAGACCTCCCCCATCCCTGTACATTTTTGTTGAAGTAGCTTCAATTTGGTTAGTGAAAGAGCATGTTGGGAAGTAAAGAAAAGAGACTATTTTCTTAGATTCATAGTTTCAGGCCAGATGGGCCCATTAGATCATCTAGTCTGAGCTCCTATATCTCACAAACCATTACCCTTTGCCCAGTCTGCATGCATAGTCTGTGATGGGGTGTTTATCCCACACTTGCCCTGGAAGAGTTAATGCAGACTGAGAAAGGGGCTAAGTTACCCAACAAGCTGCAGCTGAGGGGAATCAGGTAGCTCAATAATCCCCTGATTGAATGAGGGAGCCCAGCTGAGGAGGAACAAGCTGGGTTGGATTTACAAAGGCAGGAAATTAGTAGCAGAAAGGAGGCTGCTAGGAAAGCTGATAGTCATGCCCTGGGAGGAGAGTTTAGGGACTGCAGAGATGTATAGCCTGCCATTACTTCCTAGGAGGAGGGAGCAGTGAAGTTGGCAAATCCAAAGAGAGAGGGAGTGCCAGATGGTAAGGAAAAGGCTCCAGGAAAGGCAGTAAGGTCCAGGAGGAAACAGACCTTGACTTCTGGCGAGAGGGTCCCTGAGCCAGAATCTGGATTAGGGGCTGGGCCTGGGTTCCCCTGCTAGCCCCCGAGGAAGTGGCGTTATGAGGCAGTGAGTGAAAAGATTGCCTGGGACTGTGGAAGAAACCCTTTGGTACTGCAGAATGGGAAAAGTGACCTGACTGGAGGGCTGACTCACAAAGAGGTAGCTCCTGGAATGAGAGAGAGGCTGTAGTAAGAGAGAAGGATGGAGAAATGGTGTGCAACTATGGGATGGGTTGTTGACCTCATGAAGCTAATCCCCAGAATGGCAAGAAGGAGCCACCATCCTAACAGTGAGTAAAGCACCCTATCACAAAGCCCAGTAACTCGTGTTTTTGACTAAAGCATAATTTATGCCTAGCTAAAGCATCTCTTCTGTAAATGCACACAGTCTTGATCTGAAAACTTCAAGAGATGCAGGATTCACTACTTCCCTTGGTAGTTTGTTCCAATGGTTAATCACCTTCACTGTTATGAATTTGTCCTTAATTTCTAAAGTGACTTTGTCTGGTTTCAACTTCCAGTCACTGCTTCTAATTTATGGGAATTAGAATCTTCTTTATAATTTTCTTCCTTCCAGTGTATGTTCTGGATTTTTAGCTTTAGGATATTTCAAAGGACATAGTCAATGTATTTAATAACTTCACACCAATATTTTCTCCCTATTTGAATATCTCTTTGGAAGTTTGCAATACATTTCCTCGCTATTCTCTCCTCTTCTCTGCCCATTTATCAGTCATGCACACTAGTTTGTTTTAGGGCTTCTCACAAGCACAGAACTGCTTCCGCTGATTTCATCGCTTAGAGTAAAAAGCGAACAATCATTCATTTTTGAAAATAAAAACGTTAAAAATGACTGCTTTTGCGAGGAAGAAAAGGCATATCCCATTTTAAACCTTGACAAAATCCCTTTCAGCTTGTGATGCTATAGTTACATGAAAATGAATTCCATGTTACAGATACATATTTAACCCAAACAACCAAAAAACCCTTCACTTTTTAAAAGTATTTTTGGCAGTGCTCAATATTAAATTATTGAGATCACTTTGCAAAGCAATGACTTTGGAATCAGATAGCGGGTATTATTTGCACTAAGCAACACCAGAGCTGGTGTACAAGGGGTAAAACCAAGGAATGGGTTGACCTAGTACTCAGTGGAGTGTTATGCCATACCAGCACAAATCTGTTCTTTCAGAATGTAGGTTTAAACATCTATCCTTTCAAATGTGAATGAATGACCATATAGTACTGCCTTATTGAGTCTATAAGCAGACAGATTGAAACAACAGCCCCCAGAGAGGTGTGAACTGCTGTATTCCTCTCACTATGTTGCTCTCTCTGAAACCTAATTATGACAATTTAAATATCAGCATGTCTAGCTGTTTCATTGCTGACCATTTGAGGAGAAACAGCTGCTGAATGAGGGACACCTGCAACTATGGATCGAGTCTGGGTTTGTGGGAGTAGAATGCTGCCACTTTATTTGCCCTGTGTTGCCCCCTGTGTAAAGTGCTTATTCATCAACTGATATTGACATGTAGCGTTTAGAACTCGGAGGTCTCTCTCTGCCTACTCTGGGACAAGCTGAGAATGGCGGGCAGGAATCCTTCCTTTGAATTAGGAATTGTTCACAGAGCAGTCCTATGTCACTCTTCAGAACCAGTGATGATAGTGTCTTATCTATTGCAGTTAGCGCTAGAGGCTTTATGCTGTTCTTTTGATTTCTCTACTAACTAGCGTTGGCCTTTATCTTTGTCAAAGGGAAGTGTTGGCTAATGGTTAGAGCAAGACTCGCTCGCACATGCGTGCGCGCGCGCTCTCTCTCATATGCACTTACATACCCCACCCCCCTGGCTGAGAACACTGCCTCCACAGTACTGGTGCTGCTAGACCACTTCGGACCAAGAGTTCTACTAGTTGTAAGATGACCAAAGGCAAAAGAGATCCATAGAGTTCCATCAGTCTCTCCTGCCCTTCAGCCTTAGAAAAATGTTAGTGTTCTTAAAGGAACACACACGCCATCTACATATATGCAAAATTTCTGGGGTTACACCTTGTGAAACATAAATGTAATGGTATATTTTTTTTCCAGTTTGTAGAATAAACACACAGGGCCATATTAAGGCCAGGTTCACATTTATTTCCACTAGTGGAATGCCAGGAGCAGGGCCCTGGAGGCAGAATGTCAGGCAGTGGCCGAAGGCAGCTACAACCTGCTCTCCACTTTTTTTTTTTTTTTGGGTGGGGGGAAGTGCACATAAACCAGAATGTCAAATGCACTGGAGGGGGAGTAGACACAGCTAGGGTAGCTGGGGATTATGCTGATTCAGCACATCCCATAAGGATCCCCCTCTCCCACCTCCCGCTGATTCTAGAAGTGCCTTTTCCCAGTAAAAAAGACCTACAGGGAGGGCAGGTATCAAACTCCCTCTTCTGCCTGTCCAACTCCCACATACATCAGTCTGGCTAGCTTGGTAGCTGAGGTGTAAGTTACCTCTCTCCCCCAGCTTCAGTAATATGGCCTGCCATATAGAATATTTTATTATCCTTATCTGTTGCTTTGAAGCTTCCCACTTTTTCACTGTAGTTTCTGTAATTGATTCCATCAATTTTGTTCAAGTTCCTTCAGGTTCCATTAGCATTTGCCCTTGGAAATATAATTTTTATGAATAGATCTCTGCATACATCTTACATTGGATTATGCTTGATCGCTGGTCCCTAAAAGTTTACCACAGTTACATTCATTTACTAAATCTGGTTTGTTCCTTTGGATTAAGTCAAAATAGTTTCTAACTTCATTGGTTGCTCAAAAATCTATAAAAGAAAATAGTCTTGCATACGTGCAGAAATATGGTTGCTTCATTTGTCATTTTGTGGTTTTTAATGCAGTCAGATTCGGGATCATTGAATTCTCCAAAGACTAGTGAGTCTGGTTCTCTTCTTCCCCCCCCCCCCACGCCCCACTCCCCTTTTAGGAAATGTTTACATATTCTCTTATGCTTTTTGCCAAGCTATACTTGCATATATATTTAGTATGCATATAAAATGTGCACATACAATATATTTGTGTATACATGGGTATACACTTATGTATTGTACGTAGGTATATATAAAATGTATATTACATGCACGTGTGTCTGTGTTCTATATAAACACACACACACACGCATTTATTTATATATATATATAATATATAAATATATGAAACATTTGACTTCAGTGCAAACTGACATAGCAGGAGTAAATATGTGATAGATATCTGAAGTGATGAGTCATCCCTGAACTAAAGCCTGATTAAGCCACATGCATTGATGAAAGAAGAGGAGTATTTGTGGCACCTTAGAAACTAACAAATTTATTTGAGCATAAGCTTTCGTGAGCTACAGCTCACTTCATCGGATCCATTCAGTGGAAAATACAGTGGGGAGATTTATATACACAGAGAACATGAAACAATGGGTGTTAACATACATACGCATCCGATGAAGTGAGCTGTTGCTCACGAGAGCTTATGCTCTAATAAATTTGTTAGTTTCTAAGGTGCCACAAATACTCCTTTCCTTTTTACGGATACAGACTAACAGGGCTGCTACTCTGAAAACTGTAACGAGAGTGATCAGGTAAGGTGAGCTATTACCAGCAGGGGAGAGAAAAAACCTTTTGTAGTGATGATCAAGGTGAGCCATTTCCAGCAATTAACAAGAAAGTGTGAGGAACAGTGGGGGGCAGGCGATAGCCCACCTTGATTATCACTACAAAAGGTTCCCCCCCACGCTCTCCTGCTGGTAATAGCTCACCTTACCTGATCAGTCTTGTTACAGTATGTATAGTAACACCCATTGTTTCGTGTTCTCTGTGTATATAAATCTCCCCACTGTATTTTCCGCTGAATGCATCTGATGAAGTGAGCTGTAGCTCACGAAAGCTTATGCTCAAATAAATTTGTTAGTCTCTAAGATGCCACAAGTCCTCCTTTTCTTTTTGTGGATACAGACTAACATGGCTGCTACTCTGAAACCATGCATTGATGAGTCATTCTTGTGCTAGACTCCAGGCAATCCACAAACCAGGAGCTGGTCTGGTGATTATCAGGGCATGCCTATAAACTTCACAGGAGAAAGAGCCACTCAGTCTGCCCAAGATTACTTCATGGCTTGGAACTCTTCCCTGCCTGACAGTGGTGACAGACTCCACAGGCCTGTTCCAACTCTAGCCTGGTTCCCAGCCCTGCCCTGGCTCCCAGACCCATTCTTGCTTTGTTCCAAACCTGCTCTTGACTCCTGATTCTGGGTTTGACCTTTGGTGTGGTAGCAGCCAGGCCAGGAACCAAAGCCAATCACTAGACCTGATTGCCACTGCTCCAACCACTAGGTCTGACCCTCCATGTCTGTTTCTTTTAAACTTTATTTTTATATAAAATATAAACACCTAATGAAACAAAACCTATAAATCCATGCACAGATAGAAATAGCATATAAATAGCAAATTTCAATATATATTTTTTTGTAAAAATAAAAAACAAAAAAAAACCTGAACCTGTAGAGGCCATGCAGGACCTCAATCAAAGTGACTGAATAGATAAATGAGAACATAACCTATGAGTATTGGACTAATCTATAATAAATTGCAAATGTCTCAGTACTTTCACGTGTGACCAGCCACCCTCCTTTTTCCAGGAGTGTCTATTCGGCAGACTCATTTTTTCATTAATGCAGCAGTGGAGAGCTCACTAAGCCAATTTGTGTATGAGGGAGAAATTGCAGATTCCCAGTTGCTCAGAATAACTAATTTAATGGCCAAAAGAATTATTGCCATCTTAATGTTAACTGGCAATACCAACTCATGCAGCACCCCTGAAATACACACCCTTGTAGAAGAAGGGAAAAAAACAAGAAACACTCTCAGTTTTTTAGAGCATTGACTATGCACATTTGAGAGTACATGGATTGTTTGACAGATATAGAGGATGTGTGAAAGATTGGCACATGGCTGTTTTAGAAACACAGTGAATGTTCAAAATGCAATCTAGCCTTAAAAGTTCTGGAGTCCAGTAATACCTGTTTAAGAACTGGAAATTTCTTTCACGTTAAGCCAGATGTCCTCCCAGCTTTCTGTTGTGATAGTAAGGAAAAGTTCTTTTCCCCATTTTTCTTTGAGACTGAGATTGAGGGGGTAATACAGAGCATTAAACCACCTGCAAGTAATTCCTACAAAGTGACTCTTGTTTCCATATTTCTTAACATGCTCTTCTAGAGGTGAGAGAGTTGAAACAGACCAGTTGTCCTCTATCCTTGCATGAATCCTTGAGCATAGCTGCTGAAAGAAGGAACTGTGAGGCAATGGTAGCTGATATTTGTTACACTGGCCTCCTTTGATTACAGGTATATCATCTGGTATTATAGCTTTAATTTTTAATTCTTTTTTCTGTTCAAATTGTCTTATGGAGTTGTCCTTGATCGTGAGGCATGGGTTATCCTATAGTGGTGCCAGAAGAGAATTCGTAGAATTGGCTGTTGTAATCATTTTAACATGTTGCAGGATGCCCCATGTATATGCAAAAATTGGCTTTTTTCCTTAAGGTTGTGGATAGCCTCTTAAACTTATCAGTTACTGATAATTACATGTCCACAATTCCAACAATTGTGAGATTACACTCAGCTGAATAAGATGGTCTACTTTTGATTCTATCTTCTTACATCCTAATAATTTACTGACGCATTTTCATACAGTGAGGTCCAAAATCTGTGTGGCTTTTTATGTATGCATTTGTAGGGCTACTTCTCTGTGCATAGATAGGATATTTGCGTGCATAAACAATAGTCAAGCACCTAAATGTCCATTTGCTACTGTAAATGCAGTACAGGCCCAGGCACGCAAATGCATACTCAAAACGTCATGTTCTTTAGTTCTCGCTTTGTCCATAATGTCTGTCAGTTATGTTTAGACAAATGGCAGTTACCTCCCTTCTTTCTTCTTTTTCTTTAAATGCTGTATGTTTATATCCCTTTAATTTATGTAGCTGAAACAATCGGTGAATAATGCCTTGTAATGCTTTGCAAAGAGATTGAGTGTTGAAGGAGGGGTCATCTCACAAGTTCTGTAGTAGAAGGAATTTTTTCCTTCACCCCCGCAAAAAGGAGTGGGGTCAGCTTATATCCATTAGTCTGTCTCTAGACCCACAGAGAGCCCTCTGCAGGCCCAGTGGCCCACATGTTGGGAGGGAACAGAAGAGGTAGGAGAGGGGGATCATTCCCATCTCCAGCAGTCAGCTAGGATTCTGGGCAAAAAGGAATATAACCCCGGTCTGTGTTACATTTTGTGGGCCCCTCTATACTGTGAAGTTCAGCTGAATAATAATAGCAAAACTAGGGTGCTGTGATGCGTGGTTTGTCAGGCTGGTATTATTCCTTGCATTTGTGTAACATGGTCTAAAATCTTAGACCGCTTGTCTGCTTTACCCTCTAAGACCATCTGTCCTTTCTTTATGCTGCATAAATCCTACAGAATTAATACAGTGTTGCAATATGAAATTACTGTACTAGTTGATGCCCAGATACCACAATGATGGGCAGACTAGAAATATATAGATACGGTGTTGTAAATCTGTCCCTGTTGCATACATAATTCTATAATGTATAGTACGTGTTTGTACATTGAGTTTTATTCCCCACCACACTGTACTTAGTATATTCATTTCCACTTGTACAGAGTGGGTGCTAAAATGATTCCAGATCAGAGTAGTAGCATTTTATGTCCACTCTGTTTTAGGAGTAAACCAGTACATTGTGGAACATCGAGAATCCAGGCCTATATTTTTTCTTTATCTTCCTTACCTTCTGGAGTTTTGTAAAAAGTGAGAATTTCCCTCTTTATTGTATTTCAATACCTCTTAAATATGGCTGTAAATCATCCACCTCAAGGCTGTCAGTCATGCTTGTTATGGAAGATGAAGCACTTATGGGTTGCAAGCGATGTCTTTTGAGACCTTACTCTTTCAGAATTGCTACCCCAGTATTTCCTAACTGTAAAAATAACTCACCCAGACCACACTTGCAGATGGTTCACACAACTTTATCAGAGCCTCACACAGATTTATTCAGTTATTCCTCTTATGATAGTCTCTGTAATGGAAATAACTTTCAGTAATGAATTGCTTTCATCAGTACCATCAACACTGCATGAAGCTGTTTAAAATAAAATCCAGTTAAGCTTGTACAGCAGGCTCCAAAATATTCAGTTTCAACTAGTGCCCTGGGAGCGAGTATTGTAATATACTGTATATGGAGAAGACATTAAAGAGCCTGATCAGATTTTACAGTAAACAAAACAATTAAAAATAAAAATTAGTTACCAGGCTAATGTCTGTCAAACAGATGAACGCTTACACTTCTCCATGACATTATATCCCCACACATTACAAAAGAAACGAAATTTCAGTTCTAATCCAGAACAAGTACCAAAATCTAGCATAACTGTAATTTGTGGGATAGCAGAAGGAATGAAGGGCCACCATATTCTCTAAAAATCCAACAACCTTTCATAGCACCAGAGCCACACCACTCACCAAAAGGACTTTTGGTTTCAATTCTGTGATTCTCTCCCCCCCCCCCCCGCCTCTCTCAGACCACAGCCACCAGCAGTCCATCTACTGAGGGAGGGGAAGCCCATTATACTGCTCCCCCACCGCCTGCCCAAGAAACATTCAATCCTGACCACGGTGCTGTCCGCCCACAAGAGAGGCAGTAGTTAGTTCTATGGTAGGCAGGCTACTTAGGGTATATCTACACTGCAGCTGGGAGCCATCCTCCCAGCCTGGCTAGACAGACACACACTAGCATGCTAAAAATAGCAGTGTGGACATTTTGACACTGGCAGAGGCTTGGGCTAGCCACCTGAGCTCAAGCCCACTCTGCCTCCAGAGTCTGAGCTCAGGCAGCTAGCCCAAGCCTCCGCTGGTGCTGCAACATCCCCACTGATCACTAGTGTGATTTCCCCACTACCCCAAGTCTGTCAACCCAGACGCAGGGTAGCTCTACCTTTAGAATCCAAGCAACATGGGCATGTCCTGGGTGGCCAGCAGATCCTTTGGAGTCATCCTGAGGGCTGTGAATTGCTCACTGGGTGTACATTTGCCTCACACTGGATTCCTTGAAGGCCTGCTCCATTACCCACTCAGACACAGCTGGTGCCTTACAGAATCCTATTGGCGTTGCAGTGAACTGCCACAAGCCCCGCCCCTTGGTAAAGGTAGTCTGCGCACAGCGTGATGCTTCTACCTCAGCTTACCAGCACCGATTCTGGAGACTCAGCCAAGTGAACCATTGGGAGCTACTCATGCCTCCAGCCTACTGTCAGTGCATGGGATTGGGTGCGAATCCTTGTGGGTCACATCATTCAAGTGTCGGTGAATGACACTGAGCCATGTCATACCTTCCTTCTTGCCTGGCAGTACCCTGGGGGATGCCCAGGGACTGCAGGATGGTTCAGTAACTCCCAAAATTGCAATCCAACAAACCTTCTGTTTGGCCTCCTCTCTGTGGAGCAGGCACATGTGACATGGGACTTGCTTAATACGCTAGGTATTACCTGTGCTGATCTCACATTTAACCAGGCTAGGTTGCCCCAAATCATCTGGCTGCTGGGAGAATGCCTCTCAACTCCACAACAACTGCTATAAAATCATTCTTTGACCTTGTCTGCTGAGTTGCTGCATGCTGATGTATCTCCAATGAGCCTGCCAGAACCCATGTGCCCTCTGTTTTGAAATGGGACTGCACTATCAGCAGACAGACGTCCCTTCTGACCATTATCACCAAAACATAAGTAGGTTCTGCAACAGCATGAAACAGCTAATAAGTTAATTTTTATTTGTTTGTTTTTTGCCTGTTGAAAGTCTTTTGTGTTTAAAACACAAAAGACTGTTGCCAAGCAAGTGATTGGGCAGAAACAAGCAAAACTATCAATGTAAAAAATATGGAAGGAAATATTTCCCTAAAGCAGTGAGAGCACAGAGAAAATGCAGCCTAAAGCACTGAAACTTAGGCAATTAAGCAGAGACGAAACTAGGGAACAAAAATTCACTGAGAAGATTTCCCAAGAAATAATGATAGAGGGCTTTTTTCTTTGTAAGCAATTCCCATCAGTGGCTATTAAGAGCTTCCTACTCAAAATAAGTCTCACTTAGAATCCTAGCAATGAAAAGATAGTTGATGTGTTTTCATACATGAACTAGTTTCCATAATTTCTGTATTTTATTCCCTTTAGCTCACAGCTGAGTAAACTCTTTCGTCAGCATAACATTTTCCTAGTAGAGGAGTAGAACTGGTCTAACTTTTCTTTTGTCAGTTGAAATTCACTTATGAAGTCTATAGCTGGATCTCTTTTCCCTCTGTTTTATCCAACCTGACCCTCTCCTGTGCTATTCACCAGCGCAGAGTCATAAATTTATAGGATCCATACAGCAGAACTCCCCATTGATTTCAATCTCCTAGACCACTCCAAGCTCTCAAAACCCTTTCCCCTCTGTGAAATGTACCACCCGTTTGTCAACTCAGAGCTGGTCGCCCTACTCAATTTCAATTTAGTCAATTATCTCATACCCCTTAAATTACTTGACCACCATCTTGCTCACATTTGCCCTTAGAAGCATATTTTTTGACACAGCTGTGTGTGAAGAGAGCTTTCTCTGTACCTGAGATCTGAACACCGAGGCAGTTACTTATTCCATACTCTGCATCCTTAAAATTGGAGTGCACATTTTAGTCAAATGCAGGGACAGCAACTGTCCCAGATCACAGCCAGATACCATTTCCGCTTGGCTTAAAGAAAAGGGACAAATCCTGTCCTTGGTATTCCTGTGCCATAAAGCCTGGCTCCCACAGATTATTTTATCTTGTAACAAAATGTAATTTTTCAAGCTTCAGACATATGTCATGACTCATTCTTGATCCCATGAGGAGCCCAAAGTTACAAGAAACCCTCTGGGAAAGTCCTATGCGATGTAATAAGGAAGAAAACATATAAATTACTCTCTTGAACTTCATAGAGAATGGTGTCCTTTCTAAAGGGCTTTTAAAAACAATTCTATAGAATTCTGTAAAAGGAATTTCTTCTCCAATTCTACAGGGTGGCTTAAAGAAAAAAAAGTCCTATGGAAAGATTATATTTTCCCCTTTATGGGACTTTCCCATATAAAACAATTCTGGGGAAAATAATAGAATCTGACAGAGTACACTGAATTGTGAAGGATTTTTTTTTAATCTGAAGCAGATGGAGTTCATAGGTAGCTAAGGCAGTGGTCCCCAAACTTTTTCCATCTTGCAGCCCCCTTCCCCCATAATGTAACGTGTCCACACCTGTGGTCGGGAGCCATGGGACCTGGTTGGGGAGTTGGGGGTGGGGCCAGAGCAGAACTGGAGCCAGAGGGGGAGTTGGGTGGTGCTCCCTCCCTGCCCCCCAAGGGGACTGGCCCAGATCCTGCCAAGTCCCTCTGAATGTTCCTCTGCATCCCTCTAGGGAGGCCCATCCCACAGTTTGGGGACCACTGAGCTAAAGCATTTAATACTCAAAAAATTATCAGAAAGCTTATTCTTATCTATAAAGTTGGGAAATCTAAGAATTCTATCACAGGGTTTCACTAAGTTTTCCGTAACCTCAGGCTTACTGTGTACTAAATTCAACATGAGTTCTCAACTTGAGGGTTTTGAACAGGTCCCCAGAGGTGGCAATCATCCCCCTTTTCTTGATAGCTAGATGAGAGAGGAGATGGGTCCCAAAATCTTTTTTCTGATGTACTGGGGGAGTCCCAGAACACAAGGACAAAAAACATTATTTTTGGTTGCTGATTCTGTTTGCTGTTCAAGATTTCTCATTTTTAGGAGAAACCAAATCTAGTCTTAACCCAAAGGACCTACTTTGCAGTGATTGAATCCAGAAAAATTATTTTCCAGGGAAACTTTTGACAGCAGCTATATATATATCTTCCTAGAACCTCAAAACTCCTGTCTGCTAACTTGCCTAGGGCATTGCAGCCTATGAGACAATGAGAGAGACTGGTGCTGGTGTGGGGCAGGACTATGACATGCTTCTCTGTCCCCTTTATGGTGACATGCACTCCAAAGGGCAGGGAAGCCCTTGTGCAGTTGCTCAAAGGGTCTCTGGTGCACCCCATCACCCTTGTGCAGACTCTCACAATGGCCACTCACAATCTGGTCCTCAGCTTTTCTTGCACCCATTTGAGAATCGGAACCCAATCTGGTCAACTACACAAAAGGTTGTTTGCATGTTGAATTGAGTTGACACATCCATGTTGTGTCATTTTCTATAACAGGAGTTGTGAAGGCCCCAGGCTGGACAGCCAAAGAAAAACAATTATGGTACATATTGCATAAATCTCTTGCCCTTTATCACATTACATTATACTGTGTATTGATTGTATAATTTATAACATAGGGTGACATGTTTTATGCACTGTACATCATACAAGGTTTTTGACTGGTCATCTTACTGTCTAGCCTAGGGTCTCCCTAGCATAATGAGAACACATGTGACACGGATGATTTCATCCACTCAGATGCACTGCAGTAGACTGCAGAGATGATTGAAGATTACAGTGGTAGTTGCATATATTGTATGCTTCTCAAACAGGCCCCACTGTGCGAAGCCAGGCTGAGGCATTCATTACTCTCCAGTGATCTTTTTTTTTTTTTTTCAACGTTGTGCAATCCATTGTAAAGCACCAGCAGCTTGTGGAAATGCTTGGGATTTGGTGGGTCTCCTATCTGCTTTCAACATGGGCTATTTACAGAGAAGATTCCACTATGAACAACTAACTATCCTGTGAACTCCTGCTGCTTTTCAAAGGATTACATTAGTTTAATGTCTGTCTGATGCTATTCTGACATGCTATGGCATGGCATGTTACACACTACCTCTACTGACATCGCATGAACTATGTAAAAATAATAAGAGAAACGAAGAGAGAATTTTCAAAACAAAACTTTCATTGTGAAGCAAATTTTTGAAATTTCTCCAAAACTACATTGTTGGAAACAATACTTTTATTAATTTCAAAACCAATTGTTTTCCATGGGAAATTTTGTCAAAATGTATACGATTTCAGGACAAAAACTGGTTTCTTCAGAATGGTATTTTCCGATGGAAAACTGTTATGAAAATTTTCTGAACAGCTCTTACTGTAAATTCAAACCCTACCCTTGGGAGCAATCTGAGAACGATCTGCAGGCAAGTTGTTACTGTCTACCTATCCGTCATAAATATAAAGGGAAGGGTAAACACCTTTAAAATCCCTCCTGACCAGAGGAAAAACACTTTCACCTGTAAAGGGTTAAGAAGCTAGGATAACCTCGCTGGCACCTGACCAAAATAACCAATGAGGAGACAAGATACTTTCAAAAGCTGGAGGGGGGAGAAACAAAGGCTCTCTCTCTCTGTGTGATGCTTTTGCTGGGGACAGAACAGGAATGGAGTCTCAGTACTTAAGTAATCTAGCTAGATATGTGTTAAATTCTGATTTCTTTAAATGGTTGACAAAATAAGCTGTGCTGAATGGAATGGATATTCCTGTGGATATTTGTGTCTTTTTGTAACTTAAGGTTTTGCCTAGAGGGATTCTCTATGTTTTGAATCTAATTACCCTGTAAGGTATTTACCATCCTGATTTTAGAGGGGTGATTCTTTTTACCTTTTTCTTCTATTAAAATTCTTTTTAAGCATCTGAATGCCTTTTTTCATTGTTCTTAAGATCCAAGGGTTTGGGGTCTGTGGTCACCTATGCAAATTGGTGAGGATTTTTATCAAGCCTTCCCCAGGAAAGGGGGGTGTAGGGTTTGGGAGGATTTTGGAGGGGGGGAAGATGTTTCCAAAAAGACTCTCTCCTAATAAAATACCAGTTAGACGTTTGATGGTGGCAGCGAAAGAGTTTTACCAACTTAGGTTAAAACTTCCCCAAGGTACAAAGTAAGCTTAGGAGGTTTTCATGCAGGTCCCCACATCTGTACCCTAGAGTTCAGAGTGGGGAAGGAACCTTGACACTATCTAAGAGGGTATTTTTAATTTTTGGGGAAATGTGCCCTCCTAATTTGTACAGCTAAATTAAGAGGAGCTCACTCTTTTTGAAAAGATAATTTATACATGCTCTGTGTAGATATTTGAGAATGATAGTGGAGCATGTTGTTAGTTTTCCACCTGTAGGGGGGATTATTACAACACACAGCCACCATTGATTAGTCAATTAGCATTGATTAACTAGAGGGAAGTTGAAAGACAGGATAATATAATCTTATTTCCAGTGTGCTGATGATAAAGGAGTTCCTGATCTGCAGCCCCTAGTGTGAGCTTATAACTTTTATGGTGCAGAGCTAGGGAATATGGGAGATTGGAGCAGTGAGGGGGCATGTGGGAGCAATGCTGGGGGGGATTGCGAGAGTTCAAGGAAGGGAGGGGATTAGAGGGTGGAATAGATGAGGCAGTTCAGCTGTAGAAAGGGGAGAGGGGATTAGGAGAAGCGGATAAATGGGGATGGGTTGTAGGGGAGAGGTCGAGGGGCTCAGGCAATGGGGAGAGAATTAGGAGAGTGGTGGGACACTGGGTGTGGGGATATGGGGGAGTGACAGAGGGAGGTGATTGGTTCAGGGGTGCCTGTCAGCTCCACATTTTCTCATCCCACGTATATGCTGGAAACTGATAGGGCTCTGAGCCTCTCTCCCTGCTCTTCCATGTGAGTTGGTGCCTGAGGAAGCCCTGCCCCTCTGGGGGTGGGGTCTGAGCCCCCCTCCCTAATCTCTTGTGTGAATACAGCTGGAGTGCATGAGGAGAATTCCAGTGGCTATTGCCAGCTCGAGGAGGCAGAGTTAAAGTTATGTTAGCATGTACCTTAACTCTGTAATTCCTGGTTCTCATAGGTTTAAGTTTAACTGAACTGAACATTCTGGAAGGGCACAAAATACCAACAGGCAACCTTAACTCTGCTCTTAAGGTGTGTTTTTGTGGGGGTGGGGGACTGGTGAAGAGAGTATATATTGTCAAATCTGCCACTTAAAAAGGTTTATATCCTTACTATTATGTCAATATTTAAGTACTCCTAAAGCCAACATTTATTTAGCTAATTAACGTATGTATATTAGAGGCTCTATTATTCTGTCGCTAGCTTGCTGTTTTGTTCTACTTGTGTCATTTCAGCAGAGGAATTGCAGTGTACTGTAGTACTGGGGTTCTCTTCTGGAAAAAAAAAATGTCCCAGGTGTCCACAATCATGTTAAAGTATCTCAGTGGGATTTCTCTCTCTAGCTAGGTATTGATGCTGTGCTCATCACTTTAGTATGTCAGCATCAATGTTTTCATTACATATCCACAAAATGGAGAATGGATTTTAAGGGAGTAAAAAATATTGTAGGGAGCATTACTGGATGTTTGCCCATCTCACAGAAGTTTACATTGTGGGAGGAGGGGAGGGAGAGAAACTGCATAGATATCAGAATGGTAAGTAATTCTGTAATGCACATGAGCACTGAATTTACAAAAGTCACCTGGTGGTCGTTACATGTCTTGCAGTGTAACAAATCTTGGGGAAACCACAAGCTGAAGTTTCTCAAACACCTGCACAAAATTAATCTCTTTTCTGTCCATTTAAATTAAAGTATAGCTGTGGGGGATGGGGAAAAAGTTGGTCATATGGAAGGGATAATTTATTTGGTCTTTAGGAAAAAGATGCATGAAATTCATGATTACGGGACCCTGTACTCCTGGGACTAGTGAGGTGATGTCTGCCTTAGCAAAGCATTAAAGGAAAATTGTATCAATTCAGATCCTCATAGCCTTTTCTTCAGATAAAGATACAAGGAAACAGACCCAAGATTACTAATCTTGTTACAGGTAAACATTTGCCCTCTGTGCAATTTAACAGTTAATATTTGTATAGTAAAGTATGATCTAGTGGTTAATGCACAGGACTGGGAGTCAGGAGATTCTATTTCTAGCTGTGCCATAGACTTCCTATGCAACCATGGTCAAGTCACTTAATCTCTCTGTGCCTTTAATTCTCTATTTGAAAACTGAAGATAATTACCTACCTCACATAAATGTTGAGAGATTTAATTCATCAAGGTTTTAGAAAGTGCTTTGACATTCTCAGATGAAAGTTACTATGAACCTGTCATTAACAATTATAATTGTCAATTGTCATTATTGTAAATTCACTGATATCCTTCTAGTGCCTGTGGTAAGGAAGCTCATGACAAGGCTGAACAGACTTTAAGAAATCATTATATGCAGGCTTGATTGGATTCCTCTGAATCTTGGAGGTGTATATATTTCACTACGTGATCATAGAGAAATCTGAAAATTGAAGGCATTTGTATTGCTTTTTAATGTTGTCACTTTTAAAACTTGTCCCTAATCATTAATGAATTAAATCTTAGAGCTATTGTGTTGCCATGGTACCTGATTTTCAATATTTCTTATGTCTGTCTCATACTCTTCAGTCAAAGTCAAATTAATTTTCTTTCCTAGTATCCATTAGAACCCCTGTATCCCTATAATCAGAAACTGCAGTACAGAGATAGCAAGTTATTACTGTATTATGGAGATATTGCTACGATTGTAGAACTATAGGCAGACAGACTGCTACAAGAGGCTGCATTAAGTTTGCTTAAGATACGATGGGTTTACATCTATTTGACAATCTTAAAAATATGAATCCTTTAGAAGGTTCTAAATGAGGTGACCTGTGTCGTTTTACCGAAGGAGGTACACTGGTGTCTTTGCTAGCTAGTACTGTGGTAGGGTATGTTTAGACCAGGATAAAAGATGTTGGCTAACACTTTCACCAACAACTTTTAAAACCCTGGTGTACATAGGGGTGTACATTCCCATCGGGGAATCCAAGGGTTCATCTTGACCAGCTAATACATGTTAAAATACAACTTGTGCTGTCTACACTAGGGTTTCAAAATGTATTAACTAACATGTCTTTTTAAAACACCTTTTATCCTATTTTAGACATACCTGAGCTTCTGTAGCGGTATGAAAATAATCTATAGGTCTGTACAGACAAGAATATTGAAGAAAGTCCCTTTATATGACTGTTTGCTGCAGGTGTTTCACATGAATTGTGCAAAACTCAACTGATAAACTGTAACTGTCAAGAAAATCTGTGATTGATATAGCTTGTCAGCTGGCAGTATCTGATAGGACAATATCAATTTTAAACATAGCCATGTGATGTTCGGGTACCGGATTGCAAAACAAGATAAACTTTCTGTGGGAAATATTTGACACAAGTGTCAGTCCAAACAGCACTGATAAAATTGTCTTTTCAAAATTCACATTGGCTTCACCATGCTTTCCAGCCTCCTGTGCAAAACCACAGTGAACCTTCAGTATAATTAGGAAAGTGATGTAGCTCGGATTTAAGTCTCTGATCATAAAGAACCTGGATGGTTGGGTAGCAAGTTATGGATGTCAGGACTTTGAATCTTAGTAGATGCAGTTAAGAAGGCAATTCTTATTTATAAATAGAAATTGGCCAGACTTGAGGTAGTATTGTTTGAGTTGGCAAGACGACTAATTTATTAACAATAAGCCTGTGATGCTTTGAGGGCCCACCCAGACCAGTAAGGGGTTCTGTCACCATCTTCCCTGTAAACCTGGTTGGTCCTGTGCTGTGCAGCTTTGGCTCCGAACCCTGATACCGGCAGCCTGCTTATACCTCAATGGCCTCACTCTGGTTTGCACCATTCTGGTTACTCATAAGAACATAAGAATGGCCATACTGGGTCAGACCAAAAGTCCATCCAGCCCAGTATCCTGTCTACCAACAGTGGCCAATGCCAGGTGCCCCAGAGGGAGTGAACCTAACAGGTAATGATCAAGTGATCTCTCTTCTGCCTTCCATCTCCACCCTCTGACAAATGGAGGCTAAGGACACCATTCCTTACCCATCCTGGCTAATAGCCACTAATGGACTTAACTGCCATGAATTTATCCCGTTCTCTTTTAAACCCTGTTATAGTCCTAGCCTTCACAATCTCCTCAGGCAAGGAGTTCCACAGGTTAACTGCACTGTGTAAAGAAGAATTTCCTTTTATTTGTTTTAAACCTGCTACCCATTAAGTTCATTTGATGGCCCCTGGTTCTTATATTATGGGAACAAGTAAATAACTTTTTCCTTATTCACTTTCTCCACACCACTCATGATTTTATACAGCTATCATATCCCCCCTTAGTCTCCTCTTTTCCAAGCTGAAAAGTCCTAGCCTCTTTAATCTCTTCTCATATGGAACCTGTTCCAAACCCCTAATCATTTCCAGTTGCCCCTTTTCTGAACCTTATCTCAAAAAAAGATATACTGGCATCAGAAGAGGGGACCACATCTGTACGCAGTATTCAAGATATGGGCGTACTATGGATTTATATAAGGGCAATAAGATATTCTCCGTTTTGTTCTCTATTCCTTTTTTAATGATTCCTAACATCCTGTTTGCTTTTTTGACTGCTGCTGCACACTGCACTACTCCTTGAGGGTGACCCCAACAGCCCTTCCAGTCCCGAGTCTCCCCTGCAGTGTCCAGTCCCTCTCACTGGACTCTGACAGAAGTTATCAAGTTTGCTGCCTCCAAAGGAAAAGCACACACCAGCCTGTTAGTTTGCCTTGAGGATTTTACCCTTCAGTTTGAAGCAAAGGGCTGAGAAGTTTTTGTAGTAAAACAAGATTGTTTATTAACAAAGAACAGATTTAAGTGATAAGTGAGAATAGGAGACAGGAAAGCTTACAAATAAAGCAAACACAACTTGCTTTCTAGTGAATAAAACTTTATTCTAGCAATTTACAACCTTTGCCAAAGCAATTTCCTTACTTCCATCCAGTTTTCAGCATCCTTATTCTGCCAGACTAGGGGAGCCGTCTTTCATAGGCTTGAAGGTTGCTGCATCCTATCTTCCCCTAAGTGATGAATACCCCAAAGTCAGTTAGCAGTTCCTTATGTCCCCACAGTTCATCTTTGTTTTCAAAGTCAGGCAGACCTCCTCCTGTTTGATTTCCCATCCTCCTGCTGATTTGATATAAATGTGGATTCCATTGTTTGGATTCCACAATGCTTAATTTACACTGGAGACAAGTAGATGGCTACCTTCCCTCCTGCCTGTGAGAGAACCTGTTTTCACCCTTTATTTAGTCACAGACTTTAAAGCATAATATCAAGGAATATCCATAATTCCTCATGTGTGTCAATACCCACACATTTTGCAATATCATTGATCATCCATGTCACCTGCTTAAATAAAAGACACTTCATACAATATTACTTTACTGTAAAAATCTCAGTTGATTCACTTGCATATTCTTTAGGGTTCAGACCCTCTGTTCTCCTGCTGGATGTCTGGATCCTGACTGCCAAAGACAATATTAAGTCCATAGTCTTGTCCCAAGGTCAGATTACTTGTAGGGCTGAAAGTTCAGTATTCCTCAGACCGAGGAGCTGCCCACTTTTTATAGCTTCCAGCTAGAGGGCCCTTTTCTTAAGACTGATATTCCTGGCAGGTACTGAAGTACAGGGCTGACTTCCACCTGTATCTGCAAGAAATCATAGATCCCTTCCTGCCTTCAACCAGTGGTGGTGGTGGGTTTTTTCCACCACCCCCATCATTTACATTTTTTGCATGACCATAGTATCCTGGTGCAGAACTTCAGTATGGAGACTGCTGCTATCTCCTCCCACATATATATTGTTCCACTTTGCGTTGAGAAATAAGATTCTCCAGCATCAGAATGGGGTTCATCGGCAATTGAATAAATCCTTTGGTATTTGTGAGAGAGGTGTATCCCCAAAAACTAAAAATGCAGTGAAATATATACATATTTTTACACAACATTCATTACATTTAAATTCAAGAACACATATCCCCCATGAAATGTTTACTCATCTGAAGATAAAATAGTTGATAACCAAGGAATAACTATAAACAAATCACTATGAAAGAAACAAGTGAATATGGAAAGAATACTTTCATCTTGCTTTTTAAAAAAAAATCTTTATTTTGGTCTTTGTGCTTTTAACTGGCTTTTTGAGTCATCTAATATAACTGACATCCTCAGGCACAAGTGATACAACTTTTCATTTTCTTAACATTTTATTAACTTCAGTTTTTTTCTCTTCTCAGATTAGTGTTCTGAAACAAAATTAAAAACATGATGGAAAGGCAATCATGAGGCTGGCAGAAAGGAGACGACAACAGAGACACAGGCCTTGCCTATATACAAAAGCTGCATTCGTTTAATTAAATCAACTAAACTGGTGCAAACACAATATAGGTGCACTTAAACCTGGTCAACCCATGTGTATATTTGTTTAGCTTACATAGGTAATTTACTGACTCAAGGTAAACTAGTTTAAGTGAACTTACATTAGGATTTTAACATGGTTTAAGTAAATTAATTTTAAACTGTTGCAACTTTCGTGTATGGACAAGGCTACGCACACTCGAGCCACAGACACAAGCTTAATGTAGGCGAATGCTAAAGATTGCAATGTTAGAATTACACTTATTTTAACATGCACAATGGAGCAAACCCTGCCCTTGCTTTTGTCAGCATGGAAAGTCTTCTGGTAGTGGAATTGGTGATCTGCTCTGCATGAGTGGGTAAAGTCAGTAGAAGCTGTGCATGCATTCATGCCCACACAAACCTTTAGCTTCAGGCTGTCTTCCCTTAGTTTACTTGCCCCAAATTCCACTTTAACATTACATGCATTCCTTAGTGGCTTCCCTCTTGGGACCCTGCTGCATGCCCATTCAAGAGAAGCGCCCAGTGACAGGACGAGCAGTAGGGTATGGAAGAGTTAGCACAGCAAAGGAGGTTCTTCCATTGGCTGTGTGCAATGAGTGTGCAAGTGGCGGCTACAATCAGCCACAAGACGCTGATCGCTAGCTGCACAGTGACAGGATAAGCCTGTGTCTCTTGCTGTGCAGCCAAAGCTCCTAGTTGTCCAGGGCCTGCTCAAAGTCCTATAGTGTGTGCTTCTAGGCCCCCGGTGCCCAGTTGTATTGAGAGAATGTAAACCTAAAACAACAAAAGATCATGGGCAACTAGGCCGCAATGTGCAATGCAGTGGGACGATCTGACAACTGCTGTTCCACTTGCAGTTGCCAGTGCTTCAGCTTGAGCTCTGGCTAAACCATGGAGAGTGAAATCTTGAGACCCAGGACCTAATACAGATATCTGTGCCACCTCTGGAGGTGGAGCCAGAGTTTTTATGTCCCTGGCCCCTTCCTTTCTTTTCTCACTCCGTGTGTGTGTGAGAGAGAGTGTGTGCAGAATTCAACCTGGTGATTGGAGTCTGTTTTAACTCCAGAGAAGTTGTATAAACTGAAAGGAAAATGTCTAGCACGTAAGGCTAACAGACTCTTGAAAACATTAAGAAAACTCAGCTGAATCCAAAAGAGAAATGCACTGGCCAAGTAAAAAATGAAAAGACAGAGAGCATTGATTTGAGTGACAGAACAAAAAAGCATATCCCTTCAAAACATCAAATGGAACAGGCTGATAGATTTAAATGGAAAAAATATCCTGTAAAAACTACTTGAATGGATGACATGACAATCCAGTACTTCCCCATTTCCTAGACATTTTAGTAGAGAAGACCTGCAATGATTTTTATTCTACACTCCCACTTAGTCAAGGAAACACCTGAGGTTAATATTCATCATTGTTTCCAATACCAAGCTAAAGACCTTCACAGTTGCCCTCTTCAATACTTTCCCTCATGTTGAGAGCTCAGCCATGTGGCAGCGTGCCCTGAGCTCACTTGGGAAAATGTCTCTTCTGTTAGCTTTTGTTTTTCATTACTGCTAGTGCAGCAGGGCCTGAACTCTCAATGCCAAAACATCAGCTTGGGAAAAGGGGAGACCTTTTGCCATTTAAAAGTAAAAATGATACCCCATGAATTTATGGAGCTCAGTACCTGCAAGGAGATTGTGGCCATGAGTGCACTGTCCAGACCTTCGCAGGCACACCTCTAGTTTAGCTGAGCTTTACTCAGCACAATACCAATTTCTGGCCCCTCAGTACTCGTTCAGTCAGCATTGGACCAGTCTCCCAGTAGAGCTCATTGCTGCCTGATATCTGCTCTAAACTACCCAGGCTGCCAAGAGCCCCTGGGGCTGCCTGGCAGCTGGGAATCACAGTCACACCCACAGTCCACCTTCTTTTCAGCAGGGAGGCTGGAGGGGGGTAGTGTAGTAGTCACTAAGGCAGCTGAAAATGACCTGGTGATCTCCCCCCCCCCCCTCACAAGTGATATCCTCCACAGGCTGGATCCTTCCTCTTTAGGGCAGTTTCACACCAGGATGCCGGAACAAACCTATCCGAATTGACTGTCTAATCTAATTCTTTGTCATTAATTATTGCCTTTATGTGAGTAAGGGAGTACAGCACCCAACGTTTCTGACATGTACAATGCACATAATTAGGTAGTGCAGAGATTACAGTAGTGTTAGCACTAAATTCTGCCCTCATATACATGTCTTACTCTATTGAAGTCTGAGAGAATTTGACAGTCAGTGATGCACCAGAGGGGTCTCCTATTCACACAGCAGAGCTAGTTCAGCTATAGAGGAGAGACCGGGCCTCCGTTCAGCCTTGCGCATCATCAGGGGGCTGTGTCAAGGTTCCTCCCCAACTCTGAACTCTAGGGTATAGATGTGGGGACCTGCATGAAAAACCTCCTAAGCTTATCTTTACCAGCTTAGGTCAAAACTTCCCCAAGGTACAAAATATTACACCCGTTATCCTTGGACTGGCCGCTACCACCACCAAACTAATACTGGTTACTGGGGAAGAGCTGTTTGGACGCATCCTTCCCCCCAAAATACTTCCCAAAACCTTGCACCCCACTTCCTGGACAAGGTTTGGTAAAAAGCCTCACCAATTTGCCTAGGTGACTACAGACCCAGACCCTTGGATCTTAAGAACAATGAACAATCCTCCCAACACTTGCACCCCCCCTTTCCTGGGAAATGTTGGATAAAAAGCCTCACCAATTTGCATAGGTGACCACAGACCCAAACCCTTGGATCTGAGAACAATGAAAAAGCATTCAGTGTTTTACAAGAAGACTTTTTAATAAAAAATAGAAGTAAATAGAAATAAAGAAATCCCCCCTGTAAAATCAGGATGGTAGATATCTTACAGGGTAATTAGATTCAAAAACATAGAGAACCCCTCTAGGCAAAACCTTAAGTTACAAAAAAGACACACAGACAGAAATAGTTATTCTATTCAGCACAATTCTTTTCTCAGCCATTTAAAGAAATCATAATCTAACACATACCTACCTTTTACTTACTAAAAGTTCTAAGACTCCATTCCTGTTCTGTCCCTGGCCAAGACGACTACAGACAGACCCAGACCCTTTGTTTCTCTCCCTCCTCCCAGCTTTTGAAAGTATCTTGTCTCCTCATTGGTCATTTTGGTCAGGTGCCAGCGAGGTTACCTTTAGCTTCTTAAGGCTTTACAGGTGAGAGGAGCTTTCCCCTGACCAGGAGGGATTTCAAAGGGGTTTACCCTTCCCTTTATATTTATGACAGGCTGTATGAACAGCATCTTTATTGTGCATAGAAAGAAAAGGCCACTGTTTGTCTTTCAGAGCCCAGATGAGTATGAAACGTTGGTAGTTACAAGGCAAAAATGCTTTTTTTTTTTTTTTTTTTTCTTTTAAAGCTGAGCAGATCTTCTATGGAAGTCCATTGAGAGCATACTTATGACAATATTTTATAACCACTTATCTAAGTAAAAGCTGACTTTTATAGACTTCATGAAAATAATAGCGCATGGAAACACTGTAGCAACAAAATTAACTATGGACATTTCCAACTGCTCCAGGCTTTTTGTATAGAAATGTAAATGTAAGAAGAGCCGAGGAAAAGAATGTACAACTCTAACCATTTACTTGAATTAGATTCTTAATAGATGGTCATGAAAGTATGCAAACTGGCTCATGCATAAAATTGCTATCACCCAGAGGTTTAGTTAAGCTATAACCTGCTCGCCTTGGGACATCAGTAAGGTCTCAGATCAGATTTCTTTTAGGGATTTGTTAGTCAAAGTTCAAGGAGGTGGTTAGAAAGAAAAACAAAAAGGATTTAACTGTGGAGTGATTTTGCTTTTTCTTGTGAACTGCAATTTTTACGCTATAATTATAGGAAAAGGGGGAGTGCTGAGTTGTACAGAGTTGCCCATCTGCTTATGTCCATGAGAAGAGGTCATGTTTGTATTCCCGTAGCGCATAGGAGCCCTAGCCATGGACCAGGAGTCCAAAAGTAGCATCTAAACAAACACCACTATCCTACTACTAGAAACCTTGGGGGGAAGAAAAAACAGGTGCAGGCGAGGGCGTTCATGTTTACAACACAAAAACAAACGACATCCATTTATTCAGAAAGATGATAGAGAAATTCTGCAGCATAGGATTCAAGCTAGTCTCCACAAGTATGGAGCCCTAGCTCTCTGCTCCCTTTTGTTTCCCGAACAGTTATCTCTAGCCTTTCGCCTAAACGCTACAAGGGGAGCTGGAGTTAATGCCTTTCTCTGGAGCCTGGGTAGCACCAGTACACCAGGAACATGCTGTATTTTATACTAATTAAGGGATTTGTGATTAAACTTGTAATTTAAAAAAACAGTTTAGAAAGCAATTAAGATGAATATTGATTTTTTGCACCAGATTTCTCCAGGATCATAAATGTGTAACTGATTGTACAAGCAATTATTGTCCAAAGCAATTATTGTCCATTAGTAAAATGTAATTTTGATTAACTGAATTTTGCATATTAATGGTATAATTAGAATAATTACACTTACAAGTATTCTGATATTAAGTGATAGGGAAAAAACTATGCAAGTCAGAGCCCAGAACAGAGCTGGGGAAACTAAATTTAGAAGGCCAAGAGGCAGTGAGGTAGGGTACAGATGACCCAGTCTTTTTGTAACCAAGAATCATATCTATGGCTTGCAAGGCCAAGTAAAATATGTGCACCAGATGCAAGCAGCTCAAAACTCTGGGTACCCAAGTGGAGTGTCGCAAGGCTGTGATTGCTGACAGGGAAGATACACAGCTGTACAGTGAGGGAATCTGTGGGTATCCTAGAGGAACTCGTGGACAGAACTGGATGCCATAGTTCCTCAGAAGAGTGAACCAGAAACTTATTTTATTTAAACAATCAACAAAAATCTTATTGGTTCTTCAAAAGATTTTGTGCAATCTTAAATATAGCAGTTTAGCTAAGGGCCAAATCCTCCTTCCCTAGCTCCTGGAAAGTCTCACTGAAGTCATTTGCACTGTTCGACTGAGCAAATGTGTAAATTTCTTTTACACCCATAATTGCTCTGCCGTTCAGTCAAATGATTGTTTCAAATGGAAAGAAACAACATGTGAGGAATACAGTTCCTGAGGTTTTGAGATCAAAATGCAGTGTAAGTCAATGGGTATAGAAGATAAATGTGAATGTTTTTAATTATTGAACTATTTTTTCAATTAGAAACATAAGAGAAATATATTGATACACTAGAACATTTATAGCTCAATGCCATAAGTTGGCAAATCATTGTTAATGTTTCTATTTATTCTGTGAATGAAGATAGTTTAGTCTTCTGACTTTGTTTCTGGTGTTCTGCCAATTATATTTTGTTTTCCACTGACCAGTTAAATTCTGTAATATCTTCCGATCTGTTTTATGCCTACTTTGCCAGAAACTTCGCAGCAAGTGATAAAATGTTTTCAAAATAGGAATCCTAGCAACCCTGTGAGCTAATCTTCATAAATAATCTCCTAAACCAATTGAGACAGAAGGAAGATGTTCTAGCTGAAATTGACTGGCTGTAAGTAATAGACAAAAATAAAATTTCATTTTTTACGTCATTATTTCAACTGCTCTTCAAAGGATCTGTCAGACAAGTCAACTAGTTCCAGGTCAAGAGTGCAATAAAAAACAACCCAGGTCTGTTGTTAAGAAACAGGTTATCCCTGGCATATTTTGTCTGTATCTTTATAGCTCAGCCTGTGCACTGGCTGCAATGCAGAGCCTTAATCTGACCACTTGACTCCTCCTGTCTGGTGTACCATTTAATTGCGGAGTTATTGGGACATAAAATGCAGTCCTATTACAGAAGCTTCGGAAAATATTGCTGTACCTATAGGTCTGTATCATTGCCAGCATTGATGCATTAGGAGTGCATAAGACATAGGAGTTTGCTGAACTGGAGATTTTATTGGTTTAAAAGAACAAAAAAAGCTTGGTGGGGGTGCGAGGAAGGTTTGTTGAATTTTACAAATCATTTGCCAAATTCTGTTTCCACCAAAGTCAGTGTAGCAAAATTGCCATTCAGTGGTATCAGAAGCATTAGCGTGCGTTGAAAAATCTACCGAGCAAATTTGCTAACGTTTTATCACAATTTTTAATATGTGTGTCAATATATAACAATTACCATTTATAATTGCATGCCCCTCCCCACCGCCTTTGTCTCTTTTCTGTGTCTGGATTGCAAGCTCTCAGGCTGGGGACTCTGACATTTAATAACCTACGCCTTTGTAGCACAGTTGCCAACTTTCACAGGGTAAATAAGCATCCCAACCTTCACAATAAGCCAAAAATCAAGCTAATCCCATTTCAAAACAAGCTAATCTCTAAGAACCCCAACACCCTATGTGACTAGATTCTCCCCAGTGTGCAGTCTGGGACTGTGGTGGGCCCACTGTGAACACTTGACTCTCTCTCCTCCTTGCCCCTGCTTGCTGGGAACTGATCTCCCCTCTGCTGCCCCCCCACCCCAAAAAAAGGCGAGAAGCCAAAAACTAGCCAACAAGCAACTCCCAAGACAATTAAGCCAAAAACAAGCCCAATTTTTGCATTGGAAAAAACAAACACACACATGGGTTTGGCATGTCTGCTTTGTAGTTGTGATGGGTCAATAAACTTCCTATCTGTCTGAGCTACATAATATACTTTATATGTAGGGGAGAAGCTGTGGAAATTACCCCTATACTCCAACTATACGTGGTCTCTTCCATTACTCAAAGGGCTTCCTTCTGCAGCCCATACTTGGGGAAACCTCTGACATGCATAGGAGTTGTGAGTCAGAAGGCATCTGGCCTTAAATGTTCATTCAGTTCCCACCCAGAATCCATCTATTTCTCTCTGTTTCTGAGGTTTGCATTACAGTTTACTGAGTACATTGCACACTATTTACTCAGTACTCTTCTGGTATTTGTGCAGTATTCTCCTCTGTACAAGGGACCTGAAGAAAGTCTAATCTGATTCAGAAAGGATAAGTAACACACAGTCTTGCCCAGATAGAATCCTTCTGTGGGGGTTTTTTTTTTTTTTAAAACCTCTACTATATTTCTCTTCAGGATTTACTTTTACCTTGTGTTAACAACTCTTAGCTTGATGGCAAGGGAGGACATTCAAAACGTGTTTTTGAAGACTTTGATGAGAAGATTTGAAATGACACATAAATTTGAACAGTCAGACTTCTTAACACTTAAGAGAGGAGAGAAACACCTTTAGATCTTTAAGGATAAAGATAAATATGGGATAAATCTTTAGCTTCTCTAGCCTGCAGGTTCATCATATTGCTCCTTTTCTCTCTGGCTCCCAGAACATAGACTGGCTTGGCAATCAAAGAAAATCTTGTTCCATCCATGTCCGAAGGTTTTTGCTTCAACCCAGCTCCATTGATTTTTCACCTACAGCTGGTGGTAGCATGTGGCAAGAAGAATACAACTAGAATACATTTTCCAGTGATGCAGGCAGATGTGAATGTGGTCTATAGGAAAGCCTTAGCAGCTTGAGATACAGAATAGGACACCCAAATGTTCCTCTGTTACAGCTGCATGTGCCATCTAGGACTTGAAGCATAAATAGGGGGATTGGATTGGATTTAAAGAGGGAGTTCCACTTCTGCTAGTGATGGGAGCCCTGCTGGGAGGATGATGAGGTTGAATAACACTTGACTGTTCATTTCAGACATATATGGAATATATTTAACTTAGACGAATGTGATTTAACAATTTAATATCTTTAACTTTCCTTCCTTGTCTTAAAGTGCTTCCCTGACACCTTTGTATTTAATCAAGCAGAATATTGTCTCTGAGAGTTAGTCATAGTCTTCTGATTACATCATTGTATTACCAAGTGTTTTTTTCAAGTAAAGCTAACTTAACTTCTCTCTGGGTCAACTTAAACCAGAGTAAGTGTATTGTTACAGCTGGCAGCTTTTTGACTGAAGTGGTGCAAAATGTCATGGTCCACAGCATCCACAGAAGGCATCCGGTTTTGATGGCGCACAGTGCAATATGACTCGAACCAAGTGCTCTTGAAAGGCCTGTGGATTTTTGTGCCTATCTTACAATGCTCAGCCCAGCTCCCTGCAGTAAGTGTGTGATATGTATGCTATTTAGCATGCACTTGCATTTTTAACTTGATCTGTCTGCCTAGTTTGAACAGTCCTGTCCTGCACATACATTGTAAGAGGCAGGGGCTAGACCCTCACTATTCCAGGTACCATGGCTGAGAGTTGGCAGCTTCCTCCATAGCTTGGATCCTACGGGAGGGTTTTTATAGTGAGCACCACCACTTTTGGGTGGTGAAGGTCAAGAACTTCCCACTTCAGTTGCTTTTGGGACACCCCTAACAGGGGTGTTGCGGGGGGGGGGGGGAGAGAACCAAGGTCAACCATGTGTGATCTCAGCTGCTTTGAGGTAGCCTGTTATTGGGCCTTCATGGAAACACTTGACAAAGAATGTGCTCTCAGCTGTCATCACTTATGGGTGGCCATACAAGAGCATGATAGGATTGCAGAGGGAGGGCTAATTGAACCAGTGCTGCTGCTCTGCCATAACTTGCTGCCTACACTAACACTCCACCTGCTGATTAGCCTTGTTGAGCACAGGGGCAATCCAATCAGTGAAGCAAATATTTGTGCACCATTGGTGTGACTACTTTGTGTGGGGACATATAGTGTTTTACAGGCATGATGGGGGTCCAGACAATGATTAGCATGCGTCTTTGGTTGGGGTGTCATTCTCAGCTTTGAACCTGGGACCTGTAACACTCGTACACAAATCTCTACTGCTTGAGCTAACAGAGCAAGTCTTTTTAAAAAGGACAATATCAGATGACTATAGCTATCCTCTGAATTGGCCACAGAGGAGGACACGCACATTGTCCGATGTATAACATGCTTGCCCTGTTCAAGGAGGTTAGTCTCAAGCTTTTGAAGTCCACAGCAGATCAAATCCCTGTATGTGCTGCTAATTGTAATGGAGTGCACCTGCACCCACCCCCACCCCAGGTCAGTGGGAATTGAACCAGGAATATCTAGTTTGTTTCTGATGCAAGGAGTTTCCTTAGAAAAAGAAGAAAATGGGTTAATCCTTTGCTGGTGTAAAGTGGCTTAGATATATCCACTTCAGTGGGGGCTCTGCCAATTTATACCATGTGGGGATTTGGCCCAATGAATTTAGTTTTGAGACAGATGTAGATTCACAGGCACACTGGAGGTGTCTCCACTAGGCTTTTGGTATGTCTACACTTACCGAGTTTTTGCACTGTAAGTTTCACCGGTGATAGGGAACCAGTGAAAGAAAAGCGCTGGTTTGTGTACTCACTCAATTCCTCCGGCGTCCAAGAGTGTTTACACTACCAGCATTTCTATTGCGGATAAGAGCAGCGTTGTAGGGCAGTTATCTCACAGTGCAGCTCTCTCAATAGGTCTTGTGGGAAAAGGTGAGTGAGCAGAAGGCACTCTGGGTCTCAGTTCGGTGCCCCGTGCTGCCCTGCTTCATGTCCCAGCAGCCCCATTACTTCCTGGTTTCTTCGTGGCTTTTTTTTTTTTTTTTAAACCTCCTGCTGTCTGGCTGCTTTCCCAGCCACAGCTACAAACAAAGGGAATGGGAACTTCAAACTTCCCTGGGCTTACAGGGTGAGGGGCGGACATCCATGTGTCAGAGCAGTGGAGATGCTGGCCAGAGTGGTCACTTCTGGAACGTGGGATATCCTCCGGAGGCCAAAGGGTGTTTATACTGTTTATACTTTCACAGCAGTGCAAAAAGAACAGCGGTAAGAGGTGTATGCCTCTCATGAAGGTGGTTTTCTTTTTGTGGTGAAACTTCCGAGTTTCATTGCAAAAAGTCATTGGTAAGTGTAGATGCTCCCACGGTTTTAGCACAGAAAGGATTTTTTTTTGTCCTTTAAATGGTAAGTGTAGACATACCCTTTTTGTTAAAACATTCTGCTTCTATCACTGGTTCAGCTCCATTGGGGTGGATAGCACAAATAAGGCATCTGACCAAGTATGCATATAACATACATTGTTTGAGAGACCCAAGATGGGTGAGGTAATATCCTTTATTGAACCAACATCTGTTAGTGAGAGAGACAAGCTTCTGAGCAACACACAACTCTTCTCCTGGGACCAACACAGCTACAACTACACAGCATACATTGTAAGAGAGACCTTTGGGGGAAAAAATGTTTAATTTGGTACATTCATGAATCATGCCAAGAAACCTATTCCTTCTGCTGTGGTGCAGATAGGCTTGTCAATAGCTTCTGTTGTAGAAGTTTATGGATTAGAGCTAATAAAATTAGAATGGCAGCAAATGACTGGGTTTACAAAGTTTTCTCAGCATGTTAAAAGATCATGACCAGCCAGGTTCAGGCAGGTAACAAAGTGATGATTGGTTATCTCACAGAGGTGCAGGGTTCCATGTCCCATAGATAAACAAAAGAGAACCACAGTGAGATACAGGGAAAGGCAATTAGCCTGGCAAGACAGTTTCTTCAAAGGCAGAGCATGGTGGCCTCAGCCTATTCTCCTTTTTTGCCTCCCAACTTGGAGTCAGATTCTGCCACCCTTAGGGTATTGTTTACACTGGATCTGGAAGATGCCACTTTAAACTCAAAAAGATGTACCTGCACTCATTTTGATTGCACTAGCAGCTAAAATGCCAGTCTCATTGTGGAAGTGAGCGTGGTGGGACGGGCTACTCTCAGTACGTACTAGCCACTCCAACCACTCGCAGCTACACTTACGTTTTTAGCACACTTGCTCGATCAGCGCTAATGTAGGTATACTCAAGCTGCAAATTAAACCTTCCAGCTCCAGTGTTGCACTGAATGGTAGCTTACAATGCAATCAGTAGTATAGAAATCAATACAAGTATCTATGGAGCAAGGTGCTACTCAAGGTGAATAGGGAGAGCAGAATTTGGCCCTTAAATATTATTCAGCTTAACATTACTAGTAACAATATGACTTTTCATTTAATATCCATTGTAGATTTTGTTTTTGTTTTTAAAGCTAGTCATGTGATATTCAGATAAACAATCTCTCTCTCCCTCTCTTATTTATTCTTGGTATTGTGGTAGCACGTAGGGACTCCAGTCATGTACCATGACCCCATAGTGCTAGGAACTGAATTATTTTCAGTTATTTCTGTATTTGTGCAAACTAGTTTCTGTTCAATTTCCCTTTTCGACTACTGATTGAAGACTTGGTTTTCTTTCTTCTGAACTGATCAAAGGCAGCATCTTGATATGCAGATATTCCTGTTGAGAGACTCTATTTGTTACAAGATTAGTGCTTGTGTTTTAAAACAAATACAAGTAGATTTAATACATTGGTTGATCATGTAGAGTGAGCAATATCAGGGGGTTTGGCAAAACAATGGCCCTCTTGGGTCATCTCACATTATTTAATAATACATAATAAACAATAGCCCTGGAATGGAGGGAATACTGACGGCTGCCTCTCTGTTAGTACTAAAGTATTATGGCAGAGAATTCGCAGTCTTCACTGTCTCTTTTCAGAGAGAGCTAAGTAAAGATCTTGCTCTTTGTTGAAAGTCAATAGGACAAAAGCTGCTTTCAGTAGTCCTCACATTGGGAGGGAAATGGACCTGTTAGCTGTATTTCTCCACCAGAGCAGAATGACTATAAAGTAATGAATTAATGATGGCTCATTTGATATCACCACATCAGTACCTCTGCCCTCAAATAAAAATATTAAAGTGATGAACAATGATGGTGTCACTGTTTTAGTGTTCCCATTTACAGTAATTCAAGGGTCAAACACAGTCTTTACCAGACTGACAAACACACCTCTGAATTTTTTAAGTCAGACATTTGTAAAGAAGGTACTGAAAAAAAACCCAAACCTGAACAACCCCAGACTGTAGGGAAGTTCAGATCTGATTACAAACTGAAGTTGTATATAAAAGTCTGTGTTAACATCTTATAGGAAATTGACAAGATATGCAGCAAGGATCAACAGCAATGAGAAACTCCCATTGACTACAATGGAGATTTTTTTCCCCCCCGGTAGTCTGTCCATTTGTCTAACAGTGCAAGTATTGTTGTACACAATACAAGTATTGTACACTGCTGCTGAAGAAGCATAAAAATGGAAAATGGAAAATCTCCTAAGAGGAAGAGCCACTTCGCCAGATGGACAGATTATTTTTGCATGCCCCATTTCCTTTTTCTAGAGTATCTTCTGGTTTCAACCTGTGCATGAGAGTTCTCACAAAAGGTAAACTGAAACAAATGAGCTTCCCAATTGAAATAGTCAGCATTCATTAGGATTTAAATGAACAAAATATTGTCCCAGTAGAACAAAAACAGTTGTCATACCGCAAAAGACCCCTTCAGCTCAGTAGTCCACTTCTATCACTGGTTCAGCTCCATTGGGGTGGATAGCACAAATAAGGCATCTGACCAAGTATGCATATAACATATGCATATACATATAACTCACAATCAATGGGAATAGTATTATCAGAAAGCTAGCTAGACTGTGTCATGGAAATTCCAAGCTGTTACAGAGTTATGATCTTCTGCATTTTTGGTATCTTTAACATTTTCTCCAGTACTGTATCTAAACTTTTTTTTTTTTTTCAGAGGTGCTGAGCCCCAGCAGCATTTATTGGCTTAAAGTAAAGTTCTGGATGCTCAGCCCTTCTGAAAATCAGGCCTTAAGTTTCTAACCTCTACTTGTGAAAATATTGTTTTAGATGTGAAACCTGTGTGTCTTCTAATTGAATGGGACTGTGATAAGATATAAGCCCCATAATGGCAAATAAATGGTTAACATGGAGTCTGAGGGACCAGTTAGCCCATTCTGTGTCACCTGGAGGGGAGATTTCTAATTAAGGCTTAGATCCAGCTGGGGAGAACCAGATTGGGTGGGTCTTATAAAGAAAGGACTTCAGGCCCAGTGGGAGAGAACTGAAAGAGGACAGCTGTGGTAGGGATGTTATACCTTGAGGCTGGTCCTGAAGATAGAGGACACCAAAGGTGAAGGGGTTTCAGGTAGCTGCCAGAGAGGCTAAGATATGCCCAGAGGAAGCTCCTTAGCAACAGACTGGGAAAAGCTGTACAGAGACATGAAACTCCAGGGAGAGGGGACTAGAGAGTGAAGCTCCATGACAGATGCCTGCAAGCAGGTGATGGTAGGAGGAATATGCAGTAAAGACGCTGTGTAGTGCAACTGATATACTATAGGGTGCAGCTCACTTGTCTACCGCTGGGGACTCCTGGCCCTGCCGCACACAGATTGCAGGCCTCAGTAAGAGGAAGGGTAGAGGATGAGGAAATGCAAACCTTTTAGGTGCTAACTCAGATTTCCCCCACTGAGGCAAAGAACGGATTCCTCCACATGCTCCCTGGAGCCCCTGAGGCGCACAAAGAAGGGATAGAAATTAAAATTCAACCAGAACACCCCAAGCAAGACAGTATAGGTTTCTGTGCACCTGCTCCCCCAGTTCTTCCCTTCCACCTCTGCCCCTGATTCTCCAGCCCTCAAAGTAGGGCTTAAACTGGATGTAAGTGGTGCAGAGGAGGAGTGCTGGACCTCTGTTCAGTGGTGAATTTCAGCCATGTTTTGGGGAAATGTCCTCACAGATTACAATGCTTTTGTAATGGCTCTTCAGTGTTCTCTCAGCTATTTGTGGGGTATCATACACCAGGACCAAACTCTAAACCACCTAGGAATACAATGGAGCATTTCAGATATGCAACTACAAATGAGTAGAGCTGGTAATTATCAGCACAAACTCACAGTACTGCTGTACAGTAGGAAAAATCCTGTTCAGTCTGAACAAACAGGGTAGGTAAACTGACTGTTAATTGTCAAGTAAGTGAAAATGTAGTTTATAAATCCAGTAACCGATGGTAGGTTCATTATAGTCCTTGGTTTTTTTTAAATAGGATTTATTACCAGAGATGCTTCTGTCGATCAGCCTTCTGCCAATAATCGCAGCAGATCTTTATTTGAATGTATATAGAGAAGAGCTGGGCTTGATGCCCTGAATCCAAATCAGCTCACTGCTGGTTTAGTAAATATGATCCTATGTACTTATCCTTAATGCACAGTACTGGACCGAAAGTTGCAATGGTATGAAAATAATACTCATGGAAATGATCTATCTAGTCAGATGTTCATATCTTGACCATCACCGTGAAGACTTTGCATCTCTATGGAAAGGGTTAAAAGCTGCTACTGGCCGTCCAATACGTTAAATGTTGGATTAACAGCCAACAGCTTAAGCCCCCTTGGGATGGATTGGTAGATATGAAACTAATTTTAGTTGCCATTCCACCTTTTTTCTGTCCATTTCTCTCCCACTTCTCCCATCAGCCAGCCAACTAACAGATTAGAGAGGCACAAATGAAAAATAATACTTGCCATAAACATACTCTGTTCTGCCAAATAGAGTGCAGTCAAGGCTGCTTTTAATTCCTGGAGAGGAGGAACTTATCACCATGGTTTGGGACTAGGCTGCAGTCCCTTCCTAACGTGGCATCAATTGAGCATCAAAATCAGGACCATAGAAAAGAAGAGTAGGAGGTGTTTTCATTTTCTTTCTCAAACATTCTGCAGCTTAACAGGTCTGGGACTGAGAGCTCCATTTCTCTTAAAGAAGACTTAAAGCCAGGTAATGTCTGACTTTAGGTGCTGCTGCTGTACTAAATTTTGAAAGACCTGCAGAACACACAACTTTTCTTCATGCACTAACCAATTTCATGCAGCTAGGTGCTTGTGCAGTTGCTGGAAGAGAGCAGAGCCTGTTCTGGGTGTCAGAGTAGCAGCTGTGTTAGTCTATATCTGCAAAAAGGAGTACTTGTGGCACCTTAGACTAACAAATTTATTAGAGCATAAGCTTTCGTGGGCCATAGCCCACTTCATCAGTAAGAAGATATATACACACATACAGATAAGTTGGAAGTTGCCATACAAACTGTGAGAGGCTAATTAGTTAAGATGAGCTATTATCAGCAGGAGGGGAAAAAAAACTTCTGTAGTGATAATCAAGATGGCCCATTTAGACAGTTGACAAGAAGGTGTGAGGATACTTAACTTAAGGAAATAGATTCAATATGTGTAATGACCCATCCACTCCCAGTCTCTATTCAAACTCAAGTTAATGGTATCTAGTTTGCATATTAATTTAAGCTCAGCAGTTTCTCATTGGAGTCTGTTTCTGAAGCTTTTTCTGTTGTGAAATTGCCACCCTTAAATCTCTTACTGAGTGGCCAGAGAGATTGAAGTGTTCTCCTACTGGATTTCAAATGTTATGATTCCTGATGTCAGATTTGTGTCCATTTATTCTTTTGCGTAGAGACTGTCCGGTTTGGCCAATGTACATGGCAGAGGGGCACTGCTGGCACATGATGGCATATATCACATTGGTAGATGTGCACGTGAACGAGCCCCTGATGGCATGGCTAATGTGATTAGGTCCTATGATGGTGTCACTTGAATAAATGTGTGGACAGAGTTGGCATCGGGCTTTGTTGCAAGGATAGGTTCCTAAACTGCTACATGCCACAAGGAGCCACAACAGTAGTTCCCTTAACCCACCCAACAATATTGTTAATCTTTCCAGCTATACTCTTAGCCCAGCAGGAGAATCTGTCCTATCTCGGGGCCTCTCCTTCTGCCCCTCCACCCCCACGAACATGATACAGTTCTGTGGTGACCTAGAATCCTACTTTCGACATCTGACTCAAAGAATATTTCCAACACGCCTCTGAACAACATACTAACCCACAGAATCCTTCTTACCAACACTACAAAAAGAAGGATTCTGCATGGACTCCTCCTGAAGGTCAAAACAACAGACTAGACTTCTACATAGAGTGCTTCCGTTGACGTGCACAGGCTGAAATTGTGGAAAAGCAGCATCACTTGCCCCATAACCTCAGCCGTGCTGAACACAGCACCATCCACAGCCTCAGAAATAACTCTGACATCATAATCAAAAAGGCTGACAAAGGAGGTGCTGTTGTCGTCATCATGAATAAGTTGGAAAACGAACAAGAGTCTGCTAGGCAGCTCTCTAACTCCACATTCTACAGGCCATAATCCTCTGATCTCATGAAGGATTACCAAAAGAAACTACACCATTTGCTCAAGAAACTCCCTGAAAAAGCACAGGAACAGATCTGTGCAGACACATGCCCAGAACCCTGACCAGGGATATTCTATCTGCTTCCCAATATCCATAAACCTGGGAATCCTGGATGCCCCATCATCTCAGGCATTGGCACCCTGACAGCAGGATTGTCTGGCTATGTAGACTCTCTCCTCAGGCCCTACGCCTATCTTCGAAACACCACTGACTTCCTGAGGAAACTACAATCCATCTGTGATCTTCCAGAAAACACCCTTCTGGCCACTGTGGATGTAGAAGCCCTCTACACCAACATTCCACACAAAGATGGACTACAAGTCGTCAGGAACAGTATCCCCAATAATGTCATGGCAAACCTGGTGGCTGAACTTTGTGACTTTGTCCTCACCCACAGCTATTTCACATTTGGGGACAATGTATACCTTCAAATCAATGGCACTGCTATGGGTACCTGCATGGCCCCACAGTATGCTAACATTTTTATGGCTGACTTAGAACAATGCTTCCTCAGCTCTCGTCCCCTAATGCCCCTACTCTACTTGCACTACACTGATATCTTCATCTTCTGGACCCATGGAAAAGAAGCCCTTGAGGAATTCCATCATGATTTCAACAATTTCCATCCCACCATCAACCTCAGCCTATACCAATCCACACAAGCGGTCCATTTCCTGGACACTACTGTGCTAATAAGCAATGGTCACATGAACACCACCCTATACCGGAAACCTACTGACCGCTATGCCTACCTATATGCGTCCAGCTTCCATCAAGGACACATCACACGATCCATTGTCTATAGGCAAGCTCTAAGATACAACAGCATTTGCTCCAACCCCTCAGACAGAGACAAACACCTACAAGATCTCTATCAAGCATTCTTAAAACTACAATACCCACCTGCTGAAGTGAAGATACAGATGGACAGAGCCAGAAGAGTACCCAGAAGCCACCTACTACAGGACAGGTCCAACAAAGAAAATAACAAACGCCACTAGCTGTCACCTTCAGCCCCCAACTAAAACCTCTCCAACACATCATCAAAGATTTACAACCTATCCTGAAAAATGATCCCTCACTCTCACAGATCTTGGGAGACAGACCAGTCCTTGCTTACAGACAGCCCCCCAACCTGAAGCAAATACTCACCAGCAACCACACACCACACAACAAAAACACAAACCCAGGAACCTATCCTTGCAACAAACCCTGGTGCCAACTCTGTCCACACATTTATTCAAGTGACCCCATCATAGGACCTAATCACATTAGCCACGCCATCAGGGGCTCGTTCACCTGCACATCTATCAATGTGATATATGCCATCATGTGCCAGCAATCCCCCTCTGCCATGTACATTGGCCAAACCAGACAGTCTCTATGCAAAAGAATAAATGGACACAAATCTGACATCAGGAATCATAACCTTCAAAAACCAGTAGGAGAAGATGTCAACCTCTGTGGACCCTCAATAAAAGATCTAAGGGTGGCAATTTTGCAACAGAAAAGCTTCAAAAACAGACTCCAAGGAGAAACTGCTGAGCTTGAATTAATATGCAAACTAGATACCATTAACTTGGGTTTGAATAGAGACTGGGAGTGGCTGGGTCATTACACATATTGAATCTATTTCCCTAAGTTAAGTATCCTCACACCTTTTTGTCAACTGTCTAAATGGGCCACCTTGATTATCACTAAAGGTTTTTTTTCTCCTGCTGATAATAGCTCATCTTAACTAATTAGCCTCTCACAGTTTGTATGGCAACTTCCAACTTATCTGTGTGTGTCATCTCTTCTTACTATACGTTCCATTCTGTGCATCCGATGAAGTGGGCTGTAGCCCACGAAAGCTTATGCTCTAATAAATTTGTTAGTCTGTATGGTGCCACAAGTACTCCTGTTCCTTTTGTTCTGGGTGAGTTTGGTCTTTGAGTAGGTTCCTAAGACTGGGAAGGGGGTCCTTTTGATCTCCCAGTGCCTAGTGTTCACGCATGTACTTGCTTGTTCATACCGGGGCTGGCTACCATCTGAATAAACCGTCATGGGATGTGGTGAGAGCCATGTTAATCCTGGGGTTGGTAGTGAGGAGTGGAAGGTGGAGCTGGCCTGCTGAATAGTAGGTCAGAGGGAGAAAAAAATAAAACAAAGTATTTTAACAAAATCCCTGAAGGAAGCAAGTGTGTTCTTCATTTATTGGTGTTTAATATTGTACTTCTATCGATTACTTTTAAAAAAAAGTCTGAGACTTCTGGATAGCCATGAATGCTTACAAATCAGAAAGCTTTTGTTTATTTCAACAGAGAAATGAACACATCAGTCATGGGGAGAGACACTTGATAGACTATTACTGACTGACCAAAGCCATATATTCTTTACACACACACAGTTATAGCCAGTAAAAACCAATAAATTCCCTCTTCTAGGGGAGGTAAGAGACATTTATTACATTTGGTATTTAAAAGAGCTAATGTCTCAGTCTGTCTCTCTCTCCCTATCAGGAAACACAAAAGGCAAGATTTACTGGCCAACAGGGCTACTCCTCACACTGAGATGATTAACAACCAAGCAGGGAGAGGGAAGTGAGGTTGTAAATGTGGCAACAGTGGAGTCATAAAAGGTAGATCAAAGGAGAAAAACCATGAAATAGAAAGTACTTGGTGTGCCAGTAGCATTATCAGACTAAGGACTCGGGAGTCCCCAAAAACTCAATCAGCAGCACCAGGATGTGTATAAGGTTTGTTCTTTTTATCTTATGAAATTTCAATAAAGATAGCTTTATAAATTTTACAATTACAGAGGTGGAAGTACTCTTGCTTAGGGGAGACTTGCTATGGTGAAGCTTAAGAAACCCTGTATTAGCTTGTGGAACAGTGCAGTGGTAAAAGGATTTTTAACAAAATTAATTAAAATGCCAGTGCAGGAGCAACTCGATATATTTACCTTCAGCTCTAAATACATTTTTCCATGTTGAAGTTTTCAGAGGGAAACCAGTCCAATGTGTGTTTTATGGATTTATTAAAAGGATATGACACTAAGCAAATATCTCATGAACCAATCTACTTCTAATTTCTCTAATCCAATATAATGCAATGATCAAATTAGGGTTGTAATTGAAATTAAATCAATAGATCAATGGTTCAATTTATCTGGCTGACCAATTACTACAATGAGTAGTGACATCAATTTATTAGGTTAACACAAGAATTACTTCAATGCTTCACATGAAAGGTAAGAAAGAATGCCTTTATTTTAGTCTAATCAATTGGGCTAAGAGTCTGCAAAAAGCAGTTGCTGACTCTCCCCTTTGTTTTAAGGAAGGCTAACAGATTTCTTTATAGCTTACCACTTCCGTGTTCCAGCTGAGGCTGTGTCTACACTGCACACCTTACGATGGCACAGCTGTGCCACAACAGCCATGCCATTGTAAAGTATGCAGTGTAGCCGCTCTTTGTCAGCAGGAGAGAGCTCTCCTGGCAACAAAATAAAACCACCCCCAATGAGAGGTGGTAGCTTTGGCAGTGGAAGAATCTCCCACTAATAAAGTGGTGCCCACCCCGGTGCTTTTCATTGTTAAAACTTTTGTCATTCTGGGGGGGGTGTTTCTTTCATGCTCCTGAGTGACAAAAGTTTTAACGATGAAAATGAAGTGTAGACGTAGCCTTAGGGTCAAGCAGTCTCCATTGTCTATGCTCTCTCTCTGAGAAGCTTTCTGGGATGGCCAGTGGGAGAGTGGATTCCCTTTAACGGGCCATCAGCGCGCCTGGCTATTCTGTTGTACCTGAAAGGCTGGTTGTAGGTGTTCCCAACTTCACAACATATTACACCCACCCACCCACACCAAAACTGCATAACTCCACATATGATAACATATACAATCCAATAGGATATTAATGTTCAACAGATAGACTTTTTTAAAATGATACCTCACAAGGCATAGTTTGTGTAAAAAATAATAATATATAAAATATAGACAGTGGTAAATATGGGTGTTCTAGGGTGCTGCTTTGAAGTAGAGAGTCACAAAGCTATTAACTGTCTTTACCTTGCAGGTAGAGAATAGGTGCACCCCAGTCCAAGAGTGCCTTTGGAGCATTCCCCTGTGATATCCAGACCCTGACACTGGCTACTCTCAGAAATCCCAGCTCCTCTGCCCCAAAGGAGTAAGGTACCCCTGTTTTACTTTAAATCACTGCTCCTGTACAACGCACAACACCAGAGGTGGATTTACAGTGAAACACAGGGTGCCCTGGCATGGGGACTCAGGGCTGGGCAGCTGTGGGGGCAGAAGTTTAGTCCTGCTGGCTCCTGGGGCTCCTGCTTCAGGCTCAGCAACCAAGCTTCCCCACCTTCTCCCCTGACCATGCCGCGTTCCCGCCCCTCCTCCTCCCTCCCAGTGCTGCCCCCGTCATTGAACAGCTGTTTGCCAGTGCTCCGTGTGCTACGGGGGGAGGAGCAGAGCTACAGTGCACTCCAGGGAGGAGGCGGAGAAGAGCAGGGGTGTGGCCTTGGGGAACGGGGTGGAATCAGGGCAGAGCAAAGTGGGGCCCCCACACTCCCCCTACACATACCTGCCCCCTCCCCCAGCCATAAGCCACTCAGGGCAGGGGGATGGGATCACCCCCATGACCACAGCCCCCTGCCCTGACTCCTGCAACCCCACCACACACCCCTCGCACCAAATGGAAGCTCCTGCACCCCCCCCATTCATTCATTCATTCATTCATTCATTCATTCCCACCTGCACCTCTCCAACCAAATAGGAGCTGCCCCAGGTAATCGCTCCACACCCCAATCTCATGCCCCTAACTCCCTCCCAGATCCTGCACCCCTAGCCCTGATTCCTGCACGCGCCCCTCCCCACCCACACACATCCCCACCTGCACCCCTCGCACCAAACAGGAGCTGCCCCAGGTAAGCACGCCACACCTCAACCCCCGTCCCAGCCCTGAGACTCCTCCCACACCGTAACTCCTAGCCATGAGCAGAGGGTCCCAAAACCTCCAATTGCCAGAAGCTGGGATTGGACTACAAGGCATGGATCACTTGATTGCCCTGTTCTGTTGATTCCATCTGAAATGTCTGACATTGGCTGTTGGAAGACAGGATACTGGGCTAGATGGATTACTGGTCTGACCCAACATGGCAATTCTTATGTTAATCCCCAGGAACTGGTTTTGCTCTGAATGCAAAATCAAAAAATTAGAGAAACTACATTTGGAAAGGCCTGCTTGGTCATCCAAAAACTATATTCCCTGCCAGTGCTGGATTTTTATATTTTGTACAGAATTTGTACATTTTGTGCTGAACAGAGACCCATTGCACTGGTTTGTCACATAGATCTCTGTTAACTTTAGTGTTCTGATGATGATTCTAATGACAATACATTCCCTTTGTGTGCCACCATTGCTGTTTGATCTTGATTTTCTATTTTGTTGGGGGCAAGTTCAAACTCCTTTATCTTTGTAAATGTTTTATTTCTTGTCAAAGACCTCTTTTTTTTATAAGCACATAATTAATTGAATACTTTTGATTTTAAGGTGCATTTGTTATCTTTTACCCTCTGTTAGACATTGAATTCTAGAGACCAGTGAGAGTAGTTTCTTAGGATTCTTCTGTGTATCAAATAAGTTATAATTAGTGATTTAATTCAAATCTTTATATATGTGGAGAATGTTATCAAAAGAAAATATCAAGGTAAAAATACCCTTTCCCTTTAAACCACTCTGACAGGTACTTTTATCTACAGGTACTGCCACCATGCAAACAATGGGGTGTGAAATGCGAAGTGCACCAAAGAGTTGCACTGTAACTGCCCCATGTGGACATTACTGGCACAAGCTAAAAGCTACCTTGGTTTTTTGTCAACATAGTCCTCTTTCAAACAGGACTGCATTAATGTGACCAAAGTATCTAGATGAATAGAGAAGAGTTGCAGCATGCTCTGAAGATCACCGTAGTTAGGCTTCCTTAGACAAGGGGTTGGTGGGGAAACTATTTCTGGACTCAACAGCCATCTGTTGAGAATGCCTTGTGCCCAGTGCCCTGTTGTACAAATCGGCAGCCTGTCAGCTCCTGTTCCCCAACTCTAAACCATTGCATAAGAGGATGGAGATGCACCTACCTCCCTGTAGCAATATAGTCATATCAAACCATCTATATTTCACATAGAAAAAGTCATTACCCCATTTTATAGTTGGGGGAAAATGTAGGCAAAGAGAAGTTAAGGTCTATGTTTTGAAACGAGTTTGCTAATTTTGGATGCCCAAATTGAGACATCAAGGAGTCTGAGTTTTGAGAATGGCTGAGCACCTACAACATACATTTGAAGAAAAAAAAACAAGTTGTGAATTCTCAGATCTCTAAAGCTGACTCTAAAGGCTAGACACACAAAAGTACTTAGGTGCCCAGCTGCTGCTTTAGGTGCATAAATTCCAGAATTAGGCACCACTGGTATTCACAAAACCCCCACTCAGATGCCACCAAATGCTGTAGGCACCTAAACTTGCTATGTGCCTAAGTTTTTTTGCCAAGGCCTCAGTGCCCATGTTTCTACCTCTGAGCAGGTCTACTACTGCCTCACTCTAGGTGTGCAGATACTAAGCCCCAGTGTGATCCCCAAACTGGGGATAAGATAGGCATTCCCCTGCTTAACTCATCTGTGGACACGAAGCTTGTAAGTATGCGCAGAGCAAGCTCATACAAAAGGGAGCAGCAAGCCCCCTCATAACTTTTCGCCCAATGGCTAGGGTACTCACCTGGAATATGGGAGATCAACAGTTCAAATCCCCCTCCTCCTCTCTGTCTGAAAGGGGAGAAAGAATTTGAACAGGGAATCTACTGCCTCTCAGGTGAGTGCCCCAGCCACTGGGCTATGGGATATTCTGTTGCTGGGCTTCTCCAGCCTCTCCTGTAAAAGTTGTTGCACTGTGGATAAATAATTGGAGCAAGAGCACTGAATCGTGGATCTCCTACATTTTGGGTAATTACCAGGCAATAGCGTTCTTCTCATTCTTGTGTGAGCTTTCACTTTTTGTCTAGTCCAGTGACTCTGTATTTATCCATATTGGAACAGCTTCAACTGGAGATTGAGGGACTAAAAGGGAGAATGAGGGGCTAAAAATCATGAGGGAGATCTCTTCCCCTCTCCCCCAGAGTTGCAGTGCCTAAGTTCCTTTGTGAATCTAGTCCTAGGTGTCTCAAATTAGGCACCTAAATTAGTGAGTATTCCTGAAAGTGTATCTGTAAATTACTTAGGATGCATTGTGATCTTGTGGCTACCTGTAAAAATGGAAGTCAAGAGGCCTGTGTCCAAATCCTCGTTCTGACAGTGATTTAATGTGTGACATTGGGCATTTCAGTAAACTTATCTTCGCTTCAGTTCCCCCATTTGTAAAACAGAAGAAAATATTTACCTCTTTGACATTGGCAATTTGAGGCCCAATGAGAGAAAATACTTTGCTGTTATATAGGAATATTAGAGCAATGGCAGAAGAGAGAAGATTGGGGGGAGAAGAACTCTAGTCTCTCTGCTTATTCACCTCTCTACCACAAGGCTTTTGGGGCAACTCCCTCTTTTCCTCCAATTTTTCAAAACTCCTATGTTCAAATTTTCACACACAAGTAGCTCTTCAACTTTTTTGTATATTTCACTGAAAACAAGTTTTATAAAAATCTGAAATGTCATGGGTGAAAAATCAAAAGTGCAATAAAGTATCACAAAAAATTTCATTAGTTTTTTGTTGGTTTGTTTGCCATTTTCACCTGGGTATACTCTTCTGGTATATTTCAAATTATAATGTGTATAGATAATAATTCAAACAATTCTTTATTATTTCTACTCTGTACTTCAGTGCTGCATATATAAGCTGAGTCTCCCCAACAGATAAAGGGTTTGCTTTCTGAGACCTCCAGATCACTCCATAATTTTCTTCTATCTCTTGTGCTTGATTCCAAACAGGGGAGGCAATGGATCACAAAATTTTAGCAATCTACAAATTAATATATTCTCTGAATCATGAATGAGAAATACTGAATAGTACTGTTCCTACTACTGATTTTGTTGAACCCTATTTCTTTACCTCTTTCCAGTTTGATGTACTTTGACCAGTTATTCTGAGTTCATGGAAACCAAGTCAACTGATCTTGTACCTAAACTATAGAAGCAAGAGAACATGTTTATGATTTCCCTATTTTCATGTAGATTTTTTAACGAAATTCTGAAAATATGGGAGGAGAGGTACCTAGCTGGTGACTGGTAAAAAGCAAGCCAAGTTTTAGGCATATTCAAGGCTTAAGCTGAGGTTCAGGCCCATCTTTACTTTGTCTGAACCAGTTCACCTCTGTTTGTCTACTCTCTTTCCTGTTTTTAGTAGAAACTGAAGGAAAGCAGTTATTGAATACTTCACCAACACCAGTGTCCGCCAGTTTTTGTTTCCACTCATTATTCCACTCATTAACAATTATTTCTTCCTCATAGACACGTCCCCTAAGAGCGGAACCATCATGTTCATCATTGATCCCATTATGATTGAACATTTTACATGCAAGTTCAAAGCTTAAACTGATAAAGCTTAAGCAACAGCTACTGAGTTCCATGTTCTATCCTGGGGATTAATGACTGGTGGTGAGATGTTGATGGCCCATAGAGAAGTTGAGGGTCATTAACCCTACCCTCCCTATTAATTTCCAGGAAATGTACTTCATGGAAGTCCATTAAAAGTATTAAGAACAAAAGTTCTACACTATCATTTTTGGTGGGCTTTATATTGTTGCTTGCTTATAACATATTGAGCATTATGGGATGCCTAGTTTTCTGGGCACTATTACAGAATTAATTGTTCAATGCACCAGTCAATCTGCTTGTATGAGTTGTTTGCTGTTCATTCATAATTTTTTTTCCAAAACAAGTCATAAAATTAATGTTAACCAATAAATCTTTCTGCACAAAATGTATCATTTCAATCTACACGCTAATGAACAGACTTGAAAAATTATATGTTCCAGTAAGAAAATAAATTGCCCTATTAAAGGCTTAATATCATTCATCAATATTTGATTTGTAGCAACCATCAATAATAAATGTCAGCACAGTCCAGTGATTTAAAATAATTCCTCAGTAATTTCTTACATTTTTACTCAAATAATCATTATTTCCGCATCCTTAGTTCTTAGACTCTTTAAACTTCTTTTCTAAGATGAGAAGAATCCCAACCAATGCAAGAAACTGCTTTCCCTCTATATAGTTTTGGGACCTCATTGTCTTTGACACCCAACCCCAATGCATCATCATCATTGCTTTGTCAGTAGAGGTGCTATTGATTACAGTCTGTTGGTGTGTGTTCTGCTAGGCTTGAGTCAGGGCATTCATAATGGAGGGTGACTGACAGTGGAACTCACTCCCTCCGCTGGTCTGTTAGCACCTACGGCTTTTTGCAGTGTGATGAAAAGTTCATGTTTTCAGCCAAGCCTTTGCCAGATGGGTCTAAACTAATGTCTACACATAAATAACAATAGCAGCATAGCTGCAGCGCTCAGTGCAGACACTACCTATGTCAGTTGAGGGATTCTCCCATTGGCATAGGGAATCCACCTCCCCAAGAGGTGGTAGCTATGTTGATGGGCAAATTCTCTTGTTGATCTAGCGCTGTCTACACTGGGATTAGGTCGCCAGAGCTATATCTCTCAGAGATATGGCTTTTTCACAGTCTTGAGACATGTAGCTATGCTGATGTAAGTTCCCAGCATAGTCTAGCCCTTAGGCAATGTCTTCTGATCTCTCATTTGCTTGGTGTCTGATTATGTGGAGCAAAGTTAGTACTGACAGCCATTATGTTTGCCTTATGTAAGATACTCCTGGATGCACTGTGGGCCTCAACATGTTTCTGCTGAATTCAAGTAAGGAAAGGGAAAGAAGATAATAGAAAGAGATTTAATAGAGAAGGGAGAAGTTTGACAAAGGGCAAAAGCAAAAATAAAACCAAGCAAAACACCAAATTGGAAAGGGAGAAAATATGGAACCTAAATAAGAAATTAGGAGTGTATAAAAATGGAAGAAAATATCGGAAAGGAAAATAGGACCTTGAAGGTAGAGCAGATATAAAGAAAGTCTTTGAGGGGGACAAAAAGAAATTTAGAAAAATGTTAAAACAGAAAAATTACTGAGGTAAAACAGATTCTAGAGAGGATGGAGGTAAAGATGCACCAAAATATACTTTTAAAATTAAAAAAAGAAAGAAGGACAAAACCCAATGGAAACGGAGCCAAATTCTTTACTTATCTTCATCCGTGCAACCCTATGGAATGCTATGGATTTGTCTAGGTGCAACTGAAAGCAGAATTTGTCCTTCTGAGTTTATTTTATAAAGGTATATCACAAAATGTTGTCAAAACACACATTGGCTTTTACATACTAGAACATGAGGACATGATGGAGGAGGAGGAGGGGCTAGTGAGATCAAGTGTGGGGTTGTTGAGGGCACATGAGGACAGGAGTTCAGTCTTCCTTCTCTTTAAGGCCGAATAACCAATCTAACTATTTCTGTCTATTTAGGTTCTTTTAACGATTTTAAGGCTGATTCCCAAGGGTCCTGGAGGGACAGAATTTTTGATAGTAGGCCTTTACCTCTGGAATTAAGAACTGCAAGAAATTCATTTAGGCCTGAACCTACCTACATTCAGGTAAGTTACTTGCTCCAGGTTTTAAATAAAATCCCTCATTTTCCTCCTCATATTGTTAAAAGGTCTTCCTTTTCCTGTCCTTTTTAAAGTGCTTTAGGAAGTAGTTAGATGTTAATTTTTATATGAAGGAAATGTTTTAAACTTAATCTAAGCCATGTATGGTGCCCCCAGATACTGCCTGACTTAGTGCTGTATAAAAGCTTGCGATGAATTATTTTTGATTGTAAAGTACAAACAATTCCTACCATTTATCCTCTGATCAGGGCAAGTAAGGAGAATCAAGCATCTTTATCATGGAGTATCTCTGCGGAAATATAGATGTCGTGTTACTTAGGGTTCAAATACACGAAGATTCAATTGCTTCACTTTTTCCTCATTAATTACAACATTTAAAATGTGGTGTAGCATGCTAATTTATAACAAAATAGGTAAGTAACATGTGCCTCCCTGGAAAGAATAACAAAGTTAACGCAGAAATCAATAAACCGTCATTTCCTAGAATGCCAGTGATGTTAATAGTCCAATTAAAAGGAAAAAGATTTCCAATGCCTCTTAAAGCAACCTATTGGGACACAGCTAGGGATCTTGGAATTCTGCAGCAAAGAGGAGGGAATACTGTGGCCGATATTTGGTGCAATGATAATGAGAAACCTGAGGATCAACTGTTCGCTGAAGAATGGCAGCTCACCTGAAACAAGTGAGTGCCTACTAATTTATTATTATTATTATTAATTGTTTGTCTTCTGGTAGCACCTACAAACCCCAGTCATGGACCAGGACCCCACTGTACCCCAAAGAGCTTGCAATCTAAGTAAATTATAGTGGACAAGAGGATCATGCACACTATCATTAAGACCAAGTGCCAGGGGTTCCCTATATTAAAAACCCTGCTACTCAACCTTAGTTACATGCACACAGCCTACTGAAATTCCTTTTCTATGCATAATTAGTTTTCTGTTTACATAATGTCCTTTACCTGTCTGGCCTTTAGAACAGATACAGAAGATAGACATAATTAAAACTAGCTTTTATACAAGTTTTAGAACAAGCATTCCAAGTGTTTTACAAAAGGGCAAAATCACAGAGCCAAGTTGGCCAACTGAAAAGCTTTAGAAAATGAACATCTTCATTACAAGTCTACTTATAAAACAAAAGATAGTCCAGTGCCATTGAGCAGGGAACTCAAAAATCTTAGTCTAAAAGGTTTAGGCTCTGATAAACTGAAGTTCATATTTAAGAACCATAGAGATGATCAAATATTATGGTCATGGAAGCCATCTAGACAGATTGATAATAGATACAAAACTAAGGGGAACAAATCATTCATTGTAGATCTCACTGCAAAACACATTTTAGATGAACATATCACAAAAAGATTACTTTGTATATCTGTGAGATGAAGTCAGAGGCATCATACTATGATTATTCATAGTATACTTCCCATTATTAGACATGAGTGTGGGAGGTTCTTTTGAATGTAACAGGATATTTGAACACAGCATCATCTTAGAAAAACAAAGCACTAACACACACTTATGTTTCTTCTGATATACTGTAAAATTACAAATTCTAAACTCTTCACTATCATAATCCTATCGATATTGTGGAATTCTAGTTTCAGAGCTATAGACTGGAGATAACTGGCTCAACCTCCAGATGATAAATGTTAACATTTTCAAATAGTGACAATCTTTTATTTCCTCAGTCGAAAGCAAGGTGTGATTGGAGATGTCATGCTTTGAGTGTAAATGAACAAGAGTGCCATCATGAGACATTCCTAATTATTTATTTGATTATTGAAACTGAAAACATGTACTTAAACATGCTGATTTTAGAGTAACTGCTAAATATCTAAATGACTTTTACTTGCAAATTGATTACTGTTACATATTGAGGGTTATTTAGTTTTATAAAGTACAGTGCCTTTGAACATACTGTACACCGTAGAGAGGGAATTCAGAAATATGCTAACGGAGTCCATTGAAATAATGTGAAACAAACATAATATGCACCTGACAGTACTCACTAGAAATCCCTGCAAAATAATTATTATTCATGCAGAAAATTCTTGACCGGCGGTGTGTTCGTTTAAATTTTCATTGAGATAGGTACCTATCTCAATCTTCAAACATCATCTCCTGACTTCTGAATTGGTTGAAAATAATGCAGTTTTTCAAGATGTGCATAGCTGCATTTCTTGTAAACATCCTACCTGGCCAAGGTGATTTGTCCTTTGTTTTCTAAACACAACATGTAAAAGGAGAAATTATGCTTAAACCTGTGGTGTTTTAAAACAGAAAATAGTTTGAATAGTTTTCTTTGTCAGTCAAATGACTTATTCATTCTCTCTACTTTTTCTATTTATTTGACGTTTGTCAGATACAGGATCAAATTCATTAGACATATGTATAAACACTGATTAAAAAGTAAATTGATTTAATGATTCTATAAACTCAAAGCAATTTCCAGTTTGACAGGCATAATTCATTTAATTTACATGTATCTCAGCTTAGAAGCAACTGAAACTGATATGATCTGCTCTCCGAGGCTGTTTCTATAATGGAGAAGAAGATAGTGGTAAAAACATCGGAATTTACTGGAGTCTTGTATAAATTAAAGCTCCCACAACTAGGAATTTTTGAGCAGAGCTGGTCAGAAATCTTGGGGGAGGGTGGTTTGTGAAAAATCTTCATTCCCATATTTGTTAAAATTTCATTTTTAGGAATTTTCCAACAAGGTCTACAGCTAAGTAACAACTGGCAGTCCACAGATGCTTTTGTCTCTTATTGATCAAGAAGCTCAATCTATAAAAATTTAATGAGACTCCCCTTTACCAAAGATGATATTACCCTTTAATCCTCTCATTGCAACAAACACGTTTAGGTTCTTACAAACAGATGTTTCACAGGAGACAACCTGGACAATTAGATCCAACCATATTTTAGAATAGTCTCTGAGAAAGTTATTTCCTTGCCATCTGCTAATATAACTTCTTCCTTTCTGTTGTCTCTGCTGTTATCCTTTCCAGTCTTATCTCTAGGGTACCACATGAGGCAGGAGCTCCTCTAGCTCCTGTGTGGGAGAGAGATAGCAAAGCCAGGTTTCCCACATAATTCCTGCAGACCCAGCACATCGTCCTAGCAGTCCACCCCCAATTTTGGGGGTACCACCTGGGGTGGGAGCCCTAATCTTATTGGGGGAAAAGAAGGCCAGGTCAAGCTCCCCCTAATCACTGTCTGGACCCAAGCCATAGCAGTTGTGGCCCATTTAACATGGGATTACAGCCTTCCCCAGGTGCTAGTGAATTTAGTAGTTCAAATGAGAAATTAATAGCAAAGTGCTGAAAGTTCAGGGTTCAAACCGTGCTGATGACGCGTGATGGGGTTTGTTACAGTTCTAAATGATATGATTTGTACAAATTTCCTTTTTTTTAAAAGGAAAGGAACCTAGTAAATTACATACAAAAATATCCTGCATTAAATAAACACACATTATTTGTGTTGCAAAGACAAGCACTCAAAAGGTAGGAAATGCCAGATTCCGAGTTGACCATGCAGCCTTACTTCAGTCCCTGCATGCAACTACATTATAATACAGTGTTTTTAATTCCATGATCCTGTCCTATTTTTGTCCAGTGGACCACTGCTTCATTCAGTGCACAGGTGGACCACAAGGGGGCAGAATAAAGGTACACAGGCAACCATAATTCTGATATTTCCTAACTTTCAAGTGCTTGACTTTACAACCTAAATGTTTTTAACAGTGTTTTTGTATGTCATACGTGTGTGTGTGTGTGTATATATGTGTATGTATATATATATATATATAAAATATAAATCACATTCCTTTAAAATGCCTTAAAGAACATTTGGTGAATATAGGCAGAGTACACTCTCATTTGTCTACTGGGATTATCCCAAGGTCTAAGCGTTCTGAAGTCTACCATCTTTTGGGAAGATCCCTACTTCTTGCTGGAGGGTGCATAGTGCATTGCTACCTCTGCTCCACATGTCTCTCGATTAGGTCTTACATGGCCTGCATCACCATAGTATCTGAGCACCTCACAATCTTTAATGTATTTATCCTTACAACGCCCCTGTGAGGTAGGGAAGTATTATCCCTGTTCTACAGATGGAGAACTAAAGTACACAGAGACAGGTTGCACAGGAAGTCTTTGGCGGATAAGGGGATTGGACCTGTCTCCTGACTTTCTTGTGAATGCCTTACATGCTGAACCATCCCTCTTTACATGAATCTCTGCCATACGCAGCGTCTTTTGCAGGGGTTGAGCTCTGGGGTAGAAATGATCCTACTCAGATGGCTCTTTCCACTTCCACGCAGGGTGGGAGATACCCATACACAGGTGGTCTGTTGCCTACACTCAGGTGAAATGATCATGCCCTGGATTGATTACTTCTGCATGCTCTTACGCTATCGGACAGAGTGATATACATCAATGATGCATACGTTTGCATGGAAGGTTGAGATAGAAGTGGAAGGCAAACCTGCTGAAAGTCTCTAGGAAAGAATAAAAGGGGTAAAAAATAAGCCTGATGTCATGGTGGGTGTCTACTACAGACCACCTAACCAGGAAGAAGAGGTGGATGAGGCGCTTTTTAAACAGTCAACAAAATCATCCAAAACAGAGGCCTTGGTGATGATGGGGGACTTCAACTGCCCAGACGTAACAGCAGGACACAGATTATCCAAGAGGTTCTTAGAATGCATTGGGGATAGCTCTTTATTACAGAAGGTGGATAAAGTGACTAGGGGAGAGGCTATTCTGAGAAATCTATCCTAGATGAACCTCATATAAATGGAAAAGGAGTACTTGTGGCACCTTAGAGACTAACCAATTTATTTGAGCATGAGCTTTCGTGAGCTACAGCTCACTTCGTCGGTATGCATCTGATGAAGTGAGCTGTAGCTCACGAAAGCTTATGCTCAAATAAATTGGTTAGTCTCTAAGGTGCCACAAGTACTCCTTTTCTTTTTGCGAATACAGACTAACATGGCTGTTCATAGAATATCATAGAATATCAGGGTTGGAAGGGACCCCAGAAGGTCATCTAGTCCAACCCCCTGCTCGAAGCAGGACCAATTCCCAGTTAAATCATCCCAGCCAGGGCTTTGTCAAGCCTGACCTTAAAAACCTCTAAGGAAGGAGATTCTACCACCTCCCTAGGTAACGCATTCCAGTGGTTCACCACCCTCTTAGTGAAAAAGTTTTTCCTAATATCCAATCTAAACCTAAACCTCCCCCACTGCAACTTGAGACCATTACTCCTCGTAAAGCAGCTATCAAATCCCCCCTCATTCTTCTCTTCTGCAGGCTAAACAATCCCAGCTCCCTCAGCCTCTCCTCATAACTCATGTGTTCCAGTCCCCTAATCATTTTTGTTGCCCTTCGCTGGACTCTCTCCAATTTATCCACATCCTTCTTGTAGTGTGGGGCCCAAAACTGGACACAGTACTCCAGATGAGGCCTCACCAATGTCGAATAGAGGGGAACGATCACGTCCCTCGGTCTGCTCGCTATGCCCCTACTTATACATCCTAAAATGCCATTGGCCTTTGTCAAGGTTCCTCCCCCACTCTGAACTCTAGGGTACAGATGTGGGGACCTGCATGAAAAACCTCCTAAGCCTATCTTTACCAGCTTAGGTCAAAACTTCCCCAAGGTACAAAATATTACACCCGTTATCCTTGGACTGGCCGCTACCACCACCAAACTAATACTGGTTACTGGGGAAGAGCTGTTTGGACGCGTCCTTCCCCCCAAAATACTTCCCAAAACCTTGCACCCCACTTCCTGGACAAGGTTTGGTAAAAAGCCTCACCAATTTGCCTAGGTGACTACAGACCCAGACCCTTGGATCTTAAGAACAATGAACAATCCTCCCAACACATGCACCCCCCTTTCCTGGGAAATGTTGTATAAAAAGCCTCACCAATTTGCATAGGTAACCACAGACCCAAACCCTTGGATCTGAGAACAATGAAAAAGCATTCAGTGTTTTACAAGAAGACTTTTAATAAAAAATAGAAGTAAATAGAAATAAAGAAATCCCCCCTGTAAAATCAGGATGGTAGATATCTTACAGGGTAATTAGATTCAAAAACATAGAGAACCCCTCTAGGCAAAACCTTAAGTTACAAAAAAGATACACAGACAGAAATAGTTATTCTATTCAGCACAATTCTTTTCTCAGCCATTTAAAGAAATCATAATCTAACACATACCTAGCTAGATTACTTACTAAAAGTTCTAAGGCTCCATTCCTGGTCTATCCCTGGCAGAAACCAGCATACAGACAGACACAGACCCTTTGTTTCTCTCCCTCCTCCCAGCTTTTGAAAGTATCTTGTCTCCTCATTAGTCATTTTGGTCAGGTGCCAGCGAGGTTACCTTTAGCTTCTTAACCCTTTACAGGTGAGAGGAGCTTTCCCCTGGCCAGGAGGGATTTCAAAGGGGTTTACCCTTCCCTTTATATTTATGACAGCCTTCTTGGCAACAAGGGCACACTGCTGACTCATATCCAGCTTCTCATCCACTGTCACCCCTAGGTCCTTTTCCGCAGAACTGCTGCCTAGCCATTCGGTCCCTATTCTGTAGCGGTGCATTGGATTCTTCCATCCTAAGTGCAGGACCCTGCACTTATCCTTGTTGAACCTCATCAGATTTCTTTTGGCCCAATCCTCCAATTTGTCTAGGTCCTTCTGTATCCTATCCCTCCCCTCCAGCGTATCTACCACTCCTCCCAGTTTAGTATCATCCGCAAATTTGCTGAGAGTGCAATCCACACCATCCTCCAGATCATTTATGAAGATATTGAACAAAACCGGCCCCAGGACCAACCCTTGGGGCACTCCACTTGATACCGGCTGCCAACTAGACATGGAGCCATTGATCACTACCCATTGAGCCCGACAATCTAGCCAGCTTTCTACCCACCTTATAGTGCATTCATCCAGCCCATACTTCCTTAACTTGCTGACAAGAATACTGTGGGAGACCGTGTCAAAAGCTTTGCTAAAGTCAAGAAACAATACATCCATTGCTTTCCCTTCATCCACAGAACCAGGCTGTTACTCTGAAACCTCTCATATAAATGGGGTGCGCAACTGACTGGAAGGCAATACTCAGAGTAATTATCAATGGTTCACAATAGAGCTGGAAGGGCATATCAAATGGGGTCCTGCAGAGATCTGTCTTGGATCCGATTCTATTCAATATCTTCATAAATCATTTGTACAATGGCAGAGAGAGTGTATACGTATAATGTTTGCAGATATCCAGTTAGGAGGGGTTGCAGGAGCTTTGGAGGACAGGATTAGAATTCAAAATGATGTTGACAAACTGGAGAAATGGTCTGAAGTAAATAGGATGGAATTCAATAAGGACAAATCCAAAGTACTACACTTTGAAAGGAATAATCAATTGCACAAATACAAAATGGGAAATGATTGCCTATGAAGGAGTACTGCAGAAAAAGATCTGGGGGGTGTAGTGGATCACAAACTAAGCATGTGTCAACAATGTAATACTGTTGCAAAAAAAGGAAACCTCATTCTGGAGAACATCATAACAGGAAAATTTGTAAACAAGACACAAGAAGTAATTCTTCCATTCTGCTCAGCACTGATAAGGCCTGAACTAGAGTATTGTGTCCAGCTCTGGGCATCACACTTCAAGAAAGATGCAGACAAATTGAAGAAAGTCCAGAGAAGAGCAATAAAAATTATTAAAGATCTAGATTGGAAAAAATTGGGTTTGTATAGTCTGGAGAAGAGAAGACTGAGGGGGGTCATAAGTCTTCAAGTACGTAAAAGGTTGTTAGAAAGAAGGTGATAAATTAGTCTCCTTAACCACTGAGGACAGGACAAGAAGTTAAATTCCAGTAAGGGAGATATTGGGGTAAACTTCCTAAATGTAAGGGTAATTAAGCATTGGAACAAATGATCTAGCGCAGGTTGTGGGTGAAATTTCTGTCACTGGAGGTTTTGAAGAACACATTGGACAAACACCTGTCACAGATGGTCTGGCTAATACATAGTTTTATCTCTGTGCAGGGGACTGGACTAGATGATTTATTATGGTCCCTCACAGTCTTACACTTCTAAGATTCTGTATGTAACCTGGATGCAGAAGTTCTGAAAGTACATGTACTCAACAGGGAACTACAACTATGGCTAAAGTAAATGTATGTATTTTCAATATTAAAGGACCAATAATAGTATGTCAGAGTAGGCAGCTAGGTCCCCCTTTCCTTGAGCATTAAAGTAGTGCAGCCAGGCAAAAATCTTAATCCTAACAAGTTTTGCATTCCTAAGGGAGTAAGAAATATTTAGTAACACACAGAAAAAATAATTACTAGCTATAACCAATTTTGTCTACTGTGCCTCTCTGTGGAGGCAAAAACCAGAGTTTGATAACTTTGCACAGTAAAAGCTGTTTTTATCTGCATGTTGGGGGAATGGGAGTGCCGGTAAGTGAAAAATGCCAGTTAACTAAGAGGGAGCGAGTTTGGGTGCTGGAGAGGGCTCGGGGTTGGTTCACAGGAGGGGGCTCAGGGTGGCAGATTTGGGGGCACTCACCTCGCGTGGCTCCCTCCAAGCGGAGACCTGTCCCGGCTGCTTCTAGTTGGAGGTATGGTAGATGGCTCTGCATGTTGGCCCTGCCCAGAGCGCTGGCTCTGCAGCTCCCATTGGCTGGGAAACACGGCCAATGGGAGCTACAGGGGTGGCGCCTGTGGGTGGAGGCAACGCACAGACACACCTGCTATGCCTCTACATAGGAGCAGCTGGGACAGGTCGCCACTTGTGGGGAGCTGCCTAAGGTGAGCACTCCCGGATCTGGCACCCTGAGCCCCCTCCCACGAACCAACCACTTGCTAGCCCTGTGCCAACCAGGCTATAAACCGGACTTTCAATGGTGATCAGAAATGCCAGTGTCTAGAGCTTTCTGGTTGGTTAAAAGAAAATGGGTTAACTTCAAATCATTTAATTAATTAGCAGGTTGATTAAATCATCTAAATAATATGTAATAATATGCAAAGGCAACAATCTTGTTTAGTTAAGAATCCCAAAAGTAATAGGATATTACCAATTTAAAAGCAAGTTCCTATATTTAGAATCCAGCCAAATAACTGACACAGTTAGGATCAAATAACTCAGAGGTTAAGCTAATTTTGAGATTACAGCTGTGATGCCAATTAAGGCAGCCTGTCCAAATAACTGATGGTTAGAGAATAGCCAATCTCTTCTCCCCCAACATGGAGTTCAGTGAAACAGTCCAATACAATTCAACTTGTTACAATAATGTGCAAATGAAAAATTTAGGTGAAAATAACATTAAACGTACCCATAAAATATATATGTGATCTTTTGGAGAGCAAAGTTGTTTAACTTTGAACTGCTTTAGGTATTTGAAGAACTATTTTATAGGTGCCTTTCTCACATAAATCCTGTGGGTTTGAGAAACGTTCTCTCTCTCAGCCACCTGCTGGAGTCAAGAACAAATGTAAGAATGCTGGTGTGTGTTATTTGCAGCGGCAGGAAGGAGCAGCACTGCTGCACATCGACCTACTGGTTTGGTCCCACGGTCCCTTCAGTGAATTGTGATGAGGGGCCTGCTGGAACAAAACTGCGTGAGGGACATTGTAACCCCTACTTGCAGAGGAGGAATGCAGCACCACTCACTTAATTTTGGCCCCACGGCCGTTAGGACAGATGTGCTTTGGAGGCAAGCCTGAGTGAGCATACTAGACAGTGGGGAGGTAGGGGGCAGTGCTGCTGCTTTTCGTTACTGCCATAAGGCTGACTCCTGCCCAGGAACCTGCCTGGCTTTGCCCCGCTTCCAGTAGCCCGGGTCCTCTCTTAGGGGTGGGGAATGATACTGCATCTGGGCAGACTGGACTGGAAGGTGGGGGCTGAGCATGCCCTGGACTTGAGGCGCTGGGGCCAGTGACTGCAAGCAGGGATGGCTCTATTTGGATTGATGGTGGGTATCATTGGAAAAATCCAGAGGGCATCCCTGGTTGATCATGCTTCCATGGCTACACTACTATTTTTTGCACACTAGTTTGATGAGAGCTAACATGAGTACTGTATTTCTCCTCGAGTTTAGAATCCCATTCCCAGCTCCACAGTCAGACATACCCAGAGGGACATTCCTCTTTTACAGACAGATGCTTAAATCTTCCCCTTTATATTTTGCTACTCAGCAGTTCAACTTTGAACAAAACTTTCTCTCTCTCACTCACACACACACACAAAATCTGGGAGAAAGGCCTGCAATTTTCAGGTTGATCTGATTGTGCGTGGAAATGAAATGAAGGCAAATGTTTTGTTAAATAAGCTGAAGACCATCCCTTTTCTGTACAGAAAAGACTACAGATATTTGGAGTTAAATCCAAATCTAATTTGGCAGGGTAATTATATTACTATGCAATTCTGGAAAGCATGATCTCCCAGGGAAGGGGAGGAAATTACGTTTTGCTACAATTCGCTTTGTAACCAGAAACGTTCCTAAACTGATGAGTCAAAAGTGAAAATTAGGTGTATGCTTTCCAAGAGGTAATGAAATGCACACAGATTATCATTGACACAGAGTAAAATATGATATTTATTAACCCAGAACATAATTCCTATCTCTCAAGCCTAACTGCAGTAAGTAACCACTCAACAGTAATAGTTAAAGTGCTTAGATATTGTGAGGGGGCCCTAGAAGTTCCTACCTAATAATAAGAAGATAAGCAAGCATCATTGCCTACTATTATTAAATTTGGTTGGGGTTGGACTAGATAACTTCCTGAGGTCTCTTCCAACCCTAATCTTCTATGATTCTGTGATACCTAGCTCTATGTGGAAAAGAGAAATCAGAAAGATTTAGGCTAGAATTTTCAAAGGGGCCTACATGAGACAGGCACCCAACTTGATCTGAGCCTTGTAAATTTAAACCAGTTTAGTTAAACAAGTGCAAACCCCTGTGTTAACACACTAGGATTTCAGTTGGAGAGAGGCGTATTTTGGTTTAGGTTAAATTGATTCGGAATAGATTTAGGCTACACAATAGATTTAGGCTACATCCAGACTTCTCAAGTTGCAGTGGGGGAGGTTTAGATTGGATATTAGGAAAAACTTTTTCACTAAGAGGGTGGTGAAACACTGGAATGCGTTACCTAGGGAGGTGGTAGAATCTCCTTCCTTAGAGGTTTTTAAGGTCAGGCTTGACAAAGCCCTGGCTGGGATGATTTAACTGGGAATTGGTCCTGCTTTGAGCAGGGGGTTGGACTAGATGACCTTCTGGGGTCCCTTCCAACCCTGATATTCTATGATACACCTAGAGCTAGTTGAAATTTTATTGATGATACAGTTTTCCTGCAGAAAATGCTGATTGTTCAGAATCAAAACATTCCCTGGGATGTGTTAATTTATATTGAAACTTTTGATGGAAACCAGCCCGGATGGCTGCCTGCCTATCTGCCTGGTTTCCTGCCAATTCACACACCACTTCCAGCTTCTCTGCAGCTTGCCTGGAAGGCTGTGGGGAGTCCAGACTTCCAGGTTCCCCAGCTCCCAGAGTGACCAGCTCCATGGCTAGTGGGATCCTTGGCTCCACAGCTAGTAGGATCCCAGGGCTCCCCAAACTGCCCTCTTGGCAGACTGCCAAGCTCCCTGAGTGGCCAGCTTTCCCAGCTGGGGAAGCAAATAGTGCATGCATACGCACTCACCAGGCAAGCAACCAGCAAACCAAAAATGTCCGTTTCAGTTATCCCCAATTCAGAACAAAAATCTTGAATATTTTGTGGAACAGAAAACCCTCCTGTCCGCACAGCTCGAGCTAAACCAAAATAAGCTACTCTGAAACCAAAATAAGAGTGTCCACACAGGGATTTAACTAAATGAGTGCATGTTGTGTGTGTAGACAAGGCCACGGTGTGCCTTAGAACAGCACGTTGGCTCCCCACAAGATCAGATTTCTGGTGACCTAGTGATCAGACTTGTTGCCTAAAATTCACCACCTGGCCTGAATCATTCATTACAATTAACACCCTTTCCAATAATTGGCCAAGATTTTGACCAAATCTTCTATTTTTATTCTGCTTTGAACAGTGATACGGCATAACTAAACTAGCGTTATGGGAGATTGATTTACAGAAAAGGAAAACAAACAGTGACGCTGTTGATCACTTTTAAACAAGGAGCTAACTTAAGCTCTGCTTTACCAATGTTAAAGATTACTGTTTCCTCCAAGGGAACCAACCATGCTGGGCCACCCACAGTAGACTCCTATAGCATGCACCCGCAGTAAATTCTTCCCACCCTGCCCCCGCCCTCTCTTTCAAAGCCCTGCACAACTTCAACTCAAGCCTATATCTTTATTTCTTATCATGTCCTTCCTCACTCCTTCTGCTCCCTCTGTGATGCAAGTCACACAGCCCCCTTCATTTCTTTTTCCCATTGCCGTCTGCATGGCTCTTCCCCCAGGGTCATCAAATCCCAGTATTCTATGTAGGGCCCCACCCTTTCCTTATTCCTTCCACAATGCCTACAACCACTAACCTATTAATTGTTGCAAGGAAAGGGGAGGGAGAGATGAAAACAAAGAAACACACAGACAACTACAAAACAATTAGCAAAATAATAAAATTTCCAAATGCGCTCCACTCCCATTCATCCAGTATCTCACTGGAGTGGACCCTAAACTAATTACAAAAACAGGTGTAGCCTGGTCTTTAATTAACTCCTCCTCATTTTTCTATTTGAGTTCTTGTTTCTCTCTCCTCTTTAAAGAAACTAGTGAGACCCTCTCCTTAAGTGCCTGTTAACCCCCAGCAGTTCAGCTCTCATATATTTCTTTTGTATACTGCTTCTTTCAGTTTTACTTTTTAATATATTGTACATTATTTAAAATTATTCCAAAATAATCCTCTCCAGCTTCTATGGACAATGACTATTCAATCATGTCAGAGCCAAAACATCTTTCAGTTATTTTAGTGAGCAACCAATGTGCTTTACGGAGCAACGCAGAAGCAATTAGCACAGCATCCCAACAGTAATCATCACTCTAGACTCACAAAGGACCCTGATGATCCTTCTTTTCGGAAATAAAAGAGACAGCTTTTGTGAAGAGGGAGTAATAGCTCGTTGACTGAGATGCAATGAGATGGAAAAAATGGTTTCGGAGCTAGCTCATTTTCAAAGAAGTTACCATGCTGTTTAATTTCTGTGACGTTTGAGTTCACAAACTCAATAATGTCTGTGATGTCTTTCCTCTAAGCTGCAATAGCTGAAAGCAGGGCTATTCTGGTAGATCTACGCTGTGGTGTTGCTCAATATTTAAAGCACAATAGTGTCCAAAGGCTCTAATGAGGATTGGGGCCCCATGTGCTAGGAACTGAACAAATATATACAAAACAATTGTCTCTGCCCCAAGAAGCTTCCAATCTACATAGTTATGTTGTTACCAGAAATCTTGTCAGAATCACAAGGTGGCAGATAGCACTGTCAGTTTTTATCTGTAATTTAAACAATGGTCTTCACATATTGCAGCAGCAGAAATTTCCCCAAAAGTTCAAGAAAGTAAGAACTCAGAAAACTGACACTGTGTAATGTTGTGTAAACTGTGGCTTGTTCCCAGCTGGGAGTATTAACTGTCCAATATGAGTAAATGTGACCAAAGGCTATCTTGACCTGTCAACACATTATATAAAATTGTTTTATAAAAATGAGCACAGGTTATAGTTAAAGAAATTATTTGGAAACAGAAATGAGAGAAATTGTCTAAAAGGTGAAAGTAAGGCAGCCTCTTCCTTCAGCACAGAAGCATCACCATGAACGAGGCTGCCAAAGGGCTCTACTCTAATACGAGGAAGGAGCCCTGAGCCTCAGCCCTGCTCCTCCAGCGTTCGCCACCACTTGCTGATCAGGAGGCCACTTTATAACTCCCTTCTCTCCACCTCTCTTCCAAAGCAGGAAAGGGCGACAGGGCCATCATGACCAGACAGACTACTTATTTGAAGGAAGTGGATGTCTGATGCCACTGATATTTCCTCCTGCTGGACTCAACCCTACCTGCTATTGTTGTCATTGCTGTTACTATTTCCATTGCTGGTAAGCTCATCTGTTCAGGAGACAGAACTTTCTTGGGTGCCAGGCCAAAATCGTGGAATGAATTTCTCCAGGAACTAAAGACCCTCACAAACCTCACAAAGTGCAAGGCTTATGTCTTTGACCTTGCCACCTTTTCATAAATACATAGCAATGTGACTTTTGAGACACCACAACCACAAACAAACAAAAAATTCCCCCACCAAACCATACCAAAATAAGACACTGTACTGCACACACTTCTCCCCCTGGAGAGAGGATAGTAAACCAATACATGACAGATGTTTAATCATGTTGCTTAACGCGCTACTGGAAATCGCTCGGCTCCTACAGTGATGAGTGTGGTGGTATAAGAACCTATATAGAATAGAATGTACTCTGGATGGGTTTGAAGTGAAGACCTGGGATTAGGAGTTTCAAAAGCTCCTGGTAAAGTCACAGAAGTGTTATAACAGGCCAAAATGTTATTGAGATGTAAGGAAGTTCCCATATATGGATGTTTGGTTTTGGTTGTCTAATTTCAATGAGACAAAGTTGTCCCCACTTTTTGAACAGTTTTTTTTTCTCCAGATAGCACTTGGCAACTTGGTTGGGAAGGAGGAGAGGAAGAAGAAAAGTGCAACTTTGTAACACCAAGCTTCACCATCATAGTCCTCACTTGCTGAGACCCTAGGCTTTGCCATCTCACCATGTTCCTGATCCTGAGAAATGCCCAGACCACTCTAGGTGAGAAGGGAGCCAGCTGATAGCACCTTCTCCATTGAATCAAATGAACCTTGAGCGACACCTGGGATGTGAACCTGAGGTTGCTCCTTGTGGATGTCTGGCCATCACTTCAAGCTCAACATGGCTAAAACAAAGCTCTTAAACTTTCCTCTGCCCAAGCCCTCCCTGCTATCTCTTTCCTCAGTCACTGAGGACAACCCCTACCCTCCTGCCTGTCACTTACCCCGGTAATATGGGTATCACTTTCTACTCAGACCTTTCTGTAGGGCTTCACATCCAGGCTAAATCTTGCCAATTTTGTTTGCATAACATCTCTAAAATATGGCCTTTCCTATACTTCCGCATAGCTAAAGCTCTTGCCCAGGCTTTCATCATCTTACATCTCAATTACTAGAAAATCTTTTCTCTGGCCTTGTCAAATCAGTCTTGCCCCATTGATATCCATTCAGAATGCTGCTGTAAAGATCATTTCCCCAGCTAGTCACTTTGACCCTGTCACCCCTTGTCTGGCTTCCCCCACACCCTACTGCATCAAACATTAAGCTACTTATATTCATTTTTAAGGCTCTTCACAGCCTATCCCCATCATACCTATCATCGCTCATTCACTATCAGGATAGCAGCTCCTGCCTCCAATCGACCCATTTTGCCAGCCTCCATCTCTCACTTGCAATTTTCCAAACAAGCACCTTTGTGCTTTCTCCCAGGCTGCCTCTCATTTTCCTCTTCCAAATCCCTTGTTAAAACTCTCCTGTGCTGTGATGCCTATTAAAAAAAAAACTCAAATGGTTAGGCTGCTGGTATGCGGAGAAGAATGCTTATCATACTGACAAATACTGTTTCCTTGTACTCCCCCATTGGTCTGTCTGTCCGTCTGTCGGTTGTCTCTTGGCTTAAACTTAGTCCCTGCCACAAAGAGCTTACAATCTATCTTTTCATTCTGTTTGTACAGCACCTAACATAATGGGGTCCTGGTATATAATTAGTGCTCCTAGATGCTACAGTAGGACAAATACTATACAATAATCATATTATTTTCTCTCTCATAAACCTCTTTCTTCTGATGCCTCTCTCCAATCTTTGGCTCCTGGCTGATAAAAGCTTGGCTTAGCCAGTCTGGACAATTCTCCTGCTATGACCAGAAAAGCAAACTAAAAAATGTCTTAATCACCTGCTTGAGTTTGCCAAGTTCCGGTGTGACTACTGCAATTGTGCATAGGATTCTCTAGCAGCGTGAGATTGTGAAAATGAATAATCTTTTTTGATTTGAGTGACTTGCCAAATTCAGATTCTTGTATTTTTTTTCTAGTTTGAAGGAGAGATGATGGAATCTGGTACCTTTTGATGCAATCGTGTTTGTTTACAAAAAATGTACAAAGTCTTGTTTTCCTGAGGACAGCTGGAACCAAAATAAGGGGAGATTGTTTCTTTGCTTACAGCCCCAACACACACGCTTACCCAAACAATGCCCAGCCAATTTCCTCTTCCTTCATGGTTCAAATTCCTGGGTGGTCTCATATATGCCATTTTTTTAGGTGGCCGCTTAACTCTCACACAGCTATCTTAAATGAAGGGTAGCTGCCATACCCACCAGCTTCAAGGATGCTTCACTGAACCCACAACATTACAATTAGTACACTATCTCCTGTTTTACTTATTTAGGCCATGTCTACACTAGTGAGCTTTCAGCAACACAACTGTAGTGGTGCAGCTGTGCCGCTGTAAGATTGCTCGTGTAGCCGCTCTTTGCCAATGGGAGAGAGCTCTCCTGTTGACATAATAAAACCACTTCTATGAGCGGCAGTAGCTGCATTGGTGGGAGAAGCTGTCCCACCAACATAGTGCTGTCCATACCTGCACTTCTGTCGGTGTAAGTTATGTTGCTCAGGGGTGTGTTTTTTCACACCCCTGAGCGACATAAGTTATACTGACAAAAGTGGTAGTGTAGACATGGCTTTAGATTTCAAATTCCTCACGAGGAGAGAGGTGGGAGGCAGTTTGCCATTGGGAAAAGCACAAGCTAGATATTTCTTGCTAAAATTATGAGTAGTGAAATAGTTAAATGTTGAGATTTAAAGTGTTTTTAGCTTGCAGAGTTGGTAACCTATTGTGATGAATGGGGATAGCTCACACCACTGAACTATAGTTTCAGTGTTTGTGAGATTACAGGAAAATAACAATGCATCAATTTTTCATGTTCATGTTTTCAAGATTTTTCTCCACAATCAGAAGGGCCATGAACATTTAAAAAAAACTAGAAGCTTAGCTTCAGGATCAGTCTTCTACAGGGAAGGGAAGAATTCCATGGCAATTGTCATAAATGTAAAGGGAAGGGTAAACCCCTTTAAAATCCCTCCTGGCCAAGGAAAAATCCTCTCACCTGTAAAGGGTTAAGAAGCTAAAGATAACCTCGCTGGCACCTGACCAAAATGACCAATGAGGAGACAAGATACTTTCAAAAGCTGGGGGGAGGGAGAGAAACAAAGGGTCTGTGTCTGTCGGTATGCTGCTTTTGCCGGGGATAGACCAGGAATGGAGTCTTAGAACTTTTAGTAAGTAATCTAGCTAGGTATGTGTTAGATTATGATTTCTTTAAATGGCTGAGAAAAGAACTGTGCTGAATAGAATGACTATTTCTGTCTCTTTTTTGTAACTTAAGGTTTTGCCTAGAGGGATTCTCTATGTTTTGAATCTAATTACCCTGTAAGGTATCTACCATCCTGATTTTACAGAGGTGATTCCTTTATTTCTATTTACTTCTATTTCTGTTAAAAGTCTTCTTGTAAGAAAACTGAATGCTTTTTCATTGTTCTCAGATCCAAGGGTTTGGGTCTGTGGTCACCTATGCAAATTGGTGAGGATTTTTACCAAACCTTTCCCAGGAAGTGGGGTGCAAGGGTTGGGAGGATTTTTGGGGGAAAGACGTGTCCAAACTACGTTTCCCAGTAAACCCAGTTAGAGTTTGGTGGTGGCAGTGGATATTCCAAGGACAAAGGATAAAATTAATTTGTACCTTGGGGAAGTTTTAACCTAGCTGCTAAAAGTAAACTTAGGAGGTTTTCATGCAGGTCCCCACATCTGTACCCTAGAGTTCAGAGTGGGGAAGGAAACTTGACAGCAATTTTACAACTCTAGAATATATTGGCCTCTTTTTATAACTCATTAACCAGCCATAGAATATCTATGATGGGAGTTGGCAACATCAGAAAGTCGATGCATACCCCCCTCCACTGGAGGGGGCTCTGAGTATTCAGCACAACCCCAAAATGTTAGTGGAATTTTTCAAGGATGAGGGATGTAGCAAGGGCAGCTGATGAACATGCTGGTTGACTGGATCTGCATGACAATCCATCAGTGAGGTTCCTAGTCTCTAGAGAGTCATACAGCCACAATCTCGAAGGGAGGGCAGTGTAGTGATGGAAACCACCTATCTGGAGTGCAAGAAGTAAGACTGGCAGAAGGAGTTGGAAACTGGGTCTTCTTTACAAATTGGAACTTTCCAGCCTCAGGTCCTATTCTACCCCTACCCTTCCTTGCATCGGGAAAAATGATAGGTAACTATATATTTAAATATTTACCAGCAGACCACTCTATCCTAAAACGGGAAACGGATGACTTCATCTTTAAAAGAGGATTTTTTTACATAAACCCCTGTGTGGGAAGTGACTTTACCTTATAGCACTGTAAAAAGATGCCAGGTTTGATCATTAACAAGTTTTTAAAGATGTTGGGGACACTGGGGCATGGCCACTAGGTAACTTGAGGGGATGGAAGACCACGAGTGTCGATGAAGCCCCCTCGCACTAGGCCCAAGTGTCCTTGGCCCCCACTCCCGCTGGAGGCACTCGCAGCAGCTCTGTGTACTGGGCCCAAGTGTCCTTGCCCCCCCCGCCTGGAGGCACACACAGCAGTTATGCTGAGAATCTGCAACAATATACTGCAGAGTCAGACTGCCTGAAACTAAGCAAGGCCAAACAGGGCAGATATGGAAGAACAATGCTGAATAAAGGAGATTTATGTATGGTTTAAGAAATGATACAGAGCACAAGGGCACTAGCTGGGAACTGGATTGGCTGGCTATATGGATACTTAAGGCAGCTTGCTATTGGATAAGTATGCTGGGAAAAAGGATGTATAAAAGCCTGTGTAACTTCCTGCTCTGTGAGCAGGATTTGAGATTTTATTCTCCCTGTACCTTTTTGCAGCTGCAAATAAACTTTTCTGCTTCTCCACCCCGTTGTGATTATTGGGTGTAGCACACCAGGCAGCGAACCAACTTCAGCTGTTGTTTAGCCTCTCGGCACTGGGTGCTGGCAACAAAGACGAAAAAAATAGAAGTAGCTTGCAAAATATCTGTACAGACACTGAATGTATAGTCCAGGATGAATGCAAACTCAGGGAGATTAAAATAATTGAGACAGGGATGGAGTAAGGACTTCTATAAACTCAGGTTCATGATTTAGGATTTAAGCTATAAATATTTTTTGAACAATAGATGATAACAGCTGTTAGGATATAGATATTCAGGCCTGTCTGTAAAGGCCTATACTCTAAGAATTTAGGTGTATTCTTACCACTTGGCTAGTTATAGAGGTATAAAAGAATCAAAATCATGATCTGCTGGTGTAAGAGCCTTCTCTTACTGTGATAGTCTGAGGCCCTGTTCTTAGGCTAAGGCCTTTGGCTAAGCAGCAGAGGTAGCCATAAACTGGGAAGCGAATGGTCACATCCTCACATTCCAAGCTAGTCACATTCAAATAAGGTGCTATTGGGCTGTTAGGAATACCATCCTGTCCTGATAATGCCTATCGCCTCCAGAGAAAGGGAAGTGCCTAGAAGATGTAAAAGGAAACTTAGTTTGATAGCATCCTGTCTGGCAAAAACTCACTTATCAATAGCTGGGATGTGAAATCCTCTCTCTGTGTATATATAAAGTCTGCTGCAGTTTCCACGGTATGCATCCGATGAAGTGAGCTGTAGCTCACGAAAGCTCATCCTCAAATAAATTGGTTAGTCTCTAAGGTGCCACAAGTACTCCTTTTCTTTTTGCGAATACAGACTAACACGGCTGCTACTCTGAAACCTCATTTCTGTGTTTGTTCTATCACTGTAGTCCCCATTTCCCTATTGTCTGTATAATCTCTGTCTGGTTCTGTGATGGTTTCTGTCTGCTGTATAATTAATTTTGCTGGGTGTAAATTAATTAAGGTGGTGGGATATAATTGGTTACATAATCATGCTACAATACATTAGGATTGGTTAGTTAAATTTCAGGAAAATGTTTGGTTAAGGTATAGCTAAGCAGAACTCAAGTTTTACTATATAGTCTGGTTTCAGAGTAACAGCCGTGTTAGTCTGTATTCGCAAAAAGAAAAGGAGTACTTGTAGCACCTGAGGGTATGTCTACACTACGGAATAAGGTCGAATTTATAGAAGTCTTTTTTTTAGAAATCGGTTTTATATATTCGAGTGTGTGTGTCCCCACAGAAAATGCTCTAAGTGCATTAAGTGCATTAACTCGGCGGAGTGCTTCCACAGTACGGAGGCTAGAGTCGACTTCCGGAGCGTTGCACTGTGGGTAGCTATCCCACAGTTCCCGCAGTCTCCGCTGCCCATTGGAATTCTGGGTTGAGATCCCAATGCCTGATGGGGCTAAAACATTGTCGCGGGTGGTTCTGGGTACATATCGTCAGGCCCCCGTTCCCTCCCTCCCTCCGTGAAAGCAAGGGCAGACAATCATTTCGCGCCTTTTTTCCTGAGTTACCTGTGCAGACGCCATACCACGGCAAGCATGGAGCCCACTCAGGTAACCGTCACCCTATGTCTCCTGGGTGCTGGCAGACGCGGTACGGCTTTGCTGAGCAGTAGCAGCAACCCATTGCCTTCTGGCAGCAGACGGTGCAATATGACTGGTAGTCGTCCTCGTCGTGTCCAAGGTGCTCCTGGCCACATCGGCTGGGAGCGCCTGGGCAGACATGGGCGCAGGGACTAAATTTGGAGTGACTTGACCAGGTCATTCTCTTTACGCCTGCAGTCAGTCCTATTGAACCGTCTTATGGTGAGCGGGCAGGCGATACGGACTGCTAGCAGTCGTACTGTACCATCTTCTGCCAGGCAGGCAAGAGATGAGGATGGCTAGCAGTCGTACTGTACCATCTTCTGCCGAGCAGCCATGAGATGTGGATGGCATGCAGTCCTTCTGCACCGTCTGCTGCCAGCCAAAGATGTAAAAGATAGATGGAGTGGGTCAAAACAAGAAATAGACCAGATTTGTTTTGTACTCATTTGCCTCCTCCCCGTCTAGGGGACTCATTCCTCTAGGTCACACTGCAGTCACTCACAGAGAAGGTGCAGCGAGGTAAATCTAGCCATGTATCAATCAGAGGCCAGGCTAACCTCCTTGTTCCAATTAGAACGATAACTTAGGTGCACCATTTCTTATTGGAACCCTCCGTGAAGTCCTGCCTGAAATACTCCTTGATGTAAAGCCACCCCCTTTGTTGATTTTAGCTCCCTGAAGCCAACCCTGTAAGCCGTGTCGTCAGTCGCCCCTCCCTCCATCAGAGCAACGGCAGACAATCGTTCCGCGCCTTTTTTTCTGTGCGGACGCCATACCAAGGCAAGCATGGAGGCCGCTCAGCTCACTTTGGCAATTAGGAGCACATTAAACACCACACGCATTATCCAGCAGTATATGCAGCACCAGAACCTGGCAAAGCGATACCGGGCGAGGAGGCGACGTCAGCGCGGTCACGTGAGTGATCAGGACATGGACACAGATTTCTCTGAAAGGATGGGCCCTGCCAATGCATGCATCATGGTGCTAATGGGGCAGGTTCATGCTGTGGAACGCCGATTCTGGGCTCGGGAAACAAGCACAGACTGGTGGGACCGCATAGTGTTGCAGTGTTGGAAAAGAATAGAGTGTGATCATGTAATTAAGGACTCTTTCATAAAACAGGGGGCCAAATTAAAATTGCACAGGCAACCTTAATTCTCATATTTCCTAACTTCTGAGTGTTTGACTTTGCACCTTTAATTTTCTTTTAATGTAGTTTTGTGTGTGTAATATCAAACACTCTTAGCTGTTTATGACAAAGTGCTAAAATCCAATAAAATTCTCCCCAAAATGAAGGAAGCTATCAATACTGATGGAGTCCCAAAATCAGATAGGATAATCAGAAAAAGAAAACCATAGGCCAATATCACTGCTTATAATTATCTATTAAATAAATTCCACAATATTAGCTACTAAACTCAAAGTAGTAACTCAAAGAGGATACCCCGGATGAAGTAATCTCTTGATAAAAGTTGTCAGAGATTATTTCTAGACGATATATGAACAGTTAAAAACTCAGAAGAGCCAAAGACTATCTTTTCACTAGATTTATAAAAGGCTTTAGATTAGCAGGAATGGATCTATTTTCTATTTGCTATTCACTCCCCAATACAGACATCAGGGCAAGATTTTAAAAAAATCAAAATCTCTCCTAAAACCCCATGCTAGAGTTTTCACAAATTATATCTATCCCTCTTCAATCCCGTTCTGTGGACGAATGCCACTCCTTTGTTAACAGCAGGATTAGAACTACTAGCCACAGTAATCAATCCCAACAAAAAACTAAAGGGCCACATGATTAGCTGATGTAAATTGGCATAGCTCTCTTTAAATAAATGGAGCTGCTCTGCTTTATAATTGTGGATGATCAGGCCCAAGGTAAATAAATTCATATATAGCAGTCTAGGAACACAAGATTCTGTTTCTATATTTTAGTATATATGCAAATAAATAAACACAATAATAAATGCTATACATCAATGGCACCTTAATACGACGGCTCTCAACCTTTCCAGACTGCTGTACCCCTCTGAGGAGTCTGATTTGTCTTGCGTACCCCCAAGTTTCACCTCACCTAAAAATTACTTGCTTACAAAATCAGACATAAAAATGCAAAGAAGTGTCACAGCACATTACTACTGAAAAATTGCTTATTTTCTCATTTTTATCATTTAATTATAAAATAAATCAATTGGAATATAAATATTGTACTTCCATTTCAGTGTATAGTATATAGAGCAGGATAAACAAGTCATTGTCTGTATGAAATTTTAGTTTGTACTGACATTGCTAGTGCGTTTTATGTAGCCTGTTGTAAAACTAGGCAAATATCTAGATGAGTTGATTACCCTGGAAGACCTCTCCCTACCCCCAGGAGTACATGTATCCCTGGTTGAGAACCACTGCCTTAATGCACGTTATTGACTCAAGAACCAGCCCCCTTATACAAGATACCAGAAGTATATCCATCTGATACATCAGAAATGCTGCCCTGACTAATGCCTGCTGCCCCTCTTTATTCTCCAAATAAAATATCAAATGCTATGTTTATAAATCCAGGAACCTACCTTTTCTATTGCACATTTTACCCAGTCTGGACGAGCTTCCAAGTTTATGTGCCATATATTGCAAGTATATTGAGAAGCAGCTGAATAATGTGATTTCTGTTAAATAAAGACACATTATACTGTTAATCAACATTCACCTATGTATTTGTTTCTTAGAATAGAGCTTTTAGAATCAAATACAAAGGAAATTATTAGAAAATTAGGTACGGGAGATAACAACTGTTTAAAAAAATAAAGCACTTCATGGCCCGATTAATTTAGTTACTAACAAACTGCTAAATCCATAGATCCTGGTGCACCCACTAAACTTGTAATCAGGTAACTGCTTTAAGTAACAGTGTGCTTCTGGTTCTGCAGACAGTAGACAGATTCTCTGACATGTATTCCTTCGTACCATAGAGAAAATATAAATAGCTTTTTTTGATCTGGCAGAACAATGTTTGACCTTGTCTACACTACAACCAAGCATATTAGGACACTAATTTTAAAAATAGTTTCTCTGCCAGGGCAACTTCTGTCTTATATATTTATATTTCTTTCTTTCGTCTGTTCCAGAATAGGCCACTGCATAATCTTAAAAGTAGTTTTAAAATTATTTTTCTAAAATGCTGGTTATTGTAGTATAGACCAAAGTATATTACTGTGTTACTATGGTAATAATGTGAACAACCAAAAAGAAGAAACAAAATTGTAATGAACAAGTGTTTGTCACTAAAAATATTTCCAGACAGCAACAGAGCCTCAAAACTGTTAAAGTTTTACTAATGCACTTTAAGTAATTATAATCATCCACCCACCTTTCATTCTGAAGTTGCTGGATATAGGACTAAGCCATTGCAGCATGTATAAGGTATGAAACTCAGCAGGACAGGTATAGTTCTACTGCGCTGGAAATAGGGGAAGGGAGGAAGTACCACAAACATGGCAAATGGATTCCTTACAGTCAGATCCTCTGTCCATTAGTGGAGGAGCTCCGGAAACTACAAAAGTTGCTTTGCTAAGGCACTGCTGACTGGAAAGAATAGATTCTGGCTTCTTCCTGAGGTCCACTGAGAAGATCTGCACAAAGTCAATTTACTCCAGTTTTGCACTAGAGTCAGGATGTCTATCTAAATGTTTCTATCATGTTCATCAACTTGGTATCTGGTCTCAACATTTGTTCCTAAAGTTTCCACCTCTCCAAGTCTTCTTTACTTATTATTTAGCTGCCATTATGTGTTCCACCATGAGTTTGAAGTGAATGCTTTCTCTCAGGGTATGTCTACACTACGGAATAAAGTCGAATTTATAGAAGTCGTTTTTTTAGAAATCGGTTTTATATATTCGAGTGTGTGTGTCCCCACAGAAAATGCTCTAAGTGCATTAAGTGCATTAACTCGGCGGAGCGCTTCCACAGTACCGAGGCTAGAGTCGACTTCCAGAGCGTTGCACTGTGGGTAGCTATCCCACAGTTCCCACAGTCTCCGTTGCCCATTGGAATTCTGGGTTGAGATCCCAATGCCTGATGGGGCTAAAACATTGTCACGGGTGGTTCTGGGTACATATCGTCAGGCCCCCGTTCCCTCCCTCCCTCCGTGAAAGCAAGGGCAGACAATCATTTCGCGCCTTTTTTCCTGAGTTACCTGTGCAGACGCCATACCACGGCAAGCATGGAGCCCGCTCAGGTAACCGTCACCCTATGTCTCCTGGGTGCTGGCAGACGCGGTACGGCATTGCTACACAGTAGCAGCAACCCCTTGCCTTGTGGCAGCAGACGGTACAGTACGACTGGTAGCCGTCATCGTCATGTCCGAGGTGCTCCTGGCCACGTCGGCTGGGAGCGCCTGGGCAGACATGGGCGCAGGGACTAAATTTGGAGTGACTTGACCAGGTCATTCTCTTTAGTCCTGCAGTCAGTCCTATTGAACCGTCTTATGGTGAGCGGGCAGGCGATACGGACTGCTAGCAGTCGTACTGTACCATCTTCTGCCGAGCAGCCATGAGATGTGGATGGCATGCAGTCCTTCTGCACCGTCTGCTGCCAGCCAAAGATGTAAAAGATAGATGGAGTGGGTCAAAACAAGAAATAGACCAGATTTGTTTTGTACTCATTTGCCTCCTCCCCGTCTAGGGGACTCATTCCTCTAGGTCACACTGCAGTCACTCACAGAGAAGGTGCAGCGAGGTAAATCTAGCCATGTATCAATCAGAGGCCAGGCTAACCTCCTTGTTCCAATTAGAACGATAACTTAGGTGCACCATTTCTTATAGGAACCCTCCCTGAAGTCCTGCCTGAAATACTCCTTGATGTATAGGCACCCCCTTTGTTGATTTTAGCTCCCTGAAGCCAACCCTGTAAGCCGTGTCGTCAGTTGCCCCTCCCTCCGTCAGAGCAACGGCAGACAATCGTTCCGTGCCTTTTTTCTGTGCGGACGCCATACCAAGGCAAGCATGGAGGCCGCTCAGCTCACTTTGGCAATTAGGAGCACATTAAACACCACACGCATTATCCAGCAGTATATGCAGCACCAGAACCTGGCAAAGCGATACCGGGCAAGGAGGCGACGTCAGTGTGGTCACGTGAGTGATCAGGACATGGACACAGATTTCTCTGAAAGCATGGGCCCTGCCAATGCATGCATCATGGTGCTAATGGGGCAGGTTCATGCTGTGGAACGCCGATTCTGGGCTCGGGAAACAAGCACAGACTGGTGGGACCGCATAGTGTTGCAGGTCTGGGACGATTCCCAGTGGCTGCGAAACTTTCGCATGCGTAAGGGCACTTTCGTGGAACTTTGTGACTTGCTTTCCCCTGCCCTGAGGCGCATGAATACCAAGATGAGAGCAGCCCTCACAGTTGAGAAGCGAGTGGCGATAGCCCTGTGGAAGCTTGCAACGCCAGACAGCTACCGGTCAGTTGGGAATCAATTTGGAGTGGGCAAATCTACTGTGGGGGCTGCTGTGATGCAAGTAGCCCACGCAATCAAAGATCTGCTGATATCAAGGGTAGTGACCCTGGGAAATGTGCAGGTCATACTGGACGGCTTTGCTGCAATGGGATTCCCTAACTGTGGTGGGGCTATAGACGGAACCCATATCCCTATCTTGGCACCGGAGCACCAAGCCGCCGAGTACATAAACCGCAAGGGGTACTTTTCGATAGTGCTGCAAGCTCTGGTGGATCACAAGGGACGTTTCACCAACATCAACGTGGGATGGCCGGGAAAGGTGCATGATGCTCGCATCTTCAGGAACTCTGGTCTGTTTCAAAGGCTGCAGGAAGGGACTTTATTCCCAGACCAGAAAATAACTGTTGGGGATGTTGAAATGCCTATATGTATCCTTGGGGACCCAGCCTACCCCTTAATGCCATGGCTCACGAAGCCGTACACAGGCAGCCTGGACAGTAGTCAGGAGCTGTTCAACTACAGGCTGAGCAAGTGCAGAATGGTGGTAGAATGTGCATTTGGACGTTTAAAGGCGCGCTGGCGCAGTTTACTGACTCGCTTAGACCTCAGGGAAACCAATATTCCCACTGTTATTACTGCTTGCTGTGTGCTCCACAATATCTGTGAGAGTAAGGGGGAGATGTTTATGGCGGGGTGGGAGGTTGAGGCAAATCGCCTGGCTGCTGGTTACGCGCAGCCAGACACCAGGGCGGTTAGAAGAGCACAGGAGGGCGCGGTACGCATCAGAGAAGCTTTGAAAACCAGTTTCATGACTGGCCAGGCTACGGTGTGAAAGTTCTGTTTGTTTCTCCTTGATGAAACCCCCGCCCCTTGGTTCACTCTACTTCCCTGTAAGCTAACCACCCGCCCCTCCTCCCTTCAATCACCGCTTGCAGAGGCAATAAAGTCATTGTTGCTTCACATTCATGCATTCTTTATTCATTCATCACACAAATAGGGGGATGACTACCAAGGTAGCCCAGGAGGGGTGGTGGAGGAGGGAAGGAAAATGCCACACAGCACTTTAAGCACAGCACTTTAAAAGTTTACAACTTTAAAATTTATTGAATGACAGCCTTCTTTTTTTTGGGCAATCCTCTGTGGTGGAGTGGCTGGTTGGCCGGAGGCCCCCCCACCGCGTTCTTGGGCGTCTGGGTGTGGAGGCTATGGAACTTGGGGAGGAGGGCGGTTGGTTACAGAGGGGCTGCAGTGGCAGTCTGTGCTCCAGCTGCCTTTGCTGCAGCTCAACCATACACTGGAGCATACTGGTTTGGTCCTGCAGCAGCCTCAGCATTGAATCCTGCCTCCTCTCATCACGCTGCCGCCACATTTGAGCTTCAGCTCTGTCTTCAGCCTGCCACTTACTCTCTTCAGCCCGCCACCTCTCCTCCCGGTCATTTTGTGCTTTCCTGCACTCTGACATTATTTGCCTCCACGCATTCGCCTGTGCTCTGTCAGTGTGGGAGGACAGCATGAGCTCGGAGAACATTTCATCGCGAGTGCGTTTTTTTTTTCTTTTCTTTCTAAGCTTCACTAGCCTCTGGGAAGGAGAAGATCCTGTGATCATTGAAACACATGCAGCTGGTGGAGAAAAAAAAAGGGACAGCGGTATTTAAAAAGACACATTTTATAAAACAGTGGCTACACTCTTTCAGGGTAAACCTTACCCTGTTAACATTACATACATAGCACATGTGCTTTCGTTACAAGGTCGCATTTTGCCTCCTCCCACCGCGTGACTACCCCTTCAACCTTCCCCCCTCCCTGTGGCTAACAGCGGGGAACATTTCTGTTTAGCCACAGGCAAACAGCCCAGCAGGAATGGGCTCCTCTGAGTGTCCCCTGAAGAAAAGCACTCTATTTCAACCAGGTGACCATGAATTATATCTCACTCTCCTGAGGATAACACAGAGAGATAAAGAACGGATGTTGTTTGAATGCCAGCAAACATACACTGCAATGCTTTGTTCTACAATGATTCCCGAGTACGTGTTACTGGCCTGGAGTGGTAAAGTGTCCTACCATGAAGGACGCAATAAGGCTGCCCTCCTCAGAAACCTTTTGCAAAGGCTTTAGGACTACATCTAGGAGAACCGCAAATGCCAGGGCAAAGTAATCCTTTCACATGCTTGCTTTTAAACCATGTATAGTATTTTAAAAGGTACACTCACCAGAGGTCCCTTCTCCGCCTGCTGGGTCCAGGAGGCAGCCTTGGGTGGGTTCGGGGGGTACTGGCTCCAGGTCTAGGGTGAGAAACAGTTCCTGGCTGTCGGGAAAACCGGTTTCTCCGCTTGCTTGCTGTGAGCTATCTACAACCTCCTCCTCATCATCTTCTTCTTCTTCGTCCCCAAAACCTGCTTCCGTATTGCCTCCATCTCCATTGAAGGAGTCAAACAACATGGCTGGGGTAGTGGTGGCTGAACCCCCTATGATGAGCTGCATGCCATTTTAGAAGTGGTATGTTTGGGGCTCTGACCCAGAGCGGCTGTTCGCCTCTCTGGTTTTCTGGTAGGCTTGCCTCAGCTCCTTCAGTTTCACGCGGCACTGCTTCGGGTCCCTGTTATGGCCTCTGTCCTTCATGCCCTGGGAGATTTTCACAAAGGTTTTGGCATTTCGAAAACTGGAACGGAGTTCTGATAGCACGGATTCCTCTCCCCAAACAGCGATCAGATCCTGTACCTCCCGTTCGGTCCATGCTGGAGCTCTTTTGCGATTCTGGGACTCCATCATGGTCACCTCTGCTGATGAGCTCTGCATGGTCACCTGCAGCTTGCCACGCTGGCCAAACAGGAAATGAGATTCAAAAGTTTGCGGTTCTTTTCCTGTCTACCTGGCCAGTGCATCTGAGTTGAGAGTGCTGTCCAGAGCAGTCATAATGGAGCACTCTGGGATAGCTCCCGGAGGCCAATACCATCGAATTGTGTCCACAGTACCCCAAATTCGAGCCGGCAACATCGATTTAAGCGCTAATCCACTTGTCAGGGGTGGAGTAAGGAAATCGATTTTAAGAGCCCTTTAAGTCAAAATAAAGGGCTTCATTGTGTGGACGGGTGCAGGTTTACATCGATTTAACTGCTGCTAAATTCGACCTAAAGTCCTAGTGTAGACCAGGGCTGAGAGACTAACCAATTTATTTGAGCATAAGCTTTCGTGAGCTACAGCTCACTTCATCGGATGCATCCGATGAAGTGAGCTGTAGCTCATGAAAGCTTATGCTCAAATAAACTATATAGTCTGCAGTCAGTCAGGAAGTGAGTGTGTGGGTGGGTGGGGGGAAATGGGAACAGGGAATGCGGAAATTGGAATCATGTTTTGCTAAAGGGGAAAATGGGAACAGGGAATGGGTGTGGGGAAATTGGAATCATGTTTAGCTAAGGGCAGGAATTGGAACAGGGACACAAGTGGGGCTCTGTGGTGTCAGAGCTGGAAATGGGGACACTAAGGAAGGAAACTGGAATCATGCTTGCTGGAAGTTCACCACAATAAACCTCGAATTGTTTGCACCTTTGGACTTCGGGTATTGTTGCTCTCTGTTCATGCGAGAAGGACCAGGGAAGTAAGTGGGTGAAGGAATAAGCCCCCTAACATCTTGGTGCCGGTGACTTGGATGCATCGCATCGGTTAGGTGAGTGGCAGCCTGTAAATCCCCCTCCCCAACAGTCCATGCAGCTGCTTGGAGGGGGTATAGCAAAGTCTCATGATGATAGTTGCAGGTTCTGGCAAGCCAGGGTAAAGGATTTTTTGGATAAACGGATAAGGAAGAAGCAGGGCCCATACCAGGTGCAGGGGTCAATCTGGGATGAGATTAAAAAGGAAATGGAGGAAGTGTTAGGGGACTCAGAGGGATGGGGGGTGGCTGAGAAGCCCACCCTCCTTTTGGTATATGGGTAGTGGAAGAAGGTCTCTGCCCACTGGGACTGAATGCCTTCCAGGGAAAGGAGGCCCTTCAGTCTGCTTGTGAGAGGTTTGAAGTAAGGACAGCATTATGGGAAGCTGCCAGTAATCTTTCAAGTTTGGTGCTGCTTCAGCAAGGGCTGCTGAAGGGTTGTAAATTAGTTAGGGGTAGTTTAAAGATGATTTGGCACAATGGGGTTTAAAGTCAAAAGCAGAGTTAACAAACTACCTTTAGAGACTGGAGCTGGGACTTGGTCCTGAGGGAGTGGAGAGAAAGAAGGGGAAGGGGGAAAAAAAAAGTTTCAAAGTGCAAAATGGCAGGGTTTGCAGGAGCAGATAACAACCCTCACTCTTCTCCCGGAGCTAGAATGAGAACCTGGGGATACGGGTTCCCAACTGTTTCAACCCAGGGAACCTACTCTTGGCTCAGAGCTAGCTATGTCCTTTTCTTCTTTTCCTTCTTCTTTTTCTCTGTTTACTTAATTTGCTGCTGGTAGCCTATACTTTAAACTGACCTGACAGGCTTAATTCGTTTCTTTCCACCTCTCCCCCTGCCTTTCCACACTTGTGTTTTTCTGGCGTTTTAATGGAGAGTACTTTTGGATACTTATGTGAAATGTTTTTGGTTATTTTGGACAAAGTATGATGGAGGTCTGCTGTATTCCACTGGAATTTTTGGAGTAAAAGATCCATGGGCATCCATGGAGACAAATGTTTTACTGCTTCTTTGAACAGTCTCAAGGTAAAGACAAAAAGAAAAACGAGTACTTGTGGCACCTTAGAGACTAACCAATTTATTTGAGCATGAGCTTTCGTGAGCTACAGCTCACTTCATCGGATGCATGCCGTGGAAACTGCAGCAGACTTTATTTATACACAGAGAATATGAAAAAATACCTCCTCCCACCCCACTGTCCTGCTGGTAATAGCTTATCTAAAGTGATCATCAGGTGGGCCATTTCCAGCACAAATCCAGGTTTTCTCACCCTCCACCCCCACACAAATTCACTCTCCTGCTGGTGATAGCCCATCTAAAGTGACAACTCTTTACCCACCTGCTGAAGTAAAGAAACAGATTGATAGAGCCAGAAGAGTTCCCAGAAGTTACCTACTACAGGACAGGTCTAACAAAGAAAATAACAGAACGCCACTAGCCGTCACCTTCAGCCCCCAACTAAAACCCCTCCAACGCATTATTAAGGATCTACAACCTATCCTAAAGGATGACCCAACACTCACAAATCTTGGGAGACAGGCCAGTCCTTGCCTACAGACAGCCCCGCAACCTGAAGCAAATACTCACCAACAACCACATACCACACAACAGAACCACTAACCCAGGAACTTATCCTTGCAACAAAGCCCATTGCCAATTGGGCCCACATATCTATTCAGGGGACACCATCACAGGGCCTAATAACATCAGCCACACTATCAGAGGCTCGTATACCTGCACATCCACCAATGTGATATATGCCATCATGTGCCAGCAATGCCCCTCTGCCATGTACATTGGTCAAACTGGACAGTCTCTACGTAAAAGAATAAATGGACACAAATCAGATGTCAAGAATTATAACATTCATAAACCAGTCGGAGAACACTTCAATCTCTTTGGTCACTCGGTTACAGACATGAAGGTCGCTATCTTAAAACAAAAAAACTTCAAATCCAGACTCCAGCGAGAAACTGCTGAATTGGAATTCATTTGCAAATTGGATACTATGAATTTAGGCTTAAATAGAGACTGGGAGTGGCTAAGTCATTATGCAAGGTGGCCTATTTCCTCTTGTTTTTTCCTACCCCCCCCCCCCCCAGATGTTCTGGTTTAACTTGGATTTAAACTTGGAGAGTGGTCAGTTTGGATGAGCTATTACCAGCAGGAGAGTGAGTTTGTGTGTGTATGGGGGTGGGGGGGATGTGAGAAAACCTGGATTTGTGCTGGAAATGGCCCACCTTAATTATGCACATTGTAGGGAGAATGGTCACTTTGGATGAGCTATTACCAGCAGGATAGTGAGTTTGTGTGTGTGGTTTTTGGGAGGGAGGTGAGGGGGTGAGAGAACCTGGATTTGTGCAGGAAATGGCCCAACTTTATTATCATGCACATTGTGTAAAGAGTTGTCACTTTGGATGGGCTATCACCAGCAGGAGAGTGAATTTGTGTGGGGGGGTGGAGGGTGAGAAAACCTGGATTTGTGCTGGAAATGGCCCACCTGATGATCACTTTAGATAAGCTATTACCAGCAGGACAGTGGGGTGGGAGGAGGTATTTTTTCATATTCTCTGTATATAAATAAAGTCTGCTGCAGTTTCCACGGCATGCATCCGATGAAGTGAGCTGTAGCTCACGAAAGCTCATGCTCAAATAAATTGGTTAGTCTCTAAGGTGCCACAAGTACTCCTTTTTCTTTTTGCGAATACAGACTAACACGGCTGTTACTCTGAAACCTGTCAATTTATTTGAGCATAAGCTGTAGCTCACGAAAGCTCATGCTTATGCTTAAATAAATTGGTTAGTCTTTAAGGTGCCACAAGTATTCCTTTTCTTTTTGCGAATACAGACTAACACGGCTGCTACTCTGAAACAGTAAGAAAAGGCTCTTACACCGCCAGACTGTGATTTTTATTCTTTCTTTTTATACCTCTATAACTAGCCAAGTGATAAGAATACACCTAAGTTCTTAGAGTATAGGCCTTTACACACAGGCCTGAATATCTATATCCTAACAACAGCAAGTTTGGGTGCAAGATAAAGGCAAATTTGGTATACATTGAGTTGATGTAGACCAAGGAAAGAAATATAGGCACTAGGAATATACTACCGATCACTTTGCCAGGATGATGACCGTGATTGTGAAATGCCCAGGGAGCTTAGAGAGACTACAAAAATAGAAAATTCAATAATAATGGGGGATTTCAACTATCTCATATTGAATGGGAACATGAACCTGAGGATGAGAGGCAGAGATAAAATTTCTAGACACTGTTATTGACTGATTTTTGGAGCAGCTAGTCCAGGAACCCACCAGGGAGAGGCAATTCTTGATTTAGTCCTAAGTGCCCCCACAGGATCTGTTCCAAGAGGCGAATGTAGCTGAAGTGCTTGGTAATAGAGATCATAATGAAATTAAATGTAACATCCTTGTAGGGGGGGAAATGCCAAAGAAACCTACCAGAGTCTTATTTAATTTCAAAAGGGGGAACTACACAAAAATGAGGCTAGTTAAACAGAAATTAAAAAGGAAGAGTTACAAGAGTGAAATGCGTCTAAGCTGCATGGAACTTTTTAAAAACACCATAATAGAGGTTCAAACTATATCTATCTATCTATATATATCCCCCAAATTAAAAAAACAGTAAGAGGACCAAAAAATGCCACTATGGTTAAACAGAGTAAAAGAGGTGGTTAGAAACAAAATGACATATTTTAAAAATTGGAAGCATGGGCAGCGGGTGAAGCCCCACTTTGGGGAGGCTAGCCCCCAGCTCCACCCCTACTGCTCACACACACCCCCAAACTGGAGGAGCCTGAGGCTGGCCAGAGGCCTGAGCTGCCCTGCCCCGAGGTGCCCTGAGCCACCAACACTGTGCCTCCCCAGACCCCAAGCTGCTGTGAGGGGAAAGCATCTTGGACTCTCCTCGGAAGAAGCTTTTGCTATGCCCCAGGCAGGTTCCAGGGCAGCTGAGGAGGAGGTATTTGCTACGCAGCTTCCTGGGTTCATCAGTAATCTCTCTGGAGGCCAGGGAGATAACTGATGAGCCCAGGAAGCTGAATAGCACATACCGCCTCCTCAGCCACCCCAGAACCTGCCTGGGGCATAATAAAACAAAAACTTCCCCTGCCAAACCTTGCAACCAGGAGTCAGGCAGCCGCTGCGGTGCTGGGGAAGCAGAGTCTCCCCTGGCCTATTATACCCACCGCCCATGATTGGAAGTCAAATCCTACTGAGGAAAACAGAAAGGAGCATAAACTCTGGCAAGTCAAGTGTAAAAGGGCAGACAGAAATGATTCGGGGTATGGAACAGCTTCCATACAAGGAGAAATTAAAAAGACTGGGACTGTTCAGTTTAGAAAAGAGATGACTCTACTGCGGGTGGCATAGAGGTCTATAAAATCATGAATGATTTGGAGAAAGTGAATAATGAAATGTTATTTATCCCTTAACGTGAAAACCAAAGGTCACCCAATGAAATTATTAGGCAGCAGGTTTAAATCGAACATAAGGAAGTACTTCTTTACATACTGCACAGTCAACCTGTGGAATGTATTGCCAGGGCATGGTGTGAAGGCCAAAAGTATAACTGGGTTCAAAAGAATTAGATAAGTTAATGAGGATAGGGCCATCAATGGCTACTAGCCAAGATGGTCAGGGATGTAACCCTATTATCTGGGTGTCCCTAAACCTGTGACTGCCACAAAGCAGGACTGGATGACAGGAAATGGATCACTTGCTAATTGTCCTGTTCTGTTCATTCCCTCTGAAGCATCTGGCATTGGATACTGTGAGAAGACAGGATACTGGGGTAGCTGAACCATTGATCTGACCGTAGAGCCATTCTTATGTTATACTCTAAATGGATGTGAGACTTGGACAAGCTGAATGAGGAAGATTTGTTTAAAAAGCCTGATGGGAAAGTTCAAATGTCCCATTGAAACAGCAGTATTTTTGCTGTATGTTTATTGTGAATTATTGAGATATTTGGTGTTATACTTAAAACCCCAGCTCCTGGAATCCTGTGATTACATGAGACTCTGCTTTCATTAAAAAAGTATCTAGCTCTAGTAGTTTTGAAGAAAAGCTTGGAAACATGACTCTGGTGCACCCTGATGGCTCAAAAACTTGAAGGTAAATAAAATGAACCTAAAAGTTATTACTATTACAAATCTCATGTGTTTTATGCCAATCATGATTTTTTTTTTTGGAGCCTGCCTGATGATTGGCAACACAACTCAGAGCCAGTTTCTAATAGGGGATGTTTATATGGGATGATTCCTACAAAAAACTTGACTGACGGTTAGACTGCTGTTGTGCTGTGATTCCTGCCTGTCACTGATAATGTCTCTTTGTTTTCTTGTACACCCGGCTGCGTCTAGCCATCTGTTGTCTCCTGTGGTATAGTCTGTAAGATGTGTAGGGATTGTGTGTTTGTACAGCGCCTAGCCTAATGGGGTCTGGTCCCTGACAGGGGCTGTGGGACACCAACATTAGAGTGCCTTCATCTGCTCCTCCATCCAAATGGCTGTTAAACGTGCAGCTGACCCCAGGGAAAGGATCTAGACCCCAGCCCTAAAACCTATGCCCAGTCCAGCTGAGTGAAGGGCCATCTTGCGCTGCCCTGTTGTCTCCCCCTCACCCCACGAGGCGCGCGGAGTGGGGGGGGGGTTTCACACACTGGAGCCCCCACCCCGTCTCCCAGCCCCCGCACTCCCCGGTGCAGCAGCGGCAGGAGAAAGGGCAGCAGCCTCTGCCCCAGCCCCGGCCCGCCCCACATCCCGCGTGGGTTGGGGAGCTCCCCGCCGAGCAGCGCTCGCGCTCGCCCTCCCCCCCGGCCAGGACTCCGACCGGCACGGAGCGCTTTTCGTTGCTGTTTGTCTCCCGTCTCTTCCCGTCGGCAGCTGTTGCGCCCACCCGGGATCTCCGCCAGTACTCGGCCCCGCGCCTGCTCGAGCGGCCGGACCGACGGACACCCCCGCCCGGCGAGCCGCGAGCGGTAAGCGGGGGCTCTGCTAGCTCCGCCTGGCCGGCTGCCCCGGAGTCGGGGAGGCCGCGCCAGCCGGGACACAGCCGCCCGCAGCCCTGCGGGGCAGGCCCCTCCTGGGGGGGACGTGCGTTGGGTCCGTTTCTGGGTGCGGCGCTCCGTGGGGCGGGGAGGGTTTGGCCGCCAAACCGGCGGGAGTTTGCCGAGGCCGCTGCTGCTGGGTCACCGCCCCCGGGGAGACGAGCCACAGGTTGCTTGTGTGGTTGGGGAGGGAAAACCCGCCTGTGGCTCCTCTCCCCTTATCCCCCCACCCCCGGTCTGGTCACCCTACCCCCGGGGCTGTGCCTCAGGGAGCTGGTTGGCGTTCGTGATCTCACCGCTTTGTGCAATGAAGAAATAGCTCAGCTGTCAGTGGGTCCCCGAGGCCAGCGTGAGCGACCCCCGGGATCCCTCGCCAGCGCTGCTGGTATCCGCAGGCTTGGCGAGCTCTATGGGTTTCGGGTTCCCTTCTGACCAAATGCAATTCAAATGTTTTATGCCTTCCTGCTGCCTAGAAGAAGGGTGGTAAAGACCAGAGAGTTGGGGCTTGTCTAGCGCTACAGCTGCACCGCTGCTGTGCTTAAGGACAGGACTACATTTGCCATTGAAAGCGGAGAAAGTCTCTCTTTTGCACAAAAACCGTGGGAGCATCTACACTTGCCAATGACTTTTTGCAGTGAAACTCAGAAGTTTCACCACAAAAAGAAAACCACCTCCATGAGAGGAGTACAGCTCTTACTGGTAATGCTTTTGCGGTGATGTGCAAGTGAAAACACATTATTCCTGTTTACACAGCTTTTAGCCTCCGCAGGATATCCCACAGTGCCTAGGTGACCACTCTGGGTAGCTGCTCTGCACCAGGTAAACAGACATCCACCCCTCCCCTTGTAAAGCCCCAAAGACTTTGAAACTCCCCCTCCTGTTGTCTTGGGTAGTACTCACTTATCCCGCCAGGTGACAATGCCTGCTCCAGGGAGCAAAGGATCCCCTCCTTGGAGCAATGCTGAGCTACTGGAGCTGATCAGTGTTTGGGGAAAGGAGGCTGTGGATTTCTCCATTCCACCTGTGTAACAGTATTATAATATTTTCAGGGATGTCTTCACTGAGCTGTCCACAATGCTTACAACTCGTTTAAGAGAAATTAAACTAATTCAGAATGTACTCTGGTGTATATTAGTTGTTAAATTATGCTTTCCAATTTGAATTATTTTGCACTTGTCTATGTTGAATTTCATCTTCCATTGTATTGCCTAGTTACCTAGTCTTCTCTGATCCTTCTGAAGGTCCTCATGGTCATTACAAGTCTTGACTAAGCTAAAAAGTTACTGGCAAATATTGTCTCCTTGCTATTCACTCCACCTTCTAGGTTGCTAGTTACCTACATTGAACAATAGTGCGAACACTGATTCTTGGGGTACCTCACTACTAACCTCTCTGCATATAGGGGTGGCTTGAATTCATATTCTGGCTATGATTAGCCTTTTAAGTTCACAGTGCTCTTCAGCTAAAAGTTTCTGAACATATGAGACAATGATTTAAATGTGAAGTTCTACATCCTGTTATTAATTTTAGTCAGCTATTATAGTACAGCACTGTACAATTAAAATTGCTATGGTACTGCTGTGGAAGTACTTAATAAAGAAGCAGTCACCCTAAACACTACTCATTTTAGTATAGACTCACTGCAAAAGAACAAAGTAATCTATTGTTAAGACTGTACCTGTTTTTCCCTTTATCCACTTCTGTAAGAATTCATATTCTGCTTCTGCAAAATACAAACCCCACAGACACATTTGTGCCAAGTCTAGCACTAATGAAGAAGAGGTCATTATGGAAGATTATATGCAGGCATTTACTTTAAAAAAAACCCAACACCGTTTGTTACACAGATCTTTATTTGCAACAAATTGGGTTATAGGTTGTCTGTTTCCTCCATAGTGAGAACTGAAGAAAAGCACAGATGTGCAGAACTTTAATAGACCTTCAGGAATGTTCTCATTAAAAACAACTGCTAGGGCAAAATACTGCAAACTGCTGTAATCTGTTCCTCCAAGTTCAGAGGGAAGCCACCCTGGCTCCCTACAAAAATAGACAATAAAGACTATCATCAGTCAAATAGATCAAAGCTAATTTTGTAATGCATACTTTGGAATTACATTTTCACAATGCATTTAAGGTGTGTTCAAAATTATATTTGTAGCAGCACTCCCTGAGTGGTATTATTCATTACATTTCAAAACCTGCGTTTGAATTGAATACTTTCTTGAGAGAGACATTTAACATTTGTATACCCTTTAACTGCTGCTTTCAAATATGTCATATGCTGATGGGCTACTAAAATAACTGTGCTGACTGTAACTGTGTAAGCAAAACTCAAGATACAGGGATGTTCTGTGTAGTTCAAAGCATTTGCATTTTTCAAATTCTTGCCATGTGCAAGACAAGGTCTTGAATGTGAATATTTTCTTTTTGCTTAAATGCATCTACCATGATCTTTCATTCAACTAATATTGATCTGAAGCTCCTACTTACTACTAATACTAGTCTATTAGTTTGTCTAGAAATAAAAGAATACTGGAGTTTTAACATAAATTCATACTTTACCTGTGAATTGAAAGCTGCAAAAAAATATGAAAAGCACTTAAGCGATCTGTCTTATTTCAGTGTCTGAGCATGGGTTGTTTTTTTAATAGTCTGGTTGTATGTTATAATCATAGTTACCATTTAAGTAAACAGAATACTGTTGTAACTAAAGCTTTGGTAAGAGAGCAGAAGCCTAGTTTACTGTGGAGGAAAAAGCAAAATGAAGAGCAAGTACTTTCTGCTGAAACAAGTACTCAGTTTTTGACATAAATATGTGGATCATTTCATCGCTTTTCCTTTAATCAGATGATCTTTCTTCAGAAACCAAGCAGATAGATGACATGTAGCCTAGGCTATTGCTTGTTAGAGAGAAATGCAAAGGAAGGCAATAGGCTGTTCAAACAATTTCTTAGATATCTCCAAGTTTGTATTAGTGAAAAGTCAATAGAAATAAGCGTGAAATGGTTGACTCCATTGCAAATTAATCTTGCAGGAACACACAGAATCCTTCTGTGATCTTTTGCCAATAATTTTAAATGCCGATTTTAATTGCAATGTAATCTTTCAATGCTTAGAGTAGGGATGGCCAGAGCACCATGATCCAAGGGACCCTTTACACATACATTTTAGGTTTAATTTTCAAGTAGCTGGCCCAAGGAAGTCAGAAAAAGTAGGGGACTGGAACCGGAGGTGGATTTCTGGGAGGACAGGGGAAAGGGAGAGTTTTATGAGGTCCCTGACAGAAAGATTGAAAGAGAAATTGGGATGGGGAAGAGTCTTCGGGGAAGGATCAAAGAAAATTATGGACTACAGTGGTGAGCAAAGACCGAATATCAACTGTCATCTCTCTCTGTTTGGTGGTGTCTTAATGTAAGTCTCTGTCTTGCAAGTGGGCTGACCCTTGGGCCGGAGTGATGTCCCTGTTCACTGTAGTGGTTGGGATCCTCTCACATAGAGTAACTTGCAGGATCAGAGCTTTAGATAGTAAACTCATTAGGGAAGGGACCTTGTCTTTTTGGTATTCTAAAAAACCGTGCAGATATATGGTGCTATATAACTGTTTACTCCCGGGGGAAATCTGCAATATTGCACAATCTTGCAGAAATTAATGTGCATGCTGAATTTCCTTTCCCTCACAGAAATGGGCTGCAGTGCTGCTGGCCCCCACTCAGGGCCTCTGGACCCAGCAGAGCCCAGCTCGCATATAGAAGACACTGCCAGGGGGAGGGGGAAGGAGCTAAAGGCAGCTGCAGTTCCCCACATGCCCTGAGGGAAGGAGACAGTGACATACAGGAAACCCCACACAAGCTTGGGACCAAGCATCAGTCTATTTCTTCCTCTGGATCCCTGGGCTCTGAGGGGTAGGGGGGCGGGTGTCTGGGCTGAGGAGCTCTGCGGCTGGGCTCTGGGAGGTAGGGGGTTTGGGTGTATTGGCTGGGGGGGGTCCCATAGCCAGATTCTGGGAGGGAGGGGTTATAGGTGTCTGGCCCCCCCGACTGAGCTCTGGGGGAGGGAGGAGGGAAAGATACAGGAACTGGGCTGTCGTAGAGGTGTCTTTAACACTCTTCTCCTGGTGGAATTTTTGTGAGTGTCTGTATTGTTACAGACATACTTGCTGACAGGTATTTTGAAATAAATTACTGAAATAATTGAAACTGGTGTGATTATGTAGTGTTATTTTGACACATGAAATTTGCAGAATTTTTAAATATTGTGCTCAGAATTTTTATGTTTTTGATGCAGAATTCCTCCAGGAGTAATTAACAAACTGAATGAAGGGTACTATATAAAATCAAAATAGTAGTAGTATTTGTTGCTAGTGTGATTAGGGACTGCTCATGTGACTAAGAATCGTAGGCTGACGCCCTCTGTAATTTGAACAGATTACAGGTGCTTAAGAAAATTATACATTTTTACTGTCTTTATAGCTTTAACAGATAAACAATTGAAGAACCAGAAGTTAAAATGAATACCCTAGAAGATGGCATGCTTCGTTGCTGGAAGTGTAGAAAATACATAGCAAATTCTGATTGCATCATAAAATGTAATGGAAAACAACTATCTGAAGTAAGTATAGCTTCTTTATTTTTCCATTGTCCTTGATTTAGTATCTACATATAAAAAGATTCCAGGAATGTCTCTGTGTGTCACTCTGCAGTCAAATTGTCTGTACAGTCAGTGTGAAGTGATGAAAACAGCAGCAAGCATGGTTCAGGGCTCTTTCTGTTCAGAATATCACCAGGTTGAATCATCACTGGGTTTTGTTGTCTGTTACCATCCAGATTTTATGTTCTTAGCCATTTTGATTTAACAAATTACTCCTGTGTGGTGTACAGCTACAGTAAGGAATGTATCTATGCCATGCCAAGAGTTTTAGACCAATGCAATGTCAGAGGCAGCTTAACCACCGCCCTTACTCTGCAGCTAATTTGCATACATCAGTTTCATTGGTAGTATGAGGGAGACTGCACAGATGGTAGACTACTTGACCCAAGTGCCACCTGCATAAATCAACACAACTCTCCCAGAGCATAACACCCCCCCCAAGACACAACAACCCAACCCAAGCACAATAACACACACACTTACCCCAAATACACATAGCCCCTCACCACAGCACACACCCCTCATTTGCGACCTACAGAAATCAATACAATTATCTGTCAACCTGGGCTGGGACGCTCGCTCCTGCAGGCGGTGTAGACATACCTTTTGTAGCTTTGCCCATTTCCTCCACATTTCACTCTTGGCTAGCTTAGGCAGCTCTCTATTCAGTTTTCTGGCTTCTGAGAATCCCTTTCTAAGGGTATGTCTACACTTGCAGAGTTTTTGCGCTGTAAGTTTCACTAGTGATAGGGAACCGGTGAGTGTAAAACGCTGGTTTGTGTATTTACAGGGATGGGGTGGATGTGTCTTTACTTGGCATCAGAGCTGCTGGCCAGAACGGTCACCTAGGCACTGTGGGATATCCTCCAGAGGCTAAAAGCTCTGTAAACAGGAAGAACGTGTCTTTACTTGCACATCACCACAAATGCATCACCGGTAAGAGCTGTACGCCTCTCGTGGAGGTGGTTTTCTTTTTGCAGTGAAACTTCTGAGTTTCACCGCAAGAAGTCACTGGCAAATATAGACACTTGTATGGTTTTTGCACAAAAAGGGACTTTTTCCACTTTAAATGGCAAGTGTAGACATGCCCTCAGGCTCCTAACTCTCCCCATATAATGCATGGGGGGTCTGGGGATCTAACTTGGGACTGTGAATTGTATTGGGCAGCAGGGAAACTAGGAGTTAGGTGTTGCAATGCATAAGTTCCCTTTGTGACTCTAGACCTTAGTTATTACCTTTGTTCTGTGGCATGATGAGGGTTGATATGCCTTATACCAGAGATCGGCAACCCTTTGCACGCGGCCCGCCAGGGTAAGTCCCCCGGAGGGCCGGGCCAGTTTGTTTATCTGCTGCATCTGCAGGTTCGGCCGATCGTGGCTCCCATTGCCCACGGTTTGCCGCTCCAGGCCAAAGGGGGCTGTGGGAAGCAGCGGCCAGCACATCCCTCGCCCCGCGCCACTTCCCGCAGCCACCATTGGCCTGGAGCGGCAAACTGTGGCCAGTGAGAGCCGTGATTGGCCGAATCTGCAGACGCGGCAGGTAAACAAAGTGGCCCAGTCCGCCGGGGGCTTACCCTGGTGGGCCGCGTGCCAAAGGTTGCTGATCCCTGCCTTATACATTTGTATGCTAGCTTGTGTAAATGTAGATATTTTTATTATTCATGTAAAAGTCCAAACCTTTTTTAGAATCCCGATAAACTCGTTGCCTTAATATATCGTAACAGCGAGTTTTTTGGTGTCATAAAATATAAAGGGAAGGGTAAACACCTTTAAATCCCTCCTGGCCAGAGGAAAAACCCTTTCACCTGTAAAGGGTTAAGAAGCTAGGATAACCTCACTGGCACCTGACCAAAATAACCAATGAGGAGACGAGATACTTTCAGAGCTGGAGGGGGGGAGAAACTAAGGTTCCGTCTGTCTGTGTGTTGCTTTTGCTGGGACCAGAGCAGGAATGCAGGTCAGAACTCCTGGCGAGGAGGGATTTAAAGGTGTTTACCCTTCCCTTTGTATTTATGACAGTGGGTTTCATACTGACATGCATTTTAAGTAAAGTTAAATTATATATGCCAGATACTTCTACGTGTCAGATTGACTGCTGCTATTTACTTTAAAAAGGTGAGGCATAGAAGATGTGATTTAAAAAAATATCGTAACTCACCAGAGCTGATGTCTCTTACAACAGAATTCACAACATTTTAATTAAAAATAATCATACAGAAAACAATGAATGAGCACCTCCTGCTGCTTTACAACAGCAGTTAATTATCAAGCTGTCTTTCCCAAGATATTCACCATCCCGCTGACATCTTTTTGATGTTGGATCAAAGAGAAAAGTTAACAAAATACACTATATTGATTTTCTGATGTACCAGAAACACTCCAAAATGCCAGGCTTGCCAGTGGAGAAGGATGTAATGAGTAGGGATTGAAATTAATTTTCATTCTTTTAAGAGAATAATATAAACAGTATAGCATTAAATATTGCTTTACAACCAGTCAGTGATCAGTGATTTTATACAGTTACAAACTCACAAATGCATATTGGTTTCCATAACTACACTATTTAAAGCCCTAGAGTCTCATAGGCTATTGTTCTCAGAACTCATCATTCATATGTCCATAAAAATATGGCTGTCTCAATATATCGATTTTTTTCCCAACATTATTTTTATCTCAATTGGTAGGCCCAAGTTCTGGCCTGACGCATATCTGCAAAATGGAGCCCAAACACTTCTGCAACCACAGAATCAAATGGGAATGCTGAGAAGGGGTAGCGTTGCTAGGTGTCCAATTTTGACCGGAATGCCCGGTCGAAAAGGGACCCTGGCAGCTCCGGTCAGCACAGCAGAGCAGGCCATTAAAAGTCCAGTCAGAGGCGCAGTGGGGCTAAGGCAGGCTCTCTGCCAGCCATGGCTCCATGCGGCTCCCGGAAGCAGCGGCATGTCCCCAGTCCGGCTCCTATGTGTAGGGGCAGCCAGGGAGCTCTGCACGCTGCCCCCACCACAAGCGCCAGCTTCGTAGCTCGCATTGGCCAGAAACCGCGGCCAATGGGAGCTGCGGGGGCGGTGCCTGCGGACGGGACAGCGCGCAAAGCCACCTGGCCGTGCCTTTGTGTAGGAGCCAGAAGGGGGACATGGGACATGCCACTGCTACCGGGAGCTGCTTGAGGTAAGCGCTGCCTGGAGCCTGCAATCCTTATCCCTGACTATGCCCCAACCCCCTGCCCCAGCCCTGATCCCCTCTCGCCCTCCAAACCCCTTGATCCCAGCCCGGAGCACCCTCCTACACCCAAAACCTCTCATCCTCAGCCCCACCCCAGAGTATGCACCTGCAGCTGGAGCCCTTACACCCCAACCCCCTGCCCCAGCTCAGAGCCCCCTCCCACACCTGAACCCCTCATTTATGGCCCCACCCCAGAACCCACACCCTAAGCCCAGAACCCATACCCCCTCCCACATCCCAACCGCCTGCCTCAGCCCAGACCCCCCTCCCATACTCTGAATCCCTTGGCTCCTTCCCCAGCACAGAGCCCCTCCTGCACCCCAAACCGCTCATCCCTGACCCCACCCTGGAGCTCTCATCCCCTTCCTCAGCCCAGAGCCCACTCCCGCACCCTGAGCTTCTCATTTCTGGCCCCACCCTGGAGCCCGCACCCCTAGCCAGAGCCCTCACCCACTCCTGCACTCACCCCGCTGAGTCAGCCTGGTGAAAATGAGAAAGTGAGCAACGGGGGGGAATGGAGTGATTGAGGAGCGGGGCCTCAGAGAGGAGACGGGGCAAGAACGGGGGCAAGGGTGTTCAGTTTTGTGCAAGTAGAAAGTTGGTGACTCTAAGAAGGGTGAAACCCTCTAAAGGTAGCTAAGTAGCCCCAATAGCAGCCACTCCATCCCATGTCCTCTCCCAGGATGGAGTCACAGATTCTGTGCCCACAGTTAAGATACGACAATCAAGGTGATGAGGAGCGATGTCACGGGAGACAGGGCTTTGCTGGCTTGCCAGCATATGAGGCTGGAAATTCTCACCAGTTGTCTCACAACTGGGGAAAGTGAGCAGGCCTCCGCATCCCAAATGTTCCTGGCAAACTTGGCAGCCAGTAAGTGAACATGGAGCTATTGGGCCAAGAACTTACCAACTATCCCCATGGGTCCTGGTGGTAGTGGGAAGGCTGAGAGCCTGATTTTTCATTTATGATGATGCCACTTTACATGCATCTAATCATGTGAAGGGGCCCTAATGTGTGTGTGAATATTATGTGCTCCCTCTTTAAGGCTGCTTGACATGGCCAGAGCTGTGTAAAGTGGCCTTAGTGTAAATGAAATTAACCCTGACTGTATTGTTACAGATGTTGGGGGGAAGGAGGGGGGCGTGGGTTGTTAATTTTTTCTGTTTGACGGCTTTCAAACAAAAGGGGATCTCTCTGATTTAGGATTAGATTAAAATGGATTGTTGGAAGGACTTTTAATATAGAAACTTGTCAGAGTAGGGTCCACTATTTTTTCAAAAGAAATAGTTTAAAACTACTGTAGCACTAAAGGGATTATTAAGTACAAAACAGCAGTTAGAATCCTTTTTTTTTGCTGTAGGATTTTTAATAGCTTTTGAAGCATGCTTAGTTATTGGGTTAGAAAAGTAGTATGTGAATAAACCTGTTCACTGTTTCACAAGAAGATTAGATAAGAATATATTATTTCCTCAACAAATCCATGTAACTCTCATTGAGGAGAATGGAAGTTATGGTAGGTGGTTACATTAAGAATTTATTCTGTCCTATACTGTATCATTGGGACTACATAAGAACGGCCATATTGGGTCAGACCAAAAGTCCATCCAGCCCAGTATCCTGTCTACTGACAGTGGCCAATGCCAGGTGCTCCAGAGGGAGTGAACCCAACAGGAAATGATCAAGTGATCTCTCTCCTGCCATCCATCTCCACCCTCTGACATACAGAGGCTAGGGACACCATTTCTTACCCATCCTGGCTAATAGCCATTAGTGGACTTTACCTTCACGAATTTATCCAGTTCTCTTTTAAACCCTGTTATAGTCCTGACCTTCCCAACCTCCTCAGACAAGGAGGTTCCACTGGAGTTCCACAGGTTCCACACTTCAATTTATGATAAAATGATATGTTCCAAGTTTTCCCAATTAGAAAATGTCTTTCATAGTACATTAAGTACTGCATCTCAGAATGCCACTTTTGTTGTTTCTCATGTTCTGAAGACATTTTTGTGTTGCCTTTGTATATTCTGTGTTCTTTAATTCTTTAGTTAAATTATTTTTAAAGTCCTTTGTAATGATTTGGTGAGGATCTATGATCCCCAAAGAGTGTAAAGAAATGCACTATATCTAAAATTCCCAAACTGCTTTTGTGTGTGTGTGTATAAGTAAAATATAGTGTGGGCTGCAAGACAGATGGCCATATTTTTAAAGGTATGATGCAGATAAGCACGTAGTAGGATTTTCAAAAGTACCTGGGCACCTAACTAATTTCAGTGGGAGATAGATGCTTTTGAAAATCTCACTAGGTGCTTATCTGCATAATTGGGCACCTAATACTTCTTAAGATCTGACCGTGAGGTCTTAGTAGCAACTCTTATTTGGTGAGAACACCTTAAGTAAATTGGCTTTGTTTAGAGAAGTGGTTTCCAACCTTTTTATGCCCAAGATCACTTTTGAATTTAAGAGCAACCCTACCCTGCCTCTTCCCCAAAGCCCCACTCCACTCACTCCAGTCCTCCCCCATCACTCGTTCGCCCCCACCCTCACTCACTTTCACCAGGCTGGGGTAGGGGTTTGCGGTTTGGGAGGGGTGCGAGCTCTGGGCTGGGGCCGATGGGTTCGCGGTGTGGGAGGGGGCTCTGGGCAGAGTCTGGGGAAGGGTATTGGGGTGCAGGAGGCGGCTCTGGGCTGGGGCAGAGTATTGGGGTGCAGAAGGGGGTGTGGACTCTGGGAGGGAGTTTGGGTGCAGAGTGCAGGAGGGGGCTCCAGGCTGGGGCAGAGTGTTGGGATGCAGGAGGGGGTACAGGGTGCTGGCTCTGGGAGGGGGGTGAGGGCTGTGGCTTGGTGTGCAGGAAGGGGTTCGGGGTGCTGGCTCCGGGAGGGGGCTGGGGGTTGGGGTGTGGCCTCCATCCGGGCAGCACTTACCTCCAGTGGCTCCCAGTCGGCAGCACAGTGAAGCTAAGGCAGGCTCCCTGCCTACACTGGACCCACGCTGCTCCCAGAAGAGGCCAACGTGCCCCTGCGGCCCCTGGGAGGGGACAGGTGGCCCATGGCTCTATGCGCTGCCCCTCTCTGCAAGCACTGTCTCTAGCTCCCATTGGCCACAGTTCCCCATTCCCAGCCAATGGGAGCTATGGGGGCAGTGTCTGCAGGCAGGAGCAGGGTACAGAGGGAGATCTGGGGCCGCGGGGCGTGCTGGCTGCTTCTGGGAGCGGTGTGGGGTCTGGGCAGCCCTGCTGCACCACCTGAGATTGCAATCGAATAGGAGATCCTCTAGAGGATTGACTGGTTGGTGACCACTGATATAGAAAGATGTAGGGGGAAACACATCCTTAGACCCTAGCTCTGTGCCTCTCCAATGTAGGAATTTTGTCCAGTGCCACTGTTTAGTAGCATATCCACCACCAGGCCCAAAAACTGTCCTCCAAGCTATGGTGGACCAAGGCCCACCCACAAGACTGTACTCCAATATGTTCTGGGGTCTGTGTCCCTTTCACATACTGCATTCCTCCCTCCTCCAGCCTAGCAGAACTGCACTTGTTCCACTGCATTCCAGTCGTTCTGTGATCCTTACTTGGACTGGAGGTTGTGCCTACTATAGTGGTCGAAGGGCTTTGGATTTTTTGGTGTTGGGGGCATTGCTAATAGAGAGTTGGCACTATGCCTGCTATTTATGGCAACCAGTTTTCATGGACTCCACTTAACCCTCCTAGTCAACAGCTAAACAACTTATTCCATGTTCTTACTTCATATTTAAATATTTAAATTTAGGTAGCCTCTAATTAGCTTTGAAAACTTATAATTTGAAGGTGATATACATCTCTGAGTAGAAAAGCTTATTGTTAGCTTATAGAAATAGAAAACTCTTCAATGTTCCTTTAACTTTCATTAGAATATTTCTTGCTATGCCTTTAGGCTATAGAGTACATATGTAAAAGATTTACTCTTTGTTAAATCTGTTTTTAAAGGTCTTTGTTTTATAGACTAATTTACAGGGGAGAGGGCAAGAGAGGGAGACAGCCTTTTGAATGAAAAATTGTTTCTAGTAGAAGAGTATGTACAAGTTAGTGTACAAGGCTTGGAAACTTTTTTTAACATATTTAGGATTTAGGGCTTTTTTCATTTTTTTTCAAACTTGGAAATTCCTACTACCTTTCTTCATGAGTAAGGTAGATTTTTTCCCCCATGTATGATTTTTGTTGTGAGTTTCAGTGAGGCTTCATGCCTGACCATGCTGCCATTTGATTTTTCCTTTTTATTTACCAAAAAATCCCCAAATAAAATCCAGTCCTCTGCACAAAATGAGGAGTTTCTCTCACATAAGGGGAAGCTAAAGTTTTAAAACTGCGTTATAATAATTATATGGCAAAATAAGAATATTTCAGAAAGTTGAAATTCTTTCCAAAGTCAGCACTATTTGAGAATTTAGTTTGAGTCCTTCCAGATGGCAGTCATGGGCATCACATAAACACCTAGAGAGATAAAAAATGATAGTATTAGCTGTCAAGAATAACTTTTATATTTTCTTACCAAAGCCTTTTAATCTTTGCAACTATTCTTTTAATGCAACTGTTTGAATTTGTTCTGAAATGCGATAGCACTAGCATTCTCTCAGCTCTCTCTACAGTATAAACCTTTGCAGTAATTTAGGAGATTATGAAAGCTATTTGATTCCTAATATTTTAATAATAAAGGAATACAATAAATGAAATATGAATGCTTTCTATTGTTGTCATCTTAGAAAGAAAAATAAAATGCTAACAGAGGGAAAATGTACTACAATTATGTACAGCAGATGTACTTCTTATTTTCTCTGTATAAAAATTCCACCAGAAGAGTTACTCTGCAGACTGCATAGTTGATAAAATAACTCCTCTAAAAAGAAAGCATTATTGTTATTTTTAAAAATCAACAATTAAAGCTGCTATTTAAAAAAAATGTTTTAGCTATAGATTTATTTTATCCTTTGAAATATTTCTGTAGCAGACAAAAACTTGACACAACCAAAAGATAAATGACTATCTAGTAGTGTATCCCGTTACTGGTGTTAAAAAGGAATGTGTATATATAAATTGTAATTACTTAACATTAATCGGTGAGTTAAACAATGTAATTAACTTTTCAAGAGTTACTGAAATGACATAGTAATCTTCTCTGGATGGTGCGCTAAAATCTCCCCCCAAAATAATCAGAACTGTTTTGAGTGAATTTGTATGTTAAAGACATAATGCACATAACTTGTTCAAATATGCCATAGTACATTCCTGTATGAACCTTTTTGCTATGCACATTTTTGATAGTCATTTAGGAATAATCTTTCTTTATACCAATCTTTTCTCAGAACAGTTAGGGCCAAATTCTGCTTTCAGTAAGATTAGAGTAAATTCAGAAGTACTCCTTTGAAAGCCGTGGAGTTATTCTGGATATGCACAGTTGTAACTGAAATTGGAAGGCTCGATTATCACCACATGAAAACCAGGAAATTTAATAAGAAAACCTCAGTCTTGTTAGACTTCTTCAGCCTGGCCAGCATCCCATCTCTGAGGCCTTAGCTGTCTGAGGTAGACATAGCTCCCATTTACACTTAATGTGTTATAGAAAGTTTGTTTGGAGCAAGGGAATCCAGACTTTTCCACCATATAGCTATCTTATTTTTGGCATATCTTTTCTTCTGGTGTATGTTTTAAGAGATGTGTTCTTTCTTTATCAAAAACATCAATATTTATTGAATGTATTCCTTCACTCAAAAATCTCCTGTCTGTCTGCTGTTAAGTACATTAACCTTGTTTGCAGTTCCTACTTCCTGTTGCATGGTTTTCTTACATTGATGCCTTGTTTTATAGAGACATCCTTGGAACTTTTTAGTTTCCAAAGACTAGGGTTATATATCTTCAGAAAAGAGAGACTTAATTGTCTATTGCTGTCCTTTAAGTTACTGCACGTTATAAGAGATTACCTCTCTCCCTCCACTACAGAGTTTGAGGTTTTGAAATATTTTTGTTAGTTTATAATTCAGGTATTTTTAATATTGTGGGAGTAGTTTCACCTCCTCTGGGAAAAGAACTTGTGGTCAGAGCACTAGGGGGCATCAGTATTCCATTGGCGCATGCTGGATGCTTTAGAAATTAGTGCTTAGGGAACTCCATTTTCATCATTCATAGGAATATGGAATTGAAACTAGTGCTCTGCTGTGACATGTCAACAGAGGACAATTAAAAGTAAATAATTTTCCCGGGACATTGAAAAGCGAGTACTGCACTGAAATAATAAGTTCATCAGCTACAGGTTGTCAGCCAAACTGTTCTTTAAGTACCCAGGCTAAGCCCTGGTCTACACTAGGACTTTAGGTCGAATTTAGCAGCATTAAATCGATGTAAACCTGCACCCGTCCACACAATGAAGCCCTTTATTTCGACTTAAAGGGCTCTTAAAATCGATTTCCTTACTCCACCCCTGACAAGTGGATTAGCGCTTAAATCGACGTTGCCGGCTCGAATTTGGGGTACTGTGGACACAATTCGATGGTATTGGCCTCCGGGAGCTATCCCAGAGTGCTCCATTCTGACCGCTCTGGACAGCACTCTCAACTCAGATGCACTGGCCAGGTAGACAGGAAAAGAACCGCGAACTTTTGAATCTCATTTCCTGTTTGGCCAGCATGGCAAGCTGTAGGTGACCATGCAGAGCTCATCAGCAGAGGTGACCATGATGGAGTCCCAGAATCGCAAAAGAGCTCCAGCATGGACCGAATGGGAGGTACGGGATCTGATCGCTGTTTGGGGAGAGGAATCCGTGCTATCAGAACTCCGTTCCAGTTTTCGAAATGCCAAAACCTTTGTGAAAATCTCCCAGGGCATGAAGGACAGAGGCCATAACAGGGACCCGAAGCAGTGCCGCGTGAAACTGAAGGAGCTGAGGCAAGCCTACCAGAAAACCAGAGAGGCAAACAGAGAGGAGGAGTGGTAGATACGCTGGAGGGGAGGGATAGGATACAGAAGGACCTAGACCAATTGGAAGATTGGGCCAAAAGGAATCTGATGAGGTTCAATAAGGATAAGTGCAGGGTCCTGCACTTAGGACGGAAGAACCCAATGCACAGCTACAGACTAGGGACCGAATGGCTAGGCAGCAGTTCTGCGGAAAAGGACCTAGGGGTGACAGTGGACGAGAAGCTGGATATGAGTCAGCAGTGTGCCCTTGTTGCCAAGAGGGCCAATGGCATTTTGGGATGTATAAGTAGGGGCATAGCGAGCAGATCGAGGGACGTGATCGTTCCCCTCTATTCGACATTGGTGAGGCCTCATCTGGAGTACTGTGTCCAGTTTTGGGCCCCACACTTCAAGAAGGATGTGGATAAATTGGAGAGAGTCCAGCGAAGGGCAACAAAAATGATTAGGGGACTGGAACACATGAGTTATGAGGAGAGGCTGAGGGAGCTGGGATTGTTTAGCCTGCAGAAGAGAAGAATGAGGGGGGATTTGATAGCTGCTTTCAACTACCTGAAAGGGGGTTCCAAAGAGGATGGCTCTAGACTGTTCTCAATGGTAGCAGATGACAGAACGAGGAGTAATGGTCTCAAGTTGCAGTGGGGGAGGTTTAGATTGGATATTAGGAAAAACTTTTTCACTAAGAGGGTGGTGAAACACTGGAATGCGTTACCTAGGGAGGTGGTAGAATCTCCTTCCTTAGAGGTTTTTAAGGTCAGGCTTGACAAAGCCCTGGCTGGGATGATTTAACTGGGAATTGGTCCTGCTTTGAGCAGGGGGTTGGACTAGATGACCTTCTGGGGTCCCTTCCAACCCTGATATTCTATGATTCTATGAACAGCCGCTCTGGGTCAGAGCCCCAAACATGCCGCTTCTATGATGAGCTGCATGCCATTTTAGGGGGTTCAGCCATCACTACCCCAGCCGTGTTGTTTGACTCCTTCAATGGAGATGGAGGCAATACGGAAGCAGGTTTTGGGGACGAAGAAGAGGAGGAGGAGGAGGTTGTAGATAGCTCACAGCAAGCAAGCGGAGAAACCGGTTTTCCCGACAGCCAGGAACTGTTTCTCACCCTAGACCTGGAGCCAGTACCCCCCGAACCCACCCAAGGCTGCCTCCTGGACCCAGCAGGCGGAGAAGGGACCTCTGGTGAGTGTACCTTTTAAAATACTATACATGGTTTAAAAGCAAGCATGTGAAAGGATTACTTTGCCCTGGCATTTGCGGTTCTCCTAGATGTAGTCCTAAAGCCTTTGCAAAAAGGTTTCTGAGGAGAGCAGCCTTATTGCGTCCTTCATGGTAGGACACTTTACCACTCCAGGCCAGTAACACGTACTCAGGAATCATTGTAGAACAAAGCATTGCAGTGTATGTTTGCTGGCATTCAAACAACATCCGTTCTTTATCTTTCTGTGTTATCCTCAGGAGAGTGAGATATAATTCATGGTCACCTGGTTGAAATAGAGTGCTTTTCTTCAGGGGACACTCAAAGGAGCCCATTCCTGCTGGGCTGTTTGCCTGTGGCTAAACAGAAATGTTCCCCGCTGTTAGCCACAGGGAGGGGGGAAGGTTGAGGGGGTAGTCACGCGGTGGGAGGAGGCAAAATGCGACCTTGTAACGAAAGCACATGTGCTATGTATGTAATGTTAACAGGGTAAGGTTTACCCTGAAAGAGTGTAGCCACTGTTTTATAAAATGTGTCTTTTTAAATACCGCTGTCCCTTTTTTTTTCTCCACCAGCTGCATGTGTTTCAATGATCACAGGATCTTCTCCTTCCCAGAGGCTAGTGAAGCTTAGAAAGAAAAAAAACCGCACTCGCGATGAAATGTTCTCCGAGCTCATGCTGTCCTCCCACACTGACAGAGCACAGACGAATGCGTGGAGGCAAATAATGTCAGAGTGCAGGAAAGCACAAAATGACCGGGAGGAGAGGTGGCGGGCTGAAGAGAGTAAGTGGCGGGCTGAAGAGAGTAAGTGGCGGGCTGAAGACAGAGCTGAAGCTCAAATGTGGCGGCAGCGTGATAAGAGGAGGCAGGATTCAATGCTGAGGCTGCTGCAGGACCAAACCAGTATGCTCCAGTGTATGGTTGAGCTGCAGCAAAGGCAGCTGGAGCACAGACTGCCACTGCAGCCCCTCTGTAACCAACCGCTCTCCTCCCCAAGTTCCATAGCCTCCACACCCAGACGCCCAAGAACGCGGTGGGGGGGCCTCCGGCCAACCAGCCACTCCACCACAGAGGATTGCCCAAAAAAAAGAAGGCTGTCATTCAATAAATTTTAAAGTTGTAAACTTTTAAAGTGCTGTGCTTAAAGTGCTGTGTGGCATTTTCCTTCCCTCCTCCACCACCCCTCCTGGGCTACCTTGGTAGTCATCCCCCTATTTGTGTGATGAATGAATAAAGAATGCATGAATGTGAAGCAACAATGACTTTATTGCCTCTGCAAGCGGTGATTGAAGGGAGGAGGGGCGGGTGGTTAGCTTACAGGGAAGTAGAGTGAACCAAGGGGCGGGGGGTTTCATCAAGGAGAAACAAACAGAACTTTCACACCGTAGCCTGGCCAGTCATGAAACTGGTTTTCAAAGCTTCTCTGATGCGTACCGCGCCCTCCTGTGCTCTTCTAACCGCCCTGGTGTCTGGCTGCGCGTAACCAGCAGCCAGGCGATTTGCCTCAACCTCCCACCCCGCCATAAACATCTCCCCCTTACTCTCTCAGATATTGTGGAGCACACAGCAAGCAGTAATAACAGTGGGAATATTGGTTTCCCTGAGGTCTAAGCGAGTCAGTTAACTGCTCCAGCGCGCCTTTAAACGTCCAAATGCACATTCTACCACCATTCTGCACTTGCTCAGCCTGTAGTTGAACAGCTCCTGACTACTGTCCAGGCTGCCTGTGTACGGCTTCATGAGCCATGGCATTAAGGGGTAGGCTGGGTCCCCAAGGATACATATAGGCATTTCAACATCCCCAACAGTTATTTTCTGGTCTGGGAATAAAGTCCCTTCCTGCAGCTTTTGAAACAGACCAGAGTTCCTGAAGATGCGAGCATCATGCACCTTTCCCGGCCATCCCACGTTGATGTTGGTGAAACGTCCCTTGTGATCCACCAGAGCTTGCAGCACTATCGAAAAGTACCCCTTGCGGTTTATGTACTCGGCGGCTTGGTGCTCCGGTGCCAAGATAGGGATATGGGTTCCGTCTATAGCCCCACCACAGTTAGGGAATCCCATTGCAGCAAAGCCATCCAGTATGACCTGCACGTTTCCCAGGGTCACTACCCTTGATATCAGCAGATCTTTGATTGCGTGGGCTACTTGCATCACAGCAGCCCCCACAGTAGATTTGCCCACTCCAAATTGATTCCCAACTGACCGGTAGCTGTCTGGCATTGCAAGCTTCCACAGGGCTATCGCCACTCGCTTCTCAACTGTGAGGGCTGCTCTCATCTTGGTATTCATGCGCCTCAGGGCAGGGGAAAGCAAGTCACAAAGTTCCATGAAATTGCCCTTACGCATGCGAAAGTTTCGCAGCCACTGGGAATCGTCCCAGACCTGCAACACTATGCGGTCCCACCAGTCTGTGCTTGTTTCCCGAGCCCAGAATCGGCGTTCCACAGCATGAACCTGCCCCATTAGCACCATGATGCATGCATTGGCAGGGCCCATGCTTTCAGAGAAATCTGTGTCCATGTCCTGATCACTCACGTGACCACGCTGACGTCGCCTCCTCGCTCGGTATCGCTTTGCCAGGTTCTGGTGCTGCATATACTGCTGGATAATGCGTGTGGTGTTTAATGTGCTCCTAATTGCCAAAGTGAGCTGAGCGGCCTCCATGCTTGCCTTGGTATGGCGTCCGCACAGAAAAAAGGCGCGGAACGATTGTCTGCCGTTGCTCTGGCGGAGGGAGGGGCGACTGATGACACGGCTTACAGGGTTGGCTTCAGGGAGCTAAAATCAACAAAGGGGGTGCCTATACATCAAGGAGTATTTCAGGCAGGACTTCACGGAGGCTTCCAATAAGAAATGGTGCACCTAAGTTATCATTCTTATTGGAACAAGGAGGTTAGCCTGGCCTCTGACTGATACATGGCTAGATTTACCTCGCTGCACCTTCTCTGTGAGTGACTGCATTGTGACCTTATGGAATGAGTCCCCTAGACGGGGAGGAGGCAAATGAGTAGAAAACAAATCTGGTCTATTTCTTGTTTTGACCCACTCCATCTATCTTTTACATCTTTGGCTAGCAGCAGACGGTGCAGAAGGACTGCATGCCATCCACATCTCATGGCTGCTCGGCAGAAGATGGTACAGTACGACTGCTAGCCATCCTCATCTCTTGCCTGCCTGGCAGAAGATGGTACAGTACGACTGCTAGCCATCCTCATCTCTTGCCTGCCTGGCAGAAGATGGTACAATACGACTACTAGCCATCCTCATCTCTTGCCTGCCTGGCAGAAGATGGTACAGTACGACTGCTAGCAGTCCGTATCGCCTGCCCGCTCACCATAAGACGGTTCAATAGGACTGACTGCAGGCCTAAAGAGAATGACCTGGTCAAGTCACTCCAAATTTAGTCCCTGCGCCCATGTCTGCCCAGGCGCTCCCAGCCGACGTGGCCAGGAGCACCTCAGACACGACGAGGACGACTACCAGTCGTATTGCACCGTCTGCTGCCAGAAGGCAATGGGTTGCTGCTACTGCTCAGCAAAGCCGTACCGCGTCTGCCAGCACCCAGGAGACATAGGGTGACGGTTACCTGAGTGGGCTCCATGCTTGCCGTGGTATGGCGTCTGCACAGGTAACGCAGGAAAAAAGGCGCGAAATGATTGTCTGCCCTTGCTTTCACGGAGGGAGGGAAGGAACGGGGGCCTGACGATACGTACCCAGAACCACCCGCGACAATGTTTTAGCCCTATCAGAGTGCTCCATTGTGACTGCTCTGGACAGCACTCTCAGATGCCCGATTGTTTGCCGTTGCTCTGACGCCAGGAGGGGCGACTGAGGACACGGCTTACAGGGCTGGCTTCAGGGAGCTAAAATCAACAAAGGGGGTGGCTTTACATCAAGGAGTATTTCAGGCAGGACTTCACGGAGGGTTCCGATAAGAAATGGTGCACCTAAGTTATCGTTCTTATTGGAACAAGGAGGTTAGCCTGGCCTCTTATTGATACATGGCTAGATTTACCTCGCTGCACCTTCTCTGTGAGTGACTGCAGTGTGACCTAGAAGAATGAGTCCCCTAGACAGGGGAGGGGGGGAAGCAAATGAGTACAAAACAAATCTGGTCTATTTCCTGTTTTGATCCACTCCATCTATCTTTTACATCTTTGGCTGGCAGCAGATGGTGCAGATGGACTGCATGCCATCCACATCTCATGGCTGCTCGGCAGAAGATGGTACAGTACGACTGCTAGCAGTCCGTATCGCCTGCCCGCTCACCATAAGACGGTTCAATAGGACTGACTGCAAGACTAAAGAGAATGACCTGGTCAAGTCACTCCAAATTTAGTCCCTGCGCCCATGTCTGCCCAGGCGCTCCCAGCCGACGTGGCCAGGAGCACCTCGGACATGACGATGACGGCTACCAGTCGTACTGTACCGTCTGCTGCCACAAGGCAAGGGGTTGCTGCTACTGTGTAGCAATGCCGTACCGTGTCTGCCAGCACCCAGGAGACATAGGGTGACGGTTACCTGAGCGGGCTCCATGCTTGCCGTGGTATGGCGTCTGCACAGGTAACTCAGGAAAAAAGGCGCGAAATGATTGTCTGCCCTTGCTTTCACGGAGGGAGGGAGGGAACGGGAGCCTGACGATATGTACCCAGAACCACCCGCGACAATGTTTTAGCCCCATCAGGCATTGGGATCTCAACCCAGAATTCCAATGGGCAACGGAGACTGCGGGAACTGTGGGATAGCTACCCACAGTGCAACGCTCCGGAAGTCGACTCTAGCCTCGGTACTGTGGAAGCGCTCCTCCGAGTTAATGCACTTAATGCACTTAGAGCATTTTCTGTGGGGACACACACACTCGAATATATAAAACCGATTTCTAAAAAAACGACTTCTATAAATTCGACTTTATTCCGTAGTGTAGACATACCCTGAGAGAAAGCATTCACTTCAAACTCATGGTGGAACACATAATGGCAGCTAAATAATAAGTAAAGAAGACTTGGAGAGGTGGAAACTTTAGGAACAAATGTTGAGACCAGATACCAAGTTGATGAACATGATATAAACATTTAGATAGACATCCTGACTCTTGTGCAAAACTGGAGTAAATTGGCTTTGTGCAGATCTTCTCAGTGGACCTCAGGAAGAAGCCAGAATCTATTCTTTCCAGTCAGCAGTGCATTAGCAAAGCAACTTTTGTAGTTTCCGGAGCTCCTCCACTAATGGACAGAGGATCTGACTGTAAGGAATCCATTTGCCATGTTTGTGGTACTTCCTCCCTTCCCCTATTTCCAGTGCAGTAGAACTATACCTGTCCTGCTGAGTTTCATACCTTATACATGCTGCAATGGCTTAGTCCTATATCCAGCAACTTCAGAATGAAAGGTGGGTGGATGATTATAATTACTTAAAGTGCATTAGTAAAACTTTAACAGTTTTGAGGCTCTGTTGCTGTCTGGAAATATTTTTAGTTACAAACACTTGTTCATTACAATTTTGTTTCTTCTTTTTGGTTGTTCACATTATTACCATAGTAACACAGTAATATACTTTGGTCTATACTACAATAACCAGCATTTTAGAAAAATAATTTTAAAACTACTTTTAAGATTATGCAGTGGCCTATTCTGGAACAGACGAAAGAGAAAGAAAGAAAGAAAGAAAGAAATATAAATATATAAGACAGAAGTTGCCCTGGCAGAGAAACTATTTTTAAAATTAGTGTCCTAATATGCTTGGTTGTAGTGTAGACAAGGTCAAACATTGTTCTGCCAGATCAAAAAAAGGCAAAACTAGCTATTTATATTTTCTCTATGGTACGAAGGAATACGTGTCAGAGAATCTGTCTACTGTCTGCAGAACCAGAAGCACACTGTTACTTAAAGCAGTTACCTGATTACAAGTTCAGTGGGTGCACCAGGATCTATGGAGTTAGCAGTTTGTTAGTAACTAAATTAATCGGGCCATGAAGTGCTTTATTTTTTTAAACAGTTATTATCTCCCGTACCTAATTTTCTAATAATTTCCTTTGTATTTGATTCTAAAAGCTCTATTCTAAGAAACAAATACATAGGTGAATGTTGATTAACAATATAATGTGTCTTTATTTAACAGAAATCACATTATTCAGCTGCTTCTCAATATACTTGCAATATATGGCACATAAACTTGGAAGCTCTTCCAGACTGGGTAAAATGTGCAATAGAAAAGGTAGGTTCCTGGATTTATAAACATAGCATTTGATATTTTATTTGGAGAATAAAGAGGGGCAGCAGGCATTAGTCAGGGCAGCATTTCTGATGTATCAGATGGATATACTTCTGGTATCTTGTATAAGGGGGCTGGTTCTTGAGTCAATAACGTGCATTAAGGCAGTGGTTCTCAACCAGGGATACATGTACTCCTGGGGGTATGGAGAGGTCTTCCAGGGTAATCAACTCATCTAGTTATTTGCCTAGTTTTACAACAGGCTACATAAAATGCACTAGCAATGTTAGTACAAACTAAAATTTCATACAGACAATGACTTGTTTATCCTGCTCTATATACTATACACTGAAATGGAAGTACAATATTTATATTCCAATTGATTTATTTTATAATTAAATGATAAAAATGAGAAAATAAGCAATTTTTCAGTAGTAATGTGCTGTGACACTTCTTTGCATTTTTATGTCTGATTTTGTAAGCAAGTAATTTTTAGGTGAGGTGAAACTTGGGGGTACGCAAGACAAATCAGACTCCTCAGAGGGGTACAGCAGTCTGGAAAGGTTGAGAGCCGTCGTATTAAGGTGCCATTGATGTATGGCATTTATTATTGTGTTTATTTATTTGCATATATACTAATATATAGAAACAGAATCTTGTGTTCCTAGACTGCTATATATGAATTTATTTACCTTGGGCCTGATCATCCACAATTATAAAGCAGAGCAGCTCCATTTATTTAAAGAGAGCTATGCCAATTTACATCAGCTAATCATGTGGCCCTTTAGTTTTTTGTTGGGATTGATTACTGTGGCTAGTAGTTCTAATCCTGCTGTTAACAAAGGAGTGGCATTCGTCCACAGAACGGGATTGAAGAGGGATAGATATAATTTGTGAAAACTCTAGCATGGGGTTTTAGGAGAGATTTTGATTTTTTTAAAATCTTGCCCTGATGTCTGTATTGGGGAGTGAATAGCAAATAGAAAATAGATCCATTCCTGCTAATCTAAAGCCTTTTATAAATCTAGTGAAAAGATAGTCTTTGGCTCTTCTGAGTCTTTAACTGTTCATATATCGTCTAGAAATAATCTCTGACAACTTTTATCAAGAGATTACTTCATCCGGGGTATCCTCTTTGAGTTACTACTTTGAGTTTAGTAGCTAATATTGTGGAATTTATTTAATAGATAATTATAAGCAGTGATATTGGCCTATGGTTTTCTTTTTCTGATTATCCTATCTGATTTTGGGACTCCATCAGTATTGATAGCTTCCTTCATTTTGGGGAGAATTTTATTGGATTTTAGCACTTTGTCATAAACAGCTAAGAGTGTTTGATATTACACACACAAAACTACATTAAAAGAAAATTAAAGGTGCAAAGTCAAACACTCAGAAGTTAGGAAATATGAGAATTAAGGTTGCCTGTGCAATTTTAATTTGGCCCCCTTTGTTATGAAAGAGTCCTTAATTACATGATCACACTCTATTCTTTTCCACAAGACCCTGACTCATTCAGTGCACAGGATAGACTTGTTCTGGGGATGAATCTGGATTGTGAAGTGAAGGAGATTAGTGGCTGGAGGACCCCTGCCTCATTTGTTGCAAAAGTCTGAATGTAGTGAATGAGGCAAGGGATTGCAGGAAGAGAAGGGCGGGTCTCATGGTTAAGGTAGTTGAATTGCATTCTATCCCTGTCTCTGCCACAGAGTTCCTATGTGATATTAGGTAAGTCACTTAAACCAAACTTTTCACAGGTGGCCACTGTTTCCTCATTTTCTGGATGCCTGACTTGAGACTCTTGGTCTGATTTGCAGAAGTGCTGAGCACTCACAGCTGCAGTTGGGCTCAATAGGAGCTGTGCTTTGAACATATGAAGTACTGTATCATGCTAAGTACTCTGAAAAATCAGGCCATACATGTCTCAAATTGAGCGTCCAAAATTAGTGGATACTTTTGACCTTAATCTCTGTGTGCCTGAGTCCGCCATCTGTGAAATGGGGCAATAACCTCTCATCTCACAAAGGTGTTATGACAATAAATTCATTAAAGTTCGTGAAGCATTCTGATACCGTAGTGTTGCACAGTATAAGGAAACCTATGAGGAAATTAATAATTCTGTCTTCAGAGCAGGGTTTGGATAGTGTTCAACAAATAAGGCAATGAGGCCACACATTGAACAATGAGGAGGAAACAAAATATTAAATAGGTACTTATTAAGTGAGTACCGTCCAGTCTATTGCACTGAATGAGACATGGGTCTTATGAAAACAATAGTATGTGATCATGTAATTAAAGAGTGTTTCATAATATATGTGCATAAGGGGAACAAATTAAGGTTGCACAGTCATTTCCTAATTTTGAGTGTTTGACTTTGTAACCTTAATGATGATCTTTTAACAGGTTTTTGTGTTTGTAATCTCCTAGGTTTTAAAAAAAGTAGACGGAAAAATCAATAATTCCATCATGTGGCATCATACTGACACTCACAAGATTAATCAACGGGGTTGGAACCTTTAGTTCTTCTTCAAGTGCTTGCTTATGTTGATTCCATTCTAGGTGTGTGCATGCCACATGCACAGTTGTCAGAGACTTTTGTCTTAGCGGGATCAGTAGAGTTGGCTGTGGCACCCCTGTTACCAGATGTTACTTTGGGGTATGCTCATTTATTAGGGTTACTCTTCTCGGGGGTCTGTAATTCTGTTAATGTACTGCTTATGCCACTTGTGTGTTCATATGGAGCTCTACTCTTTCCTTCTGCAAGTCTCTGCCCAATGGAGCAATCCTACAGGACCTAGGTTTCCCAGGACTGGGTTCCTCCAGCCCTGGAACTGTGTGTGTGTGTGTGTGGGCGTGCGCGCACACATACACACGTCTGAGCGGACTGGGCAATCAGCACTCTTAAGCTGATCCCCTCATATGTCCTTGTACGCAATGGGCTGGGTTAAGCAAGCTGTCACTCTTATGTGCCCCTGGTCTCAATAGGCTGGGCTGAGCAGCACTTTCAGCTGCCCCAACTCTTATGTGCCACAGGTTTAACACGTCCGTATTCCGTTTTCATGTTACAATTGTACTGGTAGTAACCCACTTGATGAGCAAACCCCACAGTATTTTTGGGCGCTACAGGCATCTTTAGCTTAGGTAAAAGAAGCATTGCTGCAGAGAAAATGCGGGAAGCTAAAAACACAAAAGAGTAAAGTTCAGAGAGAGAGAAGCAACCAGCTTAACCATAAAAGTTATTTATTGAATAATAGTGATAACTACACAAGGAGGGCTAAACCAACGTACCATACATTATTAAAGGTTAATACCTGAGGTAGAAAGGAAAACAGAGAGAGAGAAAGAGAGGGATCTCAGCCACTCCACGAGGCTTGAACTGGTCGGGGTTCCCAGATGATGGTGGTAGCTCAGGGTCCTGAGTGCTGGAGACAGGCAGAGCCCCCAGCACAATCAGTCAGGAGAAGATGGACTCTCAGTGGAACTGATGCATAGTTTGAATCTAAGCATCAGACCACGAACTGGAAGGTAAGTAGGGATTTTTGTAGAGCAAATACAATGGTTCAAGGGAGAACACTAGATTTGTTTATAGGTAAACTGATGACTTAAGGGTTTTCTTTAGGCTAGACAATAGGAACTGATCACTCTTGGCTGTGGGTGGTGCTTTCTTCCAGGGAGCTCACAATACAACTAGGCTGCTTCAGTATTTTGGATATCAATCAAGGATTTATTACTAGAATTGATCTGATAATTGCTGAGCTCCGTGTGTGCAGGCATAGGTTCATTAACATCTGGAGCAGAGATTCCCATGATGCCATGCTTCCCTGTTTTTCTGATCCCAGAGTTCAGTGCGGTTCTCTGTTCTCCATTCTGTATGCAAATTGAGAGGTCTCCCTGTCCCATCTTTCACGCAGATGAGGCTAGGGGAGTTGTCTCTGTTTTCTATTCTGCATGCTAATGGAGATGTCTTAATCTTGTCACCCTTGTCAGGAGGGGTCTAGGTGTGTCTCCCAACGCTCTTCACTGCTCTCTGCAAGCCTTTTCTCTGATCGATTTTGGTTCAAGAAGAGACTGGTCGGGGGTGTGTGTCTTTCATGAGTCCGACAGGCTAGAAACTGCGCCCTGGTTCCCCAAAAACACAGAGCTGACTGGTATCACCCCTTTGAGTGCTGCACTCATGCATTGGTATATTAGGTGCCACTGACCCTACCCTCTCTCAGTTCCTTCTTACTGCCTGTGATGGTTGGTTGGAGCTCCCTGTGTTGCAGATCGCAAGAGCATTAGCGGTTCTTTACAGCCTTTGTTATCTTCTTTGTATATACTTTGTAGGTACTTAGTTAGCCATTAAGTTAAGAGTTAGGTTAGTTGGTAGTTAGAGTCCCGGCTGGGACTTCGTCCCAGAACGAGACATGCCCCGCTTTCCCGTCTTCAAACCATGCTCGCCATGCAGCAGGCCGATGCCTATCAGTGCCCCCCATGACAGCTGCTTGAAGTGTTTGGGGGAATCCCATAGAAAAGACAAGTGTCGAATCTGTAAAAACTTTCGACCTATAACCCAAAAGGAGTGGGATATCCACTTGAAGGCCCTCCTCCTGGAGGTTGAGCTTCATCCTGCAGTGCAGCACTCCCACTCGGACACCATGCCGAGAACTTTGGCATCAGTGCAGAGTGCACCACTGGCAGCAGGTTGCGCCGGTCCCCGTACCATTGGTACTGGCAAGCTTCCCATCAGAGATCGCTGTTGCCCAGGTCACCTTTGCCCAGACGGCCTCCCAAATGTTGGTCCCTGCCTGGGTGGGGCCGCTCCTTGTGACGGCACTGGTCCCCTTCCCCTGTACCATTCATCAGGCAGGTGTCATTCCTCACCCTCACCTTGCTGGTTGCAGACCAGAGTCAATCAGCAGACTCAGGCCTCGATGACTCTGCCCTGGTTGCTGGAAGGGCAGTGGTCCGAGATGGACTGGGAGTTCAGCTCCTTGTCAAGAAGAGGTGATTGGCCACCGACTCGTGAGACCAGTGCGTCACCTGCAGTGACAACATGGCAGCAGGAACAGTGGCCTGCTCAATGGCCATATTGGTAGCCGTGGGGCGTGCCAGTAATGCCAGTCCTGTGTTCCCACCAGCCCTCCTGGCTGCTTCGGAGAGGGAGGGGGAACCTGCTCCTCCACAGATGGTGCAGTCGTCATCCTTGGACCTTGCGGTGGCAGGTCCCTCCCAAACGGGCAGTCCCCCCGATGACTTCAAGTGGCACTGGGCCCTCCTTCAAAGGATGCCTGCTAACTTGAACCTACAGATTGAGGAGGTCGCGTAGGAGTCTGACGACCTCTTTAACATTATATCCTCCTCCACGCTGGCCCAGGTTGCGCTGCGTGTCCACCCAGGGATCCTTAAAATGGCCAAATCACTGTGGCAAACCCTCTCTTCCATTCCGCTGACATCTAAGAAGACGGAAAAGAAGTATTAGGTCCCTGCAAAAGAGTTCGAATACTTCTACATGTACTCTCCAGTGGTGTCACTGGTCATGTCCGCTGTGAACGAAAGGGACAGGCAGGGCCATGTTAGTGGTACATCAAAGAACAAAGATGTCAAGAGACTTGATTTATATGTCAGATTTATTCAACGTTCAGCCTGCAGTTCAGGGTATCTAACCACCAGGCCTTGTTAGGCAGATACAGTTTTAACCTGTGGGACTCCTTTAACAAGTTCAAAGGGGCCCTCCCACAAGATCGAGCCCAGGAGTTTGCTGCTTTGGTGGACAAGGGCACAGCGGGCGGGAGCCCTCCAAATGGCCTGGGATGCTACTGGCTCCGTGGCCAGGGTGGTCACCTCCGTGGTGGCCATGAGGTGCAGCTCCTGGTTGCAGTCCTTTGGGTTGTCCCAGGAGATGCAGGCCACTATTCAGGACCTCCCACTTGAGGGGACGGAGCTTTTCTCCAAGCTCATGGACTCAAGGCTCCATGTCCTTAAAGACTCCCATGCCTCCCTCTGCTCCTTGGGCCTTCACATTCCTCAGCAGGCCAGGAAGCCATTCCGTCCTCTGCCTCCTCCACCCCCACAGTCTAGGTCCTGGGGAACTCCCCGATTGGGTTCCTACAGGAGAAAGGACAAAGGCAGAGGCAAGGGGTCTACGCGGTGACACCCATCATCTTCCTGCTCATCTGCTCAGCCTGACCCTCTTAGAAACTGGGAAGGCCAGATGCAGTCATTTTGAGGGTGCGCTCAAGGATGACGCCCCAGTCACTTCACTGGATCCACCCTCCCTCTCTTTCCTTTGACCGCCCCTTCCCTTCTGATCGGCCTGGTCTCGGCTAACCTTGGACCGTTGGGTTACACCCTGCAATTTGTAGCCGACCCTCCTCTCGCCCCCCTCCCCGTCCCTCTGGAAGGTCGCGTTCCTGATTGCAGTAACATCTGCCCTCTGGGACTCTCAGATTGGGGCATTCACCTCGGAACTGCCTTATATGGTCTTTTACAAAGACACAGTCCAGCTGAGGCCATACCTGGCTTTCCTGCCCAAGGTGGTCTCTCAGTTTCATAGAAGCCAGGACATTTTCTTACCTGTCTTTTTTCCAAAGCCGCATAAGTCGGAGGAGGGGCTGCATAGGCTGCATTCCCTAGTTGTCAGGAGGATGTTCGCTTCTGCATGGAAAGAACCAAGCCATTCTGCAAGTTGACGCAATTGTTCGCCGTGGTGTCCGACAGTATGAAAGGTCGCCCAGTGTCCACTCAAAGAATTTCTTCTGGGATCACCACCTGCATTCACTACTGCTATGATCAGGTGAAAGTGCCACCCCCGGCAGTTGCAACCACTCACTCGATCAGGGCCCAGGCCTCTTCAGCAGCTTTTCTGGCTCAAGTGCCTATCCAGGACATCTTTAGGGTGGCTACCTGGTCATTCGTCCACACGTTCATGTCCCATTACACACCTACCCAGCAGGCCCGGGACAATGCTGGCTTTGGTAGGGCAGTATTACAAGCCACTAAGCTGTTAACTCCAAGCCCACCTCCTAGGATACTGCTTGTGAGTCACCTAGAATGGCATTGATATGAGCAAGCACTCAAAGAAGAAAAAACGGTTACCTACCTTTTGTAACTGTTGTTCTTTGAGATGTGTTGCTCATGTCCACTCCATTACCCGCCGTCCTACCCCTCTGTTGGAGTTGCCAGCAAGAAGAAACTGAGAGGGTGTAGGGTCGGCGGCACCTAACATACCGATGCATGAGCTCAGCACTCAAGAGAGTACCACAGCTGACTCTACGGATACCACTAAGGCACAAGTCTCTGACAACTTTTGCACGTGTGCATGCACACACCTAGAAAGGAATGGACCTGAGCAACACATCTTGAAGAACAACATTTACAAAAAATAGGTAACCATTTTATCTATTGCACAGACCTCTGTCACTTCAGCTAACCAAAACTCACAGCAGCAGTAGGTTTTCATCATCCACATGGACTGGCAGTACAGGGGATGAGTCAAACACTTTGTCACTGATTTTCACAGATATTTCTTTATTTGGGACAGCAGAGAAATGATGAACTCTGGGATCTTGGGTTCCCTTCCACACTCTACAGAGAAGTGTGTTCTAGTGGACACAGACCCTTCTGTCTGCTCCCTAAGCTTGACCGCTTTTGCCTGGTCACCACCAACCTGTTTCTGTCCCAGTCCCCTCTCTTCCTCAGCCCTGGTTCCAATCCCATGCTCTCTTGCCTCACCAGTCTGTCTCCATTCTTCAGGCTTCTCAACACTGTTCCAGTCTCTTTGCTCAGCCAGTCCTACTCTCCCCTTGAGTCCCATCTGAGTTCCAGTCTACCCCCACTCTCCCAGTCTGTCACCTTTCCTCCATTCCTGGTTCCTCATCCAAACTCTCTCCTCTCCCCCCTGGACTCCAGTTGTTTTCCCCCTCCCTGACTTCTTTTCTTAGTTTCTTTGTCCAGCTAGTTCCAGTTGTCCCTCTGCAGCCTAGCTCCTTATCAAAATCTGTCTCTCCTTTCACCCGCTCCCCAATTCTCAGTCCTAATCTCTTCGCTCTCACTACTCTAAAGCATGGAGGCACTAGAGCTTGTTAAAGAAAAGGTCTCCAGAAAATTTTTTAACATTGTAAAACAATTTATTTTTCCTTAACCTTGTTCCCTGAAAGGGCATACCTTTTTGGCTGGAACTTCCCAAAACAATTCAGCCTGAGGCAGAAACTTTCTGCCCAAAGTTTGTCAAAGTTATAAGCAACAGGCTGAATAATGGGAAGTGTCAGGCAACCTTAATAATAGGCAGTGCTACCAGCTCCTCCTATAATATAACTTTAGGTTCCTAAGTTAGAAATATCTAGCTTATGTCTATAATATTGTCTAATCACTTGGGCCTTAATTCTGCAAACACTAAAACGTATGTTACAAATAGCTCCATTGAATAAATTAATATATTGATTTGAACTACTCCATTCGTAAGTAATGAATGTGCATGAGTGTTTGCAGGATTGGAGCTTTGGTATGTATTTCCCTTAAAAAAGGAAGCCGTGACGTAATAATGATAAAATATTATTGATAATTTCACTTAATAACTTCATGTTAAAACTCACTGCTTAGAGAATGTGTTTTAGTACCTACAGTGTTCAGCTTACCTTTACTGATGCCAGTTCTGGTATGGATTTCTCATTTTTAGTGTATGTGCTTGTACCTTACATTGTCACTTAAAGTACAAAATAACTCTCTTGAATTTCTATGATATGTGCAGCTTTATTCATTTTTGTGGGAAATCTCTTCCCACTGTGTTTGGTATGCAATAGGTATATCAACACCCAGAAAACTTAACTGTGAAATTATACCTGCTAAATCACAATTAGCTTTGTGGACTGATTTAATCATTTTAAAGAATCTAATGTTTTATTAATGATACAGTACCATCCTCACTCTATCCACAAAATTTCTAGAAATATTTAAGAATATTTTTAAGCAGCTATATTTTGAAATGTGTTGTCTTTCTAGAGGTTTTGTTTCTCGCCCTCTCCCCCTCCCCCATTTATAAAGGACCATTTTCAAAGGTCTAGTTTGATTTATGTTTGGTTTTGTTTTTACTGTGCAGTCTGTTTTTTGTCACTTGCAAAATAAAAAGTGGACCCCTTTATTGGAGGAAAAATAATCTATCAGTTTTTCTTTTTTATTTACAATTAATTCATTTTTTTTCTTTCTTCTATAGGCAGAGTGGATGATTGGAAAACTGAACTGCCCATTCTGTGGAGCCCGTTTGGGAGGGTTTAACTTTGTCAGCCATACAAGATGTTCTTGTGGCCTGTTGGCAAATATACATCTCTGCAAGAGTCGGATTGATTATCAGCCAGCTTGTTCAGTTAGATTAGCGAGATCATCAGTAAAACAGATGTCACTTTACAAATTTCCATCTGGTTCTAATAACAAAATACAGCACTGCGTGACAGGTGGAATTTTGGGACCCAGAAATCAAGGGCTTTCATACATGGCCAAAAACACGAATGGTACTGGAAGATTAACAGAAGCACTTTGCCTGGAGGTGAGATCAACCAGCTTTGAGATGAACAATAAAAAACTGCACTTGAAAGTGTTTAATAAAAAAAAAAGTCGTTCTGCTTCATGGCCTGTGAATGAGAGATGCACTAGAAAAACTTGTCATAGAAAAACACATAGTTTGGATTTGAATATCAGAGAGAGACTTGTCTTGTTGCCTAGTTTGTATGGAGTTTCCAGTAAGGGGCCTATTTACCACAGGCAAAATGAAACACAATCCATTTACTCAAGAGGTAGCTTGCAATTAGAGTCCAGTAGAAATAATAATTCCTTTCAGGGCCTGTGTAATTCTGATACTGATGAGCTACCAAAAGAGTTTTCAGTTACTTCCTGCAATACATTAACCTGTAGAGAGACAGCATGTGACTGCTGTTTTGAAGCTTCTGATCAATGTTCTGGGAGTGCCACTGCTGACCAACTGCCTTTCATGATGGACCTCTCTTCATCTGTGACTGCTGTAGAAGAGGACATTGGACAGCAACACATCACATCTGTTGATTTTGTGCAGCCTGCCAATTTTTCCTTGGTTGCTGTCAATCAAAAGCTAAGCAAAAGAGAGAGAAGCAAGTTGAAGAATTTGAGGAAAAAACAAAGAAAGCGAGAAAGGTGGCTTCAGAAGCAGGTGAGTGTATGAAAAATGACCCATAGCTTTGCTTGTACAATTTGGTGCGTCAGTAAGAGAGGAGCTTTAAGAGATGTTGTTTTTTTTAATTTTGCCTTTTAGTGCCTGTGAAAGATTAATAGTACACAACTACACCGATATAACGCGGTCCTCGAGAACCAAAAAAATCTTACCGTCTTATAGGTGAGACCACGTTATATCGAGGTAGGGAGAGGAACCGCTCCCTGCCCCAGCTCACGTCTGCTCTGCCTCCGCCTCTGAGAGCGCCAACGCCGCTCCGCTTCTCCCCCCCTCCCTTCTAGCCTTGCCGCGCCAATCAGCTGTTTGGCGCGGGAAGCCTGGAAGGAAGGAAGTGGGGGGGGAGAAGTGGAGGGGTGGCAGTGTGCTAAGGGGAGGAGGCGGAGCAGAGGTGAGCTGGGGCAGCGAGCGGTTCCTCTGCGCCCTTCTCCCACCCAGTTGCTTGCTGTGGCCCTCCCCGCGCCCTCCCCGCACCTCAGCTCACCTCCGCTTCGCCTCTATCTCCTCCCCTGAGCATGCCGCCACCACTCCGCTTCTCCCTTTCTCCCTCCAAGCCTTGCTGTGAATCAGCTGTTTGGTGCGGCAAGCCTGGGGCAGGGGGTTGCAGCAAGTAAGGGGGGATGCAGAGGAACCACTTGCGGTAACATGAATTCAGATATAACGAGGTAAAGCAGCCCCACTCCCAGAGCGCTGCTTTACAGCGTTCTATCCGAATTTGCGTTCTATCGGACCGCGTTATATCGGGTAGAGGTGTGCTGTCCACAGCCAGGCACCATGAAAACAAGAGTTGTGGAACCTTCATACATACTTGGTTTTTCCAGTTCAATTTTCTCTCTGCCTGCAGCAGGACTGCTTTTTGACTACAGAACCACATTTTCATGAATGGAGATTGCTAGTCTAGTCAGTTTCTGTCACATTTCTTGTAGTTTTATGATGTAAAAACAAATCTGCAGTAGGATTCTAATACCACAAAACTTACTTGATGTGACCAAAGCAAACTTGAACCCAGTTCTTATAAACTGAAAGCACTGACTCTCAGGATTTCCTGGCTACAACGTTAGCTTGACCCACTTTTTCACAAAAGTAAAGACCAGACAGGTAAAATTTGTAAAAGCTGTGTCAGAAGACTTACATTTAACTATTACTTCTTATAAGATTATATATAACAATAGTAACAGATTATTTTTAATATAAGAGATAACAGCCTTTAAGAATTTTTAAAAATTAAAGGTGTCTGATTCTCTGCTGCCTTGCAGCTTTTGTGATATTTACCCATGTGCAAAGGGGGGTGAAATCTTACCATTGATATCTGATAACATTTTACACTTGCTTTACACAGGTATGAAAGACTACATAATGTGAAAATCAATAGAGAATTAGCCCCAAGAAGTTTGTTTTCATGTGTAATCTTTACATTCTAGCTATTTTTCCCTTGAAAATATCTCACTGATGAATAAAGTGTCCAGCTACACTAAACTCTTTCTGGTTAATTTTTTTTTAAATTATGTAATAGCAGTGTGATTGCGATTATAGTTTTCCATTTACTGAAACTATAAAAGGAAAAAACAGAATTAAAAGGTGAAACTATTTTTGTTGTGCCAGGGATGGGCGTGAGATGTTTTACAAAGTGACCAGGAGCAGGTATTCTAACAAACAACAAAGTTATTGCTAGGTCCGAGGAAATGAAGGAATGAGATTAATTATAATCTACTGTGTGATACAAATATTAATAGAATGTCCTCATTGTAAAATTCAGGCAGGATTTCTAAAACTTCCAGCAGTAAAATAGCACATGCCTGGTAAGAGGTAAATATAGATATTGTTCAGGTCAGAGAAATAGTATCTACTCAAGAAATCACTGCTGTGTTTATGGGGGTATGTAATTTTAACAACGCTAGGTAGCAACACCATGCCACTATATTTCAGCTATGGAATGTAAAGCTACTGAAAACCCAATATTTCAGGAGTTATAATTGTTTGGTTTAAACTTCATAATGCTTAAATTTGGTACACTATATATACCATAATTTTACACTCAAAACAAACTATTTGAATTGGCAGTACTCTTTTAGTAGTAGATATCAAAACGTAATATTAATTTTAGTAGTTTCAGATTTTTTTGTGTTGATTTTCATTTAAGACAATACTATACTCTGGAGTGAAATTCACCTCTTTGCCAGATGCCAGCACAAGGCCTAAGCACCACTCAGGCCCTACTCATGGGGACTTAAGTGGTATATAGGCCTTGCACTAATCCTCTGCACAAAGTGTAATTCACCCTTAATATATACCATTGTATAGGCATAATTTCATTCCAGGTGGATTAGGTCCATGAGTCATTTGGACTCATTACAATGCAATGTAAATGAAGCCACTAAAATACCACAAAAACTCATATTAAAATCAATTAATTGATTTCAAAATTGATACACAGTGGAAAAAATCATTCTGGACAAATGACTATGCAGGTGCCCCTGCTGTGTTTCTAAATTAAATACAATGTTCCAACTTGTATCTGTGGTGGGCCGTGGGACAAATCACACAATTATGCACTGTCCCATGAGACCTGTCATATTGCAGCTGCAATTTTATATTTCTTGCCATTATGTGATATTTTAAAATTTTTGTTTTGGCTTTAAAATGCCTCTGTAAAATGAAGAGAAAAAAAAGCTTTTAAAACTTTGAGTGGGATTTTCAAAGCTAACTGAGGAGATTTGGGTGTCCATTTCCCATTAACTTACATGTAGGTTAGGTATCCAAGTCCCTGAGGTAACTTTAAAAATCTCAGCCTTAATTGCTACTGTGGAAGGAGTCCAAAATGGCAGCTACAAGGACATTTTATGTGTGGAATTTCACAGGTTCCAGAGTGCAAAACCACATAAGACCTACACAGCCACCACACTTTTTAAAAGTGATTTCTGTTAAGTTTCTCTCTGCAATGATTTGTTGTTGTTTTTTTCTACTTTGAGGGCTTGAAGGAGAAATACATTTACAAAATTATCTTTCCTTTTTTAACCCTCACCTCCCCAATTCCTCTCTATTTATATATTTGATGCATCAGATGATGTAGTTACACATGATAAATCTACTTATTGAATGTACAAATTCAGAAGAAGGTATTTAGCGATATATGTAATCATGTTTACTTTAACTGAGCTGGTATTAGTCATATTTTGTTATGTTTGTTTTTTGCATGGCATTGGTCCTCAATTATAGCCAAAACTTGATTTAGTATTTTAATTTTAATCTTAATATTTAACATTTTACAGTGTGATGCAGTGAAAACACCAGTTTTTATTTTTAAAGGATTATCTGTATTATGGAAGCCTGACTGAAGCCTAGATTATCACACCTCTGAGGGAAAAAATAGTGGGTGCTCATCACTCAGTGGCAGCCCCACTGATCAGTTCCTCCCCCGTCCCTCCCCAGCGCCTCCCACCAGCCAGTGATCAGCTGTTCAGCAATGTGCAGGAGGCCCTGGGGGAAGAGGGGGAGGAATGGGGGCTGGAAGAGGCAGAGCAAGGGTGGGGCGTGCTTGGGAGAAGAGATAGAACAGGGTGGGGGCAGAATGGAGGCAACAAGGGCCTGGGCAGAGCAGGGGTCAAGCACCCTCAGGGACACCAGAAAGTTGGGGGTCTGCATCTCATGGTGTCATTGTAGCCACATAAATGGAAGCAGATTCAGTAAGCATCAGGATAAATATTAATTGGGAAGTTATGTCCAGTATAATCTGGGAAAAACCTAAATTGTAATGTCCTTGAATAAATTATTTGTTAGTTACCAGATGTAGGCCTTGCTGGAGCCGCTGACATGACTATAAGTATGAACAAAAGTAGACTGTAAACCAAAGTAGGCCTTATTAGAATAGTAACACCAGCTGACCAAGCAAACATATTTCTGAGAGGATGTTGCAAGAACACACAGACCCCTCGCAAAGATAATGCTGGGATGTCAGGATAATGGATGAGGATGTTTTGGTCAAACTATGAGTTACACAGTACAAGGATGGTAACTAATATGGAATGTAATATGTAACTTGTTTGTATCAATGTATAAAAGGAGAGTGGAAGAAGATGCATCTTTGTATTGGTTAGGGGACATTACGTTGAATGAGCTGATACCTTGTCACAGGCATACAGGCATTTGTGTGCTTATAACCAGTGAACCGTGGTACTGATACCGTGTTTTGTTGACAATAAACTTGTCCGAGTCTTTGCCACTGAACCAAGCCTGTGGTCTTTCTGTATGATTAACATCGAAGTCTTCTGAATCAGCAAGTGCAAGCTGCGCTAATGCAGATAATACTGGAGCTCCAGAAATAGCACAGGAGCAACAGACACAAGAATAACACCAGAAAACAAATTGTTTCGTTTTATATATACAGTAAGGCTAATTTTCTTATTTAAGCTGGCACACCTTTTATGTGAGTTTAGCAGGAGAGGCCATTTAAAATGTGTACTCTAGATACTCAGGATGAAATTCTGGTCCCATTGAAGTCAATGGCAAAACTCCAGTTGATGTCAGTGGAGCCAGGATTTCACCCTCGGTGCTCTAGTTTTCTCGAAAGATACAAGCAATGTTCACTTCTTTGTTTTAACATAACAGCTTTGAGAAAGTGATGCCTAGTATTAGTTTTTAACCTGTAATAATAGAGTTTACCGGCTGGGTCTTCAGATCTTTGATGTGAATGTGAAAGAAAGAGGGATGGAATTATTTTGTTTCAGAAAGTGTGGGAATTATTATTGAAATCTGATCACTAACATCGCTGAGGATATTTCTTTTCAGTAACTTGTCTGTAGATACTGTCATTCCACTGAAATCGCTTATCTCAGAAATGCCTCACTTGAACACCCTCACATTTGGGCAGGAATCTTCTACTGCTACAGGTTAAACAATCAAAACTTGAAATGGAAATTGCTATTTTTTAGAGATTTTAGAAGCAGACAAGATTGGGCTAAAAAAGGAATGCAAATCTGGTTTTTTAGTTGGAGAAGCTACCACCTATCCATAGTTCTATTTTTTCATTCATTTATAATTAGAATGGACAAAAAGTTTGGCTGAAACAAAAACAAAATTTTGACATTTTCCAAATGAAACATTTTAATTTGAAATGAGTTGACTTTTCTAAATTTACGCTGATTTCATTAAAATATTAAGACTTTTTTAAATTGTACACAATGTTTCATTCAACCCCAAATGAAAGGTATATCTGCTGAATGGGAGAACTAAAAATTAGATTTCAATCTTAGCTCTAAGAACGAGGAGTACTTGTGGCACCTTAGAGAGTAACAAATTTATTTGGGCATAAGCTTTCGTGGGCTAAAACCCACTTCGTCAGATGCATGCAGTGGAAAATACAGTAGGAAGATATATACAGACAACATGAAAAAATGAAGTTTTTTTGTTGAAGAATTGCGACTTTTAGGTCTTTAATTGAGTGTCCAGGGAGGCTGAAGTGTTCTCCGACTGGTTTTTGAATGTTATAATTCTTGACATCTGATTTGTGTCCATTCTTTTGCATAGCGACTGTCCGGTTTGGCCAATGTACATGGCAGAGGTGTATTGCTGGCACATGATGGCATATATCACATTGGTAGATGTGCAGGTGAACGAGCCCTTGATAGTGTGGCTGATGTGGTTAGGTCCTATGGTGGTGTCCCTTGAATAGATATGTGGACAGAGTTGGCAATGGGCTTTGCTGGAAGGATAGGTTCCTGGGTTAGTGTTTTTGTTGTGTGGTGTGTGGTTGCTGGTGAGTATTTGCTTCGGGTTGATGGGCTGTCTGTAAGCGAGGACTGGCCTGTCTGTGAGAGTGAGGGATCGTCCTTCAGGATAGGTTGTAGATCCTTGATGATGCCCTGGAGAGGTTTTAGTTGGGGGCTGAAGATGACGGCTAGTGGCGTTCTGTTATTTTCTTTGTTGGGCCTGTCCTGTAGTAGGTGACTTCTGGGTACTCTTCTGGCTCTGTCAATCTGTATCTTCACTTCAGCAGGTGGGTAATGTAGTTTTAAGAATGCTTGATAAAGATCTTGTAGGTGTTTGTCTCTGTCTGAGGGGTTGGAGCAAATGCGGCTGTATCTCGGAGCTTGGCTGTAGACAATGGATCGTGTGATGTAGTCTGGATGAAAGCTGGAGGCATGTAGGTAAGTATAGCGGTCAGTAGGTTTCCAGTATAGGGTGGTGTTTATGTGACCATCGCTTATTAGCACTGTAGTGTCCAGGAAGTGGATCTCTTGTGTGGACTGGTCCAGGCTGAGGTTGATGGTGGGATGGAAATTGTTGAAATCATGGTGGAATTCCTTAAGGTCTTCTTTTCCATGGGTCCAGATGTTGAAGATGTCATCAGTGTAGCGCAAGTAGAGTAGGGGTGTTAGGGGACGAGAGCTAAGGAAGCGTTTTTCTAAGTCAGTCATAAAAATGTTGGCATACTGTGGGGCTATGCGGGTACCCATAGCAGTGCCGTTGACTTGAAGGTATACATTGTCCCCAAATGTGAAATAGTTATGGGTGAGGACAAAGTCACAAAGTTCAGCCACCAGGTTTGCTGTGACAGTATCCCCGATAATGGATCTACAACCTATCCTGAAGGAAACCTGTCCTGAAAAACGATCCCTCACTCTCACAGATCTTGGAAGACAGGTCAGTCCTCGCTTACAGACAGCCCCCCAACCTGAAGCAAATATTCACCAGCAACCACACACAGGGGCAGCCCTAGACTAGCTGCCAGCAACTGGTGCCCTCGGCAAACCATGCAATCGGCGCTCCCACCCCCAAACCTCAAGGGCAGATATAGGCTGAGGTTTTTGGTAAACTGGGAAACATTTTACCCCTTTTTTCCTTTTAATGTTTTTTAAGCGTTTTGGTTTTTTTTAAACAGAGACTTAATTATTCGGTTTGTCCACCCGTCTGTCCAACCAATGTTTCTGAGATCAGATAAAATAGAAACGCGAAATTTTCAGAATAGATTTGTACACGACAGTTAGTTGATATTTTAATCCGATTTCAAATAAAAATGCATTAAAAATGTTAATTATAATTTTTATTACTACAAATCCAAAATAATCCATTACGCTATCCTGCTTTAACTGCCATTACCACCACATCCAATATGGAAAGAAATAAGAAAAAACTCTTCAATGCACTTTAACCTGTATTTACAAAACACTCTGAATAAAAAACACTCTGTGCTCTTAAAACATGACTTTTCTTGCTTTAAGTTTTGAAAATTCAGTCACTAGTTCTTTTAGATCCAGTTTTCGAGCTATTTCATGCTCTATTGACATTGTGGCAAATCCAACAAGTCTCTGTTGCACCATTGTTGAACGCAGATACGTTTTTATCAATTTTAACTTTGAGAAGCTATGTTCCCCACTAGCAACGGAAACTGGCAAATTTAAAAGAATGAGTAGAGCTATAAAAATGTTTGGAAAACTGTCTGTGAGTTTATTTTCACAAACAAACTTCAGTACTTCTTCAGGAGTGGAATGTTTCTTAAGTCGTCTTGAGAAAGCCTAAAGCTCACTACACAAATCTGTAGTCAATGCCGACTCTCTGCTCTACATGAATTTCCGGCTATGTGACCTTGATGTACATTCGAGTTAGGTGTCACTAGCATTGCAGCTCTTGCTGCTGGCGGATATGTTTCATTGTGGCTGAGTTATTGCTTATCAAAATTGCAGAGTGGGTCATCTTGACCCTATGTCGCAAACTGAAAATTTTTTTTTGCTAAAATATTATTTATTTTGCAGTAAATAAAAGATTTGACATTAATAAATTCTGATAAATGTAAAGAAACTAAGTATAATTCATTCCCTCCGAACGTGCATGGGAATTGAAATAATGACATCTTCGTTATTTTATTTGTGTTTTTTCATCTCTTTCAATTTTTTTCCATTTTTTTTTTAAATTAGATTTTTTTCCACTAATTTGGCGCCCCATTTAACTTGGTTCCTTATGCGACCGCCTAGTTTGCCTATATGGATGGGCCGCCCTTGACCAAACAACAAAAACGCTAACCCAGGAGCCTGTCCTTGCAACAAAGCCCGTTGCCAACTCTGTCCACATATCCATTCAGGGGACACCATCATAGGATCTAATCACATCAGCCACACTATCAGGGGCTCATTCACCTGCACATCTACCAGTGTAATGTATGCCATCATGTGCCAGCAATGCCCCTCTGCCACGTACATTGGCCAAACCGGACAGTCGCTACGCAAAAGAATAAATAGACACAAATCAGACATCAAGAATTAGAACCTTTAAAAAAGCAGTCTGAGAATACTTCAACCTCCCTGGACACTCAATTACAGACCTAAAAGTCACAATTCTTCAACAAAAAAACTTCAGAAACAGACTCCAACAAGAAACTGCAGAATTGGAATTAATTTGCAAACTGGACACCATTAAATTAGGCTTGAATAAAGACTGGGAGTGGATGGGTCATTACACAAACTAAAAACTATTTCCCCATGCTAATTTATTCCCTACTGGTCCTCATACCTTCTTGTCAACTGTTTGAAATGGGCCGTCCTGATTATCACTACAAAAGTTTTTTTCTCCTGCTTTAGCCCACCTTAATTGATTAGTCTCATTAGAGTTGGTATGGCACCCCCCATTTTCATGTTGTCTGTATGTGTGTGTGTATGTGTATATATATATATATATACACACACACACACACACATCTTCCTACTGTATTTTCCATAGCATGCATCTGATGAAGTGGGGTTTAGCCCACAAAAGCTTATGCCCAAATAAATTGGTTACTCTCTAAGGTGCCACAAGTACTCCTCATTCTTTTTGCTGATACACACTAACACGCCTACCACTCTGAAATCTTAGTTCTGTATTTTCTGACTTCAGAGTGCTTGATTTCTCAACCTTAATGTTGCATTAAGGCTAGTCTTATGTGTGGAATATTTAAACTATCATTTATAAAATGTGCTTTTCAGGTTCTCTAAGCACATATGGAAAGCTGTGCAGTCATCACACCCCTGCCCCTGTGATATCACCTTCCCATAAGAGTATGGACGCAGAAGTGCAAACCACACTTACAGAAGTACATGACCTAGTCCGACGTGTCACAAAAGAAAATCCTCCCTCCTTACCACCAGACCTCTTTCCATGACACCCCCTACCCCCAGTTAATCTGGGAACCTGGCCTTTCTTCCTAGGCTTCCTTCACTGACCCTACCATGTCACTCCACTTTGTACCATCCTAGTTAGGACCAGAGAATGTGTGTAGTGTCACAAGTGGACTGGTGTTTTGAACAATGAATTGTTCTGTGGTGTCTCAGTGCCATGATTTTCAGCTTGCTTGTCACCACACACTTAGCAATCAGATGATAAAAATTCACAAAAATGAAAGTGCATAAGCTTATAGGGGGTTGATTGAAAGAGATTAGATCGGGAACATCTCACTGCAGTGCTCTTTGTGGGAGTCTCTGTGTAGGACTTTTTCCTGATGTGAGGTGAATTTATCCTAATCCTTCTCTATACAAGTATATTGTGTGTTTCATTTTTATTTATTTTTAATTCAACCTTTTCCTCCCACTATCAGCTTGAGAGAGAGAGAGAGAGAGGATATATTTTCAGACTTTGGACAAATTCATCTGTAAATGCAGAGGTTTATTCTCTGGGTTTAGCCTATTGAAGGCAAGTGAATTTTTGCTGTGGTACACTGTGTCAGTCCCTGTGGAGCCATCCCCACTGCAGCCGCTGGCCCCAGCACCTCGCCTCTCTGATCCTTGCCACACTCAGCCCCTGCCTTCCAGCCCATCCTACCCAGGTGCCGTGTCACTCCTCATTCCGGAGAAAGCCACAGGTTGCTGAAAGCGGGGCAAGGCTGGGTAGGCCTCCAGGAGAGAGCCCTCATGCAGAAGCTGGCCCCACAGCTGTGGTGAAAAGTAGCAGTGCTGGCTGCCCTACTGCCAGTGTGCCCGCTCAGGTTTAACCCTGTGGCTGCAGGGCCAGACCTGAACAATGCTGACACCCTTCTTCCCCCTACCCCACCGTGAATACAGGGGTTCCAATGCTACTCACTCAGTTTTGGTCCCATGACAGAGGGACTGCAGGGCCAAACCTGAGTGGTACGTAATGTGCATACGGCTTGGAGGTATCACTGCCAGCTATTGTGGTAAGACAGACTATATCAGTACATATTGTGTGTTATAACAAGGTACATGTTACAGTGTTTATAATTGTGTTAAAATTCATCAGCCTTAAATCATAAGTAGTCTGTATAGAGAGTTCTATAGAGGACTGCATGGAATGAGATGTAATGGCTAAACTGTGTTTTTTAACAGCAGGGGGCACCAAACTTCCTCTAACTGCAAAATGATGGAAAACTGTTAACTTCTATCAAAGAACAGCATACAGTATAGTTCAGGAAACAGCTTTGGTACAGTACTATATATTGTTAGAAAGGTGATAGAGTACAACAGTTAGTATTTACTTCTAACAATCGTATGTTTTAAGAATAACGGTGGTGCTTCTTATAGCCAAGAATCTGCCAGCATTTCTATTATAAGATGTCTTTAGTAAGGATCTTGTTACATATGTACTTATACTGAAAGTGTGCCCTGGCCTGAAGCTTGTGATAAAATAGTTAAAAGGGCTGAGCCAGGGGAGTGTCTTTTTGCCTTTCTTTAAATTTGGTTTTATTTGGTTTTACAGTTCTTTAGTTACAGAAAGAATATATGGCTTGTTTAGAATTTACAGCTTCTCATTGGAAAGGATCATTGAAACTCAGGTCACGGAAGAGTGTTGGGCTCTTGGCTTTAATTTATAACTTGACAACTGATGTGTGTTTTTGTATCTCTTCGATAATATATAGAAGCTAAAAAGTATCTGTCTTACAAAGATACATGATGATCACTTTTTAAAAGGTTAATTTTCATTATGCTACTAATGTTCATTTAAACTCAGATTAAACAGGTAGATGAGAAATTATGACAGCTTTTAAAATGCAAACCTCGGCAAGATGGTCTTGTAGTTAAGATGTTGGACTGGGACTCAGGATGACAATCCAAAAATTTGGTCATTTTGGATGAACCAGAATCACTTCTACTGATGGGTACTGAAAGACTCTTGGTATTGGACTCTCGTTTCTTGCTGGTACTGAACCATTCCCTGACACACATGCTTTCTGGTGCCCACTCAAATGGGTAGACTCCCTGTCCCAAATTCATGATCGTCTGCCCTCTCCGTCATCAGATTACAATAAGGGAGCTCCTCTGACTGCCAGATTTCTGCTCAGGAGTCACTCGATTACCGGTCCAGAGCTGCCTCTCCCAACACCCTCTCCATAAGGGAATCCTCAAGGCACAGGCCACCCCTTACTCCTCCTGGTCTGAGCATTCCTGTGTGCCCCTCCCTTCCCATATGAACCTATGATTGGTCATTCTGGGTTGCATGGGCTATCTGTAGGGAACAGTTCTCCTGAGCTTCTAGCTACACTCACAGGGAGCCTCAGAGGCACCAGATCTCTGCTATCGGTCACCTCCTCAAAAGGAATCTTGTGAGGGTCAGGAGATAGATGTAGCTTTTTATCAGCCTCTGACACTAATCTCTTTCTCCTCACCTGATGATGCTGTGATGCCACGATCCCACTCAGACATGCATGATTTTAAGCAATATCAGGATCTCATGATATTGCAGATTCTCTCCAGATCTTGTTGGAAGAGATTAATAAGTTTCAGCATAAACTGATTAACATCCTTCACACTGCCTCCACTGGTAAGATAACTCTGCCTACAAACAAGGTTCTGCTTGAACTTGAAAAGACAATTTGACAGAGTCCAGCTACCATACCCTCGACTGCAAGAGAGCTAATAAAAACTACTGTGTTTCCCTTAAGGGATCAGAGTTCCTGTATTCAACCTCATGCTTCTTGGTAGTTAATGCAGTCAATGAATGTAATGGGCAACAGCACTCTAAGATTCACCTCTCATGATAAGGACCAAAAGAGGTTAGATTTGTTTGGCCACAAAAGTTATTCTTCTGCTTCACTACAATTTAGAATCACCAAGTATCAATTCCTGATTACAAAATACAACTACACCAACTATGGGAACCTTTATTGACCGTCTGCCACAAGAACAACTGGAGCAATTTCAGGCTATCATCAGTCCGGGCCAGTTGTTAGTGAGGACTTCTCTTCCAGCATCCCTGGAAGCAGCTTACATTGCAGCATGCTCAGTGTCAACAGCAATTGTTATGTGCTGTGTTTCTCGATGTCAGTCATTGGGGATCCTGAGAGAGTCCACAATACTGTTGGGATCTCTCCTTTGACAGATCCAAACTATTCAATGAATCCACTGATGAGTCCTTGCACTCTTAAAAAAGATTCCAGGACTTCCCTCCAATCTCTTGGTATTTGCACTCCTGCAAAAAGGAGAAAATTTAGCAAGTGACAAACAGCATAGATGTCTCATCCCATTCACTTCCCAGTTGCCATGGCCAACATGCCTTGGACCTGGGTCCGTAGGATTTATGGGAGCAGCCACACTCCAACCCTCCACCTGGCAGCCTTTTGACAGTTGCTTACCTGGGACCTACAAAGCCCAGCCCCAGGGTGAGGTCTGCCCTTGATATCCAGTTGGCAGAGTCCCAGAGCAGCGGATTGGCTGCTGGCTGTACTTAAGCCTGCAGCAAAAGCAGGAAGCTGTCTGGACAACTGGGCTACACCCTGCTCTGGACTGTGCTTTGTGCATCCGGCTCCTGCAGCTTGATTTCCTGGCATCCCGACTGAGCATGAACCCTGGCATCTGACATGTGGTTCTCATCTCCACTTTCTCTTATGTCAGACTGCCCGGTATCCTGACCCAGCCAGTTCTTGACTCATGATTCTGGCTCTGACTACTAGGTCTGGTCGACTGCGACCCAGTGACAGCTTTTTAGGACCACAATAACTCTGCAGGGCTGAGCCTGGTACAAGAAGGATAGACCCAGCAGCACCACTGCGGCCATCAGAAACTTCAGACTCTCCTAAATGGGCCCTCAGCCTTCAAGTGGATAATCAAGCACTGCAGGCCCAAGTTGTGCAGCTGACCTCTGACAACCAGCAGCTGCAGGAGAAAATGGGGCAGTTCTGTATTGAGAATACTGTGCTTCAAACACAGCCTGCAGAATCTTGCCCAAATAGTTCGAAGGGACTGCCAGCAGTTCCCGGTTTCATGAACCAATGTCACTTTCTGTTTCTCATGTGTTCCCAAGGTGGCCTTGGTAATCAGCCTGCCTATAGGAGATGCATTAGACTGGGCCTCCTTCTTGCTGGAAGGCCATATCTCAGCACTGTTGAACTGCGATGCTTTTCTTCAGTCAAAGTCAGCCATCTTCGATGACCCACACTGAGCTTGAATGGCCAAGGCTGCCCTCACAGCAGATACAAAGTGGAACCAAGAAGTGCAGGTGTACCTGTTCTGATGGGGCTTACAGGAAGAAATCAAAGATGAACTGGCCTCGTAGAGATTCCTACAGGGCTAGACACTTTTGTGGACCTTACCATCCACATAGATAATCAGCTGCAAGAATGAAGGGAGTTAGCCAGGAGCACTTTCAATATCAATTGTTCCCCCTTTGCACTCTCCACCACCCCCAGCAACTTTACAAAAGTTTTAGCGGTTGTAGCTGCTCAGCAACGTCAATGGAGAATAGTTGTCTTCCCCTGTCTTGACGATTGATTTCTCAAGGCCCCCTCTTACAGCAAACTGACAGGTTTCAGAGTAACAGCCGTGTTAGTCTGTATTCGCAAAAAGAAAAGGAGTACTTGTGGCACCTTAGAGACTAACCAATTTATTTGAGCATGAGCTTTCGTGAGCTACAGCTTACTTCATCGGATGCATACCGTGGAAACTGCAGCAGACTTTATATACACACAGAGAATATGAAACAATACCTCCTCCCACCCCACTGTCCTGCTGGTAATAGCTTATCTAAAGTGATCATCAAGTTGGGCCATTTCCAGCACAAATCCAGGTTTTCTCGCCCTCCACCCCCCCACACAAATTCACTCTCCTGCTGGTGATAGCCCATCCAAAGTGACAACACTCCACACAATGTGCATGACAATCAAGTTGGGCCATTTCCTGCACAAATCCAGGTTCTCTCACCCCCCCCCCAAAAACCACACACACAAACTCACTATCCCGCTGGCAATAGCTCATCCAAAGTGACCACTCTCCCCACAATGCGCATGATAATCAAGGTGGGCCACCCCCAGCACAAATCCAGGCCTTCTCACCCCCCCCCCACCCCCATACACACACAAACTCACTTTCCTGCTGGCAATAGCTTATCCAAACTGACCACTCTCAAAGTTTAAATCCAAGTTAAACCAGAACATCCGTGGGGGGGGAGGTGAACAGCAAAGTTCACATTGCAGTGAGAAAGGCCATAACTCTATTTGACATGCTGGGACTTCAGCTTTACAGAAAAAAGTCCACTTTGCACCAGTCCAATGTATAGTTCATTGGAGCTGTCATAGACTCCACAATATTCAGGGCTTACTTACCGATGGACTGGTTTATAGCACTAACAGACCTCATTTCTTGGGTTGAAATGAGTCCTCAGACAACAGCCAGAATGTATTTGCCACTCCTAGGCCATATGGCAGCATGTACCTTTGACACTACACACCAGGTTACACCTTCATCTCTTCCAGGTTTGGCTCAGGACTGTTTACAGCCCCAGTAAACACCATCATGGCAAGTTAGTATTGATTCTACAGGAGGATCTAGGTTCCCTCAGTTAGTGAAAGAACCCAGTCAAAGTATGTTCCAGACTTTCCTTCACTCCCCCATCTCCCTCTGGACAAGTGACAGACGTGTCTCTTGTAGGATGGGGAGCTCATTGTCAAAGTGCAATTGTCCACTCAGTAATCCATTCTTCACATCAACTTACTGGAACTCAGAGCAGTCAGATAGGTCTGTAAACAGTTCCTACCTGTGATCAAAGGCCGATCTGTAAGAATATTGACAGACACCAGAGCCCCCAAATACTATATAAATTGCCGGGGAAAAGCAAGATCAATTTTTGCTCAGCATTAGAAAATAAGCAACTGGAAAGACATACCTGCAAAAGTGGAAGAGGTTCCATCACTGATGTTTTGAACAACACCTCTCTCCTGTTGACTCTCCCTATCTGATGTATTGGATTACCTTCTGAATTTGAAGAACTCTGGGCTGTCTCTGAGTTCTGTTAGAGTTCATCCAGCAGCAATTACAGCTTTCCACTACATAGTCATAGGGCTCTCAGTCTTCGTGCACCCCACCGCCTCTCAATTTATTAAAGGATTATCAAACCTTTTCTTCCATTCTAGACAACCTTAGTCTGTCATGGGATTTACATTTGGTCCTTAATTCCCTGATAAGGCCTCCCTTCGAACCTCTTGTTAAGTGTGTCCACTTCTATACCTCTCCATGAAAATTGCATTCTTAGAGCCTATCACCTCTGCTAGGAGATTTCGAGAATCAGGAGCTTTAATGGCTGACCCTCCCTACGCCACCTTTTATAATGAAAATGTATCTTTCTGGACATAGCCCTGCCTTTTACCTACGGTCACCTCAGACTTCCACATTAACCAGGTTGCTAAGCTTCCAGTTTGTACCAGAAACATCTCCAAATTAGGGAGGAAGCTGCTTGTCCTACCCTAGATGTCAGAAGAGTCTTTTATTTAGAAAGGACACAACCCTTTAGGACCTCCCCCAAACTGTTCATCTTTCACAAATAGAGTTAGAGGGTAGTATTCTGGTATATTTTATACACGCTTGTTTAAAAGTCAAACATGGACCCGGGAAAATTCCCTTTTTCAAACATTGTTTGGGATTAGGCCATGGTATAAAATTTGGCAAAATATTCTAATCTTATGTGGTGCTGAGCATCCTCAACTCCTATTGAAGTAAATGGGAGTTGGGACACTTGGCACTTCATAGGAGTGGGCTTCAAAAGAAGCAGCTTGATTTTAAAAAGGGACTTGCAAACTTTAAGAGCATACATTTTTGGTCAGTAATAGTTTTCTCTTTGGCTCTGGGAATAGGTTCTTTTTTCTATGACCCTTTATAATTTAGGAGGCACTGCACGCTTCTTGCATATAGAACAGAGTTGTTATAAGTGGAGAAAAGAGCTCAACAGATGGTAAAAAGAAAATCTGCAGTACTAAATGAATTTTGTAGAAAGAGTGTTTTTGCAGAAGTACTTGTAATTTGATTGTGTGCCAACTAATGAATGTTACTGTTCTCAGTAGTATATAATTTATGAGAAATCATTTTGAATAATTTTTCTTTGTTTTGAGGCTTGGTTTTCAGATCTGGGCTCTGTTTTTGTAAGCATAATTTTGTACACACAATTCATGTATACTTTCTCCAAACAAGTCACAAGTGTGTATGCATAATATTTCATAAACAAAATTCCATTCACAAAAATGAAGCCATGGCTTGAAATCCATGAGGTAAGTGGAACATTCAAAGACTGAGATAATATGTCTTTGAATACATACATGTGTGGCTTCTTTGTATCTCTTGTTTTTGTTTTTTTGATGTGAGATTCTGAAGTTAAACTGCAGTATTCTCAAGAGTTACTTTTTCAAATGGTGGGCCAAATGAACCCCTGGTGTAATTCCAATTATAAGCTTTGTTATATTTCTTATTTATATATTTTCAGTAGTTGTGCAGGTGGTATGGAGTCTCGCCATTAGAGCAGGAGCTCTGAAAGGCATTTTTGTGTAGTGTATGCTCACCTCTTGGGGGGTTGCACTGTGTGCTCCTCGCTGTGGCAGGCCACATTTGCTGTCTGCAATGGCCCTGTTTCCTTGCTGCCGCTTTCTGGGCTAGTTTAGCATTGCTAACACGCTGCTGCTCTTGTCACCAGAATAGCACAAATATTGCAGTTGTGGCCAGCACTGCACAGGTTGGGTAGAAGACTCCATCATCTACCACCTTTCCCATCCTTGGAGAGCCTGAGATCTTGCTGGACATAAATGAGTCAAGGAAGAAACTAAGATTTTTTGGGGCCTTACCAAAGTTCTTTGATATCAGCATATATTTCATGAATGGCAGTCAGCTTTGAAGTCAGGCAGTTTATGAGTGACATATTTGCTGACTCATTGCTGTTTGTCCAAGATAGTGTTGATGAAGAGTTTAGGGCAGTGGCTGTCAACATTTCCAGACTACTGTAGCCCTTTCAGGAGTCTGATTTGTCTTGTGTGCCCCAAGTTTCACCTCATTTAAAAACTACTTGCTTACAAACTTAGACATAAAAATACAAAAGTGTCACAGCACACTGTTACTGACAAATTGCTCACTGTCTCATTTTTACAATATAATTATAAAATAAACCAATTGGACTATAAATATTATACCTACATTTCAGTGTATTGTGTATATAGAGCAGTATAAACAAATCATTGTATGAAATTTTAGTTTGTACTGACTTCACTAGTGCTTTTTATGTAGCCTGTTGTAAAAGTAGGCAACCATTTAGATGAGTTGATGTACCCCCTAGAAGACCTCTGCAAACCCTCAGGGGTATGTCTATCCCTGGTTGAGAACCACTGGTTTAGGGTTCAAGAAATGTTTTAAGTGAATACTGTATACCTCTGACTTGTGGAAGCATTAAGTATTGGAAACAATTATTTTATGTTTTTAAGCAGAAAATAAGCAACTAATGTATTTTAGAGTTTTAATACTTTTTAGTAACATGGTAGGTACTGAATAAATGTAACAGGGGCCTTCAGAGCTAAAATCTGGACTGCATAGGAGTGTAATAGAGAGCAGGAACTCAGTAGCAATACTGCATGAACATGAAGGAAGTCCTTAGAAAATTTGTTGAGATCTTTAATTCTTGTAGTGGTCAGGAGATACCTTCCTCCCCAGCAAAAAACAATTTTGTTTTACGTTTGGAGAGCCAAGTTGAGCTTAGAATGTCCACACCGCTCAGTCATGTGGGGAATGTTGTCTGGCTTGCCAGGGAAATGGGTATACCTCCTAAAGGGGTAGAGAAGCACAGAGGTTGCTGCACACACTGTGGGTGAATGTGGGGATGCTCACTCATACCCCAGGTGACCAGAAGAAAGGGAAGATTATATAGGTGCAAGCTGGGCGGGAGAAGCCCTCTTTCACCCAGACCAAGCAGAGCAGCAGCATGGAGCAGCAAGGACTCCAGCTCTGCAGCGTGCATGATGCCGCGTGGGAACAGGACGTTGAGAGTGGGGAAAGGGGATGGAATTCCCCTCCCCCCCTCCGCCTCCAGACCACAGAGGGCAAAGCGGGTGGGAACAGAAGGGGAAGAGGAGTCAGTTAGTGAAAGAGCTCAGAGCTGTATCAGATCAGCAGGGACGGGGAAAGGACCCCAACCCAGCCCATGGCGGCTGTAGCAGGCAGGCTGTGGGAGGTGAGAGGGATTGGGTTTCAGGCTTTGCTTCAAGCCAGAGCAAGGGGTAGGATGGCTTCCCCCTTCCAGCTAGGCATAGCAGAAGTGCTAGAACAGGGAGGGGAGGGATTTGCAAACCCAGCACAGGATAAACTGAGTGGGGCTAGAGAGGCCATGGAGGACCAGGCGGTGGGATCCTCACCCCTTGGGCAAGGGCTAGACTGGGGTTGGAGGATCTCAGGGTGGTCTGTTGGTTTTTCAAAGGGAGTCCCCTCCAGGAGAAACAAACACGCTTGTGGGTGAGCTGACTGTGTTTGCAGGTGGGACAGGCACCAGAGAATTGATCCCAGGCAGTTGCTTTTCAGATTGTTTCCTCAGCACTGCAGGGCTTGCTGGGTGTAGTGAGTTGCCCAAGAGCCAGCATATTCGGTTCAACAAATTGCAGGAGAGACGGGCACTACTGGTGGCAGAGGCGAGTTTGATCAGCACCAGATGGAGCTTGCACGGGCAGGGTGTGTAGGTGAGCCGTTGCCACCCAATGCGGCAATGGGTGTCTGTAGGGGGGACCTCAGTGGGGTTCAGGGATCTGGCTCACTTTCCCCCTTGGGGCACTTATGTGGGGAAGAGGAGGTTGGACTTAGCAGAGAAATAAATAGGCCTGGGGAGGATTGGGAATCCTTAGAGCTGTCTGGGGTACACACACCTTTTGTGGATGCTAATGATATTACACAGCTGCTGCAAGCTAACCTGCAGTTATTGCAGCAGCTGGGAGCACCCGTGGGTGTGGGGTCGGGAAGGGGGAGCCCAGTGCACAAGTCCATGGGGCCGGACGAGTTGCATCCAAGAGTGCTGAAGGAATTGGCGGCTGTGATTGCAGAGCCACTGGCCATTATCTTTGAAAACTCGTGGCGAACCGGGGAAGTCCCGGATGACTGGAAAAAGGCTAATGTAGTGCCAATCTTTAAAAAAGGGAAGAAGGAAGATCCTGGGAACTACAGGCCAGTCAGCCTCACCTCAGTCCCTGGAAAAATCATGGAGCAGGTCCTCAAAGAATCAATCCTGAAGCACTTGCATGAGAGGAAAGTGATCAGGAACAGCCAGCATGGATTCACCAAGGGAAGGTCATGCCTGACTAATCTAATCGCCTTTTATGATGAGATTACTGGTTCTGTGGATGAAGGGAAAGCAGTGGATGTATTGTTTCTTGACTTTAGCAAAGCTTTTGACACGGTCTCCCATAGTATTCTTGTCAGCAAGTTAAGGAAGTATGGGCTGGATGAATGCACCATAAGGTGGGTAGAAAGCTGGCTAAATTGTCGGGCTCAACGGGTAGTGATCAATGGCTCCATGTCTAGTTGGCAGCCGGTATCAAGTGGAGTGCCCCAGGGGTCGGTCCTGGGGCCGGTTTTATTCAATATCTTCATAAATGATCTGGAGGATGGTGTGGATTGCACTCTCAGCAAATTTGCGGATGATACTAAACTGGGAGGAGTGGTAGATACGCTGGAGGGGAGGGATAGGATACAGAAGGACCTAGACCAATTGGAAGATTGGGCCAAAAGGAATCTGATGAGGTTCAATAAGGATAAGTGCAGGGTCCTGCACTTAGGACGGAAGAACCCAATGCACAGCTACAGACTAGGGACCGAATGGCTAGGCAGCAGTTCTGCAGAAAAGGACCTAGGGGTGACAGTGGACGAGAAGCTGGATATGAGTCAGCAGTGTGCCCTTGTTGCCAAGAGGGCCAATGGCATTTTGGGATGTATAAGTAGGGGCATAGCGAGCAGATCGAGGGACGTGATCGTTCCCCTCTATTCGACATTGGTGAGGCCTCATCTGGAGTACTGTGTCCAGTTTTGGGCCCCACACTTCAAGAAGGATGTGGATAAATTGGAGAGAGTCCAGCGAAGGGCAACAAAAATGATTAGGGGACTGGAACACATGAGTTATGAGGAGAGGCTGAGGGAGCTGGGATTGTTTAGCCTGCAGAAGAGAAGAATGAGGGGGGATTTGATAGCTGCTTTCAACTACCTGAAAGGGGGTTCCAAAGAGGATGGCTCTAGACTGTTCTCAATGGTAGCAGATGACAGAACGAGGAGTAATGGTCTCAAGTTGCAGTGGGGGAGGTTTAGATTGGATATTAGGAAAAACTTTTTCACTAAGAGGGTGGTGAAACACTGGAATGCGTTACCTAGGGAGGTGGTAGAATCTCCTTCCTTAGAGGTTTTTAAGGTCAGGCTTGACAAAGCCCTGGCTGGGATGATTTAACTGGGAATTGGTCCTGCTTTGAGCAGGGGGTTGGACTAGATGACCTTCTGGGGTCCCTTCCAACCCTGATATTCTATGATTCTATGATTCTAATGGAAGCCCAGCACATTCCCGAGTTTGGGAGACATGTGATAGGTGGCATCGACCCCTCGCTAGAGGATGGGAGCCCCTAATGGGGAGAGATTTCTGGGCATCTTTCGATTCACCCATTAACAGAGACTGTACATTTTTGAGATAGAGTTGCTGCCCCAACGGTTACTGCAGGGGGAGGCAACAAGGCCCTGAGGGTTCCCCAACAGTCAGTCATCAGTATGATAGGGTTGCTGGCCTAATGGGAGTTCACCTGGTCAGTAGCACTAGGGATAAAATTTTGAGAGGTGATTATGTAGACATATTATCATTGTTGCACAGGGAGATGCTAACAGACAGTAAGCCAGGACAGAGCAAGCAGGACAATGAAATGCCTGAGCAGCCAAGGGTAGCTAGAGCATGGGGAAAGTTGGGAGGCTGCCTTCCTGATCTATACAGGAGTTATTGCAGCGGCTTAACCAGACAGAAGCCCAGCATTGTTTATATATATGGTTATAATCAGATAATTATATATAATATATTGGGGGCGTATCTTGGTTTAATTATGAGGAACAGTTTAGATTGAGGGCGACAACACAAACTGGGATCCGGTGGGACATACCACATCATACGCTGGGGTTGGAATGGATAACACCACGAGGACCCAGAGTCCAGTGGCCTGTTCATTCCACAGCAAGCCCAGCAGAGGCCTGAGGCGCACAATGACATTTGCTGGGCATTCAATGAAAGTGGTTGTTTTCATAGCATCTGCAAATTCAGACATGCTTGCGAAATGTGCTTTGGGACCCATATAGCCCATTTTTGACAGAGCAATAAGGGAAGATCGTAGTGGGGGAATGGGCCAGGAGATAGGTCAGGTGCCACCCACAGGTCCATGGGGGCATGAGCAGAGTATGGGGGACAAAACACAGGGAGGAGTGGGGGGTGAGCTGAAAGCAATGAGCTGGACAAGGGCACCATCCTCAGTTAAGACGGAGGTGTTAGGCTGCTCCTTTGGGATTACCCTAACAAAGTAGGTGGGGCATATTTGTGGGATGGGTTTATTGCATGATTTAGGATCCTCTTTATGGGGAAAAGGAGTCATGTGATGTCTAAAAATTTGAAGTCCTTGGTGGGGATGTGCCATATTGTAAAGAAAAAGATTACACAGGAATTAAATGAGAACAGTGTAGCAGGGCCATTCAATCAATTATGTATACAGAATTTATGGGTTTGCCCCCCTTGGCTTGGTCCAGGTGAATATCAATTAATTCATTACCTGTCATACGCACGGGGATAGCTCAGTTAACAATGGAACAGATCCAGCTTTGTGTTCTGTGTGCTATTCTTCTATTGATGAGGTCGTGCACATGGTTAGGTCTTGAGGCCCAGGGGCAATGATGGCTAAATGTGATATCAGTTATGCTTTTTGACTGCTGCTAGTGCATCCATCAGACTTCAATCTTTTGGGTTTCTCTTTTAAGGGACAATTTTTATTTTCATAAAGCTATGCCCCCTGTTGGATGTGCAATATCCTGTTTAGCATTCGTCATAAATATAAAGGGAAGGGTAACCACCTTTCTGTATACAGAACTATAAAATCCTTCCTGGCCAGAGACAAAACCCTTTCACCTGTAAAGGGTTAACAAGCTAGGATAACCTCGCTGGCACCTGACCAAAATGACCAATGAGGAGACAAGTTACTTTCAGAACTGGAGGGGGGGAAACAAAGGGTCTGTCTGTCTGTCTGTGTGATGCTTTTGCTGGGACCAGAGCAGGAATGCAGGTCAGAACTCCTGTAAAGAGTTAGTAAGCAATCTAGTTAAATATGTGTTAAATTTCTGTTTTGTTTAAATGGCTGGTAAATAAGTTGTGCTGAATGGGATGTATATTCCTGTTTTTGTGTCTTTTTGTAACTTAAGGTTTTGCCTAGAGGGATTCTCTATGTTTTGAATCTGACTACTCTGTAAGGTATTTCCCTTCCTAATTTTACAAAGGTTTTTCGTTTACTTTTTCTTTAATTAAAATTCTCTTTTAAGAACCTGATTGCTTTTTCATTGCCCTTAAAATCTAAGGGTTTGGGTCTGTGTTCACCTATGCAAATTGGTAAGGATTTTTATCAAGCCTTCCCCAGGAAAGGGGGTGTAGGGCTTGGGGGGATATTTTGGGGGGCAGACGTCTCCAAGTGGGCTCTTTCCCTGTTCTTTGTTTAACACGCTTGGTGATGGCAGCATAAGGTTCAAGAACAAAAGGTAAAAGTTTGTACCTTGGGGAAGTTTTAACCTAAGCTGGTAAGAATAAGCTTAGGGGGTCTTTCATGCAGGTCCCCACATCTGTACCCTAGAGTTCAGAGTGGGGAAGGAACCTTGACAGCATTTGAAAAATTTAGTACATTGCTACACTTAACAAAAAATGGTCTAAAATGTACTATTTGCTGTACATTTTTTAGACTATATTTTACTCACATGCAGGGCGAAGTTGGAGAAGTGTGTTAACATGTTGGACACCTTTCAGGCCTTTGCTAAAAAATTGGGGGGTATTCCTATCAGAGTTAAAACCAGAGGGACCTTCCATTACACTAACCTACCTGTGAAACGAGATACAAAGGCTGCCATGTTGTGGCTCCCTCAGGATAAGCTTCAGGAGCTATTGAGCTTGCTTAGGAGAGGTATAGTGGGCCAAGAAAGTTACACTTGGTGAGCTACAATCTGTTACTGCGCACTTTAACTTAGCCTGCCGGGTGGTGGCCCAGAACAGACATTCTGTGCCTGGCTGGCAGTGGCCACTACAGGCATAGCAAGATCTCACCATTTTATGAGAGTTACTAGAGAAAGGAAAGAGGATTTGGAGGTGTGGAAACAGTTTGAGCCATTTTAACGGTGTGTTGTTATGGAGAGAGGAATGGTTACTGGAGGCTGATTTAAAATCAGCGCGGGTGCTTTGGGAGTTGTGTTTTGGGGTATTTTACCAAGGCAGGTGGTGGACCTACCAATGGTCCTCCACTTGAATGCAAAAAGAGAGAGTCAGGGCATGATGTTTCTGGATTTTTTTCCCATTTTGGTTGCAGTGGTTATTTGGGGGACCAGAGTTTGCTAATAAAGAGTGTGTTTCTGGTGTGACAACATGGTGGTGGTATGTTATTAATCGCCAGTCCTCCAGATCACCCAGAGTCATGAGGTTGGTAAGGGCTATAATGTTTCAGCCTCAATATCTGTTCCTCTTATAAGCATGTGCTTAGGGTTGATAACAGCATAGCAGACATATTGATTCATTTGCAGATGGACAGATTTCGGGAGCTGGCACTGGGAGCCAGCAAGGAACCTGAGTGGATGCTGCTAGCACTACATAATCTTGGCACATGATCATCGTCAGGTATAGCAACGTTAGCACAGAGGTTAGTGACTCTGCAAGCATTGCGGCACTATGAGAGAAGTTTTAATGAATTTGTGCAATTTCAGGATCTGGAAGCTCGGTCACCTATTTGGCCTCTGTGTGTTAAGAATAGTTAAGAATGCCAGTCTTCGGGTTGCTAACAACACCATCTCCAGTCATCTATCAACCCTTATATTTGTTAGTAGATTGAACAGTTACCCAGATCCTTGCAGCAGTTTCTTAGTTTGAAGGTTTCTAGCGGGGTGGTCCCAGGGAGGATACTATGACTATGATGTCATCCCATCATAGTTGAAAGGCTTAGGGATCTGTGTTGATCCTGGAGAACATAAGTTGTTGTGGACAGGAGGTGGTGTTGTTCAGGGTAGCATTTCTGGTAGCATGTTTTAGAGCTTTTAGGATCAACGAGTTAGTACCTGGGTCCCATAGGGATTCTTCTGGAAGGGCCTTGGAAGGAGATAGAGACACTGGGATGGGCAAGCGGTTATATTACATTGCAGAAGTCAAATACGGATCAAGGAGGCCAGGGTGAATCCATAATCTTACAGGCAGGATGGTGAGCCCTGTGGAGACTTTGAGGGCATACATGGCTATAAGACTGGGAAGGGATGGGCCCTTCTTCATGCACCGTGACAGGAGGGCCCCCACAACATACCAGTTTGTTACAATGTTGAGACAGGGATTGACAAGGCTGTGGCTCCCAACCCAAGAATTTGTTTCCCACCCATTCAGGACTGGGGCAGAAACAGCAGTAGCTCAGATGTGTATGGGGGCTAGGGCAATTCAGGCAATTGGGCATTGGCATTCAGAAGCATACACAATGTACGTGAGAGCCCAGGTGGGGAATCAGTGTTAATTTTCTGTTGTGTTTTCTTTCTAGAGGTGGGAGGACTGGCCAGGCAGGCAGTGGTGTGGTTCTGCAGACACAGTATTGCTTACTGAGCCCACAGGCAGGTTGTCTGAGGGTTTGCAGGTGGGGCTCAGTGATGAAGCAGTCCTGAGCTGGCGTGGAAGGAGGGCATGTTATGGGACCAGCTGATGCCTCTTCTTTATACTGTGGGAGCCTGTGAGTGGGCAACAGATATAATTGTGGTGTCCCTAGGGGACAATGATCTGGGAACGTACAAAGGGATAGGCTTAATGCTTAGTGCAGAGAGGGACTTGGGGCAGACTTTGGAACGTTTCCCAAGAGTAAAAATTGTGTGGTAAGACCTGCTGCAATGCAGGGTGTGGCTGGGAGCTATAAAGCCTCCTTGGGTTGACAAGGCTAGGAGCTGTTTGAATAGGGAGGTAGCCAAATTCATGGGAATCATAGCATGTTAGTAATTTCGCATCCCGACATAGCAAAAGGGGTACCATAATTATTCAGGCAGAATGGGGTTCACATGTCAGACTTGGGGGCTAACATGTTTTGCCGATATTAAAGGGGACATTAGGAGATGTCTGGGAACCCGGCTAAGTGTATGGGGAGGCAGCTAAGCTAATTGCTGGCACCTCCTTATGGCGGATGTCCAGTGAAGGTACTCCATAGGGAAGGGATACAGTGCTCCGATAAATAGCTTAGTAAAGGATTTAGAGTGGTTTGTTAAAGAAGTGGAAATGGGGGTTTGTGGCACCTATGACTGGCACAGCAGGGAGTCAACTCCCCCCTCTTTTATAGCCCACCTTTAACCCTCATTCAAGGGTGGTGGTGGTTAGGTCCCAGCAGTGGGTTAGCTGGGAAACAGGATGGAAAGGGGGATGCTGAGGAAGCCCCCTGGGTAGATTTTAAAATGATTGTGGAGTTATCTGCACTGTATACTTTTATCTGCCAGGTACTCCCAGACTGCTAGTAATAAAGTTGCAGTCTAATTAAACCACATCCAGTATCTCCTGTTCTCTTTCCATTGTAGCCAGATGATAAATAGTTTTGTAGTAACTAAACTACCTGTGAATTTTATTTAGACTCAGTCATTTTCCTTGGAATCTACACTAACAAAAGTCCAGACCTGGGCATTCCACAGTTACAGTGAGTGGGAAACTGTGGTTTTAGAAAAAGGATCATACTAATTTTTACATTTCCTTAAAAATTACCACTTTGTGTAAACTGTGAATAATCACTGAGAATTGTAAGAAACTGCAAGCATCAATAGGATGTCAGACAATAAAACAGAAAAATCATGTAAAAATTAATTGCAACTGTACATTTGATAATATAGCAGAGGTTCCTATAGGAAATGGAATAATTTAAAATAGCAAATTACTGGAGAGGAATTGTTGCATATGCCACTGAAAAAGACTAAAGATATGTTGCATGGTAGTCTGCATCTCACAATTAAATATGCTGTCAATAAGCTGGACTAATTAAATGGAGTTTGGGTCTGATTAATCTAGTGATCCTGTACAACACAATAATACATTTATCTTATACATCTGGCATTAAACAAATGAAAAAGGTTATTGCTTAGCAATTTATCCATAGTAGCTGAGGAGACATTTTTAAATTAGGCCTTTTGACTATAAGATAACTGCAACCCTTTTCCCCTTTCCCATAAAAGATTTGGTACTTTTAATTAAAGCAGTGATGACAGGATAAATTTTGGCTTGGTGATCTGTTTGAATTCAGTTGTCAAAAATCATTCTTATACATGTTTTTTTAGTAATTAGTCTAGCTGCTTTTGTGCAAAACTAATCAAAATATGTTCTAAATATGGATGCAGTAACTGCACTTTTTTCTTGCGTTTTTTTCCTATGTATGCCTTCATTTGTGTTTTTGACTTTACATAAAGAATATGCATTTCTGCGTATGCCATAGTCTGTTTATTTGCTATTTTATATTGTTATTTTCTTTTAGATTTATGAAGTATAGAGAAGTCATAGCTCAGAACAAGGAAGGACTTCAGTACTTACTAAGATTCAAAAGCTATACAACAGCAGGGAAAGTTTTCATTTGCAAAACCTTCCAGTGAAAAGTCTTGGTTAATAACAGATTTTCATATTTATGTTAAGTTCCAAGTCTCTCAACTACTTGTGAAATACTTTAAAATCACTTACAAGATAGTATCTGTTTCCTCTGGGAAATAGGTAAAATTCAGTCAGAGGTATGTAAGTACCTGTCAGATGACCCTGAGCTGCTAGGGGTAAGTCAAACAAATATGCAGTCTAGATACTAAAATTAAGCACCCCATTGTAAGGTACTAAGGCCTGGATCCTCAAAGGGACTTGTAGTTGCAACACCTAACGTTAGTTGCCTAGAAAATCACAGGAATAACAATGTAATCTACAAAATGTTACTTAGAAGCTGAGAATCCCTGTACTTTGAATTAGGAGCCATAGGGCCTAAGAGTGTGATCCACAAAAGTCAGCACACTGGATAGGCCCTGGTCTACACTACAGGGTTAGGTCGAATTTAGCTGCATTAGGTCGATTTTATAATGAATGCGTCTACACAAGCAACCACGTTCCATCGACCTAAAGGGCTTTTAAAATCGACATCTGTACTACTTCCCGGCGAGGGGGGTAGCGCTAAAATTGACCTTGCTGGGTTGAATTTGTGGTAGTGTGAAAACAAATCAACGTTATTGGCCTCCAGGAGCTATCCCATTGTGCTCCAATGTGACCTCTCTGGACAGCACTTTCAACTCCGATGCACTAGCCAGGTACACAGGAAAAGCCCTGGGAACTTTTGAATTTCATTTCCTGTTTGGTCAACATGGTGAGCTCAGCAGCACAGGTGACCATGCAGTCCACCCAGAATTGCAAACGAGCTCCAGCATGGAGTGAATGGGAGACACTGGATCTGATTGCTGTATGGGGAGAAGAATCTGTGCAGGCAGAACTCCAATCAAAAAGAAGAAATGCTAATATATATGCCAAAATCGCACGGGAGATGATGGACAGAGGCTACAACAGGGACACACAGCAGTGCCGCGTGAAAGTCAAGGAGCTCAGGCAAGCCTACCAAAAGACAAAGGAGTCAAACGGTCACTCTGGGTTAGAGCCCCATACATGCCACTTCTATGATTAGCTGCATGGCATTCTATGGGGGGACCTTACCCCACTACCCCACCACTGTCATGGACACCTGCAAGGGGGGAGTCTCACACAACACGGAGGAGGATTTTGTGGATGAGGAAGAGGAGGAGGAGAATGCACAGCAGGCACGCGGTGAATCCATTCTCCCTGGCAGCCAGGACCATTTCATTACCCTGGAGCCAATACCCTCCCAAGGCGGGATCCCCGACCCTGAAGGCGGAGAAGGCACCTCTGGTGAGTGCACATTTGTAACTACAGTACAGGGTTTAAAAACAATAGTGTTTAATGTTTGATTTGCCCTGAAGACTTGGGATGCATTCACGACCAGTACAGCTACTGGAATAGTCTATTAACGTGTCTAGGGATTGAACGGGAATCCTCCAGGGATATCTCCATGAAGCTCTCCTGGAGGTACTCTGAAAGCCTTTGCAGAAGGTTTCTGGGGAGGACTGCCTTATTTCGTCCTCCATGGTAGGATACTTTACCATGCCAAGCCAGTAGCAAGTAGTCTGGAATCATTGCAGCACAAAGCATGGCAGTGAATGGTCCTGAGTTTTGGTTGCGTTCAAGCAACATTCGGTCTTTATCTTTCTGTGTTCACCTCAGGAGAGTGATATCATTCATGGTCACCTGGTTGAAATAGGGGAATTTTTGTAAGGGAACAGTAAAAGGACCCCACTCATGCTGGGCTGTTTGTGCTTGGCTAGAAGGGATCATCCCATAGCCACGTGGCAGGGGTAGGGGTAGGGGTGAAGGGATCATCCCAAATAGCCACGCGGAGGGGTGGGGGGAAATGTGTGCTGCACATCAACCCGAAAACCGCAGCCCCTCCTTTTAAATGGCAAACCCAATCAGCATTGCTTGCTATGGGAAAGGAGGACACTGCAGTTTGAAAACATTCCCACATGTTCTGAAGGCGTTAGAAGCCAAACTCGCGTACCCTTTGGCTTACCATGGCTGCCTGGAAACCGAATTCTGTTGCCCAGCCATGTGTGATGTGTCGCCATACCGGCAGGTGCTCAATATAAAAGGCAAAATGCGACCTTGTACCTAAAGCACGTCTGCTGTGAATTGCTTGATTCACTGTGAAAGAGTCTCCCTTTTGTTCTCAGAAATGTATCACCTTAAATTTTACTCTCCCTTTTTATCCCCCTACAGGTGCAAATGTTTCTATGCTTCCCCTATCATCTCTGTCCCTGAGGTTATCGCAGATTAGAAGACAAAAAAACGCACTCGCAATAACATGTTTTCCAAGCTCATGCAGTCCTCCCGCACTGATAGGGCACAGCTGAATCCATGGAGGCATTCAGTGGCAGAATCCAGGAAAGCATTAAGTGAGCACAATGAGAAGAGGCAGGATGCAATGTTGAGGCTAATGGGGGAGCAAATGGACATGCTCAGGCATCTGGTGGAGCTGCAGGAAAGCCAGCAAGAGCACAGACCACCGCTGCATCTGCCTGCCCTCCTCCCCAAGTTCCATATCCTCCTGTCCCAGACACCCAGGAATGTGGGGGGAGGCTTCAGGCACCCTTCCTCTCCACTCCAGAGCATGGCATAAGCAACAGAAGGCTGTCATTCAAACAGTTGTGATTTGTAGTGTGGCTACAATAAGCAATGTGCCTTTGTCCTCCCCTCCTCCCCCACCCCACCCAGGCTACCTTATCAGTTATCTCCCTTTTTTTAATAAAGAATGCATGGTTTCAAAACAATAGTGACTTTATTTCCTTTTCCAGCTATGATTGAAGGGGGGAGGGTGGTTGGCTTACAGGGAATTAAAATCAACAAAAGGGGCAGGTTTGCATCAAGGAGAAACACACACAACTGTCACACCATAGCCTCGTCAGTCATGAAACTGGTTTTCAAAGCCTCTCTGATGCACAGCAAGCCTACCTGTACTATTCTAATCGCCCTGATGTCTAGCAGTCAAACATTGCAGGCTTCCACAGGGCTATTGCCACTCGCTTCGCAACTGTCACGGCAGCTCTCATATTGGTATTCCTGCGCTTTAGGGCGGGGGAAAGCAACTCACAGAGTTCCAGGAAAGCGGCCTTACGCATATGAAAGTTTCGCAGCCACTGGGAATCATCCCATACCTGCAACACTATGTGCTCCCGCCAGTCTGTGCTTATTTGCCGGGCCCAGAATCGGTGTTCCACTGTATCAACCAGCCCCACTGCCGCCATGATGTCCCAATTGCCACATGCCGTGCTTTCAGGAACGTCTGTGTCCATGCCTTCCTCACAATCATCCTCGTGCTGCTGTCTCTCAGCCAGGTTCTGCACATACTGCAGTATAATGCATGAGGTGTTTACAATGCTCGCAAAAGCAGCAGTGAGCTGAGCGGGCTCCATGCTTGCCGTGGTATGGCGTCTGCATGGGTAACCCAGGAAAAAAGGCGTGAAATCGTTGTCTGCAGTTGTTTTCATGGAAGGAAGGAGGGAGGGGAGACTGACAACATGTACCCAAAACCATCCGCAACAATGTTTTTGCCCCATCAGGCATTGGGAGCTTAATCCAGAATTCCAATGGGCAGCAGAGACTGCGGGAACTGTGGGATAGCTTCTCACAGTGCGCTGCTCCCTGAATCGATGCTAGCCACGGTAGTGAGGACGCACTCCACCAACTTAATGCGCTTGTGTATGTCCCCACTAATCGACTGTATAAAATCAATTTCTAAAAATCGACTTCTATAAAATCAACCTAATTTCGTAGTGTAGACATACCATAGGGAAATATCTAAGTTAGCCAATAGGAGATGCTGATGACAGGGTGTATCTTAAGCCCCACCATTTTCATGGAGTTAGGTACCTATGTCCAGACTGCAAGGAAGTGCTTATCTCTGATTGCAGTTCACAGCCTGAAAAACCTCTCTGGGAGTCAGGAGGCTTAGGGGCCTACATCATTTCTTGTGAGAATGAGTTAGACACCTGCTTCGCTCCACACAGTGTTTCTGTAGGAAGAGGTGGTGGTGATGCCTACCTCATAACTTTTTAGCTCCGTCTTTAGAGTGCTTACCTAGGAGATGGGAAACCCAGGTTCAGCTCTGCCTGAGAGGGACAAAAGAGTTTTGGAGATGTTTGTTCAATTCCTTTCTCCCATTCAGGCAGAATTTAACCTGGGTTTCCCACCTCTCAGGAGAGTTCTCTATCTACGGGCTATTCCGATGTGATGGGGCTCCTTCAGTCTCTCTTGTTGCAGCTGTCCTGTTTTTCAAGAACCATTGGATCGGGGTACAGGATCGTTGAGTCTCCAATCTCCCAGGTGGGTGTCCTAACCACAAGGCTACAGACTCAGTCTCACTCTCTCACCCTCTGGGCCTTAGGCTGGAGATAGGCATCTGGATACCTAGAGTGTGGCAGCAGAATTTAAACTGAGTTAGCCATTTAGGGCCTGATTATGTGAGGAGCCAAGCACCATGAACTTCTGTTGACATCACTAGGGATTGAGGGTATTCAGCATCTTACAAGATTGAGCCTTTGGTACTAAACCTAATTCCAAGGGCTACATCCTGAAGTCTTAACGTAATGCAGCACAGAGCAGAAAATGTGCTATGGGCACTGCTGTGAGCCATGTGCCATTTTGTGCACTCCCCTGCTATGAACTGCATTAGGGCTACTTTGAAGAATGGGAGCCTCTAAGAGCCATAGAGTGACCACCTACCTCAGGATTGGCATAGCAGAGTTGTGACCTAGCCACAACCGGTTTTCAGTAATCATTTCCCCTCAATATCAACAGTAAGGAGGGCATGTAGTGTCTGAATCCCTGTGAGCAGCATGCCACTGTAGCATCAGCCTTGCACATGGTTGATGCTGTCTGGGCCACTTACACAGCTTTTGTGACCAAAATACACAAAGTTGTGGTGGAAAGCAAGTGCAACACATCCCAGGATCTACCTCTGAATATTTTTAACCCATTCAGTTTATAGTATAATACAAAACTTACATTTGTTATTTGTGCTGACTACTGGTTTTGTGTGTGTGTGTGTATTTAAATCTCTTTGGATTGCAAGAGCATCATTGTAACCAGGAGAGTATCAGTAAGAGAGACTTGGTCATTCGCCATTATAGTCTCTCATTGATATATGTCTTCAATTGAATCGTTTTGTTACTTCCATCTACATGAATCATATTTGTTCTCAGTGGAAATATATAAGACATTATACCAGTGATTTCATGTGAATGAGAAATTATGCTGAAGCTGCTTGTACAATCAGTTCATTGACATTTTGCAACATGGGTACAGAAATGTAGTTTATTGATCCATTGTCTACAGTTTGCTAAAGTGGACTTCTATGTCTTCTTTGGAGCTGCTATAGTCTTACGTGCTCACATGTACTTAATGAACCATTAATCCATGGATTATTAGTACATTGTGTATCCTCAGGATATGTTGTATTGGAGCATATTGAGGGAATCTTTATTTTATGGCTCTAGCTGTATCTCTGTTTTACTGTGAATATCCGTTACATTTTTAAAGGAAAACAGTGATCAGTAGCCGCATTAGAAATAAATTTTTAAAAAATTGTTCAGAAATAAATGCCCTCATATACAATATATGGAATCTGATAATATTCTGTAGAGGGAGAAAAAAAGAGAGACTACTATGGCAAGAAAAATATGTTAGAATTCTTTTAATAAATAAGTCCTTGATTAGGTCTGAGTATGTTTAATTCAATGAATGTATGATAGATATTAGTGAAAAAATGTTGAATTTTTTTTTATATCTGATGGGACGGATCCTAGCTCCCAGTTCCATTCCCTTTATGCCACTCTGCAATCTCAAAGATGATGGACAGTTGCCTTAATGTACGGGAATCCCCGGCAAGTGTAAAACCTCAACAACTATGCCACTCTCTCCCCCCAGGCATAGGGTGTGGCAGGGGGCAGAAACAGTTGTAACCAGAGTGGATTGCACATCAGACATCCCCAGCCAATGGAACAGTTTCTAAGGAACTGGTACAACTAGCACAACTGAGGATATGTCTTCACTGCACAGTTAACCTGGGCTCTTACCCAGGTTTTAACCCAATCTCCCCTACTATTCATATAGGAAAAATCTCTGACCCTGGTTAGAAGGCTTTAAGCCTGGCCTAATTTACATGGCTGGGTGGGACAGGTTAGAGCCTGAGGTTCACTTTAACTTGGATGGGAGCCCACCCACTTTGCAGTGAGGTCACAGGCTAAACCACTTGAGTGTTGATAGTCCTTCAGTGCCTTCCCACTATTCCCTCTTGAAGGACAGACAAGTTCCCCTGCTATTGACACAACTGACTGGGAAAGAATCTTAGACTGTCTCAGCACAAGAACCATGGGATATGACCACAGACATATGGTCAAGTGTAGAAACAATGAGGACACAGTAATGTGGTTAGGACTTTGCTGTGGGAATGCTTTCACCTGAACTATGTGCCAGTCACCTGGGCTAACTGTTCAGTGAAGACATACCCAGAGATGAGATTTAATCCTCAACTGGTCCCAGAATCAGGGGACCTCAAAGGCATATTAAGGCACTCTTTCTTCTGTCCCTTCCCTCAAATCTTAGGTCCTCTGCTAAGTGTTGCCTGAGTAGAAGTGGAGAACTGACCATAAGAATATAATCAACATTACAAGCCATCAATCTAGGAAAGATCAGTTATAACAGATTTACAAAAATAATCTGAAATTGCAAAAGATATATATTTGTATTTTATTGTGATATAAAAATGTCCAAATGGTTTTTGAATAAAATTCAAAAATCACTGATTGAAGTTCTCTCTCTGGCAAATTTTTAACACGAAAGTTAGAAACTTCTGAAAATAAGGGTGTGTTTTGGGAATGTTGACACAACCTTAACTACAGCATTGACCCATTAATAAAAATTATGTTGCATAATAGTGCTGTTCTCTTATTACATCTCAGTGAGTACATTTTTCTTCTGCCATTGTTTTTCATAGAATCATAGAATATCAGGGTTGGAAGGGACATCAGGAGGTCATCTAGTCCAACCCCCTGCTCAAAGCAGGACCGATCCCCAATTAAATCATCCCAGCCAGAGCTTTGTCAAGCCTGACCTTAAAAACTTCTAAAGAAGGAGATTCCACCACTTCCCTAGGTAACGCATTCCAGTGTTTCACCACCCTCCTAGTGAAAAAGTTTTTCCTAATATCCAACCTAAATTTCCCCCACTGCAACTTGAGACCAATACTCCTTGTTCTGTCATCTGCTACCACTGAGAACAGTCTAGAGCCATCCTCTTTGGAACCCCCTTTCAGGTAGTTGAAAGCAGCTATCAAATCCCCCCTCATTCTTCTCTTCCGTAGACTAAACATCCCCAGTTCCCTCAGCCTCTCCTCATAACTCATGTGTTCCAGTCCCTACGTCATTTTTGTTGCCCTCCGCTGGACTCTTTCCAATTTATCCACATCCTTCTTGTAGTGTGAGGCCCAAAACTGGACATAGTACTCCAGATGAGGCCTCACCAGTGTTGAATAGAGGGGAACGATCACGTCCCTCGATCTGCTGGCAATGCCCCTACTTATACATCCCAAAATGCCATTGGTCTTCTTGGCAACAAGGGCACACTGTTGACTCATATCCAGCTTCTGGTCCACTGTAACTACTAGGTCCTTTTCTGCAGAACTGCTGCCGAGCCATTTGGTCCCTAGTCTGTAACGGTGCATTGGATTCTTCCATCCTAAGTGCAGGACTCTGCACTTGTCCTTGTTGAACCTCATCAGATTTCTTTTGGCCCAATCCTCCAATTTGTCTAGGTCCCTCTGTATCCTATCCCTACCCTTCAGCGTATCTACCTCTCCTCCCAGTTTAGTGTCATCTGCAAACTTGCTGAGGGTGCCATGCACACCATCTTCCAGATCATTTATGAAGATATTGAACAAAACCGGCCCCAGGACCGACCCTTGGGACACTCCACTTGATACCGGCTGCCAACTAGACATGGAGCCATTGATCACTACCCATTGAGCCCAACAATCTAGCCAGCTTTCTATCCACCTTATAGTCCATTCATTCAGCCCATACTTCTTTAACTTGCTGGCAAGAATACTGTGGGAGACAGTGTCAAAAGCTTTGCTAAAGTCCAGGAACAACACATCCACCACTTTCCCCTCATCCACAGAGTCAGTTATCTAGTCATAGAAGGCAATTAGATTAGTCAGACATGACTTTCCCTTGGTGAATCCATGCTGACTGTTCCTGATCACTTTCCTCTCCTCTAAGTGCTTCAGAATTGATTCCTTGAGGACCTGTTCCATGATTTTTCCAGGGACTGAGGTGAGGCTGACTGTCCTGTAGTTCCTAGGATCCTCCTTCTTCCCTTTTTTAAAGATGGGCACTACATTAGCCTTTTTCCAGTTGTCTGGGACTTCCCCTGATCGCCATGAGTTTTCAAAGATAATGGCCAATGGCTCTGCAATCACATCCGTCAACTCCTTTAGCGCTCTCGGATGCAACACATCCAGCCCCATGGACTTGTGCAGGTCCAGCTTTTCTAAATAGTCCCAAACCACTTCTTTCTCCACAGAGGGCTGGTCACCTCCTCCCCATGCTGTGCTGCCCAGTGCAGTAGTCTGGGAGCTGACCTTGTTCATGAAGACAGAGGCAAAAAAAGCATTGAGTACATTTGCTTTTTCCACATCCTCTGTCACTAGGTTGCCTCCCTCATTCAGTAAGGGGCCCACACTTTCCTTGACTTTCCTCTTGGTGCTTACATACCTGAAGAAACCCTTCTTGTTACTCTTAACATCCCTTACTAGCTACAACTCCAGGTGTGATTTGGCCTTCCTGATTTCACTCCTGCATGCCCGAGCAATATTTTTATACTCTTCCCTGGTCATTTGTCCAATCTTCCACTTCTTGTAAGCTTCTTTTTGTATTTAAGATCAGCAAGGATTTCACTGTTAAGCCAAGCTGGTCGCCTGCCATATTTACTATTCTTTCTACACATTGGGATGGTTTGTCCCTGTAACCTCAATAAGGATTCTTTAAAATACAGCCAGCTCTCCTGGACTCCTTTCCCCCTCATGTTATTCTCCCAGGGGATCTTGCCCATCAGTTCCCTGGGGAAGTCAAAGTCTGCTTTTCTGAAGTCCAGGGTCTGTATTCTGCTGCTTTCCTTTCTTCCTTGTGTCAGGATCCTGAACTCGACCATCTCATGGTCACTGCCTCCCAGGTTCCCATCCACTTTTGCTTCCCCTACTAATTCTTCCCGGTTTGTGAGCAGCAGGTCAAGAAGAGCTCTGCCCCTAGTTGGTTCCTCCAGCACTTGCACCAGGAAATTGTCCCCTACACTTTCCAAAAACTTCCTGGATTGTCTGTGCACCTCTGTATTGCTCTCCCAGCAGATATCAGGGTGATTGAAGTCTCCCATGAGAACCAGGGCGTGTGATCTAGTAACTTCTGCGAGTTGCCAGAAGAAAGCCTTGTCCACCTCATCCCCCTGGTCCGGTGGTCTATAGTAGACTCCCACCATGACATCACCCTTGTTGCTCACACTTCTAAACTTAATCCGGAGACTCTCAGGTTTTTCTGCAGTTTCATACTTGAGCTCTGAGCAGTCATACTGCTCTCTTACATACAGTGCCAATCCCCCACGTTTTCTGCCCTGCCTGTGCTTCCTGAACAGCTTATATCCATCCATGACAGTACTCCAGTCATGTGAGTTATCCCACCAAGTCTCTGTTTTTCCAATCACATCATAATTCCTTGACTTTGCCAGGACTTCCAGTTCTCCCTGCTCGTTTCCCAGGCTTCGTGCATTTGTGTATAGGCACTTGAGATAACCCTCTGACCGCCCCTCTTTCTCAGTATGAGGCAGGAGCCCTCCTCTCTCACGCACTCCTGCTCGTGCTTCCTCCCGGTATCCCTCTTCCCCACTTACCTCAGGGCTTTGGTCTCCTTCCCCCGGTGAACCTAGTTTAAAGCCCTCCTCACTAGGTTAACCAGCCTGCTTGTGAAGATGCTCTCCCTCTCTTCGTTAGGTGGAGCCCGTCTCTGCCTAGCACTCCTCCTTCTTGGAACACCATCCGATGGTCAAAGAATCCAAAGCCTTCTCTCCGACACCACCTGCGTAGCCATTCGTTGACTTCCACAATTTGACGGTCTCTACCCAGGCCTTTTCCTTCCACGGGGAGGATGGACGAGAACACCACTTGCGCCTCAAACTCCTTTATCCTTCTTCCCAGAGCCATGTACTTTGCAGTGATCCACTCAAGGTAATTCTTGGCAGTATCATTGGTGCCCACGTGGAGAAGCAGGAAGGGGTAGCGATCCGAGGGCTTGATGAGTCTCGGCAGTCTATCCGTCACATCGCGAATCTTAGCTCCTCTTAGCTCTTCGAAATAATGGCTTTTAGAAACATGTAGCCCATTGCAGTCTTTTGAAAAATTGGCAAAGGATGCATAGTTGATACATTTCACCACTGCATAACTGTGATAGTGGGTGCTGCTTTTGTGAGTAATTTAAAATGCTGCCATAATATGCAGTTACAAAAACTCACACAACTGAAGTAAAAAAAAAAAATTGTCAAAAAATCAGATCTAATTCTTGCCACACTATGCCTTGTTTTATTCTTTGGAGATTGTCTGGCTTAGCTTCGCTGTGCAAGATTAGAAATTCCTCTCCTAAACATAAGAAAATGGTTTTGTACTCTTTCTCCAGCTAGAGAAGTAAAGAGTTAAAAGGTTGTGCTCTGTCTAAACTGTAGCCCTCTTCATGGATCTTATCTAGACCAGAATTTACATTGCCTTCTGAGGTGCATAAGCACCACAAAGTTGCATAACCTAGATACATTCTAGGTTGACCTATTCAGGAAAAGGAGTAGAGCAACATAGAAGCGCTAAAACAAAATCATTGGCTGTGTGCTTAGGATCTCACGAGCACATGTAATTATATAGAGTCCCTGTATGAATAGTAATAGTTTTTTACTAAAGTTCAAATCCAAAAAGTTCTATTTATAGCCAACATTTATTTAGGTATGTAGCTTTTCCTTGGGAATGATTTATAGCAGCTTATTTTAAGACTTGAAGAGTTCCAGTATTCTACAGCCATCATTATTCTTTTATAAAACCGAATAATGTACCTCACGGTATAGCTAAAATACATGGCATCTGCTTCAAGGACAGTCTGCTTCAGGGGTATACAATCTGCTTTCAGAAATGACTCAGTGGAAGTGAGCTACAAAACAGCAGGGAGGAGATAATAGGAGAAGGACATGAGTTGGAGTAATACAATTAAGCAGTTACTCAACAAAGGCTTGTATGTAGCATGGGGCAGCAAAAATAAATAAATAAATAAGCCCCAAATCCCCCCAAATAAAATAAATCATTATTTCTTGTAGTCAATTGTGACAGAAGTCGGAGTTAAGGAGAGGGTAATAGCTGACGATACCAGGTCAGGAAGGGATATTCAGTGTGTACAAAGCAGTAGAGGAGGAAAATATTCTTACACAGTTGTTTGAGAAGCAAACAAACGGTGTAGAGTAGGAGGCATCTGATAAGAGACATAGGCAGGGTGAAGCGATTTAAATCAACAATTAGGGTTGCTAATTTTGGTTGGATGTATTCCTGGAAGTTTCATCACACATCATCATCTTTAATTAAAGATTAATCTTTAATTCCTGGAGATTCCAGGACAATCCTGGAGCATTGGAAACCCTATCAACAATCAGGAAAGTTTGACTAGCATCATTGATATTAATCATGTTTTACATTTGTACTTTGTAGTGATTTTCCTAAAGAAAGGTTGATTCTTCTGGGTTGGTAACCATTGAAACGTTGATTAGCAAACTCAATATAGTCTTTACACTGAATTTGATGCATCTTTTTGCTAACCAGGAGGATACAGTAGATCTATACAAAATATAATTGCTAAAATAAATGTGTAACTTACATTTATTTAGATTCTTAATTTTTGCATTTTTATTATGCTAGAAAATGGTGCACTTTTTATCTACTAGATGATGATTTACTTGTGATTTGTGTCAAGCTCTGCTTGGATGAAAATTCAAACAATAATCGCCAAAGCAGCATTTTAATTTTTTTATGAAATAAAACTACCTTAAATGTGCTGGATATATAAGAAAAAATGTGTTTGTATTTTAAAATGATTTATTCAACAAAGGAAGTATTATCTGAAGTTAGTGAATTAAACTGATTGTTTCTGTTTACCATGTCCTTCAATATTTTAGAACTAGTAAATCTCCTCCTCTCACACCTAGCTTTTATTCGTAGATAGGGAGCAGAAAATAAGCTTTCCTGCTTTTTCACCTTCCAATTAGTTTCTTAACTTCAAATGAACAAGTCATTGAACTGAACTAGTTTAATAAACTGAAATGAAGAAAATATTTTCTTTGCACCTGTAGAAGAGGCTACTGCTGTCAAAAGTTGGTTTTGCACTTCAACAAAGTCTGGTTCTAGGTGGTTAGCCTGTGACTTCCATCAATGTAGTGGTTTGACTTATTTTGCTGCCAAGTTTTAAAAATCTCCTGGTTGATATTATTTTTTGTGTACAATTTAAATGAAATTAAAATATTATAATAAGCTTAGGCCTTAAGGTAGTGCAGCGGGGTGGTTACCCCGCTCTAGCGCCGGAAGGGTTAAAAGCAGCCCTGGAGAGGGCTGCAGCTGGGTAAAAGGGATTAAGAACAGCTGAGGAAGCTGACTGAATAGCTGACCACAGGTGTGGCCAGCTTAATTAGGGCCCAGCTGTCCCCGATAAGAGGGATGTGGGCCAGAAGCTATAAGAGTGTCACTGTAGGCCTGGAGTGGGAAGGGCTAGCTGTCCAGGAGCAAGGTACCTGAGGTGGAGTAGGGTTGGGGAAGGGTAGAGGGAGCTGGAGAGTCCAGCCTGGTAAAACCCCAGGCTGCAGGCCTTGGTGAAGGCCTACAAAGGTACTGGGGCTGTAGAGGGGCAGCCCAGAGATTGGCAAGACAGCAGGTCCTAACCCCTTGCCAATGATGAGTGGCCATTATACTGTAGTCTGCCCCAGTGAGCAGGGGTTAGATGATGACTGGCAGTAACAAGGTGGATTTAGAGGGTTGGGGGTTCCCTGGGCGGGGGAGACCCAGAGAGTGGGGATGCTGCCAGAGGGCAGCACCCAATGTTAAAGGGGCACTGGGGGAGGGACACAGGGCCAGCAGCAGGTGAGACACCGGCCTGCAGAGTGTGCTCCAGGCTGGAAAGAGCTAATTCCCAATATGACCAGCAGGAGGTGCTGCACCTGTGAGTCCTCACTTTGCTACAGGTAGGTTTCCTTTTGAAATTTCGTTTTAAATCAGAGGTTTATTTTTTTAAATTCAATGTTAATTAAAAAAACTGTTTTTTAAATCATCAATTTTTATCCACCATGGACCCAGAATCAGAAACACTGTGGGGGAAGAACTATAATGGGCCTTCGCATTTAAACTTGATCTGGTGAAAAAGGAAAAACAGGTGTTCTTTTTTAGGCAAAAAACTGCCATTGTGAGCGTGTTGAATATGGAATGCAGAATTAAGCCGGTGGGGGAGAGGTGTGGCAGAATGCATTTAGTGATTTTCACTGATTAGAAATAGGAAAACTTTTCCAACAGGCATTGTGCATTATAAATGTTCCCTAAAATCATGTGGCTGACTTAATTAGTATATGAGCTACTTATTGCTGCAAAGTATTCACTGAGGCTGGTAATTTCTCATTTTATTTTCTTCTACTTGTTAGCAGCCACAACCGTTTTGTCCTCTAATATATGAGAACTGACTATTTTTGATGTGCGTCTGGTGCAAAGCAGGCATTAACGCCACATCTTATAAGGTATTTTTCTCCAGTTGAGTTAAAAGAAGTTGTATTGATTGTGGTGTTTTGGAGCAGTCTAAATTATTAATTTGGCAGGTAAAAGTTTTCAATCAATGATCTTATGAAAGACTGCCCTTTTTCAAGAGCTGTTATCTTCATTTTTAAGATATACTAGTATAATAAATATTTTATGTAATGTCTGCATAAATAAGTAACTATGGTTGAAAACAAAGTATGATCTCAATCTAAAAATGCCTATCTGACAAAAGAACAGCTCCATGGAAAGCAAATCTTTCATTAAATTGCCAAGTGCCTAAGATGATGTTGAGATAATGGCTTTCAGAGTTAAACAGTTAAGTTTTTTGCCAGGTGACTATTCTGAACTCTTTAGAATGTGTTCAGTTCAAACTTTATTTAAATTAAAAATAAGAGAATTTTCTTCAAGGTGGGCTCTGCAGATTCTTACTTGTGAAATGCACCTTCCGGTGCTGCTCAACTTTAGTAGATGTCCAGAAAAGTAATGGCAGTTGGTACTGGATAGCAGCCTCTTATGTCACTGAATATTTCCAGCTGAGGTTTATAAGAGGCCGTGTACCTCTTTTTCCTTCCTTTCTCTGTGCACGCAGGAATATTCACTTTTTGTTCTGAAAGTTTTCCTTAGAAGATCTAAGGTTTTTAGGAAGTCAGCAAGACTTTGTAACTTTTCTGGATCAGTGTAAAGACTTACTCATTTCCACTCCATGCTTGTCTAAATGGATTAGATTGTGCATTAAGACATGTTATGCCTTTAGTAGGGTGACACTACTTGTAGATCAAAAGATAAGGCTTCCTGCTTCTGTAGTGTGTGTGACATATTTAAACAGCACTATTTTTTTTTTATGTGGAATCTAAATCAGATGTTCGTTTTTTTAGGAGGGTAGTTCTGCAATCTTTGTTTAAATAGGAATCCCAAGTCTTTTTCTGCACATTTCCACCTATGGGAATACAACTTAAAAATACAATCTAAAAGAAGAAGGTGTGACTATGCAGTCAGCAACTGATGATGATGGCAAATAACCGATCTACCCACCTTCTGCAGCCCAGCAGCTCCCACAATTCTGTGATGCTTAGACTGTTAGTGTCACTGAAGCCAGGCCCACTTCCCCATTGCCCTCCAGAATTCCTTTGGAAGTCATCTGGAGTAGAGGGCCAAATTCTTTTTAATTATGATCCATGGGCTGGGGTATAAATTCAAGACATGGTATTCCCCATAATGCACAGCGCTTAGTAGTAGTAAATTTACATTTAGTTATTAAATATTCAGCACCTTAATGTCACATTTATCAGTCAGAATATATTATTTCCTTTAGCCACGTTGCTATTTCTGCCCTGTGTTTCTGTTCTTTTCTCATCCTCTTTCCTGGTTTTGTGACGCTTCTATGTTCTTGTTTCTGTGCTTTCTTTCTTTCTTTTTTTTTTTTTTTACCCTGCAGCAACTCCCAGTACCCAACTGAGGGCAGGTCAATACTTAAAATGCTGCATCGGTGCAGCTGCACCACTGTAGCGCTTTAGTGAAGAAGCTCCTATGCTGACAGAAGAGCTTCTCCGGTTGGTGTGGTTAATCCACCTCCATGAGAGGCGGTAGCTATGTCGACAGGAGAAGCTCTCTGGTCGATATAGCACTGTCTACATGGGAGGGTGGGAGGGGGAAGGTTAGTGCAGTATAACTACATTGCTGAGGGTGTGGATTTTTCACACCACTGAGCGACATACTGATAAAAGTCTGTAGTGTAGACCAAACCCCAGTCTGCTTCACTCCTATCCTATGTCCATTCCATCCAAAATAGTTAATGCTGACATTTAATTGCGATCTGGGCTTTAAAGTTAATACTTCAATCAAGTTAATGGAGAAGAGACGTTCACGCCTCTGAATGATTGTTTCAGGCTGTCTGCACGCTCGGGTTACTGCATCGGTTACCTTTGGTTCACATTTGAAAGGTTGTCTCAGCCGCTGTGAGGGCAAGAAACTTAACTACTTTTTGTAATGACATCTTGGACTGCGGGAAAGTCTGAATGTCATGTGAGCCGCATTAATATTCATGTATGCTAGATCCTGTCCATGGACTTTGTTTCCTGAACTAAGGCCTTAGCTTGAAATCTGAAGACCCAAAGCACACTCTAAAACTACTAAGAGTTGGTGTGCCAGTAATACAGGTTCTGTCCCTTAGGGAGTAATTATCACACACTTAACATTGGCCTAGGTACACTTACACAATAAACTGAAGAGGTTTGGAATTTTTTTCATAAAACTGTGAAAAGAGTTCCAGGGATATTAAACTACAAAAATGATTTCAGATAACATTCTATTTGACTCTGTATGGATACCATGCTCATCCTGGTGTTTGAGTGCCTTCCAGTAGCCTATTAAACGTGATGTTTGTGCTGGGGCATGGGCAGGCTGGCCTAGGGATTCGTGTCAGGCATAGGTCAAGCTTCCAGGAGCCAGTTACCAGGAATCAGGCTGGGTTGGAATGCTAGAAGATCAGAATCGAGACACACAGAATCGAGGGAAGGGATCAAGAGTCAGTTACTGTGAGTCAGGCAAAGTCTGGGTACGAGGGGGGGGTCAGGTTTGGGCAACAAAACCAGAGGGCAGAAGGTAGTTACTAAGAGTCAGGCCAACTCAGGATGCGAAGATATCGGGTTCAGGGTACAGAACCAGATGGTAGGAAGCAGTATCAAGAGTCAGACCATATCAGGATACCAGGAGGTCAGGAACAGGTAAACACCAGACCAGTGGTCAATGGCAAGATGAAGCTCAGTTGTACAGACAACTTTCTGTTCCGTTCCCTGGCTTAAATAGGGACTGCGACCCAATCAGGAGCTGTGGAACTCTTCCAGTCAGAGTGCAGGAGCTGGGCTTGTGCCCCAGTTCCGCTTCATGGATCCCAATCACAGCTCTTATCTGTGAACTGTTGGTTGGAGGATTGGAGTGAGATGAATCTTAAGACCTGCATTTGAGACCCACGGGGCCTGGCACATGACTACAAATCTGTCAGTTGTTGTTTGTTTCTCTCGTCCTCTTCCCCAAGGGGAGAATTGTCTCAGGGGAGTAACTTGTTTTGGTAGTGTTGGGAATTTTAATTTTTTTAAAAAATTAGTGTACCTGCTGCTATGTATTTGTTAGAGAAGGCCAGGTCAAATAAATGTGGCTTGGACTTGAAGCAGAAAGTGGTGAGATTTGTGATGGTTCCTGGGGGAGTTCATTCCAGCATCTCTTACTGTCCCTGAGAAAGTTCTGGCTCCTGCATAGACAATCTTATTATTTAGAGCTCCATTGTGCTAGAGGAGTTTAGTTGTCGACAATGGTCTCCATCCTGGTTTTAAACGGTCTTTTAGATATCCTAGGCCCCGGCCATACAAAGCTTTGAAGATAAGGACCAAGACCTTTAATGTGATTTGAAGTGCTATGGGAAGCCAATGTAGAGAGCCATGGACAGGCATGATGTACTTTCAGTAGCCTGTGTTGCTGAGGAGACATGCCACAGCACCCATAATTAGCTAGTGTTTACTAAGAACTGAAGCCTTCATGCCAGGTATGTTGAATAGCTGTAGTCCAGCCCAGGGGTGACAAAGACCTAAAAATACAAGAGCTAAGAAATGGGGTAATATGGTCATGGCTTGTTAGAGATGTTCTTTCATCCTTAACTTTTGAATTTCTTTGCTTTCATGGATTTTGTGTTAGACACTTAAAGCTTGGATGTGCCTTGAAGAGTCAGGGCTGTGTTGGTGATGGTGCAGAGATGATCCTTCCAGAACTCTACACAGCATGGGGGTGCATGATGACTAGCTCTGCTGGCTGGGAGTTGGCACGGCCCCACTCCTATTTTCACCAATGGAACTATCCTCAAAGCTCTCATAAGAACTGACTTTTTGTCCCTGGATGGGAGGCTCCATCAATACACACTAACACACACCTTTAAGGGTACATTTACACTGCACACTCCTTACAGCAGTGTGTAGAGTACGTACACTATACACACCCCAGCACAGATATAAATAGCAGTGTAAATAGTGAGGCACTACTTAGATGAGTAAAGACATGCTTGAACCCTGTGGGTATGTATCCTACAGAGCACTCTAAATGCCAAAGAAGTGTCTTCTCCATCCACACTGCTACTTTTAGTAGTGTAGCTCCCACTGCTTCCCTGTTGCTGGAGCCTTTTCCTGCCACAGGGAATTGGGAAGAACCTTTCCCTGCTTCCTGTCCATCAACACTCCCCAGAGCCTTTCACTGACACATGTAGCTACACATTGCAATGTGGACGCAGCCTGCTTGTCACTGTGATGTATAGCTACACATACCCTACATGCCGCCACCAGTGGTATGCAGTTTAGATGTACACTAAGACTGCACTTGTTCTGTTAGGTAGTATTCAGTAAAGTGGAAAAAGACACTTGCATTGAAACCACAAGATGAAAAGCGTGAAGCTTTAGTGCATTTTACTCGTTTATATTTGTCGGATTCAAGGAGTTTGTGATTAAAATGTAAAAGTAAACTTCACTGCTATAAACATGCTCTGTTTTTGATTAAGGAACTGAAATACATCACATGTCTGATAATTTCTTCAATAATTTTGTCAGGCAGGCAGCCAATCAAAAGCTTGTGCACTAATGATGGTGATGCTTTATGGAATTGGGGTATTTGTCTTCCTGGAAGTTAGTTCCTTTTCAGAACAGTTTTTCTCTGTGGAAGAGTGGAATTTGGGGTGCTGCACTCTGGAAATACACTTGCAGAATAAGTTTCATTTTTATTTAGAGCATCTATTTTAACACCTTTACGTGTTTGCACAGCTTAACAGTTTGTTTAAAATATAAAAAACTAAAGAACACTCTTACCTTTTAACCTAAACTGTCAAAATATAATTTACCCAGCAAAAGAAAGCCTTCCCTCATTCAGCCACCTGAGACTCTGAGCACATCCACTCACCAAAAGTCCAAGAGAAAAAATGTGAGTCTTACAGCATTCCTCAAGATCATGCATCAGAACTCCAGTGGACTAGAGGAGAGGGCCAATTTTAAAGTTGAGGCGTTTAAAAAGAGGCTATTAAAGAGCTATCTGTGGTTGCAAGTGCCGTGATATTTCGTGGGGAGGAAAGAAGTAGCTCAGTCCCAAACTTCTGCCTCACAGTAGTCACATCTGAGCAGTCTAGACAGTTTTGATATTAATGTTTATCCCAGAACACGGTTCAGCATTCTATATATCTAATTTTGGAAAGTTTAAAGGATCTCACTTGGGAGGCCTGAGTAATGTGGGAAGTTCTCATGGGAGACCTTTCTTCCGCAGAGTTTTAATAAGGTTATTTTGGATTTTCAGGAAAGATTATTTTTTCTGCCTTTTTCTAGGTGTAAATTTGGGAATAGGGTCCACTTGTACTGTATGTATAAACAGATTAAAAATGAAAATACACTTTGGTGTCTGGCATGTTCACATATTAGTGGAAACTGCCAATGTTACCTTTTCACATTTATACAAATCTGAAATCTGTTAAATTCTGGTAATCTGAATAGATTTTTTTTTTTGTATCAGATTGGTATATAGAGCTTTAACACAAGAAGTAATTTAATTTTTCAGGGAATCTGTTTAGAGAAATGGTTCTTTTCTATTAAGTCCCTCTCATCATGGAGCAGATTTTAAATAACTGTACATAACATTAAAATGTTATATAACAGTTGTGCATTGCAGCTAAAGCATTTCCCCATTAAGTCTACAAGTTTCCAAACTTGCTTGTATCTTCTTAGTGTCACTTTTGAAAGGGCTTTCAGGCTGGCAGCAGTGAAATTTCTATTCTTCTGTAACCTTTCATGGCTGAGACTGCAAAAACTGATAAATACTTCTAAGTGGAAACGATATTCATAATAGGTTTATGTGAAGTATGGTAAATATCCTTCCATAGAAGTCACTAATGTGCGACAGTTCTGACAGTCACTGAAAATATTTTGAACTGTTTTCTCTCTAGTGAAAATACTTATTGTAATTCTAAATAATATTGTTAACATCAATAAGTGTCTGTAACACAATGTTTTAATAACACATTATTTTTTGTAAGATATATTGGTTATCCCCAAGCACTCACTATCTAGCCATCATCAGCCAGTTTGTGGTTTTTTTGTTTTTGTATGCTTCACAATAAAAGTGTGTCTTTAGGAAAGACTTGAACCAATTTGTATCCAAGCATTCATATCCCAGCCTTCCAGAAGACTTGCTTCTACTGCAAAATGTTCATTAAACTAAATGGTTGATTATGACGAGGATGGAGTTTCTTGAGGATCATCTACATATCTTACAAAACAAAACTGTTTTGTCATTAAAATATTTTATTACCAATTTGGTATGTGTTACTCTTTTTCCTTAGCCATTGTCTGTTTCAGTCTTTTAGATAGTTTGCTCTCCAGGGCGCACTGTGCTTTCTTTTATGTTTGGAAAGCACCTAGAACATTGAAAGCAAACTACTGGAAATAATAATCTGTAGCTAAAAGCATTTTACCATAGAGAGAGATGTATTGGGGCTACATCTTAAAACCATCCAGAAGGTGAAGCCAGGGAAGAGTACAATAGCCCACTTCTTAAATTGAAGGCCTTGATGTGATCATATTCAATCAGTGCTCAATAATCTGCATTGGGTAGCAGTGGATTTTTAATGACCATTAAGGAGTTTGTATAAACTTGTAAATCCTTAAATTGCTGAGGGCCAAACTCACTGAGAGAGAACCAAATTCCCCTAGCTGAAATCAGCAAAGGCCTTCGAGCTGAAGCCCAACGTTAATGAGAAGGGTCTGCTAGCTGGGCATTTTCTAGAAGGGCCCAGCTTCTGGAATTTGCTCTCCTAGTTCTGTGTAATACCCCAAATCTTGGCATGCTGCTAAGATTATCTCTTCTTCTGTCCCCCCCAGGCATTTGGAAATAGGAAGGGAATTAAAATTTTTGAGGTGTCTTGTCTGCTGGTAATGAGTTGCATTGCATTATGCTGTTGTGTTTTAGTTATTTGGATATTTATTTTTGTTATATATTTAAGTAATGTAAAGGTGCCTAGAGTTTATGGATAAACCCCATTTTTAACATTTGTATAAATACAAAAAAGTGGAGCTTTATGAAGAATATATATATATATTTCTTACTATCTCAAGGCTGACATTCTAGACAGCGAATTGTTTGGGAGAGGAAAACTTCATGATGCTCGTTACAAATTACAAAAAGGTCACTTTAAAAGTTTGCCCTTCCAAAACAACTACTGAAACATTAGTTTTAGGCACGGACAAGATTTTTCTATCACAAAAACATTTTATAGGAATACATTGTCCCTGTTAAGTTAGGGGGTTGTCAAAGCAAGATTGATAATGGACTCCTGGTTACAGCCTAAACTATGAGGAGACAACCTGTAGCTGCATTAGTAGTAGTAGTAGTAGTAATTATAATTAGTAATAAAGTAACTGAAGCAGTAATTAGATAAAAGTTGAACTGCTTAGGCAAACTCATTTCCAACTTGGTGAATTCCCTATCCACATTGAAATAAATGGTAAAATTCTTATTGACTTCAGTGGGGCCCAGATTTCACCCACGACATCCATTAAAATGTCAAGAGTAGTTTGGTTTGTAATTTCATTGTTATAATGAGAATTACACACTACAGAAGATTTTATACATTTTGTAAACTTATAGTCTGAATCTGGTGTCAGGTTATGGAATTGAATTATTTTACTAGGTCATTCAAACCTATTCAAGCTATCTGTGTTAATTACCTGTTTTTATGAATCTTCTGGGGTCTAATCCAATGCTCACTGACATCAGTGGGGGCACTTAGTCATGGCCCAAGTCTGCATCAATTGCAGCCTCTGCCTATGCTGCATAGTAAACCTGGGCTCTGACATGGGTTTAAGCCCAACCCCTTGAGTCAGACTGGCTGTGCCTGTGTGATAGAAGTGAAAGAGTCCTTAGGCCTGGGGCCATGGACCCAGCCAGGGATATCTGTCTGAGCCTGAATCCCACTATAATGCGGGTCCAAGCCCAGGCATTTACCAGGGTGAATGCAGATCAAGTCCAGGTTGCCAGACTCACCAACTTTATCCCCACAGTCGCCTGAGCCAGCGTTTCAAAGACCTTCCATCCCAAAACTTCACACTTGATTCCCAGGAATCTAAAGCAACCCCCTGGTTCAAATACAGGTGCTCAGCATTTAATGCTTCATTTCCAAATGGATTGTTCAACAGGAAACACAGTTAACCCTCCTGTGTGTGAGCTATGGCCTGCATCAAATGCATTGCCAGCTTCAGAGGAATGCAGACAGATTCTGGTTAATCTCCAGTGCGAGGCAAGCAAGATGGTTGACTTCAGCAAAAGCACAAGAATGATCAAGTCTACAAAGCTATATTGGAGCAACTGGTGGCTTTGGAGGGTCAATCAATCCAGAGAACAAACGCAGCAGCTCAAGGCAGCCTACCAGAAAGTCAAGGTGCGTGACAGTCTGCTGAGCAGGAGTGGCACTGGAGGAGAGCGAGCTGATACATAAAGGGCAAGAAGTGACTCTCTCTTGCTGAGGTTGGGAAGGCTATTACTCTGGAGCAGTTGCAGCACATCCAGGTTTGGCATTTGGAGGATGGTGGCTGCCGATCAGCTGTGGCTGGTGGGTGCTGAGCACCCATTTTTTATTAATATAAAATATATATATTTTTACATGGGTGCTCCAGCCCCGGAGCATCCACGGAGTCGGCACCTATGAGCCCATTGATAAGAAGTTTCATCTTTTGACCTTAAAGAAAAGCAGCTCCTTTAAAAAGTAGAAAATGTAATTTTTTTTATCGTGGTCAGACAATGTGCTCTTTCATTTTTTCTTTCGAGGCCCCTTCACCTGCACAGGATAAACATATGGTGCCAGGAGCTTGGAAGAGCAGACTCTCCAGCTATGGGCAAGGAGAAAGAGTTTTAAATGCATTGATGGGATAGATTCTCAATAAAACCAATCAGCAGAAAGATCAGACTGAGTACCAGAAAGATAAGGATGTAAGAAGGGTGAAAGAGAATGCACAGCATGAGGAAAGATTGGAGGCATAGTTCTTGGGGTGTGACTGCAGGTTGAGAGAGGAAGACAGTGCACAGCAGAAGGAGCTGTTTGAGCAGTTACTTGCATTCCTGGCCACCTAAGTGCAGGCTCTGGGCCAGCTGTGCTTCCTACACCAGCCCTACTACCTGAGTACCCTCCACATTGTTGTATTCTGCAGACTATTCAGCCTTTGGGCAATTCAGTGTTTGGTTGTTCCATATATTAGCCTGTGATATGGAACAGTTGTGGCTCACATGTGCAAAACACACTAGAAAGGCCCAAGAGAACAGAGGGACTGGGCACACCCAGAAATAGTTGTCCATCTCATTTGAAATTATGCATCTTTCTCTGTTTTTGCACTGTATTTGGTTACTGTGTTGTATGTTTGGATGGCAGCTGGTTTGCACTGGGAGTCCTTGGACTCCGACAATTTCTAACTCCAGTGAAGCTGTATTGGTGTTAGCACTGATGGGAAAACTTTGCAAAATTTCTGTAGTGTAGACAGGCCAATGTTTGCAATGTTGAGTAGCGTTCTGGGTGGGGAAGGTCTTAATATACAGTGTGGCAAGTAAGCCTATCTATGCTTGGTTTTGGTTTGTTTTGGTTTTTTTCCTGCAACTTCTGATCCACCAGGAGTACCTGTTTTTGAGTGCCAAACCCCTGCTCACCCACTTCAGCACTAATTATCCTTACTATGTAGGAACAACCTCTTGCTGAGATCTTGAAAAGAATTAATAGAGCCACTTTCAATAAAATATGACAGGTTTTTAGTTTTTTGTTAAGTTTGGCTTTAAGTACTTTGTACAAGCATTTGTTCTTGATTTTTATTCCATTGTAGAGTTGACTTAACTATTTTTATATGACTATTGATTTTATATAACATGATTTTTCTATATCTATTTTTAACTGACATGAGTTTGTTGAAGTAGCCACATTTTTTTTTCTTTTATGCTCTGGCATCAGTAATCTGTCTGGTTGCAGCCTTCAGAATGGGCACTTGTGTCAAATTCTGCTCATTCTTTTGCACAGCAGCTGTATTTCCCTGAAATACCAAAAATATGTTTTGGTATTTTCTTCTGAGAATCTTTTCAGCCATTTAAAATTCCCAAAACCTATCACTGGATTCAGTGGTTTGCTGTCTTCTGTTTTTCCCTGATCCAGGAGACAGTGTTCAATTTATGTTCTGGTTGGCCAAGATTTTTAAAAAAGAGGCCCTAAATTTAGGAATTTCAATAAGTGGCCTGGGTTTCAGAGGTGCCTACCACCCAGCACCTCCCATTGAGCGGAACTATTTAGGTACCTACTGATCTGAGCTCTGAAATCAATTCAAGCAGCTGGGTGCTTACAACATTTTCAAAAGGTGTTTATATATACACCTGCCTATCAAGATACAGAAATTGTATAAACGCTGAATTTTACCTTTAAAGGCCTCCCCATCCCACTTTCTATTTTTTTACTTCCTGTATGTGGCTTCTTACAATGTCTTCATTTTTATTTGTTTTTGCTTATGCAATGCTCTTGATGGGGGAGGGCCAAAGAAGGGAGCTTTATCACCTCAATTATTTGAGCAAGAAAATACAGGAAATCAATTGTACATCTTACAGGCAGTGTACATATATACATGGCATTGATCACATCACTGATGTTAATACTTTGGTAATTTCACAAGCCATCCTTGTAATTTTACAACTGCAGCAGACTAACAGATATGGTAGCTTAGTCTCTCAAGAAATTGATCTGATTAAAAAACACTGTGTAATGGAAACTTTATTAATGTAATTAGTATAAAATGTTCACTGTACAGCTTCCCACTACAGAGTGATTAGTTTTTCAGACAATTGTAGTTGAAAATAATGAGAACAGTAGGAGCATCTATATAGGTCCTTTCATTAGTGAAATATGTTGCTGTTTAAAACTCTACTAAAAATGGAATGATTAGGAGAAATTACACATTGGCATGCAATATGTCTAAGTGTTGTAACACAAGAACACAAACACATCAAGGAGAGAACTCGAAAGACAAGAGAACTGTGCTCCATCCCTGCGAACCAGTTCTGCTTACAAAAAGGGCAAGAGTAATTTTGAATCAATTAGTTGCGCCTTGTGATATGAGTATATATTTCCTGTAATGACAATAGGCTGGCATCACAACATCCTACTTGGTATTCACCAGACTGTGTCATTGTGACCAGAATTTCTTTGATTATCTCATCTCTAACCTCTCTGACCTTTTTGTCAAATGGCATACATAAGAGTCAGAGATAATTCAGACAGGCCTCTTTTGCAGATTGTAGCTATTAGTGCTCATAAAGTGCCTAAAAGTTAGGGATTGGAGTCACTGGCAAAAATGGATGTGACTAAAATTGCATTTTCAGTGCCAGCAAAAATAAAATAACAATGGGAGTAGATTTTTATTTGTATATTAACTATTAGTAAACGCAAACTCTTATTGCAAATATCGTTTAAATGAAAATGTAGGGCACAAAAGCACAGAAGTCATTCTAACAAACAAGTACATGTATCCTACATGCAGCTGTGTCCAACTGTTTTATACTGGTTTGTAATGTTGCTGTGCATTGTTAAACAGATTGATGCTGCGCTGGCATCATTTTAGTGGTGGGCATCTAATCTGTATAAAAGATGGGGCTGCCTACAGGGTCTTTGTTAGAACCCCCTTTTCTTGAGAAGGTGCTCCTCTTATAAAATAGCCTGAATCACTTGGCCATAAGGACATATTGCAAGGCTCATCTTTTTAAAGGGTTTTTTGTGGAATGAGATGCTATATGAGAGCAGAGCTGCTAGTTAGGGATGGTGTGGTATTTCTTATTTTATCTATGGTGTATAATGTATTTAGTTATTTCTATACCTTGTGGAATTGCTGCTGGTTCTCTTTTGTTTATATTAATTGTGATTTTAGTTTATTGTCAGGGGGCACCTAGAGGGAGAGACTCTTGTGGTCTTTTAAATCTAAATACAAAATATAGTAACAGAAATATATGCAGCTTTTCATCTAAGGATCTCCAAGATGTTTTACAAAGGAAATAAACATGAAATCCCCATTTTACAAATGGTGAAACCAAGGAGCTGAGGGGACTTGCCCAAGCTCATACAGCCCACCTCAGGCAGAGCTAGGAATAGAATTGATGTCTCCTGGGCTGTAGGCTGATACCTTAGCCACTGTGCCAAATATGTTGTTTTTAAAGCAGTTTGTGATCCTTTGGCACAAAGATACTATGTAAATGTAACGTCGGCTACATATCTGAAAACTGAATTATTTTCAAGACGCAATTATGAAATGATGCCTGAAAATTTGAGTGCCTAGTAACACAAATTTGAATAACCAGTTTTGCAACTGTGTACTTCCTGAACACCTGAGTATTGGTTAATCAAAGATTTCTAGTGGGAAAATTCGGTTATACGTCTTCTCAGCACTTAGGGTTTGCATGTTTACTTCAGAGATTTCTAACATAACTGTAAATTCCTTTCTATAGTGCTCACTGTATGGGGTTAATTTCTGAAGTTAAATCCTAAATATACTCTAAATTTGTTTGTCATGCTTCATGTTTTCAACTAGTCTGCTTTAAAGTTGCTCAAATACACATTTCAATAATTATACAGATTTATTTTTATTTGATTATGAAAATATAGCTCATAAACCAAAAGCATAACCTCTCCAAACACCTCTACGTTTCATTTGTAAGGAAATAAACAATGTAACTGTTTAGACATGTTTATTTGTTGGAGCTGAAGAAATTATCTATATGACTTCACTGTATAGATCATGTAAATAATATAATGTCCTGAATATCATGCATGGTTTGCTATTGCCGTTGTTTGTGAAAGGAAAACGAATTACTCCTTTTGGAATAGTACTTCTGAATTGACAGTGTGTTCAATTAGCAAACACATTGTATTTAAAAAATGGTAAGACTGTGTCAAGGCTGATTCCCCATACTGGCACTTCAAGTGCAGATGGTAGGGGGCCTGCAAGGATTTTAAAAATTAATACTGGCCACTCCAGGCTTGTATTAAATTCTCAAGGTTACAGGTTCTCTCTGACCTTCGATGGGTAGATGCTGCCACCACCCAAGTGCAAAACACCCCCTTTTTGAAACCCAGGAAGGCGCACTTAAGAATTCCTTCCTGTGGGGAACACTCAAGCCATTTCACTCCCCCTCTGGGGAAGACCTGAGAAAGAAAACAAAGGAAATTAGCTGTTGCCACCAGCTAATTAAACGATATGCACAAGCCTCTTAGGGGGACACAAATTCAATCCTGTTCTTAAAGGTAAATTTTATTAAAACAATACAAGGATTAAGCATCAAGATAGCTTCTTGAGGTCCAGCGTAAAGTTTACAAGTAAAACAAAAGTATCTGGGGTTAGCACAGAGGCGTCCACAAGCATTACAGAAAATAAGAGGTAAACCTAATTGTGTCTTTCTAGGCATTCCTTATCTACTTACACATCTGTGGGTTTCCAATAAGTAGTTCTAGGTGGTGGTCTGATTTTTTCATACCTGGCTTAAAGCTTCTCATAGCATAACTGCTGCCCTGTTCCCCTCTTCCCTGGAGAACAGCAGACACGGGAAATTTTTTCCGATCTTTAGAAAATTCTAGCTATCTCATTGGCTCTTTTGGTCCGGTGCGCGCTCCCTTTCTTTTACTTAGCCAGGGAGACTTTTTTTAACCCTTTACAGGTAAAGCCAGCAGAGAACAGCCACCAAGAGGGACTTTATGGCTGGCTGGGTGTACAGAAAAGGGAGCTTCCCCCCCACCCCCTCCTTTCATTTATCTGGCAGGCTGAAAGTGTGTTTCAGGGCTGGTCTACATACAGATGATGCACTAGTTCTAATTAAGTGTGTCATTAAACTCATGCAGCTTTGTGTGTGGACACTCTTCCAACAGTTTGAATGCAGATTACACAGGTTTGCTTGCTCCTGTAATTTATAGGTGCAAGCTAACCTAATATAAACCAAGTTTAAACCTACTTAAGAGTATCTACACACAGGATGTACAGGCATAAAACCACACCTGGGTTAAACCGATGAAACTTCTGAGTGTGTAGGCTCAGGCCTCAGTGAAGTCCAGCTAAAACTCCCAAAACCTAATCTCCAAGAGTCCTGCCTCTTGCTTTTTTTTTTTTTTTCCCCCCAACTGGAAATTAACCATTAAAGGATCTGGCCTGTTCCTTATACCTAAATAATCCGTCCATATTCAATGTTGCCTCACCCAGTTTACACTGCACATCAGACATAACTTTGACCCTCAAAAACTGCAAAAATAAATGCAAGGATACACCATTCAAAATTGTCTTGTCTGTCTTTTGTCCATTTCACATTTCAAGATTATATCTAGTTTGCTGTCATCTGTCACCCAGATGTCAGGTTTGACATTACTGCTTTTTAGATGTCATCCATCACAGAGAAATTCTGAGTTTAAAGACAAAAACAAGAATCCCACTCCCTGATGTGAGGCTATAGGAGGTGTCTTCGTGTAATGAATGCCTGGGCTTGGAGAGAGAAGTAGCAATTATTCATTCTGTTAGTACCGTCTAGTAATTGATTCACAAAACAACTTTTTGGTGTCTGTATCTTTCTCAGACAGAAGTCACTGCAAGGCAAGACATCCAAGAGAAGCAATGGTTGAAAGCCCACTGATGGATGCAAACATAGGCAGACTCCGTGGGTGCTCCAGGGCAGACTGTGGGATTGAGCACCCCCCCAGGCCCAGAGGAAGCCAGTACCAATGCATGCAGAAGTTGACCACAGAATGAATGAGTACAGGAAAGCTACAAACTCTGCCTAGACTGGCCTTCAAGTCGGGGCTGTAGCCTTTTTATTTTATTTAATGTTAATTATACTACAGTGGGTTCAGCTCTGTTGGCTACAGTTTCAAGTTCAACAGAGTTCTCTTTGTTCTGGATTTAGAGCCCATAGGAACCATAGGCAAGTAACACACAAGAACAAGGTCCACTATCTTTTAGCAGTTTCATTAAGGTTGCCAACAAAGTTATAAATGTCACAGCATATAGAATTCCAAAATATATCCAAAAAGAAAAGGAGTACTTGTGGCACCTTAGAGACTAACCAATTCATTAGAGCATAAGCTTTCGTGAGCTACAGCTCACTGTAGCTCATGAAAGCTTATGCTCTAATAAATTGGTTAGTCTCTAAGGTGCCACAAGTACTCCTTTTCTTTTTGCGAATACAGACTAACACGGCTGTTACTCTGAAACCTGTCAAAATATATCCATGTACTAATGATAACTACAGACATACTCACATCTTCCTAGATGGTGTTAGTCTGATAGTCCTTTCATGGATTGATCATTAATACGGGGATGGTTCCTGATGGAGGTTTCCCATAGGAAGCTCTATTTTCCTGTTCTGGGCACCCTTTTTTAATAATGTGATTCTGTCTATGCCTACATTCTGCGCATGTACATGAAAGTGTCAACTTTCTTATTGGTCTGTGTCCCCCTAGAAACACCAGGAATCCTAAATTCTATAGGCTGTGCAGGTTCTCATTAATGTTGATGTACCTGTATCCTGTGGTTAAGACACATGTTGGAGTCCATATTTGTTTTTCCAGCAATTTTATAATTTAAAACCTTCCTTCTAGACTTCTGCAATATTATCATTTGGTATCTCTGTTCCCATAATCTTAGAGCATGGGATTATTTCTGGGTTATTTTCTTATGTCCACATTTCTTGTCTCCAAGGCCTAAAATAGTTAAGCTAAAATCTTGCAGGCCTCCGCCTACAGGTTCTTGTATTTCTTATAGCTAATACATGTTTCCTTTAAATACTGATCAATCTTATACATCTATAATCCTACAAATTAATTCTAACAGACAATGAATATAGATGATAATATCACACAATAAATGAATGATAAACGAAAATCATTGGATACAGGGCCAAGCACCAGAGTCCATGGCCCAAAAAAACTTAAAATTAAGTTATTCTGATTACTGTATCCACAATCCCTGTATGGAAATATCCTCTTTATAACATGATCAACAATACTGAGTGTGACCTGAAACTGGGGTAACACTGAGCCCCCTGGGCTCCCACTCACCATATAATGCTGTGACAAGCTGCAGACACGCTCCCGGTCTCTCACTTTCACCAGCACACAGGTAGGGGGACACACAGCTGTAGTAAAATGCAGACAGACTTTCTGACCAGTCCCTGCATGGGAAGGCTATACAGCTAGGGCACTTACCAGCTTCTCAGGTGCACACCCCCTCTGGAGGGTAAACCCAAAATCATAGTCTTGCACTGCACGGGGAACTGCACAGCGTAAACTCATTACATTCACCCCCCTCCCTCAATGTGGAAGAAGATATACAACAGCTTTCTGCCTCAAGTTATGATTTCCACACACTGGTTTTAGACCAAACAAAAACAAGTTTAAGTACAAAAGATAGCAAACAGATCAAAGCAGATTATCTCGCGAATAATCTTTGAGCAGGGGGTTGGACTAGATGACCTCCTGAGGTCCCTTCCAACCCTGATATTCTATGATTCTATGAAATAAACAATAATGCAATCTAAGATTAATATACTAAAGAGATTGGATATGAGTAGCAAATTCTCATCCTAATTGTTGATTTAGGCAGCTTGCAGAGATTCTTGAGGGCAAGCTGCACTTATCTGGAGTATTTAAGCTACAAGCATTCCTTTCACAGGCTAGAAATCCCTCTAGCCAGGGTCCAACACTTCTCGTCCAGTCCTTTTTCCTCAGGTGTTTCCAGCTGTCTTCTTGGGTGGGGAGTCAGTGAAGAACCCCGATGAAGTCACTGTCTTGCATTAAATAGTTTTTGAATATGGCGGGAACCCTATGTCTTTAAGCTTGGTTCCCACACCTTTCAGTGGAAAAACACTGGTATTCCAAGATGGAGCCCAGTACCAGGTGACATGACCCCATAGTGTCATAGTAGCCATGAGTCAGAGGCTGTTTGTAGTGTCCCCAGCAAGGCTCCCTGGTGGGAGATTAGCTTCTTCTAAGACCAACTGTTCTCCCTAATGGCCTTTCCCAGCCAGCAGTCTAGACTGATCCTATTTTTGCCTAGTGGGCATTCCCCAGGTGTAAACACATTTGTAATAGATGCATAGACAATATTCGTAATTTCAGATACCAAAATGATACATGCATACAAACAAGATAATCTTATTCAGTAAATCATAACCTTTTCAATGATATCTTACATGACTTATCATGCATAAAATACATTATAGTTAAGCCATAATCACATCATAATGATATTACTATGAAAAATATGGGGCATAATGCCACACTGAGTATTCTATACAGGTTCCACCAGCATTTTATATGGCAATACAGTATTTTTTCTTTTGCATTGTTTTTAAAAATTAACCATGTTTATCTTTTTAAGTAAACTATGCTTACGTTTACAAGGACTTTGATACATTAATCATTAAATCCTTGTCTTGGTCAGTATACTGCGTCAAGGTTAAATGTAATATTTATTCCCTGTTCTTTCCTGAGTCCAGGCCAACAAGTGTAAAATAGATGTTAAACTGCATTTCCCATTTCCTTTCCCTGCCACTCAAAAGTCTTAAATCATCAGAATTTGGCTGGAATCGCCTATTTAATTTTTGAGCAGCTTTGCAAGAAAGCTCACAGGATAAAATTCTGCAATATTAGCTGTAACCGGGCAGAAAGTCTTGAAATCATTAGGGCTCATTATTCAGTCCCTTAGAGGATTTTGCAAGAAGGCTCTCAAAGAAGGGAAACTTTGCCAACCTAAACCTGAAAGGGATGACATGAAATAAGATGCAATATGCTAATTATAAGCCATAAATATATTACACTTGTTTAAGGTAAGTGACAATATGTGTCTCATAATATTCATAATCGTACATCAAATATAGCTTGTGTGAGAAGATGTACAAAGTTGCTCCATATACTAGAAAAGCATATATGTGTATAGGTGTTTCCTATGTCATTACTAAAATGCAGTGGCTTACTTTTTATTTCCTTTTAGTATATTATTCTTTGTATGGTATTTTAAAAAAAAAATTGTAATTGAATAAGAAATACGTTTTAAAAAATAAACTTATTTTGGAACAAAATATAGATGACTAGGTTGATTTGGTAGGCTGTTCTGGAAGTAGAGGTTAAAATATATTGGGCCTGACTATTGTCACTTATCTCCACTCACTTCACTGAAGTTAATTCTCCTTTACCCCAATGGAAGTGAGGAAATTCAGGCTCAGATGCTTTAAAACGTTTGGCCAGATTCATTGGGACTGGCTGCTTGGTAGCTGGCCTCACTCAGGAAGGAGCCACAAAGGACTCTGATCTTCAGCCAGCTGGCTTCCAGTCAGATTACAAACAACAATTTAGAACAATCCCAAGGTTCTCTAAATTATCCTGGATGCAACAACCACTAAGGAGTTGCTCTGGAAAGAGAACTCCAGTGATGCCCCTTTTTCTTGACCACGTCTCTCTGCCAGGAGGATGGCTGCAATGAATGTAGTACCGCAGTGGGGTGTGAAGTAGAGCCAGCTATCTGGCTTCATGCCACTGAAGGATTCCCCTACACAATGGGAATATTCAAGAAGCCACTTAAAGTGGCATTTACATCTGTTTTGCACCACCAGAGCAATGGAAAAGAGGGTTGTGGTCTTTTCTCTTTGTATTTCACTTTTTGCTATTGGTTTAGTATATTTCAGAAATACTGTGGATTACTGGCAAGAACTCAGTGCTCTTTATTACTCTTGGCATCTTCTGATTGTCTACCACACATAAAAATTCTACATTTTGTTTAATCAGAAAAAAGTACAATTGCTTAAGCTATAGTATCTGAAAGCCCCCACAAACAATGAAAGGATACTAAAGGTTTGAAGGGTGTTAACATTTATTAATATCCAATTAAATGTTTTAACCCTTTGTATCGTATATTTCTTTAAAAAGACACACCCTTCTGTGTTAGAAGCCAAAATTTTCAAAATGGGCTAGTGAGTTTGAATGTCTCAATTTGAGTATCAAACTTGAGTTACCTAAAGGGACCTGTTTCAGAGTAACAGCCATGTTAGTCTGTATTCGCAAAAAGAAAAGGAGTACTTGTGGCACCTTAGAGACTAACCAATTTATTTGAGCATGAGCTTTCGTGAGCTACAGCTCACGAATCCAACACTGAAAATCCAGACTCCCTTTGGGTATCTGTCGCAAGTTCAGCACTCAAAACTCAAGGTACCCATAGGTTATGTTCCATGAAAACAAGTTTTTGCACAGAGTTTGATATCCATTTGGATCACTTTGACTATCACTGAATAGAACAGCAAGGAATGAAATTAGAGCCAAGTAACTACAGGAAACCTGATATCTCTTTGTTGTATATTCAAACTTTCCGACAATTTCCGATGTTCCACTGGAACTGAAGAAGACCAGGTAGTCCATCTGAGAACACGGGTGTCGTTCCTCAGATTTATTTGTTAGGAGCATTTGGACTGCATTTTCTTACTACTAATCCATCTGGATTTGTAAACAGCAACAAGATCACATTTCAGTGTCACTCTTTAAAGGTGACCAGAAAATAACATGGGCGGGGGGGGGGGAGGATTTTTGCCTTTTTTATGATATAGCAAGAAACCTGGAAGATTTTTTTTTTCTGGCTCCCCTCACCTTGATTTTACACTAGAAAATCTGGTCATCTTTATTCTAGAAACCTCAAGGAGGAAAATGGATGCATAATCAGTACATAGAAACATCTAAGGGTGGCAGGACAGGCCTGCTGGGTGTGAAAAGGACTTCAATACCATGCTCTTGGGAAGGGACATTAATGGGACAGATGAACTAGAAGGCTGCTGGTATCAGAAAAAATACACAAGTGAAACTTTATTTAAGTTGAGAAGAGATTTTGGTTCAGATGGTTTAAAACTCAGATGGTTTTTTAACTCCGATTTTATCTCAAACACTTGGAAGAAAAGTAACTTAGTTAAGGATTCACCTGGCCCCTCAATTTAGAGCTGATAAATCTCCCAGTAGAAGAGTCTCAGTTCTCCAAGTTTTCTACCAAAATGTTAGGAAACCTGACTCAATATTCCTGATATCTGTAAAGTAACAAACATCCAGAAAAAAATTTCCTTTTTTATTTGAAGGAAAAGATAAACAATTCTTTCAGGCCACCTTTAAACAACATAAAAACAAAGCGCAAAAGCTTTTGCAAAAGCTTTTTTATTATTTTTGCAATTGTTTTAAAAATCCAGATAAGTTAGTTTGTTATGGGGGGGGTATACTATTCCATAACCATTAAAGCATCAATATTAATTTACAGTGATAGGATCTGATCTCATTTCTTCTAAGTTTCTCAAATATATCCTTCTTTATGAGATACTTTCCTTGCCTTTATTTTCTTTTGATGTAGGTTAATGTGATATTTGTAAATACTGTTTGTAGGTAAATCTATCCATGAAATAAATTGAATATTTTTTTAGAAACCTCAGCCAAGATTTTTTTTAAAATGGGCACCTGAAATTAGGCTCTTAAATATTGTGGGGGTAACCTTTTGAGAGCTCATCCACTCAGGAGTATGTTGGGGCAGCTTCTGAGACCTTATCTGCTCACTAACCTCCAAGACTTTATCTACTCAGTTCCCGAGAACTCAACTCTGAATTCATCTTTATTAGCATACAATCAAACTACACTTGAGCCTGATCAACTCAAGTATATAGTGTCTGGGTACAGGGCTTACCACACATCCAAACTTACACAAACTCCCTTCCTTTATATATATTTATATTTTTACACATGACATTACATTCACCATTCATTGTATCACATTTTTGGGATTGGCTTGGTGACTTTGCAGGAAAAGTCAAAACTCTGTACAAAACTCACTGTCCATATTCGCTTTTACACTTTCTCATCTTTATATTCCCAAATTCTCTTGCCCATTATTACCTTGTTCTTAGGTTCCCTAGGCGTTCTCTTCTCTTCCCCACCCCCCCGACCCCTTACCTTAGCTAGCTCAGACATTCTGTCTTTTAGCTTACTGACCCATTTACTTATTTTAGCAGAAATATTTCATTTTCAGCCTGCTGATTGTTACCTCCCCAATCTGTCTTTCAAGAAATGAGGCCTCCCTTATGTTTAATTACTAATGCTTAGCCAGGCCTATGAATAGGTGGCCTGAATTTTCAAAAGTGAAGATCACTCAGTAGCTCCCACTAGGTACTCAGAACTTCTGAAAATCACGTCACTTATTTAGGTGCCTAAATATTGGTTTAGGAACCTAACTTTATAGAACTATTTTTGAAAATCTTGATCTCATACAAATAGTGTTGGTAGATCTATCTCCTGTGAACCTGGTTGGATGAAGTTTCCTGCAGTAGCCCCAACAATCTTTACATAGGTTGTACTCTGTAAAGAATAAAATGAGCTCTACAAGAAACGTTCCATTTTATTTTTCCCATCTTCTTGGAAAACTGTCTGAATCTTGTCAGTGCCAGTAAAATGTGGATGAATAGCTATAGGTTAACCACTAGTAGTAGTGACTATGATCAAGACTGCATGTTTTTTAGCTGTAGCCATATAATAATTAAGGTTGAAGTTTACTCTCTTCTCCCTCAGCTCCCCAGAAAAAGCCTGTCATCAGGCTTTGGGTAGGGAAATTAAGGTTAGCACGGATTCCATTACTTTCCTTAATGTTTTTAAACGATGGACACAGTACGGCACTACAAAACATCCTCTCTGTGGCTGTTATTACAGCCTTTTGGCTAGAATAGCGGCAGTTATGCGGGGCTGTGATTGCTGGCTAAGCATAAATGTGAATTCTTTAGCTCTGTAACAGGGTTGCTGAGTTCTTCTGTTGACCCATTGTGTTTTCAGGTATTGGAACCCTGCAGGAAGTTGCTGACTCTTTTCTTGCTTGTGCTTGGTAGTCTGTCATCTGAACAGAGGTAACTGGGATCTAGCCTAGAAAAACCCTAGAAACAGTGAAGCCTGGGCAGAAGACTAAAATTTATGTTTTTACTTCTAAAGCTAAAATGCAGAAAAAGGGATAAATTTGGACTGCATTGATGTGTAGATTCTGTTCAGAACAGGGTGGGAACTCTGGTCCCCTTCTCTCTCGGTCTGCTATGTGGAGACATCTTATGATAAGAGGAGTTGGTATTCTGCATAAAAATAACCTTCATATGCAGTCTATTAGCTGAGATTATTCCATGTATGGTGTATAAATGACAGTTGATATTATGGTGGATGACAATAAGATCAGATGCATTGTTTAGAATGCTGGGATTATATTTATACAGAGCTGCCAAAACTGTTCCAGATCTCATTTCACAACCATTTTGTTCTATTTTTCCTGGCAGAACGATCCAGCATACTGAGAGAATGCCAGAATAAATGCAAATACTGAGCTACAGTGCAGCAGATCTATTGATAAACTTGCAGATTCCGAGGCCAGGGGGTACTAATGTGACCTAATCTCACACATAATACACGGGCCATAGAACCTTTTAAAAATAATTCTTAGAGCATATCTTTTTGAAAAGCATCCTGTGTCATGACCTTATGATTAATATGCAGGCTATTTTCAAAAGTACAGAATTAACATTTCAGCACAAATAGATTGTATTTTATAGTTCTTCATATAAATGAAATGGATAGAAAGCCTTTTTTATCATATAGCAATACTTTTACTAGTTGAGGAAAATATATATTTTTAGACAGAAACATCTGAGCAATCGCTGTCTATCTATTAAACCAGAGGTTCTCAGCTGGTCCACGGACCACCAGTGGTCCGCACGCTCCATTCAGTGGTCCATGGATAGTTCCCTCGGAGATGCACCTTGGCGGCCGCACATGAGAGAATGAAGGGCCACCCACCTAATTAGTAGAGCTCTACAGGCGTGGCTCCACTAATTAGGTGCCTGGACCCTGGAGAAGACACAGTGTAAGGTGAGGTGGTGGCCTTGTGGGGAATAGGAGGTGGGATGGGGCAGTGGGGTAATTTGGGACATGCAGGGTTGCAGTTGCCAGAGAAAGAGGCAACTTTCCCCAGCTCCAGGACTGCAGCTGCCGGAGAGAGACTGCTCTCCTTCCCAGCCTCAATTCTGGCTGCTATGGTGGGGGAGAGAGGGAGAGTCCACCCCTCCTTCCCAGCCCTAGCTCTGGGGCTGCCACAGCAGAGGAGAGGGCACATCCATCACATTAGAAAGGTAAGACTACTGATATTAAAATGAGTTGTGTGCTTTTATTTGTAAAACAAAAAGTTTATTATTAAGATTTTTTTATATCGCGCTTTTATCCAAAGTGCTCTACAATAGTTAGCTAATGGTACAAACAACATTTGGAAAGATCATTAAGTGGTCCACCAAGACACACAGCAATTTTCAAGTGGTTCACGAAAAAAAATTTGAGAACCACTGTACTAGACTCTAGTCCTGTTTGCAGAGTGATTATTACTTCGTCTCTCATTTAATCTTCCTATTTAAATACATCTGAAAATTTCACCAGTATGTTTAGTACATATGTAGCTCCCAGCACAGCATCACATCAATTTGTGAAATGAAAAGACATTTAAAACTAATGATGAGGAGCAGTATGCTGCTTCATACTGCAGCTTCTGCTAAAAAATCCTGTGCGTTCTCTTTGGGTGAAATTCTCAGAGTCCATGCAAGGTTTTAAGCACTATTTAAATGCTGTATCAAAGCTTTATGTGGAAGATAGGAGCTTGTGCAGGATTCTGTTCTGGGATTAATTTCACCCTCTGCATGAAACACTGAGATTAAATTTAAATTATTGGTATTAAGTATTTGCTTTACTCCTACATGTCAATAAGTGGCCTCCTCTTGGGCACCCTCTCCTGGCTTCAGGGCAGACCTGTAAGCAGCGCTGCACCTCATTTTCCCTTTTTGGTTCCTCAGTTAACTCAAAGGCTTTTTACAAGTTCAGTAGAAGCAACCCTCCTTAGGCTCTGGTTTGTTAACTTCCAAATTTAAACACACATCTTCCCTCCAGCCTTAAGATGGACCCAGCCCCAAACTTCCTTGATTTCTTGGTGTTTTTCTACATTAGCAGTCTACTCCCAGCCCTTCCTAGCTGGGACTTAGGATCTTGGTTTTAGGATCTTCCCTGGAGGAGCCGCTCACTCACTGCAGTCTCTCCACAGATCCCTTCTCCTCCCCCAAGTTGCAGCTTCCTATTGCTCATATAGTGGAACACCCTAATCCAACCCAGGTGTGCCTCTAGTAATTTGGGTTAGCTAGCTAGCCCCAGGCCCTCCAGCCATTAAGAGCTGAGCCACTCTGTAACACATACAACCCTTTGAACCTTGCCTACCCTACGGCAAGTTCTACCCAAGGGAATGTTTTATTTCTTTCATTGGCCTCTGTTGGGCTCACTCTGCAGCCTCTGCCCCTCTCCTTTCATCTGACTGCTTTCAGCCAGAAACTACCTTCTCTCCAAAGGTGCCTCCATCTCTGCCACCTAAAGATGAAGCCTGTTCCTTTTGTCCACCACCACCAACGTATCAATTTGCAACTCAAAGCCCTTCTTATCCATGGCTAACTCATCCTTTCCTTCAGGGCCACCTGCCTGGCTTCTTCAAAAGCCACTTGTTCCTTCTGATATCTCTTTCAAGGAGAGCAGCCCATTAATGTGTCTTCCCAAGAGCATGCTATTGACTTCCCTTTCACACCCAGCAGGCCTGTCCTGCCACCCTTAGATGTTTCTTTGTACTGATTATGCATCCATTTTCGTCCTTGACAGTGGGGGGGCTTGCAAATCCTGTCGACTTCTCCAATGTGAACAAGTGGCTGCCTCCCAGGTCCACCCTTGTGGCCTCAGGGTAGCTGTGCAAGCAGCCCCTCACTTCAGTTTCCCTCTTGGTTCCTCAATAAACTTAAAAAAGAAAAAAAGAAAAAAAGGCTTTTACAAGTCCAATAGCAACTGTCCTCATTAGGTTTTGCTTTATTAACTTAAAGTTCAAATTTAAACACAGATCTTCTTCTCTCCATCTTAAACTGGGCACAGCCCCAAACTCCCCTGATCTCTCAGTGCTTTTCTGCTTTAGCAAACTACTGCCAGATCTTCTTAGCTGGAGCACCTCCTCTGGTCTTACGGTCTTCCCTGCAAGAGCCTCTCTCACTCACTGCAGTCTCTCTCAATCACCTCCCCCTGGGTTTCAGAGCCTGGGCTCCAGTCCAAGCAGGATCATTGACACAGCTATTTTTAGCACTGTAGCGGGAGCCAGGCAAGCTTAAGCATGCAGAGCTGGGCTCTGCGACTCACTGCTACAGGTACATTCACTGAAAAGTTTCAGTTGCCAACATCAGAAATAGCTTTAATGGTCACCATAACTCATTTTAAGTTCAAATTAATATTTATTTTATTAGTTTCAAAATCAAGGTCAAAATGATGAGGCTCATAGAATGATAGATACTTCCTATTTTCTTGCTATATGAATGGTAGGCATAAATGCTCACACATTAACAAGGATTTGATTCTAAATACTCAGTATTTTTATGGCCCCCCTCTATATTAATCTTGATTTAATTCTTTTAATAGAAATAATACAATTTTTATTTATTCAGTGAAACAGTTGCCACTAGCTTCAGGAAGAGCTGTTTTCTCAAGAGTTTTAACGTGATAAATATAATTCTTCTAACTGCAATTTTCAGGAAAGTAATAGTATCTTGAGGTGCCAGTTTAGATGTGTATTCTAAGAGAACAGCTCAGTTAGTGCATGGAAAGATCCAGAGGGATTAATCAAGCAACATAACAGAGTGCCTAAATAACTTCATATCTAATTACTTGGATTAAGCTTCTTTAAAAAAATAAAGCACATCGGTTTTTGGCAGGGGCTGCGTCTTTAAATGAGTACAGCATGCATCACAATGCAACCTAATCCTGATTGGGAATTTTGGGCACTACCATAATATAAACATATAAAGTGTTGTTGTAGCCCTGTTGGTCCCAGGATTGCAGAGAGATACGGCCCAACTTCTGTTGGTGAGAGAGACCAGTTTTGGAGGTTACTCAGAGCTCTTCTTCAAGTCTAGGGAAATGTACTCAAGACTGTCACCGCTAAATAAAAGATGAAACACAGATTTTCCCTTTCCCCCTATGACTGGACTGGAGAAGGGTCCTCTTGAATGGTCTTTTGAAATGTGTGTTAACTACTAATGCTAAACAATGATCAACATTCCCCACATGTGTCCTACACATGTCTGTCACAACATGTGGTGCACTCAGTGGCCCAAAAACAACTATGTGGGTGAAACAAGACAATCACTATGCTCTCAACTGCGCTCATACAGAAAAATGATAGAGGAAAATACCATATCACAGGTAGCTGAACACTTTCTACAAAGCAGTCACTCTATCTGAACTTTCAGTCCTCATCCTCAAAGGAAACGTACACAACATCTTAAAAGATGAACCTGCAAGCCTAAATTCATAACTTTCCAAGATACTAAAAATCATGGACTGAATAGAGACAGGTTTCAGAGTAGCAGCTGTCTTAGTCTGTATCCACAAAAAGAACAGGAGTACTTGTGGCACCTTAGAAGCTAACAAATTTATTAGAGCATAAGCTTTGGTGGGCTACAGCCCACTTCATCAGATGCATAGAATGGAACATATAGTAAGAACACACACACACACACACACACACACACATATATTCAAACTGTGAGAAGCTAATTAGTTGAGCTATTATCAGCAGGAGGAAAAAAAACTTTTGTAGTGATGATCAAGATGGCCCATTTAGACAGTTGACAAGAAGGTGTGAGGATACTTTAACTTAGGGAAATAGATTCAATATGTGTAATTTATGATTTAGAACAACCTTCCTTGGCTCTTGTCCCCTAACACCCCTACTCTACTTGAGCTACATTGATGACATCATCTCGACCCATGGAAAAGAGGTCCTTGAGGAATTCCACCATGATTTTCAACAATTTCCATCCCTCCATCAACCTCAGCCTAGACCAATCCACACAAGCAGTCCATTTTCCTGGACACCACTGTGCTAATAAGTGATGGTCACATAACCACCACCCTATACAGAAACCTACTGACCGCTATGCCTACCTACATGCCTCCAGCTTCTATCCAGGACACACCACACGATCCATTATCGACAGCCAAGCTATAAGATACAACCGCATTTGCTCCAATCCCTCAGACAAAACCTACAAAATCTCTATCAGGCATTCTTACAACTACAGTACCCACCTGCTGAAGCGAAGAAACAGATGGACAGAGCCAGAAGAGTACCCAGAAGTCACGTACTACCGGACAGGCCCAACAAAGAAAATAACAGAACGCCACTAGCTGTCACCTTCAGCCCCCAACTAAAACTTCTCCAGCGCATCATCAAAGATTTACAACCTATCCTGAAAAAGGATCCCTCACTCTCTCAGATCTTGGGAGACCGAACGGTCCTCGCTTACAGACAGCCCCCCAACCTGAAGCAAATACACTCCAGCCACCACACAACAAAAACACTAACCCAGGAACCTATCCTTGCAACAAAGCCCGATGCCCACTCTGTCCACATATTTATTCAAGTGTCACCATCGTAGGACCTAATCACATTAGCCACACCATCAGGGGTTCATTCACCTGCACATCTACCAATGTGATACATGTCGTCATGTGCCAGCAGTGCCCCTCTGCCATGTTCATTGGCCAAACCGGACAGTCTCTACGCAAAAGAATAAATGGGCACATCTGACATCAGGAATCATAACATTCAAAAACCAGTAGGAGAACACTTCAGTCTCTTTGGTCACTCAGTAAAAGATCTAAGGGTGGCAATTTTGCAACAGAAAAGCTTCAAAAACAGACTCCAAGGAGAAACTGCTGAGCTTGAATTAATATGCAAACTAGATACCATTAACTTGGGTTTGAATAGAGACTGGGAGTGGATGGGTCATTACACTTAACTTAGGGAAATAGATTCAATATGTATCCTCACACCTTTTTGTCAACTGTCTAAATGGGCCACCTTGATTATCACTACAAAAGTCTTTTTTTTTTCTCCTGCTGATAATAGCTCATCTTAACTAATTAGCCTCTCACAGTTTGTATGGCAACTTCCAACTTATCTGTGTGTGTATGTATCTTCTTACTATATGTTCCATTCTATGCATCTGATGAAGTGGGCTGTAGCCAACAAAAGTTTATGCTCTAATAAATTTGTTAGCCTCTAAGGTGCCACAAGTACTCCTGTCTCTATTCAAAAAGAACACTGGATTTATGGCTTATAACAGTCTATACCCCATTTAAACAGGCCCCTTCCCCAGCTTTTTTTCCCCTTTCTCACCTGTGACTGGAGGGATGTTAATGGGCCACTTTACCTTGAATGGTCCCTTGAAATGTGTTAACTACTTATGCTAAACAATCTATTCTATGTTTCAGAGTAACAGCTGTGTTATTCTGTATTCGCAAAAAGAAAAGGAGTACTTGTGGCACCTTAGAGACTAACCAATTTATTTGAGCATGAGCTTTCGTGAGCTATAGCTCACTTCATCGGATGCATACCGTGGAAACTGCAGAAGACATTATATACACAGAGACCATGAAACAATACCTCCTCCCACCCCACTCTCCTGCTGGTAATAGCTTATCTAAAGTGATCAAGTTGGGCCATTTCCAGCACAAATCCAGGTTTTCTCACCCTCCGCCCCACACACACACAAACTCACTCTCCTGCTGGTAGTAGCCCATCCAAAGCGACCACTCTCCCTACAATGTGCATGATAATCAAGGTGGGCCATTTCCAGCACAGATACAGGTTTTCTCACCCCCCCCATACACACACAAACTCACTTTCCTGCTGGCAATAGCTCATCCAAACTGACCACTCTCCTTACAATGTGCATGATAATCAAGGTGGGCCGTTTCCAGCATAAATCCAAGTTTAACCAGAACGTCGGGGGGGGGGGGGGGTTAGAAAAAAACAAGGGGAAATAGGCTACCTTGCATAATGACTTAGCCACTCCCAGTCTCTATTTAAGCCTAAATTCATAGTATCCAATTTCCAAATGAATTCCAATTCAGCAGTTTCTCGCTGGAGTCTGGATTTGAAGTTTTTTTTGTTGTAAGATAGCGACCTTCATGTCTGTGATTGCGTGACCAGAGAGATTGAAGTGCTCTCCGACTGGTTTATGAATGTTATAATTCTTGACATCTGATTTGTGTCCATTTATTCTTTTACGTAGAGATTGTCCAGTTTGACCAATGTACATGGCAGAGGGGCATTGCTGGCACATGATGGCATATATCACATTGGTGGATGTGCAGGTGAACGAGCCTCTGATAGTGTGGCTGATGTTATTAGGCCCTTTGATGGTGTCCCCTGAATAGATATGTGGGCACTTAACTGTGACACTATGATAATCTAGAAGCTTGTCCGATAAAAGATATTACCTCACCCACCTTGTATGTCTCTAATAAAAATATGAAATAATACATTTTGATTTTAAAAAATACTATAAACCCAATTGCAGGTGTGCATAAAGAAGGCAAGAAGTAGGTATATATGTTCTCTGCTCCTTTATAGGTCTTCATGGAAGTTGTTTCATTTGTTCCACAAAAAGTGCTTTGTTATTTAAAATAGACTAAAATTGATTTTTTTTCTTGTATCAAACTGTAATAATGGGGGTACATTTACATTTTCTTGAAGTAATCCAGTCATGTCTTCAGATACTATTTTCGCTGAAAATAGATTGTTAATGATAGACTCGCTTAACTGATACTTTTAATAGTATATGGCAGTAACAGTTCATTGGGGTTATCACATTTCCTGCAGCTCTAATGAAGCTTTAAATTAAAATTTTTGAAATGTTTTTTTCCCAAATGATTATAATTATTTTGATAGGAAGTTAGAACTTCACTGAGAATGTAAAAAGGACACAGTTCCCTAAGCAATCAGAAAACAGACCTGCACTTACTTCACACTGAAAGCCATTTAGTATCTCACTTCCTTGCAATAGTTTTAGATAGCTATTTGGGGAATAAAAGAGTTAGAATAAGATACTGACTGTAATCCATCCCAATGTTATCTATTGCCACATCGAGGCTCTGTGAACCTTCTGGGCTGCACAGTATGTATGCTATTCCCTCTTCTAAGGAGGAACTTCCACCTCAAATTTATTCATATAATGCTGATTTTGGCCTTATGTAGTTGCCCAAGCATGCCTATATCAGGTCAATTACCTTAACACAGAACTGACAACATGCTCATTAATGTCTTTGTTATAGGACATCAAGGCAGGTTCTTCTGTGGCTGAGAGAAATGATCTTTAAATGCAGTTTTAGTGTAAGAAATTCATAGATGTTTTAAGCCCAAAGGGGCCATTATGATCTAGTATGAAATCCTATAGGGTGATCGTTATGGAAGCACTTTCAGGACTAGAATGCAGCACTACAGAGATCTGAGGCAGCCAATGCTTCCACGTGATCATCAGGAGCTCAGGCTATATTTCTGCTGGGGGACTCCATGAAGCTAGACACTGCATGAAGTAGTGCCCTGCGGGGTTTGAATGGCGGCCCCCTGCAGCCCACTAATTGGCGCATGCCAATTTTGGGGGGGGGGGGTGGAGGGGGAAGAAGTCCATTACAGACAGCTGTCTGAGAAATGATGTAGATCATCTGCTTGCTTCTGCTCCAAACCTTGCCTTTCTGTGAACCTTAGACTCCGGCTCCTGTCCCCAGTTTGTCCCAGATTCTGCTACTACTTGCTTCCTGTCTGTAACTAGATGCTTGACCCTGACTTCCTGGTATCCTGACCTAGCTCGACCCTGACTCTGCTACATGTCTCCTGATTATAACTTGGTAACTGACCAGTACACACAGGCTGCCTGTGGCCTTACCCTGACATAATATCTCTGCAGTAATCTTGCAGAAGCTTTTGAGTAGGAAAAGGATAGAGCTAGTAATGGCCTATGTTTACAACATGGTCTGACCCTTCCCCAATACTGTAAGGAACATTTTCTCCTTGTCTGTCTGTACAGTGGCCAGACACAATCTGGTCTACAAGGTTCAAATGAACATTGTAATAACTGGTAGCTCCCAGAACAAACATCTACTAAGAAGGAAAAGCTGTTATAAATTGGCCCATTTATCCAACATACCAATCCTAATCACGATCAGCAGCAAAGAAGAGTTAGGACTAATCCAGTTTCCAGTTGGAATGTCTTGCTGTGCGTTTGTCTTGGTTTCTTACTTCTCATCACACGTAGAATAATACACCACCACAAAACACAATTTATTTTGACAGTATCCAAATCTCTCCAAAAACAGATTATATTTATTTATTTATTTGCCATCAAATGCTCAAATATTTCCTTACAGCTTACCCCCATGCAGGGGGCTGGAAAATCTGTGGTTTGCATTCACTTAGCTTCTACTTGATCATTTTGTAGATGGAGTTTGTCCCCTCACTCTGTATCATGGGATATGAAGACGTTCATCCAATGAAACTATCTTGGGAGGTCTGGGGGAAGGCCAAGCTAGTTTATGCAGTGGCATACCACCTGCCCTCCAGTCATGGCTTCCATGGCATGGCAAGGCAATACACTCCTTCAAATATAGCCCATGCACTAGAATGCATAAATTTCAATGAATTTGAACTCTGAAAAGTTTTTCTATTATTAAATCATTCAGGACAAAGAAAAGACTGACACTGATCCTAAATTTCTTAAAAGACCCAGTTTTTAATCTACTTTAATTCAGAAACTAATTAATGGGCTTACTTTTAAATTCTTGGGAAAAATCATTCTGTGCCCAATGAGTTAGTGCTGTAAATTTGGGGAAAAGATGCTGTAGTTTTTTCATAGAAAACAAAGAGGTTTAAGTGGAAGATGGAACTCAACTTTAGCTATGGAGCCATGACCAGCCTTTCCATAATTCTGTTTCAGAATTGGCGGCACAATGAGTTCTCTGGGATGTCAGTTTATACATTCCTTGTGAGTGGGACAGAGCTCTGAACAGCGGTAATCATAAATATATGCACTGTACATGGGGTTTGGAGTACGGCTTTTGGTAGATCTCTGTAGAAAACGTTAATTTTTTTTATTTCACATAAAATTTTTGTTCAATTAAGTAATCATCTGAGCTGTCTTTTAAATGTTGACATGTTTTATATTGATGTCTTGTTTTAGTTAAGCATTTTATGAGTTTCAGTTTGAGTGTTTACCCAGTGTATTTGTTGCCCTTTTTTTCTTGCCTTATAAGAGATTAATCAAGTTTATGCACACTACACATAATTAATCATTGGCTCAGAAACTGTGGTCTGTGAAGTATTTCATCATTTTAAATGACCAATCCCATTGCCTACAGCTTCTTCTAAATATGAAAACAAGAAAGAAGAAGATATGGTATCTGCTTTAAACAAAAGTTATCTGTAGAAGAAGGTAGATTTTGTTTTTCCCCTGAGCAATTTATCCAGCATAAACTGAAGCAGAAAAGCCTGAAAGGAGGACATGGCTCCTGGCAATAGGTAGCTCCTGAGAGCTGCTTAAGCTACTTTGCTCTGCTTTGAAGTTTTTAACTTGTTTTTGGATTTTAGTGAGAATGGCTGTATAGGGAGAAATTTAGAGTGCAAGTAGCATAGAGTGAATTATTAACTTATAATATAGATATGTAGGCCAGAGGCATTGGCCTCTCTGCTCCTCTCTGATCTATAGGTTTTAAGCTTAAGTTTTCCAGAAGCCTATGAAAAAGGAGGTCTCCACTGAATATACTTGTCAACCAAAACAGTGTCTGAAGGTACACTAACCTCAAAGGGCCTCTTGGCCTAATTTGGAAGAACTTGAAGAGCTCTGTGTAGCTCAAAAGCTTGTCTCTCTCTCCCCAACAGAAGTTGTTCCAATAAAAGATATTACCTCACCCACCTTGTTCTGATAAAATGTGTGTTTTATATTTAAGGGTTTGAGTGCTTACATGTTGATGTATCCGTTTTGTTATTAAAGTGAGACACCCTTTTTACTTGCATAATTAAAACTCCAATTCCAAAATACTAATCTTACATTAATTAGCTGGGAGGGTGCAGTCCACTGCACCCTGTATCAGATTTTGGTAAATACAAAGTCTACAGACTAGGAGCCTAGTAATAAATAAATGGTGCTGACTTTCTCCTCGCGATATCAGTCCCTCACCATTTCAGGACAATTTATGGACATAAATATCATGAAATAGTAAATTAGCTACCAGTCAGGCTTGGAGCGGTGCTTGCATTGCCCAAAACATATGCAGGTATCTTTAGGCTTTTGTGTCTCTGTTTCAAAAGTGACTTATGTGGAACACATTCTCTAATGTTGTTTTTACTCCAAGGCCATTTAAAATATTCTAACTTTGATTATTAATTTTTGCTAGGTTAGTATTTTTTCCAAAATTTGCATGTTTTCTCCCCTTTTCATTTGGGACAGGTATTTTTGCAAGATTTTAAGTGTAATACTGATATTTTTTTTTTCTCTTCCCTTTTTTATTTCCTGCTGAACATGAACATTTTTTGAATTTACTCAATACATTCTAAGCAGGTAAAATGTGTGTTTAAAAAAAGGAGTCTCAGTGGAGTGATTTTGGTATCCTAAGATAAATGTTTCATGGGACTTATTGCATAGTTTACCTCTTTTTGGTTTCAATTACTTGGTTGTAAGTATTATCCCTCTACCGATATTTCTTAAATCTGGTACTCCACCTCAGACTCCTCCTCCTTCATTCAGCCCCTCATTTTCAGTGGTCTTTCTAACATTTCTACCTGGATGTCCAGCTGCCAATTCAGACTGAATATGGTGTAAACAAAGCTCCTCCACCATCCAGCTGCCCCACTCCCTTCTGTCACTAGATCTATATATATCTCTCTATATCTATAATTGGTACCATCCTTCCAGTTACCCCAGGTTTACAACCTCATTCTTATTCTAGACTCCTGTCTCACGTGCTTAATCTCCTAGTTTCCCCATCTACAATTTAAATGTATCCCCTCATCTCCGTTTCTGTTTCTGGGGAACGTAGTGGATAGAGCACTGGACTGGGACTCAGGAATTCTGAGTTCTGTTACCAGCTGTGCTACTCGCCTTTTGGATGATCTTGGAAAAGTCACTTTTTTTTCTGTCTAAGTTTCCCTATCTGTAAAATGGGGCTAATGCTACTTACCTCTTTTTATAAAGTGTTTTGAGATCGCTGGATCAAAAGTGTTATATAAGGCTTGAGTATTATTATTATTTATTATTGCTTTGGATACTGTCGCTGGCTGGCCCTTTAAGTCAAGCCAGGTTCAGCCTTGCCTATGACCAAACAGCTGAGGGTGATGGAGACCTAATTATAATGACTAGCTCTACCAGTGGGGACTAGAGAGCAAGAAACTGAACTGTGAACTCAGTCTAGAGAAGAAAAGACCGAGGAGAGATGAGCAAGGGGAGGAATATCTCTGGGAAGGACCTAGGGAAGTCTGGTTGGAAGAGATACAAAGGGAGCAGATCAGTGAGGAAGGACTTGAGATGATGCCTGTAAGGAGCAGGGAGACCCCTGGGGCAAACTGCTGGAGTCCCTGGGGAAGGGCAGCAGTGGCGGGGGATCCTGCTGAGGATGCAGCAGTGTAGGAGGAAATTGTTAGGGCCCAGGAGTAAGGGGGAAAACAGAAGACTTTAGAGTAGTTCAAGAGGGCAAAAACTACTATTAGTTTAGCTATTTATTTGGACTTACAGTTGGATCTTTTGTTACCCAGGAAGGGAATTGAACTTTTAATTTGCAAGGACACTGGGAGGACCACAAAAGTGGGGACCTGGGTAAGCAACCAAAATGGTCCAAATTTGAGTGGTGGCGTGACCTTATGTGGCAGGTTGCAATGCTAATCACTCAGCTTTGTCCTGGCATCTCATCTGTCATGATGGAAGGGTGGCAAGGCCAAATCTGAGTTAGTAGCATTGTGACTTAGTGCAAGGGGCCCCAGTGCCACTCACTCAGTTTGGCCTGGACTTCCATCTGTCATTCCAGAAGGGAAGGAACTCTATTATGCCACTCAGCTCCAGTCAGGAGCCAACAAGGTTCTGCCCTCTTTCTCCCCTCCCCCACCCCTCATTGCCCCCCTGCTGAGTTCAGTGCTCAAAAGTGAGAAGTATAGCCCCTCTCTTTAAAAAGTGGGGGTGGCAATGGCCCTTACCTCTTTGCCCCCGTTGCCCGTGCCCGGCCAGAGGGCTGGGCCATGGAAGACTTGGATAGAGATGTGCCATTGCTGGGCTATGGAAGTGACCACCAGGGGATGCTGGAGCAAAATCCCCCACAGTGCTGCATCCGGGCGTGAGAAGAGTGCACTAGTGGTGACATGTTCCTATCATTGGCATTCTTATCTTTTCCCCCTTCTACTTCCATAGTGTTCTACAAGCAGCGGTCATATCTCATCCCTATTGTAAAATCTTTAAAGCTGGAACAGTCACCTGATTTACTCTTGTAAAGCGCTCTGCACAGTGCTGATCTCGATTGGAGCATCTGGGCATTGCCATATTACAAATAATGAACAACAATAATGGTTCAACTTGAGACTTTGGTTAGGTGATCTTTTAAACTGCTACTTTGCTCTCATTCAGCTTATGTTGCACCAGTTTTTTTACTGTATGTTGGCAATTCCCTGTGCTTTTGACTTCCATTTTGTGCAGGGTGTGTGTAGGTAAGTAGGCAGGGATTGTAGGCCTTTTACAAAGGGTGTATAAGGCTGTGGGGTTTTATATATATGTGTGTGTGTGTGTGTATTTTTTTTAAAAGTGAACTTACTGTCCTGATCCACTACATTAAGTTACTCCTAAATAGGGTCTCACTGCACATTAGAGTAACTTCATCTTACTAATTGCAATGGGCTCTGGGATTTCTCTGCATGCACATGTTATAAAGATTCCAAACCTTCCTGTCAACCTCCCATTATTTTGGGATCTTCCAAGTCACTTTTGCCTCCAGCTCACTGAACTGCTTAATTGACCCACACAACATTTCTAATTCGCAGGTAGTCAGACGATCTCTACCTTTCTCCCCCAGTATCTCTCCTTTTCTCCCAAAACTCATGTCCCTTCCTGGGACAGCAGAGGGTTGACTCTTTTCCAGTTCTCTGGGCTTCATAGTAGATTTTCTTCATGGGTTGTCACATGGCTGACTTCTGGTTTTCCTCACTGCCACAGTGCTGCTAAATTCCTGCGAAGCCTTTTCTGTCTTCTGCTAAACACCAATGCTACTTCATTGCTTCTCTTTTCTAACTTGTCTTCTGACTTAATAAAGGGTCAACCCTACCGTAAGGGCTCCTTAATTGTTAAATTTCCACAGCAGTTCAGAGACAAGGGAAATCCTAATGGATAGGCCCACATTACCAGGTGGCTAATGTACAGGTCCCATTTCTGAGCAAGAATGAGAGGTTGTCTGAGGCTAGTACTTGGCATAAGGTGTAAGGCTTTAGTGCTCATGCAATCTGCAGACCATATAGAAGGACCAGGTTCGTGGTCCTACAAGCAGATTAGCTTACAAAAATGCATAGCAACTGGTTTTGGCAGTGCACTTGCCAAAATTTGAGTTGTCCTCCTTGCTGGAGCATGCCTTCCACAAATGGATAATGTTCTTTCAAAGGCAGAAGAAATGCATATAGTGTTTGTTTTTTTTATGGTTACTAAATTTGTGTTTAAACTTAGCAGCTCTTTGTTATAAAATTACTGAAAATATTTATAGGAAGGGCAGGAATCTGTAAATTGCTATATTTTTATCCAGTTTTTTTGGTTCCATGTTTCTCTTTACTTTTAGGCTCCCCGGTCTGATGTCTGTACTTGTTTCCCTCAATATGCTTGTTGTAAGAGGCATTTCTGTCACTTGACGATGCTTCATCAACTCTTTGAAAGAATTATGTATTAACCATTAGGAATCATACCTTTATTTCTCAGATATAATAGACCACCTTCCCTCCTACTTGACTGATCTGAAAGTTTTAAACTGAGCTGTGAAGAGATTTTTCTTTTCTTTTTCCTTGCAGACTCTGAATGATGACCTGAATACAGATGACGAGCATGAACAAAGAGGAGATAAAGAAAGCTACCTCTGTGCAGTGTGCTTGGATGTTTATTTCAATCCATATATGTGCTATCCATGCCACCACATCTTTTGTGAGCCTTGCTTGCGGATGCTTGCCAAAGACAGCCCAACCAACACTCCGTGTCCACTGTGCCGTACTATAATTGCCAGAGTCTTTTTCCAAACAGGTATACAAATGATTCTTTTTTAAATATAGAAAACACTTGTAACTTTTCCTGGTTTTGGTCTGAATAAATATGCAGCTAAAAATATAGCAAGAGCCCTGCTAACAGTATACAGTCAGCTAAATTCTGTTGTCTCGTATAAAAATAATGTACGTTTTGGTAAATCCAGAATAAGTATATTCAGAGCAGAATTTGGCCCAGTGACACATCATTAATGACTCCATAGTTAAGAGTGTGTTGAGATTTGTTTGCATTTGAAGTGTGACTAAAATCTCTCTATTTCAGACTTTAGTGGTTGCATTTAATTTCCAGTTTTGGTGCAATAACTCTTCCTGTGCATTCCTTCTTAAATATTTATTAGCTTTTTCAGAGGAAACACTTTAAAAATGTTTCCTTTTTGAAATTTACCCTTGATGTCTCTTGTTTCTTTGGCTCAGTGAAACTTAACAACCACAAACTCCAAACTTTATACTTGCACGCATTGTCAGAATATGTCCCTAAAAAGCTACTTTCCAAATTTTACACTTAATCACAACAATTATTTCTCTATTCATCTTAAACTAATTTCATCATAGACTAAAATAAAACCTGACAACTGTCGAGGTCCACCATCTACTTCTGTTCTTAGACCCAGATTCTCAAAGGTAGTTAGATGCCTAACTCCCATTTTGCATATAAATACCTTGGAGGATCTGAGCCTTAGACACTGACTAGCCTGCCCCCCAGACTCCTGAGCTCTGCTCTTCTGATCCTATAGAGCTAGGGAGACAAGATGAATAGTAGCTGGTGTTCAAGGTGAACAGGGATGTGGGGAAAGCAAGGGCTGAGTAGTACTATGTGAAACGAGTGAGGTCTTTGGGGAAAAGGTGGAGCAAAATTGTAAGTTCAAATATTTTAAAAGGCAAACTCAAACACTAGGTAAAATTCACTTGATATGGGGGCAAGGATCAGATCAGTGTGGCCAGAAAGATCATACAGGCATGCCTGTATATTCCTTGCATGATGCAGAAAAGGTCTCCGCACCAACCCCACATAAGCTGGTAGGGAGGGGTGTAACGGTGTCAGGACAGAGATTCAATGCTTACGCAGAATGAGTGCCTCTAACACCCTGTGCATCTGGTACATAAAGGCTGCAGTCCCTCCACACTCAACATGTATAAAACTTAATAATCCTTTGGCTTTATGAAGATGAAGTGGATTTCATCCACAGTACATAAGTGCTGTTGGCATAAGAAGTTACCTGTGTAAAGAGGAGAAGCTTTTCCCCAAAGTATGCTATAATAAAGTTTCATGGAGCAAACCTGAGTAAATGCTAAAATGTAGTTGCAAAAATGTTAAGTTTTTGAGGTACGGTATGTATGTAATTCCTTAAAAGTGAAATGCAGCATTTTATTTTTGTAATTGTGTCATTATTCCAATATGTGGCTTTATAAAAGTCTGACTCTTGAGGTTGTATTACAGCGTGGCCACACACATGAATAGGAAGGCACAGCAAGCTTGAGATGTGATTAGTATGAATAATTTTAATGGAGGAATTTTGTAGTCAGTGTAATTCATATACTGTTACAGTGTAATATCACTAACCTGCTTACTTGAAAACAGAAAATCTAGTTTGCCTTGTTAGTATAAAAGTACTAAGGAAAATGTTGCCAGTTCATTATATGTTGAGCAAGCATTAAATCAACAAAGAAATATTGATACAATATTCGTAGGGGAATTAATAAATCAATACATATGGGGAAATGAGTGGTGCCGTACTAATCTGAAGGTTACTTATAGGCTTTCTCATGGGAAATTCCGTAAGACTTTTAAAAGCTATGTTAAAAAGTGATTGCTATAAATCTATGCAGGCTACTGAAGAATTTGCCCTTTTTTATATATATATTTTACACTAATACTAAGGACTGGAAACCTGATTTCCCCTACTAGGGTATTATGTATGCTGAATAATACTTTCTGCAAGTGTCTTTTAGTATCTCCTTTTTGTTTTAAAAAGCCCTCTTCAGAAACAGTTAGCGAGGTGCTCAGAATTTCACCTTTTTTTTTCCTGTGCAGTTTTGAATACTAACCACAACCATAACTGAAAGTTGCATGTCACAAGGCAAGAGAGGTGTAGGTAAATGTTCAAATCCACCTTGCTGCATCACTTAGTGTTCCATATCGAGGCACCTAAATAAGTGATTTTTTCAGAGGTGCAGTGCTCCTGTAGCTGGAGCCAATGGGAGTTGTTTGAGCTAATCTCCTCTGAAAATCAGGCAACTTTTAAAGATACCTAAATATGGATTTAGATGCCTAATTTTGATCAATGAGGTTGAAATGTTTTGGCTAATGTTACTCCTGGGGGAATTCTGCATCACTGTGCATATGCAGAATTCATGGCCCCTGCAGATTTCTTTGCTTACCTGCAGAAAAATGACTTCTAATGGGGAAGCAGCAAGAGTGATCATGCATCCACTCCCTGGCAGTGCAGACAGGTCAGTTTGGGCACCCAGAGTAGTCAGTAGAGATGTAAATCACTGCGTTGGGGGTGGGGACCTGGATAGTCATGTGTGTGAGAGACACTGTCCCTCTCTCTCGCTATTGCCGCACACACGGCATGGAAGAGCAGGGCTTTGGGGTATTTTTCAAGAGGTAGGCATGGGGCAGGCTCTGTCCTCTGCCTGAGGGAACAATGTAGCAGCCTGCCTGCTTAGTGAATTGTTTTTAGTGAATTCCCCCAGGAGCATAAAACAGGTATAAAAATTGTAAGACTCCTTTACATTGCCAGAATGGTGTAAAGGACAGGTATGGCCTTATAAATGCTTATGGTGCTTTAGTGATTAGAGCTGGTCTAAACTTTTGGACTGAAAAAATTTCCGATCAAAACGTGCTCCGTGAACTGTTTGCTGCTGACCTTTTTGGAGATGGTCAGCCATTATAAACTGTGAGTTTGAATCCCCAGCCCTCACTTGCTCTTCAGTTGCCTATGATGTAACACTAAGCATATGGCTACATATATTTGTTGACTAATAATTAGAAGTAAAGGGTCAATACTAGCTACATTACTGTTAGATGGAGTGGGTTTGGGGATTTCCCCCAAAGCTCCCCACACACATTCTCCATCCACTGTATTGTAGTTTAAATAAATTACCAAAATAATTTAAACTAGCTGGATTACATCACTTTTTTTTGTCATCAAAAAAACGCAGAATTTATTTTTTTGGTGCAGAATTCCCCCAGGAGTATAATATGTATTGTCTAGTAGGAGGAAACTAGAACATACTGTGTGGATCCAGTTAGAGTCCAGTAGAATCTCATCTGAGGCTATTTCCTCTTGATCCCAATAGTATTTTAATCAAAATGTATTCAGTTAGTATGTAAAGCTTTTGCATACATTGAAAATCACCAGTGAAGAAGTACGCAAGTTGTTCATATTATAAATTGTCAATTTATTTAGGGTCAAATCTGGTCCCTTCCTCCTCATTAGTGGCAGTTTCTAGGGATGGTGAAAGGATTTGGGGATTTCGGTACTCTCTGGGTGCCATGAAGATTAGCTCTAGGGGACACTGCATCCTTGCTCACTAGAATTTCAAGGGGCAAGCTTGGGAATGACTGGGAACAAGGCCAGTGGATCTTCTAATTATGCAAATCTGCTGACCTTTACCTCCAATAGCAAGGGTTACTGCAGCCCTAGTCTTCCTCCCTAGTCTTTTTGGAACCTGCCTACACCAAGCTTGGCTTTCTCTGCTTCAGTACAGAGGAAAAGATTTGGCCTTTAAAAAGTTCATAAAGCATCCATCACTGACAGGGCATCTAGGGCTGTACATAAAACTATATCAGTTTTTAAAGTGATAAACTGAGCCCAATGACTCAGGTACATAACTCTGTGTGCATCTGGGGCTTGATTTTTCATCTGAGCCTTATGTGGCCTCTGTCTTTTAAAGGCACAATTTTAAATTGTGGACACAACTGTTAGTAGTCAATGGGAGCCACATTGACTTGGCCCTGGAAAGGAGTCCCATAGTTCTGATAGCCAGTGTTTGGATTTTAAAAGCCTTTCCTCTTATCTACTGATTCTGCAAACCTGTCTCTTGAATCTGCAATCCTGTTCCTTGCTATGCTAGGGAAAACATTTTAAAGATTTTTTTTCTCATTGTTGGTTTCTTTGGGTGTATTAGAATCATAGAATATCAGGGTTGAAAGGGACCTCAGGAGGTCATCTAGTCCAACCCCCTGCTCAAAGCAGGACCAATCCCCAACTAAATCATCCCAGCCAGGGCTTTGTCAAGCCTGACCTTGAAAACTTCTAAGGAAGGAGATTCCACCACCTCCCTAGGTAACCCATTCCAGTGCTTCACCACCCTCCTAGTGAAAGTTTTTCCTAATATCCAACCTAAACCTCCCCCACTGCAACTTAAACCATTACTCCGTTTTCCGTCATTTGATATCACTGAGAACAGTCTAGATCCATCCTCTTTGGAACGCCCTTTCAGGTAGTTGAAAGCAGCTATCAAATCCCCCCTCGTTCTTCTCTTCCGCAGACTAAACAATCCCAGTTCCCTCAGCCTCTCCTCATAAGTCATGTGTTCCAGTCCCCTAATCATTTTTGTTGCCCTCCGCTGGACACTCTCCAATTTTTCTACGTCCTTCTTGTAGTGTGGGGCCCAAAAGTGGACACAGTACTCCAGGTGAGGCCTCCTCTATGTCGAATAGAGGGGAACGTGTCTAGGTCCCTCTGTATCCTATCCCTACCCTCCAGTGTATCTACCTCTCCTCCCAGTTTAGTGTCATCTGCAAACTTGCTGAGGGTGCAGTCCACACCGTCGTCCAGATCATTAATGAAGATATTGAACAAAACCAGCCCTAGGACTGACCCTTGGGGCACTCGCTTGATACCGGCTGCCAACTAGACATGGAGCCGTTAATCACTACCTGTTGAGCCCAACAATCTATCTAGCTTTCTATCCACCTTATAGTCCATTCATCCAGCCCATACTACTTTAACTTGTTGGCAAGAATACTGTGGGAGACTGTCAAAAGCTTTGCTAAAGAACATGCAGGGAACAACATGTCCACTGCTTTCCCCTCATCCACAGAGCCAGTAATCTTGTCATAGAAGGCAATTAGATTAGGCAGGCATGACTTGCCCTTGGTGAATCCATTCTGACTGTTCCTGATCACTTTCCTCTCCTCTAAGTACTTCAAAATTGATTCCTTGAGGAGCTGCTCCATGATTTTTCCAGGGACTGAGGTGAGGCTGACTGGTGTGTAGTTCCCCGGATCCTCCTTCTTCCCTTTTTTAAAGATGGGCACTACATTAGCCTTTTTCCAGTTGCTATGGGCAGGTTAATGTGGTCAGCAAGATCCTGCCCATGCTGGGCTGGGTTCCTATTTTCAAAACACTTTAGAAGATTTAGGACAAAAGAAATATTTTGGGCGCAAATTTATTAAAGTAAGTAATAGCTGCTTGGGATTAATAACTCTTCATCCCAGAGGGTTATTAATCCCATCCCCCAAGAAAATGTCTTTGGTTCCAAACAGCATTGGTTAAATAATAATTCCTGTTACCCACAATATGGGTGACTGTAAATCAGGGGTGGGCAAACTACAGCCTGTGGGCTGAATTCAGCCCGCCAGCCGTTTTAATCCGGCCCTTGAGCTCCTGCTGGGGAGCGGGGTCTGAGGCTTGTCATGCTCCAGCCGGGGAGCAGGGTCGGGGGCTGCTCCATGCAGCTCCTGGAAGCAGCAGCATGGCCCACCTCTGGCTCCTATGGATAGGGGCAGCCAGGGGGCTCTGTTCTGCATGGTGTCCACGCCCCAAGTGCCGCCCCTACAGCTCCCATTGGTTGGGAACCGCAGCCAATGGGAACTGCAGGGGCAATGCCTGTGGACGTGACTGTGCAGAGCCTCCTGGTCACACCTCCACATAGGAGCCAGAGGAGGGACATGCCACTGCTTCCAGGAGCCACTTGCGGTAAGCACCGTCTGGAGCCTGCACCCCTGAGCCTGCCCCAGCTCTGATCCCCTTCCTGCCCTCCAAACCCTCGATCCCAGCCTGGAGCACCCTCCTGCACCCCAAACTTCTCATCTCCAGTCCCACCCCAGAACCTACACCCCAGCTGGAGCCCTCACCCCCCACTGTACCCGAACCCCAATTTTGCGAGCATTCATGGCCTGCCATACAATTCTATTCCCAGATGTGGCCCTTGGGCCAAAAAGTTTGCCCTCCCCTGCTGTAAATAAATGTTCTAGACAATTTTTCAATCCCCAGTCCTGTCTACTAGTCTTGATAACTGATATGGTCTCACTGCGTTTAAAGGAAATACCAGAATGTAACGTGAGTAATGGAATCACAATCAGATGTATAGACTCTGTTTAATAAATATAAAAGCACTTTCTTGATGTTTACCAAGATTACCTAATTGTACATGCTGTACATTGGCTCTAATGGTGTATGTCTGTATATTGGATCTACTTTGTAATAGGGATTGTTCAAGTAAGTATGTGGTGGACGCTGCCTGTGGTCACTTACAGCTTGTGTGCATCTATTTTTAATATGTGTTCCTGCTTAATTTTAAAAGTGGAATATTTGTAATTCCAAAGAATTTTTCCTTGGTCTTAATTTCATTTGTCAGTAGGAAGCTTGGAGATAAGGAGGTTGAAGAATAAATTTAAGAATTATGCTTTCTATATCTGCAAAATCTCATTCTCTTGTGATCTTCATAACTTGAAAAGATCTAAAGACATGTAGTAATTACAGATATGCTATACAATAGATAAGGCATTTTTATTTTTTGTACGATGCATTTGTCCAAATACATTTTCTCAATGTATTCATTTTATAATTATATCTTCTTTTCCATTAATTACAGAACTGAACAACTCCACAAAATCTTTCTTCCCAACAGAATATTTAAAATTAAAAGAGAGCTTTCAAAAATCAAGTTCTGCAAAATGGCCCCTGCCCAGCTGCAGGAAACCATTCAGAGTTTGTGACGGTAAGAAAATCATTGCAAAAAACATTACTGTTTCTACAGTATAACAGTGCAGACATGCAGAGCCTAGTTTTCAAGCATGTTCATGTGCAGTTGCGTCTTAATTTTCATGTGCAAATGTTTAGTTATAAATCTAAACGTCCAGTGTGCATGCAGTTACAGCAATTGTATATACAATTGTACACACTTTGGAAAATCTTTTGTAAACAGAGAGGTATTTGTTTTTTTCTTTGTGAAAGTTTTCTATTCCAAACCAAAGAATCACTCTCTTGTAAAGGGTAAAAGGCCAGTTTAGAAATCTATTAAATAGGGCCCAATACTGCTGGTTTTCTGCACATGAATAAGAATTGTTTAACCGTTACTTTATGGCCCTTGTTGTTTTTTTCACTTGTATGCAGGAAACAATAGTCCTCTTGTAACTAATTTTAACACCAAAATATTGTGTGTTAACTAAAAATTTAGTGTAGACTAGAGGATTAAAATGTCTGATTCTCCCTCTTTCCCAGTATATCCCTTTATTTCAGTCCAAGGTCTCTTCTTTCCTTGGGCTCCATCTATATTTGCTGTTATAGCTGGTGGTGTGATAATGCACAGGTGATCAGAATATTCTAGTTGTGAGAATACTTCTCCAGAATACTGTCTTACCAACAATATTCCAATAATTTTTCCTGTTTTTAAAACCAAGGCTCTTTGATTCTAAAAACATGTCCAAAATGTCACCTATTTCTAACTTTCTTGGTGACTTTATTTGACCTGCGAAAAGGACTGGATAAGGTGCATTTTAGGTTACTACTTATAAAACTGGGTCATCCAAGGTCATCATTTTGACACTGAAAACAACAAGAAATGCTCCAGGGCATTGATATTGTGCACACAGACTTGTGAAGTTTAATGGTTTGGCAGGACGACTTTGGTATTGCTCACGGGCAAAAGCTCTTGACAGCAACCAAGAAATAGCAAGCACATGACTGACTTTCCTTTTTCTCTCAGCCATTTATATTTTTGTATTATGTTTATGCTGAGCTTATCGTATTATTGTTGTAACACAGTAAAGAACAAACATGGGCATATAGTTGGTAATTATTATTTCACTCATTTATTAAGTACCAATTGCATGCTCAGCTCAGACAGAACATAAATAAATAAGGACAAGGTCACTGCCCTTAGGGGACTACAGTCTAAGATGCCTAAGATACTGGGCAAGATGCTGAGCATAGAGGGAGTTGGGCACTCTTGGCACCTATCAGAATTGCTGTTTGCAAGATCAAGCTGTAAAAGACAATGATCAAACAAGCGTACCATAAGCTCTGGAAAATGGTGATTACTTAGATTATATCTTTTTGTTAATTGGGGCAGTAACAGTGTAATACTGAAATAGGTCTGTGTTTGTCAGCTTTGTGGAAGAAATGGATTTTAAGGAAGGATTTGAATGAAGAGTCTGAGTTTCTGGGATAAGGATTTCAGGCAGGAGGTGAAATTAGAGGAAGAGAGAAGGAAACAAAAGACATGGTGAGGTTGGTAGTACTGGTGGACGTAATGAGAAAATAGCAGTGATGTAGGCAGGGACTGGAATGTCCAGACCTTTGAAGGTGAGGGTGCCTTTCTTTTTACAGTACGGTACTTTACTGCATTGCGTAAGTATAAGAACACATTCTGTGGCTATGGAGGAAGTGTACAGAGAACAACGGTATTACATACTAGCAGCTGTAGTAGTTACTGTAGAGCTGGTGGTTGTCTTCTAATTTAATGCAAGATAGGCTTCCCACAGGACAGCAGCACCCCAAAATAACATGTTCAGCTTTAACAGTGTGGAAGTCAGAATAAATGAACCTCAAAGATAATTCTCCCATCAGAGAATATCAGATCTGATGAGTGTGTGAGTCCACAATGGATTTGGCTAGATATCAGCAGAAGGAGGCTTTTGACAGCTGAACAGACTTTAGATTATGTAGGAAGATTTATTTTATCTAAACTGATCCAAACTTTGTATAAAGTGCAGGATTATTATAGGCTTGAGGTCTGGACCAACAGTTTTTTATTTTGTGAATTTATTCACTGATCTAAAATGATCCTTAGGCAGCATACAAATCATAATTGCTGTGAGAATTGTCCTGAAAAATGTAAAATTGTTGTCTTTAGAATCTAAATAGCAAAGAAGAACATGTTCACAGGTTCCTATTTTCCTTATACAGAAATACTCAGTATTGTAGCTCTTCTATTTCTAGTCCAGTGAACTCCTTGCTAGCTTTTCTTTTCCAAGCATCAGTATAGCACATCTCCGCTGTGATTGTTTCTCTTAGAACAGATAAAATATTTATTATACTCTTTATTTTGGAAACCTTTTTGTCAAATGCAACCAATTGCTGCATGAACCATATTTTAAATGGAGTGCATTGTATGTATGGGTGCCCAGATGTCTGGTCTTTCAAAACATTCAGTGTTCAAGAAATGATATATTGTTCTAGATGGAGTGTAAATTTTCATAATAAAACACCCAATCTGTATGAAAGAACATATTTTATTTAAGTCTAATCTTTTTGAAGGTTATATTAAGTACATAGAACATTAAAATCTATAGGGTCATGGAAATAGTAAGAAGGGTTCAAGCAAAGGGAGTTATTCATACAAAGTCCACTCTACCAAACGTGCTTGCATTTGCTTAACCCGTCTTGTTTAGAGAGCTCATTCTCCTGGGAGAAAACAGGAAGGGAAACAATGAGTATATGCCACAATTTTGGCAGATGCTTTGATTTTGCTATTATACTCATCTTCCAATTTGTCATGCTGTGTGATATAAATTTTAACTGGTAGGAGCCAAGTTAGAGCTTAGAGACATTTTTGAGGGCCTCCCTTTTATACATAATTCTTTTGAATGTATAACTCATTTGCATGTGTTAATCAGTAATTAGATGCCCTGATATTCAGTTTGCTTATGCAAATGCCCATTTGTATTTGCAGATGTGCTAACTGCTCATACAAAAGAGGGACTTCAAAATGTGCTGAAATATTTCACAAGAGTGCATAAAACCTGTACTATAAGTATACAATTACCAAAAAATAAACTCATCAGAAATCTTTTGATGAAAGATCACTTTTGTGTTATGTAAGAGCTAAACCAGAAGATTATATTCTATTCTAGCATTCATTTTTGCTTTATTTTTGAAGATGAAATTGTAAAGTAACTCTTTCTGGAATTGAGGAGCCTCTGCAAAACCAGAGTTTTTAAAAAGATTTAAAGAAGGGACCAGATTTTTTTTTTTTTTAAATTGTGGTAAGTGGAAGTAACTACATGCCTGTATAGACTTTTTTTTTATACATTGGACATCATAAGCCAATTTCTGCATTCATTTATATTTATGTAAGCCCCTTAAATTAAATGAGACTATGCAGATGTAGTCAAGAAGACAACTGAACATACACTATATAAAACACTCATCAAAGCCAGATTTGCTTATATACTATATTAACTGGTATTCTAATATTCAATTAAAGCAAACTTCATTGTAACATAACCCCCTTCTGGCAACAAAAATTACAACATGACCCCAGGAGTGGGGACTGAAGTCTGATTTTATGGTATCTCAGTCTACCTGACTGATAAACCAAATGGGTATTCGATCCAGTCGTTACTGACAATGTTGGCAAGAGGTAGCTCCTAATGAGTTAAACATCATTATTTCATGCAGTACAGAAAACACTTGCAATAACAAATACCTCTTATCAGTCACAGAACATAACTGGATCATAAGTACCCCTTATAAATTACCCAGTCGTCTTTATTATAACATACTTCTAGAGCGGGGCAGGCAACTTTTTGACCTGAGGGCCGCATCGGGTTTCTGAAATTGTATGGAGGGCCAGTTAGGGGAGGCTGTGCCTTCCCAAACAGCCAGGCATGGCCCAGCCCCCGCCCCCTATCTGACCCCCCCCCCTTTCTGAGTGGCCCCCCCAGGACCCCTGCCCCATCCAACCACACCCCCGGTCCCTGACCACCCCCTGAACTCCCCTGACCTCTAGCCAACCGACCCTGCTCTGTGCCTCCTTACCGCTGTGCCTGGAGCACTAGTGGCGGGCGGTGCGGCCAGGCCGCACCAGGACAGGACAGGGCAGGCGGTGCAGCCGGGCCGCACCAGGACAGGACAGGGTGGGCGGTAGTTTCCCCACCTCTGTTCCAGAGGGATCTTAGCTGTGCAGGAGATAAGTATAGTATAATGCTTAACACGCATTCCTGAGCATTGCAGACACCTCCAGTTCAGTTTAAGTACAGAACCCTTCAACTTCATAGGTATAGGGGACATAACATAAAAGCTAATGTGTCAATTTTTAGAAAGGCTCAATGGGATGACCCCCTGGCAGCCTGACATCAATCCCTGCCAAGATAATGGAGTAGCTAATACAGGACTCGATTAATAAAGAATTAAGAGGGTAATATAATTAATGCAAATAAACATGGATTTATAGAAAATAGGTCCTGTCAAACTAACTTGATCTTTGAGAAGATGACAGGTTTGGTTGATGAAAGTAGTGTTGATGTAATATACTTAGACCTCTCTAAGACTTTGGACAACATTTTGATTAAACTAGAATGATCTAAAATGAACATAGTGCATTTAAATGGATTAAAAACTGGCTACTTATAGGTCTCAATGTATTTTTAAATGTGGAATCATCATTTGTGGAATGATGTGGAATTTGTGGAATCATGGATGTGTTTCCAGTGGGGTCCCACGGGGATCAGTTCTTAGCCCTATTCTACTTAACATTTTTATCAATGACCGGGAAGAAAACAGAAAATTGTCATTAGTCTGCAGATAACACACAAATTGGGGCAGTGGTAAATAATGATGAGGACAGGTCACTGATTCAGAGTAATCTGGATTGCTTGGGTGCAAGCAAACAATATACATTTTAAGTGTACGCATTTAGAAACAAAGAATGTAGGCCTATACTTACAGGATGGGAAGCAGTGACTCCAAAAAAATATTTGGGAGTTGTGAAAAATAATCAGCTGAACATGAGCTCCCAGCACGATGCTGTGGCCAAAAGTGCTAATCCAGTTGTTGGGCGCATAAATAGAAGAACCTCTAGTAGGAGTAGGTAGATTATATTACTTCTATATTTGGCACTAGTGCGACTGCAATTGGAATACTAGGTCCAGTTCTGGTGTCCACAATTCAAGACGGATGTTGATAAATTGAAGAGGGTTCAGAGAAGAGCCATGAGAATGATTAAAGGATTTGAAAACATTACGGTGATAATTTCAAAGAGCTCAATCTATTCAGTTTAACAAAGAAAAGGTTAAGGAGTGACTTGATTATAAATATTAACATGGGGAAAGAAATAGTTAATAAAGGGCTGTTTGATCTAGCAGAGAAGGGTATAACCTGATCCCGTGGTTGAAAGATGAAACTTGACAAATTCAGACTGTAAATAAGGTGTGAATTTTTAACAGTAATTGTAATTGACTGGAGAAGAACTACATTGGAGAAAATGAGAACAAAAAGCTTGAATTTGATGCAGTAGGAAAGGAGAAACTGGTGGAGGCATTCGGAGAATGGGGTGACGTGATTACAATGATGAGCAAGGAAGCTGAATTTAACAATTCAGGAATTGTATGTCATTGTATGTAAGCAGGAATATGTATGTCATTCATGGAAGCCAGAAATGCTAAGACTACAAGTCAAGTCATTGTATGTAAGCAGGAATATGTATGTCATTCATGGAAGCCAGAAATGCTAAGACTACAAGTCAAGTCAGGACATAATGAGGATTTAGGTTAGCGTTTTAGCTGTGTGGATAGAGAGAAAAGTCTGAATCTTAGATATGTTTAGAGGAAAAAGTGACAACATTGGACATGATCTGGATTTGCAAAACAAATGTTGGGAGAGTCAAAGGTAACAGTCAGGTTACAGGTGGATAGGGATTAAGGCTTTGTCAACAATGTGAGAGGAAAATAGAGTATATGGTGATAGACATTTTAAAATTTTAATATTTGTTTTAAATGAGTTCTGTCTTGATAAGGTTTAAATTTTTTTTCTATCAAAATGAGTTTTGCAAGATGAGCTGTTTGATTTATGGCCTTGCTCCTAAATATATAAAGATTACTACATTGTCTTGTTTGCAAGAAGAATGGTGACATCTGGTCATAAAATGTTCAAATTTAATTTTAATTTTGCTGATGAAGGAATGCTGAGTGCCTGGCTGTTGCCAAATCGTTTCAATTTATATTTATAGCATTTTGGTCAAACTTTCCATAAACTGGTGATATGTCCTCTCAAGACCTTTTCACTCGGACAAGACCCTATCAGCTTATTCAAAAAGTGGCCTTACATTTTGTATTTTTGATATTTTGGGGGGATCCCATACTTACAATCTCTGGTATTTTAAACGACAAATATTTTTAAAGATACTGGCTTAAGCAGGACTTTTCTGGGTTGACATTGGGTAAGGATAACCTAATTCAAACATGTTTGGACCAAGTTACATGCCTCCAAGGTAGACTTTGCACCTCATTTCTCTACAGTCTTTAGAGGACAGCACTGCTAAATGGAGGGAACAAAGCTCACAAACCAGAAGAATCAAGGATCAGGCCAAGAAGCTTCACCTTTTGGGTCAGCAAGTCATCCAAGGGAAGACTGAAGTTCCAGAACCCCAAGACCACAGGTGCTGGAACTAACGGTGCTCGGGGTGCTGTGCTGTCGCACCCCCTATATTGAAGTGGCTTCCATCGTATACAGGGTTTATAGTTTGGTTCAATGGCTCTTAGCACCCCCACTATACAAATTGTTCTAGCATCCCTGACCAAGACTGATCACTTCAGGGAGAAGAAGTCATGACCTCAATGAATAGGCTTCTGCAGCCTTTCAACAGGCAAAGGAGGGTAGAGAAATAGTGTAGTTCGATCAGGAAGATGGCAAAACTGAAGAAGGGAATGACTCTGTAATGGAAGACGTCAGCATGATTGTGGGTCCTTTCAGAGAAAGTCACTGAGAAGTGAGCTGGAGCAGATGAAATATGTTAGGAGTAGTCTGTGTTTTGAGAAACTGACCTTGAGATAGGAGAGAGAGACAAAAGAATAGAGGGTAGAGGAAATCCAGAGAAGAAAGCCAGTGACTGAGTCAATGGAAGAGGAGGAGCAGTGTGTGAAGAAGGGATTGAGACTAGAGAAGTCATGGAAATCTGAATGTTAAATATTTTCCTAGCATTGCTTTCCTGTGGAAACGCATCAAGAATTTACAAGGTAAAATAAAGTGGTTGTGAGATATAAGAGAGGTGACCTGTGTGATTGTTAGTTATAGAGGAGATTATCTGTACAATCACAAATGGAGGGAGGGTTTCCACAAGAGCGTGTCATTATCAGGATGGGGTCCACTCCATAGAAATGTTTGAGAACCACCTCCTAGAATGAGACTATATTTATCTGGATTTTCATAGGTAAATAATCCATATTATACATCTAATAAAGTTGTGGTGAAACATGTTTCTTTAAAATGCAAAATGTTAATGTGTTTATCCTGGGTTAGATTGTGCCCCATCATATTAGACCTGTAACATGGTGCTACAGGGGGAGTAAGCAGCTTATCTCTGAGCCGCTTGGATTGTCTTAAGGTGCAGGAGCAACAGCAGGGGCTGCAGATGGGCAGGGAGTAAGAGGAACCAGGCCCTCATGATCGACTCCACGGGGGAATATAAGCTGCACCTTGAAAAGGGGTGAGGCAACTTATTTCCATCCCAGAGTGAGGGGAGCAGGGGAGGAATTGTAACTTTTGGTGCTGCTCCTGGTATGATGCAGCTCTATGCCCCTTAAACAGGGCTAAGACTAAAAGTTCTATCTAGCCCTATGTGGGCAGAGTGACCTATTGTATGACATACTTACCTGTTTATTTACTTGTTTTAAGTATTTGGATATTGTAAACTGTGATACATAATTTATATTATTGTTACTTAGCAACCTTAACTGGTAAAGTTTTGTGGTTTTAGAAGAGGAAAATAGGATTTGCCATGCAATTAACGTCTGGTATGCTGCCTTTAGGGCAGTCAATACCGTATGCTTCAGAAGAAGGGGGGGCGGGAACCAAACCCACCACACAATTCACCTATTGCTAGTTGGACAATCATGTGCCTGGCAAGTGGGTGTCAGAATTCCATCCTGACTCCTTCAATAACTGTTGCATCCTGAAGTGTGAAATTCAGTTACCCCTATTTTAGCGTGCATTCCAAGATGCAGAGAAGCCAATAAGGTCATATCTCTCAAAGTATTAATCACAGAATTAGCACAGATGTCTGGATGTACAAAGTATGGGTATTCCAGCAATTCTAGGCGCATCTCTTTCCCCCCACAACCCTCAGTTCTTCATTCATGAGCTTATGTCCAAGGGAAGAAAGTCTGAGACAGGAAAACAAATTGTTGCTAGCTTTACATTATGAATGTGGGGAGGGACTGTGCACAGCCACTTTCCAGTATGGGCTAAATATTTTTAATGAAATTGGTCAATGTGATGCACTGGAAAAATAGCAAACAACTTTTTATTGACATTAATAATGCTAGATTATGGAAGTAAGTGCCTGCATGGGGGAAGGTGAGGGAGTTGCACTGTATGTAAGAGAGCAGTATGACTGCTCAGAGCTCAAGTATGAAACTGCAGAAAAACCTGAGTCTCTAGATTAAGTTTAGAAGTGTGAGCAACAAGGGTGATGTCGTGGTGGGAGTCTACTATAGACCACCGGACCAGGGGGCTGAGGTGGACGAGGCTTTCTTCCGGCAACTCGCAAAAGTTACTAGATCACAGGCCCTGGTTCTCATGGGAGACTTCAATCACCCTGATATCTGCTGGGAGAGCAATACAGCAGTGCACAGACAATCCAGGAAGTTTTTGGAAAGTGTAGGGGACAATTTCCTGGTGCAAGTGCTGGAGGAACTAACTAGAGGCAGAACTGCTCTTGACCTGCTGCTCACAAACCGGGAAGAATTAGTAGGGGAAGCAAAAGTGGATGGGAACCTGGGAGGCAGTGACCATGAGATGGTCAAGTTCAGGATCCTGACACAAGGAAGAAAGGAAAGCAGCAGAATACGGACCCTGGACTTCAGAAAAGCAGACTTTGACTCCCTCAGGGAACTGATGGGCAAGGTCCCCTGGGAGAATAACATGAGGGGGAAAGGAGTCCAGGAGAGCTGGCTGTATTTTAAAGAATCCTTATTGAGGTTACAGGGACAAACCATCCTGATGTGTAGAAAGAATAGTAAATATGGCAGGCGACCAGCTTGGCTTAACAGTGAAATCCTTGTTGATCTTAAATACAAAAAAGAAGCTTTCAAGAAGTGGAAGATTGGACAAATGACCAGGGATGAGTATAAAAATATTGCTCGGGCATGCAGGAGTGAAATCAGGAAGGCCAAATCACACCTGGAGTTGCAGCTAGCAAGAGATGTCAAGAGTAACAAGAAGGGTTTCTTCAGGTATGTTAGCAACAAGAAGAAAGTCAAGGAAAGTGTGGGCCCCTTACTGAATGAGGGAGGCATCCTAGTGACAGAGGATGTGGAAAAAGCTAATGTACTCAATGCTTTTTTTGCCTCGGTCTTCATGAACAAGGTCAGCTCCCAGACTACTGCACTGGGCAGCACATGGGGAGAAGGTGACCAGTCCTCTGTGGAGAAAGAAGTGGTTCGGGACTATTAAGAAAAGCTGCACGTGCACAAGTCCATGGGGCTGGATGCGTTGCATCCAAGAGTGCTAAAGGAGTTGATGGATGTGATTGCAGAGCCATTGGCCATTATCTTTGAAAACTCATGGCTATTGGGGGAAGTCCCGGACGACTGGAAAAAAGCTAATGTAGTGCCCATCTTTTAAAAAGGGAAGAAGGAAGATCCTGGGAACTACAGGCCAGTCAGCCTCACCTCAGTCCATGGAGCAGGTACTCAAGGAATCAATTCTGAAGCACTTCGAGGAGAGGAAAGTGATCAGGAACAGTCAGCATGGATTCACCAAGGGCAAGTCATGCCTGACTAATCTAATTGCCTTCTATGACGAGATAACTGGTTCTGTGGATGAAGGGAAAGCAGTGAACGTGTTGTTCCTTGACTTTAACAAAGCTTTTGACAGTCTCCCACAGTATTCTTGCCAGCAAGTTAAAGAAGTATGGACTGGATGAATGGACTATAAGGTGGATAGAAAGCTGGCTAGATTGTAGGGCCCAACAGGTAGTGATCAATGGTCCATGTTTAGTTGGCAGCCGGTATCAACTGGAGTGCCCCAAGGGTCGGTCCTGGGGGCCGGTTTTCATAGAATCATAGAATATCAGGGTTGGAAGGGGGACCTCAGGAGGTCATCTAGTCCAACACCCTGCTCAAAAGCAGGACCAATCCCCAATTAAATCATCCCAGCCAGGGCTTTGTCAAGCCTGACCTTAAAAACGTCTAAGTTTTTGTTCAATATCTTCATCAATGATCTGGAGGATGGTGTGCATTGCACCCTCAGCAAGTTTGCAGATTACACTAAACTAGGAGGAGAGGTAGATACGCTGGAGGGTAGGGATAGGATACAGAGGGACCTAGACAAATTGGAGGATTGGGCCAAAAGAAATCTGATGAGGTTCAACAAGGACAAGTGCAGAGTTCTGCACTTAAGACGGAAGAATCCAATGCACCGCTACAGACTAGGGACCGAATGGCTCGGCAGCAGTTCTGCAGAAAAGGACCTAGGGGTTACAGTGGACGAGAAGCTGGATATGAGTCAACAGTGTGCCCTTGTTGCCAAGAAGGCCAATGGCATTTTGGGGTGTATAAGTAGGGTCATTGCTAGCAGATCGAGGGACGTGATCGTTCCCCTCTATTCAACACTGGTGAGGCCTCATCTGGAGTACTGTGTCCAGTTTTGGGTCTCACACTACAAGAAGGATGTGGAAAAATTGGAAAGAGTCCAGCGGAGGGCAACAAAAATCATTAGGGGACTGGAACACATGACTTATGAGGAGAGGCTTGAGGGAACTGGGATTGTTTAGTCTGCAGAAGAGAAGAATGAGGGGGGATTTGATAGCTGCTTTCAACTACCTGAGAGGTGGTTCCAGAGAGGATGGTTCTAGACTATTCTCAGTGGTAGAAGAGGACAGGACAAGGAGTAATGGTCTCAAGTTGCAGTGGGGGAGGTTTAGGTTGGATATTAGGAAAAACTTTTTCACTAGGAGGGTGGTGAAACACTGGAATGCGTTGCCTAGGGAGGTGGTGGAATCTCCTTCCTTAGAAGTTTTTAGGGTCAGGCTTGACAAAGCCCTGGCTGGGATGATTTAACTGGGGATCGGCCCTACTTTGAGCAGGGAGTTGGACTAGATGACCTTCTGAGGTCCCTTCCAAAACCCTGATATTCTATTCTATGATTCATGAGTTTTTTACATGGTTTTGTAAATTCATGCACTACAGAAGGTTCTGTAAGGGCATGCACTACAGAATCTCGGTCTTTCACTATATTCTTTATCAATCTGATCCATCATTAAGATATACTATTCAGCCTTCTGGCTTGTATTTTAATCCATGAGAACCAAATTATTACTCCATAAAACAGCATGTGGTTATTGCTGTCACTTATTTGTATTTGGTTATCTATTTAATGTTCAGAATATTGCTGCTTTGTGTGGAATACAACAAAACAGACAAAAGCATTCCATTGAGGTCCATGGAATTTAAGTCTATAAACTCAAATTAATGATCGCAAGAGTTAGTGTGCAAATATCTAACTTATAAATAGGAGAATAAACCTCACTGAATGGCAGTTCATCTTATTTACACAGAAAATCTCACTTTCATTTCTGTCCAAACTAAGGCTGCCAGTTTTCTGTGGCAGCTGTAAAAGTTTGTAATTTTGAATTAAATTAAATTAATCTTGCAATATTTCAAAGAGCAACAGACTTCAAATGAACAATGGTGCAAAGCTATTTTGAAGGCCTATATATTACTTATGAGAGGCATAAATTGCATAAGAGTTTGGCTGTGCACTTAACAGTGAAAAGCCAAAAAGGATGCTGAACTCAAAGTGAGTTTTTTAATGTTTTGGCTTTTAGGGTTTAAAACTTGGAAACCTATGCTGGAACTCATTGTAATTTTATACATGTTAAGTACTGTAGGAACACTACAAAAGAAATATTGTTGATCCTTTGTAAAACCTCAAGTACAAGTCTTGGAAGTTACAGCAATGTGAAATAACTGTGTATGGGAAATTACATACAAATCTTATAATTAAAGTTAACAATGCATAAGGCCCTCAGGGTCCAGAGCCCAGGACTGCAGCACTACCAGGCAACTTGTATCACCAGGCTGCCACCCAACAGTAACTGTAACCAGCTCCATTCCCATGACCTGCTGTGGACACAGACCCTGGGAAGTTCTACCTCAAGGGTTTGACAGTTCTACCTCATGGCTCCTGATTGGCTCCCTGCCCTATGTAAACCCAAAGAGCACCGAGGAAGTGTTCAGGCAACAGTGTGGATCTCTTGTAGTTACCATGACCCTTCCTGCTCCTCAGTTCCTGGCTTTGACCTCAGCTTGATTTGGACTTTGCTTCCAGACTTGGACTATGACCCTGAGTATTGACGCAGGCCTTGAACCTGACCATGAACTCCTCTGCTAGTCTCAGGTTTGCCCCTGCTCTGACCCTTGCTGCTGACTGCCTTGTTGGGATCCTGCCACAATAATTCGATACTTTACTTTTTTTATTTTTTTATTTTTAAACATTGAGCATTTTCCAGTATAATTATGTAGATTCTAATCTCTCAGTTCTGTGGGCTGTATAAAACAGCAAGAGAATACAAGATTGCTTATGGAGGTACCAATAGTTATGAGGTTACTCAATAAGAATCAATGTTTTTCCTATCAATTGATATCTGGGGACTAAATTTCTCTAAATTGCCTAATTACTGCTTTTCTTGTAATGTCCAAAGAATCAAATCTATGTCAATCATTTTAGCAATAGCTTTGATAAATTTAAGGGTTACCACCATTTTTACTCTAATTTGATTTTCTTTCCATTATGTTAGTTGCCTTATGACAGGGTCTCAATGAATGAGCTATAACTGTCGAACATAGTGGATATTTGGCACTCCTACAGAATCAGAATGATTGATTGGGAAAGCAGGTATAAATGATATAAGCCTAACAGAATGTCCATCATTTGGTATCGCTACTGCTCAAATCCTGATGAAACACATGACTATCAGAAGTCAATTTGGAGGTTATTTAAGGATGTCTGGCAATCTACAGGTTAACAGAGCTCAACTGAATTTGCAAATGAGTAATAGTAATATATATAAGCAAAGATAATAACTTTTTCTGCCCCTAATCAAAGTTAATCAAATAATGATAGATGGACATCCAGCATATTCTCTGTGACTATGCCAGACTCCTTGTGGCTGAACTGGTGTAATGCTGCTATTGAAGGGGGTGGGTGACCAAGCAGGAACTGGGCATGGGCAGATTGTAGGAGGGGCAGTGAATCTATCACTGCACAGATCCACCCATCCTCCCATTCCTCTGGGGACTACATAAATCCCCAAGAAGGCTGTTTTACCCATTTGCTTTGAGTAGCTTCCATGAAGTGGCTCTTCAGCTGAGCTCTAGCCTGCCAGACTGGGAGGAGGATTCCAGATCTTCATGGCCCCAGGCATCTGTCCAGGTAGTAGGGCCAGGTATTGGGCTCTGGACTGAGACAGATCAACTCTGGACAGGACTTGATACTGCTGTCAATGTAAACAATGTCAAAACACTCATCAGTTTCAAAGGGGTATGGTTGGGCCAATAGTGTTAATATTGACTTTATGATACAATAATTAACTGATGTGCAAAAGAATTGTCAAAATTTTATTTGACTGATTTTGATTTATAGAAATGCTAAAAGGGGTACACATCCATATGGTGTAGGTGCCTTTGTCATAACTTAAAAATATATATAAGATAACCTGCCAGAGGCAATTCACTGCCCTGACAATTACAATTCTCTTCTCCGCCCCCGCTCCCGCCACACACACCCCCACGATCCATTTTTAGATGCCTGGAAAGGAGATCAGTCTTGCAATGATCCCTGATGGTTTTCTGATTCAGGCCTTTTCAGATTCAAGGGGGAATTGAATTTCAAAATCTTGGATCCTTCAGAACATGCCCTGCCAGCAGCCCCTCTCAATTTCTGTATATCAAAGCATATTCCTGATACTCTGTATTTCAATAAATACATTAATTAAAATAAATTATTCATTTTTTAAACTATGGTTTTAGCTTACAAATTCTCCATTGTTAAGAGTGAATGTGTGTTTTCGTTCATACAAGTCACAAAATTGTAATGTAACAAAACAATAAAATGGGTGATATTTTACTGCCAGAAAAACATCAAGTGATATAAAAAGTACATGCTTTTACAATCATTCTGTAATTCTGTTAATGATATTTGTTATAAATGTAATTTCATAGTGAAACCAACAGACTATTCTGAGGGATTTCTCACCTTAAATTATTTTAAAGGGCAATTATAAAATAGCAATAAATCAGAGTGGTGGTATTACCTATATCACCACATCAGTGCCTTGCATTTCACACTACTGGTAGGTGTAGTTTTAATTGGGAGAATCACCACCTGCTTCCATGTTAACTTCATTACTCCAATGTTGCACAAGCATGTCCAATATAAGTATTCTTTTTCAATTGCATATTATTCTGTCAAACTACTTTTTTTAACTGAAATTTTCCTCAGCTCAGAGTGACTTATTTCTTTTAAGCTGGAGCAAAATGGGTTCAGACAAATTAAAAAATGAAGAGTAAAATTTATTATTTGCAACTTTATTTTGAATACCACTAGCTCTTCAAAATGAGGATGTAGAAACTTGAAATTTGGCAAGGATATATGTAACAGATGTGCCTTTTTTTGTGGTGTGTGAAAATCCTTTTTGATTTGTGTGACTTATAAGGGCTAAAAAGCCTACTTTGCACATGGACTTGTTTCTGTTACCCAGGAACAGGTTTTTACTGAATCTGCCAATGTTCCAGTGGCACTGTGCATGCTTGTGGTTTGAGTGGAAATTCTCATTCCATGTCTGATTGTGCTGGCATATTTATGAAAGTTGAGTAAAATTTGTTTTAATGTACAGGTGCCTGGAGATCATGATTTGTGAGGATGTTTATGGAATGAGACAAGGTTCCTTTTGGAGTCCTCCAACTTTCTGCTGCACTCCAAAGAAACCCTGCCTCGTTCCATACAACATGGAAAAGTGACGGAGCAAAATCAGGATCACAAATCTGCTTCACTTAATTCATAAAATTGGGCACTCAATGAAGCATGTCTCCACACAGAGGCTCTTCTTGCAACGTCTCCTCAGAATATTCAGGACAAAGTTCTACTGCTGTCTAACAAATAACAGCTGCTGTGGTATGCTACTAAGAACACGATAGAAATATTTTTAATTGTTTTAAATATCAGTACTTGAAAGTCAGTCCACCTATTTAGGCATCTAAATATGGACATCACCTTGATTTTAAGACTCTTACCTAAATATTGAATAGCAGCATCATTCACTAAAGACTGTTCAGCCTTCACATGAATGAGGCAGGGGTTCTGTGGATAAAGTATTATATCCCCTTGTTAAAGACTGTATCAAAATGTGTACATACAAGGGAGCAGAGTTAAGATTTCACAGACAGCCTTACTTTTGATATTTTCTAATTTAGAGTGATCTACTTTGTATTCTTCAAATGTGTATATTTAAATTAGGAAGGTCACTGATGTCCCACAGTGCACCTTCATGAGCTTTAAGAGGAGTTAGATGGGGTGGGATGGGGAACAGGTCTCAGCCGTAGTATGGTTCTTTGGACTCCCACATGAAAACATACATCACAGTCCCTTTTGCCCCAAATGAACAGACGTGGTTTCAGTGGAGACTTGCGATCCTACAAAGGCCAGTAGGGTTGAAGGTGGCTCCAATAGCCCTCTTACAGCTTATGGGCATTAGGAGTGGCCCCAAATGAGCTTCCGAAAGATAACTGAAGATTCTTCTCTTTCACGCCTTGATAGGTCCACAGGAAGACGAAAGGGAAGGCCACCCTGATCACCATCTCCTAGGCTTTCTGCTCACTCCAGTCATCCCCTAAAGTTTGCAGGATCAGGGCACTAGTCCTACAGATCTCAGGTGACTTGTAGAAAGTGGGGTTGGATGAGAGCAGGAGGCTAGAGGAAGTGATCAGGGAGTTTTTCCTCCCTCCTTTGGAAATCTTGACGTCTGCAGGCGGAAAGAACCCCCCCCCCATGACCCTTTGGAAAGAGATTTTTTTTCTGTTTGACCAGCCTCCCTCGCAATCACTTATGCTTTGAGTTATATCTGTGCAAGGAAATAAGAGACTTCATTTGTATCTTTTCTTTCAGGTCTAGATCTCTAGCAGTAATCTGACATTTTACACTGAGCTTTTCAAGCTGAAATTGCTGAGCTATGTTCAAAAAATCCAAAGTTATGAACTTTTGAAATTAGATTTCAGTCCGCTAAATTTTGGACCTGGGCACCAAAAGAGAAATTTTCACAAGTACTTAGTGCTTCCGTCCCATTTTCAAAATGACACCGGCACCTGGGAGCCTAATTCTGATTTGAAGGTCAAAAGGATGTAGGCTCCTAAGTGCCTGAATCACTTCTGAATATTATACCCTAGATCTTAGCTGGATGAGTCTTGTAAACTAGACTTTATAGTCTTTTCACTTCTCTACTTTTCTCCTTGTTTTGGGAGGCTTTTTGAATAGGATGGTTTTGGGAGGGGTGGCTGGTCCAAAGCAGCAAAATCTGTTAGGTGTTTTCGAACACCAGTAAATTCCCCTATTTTTAGGGTGAAATAATTCAGGAACCCTTGTTCATGTCATGAAAATTTAGTAGAGCCTACAAGCTTTGAGACTAATTACTTTAGTAGGTATTTTAGAGGGATTGCCAGAATCAGAGACTTATACTCAAAACTTATTTGCAACCCTAATTATGCAGTGATTGTCAACATACTAATTTTTGTAAAATGGCCCAAATGACCGTCTCATCAGAAATTACTCACCTAGAATCACTCTTCTAAAGGAGACACCAAGCACAGTGTGGATTAAATGATTTTGCAGTAGCATTTTTTCACAGTGATGTAGCGTGGAAAATTGTAGCCCACAATTTCTATGAATTAAACATAATTAAACATGTTCTTTTACTAGCACGTGTTGACAGCAAGGATTTAGTTTCTAGAGTAGAAACTTTCAACTGATGCTTAATTGATTAACAGATGGTAAGTCAGGGTATGTCTACACTGCAGCTGGGAGCAAGTCTCACAGTGGAGGTAGACAATTTGTGCTAGTGTGGCTCAGAATAGCTAGTGGATGTGCTAAAAATAGCAGTATGGATGTTGTGCGTCTGGCAGAGACTCAGGCTAGATGCTCAAGATCAGACTCAGAGGATAGGGTGGGTTTGAGAGCCGGAGCTACTACCCAAGTTGCAAAATCCACACTGCTATTTCAAGTGCACTAGCTTGTAGACTCACCCAAATAATAGGGAATTAAAATCTCTTCCATATGTTGGGTGTCAAATCCTGATTGCTTTACTCATGCTCATGGAAGTCAGTGGGATTACTCGTGTGGGTAAAGTGAGCAGGATCTGGTTGTATATATTCTTAATGCAGTATCAGAGGGGCGTTTCTGTGGATTTCTACAGCAAGAATAATTGTACAGCAGTAGTTTCCTATATTAAAATTGCTGTTCAATGTAGAATGATTACATTGTAAAGTCTAAGCCAGGATAAATTTAATGCAGGTTCGCTTAAAGTAAATCACATAGAGATAGAAATCAAGGATTATATTTGTCTAAATCTTTTAGGCTCCAGCAACTACCCAGTCATAATTAATGTCAATAAATGTTTGCATAATTATACTTTGATTACAAGATGATTCAAAATTGTTGATGCAAAAATAGCCTTCTGGCATTTTGTGTTTACGATAAGAGTGGAAATAAATAAAAGCAAATCACACATAGCAATCTTAATTAGGACCCTCTGGAGAGGATAATATACACTGAGGATTTATGTATAAAAGCACATAGTTATAACACTGGTGATAGAACTTAATGTCAATTGCAAATTCATTCCAAAAAATGGAAATCAGATCAAATAAATCCAGATTTATATTTGGAAATGTTTAACAAGTGTTATAAAAGAGAAGCAGATAATGTTTCTAAATATCAAAACTAGATTTGAAATATGGGTTTCGTATCAAGATGTGGTTTTTATGTAAATCACATCTTTGTAGTGTCAGGAAAAGTTGTAAACAAGACTCCACTATTTTTCAATAAGTAAAGGTAATGGTTTCAAATGTAAACATAAGCAAGGCCCAGGTCCTGCAAAAATTTAAGCCCCTGCTTACTTTGAAACATGCGAGTAACCTCATGGATTTCAGTAGGGCTACTTACTTTCTTAAATGGATATACATAAGTCTTTGCAGGATTGGGGCCGAAAATAGCTTCCAAGTACAAATCCATAGAATATTTTTTCTCTTCACAGTAGCTTGGCATTTATTTTTAACTATGGGTTGCAATCATATCCTTTATGAAGTGAATGGGAGTTTTGACATTCACGGCATTGGAGTCAGAATTTCACCCATGATCTCTTAAAATGCATAGGGTTAAACTGTTAGGGTGATTTACAGACTAGTAAGCCTTATCTGTCCATGGTAAATTGGTCAGTTATACTTCTAGATGTTTTATAATTCTATTTAGATTGTTATATAAGGTCTAACCAGAACTGATTCTATAAAGGAAATGTGTGCATCACTAGTAGACTAGCACTTTTTGAATGAATCAATAAAATAGTGGATATCGAAAAATCAGTTGATTTAATGTATTTGGACTTGCAAAGGGGCTTTAAGAAAGTCCCTTACAAGAGATTACTGAAGAAACTGAGTAGTTTTGGTTTGAGAAGCAAAGTATTCTCATGGATCAAAGTCTGGCTAAGAATCAGAGGGAAAAGAATAGGAATAAACGGTCAAGTTTTGCCCTGCCTGTGAATAGAGACAAAACTGTTACAGTATAACAGAGTTTAGGGAAAGACATTCTACATCCATTTAATGAAGGGAAAACCCCTGGCAGAGGGGAGTGCTTTCATAAATGTTTGTCTCCTGGGTCTGCAATGGACTGTACTTTTGGGGGGTAAATCTACTTTACTGGGTAGGAAAAGTAACTATTGATAAGCTTAGAGTCAGATTTGTGTTAAGATTTTTTTGTATTGTGACCACTTGCTTCCACCACTCTATTTATAGTAAAATTTGTATTCTTTTCTTTAAAAAAAATCTTGTTTTATTATAAATGCTCACAAGGGCTTTGTGGTTTACAGGAGTAGTGGGTTAAGGTAAAACTGCTAAACTGAGATACACTGCACCTTTGGGGATAGAAGGTTTGGAATTGCTGTGGGTAGCCAATCTCTCTGGAGCTGGATATCACAGAGGAATGATTCAAAGGGATTCAGGGATTGGGGTGCACCTATTTGTTTACCTGCAAGGCAAAGACAGGGCTGGCATAAGCCCAGAGGAGAATGCTTAAGTGGCTGAAGGGCTGGCAGCGTCAGGAATACCCAGCTACCATAAGACAACTCTCATTAGCGACAGTGGGTAAAAAAGTGACTCTGTGCTCTGAGATCCATCAGTCTTCTCCAGGAAAGAGGGATATACACTGGTGGTGAGATGTGTTGCTTCTAGTCTGAATTAGCTCTTCAGATAGAGGCTATCCATTTCTGATGCTCTCAATCCAGTGCCTTTCATAAGCATTGTCTTTACTTAAAATATTTTTTTTAAAATGAATACGTGGACTGAAGTGACATGATCTGTTTTCCAGCAGGTTTCCAAAGGCATACAGATCCTGTAGCAAGAAGGCACTTCCCACATGCTGCTCACAGGATGGACTATATGGATTTTGAGGATGATAGCCGTGGATGGTGGTTTGACATGGACATGGTGATAATCTACATTTATTCTGTCAACTGGGTCATAGGATTCATTGTTTTCTGTTTTCTTTGTTATTTTTTCTTTCCTTTTTAGGGGACTGCATTGGTTAGTAAAACTGAAGAATCATGCAAGCAAAGACAATGTAAATAAAAATGGTTTGAAGTAATGAATGCAGATTTTTTTGTGTGTGTGTGTGTGGGGTCTGGAGTGTTTATGATTCCGAATTGTATTAAGCTGCACCAAACGTGACATGGGCCTAACGATCTAATTACTGGATGCTTCTGATATAGGTATGAAAGACTTGAGCTTTGCTGAAAACATAACGTGAAATCCTGGCCTCGTTGAAGTCAGTGGGAGTTTTGTCATTGATTTTAGTGGGGTCAGGATTTCCACCCGTAATGTGTACACATTCTTCACCAGTATGTAGAAATGGACCATCAAGATTTGTTTTGAGTTACTGCTCAGAGGGATGCAGCATGGTCTGGTAGACCAGAGTTCAGTTTTTGGCTCTGTACTGATATACTGTGCAACTTTAAGCAAGTCATATCATCTACTGGTGCCTCAATTTCCTTGTGTGTAAAAGGGGGATGATGGAGGGAGGATCCTCCAACACTGACAATGTGTCTCAAAGTTAATTATTAGCACCTTTCATGTGGAAGGATCCCAAAGCACTTTAAGGTCTGTCTATATATGGATGCAACCACCATTTAATGCTAGCCACGCTACAAAACATTTTTTAAAGTAGAAAAAATAGAAGAACTTCTCCAACTGATGCCACTGGAGGGATTTCTGATATTTCTGATATATAGTAAAATGTAAGTACAGAAAGATAGGTCACAGTGGCTAAAACTACTTCTACTTCTGAGAAGTACAAGGAAGCATTTAATTTCAAGGGACTCAGTCCTGTAAGCTACTGAGAATGCTCGCCTTGATCCAGGAAAGCACTTTAGCATGAGTAGTCCCATTAACTTCAGGATTTGCATTGGTAACCTCAGGAGCTGCTGCTGGTTATTCAGTATGCAGCACTCTTTCAGTGTAGCTAATACCATTCCATTAGATTGCTAGGAGATGAGGTGGACTTGAATAACTGTAATGGGACTGCCCAGGAACTTGAAGTTCAGAATGTGCATAAGTACTTTGCTGGCTCAAGGCCAGAAATAACCAAGGCCTCAGACTTGTATCTTATCTGAAAGATGGCACCTCCAGTAGCACATTGGCTCCTAGCTGTTTTCCTCAAGCTGCATAAAATAACTTCTTAAGATTAGACTGCCCTTTGAGGATTTTTTTACAGTTAAAATACCTGTACAGCTGAAATTATGTTGACTGAATGGATTTGGTCACTTTCTTTTAATATTGCTCTAACGGGTAGGGGAAGTGTAGTAATTTCACTATCAATATAGTTGTGGGCAAAAGAAAAATTAGTGTATGCAATTACTTTCCCTCTAATTACAATAGGTTGTCTTGTACTATTGATAGATCATTAGGCATAACTTCTCTTTCTCCCCCCACCCCTTAAAACTTCAGAGGTTTTAATAAAACTCACAGTACAATAAAACTCTCAGCAAACTTAAAACATGTTTCTCAGCTATGCCAGAACTCAAGTTATACCTTCTGGTTTCTTAAAACTTGCAAATCAGCTGTTCCTGCCTCAGTGAAGAGAAGGGATTAAAGCACCTTTTCAGCCAAAATGCACTTGCACTTCCTGGGGTCGGAAAGCGTTAGACTGAAAGGATGTATCATGAAATGATTACTTTAGCTAATTTAACTAACTTGGTGCTATTTTAAAATGTGAAACACGATTTTTGGGGGAAAGTATTAAATGAGATTTAAGAATTTAAGTAGGGTGTTTCTCAGATGAATATATCAATTAGCTAATATTTCAAAATGTACTTGTATATAAGAAATCTATTCCAGACACCACCAATTAAGTGAAAGTAAACTTACATAGAAAATTTCTAGTAGCATTGTATCATGGATTTATTCTGAAAGATGAAACTGGAAGGGAGACAGTCAAATGTAGTATTGTCTTCTGTATAATTACAAGAGTTGATAATTGTGGGTGGATACACTGTTCTAAATTTAGTATAAACATTTTTATATAACATATATAACATTTCTAAGGTGCATATACATATCAGTCAAGCTATATATTTTGTCTCTACTGTTGTTTTGGTTAGTTAATTTGGTTATGAATTGCAAAGAGTAATGAATAATCAGATAATAAAGGAGATGGACTTAGTGTTTCAGATTTTTATATAAAGCTGTTTCTCCTTCAGAGAGAGACCCAGAAGGGGTAGAATAGTTGTAAGCTGCTTTTCCCTATTGCCTCTTTCCAAATAAACCCTTTGAAAATGTTAGTTCATTATTACTGTCTCAAACGTGCTTCCATTAAAATTTTGTCACAAAAATCCTATTGACTTCAGTGGGAACTGGAGTAGGTCCTTTTGTGAGCAGTTTTATTCTTAAGCACTTGGTCTTGTTCTGGCATGTATTCTCATCTATGAGGTTATTACAGTGTTTTCAATAAAATCTGAAGTTGTTTGACACAGCTGTAAAATATTACAATAGATATTGGGTGGAATTAAATTTGAATATTTTTTTCAACCCATGTTATGTTTCTGTTTTAATTCTGTTTTTGGGAGGGAGTAGAGATTTTTGTGGGGAGAGGCGTTATAATGAATACAATTATCTCTTTTCATGCTAGCATTCTTAATTGTGTTTGTACTTTGTGTGGAAACCCAAAGGGACTAGAAACATTAAACTATCAAGTTTGTCATAACCCACAGTGGCATATCAACTCTTTATTCTGGATCTGAATACTTTCTATGGATGATTTAGTACTAAATGCCCATGTTATTCTTCCAAACATATATAACTGCATTAAACAACGGCATAATGCGAGAGACCGAATGAGATTTTAGTGGCTGGTGCACAGTTGCTAATACATGAGGTTTCATGCTCAGCTGCTGACAAACTTTTGATTAGCAGTTACACTTTTACCCACCACAGGTCCTCCCCTGCACCCCCATAGTCCCCTACCTCCTCCCCACCACCACCATTAAATACTTTTAAAAACTAGGAAATTAATACACACATTGTTTTATGAAGCACATAGGCTTGCAATGCACAACATTCACAGAAATATACACATAATGTAAGTGACAAACCACAAAAGCAAGAATATGAAAAGTTCACACCTTACCATTGCCACAACTATCAACGGCCCCAGACCATACTCCACTCTAGCCCCAGAGATGCCAGATTTCCATCAGCCCCCTGTGACTCAGGGAGCCCCTTAGTGCCAACTGGCAGAGGGTACACCATACCATAACTCTCATCTGGCCTTACATACTCATTGCCCCAACTCGCCATCATCTGTATCTGAAAGTTGTCATGTAAGGTGTCCTATGCAAACTGGTAACATGCTGGTCATTAATCTTCGTCTTTGTACGTACGGGTGGTATATAAAGAATTCTAGATGTTTGCTGGAAATATGTTCCCCAAATGTGACTCGTGGACCGTGCCAAAGCACAACAAAAGGAATGTTGTTTTGGAGGCTTGGCTGTGTCTCCAATGTAAATTAAGCAAGGTGTGACCTAAGACTATGAAAAACACATTTACGTGCAAGGTAAACAATGCCATCAGGCAAGCGAATGGGGAGGGAAGATGACCAGTTAACAGTCTTGACAAGGGATGGAGACCACACCCCTAGGAAGCCTTTCTGCCTGTTGAAATAGGGTCAATGAACTTTGGAAGATATAACAGAGGGCAAGAAGCCATTTTGTCATCCTTCACCTGAGGAGACAAAGAAAAGTGCTTTGGGCTCCATGTTGGATCCTGGCTAAAGATGGGCCAGCCGAGCTGGAAGAATGACACTAGTGAAAAAACTATTTTGAACAAAAGACTCTAGTTTAAATTCAGTTTTAGTTCTAGAATTGCATTTTTACTTTTGTTTGTAACCATTTCTATCCCTACTCCTTCTATTTGGTATCACTTAAATCTAGATTCTGTTGTTAATAAACTTGTTTTACGTTTACAAAACTACCTCAGTGCTGTGTATTAAACAAAAGAGTAAAACCCTCAGCTTATCTAGCAGGCTTGTGTGTATTCCGTCTCTTCGGAGGTAGCAAGTTTAACTCCTGTGAGGGTCCAGTGAGAGGGACTGGATGCTGCAGGGGAGATGGTTTTGGGGAGACTCGGGACAGGAAGGGCTGTTGGGGTCACCCTGCAAGGAGTAACCAGGTTGATGGAAGCCAGGGTGCTGTGCTGTGAGCATGCTACTGGCAGCAGGGCCAAAGTTGCACAGGGCAGGCCATGACACAACCCTCTCCTGGTCTGGATGAACCCCTGAAGCATCACAGGCCCTTACTGTCCGCCTGCACTCATCTCTTTTTAACAAACTACTCTTGCCCAACACAACCAACTCCTACACCACAAGTACTTGTGCTGGGGGAAAGTAATCTGGGTAAGAGGTGTGTAAAAGGGTGAAAGAGGAGCAGAGGTTAGGCTACATTGTATGGTCTGTGATAAAAGGTAGTTGTGATAACTGAATCTTCACAACTGGACCCACTTTACAGAGGGGGAAGTGGAGCTGAGAGTTTGATTCTCCCAGTGCCACAGAGGGAGTAATTGTCAGAGCCAGTATTAGAAGTGTGACGTGTTTGCCTCCCGCTCCTGTCTTCGGGCTAAGTCCGTCACTTTGGTTTCTCTTGTAGTAATAGAGAGTATGGGGAAGCTCACATTACCACTCCCTATCAGGTACCTCTTCTCTGCCTAAATGGAAAAACTGAGTTTCCAGTGCCATCAGCACCTTTTATATTTCACTTAATTGTTTTTTCAAGCCTGCAAAAGAGCTAAAAATAAAAAAGCAACTCAGAGCTGAAACGGCTTGTCATAAAAAGCCTTCTGTGAACAATTAATTCGTCTTCAGAGTAAAAAGCGAACCTGTTTGAGTCATCAAAAGAGCATTGGCAACAAGAGCAGGAATCTGAAAGAAAGTTTCTACTCCAAATCCACATGGTCCCTGGTACTTCCTTGGACACGATGGAGTCTTCATACCTAGGCTGTGGGAGTAGGGGAGCAGGGATTGTCTCCTTCATGGTATGCTCCCTCAACCCTGTAGAAACCTTTCTGAAGTTCCAACTGTGTAGGTGGAAAGCGGTGCGGGTCACTGTCAAGTGTGGGGTGCAGAAATCTGAGGTGTTTTTTTCACACCCCACCTCCCACCCACTTTTTTCTGAGGTTTTGGGGTGGGGGTGAGAAGTACTTTGGATTGAGGGGGGGACATTCTGGGGGCTGTCCTGCTTGGGGGGGAATCCTTGGGCATGCAGGGTGCAGTCCAAAGTACAGTCGAAAGGTAAGGACCTCTCCTTGTGGAGGCCCCTTCCCTCCTGTTGTTCACACACAATCCTCTGATTAAGGATTGGAACCTTGGCTTTTTCCACAGTGGGGAAAATTACTAGGAAACTGGGTAGAACATATTTTCCACTTAGTTACATCAAGCAAGTACAAGTAGGGGGAATTTGATCCATATTTTCTTTCTTTATTTCTGTTTTAAAATGTCTGTACTTCTCTGGTTGAAGCAACACATGGTGCTTTATAAATTTTCTTTTATTGATACCTTGACTGGCTTCATCTAGGCAATACATCCAATTTCTTGTCAGATGCCAGTTCAAACTTTAAGTGCCACATTCTGGTCTCATACTCATAGTAAAAGCTATAGTTGCTGTATTTCTCCAACTGTAGAGTTGAGGAGACTAACAAGGAAAACCTCATGAGGAACCAACAGTTCAAGTTGGATTCATTTAATTGCCAGAAAATAGTTCTTTGGGGCTTACTGTTTTTATGTATTTATTTCTGAAAATCTGAAGTTGGCAATTTAGAAAGATTTAGGTCAAGATTTTCAAACGTGACTAATGATTTTGGGGAGCCTCAACTTTTGGTGCCCAGTTTGAGAGACATTAGAGAGGCCTGATTTTCAGAAAGCGCTGAACCCATCCCCCTAAAAATCAGGCCTTTGTAAACTGTTTCATGGAGAACACCCAAATCTTGAAGTATCCAATATAAGGCCGCTTTGAAAATCTTCACTTTAGGGGCTGATCCAGTAGTCATTAGTCAATTGGAGTCTTTCCAGAGTTGTGTAATTACAGCAAGGGTCTAACTCCCCATTTATGCAAGCAACTGGACTTCTGCCTTTACAAACTTTAGCCATTACTGTATAGGATGCTCTTATGGAGGGGTTTTTTTCAACATCTTCTGAAATTAATTTGCTCATATTTCCTGTAGCGCACAGATGGCCAAATTCTGCCTATAGTTACACTTGTGTAATCCCAACGATTTAAAAAGGGGAAAATCTGATGATCCACTGGATTAGAAACATGCAGGATTCTTTAGCCATTTATCTAACCTTAGTAATTCTGGTAAGCATATATTAACATCCAACAATAAAGTAAATAGTGCTCTTTGGAATTACTTTCCTGCATTATACAGTGAAAGCTTAGCTGTAAACTATCATCTTTAATCTAGGACACTATACTTTTTACTTGATTGTATTTTTACATTGTAAATTATCAGGGGGGAAATTGTTCCTAGAATTGGGTTGCAGGGGTTTCTGAGCCGGTGCTGGGATTTCATTAAGCTTCTTTAATTAAAAATTAACAGTCAAATCTTATGGGACAAACAGCTTCATTTTTTATACATTCTGGCAAAAAAATGCTGAACAGGCCAACAAATACGATCTGAAAAATTATCCTGGACTTGTTAGTAGACATGTACTTAGTAACAAAAAGTCCAGGGCTTGCTTCTCAAAGAAATCCTATCAGCAGGACAGAATTAAATTGGAATTCAAAACCGCTTTATATTAGGATCAGATTGTGCCATCTGATGCATGCATGTAATTCCCATTCAAGTCACTGGGAGTTGAGACAGGGCATTTGAAGGAAGAATTTATTCCTTTGAAGTTCCTTATGAAAAAATTCCTGAACACTGTCAGTGCTTCGAGTGCCCTCTGCAGAGTGCCATTCATGGGATGCACATCTGGTACAGCTCTGATAATGGACCCTTTGATAACAGTGCTGCTGGAGCATGCTCACACCCCATCATGCCCCTTTCCTCCTGTTTGTGAACATTCGGAGGGTGAGGCTATGTAAGAGGTGTGGATGCTCTGGCTGCTTCAGTTCCTTTCAAAATCCAGCTGGCAGATCAGGAAGCATTCTAGGTCCTTGGCCTGAATTCTTATCCTTAGGTGGTGCCTTTTACGCCTTTATCCTTCTCATTAGATTAGGTTTTAGTATAAAGAGTTAGATTTTTAGTGTTAATGATCGGTTTTATTTCCTTTAAAAAGAAACAATGTATTTTAAACAGTTGTTTGAATAGTTTGTGGTTAGAACTTTGGTTCTGCTATTAGGATCCGATGGTGGATCTGAAGATTAAGAGGCCAGAATTCAAGAGGCGTGCCTCATGTCCCTTGTTTTCTCTGGCATTGGATGCTCACAATGATGCCTAACCTGCCTCAGGGAGAGAGAGACTCCCTCCAGAAGCTCAGTCTGTAGTATTTTCACCCGGAGGGTTTGGAATGAATGTCAGAATAGACTTCAAGCAGTGCATCTGCAGGAAGCTCTGGCAACCAGGCCTTTCAGATCTGACACATCTCTTGGACACATGAGCGAGCATAGACCAGCATCATCTCCTGATACTCCTAGGGAGAAGAATCTGGAGAAAACTTTGCAGAAGGTTTCAAATTCCAAGAAACCTGTAGTACCCAAGAATGATCTTAAACAATTGGATCCAAGATTGAAAAGCAGAGAAACCACACAGGTGAGAGCCTCTGTCAGCCGAGTCAATACATGGGAGGGACACGATTGGATCCGGTCACTTTGGGTCTGGGAAAAGACAGTGCACAAGAAGGAATCTGTCTGCAGAGCCAAAAAGCACACTCAGTGGATGTTACAGAGCCATTATCTATGGACCCTAGACCATCAGATCTCCTATAGTAAAACAGAAGGATTCTGGTCTTATAATGAAGCAGACAATGAACATTTTGGATATTCTGAATCCAGCTCTCCATTCCAAGCCTACTCAACAACTGGCCTTGATATTTGTGACTCCTATCCATCCAGATCTGCAATGCAAACTTAACTTAGAAAAGAACTTTAGATCCCCATACTATTGATTCTCCTCCAGAGAAGAGAAGAAGAGTGGAGAAGCTTCATGAATAACCACCTCATGTTTCTATGGGTATCCTGGTAAGATGTTAAAGACCTATTCTGTCCCTGAGATCACTGATCTCTCATCTGCTATTGGAGTTGAATCCAAGGTTGAATCCTCAATCAGAAGTGGAGTCTGAGCACCTAGTCAGCCAGATAGGGCTTTTCATAAGGACAGATATTCTGCAAAACAAACATGCAGAGGATCCATACCATGACAGATACCGTGAAATGGAACTGGGCATAGATTTCTGGGTGGATTAGCATGTATCCCTTGGGCTAGATGGCCCTTTCCCAGACATTCCTCAAAAAATCGCTATTCTACTAGAAATCTTCCCTCTCTAAGAATGCAGGCAAAATTTCCATAATCAGATCTGACACTCCTGGATTTGTCTAGAATATATAAATAAAGAGCAATTACCTATCATCATACCAGACACACTCTCAGAAGGGGGGGGGGCAGAGATGCCTGAGGAATAGAAGCAAATGGATCCTGAACTGAGAATGCATTATTATTTCACAGATTAGTTGACAGGATGGCAGATGCATTGAAGATCCCCTCTGTGACAGTTGAGACTTCAAACCAATCTTTGGCATCATTGGCTCTCCATCCAAAAACAGAATTACACTTCTGGTAAGTCTGTAGCAACCGCCAAAAGCAGTATCATCTACTCCTGCTTCTGCTCAGTCAGTGAAAAAAATGGTGGATAAATTATACCAATTGCCACATGAAAGTTTCTTGTTTTTTCACACTTGCCTAGAGGCTACTGTCCAAAGGTTTTAGAGTGGTTAGATTCACTCCACACCTTCTGAAAAAGCAAGAAGGCTGGATGGGATGGGCAAAAAGGTATTTTCTTCTGCTATACTTGGTATAAGAGTGGCTAATTATCAAGTTGTTGTCACATGAGCGAGCATAGACCAGCATCATCTGCTGCTGATACCATTTCTGGGAAAAGATGATGGTATTTGTACAATCTTTATGAAGGACAGCTTATTGCAAAACATGGGTTAAGGGGTTTATTTGTTTGCCTCAGACACTTTTGCCAGAGCAGCTGCTTCTGCCACCTCTCTCAGATGATATGCATGGCTTAGATCATCAGACTCCCTCCAGAAACAAAGACTAAACAGATGAGGTCCGTGAGAGGATGAAAGATACGAGATCTATAGCCAGCTCTTTTGGGAAGATACCAACAGCTCGGAAGACCTGGTGCACCATTGTTCAGATATCGGAGGAAACAATAACTATCAGTGCACTTACCGAGAAAAGAGATTCAGGTATACCTGTACTTAAAACTGGCTAATCAAAGCATCATCAGAAGAAAACTGTATTGGGAACCATGGCTTACACATGCACTTATTCAAGAAGTTAGACCTAAGGATGAACTGGGAGAAATCACTATTGAGACTTGCACAGAGGATTCCTGTCATAGGGGCAATACTGGACTCCCACATTGGCAAAGCATTCCTGACAAAAGAAGGACTTGCAAAGATTCAAGCAGCTATAGTCCTGCTGCACCAATTCTCAGTCATCTTTTCAGACTAATGGACCCTATATCCTCAGCCACATCTATAACACCTTACACCTGACTCAAAATGAGGTGTCTCCAGCACTCGCTGGCAAAGAATAAGAGACAGAACTTAGACAGTATGTTTGTATCATTGATCATCCTGAAGGCTAAGGTTTTGTCACGGTTATTTTTTGTAAAAGTCACGGGCAGGTCACAGGCAAAAAAGAAAAATTTACAGAAGCCCTGACCTGTCCCTGACTTTTACTAAAAATATCCCTGACAAAATGGGAATTTGCGGGTCCCCACACCACCTGAAGCGGGGTGGCCGCTCCAGGGGTCCCCCTCTGCCCATGGGTGCCAGGAGCTGTGGGGTGCCCCCGACTCCTATGTCAGCCAGGAGCTGCAGGGTACCCCTGCCCCAACTGCAGGGGCACACAGTGGCTGGGATCTTGGGGTTCCCTCACAGCCGCAGCAGCTGGGAGCTCAGGGATTCCCCCGCAGCCGGGAGCACTGGGGTTTCCTGACGCCTGCAGCTGCGGAGAGCTCGGCGGTTCCCCACTGCCAGTGGCTGCCGGGAGCTTGGGGGTTCCCCCGCCTGTGGTGACCAGGAGTTCAGGGGTTCTCCCACCACCAGCAGCTCTGGGGGTTCCCCCACCGCCCATGGTGACCAGTAGCTGTGGGGTTCCCCCACCACTGGCAGATCCGGGGGGGGGTCCACTGCCCGCAGCATCCAGGAGCTGTGAGGATTCCCATGGAGGCCGGGAGCTGCAAGGTACCCTGTTGCCCGCATCAGCTTGGCACTCCAGGGGCTGCCAGAAGTGGCGGGGTAACCCGCGGCTCCCTGCCACTGCAGGAGGTGGGGGACCCTGCAGCTCCCAACCACTGCAGCCTGAAGTCATGGACATTGCTTTGACTCCAAGAGGCTCATCCAGAGGTAGACCTCTTTGAAACCAGCAATATGCTCAAAAACAGGAAAAGAACACTAATCCATCTTGGATGCATTCCTGAAAAGCTGGAGAGAGGGTCTTCTCTTTCCCCCATTTCCCCTCATCCAGAAAGTGATAAGAAAGACAAAACAGGACAGAGCCAAAGTAATTCTGGAGGCTCATGGCCTAGTTCCCAGACCTCTTTCATCTATGGAAGGGGGTTTTGTCAGTCTTTCCCTTTTATTCTAGATCTGTTGATTTTAAACAGAATGGAAGTCTTGTCACCCAGACCTATATTTGCTACACCTGATGGACTGGGATAGACTGAGAGCAATCTACCTCTCTAGAGGTACATGTCCTATTTATCTGGAGAAGAGAATCAACGTGTGAGTTATAACCTGAAATGGAGCAGGTTTATTCTCTGGGCAAAAAGTAATAATGTCGTCCTAACCACAATTCCAGATCTGCTACAGCTGAAACTTTTAGGTCTCACTATCATCAGTTAAGGTGCATTTGGCAAACATGTTGATGCACTACACTCTTAATGATAACAAATCTGTATTCATATCTGAGTCTGTTAAGTGATTTATGAAAGGGCTAACATCTACCCAAAGTCCCTTCTGCGGTATGAGACCTCAGCATGGTCAGCTGATGAATCCTCCAGTTGAACCAATGAGAGAATGTTCTTTATTTCATATCTCAAGTTAAAACAGTTTTCGCTATATCAGTAACATCTGCTAGAAGAGTGAGTGAACTACACACCCTCAGCACCTCCCCCACCCCCTCCCATTTTACTGTTTTTCATAAGAGCAAGGTGATGCTAAACCCTCATCCAAAGTTCCTGCCTAGGGTGATATCTGAATATCACATTAACCAGTCAGGTAACCTGCCAGTGTTTTTTCCAAGGCCACATGTACATGCAGGAGAAAACAGGCTTCATACTTCAGATGCAAAAGGACTTTAGCTTATTTTCCTAATAGGACTAGCCAATTCAGGAGGTCCTATGCTGACAAGAAAAAAGGTCAAGCAATCACATCTCACTATCAAAATGGGGTAGGATGTGCATTCACAAAGCTTACACTTTAGCTTCAGTCCCTGTTGCTGAAGGAATTAGGGCACGTTTCGCTAGAGGGCTAAGATGTCTTCAGTGGCATGCCTTAGGCATATACCACTTATAGGCATCTGTAGGGTGGCAACATGGGGTTCCGTGTATACATTTATAAACCACTGTTTTTTGGACTTAGCAACCAGATTGGATGCTCAGTTTGGCAGGGCAGTACTTCAGTCCCCTTTAATTTGTACTCTGTGCCCCATCTTTCACAAAGGGGAGTAAAACTGGTCCAACTACCCCATGAGTGTGAACGTGCAGAGGACACTCAAAGAACTCCAGTAACAGGTGAGTAGCCTCCATTTTTTTCATACTGTGTTTAGCACGGCCTGTGACTGCTAAACTCTGTTGCCAAAGAAAATAAAAGAATGATGTGGTGCCATTGGAAAAGGTTAAGCACCACAGAACATATTGGAAGCCCTCTCCCATTTAGGCATGTAGGCCTGTTGAAACACATTATATTCCCCGGGAAGTTATGGCCCCAGGGCTGAGCATTCATGACCAAGTTTCTTTTACAGTATTTAATGATAGTTAGATTAACCATAAGGAAGAATGCTATGCTGTGTAATTCTGTAAAAATGCCAAACAAGCCAAAGTGCCGCGTGAAAGGCCAAAGCATCAGAAATAGTGTTTAGGCAACTAGGGTTGCCAACTTTCTACCTGCACAAAACTGAACCCCCTTGCCCCACCCCCTGCCCGGCCCCTTCTCTGAGGCCATGCCCACCACTCACTCCATCCCCTCCTCCCTCTGTTGCTCACTCTATCCACCCTCACTCACTCATTTTCACTGGGATGGCTCAGGGCGTTGGGGTGTGGGAGGGGGAAGAGGGCTCAGACTGGGGGTGCAGGCTCCAGGGTGGGGACAGAAATTAGGAGTTCAGGACATGGAAGGGGGCTCCGGGATGAGGCAGTGGGTTGGGATGCGGGAGGGGTGAGGGCTCCAGCTGGGGCTGCGGGCTCTGGAGTGGGGCCAGGGGTGAGGGATTTGGGGTGCAGGAGGGGGCTCCAGATTGGGACCAAGGGGTTTGGAGGGTGTGTGGGGGATCAGAGCTGGGGCATGGGGGTCGGGCCCAGGACGGGGTCAGGAGTGCAGGCTCTGGGCAGCGCTTACCTCAAGCAGCTCCTGGAAGAAGCGGTATGTCCCCCCTCTGGCGCCTACACGGAGGCACAGCCAGGCAGCTCTGAGTGCAGCCCTGTCCGCAGGCACTGCCCCCGTAGCTCCCATTGGCCGTGGTTCCCAGCCAAAGGGAGCTACGGACCCGGTGCTTGGGGCAGGGGCAGCATGCGGAGCCCCCTGGCTGCCCCTATGTGTAGGAGCCAGACCAGGGACATGCTGCTGCTTCTGGGAGCCGCACTAAGCCATGGCAGGCAGGGAGCCTGCCTTAGCTCCTCTGCGCTGCCGACCAGACTTTTAGCAGTCTGGTCAGCAGTGCCGACCGGAGCAGCCAGGGTCCCGTTTTGACCAAGGCAGCAAATAAGCTCTGGGATGTTGTGAAACCACCTGTGTCATGTGGCTTATGATCCTATTACTTGCACTGCTTAGGAACCAAGAACCTTAAGATTCTGGGTGAGTCTGCCTGATTTGTGCTAGGGCACTGACATCCAAGCCTAAGTATCCTGCATGATGATGATACCATCAGTGGAAAAACTGTTTTTGGCATGTTGTTGGTAATAAATGAAAAATGTTTCTGTTTAAAAATACACATATGATGCTTTGATATGAGGTTGAATTGTATGACCAGAAGAAATATGGGGGACTGACTAATCTCTATTACAGCAGTGGTCAGTATGTTGTTAATACAAAATCATGTATTAAAATTGAATAATTTTCTGGTCCCACAACTTATTTCTTTATCTCTGAAAACAACCTAGATTTTTCAGTAGGTGGTGACAATGTAGCCAGGTTGGTCCCGAGATATTAGAGACACAGGGTGGGTGAGGTAAGAGGTTTTCGTGGACCAACTTCTGGTGGTGAGACCTGAAGAAGAGCTCTGTGTTAGCTTGAAAGCACCACCAGATGTTGGTCCACTAAAAGCTATTACCTCACCCACCTTGTCTCTCTAGATTTGTCAGGGACGGCAGGAGTTCCAGATTCCTTCAAAGATGTGTAACCCTTCTGCCCGTCAGAGTTGGCAGCAACAAGGGCCGGGTTCAGTATCTAGGGGATCCATTCCAATAGCACAATGCAAACCGGCTCGAGCCCCCACCCAGTGACCTGGGACAAATATATACCACCCCCGCTGGGCGCCTCCAAGAGGCGATACTTCCCCTCTCGCAAGCACATAGTCTGAGTGTAGCAAAAGCCTTTTAATAACAGAGAGAAACAATGTGGCATTATGTTGGGGAAACACCACCAACAGGATTCATAACACAACCCATGAGCAAAAAAAAACCCACCCCAAGCAAATTGGGGCATGCCCTTTTCCCTTTGGTTCTTGAGTCCAGCAACCCCAAATCACCCAAAGTCCCAAAAGTTTCTGTGCCTGGTCAGGGCAGCCCCAGAGTTCGAAAGTTTATCTGCGGAGCTTTACCTCCCACCCTGGGTGGAAATGGGACGGGGGTAAGAGGCACCTTACATGATCTGAAGCTGACCGCCCCATAGCTCCATAGCAGCGCTCCGCTCCGCCAGCCACCCCACGAACTCCTTCGCTCAGCTGCGCTCCGCTCCGCCAGCCGCCCCACGAACTCCTTCGCTCAGCTCCACGGCCCACAAGCAGCTCCTGCCATCCACAAACTGCTCCACCAGCCGGTCCGCAAGGCACTCCAGCCGGCCCGCCAACCGTTCCACAATATAGCTTCAGGCTCCCCCACTACTTAACACAACACTCAGTGATTTCAGCTCTTAGGTGAATTCAGCTTGTAGTAGGGGAGCCCCAGTGCTGGTGCACTGTCAGCCCAAAGTGAGCTCAGCAGCCTGTAACTAGACTTCTAATGAAATCAAAATTAGCTCTGATATTCCACAGTGGAGAGAGGAGGAAGTGCAATTAGCATGTAAGGCCCTCACCAAGGGGCCCATGCCACCAAGTATTAATACTTATCCCCAGCCTCTCTCCATTCACACAGTTTTGGAACCCATGACCCTTGCCTAGCGAGTGCTACTTAGTTGATGGTGAATCCCTCCATCATAACAAAAGGCCACGTACAGTTCCAAGCACAGTTCCCATAATCAGGGTAATAATTTATTCTTCCTGCCCCAATAACAGAGACACTGGGGCAGCCAAAGTGACCATTTGGGCAGCTATGGTCTCATTCTAGGCGTGGTGGGTGTGCCTATGCAAATGAGATTGGCCCCTGAAGTTCTTTTCCACAACTTGCCACACCTCACCACCAGATGTCAGGGTGGAGCTCATCCTGACACTGCTTACATCTGTTTATCTTGTGCAATGTGTATGGCACTCACTTGAAGCAATTCTACCATAGATTTAATCTATTCTTCTGTTATTTGGGGATTCTTATATAACTGACTGCTTCACCCTCTCCTGTGGAGATACCTCAGAGGTGTAGCTTGGGCAGGGGAAAATGCCAGTCAGGTCTCTTTATGGGTTCCCCAAATCATTCTTTAATTAGGCAGAAACTATTCCCAAACACTTAGTGGATCCCGGGGAACCCAAGCTGCCATTTTTCTTTTTGTTAATGGAAAATAAAAAAGCTAAAAGCTGCGGTCACAGACAGTAAATACCCCATACCCAGGTGCTAGGTTTGCACTTTTTAAATGTCTTTTGAGAGTGTGCTGTGGTGGGCAAAAAGGGATGGAAGAGAGAACTTTTTAGGGCTCAATGCTGCCTCTCAGGGGTCTGAGCTGTGCTATGGTGTAGTCAGAGGTGCACCACCACCTGAGCAATGTCAAGGAATGCTGATGCAATGAAAACAACTTTTCAGAATGGGCAGCCAACAGACACCCTTCCTCCTGCGCAGGCTGCTTGATGGGAGCCGTGGCCTTTTCTAAACCAAATACCACTCCTCCCCCAGGGCCCCCAGCAGTACTAAACTCCTTCCCACAACTTGCACTCCTAATGCTTACACGTTTGCCCCATGCATGAGTACATTGGAATGGGGAAAGGTGTCCTGCATCTTTGTTGCCTCCAACGCGTCCCTGCTCAAGCAGCTGTAATTTAGTCCTTAGCATTGATGTTATTGCTAGATAAAGATAACAGTACAAATGGATTGTTTATAGTGAGCTGATAAAACTGTTCCATTTTTAAACTGGCAATCACACTAGTTACATTATACTTAAAGCTGAGATTTTGCTCTAGGCTGAGTGTGCTGTGGTAAGTATATTGTGGGACAACACTTTAAGTTAACGGTGATCTGTTCTATTTCCAATCAAACTGTTTTGTTTCCAGCAGGAGGCTCTCTGCATGCCTTACTGGAAGTTAAAATGTAAAGCAGGCAATCACTTAAACGTGCTGCACATTTCCTTATTTTTCTCTCCCAAGAGGCTGAAGCGGAACACAGCCAATAAAAGGTGTACCAACTCATTTTGTTTTCCTATTGAGTTAATGGTATAAAATCCCACTTACTGTGTCATAAACATTTGGAGTGCTAAAATGTGTTATTTTGCAGCACACTGTAAAATTTCTGAACTAGAGGAGGGAACTCAGAATCAGTAAAGGGAAGATATATACAGCGGTGTGTTTCTGTATAATGAGAGGCTGGGTACTTTCTGACTTAGTCTATATAACTGTCTTCATTTGCTGAGGAAGTGAAAAATGGAAAACCTTTCCAAAATCCTAGAATGAGCTCTTTCTAGGGATACCAACTCTTCATAAAATTAAGTTGCCATTAAAGAAACATTCTTTAGTCAAAATGTGAGACTAAATGCAATTGACTGAAGCCTCGCTGTTTTGATCACACAAAGCCCTTAAATCCAAGGGGCTGTAGATACTTTTGGTACTCGCTACCAGTCATTGTATGGCATCTGCCAGTGTCTTAAAGACATGTTCTAATTAGAAACACAAACTAAGATTGTGGTTACCTTGCCCGTGGCTTTATTTGCATGCATTTAATCTTGCAAAAGTTAATTTGGTTCCAGAATGATTTGAATAAAACTGGAGGAGGGAAGAATATGGTAACTTTGTTATATCGTCCCAAGAAGAGAGATCTGGATAGTGTCTGCAATGAATTAATGTTATAGGCACTCTACAGCCCTGCCTGGTTACCTGTCATGAAGGATGTTAAGGCATGGTTTTCTGGTCATCTTGCACTTTCTCTTTTTAAAAGATCGCTGAATGAATTTAGTGTACATAAAAGTGAATGATTAGTATAACTGGCTTAAACAGCATAGCCTTCCTCCGTGAAAGCGTTCGCATACAGCTCTGCCAGTGGAGAGTTTCTTGAGCAGAGACAGCCAGCCATGACAAACTGGGTGACAACTTTGTGAGCTACACAACTACGAATTAAAATAACATGATGAAACTCATGTTCACGGTGATCTGGCCAGTGATTAGAATTCAGGACTATAGAGGTGAAAGGCACTAGTCTACCATGTCCCCAAATTTACAGGTTTTGTATGTAATGTTACTTAAAGCTGCTTAAAAAAGCACTGTGGTGTAATGGTTAAAACACAAGAACCAAGTCAGGAAATCTGGTTCCACGAGTGATTCACTGGTCATTCCTGCCCTCCCTGCTCCAGTGAATACTTCAGTATTTCATACAAAGTAGAACAGCTTCAGCAGGAGTGACTGAGATTGAGACATGAGTTAGGCACTGGGCATCAGCACTGAGAGGGCATTGCACATGCCCACTAGCAGAAATTTGCAACCAAGGAGCCTTTACCAGGGGGAATTGAAGCACCTATGTGGTAGGTGACAGCTGAATAGGGGGTTGAAGGTTTAAATTTTGGATCTAGCCTCCTGGTTTTTTAAGTACCTGCAGCATTAGGCAGAAGCTGAGAGGTAGTTTGTGAATGCCAGCAGTGCCCGTTGGAATTCGGTGCTTACCTAGCCCTTTTGGTGCTTAAGTTCCCCTTATGAATCTAGCCCTTAGAGCCTTGTAGCTGCTGAGTTACACCCTGGAGTAATAGCTTAGGGGCTGTTACATTCCCAGAGCAGTGTGTGTTGTGACTGCACACACCCCTCCCCGCTAATGCCAGGTACAAAGTGACACTGGTTCTAAGCCATCTGAAGATTCCTGGCCTAGAGGAGGAAGCTTACAGCACTTTTAAATCCATTTTCGCTGCTGCAGTGGCATAGAGAGGTCTGAGCCTAAGCCAGGCTCTGGCCCTTGGAGTGGCTAAGGAAGAGGAAAGGCTCAGCCATTAGAACTTAATGGGTGTTTTACTGATCTGAGACCATTACCTTCTGCATTTGGCTAATATTTCTATCACCTACATTCAGAACATTATAGTCTAATTCAAGTACCTGGAATCACCAGCGCCTTTTAATGCTACAATCAGACATCCCAAATTAAATTACCTGTGTTTTCGATGGCCATGTCAGTACTCTAATGAAAGTGCAACAGCACAAGCAAGATGTAGGCAGTAACACAGAGAGCGAGAGAAAACCACAGTTAAGTAGTGCAAGGTATAGGACGGCCAAAGGATATGAGATGATAGGAATTTATTTCCTCCAGCATATTTAATAGACTGAATTGGGATTTGCTGAAGGATGGGGGAAAGGCTTGGCACACTGAGGGGGCTATAGAAAGCAGACCACTGAAAGGGGTGAGATAGGATGGGAGATGGTAACCAGTTGGGCAAGCACATGAAGACGGAATAAAAATATTCCATGATGGGAGCTCATTTTAACTTTACAGGAAAATTATTCCTACAAAATAATAAACATGGAAATGGATTGATGTGGACATAGCATCTGATCCAACTCTCATTAAAGGCAGGATAAAGTCTCCCACTGACTTAAATGGGACCTACATGTAGGCTAACAATTATTCCTAATCGAGTTGGAAGGGCCTTTGCCCATTATCTAGTTCAGGGGTAGCCAATAGGTGAATTGGAAGCCAAATCCGGACCACCAGCCGCTTTTCAACTAACCACCAAACTTTTTATTTACTTTTTGTCATTATTGTTACTATTTTTGTATTATTTTCTTTGGAGTCTGGACCTTGGCTATACAAGTCTGGACCTTGACAAAAAAAAATAATTGATTATCCTGATATAGTCAATCTCCCTGCGTTGTAAGCCAGTGTGTTTGGCTAAAGCATTTCTAACAGTTTATTTATAAGCATTTCTATAGAGTGCATCATCATAGTATTCAAGTGCTTCTGGTTTATAGTCTTGTAAATTCCAACCCCCTGCTACTTTCAAATTTTTGTTTATAATTAGACTTTACCTGAAAATAGAATCTGCAAACAATCCTAGAGATCTCTGTAACATCTGACTATTGCTATCTGAGAAAACTAACTGAAGATTAAAATCCTCTCTCACAAATCCATACTGCAACAACTCTCAGAAACAAAATGTTCCTTTCTTGTCCAGGAGCAGCTCTTAAAGATTTGAATATATCAAGCAGGAGGGGCGGGGGGGAGGGAAGCTCAGGCTCTCACAAAAACCTAGTTCCATTTTATATTTCAGACATCATTTACAGTTACCTGAAATCAGCTACATTTCTTTTCAATTCAGACAAAAGTAAAGCCAACAAGATACTTTCAAAAGACTTCATGCTGTGCAAATTTGCTAGAATAAATGTATTAAAGTTAGAGATCAGCTGTGTGCTCACCTAAAGTATATCTTTGCTGCAATTAAACACCTGCTGCTGGCCCACATCAGCTGTCTTGGGCTGTCAGGGTTTGTGCTGCAGGGCTGTAAAATTGCAGTGTGGACTGTTGGACGTGGGCTGCAGCCCACACTCTGGGGCCCTACTAGGGGAAGAGGGTCCCAGAGCTTAGGTTCCAGCCCAAGCCCAAATAACTACACCACAGGTTTATAGCCCTGCAGCCTGACCCTGAGTCAGCTGTCAGAGGGCAGCCACTGGTGTTTAACTGCGGTGTAGATATCCCCATATAGTGCAGGCAGGCTACTCCACATCCTTCTCGGAGGACCCAGTAGACTAATAACCTTTAGCTACAATGGAGTGGTGTGTTCCACAAGAAAACACACACACATCGACGCACGGTATATTAGTAAGGAACAAACTGAGACACACACAGTAGCTTTTAGAGCAGAGGTGGGCAAACTATGGCCCGCAGGCCACATCCGGCCACAGGACCATGCTGCCCGGCCCCTGAGCTCCTGGCTGGGGAGGCTAGTCCCCGGCCCCTCCCCTGCTGGCCACCGCCCCCCCCCCCCGGCAGTTACACTGCCACGTGGGCAGCGCGGCTTGCGCCCACCCACCTTCTAGGCTTTCCAACAAGCCTGTCCTGCTGCTCTGAGCAGCCTGATAAATGGGTGGGGGGAAGGGGGAGCAGGAGGTCCCAGGGGCCTATCAGGGGATGGGATGGGGCGGTCAGATGGGGCGGAGGTTTGGGGAAGGGGGCGGTCAGGATACAAGGAGCGGGGGGGGGGCGTTGATTGGGGGTGGGGTCGTGGGGGGTCGAGAGGTGGGGGGGGTGGATAGGGTGTAGGGTCCTGGGGGGCAGTTAGGGATGCGGGGGTCCCAGGAGGGGGCGGTCAGGGGACAAGAAGCAGGGTGGATGGGTCAGGGGTGGCGGGGGTGGTCAGGTCGGTCGGTGACAAGGAGCAGGGGGGCTTAAATAGGGGATGGGGTCCCGGGAGGGGTTGGTCAGGGGACAAGGAGCAGGGGGCTTGGATGGGTTGGGAGTTCTGAGGGGGCGGGAAGTGGGAGGGGGCGGGGGGACCAGGCTGTCTGGGGAGTCACAGCCTTCCCTACCTGGCCCTCCATACCATTTAGCAACCCTGGTATGGCCCTCAGGCCAAAAAGTTTGCCCACCCTGTTTAGAGCATTACTAATCACTAAGGCAGCGAATTTACATTTCTCTCTGGGGGAGAAGTTTCCGCTTACATTGCTCAGACTCTTCCAGTGTATGCAACTGCTTCTTGAACAGGCCTTAGCTTGTAGCTACATGTATGCTTCACAGGCAGGCAGTTCACTGGCTAAAGTTTAGGCAATCAAGGCACATGCTTACACTCCTTGACTGCAACAGAACGTGAGGGTGTGCTTAATGTGCGCTGTGGAATCTGAGCCTTGGGGCAGATGCACAAAGGGACTTAGGCACCTGACTGTCACTTCAGGGCCAATGGGGCCTGCAGCGATACACACGTTACACGTGGTTGCATACAACTGTCAGGGCAGCAGTTTCAGCTGTACCGAGGCATGCTCAGCCCGGCAGGGCAGCGCAGCGATGGCGAGTAACGCTGCACCTGGGTGGGCTGGGCTGGAAGGTGAAGGCTGACCATAGCACAGTGGGTGAGGTACTGGGGCCAGCGGCTGCAGTGGATATGACGCCGCAGGTTTTGGTGGTGACACTTAGGAGCTTGCCAGCTCCCCCGGCACTGGGCTTGGCCGCTGCCATGCTTTGGCCCTGCGCCATTCGTGGTGGGGGACTCTGTTTTGTTTCCTTGCTCCAAGCAGGCGTTTTGCTGGAGAAGAAACTTTGAGCTGCAACAGCCAGAGGGACTGTGCCTGCCATGTGAAGAAGTTCTGGGGTGTCCCTGGCTAAGGCCAACATTTAGACACCACTGGCATTCACAAACCCCTGGTCAAACTCAAACGTGCATCGGCGCTGACTCCGTGAGTGCTCCGGGGCTGGAGCACCCATGGGGAAAAAAATGCTGGCAGCCCCCCCATCAGCTCCCACCCACTGGCCGCCCAGCGGATCAGTGCCTCCCCCGCTCCCTCCCGTGCCTCCTGCCCACTGCAAAGGTGTTTTGTGGCATTCAGGGAGGCTGGGTTGAGGAAGGAACGGGGACACAGTGTGCTCCGGGGAAAGGGGCAGAATTGGGCTGGAAGAGGTGGGGTGGGGCAGGGGTAGGAAGAGGCAGGGCGGAGGTGGGGCCTTGGGGGAAGGGGTGGAGTCGGGGCAGGACCTGGAGCAGAGCTGGGGATCGAACCCCCCCTCCCAGCCCCCGGCAGTTTGAAAAGTTGGCACCTGTGCTAAAGTGCATAGGGCACAGAGCTACAAAGGTATTTAGGTGCCAGGCTTCATCTGCACAGTGATCCACAAAACACTCACCTCACCCTTTAGGTGCCTAACGTCACTTGCGGGGGGGCTATGATTTCAAGATAAAAGTTTCCTTTGTGGATTCAGGCCTTGGTACCTATGTTTCTGCCTTTAAAAAATCCTAAGATACCTAAATTTCAGCAGGTAGGGATGGGTCCAGCCACTTCAGCCTTGACATCGCTGAGCAGCAGGAGTCACAAATGACAGCTCCCCGCATCTTGGGCCCAAGCTGGTAGGTGTGGTCAGAGCCCCTCTAAAACAGGCAAAGTAGGTGGTGGCATGCTTTCAACTTTTAGCTGACTGGTTAGAGCGCTCACCCAGGATGTAGGAGGCCCCCTCTGCATGCGGTCAAGTTGAACTTAGCTCTCCCAGGGGAGTGCCCAACCGTTGCTGGAGCTGCTCAGCTGTATCAATAGGTACATTGAATTGGGGCAGAAAGAGTGAGAATGGCTGTATAACCTAGTGGTTAGGGCACAGCCCTAAGTGGGAGAGAGAGGTTCCAGCAGTACTGGATTTACCATGGTGCCACTGGCACCTGCTCGTCTCCCCCCCCTCCCCCCCACCCGCTCTCTCCTGTGGGGGCAGATGCTGCTGGCTCCTGCTGCAGCAGGGCAGGCTCCACCAGCAGCTAAGCTCCCCCCCCAAGCCTCTTCCCCCCAGCGTGCTACGTTCCCACCCCGCCCCCTTCCGCCGAGCAGCTGTTTGTTGGAGGGAGGGGGAAGAGTGGCACACTTGCTGCTCCAGCAAGGAGGAGGAGAAGCGGTGGGGGGGCAGGGCCTTGGAGAAGGGGGTGGAATGGGGGCATAACCCCTCCAGCCCCCTGCCATGAGCACCCCCATGACCCCAGCCCCGGCCCTCTGGCCTGACCCCGGCACCCCCCCTGCAACCCCTCACACCTCCCCTGCCCTGACTCTTGCACCCCCCCCATAGATACCCATCCCCCCACAACCCCGTGCCCCGACTCCTGCACCCCCACCCCCCCACATCCCCAATGGGCGCTCCTGCACACACACACCCCATTCCCACCTGCGCCCCTCACCCCAAACAGGAGCTGCCCCAGGTAAGCACTCCGCACCCCAACCCTGAGCCCCCTCCCTCCCCCTAGCTCCTGGCCGGACCCCAGCGTTCTTTTAATACAGCGCTCTTCTCCAAAGCACTTGACACTCGTTAGCTAACGGTACAAACAATATTTGGAAAGATCATTACGTGTCCGTCGAGACCCTCCGCGATTTTCAAGTGCTCTGTGGAAAAGTAAGTTAGACTACAAGAACAATCAAGGTACACTTTATTTCCATTTCCTATTACTTACAGGAGGAGGATGAAGAAAAAAAGAATGAAAAACGGGGGGGGGAGGGGCGGGGTGCGGGGAGAAGAGCGAATGTTCTTTTTCTTGGCTGGGTCCCAAGGAGGGGGCCCCAAAAATGAAGCTGAGCAAGGCTGCGGGGGGGCACTAACTCTAAATCTACCACTGGCTGTCATGTCACCTGGGCTGGGGACACTGTGTTGACTGACCCCCACAGTCTCCAACCTACCTGGGCAGTACAGCAGACATGGCCCTGCCTACTAGCTCCTCTCCAGGTTGGTCCTGGCAGAAGTCACCAGAGTCAGAGACTGCCTGAACTATGACCAGGGAGACTGGCTGGATTCCCCTGACGCTTGCTTGGTGCATGGGGCTCTCCAGAAACGTCGTAGTCCGCAGTGTGTACTTCAGGAAGTGAGGGCCGCCCACTCTCCACCCCAGGCCCTCCGGACCTTTTCATCAGGCCCCTGCCCCATGGACCCAAACGCCCCCCCCCCCCCCCCTTGTACCCCTTCACTGTGAGCCGGCTGCATGACTTGCAGCCAGTTCGTTTCCAGACCGTGCCAAGGAAACATCTATACACGATTGTGCTCCACACCCTTCACTTCCTCACCCTTGCATCCTGCCCCGACACAAAGTGGCGAGACCTCCTGACACTTTTAGAGGGTGAGGAACCCCAGTGGGCCAGCCTGTACTCTACCCTGGTCCTGAGGCCCACCGGGGATATCAGTTGGCGGCTCCTTCATGGGGCCGTGAGCACAGGCATGTATTTGGCATGGTTTACCCAGTCCCGGACACCTGCCCCTTCTGTGGCGTGAGGGAGCCCCTGGCACATGTTTACTTGGAGTGCGCCAGGTTGCAGCCCCTATTCCGGCTCCTCACAAATATTTTGTTACGTTTCTGGCTACACTTTTTTCCCTCACCTCCTTATCTATGCACTCCCTGTCCGTGGCCCCCACACAGCCACGAGATCTCCTGGTCAACCTCCGCCTGGCCCTGGCTAAAATGGCCATCTATAAAACCAGGGAGAGGAGGTTGGCCGATGGAGACTCCTGTGACTGTGGGGCCTATTTCTGATCCTCTGTCCGTTCACATATCCAGGCAGAGTTCCTCTAGGCAGCATCCACTGACTCTCTTGACGCCTTCGAGGAGCAGTGGGTGCTGTCTGGGGTTCTGTGCTCGGTGTCCCCGTCAGGTTCCCTTTGTTTGACCATTTGACCACACTCCTGTCCCTGTTATTTTATTAGTTGTCCCCCAAAATCACTGGGCTTCCATGTCCTGTGGATCCCCCCCCCTTTAAGCTGGGGGAGGGGGGGAAACCCTTTCGCACTTCCTGGGTCCCAGTAGGAGTGCCTCTCCACTCCCGAGCCCACCCACCATTTGCTTCCCCCTCCCCCGGCTTAAGGCTGAGCCTGTTCACTTTTAAAAATGATTGCTTGCTCCTCCCCGTCAGGATTTTCTGGCAGCCCTGTTGCAAGGTATCCAGTTTTAGACTGGAAACTCCAGTAGAAAACGGGACCTGAGTTATAGGAGTAACCACATTAGCCTCCGCTCCTTCCACTCCCAACACCCACCCCAGAGGGCTGGAAGCTGTCCTGGTGCTGCAGGGCAGCTCAGTGCAGAGAGAAATGAAGCGAATGGGCTAGAACCAGGTAGGTGCCCGCCCTTTGTGGGCAGGGGCAGGATCCTCTTTACCCCCTCCCCAGCCCTGCTGTGCTTGCAGTTTACCCCCAGCCCCTTTTACAATCATTCCCAGGGGGGGCTCAAATATGTTTGGCGCCGGGCCCACAGAAAGTTAATCCGGCCCTGGGTTCCAGGGCCCTTGCTCCAGTGAGCTAAAGGTTATACATGGGTCTCCTCCTCCTCTGTTTATTTGTGAAAACCCACTACCTGGGCTTAAGGGCCTAACTTCAAGGAAGGGTTTGTGTTTGCAAATCCTAAGTGGAGAGAGCGGTGCCGACCTCCCTCCACCCCAGCAGTAGGTGCCTAACTCCCCACTTTGATAGCTGGAGCTTAGGTCACACCCTCTCCACCTTTGCATTTCCTATTTGGAAAACTTAGCTGGCTCCCCAGCTCAGCTTCCTAGTTTCTGTGAATCCCATTTTTAGGCGCTTAACTGTTCTTCTGCATTATACGGGGAACTTGGGTGCTTAGGATTCACAAAGGTGTTTAGGCACCTAACTCCCATTGAAGTCAGTCAGAGTTAGGCACCTAAATCCTTTTGTGAATCCAACCCTAGGCACCTCACTTGTGGTTGTGAATGCCACTAAGCAGCAAGGCATTCAAGTTCCAGATACAGAAGATGCTCAAATCCAAAGACAGATCATTTCAAGTGTGACCAGCTAGTACACAAGCCTAGTCTAAAGTTAATTTGGGGAATTCTGGTTTTGTACAGACCAACACATTAGATTTTACAGATAAGACCTAACAAATTCTGCATCTTAGCAGGGGTTAGACTGGATGACCCTTGGGTCCCTTCCAACCGTATGGTTTATGAACACACTACTTCTGAAATTCCTATGAGCTTTCTGAGTTGCCAAAATAGAAGGCCAGATCATTAGATGCACTGGAGCAGTGCTCAGTGCACCAGAGACATGGGCCCGGGAAGGCTGAATTCTTGCCATGTTGAGGCTAGCAAGGGTCAGTTCCACTATGCTGGCTTTATACCATCTTGTTGCTGGCTTCATACCAGCCAAGGATACCCCTTGTTTAGGGAAATCAGAGCTGGCTTTTTTAAGCTAACATTCTGTCCCTTTGGCTCTGTGGGAATGGCCACAGATGGAAGGCAGAAGGGGGTTGAGACTATAGCATTGGTTTTGGATACCTCCATTTGATATTAAGAAAAGGGTAAAATTGCAACACCCGAGTAAAAGTTATATCTCACCAATGTTGTATGATCCTCAGCTGGTGTAAATCACCATAGCTGATTGATATCATTAGTTCAGGCTGTGGCCCCTTATCTTCGGGAAAGACAAAGGCACAAATGGCAGTTAGGTACGTAATTGTCCATGAAAGTCATTGAGAGTTAGGCCTTAACTTCCATTTGTTCCTTTGAAAAGCTCCCCCTTACACTGGACCATACACTGGAGCATACTGGTTTGGTCCTGCAGCAGCCTCAGCATTGAATCCTGCCTCCTCTCATTATGCTGCCGCCACCTTTCAGCTTCAGCCCTCTCTTCAGCCCGCCACTTACTTTCTTCAGCCCACCACCTCTCCTCCCGGTCATTTTGTGCTTTCCTGCACTCTGACATTGTCTGCCTCCACGCATTTGTCTGTGCTCTGTCAGTGTGGGAGGACAGCATGAGCTCGGAGAACATTTCATCGCGAGTGCGTTTTTTTTGCCTTCTGGTCTTCGCTAGCCTCTGGGAAGGAGAAGATCCCGTGATCCTTGAAACACATGCAGCTGGTGGAGAAAAAAAAAGGGACAGTGGTATTTAAAAAGACACATTTTATAGAACAATGGGTACACTCTTTCACGGTAAACCTTGCTGTTAACATTACATCCATAGCACATGTGCTTTCGTTCCAAGGTCGCATTTTGCCTCCCCCCCCAGCACGTGGTTAGCCCCTCCACCCTCCCAGTGGCTAACAGCGGGGAACATTTCTGTTCAGCCACAGGCAAACAGCCCAGCAGGAACGGGCATCTCTGAATGTCCCCTTAAGAAAAGCACCCTATTTCAACCAGGTGACCATGAATGATATCACTCCCCTGAGGATAACACAGAGAGATAAAGAACGGATGTTGTTTGAACGCCAGCAAACATACACTGCAATGCTTTGTTCTACAGATTCCTGAGTACATGCTACTGGCCTGGAGTGGTAAAGTGTCCTACCATGGTGGATGGAATAAGGCTGCCCTCCCCAGAAACTTTTTGCAAAGGCTTTGGGAATACATCCAGGACAGCCGCCAATGCCAGGGCAAATCAATCATTAAACATGCTTGCTTTTAAACCATGTATAATATTTTAAAAGATACACTCACCAGAGGTCCCTTCTCCGCCTGGCGGGTCCGGGAGACAGCCTTGGGTGGGTTCGGGGGGTACTGGCTCCAGGTCCAGGGTGAGAAACAGTTCCTGGCTGTCGGGAAAACCGGTTTCTCCGCTTGCTTGCTGTGAGCTATCATCTTTCTCGTCCCCAAAACCTGCTTCCATGTTGCCTCCCTCCCCATTGAAGGAGTCAAACAACATGGCTGGGATAGTGGTGGCTGAACCCCTAAAATGGCATGCAGTTCATCATAGAAGCGGCACGTTTTGGGCTCTAACCCGGAGCGGCCGTTCGCCTCTCTGGTTTTCTGGTAGGCTTGCCTCAGCTCCTGAAGTTTCACACAGCACTGCTTCAGGTCCCTGTTATGGCCTCTCTCCTTCATGCCCTGGGAGATTTTTGACAAACGTTTTGGCATTTTGAAAACTGGAACAGAGTTCTGATACCATGGATTCCTCTCCCCATACAGCGATCAGATCCTATACCTCCCGTTTGGTCCATGCTGGAGCTCTTTTGCAATTCTGGGACTCCATCATGGTCACCTCTGCTGATGAGCTCTGCATCATCACCTCTGCTGATGAGCTCTGCATGGTCACCTGCAGCTTGCCACGCTGGCCAAACAGGAAATTGAAATTCAAAAGTTTGCGGGCCTTTTCCTGTCTACCTGGCCAGTGCATCTGAGTTGAGAGTGCTGTCCAGAGCAGCCACAATGGAGCATTCTGGGATAGCTCATGGAGGCCAATACCATCTAATTGTGTCCACAGTACCCCAAATTCGACCCAGCAAGGCCGATTTCAGCGCTAATCCCCTTGTCGGGGGTGGAGTAAGGAAATCGATTTTAAGAGCCCTTTAAGTCGAAAAAAAGGGCTTCATCCTGTGGACGGGTGCAGGGTTAAATCGATTTAACGCTGCTAAATTCGACCTCAACACCTAGTGTAGACCAGGGCTATGAGAATGTGATCTACTTGGAGCATGTGTGACAGACTTCTCAGAACCTGCTAAAAGGGAAATGTCATTAAATGCATCTGAATAAAAAAGTCTCTTTTTATAATTAAAAAATTAAAAATGCATTAGAGAAACACCTCAATATGTTTATCACCCCTTCGTATAAGTTTTTATTGGTTTCACAGGCTTTACAGGTCGCATGGATAATCATACTAAAATATCAGACAAGTTATAAACATCAGTACATTAAGGAGGGTACACAGGTTCTTCTCTATTCGTTCTAAGTGGTGATCACACAGGGAACAATAAATATTTGACATGACGCTTTCCCATTTTGTGACATTTTAGTGGTCATGCAATAGTTAGCCAAGCACAGTCTATCATCATCCTTTGACCATTACTATAATCTGAGTTTTACTCCGATGTGGTGTAAGCATTTTCTCTATGAATGCATTAGTTAGGTTTATGTCAGTAAACAAAAATAACTTTCAGATTTAATACTGTAAACATCATATAGCTTCACTAGAAACTAGTACTTATGGGTAGTGGACATTATAATTACAAGTAGAGCTATACGTAAAATGGCAACAATATGAAAAGCACCAGTTTAACAAAGGCAACCAGAAGTTATTTCCAAAATGAACAAACATTAGTTCCTTATATTATTTTAAATACAAGAAAACGGTTGTATTACATTTTCTTAGAGAGAGATTTGATGAATACAAGAACTATTTTAAATTGTTTCAAATGAATAAACACTAAAACCAAGGGAACATTTTAAATACAATGGAAAGGAAAAGCTAAATAATTCTAATAAATATGCAGAATACATATAACAAATGAAGTAGCAGATCATATGGTTTCAGGTACTATATCACTGGTGATATTTATCCTTTCAGTCAGAGTCAGAATTCTCAAAGTCTTTGCTAAGTGGGGGAAAGGTGTTTAGCCCTTCTTTCCTTGCCATTCTTAGTTGTCGCAAGTGTTCCTTCATTTCCTTGGAAATGTGACAGATTCTTCCTTCTATGCCAGGCACTGCAACTACTGATGTGCTTTTATCTGTTCTTGTTTCAAAGGCTTGTGGTAAATTCATGAAATGTTAGTGCTAATTAAACTAAATTCTCTTCATGTAAACAACCTAAATGTGCATCTGACTATACTGCGAATAAGCTATTAAAATAATTAACATACTAAAAACCTGCCTTATTTATGAGTAACTGGAATTTTCTGACTGGCCCTTCATAAATTCATGTTGCACAAAGCTTACCATGAGTACTCCCTTTGCAAACCCAGAGAGCTATATTTTAATAGTGTTAGCTCAGACATCAACAAATAAGGTAAAGCACCATTCTCTTACTTGTTGAAAATATGTCAGAATCCAGGAAATAATTTTTACAGAATGTGGGCCAATCTGCTGTTGTAGCGCTTTAGATTTAAAATATATGAATCTGAGGTTAATGACTGTTCAAGGGATTAATAATGGGATGACCTACTGCCTTTCACTTTTAGGTTCCTAGTTCAAATCTTACCCAGACTGGTGGAGATTGAACGTTGGAACTATTTATTTATTTTAGATATTTTGAATGTATTCATCACTCAAATTAAGGCTAGCGCATACATTGTGCAAAAGGGACATCACACACTACCATTCTGATAGAAGACAAAGCAAAAGCAGTATAGCAGCAGGATTAGAAAGAGTAGAGAGAAAAAGGACTCTCTGACACGCTCTATATGATTTTATAAAAGTATGCTGATGAGGGTGAATATAATGTAACTAAAATATGCTTCATGCAAAAGGTCTCTTGTAAGGTATCATTACAAAGCTTATAATCTACTGAGTGTGATCATCCTATTTGTAGGAATGTATCACTTTTGTATCTGAAACTAGAAATATGAAATATAACTCTGAGGGCCTATTGTAGTTATGCAAAGTGTGGGCCATTAATGGTTGTTTGGAATCTTGATGGCTCCCATCAACCACGACAATTGACTGTGGATGGCTCTGTTTACAGGCAGGCCTTCCTGTGAGTCAGGCTGGGAGAAATGAAGGCTTGGAGTCTCACAGGAAATGTGACCATGTCACCTGGTACTGAAATCCATCTTAAACCTGGTGCTTTTCCATTGGGGCAGAGGGACAGGACCCAGAGAGACAAAGGATTCCCGCCTTGTGCCAAAGCCATATAAGGGGGTGGAACAGAACAAAGGAGACAGCCATCATGAGAAATCCCCTAGCTACCACCTGAGCTTGAACAAGGGCTGTAACCGGGGAAAGGATTGTATCCAGACTAGAAAGGTGTCTGGTCTGCTCAAGAAACTTATTGAAACATCTCTAAGGGTGAGATTTTATCTGTATTCAGTTTTTATTACTGTACTAGACTTAGACTTGCATGTTTTATTTTATTTTGCTTGGTAATTCACTTTGTTCTGTCTGTTACTACTTGGAACTACTTAAATCTTAATTTCTATATTTAATAAAATCACCTTTTACTTATTAATTAACCCAGAGTATGTATTAATACTTTTGGGGGGGGGGCAAACAGCTGTGCATACCTCTCTATTAGTGTTATAGAGGGTAAACAATTTATGAGTTTACCCTGTATAAGCTTTATACGGGGTAAAGCGGATTTATTTGGGGTTTGGACCCCATTGGGAGTTGGGATCTGAGTGTTAAAGACAGGAACACTTCGGTAAGCTGCTTTCAGTTAAGCCTACAGCTGTTAGGGGATGTGGTTCAGACCTGGGTCTGGGTTTGCAGCAGGCTAGCAGTCTGGCTCAAACCAGGCAGGGCACTGAAGTCCTAAGCTGACAGGGCAGGAAAGCAGGAGCAGAAGTAGTCTTGGCACATCAGGTGGCAACCCCCAGGGGGTTTCTGTGATCCAACCCCTCACAGACCCGTGTACATAGGAGCCTGTAGATAATGAAGAAGAGTTTGCATGTGATGTAAGAGATAGGAAGCCAACATGGAATTCAAAGAGGGCAAATAACATGGTTTGAGTGAAGGTGTGGAAGATGACTTCAGCTCTGCATTTTGGACACAAAAGAGAGTTGATTGGCTGTCACAAGGTAAGCTGCTGACAAGCTAATGGACCTGTGTTTATCCATGGGTTTAGTAAAGAGAGTGGATTTTGACAATATTAAACAGAAATGTGGTTTAATGAGAGACTGGATATGTGGGAAGAAAAAAGAAAAATGGCCAGATTTTCTGATGCATTGAAATTCTGCTTGCTACAGCAGAAGGGAGCCTATCCGGTTATGGCTCCCTGATTCTCTGTCCTGGACCCAAATAGAGCAATCTGGGGCTGCTCTACATGCACCAGCTGATAATACCTCCCAGTTTTGGATAGCCTGAGTACAGCATGCTGAAATCATGCCTCTTCTCTGTACCCAATGCAGCTATTGTGACAGGGATGGTGCGGAAAGGTGATTAGGGAGCCAGCTATGCCACCTTTATCCCCACAGCGAGGACTCCATGCAGGAGGTAGTCCCTACAGGGAGATAGGCCTGGTTTTCTCCCCTTTGTACCACCAAAATGGTGCAAAGGAAAAAGCAGGCCCTCTGAGTCCAGGAGACAAGGAAAGACAGGCAATGAAGAAGAGGGAGGGAAGGGGAGGAAAGGGATTAGAAGAAACGATAAGAGGTCAAGTTTTGGAGACAGAGTCTGAAATGGTAACTGGGCATCCAAGAGGAGACATTAACAAACGCTTTTGTCAAAATGCAGGTTTCTGTTCAAAGTAGTGTTATCTTGATACTTAAATTGTTGATTGCTAACAGTAGTTTTTTAGCTTGTGTTCCTGAATAGAGTATACAGTACTTAGGTAATACAGGAGAAGCCAGGTCAAAGCCAGAGACAATATTCCCGTTCTAGAGTTTACAGATGCTTTGTGTGATTTGAGGTTCGAAATTAGTTTGGCAGCATTAAAAATAGGGCTAATAATGCATGGAGTTTTGAGTCAGACTTTTTAGAAAATTGCTTATATTTTTTGGCATATAACTCACAGGCACATATGACAGTCTGTCCTGCCCAATTTAGAGCTATGTGGATATTTTAAAGTCCAGTTATCTTCACATTCCACAAAGTTCTCAGGATTAGATGGACTGGACAAAAAAATATATAGCAGACTGCTTAACCACAGAATGTCAAGACCATCTTCTAGAAGAGATTAAAGCACACTTGACATTGTACCTGCTGCAAAGAGATATAAAGCATATCCTGATTCACAAAAATGCTCTGAATTTCCTGTCTATGGAACGCTGAAAGTTCTGAATGAAAATTTGCTCTAAAATATAGTGAGGTGAATTATGATGTGCAAATAAGGCAGATTCTGGTTTCTTGGAAATAGGGAAAACTGAAAAAGACTTAAGATAAGAGATCGTTAGAGGATTCCTTAACTTACTCAGTTATGGATAGAGACTTTTTCAGTGCAAGGATGAAATGTACTATGGATAATGTCAATCTTTCTGGAGTCTGCTTGTCCCTGACTAAAGGAAAAGTATATTTTAATGCAGAGCTTCCTGGATTACTGACAGGATTTTACTGCCTGGGTGAAATTGCCAGAAGGGAATTATACCTTTTAGGTTTCTCTTCTATACTTCAACTTTATGTCTTTTTTACTGTTATGGAGGTAAGAAGAATTTAATATTTCATCCTATTGAAGTTGCTAAATAGATGCACAAGTGTCTGGCAGAGAAGGTCTACAAGTTGGAGTGGAATCAACTGAGGATGTCTCAAAAACAGTACCCTCTCCTTCAGACAACTAATTAATATTCTTAAAGAAGGCAGCTTTTGCCTAATATTCATTTGGAATAGGCTGATACTAAAACACTGGGGATCATGGTAAAGGACTTTACAGAAGAAAATGCTGGGTGGGATTTTCAGAACTACCTAGGTAAATTAGGAGTACAAATCCCAAACTCCTACTTGTTACTGACATATACAACAATGGTGACATTCATGTTAGTTCCAAGTGTATCAGTGTGGCCAGTGACAGCAGCAGATGCCAAAGAGTGCTGAGGTATAAAGTATGCATTTATAATACTGAGTGATGGAGAGATAGTCCACTAGTAGTTGATGGTATCAACCCTGGATTAGTTCCATGGAGTCAAGATTTGTTGATTGACCCAAAGTCATTTGACTGATACAGTTCCTTATGGAAGAATAAATGAAAGCTTGAGAGACTCCTGCAAGTTTTGTTGGCCCAACAGTGCAGACTAGTTGAAAAATTACTTTCAAACTGTGCAATAAAAAATATCTGAGCATCACAATAATGAAAAAGTAGTAAGCTTCAAAAAGAGAGGGTGAAGGGAGACCTAAAGAAGGGTCTGCACACTAACATTTGCTACGGAAAAAGGGAATGGAACTTTAACTTTTTACATACAAGAGATAACACTATTAAAATTTAATTTCAACCAATACATAGTTCTGGGGTGTTGTAGAAGATTATGAAGAGCTGGGATCTGTGAGAAAGATCGTAAAACAGAACACAAGACTGTTTTTAAAAGGCTTTCATTTGTCTTACTATTTCAATGCCAGAATGAAAGTATGTATTAAGTACAAGAGAATGCTTCTATGAATTTGGATCTACTTGTAGCATAAGATCCATATTCTATATGCAAAAATGTGTATGTAGAATCTGTGCAGAAACAAACCAAAAATTCCTATTACTTCCCTGATGCATCTGCTTTTTTTCTTAACAGGGAACATCAATTTCCTTAGTAAATGTAAAAAAGTCCTTAACATTTTATCCAGTTTTCAGAGATCATTTAAACCTTTCTAGTTCTATGGAGGATGCACCCTCACCAGGCATTACAAGGAGACCAGATCACCACCCAAAATTGGAAAGAACCAAGTCCCTCTTTCCAACATTTTCCCCTAAATTATTCAGTGATTGTTCTTGGCAAGCCCTCATCCCAACCCATGTTTACACCCTAATGGTTGTTGTCAAAAATTCACCATATTTACAGATACTGTATAAGCCTTCTTCTTAAAACGTTAATACGAAAGAAATAATAGATATTGTAACGTCACTGATATATTGTTAAATCTATCTTACCCCCAAAGGAATCAAATGAAACTATTATTTTGCTCCTATAATCATCACATGTCAAGATCATGAGGTCAGACAGCTTAGAATTTCCCGTTGTCTTTTTGTAATTTTTCCTTTTATGCTACCATATAAATACACTTGCTACAGCAATCCTTCAGTCTTCTTCCCCAGGAGGTGTATGGAGTCACTTAGCCTTAGATCAAATGGGAGTTAGCCACCTAAATAGCTTTGAGGATTTAGGCCTTAGTTCACATGGCTTAAAATGAAAGGAGGTAAGTATGGATGACTAGCTCCTTTTTCATTCCTTTTTCACTTACTGAGTGATTTATTTCAGGCTGAATGCAACCTGACTCTCTGTGACCATGGAAGACCCTAAAGACAACACAACTTCTGCAATCATTGCATGGAAGAGTTGGGAAGAGAGAGCTACCTACCCTACAGTTCCCTATATGCCATGGATCTGAACTCCAAAGGGTGAGGGATTGTGACAGTAGGCCTACAACCTGCAAAAATCCTCTTGCCACAGATACTGTAGCGGGGGAGGAGAGGTATTAAGTGGGAATACTATGGCTACTGGTACAGACCATGGATTTTGTCCCCCCAAGCTTCATGTTAAGTCCTCTTAATGAAGACTGACAAAGGACATCAGAATTTCATGCTAATTTAGGGGTTTAAGCTTTTGAAGTCTGTTATGTTCCTCCTCCATCCTTCCATACCTGTCAGCTTCCCTGTGCAGCCTGCCACCCCTCTCTCTGCAGAAAACAACGTGGTCAGTCCCATTCCCACGCAATGAACCATATGCCCTGAATGCTACCTTTAGCAGATAAAGAGATTATTCTTTGGTAAATCACTAAATGCTGCACAACAAATTTAGAAATTTAGGAACAAATACGCTTAATTATTTGTAATTGCAATGGTGCCCAAAGTCCACAGTAAGGATTGTAGCCCATTGTGCCTCAAATGATATATTTTAAATTACCTGTTAGTGATGCTGATTTGGACTTGGTAATTAAACTCATTCGGTGACCTGAGATGCACTTTTTGATGCCATGCACAATCTTGATAGATTCAAAGTGATTAACTACAACTGTGGAAAGTGTCTGTGCAGTTTCTGTATCATACATCCTAGGACAATTCTGAAACATTACATAGCCATCCTTTCCCTGAAAAGTAATAATTATATTTAATGAAGAATATCTTTAAAATATAAGCACTTAATTGTCTATTTATAAACCATTATAATTATAAGTATAATTATAAGTAACACATTTGTTAGAATAGTAGCTAGGGTTGATTTGATTAAAAATATTGTATTCAGTAACAGAGTAAGATTGAATGTTAGGAGGCAGACTTTCAGACAACTTCCAAATTGAACGCACATACATTTTGAATGTAAGTACAGTAATTGCGTCTACTGGGTGACCTACTACTTGATTTAAATATGCAAAAACAATATTTGCATGTGCAAAATTCACCAGCAGAATTTTAGTGCGTGGTCTGAAAGTTAAAGCACACTCAGAAATCAAGTCTAATATTTTGCAAGGAATGGGAAGAAGGGTGGAGAATTATAGAAATTTGTATAAGAAATAAAGACAGATAGCAACTCTGGGGGTGGAGGGAGTGATCAACCTAAAATGGAGTCAAATTAATCCATCAACATGAGACAGTATTTCATAAAAAACAACACTCCTGGAGCATGAAAATCATTCAAAATATTTAAACACATTACAGCTTACATTAGCTAAGTATTCCTTAATGGCAAGTTGATAGACTTTGTTTTTCTTGAGATATTGTCCTTGAATCTTTACAGAGTCTCTTATAATTCGGTGCCCTGGTTCTGCATTTGGATCAAATCCAAATTCCATTCCTGCTACTTGAGGAAACCTGGAAGTTAAAAAGAAATATTTTTTTTTGGTATGAAGAAAGAACCGACCAAAGTATTGACCCTTCCAGAATTCTGAACAAGTATACTTCAGTAAACTGCTATATAAACTCACAATAACTAATTTAGTGTTTGAAGTATGTTCGTAATACCAAAGACAATACTTTCTCTGATTACTCTATAAAATACCACACTGAAAAGGCAGCTTTTACTCTTCTTACCAGTGGCCACTGGTCCCAGGTAATCATCTGGGCTACCGGATTACGGAGTGAAAGGTCTGAATTCTCCAATTCTTGCACCATGGTCACAATGGTTTCCAGGTTTCATTTTTAACAGCCAAACTGAACTTTTGGACCAGTTGCTAAATCCCAACCTGTCATACTGACCCAATTAATTCATATAACCTGAAAATTCAATTAATCAATCTATTATCTGTGGAATCAAGTTAGTTCCAGAATGGAATACCTATTAACCAGCCATATACAGGTTTCCTTATTTTTGTTATTTTCACTATAAAAAGTAAGCTCCAAATAAGAATCACATTTATTTTGTATAGATTTTCATACATTGTGTGTGACAAAGATTTATCTGTATCCATAGGTTTTATGTTTGTACTTATATTAGTCATTTGTCTTGCTTAGAGTGGTGTATTAATATGCTCAATACAGTTATCACATAGGCTTGTGAATTCATCATCATTACCTAGAGCATTTGAATGTTAGCATTAAAGTGGCTACTCATCGGGACAGTGTGGAGAATTTCCACAAGTGTTCAGAACAATTGGCATTTTCGTATAAAAAGGGGTTGGATAAATATTCTATATACCTTCCATCAAGAGCTGGATATCTGTAGACTCCATTTTCAAGAGCTCCCAACAGTTGTCCTCCTGTAATTCTGACTACTAGAAGTGGGTCCACAATGGGAAGGATAGTTAAAAGATCATGCATAGTAAAATCTCCTGCAGGATGTATATGGTTTGAACGAAGGGTACCTACAATCATCATAAAAGAAAATCAAGATACTCCCTGGTCCTTTTTCTACCATGGGTAAATAGCCTGATTATCTAATACAAATGATACAAGTTTTAAGGTTTGTTGTCTTGATGAGAAAGAATTTATATGGTTAATAATGATTATTTAAATAATGCCATGGGCCCTGGTACTGCAAAGATTTAAATACATGTCTAACTTTATGTGCTGTAAATAATCCTATTGATTTAAAAAAATAAGAAAGTATGCTAATTTTAGTGACTTCAATGGGACTGTTCACACTGCATAAAATTAAGCATATGTGGAAGTCTTTACAGATTGTAGACTTATTTCTCAGGGAAACACAAAGTGCTCTTGCAGCTATATTAGAGTGGATGCTGGATAGCACCTACTATAGTTAAGCTTACCAAACAGTTTCCACGAAAATTCCGTTTATACATATTCTTAACTTTCCAAAACCTTTTGGCCTGAAAGTTTTAATTTTAGTTCTCTGCCAAAAAGGTGAGTTTTCCTGGAACAATAATTTCAATTTTAAATTAACAAAAAACCTTTCTGACAACAAATCTTGCCATTTTAAAAATGAAAAACCACAAAAAATCATTTCCTTCTTAAAACAAAAAATAAAACTGACAAAGAGACCCCAGCTAGCACCATCATGTTTTCAGTTTTAAAACATGCAACTCCCTTTTAGAATAAAAAAAAGGTACATTCAACATTTTCCCTTTAAAACAAACATTCAGCAAGAACCAATCAAAAGCCCAATTCTACACTGGCAACATTCTCTTTTTAAAGGAAAATGACAAAAATCAGAATAGAAGTAGGCATATTTTTAGACCCTGATTGTGCAAATACTTACACATATGGGACTACTCACACACATATAAATTCTGCACATGAATGTGCAACGTGTCTGGAGGATCAGTCTTCATTTTTAAACTGAAAAACCATGCTTGTAACAACAAACAATATGTCCAATTTAAAAATAAGACCATGTACCAAGCAAGTTTCTTATTTTAAAGGGAAACTATTTATAAAAGAATAATTGCTTACAAGGAAAAGAGGAGCAGAGTAAGGGGGATTTAAATCCAACCAAACTAACTTTGTCCATGAAGATTTGTGGAAAGTTTTTTTAAACAAATTTTGAAATAGGTAATAAAGGGAAGCAAATTGTTCTTTGTACCAATGCGAATTGTGTACATGTGGAAATGGGAGGGTTTTTAAAATGCATTATTATTCTTATTACTTTTTATTATTAGGGAATGAGAGGGGGAAGAATTACAAAATGGCGCCAAGATTTCACCTTAGATATTTAGTGTTACTGAGATACTGTTGTGCTATAACCCCTTTGAGTCTCATTTACTACTATTACTATCATTAGTTTGTTTCCGGCAACAGTACAAACACAATTGGCATGGTTCCTACCTTGGAGAGCATATGCTTTAAGACAGGGATGGGCAAACTTTTTAGCCTGAGGGCCACATCTGGGTGGGGAAATTGCATGCAGGGCCATGAATATAGGACTGGGGCAGAAGGTTGGGGTGTGGGAGGGAGTGCAGAGTGTGGGAGGGGGTGCAGTGTGCAGGAAGGGGCTCAGGGCAAGGGGTTGGGGCAGAGGAGGGGTGCGGGGTGTAAGAAGGGGCTCAAGGAAGGGAGTTGGGGTGCAGGAGGGGGTGCAGAGTGTGGCAGAGGGCTCGGGGCAGGGGGTTGGGGTGCAAGCAGGGTGCAGCAGGGGGCTCAGGGCAGGGACTTTGGGTGCGGGGATCAGCAGGGGTTCAGGGTGCGGGCTTCGGCCCAGCGCTGCTTACCTGGAGCAGCTCCGGGATGCCAGTGGAGCACACTGGGACTAGGGCAGGCTCCCTGCCTGCCTTGGCCACATGCTGCTCCCGGAAGCAGCCGGCACCACATCCCTACAGCTCTGGGGCGGGGGCAGGGGCAGAGGGCTCTGCGCGCTGCCCTCACCTGTGGGTACCTCCCCCGAAGCTCCCACTGGCCGCGGTTCCCAGTTCACGACCAATGGGAGTTGCATGGGGCGCAGAGCCCTCTGCCCCCCTGACCCGCAGGGGCCGTAGGGACATGGTGCTGTCCGCTTCTGGGACTGGCAATCCCGTAAGCCAGATCCAAAGCCCTGATGGGCCGGATCCAGCCTGCAGGCCGTAGTTTGCCCACCCCTGCTTTAAGAGATAAAGGAAGTAGACAAAGATAGAGGGTAGAAAAGGGTACTGTTTTCAAACAAGATGGTAAAGGGTCATATCCTGATAATATAATGCTTTAATACCATTTCTATTTGTTTTGGTATGATATATAAACTTATCATGTACTCCAAAACCTTACCAAAATCAGCCAGTTAGTTTACTTGTTTACTTTTATGACACCCTAATATTTTGGGTACATGTTATAATTGTCAGATTGTCTATGAACCAATCAAATTGACCTTAATTAGTTTTCCAATAAAAATTCTCTAGTTCCTGATTTCTTCAGGGGCTTTGATCAGTGTAACATAACTCATTTGACCTGTTCAAATCCATTGACTTCTTGATGTACTCTGACTCAGATGAGTGGCTGGGACCACTCCTAATTAAGTAATTAAATAATATTCCAAACATTGCTCCGTCTTTAACAAGTAAATTAATGTTAAAACATTCCAAACATTTTGGATTACAATAAATGTTTTTTAAAAGGACAACCTGAATTGAGTAATGCTACATCAGCATGAGTAGCTTCTAACATTGCATTAGTTATCAAGTTTCCCAGGTTGCTCTCTGATCTTCTTACAGTAGAAACACGACCGTCTAATTCTGTGTCGATTGGACAAAGAACTTCCTCTAAAAGAGGCTAAAAAGAGAAGGGTTTATAGCAGACTCTATTTATTTGAAACAAATATGTCCTGAAAACTACAGAATTACACTGTAAAAATGTTTAAAATTTTGAGCAGAAAAAAAAAAGAAAGCCAAGCCATGGAAGAAGAATATAGTCTCTTCTCAATCCCCTATGAATCTGAATAGGTGCACAGAAGGTGATTTATTCTGGCAATGGACAAATAGCAACAATTCCAAATCCACCTGGCTTCCATTATACACCTACACTGATTTTAGGATTTTAGGATACAGTAATTCATAGATGCACCCTCCTACACAGACGAAAGACTGCTGAGCAGGAAGCTGCCATGGACTATAAATGGTATCAATATTGCATGTCAGAGGAACTAGCTTATTTGGCATTTTAACATTTTGTCAGAATATTTTATTCTCAGTGGAAATGTCAACAGTCATAAATGAAATGTCCTTAAATATAAAGCTCTAGGTTCCCAGGGTGCAACAGTAATACAAATAATAGACAATAGCTGTAATAATAAAAGAAGGGAAATTCTTAATTAAGGCCAGTGGCTTTCCATTGAAATGACATCAGCACTCATAGAATGGAGGACTCTATACACTACTTCATTAATTCACACGTATATAGACACTGCAATTCTTCAGATTCACTGACAGAGGGACTTCAATGGCGTTCTTTTTTTGCCATGAGAGCTTTATTACATATTGTAGGGACTATATTTACTGTAGACACAAAATGGATAAAATTGTCTATTGTTATAGTATATCCTTATACTTGATCTCAAAACAAAGTTTGATAAGGTGGTGTCTTTTAATAGCAATTCACTCATGGATTCAGTACTTTAAAGTTTGACATTCCATTAAAAAAAAATAAGCTGAAGCCATTAAAATGTAATGGACCAAATTTTTTCTTGATATAATTCCACTGAAGTCAGTGGAGTTACATCAGGAAGGAATTTTGCCCTCAGTTTCAACCTTAATGGGCCGGTCAATTTTGGTAGGCCTGAAATGAAACAAGTTCTTTTATATCTGTTTGCAAAATCAATTTAATTTGTATTTGTACAAGCAGAGTAATTTCACTGACTTCAGTGTAAATATCGTTGAATAGAATAGAGTGGCATTAATCCAGATTTATGTCATAACTGCGATCAGAATTTGGCCCACTGTTATCAGTCTGATCACTTAAAACAACAATTATCATCTTCTTTTTCTAGAACAAAATATTTAAGGAAGTTGTACCTACCTGCAGGTTTTGAGTATAATCATCCACCACTGATTTTATAAAAGAATCTTCTTCTAGGTTCCTCAAAATGTCAATCCTCTGAAATGTGTACTGAAGTGATGCACCAAACTTTCTTATATTTATTTTTGAGAAATTCCTGAAATCAGACCCACTTTTGACAATCCAAGTTCCATTCACCTTTTTGATTCCATAATCATGGTCATGGCCCCCCAGAACCAGATCTATTCCTCGGGCGTTCTGGGCAAGTCTGATGTCATTAATCCATTTCATGTGTGTCATAGCAATCATAAGTTCTGCTCCCTCTGCTTTAAGTTCTGCAGATATTTTATTAGCTGCTTTGACATAATCTATGTAGTTTAGGTTTGATTTGTTAATGGTAGGCAAGGTATCCAGCCAATCTTCTTCTACTAATCCCATTAAACCAATTTTCGTATTATTCCATTTAACTACATTTTTTACTGAACCATGGCCTAGAGGTTTAGAGGTAAATCTGTCATATACATTGCTGAGAAACCATGGAAATTTCATTTGTTGTATATAATCTTCCAGAACGTCAACACCAAAATCAAATTCATGGTTTCCTAAAAATACAAAAGTCCAGAAGCGAGCTTGTTAAGGTTAACAACAAAAAGTGGTCTCATGAGATAATTTTAGTTTTTATATGTCATTTAGAATAGCATTAGAGATATGAAAGCTTTTTTTCTTCAAACTAAAGGACCAAATTCCTCTCTTTTACAGCTGTGAAAACCGTTAGTCATTCCATTTACTTCTGTAGTTAGCCCAGGTTTATACTATATGCTTTGCCGAAAATATCCACTTTTATGCATCTACTTCTTTTTATACATAGATTATCTAAATTTTAGCAAGCCCAATATTTTTGGCTAGAAAAAAATATCATATGTAATACCCAGGGCAAGATTACTGAAAGAAAAATAAAGATACATCTCTCAGTTTATCATACCATGTCTTTCGCTGACCTTTGAAATGTAATGGGGGAAAGAAAAAGGTGCTTTCTGGTACCATGCCAAAAGCTACCAGAGATTACAAAGGTGTGCATAAATAATTAGGCCTATTTAAGAGAGACTTTTGATACAGCCAGGATTAAACAGGTCAGTGGATCAAGTCTTGGAGCTATTATTTGTGGTCTTGTATCTGACTTTCAGGAACCCTATATCTATTGTGCATTATGCCAAACAATTATGTACACCAAACTGCTTGGGAGGATGGTCCAAAAGTTAATGTACAAAAACCCACAGGCCTGGAACAAACTCTATTAACATACAAAAAGGGACAATTTCATGCATAAGTACCTGTTAACATGCACAAATATGGGTTTTTATAAACATACACATCTCTGAAAATATGGTCCTTTATCTAGTGCTATGGTCTATATAGTGCTGTACAAATGTACACTGTATATTTAGAATAGGAAGACTAGGAAAACACAAAGTTGGTGATACAGAAGTTTTTTTTTTGTTTTTTTTTACGACTGAGTGGCTTTTGAGCTTTGCAAAGCAGTGACCAAAAAGTAGAAAGGAAAATGAAAGACTAGCTGACCTTGCTGTTCCGTTCAAATAAGTTTGCATGGGAAAAAGACAGGCATCTAGCCTGTGCTGTTTGAAAAACCAAATATAATAAAGAATATGCATTTCTCTTCCCCCCTTTTTGCCCAGGAAGAAAGGCCTGTCACTGGGCAGAATGGCACCTCCAGTGCTACTCTCGCCTTAGCTATACGTATACATCTGATTATATATTGATGTAAGCAGTGTCAGGATGAGCTCCACCCTGACATCTGGTGGTGAGGTGTGGCAAGTTGTGGAAAAGAACTTCAGGGGCCGATCTCATTTGCATAGGCACACCCATCCCGCCTAGAATGAGACCATAGCTGCCCAAATGGTCACTTTGGCTGCTGTGGGATCCCCAGCGTCTCTGTTATTGGGGCAGGAAGAATAAATTGTTATTACCCTGATTATGGGAACTGTGCTTGGAACTGTACGTGGCCTTTTGTTATGATGGAGGGATTCACCATCAATTAAGTAGCACTCGCTAGGCAAGGGTCATGGGTTCCAAAGCTCCAAAACTGAGTGAATTGAGAGAGGCTAGGGACAAGTATTAATTCTTGGTGGTATAGGCCCCTTGGTGAGGGCCTTACATACTAATTGCACTTCCTCCTCTCTCCACTGTGGAATATCAGAGCTAATTTTTATTTCATTAGAAGTCTAGTTATAGGCTGCTGAGCTCACTTTGGGCTAACAGTGCAACAGCACTGGGGCTCCCCTACTACAAGCTGAATTCACCTAATAGCTGAAATCACTGAGTGTTGTGTTAAGTAGTGGGGGAGCCTGAAGATACATTGGACTCAAGAACCAAAGGGAAAAGGACATGCCCCAATTTGCTTGGGGTGGGTTTTTTTGCTCATGGGTTGTGTTATGAATCCTGTTGGTGGTGTTTCCCCAACATAATGCCACATTGTTTCTCTCTGTTATTAAAAGGCTTTTGCTACACTCAGACTATGTGCTTGCGAGAGGGGAAGTATTGCCTCTTGGAGGCACCCAGCAGGGGTGATATATATTTGTCCCAGGTGACTGGGTGGGGGCTCGAGCCAGTTTGCATTGTGTTATTGGAATGGATCCCCTAGATACTGAACCCGGCCCTTGTTGCTGCCAACTCTGACGGGCAGAAGGGTTACATTTACCTAAGAGAACTCTAGACCCAGCTAGGGTTTGTGATTGTTTGATTTGTTATGGTTTATAAGAACACATTCTTCTACCTGAAAAGATCAGTTAGTTTAGCTGGTCTACTGGTGCTGACATTATTGGGCCGAGATTATTCAGAAGAGTGGGCACTTGCTCCCAGGATCAAAAAGAAAGTTGGTTTCATGTGGAGATTATATTAATCTGTTGCTAAGTGCTGTTCCTTTTCACAAGCACATTAAACATGTGCTCTATCTTTCGCACAGGCTGCCTATTGGTTTTCAGGTTGATTATAAGACAAAAACCAAAATCTTATAAAGCTCTAAATATCCAGGGACCTACCTCTCTAAGAGGCCGCCTCTTTGTGACATATGTCATCATACTCATGAATATCAGGGGCATCTGAATTAGAGCCTGATTGGTATATAAAGAAGAAGAGGTGGCTGCTGGCAGGGCATTCTTTGTTATGAGCCCTTAGTTGCTTTCCCCTTTGGAAAGGGGTTGCTTTCCCCTTTGGTAGTTGCTTTCCCCTTTGGTTCCCTATTTATAAAGGCAAGTCCTGCCACCTCCTCTATAGCTGCAGAGGGCATCCTGCAAAGGAAACCAGTGCAGTTATGCTTCACAAGAAAAGGGTGGGGTTTGGAAGGTTCTGCAGCGTGAACCCACCCCTTGTGCATTGTGAAGTCTTGCTCCACAGAAACTCCCTTGTGCAGTAACCTGCTGGGGGAAGGCCAAAGGCGCTGCCATTATACAGATCCTGTGGTGCTTGCTCCAATGGACGAAAAGGCACATTGTGTCTGCAGAGCACTATTTCAGCTCTCAGGCTGAGGTATCCTCTGCTGAAAGGCTCCCCAGCTTCCTGAGGGAGGGGATGATTTCTCTCCCACACACTTCTGCTCATCCATCGAGGCCCCCCCAGCTTTCAGACTAGTTGCTGGGTTGAGGATTTGAGCCACCATGCAGCAAAATAAATGGTGTTTTACAAGATATAAGGGACACACAATCTAAGTCTTTTGGTCACTATAGAGCTTACAATCTAACTGTGGGTGCGCCTGTAAAAGGTAGCTGTAAATATATTAACATGGCATAGATATTATGAAATGCATCTGTAAATAACATTTACTTACCAAAGACTGCGAAGTGTACTCCCACTGCATTTAATATAGGAATCATATGTTTTCCTTTTGTTATTGAACTTAAAGTTGATGGATTTAAGCAGTCTCCACTAAATATTATAAGTGGATTCAAGGAACTGAACTTTTTTATAGCTGCAGCAAATCTACAAGAAGAAATACAACTTTCAACTTGCTTTATTAGATGGTTAGTGCGGTTGGACCATCTTTGTAGCTTTCTTTTCCAGGTGGAATTAATTCTGTTTTAGAGAGTGGCAACTGCTTCAAACTAGGAAAACATGCTTAGACACAAAAGAAAAGTGAGGGAGTGTTCACTCCATTCTTTGAGTTTTTATAGAAAAGAGTCTCTGAACAGAAAGGGAGGAAAAGAAACAAGAAGTTGGAAGCAGAAAATAGCAACAGCATTTACCCCTTAGCACTATGTTAACACAATTAATAAATAACAACAATAATATCCGTCCTGTCTTTTCCATTTCTTCATTTCAACTTTCACTCCCCCATGCCCTTCCTCTTCTATTTCCATCTTATCTGTTTTCTTCTTTTCCAAATATTGTCTCATCTTTTAGCCTTCTCCCCTTTCTTTGTTTTAAACACACATTTCTAGCCCTTTCCTTTCTTTCTATTATATCATATTACTCTATCTTCCTCATATTTAAAACATGTACAAATTACTGGAATATTTCATCAATGCTGATGTTGCTGCCATTAAATCACTTTACCAGTGCTCTATGTCAATCCTTCTGAGTACAGCACTTCCTGAAGCAGATTGACAATAAAGGTTGCTTTCAGGAATATTGATTCTGCAAAGTGAAAAAAGTGTGGCAGGAATGACAAATGCAGTGGGAGAAAAGGCTCAGTATCCAAGAGTTACATGCTTAGTCATAACTGAAGTGGTGTTACCCTTAAATCTAAAGTTGATTTTAGATTCTTGGATGCTAAAATAGATAACAATATTCTTTATATTGTGAGTGTTCATTCCACAGTGACTATATTTTGTGTCAATGTCATAGTCATTACATTAAAATACAAAAGAATGTAAAAACAAACCTGTGCAAGTCTGTGTGTAGACAAGTATGTCACAAGGAGAAACCAGAAACCAACTGAAGAATATGCTTTACAGAGTCAGTATCTCCTTTCCTCTGGTTAGTTGCCTTTATCCTGAACTAAAATTTTCATGTAGGAAAATTTATCGATAGAGTTCTCCTGTAGCAGTGAGAGGCCATCTTAAATCAGGAGAGGGTGTATGATTGGCCAGAATTTATTAGAGGTGGGGCTCAGGAACTATAAAGCCTGCTTCAGTGCAAAGAGGCTCACTCTAGTGTGCTAATTCATTTTAGGTGACCTCAAATCCTAAAGGTGTTGTTCCAGTTTGGAAGCTTAGTCTAGGTAGAAGCCCGTGGGTCTTAATCTGGTTGGAAGTTGGCTCATGTTTAAGGAGAGCAGGAGACTTTGTGAAAGGATGCAATTAGAAATCTTTTCTGGGAAAAATGTATAAAGGGGTATTTCTTATGAAGCTGTCACGGGAACTTTAGTGATTTGAATTCTTACTTCCTATGGTATCTTAAATTAAAGATATTTTAATGGACTCCTGAGCTTTTCTGACCCTTTTCCCTTCATTACACTGAAGTCTGTGACCCACATGGAGGTGCACATTAGTCATAGTTTGCATGCTAAGAACTGATTTGGGCCCAGTAACAAAGGTTATATGTTTGTGTAACTCATTGTTTGTTCCTGAAGAAAACAGAATTGGACTGACTCTTTCTGCTGTCCTTTAAATAGGCATCAGATCTGATAACACCAGCACATCCTACTACTATCTTAGGGCATGGCTACACTTGCAGATGTAGAACGCTGTGAGTTAAACCAGCCCTCGGAGAGCAGTGTGTCCACACTGTCAGATTCAAGCGCACTGGCATGGCCACATTAGCAGCTCTTGCAATGCCACAGAGAGCAGTGCACTCTGGTAGCTATCCCAGCATGTACCTGGCTGCAAGTGCTTTTCAAATGGCGGGGGGTGGAGTGTGACAGGGAGCGTGTTGTGTGTATGTGGGGGGGAGAGAGTGGGTTTTTGGAGGGCTGAGAGCATGTCAGCATGCTGTCTTGTAGGTTTAGACAGCAGCAGACACCCCTCTCCCCCGCCTTTCTCTCTCACACTCACAGCAGCAACATCCACACTAATGGTTGCTTTGTCCCGGAGCAGATAAGAAGCCGCTGTCAGAAATGGACCTTTGAAAGGGCATATCCACATTCCCACAGCCAATTCCAAAACAATGACAAGAGTGGCCACTTGACTTAAGGGGATTATGGGACGTTTCCGGAAGCCGATCATAGTGCAGTAATGCAACACCTCGTTCACACTGATGCTGGGGCGTTTCAGCCAAGGCACAGCAAGAGTTATGCTTCTCATGAAGGTGCATTACCAGGAGTGCTCCAGCTGCAGAGTCCATGCGCTCTAAGTGCCTTGCCAGTATGGACGGGTCGCGAGTTAGGACGCCTGGGGCTGCTTTAACGCGCTCTAACTTGCAAGTGTAGCCAAGTCCCTAAAAAGCACTGTCTCCTAGCTTCAAATTTCAATCTTATGTCTTTTCAACTAGCTGTCCAACATTCTTTGTACTTCCTTGACAGCTGATTTTTCAGATTTACATCTGGAGGCACTCAGAAGGGCATGGATACTTCGTGTCTGTATCAGCTTCTTTTTTTTTATCCTGTCCATTTAAACATTCAGACTAAATACTTTATTTGATAGAATCTAACAAAGTACAGTACTTTCCCAGGGGGTCTGGGTAATATTAAACAGATGTCTGCTTAATATGTTCAAGCCATCTGAAATACTTCTAGTTAATGAATAGAATACCCTGACACACACGTTAACACTTATCAGTACCATGCCTTTCTTACTAAAGTTAGGAGATTTGTTTACATTAGACCTCAGTATATTTAATTTAATCAATCCTGCTTAAATTTCAGCGTGACCTATACTCCAGTTTGTGTATTCCAGTTTGTGTCAGTCATTATAGACTGCCAGTGCTTTAATTCTTTCTCTTCCTACTTTGGGTTAGATCTGCAGGGGCATCAGGCACTTGAGTTCTGCTCAGTGCACCTTGGGGGGCACATAGGTGACTTTCTCCCATATTTCCAATGAGCTTCCTCCTGCCTCCATCCTGGTGCAAGTTCGAACATCTGCAAGCACAAAATCACTCCTGCAACTTTCTCTAGCAATGCCCCTGCCTAGCTCTGGCCTTCCCCTATCCCAGAGCATGTGGCAATAGCTATAGCTATGCATACTATATGCAATCTTGGAATTCCCCACAGCAGGACAGCTCTTTGCATCACCTCTTCAGCACAAAGGGGCTGGGGCATGGCTAAGAATCTGGCCCTGTATGTCTACCAACAGCATAGATTCTACATCTTCTGATCAAGTTGTCTCCAACTTTTTTTTTTTCCCCATTTGTATGTACAGATAGTATTTTGGTCAAAATCAGCTCATCATGAATTCTTCAGGATGGTGTTTCATAATATTACTAGCTTTAGTCCCAGTGCAAGAAAAAGCTGATTGAATTCTATCTTATTTGCACATCAAACATCCTAGTTCCAAAACTTCCATTCTAATTCTCACTTGGATACACAAGAAAACAAAGCAATGAACATGTCCACTTGGTCTGGAAAAATACAGGAAATATAGATCAGAAAGTGTGTGAAAAAGTGACTGATGAGAAAGGAGGTGGGAAAAGGGCAGGACAAAAAGAAAGAGATGAAAATAGTAAAATTAGAACAGGAAGACAAGAGAAACATAAAAATAGAGGAACAGTAGTAGTATAGGAAGCAAACAATGAGGAAATGAAAGGAAAGAATAGATGACAGGAGGCCAAAGAGAAGATGAAGAAGGAAAAATGAGGAAGAATATGCAAATGAACAAAACATTTGAAATTAACCATCTTTTCTGTGCTTTTAAACTATAATGCAAATCTACATTTTAAAGGAGAAAATCCTATATTCTAGGGGGAAAAAATCAAAATTTTTAGCTCAACCTAGACAGGGAATAAGTAGCAGCAGCTATTGACATCAACAAAATACTTGTGGATTTTAAAAGCTTGTTTTAATACAAGAATGTGCTAGATCTTTTTGAATCTCTACAGAATCTCCCCACCAGCTGTCTTCAATTTCTGAATCCAGTAATCATTAAAAATTGAAGCTGCTTTCTTAAAGTGGGGGTGTGATCCCTGGAGAAAAGGTTGATGGAAGGCCAATGTCTATAGGGGGTTGCATTAAGGTTCTGGTGCATTGTCTCCAGTGTATTGTGGTTGTGGGAGTGGTAATAGTAATGTGCCTGCAGATGGAAGAGAAGAAGGTATAAACTGTTAGGTGGCTTACTTTTTCATGTTTTTGCTTTTGTGTGAGCATGTCAGCTGTGTTATATGTGCAGTAATCATAACTGCTTCACAATGAATTTTCTGTGTATTAATTCCTAGGATTTTATAACGTTTAAGTGGGGTTTGGGACTTGGTGTGGGTGAACCTGGCTCAGGGAAGAGGTGCAGCTGCTCACAGAGAAAAGTTTAATTTGCCAGCCACAGCACACGAAACCCTTCCTCTGTTATGCACACCAGCACATAAAACCCTTCCACACTGTAGCATAAAAATCTGAACAAAAAAGTATAACTCCTGATGGAGAAGGTTTTATCTGATAAAGAAAGTTTCATGTATGCACTGACACACAGGTGTTTATGTGCCAGTTTATATACCAGCTTATATACTAGTTCCAAAACTTTGTTCCAAAACAAATTATGCATCTGCGCTGGTACATTAACATTCGGCTATAACGAATAACAGTAAAAATGACCCTAAGTACAAATTTTAAAACACCCAAACAACTACACATTGTGCCACATCTCCCCAGGATTTACCTCTGCACCAAATGTAGGCTAGCTAGATAATACTTTTCAAAAGGTATCAGTCAACAATGAAAGGTTGGCTTGCCAAGGACAAATTTCAGACAGAACCCAATTTCAAGGCCTACTAATGGAAAAATGTATAAAGAGATACCAAACAAAAACTACCAAGAAAACTCAAAAGTCCATAAAAACTAATTGCACCTGCTTTTAGAGAAAAACAGGAATTTATGTCCCTTTTCAGAATACAAACATAACTATGGTGTCACAACCAGGTGCCACCATAATGGGTGATATTATACACTATAAGTGTAAGTTTTCTCAAATACTATACTAGTTTGTGGTGGTTGTTGCTGATTTCTGCATCTGTTTGCCCAACCTGGGAACCATGGGCCAAATCTTGCCTCCCCATCCCTTTCCTAGTATAATGGAGACAGTGGTGTAAGGTCAGTTTCCTTGGTTCTGTCCTCTTCCATTATTACAATGGGATTGGAGGGATAAAAGAGGGGGCACTTCCCTGTTCTCATACTTTTCCTGCTGGCATCCCGTGTGGGAGAATTTCCTCAGAGCACTCCTTTCCTGCTGTCACAAAAATGCTTGAAAGGAATGGTGCCTCCCTTTCTCAGTATCCAAGAATGGGGTGTAACAATATCATGAGGTAGTCCCTTTGGGCCAGAACCAGAACCCACTACCATATTTTATTGTATTTTATATTTACAGTGAATCTCTACCTTCCCCATTTGCTTCAGGGGAAGTGTACTGTTGTAGCAGCAGCCAGTCCTACCTATTTCTGCCTTCCTTCAGGCTCCCTGCTCTTCCTCCTATATAACCTTCTTATCTGCTTCTAGAGGCCTAGCTGCTGGGGATACTTCCACCCAACTCAGTTGTTCTAACTCAACTGTTAGCCCCACCCAATTAATTGGTCTCCACTTCCAATTGCCTGTTTTTCAATCAAAGCTCAACTAATGTAACAGGTGGGGATTGGAGTGGCAGGATGCTGAGTTAGCTCTGGAGTCAGCACACCCTGTTACATACAGATATGGCAATTTCCTGCAATGTACATGGGAAATCCTATTGAATTAGTCTTAAGTATCTTCGGGGTCCATTGTATTAAATGAAGGGTTTATGTATTATTGGGGGCCTGGATTGTATATAACCTCTCAAGGGGGCAGATGTGACAGATGTGATACCTAGGGGTTCAAAGGACTACACTGAACAATGTGCCAGAAAAGAATGGACTCTTAAAAGAAAATGTGTTAAGTAGTTTTCCTGGGGAATATCTAGGGGAAGTGAATGCAAATTCCCCACCTTCGGTTATGCAAATACCCAGCCTTTTGAAGCTATGCCCTGAGGTGTAAGCCATTGTCTACTGATCATCTGTTACGTGAGGCCAAGGTTAAAGGCCCAAGCTATATAAAGGAAAAGACTGAACATTCTTGGAGGTTCTGAATCTGACACAGTTATGAACTTGCAACCAGAGAAAACCCAATTGTGGGTTTTGAACAACTGACACCTACCAGAGCCCAAGGTTGGAACTGCAGAGAGGGGGTGACCTCTGGTAAGATATTTAGTATATGTGTAGGTTCTTTTACTTTTTTTAAGATGGTTTCTCTGTAATGCTTTCATCTGAAGACTAAATGTTTGCTTATAAAGAGTTGTGCTATAACTTATAATTTTAGCCATTAGACTGTTCATAGTCTTCAAAGAGAATGCACAGTGCAGATACTGGCCTGTTTAAGCAGTCTGACTTGCTGGGAATATCTTATTTAGGCAGGGAACTGTGCAGCCTGGAGAAACCCCAGCCCAGAGGAAGGGAGACCGGGCTCTCTACCCAAGAGAGGTGATGGCTGACAAGCTGGTTGCTTAGGCTGGGTGCTGTTGGTGAACCACAGAGGGGGGAGTATAGGTGCAGTTGCCCTGAACTGTGAGAGGGGGTAGGGATGCAGGTACTTTCCCTTACAGTCCACCTCTTCCACAAACATTTTATGTCAGCATTGAGGGTGCAAGTAGAGTTATTTCCGTAGTTCCCCATCTTTCCTCTTATAACGGGGGAGGTGGGGGAAGGAATAGATATTCCTTGCATCTCATATCCCAGAAAGAGAGGGGGGAAGGGAAAGGATATTTCCTGGCTTTTACCCACCCCTCACAGCTGCCAAACTTTGTGTAGTTCTGTGTGTGACATCTTGTGCAAATTATTTAATGAAATTATTTGCAAATAACCATAAGCTTCAGTTTATGGTCTACACTCAGACCAGAAGTTACACATGGAGTAACACAAAACTAGGCAGCTGTGGCTGGGTGGGTTTCTGGATGTGTGGGGAAAATGAGGGTACCTTGGGGTGCGTGGTAGGTGGGTGGGTGCAGGAAGGTGTCTGGGAGTGCTTGGATCAGTGGGTACTTGAGGGTGTTGTTTTGGAGTGTCTGAAGGGTGCTGAGGTTGCTGTAGTGCATGGGTGCTGGAGTATCTGGGCTGAGGGTAGGAATCTAGGGTGTTTGGGTGCTGCCTGAAGGGTAGATGGGGTTACGTTGGGAGTGGCTGGGATAGAAGGATGAGTGGGTAGCTACTGCCTGTTTCTCCCACCTGCTCTTAGCCTGCTGGGATGTAGCAGAGGAAGCAGCAACAGGAAAGGCAGAGAGGCCACTTGTGGACCGGCTCATCAGGCCCCACAGGAGCCCTGTGTGGCAGAGAGGTGGAACTACAGCCTTACGCCGACTGCCTTCCTTCAGCCCTGCAATGTGGTCAAGGCTCCAGTCAGGGCGCGGGAATGCATGGGGCTGTCAAACATGCTCGTTCCCTGTGAGATGGGGCAGCCATGCCTGCCCTCACGCATCCCAGGAGAGACAGGGTGTTTCTCACCCTCCCTTCCTCCCCGGGAGGGGAATGGGGATTGCAATTCCCTCCCACCCACACATCTCAGTATCTGGGCTGGGCCAGGAGTGGCTCCTACCTGGCAGCACCTCCTACCGGCTCCTCCTGCCTGGACTCCACCTCATACACATCGTTGAAGTGGAGGATGACTAGGTCACTGTGGCTCTCGTCTAGGAGCTCTGAGCAGGGGCTGGGCCTGTCCTTGTCCCCAGGCCCAGCTGCAGTGGAAAAGGGGGAGCCGCCCTGCTCCTGAGGTAACAAAGGCTCCATCCCCAGCAGGGCAAGATGGCGCCTGAACACCCACTCCCAGAGGGGCGGGGGAGGGGACGGGCCAAGCCCACTAGATTCATGTGGTCTGGTGGGAGGGGGGAGAGAAGCTGCTGTGGCTCTCACGGGACCCCTGGTGTTTTAGCTGGAAGGCCATGAACATCTCAGGGTGCTACCCTCATGGTTCCCCCTCACTCCCACACTCAGCCAGGTGCCTACGTGTAGCACCTCACATGGACGCTATTATCCCTTCCCTGCTTCACACACAATAATAGGGGACCAGAATTGAAGGGTCCTTCACAATGCTACTCGGAGATCAGAGAAAGTAGGCAATCCTCTCCCAAGCCATGGCAGCTTGACAGGAAGCTAGAGCTGTGTCCTCTCTGAAACACGAGTGTCAGCACTAAAGCAGAGTGAATAATTGATTTTTCAGTTCAGAGGCTGAACAACAACAACAAAAATCCAAATTGCATTTCAGGTCAACCCAGAATGGAAATTTTTCTCCACTGAAATCAGAACGGAAAAGATTTAGTTTTGAGATCAATAAAACATTTCGTTCACCCTAGGAAAAGTTGGGGTTTTTTGTTTAGTTTTTGGGTGTTTTTAACCCCTCTTTTTGTTTTTTAAATAAATGGAGCTAACTTTCTAAATGAAACATCATTCTAAACAAAAAGTCAACCCATTTTGTCTATGAAATGGCAAAGCAAACCAGTTTGACCTTTTCAAATTTATTTTTTCCTTTTTTTTTCCCCAGTCCAAATTTTTAGTTGAATTTGATCCAGACTCATGACAGCACTTTTCATGGAACAGACTATTCATCGAAAAAATGTGCAGCTTTAGTCAGCACCTGTGTAACCAGATTGCTGAGATCTCTGTGACATTTTACACAATTTTAGGGGGGAGATATAGCTCAGTGGTTTGAGCATTGGCCTGCTAAACCCAGGGTTGTGAGTTCAATCCTTGAGGGGGCCATTTGGGATATGGGGCAAAAATTGGGGATTGGTCCTGCTTTGAGCAGGGGGTTGGACTAGGTGACCTCCTGAGGTCCCTTCCAACCCTGATATTCTAGGATTCAATGAAACTTGTTGCCTCTGCAGGCTGCTGTTAGTACTAACAGCAAAGGTGGCACAAATTATTTATTGTGGATGCAAGTTAGATCATGTTAATTTTACTCAGGAGGTATTGAGAATCAGGCATGAATACATGGAACCACTTAAAAATATCCCATTAAAATAAGACCTATTAAGTGTGACTGTGATGGGGTGATCCCCCATCACCTGCAAGGCAAGAGAAAGAACCCTGACTAGTCGTGCTCCACACCTGGAAGGTGACTGAACTAATTGCCACCTGGCCAAAGGAGGCTCTATAATGAGCTGAGGGAGCTCAGTTGAGGAGGAGGCTGGTCGGAAGGTTGAGTGGAGTTTTAGCTATTTGGACTGAGTGAGACTGCCTGAGTTGGCTAGACTAAGCTAGAAGCTGTTGTGGTGACTTAGAGAGGCTGCTGGTGACTGGGCTGGCTGCAGCTGACCCCCAGCTGAAAGGAGGCTGACCACTGAAACTGATGGGTAGGGGAAGTTGCCTTGGACTATGAAAGAGAAGAAGCAGGGGATGAGGAATGGTCTCAGACCAGCAAAAAGAAAAAAACACTTGATATCAGGATTTGAAGAAGGAATGTGTAGGGTTATGAAGAATGAAAATAGGATTAAAGTCAACATTTTATAATTGTCTAGTCAGTGACAGAAACTATGAAAATAGGAGATGTTAACTCCTGAAAATGGCAGAATGCATAAAGCAATGTGATGGTGACATACAAACAGCTAAAACACTGCAAGGTGGAGAGATCTAGTGATAGAATGTACACATAATGGCTGCTTTTCTCCTCTCTCTTACTAAGAAGCCATTTAACAAACAATACTTTATATTCACCTGTATTCTTTTTGATATATCATCCTCAGACAATCCTAGTAGCACCCCACACATAACCCCACTTACTTCCATCAGGAATTTAGGTATTTGACAAGTAATTTTTATTTTCCCTAAGGTCTTTCTTCCTGCATTTCCTTAAGGATACTAGATTGAGTGAAAGGACCGAGACGGGGGTGGGGAACTTGCCAAAAATGAATGACCAAAGTGGCAGTCATAGCCTCGTATGGTGAGGCTGCTGCACCAAAAAAACAAAGATAGAGACAAAATTGAGGAGAAGAGATAAGCGAGGGAGAGGAAACTCCCTTGCAAAGGGCCTAGAGGAAGAGCCAGTATTTTGGGATTGTCTGTGGCCAGAAAGCATTGCTGCAGGAGTAGGGTTAACTCCTGTGGCAGGGCCCTAGAGTGGAGGGGAGCCCTGGGCTAGGGTCTGTGAGGCTCAGGGAATGAGATAAAGCCCACAAGGGGCCGAAGGCCAGTTTGAGTCGACTCTCGTCAGGGCAAAGTCATGGGGTCAGCACACTGACCCGATGAAGTATTGAAGTTGAGCCCCAGAGAGGTGAAGGACCTTTGGTTCAGAGTTGGGCCTCCTTGTGGTGTGAGAGCTTTTTGTTTATGCCAACTGGGATTCTGTTACCCCAAAAGAGGACTGAACTGTTAGGTGACTTACCTGGAGGATTGAGCCACAGAAGATTCACTCCCAGTGAGGGAGTTGGGGGAAGACGCTGCCTGGGACTGGTTATCATGGCCAAGAAAGCGGCCACCAGAGGGAGATGAGAGCAGTGAAGTCCCCTGCAATGCTATGTCTGGGCAGGAGCAGGAATCCTAAAGGTAAAATAACAGGCTGTTTACAGTGACCTATTTTGAAAAGCCTCTTGTTTCAAAGGTCTTACTATCTAGAGTCATGGGAGGATTTCTGCCCTCTTTCCCCTGCCCCCGCCCCGGCCCTGCCAACTAGCTTAACAAAAGAACAGTTACGTGACTTTCACCATGTCACTCTACAGCATATCCTACAGCAGAATCCTGCAGTGATTGCATTCACTTTCTTATGTGGCATGAATCTAAATAATTTCACTACCGCTCTGAGTTTATGCCTGTAGAACAAAGGGTTAGACAGAGCTGATTAAAAGAATATTTAAGCCTTCATTAAATGGCAGTGATAGTATGAAAATGGCTGTTAAATGACTTTTTGATAATCCATATGTATTGCTTCCCAATGATATGTATATCAAATTTGCTCAGGTTACAACTAAAACCAGAAGTTGTTTAACTATCAAAATTGCAAACTCATCAAAATAATAAGATACTAGCAAGCATTTTATAAATACCTTTGACAATAAATGTAATTAAAGTAGTGAAAATAAATGCTTTTTTAAAAAATTTCTCTAGCAAACTACCCCTAACTGAGGACTACCTTTGTTTTGAGCTATCTTAATTACAAAAAAAATGGTAGTATAATAAGTGTATTACACACACATACAATTGAAAAATGGCTGAACAAAAATGGCACTGATTTTCTCCAGAAAATTAATCTTACAGCAGAGACCAGGTATAGAACACTTTGGTCCAAAAATAATTTTAATAAATATGAATTTGTAGTACCAGTTTTATGGCTTCATTTTGCAGCAACGTTTATCACCACACTTGCTAGCCATCTGGGAATGTATAAAGAAGACAGGTTGGAGTGAGCTGTCGCAGCTTGTTTAACATATTTTACTAGTTATTGCATATATTTTAGAACATAGCCAAAAAAAAAGATTAAATTGTAGATTGTTAATCTCTAGAAATCAGAAAAATCAAGGGATATCTCATTCATTTTCACAATCTGGATACAACTATAAGCAGATGACAGTACACAAAGAAATACAGAATATTTAAGTGAAATTTACATAAATTGCTTCCCCCTTGATCAAAACTTAGTAGGACTTGAGCAAATTTTCTCTCTTGCAGTTTAAAAGTGTGAATTTTTAGTGTCTGTGAAAATGAGTGGGTTGATAGCCCAGAAGCATAAATTCCTCAATTTGTCCTAAGAAAAGGAATTTGGAATTGATCCTCACCAATGGGAAATCTTGGCAAGTGATCATAACAAGTGGTATCATCTTCTCTATCAGGGCATCAAAATCCACGACAGGAGCTGGCTCCTACAGCTTGAGGAGAACAGAGCCCATAGGAAGGAAGCAGCTCCCAACTAAGACACATACATTTGCAATAACTGCCAGAGATCATGAAAATCTCAGATTGGACTATTCAGTCACACGAGACATTGGAAACCATCTACATTGTAGCCTGCAATTCTCACCATCTCTCGTAGATGAAGGATGGCAACAGTCCTAAGAAAAGGTACCGCATAGACACCAGCAGTGCATGATTTCCCAATGTTCACGTTCACGTATGCTTTCAATAGAACTACTTATGGCAGTAAAGTTTAGCATGTGTGTAAGTGTTTGCAGGATGGGGGCCCAAGCCTCTTTATAAGAAGTTCACGGATCACTTGACTCAGCCCACAAGACAGTCTCAATGTAGTAATCAGTAATGTTGCCTTTACCATGTACAAAAGACAGATTGGGCCAGTATTTGTGGTGTGCTGTATTGACACTTTTATGGAGGCCACATCAGTTTCTGCTGGATTTAAGCTTTTATTTAAAAAATAAAATTCTTTAGCCTTCATGGTTAAGAAAATAACTTTCTAAATGTGAAAAATAATTGAGTCATCAGACTAACAGCCCAAAACAATAACTCAAAGAGGGATATGATCTATTTCTGTTCATCTCAATGGAGTATTAAATCGGAAGCATAATAATTTATATGTAAACATTAACTCTATCTTATATGATCATTTTATCAGAAAGATACATTAGTATTGTGGGTAAAGCTTGTTTACAGTACCACTCCTCTCCCCCAATGTATAGCTAGCTAGTGTTTTTCACTGACTACATGCAGGAGAGCACAAATTTGATAAAGCCTCGACAGACAGATCCACAAAAGCCAAACTCACTTAGCAGACAGAGGAGAGTTCGGAATGGTTTCCAAAGCCTTGATGATACATGTAGGTGTGAAAGTAAGGTGCTACGGGTTGGTACAGCATACCGGTAAAAAGTGGCCACCCGTACCAGCCTGTACTGCTGACTTTAAAGTGCTGCGCTTTAATGTTGCTGCCCCTTTTGCGCCCCCATTGGTGGCCCTGCTGGGTCCCTACCGGCAGGGCCGCTGATGGGAGGGTGCAAAAGGGGCAATGATGACCCGGCAGGGCCGCCAATGCGGGGTGCAAAAGGGCCAGGGATGTTAAAGCGAAGCAAAGGACCCTGTGGCAGCACTTTAACGTCGTTGCCCCTTTCCCCCCACTCTCGGGCCCTTTAAATCGCTGCTGGAGCCCCGGGTAGCGTGGGCCAGGCAGTGCAGATGGGCTGGCTGCGGGATGCTGAGCCCAGTCCTGCCCCTTCTGCCCGAGGCCCTGCCCCTTCTGGGGGGGCTGGAGCCGGCCCTGTACCGGAAAGAGCTCAATTTTACTTTCACTCCTGGATACACGATGACTTAATTAATTTTGAGGTGTTCATTCATCTCCTTATCTGGAGACTGTAAAATTTTGCCAAAGCTTTTGCATCCTCTTTCTTGAGTTATTTCCTAGGTTACCTCCTGGTCACTACCTTTCAGTTTTCTTTTAAGTCTTCTTTACAATAGCACAGTCATATTTGCTTAACTACACTAGACACACACTGTCACATTTCAATGTCCTTGATATACTTTTGAGCCTGCCTTATCCTTTAGCAAACTTTGACAAGGTTTACTGTAGCTTAGCTTATTTAAGACACCAATGTACAACTGAAATATTACATACATTCCCTCTCTAAATTATTATGTAACATTCATATATGCATAAATAGTGTGAATGGCAAGTCACAGAGAGGTGTTTTTATCCCAATACTTTGCCATATAAAATTCTTAGGAAAACAATTTGTTCGTAGGAATCAGCAGTAGGAACTTTAAAACATTTGTCTATTTTGTATAACAAAGTTTAATTACTTTTTTTAGTATGTTAGCTCACTTAAGCTGAATACCTTGTATTCAATTGTTAGTAAGGTCCATATCCATACAAGGAATTATGCACCTAAATCCCAGTTTTTGGCACCCCACAAAATACCCTCTTGGCTGTTTCCTAACACTGTAGGAGCCTAAATTTTTGCTGTAAAAGTTACCGAGGCACAATGTTTCCTCACTCTAAGCCCTGTCTCCCACATAAACCCGAGCACAGGAAAAGATAGGCAGAGGAATACCTATTGGGCCTGACATGGTAGTTGTGCTCAATCTCTCCTGTTGAAGCTGTTCCACTGTGTATAAATAAGAGTCATTGGGCCAGAAAGAGAGAGAAAATGAGTGACTTTGTAGCAGGTTGGTTAGGCCAGCATCTGGGAGGTAGGAGACTCAGGGCTTATCTACACTTACCGGGGAACCGATGAGCAGCAATTGATGCTTTTTGAAGCAATTGATGAAAAGCGGGACTAGAGAAGACCTGCTAAATTGACCACAGATTGCTCTCCCATTGGCTCCCTACTCCACCACATCAAGAAGAGCAGGGGGAGTCGACTTTGTGTAGTGTGGACCCCGTGGTAAGTAGATCTAAGCTATGTCGATTTGAGTTACACTAGTCATGTAATTCAAATTGTGTAGCTTTGATCGAATTTCACTTGTAGGGTAGACAAGGCTTCAGAGTACATTGTCCCAGCTCCAACAACTCTTTAATCATTTATACACAGTGGAGCAGTTTCAACAGGAGAGATGCCCACAACAAAATATCCCATAGCTCAGCGGGCAGAACACCTCTCCTGAGAGGTGAAAGACCCCTGTGCAACTCCTTTCTTTCCCTCTTCCTAAGGGGTGAATGGAACCTAGGCGAGTGCTCTAATCACTGGGCTAGAACCTCTGTGGTAGGAACAAGCACCTCCTCCTCCACTCGTTTTGTGTGAGTGGGGGGAGGAGGGGCTGGAGGGCCCTAGCTCATTCTCACAAGAAACTACTTAGGTGTCTAGACTGCCTGATTCTAGGAGAGGGTTCCCAGCTGTGGCTCACAAGAAGAGACCTATGCACCCAATTTTGAGGGGGCAGAGCTCAGGACACAGCTCTTTCATGGGCATCTCCTGTTGGCCAGTTCAGGCACCCTCTGCCTAGTGTGCTGGCTTTTGTGAATCCCATTCTTAGGCACCTATCTCTCCCCATGCATTGTATGGGGAACCTAGGTGCCTAGCTGAGGCTTTGTGGCTCTATAGTTTTTTCTGTGATTTCCTAGGAACATAAAAGTTAGGCATTCCAATGCTGATTGTTGCCATGCTTCATTCCCTTTGTGGATCTGGTCCTACGTCCATTTTCCTCATGTGAGGAGGTTACATTCCCACATTGCTGTAACCAGTCTTCAATGATGTATAAGATCACACTTACCCTTTCTTGGATTTTGGCTGTATTGGTAATTCATATATTAGCCAAATACAAATTTCAGCTTAAGCTTTTCCACAAGCCTGGCTCTTCTGAGGGATTTCTGAAGGATCCACTTTTCTCTTTTTGTAGTTCCCTATGGTCAAGAGGATAATGCCCTCCTCTTATATCCTTGGCAAGTTAACAAGCCACACTTGCCACAATCAGTGACCAGAATTTACTCCGCAATTTTATGCAGAGTTCTACTCCTGCTGACAGGGTAGGTAAACACCAGAAGAGCTCTGAATTGCTCCTGTACATGCTGATGTATTTTGCTGCCTGTTAGACTTCTCCTTTAAGATTAAACTTGAGGGGGAAAATTAAACCCCAGTTTTAAAAAAATTTCTAAATGTTTTCTTTCTTTACAAGTTCACTGTTGAAGGGTATGTTCACAGAGCTCCTTATAGATCCTTGGGCATCTGGATAGACTTTGTGTCAACAGCACTCATTCAGCAGCTTTGGATTGAGTCTTTTCCCAGCCCATTTCCAAGTGCTATGAGCTTTTCATGGCTTCATTTAACAGTGGCTCCTACTTGGCATCTCTGATCTGCAGATATCAGCAGCACTGTTCCATTGTTGTCTATGTCAAAGCTAATATGTCTTGAATCCTGGTTACTTGAGAGACCACCCCTCTCCATGAGTAGACACTGTAATAGAAGACATTTGGAGCACTTAAACTAGCAGTTCCTGGATGGTAACATCAAAGGATTGGTACTTGGGTGTTCTCAGTGGAGGGCCTTTGACTCTGGAATTGCTTTCTTAGCTGGTTCAGAGCCTAACCTTGTTTTCCTTTAGGGTATAGTGCAAAGCCCATATCTTACCCCAGACACTTTTCTGAAAAGAGTAAGTAGGAGAAAGATTGGTTTGGGATTTAGACATTATTCTTTTGCTTCTGAGAAGTGGCAGGCTTGCATGTGTTTTTACTAAATTAAGTACATGTACCCTGAACTGTACAGAGGGTGCAATTCATACCTGTAATAAATAAAACTATTTACTCTAGATGGCCACCAAACAATCTGTCCATATAACACAGCCAAAACACTGCATTCTCTGAGTAGGCTTGCCTCAGTATGTTTAAAAAATATTAATTTTACAAACATTTTTTTGGGCAGAGCTGTATTCGCCCACACTTCTGTCCAACTGCTGTATCATAAAACCACCACTTTTCATACTTATTTCATTATTTGTTCTATTTTATACAGATTCTTATACTGCTCGTCGATTCTGTTATTGCCCTTTTGAAAGTTTAATCATCTCTGCTCTGTAAGCAACATGCAGATTTATTGCACTGCCGTATTTCTTTTAATATTTTATTGACAACTGCCCAGGATTGTTTAAATGAAATATGTCATTAGATATATCAGTCATCAGGATCCGAAAGAACCTAAAACTAACCAATTAACTGTTAGCTTTTAAAATGTGTTTAAGTCCTTAAAATGAAAATGAGGTACATGAAAAACTATAGTTTGAAACCACTGGATTCTGTTTTTGTTCTGTGAATGTTACAAAAGTCTTATATGTAAGGTTTAATTTTTCCAGATTGTGTTCTATATAAATTAACATGGAAATTTATCTGTACTACATTTTAATTTTTATACACTGTTTTATTTTCTCTTTGTTTTTTTTTATCTTATAAAAGGGGAACTAATGATAAATTCATATTTAATTAATGTAAGCACATGCAGCTCCATTGACTACTGTAGTTATACCTTGGGCTAAACTGGTCTCCTGTGGTCTACTTTCCTCCCTGCTTATTATTTCATAATAAACTGATCTTGATCTTCTTGTCAGAAATCATTTTCAATTTCTACTTTAAGATTTGCAATGCTGCAACTTTTTTCCCCCCCAACACTAGAAACTTCTGGATTCTTCCTTCTTTTGACCTCTCAGTGCACCATAATCAGTAAGTTTTGATGATGGTACCGATTTTTGATAAATGAAATGGTCAAATTACATTTACACAGTTTGAAAGTAGAGAATGTGGTTTTATTGCCATTTTCTGGGATTTCACTGATATTATAGAGTCCTATATGGTCAAACTTTCAGAAGCTCGCAGACCTGTACACAACTCTCCAATGGATGTTTATTTTGGGGACACAAGGGAGAAATGGGAGGGTATTTGAGGCTGGGTGTACCCACAGCCTGTGACCACCAAAGGATGGGTGTGCACAAACAGGCTGGCTTGAGGATGGGTCACTAAAATAGACTTTCCTAGCCTATCTTCAGAATCATGTGGGATTTTGCCAAGCCATCTTTGGTGTATGCAGATTAATTGTGGTTCAATTAACTTGGAGGTACAAGACAATATGGCCTTCATTCAGTCCTCTCATGGCTCCTATGCAAAAGTAGTAGCAGCTGCCAGGGAGGGAGTCAAGGAACAAGCAAAAAAGGTGAGATAGTGGATAAGGCAGGAATCTATTGTATGTTACTGTTCCCATCTGTTCTGGATCTAGTGGTTAGTATGCATGTTTTGCTGTGGGCACCCAGGCTGCATAATGTGGCCTGCAAGAAAATAGGAAATCCACTCATTTTATGAGTATGATGACTGGTTACAGTGCCAGAAAGGTTTCTGCTGCTATGTTGACCTATTCCCAGATTCCAATCCCAACGCCTTAGTCCTAGGACACTCAGAACTTTCCAAGGCTCTTTGCTGGTGGTATGGTCCTGGTAGGCTGGCTGCTTGTTGAGTGCTGCCAAAGGCACATTATACATAAATCCATATATATTGATATAATGCTGCAATGTGTAACAAGGGTAAATCCTTTCATTTACATCTTACCCAGCCACATATGGCTCATGACCTCTGTAACCCATCCTCTGACTCTAGCAGAGAAGTAGTAGAGAAGCAACAAGATAAGTACCAGAAAGAGTCTTTGGCATCCTCAAGACATGACTGAGGTGTCTTTAACAGTCTCTTGAGAGACATTAACATAGCCTGGAAAGGGAAAGATGACATTTTTGCCAGCCTAAGCATGATGCTGCAAACTATCATGATCTGTACTGGGATAATTTCCATAGTCACTATCAATTTGCATATGCTAATATGACAGGTTAGCCAGCCTCAGTAGTGACCACATTTTGAAAAGATCAGGTGACTATAGTGGTGCATGAATTTCCACTATTGCAGCTTTGCCTACAACAAGCTTGCTATCTTCCACCTCTACTTTCTATCCATTTACCTCTTTGCTCCATCACATGGGCATTAGCTTTGCTGAATACTCTTACTGATGTTAACCTCTGAGGATAGAACAAGAAGCAGTGGGCTTAAATTGCAGCAAGGGAGGTTTAGGTTGGACATTAGGAAAAATTCCTAATTGTCAGGGTGATTAAGCACTGGAATAAATTGCCTAGGGAGGTTGTGGAATCTCCATCATTGGAGATTTTTAAGATCAGGTTAGACAAACACCTATCAGGAAAAGTGCAGATCATACTTAGTCCTGCCATGAGTGGAGGGGACTGGTCTAGATGACCTCTCAAGGTCCCTTTCAGTCCTATGATTCTATGTTGCTACTGTAGCTTCTCCATTACCTCCATCTAATATCTTTATACCCAGTTAATTGGGTCTTGGCCAAAGCTAGTTACAATTTCCATATGATTGTGGCCTGCTGCATCCTGCACAACATGTGCAAGGCTAAAGGTGAGTATTCTCAAATGCAGTGGTCACAAGCTGCTGCTGATTTGCAGGCCTGGTACAGACAACTATAAACTGCCTCTAGTATCACTGGGGCTAGATCCAGGTGGGCATGGGAAATGATGCCTTGTATGCCTTCATTCTTGGCATTCTGGGTGATGTGCATGAGGAGATGTGATGCTGCAATAGCAGTAATGGTTTGAACTGTTTTAATCAATTTTTACTGATTGTAGCAGGACCCCCACTTCCAAAGCAACTCCATGTAGTAGGGGATAATGCTGCAGGTGCATACATACTCTTCAGTTCTGTCCTGAGTCTTCCTGTAATTTTCCACAGTCCAAATATTTAAAACATGATTCCCCTTCTGGGGTCTAATTAGCTGAGTCTTTAGATGGTTTCCAGTGGCCCTCCAGGACCAAATCCTTCCGTGTTGGCCAAGGGATCACACAGCGCCCCTTTCCACAACTTGTGTTGTGCTTCTGCCTAATCCTTTAAATTGCCCTCTGCTGGTTCCAGCCAGACTGGCAACAAAGTCTTTCAAGACACGGAACTCAAAACAAAACCTTCATTACCATAGCCCTTCCTCCAGGGCATCTCTGCTAGGCTGCAGCCTTCCAGCCTTCCCTATGCTTGGAGGCCAGGTCACATCACATCATATCACCTCAGTCCTTTCTCCACTAGATTGTCTCCTCTGGTGTCTTAGGGTCTCCTGCAGGAGCCTTTTTGCTCCCTAAAGCTCCTCAGGCTCAGAGCTCTGCTCCACCCTAAGTCTCTCCTAGGCCTTTCTTCCTTATCTACCCCAGAGGCCTGATTGGGTCATATGACCTTCATTTTCCCCATCTGGGTAGGAGAGTTGGCTGTGTCACAGGTGGGGCTCAGACCCATCTCTCCTTCAAGGGCCAGCCACCCTGTGACAAGACTGTATTATATTACTATACAACTGTCAGTTTGTTATAGGTTTTAATATGACTGTAGGTTTAATGTGATTTTTAGGATATATGTGATATTGAGATTTTGCAACATTATTAAAAGTTTAGGACACAACTTCCTGACTCTTCATTCCTTTGCAAACTCCCACACAACAACCTATTGTACAACCAAACCAATCTGTTAACAACACCAACAGAACTAAGAGGGAAAAAAATGTTACAAAGCCATTACAGGCATGCCAGCTGCTTATTCAGAAATAAGAATTAACAAGTGTGTAGCGTGTGTGTAAAACACTGAAAACCAGTGCAGAACAGTGAAACTATATGAACTCCAAGCTTCTGTCTGTCTGTTTCAATGGTAGTGGAAGCCGATATCTGAAGTGTTCCTCCTGTTCTCCTTCCCCTGGCAGAACATGTTGCCCTGTACAATATGTGCAGGTTGTACTGGGGTGGAGTACACAGAGCACACCTGTCCACTCCAGTTCATGGAGATGTCCATTGCCCAGCCAACCCCAGCATTTTCCAGTGCTTGCAGTACTTCAGATGGTCATCACTCCACATTGCCAAATATCTCAACCCTGGCTCTCATCCATTTCCTCCACTGATGGCTAATCCTGACCATAGGAGTCCTGGATGGGGGGGTAGGTCCATCTAAGATGGAAATGCCTCTAAGACAATGAAAGCACATATTTATTTTTTTGTCCTGAGGAGAAAAAGGAAAAAAATTCCCCCACTTTACATTCTGCGTTAACACACGAACATAGTTTGCAATTTTTTATCTTTCTGGAATGCTTTCATTACTCCTTTGTGAATTGTTCTGTTCAGAGTCTCCTGCTAACATTGGCACTCCACAGACATACTGTGGTAAGAACTATATATTCATTTAATTTAAAAAAATTAACAATTTGGATCTAGCAGAGGGAGGGTGAAGAGAAGTCTTAACAAGGACAGCGTTACCATTATTTCAGGCGGGGAAAGCCCTAGGAGATATAAATCTCTTGGAAGTACCAGATGGGAAAAGGAAGTAGTTTCCTAGGCAGGTGGTGGAATTCCATTTATCCATGCAAAGGAGAATTTTTTTGGTGTCTGGTAACTGAACAGCACATCAGTGAGTGGAGAAGATTAGTAAATTATTAGGGTGGTGCTAGCAAGTTTGCCCTGCCCAGAAATCTGACCGAATAAATAGAGGCCCTGCTGCATGAAAAATTATCAAGCAGCACTTGCCAGGAGTGGATGACAATTAGGGTGAACATTAACAGGATGCTGAACCAGGATGCAGAAGCTTACTATCAATGGGATGGATTCTGCCCTCCTTTGCCCTGCTCAAGCCCAGGCAGCATGTCACTGACTGACAAAACAAGAAGGACAAGCACTGAGACCCAAAACAAGAAGGAAGTAAGCTATGGAATGCTATGTCTTCTGCTCTCAACCACAGCTGAACCCACCCCATTCCATGCAATATTCTCCATAACAATTTTATTTGCCGTAACCTGGAAATCCCTCCCTCTTAAAACCAAAAATTTTCCTGTGGCAATAACTAAGATGGTGGGCGGCTGTGTGGATCTCATTCCTGGCCCTGCACCGCTCCCTTTCTGGGCTGCTCCCTGAGTCCATCCTCAAAGATCCTTGGAAAGTGGAATCAGAACATCTATTGGACGATCTGGCCAGTCCAAGGCTTCTAGCTTTACTGTTTGTTCCTGGGACTGGAACATTCCCTGCTGTCCCTACTCCCTCTGCATGAAAACGTGACCACCCTCATTCAGTACTATGTCATGAAGGACAATGGGCTCTGTGCTTGGGACAGTGGCACGCACCCAGTTAAGCTCTTAAAAGAAAGAGTATGTAGAGGGGGCATTGCAGGACCTGCCATTTTCATCCTGGGCCTTGGGGTACATGGTCTTCAGGTGCTTAATCCACTCCCTGCATTGCATAGAAGTCCATGATGTCTGATATGGTCTTTCAGAGGTGGATATTTCTGGAGCACTTCCTGAAATCATTATCCTAGGTGTAATCACAGCAGAGGTTAACTAGAACTCTAGTATGCCCTTTCAGCCAACTACCTGCGTGCTGGATGGTGGGTATCTTCAGAACTACTTGGCAGAGCAGGACTGAGCTGTTCACAAACTGGAGCAGGCTCCATGAAAAATGAAGGGTTAGATGCCCAGCAAGAGTACATTAACTGGTAGGTAGCTTCCAGAGCACAGAGGGTGACTAGGAAGTGAATACATAGAAAGTCTTAAGATACTGGTACAGAGAATTGTGGGAATGGTACTAGTGGAGGACTATCTAAACTTGATCCCACGTGCCCATGCCATGCCTTTATCCACTCACTTTGCAGTGTGAAGGTAACAGAGTGCAGTAGATGTGTATTTAAGGGCTTTGAGTGTGGATGATGGGGGGTTGGGCAAAAATGCATGGCATGACATACAGCAAGCCTGCAGTGTAGACATACCCTTAGTCTTTCCCGCTCAAAGCCTCCCCCACTCACTTCCTTTCTCAGTCACTGTGGACAGCACCACTACTATCCTGCCTATCACTCAGATCTGTAATGTGGCAATCATCTTTGACTCAGACCCCTTTTTAGGTCCTCACATCCAGGCAATGCCTAAGTCTTGCAGATTCTTTCTGCTTAACATATTTAAGGTACAGACTTTCATGTCCATCCATACAGCTAAAACTCTTGTCCAGAATTTCATTATGTCACATCTCAATTATTGCAACATCCTTCTCTCTTGACCTTGACAAATGCTATCTTGGCCAACTCATATCCCTTCAGAATCCTGCTACAAAGCTCATTCTCTCAGTCCATTGCTTTGACCATGTCACCTTTTTCTTTAAATCCCACCACTGGTTCCTGCTTTTCTGTTGCATCAAGCATAGGCTACTTGTCTTCATTTTCACGGCCCTTCACAGCCTGTCCTCACCCACTTATCCTCTCCCATTCACTTTCAAAATGTTGACTTTCACTTCCAACCAACCTGTGATACCAACCTCCATTGCTCACTTGTTAAAGTTTCAAACAGGCACCTTTGTGCTTTCTCCCATGCTGCTCCTCACAGTTGGGAGGCTCTCCCCATAAACATATTCAAAATTACATCTTTAGCCTCCTTCAAATTCCTCCTTAAAACTCTCCTCTGACATGATGCCTCCAAAGAAACTGACAGTGGTTAAGTCACTGGTGCGCTGACACTATTAACTATCATGCTGACCAATACTGCCTCATTGTTTCCTTGTGCTCCCCGTTTATATCTATCTGTTGTCTCTTTTGTTATACCTAGATAGTAAGGTCTGTGAGGCAGGGACCATCTTTTTATTTTGTACAGTACCTAGCACAATGGAGTTTTGGTCCGTGACTGGGGCTCCAAAGCACTATGGTAATAATACAAATAATAAACTAGGAGGCTGATACTTTGTAACTTCTGTAGTTTGAGCTCATTGTACACACCAGGGCCTTCTTGCATTCTTTCATCTATTTCAGGACTCCATATAATACCATGAATATATCTCTCTTAATGGGGTTCTGTACACCTCTCATTTCCTCCTCTTCCCATAACAGGGAAACATTTGTTTCTGTACAATTTCAGGAAAAACATGTTGCTGCAAATATACCTGTCTTTACTCAGGAGACGATTTTGTTTCCTTTTGGTAGGAATTGCAAGTAGAGCCTCATTTTCTTTTATTCAGAGGCAGTCTTTGATAGTGTGTTTTGGAATTCTTCCCCAAAGATTTTGAGAATCAAGAAGCGGTACAGAACTGCCTGTTTTTTCTTCATTTCAGAATGTCTTGTTCTCGGTCTTTCCTGCTTCTCCTAAGTAACCTTACTGATGTCATGAAATCCTTAACTTTCCATGATGATCTCAAAAGTCTGCTGCAAGAGTAAACCAAGAAAAAATGACAATTGCAAAATCAGCATTTTTATACATAGCCAGAAAACAGCACAATTCATATACATTCTACAATGGGGACATTTTGAAAATATAAGCCATCAGGTACGAATGCCTCATAGATTATGGGGAGATGAAGGTTGTGCCAAATGTAAGTTAAAATGTAAAGTCTCGTTTGATTTTTACCTCCATTTCATATGGTGAAAATTTCCATGAGTGAAATCGTGAGCCTACTGAAGTCAATAGGAGTTTTACCATTGACTTTAATGGAGCCAGGATTTCACCCTATATACGAAATTTAAAAAATGCACTTTTTTGGATTTCCTGTTATCATCATTATTTTGTTATGTGTTATGGCAGCTTCTAGACACTCCAAACAGGACTAGTGTACATTGTGCTAGGTGATGTATGAACTAAGGGTAAAAGACAGTCTCTGACTCAAAAAGTTAAAATAGTACGTAAAACAAGATGCCAATTATTGGGTACAACAAAAAATAGGAAGAAACAATACAGGGAGAATGCGAGAAACAGTAATAAGAACATGTGTTTGCATAGGCCAAATACATGCATACCTCAATGGTTTTAAACTGGTAAATATTTTTTTAAAATTATGACAAATAAGATAAATATCAGAAGTCCCTGGCCATTTATCTAGCCACTATCTAGAATGTCATTTTGCATAAATTCAGTGGTTCAAATTAATCCTCGATGTAGTCCCAATGACATCAGTGGGTTTACACTAGGGGTTCATTTGGTCCAGTAAGTAGAACTCATTAATTTCTAATAGTTAATTTATTTATACTGGATATACCAGCTCTTCAGACACGCAACTCCAATAGCTGAAACTAATTTCTTAGAAAAGATAAGTACTTTTTTTTTCTGCAAGGACAGTGTAGGATGGTGTACCCATTGGTGAGTGAAAAATTAGTCATCTGTGCTTTGCCGGTGATACTGATCCAATTGAACATTGCAAGAAGGGCAAAGATTGCTAGGAAGCAGAGAAGTTAGGTCCAAAGATAATGGTGACATCTTAGTCTGTTTGAAAAAATGAAGATATTCCTACCCAAATCTGAGGAGGCATTGGAGTGCACTGAGCCCTTCAAATAGCTGGATAGCATGACTACAAGGGATGCTAAACATCACTTAGAGATCTGAAATAGAACTGGATTTGCAAATGCTGTTCTAGCAACACTGAGCCACATTTGAATCAGTAAAGGTATTACTATGACATGTAAAATGAAATTACGGCAGTCTCTTGCTATATGCATGTGAGACGTGGATGCAGAGGAAATAAGACATTAAGAGGCTTTCTGCCTTCGAATTGAAATGCCACAGGCAATTGCTGTGCTTTAGCTATACCTTGCATGCAAAAAATGAAGCGGTAAGTACACAAATTTACAACATAACCAAGTTGATACCTGATATCATCTAGATGACAAGAGGAAGAAAACTTGAGCTCGTGGGACAAGTGAGTCAGATGAGCAGAGGAAGATTGACAAAGCAAGTTTTGCAGGGTCTGGTGCTGGGGCATGGGTGATTAGATGATGGGACTGACTGGACAGGATGTGGTATGCTGCACTTCTCAAAACTGCATGAAGACTGTAAATTGTGTAGGAAGGCTGCTGGCCAGTGACTCCCAGGTGGTGTGTTTACTGTTCATTGTGATGTGACTAAATGGTGCTTTGTATTATGAAAGTATAATAAACAATGACAGTGTGAGGAAAAATTGCCTTCATATCTTTGTTGTCTAGAGAAGAAGTGTAATCCCCTGGCTAAAGGCACAGAAGCCTGGACATTTATGTTCTTTCTGGCTCTGCCCAATGAATCAATGTGTGATCTTGAGCAAATCACTCACGTCTTTCCAGGCTTCACTCTTCCTATCTGTAAAATGGTGATAAGGATACTTGCCCACTTCTTCCATTAAGCACGGAGATATACCGATGAAAAGCACTAAGTAAGTACCAAGTATTATTTCTAATACTACTACACAGGGGTTGAGCTATGGTACTTAAACTCCTTTGAAACATAAATTCATAGGCCTGCACCGCTGACTCAGCCCTGTAGCCTCAGCAGTAATGTATTATGCAGTTTATTGTGAAAAGGAAAATGGGCTGTCTTTCAAATGGCACTTATAAACAGAGGTCCTCTCGGCTCTGTTTGGCTGTTGAATGGCACTTCTTGTAAAAAATAAATAAATTAAATAAAGGTAAGGTTTTGGCCCAGTGTCCTTGGCCAGTGGTTCGCTGCTGCCCTCCATCTTAGACCGTATCTATTTTAGAGGTTTTTTCCCCCTAAAATTTTTCCCCCACGGCTGCAAGCAGGGCAAGTCCACTAGTGATAGTAACATTGGTAGTGTGCCAAAATAGACCAGCCACCAGCATTATAATCACAATGTCGTCAAACACTGCTCAGAGCAGTGGTTACAACAGTGGGGGCCACTGATAACCAGTCTATCCTAACACTTCCACTGTTGCTCCCCCTGGCAGGAGCACTGGAGGGAAGTTTTAAGAAAACCATTTGAATGTAGACAAGCCTATAAAGGCGTCTGCATTCCATTCTGTATATCCTGCAAACAGGTCTGCAGTCTTGTCCCTTAAACTAGTGCTTGAATCTCCACTTGCATCTTCAGAGGCAGGATTGGGCTCTGAGTTTGTAACGTGCATCTTTGTTGGTCTTAAAGATGTAAAATATCCCACATTGTACAATGAAAAATTCTACTTTTCATACTGTAGAGAAAGTTATCGTGCAATACCTCAAGTGAGGCAAATTCAGAAGTGACCATTACTGCATTACTACTAATAGGGATGGCGTGGCATAGGTTTGTAGTTAGAGCAGTAGCCTGCATCGGGGTGGCTGGCTGATTACTCTTGGAGGAATGTGGCTGATGATTACCACAGCATAGCAGCCTTCTCCTTCTGAGAAGGAAAGTGCATTCGCTCCCTGGGGTGTTTCATGCTTCACCCCATTGTGCAGGAATATTATGGGATTCAAGAAGTAGAGAGGAAATGAGAAGAAATGTTTATATAATGCTTTCTACCCTCCAGGAAGAAGGTCTGTTGTGACTGTTGTTTGACGGTTGATCTTTTCTATACTGAGTCTTTGTGTTGTGCACTGCAGAATCTCCCCTCCCTAACCTCAGCTACAAGCATTTTCTCTAATGTGCAAAATTCCATAACAAGAATATTTGTTTTTGTATTCCAGGGGCCCATTTTTGATCAAGGAACCAATGACTGTTTAAAAAGACAAGCCCTTCCTCTAAATAAGTGACGTGATTGTTGATTAGCCCAGGAGCTTTGCAAAAAATCAGATGTGGCGCTGTGCTAATTATGGTAAAGGATAGTTTTTATAGTACTGTAACTGCCATCAGTTAGATCCAACTGATGTACTTACACAAAAAGTTATCCCTTTCCCTTTGATATAATTGTAGTAAGATTGCTCACGGTACAAATCGCTCAGCGTTGGTAAGCTGTGACTCTTACAAGCTTAGGGGAGTAGCTATTAGAGCTCTCAAATTTTTGCCACTGGACACCTACAAAATCCATGTCATAAATACTTGGCTTGAAATAGGGACAGGGGGTAAGGAGTTTCACTCTGACACGTCTGCTCTCTAATACTAGAGCCGATGAAGTAATACGGCATTGCAAGTGATGCTCCTGGCGGATGGGATTGGGTTAATGTGTATATATACACTGTAGGGGGAGTTGCACGCATGGATCGCATTAGTATTCCCGCCCTATCAATGTGCCATGTTGCTCACCACGTCAGTCTGCCCGATTCCCTACGTCTAACCAGTCCCACCAAAGGGTTCAGATGGGATCTTGAGCCAGGCGAGCCCTTGGAGACCGGAGCCAGGCGAACGCTTAGAGTCCAGGAAGGCGCCGGTCCGCACACACGCGGCCCTTCTCTCCCGCAGGGCCGGGGCGGGGGGATGAAGAAGCTGGCGCCGCCCTGGGAAGACACCAGGAGAGGCAGCCCCGGCAGCAGCGGCGCGGGTTTGGAAGGCTGAATTCCCCCCTGAATGGCAGCTGCCAGCTGCCAGCCCCGGCTGCATCTGCCCGACCTGCAAATCGATGCCGACGGGAGGAGGGCTCAGCGCGCCAGCACGGGGCTGACATGCTGCTGAGCCGGAGAAGTTGACGAGCCCGCTCCCCTTCCTGGCTGGAGTGGGAAGGATGCTGCCGGGCCCCGCGCTCCTGCACGCTGAAGGTGACCAGCCGCCGCTGCCGCATTTCAGTCTGTGACGGGAGAAGTGTGGGGAGAGGAAAGTGACTCTGGATCCCTCCTCGGACTCCTGGTCGCCGAGCCGCTGCCGGTGGGGGGAGAAATTTGCCCGCTCCTGCTGGGATCAGTGCAGCTGCTTTTGCTTGGTGGATGCGTGTGCATGAGTTCTGCACCGAATGGGCGCAAGAAGCGCCCCAGGACCGCCGGCTCTATCTTCCAGATCAGCAAACCCCCCCTGCCCGGCGGGGACGGGGAACGCCGGGGCAGCGGCTCTGAGGGCTCCTACAAAACCCAGAGAGCCCTGGAGGACTGCAAGATGGTGGGTAAAACAAAGGGCTGCTTTTTTTTTTTTTCTTTCCCCCAATGTATTTTCGTAGTTTGCGGTCGTGCCACGCCCCCCCTCCAGCTTGTCTATTCGGATCACTTGCAGCTGCACTATTTTTAAAACTGCAGCCCCGGGTTAAGTTGACACCCTTTCGCCCGAGCCGTAATGGCTAAAGACAGACCATGTGCCGCGAGAGGGGGGAGAACTGATGGACCCTGCAGATTTTTGACCCTCAACCCCCAAAATTGTATTAGCAAACTAGGAAACAAGGGTAGCAGCGGCTAGAGCACCAAAATAATCCAGATCCACTGCATCCCATTGCAACAGTGCTGCAAAAAAACCGGCTCCGGCACTCCCTGACCCCCCTCCCCCTACACACACACACACACACACACACGATCCAGCCAAATTTTGGCCCCAACCCGCCCAAATTCTAATGTCTTGCCTAGAAAGATCACAAGTGTAGCTACTCCAACTGCACTAATTAAATCTGTATCCTGATTCATCTCAGCCTAGCAATGCTGCAAAAAGCACGATCTGGCACCTAGATTCTGCTGAAATCTGCCAATTTTGGCCCCAACCCTTTAAAATCCACCACTTAAATAGATAACAAGTAGAGGTGCTTTTAGTATGCCAAAAATATCTGGACTTCCATACACCTTAGCAGAGCAAAATACTAGATTAAGCACCAGGATCTTACTGGATCCATCTAATTTTTTGGCCCCTCAAATGTAAGGGCACAAAATTTCTTCACTAAGGTAGTCACTCTTAGTATGCCCTAAATATTTGGACCCCAGCAAAACAGCAGCACAACGTCCTGTCCCTGGCACCTGAATCCAGCTGGACCTCAGCAATACTGGGCCCCAACTCTGCAAATTAGAGACTAACTAGAAAACAGGTGGAGTTGATGCTATTTTTCATTAAAAATCTGAACCCTGAATCTCAGCCCTCTATCACTGGAACATGTACTGGGGTATCTGGATCCTGCCAGATCCTGCCAATTTTTGGCCCTAATATTCCAAATTCAAGTGTCTAAGTAGAGGAGGAAATGTAGCACCTCTGAGTGCACCAAAAAAGTCCAGACCCTATTGCAAGCTGTCACGGCAGCACTATAAATACATATATCTAGCAATGTTTTTTCATTCTAATCCCCCAAATTTGAACATCTTAACAGAGAAGAAGTGGAATTGGAGAAGCTGCACTATTTAGCTAGTAGAATGTTTAGATTTGAGATTAAAAAAACAAAAGTTTGGGACCAAAAATTGCTGAGACCCAGCAGGATCCAGGTGCTGAATCCAGCTTTTTGTGCTATTGCTGTTCCCAGATGTACAAGGATCCGCATTTTCTGGTGGCATAGTAGCAGCTACCATTGCATTCTATTTAGGCAGTGGCTTTGGGGTGATAACTGCCAACATTTGGCCGTCTTCACCAGAATCCAGGTGTCAGGTTTTGATGGAACTTTGTACCACAATGGATTGAGGTCCAGATTTATTTTTTTATTAATTTATTGTTATTATTATTATTTTGTGCACTAGCATCTACACTTGTTCTCCTCTTAGGCCATGGAACTTGGGGACTTGAGGCCAAATTTAGCAGGATCCACGTGCTGCATCTGTTTTTTAGCAGATGTATGAGGATGCATGAGGATCTGGATTGTTTTGGTGCACTAGACGAGCTAAACCGGTTCTCTTATTCATGCTAGGGAATTTGGGGAGGAAGGGACAAAATTGGCAGGATCCAGGTGTGGGAGACGGGTTTTTATAGCACCCTTGCACAGGGATGCATTGGGCCCAGCCCAGAATTTCTTGGTGCAATATGAGCAGCTACCCTTGCTCTCTATTTAGGCATTAGAATTTGCGGGTTGTCTCAAAAATTTGGCTGGATCTGGTAGGATCCAGGTAAATCCATTTTTTTACGTCCTTCTTCCCCACTACAAGTGGCCTTTATTCATGCTTTTATCTCTTGCAGATCATGACTGCATTCAAAGTCAACATATATTTTGTTTCTTTGAAATAAAAAGAACACACATTGTAGATTAATGGAACAAAATAATAATTTTTCCAATGCTGTGAATGTAAAGATTTATCCAATAGTGTCCAAATGTGTCTGCTAGTGTGATGCCGGGTTAGAGTATTTCTGTGGCAAGGCTGAGAGGTTTATCTATTTCTTTGTCTGTTTATTTCACACTGGCCAAAGTGCTTTCTGGAATACTAAGTGGAAAGTGCCTTTGGAGTACATCTTATCAGCCAACAACTTCAGATCAATTTCAAGTCTGAAATCTGGGTTAGAGGTCAGTGACAGGAAGGAAATCATTACAAAATAAATTAGCAAAGACTTCAGCGCATAAATGAATGGTACTTTCCACTCCATAAATGTGTTGCTAATCAGAAACCAGAGGGAGTGAAGGGAATCATCTCTGGAGACATTTTTGTCTTTCATTATGATAAAAAATAATATCTTGCTATCAGGAGAAGAAAAGCCGTTATTTATGTCTGCATAATATTTAAGATTAACTACCCGAACACGTTCAGAGGTTTAGTTGGAATATTACTTTCCTGCAAGAGAACATGTACACATAAGGTAGCTCACATGAAGGCCCCACCCATTTACTAAATGTTAAGGACTTGATCCCATTCTCTGTGAAGTCAATAGGAGCAGGCCTTGAAATAGGAACGTTTTTATAAATGCCCTATTATTTTATCAATTAGTTAAATGTTTCATGTAAGTAAAAATCTGTTTTTCAGCTTGTTCAGGAGTTCAATACCCTGGTGGCTCTATACCGGGAGTTAGTCATTTCCATTGGGGACGTCTCCGTCAGTTGTCCGTCTCTAAATGCTGAAATGCAAAAGACTAGAACCAAAGGATGTGAGATGGCCTATCAGGCGCACCAAAAACTAGCAGCAATCTCTGGGTAAGAGTCTTCTTAGATTTCTTCCATTCAAGCAAGTACCTTCATAATATTCAAGTTTCTGGTTGCTAAACAGTATTTCAATGGAGCTTTGGGCAAAGGCACCAAACTGTTATACTACAGTCTATGCAGACTCCATTGTTAGGATTTAAATTAAGAGATGTATGGTCTTGGAGTTTACGGAATGTACAAATCCTTATCACAGCATCATTATGGGCCAAATCATACTGATGATAGTATCCTATTCATTTCATTGCGACTTTTCTGTAAAGTGAGAAGGGTTTGACACAACACAAAATGATCAAAAGGATATAATCCGTGGTTGAGCTTCCAGGGTGAAATTCCATGGACCTGATCCTGCAGTCCTAACACAGTGGGAGTGTTACATGACTAAAGACTGCGGGAACAGGCCTTAATATGGTTTTATAAATAGCTAAATAGCCTGTGCAGGGAGAGAAATCACCAATTTGATCACTAAGCCACTCAGAAGTATTAAAATGGCACACCGCTCAGAACTCATGTAAGGGGAATTCTTACATTTCTTAAAACACTTTTTTTTTGCCCTGCTAAAATTTATCTCATTTTGGAGGCTAAGGTAACAGACTATGGGAAAAATTTTCAAGAGACCAGCATCCCTTTTGCAGCTGCAATTTACATTTGTAAAATTTACACCTGCAACTGAACTTGCGGTGCAGGTATTTAGAGGTGCTAATACTCTGCTTTACACCTACAGTTGATTTTGCATGTACAAAATAAAGAGACTAAACTTCTGCCCTTATGGCTATTTACCCCTAGATCAGCAGTTCCCCAAAGTTTATCCTAGCATGGATCACATCTTAAAGGAAATATTGTCTTGTGGACCATCTCCTGTCTCATTTGCTACTGTGTGACATCCCTGTGGGAACTACAGCTGTTGCTTACATCAAAAAAACATAGAGGGGAAATATTTGTATTTTCAGTTCTCTTTAATGTAATGAGTATTTTGTCCTTTTTGGAAAAAAAAGTTAATCACAACATCTCTTCATTTAGTCCTCCCTTCACATCTGTTCTGTTTCTGTCAGCTGAAAACAAGGATGAGAAAAACCAAGCTCTCTACGGACCACCAGCAAGTGCTCCTCAGACCATAAGTGGTCCACAGACCACAATTTTAGGAGCTATTGCCTTAGAGATTTTAAGTTTGGATCCTGCAAGTTGCCTAGTGCCTCCTGTAATTTAAAGGACCGCCTTGTTGTCCACCAACTTCAGTGGGACTTGAACTAACTCAGCATCTTGCAGGATCAAGCCCTTGAAGTGGGACATACTTTAAAATACATAGAACTTAAACATAAATCATTTCCATAATTTACATCTGTATTCACCTGTCACATATGCCTATATTTAATCATCTTTCTTATGTTTGCTAACTCTCATCTATTTGTATTGATATGAGGGCTACAGCCTCCCAGACCATCTTTCCCTATTTGAGTCTGCAGTAAAGCTATATTACTAAATTTGTGACATCACATCCTTGTCATGGGAACTGAATGTGTCATCACAAACTCAGGATTATGGCTCATTACAGGATAAACGAAGAGAAAAAGTTGCACTCTCCAATAAGGGTAAAATCTCCCCCCACCTTCATAAAGCCTGAGTATTTGGGTTCTGTGGAGGTGAAATCCACTTGCCAATTAGTGGTTGCTGCATAGCACTCCTGCTTCTGCTGTTTCAGACTATAAACTGTAGTAGCTGCCACCAGTACGTCAACACCAGCCGTGCAGGGTATTAGGGCCACTGCATCAACATAAATGTATATCTCCCTTAGCTCGCCATAGCCTTCTGTGCCTGCCTGTGAAGATCCAACATGGAGATGCTTTCTGTGACACACAGATGATGCATGGAGATTCCTGTGTGGCTGCTCTGCCCATGATTTCCCCAAGCTAGCCCCTATTGGGCTTAACTGAGATGGAGAGCCTTTTATTGGCCTTCTATACCACTGGTGAATCTCACTCCAAAACCAAAACAGAAAAAACACAGTGCTTTTGGTATAATTTTCTTCTTTTTTCAGAATTTTATGCAAAATTCTCTTTTAAATAGACACTGTTCACTCCAATTTGTTTCCCAAGCAAAAGACAAACTCTTACAAAACCTAGGTCTGACCGCACTAAAAATTCAACCCCCCCAAAATAGCTACTATTTTAAAAATTCATTCCATTTGTAATAACAAAGGTAAGGAAATATGCTTGTTTCAAAAGATATGATTTTAACATGTTCATGTCTCAGATAGAAATCTGATGCAGTCACAGAGATGTCCTGCAAGTGCTATGAAATTGACATTGTAACTCATCTAAGACTGTATTAAACAACTGTAAATAATGTGATATCCATAACAACTGGTAAGTATTAAAAACCCAACAGTTCACTGTACATTGCTTATTTTGTCCAGTAGGCACTTCACAAGATGTGCTTCGCATGCTTAACCTCCTTCACCTGAATAATGAGAGCAACAGGGAGAGCCAAATTAACTTGTTTTATGCAGTGTTTGAGGACTGGATTAAGAGGGCCAGGTCAGGGAAGGGTGGAGATGGGGATACAATGAGGATTCAGAGTGGGAAAGAAATAGAGATGGCAACAGACATGGCGTATTGGTCCCTAATTCTGTAAGAAGAATGATGTATTGAACATGGGTTGGGGGCTGGACTGAGATAGGAGAAGACAGACTGGAGGGGGAAACACATTCGGGATGGTAACAGAATAGAAAGGAAAGAAGCGGGAGTAGAGATTTTTGAGGACTAGAATGCACTGGTCAGGAGGCAGCAGCACAAGGAGAGGCAGGATTGGGATGAAACATGGGAGGATAAAAAGTTAGAGCAGGAAATAAATGGACAGGAATGAGTGGGGAACAGGAAGAGATGGCATCCGTTGTGGAGGGGCAGGAAAGGGGCATCTGAGGAGGAGGGCAGTTAGCAAAGGAAAGGGAGGGACAGGTGTCTTCTGTAGCCTTTAAAAGTAAATGAGCGCGAGAGAGAGAGACATAAGAAGAAAGACAAAAAACAAGACAGCAGGAAAAGTGCTGCTTTGACATTGAGTTTGTTGTGAGGACACAGCCCCCACATTGATTTTAATACCAAGAAAAATGTCTAACATTGCCTCTTTGGCAGTTAGTGCCACTTAAAATATATTGTAGTTAAAGGAATAAGAAACAGCTGAAAATATTAAGTAGCCATAAACATGTTTAATCAAAAATGCACGTTCTCTGTTCATACACTGAATATCACGGGAGTCTCTGTGTACTGCACGTATAGTTCCCGAAAATTCTGATACAGCATCCAAAGTTACAGTAGTCAGCTGGGGAAAGCCACCTTCCCAACTCTCTCGCCTTCTCTTATGGACCTGGTGTAGGGGTTCACACGAGAGAGGGTGGAGACTGGTCAGGTCAGGGGTGAGGAGCGAGCAGACAAAAGCAGAGCCAGAGCTAGTGTAGAGCCAGAGATGGACTATGGGAATTCTCCATTTTTCTGGATGGAGCCCGCTGGGCTATCACATGGAGGCACAGCACCACAGCATAAAGATGTGGGAGGAACTCCATAGTAGACTCCTCAGGAACACGGCTGCAGTGTCCCCAGCCTGCAGGTGTTCCTTTGAGAGGGGATAATGCAGTCCTGGCCCGATATTAATTTGGCCGCTCCTGGAATGTTCCATACTCAGAAAATGCTTCAGATAAAATAATGCTCTTTACACTACGAAATCTTTAAAAACCTTACAGGGCAGTACAAAGAAATTCAATTTAGTTTCTTGTGAAAAAGCGCTCTAACTCCATCGTAATGATGTAACAAGAGCCTAAACGCAATTACACCCTTATATTAAGTTGCTTGCTTATATATTTTTGTTGTTGAAACATGTTTCTCTGAAGTTCCCATAAATAAGCAGGTAGTGTATGAAGTAATATATTGATGTTGCCTCACACCAACACTATTATGAATTTTGGGGAATAACAAATATAAATTAAAACATTTTGAAGTAGAAACATTCCAACTTTATATCTTCATTTTGCAGCAATGGATATGCAAGGAAATCCTTTCTGATGGTGCTCATGCCTTACCACTTGAGCTCAAATCCTGCTCACCTTACTCCCACAAGAATCCCATTAACTTTAAAGAGACTATTTTCAAGAATAAGATGAATAGGATTTGGCTCTTGAGCTGAATTATTGCAGGTTATTATGGTATCAGAACCTAGAATTTCAATAGAATTCTACTTCATATTATATGTGCGTGTAGGATCACAGGTTATGGTCAAAGGAGCAGAGACGACAGCAGCAATAGAAAATGAGTCAGCAAGATTTTCTTTAAAGGTAGAGTTCAGAGGAAGATTTAAAAATGGGAAAGACATCTGGATGAGGATGAAGGAGAAAGTACTGAGGAGATACAGTTCTTTTTTTGGAGAGGATCTGGTCTATAGGAAAGTAAGGGACTGGGCAGGGGCAGTGATTGGCAAGGGAGCTGTGAGTGGAGAGCTGGGTTTGTGGGCAAAGTACATTATTGTTTTGGGGCACAAACAAGGAGAGCGAGAGAACTCAGGGCTGGAGTTTCAAACACATTTATGCACCACTGCACACACACTTTTTTGCAACTGCCTATTTATATACTCAGATATGCATGTATAATTCATATGCTGTGTGTGCACATAGCTAACTAAACATCTAACTGGCCATGTCTATGTGCTAATGGATGGTTTACTGTGAATATTGGCTCATTTTGTATGGAAGTTGGTCATGCAAACATGTGTGCACGCATGCAGTTGTGTGCATCTAACTTTGAAAACCTGGACTCTCTGTTCAGACAGAGAGCTGTATTTTTGAGGGATTATCCAGACTTTACAGAACTGCACAAAACCTTTGGCTATTTCCTGCTTGATGTTATATTTTTAGTAACCTGTAAAATTACTCAAGGTTTGCTTCCAGAGACCTTGATAATATAATTGAGTATCCTAGCGGGTCTCTTGATAGAGAGCCAGTAATAAATAGTTAAGTGATTATGTAACAGTACAAGGAAAAGTTCCCATCAAATGGTTATGGTGCCATTATAAGCTATAGCAGTGAATCTTGTTGTGAGAATTCCAAGACAAAGTTTCCTTATATTACACTATAGTATATTTATTTTTATAACAAAATCATTGCAAATACTAAGGCAGCATAGCTTAAAAAAAAATCATAAACACTCAGGAAGTACAAAAGTTAAGGCTCCCACAGCTTTACTTTGGCCACATTGCATTCCACTCCTGACATCACACAAAAACACTGAATATGGTCTTGCTTGAACTATGTAATATTTATTCAATTTTATTGTTGTTTTTTCCTGGTGGTTTTCAATACATTTATATTGTTTTCTGGACCAACAGAGGATCACTCCTCTCTGGCTTATTTAATACCCAGAAATTGCCATGGCTGTAACAAAAAGCTGAATTCAAACCCATTTGTGGTTGTGTTTTTATTAAAATTTCTATGAACTTCCCCAAATCAAAGTTTTCTAAAGCAAACAAATAAATTGTATCTTGGTCCAAATATTGCACATGTTGAAAAAGCCAAGTTTAAAAAAAAAAGGACAATTCAGACCTGTAACCACGTGAGAGCTATATTAAGACAGACATAATAGAAAAAGTTTTAACCGTGCTATTTAATTGTGAAATTAAAGAAGGCACTGCAAGAATAAGGATGGCTCAGCAGAAACATAACACGCAACAGTCAGTAAGGGCTGGTCAGCAGGAGAGAATTTTTATAATCATGAGTCAAAGTGAGGTAATGTAAGCAAAAGAACAACAAACCAAAGCTCTCAGCACACAGAACGTGAACCTCTACCCTCCCTGACTCTTTTCACTGCAGCTGCCATTTCAGTCCTTTCCCAGAGCACTCGTACAAGGGGAGAGTGATGCTGGCATTAATTCCTTGAGTCTTGGGGACCAAGTGGTGCCCCTGTATCCTGCCATGGTTTATGGCTGGGGTATTTTTAGGGCCAAACTTGCCTTTTGCTATCTTAGCTTTTTCACATAGGAAATGTTTGGGATCAGAGATAATTTAACTATTGAGTTCAATAGGACTTTACCTTGCTGTAACAGAATCTGGCCCATTATGTATGTATAATTTTAATTAAATAGAAAAAAAAGTGGTAAGAGAAAAGGCCTTAAATGAATTTTCAATGCAGTGTTTTATTATAGTAAATGGTATATCTAAGGACTCAGCTATTCCTACATTAATCTGCTATTGCCCAAGTATTGCAAAGGTTTTTAGAACAGCAGAAGGGTGGAATTTTATGGGGGATCTGACTAAAAACAACAAATATCTGGGCTTCTGCGCTGCAGCTTCTACTACCCTAAATTATGTGGAGTAATACCTTACTTGGCAAGAAGTCCTATTTATTTTATAAGGACTAATCACTGAATAAGATACTATTAAACATGAGTGAAGGTAGCAAAATCCAGCTCCAAATGAACAAGAGCTTGCAAGATCTAGCCCATGTTTGTTATAAACATTCCCATTCCATCATAAATAAGGCATGATATACAATGTGTGTGTGCACGCATGCATGTGCAACTTCTGTTAACATTTACTATAGCCCCCTTAAACTCTTACAAAAAATCTGTTATTTAGTGGGAGTACAGAACATTATGGAGCCACATTCTAATTTCATTTGCACCATTTTAAATGTGGAGGTTCACTGATTTCTCACTTATGGAATTACTCCAGATTTATACTGCCATAGCAGAGATCAAAACTTGGCCCACAGCAACTGAAGTCACCAAAATACACTGTGTTTGACCACTGTATATTTAAAAATGATGTAAAGGGACATGGCCAATGTGTAAGCTAGTCAATTAAAAAAAGACGTAAAAATCGTTTCAGTAATTACACATCTCCTCGCATCCCTTTCCTGACTTTTGCTGTTTGACAATCAGGTTTTCCTATTTAATAAAATGTTTTTCTCTTCCCTGTTGCTGTGTGATAGATCCATACAAAGAACAGAAAAATATAACAAAGGTTGCGTTTCACCCTTGTGAAGAGAGCCAGCCTCAGTTTATGCACCAATTAAGTACCAGTTAAGCCCTCAAAAAAAGACTTACATGGCTCATAAGAGTTATCATTTATTTTTTGCATTACTCTAGTGCCTAGAAAACCAATCAAGATCATGTGCCACTGTGCTAGGCACTATACAAACATATAGTAAGAGACAGTCCTTGCCCCAAAAGGATTTCATTATAACTCAATGAACCAATTTCATCTCTGGTGCAACTATGTGAAGGTCTGTGGAGTTTCACCAAGGACGAATCTGACCTGGTGTGCTGGCAAATGCACAAAAGATCAAATTTATCCCCAGCAGAAAACCAGCACATGACCCAGGTACCATTTAAGCCCTGTTTTGAGCACTTAAGTGGATCGTTAGCCTTTGCTGCCCCTCTGCACAGGGTTGCATATGCTGGGTTGCAGCAAATAAAAACCTTAACTAATTGCTTGATTTTGTTATAGCATATTATTGATTTGTTTTAGATAAGAACATTGAAATCCTAAATTTTAAATTCTTAGGAAGCTGGATTCTTAAAAACCGTCAGTCAGATTCTGCCTTACTTCATGAATAGTTCCATCGATTTCAGTGGGATTTCTTGTGGAGTGAGATACTATTCAGGGTGAATAAAGGTGCCAGAATTTGACCCACAATTATGTATAATGGAAGTACTGGGTGGAGCACTAGTTTCTAAGGTGCCTTTTATTGATTACTTTATATAGCTTCTCAGGTGCAAGATTATTTTGAAATAAAGGCACCTGTTGGATCAAAGCACATGCAGATACATTCAGCAGAAAAGTAAAAATAGCAGCAGAATACATAACAGTGAGTTTAACCTGTGACTGCACCCTCAGATAAAGTATAAAGGAGGCATACTCAAGCTTACTTAGAACTGTAGAAGAAAACAATTTCTGAATACACTAGTAACCCTATTGCTGTATTCCCCCCACTCCCGAGCAGACTTGATCCTATATTCCGTACATCCCCCAACACCTCATGTGTCCCCAATATTGGAAGTTTGGGATGTTCAAGGAATGCAATATCAGCCCAAAGACAGCTGGAGGAGCCCAGTTATCCTGCCAGTAGTGCACCACTCCCCTTCGTTTCAATGGAAGTTGTCCATGTCAGCTGACGGAATAATCAGGCCTTGAATTTATTAAAATACGAGAAGATTGCATCTCACTTAGTCCATCTGTTTGGGTTTTGTTTATGGTGTGCTAATACTGTGACCTCTCTGATTATCAGAGAAAAGAGAACAACAAAATACTTTACAGCAATATGTATACTGGATTCAAAGATGCAAAATCCTATTTTTCAAGGAATCAGTATATACCAGCAGTTCTCAAACTGTGAGATGGGACCCCAAAGTGAGTCATGACCACATCTTAATGGGGTCACCAGGGCTCGCTTAGACTTGCTGGGGCCCATGGCTGAAGCCAAAGCCTGAGCCCCACTGTCCGAGGTCAAAGCTGAAGACCGGGGCCAAAGCCCAAGGGTTTCAGCCCTCAGTGTCGGGGCTCAGGTTACAGGCCTCCTGCCTGGGGCTGAAGCCCTTGGGCTTTACCTCCCTCTCCACCTGGGCTGGTGGGGCTCAGGCAGGCTCAGGGTTCAGTCCCCCCTCCTGGGGTTGTGTAGTAATTTTTGTTGTCAGAAGGGGGGTCGTGGTGCAATGATGTTTGAGAACCCGTGGTATATATAATAAACCACACTCAGAACCAGAAGTCCTTTTAGTCTATTTATTCCACAAATTGCCACATTGAAGAGGAATTTTAATACTGTGGCTTCTTAATGCATGTATTTACTGTCGAACCGAAATAGAACTAGTTCATGTGGATCATTTGTTTAGGCACAATCTGTACAGGAGAATTATGTTTACTATTCGAGCAGGGAAACTGCTGCTCCCCTTAGAAAACTAGTAAGGGCAGGTTTTCAAAACCTTGTGAGAGATTTAGGAACTCAGGTTCCATTGAATGCAACTTAAACCCCTTGGGGGCTTTTAAAAATCTCCCTCTAAATGGAGAAACATGAGGCCCACAATAAGACCCCAAAATCCCACTGATTTCAGTGGGAATTTAGTGTATGAAGGAACACCTGTGTTCTGATTCATCTTCGTTGAAGTCAGTAGCAAAATTCCCAGTGGGAGCAATGGGAGTAGGATTAGGCTCTGAAAGCAAGAATGGGCCTTAAATTTGTACCTGTTCTCTGTGTTCTTCCAGATTTCTAAATCACCTGCTACTGTCAAACGTGAATGATGTGAAACGTGCCAATAATTGCTATGCTACAATCATGTACTGATTCCTCTTTGTTTCTATGGAGTTTAAAAAAATAAGTGACTTAATTATGGAAAATTAATGAATTTTAATACATTTAAATTATATTCTGAATTATCCTTAGATTCACAGTGATATTTCTTTGAGTACGCTTTCACGGAAGGTTTCACAGTAGCAGCCGTGTTAGTCTGTATTCGCAAAAAGAAGAGGAGTACTTGTGGCACCTTAGAGACCAACAAAATTATTTGAGCATAAGCTTTCGTGAGCTACAGCTCACTTCATCGGATGCATGCAGTGGAAAATACAGTGGAGAGATTTATATACACAGAGAACATGAAACAATGGGTGTTACCATACACACTGTAACCAGAGTGATCACTTAAGGTGAGCTATTACCAGCAGGAGAGCATGGGGTGGGGTGGGGGGGTGGGACCCTTTTGTAGTGATAATCAAGGTGGGCCATTTCCAGCAGTTGACAAGAACGTCTGAGGAACAGTGGAGGGGGGGGAATAAACATGGGGAAGTAGTTTTACTTTGTTTAATGACCCATCCACTCCCAGTCTCTATTCAAGCCTAAGTTAATTGTATCCAGTTTGCAAATTAATTCCAATTCAGCAGTCTCTCGTTGGAGTCTGTTTTTGAAGTTTTTTTGTTGAAGTATTGCCACTTTTAGGTCTGTAATCGAGTGACCAGAGAGATTGAAGTGTTCTCCAACTGCTTTTTGAATGTTATAATTCTTGACATCTGATTTGTGTCCATTGATTCTTTTACATAGAGACTGTCCAGTTTGACCAATGTACATGGCAGAGGGGCATTGCTGGCACATGATGGCATATATCACATTGGTAGATGTGCAGGTGAACGAGCCTCTGATATTGTGGGCTGATGTGATTAGGCCCTATGATGGTGTCCCCTGAATAGATATGTGGACACAGTTGGCAATGGGCTTTGTTGCAAGGATAGGTTCCTGGGTTAGTGGTTCTGTTGTGTGGTGTGTGGTTGCTGGTGAGTATTTGCTTCAGGTTGCGGGGCTGTCTGTAAGCAAGGACTGGCCTGTCTCCCAAGATCTGTGAGAGTGATGGGTCGTCCTTCAGGATAGGTTGCAGATCTTTGATGATGCATTGGAGAGGTTTTAGTTGTGGGCTGAAGGTGATGGCTAGTGGCGTTCTGTTATTTTCTTTGTCGGGCCTGTCCTGTATTAGGTGACTTCTGGGTACTCTTCTGGCTCTGTCAATCTGTTTCTTCACTTCTTGGACACTATGGTGCTAATAAGCGATGGTCACATAAACACCACCCTGTACCGGAATCCTACTGACAGCTATTCCTGCCTACATGCCTCCAGCTTTCATCCAGACCACATCACACGATCCATTGTCTACAGCCAAGCTCTATGATACAACCGCATTTGTTCCAATCCCTCAGAAAGAGACAAACACCTACAAGATCTCTATCAAGCATTCTTACAACTAAAATACCCACCTGCTGAAGTGAAGAAACAGATTGTGCACATCCCTTATGCTGGACCTCTGCACAGGGATGAATTTCAGTCATAATGTTTAATCCTGCAATGCCTACCCAAGGGAGTAGCCCCGTTGACTTCATTGATACTACCCATGATTAGGGATTACTGACGTGAATAAGGGTGGCAAGAGTCAGGCATTAATTTGGTTTTTAAAGTTTTAGAGCCAAAATCTGTGAAGTTCTGAGCATCTTATGGTTGGTGCTAAGCATCCCCAAATCCTATTAATGTAAATGGGAGTTGAACTCAATTACCACTTTGCAGGACAGGACAAAGCTCTATATTGTCATAAATCAGGCTTCCCAAAATAATGAGATAAAATTGTGGCAGTCTTTTCATCTGCTTTCTGCTTTTTGAATCTTTAGGATTCTGTTTTCAAGGTTTCCTCCACAACCAGGAGAGCTAGAAACTTACTCTGTTTGTTTAAAGAAAGAAAGATGAGTCTCATTAATCACAAGACCTCAGAAACTGGGGTTTATGAAAAAACACAGAATATTGCAAGACTCATGATAAAATCGTGATTTGCTATCACATAGGGGAAATGGAGTTTAATATGCAGTTGCTACAACGCACAGTTCTTCACATTATGACAGTGTATTAAGTGGCAGTTGTGGGTGCTCCAAGTCACTGAAAGTTAAGACACTTATTTAGGTCCCAAAATTCTGGATTTAGTGCCTAACTGAACATTTTGGCCTCGCTCTGTAATTCTCTAATTCCCGGACTCCAAAGTTTGTATGTTAAAGAAGGAGACAGCTTATTTCAGATTGCATCAATAGCACTGTATTTCTGCTGCCTAATGGTGTCACCATTTATATTATAAACCCTTACTTAGATGGGTTTGTGATTCTGTCATGAAAATTTGCTCTGGACTAAAGCATGATTTGCAGATGCTCATTTAAACCCTTTTAAAATACAAATTGTGAATGAAATTGATTTAGTCAGTTTTAAGTCACAGGGGAAAAAAAAAACCACAAAAATAATCATTTGTGATTCCAGACGCTTGTAATGGCTAAATTCCAAGAGTGGAATCAAGGGAAGCAATTAATGGAGGAGAAAACAAGGTTATTTACTAAATCTGGCATTCTCAAAATATCTTGCCTCCACAGATTCACCGTTCCTTTGTCCCTATTTGCCTTTGGAGAGTTGCTCTGGGTAGGCTGCTGGATATGGAAGATGCAAAGCATAAATGCCTCCCTCTATAGATTTGTTCTTAACAACTTAAGGCAGGGGTAGTCAATTATTTTTTGTCAAGGTCCAAATTTCTTGGTCAAGGTATAGTCAAGGTCCAGATTCCAGAGAAACATTTTTCACACCACAATAACGCTAATAAGTAAATAAAGAGATTTCACGGTCCGTTCAAAAGTATCTGGTGTTCCAGATTTGGCCCCCAGTCCACCTGTTGACTACCCCTGACTTGAGGTATGTCTCCACTGCAGTCACAAGATATGATTGCAGCTTGCGTAGACATACCCAAGCTAGCTTTAATCTACCAAGCTCAAGTACTGGTGTCATGAAGCTTGTGCTTCAGCACCGGCTGTACAAGCCCACCCAGAACCCTGGGTAATTAGTTGCACTGCTAGCCCAAGCTGCCATGCTCCACTGCTCTGACACCCAAGCTTAAAGCTAGCTCATTTATGTCTACACAAGCTGCAGTGACACCCCATGACTGTAGCGTAAATATGCCCTGAGTGTGCACGTGCCCAGGCATTCCACTCACTTAGGCTCTGTCTTTTTTCATGGCTCTGAATGTGTTTGACACCCAGAATGTGGAGGTGTGTCAGCAATATGTTATGGGGACTCCAGTTATAGGTAAATAAATGTAGCTGAAGCATTACAATAGCAACTCTGAGTATAGGGTTGAAATAGCCATTTGGTTTTAAGCTAGTTCTAGCTAAACAAAACACTTTTAAAATCACAAGTTTGGACGGGAAAAAGTGACTTACTGACAGGATATGGAAACAAATATATTTTTAAAAACACAACCAAAGTTGGGGTTTAAATTAGGTTGTCAGGGTCCCTTTAACAATGGTGTAGTATCAGAATACACTGATATAGTTAGACAATATAACATGGTTGCAACCTCTATCGTGCTCTCCGTATGCTCTTGTTCACAACCTACCATTGTCTCATTCTGCTCTTCCTTCCAAAAAAATGTCCTTTAGCTGTTAGAGATTAAAAGCTTTTCTATGAAAGCATTTTTTTTTTAGGTGCGCACCTTAAGTCTCTATGAAAATCATTCTTTATCCAAAAAAGTTTTTGGAATTGTACTGAGCTTTAGAAAAGAGCTTCCAGAAGAGATGGTTTAGGTGGTAGAAACCAAGCAAGATAAAATAATGTGTTTTCAGTATGTTTAACAGCGAAAGTGTGTTCAGTAGTTAGAACTCAGCACCTTGAGCTGGAACATCTGCGTTTTCTGCCTGGCTCTGCTACTAGTCACTTAGGCCATGATTTTCAAAGGTGGGATAATGATTTTGGGTGCCCAACTGGAGACCCTTAAAGCAGTGTTTCCCAAACAGGGAGCCACAAAGCATTCATGGGGGAGCCATCAGGGTTGGGGGTGGGGGAAGGGATTTAATCAATATGCCTACTGTTTTTTTCTTCCTAAATGAGAAACTGTTAAACTAGGCTTAAAAATCAACTGTGTCTTATCCACATATCTGCATCTTATGTTGCTGGTACTGCGGCCAGGCCTGGGAGCCTCTCTGCATCCTGGGCAGAAAGCCCTCTGGCGGCGTGGAGGGCAAAGAGAGGCTCCAATGGCCAGCAGCGGCAGCACCAGCAGATAAGGGCAGGGGGCTGAGGGAGAAACAGGTGTGTCTTGTCTTTCTAAAGGAACAGTTTTTACCAAATGCTACGCCTACATGAGCAAACACTCGGCAGCAGAAAATGATGATTTTGATTAAATTAAACAGAAAAGTAGACAATATGATAACAGGTTACATTAGTTTGTATTTTCATGTCTCAGTATTACTGCAGAAAGTCCACAGCCACAATGTGTCATTTGTTTTTGAGTGTAAGTAAATGACAGTGTGAGGCATGGGGAAGTACAGACACATTTAAAAACCCCAGAATTCATAAACAAGAGCTGCAATTTTTTTCCTTCTGAAAGAAGAAGAATTAAAACAACAACAAAAAAGTCCCTTCTAGAGAAGCAACTGTTCTTCTAAAAGCTTAAAGCATCTATTGTTCTGGCCACGGACTTGCAATGCAAACAACCACACCCCAATAAACAAGCACATACTATTGGTGAGATGCTCCTACTTCTAGCTGCCAGTGACATGTAGAATTATGACTAGGGAGCAAGCAGCCATGGCACTGAAAACCATTCCTGTGTCAAATAATACCATCTGCCACCTCACTGATGACTTGTAGAAAACATCCAGGACCAGGTGGTAGAACAAGTTAAGAAAAGTCAATATTTTGCATTGCATCTTGATGAATAGCTAGCATGGCTCAGCTTCTGTGTTATGTGAGATTTGGAAACGCAGGTTCAATAGCTGAAGAATTTTTATTTTGCAAAGAAACCCCAACCTGAACAACTGATGAGGAAATAGTCAAGATCCTCGATAAATGGTCTTAACTGGGGCTGTGCACTGGTGGGGCAGCAGCAATGACCAGAAAGAACAGGGGGGTTGAAGCATGAGAAAAGTTGCAAAATCCTTGTAACTCTAGTGTCCCTCTTGAATGTAGTGTCCTGAGTTGGTTAAAAAAATGATGGCACTTGGTTGTGGGGAGCCACCAAGTTTTAAAATACCTGTAGGGATGCCTCAGTCCTAAAAAAATTGGGAACCACAGCCTCAAAGAGATTTGACTTTGAGAAAATGCTGAAAAATCAGACCCTTTTAAGAGGTCTCAGGTTTGGCTCTCAAAAACTGAAGTACCCATAATCACGAGTCATCTCTGAAAACCCTCATCTTTAATCCACAGCTTTCAATTGTTGGCACCTAAATCCCTATTTAAGCACTTAAATAAAAGGGGCCTGATTTTCATTGTGCTGAGCAACCATAGCTTCTGTTTAGATGCCTAAATATTGATTTGAGACACACACACCCCAAGTTTAAAAATGTTGGGTTTAACCTCTCTCAGTGTTTTAGGTTAATCATCTGTGAGGTGTGTAATAATACAGACCTACCTCCCAGGGGCATTGTGAAAATTATTTAATACTTTTCAATCACATCTCAATCCTTTAAGGAAAATCTTAGTAGCAATACTAAGTACTTCCATTTTGCTGTTATATCGCTTCCTAAATAGGGCAAGTAAAGATGACATTTTTATAATAACCTTTTCCTGAAGCAGCAATTGGGATATATCAGTAGTGTGTGTGTGTGGGGGGGGGGTTCCCTATAAAACAATTGCTACACGTTTAGGGCCAAGTACTTGAAGAGCTGAGCATCTCCCATTAAGCTCTCAGTATGTCACAGGATGAAGTCCTTGCTGAGTACAATATTCCCATACAAAACCTTCATTGATAGAGATTTAAATAAATAATATTTTTAAATGGGAAGAGGACCAGATTTTTAAAGGTTTTGAGGCACCAAAAAATGCACATAGGTAGCTGCCTGAATACCTGTAGAATCTAACAGGAAGCAGAATGACTGCAGATATAGTAAATTGCTCTCTAAACAACATAGTCTCCTTTAAATCATAATTTAGGACACTGTATATTTCTGGCATTTCTGTTTTGTCAGGCCGGGACAAGATACAGTTCTCAGAGGACAGCTCTGTTTACAGTAATGGGTTAGCATAATGGTAAGCCAATCAGATTGATTAGCTTCCCCACCTTGTTTTTTATAAACAACTTCAATTTATATAGCGTTTTATCATGCCAGAACATTTTCCTCTGCAGTGTCATTACAGTTCCAGGAATAATAATTTCTAGACAATGTGACTGATGTTGCTTGGCCAGTAGAGGGAGCACAAAATATTGAGGTAAATTTTTAGTGTGATGCACCAAAGAGTTGCATGATTCATTAATGCTAATAGTTGCATGGCAAAATCCATACTCATATTGTCTAAACCACCCCATTATGGTTTTTTGAATTCTGCAAAAATAGAAGCTTTGGATTGTGTTGTTTTTGCTTTGATTTCTTATTGATGGCAAGGTTTTTAAAATAACCTTTTGAAGTTAGGAGTACTTTCCTGATCAGAATTATTTAATTTACCAGAAAAGACCTTGGGTTCATTTGCAGCCGATCGAAAAAATTGAATTCCCAACCTGTTGGACATGCCAATATTTCAAAATAGGAACATTTTTTGCAGAACAAAAAGTTCTAAAAAATTTCAATTATGAAATGTCTAAACTTTTTTCAACATTTAAAAAAAATGGTTTCAACATTCCCTGAATCAAAACATTTCATTTCTCGAAAGTAATCTGTATCTGCCTATGCTGCCTTGTGGTCTCTTGGGAGTTGTAGTTTGGGTGCCTCATGCCCATATGGGCCAGGCTCCCTGGCTGTCTACATTTCCCATGATAACCTGCAGTATCTCCCACTGGGTTAGCTGCCAAGTTGCATCATGGTAGAGGTGGTGTGGCCAAAGGGCCGAGCCCATAGAGCAGTAGTTCTCAAACTTTTGTACTGGTGACCCCTTTCACACAGCAAGCCTCTGAGTGCGACCCCCCCTTACAAATTAAAAAACACATTTTTAATATATTTAAACACCATTATAAATGCTAGATGCAAAGCAGGGTTTGGGGTGGAAGCTGACAGCTCGCGATCCCTCATATAATAACCTCGTGACTCCCTGAAGGGTCCCAACCCCCAGTTTGAGAACCCCTGCCACAGAGGATAATGGGGACATGAAACTCTAAAACTACAACTCCCATGAGACACCGTAGCAGCATAGGCAGATACAGATTAATGCAACCTCAAATAAACATTTCATTTCAAAATTTCTGGTGGAATATTTTTTTTAAATGGCAAAATGTTGATTTTGCAGAAACTGTATCCTCTGTCAGAAAAAAAACCCCAAACACATTTGAACTGACACATCCTAACCACTTTTCTATTATATATAGGTTTTTACATCAGATTCATTGCTGCAGTGTCTGAGTGCCTCCCAGTAGTGCATAAGCAATGTGACTTCACCTCTGTCACATACTGTTTGTTTTCTCATCCTCTTCTCAGAGGGAGAGACATGTGGAGGGGACTGTCTTGTTTTGATAAGGTGATGGTGGTGATTGTTAAATATGCCGGTTGCTATATGTTTATATCAGAGAAGGCAGGGTCAATGAAATGTGCCCTGCACTTGAAGCAGAAAGTGCTGAGGTTTGTTCTAGTCCTTAGTTCCTGGGGGGAGTTCATTCCAGTGTTGGATCGGCACCTGAGGAGGTTCCGTCTCCTGCACAAATGAGCTTTACTTTTATTGCTGAGAATTTCATTGTGCCGGAAAAGGAAGTTGTCAACCACGGGTCTTCATCCTGGAGCTTTAGGTGGTCTTTTAGGTATCCTGAGCCCAGGCCATGGAGCGCTTTGATGATAAGGACCAAAACCTTGAACTTGATTCCAAATTCTGTGGGGTCTACTGGATTTAGATCAGCCTGAGAGGCTGGGTTGGCAAGGAACTGGCCCCAGGACCAGATGGGCACAAACAGCATCTTTTTGTCCCTCTATTCCCAGTGCTTTATGGGCCTGATTCGCTAGTGTATTATTCTGATGTCATATCATACATCTCCACTGAAATACAGCCTTGGGCGTAGCTTAGAATCCAGCCCAGTATTTTTAGTTCCTCTTTGCAGAAGGTCATTTTCTGAAACTTTGCTTAAATTTAGAAATTCCATGTTACTAGAACTTTGAGAGTTAGAAGTTCCATTTATATTGGTTCTCTGTTGCTTTCATTCCATTGACTTCAATAGAATTATTCCTTTTATCTCACCAACCCTGTTGTAAATCTGCAAAAAAATTTTAATTTGAAAGTGGATGGGAGAAATAAAACAATCAATATACAGAATACACAGCAGAAAGTGAGAGAATTAGTGACAGTGATTAACAGATAGCTGGAGAGAGGGAGAGGAAAGAAGATCAGTTTGTAAATTTATTAAAATAAGCTTTTTTAAAAAGAATTTCAGATTCTTTCCAAATAACAAACAGCATTAAACTGAATTATTATACCAAACTTCATTGTGTGATACAAATGCAAATGAAAACCACCCACCATTTTGTTTTATTTTAAAATAATAAGTGTAGATAACCACCCTTTGCAGCAACTACTGATGAACATCTAGGGTCATTGTATGACTTCTATAGTTTCTTCAGTAATATTGTTCTATAGGGTCATTCATAATTTATCCTGTCCAGTGGAAGCTTGACTATCTGTGCCCACTGAGAAGCGGGCAGGATTTGGGGCCATCTGAATGAGAAGTTTGCATTCTCTCTAAGATCCCCACAGTACCCACACTCTAACACCTTTCCCCAGAAAAGAATGCATATATGTCTACCCTTATCACATTTCCTCAAGCTTATTTTAAGCCCGGGAGCTAACTTTCTTTTTATTTGCTTACCTGTGTGCCTTGGACACTATTAACCTTTGATGTGAAACTTTGTCAAATGCCACTGAAAATCAAAGTGTTTGATAGCCTCTTCTTTTTCTACTTTGCCATTAATATCCTCAAAGAATTCCCAGAAGTCAGTGAAGCATGACCTTCCTCTTCTGCAAGAATGCTGGCTAATTTAATCAGACTGTATTTCTTAAAGTAGCACTATTTGCAAAGCCTTTTCCCTCTCAGCTGGTGGTTGACTAAACTGAGATATACAGTCGGATGTCTCATTGATCTTTCTCAAATAATATCATACTTGCAGTGTGGGAGGGGTTGTTTTTAAAAAAGTCAATCTTAAAAAATAAAAAGTCAGCTAAAGGTTTCTCCATTTTTAAGCACTCTTGGATATACAGTATGTTATCTGATCCTGGCATCCAGTATTTTATTGATCCTTCAGTAATTACATTGAGTGTTATTCATTCATTGACACCAATAAGTTATCTTCTATTAATATGATTTCTCAGCTAGGTAAACTGGCCCTCTTTATTTGTAAATACAGATTAAAAACTAAGGCTGACATTTTCAGAGGTGGTCACGGATTTTGTGTTCCTTATTTTTTGGATAACTGACTTGAAATATCTTATGCCTGATTATCAAGGATGCTGAGTTTCCACAACACTCATTGCACTTTAGAGTCAGTGCCACTAGTTTGGCTTTATTTATCTATCTCCTCCTGCAAAAAAATTAGGCAAATGTTTAACCTCATGCACCACACTACTCACGCTGTGTGAAGTTAAATATGCATGAAAAAATCCTTACGGGATTTGAGCCTAAGATTCAATTGTTACACACATATTCAGTTGTTTGATGCAATAAATATGTCTGTAAATAAGTAGCAAGCAGACACACAGGCAGGGCAGTCTATCTAAAAAAGTGCCTACTCCTTTATAATATTGTGATTATGTCACATTTCCCTGGAAGAGCAGAATTTTTTAGTTCAGATTAAAGTTGTGGGTCTGTTGTTGCTTTGTTCTTTTATACGATATCAGTAGGTCTGCTGGGTTTCATTTCTCCTCCAACTGGTTCTGGGATTATCAAATTCAGGCTGTAGTTTATTCCCTATGTACGGTGACCAGATGTCCCAATTTTATAGGAACAGTCCCACTATTTGGGGCTTTGTTTTATTTAGGTGTCTATAGATGCCCCATCCCCTGTTCTGATTTTTCACACTTGCTATCTGGTCACCCTATCCCGATGTCATATTTCTTGTGTTTAGTCTGGCCCACATCTTAGTTATAAAACCATCGTTTTTAAGCTACAGCAGGGTACCCTATTTCTTTTAATGTGTTTGGTTGCGCATCACTTTAAGGAATGAAATGAATATTTCCCCAATACATAACTGATGAGATTTTTTTAATGTGAGGATTTTTGCAGGCTGATCAGAAATTTCAGATCTGATCACAGCATGCGTGTGAGGGGGACCTACCTGCCTGCAACCTCTCAGGCAGAACCTGTTGGAGTTCACTTTGCCTGATGCAAAGACATTGAAATCCCTGGAAAGACTCCTGCTGACTTCAGTGGGCTTTGGACCAGGCTGTTAATGGCAGCTCTTCACACAGTTGAGTTAACGATAATTAGTGTATAGATGAAATGTGGCTGTTTTCCACTGGGATGTGTTCCAAGATCATGAGGAGGTGGTGGCATGAGCCACTCCGAGGATACCTGTGCAAATGTCTTTATGGGATTTTACAGCTCTAATTCCCACCTTTTAGATGCAGTGATTTGTCTCTTTCTGTGCCATTTAGGGCTGCTTAAAATCCAACGATTAGTCCTTTAATTCTTCCCAGCTGGCTAAACCCTCTCAATCCAGTTTCAAATTTAGAAAGCAACTGCCACATTTTCCTACTCAGAATTGGTACTAAGGTGGCACAGCAGCTAGGGGTATTTATGAAAATCTGACCTTTCAAGCTGGTATGATTGTGTCAAGGCTTCACATTATTTTACTCTGGAAAAACTTGGGCGAGGTGAGTCAAACTGTTCTTCCTTCTCCTGGTTCTGCCAGTCCGGAGGCCAGCATATACTCTGAGATCTTAGAGCTGCGCCTGAGTTAGAATAAGTGAGTCAAGCGTTGGCTCTTTAATTCCATGTTTATACTGGCTTCCACTTTATTTAATTTAATTTTTAAATAACGTACCCAACTCCTCCTGTTATCCCAAACATTTCTGTTTATTCTTGGGAGCTCTCACGCTGTTTTCTGAAACAGATTGCCTCAGATTAGCAGGGTTGGCAGCAATCTCTGACTGAAAGAAATTAGGTCTGCGGCTGCACCCCAAGTCAGGCAGTGCTTTCAATGAAGTCAGCGGGAGTGGTGCCTGAGTATGGCGTTCAGGGGAAGGCTCACAGATTATATTCTTCTTCCTTGTTTCTGGTACTGTCATAACCTTTGCATTGGGAGACTTCCTGTACAGTAATCTAAGCAAAGGCTTCTTATTTCTAGTGACCTTAAGACTTCATAGTGTCTGTTATCCTCTTCTGCCCTGATGCATGGTATCCTATAGGATAAGCGATCTCCTGAGAAGTGCTGTGCCCCCAGCTGCAAGATCAGCAACTTGTAAGATCTGGTTTCAGCTGAACAAGAGCCCCATCCTACCAGCCTTACTCAGGCAAAACTCCCACTGATTTAAACTTCTCCTTAAGGTCTGCAGAAGCAATCCTAGAGTTTATTTGCTTGCGATTTTATTTCCTAATAATCAATTCTCAGTTTTCCAGCTAGTATAGTCTCAATTCAGCAAAGCACTTAAGCATGTGCTTAAAGTTAAGCATGAGGCATTCCAGTGATGGCAATGAGACAAGTCATATGCTTAAAATTACACACAAGTTTAAGTGCTTTGCTGAATTGGTGCCTATAACTATCATATTTCTGTTTAACTGTGCATTTGTGGAGCTGCAGTTAGATTTTGTGTATTATTTCTCTCAGTTCAAATAATACACACAGCTATTTGTACAGGAACATCTTATTCTCAGTAGCCTTCACCCCTCCACCCCCCGTTTTGTTCATTTTTCTGCATGCTTTTCTTATCTTCCTTATTTTGAATACTTTCTGCATTAACAACATTTTCATGCCAGCAGATTTATGTATGACAGTTCCAGTGCTGTCATTTTATATTAAATGATGTGTTCAAAGCTGCTGAAGAAAGTGCCTTCCCCTTAGCAAAGGAAAAGGAGTTTATTTATTGGGTGAGCACAGAAAAGCTGACACTTCACAACTGTCTACCTTGGCAAGATTCAGACTATAGTTCAGGATGGTTGCTGGTCCACTGGCGTTTCCAATAGTGGAGCGTGTTGTGTAAAGAGAGTTGGCATTTATACCACAATGCAACCCTGCTCTGAATAAGATTAGACAACAGTGGTAAAAATACTTAAGTCTCTACACGTTTCCACTGCCAATACAGCTGTGAAATACAGCTCCACTCACTTGCTCCTCAATAAGGACTGGAGGATACACCACTTAGGGTATGTCTACACAGCAAAGAAAAACCCACAGGGTCCTAGACCCCGAGCTTCAGCCTAAGCCTGGGAATCTACACAGCAATGAAACAGCCCCATAGCCCGAGTCCTGCGATCCCAAGTTGGCTGCCATGGGTTTTTCTTTGCAGTGTAGACGTACCCTTAGAGGCAATTCTGCCCCCCTGCCACACACTGAGCAACAAGAGTGTGTGCTGGGAGATTCCAGTGGGCTGGAGAAGGGATCCTTTCCCCCAAGCCACAGAATGGCACTGCAGCTGCTCCATGGTCACTGCTGCAGCCCTGAAGCCAGAGTAGCCCTGGCTGCTCCTGCAACCTCACTCCACAGGAGAGCAAATAGCTGGTGCATCCATGCAGGTGTTAATTCGATGGACAAATTCAGACTGGAAATGAGGCACCCATTTTTAACAGTGAGTAATTCACCCTTGGAACAGCTTATCAAATCCGTGGTGGATTCTCAATCACTGACAACTTTTAAATGTTCTTATGTCTCAAATCGAGATTGGATGTTTTCCAAAAAGCTAGACTGTAGGAATTATTTTGGGGAAGTTCTATGGCCTGAGGTACAAAGGAGGTCAGACTAGATGGTCAGAGTGGTGCCTTCTGGCTTTGAAATCTAGGTCTCCAGGTCCTATGCTCAGACTTTGGGCCCATACAAGATCCTAGATAGATTCTTCTCTGCCCCTGCTCTGCCTCCAGCAGCACTAGGCAGTGCAGTGAGCAGAAGCTACAGTAGTTCCACTAAAAACAGATCCTTCAGTGCCAATGGAGAGCAAGGCAGGATTTAAAGGACCTAAGCAATGTATTGCTATAGCTTTGGCTCCCATACGGTTGATATGGGTTAGTATGAACCATTTCCTGTAGTAAAGCATGGCTGACGATCCACACTTTATACTCAACAAAATGTACCTCCTCGTACTACTCCTTTTCTTTAGCTTCATTATCACTGTCTCTCATCTACAGTTGTTTTTCCCCCCCTCACATTTGATTGTGGTGTTGTAATATTTTAAGTGCATAAATCGTAGATATCCTCCCCTGAGGGCCAGTTTCTGACTTGCCCTGATGCCGTTGTGCAGTGGAATACAGGGGAGAAACCCCCTGCAGAGCTACATTAGAGCTCCCCCATGATGGTTCCAGGATGAGAGCAGGGTCTGTGGGCCTGATACCCAACCCACCTGTTCACGTGGGAAGTGTGGGCGGATATAGGTTGACAGAGCTCTGCTCACACCCCATCAACACTCCAGCCAGTGCAATTAAGCTACAGCTAGGAGGGAAGTAAACTGCATTTCTTTCTTTTTAAAAAAAAAGAAAGAAACAGATTACTGTCAGAATCACTATTCCTTCTCAGGCTTACTGATACTCCCAGGTGACACAGTTATGTGCCATCCAGTAGTCAGGGTTGAGCCTGGTGGCTCAAACTAGCCCAGTAATTCTTTCTGCAGAAAAGAGAACTTTTAATTATTAAAATATTATGTCAAGACATTTAGAGTGACTTATACCTGTGGCAGTCAACTGGAGACTAAAAAGGAGGAAAAAAAAACCCCTCTGCCACATCAAATTAAGGGGAAAATGTATATACACTTCCCATATCTAGCTAAATAAAAAGAAACCAACCCATGGTGCTAAAAGTATGCGATGTAGCATAATCCATCTGAGATTATTTCCCACAAACGGAAAAAAAATCAAATTAAATCCTGAGATTTATGCTCCAAGAAATGAGGATTTTCACTCAATGTCATTAAGATCAATCTTCTTTTAAATTTATTTTGGAAGCTTAGTCTGCAAACATTTATTGTAAATTATTCAAAATTATGTGGGGTAAAATATTGTTGCCAGGGCTCTTATTTTATCAGCATCTTGTTCTAAGGGTCTAAATCTCTATATATGGGTTTCAAGGTTCCATGTAACTCATCTTTTTCTTTCTGACACATGTTCAAGTTTCTTCACAGTCTCAGTTGTGATTTTTAATTTAGCTGCCAGTGTACTGAGTACATATTTCTTTATCCTTCTGAAGACTAATTTGGGCAGGTATTGAATTTTTTCATTGAAAAATAAAATTCCAGAGCTCACCAGTGACATAAGAATATAATTGCAAACAGCATTTTATACATCGGAGTTCCCAAACGTCTCCTAACTGTGACCCACATGTTCATAAAAATACAGTTTTACAGTCGTCCTCCCTTCCCATTTGGAATTATGCAAACACAATAGGTTTACATGGAAAACTAATATTAGAAAAATGTTTAGCTGTCTTTTAATGCAATGTGGGTCTGAGCCAAAATCTGGTGCAGTTAATTGGAATTTTTCCATTGACTTCAATGGTATTTGGATCAGACGCTAAGCATTTCATCCTGTTTAAAAGTAGGAAATCAAACTGTCTGCTGTTACTCTTCATTGCATCTTTTCTTCACATCTATGTGATTTCTCACGCTTGAAAGAAGATATGCCAGCAACACATGACTAGCTAGCTGTCCACAGACTACCAGTTAGTGCTTTATGGATCATTAGCAGTGCACAGGCTACAGTTTGGGGACCACTGTAAAGCACAGAGGGAGAAATATAGGAACAAAAGAGTTACTATAACTATAACTATAGACACTTATCCCAGTGAACCAGGATGAATATTGAGTCTGAGCCTGCAACCCTTACTCATGTGAATAATCCTTATTCATGTGACCAGTCCCATTTAATGACCCTCACTGTACACCCTCACAACCATCACGTTCCCTTCCTCAAGGTTATCTACTCAGAGGAGCAGCTTTCCATTACTGATGGGCATGGGCCCCATCAGCCCTATGGCTAATCTACAACTGCTGATGGGGCAGTTGCTGTATAGGAGGATTCAAAATCATCGCATCCACTACCCAGTCTGACCACTTCGTTTCCCCAGCTAACTCTCATCAACTGACTTTCCTTCATGGGAGGCCTGTGCCAAGATCTGGGTTTCCATTTATTTAACAGTGTGTAATCATGTTATTAAAGAGAAGAGTCTTGGCCTGATCAAGGCTATTTTAGAAATGCAGATCTGAAAACACATCCAAAGATTCCCCCTGGCTAACCTGACACCACACTACTATGTAGGGTGTGCATCGGGGCAGGAAGGAGTGCCCACAGTGCTCTGCTGATCCTGGGCCAGTGCAGAAATCCCTATGAGTTGCTTTAAATTACGACCAAGGCTGTTTTAGACCCCAGCGAATCCAAGATCAGAGGAAGGGAAAGGTGGCTAAGAGTTACCTTTATGCCCAGTCTCAACTCTCCACAGCTGGACACCCTGTGTTTATTGTTTTAACTTTTGATATCCTAGGGGAAAGGGCTAAGGTTTAATGTACACATTGACTTTTGAGTGCTTAGAAGTGCCACCTTAACATCCTTTTGATATAGGATGGTTGTTTTTTTAACTAAAGCCTCCTGGGGAAGTTCATTTCGTTTGATTTTAAGAAAAAAAATTATATATAACCACCTCACAATTTAATGCTATTTGGCTGGATACGGTTCAGACTCCTTATCCCATGCACCTTATGAGGTTTGCAGAAGGGAATCTCCCCTATGCAACTTAAGGCTTTTCTACATGGGGAAGTTATTCTGACATAAGGTAGGGTGTGAATTGAAAGAGTTAGTGGTATTCCTGAATAATTCCCATCTGGAGACACTCTTTCTGGAATAAGAGGTTCTACACAGGGAGCTTTCCAGTCAATTTCCCTGTAGACAAGCCCTTAGGAGGTCTGCTGGAGAGAATCCCATCTAGTTATTCCAGGAGCTGTGCAACTTATAAGATGCACAGTGAATGAGTTAACTTAGTCAATAAAATTCAGCTTTGGAGAGAAACCAAGCTTGGAAAATTCCAGCCAGAAATTTTCAGATCATCAAAAAGTTATCTGAATAGCATCTGAAAATGCCCAGCAGAGAGAGGCTTAAAGTGTTAACACTTATAGTTAAGGTGTTAACACTTTACTGATTAATACTGACTTGCTGCCTCATTAATAAATGTCATGGTTGCAAAAGAATTATTGAAACCTAAGTCTGAACAGACCACAGCAAGGTTTTTTTTAAAGCCATTTTAAAGGCAAGGTTACCACTTCTGCAGCAACAGTCTCATATAATGAGCTTCCTAAACTCTAAAACCTCTACAGAAAACTTAGATGTCTGGAATAAAATAAGTGATACTGTAATTTTTTTTTCATTGGAGGGTAGTTCTGGAGGAGTGAAGCTAGAAAACTAAAAATTTTGAAAGACGGACATCTTCAAAGTCAGCCTACAATTTAAGGACCGTATAATGCTCTTTACTTACAAGTGAGTTTCTACTGAAGTCAATAGGAGTGGATCAAGGAAAGCAGATAACCTATTAGGTGAAATTGTGGCTACCTTGAACTGTTTAGCATTGGAAAAGCTAAAATTCCATTAAATCAATCATTATAGATACAGTATCTCTATAATAAAAGCAAATGCCATGAGGCCAGATTCTACTCTGTTGCAGCAGTGTAAATTCTGAGTCACTCCATTGTCTTCAACAGAGTAACTACAGATTTAGTAAAGGAGCACTCAAGAAAGACATGATCATTGCAGAGAAGCTAAATGAATTCTTTGCACTGGTCTTCACTGCAGCGGATGTGAGGAAAATTCCCACACCTGAGCCATTCTTTTTAGGTGACAGATCTGAGGAACTGTCCCAGATTGAGGTGTTGATAGAAAAGGTTTTGGAATAAATTGATAAGTTAAACAGTAATAAGTCACCAGGACCAGATGGCATTTACCCAAGAGTTCTGAGTGAACTCAGATACAAAACTGCAGAACTGTGATATGTAACCTATTGCTTAAATCAGCCTCTGTACCAGGTGACTGGAAGATGGCTAATGTAATGCCAATTTTTAAAAAAAAGACTCCAGAGGCCTTTTTCTTTAACTTTAGTACCAGGCTGAAAGTATAGTGAAGCACAGAATTATCAAATACATAGATGAACAGGATATATTATGAATGTGATATGTTGGGGAAGAGTCAACACAGCTTTTGTAAAGGGAAATCTTACCTCACCAGCCTATTAGAATTCTTTGAGTGTCAAAGATGCGGACAAGGGCAATCCAGTAGATATAGTGAACTTGGACTTTCAGAAAGCCTTTGACAAAGTCCCACACTAAAGGGCTCCTATGCAAAGGAAACAGACGGGATACGAGGAAAGGTGTTCTCATAGATCCACAGATAGTTAAAAAGACAGGAAACAAAGGGTAGAAATAGGTGGTCAGTTTTCAGTATGGATAGAGGTAAATAGTGGGGTACCCCAAGGATTTGTACTGGGACGTGTACTGTTCAACATATTCATAAATGTTGAAACAGTGAGATGGCAAAGTTTGCCGGCGATACAAAATTACTCGAGATAGTTAAGTCCAAAGCCGATTGTAAGGAGTTACATATCTGGAGTACACTCACACCTTGAATACTGCATGCATTTCTGGTCAATCCATCTTAAAAAGATATTAGAATTGGAAAAAGTACAGAGAAGGGCAATATGATAGAAGTCTATAAAATCATGAATGTTGTGGACAATGGGAATAAGGAAGTGTCATTTACCTCTTCACATAACACACAAACACAAGAACCAGGGGTCACACAATGAAATTAATAGGCTACAGATTTAAAAACATAAGAAAATACTTCTGTACACAACACAGTGTCAACCTGTGGAACTGATTGCCTGAGAATGTTGTGAAGGCCAGAAGTATAACTGGGTTCAAAAAAGAACTAGATAAGTTCATGGAGGATAGGTCCATCAAGGGCCATTAGCCAAGATAGTCAAGGTCTCAGTCCCATGCTCTGGGGGTCTCTAACCTCTGACTGTCACAAGCTGAGACTGGAGAATAAGGGACGGATCACTCAATAAATTGCCCTGTTCTGTTCATTCCTTATGAAGCAGCTGGCACCAGCCACTGTAGGAAGACAGGATACTGGGCTAGATGCAGGGCCGGCTCCAGCATTTTTGCCGCCCCAAGAGGCAAAAAAAAAACAAAACACCACTTGCCGCCAAACAGGGAGGCGGAATCCTGCCCGCTGAACACGGAGGTGGAGAGATGGTGCAGCCGCCAAATTGCTGCCGGCAACCAAAGAAGAGGTGCGTGTCTGCCATCGAATTGCTGCCGAGCATGAAACGCATGGTGATAGAGCAGCCGCCAAATTCCCGCTGCCAGCGGACTGCCGCCTCAGAGCCCGACGTCCTGCCACCCCTTTACATTTGCCGCCCCAGGCACCTGCTTGGTTTGCTGGTGCCTAGAGCTGGCCCTGGCTAGATGGACCTTTGGTCTGACCCAGTATGTCCATTCTTATGGAACGGAGAGCTGGTTCCATGTTCCTCTAAATTCTAACAAGGATTGCTATTTAATTTCAGGAAGCAAGAGTGAAAAATCTTAATTCTCAAAATTGAGGTTCCAAAAAAAAAAAAAAAAAAAGCCACAAACCCAAAAATTTCTCTGTACATGCCAGTGAAACGGACCATGTTTTTTGTTCTTTAGTAAGCACTGAAGAGCTGATACAGTTTACCAGCATAACACCTTTAAAACAGACATACGATTTAAGAAATGAGTTTTCCAGCCACATAAACACAAGTCCTTTAAATTATCACCTACTTTTTAGTATGTGATCGGTCTACTGGAAGAAGCTTAGTCTGTTCTCTTGCTATTGTCTAGGATGCAGCACTGTTCTGTTGTATCACATCTAATGTTTCATCACTAAAGACTCATTATATTAGCATAGAATGAAAAACAACAAGATATATGGAAACATGACAACAATTTCTAGGAAAAGGCATGTATTTTAGAAATGAGTATCCTTTGTCAGTATCCAGTCTGAAATGACTGTAGCAGATGGGAACAGAACAAACAAGTATGTTTTCTCAGTATCCACTTAGAAGAGAACATCGCAGTTTGATTACTTTTATAGTTATATTCAAAATAGTTCACCATATCCCTCATTATAATTTTAAAAGAGGGATTGTAAAGCTGTGAAGGAAGCAAACAACGTGTTTAAGGTATCAATACAAAAATCAGAATGTTTTCTTAGACTGGAAAATTTCAGATAAATACATTTCAAAATAAAACACTTTTTTGAAGTTCTTCTTTTACTTACCATCCTTATAAGTTTGGAATTCAGTATTTCTTGGTTCTCCTGCAGTAGCTGGTGATGGGTCAGATTCTGAAATGATATGTAAAGTGCTTTAATTAGCATTTAAAATGTTAGACTCCTTTAGATTTACTTACACCCATTCTGCCAGTGTATAGGGGAATCTAAGTCAGCATGACTAACATGGTAAGGTGCAGAAAAAGTATAAGAAATCATAGGTTAAGTATGGCGGGAGGTGTTTGTGTTTAGTGAAGAGAGAAGTACCACTCTGAATATTCCATCATGGCATAGTTCTTGTTCGGTTTTCTTGCACCTTTTCCCTGCATTTGACACTACACTTCAAGCTCCTAAATTTGTGATATGCTGCTGCTTCTGAATCCAAGAACTGGGTGAAAGTTGTAGAAATTTTACAGTTGGTAGACCTGATTCTCCTCTTGCATCAGTTTAAAATCGGGAGTAATGCCACTGAAGTCAGTGGAACTAGAGCAGTGTCATACTGATGTAAGTGAGAGGAAAATCAGGCCCTTAGCATCTACAGGGAATAAACGAATTTCCTCTGCAATAAGTCTAGCATTTCTCAGGCTCAGGGAAAGGTCATAAGTTCTGAGCTCACATCTACATCCAAGTCATTCACATGGCATTTTATTTTACAGCTCCTGTACCTTGTTAGAGGATTTTTTAAGTTGCAGGGTAGAAGGTGAGCTATAGAGTAAAGTACAGTGCAAAGTGATTTTTCCTTAGTCTATCAAGCCAATTTACAATTTCCTGAAATTGAGAAATACCCATTTCCGTGTACACTGCTTCAAAAACCAACTTCTGTACGTATAATTGCTCACTTATCTTTAACTCCTGTGGAGTCTGGTTGAGATTTTCAAAGTAGATTAATTTTAACGAAAGACTGTCTAAAACCCCTAGGCTGCTTTTCAAAATCTCAACCTGCATATGTAGGTATCTAACAACAGGAGGCCATATTCAGGATTGCAATACACATTTGTAACTCTCATTCACTTTCATGGGAGTTGTAGACGTGTAACTCAGGACAGAATTTGACCCACCAGCATTTTTACTTGTGTATTCCCAATACTTTAGTTTCCCTTCATTATTGTACATCTTAAATATAAATATTTCCATCATTAAATATATTAATATTTCCAAGTGTGCCATATTGGCTTAGCTAATACGGTTTTAAAACTGGTCATATTGTTCACAAAATACTTTTCCCCTGCAATTAACCCCAGGCTTCATCAAAAAGAAACTTTAAAAATAAAAGCTCATATCAAGCTCGCTGGATGACTTGGCTTTCCTATCCTTATAACTACATACAATACATCACTATGTATTTTTAAACATTGCTGATACAATGTACAGCCTAGAACTGCACTATCCATTGTTAATGTCTGGCTACGATTTTCTGGTTGAAAATTAGGCCTGATTCTCCTCTAGCTTTTACCAGAACTACACTGGTGAAATTTACATCGATTTCAATTAAGCTACTCCTGAGCTGACACCAGGGTGAGTTTTGGAATAGCCTGTACATTGTTTTCCCAATTTGAATAGTCATCCTAAAGATTTGTAAAGGGAACATAAAATTAACTCAAAACATTCTTCTGAAGCTGCAAATATTTCATAGTAGTTTATAGATGATTTAAAAAGCAATAGCCATTTTCATATTTAATATTATTTTTAATTTCTAAGGAGGAGTAACTGATCTCTGCATATTCTTCTCGGTCTTAAACTGATTATCTGGATGCTGGACACAGTGTTCTCGTTTCTGCCATACAGAAAAAATAATGGTAGAAGAGCTCCCTCTGTAGGCATTATATTAAATGTCTTAGCAGTCAGTTCTTCACAAAGACAGGCATATTCTATGTATTCTCAGTGCTCCATAAATCTATTTAGTTCAACTAATGTTAACAGGTGTGTTTTTTTTAAAGAAGCCCTGTAGCAAAGTGAAGGCTTACTGTATGGTGCCTTCTGCTGGTCATCTCAGGAATTAGCTCTTCCAGCCCAGAGTGCCCTCTGCAGGCTGGTGACTCACCTGAGTCAGGGCCCTCATGTCCCTCCCAGACCCCTGGGGTTCTGCCACCACAGTACCCCACAGTCTGGGTCTCCCCTCCCAAGGGAACCCCCACCCTCTAAACCCACCTTGCCTCAGTGGCTACTGCCAGTCATTATCTAGCCCCTGCTCACTAGGGCAGACTGCAGTCTGTAATGGCCACTCATTACAGTGGGGTAGGACCAGCTGCCTCTGCCTATTCCCAGGCTATACCTCTGTAGCCCCAGTACCTTTCCTGGCCTTTAGCAAGGCCTGCAGCCTGAGGGTTTACCAGGCTGGAGCTCCCCAGCTGCCTCTACCCCAGTACCTTGCTCCTAGGCAACTAATCCAGGACTAGAGTGAGACTCCTTTTCTACTCCTGGCTCACAGCCCTCTTATGAAGGCCAGCTAGGCCCTGGTTGAGCTGACTACAGCTGTGGTCAGCAACTCAGTCAGCTTCCCCCAGCTGTTCTCACTCCCCTTATTTCCAGCCACAGCCCTCTCCAGGGCTGCTTTTAACTATTGGCCCCCCAGGGCAGGAGCAGGGTGATCACCCCGCTACAAGCGCTAAGGAAAGAAAATTACTAAAGTACTCAATTCCCAAAGTATAAAAGATACACAGTGTTGCGGATTACTCTTAAAATTATAAATATGATTCAAAGAACAACCTGAAAAAATACAGAATTTGAACTACTGAATAAAACACTGATAGAAATATGTTTTATGTGGTGCAAACTACAGAATTTTTAACCTTACTGTAAAATTGTTCTTAATAGGCAATATCAAAAATACACCAAATTTGTCTGCTAACATGTCAAAGTATTAGTTTCTGAGATAGTAAATAAACAGTAAGGCAAAGTAATCTCCATATGGACAGAAGCATGAAACTTTTGCAATTAATTCAAGTTTTTGAACACAAGAATCGTGAAATGTAGCATGTCAGATTTTTTCTCTCTCTTTTGCAACCACATTTTTGCCCTCCTAAATATTGGGGTTCTCAAACTCTGCACAGGGCACACCACATCTTAAAAGTGTCTATGGACCAACTCTCTTCCTGCTCGTGACTATATAACATCCCGAGGACAAGCACAGCAGTGGTGTGCAGGGGAAATTATGAAAGTGTTTAACTCATTTTTTGCTACCTTTCAATGTGATTTAGCAGAGGGAAAATGAGGAAATTTAAAGCTACATGACCAGCTCCAAGGATCACCAGCAACAGTTCATACTGCTCTATTAGTTATTGTGCAATAAGCCTTAGTATAGTTGAAGCCTCGAATGGTTACCACAGATATAGTGAAACTCCATTCACAGTGGAGTCACAGCAGACTTAAAGTCCTGAATTTTTTCCTTGTATCTCAAATGGAATTTCACTCTACATATTATATAGATACATACATAAATGCTTGCATCTATTTTTAGACATATGTACAAAACTAAACAAAACTTAGATGTTTTAATTTTTTTTAATCTGAAGATATCAGAGATATCTAAATCAATATAAGTTATAAACCCTCCCACCAATTCATCTTGGGGGATGATCCTCTTAAGGAATTTTAATTGCATTTAAACATAATATTAAAAAATCAAGTTAGGTGACAGTTTGACCATGACTGACTAGTTAGTATCGTCAAGAAACAATCATGCTCAGCATCAGGTCTGCTAATCATGGGTAAATCCTGGGCCCAGTCCTTGCTGACATGACTTGTCCTTCACTATATTGCCCAGTCACCACCATGGCAGCTAACTGAATTGTTAAAATAATGCTTAAATATGATTAAGGCTGGGATTTTTCAAAGGAAATCTAAGAAAGATAGGTGCCCAACTCCAATTGAAATTCAGTACAATTTAGGTGTCTAATTCCCTTAAGCTCCTTTGAAAATCCAAGTTTAAATTTCCTCACGAAGACAAGGCTCAGAAAAAGCTCACCCCTTGTATATCAAGGATTGTATATCACTTAAACCACAATTAAGTTTCCTAAATAAGTCTAAATAGGTATTAAGTTATGCAAATACCTTGTGCTGATCCTCTTGGTGAATTTCACCCCTATTTGGACTCACCATTACCATCTCTCTAGCATATTTACCCTTCAACTCATCCCTTCTCAAAAACCTGAGAAAACAGACGGGCCCTGAGTGTGTCCTGAACATCAACAGACTAGGCTCTATCAGACTAAGGGAATTCCACAAATTACTCCCTCCAGTCCCCTAGATGTACATTGCACAGTACAGTCCTCACTTAAAGTCATCCCGGTTAATGTTGTTTGTTACATTGCTGATCAATTGGGGAACATGCTCGTTTAAAGTTGTGCAATGCTCCCTTCTAACGGTCGTTTGGCAGCCGCCTGCTTTGTCCACTGCTTGCAGGAAGAGCAGCCCGGTGCAGCTAGCTGATGGGGGCTTGGAACTAGGGTGGACTGGCAGCCCCCCTATCAGCTCCCCCTCCCCTAAGTTCCCTGTGCAGCAGCTGCCCAGCAGGCTATCAATTGCCAGCAGTTCAGCTGTCCCTCCCCCACTGCCATGTGCTGCTCCTGCCCTCTGCCTTGGAGCTGCTTCCAGAGCCTCCTGCTTGCTGTGCGGGGAAAGAGGGGGCCAATGTCAGGGTGTCCTCCTCCCCCCTGCTCCTGCATCCCGCTTACCCCATCTTCCATAGAGCAAGGGGGACACAGGACAGTCCTGGAGGCAGCAGCTGAGGTGTGTCTCAGCTTGCTGATCTAATTAACAAGGCAGTGTACTTAAGACAGGGATCAGCATACTTAAAGGGGAAGTGCACATCTCTCTCTCACACACACACACACACACAGGGTGTGTGTCTGTCTGCCTGCTATGCTGTCTCCCCTCCCTTCATTCCTTCTGCCTTGTAGAGTGTGAGGCTATATTAACAACGAGTTAACCCTTGAGGGCTAGTTCATCATTTAGCAGTTAGACATTCCCTGGGAAATATCCCGTCCTCTGACTTCACCTCCTCAACCAAGCTTCACAATCATCATTGCTGTGTACCAGTATTAAATTGTTTGTTTAAAACTTACACTGTTTGTGTGTGTGTGTGCACACACACACACACACAATAATATAATATAGTCTTTTGTCTGGTGAAGAAAATTTCCCTGGAACCTAACCTTTCCCCCCCTCTCCCATTTACATTAATTCTTATGGGGAAATTGGATTCGCTTAACATCGTTTCACTTAAAGTCGCATTTTTCAGGAACATAACTATAACGTTAAGTGAGGAGTTCCTGAACTAGTCTCTTGGACTGGAGCAATGATCACCTACCAGATATGTTTTTAAGTGCTGTGTTCCCATGAGATTATCTATACTCTCTCCTCATCTGCTTTGGGTGGGTAAAGAAATTACCACTGCACATGGGGGCAAGAGTTAATAACTATTCCTGGCTCCCACCTGTGTTGCAGTAGCTCACAGAAAGGAGCAAAGAGGAGCTGGTTTTTTGTCTCATTGGGAAAGAGATCCTGCCAGTGCTCCTACAGCAAAAAGATACTAGGGTTGGCTTCTCCTACTTAGGGTGACCAGACAGCAAGTGTGAAAAATCGGGACAGGGGGTGGGGGGTAATAGCAATATAGTAAAATAGTAATATAAGCAAAAAATAGTAATATAAGCAAAAGCCCCAAAAATCTGGACTTTCCCTATAAAATCGGGACATCTGGTTACCCTACTCCTACTGTGTAACTCCACTAACAACAAGCTTTCTGATAGTAATATCCACTGAATTATAAGAGAGCGCCCTTGGATATTAAAATGGCCTTCAAGGAGAAAATAGCCAAACAAGAATCTGAAAAGTTGGTGACTAACATTTATATGGTGATAGTTTAAATTAATAAGATCATTGCTACCATTTAAACAAAGACCAGATGACTGTATATTTATTAATTGATACAATTGTATAATGAATTTTACAGCTATCCTTAGTTGTTAAACATCTCTTAAATGATCAGTAGGTGTAAGTTACACTATGTGCCTATCTTCTCTTATAGCATACGTTTTTATAGTGAGTGAAAGGGAAAAACCAAAAGTTTGTGTCACTTGACCTCATGGCAACGCCAAAGAGATTGCTGAGAGAAACCAAAGTGAGCAGACTACACTGAAGTGGGTTTTTAAGTACAATACAAAGAATGTGTCACTGTAACCCAGTTTCATGATTCAATTAGGGATAGCAAAGAACCTTTTTTACAAGTTGGAATCTGAGGGTCACATTCGGCCCTCAGGTCTGTGGCTTCCATTGAGGTAAATGGGAACTACATACATGCATTTGAGAGCACACTGTGGCTGAAAATAAGTGGAATCCTTTCAGAGACACCTATATAATAGAGCATTACAGTAATTGATCAACAGAACAGTGTGAGACTGAGTCAACAGGGGTCATAGTGTGGAGATAATTAGATGTTACTGTAGAAACGGGGCCAAATTATGTTCTTGGATGTCACTGCTAGTACTCTGGACTTGTATGGGTGTAAATGAGAGCAGAATTTGGCCTTTGATCTAACTACACATGAATAATATTGTGCAAAGGACAGTTTTGGATCAGAAAGTTCCATTCAATCATTTTTCTATATACCATGGCTCTTTTCAGAATAATATTTTTTGCACTACTCAGGCCCTTAAGCATTTATAAGAGTAAAAAGTGTCAATTAAGACTTCTGTAACTGCTTTTTCTAATTTCTTTTGTAGCTTGTGAATGTACAGAAAGCCACTTAGATGGGGTACTTTAGTTAGCTGAAAAGTGTCCTTTCTTGTCAATAATTATTTAAATTGTAATATGCACAATTTTAAACTTCTACCCTTATCAGAATTATAAGTAAGATCAGTTTTAAGGGGGGTTATTCAACATCTCCCCTTCTCAGAAACCAGACACTCTATGAGAAATGTTCCATTTTCTCATCCAATCTCCAGTTCCTCACTTTTTTTTTTTTTAGTGACAGCCGTGAAGAAAGTGAGAGACACTGATTATTGTAAGTATAGTTTCCATAGCAACTATGACCCAAAAAAATGTTAGGTACAGTACTCCTCTTACTCATTTACACTTTCTAACACTTGGAATGAAATAGACAGAAGAACTGGAGGGTAATCATCTATTTTATCTAAAATCGTTGAAATAAAAATGATCCTCTCTCAAGAGTGATTATTCTAGTACTCCTGCCATCTTATGGTTTTGTTCAGTTTGGCAAGTCATCGCTGACCCTGTAGAATGCAGTTGTAACTTTGCAACAACATATGTGGATAACTTGTGCCATTAAGGCATATGCTGACATTGGGGGCTCAACCCAAAACCCATGGAAGTTGATATGGGTCTTTCAGTTGATTTCAGTGGGCTTTGAGGCACTAAGACACTTTTCTTCCACATGGACAGCTGGAGGAGTTTGCAACCTGCACCACACCGAAGGAGGATACAACATGATCTCTTCCAGGTGCACAGGGCCATGGACTGGTCTCTTTTGGGGTGTGTAAAAGAGTCCCCTTAGGGTTTTCTCCTGGACAGTGGGAGACCCTGACCAAGCCCAGTTATCTATACTGGCTGGCTTATGTTCAAGCCCGAGCTTCTCAGTCCTTGCAAGGGGGACCCCATCCTTTGCAGGCCTTTTTATGTCTCTTCCGGGGGGGGGGGATCAAAAGGAAAACAAATGTTCCAACACACCCAGGAATAACTTCTTCACACAGCCAACTCAAGGGGGAAAAGGCAAGGCCAGCAGTACCTGCTCACTTTGGGGCTGACTCCATAGTGGTTTTCTAGGAGTCCTTCTGGCTGGGTAGCTGAATCAGGCTCACTCTGTCAGGCTTACCCTGGGAGTTCCCTGCACTCCCCATAGGATTGGGTGTGGAGATCTCCTGGATGGGAGGTTCCCCTTGTGGCTTCAGGAGTCACTCCAGCCCTTTTCTGCTCAGGGTGATCACTCCCCACAGTTGACTGTAGATTCCTCCTTTTTAAAGGCCTCCTCCACACAATACATTATTGACAGGGCTGGAGAGGTGGGGCTAGCCCCACACACAGAGCCTCCTTGGCACCTTCCTCATCTCTGTGGGATCTATTAACTTCATCACAAGGTGACTCAAAGAATATTAAACAGAGAGCAGCCTGTGTGCAGTCAGAAAAGTACAGGGACTACAGTGGTGGAAGGTGAAATGAGGGAAATCTCCTAGTGCCCATTCAGTGATGCTGGAACTAGGGGTGCTGCTGCACCCCCTGTCTTGAAGTAGTAATAATAAACACCAAATACATGGTTTCCATCAGCAGCACCCCCGCTATAAAAATTGTTCCAGCACCCCTGTACGCATCCTATCTTTGCACCTTCATGCAGAGGCCAAGCACAATCCCGCCCACAGAGTTGCATCATCAGCCTTCCATGCAGTATTACACATGAGAATGTAGATGGCGTAAAAGACAACGAGAACACTAGTGTCTAAACTAAAAAGATGGGACAAATCAGGGCAGTGAAGGCCTCTGGAAAATCTAAACAAATACCACTTGACTATTATTAAACATATTTATCAAAGGGAAAAAACAACTGTGTGAGAATGACCCAAGGTACAGGAATAAAAAAATGTTGCGAAGTCAGAAGCTCTGCTGTGGCTACATTTCAGAATTATGTAAATTGGATTAGATGACCCAGGAGGTCCTTTCCATTCAACCTACCTAGACTTCATTCTTCAGTAAAGCGTATAAGAATCAAATGCTGCTCTCGGATCATACTTAGTTCCCATTGTCACTTTGAGTCCACTCCTGTAACTGCACCTCACACAAAACTTTTAAGTCACTGTGAGGTTTACATTCAGAGCAGCTACAAATTTACAGTCAATGCTGATCTCGTTTACACTGGTATAAATCAGGAGTAACCATTTACTTCAGTGGAGCGGTTCCTCATTTGCACCAGAGTCATGAAGATCAGCATCTGGCCTCTATATTTTATCTAGTCTACTTTGGGCAACTCAAGTATGATTACATCAGTAATCCTTCTCAGCATCTGTCAACTAAAACTGGTAATACTGTTCAATTTAACAACAGTATGGCAATCTTTTACTGGGGAAAGAGAAGAGTACATTTCAGATTACTAAGGTTCATAGGACATATGGTTGTAGGTCACCTAATATTTAGATTGTTTAAAAATGGAAAAGTTGTGAACATGCATAACTGCCAAGGACTTTAGGCTTATATGTTCTTAGGATAACGCAATGCTGGATACTATTGTGATGAGTGCATTAGATAAATTATAAAATACTGTAATATATGTAATAGAATCAAACATTGCCTGAAGAGGCCATTAGTAAGTGCATTTTTAAAAATTAAAACTTGGTAGTTCTCCCACCATATTTTTTCGTTTATGTTCCCATAGTGCTGTGAGACTACTTCTAAGCAGTGCCTTCAGCTCTAATTAGCACTCAATATTCAGCTATCCTCCTGACTTAAGAATTACTGAAACCTTCTGCACAAGGCCCTGTTTGAAAAGACTGCGAAGCTAGAACAAGAACAAATATATGTTGTCATTCACAGTCACAGAATTTTTTGAAGGGAATTGACTAAGAATTGAATCTGAGGTCAAACAGTGAATTGTTCAGGGAAGCATGTGGAGTTAAGCCTTCATAAATACTTTCAGAATGCATATTTACTGAGAAGTTATGGCCAGTGTCTGAAAAGAAAATACATTTGGTCTTTAAGATACTAAGGATGGGGAAGTGGGCGACGATTGTGTCAGCATAACCTTACTCAGAGTCAATACCAAGGTGCAGTAAATACAGTACAGTATATATAACATGATTTCTGAGGAAATAGAGCCTTCACATTGAAAGCAGAAACCATAACATATAAAAGGCAGAAGTGAGTGAGCAGAAATGCAGATACTGTGCTCTACCAGAGGGATAAGAAGGCACCTGGAATAATCAAGACTATTTCCCTGTATATGAGATGAAATTGGTCCTGAGAAGAGAACAAACCACAATAATTTTATTACTTATGACAGCAGTTCCCAGGTATTTTCTGATAGGCCCCACCTTGCAATGGACTGGCAAACGGGAGGCATCTTCCTGTGTCCTCTCATCATATTTCAGGACAGGTTCTCTGTCCAATACTTAGGTTCTCTGTCCAAAACATGTGACTCAAGCAGTGCTCAGTGCAAGATATTTCAAACCTCCATTTCTAAAAGAAATTTTGAAGGAGGAATGAAAATATTAAGACTAAACACAACAATGTGCGTTACGTATTCACAAGCCTGTTGTTGGGAGCTGGATTGCCTTATAGTCATAGGCGCTGACTCTGTGGGTGCTCTGGGGCTGTGATATGAAGCTTTGATGGGCCATGGAGAGAGCACTTCCTGTGCTTCCTCAGGGCAGGAACTCCAGTTGTCTGGTCCTTGCACAGGGTATTCCCTTGAGACGCTCCTCCAATGCATACATGCATAAGGACCATGGCCAGTCACAGTCTGGCCCTCTAACTTAGGCCCAGAATGCATGTGTGCATAAGCCCCATTGATATCAATGAAGTCAATGGGAGAAAACCACATGGATCCTGTTAAGGAAAAGTTAGCACATGTGACTCCATTTTGGTTTGGGGCCCACCATTGTTTAAATGCCAGCACATCATACACCAGGAGGAGTAATCCTTAGATATTGAATCCCTGTGAAAATCCTCCTCCTTGTCTCCAGCCTGCCTTGACTCCCAGTATCTGGTTTTTGTCAGTCTCTAACTCCCTGTCTCTTGGCCTTGATGTGAGGCCTCCCATCCTAATAATAAAAGTTACTGATGCATGGCTTTAGGACCATGCTGTGTAATTAACATACTGGTATAGCACGAGAAATGCACCAAGCAGGAATAGGTGGTAGATAAGACAAGGGTTTGTTTATTGGCTAAGGTTTCCGATGCACGAGGGCAACATGCTTTGCTAAAAGGTATATAACTTTTGTATAATCTGCATTCAGGGTCCCCTCCTGGCTAGCAGGGGGGCACCACGCTCGAGCGTAATAAACTTAGTGTCTTTTGGGAACTCTGCAGTTGTGGACTTTGTTTCTGTGCCTCAGCCTAGATTCGAACTGTGCGTGACCTATCAGGTATAATTTGCAGCACTGGTGTGCGTGTCCTATCAGGTATAATTCGCAGCACTGGTGTGCGTGTCCTACAAGGTGTAATTCGTAGCACTTGTGTGTGTGTCCTACCAGGTGTAATTCGTAGCACTTGTGTGCGTGTCCTACCAGGTATAATTCGCAGCAGTTGTGTGCGTGTCCTACAAGGTGTAATTCGTAACAATCCAAGACAGAATTTGGCTTTTAACTTGTTAGAACTGATAGGAAATCCCAAATTCCAAATAGAGAGTTCACTGAAAAACTGTAACATGCATGTACAGTGGCCTGGGGGAACAGCTGTTACTTGTAGCATTGAGGGCTTCAAGGTTCAAATCTCCCAGAAACTCTGGTTAAGAGAGTGAAAGTTTATTTTTCCCCACTCAGGAAGGAGGTTGATAAATTGGACACCATTCAGAGAAGAGTTATGAGAATGACTAAAGGATTGGGAAACGTGCCTTGGTGACTGAACACCTTGAGTCTGTCTATTTAGGTTAACAAAGAAAAGGTTAAGGGATAACTTGGTTGCAGTCTACAAGTTCCTCTATGGGGAACAAAACTTTGATAATGGGCTGTTTATGGTAGCGTACAAAGGTATAACAAGATCCAGTGTCTGAAATTTGAAGCTAGACAAATTCAGACTGGAAATAAGGCGTTCTTTTAACAGTGAGAATGATTAGCCATTGTAACCACTTACTTAGGGTGGTGGTGGATTCTCCATCATTGGCAATTATTAAATCAAGAATGGATGTTATTCTAAAAGTCAAGCAGTAATTAATTCAAAGAATTCTTATGGCCTGTGTTATACAGAAGGTCAAACTAGATGATCACAATGGTTCCTTCTTGTCTTCTAATCTATAAATCAGTGTTAATTTGAACTGAGCTTGTTGGTATGAAATCAGTGCAAACTGCTGGGATTTTGTTTAGAAGTTTTAAGCCTTTCTCCTGACAGCAAAAAAATGAAGTTAACCTTTCACCCATCCCACAGTTAGACAAGGCTTAGCCTCTTGCCATAGAGTATCCATTTGACTGGGTTAAATGAGCATTGTTTGCTGTAGGTCTCAAAACACTTCAGTCTTGATTGATGTTAAGAAATTATTTGAGCCTAATACCAGAGTAACCGAGTAGAGCTGTTGCAAATCATTCATCAAGTTAGTTGCTTCAGTTCCCTTGAGCAAGCCCACAAGTCTAATTTTATTTCAACATAAGAGGCTCTGTAGAATTATCAATTTAGCAGCAGGAAATTACACATCTTTAAACAACGCTGGCAAATCTTTTTGTTGTTAAAATTTAATTTATAATATCCCTGCTCTAGAAATCTAGAGACGTGCTATGAAATTTATCCAGCCCCATATTACTGCTGCTCAAGATGCCTTTAGATTCAACATTTATTCAGTAAAGCAAATATTTATATCTGTTTTATACTCCAGTTTTCTATTTTATTTGTCTTTCTTTTGCTGAAATCCTAAATCCTGGAATTGAATAACCAACTGTATAATTAAAAACACTACTGGCAAAGGTGATTGTGAGCCCACCTTTTAAACTTGGCTGGACAAATCTTTTCTTTGGATACTCAAATGAACAGCTACGTTTGTAAAATAAACATTTTATGCCTAAATGCTATTTTGAGTCTGCAAATGTGGGATTTGGATGTCCAGTTTGGCACCCAGGTTTGAAAAATGGACCCTGTATGTGGCAAAATTATTTTATCTGTGTTCTAAAGAGATTATGCTCGGTTTGAAAATTAGTGAATGGATTTTTTTAGTCCTTGTCCTTCTTTCTACAATTATTATGACAAAGATGCTGCTCAAAAAGCACCTCTTCCAAAAGACCTATAAGCCCCAGACCTCCCCACACTGTAACGTTGGCTAATCAGATGACTAACATTTTAAACACAGAGAACAACAGTTGAAAAAGAAATTCATACAGAAGTCCTGAAACTAAAAAATTGTTCACTCAACTTCACCATTCAACCACTCCAGCCTATCCTATCCCCAGGCTTGGTTTGAGTGCTGTGTTTTTAGATTGTATATTGTTAGGGCAGGGACCTTTCTTCATACTTTTCTGTGAAATACTTAGCACACTGGTGGATCATATTCGTTATTAGGTTTCATATATTAATGCTGTAACAATAACATCTAAGCAATACAAAACAAGAAGTTATAACCAAAGACCCTACTAGATTACAGAAATCATGTGCCTGATCCTGAATTTGTGCTTCTATGTAGTACAATTACACTAGGACTACATGAGTCTACCACCGCCACTAAAAAGTTATATTCCCCCAGCACATGTGGAGAAGGAACAAATGCTCAGACTTCGCAGGTTACAAATGAATTTTTCTGCTTTTGTCAAAAAAAAAAACAAAACCCAAAGTGTGCAGGGGGAAGTAAGGACCGTATACATTAGAAAAGACTTCCCACCATTCAGAGAAAACTTGTGACAGAATGTGTAAAACTTCCAAAGTAATAAAGAATAAAACACCTCCTGGATCTTGATATTAGAGGGAAATACAGAATTTGTTATCACTTAAATTGTTTTAAATATTTAAACACTTCATGGATGACAGGAGGGGGAGAAATAAGTTAAATTGAATGTTTTGTAAAATATGTCTAACGTTTATATGGCTAAAGACTTCTTTTAAATAAAATTCTCTAGAAATAACAAGTTTTCTATAAAAAGAAAAGGAGTACTTGTGGCACCTTAGAGACTAACAAATTTATTTGAGCATAAGCTTTCGTGAGCTACAGCTCACTTCATCGGATGCATAGATTTACAGTTTTCCATAGATTTACAGACAGACAGTTGAAGGCTGTATTAAACAAGTCTATTTTAAGTACAGTCTTCCTCTTTTTTGTTGCAGCCCAGAAGATGGAGAGATTCATCCTGAAATCTGTAGACTATACATTCAGTTGCAATGTTGCTTAGAAATGTACACAACAGAGATGCTCAAGTCCATATGTCTCCTAGGATCCCTCCAGTTTCATCGGAAAGGTATTGAATTACACAAATACATCACAGACACTAACTTTCAAAACTGATCTTTTTTTAGTTTTCCTTGGGTGGACATACAGTATGTATAGAAATACATTCCTGAATGGTCTTTACAATAAAGGGATTCACATAAGCGGTGGTTCTACTATGATGTCACCATCCTTATAAAAAAGAGTGTCGCATCAGGTGTGCCTATCTAATGTGTTATTGTGATTTAAGAGCCTGGAATTGGAATAATGTTTGACCCGAAATGGGAAGTTTTAGCTCCCGGTACCAGTTATTAAGATACCACTGAACAAGATTCTCTGTACATTTGCTGAAATAAATAAGGCAGAATGGTGGGTTCTGAAAATTTTTGATTCAAAAGTATCAAAATATTTCATTTCAGGCTACCTTGACATTAAATTGCGACAACCTGAGCTGCCATGATGCCTTGTGGGAGTTACAGTTCAGGTGCTTTATGCCCCCAGTCGCCTCCATAAGCTGGACTTCATCTCCCATCATGGTCATGAGACTCCCATGATGCACCACAGCTATTCAACCAGAGGGTTTCATGGGGGGATGTAGTTCAGCCAGAGCCCAGCCAAGAGAGGAGAATGGGCACATAAGGCACCCAAACAACAACTCCCATGAGGCACAGGCAGACAGACTGATGTTGAACTGACCCTAAACAAAACATTTTGATGCTGTTCAACATGCCAAAATGTTTAGATTATGGGATGACCCAACTCAAAATGAAATATTTTGTTTTGATTTTCCTCATGTTTATAAAACAACTATTTTTTGGCAAAATCAAAATTTTCCTATTTAAAATTTTGTTTTTATGGAAATTGCATTTTCTCTTTAAAAAAAAAAACATAGCTGGAAAATTCTTGACCAGCACTACAATTCAGCAAGATGATGTAAGGAAAGGAGCTTGTGCTATTAGCAGTTGGGCTGACAGGAACTCTCTCCTGCATATCTCATGAGGAATTTAGTACAGGAACCATGAGCAGTATTTGTGAGGTGATCCTTATGAGCGCCTCAGTTCTCACTTTACTTTAAGGTCACCTGTTCTGCATACTCAGATAAAGCAGTACTACAGTATGGCAAAAAGGAGAATCATGATATAATATTATATATCCTCCTTGCGTTAGTACCACTATACCCAAATTGCACCCTGGCATATCCATGAGTGCTGATTTCTTAGGGGTGGAGAGGTTTACTCGTATTGATGAGCACTGTGCATCTCTCTGTGCAATAGGGCCCAACTGTGTATTTCCTACACACTGATGAGCACTTACTTATGCAAATAGGCCTATTATCTTGAAAGGCATGAATGAATGTTCACAGTGGTGAACAACAGTTGCACAGTCACAAAACTAAAGGAGAACTTTAAAACTCTAAGACCGATAGTTAACACTATCGTCACCTAACACTTTTCATTACCAGTCCCTATTTTCAGGCACTTTAACTTTGTCAAACATCCATCATTCAAGCTAATTTTCCATGTTTGCTCTTTTTAATTTGTTTAAAAAAAGTTTTAATAATATCAGTTTTGTCATTTCCAAGAATGAAGTTTGGCAAATTAGCTAACTTTTCCAATGTTAAATATTTTCCCAGACATTTCTTTGAAGAGCTCTAGTCCCTCCATTGCTTTGGAGTATGGATGTGACTTTGGTAGTGAGACAGTGCTGGGATCAGATAGGTGACTTTTACTCTCACCAGGAAAATCCATGCAAAGATGGCCGAGTTATAAGCATCTGAAAATCATTATTTGCACATACTCAGCTTTGTAAAAGGCTTTCTGCTCGAATCACCACATATTCCGTCTGCACTGAACAGACTCCAGCCCCACACAACTCCGACATGCCAACAACACTGAGCATGTTCCGAAGTCTCACTCAAACTCCTTCACAATGAGTACAGACCTATAGCTCCAGACACCAGCAGTACCCCTACCCACCTTGTCCTAAGGAGGGTGTGCTGGGCTGGAAGCCAGCAGAAGACCTTCCTCTGTCTAGTGTTAATAAGGTTTACTTCACAGCCCTTATTACTGAGCAAGGCCTTACATCTCCTACTACAGGAGACAGTCAAGAGTCGTTGCCCAGTCTCACAAATGGCCTGGCAGTTTGTACAAGGTGATTTCTGGCAGAGATGGCTGTGGCAACCTGTCTCCACTATGGCAGATCCACATATCATCCACATAAGCTAAACCACTGCTCAGGCTGCATGTACCAGATCTAGGTGCTTGGCTATGCGGTCTTTAATTTACTAAACCCTCCCCTCCAGACCCACGAATAGAAGCCTGTAATCCTGATTCTCCCCTTTCTACTGCTGTCCAGTAAATGCCTGGAAGCTGAAGCTAGACAAATTCAGAATGGAAATAGGGCATAATCTGTTAACAGTGAGGGTGATTAACTATTAGGACAATTTACCAAGGGTCAAGATGGATTTTCCATCACTGAACAAGACTGGATTTTTTCTAAAAGCTATGCTCCAGAATTTATTTCGGGAAGTTTGGTCAGGCTGGGTAATCACAGTGGTCACTTTTGGCCTCGGAATCTATGAAAACAGTTGTGTAAACCACTGGCAAAGCACATGCGTTCTGTCCCTATGTTTCTGTTGGGCCACAGGGTATAACAATGTATTGAGATACCCCAGTTACTCCTTTAGTTCAAGTGCTAGATCTCTTCAAAACGTGCAGATACATTTTGAGTACTTTGATAGCTGCATCCGCTGGTATCAAAAAGTTTTCACCTAGGAAGGACCCAGCAAAGTAAATACGAACTTATCACCCTGATCGAAAAGACCACATCAAGGGATTGGTTGGTTCAGCCAAAGGTGGGTTGTGCAAACTGACAAAGTTTAGTAATACATTGATTTTTTTCACTATCCCTGTTTATATTAAGCCATATGCTTGGTAGTTAAGATGTTACAGTAAGTGCTCCTGGATGGGTTTATTAAGCTTTTTTAAACTACAGGCTGAGACTTTTCCAAGAATGAAGGTTCTTATACCCCTCAGAGATGTTCTTCTTCCAGTGAAAATTCATCTTTCCTGTAAAAGTGAGGTCTGATTTCCTGAATAATTTCATATTTGTTTAACCATCCACTTCATGTAATGTGTAGAACCATAAATAACAGTTTATATGTTCATGTAGCCTAGCAGATTTGCTCGATTGTCACAGGCAGCAGGGGTGGTTTGGACCATATTTGTGCTAGCTATCCTGGAAAAAAGAAGCCACAATCTCTCCCCAAAATATACTAACATTCTTTTCAAGGCAAGATAGAAATTCCATCTTTATTAGCATTGTAATGCAAAATATTTGCATCAAAAGGATTATCCATGTCTAATTACAGGAGGTAGCTAAAGTGGAAATCCTTTTTATTCACTCACAATCAGAGTAAGAGATTTGTGATTGGTGAATAGCTTATTTTTAGATATATGGATATTCATCAAATATTGTACTCTGGAAATAACTAAAGCCTCTTCTGTAGTTTGTACATACTTTTCCCACGACTGATATTTAGGAGTAAGCAATGGGGGAGCTTCTCAGACTGAAAGATAACTATTCCCACTCCAAAAGAAGCAGCATGGACAGTCTGAATTACAGGATTAATAGAGTCATAGCATATGATAGCTACTAAAACATGTTCTTCTTAAAGCTACATGACAGATTGCACTGTACCTCCCAATAGCTGTCATTAATAGTTTATGCAGGGGACTTACCAGCCTAGAGAGATAGAGTAGTCAGCTGTTGAATGCAGCCATTTTTTGCACTGTAGAGGTTATCATTTTAAAATCAGCATTTACCAAGTTACTACATAGTTGTATTTGAGGTAATGCAGTTGTGTCCTAACTAAGCATAGGGAAAATCATATTTCCTGTGTCACTGCCAGAGGCTGTAACTTTTGTCACGTACTGACTTAACAGTGACCAGAATCATTTGTCTCCAACCGTCTAGAGCAAGTATTGAAAGAATCTTTAATAACTAAAATTGTTCTTATAATTGTATCTGGGGGAGGTGGAAAAGTGAGATTTTTGGTATTAACCAATAAAATAATATGTTGTTATTATATAGAGAATACTTACCTTGCATCATAGATTCTAAGGCAATGTAAAGAGGTGATAAGTATCATCTCAGTTTTACAGATAGAAAAACAATAGGTTTAATAACTTGCACAAGATCAGACATGAGACACAAGATCAGACAAGATCAGACAAGGGCTGAACTCAGAATCTAAGCTGAGTTTCCAGTTCCCACTCCCCAATAGACAACACTACACAGAGGAGAGAGTTTTCTGTCATTGCAGCCTTATTCCCTCATGGGCTTAAACATTTAAATCCTGTCACACCTGCTGAAAGTTTCCAAATTTCCATATGTGATCTGGGCAGCCAGCAGGGATTCCATAACTTACTCGAAATCTTAAAAACACAAACTAAGATGACCCATCCTACACAGTACTTTTTTTTTTTAACATTGTGCAAGTGGATCAGACCATTTTCGTCACTATTTTTCAGAAATAGCTTCTTGTTTCCAGAGGGCTTAGCACAACTTGTCAGTTGTCTGACATCTTAAAAAATCTATTATCCACTAGACCAGCAGCATAACTAGCATTATGATAGACAGCAGTAAGAGACTTAACTTTAACGCTGTTAAGACAGAAGAGATACTCAAGATACGTGTACTCACTCTTCGTAAAAAAAGGCAAAGAAAATAGTTCATTTTTCTGTTATGTCTCTATTTGAGGTATTACTGAATGAGGGAGGCAACCTAGTGATAGAGGATGTGGAAAAAGCTAATGTACTCAATGCTTTTTTTGCCTTTGTCTTCACGAACAAGGTCAGCTCCCAGACTGCTGCGCTGGGCATCACAAAATGCGGAAGAGATGGCCAGCCCTCAGTGGAGATAGAGGTGGTTAGGGACTATTTAGAAAAGCTGGACGTCCACAAGTCCATGGGGCCGGACGAGTTGCATCCGAGAGTGCTGAAGGAATTGGCGGCTGTGATTGCAGAGCCATTGGCCATTATCTTTGAAAACTCGTGGCGAATGGGGGAAGTCCCGGATGACTGGAAAAAGGCTAATGTAGTGTCAATCTTTAAAAAAGGGAAGAAGGAGGATCCTGGGAACTACAGGCCAGTCAGTCTCACCTCAGTCCCTGGAAAAATCATGAAGCAGGTCCTCAAAGAATCAATCCTGAAGCACTTGCATGAGAGGAAAGTGATCAGGAACAGCCAGCATGGATTCACCAAGGGAAGGTCATGCCTGACTAATCTAATTGCCTTTTATGATGAGATTACTGGTTCTGTGGATGAAGGGAAAGCAGTGGATGTATTGTTTCTTGACTTTAGCAAAGCTTTTGACACGGTCTCCCACAGTATTCTTGTCAGCAAGTTAAGGAAGTATGGGCTGGATGAATGCACTATAAGGTGGGTAGAAAGCTGGCTAGATTGTCGGGCTCAACGGGTAGTGATCAATGGCTCCATGTCTAGTTGGCAGCCGGTATCAAGTGGAGTGCCCCAAGGGTCGGTCCTGGGGCCGGTTTTGTTCAATATCTTCATAAATGATCTGGAGGATGGTGTGGATTGCACTCTCAGCAAATTTGCGGATGATACTAAACTGGGAGGAGTGGTAGATATGCTGGAGGGGAGGGATAGGATATAGAAGGACCTAGACAAATTGGAGGATTGGGCCAAAAGAAATCTGATGAGGTTCAATAAGGATAAGTGCAGGGTCCTGCACTTAGGATGGAAGAATCCAATGCACCGCTACAGACTAGGGACCGAATGGCTAGGCAGCAGTTCTGCGGAAAAGGACCTAGGGGTGACAGTGGACGAGAAGCTGGATATGAGTCAGCAGTGTGCCCTTGTTGCCAAGAAGGCCAATGGCATTTTGGGATGTATAAGTAGGGGCATAGCGAGCAGATCGAGGGACGTGATCGTTCCCCTCTATTCGACATTGGTGAGGCCTCATCTGGAGTACTGTGTCCAGTTTTGGGCCCCACACTACAAGAAGGATGTGGATAAATTGGAGAGAGTCCAGCGAAGGGCAACAAAAATGATTAGGGGACTGGAACACATGAGTTATGAGGAGAGGCTGAGGGAGCTGGGATTGTTTAGCCTCCAGAAGAGAAGAATGAGGGGGGATTTGATAGCTGCTTTCAACTACCTGAAAGGGGGTTCCAAAGAGGATGGCTCTAGACTGTTCTCAATGGTAGCAGATGACAGAACGAGGAGTAATGGTCTCAAGTTGCAGTGGGGGAGGTTTAGATTGGATATTAGGAAAAACTTTTTCACTAAGAGGGTGGTGAAACACTGGAATGCGTTACCTAGGGAGGTGGTAGAATCTCCTTCCTTAGAGGTTTTTAAGGTCAGGCTTGACAAAGCCCTGGCTGGGATGATTTAACTGGGAATTGGTCCTGCTTTGAGCAGGGGGTTGGACTAGATGACCTTCAGGGGTCCCTTCCAACCCTGATATTCTATGATTCTATGATTCTATTTTAGTCTCTTAGACACTGAGGTCTGCCTTGCTGGAGTCATTACTGCGGCTGCCATATTTTAACCAACAATCTTTCAGCACATGTTGAATCCTAAAACTTGTATTCTTTCTTATTGCACCACTTTTCCATCTAACAAAATTTGTGCCCACTTCTTTAAATTCATTCCTTAAGGAAAAGGTTTATACACTTGGGCCTGCATTGTAATACCCGCAGCTGCTTTTGAAAAGCTTTAAAAAGCTAGATATAGGAAACAACACAAAGCACTCTGTAATGATCGAAGGGTCTATTTGTCCTCAGATATAAGTAGCAATGTTGAGAATACACATCGAATTAATTTTCCTTGTCTACTAGGCATAATATCCATAGAAATAGTAAATGATTCCAGTATTTACTAATATTGTTAAAATGTGTGTATATGTCTGACCTTTCCCCCACTGCTAGCAGGTATATAATTACTTGGCAGGTCTTGTGATTCATTTTTGAATTGCAATAATATATTTTCCATTTTCTGTTCCTCTAACCTGTCAGGGAAGTTTTAAAAATCTCTCTTGAGACTTCAACAATTTCTGTTCTTATTTTGGAGCCAGCAGATTCAAGTAGAATAACATGCAGACTGTTCACACCAACCTGCGGCTAATAAATAATAATCTGGGTTCTTGTACATTAACCAGACATAGGCAAGTAAGCTGCAAATTTGACAAGAGCATGAAAGCTGAGGCTGTCTGCTTCTTATGATGCTCTTTCCCCAGGGGACCCCAGCCAGCTCTTTCATAGATGGCCTAGCGGGAGATAGATGCTTTTCTGGAGATTAATGGAACATCAGACCACAAGTTGAAGTGCCATGATTCAAGTACTTTTTTTCCTACCATCCCCAAACTTCCCCATCTCTCTCTATTGTTGAATAAACATTCCTACATTGACAGTACAGAATACAAGGCTTCCTGTAGAGTGATTTCCTGCATACTTACAATCTTCAAGACAGCTTCACTGCTGCCATACAGCCTCTGTTAGAAAAGACAGACGCCAGTATCCATTACTTCTTTGTATAGCTATAACACACACAGTCACAGCGAGGCCAACAGCCAAAAATAAGTCCAATTTTGCTATGCAGCAAGTACTCTGAGGGAAGGGGTTCTTTGTCAGTTTATTTCTATAGTACACACAAAAAGCTATGTCAAAAGACCATTATTAAGGTGCCAAAGTCAAGAACTCAGAAGTTAGGAAATACCAGAATTAAGGTGGCCTGTGCCATTTGTACTATCTTAGCAGTGTTTAGTTATCTTCCCTTCTGCCTGCTCCAAATACCTTTACAATGCAAATCCTTTGTCGTGGAGGGGAGGCAAAGCTGGAAACTTTTAAGTATAAATTAGAAAAAAAATGCATGACTTCGGAGGGTTCTCTGTGGTGTGGAGGAGCAGCTCTCTTGAGCTCCAGAGCCAGCCACTAATATCCATTTCCATCTGGAGTCCAGCACCACAACTGACCCCCCTAATAAAGGGACAGGTACTCCAAAAATCTCTGGCATGACAGCAGGCAAAAATTTGTCTACTGGAAGCTCTATAAGTAGCTGAAAAACAAGGAGAATGCAGGTCTCCTAGCCCCTGGACAAGACAGCTGCTGCTGAGGGGACTGAATGTATGATGGATGGCTGTGTTGGAGAAAGTTGCTGTAGACACAGTAGATATCCAGGTCACGATACCTCAATTAACTCTTCTCTGCAAGTGCTGACAGGACAGGTGAATGAAGCAGAAGGGAGAAAATGGAAGATCAGGTACAAGGGATCTCAGTCCAGGTGCAGAGAAGTCTCACAGAGTTATTGTCTCTTAAATCTTACAGTGGCAGATATTGAGGGAAGGTCTTAATGCAATAATTTGAGAATTATAGGAGTACCTGAGTGAGTAGAGAAAGGCAATACTCTAGAATTTGTTTCCTGGCTTCTTTCAGAAGTGCTCAGCCTGTCATATGATTTTAAATTTGATTTAGAGAAAGCACATAGATCCCTGGCTCCTAAGTCAGCCTCAGATGCCAAACCTCATGCACTGATTGTCAAATTGATCAAATTTACTGTAAAAGAAGACATAATGCAGCTAGCTTGTGGAAAAAAGAACTATTTTGGGGGATGTCACAAAATGAGATAATGATTTTTCAAGACTTCGCAAAAAGACATGGTTAAACAGAGATCAGCTTTAGAAGAGCAGGGGAACTTGCCAAGCACCGGGTGAACAAATATTTCATAAAGTTTCCAGCTCGGTTTCATGTCAAGCCTAGTAAGGAAGTACATCTGTTCCAAAAGCCACAAGCAGCAGAAAGTTTTTTAAATAGCCTGCAGTGAATTGAGTACCTGTTCTGTTTTATACCAAGTTTACTTCCCAGTTGTTATGTCTGCCCTACCTGCACTTATGAGCTTATCCAGTTACCATGACTCATTCACTTATTTGGGTTCTCTCTCCTGCTTCAAGCTGATACTTTATTAACTTTTGGGACATGTATATCAATTCTCATCAAATGGCTAAATGTGAAGCAGGGGAATTAAGGAAACACCTCATCCCAAATTGACCTCATGGGACCGAGCTGACTGAGGAAAGGGTATATTTAAATTGCATATTAACAATATTAAGTGCCTTTGCTTCTGCATTTGTGCTGGGGAATTAATGAAACATTTGACAACATCCCTAAATGAACATCAACACGAATGAATGATTTGTGATCATTCAAGGCCTATGTGTTAGCTGAGCACTGATGTACACCAAAGAGATCACTAGGGGGCAGTGCAGCTTCCTGTTGCTCTGTACAAATTTGAGGGCTCCAATGCCACTTCTTAAAATTGGTGCCTGTGGGAGACCCTGCTGTATCCTTACTGATGGGGGGTCCTCAAAGCCTAGCAGCTTGGGCTGGAAATCTGAGTGACAGCTCTCCTCCCTGCAAGATGTCATGGAAAGCTGCCCGGGACTGACCAATATAGCTGTACCCCCTATGGGGCAACGGAGCAGACCAGTGCAGGTTGCTGAGCTATGTGGACAGTGATTTCTGCCCTCCCTATTACCTGTTACTTTCTCCCTCTCACCCTGCTCCTGCTTGCCCTTTTTCCCTAGCCCTCTTAACTTTCTCTCCCCATGTCCTCCCTCCACCCCCCTACTTCCCCAGTCTCTTTCCCCTTGTTGCCCCTTTCCCCACCTTCTATAAGCTCAACCCCATGTATATGGACATGAAGTATAAAATGAATATAGATGAGTCACTTGTTCAGCTGAAGTATTTGTTGTATTCTTTGGTGCAGTTATTTACAGTTTGTGGGAGTAGTTAGATTTCTCCCCTGATAGCTACAGTATATGTTTACTTAATGTGGGGAAGGGAAACTGAATGTTTGGTTGTAAACTAAAAGGAGGAGGGGCTACATGGCCATGAGAAAGTAATTCTCACAACGTACAGTGTCTCATTCAGTGCAGCAAGCTCTATTACCAATACTCTGGTGTTTGGTTCAGCAACCTGCAAAGATTACCAGTTAGGGGATAATAATATCCTTGACATAGCAGGTTAAGAAATATTACATTTGTGAAATGTGAGCTCCCTTTCTATTGCCTTATAATATAGGTACTAATCTGTGGTATGGGAATAATAGGATGCCTATTAAAAATAATAATTTAAATTGTGGATATTGGTGGAGCCTCTTGCTTGGATGGTGCGTCTTCCCAGCCTGCCTCTACTGAATTGGTTTGGTTTTGTTTATAGTGTTAGATGTTGGATAATTTTTGCAATTACATTGTGCTCTACTATGCTTGGTAATAAGTAATAGTGGTAATATGTATGTTTTGTGTTTTTATGTTTTTGTTTTAACTTGTCTTTTTGTGCTCTTCCCTCTCCGGAGCCTTTTCCTCCCTATTCCCTGGAAGTCTGGCAAGTGGCAAGCATCTGGCAAGGTAATCCAAAATCTCTAGAATAAACGTCTGGGACATTTCATCCATAGACTTCCCCACCACATGGTTTTCTGTGTGGGGAGTAGGATGGGATGTAATAGAGCAAATAATACAACGGTTCCATCATCTCCATTTGCAAGAGTACTCATACAAAAATAATTCTTTACACAGCCAAATGGCCCTGAATCTTAATTCTATTTCCTAGAACGTGAAGGGTCTCAACAGTCCAGTGAAAAAGAACAAAAGTGTACTCATTGTGAATGAAAGCAAAAGGAAGACACTGCTTTTGAAGGAGACACACTTGACCACAAATGAGGTTGCTAAATTAGAGCATGACTGGGTAGGAAAAGCAGAGTCATGTGGTTTCTCATCCAGATCCAGTGGGGGAGCCAACCTCTTCCATAAAGCAGTAGCAATAACAGTGTCTGAGTGAATTTCAGATGTTCAGGGCAGATTTGTAATCCTTAAAGTCACCTAGTCACTGCTTATATTAATGGGCCTAAGCTTGATGATCCTGAAATCTTTCCTAGGTTTTTTACTAAGTTATATGGAGAACCCCATATCCCTGCTATGATTGCTGGGGATTTTAATTATCCTTTTATGGACAAATCTTGGCCTCAGGGGCATAAGCCAGCAAAACTAGAATGGCTCTGAAGTTGCACTTTAAAGATCTAGGGCTATGTGATGTCTGGAGACTCATACTTCCAATGAGTAGGAACTATTCATACTTTTCTCCAGTACATGGATCCTATTGTCCTATAGATTGTTTTGCTCCCCAGTGATATGGTTAATTCTGTAACTGACTCCTCCATTAATACAATTGCTGACTCTGTTCATGCCCCTGTAATTCTTCAAATAGCAACAGACCCAGGTGAGAAACAGCCAGGTAAATGGAGATTTAATTCTTCACATTCATTAGATCCTCATTTCAAAATATTTATTGAAAAGGGAAAGTTGGCCTGTTCCTGGAGACAAACCAACCTTCAACATCTTCTAGCAGGTTAATGTGGGAGATACTCAAGGCCTATTTGAGAGGTAGAATTATAAGTTTTGCATCAGCCAAGAAGAGACCAAAAATTTGAAAAAAAAAGTAAAAGAGCTTGATTTGTCTTAAGCTGCAGCCCCATTTCCAGATTTGCTTCAATCCCCGATTAATTGTAGATCTGAACTCAGTAAGATGTACTCAGCGCAGGCTCAATTTGCCCTATTTCTACTCAGGCAGGACGTCTGTGAATTAGGTGGAAAACCTGGCAAGCTGCTGGTTTACCACCCAAGACAAAAGAACTCTGCATGTAGAATCATGGTCTTCCATGATAACCATGGTAAATTATGTACATCACCTAAAGAACTCTTTATTAATATCATTAATTTCTGTAAAGATCTGTACAAATTGGACACAAAGCTCCCCCAACTCCCACAGGTGCTTTGGGTCTATTATTTAAAAATACTACATCACTGCAGCTCAGTGTAGAAACCTTGACACACCACTAACAGAGGATGAGTTAGTTGAGGCCATTAAGCATAAGAAGGCAGGAAAAGCCCCCCAAGCCAGATGGCTTCTCTGCCAAATTCTATAGACCCTTCCTTGACCTCCTGTCTGACAAGATGCTTAAGATGTTTCATGAGTCACTCCCAGAGTGCACCCTTCCCCCTATGCCGAGGGAAGCCCTAATATTAGTTATTACTAAACCAAGAAGAGACACTACACTATGTTCCAATTATAGGCCAATTTTACTTATTAATAGTGATGTCAACATATTGGTAAAAGTTCTGGCAATGAGACTGGAGAAGGTTTGGGGTTCTGTCGTACACCAAATCAAGTGGGATTTGTCAGAAGCTATCATGCCTCTGATAACCTTTGACAACTTATTGATATAATAGTAGTGAAATAGGATGACCCCGAACCACAAGCCATATAAGCCTTAGATGCAGAAAAAGCTTTTGATAGAGTGGGCTGGAGATATGTTTTATACCTTACAAAAATTTGTATTTTGACTCCTATTTATTTCCTGGATTCAACGGTTATATTCTCACCCAACCTCTCCCATCACAACCAACAACGTGACCTCAGATATCATCAGCCTCTTCTGGGTTACTCGGCAAGAGTGCCCACTGGTGCCATTACTTTTAGATTGGGCTCTTGAGCCCCAGCAGTAGGTATATGGGCTCATCCAGTTATCTGAGGCATTCAAATTGGTTCCATGGAGTATAAATTGATGTTATAAGCAGACAAGGCCCTCTTGTATATATCCAAGCCAAAAAACCACTATTCCAGCCTTCCTATTACGAATTCAAAAATTCAGAACAATATTTGGTGATGGCTATCATAGCTAAGATGTACCGATTTCATCCTCAGTGTCATGCAAAAGGACCTCTCTGGGGTAGCCCAGACTGGCAAACTGGGGGGTGGAAACTGTAATTTAGAAGAATTGACTGAGCAAGGGCATCATATGGATTCACTAATTAGTCAAGGAGGAGGGCTTTGTCTTATTTCTAACACTAAAGCAGCATGGGTACCTGATCTCAGTGGAGTGCAGTACTTACAACTAAAACACTTACTAACATATCAATTTGGTCCAGACGCTGTCAGACTTCCAGAGTACATCTACACACATATGGGAATAGACGTTGTGGCTCAGCCTAGAGCTTGGGCTCTGAAGGCTAAGGAGGGGATTGAGCTTCAAAGCCCGAGCTGCAACTTCAAAGTGCTGTCTACACAGCTAGTTTTAGCGTGGTGATCTGAGCCCTGTGACCCTGAGTTTGTCCACCTGGCTTGGAGGCTCACTGCCACTGACAGTGTAAACATACCCCTAAAACTACTGGTAACCTTGGAAATGCTTCATAAACTCCCCCACTATGTATGCTCTACTAATGAAGAGGAACTCCAGTGGTTTGGAGTTCTTTGTGAAAGGGTGGAAAGAGGACTTCACACAGACCTTAAAGGAACCCCAATGGCAGCACGTTACATAATGTTAAAAATGCTTCAGTGGAGCTCAGGCTACTCCTGATACAGCAAAAGATTCTATTTAATTTTAATTCTATTTAATATATATTGGACACCACACAGGTTGCATAAGAGGGGGGTCCTGTCCTCTGATGTTTGCTGCCGTTGTAATAAAGAAAAAGAACTCCCCTGATGCACATGTTATGGGACTATCCAACAGCCAGGCAGCTGTGGAAAGAGATGGACATGAATGAAAACAGTGCTTGGCTTCAGCAACCAAACCTCAGCTGAAAATTATATCTTAGGTTATGTATCTACTGTGCTGGTTCTTGAGGGCCTCAGTGATTACCAAGTACTTGATTTTACAAAAATGGAAGAGTAGACTTATATCCAGAATAGAGCAGGGTGTTCAGATCTGTTGAGTTAGCAGCAAAAGAAAAAATAGCTTATCAAAATAGAGAAAAATTATATGAATTCAAAGAAATTTGAACCCTGTTTCTTGATACATTTGGATAAGAAATGCTGAGCTATTCAAATAATGCCAGACTTCCATTCTACCTGATTGTTCTGCTTTTTCTCCTCCGGCTTCCCTCTCCCAGGCTCCTCCCCCCCCCTTTTTTTTTTGGCCTACTTGTGTATGTTTTTTTATTATTGTTGTTGTCGCTTCCACCCCAACATGTTATGTCTGTGTAATATTGTCTGGTTTTGTATTGTCTGGTCTTGCAGCTTTGACAAGTTGTAAAGATGCATGGATTTTATTGGCGATCCTGTGAAATGTGTGGGTTTTGGTAACGTATATAAGCTGTAAGACCTTTTTGTATTTTAGATTCTTGGTTTCTTTATGAAAATTAATTTAAAAAAAATCACTGAAGAGTGCATGAATTTAGCCACATAACTCACTAAGTTGAACAGGTTAATGCCTTTGGAGGCAACACCGTCAAGCAAATAAAGCACTGGACAGGGTCAGGAGTCCTGGGTCCTATTCCTACCTTTGTCATGGACTTGCTGTGTAACTTTGGTCAAGTCACTTCATTTCTGTTTGATCAGCCACATCTTTGTCTATTTAGACTGCAAGCTCTTTGGGGCAAACGTGTAGAGCGCATAAACACAATGTGGGTCCTGCTCTCGGCTGGAAACTCTAGCTGCTGCTCTGATATAAATAATAACCCTAAAGCAGTGAGCTGAAATTTTTTTATGTGCTGATTTAGTAAGAAACACAGGAACAAACATTGTAAAGATCTCAGGGAGTACTGTCAAACCCAGGCCTCAGACATGAGAACATGTTTTAATTATAGTTCAGTGGGAAGCTAAGTAATGTGGAGATACTCAGGGCTAGCTTAGGAACTGCTCTGCAGCATTTACAAAATTCACCTCAGCTTCCTGTAAATAAAAAAGGCCTTGTTTTACTAATCTCCCTGCATGTTTTATTGACCCGGTAAATGATGCTTCCAACACTCAATACTCTCTTTCTGCCAAGTGTGAGCAAATCTCGAGTTAGTCAATTAACCACTAGGAGGTGCTGTAGAAATAGTTTTCTTCTGAGACACTCCAGTCAGATCATTTGGAGTGATGGCTGTTTGTAAATTGGCGTAGGCACTCCATCTCCCTGAGCTCCATGCTCCCTGTAGCTATGCTGACAGGAAAAGCCCTCTCATCTGCAGAGATAGCCTCTTCACTTAGGAGCTACAGTGGCACAGTTGCTTGCTGTACTGTAGTGTAGACCTGCCCAGTGTATCACCGCAAATACAAGGTGGAACAGATGGCTTAGTATAAGGAGTTAATACATGTTGCAAGAGATCATTTGCGGTGGAATAGAGAGTTAACACACCTGCAGTCATAGGACAAAGGAGGATTTAGTGGATTATAAAATGTGTTCCATCTTGTATTTAGCTGTAACACTGAGTGTCTTTCCTAGACCTGAAGAAGAGATCTGTAAGCTTAAAAGCTTGTCTCTTTCACCTACAGAAGTTGGTCCAATAAAAGATCTCACCCACATTGTCTCACAAATATTTGTTAGCATCCCAGAGTATGAACTGATACAACCTACAGGACTTCAATGTATCAACAGCAAATAATTTTTAAATTGGTTTGGGTCTATAATAGTGACTGATAAAATAAAGTAGCTCTGCTGACTCACATTTTCATAGTAACAAGTCCAATGTCAAGTAAGGATGCTAGGTGATTTTATTACATTTAAATACTAGTTGCACAGTGATGGTGTTACTTGGAAATCAGGTTAATGAATGAAAGAATTTTTAGTCTCTGCAATCTCAATTAGATCATTTTAAGTCACTGAGAGCAAGAGAGTCATTATTTTACACTGGCATTTCAGATTGGTGTGACGCTTTGTAAAGTCAGCTAAATTTATAACAAGAACTATTTGCCCTTTTTATGGCAATTCATAGAAAGCAAACACTCATTCTTTCATCACTTCGTCCACAGATGTTCACATTTTGCCATCGGAACATACAAAAAATGTGATTCAACCACAGTTCTGTTAAAATACAAGCGAAGAACGTTTTATTACCTTAACCTCGTTCAGAATCAAGTTGTTCTAAATAAGTGAGGAAACTCTTGTACCAAGCAACTGTGAAAAACCTGTTGTAACTATTGAACTGAGAGTTTCTGAACTGTCAATCTCTGAAGTTTAAATGCCTAAATACATAATCTACACAGAAACCAATAATGCCATGGTACCATCTGCAGATCTTAATAGCCAGTTCGGTTACATTGTTACTTATATTAGTAAACTATTAGCTCCTGGACACATGGGATTAATGATAGGAATGTGTTTTACATCACAGAATGTTGTCATGCTTGTATACTCCTACCAGTCAGCTGTGCATCACTGGAGCAAGGTAGCTCTTCTTATACAAGCATTGGGTAAAGATGCAAGCAGGAGAGCAAAGAGGAGATGGGGCAGGAGTTTTGGAGGGCAAAAGAGAGGGAAGGTATAAGGGTTTTTACCCATAGTCTAGTACACACTACATTAAAAGCTGCTGTGTCAAGGAGTTAAAAGCTCCGTTTTCAGTTATACATTTATACTGAAACTAGACTAAAATATCACTGTTAATGGTAAGAAAATATCATACAAGCTATTGGTCTGATCCATAGCCCATTGAAGTCAGTGAGCTGTGGATCACACACTCACTGCAGCATGTTGACAGGTAAACATTCTGTGCATCTCTTCCATTATAGCATTCCACTTTATTTGTAAAGATTGTAAAGGTTAGGTAACATGTAAACTTAGAGTTAGTGGGACGCCCTTTCAAAAGGACATCATAGTGCATGCACTACAGTGCAAGAGGTTGAGTAAAGGGGCTGTGGCCATCCTAACTCGGACATTATGTGCCTTCACGGGTTTTCTTTCATGAAGTGCATTGTCTTTAATAGTTACTGCGGTTAATACTGGTCAGACTGGGCATGAAACTTAAACATTGGATTTGTCTAACTTTTCGAAAAAAATGTATAACCATGCAGAGTTAAACTCTGCCCTTAGATACTCACACACAGCTCTCCCTTGATTTCATTGGGAATTCTGTATGAGTATCAGAGGTCAATATTTGGCCTGTTTTAAGGTGCACTATGCGATCTTGCAAAATACATATACATACAAAAGGGTCCAATTCGAGGTGGGAGTCAAAGGGGAGTCTTTCATTTTTGTTTTTTTCCCCTCCAAAGTGAAATTTTATTCAATTTCCAGTGTCTTAAAATGAAATGGGAATATTTTACAGCTTGTCGTTATTTCAGAATTTATCCTTAACAACAGTCTATTGACACAACCTAAGGAAACAGTGAATTAGATTCATAGAGTTACATCTCTAAGATTGCAGTGTGCCCCGGTGGAATAGTACAGGCAAAGCAAGGGTAGAATCAGCACTCCATGTCTGTACACAGACTTCTGCCAGCTATATTGGTCAGGAGTGTGAAGAGGTGTAGACATGGTCTTATGGTACTATTCTGCTAGGCACTTCAAGAAATACCATAGAATAGATACTTGGATTAAAAAGGAAAGAATTGAGCTTAATGGGACAATTGTGTGCATGCATCATGGAGCGAATACACCACAAAGCTTCTGTGATATAAATTCAGAGTGATCTAGTTTCTGTATTGTATGTCCATCACAATAATAAAAATTCTAAATTACAGGTAAGTGTGTACCATGCACAGTACAAGAGCCTTACACATTGAAGTTCCTGGCATAATTCCTTTTCCATCATGCATTTTGGATTAATAACAAATATCTTAAAATAGTATATAAAAGCCTTTGATAGCTTATAATTTAGATAAAAAAAAACACCTCACTGAAATCATGGTATCTTTTTCTGTGTAAACTGTATTTTACTTCAAGTTTTAGGAGCATTGGAAGGATGGATTACTTAACTGATGTGCTATGATCTCATTATCCTATTTCAGTGGTTTTCAACCTGTGGTCCATGGACCTGAGGGGTCTGCAGACTATGTCTAAGATTTCCAAATGGGTCCACACCTCTTTGAAATTTTTTAGGGGCCCGCAAATGAAGAAAGGTTGAAAATCACTGCTCTGTTTGAAAACTGGTATGAGAAAGAAGGACAAACTGTGAGAGAAAAGAGAAGTACAATACATGTGAGGAGAAATAAGCACTTAAATACACTGAACTCTCCTTGGGAAAGAAGAGAGAACGGGTCAAAGGCAAGTTTGGAAGGGGAGCATATCATCCCCATGCTAGCCCTATGGAGATTCCCTAGAAAATATAACAGTTTTTACTGTTTTCCCCCCATTATTGTTTCCATTGAGACACCCACTCATTCTTCAGAGATCCAGGGGCAGCCACAGCCAAGGGAGTCCCTGGCATTGCATCATAGGGTCATGATGCCAGGGAACAGCAGTTGGGAAGGGGTGGTAGACCAGTACAGAGCCTCCACCATATTCCAATGCTATCTTGGATTTGAGGGTAGACCCCAGGGCCTAACTCACTGGTTTAAGCCTATGACCAAGACGTTCTTCAGAGCCTTTATTATTAACAGACTCCCAGTTATTTTTCAAGTGATTTGGCAGGCATCCTGAATTTCAAGGAGGTCTTCATGAATCGGTTAGGATCCAACAATATTACTGGTAGCCAACAGCTCCTTTGAGCCAAAGAGAGCATGGTACCACTCATACTGCCAAAACTGTACAAGACTGCCTTTGTGCTGACAAAAAAGAAAACATTACAGGCACTGTACGTCTGTCCTTGGGAAGAGGAAATAACAATCCTTGTTTTAAAACCATAGCACTTTAAAGTAATGGTAAAATTAATCAACACCAGATTATAACACTACTTTGTATTTCTATAGCACCAGTGACAAGTTGGATTGCTTTCAAGAGCAATCCTATTTCATAGAAAGGTGATAAGTGTGTGATATGAAAGTTGTGTATTGTGTAATGGGGCTGGTATAATTCGCTGCTCTTTCCAATACAGTTAGTAAAATAGCCAAGAGGACCAGACAGATAAGCAATTAAGGTTTTGCATTGAGGTCTCTGATAAGACAATGACAAATTATCTGGAAAAATGGGTAAACAGTGAGATGACAAAGTTTGCAGATGATACAAAATTACTCAAGATAGTTAAGTCCAAAGCTGACTATGAATAGTTAAAATGGGATCTCACAAAACCGGGTGACTGGGTAACAAAATGGCAGAGGAAATTCAAGATTGATCCATGCAAAGTAATGCATATTGGGTAACTATATACATACAATATGATGGGGTCTAAATTAGCTGTTATCACTCAAGGAAGAAATCCTGGAGGCATTGTGGATAGTTCTCTGAAAACAGTCACTCAATATGCAGTGTCAGTCCCCCCCCCTCCGCTCCCCTCCCCCCCCAAAAAAGGCTAATAATGTTAGGAACCAATAGGAAAAGGATAAATAAGACAGTAAATATCATAATGCCATTATATAAATCCATGGTATGACCACACCTTGAATACTGCATGCAGTTCTGGCCACCCCATCTCAAAAAAGACATATTAGAAATGGAAAAGGTACAGAGAAGGGCAACAAAAATGATTTAAGGTATGGAAGTTTTCATATGAGAAGAGATTAAAAAGACTGGGAGTATTCAGCTTGGAAAAGAAATGACTAAGGGGGGGATATGATTGAGGTCTATAAAATCATGACTGGTGTGGAGAAAGTGAATAAGGAAGTCTTATTTACCCCTTCATATAACACAAGAACCATGGGTCACCCAATGAAATTAATAGGCAGCAGGTTTAAAAAGAAACCAAAAGAAGTACTTCACACAGCTAACCTGTGGGACTTGTTGCCAGGGCTGTTGTGAAGGATAACACTATAACAAGGTTCAAAAAACTAATTAAATACATTCATGGAGGAGGATAGGTCCATCAATGGCTATTAGCCAAGATGGTCAGGGATGCAACCCCATGCTCTGGGTGTCCTAAAGCCTCTGACAGCCAGAAGCTGGGAGTGGACGACAAGAAATGGATCACTTGATAATTGCCCCGTTCTCGTGATTCCCTCTGAAGCACCTGGCATTGGCCTCCGTTTGAAGAGAGAATACTAGGCTAGATGGACCATTGGTCTGACCCAGTGTGGCCATTCTTATGTTCTAACTGGGATGTACAATTGGGAGGAGGTTATACTAAAGCTAAAGCCCAGAAGGAGATCACCCAGGAGGAGGGTTTGATTGACTCTTCATTAAGCGGCGGGTCAGGAGGGAAGAGAGAGATGGAGCAGCACTTTAGTCTGGAGTTCAAAAGGAGCCTCCATGAGAGGTGAGAAGTGGAGCTGTTCCCTGTGGCCAAGGATACCTGAGGTGAGTGAGAGGTTTAAAAAAATGGAAGTTTGATTCTCAGGATCTCTAGCAGACTGCCAGGCTGAGAACATGCAAACAGCTTTGATGACCTGAGAGGCTGGATGATGGAAATAAACAAGCAATTTCTTCTATACTGTAATTACACAGATGAGGTTTAGCTAGGTGATTTCTGGACAAGTTTGAAGATTAGATAGGCATTCAGACCACAGATTTTGTTTTTAATATTCATTTCTTTCTCTTCGTGATAAACCTTCCTTAGTAAGAGCTTTTTGGTCATAGATTGTTTGGGCAAATTCATGAGATCCATTCAGAAAGGTAAATAAACTTGAACTTCTGAGGAAGGTGTCTGGAACCCAACTCTGAAATTTCTCAGTTCAAATGGCACACACAAAAGAAATCCATCCCATCAGATGCCTGGTGCCAGGGCTACATTGCATACCACGGAGTAGGATGACCAGATAGCAAGTATGAAAAATCAGGACAGGGGGTGGAGGGGTAATAGGCACCTATATAAGACAAAGCCCTGAATATCAGGACTGTCCCTATAAAATCAGGACATCTAGTCATCCCTACCACAGAGGAATTGCCTAAGGGCCATGGACTAAAACCTTGTCAGGGCACCAGCTAATTCCATCAATCCTAACTTCTTTGCAGTCACCATCACCATGGTCCAGGCCCAACATCTCCCTCTCTCCCACACAAAAAACCTGACTACCAGCCCTCAACCACTCAGCTCTAACACCTCCTTTTATTTCCTTGTAGTAAGTATGAATCACAAACTTGGTGCAGATTTGGAATCTGCTGCATTTTGGGTTGTGAATCTTGGCAGGTGTGTAGTGCTATTAAAACTTGTCATGTATAGAACTGCACATTTTGTCCTACTTTTTCAGCACAGCATACTACTACTAACTAGGATACGTGCATTGTGCTGTCTATTGATGTGAGAGGTTTTGAAGTCGTTTTCAATAGATGCGCTACAGTTCGCTGTTTTTTATTCCATGTTGTCCTTTGGTCCCTGGCACAGATTTTACACAGTTAAGCAAAATGTTTAGTTCCACACTCCTCTCTTTGACCTCACTCCCGCTGCTGCTGCTTGGCATAAGTAGTGCAGTGGCCAAGCAGCAGAGCTCTCATTAGCAGATAGACAAGTTGCCATCCATTCCCTGCCCTGCTCGCTTTTCACGTTGAGTTTGTGTTCATAACTCTCTGCACTGGTGCTGTGCATGACCAAGTCCAAAACACCACATTTTAGTCTCTGTATAAGCAGTGTTTAAATAACAGGGATATGTTTTGTTTTGTCTTAACATTTTAAAGGAAAAGAGCCTTGTGCAACACCCAGGATCCTAGACAATAAAATGGAGGAGAGTTCAGAAGTACCTATTTTAGAAGACACATCATCTTCACCAATAGATATTCAACAGCATTCATGGCAGGTTTCCACCGATATTGAAAACACTGAAAGGTATGTGTAGCCTTTATTCCTAAATACTGGAATTTACGTCTAATGCTTTATTCAGCCTTTCCCACATAGGCAATCAATATTGTTAATTGTATCAGTACATTAAAAAGGCATTTTAACATTTCTTCAGAACTTAATGTACATGACAGTAACTTCCAAATCAGTGGGTACAAAGATGGGCCAGAAGTGAAATATTTGATTTAGCTGAGTACTACTGAATGCCACTGTCAAAGCACGAAGGAGAAGAAACTACAGAGATAAATGGGCCTACTTGCAGAACAGCGATAATAAGACTTATTTTCATTTTAATTTTAACCAGGCCTCTGCTTTTGTATCCCAAATTACCTGGACTCCATTTTTGCACTTGCCAGTCAGGTATTTAAATATCCAATTGACATCAGTTGTGCATGCCAATAATTCTGAACATGTGGAAATAAACAAGTATATACCAAACTGAACTCCTTTCATCCTCTGGCTATCCAGGTGCAAGTTGAAACTTCTGTGGCCCTTTAAAAAAAAAAAAAAGTAAGAGATAACCCTGGTGGTCATTTCTGGTCTTACTAAAACTGATCTATTATCTAAGGCTTTTTGTGAGTTACCACTGAGAGCATGAGGGCTACCATATTTCCTTGTATATAACCAAAATCTGTTCTATTAAAAGGGGAGCTGAATAAAACTGAACTATAGGAAAGACCGTTGCACTGCTCTGTTTAGGAACCATATTGTAGTATCAGTGGTATCCAAATGAATGAGGCAAGATCATGCTGTCTTTCAAACCAAAAATCCTTTAGTGCAGCCTGAGCCCTCACACAGTTTCTCTTTCACTTTACAAACCGTGAGCCACTTTCAAAACACACATACCTGTAACCCTGCTATGGGAGAGAGGAAACCCATTGTCATAGCAGTGGGGATTATTTAGTCTGTTTTCTCGCCTTTAACATTTTGGGCAAATCCCATGCACTCGAGAGGGGTTAGGTTGACATGCTGGATGGAATGTTCTCTTCATCCACAGAACGGGAACTGATACAACACACATGGTCCCTACAGTCATTTTTTTACTACTTTTTCAATGCTGCCTTTGTGCTTGGTACTGTCCCAGATACAAAGCACAAAGAGTCACTGTCGCAAAGCACTTACGGTCTAAGTGTTTGCCACCTGGGGGCAAAAGGGTAGCGCAGCCAACACTGATGCTGATCAATGCTGCGTACAGTGCATCTCTCCACGAGGAATTGGACTGAACCCACCAACTCATTTTATAAAGACCACTCAAGATCCAGGAAATGTTAATTATGTCATCATCCTAGGCTAAATTTGAACCAGAAAGCTGCCAATTACAATCAAATCAACCCTCCACTTCCTCATTAAATCTGAGGGCATATTCCTCTTGTAACAAAAATAAAGAATTAGACTGGCTTTTATATTGGAACCAACTACTTGTCCAATAGATAGATCCAAAAGAGCTCATTAGTCCCACTTTAAGTTTATTATCTTTCATTATTTCAGTGTATTGTACTATTCCTACAACCCCCAAAAGCAGAAAATAGGTTATTTAAAGTCTCCATTCTATCTGTTTTACTTTTAATTTCCACAGAGACATGAGAGAAATGAAAAATCTTTTAAGCAAACTCAGGGAGACTATGCCTTTACCATTGAAAAATCAAGGTGAGTCTTGCTTTTTCTGTATCTAATGTAAATTAAGGCATTCAAGTGTTTTGGCTCAGTTTATATCAGAAAAATCTAAATTTTTTCTAGATATTATAAAAAAATATTCTGAGTAAGTCCTGGCCCCACTGATGTCAATGACAGAACTTCCACTGACTTAGAATCATAGAATATCAGGGTTGGAAGGGACCTCAGGAGGTCATCTAGTCCAAACCCCTGCTCAAAGCAGGACCAATCCCCAACTAAATCATCCCAGCCAGGGCTTTGTCAAGCCTGACCTTAAAAACTTCATAGGAAGGAGATTCCACCACCTCCCTAGGTAAAGCATTCCGGTGTTTCACCACCCTCCTAATGAAAAAGTTTTTCCTAATATCCAACCTAAACCTCCCCCACTGCAACTTGAGACCATTACTCCTTGTTCTGTCATCTGCTACCACTGAGAACAGTCTAGATCCATCCTCTTTGGAACCCCCTTTCAGGTAGTTGAAAGCAACTATCAAATCCCCCCTCATTCTTCTCTTCCGCAGACTAAACATCCCCAGTTCCCTCAGCCTTTCCTCATAACTCATGTGTTCCAGTCCCCTAATGATTTTTGTTGCCCTCCGCTGGACTCTTTCCAATTTTTCCACATCCTTCTTGTAGCGTGGGGCCCAAAACTGGACACAGTACTCTAGATGAGGTCTCACCAATGTCGAATAGAGGGGAACAATCTCATCCCTCGATCTGCTGGCAATGCTCCTACTTATACATCCCAAAATGCCATTGGCCTTCTTGGCAACAACAGCACACTGTTGACTCATATCCAGCTTCTCCTCCACTGTAACCCCTAGGTCCTTTTCTGCAGAACTGCTGCCTAGCCATTCGGTCCCTAGTCTGTAGCGGTGCATGGGATTCTTCCATCCTAAGTGCAGGACTCTCTGCACTTGTCCTTGTTGAACCTCATCAGATTTCTTTTGGCCCAATCCTCAAATTTGTCTAGGTCCCTCTGTATCATATCCCTACCCTCCAGCATATCTACCTCTCCTCCCAGTTTAGTGTCATCTGCAAACTTGCTGAGGGTGCAATGCACACCATCCTCCAGATCATTTATGAAGATATTGAACAAAACCGGCCCCAGGACCGACCCTTGGGGCTCTCCACTTGATACTGGCTGCCAACTAGACATGGAGCCATTGATCACTACTCGTTGAGCCCAACAATCTAGCCAACTTTCTATCCACCTTATAGTCCATTCATTCAGCCCATACTTCTTTAACTTGCTGGCAAGAATACTGTGGGAGACCGTCCAGAGGGCAAGGATTTCACTCAGTAGGGTTAGCCGAGCATCCTCTAAAGCTAGTATATTTTGGAAATTAAGAACTAAGTTATGTCTCTGCTGAGCAGAGCTGTACTGGAGAAAGGGAAGAGGCATAATAAAATTTTATTATAAATTTTTCAGATGACACCAAGCTCAGAGGGGTTGCAAGCGCTTAGGAAGGAAGGATTAGAATTAAAAATGACTGTGACAAATTGGAGAACTGGTCTAAATTCAACCAGATGAAATTCAATATAGACAAGTACAAAGTTCTTCACTTAGGAAGGAAAATGCACAGCTACAAAAATGGGAAGTAAATGGCTAGTGGTAGTACTTCTGAAAAAGGATCTGGGGTAATAGTGGATCACAAATTGAATACCGGTCAACAATGTGATGCAGCTGTGAAAAAGGTTAATAGCATTCTAGATGTATTAATAGCAGTGTAGTCTGTAAGACATGTGAGGTAATTGACCTGCTCTACTCTGCACTGGTAAGGTGTCAGCTGGAGTTCTGTGTCCAATTCTGGGAGCCACACTTTAGGAAAGATGTAGTTAAACCTGAGAGAGAGAGTCCAAAGGAGAGCAACAAAAATTTAAGAAGTTTATAAAACCTGACCTGTGGGGAAAGCTTCAAAAAAACTGGGCAGGATTAGTTTTGAGAAAGAAAAAAAAAAAAAAAAAAAGACTGAGGGGGGACCTGATAACAATCTTCAAAGTCTGCTCTAAAGAGGACTGTGATCATTTGTCCCATGTCCACTGAAGGCAGAACAAGTAGTAATGGGCTTAATCTGTAGCAAAGGAGATTTAGGTTAGATATTAGGAAGAACTTTATAACAATAAAGGTAGTTGAGCTTTGGAATAGGCTTCCAAGGGAGGTTGTGGAATCCCCATCTTTGGAGGTTTTTAAAAACAGGTTGGATAAATACCTGTCAGGGGATGGTCTCTGGACACTCTCCAATTTGTCCTAAAAAATTAAAAGCTAGGGCATATTCTTTATCATATATTATATTAGTATTTCTATAATGCTGTCAGTGTACATGGCAGCCTACAACAAATAAAGTGTGCTAAGCATAACAGGTCCTTGTCCCAAGGAGCTAACAGTTTAAAGGCACAGCAGTTATGAGAGAAACACAGAATGGGGAGAATACATTGCGCTCCTGAAGTTTCATGGAATGGAGGGGATTGCAAAGAGTTTGGAAGGAGGGGAGGAAGAAATCTCAGTGTGCATTATATAGAAGGTCATTCCAGGTAAACAGGCACAAAGTCTGGAATGGGGCACAAAGAGAAAGAAGAAGGTGAACATAGCAAAGGAAAGACCTACGCAGTGGAAGAGAAGAAACTTGAACTCAGTGCAGAAGAGAGGAAGACAGTTCAGAGTTCCAAGGATGAATCCTTCCTCTGCATTCCGGCCCCGTTATATTGTTCTGGGTAATCCTTCTGACAGGTGGAGTTGGCAGCAAGAAGGGCCAGGTTCAATGTCTAGGGATTTCTCATACCACCACAAAATAAAACCGGCTCAAGTCCCCACCTAGTAATCTGGGGAAACTAAACACTGCGTTTGGGCGCCTCTCAAAGGCAATCCTTCCCCACTCGCAAGCACTGAGTCTGTGTAAAACAAAATAAAACTTTTATTAAAAGGGGAACCAACGTTAATTTGGGAAAACACCAGAACCGCAATTCAAAAGCATGTGATCACAGGCAAACATCCACCCCCCAGAGTGTGTTGGACAGTGTCCTTTGCCTCAGTTTCTCACTTTGCGGTGTGAAAGTCCAACAAACAGATGTCCCTTAACACAGCACTCCCCTCACCTGCCACTGTACCCTACTCACCGTTGGCTGTCCTTGGTTAGCAAAGACCCAGAGTTCAGAGGTACGTTCACATGGTTCAACTCCCACCCCTGGGAGCAGGGAGACATCGAGCAATGCCTCTGCTTCTGCTCTACAACTGGCTCGTAGCTGTCGCTCTCTCTCTGCCACCGTTGCTTCTCCCGCAACGTCACATTCTGAGGTTCTGCCACTTAACCCAGCTCTTAATGATTTCAGCAGGTAACAGGGAACCTCACAGCCAATTCGGTCTCTGTATTGTCTCTCCCTGTCCCCAACAATGTCTACGGCTTAGCCCCTAGACCTGTTCAGCAATAATATCATCTCTAGGACTCACCAGCCAGAAACAAAGACTGGTCTCAATTGAGACCAATCAGCTCTATCATTAAATGCTAGACTCTTGGCAGCATCCACACCACCACATAGAAACACCTATCCCCACCCTCTCATCTTCATGGGGATGTGGCATCCCTACTCCCTGCTTAGCAAGTGAGGTTCAGTTTAGGGTGACTCCCTCAATCGGGGGGGTCACATGGTAAGCACAGTTTTGGTGCCTTTTACTCATATAATAAGGTTAATACTTCATCTTCATTACCCCTGCATTCAAATCCTTGAGTGATTTGCAACCCGAAACCAACCAAAATTGATCATTTTGGCAAAGTAGCTCCATCTGCTGCACACGTAAGCAGAGTAGGCATGTCTGTGCAAATATGGTCTGCTCCTGAAGTCTTTTCCCCCAGCTCATCACAGGGGAGAGCTCATTCAGGTTCTCCTTACACTCTGCATAGATGGACTGAAGATCTCTGGTAAACGCACCAGAGGCTTTTAGGGCTGTACATCAGGCAGACATACTTTTAAGTAGCCCAGAGACTGCTCTGAACGATGTTGGGGGCCAGACCCAAGATCAAGGAGATACAAATGGCTCTTTTGATGCTCCCATAAACATACACCATCTATGTTCAGAGCTTACTGCCCACTTCTGGGAACTGAGGTCTCAAGCAGCGATGATAATACTTAGTAGTGATATAGAACTTTACGCCTTCAAAGTATTCTAAGATCTTTAATTAAAACTGCATTTTGGATTCATCAAAGAGGAAAAATAAGGGAGAGAAGAAGACCCAAAAGGAGGAGATATAGTTAATTACCAGGGTACGAGCTAATAACTTTAATGACCAGATGTGAAATTAAGAGTGTGGTTGTAAAAAAAGTTGTGAGATGATTTGATAGTGTTGAATGAATGAATCCTTACAGGACCTGAGCCTGCTCAGAGTGAAATCAATGAGAGTTTTGCCGCTGAGTTCACTGAAGTCAGGGTGGGCTCAAAATTACTAGTCTTTTCAAGCTTAGTATAATGCTGCTAAACTTTCAGCTTTGCTTGCAGTCTGATTGAAGAAGTGTTCAGATACCCAAATGTATTGTGCATGTGCAGTGGGTGAAATTTAAGAAGAAAGAGAATGTATTCTCTCAAAGGAATCATGCATGCAAGACAAAATCCATTTCTTACCCTTGTTATTACAGCTGCATATGCAGCACTCTTCCTGCAACTAGCATGTGTGATATAATCATTCTCTTCTGAGGTGGATATCAGTGCTGCCCTTTGGATCACCTACCAGGGGGTCCAGTAATATTTTGGACAGCAACCTATCCTCTTCCCTGCCAGGATACCGCCATTATGCACTCAGGCCCCCAAAGGGGCTTGGGCACTGCAACACCTGGCTTTAAACTTTTAGGTGCCTCGCCACCCAGGAGAATCCACAAACCCTGAGGGAGGCAACCAGGCTGCTTATGCAATGTCTGGGGAGACTTAGACACCTAAGAGAGGGATCCACAAAAGCCAGCATGCTAGGTGGGGAGCCACCTAAGTTAGCCAATAGAAGATGCCAAAGAAGAGGTGTGTCTTAAGCCTCACCCCATTCAATGAGTTAGACACCTAAGTATGTGATGGAGGGAGGCACCTATCTCCACTTGGGATTCAAAGCTGTGAAACTTCTGGAGACAGGTGCCTAAGGAGTTTCTTGCAAGATCCTCTCATATGCAGACATCAGAGCTCGGTGTCTAGGTACGGTAACCAGAGGATAGACTCTGTATCCAGAGAGGTGAGGCATGGTAAGCAGCCCTCCAGATGTCGAGATGGGCAGTCTTTCAACAGATGAGTTATTGTCTGCAACACTGCCCCACCATCACAATCTGGAGAGGAAACCAGGCCAAGCTGGTGCCCAACCATGGCAACTCTGTACCCTCCTGAGACTAGCCCATCAAGCCTGGTCCAAGATCTACAATCAAGTGGACAAGGGCGCAGATGCAACAACAGGCTCCTCAGTTTACTTAGTGTGTTAGGTTCTCTTGTAGAGTAGAGGCATCAATGGGAAAGACGGTCATTTTCAGCTCCCTTCTGGAGCTGATTGTTCAGCTTGGGGAGCAAGTCTATGCCTTCATGTGGCACCCCCCTGTCAGTAGCAAAAAGCAAAGCAAAAGTAGACAAAAATGCAAAAAATCTGAACTCTTACAAGAACGGCAATGGCACACACCTAACTCCACACAAGACAGCCAGAAGAGGGGGTAGAAAGGAGAGGGCAGCAGGAATGACCTTTCTTGTAACCTTTAGCCCATTAGTTAGGGAACTCACCCAGGAGGTGGGGAGCCCTAGTTCAGTTCTCCCATGTGCCTCATGTGGAGAAGACAGGTGAATGCCCTAACCACTGGACCATAGAGTCATTCTTTCTCTCTGGTCCAGTGTGTATTTATTTATACACCATGGAACAGCTTTCAACAGGAGAGCACCATATCAGAGTATCCCATAGAGCAGTGGCTAGCACCCTCATCTGTGAGGTGGGACACTCAGGTTCAAATCCCTTCTCCACATCATGCAGAGGCGGGAATTGAACTGGGGTCTTCCATGTTCTGAGTGAGTACCCTAACCAATGGGCGAAAGGTTATAAGGAAGGCTGCTGCTGCTTCTCTCCACTCCACCAGACTATTTTGTGTGGAGTTAGGTGTGCTCATAGCACACCAGCCCCCACAGGGCAGATAGCAATTCATAAGAACGGCTATACTGGGTCAGACCAAAGGTCCATCTAGCCCAGTATCCTGTCTTCTGACACTAGCCAGTGTCAGATGCCCCAGATGGAATGAACAGAACAGGTAATCATCAAGTGATCCATTCCCTGTCACCCATTCCCAGCTTCTGGCAAACAGAGGCTAGGGACACCATCCCTGCCCATCCTGGCTAATAGCCATTGAACAGCCATTCCCCCACTTATCTCACCTGGTTTGAGGCGCAGGGCTTAGGAGCAAGCCAAACACCAGCTGTCAGGACTGAGGCAGCAGTGCATGGGTCCAGAAGTAGAAACATAGGGCACTTTAAGGGCAGAAATTTAAGCACTGAGGGATGTTAGATGCCTCCAGGTTTAGGCAGCAACGTGATAAGAGTTTTGAGAATCTCAGTGGAACCTAAATTTTGGATTTAGGCAACTGAAATGAGAGTTGGACACTTAAGTCCTTGTGTGGATCAGGGCATCACTCTGTATCAGTCTGGTCAAAGTTAGTCCTGAAACCAGGTGTCTAAATGTAGCTTTATGTTTTTCCAAATTTGGGAAACTCTTTTCTTAAAACCCTTTTCATAGTTAGCAAGCATTTTATTATTCATGTTTTTCCTAGAGCTGTGAAACAATGTTATTTTTACAAACAAATATAAAAATCTTGGGTGGGTGGGGGAAATAGGTCTTTTATCTTATCATGGAAGAGCTTGGATTATCAAGGAATGTCGCCTAAAGTTCAGATCTTGAATCCATATAAAAATAGCTTTAATTTAGGTTCCTAAATACGGATTTAGAAGCTTAACTTTAGGCAGCCAAGTTTGAAAATTTTGCCCCATCTCCAGAGATGAAAGGGTAATTCCTCTCAAGTTGCATCTGAAGCAGTGGGTTTTTTACCCATGAAAGCTTATGCCCAAATAAATCTGTTAGTCTTTAAGGTGCTACCAGACTCCTCGTTGTTTTTGTAGATACAGACTAACATGGCTACCCCTCTGATCTCAAGTTCAGTGATTGAACCACTATGCCACCTGCCAGAATTTCTGTCTTTCTTCCTTTTTGATTTTTAGTTATCCAAAATGGATATTCTGAAACACTGTTTCTGTTGTCATGGTGCAATGGCCATAGCTCTGTAATTAGCATTTTAAGAGTCAGAATATATAAATCAAAACTACTTTATTGGAATAAAATTGACGTAGGACAGAGTTGCTACAGAGCTCCATTATCATAATTAAGGCTATGATTTTGTCATGGATATTTTTAGTAAAAGTCATGCACAGGTCAGGGGCAATACACAAAAAAAAAAAATCACAGAAGCTGTGACCTGGTCCAGACTTTTTTTTTACTAAAAACATACCTGACAAAATAGGGAGGGAGGAGGGTCCAGCACCTTGCCCCTTCCCTCCCCTGCAGTGGCTGGGAGCTGCAGGGACCCCATGGCCCAGTGGCTGGGAGGGGTCCCCCTGCCGCCCTGCGGGGCTGGGAGCTGCAGGGGGGGTCCCCGCCACCCTTAATGGCAGGGGAGCTGTGGGGGCTCCTACCAGCAGTGGTGGCTGGGGAGGTACAGGGGGTCTCCAGCCACTGAGCAGCTCTGTGGTCCCTTTGCTGCCACCAGTAGCTGGAAGCAGTGGAGGGCCCCCACCTGTGGCTGCTGAGCAGCTCCAGGGTCCCTCTGCCACTGCCAGCTGGGAGCTGCAGGGGGTGTGGGGGGACAGCTGCTCACGGAGGCGGAGCTGCTGGACAGCTCAGGGGTCACCACCAGTGGCAGCAGCTGGGCAGCTGCAAGAGGGTCCCCCCGCCACCCGTGGCTGCTGGGTGGCTGCTGGTCCCCTGCTGCTGGCAGCAGTTGGGGCCCCCAATGTCATGGAGGTTGCTGGAAGTCACAGATTCCATGACTTCCGCAACCTCCGTGACATAATCTTAGCCTTAATCATAATTCATAGTGTATGAACATGCTCTTTACAAAAAGGACTGAACTTAGATGCATTTAGATTGTAAACTCTTTGGGGAAAAGACTATCTTTTTAGCCTGAGTTTGTACCGTGCCTAGTATAATGAGGCCCTGGTCCACTACTGAGGCTCCCAGGTGCTACTGGTATACAAATAAATAAGCAGGTTCTTTTTTATACACCTAACCATATTACATTTTGTATTTCTTTCATTATAGATGATAGCAGCCTCCTAAACCTGACTCCTTATCCATTGGTGAGAAGACCGAAGCGAAGATTCTTTGGACTATGCTGCCTTGTCTCAAGCTAAAAAATTCAGTACAGAAACTCCAAGAAAACCATAACTTTCATGAAACCAATATTATTTGACCTTTGAAAGGATAAACCTAACTGCTCTTCATTATAAAGCGTTTTCTACACTGCCCTATTCCTTCTCCCCCCGCCCTTTTCAAAAAGGAGTTTTACAGTTCAAAGTTGTTCTCAAGAACCAGAAAGGGAACAGATTTAACATTATGATTTTTTTTAAAGATTTTGTAATGACATTCCGCATGTCTACTTTAAACCATTCAGTGACTAGATGCAAGAATTATGGTTACTAGCTCATCCTAAAGCTTTTTTATTATACAAATCACAACAGAAATTTTGTGTACAGTACAAAACTATGACTATAGCTCTTACTAGTATCACATTAATAGAATATGATCAAATATTGTAAACAATCTTTAAACGTAGAAAATTTCAAACATCAAAATGTGTTTAACTTCTAATATTAAAAACAAACTATTGTAACAGAACATGCACAAACTCTCCTACTGCTTTTTGTGCTCTCATTCATATTTAGTCTTCCACTATATCTCAATTTAGCAAAGAACTTCACAGTAAAATTTCTTAATTTATCATACTCAAAATCATATATGAAAAATATTCATATTTGTAAATACAAAGTAATCATAATATCTACATACTGTACAGTACATAGAAGTTCATTAATTTCCTTTTAAACCAATGGTGTCTATTTCAACTTTGGAAGAAAGGGGCAATGGAGTTAAAAGATGGTGTAGTACAATATACAATTACCCTCGAACATAAATCAGAAAATACGTTGTTTCCATTAAAAGTTGAAGCATGGTGTCTGCACATCGACTTAGTGTTAACTCTTATAGGGCATGCCAGAATTAGCTCAGACTGTAAAATATTAGGCATTTTACATTGTTAATAAAGTTTTTTAGGTAAACTAAAAAATGTCTGCTTTCTAATTATTATATCACTAGAAAATCAATTTACTATAATGTCTCAGTAATAGTATTTGCTCCATTTTCAAGACTGCTATTCTCAGAGGAAGATGACAAAGTACAATCAGCCCCCAGACATTATTTAGACTGACAACTAGTGGCAAATGTTGTGTATTGCAGGACATAGTTCCCAGATATCTATTGTCTCAGACACTGAGGGAAGACAGACAAGACACCAAGAAAGTGGTTTAACTAGGCTGCAACTTTATTAAGTAACATATCTGGGAACTATCCAGCAGTAACTATTCCAGGGCAGGTCATCGTTCCTTGTAATCTGTAACACCTGGCAGAGGGCTGGTATCAGTCCCACACCACACCATACCTCCCAACAGTCCTAAGTTTGTGGACCTATCCCACTTTGACCCCCGAACCTCCCTGTCCCAGTTGAAGTGGCTCCTGTGGGGCTGGCTGGGCTAAGCTCTCCCCTCCAGGCATTGTGACTTCACCCCTGCTGCATGGGAACACAATGCTGCTCAGGTTTGGCCCACCCCCTTCCCCACTGAGAGTAGGACTTGAACACCACCTTGGTCCCCAACCCTCTTGCAGACAGGTCCCATCCCACTTCAGCCACTGAAAATATTGGGAATTATGTCACCCCTCCACAGCATTAAACAGGTTCCATCACTGTTGCTGGACCCCCATCACGCTCTTCTCATATGAGGATAGGGAAAGGATGTTGTCTTTTCACTGCTGTGGATGTTAGGAGTCCATACCACCTTTCCCACCTTCTCTGGGAGATGCCTCATCCTAATCTGCTTCCAACTGTGCTTTATCAGGAAGCTGCCCCCAGTCAAATGAATGTCTGCACTGGGCACCTGCTAATGTGACAAATGCATTTTACTGACAAATCTACCCACCAGGACTCTGGGTTGCTAAGAGGAAATTAAAAAAACAAAACACAACACATTGCCTACACCAATCTGGCAGTGCAGGAAAGATTCCTTGCTAGACTTAAAAAGGTGACTAGCATGATGCCCACAGCAACGCCCCAAAATCTCAAGGGAGTGGGAGGGGGTGGAGCTTTTTTTCCCAGTGCAGAATGATGTCTCCAGGCAGGGGAAGATCTCATTTTGGTATGCAGGTTTATGCTGCACCCTTTAGTCCAAAGGATCAGCTGCAGGGCCCCACTCTGACCCACAAGGTGGTTGAGTGCCTGCAAAGAGGGGAGAGAGGGAGTAATCCTTAAAGGGCCCAAAGGTTTTCCTTCCCCTGCTGGCCAGGCAGTCTCCCCCCACCTCTGAGGCCGGAGATTCAGGGGGAAAGTGTTCTTTGGATGCATGGCATACCCGTTCTCAAAATGACATAGTTGGAAACTGTGACCTGATCTGATTTTCAACACAGATAATTATCTCCCAATAAACATATTTATGGGACTCCAGAGGCTTGATCCCACTCCTGTCAAAGTCAATAGTAATTAGTCCATTGAGTACATTAGTGAGGGATGACACCTTAAGTGTCATCTTAGAAAACAGATGACTAAGGGGGGGGAATATGACAGAGGCCTATAAAATCATGAATAATCATATATCACATTGATAGATGTGCATGGCTCCACAGTATGCCAACATTTTTATGGCTGACTTAGAACAACGCTTCCTCAGCTCTCGTCCCCTAACGCCCCTACTCTACTTGCGCTACACTGATGACATCTTCATCATCTGGACCCATGGAAAAGAAGCCCCTGAGGAATTCCACCAGGATTTCAACAATTTCCATCCCACCATCAACCTCAGCCTGGTCCAGTCCACACAAGAGATCCACTTCCTGGACACTACAGTGCTACTAAACGATGGTCACATAAACACCACCCTATACCGGAAACCTACTGACCGCTGTTCCTACCGACATGCCTCCAGCTTTCACCCTGACCACACCACATGATCCATGCTCTACAGCCAAGCTCTACAATACAACTGCATTTGCTCCAACCCGTCAGACAGAGACAAACACCTACAAGATCTCTATCTAGGGTTCTTACAACTACAATACCCACCTGCGGAAGTGAAGAAACAGATTGACAGAGCCAGAAGTTACCTACTATAGGACAGGCCCAACAAAGAAATAACAGAATGCCACTAGCCACCACCTTCAGCCCCCAACTAAAACCTCTCCAACGCATCATCAAGGATCTACAACCTATCCTGAAGGATGACCCATCACTCTCACAGATATTTAGAGACAGGCCAGTCCTTGCTTACAGACAGCCTGCCAACCTGAAGCAAATACTCACCAGCAACCACACAACAGAACCACTTACCCAGGAACCTATCCTTGCAACAAAGCCTGTTGCCAACTGTGTCCACATATCTACTCCGGGGATACCATCATAGGGCCTAATCACATCAGCCACACTATCAGAGGCTCATTCACTTGCACATCTACCAATGTGATATACGCCATCATGTGCCAGCAATGCCCCTCTGCCATGTACATTGGCCAAACCGGACAGTCTCTACGTAAAAGAATCAATGGACACAAATCAGATGTCGAGAATTATAACATTCAAAAACCAGTCGGAGAACACTTCAATCTCTTTGGTCACTCGGTTACAGACCTAAAAGTGGCAATTCTTCAACAAGAAAGCTTCAAAAACAGACTCCAACGAGAGACTGCTGAATTGGAATTAATTTGCAAACTGGATACAATTAATTTAGGCTTGAATAAAGACTGGGAGTGGATGGGTCATTACACAAAGTAAAACTATTTCCCCATGTTTATTCCTCCCCCTGCTGTTCCTCAGACGTTCTTGTCAACTGCTGGAAATGGCCCACCTTGATTATCACTACAAAAGCCCCCACCCCCGCTCTCCTGCTGGTAATTGCTCACCTTACCTGATCACTCTCATTAGAGTGTGTATGGTAACACCCATTGTTTCATGTTCTCTGTGTATATAAATCTCCCCACTGTATTTTCCACTGAATATATCCGATGAACTGAGCTGTAGCTCACGAAAGCTTATGCTCAAATAAATTTGTTAGTCTCTAAGGTGCCACAAGTCCTCTTTTTGTTTTCGCAAATACAGACTAACATGGCTGCTACTCTGAAAGGTATTTATATGTTCTCTACCAACATGGTGTCTAAGCTGCTGAAGAACTTCGGAGGAAATGAAGGCAAGCAAGACTGATTTTCCCTAATGCAGAGAAAGTTAATGTCAAATCCATGTACAACAGAAGTTACAAGATCCCAATCCTCTGTACTAGATCCCACCCCATTCTATTTTGGGGAACAGAAACATATAATAATAAAAAGAAATATGGAAAAAGTAACCAATAAATGTTTGCAAATCTCAGAAATGTTTGCAACAAGTTTGTCTTTGTTTTGGACAAAGGTTCAGACTGAAGAGGGTGAGGACTATTTTTATCTGAACTAATTTTACCAGTCCTACACATTTCTCCTTTTTAATGGTTTTGGATTCTGTAACAGTTATTATTGTGCGGTTTTGTTATTGTTTTTTGTTTAGAGGGCATTTGGAATTTTCACAATATTTGTAAGTATAACAGTGATATTCATATTGCACCTATAATTTTCATTGTTACAAATTAGCTTATCATCACTTTTATGAAAGTTCAGATCTTAATGACTGTAAAAATGGTATCTTCCTACTTACTCATTTGCTCTCTGTGTATTTGGAGTAATGTCTACTGACTATTGACAAAGTCGTTTTTATCGACTTTATACTCTTGCTGGCACTGCAGATCAAATATAGCGAAGAGTGAAAAGAATTATATTTTTCTGCATCAAACGAATTGCTTACTAAATTCCATTAATTTAAACCTGCACAAACAAAGCAAAGTTAATGGGCTTGCACAGATGTCACTGAAACCATAAACTCTTCAGTAGGAATGGCACAGGTGTAACTGAGGGACTTCTTCGGTATGAGAGACTTTGGCAACTGTCAGAAGACAGGATACTGGGCTAGATGGACCTTTGGTCTGACCCAGTATGGCCGTCCTTATGTTCTTATATTACTGGTGCTGATTTGCAACCACAAAAGAAGCCAGCTTGATTCTCAGATCCCACATTAGGTTTGCAGGGCTAAAAGTTAAAAAAGCATCTTTTTACTTTAAAATGCAACATGGCAATGACTGTGAAACCTCACAGTACTAAATTTACAATTACTGTTCAGAACTGCTCTTTAAGTGACCCGATATGGTTCTGAAAAGTCCATTTTTAGAGGGATAATTGGAAAAAAAAGACAAATGCATTACAAAAATGGTTACTGGGTTTCCACGAATTATACTGTACTTACTGAAGTATGCATTATAGTGAAACCTTTGTAATTCAGTCTTTTTATATGCATGACAGTCTTTGTTCAGTGTATATAGTGTAAGGGGGCTATTGCCCCCTTACTAACATTCAGTGGGGGTGTTCCAGTTGCTAGCTCCAAGTACTAAAAAGGGGGATGGGTCAATGGGGAATCAGCACCCAGAGACTGACAGTCCCCAGGAACAATGGGGAGAGGCCAATGTTCCAGGTCAGCCTGAATGACAGGGCGGGCAGGCTAATCAGAGAGTCAGGAGGCCAGGGAGGTCCCATCCTCCATGTGAGCTGGAATTGCCTGGGTCACACAGAGTGGGCCCGAGCTGAGCTGGGGAGCAGAGCCGTGCCAGATCCAGAGGGACCAGAAAAGCAGCCCAGAGAGAGCAGACCCTGTCCTGGGAGCAGAGCTGCAGTCCCAAAGCTAGAGGCACAGCCCAGAGAGAGCAGACTTGCCCTGGGAGGAGAGCTGCAGCAACCAGAGCCAGAGGGGCCAGAAAAGCAGCCCATGAAGCTGGTCAGTGCTGGGAGCAGAGTCACAGAAGCAGCCTGCAGAGCAGACCTGTCCTGGGACTGTGTGAATTGGTGTAGCAACCAGAGCCAGAGGGGCCAGAGAAGCAGCCCAGGGAGCTGGAGGCAGAGCAGCAGCAGCAGTGCAGAGACAGAGTGGTGGAGCTGGGGCAGGAGCAGTCCGGAGCTGGGTGCGGTGAGCAGTGGGGAGACCGAGGGGGACCCTGGGTAGCAGGCCCAGCACAGGGAGATGCCTCAGCCAAGAGGCTCTGCAGGCCAGGCTTGGATCGTAACCCCGACAGGGCGGGGGCGACACTGGGAAGAAGGGTCCTACCGCTTAGAGCCTGAGAGCATGTGGGCACCACCAGAGCAAGTGTCCAACCCACAGCATCCCTGCAGGACAGCCAGAGCCTGAGCAGGTTGATGTGTTTCCTTTAACCTTTCCCATTTTTCCTTATCTTTTTTAAAATTAATTGTTGATTAAATAACTTCCATTTGCTTTAAATTGTATGTAATGGTCAGTGGGTCAGAGAAGTGCCCAGTGCAGAGAGAGTACCCCGGAGTAGGGTCACCCTAGCCCCTGTCCTAGGTGACCACAGCAGGGTTGCGGGTCAAGCCCCCCCAGGAATCCTGGGTTCAGCCTTGTTGGGGTTACGAGGACTGTGCCAGACAGGAGAGTGGAAGGGGAGTCCTCAAGGGCAGGGAGGCCCCTGGGTAAAGGAAGTGGGAGCGAGGACTCAGAGCCTTTTCGCTAGCCCACTTCACTGGGGTAGTGCAGAAGCCAGGAACGTTCCCCACAATAGCAGGACTATTCCCCCACTTACAATAGCATATTTGACATAGGACTGCCAATGCACTATGAAACCTTAAACCTCACTTAAAAAAAACAAATCTCCCCTTCTCATCCTCCCCTCCCCCCCCCCCCCCCCCCCAAAAATCAAGTCATAGAATATCAGGGTTGCTAGAGACCAGTCATCTAGCCCAACCCCCTTCTCAAAGCAGGACCAATCCCCAATTTTTTTCCAGATCCCTAAATGGTCCCCTCAAAGATTGAGCTCACAACCCTGGGTTTAGCAGGCCAATGCTCAAACCACTGAGCTATTCCTCCCCCAACAGCAACCTCTTTAGCCCTTATTAATATGCTGCCAGCACAGTGTACAAATCACATACATACTAAACTTGCAAAGTGAAATTCCAGAGCTTACTTCAACAAATGCAATGCTCTACAGCACACATACATTGGATAAATAACACATTGTAAAAACATTTTTTGATCTACAGAGTACGTCTGGGAAAGTGTCCATATGGACTGCTGGAATGTGTCTGATATGGCAACTGTCCCCATTTTTTTTTTTTTTTTGGCCATGGGCAAATGAAAGCAGTTGACTTTTTAAATACCTGATTACATTCTAAGGCATAAAAGCCAGAACAAGGCAAGAAGTAGAAAAGACCAAGAGGCAGTTCTATCATGCAGGAGGTCAAAGTAGATTATCATAATTGTTTCTTCTGTCCTTTAAAAATCTATAAATCTAATTGAAACCAAATAATCTACTTCCATAGTTTTGCACCTCAGCAGCCATAAAACACTATGTCATACTGCACCATCACAGGGACTGAATACTTACTAAAAGATATTACAGTGTTGCCAACTCTCATGATTTCTCAAGAGTCTCACAAATAAATCTTAGTCTTTAAGGTGCCACCAGACTCCTTGTTGTTTTTGTGGATACAGACTAACACGGCTACCCCCTGATACTTGACATTAGTAGCTGTTTTTCTTAAAGCCCCAACTCCTATAGGCAAGTGAGTACAGGAGAATCTGAGCTCTCATCTCACAACCGGTTTCAAACCTTTATGGGTGCAGAGAAAAGCCTGGAAACCTGCCATGGGGCCACTCTAAAGGCTCTGAAACCAGAAAAGAAATAAAAAGAATCCAAAATTTATTTTTTTTAAAAAACCCTCGGTGTGTGGAGTGGGGGCTTGATTCATGATTTTTGAACACTTGGGGTTGGCAGTATTGGAGATAATATATGTACATATGGTTGTGATCACTTTATGGCAACTGCCAGAGGGCACGGGGTTCATAGGGATACAGAGATCCCCAAAAGGTTCACCAAAAGACTATCATGCAAGGTCTCTAATAACAGCCTGTGTCAAACTGGTCATCAAAGTCATTGCAAGATGTATGGATAGAAAATGTGAGGAGTTATGTATATATATACTAAAAATTATGCTATCTAGCTCTGTGACTTAAGGCACGTCACTCAAAGGTAATCCACATACTCCTAGCAGGCGGGAAGGAGGTAGACACTTTATCTCATGCTGGCTGGTCATATGCAAATTGAGGATTACATCATTCACAATTAATGCCCATTTACAATCTGAGCATGATGCTGATCAACAGATTGCAGGGGCTGAAGGAAAAAATAAAATCAGCAGGAGTTACTCTGTTTAAAAGGTGAGACAATGAACTTTTGAAACTATATCTGGGGTACAGATAAGGCTTGAGTATTCCTTCAGTTTCTGAGGACAAGCTGCCAGCATGCTTGTTTTTTTCCGGAAGGGGTCTCAACCAAATTGGTTGAAAATGCTGGGGGAGAAAACCTAGGATAAGTTATCTTGTAGAAGATGGGGGAAGGCCTTGTTAATTAAGTTTAGTCTCTAGAAAGCATGTTATGATTTTGTTTTATATGTAACCATTTGTTTCTAATATTCTTACTCACTGTCACTTGAAGTATTCGTTCTTAGATAATAAACTGATTCTTGTTTCCACTATATATATATATATGTGCTGTGTGTTAAGCAAAGTGGGGATCCTGAGCTGAATTTTATAAGTTGGTGTGTATTATTTCTTTGAGAAAAACAGATTTAAGACTTCTGGGAGTGTTCAGTGGAACTATCAGAGGAGTGAAGTTCTGGAACAGCCTTCCAAGGGGAATAGTTGGGGCAAAAAACCTACCGGTAACTTGTTTTAAGACTGAGCTTGATAAGTTTATGGAAGGGAAACTATGATGAAATTGCCTACAATGGCATATGACCCATCCAAGACTGCTATTAGCACATATCTCCAAGGACCGGAGATGGGACACTAGAGGGGGAGGGCCCTGAGTTACTAGGGAGAATTCTTTCCCAGTTATCTGGCTGGTGTGTCTCTGCCATATTTGGGGCCAGGAAGGAATTTTCCACCAAGTCATATTGGCAGAGATCCTGGGCGTGGTGGGGGTTCCACTTTCTTCTGCAATGCAGGTTACAGGTCACTTGCTGGTTTGAACTAGAGTAAATGGTGGATTCTCTCTAACTTGACTTCTTTAATTTGAGGACTTCAGTAACACAACCAGGGATTACGGGCCTACTACAAGAGTGGCTGGGTGAGGTTCTAGGAATTGCAATGTGAAGGAGGTTAAACTAGATGAGCACAATGGTCCCTTCTGGCCTTAAAAGTCCATGAGTGTAACAGGGGCTGAGCACTCCACAGGGACACTCAGAGGACTGAGGGGTTGGCATGTGCCTGGCACTAATCTGTACATAGAGAACAAGGCCTGTGAAGGCTGGAAGCTAGTGCTTGTGTTGCCAGAGGTCGTTTCAGGGAGCTGGATACGATCTAACTCTTGCAGGAGTCTTCTTTTTTGCACATAAACCATGAGCCCCTGGTCCTATCTAATCCTATAATGAGCCAGGCACATGCTCCGAGAGACAGTCCTCCATGCTACTGTCAGATTACTTTCACCCGTCTTGCCTTTTGGGAAAAGAAAATGACTAGCGTCCCAAAAAGTAGATAACTCTCTCCTCAAAAGTATGTGTTAGATTAACCACCTACCAAACTGGGTTTAGAAATTAACTGGATTTGGATTATAATTATTATCAATCATTTATTAGAGTGGTGCCTAAGGACCAATCAAGAATGGGGCCCCACTGTGCTAGCTATACAACCAGACATGAAGATGGTCCCTGCCCCGGAGGTGCTTATAGTCTAAATAGGCCAGGCAGAGAGAGGGTGGGGGAAGGAGGATAGCACACAAGCAGAGTGAACTATGTGACAGCAGCAAGCATCATGTTAGTTCCACAGTTTTTGTTTCTTTTTGGGGTGGGGGGTATTTAGGAGAGGATGGACTAGGAAAGAAAAGCAAAGGGAGAGGGGATAGTGAAGGGGAAATGGGAATGAGAGAGGGCAGGGGAGAAGAGTGAAGTGAAACTCAGATGAAGACACTACAAGAGAGGGGGTGGAGGAGGGAGGCACAAACAGCCAATCATCCCAGGGCAGAACTGTAGAAAGTTCTCTGAATGTCCAAAGGTCTTCACTTTGGCTGCTTCTGCAGATGTTCATACTGGCTGGAGTCTCTGGCTTGTTCCTCTCAGCAGTCTCCGCTTCCCTCTCCCTGCCCAAGGCCACATGGCAGGTGGGAAGTGAGCCATCAACTGTGACCAGAGTGGTCTCCCCTGCACAGTTCTAGATCCAGTGGGGGTGTGGAGGCAAGAATGGCCCCAGCTGGGGTCTAGTTTACTCTTTTCCCCTTAGTGCAGCAGTCCCTGCATTGGCTGCTTCTGCAGCTGCTCCTATCAGTTGGAGCTGGTGGTTGTAGTTTTGTAAATAATGTCAGTATAAAAGTTAGTGTTTGGACAATGTGTAAAATAGTATACAAATACTGTGGATTTTTATTATTCTTTAGTTAGTCTGCAACCAAAACAGTATTTTCTAATGTAGCATGGCAACTAAATGAAATTCAGACAAACCAACAAGACACTTCACTGATTTTCTTTCACAGAATAGCCACTACCCACTGCAAGGGGAGGATCCCTAAACTTCTCACTTCCCAGAGACTGAGAGCCAGGCTCGGAGGAATAATATTGAGGAATACACTTAGGGTATGGCTACTAAACCCATGGCTCAGGCTCACGGGAATCAGGCTAAGGGGCTGTTTAATTGTTGTGTAGACTTTTGACCGTTGGCTGCAGCCCAAGCTCTGGGACTCTCCCACCTCGCAGGGTCCTGAATCCTAAGCTCCAGCCCAAGCCTGAACATCTACACTGCAATTAACCAACTCCTAAGCCTGAGTCAGTTGGCACAGGCCAGCTGTAGGTTTTTAATTGCAATGTAGACATACCCTAATATGGAGTAAATCCCACGTGCTGTACAAGTCCTAAAACCAGGGGAAGGCTGGACTTAGGACAGAGAGAGTTGAGTTGCAGTACACTAGTAACTGGAACTCATAATTGAGCTTTCCACTCCCTGCACACCTCTGAAGCTCCTCCGTAGGGCCTTCCCTTCCCCCACCCCCACATGCAGCAGATTGATGTCTCTCCTGGTAAGGCTGGCTTGATGCACAGGCAGTTTGCTTAGGTGACTTTCACTCTCCAGAAGAGCTCTATAGATTTTTTGGCTGACTACACCCAAGTTGCTACCTTGAATGCGCTAATGGCAAACACATCCAAAAATCACCATATAGAAAGGGAGTGTTTACGTATTCTAAGTGGGTTCAAAATGAGGAATGTGTGACTCAATACAGAGAACATGCAGCTACAAATACAAAAGAATAATCTTTAAATAACATTTCACACTAGTTTTGTACTGTAATATCTTTATGGCAAGACTTTTCCCTGCTTTATGTACATGCGGCACCTACCACAATGAGGCCCCATCCCTCTTGGTACTACAGTACTAAAATATAAATAAAGAACAATAAGTGTGCAACTACAAAAAGCAATGCACACGTAAAAATTCACTGGTAATTTTTGCTATCTTCAAAATCCACAGCATTCTCTTTTAAATAAATATATTGTTTAAAAATAAAGCACCTTTCCCTCATTTCACACAAACAATGCCAATAGCTGAGTTTCAGAGTAACAGCCGTGTTAGTCTGTATTCGCAAAAAGAAAAGGAGTACTTGTGGCACCTTAGAGACTAACCAATTTATTTGAGCATGAGCTTTCGTGAGCTACAACTCACTTCATCGGATGCATACTGTGGAAAGTGTAGAAGATCTTTTATACACACAAAGCATGAAAAAATACCTCCCCCCACACCACTCTCCTGCTGGCAATAGCTTATCTAAAGTGATCACTCTCCTTACAATGTGTATGATAATCAAGGTGGGCCATTTCCAGCACAAATCCAGGGTTTAACAAGAACATCTGGCCGAGGGTGTGGGGGGGTGTGTTAGGAAAAAACAAGGGGAAATAGGTTACCTTGCATAATGACTTAGCCACTCCCAGTCTCTATTCAAGCCTAAGTTAATTGTATCCAATTTGTAAATGAATTCCAATTCAACAGTTTCTCGCTGGAGTCTGGATTTGAAGTTTTTTTGTTGAAGAATTGCAACTTTCATGTCTGTAATCGCGTGACCAGAGAGATTGAAGTGTTCTCCGACTGGTTTATGAATGTTATAATTCTTGACATCTGATTTGTGTCCATTTATTCTTTTACGTAGAGACTGTCCAGTTTGACCAATGTACATGGCAGAGGGGCATTGCTGGCACATGATGGCATATATCACATTGGTGGATGTACAGGTGAACGAGCCTCTGATAGTGTGGCTGATGTTATTAGGCCCAGTGATGGTGTCCCCTGAATAGATATGTGGGCACAGTTGGCAATGGGCTTTGTTGCAAGGATAGGTTCCTGGGTTAGTGGTTCTGTTTTGTGGTATGTGGTTGCTGGTGAGTATTTGCTTCAGGTTGGGGGGCTGTCTGTAGGCAAGGACTGGCCTGTCTCCCAGGATTTGTGAGAGTGTTGGGTCATCCTTCAGGATAGGTTGTAGATCCTTAATAATGCGTTGGAGGGCTTTTAGTTGGGGGCTGAAGGTGATGGCTAGTGGCGTTCTGTTATTTTCTTTGTTAGGCCTGTCCTGTAGCAGGAGACTTCTGGGAACTCTTCTGGCTCTATCAATCTGTTTCTTCACTTCCGCAGGTGGGTATTGTAGTTGTAAGAATGCTTGATAGAGATCTTGTAGGTGTTTGTCTCTGTCTGAGGGGCTGGAGCAAATGCGGTTGTATCGCAGAGCTTGGCTGTAGACAATGGATCGTGTGGTGTGGTCAGGGTGAAAGCTGGAGGCATGTAGGTAGGAATAGCGGTCAGTAGGTTTCCGGTATAGGGTGGTGTTTATGTGACCATCGTTTATTAGCACTCTAGTGTCCAGGAAGTGGATCTCTTGTGTGGACTGGACCAGGCTGAGGTTGATGGTGGGATGGAAATTGTTGAAATCCTGGTGGAATTCCTCAAGGGCTTCTTTTCCATGGGTCCAGATGATGAAGATGTCATCAATATAGCGCAAGTAGAGTAGGGGCGTTAGGGGACGAGAGCTGAGGAAGCATTGTTCTAAGTCAGCCATAAAAATGTTGGCATACTGTGGGGCCATGCGGGTACCCATAGCAGTGCCGCTGATTTGTCCCCAAATGTAAAATAGTTATGGGTAAGGACAAAGTCACAAAGTTCAGCCACCAGGTTAGCCGTGACATTATCGGGGATAGTGTTCTTGACGGCTTGTAGTCCATCTTTGTGCGGAATGTTGGTGTAGAGGGCTTCTACATCCATAGTGGTCAGGATGGTGTTATCAGCAAGATCACCGATGGATTGTAGTTTCCTCAGGAAGTCAGTGGTGTCTCGAAGGTAGCTGGGAGTGCTGGTAGCGTAGGGCCTGAGGAGGGAGTCTACATAGCCAGACAGTCCTGCTGTCAGGGTGCCAATGCCTGAGATGATAGGCGCCCGCCCAGGATTTCCAGGTTTATGGATCTTGGGTAGTAGATAGAATATCCCAGGTCGGGGTTCCAGGGGTGTGTCTGTGCAGATTTGATCTTGTGCTTTTTCAGGGAGTTTCTTGAGCAAATGCTGTAGTTTCTTTTGGTAACTCTCAGTGGGATCAGAGGGTATGTTGGAAATATTCCTTGAGTCGGAGACGTCGAAAATAGGATTCTAGGTCACCACAGAACTGTATCCATCCCACCATCAACCTCAGCCTGGTCCAGTCCACACAAGAGATCCACTTCCTGGACACTAGAGTGCTAATAAACGATGGTCACATAAACACCACCCTATACCGGAATCCTACTGACCGCTATTCCTACCTACATGCCTCCAGCTTTCACCCTGACCACACCACACGATCCATTGTCTACAGCCAAGCTCTGCGATACAACCGCATTTGCTCCAGCCCCTCAGACAGAGACAAACACCTACAAGATCTCTATCAAGCATTCTTACAACTACAATACCCACCTGCGGAAGTGAAGAAACAGATTGATAGAGCCAGAAGAGTTCCCAGAAGTCTCCTGCTACAGGACAGGCCTAACAAAGAAAATAACAGAACGCCACTAGCCATCACCTTCAGCCCCCAACTAAAAGCCCTCCAACGCATTATTAAGGATCTACAACCTATCCTGAAGGATGACCCAACACTCTCACAAATCCTGGGAGACAGGCCAGTCCTTGCCTACAGACAATCTCCCAACCTGAAGCAAATACTCACCAGCAACCACATACCACAAAACAGAACCACTAACCCAGGAACCTATCCTTGCAACAAAGCCCATTGCCAACTGTGCCCACATATCTATTCAGGGGACACCATCACTGGGCCTAATAACATCAGCCACACTATCAGAGGCTCGTTCACCTGCACATCCACCAATGTGATATATGCCATGTCATAAATATAAAGGGAAGGGTAAAACCCTTTGAAATCTCTCCTGGCCAGGGGAAAGCTCCTCTCACCTGTAAAGGGTTAAGAAGCTAAAGGTAACCTCGCTGGCACCTGACCAAAATGACCAATGAGGAGACAAGATACTTTCAAAAGCTGGGAGGAGGGAGAGAAACAAAGGGTCTGTGTGTCTGTCTATATTCTGTCTTTGCCGGGGATAGACCAGGAATGGAGTCTTAGAACTTTTAGTAAGTAATCTAGCTAGGTACGTGTTATATTATGATTTCTTTAAATGGCTGAGAAAAGATCTGTGCTGAATAGAATAACTATTTCTGTCTGTGTATCTTTTTTGTAACTTAAGGTTTTGCCTAGAGGGGTTCTCTATGTTTTGAATCTAATTACCCTGTAAGGTATCTACCATCCTGATTTTACAGGGGGGATTTCTTTATTTCTATTTACTTCTATTTTTATTAAAAGTCTTCTTGTAAGAAAACTGAATGCTTTTTCATTGTTCTCAGATCCAAGGGTTTGGGTCTGTGGTCAGCTATGCAATTGGTGAGGCTTTTTATCCAACATTTCCCAGAAAAGGGGGGGTGCAAGTGTTGGGAGGATTGTTCATTGTTCTTAAGATCCAAGGGTCTGGGTCTGTAGTCACCTAGGCAAATTGGTGAGGCTTTTTACCAAACCTTGTCCAGGAAGTGGGGTGCAAGGTTTTGGGAAGTATTTTGGGGGGAAAGACGCGTCCAAACAGCTCTTCCCCAGTAACCAGTATTAGTTTGGTGGTGGTAGCGGCCAATCCAAGGACAAAGGGTGGAATATTTTGTACCTTGGGGAAGTTTTGACCTAAGCTGGTAAAGATAAGCTTAGGAGGTTTTTCATGCAGGTCCCCACATCTGTACCCTAGAGTTCAGAGTGGGGGAGGAACCTTGACATGCCATCATGTGCCAGCAATGCCCCTCTGCCATGTACATTGGTCAAACTGGACAGTCTCTACGTAAAAGAATAAATGGACACAAATCAGATGTCAAGAATTATAACATTCATAAACCAGTCGGAGAACACTTCAATCTCTCTGGTCACGCGATTACAGACATGAAAGTTGCAATTCTTCAACAAAAAAACTTCAAATCCAGACTCCAGCGAGAAACTGTTGAATTGGAATTCATTTACAAATTGGATACAATTAACTTAGGCTTGAATAGAGACTGGGAGTGGCTAAGTCATTATGCAAGGTAACGTATTTCCCCTTGTTTTTTCCTAACACCCCCCTCACCCCCCGGCCAGACGTTCTTGTTAAACCCTGGATTTGTGCTGGAAATGGCCCACCTTGATTATCATACACATTGTAAGGAGAGTGATCACTTTAGATAAGCTATTGCCAGCAGGAGAGTGGGGTGGGGGGAGGTATTTTTTCATGCTTTGTGTGTATAAAAGATCTTCTACACTTTCCACAGTATGCATCCGATGAAGTGAGCTGTAGCTCACAAAAGCTTATGCTCAAATAAATTGGTTAGTCTCTAAGGTGCCACAAGTACTCCTTTTCTTTTTGCCAATAGCTAAGTTACCTATGCATTCATGTACTAGTCAATTTTCACATAATGTACTTTTAACTATGTCCAAAAGATGGCAGCACAATGATATACGTTCGTTAATACCAAAGATCAAGTCTATTAGTTGTTAGACTGGCTATACAGTACCATCCCAAACATCCACATGGTATTGGAGACATCAAAAAAGATTGGAAAGCTGGGGTTTGGAATACTTGATGACATAGTGAATATCAAATATCATTATTGTGGAGACTGGCTGTGCTGAAGGCCCTGATTCCTGACACTCTTCTCCAAACTAGAACAATCTAATCTTTTCAATCTCCTCAGATGGAAAATTTTCTATAGTTCTTATTTTTGCTGCCTGTCTCTAGTCCCTTGTATCTGCTACCTTATCTTAGTGGACCTATGCATTAATTCAGCATTGTTTTTACCATTGCTTAAGAAACTCTGATGCTGGATACAGAAGTAAGTCCCCTCCAGTCATCAGTTGGAAGGAAGTTGGCCATGAAACTGGGCCTTGAAAGTCTCCGAACTAAAGGAGGGGAGCAGGGTTTGAAGTTGGCTTCATAAGGAATGCAGGAGGACACCAACCCACGCCTCCCTGAGACAGGGAGGGAGAAAAATCAAAGGAGGATTCTCCTGCCTTTGAATACTGTTGTTGTTGCATTTCTAAGCTCAGTGTAGCAGCTCAGTGTGGGAACAAAATGATAACAGGTTATATATGTAAATCACTGAGATTATTTATTGACACATTCTAGTGCTTGTCACATTTTCAAACATTACACATCAGTGACAGGAACTTTACATTGCTTCTACACATTCAACAATTTATCAAACAAAATTTGGAAATGAGACTGGGTGGTATCGTTTTTAAAAAAAAAGTCTTTAAGGTTGAAAATTGTAGCTCAAAAATGCCATAGAAGTAGGGCACTGAAAACTGTCAAGGAACAGAACAAACAATACCATCAGTTCAGATCACACTAGATGTAAGTAAGACAGTTTGCTGGAAAATATAAAGCCAGCATTAAAGGGCAGGGCATTTAGGTGATGGATTTTGGTGAAACCTCTGTTACTGGAATTTATTTCAAGGTCCTGGGCCCTCCCTTCTCCCAGACCAAACAATAGTCAATCCTCAGTTTATAACCACAAAGCACTCACAATACTGTAGCCTCATTATATTGGTTTAAGAAAGGGAAAACTATGCTTCATCCAACCTGCCCTTTCCAGAATGGCAGTTAAATAGGATTGCAAGCTTTCTGGAGCAGGAGCAGTGTATCTTCCTGTTGGGGACACTGGGCATGGCCACTAGGTAGCTCAAGGGGATGGAAGACCACAAGTGTCGATGAAGCCCCCTCGCACTAGGCCCAAGAGACCTCGGCCCCCCCGCCCGGAGGCACTCGCAGCAGTCATGCTGAGGATTTTGCAACAACATGTTGCAAGCGCAGACTGTCTGAAACTAAATTAGGCCAGACAGATCATTTTGGCAAAACAATGCCGAACAAAACAACTCCATATACGGTTTAACAGATGGTACAAAGAAAAAGGGAACTAGCTGGTATACCGGATTGGCTGGCTATATGGATACTTAGGGCAGCTTGCTATTGGATAAGTATGCTGAAGAAAGAATGTATAAAAGTATGTGTAACTTCCTGCTCTGTGTGCAGGATTTGAGATTGTTGTCTCCCTGTACCGCTTGAAGCTTCAAATAAACTTTTCCGCTTCTCCACCCTGTTGTGATTATTGGGTGACGCATACCGGGCAACGAACCCTGCTGTTGCTTGCCTCGGGCACTCTGTGCTGGCAGCATTCCTATAAGTTTGTACAGTATCTAGCACATGTTGGGTTCTACTGTAATAATAAATAATGAGTCTACTGCGCTAGTCTCAGAAGATGCCAAATTACCACATACCACTTCTCCCATAAGATCAGGCCTATTCTGGGCAGTATACAGCATAAGGGCATTAGTTTTTCCAAAAACAATGGATTATGCAGAACAGTTTAAATATGAAAGTAATATGTATGAGTTCAAAGAGCTAACCATGTGCCTGGGAAAGGGTTGATTGTCTGTGGCAAGACTACGGCTAATATGAAACTTAACATTCACCTAAGCAGTAGATATTTGCCAAGCTCCAGAAGTAAAACTAGAGAGAAAACACTTTGAATCACTGGAATGAATGGTATTTAAAAAACAAAAAGTAGGACCTAGAAAAGAAGCATTTCAAATGACAGTAAGAATGAGGCACCGAACATCTGAGAATTAAATATCTTTCATATAGGATAATCTGCAGAAATTGTACCAGAAATAACCCTTTTGCAATATTGTGCAAATGAAATAAAATAAAATACATACATGTCACAGAAACCTGAGGCCTAGACCAATTGACTGGAACACTGTCTCAATAGTGAGCAAAATAAAACAGCAAGTGCAGTTTGGAAGTGAATGGATACCTTCTTGTAGTTAAACCTGACAAAGGATCTCTAGTCAATATGCTGCCAGAAAAGGATTACCAGAAAAAAAGTCAGTAATAAAATTAATACATCTAAGATTAAATAAATAATTAAATAAATAAATAAAAAGTAGTAACACTGTGCAGAAAAATCAACTCAGGAGTGTAAGGTAAAAAGACAGGTTCAACTCAATTTATTGATCAAAAGTAGAAGTCAGCATAATACAGAATGGTCAATACATTAACACTCTGGAGAAGAGTCTTTCAGCAGTTATATCTTCACTCTGTTCCAAATTAAGAGCTCAGTTTTGCTCATATTTATATATCCCTTGTTTATGAGAGGTATACAGTTTTTTTAGGTTTTATATATCACATTTGTAGAAACATCCTGGATGTGAATGCATGACTCCATGGATGATGTTGTCAGGAAGTTTCAGTTTCCTTGACCATGGTATGTTGTTCCAAGGTGAAGGACTGCAGAGCAGAGATGGAGTCCACCAATCAAGGAAGGGGAAAAGTATCTTCAGATACAGACTAGCTAACCTAGGGAGGCGGGCTTTAAACTAGGTTCGACAGGGGCAGGAGTCAAAAACCCACAGAGCTAGCAGATCCAGAAACTCTGATGTATTCCATGCAGGAGCACGTTTGCTGTGGGGAGCTGGCCTGGTCAGCTGGTAAGATGCGATGTGAGCTGTCCATGCCAAGCAAAGAGGAAGTGGAATTTCAAAAATTCCTGGACATTTAAACAGGGAGGGGCACATGACAGTGTATCTGACTGCAGAGCAGCGGAGTTCAAACTGGTGACCAGGGTAGTCATGATGGGCATTGTGGGATACCTCCTGGAGGCCTTTTAGGGCAATATAAGCAATGCAGTATCTACATTGACACTGTATCACTCTAGCTACGCCACAAAAAGCCCTATGCCTCTCATCGAGGTGGTTTTATTATATCAGCATATCAGGAGAGTTAAATTGGCGGGAGGAGCATTGTAGTGTGTATACCTCCACTGTTTTGTGGATGAAAGCTGACTTTTGTCAACAAAACTGTGTAGTGTAGGCATGGCCTAACTCTCTTTCTCTAGCCCTTAGTTTCTGTTCCTGCATACTACTCTGCATGGGTAAACCCTTATACTTGTGTCGAGCCCTGTCACAGGGTCCCCGCACACTTTCTCCCTCTTGAGCCTACGCCCTGTGTTTAGGCTGGTATAATAAAGAATCTTCGTTTGCTGGATCACCCAGGTGTCTTTATTTACAGTGTTCGTGCCATTCCCAGATTCCCCCCCAACAGCTAGTGCCACATAGACCCTCCCCAGGGTCTCCTGGCTTTTGAGACGTCCTTCTTTGGTAAGGAGACAGCGATACCACCCTCCTGTCTCCTCCCAGGCTAGCCTCCCCACTGAGCTTTGCCCAGGGCTTTTATAGCCCTCTCGTGCCTCAGCCCGGCTGTCACTGCTTAGCTCAGCATGTTCCTCTGAGCCAGCCCTCATTAGAGCTTGCAGATGGGCTCCCTGCTGTGTACCTGCATCTCTACACCTGGCCTCCTGGCCAGAGAGCAAGCTGCAGCCAGCATTTTGGCAGGGCCTTAAAGGGGTTTACCACAAGCCCCATTGCCTTCTATGCAGGGGCCTGCTGTGCAGAACTGTTTGCAGGATCAGGGCTTTGGTCTGCGCTTCTGTTGAGCTGTTTTCTAAAGTGTTCTAACAGAAAACTTCTTATTTTAGTTTATCCCAACTGATGTGTCAATCAGAAGATATGTCAAGTGAGCTAATATGAGGATAATCATGCAAATGGATATCATGTTCAATCAGAAAGACAAGCACATCAGACAAAATAAGAGTTTTGTCATTTTCCTCTCTGTGGCTGAGTCCAGTGGGTAGCATATTTTGTCACAGTGGCCATAAATTTGACTTCAAATTTACTCAGATTTTCAAGGTGCTAAGCACTCTCATTTCCCATTAAAATTGGCAGGAATTCAGAATGCTCTGTTCCATGCAAGAGCAAACCGTAAGCAGATCACTTCATCAGCTCCTTTATATTTGCTAGAGGTGAACAGGACAAGTCAAATTGATGGCCACTGTGACAGAATATGCTACCCACTGGAAAATCAGGCGGACCTATGCCAGGAGCTGAGCTGGGCTCAGCCATGGAGAGGAAAATGACAAAACTCTTTTTTGGTCTGATGTGCTCTGCAAAAGTCTGGGCAGGAAAGGGAGTTTCAGGCAAAGGATAGGGTGCTACCCCTTTTATCCAGCTCACAAAACAAACTCCTACAAGAATGGAAAGGGCTTTATGAGGAAAGTTAGCAGACATTGACATTATGTGTTCGGATAGAGAAGAAAAATAGGTGTTTTAAAAGCACATACATTTAGAAAAAACCCTGGCCTCCTGCATGACAGTTCATTTTGTTGCTACAAGATTCTACAGAACTGGCTTATTCCATCTTCATTTTTAAATTGGACTTTGGAATCAAAAACATTTTGAGCCCTTAAAAAACAGTCCCAATGAAGGGGATTATTGAGGTGGGAGACAAGGTACAGTTGCCTATACATTTTATACAAGAAAGACAACCGTATAGATGCCATAATCCTCTGCACAATAAACAAGCAGTTAGTTCTTCCAGACAAGGATACCAGCCATCAGGATCAAAGTCATTTTAAAGATCACAAAAGAAAACATTGTTTGTGTTGATTTAATATTGCCAGACTGCAGCAGTACTTATGGAAAGGAAAGCAGGCTTTTGTTCCTGTTAACAGTACTGTGTGTTTTCCCCTTGTTGACAGATAGCTTAGGCTAATGTGTCTGGGTAATTTTAAAAAGCCTTAATCTTTTTTAAATTACTTGCAATGGATGTCAACAGTGAAGGGGGGAATTTATTTTGTCTTCTATTTCTGTCAGGAGCAGCTGTTGCTGAGATTATTTTAAGTTGTTAGAAATCCTAATAGATTTTTTATGAATATTTCTCTTGTTCCTGAAAAATTATCTTACAAGGAAAAGCTATGGAACTCACTGCCAGATTTAATAACGACGACTAACCTCACAGCATTCAGAGCTAAATTCAAACCCCAGCTTTTCTCATCTGCTTTCCCACCATAGTGCCCTCACTTTTATAGTATAAATGAAGAAAGTGAGCCCTATTTTTATGGGCAGAGAGGGGAGACAGATTGCTGTTTTTACTCACGGGAGGTGCTCAGGTACTGTAATAATAGGGATGGGGAGCCATACAAGAACCTAAGTAGACAGACAGGAGATGGTATCAATACCAAATGAAGGTGTGTGCTATGCACAAACATCCGCAGCTAATAATAGAGAGTCCATCAACTGCCAGTCATACCAGACAATGGACAAAGAAAATGTCAGTGGCTGTTCTAGACCAACAGCTGGTTGTTCTGTTTCCTCAAAATACATAAATAAGGTTGAATAAAAAAAAAAAACCCAGGTGAATTTTCATTCTTGTCACTCACTTATGTTTAAAGCACTGTTGAGGGCCTATTACTTGACCCTATGGGATCCAGGAGTAAGGAGCAATTTATCCAAACTAGGTGGGGTCTTCACAGATCCAGGCAGATCAGGCCTGAGTGGTAAGAAATCCCTGGAGTCCAGACTAGCTGAGTGAGAGCATGCAAATAGTTCCCTGTCTCCTGTCTCCTGTCAACCCAACTCCCCCCCCCCCCCTTTTTTGGGCAAATTTAAAAGTCAGAGAAAGATCTTTTAGGGTCAAGTGAAGTGTTTTGGGACATTTTAAACTTTTGTTTTGTTTGTAATAAAAAGTGAAATTTGGAGGTGAAAGGCTAGAGTCACACAACCCCAGAGGAGGGAGGAGAGATCCTCCCTATATCCCATAGGTTCAGGTACTCAGTCTGAAGCAGGGCATTGAACCCAGGTCACCTACATAGAATCATAGAATATCGGAGTTGGAAGGGACCTCAGGAGATCATCTGGTCCAACCCCCTGCTCAAAGCAGGCACAATTCCCAATTTCCCCCTCCTGATGGCCCCCTCAAGGATTGAACTCACAACCCTGGGTTTAGCAGGCCAATGCTCAAACCACTAAGCTACCCTTTCCCGCCCCCCATGTGAGTGGTGCCCTAACATCCCCAGGGTGAGTGGCACCCAACCCACAGGCTATTTGTTAGTGGCCTCTCAGTTGCTTCTGGAAGTTGTTCCATGTTTCCTATTTAATTATTTATCCAAAGTAGAAGAGCTTCAACAGGAGAGATGGAGAGAGACCCACCTTCAAATAGGTTGGGGGTTAGGGCACTCACTTTCCTAGGGATGCAGTTGTTAATCAGCTGTAGGAAGGATGCTTCCATAGTGGAAAACCCTGGCTAAAAACCTCTGGCAATATCCTGCAAGCCCCAGGAATCCTCACACCTGGTTTGCTTGGTTGGTTGGGTTTGGTCAGCCTGCACTTTGTCTATGAGCAGCCATATGGTCCTTCCCCAGCATGTACCCCAGGTAAGTAGTTTTCTTCTTCTCGATTTTACATTTTGCCAGGTTCTATGTCAGTTCAGCCTCTGCTAGGAAGAGAAGGACTGCAGCTACCTGTAGGTGGTCTACCAATCCTGGCTATACATGATAACATTGTCCAGATAAGCAGAAACGCTGAAAGGTTGTGGGCACTTTGTGTAGACAAAAAGTCATGGTCCAAAATTGGTATAATCTATACAATCCTCAAAAGAGAATGTTTAGCCCATACACCGGTCCATGAAAGTGCTGAGGTATTAGCTATTTGGAACACCAATTGCCCTGGTCATGGCTCATGTGGTGCTGCTGTGGCTCCTGGCAACATAGGACTCAAATGCCTAGATAACCCAATGGTACTTGGCATTGCAACCTGTTTGGGTTCTGGGTAGAACACATCCAAGAAAGGACTATCAGAGTACAGATTTCTTCTCAAGAAGAGATGAAAACACTGGGATATTCAGAGACTGCACCAACAGGCCCACTCCAGTGGGGCGGCGGAAAGTATGAAGAAGCATACTACCTTATTAAGGGCCAGCCAGGAGCCCCACACAGAACCACCGGCATATAATCAAGGAGGCTCCCTGTTCAGTCCTAGGACTACCCTATTTAAACAGGAAGAGGAAACTGAATAAGGGAAAGGGAGGGAAAGGGGGAGGGACAGCAGGAGCGGGACAGCGAGAGGGAGCGGGAGAGGGAGCAAGAGCTGTACAATTGGCAAGGAGTGGTGATTTCTTGCCAGCTCCCTGACCAGACCCACAGAGACTTTTGCTTTGGACTTTCTAAGATATAACATTCTAAACCTGTATCCCAAGGTAAGGGCAGGTTTCAATGGGGCTTCATTAAAGGGAGACATAATTATGTTAATTAGTGTATTTGGTTTCTCATGGCCCTGATCTGAGCAAGCACAGTTGACACCCAGTCAGGATAAAGTAGGTTGCAGTGTATCTGCAGTACCACACCTGGCCACAAGGAGGTGCACAATGGTGGCTTATCCTTCTACATGGAGCCTCCTGTTTGTCATGTCTCATATCAATTTCTTCACCCACTCCAATCAAATTCAAAGGGCCTTGGTCCCTCTAGCCTGGGCTTGGCACCTCCATCTGACTTTATCTGAAAGGGGACACTCAGCTTGACTGGGGTTAGTGTGTGGTACCCACTCTCTGGCATCCACAATCATCCATAGCTGCACTCCAGGTAAGTGGATCTGCAGTACATTTGCCCTGGGTTCCCATATAAAGATCAGACCCTGGACCTAGTGTTTGGGTAGATTCCTCACCAGGAGGCAATGCCAACCCCACACTCTGGCTCTCCCTGTTGGGCGGGGGCGGCGGGACTGCTGGTGGCCTTGGTTTCTTGTCTGTGTTCAGGCCTAGGGTGTCCAGGTTTCCCTGTCAAAACTGGCCAAGGCCCCCACAACTTGCTGGGGCCTTTTGAGGCCCAACATTGGACTCCCAAAAGCAGTTGCTCATTCCAGATGGACCTTCCCTCTGCCTGAGTGGACCCAGCACCGCCTTGAGCGGCTTCTCGTCTAGTGTTGCCGAGGCATCTCAGCAGCCCTGTAATTCTGTCAGCTGGAATGCCAGGGCTATGGTCTGCCTGGAGATCTAGCTCCCTGTCGCACCACTGGACATGAGTGTCTGGGCAGACTGCTCCACCAGCACTAGCTCAGTGATCTGAAACCTGTTTCAGGGCCTCAGCTTCAGCTGCCGTTAGCAGAGGGATTTCAGGTTTTGGGCCACTACGTGGGGCTGTGCTCCCTGAGCATACTTCTCCTCCCAGAATTGTCAGTAGATCTCTTCTGTTATATCTAGGCAGTCCAGCATGGCCATTTTCACATGGGCATAGTCGTGTACCGCCATCGAGTTGAGCCCCCAGTACCCAGCCTGTGCTGCTTCCTTTAAGTAAGGGGCCAATGGGATATTCTCTTGCTCAGACGGCCACTGGGCCACCACCGCCACCTGCTCAAACATCATGAGACAGGCCTCTGGAGCACTCATGAAACTCACTCACTGTTGCTGTCACTAGGACCAGGCCCACAGGCCATGGAGGCAGAAAACCAGCAGGCTCCAGAAGCTGTATCAGAGTCACCACTTGCTGGACCAGCCATTGTTGCTGCTCTTGTTGCTATGTGCTTAGTTCCTCGTGGCTGTTGGGCCACCATCTGTTGGAAGAGCTGCTGCTGAATGGCCTGCTGCTGCCACTGGCTTTCTGCCATCCATTTTAACATGTGCTCCTGATAGGCATTGCCATAAAAATCACCAAACCAAACCCTTAACATTGGGTTTAAGACCCAGGTCACTCATGCCTCCCCTTTTCTATGGCCTGCTAAACCCAGGGTTGTGAGTTCAATCCTTGAGGGGGCCATTTAGGGATCTGGGGCAAATATTGGGGATTGGTCCTGCTTTGAGCAGGGGATTGGACTAGATGACCTCCTTCCAACCCTGATAGTCTATGATTCAAATACTTGAAAAGCTGCTATAAAAAGATGGAGAAAAATTGTTCTCTCTAGCTATAGAGGGCAAGACAAGAGGCAATAGGTTCAAACTACAGCATAGCACACTTAGATTAAATCCCAAGAAAAACTTCCTAACTGTAAGATCAGTAGGACAATGGAACAGACTGCCTTGGGAAGTTGTGGAAGTTCCTTCACTGGAGGTTTTCAAAAGGAGGCTGAATAGCCATCTGTGTTGGATGATTTAAACACAACAAATCCTGCATATTGGCAGTGGGTTAAACTACATAACCCTTGCAGTCCCTGCCAGCCCTATGCTTTTATCAATACAGCATCAAAAGTAATAACCAAAATGAATCGCAGTTGTGAAAAGCTATAAAACAGTCTAACATTTTCGAGATTTTGTTTAGATTTGTTCAATATTGTAATATAAATTTTGAGTAACAATATGTACTTAACTAATTATAATCTTGCAGGAACAAATGATGATTATGCTCTTTATTTAGATAATAACTTTGTGGTGGTTCTTGTTTATAAAGCAGTACTTTGGACTCAAATTCAGAGACTGAAATTTGAGGAATTTATTAGCCTAGGATATAGTTACTGCTGTATTAATGGGAAGCATCATCAAGAAGCTGTAAATAATAATTGTGATGTGCTCAATTATCTCCCAACCCTGTCCCTCACCCAATCCCCATTATGTTTCTCTTCTCAGCTCATCCTTGATCTTGAGGAAGGTTTAGTCCTTGTACACAAAAACCGTCAGTTAGGTTGTATGTTTACTACATTTCATATATATTTGCATATTTTTGCATGTGATTAATATATTACATTAAAAAACATTAAAAGAATTAACATTAAGATTACAAAATCAAGCCCTCAGAAGTTGGAAAATGCCAGAAATAAGGTTGTCCGGGCAACCTTCCATCAGCCCCTTTGTGTGTATGCATTATGGTACAGTCTTTAGTAGGTGAACCTGTAATTATTTTTTCCGCAGAGCCTCTGTCCCATTAAGTGAATCAGTAGTTATTCAGAATTTTTTTATCCTCCTTATTCAATGTATGGTCCCATGCCTTATTTACTATACACCATCCAAACTAAGTACTAAATATAAAGTTTTTAATTTTCTTCTGCTGTTTCTAGGGTGCTCTCACCATAATATTTCATTGTTTCACAAATATTAATGAACTCATAATGTAGAGACCACTGTGAGATAGTCTTATCTCTATTTACAGCTGTGAAATTGAGGCACCAACAGAGTAAAGCCAAAAGTGTCCACTAGTTTTGGGTGTTCAGCTTGGACACATACTTCCTGATTTTCCAGAATACTTAGCATTTTTGTAGCATTTTATATGTTCAAAGCACAGCTCCAATCAACTTCAGTTGCAATCATGAATGCCCAGCACTTCTGCAAATTTTGCTTCAGTCTTCACTAAAATGTTAATTCTGACCAGATTCTTAATGCAATTAATACTAACCATAATAGGGAAATAACAGGTTAAAGAATATCTACATACATTCGTTATATTCAAGTCAGCAGGATCTGATGAAATTCATCCTAGAGTACTATGGGAAAACACCAACTCAAAGCAGCACCAGACCCTGCCAAAACAACAGATGCAAAACCTGCATATCTCCACTACTACAATGATCACCCACCACATACACCACACACCTTTCAAGATCCATGAGTCCTACCTTAACATGTTGTGATACCTCATCCAGTGCACTAAATGTCCCAATAACAACTATGTGGGTAAAACTAGACTATCACTACACTCTTGAATGAACACACACAGAAAAATGATACAAGACAAAAACACATCCATATCACCAAGGGGTGAACACTTTTCACAAATCAGTCACTCCATATCTGAACTCTAGATCCTCATCCTCAAAGAAACCTGCCCAAAACTTTCAAAAAAAGCCTGGGAGCTTCAGTTCATACCCTTGCTAGTCACTAAAAAGCGTGGTCTTAATAATGGCTTATTATAACAATCTGTAATCCAATTACCCACCTTTGTGTTTTATGACTACAGGGGTGTTAACAGGCCACTTCACCTTGAATGGTCCCTTAGAATATGTGCTAACTCTATGTGCAGCAGATATCTTAGGCAGGGGTAGGCTGTGCCTTCCCAAAAAGTTGAGCATACCTCGCCTACACTCCACCCCCAGGCCAGGCCCCCCCTGCGTTCCAGCGCTCTGCCTTGGACTGGCTGGCCTGCCTCCCACAGGGGGTCAGGGTGGTTGGTGCTGGAGCAGGAAGCACGGCTGCCTGGCACAACAGGGCTGGACGCACCACCCAGCTGCCCAAGGCACTGGGGCTGGCCATGCACACCCAGAGCACCGGGGTTGGGGCCTCGCACCCTGGCCGCCCGGCCCTGGGCCCATGGGGGGTGCGGGGGTACTATAGGCTCCTGTGGGGGAGGGGAGCGCCTTGGGTGGGAGGGACAGGGCTGGGAGCTAGCTTCCCCCAATGGCCGGGTCACCAGCTGTCCATGGCTAACTCCTTATGCTAAACTATCTGCTTCATTTTGTACAGTAACTCCTCACTTAACATCCTAGTTATGTTCTTGAAAAATGCATCTTTAAACAAAACGATGATAAGCAAATCCAATTTCCCCATAAGAATTAATGTAAAGAGGGTGAGGGGGTAGGTTCCAGGGAAAGAAATTTTCGCCAGACAAAAGACATTATATACATATAAAGTATAAGTTTTAAATCATTTTAGACAAACAATTTAATACTTTACTCACCAATGACAATTGTGAAGCTTGGTTGAGGCAGGGGTGTAGCGGGGTTGGGGCACGGGGGCTTGTCCCACTCCACCCACTGGGCATTCCAGCTGGGGAACGGGGTGGAGGCGCAGGGGCTTGCTCACTCCCCTGCTGGAATGCTGGGCGGGCAGAGTGAGGCAAGCCCCTGCGCCCTGAGCCCACTCCCCGGCAGGAGCACCGGCTGGGCAGAACAGGGCAAGCCCCCACATCCCAACCCGGTCCCCAGCAGGAGCACCACGTGGGCAGAACGGGGCAAGCCCCCACATCCTGACCTGGTCCCCGGCAGGAGCACCGGGCAGGCAGAGTGGGGGGAGCCAAACAATGTTATAAGGGAACATTGCTGGACTTTAAAGGAGTAGTTCTCTAATAGGTCAGCGACCTAATAGTGAAACAATGTTAACCGGCAGGACATTAAGGGAGGAGTTACTGTATTCAGCTCTGACACTCCGAGTACTTTTCCCAAACCTGAGGAAGTGCTTTGTGTAGCTCATAAGCTTCTCTCTTTCCCACCAACAGAAGCTGGTCCAATAAAAGATAAAACCTCACCCACCTTGTCTCTCTAATATCCTGGGAGTGACACGGCTACAACAGCACTGCATACAATATTTTTGCTAGTATTTTTTCCACTTGATTTTTTTTTTTTTGCAGCCCTGTACAAACTGGATGTGTATACTCTCTGATCAGCTTCACTGTGAGTGCAGGCTTCAAGCTTCAATTTAAAGCCTATGAGCAAGGATTATAGAATATGGCTCTTCATTTCTGCCAGGTTTTATTTAAATACTGCAGGATGAGTTCCCTTAATGTTGGAATTCTGCTTCTAATGTCAATTAAGCAGGGTGGAGGAGTGGAAGCTGTAATCTCCAGAAGATGGGTAGTGCTGTAACTATATATCACTATTGTGGAGGTACTTTGTCTGAAATAGGGAGCAACCTCTGCAGCTGCTGAGCTTAGGAGACTCAGCAGTCCTACAGGTGGAGAGGCAAATTTAGGCTGGATACAGCCCATAAACAAACTTATTTATGTTATAAAAAGTTAACCTGAATATATGTAATGGGGAGTGGGAAATGTGGAAAATTCACATTCTAATAGTATTGATTCTGCAAACAAATTCGAGAATATTATAGATTTTTTCCCCAGCTTTTGTCCATCCATCTGGCAGCACCAATTCTTTCAAACTGAGTGTAAGTGGTTTTTATATAATTTGTTCAGCAAAGGTGGACTGACTGGATTGGGGATTGGTGCACTATTTTACTTGCCTTTATCATCACTGTCCCTGTGCTTTGCTATATATTTCTATATACAAATCCTCAGAGATTAGGCACTGGCCTAAAATACAAAACCTGGAAACTTCATCTGCTCAAGAAGGTAAGCAAAAATCCCAGTAAAATTCTATTAATCTATGTAGTTATTTTTATCACCAGTGCCATGGTTTATCTTTATTGTGATTGTGCTTGGTTAGTGCAATGTACACCATTTATAAATGTTTCCATTAAGTTAATTTAAATTTTGTTTGATGTGCTAGAGTGTACCTGTGGTACTAACTTAGTCTTGAAGAACATTAGTATTGTTCATTCAAAGACAAACTGGGAGCTGTGATAGTCATTGTAACTATCTTACAACAAAATTTTATATATTTTGTCTTTGCTTGAATTTGATGGTGGATTCAGAAGAATTGTTTCTTTTTTTACAGTTCTGACAATAACCAATTTGAACCTCATAGTAAAAATAATTGAACAATGAAATGTTGAGTTTGCTCTTTTCTAAGAAATGCCCAGTTGGCAAAAACATGCCAGGGGGTGGGGGTGGATTGATTCTAGGACCAGGGTGACTATGGGCATCAACCTCTAGAAACACTAGGGAGGGATGGAAAATTCTTATTCTTACAGGATTCTCCAGTTTCAACACCTCCCATTAATTATGTAGACTGAACACCTTGCTATTATCTGACCGGCCATATTCTACTCTCCCCCCACTTTAGGGGTAGTATTAAAATAAGAATGTACAATAAAGAAAAAAATTTTCACCCCCTTGTCTTTTTTGAAATAGATATTTAACATATATGAATGTCACTGAATGCAAATATAAAACAAATTACATGCAAAGAAAAAAGAAAGTCAAACAACATATAGGAATAAGCATACAACACAAGGAAAGAATATTTTTACAAAAACGTTTGGATATAGGACAAATAAATATTTGGAAGTTTTATATACACTAGAAGTGATTAGCGAAGAGAATGCAAGAAATAGTAAATATGTTAGTGAAGACATACAGACTATTAGACTCATAGGAAGAACATTATTAGGTTTTCTAGTCCAAATCCATGAAAATCCAGAATTGTTCCACACGGTATATTTTCTGTTGTTTTGGAGATGACGCTGCCATTATTTCCCTTCGAGCAACACAGAAGGGTCATGATCAGGTGTCATGGGTCATGATCACCTGGCCCTTCCCTTATTGCTAAATGGGAGAGGGGCTAGACTAGATCAAAATTGGATGGGAGACCCTGGGATCACAGTATGGTAGGGGTTGAGAACCTCTGCTTCAAACTGTCGCACATCTGAATACGTCTCACAGTTGGAAATTTTTTCCTGAGATTCAGTTTATGTTTTGCTTTTCCTAATTTCATCCTAATTATTACTTTAGTAATACCTCCAATACTAAATAACACCTCTCCATCCTTGGTTGTTGCACCCTTAAAATATTTTTAGATAGTTATCATGCCTCCAAGCTATATGTAATCTGCCATTTAAATCTATCCTCTCAAGTCAATCCCCTGACAATTTTTGTTGTTCTTCTCTGAACTCCTTCCAATCTGTCAATATCTTTCTGGTATGGCGGTATGCCTTATTGATTATCTGTGACATTACATCTTTCAGCATTCCTCCTTCCCAAATGTCTCTTTCCCAGTGAATCTGTGCTTTGGATTATTTGCTCTAACTATATGAAAGTTGCATTTTCCAGGTTGATTCCCATTTTGTTATTTTTCTGCTAGTGTTTCTAATCTTAGTAGGTATATTTGTATTACTTCTCCATCCGCACTGGTATTTGCAACTCCTCCCAGTTTAGCATCACCCGTGAATTTCATTAATGTGATATTTACTGCCTCTTTCAGATTATTTTTATTAAGTAATATTGGTACTAATATCAATCACTGCAGCTCCCCACTAGAATAAATACATATTTATCATTTATAGAGTGCTTTTTTGTCCTTAGATCTCAACACACTTTGTAAAAGTATGTTTATCTCCATTTTACAGGCCAGGAAACTAAGGCACAGAAAGGTTAGGGGTGAAATTTTCAAAAGTGACATTAATTTTTGGGTGCTTCAGTTTTTGGCTGCTCAGGTTTAGACATCTCAAACTTAAATTTTTATATTAAACAGGGAATGAGAGCACATACCTTTTCCGAAACAGAACTCCTAGATGTCTAAAGATGGGAACATACACATTGAGGCATCCCAAATTAGAAGACAAGTAAAAAATTTTAAAATGTGGGCCTGTTTGCAGTTACCTTTCAGTGTTTGGCATCCTCTTGTGACAAAACTAGATGACACACCAAGCCTGACTCGGTTTCCCTCCTCCTTCTGCTCTGATGGACCCATCACCCTCTAGTCTACTTGTTGGTCTTTTGTCACAATGTCAGCCTTTCAGGTGGGCTGTTGGTAGTTCTTTATGCTAGAGTCCAATACTTCAGGAAGCCACTCACCATAGATGATGGCATATAGTGCCTGTCCTCTTTGCATATTGCCTGCTTGTTCAAAGCCTTCATAAACCTTGTTGGGTTTGGTAGGGGAACTCAAGCTGGCTCACTCTTTGTGTTTCAGGCCAGGGACCAGGTATAATGCAGTTGGAATCAATCTCTCTCAACCTCATACTGTCTCTCTGACTTGCTTCCTACCACAATCCTCTTGTAAGCCATTCCTCAGATTCACACATTGTGGTCCTCTCCTCCAGAGGCTCTGGTTTCCTGGGTGACTTTTCAACAGTCTGCTGCCAAGCCTCTGTTTCCAGTGGCTCCTCAGCCTCTCTGGTACTCATTGGCTTACATGTCAAATCATCCTTATGGCTTCTCTCCTTAAAGCCAGAGTTCCCTTCGCCCTTCCTTCTGGAGCTGGGGTTATGGTTGAAGCTGTCAGTATCTCCCTCCTCCAGACAAGCACCTCCTCCAGTCCTCCTTTTGGAGCCAGAGTTGTATTTCAAAGACATCCTTTAACTCTCTCCTTCAGGCAGGATTCACCCAGCTCTTCTCCTTGGAGCTGAACTTTTAACTTGGGCCAGCTGTAGGCCTTAATCTACAGTCAGATGTGTTAACCAGCTTCTCCTTCAATTGGCCCTTCCCCCCGCCACAACTAGTCCCTGTCCAGAGGGCTCAATAGACCAGCCTTCTCTTGCAGATACCCACCTTGCTATGAGGGAGGAGGCAGCATACATCCTGGTCCCCTTCCTGAAGCTCATCTCAATTGGCAGAGGGGTGGCTTGCCCTGACGACTCTGCAAGGCTCTTGTTTCTGTGCCTTTAAAGAAACAGTAAGTATTGGATTACTCCCAAACATTACATATTCCCAGGACCATTCCCTCTCTCCCAATATCTCCTCAGTCTTTGTACACCAGAGCCATGCCACATGACAGGGATGGACTGACCCTTAGGCACTGCTACCCTACGGGAGCAGATCACCCCATCACATGACCTAAGTGATTTATTGAAGGTCACACACCAAATCAACAACAGAAAACAGAATCCTGGGGCAAAATCCTCATCTGGTGTAAGATGCCATAGCCTCACTGAATTCAATGGAGCAATGACAATTTCCCAGCAGAGAATCTGACTGTGCTGGTCTGCTAATTCTCAGTCCATGCCACCATTAGACACTTGTCTCCTACTCAGTACAGAGTTGTTTCTCACTTGTGTCGATATGGTCTTAAATAACCCAACTTTTATAAAACATAGTTACATATATAGTACATTTTAATAGCCCACTTCTGCAAAGGTTGAGTGAATACCAATTTCCCTCCTTTATTTTATCATTTCGAGAGCCTGCACTTACAACTTTTGAAACAAGGCTTAACACGAAGTATATGTAACCCCCAAGGAGATGACATAGATTCCTGGGACTCTGTCTGCTGGCAGCTCAGGGAGAGGCACACTGTCCCTGGTAGGGAGGGGGAGCCAAGGCAGACTCAGAGTCCGCCCAGCAGCCAATAGGGAGTGAGAGGCCCTCCCAGGGAGAAGCCATTTAGTAGTCAGTCTGGAGCAAGCCAAGAAAAGGGCAGGACTTACTGTGTGGGGAGCTGGTGAGTCCCAGGCCTGCGTGCAGGGTTCCCCCTGAGAACAGGCCTCTAGGGACCTGACAGCAGATTCCTCAACTGGGTTTTTTCCTTCCCCACTGATGATTCCCAATTTGTAGCATTTGCTGGAAAACTTCCCAGCCAGGCTGAGTTCGCCCTCCAGCTCCCTAGGTGAGACCATTCACCACATGGTCAGCTCTGCTCTGTCTGCTAGTCCAGGGAAGCTGCTTGCTGAGTGTGTGACTGGAGGCTGGGCTGGGAGGCTACCGTTTGGATGTTAGTGTAGTTGTGTAATCTGTGTTAGAGAGCTTATTCCTTCACTCTCCCACTTCCCTGGTCCTTCTCGCATGAACAGAGAGCAACAATACCCGAAGTCCGAAGGTGCAAACAATACAATGTTTATTGGGGTGAACTTCCAGCAAGCTTAAATACAAGTTCCTTTTTCCTTATTTTTGAATCCCAACTTACTTCCTGTTTGCCCCTAGTTTATATAGTAATGTTCTTAGCTATACCTTAACCAATCATTCTACTGAAATTTAACTAACCAATCCTAACATATTGTAACATGATTAGCTAACCAATTATATCCCACCACAATAATTAGATTACACCCAGCAAAATTAATTATACAGCAGACAGAAACAATCACAGAACCAGACAGAGATTATACAGACAAACAATAGCAAAGTGGGAACTATAATGACAAAACAATACAGAAGTGAGGATTTCACATCCCAGCTATTGATAAGTGAGTTCTTGCCAGACAGGATGCTATCAAACTAAGTTTCCTTTTACATTTTCTAGGCACTTCCCTTTCTCTGGAGGTGATAGGAATACAATCCTGTCCTGATAGTGCCTGACAGCCCAATAGCACCTTATTTCAATGTGACTAGTTTGGAATGTGAGGATGTGACTGTTCGCTTCCTAGCTTATGGCTGCCTCTGCTGCTTAGCCAAAGGCCTTAGCCTAAGAACAGGGCCTCAGACTGTCACAGTAAGAGAAGGACCTTACACTGGCAGACAGTGATTTTGATTCTTTCTTTTATACCTCTAACTAGCCAAGTGATAAGAATACACCTAAATTCTTCAAGTACAGGCCTTTACAGACAGGCCTGAATATCTATGTCCTAACAATCTGCACCTTGAGCCCTGTACCCCTTTGGGGTGAGGAGAAATCCTGGGACCGATGCAGCCTGATCCCTGCCTGAGGAGGATCCCTGCCAGCAGGGAGCAGCCCATCTGCAGTGACTGAGGAGTCCAGAGTCATCTTCGAACCTGAGGATCATTTATGGAGTTTGTGAGTGCACCATCATTTAGGTAGTTAGTCAGGGAATTTGTTCTGGGGACCCCCTACTCCCTGAACTGTGTCCTCAAGCCAGGGAGTAAGGGTTTAAGGATGTTATAACCTGTTGCATATTACACCTGAGGATGGATTTACCACCTTCTCCCACTTGTGAGTCCTTTGGGCTGTACTGAACCCAGTCAGCCACACTGCTAAACCACTGCAGAGAAGAATTTTGTAGTTCTACGTCATCAAGGGCCCCAGCAAAGTACACGTGCCAACGGGACACTAATTTTACATTTGCTACATCAAGTCATGGGTATTTGCAGTGTGGGCACCGGTGACCCTAAAAATAGTGTTTTACCCTGTTATGTTGTATTTGTCTCCTGTTTAATATAATTATTGTGTTGAATATATTTTTATGTGTTTTGTGTTATTTCTTGGAAGTCTCCAACTATCTGGCAAGTAAGTGGGGATTACTCTGTAGTTAGAATTTTCCACCCAAGCTGCCCTGGTGACCCTGCCAAGAAGCAGCGAGGGGGGTGGAGGCACCGCAAAGTAATTTCATAGGAAAAAAAGAAAGAAGATACACCCCGCTGAGTGGGTGGCGGGATCCCAAAGAACCCAGACCTGTCCATCAAAACCTGTAAGCGGATTGGCATTAAAGGAGGTAACCAGGTGGAGAGGGGGTGCTACATACATATACTCATTAACAAAAATATCTTACTGATTATCTCTTTAATTAAGATCTTGATGAGAGACAGAAAAGAGCTCCAGATCATCTTGGGAATTAACAATACCAATATTAAACTAAAAAAAAGAAAAGGACGACTTGTGGCACCTCAGAGACTAATAAATCTATTTAAGCATAAGCTTTCGTGAGCTACAGCTCACTTCATCGGATGCATGCAGTGGAAAAAACAGTGGGGAGATTTTATATACACAGAGAACATGAAACAATGGGTGTTACCATACACACTGTAACGAGAGTGATCAGGTAAGATGAGCTATTATCAGCAGGAGAGAAAAAAAACCTTTTGTAGTGATAATCAAGGTGGGCCATTTCCAGAAGTTGACAAGAACATGTGAAGAAGGGGGGGGGGCGTGAAATAAACATGGGGAAATAGTTTTATTTTGTGTAATTACTCATCCACTCCCAGTCTTTATTCGAGCCTAAGTTAATGGTGTCCAGTTTGCAAATTAATTCCAATTCAGCAGTCTCTCGTTGGAGTCTGTTTTTGAAGTTTTTTTGTTGAAGAATTGCCACTTTTAGGTCTGTAATTGAGTGACCAGAGAGATTGAAGTGTTCTCCGACTGTTTTTTGAATGTTATAATTCTTGACATCTGATTTGTGTCTATTTATTCTTTTACATAGAGACTGTCCAGTTTGGCCAATGTACATGGCAGAGGGGCATTGCTGGTACAATTAAACTAGGCATCCAAATATGAACAGACATTCTAATTGCATGTAATAACAAGAAATATATTGGATTTTTTTGCATTAGTTGTAATAGGAATAGCTGATTAATTTTCATCCATCACAAGAAAAAGTAATGTACACAGAAACTCATTCAACAAGAAAAGGGAGGGGGAAAAACAGTTACTCACCTTGTCGTAACTGTTATTCTTTGAGACGTGTTGTTCATGTCTGTTCCAATCAGGTGTGCGCCGCGGGCATGCCAGCCAGAAGATTTTTTTTATATCAACAAACGGGGGTTCATGCTCCTCTCCCCTGTGCCAGGAAGCCCTCATGCTGTGGGACTTCTGTGTAGAGCATTGGATACACCTGCAGGCATCATATCTCCTGGGGATACAAAAAGAGGTGGCGGACAGTCTCAGCCGATCTTTTCACGGCCACAAGTGGTCCCTTCGGCCGGACATAGTGATCTCAATCTTCCATCTCTGGGGCTTTCCCCAAATAGACCTGTTTGCCACACAATGCAACAGGAAGTGTCAGCTATTCTGCTCGTTCATGAATCACAGCCCAGGTTCCATAGCGGATGCCTTCCTGCTTCCATGTGGGGGCTGTCTCCTTTATGCATTCCCGCCGGTTCCGTTGGTCCACAAGGTGCTCCTCAAGATCCACAGGGACCGAGCCCTAGTGATATTGTTAGCTCTGGCCTGGCCACGCCAGCACTGGTTCACATCGCTCCTGGAAATGTCCGTGGCAACTCCAGTCACCCTACCACTTGTCCTGGACCTAATCACGCAGGATCACAGCTGCCTCCAGCACCTGAACCTTAAGTCACTCCACCTCACAGTGTGGAAACTCCATGGCTAAACGCCGTGGAGCTGTCCTGCTCTGATCAAGTCAGGCAAGTTCTCCTTGGCAGTAGAAAGCCCTCCACAAGGGTGATGTACCTTGCCAAGTGGAAGAGGTTCTCCGTCTGGTCGGAGCAGCACCGTCAGTCGCCGACGCTCGTCTTGGTGCCATTCATACTGGACTATCTCTCCATCTTAAGCAACAGGCTCTGTCTGTGTCATCAGTAAGGGTCCACGTGGCTACCATCTCTGCCTTTCATCTGGGCACAGACAGCCACTCAGTCTTCATGAACCCGATGGTCAGCCATTTCCTTAAAGGCCTCAACAGACTTTACCCGCAAATGCAACAGCCTATCCCAGCTTGGGACCTTAATCTAGTCCTTTCCAGACTTACAGGTCCACCATTTGAGCCACTGGTGACATGCTCCCTCCTTTCTCTCTCATACAAGGTGGCGTTTCTGGTGGTGATAACCTCAGTTAGGAGACAGTCAGAGCTCAGGGCCCTTACATCAGAGTCCCCTTACATGGTATTCCATGAAGACAAGGTTCAGCTCAGACCTCACCCGGCTTTTCTCCCTAAGGTTGTCTCCCAGTTTCACATCAACCAGGACACCTTCCTCCCAGTGTTCTACCCTAAGCCGCATTCCTGCAGCAGGGAGCAGAGGCTTCACTCATTGGATGTCCACAGAGCACTAGCCTTCTATATCGAGAGAACGAAGCTGTTCCAAAAGTCCGTCCAGTTATTCGTAGTGGTGGCAGACAGGATGAAAGGCCTCCCTGTATCATTGCAACGTATCTCGTCGTGGATCACGTCATGCATTCAGAAGTGTTACGACTTGGTGAAGGTGCCCGCTTTGCCAATCACCATGCACTCCACCGGGGCTCAGGCCTCCTCAGCAGCATTCCTGGCACAGATCCCCACACGGGAAATCTGCAGGGTGGTAGCGTGGTCCTCTGTACACACTTTCACAATGCACTATGTGATCACTCAACAGGCCAGAGATGATGCAGCCTTCGGACGAGCTGTGCTCCAATCAGTGGACAGCTACGACCCCAGCTCCTGAACTTTGGCTTGTGAGTCACCTGATTGGAATGGATATGAGCAAGCACTCAAAAAAGAAAAAATGATTACTCACTTTCTCATAACTGTTGTTCTTCGAGATATGTTGTTCATGTCCATTCCAATACCAACCCTCCTACCCCTCTGTCAGAGCAGCCGGCAAGAAGGAACTGAGGGGGTGGAGGGTTAGCAGGCCTCTATATTGGGCACCATGAGGGCATGACTCCAGGGAGCACCCAGGCCGACCCTACAGACGCTGTTAAGGGAAAAATCTTCCAGCTGGCCTGCAAGGGGCGTGCACATAGCTGATTGGAATGGAAATGAACAAGCACTTGAAGAAGAACCTTTCTTCCTCCTTGTTTTCTTTTCCTTAAAGTTATTCATATTCTGACAGCAATGAGTTACATATAATTTCATAGAGTTTAAGACCAAAAGGGACCATCAGATCCTCTAGTCTTACATCCTGTATAACACAGGCAATTAAATATTCACACAAATCTCTCTATATTAAGCCAAAAGACTAGTTAGACCAAAGCATTTCAATCCTCAGGAGACTAAACTGTGTGCCACAGGCAGAGAACAGGAGAGATCAAAGTACCACCAATGACTGAAGACCCTTCCATGACAGGGAATTGATTAGATGCAATATGTCCAGCAGATGATTCTTACGAGTTGCATCCGAGAGTGCTGAAGGAATTGGCGGCTGTGATTGCAGAGCCATTGGCCATTATCTTTGAAAACTCGTGGCGAACGGGGAAGTCCCGGATGACTGGAAAAAGGCTAATGTAGTGCCAATCTTTAAAAAAGGGAAGAAGGAGGATCCTGGGAACTACAGGCCAGTCAGCCTCACCTCAGTCCCTGGAAAAATCATGGAGCAGGTCCTCAAAGAATCAATCCTGAAGCACTTGCATGAGAGGAAAGTGATCAGGAACAGCCAGCATGGATTCACCAAGGGAAGGTCATGCCTGACTAATCTAATCGCCTTTTATGATGAGATTACTGGTTCTGTGGATGAAGGGAAAGCAGTGGATGTATTGTTTCTTGACTTTAGCAAAGCTTTTGACACGGTCTCCCACAGTATTCTTGTCAGCAAGTTAAGGAAGTATGGGCTGGATGAATGCACTATAAGGTGCGTAGAAAGCTGGCTAGATTGTCGGGCTCAACGGGTAGTGATCAATGGCTCCATGTCTAGTTGGCAGCCGGTGTCAAGTGGAGTGCCCCAGGGGTCGGTCCTGGGGACGGTTTTGTTCAATATCTTCATAAATGATCTGGAGGGTGGTGTAGATTGCACTCTCAGCAAATTTGCGGATGATACTAAACTGGGAGGAGTGGTAGATACGCTGGAGGAGAGGGATAGGATACAGAAGGACCTAGACAAATTGGAGGATTGGGCCAAAAGAAATCTGATGAGGTTCAATAAGGATAAGTGCAGGGTCCTGCACTTAGGATGGAAGAATCCAATGCACCGCTACAGACTAGGGGCCGAATGGCTAGGCAGCAGTTCTGCGGAAAAGGACCTAGGGGTGACAGTGGATGAGAAACTGGATATGAGTCAGCAGTGTGCCCTTGTTGCCAAGAAGGCCAATGGCATTTTGGGATGTATAAGTAGGGGCATAGCGAGCAGATCGAGGGACGTGATCGTTCCCCTCTATTCGACATTGGTGAGGCCTCATCTGGAGTACTGTGTCCAGTTTTGGGCCCCACACTACAAGAAGGATGTGGATAAATTGGAGAGAGTCCAGCGAAGGGCAACAAAAATGATTAGGGGTCTAGAACACATGACTTATGTGGAGAGGCTGAGGGAGCTGGGATTGTTTAGTCTGTGGAAGAGAAGAATGAGGGGGGATTTGATAGCTGCTTTCAACTACCTGAAAGGGGGTTCCAAAGAGGATGGCTCTAGACTGTTCTCAATGGTAGCAGATGACAGAACGAGGAGTAATGGTCTCAAGTTGCAGTGGGGGAGGTTTAGATTGGATATTAGGAAAAACTTTTTCACTATGAGGGTGGTGAAACACTGGAATGCGTTACCTAGGGAGGTGGTAGAATCTCCTTCCTTAGAGGTTTTTAAGGTCAGGCTTGACAAAAGCCCTGGCTGGGATGATTTAACTGGGAATTGGTCCTGCTTCGAGCAGGGGGTTGGACTAGATGACCTTCTGAGGTCCCTTCCAACCCTGATATTCTATGATTCTTACCCTATGCTGCAGAGGAAGGCCAAAAACCAAACCAAAACAAAAAAACCAGGGGCCCTGCCAATCTGACCTGGGGGGAAAATTTGTTTCTGAACCTAAATCTGGCAATCACTATGATCCTTAGCATGTGAGCAAGACACATCATCCAGGTATCTAGAAAGAGGGTTCTCTGTACCATCTCAGAACACTGGTTCACCCCCATCTGGTATCCCACCTCCAGCTTGGCCTCTTTGAGGCCACAGCAAAAGCTGGAAAAAAAAGCCCAGACTACATCTAGCCAATTGTGCATCAGGGCAAAAAAAACAACCCAAAACCAAAACCCCCACCTTGCTCTCTTTGACCCCTAGAAGCAACAGGCTGAATCCTTGGAGCACGATTTGATGTGTCATTATTTGAATGCAGAACTGTAAGTGTTATGAGTTAAATAAGTCATCCTCGATGTTTAACTTGGAAAGCTCTTTGCTAGATATCGAGGAGGATAAAAGAAATCTTTTGTTGGAGTTAATTTTTTTAAATCTTTACTGAGGTGAAACTTGGAAGGGAAAGTCCTGAAACTTTGAAACTGGAAAGAAATGAATTCTTTTTTAAGAACAACTTCTTTCTTTTGGCCTTCTTTTCCCAGATTCAGGTAATTAATCTCCCTCTGTCAGTAGATGATATAAAAGCAACAGTAACTGTACTTTAAACAGATTTGGCAGAAGCAAGAGAGAGGGGGGAATGCTTATTAGAGATACAGAACACTGTAGAGGTTTGGGGAGGAGAATTAGAATAATCAGTAGAATTTAAACACGATAAAATAGAATCCCTTAGGAAAACCTAGTTCTTGTACATCATAATCTTCTACAAGTTCAGTTTTTCTATGCATTAAGGGCCCATTGACCACAATGGAAACAGAATCAGCCTCCAATACACTATCCTGAATGAGCTCTCCAGCAAGTGTTTTTCTATTCTCTGTCTGGGCTTCTAAGGCTCCTATTCTCTATTATTGTTAATATTTTAGCTTTTCTGATCAATTACTTTTGAATCCAATTTATTTTTCAAAAGAATCAGAATGACCCATAAATCCTGAATTCCATAAAAATACTTTTCTGAGGAAAAAAAAAATAGAAGAAGCTGTCTGCTTTGTGGTAGGTGCTTTTTCTGCAAGCTGAACAACCTTCAATGCAGCACAAGACAATGGAAAGTGTGATAGGGTGCTGGAATATTAGAGAGACTGTATTGCTTCACCAGTCCCACCTTGAAATGACTGGAGAGTCTGCAGAATTTTTTTTCATCGGAAATACTTCTCTGTATTTTTGTATTTATATTTAGTAGCCAGAAAACCAAAAGAACAAAGGGGGAATGGGAAATAGAATTAAAGGAGGGTAGGACAGTGCCTTTTCAAAGCTAAAAAAGGGTAATTCATTTAAACCACAAAATTAAAGAAATAAAAAATTCCAAACCACAAAATGAGTCAACTTTCTGCTGGGGACCTTGTGGGAGCTCAGCTTCCTCATGCATTTGGGAGAGGGGAGGGTAGCTGGGAAGACAGCGGCATCCTAGTTGATTGGCTGATCAGAGAGGTACAGCAGAAGCCTATAGGTTCCCACTCTCCCCACCCCCTCACTGAGGGTGCCATTACATGCCAAAACCAAGTGCAGTTATTTGATAGGGAATACAGTTCCCTGGTAAGCCAGAATTGAAAGTGGAGTTATGGGAAGGCATCTCCTAAAGAAGCAGGTTGGGGCTCTTACTGTATAGGACAGTGAAGAGAAATACCTCTCTTCCCCACCCCATAACCATCAGATGTGGTGGTGAGGTTCTAGCAATAGACTAGGACCAGGTGTGGAGGTGTAAGGCTGATGGCAGCCCTCCATCAGGTTACACATATTACAAAGGAAGGATGACCTCAATTGTATGAGTTATTGCTGGATAGCTCCCAGGTGAGCTAAATTAATTAATGTATTTAAGTCAGGAGTAGTCCCACTGAAGTCAATGAAGGTAGACTAGTATAAAACTGAAGTGAGTTCAGAATCAATAATAAAATATTTAGATGGGTGATGTAATTTCCCAGGTCTTGATCCCAGGCTGGAGAGTCTCCAGACAGCTGCTACATCCTGGGTTCCACCCAATACCTTGTGAAACCAGCTAGACTGGGAAGCTGCTATATAGCCCTAGCCAAGATACCACTCGGGAGTTTTGATTAGAGGATTGTCCAGCTCCCCTGATTAATCCAACTATGCCCTTTAAGCCAGGAAGAGGAACAAGGTGGTTTCCTTTTGTGGTATATGGGATCCTGCATCCAACCTTTCACCCTGAAAAATGAGTTTTGGGGTGCTGCTACAAAAATTTGCCTATTGCCCTCTTAATCTGTTCTTCCCAAGGTAAAAAATACCCCAAGCTTGCTATGGAAAAAATCTAAAGGACATAAATATAACCTTCCAATAAAGTAACTGACACAGGCAATAATCTTTCCAAAACACCTTTTTATTAAAGTAGCTAATAATCCCTAACACAGTGTATCCTAAAAGTCCTAAACTCCCTGAGACACCAATCCCTTATTGCAAGTTAGGGAGCACTTCAACTACAATAGCATATTGTTCAAATGATAGTAAGTGAAGCAATTTGTTGCAAGTGGCCAGTTTGCAACAAATTGCTGACAGCAGATCTCAAGTTGCTTTGAAGTTTACATAGATAAATTTCAATTAAAAACACACACATTTCAAGCACACACACATATTAAATACTATACACTATCCTAAATTAGGTTTATATGAAAACTATAATTAAAAGAATATTAAGTTTATAAATCTATTGCCGCTTTCTTTTAGAAATCAAATCACTGCTGCTGCTGTTCAGCTCCTGGTCAGTTAGTTGTGCTCTGCTCCAGCTTTCTTCTCTCTCTCTGCAGCAGTTTGTCTTTAGCTTCTCTTGCTGGCTTCCCGGCTCTCCCTGCACGACTCTCTTCTTATCAGATGCAGCCTCTAGACTCTGAAAATGCTGCTGGCCTTTTATGCTACATTGTAGCCCTGTCTTTATATAGCTCCCTGTTCTTAGCTAGTTACCTCAGTCGCACATGCTCAGTCTTGACCATTACCTCAGAATTCTGATTGACAGTTCTACCTTTAAAACAAGTTGTGATCAGTATGAGTGGTTCTGACCAGCTAGAGCTTAACTGATTGACCTCTCTGTCACCCCTTACTGCACAATCTTGCACATGCTCACTGATGTCCTTCACCTCTGAGCTGTGATTCTGCCAAGCCACACAAAAGTGGCTCTTTGCCAGCCCCCCTCCTTTTTTTTTTTTTTTTTTTTAGAAATCTTAAGTTCTTACTGAACATGCTCAGGGTCTGCAGTGTCCATCTTGGAATGGAGTGCTTTTTGCTTATTCAGAATAAAGATCAGAGATACAAAGTAGAGACTGGATTGTTTTCTCTGGTAATAAATGCTGTTCCTGCTCTGCTCCTGCCTCCTGCCTTACTCCCACCTTCACTCCTGTTTCCACCATGTTTTTGCTCTGTGCTTGATCCTTGCCTCACCTCCAATCCTCAGTGACCAGTCCTAGCTCCGACCCTGGCCTCTGACTTCTGACCTTGACTCTGGGTTGATCCTTGACTCTGGCATTTTGTATCTGACCTCGACTCTTGTCCTCTGCTTTGATTCCTGGTTCTGACTCTGACTTGACCCCTGACTCTGGTAACTGGCAGTTGACTCTGATTCTTATCCTTGGCTTCATTCCCCATCCTACTCCACCCACTAGATCTGACTCCTGCTCTGACTGCTAGGCAACACTATCTACATCCTGGTCCATAACAGTTTATTTTACCAAGAGCAGCAGAACCTAAGAGTGAACTGAATGGAAAATAGTGGTAGGTGGAAAGACTGTTTTCTATTCTCAATAGAAATGAAGAAAGACAATGCCCAGTGTACTTGCAAACTGCAAAGTGAAAATGTCAAATTTGAAGCACTGATATTCTTTCATGATAGTAACATGAATAAAGCTAAATGGATACAGAAGTGGATGGATCCTAGAATAAAACTAGCTGTGCTGACTTTAAGCCAGTCCTTTCTGTCCCACTCAGCACAGGGAGCATGTCAGGGCCAACTTTGGTAAGAAGAAAGCAGAGCTGGACTATGATGAAAGTCAGAGCATCCATATATTTGCTTTTATGTGCACTGGGGTAAGTTCAGTTCCAATCATTCCTAGGATCAGGGAAGTCATAAAGGTGTCTTAGAGCCATCTTTAGAGTCTACAAAGCTAGACTCAGCATGAACTCATATACACTGATCACTTCAAAAGTAGTAATAGTAGTAGTGAATGGTTGGTGGGTATTTCAGGCCATTAATTTGGGATGATGAAGAAATTTAACTACAGACTGAATGGGAAATATAGGAAGTGATAGAAAACATAGTGGAGGAAGTTATTGGGAAACATAAGCAAACAAGGAAAAGCTGGACAAGCAACAAAACAAGAAAATTACAGGAAAAGTATAAATAAGCCAAGATTGCTGAGAAAGCAGAAATAAAAGAATTATGCAAAGCAGTGAAGAAATCACAAAGATTGGGCATGTAAAAGTTTTGGAAAGAAGAGGATAAACAACTAGAGGAGGCATCAATAAAACAAGAAATGAAAACAATGTACTAAACCATCCTTGCCATTTCTAAATATTATAGATGACAATATTTCACTCAAAATATTGCTTCCAACACACAAGAATTCTATATTAGACCTCATCTTGATAAAGAAGAACTGATCACAGAACTAAAAATTATGTGCAAGTGATCATGAATTGTTCCTCTTTGTTAGGTGCAAACAGTAATATATATGCGTGGTGCTTTTAAAGAACCAGTTTCACAATGCTGAAAACAATTATGAGTCAGATCAGTTGGGAGAAAGAATTTAAACATGAAAAATTTGATTGGGAATTGATTATGAACATTTTGTTGAAGGTCACACTGTTCAGAAACTAAGCTGGTTTAGAGGGTAAGTGAAGGCAAGTATAATATGTAAATATATGTATATATAATTAGGGCTGTCAAGCGATTAAAAATTAATTGCAGCGATTAAAAAAATTAATTGTGCAATTAATCACACTGTTAAACAATAATAGAATGCCATTTAAATATTTTTGGATGTTTTCTACATTTTAAAATATATTGATTTCAATTATAACATAGAATACAAAATGTACAGTGCTCACTTTATATTTATTTGTTATTACAAATATTTGCACTGTAGAAAAAAAGAAATAGTATTTTCAATGCACCTAATACAAGTACTGTAGTGCAATCTCTTTATGATGAAAGTTGAACTTACAAATGTAAAATTATATACAAAATATAACTGCATTCAAAAATAAAACAATATAAAACTTTAGAGCAGGGGTTGGCAAACTTTTTGGCCCAAGGGACACATCTGGGTGGGGAATTGCATGCAGGTCCATGAATGTAGGGCTGGGGCAGAGGAGGGGTGCAGGGTGTACGAGGGGGCTCAGGGCAGGGGGTTGGGGTACAGGAGGGGTGCGGGGTGTGGCAGGGGGCTCAGGGCAGGGGGTTGGGGTGCAGAAGGGGTTTAGGGTGAGGCAGGGGGCTTAGGGCAGGGAGTTGGGGTGTGGGGTGCAGGAGGGTTTGGGGTGCGGGCTCCAGCCCGGAGCTGCTTACCTGGAGCAGCTCCGGGGTTGCAGTGGTGCACACCGGGGCCAGGGCAGGCTCCCTGCCTGCCTGCCCCAGCCCCGGCCCCGTGCCACTCCAAGAAGCAGCCGGCACCACGTCCCTGCAGCCCCTCTGGAAGTGTGGGCAGAGGGCTCCGTGCGCTGCTCTCGCCTGTGGGTACCTCCCCTGAAGCTCCCATTGGCTGCGGTTCCCCGTTCCCGCCCAATGGGAACCTTGGGGGACGTACCCACAGGCAAGGACAGCGCGCGGAGCCCTCTGACCTCCTCTCTTCCAGGGGCCACAGGAACGTGGTGCTGGCTGCTTCTGGGAGTGGTGTGGGACTCATGGTGCCATGGGGGTGTCAATCCCACAGGCCAGATCCAAAACCCTGAGTTTGCCCACCCCTGCTTTAGAGCCTACAAATCCACTCAGTCCTATTTCTTGTTCAGCCAATTCCTCAAACAAGTTTGTTTCCTTTTGCAGAAGATAATGCTTCTTGTTCACAATGTCACCTGAAAGTGAGAACAGGTGTTCTCATGGCACTGTTGTAGCCGGCGTCACAAGATATTTACATGCCAGATGCGAGAAAGATTCATATGCTTCATGCTTCAACCACCATTCCAGAGGACATGCGTCCATGCTGAGTATGGTTTCTGCTTGATAACAATCCCAAGCAGTGCAGACCAACGTCTGAGTCAGATGCCACCAGCAGAAGGTTGATTTTCTTTTTTTGATGGTTCGGGTTCTGTAGTTTCCACATGAGAGTGTTGCTTTTTTAAGACTTCTGAAAGCATGCTCCACACCTCTCAGATTTTGGAAGGCACTTCAGATTCTTAAATCTTGGGTTGAGTGCTGTAGCTATCTTTAGAAATCTCACATCGGTACCTTCTTTGTGTTTTGTGAAATCTGCAGCGAAAGTGTTCTTAAAACTGACAACATGTGCTGGGTCATCATCTGAGACTGCTATAACATGAAATATATGGCAGAATGCAGGTAAAATAGAACGGGAGACACAATTCTTCCCTGAGGAGTTCAGTCACAAATTTAATTAACACATTATTTTTTAATGAGTGTCATCAGCATGGAAGCATGTCCTCTGGAATGGTGGTCAAAGCATGAAGAGGCATATTAATGTTTAGCATATCTGGCACGTAAATACCTTTCAATCCTGTCTAAAAAATTCCCATGCGAATGCCCATTCTCACTTTCTGGTGACATTGTAAATTAGAAGTGGGCAGCATTATCTCCCGTAAATGTAAACAAACTTGTTTGTCTTAGCGATTGGCTGAATGAGAAGTAGGGCTGAGTGGACTTGTAGGCTCCAAAGTTGTTGTTTTTTTAGTGCAATTATGTAACAAAAAAAAAATCTACATTTGTAAGTTGCACTTTCATGATAAAGAGATTGCACTGCAGTACTTGTATGAGGTGAACTGAAAAATATTGTTTCTTTTGTTTATCATTTTTAGAGTGTGAATATTTGTAATAAAAATAAAAATATAAAGTGAGCTGTGGATACATTGTATTCTGTGTTGTAATTGAAAGAAAAATATTTTAAAATGTAAAAAAACATCCAAAATGTTTAATAAATTTCAATTGGTATTCTATTGTAAACAATAAACAATGCAATTAATTGACAGCCCTAATATGTGTATGTATATATATATATATATAGGAAGTAAAAGGACACAAGAAGAAATCGGTGGCCAGCAGAATTAAGGACAATAGGAGTTTTTAAAAGTATATTAAGAACAAAAAGAGTACTAACAATGGTATTGATCCATTAATAGATGGAAATGGTAGAATTCTCAATAGAAATGAAGAAAAGGCAGAAGTGTTCAATAAACAATTGTTTTTATATTTGGCAAAAAGCCAGATGTTGCAGTCCTATCACATGATTATGATGAAACAATTTCTAATCTGATAGTAACTCAGGAGGATGTTAATCAGCACATCCAGTTGTTACATCCAAGAGTTTTAAAAGAGCTGGCTGAGTTGCTTGCTGAACAGTTAATGTTGATTTTCAATAAATTTTGGAACACCAGGGAAGTTCCAGAACACTGGAAAAAAGATAATGTTGTGCCAGTATCTAAAATGGTAAACAGGATGGCCCTGTAATTGTAGGCCTATCAGCCTGACATCGATCCTGGGAAAAATAATAGAATGGCTGATAAAGAACCCAATTACTAAAGAATTAAAGGAGAGTAATATAACTAATACCAATCAACATGGGTTTATAGAAAATAGATCTGATTAAACTAACAACTTTTTTGATTAAATTGCAAGTTTGGTTGTTAAATTAATAGTGTTGATTATAATATAATCTGTAAGGCATTTGACTTAGTACAGCACAACATTTTGATTAAAAAACAAGAATAATACAAAATTAACACGACACACATTATATGGATTAGAAACTGGGTAAATGACAGATCTTCAAATGTAACTATGTATAGGGAATCACCATCAAGGGCGTGAGTTTCTAATGCGGTCCTGCAGGGATCAGTTCTTGGCCTTATGCTACTTAATATTTTTATCAATTACCTTGAAGAATACATAAAATCATCCCTAATAAAGTGTGCAGATGACACAAAGTTTGGGAAAGTAGTAAATAATTAAGAAGACAGGTCTCTAATAAAAAGCAATCTGGATTGTTTAGTAAAGCTGGGTGCAAGCAAACAATTTGTATTTTAATATGGCCAAATGTAAAATTATACATCTAGGAACAAAAAATGTAAACTATACTTACAGGATGGGAGGCTTTATCCTGTGAAAAAGTGACTCTAAAGGACTTGAGAGTTCATGATGGATACTCACCTAAACATTATCTCCCTATGCAACATTGTGGTCAAGAGAGCTAACGTGATTCTTGGATGTACATGGGGGAATATCGAGAAGGAGTAGGGAGGCTATATTAGCTCTGAATTTGGGATTGGTATAAATGCTACTGGAATATTGTGTTCACTTCTGGTGTCCACAATTCAAGGAGGTTGGAGAAGGTTGAGAGAAGGTTGAGAGAAGAGCCACAAGAACGATTAAAGGATGGGAATACATGACTTAGACTCAAGGAGCTCTATCTATTTAACTTAATAAAGAGAAGGTTAAAGGGTGATTTGACCACACTCTATAAGTACCTACACAGGGAACAAAAATTTTGATAATGGTATAACAAGATCCAATGGCTGGAAGTTGAAGCTGGACAAATTCATACTAGAAATAAGGCACATTTTTTTAACATTGAGGGTAATTAACTATTGGAACAAGGGTCGTGGTGGCTCCCCCATCAATGACAATTTTTAAATCAAGATTGGATTTTTCTAAAAGATAAGCCAAGCTCTAGTTCAAACAGAAATTAATTCGGGGAAATCCTATGGCCTGTGTTATACAGGAAGTCAGACTAGATGATCACAGTGGTCCCTTTTGGTTTTATAATCTATGGAAAAAATGAAGAATCTGTCATTTACATATAACTTGGTTTGGAACAGCCCTGCAATAGTCACCAACTTTTAACTGTAATATTCTCACAGCTCATGTAGAAATTATTTTTGTAAATCCTTTATCAAGTAGCTTAATCTTATTTTCCATAAAAATAAGGATAAAGAATATTTTGCTGTAGTTTACTGTGCACTGGAACAGGTAAATCCTGCTCAGACTCCAACATGCCGCTGTGTATTAGTCTGCTTTTGTCAGTTATAGAGGCACTGAATAAATGAAGGTACTGTTCAGTGCCTTGATAGTGTTCTATCTCAGCATAGTTTTGATCTGTTCAGAGAACACAAATTTATGAACTTTCTTCACATTACAGATAATTTTACTTAACAGTATTCAGTTTAACAATTTTTGTGGAAATTCTAAGCTAATCTTGACTCTGTGATAATGATACATTTTAAAATGCAGAAGTTATCGTCTTGTTTTCAAAGATGTGTTTTGCTATATTATTCATTACTGAGGGTATGTCTACACTATGAAGTTAGGTCGAATTTATAGACGTCAGTTTTTTAGAAATAATTTTTATATAGTTGATTGTGTGTCCCCACACAAAATGCTCTAAGTGTATTTAGTGTATTAACTTGGCGGAGTGCTTCCACAGTACCGAGGCTAGCGTCGACTTCCAGAGTTTTGCACTGTGGGTAGCTATCCCACAGTTCCCACAGTCTCCGCCGCCCAATGGAATTCTGGGTTGAGATCCCAATGCTTGATGGGGCAAAAAACATTGTCCCGGGTGGTTCTGGGTACATGTTGTCAGGCCCTCATTTCCTCCGTGAAAGCAACAGCAGACAATCGTTTCGTGCCTTTTTTCCTGAGTTACCTGTGCAGACACCATACCACGGCAAGCATTGAGCCTGCTCACCTCACTGTCACCCTGTGTCTTCTGGGTGCTGGCAGACACGGTACTACTACACAGCAGCAGCAACCCATTGCCTTGTGGCAGCAGATGGTGCAATAGGCCTGATAACCATTTTCATCGTGTCTGAGGTGCTCCTGGCCACCTCGGTAAGGTTGGTCAGGAGCGCCTGGGCAGACATGGGCGCAGGAACTAAATTAGGAGTGACTTGATCAGGTCATTCTCTTTAGTCCTGCTGGCAGTCCTATTGCACTATCTTCTGCCGAGCAGGCAGGAGATGAGGATGGCTAGCAGTCCTATTGCACCATCTTCTGCCAAGCAGCCATGAGATGTGGAAGGCTAGCAGTCCTACTGCACCGTCTGCTGCCAGCCAAAGATGTAAAAGATAGATGGAGTGGATAAAAACAAGAAATACACCAGATTTGTTTTGTATTCATTTGTTCCCCCCCACCCCCCGTGAAATCAACGGCCGACAATCGTTTCGGTGAGGTCTGTCAGGGGGACCTTGAAAAGTTTAATGGAGATTCAGTCCTGACTGAAATAATGGGGGGAGAGATAGCTCAGTGGGTCGAGCACTGGCCAGCTAAACCCAGGGTTTTGAGTTCAATCCTTGAGGGGGCCATTCTGTGTGGCAGTTGTTTTTTTTTCTCCTTGATGTAAAGCCACCCCCTTTGTTGATTTTAATTCCCTGTAAGCCAACCCTGTAAGCCATGTCGTCAGTCGCCGCTCCCTCTGTCAGAGCAATGGCAGACAATTGTTCCGTGCCTTTTTTCTGTGCAGACGCCATACCACAGCAAGCATGGAGCCCACTCAGATCACTTTGGCAATTAGGAGCACATTAAATACCACGAGCATTATCCAGCAGTATATACAGCACCAGAACCTGGCAAAGCGAAACGGGGCGAGTAGGCGACCTCAGCGTGGTGACGAGAGTGACGAGGACATGGACACAGACATCTCTCAAAGCACGGGCCCTGGCAATGTGGGCATCATGGTGCTAATGGGGCAGGTTCATGCGGTGGAATGCAGATTCTGGGCCTGGGAAACAAGCACAGACTGGTGGGACTGCATAGTGTTGCAGGTCTGGGACGATTCCCAGTGGCTGTGAAACTTTTGCATGCATAAGGGCACTTTCATGGAACTTTGTGACTTGCTTTCCCCTGCCCTGAGGCACAAGAATACCAAGATGAGAGCAGCCCTCACAGTTGAGAAGCGAGTGGCAATAGCCCTGTGGAAGCTTGCAACGCCAGACAGCTACCGGTCAGTCGGGAATCAATTTGGAGTGGGCAGATCTACTGTGGGGGCTGCTGTGATGCAAGTAGCCAACACAATCAAAGATCTGCTGCTATCAAGGGTAGTGACCCTGGGAAATGTGCAGGTCATAGTGGATGGCTTTGCTGCAATGGGATTCCCTAACCATGGTGGGGCCATAGACGGAACCCATATCCCTATCTTGGCACCGAAGCACCAAGCCGTCGAGTACATAAACCGCAAGGGGTACTTTTCAGTGGTGCTGCAAGCACTGGTGGATCACAAGGGACGTTTCACCAACATCAACGTGGGATGGCTGGGAAAGGTACATGACACTCGCATCTTCAGGAACTTTGGTCTGTTTCAAAAGCTGCAGGAAGGGACTTTATTCCCAAACCAGAAAATAACCGTTGGGGATGTTGAAATGCCTATAGTTATCCTTGGGGACCCAGCCTACCCCTTACTGCCATGGCTCATGAAGCCATACACAGGAAGCCTGGACAGTAGTCAGGAGCTGTTCAACTACAGGCTGAGCAAGTGCAGAATGGTGGTAGAATGTGCATCTGGACGTTTAAAAGCGCACTGGCGCAGTTTACTGACTCGCTTAGACTTCAGCGAAACCAATATTCCCACCATTATTACTGCTTGCTGTGCGCTCCACAATATCTATGAGAGTAAGGGGGAGACGCTTATGGCGGGGTGGGAGGTTGAGGCAAATCGCCTGGCTGCTGACACCAGGGCGGTTAGAAGAGCACAGGAGTGTGCGGTGCGCATCAGAGAAGCTTTGAAAACCAGTTTCATGACTGGCCAGGCTACGGTGTGACAGTTCTGTTTGTTTCTCCTTGATGAAACCCCCTCGCCTTGGTTCACTCTACTTCCCTTTAAGCTAATCACCCTCCCATCCTCCGTTCAATCACCGCTTGCAGAAGCAATAAAGTAATTGTTGCTTCACATTCATGCATTCTTTATTAATGCATCACACAAATAGGGGGATGGCTACCAACGTAGCCCAGGAGGGGTGGTGGAGGAGGGAAGGACAAGGCCACACAGCACTTTAAAAGTTTAAAACTTTAAAACTTATTGAATGCCAGCCTTCTGTTGCTTGGGCAATCCTCTGGGGTGGAGTGGCTGGGTGGCCGGAGGCCCCCACCCCACCGCGTTCTTGGGCGTCTGGGTGAGGAGGCTATGGAACTTGGGAGGAGGGCGGTTGGTTACACAGGGGCTGTAGCAGCGGGCTGTGCTCCTGCTGCCTTTCCTGCAGCTCAGCCATACGCTGGAGCATATTAGTTTGATCCTCCAGCAGCCTCAGCATTGAATCCTGCCTCCTCTCATCATGCTGCCGCCACCTTTCAGCTTCAGCCCTCTCTTCAGCCCACCACTTACTCTCTTCAGCCCACCACCTCTCCTCCCAGTCATTTTGTGCTTTCCTGCACTCTGACATTGTCTGCCTCCACACATTCGTCTGTGCTTTGTCAGTGTGGGAGGACAGCATGAACTCAGAGAACATTTCATCTCGAGTGCATTTTTTTCACCTTCTAATCTTCACTAGCCTCTGGGAAGGAGAAGATCCTCTGATCCTTGAAACACATGCAGCTGGTGGAGGAAAAAAAAAGGGACAGTGGTATTGAAAAAGACATTTTATAGAACAATGGGTACACTCTTTCACAGTAAACCTTGCTGTTAACATTACATACATAGCACATGTGCTTTCATGTACAAGGTCGCATTTTGCCTCCCCCCACTGCGTGGCTAACCCCTCACCCCTTCCCTGTGGCTAACAGTGGGGAAAATCTCTGTTCAGCCACAGGCAAACAGCCCAGCAGGAACGGGCACCTCTGAATGTCCCCTTAAGAAAAGCACCCTATTTCAACCAGGTGACCATGAATGATATCACTCTCCTGAGGATAATACAGAGAGATAAAGAACGGATGTTGTTTGAACGCCAGCAAACATACACTGCAATGCTTTGTTCTGCAATGATTCCCAACTACATGCTACTGGCCTGGAGTGGTAAAGTGTCCTACCATGGTGGACGGAATAAGGCTGCCCTCCCCAGAAACCTTTTGCAAAGGCTTTGGGAGTACATCCAGGAGAGCCGCGAATGCCAGGGCAAATTAATCATTAAACAGGCTTGCTTTTAAACCATGTATACTATTTAAAAAGGTACACTCACCAGAGGTCCCTTCTCCACCTGGCAGGTCCGGGAGGCAGCCTTGGGTGGGTTCAGGGGGTACTGGCTCCAGGTCTCGGGTGAGAAACAGTTCCTGGCTGTCAGGAAAACCAGTTTCTCCGCTTGCTTGCTGTGAGCTATCTACAACCTCATCATCATCATCTTCCTTGTCCCCAAAACCTGCTTCCATGTTGCCTCCATCTCCATTGTCGGAGTCAAACAACACGGTTGGGGTAGTGGTGGCTGAACCCCCTAAAATGGCATGCAGCTCATCATAGAAGCGGCATGTTTGGGGCTCTGACCTGGAGTGGCCGTTTGCCTCTCTGGTTTTCTGGTAGGCTTCCCTCAGCTCCTTAATTTTCACAGTTTTAAGTGGCACTGCTTCAGGTCCCTGTTATGACCTCTGTCCTTCATGCCCTGGGAGATTTTGATAAAAGTTTTGGCATTTTGAAAACTGGAACCGAGTTCTGATAGCATGGATTCCTCTCCCCATACAGCTATCAGATCCCATACCTCCAGTTTGGCCCATGCTGGAGCTCTTTTGCGATTCTGGGACTCCATCATGGTCGCCTCTGCGGATGAGCTCTGCACTCACCTGCGGCTTGCCATGCTGGCCAAACAGGAAATGAGATTCAAAAGTTTGCGGGCCTTTTCCTGTCTACCTGGCCAGTGCATCTGAGTTGAGAGTGGTGTCCAGAGCAGTCACAATGGAGCACTCTGGGATATCTCCTGGAGGCCAATACCGTCTAATTGTGTCCACAGTACCCGAAATTCGACCTGGCAAGGCCGATTTCAGCGCTAATCCCCTTGTCAGGGGTGGAGTAAGGAAATTGATTTTAAGAGCCCTTTAAGTAAAAAAAAAGGGCTTCGTTGTGTGGACGGGTGCAGGGTTAAATCGATTTAATGCTGCTAAATTTGACCTTAACTCCTAGTGTAGACCAGGGCTCAGAATACTTATGTGACTTCATTTCCATGCCTCAGTTGTAAATGGCTAATTCTCTCTTTCCCCCCATCTGTCTTCCTTTGCAAGCAGTTCATATAGAAAAATCAAGGCAGAATACTCAGATATAAATTGGAATTCAGCAAATCAAATGTCTGATCAATCTAGAGATATAATTCAAGAAAAGCTGCTGGTAGTTACACAAACTAACCTTACTAAAGTTTGTCATCCACATGACTGTGTTGTTAGAATATAAATGGTGGGCAATTGCTGATGAATGGTGCGGCAATGAAATCAAAACATGTACTTGTCACTGTTTGTAAAGAAATGCGTACAGATGACTGGTGCTGTACTGTAAGATTTTTAATCTGATTCATGTAGTAATGTTAGTATGACACAGGAAGTAAAACTGACATGTTAAAGGGTTAATGCTACATACTACATTTTTCTAATGCTGCAGTGAGACCATTGGGAAATAAAATAACAGTTTGAATGGATCGTGGAAATATTTTTTTGAAGGATAAGCTAGAGATTCTCATGTTAATAAAATGCCTTTGTACAGATAGTAAAAGTTACGAGTTCAGTAGAGCATCAGTGTAAAGTTAGTGAAGGCTGAATAGCAAAAGAATACTGCTTGAAATCGTCATTCTGGAACATGCCACAGTTTCGTGTCTGTCTTATATGTTTGCACAGAAAGCCCAAACATCATAATTGGAGCTTATTTGACCCTACTGAAAAGTAAATATGTTTCTCCTATGCTGTGCATTGGAAGTTGAGGACTGTACATTTCCTGTGGAATTTTATATGTTCTGCAGAATGTTTGGAGGCTGCCATTTTCTTTTTGTGAATGGTATTTTCTTCAATCATTTATAAAACTGTTACTTCATTCACTATTGATTTTTTAAATCTGTAGCTGAATCTTGGCCCTGGTATAAAAACTGAGACCTAGCCAGAATTTGTGCTCTACACTTAACATGCATTGGGCTGAATGATTGTAAGAACCTGCTGTGAAGGGGGATTAGAAAGGATCGTCTTTCAGTTTAAGGGATTGAGGTGCTCAGCTAATGAAAATGACTGGCAAACAGTCATTTCTAATGACCAGGAGTCGATGCATATGTCAAGTGCTTCTGTGAGGTCTTCTTTCACATTAAGTGGGGTGGAGTCGTGAACTCCATCTGCAGTCAGGAACAGTCAGGTTAACTGTAGGGCACAAATTCTGGCTAGGTCTTACAGGTTCTATGCCCACACCATGACTGGGCCAGGATGATTATAAATGATTGAAGAAAATATTCATCATTCACAACAAGAAAATGGCAGCTACTGCCCATTCTGCAACACAAAGACTCTTGATTTTGGACTGTCCTTAGGTGGCTCATTAGGCTTGGGACAGCTTCCGACTCACTAGGTCAAGCCCTCCTGTCAAATAATTTTGAAAATATACTTGTTCAATCATGCAACAGAGCTCTAATGACCACATATGTTTATTATACCTGATTGTGTCTTCAGATAGTAAGTTCTCTGGAACAGGCACTATTTTAAGTACATGTAATCTATTGTACTGTGCCATCAATACTTACATCCCTCCCCCCTGAATATTTCTGTTTCATAACTGGCAAACTTTCTGTATCTTCATGCATTTTTCTGCTGAACAGCACTCTCTTTGTCACAAACTAGAGCAGCAGCCTGGAATTCCTGCTGGGACAGAGATGAAATAGTGGTCCTGACTGTGAGACATCAGAGCTCTTCACAGCTATGGTCATATTAAAACAGTGATAAATGTTTAGACAACTCATTTTTAATATATAATCTGTTAAAGTAATGTAAATGTTTATTTAGCTGAAGTACATGTCTGAAGGAGAACTGTTCACTACAGCTTTCCCTTAACGCTGGGATTCCTTTCCTTAAATCCTGGCCCAAATCGTGCTTACGTTTCAGATGAGTAAAGTCCTATTGACTTCAAATGGGACCTTTTGCATGCGGTAAGTGAGCAGAATTTGGCCCATAGTATGAAAAACTAGCCACTAGGCAGAAAACTATGAATGAAGGACAGAATTGTGGCCCTAACTATGCCCATTTAAACAAAATCCTTAACTTTATTTTAATATACATACATCTTTGTATTCAATTTCCGTTGTTCTGATAGTAGAATTGAAGGAATAAAATTCATACAATATCATGAGGGCATTCCTTGCAGTAAGGTGGACTTGTGCCGGTTCCTCACTGTGACACTAAGAAAAAAACAGTACATTAACGCTTTCTCAGTCCACAGTTCCTTTAGATAAAAAAATTTATCGATGGAAGCTTGGGTCACTCGTACTTTTTAGGAGATGCTGCCTTTAACATTGAACAGGGTCCTTGGTATAAAATACCATATAATTATCATTGGATAATGGTATCATGGTATCAGTGGTCATGATGATAGATAAACAACTACCGCACCTCGTCTATTGAAATCAGAAGACTGCCTATGTACAATCAGAACAAAAAAAATCTAATGGAGACAGAAAATTACAAAAATACAGAAGTACCATGTAGACCATTAAAAACATGACCAGTTACTTTTCTAAACTAAAAGCCCCTCAGACTACATACTGACTGTCATTAACAAAGCACTAAGACAGGGGTGGCCAACCTGTGGCTCCAGAGCCACATGTGGCTCTTCGGAAGTTAATATGCGGCTCCTTGCACAGGTGCTGACTGACTCCGGGGCTGGAGCTACTGGTCCCAACTTTCCACTGCTCAACCCCAGGCCCTGCCACTACTCCACCCCTTACCCCAAGGCCCCTGCCCCTTCCTGCCCCGTCCCCTGAGCCTGCTGCACCCTTGCTCCTCCTCACTCCATCCCAGAGCCTCCTGAACACTGTGAAACAGCTGATCCTGGTGGGAAGGAGGCACGGGGAGGGAGGGGGAGGTGCTGATCGGCAGGGCTGCTGGCGGACAGGAGGTGCTGGGGGTGGCGGGGAAGCTGCTGACATGTTACAGTGGCTTTTTGGCAATGTACATTGGTAAATTCTGGCTCCTTCTCAGGCTCAGGTTGGCCACCCTTGCACTAAGATGTGCAGTAGTAGCAACCAGAGAAATCTGCTTCAAAAGGGAGCTAGCAGTATCAAGGGCATGGGAAGAAGAAATGAAGGGAGATCAAATTGCATTAACCATCCTATACTTTTGGAATAGGCAAAGCCTGGACGAAACCTGTATTTCAGGCCAGCAATATGAACGGTTATCCATGAAGGGGATGCCAAATAATAAACTTTAGAGTAGGTTCAGGACACAAATTTTCCAAAGCCATGTCCTGTTGAAATGGCTGGGAGCCTGGGCCCTTTTGGTAATATCAAAGGTGTGCAGCAAATCTCAGTGAAACACAAACATCCCTATGCCTATTATGTTAAAAGTCTTGTACAAGGAAATGAGGAAATGCTTTAATATCTTCACCCTATTTCCTTAAAAAAAAAAATCATTCTGAAAAAATGCAGCTCCTAACATTAGCTTTGTATAGTCAGGGACCATGGCAAAGAAGCCCATCTCCATCTTCAGTGCTGCTGAGTTCTGCAACTGGAATGGAAAGCAGTTCTTTCCCTTTGAAATCCTTGCACTGCTCTCTGAGTTCCATGGTGATAGGCACAGCATGTGAATGAGAGTGTCAGCACATGGCCTATACATCACTTAAGCCCTTAAAATAGGGCTTGAGTAAAATTTAACAAGGTAAATAGACTTTGTGCTGGCCCTTTGCAGAGAGATTAATTTTACCCAGTGTCCAAGAAGCTACTGAGCTCATCATAAACAGTTGCCTACAAAACAGTTTCAGGGACCAAATGCAAGCAAAACATCTTTAAAGTAACTAGAAATACTGCACTTTCAAAGCAAAAACCCATTAGTAGCAAAGATTCAATATGAAACAAAAATAACTAAATATGTGGGATATTACACTTTTTAAAAAAGCTGATTGAATGTGATTGACTTCTAATTTTTCAGTATGTCAGTTTTACCATTAAAATGTCCAAATTTATTTAATTTAATTAGTATATATATTTAGTATATACATTTAGATCCAACTTAAGTTGTTAACTTAACAACTTAGTATTTTATTCTTGAGGGAGAAGAGCTTCTATTATTTAACATTACATGGGAGAGATTCTAGAGAATCTCTCAATCTTCTTTAATACTATAAAGAGTATTTGATGTTAGTGAAAAATGCAGGCTTGACAAAATGCAGGCTTGACCGTTCTGGAGGCTAAAATCCTGTTTCCATCCAAGTGACAAGTCAAGCTTAGGAGCAACAGTGAAAGCATTCTCAAATAGCTCCAGCTCTCATGTAGAAGAACCCCTTTTAGGCCTAGAAAGTAATTCAATTTTGATGATCTTTCAACTCCTTGGCCTCTTTACTGAAGCTGCCAACAATGGTACTTATTTGAGGCTGCTGTGATGTACACACATATGCAGTTAAACCAGACTAACTGCCAACTCATTTCACATAGGTCAAACAGCCATCAAATGGCAACATCTTCCAGTGAGTGCTGCCCTGGGCAAACTCCTATCGACATCACAGAGATGATATGCTCCATATTTAGCTGAGCTTGCAAGGACATATACTCAACGTGATGGCATTTCTATGTGTGGATGTAACATGGTAACTTTCAAACACCACATATGATCAATTCCAAAATATCAGGGTATATTCTATGCTTCAGCAGCCAGAAACCTATTCCTGTTGGAGGAAATTGAAAACCATAAAGGGGAAATGGGGGATATATGGAGCTCCTGCCATCTGCTTAGCACAGCCACAGTTTCAAGGACATCTGCAATTGTCTATAAATCAAACTGGTTGATGATACCCATTGATGTCTTCTGGCATAACATTACCCCATTTCATCTCATCCTTCCAATAGAGTTTAACACATTGACAATCTGAATGACTTATCTCAGACAAATAATAATGGGGGTCAGGGCAAGAAGGTGTGCACACCATTGGTATAGGGGAGAGGAAATGGGGCTCTACACAGAGCCACTGGCATGGGAGGAGAAGGGGGGACCCTGGTAATGCAGAAAAGGGTCACACAGAACCTTTTGTGTGTGTGTGTGTGGGGGGGGGAGCAGAACACTGGACTCTGGTACAGGGCAGGATGGAATGCCCCCTCTTCATCCCTAGAGCCAGTGGCACAGGAGAAAGGGGGACACACAAAGAGCTTGTGGGGTGGAACGGAGGAATACAAGGAGTCCCTGATGCATGCAGTAAGCTTGGCCTCCACAAGCTACAAAGTGTGTGACCCCTACTCTATTAATCCACTGAGCCATTCAGTTTCCAAACTATCATCAAATTACATTTTTCTTCTTTGCAATAAATATATAAGACTCAGAGTTCACTCTAAAGGTTTGGTGTAAGGTACTGACCTCCCTCAAGTCCCAAATCAATGGTAATTAATGGCATTCAGCATATTGAAGGAGGGGCTCGATGCCTTGCAGGATGGAGCCTGAATACCTGCAATCGTCAGAAGTTAAAAAACCTTGAGGGCACAAAAATATTTTGACCATTGAATCTGTGAAGACTACATGACCTCACTTATGCCAATTAATTTTTAAATGTACTAAACAGTCTGGTAATAAATCAAGAAAATGGAAATGCATTGGGGTAGTGGCAAATAAACAGCAACTACAATTGTACAATAAATACATTACATTGTTTGCAGTTTTGTAAAAGGCCGCACAAAAGTCTAGGTAACATTTTATTAATCGCTTCTTGAATTCAAAATATTGTTTGTGCAAATTTGAAGGGTTAGAAGTCAAATAAGTATCTGCAAATCAGTTACATAAGGGAAGCACAATATCAATGTCACATATCTGCTTCCTAGTTATATTTTAAAAAAGCATTTCAGATATAAAGCACAATATAGGTTAAATCTTAAAATATTCTCTGCACTTCTCTTTAGTAATAAATTTCTTAAATGTTCCGCTCCTGGGTAAAAGGAGATTTAATTATTTTTTTTGCTCATAGGCCAGTTTTAAAGGCTCAAATATAAATTTTACATATGCCAATATCACAGTATTTTTAAAAAAGTGTCCTATTATGTCCAAAATAAAGGAAAAATGAACTACTTAGAAATATATTAACTAGGTATGGCCTTGTCTACATGGCACAGGCAATGCATGCTAGGGGGTGTGATTTCTAAAAGTGCTCTAAGGTGGTGTGCTCTGACTGGCCCGAGTAAAATCTGCTAGCACTGTCTAAAAGTGTCTAATTCAAGTTAACAGTCTTTCAAAGAGGAAAAGGTTAACACAAACTAGGTACCTTTTAGAACATGGCAGAAGGATTTCCATGGGGCAGTTAGAGCATTGCACATTAGTGCGCTTTACAAATCACACCCCTGTGGCACGCTTTGCCATACTGGATAGATAAGCCCTATGTCTTGTTAAGGAGGTACAGCAGTAAGGTACAGACTATGGCCCTAATTCTACTCACTTATACTGATTTTACACCAGTATAAATGGAATAATTCCTGACACACTGACTCTCTATACCTGCAATGGGCTTGAGGTAATTTGAAACAAGAAATATTACTGTTTAGGTTCCTGATCATCCAGCTATTATAGCCATTGGGGAATTTTGCCACGGACTTCAGTGGAGCAGGAGCTGGTCCTTAGACAACAGGGCACATGCTGTGTTACATAATAGAAGAAAATATTTTTGGTTTTATAAAGCCATTTACTGTTAAAGATAATGGTGAATGGGAGTTGAAATAATCAAGAGTATCCAAAGCGCCAGTCTTTGATTCCCCTTACCCCTTTTAAAAGAGGTGAGTAGGTAATCTTAACACAATAAATTGACACAGCACTGGGACATTACTGTAGAAAACATTGCTGGATTGTCACTTAATACGGATAACGGTATATGCCTTATACACATCCGCCTGAAACTAGTGGGTACGTACTCAGTCGAGCTCAGCAGTGCCTTTGCTGCTGCCATGGTACCACGGCTCTACTGCTATTTATACATGCGCTAGTTCCATGAGAGCTAATGTATGTGTACATGAGCAGGGGAATCACTCCTATAGCTCATAGTGTAGACACAGCATTACATCTATCTATTTTACAAAGAAGAAAAGGAAACTAAAGAATGATAGGTGTTATGTTTGTCCATGTATAGATAGGGCCACTTTCTGAGTATGATGGAAAACAATCGCCATGTGTTTCAAAGTACATTACCAGATCAGTTTTAAGAGACTGTTCTTATTTGTAGCAAATATTTACTATTTCTTCCCCCACTCTGTCCCTTCAAAAAAACCCTCTCTTCTAGCTCAATGTCCTTATTTTTATTCACCAGTGTCTCTATTTATTGCTTTTAAGTGGTGGCCGATATGGAATTATGCCAAACATGTAGGTTTTTATTTTAATAAAAATCAAGGTTTTAGAAAACTTAAAATTAATAAAAATGTTTCAACAAATTTTGTTAAAAATTCCAGTGGAAAGTACATTTTAATTAGTTCAAATCTTTCCCTGCACATGTTAGCAATCTGAATATTCTGGTCATGCATGGGAGCTAGCAATCAAAAACTGACTAGAAATGAACTAACCACAAAAGTTTAAACAACTAGTCTATTTTCTTGGTCCAACTTGCATAGAATGGAAATAGTGAAACACCATTAATGGCAAAAACCAACAACATGTAGATTTCCCCCTGCCACCCCGCAAATCTTTCGGTTTAATAACCTAAGTTGTGGATATTTGTAAATAAATGTACTTTTAAAATATATATATAATTTTTTTAACCTGACAGTATTGTAAAGCACATATAGGATAGATTTGAAAGGTAAGCAATCCTAATCTTTCAGGTTAATGAAAGCTGAATGCACTAACTCCTCAGTCGCTACTAGAAGAGTCTGAACTATCAGATGATGAACGTTTTTCTTTTTTTCCTCTTCTTTTTTTCTTTTTTGTGATGTTTTCCTTTCTTAGATTTACTCTTTTTCTCCTTTTTCCTTTCTTTTTTGTGGCATTTCTGTTTTTTTGGTTTTGGATCTTCTTCTTCAGTGACACTTGATGAAGATGATCTGTTAAAAAACCCCAAAATTAATACAGATTACAATACCAACCAGGGTATGTATATATTCACTTTATTTTTCTTTCTACACTGAATTTAATGCTGGAGACTGTATAAACACATGAATTCATGCTGTAGGTATAGAGGTTGTCCACACCAGCCTGTAATGGGTAAGCCAACCATATCCATGCTCATCCAAACCTTGGCCTCTCTGATGAGGCTGCCTCACCAGGAAAGCAAGATTTGTGGTACTCCTTAATTAACAGTGTTCACAAACATGCGGGTTACATTTGGAAAGAGTTAGTGACTCCTGCTTGTAAATTAATCACTAATTGTACCTTAGTGGTTTAAATATTATTTTTATTTCTTTGCTCTGCCTATAGCATTTTCCAAACTATGGAATGGAGACATTTCAAGGTTGAAACTTTATTGATAGGCAAATGATCTTATATGTTTAGGTCTAAAGAAAATGGATTGAAAGCATGAAAACAAGGCACATAAGGAGATGAAAGCTTGACGAGAAAACCTACAGTAATAGAATCTAACTTAATAATACCTTCAAACAAATGGCTGTACTACCATTCCCCTTCCCACAATCCCTGCCAATTCAGAGAGCAGACGTTACCAGATGCAAAAGATATACCCATTTTGATTAAACTGAATGGTCTGTTTAATAAGAGATAAATCTGGTGTGACATTTAGAATATTTATGTAGTAACTTGGTTTTAAGTACAAAAATCTAACAATTTAAGGGGGGGGGGGAATCCTCTTTAACTTACTTGAGAACAGCTCCATAAACTTCATTGTTACTACTTGTGAGAGTAAGGTACGCAGGATTTGGCTTCTTCGTAGTAATAGTCAAAGTGCACCAGGGAACTTCTAGTGCACACTACCAGGTTCCACAAGGACAGTTAGTGTGCAGAATTAACATAGCTACACCTTAATGCCCCAACTGACTTCAATGGGGGTACTCACAGTGCATAAAGTTAAGCTCATGCATAAATCTTTGTAGGAACAGAGTCTTAGTATGGTGATTGCTAGAATATCAAGCAAATAAATTATTAATTTAAATTCTCATTCTAAATAGTTTTATATTGTTGTTTAGAGTAAACAAGAGTCTTCTTTTAGCATTTTTAATTGCAATGTCTATCGCTTTTTAGCCACGTTCCTCATTTGTATGCAAAAGATTAGTAGTATGTTTACTTTTATAGAGTAAAAATTCTGTATCAGACATTCAAATTTAGTATATGTGCTTTTGTAGAAGCAAAAATAAAAGGTTAACATGCATGGGATGTAACAATTTGGAAAGTATATTTTGGATTTTAAAATATAAAGAAAATTCTGTTTTAGGCTTAATTAGGTATTTGTAAGTTACCTTTTCCTTAATTTCTTTGATTTGGATTTTTCTTTGCTTGTTCTTTTTAGATTTTTCTTTTCCTCCTCCTCCTGACTTGTATCTGTGGATATAAAAATTGCATTTTATACAAAATATTTTTCCTTTTTAACTTCAAAATTAATTAAAAAACTCACTGAAATCAGTACTTTTTTTTATTGCTAATGTTTGTTTCAAGACCAAAACATTTTGTAACCAAGTGCTATTTTTCAGACTCATTTCAAATATTTTGCAGAGCATCCGCACTTTGGTTACACAACTCACATTGTAAAGGACCTGCATCTAAGTACCGAGAACAAAATTAGATATGTGAAACATGGTAAAAACTGCTACATTCACAAGAAGCTGCTCCTTGCATCTCTTCCTCCACAACAGTATATCTGTGTTTACATCCCCTTCAGGAGGTTTGTATGCTAATGTCCTTTTTAACTCTTTAGTAACAGTCAAGCTTCGTTTATCTGAAACTCAAAGACCTGAAAGGAGGTCCTATTTCCCACATGTATCGAATACAACAGACACCCCCTCTTGTTTATCTGAATAACTTTCATATCCCCCATCTCATTTACTATTTTTGTGTGTAGTCTAGACTGTATATGGACACTCTCACAAACGGCAATTGTTTACACCGAAGTAGGATTTATCCATGGCAGCTGTGGGATGATGGACATGCATGTCACTTTATTGTGGCTCATCAGCATATTACAGCAACCTAACTTGGTACTGATAAACCTGGATACTGTATAAGGCACATGTCACAAAAAATACTACCACATTTGTTGGCAATCTCACCAGAGGTACAAAGGTCTGAACAGGCATGGAGAATCAAATGTTTGTTGTTCTAGTCAGGTAGCTTGTCAAGGTAGCGACTGAAAACACTTGTGGGTAAACCTCCACTGTAGCTTCGCTCACTTTCCCTGTTCTGTTTAGTTTAAAACAGGGGTTCTCAAACTGGCGGTTGGAACCCCTCAAGGGGTTGCAAGGTTATTTCATGGGGGGTCACGAGCTGTCAGCCTCTACCCCAAACCCCGCTTTGCATCCAGCATTTATAATGGTGTTAAATATATTAAAAAGTGTTTTTAATTTATAAGGTGGGTTGCACTCAGAGGCTTGGTATGTGAAAGGGGTCACCAGTACAAAAGTTTCAGAACCACTGGTTTAAAAAACTAAACAAAAAAGCAAACTTTGATTAAGGCAGTTCAGTTAGTATATTTCATTAGTACTAAATTATGTTAAAGTGTGTGTGGGAAACAACACATGGCAGAAAGGGATACAGTGACAGATAGAGCACTAGACTGTGACCTAGATGACCTAGGTTCAATTCCCAGCACTGCCGGTGACCGTGGGCAAATTACTTCTCTCTCTGTGCCTGAGTTTCTCCATCAAGCACTTTGAGATATTCAAATGGAACACACTAGATAAAGGAAAAGTGTCATTACTGAGAAAAAATGGCAGCCGGTGACAACTGCTGTTAATACCTTTAAAATTTCCTTGTGGAAGAATTATGCAAACTCATAAGAGAACGACGTGGCCTATGAAGAAGGTAGGACAGATAATGTGGCCATAGACCACATCAGTCCCCAAACAATGGAACACCACAACGGAAGAACCTTAAAACAAGAGTACTGGACTGATCTGCGTCCTTCCAAAAAGGAACAAACACCCATAACAAACCCTGATTCCCTCCAACCAGGTTGTATCTAGTCCCACAGATCAGGAGAAAACTCCTAAAGGAGTCTGTAAACTGGGCCATTCTTTACTTCAAGGAAGGATATACAATCACCTCTGTTTGTCAAAGTAATGGAAAATAATCAAATAGAAACCTACTCCCCTTGGAAGGATAAAAATCAATATGTTTTTTTTTAAATCAGATTTTTTTTTAATTTACATTCGATTTTTTTGATAAAATGCTTTTTGAGGAAAAAGCCTATCTAAAGATCATTTTAATTAAGATACATTATAGCTTAAAGATATCTCATCATGGAATAGGGATTATAAATTCTAATTCTATAGTATGAGACAATATATTCATATAATGTTTAAGAAAAGTTTTGTAAATGAGTTCCAATAAATCATGGATTAGGGACCTAATCTTATGGGGTTCCAGGGTCTTCTGTATAGATTATTTAGGTTAATCTTTCATTCAACCCAATGGGACTCAGTGCTCAGTTTAGAAGATACTGTCAGAGATGCTTAGTTTTGCAGTTCTCAAACTGGATTTGTGTCTCCAGAGATAACATGCTTGTTAACAGCAAAAATGTTTTAAAATAAATAAATATATAAAGGTGAGAAACAGACCTCAACCCTATTGTCCCTCTGCAAATTTGTGTACACAGAGTCAATCCCTTACCTCTCTCTAAAAGTGCAAAGTTTCAAAAAGTTAAATGAATAGAAGATTGTTGGGGTGGAATAGATCTGGACAAGGAGAAGAAGTCTGGAGATAAATGTGAGAAGGGAAGGACAGGCAGTAGAAACAAGTGAAACTGTTTGAGCAGCATATTCCAGAAGTCTTGAGGTCTTTCTGAGTGTAGTCTTCATTGATTTGAGATCTACCATACCATTCTCTCACTAGAAAGGAAAACCTATAATGGCAGCAGGCCGTAAAAGAGACCCAGTTTGGGAATATTTGAATGAAGTTCCTCTACTTGTGGGTAACGCAGGCATGCGTGCAAAATGCAAACAGTGCAATGAAGAAATGTAAGGCCTGGTTGCCCGAATGAAACAACATCATGAGAAGTGTTCCTTCTCAGGAGGAAGCTGCGCTGAAGATGATGAAAGGAACATTCTGAACATACAGGATCTTCAGTGTTGTAATAATAATTAAATAACTGCATTGACTTATTTTGTTTAGGAGAATCCATCCTCAACATACAGGATTCTGAAGACTATCCACCTTCAAGATCACCGTCATTTTCTACAGTTTCAGAGTTATCTGCCAACGATCGTGTTTCAGTTACATCACGTATGTCACATAGCCACAGTATACTACCTGTAGCAAAAAGAAAAAAAAAAAATCTCCATCATCCAGAAGCAACCATAGATGAATTTGTAAGAAGAACCAGCAGATTACAAAAAGAGGTAATTGATGAAAAGATTGCCTGGTTTGTTTATGCAACAAACTCTCCTTTCTGTATGATTGAGAACCCATACTTCATTAACATGGTTCAGTCATTAAGACCAGGATACAGTCCACCCAACAGAGCAGATGTCACAGGCAAACTGCTGGATAAAGTGTATGAAAGAGAAATTGAGCAGTTTGCAAAAGGTCTAGAGGGTAAAATTGTTAACCTGAGTCTTGATGAGTGGAGCAATGTCCACAATGATCCTGTTGTATGTGCTTGTGTGACAACAGAATAAGGGAATGTCTTCCTTGCAGAAACAATTGACACATCAGGAAATGCGCACACAGGAAAATACTTGCAAGAAGTAGCAGTAAGAGCTATAACAAAAACAGTGAAAAAAATTCAAATGTCTAGTATGCAGTGTGGCCACAGACAATGCTGCAAATGTATCGAAGATGAGAAGAAATTATTTAGAAGAGAGTCCCAAGCTAACAACATACGGTTGCAGTACTCATTTGATGTACCTCCTAGCCAAAGACTTCAGTCTTCCAGAAATAAAAAGACTAATGTTAAAATTGCAAAATACTTCCGTAACAACCACGTTGCAGCAGCTGCTCTGAAAAAAGTGGGAGGAACCAAGCTAACTCTCCCACAAGACGTGCGATGGAACTCAGTATTGGACTGTTTTGAGCACTATATCAAGATCTGGCCTAATCTGATGACAGTTTGTAAACAAAATCGTGAAAAAATAGATGGCACTGTCACAGCCAAAGTTCTCAACATTGGGCTTAAGACAAATGCTGAACACATGCTGAGTACCCTGAAGCCTATTTCTGTAGTCTTGAACAAAATGCAGGGAAATAGCTGTTTTATTGCTGACGCTGTTGAAATTTGGAAGGAACTGAGTGAGATCTTAAAAAGAGAAATATGCAATGACAGAGTTAAATTACAAGCATTAAAAAAAACGAATGGGACAAGCACTATCTCCAGCTCATTTTCTTGCAAATATTCTCAATACTTGATACCAGGGTCAAACCTGAACTGTTGAAGAAGAGGAGTTGGCTATGACATGGACATCCAGCAATCATCCCTTCATAATGCCAACTATAATAAACTTCAGAGCTCAGGGTGAACCATTCAAGAAATATGTTTGCTGATGATGTTTTAAAGAAAGTCACACCAGTGAACTGGTGGAAGTCACTTCAGCACTTGGATTCAGAGACTGTTAAAGTGATAATCTCACTTTTAACAGCAGTAGCTTCTTCTGCTGGTGAAGAAAGAGTATTTTCTTCCTTTGGATTAATTCATTCCAAATTGAGAAATCGTTTGGGACCTGAAAAAGCAGGAAAGCTTGGTTTTTCTTTTCCAGATTATGAACAAATAGGAAAATGAAGGTGAAGACGACCGAGTTAGCTGCAGAAGTCAATATTTTAAGTTTCTCATGTTGACCTGGCTGACATAGTCGATTTAATTTTTGTGGTTTTTTAAAAATATTCAAAATATTTAAATATTCAAAAAAAATTTTAACTAAAATAGTTAACAAAAACAAATCTGATTTTAAAAAACTTGAATGTTTAACTAAATTCAAAAATTCATATGCTTGTTTTGTTAAAATATACATTTGCTGTTGAAGAAAAAAATCCAGAATACATAACGTTGTGGTTTTACTTAAATAAAACAATTCAAATGTCTGTCTGGTGAGGTTCTCCTCCTAATAAAGCATGACAAGAAAATCCTCCAAATATTAATGATTAACCTGTTGAATTGGAGATAGTTCTTGGCTTCTTCTCTCATTTGTTCTCTACCTGGAATCAAGTGTCCTCTCTGACGTTGGGCCTAGTTGCCAGACTTCAGGCAGAGATTTTATGTTCCTCTGTCTGGACAATCCTAACTTAACCTGCCTCCTTCTCACATTTCATTTGCTTCTTAAGTTAATTTAACCTTGAGTGAAGTGACATCTTGGGCAGTGGTTGCAGGGCTGCTTTATTTTCACAGACCCAGAGCAGTCTGTTAAACCCTTCATGTCTTAGGATGTATGTACCCCACACCTGACTATCACACAACCTATTTAAAAACAAAACAAAACAAAACTTTCCACAAAGGAAGGCATCCTTTTAAGGATACTTTAAGCTAGTGCTTCTTAAACTGCCCACAGATCACCATGGATGCCATAGAAAGGTATCCTTCAAGCAGTAAGACTTTATCCTAGGAATTCAACCCATGCACTCCCAGGAGGGGAAGCCCTGCTGAGAGTTTACTTGGATCACTCATCTGAAGACTGATACTGGGGTAGGGGAGATGGGATTGAGGACGTGACATCATTCCATAACCATGAAGATATCATCACTAAAACAGGTGATAGTTGAGTTTCCAAACAAGCAACAACAAAATTGTATAAATGGAGAAAATACACATCTAGTTTTATGAGATATTAGTAACAAAGATATATAAAACCTATAAATTCAAAATTCATAATATTAAGATTGCCAGTGTTTATTTTAAGTAATTCCATAAGATTAAAACCATGACACCAGATGTAAGGATGTATAATATCTGATTATAATACTTCCTTCAGTCTTTGAATTAGATTTTTCCCAGGAAACATCTACCTTTTAGTGCTGAATTTGTCCATCCAATTAAAATCATGTGTGACCATCATTCTTTTATGTCAAAATGACTTTTGACGTTTAGTGGAACAAGCAGCCTGAAGTGGGAGACGTTTAAAAAAACAGGAGAGAAAACATTTCCAAAAAACCTAGATGAGTTTTCAAAAATGCTGTATAGAGCACCTACAACTTAAGGAAGAACATCTATACTAGATAGGGATAACACACTATCCTCTAAATATCTACGTACAACTAACTGTTTCTCTCCAGGGCTACATTTACCCTTTTTTCCTAAATGAGTGGCCATTCAGAGCCATGGTTTCAGAAATCCCTAGGTCCACAAGTACACAGTTTTTCTGAACAACTTTGTTCCTATCCACAAGTTCAAAAGAAAGGCTTTTTGGGAAAGCAAATTCAGCAACTAATTTTACCAAAAGAGGTCCAAGCTTTTCTTTTGAAGTGTTCTAGCAATACAGAAGGCTATGTTGGAACACATCTCTCTACCTCGCCTTCCTAATGTCATCAAAATAACCACCTCACAGAGTATGTTTACACTGCCGTTAGAGGTGACTGTAGCACATGCAGAGACACCCAAGCTAGCTTTAATCTTGCTAGAGTGAATACCAATAGCAGTGAAGTCACAGCAGCAAGGATTTCAGCATGGGCTAGTGCTCCCAGTTCGTACCCAGAGTCCCAGGTGTGCTTGCACATCCCATGCTGACACCTGTGCTGCTGTGGCTTCACCGTACTAGTACTCACACTAGCTAGATTAAAGAGAGCTTGCGTATGTCTACACCTGCAGCACCGTGATTGCAGTGTAGACATGCACACAGATAGGGTTTTGATTAGGAAGTGGAGGCAGGGTCTAGAATGAGAGAGCAATAATAATGCAAATGAGTAAAAAATATTAAGAAAAGTGCATCAGGGTTGGTGTATCTAAAATACATGATCCGAGAATAACAAAGACTAATTGCAAAGTAACAGCAGAATATCATGCCCCAGCATTCCTAAATTGGGGGCTCATAGTATGCTACAACAGACCCCATCCACCATCTGGGACCTTTTTGTAGGTTGAAACCTTAGCCCTCCTGCATCATCTTCTGATGAACTTGCGTACCTGTGGACTAACTAACCCCACCTGTTTTTGCTTCCTCTATAGAGGCTGAGCCTCATTTCCCCAAGACAGAGAGCGAGCAATTATCCCTCCAAATGTTAACTGTCAAATCAAAACTATTAGTTGCATTCAAACAAAATAATGCTTACGAATTCAAGAGAAGAAACAGACTGAACAAAGAAAAGCATTTAAAGAGGCATCATTTACTTGGGGGAAGGAGAGAGAAAAAGAGAATCATTTCAGTTTTATGCAATAAACAAAGGATAACATCAATGAAATAATGTATATTACTTTCCCCGCATTTGCACATTCCCAAACTCACAATCTTTTGGATTTAAGAACCTAAATGTAGACACCCATGCTTGAATATCTTGGTCAAATGTTTTTAAGTCGAAGCTTTTCTAATTTTTCCACAAGGTGTCAGGGGGGCTCTCAAATCTCTTTAGCCTGGAGCCATCCCATAAAAGCAATTTTTTTAGGTCACTGGATAAGATAGAGTAAAAAGGGAACTCTAAAGGAGTTAAATGACAGCTACCAGAGTTTAAATGAGATAGTTTCCCAATTTAGGATTATGCTCTGTTATTTAAAAAACTTACTCTTTTTCTCTGGTAAGGCCTGCAGTTTCCCCAGCTCTTCTTCCTCGCTGTCTTCACTGCTTGTACTGCTGACGTCTAAAACAATGTCTCTTTTGGGGTCCACCCGGAGAAAGTTTCTGCATTCAAATGTCAGATGACCAGCTGAATAAAAATCAAAAGAGTAAGCCACAAGCAGAAATACTTCAAATTATAAAATAATGTTAAAGAGTTACTGCTTTGTGCTGAGAAATATGCATTTTAGTATTACACAGATTTCATAAAAGGGGTGGACTTTAATTTGGTTTGTCAGTGGAAAAATAAAGGAATATCACTTTGAAAAACTATTGCAAGGTTTGGGGCTGTGTACAGAGCAGAAATGTTTTTGTTTTAGGGAGAGAGAGTTCCAATTAGCATCTGGTGCCATTCCCATCAATTATCAATTTATTTTTAGAACCACTTCCCGCAAAGCTTTTGCATAGTCTTCTTCATTTTTTGTGAATGTGTCGCATACCCTTCCCTGAAGAACTGATTTGAAGGAAGGTGAAATGTTTTCCAAATTAAATTATTTTTTTAAAAAGAGTGACATGTGAGAGTCTACTCCCTTCCAGTGACAAATTATATCTGCAGTAACCAAAGGTTATCAACTAAAAATGTGTACGTATACTATGTCATTCTTTATTTTCTAAAACATATGTGCGTGTCTGAGTTTCTAGTGCTTTACAGACACATTAGAAAAAAGGAATTTGAAGCTAGCTTACACTGAACTTATACTGAAACATGGGGATTGAACCAGAAAGACAGATGTGAGGTGGAAGCGACAGCTTGCCATTTAAAAATAAATAAATCTCAATATATTCTTTCTATGATCAGCTCAAAATCAAAATTCCAGGATAATGGTGAAATGAATTGTCTTATGACCTTCTCCCAATTACTGTAATAAGCGATAAACATTTCTAGCTTAGAGATAATAAATAGACTAATTCCTTTTTAATACAGTCAATATTAGAAATGCTATTCATTAAAGAACGCTTTGCAGCAGCAGTTATCTGTAGCAATGTGTATTTTTAAAAAATGCGGGGCCAAAAATCCTAAATTTGTATCCAGACAACAGAAACTCCTAACCCATCTGAAATAATGGACCTGGGGAAAAATGTGAAAAAAGGGAGCTCCAAACCTATGATAACTTGTAAAGCTGTCAGCTGAAAACATAATTTAGCCCCATACAAAAGGGAAACCCTGCTGGAAGTCTCCACAGGAACCAGGCTAGTTACTGCTACAAACACAGCTTCTTCCCATCAAAGATAATCTTCTGAAGCCAAAGCAGTAGGGAACATTAAAACAGAATAGGTTACCTGGCTTTCCTAATTTCTTTCATATCCAGAAAGTTTACAACACTGCACTTATCAAACAATTAATTCTGTACTAACATCTAATTGCCTCGAGAGGCGTTGACAAGTAAAGGAACGCAGTGTCAAAACTTGCTGGAAGAAAGTCTACCACCTCTCTCACCACGTAACCTTTTTCTAAATCAATTAAAAAATGGTTTGAAAGGTTTGTCAACAAAATGTTCATTAATAATTAAGGGAATAATTAATTACTTAAATAGTATCAAACATGTAATATGAGGATTTAGTATTAAAAACTATCTTTAAAAAAATTATCTGGTTTATAGTGTAATTCTGTGCTAAGATTTAAGAGAATAATCACTGAGCTCCCCATGCAACACAACATACAATGGAAACGATAAAGAACAGCTACAGCACTTGCAAGGTAGTGTCTTATGGTAGTGTCCTCCAAAGAGTGGGGCATGCAAAGGAACAGCTTTCTTGGGCAGGAAGGAGGGGAGGAAGAGCCACTGAATTGTTCTTTAGCGTCTCGGCTTTCAATAAAAAAAAAAAAAAAAAAAAAAAAGAGTGTATCTGGTATAGTGAAGAAAACATTCAAAACGTGAAATGATTGTAACCAATGCAAAAATTCTTGTTTGAACTTGCAGAGAGCCTGATACAACAGTTCTGAGATGTAAACTGCTCATTCATCAAAATGAGCAGGTGGAGGGATAGCTTAGTGGTTTGAGCATTGGCCTGCTTAAACCCAGGATTGTGAGCTCAATCCTGGAGGGAACCATTTAGGGATCTGGGGCAAAAATTAGGGATTGGTCCTGCTCTGAGCAGGGGGTTGGACTAGATGACCTCCTGAGGTCCCTTCCAACCCTGATATTCTATGAACATGGGTGCAAACTCAGATACCAATGAGGATACTTTAAAATGTCAAATTTGTTAGCCATTTCACTTCTCATTGAAGCATGTAGGAAAGTAGTAATATCTTATTATTAGTGCCCTACCATATTCAGGTTCGTTTTGATCAAGTTCACAGTCAGAGGGTTTTAAATTTAGTCAGTTTCATGTTTTCAGATGTTTACATCTGAAATTTCACTGTGTTGTAACCCTGGAGGTCCCAACCCGAAAGGTACCCAGAGGTGGGTCTGTCCCTCCCACCCCTGAGCAGCCCTGTAGGTGAAGAGGAACTCCTGCCCCTCCCCAGCAGGGATTTGCAGCTAGAAGCCCCCGGCCGGGGCGCTCCCAGCAGCACAGGGGAGATCAGATTTCACAGGGAAGGGCTTATTTCACGGTCCATGACACATTTTTCATGGCCGTGAAATTGGTAGGGCCCAACTTATTATGAAGAGCTACACATGTGGGGATAGGGAGCCGACAAAAAAAAAAAAAAGTATAAATTATGATAGGCAGGCTTTTAACAACGAACTGCAGAGGTGGTGTGTTTGTGTGGTGTGTGCGAGGACTGTTTCATTTTCCCGAAGAGATGGCTCAGCTTTCAAAAGTTTGAGAGAAACTGCACTCTGGGCATCTTTATATTGCCTTCATACTTACGATAGCCACACTTCTTGCATCCTGCCCTGATATTATCCTTATTTCCACCTGAAAACAAACAAACTTCCATTAATTTTGGGTGTTACTAATTAGAACTTAGTTTCTTTTTATCCTTTTTATTTGACTTGACACCGTGTTAAAGTACATACGCATTCTGCAGTGATTTATTCATTAGAGAATTCTATTAGAAAACCTAATATCTGGTCTATTGTCCAGCTATGCCAGAAGGACAGGAGATACTGGATGTGTTTTAATAAGGCTGCAACTTTATTCCTAAATGTCTGGGAGTACCTGGCAGATAAAAGTTTACAGTGCAGATAATTCTCTAATTATTTACATACACCCGGAGACAGCGCTCCCTCTTACCTATCCTGGTCCCCACCAATCCCACTGCTGGGACCTCTCACCCCCTCCCCAAATAAGGGGGGCTGACTCCCTGTCGTACCAGCCCCTAAACACCCGTTTCCACTCCTTTAAAGAATACCTCCTTTAAATCTTTTCTCAATCTATTTCATCTGATCACTGTATCCATTCCCTATGGAGTATCTGCACTGGACATCTGCCACAAGGAGGCACCAGCAATTAGCTTGGCTACCTTCCCCCATATCTAGCCGGGTCCCCAGAAATCTACTGATGCCTTCTTCAATACCAGCCAAAAACACATCAGCATCTAAGTCTGCAGGTCAACCCCATTCGCCCTGAATAACTCTTGCCCGATATGCTATGTAAGGATGAGAAATCACCAACTTCCTTATGCCATCTATGATTTTGGCCACCTCCCTCTTCTCAGACCTCCTACTCATGACAACCCATGTAGGCTTCGCAGCTTCCTGCCACATGCTGTGTCACAACATATCCAACCAAATAGTTTTTACTCCTGGGAAAAGTTCCAGGATCTGGCCCAAGTCCCTCTGAGTTCTGAACATTAAGTCCAACCCTTTACACATTCCTAAATCATTTCCCCCGAGGTGAATGACAATCGTATCTGGTGCTTGCACACAGGCCACCACGCTATCAGAAGGGGCATCAGCTGCTCCCATAACATGCACCTCCTTGCACACTTTTTACTTATTTTGGTAACCAAAAGCATTGAGCCATAATGTAAAGGGGAACAGAATACAATAGTGTTACATCATCTCCAAAGTCACTTTTCTATAGTGTATCCTATCACAGTAATCCTGATAGTCTATGTTAAAACAATTAGTGCCAAGTACTTTTAAATAAATCCACTCTGAATTACTGGAATCATCTATTTTAATGATGTTTTGCATTTTATTTTTTTAGTTCTTTTCTTAAAGAATGGCAACAAATGAAAATCAGCCTACCATTAAAATGTGTTGATTACAACTACATATAGCCTTTAAACTAAATTTGGGGCTTCTCTTTGCTATCCAGGAGGACACACTATATCTATATATTTTTATTCAAGCAATTATATAGCTTAACTTACATTTAGAGTCTTAATTTTTACTTTTTTATTTTAGAAAATGGTGAATGATGCATGTCTTATTTACCAGATTTGTTCACTAATGATTTTTGTCAAGCTCTAGTTGGATAGATAATAAAATTCAACTAAGAATTTACCAAAGCAGCATTTTTAATGAAATAAAACCACCTTAAATGTGCTGGATACATAGGGGAAAAAAAGTTTATCATAATATCTTTTCCCTTTAAGGATACGTCTACACTGCAATTAAAAACCTGCAGCTGGCCTGTGCTCATTGGGCTCATGGGGCTTAAGGTAAAGGGCCGTTCAGTAATCAGTGTAGCCATTCAGGCGTGGGCTGGAGCTGGGCTCTGCGCTGGAGCGAGGGGGCAGGGTTTCAGAGCTCAAGCTCCAGCCTGAACCCAAATGTAATGAAACAGCCCTTTACCCCAAACCCTGTGAGCCTTAGTCAGCTGGCACGAGCCAGTTAGGGGTTTTAAATTTCAGTTTAGACATACCCTTAAACGAACAAATTTATTAAACAAAGAACGTATTAGCTATAGTTAGTGAATTTAACTGATTGTTTCTGGTCGCCATTTCCTTCAAGATTTTAGAACAAGTATATAAGTAAATGAAGCATCAGTTAGTTAAGCTTACCTCATACTACATGATAAAGGCCTAATCCTTACTTAGCGGATAACTGATTAGCAATTAGTGCATAAATAGATGCATAAGTAATATATGAGCAATATATATGAAGATTCTGTATGCCTGCATAACTGAGTATGGTTATGACCTCTGTATAATGTTTTGAGATAGGACAGTGTGAACAAAGGTTCCTGGCAATGAATCGTAACATCTGGACATTCTGTTATTGAGTTTTTGGTGTGTCTAGGGAAAATGAGGGAAGTTTCTGTCAGATAACTAGAATTGATAGTTTTGTTATTGTTAAAAATTTAGAAAAACATGTTATATAATTTAGTGTGTAATCTGGATTATCAGACAGGGTAGTAAATATTACCAAATAGAAAAGGAGTGAATGGGCTAAAGAATGAGGAGTATTGATAAAAGGTGATATGTAATACTGTGTATAAAAGATCATATTGGGACCTGAGGTCTCTGTCTATCTGACAGACAATTCATTAGCCTGCTATCTTCCACCTGATCACTGAGGTGTGGCACTCTGTACCTGTGTGAATGAAGCCTGGACATTGGATTCAAGAACTCGGGGTTAGCGGCAGTCTCTCTGCTTTCCTTTGGTTTGTGAGTAAACCTGTGGGCCTTGCTGAATGGGGTTCTGAAATATCACTAAATAGTAGAGATCATCCTCTTACATCTTGTTTTTTGTTTATAGATTGGAAGAGGAAAACAAGCTTTTCTGCTTTTCCAGCTCCCACTAGGTTTCTTAACTTTGAATGAAGTAGTCATTGAACTGAACTAGTTGAAATAAACTGGAATGAAGAAAATACTCTCTCTGCAGTTACAGAAGAGGCTACTGCTGTCAAAAGCTGGTTTAGCAGTTCAACAAAAACTGGTTCCAGGTGCTTAGCCAGTGACTTCCACCAGTTCAGAGCTTTGACTTTCTTTAATACTTTATCAGGAAACGTACTGATTAATAGTATTTCTTGTATTTAGCCTAAATGATTTTAATATATTATAATAAATGTAGGCTTTAACATAGATTGTCAATTAAAAATTAATTTTCAACAGATATATTTTTTTAAACTATATCTGTACGTAAATTAAAAAAGTCTGATTTAAATCCAAAATCCAATTGAAATAAAAAAAATTTAAGAAAACACAAAACAGATTTTCATTCACCCTACAATCATTACAAATTATATAAAATTTGTCATGTGCACTCATGCATTAATTGTACATACGTATTTCCACAGAGACATACAAAATCTAAATTATGATTTCTAGACTGCGAGATAACTAGACTGTCAATTAATTGCAGTTAACTCACGTGATTAACTCAAAAAAATTAATTGCGATTAAAAAAATTAATCGCAGTTTTAATCGCACTGTTAAACAATAGAATACCAATTGAAATGTATTACATATTTTGGATGTTTTCTACATTTTCAAATATATTGATTTCAATTACAACACAGAATACAAGTGTACAGTGCTCACTTTATATTATTTTTTATTACAAATATTTGCACTGTAAAAATTATAAAGAAATACTATTTTTCAATTCACCACATACAAGTACTGTAGTGCAATCTCTTTATCATGAAAGTGCAACTTACAAATGTAGTTTCTTTTGTTACATAACTGCACTCAAAAACAAAACAAAACTTTAGAGCCTACAAGTCCACTCAGTCCTACTTCTTGTTCAGCCAATTGCGAAGAGAAACAAATATGTTTACATTTATGGCAGATAATGCTGCCCACTTCTTATTTACAACGTCATCTGAAAGTGAGAACAGGTATGGTACCATTATAGCTGGCGTTGCAAGATATTTACATGCCAGATGTGCTAAAGATTCTTATGCCTCTTCATGCTATGGCCATCGTTCCAATGGACTGATGACGCTCGTTAAAGAATAATGTGTTAATTAAATTTGTGACTTAATTCCTTGGAGGAGAATTGTATGTCTCCTGTTGTTTTACCTACTTTCTGCCATCTATTTTATGTTATAACAGTCTTGGTTGATGAACCCAGCACATATTGTTTGTTTTAAGGACATTTTCACGGCAAATTTGACAAAATGTAAAGAAGATACCAATGTGAAATTTCTAAAAAGATAGCTACAGCACTTGACCTAAAATTTAAGACTCTGAAGTGCCTTCCAAAATCTGAGAGGGATGAGGTGTGGAGCATGCTTTCAGAAGTCTTAAAAGAGCAACACTCCAATGCGGAAACTACAGAACCTGAAAAACCAAAAAAGAAAATCAACCTTCTGCTGGTGGCATCGGACTCAGATGATGAAAATGAACATGCATCAGACTGTTATTGAGCAGAATCTATCATCAGCTTTGGATCGTTATTGAGCAGAACCTATCATCAGCATGGATGCATGTCCTCTGGAATAGTAGTTGAAGCATGAATATGAACATATGAATCTTTAGTGCATCTGGCACGTAATATCTTGCGATACAGATTACAACCATGCCCTGTGAACTCCTGTTCTCATTTTCAGGTGACATTGTAAACAAGCCGGCAGCATTATCTCCTGCAAATGTAAACAAACTTGTTTGTCTGAGCGATTGGCTGAACAAGAAGTAGGACTGAGTGGATTTGTAGGCTCTAAAGTTTTACATTGTTTTATTTTTGAGTGCAGTTTTTTTTGTGCATAATTCTACATTTGTAAGTTCAACTTTCATGATAAAGAGACTGCACTACAGTACTTATATTAGGTGAACTGAAAAATACAATTTCTTTTGTTTTTTACAGTGCAAATATTTGTAATCGAATATAAAGTGAGCACTGTACACTTTGTATTATGTGTTATAAATTGAAATCAATATATTTGAAAATGTAGAAAACATCCCAAAATATTTAAATAAATGGTATTCTATTATTGTTTAACTGCGCAACAAATTGCGATTAATTTTTTTTTAATCACTTGACAGTCCTAACACAAATTGTAAAAAAGTAAGTAGTCAGTAAATCAATACCTTAGCAACAGCTAGCCCTACAAATAAATTTTAAAATAACTTTGGAAGATTAAAGCAGAGTATTACCTGTTGAATTGTGTATTACTATATCCATAATATATCTCCTTATGTTATTATAACTTGTTAAGGTGCTACTAACTACATCAGGGGTGGAGGCAAGAATCCTCCACAACACCATCTTATGGAATTAACAAGTAATCCTTTTTAATGAATATATTTGAGAAAATTAAAATTACTTCCCCCAAGCTAAAAGAATATGGTGAGAACTAGTTTAAGAAAATTTAAATTAACTTCCCATTCTCCCGATAGTTCATACATTTGTTTAACTACAATACTTATGTGTGAAAATTCACCTTTTGCATTCCAATAAACAAACTTAACTCTGTCCCACAGATGTACTTATGAATTCTTTCAACATACTCATACATTAATGATGTATATGCTAAAGAAGACTTTATTATTTGAATCTGTAAGATTAATTTTTACACATCAGTATTGTATTAAATTATGAACTATCGGGGGAATAGAATATTTAAAGTTACATCAAATAGTTGTGACCATCCACACCCACTGAGAAACGACAAACTACTTTCAATCCACTCTGGGTCTCATCAGGAGGACAAGAGAAGTGAGGGAGAGAAGAAGTAGAGTGCTGCAAGAAGAACTTGTAGGTGTAAGAATTGGAGGGAGAAAAATGCAGAGAATGAAGATGGGGGAAGACTGGGAGAAAAGATCGATTGGGGCTGGAGATGAGAAAAGAGGGCAGATTTTGGGGAACAGGGATAGGAACCTTTTATGATATATCTACACTGCAATTAGACACCCGCGGCTGGCCCATGCCAGGCTCGTGGGGCTCCGGCTGAAGGGCTGTTTTTACTACCATGTAGCCTTGAGGGCTCAGGCTGGAGCCCAAGCTCTGGGACCCTGAGAGTTGGGAAGGTCCCAGAAGTCTACTTTGCAATTAAACAGCCCTGAAGCCCCAACCCAGAGAGCCCAAGTCAGCTGGCACAGGCCAGCTGTGGACTTTTCATTGCAGTGTAGACATACCTTTATATTCATATCAGTTCAATGCTAGGATTAAATGGGTTCTGAAACAGTGGTGATGAGGGGCAAACAACAAAAACACCGGAAGTGAAGAATGGAGTATACAGACAGAAGGAGAAAAAAAAAATTAATAAAAAAAAAAAAAGCCCTTATAGTTAAGATTGCCTCAGGACATACTCCACCCACCTAAATTCTTCAAAGCATGAAAAGAGGAGTGGGGAGTAGAAAGAAAAAAAGTCTCTGGCATTCCTTCCCACTTTCACATTCACCTATGGTGTTGTTGAAAACACTCTTCAGTGTGTCCTGAACCACCATCTCTAATAAATATATTACTTATGTCTTACTTATACCATATGTCGGCACATGGGTTCCACTACAGCAATCAGTTCATAGGGGTTTAGGAGTCTGCTACTGGCTTTCAGCTAATGGAACTACGGACAGATTTTTAAAGGTAGTTTGATATCTATGCAAGTTAGATGCCTAATTACCTTTAAAAATCTGGTCTCTACTCCTTTAGTTCAAGCAAATAATGGCTCCAGATTGAGGATCCAGCCTTCTGGGATTCAGTCCTTATGAACAATTCAACTAGGAATGTTGTATCAAAATAAAAGCTGTGTTATCTGTTAGCATGGGTTACACATTCCCCCTGGCCAGGAAAGCTCAACCTAAGCATTAAAGATGCATAATAATTCAAGTTTTCATACACATCTGCATGGACTGAACATAGAATCTCAGAATCTAAAAGCATAAAAAAACTCTACTGCTCGAACTAAAAGAGACTAGGTCCCTTAGTTCACAGACAATACACAACTCATAAACCTCTATATATGGAGACATGGTCAGCATGGGTTACATTGAGTCTTCTCTCCAGAGAACTTATGCCAACTTCAGAAGTACAACATTCTGTTATCATAACTTATACAGTTGTCAGTTACACTACTGAACCTTCACACTTCCTCCCAGCATAACACCAGCTTATACAGCAGGACTTCACCTACACCGACGCAGGTTGCAGTGTGAAAGCGGCTTTGTCGGCATCTCCTGACGACAAAGCTAACACCACTTGCGGGGCTGGAAGCATTTTGTCAGCAAAAGTGCAGACAAAATATTGACAGAGAGCGTTCATACACACTGACTTTTAGTGACAAGGCTGTGTCGACACAGCCTTGTCGCAAAAGCTGCGTAGCGTAGACAAGCCCTCAGTATTTTCATGAGGTAACTGAACTGACATATTTCAGAGTGGTGGCCATGTTAGTCTGTATCAGCGAAAACAACGAGGAGTCCTTGTGGCACCTTAGAGACTAACAAATTTATTTGGGCATAAGCTTTTGCGGGCTAAAACTCACTTCTCACTGCAACTTGCGTCAGCAAAACTTTTGTCTTTCGCGGGGAGGGGGGGCTTTTTTAAGTACCCATGAAAGACGAAAGTTTTGTCGGCAATGTTGCAGTGTAGACAAGCCCTGAGAGATATCCTGTCCAATATCTGGAGTGTATTAGCTGAACAACTCCTTCCACAGGAAGGTGGTCATATTTTCTAAGAAAAAAACTGAACATGTACCATTTGTTCCCAAGCTTTCCTCCTAACACCACTCCCTCACCCCATTATAATGGCACCACTTTGTTTTTTCAGGATTTCTATTTTAACAGGGGCAATTCAATTCTGACTCAAAACAGTTTTTAGAGGATTAATTTGACATTGAATTGACATAGGGCACCATAATGATACTTCTGCAGATTTAAAGTCCTATTATGTTAGGGAATAGGCCTACAAAGCTGTTACTAACACAAGAATTATTGGCACAATAAAGAATCTATAAGAACAATTACACTGGCTCTAAAGAAGCTGTTGCATCACAAATCCCTTCTTACAGATTTGGTAGATATCTATGTTAAGTTAAACCACAATGGACACTGAACATCTCAGGGGACTAGAAACAGAAACAGGTTTGGAAGGATCAGATTTTATTGGTCAACATCAATTTCATTATACACAAGCTGATGAAAAATATTTCCATTTATAACAGCTGAAATTTGCAGACAGGCAAAGAAAAATGCTGCCTGACAGCTTACTAGAATTTGATTTAAGGCTATTTACTTTGTATATTTTGGCAAGTGATGTTGACAATTTGTGTTTTTACAGTTATAAAGCTTTAACTTTCTGAATCTCAATGCCTACTGTTATTAAAAAAATGGTCTGATCCCCATAATTTCCCACCACTTTAAAATTTAAGTCAATGAAAACAGAAAAATTGCTTTAAAAAACCCACGAAACATCAATACCTGTAGAAACTATTTTAAAAAAATTCAAAATTCTGCCAAAGCTAGAGATATAGAACCTTTCAGTTCTAAGGATGCCACTTCACTAGTGAAGTGGTTCAATTCTGAATGACATTAATTACTGTTTGTGGTTTCTATTCAGCTCCAACTGAACAGGTGCCTAGTGTAAAAAAAAACAGCGGATGAAAATTTCCATTCAACGTCTTAAATTTCCATTCATTTAATTTATTAAATGCACCCTCAAAAAGTATGTGTAACACATTTTCCACTGACACCAACTGAAGTCATACATATTGATCAAAGCCAGGGCATAGGCCAAAACCGATTCTACCCAAACTGATTATATCTCAAGAATATAAAGATGATGCCCGCTGGTTGAATTTGGCATTGCACTTAGGTTTTTTTATTCAAGTATATCCCATTAGAGGGACTGAAAATAGAGAAACAGTACTTCATTAAGTAATTTGTTTATTAATTCCAGGTTCCTTTCAGTCTAAGGTCTATGTGCTTTCTCTATGTGAGTACAACATAATGAGGTTTGATATTTAGACTTGAAAAGATATTTAGTCATCAAAAAAGAGAAAAAATACAAAATCCGTCCAATAATATATTCATTTGAGCAGTATTCATTGTTTGTACTGTAACCTGCAGATATTCTAGTTTATAGACAAAAATAGACAATAAACTACACATTGTACCAAGAACAATACTATTACTAACTAATTCTGTCAAGGACCATTGAGACAATCTCTGAATTGAGAAATTAGTTTATAAACAATGTTCAAAAATGCTACTGAAATGATCTTAACTCTTTTGTTGGATACTTAATGTGAGCATGTTTTCGTATATAAAAAGAGATCTGAAATTTTATTAGATATAATTGGTACAAAAAGCTTGTCAGCTTTATTAGAGAATCTCTCCTTTCCTCTTAACAAATCAGAAGAGAATTGCCTCTAAAACACACTTGAGACAAAATAATACCAAAGTTACAGAAACTCAAAATAAAAATGCTTTCCTACCTGCTTTTCCTTCCTCCTACAGAGTTTTCACTGGAAAGTCTAAAAAAAGTTCTAGAAGAGAATTGTTAAGAAGATGGAATTTGGATCCAAGGAGAGAAATACACAAACTAAACCAGGAACAACAAATAAAAAAGGGAAATAGCCCTAATTAAAAGCAAATTTTTACTCCATATACCAGGTTTTGAGTTCTGTACCTGCTTACCCATGGGATTTCCCTAAGCTATCAAGTGATTAAAATAATTCATCGCAATGTTAAACAATAACAGAATACCATTTATTTAAATATTTTTGGATGTTTTCTACATTTTCAAATATACTTATTTCAATTATAACACATAATACAAAGTGTACAGTGCTCACTTTATATTTGATTACAAATATGTGCACTGTAAAAAACAAAAGAAATTGTATTTTTCAGTTCACCTAATACTAGTACTGTAGTGCAATCTCTTTAAATTGAACTTACAAATGTAGAATTATGTACAAAAAAACCCAAAACTGCATGCAAAAATAAAACAATGTAAAACTTTAGAGCCTACAAATCCACTCAGTCCTACTTCTTGTTCAGCAAACAGCTCAGACAAACAAGTTTGTTTACATTTGCAGGAGATAATGCTGCCGGCTTGTTTACAATGTCACCTGAAAATGAGAACAGGAGTTCACAGGGCACGGTCGTAATCCGTGTAGCAAGATATTTACGTGCCAGATGCTCTAAAGATTCATATGTCCCTTCATGCTTCGACCATCATTCCAGAGGACATGCATCCATGCTGTTGATGGGTTCTGCTCGATAACGATCCATAGCAGTGCGGACCAATGCATGTTCATTTTCATCATCTGACTCAGATGCCACCAGCAGAAGGTTGATTTTCTTTTTTGGTTGTTCGGGTTCTGTAGTTTCCGCATTGGAGTGTTGCTCTTTTAAGACTTCTGAAAGCATGCTCCTCACCTCATCTTTCTCAGATTTTGGAAGGCACTTCAGAGTCTTAAATTTTAGGTCAAGTGCTGTAGCTATCTTTAGAAATTTCACATTGCTACCTTCTTTGCGTTTTGTCAAATCTGCAGTGAAAGTGTTCTTAAAACTAACAACATGTGCTGGGTCATCATCCGAGACTCCTATAACATGAAATATATGGCAGAATGCAGGTAAAATAGAGCAGGAGACATACAATTCTCCCCCAAGGAGTTCAGTCACAAATGTAATTAACAGATTTTTTTAACGAGCACCTTCAGCATGGAAGTATGTCCTCTGGAAAGGTGGCTGAAGCATGAAGGGGGCATACAAATGGTTAGCATACCTGGCACGTAAATACCTTGCAATGCCAGCTACAAAAGTGCCATGTGAAAGCCTGTTTTCCCTTTCAGATGACATTGTAAATAAGAAGCAGGCAGCATTATCCCCTATAAACATAAACTAACTTGTTTGTCGTAGTGATTGGCTGAACAAGAAGTAGGACTGAGTGGATTGTAGACTCTGAAGTTTTTCATTGTTTTGTTTTTGAGTGCAGTTATGTAAAAACAACAACAACAAAAATCTACATTTGTAAGCTATATTCTCATGATAAACAGATTGCATTACAGTACTTGTATGAGGTGAATTGAAAAATAGTATTTCTTTTGTTTATCATTTTTACAGAGCAAATATTTGTAATAGAAAAAATAATAAAAAGTGAGCTCTGTACACTTTGTTGTAATTGAAATCAATATATTTGAAAATATAGAAAAACATCCAAAATATGTAATAAATTTCAATTGGTATTCTATTAACAGTGAGATTAAAACTATGATAATTTCTTTTAATCGCGATTAATTTTTTTGAGTTAATCACGTGCATTAACTGCAATTAATCGACAGCCCTACTTTTAATATTTTGTTTTTGATATCTTAATTTAGTAACTCAGAAATAGTTTCATTAGTGGTACTACAGTAGAATATGCTATATCCTTTGTAAAGCAATAAGCTAGGATGTAAAAAAATTAAAGAGGGTAGAAACAAGCACACTTCAGGTAAAGTCAGAAATCAGACACTGAGAATTCTTCCTACGATAGGATATTCTGTACAAAAAAATCTGAAGAATTTAGCCTTCTGAAAGTGATGTTAAAGTTGCATAATAATATAATTTGTGTATTTTTCTGATTCTTTTGTTGTGGCTGCTTGAGTTGAAAATCCACCAGAAGAGATTCAAGGCTCTTTATTAATAACAGAATACTTCTGCAGACTTAAGTTGCAATTACATATACAAAATTCTTGACATTAAAAAACAACCTCTCCCGCATTTTATTATTATATATCACTAATATTACCCTAGTGTCTAGGAGCCCTAGTCATGGACCAGGACTTCACCGTATTAGGTGCTTTTCAAATACAGAACAGAAAGATAGCCCCTTTGTCCCAAGGATCTTACAGTAAACAAGCCGACAGCCCGTTTCTTCTTTGCTTACACTGACATGACATGACTTCATTATGGAGCAGCTGCTGGCACTTCATAGTTAAGGTTGCAACTGTAAACTGATTCTCCCCCTTAAATTCCCCTCCTACTTCCCCCCCCCCCATGGAAAAATAAATAGTGGCCTCAAAATTGGTACATGAGGTTTGAGGCTGAATTAGATCCTTTAACTAATTCTAAGTTAACAGGACAAGAGATTAATGATATTACATCATAAAAATAATAAAATAAAAATAACCAGATTTTAAATGGGAACTTCAAAATAGTACATCAGCTCCTATCAAGCTATCTTTGGCTTGTGGGAATGCTCATTGTCTTCAGAAAGCTCTGCAGAACACCAAGGACCCATCAAACCCACATGTAAGAGTTCTAGAAAGCTAATTTCCCAGTGTATTAAAGGACACTGACAAGTTATGCAATACAGGACACATACATATTATGAAGCAGAGTTTTCTGCCAGTCTCATTTCCTCCCTAACACACATCTTTTTCAGACTCCCTAAATTCAGCAGGAGGATTCCCACTTCAGTGCACTAGTTGAGGTCTTCAGAAGTGCGACACTTGCCTGGAAGGATGGTGAGATGCAGCAAGCTGCAAGACCACAGGACTTAGGGATGGCAGAGAGGGAACAGACTGCTGAGGAGGCGGCAGTCTCTCATCCTTGTTTGTTCTTTGTGTATGGGCTGCATTGCTGGCCGCTGGCCATGGGCCCCTGAGTAATCAGCTGAGACAGCTCTGTTTGCTGATGTCTTGGTAAGGGCCATGTGGCTCTGACCCTTTTACCTTTGATCAGCCCTGCTGTTTGATGTCTCAGTAGTTAAATACTCCCTGGTAGCGATGGGTGCGGCTGAGCTGAGCTAAGCAGGGAGACTTGGTATAAAAAGTCACTTGCTAGGTGAACTCAAGAGCTGTGAACAGAGGTAGCTAACATGATGGTTTTGGGAGGAGTTCAGAGGGGGACAGAGAATTTCCTTCCAGGTCCAGATCTATATTTGATTGCGCAGTGGCCAGGGTAACCAGGGTAGCCAGAACAGTGGGGGTAACCTACAATGGATGTGCCATATTTTCTTTCCTGCCTGAAGCTGGAACTTCTTGTGCATGAAGTGCAAGTTGGTGGCCATGCTGGAGAAAAAAAATATTATATTAGAAGGGCAAGTAGAGATACTACTGAGAATCAGAGAAGCTGAGGAGTTCCTAGACAACTAAGTTCAGGAAACATCAGTACCTCAGCTTCCTGGAAGAGACAAACTGGCCACCAAAGAGTCAGAGAGAGGAAGTCAGCAAGGCATAGCAGTTCTTAATGACCAAAGGCAGAAGTCAAGGTGGCTTTCTACACAGTTGGAGACCGACAAAGATGGGTAGGCTGCAGCCACCAGAGAGAAGTGGACCTAGGAGGAATTCCACACAGCTAGAAGTTTCCCATTGATACCAGGTCCTTAATGTGGAAACTGTGGAAGATCTCTCTGAAGATCTGGCTGGTCTATGGAACAGAGAGATGTACAGGACACACCTGTGGATGTGAGCTTGGCCCAACCTGTAACAAAATCAAGCTTGCCCACAAGGAGATCTTCAACTGGCCAAGGAAGATTGATGATGTTTGTGGGGATTCTACAACAAGAAGAACAGAAAGGACATTCTGCCAAGGACTGACAGACAAAAGACGGCATGCTGCTTTCCCAGAGCCAAGAAATATCATGTCACACTAAGATTGGATAGGCTTCTGAAGTTGGTGGATAAGGATCCACTGGTGATAGTCTACATCAGCCCTAATGCCACTGTACTGTGCAATCTCTCACAGATAATAGAGGACTTCAGGGAACTCAGAACGGAGCTGAAGAAGGAGAATGTCCAAGTGATCTTCCGTCTTCCTTCACCAAAGGACATGGAGGATCTCCAAGAAGTCAAAAGATTCTGAAAGTGAACCTCTGGCTAGGTAAGTGGTGGGAGTGTAGGGTTTTGACTTTGTGGAATATTGGTCCACTTATGGGGAGAATTGGCTGTACAGTTTGGATTGCCTTCATCTCAGTAGAAAGGGAACCATTTTTCTCAGGGACAGGCTGGCTACAGTAGTTAGGGGGGGCGTTAAACTAATAACAAAAGGAGAGAACAAGAAGAGGGAAGAAATGGGCATTCATTTAGTACAAATCTGATATGCTGTGAACACAAATAATCAAGGAACCAAAGGACAAGAAGAGAAAAAAAAATCTTTAATTATGTATACGCCAATGCTAGGAACCTGAAATTGCTCATTTATGAGCAAAAATTTGATCCAGTTGGTGCCAGAAACCTGATGGGAATATTTGCATAATTGGACTGCAAATATCAATGGTTATAATTTATTTAAGAAATATCAAGCGGGTAAAAGGGAAAGAGTAGTGGCACTCTGTCAAAAATGACATTATCTGTTTCCAAGACAATGAGAACTCAGAAGAAAGTGATCCATAAGCATTCAGAGTCAATGTCCTAAATATACCCTCATTTTGTGCTTTTAGTTAGTGTCTGCTACAGACCACCAAATCACACTAAGGAAGAGGGTGACCTGCTTGTTAAATACATATCTATAATATCTAGGAAAAAAAGTTGTATGATCATGGGGGCCTTAAGTTTGAGTGACATACAGAGGGCACACGCTGTCAGTATTAACACATCCTCAGAATTTCTAAATATTCTAGATGACAATTTCCTAACTCAAAAAGTATTGCATTCAACATGGGCAAATTCTACATTAGATCTCCTCTTTACAGATGAAGAGGAATTCATCACAGAACTAAAAATTAGTGGTAGCTTAGGTACAAGTGATTATGATCTGATCACATTTGTTACATGCAGGCAGAATAAAGTCCAAACCAGTAATATATGCACTTGGTGCTTTAAAAAGGAAAATTTCACAAAACTGAAAACAATTATGAGCCATATCAGCTGGGAGGAAGAATTTAATCACAAAAATGTGAATGGTATTTGGGAATTTTTAAAGAACACTTTACCAGATGCCCCAAAAGGCACAATAACACAATCCAGAAAAACTGTACTGGTTAAAAAACTGACCTGGCTTAAAGGGGAAGTGAAGGGGGCTACAGAAAATAATAATAATAATAATAATAATAATGATGATAAAACAATATATAACAAATGAAAGAAAGGGGAAGTTAGCAATAATGAATATAAATCAGAAGCTATGAATTGTAGACAATTGATAAGGGAAGCAAATGGACACAAGGAGAAATCTAAGTCCAGCAGAGTTAAGTACAAAAAGGACGAGTTTTTAAAAGGTATATAAGAACATAAAGAACCCTAATAATGGTTTTGGACCATTACTAAATGGAATTGGTGGAATTATTATAATAACGCAGAAAAGGCAAAACTGTTCGACAAATATTTCTTTTCTGTATTTGGGGATAAGCCAGATGATTTAGTCATCTCATATGATGATTACACTCTTTCCATAAAGATCTCTCATGAGGATGTTAGACGGCAGCTATTAAAGTCAGACATTTTTAAATTAGTAGGTCCAGATAGCTTGCATCCAAGAGTTTCAGCTTTCACCTTTATTCAACTGCTCTTCTACTAAGAGCTAATTTTATTTCCATACTGAGAAAGCTTGGATACAGAGCTATTTATGCTCTACATTAAGCAGAGGCAGAGCTGGGTATCGTCTATATACTGTTGGCAATTCAGCCTGTACATTGTCACCAGCATTCCCAATGGTTTCACAGACATAGAATAAGGTGAGAAAAATAACTGAACCTTGTGAGACACTGACTGCAGACAGAGGCTATGGAGGTGGAGAAACAGTTGCCCATAACAAACCTTTGGATTCGGTTTGAGAGAAAGGACTGTAGTCATTTCAGGATATTTCTGTTCATCCCCACACTTACTGGGCTGTAATAGGAGTACAGCAGACCCTCGCTAGAGCACGGATTCGCATATAGCGTGGTCGCGGTGATGGATCCCAAATTTAAATATTTAAATTGGTATCCATGGTAACGTGGCCCCTGCTATAGCACGGTCCCTGCGTTAACGCGGTACCATGCATGGATCCCGAACCCCGCGTTCTACCGAGGGTCCGGTGTATTTGGTGGTGATGCAGAGAGACCCAGCAGAATTAGTACGGAATTATCTCCTTCCCTTGCCTATGATCAAGAAAGATCATCCAAGAAGCCAAATGCTGTGTCTGCCTGTCTCTCTTTTTGAAACTCATGACTGGAGAAGATAGGAATTAATATGAGAATTGAAAGACGCATAAGGAACTGGTTAAAGGGGAGACTACAACTGGCCATAGCAAAAAAGAACTGTCAGGCTGCGGGAAGGTTACTAGTGGAGTTCCTCAGGGATCAGTCTTGACACCAATCTTATTCAACATTTTTATTAATGACCTTGGCACAAAAAATGGGAGCGCGCTAATAAAATTTCCAGATGACACAAAGTTGGGAGATACTACCAATATGGAGGAGCACTGGAACATCATACAAGAAGGGTGGTTGATCTTGAAACTGGAGTAACAGTGTTACCCAGAATTTGACATTCCTTCAGTAACCCCAGAATCTGACAATACTGCCATCAGCCATCTTGTATGTTCAGTCACTGCTAGCTGAAAAAACAAACCCCACATGGCATAGCTAGGAATAATTTTGGCCCTGAGAGGCAAAGACGTGCAGCTGCATGTTTGCAGTTCTACTAATAAGAATGGGAGGATGGAACAGGGAGTTAGTGAAAATAGAAGGAATGTTTGGACAGCTGACCTTGGTTTTAAGTGCCTCTGACATGTACGTTTTATTGTTATGACTAGAAATGCTTTGATACGAGATAATGAGTAGTTTGCTGAAATTATGAGAATTGGTGACCCTTTAGGGGTTACTATGGTGACCCACTAGGAGTCACTGTAAGTTATGTGCTTTGTTTAAAGTTAGCTATAAAATATTAGGTGAAAGAATATGCTTTGGATCAGTCTGAGGAAGCTTTTTCTTTGGGCAAGGATCTGACACCTAAGATCTCCAGCAGCTAGATGGAAGAAGGGCCCCAGGAAGGCTGGCTGTTGATTCCTCAAAACCATCTTAAACTTTGGTAAATATAAAGGTTTAGTATGGTCTGAAGCTACTGCTACAGCATGTGTGTGCATGCACATGTGCTTGAGACCTAATAAAAAAAGCAGTTTTAGGTAAAAACACTCTTGTTTGTGCCAATCATTGATCAGATGGAGGAGCTGTGTCCCCATTGATTTATTCCTGATACCGCCTGCAAAGAAACAGTTAAGTTATCACTGCTTTGGGTTCTGAAAACCCTGTGTAACAATAGCAACAGGATGAAATTTAATAGTGCAAAGTGCAAGCTCATGCACCTAGGAACTAACAACAAGATTTTTTTCTATAAGCCGGGGACATATCAGTTGGAAATGACAGAGGAGGAAAGCGACCTTGGAGTTTTGGTCAGTTACAGGATGACCATAAGCCACCAATGTGATGTGGCCATCAAAAAAGCTAATGACAGGTTTCAGAGGAACAGCCGTGTTAGTCTGTATTCGCAAAAAGAAAAGGAGTACTTGTGGCACCTTAGAGACTAACCAATTTATTTGAGCATGAGCTTTCGTGAGCTACAGCTCACTTCATTCCACGGTAAACATCTGATGAAGTGAGCTGTAGCTCACGAAAGCTCATGCTCAAATAAATTGGTTAGTCTCTAAGGTGCCACAAGTACTCCTTTTCAAAAAAGCTAATGCAATCCCAGGATGCATCAGGTAAGGTATTTACAGTAGATATAAGGAAATGTTATTACCTAGTTACAAACCACTGGTGAGAGCTCATCTGTAATACTTAAGAAAGATGAATTCAAACCAGAACAGGGGCGGAAAAAGGCTGCTACGGTGATCAGAGGAACAAAGAACATACTTTCCAAGGGGAGACTTAGGGTACGTCCACATAGCAAAAAAAAACCAAAACCCTGGCTGACCCACGACAGCCAATTTGGGCTCGGGGGTTTGGGCTGTGGGACTGTTACATTGCTGTGCAGACTTCTGGGCTTGGGCTGGTGCCCAAGCTCTGGGACCCTCCCGCCCTGCAGGGCCCTAGAACCTGGGCTCCAGACCGAGCCCAGAAACCTACACAGCAATGAAACAGCCTTGCAGCCTCAGTCAGCTGGCACGGACATACTTTGCTGCATAGACAGACTCTTAAGGAGCTTGACTTGTTTAGCCTAACCAAATGAAGGCTGAGGGGAGATACAACTGCTCTCTATAAACACATCAGAGGAATAAAAAGGGAGAGGAACTATTTAAATTAGGAGCTAATGATGATACAAGAACAAATGGCTATAATCTGTCCATCAACCAGTTTAGGCTTGAAATTAAACAAAGATTTCTAACTATCAGAATGAGGTTCTGGAATAGCTTTCCAAGGGAAGCAGTGAAGGCAAGGTTTCAAGACACAGCTTGATAAGTTTATGGAGGGGATGCTATGATGAAATTGCCTACAATGGCATGTGGCCCATCTACAACTCCTAGTAGCAAATATCTCCACTCCAGTAGCCAGAGACTGGCCATTAGATGGGGAGGGCTGTGAGTTACTACAGCATATTTCCCCCCCCAGTTATCTAGCTGGTGTGTTTCATGAACACACTCAGGGTCTAACGGGTTGCCATATTTGCGATCAGAAAGGAGGTTTCTGTGACACCAGACTGCAGATTTTCACCTTCCTCTGCAGCATGGGGCTCAGGCCACTTGTAGGGCCACACTACTATAAATGGTGGATTCTTTGTAATTTGAAGTCTTTAAATCATGATTCAAGGGGTTCAGTAATTTAGCCAGATTATGGGTTTATTACAGGAGTGGGCAGGTGAGATTCTGTAGCTTGCAATGTGCATGCCAGACTAGATGATCATGATGAGCCTTTCTGACCTTAACCTATCAGTATAAAAACCACTTTTCCACACCATGAAATCTGGGTTTCTTTCCTTCAGTCTGTTTTGTTTTGTGACCACTTCTCCTCCAGGCTGATACGCGGTCCCCATTCGTATGGGACCCCACTTTCTGGCTCTTTTAAAGCTTCACTTTGTGTTCTCACCCTGGGCACCGTTTTGTGGGATTGCCCCACCTGACCTGGCCTGGTCTCCCACCTGGCCTGAGCGGGGCACCTTCCCCTCCGCCCTCTGCTCTTTACTCACTCTCCCAGGAGGGGTCCTGCCCCCTTCAAGTAAGGGCGACCGGATGTTTCACTATGGGGCGCCCGCACTGCCACTGCGGGGAGCCGACGGCCCCGGGCAGCCAGGCTCCCTTCCTTGCCTCCCGCGCCAGGTGTCTCAAGGGTCTCCTCGGGCGCCCGCTCCCCCCGCCAGGACGGGCCCCTCACCTGGCAGCGCCATGGAGCCAAGGGCCCAGCAGCGTCTCCCCGAGCTGAGCCGAACACAGGCGGTGGCGCTTCCCGGCCGGACGCCTTTGGGCAGCGCACTCCGGGCCGCACCATTAGACAGGGAGAAGAGGGGTGAGTGAAATCACCCCGGCGACGGGGCGAAGCGGAGGAGCCGGGTCAGCATCAGGATTAGGAGGCGCGACGGAGGCGGCGCGTTTCTCAGCGATTGTCCGGCGGCTCCGCGCTCGGCCTCCCGTCCCGGCTGCCTCCCCCCGCGCCGCAGCGCCGGATCCCGGAGTCCAACATGGCGGGAGGTTGGCGGGGCTAGTTGGGGCTTCCGCAGCGCCGGGACTGGAGCGAAAGCGGAGCCGGGTCCGTCCTCGCGGCGCCCCCTCTCCTCAGCCCTAGCCCACCCCCGCCGCCAGCATGAGCAACATCTACATCCAGGAGCCTCCGACCAACGGCAAGGTGAGCCCCGCCCCGGGCGCGCCGGGGACGCGTGAGGTGGGATGGGGGCGAGGGACCAGCGTGTGAGGCTGGGAAGGGCGAAGGGAGCCAGGAGCGAGAGGGGCAGCTCCGCTGACCATCATCCGCACCCCCGTTATAAAAATGGTTCCCGCGCCCCTGTGCTACACACCTTGGCAGGTGCGAGTTACGTTAGCGAGCAAGAAGGTTTTCAATTGAATCTATATTAGCTCTTTTATTATACCATGGAGAGACAAAAGGTCACGTGGTGTCTATGACCCTAAAACAGCACCCAGGTACAAGTACCTGTCCCCACCCTGGACAAGTACTTGCACCTGGTTAGCGTACAGTGGCCTCCGTCAGCAGGTAGCTCCTGTACCTGCAGGCTTGGCCGCTTGCTTCGGCGCTGCGCATACTCCCCAGGAGCGTTCGGGTCGATGCAAAGTGCCTACACCGAGGATAGGTATCCCAGCCTGCAAACCGCTACCGTCTAGCTCAGGGGTTCTCAACATTTTTCTTTCTGAGCCCCTTCTCCCATGCTATAAAAACTACAACCTACTTGTGCCAAAACAGTTGGTTTTCTGCATATAAAAGCTAGGGCCAGCGTTAGGGGGTAGCACACAGGGCAATTGCCTCGGGCCCCATGCCCCAGAAGACCTGCAAAGCTAGGTTGTTCAGGCTTCGGCTTCAGCCCCATGTGGTGGCTTTTCAGCTTTCTGCCCTGGGCCCCAGCGAGTCTAATGCTGGCCCTGCTTGGCAGACCCCCTGAAACCTGCTCAGGTCCCTGCAGCGGGACCTGGAGCCATTGTTGAGAACCACTATTCTAGCGTGATGCCTTTTGGGAAGTTTTCTCCTGTGGTGGGATAGAAATAGCTCACCCAGTGATCTCTGGAAGCTGAGTCAAGTTCCCAGCATGTAACTTAGAATAATAGGGTTAGAAGGGACCACAAGGGTCATCTAGTCTAACCCCTTGCCAAGAGGCAGGATTTGTTGTGGCTAAACCAGCCAAGGTAGATGGCTCTCCAGCCTCCTTTTGAAAATCTCTAGTGAAGGAGCTTCCAAAACCTCCTGAGGTAGTCTATTCTATTGTTCTACTGTTCTTATGGTTATGAAGTTTTACCTGAAATTTAATCTAATTTAAACTTTCTCCATCCCATAATGTCATCCCTATTCCATAATTTTTATGCTATTTTTTTTAAAAAATCCCAAAAGCCTACATAGTACTTGTAGCTGCCTGCCATCTCTGACAGAAGCATGGAGCCTGCAGAGCTCTGCGCTATTGTCATGAACCTTGCAAATACAGAACGCATAATCCTCTGGTTATGAGTAAAGCTGCAGGAAGAACCACAACAACAGGGGATATGGTGATTTATTTGAGGAGCGACTGCTGAGGGACATAACAAAACACAATTCAAGGTTATTGATGGATCACTGCATCAGTGCTCATTTCTCAGGCCCAGATTGGTGGGATCACATCACAGAGCAGGTTTGGGACAACGAGCAGTGGCTGCACGACTTCCAGATGCAAAAGGTTGCCTTCTTGGATCTATGTGCCAACCTCACTCCAGCTCTCCAGTGCAGGGACACCAGAATGAGAGCTTTGCTGGCAGCTGAGAAATGAGTGGCAATCCCACTGTGGAACCTTGTGATGTCATATTGCTACCGGTCAGTGGGAAATCATTTTGGAGTTGGAAAATCTACAGCAGGGACTGTTGTCATGCAAGTATGTGGGGCCATTAATCGTATTCTGCTGCACAGGACTGTGACTCTCAGTTATACAGAGGACATAATGCATGGATTTGCAGCAGTGGGGTTCCCAAGCTGTAATGGGTGATAAGCAGCACACACTTCCCTATATTGGTACCAGCTCACCTTGCCATAGAGTATATCAATAGAAAAGACTACTTTTTTGTGGATTATGCAAGCTGATCACTAGGCATGCTTCACTGATATCGATGTGGGTGGGGAGGGAGAAGTGCATGATGCTTGCATCTTTAAGAACCGGACTGTTCAGAAAGCTGCAAGCAGGGACATTCTTTCCTGATTATAAGGTTACCATTTGCAATATTAAAATATCCATAGTGATTCTGGGGGACCCAGCCTGTCCCTTGTTCCACTGCTCATAAAGCCATATGCCAACCACCTCAACAGCACTAACGAAAGGTTCAGCTATCAGCTCAACAGATACAGAATGACCATTGAATCTGCTTTTCGTAGATTGAAGGGATGCTGGCAGTATTTATCCACAAAATTGCATCTCAGGGAGAATGATATTCCAATGGTTATAGCTGCCTGTTGTGTCTTGCATAATATCTGCAAATGGGGAAAAGCTACCTCCGGGGTGGAGGACAGAGGTGGAGCAGCCAGACACAGGGGCTATTACAAGAGCTCAACTTGGAGCTGTGTGGTTGAGGGAGAGCTTGAAAGAGCCTGTTAATGGCCAACTACAGTAATGTGCTGTACTGGAGTGTGCTCTGGCCCTGAAGTTTTAGGGGCTTTTAGGAATTCTATACAGCTAGTTATACATTTATAAATACTACACCATGTCTTGTAGTGAACCTATGAATTATGAGGTGCTTGCTGTACATATATAATTATGTATTATTACACTGTGTGTTTCACTGAACCTGTGAGTTCTGTGATACAGTACAATTACAAGTAGTGTGTTTTGAGTACTGCTATATATTCTGCCTTATGTTTTGTGAACTAATAAAGATGTTTGTTTTAAAAAACTGTATTGTGTAGCAAAAACTGCCAAAATCCAATGCTGAAATTAAAAAAATAAAGCATGAAACTTTAAAATTAGACAGAAAACATCCCTGTCCCTTTCATTACACAAATGAAACTCCTGGGGGAATTCTGTACTCCTGGGGGAATTCTGCAACAAAAAATTAAAAATTCTGCACCTAATATTTTAAAATTCTGCATATTTTATTTGTCAAAATAACATAAGCACACCAGTTTCAATTATTTTTGGTCATTTATTTCAAAACAGCTGTCAGCACGTATGTCTATAACAATACAGACAACAAAAAAGATTCAGGAAATGTTTTTTGACAAATAGATTCCTTATTAGGCATATTAATAAAGAACTCTGAGTAATAATTCATTTAAACTACTATACAGAACCGTATTTCCCACACCCCGCAGAAGCAGTGCAAAGGCTTGGGGGAGTCAGGGGTAATGGAGGAGTTGAGGGAGAGGAAGTTAATTGCTGAGAAGGAGCCTGGGTGTGAACTTGGAGGGTTGTTGGGTATGGGTGGGAAAAGTATGAAACAGTGGGTTTTTTTTGTGGGGGGGGGAGGTAGTTAGGGAGCTTTCCCCCATGCAGACCCTCGCTGACCGCTAGCCTCTCCTGTTCAGTCAGACACATCTGCCCCATCCCCATGTGTCCTGCACTCCCTCCCCTGTCCCCATGTATCTTTGTACCCCCACCCACCCACTCCCCTGTCCCTATGTGTCTGTGTCTCTGTGTCCCCACTCAGCCACCTTCTGTCCCTTTACAGCTCTGCACCCCCTCCCCATCACCACGTGGCCTGCACCTACCTCCCCACTATGATCCTGCACCTCCACTCCCATTCAGCTCCTGCCTCAGTCTGTCCTCCCCCACTAGCCCTGATGAGCCCCTGTCTGATCCTCCCAGCACCTCATGCTGTCTGTCTTCCCATAGCCCCCGTCTCCTGACCTGGCCTGACAGTCACTGCGAAGAAGGCAAGCTCTTTCTCTTCTGTAGCTGGCTGGGAGCTGCTGCTGTTCTTGTGCCACAGTTCCCTCTGGTGGGCAAAAGGTGGAACTGCAGAAACATTTTAGCAGAAGCTTTTTTCTGTGCAAAACACTTAAAATATGCATGGCTCATTAATTATGTATGCACGCAGTAGCACAGAATTCCCCCAGGAGTAATTTTGGCTACACATACACCAACTGTCTCTCTTTCAGGTCAGTGTATGTGGAGCTGTGGTTGTCCTTATTGTCTCCCCAGTGCTGAGTTGGTAGGAGTAGGGATGTGATTCATGGTGCCATGTGGAATGTGGTGGGGGTGTAGAGAGCTGCTACACTAGTTCTCAGATGATTGCAAAGGGTGGTGAGTCCTTGATTGTTGGACCTGTAGATCAAGAGTCTACATCATGTGTGTTTGCGTGAGAAACCGCTCCTCCCCAACCCCCCACCAATATCCTGCTGCATCTCCCTTTCCTTTTCTTGCTGAGACTCATTGGCCTTCCTCCAGTCAGCTCTTTCCTTTGCCATATTGTCTGCCATATTTACCTTCCAGGCCCCTTGTTTGTGATCTGATGCAGAACTGGCTTGTAGGATCTCGCTGAACGTATCTTTCCTAGTCCTCTTCTTTTTCCTCCTTATCATGATCAGGCATTCTGCAGGTGTGGAGGGGGTACCCCTCAAGGCTTCAATGGAAAGCCACAGGTAAAACAGATGTATCATTGGATTTACAGTCTCAACAAAAAGGAAAGGATAAGTCTCAAAACTCCCTTCCCTTATTCCCATAAAATTTTTTAATAAGTAATGCTTATTGATACTTTAGCTTTGGCGTGCACAGCACCACTCTCCAGCCCCAGCCAGGGTGAGTATGGCTTGCCAGAGATGAAGGGAGGAGAATGAGGAGGGACTTAAGATTTTTGGTTGCATGAAGCAATAAAATGGTGGCCCTTATTTTCATAGGACAGTGGCACTGGGTACTGGCACTATTTTCAATAGGTGGTAGTGATTTTAACTGATATCTCCCTTCTGAGAGAGGACAAAGGCATAGAGAACACAGCCGCTGCTGGTGTTCTGAAGCTGCCCGGGCCTGTGTCTCACTAGCCAGTTGACTGCAGTGGTGCCTGCTGAAGTCATCGTGGAGTGGTATAGGAAAGTGTCCTACCATGGAAGAAGAAATAAGGCTTCTATCTCTAAAAACCTTTGAGAGAGGATTGCAGAGCATCTCCATGAAAGTTTTATCGAGTTCTCTCAGGGGGGAGGGGTAGCTCAGTGGTTTGAGCATTGGCCTGCTAAACCTAGGGTTGTGAGTTTAATCCTTGAGGGGGCCACTTAGGGATCGGAGCAAAAAATTGGAGATTGGTCCTGCTTTGAGCAGGGGGTTGGACTAGATGACCTCCTGAGGTCCCTTCCGACGCTGATATTCTATGAGAAGGATACACGGGACATCCCTACATACTTCAACAGATTGCTCCGCATGCCCACCCCCTGCCTTTCCTTACATGGGAATAGAAAGGAGATAACAAGGTCACATTTATTTGTTGTATCGCTCCCACTTGTCATGTGAACAAAACAATGAAAAGTTGATACCTGTGTCCTGTTTACTTGGGACTGGGCTGGACACTATCTTTAAATTTAACATTGTAAGGAAAAATGCATGCGCACATTTACCTGAGGTTTCGTCCCCTTCATAAGGCTCATTCTGATGGGACTGACTAGGTTGTGGTAGAGTCTCAAACAGGTCCTGGCTTGTGGCATAGCTGGACACCCTTGCCATATGTCCTCTCCTTCTTTCTCCCCTGTTTACGGCAGGGGTCACTGTTGCAGACTATTCCAAGGTATCCATGGTTTCCTGTGGAGTGCTGGTGGCGTCTCTGCTAAGAATGGCATGCAGCTTGTAAAACTGATAGGTCTGTGGTGCATAGGGTGAAAAATCAGGATGGGGGTGGGGAGTGATAGGCATCTATATAAGAAAAAGCCTCAAATGTTGGGACTCTCTCCATAAAATCGGGACAGCTGGTTACCCTAGTGGCTGGCGTAGCACCAGATCAATTGTTGGCCTATGTGACCTTGTAGTATGCCTGCCTCAGTTCCTTCCCTTTCAAGCAGTACTGCTGCTAATCCCTATTTTATCCCTTCACCTGTGTCCCCTGTGCAGTCTTTTTGTAGATGTCCACGTTCCTTGCAAAGCCTCTTCTCTCTATAGGCCCAGGAGATGCAAGGCCTCCTGTGTATTCCAGGTGGGAACACATTTAGTATGTGGAGCCAGCATGGTTGTCAGTTGGGCAGTTGCACACAACAAGGGAGAGCTGCTAGGTGTGCTCACCAAGGTGGGCAATCGGGCAAAGCCATTTAAAAAATAAAAGGGGGTGGCTTCCAGTCCTTGTGACCTCTGGGCAGTAGAGTTCACAACTGTGACTAGCGGGGTCACTGTTGCAGGGAATGGGGCATTGTGGGACAGTTGCTGGAGGACCGTTAGGGTTAGCGTATCTTGATGCAGTGTCAGATTCACTGTGTTAACCTCTGTAGGTTGACTGTGGCTCCAGGCCATTTGAGGAGATGGTTTTACTGCTTCACAGTTATGAGCTGCTTACATTGGCCAGAGGAAAAATACTGAGTGTAGGCACATGTACAAATAGGTTGACAAAAGGTAGATTACATCGACCTAACTTTATAGTGTAGACTGGGCCTAATTTTACTATACTCCTGGTAGTAAAGTTATGCAAATGCATAAGTGTTTGCAGGATCTGGGCTTAAATGGACAAGATAGACAAAGGCGGGAAGGGAAAGGAAAGAAATACAGAGAGTTGAAGAAACTTGCCCAATGTAACACAGTGGGCCATTGGTAATAAAGTCTTACAAAAACTATTCTTTGACTTGTGTATCAGACAAACTGTAGGACAAATAGTCGACATCTAGTACTTTAAAATACCTGCCACTGAAAACCAGACCAACTTCCTAATTTTGTTCTTGCATTCCTAAAATTGGATGAAGAATTTTTTTACTTGTGACTGTATTATTTGATCAGAGACTTCACCTGTAAATGTTTAAGTGCAATAAGACTAAACAGTGTATTTTCATATATTTTTATAGGTTTTACTGAAAACGACAGCTGGAGATATTGACATAGAGCTATGGTCAAAAGAAGCACCAAAAGCATGCCGAAATTTCGTCCAGCTTTGTATGGAAGGTAATGATTGAGTTGGACAGTAGTTGTCGTTAATATTATTCAGTGTACAGTATTGGTGACTTCTTCCATTTTATGCTTTTTCATAAAACAGGAATCACAGGAATAGTACACTAATGTCCACGGGAATTGATATTAAGATATAGTTACCAGTGTGCAGGAAAACTAGAAGTGTTGAGAAATACGTTTTTCAAAGCTATAGAAAGAGACCTTAGACAAAGAATTTTAAAAAGCATTTTAAATATGTTTCTCAGATCCAATAGATGGCAGGTTATTACTGAACTACAATACATGAGAGACTTAAGAGGACTTACTATGTGGGTATTTTGTAATGTGTAACTGTGTTCTTCAGTAAACTCATGAAATGATAGCCAAGCGGTCCAAGGAAGTCTCTTGAAAAATTACTTTGTGCATCACTCTCCTTTCCCTGCCTATGACTTCCTGTTTTCTTTCAAAAACATCTGCGGATTTTTAATATTTCATTGTGCTGCCATTTCAGAGTGATGGGAGCTCTGTAATCCAGATCAAAGAAATGAGGTTTGGGGATTAAACGATCTGCCTTGGGAAAACCACACCATGGGAGGATGAAGGAGCTTGTAGCTACACAGGTTTCAGAGTAACAGCCGTGTTAGTCTGTATTCACAAAAAGAAAAGGAGTACTTGTGGCACCTTAGAGACTAACCAATTTATTTGAGCATAAGCTTTCGTGAGCTACAGCTCACTTCATCGGATGCATACTGTGGAAAGTGTAGAAGATCTTTTATACACACAAAGCATGAAAAAATACCTCCCCCCACCCCACTCTCCTGCTGGCAATAGCTTATCTAAAGTGATCACTCTCCTTACAACGTGAATGATAATCAAGTTGGGCCATTTCCAGCGCAAATCCAGGGTTTAACAAGAACGTCGGGGGAGGCAACGGGCTTTGTTGCAAGGATAGGTTCCTGGGTTAGTGGTTCTGTTGTGTGGTGTGTGGTTGCTGGTGAGTATTTGCTTCAGGTTGGGGGGCTGTCTGTAGGCAAGGACTGGCCTGTCTCCCAGGATTTGTGAGAGTGTTGGGTCGTCCTTCAGGATAGGTTGTAGATCCTTAATCATGTGTTGGAGGGGTTTTAGTTGGGGGCTGAATGTGACGGCTAGTGGCGTTCTGTTATTTTCTTTGTTAGGCCTGTCCTGTAGTAGGTGACTTCTGGGTACTCTTCTGGCTCTCTCAATCTGTTTCTTCACTTCAGCAGGTGGGTATTGTAGTTGTAAGAATGCTTGATAGAGATCTTGTGTTTGTCTCTGTCTGAGGGGTTGGAGCACATGCGGTTGTATCGCAGAGCTTGACATCCGATGAAGTGAGCTGTAGCTGTGAGTTTTTTATGAGAGTATCCATTTTTGAGAGCTCATTCTTAATCTTTCCCTGTTTGCTGTAGAGCATGTTGATCAGATGATTCAGCAGTTTCTTTGAGCGCGTGTGGCACAAGCTGTCAGCATAGTCTGTGTGGTATGTAGATTGTAATGGATTTTTTTACCTTCAGTCCTTTTGGTACGATGCCCATCTGTTTGCATTTCGAAAGGAAGATGATGTCTGTCTGTATCTGTACAAGTTTTTTCATGCAGTTGATAGATTTCCACTCCATACGGCTAAATGCAGTGCCTTGCATAATGACAGGTTTCAGAGTAACAGCCGTGTTAGTCTCTATTCGCAAAAAGAAAAGAAGTACTTGTGGCACCTCAGAGACTAACCAATTTATTTGAGCATAAGCTTTCGTGAGCTACAACTCACTTCATTGGATGCATACTGTGGAAAGTGTAGAAGATCTTTTATACACACAAAGCATGAAAAAATACCTCCCCCCACCCCACTCTCATGCTGGCCACTATGGATGTAGAAGCCCTCTACACCAACATTCCACACAAAAATGGACTACAAGCTGTCAAGAACACTATCCCCGATAATGTCACGGCTAACCTGGTGGCTGAACTTTGTGACTTTGTCCTTACCCATAACTATTTTACATTTGGGGACAATGTATACCTTCAGATCAGCGGCACTGCTATGGGTACCTGCATGGCCCCACAGTATGCCAACATTTTTATGGCTGACTTAAAACAACGCTTCCTCAGCTCTCGTCCCCTAACGCCCCTACTCTACTTGCGCCATATTGATGACATCTTCATCATCTGGACTCATGGAAAAGAAGCCCTTGAGGAATTCCACCATGATTTCAACAATTTCCATCCCACCATCAACCTCAGCCTGGTCCAGTCCACACAAGAGATCCACTTCCTGGACACTACAGTGCTAATAAACGATGGTCACATAAACACCACCCTATACCGGAAACCTACTGACCACTATTCCTACCTACATGCCTCCAGCTTTCACCCTGACCACACCACACGATCCACTGTCTACAGCCAAGCTCTGCGATACAACCGCATTTGCTCCAACCCCTCAGACAGAGACAAACACTTACAAGATCTCTATTAAGCATTCTTACAACTACAATACCCACCTGCTGAAGTGAAGAAACAGATTGAGAGAGCCAGAAGAGTACCCAGAAGTCACCTACTACAGGACAGGCCTAACAAAGAAAATAACAGAATGCCACTAGCCGTCACATTCAGCCCCCAACTAAAACCCCTCCAACGCATGATTAAGGATCTACAACCTATCCTGAAGGATGACCCAACACTCTCACAAATCCTGGGAGACAGGCCAGTCCTTGCCTACAGACAGCCCCCCCAACCTGAAGCAAATACTCACCAGCAACCACACAACAGAACCACTAACCCAGGAACCTATCCTTGCAACAAAGCCCGTTGCCAACTGTGCCCACATATCTATTCAGGGGACACCATCACAGGGCCTAATAACATCAGCCACACTATTAGAGGCTCGTTCATCTGCACATCCACCAATGTGATATGTGCCAGCAATGCCCCTCTACCATGTACATTGGTCAAACGGGACAGTCTCTACGTAAAAGAATAAATGGACACAAATCAGATGTCAAGAATTATAACATTCATAAACCAGTCGGAGAACACTTCAACCTCTCTGGTCACGTGATTACAGACATGAAAATTGCAATTCTTCAACAAAAAAACTTCAAATCCAGACTCCAGCGAGAAACTGTTGAATTGGAATTCATTTGCAAATTGGATACAATTAACTTAGGCTTGAATAGAGACTGGGAGTGGCTAAGTCATTATGGAAGGTAACCTATTTCCCCTTGTTTTTTCCTAACCCCCCCCTCCCCCGACGTTCTTGTTAAACCCTGGATTTGCGCTGGAAATGGCCCAACTTGATTATCATTCAGGTTGTAAGGAGAGTGATCACTTTAGATAAGCTATTGCCAGCAGGAGAGTGGGGTGGGGGGAGGTATTTTTTCATGCTTTGTGTGTATAAAAGATCTTCTACACTTTCCACAGTATGCATCCGATGAAGTGAGCTGTAGCTCACGAAAGCTTATGCTCAAATTAATTGGTTAGTCTCTAAGGTGCCACAAGTACTCCTTTTCTTGTAGCTACACAGTATTTCCAGCTGGTGCCACTAGCCCTTTTATGTATCTTTTAGGGGTAAGGTACCTCAAGACCCTTTCTGATGTGTAGATCATTTCTTGTAGATATCCTCTGTACAGGAGATTTTCACTCCTGTCTGTGCCTCCAGCATAAATCAAACCCATCATTTCTTGTACCGCTAGAACATATCTGTTTGAAAGGCATTCAGCCCTGGTATAAAGACTTCAAGTGATGGAGTCCCTTGATAAGTTGTTCCAATGATCAGTTACCCTAAATATTTTTTTTAGTCTGAATTTGTCTAGTTTCCACTTCCAGCCATTGGATCTCATTATGCCATTGTCTGTCTGCTCAATTAAAGAGCTTTCTACTGCTGGAAATCTTCTTCCCTTGTAGGTACTTATAGATGATGATGATCAAGTCACCTCTCAGTCTTCTCTTGGACAATCTGAATAGATTGAGCTTCTTACCTTTTTAGCTGTAAGGCAAATTTTTCAGACTTCAAATCATCCTTGTAGCTGTTTTCTGAGCTCTTTCCAATTTGTCAATATTGTTTTTGAAACATAGACACCAGAACTGAACTCAGTACTCTAGTAATAATCTCACTAATGCCATATGCAGAGGTAACACCAACTCCTACTTGATAATCCCCTGTTTATATATACAAAGATTGCTTTAACCCTCTTAATAGCTGCATTACAGTGGGAGCTCATGATTGTTTGGTTATCCACCATGAGCTTGAAGTCCTTTTCAGTCACTGTTTTCTGGATACAGTCCGTCCCCCGGATGGAGGACTGTATTCAGAGGCCTAAGCCATGCACCAAGGAGACGCCAGTCCCTCATGAAACCATGCCCAGATGAGACTATTATAGCAGTGAATTCCACATTTGTTGATGCTCCAAGCACTAAAAGAGCACTGTGCTCCGTGAGTTAAGGCAGTGACCCATGAAAAAGGTAATGTCTTTGTGCTTCAGAGATTGACATTGTCTTTTTCATGGGTCTCTGCCTTAGCTCAAGGAGCACAGTGCTTTAATTTGTCATGATTAACACTATCTTTATCCTCCTAGTCAGCAACCCAGAAGTTATTTTTAATTCCCTCACCCCCATATTTATGCTTTGTCCAAATCCTGCCACTTCTTCCTCCCTGGCTTCCTGTCTGAGCCTTCAACACTGTCTAGACATCAAAAGCTCTTGTCCAAGTCTGGATCACCTCCCATCTTGATTTACTCCCAGGCATCTCCTTATCTTCCTGGGCTTCAGTCCCTTCCTATGATATATATGTTGTCATCCCCAATGAAACCCTCCATACACTTGCCTTTCTCCAGGCATCAAGTTCAAGTTTCTTGTCAGTTTCTTGATGGGCCTACATAAATCTGTTCCTCCTTAGTTATCTACTCATCTCATTGTGTTGCTCCAATGGGCTTTGCTAATAATGCCTGCTATGGATACTCATTTATCCTATAAATGCCTCCAGGTGTTACAGATGGAATGCCTTCCTTGAAATCATCTGAAAGGCAAATACAGTTCTCCTTTTAAGACCCACCACTGCTGTGATGCTTACAAGAAAATAAGTAATTATTGACATTTAGATTAATAGTTTTTAAGGCCAGGAGGACCATTATGACTATCTAATTTGACTTCTTCATTAACACAAGAGAAGGAACCTCACCTAGTGATTTCTGCATCAGGTCCATAACTTCTGTTATGCATATCTTTTAAACTGACAACCAGTCTGTATATAAGAATATTTAGGTTTAGGGGCAGATGAGAATAGTTTTGTGTTTTTAATTTTTAGGAAAAAACCCCACCCACCTTCTAGCCTATGTTGCTGCATCATTTTATTAGGTTTTTCATCTTCCTTCCCCCTTCTCTCCCTGGCCCTTCTATTGGTTGTTTGTTAGTTTTGAATTTATCTCTTCAAGGCAACAGCTGTCTTCCTATTTGTTTGTTCAGCACCTTGAACATTGCCAAAATATAAATAGTGAGAGGGACTTCTCAAGAAACATAAATTGGCCAAATGCTATGAAGTAACAATTTTACACTGATAATTAATTTTGAATATCTGATTTATGGCACCCAGTTTACAACACTATCCTAAACACACACAGTGCCGGAATAGTGTATAACTATGTCATAATGATGAGGCTTGCTAGGAAGGGAGCAAAAGTTCACATTTTATATGAGATTATTAGAGAAAGAGTAAAGTTCGTTTTCAGTAGTCAGAATAACAACATTACTAATATGGTGAAAAATGTTTGAAATATATGAAGACTTCTTGAACTTGGCTTATTTTAAATGGAAATATCTCTGTCTACAGTATAAAATTTGTAAGTCCTCCATTGTCTTAAAACATCATGTTTTTTTAATTGACCTGCTACATATGTCAAGCAGAGTTAAATTTTCACCTCCCAGAAGCTGTTTTGATTTCCCTATAATAAAACCAAGAAGCACAATAGACTCAATGTTTCAGAGTCTGATTGGAGCACCATATAAGGTGAAACTGATGAATACTTGTCAGTGTTGGTGTGTAGCCAATACCATTGTTTGGCCATACTAAATTATAGATGTATATGAAAAGCTTTGGTCATAGAGAGAGAAGAAAAGAATGAAAGGAGGAAAAACCTTCCATGCTCAAAGTGTGAGAGTAGAACCCTGTTCTGTCAATTTAAGAACTTTTATACTCTAACAGCTTATCTATCACGGAACGGTGGCCGTTAATTTAGCAATATTGGCAACATGCCTTCTCATGTTCTTGGTTTATTTTTTTAACCCAGCTGTTTTTATTTCCAGTCACTTACGTGATAGTGGTGTTATACTTAATTTCTTGAACACTTGATAACTGACAATAGGAAATTATTGGCACGGAAAAACCCAGCATTGTGACAAATAATGTGAAGTATGCAGTTTATTTTTTCTCACATTTATTGATATAGCTTGTATGTAGTTTTTAGCTCCATTAATTCACATAAACTAATCTTCAGGTTAGGAAATTAAGAATTACCCCACAACTTTGATTGTGTGGTGGTTGGTGGAAATATAGTGCTAGAATATTCCTACTAAATTAAGCTCCTGATGATTATATTAGAGCAGAAGTCTAAAAAATAAGGAGATACTATAGAATAAACACAGACACATTGGACTTAATTCTCCTTTTATGCTGATCTTCATCAGTAATAACTCAAAGTTCTTGGTAAAAGGAGTATACAGGACAGGAGAACCAGGTCTATTAAGACTATCTGGGAGATGACTTCTTTTATTTCCAGCGTGTATCTATTAATATTATCCTTTTAATGACATGCAATGCCTTCAAGGGTACAGCAACACAGAAAACTGTTCTGTATTGTATATTAGTGTGTTTAATTTTGACACAATTGTCTTGAAAATTTTAAGATGTTTACCTGATCACACATTTTATGGTACTTCCCAGTTCATATAAATGGGATATTTTATCATAGAAAATTGAAACAGAAGTTGAAAATCAACAGAATACCATTCTTTGAGTCAAAACTCAAGTTCTAACTTCTGTACACATAATGATATCTAGCCCCAGATCTCAAAGCACTTCATAAATGTGGTCAGTATCACTATTATCAGATGGGAGAAACTGAGACACGGGGCAGCAAAGTGATTTACTCAGCAGGCTAGTTGTAGAGCCAGGAATAGGTTCCCTGAGTCCCACTTTAGTGTTTCAGAGTAGCAGCCGTGTTAGTTCGCAAAAAGAAAAGGAGGACTTGTGGTACATTAGAGACTAACAAATTTATTTGAGCATAAGCTTTTGTGAGCTACAGCTCACTTCATCGGATGCATTCAGTGGAAAATACAGTGGGGAGATTTATATACACAGAGAACATGCAACAATGGGTGTTACCATACATACTGTAATGAGAGTGATCAGGTAAGGTGAGCTATTACCAGCAGGAGAGCGCGGGGGGAGGGGGGTGGAACCTTTTGTAGTAATAATCAAGGTGAGCCATTTCCAGCAGTTGACAAGAACGTCTGAGGAACAGCGTGGGGGGAGGAGGGGAGGAATAAACATGGGGAAATAGTTTTACTTTGCGTAATGACCCATCCACTCCCAGTCTTTATTCAAGCCTAAGTTAATTGTATCCAGTTTGCAAATTAATTCCAATTCAGCAGTCTCTCTTTGGAGTCTGTTTTTGAAGTTTTTTTGTTGAAGAATTGCCACTTTTAGGTCTGTATTCGAGTGACCAGAGAGATTCAAGTGTTCTCCAACTGGTTTTTGAATGTTATAATTCTTGATGTCTGATTTGTGTCCATTGATTCTTTTACGTAGAGACTGTCCAGTTTGGCCAGTGTACATGGCAGAGGGGCATGGCTGGCACATGATGGCATATATCACATTGGTAGATGTGCAGGTGAATGAGCCTCTGATATTGTGGCTGATGTGATTAGACCTTATGATGGTGTCCCCTGAATAGATATGTGGACACAGTTGGCAATGGGCTTCGTTGCAAGGATAGGTTCCTGGGTTAGTGGTTCTGTTGTGTGGTGTGTGGTTGCTGGTGAGTATTTGCTTCAGGTTGGGGGGCTGTCTGTAGGCAAGGACTGGCCTGTCTCTCAAGATCTGTGAGAGTGATGGGTTGTCCTTCCGGATAGGTTGCAGATCCTTGATGATGCGCTGGAGAGGTTTTAGTTGGAGGCTGAAGGTGATGGCTAGTGGCGTTCTGTTATTTCCTTTGTTGGGCCTGTCCTGTAGTAGGTGACTTCTGGGTACTTTTCTGGCTCTCTCAATCTGTGTCTTCACTTCAGCAGGTGGGTATTGTAGTTTTAAGAACGCTTGATAGAGATCTTGCAGGTGTTTGTCTCTGTCTGAGGGGTTGGAGCAAATGCAGTTGTATCGTAGGGCTTGGCTATAGACAATCGATCGTGTGGTGTGGTCAGGATAAAAGCTGGAGGCATGTAGGTAAGTATAGCGGTCAGTAGGTTTCCGGTATAGGGTGGTGTTTATGTGCCCATCGCTTATTAGCACCATAGTGTCCAGGAAGTGGATCTCTTGTGTGGACTGGTCCAGGCTGAGGTTGATGGTGGGATGGAAGTTGTTGATATCATGGTGGAATTCCTCAAGGGCTTCTTTTCCATGGGTCCAGATGATGAAGATGTCATCAATGTAGCGCAAGTAGAGTAGGGGCGTTAGGGGACGAGAGCTGAGGAAGCGTTGTTCTAAGTCCGCCATAAAAGTGTTGTCATACTGTGGGACCATGTGGGTACCCATAGCAGTGCCGCTGATTTGAAGGTATACTTTGTCCCCAAATGTAAAATAGTTATGGGTGAGGAAAAAGTCACAAAGTTCAGCCACCAGGTTTGCCGTGACATTATCGGAGATACTGTTCCTGACGGTTTGTAGTCCATCTTTGTGTGGAATGTTGGTGTAGAGGGCTTCTACATCCATAGTGGCCAGGATGGTGTTTTCAGGAAGATCACCGATGGATTGTAGTTTCCTCAGGAAGTCAATGGTGTCTTGAAGATAGCTGGGAGTGCTGATAGCGTAGGGCCTGAGGAGGGAGTCTACATAGCCAGACAATCCTGCTGTCAGGGTGCCAATGCCTGAGATGATAGGGCGTCCAGGATTTCCAGGTGGTCACATTGCTTACACTATAGATATTTTTACATAATTCTAAAAGTACACTTATAGTAAATATTCTTTTTCTTTGCAGGTTATTATGACAACACAATATTTCACAGAGTTGTGCCTGATTTTATAGTGCAAGGGGGAGATCCCACTGGTACTGGGTCAGGTGGAGAGTCAATCTACGGGCTCCCCTTCAAGGTAGGTATCTGTATAGTTCGTTTTTAATTACTGTATATTTATTTGCAAGTGATTTTACGAATAGCAGAGATTGCTAAAACAAAGCTCACACAAGAAATTAATATTTTCTCATGTACAGTGATTACTTGCACATCTTGTGTTTCCATTTTTGCATGTGCATTTTTTCATGCACAGTTCCAAAATCTGTCTGTATTGTACCCAGGGTACTAATATAATGTGTTAGCCTATTAGCAAAAATTGCATGAGGAAAAGTGAAAATAAGGTACAGTAAGAGAGCATGAAGAAAAGTGGAATCAAAAGGATGAAATGAGTGTAAAAATTGTGTCAGTTATTTAAATGTAAAAACATCACTGAAGTGATTTCAGTGTTTTTCCTACTAGATATTCAATAGAGCAAAAGGAGATCAGAAAGCACCAGGTAAACTTGTGTGGAACATTACAATAAAAGGAGAGTCAATAGCTTTCAGATATCTTCATCTTCTCTTGCCCAGATTGCAATTACTGAATAATGCTTTCCAACACTCGTTGCGCTAGTATTCTGGCAGCAGCAAATATTCAAAAGTATGGACAAATATTTGCATGTGCCAAAGTTAGATACAGAAATACTCTTATACTTGTGCAAGTTTAGATCTGATGAGCATCCATGCACAGCCCTGTCTTAAACATATGTTCACTGGGGTGTTTGCACACACAAGTTAGAAATCATAGGAATGTAGGCTTGGAAGGTCTTCTAGTCCATTGCCCCCACACTGAGACTGGACCAAGTTGGGCATGTGTAACTCTTCAGAGTAGTTTAGAGTATTTCTAAAATTTTACACCCAGTCTCTTAATATTTATATTCTTCATATGTTAGAAGGTACCTTTAAAAACAGACTTCCCCTTTGTACGTGTTCTTCTGTTTGTCTCTCACTTAAGCATTGCATTGAAACAGAGGGTGAACTAGATATGAGAGAGAGGTTTTGTTCTATGATTTTGTGATCTGTTAGACAACACTGAAGTGGTTAATGCTATATGTTCAATTATTTTATCACAGGGAATGTTTATAGGCAAGGCTCTGTATACTATGTGTAAACCTGCATTGCTCTTATCAACCTAGGCTTCTGGTTCTTTTCTAACCTCAGGCTTCAAAGGAGACAGTTTCTCTTCTGGATTACATGAACAAATAGATTTATACTACTAAACAGGGAACACATATGATCGGTCGGCCAGACCATTTTTTTTTTTCAAGTTAACATTAGCGTGCAACTTTTTTGTTAATTTTTTGCATGCTAACTCTGCATATAGTATTTTTTGGAAATGATTCAGTTGCATAAAGTGAGTTTCAAGCTTTGCATCCAACAAGGGCTACCATATGGAATCAGGGCTGAGCAGGATATTGTTACTGAGATGCCTCTGTGGTAGTTCTTCCAATAGTGTGGATGCATTGTTGATCTCCAGGTGGTAGTGATTTCTTTCCATTCTGGTCTTTGATGGGGTTTACAGACCCCACACAAAGGCTAAGGAAGTGAGGGACCAGTCCTGGCCAAGAGGACTCTGCCCCTCTGCAGCTGCAGAGCATGCTCCAGATAGAGAACCTACTTAAAAGGGGACTCTGACAGTCAAGCAGCTGTGGAGGGAGATTGAAGGCAAGGCTGTCTGGAGGCAGGAAGCCAGTTTCCAGCCTCTGGGACAGAGTGGTCCAAAGGAGAAATGTCTGGACTGTGGGTAAGACCCAAATGGGAAGCCAGGGGCTTGACCCTTTTCCCTCCCCTGCTCCCTGAGAAGGGAGAATAACTGGACATTGAGAAGTGAGCTGGGAAGTACCCATTTGACCATTTAGGTTGTTGAGGCTGATTGGAAACACTTTGCTAGGGAGGGGCAGAGTGCTGTTACCATGTCCCAAACTGAAGAGTGGGAAGGTAGGAAGTAGCCCAGGGGAAGCTGGTCTGGTGTATCGGCAAGAGGAGTCTTAGACATCCTTGCACCTTCCCCTTTGGGCCCAGGACTAGACCTGGTTGAGAGGGAGAGCCCGGATCCCCTACCTTCCCCTCCTCCTATATGGCTGAGAAAACCCAGGGAGAACTGGGCAACGCTGGATTGTAACTCAGATGCCAGGCCCGCGGGCTGCCCAGCAAGGCCATCCCAGGACTTTGGGGACTTTTGAGCCACGGCTTCCCAGTCCACAAGTGAAGCCCTCTACATGATCATGCAAACAGAAGAAAAATAGCCCCTTTCCAGGGTTCCTATGCTTCTGCCACCCCCCGTAGTTGGACGCAGATCCATTCCTGTCACCCAGTTCAGCCTTATAAGACTTGGTCACAAAAAACAGCAGCTTCATACCCCTGCCCTAACCTTGGTCTTAAGGTGCATCTGTAAAGTTAACAGGAGCCCACTTAAATCATGATCATGCACTGAGTCATGTGTGGGTGGGCCCCTAGCTTGTGCAGAGCCCGTGTTGAAATGTGAGAGGGGGAGGAGTGGTCTCATTTTCCTTCTACCAGGATTGTTTATTTGAGTCTAATATTTCATTCTCTCTATAATTTTGAGGACCCAAGATGATTTCTCTCACAAGAAATGACCTGAGAAGGAGTTGTCACGGAAGGCTTTAAATATAGGGTTTTCTTCCTTCAGACTATTCTTAATATTGGGGAAGTTTGCCTGCTTGTGTGTGCTTAGTTTTTCTTTTTTGTCCTGATAGTTCTGTGTGCACTTACGTAAATCACAAGCACCTATTTTTGCACCATCTTTACATTTTCTGTGCTCTTTGTGTATAGTCGGGGCCGCCCTGGTTCTGTAAAGTTAGTACTTCCCATAATGGAATATCGATTGGCTGTGTACTGTGCTATTGCTAACCTGTTGGGCTGGCTAAAAGAACAAGGAGAGACAGTTGGGAGAAGTGGGGGCATGGGGAGGAAATTGTATATGATCTCATATTTGAAGATTATCATCATGTGTATGCATTGGAGGGAAGATTAATTTTGCATGGGCAACTTTTAATTTCCGCAAAAAGAAAAGGAGTACTTGTGGCACCTTAGAGACTAACAAATTTATTTGAGCATAAGCTTTTGTGAGCTACAGCTCATTTCATCAGATGCTGAGCTGTAGCTCACGAAAGCTTATGCTCAAATAAATTTGTTAGTCTCTAGGGTGCCACAAGTACTCCTTTTCTTTTTGCGGATACAGACTACAACGGTTGCTACTCTGAAACCTTTTAATTTCCTGTCTTTACATAAATGCTGATTCTGCCTCCTTTACTCATTCAGAGTAGTACCTTGCCTTGGAAGTATTGTGTCGTGCCCAGCAAATAAGAAGTGGGCCCATAATAAGGATGAAATACTGGTGCTATTAAAATCTGTTGCAGAGCTCCCATTGATTTGAATGGAAACTGGATTTGTTCTGAAATACAACATTTTGTTAGGTTAAATATATGATAGTTTTGATGTCACAAGAAAAATGCAGGTTTTAGTCTTTTTTTTTTTTTCTTAATAGAGATTATGTTTAAATACTAGGTTTCTTTTTTTTTTTTCAAATCACATCTATATTATTGCTTTGAAGTTGACAAATATTTTTCCATTTCTTAGCCTGATTAACAAGAAGCTCTTAAGCTTGCACTTTTTTTTAAAAAAATCATGTATTTGTTTGCATTGTTAATCTGGGAGTAGTTTTTGATGTTTTGGTAGAATACTGTAAAATTTTTCAAACACAAGAAATTCTGCCTTATGTATGTTAGGGTGGTTGTTTACTGGTTAAACAAGTGCAAAATTAAAATTGCATACTAAACAATCTTCCTTTTTATTTTGAAGGATGAATTCCACTCACGATTGCGTTTTAATCGAAGAGGACTGGTTGCTATGGCAAATGCTGGAGCTCATGATAATGGCAGTCAGTTTTTCTTTACACTGGGCCGTGCAGATGAACTTAACAACAAGCACACCATTTTTGGAAAGGTTCGCTATTGAGTTATGAATTGAATCATGGTTTTGACAGATGCAATTAAATGTACTTCTAATTCAGAGAATGTTTTCTTATTATCTTCACACAGCTCAAATGCATTTTGCTACTTTCAAAGTTATTTTAGTATTTAAAAACATCTTAGTTTTTGTCTGTCTTCCATGCCTGACCTTGATCTCAATTGGTAGTTTTCCTTAGTAGTTAATTTTCCGTGGTTTTCTACTAAATTGAACCTTTACAATACATTTTTTCAGAGTAATCTAATAAAATTAAAAGTACCCTGATTGTTGCATATAGACTGTTTTTTCTACTGTTTATAAAATGTTAATTTAGAAATGCAATTCTAATATCATTATTCAAGAACAACCCAAGCAAATGAAAGCAATAAAATGATGATGGTTTCAAGGAAATGTGGAAATTGTCAAGTAGGTTAGCTCTGTATTCTACAGAATTTTTTGTTAGTTTTATTTTCAATTCAGAACTCCCTTCACTAACTTCTGTGGCACCTGAATAGTTCTTTAACGCAGAATCGGGTTGCTAAAGAGCAGAGTCTTGTTGCATTTAAAATATTTGTAGCCATAGGTAATGTAATGTAAATATTCCTCTTTCATATATTCAAAATTATTTACATAACAATTCCCTTAAATTTTGCAGAATAATTAACAAGCAGTCTGAAAATTGATAGGCTTTGAAATAACTAACTTTAAAAAACTTATGTGAATTTCTTAGATCACTGGGGATACCATATACAATATGTTACGACTGACTGAAGTAGAAATTGACAAAGAAGAAAGACCACTCAATCCACACAAAATAAAAAGTAGTGAGGTATGTATGCGGTTAATTCAAATATTCTACTTTTTCTTTGTCTTCAAACAATTCTATTCTAGTAGGATGTACTGGCATTAATTTATCTGAGTGGGTTATGTATTATTGTTGAAAAAAGACTTTTTTTTAAAAAATTCACTATTTTGAAAATTCTTTTTTTTAAACATGTAAGTATTCTAAATTACAGCAAAATGCTTATTAAATAAAATATTAAATATTATAAAATATTTAACTTTTTCCTTAGGTTTTGTTTAATCCTTTTGATGACATCATTCCAAGAACAAATAAAAAGCTGAAAAAGGACAAACCAGGGGAAGAAGTAAAAAAGTCAAAATCCAAAGGCACAAAGTAATTATACCTCATAAGTGGGCCTTTCTTTAATTTTTTACAGCTCTAATTGTAAAATTATTTCAGTCTTGTTCTATGATATGCTAATGTCTTTATAGTACCTTGTAAAATAAATGTGGTACCTGATTTTTTTTCCAAGATGGGAGGGCATAAAAACTGTTTTCATAGTTTAAGCAATTTGTCCCTTTTCCTTTATTTCTTAATGCTGAATATTATAGTTGGTAAAAAGATTGTTTACATACAGTTGCAGGTATAAGATTTCAGCATTATATGTGCCAAATTACAATTTTAAAAAACTGTTTAAAGAACAGTAAGGTTGCAAAGTGAAGCAGTCATAAATTAAGAAATGCCAGAATAAAGGGTGCATGTGCAACCTTAATATGTGCCCTTTGTATGTGTGGATGGTTATACAGTCTCTGATTTCATGATTATATACTACTTTGTCCAAGGCACCGTCACCTCATTCTGTGCATCGGACTGATGGTGTTCTCAGAATGAATCAATACTCTTGTGATTGACAAAGTTTTCTGTAGGACTCCTTATTTGGTGCAAGAATTGGAAAGTATATAGTTAATAAGGCAAGGGATTGCAAGAAAAATGGTCTTACGGTCAAGGAAATAGAATTCCATTCTGGAGAATTGGATTTTATCCCTGCCTCTGCCACAGAGTTCCTTTGTGATGTTGGGAAAGTCATTTAAACTAAAATATTCACAATTGGCCACTAATTATGTGTTTCTTCTTTTCTGGATGTCAAGTGGGAGACATTTGTTGTCAAATTTACAGAAGTGTAGAGTGCTTACAACTTCAACGGAAGTCTGGGAGATGTGTTTTGAATGTATAAAGTGCTATAAAAATGCTAGGTACTCTGGAAAGATCAGTCCTTCAGTGTCTCAAGTTTAGCACCCAAAATTAGTGGACATTTTTTGACAGTTTTAGCCTTAATATCTTTGTGCCTTGGTTCCTCAACTGTAAAATGGGCTAATAGCATCACTTAATCTCACAGAGTTGTTGTATTGATAAATTCATTAATATTGTGAAGCACTAAGATACTACAGTGAGAGTCCCATAGCAACATCAAAGAGAAAATTAATAGTTTTGTATTCAGTGCAGGGTTTGGATGGTGGGTATTAAAAAGGTTTGTGGCCACGTATTTTGAATGAGGAGCATAAAAAGAAATATTGAATAACTAGCTAGCCCTTCAATAAATGAGGTAGGGGTCTTAGGGAAAAAAAGCATGTGATTATGTAATTAAAAATTGTATGATTATACATACATAAGGGGGCAAATTAAGTTTGCATGGGCAACTTTAATTGTGGTATTTTCTAACTTACAAGTGCTTTGCAACCTTAACAATCTTGTAACAAGTGTTTTTTTAGTAAATTCCTCATTTGTTTGTTTTTTAAAAAAGACAGCAACATGAAAAAACAAATTCTGTCATGTGGAACTATTATGTGTATTGGGTCATCAGCAAGATTCAGTTAGATCCCAGCACAAATCCCTACCACCTGAGTAACTGGTAGTAGTAGATGCCTGTTATCCTCTGTGTGGATCACGTGCGCGCACACAATTTGACATTGAGTTTCACATCTATTTGCAGACAGAGAAATGTAGAAGTTCAGGACTCCTAGTTTGGATTCAGTTCTAGGTTCTGGAGGGGAGTGTGGTGTAGTGGTGTTAGATTCCTTTTGCTGTTGTCAGTGGCCTGTCTTGGTCCTCCTATCCAGTGTTCTGATCCCAGCACCTGCTTGCCTCTCCCTCAGATCCAAACCATTTCCCTGACTAGTTCCCCTCATCCCCCCAACCTGCTTGCTCCTGTCACCTGTCTTCCCTTCTGACTCCTGTAATCCCTTTGTTCTTCTTCGAGTAGCATCCTGATGGGTGCTCCACTTCAGGTGCTCATGCTCCCCCGACCCTATGATCAGAGATTTGTGGTAGAAGTCCCCTTTTGGCCTGCTCATGCACCCTGCATGTCGCTGTGCCTTGTAGTGAGGTTATATTGGGCTGCAGGGAAAAATCGCCTTCAATTCATTCTCAACTGTCTTCATCCTGAGATGAAGCGTTTAGCATGCCGTCTTAGTTTCACTTTGTATACTGAGCTAACCGAGTATGCTTAGTTTAGTTTAGACATGTTGTTGTTGTTCCCCATTTGAGGGATTATTTTGGACTTGGTTTTTGTTTCTGGGATATGGTGGGGTCCCCTGTCTACCTCTGGATTCTGGTTACTGTGAGCCTCAGCATTGTCACTTGTCACAGCAGTGGGAGATCCAGCATTGTCACTTGTCACAGCAGTACCAAAAGTCCCACACTCTTAAGTCCACACACATTGGCAGGAGCGCTAGATCTCCTTCCAGGAAGTCTTGGTCACTGGGGACCTCAGGCCGCAAAGGGAGCGTTACTGAGGCGCCAAGTACTTCTGGAACCACAAAGAAGGAACCTGCTTCGAAGAGCCATGATATTGCTAAGAAAGGCACAATAGTGAATACCTCTTCTACTTCCAGTGACTATGCCCATTTTAGTGGACATTCCACTTTAAAGAGGTTGATGTCATCAGATCCTTCTGTACCTATCCCAGTGCCTCAGACCTTTTGCCTCTGAGTCAGGACATTCTTGTTCTGTGCACACAGGACTGGCTGCACCAACTCATATTACCAATGTACCTATCTCAGTTGGCTGCACCAACTCATATTACCAATGTACCTACCAAGGCTGACTTCCACAGGACTCTGCATGGCTCCCGCTTATTTTCCCCTGCTATAGCAGGAATTTCAATACTCAAGAGTCCTCCTGGTATTGAAGGAGCCAGCACCTTTATTACTTACCAGGACCGCACATCTCTTGGTACCAAAGTCTACTAGGTTACAGTCTCAACACTTCTTCTCTTGTTTCTCCAACTTTGACCACCCAGATTGAACAATTATCACTTCCCCTGGACTATGTTCAGGATTACTATGTTGAGGATGACTCCTCCGACTCACAGATCTCTCTTTACAGATCTCCTGTCTCCTCTGAGTCATTATTCTCCTTCACATACAGAAAAAGGGGAGGATAGGCAACACTGACCTTTGACAACCTGGGGTGATAAACCATGGATGCCTCCTCTCATGCCCTGTGCTCCCGTTCAGTGATCTCACTAGGATCCCTGGGCCCTGTATTGACAACAGTTTTTAAGGGCACTGAGTCCTCTCAGGAAACATAGACATACACTGTCTTGTGCCTTCACTTCCTCCTCTCCAGCCAGAACCCGGAGAGGAGACGTTTGAGGAAAAAGAAGCAAGAGCTCACAAAGGTATTACACCTCATATGTGTATCTCTTCATTATTGCCAGATGAGGTAGTAATGTGTCTACCACAGTCCTTGGCAGATGAGTTTAGAGATTTCCAGAAGCTGATGAAGTATATCGCAGATACTTTTCAAATCCTGCTTGAGGAAGCCCAGGACTCCCATCATAAACTGGACATTTTACACACACCAGCTTCTCATGTGGCACTCCCTATTAATGAAGCTTTACTAGAGCTTGCCAAGACAATCTGGCAGACTCCAGCTATGCCGCCCCCCCCCCCCCCTCACACACACACACTTGTAAAAGTGCCAACAAGAAATACTGTGTGCCAACCAAGGATTCAGAGTTCTTATTCTCACATCCAACACCAAATTCACTGGTCATGGATGCAATGAATGTATGTGGTAGACAACACAATACAAAATATACTCCCTATAACAAGGACCAGAAGTGACTAGATCTATTCGGTTGCAGGAGTTATTCCTCCACAGTGCTACAGTCCAGAATAGCAAACCATCAAGCGCTCATGTCAGAATATGACTATTTGAATTCTAACAAGTTTAACACTTTTATTGACCATTTGCAAGAAGAGCACCACAAGCAATTTTAAGGCTATCATACATGAGGGTCAGCTTCTGCCAAAGACGTTGCTGCAAGCCTTCATAGGTGCAGTTGATACAACAGCCTGGTCCATTTCTGTTGTGATTGTTATGGGCTGAGCTTCTTGGCTGCAGTTGTCAGGCTTTCCTAGGGAGTTACAGAGCACTGTAGAGGACTTCCCTTTTGATGGTCACACATTGTTTTTTGGAGTCACTGATGATTGCCTTCACACTTTGAAGGACTCAGTGGCCACACTTAGATCCCTTGGAATATATCTTGCAAATAAAAAAAATTTAGCAGGTTCCAGACATCACAAAGATCTTGCTCAATTCACTTCTCTGCTTTCTGTAGATCAATTAATGCTCTGACCAAGATGCTGAGATATTCCAAGAAAAAGCCTGCTACTACCTCCTCTTCATTTTAGCCATCTGCGACATCCAAACATTAGCTTTGATGGCCTCGTCAAGAGTCTGAACCACCTGCTCCAAATAAATCTATCTCCGCAATGTCCCATCTTCCTTCCCCACTTTGGATACCCCCCTTTTCGTAGTTTGGATCTGCATAGGACACAACAACATCCAACACAGGGGGGTTGGGGATTGTACCATCTTGGTTATTCCAATCCATTTCACCTCCCATCCCCTTTTCCTGTCTCTTTTCAGAGACCCATCTCACAATTAGTTGCTGAGTCAGGAGGTTGTCTCTGTCCTATGCTTAGGGGTTATAGAACCACTTCCAGTTCAGCACGGGGAGGAAAGGTTCTGTTCCAAGTATTTTCTGGTCCCCAAAAAGAATGGAGGATGGAGACCAATATTAGATGTCAGATGTCTCAACAACTGCATGAAATAACGTAAATTCAGGATGGTGATCCTGACAGCTATTATTCCCCCTCTAGATTTCAGGGATTGGTTTGTGACTCTTTACCTTCAAGACACTTATTTCCACATTGAAATTCACCCCTCTCACAAGAAGTTTCTTTGGTTTATAGTCAACCTCAACCACGACTACTTTCAATACCAACTGCTCCCTTTTGGCCTCTCGTCTGTCACAAGCATATTCTCAAAGGTCAAGGCAGTCCAAGCCACCCATCTACATTGTGTAGGCATAACTGTCTTCCTTTTTCTCAATGATTAGCTAGTCAGGGGCTGATCCTATCGTGTAGTCCATTGGCAGTACAAATGATGAGGTCTTTGTTTCATACCTGAGACCTCCAGATTAACCATGAAAAGTCTGTTTTGATCTTGGTTCAATGGATAGAATTTATAGGAGCCTCGACAGGTTTGCGAATCTACAGAATCTTAGTACAAAGAGTCAAGTAAGCCCTCAGACTTCAGCAGCGAATTGTCTTCAGCAGTTGGGCCATTTGGGGGTGTGTGTCTGCATGACCCAACATGTCAGATTGCATCTTCAGTATTTCAGGGGTGGCTCAAGACAGTCTACATACCAAACAAGCACAGACTTCACAAATAGGTCTCTCTTCCCCTTTGGATTCTGGACTTGCTCAATTGGTGGAAGAACTCCTCCAAAGTCTGTGTGGGGAGTTCTCTTCTTTCAACCTCCTCTGACCACCATTATCACTTCAGACAGATCCCTGTTGGGATGGGGAGTGGATCTTGGTCCACACGTCATCCAGGGCAAATGGTCTTCCTATGAGAGTCTCCTGCATATCAACATTCAGGAGTTGAGGGCAGTCAGGAATGCTTGCTCCCATTTTCTTTCACCGAACAAAGCCAAATTAGTCAAGATCATGACAGACATTGTGTCCTGCATGTTTTACATCAATCAACATAAGGGACCATGGTCCCCCCAACTCTGTGCCAAGGAGACAAAGTTCTGAAATTAGCATGTAACGAACCTGATAGCTTCTCAGCCTCTTACCTCTCAGGTATACAGAACATCACAGCTGATCACCTTCACAGAAACTTCTCTCAGAGTTATGACTGGAAGATGGATTCACAAATGCTCCACAGCATATTTCTAACCTAGGGATTTCCAGAAGTGGATCTTTTTGCCACTGCTGCCAATGCAAAGTGCAGGAAGTTTTGCTCTGTGGGGGAAGGGGGGAGAGAGTCGTGTCTCAGTCACTGGGAAATGACTTTCTTATTCCATGGGCCAGGAGTCTTCTTTATGCTTGCCAACCAATGCCATTGATCTTGAAAGTTCTCAAAAAGGTCAAGCAGGACAAGGACTAGGTCATTTTGATTGCACTGACTTGGCCAAGGCAGGTTGGTACTCTTACCTGATTCAGTTCACTTCACTTCTCATCCACTGCTGAGATTTCCAGTTGCTTGCCACCTGTTGTCTCAGGGTGCCCCTCGACAGCCACTTCACACCAATTTGGAAGTTTTCTGACCTCAAGCAAGGCTCCTAGATGGTTCTCGGGATAGAGACTTCCCACTTAAGAGGTACAACAGGTTTTTAAATAGCAGAAAAACATCTATGAGAAGTACTTACCTTCAGAAATGGAAGAAATTTAACCTATGGTGTATCTGTTGGCAAGTGACCATTGACCATGCTTTTCTTTCCACCACCCTGGATTATCTGTTAGAATTAAAAAGATCAGGTATTGTTATGAGTTCTGTCAAGGTTCACTTGGCAGCAGTAACAGCCTTTCATTAGTCTGTGGACGATTTTTCACCACAACTTCAAGATTTCTTAAAGATTTGAATAGTTATCTATGGGTTAAGGAACCTACCCCGGTATGGGACTTGAATGTGTTCTTAATTGCCTTATGACAGACCCCTTTGAGCTACATATTCGCAATTCCACTTGCCCATGAAAACAGCTTTCTTGGTTACCATCACTTCTGCCCAGAAAGTGGGAGAATTGAGGGTTTCAATGGCAGATCTCCCCTCCCCTGCCCTGCCCCGCAGTGTTCTTCAAGAAACAGGTTTCGTTACGGTCACATCCCAAGTTTCTACTCTAAATGTCCTCTGAATTTCATCTTAATCAGACCATTCATTTACCATTGCCTGCAAAATCACATCACTCCAGACAGAAAGCTGCTTTCCATACCTTGGATGCCAGAAGGGCATTAGCCTTCTATCTAGACAGGACCAACCATTTTGAAAGTCTCCAAGACTGTTTTGATTGTGGACAGATCTAAAGGATCCACAGGCTCCACCCAAAGTCTCTCGTGATGGATCTCTGGGTGTATTATTTCATGTTATGACTCTGCCAACATTCTAAGTTGCCAGCCCATTCTACAATGTTGCAATCTATGTCTATGGCATTACTAAAGGATGTTCCAGTTGCTGACATTTGCAGAGCTGAAACCTGGATTTCAGTACATACTTTGGTTCATGCCTCTAGATCAGATGTGGCAGTTGGCAGTCCAGTTTTGTCTTCAGTATTGGATTCTGCTCTGAAGATCCTTCCTTTCTCTGGCGATACTGCTCAGGAGTCACCTGAAGTGAAGAACACATAGGGACGTTACTTGAAGAAGAAGGAGGGGTTTCTCACCTTGTGCAGTAACTGGGGTTCTTCAAGATGTGTGTCCCTATGGGTGCTCCACTACCTGCCTGCCTTCTCCCTGGTAGGACTTTGTGGTAAAGAAGGAACTGAGGGGGAAGTTCACCCACATAGTAGGGCACATATGCGGGCCAAACAGGCACTGCTATCGAGAAAATCTGATGAAAGGCCCAGAGAGTGCATGCGCATCTGAAGCAGAGCACCCATAGGGGGACACATCTTGAAGAACTCCAGTTACTGCTCAGGGTGAGTAACTGTCTCTTTCCCCCCCCCCCCTTTTCCTTATCCCATTTTTATCAGTTGGCTTCTCCTCCTAGATGCCTAGGTATAAGCAGTCTCCCTGCTCTCCGTTCCTGTGCCTTGCACCACATTGGCCTCTTGGAGCCAGGAGGAGCAATTGTGCAAACTACAATCTTTTCAGAAGCATATAACTTGGCCAAATTTGGGTGAATTTCGCTCTTGACACTAGGACAACCAACCCCCTGTTAGATATTTAGCTCCTTCTTTAAAGCAAGAAGTGCGTGAGCCTCTCAATAAAATAGTTGTAAGAATTTTTGTAACATGAGCAAAACAATGCTTATTTCCCTATTCTCTTTCTTGGAAATGTCTGGATGATTTTAGCTGAAATTGACACCCAACTACTCCTCCCACCTTCTTCCCCCCCCCCCCCCAAAAAAAAAAAAGAAAATCAGCTTGAGGCAGAATGGAATGCAAAATTTTGGCCCAAAAAGTTGAAGTCTGGCAAAGTTATAAGCAATTAAAAATACCTTTGTTTAATGGAGGTGAAGTAGCAAACACGTAGCTAATGGTTTAAATGAGATAACATCCAGTAAATAACTGGCATTTTATTTATTGGAATTTTGAAATTTCATATTTATTGTTTGCATATTCAAAATGTCACTGCATCAAAATGTATTTTTTGTTTTGTTTTTTAAAGAAATTTTAATTTGCTTTCATTTGGAGAGGAAGCTGAAGAGGAGGAAGTGGAAGTCAACAGAGTTAGTCAGGTACAGTTCCCAATTACTTGTATCTCTCCATCTCCTATTCTTACTGTTTTTCTTTTGGCATCATTGTTTTATAGTATATCAGTTTGAAACCTTGAAAGTTGTTCATTTTGTAGTTTTTCTAGATTTGATCAATAACAATTTAGGGGTAGGGAGGAGCTGCATACTTAGTTTGTAGCATTCTATTCTCCGATGTTGCAGTCTTTTAAATCTTTTATATAAATTATTTTTTGTCTTGTGTAATTTTGAATATGATTTTAGTTTTCTCACTTTTACAATTGTTTTGTTGTTTCTTTCTTTAAACACAGTATTGTTATACTTCATAGCATATTAGTGGTTCTGCCATTCAAAGCCCATAGATACGGTGTGGGTGTGGGTGTAAACTGTGTTAAAAGAAAGTTGTTTAGCTTTCAAAAAGTTGTTTAGCATGCAAAATGAAAAATTCAAAAGTTAGGAAATGCCACTTTTGTGGATGTCTATTTAACTGCAATTCTGTCCCTTTGTGCATCTATCCTGTGCACTGAATGAGGCATGGAGCCTATGGAAAAAACAGTATGTGATCATGTAATTAAAGGCTATATCATGATGAATATGCAGAAGTAGGCAGAATTAAGGTTACACTGGTACTGTAATTCAGGTTTCTCCTGACTTTCAAGTGCTTGACTTTGCCACCTAAATAAGATTTAAAAAAAAAAGTTTTGTGTCACTGTAACTGTCCGTTATGATGTACGCTGCTTGGATACACTGATCTGTTGGCTTTGTGCCAGGGAGGTCAAAGAGTCGAAAGGGACATTATCCAAAAAGAGCAGTGTATTTCTGAAAACCTCGGGTAATATTTTCAAATGTGGATAGCTAAATTAACCATTGCCTCAAGTTCCCCTCCTACATCATCCTCCTCCTCTCCCACCAATCTAGCTTCCACCCTTTCCACTCATCTAAAACTGCTCTCCTCAGGATCACTAATGATCTCTTCTTGGCCAAATCTCAGGGCCTCTACTACATCTTCATCCTTTGACTTCTCTGTGTTTTCATCTTGCTGATCATAGCTTTATTCACAAAGGCCTACCCTCCCTTGGGTTTTACAATACTGTCTTCACTGGTTTTCCTCTTACCTCTCTGGTTCGTCCTTTTGCACATTTGGCGAGTCCCCATCCTTCTTTCTGCCATTCTGAGGATCGTGTTCCTTAGGGTTATGTTCTAAGTCCTATCCTCGTCTCTCTTTTTGGTGGGTCTTACCACTTATACAAACTCAGCTATCATCACTATATTGACAACTCACATATCAACTTTTACATTCCTGATCTATATTTTTCCATTTCATCTTTCATCTCAGACTGTCTCTTTGACACCTCCACCTGGATGACTTGCCATCAGTTTAAGCTTAAAATGTTCCAAACTGATCTCTTCATTCTTCTGAAATTCTCCCTCCTTTTCCCCTCATTGTCACTGTTTTCAACATCATCATCCTTTCCTTCACTCAGGGCTGAAGACTGTCTTTAGTGACTACTGCTCCTTCATTGTATGTATTCAGACTGGCTGAGCTGGACTACATCTAGTGAGAAAGAATGAGAGTTGCACTAGTTAGCATTCTTCTTTATTTGTAAATGAGGGAAAACGCCACATATAGACCTGGTTGCCTACCTATTAAATAGGTGATTTTCTCTAGCTCTGCATCACCATAGCAGAGAAATGGGCATTCTTTCACTTTTGGTAGTTAGGTCTAGCCACATAACTTTCTTTCTCTGCCCCTTTGTCTTGGCTGAATCATGGGCAACCAGACCTAGTATTCAGAGCCAGAGTCTGCAGTCATGAGATGGGAGTCAAGTATCGGCTGGCTCAGGATACCGGGGGAAAGGGAGCAGGAAACAAACTGGAGATCTGAACCACGAGTCAGGAACCAGAGTCAGGCTGGGTTGAGGTACCAGGGGGTAAGAGACAGGAGACAAAATGAAGATCAGAACCATAAGTCGGATGCAAGGAGTCATGCTAGGTCAGGATGCCAGGAAATCAAGCTCGGGGAGCAGGAAGCACAAAGAGCACAGTCTAGAACATGGTGGAACCCTGTTGTTCGGACACTTTCTGTTCCTGCTGCTGGCTTAAGTAGGTCAGCCAGCACTCACCAATAGGACCTCATGGGTGGAGCGTCAAATTGGGGCTGAGCATCATGGGTCCCAGGTAAGCAATTGTCAGCCGTCTGCCAGGTGGCGAGTTGGAGCGTGGCCACTCCCATGAACCCAGCAGACCCAGGTTCCGAGACCTGTGGTTCATGACATCCTGCTAGCTGGAGTCCTTAAGAAAATTGAGGTCCGAGCTGAGCGTGGCAGGATGTCAGGTTCTAAGATACTGCATGCAGATGTAGGGCTATTCTGCTAACTGATTTGGTAGCCAGATAGTGTGGGTCCTGTTGGCTTCAACTCAAGAGAATAAAAAGGTAGACTGTTGAAGAGACTGTTTTGTATTAATTTTGATGGAATATATGTGCCCAGAGAGTCAAGATGTTAACATGACCCTGTCACCGTGTATAATACCAAACAGTTAAATGTGGTTCGGGGTTTTCAGTACTGAGGCCTCAGTCTGCTTAGTACCATGGCAAGCACACTAGAAAATTCATGCCAAAGTTCGGAAGTTTATTGATCAGGATATGTAAGAGAAGAATAATCAGAAAAAGTCATAGATATTTTGGAATTGAAATTGAATGCTTATGCAGAACAAACTAAATCAAAACCTGTTTAAGTCCGCATCTCTCTCTGAAAAAGTATCAATTTGGATCTCATTTTGTCAGGCAGTCCTTCTTGGTGGGGAAGAAAGGATTAGTTTGTTGTTCACTTCTGAGGTGTGAATGTCAGTCATCTTCTCTGCCTTTGACAAAACAGATACAAGGAGGAAAAAGAGAGAGGATAATAAAGATGAGGGAAATATGGGTTTTATTGATTATGTCAGGATACCAACCACCTGGTCAGGCATGGCACTCTGACCCGGCACTAGAACAGTTGTTCCTGTGGACTCAGGCTCACTTTCCTGGTCTGGGATGTCATCTGTCTTGTCTGGTCAGATCAATCTCCTTACAGGTTTTTCTCAGGCTTGTCAGTGCTGGATGAGCAGTCTCATCTCATTGTGCTGGTACTGTGTGGTACGGTAGGTTTAATGATTGTGTGAAAAGCTGAGAGAGATAAGATAGGAGGAAAATAGTGGGGGATGAACATAGGAAGGGAGGACAGAGCAGGGTCTCGGACAGAGCAGAGTCTCAGGCTGGAGTTTTTACAAGTCTACTCATGATGGCCAGGTGTTTCGACTAGCACACTGAGGTCTGGGTACCGCATTGATGTGATGATGCATGAATGAAAGAGTACCACAATGGACATTTCAGAGCCCAGTTCAACAAGGCAGGAGGAGGAAAGTGGGAGCGAGGGTGCTGAGGAGGAGGAAGACACCCCGGCATCCCTAGATGCATGCAGCCAGGAGCTGTTCTCAAGCCAGGAGGAAGGTAGCCAGTCGCAGCGGCTGGTGCTTGGGGAAGGACAAACACCAGAGGAGGTGCGCGGTAAATGGCTTTTATTTTGGGAAGGAAGCTATTCGGTGCGGGCTTTTGGGGCGAGGAGGGTTAGGGCTGCATGCATGCCGAGATGCAGAATAGGGCGTTGATGTGCTCTCTCACATCGCAGTAATCGACTTCAGTGATCTCTACAGAGGTCTCATCCAGAACCTGTGCAATGCACTTGCGCAGGTTCCTTGGAAGCGCTACTGTGCTCTTCGTCCCAGTCAGGCTAACAAGTCCATGCCACTGTGCCGTGAGAGGCGGGGGGACCATTGCTGCACACAGGCAAGCTGCGTATTGGCCAGGGCAGAAGCCGCATTGTAGTAGAAGACCCTCCCTTGCTTCCGAGGTAACTCTCAGCAGCGAGATATCTTCCAGGATGAACTCCTGTGGAAAATGTGGGGACAGTGTTCAGTATGGGGCCCCCTGCAGCTGTTGGCTGTCCCCAGGCACAGAACTGCAGAGGACAGTACGGCTGTGAAAGAATCAGTTCCCCTCGACCCTGTGCTTACTCACCAGTTTGGGGCTCCTGTGGGTTATGTGAGCTTGCTTTGGGAAGGGCAAATTATGCTATTGTTAGACTGTGTTCGTCTTTAAGTATGGGTGAATCATTGCTCTGTCTGGTGTGAACAATGCTGCCTCTGTTAGGTGTTGCATTTTGCCTTTACAGATGCAACCTTGAGATCTCAGCCGTCTGTGTTATCACCGGCCAAAAGACTCCAACGAATTAGGAAGAGGCCACGTAAAAGCAAAGAAGACATGCTGCATGAAGTCTTGCAGCAGTCCCTTAATGAAAATCAAAAAGTGCAGGAGTGAAAGGAGAATGAAACCCCATCACCATGCAGTATAGCCAGCCTGAAGTGCAGCACTCCTTGCACAGCACTCCAGACAGGAAGGCTGAGTATGAGAACAGGACATACGCAAATCTGTGATTGAACTGTTACCCACCCCACCCCCTTGCCCTTTCTGTTTCCCAAGCAGTTGTGTTTCTTTTCAGTAAATGAATTATATTTTAAATAAATGGCTTTTTTGGCTTTGAAAACTTTTTATTGTATTAAGTAAAAGATACCTTAGCCCAGGAAAGCAACAGGCACTGCAAGTCAGTGTAGCAAGCACAGATTCCTACTAACATTGGAACCACTGTACTTCACTCCCATGCAGGGCACCAAATATTACTGGTGGCTTTCGGCCTCAAATTGCTCTCTCAAGGCATCCCTGATCCTTGCAGCTCCGTGCTGGGCCCCTCTAATAGCCCTGCTCTATGGCTGTTCAGATTCAGCCTCCAGGTGTTGAACCTCCGAGTTCCATGCCTGAGTGAATCTTTCACCCTTCCCATCACAAATGTTATGGAGGGTATAGCACGCGGATATAAGTGCAGGGATGTTGTCATTGGCCAGGTCCAGCTTCCTATACAGAGAGCGCCAGCAGCCCTTTAAACTGCCAAAAGCATGCTCCACAGTCATTCTGCACTGGCTCAGCCTGTTGTTGAACCGCTCTTTGCTACTGTCAAGGCTCCCGGTGTAGGGTTTTATGAGCCACAGCATTAAAGGGTAAGCGAGGTCTCCAAGGATCACAATGGGCATTTTGACTTCCCCTGTGGTGAACTTCTGGTCCTGGAAAACAGTCCTGGCTTGCAGCTTCCTGAACAGGTCATGTTCTGAAAAATGCGTTCATCATGCACCTTTCCAGGCCAGCCTGCGTTAATGTCAATGAAACGCCCACAGTGATCCACAAGCACCTGGAGAACCATCGAGAAATACCCCTTCCGATTAATTTACTCAGAGGCTAAGTGGGCTGGTGCCAGAATTGGAATATGCATCACATCTATTGCCCCTCCGCAGTTAGGGAAACCCATTTGTGCAAAGCCAGCCACAATGTCATGCACATTACCCAGAGTCTCGGTTCTTCTGAGCGGGATGCGATTGATGGCCCTGTAAACTAGCATCAACACAATTCCAGTGGTCGACTTTCCCACTCCAAACTGGTTAGCAACAGATCAGTAGCTGTCTGGAGTTGCCAGCTTCCAGATTGTAATAACCACCCGCTTCTCCACTGGCAGGGCAGCTCTCAATCTCATTTCCGCAGGATGGGGGCAAGCTCATCACACGGTCCCATGAAAGTGGCTTTTCTCATCCAAAAGTTCTGCAGCTGCTGCTCATCATCCCAGACTTGCAGGACAATGTGATCCCACCACTCAGTGCTTGTTTCCCAAGCCCAAAAGTGGCATTCCACGGTGGTGAGCATGTCCATGAATGCCACAAGCAATCTCGTGTCATATGTGTTACATGAGTCGATATCGTTGGACTCCTCGCTGTCAGTTTGTAGCTTAAGGAGTAACTCGACTGCCAAACGTGACGTGCTGGCGAGACCCATCAGCATATTCCTCAGCACATCGGGATCCATTGCTGCAGACCAAAAGGGAAGACAGAAAGCACAGTACAAAAAACATTGAAAGAAGGTGCCAAATGTGGACGGAAGCACAGGGATTGCTGGGATGCATCACGGGGCATTGGGACAGGACCCAGAATGCCCCACATCCCCTTCCCACAAGCCACAGCTCCAGAATGGGAAGAGGTGCTCTGTGGGATAGCTGCCCATAATGCACCACTCCCAATGTCGCTGCAAGTGCCGCAAATGTGGCCACGGCAGTGCGCTTGCAGCTGACTGTGTGAACACACTGTAGCGCTTTCCCTATTGCACTCTCCGAGGGCTGGTTTAACTCACAGCGCTCTACATCTGCACGTTTAGCCATGCCCTAAGAAGGGACTTGTTGGAACAAATAACTTTTCACATAGCTAAATGGGTAAAAAAAAGTCTGACTTCCACATCATACAAAGTTGAGGTCGTCGACAGGGATTAATTCAGGATAAAAAGTTAAATCTTCAGATGTGACCTTTCTGACGCTCTTTTCTTCATTGAGGATGGGCTCAGTGGCACCTTCCTGAGGCTTCAAGCAGCGGATATTGAGTCCTTAAAGTACTACATTTCAGAAATTATATGCTGAATAAAGGCTCCACTGTCTGTCAAACCTTAGTTCACATTCACGGCTGTCTCTTCGGTTGAGAAGGGAATGCTTTCCTACTTGAACCTTTGTATATAAGGACCTGGGCGTGTAGTCAGATCTTTCGATTTGTTCTGTCAGGTTTTATGGATACTACCTTCAGTAGATGGTTCCTGCATGCTACACTCTGAGGAGTTTAATCTCTGTCTGTCTGTTCTAGTGATGGATAGTGCTGCTGTAAGTGGCAACTGTCTGAATTGGCATGGAGAGATGACAGACTTTCTTACCTGTCTGGTTACCCAAGTTTGTCTACACCAGCTGGGGTATCCCACTTTTCTATTGTATTGTGTTGATGGCAGTGGGACTGTTTCTCTGAAACTGTTATGATGTAATTTTTTAGATTTAATAGCATTTTTAGTGCTGAAAGAGCTATTAAATTTGTAGACTCAACTAGCCAGTCCCCTTGAAAGGAAGAGTGATCTCACAATAACTCCCTTTTTGCTTCTCTCTCCCTTACTTCTTGGGCTAAAATTAACAGGAAATAAATTACAATTTTTACCAGAGTCCCCTCCACTTCCCACTCTCCTAAATACGGTTGTGTAACTTTTATTTTATTTGTTTATATTTTTATAGAGCATGAAGGGAAAAAGTAAAAGCAGTCATGACTTGCTGAAGGATGATCCACATCTAAGCTCAGTTCCTGCTGTTAAAAGGTGAATACAATAGTTTTAATCTACAGAACTGCTTCAGTTTCAATATGTTAGATCTCATTGGTACCATGCACTTTCATTTTATCCATTGCTTTTTCTGAGTAACAGTTCTCTCCATACAGGGCTTCCTGAATAAAACTATTTTGTCATTAAATTCAAGTCATTGTTGGTGTGCCAAAATGTTTCCCATCACCAGAGACATGATGAGAGAGGGCTGGGAAAGAACCTTCTTGTTGGCTTGGCACACTTCATCAAGTCTTGGCCTTTGGGATTTCTTTAAAGAAATTGCACTGAATGCTCATAATATTATACATGTTTACAGTTTAGAAAACCAGATATTAGGAGATTATATATGATTAGTAAAAATATCTATTAATGCCTATCTGTGCAAGATTGCCCATCAGTCAATAATAAATTTATTTATTTGTAGATGAATGGTAAAGATAGGTTGGAGACTAAAGTGTTTAGGAATAGGGAGTAATAGAGAAGGGAAAGAAAATAGATAAGAATCACAGGAAGAACAACAGATTGTCGCTGTTCTCCTCCCCTAAATCCCAATAAATCCCATAAAATGTGCAATTAGAGAGAAGGCTGCCCTAGATGCCAACTACTCACGCTACAAGTCCAGGAATGGTTTATATGTGAGATCATAGATGTCCATCTTACTAGTATGAATAAAGGAAGTTTAGGTTTTTTGTTTTTACATTTCATTCTAGTATACCCACTAGTCCAAAAATCAACAGATGACATAGTTTTGCTTTTTTATGTTTTCAGTAGAATTCTTTTGACTGCCATTATTGCTTTCAGGAGCTACCTCTTTTCATGCTTATTCAAAGTAAGTGTAGATGAGGTATCCTGCTACTTCATCTTTGTCCAAAGTGGTCTCTAGGACCACCATAATTTCTCTAAAGGGTTATACCAGGGGTCAGCAACTTTTCAGAAGTGGTGTGCCGAGTCTTCGTTTATTCATTCTAATTTAAGGTTTTGCGTGCAGTAATACATTTTAATGTTTTTAGAAGGTCTTTCTATAAGTCTATAATATATAACTAATCTATTGTTGTATGTAAAGTAAATAAAGTTTTAAAAATGTTTAAGAAGCTTCATTTAAAATTAAACGAAAATGCAGATATCAGTTTAGTGTGATCCTTGCCCTTGCTTTTCCTTTCTGAGTTTTTCAATGTCTGGCACGTATTTGGATACTCTAAGCTGCACACAGGCTTCTGAGTGATCAGTTGTTAACCGGCTCCGAGAGGGACAGAGGACAGTTTTCATGTGTGAAAATACCTGTTCACACAGGTATGTGGATCCAAATGCTGAAAGCATTGCAAACACAATTTTCTTCAGACAGTTAAATTTCACTGGCAGGGATGTCCTGCAGGTCAGAACAGAGGCCCCATCATCTCTCTTGGTAGCTTTAAGTGTACTCCGCAGATCTCCAAAGTTTGATGCCCACAATTCTGAGCTTTTTAACTGAATGAGCTGCATTTCGAAATACAGACAAATCCAAGTTGCTTTCGTTGAACTTTTCAGGTTTAATTAGAAAAGAAAGCATTGGGCCAAATCGCTGGAAATCTTGAAATCTGTCAGAAAATTCTGATTCCAGTTCTTGTATGTACATTCTAATCTCAACATCAAATGCAGTGCGCTGTTCCACGTGACATGAAAGTGGTGTAAGCAGCAAATCAGGACTTAAATATCCCAGTATAGTGGTGCTGGAACAATTTTTAAGGTGGGAGTGCTGAGCTGTGCCCCCTCTTGCCCCTGTCTGCACCCCTCACTGCCACAGGCTGGACCAGTGGGCCAGATGGGACCCCAGAACAGCAGCAGAGCCCCCCGGCCAAGTGGTCTGCACCTGGGATCGTCAGCAGGCTGAGCAGGGCTGGCAGATAGAACCCCGGCTGGCTGGGGGCCGGTGGCCGGTACCTCAGGCCAGCAGCGGAGCCCCTGGGACCGATGGCCAGGACCCGGGGTCAGCAGTGGGCTGAGCGGGGCCGGTGGACGGAACCCTAGCTGGCAGCGGGCCAGCGGCCGGTACCTCAGGTCAACAGCGGGCCAGCGGCCGGTACCCCAGGTCAGCAGCAGAGCCCCGGGACTGGTGGCCAGGACCCAGGCAGTGTGAGTGCCACTGAAAATCAACTCGCATGCCACCTTTGGCATGCGTGCCATAGGTTGCCTACCCCTGGGTTATACCCACACCATCTTCCCTCCACTTGCCTGTTGTGCTCTTCACTTGGGCCAGAATTGCTTGGTTGAAGAGCACAAAGTCCTCCAGATTCGCAGAAAATGCATACATTGCTGTTTGGTTTGGAGGTCTTGAAATGTGCTGTAGCAGAGTGTGGCAGTTCTCCCTTGGCTCCTGCCTCTGTTAAGTCCACAAAGTCACTCTGAGACCCTAGGGTTAGTATCCACTGGTGCAATTTATTCACAGGCTTGTTCCCACCACAGTTTCACCACATACAGTTAGCCCTTCACCATCTGCAGGCAGGAGGGAGGGAAGAGCTACCTCCCTGTTTCCACTCCCTGCCTTTTCCCTCTTTTTCTGCTCTTCCTCTGGCTTCCTTCCCCTGAGGCTTTTATAGAGCCCCAGGCTAATTAGGCAGCAGCTATCTCTGCTTCCCCAATTAGGGCTAGGTTATCTCCAGCCAGCTCTAATTTATCCCCCTAAAGAGGAGCTGGTGTGACAGAGGGCTGAATCAGCAACCCTTTGCCCAGCACCCTATCGCAGTGCTCACTAACTGAATTTACCCCTTACATGGTAGCATTGTATTTTCTTACTGGTCTGTCCCACATTTTTCAAACTCTTCTAGCTAGTGGGTGTGACAATCAAATGGTGGGAAAATATAATCAACTGACATTATAGTGATGAGCATGGTAAAAGTGGCTAGATGGGGGGGAACTCTGGTATAGTTTTAAATATATAACCTAAGTGAACTCATGATTAAGATACTGCTGTACTGTTTTTAAATATGACTCTTATCAACAGATTCAGAGTGCTTTAGAGAAGGAGCTACTATCTTATGTGGATTGTCTCTCTTTTTTCCCCCCTAGTGAAAAAGCAAATGAAGTGAGGGATTCAGACAAGGTGAGTGGCACTTCTTCCGCAAACAAAGTTTTGACTCATTGTAGATACTCATTCTATATTTCATGTGAATTATTGCTCTTAAGGGTGAGGTAATACTCTAAAGATTCAGCAGGATAGAGTGTGACCTTGACCTGCCACACACCACCTCCCACATTCTGCATAGACTGCTGCCTGAACATTTCTGACAGCAACTTAGTGGTAGACAACGTTCCTCTAAAGTTATAAATCAGTCAAGAAGAAAAAAAATTCCTCAAAAAAAATTATGTAATAGAACAAATACCACAAATGAAAAATCTCCAGCCACTGAGGTGTGTGAGAATCTGAGTGGAAAGATGTATTTATAGAAACAGAATTTCAAGTAACTTTTCCTTTACTAAAAATACCATCCATCATGGCTACAACTACACTTCATCTATTAGGATTCTCACTTCTGAGAACCAGAAACTTGAGGAATATCCTTAAGGTAAACAAACTGCAATGAACAGAAATAATACAGTCCAGAGCCAACAATGGAACATGGAGGTTTTTTTAACTGCAAAAAAGCTCCTTCCTACATTTTATTATGGAGAATAAAACTTTTTGGTTGAAGTGTGGCTTTGCCTGAGTCTTTGTGCCAGGGGCAGCATATTATTGCACTGTCCCTAGAGCAAATTGTGACTTTGAGACTCCAGGCAGGGAAAAAAATCATGTGCCAGGTATAGGCCTGGTAGAGTATAATTGCCCCAACATAACAATGCTGGCAGATGGGTTGGAGAAGCTTTCATGGGCAGCAGAAGATAGTAGCTCTGTACAGTCTGCTCCAGCCCACACAATTACACATGGTATGAGTGACTGGTCTTAGGCTCTCATACTCTTTTGCCATGACTTGGCTCTCAGTTTGAGCAGGAACCAGATGGAAGTAGAAAAACTTTGCACAAACAGTATTTGACCAGCTTCAACTTAAGGAACATCCATCCATACAGCATACCTTCTTAAGGGAGGCTGAACTCCCCCACTCCTTTTGGAAAAGGTTCCAGAATAGAATCATAGGGTTAGGAGGGACCATAAGGGTCAACTAGTCTAACCAAGAGGCAGGATTTGTTATGTCTAAACCATCCAATACAGATGGCTATCCAGCCTCCTTTTGAAAACCTCCAGTGAAGAAGCTTCCAGAACCTCCCGAGGCAGTCTGTTCCATTGTCCTACTGTTCTTACAGTTGGGAAGTTTTCCCCTGTGATTTAATCTAAATCTGCTGTGCTGTAATTTGAAATCATTGCCTCTTGTCCTGCCCTCTGTGGCAAGAGAACAACTTTTATCCATTTTTTTTTTATGGTAGCCTTTTAAATATTTGAAGACCAGTATTATGCCCCCCCGCCTCCCTTCCAGTTTCTCTATGTCCTTTCTATACATTGCTGACCAAAACTGGACACAGTACTCCAGAGGCGTAATCAGTGCTGAGTTGAGCAGTACTATCACTTCCCGTGACTTGCATGCTATGCCACTGTTAATGCAACCTAAAATTGCATTTGCCTTTTTTTTTGGCAACACCATCTCATTGCTGACTCATGTTGAGGCTGTGATCCACCACAACTCCTTCTCAGCAATGATGCTGCCAAGCCAGTTTCCCCCCCATTCTGTATTTGTGCATTTGGGTTTTCTTTCCTAAGTGTAGCACCTTGCATTTGTCTTCATTGAATTTCATTTTATTATCTGTACCCCAGTTCTCCAATTTCTCAAGATCCCTCTGAATTTTAGCTCTATCCTCCAAACTTGATCAGTATGCTCTACCTACATCTAGGTCATTAATAAAGATGTTAAACAACACTGGACCCAGAACAGATCCCTGTGGAGCCCCCTTGAGACCTTCCTCCATTCTGACATCATTCCATTAATAGTTACTCTGTTTGCAGTAGTTTAACCAGTTATGTATCCACTTAATAGTAGTTCTGGCGATCCCACATTTCTCCAGCTTACTTATCAGAATGTCATGTATATTATGGTATATTATGTCCACTGCTTTCCTCCTATCGACCAAACCAGTTACCTTGTCAAAGAAAATCAAGCTGATTTGTTCTTGGTAAATCCAAGTACTGAGTCCAAAATGTGATTCCCTTCTGGAGGCCAAATCCAAACAATAATGCTTTATAAATGTATGGAGAAAGGATCCTGTCACAGCTTTGCAGATATCTGAAAGAAAAATACCTCTGAGATAGGCAATAACAGCAGCCTTGACATGGCTTTCCAGCTTCAGGCCAGCCAGGTCATATAAAAAAAAAAAAGGAGATCCACTTGGATCCTTGTGATAACCGCAATACCCAGAAAATTGTTAACAAAAGGAAAAAAGTTGGGAGCACTTTCCAAGCCTTTTACTGCACTCCAAATAGAACCCCCACGACCGTATGATGACATGACATGCTTATGAAGGTGTTCCTGGGATGAGCATGCATGTATGTGGGGAAAGTTGGCAGGATAGCAGGCCCATTAAGGTGGACTTCCAACATAATTATGGGGAGGAATCTCAAATGAGTTTGAAACATCACTATATTTTTGTAAATTTATTATAAGATGGGTCAGTCACTTGGGCCTGTAGCTTAGTCACTCTTCAAACCAAAGCCACAGCCACTAGGAAAATGACCTTGAATTTAAGAAACTTAAGTTCAGAGGAATCAGGTAGTTCAAAAGGAGCTTTTGTCAGGATCAATATCCCATGACACACGTTTTTTAATGGGAGCTTTGAAAAATGTCAAGCCCTCCATGAAACTGAAGAGGGTACAGAGATACTCGTTCATTTTTGGCCAGCTCATGATAGGTGGAACTACCAGCCACATGACCTGCATGGAGTATCTTTTAATCTGGTCTTAAAATAGAAAGTTGAGACATCAAAGTGAAAATCCTGTTAGAGGTATCTCCAGAGAAGCAGGTACATCATTTTCATTAACATATATAACAAACCCCTAGAACCCTGAGCAGGGGTATTCTGCTACCCAAGATCCATAAACCTGGAAATCCTGGATGCCCCATCTCAGGCATTGGCACCCTAATAGCAGGATTGTCTGGCTATGTAGACTCCCTCCTCAGGCCCTACGCTACCAGCACTCCTAGCTATCTTTGAGACAAAACTGACATCCTGAGGAAACTACAATCCATTGGTGATCTTCCTGAAAACACCTTCCTAGCCACTATGGTTGTAGAAGCCCTCTACACCAATATTCCACACAAAGACTGACTACAAGCCGTCAGGAACCGTATCTCCGATAATGTCACGGCAAACCTAGTGACTGAACTTTGACTTTGTCCTCACCCATAACTATTTCACATTTGGGGACAATGTATACCTTCAAATCAGTGGCACTGCTATGGGTACCCGCATGGACCCACAGTACGCCAACATTTTTATGGCGGGCTTAGAACAATGCTTGCTCAGCTCTCATCCCCTAATGCCCCTACTTGTGCTAACTGATGACATCTTCATCATCTGGACCCATGGAAAAGAAGCCCTTGAGGAATTCCACCATGATATCAACAACTTCCATCCCACCATCAACCTCAGCCTGGACCAGTCCACACAAGAGATCCACTTCCTGGACACTATGGTGCTAATAAGCGATGGTCACATAAACACCACCCTATACGGGAAACCTGCTGACCGCTCTACTTACCTACATGCCTCCAGCTTTTATCCTGACCACACCACACGATCCATCGTCTACAGTCAAGCTCTATGATACAACTGCATTTGCTCCAACCCCTCAGGCAGAGACAAACACCTGTAAGATCTCTTATCAAGCATTCTTACAACTACAGTACCCACCTGCTGAAGTGAAGAGACAGATTGAGAGAGCCAGAAGAGTATCCAGAAGCTGCCTACTACAGGTCAGGCCCAACAAAGGAAATAACGGAACGCCACTAGCCACCACCTTCTGCCCCCAACTAAAACCTCTCCAGCGCATCATCAAGGATCTGCAACCTGTCCTGAAGGACGACCCATCACTCTCACAGATCTTGGGAGACAGGCCAGTCCTTGCTTACAGACAGCCCCCCAACCTGAAGCAAATACTCACCGGCAACTACACTACAAAACCACTAACCCAGGAACCTATCCTTGCAACAAAGCCTGTTGCCAACTGTGTCCACATATCTATTCAGGGGACACCATCATAGGGCCTAATCACATCAGCCACACTATCAGAGGCTCGTTCACCTGCACATCTGCCAATGTGATATGTGCCAGCAATGCCCCTCTGCCATGTACATTGGCCAAACTGGACAGTCTCTACGTAAAAGAATCAATGGACACAAATCAGACATCAAGAATTATAACATTCAAAAAGCAGTCGGAGAACACTTCAATCTCTCTGGTCACTCGATTTCAGTCCTAAAAGTGGCAATACTTCAACAAAAAACACTTCAAAAACAGACTCCAACGAGAGACTGCTGAATTGGAATTAATTTGCAAACTGGATACAATTAACTTAGGCTTGAATAGAGAGTGGGAGTGGATGGGTCATTACGCAAAGTAAAACTATTTCCCCATGTTTATTTCTGCCCTCCCCACCAACTGTTCCTCAGACATTCTTGTCAACTGCTGGAAATGGCCCACCTTCGTCATCACTACAAAAGGTTTTATTTTCCTCTCCTGCTGATAATAGCTCACCTTACCTGCTTACTGTTGTTACAGTGTCTATGGTAACCCATTGTTTCATGTTCTCTATGTACATAAAATCTCCCCACTGTATTTTCCACTGCATGCATCCAATGAAGTGAGCTGTAGCTCACAAAAGCTTATGCTCAAATAAATTTGTTAGTCTAAGGTGCCACAAGTACTCTCTCTTTTTATGTATAGAAATTTATAATATTTATAAAAAGTAATTGTTTATATTTGCAACATGCCAGTGTGACACTTGCATCACAGATATGCGTTTTCATACTGTGCAAAGAAGCACTGTGGATATATAGAACCACCTCCCCTTCCATTCAGGATTGTATAAAAATCCTGTGTTATGTAATACACAGTAATTGTTTACATGGAAAATTAATATTAAGAAAATATTTGTCTTTTAATAAAGTTTAGAATCTGGAATCAGTTAAGATACCCTGGTTTCAGACAGATCCCAAGGGGTCCACAGACCACAGTTTAAGAATAAATGATTTAGGATATTAAATAGTGTGGAGTTATTTAATATTTAAATACCTGTATTTGTGACTGTAGCTCTGAAAAATGTAGGTCCTTTGTTGATACTACTGGTTCATCTTCTAAGGTACCTCTGAAAGATAGAGGATATGTTCCTTGGTTTACATAGTTCATATTTTGAGGCAATTACAAAATATTAGCATATATGGGCATATAAATTATAAATGTAATCATATCCGCTCTCTTGCTGAGAAGTTGTTCCCAACTTAAAAAATCCTCTAGTAAAACAGAGCTAAAATTAAAGCGGTCTGTTTAAATCAACTTAGGATGAAGAGGATGACGACGACAGTAGCGATAAAGAAGAAGGTGAAATGGATAGTGACGAGAAATATCAAGTGAAAGAACGCATAGCTAAGAAGTTGAGAAAAGATAAAAATGAAAATGTTAAGCTACCGTTTAAAGAAGAACCAGAAACAGAGAAGAAAACAACTAGCCGCAGGTAAGCAACATGCAAATTTTTCCTGATTTGAAATTTACAATAAGATGTTTAACTGCTCATCTTTAGCATTGCTTTTTACTATGCTGAAAGTTACATATATTTGAATTGCTGTAGTTTAAAAATTTGATTCTCCCTCCCCTTAAGAATTAATTGATTAACTTCAGTGATAAGCACATTTCTTAATTTTTCATCCAGCAGTTGAATTAAATGTTTGATTTACTGCAGGAATTGTGTTTGGGTAATTATATAATTTGTATTAATTTCGTGTGGGCTTTTGTTGTTCCCACATACAAAAATAAGATGGCTGTGTTTAAATCATGGGATTTGTAACTTTGCTGATGTCTTTCTGATGTAATAGTTTACTATTTGATTCACCATAGAGAGAGTGAATTCAGCTCAGCCTCTCTCAAACTGTGGGTCAGAACCCCAAAGGGGTCGTGACCATGTTTTAATGTGGTCTCCATGGCTGGCATTAGAGTTGCTGGAACCCAGTGTTGAAGCCAGATCCCCGCCATCCGGGGCCGAAGACAGAAGGCTTCAGCCTTGGGCGGCAGGGCTCAGGTTACAGGCCCTCCACCTGGGGCTGAAGCCCTTGGGCTTCGGCTTTGGCTCCTCACCTCGGGCGGCGGGGCTTAAGTGGGCTCAGGCTTCAGTTCCCCCTGCTGTGGTCGTCTAGTAATTTTTGTTGTGAGAAGGGGTCACAGTGCAATGAAGTTTGAGAACCGCTGAGAATGTGATGTAGTCAGAGATAATAGCATGTTGTAAAAAGTAGCAAGATAATCTAGGTGTATAATTAATCCACTTCATATGTGACAAAATTTTACAGGTTTTCTAGCTAAAAACTATTAAATATGAACTCTGGAAGTTTATCTTGTAACTGAAATGTTAAGCTGTAGTGGTCCCTATTGAGAAATATATGGGCTAAATATTAAAGGCCTGTTAGTCATCTGTTGAATCCTGTTCCTATCAAGTAGAAAGAAATATCTGAAGAGTATTCATATCTCCAGTAAACCAGATCATTAAGGCTCCAAATCTGTCACGGAGGATGCAGAAGTCAGATTCCATGACCTCTGAGAGTTCTGCAGCAGCCAGTGCGACTGACCCCAGCTGTACCAGCTGCTGCTGGAGTCGCCCTGGGGCTAGCTGCACTAGCCACTGCTCAAACAACGCCAGGCAGCTGGCCCTGGGGACCACCCGAGTAGCAGCTGTCCCTGAGACTGCCCAAGCAGTGGCCATGGAGACCACTGGAGCAGCAGCAGTCCTGAGGGCTGCCCTAGAGGTGGCTGGAGCAGCGGCCCTGGGGGTGACCAGAAACAGTTAGCCCCTGCTGCCAGAGCAGAGGCTAGCTGTTGGACACTGGGACCCCACAGAGCAGAGGCATCCAGAACTCCCGAGAGCAGCGGCCCCTGGGAGCTCCCCAGAGCAGCAGTGCCCTAAAATCAGCTAAGATTTAGTCAGGGGTATTTATAATAGAAGTCATGGACAAGTCAGAGTCCCTGAATTTCTGTTTATTGTACATGACTTTTACTAAAAACACCTGTGACTAAATCTTAGCCTTAGGGCTTGTCTTCACTACCGGGGAGATCAACCTGCTGCAATCGATGCAGCATGTGTTGATTTAGCAGGTCTAGAGAAGACCTGCTAAATCGATGGCAGAGCACTCTCTAGTTGACTCCAGTACTCCAGCTCCCCGAGAAGAGTAAGATAAGTCGACCGGAGGAGAGCATCTCCTGTCGACGCACCACAGTGAAGACACTGGGGTAAGTTGACCTAAGCTATGCCGACTCCAGCTACGTTATTCAGATAGCTGGAGTAGCGTAACTTAGGTCAACTTACCCCAGTAGTTAAGAAAAGCCCTCAGTTGTTATTTATCAGAACAAGTTATACATGTGCATGTATGTGTGTTTTTAAGCATCTGTGCCTGAGATGTACAGGGAGATGATATTATGCGTGGATAATATCAAACTTATTAGGAATTGTTTCAAAATACGTCAATAAATGTGTACTCTAAAGGTTCTTGACCAAATAATTTTCTCTCCACAAGTACTAATCAGCTATCATGGGACTATCTTATTTGTGTATTAAGTTGACTACAAATTAAAATTGTCCAAAAAGTGTCTTTTAGTTTAATTTTAAATTCCTTCAAATTTCACTGTTTTATGTGCTCTTAATGTAGGTTTTGAAATTAAAGTAAAAACTTACCCAGCCCTGCTACCAGAAAATTGTTGATGAGTGCAGACAATAGTTGGTTTTCCTCCTTCAGTTCAGCTTCCACTCTTAACAATGGTTCTTGTGGAGCTTTGAACAAGGTGTTCTCCTTTAACTCTCATTCTCATCCTGTCTCAATTGCTCCAAAGATTGTGAAGCCACTTTAAAAGTATTTTTTGTAGAACTAGCTACATCAGTGGGTGAAGTGAGCTTCCAATATAGCTATTTAAGTAACTTACCTTACTCTGTGGACAGCCAACATCACTTTCAAATGTAACACCTTAGGAAGAAGGGAACTACCAGAGCAAGAAAGCAGCCGTTCAAAAGTCATTCCTTCCCGCAATAGACACATCACTTCTAATGGAATTTCTTGGGCCACTAGGACTTTTTTTTCCCTCATAGAAGCTGGAAGTTGTATAGCTGACAGTGGCAGCCTGGGAGAGGGTAGGGAAAACAGGAAATAAAGATTCATTATACATTTGGACATTAAAATGAATTTAAAACATTCTAAATTGACAAAACAGTTCAAAATGTTTTTTCCTATTTTTTCTTAAATATTTATGAAGTGTTTTTCATAGTAGGTTATGTTCCATGAAATAGCAAAAACAATTTTTTTAAAACACATGGTAGAATTACAATTATTCATTGGGTTTTTTTGTTCAGTGACAGTCAATGTGTAATTGATTTACTTAAATAAAAAATTTGCATTCTTTTTGAACTAGAACAACCCAATTTAGCATTTTTTTTTAATATCCACATCAGAGAAAGTCAGCCTCCCATTAGTTGGGGAAAAAACCCACAAAACCTATGAAGATATCATGGTTTAACTCTCAAAAGTTCATTTAAGCTATAGATTTATTTTATATATTCATTTTATGTTAATTTGCTGCACATTTTCTGTAAAATTGTCCTGCATCAAAAGACTACCCAGTGAGACTGGTGTAAATTTTCTTACTTCACTAAAAGTGGGCCCTTCTCTCTTTCTTTTCAAATGCATGGCTTATAGGACATATAAACAAGGTCTGAAGATTTACACTCAGAACTTACTGAAGGTTGCTTTTAAAGCAGAAGTGCTGAATTCTCTTTCTTTCAGGAAAATTTGTCAAATTGACACACCTAGCTGATTCATTATTAAGCTCTCCAGCCTTATTATCTGTTCCACATTAAATAGCCATCCCAGAACTGGGAACATCAGAGGGAGTGTCTTTTCATTTTTCGGAAACAGCATCTCTTCAGGTATAGGGATGGCAAACAAAGAAGGTCTTTGGAATAGATATAAGGACACTTGGGAAGAATCTTTGTGTCCTATGTTTGGCCCCGGAGAGGTGCTTTACATACTGCGCGTGATTCTATCAGTTTTAAGCATTAGTGGCCATGGGTATGTGTGTACAGTTGTCATTACTGTCTTGTTTACTGTACCAGTAGCATTAAATTCTGAAATCTGTTATTTTCCAGCTGATAGGAATCTGACATTCTCGGACATGGAAATTAAATGCATGCCACTGTTTGATCCAAATTCACTTGTATTAACCTTAGGTCCCATTGTGATGATATGGTGAGCCCATTATCATGGTTGATGATTCTGTCTTGAAGAATGACTTCTTCATGTGAATGTATAGGAAATAAGTGATATGACAGTCTCATGAGATTTCTCTACCTAGTCTAGTCCAAGCTTCAGTTGTTTAGAGTAGGCAGTGCTGCCGGAGTTGTCTGTCAGCAAACAGGGCGTGGAATCAGCAGTACATGACTTCAGTGGGAGGTTCTAGTAGCATTTTAGTGGGCCAAGGAACATCTAGTCTCTATCACAGTTATTCATCTCATCAGAAATTTAAATATGCAAACAGAGTCTTTGAGCTTTTAAATTAATTTATTCAGAATAATGGCTTCTAAGTAGGGTAACCTTTTCAGCAGATCTAGTCAGTTGGGTCTGTCTTCTTGTTTCTTTTAATAAAAAATCCATTTGACAAGTCAGAAAGTGGAATAGAGAAAACAATGTGGAAACAATAGACACTTTCTGAAATTCATGGCACCAACATCCAAGGCACCACTCCCTGTAAATACAATTATACTCAGAATGGTGAAGCAAATTTTGGTTGCTTCAGTATGTGTCAGACCTTTGGTATATGAATCTTCTGACTTAGAAGACCATCCAATTCAACATTAGTGTTGAAGCATGAGGGGATTCTGTCAAGTTGTCTATATATTTGGTGTATGAAAGGGAAATGCCAAAGTCTCAGTCTTTCAGACTGTCATATCTAAGCTCCTAAGTTCAGAACAGCTGGTTACATCAAAAGCATACTTCCAGATAATAGAAAATGTCAGACTTGTGCATCAGGAATCAAATTCAATTTTAGAATTCCATCAAGTTGGCCTTAAAAATGTCAGGCCTCTGCTTGTTAAAGGCTTGAGAGGATCAGTTGGAGGTTTTATAGAGAGATCCCCATCTGGTCTAATGGTTCTTTAGACTAGTGAATGATTAAAATAATTTCTTTATGTAAGTTTGTTTTCATCCTGTAGGTGGAGCTCGGGTACTACACATTTATAAATAGAGTAGTTTCATTTATTTTTCATGCTTTTTATTTACATGGCATACAGCATGCAGCCACAGTACAAAAATAAGCAAAGTAATACAGAGATGCATTGGTTACCTATAGGAACAGATGATGTGGCCATGGGTAAAATAGTTTTAAAGTCCCAAAATTGTAGGAATAGTCCACTCATGTATATGAAATTTCTAGAAGGAAATCTGAAGATCTTCATATGACTGAAGATATATTAAATAGAATTTTTTCTCTATTCCAGCTCTGGTCATTAAAGATCTCATGGTGTTTTTTAAATGGGTAGAAGTGTGTAAGTTCCATATCCTGAGCCAAATGCTTTAATTCACATTCTAAAATTTTGTAATTGCTAAATAGGCGTTGCATGTTTGTTTCACCTGAAAGATGGCTGCATTTCTGTGGCAGCTGAAATGATTTCTCTGTATAGTTTCCAAATTTCTTGATAAAATTGCATAGCATTTTGCGGTTCTATAGGCTGAAAGGTACTGCCACAATGTATATCATCAATTTTACTGTCAACTAAGAGCTTAACATCCTTAGTAAGGCAATATTATGCTGCACAGCATCTATGAAATAGCTGTCGAAAGTGACTGGACAGTAAAGGAATGGGAAAAAATGTTTGAGATTACTGAATAATGACATCTGAAAATCAAATGGAAGGTCTCATGTTTTTGGAATTAACCACATAGATCTGAAAACTAGTGGTGGGATGGATGTTTCCTATTTCTGTTCTTAGTCATCTCCTGTAATCATTTTAGCTGCATGTTAAAAAAATTAAATGTCTATTTTCTTTTGTTTGGCTTATAACAGGGCCAGTATCTTTAGGTCTACAAGATGGTATTTTAATAATAGACCTTTGTAGCCATCTCATTGTTTCTTGTACTCTCCCATCTCTGTCTGTACCCATCCATTCTCTTGTCTTATACTTCGATTGTAAGCTCTTTCAGGCAGGAACCATCTTTTTGTTGTGTTTGTACAGCTCCTAGTACAATGGGGATCCTGGTCTATGACTAGGGCTCCTGCGTGCTAGGGTAATATTAATAGCACACAAGCCCTGCTCTAGGCTAGGACTATTTTAGAATCTACAAGATAAGCTATCTAAAAGCTTTGGTAGAATAAAGTAATATTTTTTTAATAAGTGTATACATTTAAGACACCATAATACTTTCTAAGAATTTGGATAAATCTTAAACACACTGGGCATGCCAGAAAGATCTCTTAGATTCATAGATACTAAGGTCAGAAGGGACCATTATGATCATCTAGTCTGACCACCTGCACAACGCAGGCCACAGAATTTCACCCACCCACTCCTGCGAAAAACTTCTCACCTATGTCTGAGCTATTGAAGTCCTCAAATCGTGGTTTAAAGGCTTCAAGGAGCAGAGAATCCTCCAGCAAGTGACTCGGGCCCCATGCTACAGAGGAAGGTGAAAAACCTCCAGGGCCTCTTCCAATCTGCCCTGGAGGAAAATTCCTTCCCGACCCCAAATATGGTGATCAGCTAAACCCTGAGCATATGGGCAAGATTCACCAGCGAGATACTACAGAAAATTCTTTCCTGGGTAACTCAGATCCCACCCCATCTAATATCCCATCACAGGCCATTGGGCCTATTTACCATGAATATTTAATTACCAAAACCATGTTACCCCATCGTATTATCTCCTCCATAAACTTAATCTTAAAGCCAGATAGATCTTTTGCCCCCACTGCTTCCCTTGGAAGGCTATTCCAAAACTTCACTCCTCTGATGGTTAGAAACCTTCGTCTAATTTCAAGTCTAAACTTCCCAATGACCAGTTTATATCCATTTGTTCTTGTGTCCACATTGGTACTGAGCTTAAATAATTCCTCTCCCTCTCTGGTATTTATCCCTCTGATATGTTTATAGAGAGCAATCATATCACCCCTCAACCTTCTTTTAGTTAGGCTAAACAAGCCAAGCTCCCTGAGTCTCCTTTCATAAGACAGGTTTTCCATTCCTCGGATCATCCTAGTAACCTCTCTCTGTACCTGTACTTCTCTTGAAGCCCCCTTGTGGGACGATCCTTTAATACTGCAATGTAAGGTAGCCGAAGTGAATTTCATGGAGGATCTTTTTGAATTGAATTATTTTAAATCCTTTAATTAAAGACCCAGTTTACTCTTCCTAAGGTTTTATCAATATCTATAAATACAACATTAGGTCATTTTTATTCCTAAAACACACTTACTTAGAAGTGATTCCCTGTTATAATTGAGACCTTATCACTTAGAATATACAATTAACATGACCCACATTAAAAACTATTTTTTAATCAAAATGTTGTGGGGTACCAAGTCAAATGCCTTAAAGAAATTTAAGTATATTACATATGATTGTCTCCTAAATAATATTGAATAGGAAAGTGACTGAGAAATTATTCTGAGCCAGAGGCTCTAATTACTGATTCAAAATGTAAAAGAAGTGATGCAACACTGATTCATTTTTGGAAGTAACTTCAATTATACAAACTCAGTTCTAATTAATACACTTGTTCAGACGTGTAAATGTGCATTTTCCTTAAACATATTGGAGAAAAATGTTAGGTGTAATACAGAAAACCTTAACTTCATACATTGAAATTGTGAATTCTTTAAAAAATGCTGGTAAAATATACAGCTAATAGTGAAAGAACACAAAGAAAAATGTCTTGGTTGTGTATCTCATTAAAATGATTGTACATCTTCTCATAAACTGAATGTTCTGCATAATCATTCATCCTGTGCAATTTTGTATATCACACAGCAATAGAAATGGGAAAAGTTCCCAACAGTATGTGAATGAATTTCACAAATTCTGTTATACAAACATAGGGAGTACAGTGAAATTAATGATTCCTAGTTGTAGCTGGAATCTCTCTAACCTCTAATGTAGTCCTTGCAAACAGGTTTAAATAAAGACACATTTATTTAATCCTTTCCTCCTAAAAATGCAAAAACTTGTTATGGGTATACCCTCAAAGATTCAGAGGTTCTTGGTCCTACATATTTAAGATTTTTATCAATGATGTGGATAAAAACATAAATTGAGGGAGTGGTAAGTAATGAAGAGTACAGGTCAACGATTCAGAGGAACTTGGATCCATTGGTAAATGGGAGTGCAAGCAAACAAAAAGGGTTTTAATAGGGCTAAATGTAAACATATATATTTAGGAACAAAATGTAGGCCATACTTACAGGAAGGAGAACTCTACCCAGGGAAGCAATGATTCTGAAAGTGATTTGGGGATTCAGATGGATAATAAGCTGAACATGAGTTCCCCATGTGATCCTGTGGGGCAGAATATCCTGAGGGTGCAACCCTCTGCTCAAAGCAGGACTGTGAGTGTTCGGACTCACCCGGCGGTGCCTTCTGCTGGTCGTCCTTGGGAATTAGCTTGATTTCCAACCCAGAGCACCCTCTGCAGGCCGGTGATCCGCCTTACCACTGGCCCCGGTCCCTCCCAGGACCCAGTGCCTATGCCTTGTGTGCTGCCCCCTGGCAGTACCCCCACTCCCTGGGTCTCCCCCACCCCAGGGAACCCTCACCCAGTATCCCCACATCACCTCAGTCTTGGCTACTGCCAGTCACCATCTAGCCTTGCACCCTGGGGCGGACTGCAGTGTATAAGCTAATGATCACAGGCAACAAGGGGTGTGGACGGGCTGCCTTTACCCACCCTCAGGCTTTCCCTCTGCAACCCTAATACCTATATGGGCGTGGGACCAGGCCCTGCAGCCTGGGGAGTTGCTGACCTAGGGCTTCCCAGGTCCTGAGGCCTTTCCCCAGCCCTGCTTCACTCTAGGTCCCCCAGGTGAGTTCCCCTGCAGCCAGGCCTCAGCCTCCACTTCCCTGTCCCTGTCTAACCAGAGAGACTCTGCCTGAGCATCTGGCTCCCAGCCTTTTTAAGGGTCAGCTGGGCCCTGATTGGAGCCTGGCCCAGCTGCGGCTACTTTCCCAATCAGCTCAGCTTCTAGCCCCCAGCCCTCTCCAAGTGCTGGCTTTTCAGCCCTTCAGGGCAAGAGCGGGTGACCACCTTGCTACAAGGACCAATCCCCAGCTAAATCATCCCAGCCAGGACTTTGTCAAGCCTGAGCTTAAAAACCTCCAAGGAAGGAGATTCTACCACCACCCAAGGTAACTCATTCCAGTGTTTCATCACCCTCTTAGTGAAAAATTTTTTCCTAATACCTAACCTAAACCTCCCCCACTGCCACTTGAGACCATTACTCTTTGTCCTGTCCTCTTCTACCACTGAGAATAGTCTAAAACCATCCTCTCTGGAACCACCTCTCAGGTAGTTGAAAGCAGCTATCAAATCCCCCCTCATTCTTCTCTTCTGCAGACTAAACAATCCCAGTTCCCTCAGCCTCTCCTCATAAGTCATGTGCTCCAGCCTCCTAATCATTTGTGTTGCCCTTCGCTGGACTTGTTCCAATTTTTCCACATCCTTCTTGTAGTGTGGGGCCCAAAACTGGACACAGTTCTCCCGATGAGGCCTCACCAATGCCGAATAGAGGGTGTCATGGACTCCCAGGTCGTGCCCACTCCTGGCCCAGTGTGGTCCGTGGGGGAAACCCCCCTTCAGTGAGACAACCCTTCTTGGGGGTCTACTCTCTCTCGGGGGTTAAGCCCCTCCACCTCCTGGAGCCGCACCTTTCTGAGCCTTAGTATACCTGTTTCTCGCCGTGGGCCCCCTCAGGGAGTCCACTCGTTCTGGACCCCCAGGGGCTGCACTCCCAAAGGGAATAATGCAACCCTGTTATCTAGACTGGAGTGACACTCAGCCAGCGTAAAACAGGTTTATTGAGCATTTGAACACAGCATAGGAAACTCTCAGGACCGTCAGGCCTGGCCTCCCTCAGCACAGCACATCCAAGTCTCCCCTGTGTCCATAGATTCATAGATTCATAGATATTTAGGTCAGAAGGGACCATTATGATCATCTAGTCTGACCTCCTGCACAATGCAGGCCACAGAATTTCACCCACCACTCCTAAAAAAGACCTCACACCTATATCTGTGCTATTGAAGTCCTCAAATTGTAGTTTGAAGACCTCAAGGAGCAGAGAATCCTCCAGCAAGTGACCCGTGCCCCATGCTACAGAGGAAGGCGAAAAACCTCCAGGGCCTTCCAATCTGCCCTGGAGGAAAATTCCTTCCCGACCCCAAATATGGCGATCAGCTAAACCCTGAGCATATGGGCAAGATTCATCAGCCAGATACTACAGAAAATTCTTTCCCGGGTAACTTGGATCTTACCCCATCTAAAAACCCATCACAGGCCATTGGGCCTATTTACCATGAATATTTAATTACCAAAACCATGTTATCCCATCATACCATCTCCTCCATAAACTTATCGAGTTTAATCTTAAAGCAAGATAGATCTTTTGCCCCCACTACTTCCCTCGGAAGGCTATTCCAAAACTTCACTCCTCTGATGGTTAGAAACCTTCGTCTAATTTCTAATCTAAATTTCCTAGTGGCCAGTTTATATCCATTTGTTCTTGTGTCCACATTGGTACTGAGTTTAAATAATTCCTCTCCCTCTCTGGTATTTATCCCTCTGATATATTTATAGAGAGCAATCATATCTCCCCTCAACTTTGTCTGTGTCCAGGTGGGCTCTGCCTGCTCTCTCTCTCCAGCCCAGAGCCCCCCTGCTTCCCAGCTGGGCATATGATATTACTGGTCCCAAGCCCCGCCTCTGTCCATTGTCTTCTCTCCAGGTAAACCGGGTTGCCTGGGCCTCCTCTCCCCTCTTCTGTCCTCTGGCCCCCTCTGGCTGGAACTGGCTGGTTAGGTCACCAGGGACCTCTCTTCACAGCCCATTGTCCTCCCACTGGCCAGAACTGGCTGTGACTCCTGAGCTGGGCCTCCGGATCCCCAGGTTCCCAGTCGTAGGGGTCTCCATTCTCCAGGCCATTGGCTGGGGTCCCAAATTCCCTCGCCGGTCCTCTGTAACAACAAACTCTCTCTCCCATCACCTCATTAGACCAGTAACATCCAGGGAAACTGAGTCCCACCCCCTCTGCATGCAAACCATTGGAAAAAAACAAGAAAATCCCCCGCTTAGTCACACAGGGGAATGACCACGTCCCTCGATCTGCTGGCAATGCTCCTACTTATACAGCCCAAAATGCCATTAGCCTTCTTGGCAACAAGGGCACACTGTTGACTCTCATCCAGCTTCTTGTCAACTGTAACCCCTAGGTCCTTTTCTGCAGAACTGCTGCCTAGCCGCTCGGTCCCTAGTCTGTAGCGGTGCATGGGATTCTTCCGTCCTAAGTGCAGGACTCTGCACTTGTGCTTGTTGAACCTCATCCGATTTCTTTTGGTCCAATCCTCTAATTTGTCTAGGTCCCTCTGTATCCTATCTCTACCTTCCAGCGCATCTACCACTCTTCCCAGTTTAATGTCATCTGCGAACTTTCTGAGGGTGCAATCTATGCCATCCTCCAAATCATTAATGAAGATATTGAACAAAACCAGCCCCAGAACCGACCCTTGGGGCAGTCTGCTTGATATCGGCTGCCAACTAGGCATGGAGCCATTGATCACTAGCCGTTGAGCCCGATGATCTAGCCAGCTTTCTATCTACCTTATAGTCCATTCATCCAGCCCATACTTCTTTAACTTGCTGGCAAGAATACTGTGGGAGACTGTATCAAAAGCTTTGCTAAAGTCAATAAGAATTGACATCCACTGCTTTCCACTCATCCACAGAGCCAGTTATCTCGTCATAGAAGGCAATTAGATTAGTCAGGCATGACTTGCCCTTGGTGAATCCATGCTGACTGTTCCTGATCACTTTCCTCTCCTCAAAGTGCTTCAAAATTGATTCTTTGAGGACCTGCTCCATGATTTTTCCAGGGACTGAGGTGAGGCTGACTGGCCTGTAGTTCCCAGGATCCTCCTCCTTCCCTTTTTTAAAGATGGGCACTACATTAGCCTTTTTCCAGTCATCCAGGACCTCCCCCGATCGCCATGAGTTTTGAAAGATAATGGCCAATGGCTCTGCAATCACATCTGCCAACTCCTTTAGCACCCTCAGATGCAGCGCATCTGATTCCATGGACTTTTGCTCCTCCAGCTTTTCTAAATAGTGCTGAACCACTTCTTTCTCCACAGAGGGCTGGTCACCTCCTCCCCATACTGTGCTGCCCAGTGCAGCAGTCTGGGAGCTGACCCTGTTCGTGAAGACAGAGGCAAAAAAAGCATTGAATACATTCGCTTTTTCCACATCCTCTGTCACTAGGTTGCCTCCCTCATTCAGTAAGGGGCCCACACTTTCCTTGACTTTCTTCTTGTTGCTAACATACCTGAAGAAACCCTTCTTGTTACTCCTAACATCCCTTGCTAGCTGCAACTCCAAGTGTGATTTGGCCTGTGGGGTGACTTATGCCACATTCTCAGGCAGGAAACAACACAAAATGCAAGTCGGAGATCTACCTGTATTCAGAGGAGGAATTCCACTTCTGCAGACTGGAGTGTGACACCATGGCTGATCTTTTGACATCCCTTTGCTACAGCAGCTCACAGACTCTTGGACAAGAGTGCCACTGGCCCTTTATCATGCATGGATGATCAGTGCCACCAGGGAGCTGAAAACTATGTCCATATAGAGTGGAAGCATCGGGGGAAAAGAGTCTAATACACTAAGTAAATTTAGGAGTCTATTGCTGCACATGTCTCCTTATCCACTTGATTGTAGATTCTGGACCAGGCTTCACAGACTACTCTCTGGTTCATCCACAGTTTTCCCAGCTGGGCACCAGCTTGGCCTGGTTTCCTCGCTATACTGTGACTGTGGGGCAGCATTGCAGACAATAACTTATGCAATGGAAGAATGTCCAACCTGTCATCTAGAAGGCATTTTACAATGCCGAGGCTAGCCTCCCTTGATATATAGGCTATTCTACTGTTACGGAACCGGAGCATAAAGCTCTGATGTCTATGTACAAGAGAAGAGCAAGTAAGACACTCCTATTCCAGAATAAGAGCAAATGCCATTTGCAGACTGTGAGAGGAAGCATTTCTTTATCCAGGAGTTGAATGCGTGAAGAGTATGGCACACTAGCTACAGTCTAGTTCATCCCTATTTACCCAGTTCATTATCATCTAATATAGCAAAAATAAGAATTAAGCTCCTTGGGAGAAGTTGCTACTGCCAATGTAGTGTAGCTGTAGAAGAATGCTACGTTGGAAGGGTTATTGTTGGACACTAAAGCAGCAAATCCTTATCAGTAATTTTTTTTTAAAAAAAAGCTCTTTTAATCAAATTGCACATGTGCTTTAATAAGTGACAGTAGTTAAAGAATTAATGTAACATTGAAATACATTTCTCTCTGTTCAATTTGATAAAATCTTCAGAGTCTAAACAGAGAAATGATAGAATTCTATATTTATCTCAGTAAGGATTGCCCTACATCAGTTTGTTTGCTCCTGCTGAGGTTGCAGATATTTAAGCTAACTCCTATCTGTTAGGTGCTTTGTCATATCTTATTAGTATTCTTTTTATATCCTATTTTACTGTTACGTTAAATCAGTAGTTATACTTTCAAAACAGTTATTAATAGAGTGAAAAAATCTCTCTCTTTATTGAATGATGCTTTGTGGGAAGAAAGTTTGATGTTAACTGAGGAACTGAGAACATTTTCCAGTCTGAAGAACAGTAAATCAGGCAAACCATATGTAGCTTCTATTCTGATGTAGCTTCTATTCTGTTTAGATTCTTATACAGTTTCAGCATCAAGGCACATTCTGGACATGTTTAGTCCTAGAACAAATAAAAACTATTAAATATGTTGGCTTTATTGTTAATTAAATATATAAACATTTGACTTAAAATTAAACAGATTTAAATTGATTGATTTTTATGTTTGTGAGCACACTGAAATTAATTAGCTACAGCTGTGTATAATGCAGGGCGATCCATGCAATTTTATCATTGGCCCTTTGTCCTCACCTCCAACTTTTGTCAAGTCCTTTCATGGGCAGAGATTACAAGAATGCCAGGTTTTGTGAAATTTACATCATCTGTATGATACTATTAAAACTACCAAATTCATGTCACACATAACCAGTAACAGATGGGAATATATGACTCCAGGAACATTGTATTACTATAAAAGATTAATGCATGAACTCAGTGTGACACTTGCCCAGCACTGCCTGTCACATTCTATCTTGTATTTTAGAATATTTCAGTTCTTTTCTGTTCCACTCTTCATTACTGTGGTGCCTGGAATTTTTCATTGCAACATTTTCTTATTTCTGCATACCTATATTAATATGTGACAACGTGGTACTTGCATTTCAGTGCTGTCAGTGAAAGTTTTGATTAAAACCAATTTAAAATGTTCGTGTTTGACACAAAATAAGAAGTGATATTCATCCCCTGTATGTGCTTCAAGAAATGCACATTTGATTTATGGTGTGAATAACTGTTAAAGATGTATCTTATTATGCTCCATTTATATGAATGAGTATTCTCTTAAATCCGAGATCCATGCATGCTCATACAACAGTAAGTGCACAATTTATTGACATTGTTCCTTTTTCCCCGCCTTGGGAAGAATGATTAAGTGCCAGTGACAACTTTTATGTGCTACCATTTTAACCAAACAAGTGTACAAAGGTATTTTAAACAGATTAGAAGTATGAGATTTTGTAATTACTGGTATATACACGGTTATAACTGTTTAGTCACTTACTGTAATAGAGAAAAGGCCAAGTGAGTTCAAAGATAAAAGTAATATAGTTTTCATCTTTCTAACTTCTCTGTTCCTGAAGGATATATTCACAGTCCATTGAATCCATGGGAATCTGTCTTTTGGCTTGAATGGGCATAGTAAACCAGGAGATAGTGGCGTTTCTATAGCAAAGAAGAAAAAAGATTAGGATTCCAGAAAATAATTTTTCAGTTGCTGGAAGTAATTGCTATAATAAACCAAAAATTATACAGTTACGACATCATAAATTTGTGTTCTTGGTCTCTGAGTGTACTCTTCTCTGCATTGAAAATAGGACAGTAACCACAGGGCTTTATCATGCATTTTGTAGAGAGGAGCACACATTTTTATCACCAAAAAATCACGCTTGGATTCTCCACAAAATTTCTGCCCTATTTCATTTGCTGCTCCATGATTGCTTTTCTTGTTAAGGTTTTATTTTTTATTTTTTCACATATTTTGCTTTATTGATAGGAGCGTGCTGCACTGTGCAGCATGTAAACAAATGAGAAGGCAAAGCTATTTTTGAACATTGTATCTTCCTTGCGTAACTCCACTGAAGTAATTATTTTGTAGAGAACATCTTGGAAATTTCCCTATATATTTAGTCAGTTTGAATTTGTAACAGAAGAGCTCTATGTCACGTATACTGTACTGTAAGTTTTTTATATTATGGAGCGTAAGCTATATATTCTCTCTCAGGGTGTGTCTACAAACCTCCCAGCTCGTGTCTAAAGACTTGGGGTAGCAGTGCTTGTGCTAGAAATCTAAGAATAGCGATGTAGATGGTGCTTTGAAGTTGTGACTTGGACTGGAGCTCATTGATTTAAAATGTCGCAGGAAAAAATTCAGAGCGTGAGCTCTAGCCCAAGCCACAACTTCAAAGCGCTTCCTACACAGCTATTATTAGCATGCTAGTGCAAGCACCGCTAGCCCAAGTTTGTCAACCCGTGCTGGGACGCTTGCTGGCATGGGCAGACTAGGCATACATTAAGAGGCTACCTCTGCCTCAACCTTAGACTGGGACACTGCAGTTGATAGACCACAGGGTGAAACTCATGTGAGCTGCGGACAGAATATTCTTGGTGGAAGGTTCTCTATGCTGAGATCAAGATGAGATCAAGTCTTATCACATTTAAGGTGCTTTGTGAGTAGGGTGACCAGATAGCAAGTGTGAAAAATCAGGATCGGGGCGGGTGGGGGGGGGGGGCAGGCCAATGGTGTCTATATAAGACAAAGCCCCACATATCAGAACTGTCCCTATAAAATCAGGACATCTGGTCACCCTATTTGTAAGGCTACCTCTTTATGGGAAAAGACTGCATGATAACAAATTGACAGAATGGCCTAGCAATGCTCTTCTGGATAACAGAATGTAAAGATTTAAGAACAAGGAGTTCTTTTACTGTTTCGCATTGTATATTAACAGTATATAACAGTTATGGATGGTAAGTAAAGAACAGCATATCCAATTGGAATTTAAAGGAGAATCTAAGCAGCAGTCTTTTGCACAAAAGATTAATATATTACAAAGATTCATCCTACCTTTCTGCCCCAATGAAGATTACCATTCTATTTCTGATAGGCCTCAGCCTCCCATGGTTTTTAGAACTAGCTAAGACTAAGTATACTTAAACCTCCTCTTTCAAGCATTTAGCCACTTATCCTTCAATTGTTAGTGTATTAGGATTCCTGTCATTTCTTTACCCCAGGATACAATGTAGATCCACTTCCCTCTTGGTTTGTAAAAGCCATTGGTGAGACAGTGGGCCCTTTGGAGATTGTCAGTATCTCATATAATCATAGAATCATAGAATATCAGGGTTGGAAGGGACCCCTGAAGGTCATCTAGTCCAACTCCCTGCTCGAAGCAGGACCAATTCCCAGTTAAATCATCCCAGCCAGGGCTTTGTCAAGCCTGACCTTAAAAACCTCTAAGGAAGGAGATTCTACCACCTCCCTAGGTAATCTCATAATTTTATGGTAGAGTGCCAGGTGTTCTGAAGGAGTCAGTAGTGAAGGTTCCACTCATGAAATTAACACAAGATGCTGACAATTATATCAACTTCAAACTGGTATTAATTATCCCATTTTGGGGAAAGATTATTGAGAAGGAGGCAAAGCAGGTATGGTAATATTTATAGTCTTCATATTTCCTTTACCCTCATCAATCTGGGTTTAGACCTCAAATTTATGAGATACAGAAAATGACCAATGCCATTTGTTTTATCTTCTAACTTTGGACAAAGACTGTGTCCACAATGATCCTATTAGATCTGTTTGTTGCCTTAGGTACAGGTGATTTGAGGTATGTTGACACACCTGCAGCCCTTAGCAGAAGCAGATGAAATTACTCCTTTTCATACAGAGGACCCAAAAGATTATTATGGTTTGTCCACCCCATGGATTCTCATTCAGGGTACAATATATTCTACCCTGTTTATGATACTAAGTATGTGTCTTTGGCCATGAGGAGAGTTAATAAGGAGATATGAACTGTGATATCTGTAGTATGCAGATGGTACTCAGCTGTATGTTTCCTTTATGTTTGATTTTTGCCTGCAGTGGGAATGGATGACTCAACATCTATAGAAACTTGGATGCAAAGTAACTGATGGAGGCTCAGTCCAGTTAAGAGAGATAATATTTGCAAGTTCAGGGAAGCATCTGAAAAAAATGGCTAGATTATCATCAGGCTCACTAACGGATCGTGTGATGCCATTTACTGTAAACTGGTTTTGCAGTCTAGGAGTCTTATAAGACACAAGGTTGCTATGGGATGTCCACGTAGCACCCATGCAAGAGTACATTTTTCCATCTGTACTTAGAATGCTACCTCTTGTTTCAAATGACAACCTTGCTACACCAAAATTTGTCCCCTAATTTTGTCACAAAATGCTGTACTCGGGGCTACGCTTTGAGAGCATTTAAAGATTGAAGCAAAACCAGAATGTGGTAACCTGCTTATTTTATGGATAGGTGTGTATTTGTACCATTATTATAGAACATAATACGTAGCTTTACATTGAGCGCACATAACATGAGTTCTCTGACTTACACTTCCCTCTTGTGTGCTTACCAGGTGGAATTCATGCTTGTTGGAACAAATTTTTAATGCCCTAAATATTTTAAGTTTGCATTACCTAAGATAACACATCTGTTGTTGTGCTACATTATCACAGTTGTGGTCAGCCAATGTGCCTGAGTTGGAGCTACTTGATGTAAAAGAGTAGAGCTGCTGGTATGACATTCTCTATGAGGGCCACTAGAGTCTGCAGTGTGCTTGTCTGTGCTGATGCATCGCAGGCTGGATTTCTTAATCCTCTGAATCTTCTGGACACATTGGAAATTAATTAATTTTTCTGTGGCATTTGGGAAGAGGATGGAATGAGAATTAAATGGGATTATTCATTGGCTTCGTATGATTAAGTTTTGGGCTGGGTCAGATGGTGGTAGTATAAGCAAGGGGGCTGTGGATTTAAGTAAGATAATGTGATTTTTGTGAAGTCTTAAGTTTTGTAGGAAGCCTTGGAGCTTGGTATGGGAATTCTTATTTATGTTCCATTAATCTAAATTAGTATATACTGTACACATATGCAGTTATGTGACTACGCATTGTAATAGGAAGAGAGTCTGAGACATAAATCCTTGGATCAGAAGCCTGCTATGATGCTTGGGCTAAAGTAGTAGTCAAAGCTTTACTGATATAAAGGAAAGACAAGCTGTGAGCAAGATGCAGGACCTACTCATGGAATCTGGCAAGAACAGGGCTGATATTGGAGAAATACACATTCCTAAGCAGTGCTAGGCACTGAGTACTCACACAAACCCATCCTGATATCAAGTGGTACCAGAACTTCCCAATATCAAGGATGATACAAAAACATTCCCCAAGGATAATAGGAACACACTGACACACACACATATATATATATATACACACACACACCCTCGCCCCCGCTAAAAGATAAGGTCAGGATGACAGTACGTAATAGAGATGTTTTAATCCAACCAACATGTACAAGGTGCTGGGTAATAACTAGCCATGTCAGGGGGCAGTAACTAACAATGTCAGAGGGGCAGTACGTAACCTTTTTGTATCTGGGTACAAAAATGTATCTCAGAGGGAATGTTTTTGTCTAACCTAAGGAGGAATGGAAAGTCCTGACATTCACTGAGCTGGACCATTGTTACGGGCATACATGTAGTAGGGGTCCAGTAGAGTCTGCAGGATACTGGTACCATGCTTTGTCAACAATAAACTTGTCCTGGTGCCTTCGTACCTTGATGGATCTTGTGGTCATTGGGTGGTTTGCTTGAGGTCTGCTGTGCCGGCTGTCTGTGCAGAGCTGGGGCAGCACACAGGGAGAACACAAAGAGAGCACACACACACAGTTGAATGTCTAACTACAAGCATGTGCTGATAGGAATTACTGATATCATTAACATCTCTTTGCTTTTATTTTTTTTAAAAAACCCTCAAATCCTACAAAATGTGTGCATAGCTAGTCTATGTAACCACATAATCCTATAATTGTTACCCTCATCCTCCACACTCATCCTCATTGGTTTTTACATCCACTTTTTGTTTAATTTAGATTTAAGATCTTCAGGCAGGAATAGTTGCTTAAGTATTTTTACAGTGCCTAGCCTGATCCTAACTGGAGAATCCCATCTCGGTGCCACGGTAATATAAAAATGTAAAACAACAAATAGGTTCACTTTGGGGATAAAAGAAGGCGAAAGTGATTCCAGCCTCTACGGCATCATGGAATTAAAGACTGTTTCATAATACATATGCACAAGGGGGCTGAATAAAGGTTGCACAGGTAACCTTATTTTTGCCAATTCTTAATTTGTGAGTGCTTGACTTTGCAACCTTGCTAATGTTCTTTTTAATGTAGTTTTTTGTATGTAATTTCCTAGGTTTTTGTAAAACGTGTTGACACTCGCATAGCTCACCAGCAGGGTCAGAACTTTAGAACCATTGCACAGACCTCTGCAACCACAGCTCATGGAGTAGCTGATAACAATGGTAGGTTGTCATCCTCTGTGTGGACAGGTACTAGACACACACTTTGGCAATGAGTTTCACAGATATTTGCTGACATCAGGATAAAGGTGAGACTCAGGAATCTTGGGTTCCATTCCAGACTCTGGAGAGAAATGTGCTCTAGTGGACTCAGACTTTTCTGCTTGTTTCCCTTAAGCTTGACCCCTTCCACCTGTCCCTGTTCCAGTGCTGTGTCTTCAACACTCTGGCTTTTTGTCCCAGTCCTAGTCTTCCTATCTGGGCTTGATGCCCAATACCCAACTCCCTCCCCACACCTGTCCTAATCTCCATATCCAGACAGTCCCAGGTCCCCCTTCCAATCCGTCTTTCTCTTCCTCCCCTCCATCCCTCTGTTTCCCATTCTTCATCTGCTGCTCCCAGCTCCTCATCCAATATCAGTCTCCTGCCTCTGGCTTCTTATCCTTCCTAGTCTCCTACCTCTCTGGCTTCTTGTCTCAATCTCTTTGCCTAGCCTGTCTCACTTCTCCCCTACAACCCAGCTCCTTCTCAGATCTGTTTCCCCTCCCCTCATCCTCTCCCATTGGTTCCTAATCCCAGCCTGTCCCAGTCTCCTTGTCTAGCCAGTCCTAGTCTCTCCCCATCTTCTTCTCCAATCTCAGTGATTTCTCCCACCACCAGCCACCTTGCTCCCTGCCCATCCCCCTCTCTGCTCCCAGTCTTCTTGCTCAGCCAGTCCCAGTTTCTCTCCCCACTCCAGTTCTGCCAGACTCCTTGTCCCAATATAGTCCTTTCCCTCTGGTCTGGCTTTTGTCCCATCTTCATTCAAATTGCTTCATGCTGCCTGGGTGCTTGCAGCCTGGAGCGGCCATTACAGTAAAAGTGTGGTTTCGCTCCTCTAACCCTGAGTTGGAGCATGCTTAATCATTCTGTGAGGATGATGCATCACAGTCCTATCCACACATAGTAGTTGTAATGGGCTGGAACATGTTCAGTTACTTTGCGGGAATGGTTCATGTGCAGCCTGGTCAGAACTGTGAGAGTCTCGAGTGCGATGAGTGAGGAAGAAATCTTTAAAGATCTTAGCTAAGCTTTAGCAAGCTAGACCATATACCGACTGCTGTTTTTCTATGTCTTATAATTTGGCCATATTTGGGTGGATTTTTATGGGGACAGCAAAAGGCACATCACTGACACACAGGCCACCCTATCCAAAGCTTAGAAGTCCTACAGCTGTTCAAAGAAAAGCTTGCCAGAATTTTTTAACCTGGGGAAAACCACCTATTTTTCCCAACTCTCACATTTCTGGAAATGATTGAATTGTTTTGGCTGAAGTTTTCCAAAAACTTTAGCCTGAAGCAGACATCCAACATGGGAAATTTCAGCCCAAATGGTTAAAGTTTGGTAACATTTTATAAGCAACTGAAAACAGGGGCTTGTAATGGGAAGTGTTGGGCAACCTTATTACTTAGGCGGTGCTAGCAGTCCCATCTACAATAAGTAAATTATGTGCACTACTGATCAAATTCTCAGACCAACCTTAACAGTTCTCTCCTTTTGCTACCAGAAATCTTCAGATAAAATTATTTCAATCACAATTTTGCACCCACAATTACTTATGGATCCAGTTACTGTCACTTGAAGATGTATTTGATGTATTCTATTTTCATATTCGTGTGCATGTGTTATACTGTAAATGATTCATCATATGGTAGATGTGAGTTCAACATAATTTTAACCAATATTTTTCATTTATAAATCATGTGTCAACCCCAGGTATATAAAACCAGTTAAATTATTGGCCCGGGCTTGCAAGCACTTACATAAACAGTTCCACTAACTCAGTGAAATTATTTATGTGAATAAAAATTTGTAGAAACGGGCACCAAATCCTTCCAGTACCTTTGAAATCTGCCACTTCTGACTTGGAATTTGACGGTCAATCAGTATGATGTAAAACAAAGGAGAGGAGGGAACATTTTGGCCAGTGACATAAAGGGCAACAACCTTATTCTCATAAAATAGTCTCAGGATGTTTTTAACTTCCATCATAAATAGGACTATGCTTTTCAAATCTCATCCAAAAGACCCCTTCAGAGTAAACTTAGATACTGAAACTGAGCTCTATTTAGAAGAATGAAGGACTGTCAAACCTGATTAGATTAGAACCTCAATTGGCATTCCGAACATTATGCTATTTTTTTAATTTTAACAAATGTTTAGCCATCTAATCAGAGTTCTGCTATCTTATGTCTTTTCAATCTTCCCCTTTTATGTATCATCTAAATGAAATCCTATATTGACACTAAAGGCATTTTTTGTTGATAGACTTTATTTGATTTAATTTAGAAAAAGAACACCTGTTTTTCAGTGTGTAGTGAATTCAAGGTCACTAACTGCAGGCTAAGTAAAGTTCATTACAGGAAGCTGTGATGTTTGATTTAGCTACATGTTTCAAAATTCCTCCACTTCTCCTTTAAAAACTCTTGGTTCAGTTACTTATTAATCATATAAAAGTGGTTCTCTTTCAAACCATTTTGGAACTGGGGAGGAAGATTCTTCTGTTTCCTGGGGTCAAAATCACTTCTTAAGCAACATATAAGTTTGAGTTGTTGAACCTATTCCTTTTTAAATTTTAATTTGCATCTTTAATATTTTGTTTGAGAAATTGAATACTAGAGAATTATGTAACTAAAATGTAGGAAAAAAAGATTGCTTCTGAACAGATATTAGATATACTTGATTTATTTTTTTTAACAAGAACATCTACTTAGTTTAAGGATTGCATGATTGATTCATTTCGTCAAGATACTGTAGACTTTCTGTATTCTTTACCTTATTAAAATTCATTTTAAAAATCCCAGACATATTCTCTTTGTAGAGTTAATGATTGGCAGTGACTTAAAAGCAGACGATAGTATATTAAACACAAGCACAGATTGTTTAGGCACAAAAACTGTATCCCGGCACTGAGATTTTTCTTGGCTCAGCATCAAAGCATGTTAATAGGTATAGTGTTAGCCTGGGACAAAGACTGGACTGTTACTGTGGTATATTTCATCCTGCTGTTACTTGGCAAGAGTCAGTGTATTTTTAGGTGAAGTTTGTGTATGCACTTGTCTAGTCACCTGGAAAAAGGATGCTTAGGTGACCCGTGAAAATGCAGTTAGTGTGATGGAAGGTGAGAATGTGTAATCCTTATTATATAGTGGATTGTTAGCACTGTATTGAGGGCAAGGTATCATTTCAAGTACTAGAGTGCTCTCAGTTGTTTAGCTGCACATGTGATTTTTGTAACGTAGTGGGAAAGATTTAGCAGTGGTATAGTAATGCACTTTGTAATTGCAAAATGTTTATGCTCCATTTCCTTCATTTCTTTCAATTGAGTTGAGTAGCATGGGAAGAAAGACATTTTGAAGCTGTATATTTCTACCATAGAGTTCATTTTCTGTAAGTATGAACAGTATATCTTAAAGTAGAGTTATGGTCAGAGATGACTATCTAATGTAAAAAAAGTATACTTCCTTTACTCAACGGATTTGATGCCTGTGTCTAGACAGTCATGTCACAGCTTAATCTACTATATTTTTATTTTACACTCCTTACCGCACTGAAGAGCTAACATAGCTATATAAGCGTTATTGGGATTCTATTCTATCTCACTTTGTCACTGCACAAGTTTAAACTAAGAGGTGATTATTAAATTTCAGTTGTAGAATATTTATTACTGGTAACGATGCATGGTTAAAAAGGGCACAGCTTAATTTGTGGTTGAAAGGTTAAGTTAGGTTAAGTTTGCAGTGCTGGCAGTTAGAAAAAAATCTTTAACTGAGCAGATTTGTTTTGGAAGTCATTCCAATAATAAACTTGGATTTCCCCTCTGCCATTTTTTTCAGATATTTTTCAGAGTATACTGTTACTGCATTTAAAAATTTGTACGGTACAGTGACATACTGTATATGTGGTAGTGTTGTCAAAATGATAAATTGCTGAGCCACATCATAAATTGTATTTATCATTCGTGTTTGACTCTGTTCATTGAATTCTCTTCCCTGGGACTATTTCTAATATTCCTAAATTTTTATTCTAATCTAAGGTAATTCTAAATCATCTATTACCTTAGTATATTGTGCTGAAAAAATAATCAAAAATATTTTCCTCTTTCCAGTTCTTCTGGTTAGCATGTTGTGCGATAAGTTTGTCTGTACAGAGGTTTTTGCACAGTCCTTTTAATCTAGTATCCTGTCTCTGACAGTGGTCTTCACCAGATGTTTCAGAAGGTGTAAGAACTGTCAAAGGAGGCAAATATGGGATTATCTGGCCCACACATAGACCTCATCCTGATTGCTAGTAGATGGTGGCTTAGGCCTGGAGCATGAGTCTTATATCCCTTTTACAAAACTTTAGTTATCATGAATTATGATAATTCTGGATATTCTTGATATCCATATCCATATTCAGTCCCTTTTAAAAATCTCATTAAGTTCTTGGCCTCAGTGGTTTCCTTGAGCGATGAATTCACACAATTTAATTACACACAGTTTAAAAATAAATAAATCCTTATCTGTTTTGAATTTCCAACCTTTCTGTTTAATTGAATTTCCCTTTTTTCTTGTGTTGAGACGTGAACAGAAGCTTCCAATTTACCTTCTTTTTACCATTCATTATTTTATGCACACTCCTGTTATAAACTAAACCATCATATTATTTTCAATCTATCTTCATATGAGTTTTTTCCAGCCACTTGTTCATTCTTGTTGTCCCCTGAACCACCTGTACTTCTGCAATATTCTTTTTGAGATGGGGTGACCAGTACTGCACAAGAGTATTCCAGGTGCAGCTGCACCATGGATTTATATAAAGGCTCTATTATCTTCTCCATGTTATTCCCCTTCTTGTTCCTTATGCAATTTAAGATGTTTGCTTTTGAGACTGCAGCTGCACATTGATCAGAGATCTTTGTTAAGTTGTCTACAATAACATCCACACTTTTTTCAGTTTGAGGGGATGAGTATGGTTAACAGGTGTCGTTTTTGGGGAAAGGCTTAATCAAAATGAATACACTAGTTGCCATTTTTAAAAAGACAGTTCCCCCTCCACTCCTTTCTGTTTAATTATGAAATCTCTAATCCCCTGCAAAAAAAAAAATTACAGATCAGGACAAACAATATTCAGTCCTGAATTAGTATTGGATTAAGATGCTCAGATATCACCATGATGTGTATGGTATAAACGCCTACATAGAAAAAGGTGGAAAGTCAATTAACCTGTGATCCATCAAGGACTAGAAATTGAAGTTTTATACACATGGGAGATACCCAATTTACCAATGGGATGCAAGACACTTGTTTCTAGGTCTCAGAATTTCAGACTTTTAAAGTTATGACATTTTAATGTATTGTAAGCTATATTAGGTCATTTTAGACCCAATTATTTTTTCTGTTCCTGAGAGGTCTGTACAGTTAGATTCAGATTCCAAAGGAATTTGAGACTATGAGTCACCAATGTGATGTGGCTGTGAAAAAGGCAAATAAAATCCTAGGATATATCAACAAGGTATTTCCAGTGGAGTAAGGGAAGTCTTAATGCCATTGTACAAGACACTAGCAAGACCTCATCTAGAGGACTGTGTACAGTTCTGGTCCCCTGTGTTCAAGAAAGATTAATTCCTACTGGAACAGATGCAGAGAAGAGCTACTAGGATGATCGGGGGAATGGAGAGCCTATCTTATGAGAAGAGACTAAAAGAGCTTGGCTTGTTTAGCTTAGCAAAATAAAGGCTTAGGGGGAGTATGACTGCTCTCTCTAAATATATCAGGAGAGTAAATATCAGGCTTGAATAAAGACTGGGAGTGAATGTGTCATTACACAAAGTAAAACTATTTCCCCTTGTTTATTTCCCCTCCTACTGTTCTTGTAAAGTGCTGGAAATGGCCCACCTTGATTATCACGACAAAAGGTTTCCCCCTTCCCACGTCTCCCTTCCCCCACCCCCCCCCTCCCCCCGTAATAGCTCACCTTTCCTGATCACTGTTGTTACAGTCTGTATGGTAACACCCATTGTTTCATGTTCTCTGTGTATATAAAATCTCCCCACTATATTTTCCACTGTATGCATCCGATGAAGTGAGCTGTAGCTCACGAAAGCTTATCTCTAATAAATTTGTTAGTCTCTAAGGTGCCACAAGTACTCCTTTTCTTTTTATCAGGGAGGCAGAAGAGCTATTTAAGCTAAAGGACAACGTTGGCACAAGAACAAATGGGTATAAACTGGCCATGAATAAATTTAGGCTGGAAACTAGAAGGTTTCTAACCATCAGATCAGTGAGGTTCAGCATTCAAATAGGAGTAATGAGGGCAAGAGACCTAACCAGTTTTAAGATGAAGCTTGGTAAATTTATGAACAGGATATATGACGAGGTGGGACTGGGCTTGATGACCCAAGAGGTCCCTTCCATACCTATGTTCTTATGAGCTGGTTTTATAAGTGCAGGGGATACAAAAAGTGGTCACAAAAGAACTCAAAATACGATTGTTGGTGTATATACGTTAAATATGTGGTGCACACAACACATGGAGTGATATAAAATGTTTTTTTGGCACTCACTTGTTACTCCATTGTTCATAAAGGATAAAATATTTAGTAGACGTTTCTCAACTTAAGTTGAAATTCCTCTTACTTGTTTTCTCGCAAAACTTAATTTCCATTTTTGATAATGATGTTTGGTAGAGCTCAGTTTTGGCCATTTGAATTGTAGAAGTAAGAAAATATTGTGGTTTTCACAAATCTGAGAAGATCTTCCAAAGATCTGAGAACATCTTTGGAGCTTTAACTGTAACTTAAAAACTTCATAAACAAGTTATCCTTAACACTTGCTAAGAATTTGATCTTCAGTGATGTATGCCTTAGAGGTATTTGAAGCTGTTTGATTAAGATGTTACAGAGCTGTGTTTCTTAATGTATGGATGCATGAGACTCGAGGGGTACATGTGCTAGCTATTGATATTAACATGCCTGTACTTCCATGTTTTGGAGATAACCATCTGCAATGAAAGGCTGAGTGGGAGGGATGGGCAGCTTCAGCAACGCTCCTCATTGTGACTAGAGTGATTTAAAAATGCCAGTTCTCTGTTTTGCTGCATTTGTTGCAGAATCAACTAAACTTTTGCTGAAACACAAGCAAGTTTTTGTTGTAAACCAGACCTGCCAGGCAGATTGCCCCAAGGCCAGGGAGCTCAGTGCTTCCAGGGATAAATAAATTTGAAAGTTTTCCATAATACTAGAAAGAATTCTGCTGGAAGATATTTATATTCTTAGTTTCATGAGATTTTTCTGTTTGTCAGATTAAAATGGTTGATCCTTCGTCTTGTGGCACATTACCTCTGCTTAATGATTTGTCAGATTTTAAGTGTATTATTCTTATTATAGTTATTCCTTAAATTTGACAACCATTCCTATTTTCCATTGCTTAAAGGCAGACTTTTTGTGACTAAATAGTTGACGTTCTATCTAGAGTGACTGACTGATCAACTGCATACTACATTTTAAAAATGATATTTTTCATCCAGAGCTTCTTCCAGAGGTGGTAATTGAATACTTACAGTTGCAGTAATTTTTTTGTCTATTTTTCATTGGTATCCTTTGAAGATCATAATAAAAGAGATTGTGCTACCAGAAATATATCAGGGATCGTAGTCACCCTGAGGGTATTCCTTTCCTTTAAGGTTTCCTAGAGGAACATTTGAGTTAATTGTAATTTATCTATTTTACTTCCTGGACAGTATTTGTACATATTGTATACATTCTGAACTTTCTTCTGGCTGTGCCAGATACTTCTTCAGAAGTACTTATTTATCTTCTGTTTTCCTGGTATTTCTGGCAAATGGAGGTCTCCAGTTTTTGTTGAGAAAGAAGTTACTACTTCTAACTTAAAAATGCAACTTCAGCTTTATAGCAAAAAATTAAAATATTGGAAAAAATGAGCAATGGTATTTTGTAGCACAGTAAATACAGATAATACTAGTAACTGAAAGCCCATACTGTTTCACAGATGTGGCATTTTGGCCAGACAATCCACCATTTGTGTAGTCTTCCTCATACAACCAATGAAATGGTTGTATGCAAATTAGCTGTAATGTAAGTGCGGTGATTTATTGAGTTACCTCTGATATCACAATGGTCTAGGACTCTTGGCATGGCATAGACGTATGCCTTGCTGTCACACTGGTATAATCTGTAAAGTCAAAGTGGCTGAGAACTTGGATGATAACAGACTATAAATCCCAGTGATGATTGAGCCTGGTGATACTTTAGAATAAAAAGAGCTTACAGCCATGCTTGTAGCTGTTTTTCCATCGCTAGACTTCAGAGTTTTACACAAACAGGTGACAATCTTGGAATATTATTATATAGATACCACACAAACCCATGCTCTTATAAGCAAAGACACTGTAAAATTTCTAACCTCCATTGATAATGTATATAAGAACTAGAAACCAAGGTACATGACTTTTATGTTTTAAACTCTCATAAAGGATTTTAGTCATGAAGTTACACCATATGACCTTATTTACAGATTAGCATGCTGTGCCTAATTTGCTGAAAAAGGCTTTGCAAAACCAGAAAAGGGCAAGTCTTTCAGAGCAACTTTATTTGAGTTTTGCTCACTTATTTTCCCCTTCAAACTTTAGGGGTAGGGGAGAGAAAAATGGTTCAGCACCATTTCCTCAAATCTGTGAACTTTCAGACTGTTTTGGCTTGGGAATTAACATTTTAAATGATCCTTTTTTTGACCCATTTAATTTGATGTGTAACTCTCATCACAATTTTTGTAAATGCTCATTTTGATTCATTGTGGCCTTGGAAATTTCAATGATTTTGGCAGTAAATGGGTTAATCCACACTGTTTGACAACTTTGCAAGTTGAATAACAGTAAAGCATACCATAGTCACAGTTGGATAATTTCACAGCGAAATCACTTTTTAATGAGAAGTATATCAGCAGTGCAGAGCTTTTGAAGTTCTTCTTATGTTTGGCTGATAAGCAGCCATACTGAGCTCATTGATGGAAAAGCATCCTTTTCTGAGCAAGACTCATATTAAAGACTGGAAGTCACAGTTACGTCATTGCTTGGTTAATTGGCTGCACCTGTCACTTGTTAACTGCCATAATCCAATAGTCTCTGAACCACGTGTTGAAAGGTCAGGAGGATCAGGAAAGAGCTCAGTTTACTGAGGAAAATTGTTAGATGTAGTCCTAGTTTGGCAACCCGTTGTACATGTTAAATTCAAATTTTCAGATCATGAGCATCTCAAAAAAAAAAAAAAGATTGCAAATAACTTTGAAGAAAATAAAAGTATGCCGTTTCCCCCCTATAATGTATTATTCAACTAAAATAATGACTAATTGTATAATTATTTATAAAATGTTGAATTTTAATTTAGATTTATTTTTTCACATTTGTTACAAAATGCAATGATATTTTACAATTAGTTATGTTAGTTAAAATAGCATTCATATTTTTAAATTATGTTTGGAACTAATTTAATATTTTTATAGAGATCTGTTATTCTGTAATACAGAATCAGTTTAAACTTATTTTGCTGAAACTTGGTCGGTCTTGATTTATATCAATATCTATATATCACTTCCATATCATTCAAGAAATCTGGCATACTTGGGATAAGCAAAGATGGTTCTATGCCATCTTTTATACTCCTATCCACCTAATTGTGGGTCTAGATTGTTAATATAATTAGATACCTACATTACATTAGGTATCTAATTACATTAGAATTAAACATTAGGAGCAAAATTTGGACATTATCTCTTACTATTTGTGTTGATGCTGCCACTTATTTTGCATAGTTAAACTTCATTTGTTTTGGTGATGATTTTAATCTCTATTGTTCTGTTATCTTTCTAAAATAAGTAGAATTTTGTATCTTTTTTGAAAAAATTAATTTTTACGTAACTTCTTATGAATATTGAAAGTAGCACAGACTGTATATTGGGCTGACCAAATTCAGATAAACTTGTGTTTTCTGTATCTTTTATGCTGTTTATGTGGAACAAGTTATCTAATTTAAACAGTTCAGAAAGGTTAATTAATATAAAATGTCATTGTGGAAATTATTTTCAAGGGCAGTTTTGAGATGTTGCTGCATCAGTTAGCAGGCACAATATGTAACTTGTAGAGAATAGAACAGGCCAGGCTTTACAATCAGTAGCGTTTTCTGATATTTGTATAGTTGATTAATACATTTTGAAAATTTAAAAGTTCTTCAAAACCATTGCAAGAGTTGCTACCCCCCAGTTCATGATCAGGAAGAGATTCATTGCTAGGTTATATTTAAGAAGTTGTGTCAAGTTCTGTTGTTACGTACAGTTTATGTGGAAGAGACTCTGAAATTTTAACAGGTGCAGAATTTAGGCACATTATTATATTTCAGTATTATGCCTTAACTGTAGAAATAAAAACTCTACATTTATTAATGAAAATGACATATGGACATCCCCTTTTTCTGGTACTCCACAACAGTAATACTACATCAGTTACTTCTCTGCAAAAGCCTCCTGCAAAGGGGCAGTTGCAACTTCTTGTTTGATTAAAATTCTTCCTCTCATACCAGCTCCCTTGTCATGAGAATGGTCATACTGGGTCAGACCAAAGGTCAATCTAACTCCGTATCCTGTTTTCCGACAGTGGCCAATGCCAGGTGCCCCAGAGGGAATGAACAGAACAGGTAATCATCAAGTGATCCATCCCGTCACTCATTCCCAGCTTCTGGCAAACAGAGCCTAGGGACTCTTAATATATAGTATAAGCTCCCTTGGCTCTTGTTACAAACATCGTTTTGTCTTCTGTAAAGGAAAATTTGTAACTTTCCTTACCCACTTCAGTGGGCTTTTTCTACTTGCATGGTCACATGTCATTGCACTTTGTATTACATTCATTGTGCTACTTGGAGGAATTCAGTGCCAAAAAATTAAAAAATTTTGTGCACAATATTTTAAAATTCTGCAAACTTCTGCATATTTTATTTCTCAAAATAACAATGTAATCATGCCAGTTTCAATTATTTTGGTAATTTATTTGAAAATACTTGTCAGCAACTATGTGTGTAACAATACATACAACAAAATTGATTCAGGAAATGTTTTTTGACAATAGATTCCTTACAGGTATATTAATACAGAACTTTGAGTAATAATTCATTTAAACTACAATACGGAATTGTATTTCCCACACCCCTGAGAATCAGTGCAAAGGCTGATCGACAAAGGAGAGTCAAAGATAACGGAGGAGCTGAGCGAGAAGGAAGTAATTGCTGGGAAGGAGCTTGGGAGTGAATCTGGAGGGTTGCTGGGTGTGTGAGGGAGAAGTATGGAACAGGTTTTTTTGGGGGGGAGGGCAATAGAGGGATTGTTGGGAAGCCTCCCCCATGCAGACCCTGGCTGTCCCCTAGCATTTCCCATTCAATCAGACATATCTGCCCTGTCCCCATCTGGCCCTGCATCCCCCTCCCCCTGTCTCCATGTGTACTTGCAGCTCCACACAGCTGCCCCATCCCCCTATGGCACTGCACTGCCTGCCCCCCCATCCCCATATGGCCCTGCATCAGCACTCCCATTGAGTCCCTGCCCAGTTTTTGTGACCCGCCCCCCCCCATCCTCCCCGCCATCAGCCACGTGTGCTCTGCTCTGTCTGTTCTCCACATAACCTATGCCTCCTCACCTGGTCCTGTGGACAGGGTGCTGTGATAGAACGCAACCTCTCCTCCGCCCTATCAGCTGCTGGCTGCTACCGGCAGTCCTCTGTTCTGGTGCCACAGCAGCCCCTGGTGGGCAAAAGACGTAACAGCAGCACCTCTCCAGAAGAATGTATTTTCTGCAGAGAAAAAGAAATTTGTGGGGGACATGAATTCTGCATGTGCACTATGGCACAGAATTCACCCAGGAGTACTTATTATATGGCAAACATTTGAAGACCATAGCTGTGTGAAAGACATGATGAAACATAGCTTCTTTTGTATGGATTATGTGTCTTAACTTTAATAGTAAAACAACAAAATTGTCAATTACACAAGCTGTACTATTTTGCATTACTTGGTGGATACTAGTTTTAATTTTCTTCAGATCATATGGGTATTCCTGCTAAAAATCCTGATATATTCCATAATACTGTAACATACCATGACGTGTACTGGCTTTATTTTCTGTATGCTGTGTTCCAGATTAGAAAATCTGAAGGCTATTGTTCAAATTCTCCATCCTTTTGATTCTCTTACTTTTAGCAAAACCATTTTAGAATTAGTTAAAGCAGTGAAGATTTCAAAGAAATAATTAGTATTAAAGGAACTTGGGAATGTTTATACTTGAATTGCCTCTGTATTGAATGTTTTAACATACATATATATGGTTTGATCAAAAATACTTCAGATAATCTGCCTTGACCACCTCTCTTGGTAGTTAGAGGCTCTTTTAATCAACAGAAGTAAAAATAATTGTGCCTGCATGGCTAGTTTAAGCTTTTTCTTTCATTTTAGAGTTAGCTTGCAAGACAGTGTTTGGCCCCTCCCAAAGACAGTGTAACAAATGTTTGCAATTTTATTGTGAGTCTTGCAGTATTTGTAAGGGTTCATGTGATATTCTGATTTTTGCATACTAACTTGTACGTTTTCTCAAGAACCTCCGCTTGGGAATCCACCTTGTTCAGGTACTTTTTGGAGAGAGTCTTAATTAATTTACTCTTAAATGGAACGCTGTCAAAAAGGGCATCTGTTCCTTCTAAACCCACATACCAAATCAGGTTAAGAGAGAGGACATAACATTACACCATTTAAAATCTCCAGGGTGGTGATGGTGGTCGGGGGAGACGTTCTCTTTGACTCATCCTCGCCATCAGGTAGAGAGGTATTGAGTCCCCCAACTAGGGAGGACCTGCTTGCTCAAGAAGAGGAATTGAGGTTTTTTTAACATAAGAATTGCACAAAGTGGTTCCAGAACTTTGGCACAGTACTGAAGTTATTGTAAGGAAAGATGGGTCCAAGGGATCTTTAGAATTATAGTTTTAAACCACCCAGTAGGCAATAGTAGTGTGGGTTAAACAACTGTTTTGATTGCTCTATAATCAATAAAATTGCACAACAAATCAATAAAATTGCACAACATTGGCAAAACTTTATTCACGGATGTCTGTCTTTTCGTTCAGGCATTTACTCCACAAATTTACCATCTAATGCCCTTTAGGCTCACTGTGTTGTTTTTTTTTTAATGACTGCTGAAATCGTAGTTCCTGCCTGGTGGCAGAGAAGAGGGATTTTGAATAGTGTCTATTGTTCTCTTGGTCTTAATGCCCTCTGGCTACAGGATCAGCAAGAATGCCTGCTAAACCTAAGTGACAATGTCTCTATTTCATGAGAATAACTTGCTAATGAATTATTAACACTATGAAAAGCCTTAAGAGTTGAGTGTGGGGGAGATTAAAATATCCTTAATATATTGCTCAGCTAAAGCCTTGCTTTATACTTGAAAGTTAATTGACCCTTTTAGTAAGTATTAAGAAATGTAATAAATTTGACTTCGAATTCTAAATATGTTTTGTGCTGATCATACCTTGTTTAAATAATTACATTATTATTTAAATAGCATATGTTATAGTGTGTAGCTCTAGAAGCATTTACAAATAGTAGGGATTTATTGCAGTCTTTTGGCATTAACTAATCCTCTGAACAGTAGGAGGCATGTAGTTTTTATCAAATGATTGATTGATTTTTCAAGCACTGATGTCCAAGCTAGCTTGCAGCCATGGAATTATTTAAAGAGCAGAGACAGTTGGGGCAAGTAATCTATCAATGAGTGCCCATTGTGTCTCATACCACTGAAGCATTACAATCAATAGAATTATTGCATGCAAATTAAGAGTGGATGAAGGATGGTGAGTGGTTGTTTTCTGTCCCAATGGTCCCACTTAGGAGTCACCTGAGATTTTGACCTGACTTGTCTATAACCTATGTAATTATGACAACTAGGTTATTAATAATTACCATATCTATCTTAATTATCATCTGATTTCTTCAAATATAGTTTATGCATAAGGTTTTAGTTCATTTAAATTTATGGAAAGTTTGATTTGTCTGACCTGTTCTGTTGTTAAGATACTTTGGAACAAAGAAAAGACTGACACAGCAGTTAAATGTATTATAGGATACCCTTTAAATTAATTTTAATTCATAAACTAATTAACAGCTTTGTGAATTTTCAGAAAATTCATTCAATACTCAGAGTAAGTACTGTAAATTTGGGGAAGATGAGAACATTTTTCATCCAAAATAAAGATGTTGAATGCTTGCTTTAAGTCAGAGGTTTTGAAACTGTGGGACGTGCCCCCCTAAGAGGACATGGAGGAATGTTTCGGGGGGCTAGGGGGTGAGTAGTGACATCAGGCGGTTTGGGCTTCAACCCAGTGGGGTTCAGGGAGGGAGCGCCACCTCCATCCTGACTCACCTCTTTTTGTCTGGGTTGGGGGAGGGGGTGCAACCAAAAATTGTAACTCAAAAGGGGAGCTCAGCTCAAAAACTCGCTAAACCGCTGCTTTAAGTGCATGACTGGTTCCTCCATAACATACTGCAGGAAAATATAGCATGTGTATATGTAAATATAAATATATGGCGCGTGTATGTCATATATTTTACTTAAAGTAGAACTATCCTCTTGGCACCAGTCCAGAAAGAGTATCTTAGAGATTAAGGATTAAGAAAAGTGTCATTTTTAATACAAAGGGAATAATAAAATACATAAAGGTGTTGGATTATACCTGCTTTTATTTGTTGTTTGAATTGTAAATAGACTTTTTAAATGGCAGCTGATCAATTAGCCATTCTACTCAGAGATCAGTCTCTTATGGGGACACCAAAAGGAGTGTAAATTGAAATGCTGAAACTAGATTTTTACAAGCCTGCCAAAATAGTACTACAATGTACTGTGCTTGATTTTAAGTTCACAAAGTAAAATTGACAGAATTGTTCATAATAATCTGTAATTATTTTTTTGGATCTGTATATTTTGATGGTTTCACATCTAAAACATTCAGTGACTTTCTCAGCAGACTGTAGTTGCATGTACTGTTTTAAAATAGATTGCATTTATGAGCAGACCATAGTTTTGACCATGTTATACTATTTCTAAAGGCATGGATCACTGCTAATCTAGAGAATGCACTATCATGGGTTATGATTATAACAAGTTACTATTGTCTTTCTAATGTATGAGTGCATTTTGAGTTAGGGCACTGGCATCCTTCTTTTCCCCTCTATCTTCTGTCTCACACACTTTACTATGTAAAATTGTCCCAGTGCAATTATTGCTCATTTTCTATCCCGAACACATGAACAAACATGTACATTATGTTTACTAAAATGAGTGGAATTGAAAAGTTCCCTGCTGTGGCTACATGCACATAATATGTTGAACGATGCGAAAGGAATATAATGCTAAAATAATTACTATTCTAAATAGAAATAATCAATGTATTCTGTGTTACCTAAGATGCTTTTACTATTATACAGTTAAAGTTCCTCAACCAGCTTCTTCCTTAAGTTACACTGATGAAATCCCATTATGTAAATGTAATGGCTTAATATGTGATTGCTAATTCTTATTTCTAGATCAAACAACATATGTTATATTCTAAACAGAATATAAATCACAACTTCATTTTTAGAGAAATGTATACCTAAACACATTTCAGATTTATACATAGACACAGATTTGCAGTTGCAAGCCTTTTTGGGTTCCTGGATCGTTTTTGGTCCTCATGACTGAAATCTTAGTCTGGAACATTTTCTAGGTCATAACCTCTCACTAGTCTGAGATATTTGTGTTGCACCTTTCTTTCTTTAAATACTGGAGACAGTTAAAGTTTATGAAAAAACCTGAGAGCTTGGCCAAGCCCCTTCTCCAAGACTGCGGCCATACACCTGTGTGCAGCAATGGTCTGCCCCACCCCAGTAGCAGCACAGTGGCGCAGGAAGGTTACCCTTAACGGGGCAAGAAACAAAGCAGCTCTGCCAAAGAACCTGGGACAGCGGATTGCCCAGTATCTCCATGAGAGTTTCCTGGGAGATCTGAGGCTGATTCCCATGAAGTGAGGGAGTCAATCAACGCCCTGTTCCGCCACTCAGGCTAGGCATGTGGTGGTATGTGCATCATACAGACAGAAGGCTGCTTTCTGCAACCCGCCTGCCCACAACAACTCACTTCGCCGATTTCCAAAATCAAAACCACTTACCAGGGGCCTTCTCTCCTGCTTGCGCTTCGTCAAAATCCGACAGCTGTTATTGGCTAGCCTCTTCCAGGGTAGAGAAAAGCTCCTTGCTGCATGCATCTCTGACCTCTGAGTCGTCCTCTGTCTCTGGGTCCCCCTCCACATCCGTGTCCAAGATTTCCTTCTCCTGGCTTGGTCCACTCTGGACTGGCACGCGGGACACACAAGGATCAACAGCGGTGGAGATGGGGTCGCCACCAAGTATTGCATCCAGCTCTTCGTAGAACGGTCAGCTCATGGGCACAGCACCGGACCGGTGGTTTGCCTCCCGCGCCTTGTGGTAGGCGTTCTGCAGCTTATTCACTTTGACCTGCACTGCAGTGTGTCCCGGTCATGCATCATGAAATCTGTTCCTAGGTATCAAAATTTCTACAGCTGGAGCGCAGCTGGGACTGGACAGCCTCCTCTCTCCAAATGCTGTTGAGTTCCAGCTGCTTGCTCCAAGCAGGAGATTGCCTGGTGCGTGGAGCAGGCATGGCCACCTGGAAAGATGCGCTGAGACCATTGCATGTGTCACCGAGCAAACAGGAAGGGGACTTTCAAAATTCCCAAGGAATTTAAGGGGTGGGGATGATGGTTGGTCACGTGAGGGCAGGGCCGTAGAGTTCAAACTGATGACCAGAGAGGTAAGAACAGGCATTGTGGGACACCTCCCAGGGGCTAATCGCATCACTCTAATAGACCAGGGTATCTACACAGGCACCGCAGTGCTGTAGCCCCAGCACAAAAAGCTGTACGCGTCTCATCAGGGTGGTTTTTTTACAGCGCTGCAACTGTGCAGTTTCTGCACGCTAAGTGGCTTGGTAGTGTGTACACCTTAGGAGTTACAACACGGAAAGCTGCTTTACTGCGCAGAAACTTGCCAGGGCCTTAGTCTACCCTTGATTCTCTGCCTTTGACCAGGCAAACAACAGCGGATAAGAACTCCTGTTAAAAATGTTCTTTTGACTTTTACAGCTGATCTTGGGGCAACAGTGTGCAGAATCTTTTCTGCCATCCTTTCCTCTCCCTTAGGTGACTGAAATTGCAAGTCTTTGCCTCCTGATTGAGAATATCTACCAGGTTCCTCCTCTTGTTTCTTACACCATAATGGTGGACTGAGCCAGCCCTGTCTGCAAGGGGGACCCTCTTAGAAGTTGCAGATAGAAGTGCACTGCCACTCTTGCTTGCAGATTCTCTCTCTGTCACGCAAAGGGGCTTAGACCTTCCCACCATGGGCTAAGACCCAAAACAACACTAGATCAGAACAGAGGCCAGGCCTCTGAAAGGGATGGCCATCCTTCCTGCGAACAGCAAAAGACAACCAAAAAAGGTTAAAAAATGTATGGAAAATGCCAAAAAGCATTCCAGATCCTGTTCATCCTCCAAAAGCTCTAGCTCACTCTCAGGTTCAGATCATGATCATTTTGATTCATAGAAGCAGGAGATGTTCTTTCTCCATGGAATGTGATGGCCACCATTAAAATGCATCCAGAGCCAGTGGATGAGTAGGCTAAAGCATAGGGCAAATTCTTTGCCTCCAAATCTGAAATAGAATTTGTTGTTCCTTTGCATTCTTCCTTTAAAGAAGTCACTAGAGAAGAGTAGGAAATACCCAACAAAAGAAAAAGACTGTCATTTTTCTACAGGACCCCTCAAATCCCTCCTTTTTTTTTTTCTCCTTAAGGTTGATGTAGTGGTAATTCCTGTTGAGGGAAATTTCTTCCCAAAAGACCATACAGACATAAAGATAAAAGCCACCCTTAAAATGGACTTATCTCTATGAACCACTGAAGAAGCTTCACTGGCAGTTGGCTAGAGCAGTGGTTCTCAACCAGGAGTACGTGTACCTCCGGGGGTACACAGAGGTCTTCCAGGAGGTATATCAACTCATCTAGATATTTACCTAGTTTTACAACAGGCTACATAAAAAGCACTAGTGAAGTCAGTACAAACTAAAATTTCATACAGACAATGACTTTTTTATACTGCTCTATATTCTATACACTGAAATGTAAATGCAATATTTATATTCCAACTGATTTATTTTATAATTATATGATAAAAAGGAGAAAGTAAGCAATTTTTCAGTAATAGTGTGCTGAGACACGTTTGTATTTTTATGTCTGATTTTGTAAGCAAGTAGTTTTTCAGTGAGGTGAGACTTTGCGGCACGCAAGACAAATCAGACTCCTGAAAGGGGTACAGTAATCTGGGAAGTTAAGAGCCACTGAGCTAGAGCCACAGTATCTTGATTAAATAACCAGAAAGCACTGAACACCAGAATTGGAATAAATTCAAATTAATACTAAAAAAATATTTCTAACTACTAAATATGGTGAATAAAGCCCTGAGCTCCATGCTGTTGGCAAAAACCTTTTTATTCTCTTTGCAAGTCTGAGAGATGATGAGAAATACCAAGTAATTCTGAAGGGCATCGTGCACTTCCTAGGGCTAGGGACAATAGATCCTCAGGACAAAAGGTACTCAAATCTGTATTCCACTTCATATTGAGAAAGAGAGCAGGAGAATTCTGATCCATTTTAGTTCAATGTAGGAACTAATTAGATTAATGTGTTTTACTTATGTTTAATTTTGGTTAAGTGTCTGTGTAGTTTGAGGCCTTATTACTGGAATGGAAAGAAAAAAATGTTTTCAAAATGGATACATAAATGAAGTTATGAAGGATTATTGTTGTTGGACAAGAGTGTTACTCCCAGCCTCTGTGGTTCATAAGTAAATATATTTTATTGTACTGTGAAATGTCTCAAGGTCTCTTCCTACAATCTCCTCTTCCTTTTTTCCTCATAAAGCTGCCAGGAAATGTTTCATGTCAATATTCATTCATGTGAACAGCCAAAAAACCTATTTCTCACCATTCGCATGATTCTAAATGTCAACAAAATGGGTTTCCCACTAGTGATATCAGTAGTCATTCATGTGTTGTTGAAATGGAGAAGAAGTGTGGTTTTGGAAATTAAACTGATAGTTTCCACCGTTAAAATCAAGATGGCTATATAGTTAATTTCTTTTAATGCATTGACTGATAGGATATAGTAGCCATGTCAATATAATGAAGAAAATGGTGCTAGCTGCACATTTATTCTGACTCTTGTTTTTTTCATCCTTTTGCCAAAAGTTGCATCCTATGAATACAGGTTCATTTAGGTGAAACAAACACAAAAACTGGAGGACACTGTAAACCACCTGCTGCTAGGTCTCTTCAGACTTATAGCATGACTTTAAAATATGAAAAGTATACTCCAGCCCAGATTACTCAATGAAAGCAAAATCTTATTAGAAACTCTTTTGTAAAAAATGACTATGTATACCAGCAGTTCTCAATCTGTAGTTTAAGGGGCGCTAGCTGGTCACTGGTTCTCCTTCTTTCCAGCTGCCAAACTGTATTAACAGGTAAAAAAATAAAAATTCTGTACTTTCCTTACATTACTTTTCAATGAAAGCAATTGCTGTAGTTACCAACAGAAATATTATGTAATTGTGAAGGAATAAAAAGTTAGTCCACACAGTTGCAGTGCTAGGGGAGGTCTTCCATTAATCAGTCTGTCAATGTTATAAGTCGGGTCGGCAACCTTCAGCACATGGCCCATCAGGGTAATCCACTGGCGGGCTGCGAGATGTTTTGTTTACATTGACCGTCTGCAGTCACGGCCCCCGCAGCTCCCAGTGGCTGCTGTTCGCTGTTCCCAGCCAATGGGAGCTCTGGGAAGTGGTGGCCAGCACGTCCCTACGCCCTGTGCCGCTTCCCACAGCTCCCATTGGCCGGGAACGGCGAACTGCAGGAGGCTGTGTTTGCGGAAAGTCAACATAAACAAAATGTCTCGCGGCCTGCCAGCGGATTACCCTGATGGGCCGCGTGCTGAAGATTGCCGACCCCTGTTGTAAGTTGTGATCCACTTTATGAAAAAGTTTTAGATACTGCCCTGTCTGCATAACTAATACTTTAATCACGCTGACTTGGAAGGGGGAGGAATGACTGGCACACTATGTCAATGAAGAGAAACTTACCTGTAAGATCAAATTTTTCAGTATCTCTCTTCAGTGTGTCTACCATTTCTGCAGTAGGGTATTCACAGGGAGTTCTGGAAAAGACATAAGCAAGAGGCTGATTCCTTGAGGCAAATCATTGAAGCAAAAAGGAATTAAACCTGTTTTCCCTCCTTTTACATTTTTCTTCCAAAATTATATCACTACAGATTGAAGGAAATTCTCATAAGAACTCTGAAGCTCAAAAGTCTTAACTTCTTTTCATTCCATATTATGATCCGAAAGCCTCTGCTTAAAATGGGATGAAAGAATTCATCAATGATGCTTATGTGGCCGAAAGCATGCCCCTTCTCACTCCCCACACCTCTCCAGGCAACTGCTCCCCTTCCACCAGGGTGAAGGCCATATCATTAGTCAAAAGAGCAGATGTCTTCCCACTTGATGTCCAAGCTGCTTTGGAAGCTGCCTTTAGGAAACAGGTCCTGAATGCTAAATTGAAGTAGGTTTTGAGGTGTTCTCATTCTCTCTCAGGTGAACCCACCTCAACATACATGGTGTCAGCTCTGTACTTGGAGTTCCTGCTTTCTCAATGGAATTGAGGTTTGTGGGAGAAACTGAATTTTACTACTAATTTAGTTTCTCCTAGTTCCTACTAGTTTTTTAGAGCTGAAAGAAACTCACACTTGTTACTTGAAGGGCTCATAGATTAGCTGTCCTTTGTGTATATCATATCTACACACTTTAGTATTTAATCCTTGTTTTTTGAGCACAGCAATGTTTTGGTGGCACAATCTGTGATCCTATAATCACTTATCACTGTTTCCATGTATACATGGTTTGCTTATCACACTGATTGAGGAAGTAAAAAAAATAGTTACAAAACTCATCTAAAAACAAAATAAAAAACAAACTTGTTTGCTCTTCCAGAACTTACCCTTTTATGGGACGTGATGTCAAAAATATATTGAATTTTTTCTGTATCAGTCTGTTAGTTGGGAGGTAACATTACCCTGTATACAGAGTGATCTAGTATGCATTAAACTCTTACTATCACAGATTTTAAATATTTTATAGCTTTAAATTTTGTAGCAAGAGAGTGTACAAGCTGATTTTTCCTTAATGCTTCAAAAAATTGCAAAAAAAATTATAAAATGGGCTTTGCATGCACTCAGTGTCCAGTCATTTTCACGTCTTTAAACAATCGTAGCTAATAAAACAGGGAAAATTTCCAGGATGCAGAATGAACCATATTATGCCCTCCAACTCACCCTTCAGAAAAGTCTAGGGTTACATGAACCTTTTGGCATCCCATCACTAAAACTGCATTTTTGTCATGGCTGTCACAAAAGTTATGGATTCCATGATTTTTCATGTTTTTTAGAAATATCCATGACTTGACATTCTGGGCTTTTAGTGTGTGGGTGGGTGGATGTAATGGTAAACAGTTTGAACCAGTTTCAGTGAGAACCTCAGAGCTGCCAAGTTAAGCCCTGAGCTGCATGGGAAGCTAGTGGAGAACAGGAGCTCAGGCAGTGACACATGGGACCAGGCATGTGAATTCTCAGTGAGCAATTTAATTCCTCTAGAGAGAGTTCTACTTCCACTTCCACAATATTTGTTTAAAAAAATAAGCATATGGTTGTTTAGAAAGCTTAGTTTCTTTATGGCAATTATTTCCCAGCTTTGAATAAAAACCTGGACTAGTTGGTGCACCAAACAATGCTATGACACTTAATTTTACTGTATTTCTAGAACTTTTGCCCTTTTCACCAGTTTGTGATTTTGTCTTAAAGTGCCAATGAAAGTGCCCTTATTCACTACTACTATTATAAACACTCAAATCAATTTGAATAAATTATACTTTCTGTTGTGTATTGAAAATATTACAAATTAAAATATCAAAAACAGTCATCTTGTGGGTTTTGTGGTTTCTGTGTTTGGCTGGGACTAAGGTTTTCAAATAACCTTAGGGACATAAATTAAGACTGCGCTGGATTAAATATGGTTTAGAAATTTTTAGAAATCTCTTTTTACCTTAAATGCCTCCCTTTTTCCCGACTTGTCTACATACATGCGCAGTGCCTCATAATTTGAAGCCTAATGCATTTTGGATAAAGGGATGGTTTTCAAAATACAAAAAAATAGTATGCAGGCTAGCTTTGTATTGCAGATTTGCCTTGAAAAGAGGTCACTTACATGTATGTATAAAATACTTTTTTTAATATCTAGTTGCTTCTGAAAATCTCCAGTACTGTGGAAACCTCTGTCTGAAATTATCTAGCTCCGTTTTTGAAAACAGAAACAAAGCCAGATAAGTAAAGCCAGAAACTGTGCGTCGGCCTATGAATTAGTAATCATAACAAAACTGTATTTTGCATATCTGGGGAGGCAAACTGAGTTTTGTGGTTTCATTGTAAAACTTTGTGCAAGAAGTTATATGACACATATTAGGTTTTCTGGTTCTTGATTTAGCTGTCTGATTGAGACAACAATGCCATTGACATTCAGCTTTCATGGAGGGAGACTGCGTTTGTCTGAGTTCTACTTCGATAACATCCTAAAGCTCATTTGTCTTTCCTCTTCATTGTATTAGACTTCTGTTTACCTTGTTCTGTCACTTCAACATTTATTATAGGCGTATAGTCATACAGGACCATTATTATGATTTATTATTTGTATTATCATAGTGCCTAGTAACTCCAATCATGGACCGAGACCTCACTGTGCTAGTTGCCGTACAAACACAGATAGTTTGATACCTCAGAAAATATCCTATAAAAATGTATAATACAGGCTGATTCTTCCTTAGTACTGCTCCTCTCTCTGTGAAAGGGCAGGGCTTGATTTATTTTATTTCATTCATTACAATGTCTGAAAGCAAAATCAAAAATGCAAGGTTTGCGTTTTGCTCTGAAGAGTGTAACTTTATATAATTCTGAGATCCTGTGGGGAGGTGAATTCTATAGTCATAGGACTACTGCCAAGAAACTCTTAGGTGCACCATTGCAGCGTTTCTCGTGACGATGCTTTACACTGATGGGAGAGAGCTCTCTCATCAGCATAATAAAACCACCTCCATGAATGGCAGAAATTATGTCAGCAGGCAAAGCTGAGCTCTTATGTCGGTGTAAATTATGTAGCTCTGAGGTGGTTTATTCACACCGTTGAGTGACATAAATTATGCCAACATAGGCTGTAGTGTACACATAGTCTGTGTTCTGTGGAAGCTAGCCCCTCTATGGGATGAGATATCTGGAAAAATATGAGGAGATAAGACTTCTGTGCAACAGCAGTTATGCACAATAGGCTGCATAAACAATGCTGCAACTCACTGCATTGCCTTTTACCTTAAGGTGTCCACATAGCTAACTTTTTTTCTTTTGTTTCTCTTCATGTCTCTGGCTGTACACACGTCTCTGAATCAATCCTGGGTTTTACTGCTTTTTGGAAGCACTTCCATACCTATTAAGCAGGCATATAATGATGGGTATCTTTTTAATGTTGCCTGTAGGTTTGCAAAACCAAAATACATCCCCAGCTTGTCCTCCAATCCTAGTTTAGACATCTCTGTTGACATCAGGAAGCCTTATTGCTGATACTAAAAAGGGAAACATCTTAGTGGAAAAACAGTAACCAGATTCTCTACTCATCTTTACCATCCATTCAGTGTGTAACAGAAGTTAGTCGCCTTAATTCTGTGGACTGCCCAAAATTGCCATTTTCATTTGTTCACTAAGCCTAGCTTAACTCTTCAACCTGAATGACCATTGGATACAGGGATATTTCTGTTTTCAAATACTTCAGGTGTTTTCAATGAGGGAAATCTTGAAGACAATATAGATGAGAGATTTAAAGGATCCTCTTTTCTCTTCATTAATATGGTTGTCACTGCTTTCTCATAGTAAATCTCCAACTCACTTGCACGCAACTGCTATGTAGATTAAGGCCCTTCCAAATTCACAGTCCATTTTGGTCAATTTCACGGTCATAGGATTATAAAAATAATAAATTTCATGATTTCAGCTATTTAAATCTGAAATGTCACAGTATTGTAATTGTAGGGGTCCTGACCCAAAAAGGAGTTGTGGGGGGACTACCCTTATTTCTGCGCTGCTGCTGCGTAGAGGTAAGGGTGGCAGTATCGCAACCCCCTGAAAATAACCTTGTGACCGTCCCCCCTTTTGGGTCAGGACCCCCAATTTGAGACGCTTGTCTCCTCCCCCCCGTTAAATCTGTATAGTGTAGGGTAAGAGCACACAAAGGAACAGATTTCACAGGAGGGAGACCAGATTTCACAGTCAGTGACATGTTTTTCATGGCCATGAATTTGGTAGGGCCCTATAGATCATCTTGTAATTGAAATCTTCCCATTTCACTTAATTGAAATTAAACTTACAAACAATCCTAGGTAAAGGGCCATTTTTCTGCTTCATCAAGTTTCCACTCTAGGCATTGGGATGGGATGTCAGGGAGCCAGTTATGGCTTCTTGTTTCTCTGCTTGACACCAGTCCTAGCACATATTAGAACCACCTGTGTGCTTCTTTAATGTGCTCCATCTGACAGCAATTACCAAAGGTTCTTGTTATCCTTCAGTCGCACCCCTTCCTAAGTCTGTTCTGGAAATTGTGGAAGATGTTGGAGTTGGCTACACTGGGTCTATGCTTCCTGATAATTCCAAAACAAAGTAGATAGAGCCAGATTCCATCACCTTCATGAAACCAGAACAGTGCAATAGGAATGGCGTGCGGCAGAGATTTGACCAAAAACCTTCCATGTTCATCCTTTCTTTGTACAAAAGGAAGCATCAATTAAATGTGGCCTGTCTATGGATCTCTCCTGCATTTGGGCTCTGTAGATTCTTGAATGTTTGGCAAACAGTGCATATATTTTGTCTTATATTGTAGAAACGTGAACCTTTACATTTTTCCATCATGTAAATAAGAAATAGAAAAAAATTGCATGTTTTTTTGGTGACAGATTTATTGATAGATTCATAGTATGTTAGGCCAGAAGGGATGACACTAAACTGGGAGGAGAGGTAGATACGCTGGAGGGTAGGAATAGGATACAGAGGGACCTAGACAAATTGGAGGATTGGGCCAAAAGAAATCTGATGAGGTTCAACAAGGACAAGAGCAGAGTCCTGCACTTAGGACGGAAGAATCCAATGCACCGCTACAGACAAGGGACCGAATGGCTCGGCAGCAGTTCTGCAGGAAAGGACCTATGGGTTACAGTGGACGAGAAGCTGGATATGAGTCAACAGTGTGCCCTTGTTGCCAAGAAGGCCAATGGCATTTTGGGCTGTATAAGTAGGGACATTGCCAGCAGATCGAGGGATGTGATCGTTCCCCTCTATTCGACATTGGTGAGGCCTCATCTGGAGTACTGTGTCCAGTTTTGGGCCCCACACTACAAGAAGGATGTGGAAAAATTAGAGTCCAGCGGAGGGCAAGAAAAATGATTAGGGGACTGGAACACATGAGTTATGAGGAAAGGCTGAGGGAACTGGGGATGTTTAGTCTACGGAAGAGAAGAATGAGAGGGGATTTGATATCTGCTTTCAACTACCTGAAAGGGGGGTTCCAAAGAGGATGGCTCTAGACTGTTCTCAGTGGTTGCAGATGACAGAACAAGGAGTAATGGTTTCAAGTTGCAGTGGAGGAGATTTAGGTTGGATATTAGGAAAAACTTTTTCGCAAGGAGGGTGGTGAAACACTGGAATGCGTTACCTAGGGAGGTGGTGGAATCTCCTTCCTTAGAAGTTTTTAAGGTCAGGCTTGACAAAGCCCTGGCTGGGATGATTTAATTGGGTATTGGTCCTGCTTTGAGCAGGGGGTTGGACTAGATGACCTCCTGAGGTCCCTTCCAACCCTGATATTCTATGATTCTATGATCCATCTAGTCTGATCTCCTGTGTATCACAGGCCCTTAAATTTCTCCCAGTTAATCCTGTATTGGGCCCAATATCTTGTGCTTGACTAATGTATATAAGACTGGAGTCCTAGGGGAGCCAACTGAGTTCACTCAGGGTGAACTGCAAAGAATGAGGCAGACAGTTCCCAAAGCTGGTGGATATTCCAGTACTTAGATTTACCAAGCTGGCACAAAACAGCTTCTATTAATACCTCAGTGGTTACTCAGAAGCCAACAACACAGTTCCCTTAAAGTAACTCAGCCTTAGGTTCCACCCAGACATCCAAGTCAAAGATTATGAGGATTACTGAATATCTTATTCATCATATAAAAAAGTTTGTCCAATCCCAAAGGATTGGACACATTGTCTCCCAGGTTAATGAATATTTCAGGTCTTACCCAAATACATGCTTACAGCCAATTATTCTTAACTAAACTAAGATTTATTTAAAAAGGAGAGAGAGAGTATTGGTTAAAAGATCAGTATACATACAGACATGAATATAGGTTCATAGTAGAGGTGGCAAGCTTTTTAGTTGCAAAGAGTTTTTTCAGAATTAGTTCATAGGTTATAGTCCAAAGTTCATATTCAGGGAGATCCAGTCAAGACTGGAGATCTCAATCTTGGGCTTAAACTTCCCCTGCATGAAGCATCAAGCAGATCTGAGATTAAAAAGGATCAGGACCCAAGCATCTTTAGACAGTTTCAGGCCTTCTCTTGACAGGTCGAAGTCTTTTGGTGAACAGTAGGCAATTATGGGGACTTTTGAAGTAGATCCATTTCCTAAGCATCACTGATAATTATCTGCATAGATTAACATAAGGCAGTTGCCCGTTGTTCCACATTCTCAGGTGATTTGCTATACATTTCGAAGAGAGACGAACACAGTGATATCCTATGCTTACAGCTATTTTAAGTGTTAAGATGTCCTTTTGATCTCTGAATTGACAGAATACAGCATAGACAGGGACTGTTTGATTATATTATTAACCTCTACCAATTAGACATGCCAAATCTGTGGAAAAAAAATGCAGAAATTGGGCTTGTTTTTGGCTTAATTTGCTTGTTGCCTAGTTTTTGGCATAGCTTGTTGCTTGTTTTGCTTGTTGCTTTTTTTTTTTTTTTTGGATCGGCTCCAAGCAAGCGGGGCAAGGGGATGGCAAGGAGGGGAGAGAGTTGGGTGCACCCTGGGCCTACCACAGTCCTAGACTGCACCCTGGGGGGATCTAGTCACAGAGTGTTGGGGTTCTTAGGGATTGGCTTGTTTTGGCCTAGTTTTGAAATGGGATTAGCTTGATTTTTGGCTTATTGTGAAAGTCGGGGTGCTTATTTACTGCGTTAAAGTTGGCAACTCTGCAACCAATATACATGTAAACATACAAAAACAACCATTATCTACCAATATGTCTTTAAGGATTGAATTTGGGTCATTTATCCTGCAGGATGCTTAACCCTTTCTGGTCATGTCACAGCATATCTTCCATAACAGCATCCAGTCTTGATCTGAAGAAATCAAGAGATGAAGAATCTACCATTTCCTTGGTGGTTCATTCCTATTTTCTAATTTGAATTTGTCTAGCATCTGTTTCCAGCCGTTGGTTCTTGTTATGCTTTCCTCTGCTAGGTTAAAGAGCTGAATATTTTCTCCCTGTGAAGATACTTTCACGCTGTTATCAAGTTGCTTCCCCATCCTCTTTTTTTTATGAGCTACCCAGATTAAGTTCTTTAAGTCTGTCACTGTTAAAGCATTTTCTCCAGCTCTCAAAACATTTCGGTGGCTCTCTTCTATACACTCCCTTGTTTTTTTTTCAACATGCCACCAGATCTGTCTGCAATATTCCAGTACTAATCTAACCAATGCCACATTCAGTGGTAAAATCACCTCCCTTCTGCTCCCTTCTCCCCTGTTTATACATCTAAGCATCCAGCATACCGTCGTCCTGCTTGTAGGTACAGCCTGCATTCCTTGTACATAAATGTATAACTTTGCATTGGGCTGTATTAAAATGCGTTTTGTTTGAATGGACCAAGCTTATCTAGCGGTCCAGGTAGCCATGTTTGACTGCACTGTCCTCAGCATTATCTACTGTTCTGCTGATGTTTGCATCATCACAAATTTCATCAACGGTTATTTTGTATTTACTGCCAGCTGAGGGATGGAAATATTAAATAGAGTCTGGCCTAGTACCTTTCTCACCAGAACCCCCACTAGAAACATCCCGCATTCAGTGCTGATTCCCCATGGATGACTACTTCTTGTGATCTGTCAGGTTGCCAGTTCTTAATCCATTTAACTAGATAGAAAATACTATTAATAATGATTCAGAAAAGGCAAAAGTGTTCAATAAGTATTTCTATTCTCTATTTCGCAAGAGAAAGAAAAATGTGCTTGTATGACATGATGACAAAGTACTTTCTTGAGATTGTATAGTTCGTTTTTTAATCATGTCATGCAGTAAATCAAATACCTTACACAAGTGTAAGTATATTACATCTAACCCAGTTACCTTATCAACCACCTTTTAATCTCAAAGAATTAATCAGGTTTGTTTGACAAGACCTGTTTTCCATAAAAATCATGTTGACTGGCATTCCTGTCCTTTAATTCTTTATTAATTGAATCCTATAGCAGCTTTTTCCATTATTTTGCCTAGGGTTGATGTCAGCTAACCTGTCAAGAGTTACCCAGGTTATATTGCATGCCCCATTTAATATTATTACAATATTAGCAGTGTTCCAGTTTTTCTAATATTTCAAGATTCACTAAAAGTGAACATCAGTAGGCCACAGTTATCTTCAGCCAGCTCTTTAATGATTCTTCTGTGCAAGTTATCTGAGCCTGCTGATTTAAAAATGTTTATCTCTAGTAGTTGAACATCCTTCTTGGTTACTAATGGTCTGGAAAATACTTAATCATCCTCATATAGCAAGAGTACATCTTCCTGCTTCTTTTCAAATACAGAGCAGAAATATTTATTGAACACTTCTGCCTTTTCTGCATCATTATTAATAATGTTATCATCTCCCTTCTCTGTATGCCCATACTGAATGTAATCAGGTCATGATCACTGGTTTCGAGGCAACTACCAACTTCCAGTCCAGTGATTAATTCATCTTTTTCTGTCATAATGAGGTTCAAAATGGTTGCAATGGTGCAATACTTTTTGTGCTAAAAAATTATCTATAATTTTTAGAAACTCTAATGATGTGTTACTACTGGCTGCATGAGATCTCCAGCCTACATATCCCAACTGAAGTCCCCCATAACTAATCATTTTTTTCTTCCCATGCATTATACAGCTGCTTCAGGGAAAACTCATCTTGTTCATTAGTTTAATTTGCCCACCACCAGTATCGCCTTCTGGGCTTTGTTAGTTAGCACATTGATCACTATGAATTCAGTATCCTCCAGTTTTCAGTTATCAATAACTGTAAAACAAGTGTTTTTAATATAGAGTGCCTCGCCCCTGTTTTGCCCACACTAAACAGGTTATTAGAAGAGATTTTAACATCCCAATCATCCATATAATCCCACCAAGTTTCAGTAATGCCAATTATTTTAATTAACCAATTATACCAATTACTGTTCCCTCACTAAGTACTTGGAACATGAGATCATTCATGTTACAAATAATGGCATGACATTAGACTCATGTCAGATAAAGGCAGAGGAGATCTGTTAGGTCATCTAGTCTATCACCTTTCCTATGAAGGAGTCTTCTGTACATTTCTACTATTTTGTTCATTCTAGAAATTTTTTTTTCTAATTATTGGGGCTTTCACCACTTCTCTTGATTATTCCACAGCCTAATAGATTTAACTGTCAGGAAATAGTTCCTTTTCTTCCGGCTACAGTTCCCATTTCTGAATTCCACTTCTCCTGGCTGTACCTCCTTTTACTATCCAAAAAAATTCATCTACCTTTGATATCTGTATCCACTAATACTTGTAGATTTGATTAAATGAACCCCAACTTTAAGCTTCTATTTACTTTTGGTCTCTTTGAGGCTCTGAGTGAACTATGTCAGAAATAAAGCTACCTATTCAGTTTCCCATCAGGTGCCTCCCCCTTCATTATTAGATAGACAAACCTCTTGTGAAGTCCAGCCAGATTTACCCTAGCTTTCTAGCAGACATCTTCTATTTCCCTGTGGGAGTCCTGAAGATTCATTCTCTGTCTGTCTGTGTCTCTCTCTCTCTCTCTCACACACACACACACACACACACACACACACACTTTCTTAGTATCCATGTCTTTGCCATCACCCTTTTGCCACAGAAGATCAGATTGGGCTTGTTCAGATTGTCTATTGTCAGTGTTGATTTTAAATCACCCAATGGATTAATTGTTGACTGAACAGATTCTTTACACATCTGGAAATGTCCAGGACTTGGGCCTACTGACATTTAATGTAAATGTTTTGTTATTAGTGTGTGTGTGTTTTCAGAAACTCATATGTTCACATGGGTAAAAGCAACTTCACAGACACATCTTTTGAAGAATTTTTAAAATGTCCTTTTATCTGTAATCAGATCACAATTTTCTTAATTTTATTTGCTAGTCAAAATTATTTGTCAAATATTTATAACTAATAATTTTTGTACAACAGTCATGAGCACTTCAGTTCAAGTATTTATAATTTGTGACATAGTTTTGATTACACATGGATATTTTTCTGTTCTCCATTTTAGAATTAGGGTCCAAGTGCCAGTAACTGAATTTGCAAGTAGAAAATTTGCTTTTGGTAAATATTCGCTTAAAGTTTGTTGTTTCCATGAACACTCCTGGCAGTAAACTTGCAGGCTATATTAATAATAGAAAACAGTTACAAAAGAGTCACGAACGCAGCTGGAACAAGTTATTTTTTAAAAATATTTGGATGAATATTAATTTGCTTTGTTTCATTGCAGTAGTTCACAATTTTATTTGCACTTATAATTATCAATTTTATACTGTTCTATTAGAAGGGTAGTAAAAGATCTGCCTTATGGCAGAGACTGAAAACACTCAGCAAAAGCTTCACACAAAAAGGCAATAATTGCTGGATAGTTGAAGTGACGAGGCTTTCGGGGTCATGGGGTAAGAGTGGAGGCTTGTTAATTACGATCCTGGGACAAGAGGCAGACAAAACAGTTTCCAGGTGTTGGAATTTTTTACGAAATACATAAACACCCGGCAGAGGATGCGGGTGGGGGAAAGAATTAGGAGTGTTTCAAGGAAATGAAGTTACTGGGAAAGGATGCATTTTCATGAAAACTCACTATGTATGTTGGAAATGTGTCTCCCACGTGTCTCTCCTTCGCCCCCCCAAGAAGATGAAAGAGGATTTTCCCGTCCGTATGAATTGAGACCAAAAACATAACATCATTACTCCACTGGAGACTCCTAAGGGACAGGTGTGGTCAGAAAAAGACTGCTAATGCTGTCTGAAGGGAATGAGTCTGAGCAACGCTTTGAGTCAGTTAACATTCATTTTTCTATAACCATATTTTCTTACAGGATTTCAAGACCTTTTTATGAACCTGACTAATACAGCCAATTTTAAATTTTAAATATTTTATTTTCTGTAGCTAGATTTGCTATTTTGTGAAGTAGTAACTGAAACATTCTCTGATGAGGTATTGCCTATATGAATTGAAAGAAAGACACAGTGAGTGAAGGATGAGAGACTGAGTTGTTGATCTACCAGAAGGGGATTTGAAAACCTGTGGAACCATATGACCACCCAAAATATTAACTTTCTGCATCTTTCTGAGCAGCTCAAGAGACAACGAGAGAAAGCAGGAGTGGCTAACCCATGACAAAGAAAACAGGTGTTTCTAAATTGCAAACAATTTGTTTAGAACAGGGGAATATGCATGTTTCTACAGTAGTAGTAATATTAGGTTTCTTAGTCATAATTACATTTTACAATACTTAAGAAATTTGAAAGTCACCTTATTTATTTTCTTGAAAATACAATGTTACCTTTGTTAAAGAATTAGCACGAACATTTAATATTTAAGTAATGCACATGTTATTAATTGCTGAATGTATGGACAACGTATTCAATAGAGTGGGAGAAAGTTTAAATCATAGAATCATAGAATATCAGGGTTGGAAGGGACCCCAGAAGGTCATCTAGTCCAACCCCCTGCTCGAAGCAGGACCAATTCCCAGTTAAATCATCCCAGCCAGGGCTTTGTCAAGCCTGACCTTAAAAACCTCTAAGGAAGGAGATTCTACCACCTCCCTAGGTAACGCATTCCAGTGTTTCACCACCCTCATAGTGAAAAAGTTTTTCCTAATATCCAATCTAAACCTCCCCCCCGCAACTTGAGACCATTACTCCTCGTTCTGTCATCTGCTATCATTGAGAACAGTCTAGAGCCATCCTCTTTGGAACCCCCTTTCAGGTAGTTGAAAGCAGCTATCAAATCCCCCCTCATTCTTCTCTTCTGCAGACTAAACAATCCCAGTTCCCTCAGCCTCTCCACATAAGTCATGTGTTCTAGACCCCTAATCATTTTTGTTGCCCTTCGCTGGACTCTCTCCAATTTATCCACATCCTTCTTGTAGTGTGGGGCCCAAAACTGGACACAGTACTCCAGATGAGGCCTCACCAATGTCGAATAGAGGGGAACGATCACGTCCCTCGATCTGCTCGCTATGCCCCTACTTATACATCCCAAAATGCCATTGGCCTTCTTGGCAACAAGGGCACACTGTTGACTCATATCCAGCTTCTCATCCACTGTCACCCCTAGGTCCTTTTCCGCAGAACTGCTGCCTAGCCATTCGGCCCCTAGTCTGTAGCGGTGCATTGGATTCTTCCGTCCTAAGTGCAGGACCCTGCACTTATCCTTATTGAACCTCATCAGATTTCTTTTGGCCCAATCCTCCAATTTGTCTAGGTCCTTCTGTATCCTATCCCTCCCCTCTAGCGTATCTACCACTCCTCCTAGTTTAGTAAAAAGAAAAGGAGTACTTGTGGCACCTTAGAGACTAACCAATTTATTTGAGCATGAGCTTTCGTGAGCTACAGCTCACTTCATCGGATGTGAAACCCTAGTTTAGTATCATCCGCAAATTTGCTGAGAGTGCAATCTACACCATCCTCCAGATCATTTATGAAGATATTGAACAAAACTGGCCCCAGGACCGACCCCTGGGGCACTCCACTTGACACCGGCTGCCAACTAGACATGGAACCATTGATCACTACCCGTTGAGCCCGACAATCTAGCCAGCTTTCTACCCACCTTATAGTGCATTCATCCAGCCCATACTTCTTTAACTTGCTGACAAGAATACTGTGGGAGACCGTGTCAAAAGCTTTGCTAAAGTCAAGAAACAATACATCCACTGCTTTCCCTTCATCCACAGAACCAGTAAACTCATCATAAAAGGCGATTAGATTAGTCAGGCATGACCTTCCCTTGGTGAATCCATGCTGGCTGTTCCTGATCACTTTCCTCTCATGCAAGTGCTTCCGGATTGATTCTTTGAGGACCTGCTCCATGATTTTTCCAGGGACTGAGGTGAGGCTGACTGGCCTGTAGTTCCCAGGATCCTCCTCCTTCCCTTTTTTAAAGATTGGCACTACATTAGCCTTTTTCCAGTCATCCGGAACTTCCCCCGTTCGCCACGAGTTTTCAAAGATAATGGCCAATGGCTCTGCAATCACAGCCGCCAATTCCTTCAGCACTCTCGGATGCAACTCGTCCAGCCCCATGGACTTGTGCACATCCAGCTTTTCTAAATAGTCCCTTAGCACCTCTATCTCCACAGAGGGCTGGCCATTTCTTCCCCATTTTGTGATGCCCAGCTCAGCAGTCTGGGAGCTGACCTTGTTAGTGAAGACAGAGGCAAAAAAAGCATTGAGTACATTAGCTCTTTCCACATCCTCTGTCACTAGGTTGCCTCCCTCATTCAGTAAGGGGCCCACACTTTCCTTGGCTTTCTTCTTGTTGCCAGCATACCTGAAGAAACCCTTCTTGTTACTCTTGACATCTCTTGCTAGCTGCAGCTCCAGATGCGATTTGGCCCTCCTGATATCATTCCTACATGCCCAAGCAATATTTTTATACTCTTCCCTGGTCATATGTCCAACCTTCCACTTCTTGTAAGCTTCTTTTCTATGTTTAAGATCCGCTAGGATTTCACCATTAAGCCAAGTTGGTCGCCTGCCATATTTACTATTCTTTCGACTCATCGGGATGGTTTGTCCCTGTAACCTCAACAGGGATTCCTTGAAATACAGCCAGCTCTCCTGGACTTCTTTCCCCTTCATTTTAGTCCCCCAGGGGATCCTGGCCATCACATCACTGCAGTGTTGGCTAAATGTTACAGTGATCTTATCAACTCGTGAGCGTTATAGGAAAAAAAAGGTGCAAGTGTTAGTTATAAATGTAATGAACTATTCCTTTGTCTTCGAAACAAACCATCTTTATGTGCAAAAGATCATATGGTTCCATGGGTGAAGGAAAGAATAATTATACATTGTATAAAACATATCACAGTAATCAACTTGTTGATGTTCAATTTGTATTTTGTTAAGAAATATAGATACTGTCAGGAAGTTCATGTCTTGGATATTGAGCACAGGAGAGTCACAACATTTTGAAAAAAGCTGCACTTTGCTTTTTTACACCTTGATTTAGGGAAGTGATATGCATTTGTGCATGGAGTGGGTATAAAATAAAGCAGTGCGGGCAGTCTAAATACAAAACAGAGAATGACCGTGCTGAAAAATGAAAGGATAAAAGGCACAGATTTAGTGATATATTTATCCTACGTATTTCTAACTAGTCTGTTGTTTTAAAAGATTAATTTTTAAATCTGTGTGTACAAGGAAATCATAGATAATCCTGATGCATCTAGCTGCACAGAATTCTGTTTTATGCTAATATCTAGCCAAGGATTCAACATATTTTTTTAAAGAGTCTTGTCATTATTTTTAGGGTTTTAAACCAGCATATCAACAATGGTGCACTGTAAAACTTTGTTAATCCATTTATGTATTGTCAAGGCATTGCTTATTTCTATACAGTTAATCAGGCAAAAGAAATTACTTCTCAAATACAGCAAAGTCTTTTGTTTGAATGCTGTTCAAAAGAACCACCCTTGGTTCCAATGAATAATTTTCTTCTTGATCCAGCAGCTCATTCACTAGTATCTGTATATTTTTGTTATAGTTCTGTAGTTTTACACAAAACAGCATTTTCTGTATTACACCCCCAATTTTGTTTATCTTTCATTTATGTTTCTGTTTGGGGTTTGGAGTTCAATAAAGAATGTGAACCAGAAAATAAGGCTTTATTTTAAAATTTCTATTTAGTATACTTTATTTTAATGTACAAAATTTTTCTCAATGCCATTGCAGTTTCCAAATGTGGAAGTGGAGAATATATTAACAGTCAAATCAACCCCAGTTGAACCTGATGATCTAAATTGATTAGATAATTGTCTAATGCCAGCACTAAGCCAACAAAAAAACCCACCAAATAGAACCGGAGTCTAAGTTCAAAATGTCTATGTAACAAAATACACCTTTACATGATAGCACCTACTGAATCCATCCTACACACACATTCAAAACTCAGGCTGTTTAGTTAGCAATGGCTTCATTGTCCATATGCTTTCTCCTCTCCTTCCTACTATACAAAGGTCTGCAAACTCTGAGGTCTGCCAGCCTCACCTCAGTCCCTGGAAAAATCATGAACCAGGTCCTCAAGGAATCCATGTCGAAGCACTTGGAGGAGGGGAAGGTGATCAGGAACAGTCAACATAGATTCACCAAGGGCAAGTCATGCCTGACCAACCTGATTGCCTTGTATGATGAGATAATTAGCTCTGTGGATATGGGGAAAGTGGTGAACGTGAAGTACTTTGACTTTAGCAAAGCTTTTGATACGGTCTCCCACAGTATTCTTGCCAGCAAGTTAAAGAAGTATGGGCTGGATGAATGGACTATAAGGTGGATAGGAAGCTGGCTAGATCATTGGGCTCAATGGGTAGTGATTAATGGCTCGATGTCTGGTTGGCAGCCAGTATCATGCGGAATGCCCCAGAGGTCAGTCCTGGGGCTGGCTTTGTTCAACATCTTCATTAATGAACTGGATGATGGGATGGATTGCACCCTCAGCAAGTTCACGGATGACACTAAACTGATGAGAGAGGTAGATACACTGGAGGATAGGGATTGTGACCTAGACAATTTTGGAGGATTGGGCTAAAAGAAATCTGATGAGGTTCAATAAGGACAAGTGCAGAGTCCTGCAATTAGGTCGGAAGAATCCCAAGCACTGTTACAGGCTGGGGACTGACTGGCTATGCGGCAGTTCTGCAGAAAAGGACCTGGTGATTTCAGTGGATGAGAAGCTGGATATGAATCAACAGTGTTCCCTTGTTTCCAAGAAGGCTAACGGCATATTGGGCTGCATTAGTAGGAGCATTGCCAGCAGATTGAAGGAAGTGATTATTCCCCTCTATTCGGCAATGATGAGGCCACATCTGGAATATTGTGTCCAGTTTTGGGTCCCTCACTACAGAAAGGATGTGGACAAATTGGAGGGAGTCCAGCGGAGGGCAACGAAAATTAGGGGGCTGAGGCACATGACTTGTGAGGAGAAGCTGAGGGAATTGGGCTTATTTAGTCTGCAGAAGAGAAGGGGGGGGGGGATTTGATAGCAGCCTTCAATTACCTGAAGGAAGTTCCAAAGAGGATGGAGCTAGGCTGTTCTCAGTGGTGGCAAATGAGAGAACAAGGAGCAATGGTCTCAAGTTGCAGCGGGGGAGGTCTAGGTTGGATATTAGGAAAAACTTTTTCACTAGGAGGGTGGTGAAACACTGGAATGCATTACCTAGGGAGGTGGTGGAATCTCCTTCCTTAGATATTTTTAAGGTCAAGCTTGACAAAGCCCTAGTTGGAGTTGGTCCTTGCTTTGAGCGGGGGTTGGACTAGATGATGTACTGAGGTCTTTTCCTACCCCCTTATCTTCTGTGATTCATGTATGGCAGCACCATATGCTGCATTTGGTTTAAGTTTCAAGGTGAAAGCTATTCAAATTTCTCAAAGTTAATGCTGTATTTGATTACTTGAGTTTTGTTCTTGTTCCTTGTCCTCAGATCTTTTCCAGGGGCATAGAATGCCTTTTAGTTAAATTCCAGAGTAGTAGTGTCTGTTGATATTGGATACATCCTTTATCTGGGGAATACTGAATATTCTGCATTGGCAAGAGGATGTAGTGGATTATCTAAAAGGTTGCTTCCATACCCCTAGGATTTATAAGATACAGGCATTAAATAAGTCTTAAATATACCCATATACAAGAAGTATTTAATTTTTCATTGGTATCTAAATAAATGTGATTACTTGCCCCAGAATATTGCAGAAATTTTATTTTAACAGAGGGTTACAAAATGTCTGCTTAATGTGATGTGTGGGAAAGGCAGCTGTGGTGCCTTTCGGGAAAATCAATGGGTGTATTGCTACAGAACTCCTGACTGATTCTGATGGGTTTTTGTTTGTTTGTTTGTTGTTTTCTGCTACCTATCTTTAACTGTTAGTGGGCATAGATAGGTCTCGGTGTATTCATTTTTATTATTAGCGTTGTCATAAATATAAAGGGAATGGTAAACACCTTTAAATCCCTCCTGGCCAGAGGCAAAACCCTTTCACCTGTAAAGTGTTAAGAAGCTAAGGTAACCTCACTGGCACCTGACCAAAATGACCAATGTGGAGACAAGATACTTTCAAAGATGGATGGGGGAGACAACGACAAAGGGTTCTCTGTCTGTGTGATGCTTTTGCCGGGACCAGCGCAGGAATGCAGGTCAGAACTCCTGTAAAAAGTCAGTAAGCAATCTAGTTAGATATGCATTAGATTCTATTTGGTTTAAATGGCTGATAAAATAAGTTGTGCTGAATGGAATGTATATTCCTGTTTTTGTATCTTTTTGTAACTTAAGGTTTTGCCTAGAGGGATTCTCTGTTTTGAATATGATTACCCTGTGAGGTATTTACCACCCTTATTTTACAGAGGTGATTCTTTTACTTTTTCTTTAATTAACATTCTTCTTTTAAGAACCTGGTTGCTTTTCATTGTTCTTAAGATCCAAGGGTTTGGGTCTGTGTTCACCTATGCAAATTGGTGAGGATTTTTATCAAGCCTTCCCCAGGAAAGGGGGTGTAGTGCTTGGGGGGATATTTTGTGGGGGGAAGACGTTTCCAAGTGGGCACTTCTCCTGTTCTTTGAGTAACACTTTGGTGGTGGCAGTGTTTAACCTAAGCTGGTAAGAATAAGCTTAGGGGGTCTTTCATGCAGGTCCCCACATCTGTACCCTAGAGTTCAGAGTGGGGAAGGAACCTTGACAAGCCATAACAGTACTTTTTGTAATGCTAATGACTAAAAATACAAAGAAGTGCTTTTGTAGTATTGCATACAGAAATACACAACCCAATGTCTTAGACTCTGTCTTGTTCCTCTTTTTCCATGGTCCCTACAGCATACTGTTATGAAAGCAGTCTTTCAAAACTTTACTATGTCCTTTGTACAGCAAGCTTAACAAAATCAGATAACTTTGCTTTTAATATTAAAATTAATTACATAGCACCATAAATTACTTTGCTGTGGTAGTCACATTATCTGTCCTGAATAGCTTAGTCTGCTTGCACGTAAGATAAAAATATATGGAGAGAAGACAAAACACATAACAGTTTGCATATGAGCAGACTGTTACAGATGAATGTAGAAAATAGACCAGCTTCAAGAGAAGTATAACGAACAGGCAGAAAAAACTGATGGAAGCATAACTGTGGAGGGAAAAGATAAACCACAAAATTGTATCGTGGTTCTTGACTATTAATGATGTCTGAGATGAAGTATGGGTAACTTAATAGGACTATCCTTCTGTATAGGCCATTTAAAGTATTTAAGTTTGTTGATGAAATGATTATAGATTGCATTTTATAATTTGGAGTTTATATATATTAAGTTTTATTGTTATTTCATTTCAGTAACTTAGCAAACATGTCCTACTCTTTGTATTAATGACGTTACTAATTTTATTTCCCCGTGAAAGAGTAATTTACAAAAATTTCCAGTTACAGTATGAATATTTGATTTTTTTTCTATTTTTGTATTCTCAAAACAGTATAATAAACTACGAGGGCTGAGGGAACCACAAAAAGATCTCCATTTTCAGTTTGAATAAGCATTCAAAATGTATCCAAACATTTTTAGTCTAAAAATTTTGCTGGAAATTTCCCAGGTATCCTGCCATATTTTCTTGTTCTGATCACTTCATAAATACCATGAAATAGGTCTTTTGGCAATATTTCATAGGGATTGGCTGACAAAAAATGATTTAGAAGAGCTGAATATGTATAGTATGGCAAAGCAACTAATAAGTAGAGGGTTTTGAAAATAGCCTACAGATTTTTGAAGAGTGGAGTGGAATAGTTCAGTTTTTTACAAGAGGTGTAATTAAGCAAAGAATGAAATTAAGAAAGAGTACATTTAAACTGAATATCAGGAAAATCTTCATAATTGAAATATATTTGTATATTTTATAATCTTTAAAAGGAAATGGTGGAAGCCTTATTGTAAGGAGAACAGGAGTACTTGTGGCACCTTAGAGACTAACAAATTTATTTGAGCATAAGCTTTCGTGGGCTACAGCCTTCTTCATCAGATGCATAGAATGGAACATATAGTAAGAAGATATATATACTTACACAGAACATGAAAAGGTGGAAGTTGCCATACCAACTCTAAGAGGCTAATTAATTAAGATGAACTATTATCAGCAGGAGGGGAAAAAAAACTTGTAGTGATAATCAAGATGTCCCATTTCAGACAGTTGACAAGGTGTGAGGATACTTAACATGGGGAAATAGATTCAATTTGTGTAATGACCCAGCCGCTGCCAGTCTCTATTCAAGCCCAAATTAATGGTATCTAGTTTGCAAATTAATTCCAGTTCAGCAGTTTCTCATTGGAGTCTGTTTTTGAAGCTTTTCTGTTACAAAATTGCTACCTTTAAGTCTGTTACTGAGTGACCAGAGAGGTTGAAGTGTTCTCCTACTGGTTTTTGAATTATATGATTCCTGATGTCAGATTTGTGTTCATTTATGCTTTTGCATAGAGACTGTGAGGGACATTTGCAGCAAGGAAGATGTAAGTTAGACATTAGGAGGAAAAAATCCTGAGCGTAAGGGTTATTAAGCCCTGCAACAAAATTACCTAGGGAGGTTGTGGAATCTCCATCCTTGAAGGTTTTTAAGAAGAGGAGTTTAGACATACCTGTCAGGGATGGTCTAGATAATCTTTAAATCCTGCCTCAGTGAAGAGGACTGGACTAGACAACCTATCAAGGTCCCTTCCAGTCCCACATTTCTATGATTTCTGTGATTTAAAACTAGACTAGACAAAACACTATGTTCTGTAGGAGACAGTGTGGCATTAGGAGGCAGATGGACTAACTTAATCAAATAGATCTTTTCTGTTCTCCAGTTTCTCTGATTCATTTGTTTGCACCAAACTAGAAATCAACCTTTTGGGGGTGTAAAGGAGCAGACTCACCCTTGCAGTGCCTCCTGCTGATCATAGGAGAATTAGCTCTTTCCAGCATGGAGCGCCCTCTGCAGGCCAGTGATCTGCACAGCTCTGGCCCCCATGTACCTCACAGACCCCGGTGCCCCTTTCTCTGGGGTTCTACCCCCTGGCAGTATCCCCACACTCTGCCTCTGGGTCACCCCTTCCTGGGGAACCCCCAACCCTCTATCCTCACCTTGCCTCAGTCTGGGCTACTGCCAGTGATCACCAAGCCCTTGTTCCCTGGGGCAGACTGCAGTGTAAAGGCCATTCATCATAGGCAAGGGGGTTCAGACCTGTTGCCTTCCTCTGCTTCCCAGTACCTCTGTGGGCCTTGGACCAGGTCCTACATCCTGGGGAGTTGCCAGCCTGGAGCACCCCACTCAGCCTGCTCCTTCCCCAGCACTGCATCACCCTCAGTACCCTGTCAGGCAGGCAGCCAGGCCCTGCTCTCTCCTAGCCTGTGGAGAGAGACTCCTTAGCCCTCTGTCTCACAGCCTTTTCATATAAGCCAGTTGGGGGCCTGATTGGGGCATGGCCCAACTGCAGCTGCTTCCCCAATCAGCCATCCCCAGCCACAGCCCCCTTCAGGGCTGCTTTTAACCCCTTCTATTTTAGGGGTAGGGTTGCCACCATGCTACGAGGGAGGGGGGTACATCTCCACTGCGATAAAAGACTCATTACTGGTGCGGTGCAGCTGACTTAGGCATGGAAGGATTTGATTTTTATTGGTAAATGTGAATAAATGTTGTTTTCACTGTACATGTAGAACCTGATGAAAAAATATTTCCATCAATAAAAATCAATATTTATATATAGGAAAAATAAGAAAAATGCTTCTTGAGAATTTATTAGAGTTTGCTTTGAGGATATTCACTTTGTGTATTTTGACATGTGATGTTGACAATTTGCATTTTAACAGTTATAACACTTCAGTGTTTTGAATCTCAACATCTACTGTTATTAATTATTGTCTGGCCCTCCATAATTACTCACAACTATGAAAATTTAAATGGATAAAAAAAATGCTTAAAAATTAACATCTATATTATCCATCAAAATTACAAAAAAATAAAAATTGAATTCTATCAAGCCTATTCATACTTTATCAAGATCAATTCACTAAGTAATGGAGTGAAGAAACATAAACTATGATGGACAAAGCTGCTAAATTTTAAATCAAAGAAGGTTACTTATTTGAGTTATAAAAAACATGGTGAAAAGTGCAGAATAAGAACCTTAATATAATAGATAATAACCAAGGAGATTACCACATACAGTGTCCTTATCTCTCATGTGCCGTGTTCATGAGACAGTATAACTGCAGATCAGTCGTGATGTGAAGCACTTTTTACATGACTAGTATTAGTCTGCCTATAAATGTAATTCAGTTTGTGAAAGTGCAGTGCATTGGTATGAACAGATGCACAATGATTTAAGAAAATATTTTCTGCTAGCAGATGGTGTTCAACAAAGACCACTATTGTTTCAGTGTGAAATGCTTTAAATGTTCTGGGCATTTGGCCCAGACATAGCCATTTACCTATAGTATATGACCAGGCAATGACAAAAGAATGAAAATAGAAGTGCCAGTCCATACAAAAATATTTCTATAACTTAATATATCTAACAAGTCAGTGTCAGTGATTAAACCAAGTTAAATTAACAAAACTGATAAGATCATTCTTTTTTACATTTTCACATCTTTCAAAACAGTTATTTGGCATTCTACATTTCAGGAAAAATGAGGATGGAATGCCCAGCTGGTACCTGCTGGTATTGTTTAAATGCCCACAGATAATATAACTCATGCTGCCTGGTGCCTGAATGTGTGGGTAATCTTCAGGAACAATAGAAATCTGTTCATACAGAAAACCCACAAATCCCAAGGATTTGGAGTCTCCCCTTGGATTTTCCACATATTTGCTGTTTTCAGCAGAATTTAAGCTTTTATTTTAAAGGTGAACTGCAAAGCTAAAAAATATGGAGTTATGTGGCGAATGCTAATGCTCTCATCTTCCAGCCTGCTTAATGGACCCCCTCTCTAACATATATTTTAACTTGTTAAAGAAGAACTTCCCTCTCCCCTCCCATTGAAGGTCATCTAAGACTTTGTCTACACTAGTACTTTTGTTGGCAAAACTTTTCTCAAGTTTGAAAAAACACACCCCGACCAACATAAATTTGACCGACAAAAGCACTGGTGTGGACAGCATCTCCTGCTGACACAACTAAGGCCGCTCGTTGGGGTGATTTAATTATGCTCGCAGGAGACCTCCCTCCAGCTGGCATAGAGTAGCTACACAGGAGACCTTACAGCTGCGCAGCTGCAGAGGTACAGCTGTGCCGCTGTAAAGTCTGTAGTGTAGACATAGTCTAATGCACTCTGGTCAAATCAAATGTGAATTTCCCACGTCTGTCTCAAGAGTCTGTTAGGTGAATATATTTGCACTTAAAACAAATCCATGGTACTAACAAGACAAATGCATGTCATGTGCCTAAGCACTGGTGTTCCTCTTTCCCCACCCTTCACCTGTTTGTATCTTATTAAATTGTAAACTGTTTAGGCAGGGGCTGTCTCATCTTATATAACTGTACAGGAGCTGCATTTTAAATGCCAAATGAAATCAATCAAGAGCTTCTGGGGAAATTGAAAGGATATTACACATGCGTTAAATGTGGTGAATTTATTAAAAGTAGAGTTGGAGTAGGAATAGCTCAAATAAAAAAACAATTACAGCACTTTACAACCATGAAAATAACCTTGGAGAAGTTTGAAAATGACCCTACATATGAAAAAAAGCACGATGATGTGTAGAAGCAAGCTGGGGACAGAGTAAGTGTTATCCATTAGGGCCGTATTGTGGCTTGTCCAGCATAGTACCAACTGCCTGTGTCATGGATCGCAACTCAGTAGAGGTGGAAGAAAAACAGAATTTCTACACCTCAGGAAATTCTAAGATTTTGAAATTTAGTTTCAACCCAAATTGGGACAAAAAGTTGAAAACATGAAAATTTTTGTGAAATGAAACATTCCAAAATTTTATTTTCAACCTTTATATTCAATTTTATATAATATATTATTATAATATAATAATCTAAATATTTTAACTTATCAAAGTATTTTCAACATTAATATAACTTCCCATAGAACATTTTGACAACACTGATATATTTCCGCATAATGTTTCAGTTTAATGGAATCTCCATTTTCTGACGGAAAACTGTTCCACTGGAAATTTTTCAACCAGCTCTGCTACTCATGGTATGTCTACAGTAGAAATGTAAGTCGAACAATATTAGGTTGACTTACAGCCACCGCAGTAATTACTGAGGTGGTGCATGTCCACACTACGCTCCTTGGAGTGTTTCCTCTGACCTGAGAAGGGCAGTGTGGGGAGCTGAGAGCCCAGGCTTTCAGTTCCGCAGGGAGCCCGGCTACCCTACAGGTTCCCGGGCTCCTGGCAGGTTGCCCCTGTTCCCCATAATGAGTTGGGGGAAGCCGCCCGGGGCTTCTTGCCCTGGGGAGTGGGGTCCGGCTGCCCTGGCTTCTTGCCCCCCTCTCCACCAAGAGCCAGGCAGCCTTGTAAATTTCACAGCTCACCTTGACAAGGCTGCCTGGCTCCCAGCAGAGAGTGGGATCCGACGTTGCCAGGACTTCTTGCCCCGGCTCCCAGCTGGGAGTGGAGTCCATTCTCTCTCTCCCTCTTTCCCCCTCCCGACCCCAGGCTTCCAGCTTTCCAGCGGAGTGGGGACAGCTGGGCTCTAGCTGCCCAGCTTTCTTGTCAATTTCACGGCTCCTGCCATGAGATTGACAAGACAGCCAACAGCCAGCATAAGGGATGCAGTGGCTATACAGTGTGTTGCCCTAACTACACTGACATAAGCCTTATGCCTCTCATGGAGGTGGAATTATTATGTTGGTGTAGTCACAGAATCATAGAATATCAGGGTTGGAAGGGACCTCAGGAGGTCATCTAGTCCAACCCCCTGCTCAAAGCAGGACCAAAACCCAATTAAATCATCCCAGCCAGGGCTTTGTCAAGCCTGACCTTAAAAACTTCTAAGGAAGGAGATTCTACCACCACCCAAGGTAACGCATTCCAGTGTTTCATCACCCTCTTAGTGAAAAATTTTTTCCTAATACCTAACCTAAACCTCCCCCACTGCCACTTGAGACCATTACTCTTTGTCCTGTCCTCTTCTACCACTGAGAATAGTCTAAAACCATCCTCTCTGGAACCACCTCTCAGGTAGTTGAAAGCAGCTATCAAATCCCCCCTCATTCTTCTCTTCTGCAGACTAAACAATCCCAGTTCCCTCAGCCTCTCCTCATAAGTCATGTGTTCCAGACCCCTAATCATTTTTGTTGCCCTTCGCTGGACTCTCTCCAATTTATCCACATCCTTCTTGTAGTGTGGGGCCCAAAACTGGACACAGTACTCCAGATGAGGCCTCACCAATGTCGAATAGAGGGGAACGATCACGTCCCTCGATCTGCTCGCTGTGCCCCTACTTATACATCCCAAAATGCCATTGGCCTTCTTGGCAACAAGGGCACACTGCTGACTCATATCCAGCTTCTCGGCCACTGTCACCCCTAGGTCCTTTTCCACAGAACTGCTGCCTAGCCATTCGGTCCCTAGTCTGTAGCGCTGCATTGGGTTCTTCCGTCCTAAGTGCAGGACCCTGCACTTATCCTTATTGAACCTCATCAGATTTCTTTTGGCCCAATCCTCCAATTTGTCTAGGTCCCTCTGTATCCTATCCCTGCCCTCCAGCATATCTAGCACTCCTCCTAGTTTAGTATCATCCGCAAATTTGCTGAGAGTGCAATCCACACCATCCTCCAGATCATTTATGAAGATATTGAACAAAACCGGCCCCAGGACCGACCCCCGGGGCACTCCACTTGACACCAGCTGCCAACTAGACATGGAGCCATTGATCACTACCCGTTGAGCCCGACAATCTAGCCAACTTTCTACCCACCTTATAGTGCATTCATCCAGCCCATACTTCTTTAACTTGCTGACAAGAATACTGTGGGAGACGGTGTCAAAAGCTTTGCTAAAGTCAAGAAACAATACATCCACTGCTTTCCCTTCATCCACAGAACCAGTAATCTCATCATAGAAGGCGATTAGATTAGTCAGGCATGACCTTCCCTTGGTGAATCCATGCTGACTGTTCCTGATCACTTTCCTCTCATGTAAGTGCTTCAGGATTGATTCCTTGAGGATCTGCTCCATGATTTTTCCGGGGACTGAGGTGAGGCTGACTGGCCTGTAGTTCCCAGGATCCTTCTTCTTCCCTTTTTTAAAGATTGGCACTACATTAGCCTTTTTCCAGTCATCTGGGACTTCCCCCGTTCGCCACGAGTTTTCAAAGATAATGGCCAATGGCTCTGCAATCACAGCTGCCAATTCCTTTAGCACTCTCGGATGCAACTCGTCCGGCCGCATGGACTTGTGCACGTCCAGCTTTTCTAAATAGTCCCTAACCATCTCTTTCTCCACAGAGGGCTGGCCATCTACTCCCCATGTTGTGATGCCCAGCGCAGCAGTCTGGGAGCTGACCGTGTTAGTGAAGACAGAGGCAAAAAAAGCATTGAGCACATTAGCTTTTTCCACATCCTCGGTCACTAGGTTGCCTCCCTCATTCAGTAAGGAGTCCACACTTTCCTTGGCTTTCTTCTTGTTGCCAGCATACCTGAAGAAACCCTTCTTGTTACTCTTGACATCTCTTGCTAGCTGCAGCTCCAGATGCGATTTGGCCCTCCTGATTTCATTCCTACATGCCCGAGCAATATTTTTATACTCTTCCCTGGTCATATGTCCAACCTTCCCCTTCTTATAAGCTTCTTTTTTATGTTTAAGATCCGCTAGGATTTCACCGTTAAGCCAAGCTGGTCGCCTGCCATATTTACTATTCTTTCGACTCATCGGGATGGTTTGTCCCTGTAACCTCAACAGGGATTCCTTGAAATACAGCCAGCTCTCCTGGACTCCTTTCCCCTTCATGTTAGTCCCCCAGAGGATCCTACCCATCCGTTCCCTGAGGGAGTCGAAGTCTGCTTTCCTGAAGTCCAGGGTCCGTATCCTGCTGCTTACCTTTCTTCCCTGTGTCAGGATCCTGAACTCAACCAACTCATGGTCACTGCCTCCCAGATTCCCATCCACTTTTGCTTCCCCCACTAATTCTTCCCTGTTTGTGAGCAGCAGGTCAAGAAAAGCTCCCCCCATAGTTGGCTCGTCTAGCACTTGCACCAGGAAATTGTCCCCTACGCTTTCCAAAAACTTCCTGGATTGTCTATGCACCGCTGTATTGCTCTCCCAGCAGATATCAGGAAAATTAAAGTCACCCATGAGAACCAGGGCGTGCGATCTAGTAGCTTCTGCGAGTTGCCGGAAGAAAGCCTCATCCACTTCATCCCCCTGGTCCGGTGGTCTATAGCAGACTCCCACCACTACATCACTCTTGTTGCTCACACTTCTAAACTTAATCCAGAGAAACTCAGGTTTTTCTGCAGTTTCGTACCGGAGCTCTGAGCAGTCATACTGCTCCCTTACATACAGTGCTACTCCCCCACTTTTTCTGCCCTGCCTGTTCTTCCAGAACAGTTTATAACCATCCATGACAGTACTCCAGTCATGTGAGTTATCCCACCAAGTCTCTGTTATTCCAATCACGTCATAATTCCTTGACATCACCAGGACCTCCAGTTCTCCCTGCTTGTTTCCAAGGCTTTGTGCATTCGTATATAAGCACTTGAGATAACCTGCTGATCGCCCCTCATTCTCAGTATGAGGCAGGAGCCCTCCCCTCACAGACGTTCCTGCCTGTGCTTCCTCCCTGTATCCCGCTTTCCCACTTCCCTTAGGGCTTTGGTCTCCTTCCCCCGGTGAACCTAGTTTAAAGCCCTCCTCACTAGGTTAGCCAGCCTGCTCGCAAAGATGCTCTTCCCTCTCTTCATAAGATGGAGCCCGTCTCTGCCCAGCACTCCTCCTTCATGGAACACCATCCCATGGTCAAAGAATTGAAAGCCTTCTCTCCGACACCACCTGCGTAGCCATTCGTTGACTTCCACGATTCGACGGTCCTTACCCAGGCCTTTTCCTTCCACGGGGAGGATGGACGAGAACACCACTTGCGCCTCAAACTCCTTTATCCTTCTTCCCAGAGCCACGTAGTCCGCAGTGATCCGCTCAAGGTCATTCTTGGCAGTATCATTGGTGCCCACGTGGAGAAGCAGGAAGGGGTAGCGATCTGAGGGCTTGATGAGTCTCGGCAGTCTCTCCGTCACATCGCGAATCTTAGCCCCTGGCAAGCAGCAGACTTCTTGGTTTTCCTGGTCAGGGCGGCAGATAGATGACTCAGTCCCCCTGAGGAGAGAGTCCCCGCCCACCACCACCCACCTCCTTCTCTTGGGAGTGGTGGTCGTGGAACCCCCAATCTCAGGACAGTGCATCTCATGCCTTCCAACCAGCGGAGGGTACTTATATCAGCAGGAGAAAGGCTGTAGTATAGACACTAACATAATTAGGTCGACATAAGCTGCCTTGTGTAGACCTAACTGTGGAGTGTAGACCACCCCTCAGAGTGGACAGCCTGCAGAGGACCACAGTGTTTCATCTCCCAATGAATATGGGTGGGAAAGAGCCCTCATGGTGCTCCAGCCAGCACAACCGCAGGTATACACTATGGGGCTAAGTCGACCTAAGTTACGCAACTACCAGCTACGTAAATAACGTAGCTGGAGTTGATGTACCTTAGGTCAACTTATTGCAGGGTCTAAACTATGCCAGGTTGATGGGGGAAACTCTCCCATCGACTTACGTTATGCTTCTCGTTCCAGTGGAGTACTGGAGTTGACGGGAGAGCGATCGACGGTTGATTTAGCGGGTCTTCACTAGACCTGCTAAATCAACCCCCTGTGGATCGATCGCATGTTGATCCCCTGGTAAGTGGAGACAAGTCCTAAGGGATGTATGCTACACCAGGTAAAGGGCTAGTGTGGAATATGTGCCCTTAGAAGAGTGTACTTCTCAGGAACCTCCATTTTTTATTTTTTCTTGTGTCAATAAGAGATATCACTTGCTTTGACATCTTGGGTTTTGCTTTTCATTATGTTATTTTTTTGTGAAACAAAAAAAAAACAAAGGCTTTTTTTCACCACTCTATACTTTTGATCAGAAAAGTGAAAAATGTTTTAAGAATGTGACCTTCGATTTATAAAGGCAGATCACTTCATATTGTCCTTGTTTGTTTGACACTTAAAAACTGTACAAATAAACCAATAAAATATTCACAGACTGCAATATTCGTAGTTAAATTGTTCTAAATTAGAATCGAACCAGGACTACTGTGTAGTATAAATAATAAATGTTAATTTTCTTTTACTACAAGTTATGACCATCTTCAGTAATTCCTAAGAACATTTTATTAGAATTTTGCTTTAACTGTATTTTTCTCTGCAAGTTCAGTGTAACTAATCTGTGCTGAGAGTAAATTTGTATGAATTTGTAGAGTACAAAAAAAAGTAGAGCCATAAATAAGTCTGAATAGTATATCATTTAAACAATAGTAAAACAATGACGTTATTCAAAATATTCTGGCTTTTTGACTATACACATATTGCTTACACATGTTAAAAATATTAATTGCATAATAAAATGTTTATCTTTTGACAAATCAGACTCCTTCAGTTCTACATTTTATTTTTCCACACATTGTGATAACAGCATTGATCAAATTAATGTCTCCAGTGGCAGGGTTACAAGAACTATTCGTATGATACTGTGTATAAAAAAAATATTCTCTAAGCCAATTTAAATAGATTCAGACAACATATTTGATAATAAATGTGACTGTTAAAAAACTACATAAAGTAATTTTAAGAGTCGGATAAATACCTATAAAAGCAAGAAAATTTTGAGTTAAGGATGAAATTGCATTTGTAACTTATTTCAGTATTGTAGTATGTAAGAATCATAAAGACACTTACTATCTGAAGAACCTCACATATATATAAGATAAGAAGGGTGAGTCACCTTGGACTCTGATCCTGCAAATACATGTGCATTGCTTTACTTTTAGTTTTACTTATGTGCTTAAAGTTAAGCATGTGCCCAAGTGTTCTCAGGTTTCGGGTCTTGGACTCCAAATTTCTGTGTCTTGAAGATACACTATTAATGTTCTTTCAACAGGTTTTTTTTTATTTTATTTTGGGGTACAGATGTAATAAAGTAAAACATTTTAAATACAATGGGAGTAGTAGATACTCCTTAGAACTATTCTTTTGCCAAGCAGGAAGGGAATGGGTTAGAGACAGAGGTTAAATAGATGGAGTTACTCTCACAAAAAGAGAAACTTGGTTGCTCTATGAAGTGGATCATATTACATATTCCACTGCAAATTAATCGAAGGTGCAAATTATTGTTTATTGGATTGCTGTCAGAATTACAAAACCCAGCACAGATACTCAGGTTTCTCTGCTAAAACAAAACAAAAAAAACCCCTTCAAAATACCTTGATCTAACAGAGAATATAAAAGCAGAAGAGCCCAGAAATTCGAAATTATAGTTGCCACTGTGTCACCATATCTGACTTTTCTTGGGAGGTATGGAATTTCATTTTTGTCTTAAAATATATGTACAAAATTATGTTTGCTCGAGGAGCAAACATTTGAATTTATTGCTGTTACAGTCTTACCATTATGCTGATATTGATGGGTTTTGTATTGAATTTCTGTAGTTGACCAAACAAAAGAACAAGACACAGGAAACTCACTAAGCACATTGTGATTTGAAGCTGCTTAAGGACTTGGAAAGTTAGCAGCAGTTGGCGCAGAGCGACTGGGGGCAGAGGACAGGTGAAACATCAAGGATGTATCATAAATTACTGAACACTGTGATACATTTTATTAAATGACTCTACTAACATGAATATCACCACCACATATGTAGTATACATATTATGAAGGAATTAATGAGGCTTCATATATGTACCTGTATTTATCCATCTGGATGGACACAAAACCACATTACACAAGATGTAGTGATATCCATATGATAAATTAAATACATTGTGCATTTCTGATCACCTCAGCTGCATTCTGCCAGTTAGTCTCTCTCTCCTGGGACTATTTCTAATATTCCACACTTTTGAGCAGCATTAAACAGCTGTAATTTTTCCTTGTTGCTCCTAAAATTTGGAAAAAAACCTTATACTTTGTCAGGTTGAGCAATATCCAGTACTGGACCAATGGCTGTTTCAGATCAAACATCTTGTGGCCCTTCAGGGCTAAAAACTGCAATTTGTAACTTTAGGAAGAGATTTCCATTAAATTTGAATGAGACACAACAATTGCTTCTAAACTTACAAAGTCCTGTGATATCAGGCTTTAAACTGACAATGTTGTATGTAAAGGAAAGCAATTGTATGTGATGTTGAGGTTTTAAAAAATTGGTTAATTTTAATTTTACTTTTTCTCTCTCTCAAAGGTCTGTATAATTAGACTCACAGTACTAAAATAATCTGGCATTACAGTTGGCGTGATACAATAAATAGATCAAACATAATGTTTTATTATTCTAATTAATTTTTGCACTGATCCTACAAACACTTAGGCACATGCTTAACTTTGAGCACATGAGTAGTTACCTGGAAGGTAATGGGACAACTCCATGCTTAAACATGTGCTTAAGTGTGTGCAGTATCAAAGCCTTTGAAAGTAGTTTGTCTGTGGCATTTACAGAATACATAATTGTGTGGTGAATAAAGGTTATATAGGCCCTCTTTGGGAGTAATGTGGCCATTTCATAATAAAGATTATACATTATTGCTAAAGTCTGGACATTTCTGGACCTTCTAACTCAGAGAAATCTTCTTTGGCCTGTCTTGCTATTTGCAAATTCTGAATTTTTCCCACCATGATTATAATCTAGCTCAAATTGAACTATATTTTTTAGGTATGATCTTTTCTAGGACAGAGGTTTTACTGTTTTGTACAGATAGGTGATACTGCAGGTCTGAAAAAGATTGTACATTTGTAGGGACTACATTTTACAGTGTCTGATAGGTTTTTATGGAAGCCATTTGGTGATCTCATCAACAGCGAGGCTATTGTTTCATTACTATCAGATTCAGTATGTTTGTGATTAAATCAGCAGAATAGAGAACATGAAGGGAGTGCTGTTCACTTTGCAATCATTTCCATGTGTTATAAATTCTTATCAGATGTTGGGAAACAGCAGACATACACTAACAGTAAGTGCTCCATCCAAATCCCAAGAAACAGTGATATGTAAAAAGCATAGATTGTGCTCTCAGTTAGTTTGATCTACTATTTAGGTATTTACAATGTATCCACTGACTAGGGTATCTAGGTATTAATAGAGTATATAGAAAATTATTTCCTACTTGAATCAAATTTTGTGTATTTTTTATCTTTTAAGAATGTGATGGTGCTTCAGACATTTTAGTACCACAGTAAATAAGGTGTGGTTCTAATCACTGATGATACTTTTCATAACAAGGAGGGTCAGAGTGAGTCTTATACTAACAGCTTCAAGTATCTAAAGCTGCCCTTTCTTGATGATGTAAAAGTCAACTTGGGTTGGCGGGGTGGGTGTCTCTGGTTTACACAAAGAAGAAAAATTAGATGGTAAGTCTAAGGCCTCAAAAAATAAAACAATAACATAAAAATAAAATATTTTTAAAAGAAACAAGATTCGCTGTTTACTCACCCTGAATCTCAGTCCATTTAAAATAAAGTGAAGCCACACTTGAATTAATTATCTTTATTATTTAGGGTAGGGAGGAGACATGTAGCTCTGTCATATTGCTGCTAAAATGCTCCATTCCTGTTGCACTTTAATCTGAAAGTGTAGTACTGTGGAACGAAAATGAGCTGCGCCCAATGAGCAAAGAATACAGATAGGAAAATCGACATTACCATATTAGCTCACATCCATCCTCTACGTAGTCCAGTATCCTGTCTCTGATAGTGGCTAGAACCAGATGCTTCAGACGAATGTGCTACTATCTCTTCTCCCGCCCCATCTGGATTAATGTTTTGTCCTAACCACTATTAATTAGAGATTATTCTCATTCCTGAAGCAGCAAGTTTTATAACCCTTCCAAAATTCATTTGTGCATTACCTGTTATAATTGGATATCCTTGTCATCCCTCTTCATCTTCCAGTCTCTCTTTAAATCTTGCAGTGATTCCACAGCCTTACTTGTTCACACTACACACATTATCTTCCACTCAGAGAGTGGGTTTTCCCCCATCGTTAATGTCACCTTCTCTAAAGCCCTTCAGAGCAATTCTGGCCTGGTGATCTATTGCTTTTAAATTTGTTCTAGCACCCTTTTTTCTGACATGTCAATCTCTGATACTACCTCATCTCTATTGCCAGAAAAGAGCAGGTCCCAGGCAGGTGTCTCCCCAAAATCCTCTGTGGTAAAGACTGATGCAAAGAACACATTTAGTTTCTCAGCCATGTCTTTGTCTTCCTTAATTGTTCCCTAGAATCTCTGGGACTCAGCAAACCACTGAGTCTTCTGCAGATTTCCTGGTTCTTGTATACTAAAAATAATTTATTCATGTTGGTTTAAAAGCTATTTGCTCTATGAAATTCATCTTATCCCTCCTATATTCCTTCTTACGTATTGCCTCTTGTAATTTATGCTCCCTTTTATAGACTTTACTAAGGTTAGATTTCTTGAAATTGCAATTTAGCTCTGCAAGTTTACTTTTTGTTCTCCAGGTTCCCTTTTTGTTGAGAACTGTGCATGCCTTCTGAGACTTCAAGTAGCATCCATGCTGCATCTAAGGATTTTACTTCCTTTACTTTTGACATTAGGGTCTGTTTTACCAGCTTTGTCATTTTGTTAAAATCTCCCTTTCTAAAGTTCAGTGTTGCTGTATGCTAGTTGTTGGTACCTTTCAGTGACATGGTGAACCAATCCACTAGATTCGGAAAGTGAAATCATGCTCCAAATAGCTGCACACTACAAGTTTCTTTGCTCAGAGCTTTCTTCATTAAGTTAGAAGCAAAGATTCATCTTTCATTGAACGAACTAATGAAATCTTTAATCTAAATTCAACCCCACAAAAATTTCTTGGTAAAGTACTACAGGATTCCGGACACAAAATGTATAGCTTCCAGTTAAATATACATAAATATATGATTGTCTATATTATGCAATTTACACAAATGTTTCTAAAGTAAAATCGCAAATGGAGAAAGTATTAGTTGACTCTTTAAATAGAAAAATTAAATAACCTTGAGATACTTTCCCATTCTGTAAACCTGAGTTTGGGTAAAATTGTGGTTGCTTCCAACATCCTCTGCCATAAGCCTGCCAGTTACATGAACTGCAACATTGAAACTGCAATATTGGCAATTAACCGTAAAACCCCTTTAACATAATAATAAAACAGTTACCGTACGAATTGCAGACAATTACATATTATCATCTAAATGCTGTTAAACTCAAGAGGCATTATCAAACTTTTGCACATGTACACACAAACCCCAGGAATTGTGTAGAGCTGTGTAGCTGATAAAACTCCTGTGTATGGATCCTCTAAATCCATATCTTCCACCACTTTCTTGCTGTTGTCTTATTTCAGATGCAGATATACTGTAGCATCTGCAGGAGAAGGACAGACATATGTCTGACCTCCACAGCAAACCCCTAGCTTGGCAGGAAGAAGCTGCACGTATTTCCAGACCCATAACTTTCATTCTCAGTTTTACAGTGCCAAAAACAAAAAGTACTATAATCCAGATAAAATAAGATTATTGAACCCAAAAAACTAGACTCAGATCTACATGCCAAATGTGAAAACTTGCTCCTCATTCCAAGAACTGTACATTCCATAAGTACCCATTAAGGGTGTTGCCTGATAGCCTTCAAAATTATGACGTTATAGAAAAAGTATCTGTCGAAATTTTCCTCCATGCGTTGTACTTCGGTTATCTCCTACAAATGTGCCATTCTGGATCCCACTTTGTTATATCATTTGATTTCTACATTTTTAAACACTATGTTTTCATTTAGAATATTCTCATGTCTGTCAGATGTCTCTAGGTCTTATCTGTTTCTCAGGAAAAGTTGACACCAATACTGAATTTTATGGATCTGATTCATTTTTCACAGATCTAGCTTGCATTTATCAAGTTCATCTTGCAGAACCCAAAAGCTATATATTGGGTATAATTTAATTTGTCTATTACCTCTGATGTAATGTGAAGATGATGTTTATTATTAGCATCATTGTACCATCTATGAGTCTAATCATCGACCAGGACTCCATTGTGTTTGTACATTGGGTTGTACAAACAGAGAACGAAAAGCTCTGAAGAGCTGACAGTCTCAATTGCATCAAAATGTCATTTTACCTTGTCTTACGTAGACTAAATTAGTATACCTAGTTCAGCTGTGAAATTCAAAAACACAATGCTTAAGTATTACATAACATGATTATTTTATTAATTATTTTAAGAGTTTCCACAATATCATACACTTGGGAATAGTTTTAAGGAAAAACTTATATTAGATACCAAAAATAGATTTAAAAAGGACAGTGTCAATGAAAAGTCACACTTCTGTCTGAAAATTTCTGCTACTCTTGTTACTTATAACATTTAAGATGACTCGAATTATGAGATTAGAGAGGAAATATTTTTTTCTGTTTTTCAGCTTATTTTGTCATGGACAACACTTTGTGTATAAATAAATTTATCATTTTTGCATAGACTTATAGAAGATTAGGGTTGGAAGAGACCTCAGGAAATCATCTAGTCCAACCCCCTGCTCAAAGCTGGACTAACCCCAACTAAATCATCCCAGCCAGGATTTTGTCATGCCAGGCCTTAAAAACCTCTAAGGATGGATATTCCACCACCTCTCTAGGTAACCCATTCCAGTGCTTCACCACCCTTCTAGTGAAATAATTTTTCCTAATATCCAACCTAGACCTCCCCCACTGCAACTTGAGACCATTGCTCCTTGTTCTGTCATCTGCCACCACTGAGAACAGCCTAGCTCCATCCTCTTTGGAACGCCCCTTCAGGTAGTTGAAGGCTGCTATCAAATCCCTCCCCCTCACTCTTCTCTTCTGCAGACTAAATAAGCCCAATTCCCTCAGCCTCTCCTCATAAATCATGTGCCTCAGCCCCCTAATCATTTTCATTGTCCTCCGCTGGTCTCTCTCCAGATTGTCCACATTCTTTCTGTAGCGGGGGGCCCAAAACTGGACACAGTACTCCAGATGTGGCCTCACCACTGCTGAATAGAGGGGAATAATTACTTCCCTCGATCTGCTGGCAATGCTCCTACTAATGCAGCCCAATATGCAGTTAGCCTAATTGGCAACAAGGGCACACTCATATCTAGCTTCTCGTCCATTGTAATCGCCAGGTACTTTTCTGCAGAACTGCCGCTTAGTCCATCGGTCCCCACCCTGTAGCAGTGCATGGGATTCTTCCATCCTAAGTGCAGGACTCTGCACTTGTCCTTGTTGAACCTCATCAGATTTCTTTTAGCCCAATCCTCCAATTTGTCGAGATCACTCTGGACTCTATCCCTACCCTCCAGCATATCTACCTCTCTCATCAGTTTAGTGTCATCCGTGAACTTGCTGAGGGTGCAATCCATCCCATCATCCAGATCATTACTAAAGATTTTGAACAAAACTGACCCCAGTACAAACCCCTGGAGCACTCCGCTTGATACTGGCTGCCAACTAGACATTGAGCCATTGATCACTACCCGGTGGACCCCGACAATCTAGCCAGCCTTCTATCCACCTTATAGGTGATATGATGGTGGCATGATAGCCACTTAGTCATTTTCTACTGATATTGGTGTGTGAAAGACCAATGGAAGCAAGGGAGAGAAAAAGCATTTTTTAAAAATAAGAAAATGTTGTTATAAAGCTATAAAAGGAGAAGAGGATTCATAATTATAATGCCAGAAGAGACCATTGGGACTATCTAGTTTGAACTCCTGTATAAGACAGACCATAATACTTCCCTCTATTGATTCTGTTTAACCTAAAGCGTGTCTATTAGAACAACACCCAACCTTGATTTAAAAATGTCTTGAGATAGAGAATCCACCATAACTCAGGGTAAATTATTCTGATGATTAATTACTCTCACTATTAAAAATATTGTATCTTATTGCTCCTCTGAGTTTGTTGGAGCAGGCAGCCAATCTAAATAGGGCAAAGAAAGTCCAGTCAAAACTGTAGAAAGTTCTTTGAATGTCAAAGGGACCAAAGGTATGCTTTGGCTGTTTTAGCCCCACCAGCTGGAGTCTCTGCTTGGATCCAGTCTGCAGTTGTCTCCCAAGGCCATGTGGTGGGAGTGAGGGAATGCACCACCTGAGTCCTAGTGTTCCCAGGATTAAATAGCTTAGGGCTAAGAACTTATCCCTTGGGATCCCACTAGAAATACACCCACTCAATGATGATTTCCCCATTTACAATTACATTTTGAGACCTATCAGTTAGCTGGTTTTTAATCTACTTAATGTGTGCCATGTTGATTTGTATATGGTTTTAGTTTCTTAATCAAATTGTCCAATTCCAGTCACAGAGACCAAGAGCTACTATCATTGCTTTCTAAGAAAAATAATGAGGGTAAGTTTCCTTTAAAAAACAAAGCAAAGGAGTTTTAAACTCTTGTTTACATCAGTATTAATGCCAGTATTTAAAAAGTTATCACTTAGGATTGGGGCTTGTTTATGTGGTGGGGTAATGCGCTCTACTGGGTTCATAGCTTGAAACAGTCCTATGTTAACGTGCACTAGGGAACATTTAGTGTCTACCAGCAGGGTCTTGATGGACCTATTAATGTGCAACAACTTAGTGCACTTCAGAAATTGCAGCCCCATAGTGGGCATTACCCTAACATGTAGACAAATCCTTAGTGGACTTAATACCCTAACATGTAGACAAATCCTTAGTGGACTTAATACTTACTCTGGATTCCTACTCTATGGTATTTAGCTGAAACATGACTATAAAATAATAGAAATGGAGGATAATTTTTTTAAAAGCAACTAAGTGTCTGTTTTTTAAATTGAGACTTAAGCTGCTAAGTTACTTAACCACTTATGAAAATATTACTCTAAAGCTCTTCTTGCACTGATTTCATAACAGTTTAAAATTACTCTTAAATTTTACCAGCACTTTACAGGAGGCTGATGATTAAAAGCTTCTGATTTTGTGGAAATCATAAAGGAGCAGTTAACAGTTACTGCTGGGTGAATTCTAGGTAATATACTAACACTAGGTGGGTGGAATACTACAAAGGAGAAGGTTAAATATCAATTTAAAAAAAATCTCTTGGCATAAGCAGGTCATAAATGTTCAAGTTTATAGATAATTGAAATGAAGAACACTGTTGGATACACATGTATGTGGGGGGGGGTCTAGTTTCAGATATAAGGAACCTGCAGTGAGTACTGTAGTTTCTGAGCATCAGTTTACTACTGTGACACTTCTGCTGTTCAGTGATGGCAATTCAATGTACAAAATAAAAAATTCATAGTTATCAGAAGAAGTTTAAGGTTTTGGTTTAAGGGCCAGGTTGTGGTTGGCCCCAACATAGGTGATCAAGGACCCTCTCTTCTGTACAGGAAACTAACCAAGCCAAAAAGGAAAGGGAATAGAACCCTGGCTCTGGAAGGAGGCATACACCATTCCCTTAAGAGGAGTAGTAACAAGATTGTTTATTGTTCTGCACCTGGGAAATTCAGGAGGCACTTTACATTTCAGCCCAGCATCTGCCAGTGGCTTCAGGGCATAAATAAATCCTAGCTGTGCTGAGGTGCGTGATTTTTTTTTTCCTGTCACCCTCAGCCAAGAAAACAGTATGGCCTATATCACTCAGGCAGTGCTACGACCACTGAATTAATTATCCCACTTCAGAGTTTTATGGTCTATCATAAGAGGGTATTAAAATACAATAGTAACACTGCTACATACCAACCTTACAAATGGTGTTAAAACAGTCATTTGTTGTTGGGCATGTATGATTAGGGGAGTTTAATTAGGATTCCGGAATTTCAGCATAGAGCTGTGGATGAAGTTGCACCTAGAATCCAGTCTCTTTCATCTAAAGTGCCAGTTTTACAGTCAGGTTTTGAAACATTCAGAAATAAGGCTGGCTTTGTTTCTACAGCGTTGTATCATCTACCATAGGACAAAATTGTATTTATTTGTGTATTAATGTTAAGATGAATAATGTGAAACTAGAATGGATAGGATTACACTACAGTTATTCTGCATGCTTCTGATTCACCTGCCAATAATGATCCCTGCAATAATTATAGGTGTTCTTGAATCTTTTATCTACTGCTCTGATATAATGTTGACATCTGATTAATTTATGCCATTGAGTATTCTGGGAAATATTTAATTAGATTAAAATGGAGTCCTGTCTATGCCACAACCAAGTAGGAGAAACTTGATGTTTGCTTGGGTGCCTTGCTCAATGTGCTCTACTAATGTTGTCTTTTAAAACTGGGGACAACGCAATTTACACGAACATGATGTAATAATAGAGCTTTAGTTTGGAAGGTCATATCAACAGATAATGGCATTGCTATAGTCCTGACTTATGTGTTCTGCTGCAACAATCATATCCTGGAAATGTGAAAAATTCAAACATCATCAAGTTATTTCTATCATATAATTTTTCAAAATACAATATGTTATAAGTTGTACAAAAGAGAGGGAAACCGTATCTCAAATTAAAGTGTTTTTGTGACTGCCCACTAATCTATAGATAATAATCATGGCCTTATGACTGCCAATGAAGAAATAGAAGCCCAGAACTGAGTGCAGACAAAGTGTGATTTAAACATTGCTCTTGCAACAATATCTACACAGGAAGTGCATAATGCCAGAGTTGTAGAACAGCATCAAACCAATTTTGCAAATTTTATCAATGCCAGATGATGAGGCAACCATGTAATCACCTCAGGGCAAATTTTAGTAGTGCTCACTATGCAGTCATAGTCTGCTTTTATAATCTTAATGAAAAGAGTTCATTTACTAACTTCTTATTTTCTTTTGATCTTAGTCTCATGGAAATTAAACTCTTGCAAGATTTAAAAAAATCAGGTTGGAAACTGATTCTACATACTGTTATTTCTAGAGAAGAAAACAGCATTGAATGAATAACTGGATCAAAATACCAAAAAGATTCTTAAAGTTTGGTGAAATAGCAAATAAATAAGGATGGATTACAAACAAAGCACTTTTTATGAAACAAGTATTTTGAAAAACAGAAGCTGAGAGACACAAGAACTAAAGTACTGTGGGGAAAATATATTTCCACCTCTAAATATTAATAACGGAATGAGAGTAATGTCACTAGTTTAAAATAAAGGTACCTTTGACCAATCCCAAAGATAAAGTGAGATTCTTGTATTCACGAAGTACAGTGTTATTTTTGAACATATAAATTAGCAGTTGTTAATAATTTTCAGATGGATATTGAGATTACTATAATTAAAGTGGTCAAAAAAACCACTTAGCACCCCTCAAAATAAAAAACCATATACATCCATTTACAGAAGTGGTGCAGTGCACTATTAGGAAGGATAGAAATATATATCACCAGCAATAAATGGCAAGCTCTTTAAACTTTGTGATGATTGTTGTTAAGATTAATGTTCATGAAATGTATTTTAAGAGGTGTTCTTTGGAATATATCTCTTTCTATGATTTGCAGAAGCAATGTGCCAAGGCCTGCCACATAGGCATGATGTTCTTTAACTCAGTATAGACAGGATAAATAAATTATCCCAAAGTGCTCTAAATGTTGTATGCACTACATTAGGCTTACTTACTGTCAGTAATCTACTCTGTTCTCTGAGTGGAAATATGGCAACCATTCTGTGCCAAGGACATTACATTTATGTGTTTTAGGTTAGCAAATGAAGAATAGCCAAGGAGAATTTAGATCAGCAAAATGCAAACTGCAAATTACCGTAATTAAAATGTCCTGAAGACACACGAGCTGACACCTGAAATCTTGAGAAAAGAAATGTAGAATCTTGACTCACTACAAATTGAGGTCCTATTTCCTGTAGTCCCCAGGAATCCAATCCAAGTTCAGATGCCAATCCAAGTTCAAATGAAGGTTATTAACACTGAACAATCTTTCCAAAGCAAATTAGATGCAAACACAGAAGAAGAAAATGGAGAGGACAGAATTTCACCAATGTCTGTCTATAATCATAGAGCATTGATCATGTGAAATACACTTACATTTACCTGATCCAAACCTATAATAAATGAAAAATGAATCCCCATCATACTCTGGGGAAAAAATTCTCTTTCTCTCTGTTTGGCAATTACTTTAACCTTGTGCATGTAAATAACATTCTTCTTCGAGTGTTTGTTCATGTCGATTCTAATCAGGTGTGCGTGCGCCGTGTGCTTGGTTGTCGGAAAGTTAGCAGCTCCCATTGGGTTGGTTGTGGAGCCCCCTGGAGTGGCGCCTTTGTGATGCTCAATATATGACCCTGCCGACCCAACCCCCCTTCAGTTCCTTCTTACCATCAGACATGCCAAACCCACCAAAAAAAAAAAAATGCAGAAATTGGGCTTGTTTTTGACTTAATTGGCTTATAAGTTGCTTGTTGGCTAGTTTTTGGCTTGTAGCTTGTAGCTTGTTGCTTGTTTGGCTTGTAGTTTGTTGCTTGTTGCTTCTTTTTTTGATCGGCCCCTGGCAAGCAGGGGCAGGCAGGGGAGAGAGTTGGGGTGCACAGCAGGCCAGCCGCAGTCCCAGACTGCACACTGGGGGAATCTACTCACATAGGGTATGTCTACATTACGGAATAAGGTCGAATTTATAGAAGTCGGTTTTTTAGAAATCGGTTTTATATATTCGAGTGTGTGTGTCCCCACAGAAAATGCTCTAAGTGCATTAAGTGCATTAACTCGGCGGAGTGCTTCCACAGTACCGAGGCTAGAGTCGACTTCCGGAGCGTTGCACTGTGGGTAGCTATCCCACAGTTCCCGCAGTCTCTGCTGCCCATTGGAATTCTGGGTTGAGATCCCAATGCCTGATGGGGCTAAAACATTGTCGCGGGTGGTTCTGGGTACATATTGTCAGGCCCCCGTTCCCTCCCTCCCTCCGTGAAAGCAAGGGCAGACAATCGTTTCGCGCCTTTTTTCCTGACTTACCTGTGCAGACGCCATACCACAGCAAGCATGGAGCCCACTCAGGTAACTGTCACTGTATGTCTCCTGGGTGCTGGCAGACGCGGTACAGCATTGCTACACAGTAGCAGCAACCCATTGCCTTGTGGCAGCAGACGGTGCAATACGACTGGTAGCCGTCATCGTCATGTCTGAGGTGCTCCTGGCAACGTCGGCTGGGAGCGCCTGGGCAGACATGGGCGCAGGGACTAAATTTGGAGTGACTTGACCAGGTCATTCTCTTTAGTCCTGCAGTCAGTCCTATTGAACCGTCTTATGGTGAGCAGGCAGGCGATACGGATTTCTAGCAGTCATACTGTACCATCTTCTGCCGGGCAGGCAAGAGATGAGGATGGCTAGCAGTCGTATTGTACCATCTTCTGCCGAGCAGCCATGAGATGTGGATGGCATGCAGCCCTTCTGCACCGTCTGCTGCCAGCCAAAGATGTAAAAGATAGATGGAGTGGATCAAAACAAGAAATAGACCAGATTTGTTTTATACGCATTTGCTTCCCCCTCACCCCCATCTAGGGGACTCATTCCTCTAGATCACACTGCAGTAGCTCAAAGAGAAGGTGCAGCGAGGTAAATCTAGCCATGTATCAATCAGAGGCCAGACTAAGCTCCTTGTTCCAATAAGAACAATAACTTAGGTGCACCATTTCTTATTGGAACCCTCCGTGAAGTCCTGCCTGAAATACTCCTTGATGTAAAGCCACCCCCTTTGTTGATTTTAGCTCCCTGAAGCCAACCCTGTAAGCCATGTCGTCAGTCGCCCCTCCCTCCGTCAGAGCAATGGCAGACAATCGTTCTGCACCTTTTTTCTGTGCGGACGCCATACCAACGCAAGCATGGAGGCCGCTCAGATCACTTCAGCAATTAGGAGCACATTCAACACCACATGCATTATCCAGCAATATATGTAGCACCAGAACCTGGCAAAGCGATACCAGGCGAAGAGGCGATGTCAGCGCCGTCACGTGAGTGATCAGGACATGGACACGGATTTCTCTGAAAGCATGGGCCCTGCCAATGCATCATGGTGCTAATGGGGCAGGTTCATGCGGTGGAATGCCGATTCTGGGCTCGGGAAACAAGCACAGACTGGTGGGACCGCATAGTGTTGCAGGTCTGGGACGATTTCCAGTGGCTGCGAAACTTTCGCATGCGTAAGGGCACTTTCATGGAACTTTGTGACTTGCTTTCCCCTGCCCTGAAGCGCATGAATACCAAGGTGAGAGCAGCCCTCACAGTTGAGAAGCGAGTGGCGATAGCCCTGTGGAAGCTTGCAACGCCAGTCAGCTACCAGTCAGTTGGGAATCAATTTGGAGTGGGCAAATCTACTGTGGGGGCTGCTGTGATGCAAGTAGCCCACGCAATCAAAGATCTGCTGATATCAAGGGTAGTGACCCTGGGAAATGTGCAGGTCATAGTGGATGGCTTTGCTGCAATGGGATTCCCTAACTGTGGTAGGGCAATAGACGGAACCCATATCCCTATCTTGGCACTGGAGCACCAAGCCGCCGAGTAAATAAACCGCAAGGGGTACTTTTCAATAGTGCTGCAAGCTCTGGTGGATCACAAGAGACGTTTCACCAACATCAACGTGGGATGGCTGGGAAAGGTACATGACACTCACATCTTCAGGAACTCTGGTCTGTTTCAAAAGCTGCAGGAAGGGACTTTATTCCCAGACCAGAAAATAACTGTTGGGGATGTTGAAATGCCTATATGTATCCTTGGGGACCCAGCCTACCCCTTACTGCCATGGCTCATGAAGCTGTACACAGGCAACCTGGACAGTGGTCAGGAGCTGTTCAACTACAGGCTGAGCAAGTGCAGAATGGTGGTAGAACGTGCATTTGGATGTTTAAAGGCGCGCTGGCGCAGTTTACTGACTCGCTTAGACCTCAGTGAAACCAATATTCCCACTGTTATTACTGCTTGCTGTGTGCTCCACAATATCTATGAGAGTAAGGGGGAGACGTTTATGGCGGGGTGGGAGGTTGAGGCAAATCGCCTAGCTGCTGGTTACGCGCAGCCAGACACCAGGGCGGTTAGAAGAGCACAGGAGGGTGCGGTGCGCATCAGAGAAGCTTTGAAAACCAGTTTCATGACTGGACAGGCTACGGTGTGAAAGTTCTGTTTGTTTCTCCTTGATGAAACCCTCCACCCCTTGGTTCACTCTACTTCACTGTAAGCTAACCACCCTCCCCTCCTCCCTTCGATCACCACTTGCAGAGGCAATAAAGTCATTGTTGCTTCACATTCATGCATTCTTTATTCATTCATCACACAAATAGGGGGATGACTACCAAGGTAGCCCAGGAGGGGTGGTGGAGGAGGGAAGGAAAATGCCACACAGCACTTTAAAAGTTTACAACTTTAAACTTTATTGAATGCCAGCCTTCTTTTTTTGGGCAATCCTCTGTGGCGGAGTGGCTGGTTGGCTGGTAGCCCCCCCACTGCGTTCTTGGGCGTCTGGGTGTGGAGGCTATGGAACTTGGGGAGGAGGGTGGTTGGTTACACAGGGGCTGTAGTGGCAGTCTGTGCTCCAGCTGCCTTTGCTGCAGCTCAACCATACACTGGAGCACACTGGTTTGGTCCTCCAGCAGCCTCAGCATTGAATCCTGCCTCCTCTCATCACGCTGCCGCCACATTTGAGCTTCAGCCCTCTCTTCAGCCCGCCACTTACTCTCTTCAGCCCGCCACCTCTCCTCCCGGTCATTTTGTGCTTTCCTGCACTCTGACATTATTTGCCTCCACGCATTCATCTGTGCTCTGTCAGTGCGGGAGGACAGCATGAGCTCGGAGAACATTTCATCTCGAGTGCGTTTTTTTTTCTTTCTAATCTTCACTAGCCTCTGGGAAGGAGAAGATCCTGTGATCATTGAAACACATGCAGCTGGTGGAGAAAAAAAAAGGGACAGCGGTATTTAAAAAGACACATTTTATAAAACAGTGGCACACTCTTTCAGGGTAAGCCTTGCTGTTAACATTACATACATAGCACATGTGCTTTCGTTACAAGGTCGCATTTTGCCTCCCCCCTCCCCGTGGCTAACAGCGGGGAACATTTCTGTTTAGCCACAGGCAAAAAGCCCAGCAGAGGGAACGGGCTCCTCCGAGTATCCCCTGAAGAAAAGCACTCTATTTCAACCCGGTGACCATGAATGATACCTCACTCTCCTGAGGATAACACAGAGAGATAAAGAACGGATGTTGTTTGAACTCCAGCAAACATACACTGCAATGCTTTGTTGTACAATGATTCCCAAGTACGTGTTACTGGCCTGGAGTGGTAAAGTGTCCTACCATGAAGGACGCAATAAGGCTGCCCTCCCCCAGAAACCTTTTGCAAAGGCTTTGGGAGTACATCCAGGAGAGCCGCGAATGCCAGGGCAAAGTAATCCTTTCACATGCTTGCTTTTAAACCATGTATAGTATTTTAAAAGGTACACTCACCGGAGGTCCCTTCTCCCTCTGCCGGGTCCAGGAAGCAGCCTTGGGTGGGTTCAGGGGGTACTGGCTCCAGGTCCAAGGTGAGAAACAGTTCCTGGCTGTCGGGAAAACCGGTTTCTCCGCTTGCTTGCTGTGAGCTATCTACAACATCATCATCATCATCTTCTTCGTCCCCAAAACCTGCTTCCGTGTTGCCTCCATCTCCATTGAAGGAGTCAGATAACACGGTTGGGGTAGTGGTGGCTGAACTCCCTAAAATGGCATGCAGCTCATCATAGAAGCGGCATGTTTGGGGCTCTGACCTGGAGCTGCCGTTCGCCTCTCTGGTTTTCTGGTAGGCTTGCCTCAGCTCCTTAAGTTTCATGCGGCACTGCTTCAGGTCCCTGTTATGGCCTCTGTCCTTCATGCCCTGGGAGATTTTGACAAAGGTTTTGGCATTTCAAAAACTGGAACGGAGTTCTGATAGCACGGATTCCTCTCCCAAAACAGCGATCAGATCCCGTACCTCCCGTTCGGTCCATGCTGGAGCTCTTTTGCAATTCTGGGACTCCATCATGGTCACCTCTGCTGATGAGCTCTGTATGGTCACCTGCATCTTGCCACGCTGGCCAAACAGGAAATGAGATTCAAAAGTTCGCGGTTCTTTTCCTGTCTACCTGGCCAGTGCATCTGAGTTGAGAGTGCTGTCCAGAGCGGTCACAATGGAGCACTCTGGGATAGCTCCCGGAGGCCAATACCGTCGAATTGTGTCCATAGTACCCCAAATTCGAGCCAGCAAGGCCGATTTAAGCGCTAATCCACTTGTCAGGGGTGGAGTAAGGAAATCGATTTTAAGAGCCCTTTAAGTCGAAATAAAGGGCTTCATTGTGTGGACGGGTGCAGGTTTACATCGATTTAACGCTGCTAAATTTGACCTAAAGTCCTAGTGTAGACCAGGGCATAGAGTGTGGGGGTTCTTAGGGATTGGCTTGTTTTGAAATGGGATTAGCTTGATTTTTGGCTTATTGTGAAAGTCGGGGTGCTTATTTACCACGTGAAAGTTGGCAACTGTGCTTACCATCCATGATGGCCGTTGGAACTGCATTCGCTTGCCTAGCAAGTGCTTTCCTTGGCTTTCTTCTTGCGTATTAGTCTATGTTTCAGTCAGTAGTTAGTTTAGTTTTGTGTACATAGTGTATATAGTAGTTCAGGTTAGGAATCCTCCCCTATCCCTTACCTACCCTCGGCTCCAGAGCATGCCTTGGGGCCAAGGGTTTAAACCTTGTAGGACCTGTGGTAAGCCCATGCCAACAGGCGACCCCCACGAAGCATGCCTGAAGTGTCTGGGGGAAGAGCACCAAAGGTGCAAGATCTGTAGGTCTTTCTGCCCTAGGACAAAGAAAGAGTGGGATTTCTGTCTGAAACAACTTCTGATGGAGTCCACTCTCCATCCACAGCCCAGCATGGAGCACTGGGATTCAGCACCGAGTGCATTGTTGCGTAGCACCCCGACCTCAGTGTAGGACACAGCTCAGAGGAAAGATTCTGATTCGAGAGGCCCTCGGCACCGGCACTCCCCCACAGGTGGCGCAGCAAACCAGGCACTGCTCGCACTCACCCGTGCTGCTTGTGCAGCACAAGAAGATGGAAAAGGGTTGTTCCCCAGTGCCGAAGGCAGTGCCAAGCACAACAGCAGTGCATCCCACAAAGGAGCATTCAGCTCCCACAGACCAGGAGTCGGCGCCATTGACTTCAGTTCCCCAGAGGGGACCATTGAGCCCGGCGCCCAGCAACTCCCTGGACAGACAGTGTCACGTAGAGGAGTTGGAGTCCCCCTCCACCTCGGACGCTTTTGAAGCCGCCATGGACCTAATAGCGATGACAGCCTCTCCACCTCTGGCTATCAGGGACAAGCCCCTGGTGTTGCCACACCTGGCGTCATCTAGATGCAAGCCATCCATGATGTGGCGATCACCTTCTCCGACACGGCACTGTTCACCTTGGCACCACTTGGGACTGTTCTCACCAGCAACTCCTTATCCAGGAGGTGCAGTCGTTCCTCACTGTAGGGGCAGTGGAGGAGGTTCTTCAGGAGCTAAGGGGCAGGAGATTCTAATCCCCAAAGCAAAGGGGGGGTCTCAAACCCATTTTAGACCTGCGAGGACTCAACCAGTTCTTCGTCAAGCTGAAGTTCTGCATGGTCTCCCTGAACATGATTATCCCCCTGTTGGATCTAGGAGACTGGTACGCCGCCCTTGACATGAAGGATGCATATTTTCACATATCCATTCAGCTTGTGCACAGATGATTTCTGCGGTTTGTGGTCAACCACAAACATTATCAATTCACGGTCCTCCTATTCGGTCTATTGACAGTCCCCCGAGTGTTCAACAAACATTCACCAAGTGCATGTTGGTGGTTGCAGCCTTTCTTCGCAGGAGGCAGATACAGGTATATCCCTAGCTTGATGACTGGCTCTTACGGGGGCACTACAGGGAGCACGTGGAGTCTCAAGTCTGACTAATAAGAGCTACTTTTGAGAGACTGGGACTCCTCCTCGATGTGAACAAGTCGACCTTGTCACCGACCCAAAGAATAGAATTCATTGGGGCGGTGCTGGACTCAGTACAAGCAAGAGCAATCCTGCCAGAGACCGGATTCCAAGTGATGACAGACATTATCCAAAGCTTTAGGCGATACTCCTCCAAAACAGCAAGGGGATGCACAAGTCTCCTCAGCCACATGGCAGCCTGCACTTACATGGTCTGACATACCAGATTGAGGCTCAGACCACTCCAAGCATGGCTCACTTTGACCTATTGCCCAGGGCACAACAGCCTGAACTCAGTGGTATTGGTGCCAGAGCACGTATTCAAGTCCCTTTGTTGGTGGCTCGACCCTCAAACAGTCTGCGAAGGAGTTCCCTTCAACAGCTCACAACCCTCTTTGTCCCTAGTAGTGGACGTGTCAGCTCTGGGTTGGGGGGCTCATCTGGAAGGTCTCCGAACGCAAGGCCTGTGGTTGCAGGATGAGCTCTTGCTCCATATCAATGTCAAGGAACTCAAAGCGGTGCGACTAGCCTGCCAGACCTTCCAGTCCCAATTACAAGGCCAGTGTGTGGCAATGATGACCAATAACACCACTGCCATGTTTTACATCAACAAACAGGGCAGAGCACATTCCTCCCCCAATGTCAGGAACAGTAGCATAGCCAGAAGGGAAGCGGGGGGAGCGGCCTCTCCCCCTCTGAGCACAAGTGGCACCTGTTTAATTTATAGGCGCCTTTTTAAATTTTTACTCACCTGGCAGTGCTCCAGGGCTTCTGTGGCGGGGGGCCTTCACGCGCTCTGGCTCAGCAGGGGCCTTCACTCGCTCTGGGTCCTCCTCGGCAGCATTTCAGCAGCAGGGGCCTTCAGTGCCGCTGAGGACCCAGAGCGCCGCCTGGTGAGTACAAGCGGGTGGCACCTTTTTTTATGTCCGCTGCCCCTGTTCGCTCCACCTAGCTACGCCACTGGTCGGGAAGCCCTCCAGCTATGGGAGTTCTGCATAGCCCACTCCATTCATCTGGAGGCATCTTATCTCCTGGGAGTGCAGAACGAACTAGCAGATCCCCTTAGCAGGTCGGTCTGCAACCACAAATGGTCCATCTGTCCAGATGTCATACATTCCATTTTCCAAAGGTGGGGGTTTCCCCAGGTAGATCTGTTTGCCACCTAGAGCAACAGAAAGTCCCCAATGTTCTGCTCCTTCCAGAAACACAGCAAGGGCTCGATCTCGGACGTGTTAATGCTACCCTGGGGGGACCGCCTCATGTATGCCTTTCCACCAGTACCACTCGTACACAAGGTACTGCTCAAGATCCACAGAGACCAGGCACGTTGGCCCCAGCATGGCCACGCTAACATCGGTAACCACGCTTCAGGAGCTGTCTGTGGACACCCCGATCCTGCTAACACTTTCTGATCACCCAGAACCATGGTCGCCTTCACCACCAAGACCTCCAGTCCCTCCATCTCACAGCTTGGAACATAAGAACACCCATACTGGGTCAGACCAAAGGTCCATCAAGCCCAGTATCCTGTCCTCTGACAGTGGCCAATGCCAGGTGCCCCAAAGGGAATGAACAGACAGGTGATCATCAAGTGATCCATGGTTAAGACCAAGGGAGCTTCTGTGCTCGGAACCAGTAAGGGAGGTGGTTCTTCGAGTGCTTGTTCATGTCCATTCCAATTATGGGTGTGGGTGTGTGTGTGCACGCGAATGTGCATGGTGGATGATAGATTTTTCCCATAGAAGCATCCGTCGGGCCGGTCTGGGCACCCCCCTGGAGTCGCGCCTTCATGATGCTCAATATATAGTCGGGCACCACTTCAGTTCCTTCTTACCTCCAGTGACGGTTGGCTGGAACTTCCTATAGCCCTTGCTTAGCAAGCGCATTCTATAGTTACCTGTATATAGTTATCTTAGTATCATTATTAGTATTACAGTTCTTAGTATACAGTTGTTGGGGGTCCCCCCTCCCCGCATTCCGCCTCCTTGGAGCAGTGGTATGCCACGGTCCCTGGGGTTTAAAAACTGTGTGCCCTGTACAAAGCACATGCCAAAGAGCAATCCACACTCTTCATGTTTACGGTGCCCGGGGAGGGCCACCAAAAGGATCGCTGTAAGATCTGCTGTGAGTTCTGCCCTAGAACCCTTAAAGAAAGGGAACAGTGGCTTAATGTGATCCTCATGGAGGCAGCTGTATGCTTCCACTCGCCCCTGGGCTCAGGGGACCTGGCTCCTAATGCGTCGTCCTCTACACGGAGTGCCCCGGCACCGTTATCAAGCTCGGCACCAAGAAAGGACTTGTCCCGGGATGCTCTGCATCGACACGGCACCTCACGAGGCCCAGCTGAGAGCAGGCACCCATCCCACTTGCTGGTGCCTCAGAAGAAAAAGAAGCCGGACAGCTGCTCAACTCCGGCTAAATCCAGAGAAATGAGACCCTAGGTGGGCCACTGCTCCGGATCCCCTACTGATAGTGCGTCGACTCCTGCCTAGGCGAGGCAGTTGAGTCTGGGTCCCCCACAGTCACCAGTCCCTACACAGCAGTTACAGCTCCCTTCGACGTCGGAGGCTTACCAAGCTGCTTGGGATCTCCTGCACCGTATGGCGCCATTCTCCCCCACCGAGAAGGGAAGAACCTCGAGCACTGGCTGACCCACCTGCCCCTCTGGTGCAGTCAAGAGGGAAGCCGGCTATAATGTCCAGGCGCTCCCCTTCTCCATGTCCCTCAGCACCGGCTCACTCGTACAGAGAACCTACCCACTCCCCAAGCTCTCGAGGCACTGAAGCTCGGCTCCTCGATGATCTTCAGTCTCGGAGACCTCGGAGTCAAGTCCGACCCCTATCGCTCCAGGAGAAGTAGGAGCCATAGTTAGAAGTCCAGGAGAGACTGGAGGGAGCCTCAGGCATGGCCTCCGCAGTGGCACAACCCACCACAGTGGCCCTTCCAGACCCCCTGGACTTTTCGCCAAGGAGGGAGCCAAGGTCACCGTTCTGCTGCGTCTTCTGTGGCCTCTGCCACATTCATCCCACCATCGGCTGCGCAGCTTCCCTCGGCACCTGCCCATACACCAATGCCTCTGATAGTGGCACCATCGTTGACACCGGATTTGGCACAACCCTGGTGCTGCCCTTGGCAACGTCCTCAGCACCGTTGACGCGCCTGATTTCCACGCCTGCACCGTTGTCAACATTGACTGTGGCGCAGACGCCGATGCCAGCGACGGGCCCTCTGTCTTCATTGGCACAGACAAGGGGATCAGCACCAGCTCTGTTGATGGTTCCTCCCATCGTACTGATGACGGCACCAACACTTGGTTCAGCATCTGCAGCCCCAGCACTGTCGAGCGCACCATTGGCACCGACATTGCCCCGAGAGTTGAGGGACCCCTTGGGGATGGATGGCAGGCAGCATCTGCTCCATATGAGCGCTTCCTCTTCATTGTCACCTGATGAAGAATTGGCGGGTACAGCCGTAGTCCCAGCACTCAAGGACAACAGGGTGCCGCAGCAGTTACTGCGTAGGGCTGCTCAGGGTCTGGGCATTAAGGCCGAGGAGGTAGTCGAGGAGGCTGATCCCATGGTGGACAGCCTCTCCCCCTCAGGACCTTCCCCGTATTGCCCTACCACTCATTAAAACGATTGTGGACAGTACCAAGACCCTGTGGCAGACCCCAGCTTCCTTGCCACCCACTGCCAAATGCAATGAGAGGCCTTATTTCATGCCCTCCAGAGGGTTCAAACATTTATATTCCCTCCCACCCCTGACTCTCTTGTTGTGTACACTGCTAACCAGCATGAGAGACAGGGCTTCCAAGGGCTCTCCACAAAAAACAGGGAGGCTAAGAGTCTAGACCTTGTTCGGAGAAAGATCTATTCTACAGGGGGTCTGCAGCTCCATATCTTGAACCAACAAGCCATCGTCCGCAGGTACTCATATAACACCTGTGCGGCGATGGCTAAATTTACACAGCTCCTCTCTTCGGACTACCGAACTGAGTTCTTGGCCTTGGAGGAAGAGGGGAAGCTAGTCTCCTGGGCTTCCCTCTAAGCCGCATTGGATGCTGCAGATGCCGCCACTAGTTTCATGGTGACTGAGGTAGCCATGAGGAGGGGCTCCTGGCTCCAAGTCTCGGGGCTCCCTTACAAGATCCAGCAAACTATTCAGGACCTCCCATTTGAGGGTGAGACTCGTTTCTCTGAAAAGACAGACAAGGGGTTACACAGTCTGAAAGACTCACGAGCCACCTTCAAGTCGGTCCTGCACACTCCCGCCACACAGCGGAGACACTTCCGACCGCAACCTCCTCCGAGATTCCATCAGCAGAACCGATGGTTCTCGGAGGAGAAACAGGAGTGGCCAGGGTTCTAGCCAGACCAAGCTGCCCTCTGGTCCCAAACTGGCCTTTTGAAAGTGTGTTAGAGGACAGCACACCACATCATAGACTGGATCTACCCTGCCTTACCTTTTCTTCTCAGCTGTCCTCTTTCTATCGTGCATGGTCCTGTATCACTTTGGACCACTGGGTGCTCCACACGGTGGAGGGGATACTTCATCCAATTCTGTGTCCTCTTGCCCTACCACCCCCTTTCCCAGTCCCTCTCCAGGGACCCTTCTCACGAGCAACTCCTCATGCAGGAGGTGCAGTTGATCCTATTGCTAGGGGCAGTGGAGGAGGTTCCTCAGGAGCACAGGGGCGAAGACTTCTATTCTCAGTATTTCATAATACCAAAAGCCAAAGGCGGCCTCAGGCTTATCCTGGACATGCGAGAACTCAACAAGTTCGTAAAGAAACTCAAGTTCTGCATGGTCTCCTTGGCCTTCATCATCCCCTCACTAGACTAATGTGCCATCCTCGACTTGAAGGACGTGTACTTTCACATCTCAATCAGTCAGCCCCACAGGAAGTACCTCAGGTTTGTGGTCAACGGTACCCACTATCAATTTATTGTCCTCCCATTTGTCCTGTCAGCAGCACCTTGAGCCTTCACCAAGTGTATGGCAGTCGTTGCTGCGTTCTTGCGGAGGCACCAGGTACAGGTGTTTCAGTACCTCGACAACTGGCTGATCAAAGGCCACTCTAGGACCCAAGTGGAAGCTCAGGTCACATTTATCGGAGCCACCTTCAACAGCCTGGGTCTACTCCTAAACAAAGCAAAATCGACTCTGTCTCCTGTCCAGAGGATAGAGTTCAGAGGCATAATGCTGGACTCGACCCAAGCCAGGGCATACCTGCCACAGGCAAGGTTTCAGTCCCTCAGCGACATAATCCGAGGTGTCATGCAGTTCCCCACCACTACAGCTAGAAACTGCCTGAAACTGCTTGGGCACATGGCTGCCTGTATCTACATGGTGCAGCATGCCAGACTCAGGCTTTGACCCCTCCAGTTGTGGCTCATGTCAGTGTATCGCCCAGCCCGGGACAGCTTGGACAGGATCGTTACCCTGCCTTGCCTGGTTCTCGACTCCCTCAGGTGGTGGATCGATGCTCAGGAGGTGTGTTCAGGGTTCCCCTTTGCTGCCCCACAGCCATCTCTGTCATTGGTGACAGACGCATCAGACTTGGGCTGGGGAGCTCATCTGGGACACCACAGAACTCAAGGCCTCTAGTTGCAAGCAGATCTGGGTCTCCACATCAATGTCAGAGAGCTAAGAGTGGTGCGCCTAGCATGTCAGACATTCTGTCCTGACCTAACCGGACAATGTGTATCAGTCATGACGGACAATACAACAGCAATGTTCTATATCAACAAATGGGGGTGCACACTCCTCTCCCTTGTGCCAGAAAGCCCTCATGCTGTGGGACTTCTGTGTAGAACATTCAATTCACCAGCAGGCATCGTACTTCCCCGGGGTAGAGAATGAGCTGGCAGACCACCTCAGCAGGTTGTTCCATAGCCACGAGTGGTCCCTTCGCCCAGACGTCACAATTTCAATCTTCCAGAGGTGGCGGTTTCCCCTGATAGACCTCTTCGCCATGCAACGCAACAGGAAGTGCCAGCAGTTCTGCTCCTTCCAGAATCACAGCCTGGGCTCCAGCACAAATGCATTTCTCCTCCATTGGGCAGGTTCTACCCTATACGCCTTTCCACCGATACCACTCATTCACAAGGTGCTGCTCAAGATCCACAGAGATCGAGCTTGGGTCATACTGATAGCACCAGCCTGGCCCTGTCTGCACTGATACACATCCCTCCTAGACATGTCTGTGGGAGCCCTGATTACCTTGCTGGTCTCCGCGGACCTTCTCACACAAGATCATGAACATCTTCCAACACCCAAATCTGCAGTCACTCTATCTCACGGCATGGAAGCTCCATGGTTAAATTGTTGGAGCTTTCCTGGTCATACCAGATTAGACAGGTCCTCCTTGGCAGTAGGAAACCCTCTACGAGAGCCATGTACCTTGCCAAGTGGAAGAGATTTTCAGTCTGGTCGGCGCAGCACCATTCGCCCCCATGCTAGCTTCAGTGCCGCACATTCTGGACTATCTCCTCCATCTGAAGCAGGAGGGTCTCTCGTTGTATTTTGTAAGGGTGCACTTAGCTGCCAACTCGGCCTTCCACCCGGGCAAGGACAAGGTTCAGCTCAGGCTTCACCCTGCTTTCCTCCTGAAGGTTGTATCGCAGTTTGACATCAGGATATCTTTCTCCTGGTATTCTACCATAAGCCATATTCCAGTGGCAGGGAGCAGAGACTCCACTCTCTTGGTGTCCGCAGGGCGCTGGCCTTTTACATCAAGAGAACAAAACGGTTCAGAAAATCAGTCCAGTTGTTTGTGGCAGTGGCGGACAGAATGAAAAGACAGTCTGTTTCATCCCAATGCATCTTGTCAAGGATAGTGTCCTGAATCAGTGAGTGCTAAAACCTGGCAGATGTTCCCGCACCTCCGATCACTGCACAGGCTTCATCTACAGCATTCCTGGCTCAGGTTCCTAACCAGGAAACCTGCAGAGCGGCGACGTGGTCCTCCATACACACTTTTGACGCACATTATGCAGTTACCCAGCAGGCCAGAGACGATGCAGCCTTCAGACGAGCAGTACTCCAATCAGTGGACAGCTCCGACCCCACCTCCTGAACTTGGCTTGAGAGTCACCTGGTTGGAATGGACATGAACAAGCACTTGAAGAAGAAAAAACGGATACTCACTTCTCGTAACTATTGTTCTTTGAGATGGTGTTCATGTGCATTCCAATACCCATCCTCCTACCCCTCTTTCAGAGTAGCTAGCTAGAAGGAACTGAAGGGGTGGCGGGTCGGCAGGGATCTATATTGAACGCCACGAAGGTGCTACTCCAGGGGGAGCCCAGCCCAGCCCAGCCCAGCGGATGCTGCTTCCGGCCACCATGCATGCGTACACCTGATTGGAATGGACATGAAAAATGCATCTCGAAGAACAACAGTTACGAGAAGTGAGTAACCATTTTTTCTGCTCAGCAGCAGAAAACCATCCACCAGGGCCACTTATCTAGTTAAGTAGAAGAGGTTTACTTGTTGGTGTGCCCAGCATCACACACCTCCGCTCCAAGCGCATATACCACTTGTCCTGGAGCACCTCCTTCACCTGAAACAACAGGGCCTGGCAGGGTCATCCATCCGGGTACACCTCACTGCTATCTCGGCCTTCCGCCAGGGAGAGATGAGGCGTTCCATGTTCGCCAACCCCATGGTAGGGCGTTTCCTCAAGGGCCTGGAAAGGTTATATCCACAGACTTGACAACCTGTGCCTGCATGGGACGTTAATCTGGTCCTCTCCAGACTAATGGTGCCCCCTTTCGAACTGTTGGCAACTTGCTTCCTTCTGTATTTGTTGTGGAAGGGGGCATTCCTGGTTGCCATCACATCAGCTAGTAGTGTGTCTGAGTGGAAGTTCCTATCCAGACGGTGTTCCTAGCCAGTATGTGGGAAAAACCCATGTAGGAGAGCTTGTGTCCTCAACACAACTACAGTTGAGTCTGAAATGTTTTGAGAAGTTTTAAGGAACTTTAAGGATTTTTTTTTTTAAATTGAGTGGAGGTCTAAGTCTTGATAAAAGCATGGACTCAATATGTTTTCTTGAAGGTTTAGCATTTTGAGATGAAAGAATGACTTGGGTTCAAATACAGACTTTGGTTATGTCAAGGCTGAAGTGCCAAAGGTGGGGGCCCGCAAGGACTCTAAAAATTAATACTCGCCACTCCAGGCTTGTATTAAACTCCCAAGGTTACAGTTTTTCTCTGACCTTGGATGGGTAGATGCTGCCACCACTCAAGTGCAAAACCCCTTTGAGAACTAAGGAAGGCACACTTGGGAATTCCTTCTTGTCGCATACCCTCAAGCCCTTTCACCCCTCTTCCGGGGAAGAGCTGAGAAAGAAAAACAAAGGAAATCAGCTGTTGCCTCCAGCTAATTAAACAACATGCACAAAACTCTTAAGACACAAAAATCCAATCGTGTTCTTAAAAAGATAAATTTTATTAAAAACAAAAAGAAAGAAAATACATGTGGAAATTCAGGGTATTGCTAGTTTTTTTAAAAAAAAACTTACAAAGATTAAGCATCAAGAATAACATTCTTGAGTCCAGTTTATAGGTTACAAGCAAAACAAAAGCATTTGGGGTTAGCACAGAGGAGTTCACAAGCCATAAAGAAATAAAAAAGAGATAAAACTAATCACGTCTTCCAAGACATTTCCTGATGTACTTACATATCTGGGTTTTCAAATGAGTAGTGTCTAGGTGTGATCTGATGATTTTTCATACCTGTCCCCAAGCTTCTTACAGCATCACAGCTCTGTTCCCTCTCTCTGGAGAACAACAACAGACAGACAAAGGTGAAGTCTTGTTTTAATTTTAAAAAGTTTTAACCTTCCCATTGGCTCTTTTGGCCAGGTGCCCACTCACGTTTTTTTAAACCCTTTACAGGTATAGCAAGTAGAGAACAGCTACTAAGAGGGATTTTATAGCTAACTGGCTGGCTGGGTCCATAAAAGGGATCTTACTCTCCCCCCCCCCCCCTTCATTATCACAGGTTATAAGTGAAAAACTAAGTTGTTTAGGCTCATCCTAATCCATGTTTTTGCACATCACAAACCTACTCTTCACCTTTAGAAGCTGATTAAAATGTAGCCCTGGTCAGTAGTCAGGCAAATTCTTACCAGTTGGCTACATGGTGATCTATGTGAAATATGTTGGTCTCTGTCCAATTTCCAGTAAACAGTGTCGAGATCACAAATTTAAAATTTTTATTAAAGCTAATGTTAAAAAAATTATATAATACATAGGTTGGGAAAACAGTGTCTGTGCATCTGTGTATAGTGCTTAGTAAGTACATAATCAGCAATAACCCAAATTTAGGTGAGTAGATTTAACAATACAGTTTAGATATTGGAATCCGAATACTCGGGTGCATCACTCATGAAAAGTTGTACAGAGATTTGGTTGTGGAAAGCAAAATATATCAATGAGTGGAGATTGTCCCTCAGTAATTGAGAATTAGGTTGGTTGTCTATTTAGAAAATACAATCCATGAAGAAAGTATTTGTTACTTTCCAGACTGCACTTCTCATCGGCACTCCAGCTCATCCCCCCCTGCTATTGCCAATATTGGTGATGTGTTCTATGTAGCCGTCCCTCGACGCACCTGATTGCGTCTGACACTATGAGTTGCCGCATCAGCCAAGCGTAGAGTTGACCGATTCCGCATTCTCTCAGAACTTGCTCATTACTGGGGTCCCATGCGCCTAAGGCTCCAACAATCAGTGCATGTGTCTGGACCTGGTAACCCTTTGCTCTCAAGATTTTGGCCCGAGGGGCATATTTCTCTACCTTTCGAGCTCGGGCATTATGGAAGGCCGGGGTCCTGTTCTCGAAGGGCACTGTGACGTCCACCATGATGATCTTCTTCCAGTCCTCATTGGTGATGACCGTGTCCGGTTGCAGTTGGCTGTTGATTCCGGGGATGGTGGAGTTTATGGCAACCTTCCCACAGGTGGTGGGATGGCTCTGGCCAGGCGATCGTGGATGACGTTGTGTCGCAGCTGCCAAGCTCTCGAATGGGGCTTGCAGCTACACAGGATGTGGGGTAGCATCTCCTTGGTGTAGCCATACTTCCTGCATCGCTTGTCCTGATTCCCATGGCAGACAGCTCCGTTCAGTGGGACGCAGTTGAGCCAGGTCCTGTGGATGAACCTCCAGATGGCAAATCGTGTGAAGCTGCCCCTGGGGAGGAAGTGATTGCTGGCGTTATTAAAGATGGCCCGGTTTTAGCTGACTTAGGGGTCCTTCCTTGGTCTGTCCATCCCAGATCTAAGCTTTCTCTCTAGGGGATATGTCAATCTCCTTTATATTCAGAGTAAATATTAAAAGCCTAAGTGAGTCAGCAAGAATTAACCTGCTGCTACTTGAAGTGTTCCTGCACCTGTTAGCAAAGTGAAATAACAGAAGTATCTTACAGAAGTGAAGGATTGAATGAGCATAGAGATGAGACTGTCCTCTAACCCTAAGTGGTCCCTTCAAACAATAAGGCAGAGTTTGCACTGTTCCTGGCCATGCTATACCTTTTCTGTAAATAAATCAGTGATTTCATATTCTAGTTATTCGGCTGCTTTTCACAAGCATCCCATTCACACATATGATTAAAAATAAAAATTAAAAGAATTAATCAGCACATAATTCCAAGTTTTGACTCGAGAGGCCCAGGACTGGAATAACAAGGGTATTACAGATCAGAATTAAAGTGCACTGACAGAACTGTGGGGGGAAGCTTGCACAGCACATTCCTGCATTATGCTCGGCTCTAGCCAGTGTTGCTATTCAGTCACTTTCATGAGCACTAAATCAGTTACAACTTAAAAAGCAAAACAGAGAATATATAAATTAGAATACCAAAAAAGCTTGAAATAATGATCAGTAATCATGGCTTTCACACTTTTTCTATCACTAACCAGACTTCATTTTGGAACTCAATCTCTTCATACAGTGTGATTGTCTTTTGCAAGAATTGAACAAACACTTTTGGGGGATAGCTTTGGACAGTCAGTAATTCATCTATATAATTTTATTAATAATTGACGAGCCAAAGAAACAATTGCCCTAGAAAAAGCAATTGAAAGAAAACAAGTAGTATTCTGATCATAATACGGAAGTTCAGCAGAAAACATTTAAAACATATTATAAACTAACAAAACAAACTCATCACTCAGTGTTAATGTAAGTTCTGTCTCATTCCTTTTGGTTTTCTCCATTCTACCTTTTTCAGATGTTCATTGTTTTGTAAAGTTCATAACGCTCAAAATATAGTTTTAAAAATACTTAATCTGGTATTGGATCATATTTATGCAGCTTCATCAACTCCATTTGCTGTCCATATATGAAATCTTAGATTGGAAGAATTATCACTTCAGTAAATTGCATTTCACAAGATAACGTTATGTTTGTTTTGAGATCCCTCTGCTTTTTATTTCCTTTAAGTGTGGTTCTTGTAGTAAAGTATTATGGATGATACAATGTTAAATTAATGAATCAAAGTATAAATGCAGGGTCCCTGTTCTGGTTGTCTCGTGCGTTTGACATATTTCTAATGGGCTCTGAAAAGAAACCATTTATCATATTCTTTTGTCCTCTTTGCTAATGTAAAGAAGAGCTTTTTTAACGTTCCAATTGACTTTTAAGCCAAGTTCTTCATACCAAACTTAACAAGAGTGAGGCAATACATTCCCTTTGTTTACATCAGAGATTTACTGCCCATTAGCTTTGACTCTGTTTCTCCTGAGTGGCTTTACATTCTTAGAAGATTAGACTCATGTAAATATTGTTCTCTTTGCAGTGAAGAACTACGCAAAGAAGTACGCCAGCTGAAACGTGAACTACTAGAAGCAAAGCAAAAGAGAGAAGAAAATTCTACAAAATCAAAAGAAAAAGAGGAAGGTAAGCATGTTTTAGTTAGTTTCTCATCTTCAACATCTAGGATTATTGGGTTTCATGTGGATGAATTTAAACCAGATTGCTGAATTGGATACTCTGTAAGAAAAAATAGGAAAAAAAAATATTCCTTAAAAATTTACAATAGGAGCAACAAAAGTATACAAGTGTATAAATAAAATGGCATTCTGTACTGTATCAAACAAATTTATTTGTATGTTTGTTCCATGATATACATTGGTTGGAGAGCTGCTGCAGCTGAAATTTCCATTGCTGTTACCCTATATTACTGTATTCCCTAACAAAGATATATCTGTTACAACCTGTAATACAGCAAGATAATAGGCAGGTGCCTAACTTTAAGCATGTTAATAGCTCCATTGACTTCAAACTGCTACAACTCCTATGAATGACAGAACAAGGAGTAATGGTCTCAAGTTGCAGTGCAGGAGATTTCGGTTGGATATTAGGAAACCTTTTTCACTAGGAGGGTGGTGAAGCACTGGAATGCATTATCTAGGGTGGTGGTGAAATCTCCTTCCTTTGAGGTTTTTAAGATCAGGCTTGACAAAGCCCTGGCTGGGATGATTTAGTTGGGGATTGGTCCTGCTTTGAGCAGGGGGTTGGACTAGATGACCTCCTGAGGTCCCTTCCAACCCTGATATTCTATTATTCTTCTAATGATTTCAGTGGGACTATTCACATGTGTAAAATCAATTGCTTAAGTACCTTGCAGAATAGGGACCATAGAAAATATCTGCAGCTGCACAGATTGCTCTGGCAAAGTTAATGAAAAATATATGTTTTGTTGTATCCTTAACATTTTTCTTTGCTATAATGATTTTGTTGAGCTGAAACCACTGTTGTGGCAAAATTTAACTGGAAGAACATTTGATATAACATGAATCCAGTTCCGTTGCCACCCCTGAATCTGTTCATTCTTCTTTGAGTGATTGCATATGTCCATTAGACTAGGTTGTGTACATCTTATGCACAGGTGCTGGAGAGTTTTCTTTAGTAGTACCTGTACTGGGGGGCTCACCTCTACCCTAGTATTCTTGTGCTCTGAGCCGAGGATATAAAGAATGGAGCCTCCCCACCCATCCTTCAGTTCCTTCTTACTGACCATGGCTGGTGGTCAAAGCATGCCGTCTGTTTGTTCCTTCAGCAAACAAACCATTTTTAGTTAGTTTCTTGTTGTCAGTTATTCTTGTTGTCAGTTGGTACTCATTTTCAGGTCTTTGAGCTCTTTCTTTTGTCCTTCTTTTCTTTTTCTTTGCCAATTGTCCACTGTAACCCAATCACAGGCTGGAAAGGGTTTAATAGCTAATTAATTATGACAGGTGTCATATGTACCTGATTACTTGTTTCTCAACCAGATGGGTGGGACTGGAAGACATCAGGTGATAACTAAACAGATACCCATTCCTCATAAAAGGGGAGAGGGCTCAGTCTGAAAAGGAGAACCCAAAGGGACTCCAGTGAAGAAGCCTGAGCCAGAATCTGTAAAAGAGCAGAGCCTTCAGAGAGACTCATTCTGAGGAGCCAGTACTCAGCTTCAGAGCTGGAGGAGAAGACTCCAGAATAGCGTAAGGAGATTGAAGACAGAGACCAGAGAGAGGTAGATTTGTTGAGAGACTTTGATTAATAGTTCGAGCTTTCGTTGTCCCAAAGAGGTTGGACTTCAGATGTGTTTCAGTTAGAGGGGTGAATAGTGCACAAAGACAGATGTTCTGCAAGTGGCACTAGAGATGCAGATTCCTGAAACATCATGCTTTGGCACAAGGGAGGGCTGTAATGGGGCGTGCACAGTGGTGAGCTGGAGCCGGTTTGCACCGGTTCGCTAGAACCGGTTGTTAAATTTAGAAGCCCTTTTAGAACCGGTTGTTCCACGAGGGACAACCGGTTCTAAAAGGGCTTTTAAATTTAACCGGCCAAAAGTGGCGCCTTAGGCGCCGACTCCCAAGGGGAAAAAAAGCACCGGCAGCTCCCCGCCCCACCCCCGGCCCCAGCTCACCTCCGCTCCGCCTTCTCCCCTGAACGCGCCGCCCCGCTCTGCTTCTGCCCCCTCCCCGCGGCTTCCCGCGAATCAGCTGTTCATGCGGGAAGCCGGGGCAAGCTGAGAAGCCAGCAGCGGCTTCCCGCTCAGGCCCAGGGAGGCCGAGGTGAGCTGGGGCCGGGGGGCGTGAGGAGGGCCGCCCGCGCCGCAGCAGGAAACCCTGGGGGGCGCGCAGGGGAACCACTCCCCGCCCCAGCTCACCTCCGCCACCTTCGGCCTGAGTGGGAAGCCATGGCCTGCTTCTCTGCCCTCCCCAGCTTGCTGCCGAACAGCTGATTCGCGGGAAGCCGGGGGGAGGGTGCACGGAAAAGCAGATCGGGGCAGTGGGTTCAGGGGAGGAGGCGGAGCGGAGGTGAGCTGGGGCCGGGCATGGGGAGCTGCCTACCGAATTTTCCCCATGGGCGCTCCAGTCCCGGAGCACCCAGGGAGTCGGCGCCTAAGGCGCCACTTTTGATGTGATCAGTGGGGGAGTGGCAGCTCCCCCTGTTCCCCCCCAGCTATGCTCCCCTGCCCCTAGGAGCCAGAGGGACCTGCCGGATGCTTCCTGGGAGCTGCCCCAAGTAAGCACTGCCGGGACTCCCCACCTCGCCCCCCGGCAGGTGCTCTGGCTCTTAGGGGTGGGGTGGGCACCCACTATGGTGGCCCACAAGACCCTCCTGCCTGGTTCTGGGGGCAGTCGGGGACAGGGGAGGGGGGTGGATGAGACAGGGGTCCTGGGGGGGCGTCAAGGAACATGGGGGAGTTGGATGGGGCAGGAGTCCCGGGGGGCAGGGGTGGGCAACGACCCCCTCGTGGGGTGAGGAGGAAACCCATTGTTAAGATTTTGGCAGCTCATCACTGGGCGTGCACACCATAATATCCATTGTTGGTAGCAGTGGACTCTGCCTGGTGCTGTGGGAGACTATTCCAATGTCCCCTGGCTTCAAACTCTTCTCCAAGAGTCACAAACTGATGCTGGTGACTGGCCCTCACTCTCATATCCTGAAGTGCTTAGGTGAGGGTCACATCAGGGACAGGTGTTTGATTTCCCAAGACAAGAACTAAGGAGCAGAGAGAACAATCCAGGTTTTTCCTCTTGCAGGCCATTGGTACTCTCAACAAGAGAGAGTTCCTTCCTCTCCAGGAGTGCTCTCCTGGCCTTATCTGAGGATAGAGATGGGAAGAGATCCTCTTTGCCATACCTCAAAGAGGCACAAATGCTTGGGACATCCGCAACTGCCAAAGCAGAGAATGACTTCCACATCAGAGTCCTTGGTGTGGGGGGACTCAACCTCGGAGGCTAGCCACTCAGGTATCAAAAGTAGTACATGCCCTTCAGCCTACTCCTCCCTGGAGCTGCTGTCACATTTCAGGACAACTGCACCTGTATTTCTCCCCTAAGGTACAGCAAGGGCCCCCACTCTAGGCTTCCAGCTCCCCAGCCATTGGCTCTCTTGAGGACACCCATCTCTCTTCCTTCTGACTGGGCATTTCCAAGCTGTACAGTCCCCTGACTATACTGTGAAACCTGCAGCAAAAGACAGGCTGCGTAAGGAGCCCTCATTTGCCTTCTCTTCAGAGATGGTACACAGTGTAATTGCCACAGGGTAAGTTACCACACAGCTCTTTCTAAGAAAGCACGTTATAGTCTTAAGGTGAAAGCATTGAAGAGAAAACACCTTAGAAACAATAAAAGAACCTACATGTGTGTTAATAAGCTTACCAGAGATCACCCCAACTCCAACATCAGTTCTGGCATGTGAGCAGTCCTTCAAAAACCCCCACCCAAGTGTTTTCATAGATTCAGGTTCATAACACCCTTTGCTCATAACAAGAGCCCTCATGATTCTGTAAGTCATTCATTTATCCAGTTTGGGGCTTTGAAGAGACCGTGAATAGGTAATCAGCCAGAGAGTGGTTTTCTGCTCAAGGTTCAGCTTCAAAAAGATGGATTCGGAGGTGGGTCGTTTGCATTCCCTTCACCCAAGTTTCTCCTAGGAAATTCATTTCACACGTATTGTCCCAAAAAGTCCTCCGGCGTTCCTAATAGTTACCAGAGATGGTTTTTCTCCTAAAGAAATTCCATACAATCCTATTATAGTACATAAACTTTTGTAGTTTTAATACAGTGGACTCCTAAAATATTTGATTCAGTAAGGTTTAACTTAATCCCATAAGGTTTGTCCAGGATATTGCAGGATATTATATCTGTCACAGCCATATACTAGTGGCTTGACGAGGTCAGAGCTGTTGACTCCAGGGCCGTCAAGACAGACTACTTTCTTGGCACAGATGTTGGAGCCCTCACCTCTGTTCCAAGCCAGGCACAGGCTCATTTCAATAGTGATTGCCTCAGAGGCATACACAGCTGTGAAGGATCTCCTAAGCCTCTCAGTACCAGCCTTGCTGATTATTCAGGCTGACAGTGCCCTGCCAGACCTGTCACATGTGGTGCATACATTGACTCCCACATCAGGATCTTTTATGGCACCAGCAACTTCTGGTACTACTTCCAGCAATCTCAGTGCCAGCTCCAAGACTAACAGTAACTACTCTGCTGCAGCGCATGGTACCAATAGCTTGGAAGCCCCTGATGTCATCTGAATGGAATTTTTTGGTCTAGAAACAATTGTCCTTTGGCACCACACTAGTCCTATCATTGGTCCTACTGGTTACTGTGGGGAATGCCTCCAGCATCTAGAGCCTCTGTACTACAGAAATCAATTCCTAAGGAGGGAAGTCTCCCTGATACCAAAAGACCATCCAAAGTCCGTACCTGGCAACCAGTACACAACAGAAACAAATCCCTGATGGAGGAAGTTTCTCAATGCAGTACCAATAGACCACTTGATGTCAGTACTGAGGTTCTGTCAGACACCGAGGGTCAGCAATGTTTGCTGCCGGCTTCAGACAGTCCTCCAGCGTCAATAGTGAAAGTCCAGCTTCAGGTGGGTTCTAACCTGCCTCCTCTGATCGCATTGTCCTCTTCACCAGGTGAGGCCCTAGTATGAAAATCATCTTCTCTGGTACCAGATGATTTTAAGTCCTACCAGATGCTGCTGAAAAGGATGGCTACATCTCTAGGGATACAGAGTTTTTGGAGAAAAATCCCCACAAACTCATGCACATTTTACACCTAGCTGTGTCAGGGAAAGTTGCTCTCCCTATAAATGGTGCAGTTATGCAGCCTATAAAACCCATATGACAAACCCCATCATTTATTGCACCAGTGGCAAAGCACAGAGAATGCCAATACCAAGTTCCTCTGCAAGGGCACGAATAGTTTTAGGCTCACTGGCAGTGGGAGCAGCAAATGAAATACATTGCCAAGAAAGAGCAAAAGTGTCTCCCAAAAACAAGAATACAAAAAAATGGACCTTTTTGGCAGGAAGATTCAGCTGCAGGCTTACAGCTATTCATTGTGAATCATCAAGCCCTTTTGGCCTATTATAATTTTTCCAGTTGGGATGAGTTGGCCAGATTCCTCAGCAAGCTGCCAGATGACTCCAACATTCAATTCCAGTCTCTTCTTGTGGAAGGTCAGCTGGTTCCAATGTTTGTGCTGTAGGCTTCTCTGGCTGCGGCAGATGCAGCTGCCTGTCATGGCAATGTCAGTAACCAGGCGCCGCTCATCATGGCTTCAGTCACTGGGGAATCTTAGGTAAAACACACCACTGAAGAGCTCCCCTTTGAGGGCTGGGCATTATTTTTCTCAAAGACAGACAAAGCTACGCATGCGCTAAAGATTCAAGGGTAGTGCTGAAATCCCTAGGTCTCTTTACACCAGTCATGAAAAGAACAAAATTTTGCTCTCAATTTCTTCTGAGGCAGCAGTTTTACATACCTAGAGAGGCGGATTGGTATAGGTGTGAGCACAAGTAGGAAAAGAGGAGACCCCAGCCATTCACCTCTAGTGTTTCCACCATGTGCCACATAGCAGGCTGTTTAACTCCCCCATTAAGGACAGCATAATGACCATACTGGATGTCACTGAAAATCATTCCTTCTTTAGGGGCAGATTGTCACATTTGCTAAGTTCATGGCAGGCCATCACTTCAGACAAGTGGATACTAAGCATGGTAGAATCGGGGATATGCCCTGCAGTTCCTGTGTTCTCCACCCTTCACATCCGCCTTCCCTGTCCCTCATCAGGAACCCATCTCATGAGTCTGCACTAAGACAAGAAGAGCAGACTCTACGTTCTTTGGAAGCCAGAGAAGAAGTGCCCCCTCAGTACCAGGGCAGAGGGTTCTACTTCTGCTACTTCCTAATACCCAAAGCAAGAAGAGGTGTTGGGCTCATTTTGGACCTTTGGAAATTGAACAAGAACATCACGAAGGTGTGTTTCCATATGGTTTCCCTCACAACTACTATCCCTTTGTTAGATCTGGGAGATTGGTATGCTGCCCATGACTTGAGGGGTGCATGTTTCCATGTGTCAATCCACCCTGGTTACAGCACCTTCCATAGGCTTGTAGAAGGAGAAAACCACAGCCTCTCATCTCTGATGAGGGTTTTCATCCTATGAAAAGCAGTGTTTCACTCTCATCAGCCAGAAGAAAGAAATATCCATTGAATGTTTCATGTATTTTCATGCTTAAGTCTGGCAGTGAACAAAGAGAAATTGATCCCCACAATCCTCCAGAGAATACATTTTATCAGGGCAGTCCTGGACTCAACCCTAGCCAGAGCTTTTCTGCTGCTCTGAGGCTTCTAGCTTTATGAAACCTCTATGCATCTTTCAAGGACCATCTCTGAACCCCAGTGAAGAATTCCCTCAGGCTCCTGGGGCATATGGCAGTGTGTATTTATGTGACACCCTACCCTCCATGCCAGCCTGCATCTCAAGTTACTGTACCACCCTCAGATGCATCTGGACACACTAGTATGCATCTAAGATAAGGTTCTATCATCCCTGAATTGGTGGATGAACCAAAAAGAGGAAATGCTCCCTTCTCTATTCAAGGGCAGGCCACAGTCTCAAGTCCCTCTCAGATACTTTTCTCCTTTCTGGGGACAGAAGGCTTGCTCTGTGCCTACTGTAATAACAACAGTAGGGTTTCCAAGACTTGAGTCAAATGCTCTATTAATATTTAATTCAAGTCCCTATAGCTAATGTTGCTTTTATCTTATTGCTATTTGGTCAGTGAAAACCAATTTGGTGGATTTTTATAACTTTTATTTAAGAGCATAAACAATTAAAATGTTAACTAATTTCTTACATTTCCCTGAAGTACTAAACAACATGAAAACTGGATTGATTACAGTGTACATCATTAGTCAAATCAAGGAGTTAACAGTAATACATATTAGAATTAGTTAAAAAAATAATTTAAGATCCAGCAATTGGTCACATCTTTGCATGAGCACAATCAATAATCAAATCACAAAGTTAACATAACACCAATAATTGAGCAGCTTTTTTAGGCTTTTTATCTCTGTGCAGTTTACTTAGCAGCTTATACTTGTGAAAACAATGGGTTAAGATTTGGATCTTTATATACCCCAGGTGACCTTTAGAGATCTGTGATAAGATTTGCTATGAACCTAGGTTAATCAGTGCCCAGTAGTAATTTGTACTGTGAGCTTATATGCACATGCTATTAATGCCCACTCACCCTCCCTTCCCGTGTGTTCTTATTTATAGCATAACCCCATGTGTACAATTCATAATTGAAGGGGGTGGCGGGTAAGAGGCCATGCAAACCTTCCTTCATATTGAGGGAGGAGACAGATTTCATAATATATCTTTGGGTCTTCACTCCAAGGGAGGTGGACACCTGAGTGCTGGGGCAAGTCCCTTAAGCTGAGCCTTCCCAGAACTGATCTCAGCGTGTGTTTTGTTCTGCAGTTTGGTGTGGCCCTGCCTGTGTGTGTGCTAGAGAAAGCACTAGCCTGGGCAACATAGCTGTGGTTCTTGGCCTGCACAGGTTGTCCATCAGTGAACCCTTAGTCCTGCCTTTAGAGAAGGACCTGGTATCCCAGAATCATGGGCAGATGTTGCACCCAAACCTTCGGTCACTACACCTCACAGCCTGGTTTCTCAGTGAATAACACTAGAGGCGGCACACTTTTTGGAAGCAGTGCAGAATGTCCTACTTAATGGTAGGGAACTATCCACCGGGGCTACTTATCTTTAGTAAGTAGAAGCAGTTCTCTATCTAGATGGCTACCCACAATGTGTCTCCTATGCAATCTATAATTCAAAAAGATATTGGATTATTTTGTTACATTCATCAGAATCAGGTTTGGCATTCAGCTCTATCAACGTGCATCTGGCTGCAATTTTGGTGTTTTCATCCTTGTGTTATGGATTAGACTGTATTTTCTAACTCTATGACCATCATATTCCTTAAAGGCCTGGAAAGATTGTCCCTGCTCCACAGTGGGATTTGAACTCAGCCCTTATGGGTCCCCCTTTTGAACCACTGGCCACCAGCTGGTTGTTACACATCTCAGCAAAGTTTTCCTTTCTAATAGCCATCACCTCAGCGAGAAGCTGCATGCTCTGGTGACTGATCCTTCATACATGGTTTTTACTAGGGGAAGGTACAGCACAGGCTATACCCTATGTTTCTTTCCAAAGCAGTATCTGATTTCCACCTCAATCAATCAATATATTTTATGGTCTTCTTTCCAAAAGCACATTCTCATAAAGATGAACAAAAGCTTCACAATTTGGATGTTTGCCGAGTACTAGTTTTTTATCTGGAAAGAACAATGTTTTTTTTGTGGAACAAATGAAGGGGCATCCTGTAACAGTGCAAAGACTGTCCAAGTGGACCAGTTGTTTTGTCATGTGTTACAAGATCAAGGGCATTCAGAAAAGCTCTGTGTATCCAACCAGAACACTGTCACAGTTCAGGGCAACTGCTCCTGAATTTCCCCTTAGTGGTACAGCAAGGGCATTCACTCTCAGGTTTCTGGCTTCCTAGGTATTGCCTTTCTTGGATGGAGACCTACCTCTCTCTCCCTCCTGACTCTTGTATTTCCAGGCTCTACCAATTCCCTGCCTTCACTGTGTTATTCCCACAAAAGACAAGCTCCCTAAGTAGGCTTCTCTTGCCTTCTTTTCTGAAACTAATAGCCAACAGTTGTAAGTTACCACACAGCACTTCCTGTGCGAGCATATTTAAAAGCATTACAGAGAAAACATACTATAAACAATAAAATAATCTACATGCATGCTATTAAGCTTTCCAGAGATCCACCCAACTAGCTTCAACTTGGGCTCTGGCAAGTAAGTCCTTCAAACCTGTCCTCCCGTGTGGCCTTTTGTGATCACAAGTTCATAACAGCCTCAGCTTAGAACTAGAATGCTATCTTATGGGGCCTCAGTAGCCCAGCTCTTTCCAATGCTTCCCTAATATTGCAGCCCTTTGTGGACCAGAAGTCCTGTCCATTTGCTGGATCAGCAAGAAGAGTCTGTGTCATCTTAAACTAAGCCTATTTATTCAATAGTCCTTTTTAAGTCTATTGGTCCCTGGAGAATTCAGATTGAATCTTTGAACTGTCCTCGTGTAACAAGTGATCATCAGACAAAAGGCTCCCTCCTCAGGTCAAAGCTTCAAAGGATGAGTTTGTAGGTGAGGTTTTGCAATCTCCTCTTCCCCCGTACTACCTACAAATTCCACTTCACACATATTGTCATAAAAGATCAATTGTGTCTGCTATATTGTTCAGCATAGTCTTTTGAAGTTCTCATTATCTCACAGAGATTGCATTAATCCTTGCTCCTTAAAGAAGCTATATAAAATCCAACAATAGTATACAGACATTTGCATTTACAATATAATGAACTCTAAAAATATTAAACTTAATTTAGTAGTTTAACTTAACTCCATAAGATTTGCCCAGGATATTGTCATACCTATCACAAGCACATTCAGCCTCTATGGTTTGGTGGGAAATGTCTCTGTTGTGGGACATGTGCAGAACAGCAACATGGCCCACACCTTTGCTAGATATTATGTGATTACTACCTCATTAAAGGAAGATGAGAATGTAAAAAAGTAGTTCTGTAGTTCTTCTTACAATGAGACTCTTAACCCACCTCAAATGGAAACTTCTTGGGAGTCACCTAATAATGGACATATGCAAAATCACTCGAAGAAAAATGAGTCACCTTCTTGTAACTGTTGTTCTTCAAGATGTATTGCATATGTCCCTTACATGACCCACCCTCCATCCCCAGTGCATCGGAGTCTATCATCTCAGAGCTTGGTACAAAGGAACAGAAGGATGGACAGGACAGCTCCTCCCTTTATACTCTTGTCTCAGATCTTAGAATTTGATATAGAATTTAAAAATAGATAAATGAAAAATAGGCCATGCGAACTATAATACTATCTTGGTGGTCTGTTCCTTATGCTAATATCAAAGAATTGTGATCAAATGTTTATTGGAATGATGTGTTCATTGACTTTGAAAGATTTAATAACATTCAGAAGTCCATGGCAGGATTACTGAGCCCAAGATTAAAACAGAGATGCTACTACATGAAAGAAGTTAAACATGAATATGTTCCAGTCAAAGAAGAAATGTTGATTAATGCTTAATTAAGTGAAGCACAATATTGAAACAGTTAGATAATGTCAAGATAACATGTTGTGGTTAAAAGAAAAGGAGTACTTGTGGCACCTTAGAGACTAACCAATTTATTTGAGCATGAGCTTTCGTGAGCTACAGCTCACTTCATCAGATGTTTACCGTGGAAACTGCAGCAGACTTTATATACACACAGAAATCATGAAACAATACCTCCTCCCACCCCACTGTCCTGCTGGTAATAGCTTATCTAAAGTGATCAACAGGTGGGCCATTTCCAGCACAAATCCAGGTTTTCTCACCCTCCACCCCCCCACACAAATTCACTCTCCTGCTGGTGCTAGCCCATCCAAAGTGACAACTCTTTACATAATCAAGTCGGGCTATTTCCTGCATAGATCAAGGTTTTCTCACATCCCCCCCACCCCCATACACACACAAACTCACTCTCCTGCTGGTAATAGCTCATCTAAACTGACCATTCTCCAGGTTTAAATCCAAGTTAAACCAGAACATCTGGGGGGGGGGGTAGGAAAAAACAAGAGGAAACAGGCTACCTTGCATAATGACTTAGCCACTCCCAGTCTCTATTTAAGCCTAAATTAATAGTATCCAATTTGCAAATGAATTCCAATTCAGCAGTTTCTCGCTGGAGTCTGGATTTGACGTTTTTTTGTTTTAAGATAGCGACCTTCATGTCTGTGATTGTGTGACCAGAGAGATTGAAGTGTTCTCCGACTGGTTTATGAATGTTATAATTCTTGACATCTGATTTGTGTCCATTTATTCTTTTACGTAGAGACTGTCCAGTTTGACCAATGTACATGGCAGAGGGGCATTGCTGGCACATGATGGCATAGATCACATTGGTGGATGTGCAGGTGAACGAGCCTCTGATAGTGTGGCTGATGTTATTAGGCCCTGTGATGGTGTCCCCTGAATAGATATGTGGGCACAATTGGCAACGGGCTTTGTTGCAAGGATAAGTTCCTGGGTTAGTGGTTCTGTTGTGTGGTATGTGGTTGTTGGTGAGTATTTGCTTCAGGTTGCGGGGCTGTCTGTAGGCAAGGACTGGCCTGTCTCCCAAGACTTGTGAGAGTGTTGGGTCATCCTTTAGGATAGGTTGTAGATCCTTAATAATGCGTTGGAGGGGTTTTAGTTGGGGGCTGAAGGTGACGGCTAGTGGCGTTCTGTTATTTTCTTTGTTAGGCCTGTCCTGTAGTAGGTAACTTCTGGGAACTCTTCTGGCTCTATCAATCTGTTTCTTTACTTCTGCAGGTGGGTATTGTAGTTGTAAGAAAGCTTGACAGAGATCTTGTAGGTGTTTGTCTCTGTCTGAGGGGTTGGAGCAAATGCGGTTGTATCGCAGAGCTTGGCTGTAGACGATGGATCGTGTGGTGTGGTCAGGGTGAAAGCTGGAGGCATGCAGGTAGGAATAGCGGTCAGTAGGTTTACGGTATAGGGTGGTGTTTATGTGGCCATTGTTTATTAGCACTGTAGTGTCCAGGAAGTGGATCTCTTGTGTGGACTGGACCAGGCTGAGGTTGGTGGTGGGATGGAAATTGTTGAAATCATGGTGGAATTCCTCAAGGGCTTCTTTTCCATGGGTCCAGATGATGAAGATGTCATCAATATAGCGCAAGTAGAGTAGGGGCTTTAGGGGACGAGAGCTGAGGAAGCGTTGTTCTAAATCAGCCATGGTTAGTTCATCCTGCTAGGTGCTACGGTAACACAAGTAACAAATAATAATCCTTGATAATAGAAAGTATGAAGAAAACATTCAGATCATCTATTTTGATGTACCTAGAATTACTAGTAACATATGTTGTGATCTAATTCTGCAGTAGAGACATTTCTTTTATATGACCGTTTGTAGGTGGATGCATAGGAAAATTACTAAGACGGTACACAGTTTGATATATATATATATGGTAGATGTCGCAGTTACCAGGTGAACTGGCACTTTTGATCCTTCCTGTTCTCTTGGAGCTCACCTTCTCAGGGTCTGTGACCATCACGTTCTACTTGGGATGGAAATCACATGATTCTCCCACTCTGACAGTTATTGGGTTGCAGGCTCCTATGTAATCAACTGTGATTATCTCAGCAGATCTGAGTTAGGCTCAGAGACTGCACATCTAGACCAACGTTGGTAATCAGTAAGGCTAAGATTTTGTCACGGTTATTTTTAGTAAAAGTCACGGACGGGTCACGGGCCATAAACAAAAATTCACGGAAGCCATGACCTCTTTATGACTTCTGCTGCTGCAGCTCCATGGTTTCCATGGTGGCGGGGACCTGAGGGTTTCCCCCTCCTCCCACAGCAACTTTCAGCTGCCAGGGGGCGCCCCCTCAGCCCACAGCAGCTGGGAGCTGTAGGGTGACCATACTTCCCAAAGAGAAAACTGGACACCCCCAGCCGCTCGCCCGAGGCATCCCCCTCCCTCCTCGCGAGGCTGTCGCCCATCACTGGAACTCTGAGGAGGGCCCCCTTAGGAGTCTGTCACCTGTCACTGGAACCTTGCAGGGGGCTGCCTGACCCTGCTGTCCCGAGAACCCTGCCAGGGCCCTGCTGGCTGCCAGCTCCAGAGTCCCAGAGCCCTGGGGCTGAAGCAGAGAATGTCACAGAGGTCTTTGGAAGTCACAGATTCAGTGACTTCCATGATCTCTGTGACATAAACGTAGCCTAAATAATCAGCAACCAAACAGCCTTCTTAAAGCACAGAATCATTTAATTCATACAAAAACATTTAAGAAAAAATGTATCTTGAAAAACAAGCCTAAACACAATACTTGCTTCTCCTTAATGCCTACCTGGATCTGTGAAGGCCCAATTCCTTTAGACACACCCATAGAGCCTTTCACTCTGTCAGAATGTCCCTTTAGACAGACAGCTTCTTGGCAAGTGCCCCTACCATTCCAGGAATCAATAACCTTTTTAACAGTTTGTAGTCCTTTAATCTAGTAGATCTCAGCATTGCAAAACAAGATTTACAGCATGTTGGGAAAAGGATACAGGATCATTGAAGCTAACAGCTGGGCCCCATTGTCCTTCCAGTGTGTACCTAGATCAGGGGTGGGCAAACCTTTTGGCCTGAGGGCCACATCTTGGAATAGAAATTGTATGGTTGGCCATGAATGCTCACAAAATTAGGGTTGGTGTGTAGGAGTGGGTGAGGGCTCTGTTTGGGGATGTGGGCTCCAGGGTTGAGCCAGAAATGAGCAGTTCAGGGTGCAGGAGGGAGAAGGGGGGAGGGCTCTGGCTGGAGGAGCAGGCTCTGGGGTGGGGCTGGGTATGAAGAGTTCGGGGTGTAGGAGGGTGCTCCGGGCTGGGATCTAGGGGTTCGGAGGGCGTGAGGGGGATTAGGCCTGGGGCAAGGGGTTGGGGTGTGGGGAGAGGCTATGGGGTGCAGGCTCTGGGCAGTGCTTACCTCGAGCGGTTCCCGGAAGCAGCAGCATGTCCTTTCTCCAGCTCCTACACGGAGGCGTGCTGCCCTGCCTGCAGGCACGGCCCCTGCAGCTCCCATTGTCTGCAGTTCCTGGCCAATGGGAGCTTCGGGGGCAGCGCCTGGGGTGGGGGCACAGCGCAGAGCGGAGCCCCATGGTTGCTCCAATGCATGGGAGCCGAAGGAGGGCAATGCTACTGTCATAAATATAAAGGGAAGGGTAACAACTTTCCTGTATACAGTACTATAAAATCCCTCCTGGCCAGAGGCACAATATCCTTTTACCTATAAAGGATTAAGAAGCTCAGGTAACCTGTCTGGCACCTGACCAAAAGGGGACAAGATACTTTCAAATCGGGGCGGGGGGGGGGGGGGGGGGAGGAAGGCTTTTGTTTCTCTGTTCTGTGTGCTTGCCGGAGAGAGATCAAGAAAGCAAGCAATCCAACTCCATTAGAATTAGTAAGCACTAGCAAGGAAATGCATTAGTTTACTTTTGTTTTGGCTTTTGATTTTCTCTGTGCTGAGAGGAAGGTGTATTCCTGATTTTCTTTTTGTAACTTTAAAGTTTTTGCCCAGAGGGAAATCCTCTGTGTTTTAAATCTGATTACCCTGTGAGATTAGCTTCCCTTCTAATTTTACAGAGGTGCTTCTTTTACCTTTTTTCTTTCTAATAAAGTTCTGTTTCTTTTAAGAGCCTGACTGATTTCTCTATGGTCCTAAGAAGTAGGGTTTTGGGTCTGTGATCACTTTGTAACCAATTGGTTCTGATATCATTCTCAAGCCTCCCCAGGAAAGGGGGTGTAAGGGCTTGGGGGGATATTTTGGGGGAATAGGAACTCCAAGTGGTCCTTTCCCTGATTCTTTGTTAAATCACTTGGTGGTGGCAGCATACCCTCCAAGGGCAAAGAGTTTGTGCCTTGGGGAAGTTTTACCCTAAGCTGGTAGAAATAAGTTTAGGGGGTCTTTCAGGTGGGTCCCCACATCTGTACCGTAGAGTTCAGAGTGGGGAAGGAACTCTGAAAGCTACTGCTTCCGGGAGGCGTGTGGAGCGGCCCTCAACCCTGCTCCCCGGCTGGACCGCCGGAGCGGAGCAAGCCCCAGACCCCGCTCCCCAGTGGGAGCTCAAGGGCCGGATTAAAACAGCTGGTGGGCTGGATTTGGCCTGTGGGCCGTAGTTTGCCCACCCCTGACCTAGATGTTCTTAAACCTGGGAAGCCACTGTGTTGCTTCCCTGTTTGTATTTCTCAAAGCCCCAGTAGAAATTGGACCAGTGCATTCACACAGGAAAATCTTATAAGCCAGCCTTGAATAACTTCCCCTCCCTGACCAGGTCACAATAGGTAGACAAATCATAAATGATATGGTTTTTTGATACGGCATTTGGTATGTGGGCAATTGGTGCAACGTTGCTATAATTCAGTAGAATAACATTTTTTTCATTTGATTTTACATGACATAAGCTATAGGAATAAGACTTCGTAGAAATGTCTTTTTTCCTCCTGCTGCTGCTTAATGTATTTTAGACTTGTTTCTTGCCATCTTCGTTCAATGGTGTCACTATCGCTATTTGATAGCTGTGTATTAGAAAAAAAGCATTTCAATATATCAACTGGTTGATGATCACACTAAGTACCCCAATTTTAGTTCTTTTGACCTGAGCAGGCAATCGGCTTAGACCCTTGGATGTTAGATTTCCCTACAAATATCCCTGCTTGTATAATTGCAGCTAATAGTCATAACATTTTCCACACTTCAGGTGATTTTAAAGGAACAATAACAACAGGTAGTTCAAATCCAAAATTAAGGTTTAGTGCTTGGAGATGAATTTTGTAAAATCTAATACTAATAGAAATGTCATTGTGAATCTTTTTTTAATTTACGTGAAAACAGTTTAAATTTTCAGCACTCTTAGGCATTGCAAGATTATGCAATCCCCGGAGAATTTGGAACCTAAACTGAGTATAAATTAACTAGAAACAAGTAGAACTGAATAGTTTCTCTTCATTGTCAAATCCAAAGTACAAAAAAGAAAAGAAAAAGAAAAGAACAGCATGATGAAAATAAATTGAATTTTTCTTTTTAAAAGTCAAAGGTAAAATTAGTAACAGGATTGTTAATTGTAATTTAAATTGTTTTAAAAGATTTTGAAATTCCCAAACTATCTCTTTAATAAACGTATTAAAATATTTAATATTGCAGTATTATGTGGAAAATAATGCTTGTTTATTTGAATTATATGCATTATGTGAGCCTGCAAGGTGATGGGCTAATCACCACCTTACAAGAGGCTATTCAGAATCAGGGTGTACTTAAATGAGTATTAGAAAAGATCCAAGCACTTGTTGAACAACACATCAGTTTGCAGTCATTTCTAGTTATATCTGTGGTTGAAAGAAATGTAAAATACAACCCATTTCAGGGGTGGGGGAAAAGCAAAACAAAGTCTATATGAAACCTCAAATCTCTAATTTAAATACAGTAACTAGATACAGTAAAAGCTGTGTTATCTGGCACTTTATCAACCAGAAACCTCTATTAACTGACATTTCTGATATCTCCCAATACAAATCTTCAATCTAGTAACCAGGACTAGAATACTGCCCAGGAGGTTATGCAACTGCACATTCTGCACTCTCCTTTTATGCATAAGAGGAAGAAGACCAGTAAGCAAGCTGATATAAGGGACTTATTCAAAAAAGAAGCTTCCAGGGTGTGTGATAGAGTCATTACAGATTCAGCCCCATCTCCTACACCTTTTACATCTACGAGGATAATTGATGTTGATAATGATGACCCTGAGGCACTGCAAGATCCTGAAATGCCTTCTGAATCATCAAAGAAAGATTATGTTCAGTTTTCAGAGTAGCAGCCGTGTTAGTCTGTATTCGCAAAAAAAAAAGAGGAGTACTTGTGGCACCTTAGAGACTAACAAATTTATTTGAGCATAAGCTTTCGTGAGCTAGCTCACGAAACCTTATGCTCAAATAAATTTGTTAGTCTCTAAGGTGCCACAAGTACTCCTTTTCTAATTACGTTCAGTATAGTTTTAGTATTAAGTGTATTTTTAGTGATCTGGGTGTATGCCATGCACTGCCCATAGTGATATGTAGTGTCATAAGATAACCTGCTGTGCAGTACTACTAGTGGATCGGTGAGTACCTGTGTCATAAATATAAAGGGAAGGGTAACCATCTTTCTGTATACAGTGCTATAAAATCCCTCCTGGCCAGAGGCAAAACCCTTTCACCTGTAAAGGGTTAAGAAGCTAAGGTAAACTTGCTGGCACTTGACCCAAAATGACCAATGAGGGGACAAGATACTTTCAAATCTGGAGGAGGCGGGGGGGACGGGGACAACACAAAGGGTTCTGTCTGGCTATGTGATGCTTTTGCCGAGAACAGATCAGAAATGCAAGCCTTCCAACTCCTGTTAAGTTAGTAACAGGATAGTAAGTAATCTAGCTAGAAAATGATTAGATAGTAAGTAATCTAGCTAGAAAATGCATTATATTTTCTTTTGTTTAATGGCTGGTAAAATAAACTGTGCTGGAGGGAATGTATATTCCTGTTTTTGTGTTTTTTTGTAACTTAAGGTTTTGCCTAGAGGGATTCTCTATGTTTTGAATCTGATTACCCTGTTAGGTATTTACCATCCTGATTTTACAGAGGTGATTCTTTTACGTTTTCTTTAATTAAAATTCTTCTTTTAAGAACCTGATTGATTTTCATTGTTCTTAAGATCCAAGGGTTTGGGTCTGTGTTCACCTGTACCAATTGGTGAGGATTATTATCAAGCCTTCCCCAGGAAAGGGGGTGTAGGGCTTGGGGGGATATTTTGGGGGGGAAGACGTCTCCAAGTGGTCTCTTTCCCTGTTCTTTGTTTAAAATGCTTGGTGGTGGCAGCGTAGGGCAATCTGAGCTTGTAAATAAAGAAAGGATTTAAAATCTCAGTTATGATTCGGGCTGCAGATTTGTCACAGCACTTCTATAGCAAAAATCATGAAGCAGTCATGGTAAATTTAAAAAAGGTCACTGTTTAGAGGGGAAATGATGTGTAAAGTCACAGGCATGAAAATTCAATTATTGCTGTAAATACAATATACATAAATCTCACCACTGCCACCTTCTCACCCCACCAAGGAGCACTCACCGTCACCTGCAGCAGCCACCCTCCACCTTGACACTGCAACCCTAATTGCTGCCTGGCGAGGAGGGGAGTGAAGGAGCGAGCCCACCCCACACTTACTCTATAATGGCAGCTCCTGTCCCACAGGACTGGGCCTGGCTTCCTGCTGCGGGTGTTGCAGCCTGGTGCATAGCGTAGCAGCACCACTCAGGTTTGGCCCAGCTGCCCCTCCTTCATGACAGAGCATCCCTTTGCCTCAGCCTTGACATCCTTATAATTAGAGATGGCACAAAGTTTGATCAAGATTCAACTTCCCCAAAGTTAAGGCTGTTGGGAGTCCTTCTCTGCTAGATCAAAAGGTTTTGTTTTGTTTTAACTTCTATATAGATATCGATACATAGATTAGTTTAGCTGTTAGTGTGCCACTTGATGTGAAAACCAAGAAGGGAGACGAATTTTTTAAGTGTCAAATGAACATGTATAAGAAGGCCTAACTGGGAGGATCTCAGGGCTGTTTTCACTTGAAACGCTACAGCGACACAGCTATAGCACTACATTTGCGCCACTGTAGCCCGTCTGTGTAGAAACTCACTACAGCGACAGGAGAGGTTCTCTTGTCAGCATAATTAATCCTCCTAAGGCAGTAAGTAGCAAGGTTGATGGAAAAATTCTTCAGCTGGCCTATTGTCTACACTAGGGAGGTAGGTTGACTTAACTACATTGCTGGAGTGGGAGGATTTTTCACACCCTTGAGTGACATAGCTGAGTCGACTTAACTTTTGTTTGTAGACCTGACCTAAGACATTTACGTTAAATACCAGGAAAAACTTCTTAACATTGAACTATACTAGGCTGCCAAACAGTCTCCCAAGGAGATAGTGGACGCCTAGTCACTTGATAATCGACTGGACAAAATATTATAAAATGTATTGTAACAACTTTGAATTGGCAGAGAAATAAATATTGATGACCTAATAGATCTTTTCACTTTCTAACTACTGTATTCATTGTGTGCCTGTAATATTCCAACATGAGGTTCTGATTCATCCCTGCTTGATCTTCATTTTTTCAACAAAAATATTTAAAGAGGTGACATGGCCCAATGATGATATTTTCTCTCTGACTGATAATCTGTGAAAGTGATCCATCAGACGTAAGATGACTCCTGCATGCCCCCTCCTGCAAAAATGTATTGGGATGGGGAGTACCTCACCATTCTTGTTGGCAGTAGGGGACAAAAGGCCTCCCATGTTCCTTCTCCAGTTTGAGATCTTGGGTGAGAGATTCTGCGTCTCTGTGTAGACTTGTATACATGATATTCTGCAGTTTGTACAACTCAATCTCAAATATTTGGGACTTGGAAAGGAGGCATTTTGGTATAGTACTTCGTATTTTGGGTACTCCAAAAAAAAATCTCTTTTTAATAAGATTACATTTTGCAAGTTATTAGGCACATAAACGTCCTTATATTGCTTTGTTTTAAACAAATAAAAACCTACCAATTCATTTCATTTTAAAAATTTAACTACTGTTTGTCCAAATGTTCAAAGTTTTTTATGGCCAACAAACCATATGCTCATACCAAGCCATAATTTTGTTCTTACGGTTGGTCATGTTTGATTACCTATCTGAATTTTAATTCACATAATAAATTTGTTTGCATTTAAATTTGCAAAATAAATGTTGGTGCATCTAGACTCTTCTGAATCCACAGACTAAAAAATAATATCTGCGTGGCTTAAAAACAGCTTCTTATCACAGAAAATAATTGCTTGTTTGTAGTAAGAGTATTTCCATTACCACCTGATTTCTCTTAATCTTTTGGGAAGAGTATGTGGGATGGACATTGGGATCTCTTCTCAGTACACATGAGCTGCGACATACTTTAGCAGATTCGTAGATTTTAAGAACAGAGGTGCCATTAGATCACCTTGTCTGACCTCCTGCATATCATAGGCGATTAAATTTCACCAGTTATTCCTGTATTTAGCCCTATAACTGTTGGACTAAAGTATATCATCCAGAAAAGCATCTGAAGACATGAAGAGATGGAGATTCTACCACTTCCATTGTTAGTTTGTTCCTGAGGTTAATCACCCTCACTTGTAAAACTTGTGCTTAATTGAGTTTGAGTTTGTCTGGCTTCAGCTTCCAGCAATTGGTTCTTATGCCTTTTCCCGTAATATTTAAAAGCCCTATTGTACCTGGTATTTTCTCCTCATGAAGGTTCGTACATGTTATATGTACTGGTCATGGAGGCCACCAATCTTTCTCATTCATTAAAGAACTAAAAGTCAGATACGATAACCGTATTGGGAGGAAGAGGGATGATCTTCACTGAAGCATTTAGGGATCGGTCTGAGCACAGGGGTCTAGTCATACTGAGCTCCCTGCAGGATCAGGGCCCAATTCTATTATAAGGCTACTGCCTGATGTCTGTGCTTCCACCACACATCTACTTTGACAGCTGCTGACAGCTCTTTATTAATATTAGTAGCACATTTGGTACTAATACTTTAAACTATACATACTACATATTTGCCTGCTTGTGTTTGTTCCAGATTCAAAACATTAGAGTAATTACAGAGTGGTGTGGTAGTGGGGGGCAGAGGAGAGCACATTTAAGTGTTTACATGGTTTAAAGAGGAGGGAAAAAACCTAATTCCTTCCTTACAAGTTTGATTATAACCAGCCTTCCAATTTGAGAATAAGGTTGTTAGCTATGCCAGACTGCTGTCAAGACCTTACATTAAATAAGATGTTTTTCTTTTATCTGACATTTACTGTAGTGATGCCAAGAATTACATCAAACATATAATTCATTCGAATGCTGAATTTCTTCAGTATTTTGCCAGTACTTAATCAAATATTTGAAAAATCTATCATTCGTTTCATAGCTTTGTAGTGTAAAACTGTGAATATGTTACCGTGAAAGATACTTTAGACAACTTTAATCTATACAGTTTTTTATATATTCAATATGCTGAGAGTTTTAAAGGAATATTTTTTTTAAATCAGTTGATTTTCTTTAACTGTCATATTTTCAGTTGCAGCTTTTGAACATTAGTACCTTTCCTTAAAATAACCCGTTAATCTCTAAATGGTGATAAAAACCAAATAGCCACATAGGACATATTTGAAATGCCACAAATACAAAAGAAACAGTGAAACCTTCAGAAACTGACAACAAAATCTAAGGATCCTGTTTTAGGTACAAAACCTTTTTTGTTATAATAATAAAGTTTAAACTATGGTAATAGCATCAGAGAATAGTATATAATAACTAAGGCCTTGATTCAGGGCAGCATTTAAATTTGAGCTTAAGTTCCATGTTTCATTTTGTTGTTAAGTCTGATTGATTTCAGTGAGACTTAAGGTTGTATTTAAGTGCTATCCTGAAGAGACTGAGGCTTTCTTGTATTGAGGCCTCAGGTTTTAGGATAAGAAAATTACCATGACCTAGAGAATGTTGCGAATATTAGAAATTCAGAATTCTAGCTGTACCTGGGTTATACATCCTAAACACGTAAATTTTAAGGTGATTGCAGTCCTTATTATGAAACCTTTTCAATATATAAGGCGTGATTATGTAAGATACAACTTACATTTTGGAGTAAAGCCTCAATCTTTATCCTGTCCCTTTAAATCTTGTCATTATTTCATTTTCAAAAATTTCTTTCAGTGTAGGTATTTCTAAGGCACCCATTAGCGTAGCATCTAGGTATCAAATATGATGATTGAAGAAACCAATTTCTGGCCATCAGTAGTATAATTTCTCCACTCCGGTTAGGTAACATTTTTTATGGGCTCTTTGGAAGTGTAACAGGGTTTACCAGACCTTGGAGGCTCTGCTGCTCTGATGCACCTTGCCCCAGGAAACAGTGCTCTTTGAGAAAAAGTGCACCAATTTGGGAACCTATGAGATCTGATCCTCCAGCATCCAGAAGGGCTAGGGACCAGCAACAGCCAATCAAGGCCTAGCTGTCCAAAATAAAAGAAGCTGCCTGCTGTCAGCAAGAATATTCTTGGGTGGAGCCAGAGGAAGGATGCTTCCTGTGCCGCAACCAGGCTGGGCCAGGGTCCATTAGTGGCCACAGTCAGCGGAATGTCCACTGTTCCTCATACTGGCAATGATTCAGGAAAGAACAAAAAATCCCATTGACTTCAGGGAATTAAACATGTGCTTAAGGGCTTTTCTGAATACAGATTGACTTACCCACATTCTTACATGCTTTGCAGAATTGGAGGCTCTGTTAGCTGTTCCTGAAAACTGACAAAGTTCAGATAAAGGTGATGCAGATTCCCATTGTTCCACAATAAATTCCAGCAGTCCCACAAATTGTTGTGCACTGTTTGCTCATCCCTGTGTGTTAGGGCGCAAAAACGATTTCCAAGATGGTATTACGTGTCCTGACTGAGAGTGGTTTTTTTTAAAACAAACTTTTATAACAACAACATTGCTTTGTTCATCATAATAAACTATTAAGCCCAGAAATCCTTCTGACTAACACAGTAATTACATTGCTTTCTTTTACAGTGGTGAATGATTTTATTTTTCACTGACAAATAGTTAATATTACTGGAAGAGGATTTCTTCATTATTTTTAAGTTCTGGAAAAATTTTATTATTCTTACCCCTTCACTATAGGGCCCAATCTGTAATTTGAAATACCATTATTAAAGGTCATTCCACTGAAATCAACAAAACATCAAGTATCAGGAATTTTTTGTTTGTGACCTATAGAAAAAATGCTAAGATTTGTTTTCTAAAAAATTCAGTTTTTCTCTTTGGGAATATTTGATGAGGGAATCTGATTTAAATTGTATTGTATTGTTACAGAGGGATGCATTTCTTGACTTTAAAGAATGGGTATCCATATCAGTGAATATGAGAAAGTGTAACATAATGCATGCATACACTGTTTTAGGCCTTTCACTGAGAGGCAGTAGCTAGTTCAACAGAAGAATTTTTCTGTTGACCTTGTGCTGTCTACACAGAGACTTAGGTTGGCTTAACTATGCCAATCAGAGGTTTGGATTTTTCATACCCCTGAACGACTTAGTTATGCTAACCTAATTTTCTGGTTAGCTCAAGCCTAACAGGATGTAGAAATATATTAAACATGACCTTGCAGTGTTCAAAAGAAAAGGGTGAGTATATGTGCTGTGCCTCTTAGAAGCAAAGAACTTCCTGGGCATGAAGGTGGCTGAGGTGGTTTTAATGCATCTTTGACCCCTCCTGTTTTGTGATGTGTTGGCAACTGGACAGGCTCGCAGAGTACCTTAGACACCCTTGGGGGCTTGTCTAAATTACAGCAGCCTCCCAGGGCTGCCCAGAGTTTCCTGAGTGCAGGAAGGGGCTCCAGGTTTGAGGGGGGCTCACGGCTAGGGCAGGGGATTGAGGCACAGGTTCACCTCGGGCGGCTCCCATTCAGCAGTGCAGCAGGGGTGCTAATGCAGGCTTCCTGCCTGTTCTGGCACCGTGGACCGCACCGTGCCCCAGAAGTGGCCAGCAGCAGGTCTGGCTCCTAGGCGGAGGAGTGCAAGTGGCTCCGCGTGGCTCTCTCCCACAGGCACCCTCCCCCATCCCAGCTCCCTTATGGCTGGTTCCCGACTTATGGGAGTGTGGAGCCGGTGCTCAGGATGGGGCAGCGCATGAAGCCCCCCCTGTCTAGGAGCCAGACCTGCTGCTGGTCATTTCCGGGGTGCAGCGTGGTGTCAGAAGAAGTAGGGGCTAGCCTGCCTTAGCCGGGCACCACCACCAATGGGACTTTTAATGGCCTGGTCAGCAGTGCTGACCAGAGCTGCCATGACCCAGTGCCTTACATTACAAAACCCAGTATTAGGTCGCAACCCACAGTTTGAAAACCATTGTTCTATAGTACCTATGCCAGGGAATTCTCTCTGAGGCAAAACCAAGACTGCTTAGTCGAGTGATGATCTCTATTGTATTCCACTGAGGGTTGTGCACCATGTCCCTGGAGCTAGAGCCGGAGCTTTTCAAAAAGAGTATTGCTTGGCAGTCTGCTCATGCATCCTCATATTACCTGTTGGTTTCACCCAAGGCGATAAAGGGCAAGGCGGAACGGCTGAGTCTCCAGTTTCTTCTCACCACCGCATGGTCCGAGTCAGAGCTTCTGCTCTCATTCTTAGTGACTCATTTTCGAAATTTTTTTACAAAAACAGTTCTTATTTTCATTCACAGTTAGAATTTTATTGCTTTTTGTTGTATTTTGGCAATTCCTAGCAGTTTTTAGAATTAAGGACTTTTTGGGATGTTGCTTTGGTAATTTTTCACACCAAACAATTCTATTCCTCCCCTCTCCACAAGCTCTGAGGTCTGGGTACTGGATTATGCTGAAGATCCCAGGATTTGCAGTCTGTGCTTCCTGCCCTTGCTCATTTTCCATCAGCAATGAACACCAATGCTGTTTGTACTGTTTGTGGGAAGCCTACATTGCCTCCAGGTGCAGTAACTGCCTCTCCTTCCCTACCTGTACACAGGAAGGCCAAGCTCTCCACTTCAAGAAGCACCTCATGGAGCTAACCACGGGGCCGAAGTCGGATCCAGGCTGGGGAACCCCCCTTTGCACACGCCCCATAAGTCGGCATGACCAATCCAAGAGCACTCCCCCTACCACAGAGCCTCTGTCTGGATCCACCAGTACCACAGCTACGGACCCTGCATCAGGGCCTAGCCATGAGCCACGGAAGCATGCACTTAAGCATGGCAAAAAGAAAAGGAGTACTTGTGGCACCTTAGAGACTAACCAATTTATTTGAGCATAAGCTTTCGTGAGCTACAGCTCAATAAGTCTTCCTCTAAATCCAAGGAGGATGCTGCGCCATCCACGAGTTTCAGCCACGGAAGAGCTACAAGCTCCAAGACTCACAAGAGTGACACAAAACTTGTTGGATCCCTGTACTCCTCCTGCTTCGGCTCTGCCAGTATCCCGTGAATCATCAGTCCTTTACTGGTTCTGGCCCTGTCAATAGACGGGATACCATTGATTCCAGGGAAGCACTCCTGGCCCTCACAAAATGTTTGCCCTGGAAGGAGGTGCACTCACCTTTGCAGAGGGCTCTATCTCCTGCATTATGTCTACCTCTTGCTGGAGTACCTCTCTAGCACATCCCATTCTGATGGCTCCATTTGCACTGCCATTCATGCAAGACTATGAATCTGAGGACCCCGGATGTTCGGCACAGTCTGCTACTTCCGTTCCAGAAATGTGACTACCAGAGGGTGCCGATGGCTCTGTGGCAGTTTCCTCTTTTGCCTTGCCCAAGAAACTGGGTACCAACGGATCCGGAGAGATTCTCTTCATCCTCTGCAGATGCAGCTGTGTCATCTACACTTTCCTCCCTGCCAGAGGACCACTGTCATTTTCAGAAACCCCTACGGAAAATTTCCAGTGCTCTTCAGATCTCAATGAAAGAGCTGCAGGACAGTCAGCATCAGTTACTAGACATTATGCATGCATCAGCACCCCTGTCCATCCAAAAACCACTCACTGGGTGATGCTCTGGTCAATGATTGGTCAGACCAGATGAAATACACCTTCTCCCCTGACACACACACTCCGACTCTGCATCCTTCACAAACTCCAGCGGGAGAGAGAGAGACCCAATCTCATTGCTCCAGTTTGACCTCACCAATTCTGGTTTCCTTTTCTTCTCCACGTGTCAAAACAACTTCCACTCCAGACGTTTCCGGAACTGCTGACACAACACAACGGCAGACTGAGGCATCCAGATCCATGGATGCTACACCTGACAGCATGGTTTTTGGATGGACACCTCCATTAGCATGAGAATGCTCATTGGCAGTGCAAGCCATCCTCTCCAGTAGCCAAAAGGATTCCATGAGGCGATCCTATCAGCCATATGGACACGCTTCACGTCCTGGGCCCAACAGCAAGATCTTGCCCCGAAGCTGTAGGCATCCCCGTGCTATTAGACTGTTTCCTTCACCTGAAAACCTCAGGACTCATTCTCAACTCTGTCAGAGTGCATGCAGCCGCCATTAGTGCTTTCCATCCTCCAGTGGAAGGACATTTGATTTTTACCCACCTGTTGACCGCCCGATTCTGGAAGCGCATTTATTTAAGTATCCACCCATTCAACCTATCACTGTCCAATGGGACCTCAACCTAGTCCTGACCTCTTTAATGAATTCTCCCTTCAAACCACTGGCTTCCTTCCCTCTCTCTCACCATTCCATGAAGGTCACTTTACTTGTTGCCATTTCCTCAGTGAGGAGGATTGGTGAGCTGGGAGCCATGATGGCAAACCCCACCTTCACCACATTCCATGAGGAAAAGGTCTCACTGCAACTGCATCCCAAGTTTCTGCCAGAGGTGGTTTCCCAATTCTACCTCAACCAACCCATACATCTGCCTACCTTCTATCCAAAACCAGAAGCCTCAAACGAGGAATGACGGCTTCATTCCCTCCATGTGTGTAGAGCACTGGCCTTTTACCTACAAAGGACAAACCCGTTCCAGAAGTCTCCCAGGCTGTTTGTAACCAAAGCAGAGAGAATTAAAGGATGGGCCATTTCCACCTAGAGAATCTCTAAGTGGGTTTTACGGTGCATTATGAGCTGGTGTCAGTTGTCAGGGCATCTCCCCTCTCCCCCCCGGTGGAATACAAGCCCATTCCACGAGAGTGTAAGCATCAACCACAGCCGCACTCCACAATGTGCCCCTTGTGGACATAGGTAAGGCGGGCATGTAGAGCAGTGGTCTCCAAAGTGAGGTGCACAAGACCATCCCTAGGGGTGCGCAGCAGGAGGAGCGCTGCCGAAGGAGTGCTGCTGGCATGGCGGCAGCAGCACTCCCGGACCTTTGATTCTCCAGTGGCAGCTCGGCTCTCCCCGCTCCGTCTTCGGCGGCATGCTGGCGGCAGCTCTTCTTTTTTTTTGCGCTTCCCTAGAGCTGACCCACGATCCATAAAGTTTGGAGACCACTGATGTAGAGTACCGTACACACCTTTTTCTCTCATTAGGCTATGGTACGTGATCCTGTGATGGACACCTCATTCAGCACAATGGTCCTCTTCTCCTTTCTCTGGTTCCACTATCTTCCTCACACCTTCCTCCTATCTAAGTACTGCTTGTCACTCACCATCAGTGGAATACAATAAGGACCATCACTCAAGGAAGAAGAGGTTACTTACCTGCAACTAGAGGTTCTTCGAGATTTGTGGTCACTATCGATATTCCAGTCCAACCATCCTTCACCTTTGCTGTGGCTCCGTAGGTCTGCAGGGGAAAAGGAACTGGAGATGCAGCCAGTCCACCTCACCCTTAATTGCTTCGGGCGAAATACATGGGTGCATGTGCGGACTGCCGAGCAATACTACTTTGAAAAGCTACAGCATCAGGCACATGGCACATGCGCATAACCCTCAGTGGAATACAGATAGGGACCACACATCTTGAAGAACTTCCAGTTACAGGTAAGTAACCTCCTCTTTTAGGGTCCTTTATGCCTTTCTCGTCCTTTTACCCTGCATAAAATAACTAGAGCAGGGGTGAGTATTTTACCCTAAGTGAATAATTGTGCTCTGAGTATACGAAGATCAGAGGTTTGTGGAAAAAACACTTTTCCCTTTTCCATGACGTAACTCCTTTCCAGTTCTAAGAAAAAGTTGCCTATGTATCTCACTTCCCTAGTTCGCATTTTCCCTTAGTAGTTAGTCGAGTTGTACTTTAAACTTCTTGATACTTCTTTCCAATATGTCCGTTACAATGTTTTTAAAAAAATGCTTCATCCGTGTCACTGATACTGTGACACATCAAAAGTATGCAGTCTAGGCACTAGCAAAAATTAATTGGTGATCTTAGCTAAAGTTTTATGCAAACCATATTAGTAGCCACAGGGACAGCAACTATTTTCATCTAATCCTTAAATATATTCTTTCACATTTACGAAGACTGCCACACTGATTAGCCTCACTTTGCAATTCATTTTGTTTCTAGTAAGCAGAACCTCTGGGATTTGCTTTGAGAAACTAGGTTATTCTAACAACTGTTTCATGCATTATCTGATTGCCTCATCCAAAAAAGGAAACAAAATCTGTGGAACCAGCACAAGTTTCATCTCCTGCCTTATCAGAGGGACTGGCATTGTTTCAAGTTTTGTCAACACTGGTAAATTAGATAACAAAGCGATGTAAAAGATGACGTGTATGATGTCAGAAATGCAAGTACCTGTGGAAAGTTCAAAATCACTGTCACCTCATCAATGCCAGTATTCGTGTTCATACCACTGCTTTATGCTAAATCATATTTGCCCCACCTTAATTCTGGAAATTATATTCTTACCAGCACTGATGCCAAAGTTACTCACGTCAGTATCACACTGGCTTCAACATGAACAGTGACCTTATTTGCTGTTCTAGTGCAAGCAGCAGGACTAGAACTCAGATTTTTTTTGGATTACATCTAGCAAAGAATGCTTCTGATGATGCTTTGTAAATTTTATAAATAGTGACATCAGCAAATATTATTATAATCTACTCTTATCAGAGAAAAGCAGAGGTTTGCCTCCTGTGGGTGGGGGAGGACAGGCTCTCTGGACCCCCTTCCCAGGTCCCCACTGACCTTCTTTTACCCCCTCTTCTTCCCCAGTTTGCAATCTTTGGGGGAGATCTCTCTGCAGGCTATCACGCCCAGGCCGGGCATAATCCCAACTATACATACAAAATGATGGGGGTCTAAATTAGCTGTTACCACTCAAGAATCATTAAGAAAGGGATAGATAATAAGACAGAAAATATCATATTGCCTCTATATAAATCCATGGTACCCCCACATCTTGAATACTGCATGCAGATGTGGTCACCCCATCTCAAAAAAGATATATTGGAATTGGAAAAGGTTCAGAAAAGGGCAACAAAAATTATTAGGGGTATGGAACAGCTTCCATATGAGGAGAGATTAATAAGACTGGGCCTTTTCAGCTTGGAAAAGAGACAACTTAGGCGGGATATGATAGAGGTCTGTAAAATCATGACTGGTGTGGAGAAAGTAAATAAGGAAGTATTATTTCCTTCTTCTCATAACACAAGAACTAGGGGCCACCATATGAAGTTAATAGGCAGCAGGTTTAAAACAAACAAAAGGAAGTATTTTTTCACACAACTCACAGTCAAACTGTGGAACTCCTTGCCAGAGAATGTTGTGAAGGCCAGGAATATAACAGGGTTCAAAGAAGAACTAGATAAATTCATGAAGGATCAGTCCATCAATGGCTATTAGCCAGGATGGGCAGGGATGGTGTCCCTAGCCTCTGTTTGCAAGAAGCTGGGAATGGGTGACAGGGGATGTCATCTCATTTCCAGACTATAAATGGAAACTTTGTCCCAGACATTGGGTTTTAGGACAGATTACACCATGAGGCCAGCGTCTGTTATGCCTTGAAGAAATATCTTAGGAGAGCAGAATCTATTTAAAAGAAAACAAACTAATTCAAACTCTGAAGTCACCATCACAGAGAGATAAAGGACCCCATGGCATACACCCCCGTTTAGGGTCAGGTTGGTGGGTAAGAGACAACATACTTTTAAAAGTGTAAAGCTAAAAATGAGAAGTGGCATTTTTTCAGTAAGTTAGGTTGGGACTTCTCTTTTTTCATCATTCCTTAATTAGATATTTGAAATTGGGCAGACAAAAAGAGGAGCCAAAGCATCACATTATGGACTTGATCTTTTCATTAGGCTCTGCTAACTTGTGACGCATTAAGAAAAGGAGTACTTGTGGCACTGTAGAGACTAACAAATTTATTTGAGCATAAGCTTTCGTGAGCTACAGCTAACTTCATCGGATGCATGCAGTGGAAAATACAGTGGGGAGATTTATATACACCGAGAACATGAAACAATGGGTGTTACCATACACACTGTAACAAGAGTGATCAGGTAAGGTGAGCTATTACCAGCAGGAGAGCAGGAGGAGCAAAAACCTTTTGCAGTGATAATCAAGGTGGGCCATTTCCAGGAGTTGACAAGAACGTCTGAGGAACGGTGGGGGGGGGGGGGAGAAACATGGGGAAATAGTTTTACTTTGTGTAATGACCCATCCACTCCCAGTCTCTGTTCAAGCCTAAGTTAATTGTATCCAGTTTGCAAATTAATTCCAATTCAGCAGTCTCTCGTTGGAGTCTGTTTTTGAAGTTTTTTTGTTGAAGAATTGACACTTTTAGGTCTGTAATCAAGTGACCAAAGAGATTGAAGTGTTCTCCGACTGGTTTTTGAATGTTATAATTCTTGACGTCTCATTTGTGTCCATTGATTCTTTTACGTAGAGACTGTCCAGTATGGCTAATGTACATGGCAGAGGGGCATTGCTTGTACATGATGGCATATATCACATTGGTAGATGTGCAGGTGAACCAGCCTCTGATAGTGTGGCTGCTGTGATTAGGCCCTAAGATGGTGTCCCCTGAATAGATATGTGGACACAGTTGGCAATGGGCTTTGTTGCAAGGATAGGTTCCTGGGTTAGTGGTTTTGTTGTGTGGTGTGTGGTTGCTGGTGAGTATTTGCTTCAGGTTGGGGGGCTGTCTGTAAGCAAGGACTGGCCTGTCTCCCAAGATCTGTGAGAGTGATGGGTCGTCCTTCAAGATAGGTTGTAGATCCTTGATGATGCGTTGGAGAGGTTTTAGTTGGGGGCTGAAGGTGATGGCTAGTGGCGTTCTGTTATTTCCTTTGTTGGGCCTGTCCTGTAGTAGGTAACTTCTGGGAACTCTTCTGGCTCTCTCAATCTGTGCCTTCACTTCAGCAGGTGGGTATTGTAGTAGTAAGAATGCTTGATAGAGATCTTGTAGGTGTTTGTCTCTGTCTGAGGGGTTGGAGTGGTTGTATCATAGAGCTTGGCTGTAGACAATGGATCGTGTGGTGTGGTCTGGATGTAAGCTGGAGGCATGTAGGTAGGCATAGCAGTCAGTAGGTTTCCGGTATAGGGTGGTGTTTATGTGACCATCGCTTATTAGCACAGTAGTGGTCCAGGAAGTGGATCTCTTGTCTGGACTGATCCAGACTGAGGTTGATGGTGGGATGGAAATGTTGAAATCCTGGTGGAATTCCTCAAGGGCTTCTTTTCCATGGGTCCAGGTGATGACGATGTCATCAATGTAGCGCGAGTAGGGGCATTAGGGGACGAGAGTTGAAGAAGCGTTGTTCTAAGTCCACCATAAAAATGTCAGCATACTGTGGGGCCATGCAGGTATCCATAGTAGTGCCGCTGATTTGAAGGTATACATTGTCCCCAAACGTGAAATAGTTATGGGTGAGGACAAAGTTCAGCCACCAGGTTTGCCGTGACATTATCGGGGATACTGTTCCTGACAGCTTGTAGTCCATCTTTGTGTGGAATGTTGGTGTAGAGGGCTTCTACATCCATAGTGGCTAGGATGGTGTTTTCAGGAAGATCACCAATGGATTGTAGTTTCCTCAGGAAGTCAGTGGTGTCTCGAAGATAGCTGGGAGTGCTGGTGGCGTAGGGCCTGAGGAGGGAGTCTACATAGCCAGACAATCCTGCTGTCAGGGTGCCAATGCCTGAGATGATGGGGCGTCCAGGATTTCCAGGTTTATGGATCTTGGGTAGCAGATAGAATACCCCTGGTTGGGGTTTTAGGGGTGTGTCTGTGCAGATTTGTTCTTGTGCTTTTTCAGGGAGTTTCTTGAGCAGATGGTATAGTTTCTTTTGGTAACCCTCTGTGGGATCAGAGGATAATGACTTGTAGAAAGTGGTGTTGGAGAGCTGCCTAGCAGCCTCTTGTTCATATTCTGACCTATTCATGATGATGACAGCACCTCCTTTGTCAGCCTTTTTGATTGTGATGTCAGAGTTGTTTCTGAGGCTGAGGAATCTGATCATCCCTACACTGAAACACTGTAGTTTGGCTTCTGACTCCTCATCCTCTGAAGTAAGGATTCCTTCAGATAAAACAGTGCTGGAAAATGGTGTTGCACATTTCTTTGACCAGGTGTCTCTCTCATGTAAACACACAGCAACAATATATTTATAAAAAACACAAAACAAAACAACCCTCCCTCCCACTACAGTAAGACACTCTACACATGCTTCTGCCCCTGGCAAGAGATTAAGAGAACAAACAAGATGTAACAGATGTGTAATCACGTGGCTTAATGCACTACTGGAAGGTGCCCAGATACTATCATGATGAGCTCAGTATAAGAGCTTACACAGAATAGAATTTTTAAAATACTGTAGGATGCCAACAAGGCTAATTTAGATAAATGAAAGGATTTCAACTAGTTATTTCATTTATCTAAATTAGCCTTGTTGGCATCCTACAGTATTTTAAAAATTCTATTCTGAGTAAGCTCTTATACTGAGCTCATCACGATAGTACCTGAGCACCTTCCAGTAGTGCATTAAACAATGTGATTACACATCTGTTACGTCTTGTTTGTTCTCTTATCCTTTCCCCAGAGAAGCACGTGTAAAGGAGCATCTTGTTGTGGTAGGAGGGGGGATTGTTTTGTCTTTTATAAATATACTGTTGCTATGTGTTTATATGAGAGAGGCCTAGTCAAAGAAATGCATTTTGCACTTGGAGTGGAAAGTGGTGAGGTTTGTGATAGTTCTTAGTTCTTGGGAGAGTTCAACCCTCTCCATGAAGTTCTGACTCCAGTACAGACAAGTTTTACCTTTATTGTTGAAAGTTCCATTGTGCCAGTGGAGTGGAGCTGTCAACCACAATCTTCATCATGGACCTTTAGGAAGCCTTTTAGATATCCTGACCTCATGCTGTGGAGTGCTTTGAAGATAAGAATGGAAAAATATTATTGCTATTCCAATGCCATGCACATCTGCAATGCCATTTTCCAGCACTGTTTTATGTGAAGGAATCCTTTGCTCAAAGTATGAGGAGTCAGAAGCCAAACTACAGTGTTTCAATGCAGGGATGATCCGATCCCTCTGCTGGATCAACAATGAGTCACAAGTTAGCAGAGCCTAGTAAAAAGATCAAGTCCATAATATGATGTTTTGGCACCTCTTTTTTTCTGTCCAATTTTGAAAGGTTTTTGGAGAATTATACATATAATAGTTGCCCCTAAGCCTGTGTTTGTATATATGCATTCTCCCTTCCAAGGGCTATCTGCTCTGAAATAATTTCTTTGTTCTGTTGATTGCCCCAGTGGGTTTTGTTTCTTTAGTGTAGACCAAAAAATCTTGCTTACAAAAATGCTTTACTTCACAAAAAATAATATTTTGGCTATGTTCAAGAAATAAATTATACTTGTTGTTTTGAAATAATCAAACTGGTTAGGATTTTCAGACATTTCTAAGGTTATGTCTACGCTGCAGTTAGATACTCATGGCTGGCACATGCCAGCTGACTCCAGCTTGCGCGGCTCAGGCTGTGGGGTGGTTTAATTGAAGTGTAGATTTCCAGATTTGGGCTGGAGCCCAAGCTCTAGGACCCTGAATGGGGGTGGGTCCCAGCAGCCTGAGCCCAGAAGTTGACACTGCAATTAAACAGCCCGGCAGCCCCAAGCCCCACGAACCTAAGTCAGCTGGCATGAGCCAGCCATGGGTTTTTAATTGCAGTGTAGACATGCCCTAAGTGTCTTAGAAGTACAAATCCCATTGACTTATGCACTTTTGACACTTATCCATTATTTTGACTATGACAGTAGCAGATAGGAGGACCCCGCAGAGGAGTGCAGGGCTCTTTTGTTAAGTCATACTGATGAAAGGTGCTGGAATTCTGCATAGAGGTGCAGAATTATTTTGGCGGACTCTGAGGTCACTTCAGGTGGGCCTTTTATCTCCAACTCAAATTATAAAAGGTCTTCTCATTGAGGCAGAAGTTGGGTTGCAGAAATTTCTGCAAGGAAAACCATAGGAACAGTTAAGCTCTGGAGAAAAGCCTAAGATGAAATAGAAGTTATTTACATTAATTGGGGATCGGTCCTGCTTTGAGCAAGGGGTTGGACTAGATGACCTCCTGAGGTCCCTTCCAACCCTGATATTCTATGATTCTATGATACATTAACAATAAATGACACCACCCTTGAGTGGGAAACTTGAGCTATAGCCAGTGTGCACATATTCACAACAGGGTGGGAGCTCAATCTATATACATGAGAATTGTAGTGCGACTTTCACAGCGCTAAATTAAAAGTCTAGCCTAAAAAAGTATGATTGAGAATCAAATCTGTATGAATTTCAGCTTGTTTAATTATAGCTAGGCTTAAATCACAGTGTTTAAATTTTGAGGGCCAAATTAGAGCTGACCTTTGTATGCATGGAGTCTTCCCCACTGCACACCTTCTGCGCCACACACAAGGGCCCGCCACAGTTGCAATCCTTGTGTTCTGGAGAATGGAAGCTGCTCCTTGAAGGCATCCCTTTGGGCACACATCTCCTGATAGGGAAAAAAAGAGGTTTTCCTAACTTGAATTCGCTAATTCAAGGTAAAAATTCTAGTGAAATAAGGGAGTTTTGTAGTTTTGACACATTATCACATTGAGATAGAGACTAAGCCTGGTCTACACTAGGACTTTAGGTCAAATTTAGCAGCGTTAAATCAATGTAAACCTGCACCCGTCCACACGATGAAGCCCCTTTTTTTTTTTACTTAAAGGCCTCTTAAAATCTATTTCCTTACTCCACCCCTGACAAGTGGATTAGCGCTTAAATCAGCCTTGCCGGGTCGAATTTGGGGTACTATGGACACAATTCGGCGGTATTGGGCCTCCATGAGCTATCCCAGAGTGCTCCATTGTGACCGCTCTGGACAGCACTCTTAACTCAGATGCACTGGCCAGGTAGACAGGAAAAGAACCGCGAACTTTTGAATCTCATTTCCTGTTTGGCCAGCATGGCAAGCTGCAGGTGACCATGCAGAGCTCATCAGCAGAGGTGACCATGATGGAGTCCCAGAATCGCAAAAGAGCTCCAGCATGGACTGAACGGGAGGTACGGGATCTGATCGCTGAATAGGGAAAGGAATCCATGCTATCAGAACTCCATTCCAGTTTTTGAAATGCCAAAACCTTTGTCAAAATCTCCCAGGGCATGAAGGACAGAGGCCATAACAGGGACCCGAAGCAGTGCTGCGTGAAACTGAGCTGAGGCAAGCCTACCAGAAAACCAGAGAGGCGAACGGCAGCTCCGGGTCAGAGCCCCGAACATGCCGCTTCTATGATGAGCTGCATGCCATTTTAGGGGGGTTCAGCCACCACTACCCCAGCCGTGTTGTTTGACTCCTCAATGGAGATGGAGGCAACACGGAAGCAGGTTTTGGGGACGAAGAAGATGATGATGATCATGAGGTGGTAGATAGCTCACAGCAAGCAAGTGGAGAAACCGGTTTTCCCGACAGCCAGGAACTGTTTCTCACCCTGGACCTGGAGCCAGTACCCCCCGAACCCACCCAAGGCTGCCTCCTGAACCCGGCAGGCAGAGAAGGGACCTCCGGTGAGTGTACCTTTTAAAATACTAGACATAGTTTAAAAGCAAGCGTGTGAAAGGATTAATTTGCCCTGGCATTGGCGGCTCTCCTGGATGTACTCCCAAAGCCTTTGCAAAAGGTTTCTGGGGAGGGCAGCCTTAATGCGTCCTCCATGGTAGGACACTTTACCACTCCAGGCCAGTAGCACGTACTTGGGAATCATTGAACAACAAAGCATTGAGTGTATGTTTGCTGGCATTCAAACAACATCCGTTCTTTATCTCTATGTGTTATCCTCAGGAGAGTGAGATATCATTTATGGTCACCTGGTTGAAATAGGGTGCTTTTCTTCAGGGGACACTCAGAGGTGCCCGTTCCTGCTGGGCTGTTTGCCTGTGGCTGAACAGAAATGTTCCCCGCTGTTAGCCACGGGGAGGGGGGAGGGTTGAGAGGATAGCCACGCGGTGGGGGGAGGCAAAATGCGACCTTATAATGAAAGCACATGTGCTATGTATGTAATGTTAACAGCAAGGTTTACCCTGAAAGAGTGTAGCCATTGTTTTATAAAATGTGTCTTTTTAAATACCACTGTCCCTTTTTTTTTTCTCCACCAGCTGCATGTGTTTCAATGATCACAGGATCTTCTCCTTCCCAGAGGCTAGTGAAGATTAGAAAGAAAAAAAAACGTACTCGTGATGAAATGTTCTCTGAACTCATGCTGTCCTCCCACACTGACAGAGCACAGACGAATGCGTGGAGGCAAATAATGTCAGAGTGCAGGAAAGCACAAAATGACCGGGCTGAAGAGAGTAAGTGGTGGGCTGAAGACAGGGCTGAAGCTCAAATGTGACAGCAGCATGATGAGAGGAGGCAGGATTCAATGCTGGGGCTGCTGGAGGATCAATCCAGTATGCTCCAGTGTATGGTTGAGCTGCAGCAAAGGCAGCTGGAGCACAGACTGCCGCTACAGCCCCTGTATAACCAACCACCCTCCTCCCCAAGTTCCATAGCCTCCTCATCCAGACGCGCAAGAACGCGGTGGGGGGGCCTCCGGCCAACCAGCCACTCCACCACAGAGGATTGCCCAAAAAACAGAAGGCTGGCATTCAATAAATTTTAAAGTTGTAAACTTTTAAAGTGCTGTGTGGCATTTTCCTTCCTTCCTCCGCCAGCCCTCCTGGGCTACCTTGGTAGTCATCCCCCTATTTGTGTGATGAATGAATAAAGAATGCATGAATGTGAAGCAACAATGACTTTATTGCCTCTGCAAGCGGTGATTGAAGGGAGGAGGGGAAGGTGGTTAGCTTACAGGGAAGTAGAGTGAACCAAGGGGCGGGGGGTTTCATCAAGGAGAAACAAACAGAACTTTCACACCGTAGCCTGTCCAGTCATGAAACTGGTTTTCAAAACTTCTCTGATGCGCACCGCACCCTCCTGTGCTCTTCTAACCGCCCTGGTGTCTGGCTGCGCGTAATCAGCAGCCAGGCGATTTGCCTCAACCTCCCACCCCGCCATAAACATCTCCCCCTTACTCTCACAGATATTGTGGAGCGCACAGCAAGCAGTAATAACAGTGGGAATATTCGCAAAAAGAAAAGGAGTACTTGTGGCACCTTAGAGACTAACCAATTTATTTGAGCATAAGCTTTCGTGAGCTACAGCTCACTTCATCGGATGCATACCGTGGAAACTGCAGCAGACTTTATATATACACAGAGAATATAAAACAATACCTCCTCCCACCCCACTGTCCTGCTGGTAATAGCTTATCTAAAGTGATCATCAGGTGCGCCATTTCCAGCACAAATCCAGGTTTTCTCACTCTCCACCCCCCACACAAATTCACTCTCCTGCTGGTGATAGCCCATCCGAAGTGACAACTCTTTACACAATGTGCATGACAATCAAGTTGGGCTATTTCCTGCACAAATCCATGTTTTCTCACATCCCCCTCACCCCCATACACACACAAACTCACTCTCCTGCTGGTAATAGCTCATCCAAACTGACCACTCTCCAAGTTTAAATCCAAGTTAAATCAGAACATCTGGGGGGGGGGTAGGAAAAAACAAGAGGACACAGGCTACCTTGCATAATGACTTAGCCACTCCCAGTCTCTATTTAAGCCTAAATTAATAGTATCCAATTTGCAAATGAATTCCAATTCAGCAGTTTCTCGCTGGAGTCTGGATTTGAAGTTTTTTTGTTTTAAGATAGCGACCTTCATGTCTGTGATTGCGTGACCAGAGAGATTGAAGTGTTCTCCGACTGGTTTATGAATGTTATAATTCTTGACATCTGATTTGTGTCCATTTATTCTTTTACGTAGAGACTGTCCAGTTTGACCAATGTACATGGCAGAGGGGCATTGCTGGCACATGATGGCATATATCACATTGGTGGATGTGCAGGTGAACGAGCCCCTGATAGTGTGGCTGATGTTATTAGGCCCTGTGATGGTGTCCCCTGAATAGATATGTGGACACAGTTGGCAACGGGCTTTGTTGCAAGGATAAGTTCCTGGGTTAGTGGTTCTGTTGTGTGGTATGTGGTTGTTGGTGAGTATTTGCTTCAGGTTGCGGGGTTGTCTGTAGGCAAGGACTGGCCTGTCTCCCAAGATTTGTGAGAGTGCTGGGTCATCCTTTAGGATAGGTTGTAGATCCTTAATAATGCGTTGGAGGGGTTTTAGTTGGGGGCTGAAGGTGACGGCTAGTGGCGTTCTGTTATTTTCTTTGTTAGGCCTGTCCTGTAGTAGGTAACTTCTGGGAACTCTTCTGGCTCTATCAATCTGTTTCTTTACTTCTGCAGGTGGGTATTGTAGTTATAAGAAAGCTTGACAGAGATCTTGTAGGTGTTTGTCTCTGTCTGAGGGGTTGGAGCAAATGCGGTTGTATCGCAGAGCTTGGCTGTAGACGATGGATCGTGTGGTATGGTCAGGGTGAAAGCTGGAGGCATGCAGGTAGGAATAGCGGTCAGTAGGTTTCCGGTATAGGGTGGTGTTTATGTGACCATTGTTTATTAGCACTGTAGTGTCCAGGAAGTGGATCTCTTGTGTGGACTGGACCAGGCTGAGGTTGGTGGTGGGATGGATTTCGCTGAGGTCTAAGCAAGTCAGTAAACTGCGCCAGCGCGCCTTTAAACGTCCAAATGCACGTTCTACCACCATTCTGCACTTGTTCAGCCTGTAGTTGAAGAGCTCCTGACTACTGTCCAGGCTGCCTGTGTACGGCTTCATGAGCCATGGCAGTAAGGGGTAGGCTGGGTCCCCAAGGATAACTACAGGCATTTCAACATCCCCAACAGTTATTTTCTGGTCTGGGAATAAAGTCCCTTTCTGCAGCTTTTGAAACAGACCGGAGTTCCTGAAGATGCGAGTGTCATGTACCTTTCCCGGCCATCCCACATTGATGTTGGTGAAACATCCCTTATGATCCACCAGAGCTTGCAGCACTATTGAGAAGTACCCCTTGCAGTTTATGTACTCGCCGTCTTGGTGCTTCGGTGCCAAGATAGGGATATGGGTTCCGTCTATGGCCCCACCATGGTTAGGGAATCCCATTGCAGCAAAGCCATCCACTATGACCAGCACATTTCCCAGGGTCACTACCCTTGATATCAGCAGATCTTTGATTGCGTGGGCTACTTGCATCACAGCAGCCCCCACAGTAGATTTGCCCACTCCAAATTGATTCCTGACTGACCGGTAGCTGTCTGGCGTTGCAAGCTTCCACAGGGCTATCGCCACTCGCTTCTCAACTGTGAGGGCTGCTCTCATCTTGGTATTCATGCACTTCAGGGCAGGGGAAAGCAAGTCACAAAGTTCCATGAAAGTGCCCTTACGCATGCGAAAGTTTCGCAGTCACTGGGAATCGTCCCAGACCCGCAACACTATGCGGTCCCACCAGTCTGTGCTTGTTTCCCGAGCCCAGAATCGGCGTTCCACCACATGAACCTGCCCCATTAGCACCATGATGCATGTATTGGCAGGGCCCATGCTTTCAGAGAAATCTGTGTCCATGTCCTGATCACTCACGTGACCGCGCTGATGTCGCCTCCTCATCCGGTATCGCTCTGCCAGATTCTGGTGCTGCATATACTGCTGGATAATGCGTGTGGTGTTGAATGTGCTCCTAATTGCCAAAGTGAGCTGAGCAGCCTCCATGCTTGCCTTGGTATGGCGTCCGCACAGAAAAAAGGCGCGGAATGATTGTCTGCCGTTGCTCTGATGGAGGGAGGGGCGACTGATGACATGGCTTACAGGGTTGGCTTACAGGGAATTAAAATCAACAAAGGGGGTGGCTTTACATCAAGGAGTATTTCAGGCAGGACTTCACGGAGGGTTCCAATAAGAAATGGTGCACCTAAGTTATTGTTCTTATTGGAACAAGGAGCTTAGTCTGGCCTCTGATTGATACATGGCTAGATTTACCTCACTGCACCTTCTCTTTGAGCGACTGCAGTGTGATCTAGATGAATGAGTCCCCTAGACCGGGGGGGGGAGCAAATGAGTACAAAACAAATCTGATCTATTTCTTGTTTTGATCCACTCCATCTATCTTTTACATCTTTGGCTGGCAGCAGACAGTGCAGAAGGACTGCAAGCCATCCACATCTCATGGCTGCTCAGCAGAAGATGGTACAATAGGCCTGCTAGCCATCCTCATCTCTTGCCTGCCCGGCAGAAGATAGTACAATAGGACTGCTAGCAGTCCGTATCGCCTGCCTGCTCACCATAAGATGGTTCAATAGGACTGACTGCAGAACTAAAGAGAATGACCTCGTCAAGTCACTTCTAATGTAGTCCCTGCACCCATGTCTGCCCAGGCGCTCCTGGCCAATGTGGCCAGGAGCACCTCAGACATGACGATGACGGCTACCAGTCCTATTGTACTGTCTGCTGCCACAAGGCAAGGGGTTGCTGCTGCTGTGTAGCAATGCAGTACCACGTCTGCCATCACCCAGGAGACATACGGTGACGGTTACCTGAGCGGGCTCCATGCTTGCCGTGGTATGGCGTCTGCACAGGTAACTCAAGAAAAAAGGCGCGAAATGATTGTCTGCTGCTGCTTTCACGGAGGGATGGAGGGAAGAGGGGCCTGACAATATGTACCCAGAACCACCCGCGACAATGTTTTAGCCCCATTGGGCATTGGGATCTCAACCCAGAATTCCAATGGGCAGCGGAGACTGAGGGAACTGTGGGATAGCTACCCACAGTGCAACACTCCGGAAGTCGACGCTTGCTTCGGTACTGTGGAAGCACTCCGCCGAGTTAATGCACTTAATGCACTTAGAGCATTTTCTGTGGGGACACACACACTCGAATGTATAAAAACGATTTCTAAAAAAACGACTTCTATAAATTCGACCTAATTTCGTAGTGTAGACATACCCTAAGGCCTGGTCTACACTACGGGGTTAGGTCGAATTTAGCCGTGTTAGGTCGATTTAAAAATGACTGCGTCCACACAACCAACCCTATTCCGTCGACCTAAAGGGCTCTTAAAATCAACTTCTGTACTCCTCCCCGGCGAGGGGAGTAGCGCTAAAATCGATCTTGCTGGGTCAAATTTGGGGTAGTGCAGATGCAAATCAACGGTATTGGCCCCCGGGAGCTATCCCAGAGTGCTCCATTGTGACTGCTCTGGACAGCACTTTGAACTATAATACGGGCTGGATGAATGCACTATAAGGTGGGTAGAAAGTTGGCTAGATTGTCGGGCTCAACGGGTAGTGATCAATGGCTCCATGTCTAGTTGGCAGCCGGTGTCAAGTGGAGTGCCCCAGGGGTCGGTCCTGGGGCCGGTTTTGTTCAATATCTTCATAAATGATCTGGAGGATGGTGTGGATTGCACTCTCAGCAAATTTGCGGGTGATACTAAACTGGGAGGAGTGGTTGATACGCTGGAGGGATGGGATAGGATACAGAGGGACCTAGACAAATTGGAGGATTGGGCCAAAAGAAATCTGATGAGGTTCAATAAGGATAAGTGCAGGGTCCTGCACTTAGGACAGAAGAACCCAATGCACAGCTACAGACTAGGGACCGAATGGCTAGGCAGCAGTTCTGTGGAAAAGGACCTAGGGGTGACAGTGGCCGAGAAGCTGGATATGAGTCAGCAGTGTGCCCTTGTTGCCAAGAAGGCCAATGGCATTTTGGGATGTATAAGTAGGGGCATAGCGAGCAGATCGAGGGACGTGATCGTTCCCCTCTATTCGACATTGGTGAGGCCTCATCTGGAGTACTGTGTCCAGTTTTGGGCCCCACACTACAAGAAGGATGTGGATAAATTGGAGAGAGTCCAGCGACGGGCAACAAAAATGATTAGGGGTCTGGAACACATGACTTATGAGGAGAGGCTGAGGGAACTGGGATTGTTTAGTCGGCAGAAGATAAGAATGAGGGGGGATTTGATAGCTGCTTTCAACTACCTGAGAGGTGGTTCCAGAGAGGATGGTTCTAGACTATTCTCAGTGGTAGAAGAGGACAGGACAAGGAGTAATGGTCTCAAGTTGCAGTGGGGGAGGTTTAGGTTGGATATTAGGAAAAACTTCTTCACTAGGAGGGTGGTGAAACACTGGAATGCATTAGCTAGGGAGGTGGTAGAATCTCCTTCCTTAGAAGTTTTTAAGGTCAGGCTTGACAAAGCCCTGGCTGGGATGATTTAATTGGGTATTGGTCCTGCTTTGAGTAGGGCACTGGACTAGATGACCTCCTGAGGTCCCTTCCTACCCTGATATTCTATGATTCTATGAACTCCTGTGCACTAGCCAGGTACACAGGAAAAGCCCTGGGAACTTTTGAATTTCATTTCCTGTTCGGTCAGCGTGGCGAACTCAGCAGCACAGGTGACAATGCAGTCCCCCCAGAATCGCAAATGAGCTCCAGCATGGACCAAAAGGGAGACACTGGATCTGATTGCTGTATGAGGAGAAGCATCTGTGCAGGCCGAACCCCGATCAAAAAGAAGAAATGCAAATATATTTGCCAGAATCTCACAGGGCATGTTGGACAGAGGCTACAACAGGGACACACAGCAGTGCCGTGTGAAAGTTAAGGAGCTCAGGGAAGCCTACCAAAAAACAAAGGAGGCAAGCAGTCTCTCCAGGTCAGAGCCCCATACATGCTGCTTCTAGGATCAGCTGCATGGCATTCTAGTGGGGGACCCTACCACTATCCCACCACTGTCCATGGACATCTGCAAGGGGGGAGTCTTGTGCTACAGGGAGGAGGATTTGGGGGATGAGGAAGAAGAGGAGGAGGAGGAGAATGCATAGCAGGCAAGTGGTGAATCCGTTCTCCCCGGAAGCCAGGACCTTTTCATCACCCTGGAGCCAATACCCACCCAAGATGGGATCCCCGAGCCTGAAGCTGGAGAAAGCACCTCTGGTGAGTGCACATTTATAACTACAGTACAGGGTTTAAAAGCAATAGGGTTTAATGTTTGATTTGCCCTGAAGAATTGGGATGCTCTCCTGGAGGTACTCTGAAAGCCTTTGCAGAAGGTTTCTGGGGAGGGCTGCCTTATTTCGTCCTCCACGGTAGGACACTTTACCATGCCAAACCAGAAGCAAGTATTCTTGAATCATTGCAGCACAAAGCATGGCAGTGAATGGTCCTGAGTTTTGGTTGCATTCAAGCAACATCCGGTCTATATCTTTTTGTCTTAGCCTCAGGAGAGTGATATCATTCATGGTCAGCTGGTTTAAATAGGGGAATTTTTGTAAGGGAACAGTAAAAGGACCCCGTTCATGCTGGGCTGTTTGCGCTTGGCTAAAAGGGATCATCCCAGAGAATAGCCACATGGCGGGGGGGAGGTGTGAAGGGATCATCCCGGAGAATAGCCACACAGTGGGGTGGGGGTAGGTGTGTGCTGCACATCCACCCGAAAACCGCAGCCCCTACTTTTAAATGTGAAACCCAACCCATTGCTTGCTCTGGGAAGGGAGGGTGCTGCAGTTTGAAAACATTCCCACATGTTATGAAGGTGTAAAAAGCCAATCCCGCTTACCAAAAGGCTTACCGTGGCTGACTGGAAACCGAATTCTGTTGCCCAGCTGTGTGTGATGTGTCACCATACCGGCAGGCGCTCAATGTAAAAGGCAAAATGTGACCTTGTACCTAAAGCACAGGTGCTGTCTGCTGTGAATTGCTTGATTCACTATGAAAGAGTCTCCTTTTTGTTCTCAGAAATGTATCATCTTAAATTTTACTCCCTTTTTATCTCCCCCCAGGTGCAAATGTTTCTACGTTTCTATCATCTCCATCTCAGAGGTTATCACAGATTAGAAGGTGAAAAAAATGCACTTGTGATGGCATGTTTTCCGAGCTCATGCAGTCCTCCCGCACTGATAGGGCTCAGCTTAATGCATGGAGGTATTCAGTGGCAGAGGCCAGGAAAGAATAAAGTGAGCGCGAAGAGCGGAGGCAGGATGCAATGCTGAGGCTAATGGGGGAGCAAACGGACATGATGAAACATCTGTTGGGGGAGCAAACGAACATGATGAAGTGTCTGTTGGATCTGCAGGAAAGCCAACAAGAGCACAGCCCCCCGCTGCATCCACTGTATAACCGCATGTCCTCCTCCCCAAGTTCCATATCCGCCTCACCCAGATGCCCAAGAACGTGGGGGGGAGCTCCGGGCACCCAGCCACTCTGCTCCAGAGGATGGCCTAAGCAACAGAAGGCTGTCATTCAAACAGTTTGATTTTTAGTGTGGCTTAAATAAATAATGTGGCCTTGTCCTTCCCTCCTCCCCCACCCCACCCGGGATACCTTGTCCATTGTCTCTTTTTTTTTTAATTAATAAAGAAAGAATGCATGGTTTCAAAACAATAATTACTTTATTTTGAAGGGGGTAGAGTGGTTGCCTTACAGAAAGTCCCTTCTTGCTGCTGCTCAAACAGCCCAGAGTTCCTAAAGATGGGAGCGTCATGCACCTTTCCTGGCCATCCCACGTTGATGTCGATGAAACGTCCCTTGTGATCCACCAGTGCTTGCAGCACCATTGAGAAGTACCCCTTGCACTTCACGTACTGGTTGGCAAGGTGGTCCGGTGCCAAGATGGGGATATGCGTTCCATCTATCATCCCACCACAGTTAGGGAATCCCATTGCAGCAAAGCCATCCAGTATCACCTGCTTATTTTGCAGAGTCACTACCCTTGATAACAGAATGTCAATGATTACATTGGCTACTTGGATCACAGCAGCCCCCACAGTAGACTTGCCCACTCCAAATTGATTCCCAGCTGACTGGTAGCAGTCAGGCAGTGCAGGCTTACACAGCGCTATTGCCACTCACTTCTCAACTATCAGGGCAGTTCTCATCTTGGTACTCCTGCGGTTCAGGGTGGGGGAAAGCAACTCCCAGAGTTCCAGGAAAGTGGCCTTACGCATGCGAAAGTTTTGCAGCCACTGTGAGTCATCCCATACCTGCAACACTATGTGGTCCCACCAGTCTGTGCTTGTTTGCCTGGCCCAGAATCAGCGTTCCACTGTACCAACCAGCCCCACTGCCACCATGATGTCCCAATTGCCACAGCCTGTGCTTTCAGGAACGTCTGTGTCCATGTCCTCATCAAAATCCTCCTTGTGCTGGCGTCTCTTAGCCCGGTTCTCCATATACTCCAGGATAATGCTCGAGGTGTTTACAATGCTCACAACAGCAGCAGTGACGGTGAGCTGAGCGGGCTCCATGCTTGCCGTGGTATGGTGTCTGCACGGGTAACACAGGAAAAAAGGCGTGAAACGATTGTCTGCCATTGCTTTCACGGAGGGAGGGGCGACTGACGACATGTACCCGAAACCACCCGCGACAATGTTTTTGCCCCATCAGGCATTGGGAGCTTAACCCAGAATTCCAATGGGCACTGGAGACTGCAGGAACTGGGATAGCTACCCACAGTGCACCGCTCTGTAAATCGATGCTAGCCACGTTAGTGAGGACACACTCTGCTGACTTAATGTGCTTAGTGGGGACATACGCAATCGACTGTATAAAATCGATTTCTAAAAATTGACTTCTATAAAATCGACCTAATTTCATAGTGTAGACATACCCTTAGACTCTCCTATAGTTTTTAAGTTGACCTGCTAACTCGTGTGAAAACTGTATCTGTCTTGTCTTCATTAGGATTCTACCTCGGGTTAGCTAGTTTAAGAACACATCATTTTTTTCCATAGAAGACAAGACCTAAGGAAAGAGGTAGGGACATAGCATTATAATGTAGTGGTGTTATACTATACTTCATTACTCTGTTCAGCTCATTCCATCTCATAGTGCATGAAGTTTCTGGTAGATTTTGTTTTATACCGTTCAGCTGCAATTTCCCTTCCCTCCCTCCCCCACCCCCTTTAATTTCTGGGTTTTATTATACCTTAATTTTTTCTGATCTTTCTATATGCTAGATTTCCAGTTCCAGATCTTTCTTTGTAACTCTGATGGGGCATGGACTGTTCAGATATTAGCTATTAGTCTTCAACATATTAGCTGGAACAATGAGGAAATAAAAAGTGGGGGGGGGGGTGTGAAAATTATAGGAGGAGTAAATCGAACAGTTTCTGACTCCAAAGTACAATTTTTCTCAAGACAGCTGTCAGACTTTTAAGTCTTCTACCATTCATTCAAAAGGCTTGACAGTCAGGGTTTGGTTTAGATTTACAGTTCAGTGGTCTTTGTCCTATCTGAAACCTAGTGCACTAACTTTTCCCTATAATTATATTCTGTTTGATCTTCTGCTACAGATGTCTGGAGAGTTGAGGGGGTTATTTTTGTGTTCATTATTGGAACTGACAGTCTTGAAAAAAAGTCTCATTCACGGCTGTTAAATATTCTGTAAGTGTTTTAAGACATTTCACATGTCATTGAGTATCTTCCAAGGAAAAAAATAGTTTAGCTGTACAAATCAAAAAAGGAAGATACTGATCAATATTCTTAATTTTGTTTTGTACACTATTAAATTATCCGTTGTTATTAATCAATATCATAGAAATGATGTACCCAAACAATTGGAATAATTAAGGTGCATATTTGTCACACTGACATTCTACAACAAACTGTTTAATTGGATATATAAAGAGTAGCCTTAGGCTATTCTAGATAATATTACTTTACTTCGGTGTTTTTCCTTATTGGCAAGAAGAAATCTGTTTATGGTAAAGAATTTTGTGGGGGTTTTTGCTTGTTGCCACAACACTGAGAATGTGATTTGTAGCTTCCTCAGCCTGGGAGACAGGACAAAACAGGAAAGTTGTCAATATGACCATCAAACTACAGAACAGTAGTTACAACAGATGGAGCAGTGGTGCCTTCAGGCAACATCATTCAGCATCCTGTATGTTAGTCTTAAGTACTAAATGAAAAAGTAAAAAGGGTTGAGACAAAGATGTGAAATATCTCTGACAGCTGGAATCCTTCAAAATAAAAATGAGATATTTGTCATTTAACTTCCCATAACAATGTTCTATATGATACCCTTAATCCTGAATCAGTCCTAATTCATTCATTCACATGACATATGTCCAATTGAATATGTAATACAATTGCCTTTTCATCCAAATCCTTCTTTTTCTACTTTCCTGTTACTATTGGCCATTCTACTTTCCTACCAATTTCTCAGGCTTGAAATTTTGTCATTATCTTTGCCTCCCGCCTGCCTACACATTTATTTCAAGAATAACTTGACTCCTCCCTGAAAAGAAAAAAAAGGATAAATTAAATTAGTTCTATTTTTAAAATAAATAGAGAAATGTTAATATGATGCATGCTAAACTTTGTTAGTAAATCACTCTTATTTCATTACACCCTCTACCTTCCTTCATTGGAACTGTTTAAATTGTAAGCTCTTCATGGTAGGGGCCCTGTTCTCATATACTTCTGGAAAACCACTTGCCTATATAAATAAAAATAATGAAAAACATTTTCCCTGGTACCAAGAAGCAAATTTTAAAAGCTAACAAATCAACCATATGTGACATTTCACTGTAACTAAAAAAACAGCTATAATAGTAAGAGATTAGCTCTTTAAATGGTCAAATAAAACAATATAATAACAATATAATAATAATATAAGCAGTTATATAATGTTTTTCACCCCTAGTTTCTCAATGCTTTTTATAAAGGTTTATAAATATAATTTGTCTCAGCTTTACAGATGGGGAAATTGAACTGTAGACAGGTTATATGACATAATTAGGACTGCCTTTACATGTCTTAAATTCATATATATGAGCCTGAATTTGTGGGATAAGGAACAAAATAGCCCTAATTGTGTCTTGTTTAACTTGGCCTTTTAAATAGCTATGCCCAATCTAATAGGTCTTTTTTTGCTTATTTTGTGCTGTATTGGAAGTGTCTTTGATCAAATAACTTTTTGTTTATTAATTCTTATGACATTTTAAGCTAAATTATCACATTGATGCAAAAAGATGACATATTTTAATAAAAACAAGCTCCCATTACGAATTTGGGAAATTTTAAGACTAAAATTAGTCATCACTATGCAAGGTAAACATAGAATCGTAGAAATATTGGGCTGGAAGGTACACGAAAGAAGTCATCAAGTCCAGCCTTTTGCTCTGAGACAGGACCAAGTAAACCTAGACCATCCCTGACAGCTGTTTGTCCAACGTGTTCTTAAAAACCTCCGATGATGGGGATTCCACAACCTCACTTGGAAGTCTATTCCAGATCTTAACTATCCTTATAGTTACGAAGTGTTTCCTAACATCTAACTTAAATCTCCCTTGTTACAGATTAAGCCCATTGCTTGTCCTTCCTTTAGTGGACGTGGGGAGCAATTGATTACAATTATCTTTATAACACCCTTTTACATATTTGAAGACTGTAAGCAGATCCCTCCCTCAGTCTTTTTTTCTCAAGGTTAAACATGACCATTTTTAACCTTTCCTCACAAGTCAGGTTTTCTAAACCTTTTATCATTTTTGTTACTCTCCTCTGCTCTCCCCAGTTTGTCCACTTTTTTCCTAAAATGTGCTGCCCAGAATTAACTGAACACATTACTATTGCTGAGGCTTCAGCAGTGCTGAAAAGAGCAGGAGAGTTGCCTCCCACGTCTTACATAAGATGCTTCTGTTAATACACTCCAGAAAGATATTTGCCTTTTTCACAACTCTATCACATTGTTGACTCATATTCAATTTGTGATGCATTGTAACACCCAGATCTTTTTCAGCAGAACTACCACCTAGCCAGTTTTCCCCCATTTTGTAGTTGTGCATTTGATTTTTCCTTTCTAAGTCAAATACTTTGCACTTATCTTTACTGAGTTTTATCTTGCCAATTTCAGATCAATTTCACAATTTATCAAGGTTGCTTTGAATTCTAATTCTGTCCTCCAAAGTGCTTGCAACCCCTCTCAATTTAGTTCCTTTTGCAGATTTTATAAGCGTATTCTCCACCCCATTATCCAAGTCATTATGACAATATTGAATAGTACTGGACTCAGGACTGACCCCCGTGGAACCCCATAAGATAGGTCTTCACAGTTCGACAGTGAACCACTGAGAGCTACTCTGAATAAGAGTATAAGAATGGGCATGCTGACCAACGGTCCGTCGAGCCCAGTATCCTGTCTTCTGACAGTGGCCAGTGCCAGATGCTTCAGAAGGAATGAACGGAACAGGTCAATTTATCAAGTGATCCATCCACTGTCATCCAGTCCCAGCTTCTAGCAGTCAAAGGTTTAGGGATATCCAGAGCATGGGGTTGTGCCCCTGACTATCTTGACTAATAGCCATGGTTGGACCTATCCTCTATGAACTTATGTAATTCTTTTTTGAACCCAGTTATACTTTTGACCTTCACAACATCCTATGGCAATGAATTCTACAGGTTGACTGTGTATTGTGTGATGTACTTCCTTTTGTTTGTTTTAAACCTGCTGCCTATTAATTTTATTCGGTGACCACTGGTACTTGTATTATGGTGGGAAGGAGTAAATAATACTTCCTTATTAACTTTCTCCACACCATTCATGATTTTATAGACCTCTATCATATCCCCACTTTAGTTGTCTCTTTTCTGAGATGAACAATCCCAGTGTTTTTAATCTCTCCTGAAATGGAAACTGTTCCAATGGAAACCCTAATAATTTTTGTTGCCCTTCTTTGAACCTTTTTGAATTCTAATATTTCTTTTTTGATATGAGACAACTAGAACTGCACCCAGGCATACCATGGATTCATATAGTGGCATTATTTTCTGTCTTATTATCTATCTCTTTGCTAATGGCTCCTAACATTCTGTTAGCTTTTTTGACTGCTGTTGCCCATTGAGCAACTGTTTTCCAGAACTATCCACAATAATGCCAAGATCTCTTTCTTGAGTGGTAACAGCTAATTTAGATCCCTTCAGTTTGTATGTGTAGCTGGGATTATGTTTTTCCAATGTGCATTACTTTGCATTTATCAACTTCGAATTTCATCTGCCATTTTGTTGTCCGGTCACCTAGTTTTATAACTCTTCAAAGTCAGCTTTCAAATTAACTATCTTGAGTAATGTATCATCTCCAAACTTTGCCACTTCCCTGTTTCATCGCCTTTTTCAGACCATTTATGAATGTGTTGAACAGCACTGGTCCCAGCACAGATCTTTGAGGGATCCTACTATTTACTTCTGTCCATTGTAAAAACTGACCGCTTATTCCTACTCTGTTTCCTTGTCTTCCCTGAGTGCTCAGGTTTCAGAGTAGCAGCCGTGTTAGTCTGTATTCGCAAAAAGAAAAGAAGTACTAGTGGCACCTTAGAGACTAACCAATTTATTTGAGCATAAGCTTTTGTGAGCTACAGCTCACTTCCTTATACTCTTATTCAGAGTAGCTGAATTGGATGAAGTGAGCTGTAGCTCACGAAAGCTTATGCTCAAATAAATTGGTTAGTCTCTAAGGTGCCACTAGTATTTCTTTTCTTCTTGAGTGCTCAATCATCCAGTGTCCCTTCTGTGTGTTTGGCAGGCTTCCTGCTTCTGATGTACTTCAAAACAATTTTGCTGTTAGTTTTTTGTCTTTTCGTAGTTGCGTTTCAAATTCTTCTTTGGCCTGCTTATTTATACTTGACTTGCCAGAGTTTGTTCCTTTCTATTTTTCTCGGTAGGATTTGACTTCCAATTTTTAAAAGCTATATTTTTGTCTCTATCTGCCTCTTTTACTCTTACTGTTTTAATTTGTGGTATACATGTAGTTTGAGCTTCTGTTATGATGTTTTAAAAAAAGTTTCCTTGAAGCTTGCAGGCATTTCACTTTTGTGACTGTTCCCTGTAATTTCCATTTAACTGTCCTCCTCATTTTAGCATAGCTCTCCTTTTTGAAGTTCAGTGCTACTGTGATAGGTTTCTTTGGTAATTCCTCCCCCTCCCCCCCAAGGATGTTGGTTGCTATTATCAAGCAGTTCAACTATATTCAGTTCTTGGACCAGATCCTATGCGCTGCTTAGGACTAAATCAGGAATTACGTCTCCCTTTGTGGGTTTCAGGCTAGGTGCTCCAAGAAGCCGTCATTAATGGTATCTAGAAATTTTATCTCTGCATCTCATCCTGAGGTGATATGTACCCTGTCAATATGGGGATAGTTGAAATCCCCCATTATTATTGGGTTTTTTGTTTAATCTCCTTGAGCATTTCACTGTTACCATCATCATCCTGGTCAGATGGTTGGTAGAATATTCCTACTGCTATATGCTTGTTGTTCAAGCACAGAATTTCTGTCTAAAGCTGTTCTATAGTAATGTCTATGGCTTTCAACCAATTGTGCACCCACCTTCTAGTAATTTTATCTGGATCATATTTCCCTAGTTTACTTAAAAGAATGTCATGAGGACTGTGTCGAAAACTTTACTAAAATCAAGATCTATCATGTCTACGCCTTCCCCCCTATGACCAGGCCAGCAAACCCGTCAAAGAAGGAACTTAGGTTGGATTGGCATGATTTGTTCATGACAAATCCATGCTGGCTATTCCTTATAACCCTATTATCCTCTAAGTGTTACAAATTGATTGTTTAAATAATTTGTTTGTCTTTTACCAGGTATCGCAGTTAGGCTGACTGGTCTATAATTCCATGGGTCGTCTTTGTTCCCCTTTTTAAAGAAAGGTATTATGTTTGCCCTTCTTCAGTCCTCTTGGACACATCATCCAGGAGTTCTCAAAGATCATTGCTAATGGTTCCAAGATTGCTTTAACTAGTTCCTAGGATGAATTTCATCATGCCCTGCCAACAATTTATCAGAATATTCTTTAAGCTGTTCTTTCTTTATTTTGGCTTGTGTTCCTTCCCCCTTGTTAATATTAATTGTGTTGATTATCTGTTCTGCATGAAGACTGAAGCAAAACAGGCATTAAACAACACAGACTTCTTGATTTCATCAGTTATTAGCTCTCCTTTTCCCACTGAGTGGAGGACCTACACTTTCCTTCATGTCTTTTGCTTCTAATGTTTTGAAAGAAGTTCTTATAGTCTTTTATGTCCCTTACTAGGTGTAACTCCTTTTGTGGCTTAGCCTTTCTTATTTTGTCCCTATAAGCTTGCGTGCAGGTAACCAAATATCCATGAATGTGAGGAGTTATACAGTCATTCCAAATGAATGTCAATAAAACATGTATTCCATAACATACCATCATGTATTCTGATATTATTACATATATTGTGCAGAAAATCTCCTTTAGAACTGTTTTAGAGGGTTAAAAAAAAGTAAGGACTCTTTCATATACCTTCACCTAAAACCAGGGAGTCTTTGTATCATGAGTAAAGCTGTACAGGCCTGGAAGGGAAAGAAACTTACCTGTTTGTAACTAAAAAATGTTAGAAACCTCTGTGACCTAGAATAAGAATTTCTATTCATACTACAACAGGATTTTAAATTAGCATATAGATACATCAGCATAAATTAGCTGAATTATAGAGTATCAATAATGAGAGCAAAAATATCACAATTGATCTGCTTCTTAGTAAAGAGTTATGCACAGGTACTATACCAGTTTAATTTGTTACTCTCTTTGCTCCTGCCTTGATCATTTTAGTTATAAGCAAAAAGAAAAGGAGGACTTGTGGCACCTTAGAGACTAACCAATTTATTAGAGCATAAGCTTTCGTGAGCTACAGCTCACTTCTTCAGATGCATATCGTGGAAGCCAATTTATTAGAGCATAAGCTTTCGTGAGCTACAGCTCACTTCTTCAGATGCATATCGTGGAAGTTTCCACGATATGCATCTGAAGAAGTGAGCTGTAGCTCACGAAAGCTTATGCTCTAATAAATTGGTTAGTCTCTAAGGTGCCACAAGTCCTCCTTTTCTTTTTGCGAATACAGACTAACACGGCTGTTACTCTGAAACCTTTAGTTATAAGGCATGTCATCTGGATACCCATATTTCTCCTTTTCTTTTCTTTTCTTTTCTTTTCTTATTTTGCTATGTTTGTTTTTTTAGTTGAATTGTATTAACAGATTTTGTGTGAATTTGTTCACTCTTTCTGGTGGGTTCTAAATACTGTAACAGAACTTTTCTGATTGCCCTGAAAGCTAAAATCTCTGCCCAGCAGCCAGCCGACTAGCCAGGTTAGATGCTAGGCAGATGCAGAAGGCTCCTGTGGTGAAGAAATCCTTTCCCTCAAGCCACAGAGTGGCTACAAAACCTGGTCTAGTTTATTGGCTGAAGTAGGCTCTGCAGCCCCATCCCCCATGGAACGGAAGACAAGAGGACCAAGTAGCAATGGAACCCCAAACCCTGCCTCTCCCCCAGAACACCCATAGCCTAGCCTTTCCTTCCCCACACATGCCGCACTGCAGAAGGTCCAAATGAATTTTTACACTATGCAGGGGATAGAAATTTCTTTTCATCTGCAGGACATTCCACATACAGCCCATCCCATTTCATAGTCAGAGAAGCAGAACCTGAATTGTAATCTGTTTGTAGTATTTCTTATCTAGATAGTTAGGAATCCTTTGAAAGTTATTCTAACAAGTTAGCCATTTCCTTTGCAGTCAAGAACTAAGGATTGTTTTAAATAGTTGTTGATGGTGTGTGTATAAACTTTTGGTAACAAAGCATTCACAAATCCTCAAATATGACTGTAAATCATATCATACAATCTAGCAAAAAGACAGTTGAATTTGAACAGATTCTAAATGACAAGACCTTATTACTGCCATAGAAGTTCCAATTATCATATCACAAAAGACTTTCACAGACATCTTTGATAGAGGAAGTAACTTCCCCCTCTTCACCATGGCAGCCCTAATAAAAAGATTGTCCTTTACAAAATTGTCTTTAAAAGTCCACTGTATAGGGCAAAAATGTATGTTATGCATTTTGTTTGCCAAACTGTGATGTCTTTACTTGTTAATTTTTCTTTGCACTATGTAGAAATATTTCAACAGCACTACATTTCTATGCATTCCAGATGGACCCTGAGGCAGGATTTAATCCTGATATCACAGATGCACAATAATGAAAGGCAGGCAGGCCTCCCAGCTGTTCTCAAGCTGTTTGCTTGTTCATTTTGGCTGGAAATGAAAATGTATTGAGGTACGGAGGGAGATGTGTAAAAAACCTATTAAACCAGGTGACTAAATCTCTCAAAAGACCAAGAACCAGTGAGCAGCAAAATCAGACAGGTGGTATGGCTACTTGAATACCTTCTCAAAGGATTTAAATTTGACACCCAGCAAAAGATTGTTGTACTTTGAATTTGGTTGTGCTTATCCAGTATGCTTTCCATTTTGTTGTAGGATTGTACTTTGTGAAAAACAGTAGTAGCCAGTGTTACTGACCTCAGAGGTTTGCGGGATCAAATCAAGCATGCTGGGCTGGATGCTTTGATCTGAACTGTGAATGCAAACTTCACTTTGCATTGTCATTGGCAGGGAGATAGATTATCTAGTCTAACAGGTTTTTCGCTTCTAAACTTCATCTGCTGCATATGGGATATTATTTTGCAAACCTGTACTGAATTATCTATGTAAAAAAACAAACATTACCACAACACCTGAAACAATCAGGAACTTTTGGCTAGGGCGGTCAGTTATCTGTGTAACAGTGTGATCTTATTTCTTTTACTCTTGTCTTCTTTCCCACCCCTTCTCTCTATTAATTTGTCTCAGACACTTGTTTTATATTGTAAGCCGAGTCTGGAAAAGTACAAATGTGCCAGTATTCAAAAAGGGGAAGCAGGATGACCTGAGGGACAGTCGAACAGTTAGTTTGACATCAGCCCTAGGCAAAATAATGGACAAGCTGATATGGGATTCAGTTAATAAAGAATTAAGGGATAGGAATATAATTAATGCCAGTTATATGGTTTAATGGAAAACAGGTCTTGCTAAGCAAACTTAATTTCATTGTTAGACAAGATTACAAGTTTGGTTGACAAAGGTATCTGTGTGGATGTAATATACTTAGAATTTTGTAAGAATTTGACTTCGGCGTGACATTCTGAAGAAAAAATTGGAACTATGCAATCTCAATATAACGTACATTAATTGGATTAAGAACTGGCAAACTGACCAGCCTTAAAAAGTAGTTGTCAGTGAGGAATCATCATTGAATGGGTTTCTAGAGGGTCCTACAGGGATCAGGACAAGACCTGATGCTATTCAACATTTTCATCGATGATCTCAAAGTAAATATAAAATCATTGCTGATGAAATTTGGGATAATGCACACATTGGTGGAATGGTAAATAATGAGGGGGACAGGGCAGTCATATAGATTGAGCGGGATCATTTGGTAAACTGGAACCACAAAAATGATTTGAGGGTGGAGAGAGTGCCTTACAGCAAAAGACTTAAATCAGGGGTCTCAAACTCAAATGACCACGAGGGCCACATGAGGACTGGTGCATTGGCCTGAGGGCCGCACCACTGACCATCCCCTCCCACTGCCCCGGCCCCGCCCCCACTCCACCCCTTCTGTGAAGCTCTGCCCCTGCCCTGCCTCGTCCCACCCCTTCCCTACCCCCATTCCAACCCCTTCCCTGAAATCCCCACCCCAACTCCATCCCCTCCCTCCGGCCCCTGCCCTGGGTCCCCTCCCTTCCAGGGGGTGCAAGAAGGGTGCGATGGGGGGCTCAGGGCAGGGGGTTAGGGTGCAGGAGGGGTGTGGCAGGGGGCTCAGAGAGTTGGGGGGCAGGGTGGGGCAGGGGGGCAGGGTGCAGGATGTGGCAGGTGGCTCAGGGCAGAGGGTTGGGGTGCAGGAGGGGTGCAGGGTGCACCAGGGGACCCAGGGCAAGGGGTTGGGGTGCAGGAGGGGTGCGGGGTGTGGCAGGGGGCTCAGGGCAGGAGGTCGGGGTGCAGGAGGGGTGTGGGGTGCAGCAGGGGGCTCAGGGCAGGAGGTCAGGGTGCAGGAGGGGTGTGGGGTGCGGCAGGGGGCTCAGGGCAGGGGGTTGGGGTGCAGAAGGGGTTCAGGGGGCCGGTCTGGCCCAGCGCGCACCGGGGGCAGGGCAGGCTGGCTCCCTCCATGCCCTGCCCCCGCGCCGCTCCTGGAGGCCTGGGGATCTGTGAGGAGCAGCCAGGGCAACACATAGACCCCTGTGCCCCGCCTCCACTCCCCCAGTTCCTGGCCACTTCCTGGAGTGGCGTGGGGGCAGGGCTGGGCCGCGTGTTTGAGACCCCTGACTTAAATGGTGAGGAAGTTATATATCCAAAAGCTTTTCATAAGGTGTTTTGTCTGGTAATTCAGAAGACACGACAAGCCTGTAGACTGATATTAAATCACAAAGTATACATTCACTGCACTTGTTTAGCAAAAAAATTGTTTTCTATTTCAGAGGAAGAAACTGATCCAAACAGCATTGTTACAGAATATCTACAGGAGAAGAAAAAGTATGAAGATCTGCGGAAGCAGCAACCAAAGAAAGGGATTTCTCGTGAAGATCAGGTAGTTGCTTAAAATAATAAAACTGACACTAAGGAAAATCTGTTTCACAGAAAACTCTGGAAAAGTTTCTTATCTCTTCAATTATATTACACAAAATCTCACTCCAAGAAAAAGGTTGGCTTAATTCTTTAAAAAAGAGGACTCAGTGATCCCTTATGTGGGTTATTCAGCCATAGGTGCTGGGAAAGTCTGTGAAGTTTCCAGTCAGTTCTTCAGTCAGAACATCAATATTGCTATGCTTGAAAATGCCATGAGTTTGCCCCCAAAAAAATTCGGGAGAGAAGGGCTATCCACATAGATAACGAGGAGTCTCTGGTGGCGCCTTAAAGACTAACTGATTTATTTGGGCATAAACTTTCATGGGTAAAAAACCCCACTTCTTCAGATGCATGGAGTGAAAATTACAGATATGCCATCCTTCCGCTGCTGCTACACATACTATCATGTCTACGCTGTTGTTTCTACTCACACTAGTGCAAATATATGTATGTGAGCAGGAGAATCACACCCCTAGCTCATAGTGTAAATGTCGCTTAGTGCATATGGTCACAGCCAGTGTCACTACTGTTGCAAAAAGTTTTCCTTATGTTCCCCTGCTCTCCATAACATTTACCTTTTGGCCTGATTTGTTACATGCTTGGTCTCTGTCCAAAATTGACTTTTTTATTAAGTTTTCAAGAGATTACAACCATGTTGTAGTTTTGAAATGGACAAAAATATATTTTCTCTAATGTAGAAAGAATATTTTTTCTTAGCTATAACAAAAAAGAGAGAACATTGCAAAATCAAACTTGGTTGGTGAATAAATGTGCTTTGCTAAGTTTAAAATAGATGTGGCTTTTAGATAACAAAATTTGGAATATTTTAAAACATGAAACTGTGAAGCAGAAAATAACATATATCCAAGATGCATACATTACACTTTACAAATGTATTTATTTGGATACAGAGGTTAGGAGTCTACTACAGACCACCTAACCTGGAAGAAGACGTGGATGAGGCTTATTCTTAAACAACTAACAAAATAATTTCGAAGCACAGGACTTGGTAGTGATGGAGGACTTCAACTACCCAGACATCTATTGAGAAAATAACACAGCAGGGCATAGATTGTCCAACAAGTTATTGGAATGTATTGAATACAATTTTTTTATTTCAGAAGGTGAAGAAAGCTACTAGGGGAGAGGCTGGTCTACATTTGATTTTGATAAATGGGAGGAACTGGTCGAGAATTTGAAAATGGAAGGCAGCTTAGGTGAAAGTGATCATGAAATGGTAAAGTTAATGATTCTAAGGAATGGGAGGAGGGAAAAATAGCACAATAAACATAATGGATTTCAAGAAGGCAGACTTTAGCAAACTCAGGGAGTTGGTAGGTAAGATATCATGGAAGCAAGTCTAAGGGGAAAAACAGTTCAAGAGTTGGCATTTTTTCTAAGAGACGTTATTATGGGCACAAAAGAAAACTACCCCACTGTGTAGGAAAGAGAGGAAGTATAGCAAGAGACCACCCTGGCTTAACCAGGAGATCTTCAATTATCTGAAATTCAAAAAAGAATACTACAAAAAGTGGAAACTAGGTCAAATTACAAAGAATGAATATAAACAAATAACACAAGTATGTAGGAACAAAATTAGAAAGACCAAGGCACAAAACGAGATTAAACTAGCTAGACACATAAAGGGTAAGAAGAAAATATACATTAGAAGAAAGAGGAAAACCAAAGACAGGGTAGACCAATTACTCAGTGATGGGGGAAAAACAATAACAGAAAATGTGAAAATGGCAGAAGTGCTAAATCACTTTTTTGTTTTAGTTTTCACCAAAAAGGTTAGTAGCGATTGTATGTCTAACATAGTGAATGTCAGTGAAAATGAAGTAGGATCAGAGGCTAAAATAGGGAAAGAACAAGTTAATAATTATTTAGGTTAGATGTCTTCAGGTCATCAGGGTCTGATGAAATACATCCTAGAATACTCAAGGAGATGATTGAGGAGATATCTGAGCTATTAGTGATTATCTTCGAAAAGTCATGGAAGACGGAAGAGATTCCAGAACACTGGAAGAGGGAAAATATGCCAATCTGTAAAAAGGGAAATAAGGACAACCTGGGGAATTACAGACCGGTCAGCTTAACTTCAACACCCAGAATGATAATGGAGCAAATAATTAAGCAATGAATTGGCAAACACCTACAAGATGATAAGTTACCAAGTAACAGCATGGATTTCTCAAGAACAAATCATGTCAAACCAACCTGATAGCTTTCTTTGTCAGGATAACATGCCTTGTGGATGGGGGGGAAGCAGTAGATGTGGTATATCTTGACTTTGATACTGTCTAGCCTGACCTTCTCATAAATAAACAGGATGGTGCTACTATAAGGTGGGTGCATAACTGGTTGGAAAACCATTCCCAGAGTGGAAGGGCATATCACACACACCTTTCCCTTCTACTGGGTCTCAGTACTGCTGTTGAGATGCCATTGCCCTCATCAGAGGGTTAACAGGTGAGGGAAAGGGGATTGTTTCCTCGCTGTACCAAACGTGAGGCACCCCGGTCTCCTTTCCCATCTTCTTTGAGGTGTCTCATAGAATCATAGAAGATTAGGGTTGGAAGAGACCTCAGGAGGTCATCTAGTCCAGTAGTCTCCCAAGTGGGGTGTGCACTGCAGGAGGAGCGCTGCCGAAGGAGTGCCACCGGCACGGCAGCAGCAGCACTCCTGGACCTTAGATTCTTCGGCGGCATGCCGGCAGCAGCTCGGCTCTCCCTGCTCCGTCTTTGGCAGCTCTTCTTCTTCTTCTTCTTTTTTTTTTTTTGCTTCCCCAGAGCTGGCCCTGGGGGTGCTCAATTCAAAAAGTTTGGAGACCACTGATCTAGTCCAACCCCCTGCTCAAAGCAGGACCAACACCAACTAATCTTCTCCTAATCCACTTCTAATTCCAGTTTATGAGGGAGCCAGAGCCCCTGTTGAACCTGTACTGGATATCTGCTAATGCAACAAAATGAATTTTACAACCCTTAAAGTGGCCAAGGGTTTTCTTTTCCCCTGCTCGCACAGTGGGAGGAGGGAAGCAACTTGTTTTCATCCCTCAAGAAAACTGTGGAGCTATTATGCTCTGCAAAATCATTAGTGCTGAAATTTTTCTTCTCTCTTTCCCCTCCCCCTTTTCTTAAACAGAAAATATGGACATTAAATGCAACCACCCTTCCCAAACAAAAAACCGATTGTTAATGCTACACTAAAGTAGTGAAAGAACTCATAAGCCAGGAAGTTCCCAAAGATAAGGTTGCTTGCACAAGGAAACTTGACTACATTGCACATTTGTGATATTTTCTGTTTCTGATTCCCATTTTTTAACTTTTGGGGAGAGACTTCAAAAAGTTTTCTTTTTTACTTTTAGAACTAGATTTAAAAAATAAAAGCAGTCATACCGAGGTGTTTTACAGAATAAAATAACAGCTGTAAGTGACTGTGATTATGATATACTGTATCAGTACAGTTACAGCAGTGATACTCAGGCTGAGGCTCGCAAGCTGCAGGTGGCTCTTTAATCTGTCTCCTGTGGCTCTTTGCAGCACATGCTGTTAAAACACTGTGTGATTTAGTTATTAACCTAGCTAAGTTATTAACCAATTGTAGTTGTTAAAATAATAATACTTGGTCAGTTATTTTGCTGTGAGAATTTTTTGTGAGATATATGTGTATATATATACATACACACACACACACAAAATATTTCCGCTCACATACTGTTACAGTTTTTTGAAAAGTTAGTACAGAATTGGAAAAGTTGTATCTGCACTGTAAAATACAGTATGTCAGTGTCAACGAAGTTAGGACATCAAAGCCTGAATTATTTTTAATTTATTTCATTGATTTCTTCACTAGAGAAAAATGACAAATCTCCACAGTAAAATTGTCTTCAGTAGTCTGTGTTGTTTATCTTACTCTTAGAAAGTAACTGCTCCTTTAAGTAAATATGCTTAAGACATTGTAGATGACTGACGAAATTTCATAACCTATAATAAATTCCTTACATTACTTCTAGGTATTAATATTTATAACTCTTACTCATATACTAATAGCAATATATAGTTTGTTTATATCCACTTTCATAAATTATCTGGAGGTTGTTCTTTGCAGGAGGATTATTAATTTATTATCTATTGTTTGTTAAAATTATAGGAAATGACCTTGAGTGACCACATTAAAAGCCAATGGTTTCATTCAGTTGGTTACACCGCACCTTGCATCCCAACACTTGCATCATGTGGTCATGTCAAAAAGGCAACATGGTAATCACTGATGGGGACGGGGAATTTGTGAACTGTGTGGGAGTATCTTCCTCAAATATGTTTTTTGAACAATTTCTTATCCACGTCAACTGACTACTCCTCAAGTAATCCAAACATAAGTGTATTGTGTATTTTATTGTTACAAAACTTCAGTAAAACAAAAGATATTTCATTTCAGACGCTGGCGCTGCTGGACCGATTCAAATCAAAGCTAACTCAGGCAATAGCAGACACTCCTGAAAATGAAATGTCTGAACCTGAAGTAGAGGATGATGAAGGATGGTAAGGATTTTTAATGCATTATATTAGGGAAGGGAAAATCTGATTAGCGAAAAATAAGGCCTACTCCAAATTTTCACCCATCTCTGAACCAGAACCTTTTTTCAATTTAGTAAGTCTTCCCCCCCCCCCCCCCATCTCACTTACCTGTTGTGGTAGGTTCTCTTCTGGAGAAGGTCAGACAGTCTGTTTCCCTATTCCTACTTCAGGGCATCTTCAGGAGGCATCAAGGCAGTTCTTTTTTCTTTGCCAGTCACCCTCTCCCCAAAGTAAGTAGCAGGAACCAGTAGCACCTCAACTGAGATTCTGTTTCCTTCAAATTAAGTGCATGTCTATACAGTTATTTAATGCACAGCAAGCCGGTGTGGAAGTCTACAGCACACTAGCCTGCCATGTTCTAAACGGCTATGTGGATCCTGCTGCTGTACACTGAAAGTTCCCTAGTATGCTTTGATCTACTGCTGTTTTGAAAAAACTAGGGAACTTTTAGTGCAAGGAACACATGGCCACTTAGTGTGGAGCAGGCTAGAGCATTGTAGATTCACCCCCTGGCTTGTCATGCACTAAATCACTGCATTGACAAGCCCTTAGTGATATTCTGTACTTTAATCCCATGCAAGTTTACATTACCTGCATCTGAAATTCCATAGCTAATGTAATCGTACTCACTCTGAAACATACTTTTCAGAAGCTACAGAGCCACCAACTTTGCAGTGAGCTAGTATAGCAGGATTCAGTTAAGTGAGATCAATATCTTACTCACTTGTTGCTGCTTTGGAAAGAAGGGAAAAGCAGACAATGCCCCTTTGAAGAGGCTGGTGTGTAGCATCAGAATTTAGGGGAACCATGACCTACTGGTAGGGATGAGGTGTGACACAAGGAAGAAGAGAGCCAGGACCTGTCAGATTATGGGTAGTAAGAATAACCTTCTAACTTTTAGATATTCATGTGAAACTTTTGCTCATCACTCCTTTATATACTATGTCTATATGAGTAAAGTATTTATGCTTATGCCAATCTGTGTAATAGCATATTTATTATTTATCTTGACCATGTATTAGCAAGATATATAAATATATTAACAGAAGGAGCCACACTGGCATGCCCCATTCCTACTGCATTTTCCATTCCTGTCACTGGGAGTTGATTTTTGCTTTACTGTTGACTTTGGGAAGTCCTGACTTCCAGAACCATATACTCACTTCACAAGGGGCATTTCTTCTACAGAAATATATGAGCCAGTATCATTTTACTGTTATGATTATTTCCATGCTTTTTGACATAATGGTACTTTTGAAATATCTAAGTTTGTTAGTTTAATAAGCCAGGAAGCACATCCTCAGCGAGTGTATACCTCAGGGGTGGCCAAACGGTGGCCCATGAGCCACAGCCGGCTATTTTACCGTTAAAGTGTGGCTCACAGAGCCCCCCCATGCTCCCATCCATTCTCCATCTTCCAGACCAGGGGACTGCGAGGAAGCTTGGGACCTCTGCCTTGCAGCGGGGTGGTGGGGTAGGGGCTTCTGCCCAGTAGGGATGGGGGTCTCGGGGCTTCATCCCATCAGGCACCTCCCTCGGGGCTGAAGCCCCAAGCCCTGGCCCCTGGCATGTGTGCCTTGACTCTCGAACTTCGAAGATTATCGTATGCACTCAGAGGGCCAATAAGTTTGACCACCCCGGTATAGCTCCACAGACTTAAAAGGAGCAATGACAATTTACACCAGTTTTGTGTAAATATACGTCACAGTTCAGAGCAACTACATCTGTATTTCCTCTCCATGGTCCCTCAAGGGCTCCCAGTCTAGGCTCCCGGCTCCTCAGCTGTCACCTCTCTTGGGCAGAGACCTGCATCTCTATCCCTCCTGATTGGGGTTTTTCCAGTCTGCACAATTCCTTGCCTACACTGTGATATCCCCAGCAAGCCAGACCACCAAAAGGCCAGTGTTTGTGCTTTGCTTTCTTTCTAGAGGTAATGAACAGCGCAATTGCCTGTAGTTATAATTTACCACACAACAGCTCTTTATAAGCAAGCATGTTTATTCTTGAGGTGAAAGCATTACAGAGGAAAACATACTAAACCACAAAATAACCTCCACACATGCTAAGAAGCTTACCAGAAGTCAACCCAACTCCATCCTGGGACTGTGGTAGGTGTCAGTCCTTCAAAATCCATGGCTTTTCCCCATGGTTATAAGTTTATAACTGTCTCAGATTCAGAACCAGAACCGAAGCTGAACAGAGCAGCCATTTTTTTATACAGCTCAGGCCTCTGAACTTGGTCTTCGGTAACAGATAATCAGCAGACAAGACCCTCTCCACAGGGCATAGTTTCAAAAGGTTGGAGCATTTGAATTCACTTCCCCCTACATATTTCCCAGAAAAACCACTTAACACGTTCTTTTTCAAAAGTGTGTTTCTTGTCTGGCACATGGTTCAGTGTAGTCCTTTGAAACCCCTGGACTCACATCTGTCACATCTCCCGCCTAAAGAAGTTACATACGATCCTGGCCCATAATAATACATAAACCTTTCAGTTTGCACTGGCAGAGTCTGCACTCCTGTAGTGCACAAAGTGGAGCAATGTAGATAAGCCCTAAGCAGTATATAAACTGTATATATACACAAACACTAGAGTGTTTTGGAAACTAAAATTAAACTTCGGTTTTTTGGGAGAAAGGTTTGCTCTTTTCTTTCAGTGTCCTCAGCTGGACTGGGTGATTTGATCCAATTGTGGCAAGTTCACATTAAAAATTCCTTCTCTCTTATTTGCAGCCCACCCCTCAAAAAGCAGTGTTTGTACTTAAGATGATTTGTAGTAAATATTATGAGTGCATGGCATGTGCTTGTGTGATAGGCATTCCTAGGCCGTTTTGTCGGTCATGGTTGCTGCTTTTAAGGGAAGTGAAAGCTAGCCAGTATGCTGTGCTCTACTGTCAGGGTGTGTTATCTGAGGTAAAATTATTGTCTCTAAGATATTTTTATGTGTCCACATCAGTGGCCACACATTGAGGCATAATTTTCATTTTCTGTCAAGATAGAAACCATTACCAATTTGTTATGTTTCCTTTTATTTGGCAAACTTTTCTCTTTGCATTTTTGGCTGAGCTGCTGTATTGGCATGGAGCACAGCAGACATTTGGGTACTTTTCAGCAGCATTCTACTTTTTTATGCAAAAAAAGAAATAAAAGAAATATGACTCTATTGTAAATAGTGTGCATGGTGTTTGATAATTATTACCAGATTTTACTGTCTAACAAGGCAGTTGAAGAAGTGTTGTTAAGAAAGCTAAAGAGAAATATGTGATATAGTTTTAATTTTAAATTTAGGAATCCTTACCGGGACATATACTGAGGTCCCTATAATTTTATGACCGTTCTGTGGCAGTGATTACATGTGCTGTCTGGAGCAGCAGAATCCATTCTTCTCTACAAAATTCAAGGAGTCTCAAATTTTTACAACCAGCAATGGACCCTATCTGTAGCCATATAATTCAAAAAATCTTCTACTACATGTTAATACACCATACATAATGATAGAAAGGGTACTCTTATGACCATATCTATGAAGTCAATAGGCCATATTGTGCTTTAGGTTTTGGCAAGAAAACTCTCATAGCACCTAGATGCCTAAGTCAGATTGCTTTGGCTGAAGCTTGTAGGTGGTTCTAGGTACAGACTTGGTGGTTTGCACAGAGACTGCAGTTTTTGCATTGGTTGATGGTGGTATATGAGGATCAGATGTCCATGCCGATATTAAACCTATCAACTGCCCTCAATAACATTGATCATGAGGTCCTATTGACTTACCTGCTGACCCTTGAGAAGGCCTGACAGCCAAACTGCGGCTTATTTACCATTAAAGTGCAGCTCGCAGAGCCCCCCCACAGCCCTCCATTCTCCACCTACCAGACTGTTGGGGGGGAGCTCAGGACCTCTGCCTTGCAGCAGGGTAGAAGGGTCTTCTGCCCAGTGGGGAAGGGGGTCTTGGGGCTTCTGCCCAGCAGGCAGCACCTGCTGGGGGTCAGGGCTACAGCAGGAGTGGGGCTGAAGCCCCAAGTCCCGGCTCCCGGCAGATGTGCCCCGGCTCTCGAACTTCTGAAGGTTTTTGTATGTGGCTCGGAGGGCCAGTAAGTTTGGCCACCCCTGCCCTAGAAGGGAGCAGGCGGAGCTATGCCTTCATTCTTTTCTCTCAAAGATCATCAAGGGTACAGCAGTAGATAGAACAAAGGCAATTACATTGGCTTCAGTTGTTCCTCTCCACAGAGTGATGATGTGTGACTGTTCCTCCTCCTCCTCTAAAGGCCTTCATATGTGGGGTCCCACAGTGATCCATACTATCCCCTCTTCTCCTCAATATCTACATGCACCACCGGGAGAGATAGTGAGATGTGTTGGGTTTGGCTGTGAATAGTATGCTGCTGATACTGAGCTATATATCTCATGGTCAATTGATGCAACCACCACCATTTCTAAATATCAGATCACCTACAAGAAACAAGTTTACGGATGAAGAGCAGCTGGTACAAGCTGAACCCAGGCAAGAGTTAAGTGACAGCAGTCAGAAGGGGAAATGCTTTCAAGAACTAGCCAAGAAGCTGTTTCCACCTTCCATGGAAGGCATACAGCCCCCATTCATCAAAGTGCTATGAAGCATTGGGGTCTGTTTGATTTGGACAGCCAGATAGCAGAAGAGGACCTGGTCACAGTGATCCATACATTTGTCATCTCCACTACCATGGATTACTGTAATTAAAAATGCCTGAAACTGAATGTAAAGATGATGCACCAGCTCCAGCTAGTAAAGAATGTGGTTGCCGACCGTCTCCATTGATTAGGCCACTGTGAGCACATCAGAACCATGCTCAAGTCCCTCTAGTTGCTCCCAGTCAGCTTCCAATGACAGTTCAAGGCTTTGGTCCTAATTTTCAAGGCAATTAATGGATCAAGTCCCAGCTACATTAAAGACCTTATTTCAATGTATGAACTGCCATGGAATAATGCCTGTGCTCCTCGGTTCAACCTGCACCAAAGCCTGCACCAAAGTTCATGAGAGCTGAGGATAAAGCATTATCAGTCAAGGGGATCCAGTTATGAAACAGATGAAATGTAGGATGGATCTGGACTCTGAACTGATTCCACCTCCTTCTCCACGCTCCTGAAAGTGTTTAAAAAAAAAAAAGAGAGAGAGAGAGAGAGAATCTGGTGCTAAAAGACACTTTCTCCAGGCCTTTTCGACACTACCTTGTAGGGGCCTATACTACTCCCAGACCCTGGTCCAAGATGCTCTTAGTTGGTGCCAAGAATCTATGAGAAGAGGAAGAAAAGATAGCAGCAGCAGCATTCTCAAGACTGTGTACACTCCTCTTCTGGTTCTAAGAAGACTGGAACCATGAGTCCGTTGGTGCTAAGAGATCTATTGCAGCTGAAGGGAAAGCCTCTGTCACAGGAACCACATTCTGTGGGGCAGAAGCACATCTTGGTATTGGTTATTGAACTCTATAGTGTTGCCCTATTAATTCAGTCTCCTCATACTCCATCACAGGTTCTGAGTCCAATTACAGGTCTAGAGCCACCATTCCCTGTAGGGAGTAATCCTGATAATTCCTCTGTTTTGCAGGAGGAAATTTCAATTAGCCCAATTTTCATTTTTATCTGCTGCTCTGTAAGAACTTAACAAATGTGTTAAAGTGGCAGCAACTCACCTAAGAAGGCAAGGTGTCCACATCTTTCCATATTGCTCATAAAAGCAAAGAAGAGCTAGAAGAGCTCCAGTCTTTTCTGTGCAACACATGGACAGCTCATTCAATCTCTAAGATTGAGGATAAACCTAGAAAAGTCACAATTCATGATCTCAGCAGATCGTGTCCAGTTACAGGCTCTATTATCACAAAGATCTACCTAGCTTAGCACAGATTCCAGAATATCTTCAGCACTGTCCACTTGATTGAGAAACAGCTTTGAAACCAAACCTTCAAATTGCTAGGCATTTTGTGTCTCCTGGCATTCTGTGTCCTAATTAGAGCTGGACAGAACCCAGCAGTTCAGCACCTAACTCACGCCAAAACCCTAGTGGGATTCGCAAACTATATATTCCCTTGCCTATGTTGCTTTTGGGGCTCAATTTGATAAGTGTGCTCTGAGCAGTCAGTTCCTGAAAACGAAGAGCCAGGCCTCTTTGACATGCCTACTCTAGCCTGGGGAATCAAAGATAAAATGTTGTTCCAGTTCATGAACACAAAGATAGATTAGAGTCACGTTTGTTCCCTTCCTTTTCAGACTGAAGCCAAGGTACTTTGGCTAGACTGGAAAATCAGGCCCCATATTGGATCTCTCTTGCTAAGGCCATTGATTTACCAAGCTACCTTTAAAAAAGGAATTATCAAAATATTTCTTTTGATTGCTACAGGCCCCTTTAAAGAATAAATTAATGCCAGAGATCTGTATTAAAAACACATTGGAAAGAGGGGGATTTCTACTCTGTTTGGCAAAAAAATACACGTTTATTTCGGTCTTTGTATTGCCACTAAGCTGGTAAAAAAAATAAGCAGTAAATCCCTTTCTTTCCTCATCCTTGCCCCGCCCCACCCCAACCCCACACTGCCAGCATGTGATCAAAACCTCGATCATTTAATTGTTCTCCCACTGTTGAATGTTTGGAAGATTGTATTTGATCAAAATGGTCCTTCTGCCAAAGTTATACTACTTATTGCTAATGCTTCTAGCAGTTGTCCATGCCAGAGAAATACAGTTTTTATTTCTTCATGTCTAAGTTTATTTGGGCCAGGCATCTGGGCTTGGATTTGGCTCCTTGTTCACTTAACACATTCAGAGATGATCCATGCTTTACTCTAGGGATGTCTAGCATTGCATTTACTGCCTCAAAATCTTATGGTTTATTTATTGCTAAGCTAGTGAAAGATGAAGAAATAATATATTTTCTGTGTCTAACAGCCCAATTTAAGCATCCAAGGTATTGTATACCATTTTTGCCTACATACACTCCCAACATTATCTGGCTTTGTAACATATGCAAGCATCATGCATTTAGCTAGATACAGAATTTTTGAGGGGTGGGGGTGTGCTAAATAAAATTTTGAATGTCAAGTTATGAAAACTAGAACAGAGTGCAGTTTAACTGGAATGTGATTTTGTTCCAGGGAAACCCTACCCTCTTCCCCATTCTGTGGCCCACATGATATAGTGTTGCACAGTTGGCTGAGTTCATTTGGGGAGGGGATTTGCTGCCTTCTGAAGTATCAGGTACTGTACAGGCTATTGCTGGAGACAGGATATTAGACTAGATGCATCACTGGTCTGTTCCGGTATGGCAGTTCACATGTTCTTATAGTAAACGCTGTAAATTTTCTCTACATTGGTATACTGTCTGGGACAAAATCTGGAATTTACTTCAGAGTGTTCCATACCGATCTGTTCCACAAGCATGTGTTCTCTGTTTAAAGCCCCCTCTTCTTTCATCAAACTACTCAACATACTTTGTGAGGAGGATAGGGAAACGCAGTAGGTTGTATGTGTGGATTATTACTGATAAGTAGGGCCCTACCAAATTTACGATCCATTTCGGTCAATTTCATGGTAATAGGATTTTTAAAATTGTACATTTCATGATTTCAGTTATTTAAATCTGAAATGTCATGGTGTTGTAATTGTAGGGGTCCTGACCCAAAAAGGAGCTGGGGGGTGGGGGTTGCGGTACTACTACCCATACTGCCTTCAGAGCTGGGCAGCTGGAGAGCTGGTGCCAGCAGGAGCAGCAGCCCAGAAGTAAGGATGGCAGGTATGGTATTGCTGGGCCCTTGGCAAGCAGCCACCGCTCTCCAGCCACCCAGCTCTGAAGGCAGCAGAGCAGAAGTAAGAATGTCAATACCACGACGCCCCTAAAATAATCTAGTGACCCTCTCCCCCGCATGCAAACTCCCTTTTGGGTCAGAACCCCCAATTTGAGAAACACTTGTCTCCTCTGTGAAATCAGTACAGCATAGGATAAAAAGCACACAAAAGACCAGATTTCACAGGGGAATACCAGATTTCACTGTCCATGATGCTTTTTTCATGGCTGTGAATTTGGTAGGACCCTACTGATAAGATAGTATATAAGAATCAGATAATTTAATTTGCATAATGAGAATACCTTGATTGAGAGTATAAGGCTTGGTCTACACTTAAAGTTTAGGTTGACATAGCTACATTGGTCAGGGCTCTAAACAACCACATCCCTGACTGACACAGCTATGCCGACCTCACCCCATTGTGGACTCAGGTAGGTTGATAAAAGAACACTTCAACTTAGCTAACTTTCTTCAGGGAGATGGTGTTACTAAAACCATGGAAAAACGCCTTCCATTTACACTGCCGGGTTATGCCAACATACCTCTGCAGCTGTAGTCTCCATGCTGTAGAGAGAGCCTAAATTGTTGTTGTTTTACATGTTGGTGATTCTGAGGTCGTTACAAAACCAAAATAGTCACATTTTCTCACTAGCGTCATGTCTTTTGGACCTAATGGGATTTCTATGGATAAATGCAGTATCCCAGTAGACTGGTTACTCACAACTTTAATCTTATTTTAAGAGAAAAATAGTACTTAATGACCATGTTGAGTAACATTTAAAAAACAAAAAATGAGGCAACAAGCCACATGTGCATTAGTCCTTACAAATAAAAGCTTTTTTCCCCCTCATCAACCTTGTTCTTCGCGAACAATGGACTATTTGAAGTTTTACCCTGGAGATTACATAACGTTGTTGTAAATTCTCAATTTTAATTTTGCAAGAAATACTTTTGTGGTGAAAATTGAGAAATCGTGTAATTTGATTAAAATATCTGAGTTGAATATTATGTTAAGAATCCCTGAAAAAGTACTTGTCCAAAAAGGTATGTACATCTTATGCTGCAGGCATAGGAGAAAACACAAAAAAATATTTTTTCCAGGGTCCTTCCTTGATATTTTAGAGGACCCATAAATTGCTGGTGTGATAATGTTGTTGTTTTCTCCAGCATCCATTCTGGCAGTGGAGTCACCTAGAAAGACTTGTAGTAAAATGAACTACTTCAACAAGCAAGCCTAGGTGATATCATCTGTTCAGCACTTCAAAGAAAAATGTTCATTCAGCCTAGACCAAAGTCTTTTCTGCCTCTAAAGGAAGTAGTAACAAGAGTTGTTGATTAACTGATCCAAATGGATATATTAGTCATTCTTCTGATTTTATATGCTAAATATTTTGAAGAAAGTAAGTTGATCTGATCTTTCTCCAGTGGTTGTTATATACACTATTCCCTTCCAATGTGCTAGTCAATGTTATGAGACATATATGATCTGACTTTAATACAGATATAAGTTTATTAATTCAATTTTCCTTACTTAAAAATTAGGGTGATTTTTGCTCAAAGCATGAACTTTAATAATAACTCAAGATTTTTATTTTTGAATGATCTTCTATTCAGTAATTGTTCTTGTTTGGATTTTAGACACTGTACATCCTTTTTTTTAGTTCTACTAATTAGGTTTCACAGTATTGCCTTTTGATTAAGTAAATACACCCAGTTTGCCTTTTTTAATATACTCTCAGCTTTTCAGGTCTTCCAGAAGTAGTGTAGCCCACCAACAGTGTAAAATTTCACCTTCGTCTAGACTGAAATTGTAATGACAATTTAAGGTGATTTCTGTGAATCAGTATTATAATGATCTGAGGTCAGTCTAAAATCCGAAAAAATATATGCTAGTTCCGTCTACTAAGTTAAGGCCAATTTGTTAATGAGCTATGTTTGTTTAAAAGAGGTAAAAACTATTCAATATTGTCTTGGGATATGGAATAATAAAGCCAGTTCCACAAGTTAATCATTTTATATAGAGGACTAAAAACACAATTATTTTGGTTTTAAATTCCTTATCAATATATTATATGGTGATTTTCTCAGTATTATCTTCAGTTTTCATTTTTCCTCAGTATTATTTCAATAGTCTGGATGATTAGAAAAGCATACTATTCAACAGATGTTGGAAATGTTTTTCTAACCATTCCAGGACATGTGGTACTCACCATGATTAATATTTTTAACATCTTTATGTAGTGACTGGCAATTAATATTCTGCTGTCTGTGAGCAAAAGAGCCTTAATTCATTCTTTTTAATGAAGTTGTCAATTTAGTGAAACTGAGGTAAGGGAGCTGAAAGGTTCTGACACAGTACAAGAACTTGGAGGAGAGCAGAGGTAATCTGATAGTGGGGGGAAACGGAGTCAAATGGGAAAGAGGAACACAGGAATGGGCAGAGGTGAAACTAAGGACAGTGTAACGAGACAGATAAAGTAAAATCAGTTGGCAGTGGACAGTTAAGTCACCAATTGAATTATGTGACAATAGATAATTAGTGACTGTGAATTGCAAAACTTACGGAAATTATAAGATGGTGATTGGTAAAATATGTCCATGATATATGGAAATGTGATATAGGGAGAGACCATATTGCTTCTGTGGCAATGGAATGGGTGCTACTACGGTAGGGGCTTTCATAGCTTGATATTGTGGATGGATGGACAGAAGTCCTGGAGGAATGGTGCACAGGGACATGGTTTTTACAACACCAAGTGGGTCACATAAACAAATGAGACCACGCTCAAGCAGATGTATTCAGGTGAGGTTCAGGTTTGGTGTCTATTGGTCTAGGTACTTATGTGCCTTCCTTCCTCCCTCTCCCCCCCCTTAGTAGTCTAGTATCTAAGCGCCTCCCAACCATTTAAGAACAGAGATTAACAATATCTCTCTCTCTCTCTTCACAGCTTTCAGGAAAAATAGTTTAATTATTTCAGGGAGCAGGAGTTTGTGGTGTGTGTGGACACACACGCACACAAGTAGGATACTAGAGTGAAGGGTATAGCATCCAAAGCCAAATGGATAGCTAGATAATGTTAAGATATGACAGATGGGAAATGGTGATGGAACTCCTCTAGAGTCTTCTATTGCAAGGAGCAATAGTGGTGGATAAAGGCTGCCTTACGAACAGGTAGGGCCAGCCTTACGGGTGGCCAACATGGGCGTCTGCCCAAGGCGCCATGGTCAAGAGGCTGTAGAAGGGCTGTGCCCACCTGGGAGGCAGTGGGAGGGGATAAAAGGGGCTGTGGGGCAGGAGCCAGGCGCTCACACGCCTCCCCTCTCCACCCTCCCAGCAGCATGACACCTGCAACACCACCATCGCTCCATCTGCTGCTGCTCTGCCTGCTGAGCGGCCGCCCACTGCTGGGGAAGCAGTGCATAAAGGGTGCTAAAGAAAGTTCTCCCAGGGCCTACCCTAAGGCCGACCCTGGAAACAGTGGACACTTATTGTCTGTCCCAGTAAGCTAAGGCTGTGCCTACGCTCAGATTTTTGTACAGTTCTCTCACTTGCTGTAGCACCAGATCAGCTCCACTGGTACTAGCAATGGTGAGAGCACTAGTGTATACTGGGCGCCAGAGCAGTTCTAAGAACCAGTACGTCAGCTTAGAGGGGAGGGGCTGCAGGCTTAGTTTTGTTTTACAATGTATATAACATTTCCTCTTTTAAAACCTGCTTTTTCACATTTCTTTTGCCATTCTGGTTTTTATTTTGTTTGTTTGTTTTTGTGTCTCAGTCCTGTGTTTTCTTTCCTTTTCTTTCCTTGATTTGAATTCTTTGCTTGTTTTCAATTTTCATTCTTTTACCCTTTTCTCTGGCTTTTTTCTTCCTTTTTATTTTCCATTATTTGCATTTTGGTCGGCCTCCCTTTATTCTCTTTGTTTTTGTTACTCATTCTTTTCCTTTTCCATTCTTTACCTTTCTTCCTCAATTTATTTTTCTTTTTGGTCTCTTCTGTTTCTCCTCTTCTCATGCCACCCATTACTCTGCTGGAAGTGAAAAGAGTGCCAGTGAGTTCATTCTTCCAGAACAGCTAACTTCTTTTTCCTAGGAAGAGAAACCTCTTTTGCTTTGATCTGTGGACTCACTCATCTGTTTTGTCTGTCTTTTCATATGGGCTACAATTCTATCTACTGGCTATATATCATGAGGGTGACAGGAGGAAAACGTTGCAACATTTTCTCTGTTATTTATGCTTGTACTTTCTGAACACTCTGATTTCATAGTATTTTCAGGAAAATTTTATTTTATAAGCAGGGCATAATTTAAAGAAAGAGGAATCACTCAAATATCACTCTGAAAAAAGTGGCGTTTTGCTTGTGGTTAGTTTCGGACTGAAGGAACAAAAACAATAGAAGAAAATGAAGTTCCATGTTAGGCTCTACCTAACAAATTATTTAGAAATCCTTGTAGTTATATCCAAAAGTATACTCAGACAGTGATCAGAATATTATAAATCCCAGCTGTTTTCTCTTTTACCTCACTGACGGAGTGAACTGACAATCCATATGAAATATAGTGATGGTAATTTACAATATTCATGTCTTTTGTATTTATTGCAATATTCATTGTGATGAACTTATTTGATCTAAATGTGGAAGGGATTTGTAGTTTTTGTACATGTTCTAGGCGTGTATATGGTTGCTAGTGGGAGTTTAACTCTCAGGTCTATAGAGGGACTATTGCTAATTAGCATGTGAAAAGTTGTGCCTTGCTTATCTCAGTGCCTCTTGATAGCAGAAGCAACAGCCACATTCTTAGCCAGTCTCTGTTTTGTATATGCACCTACATTTAGGTAAAATTCTTATTTGTGCTTTTAGCTTTAATAAATGTACAATGGCCTAGTTTTGACATGCAGCCATTGGTGCGTACAAATTTTGAAGGCACTCAAAATGAAAGATGACAGAACTTGTTCCCTTCGCTCTTTGCAGCTGAGTTCTTCACTGGAGCACTTGCCTACCAATGGAGACTTAGATGCTAGGAGATTTTAGGCACCTGCAAGGTTAAGTGGCAGCTGAACGGGGGGGTGAGAATGTCGATGGCACATAGTTGTTGGCACATAAGCCCATTTGTGTATCTAGCTCAGGGGTGGGCAAACTTTTTGACCCGAGGGTGGGGAAATTGCCACATCTGGGTGGGGAAATTGCATGCAGGCCCATGAATGTAGGGCTGGGGCAGGGGGTTGGGGTGCAGGGTTTAGGAGGGGTCTCAGGGCAAGGGGTTGGGGAGCAGGAGGGATGCGAGATGTACAAGGGGGCTAAGGGCAGGGGGTTGGAGTGCAGCAGGGGGCTCAGGGCAGGGGGTTGGCGTGCAGGAGGGCTGCGGGATGCGGCAGGGGGCTCAGGGCAGGGGGTTGGGGTACAGGAGGGTGGGGATGCAGCAGAAGGTTGGGATGCAGGAGGGGTGCAGGGTGTGGCAGGGGTTTCAGGGCAGGGGGTTGGGGTGCAGAAGGAATGTGGGGTGTGGGCTCTGGCCCGGCGCCGCTTACCGCGAGTGGCTCCAGTGTGGCAGCGGAGTGCAACGGGACTAAGGCAGGCTCCCTGCCTGCCCTGGCCCTGCACCACTCCCGGAAGCAGCCGGCACCACATCCCTGTGGCCCCTGGGGCGGGGGGAGGGGTGAGCAGAGGGTTCTGTGTGCTGCCCTCGACTGCAGGTACCTCCCCCGAAGCTCCCATTGGCCGTGGTTCCCTGGTGCCTGCAGGCGAGGGCAGTGCGCGCCTAGCCATCTGCCCTACCACCCCCTCCCCAGGGGCCTGCCTTAGCCCCGCGGCGCGACAGGGGTGGCAATCCCACAGGCCAGATCCAGCCTGCAGGCCATCGTTTGCCCACCCTGATCTATCTCCTTGGTCTAAACATTTTGGCACGTTTCCAGCAAGCTATTAGAAGTCAGCTGTGAGCTGAAAACTTAAATTGCTTCCTCAGTTTCTGCAAAGAAACTGATTTCTTCCACTTTTCAAATACAGAAGAAAACAAACGGTTGAAGTGTGTGTCGTAATAGCGTAGAATGAACTGTCAGCTACTGGGGATAAGCATAAGTTGCAGAGTGCGGTTTTCAAAGTACTAACTTTGGGAGATGAAATAGTGGAGACATCACCACAGTGACTGTAGACAAATTATCTGGGCAACCAGCTGTTTCACAAAAAACTATAGGGTTTTGAGCTATGTAAAATTTTCTTCAGACCACCTGCATATTTGTTGAACAGAATGCTTAGCCAAGTGCTTGGCAATGCAAATGAGGAGCTAGATTCAAAGACACTCGGCATCAGCATACCTAATTTTTTGGTGCCTAGCAAATCACTGGGATTCACAAAGTGTGAGCTAGGCACTGGGGCTCCCTACACAATGAATGCGGAAAGACAGGCACCTCTGAATGACATTCACAAAAGCCAGTACACTATGCGGCTCCTTGCCTAAATTAACCATTGGAGATGCCAAGGTGAGGGTTGTGCCCCTAACTCTACCCCTTTCAGGGAGTTCTGTGCCTCCCTCTGTTTGAGATTCTCAGTTGCAAACGCTTGGGGTTAGGCTCCTCCGTTACTTTTGCAAGAAGCAAAAGAGCAGCAGCAGCAGAAGGAGGATCTCCTTCATAACTTTTAGCCGAGTAGTTAGCATACTCACTTGGGAGATGATGATCCCCAGGTCAAGTCCCTGCTCCACCTGAGCAGAAGAGGGGATTTTAATAAGGATCTGCCAGCTCTCAGGTGAGTGCTCTAACCATTGGACTATGGGATATTCTGATGTGGGGGCTCTCTCAGTCTCACCTGTTCCTCTGTGGATAAATACTTTTAAAAGTCGTTGGAGTAGGGAGACTGAATTCTGGGTTTCCCACCTCCCAGGGGAATGCTGTTGTGATAATTGGACCTCCAGTTTTACCCTAATTGTGAGCTCAACTGTACAACGTTCATAGGATGACACGATCACATACCTATAACAACAAACGTTGATGGGAAAAGGTGCAAAAGGAAGACAGACTGGATTGGTCCAAACAAAAAGGCCTACAGATATAACTCAAGGACTGTGTTAAGATCATGCTTGGGAAACAAGAAACATGGAACCAGAAATCAGTGAACCAAAATTGGTGTGTCAGAAATTAGACCTATTGTGAACAAAATGATGGGAGGACAGGCTATACCACCCATTATTCCCTTTTGTGGTCCTTAAGAAAAGAGACTTTGGGAGAAAAATTGGCCATTGGAGTGAGCTTCACCATCATCCTGCGATGTTGGACCTTCATCCTGATCCTGAGAGATCCAAACCAGGCCAAAGAGTGGGATCCAGATGATTCTGTCAATTCTACCAGTTCTGATTGAATCCTGAACACCAGCTGAGCAGTGAGACTTTGTGTTCCCTCCTCCTTCCTTTTGTCCTTTCCCTTCACCATCTTATTTCTTCTCTGTTCTATCCCTCTTCTGTTTTCTTCTGTTTAATAAGAGTCTGGCTTAGCTGGCCAAGACAATATATTTTGCCACACTGCTGTAAGCCTATGACCAGAAAGAGGCAGCTAAATGCAACTTAAACAACCCAATGCTGGTACAAGTTTACCAGGTCTCAGACTGGCTGACAAGACTGTGTGTCATGCCTGTTTTTCCACCAGTGAGGTTGTAAGTGAAAATAAACACCAGACACTGTGACGGGGTTCCCGGGGTGCAATCTGAACTGTGGGACCACTGAGCCCTCTGTCCCACCAACCTGGGGTATCCCTCACACTGATGATGATGGCAAGCTACAAACCTCTGGCAGGTACTGTACTTACAGATATCCACAGGCAGGGACACACCCAACTGAGTTACATGAATGCTTCTCCCAACCACTCATGAACCAATAGCAGAGAGGCTTGAGCCAATTCCCCCCAGTTCCCCAGCCTTGCACCTCAGAACTATACGGTCTTGCCCAGGTCAGAAGCCTGACCAGTGTAAGTTCATTACCCAGTCCGCCCCTCCCTTGATGTGGAGAAGATACACACTAGCCTTTGTCAACTGAGCTGAGATTTCCCAAGCACTTTAACAAAAACACTGTTTTAGATAAAATATAAAACAGACTTATTAACTATAGAAAGATAGATTTAAGTGATTATAAGTAGTAAGCGTAGAGATCAAAGTTGGTTACCTAAGAAATAAAAGTAAATTCACAATCTGAGTTCTATAGACTTTGTACTCCACATGTATTTCCAAGTGGTGAGTTGTGGGGGGTGAGGCCAAGCCATGATGTCACTTCCTCACTTCATAGTTTCTCTCAGCTTGCTTGAAAGATCTTTTGCTATGACATGGGTCAAGCAGTTTCCATTGTATACGTGCTCTCTCTGAGAAGTCTCCACTGTATACAGTTCTTGAGACAGTGGCTTCCCTTTAATGGGCCATCAGCATATCTGGCTACTCCACTGTTATACCTGAAAGACTGGTTGTGGCTGTTCCCAACCTCACAACATATTTCAGTAACACACACACACGCACACACAGTAAAATTTCATAATTTTCACATACAATGATAGTACATACAATCCAATAGGACATTAGTGTTCAACAGATCAATTTTTTAAATACCTCACAAGGCATACTTTGTATAAAACATCATAATTATATGACGGTGAATATGGGGGTTCCGGGGTGCTGCTTTGAGGTACAGAGTGTCACAGATATAGAAGGTGCATTTCCTATCTTTGTTATTCTTTTCTTTCCCCTTTTGTATGTCTTTGTCTTGTTTTATTTTCAGACTTTAACAGCAACAGCCCATCTCAACTAACTTATCTTTTCCCCAAAAAAGACAACAATTACAATCTTTAATACCATCTAAGAGACTGTCAAGGGGGTTTTAATAACAGGTCATTTTAATAAAAATGATGTTTAATTATGTGTTTGCCATGCTACTAAGCAGACTGAGGTCTCTGTATACTAAATCTGAACCATGTTTAAAACAGCTTTAAAGTTGGCCAGTGACTGAGTTATGTTAACACCTTTGACTCTTTGGGTCCATATAGTCTATCTAAATTAATACAGCTGTGCTTTAATCACCAGGCTACGGAGCCATTCTCATACTTCTCTCCCTGGCCCTCTCTTTCCTCTGTCCCAGGATGGAGACGGACTCAAAATCACAATCTCCTTCCTGGTTTCCCCCAGCCTTGGGAAAGGAGTAGATTATACCTAGTCTACACCCAGCTCAGCATCTGTAGCCCAGCTAGCTGGGGAACAGGCCCTGTGTGAGAATCCCACATTTTGACCTTAATTTCTATCAATCTTGTCCTGCAAATGTGTGGTGTTATCTATTAAAACTGAAAACACCACTTTATGAAATGTATACAAAGTGTATGTAACACTTCCAAAGAATGTTGTCATTCTTTTTGTATCTTAATTTTAGAGAACAGTACTCTAATTTTCATATTGAATAAGCTGAGAAGAAAAAGACAAATGCAGTAAGTGTGTCAACTAAAATAAATAATTGTTCAGTCTCTTTTAGAATTAAACTACAAATTTGCAATCATGAGTCACCACAAGGGCAAATTAAGTTATACAGAATTTTAGATATGATAAACAGAATACATTGTAGCATTATTAGTGTGCACAGAATTATAACCTACTGACCCGTTATATACTGGAACAAGTCGGACAAATATGCATGTATGTTTTCATAGGACATTGTAAAATGTAGGCATGCTTTCAATTCACTACAATCAGTAATTTATAAAGCATATGGGTCAGGCGTTTATTGTGCTGAAAATCAGTCGCTTTCTTGGATTTTGTTTTTTGGGTTTTTTTTAAGACAAACATGTTGAAAGAAAAACAAGTTAAAACATTTTGATTTCTATTAAATGAGAAAAATTAAGATGTAATTATAGAGAAGTTATCCATAAAAAGTGTTACGTGTTCAGGTTTGTGCTTCAAGCTTTTGTGAAAAACTGCGTCTTTCATTCAGGTTTTAGTACGTTGTATAAGCATGGTAAAACAATATTTCATCCTGTGATGAAACTTTCATACTGATGCTGATTTTTTTAAGATTTCATGTCTTTCCCAAGCATCTGCTAATGAATACAAATTACTAAAAACATGAACAGCCTTATTACACAGTCCTGTAAACACTTAGCACTTGTCTATATGGCAACTGAGTTGAGATTCCTGTTGGCAAGCATGGATGAAAGAATGCTCTGCAGATATGCTATGCTGGCAGCTGCAAATAGGCAAAGGCTGTTTGTGCTTTATATAAGCTGTTGGCATTGGGTGTCTTTGGTTTTGGGCTTCAGCTGCTATGCCATCAAGCAGATGGTGTGGCTACAACAGTGGCTTCTCCAGAAGCAGCAGGGGATGGAGGAGGTGCAGGGACACCAATGAGGAACTGCTACTACACAAGCTTTTTCCTGGAGCAGCTTCACACAGTGGAGTGCCATTTCTGGACCCGGGAAACCAGCATCGATTGGTGGCAGAGAATCGTTCCTCAAACTTGGGATGACCAGCAGTGGCGACAGTATTTCAGGGTGGTGACGGCAGCTTTTTGGAGATCTGTGCTGAATTGACCCTGGAGCTACAGTAGTAGCATGCCAACATGTGGTGTCCCATACCGGTTGAGAAGATGTCGCCATTGCCATCTGGAAGATGTCGCCATTGCCATCTGGAAGACAGCCACTCCTGACGTTAACTGATCCATTGCCAACCATTTCAGGATGAGGAGATTGACTGGTGGGGCCATTGTCGTGAAGGTGTGTGCTGCTGTGCAGAGGTATTGTTGAACCAAGGTATACAGCTTGGTGCTCAGGAGATTATTGATGGCTTTGCACATGTGGGGTTCCCAAACTGTGTTGGGGCAATTGATGGGAGCCATGTGCATATCTTTTCCCTGCCGCATCAGACGTTGGAGGTTATAAACAGAAAAGACTATTTCTCCAAGGCCTGGTCAACTGCCATGGCAGATTTACAACATAAATACTGGGTGTTTTGGAAAGGTCCACAATGCGAGGATCTTTCAGAACTCACATCAGGTTACCTTTAATGAATAATGGAAAGTTTGCCCCCAGGATCACAATAGACAATAATGGTATAGAGATTGCTCCAGTTTTTGGGAGAGACCTCGGCTTATTATCTGCTTCTCTAGCTTATGAAGCTGCTCACAGGCCATTGGAGAGAAGAAAAGGAACAGTTTAACTATCACCTCAGTCGCTGCAGAATGACAGTGGAGTGTGCGTTGGGCAGGCACAAAGCTATATGGTGCTGTCTTTATGACTGGGTTAGAAGCTGCAGAACAAAACTTGCCTAGGATAATAGCTATGGGTTGTATTTTTCACAATATTTGTGGATGGGAGAAAGTCTTAACAATGAGTGGGAGGTGGAGGTACAGAGATTTGCTGAACGCCATGAGCAACCATTAAGGCATCCACTGAAAACTGTAAACCACCAGGTTAATGTTGTCAGAGATGCTTTTTGTTCGTACTTGGAGTTTGGTGCCTGAAGATGTGCAGTTGTTATCCATGTTGTGAGCACTGGAGTTGCTTTTTTGAGTGGTAAAAGTGGCATGTTGTTGCACTTTTTATCTTGAGCCTATATTGTTGTTGTTTTGTAAGACCACATTACCTATGAAAATTTGTACTTATTGTGTACCATGCCTGTATTGCAGATTCTTTGTAATTTTCAATTTTTTTATTGCTCAATATATGCCAGTACATAACTGCCAAGAATAAAATACATTACCCATTTTGCTAACAATTGTAATAAACAGATTTAAATTGAAAAAGTTCAAAATTCAAATATAGTATGGTGGATGGGGGCAATTCCTATTCACAGATGAGTGAACAACTTGCCTTTGCTACTTCTTGTCCTTCTGAGATTGAGTGTTAGGGCTCAACATTGCCAAGTGGATTGGATAGCTTGAGTACGCTGAACTTCCACATGATGGTGCTCTCACTGCCCTATGCTTGTGCTGGGCGGGGAATGACCCTGGGAGCACAGGTGCAGGGCTACGGCAGGGAACATCTGCTGGTGTTCCCAATACCCTGTGTTATCCAGAGGCTGGGGGTAGGGCTATGATCACTGGGCAGGAGAGATGTAGGGAGAGAGAAGGGAATTAGTAGTGCCCCCATTTCATGGCACGGCATGGGTTTAAAAAGAGCCGACGACTGGGGCCTCAGGATGTGACAGATTGCCTAGCTGGCCCAGTTGCCATTTTGTAAATGTTTGGGGGGGGACAGAATGAAGGGGACAGGTTTGGAAGAGGGAGTATGGCTGGGTGATGGGACGAAAAACTCAGAAAGGCCCCCAGGTCACATCCGCCCATGGGGCACTTTTGGGAAAAAAAATTAGTACAGCAGTATAACATAACAACAACAGCATGGACGATTACTTACATGCCGAGGTCCCTTTGATAGGCTCTGTAGGTTCTTCTTCATGTGTCCAAAACTGGGAATTTGGGCTGGCTTCCTTTATGGTCACTCTCTGGGTCCCAAGTTCTGAAGAGATCCTGGCTGTTCAGGGAGATAGCTTCTCTGTCCTCCTCATTGTTCCTGCAAGGCCGTTGGGTTCTGTCGTGTCATGTAGCTAAAAATGCCTTTCCACATCCTTAAAAAACAGACAGGTCAAATGGCCAATAATGGATATTCTTCTATCATCCTTGCTGTCTTTATACGTTTGCCTTAGCTGTTTGGTTTTTATACAGCACTGAGAGGCATCCCGGTAGTGACCCTTTTCAACTATCTGTTTTAAGATTTCCTCTAACAGTTTCTTATTGTGGTGGCTGGCCACAAAAGCTGCCTGCACCCTCATTTCTCCCCAGATGGCTAGATTATCGAGGGTCTCACCACAGCTCCAAGCAGCTGCTTGAGGACTATTGTAAAGCTGCTGGAGGACTGTCAAAGTTGTCTGCAGCAGCATTCTGTCTACCGAACAATAATCTGCACTAACTTAATTCGCATCAAACTTAGTACACTTAGGTAACAGGGCTCCAGAACTTGCACCAACTAGGGAGAGGGTGTGCTTTAAAGGTTTGCATCATATGTACACAGGCTTTTTCAATCCTCACTAATACAAGTTAGTATGGACTAAAGTGCCCATGCAGACAAGCCATTATTTTTAAGTGTAGTTCTTGCTACTGCCAGTAGAGCCCGAAAACTTCAATGAGACTACTCACAGAAGTGTGAACTAATAGTGGTTGCACAACTGGATCCACAGATAGGAAGTGGAACACAACATTTATATATCAGATTTAAGTGTACTCCACTGTTATATTCATTCTTATACATTGAATGCAAATGAAAATTGTCACCTTTTGTATGGAACTTTCAAATTTTAAAGTTGTCTTTTGTACCGATTCAAAAATAGCAGTTTTGCATAGAAATTCTCTCTTCTGAGTGGAAGTAGAAATTAATGGAGTGGTGGGGGGGGAGGCTTCATCTAAAATGTTACAATCAATAGGCACGCTTAAGTATATAAAGTCAAATGGCATCCAGTTCAGCATGTTGTGAGGTAGAAAAGTATCTGACTTGTCAGTGAAGAACATTGTTTTACAACTGGTAAACCTGTACGTATGCCCGGTTTGTTTTGTCTTTTTTCAGTAGAGTAAAACAATTGAACTATATTCCCTTTAAGATTCTATTTTGGCTAGCCTAAAATTTCATGTTTTCTGACATCTTCCATACTAATTCCCACTTCAGTGACACCTACTAATAACATCAGAGTTGATCGACTCCAGGCTTTCCTGCCCCTGAGTATGCCAACAAGATACCAATGACTCCAGAACATGCTGATAGTTTCAGACCATTGGGAATGTTATTAAATGGAGAACTACCAGTATGGTCAAGATTTCAAATCAACAGTAGAAAGAAAAAGTTGGCTTGAAGAGCAGCATTAGAGTTTAATCTAAGAAAAGGCTTGGCAGAATTCAGTTTTTATGTTTTATAATTTTGACAGGTAATATCCATTTTATATAAGCATTTTTTCAATTTTATCATTTAAGTTTTCATGGTTGTGAGAAATTAAGGGAGTCAGATAATATTTATTTAATGACCATAGATGTTGAGATGCAAAAAGTTAAAGCTTTATAAGCATTAAAATACAAACTGTCAAAATCACATCATAATACACAGAATAAATATTCTTAAATCAAACCCTAAGTTCTCAAGCAGCATTTTTCTGACTTTGTCTATTGGTAAATTTTGATTATCAATGGAAACATTTTGTCATGGGTTTGTCTGTATGGTGAAATCTGGGTTTACCAACATTTACCAATAAAAATCTAAGCCTTCCAAGCCTATTTATGAATGAGAAAGCATGTTCAGTTTAAAGTGGAACAGGAGGACTGATGCATTCCCTGTTTAATCTTAAAGGTTGCGATCCTGTAGAATGCATTCCCTGAATGTACTGTAGGAGTTTTCAATGCAAAAATAGAAATAGACTTATAATCATGCTGACCATAGGCATTAAAAGGAAAGTCCATAGTGACTAATAGGAAAACTTGAAAAACACTCTCAGTTTCTGGAAAGATTATATTTAACTCATCTCGGAAGGTGCATCAAATAGAAACAAGACAAAAGAACTCAATACTAGAAATAAAAGACCATCAGACAACATTGATATGAGAACATTTAAATTTGAAAATAAAAGTGGTTACCCTGGAATATAAAGTAGTAGTAAACTCATTTTTGCATTTTCTGACCATCTCACAACAGTACATTTTGCCAGGGATATTGTAATTACCATTTCTAATGTCACTTCTTCTTTCACTCAGCAAGTTTGAACTATGATTTGTTTGGGTTTTTTTAGGTTGTCACATGTACTTCAGTTTGAGGACAGAAGCAGAAAAGTGAAAGATGCAAGCATGCAGGATGAAGACACTTTTGAAATCTATGATCCTCGGAATCCTGTAAATAAGAGGAGAAGAGAACAAAGCAAAAAGATAATGCGGGAGAAAAAAGAAAGGAGATGAAATGAATGTAAAGCTATCTAGAGCTGTCTTGGAAAGTGTAATAAAGCATTGGCCCTTTAATAGCTGTGGTTCCTAAAAATATCACTTAACAAGTGTGAAAAGGAATCTCTCAAGAACCTGTTGTCTGATTTTGAAATACAGCTATCGTCTTTGTTTTATGAATTGTGCAGTAAAATAAGCAAGTGCTCTCAGTGCATAATCCAAGCTCTCTTTAAACATTTTTGAAATCTGAATAAATATATAATAGTTTTGGTCATCATTTAAATCAATGTATAGCAATTAAATATTGAGAATAGAATCAGAAGGTATGTTTTCAAGACAGTGAAGGAAAGATATTTGCCAAAATGAAAAGGTTAAGGAATGAAAAAAAAATATTCCCACCAGCTGTACAGGCTTTTTAAGATTTAATTTTTTTTAAATGGTAGGATTAAATCCATTTACAGATGATTGATTTTTTTGCTTAGTTAAGAAATTGGGTTCTTCATTGTATCACGAAGTTCAGAAGATAGATTTAAAAATTCCAGACTTCCAGCACAAAGTGTACAATGTTCCCAGCTCTCTTGAAACTCAATCAAAATTTAATTTGAGGGTGTGGTTAAATTTTCTTCATCTTGAGAAACATATCCAAAAAATTACTTGGAAAGACATGATAATCTACAAGTTTGGAAATGTTATTTCACAAGCTTGAGAACATTTTAGAATCCAAATTTAAATAGCAATTAATATGGAAAAAAGAGCAATAATTTAAATCACATGTTTATAAGAAGCTTAGACTCCCAGAATAAGAGTCGTTATTACAAAGTACCCTTCCTCTAATTTCATCTTCTCTACTGATTTGTCAGTATTGCAGGTTTATTTATTTATCTCAATATTGAGACACAGAAATTGCGAAACTAATCTCAGACTCTTGTTATTAAAGACTTTACATCTAGCATGCAGTGACCTTAAAGCCACCAGAGGAAGCTGCAAATTTAAATAACTGTACATTACTCAGATTTCTCTAGCACATAATGGAAGCGTGTACAAAAGAAAAATATATCTGAAATCCCAGAGAATATGGCATTTTTGGTTGTATAAATTTCTAAGCTACATACACATACAATAAAGCAGTTGGTAACACAACTAAATAAGGGGACAACAAGGTCACTAAAAAGTAAGAGTAGATGAGTGTTTTGCTGCTGTCGTTTTTAGAACAAGTTCAGGAGGGTATAGTGTCCTTATCAAAACGCCACTACCAAGTTTCTTGATAGGGTCTGACGTGTGAGGTACATAAACCTGTCTTGGTGTGTTAATGTGGTCCAAATGGCAGAGGTTAGATTAATGCAAAATATTGCTTAAATGTGCTATGTAATCTCTGAGATAAGAAGAAAAAAACTTGTAGGTGTGAAACAAGTTCCTGGAGAAGGCTGTCAATGTCCTCCTCTTGTTCTGAGTGAATTATATTCTAGCAGGGTGTAGCAGAGTTAAGAGGGGTTACATTCTTAATGTTGTCATTCACCAAAAAAAAAAAGTGAGTCAAAGTTCTTTGTGATCTGCTTCAGAATCTGTAAATAATTTTCTGGTGGGCTGTCGTTACTACTTACCAGAAAGCAGAGAACAATTTTCCATCCACAGTCACATACTGAGTCACGTCTATTTATTTATTGCTTTCCTAGGAGAGCCAATAGAAAGTTTTAGAACAATCATTTGTAAAAATGATTATCAAATCCTTTCATTCCACAGGGGGAAAAGAACTAAGCTGACATCCTCTTGCTAATGAAGTGGGTACTGAAAATAATTATAAATAAAAAAAATTACATTATTGAAATAAATAACTGTTTGATTAATACTTATCCAAATTGTTTATACACATTTGATTCAGCTGGAAGAATTGATATTACACTATTTTAAATGAAATCAGTTTCAGTGGCCTTCTTTATAGTGTCATAACTTGTGAACAGTCAAATCTCTGGAATTAAGAAGCAAGTTATATCTTAAGATGGAAAAAGAATGGACATGCACACAGGCATCTGTTTACAATGAATAAAGTTCCTGCAGACTATAGCTTTAAATAAAAGCATTAAATAGCAAAACAGAGATCACTGTCAGCCAACTATATGTACTTAGGATGAAAGGGTGAAATTCACTCCTCAACGTAATTGAGTTTTGTATGGAAAACTACATGGGCGGAAGAGTACATGCTAACATTATCCCACAGGGAGAACGCTGCAATACTACAATGGCTATTCCCTCCTATAGGCCTGCAAATCCTGAGCCTCTGTTCTTTTGTCCATTCCACCCCTAATAGCCTCATCTGGGGCATCTATTTTACTCAGAGATGGCACCAGGACCTCTTAGGCCTTGTCTAGACTAAGATAAAAGGTATGATGGTAGAATGTGTTAACTAATACATATTAGTAACTAGTTTTAACAATCTAATACAGTTAAGGCATTCTGCTTTTAATATGTGCTAAACTGATCAAGCTAAAGCCTACTGGGGAGCCTAGATTTTAAACTTGAGCAGTTATATCATGTTGAAGTATACAGTGCCTTGTCTACACTAGACTTTTAAAACATGTTAGAACATTTAATTATATTATCAATTCACCTTGTTCTAAGGTGATTTTTTGCTTTATTCACTTTGAATTAAATTCCACTGGTAATATTGGATTTTCTTTCAGACAGTTTACATATATTAAGTCAATCTTTTTGAACTTTGTCACCAATTCTAAAAAGAATTAATAAGACTGTAAATTATCCCATAATCACTACTGAGTCAAACAAGGAAGGGATGTATACACTAACTTTTTTATTGCCATAAGGCAACAGTCTTCTAGTGATCATGAAAGTATGCTACAGGCCTTTATTGAAAGCCAAAAGGAGACTCTTACCCAGAGATAATTTCTTCTCTATTGAGCTGAGATAGAAGTCTGGTCTCCTTCTACATCTCTTGGACAGTATTCCTTTACTATTTTTTAAATATTGGCTAAGATCATGACATTAATATATATTATAGTCAATAACAATCTCACCAAAAATTATGTTCATGGTATAGGCCAAATAAATATTTTTTTTGTGGTAGATTTTTCCATAGTGCAGGAGCCACAACAAAAATCATTTAGAGTTTTATTATCCTCAGACGCTTTGCAGATGGTTACAATAATCTGCATATAAAAATGTGGGAAAGTAATTTAACTGCCTAAGGACTTACCCATCATTGATACTGTGAACAGAATGGATATAGGCCCTAATTTTGCAACTGAATCTGCTCCTGTGAGGAACCACATTGAATTCTACCCATGTGGATCTAGTGGGAGCATCAGGGACATAGTTTGAAGCTTGTAAGGTAACTATGATGATTGTAAAAGAACTATACAATATAGTGAACACTATTTTTACGAAAAGTAACATTTAATATAGCTTTGTAAATCAATAACAATTTGCTATTTACAGTGAAAACTGTCACACTACAGTAACTTTTTTTTCAAAATATTGTAGTCCAAGGGTCGGCAACCTTCGACACGCAGCCCATCAGGGTAATCCACTGGCGGGCTGTGAGACAGTTTGTTTACATTGACCGTCCGGAGGCATGCCCCCAGCAGCTCCCAGTGGCCGCGGTTTGCCGTTCCCGGCCAACGGGAGCTGCAGGAAGTGGTGCGGGCCGCAGGGATAGAGAAACATAGAAGTCAGAAACAGTCTGAGCAGTTTGGTCCTGTCAATATAATAAAGCAAAGTCCCGGGCACATCAAGTGTGTGCAGTTTCTTTTCTGTATGTGCCAAATGATTTCAGAAAGATGACAGTTAGGCTGATAGATTTGATGAAACTTATCTGGGGGATGAATTTCAGGTAAGGTCTTAGGACCACCTTATCTCTATGAAATGACGTGTAAGGAGTTCATCCATAAGTTCCTGAAGCTCACTCACTCTTCTGGCCAAAGCGATAGCCACAAGGAAGACAGTGTTAAAAGTGAGGTGTTGCAAAGAGCATTTTGAGGGAGGTTTAAGGGGAGGCTCCATGAACCTTAAGAGGACTAGGCTGAGGTCCCAGCATCTCCAACCAGTGAGTAAGTATGTAATAATAGTCCTTTGAGGAACTTTAATACAGTGGAGTGAGAAACAACTGAGCATAACTGCCAATGGATGACAAGCTGGAATTTCTGCAAGGTGGACCGAACATAAATGAGTGAAAGGCCAGACTGTTTCAAGAGCAATGAACAGACAAAGATCTTCAATACAGAGGGCCGGACAGGGTCCGAGCCATGTTGCGCTGCCTATATCAAAGACCTCTTCCATTTAGATGAATGTATCTTTTTGGTCAATGTTTCCTGCTCTCTCTCAGGATTTTCTGAACCTGAAAGGTGCAGTTCTCATCCCTGGTCCTTAATCAACCAAGAGCCATGCTGTCTGCGACAGTGACTTTGGGTCTAGAGAGAGTATCTGGCCCCTGTTTTAGGAGAGCAGGTCCAGGCAGTCTGGGAGCTGGATCAGCAGCTGAATGAATACCTGTAGCAGGTCAGTCAGCCAAAACTACTTCAGCCAGTATGGTGTAATGAGAATCATCGTGGCTTTGGCTCTTCTGATTTTGGAAATTACCCTTGGGATAAGGGGAAAAATCAGTGAAAAGTCATATAGGAGGTTTGGGACCACTGCAGAAGGAAGCATCCATTAGCAAATTTGAGCTCACACTCCTTCTAACACTTGACAGCGAACAAGTATATCACAGGGTATCCCAATAAAGGAATATCAGCTGTATAATGGACCTCAGGATGTTGAGGTGGAACTTCATGTCTTCTAGTGACTCAGTCCCTTGCCACTCTGTAAGTGGTCCAAGTAGGCTCCCCGACCTGTCTGACACACCTGTGATCGAAGTCCTTGTCAGGAAGGGGGCAGAAAATAGTATTCCATAAACCTTTATCAGTTCATTCCACCATCTCAGCATCATTTCAGTTCTGCAATGATGTGAGTTGGAATCATGACCTTCTTGCTCATTTGATGTTTTGCCAGCGAAAAAAGAGATCTGGGCCAGAACTGGAATAGTTTCAGGTGAAGTCAGGTAAATGGTACCACATACATGCCCACCAACATATGGCCTAGTAGTCCAAGACACATCCATAACATTGTTGTCAGGTTTGATTCTATCCTGAGCACTAGCAATTGCATCAACAGGGACCTGTCTTCAGGAGGATACATTCTCATTGTCCTGGAGTTGATCAGGTCTCCTATGAACTCTATTGATCTTCAGTGGGATAAGATCATTTTTACATAAGAGCATAAGAACAGCCATACTGGATCAGACCAAAGATCCATCTAGCTCAGTATCCTGTCTTCCAACAATGGCCAATGTGAGGTGTGCCAGGGGGAATGAACAGAACAGTTAATCATCAAGTACATCACCAGGAGGCCCAGCTGAGAGAACAGGGAGAGGGCATAGTCAAGGCTTGCTGCCACCTCCTGCTGTGATCTGCATTTGATCAGCCAATTGCCCAGGTAATGAACATCTTTTCTTATAAGGCCTGGTCTGCAATGAAGTTAGGTCAACCTGACTACATCAGTCTGTGGTGTGGAAAATCCAAACCCCTGCATGATGTAGTTAAGCTGACCTAACCACCCAGGTAGGCAGCAATATGTCAATGGAGGAATTCTTCCAGGGGCCTAGTTACTGCTTCTTGGGGATGTGGATTAGCTACACTGATGGACAAGCCCCGCCCATCGCTATAGTGAGTGTCTGCACTGAAGCGCTACAGCAGAGCACCTGCAGGGGCAGCATTTCAAGCGTAGGCAAGCCTCCAGATGTGCTGTACTACTGCTAGGTACTTTGTGAAGACGCTTGTAAGAACGCTAGGGCATAAAGTAAACCTTAGTTACGCAAACTGCTTAACTGATTACCCAGACCACCTTTCTTAAGGTTGTTTGGATTTTGACTGCTTAATTAAAAGAACTTGGAGGTTGACTTTAATTTTAGAGTGTTGTATTAACTATCTTTAACAACAGCAACTGATAGTGTATAAGATATAACAAGGCCAAAATAGTACTGGACTATGATTTTGAGAACAAACTAGAAAGTTGGTTGATGCGATAACCATCTAGATTTTAAGACTCAAACACCACAATCACAATAGAAAATAACACCTATACTCAACCACTATCCTGAGAAGGTGACTTTATTAAGAATTTTGACTAAGGGAGTCCCTCAGAATAGGGCCTCACATGCACCAACTGCTCATCAATTCTGCTGTTGCTTACAATAGAGGAAAAATAATCAAAGCATAAGACAATTTGGTCTATTACTTACACACCAATTCACCAAGGTCTCCTTCCTAATGGATCTGTAGTAGTCTACTATTTAACCTACTTCCCAAAAATTATATTAGCCCCAGGATCTGATTAACACTCCTAACTGAGAACCACCTAAATTTATAACAAAATGCATAGGCTGAGTGCAGGTCAAGAGGATTGCACAGTTGGTCTAGTTTATGTCTGGAAACACCTAGAATCTGAAAGGCAAAATGAAACCATTAACTATGCTACAGTGTTTAACCATTTTAGTTAACACTGTAACGTGTTTAGATTTGAGGTTACTTTACAACAATTTTGATTTGGCACACTGTAACTGTGACAATTTTTAAAGCACCTACACAAGCATGCATACTTCCTTACTAATTAACTACTCAGTTTCAAAAAGTAGTCATTGACTGATTTGAGTCATCATGCAAGAAAAAGTCTTGTTACTTATCTCTAGATCTTTGCTCAGCCATCGGCTTTCTGCTCAGTTACGGTTCATAGCAGGAGTTGACACTGCAAACACAGATGGAGCAAAGGACAGACACGACTGTTATCTTTTTATGATGTGCTAGTGGGCAACCTAAATTGCTGGAAAAGACAAAGAGGTAGTGAAAGGTGCCTGTCAGAGATAGATACGTGATATCACCAGGTAGGCTCCCAGGTGGCTGGCCCAGGACCTCAGTCTTCTCCCTCCAGGTGTGTTGGCCTTGGGGAAGTGATGTGATGAAAGAGACAGGCTTTTTTAATCCCATTTCTTACTTCTGGGAGAATTCTGTACCAAACAACTAAAAATTCCCTGCACAAAATTTTAAAATTCTGTTTGTCAACATAACACAATTTAATCACACCAGTTTCAATTATTTTGGTAATTTATTTCAAAATATCTGTCAGCAACTATGTAACAACACAGACAACAAAAAAGATTCAGGAAATGTTTTCTGACAAATAGATTCCTTGCTAGGCATAGTAATACAGAACTCTTGAGTAATTGATTTGAACTACAATAAAGAGACATATTTCCCGCACCAGTCAGAAGCAGTGCAAAGATTTGGGGGAGTCAGGTGTAACGGGGAGCTGAAAGAGCAGTAAGTAATTGCTGTGAAGGAGCCTGGGTGTGAACTTGGGGGGTTGTTGGGTGTGGGTGGGAAAAGTATGGAATAGGGTTTTTCGGGGGGGAGGGAGGGAAAGATTGTTAGGCAGCCTCCAGCATGCACCTGGCTGACCTCTATCCCCATGCCTGCACCCCCACTCAGCCTCCCCCACTCCCATTCAGCCCCACCTCCTCTGTCCCCCCACCCCAACACTAGCCCTTCTGAAGCCCAGTCTGTGACCCCCCCAGAAGTCCCATGTGCCCCACGCTGTCTGTCCCTCCATATCCCATGCTGCCTGACCTGGCCCAGAGGCAGGGTACTGTGAGAAAGGCAGCCTCTTCTCTTCCCTATCCACAGCGGGGATGGGCCCCACTAACACCACAGCAGCCGCTGGTGGGAAAATGGGATAACTGCAGCACCTTTCCGGTAGAATGTATTTTCTGCGGAGAAAAAAAATTCTGCATGGCACATGAATTCTGCACATGTGCAGTGGCACAGAATTCCCAGAGGGTAATTTCTGCTGGTTGATCCAACCTGGTTCCTCTTCTTGGGGATGCTGGTGTGGATTGTCAAAATATGAATCGCCATCTGATTACAGATTTGAAATGGCCAACCAAATTGAGAGCTGTCCCCTCTCACCGTCCAATCAGAGAACATGCCATCACCTCCGAGTTCAAATATTACAGTCTCTTTGTGCAACATATCTTGTCAGAACAGTTTGTGTAAGACAACTTGGGTCATAGCTGTTGGTAGTACCATGTTCAGACATTCACTAAGATCAAGGTTGTTGGCGCTGGTCAGCAACTTACTTCCACAAATCACTTTTCATGGGGACTCCTTGCAGTGCATCCCATTGCCAGCTTTGAAACTTCAGCAAGCATGTTGTGCAATTTCTGCATCAACACTTAGCTAGCTGCTGAGATGTCCAGTTTAAAGTTCACATAGTTTATACAAAGTCCCTCAATATTCTGTTATGATCTTTGAACTTGTTTTAACAGTCCATTAAACAACACAAAGTCACTTCAAGAACTGTTGTTCTCCAGCAGGCCAGAACAGCTGTATAAACCTTTCATTGTGTTCTTATTTTAATAACAATAGTGGGACCTTAGTTACACATGGCTGAGCTGTGTCTGTGCACTATTCAACATTATTATTCAACTCTGCTGTTAAATGTCCTTATAACACACCATTGGTTTCAGTCCCTTTTATTTACTGCTTCTTTCAGTACAGGTGTATTTCACTAACTTAACATAATCATGCTTGATTGCAAATATTAGCCTTAATTTTTCATTTTATTGCTAAACTAAAATAAATCAATGGGAATGAAACCCCTTTTTTTCCCCACCAAGACTGTCCATGAGGTAAACCTTGTCATTAAAGTTTATGCTTTTTTGCACAAAATTGCATCACTTACAGTTGACTTCTTCCCCTTCACACATAAAACTTCATTTAATCACAATAATTTATTCAGTATGGTTCCCTATTTTTTTTTTACTACTGTATCTGGAACATAATATAGTATCTTAATATTTGATATCTATATTTCAATTCATTCATTCACAGATGGGAAAAGGGGAAGCGTCTCTTCAGCTGCACCAAGGGTGAACTCTTCTGAAAGGCTGCAGAAAAAAATGGTCTTAGTTTTCATAACTGTTGTTCTTTGAGATGTGTTGCTCATGTCCATTCCATTCTAGGCATGTGCGCACCAACGTGCACAGTCGTTGGAGATTTTTGCCTTAGCGGTATCCGTAGGGTCGGCTCTGGCGCTCCCTTAAGTGCCAAGTTCATGTGCTGCCATATCAGGTGCCACTGACCCCATGCCCTCTCAGTTCCTTCTTCCCGGCAACTCCGACATAGGGGTAGGAGGGCGGGTAATGGAATGGACAGGAGAAACACATCTCAAAGAACAACAGTTATGAGAAGGTAAGTAACCATTTTTTCTTCTTTGAGTGTTTGCTCGTCGATTCCATTCTAGGTGACTCACAAACTAGCCTCGGAGGAGGGGCTCAGAGTTCACAGTCTTGCAGCTTGCAGCACTGCTCTACCAAAGCCAGCATTGTCACGGGCCTGCTGGGTGTGTAATGGGATAGGAATGTGTGGACTGACAACCAGGTGGTCGCTCTACAGATGTCCTGGATAGGCATTTGGGCTAGGAAAGCTGCCAAAGAGGCTTGCGCCATGGTTGAATGGGTGGTTATGATCGCCGGAGGGGGCACCTTTGCCTGATCGTAGCAGCAGCGAATTCAGGCAGTGATCCAAGAAGAAATTCTTTGAGCAGACACTGGACAACCATTCACCCTGTTGGCCACCACAACGAACAACTGCGTTGACTTGTGGAATGGTTTGGTCCTTTCAGTGTAGAATGCTAGCGCCCTCCTGATGTCTAGGGAATGTAACCTACATTCGTCCTCTGACTTATGCAGCTTTGGAAAAAAGACAGGTAAGTAAATGTCCTGGCCCATATAAAACTGTGAGACCACCGTGAGCAGAAAAGCTGGGTGTGGCCACAGCTGGACTTTGTCTTTATAAAAGACCATATAGGGCAGTTCCAAGGTAGCACCCTAATCTCAGAGACCCGGCAGGCAGATGTTATTGCAACCAAGAACATGACCTTCCAGGAAAGAAGGAGAGAGCAGGAAGCCAGAGGCTTGAAGGTGGGTCCTGTGAGCCATGACAGAAGAGGATTCAGGTCCCATGGAGGGACAGGGCCTCTGATGTGTGGGTAGAGGTGCTCGAGGCCCTTGAGGAACCTGGCAGTCATGTCCTGGGCAAAAACTGACCTACTCTCAGCGGTGGATGGAGAGCCGAGATAGCGGCCAAGTGGACCATGATAGATAAAAGAGATTGGCCTTGGAGCTTGAGATGCAAAAGGTAGTCCAGGATTAACTGCAACGAGACCCGCTCGGGCCGAATGCCTGTATCCGAGGTCCAACAAGCGAACCACTTTCATTTGGCCAGGTAGGTTGCTCTGGTGGAGGGTTTTCTGCTGCCCAACAGAACCTGTTGGACACCGGACAAGTACTCCTGCTCCTCTGCATTTAACCATGCAACAATCAAACCATCAGGTGCAGCACCGCCAGGTTCAGATGCACAAGACTGCTGTAGTTTTGGGACAGCAGGTCCGGCCTGAGCAGTAGCTATAACAGAGCAGCAACTGAGAAGTCCAGCAGTGTGCCGTACCAGTGCTGGTGCAGCCAAGCTGGTGCTATGAGGATCACCTTCACCCTGTCCGGCTTGATCTTCATGAGAATTCTGTGAATGAATGGCACTGGGGGGAAAGCATACAACAGCACTCCCGACCGGAGCAGAAAAGCATCCAACGGAGTCTCTGTTGAGGCAAATCAAGGAGAAAACATGACATTTCCTTTTCTGCCTGGATGCGAACAGGTCCACGGGGGGAGCCCCCCACCTCTGGAAGATGATGCTGACTACTTTTGGATGGAGGGACCACTTGTGGCGAGAAGAAGATCCTGCTGAGGTGATCTGCCAAAGAGTTCCTGGCCCGAGGGAGTTATGTGGCTACAAGATGGATGTCATATTGTACACAGAAGTCCCAAAGCCTGAGGGCTTTTTGGAAAAGGGCAGACAATCTGGCTTTGCCTTGCTTGTTGATATAGAACATAGCTGCTGTATTGTCTGTCAGGACCTGGACCACCCTGCTTTTTATATGAGGTAGGAAGGCTTGGCAGGCCAGGTGAACCACACTGAGCTCCCTGACATTGATGTGTAGGGATCAATCGTGACTCGACTAACGACCTTGAGTGCTGAAATCACCCAGGTGGGCTCTCCACCCGAGGTCCAAGGTATCGGAGACGAAGGGAACTCCCTCCAACACTGATGCAGGATTCTACCACCATGTGAGTGATGATAGTAGGTAGTTCGGTATCTGTTGGGGATGTAGACCGATGCCAGCCATGCCTGCAGGGGCCTGAGATAGAGCTGCGCGTATCGGACCATGTAGGTGCAGGCCGCCATGTGGCTCAACAATCGCAGGCACATGTGAGCGGTGGTGAGAGGGTGGAATACAGATAAGGACCATACATCTCAAAGAACCTCCAGTTACAGGTAAGTAACCTCCTCTTATTACTATTTAAGAATTGCCTAGGCATCAAGACCTTTTAGAAAAGATATGACAGAGAGCTGTGGCCCCCCTGAAAAAAAAAATCAACACCCAAAATTGCAGTCTGGCTGTTGAATAAAATTTTCTGCCTTACAAGTCCAGTCTCTTGGCATCTTTGTTTTTCAGCATGCCACTGACTTGGCCCTGCCTGTCCCTTTCATTAATAGTGGATAAAACCAGTGATGCCACTGGAGGGTGTGTGTACAAATATTCAAACCCTTTTGCAGGGGACATAGTACTTCTTTTCCGCCTTCTTAGAAGTAGGCGGAACGGAAGAGGGGGTCTGCCACAGCGATTTGGCAATCTTAAGGACTCCTGGGTGGATGGGCAGCACGACCCAGGCCGGGGTGGAGAAGGCTATAACATTAAAGAAGTTGTTGTACTCCTCTATTTTTAATTTTAAATTGGTAGCCACCTTGTAAGGAGGGGCTGGTGCTCCTTGAAGTCGTTGGGGGACTGCCCGTCAGGGAGGGATCCACCACAGCTTCATCCAGAGACAACGACGACAATTCCACCGCCAGGGGGTTCCCCTTCCCTCTCTGGGGACAGCTCCTTGGGTGTTGGAGTCTGCTGCACTGCCCCCATGTCAGTTTCGGTACTGTGTTCCGACTCTGGTGCCGGTGGTGCCGGGAGTGGTTCATCTGAGGCAGCCAGGGATGACTGGTGGGAATACGGGACCAGCATTACTGGCATGCCCCACGGGTTCCAGTATGGCCACTGAGCAGGCAACTGTCCCTGCTGCCATATCGCCGCTGCAGGTGCCGTACCAGTCTTGCGTGTCGGCGGTGAATCACCCCTCCTTGGCGAGGGGTTGAACTCCTGGTCCGATATGGATCATTGCCCTTCCCACGACCAGGGAGGAGCCATAGAGGCCTGAGTCTGCTGACTGACCCTGGTCGGCAACTGGTGAGACAAGGGCAAGGGTCAGTACTGGGGAGGTGGAGACTGGTGCCGTTATAGAAAGCAATCCCACCCCGGTGGGGACCAACATCTGGGAGGCCATGTAGGCAAAGGTGACATGCGCTGCAGTGATATTTGGCAGGGGGATGGGGACCAGTTCCTTGATTCTGATGTCCCTTGCCTTGTAGGGGGAGAGTGCGGTGTCGGGGATGTGAGCCTTCTGATCAGAGACCGAGGGTGCGATGGCGGGTTCCTAGGCCATGGAGATGGGGATCTACGCCTGCAGTCCGGGGACCAACGATGCTCCACTGCCCTGTGAGGGGGTCCCATGACCAGTTTGCCATTAGGTGCTGGGGTCTTAGCTGAGTCTGGCTAAAGTCCAGCTAAAGTCCAGTTCAGTGGTTCCCAGTTTACAAGGAACCGGGTGATACTCTTGCCTGCTGGCATGATCAGAGACAGCTGCAGTTCATCTCTGGGTAACGAAGGTGTCCGGGTTCCGACGACAATGATGACATGTAGGGGCATGGTTGCTCCCTAAACAGCGAAGGAAACCAGGACTATCCTGCACCTTCCGCCACCCGGGAGGCTGTCACTGGTTGCATTTGATGGTGTACGTCCCTTTCGAGACCACAATGGCTTACAGAAGAATGGGACAGTGTCTGGTGTGGTCTTAGTTTCATAACAAAACTTGAGTGATTCCCCGGCGGCACTCTGCATGCAATTGGCAACGCTTTCCCGAGGCAACCCGAGGAGTTGCCGACAGCATAGAACTGGAAGAGATGCTGCATGGCCAGGGGTTTGCTCCCATTCCCATAGAATCCATGCATGTGGTACAGCAATTTTACTTCCTGCGCTCCAGCTGGCAAGCACCTCCAGAGGTTCAGAGGGATCACAGGTTCAGCAGAGGGCCTGGACAGCATCAGACTCCAGACACTTATGAACAGCAGGGTGCTGGTGCAATGGTGGGATGTCATGGCTCATGTTTGAGACCTCTGAGGGGGCAGAGAAGAGAGAACAAACTCCCACAATTCCCCTGTATATACTGGGAGAATTTGAGACTAATATTGCAGGGTGAACATGAAGCAGTGATCTACGGGAGGGTGGCCATAATAAGTCAAGGACTTCTCTGGCCTTTTCCTGCCTCAACATCAGGGTAGGCACTGACAAGCCCACTTGACACGTATTTTTCCAATGACCCCAAGCCGTTCCTTCTTGCTAGCTAAAAAGGGTGGCTGGTAGGCTGGAGAAGACAGTTACACTATTCCTTGAGGGTCAGTTGGTTTACTCTTCCACTCTTCGAGCTGTGAGGTATGAAACCATTTCTGCCAGGGTTTCCCATTTTTTTCCATTCAGGATTTCTACCTGATAAACACTGGGACTGGCCTGATTCACAGTAAAGCAGGGGCCATTCCAGGTGTGTGTCAGAGTGCTCCTTAGCTGAAAACCTTCTGTATGTTACTGGTTGGCCTAATTCCCATAGCAAAGGAGGTTTTCCCCAGCCTAGTTTTTTGTCCACGTTTTGCTGTACTATGCCTAGCTGTGCTGCCACTCACTTGTGTAAAGCAGCCATCGCCTCTACTAAGGTTGTACCCATTCATCTGTTCCCACCTTCCCTTCCTAGGCACTAGGCAGTTCCACGCCCAACCACCAACTTTCTGGCATGTGCATTGTCTTCCAGTCATAACTTCAAAAGGAGTGTACCCATGTATTGTCTTAGAGCCTCTTAGAGCCATTAAGATGATCGGTAGCTTTTCATCCCAATCCCTCCCTAAGCTCTTTACTTGTTTTCTCAAAGCTTCCTTTAGCGTGTGATTGGTTTGTTCAACTTGTCCAGAGGACTCAGGGTGTCCAGCTATGTGGAAATGTTGCTTAATGCCTAAAGCCTTACATAGCTCTTGCACTGATGATGATATTGAACAGAACAGGACCCAGAACTGATCCCGGTGGGACGCAACTTGATATGCTCTTCCAGCTTGACTGTGAACCACTGATAACTACTCTCTGGAAACGGTTTTCCAACCAGTTATACACTCACCTTATAGTAGCTCCATCTAGGTTGTATTTACCTTTGTTTATGAATAGGGCTTCGTGTCTAACATGGAGGTTGAGGAAGTCATGAATTCCATGACTTTCCATGGCCTCCGTGACTTCTGCTGTGGCTGGCATGGCTGACCCCAGGGCTGCCCAAGCAGCTGGCTCCAGGGACAGCCAAATGAGCGAGTGCTGGAGTGGCCCCAGGGATGGCTCCCGGCAGCGGTCCCCAGGGCAGCTGGCTGGAGCAGCTGGCAGTCGGCGGCCCCCAGCAATGCCCCCCCCGGAGACCCTGCCAGCAGCACCCCTTCCTGGTGCCCCACCAATGCTCCCTCCAGCAGCCCCCTGTCTCTACCTCACCCCAAAGAGGGGTCTGGGTGTGATGGTCTTATCAGGGGAGTATGGGGGACTGGTGCTTGGTGGGGTGGGGGTCTGGGTGCATCTAGCTGGGTGTCAGTGGCATGGGGATCTGGATGTGGGGGCTCAGGATGGTGCAGGAGGGTGGGGCCCATTAGGGTCGGGGTCTGAGTGCAGGGAGCTCAGTGGGGGTGGTCTGGGCATAGGGGCGGGGATCCAGAGGCAGGGGGTCTGGGTGCAAGGGGGCTACAGCTGCAGGGGTTGAGGTTCAGTGGTGTGAGGTTTGGGAATGAAGGGCTACGGAGGTTCTGGGTGTTTGGGGTGAGGCTTGGCAGGGGTGTCTGGGTATGGGAGGGTCCAGATGCATGGGGGTTTGGCGGCTGGGGGAGCAACTCCCTGTACACTGACCCCTCCCCCCACAGCTGAGGAGCAATGGGGGCAGGAAGCAGGGGAGGATGCTGAGCTTCCTGCAGCTGGGGGAGGTTTCTGGGGGTTGGTCTGACAGTGATTTACCATGCTGCCGGCTGCTCTGGGTGCCTGAAACAATGTACCTGCCCAGCTAGGGAGTGGTGCATAACTGCTCTTGCAGCTTCCCTTTGCTTCCCTGTCAATTTTCTGTGGGGAAGCAAAGAAATCTGCAAGGGACATGAATTCTGCGCACGTGCAGTGATGCAGAATTCCCCCAGGAGTAAGCAAAGGGCAGAGAAAATCCACTCAAAAATCACAGACAGTTCTCTGAATGGTCCCTTCTTTGGCTGCTTCTACCAGCTGGAATCCCTGACTAGTTCCTCACTGTGATTTATCACACACACACCCAAGGCCAAACGGCAGGAAGGGATGAGAGGCATCACCTGGCTCCTACTGCCCCCGCTCTCTCTCTCTCTCTCTCTGTGGGGGGAGGGGTTTGGGGCTCGCTGGGGAAGTGTGGCCCTGGCTGGGCCTTATTTTACCCCATCCCCTCAGTGCAGTAATCCTGCTTTGGCTGCTGCTTCTGCAGCTGCTTCTACTGGCTTGGGAACCACCAAGTTGTGTGAGTAATCTACTACTAAAAAATGAAGTCTGGTCAAAACAAACTGGGAAAATGTGCAGGTCACAACCTATTATCACATTATCTTAATTTATCTTAATCCCTTGTTATCTTACATTTTGCTTATTTTGACTGAAGACATACACAAACTGAAACCTCACCAGTGTTTCCACAAAAGTTTCAGAGTTGAGAGATTCCTTTCTGTTTACATATAGTGTAAGACAGCAATCCTTAATACTGCATGTTTTTTATAGTTAATTTTTGACTTGTTCCTGAATTCCTACTTAAAGAGTTCTGTAACTGTTCTCACTCATGAAGAGCAAGTAGGCTACCAAGAAGTTAGAATTTATCTCTTTTTTATCACTAGCACTGAGCAAAATCAACAGCTTATTTCACTAAAAGTTCTCATCCTTTTGAAATAATCTAAATAAAATTCCTGTGACGTAGCAGCTATTCTGTATATCTGAAGTGAATCTCCACAGAACACTTTCTGTTTGGCATTTTTATAGTTTTTCTAAATAATATTAATCTCCATATCTCCTTCCCAAAGAAGCAGTATTACTTGTTTATTAAAACAAATTCTTACTACACTTTTAAATATTGTTTTGGACTAGAGAACATACTTACAGCTAAAGACGCGATGTGCTCCTAAACTCAATTCAGCCTAGCAATTCTTTCTGTTCCTATTTTTATCCTTAATTTTGCTTTGTGTTTTGAGAAATTGGTCATATTAATGCATTATCTTAGTGACATCATATATTGTGCACTAGGTTAATGGGACAAAATCCATGTGGGATGGCATTAGAAAATGAATTGTTCACTCCACTAAGATGACAGAGTGCAAAAGTCATCCTCTGTGGAAAAAGTTCTCCCAAAAGCAACAATCTTACAGAAGCACAATATATTTTTCCACTACATCTAACAAATAAATATTGTTTATGGGGGCTTAGCATATAATGTACATTTAATGCATATATTCCAGGATCACACTTGAAGTCTAACATGTGGTTTGGACTAATACCAGAAAATTTGCGTGCAAGGAAGAAAAAGAAAAGAAAACCCCAGAAGAATGAGAAATCGCACAAGCTAAATTGTCTTCCCTCTTTCTGAAAGGAAGATTCTTCCGGAGCTAAGATTAAGCTCCCTGGAAGACATATTTGCTTTTTGTGCTGTACCAAACCTAAGGGGGGGAAATATACATGTTTGGCTGTAAATCCATGTCCTTTATCCTGCTTGTGTGACTATGAGCAGCATTCCCCAGTCTAAAATATAGGAGAGGGAGAGGGAAAGCACGATTTTTAGTCTGGCAGAAAACTCAAAAATGTGAAGGTTAGCAGAAAGAGCAGGACAGAAAATTTGTACTTTATTTTTCACATTTATTTAATGGTCTAAAATTTTGCTCACAAGTTGGAAGATTTGCGACCGCTGAAACTAATTTGACAACCTATAGGATAAGTTCTCCTAGCTCATCACCCTAATATACTGCAGACTTTCTAAAGAAAAACTTTACAAGCTCCAGACTATTTGGCACCAAATGAATAGAAAAACACAAATCCTTGGTTTGCTTTTCTGAGGGACCTCCATGATAAGTATGTTACACAGGAAACAATTCTCCCGTCCAGAGTTGCTTTGCATCTAGGGTGATTTTCCAAACAGCAATTTCTAGCAGGCCAGCATGTAATGCAGTAACTCAGGAACACAGCACTAGCTGCCAAGTACGGCTAATTCTGGGATACATTACAAATATTGAGTAATAACTGGGATTTATAAGGACCCTCCATCATCACCCTCAGCTGTTTTTCTTTTCAAATATGGATAGCCATTGTCATCTTGCCCAGATCAATTTATAGTGTCCTTTGCAATTTCACTGCTTCCCTCTTTTCTCCATACTGAAGGGATGAGTTTAAATCACTACCCCGAGAGTATCCAAATGTGTTCAAATCTGCTATGCAACTGCAGGTCTTCTAGTTCTAAAAGTTATAAGCATTCACTTCATCAGGGCCAGAGTTGCACCTTCAACATAATTAGGAAGTATCTCGGTTTCAGACCTATGTAAAACTGATACCTGGGGCTCTGGTCATACTTTTTGGCAGCATTACTGTCTTGATTTGGCTTCTATATCCAATATCCAATTCAGAAGAACAGTCCTGCATTCTTGGCTGAAATACTTCTCCTCAAACCCAACACCAAAGTGTGGCAAGATCTGGGTCGGTAATACTTTAAGAAGAAAAAGGTTGTTTACTGGTAACCATGGTGTTTTGATGCATTGCTTGCTCAGATATCCTCCCCCTCCTTTTGGAGGTTTTCCTCAGATCTGAAGTAGAGGACTAGGAGCATTTAGGGGCTGCAGTTCCCCATATGTAGTTACGTCTGAAATTTGAGTCCATAAAGGTGCATACACAACCACTAATGCCACAGCTTTCCACAGGGTTCTGAGCTTCCCCACAGAAAATTGACAGGGAAGCAAATGGAAGCTGCAAGAGCAGTTATGCACCACTCCCTAGCTGGGCAGGTACATTGTTTCAGAGAGAGGCACGTGTTTCCCCAAGAGTGTCGCTCTGCACAGACAATCAAGAGAACAACAAGTAAAGGATCTTTTCTAGTGCTGCCAGTGATGTGTAGTGGGCTCTTATTGCTGGAAATTTCCACTACACAGTAGTATTGATTGTGTGGAATCATTTGGAGTTTTACACCAGTTTGAGAGGAACTTCCTCAGCCTTTGCTCCTTTTCTGACCATGTGCACTTTCTATCTTTTTCCAGTTTTAATTCTGCTCTTTGCCCACTTTCCTCCAAGTGACTCTCAGGGAGCTATGTAGATGTAGCATTACTGAAACAGCTGTGCCGCTGTAAGATCGCACGTGTAGCCATGTTATGACGACAGGAGGGAGCTCTCCTGTCAGCATAATAAAACCAGCTCAGTGCGTGATGGTAGCTTTGTTGGCTCCCACTGACATAATGCTGTGCACATAAGAGTTGCTGGCATAAGCGCTCATGCTGCCTGGGGGAGTGGGAGGAGGGGTGTTTTTTCACACTCTGAGCCACAGAAGTTTTGCCAGTGTTAGTACCAGTGTAGACATGGCCTTTGTGTGAAGTGATCTGATACCACAGAATTAGATTCTGCACTAGCCATTTAATTTAAATGCTTTACTTACTGATATTCATTGACTTGTGCGAGGTGCTGTTGCAACATGGGACTGCTCTTGTCCCAGTGCTAGGGGTTACTACTTGGGTGCTGCTTTAAATAGTATTTCTGATGGCTTATAAAACCATCATCATCATCAACAGATAACTAGGCTACTTACTGAATCACCGGGGTGAAAGTAAAATTGAACTTTTACTGGTATGGGGCCAGCTCCAGCCCCGCCCCCCCCCCCCCCCGCCAAGGGGCAGGGCCTCTGGCAGAAGGGGCAGGGCTGGGGGCAGCATTAGCCTAACTGCACTGCCTGGCCCATGCCACCTGGGGTTCTTTTAAATCGCCGGCCCTGGGGCAGCTGCTCCTTTTGCCCCCCACCGGCGGCGGCCCGAGACAAAAACGTAAAAGCACTGCCATGGCAGCGCTTTAAGCAGGGTCCTGCACTTTAAAGTCAGCTGCACAGGCTGGTACCGGCAGCCACTTTCTACCGGTACACCGTACCGGCCCGTAACGCCTTACTTTCACCCCTGTGAGTCACAGAACTGACTCTGCTGCTCACAAGCTAAGGTCAACTGATGATACTACCTGAATTTTGTATCAGCTCCTAAAGGTGTCACATAAGACAATTATCTTTTTGATGGGATTTTTCAAAGGGGCCTAAGGCAATTAGGGCCTCACTTCTGGAGTCTAATGCCAGCCCTTAGCCATTATATGCCTACTCTATGGGAACTCAAAAATAGACAGCAAGAATTCCTCTAAAGTACCACCCTCTTGATTCTCTCAATTTCGCATTTGTTTTCATTGACTTTTAACATGGTCAAGCTGTATTTAACTCATCAACTTAATTTTAATGTCAGCATAATGTTCCTTAAGAAGTCCTGTTATGATAAGGTGCAAAACATTTAAAGAGCGTGTGTGAACATGTGTGTATATATGCTCCATTGATTTCAATATGGCTGCTCACGTGAGAATCAGACATTTTCTTTACCATTGTTCAAGAAGCTGAACAGAGCACCACTATATTTCAGAGGGCATTTTCAATCTAACTCTTATTAGTTATGCTGCTACATGCGGCGGGGGGGGGAAGAAGTTTTTTGTTGCAGGTGTTTTATAATGAAAAAAGAAATGCAGTTGTAGCAAAATTGCTTGACACTTGTTAAGTGTGAATTATGTGAAGCAGTCTGAATGCTGTCATATTAGTAGAAAATATACAGCTGAAATCAACAAAGAAGCAAAATAAATGCAGTTTATTCCAAAGTTTCCAGTCTACTTCATGGTTTCAAAAATAAATGTGTTAATTCTGTACCAATATGAAATTTAAATGCAACCCTACGAATGTATGTGTTCCATTATGTTAAATAGTTGCCATATTCCATCCTAGGGAGCTGTACTTTACAGATGAAGTGATTGCTGCACTTGAGAACAGTGCTATAGAGTACCACGCACTGAAATATCATCCTGACCTTGTCCATACACTCAGCTATTAAAAAGAAAATAAATCCCTGTTTTTGGCATTTGCTAGAAAACAAAAATCACACGTTTAGCCCTCCATGTGCTACTATTTGTGCCTGCAATTCATCCAGGTACAAAAAAAACGCACCCACAAGATCAGTGGATGCAAATAGTACCCATAACAAAAAGGAGAGCAGAGTTATTTTAAATTGTAGGACACAATATTTTATTTCACTGATTTCCTTTTGATTGGTAACGTTGATTTTATTAAAATAAAAATAGTCATACAATGAACATTTCAACCTGGGTCTGGGTGAAATGAAGAGAGAAAAATGAGAAGATAGTAAGTAAGAAAATTACTTAGCAGTTACACTGTTGATCTGCAGAGTGCAAGAAATAAGTACAAGTGCAAAATATATTAATGAATTTAGTGTCAGAACATACCTGAAGAAGGTATTGCTTATCCCTATTTTTAAGATGGCCAAAGTAAAGCTGCCGTTAAGGAATTTTCACAAGGATTCACAGTGAGTCAGTATCAGAGGCAAGAAAGTATCTCAAGAGCCTGGCTCTCTGCCCCAGACCAAGGTGCCTCCCAGTCATGCATACTGTCAATACTATGTCACATACCATTAGATCCATTAGAGAAAGTTTTCATTTTCTAAGAGAACTACACTGAAAATTAAGGTAATTCCCAGATCTACACATTGAATGTCCCATTAATTAAACTAGGTTCACCGGGGGAAGGAGACCAAAGCCCTGAGGTAAGTGGGGAAGTGGGATACTAGGAGGAAGCACAAGCAGGACAGTGCAAGAGGGGAGGGCTCCTGCCTCATACTGAGAAAGCAAGACGATCGTGTTATCTTAAGTGCCTATACACAAATGCAAGAAGCCTGGGAAACAAGCAGGGAGATCTGGAAGTCCTGGCACAGTCAAGGAATTATGATGTGATTGGAATAACAGAGACTTGGTGGGATAACTCACATGACTGGAGTACTGTTGTGGATGGATATAAACTGTTCAGGAAGAACAGGCAAGGCAGAAAAGGTGGGGGAGTTGCATTGTATGTAAGAGAGCAGTATGACCCTCAGAGCTCCAGTATGAAACTGAAGAAAAACCTGAGAGTCTCTGGATTAAGTTTAGAAGTGTGAGCAACACGGGTGATGTTGTGTGGGAGTCTGCTATAAACCACCAGAGCAGGGGGATGAGGTTTCTTCAGGCAACTTCAGAAGTTACTAGATCACAAGCCCTGGTTCTCATGGGGGACATCAATCACCCCAATATCTGCTGGGAGAGCAATACAGCAGTTCACAGACAATCCAGGAAGTTTTTGGAAAGTGTAAGGGACAATTTCCTGGTGCAAGTGCTGGAGGAACCAACTAGGGGCAGAGCTCTTCTTGACCTGCTGCTCACAAACAAGGAAGAATTAGTAGGGGAAGCAAAAGTGGATGGGAACGTGGGAGACAGTGACCATGAGATGGTCAAGTTCAGGATCCTGACATAAGGAAGAAAGGAAAGCAGCAGAATACGGACCCTGGACTTCAGAAAAGCAGACTTTGACTCCCTCAGGGAACTGATGGGCAGGATACCCTGGGAGAATAACAAGAGGGGGAAAGGAGTCCAGGAGAGCTGGCTGTATTTTAAAGAATCCTTACTGAGGTTGCAGGAAGAAACCATCCTGATGTGTAGAAAGAATAGTAAATATGGGAGGCGACCCACTTGGCTTAACAGTGGAATCCTTGCTGATCTTAAACACAAAAAAGAAGCTTACAAGAAGTATAAAATTGGACAAATGACCAGGGAGGAGTATAAAAATATTGCTCAGGCATCCAGGAGTGAAATCAGGAAGGCCAAATCACACTTGGAGTTGCAGCTAGCAAGGGATGTCAAGAGTAACTAGGGTTTCTTCAGGTATGTTAGCAACAAAAACAAGGTCAAGGAAAGTGTGGGCCCCTTACTGAATGGGGGAGGCAACCTAGTGACAGATTTCTGGAATAGCCTTCCAAGGGAAGCAGTGGGGGTAAAAGACCTATCTGGCTTCAAGATTAAACTCGGTAAGTTTATGGAGGAGATGGTATGATGGGATAACATGATTTTGGCAATTAATTGATCTTTAACTATTCATGGTAAATAGGCCCAATGGCCTGTGATGGGATGTTACATGGGGTGGGATCTGAGTTACTACAGAGAATTCTTTCCTGGGTATCTGGTTGGTGAATCTTGCCCACATGCTCAGGGTTCAGCTGACTGCCACATTTGGGGTCGGGAAGGAATTTTCCTCCAGGACAGACTCGAAGAGGCCCTGGGGATTTTTCGCCTTCCTCTGTAGCATGGGACATGGGTCACTTGCTGGAGGATTCTCTGGACCTTGAAGTCTTTAAACCATTATTTGAGGACTTCAATAGCTCAGACATAGGTGAGAGGTTTATTGCAGACATGGGTGGATGAGATTCTGTGGCCTGCATTGTGCAGGAGGTCAGACTAGGTGATTATAATGGTCCCCTCTGATCTTAATATCTATGAGTCTATGAGGATATGGAAAAAGCTAATGTATTCAATGCTTTTTTTGCCTCTGTCTTCACGAACAAGGTCAGCTCCCAGACTACTGCACTAGGCAGCCCAGCATGGGGAGGAGGTGACCAGCCCTCTGTGGAGAAAGAAGTGGTTCGGGACTATTTTAAAAAGCTGAACGAGCACAAGTCCATGGGGCCGGATGTGCTGCATCCGAGAGTGCTAAAGGAGTTGGCGGATGTGATTGCAGAGCCATTGGCCATTATCTTTGAAAACTCATAGTGATCGGGGAGGTCCCGGATGACTGGAGAAAGGCTAATGTAGTGCCCATCTTTAAAACAGGGGAGAAGGAGAATCCGGGGAACTACAGGCCAATCAGCCTCACCTCAGTCCCTGGAAAAATCATGGAGCAGGTCCTCAAGGAATCAATTCTGAAGCACTTCGAGGAGAGGAAAGTGATCAGGAACAGTCAGCATGGATTCACCAAGGGCAAGTCATGCCTGACTAATCTAATTGCCTTTTATGATGAGATAACTGGCTCTGTGGATGAGGGACGTGTTATTAATAACAGTGGACGTGTTATTCCTTGACTTTAGCAAAGCTTTCGATATGGTCTCCCACAGTATTCTTGCCAGCAAGTTAAAGAAAGTATGGGCTGGATGAATGGACTATAAGGGGGATAGAAAGCTGGCTAGATCATCAGGCTCAACAGGTAGTGATCAATGGCTCCATATCTAGTTGGCAGCCGGTATCAAGCGGAGTGTCCCAAGGATCAGTCCCGGGGCCGGTTTTGTTCAATATCTTCATTAATGATCTGGAGGATGGCGTGGACTGCACCCTCAGCAAGTTTGCAGATGACACTAAACTGGGAGGAGTGGTAGATACGCTGGAGGGTAGGGATTGGATACAGAGAGACCCAGACAAATTAAAGGATTGGGCCAAAAGAAATCTGATGACGTTCAACAAGGACAAGTGCAAAGTCCTTCACTTAGGATGGAAGAATCCCATGCACTGCTTCAGACTAGGGACCGAGCGGCTAGGCAGCAGTTCTGCAGAAAAGGACCTAGGGGTTACAGTGGAGGAGAAGCTGGATATGAGTCAACAGTGTGCCCTTGTTGCCAAGAAGGCTAACTGCATTTTGGGCTGTATAAGTAGGAGCACTGCCAGCAGATCAAGGGACATGATCATCCCCCTCTATTCAGCATTGGTGAGGCCTCATCTGGAGTACTGTGTCCAGTTTTGGGTCCCACACTACAAGAAGGATGTGGAAAAATTGGAAAGAATCCAGCGGAGGCCAACAAAAATTATTAGGGGGCTGAGACACATGACCTATGAGGAGAGGCTGAGGGAACTGGGATTATTTAGTCTGCGGAAGAGAAGAATGAGGGGGGATTTGATAGCTGCTTTCAATTACCTAAAAGGGGGTTCCAAAGAGGATGGATCTGGACTGTTCTCAGTGGTAGCAGATGACAGAACAAGGAGTAATGGTCTCAAGTTGCAGTGGGGGAGGTTTAGGTTGGATAATAGGAAAAACTTTTTCACTAGGAGGATGGTGAAGCACTGGAATGAGTTACTTAGGGAGGTGGTGGAATCTCCTTCCTTAGAGGTTTTTAAGGTCAGGCTTGACAAAGCCCTGGCTGGGATGATTTAGTTGGTGATTGGTCCTGCTTTAAGCAGGGTGTTGGACTAGATGACCTCTTGAGGTCCCTTCCAACCCTGATATTCTATGAACTAAGCCATCAGGGTAAATATTTACTTTTAGGCTATTTTAAAACCTGATGAGATTTCAAGTGGATAGTGTCCCTTTAAGCCAGTCTTGGTCCTGGCTAGTATAGGGAGGAGGAACTGTGTAATCTATCCTCTACTTCATGAATCCAGGTGACTGGGGCAGAGGACTAGAGGAATGCACACTTCTCTGCTTCTATGAACAGAAGGAAATTGCAACCATACTTGCGGCTGGTTTGCACTTACTGTCAATTGCAGCTGTTAGCTAGCTTGATGGACCAGTCCTAGGGGATGTGGACTGTGGGCTGTCATACTTGATAGGTCTCCCTCTGTTCTGACATCATTCTGAGAGCAGTGGAATGATATTGTCCTGTAGCGTGAATAGGGATGATAAAAGAGGTTCCCCACACCCTTTTTCTCCACTATCCACAAATCATCACCGATGCAGTGGAGGAAATGATTGAGCTCTTGTGTATGAACAAGGATACTCTCACTCATGTTTATGTTTAGAGAACCTCAAGTTTGCAGGACATACAGATGTACAAATCCTTATTTTCTCCATTTGCCATGATGATAGTGCTAATCTTGTGATTTCAAATCTCAGTCCAATTCCCTGCAGTTAACTCTGAAATGTGAATCTATGATTAAACCTAACAGAACATCTAGGTATCGGTGACTGCTACATCTATCTGTTGAACCCTCCTGACAATTACAAACTAACAGCTACATGTGGTCGCTACAGCAAAAATTAGCTCACTATCCAGTGGCTATAATTATATTTAGACAGGTTCCTGCTGAAAGATCTACAATACAGAAAATGAAAATCCAACGCTTGGACCGTGTCCCCAGATCTGATCCTGTGGTGTCCTGAGGTTGTTTTTTTTTAATCACAATGTAGAAAGTTAAACCGACAAGGAACATCTACTCACTGCATCAATCAAAATATAAAAGACAGGTCAGATGGTTTATATAACTGGCATGTGCAGCTCAAAGCGGTGCCACTAAACTCTGTCTGAAATATGACTTATTTTAGTGACACTGTTTCTGAGCTACCAACCATCTTACCCCTTGGAAGGCTGAGGTGGGAGTATATACTGCACTCAAGTTACGTATACTTGACTGAGCTCCTGATCCCTCCGTCTCCTCCCTGCTCCACTTTATCAAACAGCTATATACTCCTTTACTACCCCAGAAAAGTGCCACAATCTGATCTTTCCCTGCCAGTTGCTTATTCTGCCCTGCTACCATTCAGCTTGTGCTACCCACTGTCTTGCCTCCCAGCTGCCAGATCTTGACCTCTTCTGACTGATGAAAAACCCACCCCCCAAGTCATTGGTCCCTCCTTCAACCATCCCAAACAAGGTTCCCCAGCCCCATGCACCTAACAGAAGCCTAACTGACCGTGTCAGCCAGTGTCCAGAATGCAATAATGTACCTTGACATTACCTCACGCCTAAGAGTTATAAGTGACAAGCTGAAATATTACTACTTTTTTTACACTTGTATTTTACTCAGTTATTTGTGTTATTTTGAAACTGATATTTGTTTCCTCACTGTTCCCCCGCTCCCAGGCTATCTGAAAAAAAAATTCTTTATAAGAGAACAGAAGGATTTTCTTTTCAGTGTTTTTTTGAACTTCTTTCTTAAGGCCCCAGCAATATAAGCATGGTCATACTGGCTCAGAGCAATGCTCCATCTAGCCCACTACCTTGCCTCTGACAGTGGCCAGTGCCAGATATTTCATAGGTAAGGTTACGCTTTAGTCACGGGTATTTTTAGTAAAAATCATGGACAGGTCACAGACAATAAACAACAATTCATGGCCTATGATCTGTCCATGACTTCTACCCCTAACTAAATCTTGAGGAGTGGAGGGTCACTGCTGGGGGGGCTTCCCAGGGGGCTGATGCTGACAGAGGGGTGTCTGGGGGTTGGGGGCGTGGCCCAGGGCCAGCTCCCAGGGTCACCTGAGCAGTGGGGGTCTGGCTGGCCCAAGGGCCTCTCCACCTGCCGATGCCACCCGCCTGCTACTGCTCTGGCCATCCCCAGGACCACTTCTCAGGCAGTCCTGGGGCCAGCTGCACCTGCGGCTGCTCAGGCGGTCCTGGGGCCAGCTGAACCATCCGCTGCTTGGGCAATCCCTGGGGCCAGCCGCCTGGGGCTACCCGAGCAGTGGCTGGTGCAGGTGGCTGCGTGGCCGCCTGAGCAGCTGGCTACAGAACCAACTGCTTAAGCAGCCCTGGGGTAAGCCAATCTGGCCACCACAGAAGTCACAGAAAATAATGGAATCCATGACTTCTGCGACCTCCATGACAAACACGGAATCCTATTCATAGGACATGAACAAAACAGGGCAATGTTGAGTGATCCTTCCTCTGTCATCCAGGCCCAGCTTTTGGCAGTCAGAAGTTTAGGGTTACCCAGAGCATGATGTTGCATCCCTGATCATGATGATGCATCCCATCTTAGCTACTAACCATCGATGGACCTATCCTCCATGAATGTATCTAATTCTTTTTATAACCCAGTTATATTTTTGGCCTTCCCAACATTACATGGCAATGAGTTCCACAGGGTAACAGTGTTTTATGTGCAGAAGTACTTCCTTATGTTTGCTGTAAACCTGCTGCCTATTAATTTCATTGGGTGACTCTTATTTCTTCCATTATGTGCAGGCGTAAATAACATTTCCCTAGTCACTTTCTCCACACCATTCATGACTGTGTAGATCTCTATCATATCCCCCCTTAGTTGTTTCCTTTGTAAGATGAACAGTCCCAGACTTTTTAATCTCTCCTTGTATGGAAGCTATTCCACACCCCTAATCATTTTTGTTGCCATTCTCTGCACTTTTTCCAATTTTAATATAGCTTTGGTCACCCCATCTCAGAAAAGTTGCACACAGTATTCAAGGTATGGATGTAACAAATGTATATAGTGGCATTTTGAAATTATGTATCCCTTTCCTGATGGTTCCCAACAGTCTTAGTGTTTTTGGCCGCTCCTGCACACCAAGCAGAGAATTATCGACGACTCTAACAGCTGTTTCTTAAGTGGTATCAACTAATTTATACCCCCAATATTTTATATGTCTAGCAGGGATTATGTTTTCTAAGGTGCATTACTTCGCATTTAGCAGCCTTGAATATCATCTGCCATTTTGTTGTTCAGTCATCCAGTTTAGTAAGATCCCTTTGTAACTCTTCGCAGTCACCTTTGGACTTAACTATTGTGAGTAATGTTGTATCATCAGCAAAATTTGCCACTTCATTGCTTTATCCCCACTTTCCAGATCATTTATGAGTTCGTTGGGAGACCCTGCTATTTACCTCTGACCACTGTGAAAACCAGGGTGGATAAAAATCAATGATTTTTTTTAAAACCCCCAAAAATCAGATTTTTTAATTTAAATAGGATTTTTTTGATAAAATGCTTTTTGAGGAAAAAAACCTATTTAAAGATAAAGATATATTATAGCTCAAAGAGATCTCATCATGGAATAAGGATTATAAATTCTAATTCTATAGTATGAGACAATATATTCATGTAATGTTTAAGAAAAGTTTTGTAAATGAGTTCTAATAGTTCATGAATTAGGGACCCAATCTTAAGGGATTCCAGGGGCTTCTGTGTAGATTATTTAGGTTAATCTTTCTATCTACCCACTGGGACTCAGTGCTCAGTCTAGAAGATACCATCAGAGATGCTTAGTTTTGCAGTTCTCAAACTGTGGATGTGTGTCTCCAAAGGTAACAGCAAAAATGTTTTTAAATAAATAAATAATATATAGAGGTGAGAAATAACAGTCACCTCTATTGTCCCTCTGCAAATTTGTGTACACAGAGTCAATCCCTTACCTCTCTCTAAAAGTGCAAAGTTTCAGAAAGTTCAATGAATGGAAGATTGTTGGGGGCAGAATAGATCTGGACAAGGAGAAGAAGTCTGGAGATAAATGTGAGAAGGGAAGGTCATATGCTTTTTTGTTAAAATATTATATGTTTGCTGTTGAAGAAAAAAATCCAGAATACTTAACATTGTTGCTTTAATTAAATAAAACAATTTAAATGTCTGTCTGGTGATATTCTCCTCCTAATACATCATGACAAGTAAATCCTCCAAATATTAATGATTAACCTGTTGAATTGGAGATTGTTCACCTCCCAATGACTTCATAAATATCTGCTTCAATTACCCTTGGTAAATGAAATAACCAAACAATCATTCATTTTCTGATATAGCAGTAAAACTAATCTGAAAAGATTTCAAAATAAGTCACTGTTTAAAAATGTATAGTGTGTACCTTCTAAAAATGAAACCTACATCTATATCTGAGTTGTGAAGAATATGTATTAAGATTATAACAACCAACAAGAATGCACTTTTATGTAGAAAACCATGATTAAATAGAGTCTTCTTGACTAGTGATTTAAATCATGATTTAAATCAAATCCATCCTGGTGAAAACTGACCATTTATTCCTCCCCTTTGTTTCCTATTTTTTAACCACTTACTGATCCATGGGAGGATTTTCCATCTTATCCCATGACAGCTTAGGTTGCTTAAGAGTCTTTGGTGCAGGACCCTGACAAAGGCTTTCTGGAAGTCCAAGTACACTATATCCAGTGGGTCACCCTTGTCCACATGCTTATAATGTCAATAGCAATGGGAAGGTTCCAAGTCAAAAGCTGCTGCAAAGCCAACAGAGCACACACTTGTGCAAATTATTTTTTGGGTAGATCCTAGACAGATGGCACTGTTTGTTTTCTACATATCTTAGTAACAGAGGTAAGGATTTTAAATATGTCTTATAAAAGGTACTGAACACTAAATAGGGTTGAAATGCTCTTAACTTTCTGAAACAAATTCTTTTAGGGCTGAAATTATCCTTGCTTAATCTCACCCAAGCAATTAACTTTTCTGGGAAAACATGAGCAAAATTGGCTCAGTATTTATGTAAGAACAGAAAAAGCACTCTTCGTATGTTCCAAAAAGAAATTTTGCATGTGCAAACTCAAGAGTTGCTAAAAGGATATTTCCCCACACATACTTTGCTTATTTTGTAGATCTCATTAACATTTAAGGAATAGGCTACTTTTGAATTAAATTTCATAGGTTGTTTTAAATTTACAAATATTTAAAGTGTTTTTCATGAATGTAACAGACCTTGCTCTAAGGAGTTTTTTTATTTTATTTTATGTTTTGTACTGTCATAGGGTACATCTGCACTGGACCTAGGGCTGTAATTTCCAACTCGGTAAGACATACCTGCATCTGCTCTGATTGAGCTAGTATGTTAAAAATAGCAGTGTAGCCACAGTGGCGCAAGCAGTCGGATAGGCTAGCCACACTGCATATGATCCCATCTGAAATCTTTCATATGTATTCAGGTTACTAACCCATCCTGCCATTTGTGCTTGTGGCTATACTGCTATTTTTAGCTTGCTTGCTCAATCAGATCTAGTGCGGGTAAGTTTACCCAAGCTGGAAAGTACACCACAAACTCTGGTGTAGATATACTCACAAGACTTCACTCCTGCAGACTTAGCAGCACTAAAAGGCATGATTGCCTTTCCTGTATCCCTCTATCTTCCTAAAGGCTCCCCTTTTGCTCTACCAGCCATGGTCATGGGCTGCTGTTGTCATCAGAAAATGGTAGAGTCACAGAAAGGATGTAAGGAAAAAGGAAAACATCCTTATAGCAACTCTCTCCCTCTCTGCTTCACTGAAGAGCTTCTGCCTAGAACCTTCTGGAGACTTCTTCCTGCCTGGCGTCTCATTACAGCTAAAAAGAAACAGCACATTACTCTCACAACTGGGTGCTAAGGGCCCTTAGTTGTAGGTATGACCAACGTTATATAGTGTATTAACAAATACAATATAATAGCCTGTTAAGAAAGACAACTGTTGAGTCATATATACATGAGGGCATGGGCCTAGTGGTTCAGATTGAGACGTCAAATTTAACTGCATTTAATAACTTCTAGGTGTTTGATCACCCAAAGTTAATGTTGCATTAATGCTTTTTTTTTTTGCATTATAAACATTTAAAGGTGATAGATATTTAGAATGAGTAAAATCTGCCAAACAGATTTGCAAGTCAAGCTGTGAGCTTAAATTGTTGGTATTTCTTTAATGATATAAATACATCAATGTTTATACTGAGCCTAAAAAAGCATGTTCTAAAAATATTTTCCAGCACATCTAATTCATATTAAATACAACTTGAGCCCCTCACACACTAAGTATGGAGGAAAATAATGCATTTGATTATGAGATACTTGAGAAAATATATTCTTTTATGCTGGTAACTTACATTTCTGGAATATATGAAAAAGTAAGGTATTTTAGCCCAAAAATGAAAATCTAAAACAGAGCTCAACAAAGAGTAAAAACATCAAAAATAAAAACATCACCCACTTTGTATCAAATTATGCTCTCTATGGTTGTAATTCAACCTGCAAGATGCAAAAATGTTTCCATTCAAGGTTTGTTTAAATTTATTTATTTTTTATTGGGGAAAAAATCATCTGGGACTAATTTAAATTCTTCAAGCAATATTGGTCTTGATAAGTCAACTTATCGAGCACTTTGTATGGAGCAAACTCAACCATGCTGTATTTGGCAAAGTGTAATTATCACATAGATTACAAAACGAAGAAAGAGAACTAAGGTCTGGCATGTGAGACTGTCAAATTCTCTGTTTCAGTTATTAACCTCTTCTCTGGTGTACCACAAACAATACTGAAACTTTTAGGGCCAAATTCTGAGATGCTTGATCCTCACTCAGGAAAATTCTCTCTGACTTCAAGGGTATGTCACCTGAGTGAGAACTAGGGGTATGTCTACACTTCGAGCTGGGGGTGTGATTCCCAACTCAGGGAGACATACCCGCACTTCCCCTCATCAAGCTAGCACAATAACAATAAAATGCTCGCCTCCACCCAAATGTGTGCCCATCAGAGATACTAGGTATGGTGGCTAACGCCTACCATTGCTGGTGCTGCTGCAGCCACGCTCTATGTTTCGCGTGATAGTTTAATCAAATCTCTTAAGGCTGGGTATCACATCTCCAGCTCAAAGAGCAGACATGCCTTCTCTCTGAATTACTTGGATGAAGAGGGAAAGAAGGTAGAAGGGCAAGCAGCTGTATTTTGAACTTGGATGACGCGATGAACCTTTTATGTCTGCTAAATGGTTCTCTTAGGCATCATAGATTAATCCTTATTTTGAAACTGGCAACTAGCGAACATAGAATCATAGAATATCAGGGTTGGAAGGGACCCCTGAAGGTCATCTAGTCCAACCCCCTGCTCAAAGCAAGACCAATCCCCAACTAAATCATCCCAGCCAGGGCTTTGTCAAGCCTGACCTTAAAAATATCTAAGGAAGGAGATTCCACCACCTCCCTAGGTAACGCATTCCAGTGTTTCACCACCCTCCTAGTGAAAAAGTTTTTCCTAATATCCAACCTAAACCTCCCCCACTGTAACTTGAGACCATTACTCCTTGTTCTGTCATCTGCTACCACTGAGAACGGTCTAGATCCATCCTCTTTGGAACCCTCTTTCAGGTAGTTGAAAGCAGCTATCAGATCCCCCCTCATTCTTCTCTTCTGCAGACTAAACAATCCCAGTTCCCTCAGCCTCTCCTCATAAGTCATGAGTTTCAGTCCCCTAATCATTTTTGTTGCCCTCCGCTGGACTCTTTCCGATTTTTCCACATCCTTCTTGTAGTGTGGGGCCCAAAACTGGACACAGTACTCCAGATGAGGCCTCACCGATGTCGAATAGAGGGGAACGATTACGTCCCTCGATCTGCTGGCAATGCCCCTACATATATATCCCAAAATGCCATTGGCCTTCTTGGCAACAAGGGCACACTGTTGACTCATATCCAGCTTCTCCTCCACTGTAACCCCTAGGTCCTTTTCCGCAGAACTGCTGCCGAGCCATTCGGTCCCTAGTATATAGCAGTGCATGGGATTCTTCCATCCTAAGTGCAGGACTCTGCACTTGTCCTTGTTGAACTTCATCAGACTTCTTTTGGCCCAATCCTCTAATTTATCTAGGGCCCTCTGTATCCTACCCCTACCCTCCAGCGTATCTACCTCTCCTCCCAGTTTAGTGTCATCTGCAAACTTCCTGAGGGTGCAGTCCACGCCATCCTCCAGATCATTTTTGAAGATATTGAACAAAACCAGCCCCAGGACCGACCCTTGGGGCACTCCACTTGATACCGGCTGCCAACTAGACATGGAGCCATTGATCACTACCCGTTGAGCCCGACAATCTAGCCAACTTTCTATCCACCTTATAGTCCATTCATCCAGCCCATACTTCTTTAACTTGCTGGCAAGAATACTGTGGGAGACCGTGTCAAAAGCTTTGCTAAAGTCAAGGAACAACACGTCCACCGCTTTCCCCTCATCCACAGAGTCAGTTATCTCGTCATAGAAGGCAATTAGCATCAGCAATACAATATATGTAATCTGATTAGAGGGCTGGAATCCAGGAGCTACTCTTGAATACCAATCCCAGCACGGACTAGGGCTCTCTGTGACCTCAGGTAAATCAGTTTACCAGTTCCCCATCTGTAAAACGCGGATAATTCTTATTTACCTATCTCACCAGAGTATTATAAGGACTATCTGCACACCACTTTGGTGATGCAATTAGCTTTATAAATGCTAAATATTATTTTATTGGAAGTGTCAGTTTTCTAGGAGCTAATGGGAAAGTCTAAAAAAAAGTCTCAGTGAGGTAACAGATTACAGAATGGTATGTTATTTCTACAGCTGTACTACATTTAGCCCCTTCGCTCAAAGATTCTAGGTATGTAGGTTGCTGTTTTTATTGATCCTTTTTGCAGTGGGAAAAATAAAGTTAATACATATTTACTTTGCTCTATTGCTAGTCTCTCACATTTTATAGGAAGCAGTATATGTGTGGTATCTCTTGTCACAGAGTGGGAGAAGCACAATAAGAAAGGTCCAAGGCTATTGTTCATACTTATTTTTCCCATTTCTGGAATAAGTAAACAAAAATATCCATACTATGCCCGAAATCCATAAGGCACAAAAGCAGCAGCATATTTGAAAAGCTTTTCTCTACTTATTTTTCGGTAAAATGAAAACCAGAACAAAAAGGAACCTGCTAGAAATAACTGAGATGCCAGAACATTACACTGAAAAATGGAATTATCTAAAGTTAACAAAGGGAAAACATTGTGGCCAGGGGAGGAGAAGCAACTTAAAATTTGCTTACTAGGATTCTTCAAGAGTAATATAAAAACTCAAGGGTAAAATTTTCAAAAGTGCCCAGGAACATGTCTTCACACAGGGCTTGTCTACACAGGAAGTTACTGCACTAGATGCCAGGGTGTGAATCTATAGTACACAAGCTTTCCCACTACTACTTAAGCCACATTTTGGGACTTTCACTATGTTGCAGTTGTGTCCGCATGGAATGTTACTGCACAGCAAGCTTGTGCACTGCAGATTGACACCCTGGCTTGCCATGCAGTATCTTGCCATGTACCCAAGTCCTCAGGTTAAAAACACGACATGGTCACTCAGCTTTTAATTCTGGTTACCAACCTGAGTTAAAGCCGACAGGGAAGTCTGGGATAGAACTCAAGCTGCTAAAGTATGGTTATTTACTCTACAGTAACTATAGGTCTTTGAGATGTTGTAGTCAGTCTGGATCCTACTATAGGTGGGCATGTGCTCTGTGAGCATGATAGCAGGTTTTTTTTAAGCTGGCAATGTCTGGCAGGGCCATGCTTGCGTCCTGTGCCGCTGCATGCTCTAGTACAAAGGTATAAAGCAGGGGTTCTCAGACTTCATTGTACCGCAAACCCCTTCCAACAACAAAAATTACTACACGACCGCAGGAGGAGGGAATGAAGCCTGAGCCTGCCTGAGCCCCGCTGCCCCGGGTGGGGGGCAAAGCCAAAGGGCTTCAGTCCCAGGCAGGGGGCCTGTAACCTGAGCCCAGCTGCCCAGCGCTGAAGCCCTCAGGCTTCAGCTTTGGCCCCGGACAGTGGGGCTTGGGCTTGGGCCTCAGGCCCCAGCAAGTCTAAGTCATCCCTGGTGACTCCATTTTAATGACGACCCACTTTGGGGTTCTGACCCACAGTTTGAGAACTGCTGGTATAAAGGGTGGGGCAGCCCACCCCTCAATTCCCTCACATTTTGAAGCCTGGGGTAGCTGGAAACTCAAAAAGCCTGGATGGAGAAGGGTTATGGGAACCACATTGACTGCAAAATTTCAAAGAACTACAGTTTCTGTAGGGTAAGTAAAAGTATTTTCTTCTTTGAGTGTACGTCAGTGTGGATCCCACTGTAGAGGATTACAAGTGGTATCCTCCTCAGACACAGGAGATGAGTCACAGCCATATCCGTCAGATAATGGCAGGAGGACAGCTCTCTCAAATTTAGCACTTGCCCTGGCCACTACATCAAGTGCGTAGTGCTTTACACAGGTCATTAGGTTACTCCAACTAGTTGCTTTACAGATCTCAGCATTGATATGTTCTTCAATCCTGAATCAATCCTGAAGCACTTGCATGAGAGGAAAGTGATCAGGAACAGCCAGCATGGATTCACCAAGGGAAGGTCATGCCTGACTAATCTAATCGCCTTTTATGATGAGATTACTGGTTCTGTGGATGAAGGGAAAGCAGTGGATGTATTGTTTCTTGACTTTAGCAAAGCTTTTGACACGGTCTCCCACAGTATTCTTGTCAGCAAGTTAAGGAAGTATGGGCTGGATGAATGCACTACAAGGTGGGTAGAAAGCTGGCTAGATTGTCGGGCTCAACGGGTAGTGATCAATGGCTCCATGTCTAGTTGGCAGCCGGTATCAAGTTGAGTGCCCCAAGGGTCGGTCCTGGGGCCGGTTTTGTCCAATATCTTCATAAATGATCTGGAGGATGGTGTGGATTGCACTCTCAGCAAATTTGCGGATGATACTAAACTGGGAGGAGTGGTAGATACGCTGGAGGGGAGGGATAGGATACAGAAGGACCTAGACAAATTTGAGGATTGGGCCAAAAGAAATCTGATGAGGTTCAATAAGGATAAGTGCAGGGTCCTGCACTTAGGATGGAAGAATCCAATGCACCGCTACAGACTAGGGACCAAATGGCTAGGCAGCAGTTCTGCGGAAAAGGACCTAGGGGTGAGAGTGGACAAGAAGCTGGATATGAGTCAGCAGTGTGCCCTTGTTGCCAAGAAGGCCAATGGCATTTTGGGATGTATAAGTAGGGGCATAGCGAGCAGATCGAGGGACGTGATCGTTCCCCTCTATTCGACATTGGTGAGGCCTCATCTGGAGTACTGTGTCCAGTTTTGGGCCGCATACTACAAGAAGGATGTGGATAAATTGGAGAGGGTCCAGCGAAGGGCAACAAAAATGATTAGGGGTCTAGAACACATGACTTATGAGGAGAGGCTGAGGGAGCTGGGATTGTTTAGCCTGCAGAAGAGAAGAATGAGGGGGGATTTGATAGCTGCTTTCAACTACCTGAAAGGGGGTTCCAAAGAGGATGGCTCTAGACTGTTCTCAATGGTAGCAGATGACAGAACGAGGAGTAATGGTCTCAAGTTGCAGTGGGGGAGGTTTAGATTGGATATTAGGAAAAACTTTTTCACTAAGAGGGTGGTGAAACACTGGAATGCGTTACCTAGGGAGGTGGTGGAATCTCCTTCCTTAGAGGTTTTTAAGGTTAGGCTTGACAAAGCCCTGGCTGGGATGATTTTACTGGGAATTGGTCCTGCTTCGAGCAGGGGGTTGGACTAGATGACCTTCAGGGGTCCCTTCCAACCCTGATATTCTATGATTCTATGATTCTTGAAGCAGGCCATGGATGATACCTGAGCTCAGGTAGCATGTGCCCTAACATTTGTATGAAGGGTCTCACCAGCCAATTGGTAACAGGTGGTGACACACTGAGCCATCCTCTTCGACAATTGTTAACAGGAAATCACCTGGGCCTTGGATCTACGCAACAGAGCAATAAAGAGTTGGGGAGAGAGTCTGAAAGGTTTTGTCCTGTTCAGGTGATGAAGCAGAGTCCTGGAGACATCTAGAAGATGTAAATTCTTCTCTCCAAAAGAGGAATGTGGTTTCAGGAAGAAGACTGACAAGGTAAATGATTAGTCAGATGGAACTCTGATGTTATCTTTGGAATACACTTAGGATGTGGTCTCATCATATTCTTATCCTAATGAAAAGTGTTACACAGTGGTCCAGCCATAAGGGCTTGGATCTCAGCCCTGGTCTACACTTGGCGGGGGGAGAGGGGAATCGATCTAAGTCACGCAACTTCTGCGACGTGAACAACGTAGCCGAAGTCGACGTACTTAGATCGACTTACTGTGGCGTCTTCACCGTGGTGAGTCAACTGCTGCCGCTCCCCCGTCGACTCTGCCTGCACTTCTCACGGCGCTGGAGTACAGGAGTCAACAGGAGAGTGCTCGGGGATTGATCGCTGCCCGCCGATCTGGCGGGTAGTGAAGACATACCCTCATTGATTCTCTGGGCCGATGTGATGGCTACAAAGAATGCCACCTTGATAGTGAGAAGGTACAAAAAGCATTCCAAAAGAGGTTCAAATGGTGGTTGCCTTAATGTAAAAGGACAATGCTAACATTTCACAGAAGAGCTGGGTCTCTTACCAAGGGGAACAAATGTAACAGTCCTTCGAGGCATCTTATCATCATGGGATGTGAGAAGACTGATTGTGACTAAACTGGAGTGTGATCTGCAGAGATTGCAGACAGATGGACTTTCAGGGAGCTCAATGCAAGGGCTCTTCGCTTCAAGGGTAATATGTGGTCTAGACCCTTTGATACTGAAGTTTTAAGTGGGCCACCCACATGGAAAACCTTCCGTTTTGCTGCATATATTTTCTTGGTTGAGGCCATTCTACTTTTAAGCATCGTCTATCACTACCGCTCATTCAACCACCATCCAAGCTGTCAGTGTAATGACTGGGTGTCCGGATTTAGTATCTGGCCTTGATTCTGAGACACTATGTCCAGGCAGACAAGGAGACTGAAGGGAGGCTTACTGGATAGTCGCAGGATGTCCAAGTGCCAAAACTGTCCCAGATGGTATAAGGCTATTAAAATCACTGTGGCTTTGTCCTGTTTGATCTTTGCTAGTGTTCTGGGAATCAGCAGAACATGGGGATATGCACAGAGAAGATCCCTTGACCACAGGAAGGAAAAAAGTGTTCAGTAGGGATCCACTGCTCATGCCTCCCACGGGGCAGAACTCCTTGCATTTGGCATTCTCTTCTCATGCAAATAGGTCTATAGTCAAGTGTCCCCATGTCTGGAAGATGGGGTGTAATATGGTGTCTCTCAATGACCCCTCATGATTGGAAACTGTTCTTGCTTAGGAAGTCTGCAAGATTGTTGTTGATCCCTGGGAAGAAAGGGGCCACTAGGGTCACCACACACAGTTGGCACCATTATCAGAGTTCTATGGCCTCTTCATAAAACTGGGACAAGTGTGCGCTGCCCTGTTTGTTAACACATCACACTGCCAACATGTTGTCTCCCTCCCGACCGTGATTCTGAGAGATGAGGTCGGGAGGGAGAGGTAGACGCACCAGGGACCGGACTGACAGGTCCAAGAGGGTGGGGTACCAGCACTGGCCAGGCCAAGCTGGGGCAACCAGAATGACATCTGCCTTGTCCCTGCAGACCTTAAGAAGCACTTTGTGGATGAGTGGAAATGGCGGGAAGGTGTATAACAGTTCATCGGACCATGGAATCAGGAAGGCATCTGCAATCGAGCCTGGACTGTGACCCCGGAAGGAGCAGAAGGTTGGGCACTTCCTGTTGGCCTGCATGGCTAACAGTTCAAGTCGGGGAAAGCCCCAACTGCAGAAGATGGAGTGGATAATGTCTGGATGAATTGATCATTTGTGTGTGAGGAAACATCTCCTCAGGCTGTCCGCCAGTACATTCTGAACACCGGACAGGTATGAAGCTTAGAGAAGGATGGAGTGGGCTAGACAGAATTCCCACAGTAGAAGGGCTTCCTGACAGAGGGGAGACTATCGGGCTCCGCCTTGCTTGTTTATATAAAACATGGCCGTGGCATTGTCCATCAGCACCGCTACACAATGGCCCTGCATGCGGGACAGGAATGCTTGGCATGTGAGGCAGATTGCCCTGAGCTTTTTGATGTTGATATGCAGAGCCAGGTCCTCTACTTACCATAGGCCCTGAGTCATCAGGTTTCCGAGATGCGCTCCCCAACCCAGCGCGGATGCATCTGTTACCAGGGTCAGAGTGGGCTGGGGAGGGTGGAATGGGACCCCGGTGCTCACCATGTGGGGGTCCAGCCACCAACGCAGGGTATTGAGGGTATGCCCCAGAATGGTCAGCACCACGTCCAGACTGTCGCAGCTTGGGCAGTACATGGACGTGGGCCACACCTGCAGCGGCCTGAGCCACAACCTGGCAAGCTGCACCACGTAAGTACAGGAAGCCATGTGGCCCAGCAGCTTGAGCCACTGCCTCGTCCTGGTGGGAAAGCTGCAGAGGCCACTTATTATTTGTGCGAGGGCTAGACGTCAGGACTCTGGGAGGAACGTTCTCGCTTGGTTCACATCCAGGACCGCCCCAATAAACTCTATTGTTCATGTTGGGGTGAGAACAGCAAAAGTCCTCCCTTTGAGCCGGCAGGTACTTCTGCACCAAAACCACTTCCAGGGCCTGTCCCATTGGCTGTAATGTCTGCACTGATTCAAATGCCGGTGCTGAGGTAGAGATCATTGTTGATGCCAATACTGATGGTGCTGGTATCAATGCTTCTGGTGCCAGCATTGTAGCCTGTATATGACTATATCCCAGTGATGAGACTCTGCAGCCTGCAGGCCGCATGCGGCCCATCCGGGTAATCTGCTGGCGGGCTGCAAGACAGTTTGTTTACACTGACCGTCTGCAGGCACGGCCACCCGCAGCTCCCATTGGCTGGGAACAGCGAACCGTGGCCACTGGGAGCTGTGGGCAGCCATGCCTACGGACGGTCAATGTAAACAAACTGTCTTGCGGCCCACCGGCGGATTAGCCTGATGGGCCGTGTGCGGCCCACAGGCCAAAGGTTGCCCACCCCTGCTATATGCTATAGGTAAAGGTATTTGCTAGGTAAGGCATAGATATTAGTTAAGGCAGTAACACAATGAGCTTATAAATCTCGAAGCCTATAAGACAATAACTTAGCTAAACTAATCAAGGCATAAGGCCCCAAAGCCTTAGCATAAGCAGCTAACCAGGAATAACCCTACATTAGAAGAGATCAGAAGACAGAATGCTGCAGGGACTAAACTGCTGACAGTTAATCACAAGATGCCAGTTGATATCATCTTGAGATATTTTAAGTTAGGAACATTGGCAGATGTCTGACCACAAGAATGTCATGGTAACTAACTGATGCACATGCTAAAAAGCTTGAGGTAAAAGGCCTAGTAACCTATGGGAAACGGGTACTCAAACATTAGTGGGGTGTGGAAGTTCAAATAAGGAAAAGGGGCTGAAATCCCTACTGAATATGCATGAGGTATAGGGAGTATCAGAGTACCACATTATAAAAGCTGTATCCTGGCCTGCATGCCTTGGGAGATGCCAGTCTGATAATCACTGGTAAGGAGGAGGAGGAAGATAATGGCTAACACTTTGGGATTTTTCTGTAAGGGATGGTGTGAGTATATGGATGCTTAGACACTAGTTCTGTATTATCTCTATCTATCTTGCTGGGTTGAAGTGTCTGTGATTTTACTGTGTTAATAAAACTATGAAAATTCAAAAGGTATTTCCTAAGTGAGAATGTTGCTCCGGTGCATGTCAACTTAATAGTAATTCTAATTGCACTGGGCCAAACCTCAGAGCATTAATTAGGGATTCTTAAGCAACCAAACAGATCAGAAAATGGCACTGATGAAGTGTGTTGCATTACAGACTGCTCTTTCTCACCTGGAGATGCCTGCCAAATCTTGGAGGACTTGGCCTTCGAGGTCTACCTGTATCGCATGGCATGGGAGGACACTTAGCTCTTTCTAGAGTCCTAACCTCAGTGCTCTGATCATTCCTGCTCAGCCTGCTGTGACACTTAAGCAGTCGCTCTTGATGTCGATGGCTGAGGTAACTCCAATGCTGCAGTCAGTACCAGAGTCAGTATGAAGGCAGAGGATGTTTTGTACAGCATCAATTTTCCCAACATTGTCTTGGAGGTAGCCCTGCTCCTTGACAGTGCACTGACCAGTGTCACTCTCACTGGTAGGGGAGTGCTCGGTCCTAGGATTTCGGGGTCACATGCCACTCTCATTGACTGTTCTAAGAGATGGAACTTGAGTTCTGTGCGTGAAATTTCCTAGTCTGCTAGGGACGTGGGATTCACCCAGGGAGAAAAGGCATCTGCTGTGCCTGTCCTTCAGTGGGATGAGTCCATCGCAGAACAGGCAAAGTTCGAAGCCTGCCTTTGATTCTGCCATGTTGTACCACGGGGTCTGTAAAGGGTGTGGACATCAGTATAGGAGGGTCTGTTTGACAATTTAGTCAAATTTAAAGTTTTTATGGATTGCAGGTAAGTAAGTTAAGTTGTTAAAAGGAGTTCTGATGATTTTTCAGGATTTTCTGAAGCTTTCTAGAATTCTATCACACGACTCGCTGCCACACAAGTAGTAAATAGGAACTGAGGGAGTGGTGGGACCACCTACTTTTGTACCCTCGTACAGGAGCACTGAAACTTGCAAGACTCAAGCATGGCCCCACCAGACACTGCTAGGTAAAAAATCCAGTCTTGGGTGCACTGACATCTAGAGCGGATCAACACTGACACATACTTGAAGGAGAACCTGGCTTAAAAGCTGAGTTGCCAAATCTTCACTGTTATTTTAACCTGGGTTAGCTTGTCCAAATTAAGAACACACACTTTTGGTGGTGAAGACATACACCAAGTGACTTAGGAATCTAAGACCCATGATAAAAACAAATTAAGCTCCTAAGTCACTTAGGCACATTTGAAAATCCCCACCCCCATCTGCAACCTTTATTCATGGTAAGCAGCACTGACTCACACAATCAGTCCCACTGAGTTCTAGAACTTATGAAAGTAATCCTTCCTACTGCAGAGGTTGTCAAATCGGGCCCTTTATTAGGTGATGATCTTGAGCAACTATTCACAAAGATAAATTTAATTAGTCTGTTTTCTTATGTTCTAACCTAGCACCATAAATGTGCAGAGCACTGCACAATGAAAGTTCAGCAACAAACAAATAATGGGTCTCTACCCTAAAGAGCTTACAGTCTGAAGGCATGGATGGAGACAGATACAAGACAAGAACTTGCCTCTAATGACATTTTGCTATTAGAGCTTGGATGCTTCACAGAGAAGATGAGTTTATACAAATAAGCTTAAATCTGGATAGATTTTGAAGCAGGGAGTTGTGTAGTGGTTAAAGCTCTTTTTATGGACTCAGAGTATCATATGGGTGAGAAATGTAGAGATCTCCTACACTGCGCCTCATTTTTGCTTATAAAGAGAATCTTTATTGACCATTTCTGCTTGTTCACAGCCCCATCCAATAAAGTTAGTTAAAGGGCCATAATTACAGAGTGTGACCTGGCTTCTGATTTTTACACCATAAATTAGGTAGCCAAATATTTAGGCATCCAAAACTGCGAGCCTATAATGTTGTGCACAGAACTTAGAGGATGTAGTTTTGAGGCTGTGGTTGAAAATTTGGCCCAAAATGTAGTAACAGCTCTTCTTGAGAAGTGGCCCTTCCAGATTCAGCTTTTTTCCTCAACACATTTCTTCTACCTGCTTGTATTGGGTACCTCTGTACTTTCCTGGCAAGGAGTAAGAGACTCTAATTCAGTAGCAGCCTTGTATTTTACCATGTCTCTGTCTTAGCTTCATTGTATTGTTCTAATTACACCAAAGCAGCTTTATAATCTAACCTAAAATCATTGTGCTTTTTCTACCCCTGCTGAATTCCCCAAAGTGTTGACTCCCCCAAGCCAGTGAAAAAATGTTAGTAATTCCAGATTTCTAGTTTTAGAAATTGGCTTTTAGTTTTCAAGTATTTCAAGGAGATGGTTTTTAAAAAAGGTACGAGCTAATGTAGTCATCTGAGCAAAGATTTCCATTGCAGCTGTGGGAGTAACACTATTTTCTCCCATATTTTTAGGGAATACACAAACCAAAAGGTGAAACATTAGGTTTGAGATATAGCGTAAATGATGTGATAGAAAAATATTGACAGATCTTCCTATGTTTGGAAGTTTGCAAATGGCCCAATCTCTGTTCGTGAGCTAGAATAGATTTGGCTGAATAAATCAAATCAGTAAGACTGGATAATAGATTCCAAAGTAAGTAAATGGAATATTTAGCTACTATATCCATCACTGCCTTATATACTAGGAGGAAAACTGTTTGATGTTCGCTCATCTCTGGTCTGAGACTGAGCCCTGGTCTACACTATGAGTTTAGGTCGAATTTAGCAGCATTAGATCGATTTAACCATGCACCTGTCCACACGATGAAGCCATTTTTGTCAACTTAAAGGGCTCTTAAAGTCAATTTCTGTACTCCTCCCCAGGGTCGGCTCCAAGCACCAGCGAACCAATCAGGTGCCTGGGGTGGAAAATGTAAAGGGGCAGCAGGATGTTGGGCTCTGGGGTGGCAATCCACCCTCAGCGGCAGCCGGAATTCGGTGGCCGCTCTGTCAGAGCGTGTTTCGCATTCAGCGGCAATTCGGCAGTGGGGATGCGACTCTTCTTTGGTCGCCGGCAGCACTTCGGCGGCCACACCATCACTCCGCCTCCATGTTCCACAGGCAGGATTCTATCTCCCCGTTCGGCGGCAAATTGTTTTTTTTTGCCGATTAGGGCAGCAAAAACGCTGGAGCCGGCCCTGCTCCTCCCCGATGAGGGAATTAGCGCTGAAATTGACATCAGCAGATCGAATTTGGTGTAGTGTGGATGCAATTCGACTGTATTGGCCTCCGGGAGCTATCCCCGAGTGCTCCATTATGTCCGCTCTGGACAGCACTTTCAACTCAAATGCACTAGACAGGTACACAGGAAAAGCACCGGGAACTTTTGAATTTCATTTCCTGTTTGGCCAGCGTGGCGAGCTCATCAGCAGAGGTGACCACATAGTCCCAGAACCGCAAAAGAGCTCCAGCATGGACCGAATGGGAGGTACTGGATCTGATTGCTGTATGGGAAGACGAATCCATGCTATCAAAATTCCATTCCAAAAAATGAAATGCCAATATATTTGAAAAAATCTCCAAGGGCATGATGGATAGAGACTATAACAGGGACCCACAGCAGTGCCGTGTGAAAATTAAGGAGCTCAGGCAAGCCTATCAAAAAACCAAAGAGGCAAATAGCCGCTCCGGGTCAGAGCCCCAGACATGCTGCTTCTATGATGAGCTGCATGCAATTCTAGGGGGTGCCCCTACCACACACACACCCCCGCTCCATGGACACCTGCAAGGGAAGAGTCTCACACAACAGGGATGAGGATTTTGGGGATGAGGAAGAGGAGGATAGCGCACAACAGGCAAGCGGAGAAACTGTTCTCCCAGACAGCCAGGAACTGTTTATCACACTGGAACCAATACCCTCCCAAGGCGGGCTCCCGGATCATGAAGCTGGAGAAGGCACCTCTGGTGAGTGTACCTTTGTAAATATAATACACAGTTTAAAAGCAAGCATGTTTAATGATTAATTGCCCTGAAGACTTGGGATGCATTCACAGCCAGTACAGCTTCTGGAAAAGTCTATTAACGTGTCTGGGGATGGAGCGGAAATCCTCCAGGGACATTATTAAGGGGACATTCAGAGGTGGCCATTCCTGCTGGGCTGTTTGCCTGTGGCTGAAAAGAAATCATCCCCACATTTAGCCATGTGGTGTGGGGGGGCCCGTTCACACTGAACTGTTTGCATTTGGCTGGCAGGGATCTTCCCTGATACTAGTCACACGGTGGGAGGAGAGGATGAAGCGATCATTCCAGAGAATTGGGTGTGAGGGGGCGGTTTAGTTGGGTTTGTGCTGCACATTAACCCGAAAACCGCAGCCCCTCCTTTTAAATGGCCAACCCAATGGTGCTTGGTATGGGAAAGGAGGGCACTGCTGTTTGAAACCATTCCCACATGTTATGAAGGTTGAAGAAGCTGAAAGACTGTGGCTTTCCATGGCTGCCTGCAAGCCGAATTCTGTTGCCCAGCCCTGCGTGTGTGATCTCTCACACCAAACCAGCAGACCCTCAATATAAGAGGCAAAATGCGACCTTGTACCAAAAGCACATGTGCTATGTAACGTTAACAGCTTGGTTCACCGTGAAAGAGTCTGCCCACTGTTCTCTAAAATGTGTCTTTAAATACTCCTCTCCCTTTTTTCCCTCCCGCAGCTGCAAATGTTTCAATGCTCCCCATATCATCTCTGTCCCAGAGGGTAGCGCAGATAAGAAAGCAAAAAAAAAAAAAAAAAAAAGTACTTGCGATGAAATGTTCTCAGATCTCATGCAGTCCTTCCGCACTGAAAGAGCTCAGCAGAATGCGTGGAGGCAAACAATGGCAGAGTCCAGGAAAGCAGAAAATGAACGCGAGGACAGGAGGGACGAGCAAGATGAGAGGTTGCGAGAACAAGAGGAGAGGTGGCAGCAGCATGATGAGAGGAGGCAGGATGCAATGCTGAGGCTACTGGGGAATCAAATGGATATGCTCTGGTGTCTGGTGGAGCTACAGGAAAGGCAGCAGTATGCTGCTGTAGCCCCTGTGTAACTGCCCGCCCTCCTCCCCAAGTTCCATAGCCTCCTCACCCAGATGCCCAAGAACATGGAGGGGGGGGGCTCCAGGCACCCAACCACTCCACCCCACCCCAGAGGACTGCTCAAGCAACAGAAGGCTGGCATTCAATAAGTTTTGAAGTGCAGTGTGGCCTTGTCCTTCCCTCCTCCCCTCATCCACCACCCCACCCGGTGCTTCCCTCCTACCCCACCCCTCCAGGGCTACCTTGGCAGTTATCCCCCTATTTGTGTGATGAATTAATAAAGAGTGCATGATTTTGAAACAACAACGACTTTATTGCTTCTGCAAGCAATGATCGAAGGCGGGAGGGCGGGTGGCTTACAGGGAAGTAGAGTGAACCAAGGGGGCGGGTTTTCATCAAGGAGAAACAAACAAAAAACTGTCACACCGTAGCCTGGCCAGTCATGAAACTGGTTTTCTAAGCTTCTCTGATGTACAGTCCTCTTCTAATCGCCTTAGTGTCTGGCTGCACATAATCAGTGGCCAGGCGATTTGCCTCAACCTCCCACCCTGCCATAAGCATTTCCCCCTTACTCTGACAGATATTGTGGAGCACACAGCAAGCTGCAATAACAATGGGAATATGGTTTCGCTGAGGTCTAACTGAATCAGTAATCTGCATCAGCACGCTTTTAAACGTCCAAATGCACATTCTATCACCATTCTGCACTTGCTCAGCCTATAGTTGAACAGCTCCTTACTACTGTCCAGGCTGCCTTTGTATGGCTTCATAAGCCACAGCATTAAGGGGTAGGCTAGGTCCTCAAGGATAACTATAGGCATTTCAACATCCCCAACAGTTATTTTCTGGTCTGGGAAATCAGTCCCTTCCTGCAGCTGTCCAGAGAGAGTTCCTGAAGATGCGAACGTCATGTACCTTTCCCAGCCATCCAACGCTGATGTCAGTGAAACGTCCCTTGTGATCCACCAGTGCTTGCAGCACCATTGAAAAGTATCCCTTGCAGTTTAAGTACTGGCTGCCAAGGTGGTCTGGTCCCAAGATAGGGATATGCGTTTTGTCTATCGCCCCACCACAATTACAGAATCCCATTGCAGCAAAGCCATCCACTGTGACCTGCACATTTCCCAGAGTCACTAGCCTTGATAGCAGCAGCTCAGTGATTGCGTTGGCTATTTGGATCACAGCAGCCCCCACAGTAGATTTGCCCACTCCAAATTGATTCCCAACTGACCGATAGCTGTCTGGCGTTGCAAGCTTCCAGAGGGCTATCGCCACTCGCTTGTGAACTGTGAGGGCTGCTCTCATCTTGGTATTCTGGCGCTTCAGGGCAGGGGAAAGCAAGTCACAAAGTTTCATGAAAGTGCCCTTACGCATGCAAAAGTTTCGCAGCCACTGGAAATCATCCCAGACCTGCAACACTATGCGGTCCCACCAGTCTGTGTTTGTTTCCCGGGCCCAGAATCGGCATTCCACGGCATGAGTCTGCCCCATTGCCACCAGGATGTCCAAATTGCCAGGGCCCGTACTTTGAGAGAAGTCTGTGTCCATGTCCTCATCACTCTCGTCACCGCGCTGCCATCGCCTCCTCACCTGCTTTTGCGGGTTCTGGTTCTGCACATACTACAGGATAATGCGCGAGGTGCTTACAATGCTCATAACTGCTGTGGTGATCTGAGCGGGCTCCATGCTTGCCGTGGTATGGCGTCTGCAGGAGAGCAGAGTTGCAGCAGAAGCAGTGGTTGACGATGGATGTCACGAGAATAGATATTTATAGAAAATGATGAGAGGACCTGCGAGGTGGATTCATGAGAGCAGGAGAGCAGAGATGCAGCAGAAGCAGTGGAGGACAACAGTTAGCACCGCGCACATGTACCTGGGAGCCCATGACAGACAACATGGAGAAATTCGCTATTGAGACAATAGCGGCAGAGCAGAGTGGCAGTGGAAGCAGTGGATGACGACAGTTAGCAGTCCTACTACACCGCCTGCTGAAAGCAGTATGGTGTCCACACAGAAAAAAGGCGCAAAATGATTGTCTGCTGTTGCTTTCATGGAGGGAGGGGCGACTGACGACACGTACCCAAAATCACCCGCGACAATGTTTTTGCCCCATCAGGCATTGGGACCTTAACCCAGAATTCCAGTGGGCGGTGGAGACTGTGGGATAGCTACCCACAGTGCACTGCTCTGTAAGTCTATACTGGCACAGTAGTGAGGACACATTCCGTAGACTTAATGTACTTAGTGTGGACATATGCAATCGACTGTATAAAATCAATTTCTAAAAACTGACTTCTATAATGTTGACCTAATTTCATAGTAGACATATCCTGAGATATATGTTAGAGAAACAAAAAATATGCAACTGTCTCATATGTCTAAATGGAGTTGCAAACTGCTTTAACATAAAGCACCTTAGCCTTAATGCTGTTGACCTGCTAAGCCTCTGCCTATGGATGAACAGCATGGAAAGACATTTGGAATGACTGTACAGGGAGTCAGAATGGTTTCTTCAGCTGTTTTCTTCTGCTGTGCCAGACTGAAGTTTCTTCAAAAACAAGAACAGCCTCCTTCCAAAATTTTCTATCCTTTCAGCTCAAAAAGACAAAAGCATCAGAAAGTAAAAACACATCAAACACTGTTTGTCATTTCTATAAAGGACTCGCATTTAGGTCTGTGCCTAGGATAGATGGTTTATTACAACCTCTTGTGCATTCTACTATGTTGCATTTTTTGGAAAAAAATATTCAGATAATTCCATTGCTACAAGAAGAGACTTCATTCACTGGAGGGACCAGAATATACTAGCTCACTGTCATATAATTTAGGTTCAGTCATACCTCAGACAATATTTTTACAAGGTCACTTCACAAAACTATGTCTAGCCTACCCAAATGACAATATTATTTATGCCAAAGGTTCTTTTTAGGGATGGAAGTATTCCAACTACGGTTTAATAGGCTATATGGGTAGGCTAAAAAAACATAATTTGTAGCAGACACAGTTTATGTATATAGTACATAACTAAGGAGTACAGATTGATCACTGGAAACATGGCCTAAAACTGGCCCCAGCAAAAATAGCCACAAAAGCAATGAGCTTTTGAGTTTTCCTCTCCTATATTATTTTTGGAAGTCTTAAGCTTAACCAAAAATATGAATGCACAACTGAGAAACACTTTTGAACATAGTGGCTATCTGAATATTCAAAAAGATATTTCTGAAAAATAAATTTGTAACACATGCTTGTGAACATATAGGTTAACAAGACAGCATACGCAAAGTCTTAGAATGGTAAAATACATGAAAAGGAAGGTGTGGGCGCTGAAATTTAAAACAATTATTTGCCGGAAGGTTTGATAAGTAGCATCTAATGGGTTGAAGACAATATACCAAGTGTAAATTTGCTGAGACAATGAATATAAAGTACCTGGTAACACACCCAAATATTTAAGCCAGACATTAGAAAGTAATACAAAGCAGTCACATTTCCTTCCTCTCAAAAACAGTTCCTACAAACCAAAGCTTGGGCCATAAACTATTTAATTTCTAGTCACTGAAACGACTTTCCAGGAAAATTAAACTTACTCAGAGTCATAGATAATTTGGATAATATCTAAAACTTGACGGTACTGTCAATTCACCATAATTATCCATTAAAAGCACAGTGAGAATGTAATAGATTTTTGTGGAAAAAATTGTGTTTAGGAGAGGTCAGTATTGAGTTTTATACTGTTTGTTATGAAAGACTAGCTTAGCCAAGAGGCACAATCTTAAAAGAGGAGTTTGCATTGAACACATTTTTCATAGAGGTGTCTGTGATATAAATCTTATTTTCTAGAAGAAGAGCTGGAGTGTTGTGCTACTTTCTGCTGTTCTTACTGAGGATGCTGGGCTGGCTTTACTGCTCATAAGGAACTCACTGGTCCTCATTCAGAATCTTTTCACTCCACGCCAAAAACAAGAGGCCTAATTTCAGTCTTGAAGTGACTGAGATTCCAGTGTCCACACAGTAGCAAAGCATTGCCGTATGCTTGAGAATGTTACAGTTCTCATGGGTATCCTCGGACGTCCAAATGATCCTAAAGTGTGCAGATTTATTAGGATACTGTAAATAGGACTCAAAGAAAAAGATGTAGGAGATGAAACCCCACAGGCTGAAAAAGCTGGGGAAAAAGTTCAATTGCACAAGCATTTTAGGCGAACAATTGCTGATCATGAGCTTACTAAAAGCCAGGCTGAGGCTTTTCTAGAACCAGTGTTTGGTATAAGAAAGCTAAACAAGGTTTAAGATCAATAATTTATCAACGATACAGCTTTGTATAATAGCTCTTCAATCAATACACAAAAGTGGGTTATTTTCTGTCACATGGAGTAGTCACTGGACATTATTAATATATTCTGCATCAAGCCCACAACCTCTGTTTGAGCTATAGCATAGCTTTTAGAAATCCTTCTCATCATGTCACCTCAGGCCTTACTCTTTGTACTCAGAACTCAAAACACAGAAAAACTGCCCTTCAGAAACAGCACAGATTCCTCAAATAGTATTTTGCATTATATTTTTACCACTATAAGAAGAAGAATTATTCAAATTCATAAACCATAAAAGGGTGAATACTCTGAGTGAGATCCTGATCCCTGCTCTAGCCCTTTATATCAGGTAAAAGGGCTGGGAGTGGCATACAAGTTTCCTGAAAGCCCTTCTTCTGACCAGGGAAGGATCCCCCAGCACAGCCACTTAAAAAGACAGTATAAGTCTGTGTGCCAAGGGCCCTGGCATAAGTATAAGTCTGTGTGCCAAGAGCCCTGGGGGGGAGGGGAGAGCTGTAGTGGGGATGCGTCTGCAGCATGCAATGCTTTGAAGAGTCCAAGCAGCCCTGTAGCTCATAGGGCAGCTTTAAGAGGCTGCCATAAGGTAGCTAGGACACCAAGTTACACTACAGGTCTTTGTAATTCCTGCAACAGTCTAGGATCAGCAGGGCAACAAGTGGCTTAAAGCCAGATTAGCTCTTCCTGCCCTTGGGCTGCAAGTTCTCTGCTGTGCTTCTTAGAGGCACAGCACAGAATCTCACCCCATTATGTTTTATTAATCTTAGCCATCAAATGCCAATGTGTGGCTCCAACAATAATGCTAGTTTATCTCCTCTTTGTCTACTTCCATTTCATGCAGACCTTTACGGTGCACACTAAATGGGTTAATTTGTCTTGTTAGAGCACAGGATTGGGTGTGAGCAGATGGAAGGCCCTAAAGCAATGCAAAGTAGTACTTCTTCATAAATTGGGATACATTAAAAGTAGACATGATTTCAGTGACTTGGTCCCCTTACCTCATAAATAGGTGATATCTATTGAGTTTAGCTACCTCTGCTGTATGATTATGTGTTTTTATTATGGAACTAAACTATATATCATCTTTTTCCCCACAGTTAGACTTAGGCTAAAAATTAAACTAAGCTTTTTTTGAAATTATGTGTTTATTGGGTTCACTTTTAATAGCATACTTGGAGGACTTGCATGAAACAAATCCTGTAGATACATAAAACTGACAAGTGAAATTTCATTAAAAGATTTACCAAAATCTGCTGCATCTTTGAAATACCCAAAAGGGTACGCTATCAAACAGCTCATCTTGTTATCTCTCCAGTGCTGGAGACAAAGAAACCCCTTCACAACCAACATGGCATGATGGAATCACAGAGCTAACACTTAATATAAGAAGAAAAATAGTGTTCTACCTATACGGTATGCAAAACATATTTTCTCTGCAGTAAAACAAAAATATCTACATAATTAGACTAAAAATGTTATTCTGGATTAACACAGACTACCTTCAAGGACACCATTTTAGGAGCAACAGGCCAGTTTCTGGCCCCCTATTCAGTGGCACAAAACAGCTGGAAGGCTGGCTTGCATAAGGATAATCCCCAGCTGAAACTGAGCTTCCCCTCCGTAGGCACTGTAGTGCTGGAAAAAGGAAATAGCTAATGGATCTAAGCAGTTGTATCTTTCTTGGCATAGTTTAACAAGATTAGTTTTAACAAGAGGAATAACTGCTTGTCTAATTCTAAAATTTCAAACGTGGTCCGTTTCTGAGATCTGTGTGTGTGTGCGAGCAAGTGTGCATGCATGAGTGTTTACATGTGTGAAGGCTGGAGTTTGTGGGGCTCTGTTTTTTTTCAGCCACAAAGGTTGCACTTAAAGTTTTTCATTTTGATTATTTTGCCAGTTTGAAATTCATTCCCCATTTCAAATATTGGGAATACTGTTGGAACTGGTAATATTACACTAAAACTTCTCTAGTGCAACCACTGAAAAGGATACTAAAAATGTGAGAAAAACAAAAAAAAATTCAGTGATAATTTTTAAAGAATTTCTCTACAAAAATTACTAAATATTGTTCTTCGAAAGTTACATGGAAAATCTGATTGTCCTCGAAAAGTGTTATTGTGCCAAATGTGGCATTTGAATTCATTAAAATCTGAAACAAAGGAATTTCAGCCCTGATTAATGAGTAAGTCTCAACTTAAACCTAATTCCAAAGTCACTACTAATACCTCCATAATGTAAAAAAGGTTCCACTTAGCATTTCACATAGCACACATATATGCGAGACAGAAAACCAGATGCAGGTGGATAGCTATAGTCAAACAATCTAACCACAACAGAGCTTAAGAGATGGCTACACAGACAGACTGGGTGATAGATTGTCTTCTTTTACAGACAAAAACATTTCTTTTACTCTTGTTTTTATGAGTGCTCCAAATATCAGCACATCAGCTGACCTTCATCTATATACAGAACACAGCCAAATATAATTACTTTATGAATCCCCTTTACAGGAGAGAGCTGTCTTCCCCATGTAAATTCACTGACTGTTCCCATCTTGACCCTTTCTATCCTTGTAGATTGCTTGGTTTATAACTGTTTTGGTTCTGGAGCTGGATATACCTGTGTCAAGGTTCCTTCCCCACTCTGAACTCTAGGGTACAGATGTGGGAACCTGCATGAAAAACCCCCTAAGCTTATTTTTACCAGCTTAGGTTAAAACTTTCCCAAGGTACAAACTATTTTACCTTTTGTCCCTGGACTTTATTGCTGCCACCACCAAGCATCTAACAAATATAATAGGGAAAGAGCCCACTTGGAAATGTCTTTCCCCCCAAAATCCCCTCAAGCCTTACACCCCCTTTCCTGGGGAAGGCTTGATAAAAATCCTCACCAATTTGCATAGGTGAACACAGACCCAAACCCCTGGCTCTTAAGAACAATGAAAAAGCAATCAGGTTCTTAAAACAAGAATTTTAATTAAAGAAAAAGTAAAAGAATCACCTCTGTAAAATCAGGATGGTGAATACCTTACAGGGTAATCAGATTCAAAACATGGAGAATCCCTCTAAGCTAAACCTTAAGTTACAAAAACAGGAATATACATTCCATTCAGCACAACTTATTTTATCAGCCATTTAAACCAAACAGAATCTAACGCATATCTAACTAGATTGCTTACTGACTTTTTACAGTAGTTCTGACCTGCATTCCTGCTCTGGTCCCAGCAAAAACAACACACAGACAGAGAGAACCCTTTGTTCCCCCCCTCCAGCTTTGAAAGTATCTTGTCTCCTCATTGGTCATTTTGGTCAGGTGCCAGCAAGGTTGTCTTAGCTTCTTAACCGTTTTCAGGTGAAAGGGTTTTTCCTCTGGCCAGGAGGGATTTAAAGGCGTTTACCCTTCCCTTTGTATTTAGGACAATCTGACACACTGGTGTTATGTGCTTTTCTGATATAATTTACATGTGGCTCCATCAGTGTGTATCATCAGAGAATAAACATGAAAAAAGAGACCATAAGGCCATAGTTGATCAAGTGGGTGTAGTGCTTATGTACAGCAAGCAGGAAGCATTTAGCATTGCTCTAAAACTTTTTTTCTAGTTTTATAATCTATTGTCAGATTATAAATGGAATTATTTGGGAGTCACTTAATCAAGGGGATAGGAAATATAAGTGTTGCAAGCAATCTCATCTAGCTGCAGTTTGGGAATTCTTTCACATAAATGCTGCAAAAAAGCTCTGTGGCTACATTTATCCAAGACCTAGTGAAATTCCATGTGGATTTTGGTGAAGAAAAAAAGATAAAGGGATTATAGCTGTTAGAGAAAGAAAAACACACTAGACTGAGCCCATCTCTTTGCAAGTACAAGAATAAATCCCTCAGTAGAGGATGTTTAAGCTATTAAACTGTTTGTACACTTGATTCTCATGTTGATCAGATACTAAAGTGGTGGAAACACTAGCAGCTTTGAGATCTATGTATGAAACAATAAATAAGAGCTAATTATATTTACTGCTATTTATTATTAGAAATAATTTAGAATGAGAAAGACCTTGAGCCAAAAGTTATTAGGGAACATCTTTAGGACAAATAGAGACAATAACTAATTATATGTTGTGTGAACTAAAATTTAAAGAGGAGGAAGTGGCAGGAATTCATTTCCTTAAAATGGTTCCTGGAGACTCCAGACTATTCCTGACCTAATCAAACCTAGTTCTCTATTGGGGCAGACATGGATTTTTGGATGCTTGTCCACAGAAACTTCAAAACAGGATTACAGAAATCTGCGATAGGGACTTGAAAGAACATCAAGCTCAGAAAGGAAGCTGGATATACATAGATTGTGCTAAAGCCTTAAGAAAAGGCATGTGTTATTGAAATTGTGTAGAAATCAAATAATTTTGTTTTGGAATCTAATCTTAAAGAAGCAGATTACTATTCAGCATTTCATAAGGCCTTGAAGGCAAAAACCAACAACATAACTTAGCCTTTTATGATATGACTGTTTTTTGGATCGCTCATCTTCATATGCTTCATATGTTGCTTTATTTTTACTTGGCTTTTTTCTGCATTAAATATTTTGCAGCACTTTAAAAAAAATGAATTTGAGCCTCATGCAGACAAAACCTGTATGATATTTAAGTTCCAAAACAGACAGACACTCACTATGAACCAGTTAATGCCCAGGGTAGAGCCATGATTGCAGTGGTAGAGGTGGGATCATACAGCTTTGTCACTGCTTGTATTCCCCAATCTTTCATGATCACTACAGTGAAGCTTCACTAGCAATAAAAAACCCAAAACCCCTAAAAGGACACCAGAGCTCTCCGAAAAGATTTTAAATTACATACAAGCAACAACAGCAGCTGGCTGATACTGAGGGTATGTCTTCACTACCTGCCAGATTGGTGGGCAGCGATTGAGCCAGCAAGGATAGATTTATCATGTCTAGTCTAGACACGATAAATCAATCCCCAAGCGCTCTCCCATCGACTCCTGTACTCCAGCGCCGCAAGAAGCGCAGGCAGAGTCAACGGGGAAGCGGCAGCAGTTCACTCACCACGGTGAAGCTATTCACGTAGCTGAAGTTGAGTAACTTAGATCAATCCCCCCTCTCTAGTGTAGACCAGGGCTAAGACTAAGTCTGACAGGTATCAGCTTGTAAACTCGTTAGGGGCAGGGATTGTCTTTTTGTTCTGTGTTTGTACAGCACCTAACACAGTAGAGTCTTGGTCCAAGACCTGGGTTCACAGGCACTACAGTAATTCAAATACAAATAATATTTTAAGAAAGAGAAGCAGAAAGTAGCAGTCCTCTGGGACTGCTATAGGAAATTCACACTTAGAATGACTGAAATACCCACTGATGACATTCTAGGATGGCTCCAATGGAATAGTTACCACCACATTTATTAGGTGTTTAGGAAAAAGTTGTCAGGGTGCCATTTAGCAATAAATATACAGTAGTGAAATAATATAATCCCAGATAAGTGTGAAGGCTCCTAGTTTGAAAAAGTGAATAAAATTAAAGGGAGAAAGAAGCAGTTTGTTAAAAATCTAAAATGTCCAAGACAGACAATAAGGAGGCAGGAGAAAACAATCTGACAAGACGTATAATGTAAATAAAGGTGGTGCTAAAGTGGAAAGGAAAAGAACAAAGTAAGTATAATGCAAAAAATATTTCAACACATAATAACCGAAACAGACAAGGAAAGACACAGGAAAGACACTGAAGGGTCAAAGTGGAAAGCTAGTGATAGGATTGATAATATGCTGATGGTCTGAATGATTTTTTCACAAAAGTACACACAAAAGGAAAGGTGATACTATCCTAGGGACTGAGGCGTGTTTTCCTAGGCTTGGGGCAGTAAATTGTTGAAAGGCTTTACCCTCATCCTAGAGCAGATAAGAAGGCAATTAGAACTACTGAAAGCCAACAAAGCACCAGAGGCATCTGACTTGAATCTCCAAATTATGAAAGAGGAAGAACGGGAAATAGGAAATCTTATACGCCAAAATTTATGACAGTTTACTGAGAACAGGATAGTATTACTAAAAGAATGGAGAGAGAACTGATGCAGTTACCACATTTAATAAAGGAAAGAAGGAGCCAGGGAACAATTTATTTAGCTGTAGGCAAAAATATAGAAAACACTGATTAGGGAGATTATAAATTTGTGCAAAATGTGTAACTAATAATATGAGAGTCAGTGAAGGTTTGAAAAGAAAGAAAAAAGAAACAAATCACTTCTGAGCTATCCCACAGGGCATGTAGCCAAGTGGAATTTTGGGTTGGGCTTGCAATGCCTTATGGGACCAAAACATTGGTGTGAGTGGTTATGGGAACATGGTGTTAGCCTCCCATGATGCACTTACCTCCCTCCCTTCCTGAAATCAATGGCAAATAAACCAAGCCTTTACCTGCACGGATACCATAGCACAAAAAGCATGGACCCCATTCAGCTGTACATGGCTGTTGTGAGCATTACAAACACCTTGCGCCTTATCCTGCAGTATTTACACAGCTGATACGGGAGCCGCCACATGGAACAATAGGATGCCATGCAAGCAGCCCTGCTGGAACACAGAGCAGAGCAATTCGCAGTTGCTAGTGACAGTTATGCATCACCTTGACATGGTTGAGCACTGTTTCTGGGCCCAGGAAACAAGCACTGACTGGTGGGACCGCACTGCTATGTGGTTATGGGATGACAAGCAGTGGTTGCAGAACTTTTGAATGTGTAAGGCCACTTTCCAGGAACTGTGTGAAGAGCTTTCCCCAGCCCTGAAGTGCAGCAATACTAAAATGAGAGCTGCTCTGACAGTGGAGAAGTGAGTGACGATAGCTCTGTGGAAGCTTGCAACGCCAGACTTCTACTGGTCAGTGGGGCATCAATTTGGAGTGGGTAAATCTACCATGGGATCTGTTGTGATCCAAGTTTGCAGGGCCATCAACAGACTTCTGCTAAGAAGAGCAGTGACTCTGGGCAACATGCAGGACATAGTGGATGGTTTTGCCATGATGGGGTTCCCTAACTGGTGTTGAGTGCAAGGGATACCGAACTCCTCCCCGCCCCCGCTTTATAGGACGTTTTGGGGAGGAGGATGTAGAACTGGGTGATGATGGCAGCAGGTTCAGCATAGGCTGCAGAGGGACTCTAGCATCCAGCTGCCTTTCTTGAACCTCAACCAGACATCTAACCATGTCTGATTGCTCCTTCATAATCCACAGCATCTCTTCCTGTGTGGCACACTCTCGTACCCTGCATGCTCTCCTGCCCTCCCTCTCCATGTCCAGGTTCTCAGTCAGTGTAATCCTCTATGCTCTGAGCTCAGTCTTGTCACTCTCAGAGGCACGTAGCGTAACCCATTGAACATGTCCTCCTGAGTCTTCTTTTTCTGTCTTCTAATCTGGGTAAGTCTCTGTTCCGGTGTGGAGGATGCACCGATGGACAAGGTTTCAGCTGCAAGGAATGCAAAGCACAAGGGTAGCACTGACAGTGAATACATTGTTTCTGGTGCACAGTTAATATTTTTATTAAAAAACCCACCCCTCAATACACTGCAAGCCATAATGTAATCACAGCCATTGGCTATTGCAAGAATTGGTTTGCTGCTCCAGCCATGGTGAGTAAAGCCACGACGCATGGGTGAGAGGTCTTCTGCTGCTGCTTTTGTGAAGACATCTTTGGGATCATGGGTTGGAACTTGAGAAAAGCCCCCTTTCCCCAGATGATGCTTGAGGACAGACATTAGTGTAAAGCCCCCCAAATAGTTTGTTTTTTACAAAAGCAGGACTGGGTTGGGGTGGGGGGGAAAGAGACAAACAGGAAGACGCCGCCACACACCCCCTTTTTTCTCCCAATACTGCTTGCAATACACAGTGATCCCTTCCAACCACAACCCTGGCATATTTGGGAAAGCATGGTTGTGTGATCCAGATTTTACCAAACAGGGGGCGGATTACTTGTTGAATTGTTTGCTGTTTAAGGGCTAGCATTGAAAACTTCCCCCTTTTCCCCTAGATGACCCTATGCGATATCACTCTTCTGAGGGGCGTCTGGGTACAGACCTAGTCCTTATGCTGCAATGCTGTGTGCTGCCATGATGCCAGCAGAGTTAATAATGGAGTGGCATGGGAAAGTGTCCTACCATGGTGGATGAAATAAGGCAGCCCTTCCCAGAACCCTTCTGCAAAGGATTGCAGAGTAACTCCATGAAAGCTTCCTAGAGATCTCCATGGAGGATTCCTGGGTCATCCCCAGGCACATAAACAGTCTTTTTCGGAGAGCACCCTCTGCGTAGCTGGAGTGGCCAACGATACCCACTACACCTACTTTTTTGTTTAGATTAAACATAAAAAGTAATAGCATGTAACCCCTACAGTTTGATGGAAATACGTACTCACCAGAGGTGCCTCCCCCAGCATCATGCTCCACCGTCAACTGGTTCTGTGGAAGGATGGGTTCCAGGGTTAAAACCAGTTCTTGGCTGTTGGGGAGAATGGATCCTCTGCTTGCCAGCCTCACATTCTCCTCCTCCTTGTTATTGCTCGAGGTCACCCAGGGCTCCTGGGAGGTATCCACGGACTGTTTTGGAGTAGTGTTGGAGTCGCTGCTGAGAGTCGAATGCAGCTCCTCCGTGGGGAGGAGCCAGAACAACTGTTCGCCTCCCTTGTCTTCTGCTACACTTGCCAAAGCGCCTTTATTTTCACCTGGCACTGCTGTGTGTCCCTGGTGTAGCCCTTCTCCCCCATGCCCATGACAATCTGGGTATAGATGTCAGCATTTCTTCTGCTGGATCCGTCTGTGCAGGCAGTTCTCCCCACATAGCAACAAGATCCACCATCTCCTGTGTGCTCCATACTGGAGCGTGTTTGCGGCCTCAAGTGTCCATGATCAGCTGTGCTGGCAAACTCTCCACACTGATCCAAACAGGAAATGAAAATTCAAAAGTTCCCAGGGTTTTAACAGGGGTGCGGCTGTTTCCTGTGTGCCTGGCTGACGTGCAGTGAAGTTGAAAGTGTTCTCCAGAGTGGTCACAGCAGAGCATTGTGGGACATCTCCTGGAGGCCAATTCATTCGGATAACACAACGCCGTGTCTACACTATCCCTGTGTCAACTCGTGGATGTCAAATCAAGCGCTACACCTCTCTCAGAGGTGGAGTACAGAAGTTGACTTTACAGGCCATTTAGGTCAGTGGAAGGGTCTCAGTAGTGTAGACACATACATTATTAGATCGACTTAACGCTGCTTATGTCAACCTAAGTTTGTAGTATGGAACAGGCCTTAGATATTTATGGATCACCACTCACCAGATTTCTCAGAGAATACTAAAATGGATTGGCAGTAGGGATCATTTATTTGGATTTAAAGAAAGAATGTAATACCCACTGGGAGAGCTGCTTCCCTCCGAAAAGTGGGAAAATAAAATCTGAGTAAAATGAATTGACCTTCATTCCAATTCTGTGTTCATTCAGAGTTGTTAGCGTAAGAGAACAGCTCTTTCTGATGAAGGAGTTAAGCAGAGGCAGCTGCTCTGATGCCTGAGACTGTTTAGTGCATGTGCTTATTCCAGTAGTGGGATCCAACTCTGCAGCAGCAGGAGTTAATTGAATAGCCTTGGCAGACACATCTGACCACTTAAGAGCAATTTCAGAAGTGCCCCTGAGGAATGAGCACATGTACATAATCCTTTAGGGATTACGGAGCAGCAGCAGAATTTGAATGAGCAGTCTATGAGCTGCAAATCAACACTGAAGGACACTTTCTAAAGTGGCTTTAATAAATGAGCACTTGCACATCTAAGGCAAGCGGTAATGCTCCACTGCAGCCACCACAGTCTGGATTTATTTGTATCGTCAAAAAGATATGGGATAGAAGTATTAAAAGACAGTTCAGTTTTTGGGCAGGAAACAGGTGTCAGTTAATGGAAACTATTAATAAGTAGAAAGATTACACAATGATCAGTAATCTGACCCTGTTCCGTCCCCCCCACCTGCCCCACTTCCCCACACACTTGGTCAAATTCATCCCTGCAGTAATACTACTAGTGACTGCAGTTAAGTTACACTGTGGATTCATTTGTCCCCCATTTACAAATTGATAAATGGGATCCATTTTCAAAGCGGCAAAATCTGTTTAGGTCTTTATGGGCCAAAAGCGTCTCAACCCACCCTCTTATTTGTGCACCTAAATTCTTCACGGTCACAGTTATAGGCATACAGTTTTAAAAATACCCCAAAACTTGGATTTTCTTGACATAACTTGAATTGGCACACAAAGCTCAGAAAGGCAGCAAGCCAACTGCTTTAAAGATCTTCTCACACATCACTTCACATTACTCATGTTGAACTAAGTGCTATACAATCAATACACTGAGGATATTTTTCCAGAACAAAAGTATAAACATTTCCAGTACAGTGCAGCTTATAAATTTGCTTGCCATGTGGTATTGTCTGAGTTTCCATAATTATGGTTATAAGAAAGCATTTATATTTTAAAAGGAAAATAAATTGATAGGTTCCCATGTCCTTCACCCCCTCCTGTCTGCAAGCTCATGCACCCCTTGGTACATAGAGTTTGTCATATAGTTTATCTTTCCTAACAGAGGGAGGGAGTTTTTGTGGAAAGCCCTTGTTAAAATACTGGCAGCAATTCATTGGTTTGAAGCAATTTAAAAAAGTAACATTACTACACCTAGTCCTAATGAGTTCTGACTCGTTAATAAACTAAACTCCCACTACACCATTCATCATGCCCAGCCCTTCTAGCTGCTAACAACTCTAACATCAGAAGACTAAAAGGTTTATAGTAGTATTCATAATCCTGAAAATAAAGTAAGAAATTGTTGCAAGAGAAGAGCTGGATTCAATTAAGAAAATGTCAGTTTTCTACACTGCAGAAGTTCACCAAGGCTCTATACACACCAGAGAATTGAAAGCCAGTAACAACAACACTGGAACCAGACAGTAAAACAAACGCAAACAAAACAAAAACAAAAAATATTTAAAATAGTTATATATTAAAAAAATCAAGGAGATTGCACACTGAGGAGGTGAGTAACATGAACTCAGATAGACTTTCTTTTGAGAAAACAGCACTTAGAATGTGGGATGAAAGACAAAGTCAGCAATAGAAAATCCTAGCACACATCAAATCAAGACAGAAATGGGACATTTCGAAAGAGGAGGGTTGGTTGGGAAGACATATGTAGTTAATTCTGGAAGATAAAGATAGGGAGATGACCAGCTATGGAATATAGGTGGATTGGCATTTTCTCAGGTTACAGGGGATTGGTCTTTCTGACTCCAGCCTGGAAAAATCATCCCATGATATTTAATATTCATACACTCACAGATACAATTATTTTAAGTGCAATGTTTAACTTCAATAATATAGATTGAAGTTAAATGTTGCACTTAAAATAATTATACAAAAAACCCCATTTTTAAAAAAATCAGTTCTTGCGTCTATGCCAGAAAAATATAATGTCCATTAACCATATGTTGTCTTACATGTTAACACAAAAGCTCAAAAGGCCTACCTCTCAGCTCTTTATTCAGGTAAATCTCCCATTGCCTTCCAAGACATGATCTGGACAAATAAATTAATATAGCTGGCACTCGGACATGTCATACAGCAGCACTCACAGATGCATGCATGCTAATTATGCACAGTAAGTTCAACACCAAGAAGGCTACAAAGTTTTTGATACAACAGCATGGAAAAGCTAGGGAGCTAATGAATCTCAAGAGTTTACTCAGCTTTTGAATTTTAAAATTCAGTACATTAGTATCCTCTTCTTAATAGATAAATCATTCGCCACTCATTTCCTTCCCCCTTTTACTGCTCACATTTTACCAGGTCATACCATATCATCTGAGATGGCCTCAGGGGTCTTTGGACAATCAAATGCATGGAACACAAAGGTTGAAAAAGCAATCACAGGTGCAAACTCTGCTATCTCTGATCCCATGTAGGGCACTGTAATCATTCTCTTGCTCCAGGGTTCAAAAGCTACTACACCCTGACCCAGCGCATTATAAATCATGCAAAGTTTCCAGAAGTATTCCACCTTCCCTCCCCCTGCCTTCTGCTCTGAAATGAACTGAACTGTTTTATGTAAAGGTACAGGTTGAAAATTTCAAATCTCAAAGTTCAGGTCCTTCTAGCTTTCAGAGATACGCATACTGAACAGGGTAGGAGAAAGTCTGTATGAGGGATTTCAAAAGGATCACTGTGAAAACAGCTGGTTGGCTACTCAGAAAGTACATAAAGAAGTGCACCACTGGCTAACCACTCCTTCTGCTTCCTGACCGGCTCCAGGTTCTTGCCCCAGTCTTTGACTCCAGATCTAACCCTTGGCTCGAAGCTCTGACTCCGACCACTAGGGATGACCACGCATTTTCATTCCCAGGAGTGTTTCTCAGGTCCATAGCCCTCCCAGTTGATCAAGTACCAAAGTGTGCGCCACTTAACCTTAGAATCAAGGACCTCATGGACGACATATTCTAGTATTTGATTTATTCTCTTCATCTGGCTATTCATTTAGGGATGGTAAGCAGAAGAGGGAAAGGCGTGAACCCCTAGCATTTGGAGGGCTTCACGTCAGAAACAGGAAATGAACTGTGAACTGCAATCGGCAACGATGCAATATGGGATCCTGGGTGGCAGGAAATAAAGTCAAAACAGGAAAAGAACAGGGCACACCAAAGCAGTCACTGATTGAAGGCCTTGACCCTGTGTATATATTCCAAGTTCTTGTGGTTGGTGTAAACCTCAGCTCCTTTAGGGTAGTAGTGCCACATGCAAAAGGCAGCTTTAAATCACCAGAAGATCCTTGTAGAAGATTTTATAATTTTGCTCCACAGGAGTGAGGTTCTTAGAATAGAAGATGCATGGATGCAGCACCTGCTGGGGTCCATACCTCTAGGAAAGCTTTGCTCCAATTGCTATGTTGGAGGTGTCTGCTTTAATGATAAAAGCTTGCGTGCTATCAGGGTGGTCCAGTATGAGATTGGTGGTGAATCTAACCATTAATTGCTCAAAGGCATGCTGGGTCTTGGTGGACCAATCAAACTTGGCATTCTTGCAGACCAGAGAGGCAAGTGGTGTGATTTGTTCAGAGAACCTTGTAATAAAGCCCAAGAAATGGTGTAGGTCTCAGATGTTTCATGGTGTTGCCTAACTGTGGACAGCTTCTACCTTACAAAGATCAATTTGGACATTCTTTAGAGACAGGGTAAGCCCCAGAAACTCTATGGCAGTATGGTCAAAGGCACATCTCTGCAACTTAGCATACAGGCCCTGTTGGCAAAATCTCTCAGGAATAGTTCAGATATGTCTGGTGTCATGCTCAGGGTTGTCCAAGAAAACCAATATATGATAATACATTACCACATACTAGGTGACCAGATGTCCCAATTTTATAGGGACAGTCCCAATTTTCGGGGCTTTTTCTTATATAGACACCTATTACCCCACCCCCCACCCCCTGTCCCGATTTTTTACACTTGCTATCTGGTCACCCTACCACATACTGGTCCAAGTGTCTCAAAAAATGTCACTGATGAGATGTTTAAATGTGGCAAGAACATTAACTAGAATGAATGGCATTGTATTACGAGGTATTCTAAATCAGGAGTTCTCAGCCTTTTTCTTTCTGAGCCCCCCCCACCCCAACATGCTATAAAAAGTCCAAAGCCCAGGGTAGGGGGAAGGCTTGTGGCATTAGGGGTTGAGCTGCAGGGAGGGGAGGCGCTCAGAGCTGCTGCTCTGAGGAGTGCCGGGTACAGGCATACTTTGACACATTTGCGGGGGCAGGGCCCCAGGGGGTTCAGGACAGCTCCACATGGAAGGCCTGGGAAGAGAGTGCCACCTCCACCCCCCTGACTCACCTCAGCAGGCCACTCAGCTGATCTGGGTTGGGGGTGGGGGGTGCAACTAAAAATTATAACTCAAAGGGGAGGGGGGGCTCAGTTCAAAAAGTTTGAAAACCACTCAGGGTGCAGGGAGGGGGTACCTCAGGGTGCAGGAAGAGAGTAGCTAGGGGTTGTGTGTGGACAGTGAGGTATCTCAGGGTGCAGGGAGAGGGGTAGCTAGGGGATGTGTGCTGGGAGGGCTCCTCCTGTGATCGTTGCTCCCTGAGCGTGGCTCTTACTGGCTGTGCAAGCAGTCAAAGGGGACTAGAAGCTGAGGAGCAGCCGCACCAGCAAGAGGAAGAGGAGGAGACAGGGAAATGCCGCAGCTGTGCTCCATAGCACCAGTCAGAGCAGTAGTTGCCCCGAACTGCCCAGGTCTGGCTTCCCACCCCCAACCTGGCCAGGGGCTGAGGCCTCAAGGAGGGGGAGGGGGAGAGATGGGGGGTGGAGCTGCCCCCAGGACTGCCCCACTCTGGTTAAGGTACTGCACCCCCTGTGGCCCCACTCCAACTCCACCCATGGGCTCAGGGCTTCTGCCCCAGGAGGTGCCAGGGCTTATGGACCTCCTGAAGCCAGCTCATGGACCCACAGGGGACCACGGACCCCTAGTTGAGAACTGCTTCTCTAAATGACTGTATTGGGTCCAAAAGACCGTCTTCCATTTGTCTCCTGCCCTGATGTGTACAAGGTTTATGCTCCCAAGACATCCAGTTTTGTGAACATTCAAGTGGCTTGATATGATCCAAAAGTTCAGGCATAGTGGGTATCGATTCCTGACTGTTATCTGGTTCAGAGCTTCGTAGTCAACACAAGCAGAGGCTACCATCTCTCCCCGCCATTCCCCCCTCCCCCCGCCCACACACACAGTTCCAGCGGCGAAGATGGATAGGCAAATTAATCTCTTGGCTAGGTTTTCCTGGAAGTACATATGCAGAACAGCCAACTCAGGCTCTGACATGACATAAATGTGGCCAAACAGAAACTTTGCCCCTGGTTGCAAGTTTAGAGGGCAGTCATTCTCACTGCGTGGAGACAGGGAATCTGAATTTCTCTTTTGAAATACATAAGCAAAGGCACCCTATTTAGAAGGTAGTCATAGAGCAGAGTCAGCAGGAAAACCTGGCAGGTCAGTAACCACCCTGGACAGTTATGTGCCCCACACCTGCTTGAACCAGGCAATGCTGTTGGCAGAATCCCAAGTGAAAACTGACCCTTTGTTCCTTCCAGTGGGTTGTGGAGAGTCAGCCAGGAGACACCCAGGATCAGGGGAAAGTACAGGGAATGAATCACACTAAATTACAGCATTTCTTGGCGCCCCTGAGTGGTAACCTCCAGAGGTACAGTTTCTGTGGTCACCAGTCCCAAGGATAGGAGGCAAAAAGAAAAGGAGTACTTGTGGCACCTTAGAGACTAACCAATTTATTTGAGCATGAGCTTTTGTGAGCTACAGCTCACTTCATCGGATGGGATAGGAGGGACCCATTAAGTGTCTCCAACCAGTCTGGAACAGACTTGGACTGCAGGGGAATTTACAGGATTTGGGCTGTTGCCAAGCCATCAGCTACACCTGAGTCTATGAGAGCCCAGTGCATAGGGAGTTGCCAGGATTGTCCAGGAACAAATAGCCAGGTCAGAACTTGAAGGTGCAGAGCCAACCAGTGGGACGCAGTGTGTGTTCTGGTGAAAAACCGGAGCTGAGGACTCAGGGGGTCTACCCTGTCATATCCCTTACCGAGTCTGGCCCGGCTTGTTTTCCAGATCCCTTTGAGCTGGGTTCCTTATAGAGCAGACAGAGATGGAGTGGCCCAACTCACCACAATCAAAACATAGATTAAGGTATCATTGTCATTTCTTTTCCTCAGCAGCATGTTGCCAACAGCCCAGGTTTACCTGTATTGGTTCAGCATGCTGAGCAGGGTTTGATGACAGGGGATGTGGACTAGGCAGTTGAGACAACTCTATTCGCTCCTCCCACTGTTTATGCAACTGATTGGCAATCCAAATGGTGAGATCAGTGAAGGCATCCAGACCTGCTGGGGTTTCTACTCAGGCCATATCTTCCGTAACCTCCTCCTGCAGGCCCCATCAGAATTAGTACAACTGGGCTGCCTCATTCCACTCCATATCTGACAGGAGTCAATGCAAATGTATGGTGTAGGAGGCAGTTGTGCCTTCCTGCTGCAGAAGTTCCTGCAAGGTGGCCTCAGCCGAGTGGGCACAATAAGGGTCAAAGATTGTTGAAATCAACTCTAAGAAGTTATTCCAGTTGGTTAGCACTGTACTATCATCTTCCAGTAAGGAGGTGGCTCAGTTCAATGCTTCCCTGGTCAACAGGCTAATTACCAGGCCTACCTGGTCAAAAGAGTAAACTTGTAGATGAAGTACGAACAGTGGCAAAGGATCATAGAACTCTAGAACCTCTGATGGTTTCCCATCAAACCGTTCCAGCAGGGGAATCACAGGTCTTTATTTGGAGGGTGATGCCACAGGCCGGGGCCAAAGAACACTGTTCTCTGCATGAAGTTGAAGCACTTGGTCCCGCAGCATCTGGTTCTTGGTTGTCAGCTGCATAATTTGGGTCTGAATCACTTGATTGTCTGCCTGAAGGTGGGCTACCTGCCCTGGTGATTCCGGCACCCTTTGGGGCCGGGGGAGCAGTGCTGGTTCTATCTTTCCCCATGGAGCCCACCCCAGAAGGCTTAGAGTGGTCCACACAAACTGTCACGACTGGAGTTTGGGCAGTCCTCCCTAGTGGTTGGAGCAGAAGTTGGAGCCAGGAGTCTTGCCATGAGTCAGATCCAGAGTCAGAGACAGGGCAGGAACCAGGAGCATGGCAGAAAAGTAAGAGCCAGGAGTCCAGTGAGAAGGCAGGATCTGATGAAGCAGCCAACCAGGAAGTCACCAAATTTCACAGACAACTTCCTGTACCTCCTTCTGACTTAAATAGCACAGCTGGACCAATCGGTGGGGCCAGGCACTCCTCCACTCAGGACACATCTAGGCGGTACCCGTGATGGAGCCAGGGTTCTATTAGCCAGTCAGTCCACTAGTCACTAACAAGCTGCTAGATGGTGGCTGGACAGCAAAGGCTGCCCGCAGACCTGGGTTCAAGACATGTGCATCCTCATACACAGCTCCTACCTGAGATAGGACTGTGAATCTGCTATCCCCACAGAATGACTAAGGAGGCTCCATTCCCCATCACAACTCCTAGTACTGACTAGGTGTGTGCCTATATTGCTCATATTGACTGTATGTGCATAAGGGGGCTGCATTAAGGTTGCATATGCAACCTTAATTCCAACATTTCCTAACTATTAAGGTTGCAGTCAAACACCCAAAAATGTTCTTTTAATGTAGTTTGTGGGTAATTGATGATAATGCTCAAAATGTGCTACACAAACAAACATTAACTAAGATATCTCCTTGCCCTGCTGAGTTTAGAATCTACGGTTATGGCTACACTAGAGAGCTTACAGCGGCGCAGCTGCATCGACATAGCGCTCCCAGCAACATAGACCTGTTCACACTGGCGCTTAGGTCGGTGTAACTTATGCGCTCAGTGGGTGGCTTATCCACACCCCGAGCGACTAAGTTATACCAACTTCAGTGGTAGTGTATTTCAAAACACACACATATATGAGTGCACATATACATCTGCAAGCCCACTATCCTAGTGTACATAAGCTATGGAAGACTATAGCTGTTGCTGCTCAGTTAGCAATATTCTACCTCTCTCCCCTCCCCGCCCCAAAAAAGAAACAAAACAAAAAAAACCCAAAGTCTTCCTTTAATTAATTACTCTGGCAATTCTAGGTCTTGACATTCTGCTACCTCAAACACTCTCAGGGTGGTTTGCCTTAAAGCATTGTTCCATCACCGAATCCTCTCAATTCTGTGCAAGGACAGCAAAGGCTTTGAAATAGAGACACGGCTCCACAGTACAGGAGCATTAGCACACCTCTGAATATTAACCCATTCTCAACCTCCACTCTCTGTATCCATGAGGTCCTTACATCTGAATACCAGAAAGGTTTAAACATCAGCTTCTTGAGTGTGTAGGTGTCAACGCTCAGTGTTATTAGTCAAGATAAAACCAACAAACTTGGGTAATATCTCTGCACTTCTCATTTTAAGAGCACTTTCCAGACAGAGGGCTCCAATTCCACTGTGTTCTTGAAAAGTGGAATTTAAAATTAGTTTTTCATGTTTTGTCTAAATCTCATTTTGCAAGTTTAGCAGATATTGCTTCATATTTCTAGCTCTCATTTGTTTTTCTTTTTTAATTGCAGCCACATCAGCAAAAAGAGTGCCAAACTCAAGAGTACTGTCTATTAAAGGTGAACTGCAAAGGATTTTTGAAAAGTTAGGTTTATTCCCTTTTTTGTGTACTTATAGTGTGTAATTAGAAATATCAGGAAGGTCAACTCTGCCAAAAAAGTCTTCAGAAAACCAGAGAGCAATCTCAGTGATGTCCATCTCACTTAAAAGTATTGAGATGTTAAATCTTTGACATCTTATGCAGGGCCTCTGAGATAATATATTTACAGTTTAGGAATATTTTCTTCATTGCTCAGAGAAATTATTCAGTAGTTGGGTAACTTTGGCATATGGCATTGAACTAGCCACTATGTATCAGATGTTTGAAAGCATCACACTTGCTCATATCCGTCCTAGGAAAATCACAGGAGTTTTGTTACTTTTAGAAAGTGAAACCAAACAATGTAACCAAATAAACCTCTTTGCATTAAAAAAAAAATTGATTCTTTTATTTGAAAAAGCAAAAGCATTTTTTCTGCTGTTCTGTGTAAAGAAAAAACTATGCAAAATTACTTAGCCCTATTTCATACAGGCAAGATTGAGCACATCTGAACAATGGTGTGGAAACATATTATATGGGCTGTAAGTTGGTTTGGTTTTGCAATGTAACAGTTCACGTGTTGGCCCATAAATAAATTTGTTGAAAAGTCAAGAGACTGAGGTCCAGATCCTCAAAGCTATTTAGGCACCTCAAATCTATGGTGGTTAGTAGTTGCCTAAATACTTTGAGGATCTGGACTTGAATAGATAGCAATTAAAATCTGCAGGTACATTTAAAAAACTGTTTAAAATGATCTGTTTAGTTTTTATCCAAAGCATGCTATTAGCTGAATACTTTTACTATGTGATTGAAAGGCATTCTTGGCTCTTTCAAACTCTTTCAGTTTACTGTGCACTGAGTGTAATCAGGAATTCAAGAATGTAGCTCGTGTGGCCTACTTTGATGGACAGACCCCTGAGGTCTGCAATTCCATAAGTGATTAATGCACAGGAAACAAATGCCAGTTTCTCTTCCATTGGCTGCAGTAAATGTCATCACTGCTATTAAAGAAACAGGATCAGTTACTGAACAGAAGAATAAACAAGCACCCCTGTGGCCTGCATGACTCAAGCTTCCAGTAGCAATATATTTCACCATGATATACAGTATTTCACATTCACACAAATCCTCACAATACCAACGACAATGATAGAAAAAGCTCTGCACACTAAAAAGAGATATGTTAATAGTTTGCAGAAACATCGTCCCATCCCTTAAACAAGACTAAAGAACATAAGATTATACATAAATTAAGTGAGGAAGACCATGTAAAAGTAGCTATTAAATACTTGGAAAAGCATACTAGTATATCACATTTTGAAATCAGCCACTCCAGTTGGATATTTACGGAACTAGCAAATGAATTTACAGTCAGATCCTCCGCTCATGTAAGCCAGCATACTTCTTCCAAACTGAATAGCACGACACCAATATAACCAGAGCTTTGCTAGAATCCCAGTCTGTTTCATCCTCTGCTTTCCCCGCAGGTGCATATTTTGTAATTCTATTTAAAAAAAAGAAACAAAAATAAAGCAGTACAATTTGCATGAAAAGATCTATTCTTTATAAATCCATGTTACTTTTGTTCATGGGTCAGGCAAGGCTCTGTAATGTAATCATCCATGGTACTGGAAGTCAAAAGACCAGAATTCTATTCTTAACTCTGCTGCTGACCTGGACACCTCACTTCACTTCTGTTTGTTTCCCTACCCACTCTTACCCTTCCCTTAGACTCTTAAGTCTGTTTTGTCTATTTAAACACCAAGATCTTCAGGGAAGGGACTGGCTGTTAGAATTCATTCGTACAGTGCCTAGCACAACAAGGCCCTGCTCTCAGTTTAGGCCTATAGGTGATATCATAACAACAATAAAAAACCTGTAACTGATCATTTGTGAAAAGTCATGGAAATCTGGGGAATCCCAGAAGAGTAAAGAAATGTAAGTATAGTTCTAATAAATAATAGTCCTGCCATATTTCTTACTTTACATCTTACTTCAATATAAAATAAAAATTTCCAGCATATCTTTGCCTACTAGTCAAATGTCATGGTGATGGGCATTAAAGATGGGTGCATTATCGTCTGCCCTCCTCTGAATATGAGAAATATGGTTTTACGAAGAACAGGTCTTTTCATGTAAATTGGACTGCTTTCTTTGTGTTTTTTGGATTTTTAAAAAATATAATTACAAAAATTTGTTGCTGAAGGGAAAGGAGTAGATGAAATAGATTGGAATTCTAGTAAAGCATTGGATACAGTGCCTTGTGAAAGCTTTATCTCAAAATTATTTCCAACTGGCTTGGAAAGGAACACTGTCACATGAACTGAAAAACAGCTGAAGGACTACAAAGAAAGGATTGGGATCAATGCCAGACTATTAAGTTTGATGCCTCGTGGTTTACACAGGGATCTGTGGTAGGTCCATCATATTTCGTATCTTCATTAAAGACCTATAAAGGCATAAGCAGAACACTGGTGAAATCTGAAAGTAATGCCAGTACTAGTGAAAACAGAAAAATAAAGGTTCACAGAGAAAAAATATGGGCAGAAAATAACAAAATGAGATTCAGCTTGGACAAATAGAAGTTAATACATCTGGTGAAAAATAAACCAAAGCATTAAATCGTCAGTGGGAGGAAGAAAGAAGGCAAACTAGTAATGTTGAAATAGAGTGAGAGGGGATAAGAATACAACAAATTAGAAATGAGTTTGCAATATGACACTGTTATAGAAAGTCAATATCGTTTTGGGCTGTAATAACTAGAAATAGCACAATAAGGACTTGGAAGTAGGCCTCTGGTTTGACTGCACCTGGAATACTGTCTCAATGTTGGGCAACCTGATACCAGAAAAATACTGACACACTACAGGGAGTAAAGTGCAACAAAATGGGTGGGCAGTAAGAGGGCTCAGCTTCTGATAGAAGATCTAAATATGTACAGTACAGCTTGGCTAAGAAAGGATATAACAGCCTGTAAATACTGCAGAACTGTTTATATTCATGTATCGGGGGTTGCCTTGTTAGTCTGTATCCACAAAAACAAGGAGTCCAGTGGCACCTTAAAGACTAACAGATTTATTTGAGCATAAGCTTTCGTGGGTAAAAACCACACTTCTTCAGATGCATGGAGTGAAATGTAGACATAAATACACTGGCACAAGAAGAGAAGGAAGTTACCTCACAAGTGGAGAACCGTGCTGACAGGGCCAATTCGATCAGGGTGGATGTAGTTTACTCCCAATAATAGATGAGGAGGTGTCAACTGCAGGAGAGGCAAAGCTGCTTTTGTAATGAGCCAGCCACTCCCAGTCCCTATTCAAGCCCAAATTAATGGTGTTAAATTTGCAAATGAATTTTAGTTCTGCTATTTCTCTTTGTAGTCTGATTTGGGATAACTTATACCTTCAAGTCAGTGGCACTGCTATGGGTACCCGCATGGCCCCACAGTATGCCAACATTTTTATGGCTGACTTAGAACAACACTTCCTCAGTACTCATCCCCTAGCGTCCCTCCTCTACTTGCACAACATTGATGACATCTTTATCATGTGGTCCCATGGGAAGGAGGCCCTTGAAGAATTCCATCTGGATTTCAACAATTTACACCCCACCATCAACCACAGCCTGGACGAGTCCACACAAGAGATCAACTTTCTGGACACAACTGTTCAAATAAGTGATGGTCACAAACACCATAGAATCAAAGAATATCAGGGTTGGAAGGGACCTCAGGAGGTCATCTAGTCCAACCCCCTGCACAAAGCAGGGCCAATCCCCAACTAAATCATCCCAGCCAGGGCTTTGTCAAGCCTGACCTTAAAAACCTCTAAGGAAGGAGATTCCACCACCTCCCTAGGTAACGCATTCCAGTGCTTCACCACCCTCCTAGTGAAAACGTTTGTCCTAATATCCAGCCTAAACTTCCCCACTGCAACTTGAGACCATTACTCCTTATTCTGTATCTGCTACCACTGAGAACAGTCTAGATCCATCCTCTTTGGAACCCCCTTTCAGGTAGCTGAAAGCAGCTGTCAAATCCCCCCCTCATTCTTCTCTTCCACAGACTAAAGAATCCCAGTTTCCTCAGCTTCTCCTCATAAGTCATGTGCCCTAGTCCCCTAATCATTTTTGTTGCCCTTTGCAGGATGCTTTCCAATTTTTCCACATCCTTCTTGTAGTGTGGGGCCCAAAACTGGACACAGTACTCCAGATGAGGCCTCACCAATGTCGAATAGAGGGGAACGAACACGTCCCTCGATCTGCTGGCAATGCTCCTACTTATACAGCCCAAAATGCCATTGGCCTTCTTGGCAACAAGGGCACACTGTTGACTCATATCCAGCTTCTCGTCCACTGTAACCCCTAGGTCCTTTTCTGCAGAACTGCTGCCTAGCCATTCGGTCCCTAGTCTGTAGCAGTATAAGAGATTCTTCTGTCCTAAGTGCAGGACTGTGCACTTGTCCTTGTTGAACCTTATCAGATTTCTTTTGGCCCAATCCTCTAATTTGTCTAGGTCCCTCTGTATCTTAACAACCACCCCTCCCAGTTTAGTGTCGTCTGCAAACTTGCTGAGGGTGCAGTCCACGCCATCCTCCAGATCATTAATGAAGATATTGAACAAAACTGGCCCCAGGACCGATCCTTGGGGCACTCTGCTTGATACTGGCTGCCAACTAGACATGGAGCCATTGATCACTACCCGTTGAGCCCGACAATCTAGCCAGCTTTCTATCCACCTTATAGTCCATTTATCCAGCCCATACTTCTTTAACTTGCTGGCAAGAATACTGTGGGAGACCGTGTCAAAAGCTTTGCTAAAGTCAAGGAACAACACGTCCACTGCTTTCCCCTCATCCACAGAGCCAGTGATCTCATCATAGAAGGCAATTAGATTAGTCAGGCATCACTTGCTCTTTGTGAATCCATGCTGACTGTTCCTGATCACTTTCCTCTCCTCTAAGGGCTTCAGCATTGATTCCTTGAGGACCTGTTCCATGATTTTTCCAGGGACTGAGGTGAGGCTGACTGGCCTGTAGTTCCCCAGATCCTCCTCCTTCCCTTTTTTAAAGATGGGCACTACATTAGCCTTTTTCCAGTCATCCGGGACATCCCTCGATCGCCATGAGTTTTCAAAGATAATGGCCAATGGCTCTGCAATCACATCTGCCAACTCCTTTAGCACTCTCGGATGAAGCGCATCCGGCTCCATGGACTTGTGCTCGTCCAGCTTTTCTAAATAGTCCCAAACCACCACTTTCTTCACAGAGGTCTGGTCACGCCCCCCACATGCTGTGCTGCCCAGTGCAGTAGTCTGGGAGCTGACCTTGTTCGTGAAGACAGAGGCAAAAAAAAGCATTGAGTACATTAGCTTTTCTACATCCTCTGTCACTAGGTTGCCTCCCTCATTCAGTAAGGGGTCCACACTTTTCTTGACTTTCTTCTTGTTGCTAACATACCTGAAGAAACCCTTCTTGTTACCTCAACATCCCTTGCTAGCTGCAATTCCAAGTGTGATTTGGCCTTCCTGATTTCATTCCTGCATGCCTGAGCAATATTTTTATACTCCTCCCTGGTCATTTGTCCAATCTTCCACTTCTTGTAAGCTTCTTTTTTGTGTTTAAGATCAGCAAGGATTTCATTGTTAAGCCAAGCTTGTCGTGTACCATATTTATTATTCGTTCTACACATCGGGATGGTTTGTCCCTGTAACCTCAATAAGTCTTCTTTAAAATACAGCCAACTCTCCTGGACTCCTTTCCCCCTCGTGTTATTCTCCCAGGGATTCCTGCCCATCAGCTCCCTGAGGGAGTCAAGGTCTGCTTTTCTGAAGTCCAGGGTCCATATTTTGCTGCTTTCCTTTCTTCCTTGTGTCAGGATCCTGAACTTGACCATCTCATGGTCACTGCCTCCCACGTTCCCATCCACTTTTGCTTCCCCTACTAATTCTTCCTTGTTTGTGAGCAGCAGGTCAAGAAGAGCTCTGCCCCTAGTTGGTTCCTCCAGCACTTGCACCAGGAATTTGTCCCCTACACTTTCCAAAAACTTCCTGGTTTGTCTGTGCACCGCTGTATTGCTCTCCCAGCAGATATCAGGGTGATTGAAGTCTCCCATGAGAATCAGGACCTGCAATCTAGTAACTTCCATTAGTTGCCAGAAGAAAGCCTATACCGGAAACCTACTGACCGCTACACTTACCTACAGTAGTGCCTCCAGCTTCCATCTAGGACACATCACACAATCCACTGTCTACAGCCAAGCTCTACGATACAACCAAATTTGCTCCAATCCCTCAGACAGAGACAAATACCTATAAGATCTTTATCAAGCATTCTTAAAACTACAATACCCACCTGGGAAAGTGAGGAAACAGACTGACAGAGTGAGACGGGTACTCAGAAATCACCTACTACAGGATAGGCCCAACAAGGAAAATCTGACCATCACTTACAGCCCCAAGCTAAAACCTCTCCAGCACATCATCAACGATCTACAACCCGTCCTGGAAAACAATCCCTCACTCTCCCAGACCTTGGGAGGCAGGCCACTCCTCGCTTACAGACCTGAAGGAAATACTCATCAGCAACTACACACCACACCACAGAAACACTAAGCCAGGAACCAATCCCTGTAGCAAACCTCGTTGCCTACTCTGTCCCCATATCTACTCTAGCGACACCATCAGAGGACCAACCACATCAGCCACACCATCAGAGGCTCATTCACCTGCACGTCTGCTAATGTGATATATGCCATCATGTGCCAGCAATGCCCCTCTGCCATGTACACTGGCCAAACTGGACAGTTCCTACAGAAAAGAATAAATGGATACAAATCAGACTTCAGGAATGGTAACATACAAAAGCCAGTGGGAGAACACTTCAATCTCCCTGGACATTCTATAACAGATTTGAAAGTAGCTATACTTGAACAAAAACCATCAGAAACAGACTTCAAAGAGAAACCGCAGAACTAGAATTCATTTGCAAATTTAACACCATTAATTGGGGCTTGAATAGGGACTGGGAGTGGCTGGCTCATTACAAAAGCAGTTTTGCCTCTCCTGGAATTGACACCTCCTCCTCTAAATCCACCCTGATCAAACTGGCCCTGTCAACAAAGGAGGAGTTTGTTGTTGGGGGGCAGGTGAAACTACAATTAAAACACATGTTGTATTTAAGGCATTGTTGTTAGCCCAAAGGCAGCATCATTTTGCCAATGCAAGAACTAGAAGGTGAAATTGATTATAGACTGACAATTGCAAAGTCACAAAATTTGTAATGGAATCTGGATCCAGATTTTGAGTAAACTTTGTAGGTGTAAACTCCAGGTCTGGATCTGGATTCTGTCCCCAATCCAATTTGGGGGATGTTTGCGACTGGTGTTTTTGTTCAGGTCCATTTCAATTATAAATTAAACTAAAAGTAAATAGTCTAGTTTCATTGTCTGTAAAGAGTAAAATGCAAAAAATTAAACAATCCACAAACAAACAATGCAATTAAACTTGCATTTCAAGTCTTTCATTTTTATTTATCTTAAAATATTACTGATGTTCCAGATAACTAAGTTATTTTTAAAAACTGTTAAAGATTTTATCTTAAATGGCCCCTTTGAATCTGCCATATCTCTTCTAAAGACCCTTGTATTCATATACCTGATATGGTGTGCTGCAGAACAGAAGACAGGATTGTCACAGAAAAGCGTGCGGAATTCTGACACAATATAATTTTCTTTAGAACATTGTAATTCACTGCCAAACTAAGAGTATTAACACTGTGTGATACCTAACTGTCAGCATCACTGCATTCTTACCTATTTTTGTACTAAATCATCAGCAGAATCAGCAAAAAATGAAAATGTGTGATACATCAGGTGTTCATATTAACGTTACATTTGCATTTGTTTGAAAAGAAGTTCTTAAAAATCTGCTATTTAATTTGCTAAATAAAACAGGACAGATCAGATTTAACCACCACCACTTTCCAGTCAAGTAACAATCGGGCATCACAACTGTTCTAGAGGAACTAAATTTGAAGGCACTCACCTTTGTATTGCTTAAAAGGGATAGACCCGATTATGTGACTAGCTCCCATGGTAAGCAAAAGTAGAATTCCATATGCATAATGTAGAATGGAAATTGATGGACAATTTTTGGTAAGCTGTGTAACTTGAAAAAGAACCCAAACCAATCTCAGTGTTTTAAGGTGCTCTCATTTATATGACCAGATTATCAATGCTCCAGGGTGCATCTAAGACAGGAAGTTTTAATTACTTAGGTTAATATTAGTACACACTTTTTAAGATGAAAAGCAATATCCAAGTGATTAATAGTAGCATATATACATTATTGCCATGTTACATTTGTAGGTAGGGTCATTATTAACATGCAAAGCAAACATAGTGTAGTTCCCCCTATCCACCTAGTTACCTCCTTTGGCACCAATCTCCTTATGAGTTTTGATGGACAGGCCTGGGTTGTTCTGGATCCCACCAATGACTCAGCAGGGTGTAACTTTTTTTTCCCCTATGAATTTGTTTGGAGGTGCCTCCACCCCCCTTGCACCTTCCTGGCAGCGTCACCAGGGCAGCAGGGGAAAAAAATTCTAATCTTAGGGTAACCCCCACTTACTAGCCAGATAGTTGGACATGTCCTAGAAATAACACAAACACATACAATATATTTAGAACAGTAATTATGTTAAACAGGAGATACATATCACATAACAGGGTCACCAGTGCCCATGCTGATAATTAAGGCTGCGAATTTGTCAGAGATCACAGAAGTCACAGATTCCGTGACTTTCCGCAGCCTCCATGAAATTCCCAGCCACACCAACAGCTGCTGGAGCTGCCAGCACCCACCCAACCAGCCGCTCAGGTGGCCCCACAACCAGCAGCACTGGCCACAGTGGAGCTGCCCCAGGGGCAGCCGCACCAGTCACTGCCCAGCGGCTCCAGGCAGCTAGCCCTGGGAGACCGCCCCAGCAGCAGCCAGTGTGCGGCTGGCCCTGGGGACCACCCAAGTAGCAGTCTCAGGGCAGACGGACCAGGCACTGCTTGGCAACCCGGGGCAGCTGGCCCCAGGGCCCCACTCCCCACTGCATCAGCGCCCTGGGGCTGCTAAGACTTAGTCATAGGTGTTTATAGTAAAAGTCATGGACTGGTCATAAGCCGTGAATTTTTGTTTATTTGCCCATGATCTGTGCATGACTTTTACTAAAAATAACCATGACTAAATCTTAGCCTTACTGGTAATACCTATGAATTTCCCCAGTCACGTGATCTGATACACATACATCAAATTAGTGTCCTGTTGGTACACGTACTTTGTAGGAGCCCTTGATAACCTGTGACCACAATATCGTCTGTACAGCGGTTAGCAATGTGGCTTATGGGGTTCAGTACACCCAAGAGACTCACAAGTGGGATAAGGTGATAAATCCCTCCATCCACAGATTTAATAGGCAGCAGGTAACAAAATTCCCAAACCCTTACCCCCTGACTTGAGGTCACAGTTCAGGGAGTAAGGGTCTCCCAAACAATTTCCCTGTCTAGATAACTAAACATAGTGACTCACAACTCCACAACAGATCCTCAGGTTCAGAGATGACTCTGGACTCCTCAGTCACTGCAGAGGGCTGACAACCATTGCTGGCAGGCATCCTCCTTTTGCAGGAGACAGGCTGCTTCTGGTGCCAGGATTTCCCCTTGCCGCAAAGGGGTGAAGGGCTCATGTGAAGATTACAAAACTATACTGAAAGCCAAACTTTAGTCTCCCACCACAGCGCTCACACACACTTAGAGCAGGCAGCAGCCCGGGACTAGCAGCCAGAGCAGATATGGCCATGTGGTGACTGATCTCATAGCTGGAGGACTAACTCAGCCTGGCTGGGAGAAGTTTTTTCCAACAAAGCTCTGCAAAATGGCAGTCACCTTAGAGCAGGAAAGGCTCAAGCTGAGAGATCTTATTTTCATGTCCCCAAAGGCCAGTTCTCAAGGGGAACCCTGCATGCAGACCTGGGACTCACCCAGCTCCCCAGTCAGCCACTCCTTTTCTCTGGCTGGTTCCAGACTGCTCCAAAATGGCTTCTCCTCTCTTCTGAACTCCCTGGGAAGGGCATCTCACTCCCTATTGGTTGCTGAGCAGACTCTGAGTCTACCTTGTCTCCCCCTCCCTACTAGGGACGGTGTGCTTCTCCCTGAGCTACCAGCACACAGAGCCCTAGCCCAAGAATCTAGGTAATCTCCTTGGGGGTTACAATAGGAAGCTAGAAACCTAGCACTCTGCTTCTGAGGTACTTAAGCAGCACTAGTGTCATCATCTGTTTCACATATAAAGGTATTCACTGTTTTGTAAGCCAGAGAAGCCCCACAGAATACTCACATTTGTGTTTGCCCCTTTCCTTGCCTCATGCAGCCAGTAGTTTTGAATTGCCCCTAAATCTAGCCCTGATAGCCCGTAACAAACCATTCAGTACAGACATCCTCATTCTCTACTAGGATGAACGTTTGACTTTTTGATTATGTCAAGTCAGATTCTCTTCTCCTGAGACCCTTTCTAAATAATAGTTCATCTTTCACACAATTCAAATTTGCTATGCCAGTTAGGGTGACCAGACAGCGAGTGTGAAAAATCGGCACAGAGGGTTGGGGGTAATGGGCACCAATATAAGAAAAGGCCTCAAATACTGGAACTGTCCCTATAAAATAGGGACATCAGGTCACCCTAATGCCAGTGTATAATCATGGAGTAAGCCTGTACAACATATGGTACATTTTCAAGTTTGGGTGATTTTTTTAGAAATGGTATTTTTATGTCAAATTGTAAGAACTGCATTTTATGGAATTTCTTACAGCCTTTATTTACAAAGTTTTCTGGGCTCATTGTAAACTCATCCAGAGGTATGGAATGCTACTTTATGAACAGCAATCGGACTTGTTTCTATGCTGCACACTGCTGAAGAGTCTACAGGTACAGGTGTATTTTAAACTTGAGCTCTGTGTTAACATTAGATATGCTTAATACATAGTAACCTGGAGACTGACTGGAAACAAAGTTAATATGAATGTCTGAATTCTTCTGTTACCAGTACAGGTGAGATCATTAGTTCTCCCAGGTTATTAAACTCAAATGTAAGTGTCTATTACTTAAGAGACATGGTTATTGTCATGTCTTATTTTAACTATAGTAAGGGCTGGCTCTAGGATTTTTGCTGCCCCAAGCAAAAAAAATTTTGGCCGCCCCAGCTATTTTTTGTGCCCCCCCCGCCCCCGGCTCCACCCCTTCCCAACCCCTTCTCCAAATCCCTGGCCCCGCCTCCTCCCCCAGGCATGCCACACATTCCCCCCCATTGCTTCCTGCAGCTCCCCCCCACAACCCTCTGCCCTAGCTCACCTCCACTCCGCCTGCTCCCCTGAACATGCCGCTGCTCCGCTTCTCCCCGCTCCCTCTCAGGCGAGGGAGAGGCAGCGCATTCAGGGGAGCAGACGGAGCAGAGGGGAGCAAGGGTGGGGGGGTGCACAGGAAGTAAGCGGGGGTAGAGGAACCGCTCCCCGCCCCAGCTCACCTCCGCTCCACCACCGCCGCCTCCCCCGAGTGCACTGCCGCTCGGCTTCTCCTCCCTCCCTCCCAGGCTTGCCGCGCGAAACAGGTGTTTGGTGCACGGCAAGCCTGGGAGGGAGTGGGGAGAAGCGGAGCAGTGGCAGTGCGCTCAGGGGAGCAGGCGGAGGCGAGCTGGAGCGGCGGGGGCACATTTCTAGGGGTGGCATGGCCAGCGCTGGAATGCCGCCCCTAGAAACGTGCCGCCCCAAGCACCTGCTTGTTTTGCCGGTGCCTAGAGACGGCCCTGACTATAGTACATGCTTTTGTAATTGCTCACAATCATACGACTGTTTTATCAGCAGGTGTCACTTGATAGCATGCAGGCCAACACCTGGTTAGAGATGCTGTACTGGCTTCCTGCCCTTTTCTTCCCTCCCTCGGTTCCAAATGTATGTGCATGTTTGACATTGGGCTGTCTTCCTTCTAAAGGCATAGGAAGGAAACATATATTTAAAAAGGCAGGTGGCTAGTTGAAAATTTGGACTACTGTATTTTCACAAATACTTAAATGGACGCTTCTCCGAAAAGGGCAATATCAGCAAAGCCATCTGTGTATTATATAAAGAACCACTCTGTCCTACAGGTCTGAAATACTACTACTACTTCTAGATATCCAAATTCCAAGATATATAGCATAGTGATGTACCACTCTGTACACCTCCATGAGAATCCAATAAGTTCCTGTTGGTTCAAGGTAAAGTAACAATGAAAAATAGACTATTGCCATCAGTTGAGACTACTTGCATGTATGAACTACCCAGCCATAAGCACCAGCTCCATGGGTACTTCGGGGCTGGAGCATCCATGGGAAAAAATGGTGGGTGCTGAGCACCCATCGGCAGCCCCCCTATCAGAACCTCTCCCTCCCCCCAGCGCCTCCTGCCCATCAGTGGGCCCCACTGATCAGCACCTCCTCCTCCCTCCCTGCACCTCCTGCCTGCAGCAAATCAGCTCTTTTGCAGTGTCAGGAGGCACTGGGGAGGAAGGGGAGGAGAGAGGGTGTAGCACGCTTGGGGGAGGGGGCAGTACTGGGTAGAGAAGAGGCGGGGTAGGGGTGGGAAGAGGCAGGGAAGAGGCAGGGTGGGAGCAGAGCGAGGGTGGGAAGAAGCAGGGTGGGGGTGGGGCCTTGGGGGAAGGGGTGAAGTGGCGGTGGGGCCTGGGCGTAGCCGGAGGGGGCCTATGTACCGAGCAGAGAAATATATCCAAGAAATATTCTTTGGGTGGAGTTTTTTTTTTATACTCCTTCATACTTGTAATAGCATACTGCTACCCCTACCCTTCACCTAAAGTGTTTGCATTATGCCCCATTATCTCTCACGCAGCTCCAAGCCAGAGCTAGAAGGCAGTGTGTTCCTTATTCAGACAGATCTTACTTTGCAAGGTAAAGGCTTTCTTCATGATAGATGGTGGAAACATTTCACCTTGTCTAACATTCAAAACCTTCACGGCCCTGGGCAGCAAATGAGCCCACACAGCTGCTATTAAAAATATTCCTAAATAGCAACCTTTTCTGTCAGTTAGATAACTCAGGTTTCTACCAAAGCATTGTCATCAGGAATTATCCAGCAGAACCATACTTTTTTTCTACCATGGCTTGAGGTAGAAAATTTAAATCAAGCCAAACCTTATCTTTTATTTTGTTTTCATTTTTTATTTTTCTCCCTCTTGACTCTTTTCTATGTGTAGCCTGCTGATCCAACCAGTTAAGTAAATACTGTAAGCCAAGCCACTGACTTCCTAGGCCAACCATTACCTGCTGCTTCAAGGTCCTGCTGTTTGCAAGCATTCCCTTCTCCAACAACAATTGCTCATTTGAGGTTTTATTTCCCCCCAAGATACTAAACAAAGAGTCAGGTGGGTTTCCATGTCAACGTTCACTGAATTTTAAACATTTGTTTTTTGCAAAGGAAGTTTAACCTCTGCCGCCACAACTACAAAGTTGTATAGATTTTTGTTAAATAAACTATACAGCCAAATAGTTAAAAGAGAACATTGCTTTCAAAAGTCTCTGACTGCTGTTGGTCTCTATGCAGAGGATTATAACACAACTTGAAACAAGATATTTGTAATTAGTTAAGTTTCACATTTATCCTCCCAATCCTGAACAGTAACGGCTGACAGCTATGAAAACACTGGGGTAACTAGGAGGAGTAAAGCAGAGATAAAACAATAATTGGAAACAGAAAGCAGCCTCCATTTTGCACCTTTTTTATTTCTGTCATGGTTCTAATTTGCCAAACAGCTCATTATAGACCATAGTATCCTACTTATGCAAGCTTAGATTCATCTTATCACAGATCCTCTTCCTGATTCAGCACCATCACCACAAATGATGGAAATACGGAGAGAATTATTACCACCGGATGGAGTTTGGATTAATGTGTACACTGAGTGATGGTTTCAGATATGGGCATTTCAAAATCACACTGATCAGATCAGAGTATTGAGTTTGCTTCTCTAGCATGAGGTTTCTCTGACCCAAGAAGAAGCTGATACCTCATCTTTCACTACTGCTTTTAGAAAGAACAATATGAAAAGTAGCAAAATACTATAAAGCAAATTCAGCATAGTAGAAATCAAACAGCTCTTTAATAATGGAGAGGCTATTAATGAGCTAAAGGATAAGGTACAAAGATAAGGTCTCATATACTATATACTTTATGACACTCTCCCGGCGACATAGCTTCTGCCATTTGTTGGGGGTGGTTTAATTATGCTTATGGGAGAGCTTTCTCCTGTTGGCATAGAGCAGGTACACGAGAGACCTTACAGTGGCACAGCTGCAGTGGTACAATTATGCTGCTGTAAGAGCTGTAGTGTAGACATAGCCTAATAGGCAATGCTACCAGCTCTGCCTATAATATACATTGAATGCAGACTTGAAATGTGAGTATTATCAGCCTGAGGAGAAAAAATAAATGACATGACATGCAAATGATGATATTTGCTTCCAGGGAGCACTTTATTCCATGAGTTTTATGGCTTACATGAATTCTAGTGGCTAATTTTCAAAAAGGATGTAACAAGTAAGTTGTGATATAAAATCATTCCTATATTGCCCTTCCAAAAACACTACGGCATGAAGGAACTGTTGTTTAGCAGGCAGAGTAAGGTAACACACTCAGGATTCCTGTGTCTTATCACTGGATCTGTCACTAACTTTTCGGTGCCTTAATTTGCCCATTTGTAAAATGGATATAACATTCAGATAACTTTTGAGGGTGGAACTTCATGTTTGCAAAGTGTTCCAAGATACACTGAAGAACAGAGGTAGAGAAGAGCAAAATAAGAGAGCACATTAGCTATTTTCATGCTGTCACTAAGGTGTAGTAACATATTCATTATGCCATGGTGATATCATTCCAAAAGCTTTCTCTCCCAATATTATTGCTTTTCATTCAACATTTTATGAACATTTCCATTAGTCTAAAAATATGTCTGCGGCTTTTAAAGCTTGTTCTTGATTATCTGTAACACTACATTTCAGAGACAGACATGCTGCCCCTTGTGCTCGGGTTTTTGTTGGGCTGCAATTCCAACAGATTCTTTTAATCTTTTTTCCCCAGAAAATTATATGCAGGATATAACAATGCAGTATGTGCAGAAAGATCTTAAGCAAAAGGGTAAGAGCACAAGAAAAAATACTTAGTTTGGGAAGGATCTCAGCCTAAGGGTGTTGGAGAGCCTTGAACCAACCTGTAAACCCTGTATATAATGGAAACCACTTCAAGCCAGCAGTGCAACAGCATCCCTAGTCCCAGTACCTATGTCTCAGCCTGCCAGTAACTCAGAGTATCCATGAAATCTCAGCCCTCTATATGTTCACTAACTAGTAAACTGTATACATGATCCAGACTTCAAAATCCTCCTTGTTGTTGTAAACTTTAATAAGTTTTCAAACTACAACTAAAGTAAATAAGCCTTTCTGCTACCTTAAAAAAAAAAAAAGGTTTGTCTCATTATGGATGCATCACAGGAGCACCCAGCTATCACCCAGATATCTGCAGTCCTTTCTCAAGTACTTATGAAAATGGGTCAGAATATCCATCCAGAGAAATCATACTCTTCCTTGTATGTTTATTTCAACATTGTTATGTACTTATAAGGAATTGTTAAACTAATGGTCTTTTTGCCAAATTGGCTATAACATAAGCCACCTACCACTGACCAACTACAGAAGAAAAATTAAACAAACATTTTGCTGTTGTTAAACTTTTTTTCTATGGGTTTGAGCTTCTGAAGCCAGAAGGTCACTTGGATTATGTATACAATGTTGGTAATTGCATTCCTTTACTTTACAAAATGCCATGACGCTCACTATTTTCCAAAATAGCTTTGCAAACAATGACAATTACTGCCCAGACATTTTCAAACACAGCAGGTTATTGGCTTAGGCAGTGATGGAAACCCTAAAAAAAGATAAATATTTTGAAATGCACTGTAAATCAAATTTGTGCATTGGACTAAGAATGGATTATCTGCCTCTAAACAGCTAAATATGTTTTAGTTTGAGGGGCTTTTTATGATTATTATAGTGTAACCTCAGATTCGATTTTTTCTTACCTTAAATAGTTCATGAAGATTCAATTTTAAATTATCCGCTAGTAAATAAATATTTAATGGTGATTAATTATACATTTTATCCACTATATTCACTAGTATCAAAGTATTCACAATTTTTTCAATTTTTCAGTTTAAAAATTTGTTGGGAACAAAGTTGTGTTAGCTTGACTGCCCTGCAAATATTTGTAGTAGATGGATCAAAGACCCTGAACATCTATGAACATGCTTATCTGTACACATCCAAATAGTAGAGGAGACTGCTCATGACCCGCTCTGTCTTTATGGGATTGTTACCTATACTGTAGATGTGCAACACCTGAAAAATGCCATTTGGGGGTTCAAAGTTGCTGAAACTCCTATGCTTAGTGCTTACTCCAGTGAGTGAGTAAGAACTGCATGACAGCACCCATCATCAGATGCACCCTGAAATGAGACTAAATTGGATTAAGTACTCAAGCAGTTTCAGCTCAAAACAGTATATGAGGAATGTCGGTGAGCCCAGAGCATTCTGAGTGTGTTTCAAAATAATTTTTAAATGATTAGTTTTCGGACATTGGTCCAGATTCATATTCAATGGCACAGGAAGACAGTTGTATGCCCCAGGATGAGGCGGTATTTCTACCACCATATTCCCTCAGGGAGTTTGACAGGGGAGAGCAACTTCAGGTTCCACTAGGGTCTTTGCAAGACCTGAATCAATAGGGCACAATGGGTCCAGAAACCTGTTGGGTATTATCATCTGAGAATTCCCCAGCTGGCATGGCCAGCTAGCATAGCCAGTTCCCAGTCATCCACCCCTGAACCACCTCTGCATAAGACATGTTGAGGATAAAAAGGAGTGTGGCTGGAGTATTACTGTGCTCTGGCAATCCCCAACTTGAAATGGCCTGAAAGGAAGGAGGATTTCACCAGGTCAGCTCATTAATTTTATATAGTGGGGAATGAAGCTTAAAATATTTATAGAACAGTTACCTTCACCAAGGAAGATAAGAATAACCAACAACATTTTTAAAAAGGTGATGAGCATTTCATTCCAGAAACAAATGTAATACTAGTATCACCAACTGTTGTGATTTTATCCACAAGCCTGGTAATATCTGTTTTGTTTTGCTTTTTTACATAAATCGAAGTCATGATCATTGCATGAGAATTTCAGCTTTCAGCAGAAACACACACACAAGAACACAAAAAGTTTATAGCTCTCCTCATTGTGGAGAACAATCTGAAAACATGATCTGGGCGTAACAAAAGCTCAAAGGCAAACAAAAGAACCCCAATTTTATCATTTAAAAATCTTACAATTTTTAAGTAAATCTCTTGATTTTTTGGAGTGGGGAGGGAAGATCCTGAATCATAATTTATAAACCCTTGAGGTTGGCAATACAGTAATACACAATTGTACTGCTCTTAATGAAGCATCCAGACTCGGTCCAGAGAAATCATGGACCTCTGAGAGCAAGCAGAGCAGTGTGACCTTGGTATGAGTAGGGGAAAACACATAAGAGTATGTCTAAAGTAAGTGAGTGTGAGTATGAGAGAGAGATGGCAAACAATAATAAAAGCTGTGTTCAGTTAAAACAGCTAGCCCCATTTACAGCACTTATTGTACTACTTTGCCTAAGCAATTGGTTTTTAACTGAACTGTGAAAGTATCTAGGACATAGCTGGACTCTATTCTCACAAGCCTCAGGAAAGCTCAAATAAAGTTAATGGATAAATCAATCAAGATTTCAGTCCAGGGTTCACCAAATTGCAGCCTCAGATGGTAACAACTAAGTTATCTATTGGCATCTTTCAGGCTTGTACAGTATTTCATCTCAAACCTCCCCTGGAGACTAGTGGTGAGTTCAAACACATTCCCAAGTGAGCCGAAAGAGGTTTGTTCACCAGATTAATAGTTCTGCACTGGATTCATTGAGTGTCTGATGTTACATGGTTGCTGCTGTCATTGTGTCAAACATATTTATTGACACTATTTTGTAACTATGCCAGTTTTAATTACTGCTTGGTATGCACAATATAACAAACCCACAGCTGCATACCATCAGCAGTTAGCAGCATATGTCTGATGAGGTAAAGAATTTAGGACCTTATGATTCACAATGCAGACAGTTGCCACTCAGGCTATAGAATAAATAGTTGTAGCAGTTCTATTTAGGGTTTAAAGCAGGTAATTTGAGGAGTGGGGGGCGCCCCAACCTCTAAAGTTACTGCTTGGGCTAGAGCTCTCCAAGCCCCCCAAGCCACTTCTTCTAGTCATTCCTCCTCCTGGACTCCCTTCAGTTGTTCTTCTGTATCTTGCTCCCCCGGCCACTATCTCTGGGGCTGAGGGCTGGGAACCCTTAAGATGTGTCTCCCCAAATGGCTACTCCTTCCACTAGGGCTAGAGCTCTTCAGTAGTTCATCCACTGATCCCTATAGCTGTTGGGGGATGGGCCCTCACAGAAGTTCTCCCACCTGACCTTTCCCTTCTATAGGGGGCCTGAGATCCTCTCAGTGGCTTGCCCACTCCCCACCCCAGCACACAACTTTCTAATTTGTGAGAACTGGACACTGAGAGGGCTCTAGGGGTGGAGGGGTGACTGGGACAGGACATTCAAGGGAGAGCTGCGTTCCAGCGGTGAGTGACTGGGGCAGGATGGGGAGTGGCACCCCAGGGAAGGGCACAAAGGAGTCTGAGAAGGGGGCCCAGGCAGTGAGCCAGGCTACTGGCCCTACTCCTCAACCGCCACATGCTTCAGGATCCCTCCCCACCCCCGGGTGCCAGAGGCCAAGAGAGTTACTGAGTGCTCCTCCAGTTCCAGCAGCAGCTGCTCTTCCCGCCCTCCTAGCGGTGGAATGGAAGCCAATTGCGGATGGTTACTCAGGTAACTGGACTTTTGGTGTCCAATCAGTACTACTGACCAGACACTGTCAGATCCCCTTTCCAACTGGACTTTTGAAAATCAGAGCCATGGCAACCCTACACATTTCTCCTTCCTGAGCTGGATCGTGGGAAAAGACAAGGGCCATAGGGCTGGGGTAGGGAGGCAACTGCTGCTCTTCTGGGAGTGAGCTCAGCAGTCCTGTCTGCATACCTTCTCCTTCAGAGGGAGAAGGACTGGCTGGCTCACTGCTCCCTCTGCTTGCCAGGCTTTAGATATGTCTCCTGAAGGCTCAGGGAAGAGCAAGGCTGGTGGTCCCATGGGCACTATGCAGCAGCAGCAGCCACCAGGCTGAGGTGCTGTACAGCATTCCCTGAGCACAGCTGCTGCTTGAGAGAAAGGAGCAGGAGATGCTATAGCCATGCCTGGCTAATTCAGCACAGTGCAGGTGCTCTGGGGCTGCAAGTGGAGAGTGCAATGATATTGCAGCATATATAGCTGAAACGTTTATTGACCTGTCACTTTGGACTGGACACCCTGTGACTACCTGATGCCCCTGAAATACAAGGTGTAGTGGAAATGGTCCACAAACTCCCCTGATCTATGTCATCCACATATGCCTTTGATGAAAAATGACTCCTTTAGTCTTGAAGATATTATTGAAACCGGGGATAAAGAGCTGGCCTTTAAAGATTCCACAAGGGTCAGTTTTATTACACAATGCAAAACATGCTTTTATAGATCTATGTTCACATTTAATTCAACAAAAATTTTATTTAGAATGTCATAACATTAAATCTCTTCCTTTCGATACACGGTGCTTTGGTAAAGATGAGGGTACACTTGTGCACATGTGGCAATGTCCTCTGACTAAACATCTGTGGAAAGGAGCTGACACTAGAATTAAAATGATTTGGGGCTTTAGCTCAAACATCAGTCGAGAACTACATGTTAGGGTAGTTACCTGAGAATCTGGGACTCATCAGCATAGCATTCATGGTTTCTGAGAGCTGCCGTGATCACACAATAAATTATTTTACGGAGATGGAAAAGTAAATCAATGCACAGAGTAGAATGATAGAATTGTGACCTAGCAGCCAAAGAAGGGTCAGCTTCTGTCACAGGGATCAACAACAGGAGTTTGAAGAAATCTGGGTTTCAGTTCTGGAAACACTGGTCTAAAGACTACCTGAGAGCCCACAGACCAGTCCAGGTCTCCTTGTTTCTTCCCCTTCCTCCTCCCCCTTGACTCTTCCTCCCTCCCCTCCTTCTTTTCCCTTCTGCTTTCACACTTCTCCTCCCTGCCTTGTCTGTGTTCCCCCGAATAGATGTAAAATATTGATGTATTTGATTTTATAGTTGAATTTTGATTTTATAGTTTAAGATTATTAACATTGCTATTGCGTATATAAGTTACAGCTAAACTATATGTTACAGATGGTAATTTTACATTTATATTTTTCATTTTTTTCATTTGTGATAGTTGTATTAAAAAGTAAAAATAAATCAAAACCTTAATAAAAAATAATAAAAATACAAGAAATACGTTTAAACCTTTACCTGTTTAAAAGTATTATACCAGATGGGGAAAAAATATCATTTCTTTTCTAAGTTTCTGCCATTTTTCATCACTGGAATAATATTTTCTACCATGAAAAATGCTAGGATAGTCAGTAACCAAAATATAATTAGGGGAATCTCAATCAAATGCAATCTCTGAGTGTTTTTAGATTCTCTTTCACATCTAGTCTTGCCACTAAAGTGCATTATAAAAACAAGACCTTCCACAGCAAAAGGAAGCTGAAGCATCTCATTTGCCTTTTCTGGATGCGGGTTTCCATAAAGGTTTATTTACCTAAGATAGAGTTACATTGTTGAACCCAAGTCTTGTCCATTAGCAGATAACATTTGACTCCAAACATCTTATTCTTCACAAGCATTTTGTCAACAATACCGCTCCTCATTGAGTTTTCTTTTAAGATTTATTTCACAGATGTAAATTACAAGGAACAATTAAATGTAACCAGTCAAATCTAAATAATATATTATGAAATAGGGCATTTTATAGTTTATATAAAGAAAAGGAACAGTGAGTTAAGTTGTATTTGGGTTTCAATTACAAATGAAAGGTCTAGCAAAGAATGACATTATATGCTGGGATTTTCAACGGTGCCTAAGGAAGTTAATTAAATAAAATAATTAAATAATTAAGATAAACTTAAATTTAAGACCAGACCTAACACCAGTCTCTGAAATACCCCTTAGAAATCTGCTTCCAATGTGCCATGGGGGCTTTTCCAAGCCCTCGGACAGTGGTCACCATATTCAAGTCAATATTAACCTACACTTACCACATAATTTTATTTGAGACACTGTCAAGGCAAATGTTTCTGTATTTTAAGTACCACCTCAGGAATATGCTGACTTTAATATGGCGACCCCTGTAACTTTAATAAAAATTAAGCTGTACAGAACACATCGATTTGGGACTCCATGAGTCCCTTCTTTCACTTGAAGTTTCAGGTTTGGATGTATCCAAAACCTAAAGGTCTTATCAAAAGCCCACTGGAGTCAATGGGTGTCTATATGTATCTGTCACTACTGATTCACACTCAGGGTTTGCTCCTGCTACTGTTTCCACTTATGTAAATTATAAAATTCCCACTGATTTTCAATGGAAGCAGGAGCAGGCATTACATTTTATTAGGATGTGTGAGAAGGATAAGCACCAATTATTGTTGCTGTCTTTTGTTCTTGTATAGCTTTGAAAAAGCATCCCAAGTATTAAAAACTCAATTTATGTGCCAAAATATAGCCTCACCTTTTTGCTTTAAATGATGAGGAGATGGAGAAAAATCAGGATAACTTTTATTGCACTTTCCCTAAACATATGGGAAAATAACCTGAAATGTGGATTTCAAATTTTAGATTTTAAATCTAAGGGGAAAAATCCTGATATCTTTAAGTCAGGCATTATTCCGTGATTTCAATGTGAATTTTGCCTGAGTAAAAACTGATTAAGAATGTCAAGATTTGGCCCAAGAAAAGTAATCTAAAATGCAAATGTGTTGCTTTTTTCACATCCCATAGGAAGTCAGTGAAGCACAGTTTCTTGCAGTGTTGGAGAGAAAATGGTATGTTTAGGGAATCCTAAAAAAAATACCTGGCAAACTTTTTGTTGCTGAAAGAAAAGGAGTACTTGTGGCACCTTAGAGACTAACCAATTTATTTGAGCACGAGCTTTCGTGAGCTACGGATCCGATGAAGTGAGCTGTAGCTCACAAAAGCTCGTGCTCAAATAAATTGGTTAGTCTCTAAGGTGCCACAAGTACTCCTTTTCTTTTTGCGAATACAGACTAACACGGCTGTTACTCTGAAACCATACACTAACTGGATTTTTCTGGCGGCCTTCATTAGATTCAAGCTGAATGTGTTGCAAAATTCCCTCTTAGAAGTAACAAAGGCAGAGATAATTGAGGTAAAGTGTTTATCAAAGAGAAAAAGATACAGGGTCCATTCACTGGTCAGAATCAGAATGGTGCAGTGTGATGGTGAATGAAATCCATCTGTTGGCCAGCTGAAAGCGGGAAAAGCATTTCTGACCACTTGCTAATTGGCATTCTCTGCACAGATATTAGTTTAATACATCAATTCAGAGTAGTTTAATAAATCCAAAATATTGTAATGATTGCTGCTAAGCAATGATACAGCTAAGCAGTGGACATTTTCCTGCAATTGATTGTTTAACCAAGATGGCTCGTGAATAATAAATCTGGTAGCACAGAAAACTGTTCTTATTTGTTTTCACAATGCCCTTTATTCATTAAAGGTGTTATATGTAATTAAAAGTAGAAACATATCCCTTATAATTCTACAGAATATTACATAACTGTAAGGTCTACCATTTGAAGTGCCTCCGTTTTATTAATGTGTTAAGGTTTGGTCATGCTAACTGGCTGCAGATTTAAAATATATGAAGCTCAATTTAATTAAAAGAGCAAGCTTGGGTCCCAATTCTGATCTCAGTAGCACAAGTATAATTCCAAAAAACCTCCAGTGGCTTAAATGGACTTGCTCTGGATTTGTACAACTGAAACTGCAATCAGAATCTACCTTTTTCTGCCCCCTTTTTTAAATTTAGCATTAAAAATGTGAACCTAAGGTAAATTACTTTCTGGAGTTCTGCTTTGGAGGTGGATCTTTATTCTATGTGGCTGAGCATTTATAGGCAACTTCTGTATAGTTTACTCTAGTAAATCTAATGTGGAGCTCAGAATCCATTATGTTCCAGGCATCTTGGACATTTGGGAATAGGTGGTGCTTCTGAGATATTTTTAGAAGGGTGCTCAGGTAAATAATTAAGGAAAATTAAAATTTACTTAAAAGTTGTGTTAATGGGACTTTGTCAGCAGGAAATAATAGTTCTGCAACATTCATATATTGACGGCCCTTAATAGTGTTTTCATTCAGTGCTCTTATTTTCTTTTTGCACAGTTTATCATATGTTTAAATACATGTAAATAATAAATATTATTCTAATTTTCAAATTTATTATCTGGAGGGAAATAGTATGTGTCTACTACCACAGATTCCCAAATCCCAAATCTTGCCACAATTACTAATTTAAAAGATGGTCTGGAAAATCTAGAAGCAAGCAAGAGGGGTTGGTTCTGTCCAGAGAGTAGATTTGGAACAGACTGACCTTCATTACAGAAGCCAAGTTATGCTCTGAAATGGATTTTCAGTCAATACTAAGCATAAAATGTTGTTGCACTGGGGACATGGCAAAAAAACCTCAAAAACCTGCAAGTGATTTTAAAGATCCTGATATCAAGAGGCGGTGGGGCAGCTGACAGTTCTGTTGGGCTCAGCACTGAAGAACTCCATTCTCTGGGAGACCTTGCCAAGCCTCTAGGAGCCAGACTGAATTTGATTCCTCTGGCAAAACACTGAAATGTTGGTTGCAGCCAGGGAATGGAGCTCTCCTATTGTCCGACTATTCCAAAAGAAGGACAGGAGACACTGGATATGGTTTTCATCAGACTGCAACTATACTATTAGATGTCTGGGACTACCCCACAGATAAACTGTAGAGTTCAGGTAACCCCATGTTCATTCAATAACTACCCAGGGGGACTTCCGCCAGCCTTCCCTCTTTTTCCATCAGGTCTCCCAGCCAGCCCATTGCTGGGACCTTACCATCCCTCCCCCCTTGAATGAGGGTTAAGGTGGGCTACTAGAAACGGGTGTTGGCTTCCTGCTGCACCATTCATAGGAGCCCCGAATGCTCTCCCCGTTCCATTCCTTTAACCAACACCTCCTTTGTAAGTCCTTTACCAAGCCATTTATCTGCTCACTGTAAACCTTCCTTAAGGAGTACCTGCACTGGACATCCACCCCACACTTACATAATGAGTTGTAACATCATAGCCTAACACCCTTCCCTACTCACCATAACAAAGCCCTTCCCGAACCCCCCTACTCCACCTAAGCCAATCTGGTGGTGAGGGAAAAATTCCTTCCCAGCACTCCCCAAAAGGGTTGGCTAGCACCATGCCCAAAGCAGGTCCTGACCAAACCTGGTATTTTGCCTCCTAAAGGGGAGGAAGGATGGGTGCAGCCTTGCCTGCTTTATGGAAAAGGGCTTCTCCCACACAGGCTTGCCCCTTTTCAGCCCTTCCTCCCTTCTGGTCCCAGAGGATGAGTTAGTGTCATCACGCTGACCAATTCCCCCCTTTTGCAGCAGCTTCTGACCTCCCTGCTCCATCCATAGAGCCCCATTCCCTTTCCCTGGGCCAGCCGGACAACATCCCCTCATTAAAGGTGCAGTGTGGTCACTCAGGGTAGCTAAACTGTTGCTTTAAGCAATCGGAACATTTCCTTTCCCACCTCAGACTGAATCTGATGAGTTCATTGTAAGGAGGATTACTGAAGGAGGTGGGAGTATTCTCCAAGTTGTCTCGCTTTTCATTCCCTAAGTCTGGCTTCCAGGTGCAGAAGATGGCATTCTCTCACTTTTAATGCAGAAGTAAGTGGAAAAATTAGACATAGACGCAACCTAAAGGGGGTTTTCAAAGTTTAACAAAACGCCAAGAGGACCAAAGACCCAACTGAATCTCTCTTATTTTGAAATTTCAGCCAGTGAGTATAACTAGCACTAAGCACACTCTAAATGACTGCATTGGGTTAAAACATAGGCTACGTTTCAGATCATGTGATTTCCTTATAGGCAACAGCTGTAATTATATTAATATTGATCTGTGAAAGGGTTGGCTTACCACTGGCACCTCCTTATGGCCAGACATGGTGTGGTAGCTCTCTCTCCACTGGGGTCTGCTGCCACTGGCTGCTCCGCCTCTGCAGTGCCCTGCCTATTCCTGTGAATTGCCCTTCAGCCAGGTCACTTCAAAGTCTCTCCCCTTCTGGGGTAGTCTGTAAACAAAAAGCAAGGAAGTTAACACAAATAAACAGAGTTAGTAAGTCAGAGAGGAGAATGACTCAGGGTGTATCAAGATAAGGCCCTATTCTCCCTCAGGACGGGACCTTCAGGCAGTGGCTGTCAGGGTAGATCCTGCCTTCCTTCTGCTCTTTCCTCCAGGAGCTGAGGGTTGAAGATCTGTCCTCTTCCCTGGTCTGCCCAGAAGGAAACTGTTCTGCTTCCCTTTAACTCCTCCTCCAGCCAATGCATGCAGCTGTGACAGGGTCGAGCTGGCTGATCCCAAAGCAGTTCCTTAACCCCTTGTTGTCCAGTGTGGGGTTTGTAAATCCCATCACAGTCACCTCTTATTCTGTAACTAGAACACCCTCTCTCATGTTTTGTGGTGCCATTTTGGCTTTGTTACACAACAGCAGCCTAGATACTTATAGCCTGCGAAGGTCTGATTTCAGAGACCTTTTCTGACTGATATATAAGTTTCTGGCTGATATATAACTATATAAGCATAAGTTACTTGTGTCTTAGATTGGCCGATTCAAGGGAAGTGTCAGCCCTGGGAATGAATGGGAGAAAATAAATAAATGGTGAGATTTAGGTAGTGTAGCAGCTTATGGGGTGTTGTATGTATGTAAATGAGCACCAGATTCCAGTCCTGAGCAGCACTTTTATCTACTCTGGGAACATCCTGCTCCCCACTGCTGTGGACACATAGACTTGGAAAATTACCACAAGTATAGGGCTGTAGTGAACCCTGCTCTGTGACTGACTGAGTCCTTATACGTTTGTTTGGGATTCCATCCTAATTACTGCATGTGACAGAGTTTCCTACACCAAGTTCTCCAACATGCTGGTTGCAGGGTCCACATGGCAGTGATGCTCTTTCTTTTTCATCTAATTGTCATTTGTAGTGGAAGATAGAAACCTTCAGCCTGATGGAACCTTAGTTCTCACTGGATGACAGTTCCAGCTCAGTACTGGGGCTTTCATCAGGCAGAAGTGTTTGACTGTATAGTTCCCTTAAGACCCTTTCTATGATGAATGACTTCAATTCACCCCTTCCCCTAAAGTGAGGAAGAAATGCCATGCAAGCTAATCAGATAGCCCACAACTCCCTGATGTTTATGTCCAGGCTGAGATCTGAGGGAAGCCAGAGACCCTGCTTCTGCAAGTGTCCCATGTGAACCCCGAACCCCAGCTCTGATGCATCCATGACAAAGGTAAGAGATCATTGAGGTGGGGTGAAAGGCACTCCCTTGTAGGCACTGGTCAGGTCTATCCACCAATCTAGGGAGAATAAGATCTGACTCAGTACGCACACTGACATATCTATGTGGTGCTTCCATGGAGAATACACCTCTGTCAACCAGCCTTGAAGGAATCTGAAATGCAGTCTGGAGTATATGATCACATGCTGCCATATGCCCCAGCCACCTTAAACTGTTTCTCACCATGGAGCGAAGATAAGACTTTAAGTCCAGAATGAGGCTTTGTCATGCACAAAACCTTGCCTGTGGTAGTAAGGCCCTGGCAATTGTTGAGTCCAGGACCATTCCAACAAATTTTATTTTCTGTACTGGATACAGGTCTGACTCGTTTGAGTTGATCAGGAGGCCCAACATGTAGAAGGTGTTTTGAATTATGCTTATGCAGGACACCACCTGCAACATGGATCGACTTCTTATCAGCCAGTCTTCCAGGTACGGGAAGACATGAACCCCCTGATTGCCAGAGGAATATTGCTACCTCCGCCATCCACTTCATAAAAAAAGACCAAAGGGGACAACTGTGAACTGATAATGGTGACCACTGATGGTAAACCTCAGAAATTTTCTGCCACTGTGATGAACTACCATATGAAAGTAGGTGTCCTTTAAATTGAGAGCAGCATACCAGTCCCCCAGCTCCAGGGAAGGAATACTGGAAGCTAGAGTGACCATCTGGAATTCTGATTTTTTTCAGGGACTTGTTTAACTGCCTTAGGTCTAAAATAAGTCTGAGACCCCCTTTTGCCTTTGGGATGAGGAAGTACCATAAAGAACCCCCTTTTCCCTGAACAAAGGAGGGGACCTCTTCTATAGCTCCTACAAGGAGAAGCGATTATATATCTTGCAGTAATACTGACCCTTGAGAGGAGTCCCTGAAGAGGGACGGGGAAGAGGACTGGGGTGTAGAAATAAAATGGAGTGTATATCCCACTTCCACTGTGCTTAGAGCCCACCAATCTGTTGTGATGTAGACTCAAGCACAATGGAAGTGGGACAGGCAGTTCGCAAAAATACGAACAGAAAAAGACGGCACTCTTGGAACTACTCTCAAACCTGCCCATCAAAATGTGCTCTTGGAAGTTGCCACCATCTTGATAAGCCAACAACTGTGGAAATAGAAGGTGGTCATGGTCACCATTTGTAACCTCTGTTCCTTCTTGTTGGCAGGTCTTGGGCTCAAGGTGCAACCCCTGGAAAGGCTGGGACTGATGAGGATGGAATGCCTTCCATTTCACTGCTGGGGTGTAAATGCCCAGGGATTTCTGGGTTGCTCCACAGTCTTTGAGACTATGCAGAGTCTCATCTGTCTTTTCTGAGAAGCACAATGGCCCTTCAAAAGGTAAGTCCTGGACTGTATGTTGCACCTGTGGAGGGAGGCCAGAAGAGTATCTACAGGATAAATGCCTGCCTCATGATAGCATAGGCCATGCTGCAGTCTGCAGAATCTGCTGCATTGAGCTGTTCTGTCAACAAAATTACTTTCCTCTGTCAAAGTCTGGAACTCCTGTTCATCTATTAGCTTTTCTTTTAAACTACATCCCACAGGGTGAACTCATAGCTCCCCAGCAAGTCTTGCTGATTTGAAATACAAAACTGCAATACACCTGTGGAATAAAGCTTCCTTCCAAATAAATCCAGCTTCTTGTCCCCTTTATTTCTGGGTGTTGACACCTTGTGCCCTGTATTTCTTTCTCCTTGGCTGCTACAACACATTGGCTGCCCAAGGGAGCCTGAACGAGAATAGTTATATAGATGCTTGAACCCCTGAGATGGGACATAGTACCTCCTCTTCACCTTCTCTGCAGTCAGAGGAAGGATATCTGGTATCTGCCAGAGGACTTTGGTAGGACCTAAGAAAACATCATTTACCTGGGACCACAGACGTCAAAATGTTCATCAGCTTGTGGGATTTTTCCCAGGACTCCTCCAGGTGGATGTCTTGGCCCATAGTCATCCTCCTCAACAACTCCTGATGAGTCTTAAAACTGTCAGAAGGTGAAGAAATCATCAGGAGGTGCCACAATTGCCTCACTGGGGGATGAGGAAGAAGATGTCAATGGTATCAGAGGCAGATCTAGTTCCTGCTCCTCTTGTGGCTGCTTGTAATGGGGATCCTGAATCTGTTTGGTACCAGGCTTGGTACCGAAGCTAGAGTGTTTGCAGCATCGATGCTCCTGATGATCAGTAGATGGAGCTGCCTGAGGTGGCTTCAGGGAAACTCTCAATTGAGGGGGAACCCCCACAGGTTCCAAAATGGCCACTGTACAATCCCACTACCCAGCTATGTATAGACAAAAAGGTCCTTGCTATATGTCCCTTGCTGGTGCTGTGCCTGAAACTAGGTTGGGCAGGTGACATACTCCTAATGATGGGTCCATCTAGGTTCAGACACACAGGCTCCCACTTCAGTGTTTGATGAAGAAGAAGCCTCTTCTTGTGACCGTGACAGTGCTATACCAATTGGTATTTTTATTCTCCCTTACAGAAGATTGTAATGGAGAATAAAAGACAAGAGGATGCACAGCCAGAAAGAACAGGAGGAAGGCCAGAGAACCACACCATCACTAGGAAAAGGCAGGTCTGCATGACTGGGGACTCCCTACTAAGAAGAACAGGCAGGCCTGTCACTAGATTTGATCTGGAGAACAGAATGGTGTGCTGTCTGCCGGGAACAAAGATACTTTGGACTTGAAACTGAAGAAGATCCTAATGGGAGCAGGAAAGAATCCACTGATTATCTTTCATGTGGGAACAAATGACATAGCTAGATTCTCACTGGAATGCCTCAAGGGAGGCTACACCAGGCTGGGGAAGACACTTAAGGAAATGGAGGCTCATGTGATCTTCAGTAGGATTCTGCCTGTCACTAGCAGAGAAGAATGAAGGCAAGACAAGATTATGATGATCAACAGATGGCTCAGACGGTGGTGCTATAAAGAGGGCTTTGGGATGTTTGACCACTGGGAGGCATTCATGGACAGAGGACAATCTCATGGGATGGACTCCACCTAAGAATGGAGGGAAATAGACTTCTGGGATAAATGTTGGCACAACTCATTAAAAGAGCTTTAAACTAGGAACTCAGGGGAGATCGCTGAGAGATGCTCATGTAATCTCCATGCCTGATTTTAACATAGTAAAGGAGGAAAATCAAGTAAGAATGGATACAGCATTGGAGAAAGGAACAGCAGTGGGTAGGAGAATGGACATTAAGAGGAAGGACAGTGCTAATACCAGTCAGACAGGCGATACTGGCAGTGGAATAACTGTACCCAATCCAGCAAGGAATATGGGTGAAGCCAAGCAGGAACAGTTAAGATGTTTGTACACCAGTGCAAGGAGCCTGGGTAACAAAATGGAAGAACTAGAACTACTGGTGTGGGAAGTGAAAACAGATATCATAGGGATAACAGAAACATGGTGGAATAGTAGTTATGACTGGAGTACAGGTATTGAAGGGTATGTGCTGTTCAGGAAAGACAGAAATAAAGGCAAAGGTTGTAGAGTAGCATTGTATATTAATGATTAGGTAGACTGTAAAGAAATCAAAAGTGATGGAATGGTTAAGTCAGAGTCTGTTTGGGCCAAAATCACTTTGGGGAAGAAAGCTGTTAGACATTCCCCTGTTACAGTGCTTGGGGTGTGTTACAGACCATCAGCATCCGATTTGGATCTGGATAGAGACCTCTTTAATGTTTTTAATGCAATAAATACTACTGGGAATTCTGTGACTATGGGAGATGTTAACTTCCCAGATATAACAAGGAGTCCGGTGGCACCTTAATGACTAACAGATTTATTTGAGCATAAGCTTTCGTGGGTAAAAACTCCACTTCTTCAGATACATGGAGTGAAAATTACAGATGCAGACATAAATATACTGGCACATGAAGAGAAGGGAGTTACCTCACAAATGGAGAACCAGTGTTGACAGGGCCAATTCAATCAGGGTGGATGTAGTCCACTCCCAATAATTGATGAGGAGGTGTCAATTCCAGGAGAGGCAAAGCTGCTTTTGTAATAAGCCAGCCACTCCCAGTCCCTATCCCAAATTAATGGTGTTAAATTTGCAAATGAATTTTAGTTCTGCGGTTTCTCTTTGAAGTCTGTTTCTGAAGTTTTTTTGTTCAAGTATAGCTACTTTCAAATCTGTTATAGAATGTCCAGGAAGATTGAAGTGTTCTCCTACTGGCTTTTGTATGTTACCATTCCTGATGTCCGATTTGTATCCATTTATTCTTTTATGTAGGGACTGTCCGGTTTGGCCAATGTACATGGCAGAGGGGCATTGCTGGCACATGATGGCATATATCACATTAGCAGACGTGCAGGTGAATGAACCTCTGATGGTGTGGCTGATGTGGTTGGTCCTCTGATGGTGTCACTAGAGTAGATATAGGGCCAGAGTAGGCAACAAGGTTTGCTACAGGGATTGGTTCCTGGCTTAGTGTTTCTGTGGTGTGGTGTGTAGTTGCTGATGAGTATTTCCTTCAGGTCTGTAAGCGAGGACTGGCTTCGTAGATATGGGGACAGAGTAGGCAAAGGAGACAGATATAGACAGGCAGACAAGTGCTACTAATAATAGTAGGGCCCAGATTTTCCTGGATGTGATAGCTCACAGATTTCTTCAACAAATAGTTGCTGAACCAACAAGAGGTGATGTCATTTTAGATTTGGTATTGGTGAGTAGTAAGGACCTCACAAAAGAACTGATTGTAGAGGACAACCTTGGTTCAAGTGATCATGAACTAATTCAGTTTAAACTAAATGGAAGGATAAACAAAAATAGATCTGCAACAAAGATCCTTGATTTCAAAAGAGCTAACTTTAAAATATTAATGTAATTAGTTAGGGAAGTGGACTGGACTGAAGAACTCAAGGATTTGAATGTGGAGGATGCTTGGAATTACTTTAAGTCAAAGTTGCAGAAGCTATCAGAAGCCTGCATTCCAAGCAAGGGGGGGAAATTGTAGACCAAGCTGGAGGAGCAAGCATCTAAAACAGGTGATTAAGAGAAAGCAGAAAGCCTACAGGGAATGGAAGATGGGAGCAGAGTTGGACCGTGCAAAGATAATTAAAATCAATAGTAAAAGGTTCTATAGCCCCATAAATAAGAAGAAAACAAGGATGGGGTGGAGATTAAGGATTATCTTGGCATGGCCCAACACCTAAACAAATACTTTGCTTCAGTGTTTAATGACTCTAATGAAGAGCTTAGGGTTAGTGGCAAGGGGGATGAGGATATGGAGGGGGAAGTCAAACTCAAACAGCTTAATAGGACTAAATCAGGGGGCCTGGATAATCTTCATTCTAGAATATGAAAGGAATTGGCACATGAAATAGCAAGCCCAATGTCAAGGATTTTTAATGAATCTGTAAATTCACAGGTCGTACCCTATGACTGGAGAATTGCTAATATAGTTCCTATTTTTAAGATCGGAAAAAAAGGGATCCAGGAAACTACTGTTTGACTTCAATTATATGCAAGGTCTTTGAACAAATTTTGAAAGAGAAAGTAGTTGAGGACATAGAGGGAATGGTAATTGGGATAAAATACAACACGGTTTTACAAAAGGTAGATCGTGTCAGACCAACCTGATCTCCTTCTTTGAGAAGATAACTGATTTTTTAGACAAAGGAAATGCAATAAATCTAATCTACCTGGAATTCAGTAAGGCATTTGATACAGTTCCACATAGGAAATTATTAGTTAAATTGAAGAAGATGGGGATTCATCTGAGAATTGAAAGGTGGACAAAGAATTGGTTAAAGGGACAACTACAACAGGTGAACTGTCAGGCTGGAAGGAGGTTACTACGGGAGTTCCTCAAGGATTGGTCTTGGGACCAATCTTAGCTAACATTTTTATTACTGACATTAGCACAAAAAGAGAGTGTGTGCTAATAAAATTTGTGGATGACACAAAGTTGGGAGGTATAGCCAATACGGAGGAGGACCGGAATATCATACAAGAAGATCTGGACAACCTTTTAAACTGGAGTAATAGAAATGGGATGAAATTTAACAGTGCAAAGTGCAAGGTCATGCATTTAGGGACTAACAACAAGAATTTTTGCTATGAGCTGGAGGCATACTAGTTGGGAGTGACAAAGAAGGAGAATGACCTGGGTGTACTGGTTGATCACAGGATGACCATGAGCCATCAATCTGATGTAGCCCTGAAAAAGGCAAATGCAGTCCTAGGATACATCAAGCAAGGTATTTCCAATAGAGACAGGGAAGCATTAGTACCTTACAAGACACTGGTGAGACCTCGTCTGGAATACTGTGTGCAATTCTGGTCTCCCATGTTCAAGAAAGATTAATTCAAACTGGAACAGGTGCAGAGAAGGGCTACTAGGATGATCTGAGGAATGGGAAACCTGCCTTATGAAAGGAGACTTAAAAGAGCTTGGCTTATTTAGCCTAACCAAAAGAAGGGTGAACAGAGATATGATCGCTGTCTATAAATACATCAGAGGGATAAATACAAGGGAGGGAGAGGAGTTATTGAAGTTAAGCACCAATGTGGACACAAGAACAAATGGCTATAGACTGGCCATCAACACATTTCGGCTCAAAATTAGGCAAAAGTTTCTAGCCATTAGAGGAGTGAAGTTCTGGAAGAGTCTTGCAAAGGGAGAAGTGGGGGCAAAAAACCTAACTGGCTTCAAGACTGATCTGGATAAGTTTATGGAGGGGATGGTATGATGAGATTGCTTACAATGGCTTGTGGCTGATTGGTGACTGCCAATAGCAAAAATCCCCAACTCTGGAGATGGGACACTAGATGAGGAGGGCTCTGAGTTACTACAGAGAATTATTTGCCAGGTATTTGGCTGGCAGGTCTTGCCCACGTGCTCAGGGTCTAACTGATTGCCATATTTGGGGTCAGGAAGGAATTTTCCCTTGTCTCAGATTGGCAAATACCTTGGTTTTTTTTTCACCTTCCTCTGCAGCATGGGGTACAAATCACTTGCAGGTTTAAACTAGTGTAAATGGCGGATTATCTGCAACCTGAACTCTTTAAACCATGATTTGAGGACTTCAGTAACTCAGCCAGAGATTAGGGGTCTATTTCAGGAGTGGGTGAGGTTCTGTTTCCTGCAATGTGTAAGAGGTTGGACTAGATGATCACAATGGTCCCTTCAGACCTTAAAGTCTATGAATCTATGAGTACTAGTGAAGAAAGTTCAGACTCTGAAGAAAGGGGAGCTCATTTGTGGCTTTCCCCTAAACAGTATCGCCTTAATCAGTATCCTGATGGCTGAATCAGATGGAACTCCCAGTTCAGAGGTGAAGGCACTGATGACTGTACCTTGGTCAAATCTCCTGAACTGCTGATGATGGTGACACTGAGAGGTTTAACAACTCTCTCACAGCCTGATACGCCTCAGGAGTAGACTGTACCAGGAAGACACTGTATGGTACTGGGGTGGCAGGTGATGCCAACAAAGGTACTTCTGCAGTCGGTCCTGACAACCCCATATTGGGTTCTGGAGTCAACTAACTCCCCTGTTTAGAGGTGTGCTTCCTCTTTGAACACCTTCCCAAGTCTTTAGTTTAGAAGAGCTCACCCTCTTAGGTTTTTTGTTTGTTTGTTTTGTTTTTGACAATCTGGTACTGAGTCTGATTTCCGATGCCTCTTCGTTAGTACAGGCTATGCTTATTTGCCTCTCAGTACCAGTAGCACTTAGAGTTGTGCTACTGACTGATGCCAAGGTTCTTCATACCCAGACTGACATAGATGGCTCAGGTGGAGGACATAGCACTGATTCCAGCAGCAGATATTTCAATCTACCTGTCCTGGCTTTTTTAGAGCAGGGCTTATAGATCCTACAAATGCCACATTTGTTGCTCATGTGAGCCTCCTCCAAGCATTTAAAGCAGCTGGGGTGAGGGTGAGTATTAGGTATTCCCTTACCACAGGATTGCAGGGCTTGAGACCTGGAGAGCAAGGCATATCTCTGGTACCAAGGCTGGCACCCAGACTGGGTACCCAGATCCACACAAAACAACATTTTTTAGCTAAACAAGTAACTACTAAACTACACTAACTATACAGTGGGTACTATTTATAGGTTTTATCTACAGACTTGCAGAAGCAAGGACAGGGAGCTCCAACAACCATTATGGGCAGTTGGAACTAACTGAAGGGAATTGGGGGTGGCTTCAGAGGGCACTGGGTACTACTAAAGGAAAAACTCTCCAACAACTGCGAGCTGGAGCACACAAACACTTATAGTGGCATGGACATATGCAATCTCTCAAAGAAGGATTAATGGATTCATAGATCACAAGGCCAGAAAGGTCCACTGTGATCATCTAGTCTGATCTCCTTTAGCCTGGGAATTTCCCCCAAAATAATTCCTAGTCCATATATTTTAGAAAACCATCTAATCTTGATTTTAAAATGGCCAGTAATGGAGAATCCACCACAACCCTTGGTAAATTGTTCCAATGGTTAATTACCCTCACAGTTAAAAATGTACATCTTATTTACAGTCTGAATCTGTGTACCTTCAACTTCCATTTGACCATGTTGTACTTTTCTCTGCTAGACTGAAGAGCCCATTATCAAATATATGCACCAATATTTGAATTGGAGAAGGATTGTGGAGACTCTGAAAACCAGGGTTGGTCTCAGAGGAACATTCAGGAGTAGGAACTGGAAAGGCTCACTAAAGAAGATTTAAAGGGGTTCAGTGGACTACATGAACATATAACACGGTGGAACAGTAGTCATGACTGGACTACGGGTATTGAAGGGTATGTGCTGTTTAGGAAAAACAGAAATAAAGGTAAAGGTGGTGGAGTAGCATTGTATATCAAGGATGAGGTAAAATGTAAAGAAATAAGAAGCAATGGAATGGATAAGACAGAGTCCGTCTGGGCAAAAATTACGTTGGGGAAGAAAACTACTAGAGCACCCCCTGGGATAGTGCTCGGGGTGTGCTATAGACCACCGGGATGTAATTTGGATATGGATAGAGCCCTCTTTAATGTTTTTAATGAAGTAAATACTAATGGAAACTGCGTGATCATGGCAGACTTTAACTTCCCAGATATAGACTGGAGGACGAGTGCTAGTAATAATAATAGGGCTCAGATTTTCCTAGATGTGATAGCTGATGGATTCCTTCATCAAGTAGTTGCTGAACCAACTAGAGGGGATGCCATTTTAGATTTGGTTTTGGTGAGTAGTGAGGACCTCATAGAAGAAATGGTTGTAGGGGACAACCTTGGTTCAAGAGCTAATTCAGTTCAAACTGAACATAAGGATTAACAAAAATAAATCTGCAACTAGGGTTTTTGATTTCGAAAGGGCTGACTTTCAAAAATTAAGGAAATTAGTTAGGGAAGTGGATTGGAGTGAAGAACTTGTGGATCTAAAGGCAGAGGAGGCCTGGGACTACTTTAAATCAAAGCTGCAGAAGCTATCAGAAGCCTGCATCCCAAGAAAGGGGAAAATCATAGGCAGCAGTTGTAGACCAAGCTGGATGAGCAAGCATCTCAGAGAGGTGATTAAGAAAAAGCAGAAAGCATACAGGGAGTGGAAGATTGGAAGGATTAGCAAGGAAAGCTACCTTATTGAGGTCAGAACATGCAGGGATAATGTGAGACAGGCTAAAAGTCAAGTAGAGTTGGACCTTGCAAAGGGAATTAAAACCAATAGTAAAAGGTTCTATAGCCATATAAATAAGAAGAAAACAAAGAAAGAAGAAGTGGGACCGCTAAACACTGAGGATGGAGTGGAAGTCAAGGATAATCTAGGCATGGCCCAATATCTAAACAAATACTTTGCCTCAGTCTTTAATAAGGCTAAAGAGGATCTTAGGGATAATGGTAGCATGACAAATGGGAATGAGGATATGGAAGTAGATATTACCATATCTGAGGTAGAAGCGAAACTCAAACAGCTTAATGGGACTAAATTGGGGGGCCCAGATAATCTTCATCCAAGAATATTAAAGGAATTGGCACATGAAATTGCAAGCCTATTAGCAAGAATTTTTAATGAATCTGTAAACTCAGGGGTTGTACCGTATGATTGGAGAATTGCTAACACTGTTCCTATTTTTAAGAAAGGAAAAAAAAGTGACATCTGTAGTATGCAAGGTCTTGGAAAAAATTTTGAAGGAGAAAGTAGTTAAGTACATTGAGGTCAATGGTAAATGGGACAAAATACAACATGGTTTTACAAAAGGTAGATCGTGCCAAACCAATCTGATCTCCTTCTTTGAGAAAGTAACAGAGTTTTTAGACAAAGGAAACGCAGTGAACCTAATTTACCTAGATTTCAGTAAGGCGTTTGATACCGTGCAACATGGGGAATTATTAGTTAAATTGGAAAAGATGGGGATCAATATGAAAATTGAAAGGTGAATAAGGAACTGGTTAAAAGGGAGACTATGGTGAATTGTCAGACTGGAGGGAGGTTACCAGTGGAGTGCCTCAGGGATCAGTTTTGGGACCAATCTTATTTAATCTCTTTATTACTGACCTTGGCACAAAAAGTGGGAGTGTGCTAATAAAGTTTGTGGATGATACAAAGCTGGGAGGTATTGCCAATTTAGAGAGAGACCGGGATGTCATACAGGAAGATTTGGATGACCTTGTAAACTGGAGTAATAGTAATAGGATGAAACTTAATAGTGAGAAGTGTAAGGTCATGCATTTAGGGATTAATAACAAGAATTTTAGTTATAAGCTGGGGACACATCAATTAGAAGTAACAGAGGAGGAGAAGGACCTTGGAGTATTGGTTGATCTCAGGATGACTATAAGCCGCCAATGTGATATGGCCGTGAAAAAAGCTAATGCAGTCTTGGGATGCATCAGGCGAGGTATTTCCAGTAGAGATAAGGAGGTTTTAGTACCGTCATACAAGGCACTGGTGAGACCTCACCTAGAATACTGTGTGCAGTTCTGGTCTCCCATGTTTAAGAAGGATGAATTCAAACTGGAACAGGTACAGAGAAGGGCTACTAGGATGATCCCAGGAATGAAAAACTTGTCTTATGAAAGGAGACTCAAGGAGCTTGGCTTGTTTAGCCTAACTAAAAGAAGGTTGAGGGGAGATATGATTGCTCTTTATAAATATATCAGAGGGATAAATACCAGAGAGGGAGAGGAATTATTTAAGCTCAGGACCAATGTGGACACAAGAACAAATGGATATAAACTGGTCATTGGGAAGTTTAGACTTGAAATTAGACGAAGGTTTCTAACCATCAGAGGAGTGAAGTTTTGGAATAGCCTTCCAAGGTAAGCAGTGGGGGCAAAAGACCTATCTGGCTTTACGATTAAACTTGATAAGTTTATGGAGGAGATGGTATGATGGGATAACATGATTTTGGCAATTAATTGATTTTTAACTACTCATGGTAAATAGGCTCAATGACCTGTGATGGGATGTTAGATGGGGTGGGATCTGAGTTACTACAGAGAATTCTTTCCTGGGTATCTGGCTGGTGAATCTTGCCCATATGCTTAGGGTTCAGCTGATCGCCATATTTGGGGTCAGGAAGGAATTTTCCTCCAGGGCAGATTGGAAGAGGCCCTGGAGGCTTTTCACCTTCCTCTGTAGCATGGGGCACGGGTCACTTGCTGGAGGATTCTCTGCTCTTTGAAGTCTTTAAACCACGATTTGAGGACTTCAATAGCTCAAACATAGTTGAGAGGTTTTTCGCAGGAGTGGGTGGGTGAGATTCTGTGGCCTGCATTGTGCAGGAGGTCAGACTAGATGAGCATAACGGTCCCTTCTGACGTTAATATCTATGATTCTATGACTATGGAATCAGCAGTGTGAGAAAAGAAGAAGCATCAGAACATACGATTCAGTTTGTGCAGGCTTTGTCATTTTTGTGAAATAGTAATCCAAAACACAAGTAATCTTTAAGAAAGAAGTAATATTCGAAAATGAGCAATAGTGGGCAGCATATCAGGTAAGAATTTGCAGTGTGAAAGAGTGTGGCGGGGGGGAAGTCAACATGATTTTGGATTGCACAAAAAGAGCTATTATTAGACTGTATGATTGACAAGGTTTATTCCATCTTTCATTTCTGACCAGGTAGGCAACAGGACTTCTTCATAGTCCATGGATGAGACTATCAGTACTTCTAGATTAGAGCATACAGTTCTGGCGTTCTCATTACTGGAGAGAAGTCAAGAAATAAGAAAAAAATCACATCAGAGTAAGCAAAATGATTAAGTGAATGGTTTAAAATCTTTAAAGTTTTCTATATTTTCGTTAACATCTTGGTAATAGCAGTAGATTAATTATTTTCACTAAACCAGAAGTTAGATTTAGTGATCATTCTAGGATACATGCATATCAAATCTTCTGAAATGGCCTCATTTCTGAAATCCGAAAAGGTCATGGGAAATGTTGCTGGAACTCTAAAAGCACAATGCCAGACATTTTGTTACTGATTGGGTGCAGGTTGTTCTGCTGCCCATTAATTCCTTTCCAGATTTGATCTCTTTTAACATTTATTGCTTAACTAAAATATTTTCCTGATAATGTAGATTATTTAGTCTTTCACAGTTCCCGTCTTTATTGTTATTCTCACATATGACAAATATTGCTGCAGTCAGGGACAGACTTCTGAGACAACATATAGATGTCTTATCTATGAATAGGAAAAAAAAATCCTATACAGTTTTAAATGTATTTAATGAAGGAAGGAAATATGTGTGCTTGTAGAATTCTAGCATCTGTATGTCAGGGAACAGACAACTTTACCATGGACACCATTTTTAAAAGCTGCAGTTTTATTTTACTAAATTAACCATGTTAAAAACAAATCTGTGCCTGGTGTGGAATTTCACTGCATCAAGTGTTACAATATTTTTGTTTTCATTACAAGCAGGAGAATGCATGTAGAACATGTGTTAGGAAATATGACAATAAATTAGAATATAATTTACAAAAGCAAAAAATAATAATAAAGTAACAGTGTACCACATTAATACTGAGTATAAAATAATAAGCAACTAATCACCATAATACAAAGGTATCTTCAGTCTGTATTATTAAGGATATCTATGTGACATTCACTCCATTAACAAAGTTCCTAATGAAATGGATTATTTCTGGGTGTATACACTTTGAGGGATTTTATTTATAGAATTTTTTTCCTTTTAGTTTGATCTGCTTCAGTTGGTGATATTGCTGAATGGAAGTACTGGCACCAAATTGCTCTGTGTATTTAGTACTCTACTATTTGATTCTAGGCCTGTCATATTTATACAGCCTATACAAATAGTCCTATTGTCACTACTTAAAAATATAACATTATTTAGCTTAGTTTACATAGGTGGCTACAGTGTAGCAGCAGCAATGAACTGTGCTGGGGAAACCAATGATTTTTTTTTCCTTTTTCAATTAGGTTTTATTTTCAGGTCTTAGTCTGAAGTCTCGTTTAATTTGTAAATTCAAATACATTCTGGATTTTGTTCCCTTTAACAATGCAAATCAATGTTGCTCCAGGGAGTTCCTTAAATTTCCAACCTCAGTGCTGTTTTAAGTTGCAGAGTAAACATTGGACTCCCTAGTCCTCTAGCACCAGTGAGAGAGCAAAATGTGTCTGTGGAAACATTCCTTGCAACTTTAATGTCCTAAGTGAGGTAAAAAAAAAAAAGGTTCACTTTGAATACATTAAAAAAAAAAACCCCAAAAAACCAACCCCTTTCTTGTTAGTTGAACAGACACATTAGATAATAAACACAATTATGCCCTGGAGAAAACCAGATCCTGATACAAAGAAGCTGCTTGCTTAGAGAATGCCACAGCAACACCTTTCCCTTTTATCATATTTTTGACTTAGTCAACACATGCTAGCACCAAGTTATTCTCTCAATAGGATTTATAAAGGTAATTCACTCATTATCTAAGGGCTATACCCTGTCCTTGATCCACATATGCAACTGCCAGTTTTTATTTTTGTATTTATTGAGAACCAGTGACAATGGGAGTTGCGTACACAGGGACTGAGAGCAGCAGATGGCCATATGTGAGTTAAGTCATGCTTACTGGAAATGAATTCCACTGGTCACATGTGTAAGGAAGTGAAAAACACTGTCAAGAGGTAGCAGATGACAGGAGTTTGATGGTTCTGAATAAGTGGGCTACATAAAATGCCACATATAGATTGTCAACATGTTTTATAGTACAAGAATTCTGTTAAGAATATCTATTTTTTCCTTGTTAATTCACATTAGTAAATAGTGTGCAACACATTTGGCTTATTATTTGTTAAATACACTGACATTTAGGTTTCATGTGATTTATTGAACGTACTTGTTTCATTGAAAGATTTTTTTTTTTAAAAGTGCCATTTGATTTTTAGTGTTAACACAAGGTGTTGTTCACATAATTTTAATTGCACTACAACAAAGGAGACATAGTTGGTCACAAAAGCACATTCATCAAGTACCTGCTGCAAACTGCAAATGTTCAAGTACAATATATTAATATAAACAAGTACCCACTTTCCTTATCTCCTTGTTGAACCTTCTATCAAGAGGGGAAGGGGAAGAGGAGTATGACATGAAGATTTATTTATGCTAAATTATGGATCTGACTTGCCCAAGTAGTTTGGTTTCACATTTAAATGCAATTCAGAGTATTAACTAAAATAAGTATTCAGTGAGTATTAAAATTATGATAATATGACCAAAAGGTCCCCATAACTCTTTATTCTTTGGTTGTAATCCTTGCTCACTCTCTTACAGTCTCCAAACCTGTGCATTCAAACACTTTCTCTCATAAATAAATGCCCTTCTATTGTATCAGAGAAGGGAACATCTGGAACCCACTATAATTGCCAGCAAAGTTTGCAGAGAGACAGGCTTATTATTACACAGTACATTTATCTTTTGCACTAGAACTTCTTGGTGATGGTGAGTAGAGAGTAACACGATTAGATGCCTCTCTGTGGCTAGTGATGTAAACAAAAGTGAATTGGAGTAATAAAATGTAAGCCTACACATTAGTAGTGAAGTACGCAGCACTCTGGTCTTCACCACAATTGAAATCTGGCTTCTCCATTGTATTGAAATGTTTTTCCCTTTTAGTGGACATCTCAGCTTCACTTGTACAATGGCAAAATGGCTATATATCTGTAGCACAGATTTATTAGCACACTTGTATTTCATGCACACCTGCAATAACTGTTGCACCTCTTAAAACTAAGTTCCTCATGGTTGTTTTGTTTAGTTTAGCTTTATATATGGCTCACAGCAGTGTTCAGCAAATATGGATTACTCCTAAGGGAATTAGGTGGAATGAAGGAAAAAATATAATTTTCTTTACTTCAGATTTATAATTGCTCCTTAAATAACATTTCCAAGCCCATTTTATAATTTAAATTGTGATGCTGTGTAATGAGATAAAATAGCTAACATTTTAAGCTATGACTTAAGATTGTTTAATTCTTCTTTACTTCAATAGTAGACCAAGTCATAACAGCTACATTTTAAACAGTTTTAAATATAAATGGATTCAGTGTCATTGCTAAGTCCATAATAAAAATTACTTTAATGGTCCAAGGAGGTAAACAGACTATTGGATTTAGTCAAAAGAACACAAATGTTCCACAGTAAACTATTCTATATGTGTTGTGTGGATCTTTCCAATTTGGCATGCCCTCCTTATACTGTGTCCAGCACTTTGGATGAATAAATCCCACTTCACAGAAGTTAAAATAATATTGAAATCCTGTCAGCTGGGGCTGACCAGTGGTTACGTTTTCCACAGGGTAATGCATTTGCAAGGACCTCAATCCCATTCCGCTGTGTGGCTCTCTTCGATGGACACATTTCCACAATGATATAACAAGGCACTCTCTCTTGCTTTCTGTGGGTCAGTGTCCTTGGCAGGTCTTACAGCACATCTGTCTGAAGTATGCTCGGCTGCAGAACTTGAACTTCAGCACTAGTGGGCAATACGCCACTTTGTTCACATCTTTGCACTCTGATGATTGAGGGCATAAAAGGGAACATATTAGACAGACAAATTAAAAAGGTACAAAAGAAAAGCTATTGAGATTTAGCATGCTTCTGCTTTGTCTATCCACCTTGCTCTCTGTGTAAATGTTCTTTCTACTAGGAGTTTAGCAGATACAGTATATTTTAAAAAGTAATTCAAATATTTGCAGGTCTTCTCTCTCAGACATTTATAAGCATGCCCGCTTTGTGTTGAAAGAATTACTATTTGTTGGGATAAGTGATCACTTTAGACAGCTAAGAAATATGAGTAATTGTTCCTGTAATATTTTTTAGCTTCTTTCTCAGGAGTTATTTTAGTCATCAGTGAAAGGTTATCCAAAATCTAGCCTGGGTTGCATTGTTTGGTACCACATCTGTGCATTTATAAGATTCCCTGAAGTAGAACATGCATTACTGCCAGCAGCGACTGGGAAAATGAACAGTATTAGTAAAGATATTAGCAGTGTGAGTTTACTGACTGTACAGCACAGCATGTCATTGAGAGTTTACTGTAGGTTTTGTTCTTTTGCATCAACACTTTATATTCTGCAGGGAGACAAGCCATTTCTATACCTGTAACTCACAGCCATATAAGGGCTTTTTCTTACTCAGGTCTACCTTCACAAAAGGAGTTAGATGCCTAACTACCACTTTAGATGCTTAAATCCCAGAATCAGGCTGCACTGGTATTCACAAAATCCTGGTCAGCTGTGACTGAAACCTGTAGCTACCTAGACTTGCTTGGCACCTACATTTCTGCAGTAAAAGATCCCGATGTTTCCCTGCTTATGTTTCTGTCTCTGCACATCCACACTGCTGCATCACTCTAGGCATCCGGATGCCTAAGCCCCAGAGTGATGTACAAACTTGGGTAAGATAAATTTTTCTCTGGTCTTTGGCAAAAAGCCTCGCCTCCTTTATTGGAGTTTGTGGAATCACCCTCATTAGAAGTTTTTAAGAAAAGGTTGGACAAGCAGCTGTCAGGAATGGTCTAGGTTTACATGGTCCTGCTTCAGAGCATGGGGCTGGACTTGATGACTTCTTGAGTAGCCTTCCAAACCTACATTTCTCTGATTCAATGATTCCGTGTGGGGTTGCATGCATTTTAACCAAGTAGGATTTGCCCCAAAGGCTTCATAATATTTCCAGAATCTCCACTCCACCTTTCTTTGCTTTACCCTCTCTATGGACACACACTGGCCTATTTCAGCAAGTGGCTATTTGGATGATGGTGGGCACAGTACTTTGGAAGCTTCTCACAGCTATTGTTTTAAAAAACAGTTTTGAAATAAATATGTGATTGATGAAATAGCCTCTTCCACATGGGATTGTGGTTACAGGGACGAGGTTTAGCAGAGCCATTCTTATTCCTTGTGGAAATGATATCCACAGAACCCACTGTTACTTAATCACCAGTAAACCACAAATATTAACCACTCCTTTCCTGAACTCTGTGACCAGATCAGAGTATACCATAAAATTAAGTGTTACGCAACAGCAATATATACAACATGACATGGTGTCTTCAGCTACTGAGACTGCAAAGATGCACCTCATAAACTAAAAGAAGATAAAATGGCATTCAGGTAGAGTTTTAGGTGACCTTGAAAGTCTGGATTCAGCTGCCATATGTACTTAGAAAATAAAATCATTCTGAATAATATTTCAAATGCCATGGTATATGCTGTCAGTAATTCATTTCTAACAGCAAATATAATGTTACCCTTATCAGTGACAATTTGTCAAAACCTGGCGTACTATGCGCTAACTCTCCAATGAAGGGTTTGCAGAAACAAAGAGCTCAAGCAGATGTTAAATGTGACAAGAAATATCATTGCTTTCTTTTTCTCATATCCCTAGAATCTTGACTCTGCTCTTTCATGTACTACCAGTTACACTTTCCGAGACAAAAATGCCTCTGAACTTTATCAAGATGACTTTGACATAGGCTGCCGTATACAAACACACCAAACAGACCATAAGAATGGTCAGACAGAGTCAGACCAGTGGTCCATCTAGCTCAGTGCCCTATCTTCTGACACTGGCCAGTGCCAGATGCTTCAGAGAGAATGAACAGAACAAGGCAATTTTGAGTGATTTATCCTCTTGTCCAGCCCCAGCTTCTGGCAATCAGAGGTTTAGGAACACCTGAAGTGTGGCATTGCATCCCTGACCATCTTTCCTTATAGCCATTGAGGGATCTATCCTCCATGAACTTAGCTAATCATTTTTTTAACCCAATTACACTTTCTGCTCTTCCCAACATGCCCTGGCAACAAATTCCACAGTTGCCTGTGCATTGTGTGAAGAAGTACTTCCTTATGTTCGTTTTAAACCTGCTGCCTATTAATTTCATTGTGTGACCCCTGGTTCCTGAACTATATGAAGGGGTAAATAACACTTCCTATTTCATTTCCTCTACATCATTTGTGATTTTATAGACCTCTATTATATCCCCCCTTAGTTGTCTCTAGTCTGAGTATTTTTAATCTCTCCTCATATGGAAGACGTTCCATGCCCCTAATCATTTTTGTTGCCCTTCTCTGAACTCTTTCCAATTCTAATTGTAGCAGAGAGAGCGCCTGAGACATAAGCCCTTGTATCAGAGGCCCGGTGTGAGGTCTGAAATAACATAGTGATCAAACCTTGCTAAAGCAAAGTTAGCAAGAGGCAGGCTGTGAGCAGGCTCACAGAATTTGGCAAGAATAGGACTGGTATTGCAAAAACACACACATTCCTGAGAAGTGCTATGCACAGGACACTTGTGTAAACACATTCCAGAAGGGTGGTACCAGAACATCTCAATACCAAGTTGGTACGAACACATTTCCCAAAGACAAAAGGAACCTGTTGACCCCTTTTAAAGATAAAGACAGGATGACAGTGTGATGGATAGAGATGTTTTGATTGAACCAATATGTACAAAGTAATGGGTGGCAACTAACCCCATCAGAGGGGCAATACATATCTTATTTGTATTGGTGTACAAAATGGAATCTCAAAGGGAGTGTCTTTGGCCAGCTTAGGAGCAGTGGAAAGTCCCGCCACTGATGAGCTGCATCCATTTTTACAGGCATACATGTGTTAGTGGTCCTGTAGAGTCCACGGGCTACTAAGATTGTTCTTTATCAACAATAAACCTGGCCAGGTGCCTTCACTACTGATGGGTCTGTGGTTATTGGGCAGTTCAATTGGAGACTGCTGTATGGGCTATCTGGCCAGAGCCAGTGCAGCACGCAGAAAGAACACACATGCAGCCAACAGCTGATGACATTTTTTTTGAGATGGGATGATCAGAACTGCATGCAGTATTCAAGATGTAGGTATTCCATGAAATTATATAGCAGTATACTGATATTTTCTGTCTAATCCTTTACTAATGGTTCCTAACATTTCATCAGCTTTTTTGACTGCCACTGCATACTGAGTGGATGTTTTCAATGCCTCCAAGATCTCTTTCTTGAGTGGTAACAGTTAATGTACATCCCATAGTTTTGTATGTAGATTATGTTTTCCAATGTGCATTACTTTACACTTTTCAGCATGACAATTCATATGCTGTTTTGTTGCCCAGTAACCCAGTTTTGTGAGATCCCTTTGTAACTCTTCACACTCAGCTTTGGACTTCGCTATCTTGAGTCATTTTGCATCATCTGAAAACTTTGCCACCTTGCTGTTTACCCTTTTTTCATATCATTTATGAATATGTTGAACAACACTGGTCCCAGTACACATCCTTGGGAGACCTTGCTATTTACCTCTCTCCGTTGTGAAAACTGACCAGTTATTCTTACCCTTTGTTTATTATCTTTTAACCAGCTAGTGATCCATGAGAGCAACTTCCCTCTTATCCCATGATGGCTTAGCTTGCTTAAGAGCCTTGGGTGTTGAATCATGTCAGAGACTTTCTGAAAGTTTAACTACAGTATAACAACTGGATCTCTCTTGTCCACATGCTTGCTGACATCCTCAAAAATTCTAATAAATTGGTGAGGCATGATTTCCCTTTACAAAAGCCATGTTGATTCTTCCCCAACATATCATGTTTATCTATGTAGCTGATAATTCTGTTCTTTACTATAAATTTCAACCAATTTGCCTGGTACTGAAATTAGGCTTCCCAGCCTGTAATTGCCAGTATTTCCTCTGGAGCCTTTTATTAAAAATTGCATTACATTAGCTATCCTCCAGTCATCTGGTACAGAGACTGATTTAAGCAATAGGCTACTATAGCAGGGTAGTCACCCGCTCTGGCCCTGAAGGGGTTAACACAGCCCTGGGAAAGGGCTGCCCCAGGGAGCCAATACGCTAGGCTGATTGGGGAGAGCCAGAGCTGGGGCCATGCCTCAATCAGGCTGCAGCTGGCCCTATAAAAGGGCTGCTGGCTAGGTGCTCAGGCAGACTCTCTCTCTAGCCTTGGAGGGAGAAGGGCTGGGGCAGAAGGAGCTGGGGAGCTCCAGCCTAGCAACTCCCCAAGCTGCAGGCCTTGTGCAAGGCCAGAGTTGGTACAGGGGTTGCAGAGGTGCAGCCCGGGCTTAGGCAAAGGCAGCAGGTCCAAACCCCCCTTGCCTGTGATGAGTGGCCATTACAGACTGCAGTCTGCCCCATTGAGTGGGGGCTAGGTGCTGACTGGCAGTAGCCGGTGAGGTGGGGATAGAAGGTTGGGGGATACCCCTGAGAAGGCAGACCCAGAGTGTGGGTGTACTGACAGGGGGCAACACCCCAAGGTAAAGCGGCATGGGGGCCAGCGGCAGGTGAGACACCAGCCTGGAAGAGCTAATTCCCTGGACAACCAGCAGGAGGTGCCACACCGGTGAGTCCTGCCTCCCTACAGCTACATATCATAATTAGTAGTTCTACAATTTCATATTTAAGTTCCTTCAGAACTCTTGGGTGAATACCATCTGGTCTTGGTGACTTATTACAGTTTTTCAATTTGTTCTAAAACCACCTCTACTGAAACCTCAATCTGGGACAGTTCCTTGGATTTGTCATCTGACAAGACTGGCCCAGATGTGGGAATCTCCCTTGCATCCTCTGCAATGAATACCAATAAAAAAAATTCATTTAGAATCTCCACAACAGCTTCGTCTTCCTGGAGACCTTCTTTAGTATCTCCAGCATGCAGTATCCCCACTGATTGTTAGGTAGGCTTCCTGCTCCTGATGTAATTAAAAATTTTTGCTGTTAGTTTTTGTGTATTTTTGCTAGTTGCTCTTAATTCTTTTTCAACTTTCTGAATTATACTTTTACAGTAGACTTGCCAGAGTTTGTGCCTTTATTTTCCTCAATAGGATTTGACTTCCAATTTTTGAAGGATGTCTTTTTGCCTATAATTGCCTCTAACTCTGTTTAAGCCCTGGTGGCAAATTTTACTCCTCTGATATTTTTTTCCCCCTTTGGGGTATAAATTTTTTCTGAGGTTCTTATGGTGTTTTTACAGAGTTTCTATGTTGCTTGCAGGCATTTCACTCTTGACAGTTCCTTTTAATTTCTGTTTAACTACCTTTCCCACTTTTGTGAAGTCCTCCTTTTTGAAATTAAATGCTACTATAGTGAATTTATTTGGTAATTTTCCTCCTACATGTATTAAATTTGACATTATGGTTTCTATTACCAAACAGTTCAGCTACATTCACTGCTTGGATGAGATCCTGTGCTCCACCTAGGACTAAATCAAGAATGGTCACTCCCTTTGTAGGTTCCAGGACTGAGTGCTTCAAGAAGCACTCATTAATGATGTCTAGAAATTTTAACTCTGCCACCACTCCTGAGGTGACATTTACCCATTCACTATGGGAATAGTTGAAATCCCCCATTACTGGGTTTTCTGTTTTTGTAGCCCCCCTAATCTCCCTGAGCATTTCACCATCCTGTATGCAGTGTAGTTGTAGCCATGTCAGTCCCAGGATATTAGAAAGACATGATGGTCAGGTGATAGGTGGTATACTCCTACTGCTACACTCTTATTATTCAAGCATGGAATTTCTATCCATAGAGATTCTATGGTACTGTTTGATTTATTCACATTTTTACTATATTTGACTCTGCTTTCTTTCACATAGTGTCATTCCTATGACAATAGACAATAGATTTCTAACTATTCAATTTCATCAGAAAATACCAGTAAACAATATTATGTTGTATTTCATATTACACAAAAATTATGTTAAGAGATAATAAGGTTGCAAAGTCAAGCACTAAAGTTATGAAATGCCAAAGTTAAGGCTGGACATGCAATCTTAATTCAGCTCCTTGTGCATATGGATGATAGAGTCTTCAATTACAAGATTCTGGCATTTCTTAACTTTCAAATGCTTGACTTTGCAAACTTAACGTTCCTTTCACCTATTTTTGGTGTGGTTTTTTCCCTAGGTTTTTAAAAAAACCAACTGAACAAACAAATTCCACCATGTGGCATCATATTGACAGCCACATGGATCAAGGTGGAACCCAATCATTATTTGTATCATCGCATCTATGAGCCCCAGTCATGGACCAGGATCTCATTGTGCTAGGTGCTGTACAAACACAGAACAAAGACAGTTCCTGCCTCAGAGCTTAAACTCAGTATAAGACAAGAGACAACAGATGATTCAGACAGCCTGACTGGGGAGTACAAGGTAGCAATGTCAGGATTATAGTCAGAGGTCCCAGCATGCCAGCAGCCTAACCACAGTCACGATTTTTGTAGGCATAACAGCAAAGGAGAGTTAAGCAGGGATCTGAAGAAACCTTTAGGTCCACTGTGCAATCCTCTGTCACTTGAGCTAATGGAGTAACTGATAGAGATAGTAGATCCACATCATCTATGCGGACCAGTACTAGAAGGGATGAGACACTTTGCCAGTGGGTTTCAGATATCTGCTGACAGCAAAGGAATGGTGAATCTCAGGAACTTTGGGTCACATCCAGGCCCTGAAAAGGTGTGTTCTCTATTGGGGCACAGACTCTTCTGCTCCACTCCCACCAACCAGCCCCGTCCCAATCCTCTTTCTTCCCCACCCTTGGTTTTTTGTCTTGGCCCCATAGTTTTCACCTAGAAAGTCAGTCTCCACTCCTTAGGCTTCTCACCTCAGACCCCATCTCTTTGTCCAGCCAGTCCTGGTCTCCCTCTCCTGGTTCCTCATCCAATTTATCTCTTTCCCCCCTTCCTGCCTGTTTTTCCAATGGCTCCCAATCTCAATCTTCCTCCCTGGGCTCCTCAACTAATTTCAGTATCCACCGTCCCCTGGGTCCTTGTCCCAGTTTCTTCTTACACAGTCCTGGTTCTCCCCCCTGCACCCTGGCTCTTCATCAAATCTATCTCCCCTACCTCCTCCTTACCCCACTGGTTCTCAGTCCCAGTTTACTTGCCCAGAGAGTGTTTTCCCCCAGCTCTTCACCTGGTCTTAATCTCCTCCTTCCACCTACTGGCTCCCAATCCCTACCTGTTTCCCTCCCTGGCTGCTAGTCCCAGTCTCCTTGTCTAGATAGTCTCTGTCTCCCCCACCATCCCAGCTCTGTTTCCCTCCTCTTACCTGCCAGCTTCCACTCCAAACTTCTGACCCCCTCTCTGGTCCTGTCCCAATGCACACTTCTGCCCCACCTCCAGGTCTAATTCTTATCGCCTCTGCATTTGAATCTAGCCACCTCCTCCTACACACTTCCTGAGGCCACTGAATGCATGAGAGACAGGCACCCTGCTCTCAGTTCAGGTGCCTGGACTCAAACCTGGCACAACCTGCTGCAACCCAGAGCTTTAATTAAATGGAAAGTTCTGCCCAGTTCCAGGCTGATGGACTCTTTGGGAAATTTAGCTGCTAAAATCAAAGATGTTTCTATTGAGCATGTGCAAACTACAATTTTTAAACATTTTATGATTTGGTGAAATTTGAGCAGATTTTCATCATTCCTAAATAGGAACATCCCTGACCTAGGCTACCCCCTGCCAAATTTCAAGTCCCTACTCCAAAGCATGGGAGTGCTAGTACTTTCCAAATATTTAGTTTCCATGGACTAAATGTATTGTTCCCTAGCCTCATTCATGCAAATGGCTGAACTGCTTTGGCTGAAAATTTCAAAACCAATTCAGCCTGAGGAAGAAACCCAGGAGGCAAAATTTTAGCCCAATCAGTTAAAGTTTGGCACAGTTATAAGCACATAAAATCAGGGTCTTATGGGGAAAAAGAGTGTTGGGTACCCTTAATAGGTGGTGCTACCAGCCCTGCCCCTTCCCAGACAAAAAATGTTAAAATGAAGTTAAGGTTGCGAGTACATATGACCAAATTAGGGTAAAAATCATTATAGCCATGTAAATATGCCAAAACAAGCATTATAAACAAAGGAAACGCACAGTTAAAGTTAACAAACGAACAGCAAACAGGTGAATGTATGGGAAGACAGTTAAGGAATGCATGCAATCTTAGCTCTGACCCATAGTGATGCCAAGTGGTCCCAGGTTACATTAAACCTATTTTTTAAGGCCCACTAGATATTTTCATTTTTTCCCTCATGGTGTCACCACTTGGTTAATGTTGTTGGGTGAGTGGTATTCAATGGATAGGGAGTATACTTTCCACTCTTTCTGCCTTGCTATGTATTCTAGGACTGATTGCTTAAAATCTCAAATATCTTATTGCAAGAGGTAGGTAGTTACAAAATTCTACCACTAGGCTCTCAGGCTACGAGAGCCATCATCAGTTTTGCTAACGCTTTCATTGGTATCCTACATACACAAACTCTGATGGTTCCTTGAATATATGGAGACTCTGTATGTATTAGAAGATCCCACTAGTACATAAATCAAGAGAGACAAACATTTCTGGAGCAAAATGTGTATACTGTTAGTTCATCCATGATATTGCTATGTACGAATTGTGGGAATGAGGTGGTGTAGCAGTCCAGGACATTGTTTTTATAGTGTGTGGTCAAAATAATTTATAAGTTTGTCTGATTTAAAATTTGTAAAGACATTATGTTTTTAAAACCATGAATGTCTTGGTGATGTATTGCAAAGTCAATGGCAAAACTCTCATGGACTTTACTAGGGCCGGGACTTTCACCTATGATCTCTGCCCCAAAGAGCTTGCCCTTGAAAGCAAATGTTACCAAACATAATAGGAAAAATACATAGAAAATGCATTAAAGTAAAATGGGCCAAGGCCAGTGCACTTTGCAGTTTCAGCAAGGCATTTCTACTCTTCATGATCCCACATGACCACCAATGTAAGTGCGATGGTTTTCGCTAAACAGTTGCCACATGGTGGTAGCTGCAGTACCTCAGTTCTTACACACACAGAGGGGGAAAAAAGAGTGATATCTCAATGGTAACTGCTGGTAAATGTTGCCTCTTTAATGATGATGGCTGTATGATATTTGTATTTGCACAGTGGTCTCCAGATTAGAGCTGGCTGGCTAATTCATGAAGAATGTATTTAATTTTTTTTGCCCAATCACTGAATATTTATCTACAAATATTTTTTCATTAGCCAGCCAGCTCTAATCTGGAGACCACTGTGCAAATACAAATATCATACAGCTGTCATCATTTGTATTTGCACAGTGGTCTCCAGATTAGAGCTGGCTGGCTAATGAAAAAATATTTGTAGATAAATATTCAGTGATTGGGCAAAAAAAATCATTAAATACATTATTCATGAATTAGTCATCCACCTCTAATCTTTTTAGGGATGAAATATATTAAGAAGCCAAACTCACCTTCTGTGTTGGAAATGGGAGTACTGTCACATTTGCTTTCACACTGTTGCATTGATGGAGGTCTAACTGTTTCTGGACACTCACTGGATGCTTGTCCAGTATATGAGAGACACTGCACTGTTCGCATTTGTTGTCCCAGACCACATTGTGCAGAACACTAAGGACAAGAGAGAAATCAGGATAACAAGTTTGGTCAAAGTTTAAAATATAAACAAGATAGCAGAAGAGTGAACAGGGATGGCATAGACATAAAATGGAAAAAATAAAGCCCTTGAGGACGTGTGTTCCAGAACAGATTATTCCATGGACATGTAGTGGTTAGAAAAAACATTGGGCAAGGATAGCATATACAGCATTTCTCAACACCTCCTTTGGCTAATACAGCAAAGGGCACTCATAAACAGTTTAGGATTTTGCATTTCTAACAGTAGACCCAAGCATCTGGCAGACAAAGGAGATGAACAATGCAATACTAGTTCCCTGAATCAACCCAGAGCAGAGTCTGAGATTCTGCTTTACCTTAGGTTTGGTCTATATGAATACTAATGGCTTGTCCATACAAACACTTACTGCACAGCAAGCTGTGGTGTAAATCTACCTTTCACTACCATTTCAAAGTGGGGTGGATTAAAGCACACTAGGGAATATTTAGTGTGCAGCAGGCTAATAAGAAGCTTGCTGCAAATTAAGTGTTCATATAAACAAGCCCTAAGACAATCTCTGAATTTAATTACTTTACCTCAGATCACAGAAAAAAATACAAAGGGAACAAGAATTTGAATATCCCTGCTAGTTTCCTTAGGAGACCTCGGTCACTGGGGATAGAAATATGGAGGTATTCCTCAAGATTTCAAAACTAACAGAAAACAGCATTTTCCAATTCCTGCATAAAACCAATAGCCTTTATGTTGCCCGCTTCTGAGAAGCATAGTGAATAAATAAAAATAAAATGAGCAAAATAGATAAAAATACAGTGATCTAGCTCACCTTTTTAAAGGGCAGAAATAGGACACAAATGCGGTGAGACCATACACTGGAAGCATGATTGAAGTCAAAGCTGGGTGGGCCCACCGAAGGGGGCACCATGCGCAGGGTTTGCCTGATTCCTACCTGACCTGCCAAGAGCCAGCTGGGCTGGCAGAGGCGGAGCAGCAGCATTTGGAGCTGCAGGGGAAGGACCCGAGCTGCAAGGGAGCATTTGGATGAAAAGCCGAGCCAGGTGACTCCTCTGGAGCATAGGTGTCCCTCTTCCTCCCTGCTCCACTGCTGTGTGAGGCGGCCACTGCTCCTGTGTCCTCCTGTCTGTGCTGTGTGAGGGAGGGAGGGTGAAGCAGATGTCGGGGTGTCCCTCTCCTGTCAGTGTACCCAATCTCCACTGAGCTGGGGTGATGGGACAGGGGGAATGTGTGTGTGCTGCTGTCTCTTTAGGTCCAGAGCAGCAGCTAGTGTCTGAACAAGCCTTCAGTTGCCTGACCCTGAGTATTTTCTTAGGGACAGCGCACTCATACACTCAGGCTATGGCTACACTAAGAGGCTTTTAGTGACACAGCTGTGCCGCTAAATCCGCACAGTGTAGCTGCTGTTTGTCTGGCAGCAGAGAACTCAGACAAACCCTCTGGTGTGCACGCACACACACCCCCCACCCCATCCCCACCCACCTCAGTATAACCCCCCCACCCCAGGGCTCCCTGCATCCAGGTCACTTTCCCCACCTGTGCTGTGAGGTGAGCATTAGGAGCTGCTGCTGCTCTTCTGAGCTCTCCTTAAGCAGCCCAGGTGGGGACAGTGACCTGGATCCAGGGAGCCCAGACCTCGCTCCTTGCTCTCCACCACTTCACAGCCCCCAGAGGTGCACGCAGCAGAGCAGTCCAGTGGCGGAAGTGAGCACCAATGCCAGCTGCTCAGTCACTGCATCCAGGTCAGTTTTTACTATGTGGGTGCAGGAGGGGAGTGCAGGGATTAGGGGGTTAAGCGGCCACAGTGAAGGGGTTAGGGGTGAAGGGAGGGTGGGGAACCCATCGGGCAAGGATTTTGGGGCAAGGGGCACCACAATGCAAGTTCACTCAGGGTGCTATTTCCCGTAAAGCTGGCTCTGATTGAAGTAGCCATGCTGCTAGAGGGAAAGAGGACTCATACTCCATGCATGCATACAGCTGGAGTTTCCTTTTCTCATTGATTCCCCAGACGTACAGAAGTTTTAGCCTTGCTCACTTCACAACCTACCAATACCCTTCCCACGTAAGGAAGAATAGCTGGAGACTGCAAAGTGAACACAGTAAAGAGTTCCCAGCATAGTCTGCTCCCATTCTAAAATATGTATTTTATTTTCAAGCTTCCACTAGGGCATAATTAATGGAAAATGCAGACTAATTAACAAAAATAGTAGCTGACAGTGTCCCTTCAAGGATTTAATGATGGACAGAAACCTTCGAGTTTGTCTCCTATGTGATATTCTATTTGTTGTTTTAGATTATTTTAAACAGCAATATGGGACACCATGGGAACTACTGATTAGGGTCAAAGTATTCATCTCAGCAATAAGGACCCCCCCACCTGCATATATTCCAACAACAGGTTTCTTCCCAATAGGCACAGAGTTGATACTGGCTCTGCACTATTGCCCACAGAAGCCCTGGAACAAGAGGTGTATCATTTGCACGAATAACTGTTATAACTGAGTTGATTCCATGCATTTTTTTTGGGGGGGGGGAGGTATAACCAATAGTTCTTTTCAAATGGAAATGCTTTGGCCATTCCAAAACATGTTTTGCTGCTCTATAACTAAACAAAAAGAAAAGGAGGACTTGTGGCACCTTAGAGACTAACCAATTTATTTGAGCATGAGCTTTCGTGAGCTACAGCGAAGTGAGCTGTAGCTCACGAAAGCTCATGCTCAAATAAATTGGTTAGTCTCTAAGGTGCCACAAGTCCTCCTTTTCTTTTTGCGAATACAGACTAACACGGCTGTTCCTCTGAAACCTATAACTAAACAATGGCTTAACTGATTTACATCAGTTTAAGAGAAATATGCATCTGCACTGATAACATGCATGTCAGCATAAGATAGAGCCTTAATCTATTACTTAGGGCCCAATATGGCAAACAGTTGTTCCCTGAGTACTCCAGCTGAAATCAGTGGATCAACTCACATGAAGAATAAACTACTGATGGAACTACAGTTTCAAGCTCTTTCTTAATAACATGCCATAAATCATACTTTAGATGGCTAAATCTTGATCAAAGAGAAAGCATGTAGCTCTATATATAGTATGATCAAGGTATAGTCATTGCCTGAACTGTCAATGCCATTCTGCCTATGCTATAACGCAAACCAATCCTAAACTATAGGTAAGCATGCCTCTGTATAAAACATTTAAAATGTTTTTCAAAATCCATAGTTTATTAATGCTGCACTTGTACACCTTATTGTCAGTGTAATACTACTTCTATTGTGCCTTTCAACTAAGGCATTCAATGTACTTTAAAAATATTTATTAAATTATGCCTTGCAACATTGCTGTACACCCCTGAACACTCTAGCCTTTTTACATGAGAGTAAACTGAAGCACAGAGGAAAAGGGATAATACACACCTTCCCATAGTCAACTAGTGGCAAATTCAGATTTAAACTCAGAAGTTCTAATTCCCAATTTCATGCTCTAGTCACTAGACAACATTCATTGTAATGCTCACTGAATTTCAAACTTTTAACTGCTTTAACGTTCACCAGCTCTGGATAGTTGAGATCAAAAATTATTTGTAAAATTTCCACTGTTAAATTAGTTCACTGTGGCCAGTATCATTTTTGTTTCTAGTCTGTTTCACATTCTGGCTCACAAGCATTAACACATGCAGGTATTTTGAAGGTCACAAAATGACAGAAGAATATTTTTAAACGTTTTAAATAGAACAAGAAAATTCTGAAAAACATTTCTATTCATATTAGTTTTAATAGCTCACTTCATATATGGGTTCCTACATGTATATTTCTCCAGGAATTATGTCAAACATTTTTCATGTATCGCACTGGTGGAAATTAGCATGCAGAATCCTAAACTGTGAGCTTGTGGATATTTATAAGCCTGAAACAAGCAGATGGCAATATTTTGACAGATTCCTAAAAAGAGACCATGAATTTTCTCTGGCATGAACCTTACTGCTTCTGTTTTGAAATTATACATGATATCCTTGACCCAGAGAAGAGATAGCACAGGCGAAGCAGCACAAGTTTCACCGCACTGCCACCTCCACCAAACATGGCTGAAACCTTGTCTGGAAGAACCATCTCTAGGAAAGAAAGAGTAACAATAACATACTTTGTATGTTGATAGGACCTTTTAATCAAAATTCTCCAATAACTTCATAACAGTAGGTACATATTTTGAACATGGTGTGACAAAGTTCCTCCTCTACCTTGGTGGGTCTTGCGCTTATTGGCAGATTTGCTCACCTTGGAGCTTCACAGCAGCCCTCAGTTTGGCCATTTTCATGAACCCACAGTCCAGGTCAACTCCTCCTGTGTCTGACCAGGAGTTGGGAGGTTTGGGGGGAACCCAGGCCCGCCCTCTACTCTGGGTTCCAGCCCAGGGCCCTGTGGTATGCAGCTGTTTGAAGTCCTCCTGGAACAGCTAGCTGTGCAACAGCTACAACTCCCTGGGCTACTTCCCCATGGCCTCCTCACCATAGGACCTTCCTCCTGGTGTCTGATGATGCTTGTACTCCTCAGTCCTCCAATAGTATGTGTTCTCACTCTCATCTCCTAGTGCCTCTTGCTCCCAGCTGTTCACACACGCACCACTAACTGAAGTGAGCTCCTTTTTAAACCCAAGTGCCCTGATTAGCCTGCCTTAATTGATTCTAGCAGCTTCTTGATTGGCTGCAGGTGTTGTTAGTCTTAATTGTCTCCAGAAGGTTCCTGATTGTTCTGGAACCTTCCCTGTTACCTTACCCAGGGAAAAGGGACCTATTTAACCTGGGGCTAATATATCTGCCTTCTATCACTCTCCTGTAGCCATCTAGTTCGACCCTGTCAAAGGGAAACTGAGGTAATGATAATTTAAGTGACTTGTCCAAGGTCTCACAAGAAGGCAGTGACAGAAATGGGACTGGAACAAAGGTTACTTCGCTAGTAGACCATGTTACCTCTCCTATATGCATTAATTCAATCTCTACTCCCATTCAGTTTTTTTTTTTTACTTCTTCTGTAGGAATGTGAACAGGTGTGAAAATCAGTGCTAATTACAGAGTTGGGATTATTTTCCCCCACCAACACTTTTCCATTAGCAATTGGATGGAGACTAGTTACTCATTTTATATAAACCAACAGACAGATATCAGAAGGTACCTAGATGTGGGCACCATCACCCTGTGTAACATTCCAATCAGACAAAAGGGGATGTCACCTGAGGCATCCCTTGCTCATTTCTAAGAACAAAATATCTTCCTTTTTAGAAAGTGCTGATGGATATTAATAGCAAGAAAAGGTAGAAGATAGTTATATGGTTTGTTATTTTACCTGTCCCCAGTCTCCAGTAACCCAGCGCGGAGGAGGGCATCGGCCTAAGCTACAGCGGATGCGGACTGGAGGCTTGCTTTCCTCTTGGCATTGTGCAGCTGGAAATGTTTTTGAAAGGTCACTGCTTTTGCACAGAACAATCCGATGTTTGAATCCTGGACCACATTTTGGAGTGCACTGGAAAAATATATAAAGAAATTTATAGTTACAATTTGAAAAGACAGTAACATTTCAGAAATATTTTTAACATGTATACTCAGGTTCACTTGTACCAAATTATCATCACAATTTCCACAAGATCCAAGATGTCCCCTGTCTATCCATAGTATGGATGAGACCCTCAAAGTATAAATGAGATTTGCACTCAGATTCTACAGTGATGGATACTGAAAATCCTCACAGATACAGACGTCTTTATAAATGAGATGGCTGGCGACTGATTTTCTTCATCACCATTTTCTAACAGATTTTCCTTCCTATCATTTACCTTATTGTACTGCAACACATTCCTAATTTTCAATATGTGAGCGACGTATACCAAGTACATCAGTATTCATAAAATAAATCTGAGAATGCATTTCAGAGATTAATGTGGAATCCACTAGCACATAACTCTCAGCAGAACCAGTAAAAACCTCTCTCTACATCCCATATAGACTAATAAAATACAAAGGATGGAGGGTGACCTACTAGAACACCTCACAAGAAAATTTTCAATGTATGTAAAGGCTAGTGCATTAGTGGGATGTGTAGAAATGAGATTCTTGGACTAGGTAGGAACTTTCCTCCCTTTCTTCAAGTTGTTACTCTTTTCCCCTAGATAGTGCCCCTCCTTTTTCCTTTGGTGTTTAGCTGCTTTGCTGGCTCTGATAGCAACGAGGTAATGAAGCAGGAACTTGAATGCAGGCAGGTCTGAAGTCCTCCATGCTCTTCTCTTCCTTCTCATTATTCTCTCTCCCTTCCTCCTCCCTTGTTTTGCTACTCTCCATTACCCGTTACTAACCCTAGCAGAGCATCAAACTGGGAAGAAGATAGGGAAACAGGTACCAAGGGGAAAGAGACAAAAGACCACAGAAGAACTTTAAAATTCCACCCAGTGAAGTTCCTGATACCTATTTCCCTTCATCATTCAAGTAGGAGATTTTGACAGGGAAGCAGTTTCAGAATTGCATGTGCATCTCTTTCCTACAAATTCACTAGTAAGATATTTAGATGGGAATCAGTTTCTCATGTTACACAGGGCCTGTACAAAGAATAACCTAAATCTGTCACAAGATTGGAATTCCCTTTCTGGTATAAGCAGCTGCAATACATAATACCATACCACCTGGGAACTCTGAGCAAAATTCACAGGTGAAACACCAAAGAAATTCTACATCCAAACAACACAGCATATGGCAAATGCCAGAGGGAAAAGATGTAAGCCCCTATCTGAGAAATATGCTGTTGTAGCTACTGGGACCAAGAGACAAAAACCTCCTTCAGAAAGAAAACTTCATATGGAGAGACAGCCAAAATTACACTAAATAAGATGAACTACACCCTGTCCCCAGCAATGAAAATGAAGTAAGGAAATAATAATTAAGTTGCCTACAATAATACCGAATCACCAAAAACCAAAGGCATCACTAGAATTCAACAAAAAGAATATGGGCTAATCTACACTGGCAGCGCTTTAACGTGGCTTGTGTAGTCTCAGCAGAGTGCTGGGAGAGAGCTCTCCCAGCACTCTTAAAAAACCACCTCCACGAGGGGCATAGCTCCCAGTGCTGGGAGGGTGGCTCTCAGCACTGGTGCACTGTCTACGCTGGTGCTTTACAGCTCAGGGCGGTGTTTTTTCACACCCCTGAGCAAGAAGTTGCAGCACTGTAAATTGCCAGTGTAGACAAGCTCTATGTCACCAAAGCAAATGAAAGATAAAATGCCCACACAAACAAACAGGGAATAAAGTTTCCCATTACTGCGTGCTTTCAGAATTTTTGACTCACTTACCAAATGGAGGCAAGCATGACTAATGGTAATATGAATGCAAAGGAAGAAATGCTTGTCTAAAATGTCTGATAAGGATCCTCCCAAGAAATCCTTAGAGCAATTTTTGTTTTGATTTTATTACTTTGAGATACTTCAAATATAATCATTACTGACTACAGGAAAGGTAATGCAGCCAAAACTCAACCATTTCAAGGCATATGGAAATTGGCATGGCAAACTGTCACCCTGTCACTAAAGAATGACTAATTAACCTGTGCTGCCACAAGCTACTTGTTAGTTTTAGCACACCATTCCCTACACGCTTACATTACCCCATCACCCTATATTTATTTATTTTCTTTCATTATCTCTTTCTACATTTACACATTGTATTTTGTAGAATATTCCTGGCTTTCCATTACCACTGCTTGTATGTATGATTCTTAAAAGGGAAAAAAAGCTTTAGGACAACAATTAATTTCTCAACTTAGTTAAATTGCACAGATACTTTAACTCAACTGACCCAAAAGAAGCCTGAATCTACTGTTCCTTTTCTCTAAAGGACCTATTTCCAAATATCAGTTTTCATCAGAGATGAAGTACAACTCCGTGCTTATCTGATGCTCAACAAGCACGTTAGCATATGAATGAATGCTGCAATTGCTTAGTTTGTGTTCAGAGAGGGTCAGCATTGGAGCAAGTGTGTTAGTTGCTTTTAGTACAACAACAAAAGCTGAAGAAGAGACTTCACATTCGAAAAGATGACAAGCTTTGACTTAAATGGAAGCAGGAGTGGACATTGCTGCTGCTTTCTATTACAAGATACATCATTTTCATGCTACCCTTAGAAAAAAAAAAGTATTATATGCTACATGAAATAAGTACTTATTTTTAATATACAATAAGTTTTTTCTAGGAAACACTGGATAGAAAAATAAGCACTGTCTCATTATACTAAAAAAGTTCTTAATAGTTGAGACATACCGCCAAGCTACTCTAAGCAGAAATGTACAAATAGAAATATGTTCTTATTTGCTCAGAATCTTGTCAGAACAACCACCAATATTTCTGATTTAACAGTCTCTAAACCTATTATGGATGAGGAAATTTCTGTTCCAAGATATCCTACACAGACTGTACAGAAATTTATATATGGGAGCCTGTCACAGGGTCTGCTCAGGCTTCTGCTCCCTCACAGCTGCACCCTGCGCTTATGCTGGTCAAATAAAGAGTCTCAACGCCCTCCTGTGCTGATTCACCTTCATGTCTTCACTTACAGTGCTCTCATTAGCCCCCAATTCCCCCAACCACTATCCCCCTACAAACCCTTCTCAGGGTCTTCTTGCCCTTGAGCCTTCCTTCAGTTGGTACAGAGGCAGAAATGCAGCCTTCCTGTCCCCTACCAGGCAAGGCCTGACTGAGCTTTTCTCAGGGCTTATATAATCGTCCCAATACTCAGCACAGCTGCCTCCATTTGGCTCAGCCTATTCTTCTGGGCCAGCCCTCTTTAGGGCCTGCAGCTGGGCCCCCTATTGAGTGCCTGGGCCCCCATATCTAGCTACCCTGCCATGAAGCAGGGTGCGGCCAGTCCCTTTTAGCAGGGCATTCACAAGGTTTACCTCTGCCCTGCCACAGAGCCATAAAACTCGTATAGCTGCTCACAGAGTTGGAACATCAGCAGTCCCGGGGAGATTGTTTAGTAAGCAGAATGCACGTGAAGGAGTCAAAGATGCATAATAAATGCAATGTGCTACAAGGCTCTACAGTTTATCATGGGGATATTATTATTATTTATTTGTATTGTGATATATACACAATGGAAAGATGCTTCCTGGTCCCAAAGGGTTTACAATCTAATCAACACCACATAAATGGACTATAAAAGGTTTTTGTGTCTCTATCTCCTCATTTACTCCCTCCTCCAATCATCCTTCCTCTTTTTCTCCTCCACTCATCTCTTTCTTCCTACTCATCCTCTTTCTTCTCCAAACTATTCCTCCAAGCCTTGGATTAACTGTTAATGGGGTGGGATGCTCTGTGCCTTCTTCTCTCTCAGGAAGTGGGTGACCAAGTAGGGATTGCTTCCAAACCCCCACTTGCCCTGGCTTTGCCACTCCACTTCTAAAACCAGCTTGAATTGCAGGGAATAGGCAAGTAGAGAAGAGAGGGGACATAGTACATAAGGGATGACATTGACAGTCTGCCTCCTGGCACCTTTTAAAAACTCACTCCACAATCCGGGGGGGGGGGGGGTGTTCTACGGCCCTGCTCTGTACATAGAGATGTTACTGTAGGGAACTGCTTTCTGACACATAATAAGGATATAAACCAGACACCATCTTAGGAAAATACTCTGGGAAAAAGGGCCATTCTTTTAAGACTATAAAACCAGAGACGGGTCAAGATCTGAACTCTGTGGCTGGCCCATCTTTGTATTGCCCAAATGAATGATGGAAACTTGTAACAAAAAATGGAACCTCAGGAGTCCAAGCAATAGCATCAGCATAAAGGGCTAAAGATGATCCGAAGCTTTTAGAAAAAAAATCCTGTAAATTTTAAAAATATTTTTCTGCTCCTAGTTAAAAAAACAATCACACACTTAATGGAAGATCCCCTATGGAACTGAACGAATGCTTGCCAACTACAGTAGAGATAATAAAATTCTATGTCGGAAAAATGATGAAAAAAATAATTTTTAAACTAGGCAGATTTGGTTGAGTTCCCCTCCTCCCCCCATAAGTTAGCGGTAGTTTTCACCAGTGGAGAAAATTGTTTTCAATGTTCATATCAATAATTATCAGACATTATACATCACTTAACATCCCAAAACACACCACAATTCTTTACAAGCTGAAATACAAACTATAGAGAGGGATAGCATCACTCTGAAATTAGGCCATCAATGAAAGCAGAGCCACAGCATCTCACAGCATCCTGCATCAACAGTTTATGACAGGAAGTGATGTACATCATCTGTATATGGTGTGGAGCTGATGGCACTGTATGCAACTTCAACATGGCCCCCAGCATATGGGGGGTGTGTGTGACTGCTGTGCTTTGCCTATTTACAGATGCTGTAACAGTCCCTTGGAGCTGAAGGCAGGTGTGCCATAACTTAAAACAGCCCTGAGGCTGCTCTAATATAAGATGGGGATCCCACCCTGGAAACTAGGAGTTGCAAAGGAGGTACACAACCATCTTTGCCACCTTGCCTTAGTAGTGCTCTGCAAAGTCTGAATTCAGCTCAGAACTAGGGCAATGGAATCAATTTCTGTTCTCAATTGTACGGGTGCACATCCTTTGAATTCAATAGGATTGAATCAGCATAAATTGAGCTTAGATCTTGTTTCATACACTAACGGACACTGCCTATTAATAAAGGTATACTAGCCTCTCCTAGGAATACTGGAGATGCAAGTCTTAGTTCCAGCTTTCACATCACCTTTCTGTGGTACTTATTTATGTATGCTTGCTGGGTTACTTGAGGACAAACATGGCATTTCTTGTAGTTTTTTATACCTAAGTGCTCTAAAAATCATCATATCCTTTTTTAAGCCATACACCTGTAAGGAAGCCTCTGGAAACTAAAATCCCCTTTCTCAGTTTATGACTTTGCTGAACCAGGAAGCTGCCCCATGCCAACAAATTATTGCGCAGCAGCACTGGTTTTAGCCTTTATTGGCTAAACAACATGCCCTATTCGTTACATGATGACAGTAGATAAAAATTAAAGACTTTAATGTCATTTTAAACATGTTTAATGTTCTAAATCAGACAGCTACTGATTTCTTATTAATCCTCTGCCTTTAGATCATGATTTACAGATGACAAGCAGCAATAAAAATGTATTTACATTCAGTGGGAGGAACTCATAATTTAACCATTGCCAATGAATTAAAAATGTTAATCTGTGTGAAATATCCTTACTTCTGACCAGTCCAAGGCAACCCACTGTGGTGGACAAGACTGATTGTTACAGGGTTCTTTTTCAATAGGCCGGTGTGTTAAACAGTTAATATTGTCCAGTGTCTCCTCCTCAGACGGTCCAATCTTTCTGATACAGAGAACTGTTCGTGTACGTATTCCTCCATCACAGGTCTTACTGCATTCTGACCAATCTCCTATAAACCACCTGTAGAGAGAAAATCAGGAAATTTAAATAACTCATTTCACATATAGAATCATAGAAGTGTAGAGGACTGGAGAGGACCTCAATAGGTCATCTAGTCCAGTCCCCTGCACTCAAGGTAGGACTAAGTAATAACTAGACCATTCCTGACAGGTCTGTGGCGCAAAAGGAGATGATGATTACACAATCATAAAATCCAAACCTTAGTTTAAATTAATAATCCTAAATTATGTTCAATAACACACATGCTCTTCTTAGTAAAATAAAAAGTATAAGTACAAGACAATGCAAGAGCAGTCACAGGGATGGGCATGAGCAATGAGAAACCAGTGAGCTGCTGCTGGCTGCTGCAACCAGTTGGGCAGCCTGCTGAAGGCTGGCTGAACTGATGAGACTGCCTGGGAGATTAGTTCTGCTGCAGGCCCGGATTCTTGACAACAGACCCCACTCAGGGGTGCTGTCTAGGAACCTCAGGGCCTGGTTTCTCAGGGTAAGTGTGATGGAAGGCACACAGGCAGTTTGGGGCATGGCGATGTTCTGCAGGTTCCCATGAACGTTTGTCTGGACTGTGACTGTCCCAGTTAATTAGTTATTGTAGTTTTCCTTAGACCCGATGGGAGTCTAGAATCTGCCGAACCACATATTCTTCTTGGCCCTGAACAGTTATAGGCAGAAGAGGGGGAGTAGTACGAAGTGGGAAGGGATTCATGATTAATGGTTTTAGAAGTGAGACATGGAAGCCGGGGTGAATCTCGAGGAAATCTGGTAGCTGTAACTTTTATGTAACCAGGTTAATCTGTTTTGTGCTTTGGAAAGGTCACAGGTACTAATGGTCCAGCTTTGTGGAGGGACAAGTTGATCACAGATTCCACGTGGACAACCACACTTCATCCACTACCCCAATGCGACATTGGTGAGGCCTCATCTGGAGTACTGTGTCCTGTTTTGGGCCCCACACTTCAAGAAGGATGTGGATAAATTGGAGAGAGTCCAGCGAAGGGCAACAAAAATGATTAGGGGTCTAGAACACATGACTTATGAGGAGAGGCTGAGGGAGCTGGGATTGTTTAGCCTGCAGAAGAGAAGAATGAGGGGGGATTTGATAGCTGCTTTCAACTACCTGAAAGGGGGTTCCAAAGAGGATGGCTCTAGACTGTTCTCAATGGTAGCAGATGACAGAACGAGGAGTAATGGTCTCAAGTTGCAGTGGGGGAGGTTTAGATTGGATATTAGGAAAAACTTTTTCACTAAGAGGGTGGTGAAACACTGGAATGCGTTACCTAGGGAGGTGGTAGAATCTCCTTCCTTAGAGGTTTTTAAGGTCAGGCTTGACAAAGCCCTGGCTGGGATGATTTAACTGGGAATTGGTCCTGCTTCGAGCAGGGGATTGGACTAGATGACCTTCTGGGGTCCCTTCCAACCCTGATATTCTATGATTCTATGAATGCCATGCATTGGCTGGCAGGACTGGTTGGCATACTATTTATAGCTTGCCATAGTGACTTCTAACTGCCTTTGAAGTTCTTGGTGACCTGCCAGATGTGGTCCATAAGTTCAGTAACAATGGGCATCATTCTGCAGGTTCTGGGTGGCATCCACCAGTTCTGCTGCTAGTAGGGTCTGTGCTAGCGTTGTGGACGCCCCGGCCCTAGTTTTAAAGGCTCTCAGTCTATCAGCCTACCAGTACAAGGGTGATCTAGCCTAGCGATCGGAGCAAGCATCAGGACCCAAAGACTAGGGTAAGAGCTGGAGTCAGTAGCCTAGGGCCAAAGCAAAGGGTCAAACCAGAGACCAGGTACTGGAGCAGGGAGGGGTTCAAGGCAGGGGCAGGACAGAGGGAAGCCTGGATGCAAGGCCGGAGCAGGAGGAACAAGCAGGAGTAGGCACAATGGTGGCATGAGCATTAAGAAGCCAGTGAGCTGCTGCTGCTGATTTAAGAGCCAGCCTGCTGGCCCCTGCAGCAAATCAGGTGTCATGGCCAATCGGGCAGTCTGCTGCAGGCCAGCTGTACTGATGAGGCTGCCTGGAGACTAGCTCTGCTGCAGACTCTGATTTCTGACAGGCTAATTTAGAACTTGACTCCTCTGATGGTTCCTTAATATGGTCCATTTATTTCTTTGGGTTTTTTTGGCTGCAACCTTCTCCTACCACAAATTTTACATATGACCCCATAGAAGGGGCATTTTCCATTTTTATAATGTTTTACTGCATGGAATCCACAGGTTTTCCTTTGCATTTTCTTTGTCTCCTCTGTTTTGTATTTGTTTTCCACAAATGTTGGTGTATTTTTCCTTGTATTTTCATACTTTGCCTATGCTACTTAGTGAGTTACCTGTGTCTGCTCTATTTATGCTCTGCATTTGTATGTGAGCTTGTTCACTAGCTTTGCACATGTCTACAACTCTTCATAGAGTTAGTGTGGGCTCTCTGAGAATTCTCATTCAAGAGCCTACATCTTTCATCTCTATTACTAATTTATCACACATTTGCTCACCTTTTGGTATTTGATAATCACAAGTCAGCCATTTTGTGTAATTTGGCAATATACTGATCTATTATTGCTCCAGATTCTCAATCACACTCACTGAAAGAAGAAATTACTCACCTTGTGCAGTAACAATGGTTCTTCGAGATGTGTGTGTCCCTATGGGTGCTCCATTGTAGGTGTGTCTGAATCCCTGTGCTGCTGATCGGAGAACTTCGATAGTACTGTCCGTTGTGTCCGGACATGTACTGTCTCTCCTCATGCTGCATCCCGAGGCTAGCCAATGCATGAGAGCTAACCATCCTCAGTTCCTTCTCTACCACAGAGTCATAGCGACAACTCTAAAGTAGAGGGGAGGAAGGAGGGTCATGAAGCACATCTCAAAAAACCATTGTTACTGCACAAGGTAACTTCTTCTTCAAGTACTGTCCCTTTCGGTGACTCCCAATCAGTATTCCTACTGGAGGGCTGGGGCTTTGGAGTCAGGTTAGTCACAGATGATAGTACTGTGGAGCCAAAGATGGCATCAGAGGCAGAGTCCCTGGTGATTGCATAACGTTCTGCAAAGGTGTGGACTGATGCCCACGTCGCCACTCTGCAGATCTCTGAGATGGGGACATCCCTGAAGAAGACGACAGATGAGTAGATTGATCTCGTGGAATAGGTAGTACAGATCGAGTCTGGAGGAGTCATTACAATTTGGTAGCACTGTTTGATGCAATTCAACGCCCACTTGGAGAGTCTTTGGGCTGATGTCACCGAGCTCTTAGATCTTTCCACCATAGAGAGAAATAGTCTAAGGGATTTCCTAAAAGGCCTTTGTCCTGTCAAGGAAGAATGCATGGGTTCTCCTAACATCTAAGGTATGTAGTATGACCTCTCTATTGTCTCAGTGAGGCTTGGAGTAGAATGCAGGAAGGTGAGTAGACTGATTCATGTGAAACGAGGAGATCACTTTAAGGATGAACCTTGGGTGCAACTGAAGTGTAACCTTGACAGGGAAGAATACTGTGTATGGGGGATGTATCAGCAGAGCTGCTATTTCCCCTGTTCTTATAGCCAAGGAAATTGCAATCAGAAAGACTGTTTTCATTAATAGGTATGCTAGTAAACAAGTGGCATAGTTTTGAAGGGAGGCCTAGTCACCCCTTTCAACACGAGGTTTAGGTCCCATGAGGGGGTAGAAAGTTGAGGTTGAGGGAAGAGGTTTGTTATTCCCTTAAGGAACCTTGTAGTGGTTGGGTCCGATAATACTGAGTACCCTTCTACAGGTTGGTGAAATGCTGTAATAGCTGTTAGGCAGACCTTGAGAGAGCTCAGGAATAACCCCAATTTTTTAAGGGTCAGGACATATTCCAGAGTATGTGGAAGAGTTCCTGACACGGGAGAGATTTGGTGAGATGTGCTCCAAATCTGAAACCTGGACCATTTCTGAGGTAAGTGAGTCGTGTGGAGGACTGTCTTCTGTGCAATACAACCTCTTGTACTTCGTTTGAGCATGAGCTGTCTAGGCGCTTGGACCACCAAGAAGCCGTACTTTGAGGCAGAGGATCCCTGAGATGGGATGTGTGGTACGCCCTCTATCCTGAGAGAGAAGGGAGATCAGTGGGACAATTGCGAACTGCATCAAGTAAGGGTAGCAGGTCTGTCTTGGCCACGTGGGAGCATGTGACGCTGTACCCTAAAGCAACACCCTGGCACCCCCCATATTTATCATGATGATATGATTATGATGTGTTTTGTACAAAGTATGCCTTGTAAGATATCATTTTAAAAGTCTTGATCTGTTGAATATTAATATACTGTTGAATTGTATGTGTTGTCATTTTATGTGAAGTTATGAAGTTATGTGTATGTTACTAAAATATGATGTGAAGCTGGAAACACCCACAACCAACCTTTCAGGTACAACAATGGGGCAGCCAGACACTGATGATGGCCCATTGAGGGGAATACATACTCACAAGGAGTACCCCAGGAACTGTATACAATAGAAACCTCTCAAAGATAGCACATACACAGTGGAGACTGTTTGATGCACTTCATAGAAAAGGATCTTTCCAGAAAGCTGAAAGAAGCTATAAAAGGAGGAAGTGACATCATTGCTTGTCCTCATTCCTCCTACAACTCAACACCTGGAAACATGTATAGAGAACGAAGATTGAACTGGGGAGGTGCTCCCAGGCTGCAAAGGAGAATCCTAGCTTGTATATTAAGGAACTATACCATCAAAGTGAGACACTGCTTGATTTAAATCTGGTCTAGTTTATAGAACTCAGATTGCATTTTTACTTTTATGTCTTAGGTAAACAACTTTGATCTGTATGCTCACTTCTTATAATCACTTAAAATCTATCTTTCTGTTCTTAATAAATCTGTTATACATTTTTTACAGTGTGTTGCTTGAAGTGCAAGGGAAATCTGCTCAGGAACAAGACCTGGTATATGTCCTCTCCACACTGAGGGAGGGGCGGACTGGGTAATAAACTCACAGTGGTTAGGCTTCTGACCAGGCCAGGATAGTCCAACTCTAGGGTACTAGGCTGGGGAACTGGGGGGAGTTGGCTGGAGCCTCTCTATTGTTGGTTCATGAGTGGCTGGCGAAAGCATTTATTTAACTTAGCTGGGTGTGTCCCTGCTTGTGGATAGCTATGTGAGTGCAGGACCTGGAGGGGTTTACAGCTTGTCATAGCATTACAGTGTGAGAAGGAGCCCAGGTTGGTGTGCAAGTAGAATGAATTATATTGAAATTATAATTCATTAAAGAAATGCTACTTGAAGGGTTTGTTGAAATACAGTTGTCAGGAAGAGAATCATTAAGGAGTGTGAGACAATGGGTCCTCAAACTACTTACCTTAGAGCTCCTACTGAGCTAGGAGATTGGTAAACGTTAGTATGCAAATAAGATACGTATGTATATTTGTCAGTTTCTGCTTTCTTTTGTCTCTTATGTTAAATTGGCTTTGGCTTAGCTGTATAAATAAGTTATCTTGGGCCTCAGAGAGGGGCTCACATCTGGGTGCATTAGCAAAGCGCTTTGCTAATAAACAGAGTGGTCTGACAAATTATGTGAGTCCTGAATCTGACTTTGACAATTTGGAGGTTCCACCAAGATGGCAACCGTCTTCACTGGGGCAGTGTGACTCCTGACCGTTCTTAGGACGGCTGTGGCAAGCCGGCACCTGGGCATTTGGCCCAAACGGTCCTCCACCAGAACAGAAGGGTGCATGACCACAGTGAAGTCTACGCCATCGAACCCGTTGGTTCCCACTCTGTTCTGGTAAGGATCCCGGGATCTGACATCAGGAATCTGGTCAGGTAATTATTTCTGTGTTTTGTCCAGACCGAGGACTGTCTTGTCTCTGTGTCTATCCATCCTCCCTGTGGTGTGTTTGAGTCTGGGCGCCATCTCCGTCTGGGGATCGGCTGACCAAAGGGTTCCTGTCCCCTCGGTCTGAGTGAGTGAAATCTGCACAATCGCAGCCGCACTGCGCCTTGGGTAAAGCCCTTGGTGTGAAAGCAAGGGTGACTGAAGCAGTAGCCTGTGGGCTCCTTTTGTGTGTTGCACCAGACATGGCTCTGACGAACCCGACTTTCCTTCTTGTGTGATTGGTGTGTAAAGTCCTCCTGCATGGGTAACCAGACGTCTAAGTCGGGACAGTTTCCTAAAGGAACGCCAGCTCATTTTATGTATTTTAGGAAGGGTCCGGACTCCTGTAAATTTCTGGAAAAATGGTCTAGGCTAACTCAGGAGAATCCCAAAATTCAGTGGCCATTGTTAGGATCTTGGGACAAAGACCGAGTAGACGTCTTAAAAGACGAACTCGGCCAACCTAAAACTAAATTGGCAAAAGGAGAGGTTGATTGTTTCATGTAGTGTTGGGAAGAGGCAAATCATAGGTGGACAGAATCAAAACTTGCCTCTCTCAAGGATTCAAATGATAAGTTAAAAGCTTTATTAGAAGCCTCCTCTCCCACTGCCAGACCGAGCGCTCCCCTTTATCCCGTTCTCCGAGAAGATCAGGATTGATCCCATCCCCCTTCATACTCCCATCTCATTGTGGGAAAGGACGAGGAAAACCCCTTGTTAAATTCTGGGGATGACGATGAGGAAGATGCATTAATTGGCCTGGCATCCTTGCATTGGATCAATAGGCAGTCAAAACAACTCCCAGGGGTCTCCAGTTCAGACCAATCCGGATCGTCCAATACCGCCCAGGCCCATTCCTCTGGTACCACTCAGACCCGTAAAGAAAAAAACTCCGTTCCTCCGAAACCCTCCAGTCTGCCTGACTCCTCTGTTTTTCCCCATACATACGAAGATAGCCTGGACACTGATTGGGCCCAAAGCTTAAGCTCTGGCTCTAAACCTATCCAGGCTCCCCTCGGAATCCTGCATACTGGCGGCCAACAAGAGGGTCCCACTTGGAGCTATAAATCCTGGACTCATACAGAGCTCCTTTCAATTGTAAAAGGCTTTCCAAAGCCCCTGGAAAATCCTACCACATTTGCGGAGGAGTTTTTGTTAGTGTGCGACACCTATGAACCCTCTGAGGCAGACCTCCTGCAGCTGTGCAAGCTACTTGTAAACCCTAGCGAGCATGAAAAATCGCTCACAGCAGCCAATTGGCCCATCAGTGAGCGCCATTCAACTTTACCAGACACCGGTCCTGACGCTGAATACCGAAAAAAGTGTAAAGACCGAGCTAAAAACCTACATGAGGCCATCCCCAGAGTATGGACTCCAAAAACAAACTGGACAGCCATACATTGCTGTAAACAGCAACAGGGAGAAAGTCCGGGTGACTATCACACCTGACTGACTGATGCTTTTCTGCAACGTTCTGGTATATAGCAACTGGGTGAAAATGGGAAGGGCGCCCTGGCTCATGCGTTTGTTAATGGCCTCCTAACTGCTATTGGCAGTATGCTAAAGCAAATAAGTGTTGGGTGGGAAACTGAAACCATGGATAAATTACAATCAGTGGCAGAACACTGCCGTCGCACTCTAAAGGGAAAGGAGGAACAATCTTCCCAAAAGTTAATGGCCCTGCAAATACAGCATTATTCAGGGCAAGGTAAACAGTACCGGGGAGGGGGAGGTGGTCACGGGAGGGGCCGTGGAACTGGATTTTCGGGTTTTGGGGATGTTTGTAATTACTGTAAACAACCTGGACATTGGAAAAATGAGTGTCCGCGCCGGCCTAATAGCTCTGTAAACAACCAGCTAGACCCCCTGTCGGCACAGCCTGACAGTCCCCAGACTTACTTTGTCCCACAGCAATGACAGAACACCAGGGAACCTCAGGAAATTTTAGCTCCTTTACTACCTCTCACTCCCACGGGTGAATGTGTTTTGACTATTAATGATCTTTCTCTCCCTTTCCTTGTTGATACGGGAGCTTCGGTCTCTGCAGTTCGTACTGCCGACCTGCCTGAGGTTCCCCGCTCCGAAAAAACCATATCCACTGTGGGCATTACGGGAGTCCCAACCCCTTATCCCCTTTCAAAACCTCTACCAGTCCAGGTTGTGTGATTGGTGTGTAAATGCATGGTCCTTTCCGCGGACCATGCATTCCTGCTCTCAGATTCCACTCTGGTGAACCTTTTGGGTCGGGACCTGTTATGTAAACTTGGTTGTACCATCTACTGTTCCCCGGATGGTGTCTACTTACAAATCCCCCAGTCCTCTCTGAGCGATTCTGTAGCCTCCCTGCTGTCTGAAACTCCCCTTTCCACTCCGGTCCCCTGCTGCCCATTGGTCCCATCCCTTGAACACCTAGTTTCACAGGTCCCATCCTCTCTGTGGCCAACCCACCTGTCTGAAGTGGGCCATTTACATACTGACCCCGTCTGCATTATTGTTGATTCCTCCAAACCTCTGCCTCGCCTGTCTCAATACCCTTTAAACCCCGAAGCAGAGGCTGGCATTGCTCCAGTCATGACCGCCCTGCAGAAACAAGGCATTATTATCCCTTGCTCCAGCCCCTGTAACACCCTTATCCTCCCAGTTCGAAAGGCTGATGGTCGTGGCGGTTTGTTCAGGATCTTCGGGCCATTAACCGCATTGTCATACCTGCCTTTCCCGTTGTCCCTAACCCAGAGACGATTCGGCTTCTATCCCACCAGATGCAACTCATTTTACTGTTGTTGATTTGTGCTCTGCTTTCTTTTCTGTCCCGGTTCACCCTGACTCCCAGTTCCTGTTTGCCTTTTGTTACAAGGGGCAACAGTACACATGGACCACACTGCCCCAGGGGTATACTGAAAGCCCGTCATATTTTTCCCAAGCATTAGCCCGAGACCTTGCTGACCTTGTTTTCCCGTCCAGGTCCACACTAGTCCAATATGTAGATGATCTACTCCTCTGTTCCCCTTCATTGTCTGCCTCTGAAACTGACTCTTTAGTGCTCCTTACTGCCCTAGCAAATAAGGGTCACAAAGCTTCTCGCTCTAAACTACAACTCTGTCAAGCTTCTGTCACATACCTTGGCTTTCTCCTCTCCCAGGGTTCCCATGCACTTTCTCCCACCCGCATCCAAGCTATCCTTAGCTTTCCCCAACCCCGCTCCCCATGCCAGGTCCGGAAGTTTTTAGGCATGGCTGGATTTTGCAGACAGTGGATTCCCCAATATGCCTCCCTTGCAAAACCTCTCCAGGAACTCACTTGATTCTCTGTGCCTGACCCCATGCCGTGGCCCCCTGAGGCCAATTCTGCCTTTGTTTCCCTCAAACAGGGTTTGGCTTCTGCTCCTGCCTTAGGGCTGCCTGACTATTCTAAGCCTTTTACCCTTTTCTGCCATGAACAATCTGGGTATGCATTTGGAGTTCTCACTCAGATGCACGGAGAAAAGAACCGCCCAGTGGCTTATTTCTCTGCCACTTCAGACCCTGTTGCCCAAGGCTTACCCCCCTGCCTTCGTGCTGTGGCTGCTTCAGCGTGCCTAGTCGAAATGTCTGATTCCCTTGTTCTCCGCTCTCCTCTTATCCTCCTGGTCCTTCACTCTGTAGAAACTCTCCTGCTACAACATAACACAGGCCAGCTCTCCTCTGCCCACCTTACCAGGTACGAACTTTTACTACTATCAGCTTCATATATCACCATAAAGCATTGTTCTCAGTTAAACCCTGCCACTCTCCTTCCTTTGTCTCATGATGGTGATCCCCACGACTGCCTTGCAACTGTCTCTGCTGTCACCATCCCGCGCTCTGACCTTTCTGATGTCCCTCTCCCTAACTCTGACCTTGTTTTATTTACTGATGGTTCCTGTTTTCAAGACGACCAAGGTCGTCTCCTTGCAGGATACGCTGTAGTTTCACTCTCTGAAACCCTGGAAGCTGCGCCTCTACCTTCTGTAACCTCAGCACAAGTTGCTGAATTAGTTGCCCTCACCCGTGCCTGCTTTTTGGCAGAGGGATGCTCCGCCACCATTTACACTGACTCCCGCTATGCTTTTGGGGTTGTACATGACTTTGGTACCCTCTGGCAAACTTGGGGTTTCCTTACCTCTGCCGGTACCCCTATTAAAAATGGGTCCTACATCGCTGCCCTTCTGTATGCAGTTTTACTTCCGTCTGCCCTAGCTATTGTTAAGTGCCCTGGCCACTCAATGGTGGATACTGATGTTGCTAAGGGTAACGCATTTGCCTGATGCCTCTGCTAAACATGCTGCTGCCATAGAACCTTCCCCAGATGCATTTCTCAGTTCCCTTTCTGTTTCTATACCACCGCAGTCCCTCACTGACCTCACCCTGCTCCAAGACTCTGCCCCAGAAACCAAGAAAGAATCCTGGGTTGCCCAAGGTTGCTCTCTACATCCCGATTCTCTTTGGTGCTCGCCTACTGGCACCTTGGTAGCCCCCTTTTCACTCTACTCGTCTCTGGCTGCCCTGCTACACGGTGTTTCGCATGTCGGAAAGGAGGGGATGGTCTCTGCTGTAACTAAGACAGGATGGTGGGCCCCCCATTTTAGCTCTTTTGCAGCCCGCCAGTGTGCAGTCTGTACCATTTGCCAAAGCCATAATATTGGTAAACCTGTAAAAGTGGCCCAGGGGTTCCGGGGCATGCCTCAAGCACCGTTCTTGCATTGGCAACTTGATTTTGTACAAATGCCTAAGTGTCAACAATATGAATTTATATTGGTTATGGTACGTTTATTCTCTGGTTGGATTGAAGCCTTTCCTTGTAGCAAGGCTGACTCACTGTCTGTTGCCAAATGTTTGTTAAATCATATTATGCCTGCCAAGGGAATTCCTGCTACTCTGTCCAGTGATCGGGGTACACATTTTACTGGACAACTTGTTCAACACCTGGACCATATATTGCGTATCAAACACCTGTTGCACTGTCCCTACCACCCACAGAGTGCAGGTGCAGTTGAAAGACGAAATGGTGTACTTAAGAATAAGCTTGCTAAAATTTGTAACTCTACAGGATTAAGCTGGCCAGTAGCCTTACCATTAGCCCTTATGGACATGAGATCCACTCCATCCCAAAGGCATAAATTAAGTCCCTTTGAAATTGTTATGGGACGCCCTATGCGAGGTATGACTACTATTACTCCTGTTCCAGATTTGAACTTGACTCACAGTGCGCTCCTTCAGTATTGCAAGGGACTAATGCAAGCTGTAAGTCACTTCCATTCACAGGTTCGAGCAGCCTGGCCCACAGAACCCACCTCCGACGCTTGCCACAATCTCAAGCCAGGTGATAGGGTCTACGTACAGTGCCATCATCGAAAGCACGCCTTGGAGCCCCAGTGGAAGGGTCCTCATCAGGTACTGCTTACAACACAGACGGCTGTTAAACTATCTGGCATCGCAGCGTGGATACATGCTTCACAGTCTAAGAAGGCACCATCCCCAGAGAACCAATCGTCACCTCAGGACAACACAGAGTCAATTTTGACTCCAGAAGAAGACGTAGAGGAACAGTCTGCAATACCTTACAATCTACGCTCTCATAAGGGTTGCCAGAAGCAGATGACGAACAAAACAAAACGAAACAAAACAAACAAACAAAAAAAAAAGCAGTAGCGAGCCTAGCGCCTACTGCCTGGTGAGCGTAAAACCGTGACTGTGGTTCCCTCAGTTGAGGTTGTCAGAACCAGAAGAGCCTTGCCTCCAACATGCACCTCTGCCTGTTCCTCGGCTGCTGGTATCTTACGGTCTGGGGAGACCACAATGACAATTCTTTTATCCAGCAGCAGGTGTGGATAGCTCAGACCCTTAATATTTCTAATTGCTGGGTCTGCAGCCACATCCCAGCCCACTCTCAAACTGGTGTTCCTGTCCTGGCTATCCCACTCAAGTCCCCAGACCTCACTGGAGGGCCTCGTCTGTTTAACAAAATATGGAACAGCAATGACACTTGGGAAGTGGTGGGAATAAATGCATCTAAATGGATAAGTGTAGTGGAGGGAAAAGGTCATTGGTGTTGGGTGTGTAATGGGACAGGGCTGGATCTGGGGAAAAGCCGCTGCCTTCAGCATATTGTGGCCAATGCTGTATGGGATTATTCAAACAAAACCAAAAAGTGGCGGGCCGGGTATGGAGATATGAATTTTTTCTCAACCTGGGATCAAAAAAAGAAATCAATCTCATGTTCCCCCTACAGTAACATTAGTGAAAACAATACAATCTTTCAATGTCGTGCAAATAACACCACTCCTCATAAGGAGAATTACCCTGTACCCTTTGGGGGATACTCTCCCTCCTTTGCAAACACCTATATGACAAATGGGTGCAACCGACCCTTCCCGGCCTTAATAGGCCATCACTGGGTGTGTGGGACCAGAGCTTATACCGCACTACCAGCTAATTGGTCAGGAATCTGTTATCCTGCCCGACTCTTCCCACAATTCTGAGTGCTAGGAACCTTCCCTTGAGAACGCCTCCGCAATTTCAGGCGAAAAAGGAGGGAATTAACAGATGCCCAATGGTATGTAAATAACATAAGCCCCTTAACCTGGGAAGAGGCCATTGGCGGTTCCTTAATACTATTAGGGGGAGTAATACACCATGCAAAAAGGCTCCTAAGGTTACAAGCAGTAGTTGAAATAATGGCAAATGAAACCGGAGAAAGTTTAAGAGCCCTGGCCAAAGAAACAGGGGCAATCCGACAGATGGCCCTCCAAAACTGTCAGGCATTGGACATAGTGCTGGCGGCAAAAGGAGGGACTTGTGCTCTCATTGGAAAAGACTGCTGTGTGTATATACCAGATAACACCAATGAGGTAATAGATCATGCTAGCCACTTAGAACAAATCGCATATCTTCCCCACGAAGAGCCAAGTTCTTTATGGAAGTGGCTAAGTAACCTTTTCAATTTCTCTGGCATAGGAAACTGGTTGTTTCAGGGAGCCCTAACTCTCCTATTTGGAATCCTAATAATTTTTGTACATTTTCAGTTACTTTCCTGTTGTATCCAAAATTGTGTCAGGCATGCTACACACATAGCTGCCCCAAACCAGAGTGCTAATCTGATGATTTTAAATATCACTGATGAACAAAGAGATAAAGAACGCTTGATATGTGGAACCCAGTCATTGTTGGTCATTACGTAGCTTGACCAAAAGGAGGGACTGTGAAAGTAGAATGAATTATATTGAAATTATAATTCATTAAAGAAATGCTACTTGAAGGGTTTGTTGAAATACAGTTGTCAGGAAGAGAATCATTAAGGAGTGTGAGACAATGGGTCCTCAAACTACTTACCTTAGAGCTCCTACTGAGCTAGGAGATTGGTAAACGTTAGTATGCAAATAAGATACGTATGTATATTTGTCAGTTTCTGCTTTCTTTTGTCTCTTATGTTAAATTGGCTTTGGCTTAGCTGTATAAATAAGTTATCTTGGGCCTCAGAGAGGGGCTCACATCTGGGTGCATTAGCAAAGCGCTTTGCTAATAAACAGAGTGGTCTGACAAATTATGTGAGTCCTGAATCTGACTTTGACATTGGTAAGACAGAGGTCTCGGCATTACCCAAGTTCCAGGTTGCACCCGGGGGAATCTGTCACAAAGCAATCAGATTTATATGAGCTCCGTCCTTCTTTATCTTCAGCAGGACTTTCATCAGAAGAGAAAATAGAGGGAAGGTGTAAGAAGTCTTTGTCTCATGGGAGGAGGAAAGCATTGCCCAGAGAGTACCAGTTCCAAGGTGGGGATCAGTATCATGGGCACTTCTTGTTCTGGTACGTGGTGAATAGGTCTGTGGCCAGCGTTCCCCACCATGAGAATAAGTTGTGAAGTACTGACAGGTGTATCTCCAATTCATGGTTGTGCAGGATTGTCGACTATCGCGTTTTGCATGCCCAGGAGATAAGCTGTGGACAGGGTGATGTTGTGAGAGAAACATCAGTTCCACAGTTTCATTGTCTCCGTGCAAAGAGAGGGCGATCTGGCTCCTCCCTGATAGTTGACATAATACATGTACGCTATGTTGTCAGTTAGGATCTTTATATGCGATCCTGTTATCAGTGGGAGGAAATGAGTGCATAGAGGAAATGGGTTCCTGACCACTCTCAACTCAAGGAGATTGATATCTCCGCAGGTGACCATTTGCCTTGCACTGTGAGGCAGTTTAAATGTATGCCCCATCCTATGAGGGATATCAGTTTGGTGGACGGTTTTCTGTTTTGATGTAAGATGTTTTGAACCTCAGCTCAGCAGCTTCTTTCTGTAGAAGTCATTCTGTCAGCTTCCAAGCAGTCAGGTGCAACAATGCTGGATCTGAGTGCAGGATTTGCTTGTTTGTCTGAGACACCAGGACTAGCAAAACTGGTAAGGTGATTAGTGGATGAGTTGATAGATTCACCACGATCAAACACCAGTACAGCCTGGCCTATGCAAAGGCTATCATGATGATGTGACCTGCATTTTGTCTCAGCTTCATCAAAACCCTGGGTATCATAAGTATCGGTGGGAAGGCACATATTAGTCCATAGAATGAGCATCTGTCAGGGAGCAAAGACTTAAGCTCTTTCTGGCACAAAATGTACTCGTTGTGGCATGTCACAAACAGGTCCACTTTGGAATCTTCTACCTGTGAAGATGCTGTGGAGGACAGAGCCCCTGATACACCACTTGTGGTTTTCTGAGAAGTACCTGCTAAGTTGGCTGCTGGGATATTCTGTTGACTGAGTGGGAGGTACCGGGGTGATGTGCAAAAGATGCATGGCTTCTTAATGGTGTGAGAAGGATCTTGCTCTCCCTTGTCTGTTGGTATACTGCATCACCATGGTGTTGTCCATCAACATCTGGATTATTAAGCCTCAAAGAAGGGGCAGGAAAGCCTTGAACTCCAGTCATATAGTTCTTAGTTATAGGATATTTATGTGAGGGATGGCTTCCTGAGGGGACCATATCCTTTGGACTTTCAGTTGGTTGAGATATGCTTCCATCCCAGAGAAAAGGCATCTGTTAGTAAAGTCTTGGCAGGCAGAAGCATGCAAAAAGAAACTCTGCTGCACACTTGAAATGGTTCTGTCCACCAATTTAATGATAGGAGTTCTAGAGGGATCCATGCTGTGCCTGTTGGGTAGATATACTGATCTCAGTCATCCTTGCAGAGGACAAAGATATAGTATACTGTGTGACATAAGTGCATGCTGCCATACGCCCATGAATTTAGGTATGTCATCACTGCTGTTCTGGGGTTTGCTTGGAGCTGCATGTCATTGTCTGAAATCTCCATTGAGGAACATATGATCTCACTGTTTTGGAATCTAATACTTCCCTGATGCACTCTATATTTTGAGTTGAGATCAGTATAGAACTGTGTAAATAGAGTCTCTCACGTGTTGTGGAAATTTTTCTCTTTATTGACCAGTTGTCCAGAAAGGGGCTTCCTTGTCTCCTAAGAAGAGTTGCTACCACAGCCAGGACCTTCATGAAGACCCATAGAGCTATGGAGATGCCGAGGCCGAAGGGTAGAACTATGTGCTGTAGTGAGATGTGGCCACCAGAAATCTCATGTACTTTCTGTGCTCTGGATATATCAAAATATGAAAATATGCATCTTGCAGATCAAAACCCACAAACCAGTTCATAGAATCCAATAGAAGAGTTATAGTGGCTAGGGTAACCATGCAGAAATTGAAATGACAGCTAAATGTGTTGAGATGTCAAAGATGGATGACAGGCCTCCCCGTGGCCCCGCCTTCTTCTTTGGGATTAAGGAGTAGTGGCAATAAAAGCCCTTGCCCCTGAACTGTAAGGGCATTTTCTCTCCACTGCTCCCATTTGTAGAAGGGAAACTAGCTTCTCCTTCAACAGTCTCATGTAAGAAGGGTCCCTGAAGAGGGAAATGGAGGGTGGAGAGGTTTGAGCAGCTTGAAATGGAAAGGAATACCCCTTGCTTACTATCTCAAAGACCTACCAGTCTGAGGTTGTCCCAGACGAGGCTTCTTGGAAGAAAGAAAGCCATCTGCCAAATGGAGTGATGAAAGATAAAGGATGTGATCATGGTCCAGTCAGTGTCTCGACATTGGCATCAAATCTGTTGCCTGTCTGATACTCTGGATTGTGGGGCAGTCAAGGAGGAGGTAGAGAGTCATCTGTGATTAAATCTCTGCTTCTTCCTCAGAGGCTTTGAAGACCTTTGCTGAAGATAGTATTCCATCAGAGGTCTGTCTATAAAAAGGCCGCTCCCTCTGCTCTCTCCTCTATGGGGTTGAAAAATATAGCTGCAAACAGAATATTTAAGGATATGCAGCACCTCACTTGTGCTCTACTGAATAATTTGCTGCCCTCAAAAAGGAGGTTCTCTCTGTGACATGGACCTCTCTAGGGATCGTGATACCTGGTGCATGAAGATCTCCTCATTGCAAGAGTAGTGGCTGTAATCCTTGCTGCTGTATCAGACATTTCCAGCACTACCCAATGTGAAGATCTGGCAGTAAGCTGGCTCTCAGACATAAGGGACTTAATCTCCTCTTGATGTTATTTTGGTAGTTTGTCTACCAAATTGGAGAGCTGATCCCAACTAAGGATGTCATACTTTGAGAGAAGCGTGTGACAGTTAGCTACTATCAGCTGAAATCTCACTGAAAACTAGCCCTTCCAATCAATAAGGTCTAACTTGAGGTCCTTCTCACAAGGGGTGGTCTTTGAACAACCCGGTTCCTTTGATATCTCCTAGACTGCTTGCATGACCAGGGAGCCAGGTGTTGATAACAATATTCAAATCCGTTGGCTGGTACTTAGTGTTAGAGAGCTTATTCCCTCACTCTCCCACTTCCCTGGTCCTTCTCGCATGAACAGAGAGCAACAATACCCAAAGTCCGAAGGTGCAAACAATTCGATGTTTATTGGGGTGAACTTCCAGCAAGCTTAAATACAAGTTCCTTTTTCCTTATTTTCGAATCCCAACTTACTTCCTGTTTGCCCCTAATTTATATAGTAATATTCTTAGCTATACCTTAACTAATCATTCTACTGAAATTTAACTAACCAATCCTAACATATTGTAACATGATTAGCTAACCAATTATATCCCACCACCTTAATTAGTTTACACCCAGCAAAATTAATTATACAGCAGACAGAAACAATCAGAGAACCAGACAGAGATTATAGACAAACAATAGCAAAGTGGGAACTATAATGACAAAACATAACAGAAGTGAGGATTTCACATCCCAGCTATTGATAAGTGAGTTCTTGCCAGACAGGATGCTATCAAACTAAGTTTCCTTTTACATTTTCTAGGCACTTCCCTTTCTCTGGAGGTGATAGGAATACAATCCTGTCCTGATAGTGCCTGACAGCCCAATAGCACCTTATTTCAATGTGACTAGTTTGGAATGTGAGGATGTGACTGTTCACTTCCTAGCTTATGGCTGCCTCTGCTGCTTAGCCAAAGGCCTTAGCCTAAGAACAGGGCCTCAAACTGTCACAGTAAGAGAAGGCCCTTACACCAGCAGACAGTGATTTTGATTCTTTTTTTTATACCTCTAGAACTAGCCAAGTGATAAGAATACCCCTAAATTCTTAAAGTACAGGCCTTTGCAGACAGGCCTGAATATCTATATCCTAACACTTAGTACTTCTTGCTGGTCATTTTGGAGGTAGTCAGAGGCAGGTATATGCCAAATTGACTTGGCAGATTTGAGCAGGGCCTTGTTAATAAGCATTACCAGTCTCCCATGGTATGGCAGAATTATTATGAAGAGACAAAATGTTGTATCTCTCTCACTGGTTTCAGTAAAAGTTTTAATTATCTCAATAATTATAAAAAGGAATTATTGCACATGTACTATAACTATTTTTCAAAGTGAAATATTTCACCTGTTTCTTACAGCTTTAAAGTAAATTGATCCCTTTTGAAGTCTAGTTCCTTGCCATACAAATTGTGGTTTTAATTTTATTTGTAATGTAACATAGAGCTATCTTCAAAAACTAAAAGCAAGTAGACATAACCAATTAGGAACCTAATCCTACAAGGTACTCATCACCTCCTGTTAGATGCCAAGCAGTCCAAATCTTGTTAATGTCATTCCATACGTTGGTCAGTAAAGGTCACTTGATAAAAAAGTTACCAATAGATTGGGTGACCACGTGTTCCGATTTTAAAGGGATTGTCCCGATATTTGGGACTTTGTCTTATATAGGCGCCTATTATCGCCTACCCACTGCCCCAATTTTTCTCACTTGCTATCTGGTCACCCTACCAGTAGACAGTAGGGCCAACCTAAAAGTTTATGTATAGATTGCATCATATTTGAAAATCTTATCACAAATTTTAACTTGATACAATTTGAAAATACAGCAAGCTCTTAGCTCATAATGTAAATATCTACTGAACCTTTTAACTGGAAAGAATTATTATAAAGGCATTGACTGTTAATTCTCCCTCTCATCTTAAAACTCCTCTGTGCCAATGTTGGCGCCTTAAGGATGTCCCTCATTTCTATTCTCAGCATCCCTCCCCATACTCGACATTCAACCTTCAAGAAACTGATTCAATACCATCTTTCTGTCCAACAGAGACTGGACTTCACAGATTTTTTCTATATGCTTATTAATGCTGCTCATTAATCAAACAAGGGCCCCATCTAGGTCAGAGTGTAGTGCCTCCACCATTCACCCAGCTTCTTCTGGCCTGAAAAGCAAGAAGCCAGCACCAGAAATTGAACCCAGGTCTCCTGCATGATAATATGGGATCCTAAGACAAGACCAGGAAATTGTATTTTATACCACGTTTCACCAAAAGTAAATATTTCACAGATTTTTCTATATAAAAAAAAATGATTGCCTTGACAGTTAGTTGATAAATTACCATTTGTCCATAGTACTTACTCGGGTGGGCAAGGCTCAGTGTTGCAGGCTCTTTGGTTTTCTGGTGGTTTACTGTCTGGATCACAGTAGTTGTTCTGTACAATGGAGTTATCATCCAGCCTTTTACACACCACCTCTTGTTTCTGTATTCCTTGAAAATAAGTTGGACCCCATTACTTAACAGTAAATGCATCTTTCTGCTGAATAAAAGTATCTTTCACCTATTTGTAATCAATGTTCCTAAAGCTAAAAAAGTGAAAGGACCCATTGACTGAATGCTCCTGCAGAAAGCTTTCAATTTACTGTAATTTTAGGCAACTGCACTGTAAAGAGAATTTTAAATTACTGTTGTTTTCTAAGAAAAGAGCATATATATTTGTAGATTTAGTAACAAATATTTTATTTACATATGGCACAAAATCTATTTCCCATCTATTCCCTCTCCAGCAAAAAAAACCCCCAGTTTCCAAACAAAATAACATTAGACAGAATATGGTCACATTTCAGTGCAAAATTATTGTTTTTATGCTTTTGTTTTAAATAAAAGAGCAATAGTGTGAGATTCAGGGTCTCATTTTTGCACATTACATCACATAAGCATTATGTTCATTTAAATTATAAACCATTATTAATTCTCATTGACAAGCTTGTCTTTTTCAGTGTTCACTGTGTCTGGCACTTCCTGCTCCTCTTTAATTATGTTAACCAGCAACATGTCCTACAGAACTGATTGTCACTCACTAAAACATAATGATAGGTTGTTGCTCAATGGCAACATTTTAAGAGAATAGGAATCTGTCACTTAAACACCGGAATTCCATGTGATTTAAATTAAGACGTTGGGACTGAAGAATCACTTACACATAATAATCCTGTAGTTTAGAGTATTGGTATAAATCTAGTATACTTATCATTGGAATTTGCATGCAATATGCACCCCTCTTCCTTTTTTCAGATCAATCTTGGTCTGTTTACTTGAGCAAAAAGAAGGCCTGATTGCAACGCATACTCATAAGTAATTCTTTTTCACAAGTTAATTTCTCATTGAAATATAGGGGATATGTTTGTGTGCATGAGTAAGGGTTGCAGGACTGGGAGGAGTTTCATGCAAAAACCTTATGGAAAAAAAGCAGAGATAATGGTTTTGGGGTTTACTTGTTCTGCATTGTGACATGTCTAAAAACAAATAAGAATTAACACAACCTGGCTTTAACATATCAGCCAAATTTTATTTCAATGAGAAAATTTCAGTCACTACACTTTTACATGCTCCTTTCCTTTTGAAGACTTGGGTTTTGTATGAGATAGATTTTAACAGAGGTAAAATGAAGGACCTAGATGCGCCATATATCACTGGTTCTCAACTAGATGTCTGAGAACCCTTGGGGAGCCAGGAGCAGGTTTCAGGGGGGCCACCAACATAAACCAGAGACTAGGGCCAGCATTAGACTCACTGGGACCCAGGGCAGAAAGCCGAATCATGAGCCACCCTGCCCAGGGCTGAAGACATAGCCTGAGTAACTTAGCTTTGTGGGGCCCCCTGTGGTATGAGGTCCTAGGCAACTGCTCAGATTGCTACCTCCTAATGCTGGCCCTGGCTTTTAATCTACTGAAAATCAGTTGTGGTGCAGGTGGGCTATGGAATTTTTATAGCATATTGGGGGGGGGAGGGGAGGAGGCTCAGAAAAAAAAAGATTGAGAACCGCTAGCTTATATAAAACTTTAGGAATTAGCCAGTCTGCACAGAGGTATATGGTGGTGTTTCAACAAGAACTTTAATTTAGTTACATTTTTTAAAACTAAGAATATCCAGGAATGCTAAATTCTTTTGCAGGAGAAAAAAAATCATAGTAACAATATCCTCTTAAACAACAGCTTCAGTTCATCACTCTCCAATTGCTCCGTAAAGTCCACCGACTGTTTCTGTGTGATGGCATTTAGAATGTGGGATCCCATGTTAAGTGAATTAATCTGAAACATGATAATATGAGAAACTTTCACCTCAAATGCTAGGCATCTAATACTTTTTTCTGAACTGCACAACAGTCATCAAAACACTATCAGATTTATTTTCGCACCTTTTTCTTGTGGTTATTTTACTTAAGCTGGGTGAGCTCTGGCCAACCCCCTTTCACATACATTAGATTCAGGAAGCTGAAAGGAAAACCCATCAGACCCACCAACCTTTGAGGCCTACTAGCCCTCAGGGTAGTCAGAAGGATACATTTCAGAAAGCATTATTTATGGTCTGCAAGGACCCAAAGGCAATATAACTAAGTTTTAAAAGATTTTCTTCATGTTTTCTTAACCTTTTGCCTGCTTTAAACCAGTTAAACAACTTACCTTTCAAATGTTGCCATTGTTACTCAGTAAATCCAGTCAAATATGGCAGACACTCAGGTTGACTATAAACATCAAGATTCTTTTTAAAATTCAGATTTATTTAGAAAAAAGACATGTTTTAGCACCAGGCATACTTGGTGCCCACTCTCACCATTAATCCAAGATCCTCAGCGTGCCAGGTCAGATACCTCCATATGCTATATCTTTAGACATGTATCTGTGCTCTACAACATTAGACCAATATATCTGTGTGATTAAACTGAGTAGGTAAACCTGTCCTGTCAGATCTTACATATGACTACATAAACCTGTCCAAACGAACAGCAGGGACTGGTTCTGAATAATCTTCAGCCACCAAATCTCTTGCAGGCATGTTGAAAACATTTTGTTTTACTGTGCTCAGAACAATCTCTCCCAGTTGGGACTAGAACTAAAGTCTCAGGTCACAAAGCAGCAGCTTCACCACTTGAGCTAAAGGAGATGCATCCCCCAGCCATAAGTAGTATTTGCAGATGGATAATCCTCTTTTCAGACTTTCCTCCATTAGACAACAAGGCCGTCACACTGTCACTTTGCAAGATCTCCATTCTCGGCACTAAAAAAATGAAGGTTACTTACCTGTAACTGGAGTTCTTCAAGATGGTCTCTACATATCTGCATTCATGGGATGCTCTGACTGGTGCAGCCTGAATGGTAGAACTCAAACTAGCAGCACCAGTTGGCGCATTCACACATCTCCCTCTCTCCTTCTCTTAGCAAATGTTCCACAGCAAGAGTATAAAAGAGGTGTGGCACTCCAGCCACCTCAGTTCCTTATCCAGAGACCCCAGGCCCTTTGATAAGTAGGTCTCTGAAGAAGTGTGGAAGGTGGCGGTGAGTGTGAATATGCAGAGTCCATCTCAAAGAACTCCAGTTACAAGTAAGTAACCCTGATTTCTATTTTGAGTGTCCTCTGCATATTCCCACCCATAGGGTGGCCTAATAAGTAAAGTAATTCTGACCCATGAGGGTGGGAAAAAACAGAGTCCTAACTAAATAATGATTGCAGGACTGCCTTGCAAACTTTTGCATCTAACCTAGGTTCTAAGTCTAATAAGTAGTGCCTAGTGAAAGTATGTATTGTACTTCTTGTTGCCATTCTACAAATTTCTATTAAAGGAATGTGTCTGAAGAATGCCATAGAAGCTGCTTTAGCCCTGGTAGGATGTGCACTAACTCCCTAGGAAAAGGGATATCCTTTAAACCACAAGCCTCTTTAATACATAGTCTAACCCATCTGGAAAGTGTTTGCACTCGTACAGACCTACCTTTGTTCCTCTCTTTATAAAAGGTAAACAAGTTAGGAGATTGTCTGAAATGCTTAGTTCTGTCTATATAGGCTAATGCACTCCTAACATATATCGTACATAATCTAACACCACCAACCTAAATGTGAGATTTGGGATAAAATTATAGATTGATTTTTATGAATATTGGATATCGCTGTGGGTAAGAACCTTGGATGAGTGCATAATACTACTTTATCTTTATGAAATACAGTAGATGGTAGGTCTGCTATTAAGGCTTGTAATTCACTCATATGCCTTTCCGAGGTGACAGGTATTAAGAATACTGTCTTAATCTATAAATGGAAAAATATATAGCTCTGCATAGGTCAAAATGGTTGTTATATTACTTGAACAAGCACTAAAGTCAAATCCCAAGTGGTACAGGATACCTGACTGGAGGATATAGATTGTTAAGACCTTTTAAAAACCTTTTAACTATATCATAAGTAAAAATTGATTTACTATCCAGAGAGACATGGTATGCTGATATTGCAGAAAGATGGATCTTTATAGATGACAGGGAGAAACCGACCTTTTTAGATATAATAGATATTCCAATTTACAGCTAATGGGTGCAGTAAATGGATCCACCTCATAAATGGAAATCCACAATAAAAATCTTTTCTGTTTGTAACATAGTATTTGCATGTTGATTCTTCCCTTAAATTCATCAGTACATTTTTCAACTCTAAAGAACAAGACTGTTCTAACAATCCCAGAATCCTATCCTCCAAGTTGTGAGGAAAAGAGACCAAAGGTCTGGGTGATTCACCACTCCTTGTTGTGACAACAAGTCCAACACTAATGGTAGGAGTTTGTATAATACCTTGGACAAATGAACTATATTTGGATACCACTGCTGCCTGGCCCAGGCCAGCGCTAACAAAATCATTCTGGCCTTATCTTATTTTATCACTCTTTAAATCAGGGGAAATGGAGGGAATGCACACATCAGACTCTGGCCCCAATTCATCAGAAATGCATCTGATATCGAGTCCTTGTCTCTGCCTGCCCTCAGACAAAAGCTCCAACTCTTCCAGCTGCTGCAAGATGCAAAAAAGTCATTACAGGATATCCCCACGAACTAAAAAGCTCTGCTGCCATTTCCTTCTTCAGAAACTGCTTCTGTATTTGAGAGGTTGATGGACTCAGCTGGTCTGCCTGTACATTGTGTTTCTCTGATTCATGTATTGCTACTTGGTGTATTTATACACCACTCCTAAAGACTGAAGGAGTCGCTTCTCTGTACTATTGCAAAGAATGCGCTCCCCCTTGTTTGTTCAGATAATATAATGCTGTCATATTGTCTGTTTCCACCTGACACTGTGTCTGAGCTGAGGCAGAAATGTTCTTAAGGCCTGATTGATTGCTCTCAATTCTAACATGCTGATATGCAATTTAGTGGCAAAAAACTAAGTTAACACAGAGTTAAGGTTGCTTGGTGGGTTGTGTGGGCAACCTCCCCACCCCCAATCTGCTATCTTTTAATAGTGTTAGGTAGAGTTGTGTGGGTAAGAGTGAGTGGATTGTAAAAGGAGGCAAAGAGATTGTACTTTTCAGCAACTGTATGGTTGGCAGAGAAAACTGTGTGTTAATGGGGCATATTGGGGCACTGCTGAAAGACGGCAGAGTTAAGCTTGCATGGACAATCTTAATTGTGCATTTCCTGGTTTTCAGTAGTTTGAGTTTTGCTCAGTTCAGTGTTCTGCAAAGGGAATGACATCCCACCAAGCAACTTTAACCATGCATTAATGTAGTTTTATGTCATTGAATTTCCTTGTTTTTGTAAAGTATGTTGTTGGTAGGAGCTAGTCATTTAGAGAGTTGTACATATAGTGTTCCACAATTTCAATACTGAGCCAGCCAGCTCCCCTCTCCCCACATTAGCTGGGCCCCACCAGCCCTGCCATGCCCCTGACCCATTCACTGTGTTCCTCCCTCCAACTTGGCCCCCTTCTCACTACTGTACTTAGCCCCCTTCCCCCACAAGCAGGGAATGCAACTCCCTGAAATCTTCACTCCCGGTATACAAACATTTCTACTGCTGTTATTTTCTCCCCTCCTATTACTTGACTCACATGAAGTGCCTGGAACAAAGGGCAACTATATCTACACTTCCAGTTTTCTGCATGTCGAGCCACAGGTTTTTGCCCCAGTATCCTCAGTCAACACCTTTAGATGTGCATCCAGGAGTGTGCTGAAATTGAGCCAGTGCGCTCACCTAGGAGTGCGGATAAGAACAAGTGTTGACTATGCCCTGCCATTCTACCCGCTCACTTTGTGACATGGTGAATGTAACGATGCGGTGACTTGCCCTCCAGTCTACACTGGCCTCCACCGTCATTCCCACAATTCCTTGTCCCTGTATCCTTCAGCCTTTCAGCCTTCTCATTCCCTACCCACTCCCATTTCTTCTCTATGGACTGGAAGTTACCTGCTGTTTATATATCCTTGTTCAAAGTTTAACCTTTCTTTTTCCACGTGGCCTGCTCTGTTTCTGCAACTCAATCCAGCTCAGCCCTGTCCTACCATCTGAAAATGTGTACCCCCCAGCATGCAGACTTTCAAGCCCCAAATAAGCCCACTCAGCAGCATGGGTTAGGATGTTCTGGGCCCTTTTTCTGATGACCTCTTTGGGGATGGATACAAGGACAAGCATGGAGAGACAGCAAAGCAGGGCCAGGGCACTGATCCACAGCCTGGTAATAATCAACCCTCATGTTTATTATTGTGATTGACATACAGTTAATCTTTGGTTTGTTAGGGCAGGATTTCTGGGTTATGAGCAATAACATTATTGTTATGGAGGAGGATATCACAGGCTAAGGGGTGTGTTTAGCCTGCGTTGAGGGTGGTACACAAGAGATTCCCATAGAGCTCACTCCCTACCTCTCCCCAAGCCCACTCTCCATCCCCACATCCACCACAAGGTTTCAAAGATGGATGCCAAGCGGAAGAAAAAAATCCTTATACACACCATTACAGTATATCCTGGTTAGAGTTAGGTACAAAAGAGATTCCCATAGAACTCATTCGCTTGCTCCCTTCCTTCCCCTCCCCAACCCCAGCCAATTCAGAGAAAACTATCACAGCTCCTGGACACAACTCTACGATGCGGTCCAAATCTGCTCTCATACACTGTATGAGATACGGAAAACGCAGCAAGTATTAAATACCCTTTTTGTTTCAATTTTCACAAAAAAGGTAACGTAGCGAACATCTATGTAAATGAAGTAGGATTGGAGGCTAAAATAGGGAAAGAACAAGTTAAGCATTACTTAGACGCGTTAGATGTCTTCCAGTCAGTAGGGCCTGATGAAAGATATTTTAGAATACTTAAGGAACAGTATGAAGAGATCTCTGAGCCATTAGCGATTTTCTTTCAGAGCTTATGGAAGATGGGAGAGATCCCAAAGGACTGAAAAGAGCAACTATATTAACTATCTATTCAAAGGGGAATAAGGACAACCCAGGGAATTATAGAGCAGTCAGCTTAACTTTGGCACCCAGAAAGATAATGGAACAAATAATCAAACAATCAATTTGTAAGCACTTAGATGATAATAAGGTAAGTAACAGTCAACATGGATTTGTCAAGAGCAAATCATGTCATACCAACCTAATCTTCTTTGACAGGGTTACACATTTTGGGGACAGGGAGGGAAGCAGTAGATGTGATATACATTGACTTTAGTGAGGGCTTTTGATACTGTCTCACATGACATTCTCATAAGCTAACTAGGGAAATATAGCTTAAACGAATCTACTATAAAGAGGGTTCACAACTGGTTGTGAAAGTGTACTCAGAGGGTAGTTATCAATGGTTCACAGTCAGTCAAGCAGGGTACAGCCTGGATCTCTCCTGGGTCTGGTTCTATTCAATATCTTCATAAATGATTTGGATAATGGCATAGAGGATATACTTTTAAAATTTGAAGACAATACCAAATTGGGAGGGGTTGCAAGTGCTTTGGAAGACAGTATTAGAATTCAAAGTGATCTGACAAACTGGAGAAATGGTCTGAAATTAATAGGATGAAATGCAATAAAGAGAAATGCAGTGTATTGTATTACACTTAGGAAGGAATAATCAATTGCACAAATTAAAAATGGGAAATGACTATTTAGGAAGGAAAACTGCAGAAAAGGATCTGGGGGTTATAGTGGATCATAAACTAAATGTGAGTCAACAATGTAATAGTGTTGAAAAAAAGCAAACATAATTCTGGGCTATATTAGCTCAGGTGCAAGAGAGACATGAGAAATAATTCTTCCACTCTGCTCTGCATTGATAAGGCTTCAGCTGAAGTATGGTGTGAAGTTCTGGGCATCACACTTCAGGAAAGATGTGGACAAATTGAAGAAAGTCTAGAAGAGAGCAACAAAAATTATTAAACGTCTAGAAAACATGATCCATGAGGGAATATTGAAAAAAATGGGTTTGTATAGTCTGGAGAAGAGAAGACTGAGGGGAGACATGATAACAGTCTTCAAGTACATAAAAGGTTGTTATAAAGAGAAGGGTGATAAATTCTTCTCCTTATCCACTGAGGATAGGACAAGAAGCAATGGGCTTAAATTACAGCAAGGGAGATTTGAGTTAGACTTTATAGAAAAGCTTCCTAACTGTAAAGATAGTTAAGCACCAGAAAAAGTTACCTACAGAGGTTGTGAAATCTCTTGTCACCGTCTAACCTGTTTTTAAAAATTTCCAAACACCTATTAGTGATGGCCTATATAATATTTAGTCCTGCCTCAGAGCAGGGGACTGGACTAGATGACTATCATGGGGTTTGTTACCCACTTCTCTGGTTTCTCCTTCTGGCTCATTTGGGGATTAGCACACAATCATCCTTCTTCATCATCCAGGGTGCACCTTCTTTGTGACTTAACCTCTGGCCAGGTCACTATAGTTTTCCCTTCCAGGGCAGTATCAAAGTCCAACTGGACAAACTGTCTCAGGCAGTCCCTTTGCTCCACAGCCTAGTCTGTGCCACGTCCCCAGTGGATGGTAGAGGAACCTGGGCCCACCCACTTCTCCAGGTTCCAGCCCCGGAACGCTACACCAGCTGCCAAGGTCTTCACTGTCTCAAATCTTGCTGCTGCCCTGGGCTGCTGCCTGCTTCACTGCTATCAGGTTCCTTCTTCAGCCTCCTCTGGGTATGCCCTCCACACAGGGCCTGGGTCCCTGGGCTTCTCTTCTCCCCTGGTTTCCTCTTTTTCCTCTCTAAGACAGACAGTGACTGAAGGACTTCTGTGCTGCAGTTGTCTTCTTACTCTCTATTTCCTGGTTTTATAACAGCTTAGCCTGCCCCTTACCCCACTGGGCTTCATCGTGGATCAGAGCTTATCAGCCTTGACTCTCCTCCAGGTGCCACCTGTCACAGACTTAATTGACCCTTTTAATTTATTCAGGCTTTGTGTGGGGTAAACACACAATGACCTCTCTCGGTCTCCTCCAGTTCAAATCTCTATCATTCTATGTGCACACCAGGAAAAAGGCTCAGATTATTTCCACCAGCATGAATCACCTCAATGTCCGGCAGCTCATTCAAGTCATCGGTTAGATGCTGCACAGTGTGCAACATCTCTCCACCCAAATCAGACTGTAGTTAACAATCCCTTTGTCACAGTGTACTGCTTGCTCTCCCACAAGCTTCTGCAACCTTATGATCCAGGAATCACCCAGAATTCACATGATGGCAAACCTAGCAGCACACATATTTCTTTTCCCTTAGTGGTTGAGGTGCCTACTCTGTCAGTTCCAAACCGCTGCACTCTGTCTTTGAAAACATCACAGTAGTCTGATGCAAGATCAGGAAGCAGCCACTTGCATCCACCTCCGTCCCAGGCCAGTAAAATACAGATTTTTCTCAAAAAGGCTTGGCTACCACCCACTATTGTTTCCCACCCCCTCCACAGCTGCAACCCCTTTCCCTGTCCCCCCATTCCCATTCCCACCCCCACATACAAAGTTCTCTGGCTCTTTCTTACCTATTATAATAAAAATATTAATTAGACTAGCTGCTGAGTATTCTGCTGTGTTCACAGTAAACCTCCCCATAAAATAAAAACAAGTTATATTAAGCAACATGAGATATTAAATCTTTATTGCACAGGTGTACAAAGGTTCGGATTAGAAAAATCAGTGGTAGCTTTTTCATCAAGGGCAATGGTGTCAGCACATTCACTCAAACTACCCATGCATGCATGAAGTGATTGCATAGAAACCATCTTAATGTTTTTTCTTTATTGGTGCATCGCACTATAATCCTTTCACACTGCATACCTACACAAGCAAAAGAGTGAATATGTTCTTAATTACCATTCACAATTTGGCTCTTCCAAAGATTTAGTGGGTGCCATGCACTACCTTGGGTAAAAATTAACTGACTGAGACCATTTCAACCTGCATCACAGCAATAGTTTGATCTCTAATTCAGTTTAAAAAAAAAAACCCACCTAGAAACTTTTTGAAAAATGGCTATTTTTTTTTTTTGGAGCTTGTCTTCAGAACCCCTGACTCAAATGACACCAAATTTATCTCACCAGCCCTTCTCTGCACCCCAACAATGCATAGCAAATTTCAAGAAAAGCCATGCAAGCATGTGAATATCAGCGCATTTAGAATATCATCCTTTAAATAGGAAGGACAGAGAGATGGAGGAGTAAAAGGACTTCCCTGCACATCCATCTTCTGCAAAGGAGGCTCTGAAAGAAGTGAAGTGGCCCGTTCATCTCAATGGGGTGTTATCATCTGAATGAGAATACCCCTTGGAGATGAATAAAACCAGAAACAATAGCTCTGAGACATGTGAACTGCTCCATTCACTCAGTGGGTGTTCCCATCCCCATCTGAGTACTTTAGATCCTGTGATATGTATGAAGTATGTCTGTTCTTAGCTCCCCACCCACAGGGTCAGGAATTTCTCAGATTCTGGATCATATTGGGGGCAGGGAAGGGCCTCAGGCCTTCCCAAACGGGCAAGCCCTTCTCCAGAACCCAGCTCACACAAGGGCAGAGGGTGGGGTAGATGAGCACTGATCCTGGTACACACATGGGGAGGCATTAGACACCCCAAGAGGGGCAAGGCCCCCATATGCCAGCTCACATGTGGAAGCATGGTGGGGGACTCAGACCCTCTGCAGGGGCTCCCCAGATCTGGGCCCAAACAGGAAGGGAGCATGTTGGGCTAAGAGGTGCCCCTACCCCTTTTCTCCCACAGTCTCCTGACTCCTCACCCCCATGTCCCCCTTCCCAGTGTCCTATCCATACACTCCCTCTAACCCTCACACTTTCTCACCTGAGCTACTAACCTATCTTCCCTCCCCTACGACCCACTCCCATTTATCCTCCTCCCCATAGTTGCCATTGCCTTGCTGCAGTCACTAACCCCTGTCTACCTATTCCTCCCATCCTCTGCCCCCTAATGTTTCTCCCCTCCAGGAAGCATCCACATGTCTAATTTGTTTTCCCAAAGACATTGAGTATATTCCCCCCAAAATAAAATTGCAACCCAAGCCTCACAAATTGTAGAAATCTCCAACCTCTCAGTCCAAAACTCCTTTTGTCTTAAGTGGAGGATTGTAATTAACTTATGCTTAGTTATGTTAATTGAAGGATGAGTGCATAGCCATCAATCTCATTGAGGTCTGTGATTCTCTCGGTTTAACAGTAAAAGATAGCACAAAGAAACTGTTCTGGGGAGACACGTAACTCAGAAATGCCTTGCTCAAATTACCCCAAATTTGGATCACTAATGCTATCCCCTGTCCCCATGAGATACATCAAATTTCAAAGCAATCCATGTAACCATTCAGATTTTAGGGCACCTATCCCAGAGTGGATGCATCTGAGGTAACTATTCCAGATAGCACATGTTTATTCTACCCCTCCCCCCCCCCACGCTGTTCCTCAGCCGATCTTGTCAACAGTTGGAAATGGCCCATCTTGATTATCACTACAAAAGGTCCCCCCCACCCCCACTCTCCTGCTGGTAATAGCTCACCTTACCTGATCACTCTCATTACAGTGTGTATGGTAACACCCATTGTTTCATGTTCTCTGTGTATATAAATCTCCCCACTGTATTTTCCACTGAATGCATCCGATGAAGTGAGCTGTAGCTCACGAAAGCTTATGCTCAAATAAATTTGTTAGTCTCTAAGGTGCCACAAGTCCTCCTTTTCTTTTTGCATATACAGACAAACACGGTTGCTACTCTGAAACCGGAGATTTAATGGTATTCCCTTCATTGCATTTTGACCCTGTGTCCACCACCACAGAGCAGATAATACCTGCTGTGGCTTATTAGTTTTCAATGCATATTGTCCACCCCAGTTTGTAATTTCTCAATAATAGTGCTGCAGCTCTCATCTAAAGACAAACGTATAGAGTAACTGACATGGTTGATATTAGAAGATTCATTAACCTTAGAAAAAAGAATACCCTCTGTTTTGGAGACCTCAAATTGCAGAAGTATGGAGGACCTTATGGAGGAAAGGCCTGGCCTACAATTCTCAGCATTGGACTCAGGAGTGATTTTTCCCAATTTATATATAACCTCAGACTGGCAAAAAGTAAACATCTGATTTATACCTATCAGGCTCTTTTCCACTGATAATGCCTTTGTTAACCAATTGTCTATGTAAGGCTACACAAATATTCCTTGTTTTCTGAGATATGCTGCTGCTACTAAAAGACATTTTGTAAACACTCTCAGTGCAGTTGACAGGCCAAAAGGGAGGACCCTGTACTGAAAATGGTCTTCTCCTACCATAAAACACAGATATTTCTGATGACATGGCTTGTTTGAAATATGGAAATAAGCATCTTTCAAATTCAGAGCTGCAAACCAATCCTGAGGCAAAAGAGAAGGGATTACAGAAACTAGAGATAACATGCAGAAATAGAACTTTTTTATAAACATATGTACTCATGAGGTACCTCCTCTCTTGTTCCTGACTCTAAAAGAGAAAGAACCTTGGCAATCAGCAAGTTCTTTTGAGCTGTATCCCTGACAAGGTCAATGGGAGAGGGGGTTGGGAGGATATGGAGGATATGGGGACTTGAACTGTATTAAATAACTGCTAATATCTAGAATCCACCTGTCCAAAGTTATTGATTGCCATGGGTGATAAAAGTGGGCTATGTGGTCCCCAAACGGAGGAGGAGAAGTGTCTAACAGGAATGGTTTACAGCTCTCTGACCTTACGGTAAATCTGTGACCCTGAATTAGGCACAGAATGTGTTGAAGTCGCAGACTTCTTTTTATTACAAGGTTTAAATGACCTTCTTCTTCTGTTTTGCTGTTGTTCACAGTGACGTTGAGACAGTTATTAATTCCTTCTTTGGCAGAACAAAAGGAAGTATTTCTTCACACAACCTGTAAAACTCTTTACCAGAGGATGTTGTGAAGGCCAGGACTATAACAGGGGTCAAAAAAGAACGAGATAAATTCATGGAGGATAGGTCCATCAATGCTATTAGCAAAGGGGTTGGGGATCCACGACCACCGCTCCCAAGAGAAGGAGGCGGGTGGTGGTGGTCGGGGACTCTCTCCTCAGGGGGACTGAGTCATCTATCTGCCGCCCTGACCAGGAAAACCAAGAAGTCTGCTGCTTGCCAGGAGCTAGGATTCACAATGTGACAGAGAGACTATCGAGACTCATCAAGCCCTCGGATCGCTACCTCTTCCTGCTGCTCCACGTGGGCACCAATGATACTGCCAAGAATGACCTTGAGCGGATCACTGCAGACTACGTGGCTCTGGGAAGTAGGATAAAGGAGTCTGAGGTGCAAATGGTCTTCTCGTCCATCCTCCCTGTGGAAGGAAAAAGCCTGGGTAGAGACCGTCGAATCGTGGAAGTCAACGAATGGCTACGCAGGTGGTGTCGGAGAGAAGGCTTTGGATTCTTTGACCATCGGATGGTGTTCCAAGAAGGAGGAGTGCTAGGCAGAGACAGGCTCCACCTAACGAAGAGAGGGAAGAGCATCTTCGCAAGCAGGCTGGCTAACCTAGTGAGGAGGGCTTTAAACTAGGTTCACCGGGGAATGGAGACCAAAGCCCTGAGGTAAGTGGGGAAGTGGGATACCGGGAGGAAGCATAAGCAGGAGCATGCGAGAGGGCAGGGCTCCTGCCTCATACTGAGAAAGAGGGATGATCACCGAGTTATCTCAAGTGCCTATACACAAATGCAAGAAGCCTGGGAAACAAGCAGGGAGAACTGGAAGTCCTGGCACAGTCAAGGAATTACGATGTGATTGGAACAACAGAGACCTGGTGGGAGTACTGTCATGGATGGATATAAACTGTTCAGGAAGGACAGGCAGGGCAGAAAAGGTGGAGGAGTTGTATTGTATGTAAGGGAGCAGTATGACTGCTCAGAGCTCAAGTATGAAACTGCAGAAAAACCTGAGAGTCTCTGGATTAAGTTTAGAAGTGTGAGCAAAAAGGGTGATGTCGTGGTGGGAGTCTGCTATAGATCACCGGACCAGGGGGATGAGGTGGACGAGGCTTTCTTCCGGCAACTCACGGCAGTTACTAGATCACAGGCCCTGGTTCTCATGGGAGACTTCAATCACCCTGATATCTGCTGGGAGAGCAATACAGCAGTTCACAAACAATCCAGGAAGCTTTTGGAAAGTGTAGGGGACAATTTCCTGGTGCAAGTGCTGGAGGAACCAACTAGGGGCAGAGCTCTTCTTGACCTGCTGCTCACAAACAAGGAAGAATTAGTAGGGGAAGCAAAAGTGGATGGGAACCTGGGAGGCAGTGACCGTGAGATGGTCGAGTTCAGGATCCTGACACAGGGAAGAAAGGAGAGCAGCAGAATACGGACCCTGGACTTCAGAAAAGCAGACTTTGACTCCCTCAGGAACTGATGGGCAGGATCCCCTGGGAGAATAACATGAGGGGGAAAGGAGTCCAGGAGAGTTGGCTGTATTTTAAAGAATCCTTATTGAGGTTACAGGGACAAACCAGCCCGATGTGTAGAAAGAATAGTAAATATGGCAGGCGACCAGCTTGGCTTAACAGTGAAATCCTTGCTGATCTTAAACACAAAAAAGAAGCTTACAAGAAGTGGAAGATTGGACAAATGACCAGGGAAGAGTATAAAAATATTGCTCGGGCATGCAGGAGTGAAATCAGGAAGGCCAAATCACACCTGGAGTTGCAGCTAGCAAGAGATGTTAAGAGTAACAAGAAGGGTTTCTTCAGTATGTTAGCAACAAGAAGAAAGTAAAGGAAAGTGTGGGCCCCTTACTGAATGAGGGAGGCAACCTAGTGACCGAGGATGTGGAAAAAGCTAATGTACTCAATGCTTTTTTTCCTGTGTCTTCACGAACAAGGTCAGCTCCCAGACTACTGCACTGGGCAGCACAGCATGGGAAGGAGGTGACCAGCCCTCGGTGGAGAAAGAAGTGGTTTGGGACTATTTAGAAAAGCTGGACGAGCACAAGTCCATGGGGCCGGATGCGCTGCATCCGAGAGTGCTAAAGGAGTTGGCAGAAGTGATTGCAGAGCCATTGGCCATTATCTTTGAAAACTCATGGCGATCGGGGGAAGTCCCGGACGACTGGAAAAAGGCTAATGTGGTGCCCATCTTTAAAAAAGGGAAGAAGGAGGATCCTGGGAATACAGACCAGTCAGCCTCACCTCAGTCCCTGGAAAAATCATGGAGCAGGTCCTCAAAGAATCAATGCTGAAGCACTTAGAGGAGAGGAAAGTGATCAGGAACAGTCAGCACGGATTCACCAAGGGCAAGTCATGCCTGACTAATCTAATTGCCTTCTATGACGAGATCACTGGCTCTGTGGATGAGGGGAAAGCAGTGGACGTGTTGTTCCTTGACTTTAGCAAAGCTTTTGACACAGTCTCCCACAGTATTCTTGTTAGCAAGTTAAAGAAGTATGGGGTGGATGAATGGACTATAAGGTGGATAGAAAGCTGGCTAGATTGTCAGGCTCAACGGGTAGTGATCAATGGCTCCATGTCTAGTTGGCAGCCGGTATCAAGTGGAGTGCCCCAAGCATCAGTCCTGGGGCCGGTTTTGTTCAATATCTTCATAAATGATCTGGAGGATGGTGTGGATTGCACCCTCAACAAATTTGCAGATGACACTAAACTGGGAGGAAAGGTAGATATGCTGGAGGGTAGGGATAGGATACAGAGGGACCTAGACAAATTAGAGGATTGGGCCAAAAGAAATCGGATGAGGTTCAACAAGGACAAGTGCACAGTCCTGCACTTAGGACAGAAGAATCTCTTATACTGCTACAGACTAGGGACCGAATGGCTAGGCAGCAGTTCTGCAGAAAAGGACCTAGGGGTTACAGTGGACGAGAATTGGATATGAGTCAACAGTGTGCCCTTGTTGCCAAGAAGGCCAATGGCATTTTGGGATGTATAAGTAGGGACACTGCCAGCAGATCGAGGGACGTGATCGTTCCCCTCTATTCGACATTGGTGAGGCCTCATCTGGAGTACTGTGTCCAGTTTTGGGCCCCACACTACAAGAAGGACGTGGAAAAATTGGAAAGAGTCCAGCGGGGGCAACAAAAATGATTAGGGGACTGGAACACATGACTTAAGAGGAGAGGCTGAGGGAACTGGGATTGTTTGGTCTGTGGAAGAGAAGAATGAGGGGGGATTTGATAGCTGCTTTCAACTACCTGAAAGGGGGGTTCCAAAGAGGATGGATCTAGACTGTTCTCAGTGGTAGCAGATGAAAGAACAAGGAGTAATGGTCTCAAGCTGCAGTGGGGGAGGTTTAGGATGGATATTAGGAAAAACTTTTTCACTAGGAGGGTGGTGAAATACTGGAATGCGTTACCTAGGGAGGTGGTGGAATCTAATTCCTATGAAGTTTTTAAGGTCAGGCTTGACAAAGCCCTGGCTGGGATGATTTAGTTGGGGATTGGTCCTGCTTTGAGCAGGGGGTTGGACTAGGTGACCTCCTGAAGTCCCTTCCAACCTTGATATTCTATGATTCTGTGAAGGATGGACAGGGATGGTGTCCCTAGCCTCTGTTTGCCAGAAGCTGGGAATGGGCAACAGGGATGGATCACTTGATGATTACCTGTTCATTCCTTCTGAAGCACCTGGCATGAGCCACCACTATCAGAAGACAGGATAGTGGGGTAGATGGACCTTTGATCTGACCCAGTATGGCAGTTCTTATGTTCTTAGAAGTAAGAAGCCAATGAAGAAGGCAGGTACTGTCTCAGCTATCTAAATAGTGGAAGAGATGATCTCTAAGTTGTCTGAAAAATACCTAAAGATCCAGCAGTGGAGCTTACATTTTTCATTTTCTCTCAGATCTCATCCGTCTTTATACTGAATAGACCATCTCCCTCAAATAGAAGATCTTAAATTCTCATTCTTGTCTCAGGAGAAAGACCCACTGATCTCAACAAAGACCCACTGATCTTAAAGATATGGCTTAGGCTATAGGCTAAATCATCTGAAGAATCCAGTGCTTTTACACATTATTTGCAGATCCAAACTCTTCAGCTCTGAAGCACGAATGCCCTCTCGGTGCAGAATCAGAGAAGGTCTATTACCATACTGAGGAATAATGCGCAGGAGAATGAGCCCACCTAAACCAAGGTGGAAATTGCCAATCTAGCCAAAACTCCACATTCAGTTCTGGCTGAAAATATCTTTGAGCATACGGATCCTGTGACTGAGTTTGCTTGTAAAATCTCTTTTCCAGGTCCAGCTATTGATAAGGGCCCATTCTCAGTTCTGAGCGAAATTGTCTAGGCTGAATTAAAGAGACTGGAGAAAAACTCTTATTCGGGGATCCTGATGAAGTCTTAGGTGTTGAAGGTATTGGAGAAATCCTAACTTCTTCAACTTGCCTTCCCATCCCTGAAGGACTGTCTATTTGAATCGATTTGAATTTGCTAATAAACTCTCTGATTCCTGTTCCAGTGATACACAAGGATTCATTACCAACTGTGATAGAGATGGACCTTATTGGTGAATTTGTGCCGTAACCACAATTGGCTGGGAAGCTGGCTTGGTACCAGACTGTAAACATATGTGCAAAGTGTCTAATCTGCTGAGGGGTGCTCCCCCCACAGCTCCGCTCAGGCCCTGCCCCAATCCACCCCTTCCCACTCTACCTCTTCCTGCCCCCACTCCACCCCCTCCCCCAAGCACGCTGCACCCTTGCTCTTCCCCTCCCCCACAGCACCTCCTGATGCTGCGAAACAGCTGATCCGCAGCAGGCGGTAGGTGTTGACAGGGAGAGGGAGGCACTGATTGGCAAGGCCTGCAGGTGGGTGGGAGATGCTGGGGGGGAGGGAGAGGCATTGATAGGGGGGCTGCACCCACCATTTTTTCCCCTTGGGTGATCCAGCTTAACATTGTAGTTATGTTCCTGAAAAATGCGACTTTAAGCAAAATGATGTTAAGTGAATCCAATTTCCCCATAAGAATTAATGTAAATAGCCGGGGGTTAGGTTCCAGGGAAATTTTTTTCACCAGACAAAAGACTATATTATATATATACATACACACACACACACACACACACACACAGAGTATACGTTTTAAACAAACAATTTAATACTGGTACACAGCGATGATGATTGTGAAGCTTGGGTGAGGTGGTAAAGTAAGAGGATGGGATATTTCCCAGGGAATGCCTTACTGATAAATGATGAACTATCAATCAGCTGAGCTCTCAAGGGTTAACACATTGTTGTTAATGTAGCCTCACAATCTACAAGGCAGCACGAATGGAGGGAGGGGAGGCAGCATGGCAGACAAAGACAGAGATACACACCATGTGTGAGAGAGAGAGAGAGAGAGATGCGCATTGCCCCTTTAAGTACACTGACCCCACTCTAAGTACACTGCCTTTTTAAGTAGATCAGCAAGTTGAGACAGAAGCTCTGCCAGAAAGCTCCCTCCATCCTGAGCCCTGTCTTATTCCACCTTTCTATGAAAATGGGGTAAGCGGGGTGCAGGAGCAGGGGGTAGGGGGACACCCTGACATTAGCCTCCTTCTCCCCCCCCACCCCTCACAGCAAGCAGGAGGCTCCTGGGAGCAGCTCCAAGGCAGAGGGCAGGAGCAGCAAATGGCAGTGGTGGGAGGGACAGCTGAACTGCCCAGCAATTGATAGTCTGCTGGGTGGCTGCTGCACAGGGAACTTAGGGGAGCGGGGAGCTGATGGGGGGCTGCCGGTCCACCCTGCTTCCAAGCCCCCACCAGCTAGCTGCACCGGGCTGCTCTTCCTGCAAGCATTGGCAAAGCAGGTGGCTGCCAAACGTCGTTAGAAGGGAGTATTGAGGAAATTTAAACGAGCATGTTTTGTAATTGATCAGCAACGTAACAATGAAACAACGTTAACCAGGATGACTTTAAGTGAGGAGTTACTGTATACTAGTCTGATATTTGAGTCTGTGAAGCAGGCTCTTTACTCTTCCCTTGGAACTGACTCATCCAGATACCCAACAATTGGATTAGAGGAATGTTTTCTGGTTCCACCACAAGAGTTTTTGCCCAATCCTGTTCCTTGAAGACCAGTGGATTGGATGGATCTTTTTCTCATGGTTTGGTTCTTGAAGAAGAGGCCGACACAAATTACACTTCTACTCATGGTAACAGTCCAATCCTTTTCTGGTGGATTGGCTCTAGCAACAGACATCAACACCATAGTAGCTTGAGTAGTCTTGCTCTTTGGATCCTTCCCTTGATGCTTAGCATCAAAGAGGAGGACTTAACTCTCTTCATTCCAGACATATTCAAAGCCAATGCTGGTGTAGGAGGCTTATCCAAAACCTGCCATTGCTTGGTTCCAGAAGACTTTACTAACAAAGCTTCTTGGATTAAAATTATCTGAGGCCTATTATTCCTCTCCTTCTTTGCTTGCACTGTGAGAGTTAAGCAAATATAATATTTTGATGGTGAATGAGCATTCTGCAAGCATGCCAGAGATCTAGCTTGTGTGTCTGATGCCAAGAATACAGCTAGTCATGACAAGCATCTCTTAAACCCCAGCTTTTTGGTCTTCAACTCCATCATTCTAGTACTGAAGAACTTATATCTAATTCTCCTGGAAACTATAACAACAATAACAAGAGTGCTCCTACAGATACTGCTCATGGGTCCTGCTTTTGAGCAGGGGGTTGAACTAGATGACCTACTGACCTACCTTCCAACCCTGATATTCTATGATTCTATGATACATAGACTTTAAGGCTAGAAGGAACCATTGTGATCATATAGTCTGATCTCGTGCACATCGCAGGTACAGAACCTCACCCACCCACTCATGTAATACACTCATAATCTCTGGCTGAATTAATGAAATCTTCAGATCATGATTTAAACTAGCAAGTGACCCATGTTGCAGAGAAGGATGAAAACCTCCCAGGGTCTCTGCCAATCTGACCTGGTGGAAAATTCCCTCCCAGCCTCAGATAAGGCAATTGATTAGACCCTCAGCACTGGGTGAGATGCACCAGTCAGACACCTGGGAAAGAATTCTCTGTAGTAACTCAGAGCCCTGCCCATCTAGTGTCCCATCTCCAGCCATTGGAAATATTTACTTATAGCAGAGAAGGATGGGCCATATTCCCTTGCAGGTAATATCATCCTCTTCATAAATTTATCAAGCTTGGTCTTAGAACAAGTTAGGTTGTTTTGCCCCCAATATTCTCCTTGTAAGGCTATTCCAGATCTTCATTCCCCTGATGGTTAGAAATCTTTGTCTAATTTCAAGCCTAAACTTCTTGATAGCCAGATTATATCCATTTGTTCTTGTGCCAACACTAGCCCTTTGCTTAAAAAACTCCTCTCCCTCCCTGGTCTTTATCCCTTTGATGTATTTATAAAGAGCAATCATATCTCTCCTCAGCCTTCATTTGGTTAGGCTAAACAAGCCAAGCTCCTTAAGTCTCCTCTCGTAAAGTAGATTCTGCATTCCTCTGATCATCCTAGTAGCCCTACTCTGCCCTGCTTCCACTTTGAATTCATCTTTCTTAAACATAGAACTGCACACAGTATTCCAGATGAGGTCTCACCAGTCCTTGTATAATGATAATAATATTTTCCTGTCTTTACTGGAAATATCTTGCCTGATGCATCCTAGGATTGTGTTAGCCTTTTTCACGTCCGCATGTATGATTCTGACTATTTTATAGGGATCAAGAAATCTCAACTATCATAAGAGAGATGGAAGAAAATGATTATTAGCTTAATCTCCTCAACTCTCACTCTCTCAATTCCTGGTTTCAGAGTAGCAGCCGTGTTAGTCTGTATTCGCAAAAAGAAAAGACTAACATTTTCCACTGAATGCATCCGATGAAGTGAGCTGTAGCTCACGAAAGCTTATGCTCAAATAAATTTGTTAGTCTCTAAGGTGCCATAAGTACTCCTTTTCTTCTCTCAATTCCTGACAGTTAAGTAAAAGATCTTGAGGTTTGAAGGGCTCAGCTGCAAGCAAAGTGATTCACTTGAAATCTCTGTATTTTCTAACTAAAATATTAAATCATTAAAATACAACATATGAACAATAGAGATGCACAATTGAAATCAAATCTCCCAAGATTCTCACCTGAGCAGAAGGAGCACTTCTCCTGCACTCCTCCACTTAACTCCCTCCACAGGGAGCCTCATGTTTCATAACACCAACCCAAGCACTAATGCTAATAGTCCTCTTTCTTGCTGAGTAATTTGTTAACACAGAATTTGTGCACCATGGTGCTCATCAGCTGTGGATGACACCCAATCAGTGATTAAAGTTTCATGGGGGGGTGGAGGAGCACAAGAGGTCACAGACTCAGGAAATTTTTTTTAAAGAATGAGCCAGGTTGAGGGGTGAAGATCTTTTACCAAAGCTGCTGCATCTACAACTCCTTGGGCTTCTGCTTCTCTTAGCTCAAGGCTTTGCTCCTCCATTGACACAGGCACCATCCAATCATTGGCCCATCTGCCTGTCTATCATACTTGCAGGGGAAGGACTCTGCCACCACCCCACCTGGCTCTGTTTACTTCTTTACTCCCAGCTCACAAACAGACAGCCAGTCAGGCCCAGTAGCATCCTCCCACCCTCTGGCAGAGAACAGGGTGAGGGTGCATCTCCACCACTGGCAAGGCAGTAAACACAGCTGGGTGATCCCTGAGAGACCTCTAGCACCACTGAATCACACTGCACCCTCCTACCTGTATCCCTAGAGAGATCTCCAGTCCTGGCTCCACTGCCTAAAGGCTGTGGAAAGTACAGGATGAGCCACAGGAGGCAATGACTCTTCCTTGCTGGCTTCAGAGCACCTTTCAGGGACAGGATCCTGAGTTGGGCCAACCAGGATGGACTGAGGTGGAGAGAAGCAGGGATGGGATTATCCCTGGCTCCAGCCCCAAGGTCACACTGTGCCTCCCAGACAGACCCCAAACCCCACTCAGTCTCTGTACTCCCAGGTCCCAGAGAAATCCCCAACTCCACAGAATGTCATTGCATTCTCTGACTCCTAGACCCAGAGAGACCCCAGATCCTAGAGATACCTACTCAAATCCCAGACACCTTAAACCCTGGAGACCCTAAACCCCACCAAATGTCACTGCTCCCCTAAATGCCAGAGAGACCCCCCCAATCCCACTGAATCTCACTGCACCCCAGCACCAAACTCCCAAAGAGACCCCCAAACCCACCGAATCTCACTGAACTTCCCAGGATCCCTTAAACTCACAGGATATATTTTATTTTATTGATTTTATGAGGCCTTTTGCTTCATTTAATAACAACAAACAGTAAAGTGGTTGTGACACCCTGACACCCCAATATTCACCACTGTCATGTACTTAGGATATGCCTTGTACAAAGTATGCCTTGTGATGTGTCATTCTAAAAGTCTTGATGTGCTAGACAGTAATATCTCATTGGATTGTATGTGCTGTCATCGTATGTGAAGTTATGAAGTTTGGCTATGTATGTGTTACTGAAACATGTCATGAGGTTGAAAACACCCGCAAGCAGCCTTTCAGGTATGACAGTAAAAAGGCCAAACAATGTTAATGGCTTATGGAGGAAATGCATACAAGCAAAAGGATTACCCCAGGAACTGTGTACAATTGAAACCTCTCAGAGATAGCACTATACAATGGGAACTGTTTCACCCAGGTCACAGCAAAAGAGCTTTCCAGCAAGTGGGGAGAAGATATAAAAGGGGGAAAATGACATAATGGGGGCCCTCACTCTCCCTACAACAACACGCCTGGAAACACCTGAGGAACAAAGACTGCACTGTGGGAAGGGATGGTCCCAGGCTGGAAGGATTTTTAGCCTGTGTATGAAAACCTGGGAAAGCCAAGACAACTTTTGCCTTAAGAATCTGCCAGCCTGTTTATCACTCAGGGTGAGAATTTGCTAATTTATATCTTACCTATCTAGTGTGTTCAGATCAGTTTGCGGATTTTGATTATTTACTAAGGTAACATGTTTTGATCTGTTTGCTATCACTTATAATCACTTAAAATCTATCTTTTGTAGTTAATAAATTCATTTTGTTTTGTCTCTAAAACCAGTGTGAAACTCATACTTGGGGCAGAAAGCTGTTGCATGTTTCTCTCCACACTGAGGGAGAGGATGAATTTTATGAGCTTACACTATATAGTTCTGTGTGCAGCGCAAGACGATACAATTTTGTGTTTACACTCGAGAGGGGGTATGCATTTGAGTGCTGGGCAACCCCTTAGCTGAGCTCTCTCATCCAGAGCTGATCTCAGCATCTGTGTGAATATAGCTGCAGCTGGGTGTGTTTCTACCTCTGTGTTGCTGGAAAGGGGCTTGAGAGCCTGTCACAGCAGCACAGAGTAAGGGAAACCCAAGTGGTGGGACAGGCGGGCTCAGTGATATATCAGTTCCAAGTGGCACCCCAAAAGGTATCACAGAGGCATAATAGTTTCATAAACTAAAACTGAATATGATTCTTATGTAATATATGCATACAAAAATTGCCAATTTTCTGTATCAAGTGCATGAAAAATTATTTTGGTTGAGATTACGACAGACCCCCTCCCCCTTTTTTCATACCACTTTAAAGACAGTGCCTAATCATTCAGTCCTTTCAATTTCAATCGTACCTAGTTCTCAAGGATAGAGGGTGATGCTGTGCAGATGACATTTTTCACAAACGTCATAATTTTAAAAGAGAATTTTAAAATATTTTTGAAAACTAGCATGAAAACTTTTTAATGGTAAACTCATATTGCTATCAGTTTTACTAAATAAAGATATGTTTTTTTAAATATTAATATTAATTCTCACTGAAGACCAATCATCTGCTCCGAATTTCCTTCCTGCATCACATACATCTCTGTATAGCCCAAACTTGGCAAGTATGTGAAATTCATTTCTGAAGAATTGTTTAGTAGAAAAGCACTTTAAAACACTATAAACACAAAGCCTTACTGTGCTCAGCTTTCAATTCACTTTTATACCACCAGTGTTCTTTAGTCCTATATAGGTAATGTTTCATAAACCAAACAAGATATCACTCATCACTATCCACATAACGAAGACTCTTTAGTCCATTCCAAGCAGATGATCCAGATGAAGACTTGCTAGCGAAAACATAAGCTGATCCAGTTTGAAATATGCTATTCTGTAACACCTTGCACTACAGAATTTACTTTATGAATGAAGAATAAAGGTATGGATTAGGGACACTTTTTAAGCATTGCCACCTAACTACCGTACTATTAAAAATTTGCTCTCTGTTAAACAAAATTCAGCTTTTAACTTTTAACTACAAAAACAATGGGAGAAAGCTAGAAATAGTAAACTTAAGCAACAGACAAGTCTAGTTTAGCTCTATGGGCCCTGAGAAATCTCTTTAAATTATCAACTCTTCCCTGAGTATATTACTTCTCTTAAAATAATCTGAAAAACATTGCTAAACAGATTCATTTAAACCCTTAGGGGAAGAATTACAAACAGTTAGACAGAAACACTGTGCTTTCAAATATACAGATTTATAGTTTATAAAAAAAGACATAAAATGTCCTCATAACTGGTCGGTGCAAGTCTAATAGAAAACAAAACTCTAGTAGTTTATTGACCATATTCCCTGGAGATTTGCAGAGGTTTTGCGGATTTCAATTCCAAATAGTCTGCATGACTTTCAGTGGCCAAATTTTAAATTACACAGGGCACCTTTTATTCTTAAATTAAAATTACAGGAATGTAGATGCTATATCTATTTTGAAGAGCCAAAAAATTGTGGTTTGCAATTGCAATGGTTAATTATAAAGATGCCACTACCAATACATGGTGAATTTTGCATCACTAAAACTATTGTATGCTGGTTAATCTAGACGTAGTTTTTGAGCTCTCTCATCAGATTACAAGATATTCTTCACAGAGCCAAACATACTTGCCCTCAGCAAAGAAAATGTATGTTTTATTTGTTCAGAGACAATTTTACTGTTCTGCTGAGGGCATGTAATAAAAACATAGTGGTCACCAGTCATTTAGCAAAGGAAGCAGCCAACAATCAATTTATTTATCACAGTACGTTGACTAAAAATTTCATATGCCATATGAAAAAAGAGCTTGTGGTGAGCTGCAAAGAAATGCTTGAAATAAAAACCAATGCTCAGCACACGTAGCAAATCCTGGATGATGAATACTCTCAGTTCCCTCTGTTCTATCCTCTTCTATTCTTCTCTCTCTGTATAAACTTGCATTGTCTAGTTGTGTACCCCACATTCTGCTGTTCAGTTCTCCAGTGTTCTCCTGTATTTTTGTCTTTATCTATTATGATACTTAACTGGCTCTCATTACCATAGTATCTGAGTGCCTCCCTAATATGTTTGGATGTTATTTGGACTTCCCCAGCTGGTAAATCTGCCTACAAGTTTACAGGGCCTCATTGTGCTGGGTGCACAACCACAAATGGAAATATTTGCAAGTACATCTAACCAATAGAGTTAGTGTACTTTGAGTGGTAATAGAGTATAGCAGTAAAAGTTCAAGGGGATGATCTATGAAGTGGTATCTGTTGCACAGTCTTAGACCAGCTATGTATTTTCATCTATAAGGTTTTTAATTACAAATGTTATTATGTAATGGATTTTAATGTGTGCCAAACAATGTCCATAATCAGAAGACATATGAATTTCTCCTTTTCTTTTCTGAGTTCAGAATCTTTACTAGGGATTGAGAGCAAGCTTTAACATATAACATGTAACAAAGCAAGGTGATAAAGTTTAGCTCTCCTTTACAAAAATTTTTACACAGCAACTAGAATAGTTATTGAGGGACAACCAACAAGGAAGTTAACTAGGAAAGAATACATGTAACTGAGTTTTACATAAGGTTCCCCATCACAAAAGCAATATTGCAGAGTCTCCTACCTGCTGTGTGGGAATAGCCCATATAAGGAAAAAAATAACCTAAAGATTATGAGTTCAAATTTGAAGGGAAACCCTCTTTTTTTTTCTTTTTCTTTTTTTACAGAAAATGTTGAATTTAAAGTACAAAAAGAAAATGGAAAAAAACAGGTTGAAGAGCTGTGACAATATTTAGAGTAATAATGTAGCCACTCTCTTGGATTTCAAAGACTAAGAGCACTTTCTGAGGCTTTGTCTACACTACCGCAGTAAATTGACCTAAGTTACGCTACTTCAGTTACGTGAATAACTGATTCTAAGGTGCCACAAGTACTCCTTTTCTTTTAACAAAGTTGACGTAGCTAGATCTACTCACCACAGTGTCTACACTGTGCTGTGTCAATGGGAGACATTCTCCCACTGACTTACCTTACACTCTTCTCGGGGAGCTGGAGTACAGGAGTCTATGGGAGAGCAGTCTGCCATCAACTTAGCAGGTCTTCACCAGACCCACTAAATCGACACTGCTGCATCGAGTAAGTATAGACAATCCCTGAGAGAAGGAAAGGTCAAGGGGGACATTAAATACCAAAGGAACCAACTATTGCTCTTCCTGTATATGAATCACTTGACTCAAACAAAAAGGAAAGAATTGGCTGGAATTAGGCAAGCTTTTATGAACAGATAATAAGCCCACTGGTCCTGTGTGATGGAGAGATTGGAGAGACAGGAGTGCAGGGACAACTCTGGGCCCAGGAAGCCCCAACCCAGGAGGCCATTTGATGGAGGGGGTTAAAAGGGAATCTCTTCAGCAGAGGAGGGTGGTAAGCAGAGAGAGATGGAGCTACATTCCCTGCTTCAAAGGGACTATGCCAGGAGGGTAGCCTCATGAGGGTGACTGCTGCATGAAGCTGGAACTTCCTAGCCTTGAGAGGCCCATGAGCTGGGTCATAAGGGCCAATCACAAGCCATGATACATCCAGAGGGACAGAGCGGTAGGAAGAGACCCAGGGGAGGATGTTAGGTGGACTGCAGGTAGCAGACGGTTTCCTTACAGTGCCCAAGAGGATCCCTGGGTCATAAACCACTGCTGTGGGAGGGCATCGGATCTCCTGTCCCCTACATCTAGGTGGGGCTGCTACCATAGTCTCTAACTGCTAGTCAGGGGCTTCCCTGCTCATACCCTGTCTTTGGCTAAATTCAGGAGGATATAAAAATAAATCTCAGATTTGATACAGTATCTGTTAATAATTTCCAGGAAAAAAATAAAGAACTCCTTAGGAATTTATACTGAGGATTCAGAGAGAAAGAGAGTACTGAATAAATTACATTTAATGAGACATTTACATTTATTAAAAAGCTTTCTGAAAAACAGGATGGGTAAACAAAGAGAAAGAAGACAAACAGGAAGAACAGGGTTGTAAATAGAGGGAATTTTTATACTAAGGTTATGGTGAATAACATAATGAGGCACGGTGCAGAGAAGACTCTGATACAAAATATGGTCCAAATTCTGCCCTGTTTCATAACCTATTGAAATCAATACAAATGCACAGATTGTAAATCAGAGCAGAATTTAGCATTATGAATACAGAGCAAATTACAGTACTTGAAAGGTTACTTGATGTATGTATGAACCAATTTGTTCAAAATAAGAATCTTTTGCCCAAAACTCAAAAACTGAAAACTTGAGCCTTAAAAAAGTTTAGATAGCTTCTTCATTTCGCCTGTAATTTTTTGTTTTTATGCTCTGCACCTTCTGGTCCAGATAGAAGGGAAATAAGAAGTGCCAGAAATATAATTAGAATCCATTTCTTGTGACATTTCCATCACAGTTTTGAAACTCAATAGGTGTGAATAGCTCAGATAAGATTCAGATAAACACTTTTTCCTCTCAGCAACCAAATCTTCTGAGTTTTGTTCTTTCCTATTTACTGAACTGTTCCAACACTATCTACTGGACTTGATGCAGAAAATACTGGGTGAAGTGAAGCTGGTCGGGAAATTTTCAATGAAACATGTTTCATTAGAAAATGCTGATTCATCAACATCAAAACTTTTCATAGGGAACATTCCAGATTTGACTAAACTTTGTCAGGAAAAGTTTATCAGATCCAGAATGAAATTGCTGGTCAAAATATGTGAGTGTGTGAGACAGCATTGTTCCAGAATAGCCAATAGCCTGGTGGATAGGGTATTTACTTGGGATGTGGGAAACTCACCTTCAACTCCCTACCCTGAATCAGGCAGCCACTAGGCTGACAGACATGGTCTCTCTCTGTCTCAGTAATGTCTCCTACCAAAGCTCTTCCATTTTGTATAAGTCATTAAATATTCATTGGGCCAGGCAGAGAGACTAACTTTACAGCTCAGTGATTAGGGCATTCACCTGGGATATGGGAGACCTGGCTTTTTCTGGAGGGGTTGTCTCTCACTCCTATATTTTGACCAGAAATTCTGTCCTAGAACTCCCATATCACAGGTTAGTGATTTAACCACTGGGCTATAGAGTCAGACTTTCTCTCTGGCTCAGTAAATATCTCTTGTTGGAGTTGTTCCATTTTGTATAACTAAATATTCAGTAGGCCAGAGCAAGACTGACACTATAGCCCAATTCTTAAGGCACTTACCTGGGATATAGAAGACCCAGGTTCAGGTCACAGTGCCCATAAGCATTAGATATTGAGAGCATTAGATATTGATTATTCAGGGCTCTCAGATTTTCAATGCACACTGATTGACTTTGGCCTCTGCTCAAATTGCCCTGAAATTTCCTGATGTTTATTCATGTTCAGCTGTATATATATCCTGAAGGTTGTATTTGTGGATATGTAGGTTATGGATAGTTTGCATATGATACCAATTGTTGGTATCACTCTGTATATTTGGAAAATAGTATGTAATTGGATTCAATTAAAATAGAACTTATAGCTGAAATAATTTCATTCACAGAACAACCTCATTATGTTCCCGATTCAGGACAGCAGTTCATAGACTCATAGACTTTAAGGTCAGAAGGGACCATCATGATCATCTAGTCTAACCTTCTCCATGTTGCAGGCTACAGAACCTCCCCCACCCACTCCTGAAATAGACCCCTAACCTCTGGCTGAATTTCTGAAGTCTTCAAATCATGGTTTAAAGACTTCAAGTTACAGAGAATCTACCATTCACGCTAGTTTAAACCTGCAAATGACCTGTGCCCCATGCTGCAGAGGAAGGTGAAAACCCCCAGGGTCTCTGTAAATTTGACCTAGGAGAAAATTCCTTCCCAACTCCAAATACAGTGATCAGTTAGATCCTGAGCATGTGGGCAAGACCCACCAACCAGACACTTGGGAAAGAATTCTCTGTAGTAACTTAGAGCCCTCCCCATCTAGTGTCCCATGACTGGCCATTGGAAATATTTGCTAATGGCAGTCACAGATGAGCTACATGTGATTGTAGGCAGTCTCATCATACCATCTCCTCCATAAACTTATTCAGATCAGTTTTGAAGCCAGTTAGGTTTTTTGCCTCCAGTGCTCCCTGGCTGTTCCAGAACTTCACTCCTCTGATGGTCATCAACCTTTGCCTAATTTCAAGCCTTAACTTGTTGATGGCCAATTTATAGCCATTTGTTCTTGTCTCCATATCATTAGATATTGATATTGATTATTCAGGGCTCTCAATATCTCAGATTTTTCTTGTCTCCATATTGGTGCTTACCTTAAATAACTCCTCTCCCTCCCTGGTATTTATCCCTCTGATGTATATATAGACAGCAGTCCCCTCAGCCTCCTTTTGGTTAGCTAAACAAGCTAAGCTCTTTGAGTCTCCTCTCATAAGATAGGTTTTCCATTCCTTGGATCAACGTAGTAGCCCTTCTCTGCACCTCTTCCAGTTTGAATTAATCTTTCTTAAACACGGGAGACCAGAATTGCACACAATATTCCTGATGAGGTCTCACCAGAGCCTTGTATAATGGTACTAATTCTTCCCTGTCTCTACTGGAAATACCTCACCTGATGCATCCTAGGACTGCCTTAGCCTTTTTCATAGTCATCCTGTGATCACCCAATATACCCAGTTCTTTCTCCTCCTCTGTCATTTCCAACTGATATGTCCTCAGTTTATAGCAAAAATTCTTGTTGTTAGTCCCTATATGCATGACCTTGCACTTTGCACTGTTAAATTTCATCCCATTTCTATTACTCCAGTTTACAAGGTCATTCAGATCTTCTTTTATGATATTATGGTGCTCTTCTATATTAGCACACTCCCACTTTTTGTGCCAAGGTCAGTAATAAAAAGGTTAAATAAGATTGGTCCCAAGACCGATCCCTGAGGAACTCCACTAGCAATCTGACAGTTCACCTTTCAGTATGACCTGTTGTAGTCTCCTCTTTAACCAATCCCTTAACCACCTTGCAATTCTCATATTAATCCCCATCTTCTCCAATTTAACTAATAATTTCCCATGTGGATCTGTATCAAATGCCTTACTGAAATCCAGGTAAATTAGATCGACTGCATTTGCTTTGTCTAAAAAATCAGTTATCTTCTAAAAGAAAGAGATCTGGTTTGTCTGGCACAATCTACCTTTTGTAAAATCATGTTGTATTTTATTCCAATTCCTGTTAACCTCTATGTCCTTAACTACTTTCTCTTTCAAAATTTGTTCCAAGACCTTGCGTACAACTGAGGTCAAAGTAACAGGCCTGTACCTTCCTGGATCACTTTTTTTCTCTTTCTTAAAAATAGGAACTATATTAGCAATTCTCCAGTCATACGGTACAACTCCTGAATTTACAGATTCATTAAAAATCCTTGCTATTGGACGTGCAATTTCATGTGCCAATTCCTTTAATATTCTTGGATGGAGATTATCTAGGTTCCCCGATTTAGTCCCATTAAGCTGTTTGTCCTCATTCCCATTAGCCACCCTGTCACTACCCCTAAACTCTTCATTAGCCTTATTAAGCATGTGCTTAACTCTAATCATGTGCTTAAATCTCAGTGACTCGGATACAGTGAAACACTGACTTTAATGGGACTTAAGTACATGATTAATGTTAAGTATCTGCTTAAGTTCTCTCATGACTAGTGATACTTTCATGAATTGGGACCTATATGATGAGTTTAACTATAAGTAGATTTGCAATATGCATACTGCATTGTATTGAAATAATCTGGGATTTTCATTCCACTGCTTTATAAACTATTTAACTGTATATCATCTCTTTAATGGGTTTCAAATATTTGCAGATATAATATGAGAAGTTCATAATGGTTGTCTAATTATTTATCTTTTTATTCATATCTAACCCTATATACATATTGGAATTGTAGCTGATTTTCAAAAATCATAGAAGAAAAGTTAAAATTTAGAAAGATGCTTTAAATTTTTCTTTAGGAAAGAAGAGAGAATCTTTCCAGATAATACATATTATATGTTTCTACTCTTAAAACAAGGGCACATTTAAAAACAATTGACTTGATGAATAACAATTTTCAGGAAAACTGTGGAATGCTGTCGCCTTCCACCCTAAAAAAATCAAAAGGAACAAGGATAAATTTTGCCCCTCCTTCCTATTCCAAGAACAGTTTGAGTTTCTGTTGTTTCCCAGAGTTAAAATCTGCATGGCTGAGAGGTGTTCTGGCAGGTGTGGTGCTGAAGAGAAGTTGCTGACTAGTCAATGTCAGTTCCTTTGCACAACACAACATTGTGACTCTCTCTGGGTGAGGGAAAGGTAGGGAACACAGTCCAGGGGGAAAGGATATGTGGGAGGAATAACTGAATTGTTAATGCAGTTGCAGCCAAAGGCTACATAAATGGAGTGTATTTAAAACTGTAATGGATGTTTCTTTATGGAAAAAACAGAATGTAAGGGCTTGTCTACATATACAGCACTCAGCACTTAGTGAAGACACTACCTACATCGACGGGAGAGTTTCTCCTATTGGCATAGGTACTCCACCTCCATGAGAGGTGGTAGCTATGTCGATGGGAGAAGCCCTCCTGTCAACATAGTGCTGTCTACACTAGGAGTTTGGTCAGTATAACAGCATCATTAACATTCAGGGGTGTGGATTTTCCCCATCACTGAATGACACAGTTATACTGACATAAGTCTGTAGTGTAGACCAAGCCTAAGTATCTTGGATACTTATACGACACTATCTCTTTTTACTATCATAAAGTAAAGAAAGAACATGGTGGAGCAGATCCTCAGTTGGGGCAAACTGTCACAGGTCTATGGAACTATAACAACCTACACCAGATGAGAATCCATCCCAGTGAGTCTTGGTGAGGCTGCAACTCTATTTTCAACTTGTCATTTTGTGCTTACCTACTGTTTTACACAAAGCTTCCAACACATCTTTTGTAATGTACAGGTCCCACAAGCGTGGTAGCTGAGGCTTAACTCTGAAATAGTTCACTGTTATGACTTTGGTTTAGCCCGTTAGGACTATACTGTCAAAGGTATAGTGAGTAAATTAGGAAATCAGAACATGCATGCAGCTGAATTATAGAGGTAATTTTTAAAACTGCTGCAAAAATTCATGTGTGTATCCAGTCACTCCTGCACCAAGCAACATGGGTAAAGAGGATGCACTTCCTGCCCAACAAAGAAAGTGTTTGAAGGACTAGTCCCAAAGAAGATAAACAGAATACTACACAGAAAAATTCTAAATATGAAACCAACAAAACCCTTGATAAAAATGTTCAAAGATGTTATTTAACTGTGTAATGAATGGGCTAAAATGGACGTCATAGAGGAGCTTGTTCCACACCTGAGGCCATCATAACAAAGACACAATCACCTTTATCTAAGGTTTGACTGGAATTTCTAAAAGGTGAATGACATCAAAGCACATATAGAACATGGGCCATTTGTATGGTATATATTAGAATAAATATAAGCAGAAAAGCCTCTATTCACTAATTTTTGCTGTTTGCGTCCTGGTTTTTGGATTCTAAGATCCTTGAAAAAATCATAATCCTTAACATCTTTCATTCTAGAATCTCACAGCACGTAAGCCATCCCACCCTACCCACCCTAATGAATGGGAAGGTTGCATTATTTGCCAAGGTTAAACACACTGAGCTGAGACTCTTGACTCCAAGTAATCTATTCTAACCAGCAGCATTGTCTACGTCACCGAGCAAACAAGTGTTTTGGACCACAGCAGCAATTCAAAGAGGAAAATTAGAAATAAAAAAGTTGTAAGAGGTATTCCAAGATTGTTTCCTACAGTATATCCTTTAGTGTTTTATCCAGTTCAACTTTAAATGATTCATGCAACCTTCGCCTAGGAGTATTTATGAATGATAGGTGTTAAGTATACACATTTCATAGGCCATAACCTCAGGACCCACTCTGGGTCCTTTGTACCATTCTGGAAAGCCACCCTCATAAGGCATCTGGAGATTCCCTTGGCATGGGATAATTCCTGGCTGGCATACAGTCAGCTCAGGGGGGCCAACCTGTGACTCCAGAGCCGCATACGGCTCTTCAGAGGTAATATGCGGCTCCTTGCATAGGCGCTGACTCTGAGGCTGGAGCTACAGATGCTAACTTCCCAATGTGCTGTGGGATGCTCACTGCTCACCCCCCTGCTCTGCCCCAGGTCCTGCCACCACTCCACCCTTCCCCTGCCCCTGAGCCCGCCATGCCCTCGCTCCTTCCCCCGCCTCACCAGAGCCTCCTGCGCAGTGCGAAACAGCTGATTGCGGCGGCCAGGAGGCATGGGGAGAGAGGGGAGGCACTGACTGGTGGGGCTGCCAGTGGGTGGGACACGCTGGGAGCTGGAGGGGGGTAGTGGATGGGGGGCTGCTGACATATTACTGCGTCTCCTTGGCAATGTTCATTAGTAAATTCTGGCTCCTTCTCAAGCTCAGGTTGGCCACCCCTGAGTTAGCTCTATACCAGCCCCTTTAGCACAGTGGTTTTCAATCTATTTTAATTTGTGGACCCCTACAAAATTTCAAATGGAGGTGCAGATTTCCTTTGGAAATCTTAGACATAGTCTGTGGAACCCCTGGGGTCCATGGACCACAGGTTGAAAATCACGGCTTTAGCATACAGGGCATACTGGAGGTGTGGCCGGAGCGCCTTGTGCTCCAGCAATCCTTGGCTACATAATGCCCACAGGGGACTGTTACCAGCTTGTGTAAATTAAAGCACCCTGTTCTAATTTATACTCCCAGACTTGGAGGAGTGTAAAGATGGCTTTAAGCCTTGGTCACCTTTCCTCCCTTTCCCAAGGCTCCCCCACTCTCACGCCTCTCCACCCCTTCCCCTGATGCCTCCCTGCCCACCACTCACTCCTTTCTTCCCGAGGCCCCCCCACCTGCCGTTCGCTCCTTCACTGTTGCTCTGGGCCAAGGTAGGACAAGGCAATGAAACTGAGACCAGGGAGCTTGTCTCTCTTGTGCTGTCAAGGATATCCCCTTCTGGCACCCATGTAATGGAGGAAGCTGTCTGATTCAAATGTGGAGGGAATAAAAGCTTTTGTAACCATAACTCAGCTCCCTTGTGTGTATCCATGATGATACGGTCTTTAATTATAGCATCACATGCCTTTTTTCCACAGGACGCCTGCCTTATTCAGTACACAGGATGGATCTGCTCTGGGGATGAATTCGGGTTGTGTTGTAAAGCAGGCTGTTGTCTGTAAGACCCCTGCCTCCTTTATTCAGAGATTGGAAAGTATGTAGTAAATTAGGTAGAGGGTTCCTTTCTGGAACAGAAAGAAGGGTCTTGTGATTAAGACAGTTGAATGGGGGGCCTGGAGAATTGGATTCCATCCCTGCCTCTGCCACAGAGTTGCTATATGATGCTGGGCAAGTCAGAGGTGGTCACCAATTGTGTGTCCTTCATTTTCTGGGTGCCCAACATGAGATCCTGGGGCCCAATTTGCAGAAGTTCTGAGCACACACAATTGCAACTGAAGTCCATGTGCTTCAGTATATAAAGTGCAATATAATGCTAAGTACTCTGAAAAATCAGGTCCTAGGCATCTCAAATTGGGAACCCAGAAATAGAGGATACTTTTGACCTTAATCTCTCTGTGCCTCAGCTCCGCATCTTTAAAATGGATATAATACCTCCTCCTTTCCTCATGGGGTTTTTGTGAATATTAATTCATGGGTTTGAATCACTCACGTACCATAGCGATGAGTGCCATAGAAAAGCCTATGAGGAAATTTATAATTTGGTCATCATAACAGGGTTTGAATAGTGTGCAGTAAAAAAGACTAGGGCCACACACTGAACAATGAGGATAAAACAAAATATTGAATAGCTGCTTGTTAACTGAGCACTGTCCACCCTATACACTGAATGAGGAAAGAATCCTGTGGAAAAAATGGCACAAGATCATGTTAATTAAAGACTATACTATAACGAATACACACAATAGGCCAAATTAAGGTTGCACGAGACAATGAATGCTATAAAATAACCAAAGCCACATAGTGTTTCTAGGATTTTTCCATACTTCCTTTTTTTTCCAGCCTATTTTTTTCAGTTACAATATCTCCCTCACTTCTCTTTTTCCCTGATTCAGCCTCTTTTTTTTAATTGAGTATCCCTGTCTTCTATTGGTGTATAGCAAAAGGTGTTTCATAAACTGCAGTAAAAAACAATTCACATGGAAAAGCAGATAGTTTCTATATGAATTATAGCTACAGTGAAACAATTATTCCCTGAACAGGGTCCTCATTTTCTTCAAGAAAATCAGTCACTACAGCACTTTCTCACATTAAACTGAAAGAATGGAGAGAGAAGAGTCTGGTTGTAGTCACCATTAACTACTTAAAAAGAGACTTTTGTGTTAAGGTAAACTTTCACATTCATAATAAATTCATTTACTTTTCAATTTTTCATACATTGTTTACAGATTAAATACTAATATTTTAGCATCATTAATTAAACAAAGATCTGCTCCTTCACAGCCAATCTCTTGCTCCCATATAGTAATGAATTTGTGACATTACAATCATTTCCATGACAAAAGGCTCTGGAGTGAAATCTTGGCCCTCCTGAAGTCAATGGGAGTTTTGCCAATGACGTCAGTAGGGCCAGGATTTCACTCACTATGTCATAAACATGGGATTTGCCATCACTTGCTGCCTCCTAATGCTTGGAACTGCTTTTCTATCCTAAGGAGATAGGTATTCTACCTCTTTCTTTGAACTTCCTCCTTAAAACTTAATTCTTCTACAAGACTCACAAATGCTAATGCAGATCACTAAAAATTCTGTCACTCACCTATTATGCAACAAAAAAACCCCATGACAAACGAACAACAAAAAAGACAGTACGTTAGCACCATCCTCTAGATCTCCCAGTGTATTTTTGTCTCAAATATTTTTCTAGTTAGCAGGAGAGGATCTGTAGCTTTCTTTGTGTCCTGTGCAATGCTGAGCATACTGTTGGAATGTAAACAATAAACAAGTAATAATAACTACCTCAGGATCTAGCAGAATGATACTGTGAGGGAGAAAGCTCTAAATACAAAAACCTTGATTAGCAAGAAAAGGAACTTAAGTACTTGGATTTGAGTTCAATTTAAAAAAAATTCCCCCCTCCTCCCAGCATTAGTCACCCTTAAATTAAAATGAAGCATTTCCCTTGATATAGGGACATACACTACCAAGGTCCAGGGATGGATTTAAAAATCTTATTCTCTTGTCTTCTGAAACTGATGTGTGTGGTGGAGGCGATGAATTTAGTCTCCAGAGAGAAGAAAGATGCTGCTCACACAGCACTTCTACTCACCAGTCCATGCAGCAGCAATGGTGTTGGCTTTGAAGGAAGCCAACTGTCCTGCTTTCCCAGCCAGAGGTAAAGAATTGCATTGGTGGCCACTAGAGGGAGGAGGATTAGGAATACAGTAAATTGTGGGCAAAAGGCACCCATGATGAACTCACATGGGACAACCCACAAATCCCCCACCACTGCCAATAGCCAATGGATCTCAGATACTGCTATGGGCTGGGAAGTATCATCCAGTAGTGAAATATCTACTACTGAAAAGCTGCCAGTATGCATCCTTAACTTTGGTGGTTGGAGGATAGGAGGGCCTGCCTAAGATCATATGAACTACATCCCTCTTCCCTTTGTTACAGATACCTTATATTTGCCTTCTGAGTCTTGTTTATTTCCTTACTTAAAACTTCAGATGTCTTTTATCAAGAAAGCTCCTGTGAAAAGCTAGCATGCCAGCTTCAAGAGAGTCTCAGGAGAAGCACCAGCCGACAGACACTCACTGTGCCAAGAAGTACTGTATTTAATCAACAAATCTGTACAAATTATATGAAGTTGAAAATAAACAAAATACAATGTGATAATCAAAATAAACTTTCTTTCACTAAATTAAGGCTTGAAGCAGACCTGAAATAAATGTTTTCAATTAGTTACCTAAACAAATATGAGGCAATGTATATTTTGTAATTCAACTGACCCTTCAGCTTGATTGCCTGATATGTGTCTTACCTCCAGCACAAGTGGCAGAACATTCTGACCAAGGCAAGTGATTCCATGCAAAGCCAACTTCATTGTCTCCACTGCCAGTACGAGAGATGGGAACATTGAATTTATACCTTATCCCCAAATTCTGTTCCTGTAGCAGAATCTGCAGTTGAAAACAACTAGTTATACTATTAAAATATGCAAGCAGAGAGCAACTACAATGACATTTAATCTAGGTATGTATTATGTCTTGTAGAGGGGGAAAATGTCATAAAGCAAGCCACAATAGTTCTTGCAGGTATTCCCAAAAGAAATCTGGACTAATTTTTAAAACACACACACACACTGATTTTTTCCATTGTGTAAGGTGAGTTTTTTTCTTTCAATTTTTTTTCTTACCAGCAAAATTTGTTTCTGACATATTAACAATTCTAATCTTCTGGGCCTCATTAAGTTAAATTACTTCATGGAGGTGTCAAGACCAGATAATATTAAGGGACTTTATTGTGGCTGACCCTTGTAGGTGTGCAAAAATCTTCAAACCCCCATCTTGAGCTCTTTTGCTGGGACTATCCACAACGTGGCTGGGTAACTAATAAGACCCTTACCTGGTTAGGGCTTCTACATACTACCACAATATCAATATTACAATAATACTCCAATCTGGCATCAGTAATGGCACTAACTTCCAATAGGGAGACACAGGAGGGTGGAGCTATTTCCCCAACACTCACAGTACAAGGCAGTAGTGTGGCTGGGCACATGGGAAGAGTGTACACTGATTCCTTTTACAGACTGGCAGAGCTCCTGCTGCAGGTGCAACACCACGTATCACCACGTGAAACCATCAATAATTCTTCTTGTGGTTCCTGCTGTAGCACAGTACTTCCACATGCCACCTGCTCAATACAGTGCTGTGCCTTCAAGGCAATCTAGCTCTGAATCTCCAACCTGACATTTTTTATTGCTGCTGCTAACATCTACAGTATATGTTAACAAAAGCAGCCTGGATGAGTCTCAGAGATATTTCTCACCTCACCATGCCTCCAGTTATAAATTATTTTGAGGCATATGCTCCCCTCTGTGAGAGAGCAAAATGGTGGATAATCTTCAGTAGGGAAGTTACTGGTGCTGAGCTGATGAGAAAAGTAGTTAATGCAGTAGGCACCTCCTCTCCACATAACCACTTCTAGCCTCTCCACAGCTACCAAAGGCAAAACGGGCGTCACATTGTTGGGAGCGTGGCCAGGTATGTCCACAGTCAGGGAATTTACTATGGGCCAGACCATGATATCTCACACCATAATTAGACCCACTGAAATCAACAGGGCTACTTCTGGAGTAAGTTATTACCTGTTGTGAATAAGGGCATCAGAATACTGTCCAATGAAATTGTCATATAACTTGCCTTATACTTTCATACATCACCAACAGGTGTGACCACACCATATATCCAGTTTTCTATTTATGTTGCCATTACTGTGAGGACCAGGAAGCAAATGAAACTAGGAGGGATCCCCACTATGGCCTGAGGATTTCCACTGATATTTTCTGTAGATCTCCTGGCAGTACAATAGTTTGTTGTTAGCTTTCTTCCTTATCACCATAGCTATCCCATCAGTTTTGGGAACAGAAAGAGGTGAGTGGGAGGGTATCTCAAAGTGCAAGAACTAGGCAAGCACTACTTCTCTTCCATGCAATTTTACTCAGTTTATTGCCCCCTGTTACTTGGAACATAAAATCATGTCTGAGTTCAGAAATATATTCATTATAACATTACCATGACTATGAGATTTTCTGAAGTAGGGCCTAAAGCTTCCAAAGATTCAGGTTCCTCTGTTGGCCTCTTGTAATGAAAAGCTGTCCCAGCAACATCAAACTTTCTAGGCCAGTCAATAGTCCAGGCACCATTAATATAGTAGTCATCCTCTTCAGATTTTAAAGCTTAAAAAAAAATACAAGCCACCTAAAAATTGGAAGCAGCATTTATAATAGAGAAGCCATTGCAAATGAAACTACTAATGTGACAGAAGTATGTGTACTTTAGTTCTATATCACTGGTTTCAAAGTAGTTTAAAACCTACTTTTCCTTTTGGCAGAATGACCGAAGTGTGGCTCATGGAGATCTACAATACTGACTTTGGCTATCATCTCCAGTAGGCAGGTGTGATCTGCAGAGACTACAGGTATCAGCAAGAACAGGCCATGCAAATCGAGATATGGTGGTGCATGCTAGAACTTGTATCAATAGGCTGTGCTCTCTGTACTACACCTGCAATCTGCTCCATTATATGCAAATTAGATTTACCTCTTAAATGTATGAGTTGCAATGTACCCTTCAGTTGAACAACATTTTGATACCCCTGCCTTTTGGAGTGTGGGACATGCAAACCTTGTGGGCACAATAAAAGTGTGTGTGTGTTGGAGCAAGGAAGAGGCACTATGAGTTTCAAAGCTGGTTCCCAAGCAATTCTTACTTCCTTATCTTTGACCCTTTGTATTCTGCTTTAGAAGCATGTACCCAGAAAGACAATAATGTTCAAAATCAGAAAACCCTGCACATTTCCTAGATGATTTCTCAGTGATTCTGTTCTGAGGTCAGGTAGCATGGAAGATAGATATGTATTAAATCAAACACAAAAGTGTGACCAGCTCTCAGATTGAGTCTTAGAACTAGTCAGTTGGTTATGCTGCTCCAAGCAAACATACAAATTCAATCACAGTTCATTATTACGGTTATACAGAATATTTACATTGTAATAATTGTATGAATATCAATAACTGAAAATCATTTATATCAGCAAGAAATTAGTAATAAATACCAACAGTTTAATCAAACTATAAAATTTAGAAAACCAAACACTGGTAAGCTATTACTTTTTCCAATATAATTTGTTAAGCTGCCATTGTCAACATGGCACGTGACGAAAACAGCACTGCAGGTTGCATATCTATTTCTGATTCAACAGGTTATGGAAATTTCAGAAGACTGCAATCATATTTAGAGCAGCTTGAAATAAAAATTTAGTTTGATGGACAAATAAAATATTATTAGCTTTTTTATAATCTTCATCAGCTTGTTAAGGGTAGTCTTGCAGATTCTATTCAAGGGCAGATATTTGACTTTTTCCTGTATCAAAAAGATTCCTTTTTTGGTTTCTAAAATATGAAATGGACTTTGGGAAGCTTACAGACTTTACTCTGAATGCTCTTTTATGTATACTATTGGCTCTGAGGTGGCACTAAGCATTCTCTCTCTCAAGTACTTGGCTGGCTTGTTCTTGCTCACATGCTCAAGATCTAACTGATCACTATATGTGGGGCCAGGAAGGAATTTTCCCCCACGTCAGGTTGGCAGTGACCTTGGCGATTAAATCTTCCTCTGCAGCACGTGACTGCAAGTCACTTGCCAGCATTCTCTGCGTATGTCTCACTTAATCATTTCCCTGCCATTGCAGGGGCCTCAGGCACTGATGTACTTTGGTCCCTCCTATTCTCTGCCTGGGGCACATAGTAGTCTAGTCTCCTGTAGACTGTAATACTTTAGTCTAATGTAGGTTGTTGGGTTTAGCGAGTGGGTTCTTGGTGGTGTTAGTGGCCTGTGATACACTGGAGGTCAGACTAGATGATCTGGTGATTCCTTCTGGCCTTAAACTCTATGACACTATGATCTCTTTGGTTAAGGTAATAAAGAAGACTACTCAATTTTTTGGAATTCATATCTGCTTCTGTAACCAAAGTTTGTGGATATTGGCAAAATTCAAGACCAAGCCATGGATCTTTAGTCAGAGACAAAACATCTATTGACCTTAATAGGGAGAGAATTTAGGATTTGTCTTATAGATTGCAAGAGTGAGGAATTATACAAGTAACCATCACAGGCCAAATTTTGTTCTAATATACCTCAATATAAATCTCACTCTAGTGACTTCATTGAACGTTACTCTGAAATTACACATGTAACTGAGAGAAGAATTTGGTCCTCAAACTTTCACTCTTCTAGGGTTCCTGGGTTTACTCCTGACTGTATGTGATGGGGCACTGATACCAGGGAAACATGTATGTGAAAAGAGAGTGATATGTAGCAGGAAGGGATGGATGGTGGTGTGTCACCAGGAAAGGGACCAGAGTCTCCTCACAAACTTCCATTAATTCCCAAACTGTGCTGAACCACCATCAAACTCATCAGGTAGAGGAGAGAACAAGCCATGCTATTGTACAATACTAGAGGAAGGGAGCAGGGCTTCTTGCTAGTTATCTATTTTGAGTAAGTGTATGAAAAATTATTAGACTAAAGCTTGGTATTAGAATATTGGTCAGAATTTGGCCTCAGCAGAAACTAAATTTCCGGAATCTTAATTTTTATCCACTCTAACTTCAAAAAATCCAATCAGGTTAAATTAACAAGACAGGACATTTAAACATGAAAACTACTGCACAAACATCAAAGAACTAAAATAAACCTCTCTGCAAACTATTTTATATGGATTTTTTTTATTTGTTTAAAAAAATAAAACCAGAAAGCTTTCTCCTAACAGATTTTAAAACAGATTTGTCAATAAAAATAAATATATTTTTCCATATAATTTTCCCATTGTTGCATATGAGACAATTTTTTTCAAAAGGGATGAGGTTCTGTGCAATTTTGCATTTGCAAAATGAATTGCAGTAGCTAAGAAAACTAGTTTCCCTTCTGTCGGATATGTACCCTCAATCATGGAGTTAGAGATGCAAGAACCTGGTTTGTACTCAATTGTAATTGCAGTAACATGAGTACAGATTTTACAGGTACAAAGCTGACCCTGTGAAAATGTGGTTCTTAATATGAAATGGCTGTGACAGGATATCCTGTGACCTTCATTCCTCTGCTTGAAATATGCAGTGTTGTTGTAGCCATGTCGGTCCAACGATATTAGAGAGACAAAGTGGATGAGGTAATATCTTTTATTGGACCAACTTCTGTTGGTGAGAGAGACAAACTTTCGAGCTTACACAGAGCTCTGCTTCAGGCAGAAGAAGCTTGACACCTTGTCTCTCTCAGCAACCAAAGCTGGTCCAATAAAAGATATTAACTCATCCACCCTGTCTCTCTGCTTGAAATGTCAGTTATAAGCTATAGATGCTATTTCACCAGCAACACAACTTTTTGGTGGAGGAGGGAGGAGAAAGGAGGGAGAGTAGTATAATAAGTGTAATAAACATTCCTCATTGCTAGGGCTAAGTATGTAACTCTTCCTCCTAAAAGGGAGGAGGCTGACAATCCTGCTGAATTACAGGGGTAGAGGGAAGCAGACATCCAACACTAGCACTACAGCAAATAACTATGGGTGGGGTTAATTTATCTAGGAGGTTAGCTACCTGCCACACTCCCATCTAGCACACATCATAGACAGTTCTTCACAAGCATTTGCACTGCTAGATATTTGCATTCCTGTGGCTAAGGGACAACAAAGCAGCCTAATCAGCAGACCTGCAGCTTCTAGGACATAACAGCTTGTAGGACTGTCAGTTCATTAGAACAACTAACTCATCAGTTTCTTTTGACTGAGAAATGTGTTGCCTTGTATGTTTGTGAACTGACTGTTACATAAACCAGTTAAGGGAAACATCTAGCCATGCTTGCTCTTTTGTCCTTATGAAGCCTGTTCTTACTCCATGGATCAGGTTGGCACGTGTTTGACCCCAAGATCAGAAGAGTACAAGGCAGGTTTAAAGCCACCTTTAAAGGGAGGAAGGACGCAGCCTGGAATTTGGGACTTGAATTCAATTTCCTGCTCTACCACAGGCTTCCTGTGTGACCTTGGGCAAGTCATTTTAGCTTCTCTGTGCCTCAGTTTCCTCATCTGTAAAATGGAGATAATAGTCTTTCCCCACCTCACAGGAATGTTGTAAAGTTAAGTACATTACAGATTGTGGGGTAATCAGATACTATGGTTATGGGGGCATGTAAGTACCTAAAATTGATGGATAATATTATGTCCCCTGGTCCTGCACCCAGCAAAGCTTAGCCAGACCATTGAATCTGCTCCAGTATCTTCAAAACACTTTATAAATATTACTAGTTAATTAAGGTCTTGTGTTTAAACCAGCTCTTACCAATGTAGTTCTTTGACACAGCCACTTCTTTTACTTCAATGTGAACGGAACCTCTTGGAATTTGAATCACTTCCATGTAGCCTAAAAGGTAAAGGTAAACCTTATTTATTATTATTACCTGGATGAAACTAGAAATTAATAAATTATGCTTTCGATTCAAATGTACCTGAACATTGCCTTTCATGCCAGAGAACAGAGAACTCTTTAAATCTCAGAGACAAATGTGAAAAACAATAGCAAAAATTTTTCATGCAGTCATGAGTTTCTCCTTTCTACATATTAACAAAGTTCTTCATAAAATGTTTCAGAATTCACTGATTAATTTATACATTGGCTGTGAAATACTAATATATTTTCTTCCATGTTTTGAACTTTCAGTTAGGTTCCATGTGGGTACAACAGTCCACCTTCATACAGTGAATCACAGGATAGGGAGTGATCTATATCTGCACACTTACCTCCTCTGGGCAATGAATCATTGAAGAAACCTTCAATGGCTTCACATGTACTACCATCTCCTCCACACACACGGCATCTGTCTTCCTTTGCATCAGATCCCAAAATATTATCACAACCCACATGCTGAGAACAGATAAGGATAGAACAAATATTACTTCAGGTAGGAGGCTTCTTGGATCATTACCTGAAAATACTAAATATTTTCTCAAGAGATTTCTTCCTAAGTATCTGAGATTTAGTTCTCCCTTTGCCTACCTCACTTTGAGTGGCCCATATCATAAGAGTATTTTCACTTACCAGAAAAGGAGACTGAGAAATCAGAGATGATGCAAATTTAGTTTATAGATAATAAATAATTTGTGCTCCTATAATGCTTTTCATAGGAGAATGTTACAGTATTTTACAAACATTAATGTACTACACCTTAACACAATTATTATTTAATATCTAGACAGTGATCCCAAATGTTCTAATTTTCCTCTACCTTTGGTTTCTCTAACAAAACACTGTTTTCTGTGTGTCCCTTGAATGGTTGCTTAAAAATAAGTTTTGTGGTGTTTTTGTTTCTATAAACCTTTACACCTTCACAGACCATCTTCTCACGTCCCGCAGAAAAGTAATACAGCTAAATTTGTGACATCACAATTATTTTGATAACAACAAACTCATATAAAAGCTTATAGATGTGAGTTCACTGCACACTCAAGCAGAATGAAAGACTGAGCTGGATGCAGAGAGAGCTTCTGTATAATCTGGACTTGATTCTCTCCTGCATCCAAGCTCCAGCATTAGTTACACAAAAATACATTTATCCCACATTACCACCTGGAAATAAAATGCCAAGAAAACAGCAGCTGACAGGATTGGAAGAACTGCTGTGAGGAGTCAGGAAGAAAAGGGAGCTATTAAAATGTACAGGTGGTATGATATGAGGAGGAGATATCTATGCATGATTTAAGGATTCACCTCAGCCAGAGAATGGGAGAAAATATATGCTGGGAAGGATAGAACAACTTAATAACAGAGGACAAACTGAACAGGAGGAAAACTGCAGCTTTACACTTCTTCAGATGATTATATAATACAAAGAAGAATAAAATGATCTCCAAAACAGAACATAAGGCAGCCATATGAACATACTGGCAAAAATATGATTTTCTACCATCTTGTTTATAAATAATACAGATATGATCACAGAAGTTAAAGTTTCAAAATGTTTTCACTCCTAGGCAAATGAATACAATCATATAAATTTTGACTTTCTTACTGATTACAAAAAGTAAAACAGAGTTCTGACTAACTTGTGTTTCCTTATGTCGTCCTCTACTGGAAATAAATCTAATCTCCATTTCTGCTCATTTACTAAATAATACTTTAACTGTACAAAAATGCAAACCTCCTAGTTTTAATTTATATTTTTCTTACAATTGTGTGAAAGATTTTACTTCAGTTTTATCAAATACATTCCCTTGTATTTTAATCCTGATGGGGCCCATTTTTGTGGAATTACGTGTAATATCTGGCATAGTCAGTTTTAAAATAATCATCAAAAGTATTAGCTATTTTCTAGCAGCTTCACATATTTTAGCATACTAAAATAGTATATATTGTGATTTTTTTTGTCTATCTGTGATTTGGTTTGCTAACACATGGCAAATCTTTGGTGCTAATTGTGTCACCTTTCTTAGTTAGAAACAATTTGATCTCATCATCTTTGATTCAATCATAAAAAAATCTGTAGGCCTTGGTTCCACAAAGCACTTAAGATTGCACTTAACTTTAAGCATGTGAGTAGTCACAAAGAAGTCAGGGTTTTTTTAAGTCAATAGCACTACTCATATGCTTAAAATTAAGCATGTGCTTAAGTGTTTCACTGAACTGAGGTTTTATTGGAATGAATAGCAGGGGCATCATTTGCAATGTGGGCCCCCACAGATTTTTCATAGGTCTATATGCTCCATTAGGTCTTTCATTTTTTGCCTGCACTTCAGATTTTACAGGATATAATATCATTGTATAACATTCTATATTCTGACATAACTTTGCCCCTCCCCCCAATTTTTTTCTGAAATGGCACCCCTGATGAACAGTAGTATAACCATAAATGTGGAAGTTACAAAGCACTAACTGCCACATTTATGGTCATACTACTGTTCATTCCAAAAAGGCCTCAGTTCAGCAAACAATTTAAGCACATGCTTTTCATCAACTGGTCCCTACAGTTACTGGTCCTCCAACAGACACCAGAGATTAGGAGAAGCCAAAAGAATCTAAATAAATTATTCTAATTTAGTCTTGCAATAGGATGGTTTGCCCCTTAAGGGTTAGAGGCCTAGGGCCAGCAAACACTAATTAATGAATGAACTGCATCAGCCAATCTGTGCTGTGTTACTAGTCTTGATGGGGCCTGATGGAGGACAGCTGATTCCCCTCTAAAGGGCAGCAGAAAGGTGTAGGGAGGATGGAAATGTTAGGAAGCTATGGTAGATGCTGCAGAGAAAGAGGAAAGACTCCTGAAAGGATAATCCTCAGACCAGGGGAGTTGTATCCCAGCTAGGAGGACTGCTAGAGCAAGAGGAAATCAGAGCCTGGAGGCTGAGGTGCAGTCAGGAAAAGTCTAGGAATAGTGGCTGAAGTGTAACCCAGCTCTGGGAATAAGGGCTCGGGGGCTCCCCACCTAAAGGGAGAGAGATATGGAATGTTTTAAATAATGTGGACTGCAGTTCTTAAGGGGCCTTGAAGAGGGGGAAACAGAGGCAGGATGTGTCAGAATGACCTCTGGCCATTTGGGGGTGCTCTGGAGGTGACTGCCCTGATTACAAGACTGCGACAATTTCTAATGAAAGCTTATTGCAACTCATAGTAATTTGCCTCATATCTGCAGTCTTCCTTTCCCTTGTCTCAGGCTCCCTGCTTATGTAAGAAATTAACTTTTACTGTCAACAATCCTTTTTTATCTAGTATAAAAAAAACCCTGTAACTAAAATGCTATACAAAATTACTGCTGATAAATACTAGACAATATGAAGTAATCCCTAAATGTAGTGTTTATTAAAACATGCAACCTTGCATTCTCCATTGATACAGATATCCAGCGAATCAGCATTGCACTGAGTTCCATCTATTACTGCAGGGGCACGTTCAGTGTAAAAATTGTAACCTTCAGCCAAGCAGTTTAATGCACATGGTTTAACCCCTCCTAAACAAGCAAAACAAAGAAAAAATTAATGGACAGTTCCTGAAAAGGTCAGAACCAATTTTAAAAGCATATGCAAAATCAGACTGGAAATGTATAGTCTCTTCTCCCATCTGAATACAGACAGATTTATAAGTTTTCTTTAATCCTTCCAAGTAACTTCTCTATTTGATTCTTTCTCTCTAAAGAGATTACTTCAGCTTATAGCAAAACAGCCTACAGGTGAGTTAAGGTGAAAGAGTCTTTAATGATAATACCACCCTAATGCCTGCTGAACAACTGAAAATACATAAAGATGTTCTTTAAAAAGCACTAACAGTAGCATAGCAATGGTTACTGTACTTTCAAGTTTTGAAATATAGTAAAGTTCACAATATGCCTAAAAAAATGAACAAAGTTTTGAGATGTAGGGCCTGAATTTAAAGTGAGTTTAACCTGCCTTCCCTTTTCTTGACTGCTTATAATTCGGCTGGCTCAATTTTTTCAAGAGGATATTTAGATGTCTAGTAATTGGATGTCTAGGTGCTCCCCATTTAATCAGCAAATAACTGCCAGGAGGGCCTGATTTTTACAAGCACTTCTGAGAGGTGCAAAATGCCCTCAGCAACCACTGACAATACTTGGAGATAAGGATCGTCATTATTTGTAAGCACAAACTGTGAGCACAAAAAGACCTAATTTTTAAAAATCAGGCCACAGAAACTATGTCACACACAGCACCAAAAAGGATCCCTAACAATTATATAATAACAAGGCACTAAACACATCTCCTGAGCACAGCTTTTCAGATGTGTGGAGAGTGGGCAATGAAGAAAATATACAGCAAAGATTTCCATTTTATTTCACTATTACTAGCTAGCATGGAATAGCAATAATATTAATTAGGTCACTTTTCCTTTGTTTTTTATGATAGGATAATGAACAGAAATATCCTGTTTAGCAGTTTTAAGGCTTACATTCAAAATGTCCTAAACAGGACATAGCTTTCAGTATATTTTTAGGTTAATGGATAGCACTCCTAATTAGGGCTGTCAATTAATCAGATAACCTCATGCAATTAACTCAAAATTTATCGCGATTTTAAAAAATAATCACGATTAATTGCAGTTTTAATTGCACTGTTAAACAATAATAGAATAGCAATTAATATTTATTATAAATTTTTTTGGATGTTTTTCTACATTTTCAAATACATTGATTTCAATTATAACACACAAAGTGTACAGTGCTTACTTTATATTTTTCATTACAAATATTTGCACTGTAAAATGATAAACAAAAGAAATAGTATTTTTCGATTGCACCTTATACAAGTACTGAAGTGCAATCTCTTTATCGTGAAAGTGCAACTTACAAACGTAGAATTTTTTTTTGTTACATAACTGCACTGAAACAAAACAAACATAAAACTTTAGAGCCTACAAGTCTACTCAGTCCTACTTCTTGTTTAGCCAATCGCTAAGACAAACAAGTTCTATTTACATTTGCTGGAGGTAATGCTGCCTGCTTCTTATTTACAATGTCACTTGAAACTGAGAACAGGCGTTCGCATGGCACTTTTGTAGCCGGTGTTGCAAGGTATGCCAGGTATGCTAAAACATTTCTATGTCCCTTCCATGCTTCGGCCACCACGCCAGAAGACATGCTTCCATGCTGATGACGCTCGTTTTAAAAAAAAATGCGTTAATTAAACTTGTGACTGAATTTGGGAGAGAATTCTATGTCTCTGGCTCTGTGTTTTACCTGCCTTCTGCCATATATTTCTTGTTTTATAGCAGTCATGGATGATGACCCAGCATATGTTCTTGGTTTTGAGAACACTTTCACTGTAGATTTTAAAAAAACAAAAAGTAACAGTGTGAGATTTCTAAAGATAGTTACAGTATTCAACCCAAGGTTTAAAAATCTGAAGTGCCTTCCAAAATCCGAGAGGGATGAGGTGTGGAGTGTGCTTTCAGAAGTCTTAGAAGAGCAACACTCTGATGCAGAAACTACAGAACCCAAACCACCAAAAAAGAAAATCAACCTTCTGGTGATGGCATCTGACTTAGATGATGAAAATGCACAGTCGTTGATCCACACTGCTTTGGATCATTATCGAGCAGAACCCGTCATCAGCATGGACACGTCCTCTGGAATGGTAGTTGAAGCATGAAGGGACATATGAATCTTTAACACATCTGGCACATAAATATCTTGTGACATTAGCTACAACAGTGCCATGTGAATGCCTATTCTCACATTCAGGTGATGTGAATTAGAAGCGGGCAGCATTATCTTCTGCAAATGTAAACACACCTGTTTTGTCTGAGTGATTGGCTGAACAAAAAGTAGGCCTGAGTAGACTTGTGAGCGCTAAAGTTTTACATTGTTTTGGTTTTGAGTGCAGTTTTTTTTGTACATAATTCTACATTTATAAGTTCAGCTTTCATGATCAAGAGGTTGCACTACAGTACTTGTATGAGGTGAATTGAAATACTATTTCTTTTTTACAGTGCAAATATTTGTAGTAAAAAAATAAAGTGAGCACTGTACACTTTGTATTCTGTGTTGTAATTGAAATAAATATATTTGAAAATGTAGAAAACATCCAAAAATATTTAAATGGTATTCTCTTATTAACAGCATGATTAATCGCGATTAATTTTTGTTTATCACTTGACAGCCGTACTCCAACTGATTCTCAGTTGAAGAGGTACTGAAACAGTTGGCAGATGAGACAGACTGGAAAAGTGGTAAATAAAGAAAAGAACAGGTCACTAAGACAGAGAGAACCGGATTACTTAGTACTCTGGGCACAAGCAGACAATATGCCTTTCAAAATGGCTAAATGTAAAGTCATAGTTAAGAACCAAGATTTTAGGCTCTATTATGGGGGGGACTCTATTTTGGAAAGCAGTGACCTGAAAAAGACTTGGGGGATGGGTAATATAACACACTTGGCACTGGTGTGACTGCTACTAGAATTCTGTGTCCAGTTGTGGTGTCCACAATACAAGGATATTAAGAAATAGGGGAGGCTTCAGAGAATGACTAACAGATTGGATTGAATAACTACATTCCTTGATAGAGCTAAATAAATTGAGCTCCTTAACTCTGTCTCTACAAAGAGAAGGTTAAAGGGTGATTTGACTAGTATATCAGTACTTACCTAGGAAACAAAAATGTGATAAGAGGGTTCTTTAATCTAGTGGACAAGAACCAGTGGCTGGAAGCTCAAGCTGGACACATTTAGACTAGAAATAAGGTGACATTTTTTTAACAAAAAGAAAAGGAGTACTTGTGGCACCTTAGAGACTAACCAATTTATTTGAGCATGAGTCTCTAAGGTGCCACAAGTACTCCTTTTCTTTTTGCGAATACAGACTAACACGGCTGTTCCTCTGAAACCTGTCATTTTTTTAACAGTGAGGGTAATTAAACAGCAGAGCAATTTATTGAGGGTTATGGTGTGTTCTTAATCTCTAGAAATTTTTAAATCAAGATTGTATATTTTTCTACAAAGACATACCCTAGTTCAAATGAGAATTAATTCAGGGAAGTTTTATGGCCAACATTATCCAGGAGATAAAACTAGATGATCACAGTGGTCTCATCTGCCTTTATAATCTGAGTAGGATTATAGGAAAAATCAGACAATTAACTTCCTAGACAGGGAAGTTCTGCTGAAGATTTGCTAAACTTGAGATCAAATAGAAAAATATTGTTTAACCAGACATTCTGGTTTTTTGTTTGTTTTTTTTTAAAAACCCACCTCCTGTATAAAGGAAGACTGAATTAGCTACAAGATAAAACCAAAATCTGCACCCTGCCCTAATCCTGTCATTCAGTGTTTGGTTCAAGTATGGGCAAAGCTACACTATCATGCCTATAAGATGATGAAAATGTAGAAGCAGAAAAAACATTATACATGCTTAAGCTTGAAAAAAATTAAATCCAATTCTTAACGTGACAATTGTATCACATTCTTTAAAGCCAGCAAGGATTTTCACTAGATAGTTAAGGCATTATTAAGGGTATATAATAGTCAAAGCTGAAATCAAATAATGTTTATACATTATCATAACTCCAGAATACATCATGAATATACTGCCTGTATCCTAATTGAGTGAAATTCTCCTCTCAGCATGCCAATGTAATCTGGAGTAACTGAGAACAGAATTTTTATAAAGCAAATCCTTAGACAAGATCTCTGTCCCTTAGAGTCAACAATGGAGGGCCAGATCCGGTGTCACTTTAGAAGCCAAAATGACTGCAAAGCTAGCTAAACTGTTGAAAGCATAAAGTTGGCGGGGGGGGGGGGGGGAAGGGTGGTGACTGGATGAAGGAGGTAGGTCAGGGAGTTACTGGCAATCAAACAGAAATTGAAGCAGCCCAGATGCTGCTCTAATCTGTGCCAGAGCTTCACCGGCCCAAGGATAGCTTCAAGATTAGGGACAGGAAGTGTGGGAAAGTCGGCATAAAGTAAGGACCCCTGTTTACTGACAACTAGCCCTATATCTAAATCAAAAGACCATCCTTCTCCATCTCTGCTTTTCTTCTAAGGAGCAAAAAAGAGGAAAAGAAAGAAACGGTGGGACAGATCCTTGACTATGGCTGAAGAACAAACAGCACAAGTCAGGAGAGAAGAAGATGCAAAGCTCATCTTTGCATTCTGCCAGTCATGGGGCCACTCTGTGCAGGGCTGGTCCCATGAAGTAAATTAGAGCAGCTGAGGACTTCTTTAACTTATGTCAGTTGCTAACTGCCACAAGAAGCTGAAACTGCAGAGTAGAGGCATCCATGATTGTGTTTCTACTGCAACAGTTAACATGTAAAGCAGTGTAGGTACCACAGCTCACTGCTCTGAATTTGGTTTTAGTAATAGCATCAGCTCTTAAGGCTCAGAGATACACACTTAGAGGCTTGAAATTAGGTCTTGGGATGTAAAAAATATATTATTTATATATATCTTCAGCTTAGCTTTGAGTAATCCTGGCATTCTCCCAATGGAATTAGTGTAATTTATTTGCAAATTAGTCTATTAATTTATCTATATTACATTCTGTAGCATCCACAACTCCCAATCAGGATTGAGGCCCAGTGTACCAGATCCTGTACAAACACATAGGAAGAGACACTCCTTGTCCTAAAGAGCTTACCTTTTGTCTGCTTTGATCTTTTAGTTTGTAGGGGAAAGGCATACAATATACAAGCTAACTGATCAGCGTGATGATAGGCACGCAGCTGGCATAAACTAAATCTAACAAATCTGTCCCAAAGTGGAAAAAAAAATCTGGCACAAATAGCTATGCTGAGCACAGTACAGATGCTCAGGGGAACAAAGCTGTCCTTTCCCACACAATGGAAGCTGTTGTAGCTCAATGGCTCTTATGTACGCGCACACCATCCAGGATGGTGGAGTTCCAGGTAGGGGAACTCTATTGGGACTTTCATACTGTACACCTCACTACAGTGTCCAAGTGTAGTAGTGGATCATCCACCCATGTCCAGTATCTGCATACTGCTGCTAAGGGAGTTGATGGGGAAAGGCTTTACATTATGAAGTGGTGCATTTTTCTTGCATAGCATCCCCTGTCACACATTCATTATGTCAACACCCCAATATGGCCCTTCCATTGATATGCCCTTTAGTGAATTTTGTATTTTTAATTAATGGGTCAACAGATGGCTACTGAAAAATCGAAGTTCAAGATTAGTCAACTGAGTGTTGTCAGAGATGTCACATTTATATCTCTGCCAAGCTACACATTACCTCCAGTGTAGGGCTTCCAGTTATAATACTTTCCCCGGAAGGGCATATTGTCGAAGTCTGCACACTGTTTTTCTCTAAAATCACGGGACCCTGAAGGACACGGCTAAAGAAAATTAAAATAAAAATGTATTAGACATTAACATTAATATAAAAAGGACGTGGTTATATTACTTACAAATAAAATGGTATTAAACTACATTATGTTAGCTCACTGCTTTATTTTGTGGCTCTGATTCTGACACTTGCTTTATTGTTTTACAACTGGTATTCAGAATGAAGTGTCTATTTTGTAATCTTAGGCAGGCACGAACTAACTTAAACAAAGTTAAGCGTTACAACAGTTTCCATATAACTTTACACTCAGAATCATGTCACGGTTCACTTTGCAATCAATCCATCAGGTATCTCCTTATAAACACACACAAAAACCAACTGAAGAAACTAAAACACAAAATCTTTTTGGTGACAGATTCAGGCTCAGTTGCCATAGCTGTTCTTAGGTATGCATTTAAGGGATCAAGAAACAGATTTGTAACATCACATTTGTAACATCAGATTTGTAACATCACATAACACTCAATTGCAGTTTGAAGACCTACTATTGTTCACTGACTAGCTTTGACAAAAAACATTTTAGGTCTAAGAATGAGACTGGACAAGGTTTAGTCCCAATTCTAAGCACCTTCCAAATTTAAAGAATTTGGAATCACTATTTACATTTAACCTACTAACTTCTCACAATCAATTACTGAGCCCAGACATGTATTAAATAGCTTTCTCATCTAGGGCACTGTTGGTGATGTAGAAGACTGTGTTTTCTCCAAGGAAGAATTACAGGAACAATATAATTCACTGCTATTACTTACACTTTTTTGTCTATGCAACGTTTAGGTTTAAAATAACAAAGTCAACTTATTGCTAACCTCTGAATTTAACATTGCAAGATGATCTTTTCTGAAATCTGTGTAAAATAGCATAGTCTAGGATAATTTATCTTCTGCAATTCTGCAACTACAAAACTACAAGGTAAATTAAAACATTTGAAACAGATTAAGAATATTGTCTTTATGCTAGAACAGAAGAACTTTTTTGACAGAAATTTTTAACTGTTAATAAACATTACTGATTTTTATGAGCAGCCTCAGAGTTCATTTCTGATATTTTTACTGGTCTACCTGTATTTCTAAGCCAGTTTGTGGTGTTCAGAAATCTGAGATGAATTCATTGTGAAAGGGGTTACATAAACAAGTATGGTAAAACTTACTGCACTATGCAAATATTTACATAATCACCATAACTCTCAGTATATTGTAGTTCAAGTTCCTATCATAGAAAGGCCATAAAATCATGACTTGGAAACTAAGCAAGAAGTTTCCTACAAGTTTAAAAATATTTTTAAGTACAATAAAATACTGAACATGGCACTACCCTGTAATTTCTGCACTGTTTCCTTTGTAAATTACACCTCCAACCTCTTCCAATCTTTCCTTTGCGAAGATCCCACATCTTTGTTTGCAGCAAGCCTCTGCTATTCACAGAGGCACAACCATCAGGCTACAGCAGTGCCTTCTCTTTGCCCTATGAAACTCCATTCAGCCATTGCTGAGAGTTTAACTGTTAAAATTTGGCACTTGTCTTCTCTAGCTTTCCTCAGGAAAATTCTGGCAGCCTGACAGAATAATAAACAAATATTCTAAGGCTGGGATCACACTGCTGCCAAAACAGCAGCAGACACTGTACCGGAGCTGCCAGCACATTTGTAGCAGTGAGGAGGAGAAAGAGTTGGGCTGAACTCCCCGCATATCAGGACCCAGCACATGCCCCTCTCTGAGGGCAATACATGGAGCAGGAACAGGGCCAGGATCACATCCTGTAAACACCACATCCCCCCCGCCTCAGCAGCTGGACCCAGAAGCTGATTTCCTCACTCTCCGGAGATGCCACATGAAGTCAGATCCCCCAGAACTCGTCAAGAGGTGGGAGAAAGAAAGGTAGGGAGACCTGACTCCCCCCAACAACTTCCTGGAATCAACACATGGCCCAAGCAGCCTATCCTTTTTCTTTTTTTTTTCTGGGGGTATCACATGGAGGAAGGGCACCTTTAATTCCTAGGACAGGGGAAAGGGGGGGTCAGGCTAGGCTCCTCACACCCACTGATCACCTCTAGGACCCAGCATCTGGACCTATCTCCACCCCACACCCCAGGCTAACAGCCTTTGCCTGGCGACAGCTAATGGAGGGCTGGTCTACACTACAGCTGTAAGCCAACCTAAGTTATGCTACTTCAGTTCCATAACTTACGGAACTGAAGTCGACATAACTTAGAACGACTTACAGCGGTGTCTACACTGCGTTGTGTTGATGGGAAACACTCTCCTGCCGACTTATCTTACTCTTCTTGGGGAGCTGGAGTGCAGAAGTTGACAGGGGAGTGCTCTGCCATCGACTTAGCGGATCTTCACCAGACCTGCTAAATTGACACAGCTGCATCAACCGCAGTAGTGTCGATCCAGCTGTAAGTATAGACATGCCCATAGTTAGACCTGCTTTTCAAGTGAGAGAAGTTCGTGCTATGTTGCTGAACATTCAGGATTCAAAACCTGTTCAAGATTGAGAGGTTGTCACAATTGTGCATAATAGAATTTCTCTTTACCTTTTTCCTTAAAAGACTATTTAGGAAATTACATACAAAAAAAATTCTGCCTCTGCATATACATTGTGATACTACCTTACATATTACTTTTTCCCACAGACCCCGCCTTATTCTGTGCACAGGATGGATACAGGAGAGGACATATTCTGAATACATGGGCAACAGTAAATCTGACATTTCCAAACTTTAGTGTGCTTGACTTTGGAACCTAAATGATGTCATTTTAACAGGTTTTTTTAATGTAATATGTATACATACATATATCTGGTTTATCTCTAAAGATAGAAAAACACATCACCTGAAAAGTACAATCCCAAACTTTGAGGGGAAGTGAGAGAGAATTATATGAATGATAAATTGAAAAAACTTGTAAGTAAAATTGCCACTCTTTAAAATATCATTCTGACAGGATTTCCCAACCAAAACACAGAGACTGGCTTCAACTCTACAGTTATCACCTGTGCTGGATTGACTTGGATACAAACAGAGTGGGTATTGACCTGGATGCAAACAGGGCTCCTTCAGCTCTGACCTGCATCAACATTAGTACAGCTGCACCATGAATAAATGATTGACAGATTCACAGATTCTAAGGCCAGAAGAGACCATTGTGATCATCTAGTTAACAAAGGCCATAGAACTTCCCCGTATGATACTGTCACCTCTGAGGACACCTCAGTTACAAACCTGAATGACTGGAGTAATTTACTCACATATACTGCCACACTTAAAACCTCTGAGTTGTTCTCCAAATATTGCACTTGGAGAAGGGTATCTGGAGACTTCAGTACAATACAGAGAAGCCCAGAGTCAGTCTTTGATAGTGGTGTAATGAAGTTCTGCTCTCTTTGTGTGTTTTCTAGTTTTTGGTACAGCTGCAGTTGTAATGCCTGATTTCTAAAGGAGTAAGAGCTCAATAACATTGACTTTAGGAACTGACATAACAAAGGTGTCAAAGCCACGATATACACTGAAGACTTTTGCTTTGATGATGCAGACCACTTCAGAATAAGTGGTAAGAGAGATCTGCTAGGCTTGAAGAGATGAATGGGTCTATTTCAACATGGGAACCTGCTGTCAGTGAATGTAACTAGGTCAAGGGACTCATCTCAGGATCCTGCTTTGAGGCTGAATCCTTTTAAATACTCTTGATAGGTGTTGGCTGAATTTAGAGTCTTTAGGTGCTCGCCTTCAAACTCAGTGATACTGATCGACAATATGACACCTGCATCTTGCTGTACTCTAAAGCACAAGATACAGGGGCACCAGAAGAGGAGGGGCCAAGGGGCCATGGTCCTCTCACTTTTTGAAAGGGGCCCTGCCCCTGTCCCTGCCCCTACTCTTCCCCCTGAGGCCCTGCTCCTCCCCCTTCCCCCAGCCAGGACAACAGCTGTAGAGCCACAGACTCTCCACCTGCCCGTGGGGGTGTGTGTGAGAGCAGCCCCCATCCTGTGTCTCCATCCCCCGAGCCCCCCACCCAGGGCAGGTGGAGGGTCCGTGGCTCCCCACAGCTGCCCAGGTTGCTCTTGCCATGGCCGGGCTCCGGCTCCAAGACCCTGTCCCCCAGCTCTTTCATCCTGTCCATGATTGCCACAAACAGCTGTGAAAACAAGCAGAACTCTTTGGACCAGTTGAAGGAGAAAGCCAATGCTGTTCTTATGTCCAGAGTGTGCAGCTGCTCCTCATCTTTATTAAAGTGAGGCTTTAGGAAGAATTGTTACATGGATTCCATTTCTCATAACACTTTATAAATGAATTTTTGATTAAAAGTCCTGAGGCTTAGGGAAATACGTATATTTTTATAACAGTTACTGAGATGGTTGGTGATAGGAAATATATTTCTGATTACTGTGTTCTTTCTATCACCTTTTTGTTTCCAGTACTCATTAGCTCTTTTCTGCTGATCTCAATGTTTCTATTAGCAGATGTCTTCTCAATTGAAAAGTCAAATATTGTTCTGAAAGCCTTTAAGGAATATGTCTCGTAGGAGTTGAGTATGCTGATTTCAAAGAATGAAAATGGTCAAAAGAAAGGGCAGAAGCATTACTTCATTTCTGAATGAAAAATGAAGTCTTAAAAAGCTTTTTTTTGTTTATGGATACTAGGAACTTTAAGGAGTAATACTTTTTTAAATTACTTGAGGAGTAATGAATGCTGACGCTACACAAAATGCCAACAGAAAGGAAAGGGTACAAACAAATTTTTCATATAAATGATGACAGTTTCGTAGACTCTTAATGTTTACATTAATCAAACATTCTTCTCCTTTCAAAAACTGACTAGCAATAAGGTCCATCATAAATCTTGAAACAATTCGCAAGTCTCAGCAATTTTCGATTTTTTTTTTAAACCTTAAAGAAATTACTATATAACAAATGGGTAACACTGATTACCAGAATTATAGTTCTAGTGCAACTTAAATTGCTGCAAGCCTGAATGAACTTATATCCTACTCACAGTAATATCATTAGAATAATTCTACTTTCATTTACATTGAAAAACGGAACTGAACTACGAATCTTTCAGGACATAAACTTAAACTGTTTAACATTTTCTCCATCTGAAGATTCCCCTGAAAAATCTTACCGGGTGTAGAGATAAAAGGGGATTCTATTAAAAATTTTTAAATGAGATTGTCAACTTCCAGTTAACATTACAGATCATCACAGTAATAATAATAAAGGGACTGTGCCTTTCCATGCAGATACTAGATTTATATTCTAGATGTACTGAAGACTGTAGTCTGAATAGCAAAGAGTTACTTTATTACACCACATACTTCTGAAGGTGTCAGTGAGAAAAGGTGAGAATTTAATGAAGACTGACTACTTCATCCCATTGATCCCTTAAACTGAGACTTTAATGTGGTGAAAAGATGCCATGAAATACAAGATTTGGATATAAAAAGTTTGGTAAAAAAGTATTTATCTGCAAAGAGCAATAAAGATATGTAGACATAAAAGCTTAAAGAATGCCAAACTTTTTACCAGTGGTATTCTAGCCAATGAATATCAGTGGACTGAATTCTAAGATCAAAAATAAACTGAAGTTGGGCCTGAATTTGCACTGTGAAAGAAGTAAAAGACATTAATTCCAGATTTAATATGTAAGTGCAACTGAAGATGTCAGTACAAATGAAATGGCCAGGATATTGAATAAATGAAGAGGTAGGGAAATTAGGACAGAGAAAAAGCAACATAAGTGTAAAAGAATTAAGATAAAGGAAAGAGACTCTGAAGAAAGTTAAGAGAAAGAGAGAGAAGTATAAAAGGAGAAATCAGGAAAGAAGAATATGATCAGAAATATAAGTAAAAAATGGAAAACAGTAAGGATTTAGAAAAAGCCTACATGCAATCCATCTCTGAGTTAGAAACGGCAGAAAGAATGAAATCAAGAATTAAGCAAAGTAAAAATAGTTATGAGAAGATTATGATGATGAGTCACCAGGGACATTACAGCACCCAGAAGTAAAAAGAGAGAAAGAGGAACAAAAGTCAGTCAGCAAATTCCTCAAAGATACAACAGGCAGATAATAAAGAATGGGTGTAAGAAAGCTGAAAAGCGCTGAATGGCACTGATTTCAAATTAAATGGAGGTGCGGGGAGAATGGGACCAGAGTAGAAAAGAGAGAGGCACAGAGAAGAAGTAAGGGAAAAAATCCATGCCACACAATACAATTAAGGCATGTTAAACCATAATACACAGGGGTTAGTATAGTGAAATCTGCACAGTAGGACACTCTTGTTAGACAAAAAGAAAAGGAGTACTTGTGGCACCTTAGAGACTAACCAATTTATTTGAGCATAAGCTTTTGTGAGCTACAGCTCACTTCATCGGATGCAAACTGTGGAAAATACAGAAGATGTTCTTATACATACAAACCATGAAAAAATGGGTGTTTACCACTACAAAAGGTTTTCTCTCCCCCCACCCCACTCTCCTGATGGTAACAGCTTATCTAGTGATCACTCTCCTTACAATGTGTATGACAATTAGTCTTAAGAAATCACCCTAAAATATGCCCAAATGTATTGAGTACATTCCGCTCCACCTTTATTAATGACAACCTCCATTAAGCACTGGATTTTTGTTGGTCTCTCCCAACGTTTACTTAAGACAGGTATTACTATATTTATCTCTCAGCGTAATAAAACGTAATATATGTTTCAAAAAGTAATTATATAAATTGTTGTAATCATTCAAACTTGGACTAAAATTTTAGCTACCCTCATAAAATGCCAGTAGTTTTTCCCTTTAAAACTAAAATTCAAAAAAGGACAGGAAATTAGTATTAGATATGTGCTTTGTACACTGTTAAGTCCAGCACTAAAAGATTATCTGGGCATTTATGTGTCAGCTCCTACAGGTCTTGAATGCAGGCCCAAGGGGGTCCTGAATTACCACACTCCCATCCTACACCCAGCAGCTCACAGATGGCATGTGGGAGTAGGTCCATGAAGCCCAACTGCCCTAAAAACACTACTCTCTGATTGGGAGAGCCCCAAGGTTCTTGGCTGGGTTGTAGCCCCTATTTAAGCCAGAGGAGGAAAAGGAATTTGTCTGTAAAACTTGAGCTTCACCCTGCCATACACTGCTGGTCTGGCATTTACCTGTTTCTGCTATATGATCCTGATCTCCTGGTATCCTGACTCTGGGTAACTGCATCCTGGTTCCTGTCTTCTGGTTTCATCACCCAGTCTTGACCTCCAGGTATTCTCATTCTTGGTAACTGGCTCTTGATCCCTGCCCTCTAGTTTGTCTCTTGAGTCTGATCTCCTGGCATGCTAACCCAGCCTGATAGTTAGTAATTGGCTCCTGGCCCCTCAGCCTGTGCCTGATGCTAACCCTTAGGCCAGGCTGTCCATGACCCTGCCCTGACACTATTGCACATGGATTCATTAGAACACCAAGTGCAGGGGAAACAGAGATCAATAAATATAAATGAGAAGTTCTGAAGTGTAGAAAATTGATAAGGAAATCTAAAAGTATCAGGGGAAAATCCATGGGTGGTAGCACTTATGACATTAAAGAGTTTTTAAATAACATACTAGGAACAAAAGAAATTGTAGCAATTGGATAGGCTCATTGCTAGATGGAGGTAGTAAAATTATTAATAATGATGATGTAGAAAGGGAAGACGTGTTCAAATATTCAATAAATATTTTTGTTCTGTATTTGGAAAGAGGCAGGATACTTACTCATATTACATGAGGATGATGAAATACATTCAAGTCCACTAGTAACTAAGGCGCATGTTAAACGTCTTCTGGGGATAAAAAATATTTAAATCAGCAGGTCTGGATAACTTGCATGCAAGAGTTCTAAAAGAGTTAGCTAGGTCTCCCATATCTAACATGAGTGGCCTAACCACTGGACTACAGAGTCAGTCTTGTTCTTTTTCATAAAACATTTCATATGAGCTCATTTTTGTCCTGCTGTGGAACAGAAATTTTTTTGAAATAATAAACATTTTCACAGGATGGGAGAACTGCTTCCCACTCAGCTGCAAAACTATAATATAAGGATTAAGAAGATAACCCAGAATCACATAAGGTTCCAGAGATGATATTGAGGAGGCTTCAGAACCATACAAAAGAATTACAGAAGTCTTCAAGTTTCAGAGACTAAGAGCTCTAAGGTGCCACAAGTACTCCTTTTCTTTTTGCGGATACAGACTAACACGGCTGTTACTCTGAAACCTGTCATTATGCATGGCACTGAATTTAGCCGTATGGAGTGGAAATCTATCAACTTCAAATTTGTTAGTCTCTAAGCTGCCACTCGATTAACTATTAAAGTGTTTGATGCTATATCTCAATGGAAAGATACCATGAGAAAATGAATATTCCCCACACATTTTATTAGAAGTATTAAAGAGGAACCCTATCAATAAAGGGATCTACTTTCAGATATTTTATATAGTTACCTACAATTAAAGATTACATTAAGCTTTTTCTGAGTTTATTCCTGTGTGCCCTCAGATCCAGAACAATTCTAGTTAGATTGTAAACCTAAATAGATTGGGGCACGGAATGTCTACTGCTCTATCTAGCACATTGGCGCTCCATTCTTGGTTGGACCTACTAGGCACTACTGTAAAAAACTACCTTTCCATGACGATTGTTCTATGAGATGCATTGCACATGTCCATTACACTGTAGGGGACTCACAAGCAGATTGACCTCGAAGTGGACCCTGAGTCTCTTTGAACTGAATGTAGGACAACAAGCCTAAATATGGCATTTGTCCTGGATTGAAGAGCTATAGTGTAACGTGAAACAAGTGTGTGTACTGATGACTCAGTTGACACATTGCAAATGTCCAAATTAGGACCATGTGCTGGGAAAGACACAGATGCTGCCTCTGCTCTTTCCAAATGGGCTAGCACTTTAGTTGGTGGAATGACATCAGCAACTGGCAATACAAATGAATACACTATAAAATCCAAGAGCAAATCCTCTGAGAGGGTACTAGGTGGTCTCTTATTCTGTCTGCCACCACAATGAACAACTGTGATGATGATCTAAATGATTTAGTCTGGTCTAGGTAAAAAGCTAAAGCTCTTCTGATATGTAAAGAGTGGAGTTTTTCTTCATCTCTATGAATATGAGACTTTGGGAAGAAAGTTGGCAATTAGATTGCCTGATTAATGTGAAAGTTGTAAACCACTTTTGTCAGGAACTTCATTTGAGGGCAAAGGTAAACCTTGTCCTTGGTAAAAGACCATATAGGGAGGCTGTGAAACCAGAGCTCTCAACTCACCCACTCTACTTGCCAAGGTAATTGCACTAAAAAAACACCACCGTAGTAGAGAGGTGGAGTAGAGAACAAGTCATGAATGGTTCAAAAGGTGGTTCCATTAACTTTGCTAATACCAGGTTCAGATACCATGGGAGAATAGGTTCTGGCACCTCTGGGTATATTCTGTCCAGCACTTTCAAAAACCTGAGAGCAACGGGATTGAGGAAAAAAAGATCTGTTATTCACAGAAGGAAGGAAAGCTGAGATAGCTGCTATATGAAATTTGATAGAGTTAACTGCTAGACCTTGATGTTTCACGTACAGAAAACAGATGGGGGCTTGCTCCAGAGGAACGTCTTTCTGGCAGGACCAGATGGAAAGACACTTCTATTTAGCCAGATAAGTATTCCTAGTTGAAGGCTTTCTACTATTTAGAATTACTTCTTGCACAGTCTTGAGCATGTCTTTTCTAATGGTGTTAGCCATGAAGCATCCAGGCTGTCAAGTGGAGGACTTGCAGGTTGGGGTGAAAAAGGCCGCCATAGTCTTGGGCAATCTGGATCCAGTGGGAGGGACAAAGGAGCCTAATGAACAAGCCTAGCAGGATCAAGAACTAGTGCTACTGAGGCCACATCGATGCTGTAAGTATAATGTGAGCATAGTCTTGTTTGAACTTGGACAAGACTCTGGGCAGTAACGGGACTGGAGAAAAAGCATGCCACAGGGTGTTCTTCCATGGCAGCAGGAATGCATCCATCAATGAACCTTAGCTGTGACCTCCTGGGGAACAGAACTGATGGCACTTTCTGGTCATCCTTGTTGCAAACAGGTCCACTTGGGGAGTCCCCCACAATTGGAAGATTGATCTGGCCATATCCAGATGATAGGAAAAGGACCTGCTTAGGTCGAGCACTGCCTTCTGACCCCTGGAAGGTAAGCAACTCTCTTGTGAATGGAATTGGCTATGCAGACTCACAGGAGACTCGCCTCCTGGCACAACTGAGTGGAATCCTCTCCTCCTTGTCTGTTATCAGACAACACAGCAACTATGTTTTATGTAAACACAAGCAGATTTTTTCCCCTGAGATCTATAAGGAAGGCTGAACAAACAAGATGGACAGCTCACAATTCTGACATTTATATGAGCCTTCAGATCATGGGAAGACCAAAGACCCTGAGTCTTCAGGAACCCCATATGTGCTCCCCAACCTAGAGATGATGCATCTGTGACTAAAGTGAGTGCTGGTTGTGGGGGAGAAAAGGGAACACCTCAGATGGTCTATCCACCAGTCCAATGGTAATCGTGTCATCCTTAGTACACAAACCACCATGTCTAGGCAATGACAGCTCAGGAAATACACCAAAGCAAGTCATCCTTGTAGCTTTCTGAGATGCAGTCAGGAGTGCTGTACTACTTGTGTGCATGCTGCCATGTGCCCTAGGAGCCTGAGGCAGCTGCACACTGTAGTGACAGGATGTGCTTTCAGCACTAAGCTCCAACGCATTTCAAACTTTGAAAGTGATAGAAAAGCTTTGGCCTTGGCCCAGACAATCATCCAGGTAAGGGGACACATGGCTTTCAAAGGAACACTGCTATCACCGCTGACAGGCTGAATGGCACTGTAAATTGGTAATGGAGTCCATTTACCATGAACCAGAGAAACTGCCATTGGTTCTGCAGGATCACCATATGGAAGCATGTGTCTTTCAAGCTGAGGGCAGCAAACCAGTCCCCCTGCTCTAGGGAAGGAATAATAGAGGCTAGGATAACCGTGCAGAATTTTATTTTCTTCAGGAATTTGTGTAACTTTCTTAGATCTAAGATAGGCCCGAGACTGCCTTTCACTTTTAGAATAAGGAAATAGCAGGGATAAAAACCCCTCCCTGAGGAACAGAGGAACTTCCTCTACAGCTCCTATTTGAATAAGAGATTGGACCTCCTACTGAAAGATGGTCTCGTGAGAGTGGTCCCTGAAGTGGGATGTGGAAGGAGGGTGGGAAAGGGGAAAAGAAACAAACTAAAGGGTACCTCCAAGTTCACTGTGCTTAACACCCACTGATCTGAAGTGATGTCGGACCAAGCACTTAGGAAATGGGGTAAATGATTGGCAAACAGAGAGGTAGGAGCAGATGGCAGCTCTGGGGACTGGCAGCATAGGTACTGACTCTGTGGGTGCTTCAGAGCTCAAGTACCCATGAAAAAAATATAGGGGATGCTCAGCCCCCACCAACCACACTGGTTCCATATAAGGCTCGCCAGCTGTTTATCGGGCAGGAGGTGCTCGGGGGATGGGGGACAGAGAGGGGGAGTGGCAAGCAGGCCGGGGGGCCTTGGGGGAAGGGGTGGAGCAGGGCAGGAAGAGGCGGAGCAAGGGTGGGGCCTTGGGGAAGGGACAGAACACCCACCAGGAAAAATACAAGACAGCATCTATGAATGGCAGTCTGTCCTTGAACAAAGCATGAAAAACACTTGTATGGATGAAGCCACTGGACAGGAGGAATTTGCAGCTGAAGAAGAAGGTGGTGGTGGTCACCTCTTGTAATTTCTGACCCTCTTTCTTGGCAGGTTCTGTGACTGAGGTATAAAGCCTAGACATTGAGACGGCATTTGCTTGATCTTCTGTGGTGGAGGAACTGCTGGAATGGGTTCCACTTGCTCAGTCCCAGTCCCAGCAACAAGGAGATGTTGTCTCTGGTGTCAGTGGGGGAGTAACACCGCAGGGTCCAGAAAGTTCACTGGCATGGTCCTGCGGCCCATAGTTGACTGAGCCATTGCCCCTTGGTAGGTGAGACCCAAGGTTTTACGTAAGTCTCTGACAGTGAATGGATGCCCTGTCTCAGCTGAGACACATAGAACCAACATCCGAATCTGAAAAAGATGAAAACTCTTAGATCTCCTATAATAAGGGAGCAGACTCCGTTAGTGCCAGAGAAAGATAGCCCAGAGATAGTAATGCAAACGAAATCATAGACGGCTTCCCCCTCAATGGTACTAGCTTCCTTGGTAAGGAAAGTTGATTGCAACAGCACCCTGAGTTGCCAAGGGGCCAGAGTAGGGTCCCTAGTCTCCAGTACCAGTTGGAAGCCTTCCTGTACTACCAGGGAAACCAATACTGAGCACTTATGTAGCTCTCTAGCAGCTGCATATGCCTCCAGGGTTGACTGTACCAGCATTGTCTCTTGGGTTTGTAGTTTCTCCAGAGCAGTCTCAATGAACCTAGCACTTTCTGCTGTGCTGTAAAGGGACCTCATTTGTAGTTCTGAGATCTAAAAGAGACTGTACATCATGAAACAGTGTGGCCTCATGAATAGGGATGGAGAAGCAGGGGGAGAGGCAAGGTCTGTACCTGGATGGTGTAACCCAGTTCCACAGTGTCTAGAACCCACTGACCATTAGTTATGGAGTTCCAGACCCTGTGGTAAAGGTACAACCATTTGCCAAAGGGAAGGGATGGGTTGGGAAAATCCTGATTGACAGATACTCTGCTCTCGACAAAGGAGCCAAAACAGCTGCTTTAAAGTAGAACAGACCTGAAGCAGACAGCCCATTGAGGCACATGCTGAAAGTGCTCTCCTTGGAAACTTGTTGTGTTTTTTGAGAGAGTCAGTCTGTTGGGACTGGGAAGAAGGCTGCCTCTAAATTATGTTGAACCCTGCATTGCCTCCTTTTTGGGACTGGTGTACACACCTCTAGAAATGAAGCATTGTCCTGGGAGCCCTTGAGAGAATGAACAGTTTGTCAGTTTTTGTCTGCAAAAAGCTTGCACCCCTCAAACAGCAAATCCTCAGTGGTGTTTTGGACCTCCCTAGGGATGATGGCTATCATGATGGCATAGATATGGCTATCACCATCAACCTGGATGCTGTATCCTCAGCATTAAGTGCCACCTGTAAGGATCTTCTCCTACCATGGAAAAGCTTCAGCTACCAAAGTCTTTAATTCCTCTCTCAATTCCTGGAGGAGTTTGTTGGAAAATTTGGTCATGGAGTACGAATTAATAAAAATTTATTTTGACAATATAGTATACTATATGCATTTGTAGGCTAAATCTTGTGTAAGCCTTCCTACCAAAGAGGTCTAGCTTTTGGGCTCTTTGTCTTTGGGAATGGATTTGAACTGTGCCCCTGCCTTGATTTATGATTCCCCATGGCCACAATCAGGGAATGCAGCACAAGGCAAGAGAAAAAACATTTTAATATGGTGTTTGATATCAGCAATCCATCCTTTTCAAGGAAGGTGTCAGGGAGGAAGGTATCTGTACAAACAGTCTGGCAGGGTTGAGTAGCACCTTGTTTACAGGTAATGCTATCCTATCCAGTCTGTTGGATGTCTAGCCGTTTGGGGAAGTTCCCTGGAACCACCTCTGCTTGTCTGCCCAGTGGCAATGAGATCCTCCACATAAGATCGTGAAAGGCCTTATAATCATCTGGAAAGGATGATTCAGGCACTAGTGTCTCATCAGATGAGGAAGATTAAATATGTAGGCACGTGCTGCCCTTCCTCTTCTATAATCTCATTGGAAGGATCCAACTGGTGACATTCTCAGGCATTAGAGGTGGTATAGTGTCTTTCTGGAGGTGGAGTCAATGACCTGGGCTGGGAGTGGAAGGCTGACTCTACCCTGGTAGCTTGAGGGATGCCACATGGTGTCCAATCGTACCAAGATGGGTAACAATAAGGTATTGGGGACAAGCTGAGGGACCCAGGAGAAAAGTCCCTTGTCATTGACTGGAGCTCCCAGTGTGGAGTGCTCTCCTGGAGTAAGAGGAGGCAAGAACTTGAATCTCTGAGACCTGGCTGGAGAAGCCTCTCTGCTCTGGAATTCAGGGGAAGAAAACAAATATTCCTCGGCAGAGGCAGTGCAGTACCAGTCAGAATGCTTGGCTGCTTGGAAAGTCTATGTGGTACTGTAGAAATTGATGGTCAAAGGGCTGGCAACAAAAAGCACCAAAAGCAGAGCTTATTGCAGAAAGGGAAAATCTGTTTCCAGGAGGCAGAGCAGTCCCTGACATCTATGCATGCCGGGGGTTGGCAGGTGATGGGACTCACAGTAGGAGTACCTCCACCATCAGCACCACGTGCATGAATATTTAAAGCATCAGTACCACAGCCATTGGCACAGGAGCTTTAGTGGTCGACGCTACTGGTGTTGAAAACAACTTAGATGATAGTGTGGAGCAACGTTCTTGGGGCCTTGCCCTTGCCTCAGTACTGGAGGGCTTATGGGGGCCAGTATCAACTGAAAAACACCAGCTGGCGTTCTTGTGAGAGGTCAAGGAGTCCTTCCTGGCTCTCAGCTCAGTCTTCTCTTGAAGACAACTGGAAAACTGGCTGTCTTAAAAGACGGCTCCAGGAAAGGACCGCTTCTCCATGTTGCTTCTCCGTGTGTGATTTCAAGTGCTTTTTCCTCTTGTGGAAGTCCAAAGAAGCACTTGGAGCAGCTGGAGCACTTTTGAAGGAGAACTTTTCTTGTTCAGCTCCAGATTGGCCTGTAGCCGAGGCTGTATGCATGGATTTCTCTATTTACTCCAGTAAGTGTGCCTGACAAGACTTCCGTGTCCTTATTGTAAATGCTGCACCTGTCCCTTACATGCATTTCACCTAGAGAAAGGAGGCAATGGGCAAAGCAGCCTGATATGAAGGGCAATGTTGAAATCCTGTGGATTTCTGCATAGTAATGCCGTACCAGAGTACCGCCCTAGGAACAGAAAAGTTTTCCCACCTGGGAATAAACAAAGGAAACTCTAAAAATTTAACACTAACCCTAAAAATTATCTACATATTAGAAAAATACTGCTAAGCTAGAAAAGACTGTGAGCTCAAGGCATAAGAGAGAGCGCCAACTTGTAGCCTTGTGGGGAGAGGGGTGTGAAGGAACTGATGGTGGCTCAGGGCTGTCAGGCGCTGCCTCCAGTAATCATACCTAATGGTTGGAGAGTAGGTTGCAGCTAGTGTAGGGTTGGGCCTGGGTCAAGGGTGGCGCTGGAATCAAAACCAAGATCAGAGTCCATAGACAAACCAGGATCAGAAATGTAGCCAGAGTCCAGTGCAGGCCAAAGGTTGAAGCCGGGCAGTCAGAGTCCGAGGGCTTGGAGAGGATCAGGAGCGGGAGGCAAGGCTAAAGCAGGTCAGTGACAGGGCTGGAGCAAGGCTGGAGTAGGGCAAGGATGATACTGGGACAGGACTCAAGCAAGGCTGGGGCAGGAGCAGCCTGAGAGTCTCAAGGATCTGGTGAAGGGCAAGGCAGCAGGAGAATTCCTGGCCACGTGGCGCTGTTGCTCAGTCTGATCTGCAGCTCTGGTGGGGTTGTTGAAAAATACCTGAGCCTGCGGGTTATCTGACCCAGGCTCTGCTCAGCGATAGGTTGCTGCTGGATGCCTGAGTGCAGACTCACCGTAGCAGCTGAGTGAGCAGCCCTGGTTTGGCTCAGAGTTTGCCCCACAAGGGCAGCTACACCCTTTAGTTGGAGGGACAAGGACACACAGGATGCATGAGCTGCCCCAGTGGATACTGTAGCTAAAATCTCTGACTTGAGTGTACTGGGCATGCATACATCTGAAATGGAATATAAATGTGCACAAGCACTTGAAGGGGAACAGCTGTTATAGAGGCACAATACCATAGTTAAAGTTGAATTCCTGTTGTATCCTTTATTTTTTATACAACAACCATGATAAGAAGGAATTATACAAGCATGGTGGGGTCCCACTAACCATGTTTACTAAATATATACAACATGTAAGGCCTAGCTACATATACACACTGTTGTTCTGGCTGGATTCCAGTGGCTTCTAACACACACAACACAGTGGGTGCAAGTAAAGGGTTCACAAGCAATTTAAAAGAATACTACACTATTCCTATAAATTATATACTATTGTCCCTGTAATGTAAAATGATATTAAAAAGAAAAAGTTACAAATGCATTACTATAATTACAAATCCAACTTGCTACACATTAAATTTGAGAGGTCCTTTATTCCTTCTCTCTGGATACAGTCTCACGAGCATCACAACAATGTCTAGAACAGTCTGTACTTTCTGGTGTAGCTGTGTCAGCAACATCTTCCTGCTCTGTAGCGTTAAGATGAATTATAGTAAAAACAGATATATGAGGTTGCCTGGTACTATTACAACACTCTCTGTTGCTGTTTGTAAGCTTGATATTTTTAATAGGCATCTATAAGGGAGTAGAGAAAACCTTTGGGTTCAGCTAGCCCCACCCTGCTATACCTGCAGCCAGTGCCAGGCCTCGGGGGCGGGGCGGGGGGGGAGAAGGGAGTCTGGCTCAACTGGAGGCTGACTGGTGAGGAGACAGGACCTCTCTGTCTGCCTACCCAAAGGGATGGATCAGCGATCTGCCAGCCAGTGCAGCCACTTGAGACAAGTAAGGGCTCTCCTGCCAAGGGGAACCTGCAAATAAGTCCCAGCCACAGGACAACTTAACTAGCTGGGCCATGCCCCAAACTAAACCAGACTTGTAGGAAGTAGTTTACGGAAGTGGGTCTAGACCCCTCTGCCTGAAGGGAGACCCACCTCCCCTGTTTAGGGGTTGACCTACACAGAATCCTGGGCTAGGACCCGGTGGAGAGGGAGGGCCTGGGTTCCCCTACTATCCCCCTCTGGCCTTACAGATTGAAAAACCAGCGATTTAGCCACTAGGCCGCCTGGCCACAGAAGACCCTATCACAGAATCACTGATATAGAACATCCTGCTGAACTTGTGCTTAAAAGCCAGTTTATGTGTCTTCTCTATGACAAGTTTGGTGCCAATTCTATCCTATAAGAGAGAGGACTAGAGCAGGTTGAAAAAAATTTTTTTGAATGATTTTCCAATTAAAAATGCCCTTTTCACAAAACCAAAAACTTTCATGAGAAAATATCAGTTTTGCCATGTGGCAGCCAGAATGCTCAAAAATTCTGTTTTGGTTCTCCCAAAACAGAATTTTTCTTGGAAACTCTTCCCATGGAAAATGAGGAGGTTACTCATCCTGTGCACTAATTGAAGTTTTTTGAGATGAGTGTCCCTATGGGTGCTCCACTCCAGGTGTTGGTGGGTCCCTGCGCCTTTCCTCAGAGATTTTTACAGCAGTACTCATACCGGTCACGCACGCGCAGAGCCTGCCCCCCCGCTCTGAGTGTACCTTAATAGCACGCTTGCGCGACCAGTCTCCTCAGTCCCTTCTCTACAACGGAGGCTACCCCAATTCTGAAGTAGAAGGGAGGAGGGTGGGTAGTGGAGCACCCACAGGTACACTCATCTCGAAGAATGTCAGTTACTGCACAGGGTGAGTAATCTCCTCTTCTTCAACAGAGATGTCCCTGTGGGTGCTCCACTCCAGGTGACTTAAAAGCAGTGTATCTCAAGGAGGTAGGAACTTTGGATTTGGTAGGAATGCAGTAAATAATACAGCTCTGCCTAATCATGTATCAGAGAGAGGGCCTTGAGTAAGGGCATAATGTTTAACAAATGTGTGTTCAGAAGTCCAAGTGGCCGCTTTAGAGATGTCAGCCAGAGGAACTTTGCAGAGAAAAGCCACGGAGGTAGCCACAGATCTAGTAGATGCCGACTGGAGGCATAACTTTCCTTATTTGATAGCATAGTTGGATACAGTCAGAAATCCAGTTTGAAAGTCTCTGGGTAGAAATAGGTGTCCCTTTGGAGTGCTCCGCAATGGAGACAAAGAATATAGAGAGTTTCTAAAGGGCTTGGTTCTATCCAAATAGAAGGACAAAGCCCTATGTACATCTGATGTATGCATTGTGGATTCAAAAAAGTTTGTGTGTGGTTTAGGAAAGAAGGTTGGTAGGTGTATCGGTTCATTGATGTGGAATGACGAATGTACCTTTGGAAGAAATTTGGGGTGTAATCGGAGGGTAACCTTGTCCTTAAAAAATAGTGTGTACAGTGGGTCCACCATGAGAGCTGCTATTTCTCCTACATGTCTGGTGGAGGTGATTGCCACTAGGAATGCTGTTTTCATAGAGAGGTGTAAGAGGGAGCAAGTGGCTAGGGGCTCGAATGGTTGTTGAGTTAAGCAGGATAATACTAAGTGAAGGTCCCATGGAGAGGTAGGAGGTTTAATGTCTGGGTATAGGGATTGGAGCCCTTTGAGAAAACACATGGTGATTGGATGAGCAAAAAAGTTATCATCGATCTTGTCATGAAAAGTTGTAATAACAGCTAAGTGGCCCTTGATGGAGCTGAAAGAAAGGCCAGATTGCTTAAGGTCTAATAGGTAGTCAAGTATGGGCAGAAGAGGTGCAGAAGTAGGAGGAAGTTGTTTAGTTGAGCATCATTGTGTGAATCGCTTCCACTTTCGGAGATAGGTGATGCAAGTAGATTGTGTTCTGCTATGTGGGAGCACTCTTTGAACCTGCTCAGAGCATGCTGTTCAGTTTGGGAGAACCATGAGGGAACCAAGCTTTGAGGTGAAGCATGGACAGGTTGGGATGAAGAAATCGGCCGTGTTGCTGCAATAGGAGGTTCGGAGTGAGGGGCAATGAAATCGGTGGGCGAATTGACATTCTGGTGAGGAACGGAAACCATGGTTGTCTGGGCCACAACGGGGCAATCAGAATTACAGTGGTACAATTTGTTCATACCTTTGTCAGAACTCTGTGGAGAACCAGTATTGGGAGGGAAAGCATACATTAAGTGTTGAGCCCATGAGATCAGGAATGCATCTCCTAGGGAATGTTTGCCCAGTCCTGCTCTGGAGCAAAATTCGGGACATTTCTTGTTCTTTGCAATCGCAAAGAGGCCCAGGGTTGGATAGCCCCAAACGCGGAATATATTGCATACAATCATGTTGTTCATCTCTCATTCGTGATCCCAGGGGAAACATCTGCTTAGTTCGTCAGCAGTGGTATTCAGGGCCCCGGGAAGATAGGCGGCTGATATCCAGATGTTGTTCGTGAGGCACCAATTCCAGAGCTTCATGGCTTCTGTGCAAAGTGAGTGAAATCAAGCCCCTCCCTGCCTGTTGACATAGAACAGTCAACAGACAGTGTTGTCTGTCATTATCCAAACATGTTGGTTCTGAATAAATGGGAGGAAGTGACAGCAGACATTGCGTATGGCTTGCAGTTCTAGTGTGTTTATGTGTAGGGAGGCTTCGGTGGAAGATCATAGCCCCTGGGCTGTGTGGTGTGACATGTGCGCTCCCCATCCCATGAAGGATGCATCGGTAGTCTTTATGAGTGATGGGGAATCCTGGAGGAAAGGGACTCCTGAGCAGAGGTTGGAGGGAACTGTCCACCATCGGAGGGAGTCTTTGACTCTGAAGGGTATGGGTAGAGGCTTGTTTAGAGCGTGTACGTTTGGTCTGTAAACCGTGGCCAACCAAGCTTGGAAGCACCTCATCTATAGACGTGCATTTTTGATCATGAAAGTACACAAGGCCATGTGGCCTAATAGTTGCAGGCAGTCTCGTGCAGTGACCTGGGGACTGTTGCGAAGTTTTGTAACCAGGAGTGTTATGGTGTTGAAACGATTGAGTGGGAGAGACGCTATTCCCATTCGGGAATCAAGGTGCGCTCCTATGAACTCCAGTTGTTGGGTAGGAGATAAGGTGGATTTGTTTTTGTTTATTTGCAGGCCACAGAAAAGGAAGCAAGCGACAGTAAGCTGCATGGATCGAAGAGCTTCGTCGAGCGTTGAGGCTTTGAGGAGACAATTGTTGAGGTAAGGAAATATTATAACCTCCTGTTTTCTGAGGTGGGCATTAACCACGGCTAGGATTTTGGAGAAAACTCGAGGGGCAGTAGATAGGCCGAAGGGCAACACTCTGTATTGAAAATGTGTCAAACCGAGGGCAAAACGAAGAAAATGTCTGTGGGCTGGGTGAATAGTCACATGAAAATAAGCGTCCTGTAGGTCGAGGGCTGAAAACCAATCGCCCTGCTCCAGCACTGGGATTATGGTGGTGAGGGTAACTATTTTGAACTTTTGCTTTTTGATAAATTTGTTTAGCCGCCTGAGATCAAGGATCAGTCACCATCCCCTGATTTTCTTTTCTGTTAAGTAATGGGAGTAGAAACCTTTCCCTATGTGTTGTTTGGGCACGATTTCCACTGCCCCCAATTGAAGGAGACGTTGTACTTCTTGGAGGAGCAGTTGCTCATGAGAGGGGTCCCTGAAGAGGGACTGGGAGGGAGGATGGGTGGGAGGCGGGGAGAGGAAAGGGATAGTTGCAGTGGGGGAGTTACAGTGGGGGAGGTTTAGATTGGATATTAGGAAAAACTTTTTCACTAAGAGGGTGGTGAAACACTGGAATGCGTTACCTACGGAGGTGGTAGAATCTCCTTCCTTAGAGGTTTTTAAGGTCAGGCTTGACAAAGCCCTGGCTGGGATGATTTAACTGGGAATTGGTCCTGCTTCGAGCGGGGGGTTGGACTAGATGACCTTCTGGGGTCCCTTCCAACCCTGATATTCTATGATTCTATGATTCTATAGAATAGCCAACTGTGACGACCTCTAACGCCCACTTGTTGGTGGCAATATTGCACCATTGATGGGAGAATGGGTATAGGTGGTGACCAAAAATAGGGGCAGGCGGTGTAAGTGCTGAAGTGGGAATATTGTTTTCTGTACCCTCAACCAAGGCGTTAAATTTGCTTATTGGTCAGAGGGGGTTTAGGCACTGCTGAGGAGTTGGGACAGCGGCGTTGGTATCTGGGTCTCTGGCGTTGCTGTTGTTGCGGTTGCTTGTGAGATCTATGGAATTGCTGGGTGTATGTGGGGTAGCGTGGTTGCTGGTAAGGATGGCATCTATATTTTCATCTTCTGGTCATAGGGGACTGAATTCCTAGAGACCGGAGAGTTGCCCTGGAGTCCTTCATGGAGTGGAGTATGTCATTTGTGGTGGAGGCAAATAGTTTGTCACTGTCAAAGTGGAGATCCTCAGTGGTACTCTGGAACTCCCGGGGAAAGGAACAGGATGAGAGCCATGACCCTCGGTGCATCACGACTGCTGTGGCAATGGACCGTGCTGCAGTATTGGCCACATCAAGGGCAGCTTGAAGCGCAGTGAGGGAGATGATTTGTCCCTCAGAAACTATGGCTGTAAATTGTTGTTTCTTATCTTCTGGAATGTGATCAATAAAGTCCATGAATTTATTGTAATTGTTGTGGTCGTACTTTGCTAGAACAGCTAAATAATTAGCAGTGCGAAACTGCAACTTGGAAGAAGAATATACTTTACGTCTGAGCAGATCCAATCGCTTACTGTCCTTGTCGGAAAGGGTGGAGCGGGGAAATTGGTGTTTGTTCTTTTGGTTAACTGCGACTACTACCAGCGAGTTTGGCGCTGGGTGAGTAAAAAGGAATTCTGAGCCCTTAGAAGAAATAAAGTACTTTCAGTCCGCTCTCTTACAGGTAGGCAGGCTTGCAGCCAGGGTTTGCCAAATGGTCTTGGCAGGTTCTAAAAGGGCTGAGTTGATAGGTAATGCAATTCTAGAAGAAGAAGAGGGCTGCAGGATGTCAGTTAGCTCATGCTGCTGTTCAGGAATTTCCTCCAGGTTAATTTGAAGCTCATTGGCAGCTCTTTTAAACAGGTCATAGAATCACAGAATCATAGAATATCAGGGTTGGAAGGGACCTCAGGAGGTCATCTAGTCCAACCCCTTGCTCAAAGCAGGACCGATCCCCAATTAAATCATCCCAGCCAGGGCTTTGTCAAGCCTGACCTTAAAAACTTCTAAGGAAGGAAATTCCACCACCTCCCTAGGTAACGCATTCCAGTGTTTCACCACCCTCGTCGTGAAAAAGTTTTTCCTAATATCCAACCTAAAACTCCCCCACTGCAACTTGAGACCATTACTCCTTGTCCTGTCGTCCGCTAACACTGAGAATACTCTAGATCCATCCTCTTTGGAACCCCCCTTTCAGGTAGTTGAAAGCAGCTATCAAATCCCCCCTCATTCTTCTCTTCTGTAGACTAAACAATCCCAGTTCCCTCATAAGTCATGTGTTCCAGTCCCCTAATCATTTTTGTTGCCCTCCGCTGGACTCTCTCCAATTTTTCCACATCCTTCTTGTAGCGTGGGGCCCAAAACTGGACACAGTACTCCAGATGAGGCCTCACCAATGTCGAATAGAGGGGAACAATCACGTCCCTCGATCTGCTGGCAATGCCCCTACTTATACAGCCCAAAATGCCATTGGCCTTCTTGGCAACAAGGGCACACTGTTGACTCATATCCAGCTTCTCGTCCACTGTAAACCCTAGGTCCTTTTTTGCAAAACTGCTGCCTAGCCATTCGGTCCCTAGTCTGTAGCAGTGCATTGGATTCTTCCGTCCTAAGTGCAGGACTCTGCACTTGTCCTTGTTGAACCTCATCAGATTTCTTTTGGCCCAATCCTCCAATTTGTCTAGGTCCCTCTGTATCCTATCCCCACCCTCCAGCATATCTACCACTCCTCCCAGTTTAGTGTCGTCTGCAAACTTGCTGAGGGTGCAATCCACACCATCCTCCAGATCATTTATGAAGATATTGAACAAAACCGGCCCCAGGACCGACCCTTGGGGCACTCTGCTTGATAGTGGCTGCCAACTAGACATGGAGCCATTGATCACTACCCGTTGAGCCCAACAATCTAGCCAACTTTCTATCCACCTTATAATGCATTCATCCAGCCCATACTTCTTTAATTTGCTGACAAGAATACTGTGGGAGACAGTGTCAAAAGCGTTGCTAAAGTCAAGGAACAACACGTCCACTGCTTTCCCTTCATCCACAGAACCAGTTATCTCGTCATAGAAGGCAATTAGATTACTCAGGCATGACTTGCCCTTGGTGAATCCATGCTGACTGTTCCTGATCACTTTCCTCTCCTCTAAGTACTTCAGAATTGATTCCTTGAGAACCTGCTCCATGATTTTTCCAGGGACTGAGGTGAGGCTGACTGGCCTGTAGTTCCCAGGATCCTCCTTCTTCCCTTTTTGAAGGTCTTGAAATTTTGAGAAGTTGTCCAAAGACGTTGGAGGAGGAGGAAGCAATGCTGCATCAGGCAGAACAACTGGTTCCACCAGGTTAGAGGCAAGCCGTGCTTGCTCTTGCAGTTGTGATAGGGCTGCCTGGTGTCTGGAGTCAGCGGCAGGGTCTTCAGCTGGTAGTACCGAACAGGTCTCGCACCTGGCTGCATTGGTATAACGAGTGTGGTCCTTAGTATAAGGAGCCTATAGAGCCCAATATTGCCACTGTGGTGGAAGGGCATGGGTAGTGCCATCCAGGGGTTCATGCACCATGGGGCAGGACCCTCGAAGTAGGATGAAGCAGCTTTTCTGTGACCTCTCTTGACTGGGGTCTGTGGACGGGAGATCTGATAAGGTGAAAATTCCCCCTGCTGCCCAGATTCCTCATCACTGGAGGAAAACTGTGCAGACCTTGCCTGAGGGTCCAGAGAGAAGTAGGTGTTAAGTAGCGGTGACTGCAAGATAGGTGACACCAGAGGCCCCTTGAGTGTGTGAAAGGCGGTGCCGCAGTGCCTCTGTGAGGGGAGGGCTGAGCGAGAGGAATTTGTTGTGAGGAGGGATTCCTCTGCACCGGTGTCCCGGTTCTGTCACTGTCAGCTAGTTCAAAGGCTGACGGTGCCAGGAGAGTGAGAGGAGCCTGTGGTGGGTCAGGCAGGCTAGTATGTATCGGCACCGCTTCCACTGCGGTGTCCAACGGTGCTATGTGAGAGGCAGGCAACTGAAAGCCTGAAGCCTCGGCACCGGAGGTTAGTGTGAGCGCTGCAGCCGCAGGCAGGTTTTGTGTGGCTGGAGGAGCCCGGCGCATCAAAGGAACTCAGACGGGGGGAGCGCAGGGAGGGAAGGAGTCCCCAGAGAAGGCTTGTCCCTTTGCGGGTGAGAGACTGATGGTTTTTTGAAGTTTCCTTTAATCTCTTTGAAACAGGGGGGCTGCAGTGTACAGCAGAGTCAGAGCCCGGGTCTGAGGCCGGTGCGAGAGATTTTTGCAGCAGGAGCGGTTTTAGCTGCAGCTCCCTGTCTTTGCATGCCCTGGATTTCAACTTGCTGCAGTGGGCACATTTTTGAGGAATGTGGGACTCCCCCAAACATTTAATACATTTAGAATAGCCATCTGAAAGAGAAATGGCATCATTACAATTAGAGCAGCGCTTAAAACCTGGAGAGCCAGGCATGTCGGAAGCGGCTGCGCTGACAGGAACAAAAAAGTTTTTTTGCTTTTTTTGTTTTTTTTAAAAGAGAAGAGAAGGGAAAAGGGTACCTAACTATTACTGGTAAGCTAAACTAAGTGGGAAAACAAGTTGAACAAGGGAGAGAAAAATTCTCTAATGAGTCTGCTGAGCTCCGTCTCAGGGCGAGGACAGTAGAGAAGGAACTGAGGAGACCGGTCGCGCATGCGTACTATTAAGGTACACTCAGAGTGTGGGGACAGGCTTTGCACGTGCATGACCGGGACGAGTACTGATGTAAAAATCTCCAAGCAAAGGCGCAGGGACTCACCAACACCTGGAGTGGAGCACCCACAGGGACATCTCTCGAAGAAGAACTTTGTGTTTTTAATGTTTCGTCCTAGTTCAGAATGAAAATTTTTCCAACAATGCAAAATTTTTCACAGAAAGGGATTTCCTGTTTCCAGCCAGCTTTACAGAGAGAACTATTCTGTGAGGTAATCACGTCAGGTTTCTACAAATTAGTTCAGTCTCAGAGTATTTGTGACCATTTGACCACACGGTTCCGTAAGAGTGTCTGTAGCATGCTGTGACCCTGAGCTGTATTCTCCTAGCTGGCCCATTAAATTACATCCAACTGGCTCTGCCCACACTGAAAGCAAAGCCTCTCAAATAAACAAAACTTTAACAAGATCTTCACTTCCAAACATTCCTTTCTCCATTCCTGCTGGGGTGGAAAGTTTTCAATATTCTTCCACATTTTTGGAGGCAGAGTCAAACAGTTCCATCTTATTCTTCCTGGCCTGAGAAAAATTAGCAGGCAATCCTCTTCCTATCTATCAGTGTCTCTCTCTGTTATGAGGGAAGAGGCAGATTACATGCTGCCCTCTTTCCCAGAACTTGCCACTAGCCCTAAAAGTAACAGCAGCCTAGGGGTTTTCCAGACACCAACTTTTACCTTAGTATCACTTCATCACCATCTCTGTGTATGACTGTGTTATTCTTTGGGTCTCTCTCTGTCTTGGAAGGGGTTGTCTGGCTTTGAGACTTCTCCCTCTGGCATTAAAGGGCCAAATATACCCTATTACAATGGCCTGCTGTAGGTTGGGCTTTAACAAGTCCAGGATAGACCTTAAATTACATCCCATAGACAGCAACACGGGTGTCTGATTTGTAGTAGGATGTACTAAATTCCTTTAGGCCAATAGAAATTTCTTAGTCATGTGTTGTAACCTACCTCTATCTGGAGCCATAGCATGAATCACTTGCCTGAATGTGTGGATAAGTCTTTCCACTAATCCATTTGTTTCAGCAGAGTAGTAAGGATCTGAAGTCACATGCTTGAAACCATTTATTTTGACAAACAATTGACACTCTTTAGATATAAATTGAGTACCTTGTCACATACAACCTGTTCAGGAATTCCTGTCTCTGAAAACAATATTGTCTTAACACTTCTATCATTTGCTCTAAATTAGTTGACTTCATATAGAATACCTCAGGCCATTTAGAATGGGCATCTACTGCAATCAAAAACATATGTCCAATAAACTGACCATCACAGTCTGTGAGGATTCACTCCAATGGCTGGCTACTCTCAAGGATGCAGAGGGGCATCTTTAGGCCTCTGTTTGCTGACAACCTTGACATTGTTTTGCCATTACCTCTATTTGTGTATCAGTCTCTGGCCACTACACAACTTTTGATAAGGACTTTCATTTTTACAGTTCCCAAATGGGCTTCATGTATTTCTTGAAGTAAACGTCACCTGAGTTTCATAGGAATAACCAGTCTAGTACCACATATTAGACAACCATACTTGTTGCCATCTCTTGTGTCCTTTGCTGTTGTTTACATAACCAACCATGATATGGAGGAACTACACAATCATGGTGGGGTCCAAATAATCCTATATATTAAATATACATACTGATAATCTGTCTGTGTTCTGGCAGCTTCTAAAACATAGAACACAGTGAGCGTCAGAACCATAATATCTGAGAGCCTTCCAGTAGTGCATTATGCAACTTGCTTAACATTTGTTACAACATTTGTTCTCCCATCTTTTCCCCAGGGGAGAAGTGTGTGCAGGGCACAGTTTTGTTTTGGTAGGGTTGTTTTTTTTAAAACAAATATGCATGTTGCTATGTGTTTATGTTAGAGAAGGCAAGCCAAAGAAATGTGCTTTGCATTTGAAGCAGAAGGTGGTGATGTTTGTGATGGTCTTGTGGGAATTCATTCCATGGTCTTGGATTGTCCCCCAAAGAAAGCTCTATCTGTCGGAAGCCATTGAAGGGAGCGAGGGAGCAGAAGACAGGTTTGATATGGTTGTGGTAGCCTCTATTGCTGAGGAGAAGTGCTGCAGCATTCTGTACTAGTTGGTGTTTCCTAAGCACTGAAGGCTTCATGACCAGGTATATTGAATTGCTGTAGTCCAGCCAAGAGGTGATAAAGCCATATATTACTGAGACCAGGTCAACATCTGTCAGGATGGGATGGAGTCTCCTAGCTAACTGAAGATGGTAGAAAGTGTTACTCACAGATACTGCTATGTAAGTTTAGTGTCAGCAAGGAATCCAAGAGAATTCCTTAACTACCAACTGAATTGACCAATTGTGGATGTATATCTTCAATCAGAGCAGACTGCTGTGGCTTCAAACACTTCAAAAAGCTTTCCTTTGCCCAACAGCATAACTTCTGTCTTGCTTGGGGTCAGCTTCAACTAGCTGTTCGTCATTCATGAGCTGATCTTCTCTAAGTTCTGGACCAACAATACTCTATTCCAATACATTAAAGGTTCCCTTTGATCTTCAGTGTGACCGTCATACTCTTCTCTACCTCAAACCTTTGCAAACAATGTAAAATAAAAAAATGGAAAAACTCCTGTGTCTCTCAAAATTTCAGGTGACTATGTAGCCTGAAACCTTCTCCTGTTCTCAGATACATACATTCAAAAATCATTCTTTTTTAAAAAAGTGCCTGGCTGAATCCCACGACTTTTTACTCTCCTCCTGCCAGCTTCTTACCATATAAAATTACCCCATAATTTCACACAGGCACTTAGGATGCTCCCCTCTAATATAAAACATAGTAGTTTTCAAATAATTTAGATAAAAATATGTCTTTTTTGGCATAACTGACAAGAATTTCACAAAAAGCCCTGCACAATTCCTGTTATGCAGGCTATATGCAATTTATGGTGTTGTAAACCTAAGATACACATGTAGCAAGGGCATCCAGCCCTTCTTTGTATCCTTATTCAATCTTCAACAAGTTAGGACACTGGGGGCCCACTGCCAAGAATAGAGTGTCCGGGAACAGAGCAGCACATAACAGCAGAATGGTGGTCGGGCTGTGGTAAAGATCCCATTTGTTGGGGGAGGAGGAAGTAATTGTGAATGCTAGAGGTAAGGAGGCATTCCTGTCTCTTCCATAAAAGCTCCACCCCAGATGAACTGCTCATATCTGGAGACACGGGGTGGGTTCAGTCACCCTTCAGGGCTTTCTTTCTGAGGAGTCAACAGTGGCTCCTTGGGGCAGCTGTGCCTCTGATGATTCACGGGACAGTTGACAGAGGCAGGACTTAACTGCAGCTATAAGGTACATGGCTCTGATCCATAACTAGGTCCATCTACTGTGCTCCCACTCTCTCTGTCCCCTCCATCCATTCCAGGGGTCAGGGAGAGGGGAAGAAGAGGTTATGACTAGGAATGGAGGCATTAACTCCACTGATAAAGTCCAATCCTGCCTTTGTTGATCCTCCTGTGCGTTATCCAAACTTCTGAAGATCACCAAGAGGTTCACAAGCAAAGACTTCCTGCAAAAGTGAAGTTCATGCTTCCATTCCACAGTCTGATTCACCTGTGTGCTCCTTGTCTCCATGCTATTCTGATCATCGAAGACAATAGCACCACCCTCTTCATCTGGCGTTCCCATTTGCTAAGGCCTCTATATTTCCAGGATCATTTCTTTTCTACTCATATGGGGCCAGTGATCTGCAATTGGTCCCAGTTCTCCAGTCTCAGTCTTGCACAGTAGAACACCTCAGTTCTGTTGAAACCAGACCTTTGTGACAAAAACCATAATCTTTGACAAAGTAGGAGATTCTATCACAGAGTTAACTAAATTTAATATCTTAGTTGCAACATAACTGAAGCCATGTTATTACACACATTTAGAGGAACAGAGGTGTCTTCCCAATCTACTCTGTTGTGTGGGGTAATATGGATGGAATATATCCTGGGAAGGTAAAAAAAGGAAAATAATTGGCCATTTCATGGGTGATAAAAGGAATAAATCGCCATATTCTTGGGAAACACTGAAATCCTCCTCATTTATTACACCCCAGATTCACCCTGAACTCACACATAAGCAAGTGATAGAAAGTTGTTTTCCCTCCCACTGAATTAAATAAAATACTTCATCTTGATCTTTTTCAAACTTCTGCAAGTATTTTTATTTTGTCAGAAAGACATTTTCCATCGAAAAAAGTCTAGTTGGGAAATTTTTCACTAGTTGTGCGTAACATTTCAGTATTTGTTGGAGATAAACAATGTATTACTCTCTGGATACTGAGCGTGAAACAGAGTGGTGAAGGTTTTGTGCAAGAAGAGCTAAACACTTTTCCATTAACCTAGAACTTCTATACTTCTAAGTGCTAGTGCAGCCTATTGTATCTTATTCTCTTGGGCAAATTCATCCCTGTTATAATTTCGCTGCAGCCTTACATGCCACATATGGGTGTTGCTTAATTAATAAAATATAATAACTAAAAAGAGCAATAACCCACAAGATGGTTGAGTCTAAGTAAAAGACCAAAGTATTCTAGAGCAGTTTCTATGGATGACCTTTAGATTACACAAATGTAGACATTAAAACAGAGAGATTAGGCCAATGAAGACTTTATAAATTGACTGATGAGGCTGCATTAAAGAAAAATTATACAGAATGATCTTTTGTTATAAAAGATACTTAAATATTTATTTGTCTAAGCACCTGACATGACATCAGACTGTTCAGGTCAAGGATCTATGCTAGATGCAGACAGAGTGCAAAATGCAACACTTCTACAACTCCACTGAAGTCCGTGGAGTTGAACCAGTTGTCCAGATATACCGAAAGAAGGACAGGAGACACTTGATATGGTTTTAATCAGGCCGCAAATAGGCTGTCAATAAATCGCAGTTAACTCACGCGATTAACTCAAAAAAATTATTGGTGATTTAAAAAAGTAATCGCAATGAATCACACTGTTAAACAATAGAATACCAATTAAAATGTATTAAATATTTTGGATGTTTTTCTACATTTTCATAGATTTTGTATTCTGTGTTGTAACTGAAATCAAAGTGTATATTATTTTTTATAACAAATATTTGCACTGCAAAATGATGAAAAAAGAAATAGTATTTTTCAGTTTACTTCATACGAGTATTGTAGTGGAATCTCTTTGTCGTGAAAGTGCAACTTATAAATGGAAATTTTTTTTGTTACATAACTGCACCAAAACCAAAAGAATGTAAAACTTCAGAGCCTAAAAGTCCACTCCATCCTACTTCTTGTTCAGCCAATCGCTAAGACAGACAAGTTTGTTTACATTTACAGGAGATAATGCTGACCTCTTCTTATTTACTATGTCACCAGAAAGTGAGAACAGGCATTTGCAGGGCACTTTTGTAGGCGGCATTGCAAGGTATTTACGTGCCAGATATGCTAAATATTCATATGCCCCTTCATGCTTCGGCCACCATTCCAGAGGACATGCTTCCATGCTGATGACACTTGTTAAAAAAATAATGCGTTAATTAAATTTATGACTAAACTTCTTGGGGGAGAATTGTATGTCCCCTGCTCCGTTTTACCCGCATTCTGCCATATATTTCTTGTTATAGCAGTTTCAGATAATGACCAGCACATGTTGTTCATTTTAAGAACACTTTCTCTGCCGATTTCACAAAACACAAAGAAGGTACTAATGTGAGATTTCTAAAGATAGCTACAGCACTCAACCCAAGGTTTAAGAATCTGAAGTGCCTTCCAAAATCTGAGGGGGATGAGGTGTGGAGCATTCTTTCAGAAGTCTTAAAAGAGCAACACTCCAATGTGGAAACTATAGAAACTGAACCACCAAAAAAGAAAATCAACCTTCTGCTGGTGGCATCTGACTCAGATAATGAAAATGAACGTGCGTCGGTCCATACTTCTTTGGATTGTTATCGAGCAAACCCATCATCAGCATGGACACAGTCCTCTGGAATGGTGGTTGAAGCATGAAAGGACATATGAATCGTTAGCACATCTGGCACGTAACTATCTTGCGACACTGGCTACAACATTGCCATTAGAATGCCTGTTCTCACTTTCAGGTGATATTGTAAACAAGAATCGGGCAGTGTTATCTCCTGCAAATGTAAACAAACTTGTTTGTCTGAGGGATAGGCTGAACAAGAAGTAGGATTGAGTGGACTTGCAGGTTCTAAAATTTTACATTATTTTATTTTTGAATGCAGTTTTTTTTGTACATAATTCTACATTTGTAACTTCAATTTTCATGATAAAGAGATTGCACTACATTACTTGTATGAGGTGAACTGAAAAATACTATTAGTTTTGTTTTTTACAGTGCAAATGTTTGTAATAAAAATAAATATAAAGTGAGCACTGTACACTTTGTATCCTGTGTTGTAACTGAAATCAATATATTTGAAAATGTAGAAAACATCCAAAATATTTAAATAAATGGTATTGTATTATTATTTAACAGTGCAATTAATCACACGATTCATCGCGATTAATTTTTTTAATTGCTTGACAGCCTTAGCCACAACATCATTATTTGATGTCTGGGACTACCTGGCAGATAAAGTATGCAGTGCAGGTAACTACATGGTTCATTAAATAACTATCCAGGGGATGGGGGCTTCCACCAGCACACCCCCCTCTTTTCCATTCAGGTCCCCCAGCCAACCCATTTCTGGGACCTTACCATCCCTGCCCCCTCAAATTCCTGCCTTACCATTCATAGGAGCCCCAAACCCCCCGCTCCCCTCTTATTTTACTCCTTTAACCACCTCCTCTTAAAATCATTTACCAAGCCATTTATCCTGTATCCCTTCCTTAGGGAGTACCTGCACTGGACATCCGCCCCACACTTACACAATGAGTTGCTACATCATAGCCTAACACCCTTCCCTACTCACCATCACAAAGCCCTTCTTGAACCCGCTGTGGGGAAGGTGAAAAAAACCCCTCTCCACCTAAGCCAATCTGGTGGTGAGGAAAAAATTCCTTCCCAGCACTCCTAGAAAGGAGCGGCTAGAGCAATGCCCATAGCAGGTCCTGACCAAACCAGGTATTTTGCCACCTCTAGGGGAGGGAGGGTGGGTGCTACTCCACCTCGTCTGAGGAAAAGGGGCTTACCCCACCAGGCTTGCCCCTTTTGAACTCCCCAGCCCTTCCGGTCCCTGGGGATGAGTCTGCATCAACATGCTGACCCACTCCCTCTTTTTGCAACAGCTTCTGAGCCTCGCTCCCCTCCTGGACGTAAAGCACTATTCCCCTTCCCCCAGCAAGCTGGACAACAGCCCCCACCCCCCACTTAAAGTTCAGTGCAGTAAAACAAATTTTGTCCATTGATTCCAGAGGAAAAAAACAGACAGCCGATTAATTATTATAGTTGAATACAGTTTTACTCACATCCGTGTTACAGGATCTATATCGTTTCCTTTCTCCAAGACAGTACTTTCCTCCACCAGAAGGTCTGAAAGAACATTTATTTATGTGTTGTATTAGTATATACATGACTTTATACTGTGTAGGATGTAAATAAATACAGTTATATATATACAATTTACAGTGGGATTTTCAAAAGTGCTTAAAGTTGGCCTAACTCTTCTCCCACCAAAATCAATGAGAATTTGACCATTGAGTTCAATGGGAGCAGAAATAGAGCACTGTAGAGCACTTTTTGAAAATCCTAACTTTATATAATATTTATGTAGTTTGCATAGATCCACAAACTATAGAATTAAACTATATACAATAAAATGGCAATTAAAATATATTCCTTCTGTTTATCCATGCTGGCCTTTCAAAATTATAATGAATAATGTGCAAACATTATGTATTAATTTCACATATTAAATCTGTAGATATAACAAAATATAGAAAGATTATTTGTCATATTATGAGGTCAGTAGCTAAGGCTGCATTCTTTATAGAGCAGTTATCTTATTCTGATCTAAATTACACAGTTGTGAATCTGGAGTAACTCCACTGAAGCCACAGTGTCATTCCAGATTTACATTAGTGTGACTGAACCGAAATTGGCCCTCAAAGTGCCCAATGTCATCAAGACCCTATCCATCTCTCTCTGAAGTCCAAGGAAAGGCTACGTAGACTTCCGTGAGAGTTTAGTCAGGCACCACATGACTGGCTGCTGATAATTAAGTAAAAACCAGGTAAGAAAAAAGTCTTAGTGTTCTATTTTATTTTAAAATTAATTAAATATCTATAAGTAACTAGAAAATTTATTTAACAAATTTTCATTTCATAGGTATTTTATATCACACTTAATCAAATAACATTATTCTAAAATCATATCTTTATGTCACCTGATGTATTGAGGAGAATTCAGTCTTATGAGAGCAGTGTTGGGGAAGGAAATGGACACCACCAGGCATGAAGAGAAAAAAAGTAGGGCTGAAGAGAAGTGTCCCAGGCTACAGGTAACTGTAGCCAGGATGAGGTGTAATAAACCTGAAAAGAGCAAGCAGTAGTAGAAAAAGCAAGGGGGGGCCTAGTCAGAAAAAGAGCAACAGTAGGGGCAAAGAGAAGCTCCTGACTTAAAATGAGAAGTGGTGGCGAGAGAAAGAAGAGTGCCTGCCTGATAGACCTTCTCTGGAACGTGGATTAGGATACAGAGAAGCAGACAGAGGTGACAGGAGCACCAGGGAAGGACAAAACTGTAAATAATAGGAGCAGTGGGCAAGAAGACAGCTGGCTTGGTCGACAGATAGTAGTGGTGGGGAGAGGAGTAGCCAAACCATATAAAGAGTCAATGGGGAGTGGCAGCTCAGGAAAACAATTAGTATCAGATGTGATATGAGAAAAATTTATTACATGGGCAGTAATTTTTATTCACTGTGATTTGTATGTAACTCTTTGTATTCCTAACCCTTAAAATATTTTGTGTTGCTTTTTAATACTTAAATAGCAATCGTTATTTTACATACAATATGAACAACATAGACATAATATTTTAAGAAGACAGAATTATATCTAAGGCATAGATAAATTAATTTTGCATAAATAGGTTTGTGGAGGAAGTTTTTCTGGTTAATGCTAAATATAAAGCCTGACTTTCTTTATAGTACATGTATAATGCATACATTTAAAGAATGTGAAACAATGCTTAGCAAACTTCTCCTGCATAGCTGTTTCTGTCTGCTCTTTTTAAGACAAGTGTTGGCACACTAGTGAAACATTTTTACAGATAATATGTGAAACCACAATTTTGAATAATTTCCAAATGTATCTTTTTGTTGGCTCCGGCTTACTTTAGCTACTTACGCTGGACTGTCACAGTGTCTTATGGATGAGGAGACTCCTCCCCCGCAGGTCCTGCTGCACTCTCCCCATATTGACCACGGACCCCAACCCCCATCTATGCTCTGGGGCCAAGTGCCAAAAGGTACGCACTCTCCCTGATAACACCACTGAAAGATTTTACAGAAAACACAGAATTAGCTTTCAGGCTGATAGAGTTATCAGGACAGAAAAATATAAGGGTCAGACAATGACCAATTATAGGCATTAGCATTCCCTGTATAGATAACAGACTGATATTTTACTTTTTCTAGCCATGTTTAGACATTGGTGAGGGCTCATGTGATTTGTTAATTATCTTTAGCTAAATCCTGTATTATAAATCCTTAACATACACCAGGAGCTTAAGTTTAAAGACTAACTTTCTTTTTTTCTATTCACAACCCTACTTAGAATTTCTCATTAAAGAGGACTGGTGTCTTTTCAATTCTTTTAGAATTTAGACATTAAGATCTGTTTCTAAGACTGCTTAAGTAAAAACACTCCACTTACTATTCAACTAATAGTTTGATAACACAATATGGAAAGTTCCCCATTAAGGAATTTTTATGATGATATTTTCTTTTATTAAAAAAAGTCTGGGTGAAGTTACAATGGAAAAGGAATTTGTTGCAGTATTTCAGTACACTAACACTGCAGACATAATAAAAGCAATGCCAAGACACCAGGGATGGGGTATAGAAAATCATTATACGTGCCAGCTACTATTTGTTCAGAGACTGAATTAACATGTCTACTGAAATATTTTTCAGACAATAGCTAAGCATCTGCAATATGTGTTACATACTCTGAACATACATACTGTCAGTATGAAGCCAGGAACCCGTTATAAAATGATGCAGATTATAATAACTTTATCATCTCATAAATCTGGTATGACAAATCTTATTTATGTAATATGAGGTCAAATCCTGCACTCCTTATTTAGGACCAAATTCTGCTTTCTATACTTGGTGAAAATCCAGGGTATCTCTACTTAAGATGAACATAGTTACTCTGGATTTTCAGCAATGTAACTGAAAGCAGAATATAGCCTGAAGTTATTCAGGCAAAACTCCAATTTTTAACAGGTGTTTTATATGAGTAAGGATGTGGCTTTCGGTAAACTGAAACACTCTCTCTCCAATTAATGCAGGTAGGGAGGGCAATCAGAAAATTATATTCTTTAACAAGAAGTCCATTCTAAATTGTCAAATGTGCTTTGATATAAAAGGTGCTATATGCATAATCATAATGAAGGAACATTGAAAAAACATGGCAATATCAATAATGAAATGACTGTAATTTACCTTCAACAAGTGCATTCATGTACAGAAGTATTTATATATACCCACACACACACATTAGAGTTTAGCATCAACATAAATAAATGAGACCTTTAGCCTTCTTATTTTGCTAGCCATACACATACCAGTCACTTTTTCATAACATTTTTCTAAACTATAGGGATTTTTGTAGCTGTCTACCTTTAATATAGCTTCTTTTTAAGTAGGGCTGCTGTAGGGCATCACAGTTCTGTTTACAAAACCTCATGCTCCACCAGCTAGAGAAACAAAAAAGGGCATTCTTATGTGCCCATTCAAAACATCTGAGGAAGAATATTTTAAATCCTAGTTCAAAATACCGTCTTTCTCTAAAAGAAACACAGCTGACATAAGCAAATATAGTCAGTTTTAATGGACTTTTTCCATTAGGGCAGTAGGGTTTGCCCTGTGGAAGGTGCCTGTGGTTCTAACAAAACCCACTGATTGGAGATTATGCAGATATTCATGGATCTGTCTGAGGCAAGGTTCTCCATATGGAGTTTCTTTCCCTAAATCCAGGCAATTAGTGGCTGGATTATGCCTTGAAGCATGAGTGTCTATATTTTCCTTTCTAATGTAACTATGGATTCTCTTATTATTCATATAAATGTCTAATTCTTTATTGAATCCTGTTAAACTCTTCTCCTTAATAGTTTGAGGAAATGCTTTCCACAGATTAGGTTATGCACTGGTGGGTAAAGAAGTATTTCAGTAAGTTACATTTGAAGAATTTTATTTTTTTTTAATAACACAGATATTTATAGTAAAAAAGTAAGTGATAATGATTCCATCCATTAAAGGCAAGCATCCATTTTATAAGCCTATTAAAAGTGCTTGGAAATTCAAATACTATGTTGATGAGGGTCATATAAGTACCTGCACAGAGACAGATACAATATTTAATATATAATTCCTGGAAAAAAACTACTTTAAAAAAGAGTTAAAATTGAGACTTTATGTCAGTAATTTAGGGTAAAATATATTATAAGAATGTTGTAATTATCCCAAAACCAAGCATTGCAAATACAGGAAATTCAGAGTTAAAGTTAAACTTAAAGGAAATCTAAACAAGTTTAAAGCATGGAATTGTGCAGTTAGGACATTCAAACAATCTTAACCCTACCCTGTTGTGACACCACTCAATAGCTATAATTGACTATAATGAAGGCATTTTAATATTTGTGGTTACTGATTAAACTGATTTTTAAAGACATATTACAGTTTCTTTTTATTTTCCCTTCTGCTTTCACTGCAGAGCAAAGTTAAAGTTGCTTGGAAGCACTAATTGCATGTTTCCATACCCTTAGCATACATGAATTTCTTTTCAATTTAATCTTAATGTGAATTTTCTTGGTTTATAACACTTTGTTTTGAGATAGTCACAATAGCTTTGTAATGTATTCTACCCTACAATACTAATATGTATTATCAATCTTCACTCCATTTTAATATAATTTTTGTCAGGAAATGTCCTTGTTTTTTTAATTAAAAAATTAATACAAAAACAAAAAACTGAAAGAGACTATTACCATGTGGCATTTCTAATAATCTGAAGATACAAAGTAAAAATCTTAAATCTATTTTTTAATTTTAACTTTTCTGGACAGATTTACTGGTGTGCTCTGGCTACTTTATACCATTCTAGAGCACCACAAAAGAGCCAAACTGTGTTTTCTGCTGCCTGGTTTTTCTAGAGCAGTACAAAACAGACAGGGTGTACACCACACTTCCCACTCCGCCCCTTGTCCTCCAAATTTCCACTGCTTCTTGCACTTCCCTATATCCTGCTACACATATACCCCGAAATCCCCCTCCTACCTCTGCTCTCTGTTAGGTAAAAACGTTCAATAGGTTACATTTGAAAAGAAATATTTAGGATGCAGTCTCATTTTTGCTGTTATTGTTTTAAACTGAAAGTTCATCCTTCAGCAGAGGTTTGTAAATACAATCTCTTTCAAAGAAATAAAGAAGTCCTCTTTCAAAAGGCCCACCACTAAGGAGCAGGTGAATGGACAAAATGGTCATATTTGCTAAAAGCAGGTCATAGCCTTAGTCCCATTGAGAAAACCAGGAAATAGCAGCTATTTTGAAAAAGGGCAGTTCTTTATAGAAGTCTCTGTGATAGAATTATTATTTTTCCCTGCTGTAGCAGTAATTTTCAGTAATGAGAAAAAATGGGACTAAATGTCCATTAATCAGAAAAAAACTCACAATGCTTTCAATATAGCCTAGGCTCAAGATTTCAGCGAGTTTAATTATAGGGGAAGTTTGAACAATTTGTGTTATTCTGTTATAAAGATCATTAAAGACAAAATAAAGTGTGATGCCAGGTGTTACATTTGAGGAGAATATGCTTATTTTTCATACAAAGAGGTTGAATTTACTTTAAGGGCAATATTTATCTCACCTTAGCTATGGTGCTGCAACTGGAGCTTCCATAATATGTTGTTATGGTATGTAGTTCAAAATCCAACAATAAGCTTTCCACTGACACTGTTCTTTGTGTATAGGATATTTACACTTTGCATGCAACAATCTCTTCTTTAAAACCTAAGCAACTCATAGTGTTCATTTAGAATTTTACAACTGAAATTTGCTGTGAGAACCTTGGCTGTGCACCCTATACTATCAATTATATCTATTTCCAAGAAATAACCTATTGACTTAGGAGCTCAATTTGACTTTCATTATCACAATCAGTAAAATGTGTCAGTAGGCTAAGGAAAGCAAAATAATGGGAAAAATCTGTGGATACAATATAATCAAAGAGATTTCTGAAATCAAGATGTCGCTGGGGGCATGATTTAAAAGCAGTTTAAATCAGTAGTGATACCAATCTCTACATAAATACCCCCCCAAACCGATGCTGAACAAAGTGTCTACAAATAAATCACTTCAACAATTACCTTATCTTCATCTGAAAATGGGTACATTGCCTACTGTACCTTTTGTTTGTCTGTAATTTTGCCATGGTCTGCAATTCATCACCTATTTCAGATCTGAAGCAGATTGTGAGGACTTTGGTAAACTGACTAAAACAAGTCCAGGTTGATGGCTTAAGAAAAAGTTAATGCTTTTTGAGTTGCTTTAAATGTAATGACAAAAATGTGCAATATTATTTATAAAAGTTTGCATTATTTATTCTTTTACTTGCAGCCTGTATGTTATGACTTTTTTAAAACTGCTGGTGACTTACCTAACAGACAAAGTTTGAACAATACTGTATCAATTTTCTAAAGATAACTTAGCTAATAAAATAATTGATAGCAATCTATAATCCATTTTCCAAGCAAAACAAATGTATAAATTTATGAAGAAGAGAATAATCTTAACAATTTTATAATAGAGTACTTTTTATATATGTAATATTATGCAGAAGCAGCATCAGAAGACCTGCAATGTATGACAGAAGGACAAACAATAATATCTCAGGCTCCTACGTCAGCCAAATCTGGCTGGGTTTTCACCAGGAAAGCAAAAGGCATTGTTTTGGCCCAGGGTAACACCTTGCCAAATTTCAGGTCCCTGCACCAAAGCATAAAAGTACTAGAGCTTCTCAACAAAACAGTTATAAGAATCTTTACATTGGTAAAACAATGTATTATTCCATAATGTCTTTGTCAGAAATAGCTGTTTAAACTTTCAAAAATATCTTCAGCCTCAGGGAGAACTTGCATAGAAAATTTCAGCCCAAATGGGGTAAAGTTTGGCAAGCTTACAAGCAACTGAAAGCAGGGCCTTGTAATAAAAAATGTTAGGAAATCTGAATTACAGATATTGCTGCCAGCTCTGCAGATATGCCTTTACTACACACATTTGCACTCTGGACCAAATTCTACTCTCATTTACACCATTGTAAATCTGGAGTAACTTCATTGACTTAACACATTTACTCAGAATTTATGCCAATTAAATTGAAAGCAGAAATTGGTTTTCTCAATATGTTTTAAGTACAGTTAAGCTTTTTGGGATAGGTATTGTCATTTATAATATGATTGGTCTGTGCCTAGCACAGTGGGGACCTATTCAGTTGTGGCCTTTAGGCACAACTTCAATATATGTGTTAATAATAATAATAGGTGTTACAGAAATGTAAGCTATTATATTCTCCTTAGTGTGTGGTGAACTGAACCTCGTATTTGGAAAGAATTTGTGCTTTATGGCTTTTTGCTATCAGGAACTACTAATTTACAGGATACTTTGAAGTTCCAATTTAAAGATAAGCTTCTTTACTGTTTAGTGGAATGAATAATTTTACATTTGTAAAAAATATACATGTTCCCATGACTGCTACTAAAATCCAATGATGGAATAAGTGTCTGATGACTGGACATGATATTTTGTAGAGAAGAGAATGATTGTAATCTCTGGCAAATGGACACTAACAGTGTTTTAGAGCATTTTTCCTTCTTCACTGTGGTCTCATGGGTTTAAAGATATAAATAGAGGTAAATTGCTTCTTGTCATTGGCTAGGGTGGATGCTTCCAAAATAAACCTAGACTGCTGATTAGAATAAGAATCCTATCATTTTCTATTACTCCTTTTTTGGTAGAATGTGAAGGTCTCCATATTTTTATTAGCTAACTGTAAATTCTATTTTTATGACCCCAACAATGAAATTATTTAACATGATTTACCAATACTTCCAAACTCAGCACACATTGAATGAAGTCATCAGCAAGGATTAATAAACTATGACAGCTCCCCAAAAGTTTTCATTCTCTTTATTTAAACATCAGATTGTAAGTCAAAATGTAGTGTAATCTTTTTGCAACTAGCCCAGCTGACATGGCAGGAGTTAGAACTGAGGAGAGATGACAGTGGTCATTGTTAGCCTAAATCCAGTCTGGAACAGTAAATTTTAGACACTGATCTACAAATGTAGCTTTGACAAATACACTAATTCCCAGAGAGTTATCAGAATGGTTTTATACAATTATTCTTGTCAGTTTGAACAAACCTGTGTAAAGTGCATTGTATATTACCTTGCAAATGGATGTATGAAACTCAAGTTATTTCAGGTCTGTTTCTCTCTGTATTCAGTAAATTGATTTATTTTAAAATATTTCTATTTCCACTTTCTGCTTATGGTTCTGAATGGACTACACATTTTCAGCCATAAAATTTTCCATGGAAAAAAATTAACAGAGCTCTTTACTAACCACACAAAATGTTAGATTTTTTATTAAAAATATCCATGTGCAGACAGACAGACAGACACACACACACACACACACACACACACAGCCTTTGTAGATCTGAGATAGAAAAGAATAAATCTCTGTGTATCCCCATTGAAACAATTACTTTCTGCAGATATCACCGTTAACACTTATCATCTGAAAGTTTATCAGCTCTTATGGAAAAGTCCTTTAAAACTGAGTAGTTATGAAAACAACAGGGTTTTACAGAAATAACTCTAAAAGCCAAAACAGCTGTCAGTGGTAAATGGGGGACCATAAAGAAGCCTTTTACTATGACAGCTTTTTTCTACATGCCTGAGTGTTTTGGCTTATTGCTGGAAAAATAAAGTTTTTTTTTATCTTCAAACAAAATAAAAACTTTCAGTCTCCAGATATATGTCATGGCTCATTCATGAAAACATGGTGAGCCCAGAGTTAAAATAATCCATTATGGAAGAGTACTATATAATTTAATAAAGATTAAATCAATTGGGGTTTTATGGAAATTTATTTGTAAACCTATAGAATTTGATACAGGATAATACCCTTTCTACATATTTTTCAAGCCAACCTATAAAATTCTAGAACAAGGATAAAATTCTTATTAAATTATAGATACTGGTGTAAAAAAAAGGTATTTTCTATCAAATTATTTAGGACTTTTCCACTAGGGAGGAGTTCATTATGCAAATACATTCTGAATTAGTGCATGTCATCTAAGCATCAAAGAGTAAGCACTTTCAGTTTTTCATTTTTGCAGTGTTTATACTTCTAAAACAATAAATCATTTGAACTCACCCCTTTCTCAATGCTCCCTGTCTGGCAAAGAGTACCCTCAGCTGCTGGAATGCTGTTAGTAACACAGCGGTTACTTTTGCTGAGGCACCAGAGCTCTCTACACACTTCCTAGGAAAGAAGGCAGAAGCAAGTTGATCAGAATAACAATCTAAAATTATTTCCAGTCCTCCTACAAAAGTGTGTATGCGCACACACACATGGTTTGTTTTGAATAGAGATAATAAGAATGGGTAGAATTTTTATATATGTATTTTAAAAGAGTTTGGAAACTATTTTGGAGCATTTTCAAAGCCACTATACTTTGCCTAGAATATTCTGCCAACAAAATCTGGCAGTATCAACAGTAGATTACAAAAATGTGTCTTCCATGTTTCCATGGAAGTGATGTTCTGTCATAAGCAGAACCTGCTGCTTAATGCTAATACTGTATTTGATGTCTTTTTAAAAGAAGTCCTACTGTCTGCTGATGTATCCCCATTAGCTTACCTATCCACCCCAAATATCCACTTGTAGAATGATAACTTTACTTCTGAAATATAAAAAAGCAATATTGTATTTTATTCCCATTATTTTAAACCATGCAGGTTCTGAGCTCAGGCTACTGTTAACTAAAATGATGTATGTAAATTTTGTAATAATTGAATAATATACTAAATTAAAGATTTCTTTTAGACTTCCCAAATTAATAAATGAGATTTTCATAGATAATTTATATCATCATGCCCCAAACTATTGATGGTATCAAATAAATCAATATAGTTTTTCTTCTAAAATACTTTATCTTTGACTTTTGCACTTGAAATTCTATGCATTTTAATTAGCCCAGATTTGTGGACCATCTGGGTACGCTGCAAAAGCCATCCATTTATATGGCTTCTGAGAAAGGTTGAAGGCTTGGGGTTTCGGGGCTTTGGGGCCTGACCCAAACACCTCTGAAGTCTTTAGGAGTCTTTCTTTTCACTTCAATGGCTTTTGGATCATGTTCTTTATGTGTAGTGGAATGGGGCATATTTTGCTTTTGTATTTATTGATTTGTATAGTAATTTTTGTGTTACACTGGGAGGTGATATCTTTATGTGGATGGGAATCTAATTATTGTCGGGGTGTCTAGACTTTATTTATAGGTGGGGCTTTTTATTGTTAAACCCAAAGAAATAAAAATTTTAAATTTAAAATGCAAAGATAAATAATCAGAGAGATGTTTTTAATGATCCAATGCAATTTTTATTTCTATTATAACTCTTTTAATGGTGGTTTAACATAATATCCTAATAGTATTTTATATGCAGACAAACACATATACGAAGAATTAAAGGAAAAGGCAATGCCAATAAGTCAAAGATATCAGTCAGCTCTCCCCTCAAAATTCACTGTTTCGCTGAAGAAATGACTATCAGGCCTCATTATGTTCCCTCTTTTAGAAAAGTTTAGATTTAAAAGAAGTGAAAATTTCCATTCTGAAGCACTTTTATCTTACCTTTCACATTTTATAATGATATTTTTACAAATACAGTGTACTTTTATAATTAGGTTCTCTGTCTTCCACTTCTAGATTAAGGCTGCATCTTATATGCACCTGGCTTGTAAAAACTATTAAACTTTGCTGCAAGATTCAGTTTTCTTCCATTATTCTACATACTGAAATATTACTGTACATATTTATTTATTGGTAGCTATAGTAATGATCCTGTACTATACGCTTCCACTGAATATTAGTAACTTAGAATCCAATCTTGCAGGCCACCCTGTATGCAAAACTTCCACTGAAGTAATTAAAATTAGTGAGAGATGTGCACAGAGAATGTTTGCAGGATTGGGCCCCTGGTGTTCTTAGCTTCAATGTTGGTACAAATATGGAATATTAAAGGAACGATTTTCTAAAATACATTGCAATAGAATGGACCTAGCTGGCTGGGGAATAAGTACTGAGGGTATCAGGGCTTTGTTACTTTCTAGAGCTTCTGTCCCATTTTTAACTATATGGTCTGCACCCTGTGTGCACCCAGTTTAATTTTAAAACAGTTGAAAGTTCAATTTTCTGTTGACCTTTAGAGCTCTATTGAAGTTGATGCGATTACTCAGAAAATCTGATTATTTCAGTGACTCCTTTTAGGAAAGATGTTGCCATGTGCAAAAGCAATCCAGGATTTTTTATGATGACTGATGGGAAAACTGCCTTCATTTTCAAATTTAGGATTTTCCCCCCACTGAAGTATTGAAAACACTTATTTGGATAATCTCATATTGAGAAAGACTCCTGCCTTTGCAGCACCTGGACTGCTCATGTGGCAACAGTCTCATATATAAAGAACACATTGTCAGATGCTTATATTGCTTAAAAGATCATGAAGCGGAGGGAAAGCAAAGAAGACAAGCCAAAAAAGTAACACCTTGAAAAATCTATTTCATGGATTTATTAATTTTACTTTGATTAAACTCTGTTTCAAAATTCATATCAAACCATAAACATATGCCTTTAACCAGGACTCCTGACTCCAATCCATTTTAGAAAGGATTCCAAATGGAACATCTGAAATTTTTTTGTTTCAGCTTTCAGATAAGGTATGGGGATCTCATGTCCCATTTCATTATCTTTTGGCTCATGTGCCAAAACATGTGGCTTAGACACCTTTTTATATTGATGCAAATGTCAAAGAGATCTCACCTCATTTGTGATCATCCTGCACGTAACCTCACTACTTATGTTCGCACCTAAGCAACTTTAATGTTTAAATTAATAGTTGGGCTCAGGTTGCAAAGTCTGGATCAGGATTTTAAACAGCCCAAAGTTTTTGTGGTTTTGGATACAGAGTTTTGATTCCATTCATAAAGACAGAAGCCATTTGCAAAAGTCAGATATAGATCCTGGTTTGGATTTTAAACACCTTTAAATTCCAGGATCATCTGAATGATTATCATAACTCTAGACTACCTAACAGCCTAGCTGCTAGTACGATGAATTTCAGCACAGACTACAGTTTTCAAAGTTGAACTTTAATTTCAAATATCAATATCTATAGTTTCCCTCTGTTGAGACTGATGTCTGGATTTTACTATTAAGGGACAAATGATCATTAGAACAAACATTTCATCCATCCAATGTCAGAGTAGCAGTATCAAAGTGAAGAGTTATTAAACGTTAAACATTTCTTGACAATTATGGGACAGATTCTCTGCTGCACCCGGGCTACTTTGTGGCATCTGAGCAGCACAAAGTTACTGTAGCACACAGATGAATCTTACCCTATAGTGTGTAACTACAAATAAATAACTTGGTAGGAAACGCAGAAGACCTGAGTTCCATTCAGAGCTCAGCCATTGGGTGATCTTGTGCAAGTCCTTTCACTTCTGTTTCCCTATTTGTAAGATGGGGATAATGATGCTTACCTCTTTTGTAAAGCACTTAGTGATCTACTAATGCAAAGTGCTGTATAAGAGCTAAGTAATATTATGAGCTTTCAGTCTTTACTCAGAATTAGCTTCAGTGGGAGTTTGCCTCAGTAAAAACTGCAGGATTGGTACATAAGGAATGACATAAAGAAATAAGTAAAACTATCAAGGGATTTTCCATACAAGTTTTTAAGCAGTACTCCCCATATAAATAATAAGGGAGTTCTACTTAAAAAATTATATCATATCACTCCACATGTATATAATATTTTTATTTGTGGAAAATCATGGAACGTACTAAGGCCTTACTGACCACAACAACACAATTTATCATTCTATGTAGAGAATTTAAAAAAATAAAAACATATTCTGTAGATTCTTTTACATATTATAACAAATATGAAAAAGTTTGTTTTCCCCTAATATGCTAATTTAAAAGAATAAAAGTTGAAATATAGATATCTGTAACATAACTCTATTGAATTAAATTGGAATTACACTAGGGATAAATTTGACTCAGTGTGTTCTTTATTTTCAACTAATTTTGGAAAAATTAGAAAGAAAGGCTTTAAAAGAATTATTATGATGCAAAAGCTTTCTGCCCTCCAGGGCAGCCCCAAAACTAGCACTAACTTTAATCCTTGATTATGGATTTGAGACACTCTCCTTATTACCATTATCCTATCAGTAACATCTCTAAACAGCTGTTTCCAATAAGCCAGTCTGAAAACCATGGGAGAGCACTGCCCTGGAAAGGTCAGGACTAGAGCCACTATTAAAAAGGATACTGATGTTTTATCACACAAAACAAACAAACAAACAAAATCTACATAAGGTGACCTGATAGCCCCACTCCTTTTAGGACATCAAATGAGGATAGTATATCCTTTCCCTGACTTCAAACAGATCTTAATCCTGTTGTATAAAAAGGATCATGGTAAAAGAAGGAAACAATCTGAAAGCTAATCAGTGAGCTCAAAGTCAGTGACTGGATTTCTGGATGTAATACCTATTAATTTGTAAAGAAAACAATGGAAAGTGTTTTAAAAATCCAGGAAACATAAACTGAAGCTGAGGCCTTTCATAAGATTAAGACAAGATAGATGACAACCTGTAACGGTGTATCTTAGGACTCCATGACTTCAGTTTGGAATTCGGATGGTTGTATTTGCAGTAAATTAAACAAAGCTGAACCCATCTAGAGAAAAAAAACAGCAAATCAAATTATCTTCCTTTGCCTACATGCTATAAATGATGGAGCCTCTTTCTGTATGTCATGCAGAGTTACATACAGGCATTTTTAAATTATGTAACAGATAAGCATCCTACATATTAATATTAATAATGATAAAATGATAATAACAATACAGCACAATGAAAACTCAATAATATGAGAAAGATCAACTTGCTGTGCTGTTTCCAAAATCTAGACTCAAATGAAAGCCTCAACTAAAATTCATGAAAGAATTTGGCTTTTTTCAAACCCAAAATATTCAGAAAAATAAGATGGGAAACACACTGACTAGAAACATGAATTAATGATAAAATTGAGATTTGATTTTCTTTAATAAAATTTTAAAATCTTAAAAATTGGAACTTTACATTCTTTCAGAATGTATTGATCCATAATATGCTGCACCCTTTGATGAGCATTTGTTAAAATAGAGCATTAAAATAATTTTCCTGAATTCTGACATAATTGAGATCTACAAAAATTTCTGCCTGGTTTATTTCCACCCTCACAACAAAAAATATTATTCATAACATGTTAAGAATTATGAGGGTGATTACGAATCATGGGTGAACCTCAGACAGTTCAGAGGTTTTGCTCAGTTCAGATAAGCACCCAAAAGTTAATATATTTAATGCTCCATTTCCATAAATGCTCATTAAGCAGTGCAGCATGTTATGAATCAAAACATGCTGAAGGAATGTGAAGTGTCATTCTTAAACTTAGACGATCTGTACATATTATGTTACCATCTTATTTGACTAAGTATTGGGTGCTTATCTGAACTTTTCCAAAACTACAGCGGTTCCACTCAGTAAGTCAGCCTGAAACAAACCCACACAGCTTTTCCTATCTCTGTCCCAACCACCTTCCAGCCTCTGAACTGTCATTTATGGCTCCTAATCCATCTTGTAATTTACCATCCTTCTGTGACCCCCATTTGGTCACTGGCTCTCCTTCCTCCATTTAAAATTGAACTAACGGGCCTACATGCCTCGGTGGTATGCCTACATTTAATTTTTGTGTGCTCTGGTGTTCATCTTTAAAGGTAGGGAGAGATGAACACAGGAGTGCTTTGGTGGGGAAAGTGGGAGTTGAGTCAGGATGGTGGTTGATGTTGCCTTTGTGGGAGTCTGTAAGGCAAAGGATGGAAAAGGATGAAAAACTCACGAAGTATTAGAAAGAGACAAGTCTATGGTCCTCCTTAACAGAACCCATGCTAATCTTAAAAAAGATGCAAGTACTGTTCAAGAACAAAGCAGTAGTTCAAACTGGTTTTTACTTAGGGGAATGACCATGAAAGTACTTCTGAGGCAAAACTCTGACAGACTTCAATAATTTTGAATTAGAAAGACCTGCATGATTGGACCCTTAGTGACAACAGATTTTGCACTTGATCGCCAAGATACTCTCACTTTAAAGAATAATAGACATTAGAGAGCCTATAATGATAAAGCATAATGTTAAAAGCTCAGATCCTCTCTCAGCCTACAAAAAGTTTTAGCACACATTTATAAACTAGATACAAAAAGGTATAAATCAGTGCCTAATTGAACTATTTAGGCTCTTCTGACAAACACAAACATTAAAATACAATGTGACTTCGGTGTGATATGAATCAAGTGGAAAAAGAAGGTCACAGTACAGTGAGTTAGGAGGGATTAGATAGGAATTTATGAAAACATAATTCACACTATATCTCATAATATATGAGGGAACGAAGAAAAGGTGGAAACTGTCAGTTATTCAGGTGAAGACCCCCAGTTGATTTTTCTTTTTTCTTTTTGTAAAAGCATCTCTCAGACTCTGCTCTCACTTCCTCACATTTATTTCCATCATCACAAAGGCCCGAAGTTAGGCTAACAGCATATCTCATCAACATCACTTAGCTGGAGTAGGTTCTTGTGTACAACAAGGAACACTTCATTCACCGCAAGTGGTAGGTCATGCTACTTCTGCAGCATTGATTATTTCTATATATATAAAACATGCATTAGTATGTCAAAATACAAGTGTGACAATACATTACTTTTATGCCCTCTGAATATTTAAAACTAGAGCACCTCACTACAATGTCTACTATAACTTCAATCCTTTTGCAGTTTTATTTTCCACTGAAAGAAGTACTGTAGAACCGGAAATAATTGCTGCCCATTCATTCTTCTCCATTATTTTTTTCTGGATTTGAAAAGTATGAAAATTAATTGGCCATTTTCTTTTCAGTTAAGATATTCTGACAGTGTATGCTGAGACCAGCTGCAAGAGGCTTTAAGCTCTGTTCCTAAAATTCAGACAAGCCACATATAGTCCTTAACTTTCCCTGGCACTGTAATCTACTCAAGGAAGTATAAACCTGGGCGGTAGAAGGCAGAGATTTGGGTCCTCAGGGAGGCTGCAGCAGTGAAGGTATGAATATCAGTGCCACTTGATTGATGCATTAAAGTTTCCAGTAACTTTCCATTGATGGCAATCAGGTTCATGGGCACTCCCACTGCCTCATAACAGGCTTCCCAAGAACAGCAGAGGCACAGCTAGTCCAGCCACTGCTGGGAAATCTATTTGGTAGGAAACATGAGTGTTCTCCAGTGCCAATGTGATGTGTGTTTGCCCATCTTAGGTAGGCTGTTAAAAGTAGAGGAGCACTCCCTGGTGTGAGAATGTGTGCTGAGGCTGCCCATTTTGAGGCAATGTGAGTGCTTCCTATTGCAGATTGCATGACTTGAACTTCATTTGCACTCAGATTAAGGTTGCCAGGTGTCCAGTTTTCGACCGGAATGTCCGGTCGAAAAGGGACCCTGGTGGCTCCAGTCAGCAGCCATTAAAAGTCCGGTTGACGGGGTTGGCAGGCTCCCTACCTGGCTCTGCATGGCTCCAGGAAGCAGTGATGTGTCCCTCTGGCTCCTAGGTGAAGGGACATCCAGGGGCACTCTGTGTGCTGTCCCCACCCTGTGCACCAGCTCTGCAGCTCTTATTGGCTGCGAACTTGGGGCGGCGCCTGTAGGTGGAGGTGGCGCACACCATCGCCTGTCCGCACCTCTGCCTAGGAGTCGAGGGACATACCGGCCGCTTCTGGGGAGCCCCCCGAGGTAAGCATCTCCAGAAGCCCACTCTCCATACCCCCTCCTGCATCCCTACCCCCTGTCCCAGCTCTGAACCCCCTCCTGCACCCAAACACCCTCCCGGAGCCTTCACCCCAATCCCCTGCCCTAGGCTGGAGCCCCCTTCTGCACCCTGAACCCCTCATTTCTGGCCCCAGCCTGGAACCCACACCCCCTGCCCAGAGCCCATACCCCCTCCCAAACCCCAACTCCCTGACTCATCCTGGAGCCCCCTGCCACACTCTAAACCCCTTGGCTTCCCCCAAGCCCAGAGCCCCCTCCTGTACCCCAAAACCTCATCCCTGGCCCCACCCCAGAGCCCACACCCCAACTCCCTGCCCCATCCCAGAGCCCCCTCCCACACTCTGAACCTTCATTTCTGGCCCCACCCTGGAGACTGCACCCCCCAGCCAGAGACCTCACCCACTCCTGCACCCCAAACCCCTGCCTCAGCCTGGTGAAAAAGAGCGAGTGAATGAGGGAGGGGGAGAGCGAGTGACAGAGGAGGGGGAATGGAGAGAGCGGGGGCGGGGCCTCTGAGAAGGGGCAGGAGGCAGGGCAAGGGTGTTTGGTTTTGTGCGATTAGAAAGTTGGCAATCCTAACTCAGATAGCACAAACAAAATGCAAATAAGAACTCTGACATTTGAGTTTACTGGTATCGTAGCTGACAATTTGACTGGAGAGCTTGATTACTCACATCAGACCATGACCAACAAGAGAAATATCAGTCCCTGCTAACGTACGTTACTTGATGTATTCTATTCTTAGATGTGCACAGATGGCTCCCCCAGTAGAAGCAGGCATTGGCACATGAAACAAAGTTTGGCCCCTTATGTATCTGTATTCCATTAAAGGTACAGCAGCAAAGGAGGCAATTAGTGTACTAAAGAATGGCTAAGCACTATCCATAAGTCCACATTAGCAGTCAACATCTTCACAGATAAAATGCTCTACAACAAAGTCAACCATATGCATAAAGTGTTAACCTCTATAAAAATGTCTGAGGTTATAGCCATTGCCCTAAGAATCTGTGGCCCAGTACTATGACTTGATGCAAACCAGTAATAAAGCTATGCATTACTTTGAACCACAAAAACCATAGTTAAAGTCATGTATATTTCAAGTATTATTTAAACAAATAAAACAAGAAAATTCGAAGACAAAGCTGAGATTCCTTCCTGAATTAACCCAGAGCCAGACTTTGACCAGTCATTGTGCAGGTGCTCAAGGGTTTGGGGAGACAAGGCAAGGAGCCTTCCCCTCTTTCTTGCCCTGATGCAGAGGCCAGTGACAAATGTCCCCGTTGCATTTGCTCAAAGACAAAGAGATCTTGCACCACCAGTGGCACTAGCACTCAAAGAGAATGGGGAAGTCTGGGGCCATGGCTGGCCATCACAGAGAGCAATACACACTACATCAACTTAAAAGGTGCAGCAGCATCCATGTTCCACAGGAATGCCAGGGAACCACAGTGCCAAAATACCCCAGAAAACTCCTCTGCACTGCACTTAATAAGGGACAGTGCCTTTAAGGCATGTACTGACATCAGGAAGAGCTGTACACATGTATCTTATGGCAGAATTTGGCCCAATGAAAGTCATGAGGCTAAAATTCCAGACAACTCTGAAAATGTAATCTACACAGAAAATTCACATTTTACATACATTGGGGCAAGTCTTCCTCTCAGTTTACATAGGTATAAATTTAGAGTAACTCCACTGGGATCTCATATTTGCCTTTGGTAATTCCTTGGTACCCTGTGGATGTGTCTTCATTATAGATCAGCATGAGAGGAGCTCCAAAGGGCTTCTTGAGTGTAAGGGCCTCAGGAGGTAGGCAACATCATGTGTCATTGTCCTCTTATGATTCCAAGATTATCCTAGCAGATATCTAAGAAGGAATTAATATTCCTCAAAGTAGCATTATCTCCCTGCGTGGGGTTTTCAAAAGTGCTCTCGAACTAACTCTATGGAGTTTTGCCACTGGCTTCAATGGGAGAAGTGTTAGACCAATATTGAATATTTTTGGAGAAAAAAAAAACTCTAGGTGCAGCTACTACAAGACAACCAGAGGGAGACCCAGCTAATGGCAGCCAGGCTCCTGCTGAAACCGTGTTGTCAGTAGGAAGAAGGACAACTGAGGAGAGAGGATATTTTGTTTAGTAGTAGTAGTAATCATAAGCGTGTAATCACCACCACTACTAGCCAGAGTGACTCATCACAGTCAAGGCCCCCTTGTATTACATTTCATACAAACACAGAGATAGATAGTGACACTGAAGCACCCACAATCTGAGGTAAATACTTGTGCATGTACTTAAATTAAGCGTGAGTCATAAATGGGACTCCTCAGGTGTTTAAAGTTAAGAATGTGCATAAGTGTTTGCAGGATTAGGAACTACTTTGAGACCAGAAGTAACAAGTAAATGTAATAAGCACATAGAGAGAATGGGGAGGGAAACAGTGATAGAAATCACTTATAAAGGCTAACTATGAATACAACTAGATGGTTTTCAGTCAATTTTTTTTTCTAAATAATAAGGAAGGTATAAGCCTAGAATTTTCAAAGGCACAAAGGAAAGTTAGATGCCCAACACTGATCAAAAATCAGTGGGAGTTGGGCCCTTAATTCCCTTAAGCCCCTTTGAAAATCCCAGCCTAAATATATAAAACAGAACTGCTACTCAGCCTCCTGGGTCATCAGTAATCTCTCCAGAGTCCAGGGAGATTACTGATTAACCCAGGAAGCTGAATAGCACATACCGCCTCCTCAGCTGCTCCGGGACCTGCATGGGGCATAATAAAGCAAAACTTCCCCCGCCAAACTCCGCAACCAGGCATCCGGTGGCAGAGGCAGCCTCCCTGGCCTATTATACCCGCTGCCCATGAGGACAAGCCTCAGAAAATTGCAGAAAAATAATAATGGACCTTATTATTTGTGGTAAAAAGTTCCATTATTACTTTTCCATGATTTTCCGTTGTCAGCTACCTGCGGCTGAGAGCGGCGGCTCCCACTGTCGGCCACCTGGGACTGAGAGTGGGGGCTCCTGCTTTCAGCCCCAGAGCGGCCAGGGTTCACACTGTCAGCACAGCACATAGCAGGGGCTCCCGCTATCAAAATTACAGTGGAAGCCTAATATTGTGGGATCTGCAATTTCTGCAATATCACAAATTAAGTAGGGCCTTAAATAAATCTAAATAGTTCCTAATGGCTGTCTACCTAGATATGACAGGGAAGTTTTTAAGGGGAATCTTGAAGTTTTCTTCCCTTTCTGACTCATTTCTGACTGTGAGCATCTTTACTGAAGGATGAGATCTGGGCTGTAGTACTATCTGAGATTTTGACTGCTGAGGAGGTCACAACCCCATTGGGACAGGTACATTTAATTAACAATAAACAAATTCTGCTTTCATTTATGCAGATCTATTGAAGACATTTTTTTTTTAGCTTTTAAGATAATGGAATTTGTATAGATGTAAATGATAGCAGAATCTTTCCCACAGGCTTTAATATTGCAGTGTCTGTCAATACATGTCCAGGATAGATTACACCTATAAATAACTTCCTACTTAATTTGCAATATTGCGGAAATTGCAGATCCCGCAATATTAGTCTTCCACCACAAATTTGACAGTGGGAGGCCTGGGTGGCTGACAGTGGGAGCCCCTGCTCTCAGCCCCAGGCAGACAACAGTGGAAAATTGCAAAAAAAGTAATAATAGATCTTATTACTGCAAATAATAAGGTCCATTACTTTTCTGTGATTTTCCATGGCTTGTCCACAATTCAGCAGTTTTTGGACAGTCATTCCACAATTTAAGTAGGGCCTTACCTACAAAGCATAAAATTTTCCCATTGCAACTTGGGAAATTTTGAAGTTTTTCAAAAAAACTAAAGTTTCCTGCCCTGGAACACCCAAAAGACCAGTGGTTGGAGCACTGACCTCACTTATGGGAGATCCAGGTTCAAGTCCTTGCTCTACCTGATTTGGGCCAGGGACTTGAACATCAGCACCCTATCTACTAGGGTGTTGGCTTCTCCAGGGTATGTCTCCCACAAGCTCTTCTATTGGAACTGTTCCACTGAGAATAAATAGTTAAATAGTCATTGGAGCAGGGATTTGAACGTCAATCTCAAACATCCTAAGTGAGTGCCCTAACCATTGGCTATAGAGTCAGTGTGTCTCGCTCTCTCTGATCCCATGAATATTTAATTATTTATACAAAGTGGAACAGTTCCAACAGGAGACAGTGAGAGAGACTGACTCAGTAGCTCAGTGGTTAGCGCTCTGTCTTGGGATGCAGGAAAATAGCAGAGCAGGGACACAAGCCTGAGTCTCCCATAACCTAACTAAGTGCCTGAACCACTAAGCTATAGAGTCACTCTCACTGGACCAATTAATTAATTATATGAAGTGGAACAGCTACAACAGGACAACTTGAAAAAGACCCACCCTACAATAGCTTGGTGAACAGGACACTCACCTGAAGACTGAAGTTTTGGTCCTAGGTCTGTCACATCCCCAGTGAGCAACCTAACCTGTGGACTATTCTGGGGTGCGGGAATCTCTCTCTCATTTTGACCAGAAATTCCATCCTGGTTCTGAGAAACATTTCCTGATGAAAGCTTTGTCAAGACTGGTACATTCTTGTGAAAAGTTTTGGTTTCGACATACTGGTATTTTCTAATGAAAAACCATTTCACTACAAAATTCCCAAGCAGTTCTGTTTGAGAGGTTGACAGTCTCTCTTCCCATACCATACAGCCATAGCTGAGATCAGTGGAGTCAGTCAAGCTAGAGAAAGGGATCTGCTGTTAGAGCTCTGTAAAGTTTTCTTTACTTCAGAATTCATTCCTTTCTTGGCCACCAAGGTCCAAATTTGTTAACCTAATGGACACACTATAATGCCCGTCTTTTCCCACAAGCATTTTGACAGGGAGAGGACTGACTGTTGGAAGGATTATATTATGTCTACTGTGAATGAGCTTTTATTTTATTATGTCTACTAGTGCATATTTGTATATTATTTTATTGAACTGAGATGACCAAGCTATTACAATGATTTACTGTGAAAATTAAATTAAGCAGGGCACCCGAAGCATTGTTTATGTGCTTGTTTTTAAATGAAAATATATAAATAAATATTCAGCCTAGCTCTTCCTAGTATTTAGATCCAGAATTGAGTCCTGCAAACCCTTGCTCATGTGAGTAGCCCTTTTTCACGTGAATACTCCCAAACTGTTATCAAACTCCCAGAGAAGACATTCCTCTTTCCTCAAAGTCATCACTTGAAATATGTATCATTTACATGATAATAATTGCATTTTCAGATACATTATGGTTATTCTGGATAATGTTTTAAATGTACATTATTTCCCAGATAGGATGTACTAGGACTTTCAAAACAATCTGTTGTATAAATATATACAATTCTGAATCCTGTATTTAGATCCTCTTAAAAAATGATTTATTTTCCTTGAGACACTTTTTTAGAATTGTTGCTTGACTCACTGATGTGGTACATTACATCACATCAGTTCACAGCATTGGTGATGTCACACTAAGATTACTGGTTTGTTTTAAATAGTGTCTTAATTCTTCTAGGTTTTCAGCCTGTTTCGTAGCTACACAGGAGTCTTTCTTAACATAATACACAAAGAAAAAAATTAAGAAAAGAAAGCAGGAATCATAAACCCAAGATTACATAAATCTTCCTTATGTCTATTTCTTTTCATATTTAAGGGAAAGATATTGGTTTAAGAACAGAATACTACCATACAGTATGATAATCAACAACAATGATAATATAGGTTAGCAAAGAGACTATGAAAAAGTTAATATACATGTGCATTGGCCAGTTTTTGCACAAAATTAACTTTCCAGTTTGATTTAAAATGCAGTATACTTCAAAAGGGCATGGTCCCGAAAATGGTTTAAATGCCTGAAAATTTTCTTATTCTGAAAGTAGAGAGAGAGTGTGATGGGAATTTGAGAGAAGAAAAAAGGAGAGTGTGCCCTAGATGTACTGAGAGAAAACATGGCCCTGAAACCAGAAGGGGTAAGGAGTAAGAACTTAAAGAGAAACAATAAAGGCCAAAATTGCTTTGGTGGGGGATCAAGAATGGGAGACCCCCCAGCAAGATAAAATTATTAAATCCATTGCCCTATATGATCAGCCTAAAACCCATCCCAAGAATGATACTGATTTATCACCCAAAGGTTATTAAAAACAAACTCCCTCTGTATTTTAGCTCTATTAGAAGTGATTACTGCAAGTGCAATGATTACACTGTTTATTTGAATGATCTAAATATTTTAATTTTCTTTCATATATTATAAATGATTCATTTAAAACAGTACTATTGTAAACTACAAAATGAACTTTTTTAGCTTTATTCAGATTTAATCTTCACCTACTGAATCTATTTGATGACTATCATTGATGAAAGCATCATTGTAACAGATGTAATCTTGGGCTGCAAGATTTTCTTTAAAACAATATTTTAAAATACATTGCATAAACTGTTTAAAATAGTAGTGTGCAAATAGCTATTGCTATCCCTACTGGAAATTCAATTGAAATTTGGTAGGGGAGAATAAATCTTTCACTCTGCCATTCTTGTCAGAAGCTATTTTAGTATCCTTTTTGGCTATTTAGTTTCTCATTACTCTGTGTTCTTGCCCATTTATCTTTTTTTAGTAGGAGATTTGAGCAGTGTGTGAAACAACCTCAATGCCAGCAAATATGAATTGAAACAGATAGACCTGGCCAAAAAAAAAAAAAAAAAAACAAGTAGAAAATGACTGCAAAATGTAGCTTTAAATTAAAAAATGAAAGCCAGCACCACAAACTTCATATTTCAAGATTTGATACATTGTGGGCCTGATTCTGCTCCCCTGGAAGTCAATGGGAGTTTTTAAACTGACTTCAAAGGAAGCAGGACTGAGCCTAATGAGCCTAATTCGGCCTGCCTTACTTAAAGGACACTTATCCAACTCATTAATACCCACAGAGACAAGCTTTTGAGCTTACACAGAGCTCTTCTTCAGGTCAGGTTCTGTGTAAGCTCGAAAGCTTGTCTTTCTCACCAACAGAAGTTGGTCCAATAAAAGATAAAACCTCACCCACCTTGTCTCTCTAATATCCTGGGACTGACACAGCTACCACAACACTGCATACATTCATTATTACCCAAACATTTGGGAACACAGTATACACAAATGACTCAAGCAAAAGATGCAGCATAAGGATTAAAACCTCTTGCTCTTTATTTACACAGGCGGTATTGCATGGATTACTATAGGAAAACTGTAACTCAGTATTGCATCTAACTAAATTTTTTGTCATGAAGGAATATATACAAATGACTAAGCAGAACACTCAGCATAAGGATTAAGACTTCTTACCCCATATTTACATTGGCGGGATGTTGCTCCATACTGGAAGCGACACTGTTCATCAGCATCATACACCTGACCTGGGGCCACAGCAGGATAAAGAAAGTCACGCTTGGGAGGCTCATTATCAAGGCAAGTACCACGGCCTGAACTGTTCAACATAAAGGACCAAAGGAATTAGGAACTCTATTGACTGTTAATCACAGTTATGATATCATGTATTTAGTTCTTAGTTTTAACAGCATTGGGTGTGTGAAACAGATAAGGTTGCAAATAAACAAACAGTGAAATGGTACACCCATGGTGAAAAATTATAATTAGGAGGGAATTAAGAGATCAGAATAATTTCTCATGAGTTAATATTAATTAACAAAAATACTCATTTTAGACAATTAAATGGATTTAATGTTATCTTTAAAAAATTTTAAATAATTTCTGAGCCACACAAGACTGATTTTCATTTCTGTTCTAAGCCTATTTGTTCTCTTTGGAAACATAACCACCTCTAGTTGTAGAATTAAAAACAAAAAATGAAACCAATAAAAGAAATGTTGTGTAACCCTTCAGGACTAGGCACTAATCCTACAAACAGTGAAGCACTTGTGCAACCTTATGCATGTGAGAACTCCTCTGTCTTTTGTGGGAATATTCAATATACATTAAAAAGTTAAGTTGCCCCAGTTACATCACTATAGGGTGTGAAAAATCCACATTCCTGAGCAACATAGTTAAATTGACCTAACTCCAGTGCAGACAGCGATGTCAACAGAAGAATTCCTCCATCAACCTAGCTACCACTTCTTAGGGATATGGATTACCTATGCCAACAGGAGAACTCCTCCCATCGGCATAGATAGTGTCTACACTGAAGTGCTACAGCTGTGCTGCTGTATCAGTTCAAGTATAGAAAAGTCCCAAGTGTATAAAGATATGCTTAAGTGTTTGCAAGATTGGGTCCTTAATCTATATTCTTCCATCTGGGCAAAGAAATAGATACTGTGATAAAAATTGCCTATGATCTTTAAATATGCCAATAAAATTTCATGAATGACGAAATACCTGGAGCCAAAGGTCTCTGTTCTAATGTATTAGTAGTGTTTAGTCTGACAAATTTCACATTTCAGCGAGGGTCATCATTCTTGAAAAAGTTAATGTTTTCTTCTTTATAATCATTGTTGGGTTTTTTCAAAGTATGCCCATGTTCAAAAATAATATTTTAATGAAATGGAACAAATAACATAGAGAAAGCCAAAAGTCAGACAGAGTTCCTTTGTTAGAAAGCTTTATATTTTGCTAAATATGATTGTTCAGTTAGTGTGCATAAAATAGGAAATCTGCTTTTTACTTTAATTTCACATGTGAATATGTTAGAATTTTTAAAGAATCCCTATGCCAACATTTATTAAAAATTTCTAACATTCCTGTAAATTTTGCCAACACCTTTGTTTTGTTTTGGGTTTTTCCCCACTTGATTTTTTCCATACACCTTGCCAAAGGAAAATAATTTCACAAGTGAATGTTCTACAACTATTATTTTGCACATTTCAAATTTTCATTACTTTTTATTTGGAGATAAATAAGAGGAAAAACACCCTTTAATTATGCATTGTATTTTCTCAATTTTTAACCCTAATTAATTCGTATTTTCTAAATATTTCAACAAAACTACTGAAGGAAAAAACATTGATAATTAAAAAAGGTAAGTATCAATGAAGGCATCGATCATGTAAACACACGAGTAACTTTATGCAGTTAGTAATACCAATGAATTAAATGGATCTACTCACAAGTGTAAAAGTTATTAACATGCACAAACGTTTGCAGGATCAGGGCTCAAAACATTTCCCCCAATACATCTTCAAAACACCAAATGCAAAGGATTCAGAGATAATAACCAGAGTCCTTTCTTCTTTAGCCCAGTTGTTAGTGTAAATTTTTCTTTTCTTTTTTTAACACAGTAGCTGTTGATGAGCCTGATCTTACATTTCCTGTGCACCCAAATGTTTTATTGTTTGCACTGATCATTTTGGGTACGGAAAGAACACAGACCAGTATTTTAAATAGGCAGAAGTATCACCTACCGCCTGATTCTGCACTCCTTGTTCAGATAAACTTCAAATGGGAATTTTGCTTAAGTAAGCAGTGATGAATTGAGCATCTAGCATCTGCTCTAGCTACTATTGCAAACAATGAGGAAATTTCCACGGATTTCAGTGGTGCAGCACTTGATCTTTAAGTCCTGATGCTGCAAGCTGATGTGCATGGTCAGACCCCTGCAAAGCCCTATTGACTTCAATGGAGCTCTGTGTGTGCATAAGGGTCTACCTACTCAAATTAGTTTACAGGATCAGGCCTTAATCTATAAAACTACTTTTCTCCACCATCCTCCATGCACCCCTCCTCCAAAAAATCCTTAATTGCAAGGAGAATTATAGATCTTTCAGGTTAATTTCAAATCATCTAAGTTTAAGTCCCTCAAGAATATTCAGAAGCTTGCCTCCTCTTCTCTAATGACAGCAGCCTCATTATAATGAAGTCAAAATATATATAGTAACAAGAAAGCCAAGAGAATGATTAGAAAGCAGTCATTCACTTAAAGGGGCTAGATTACATCACCATTACCAAGACTGAATAATTTTGGTTTCTCTCTTTCATTCTGCTCCAGAACTGTTATTTCTTTCAAAGTACTTGGATGATTGACGCATTTTATAAACTTAGTATAGAAACCTGATACTCTGTATTTTATAAATTAAGAAAATTTGGAACAGGATTGCCATGAGCTATGAAAAATAGAACCATGCTACCAGGGACTCCCCTCTGACCGCTGAAGGTCCTGGGGAGGCTATGCAAAAACATAAATTAATACAGATTGAGGTTGTATTCAAATTTTCCAGAAAATTTCCAGGGGGCCAAGAGAGCTATATGTCTCCCTCTTGATCCTCCACCCTGACCATCTCTATCTCTATTACCCCCTCCAGCGCAGATGCCAGACAACAGAGAGGTCAAACAGGTTCTGAGGGAATGTTATGGAGGAACCTGGCCACACTTCTGCATGGAGATCCCCTCTCCAGGCACAAAAGTAGTAGGAGTGATTTGGGCCAATGATTAAAATCCAAACCAAACCACAGAAACATAGATGAGGATGAAGAAACTGACAAGGCCAATGCGAAGGACAAAGATGCCCCAATTCCCACAACCCTGAAATTGCAGTAAATTTATTGTGTGGGATATATCCTGTGCTATCTGTTTTTAACCAGTTATCCCATTTAGGTACCCCAGATAAAGCTGAAAAAAACTTCCACAGTACCCTTCACAGTGTTTGTGAAAGGGGAAGGGGAAAAATTATTTCTGTACCACAAATATGGTGAAAATTTTTAACCTGAGAATGTGATCCAGAATCACTATACAATTTATGACAGGTTTCAGAGTAGCAGCCGTGTTAGTCTGCATCCGCAAAAAGAAAAGGAGTACTTGTGGCACCTTACAGACTAACAAATTTATTTGAGCATAAGCTTTCGTGAGTTACAGCTCACTTCATCGGATGCATCCGATGAAGTGAGCTGAGGGTCACAGAAGCTTATGCTCAAATAAATTTGTTAGTCTCTAAGGTGCCACAAGTACTTCTTTTCTTTATACAATTTATGTATACACCTAGATGCTACAAGTGTTCCATCAACATCCCTTTTCTTAATGTTAGGTGGATTCCATAAGTGTATATCTGGGAGATTTTCTGAGCCTGAGTCTGATTGCACTGTATGACTATGTCTATACTGCAATTAAACATTTGTGGCTGGCCTGTGTCAGCTGATTCGGGCTCACAGGGCTCAGGCTACAGGCGCAAACATCTATACCACAATTAAACAGCCCATAAGTATGTAAGACAAGAGTATCTCTGATGAAATTAATGTAGCTACACCAGTGTAAAATTGGGATGAGATCAGAGTAAGGCACTCTGTGGCATATTTTTAACCTAAACATAGTTTTTAATTTTAATATTTCAGGAGAGTCTATAAATTCCTAATCCTGATAAGATTTAATATACACTACAAACGATATTGTAGCATCCTCGTCTCTGAACTTCACAGGCAGGGGTGGCCAACCTGTGGCTCTGGAGCCACATGCGGCTCTTCAAAAGTGAATATGTGGCTCCTTATATAGGCACCGACTCCGGGGCTGGAGCTACAGGTGCAAACTTTCCAACTTGCCGGGGGGTGCTCACTGCTCAACCCCTGGCTCTGCCACAGGCCCTGCCCCCACTCCATCCCTTCCTGCCCCTCCCCTAAGCCTGCTATGCCCTCGCGCCTCGCCCTCAGAGCTTCCTGCACACCATGAAACAGCTGATTGGGAGGTGCGGGGATGGAGGGGGAGGCACTGATCAGAGGGGCTGCCGGTAGGTGCTGGGAGCGGCGGGAGAGCTAATGGGGGGCTGCTGACATATTACTGTGGCTCTTTGGCAATGTACACTGGTAAATTCTGGCTCCTTCTCACGCTCAGGTTGGCCACCCCCGTTCACAGGCTTAAGCTCTCAAGTTTACCATCACAGCAAAGAGCTATTATAGCTTTGATCAATTTAATGGCACATGGGAAGCCCTACTTTAAAATGTATTCATCGCTATGGCTTTGTTTCTGCAATAGTAAAAACCACTGCAGCCCTGCGGATGCCATTGTAGTATGGGTCTGTTTGGGATAAAATGCTAAAAACCAGATGCAGCACATACTAGCCCCCTTTAGTACTCACATGACAATACTAATCCTCAGAAATCTCAGCAGCATACCTAAAACCCAACTGTGAGATGGCATGTCAACTCGACAGCTCCTCCCTCTGGCCAAATGTGGCACAGCCCCTGGTGCTCATGTAGCCCAACAGGAGAGTCAGTTCATTCTTAGTGCTCCAGAGTCTGAGGAGCTTCCTCCGCTGTCCCGTCCTTCAGGAGTTGGTAGGGGAACCCAGGCCCATCCACTCCACTGGGTTCCAGCTCAGGGCCCTCAAATTAAGTAAACAGAGTCAGAGGGTTGTCAATCTTGCCAGTTGCCTACCAATCTTGCCTACCTTCCCCTTGGGTCTCTGTAATCTCTCTAGTCTTCTGGTCAGATCATTCCCTTCCTGGGGCATTGTATTTGAGCAGCTTTCTGGTAGCTTGCAGACAGAAGCTCCTTCCTCCAGCCTGCTAACTCTGTTTAGGTGGCTGCCCCACCTTTCTGCTTCCCAGCCCTTTTATCCTCCCAGCTGTGGGGACTTCCTATCAGCAGTGGCTGGCAGTGTCTACTTTAACCCTTTAGTCGCTGGGGTAGCTTGGGGTACATACACCCAATGGCACCTACATATCAGCATTCAGTGCTGGAGGAAAGTCTGCTCTCAGACCAAGCAGCATATTAACATTGAAAATAGGTTTTAAACTTTACAAAATGGGCACATTTTTATAATACTTACCTATGTGGAAATCACTGCATCTATAGATATATTCAGTCATATTTTTACAGTATATTGATAATATACATATATGTATCTGTTGTAAAATGTAAACGTGAATAATCTCTTTTAGTTGAGTCTATTAAATATTTTCTTATTAACATATTGATAAATTATTGTATCTTGTATCAACTGTGTATCTTTTATATCAAGTTTACATATATCAATAACATATATAAATAACACATTTATATACACATATATAAAAATATGGGATCAATCCTGAATCCTTACTCTGTCCTTTTTCAGTCCGTACATTACCTGAGTAAGGCTTAGTAAAGACTAAGGCTATATCTACCCTTAAAACACTACAGCGGCACAGCAGCAGCAGTGCAGCTGCACCACTGTAATGCTTCCGTGTAGACACTAAGGGCACGTCTACACTTACCTCCAGAGAGATCGATCCAGCAGGGGTCGATTTATCGAGTCTAGTGAAGACATGATAAATCAACTGCCGAGCGCTCTCCTGTCAACTCCAGTACTCCACTGGCGTGAGAAGCGTAGGCGGAGTCGACGGGGAAGCGTCAGCAGTCGACCTACCGCAGTGAAGACACTGCGGTAAGTAGCTCTAAGTACGTCGACTTCAGCTACGCTACTTTCATAGCTGAAGTTGCATAACTTAGACCGACTTAGCTCGTGCCCCCCCCCCAGTGTAGACCAGGCCTTACTAGAGTGACGAGAGGGGTTCTCCCATCATCGTAGGTAATCCACCTCCCCATGAGGCACTAGCTAGGTTGACCAAAGAATTCTTCCATCAACTTAGTGCTGTCTACACTGGGGGTTAGGTTGACTTACCTACATCTCTCAGGGGGTGTGGATTTTTCACATCCTTGAGAGAAGTAACTGCCGATATAACTTTTCAGTGTAGTCCAGCCCTAACACACATCCTTACATATATTCATACATTTGCTTACCTTTACCCTCGTGACTAGTCTAATGGGATTACTCATGCATAAAGTTAAACACTTGCATAAATATTTGCAGAATCAGGGACTAAGTATGGTCTGCAGGATTTGGTCCAGTATGTTTAAATTCAAGATGGGCTTTAATTGGATCACTGAATCAAATTCTCCTGGAGCTTTGGGGAAGTTTAGATCTAGATATGAATTAGGACCATCTCTAGTATAAATACAGTAGTTTTGAAGATTATCCGTTTCATTTTGGATATAACATTCTCATGTCATCAATAAATTCTGCAATGCCACAGGCACAGCCCAGCTCTAGGTCACTGACAAACAAATTGAAAAACAATTATCATATTTCAGTTCCACTATGGATCTGATTCTAAAAACCCTCACCCATGACAGCAGTCCTTAGAGTGATTACTCCCATTTATTTTGAATGGGACTATAGTATTAACATGAATAAGGACTACTCACAGGAGTTAGGGTGTGCAGGATTGGGTCCTAAATGCTTTCTCCCAACTGTGACACACTTTCATTTTTTCCATTGAATTCCATTGAGCTGATTTGTTGTCCAGTTTATAAACCTGCATTCTAGTTGATCTTTATTGGCTCGGCAGTGCTAACAAGAGAAAATGGGTAGCAAAAACTTACTTTGGTCACCAAGGTAAGCAGTTAGGACTCTGAATATACACAGAGACTGAGTAAGAAGAAGCCATTTGTACAGACACTTTTCAGAGTACAACCATATTTAAAGTCTAAGACAAAAAGCATTATAGTCATTCTCTCTGTACATAATCTAGACTTCTGCACAAGAAAAAAAATAGGTCAGTCTGTTAAGATTTTTTTAGGGGGAGGAAGTAAAACCATGTTTGTTCCAGTTGCTAAATGTGTGCCTTAACCCATACTCACTCTCCAACTTCTATTTATTTTTTTTAGACTTTTACCTAGGACTGACATTATAGTAGATTACCTGGCCTACATTTGATCATGTCTCATGTCAAAGTCCCTCCCTTTGATTTTCAGTGGTTCTGTAGTAATGCTCAATTTTGCTTTCCTTAAATAGAATTCATAAATAATTTGCTATTTTCCCCAATGTTTTCAGCTACTATGTTGTCTATAAAGGGTCACGATGCAGGAAACTTTTTTTTTCTTTGATGTTTGGTTCAGGAGCAATATTAGGAAAAGTTTACTGTTCCCAAAAGCATTAGTACTGGACCACCGAAGTATTTGTGGCCTGGAAAGATTGTGAGATATTAGACTAGAAAGTATGGGATCAATCTGTTGCTAAATATTAACTTTATAAAAATTTTCAGTAGTCCACAAAATTTAAAATTAGTGGGCACTGGCCAATTCAGGATTTGATTAATTTTTATTTAAATGTTGTGGGACTGTTGAGAAGTTTTATAAAGTAAACATTCAACAACACAAGAAAATATTAAAAAATATATTAGGTGACTCATGCTTTAAAATCATCCTATTCTAATTACAATCTTGTGTTTTTTCCTTTACTTGAGTTCTGCTATAATTATAATGGTTAATCTCTTAAAACCTGGTAATGCTGGGAAATTATTGCTATATTCTGGTCAAAAGTTAGGATTTGTAGTTGCTCTGAGATGGTATAAATAATTGATTTGTGACCCCAAGGACTTTTAAATGGCACCAACTATAAACAGCTTGGAATTGAAGCAAAAAAAGAAGGAAAGAAGGCAAGATGGTAATTAGAAAGATGTGATTTTAAGGTCTGATGGCTTGTATTTCCAGGGTTCCCATTTTGTTATGAAATACATCATTCTTTTCCAGCCCTGGTGGTTCATAAGACATCAGACCTTAAGTCTGTCACTGGTTCCTCAGATAAGAGTGCTTTTTGGCATAGGGCCAGTATTCTACATACCAAACCATGAACCTCAGATGACTTAATTTCCAGTCCTTGATCTGTATTTAATTTGGGACTGACAGGTATTCTGATATAGATCTCCAGCATCTGAGGCATTTCAGCAGTAATATTCTATTCTATTCATGATCTTCTACTGCCTTCATTGTGAGGGTTGTTTTTGTATGTGTGTGTCAGCTGTGCTGTGTGTGTTTGTTAATGAAGGCCAGGCTAAAGAAGTGTACCTTACACTTGGCATGGAACTCAATTGAAATGAAGCTTTGAATGATTCATGAAAGCCCAGAAATTGTTGAACATACTTTTATTTTACTCAATATTCTCAGACAATTAAAAATGCATACAAACAGGCCTAATTCACTTTCAGCTGCCCTCCAACATCTTGCAAGGTAACCCAAAGTCATCACAGAGCCATCATACCATTTATTTTCTTAATTAATAATAGACTAACAGGTAGACAGAGCATACTACCTGTAAAGTCAACATTAGAAAATAGGTAATAAGTCTATTATTACAGAAATTGGTTCTTTATTATTTAAACTGGAATGGATTCTAAGGAAATCACCTACTGAATCACAGAGTTTAAGAAATCTAAAAACACTGGGAGTTGGGGGAGTTTAACTACCAAGATATCTGTTGGATAAAAAAATATGGCTATATTTGCATTAGAAAGAAGTTCTTAAATTAAACAAAAGACAAATTATTATCCAAAATGTAGAACAATAGGGTGGATTGGAAACAGCAACAATGAGCTACTTAAGTAAGAAAGATTTCAGAGTAGCAGCCATGTTAGTCTGTATCTACAAAAAGAAAAGGAGGACTTGTGGCACCTTAGAGACTAACAAATTTATTTGAGCATAAGCTTTCGTGAGCTACAGCTCACTTCATCGGATGCGTATGTATGGTAACACCCATTGTTTCATGTTCTCTGTGTATATAAAAATCTCCCCACTGTATTTTCCACAGAATGCATCCGATGAAGTGAGCTGTAGCTCACGAAAGCTTATGCTCAAATAAATTTGTTAGTCTCTAAAGTGTCACAAGTACTCCTTTTCTTTTTAAGTAAGAGAGTGACTTCTCCAAATCTCATATCCACGTATTATGGCAAAGTCAGAAATCAGGGACTTGAATCTACTAGGTTGAGAGCCTCTTAAGCATATTTGCTTTGAAGGTAGTTGAGAACACTTGGCAAGGCACAGGAGGCACCTAGCACCTTGCAGGCTCGGACCATAATGAATAAAGGTCCAACAGAAGGCATTATTAAGACCCACTAATGTGGAAGAAGGGGAAATTTTACTTACCTGTTAATTCTTCCTTTGAGATGTTCTGTAGAGACAGAACACTAAGACTATGATGATGTCATACCCTCCATAATAAGGGTCTAGCCACATCAGCCTTCAGTTGAATATTTCTAAAGTAGTTCCAAAGAAAAAAATTAGACTAACACTATTCAATAACCACTAACAAATAACTTAAACTGTAGCAATCTGAGTATTGGTTTGTGACTCTGCACTGAAACTCTCAACAATGAGACAGAAACTCAAATTTTGCAGGACGGGGGCCCAGACTGATACAGAAGATCTCAAAAAGAAAATTAGCAGCTAAGAAAATTTCCACCTTCTCTCTTTGATGTTCCATACCAGTCCAGATATTGAAACATCCCAAAGCAGTTAATTTTTGTATAGATGGGATTATCACTTATTTTTGCCTGCAATACCCTCCTGAAAAGGCCACAACTGTAAATCTTTTCTGTACTGTTTGCCAAAGATGTGGGCAGAAACCCAAGAGAAAAATTTGCAACTCCCTATTAAAGAATTTCCTTCTGACTGCCTATCGAGAGCCTAGTAAATAGGTACTGTGACTTTTAAAGAGCTGGTATTTCATTTTCTGATGTAACATAAATCTCTCTAGTCAGTTCCTTAATCCATCTAAACATGGTGGATTTGGAGGACACTTGACCTTTAAATCCTGGTATAGGATGAAAGATCTTTGAGACTTTGGCCAAAACTGTGGCATCCTTTCAAAGAAAGTCTGTAAGTCCCTATGGCAGTGGTTCCCAAACTTGTTCTGCCACTTGTGCAGGGAAAGCCCCTGGCGGGCCTGGCCAGTTTGTTTACCTGCCGCGTTCGCAGGTTCAGCCAATTGCGGCTCCCAGTGTCCGCAGTTCGCTGCTCCAGGCCAATGGGAGCTGCTGGAAGCGGCGGCCAGTACATCCCTCGGCCCGCGCCACTTCCAGCAGCTCCCATTGGCCTACAGCAGCGAACCGTGGCCACTGGGAGCCGCGATCGGCCAAACCTGCGGATGCAGCAAGTAAACAAACCAGCCAGGTCCGCCAGGGGCTTTCCCTGCACAAGTGGCGGAACAAGTTTGGGAACCACTGCCCTATGGACATCCAAGTAAGGCAGTCTTTCCTCTTTACGAATCTTAGGGTTGGGGCTGAAAGTGGGTAGGGTGGATTCCCTGTTCAGGTGAAAGGCCAGCAAGTCTTGGGCTTGAATTACAGCAGAGCACCCAACAACGTTCTTATTCTGGTGAAAAATCATATACTATTGCTTGAAGATAAGGCTTTGCTCTCCTATTGCTAAACATATACTGTTACTAAAAATAAGAATAGTACTTAAGAATATTAATTATTGGGAAATCCTTATCCAATGTTCAAAAAGGAGGAACCATAAAACCATTCATCACCAGTTTAAATTCCATTCAGAAACCAGGGGATAAACTATCAGTCTTACCTTATCTGCTGCCTGCAGAAACCTGGCCACAATATTGGGCTGGCAGCCTATTGAGACCATGTCCATTAAACCTCTGAAATCCACAATAGTTACTGTAATGAAACTTAAAATTCTAATGAAACGGACACTCATGCCAAAGACTAGACCAGTTGCAGGAAATTCACTTAAGATTGGTACCATGGCTTTGAATGGCACCATCTTCACTTTGCCACATAAAGTTCTCCAAATCCTAGAGTGTGGCTTTGAATCTGATGGCTTCCTTGATTGGAGAAATCACTTTTTGTGAAGAAACCACAGAATTAACAGAAGCCAGTGAAGGTGTGAAGAGTGGGGGAGGGGAGAACATAGACACGTTCACCAGGTCCAAATATCACAGGTTTCTCAGCCAATCTAGGGCTATGAATGTGAAAACTTCCTCTTGATCTAGCAATCTTCTATATGACTCTAAGCAGAACAGGAAGGGGGGAAAGGTGCAGTAGATTGACAGTTTAGGGAGTTAATAGGACATTTGTTTTGCTCCTGCTTCTTTGTACCTGCTGAAATATTTTGGGACTTCTCTGCTTTTCCTGAATGCCATAAGAACCATCTGAGGCCCGTCCCAGTTTTCACATAGACAGGCAAAGACCTGGAGTGGGGGTGGTTAGTTCATATTTTCCTTGAGTCAACTATTTGTTCACGCAGTAACCTGTGTTATTTATTTTTCTCAGTGTGGACTGATGACAGAATGATAGAAATTTTCAGCCGAAGTTATCAATAGGTCTGGTTCCCTGGAAATTCACTGACTTTTTGTGCCTCCTTGGTGACTGATGCATATTATGGCATTGTGTAATTGAATTCTCATTGCTGAGATTTTTTAGCTTTTCTTGGAAGTGCAACAAAGCAAGCCTCACCACCTTGGCCTGCAGCGTGTTTATAGACCCCTTCCTTTTGACCAATGACCACTTGACATGGATTACTGTCTTTCCTAAATGGGACCTTCACGCATCCATGATCAAAATTTCCTTCTCGCTAGCAAGTCCAGAGGACATAGTTCTTGCAGTTTTCCTCTGCTAGACATCACCCAAGAAAGATTTGGACAACCTGTGCAATATTAAAAGGTTTGAGGGGAATCTGCCTATTCCACTTCAGTGCAAGGGGAAGATGTGCTGAAGAGACTATAGGTAATAGCATACACAGAGCACTTCTCCCAGGTTTGCTGCCACCAGTTCAAGAGCCTCCAAGCAATAACACACTGTGGTCCTTCACCAGAGCACTTCTCCCAGGTTTGCTGCCACCAGTTCAAGAGCCTCCAAGCAATAACACACTGTGGTCCTTCACTTGGCTATATATCTTGTTTATTGTTTCCTGCATAAGAAAAATCTATATAAAATGCTGTTGAAAGTTGCTCCCAGGTACAAAGGCTCTTGTGTGGAATTGACGGAACACTTCTTGTTTATCACTAATCCATGACTTTCCAGTAACCACTGAACTCCTCCACCACAACTGGGATGAAGCTTCTGACACAATTTGTCCAGATATGGGATGATGCATATGACCTTTCTTCTGAGGGCTACGGGGAGGACTTGGTACTAAAGGTGATGGTCCAGGACAGCAAATTGCAGATATATCTTCCAATGAGACTGCAGGAGCAGCACATACGGGTACACATTCTGGAGATTCATTAAGTGTAGGAGTTTGTCTGGGCTCACTTCTTAAATAACTGCCTTTAATGACATCTGTGACGTTGCACTCTATATGATTTTATAAAAATATGCTAATGGATGAATATAATGTAACTGGAATATGCTTCATGCAAAAGGTCTCTCATAAGGTATCATTACAAAGCTTATAATCTACTGAGTGTGATCATCCTATTTATATAAATGTATCACTCTTGTATCTGAAACTAGAAATATGAAATATAACTCTGAGGTCCTATTGTAGTTATGCAAAGTGTGGGCCATTAATGGTGGTTTGGAATCTTAATTAACCTGGCTCCCATTAACCAGGACAATTACCTGTAGATGGCTCTGTTTTACTTGTAAGTCTTCCTGTATACTGTGGGCCAGCAAGTGGGTAATGAAGTCTTACAGTGACATGTGATCATGTCATCTGAACTGGAATCCATCTTTAACCTGGTGCTTTTCCATTGAGAAGGAGGGGTGGGAACCCAGAGGGACAAAGGATTCCTGCCTTTTGCAAAAGATATATAAGGGGGTGGAACAGAACAAAGGGGGTGGCCATCATGAGAAATCCCCTAGCTACCACTTGAGCTGGAACAAGGGCTGTACCAGGGGAAAGGATTGTGCCCAGACTAGGAAGGCATCCAGTCTGTGAAAGAAACTTATAGAAACATCTCTGAGGATGAGATTTTATCTGTATTCAGTTTTATTACTGTACTCGACTTAGACTAGCGTATTTTATTTTCTTTTGCTTGGTAATTCACTTTGTTCTGTCTGTTACTACTTGGAACCAGTGGTGAGCTGGAGCCGGATCACACTGGTTCGCTGGAACCGGTTGTTAAATTTAGAAGCCCTTTTAGAACCGGTTGTCCTGCGACTGGTTCTAAAAGGGCTTCTAAATTTAACAACCGGCCAAAAGTGGCGCCTTAGGCACTGACTCTGTGGGTGCTCCAGGGCTGGAGCAACCACAGGGAAAATTTTGTGGGTGCAGAGCACCCACCGGCAGCTCCCCTCCCCGCCCCCGGCCCCAGCTCACCTCCACTCAGCTTCCGCCCCGAGTTACGCTCTGCCCCAGTCTGCTTCTCCCCCCCCCCCCCCGCAGCTTCCCATGAATCAGCTGTTCACACAGGATGCCGGGGAGGGCTGAGAAGCAAGCAGTGGCTTCGCGCTCAGGCCTAGGGAGGCAGAGGTAAACTGGGCCGGGGGGGTGTGAGGAGGGCCACCTGCACCGCAGCAGGTAACCCAGGGGCAGGGCCGCAGGGGAACCGCTCCCCACCCCAGCTCACCTCCACTCCGCCTCCCTCGGCCTGAGCGTGAAGCTGCCGCTTGCTTCTCAGCTCTCCCAGGCTTCCCGCGCGAACAGCTGATTCACGGGAAGCCGGGGAGGGGGCAGAGAAGCAGAGTGGGGTGGCGCGTTCAGGGGAGGAGGTGGAGCGGAAGTGAGCGGGGGCCAGGCGCAGGGCAGGGAGCTGCCGGTGGGTGCTCTGCACCCACCAAATTTTCCCCGTGGGTGCTCCAGCCCCAGAGCACCCATGGAGTCGGCGCCTAAGGCGCCACTTTTGATGTGATCAATGGGGGGAGCGGCTGGTCCCCCTGCTCACCCCCAGCTATGCTACCCTGCCCCTGGGAGCCAGAGGGACCTGCCAGATGCTTCCTGGGAGCCGCCCCAGGTAAGCACCACTGGAACTCCCCACCTTGCCCCCCGGCAGGTCCCGCTGGCTCTTAGGGGCGGGATGGGGTGGGCAACCACTACGGTGGCCCACAAGACCCTCCTGCCCGGTTCTGGGGGCAGTCAGGGGACAGGGGAGGGGGGTGGATGGGGCAGGGGTTCCAGGGGGGCATCAAGGAATGCAGGGGGTTGGATGGGCAGGAGTCCCGGGGGGCAGGGGTGGGTCATGACCCCCTTGTGGGGTGAGGAGGGAACCGGTTGTTAAGATTTTGGCAGCTCATCACTGCTTGGAACCACTTAAATACTACTTTCTGTATTTAATAAAATCACTTTTTACTTATGAATTAACCCAGAGTATGTATTAATACTGAGGGGGGCTGCAAACAGCTGTGCATATCTCTCTATCAGTGTTATAGAGAGTGAACAATTTTTGAGTTTATCCTGTATAAGCTTTACACAGGGTAAAACAGATTTATTTGGGGTTTGGACCCGATTGGGAGTTGGGCATCTGAGTGTTAGACAGGAACACTTCTTAAGTTGCTTTCAATTAAGCCTGCAGCTTTGGGGCACATGATTGATACTAAACTGGGAGGAGTGGTAGATACGCTGGAGGGGAGGGATAGGATACAGAAGGACCTAGACAAATTGGAGGATTGGGCCAAAAGAAATCTGATGAGGTTCAATAAGGATAAGTGCAGGGTCCTGCACTTAGGACGGAAGAACCCAATGCACAGCTACAGACTAGGGACCGAATGGCTAGGCAGCAGTTCTGCAGAAAAGGACCTAGGGCTGACAGTGGACGAGAAGCTGGATATGAGTCAGCAGTGTGCCCTTGTTGCCAAGAAGGCCAATGGCATTTTGGGATGTATAAGTAGGGGCATAGCGAGCAGATCGAGGGACGTGATCGTTCCCCTCTATTCGACATTGGTGAGGCCTCATCTGGAGTACTGTGTCCAGTTTTGGGCCCCACACTACAAGAAGGATGTGGATAAATTGGAGAGAGTCCAGCGAAGGGCAACAAAAATGATTAGGGGTCTGGAACACATGACTTATGAGGAGAGGCTGAGGGAGCTGGGATTGTTTAGCCTGCAGAAGAGAAGAATGAGGGGGGATTTGATAGCTGCTTTCAACTACGTGAAAGGGGGTTCCAAAGAGGATGGCTCTAGACTGTTCTCAATGGTAGCAGATGACAGAACGAGGAGTAATGGTCTCAAATTGCAGTGGGGGAGGTTTAGATTGGATATTAGGAAAAACTTTTTCACTAAGAGGGTGGTGAAACACTGGAATGCGTTACCTAGGGAGGTGGTAGAATCTCCTTCCTTAGAGGTTTTTAAGGTCAGGCTTGACAAAGCCCTGGCTGGGATGATTTAACTGGGAATTGGTCCTGCTTCAAGCAGGGGGTTGGACTAGATGACCTTCTGGGGTCCCTTCCAACCCTGATATTCTATGATTCTATGATTCTATGATTCAGGTCTTGGGTCTGTGTTGGAGCAGACTGGCGTGTCTGGCTCAACAAGACAGATGCTGGAGTCTCAAGCTGGCTGGGAAAGCAGGGGCAGAAGTAATCTTGGCACATCAGTTGGCAGTTCCCTAGGGGGTTTCTGTGATCCTACCCATCATAATATCATCCTGAAACTCAAGATCCTGAGGAAGGTGATGACTCTTTTCAAGAGTCGGACTGGATGACAATTTCCCCATTGATATGGAGACAGTGAAATAGATGGAATAGACTTTTGGGGTCTTCTGATCTCTCAGGACTAAGGTGATGGCCTATATGTTTAGGAGATGGTTTAGGTTAGGGTCTCCTGAGCACCTTGTCGGTTGGTCAATGTGTCAAAGGCAATAGAATGAAGCATTTGCCAAAAGATCTCACATTGAACTCACTTGAATATCTCTGTGTCCAGGACCCATTGATAGGATGCTGCTTGGGCTCAGGTCTCAAAGAGTTTCTCCTGCCTTCCCCTCATTCTGGTCCTCTGCACTCAGACCCCTGCTTCTCAGGCTGATGGTTTAAAGTTTGAAGGGATTGCTGATGTTTGTTACTTCTTCTTTGCTAGTGAAAGGGACTAATCCAGTTAAGTCTGCCTTCCTAGTGAACTAGTTTTTTTCCCTAGGTGATACAGTCCTAGTCTCTCTGGATCTGCTCCTGTTGCAATCCTAGGGGCTACCTGGGCCTCCCTTGGGATAGACTTTTGTTTTCTGCTGTGGCTAAGGACTGTTGGCTCTTCTCCAATTCTTCCCTGAAAAGAAATCTCCCTGTGAAAGGCAGAATTGCTAGTCTGGAGGAAAGATTCACTGCCCACTCTTCTAGCAACAGGGCTCTTCTGACTGACACTGAGATGATGAGGCAGCCATAATTCCAGAAGTCAATCAGATGGTTTTATACATCACGCCACAAGTGCAAGCAGCTGAGCCCAAAACTGGGAGTCTCAGTCAATTTGAACTCCTCATTTTTGGCTTCTGGAGAACTGCCATGCTACAGTAGCTACCCCACTTCCATTTTTGAGGTACATGCTGCATAAACTGAAGTTAATATCAGGCCTAGGATCACAGAGGATATTTCCAGTGGTGCTTCACTTTGCCAGTCAGAGATCCTTGAAAGTTGCTCCTCTTTCCTTAGGAATCATTGTCCTCTTTGGTACCCCTGATATGGCAGCATCCACCCTTAACTTTTCAGTGAGTGTCTCTGCATTTGACTTTCTAACAGGACAGGAAATAAAAGTTACTTATGGGTACAGTAACTAGATTTCTTTGAGATGTGTTGTCCATATGCATATTACACTTATGGGGTACATGTGCCTCACATGCCATTTTTGGAAAGCAGTGTCCATTATGGTCGCGTGTGCACACTTAGTGTCCTCATGCGCAATACCAAGGACATAAAGAATGGAGTGGGCTAAATGCCACCCGGTTTCTTCTCTACCATGGAATCTGAAGGATATAGGACTCTGAAGCATAAGAGAAGCAGGATGGGTAGTGGAATGATGGAATATGTATATGTATAACAGATCTTGAAGAACACCAGTTACTGTACAGGCAAGTAACTTTTCTCCTTCAAGAGTTACCCATATACATATTGCATTTATGGTGACTTGAAAGCAGTGGAGCAATTCAGTGGAAGTGGGAGCTCAGAATCTAGGAGAACAGAGATTGGAGTATTGGCTTTCCAAAAATAGCATCTGATTCAGAAGACTTGATGATAGAATAGTGTTTTGTGAAGGTGTATGCAGATTTCTGCTGACGCCAAAGAAAAATCTTGTCCAATTTGCCAAGTAGATTTGTCTCATAAAATCTTTTCTACTATATAATAATATATTTTGTACAGATATGGAACGAGATTTTTCTAGGTCTGAAATCCATCCAGTAGGTAGGCCATGAGATGGAGAGCTGCATCAGCAGGTCTGGAACAAGAGATAACTTCTTTGGCTGACAGATTCAGAGATTCAGTACATTTGGTTTTAGGGAACCAAAACTGTTTTGGCCACGCTGATGCAATTAATATAGCTTCGGCTGAGTCCGGTCTCATTTTCTGCAAGACCCTTGGGATCAACTGAATTGGCAGGTATGTATACATTAGGGTCCTTGACCACAAAATCAGAAAAGCATCTGAGAGGAAGCCTGGGCTGAAACCCACGCTTGAACAGAAGGCCTGAAATTTCTTGTTGTGTATTGCAAACAGGTCCACCTGAAGATGATCTTTGTCTGAGAAGATGTCATGAAAGATCAGGTCCTTGATCTCTCATTCATGATTTGAGAAGTGTCTGCTCAGTTTGTCCACCAAACTGTTCTGAAGAACAGCTTAGTGCATAGCTGTGAGGAAGATTCAGTGTCAAATACACCAGTTTCATAGCCTGACTGCCTCTGGACACAATGGGGAAAATCTTACCCCTCCTTGTTTGTTTCTATAAAATATGATTGAATTGTCAGTCATTATTCGGATGGATTGATCTTCAATGTGAGGTATGAATGTCTCATAAGCTCTGAACACCAGTCTGAGATTCAGCAAGTTTATATGTATTTGTGCTTCCCACAGAGTCCAGAGGCTTTAATCCATATGTTCCATATGGAATCCCCCTCCCAACAGTAAAGCATCCATTCGTCCTTGATGGCAATGGTACTCCTTTGCACACATTCCTGGGCTACCTCCACCATTTCAGGAAGGATAGAACCAGTAGAGGCACACACAGAGACATATCCAAATGACATCTAGTGGGAACATAAACCAACCTTACAAAGCTCTGCTTGCAACAGTAGTGTGGCATTTGTCATTAAAAAGATGCATGAAGCCATATCTCCAAGGAGACCAAAACACGTCCTCACTGTGGAGTTTGGGTTTGACTCTATGTGAGATATTAAGGAAGACATATTCTCAAACCTGTCTTAAGATAGTTATCCTGAGGGATCTAAGTGTAGCTCAAGAATCCTTAAGGGTGTGAAGGACACTGTCCACTTTGAAACTTAACAATTCTGACCCTTAAAATGACAAGTCCTCCACAGTGGACTGAACCTCCATGAAAAACAAGACCCCTGAAGCAATAAGACTCCCCTCATTACTATGGCCTGGCCATTGATCTTGAGGTGGCATGTGCCACATCAATTCAGCTTGCAGATTTGTTCTGGCTATCAAGTGATCCTCAGTGATGAGTGAAGAAACTTCTTCTGTAACGTCTGGTGGTAGCTTGTCTGAAAATGCCATTATCTTTTTGTAATTCAAATTGTATCTGGGCAAAAAAATGTATCTGGGCAACAGGGTCTGATAATTCATCATTCTAAATTGCAAACCAGGTAACAAGAATTATTTTTACCAAGCACTTTGGTTCCTGGTGCCTTATTTCATTGCCTTTCTCATGCCTCACTCTAACCACCATGTACCCAGGCAAAGGATATGAATTCAACCTCCGTGGAAGGGACAAGGTATTTTTATCTGCTTTCCAGAACATAGGGGCTGCTGTAGCAGGAGTCTGCCACAGGATTCATGCAGAATCCATTACAGCCTCCTTAAATGGGAAGGGTATTCTCCCAGCAGCAGAGGACTGAAGAATATCACTTTATGTGTGGAATCCTGCACCTCCTGAGGCATATGAATCTGATACTCCCTTGAGTAGATCCTGAAACCTTGAGAATCATCCAGCTGTGATATGCTAGGCAAGGCTACTGCCTCATCTGGATAAAACAAGGAAATAACCAAAGGGCCCAATATGTCTGCTGAATGAGTTGGATTCTTTTCACTTAGTTCCTCAGGCTGAGCAGATAGATGAAAGATTACTGCACAGAGCAGGCTGAGTAGCAAAAACAGAGGAAAATCTCTTGAGAGTGGGAGATCTCCCAGTGTGACTTCCAACCCATGTGGTCTCCATAGTTTCCAATACAGTCAGACAGGTATGTTGAGATAAATTCCAGGTGGCCATGAAGTAAAACATCATGATCCATGTCCAGAATAATGGACTCCATAGGTTCTATCATAGGAGGAGTCTCCAGAGTCCCTGCATGATCCATACAAGACAGGAAGAGACACCCTTGGAGAGCACGACAGTCCCTCATACTACCTGCAGATGCTGATGAAAAAGAGCAATCTCTGTCTAATAGTGGAGCAGAGGTAACAGGTGTAAAGGATTGAGCCTAGAGGTACTTGCTACCATAGAGAAAGATGGATCTGGTGTCAAGCTGTCCTGCAGTGGATCAAGAGCATGACTACCAACCTCAGGGCACAAAGCCCAAATCGGCGGTGAGTTCCATACTTAGATTTCACCAACAAATTATAGAGTGTAAACTCCTCATGTACTATAACAGCCTTAACATGGAGCCACACACAGTCCCCTTGGGTACTCTGGTCTGTCTTGCCACCCATGTAAGCTTACCTTTGTGACAGATGGTCCCTTTCACCAAGTATCACAGCAATATTCAGGTTACTCCCAGTCCCAAAGACCCAGTCACTTACCCCAGGTCACCTGCACTTTTAGATATCATACCAAAGACAACGCTTGCAGCCAATCCTATAATAAACTATATAAAGATTTATTATATAGGAAAAGGAAACAGAGTTATTTACAAGGTTAAAGCTGGTAAACACATACACAAATGAGTTACAGTCTTAAATTTCCAAAGTAATAGAAGCTTCTATAATAAGCAGGCTCTATATGTCTTTTAGGACAAAGCCAAGCTAAGCACAGGGGATCTTTTGCTTATGCCTAGTAATCCTTGTATTGCAGAGTCCAAGCAGCAAAAAGATACAGTTTCTCTTTGTTAGGGGTTTTTATTCCCTTCCCCACTTCTACTTTGAGCTGCAAACTCAGCTGATGGGAGGAATTCACTTGCAAGATGCATCTTCATTGGGTGGGAGGAGATTAAACAACAAAATCTTTTGTCCTCTAATGTTTCACTATAGTACATCTGGTGTCGATGGACCTTTCTTCTCGGTCAAGAGAGAAAACATTCTGTTGCAGATCAGCATTTTAAACTAGCTAATGTCTCTCTGCTGTCTGGTGATTTACACAGTTACAGAGGCTTACAAGGCAAATACTCAAATATTATCTTATAATATGGGATACAGATGTTATAAGTGAGATGAATGCATGCAATTTACAAGCATTCCATAAAGTCTAAAATACAAAACCCGTTTGTATAATTCTAATACTTATTTTAACAAGACTAATGAGCTAGACTGATTTCAGCTGTATATTTGTCAGTATTCAACTGAGGCTTGGGGACCTTGGCCTGAGCTGGCACCTGGTCTGCAGCATCACACCTGGTATCGCAGGTACTAGAGCTGAAGAAAGCGATGTGGACTCTGGCTCTTGCAATACCCTAGTACCGGGCATGCTTTAGTACTGTGTGATGTGAGGTTGTGGTTTATTTGAAAACTGTGTTGGAATTGTAGGCTGTCACTTTCGTTTGTAAGGAGTTTCTTGGTCCTGCTTGCAGGATAGTCAGGAGAGTGTGTGATCAGAGTCAGTCAGCAGACAGCCAGTCTAGAGTTGGGCAGGCTGAGTAGTGCCTCTCTGTTTTAGCGAGCAGTCTGCTTTGTCTGTCTCCGTTTTGGGGTTTTTTGTGTTATCATTTTGAATTAAAGTAGTTTTACATTGTAACCTTCCAAGAAGAGTATTTTTTATCTAACTTCTCTATGTGTATACCATGAAAATAACAACAGTGGGACAAACAGCAGAGCCAAGGTGAAAAGAGTGGAGTTTGCAGTGCCAACATAACCAGTAGTGGAGCAACAGTCAGAGTTGATACTGAAAGAGCCATACTGCACTTTGATGGTATCAAGAGTGAAGCTGAAGAGACACATGAGATGCTGCTGCTGCTGGAGCCATCATCTTTGCATACCAGTTCAGGATTCAAGCCTCAGTACCAAGACCTCATCAAGTTTCAGCAGTAGCTATACTGAAATGCAAGGTCTCTTTGCCTCTCTAATAGTCCAGGGAAGCCATTCTCTTTGTTGAGGAAATCTTAGTTAGGGATACACCTCTCTAATACAAGCTCTGAATTTTCTTTACCGAAAGTTTTTTATCAAACTTTCCTGAGCTTGGGGCTGAAGTCTCAGCTGACAAGGCTCAAAGGGAGGTAGATCACATGCTGAAATGAGTACTTCTGGAGATAGGCATGTTATGTATGGACACCCTATGGTCTGAAGACAGTCTCATAGATTTATCCATATAAAACATTTGAAGATCAGCCTCTTCTAGTGTCTTCTTTGAAAAGGACTCACATACAGCACATTTCACAGAGCACAGTGATTCCCCCAAACAGAACAGACATCTCATGTTACCATCATTAATGGGGATAGCACCTTCATGTGAAGGGCTGTTCTAGAATCCAGGGGATTCAGGATTAGGTGTTTCTAAACCCCAGTACCAGAAAAGAAAAAATATAAAGGTTCTGAATGGAAGGAAACCTATCAAAAAATGGTTGTCAACGGGCAAAAAACTAACATATTGTACTAGAGTAGGTCTACATACATAGGAAAAACATTGCTAACCATTAATGAAAAATGGATAGTGAGTGTCTTTATCTCAGAGCCAGCAGCAGTGAGAAGGAACTGCGGGGGGTGTTGGCTAGTTCCACCCTTTATGCCCTTGGCTTGTGACACAAAAACACTGAGCATGCATGCACAGATACAACTGACACTGCTGGCCAAAAGACTCTGCTCTTGGGCATATGGGCACATGCAAACTATAAGTGGAATATGTATATGGACAGTCACTCGAAGGACAAGCTTTTAATGCCATACTAAAGGCTGTTTTCCTTTCTGGGGTGCCCTATTCATTGTCAATCTGTTCTCTGACAGGGTTGATAGACAACACCTACTGCACCCTATAAGAGTCAGAGTCATAGATTTTAAGGTCTGATGGGGAACACCAGATCATCTGGTCTGATATCCTGTATATCACAGGCCACCAACATCACCCAGCATCCACACACTAAACCCAACAACCAAAATCAGACCAAAGTATTACAGCCCACAGGAGACTAGACTATTATGTGCCACAGGCAGAGAATAGGAGGGACCGATGTGCACCAATGCTTAAGGCCCCTGCAATGGAGGGAAATTATTAAGTGAGATATACCCAGATAATCCTGGCAAGTGACTTGCATCTACATGCCGCAGAAGGCGGCAAAAACAAAATACAAAAAAACAAACAACAACAACAAAAACCAAGGTCACTGACCAGGGACAAAATTCCTTCCTGAACCCACATATGGTGCTGATCAGTTAGACCCAGAGCATGTGAGTAAAAGCCAGGCAGCCAAGCACCTGAGACAGAGAAAGTGCAGTGCTTCCTCAGAGCACTAGCCCACTGCATCCAGTGTCCCACCTCTAGCCTTGGCCATCTCTGACGCTTCAGAGGAAGGAGACCAAAAAGAAACACTCCAGAATACATGGGGCGGGGGGGGGGGGGGAATCTCTTCCTAAGCCCTGCAGGTGGCTGAGAGAAGGCTGAAGTATGAGGTTTTAGGAACTCAAGATATAAACTTGGAAGTGAGCCCCAGGGCTACTAAGCCTTACCCCCTACCATCACAAGCAACCCTATAATATAATCACCCTCATAATTTTGTCCAACTCTCTCAAAACTAATTATTTGCCACTAGGACTCCTATTGGGCTGCTGTTCCAGAATCTCCTTCCTCTGGTGGTTAGAAACCTTCTTCTAATTTTCATCCTGAATTTGTTCATGGCCAGTTTATACCCATTTGTTCTTGTGCCAACATTGTCCTTTAGCTCCTCATTTCTCTGGTTTTACCCTCTTTATGCATCTATAGAGAACAGCCTTCTTTTTGCTAGCTAACCAAGCCAATCTCTAACAGTGTCCTCTCATAAGATAGTCCAGCCATTCCCCTGATCATCCTATTAGCTCTTCTCTGTACCTGTTCCAGTTTGAATTAATCTTTCTTGAACATGAATGACCAGAACCGTACATAGTATTCCAGATGAGGTCTTACCAGTTGACTTGTACAATAGCATTAATATTTGTCTATCTCTACTGGAAATGCCTCACTTGATACATCCTAGAATTGCAATAGCCTTTTTTGCAGCCACATCAGATTGGTGGCTCATAGTCATCCTGTGATCAATCCACACACCCAGGTCTCTCTCCTCTTCTGTCACTTCCAACTGATGATCCCGCAGCTTGTAGCAGAATTTCTTATTATTAGACCCTAATTGCATGACCTTGCACTTTGTACTATTGAATTTCATCCCTTTTCTGTCACTTTAGTCTTCAAGGTGATCCAGATCTTCCTGTATAATATTCCAATCCTCCTCTGTATTGACAATGCCCCCCAACTTTATATCACTAGCAAATTTCGTTAGCATACTCTTACTTTTTGTGCCAATCCCATTAATAAAAATATTGAATAAGATTGATCCCAAAACCAATCCTTGAGGAACTCCACTAATAGCCTTCCTCCAGTCCAATAGTTCACCATTCAGCATAACCCGTTGTCTTCAAATGCTTTACTGAAGTCCAAGTATATTAGATCTATTTCACTTCCCTTATCCAAAAAATCAATTATTTTCTCAAAGATGGAAATCAGATTAGTCTGGCATGATCTACATTTGGGTAAACCCAATTGCATTATATCAACTTTACCATTTGAAGGCCAGAAGAGGGAGTTCAGGAAAGATTATTATTATTAGAACAATCTTTTCTGAATCCCCTCTTCTGGCCTTCAAACAACCCCCAGCCTCTCCAAGCTCATTATCAGAAGCAACCTTCCCACAGACCAGGACACACCAACTCGAAGTGGCACCAGACCCTGTCAGAACAACCAACAGAAAACCTGCAGACATATCTCCAATGCTACAATGATCAATAACCCCCACAACACACTTTTCAAGATCCATGAGTCCTACACATGCCTATCACAACATGTGGTGTACTTCATTCTGTGCACTAAATGTTATCATCCAACTTGGGTGGAATCTTGCTGAGCAGTGTCTAGTTGAGCTGACATCTTCCAAGTGGTATTCAGTGGCTAGTGCTTGGCAATTTCCCCTCTGCAATGAGGGGAGCTGTGCTTGTCTTTTTGTCTCATTCTTTGTGCAAAAGGTACAGTGCAAAACTCTATGATCTGGACTGTAGTTTCTGGAAGGAACAGTGGGGACCGAGGCCTGGAGGAACAAGCAGAGGAAGCTGAAGACAAGGCCGCACCCCTAGTGGCAATGGACAGGTTTCTGTTCCATAGTGCTTCTGCCTGAGGAGGGAAGGGACCACAGGCATCCTAACTGGGTTTGCTCAATTCTTTCCTTTCCTTTGTTCACTCCTTTCTACTCTTGGGGGAACCCAAAAGTGACATGGTTCTTTGTCCCCAGTTTCCTTTCTGCTCCTGAGAGAAGCAAGGTGCTCTCATCTTTCTAAGCTTGGTGAGGCACTGTAGGCACTGCCCCTCTAGCTACAGTCTGGCAGCTTTCAGGGATCAGTTTGCTGGACTCTAAAGGAGCTGACAGAGGAGCTGGAGCAGCTTTTCTTCTCTGGATGCAGTGTTCTGCAAGTCAGGAACAGTTTGGGAGCCAATTATCTGGGCTGCTGCTGTTTGAGTAGTCCCTGTACTTCCTGGTTCCTGTTCTCAGATGGAGTATGAATACTCCAGTGGATAAGCCTCTGCTGTTAAGGCTGCTCCTGCCTCATGGAGAAGGGTGGGGGAAGGGAGCGGGAGGGAGGGAAGAAACAAGGGCCCTTGTCAGACTGAAGCCATGTTTCATGCAAGAGGTGCTTGCACCAGCATGTCCCTTACCATTCCACTGACAATCATTTTTTTTCAAAAGGCATGAAAAATTGGGATATATAGTACTCATAGACTGGAGAAAAACAAATGAACCACTAATCTTCAAGAAAAGAAAGAAGAGTGATCCTAATCAATACTGTCCCATAATTCTAGGGTCTATTCCCAGTAAAATAATGGAACAAATATTATGAGGAAAAATCAGGAAGCATTTAGAGGATATTGGAACCATGAGCAACGATCATCAAGAAAATACAATGAACAGCTCTTGCCAGAAAACCTAATTAGTTTTTAAGATAGAAAGATGAAGGGAAAGGGAAAGCACTAGAGGAGCTGATGTGTTTAGTAGCTACTTTGCTGATCTATGATAGTTCTAGTATCATTTAATATGTCTTTTAATGGTCTAAAAAGTGCTTATGAAATTAATGAAATTCACAGATGGTATAATCTGGCAGGAGTTACAAACACAAGTGACAATAGAGAATTAATGCAAAGAAACCAAAAGAGATTAGCAATATGAGATCTGATTCACCATAGTGATCATCCAGTTTAATGTCAGAATAATTTATTTTAATTCCATTCCACTGGCATAAAACTGGAGTATGTATTGGTGAATTAAGTCCATGGAGTGAAAAAGAGTGAAGGAGGTGCTAGTAGTCAGAGAGTTTGCAATATGATACAGTAATAAGTTAAAAAGACCACTGCATCATTGAGCTGCATACACAGAGGCATTATGTCATGAGACAAGGAAGCAGATTCATAGATTTTAAGGCCACAAGAGACCATAATTACCATCTCTTCTGATCTCCTGCATAACACAGGCCATAAAATTTCACATAGTGGTTCTTATATCAAGCCCATAACTAAGAGACGGACCCTACCATGTTTTTGGAGTGATAACATGTCTAATACTGTGTTCATTTGTCAACAACTCATTTCCAGAATGATATGGATCAACTGGATCTCAGAAAGAGTGCAACAAAAAGTCTAAGATAACACTACATGTAGTGGAATGAATATAGTAAAAGTAAGCAAACAAAAGGCCCTACAAAACAAACACCCAAGACTTTAATTTAGCCTGAATATCACAAAAGAGCTTCCAGAGAGTGAGATCTGTTAGGCTGTGGAACAGCATCCCAAATGAAGAAGTGGACTATTACTTGGCACAGTTAAACTTAGATGCCACAACACAATAGAAATGTACTATAGGGTGTACAGTCTTGAACTGATTGACAGGGACTTGAACAAATTGGTTGGTCTGGTAGGTCTTTTATATTTTTAACTTCTGTGAATCCAAGATATATAGATCAATATAGTGTTCAATAAATTAATTTGTCTGTTGCATTGGAAAATTGAGTGTGTTCCCAGAAATCAAGATCACAAATATGTTTGTTCCCCAGCTGAGTAGTGCTAGTGCTGATGGCACTGAATTAGCTAAGCCACTGCTTGTCCCCTAAAAAAAGTCCTGGCCAAATATATAGATTATCTCATAAGAACATAAGAACAGCCATACTGGGTCAGACCAATGGTCCATCTAGCCCAATATCCTGTCTTCCAACAGTGGCCAATGCCACGTGCTTCAGAGAGAATGAGCAGAACAGGTAATCACCAAGTGATCCATTTCCTGTTGCCCATTCCCAGTTTCTGGCAAACAGGCTAGTGACACTTCAGAGCATGGTTTTGCATCCCTGCCCATCCTGGCTAATAGCCATTGATGGACCTATCCTCCATGAACTTATCTAGTTCCTTTTTGAAACCCATTGTACATCCTCTGGCAAGAGGTGCACAGGTTGACTGTGTGTTGTGTGAAGAAATACTTCCTTTTGTTTGTTTTAAACCTGCTTCTTATTAATTTCATTTGGTGACCCCTAGTTCTTATGTTTGAGAAGGAGTGACTAACACTTCCTTATTTACTTTCTACATACCAGTCATGATTGTATAGACCTCTATCATATCCCCCCCCTTAGTCGTCTCTTTTCCAAGTTGAAAAGTCCCAGTTTTATTAATTTCTCTTCACATGGAAGTTGTCCATATGCCTAACCATTTTTGTTGCCCCTTTCTGTAGCTTTTTCAATTCCAATATATCTTTTTTGAGATGGGGCAACCAGAACTGCATTTTTGACTACTACTGCACATGTAGTGGGTGTTTTCAGAGAACTATCACAATGACTTCAAGATCTCTTTCTTGACTGGTAACAGCTAATTTAGACCCCATCATTTTATACGTGTAGTTGGGATTATGTTTTCCAGTGTGCATTACTTTGCATTTATCAACACTGAATTTCATCTGCCATTTTGTTGCCCAGTCACCCAGTTTTATGAGATCCCTTTGTAACTCTTTGCAGTCTGCTTTGGACTTAATTATCTTGAGTAGTTTTGTATCATCCGCAAATTCTGCCACCTCACTGTTTACCCCTTTTTCCAAATTATTTATACGTTGAACAGTACTGGGCCCCGTACAGACCCCTGGCGGACACCACTATTTACCTCTCTCCATCCTGAAAACTGACCATTTATTCCTACCCTTTGTTTCCTAACTTTTAACCAGTTCCTGATCATGAGAGGACCTTCCTTCTTATCCCATGACAGCTTTCTTTGCTTACGGGCCTTTGGGGAGGGACCTTGTCAAGGGCTTTCTGAAAATCTAAGTACATTATATCCAGCGGATCACCCTCGTCCACATGCTTGTTGACCCCCTCAAAGAATTCTAGTAGACTGGTGATGCATGATTTCCCTTTACAAAAACCAACTTTGACTCTTTCCCCAACAAATCGTGTTCATCTATGTGTTTGATTACTCTGTTCTTTACTATAGTTTCAACCAGTTTGCTGCTGTCTGTCTTCTACACTGCAAACTGTTTGGCAGAGGACCCCTTTTCTATTTATACCATGTACAGTACTGACCAAATTGTTAGCACTTAACATATATTAATAATTCTTTTAAAAAATAGAAGTAAAATCCTTATGTAGCCAAAAGGGCAAAATATAATTCTAGATAAAAATTATCAATACTATTGTAAAATTCTAATGCCTAAGGGTATGTCATCCTGTCTTATGAACCTACTTACTTTCACAGAATGTATCTAAGGACATTCCATAGAAGAAAACAAAAGGCATGGAGGATGAGGACAATCAAATTTGACAGATTATAGGGGTCGAGCCTCGACCCCCTCTTCAGGCTGCTTTGCACTGCTTAGGCCAGTCCCAGGATCAGTGGAGCTGAAAGGTAATTAAGAGCCACTCTTCTGCCCACATCCTTGTTTCCTGCAGTAGAAATACCCAGTTGTTGGAGGACCAGTATATATAACCTTACACTTCCTGCTCCTGGCCCCCCATACATAGAATGTCTGAGCGGGTTTGGCCAGATTATCTTGTGCTCTAGGAATCACAGGGCAATGGAATGTCCCACTGGTGGCCACTTCCACTACTAACAGCCCCGGAGGGTGTCGTAAATTGCATTAGCCCTGGCCATCCTTGGGATTGAGGGATTGGAAAAGTTGCTTCTGCTCTCCCAACTCTTCGGTTTTGTACTAAGCGCATCTCAACCATACCTAAGGATCTGACCCATAGTGCAAGAGCTTGCAACTTTGATTTGTGTGGGTAGTTCTTATGCAAATAATCCAACTGAACTCAACTGATTTAAATAAATTCAGACAAAATGTAACAATGACAAGTTCCAGTTGAGTTGCATTTTCTGAAATAAATTATTCAACAGCCAGTTAGAGTGGCAGGGCCCAGAACTTCTTAGGATTCAGCCATAATTTTTTGTAATATTCATACAGGGGAGCTGTAGAATAATTTCAAGATTCTTTTAAGAACTACTGTGTATCATTCAAAGAGATGGCCATTGATCTCACTAAGGTGGAATTTCTACCTCCTTCAGGTTTCAACCACTAGTTGTATTTGTTTGTTTGTTTTACTAGGAAAAACTTTGAAACTTGTTAGATACTCTGTTTTCCAAAACAATATAGTATTTTAATCAGACTATGGCAGTACTCAGATAAACAAAACAGAAATCTAAGCCTGAGATCACTATGCATTTAACAAAACAACACTTATCAATAACGTTAAAAAAAAAGCCCTCTCACCTCTATTCCCCATCCATAGTTAAATATGACCAGCAGACTATAAACAGAACAGTTCAAAAAGAGTGACGGGAAGGGGAAGCACTTTCCACAACACAAAGAAATTACCTATGATGTACAAGTCGGCAGTAATTCACCATATATTTACTCATTCTACAGAACGTGAATTAGTGTAAATCACTGTATCTCCACCAATTATTTATTCCAATGAGTATGAAATTTTGGCGCAATTCATTATCTCTCTCCAGAGATTACTTACTCTAAAAAGCTGGTGATGTAGTCCCGGCTACAGGCTGACCAGGAGAAGGGGTTGGTGTTTGCTGTAATGTGAGCTGCCATAAGTTTTGCTGCTTCATGACCTTTGGTCCCACAAGAATTTCCAATTCCATCATGGTTCATACCAAAACTGTCCAAAACAGAAGGAAAAAAAGTGTCCCATTACTCTCCTATGGTACCAGACAAAAACAGAGTTTGCAACTGAAAGGCCACGCTCAGTTAGTGTAGGAGGACTGAAACAAGATATGTATGATTAATTCAGACTAAACTCTGTACACTCAGAATACTATGCAATTTTGCTGTTTCATATAAAGATATCAAAACATTTTACTACATTGTGTAAGTCTCACAATAGCCCTGTGAGATAAACAAAAGGGACTCATACTTCAGGCCTTATTGGGGAGTTTGGCCCAAGTAAGAACTACGGGTAAATACCTGCTCTTGCACTCAGATCAGTAAACACAGACACAGAGAGTCTGCGTGATATTGCCAATGTCATATAGTGAGTCAATGACAATCCAGAATAGAACTTAGGCAGCCTAACTACTAAACAACCTGTGCTCCCAAAATGCATCCATTTATATAGTGGTCTTGATCCTCTGCTGTTCTAAGTCTGCTTTGTGGTGGTCCTCAAATGCAGGGTCAGCAAAATGATTCAGATATCACCCCCTTCTTAGCATCCAACATAGTTCACATGGTCACAGAAAAAGGGGTGTACCCAAGGATCCTTAGAGGTTGAACACCCCGTTGGAACTGTAGGTGGCCAGCATAATGTAGAACAGCTAAATCATCACCAAACTAAAACTAAAAGCTAAATCCATAAGAACTCTTCTTTAACAGACTACTTAAGAGCAAATGTTTAACTTTATACATCAAATTAACCTTTAAAATTAAATAACTACTACATTTTAGATATAACACGTTAGTGAAATATTCAGTTTGTCAGCAGTTTGATTGATATGATGTAAATTAATCATAATAATTAAAGATAACATACAAAAAGGCACTCTAATTAATTGTATAATTTTTTAAAAATCATCTCCCCTGTCCATCTTTGGGGTAGCTGGAGTCAGTCTGCAGTATGGCAAATTTTCTTAAATATTCATCTATCACAAAGGAATTTCTCTTTTCCATGCAAATGTCATTCAAGATCATGGGCTTGTTATATTCCATTCTGGATCTCGTCACAAAAGATCATGATATCTCATGAGCCATTCGAAATAGCAGATTTCATTACTCATGGGAAGAGACAGAAAGACAGTTAGTGAAAATGAAATATTCATAACTTTAAAATACAACCTTCCCATCCGTACTGTGAGAAAAAATTCAAAGCAAAATCAAAACACGTTAAACAAGTTATCCCTCAAACATGGTGCATTTATTCTGGCTTAGTTCTTAGTGGTAGCACTTTTTACATTTTTAGGCAAAAACAATGCACTTTTATTTTCACTCTTTTTTTTTTTAATGTAAGGCTAATCACAATCACTTCTCTCTGCTCTGCTCTTGAGTTATACAATCATTTAAGTATTGTGAAATGATGTAAATTAATTCATCACAGTGTACATAAATGTAATTTATGCATGCAGTCTGAAGATTTTTTGTAATACTGTAAATTATGGTTACTCACCTGTAACTGGAGTTCTTTGAGACGAACTCAAGTCTGTATAGTCACACCCATGGGATACACCGACTGAGCAGCTCTGATGGTGGAAACTTTTGATAATATTGCCTGTTGGCGCACTCTTGTACGCCCTCCTGCTCTTTCCCTCAGTGTTCCTGAATGTTCTGAGGGCAAGGTTATAAAAGGGGTATAGCACTCTGACCACCTTAGTTTCTTCTACCGCTTCCCAAAAGTCTGATACTCTAATTAGGACTTAGGAAAAGGTGAAGGTACATGGGGAGCGTAAATATGCTCCACATTACATTTCTACACAGTTCTGTTAAGTGGAATGCATCTAAGCTATACCACTGATGTTGCCTTGGCCTTTGTGGAATGGGACCTAATCCCTTCAGGAATAGGAACAGATGCCAATAAGCAGCCATCCTCTATGCACAGTCTAGCCCATTTTGATGTTTGAGAAGCAATTGCCTGTCCTCTTTTGTTATTATCATAAGATATGACAGGAGTAAATCTGGAGATTTTCCAAATTGTTTTGTCCTATTAAGATAATATACTAAAGCCCTCTTAGCATCTAAACTTTGTAACTTATTTTCATCTGCAGTTGCATGGGGTCTTAGAAACACTGGCAGGTTAATTGACTGATTAATGTAAAATTCAGTCACTACTTTAGGTAGGAACTTGGAAGGGCAATGTGGCAAACCTTATCTTTATGGAGTACAGTAAATGGCAGGTCAGTCATGAGGGCTCACAGGACACTCTTCTTGCTGATGTTGTAGCTATGATAAAAACTGTTTTAACTGAAAGATGAAATGAAGAACATTCTCCAATTGGCTAAAAGAGAGGCTTCATGAACTGCATAAGGACTATGTTAAGGTCTCATGTCAGTGGAGGGCCCTTGAATGGTGGATAGATATTAATTAATCTATGATTCTATGATTCTATGAACCCTTTCATAAATCTTTCAACTGTCTCATGTGTGGATATAGATTTGTTTTCAATAAGTGAATGATACACTGATATAGCTGCTTAGCAAACCTTAATAAATGCTTAATTAATCATTTCCTAGAGCTAAGACAAACCTCCTGTACCCCTGTGAACTACACTGTAATAATCCTGATTGAATCCTACATCTCAAGCCATCAGGTGTAGGAAATATGAGTCCGTATGATAAACTTTTCCATTCTGCTGAGTCAACAAATGGAGTGAGACGGAGAGATTGGAAAACTCCTTTGGATAGCTGAAGGTGGTCCGGGAGCCACAGTTGCTTCAGCCTTGCCAGAACAACTATGATTACTTTGGCTCTGTCCTGTTTTATCTTCCTTATTACCCTCTGAATGAGAGGAAATGGAGGGAAAAAATATAGAACACCTCATACACAATTTATCCTGAATGTGTCAGATGGTGTGATGCTATATGATTGAAATGTGACCATGTATGTCATTGATATTGCCATTGTTAGACAATTGCAACAAATCTTGTACAAAGTATGTTATGTAAGGTACCAATGGAAAAGTTACGATTTGCTAAATAAGATTATCCTGTTTATATGCACGTATCATCTTTGTATCTGAAGTTATGAATATTGGCTATATATCTATATCTCAGATCGGTTTGTGCCTGGGGTAACACTGACAAGCTAGTTTACATCCAGTTTAGCCAGCCCATTGTGAATGGACTATTCAAGTTTAATGATCCATTAAGGATACTTCACTCTAACAATGGGCCATAGAAGAAACTCATTCTGCCCAGATATCAATTCCTGCAAACGCCTCAGCCTCCAAGGGGCCAATGGCTACCCCCTGTGAGTCATCAGGCCTTGTAAGGACATGTAATATGCTCATGTGACACTGGACTCAGTCTTGTGCCAGTAACTCTCCACAGGACTGTGAGCTTTGTTTGAAACAGAAAATTTACAGGCACATGGCTCAGGGTATAAAATCCCCCTGGGACAATTCCATTTTGCCTCTTTACTGCTCTGATTCTCTGGACTGTGGATTTACAACTAAAAGGAGCATACTGACCTATGGACTGATAATCCCTCAATCTTTTGGAAGTTACCAGAGAAACTTCACAAGCCAGCAGTCTATAACATCACTGCTACCAAACCTGATAGAATCATAGAATCATAGAATATCAGGGTTGGAAGGGACCTCAGGAGGTCATCTAGTCCAACCCCCTGCTCAAAAGCAGGACCGATCCCCAATTAAATCATCCCAGCCATGGCTTTGTCAAGCCTGACCTTAAAAACTTCTAAGGAAGGAGATTCCACCACCTCCCTAGGCAACGCATTCCAGTGTTTACCACCCTCCTAGTGAAAAAGTTTTTCCTAATATCCAACCTAAATCTCCCCCACTGCAACTTGAGACCATTACTCCTTGTCCTGTCCTCTTCCACCACTGAGAATAGTCTAGAACCATCCTCTCTGGAACTACCTCTCAGGTAGTTGAAAGCAGCTATCAAATCCCCCCTCTTTCTTCTCTTCTGCAGACTAAACAATCCCAGTTCCCTCAGCCTCTCCTCATAAGTCATGTGTTCCAGACCCCTAATCATTTTTGTTGCCCTTCGCTGGACTCTCTCCAATTTATCCACATCCTTCTTGTAGTGTGGGGCCCAAAACTGGACACAGTACTCCAGATGAGGCCTCACCAATGTCGAATAGAGGGGGACGATCACGTCCCTCGATCTGCTGGCTATGCCCCTACTTATACATCCCAAAATGCCATTGGCCTTCTTGGCAACAAGGGCACACGCTGGCTCATATCCAGCTTCTCGTCCACTGTCACCCCTAGGTCCTTTTCTGCAGAACTGCTGCCTAGCCATTCGGTCCCTAGTCTGTAACGGTGCATTGGGTTCTTCCATCCTAAGTGCAGGACCCTGCACTTATCCTTATTGAACCTCATCAGATTTCTTTTGGCCCAATCCTCCAATTTGTCTAGGTCCCTCTGTATCCTATCCCTGCCCTCCAGCGTATCTACCACTCCTCCCAGTTTAGTATCATCCGCAAATTTGCTGAGAGTACAATCCACACCATCCTCCAGATCATTTATGAAGATATTGAACAAAACCGGCCCCAGGACCGACCCCTGGGGCACTCCACTTGACACCAGCTGCCAACTAGACATGGAGCCATTGATCACTACCCGTTGAGCCCGACAATCTAGCCAACTTTCTACCCACCTTATGGTGCATTCATCCAGACCATACTTCCTTAATTTGCTGACAAGAATACTGTGGGAGACCGTGTCAAAAGCTTTGCTAAAGTCAAGATACAATACATCCACTGCTTTCCCTTCATCCACAGAACCAGTAATCTCATCATAGAAGGCGATTAGATTAGTCAGGCATGACCTTCCCTTGGTGAATCCATGCTAACTGTTCCTGATCACTTTCCTCTCATGTAAGTGCTTCAGGATTGATTCTTTGAGGACCTGCTCCATGATTTTTCCGGGGACTGAAGTGAGGCTGACTGGCCTGTAGTTCCCAGGATCCTCCTTCTTCCCTTTTTTAAAGATTGGCACTACATTAGCCTTTTTCCAGTCATCCAGGACTTCCCCCGTTCGCCACGAGTTTTCAAATATAAGATATAAGATATAAGATAGATAGACAAAGATATAAGAACATCGCAATTATTGTATGTATATGATCTATTAACCATTTTAACTCTCTTCTTCTTTTCTTTCATTAACCTTTAGGTTTTAATTACTAAAGAATTGGCGGCAAAGTGATTATGGGTAAAATCTGAATTATATATTGAGCTGGCTATGTGACTGATCTCTTGAGATTAGAAGGACCCTATATGTGATTAAACTGGTTTTCAATAACCACGCCTCATAGATTCCAGTATCTGGGAGCTGTGATAAGGGCTGCATTTTTGACTTTTTGTTAACCAGTGTGGTGAGGCAGAAGTTTACCTTTGTTACTGGCTTGGTATAATCTAATGATAGAATAACTACCAGTTTGAGGTGAGTCTGCCCTATTTCTCAGCAGTTTGTCCTGAATCTGGTGTTCTCAGCTGTGACCCACTGGGGCACAGTGACAGATGGATTGACTGTCTCTCCCGGCTCTTCAGCAACGTCTGGGACACCTTTGTGTTTTACTTTGTCACAAAATGTCTACCTCTGGACAACCTCATGCACTGATGTTCTCTTTATCACTGACAGATTGAAAGACCATTCATGGAGTTCTGTTGTGTCCCTGCTCCGGCAGTTTGAAAGGCTGTTTTCTTTCACTACTAGGCGTAGAACTACAGGTAGGTCCTGTATTGAATTCACCATTCCCAGAGAGACATCGCTTCCTTACATAGCTCCATGCAATGAATTCTTCCTCCTTGTTTATATAATACATTGACACTGTATTGTCCATAAAGACCTAAATTATCTTATGATGATGATAGGCAGAAATGATTTCAGAGCCCAATGTATTGCTTTTAGCTGTAGCAGCCTGATGTACAATTTCTTTTCCTGGAAAATCCATTGGCCACAAACTGTCAATTTGTCGAAACGTCCTCCCCAACTTAGGTTGGAAACATCTGATGTGATTGTTGCTGATAAAACTGGAGCAATGAAAGCCATTCCTTTTATTTTTTGAAGGTTTTGAGGTTATGAGGCCCATTAGTCTGAGAAAAAATGTGATTCTTTGACAAGGGAACTATGCAATAAGGCTAAGGCTTGCTGAATCCTTATAAACCTTTATTCTGGCAGAAAGTGTCTGACTTTCTGAGAGACAAAATTGCCCCTATGAAGGGGATCTTTTGAGTGGGTAGTATGATTGACTTCTCCCAATTTATCTTTTGTCCCAGCTTATTGAATAGGGAGTGTGTGCAGGATATGACTTCTGATAGATTTTGTTCTGACAATGTTTTGATTAGCCAGTGATCTAGCATCTACATATATGTGAATCCCTTGGCTTTGTAAAGGCACTAATACTGCCAAGAGGCATTTTGTAAAAAGTCTGGGGCAGGAGAAAAGCCAAAGGGAAAGACTTTGAACTGAAAATGATCTTTCCCTACTAGGAAACAGATATTTGCAGTATGGCAATCTGATTGCAATATATGTCCTTCAGGTTGAGAGCTCAAACCAATCTTGTATTGAGAGGAAATGTTTTATATAGATGCCAAATTCAACATGAAATCAGAATTTACTGATGAAGGAATTGAATTCTCTCAGGTCTAATGTAGGCCAAAGACCTCCATCCTTTTTTGGGATTAGGAAGTACCTTGAACAGAAACCCTTTCCTCCGAATTCACTCAGCTCCACTTCTATTACCCCTGCCTCCACAAGACAGGGAGCCTCCCATTTTAACAGGCCCTCATGAGAGGGGTCTCTGAATAGGAATGGGGTGAGAAGGTTGGGAGGAGAGAGGGAGTCAGATTGGATGGGGTATCTGCTGTGAATTATTTCTAATATCTATCTACCCATAGTTATAGCACTCCAGTTGCAGAAACAACACAGGCAGTCACCAAATGGGGTAGGTAAAGAATAGTCCAAATTTGGTTTGCAGCTCTCAGACCTTATGTCAAACCTGAGGATGAAGGTCCAGCACAGATGTTGACATTGAGATCTGTTTACCTTTTACCTGAGGCTTAAACACTTTCCTCCTTTGCTGCCAATGTTATTCAGCAGAATGTTGTTGATGGTAGAGGCATCTCTGAGAAAATAAATACTAGGAAGATGAGGATGCATACTGTTGTCACTGATACCTGAACACAGCTACCTAGTTCTTCTCCTAGGTTGCTAATACACTCATAAAGATCTGGGTGCAGATCTAGTGACTGTCATTTCTTCAGGAACCTCATTTTATTGCTAAATACACCATTCCGTTTAAAGGGAAACTCCTCCACATTAGTGATTCTCTCTGAAGGTAGTTCAGATGATCTACTCCATGAATGATTCCTGAGAGAGATGGCTTCTAGGAGAAACTTCCAAGGAATCAAATGTTACTCTTAGATTGTGTTTTGCAACAATCTTTAGACATGAGGGCATTGGCTAATTTTCTTGGAACCTCCGAGATGGATTTTGCAAATACCACCATCTTTTCCCAAAGACAGTACTGGCTGCATGCAATTACAGTCTGGTAATCTGACATTCTTACACCCAATGTTTCAGATTAAAATACTTTTTTGCCTAAAATGTCCATTTTCTTGCTTTCTTTATCAGAAGGTGTAGACTACATCAAGCACCCTTAGACCTCTGGGCTGCAGCTTCAGCCAAATGCAAGTTCAGAACTGGATGTCTGTGCAAAAAGAATGAAAAACCCTCATGCGGTAATTGGCAGCTACCTTTTTCAACATTGCTTGAACAGAAGTGGAAATGAACCATATTATTGCTTTTGCTAGCTGCCAGAGCCCATCTAAAACTGGCAGTGTAATTCTCTCCTTGGATGGAGAGTCAAGAATGTTGAAGATGATGAGAAGTCTCCTTTACTATCAGAAAGGGGATTTTCAAAGTAGTTGCCATTCTCTCAACTACTTCATGAAATTATACTGCACCCTCTGATGGGGAACACACAGTTGTAATCCCTACACTCTCACCTGGAGAGATTTACTCCTCCAGTTCAGGGTCCATTTGTCAGTATTCTTCAGGCATCCCAGCCTCCTCTTCTTCCAAAAGTGTGTCTTTTGTCCAAGGGGAGGCCAAACTCTGCAGGATGAGGACTGGAATCTACCAGGGTCTCCACAGGACTGATGGGAGGCCACTGGGAAGCTTAAATAAGTGTTTAGATCTATATTGTTTCCTATGTTTTCTCTGTATTGCTTTTATCCTAAAATAAACGTTCTCTGCTTTGAAAGAGCTGTTTAGTTTCTTGTAACCACTGGCATACATTGCACATAGTCCTTGGAGAGAAAGCAAATATCAGGTGCTGAACTTTAATCACAGTAAAGAAAAAGGGGGATGCAGCCTAAAAACTCAGTCAGAAGGAAGAGGGACCTGGATTCTGGCCCAGAGAAAGGTGATGTCTAGAGGCTTAAGACTTAAGGGTGCATTCCTTGAGCAGACCATGAGGGGGAGGGGGGGTCAAAGGTGCAGTTACCCCAAAAACTGTGACAGTCCCTTCTGCAGAAGTGTCTGCTGCTGCTCCTCTCTGGAAGTATCAAAGGCTGAAGCTAATCTATGTTCACTCACGGATCAGGAGATGACCTAGTTCTGGAGGGCCTGCTTTCACAGCCTGATGCAGCAGTAGAGCTTGAAGTCTATTTTGCCACTCTTTCTGTGCTCTCAGGTGAAAGTACTGCAGATTGAGCACTCTGAAAGAGTGTCCCATCCTGAGGCAGGCTAGGCATCTTGTATGAGCATCTAAGGCTGGAAACACTGCTGGGCAGGAGGCACATTTCTTAAATACTCAGCCTCTTGAACTTCCAATCCACCATCAGATCCCAACAGCAGAACTAAAGTCTTAACTTCAAATAACTACTTAGAAAAATTAAAATAAGTAAATAAGTAAATAAATAAATAAAAAGAAATTAAATCCAACACTAAAACCTAAAATTTACCTTACAAAAGTATTAGACATTATTCAAGCTAAGAATCTGGGCCAAAGGCCCAGATACAGTTCCTGATCTGGCACCTACAGCAGTTGAAAGGAACTGATGTGGCCAAGGCACCATGCTCCGTTTTATAGCCTCATCTTCAGAATCTTCGGAGCAGTTAGGGGAAGGGATGGGGGCATAAGAGTGCTCCAACAGGTACTGCTATCAAAAAGTTCCACCGTAGGATCAGCACCACTGGTGCATTTTATGGGGGAATATGCAGAGGACAGTAAAAGAAGAACAGATGTTTTCAAATTAGACACAGATTCAAGACAACTAAAAAGAATCTTTAATCTAATTCACTCTTTGTTCTTAAGCAATCTGGATGTAAAATACTGTCAACTCATTATTATTAACATCATTGTTTCTATTAAACAAGTTACACTTTGTTTTTCATAAACTTTGTGTCGCCTTCATTCTTCACTGTAAAGTTTTAAAATACATTGTGCTTGTTCCAGTACTATACAAACAGAATAATTTAAATCTTCAAAAATATAACATACTTTATATAACTGAGAAATATATTAATATTATTTAGGATAACTGAATTCTACTTAAGGACTAAATTAAAAAAAATAAAGGGATTACCAAAATCAAAATTATTATTATTGTAAAATGTAAATAGGACTCTAAATTATGTCTTTTCATAGTGACAATGAGAAATTTGCAAGGAGAGGGAGGGAGAAAAAGGGGAATGTTTCATCAATAATCTGTTCCAAACAGAAAAAAGAGTGTCAATTTACACAAAAACACCAGTACGGAGTACTAGGATTTCTTCTACCATGTCAGCTCACTCAACAAGACCTCTATGACCATATCAGGCAAGGTTGTTTATATCAGTGGTTCTCAACCTTTCCAGACTACTGTAGCCCTTTCAGGAGTCTGATTTTTGTTGTGTACCCCAAGTTACACCTCACGTAAAAACTACTTGTTTTCAAAATCAGACAAAAATGTCACCACACACTATTACTAAAAAATTGCTTACTTTCTCATTTTTATCATATAATTATAAAATAAATCAATTGGAATATAAATATTATACTTACATTTCAGGGAATAGTATATAGAGCAATATAAACAAGTCATTCTCTGTATGAAATGTTAGTTTGTACTGACTTAGTTAGTGCTTTTTTACACAGCCTGTTGTAAAACTAGGCAAATATCTAGACAAGTTGATGTACCCCCTGGAAGACCTCTGAGTGCTCCTGGTTGAGAACCACTAGGTTATATGTTATTTTTATGCCAGCTAATAGAATAATTATTTGTTAACTGGTGTGATGTTATAGATGGTAATCGCTTTGAAGCAGGATCTATCTTCATTTTTTATTTGTTTACAGCAATATATTGCTGGCACTTGGTTTTTAACATACGCTCCAAATCATGACGTATAGTAGACAGTGTCCTGCCCATTATATTTATGTAGAATTCATGACAGCTATCCATGTGAATTTGATGTAATACATGCCTCCTGGTCAACTTAACTTATACTCTTCATTGTATACCACAATAAAAGCTTACTCTCCTAATAAAAATGTATATGCAACATATTCTTCACATTCAAATATAACACCTCCATAATATTAATTTTCTTATCTTTTATTTGTTGATGTCTTATTCTGATCCAGAAGCAAATACCTGCAAAGTCATTTTTAGTTTTCTACTTAGTAATATGTAATATTTGAGACGGCATATACTCTTTTGTCTGATATCCAACATTTTTACTACCCTCACATATTTCCAGATTATACAGTGAAGGTGCCTCTAATGGCTCCATATTTAAGGCTGAGTTGAATTCTGCACTTCTGACATTACGAAAATTTAATTTGTTACAACAAACATTGATATGGATTAATCATAATTCTAGGGATGTTGCATGGAGCACAGTTAAGGTTGTTTGGGTGCCTTCACTCTGCATTTTCATGCCTTAATATATTTGGATTTATTTTAAGTTTTACCTTAACTGTGAATTTCCTGGGTTTGTAATGTACGTTTTGGGGTTAATTACAATATCTCTAATATTTTCCCTTAATTACTATAGGTATTCTTAACTTCAACTCTCTTAACATAGTTTTTCTCTGAAATTTTAAAGTAAATGAACACAAACATAGTTGAACAATGAATCTTTTAAAATATATATATAGTGGTCACCTAACTGAGCATAATTCTGTGTCGTGCTACTTATGGAGCACTTTAAAATACAATCAAGTATGATTCACTGAAGAAAATTATAGTCAACTTAGAAACACACTTTGCAACAGGGCAATGGCAAACTCTCATTCACATCTTAATGACATAGGGCAAAATTCTCCTCCCGGATCTGCACAGTAGACAACTACCCTGTACATATCTTACATGTGGAACACCTATTAAAGTCAGTGAAGGTGCTACACAAGGGAGTGTGAATATGCAATAGTGATCATTAGCACCGTGTGTCAGAGAAGTAAGTTTTCCCTTTAATCATGAAGCAAACTACTGTGCTTAGATTTCCTTTGGAAATATGAAACCAGCATTCATGTTGCCCTGAATGTTTCCACCTCCATTTATTCAACTCTACTTATGCTTTTGTTAAGATCTGTGAAATGTTACTGCATTCCCTTTCCTTGAATATAATATTTTAATGTAAGACTAATTATTTCAATATATTATAATTCTACACTTTAAATTATAGTTTCCACATATCTACAAAATATTAATCTTATTTCACATCACAGAAACCAGACTTGTTTTTCTAGCCTCAAGTTTATGACATTTAAGTCTATTTGGACAATTAATCATTAAAGCTAAAGTCCCAATGAAGTTTCTTTTTATGTTAAGGTAAGTTGTGAGTTTTTACAACTGCAATATAACATGAGGTAGACACAAGACATAATAAAGGAAATCACAATTTCTTGAACCCCAAAAGAAATATAGAAATGAATATATTGTTATTTAATGATTGTTTTATATGATTTTTCCAGTTAATTCAGTGCCTCTTTAAGGTGAAGTGATTATTTGATATGCAACAGGGCAAGAAACTATTGCTTGGGCTAAGTAGAACACTGGAATTCCAGTGGATTCTGTGTTAAAATGGCCTCATGGACTCTCATTGGTTGGGCTGACCTTAGGAGCCAATTGTCTGTTAGCGGAGTTTCTCTTTCACACATGGATCATTTAAACCATCACATACTGTTGAGCCACTGATCCTGGTAACAGTACTTCAGATATCACCCATAGGTTTTATATGGTCTTTCAAACCTCCCGTGATAGAGGACATGCTCTTTCGTTCATAATTAGGTACCAACCCATCCATTATGGACTGCCAGGGACAGGTTTATCCCAAGTACCAGTAGGTGGTAGTTGGTGCTAGATGTGGTTTGGGCTTTGATATGCATGTCCCTATTCTTTTAGGCTGGAGTCTTCTATGCCACTTGGAACTCCATTCCCCTGTCATTATTCGAACATGCCTCCAACCAGCTTAAATTAACAGCTTTTTGTAGTGCCGTACCTATTTGCTCCCCTTGGATGAGAAACGGATTTCCATAGTTTAGTGCACTCTAGGCAACCTCTCAGTACCAGAGTTAAGGACATGCAGATGGGATTAGTAGGAACAGGAATATAGTCCCACTGCTTCTGAAGAATTGAAGACAGTTTGCTAAAATTCAGAAAAATGTCTCTAGGAGGACTGCTGGGGACAATGGATCAACATTGCTAGCCCATCAAATGGTATGTTTACGATGCAATTAAACACACATGGCTGGCCTCTGCCAGCTGACTTGGGCTCATGGGGCTTGGGCTAGGGGCTGTTTAATTGTGGTGTAGACATTCCAGCTCAGGCTGCAGACTGTGCTCTGGGACCCTCCCACCGTAAAGAGTCATAGAGCCCAGGCTCCAGCCCGAGCCCAAATGTCTACACCACAGTTAAACTGCCCCTTAGCCTGAGCACCATGAGCCCAAGTCAGCAGCAGGTTTTTCACTGAAGTGTAGCCATAAGTAGACCATTTGTCTACCCTAAGTAAAGAATGAAGAGGAGTCCCTCAGCTTCAGCTAATACCCCCAAGCACATCATAGTGGTATTAGCTATTTCAAAACTGGGTGTACATTAGCTGTTTTAAGTTCCACTCCAAGAAACTCATCAATCCATGTTTTTTCTCTCTCTCTCTCTCTCTGTCTCATTCCCTTCTTGCCCTCAGCAAGATGTGGCTGCTGATATCTCACGTCCCTCCACCCACTCAAACCTCACTTTTTCCACATATATACAGCTGCCCCACCAGCCATTCCTCCACATAGCTGTCTGCTATTTGTGTCTCCTGTTTTCTTTCCTTCCCTATTCTCTGACTTGGATACCTGGCTATCTTCTCTGATACTAACCCACCACCTTTATCCTTGGGATTGTCAAATTCCACATTAACAATCTAGTTTATCTGTCTCTCATTTCCTCTCCTTCACTTTCTCCAGCTCTCGACCAATCTGTCCATCAATTACATTAACTGTTCTTTTGATCTTGTCTTCACTCGACATTTCTCTCTTCTTATCTTGTCTTTCAAACTTTGATTCCCTGTTCTCTGTTTATCACCTTATTTCCTTTAAAATGACTCATCCCCTCTTTCCTCCAATCATTCATTCCTTTTGAGTATATCTGACACTGCAACTGGGAGGTGTGCTTGGTTGATCAGAGCTAGCATGTATATGTCTACCTGAGCTGGGAATTACACCTCCCATTCAGTGCAGCCACAGCAGGTAGGGTTGGCCTTCTGAGTTCATTTCTAGGGTCTCAGACAGCTATCCCGAGCCACCACCCATACCACCATGGCCACACTCCTATTTTTAGCATGCTAGCTACTCCTGGGGGAATTCTGTGCCCCTGCGGGGGTGCAGAATTCATACCTTCTGCAGATTTCTTGGCTCCCCCACAGAAAAATGGCGGAGCCAAGAAAACTGTGGGGAACACACACCCCTTCCCTGGCAGCCCAGGCATGACTTCTGGGAGCAGCCAGCAGCAGAGAGCAGATCACAACGGAGGGGGCGGTGGGGAGAAGGGAGACTGGGCATGCATCCGTGTGTCCGTGGAGAGATGTCAAGTGAGTGGGGCTGGGCGGGTGTCTGCCTGTGAACAAGTGAGAGAGACTCACTCTGTCCCTGTCACTTGCTGTTGCTGCATCCCAGGCTTGGAGGTGTAGGGCTCTGTGAAGCAGACTCTGTCCCTGAGGCAGAGCAGAAATGTAACAACTAAGCAGGCAGGCTGCTTTTGTTCCCATTCTTAGTCAATTAAGGCTCCTTTACCTTGCCAGAGTGGTGTAAAGAAGCCTTATTGTAAATGACAGTAACTGAATCATCAGCTAGGAAGATCTATGTGCTTTCTCACTTTTTTTCCTGTGCCAGAGAGGCACCACGGGGTTAGATTACAGCTCAGGATCTATTTTACTTATCCATTTAAAAAAAATGCAGGACAATGATTAGCAAAACTGTATGACTTGTACACTATAATCAAGTCTGAGCAATTTAAAGCAACATTGTACTTTACAGAACACCAAACACCAAAATAAAAGTAATGTAATTTAAATGAAAATCCAGGATTATAACTGAATCCTTCTTTTTGTAGTCTTGGTAGGAAGGTCTCTGTGAAAACACCATCCTGGTCACTATGGATGTAGAAGCCCTCTACACCAACATTCCACACAAAGATGGACTACAAGCCTTCAGGAACAGTATCCCCGATAATGTCATGGCAAACCTGGTGGCTGAACTTTGTGACTTTGTCCTCACCCATAACTATTTCACATTTGGGGACAATGTATACCTTCAAATCAGCGGCACTGTTATGGGTACCAGCATGGCCCCACAGTATGCCAACGTTTTTATGGCTGACTTAGAACAACACTTCCTCAGCTCTTGTCTCCTAATGCCCCTACTCTACTTGCGCTACATTGAGGACATCTTCATCATCTGGACCCATGGAAAAGAAGCCCTTGAGGAATTCCACCATGATTTCAACAATTTCCATCCCACCATCAACCTCAGCCTGGACCAGTCCACACAAGAGATCCACTTCCTGGACACTACAGTGCTAATAAACAATGGTCACATAAACACCACCCTATACTGGAAACCTACTGACCACTGTTCCTACCTACATGCCTCCAGCTTTCATCCAGACTACACCACACGATCCATTGTCTACAGCCAAGCTCTACGATACAACCGCATTTGCTCCAACCCCTCTGACAGAGACAAACACCTACAAGATCTCTATCAAGCATTCTTACAACTACAACACCCACCTGCTGAAGTGAAGAAACAGACTGACAGAGCCAGAAGAGTACCCAGAAGTCACCTACTACAGGACAGGCTCAACAAAGAAAATAACAGAACGCCACTAGCCATCACCTTCAGCCCCCAACTAAAACCTCTCCAACGTTATCATCAAGGATCTACAACCTATCCTGAAGGACGACCCATCACTCTCACAGATCTTGGGAGACAGGCCAGTCCTTGCTTACAGACAGCCCCCCAACCTGAAGCAAATACTCACCAGCAACCACACACCACACAACAGAACCACTAACCCAGGAACCTATCCTTGCAACAAAGCCCGTTGCCAACTGTGTCCACATATCTATTCAGGGGACACCATCATAGGGCCGAATCACATCAGCCACACTATCAGAGGCTCGTTCACCTGCACATCTACCAATGTGATATATGCCATCATGTGCCAGCAATGCCCCTCTGCCAGGTACATTGGCCAAACCGGACAGTCTCTACGTAAAAGAATAAATGGACACAAATCAGACGTCAAGTATTATAATATTCAAAAACCAGTTGGAGAACACTTCAATCTCTTTGGTCAATCGATTACAGACCTAAAAGTTGCAATTCTTCAACAAAAAACCTTCAGAAACAGACTCCAAGGAGAGACTGTTGAATTGGAATTAATTTGCAAACTGGATACAATTATCTTAGGCTTGAATAGAGACTGGGAGTGGATAGGTCATTACACAAAGTAGAACTATTTCCCCATGTTTATTCCCCTCCACTCCACCCCCCACTGTTCCTCAGATGTTCTTGTCAACTGCTGGAAATGGCCCACCTTGATTATCACTACAAAAGGTCCCCCCCCCCCGCTCTCCTGCTGGTAATAGCTCATCTTAAGTGATAACTCTTGTTACAGTGTGTATGGTAACACCCATTGTTTCATGTTCTCTATGTATATAAATCTCCCCACTGTATTTTACAGTAAATGCATCCGATGAAGTGAGCTGTAGCTCACGAAAGTTTATGCTCAAATAAAATTGTTAGTCTCTAAGATGCAACAAGTACTCCTTTTCTTTCTACGAATCTATGAAACCTGTTGAGTCATACTTCTTTCAATGATATCTTAGAAGTCATATTCCAGAGAAAGTATGTACAAGTCAGCAAAATATGTACAATTACATTACAATTTTCATATAGACACAGCAGTTTATTTCATTCTTTGCTACTCTCTCTTCTCCTCAGTTCCACAGTTTTCACAACTTCTGTATGCCATGGCTACTATATAACTAATAAAAACACAGTATTTCAGAGTGAATTCTTTCCTTTTTAATTTAGTTCAGCTTTTTGTGTATATTATGTACTCAGTCTAGACATGTCGCTTAAATATAGTTATATGCTTCAATTTTCCATTTAATAAGGAAGCCAATTCCCAATTTCCCATGTAGTTATGAATAGTAAAGTGATTATAATGGCACAATCAAAGAAAACAGTTAAGAATGTTCTTTGATATAGTTAACTTACTCTGCATGCAAGTACCCTCAAGTACACTCAGTACCAAGCTCTATCCAATTTGAAAATAAAGAGAAATAGATGGAGAGGAAATTTGCACTTTCTTATAATTTAGTCACAAAACTTTTTGGGTGGAAGGTAGGATGATGGCTGGATGGCTCAAAATATTCGAGCAGGTGCCATTCAGTACTCTTTATAGACCAACCTTTTTCTCCATATATTCCTTCTGGACTTCATTTAATCATTTAATCACTGTCACTAGCTTTCACCACCAAGGGCAAGCTGTGCTGCCTTCTGCAGTCACTCCATGCATTAAACAGTGTTTCTCAAATGCGGCCACTGTGGCCACATGTGGCCACCAGGGACTTTTCTTGTGGCCACAGCCTTCAGGGCTTAATTTGTCCCCAGGCTTGCCAGGGCTGAGTAAGTCTGCTGTGAAAAGTGATACTTGTATGCTTGTTAATATCACTTTTCACAACAGACTTACTAGCTAGCAATAAATATATTACAATGATTTGGACGTGTATATGTGCATATTTATTTGTTTTTCCTAAAGCTAATTAAGTATTTTAGCACTCTGAGGCCACAAAAAAATTTGTCCTGAGAATCCCTGCATTAGAAAATAGGGGACAATGAAACTGGTGTCCACACACTTCTCAACACAAAGTTTGACAAACTAGGTCCATACTGGTGTACGAGGTGGGAACCTCCACTAAGGGCCAATTCAGAGTTTTTTAAAAGAGACATTAAGTATAAAGAAAGGAAACTGCCAAAAATGTAGGAGTATCGGTAGTAGCAAACATAGCTGCAGTTCAAAGAAAAAAAGATGCTGTGACCACAAGACATGCAGGATGGCTGCATTATTGTTCCCAGATTCTAATCCATACCCTAACCATATGCAGAAATCACTGTCATCACACCAGCATCTCACACCACCATAGATATGAATGATTTACCATTTAAATTTACACATTTACATTTGTGTAAATAACTTCTCTAAAACCTATATCCGCATGATTTAAAAGCACTATGATACATACTGTATGAATGTATATGTATCACCTGAAAATCTTTTTCTATGTGAATAGAGTACATTAAATTCAAAGTAGGGTTGTATATAATTATAAAAGATGTTAATGAGCAAGACTTCCAGGGCTTTTAGTGAATCATAGAAGTTATTCCCTCATGAGTGGAAATATATTTTCCTTTACTCTATCACTTATGTAAATAATTACAGAAAGAGAAGGAAAGATATAAAGAGAGAAGGAACTACATGTGTTTTAAATTAGTTTTTCTTACTTTTGATGCAGTTTTAAACAATTGTTTTTGGATTTGTAAAAAATGATCTATCTCAGTGTAAATGCCTGTAAAAATCAGCCTTTTTTCACAGATAAAATAAATGAGGTAATACTTGCCTAAGAATTATCTTGCATGATAGGTGGGCTGGAATAAGTGTGTACTTCCAATTCCTGATTCTGTTCAGTAGATTGATAGTTTCCATTTTAGTCTGTATGGGAAATTTTAGCTGTTGCATCAGTTAATGACTGGAAAAACATGTCATCCATAACTCAGCATTGGTCAACCCATGTAAACAAGGAAGGAGACCTAATGAATCATAATAGGAGGTGCCTAGTCATTTTATATTCATCAGAGGTTATTGGTGATGCTTGTTTTTGAATGCAGACCTGAAACATTCCAAGATCAATCTTTAATCAAATTTTTTTGTTGTCCCAAAACATCATGTTCTTTCAAAATGATATATGGGCGCTTTGAAAGTGCAAGTGATGTTATGACTATTGAGCACACTTCATGGTTAGTACATTACTACAGCTGTACCAACAGTAAAAATAAAAATATTGTTTTAATCATAAAAACATAAGAATGGCCACACAGGTTCAGACCAATGGTCCATCTAGCCCAATATCCTCTCTTTCAGCAGTGGCCAGTGCCAGACGCTTCAGAGGGAAAGAACAGAACAGGATAATTATTGAGTGATCCAATCATTGTCATCTAGTTTCAGCTTCTGGCAGTCAGAGACTTAGGGCCATCCAGAGCATGGGGTTGCATCCCACCATCTTGGGTAATAGCCATTGATGGACCTATCGTCCATGAACTTATCTGATTATTTTTTGAACCCAGTTATACTTTTGGCGTTCACATCGCTAGGCAGAGTTCCATAGGTTGACTCTGTATTGTGTGAAGAAGTACTTCCTTATGTTTGTTTTAAATATGATGCCTGTTAATTTCATTGGTGACCCCCTGATTCTTAGATTATATGAAGGGGTAAATAACACTTCCTTATTCACTTTTTCCACACCATTCATGATTTTATAAACCTCTATCATATCCCCAGTCACTCATCTCTTTTCTAAACTGAACAGTCCACGTCTTCTAAATCTCTCCTCATATGGAATCTGTTCAATACCTCTAATAATTTTTGTTGCCTACTCTGCACCTTTTTCAATTCTAATATTGAATATCTAATTTCAATATCTAATATTCTAATAATCTTTTTTGAGGTGGGGTGACCAGAATTGCACACAGTTTTCAAGGTGTGGTGTACTATGGATTTATATAGTGGCATTATAATATTTTCTGTCTTATTATCAATCCCTTTCTGAATGGCTCCAAAAATTGTTAGCCTTTTTAACTGCCACAGTACATTGAGCAGATGTTTTCAGAGAACTGTCAACAATGACTCCAAGATCTCTTTCTTGAATGGCAACAGCTAATTTAGACTCTATCATTTTATATAAATAGTTGGGATTATGTTTTCCAGTGTGCTTTACTTGGCATTTATCAACATTGAACTTCATCTGCCATTTTGTTGCCCAGATACCCAGTTTAGTGACTTTGTAACTCTTCACAGTAAGCTTTAGGCTCAACTATCTTGAGTAATTTTGTGTCAACTACCAAATTTGCCATCTCACTGTTCACCTCTTTTTCCAGATCATTTATTAATATGTTGAACAGCACTGGTCCCAGTACAGATCAAAACAGAGTTAATTATTATTTTTAAAACAAAATAATATGAGAAATAATAATCTTTACCTTTTAACTGCTTTTGATCCACTAAGAGAGGTAGACAAAGGAAAGAGGGGGAAAAGACTATAACAAACCAAATCTTAAAAAATATATATGAAACAAGGTAGGCAATTTGTGAGCCCAGCCTCAGAATCACAGATTAAATTAGGATCTGAAGTAGAAGGGTAAGCAATACAGCCTTAATTCTAAAGTAGAAGTCCTTGGTAAAATACATCAAATAAAATGTACCACCACTCATCATGGATAATTTTATCTACAGCAACCAGAGGCACTAGAGGGGAGATGGTACAGCCAAAACATAAGAGATCATGATAGTAATTATTACATTGTTATTTCAAAGGTGGTATAATCAAATTTATTATACATATTTTTAAACTCACTCACTTGTGACCAATCTCATGTGCAATGGTAAAAGCTGAACCTAGGCCAATGTCTTCATTAATGCTGCAGCTCCTTTCAGGCTCACACATTCCAGCCACAGAGGCCAAGCCTAAATAAACAGAAGGAGACACAAAGGGTCATGCCAAGGTGTTCAAATCTTAAAAGCCCTAGTTATAAATGGCTGGATTCTTTTTAATAACCTCCACACACAGAAGGAGCAGTTGGCAAAAGGTTAACTTTCTAGTCATTTTCAAAATCACTGGGGGGAAATTCTCCTTGCCGGCTAGACATTTATATTTTTTGAACTACAGTCAGTGCTGGAAAATGTCTAGACTAGGGGTTAGATTTATAAATTTTACTTCTGGTAACTTGGGACCACCTAGTAACTTGAGCCAGGAGAGGGAATTCAAGAAAGCATTTCTATTTTAACATACTTGAGGCTGCAGAAAGTAAAATGTATCCACATTATTTTTCTAAAGAGATCTGTTTAAGTTTAGTGGGTTCCTAAAACACACAAGAAACTTTTTTAGCTACAAAAAGCCCCAAGGGGTACTTTTTTTTTTTTTTGGTGTAAAAATAAAACTGAATGCATCAATAAAGGAAAGGAGACATGTTAATAAAAAGCATTCACTTAAACATGGAAGGCTTTTCCATTTATCATTGTATTATAAGTGCTTTTTAAAGATTCCTTAACGGGAAGAAAGCCACTGGCACTTACAGAATATAGCTCTGCTGTATCATACACACTCTTCAGCATTAGAGTATCACATAGAATATATACTATGGCAGAACTACTTTGCTGTCACTGGTGATGGACTCTAACCAGCAGCCTTACCTAAGGTATTCTTCCCTGTGGTCTGTTATGTGGAAGAAGCATTAACAGCCTCTCCAAGGGAATCACCTGCCCTGCAAAATACAGTACTCCAAAACAGTGACTGGAAAAATAATTACTTTGCCATGGAAAGCAAGTTGTTACCTTTTATGAGAAAATGGTGCTAAATTATGCCCTTCTGCCTAAAATAAGTAGGAATGAGATGACTAGTAACCACTGGAAAGAGAGGATGAGGTGACTGGGGAGAGAGGATTAGTTATAAGAGAATTAAGAAAAATGTTTAACAAATTTTGAAGTCTACTATCTGTTGCTAGTCTAATAATAATGTTCCACCTCCCTAAAATTCTCTGTTGTTTTAATTGGATGAGGTATTCTTTACTTCCTGAATCTGAATGTACTGTACCTAGCACTTTTATGACTGTCATGTTTCCCCAGTGAGGTGGCCACATTTCCAGGGTGTGTAAACTGATCCCTATATGTTCAGTGTATAGAACCTGGTCCAGCAACCCTTACTCACAGGAATAATGGCCTCAGGATCAGGCTAATGATTTGCAATTCTGTACAATGCTTTTAGGTTTGCAAAAAACAATGGAGGCCAAATCTGGAGCCTAGACCTAGCCCAACAAGCTGAGCCAGGTGCTCGGCAGATGTGTAAGAGAGGGAGGAGAAATCCTCCACTGAAGCCACAGAGCAGCTGCATAGCCACTTTGGGTATGTCTACACTGCAATAAAACACCCGCAGCTTGCCCATGTCAGATGACTCAGGTTCACAGGGCTGTAAAATTGTGGTGTAGACATTTGGGCTCGGGTTGGAGCCTGAGTTCTGGATCCCTCCCCTCTCACAGAGTCCCAGAGCCTGGGCTCCTACCAAAGCCCACATCTACACTGAAATTTTTCAGACCCACAGCCTGAGCCCTGTGAACCCAAGTCAGCTAACATGGGTCAGACATAGCCATTGGTGGTTTATTGCAGTATAGAGATAACCTTTATGCAAACTGCTTTTTCTAGATAGCTCCTTGCATAGCTTCTTATGCTGGAGATTGGAAGGGAAGAACGAGAAGATCTGTCTAGCAGCAGATCTTCTAGTCCAATTTCTCCTGTGGGCACCCAAGGTTCCTCCTACTCATTGTACTGCTGCTTTATGGGGACTTCGTATATATGCTTTCATTAAGCACATGCTTCGCTCTAACTTCTTGAGGTCAATAGCACTTAAGCATTTCTTAAGAGTTTTGCTGACTCAGAGCCATAGAGGACATTGTCCCTAATCCCACTCCAGTTTCCACAATGCAAAGAAACTGCCATAGTTCTGTTGTCAAGATGTCCATTGCAGAAAAGGAGGAGGGGGGTTGGAACTGACTCTTTATGAACAAAATCATCAATTTAAAATTCGTTTACTTTCTATTTAGTAAAGTATGCGGCCATGTCTGGCCTCCAATGTGCTGGTTTCAAGTGGAGCAGAATTTGGCTCTATGCTAAAGTCTGATAAAATGAGGATTAGTGCACTAATAGTCAAATATATTAAATATGAGTATAAAGTAAGAAAAATGTTTTTCACTAAATGTTTCCTTTGAAATTTTCCCCTCTTGAACACTTGCAGTGGCAATTCTGTGACATTAGTACGTCTTCACAGTTTTGACATCTTTGTGCTGGCTTTAATTTAGAAATTTGTAGTCTGAAGGCATTTATGGTATACTAAAATACATTATGCATATGGATTATGTTTACAGTGGGCCAGACTCCAATATCCTTTACTCACATTGACTACAGCTTAACTACACATGTTGCCCTAGTGACTTCAATAGGACCACTTGTATAATAAGTTACTATTCCACATAAATTAAGGTTATCAGAATCTGGTTCAGTGAAGATAGTAACGGAAGAAACAGAAAAAAAATACCATGGTTGACTCTGATCAGGGGAAGACCTACAAAATAATCACACACAAAATCTATAAGCCGAACTAGTCTGCAACTCAGAACTGGAGTGCTGATAGTTAATTTTAAGGAAGAAGCTAATGGAATGATTTAAGGTTGAAAAAGTGATGTTAGGTACATATTAGACTTAGCATATGCATGAAAGTCTCTTTAATAATAATTTCTGTCTTAAAACACTAGTAAACTGCAATATTGATGATATATAACACACACCTTTGTGGTGACAAACTTAGGGATGTCAAGGACAATATCTCTCCACCCTGTCCATAATATTGACAAATGTGCTTTCCACTGTCAAGGCACCAAGCAGTTCCAATGTTGTTTTAATTTATGTTGTTGGATTATTTTCCACAATGCTTTATAGAAGAAGCAGTCTTGATGTTGCACCTCGACTCACACAGTATGGCAACAATTTAAACCACAAAGTCTGTTTCCTGGGGCTGGGTCTTTTTTTCCCTTTCTCTCCCGTTTGTATTTTTTAAATATATAATGGAAATAGATTATATGGAAATAAGCAGTAAGTTTTCTGCTTTAATTACTGCTTGGTAAGATTGAATCATCTACGAGGTTTTATCAGCATTACAGATGCCAGAAAAGAAACGCCCAACAGCAATTCACATAATTTAATCTTCTAGGGATCTTACAAAACATATACCCACATAAGTTATATTTTACTGTTTATATGTGTATATTTGAGAAGGCTCACTAGCAGAAGAGATCAAAACTAATCAATCAATAATCAGAATAATGCAAACAAACAGCAGAAACAAGCTGAAGTTCCACTTTGTAAACTTACCCAGTGTTCCACAGGGCTTGTTTTTATAAGTGCAGATATCGTATCTGTTGAGGAGAAAAACAATGAGACACAACTTGTAAGAAGATCATATCTGTGAGATATTTTGCATATTTATCACATTTCTATATCGTAGGTCAAGTTGTCAGACCACAATCAGTGTAATTATGTGCAGCCAGCTAGTGACAGCATTTTCTACACTCTGGTGTAAACCACAGGCTGCAGTATGCTCACAGCCTTTGGCCTTAGGCCAGTGGGACACCTGCCAGTAAGAAAAAAACAGTTAAAGTGGATCTTTGTAATCACCGGCTCCATAAAACAGTCTACCATGCTGTTATGAAGTTACAGCTGCATGCCTGCAGACTGCTACTCCTTCAAGAGGCTACTAGCAATGTTTATATTTCTAAATCTGCTGAAACATTTTCTTATGGTGGACATGGCATATTTTACAACATTTTAATTGCTACCATTCTCTCTGATTTTCATTAAAAATTGTAAGTGTTTACTATTAGACCAAAATTATCAAAACTCAGGTAAATAAGAATCAGGTTTCTCCTTTCGTTATCTTCCAATTATTTATTATGTGTGCTTTAAAAGTAATGCATTGCAAGTTATTAACATTTTTTGTTTTTATTATATCTGATAACAGCTAAATAAATTGCTAAAAACTTCCCTCATTTTAGATATAATCTTCCCAATACTGAAGTTCAAACAATGAGTCTCTGTTCAGATGACATGGTGAAATAAACATATCAGTGTTTTGGAGCCTGTAAAGGAATTAAAACATGTTTCCTGCAGTACAGCTAATATCCAGTGTAAATAATGTGGCCAATGCACCATAACTGCATATTTTTAAATGTGTTACAGCCATAATCCTATAACTATGATATGCCAGCATTATTATAGACTTATGTTTTCAGGGATTTATAATGATTTACTTACAGTATAATGCTTCAGAGCATATGTTTACAGGGTTTTTGCACTATGAGAAAGTAAAACCAATAAAGAAGATGAGGAGACATGGATTCCTCTTTCCACTCTCATTTTTTAACTTCGACCTTTTATAAATTTCAGGCTACTAAAATATTTTTAAAAACTAATAGTGCCTGTTTTAAACATGGATCAGTGACCATTTATGAGTAATGTATGAGATGTATAAACTCTTTAAGTGCCAGAGTAAGTTTTTGACTGCAACCCAACCCAACTTCTGAGTGCAAAATTAGTCCCTTAATCTGTAAATGCCCCACACATGTAGACCCCTCTGTCCAGGTGTAACCCTATTGATTTCAACAAGGCTCCACATGGGTGCAGGAATCTGCCTATGTGGAGCAGTGGGCAGGAACATGGACTAATTCTGATCTCAGAAATGTGTGTGTGTTCCCCCTTGAAGTGGCTCAAATTGTGTCATAATATGTACATGAAGAGTTCTTACTGATTTCAACAGAAGCCCAATAGGGGCATCCAAGGCCACATTTTAACCTAATTCCTCTTATGCAATTTGAGGGATGGGTACTCAGATCAGTATTCTGCTATAGAAATGTGTGGGAACATAACTATCTAATAGATCACACAAATATAAATATGCAGATACCACACACTTCATGTCATTTACATCTTTGAAGGTGTAAGACTTATTATTTTGCATTCAGTACAGGCCCTAAACCTACTCCTATTGAAGCTATAGCAATACTTTTGTTTATCTCAAGGGCAGAAAGATTGGGCCCAGACATATTAAGTGAGAAAAAGTAACTTGCTTGAATACCATGAATATTTAGCTCTGAACCCAACAAAAGAAAGTACCTGGAATAAATAGTAAATATTTTACTATTGTGTTGTAGTGTTTAATGCTACTGGGAACTGAACAGTTAGACCATCACACCTTGAAACAAAAATATATTCTCAGGGGGAAATCCTGCCCCACTGAAGTAAATCGGAGCTTTATCACTGACTTTAATGAGACCAACACTTCACCCTTAGAGACTGATTCTACTCACAATTATACTGGTATGAATCTGCAGTAACTCCACAGCACTCAGTGAAGTTTCACCAGTGCAACAATAGTGAGATCAGAATAAAATCCCTACTTTCTCACACATTTTTGAATAATCAACACCGTTTATCATTCTGATTGTCCTGTGTACCTTCTATTATTCCATTATGTAGGGTAGACTTAGTAGGAAAAGTTTTATGAAAGGAATTTCAGTGACAAAACAAAATGAAATTTTGAAGAAAAATATTTTTCTGCTTTCTAATCAGCCCTAATCATTTTGTAAAAAACACCTCAAACAGTCAGACTATTCTAAATATGGCCTCACTAAACAGTCCAATGGTACAGGCTAGAATATTGTCCTAATGACATTCATAATTTCTCTTATGAATCCCAAAGCTTTGTTTTTTCTATTAAACAATACCAAAGGATTTATTTTACCTGCTATGGATCTTTTTCTTTTTCTATCCTTTGTGCCACAAGGTTCTGGATGCTCCCTTTTCATTTGATTTGTTCTTAAACTCATTACCTAACATTTCTATGAGGTGAATGGCACAATTCATTCATCTGTTTGTGTACTTGGTCTATCCAAATCATTCTGAATTGTACTGGCCTTTTCTTCTTTTGACTCCACTTCCTCTAGCCTTGTTTTGCATTAGAGTGGAATCCACTTAATCAGGAAGCCCCAGTGGATAGCTTTTCATCCTGATTAAGTGTAATTGTAAAGTACCAGAAAAAGGGATTTCAGTAGTACAGTTGTTACTGTCTGGGGAGATGCATGTTACTGGAGGTGCCTATAATGTTGGGAAAAGGGATTATCTGCACTGGATTGGCACTGAGCCAGGTGTCTACCCAGAAATGGTGGAAGAGACTTTTATGAGATGGCTAATATTGTGGGCCAACATGTGTAATGGGCATGCCTAAAAGGAACTGACTAGCAGATAGGAGTAAGCAGTGGTGATGCACAGTATATGTTTTCTGCATGTATCATAAACAAAAGAAAGACTAAAAGCTGTTGTTAGAAGTAAAAATGTACAAAACCAACATTAGACAGAGACACACAAAGACCAAATACCAGTGAATGTTACAAAATCACCTGAAAGCATCCCTGTTAAGGGGATTACCTTACTCACTCAGCCTCATGTATGAAACAGATATGGCTGGTGATAGACAAGACTTGAAGGAAATGTGTTTTAAGCAAAAAGCTGAAGAAAGAGAAAGTAGAAACATAGCAAACTGCATATATTCCAGGACCAGAAAGGACCATTGTGATCATGTAGTCCAACCTCCTGTATAATACAGTTCCATAGAACTTTCCCAAAATAATTCCTATAACATATGTTTTAGAAGAACATCCAATCTCTATGTAAAAATTGTCAGTGATGGAGAATCCACCATGGCACTTCCTAAATTGTTCCCAAAAAACGGTTAATTACTTTTACCATTAAAAATTTATGCCTTATTTCCGTCTTGGAAGGGGACTACAAAAATGTCTAAATGTCAGTGAGGGTACTTGCAATGGAAAAAGTTCAGGTTGTAGGAAAGTAAGCAGTGGGTACTGCAAAGAGAGGTGAGGCTCCCTTCGCCATTCCTCTGAAAGACAGAATTCACAGTAAGGTTAAGATAATTACCGATGTAATTTGCACCACTTAATTGACATGTAACTTTATTGGGGAATCTATTTAATCAGGATGTTTGTCAGGGAACCAGATTAAACCTAATGACTGATACAGTACTAACTGTGGAATCTCCTTCCTTAGATATTTTTAAGGTTAGGCTTGACAAAGCCCTGGCTGGGATGATTTAGTTGGGGATTGGTCCTGCTTTGAGCAGGGGGTTGGACTAGATGACCTCCTGAGGTCCCTTCCAACCCTGATATTCTATGATTCTATGATTCTAACTCAGAGGGAAGAGGGCCACTGACCAAAAATTATTAACACTACTTTCCTTTCATGAAACATTTCTAAATAGCATATCTATGAACTGAGGGGTTTTTTTTATTTTATTGTTGTTGTTGTTAACTGAATCTTGCTTATTCTTACCCTTGTTTCTCATCATCACGACATCACAGATTTTGACTATAAGCTCTTCAGAGGACAGACTGTCTCTTACAAGCTTATACAGCACCAAACATAGGTGTTCTCAAACTTTCTTTGCTGGGCCCCCTTTTAAAATATTTCAGGCTCTGACAACCTTCCCCCGCAAAAAATGATGACTCTCCCACCCATACCATAACACCCTTCCTCTTCATTGCTGCTGGCAGCAGCACTGTCTTCAGAGCTGGATATCTGGCCAGCAGCTGCTGCTCTCCAATTTTGAAAGCAGCTTTGAAAGCAGTGCAGAAGTAAGGGTGGCAATACCGCGACCCCCTACAATAGCCTTGTGAGCCCCTTTTGGGTCAGGATCCCCAGTCTCAGTAATGCTTGCCTGAGACAACTGGGCTCTGAGCTCAGCGAGGACCTCTGACAATTATCATAATATAAACAATCTGATTCCATCCACTTTTTTGCTTTTCTCACCCTCTTCTTCTGCCCGCATATCAATCATATTGCAAACTTACACTGGAAACACTTACTGCTGCCCAAGTCACCTGCCTAGGTTTATCCTGAATCTAGCCCCCTAAGTTTAGGGTGACCAGATGTCCAGATTTTATAGGGACAGTCCCGATTTTTAGGTCTTTTTCTTATATAGACTTCTATTACCGCCCACCCCCATCCCAATTTTTCATATTTGCTGTCTGGTCACTAAGTTTCATATTTCAGTGAACTCAAAAACAAAGCAAAACACCATTCAAAAAGGCAAATTCACCTGATTCCAACATAAAAACATAAATTGGTTCAGACTTTCTCAAAAGTGGGCCTTTGGACTCACAAAAAGGATTCACAAGCTTCACAGAATCATTAGACAAATCTAGGTTATATTTCAAGATCATTACACAAAACAAAAGCAGGCAAGTTTTGTGTGATTTGGAATTTCACACAGCTATCATTTGTACACACAAATGCAGTTTTTGCCTGCACAAAGTGTATGTATGTATTTTTGCATGTGCAATTGGTTCCCTCAGTGTTAAAGGAGTTGTGTGGACAAATAGTTATACCATAAATCTAATGCTTAGCACATTTGGACAGCTGCTAAATGAAGGTTTTATAGTGATTATTCACCAGTTCATCATTTTTACAACATCTTAATAATTCATTTCATGTGCATACCTTACAAATAACAATACATTTTACAACACTAAAACCCTTTTGATTTCTTTCAAAAAGTTTTACTATAGTATCTGCTTAGTCTTACAGAAAGTGGTATACCACAACAGCATTTTGCCTTAAAATAAAGTACAAATCTTATTTGGTTTCTTCCTCAAAAACCTCAAAACCAAAGGAGTTATTTAAACTAAGGAAGGAAAAGCATAATATACATGTTACACATCACTCAACAGAAATAACTTTTTCTATTATTAGTTTTCCATGTCTTTTAAAAACTGCCACAGACAACCAAAGTCTGGCTCTACTGGGCTTCATTTCAGTACTTAACTTGGTTAAATAAATGAAATTCTGTGTTATAGTTAGGAAAAGAAGCTACTTATCTTGTACAGTAACTGGAGTTGCTTGAGATGTGTCCCTATGGTGCTCCACATCAGGATATACATGCATCCATGCACTCTTAATCAGTGATTTTTGTCAGTGGTGTCTGCAGTCCGTGCCTGCGCCCTAGACACCTTGGTGCTCCAGTACATGGAGACAAGGAAGGGACAGAGCCCTGCCACTCCAGTTCTTTCTCAAAAATGAAAGACTTCAAGGAGAAAAAATGGAGAGCAGGTAGCGGAGCAGCCATAGGACACATATCTCAAAGAACTCCACTTATTGCACAAGGTAAGTAAAGTCTCCTTTTTCTCTGAGGAGTGCCCCTATAAGTGCTCCATATCAGGGTATTCATAAGCAGTACCTGAGTTACAAAGGAGGGTGCCAAGGAGTTGGATTCAGTAAAGAGAGTAGAACAGCATCACTGAAAGGTGAGTCAGCTCTCAAAGAAGACATGAGAGTGTAGTTCTGGGGAAAGCGCGTACACCGAAAGACCAGGTGGCTGCCCTGCAGATGTCTGAGGCAGATATGTTTTCCTGTTGGGCTTCAAAGGTAGATTGAGTCCTAGTGGAATGAGCAATCACCCTCAGAGAGAGGGGAGACCCCAAAGGCTTCATAAGAGATTAGATGCATCCTGCAATCCATTTGGACAAGCTTTGGGTGTAAAACAGGTGTCTTTTCATTCATTCTGCAATTGAGACGAAAAGCCTTCTTGAAGCCCTAAAGGGCATAATCCTGCCTACATAAAAGACGAGAACTCTCCTTACATTCAGTGACACTTATTTCTTCTTACACAATCTGCAAAACAATTGGTCCTTACATGCAAGAAGCATAAATGTTAGTAGTTAGGAAAGATGTATGTAAACTGTATAGTGTATGACGTGAATTGGAATTGCAGTATCACCCTGTACCTAAACCCCCTGCATCTGGGCCTGGCCAGCATGTGCAAAGAGCTCTTATACACGTAATACACTAACCTGAATGATGAGCTGGAGTCAAACTGAGTTTTTTGGATCCCAGAGAACTTGAAGTTTTCTTCCAGAACTGGACAAAGCATTCTGCATAAGCCAACTAGAAAGATCTCAGGGGGAATGCCAACATAGGTGAGTTTTCCCTGTTGTGTGCTTTTGACTATTAAGCATTACAATTTGTTCCTCTGGAAAGCAATCTTGTTGTATACCAGAGAGCCAGCTAGTAGCCACGCCTTGAGGTGAAGCACCAATACGTTGGTGTGTGATGGATCCTGACACCTTGGTGAGGAGATCTGTTGTCATAGGAAAGCAGAGAGGGTCACAGAGATATGCAAACCAGTTCTTGGAACCACACCTGTCTCAGCCATGACTGTGCTATGATGATGGCCACTAATTTTTCCTGTTTCAATTTGTTAGGACCTTGAGAGCAGTAAAGATGTTGGAAGATAAGTGTATAATAAAATGCCAGGTCAAGGAATGACTAGGGCATCTCCCATAGAATTGCAGCTGTGCCCTCTCCTCAAGCAGAATCTACTGCATTTTGCATTGGATGGTTTTGCAAAGAGATCTATCTCTGGACGACACCAGGTAAGGCATACCTCTTGGAATACCTCCCACTCATAGTCAATGTGAATATGCCTGATGAGACAGCCTGCTACTGTGTTCTGTAGTCCTGGTAGATAAACTGCTGAGATATGCACATGCTGTGATATGCACCAGTTACACAGTTTTATGGATTTGCCACATAAGGACTAGGATCTTGCTCTTCCCTTGTGTATTGGTATAATACATTGCTGCTCTGTTGTCCAGCATTATCTGACAGCTTATTTGACAGAGTTACTGGCCTAGTGGATGTACATGTGATATATCTTGATTTTAATGAGGCTTTTGACAGCCCCACATGACATTCTCAGAAACAAACTAGGGAAATGTGGTCTAGATGAAATGACTATAAGGTAGGCACACAACTGGTTGAAAGACCATACTCAAAAAGTAGTTACAATGGTTTGCCATCACAATGGGAGGGTGTATCTAGTGGGGTCCTGCAGAGGTCAGTCCTGGGTCTGGTACTATTCAATATTTCCATTAATAACTTAGATAATGGAGTGAAGAGTATGCTTATAAAATTTGCAATGGACACTAAGCTAGGAGGGATTGTAAACACTTTGTAGGACAGAATTAGAATTCAAAATGGCCTTGACAAATTGGAGAATTGGTCTGAATTCAACAAGATTAAAATCAATAAAGATAGATGCAAAGTACTTAGGGAGGAAAAATCAAATGCAAATACAAAGGGCTCTGCTGGGCTCAAAGCTGTCTGGGCAGCTTTGATTGGCTGCATGAGCAGTCAAAGGAGGCTGGGAGGTGAGGAGCAGCCACAAGCCCAGGCGCAAGCAGCAGACCGGGGAATGCCACAGCTGCCCACTCCATGGCACCACCAGCCAAAGGAGCAGCTGCCTCTCACTGCCTGGCTCTGTCTTCCTGCCTAGAATCTGGCCAGAGGGTGGGGCCTGAGGGGGGTTGATGGAGAGGAAGAGGTGGGGGGTGGAGTTGTCCCCAGGACTACCCCACTCTAGGTAAGGCACTGCAGTTTGAGGGGCAACACCCTTGTGCCCCCTTAACTCTGCGCATAGGCTCAAGGTTTCTGCCAGTGGTGGCGGGGGTTCAGGAGGATGGGGGGAGCTTGGGGTTTCAGCCCGTCACTGGTCCCAGCTGTGAGGGGGGGGAGGGGTTTCAGCCTTGCACTGCTCCCTGCCTCAGCCCCGCGGGGGGAAGGGGGGAGAAAGGCCCCAGGGCTTGGGGCTTCAGTCCCATCCCAATCCTGGCTTCAGCCCCGTGGCGGGGGGCACCGAGGCTTGGGGTTGCAGACCCGCACCGCTCCCAGCTTCAGCCCGGTGTGTGTGTGTGCGGGGGGGGTGCTAGGGCTTGGGGAAACAGGTTTCATTAGCGGGGCCCCACAGCCCCCCTGAAAGGGCTCACAGAACCCTACCGGGCCATGGACCCCCAGTTGAGAACCACTGATCTGGAGGATAGCAATAAAAATGATAAAAGGTTTAGAAAACCTGACCTCTGAGGAAAGGTTAAAAAAAAACTGAGTATGTTTAATCTTGAGAAATGAATACTAAAGGGGTATATGATAGCAGCCTTCAAATATGATAAGGGCTGTTAAAAAGAGGATGGTGGTCAATTGTTCTCCATGTCTACTGAAAGTAGGACAAGAAGTAATGGACTGAATCTGCAACAAGGGAGATTTAGGTTAGTTATTAGGAAAAAATTGCTAACTATAAGGACAGTTAAGCTCTGGAATAGGCTTCCAAGGGAAGTTGTGGAATCCTCATCACCGGAAATTTTTAAAAAAAAAGATTGGACAAACACCTGTCAGGGATGGTCTACATTTACTTGGTCCTGCCACAGTGCAGGAGGCTGGACTTGATGATTTCTCAAGGTCCCTCCCAAACCTACATTTCTATGATTCTATAATTATTCTGATCAGGTGGCCCCTAATGTGGGGTAAGTAGTATTGACAAACGTAACAAACCACTCTGAACTCTAATATGTTGATATGGAAGATGTCATAAATATAAAGGGAAGGGTAAACCCCTTTGAAATCCCTCCTGGCCAGGGGAAAGCTCCTCTCACCTGTAAAGGGTTAAGAAGCTAAAGGTAACCTCGCTGGCACCTGACCAAAATGACCAATGAGGAGACAAGATACTTTCAAAAGCTGGGAGGAGGGAGAGAAACAAAGGGTCTGTATCTGTCTATATGCTGCTTTGTCGGAGATAGACCAGGAATGGAGTCTTAGAACTTTTAGTAAGTAATCTAGCTAGGTATGTGTTAGATTATGATTTCTTTAAATGGCTGAGAAAAGAATTGTGCTGAATAGAATAACTATTTCTGTCTGTGTATCCTTTTTGTAACTTAAGGTTTTGCCTAGAGGGATTCTCTATGTTTTTGAATCTAATTACCCTGTAAGATATCTACCATCCTGATTTTACAGGGGGGATTTCTTTATTTCTATTTACTTCTATTTTTATTAAAAGTCTTCTTGTAAGAAACTGAATGCTTTTTCATTGTTCTCAGATCCAAGGGTTTGGGTCTGTGGTCACCTATGCAAATTGGTGAGGCTTTTTATCCAACATTTCCCAGGAAAGGGGGGGTGCAGGTGTTGGGAGGATTGTTCATTGTTCTTAAGATCCAAGGGTCTGGGTCTGTAGTCACCTAGGCAAATTGGTGAGGCTTTTTACCAAACCTTGTCCAGGAAGTGGGGTGCAAGGTTTTGGAAAGGATTTTGGGGGGAAGGACACATCCAAACAGCTCTTCCCCAGTAACCAGTATTAGTTTGGTGGTGGTAGCGGCCAGTCCAAGGACAACGGGTGGAATATTTTGTACCTTGGGGAAGTTTTGACCTAAGCTGGTAAAGATAAGCTTAGGAGGTTTTTCATGCAGGTCCCCACATCTGTACCCTAGAGTTCAGAGTGGGGGAGGAACCTTGACAGAAGATAAAATAAAAATATCTATGAATCACCTCTTGAAGGGTCTATTTGCCATGAGCTTTGAGCATTTCAGCCTATCAGGAAGGAGAAGGATTGTGAGAAGATGCTGTTTATTCTTCTTCAGCTGGCTCTTGCTCCCAATGTACTGACTCCTGAGGGTCCCGATCTAGTGTCCAGGTTTCTATTCCATGAAGACTTTTGAATACTGGAAGATCCTGAATCACTTTTGCTGAGAGGTTCCGAGAGACACACTCCACTGGCACCCAGTCACCTCCCAGAGCCCACTTTTCTGCTGATCCTACCATCTTCAATGGTGAGTCATAGTACCAAAACAGTCAGCAGCCACACACATACTCTTTGAGGGTACAGAGAGAGATTTACAGCTGGTACTGGCACAACATCATCCAGCACCATCTTACCAGCCTACCAACTATTGACCTCTGGTACCAATGCAGTTACAGGAGCCTCTTCATTACAGTACTGACTCAACGACCCGTATTAGCACAACCACTTGCCCCTCTGTTAGACATGGGAGTTGACACCTTTCCGATTCTGAGGTGTCTATACAAGATTCCTCCACCTTCCAGCCTCTCTCCCTTAAAGTATACTCTGAGGAGGAAAATCCCATTAGGAGATGCACCCGGTAACACTGGCAAGAACAACATTGTCGCTCTGCCCCTTCCCTTATGCCTCATCATAGTGGGCTTATTGGAACCCGTTTATGGTGACCAGTTCTACAGGATCCTGTCTTGTAAGAGGGCATGTCAGGAACAACAAATACCTCTTACCTGGCATCCAGCAGAACTATTACCACTTTACAGTTATAACTCACTAACAGAATTATATGAAAAAGGCTTTCTGGAGATGAATGCTTCATATTTAGTATATTTTAAACTGTTTTTAAAATTACAAATGCAGACAACCAGGGTTAAAAATATTCTAGGTGATAAAAGCTCTTCTGGTCATATTATAATTTTTCTTTAACAATTTCGGCATCATAATATTTAAATAGTAATTATAGATTTACTGTACTGTACATATCAATGTATTCAGGGTAATTATACACAAGCTAATTTTGTAATGATTGTATATAGGTATTGTAATGTCAAATGTAATCCAAAATGTAGTTTTTACAAAAATAAGATTTTACAAAATTTAAGTGCAACAAAAATGTATCTGTGACATTTCCCTGAATTTCTTGCAACTCTCCTGAAGTATTGCACCGCTACATGACAGAGATGGTAGGAGGGCTATTGAGGGGATGAAAGTAAAGGAGGTTAGCGGTGGATGGGCAAAGGCAGATCAGAATACGGTTGGAGAGATAGGATGGGGGATTCGAGGCAGTATTACCAACCTGAGGAATGAGTCGTGATTCCAAAAAATCATCAGTCAGGCCCCAAAAGTCATGAGATTGTTTTAAAAACTGATATTTTAAAAATAATAACATTTATGCTTATTTGTCTTCTGGTTTCTGACTTTTTAGGGTGCATTTGGGATATATTTTTACTCCACAACCATGAGGGCTAGAACATTCCTTTTTTTAATGAAAGCTATGATTCTCACATAATCACTTGCCTCCAGCAGCTGGGGTTTAAGAAAAATACCAAGTATCACAAGATTAAGAATAAAATCACAAAAGTTGACAACACTGTTGAGAGCAGGTGTGGAAGTTAGGAGGAGTGAAAAGAAAAAATGATTAAGGAGTAGGGGAAGAGAAGGAATAATGAAATAGTGCTAGACAAAACAAGAGTCAGAAAGACCTAAGGATGAGGGAAGAGATTATAGGAGTAGAAAAGGTGAAAGGACCAAAAAAGTTTATTAAACCAAAGTTAAGGTTGGGAGTACTAATCAGTAACTTACAGGTAACAAATTTCGTAGGAACATTGTAGTTATACAACAACCACCATCAATAATTGGTAACCTAGTAAATTCAGAGTTAAAGATAAACATGAAAGAAATCCAAACATTTGAAAATATGGAAATGCCCAATTAAAGTCACTCAAACAACCTTAACTCTGTCCTTGTCAATAATCACATCCATCTTCATACCTACTTTGCAAGGTATATTATTTTGGGATTCAAGGATTTTTTCAGAGGGCTTAGAATTTTTCAAACCTCTGATGGTGAACTTCTTGCATTTGGAGAAGACTGTACTTGTACAGTTTGTAGACTGTCAAAAATACTCTAAACATAACACTGGTTTTATAAATAGGTTTTTTTGCATACTTGTCTCCAATACTAAGTGTGATACTTAGTCATAACACCAGCAATTGCTCTATTTATTAAAATACCATTTCATGAATTGAATCTAGAAGGTTTATGTATGTAGTTATGCTTTCATTGTGTCTAATGACATATGCCACTGGTGGCACATAGCATCTTAATAAAGAATGTAGTGTAATTGCCTTCAGTATGCTATTTGTCTAATCAGTATTTTTCTATAGACTGTGTATGGCTGCAGAGGAGATTAGAGTCAGCACAACTACTTTACCCTGAAGAATTAACTACTCTGTCTTTCTAAGACAAACAAGCAGCCTCCAAGCTCATGAAACTACTTTGTTTGGCCATGCCCATTTTTAGTCTAGAAACAATCTTTTTGAAAATTTGTGGCTTGGTGCACAAACACTGATGGGTGGACAGTGGTTGAGCTCCCCTGGCATGACTGGCAGATCTCCTGGAGCCGATGTGGGGCTGTGCTTAAACAGCATGTTAGAGCCTTGTGCAGTACTATGCAAGTCCCCACCCAGCTCTGTGCCTCAGTTTCCCCTCCTGTGAAATGGGGTTCATGGTAATGAGCCACCACGGTAAAATGCTTTAAGATTCTCAAACCAGTTGTGCTGGAGGAGGGCAAAGTGCACAGATTGGACCAGTAATGCTACTTTTCTCTCTTTTCTACATTGCTTTTCAGTTTCTTCTTACTTGAAATTGTTTCATACAGCTCTCCTCCTGCCTGCAGTATCCAGTGGCTACAGATCTAGCAGCTCTCTCAGTCCCACTCCTCCATGCATTTTTCTTCTGTGAGCCTCAAAGAACCATGGTTCCATCAGAGTTTTCCCCCTACCACTTCAGGAACACTACCAGCCAGAGTAGCCTGGCCTAAGCAGTCATTAGCCAGGGTCCTTATGTGAGCCTATCCTATTAGTAAGCATTAGCTGGCCTAAGCCACAATTCAGGATGTGCACCAACCATGCCTTCCAGCCTTTACTGCCCATCATTAATTAGAAACAGCACATCTTCCTAAGGGTATGTCTACACTACGAAATTAGGTCGAATTTATAGAAATCGTATTTTTAGAAATCGGTTTTATATATTCGAGTGTGTGTGTCCCCACAGAAAAGGCTCTAAGTGCACTAAGTGCATTAATTCAGCGGAGGGCTTCCACAGTACCGAGGCTAGAGTCGAATTCCGGAGTGTTGCACTGTGGGTAGCTATCCCACAGTTCCCGCAGTCTCCGCTCCCCATTGGAATTCTGGGTTGAGATCCCAATGCCTGATGGGGCTAAAACATTGTCGCGGGTGGTTCTGGGTACATATCGTCAGGCCCCCGTTCCCTCTCTCCCTCCGTGAAAGCAAGGGCAGACAATCATTTCGCGCCTTTTTTCCTGAGTTACCTGTGCAGACGCCATACCATGGCAAGCATGGAGCCCACTCAGCTCATTGTCACCATATGTCTCCTGGGTGCTGGCAGACGTGGTACTGCATTGCTACACAGCAGCAGCAACCCATTGCCTTGTGGCAGCAGACGGTGCAATAGGACTGGTAGCCGTCATCGTCCTGGTTGCCTGTGTGAGGTCAATCAGGAGTGCCTGGGCAGACATGGGCGCAGGGACTAAATTTGGAGTGACTTGATCAAGTCATTCTCTTTAGTCCTGCAGTCAGTCCTATTGAACCATCTTATGGTGAGCAGGCAGGCGATACGGATTGCTAGCAGTTCTATTGCATCATCTTCTGCCAGGCAAGCAAGAGATGAGGATGGCTAGCAGTCCTATTGTACCATCTTCTGCTGAGCAGCCATGAGATGTGGATGGCATGCAGTCCTTCTGCACCGTCTGCTGCCAACCAAAGATGTAAAAGATAGATGGAGTGGATCAAAACAAGAAATAGACCAGATTTGTTTTGTACTCATTTGCAAACCTCCCTCCCCCCCACCCCGTCTACGGGACTCATTCCTCTAGGTCACACTGCAGTCACTCACAGAGAAGGTGCAGCGAGGTAAATCTAGCCATGTATCAATCAGAGGCCAGACTAAGCTCCTTGTTCCAATAAGAACAATAACTTAGGTGCACCATTTCTTATTGGAACCCTCCATGAAGTCCTGCCTGAAATACTCCTTGATGTAAAGCCACCCCCTTTGTTGACTTTAGCTCCCTGTAAGCCGTGTCGTCAGTTGCCCCTCCCTGCGTCAGAGCAACGGCAAACAATCGTGCATCTGAGTTGAGAGTGCTGTCCAGAGCAGTCACAATGGAGCACTCTGGGATAGCTCCCGGAGGCCAATACCATCGAATTGTGTCCACAGTACCCCAGATTCGAGCTGGCAAGGCCGATTTAAGCGTTAATCCACTTGTTAGGGGTGGAGTAAGAAAATCGATTTTAAGAGCCCTTTAAGTCGAAATAAAGGGCTTCATCATGTGGACAGGTGCAGGTTTACATCTATTTAAAGCTGCTAAATTCAACCTAAAGTCCTAATGTAGACCAGGGCTAAGAGTATGATAACTCCATTCTGAGCAAGACAGACATTTGTTCCCTTTCCATCAACCTCCATCCTCCTCCAACCTGCTCCCTGCTTGCCCTGTCCTACTCCTTTTTCCTCTGGGCTGGATGACTTGGTTAATTGGTCTCCCTCTACCCCCAATTCCAAGTTAGACCCAAAATCTTGATGTTCTACAAAATGAATTTTTACCCACAGTTAAAGCTAAGAGCAATGATACCAAGACCCCTTTGCATCCTGCTTAAAGATCTTCCTCATTGTCTTTTGCCTATGATGATTTTTGTGACATGACATCTTTCCTCTCATTTTCTCCTTTGCTCCACTATGGGGTGACGCATACTATCTGGCTCCACACCTGGATGCAGACTCCATCTCACAGTCCCATCTGAGCCAGGCACCTTTCAACAGGATCAAGCTGTTTGAGGAGACTTTGGATACAGCCATCCAGGAAGCCACTGAGCTCAGTAAACTTCAACTTCCTAGTCAAGAAAAGGAAAAGAAAAGGTTCACCTTCAGATACTGACTATCCAGAACTAGGTCCAGTAGGGGTTACAAGTATATTTTGTTCCTCCAGAATCAGAAGCTTCATTGTTCGTCAGCATCGTTTTCCTCTGCTCCTAACAGCAGTGGCTTCCTACCCAAACTCCATAGGTAAAGTTCCCTTTACTCTCCAGCCTCCTCCTGCTCCCCCAGACTACATACTTTGATCTCTGTTGCCCCTCTGAACTTTGTTTCCCTTTAGATTTTCTAAGTCCACAGTACCTATGAACCTCTGTAAATTAGTGGGATTCATGGCAAAGTCCACACTGGAGTCAGAAGGGAGTTAAATCTGGGATTGGGAGTGAGAATGACGGCATGGAACCTAGGGAGAAGACAGGCTTGAGAACAGAGGGCAGATGATTCAGGGAAGCCAGTGGGGGGAACTATGGAAATAGTAGGAGGGGCTGCAGGTATTCTCTGGTACCAAGGGAATCTTGAGGTGAGTAGGTGCCTTGCAGACACTCTGAGCTGTCGGAAGGGTAGGTAAGCTCTAGAGAATTTAGGAGCTGTATGTCTATAGGAACCAGTGGGGACAAGGATGATGAAGAATTGTTGCCTGAGTTGTGCTTAGCTGATGCATTGCTGCTGATGGCTGCCACCTTCCCTTTATTAAATTGTATACATGGTAAACGATAGTAAAATACCAAACAGCAAAACCCTAGTGTTACATGAATGGAAAGAAAGTAGTTTTGCAGTTGTGCTCAGGAAATCATGGTTCTATGTTTCCTTTTGAGCTCCATGACTCATTTTTTGCTCCGGCTGGACTGAAAGAAGGGTCATCATCATAGGAAAAGACCTTGAAACATGTACATGGGTGTGATTGTGTATGAAAATGTTGCTGTCTGCCCCCTTACTGGTGGATTGTGAAGATTCTGCCATCACAGCCACCCATGCTAGGGTGAGGGGATTAGAAGATTCTGCTACCTTCTGTCTTCTTCAGCAGGATTTGAAGTTTATACAAGTATGTTTCCCCTTCAGAGGAAGAAATTTCCACCCCTGGAAAAGTACAGCAGCCTCAGTGTATAAACCCTGCACCAAGCAAGAAGGGGTTAAGGAGCTGCATTGGTCCCACTCCTCCACACCTACATGTCATCGTAAAAATGGAGAAGTTTAAGAGGGGGGAAGCTCAGCTCAGTATTGGACAGCTCTGGGAGGAGAGAAGACTGCTGAGCTTTCCAACTCCCAGAAAGAGAACAGAGCCGATACCCTTGCCTACCTAAAGGCCCAAAGTCCCCTGATGAAAAGGGAGTAGTATCCTATTCCTTCTGCTGGTGAACCAGCAGACTTTGAGCCAGACTGCAGCCAATCAAAGGTCCCTCTGAAGGAACAGTGGCCAGTGACCTGGCTGGAACAGTCTGTATATTTTTTTCCTGTGTTTATTTTGCTGCTCCTAAATAGTTTGTTCGTTCCCTGGGACCAGAGCCGTGACAGGACATTTATGAGATCAGACTCCTGTTGGGAGGAGGACGTGACCAGATGCCTCAGATTTAGTGACATGGAGGGTTGGGGAGAGCCACTTCCTCTCTCCCTGAAATATTGACTGGGCGCAGGGAGTCTCATTTCCTGACTTCTTCTCAGCACCCAGAAAAGTTTTCAGAAGACATTCACATAAGTGGGACTTCTTGTCACCAGAAGGGAATGGGGAAAGCTGTATATGTTCAAGTACCAGGAAAGAGATATATTGACAGTTTTATATGGTGGCACTGCTGGCACAACCACTGAAGCTAAGAGAATGCATGAAAAATAAATACTCCAATGATGTCTGTCTCCTTTGGCAGGATGTAAGAGATGTCAGATGTCAAATTTCTATGACAAACCATTTTTGAGAAAAGTTCTAGCAAAAAAAATCTTCAGAACATGACTAATGCCTATTTTTTCTAAATTCCATAACTCAGACTAATCGTCCACTGGCCATAAAAATGTCTCCATTGAGTTTCATTGCCTTCACTTAAGGAGATCACAATAATCTGGGATACAGCAAGACTCACAGTCAAGACACTGTAGCAGACTTCAACTTCAACCTCAGTGGAACATATGGAAGAGACAGTCTCCCCAGTAACTGGGCTTCAAATATGTTAGACTTCAAAGGTTTAACAACTTCAACTGCATTCAAAACTAAATTGGTAGGCTGTGGAGAGTGTGGCTCTCTGTTCATGGTGACCATACCACTCAGAAGAAAAGCTATTGCATTCTGCAGCAGCACAGGCTCACAAAAGACTCTAAGTAGAGTGTATGACAGTAATCCAGTTACAAAGACGTGAATAAATGTGACAAGGTTCATATACAAGAGGAAGGGCTGCTTTTCCAGAGAGAAAGTGATATAGACCACCACTGCTATATCCCAGAAACAAAAAGGGATCCAACCAGGGAGGAAGTTAGACAGCAACTTATAAAGTTAAACATTTAAATCTTCAGAACCAGTAACTTGTGCTGAAGAGTGCTAAACCAATTGTCTGAAAATCTGTCTCAGCCATTGACATTGATATTGAAGTACGGGGCAAGTCCTGAAGACTGAGAAAAAGCAAATAGAAAATATGTCTTGTCAAACAAATTAGATGACTCTTTTGATGTAATCACTAGTTGACAAAGGTAACTATGTTGACACAATATACCTGACAGAATATCACTCCCTTCTGAAAGGCACTTGACTTAATATTGCATGACATTCCATTCAAAAAAATTAGCACCATACCAAATCAATAAAGCACAAATAAAATGGATTAAAAATTGGCTAAATAATAGATCTCAAAAAGGAATTGTAAATGGAAAACCGTTATCCATTTGAAGCATTTCTAGTAAGATCTCACAGGGATCTGTTCTTGGCCCAGTCCTATTCAATATCTTCATCAAAGATGTGAAAGAAAATACAAAATTGTGCTGGTTGTGCCTGTCCAGCACCAGGGGGAATTAATGTTGCCAGCACATGATTGTCCTTTTGCTGGTCATTTGGGGGCACTGAGAACCCATGAGAAGTTAAAGAAAAATTTCTATTGGCCAGGGATATAGAATGATGTGAAGAATTATTGCAAGTCTTGTGAATTATGTCAAAAAGTAAAAGACCTGCAGGGCCCCAGAATGTTCCTCTACACTCCTTGCCTGTGATACAAGAGGCATTTTACAGGGTAGCAATGGACATTGTGGGCCATATGCCATGTCCTACCCAAAGCTGGAAGAGAGATATCCTGGGGGTACTGGATTTTGCCATTACAAATCCTGATGCAGTTGCTCTAATTAATATAGAGGCTGATTCTGTGCAAAAGCCCTTTTCACTATTTTTAGCAATGTGAGTTTCCCTAAAGAGATTATCTGACTGTGGGTCTCAGCTATTCAGGGAATTATGGAAGTTGTGTGGGGTGAAACAACTAAAAGCTGCCCCATATCAACCAGAGACAAATGGTCTGGTGGAGAAGTTCAATGGAACTCTAAAATCTATGCTTGGAATGTATGCAATAAGAGAGCCAAAGACTGGGATGAAATGTTAGTGTACTTGCTTTTTGGTTATAGGGGAGTGTCCCAAGAGCCCACAGGATTTGCTGCATTTGATCTTCTATACAGAAGGAAAGTGAGGGACATCTAGATCTTATCCAAAACTCCTGGGAAGGAGACACTTAGGCACTTGAGGTTACAGGATAAGAGGTGATAAAGCTTCACTGATCTGGATTGCACCCCAGAATGTGACAAATGTTGTCATTAAATTATTATTACTCTTACTTTTATAGTGTAATGTAAGGAGGAGGTCATGGAACAAGATGAAATGGCTGAGAAATACTGGACTAGATTACCATGAAGTTCCCTTCTGGCCTTAAAATCTATGAATACAAGACTTAAACTATAAATATTATTTGAAAAGGATATCACTATACTGACAAACACAATTCCAAATAAAAAAGTCCCTTATTAATCTAGGTGACTCCCCTGGCCAACTAGCACCAGTTTGTCTTATCTCAGCCCAAGTTCAGCCAGTTCCCTCCTATCCAGGTCCATCAAATCTTTGTCAGGTACTGAGAAAGCAAACAATTGAAAAGGATACAGAAAGCTAAATATCATTGACACACAGGTACTGCAAATCACACCTTATAATATTTTTCAGTGTATTTCACAAACATTGAACAATAGGTGTGACACTATCAAAATCTGTGTCATTTTGCCTGTGGGAACCCCTGAGGAAGAAAAAAAATTATTCAACATCATCCTTTGGAATCCTGAAAATTGTGGGTTCAATGTAGTGGACAGATCTAATAGAATCAGTAGGGTGCCAGTTGGCATGCAAAAACAGAAACAGAAACATTGAGCAGGTGAGTTGACTTATTGAATTTATTAAACAGAAACAGAAGATAAAGCAGGGCTTAACTGCTGACTAAAGGTCAAATTTTGCCTTAATTTACTCTTTGTGCAAGGACATTCACTTCAACAACAAGACCAAATATGGACTTAAGTGCAATAATTGTGCAATTTAAATTTGAAAAGGAAAAGAGATTCAAATTAAAATGTACTGGACTTGAAGCTGGAAATTGTAAGTAAACCCATAAACGTAATCAAACAATTCACAGCTAGCAAAATTATGAGTAATGTTTTGAAGTTTTTCTGTGGTGTCTCATTCTAATTTCCTTCCCACATTGTGGATCTAGTTCTGCAATTAACTTTTTGATTTCAAATTCACTGATAATTTGGGACACCCTTATGTAACTGGTTAGAGGCACAGTTACCTTAGTTGATTAAATTTACACATTTCTATTTGTGTCCACACAGCAGCTTTTCTGACTTTGTTGTCCAAGCCCACTGTGAGGTTTTTGAGTTGCATTATCACCAGCATGTAGATGATATTCAGATTACTACATCCCCTTCCTCAACCCTGGATTCTAGTTTCCTTGCTTTCTCAGTACTTAGACAAGGTTCAGATAGAACTGGATGGGCATAAAATGACTAAAATTGGACTGCAGACAAGATAAATATTGGCATGTCCACACTAAATACACTCCTAATCATATATGTATTGGGGAATTCTGGAAAAAGCTGGCAGCTGACCTATAGGGCCTCAGCCTAGAGGACATTCACCCAAAACAGCATCAGCAACTTGTAGGGCAATGCTCTAATGCACAGAGAGCTGCAAGGAAGGAGCATTGTCAAAACCACTTACACAGGCATAGTTGGGGGCATCCTGCCACACGGCAGAAAATAGTTATCTGAACAATATGTAAGAAGCCACTAACCTAATCCTCTAGCACAGAGGTTCTCAAACTGGTCTGCGGACCACTGCTGGTCCACAAGTTCCATTCAGGCGGTCCATGGTTAGTTCCCTCTAAGGTGCGCACCTGGGCAGCTGCACATGAGAAAATGAAGGGCCACGCACCTAATTAGGTGCCTGGACCCTGGAGAAGACACATATGTAAGGTGAGGTGGTGGCCTTGGGGGGAATATGGGGTAGGTGGAATGGGGTAGTGGGGTGAGAAGAGGGGGTGGGGGGAATTTGGGACGTGCAAGGCTGCAGCGGCCAGAGAAAGGGGGTTGCACCGTATGCCTGGAGAATTGCTAACATAGTTCCTATTTTTAAGAAAGGGGATAAAAATGATCTGGGTAACTACAGGCCTGTTGGTTTGACATCTGTAGTATGCAAGGTCTTGGAAAAAATTTTGAAGGAGAAAGTAGTTAAGGACATTGAGGTCAATGGTAATTGGGACAAAATACAACATGGTTTTACAAAAGGTAGATCATGCCAAACCAACCTGCTCTCCTTCTTTGAGAAGGTAACAGACTTTTTAGACAAAGGAAACACAGTGGATCTAATTTACCTCGATTTCAGTAAGACATTTGATACGGTTCCACATGGGGAATTATTAGTTAAATTGGAAAAGATGGGGATCAATATGAAAATTGAAAGGTGGATAAGGAACTGGTTAAAGTGGAGACTACAGCGGGTCATACTGAAAGGTGAACTGTCAGGCTGGAGGGAGGTTACCAGTAGAGTTCCTCAGGGATCGGTTTTGGGACCAATCTTATTTAATTTTTTTATTACTGACCTTGGCACAAAAAGTGGGAGTGTGCTAATAAAGTTTGTGGATGACATAAAGTTGGGAGGTATTGCCAGTACAAAGAAGGACCGGGATATCATACAGGAAGATCTGGATGACCTTGTAAACTGGAGTAATAGTAATAGGATGAAATTTAATAGTGAAAAGTGCAAGGTCATGCTTTTAGGGATTAATAACAAGAATTTTTGTTATAAGCTGGGGACTCATCACTTGGAAGTAACAGAGGAGGAGAAGGACCTCGGAGTATTGGTTGAACATAGGATGACTATGAGTCGCCAATGTGATATGGCCATAAAAAAAGCTAATGCGATCTTGGGATGCATCAGGCGAGGTATTTCCAGTAGAGATAGGGAGGTGTTTGTACTGTTATACAATGCACTGGTGAGACCTCATCTGGAATACTGTGTGCAGTTCTGGTCTCCCATGTTTAAGAAGGATGAATTCAAACTGGAACAGGTTCAGAGAAGGGTTACTAGGATGATCTGAGGAATGGAAAACCTGTCTTATGAAAGGAGACTCAAAGAGCTTGGCTTGTTTAGCCTAATCAAAAGAAGGCTGAGGGGAGATATGACTGCTCTCTATAAACATATCAGAGGGAAGGAGAGGGATTATTGAAGATCAGTACCAATGTGGACACAAGAACAAATGGATATAAACTGGCCATCAGGAAATTAGGCGAAGGTTTCCAGCCATCAGGGGAGTGAAGTTCTGGAACAGCCTTCCAAGGGAAGCAGTGGGGGCAAAGGACATATCTGGCTTCAAGACTAAGCTTGATAAATTTATTGAGGGGATGGTATGGTGGGATAGCCTAATTTTGGCAATTAATTGATCTTTGACTATTAGCGGTAAATATGCCCAATGGCCTATGATGGGATGTTAGATGTCCTGGGATCTGAGTTACTACAGAGAATTCTTTCCTGGGTGTCTGGCTGGTGAGTCTTGCCCACATGCTCAGGGTTTAGCTGATCGCCATATTTGGGGTTGGGAAGGAATTTTCCTCCAGGGCAGATTGGCAGATGCCCTGGAGGTTTTCACCTTCCTCTGCAGCGTGGGGCACGGGTCACTTGTTGGAAGATTCTCTGCATGTTGAAGTCTTTAAATCATTATTTGAGGACTTCAATAGCTCAGACATAGGTTAGGGGTTTATTACAGGAGTGGGTAGGTGAGATTCTGTGGCCTGCGTTGTGCAGGAGGTCAGACTAGATGATCATAATGGTCCCTTCTGACCTTAAAGTCTATGAGTCTAAAGAGATGAATTTCCCCAGCTCCAGGGCTGTGACTGCCAGGAAGGGATGGCTCTCGTTCTCAGCCTCAGCTCTGTGGCTGATGTGGCGGGGGAGAGAGGGAGAGACCCCCCTCCTTCCCAGCCCTGCTCGGTGGCTGCCACGGAAGGGGAGGCCCCCCCGTCCTTCCCAGTGCAAGCTCAGGGGCTGTCATGGTGGGGGAGAGAGGGCACATCCATCACATTAGAAAGGTCAGACCACGGATATTAAAATATGAGTTATGTGCTCTTATTTGTAGAACAAAAAAACGTTAATTACTATTAAGGTGGTTTTTTTTAATACAGTGCTTTTATCCAAAGAGCTTTACAATAACTAGCTAACGGTACAAACAACATTTGGAAAGATCATTAAGCGGTCCACTGAGACCCTCAGCAATTTTCATGTGGTCCATGAAAATAGAAGTTTGAGAACCACTGCTCTCACAGAAGAAAAACATGGTTAAGTGATATAGCTACTAATCAAGTTTTAACTATGTTGTGGGGAAACAAATCATATTTAGCTCAAACTACACCAGTAATGGGTTACAAATATAGTTAGGCGTTGTCTACACTATGCAGCTTTTAGTTACACGGCTGTGCCGCTACAGCTCTGCTGCTAAAAGGCACGCAGGGTAGCCACTGTTTGTTGGCGGGAGAGACTCTCCCACGGACAAAAAACTTCCACTCCCAACAAGCAGCGATAGCTTTGTCGGCAGCAGAGTGCTCCTGCCGACAAAGTGCTGTTCACACCAGTGCTCTTCCTCGACAAAACTTTTGTCTTTCATGGGGGCTGTTTTTTTAACACCTCTGAACGACAAAAGTTTTATCATTCACTTGCCAGTGTAGACAAAGCCTTACAAGTTGTGCTGTGGATGGGACCTTTCTTCCTTCTTAAAAATTTCAATAAAATTATGAGTGACTAACTTATTTGTCTTTGGGAGTACCAAAAAATTGATTTATTCATTGAAGGCCCAACTCTACCATTTTTACTCACACTGAATAGTATCTTACATTGCAAGTGGTCCCACTGAAACCCTTAAGGGCCCACTCCTGTAGTGGTTACTCATATAAAACTTCCATAGAAATCAGTGAAAGTTTGACCTTGGAAAAAAGTGAAGGATCATGCCCTCAACTATTCAGTTATTATATTGAATATTCAAATAATAAAACCCAAGTGTGTTTTATTGCCTTCATTATGTAATTTTTCAATTATATAAATGTTTTATCTATTTGATGTAAATTGGAAAAAACATCTAAAATGCAAGATGTAGATGTGACGAACAGGAAAATATTTGTATTATTATTTGAATCATCACATACCCCTCAGCATATGTGTGATATTACACTACCTGAATAATTAGTTACACCAAAACGGGTAGCTAAAGAAACTAGGCAGGAATGTAAAACAATGGCCTAGATAAGGAGCATCCCTTCAAACACAATAGCCAGGTTTACTGCCATGAAGGGGGGGGGGGTCCTTTTCCTCAATCCTGGCAACAGGGCTGTTTGCAAGGCTGGAAATCTGGAGATCAAAAGACACCAACCTGTTAAATAATCTGTCCTGGGCAGAGTGGGGTGGGGAGAGTTGTCAGTGGCTGTAGGCTGACACAGACGGGGTCTGCAGCAGGCAAGCTTTACTTTGGTCCCCAAGAAATCAGGGGTCACCAAAGCTAAATCATGTCTACCTAGGAGTTTGAGGGGAATGCTAGGCATAACTAAGACAGTATGCATACAGATCTCTGTTGTTTTAAATCCATTTCTCAATGGCTCTGTACGTTTTGGCAAAATAAAGCACACTTTGTTTTGATGAAGCTGCTTTTGTGTCATTTACTGTCCACACACTCCTGAAGGAAAAGTCTAGCAGGAGTCAAGCCCACTGGGACTGCTAAGTAACAGAGTTGGCACCCAGGATTCACCTGGACACCCAGTTGGAGACTGACTGGATTTCAGGATCCCACCCAAAATAGAAATGGAGGCACAGGCCTGCCACTTGAAAGGGGTGCACTTGCAGGGAGGAAAGGGAACAGCCTACCCAGGGACAGTGTATACACAAACATACAAAGAAGTAAAGGAAACTCAGCAAAATGTGGGACCAATTTTTTTTAGTACAAATAATGAGCCAGATCCTCATTTCTATACATATTCAGATACATTTCTATAGATCCATTAACTTCAATTCATGTGGAATAACATTTTCAAAAACATGTAAGTGATTTAGGAGCTTATGTCCCATTTTCAAAAATGACTTACGCACTTACATTGTAAATCCCATTCACTTTCTTTAAGGAAACATTTTCAAATGTGCTTAAGTGACTTAGGAGCCTTTGTCTCACTGGCTTTCCGTGAGACTTAAGCTCCTAAGTCGCTTAGATGCTTTTGAAAATTTTATCCACAGGGAAAAAATTTACCCAAAACTTATTGTAAACTTTTCTTTGTAATTTAGCAAATCTGAGGTTAATAATTAATTATGTGAGATAGCAGGCTTGATGTGGGATGGAGATACTCTCTCATTTCAGACTCAAATGTATGTCATGAAGGGCAGTAAACAGGTATAATAAAGTATATCTGATAGAGCTATGTGAGAACCACAATTTCTGTTTTGAAAGAAATTCTATCCTTTCAAATTTGTTTTGTTCTGAATCAAAATTAAAATAAAGAACTTTGAATTTTTCCATGAAATGTGATTTCTGACAAAAAAAATTTTTGTTGTCAATCAAAACATTTCAATGTGAGCATTTTTAAAAAAATCATAATATAAAAAAATTCTAAACAAAAAGTTGTTTTGAAACAAAAAACCATAATTTTCTGATCTGAAGATGTCAAGATGGAATATTCAACCTTGTCAAAATACATTTTTTCATTTTTCCCCAAAACAATATATTGTTAAAAACAAGACAATCCCATGGGAAGTTTTCACAAAAGGCATTTTTCAATGGGAAAATGTCCGTTAAAAATTTTTCAACCAGTTCCAACATATGCCCAGCATTGTGGCTTTAGTTAAGTCACCAAAAGAAAAGTATGGTTCTTAATGGGAAGCCACTACAAAAACAAAACCTACTCTCCAATTGAAACCACAGCAGTTCATCCCTGTGCGATCTAGTTGAAGGTGTAATCTCTACCCATGATACATTATACTATAATTTAATTTTTCCGAATCTGTGAGAGGCAGCAGGACAAAACAGGGCATGTTTTATTGGTCTATTAATGCACAGTTTGAATATGTAAGGAGACTCCCAAAGCATGTTTTATCGGCATTATAAAACATGCCCTATGCTATTTTACTGCCATCATAATATTATCCTTGATTCTGCAAAAAAACCCACACATTTCATTTAAATTGTTCATAGCAATAAAAATGAGAAAATACAGGGGAAATAATACTCAGTAAATTTTTCTGTTATTTCCAAACAATTTTTTAAGCTAAGCTTCTCCACTTTCATAAAGATGCATTAATGGTTTTACCATATTCTCACTCTTAAATTATCATTCAATTTATCTCATATCTTATTCCATTTATTTGGAATTTAAAAGATACACAGCATGAAAAGAATTGTTTACTACAGGCGAACAATAAGGAAAAGATGAAAAACTGGCCATCCACATCAAAAGTTCTTAGAATCTGATCCCTAGTTTATTATGAATCAGTTTCACTGGGTTACTGATATGGTTAGGAGACTCACTACAGTCAATGAATACTGAGCACTAATTTGTAAGGGCAGATATAAAAGAATAATACTCACTTTCAATATCAGCAAGCAAATCTATCCAAATACCGTAAAATGTAAAAATCTTTACATTTAGAAACACCTCATTCTAAGCTAATATTTAGCCCAAATGAGGTTAACAGCAAAAGTAGAGTCTGCATTTGACCCTTTCCTATAGCTCAGTTGAACTGTGATATTTACATAATACAATAAGGCCTTTTCTATCAAGGAAGTCATACAATTCTAATCATTTTGATGCAGAGAAGAGCAGATACTTGTCCAGTCAGCCAACAATTCTCCTCATCTGATTCAAATCCTATACGACACATTATAATTTTCTCCAGCAATCTGGAAGCTTATTCAGTGTCTCCAAAACATGTAGTATTTGCTCTAATACAATGCCCTTAATTTACATCTTAAATTGTTGCTGCTTCTACATTTATTCAAAGTTTTAACCAATCAAGCTCCATATTTATACTGACTGCTAAACAAAACATGCCACAAAGAAACATGCAAACCCACAAAGATACAGTAATAGTGTGACAAGACTTTCTAAATAAAAAAACAAGAAATCTATCATCAAGAAAGTTCCTAAGAAGTAACAAGAACATGGACAGTATACTCACTCTAGCCTGTGAAATCTGTGGCCCCTTTAGTGTTTTTTGCCCAGCTTGAGTTCCTTAAGGAGTTGGATTTGTACAGTGGTCTTCCCTTTCACCAGCCGATATAGTAAGTTGTAATCTGATAGAATTCTACTATGCACATGCTGGTACAGCTGTATGAACAACATATGGAATCTGCCCTCTAGCAAAAGGAGGGAAATGAAGGCCTAATTTAAAAAAAGTAAAGAAGCATGCTGAAAATAATGTGTTGGATTTAAATTTACAAAAATTGAGGCCATATTTATGTAAGGATCAGTAAAGGACTAAAATGCAATTTTTGTGTGTGTGTCAGAATTCACCTTTATTGTTTCTCTACTACTAAAGCTTTTGAGATACCTTACATTCCTGAGGCAATAAAAATGTTATTTAACTTTTTTTTAAAGAAATGTTATTTTATATGCCTGTTAGTCTCAATATTTTGAGATCAGACATATCTTATTTATATGGTTGTGTCTTCATATGTTTGTATATTCTTAACTTGCAATATTCAAATTTTATTATTTCTCTTAGTTGGCAATATTAAAGATGAGAAAATGTATCTGTGCTTACCTGAAAAATTCCTTTCTTCAAGTTATAAGGTCCACAGATCCATTTCCATGGGTACTTCTGCCTGTAAGCAGTGTGTGGACAATCAGACCTGTCAATCACTGGTAGCAGGGGAATGTCCTTCCCCTTGAAATTTCCTCCAGTTGAGATAACTTCCACAGCTAGGATAATTCAAATTCATTTTCCTAAATTACAGATTGTGAACTGTATGCTAAGGAAAAAGCACAACTATTTCTCCTACTGCAGAGCATGGAAAATTCTCACTTATGACAACAAACCCAAATCTTGGATGTCAATTTCCATCTCTATTCTAGATGAACCCTATCTCTCTCCAAGGGAGTTTTCAAGGGAGACAGCGGGTGCTGAGATGCCCACACAGAAAACCTCTTCCACTTAGCTTTGTAAATCAGTCTAGTTGAGGCTTTTCTGTTTTGGAGCAGAACATTGTGAACTTCAGCAGAATATCTTCTTTTGGTGGATGTCATGCACCCCATATCCTGCCGGCTAGAAGTAACAATTCAAGGGTGTAGGATTTGACCACTGTTCTGTGAAACTAATATCCGGCAGACCAGGCAAAGTGATTGGGCACAGTGTTGAGAGATTCACCAGATCCAAATTCCACAACTGTCTGATCCATCCCAAGACTATCATGATCACTGACCCAGCATCTTGCCTCAGTTTCCTCATCAACTTCATATCACGGGAGTCAAGAGGAAGGCATACATCAACCACAGTGTCCAAGATATGAGAAAGGCATTTGACAGGGAGCCTGGACTAGAGCTCCTTCTGGAAAAGAACAATTGGCATTTCTTGTTCTGCTCTGTAGCAAATTAGTCTATTGATGGATATTCCTGTTTGCAAAAGATGCTCTGCAACACTAGGTCCTTGATCGACCACTCGTAGTTGTCTGAGAACTGTGTGTTCCTGATGACATGATAGCAAGATCTGAATGCCTGGAAGATGCAGAACCAGCAATATGATCTGGTGATGAATATACCAATCCAAAGTAAAATAGCCTCCTGACAGAGTGGAGATGGCTTCTCTGTTAGCTGATATAATACACAGCTGCAGGGTTGTCTGCCAGTACCTGGAATCTAACGTGGTTCCTATGAGCTCTATATTTTTGAGTCAAAGTAGGTGTGGATTTTTCTCGGTTGACTTTGAGGCCCCGAGTGGTAAGGAGCTTTAAGGTCACTTGAATTGAGCTGGTCACTGTAACAGAGTATCTGGCCCCTTAAATGAAGTTGGTCCAGCTCTCCCATTCCTAAAAGAACTACTGTAGCCGTATTTGGGGTGTTGATGGACTTTTCAGACTTGAAAGAGTGAATATACTGTTTGGACTGTGCTGGGAAATTCTGGATTATAGTTGTGGGACATTTTGTAATAACTTAACCCTGCAAAGAGTTATTTATACTCTGAAAGCTTTCATGGAGTTACTGGGGACTCTGGAGGAAAGGGAAAACTGAAGAAAGAAGACACCTTATGACAGTCACCTGCTGAGGTGATCACCTCAGATCAGCCATTCATCAAGATATGGGTAGACATGGATCCCCTCTCTCCTTAGATGAGCTGCTACATCTGCCAAGCCCTGAGTGAATACCCTCAGGGCTGTGGAAAGACCTAAGGCAGGGCCCTGTATTGGTAGTGAGATGTTCCTACTAGAAAACAGAGGTACTTCCTATGAGTTGGATGTATGGATATATATGAGAACGTAGCTACTGCACAATCTCCTTTCATAGAGAGTACACACCAACAGTTGGTCAATTCAGTCCATAATTTAGAAGTACTCTTGGATTCCTCACTGGCGCTAAGCTTTCACATAGCATAGCATCATCGATGAATAATGCTTTTTATCATCTCTGGCTGGCTGGGAGACTTCATCCCATCCTGGTAAACAGTAACCTGGCCTCAGTTATTCACTCCTTTGCCACTCTCAGTTTGATTACAACAATGCAATATATTTGCACTCAAAGCCTTCAGAGCTTAGGAAATTCCAACTAATACAGAGAGCTGTGCTGTATCTCCTCAAATGCACATCAAACCAATCCTCTGCTCTCTGCACTGGAATCTACTTCAAGTTTTTGGTCCTTATCTTCAAGGCATTCCATGGTCTGTGCCTAGGGTGTCTAAAAGACCATCTACAGCTCCAGGATGATGACTGTGGTTGGCAATTTCACCCCTCTGTACAATGGAACTCTGCAATAATTGTAAAGCTCACCTGTGCGAGAGATAGAACTTTCTTGGGGGCCAGTGTGAGACTAGAATGAACTCCCCCAGGAACTAATGACCGTCGCAAACCTCACACCACCTTCCACTCGAAGTACAAGGCTCATTTCTTTGACCTTGCTTTCTCTAACAGATATATCTATCTAGATGTATGTTTCTCTCTCCTAAACCAAAGGGGCACCTGGAGTGTGCACCATTAAGCACCACTCAAGCTTCACACAAGAGGCAAGTTTTGAACCTCAGGGATTTTATTTATGCCATATTGCTAAAGCTCCTGTACAACAGGGAAAGGTCTCTCAAGGAGGGTTCTGGCCTGGGGTTTAAGGATGAGCTCCCCAGAAGCTCTACCCCTCTCTACTGCTGAGGATTCATATGGGCCAAATTATATATGTTTCCCTGGATAATGCAACCAGGCAAACGTGTAGGGATCCCAAGAGATATGTTACAGAGGCGTCAGCCAGGGAAAGATGCTGGGCACATAGGCCCCTTTACCACACGTTCAAACATTGGCAGTGTCCATGCTGTGTCCAGTTTCCTCCATTCAAAGCTTGAAGGGGAAGCAAAGGGGGAGACAGAAGCTGAGCCCTGCAGTCAGAGGTGTGGCTGCTGTCACGGGCTATAGAGATTTAGGTGCAAACTTCCATTTGGCATGCCAGGGCTTCTGGGCTCAGGACAGGGGGTTGGGGTGCAAGAGGGGTGTGGGGTGTGGCGGGGGCTCAGGGCAGGGAGTTGGGGTGCGGGGTGCAGGGGGGTTCGGGGTGCAGGCTCTGGCCTGGCGCCGCTTACCTGGAGCGACTCCAGGGTGGCAGCAGCGTGCCAAGGCCAGGGCAGGCTCCCTGCCTGCCTGCCCTGGCACCAGCCCCAGCCCCAAGCCACTCCAGGAAGCGGCCAGCACCACGTCCCTGAGGCCCCTGGGGGAGGGGAGGCAGAGAGCTGAGCACGCTGCTCTTGCCTGTGGGTACCTCCCCCAAAGCTCCTATTGGCTGCGGTTCCCCAAGGTGGCTGTCCCGCAGGCAGGATCCAAAGCCCTGAGGGGCCGGATCCAGCCTGCGGGCCAAGGTTTGTCCACCCCTGGTCCATCTGCATCTTCCAGAAGAGCAGCACGCCAAATGGAAGACTGCACAAAAATCCCTATAGCCAGCAGCCAGGCCTCTGACTGTGGAGCCAGTTTTTTCCAGTGCTGTCTGTCTCCTTTCCAGCTCGGGGGAGAGGGTCTGCAATGATCCCCCTCAGACTGGGTTGTGAGGAGGAAACTGCACTCTGTCCACAGAGCCAACTGAGTTCTGCAACAAGACACTTGATAAGGAAGGTAAAGCAGGATATCCAGACCTTTCGTTTTGCCTTTGCCTTTCCTTGGCCTGGTCTTTCCCTGAAGCCTGCGGGGGCAGTAGTTGCCACAAATGGCTCAGAAGGGAAGCGGTGCTGAGGGGACAATCTCCTCAAAAAGCAAGTGCAGCCCCTCATGCAGCTGGGAATCAGACATACAAATTATTGAGCTAAATTATTAGTCTAAGCATTTGAAATAAAGTTCAAAATTTCTCCCTGAAAAGCTCTGTGGCAGGGAGATCAGGCTGAGTTGCTGGCCATTAGGCAGAAGAAAATGGAAGGAACTTCAGGAGGCTGTAGTGCTGCCAGTGCCTGACAAGTCTGGTTCTGCCACCAAGTTGCAAACAGGCTGAAGTATCCACTGAAACAGATTTATGGACTTTATGTACAATATAGAAATGTTACATTCACTTTGTGTTATTTACTTAAGGTGAAATTTACCCTCATTTACAGGGCCTATAGGCTTACCACCCACCTGGGTTTTACCCGGACGGTCCGTTTTTTGGCTTCTGTGTCCAGGTGCCATTTAAGGTTGTCAGGTCCCTGGTTTTCAACTGGAAAGTCTGGCCAAAAAGGCCACCTGGCAGTGTTTGGTCAGATGTACTGACTGGATACCAAAAGCCCAGTAACCACAGCGTGGGCTGAGCTGCCAGATCATGAACTCACACCAGACGCTGTTCAGCCGGGACTGCCCCCTACCTGCCAGAAGGTTCCTTATGAGGCTGCAGCAGCTCCCATCTCAGCCCCAGAGCAGAGGGAGCCCAGCTCGGGGGAGGAAAGTGGAGGTGATCCAGCGACAGACAGCGGAAAAGAGGAGAGGAGTGAGCGATGGGGGCGGGGTCTTGAGGGGAAGAGGCAGAGCAGGGGCAGGGCCTTGGGGATTTGGTTACCAGCAATTAGAAAGATGACAGCCCTAGTAACCACTTAAATCCTGCTTAAAAGCTCAAAATAGGGCTGATATAAGAATTAGTTGGTGCAGAGGCCTTGTTCAGGAGTGAATTTCATTTTCAAATTCTCTCACTTGTTGCTCTATTTGATATCTAAAATCCATCCTGGCTGTTAAAATGCTTGACCAGGCCTTGGCCCAATAGTCTGATCTTGAATTCTGCAACTCCCTCTCTGCCATATCCCCCTCACTTCCATCTATATAATCTACATACACTAATTTTGCTCTCTCATTTCTCCAACCATAACACTCCCTCACATTCTACAACAAATCTGAACTTCTGGCTATCACCTTCAAAGCTCTGCAAAACTCTCTCCCTCCCTACCTTCTTGCCCTTGTTACCTCCTATTACACCTTCCTCATCATTTTTGTATCCTTTTCCCACTCCCACCTTTAAACTTTCTTCCATGCTCTCTTACATTTGGAACCCATTTCCTTAGGCTCAGTTATTCAGCCGTCAACCAAAGAAATGGTTACATATCCTATGCAATAACTGTAGTTCTTCGAGATATGTTGCCCTAGGAGTGCTCCTCTCTAGGTGCGCTTGCGCCCCTGTGCCTTCCATCCGAGATTTCTCATTGCAGTGTCCATTCAAACCCCACATGTGTTAATCAGCCTCGTGCCCCATGCTGTTGCTATATAGCATTGTGTGGACTAACTGTCCACAGTTCCTTCTCTACCGCGAAGCCCCATGACAGGGAATTCCAAAGCAGAGGGAAGGAAGGTGTATAGTGGAGCATCCATAGAGAACCACAGTTACTGCACAAGGTTAGTAACCATTTCTTCTTCTGCAAAGGGTCCCTGAAGAGGGACGGAGAAGCGTGATTGGTGGGTGGAAAAGAATTGAAGTGGATGAAGTACTCTGTGAAAATGATCTCCACAACCCACTCATCCGTAGTGATGGACTACCAAGCCCTCTGGAAGTAGTAAATGCAGTTGCTGAAGGGAGGAACGACAGTGAAACATTGCAGCTGGTCAGAAAAGGGATGGCAGCTCAGGATCTCAACCATCCCATCAAAACTGATGCTTCAAGGCAGAAGATTGTGAAGTTGAAGGCTGGGAGGTGGGTAGTTTCCTCCCCTGGAACCTCTGCCTCTTGCATTGGGGTTCATATGGCCTCTGCAAGCTCATGAACTGGACAGGATGGATTACTGCGCTGTCTGGTACCTACTAAATTTTCCTTTCTGCACAGTTGTGTAGATCCCTAGAGGTCGTAAAGTGGGCCTGGAATCTTTTAATCATAGAATCACAGGGTTAGCAGGGACCACAAGGGTTATCTAGTCTAACCCCCTTCCAAGATGCAGGATTTGTTGTGTTTAAACCATCCAAGGCACATGGCTATCCAGCCTCCTTTTGAAAATCTCCAGTGATGAAGCTTCCACAGCCTCCTGAGGCAATCTGTTCCATTGTCCTACTCTTCTTACAGTTAGTAAGTTTTTCCTGAGATTTAATCTAAATGTGCTATACTGTAGTTTGAATCCATTGTCTCTTGTCCTGCCCTCTGTGGCAAAAGAAAACAACTTTTCTCCATCTCTTTTATGACAGCCTTTCAAGTATCTGAAGATTGCTATCATATCCGCCCTTAATCTCCTATTTTCCAAACTAAATATACCTGGTTCCTTCAGCTTTTTCTCATATGACTTGCATTCCATTCCTTTGATCATCTTTGTCACTCACCTCCGGACCTTTTCCACTTTCTCTACATCCTTTCTCTACATTGGTGACCAAAACTGGACACAGTACTTCAGCTGAAGCCTAACCAGCACAGAGTAGAGCGCCACTATCACTTCCTATGACTTGCATGCTGTGCCTCTGTTAATGCAACCTAAAATTGCATTTGCTTTTTTTGCAACAGCATCACATTGCTGACTCATGTTGAGGTTGTGATCCATCATAACTCTCAGCAGTGCTGCTGCCAAGCCAGTTTTCCCCCATTCTGTATTTGTGCATTTGGTTTTTCTTCCCTAAGTGTAGCACCTTACATTTGTCTTTGTTGAAAATTCATTTTCTCATCTATAGTCCAGTTCTCTAATTTATAAAGATCCCTTTGAAATTTAGCTCTATCCTCCAAAGTATTGGCAACCCCCTGCTAGCTTTGTATCATCTGCAAACTTGATCAGTATGTTCTCTATAGTGCCTATATCCAGGTCACTAATAAAAATGTTAAACAACACTGGACCCAGAGCAGATTCCTGTGGAACCCAACTTGAGGCTTCCCTCCAATCTGAATGTATGCAGAGATTCATCTGTGTTTCCAATGAATAACTTAGTGCCATCGAAAGGTAGGTCTTCTATCATGTTCTGGACCTTCTTTGGGAATTCTGAGGACTGAAGCCAGGGAGCCCTCCTCATAACTACTGGAGTGGCAATATCGACAGTGCCAAGACAAGCCTGGAGAAATATCCTGGAGAGAAGTTGGCCTTCTGCAATAATTGCCTGGAACTGCTCTCTGTGTTCTGTTGGCAAATGTTCAATGGAGTTCAGCTTGGTATAATTTGTGTGGTTGTACTTCGCCATTAAGACCTGGTAGTTGGTGATTGTAAACTGTAAAGTAGCTGAAGAATAAGATTTTCTATCAAGAAGGTTGAGACGCTTATAATTTTTATCATAGGGCATAGATTTAGTGTGATGCTGCCTTCCATGTTCATTAACCACCTCGAGCACCAAGGAGTCAGGAGATGGTTGAGAAAATAAAAATTCTGACCCTTAGAGGGAACATAATATTTTTGTCCACCCTCTTGCACATGGGAGGAATTGAGGCTGGAGTATGTCAGATGACCTTTGCAGGACCCAGGAATGCTTTGTTGACTGGCAGAGCAATGTGGGTAGAGGAGGCTGTATGGAGGATGTTGAGGAACTTATGATGTGGTTCTTCAATCTCCTTGAGGTGGATCTGTAAAGAATCCAGGACCCTCTTGATGAGATCCAGAAATTGTCAGCCAGGGATGGGGGAGGTGTCATGACAGCTTCATCTTGGGATGATGGAGAAATGTTCGCATTTGGAGAGACCTCCTCATCAGCCCTGGCCTCCTGTTCCTCAAAGGTCTCTTCCTGAGGCTGAAGTCTCCTGGAAAGGGAGGGTGATGAGGGGTGTCTATCTCTATGAAGGGCAGAGCTTGAGGCCCTAGGGAACTGATGGCAATAAGCCACCCAGGGGTCCCAATATGGCCAAGGTGGTGGTGGAATCCACGTGTGCCCACCCAAGCAGGATGGTAGCTGTGGATGTCTGTCATGAGTGAGCTCAGGCATTTCAGGAAAAGAACCTTCAGAGGGTCATAGAATATCAGGGTTGGAAGGGACCTCAGGAGGTCATCTAGTCCAACCCCCTGCTCAAAGCAGGACCAATCCCCGATTTTAGCCCCTGATCCCTAAATGGCCCCCTTAAGGATTGAGCTCACAACCCTGGGTTGAGCAGGCCAATCCTCAAACCACTGAGCTATCCCGGGTGGAGTGGAGAGCCCTGCACAGATATTTGGGAGCCTGAGGCAAAATCTTCATTAGAATTCTCTTCCTCTAAGTCACCCGGTAATGGTGGGGAAGCATAAGAAGCCTGAGGTACCACCATCAGAACAAGACAGGTGTCCAGAGATCTGGAAGTTCTTGGTACCAGGAAGAGATTGGAGCCGAGCAATGGTGAATCAGGAGTCTCAGACACCATGAGGTCTCAGGGAAACCAGAATGCTTGTGGTACCAAGAGCGTTGTCGATACTATGTCCAGGGCTTGAACTGAAGTAATAGTAGCTGAAGGAGGTGACAATACTGCGAGTTTCCAACATCCCCAGGGAAGTCTGAACTCAGACAACTTGCTAAAGCTCTTTCTCAAGCTGGGGCAGTTGAGAAGGAACTGAGGACAGTTAGACCACAGAGTGCAGTATAGCAACGGCATAGGGCATGAGTCTGAGTAACACGCATGTGCGGGTGGAATGGACAGCTATGAGAAATCGCCAATTGAAGGTGCAGGGGATGCAAACTCACCCAGAGTGGAGCACCCCTAGGGAAATCAAGCGGGACTACTTCTGCGAGTAAAGGGTGCAGGATCATGGAGGCTCTTTGTGCACCAAATAGACACATACATATATGTACATTGGTCACATACATACATAGAGAGAAGATACCACTTTATGAATGGACCTTCACCCAGTCAACCACTATATTATTTGTTCTGAGCTGTACTGTCTGCCAGATCCTGACCTCAGTTACATCTGTGTAAATCCAGAGTAACTCCACTGAAGTCAACCAAGTTATTCTTGAAACACGCTGGTAAATTAGATCAGAATCTGGCCCTTACAAGGTCAGATCTTTAGGTACAGAATCCATCTCCTTCAAAGTCTTGTATCGAGCTAATAATAATAATTAATAAACATACTACCTACTACAAATAGACCTGTTATTTACTGTGTTGCTGACACTGGTAGTGGGCACTAGACAATAAATCCTGTCAGATATTGGGCAATTTCTTTTGTGTTAGCAGTGAGACATTCTGGACACTGTAATAGGACTTGAATGTACATTTATTCTTCTAGGGTGAAATCCTGGCTCCTTTGAAGCCAAAGGTAAAACTCCCATTAACTTTAATAGAGCCAGGATTTCACCTCAATTAGTACTGAGTCACCACGGGCCTGATCCTGCTCACATTGACATCAATGGCCAAACTTCTATTGATGTTGATGGGAGCAGGTGCAGGATATTATAAAGAAATAGTGGTAAGTGTAATTCATTGAATGCTAAGCATCAGGAGGGGAAGAGCTTAATACTGTACCAACACATTCATTTAAATTAGGAGAATTTTTTGATATCCCCTATCCCCCTGGTAAAATTAAATGCCAGATTCTACAATGCCTGTTATAATACAGTTATCTTTTTTGGATTTTCAGTTTAAAAGTACAAAAAAATCACCTGCTGTTCAAAGATGATTATTTTGTATTTTAAGTATTATCTGTATCTAATACTCTTTCCCTAAATTTTGAATTATTTTAGAAAGTCAGGGGGAAATCCACTTGCCTGATCTAAGCTATTGTAACCTAGGATTTTTAAGATCAGAGGCAGACATTACACAGAGGATTGCTTTCATCCATGCTTCTGAATTTAGAAAACCTCCCAGGTAGGCTGTATATGTTCATTTCTCTACTGAATCAGATTTCCTCTACTAGTTATGAAATTAAAACCATTGGTAATCGTGGGCCTGAGATACCTAAAAAGTACCTTAAGTTTCAGGGCAAAGGTTATGTTAAATAATTTTGCTCCTCTGCCATAACGGTGCTATCTACTGTAATGGTAAAGCTCATTTGTATAGGAGACAGCTTTCTGAGGGCCAGTCCAAAACTGTAAAATGACTTCCTACAGGATTTTAAAACTACTGAAAACTTCTCCCTTTTCCATTCCACGTGCAAGGTGCACTTCGTCAACCTGGTATGATGAACTGGAAATATGTCTACAAGTTGTGAATTCTGTGTGAGGTTATAAGCCCTATGTGTCTGTGTTGGGCTGAAAACTGCATTTTGAATGTGCAGCCTTTTGCCTTCTCTGTGCTCTGTTTGACACCATGTTGCATTGAAAATTCCAAAGGCTGGTAGCAAAAGAACAATAGAGGGTAGTTGACTCTTAAATATACAATTGTTGGAAATCTATTCACTCTAGACAAAAGACTGGTCCCAGAAAAACTCTTGCCCAGAAGAAGTCACCTTGGCAACAAAGTCACCTGCAGCTCAAGTGAAGAAGATGGCAAGGGTGTCATTTGACACAGGGGGCTGAAGGTTTTAAAAGGGTAGAGTCTGGTCTGCCTGGGGACCTTTCCTCCAATCGATGAAGGAGACCACTTGCCATGTGACAGTCTGCATGAGGCAGGGCATACCCTGCCTGCCTGCCTTCCTAGATCCAGGTGGTTCCTCTAGGACCCACAAAGGAAAGGTGAGCTAGAAAGTCAGGGACATTTGAGGTTTCAGATGTTTATTATTTTGTGTGATCTGTACTCTGCTTTGCTTTACATGATTAAGTATAAAAGAGCACAAAGGTGTCACACCATGCAAAATGTCTCTCTATATGATAACTGCTTCACAACTACTGCATGCCACTGAGAGAGTTAAATTGTAGACCAGAAACTTCACACCTTTGGGGTGAAATTATAGAACAGGGGTTTAAGTAACTGAGATATTTTGGGGTCAGTGCTGGTCCTTGGGGCCGACGGCCGCTGGAGTAAGAAGCCCCATTTCTGAGAATGGGTAACAGACTGACCGTCAGTGTGGGGGGAAATGTGCCAGAGAGGCCACAGAAGGAACCAGTGCTGCAGTTTGCTGAGGCTTCAGAAGCCTAACACCCCAGAAGATTCAGAACACAGAAGTTTGGATTCCCCTCACAGCAGTCCTAATGGGTGGCCAGGCGGGGGCACTCGCTAGAATCTGCAATACCTGGTCTTCACTAAAAAACACCCACCACACCGCAGTGACCCAGGCCTCAGCTAGGCTATTCCGACTGAAAGGAGAGGTAGAGGCAAACCAACACAATGGATATAACATTAAAGTTTAAACTTCATAAAGGAAAACCCAGAAATTAGGCAGGGACAATATAATATAATATAAATAATATAAAGTAACATCAAATACTTGCTTAGGAAAATGATAAACTACAAATTACCATCACAATAAAAGGGTTTTTTTAACACCAAGTTGTGTCACCCCAAAAGGGAATCAACTCCTCCTCTCCCTGGCTGCAAAGTCCAACTTCACCCCAGTTGTCCTGCCTTCACCTCCCTCTGATTTGCAATGCTTCTTTCCTTTGACATTGCGATGACCACATCTCTTTCCAACAGGTCCACCTGTGAACAACAGTTCCTCACTGGAGGGCTACACCCATTCCCCAGGCGCTCAAACTGTATTCCCTTTGTCAGTGTCCCAATGGTCAACCTCACCCTTGAGAAAGGAAGAGAGAGAGTAAGAATGACAGATGGTAGGCTTGTCATATTCTGGAAGGTGCTCATATAAACCAGTGACAGGCATGATATAAGAACTTAAACAGAATAATATTATTACAAGTTATTCCTACTACATGGTCAATCACTATGGAGTGGCTGCTCCATGATGAACAGCCACAAAATTGTTTCTAATTAATAGATGCATTTTGTTGTTGGACTCGTTAGGCTCCTGATCCTGGAAGCTGATCCACCAACACAGACCTCAGCACCTGCATAGAGTTCTACTGATGTCCATGCAGCTCTGCTGAGGCTCTGGGATCTGCTCAGATGGAACAACTTGTAGGGGGTCTAACTTGGCTAATGTCTCTTTTCTTTTATTGTGTTAAATCCTGTAATAGAAATATTACAGCTTGATTTATATCTGATATCCTGCATATATTTTTCCATGAGGAGATCCCAGAAAAATGGACCGAATTGAGGTTCATGTTTTCATGCATAGATTTTGCTTTCATCAATAAAAATTTCACATCTTCATCACGTTTGTGGGGAAAGAGCAGAGTCAGGTTTTCTTCCTCGGCACCTTTTACTACAGTATTTGCTGGATAGCCATTACAACACAGCACTATCAAGTATTCTGTTTTTGAGTTAGGCTGGGGTCCTGTAACCATTGAAGTCAATGTAAAATTCCCACCGATGTCAGTAGACTAGGATCAAGCCTTTGTAGTGAAAAAATAATGAAACTTTTAAAAACGAAATATTATAAAAATTTAGAAAGCCCATATTGAAATTAGGCCAAAATGTACAAATAGAACAAACCTATGTTTTTATATTGTTAAAAGCTTCATGTAGATCTTGGACAAGGCAAGAGTGGACTGTGATCTTTGTTTTGTCTTCTAAACTGAATTCCTAAAAGAGGGGAGATTTTTTTTAACTCAGTATTCATGTCTTACTCATTTTCTTTGCCAGCTAAACCATTAATCATGGTTATGCTTCATTGTTTTTCTAAAATAAATACTAAAAGCAGTTTGCGTATATTTACAGCCAGCTCAGAGACTTCTAATACAACAATGCTGATTATATGTGAGGGTTACAATATGAAAAAGATAACTGTTGACTATAAGTGAAGATTTTTCACAAAAATTAAGATACTTTTAACTTCCAATATATAGTCAAAAATGCAATGAAAAAGAAGCACTTTTTGAATGATACTACAAATGTAAAAGAAAATGATACTACTCACTATATATCCCCTAGAGATATATATTAACCATGTTTTTCAAAGTTTATTTTAAATATAAACACTTTAGACTGATATAAGGGAAACCCACTGCTATAAATTATCAGTTTAATTAACAAGGAGGAGGAACCCTGGCCTCTTTCCAACCTACATTTCCTATGTTCCCATTTTATTTCATTGCTCACCCTGCCCACAGATCGCAATATTTGCAACCGTCTGAAATCAGCAACAGCTTAAGGTCACCAAGATTTCACATCTGATCATTCAAACATCTTCCTGCCTAAGGGAACTTTTTTATATTTAACCCATTGTTAAAAGGAGACAGTTTTAACATTGAAACCAGATGCGTACTTTTGTTGAAAGATTAGCAGAACTCAACTGTTATGACGGATTACCAGAGTGACTTTTCAAAGGTTTGTAATTACACCCAGGTTCATGGTTCTCTTCATTTACATTTAAAAGTTGGGGGAAGAGAACTATATTTTTACTTCTCATATGGCAAATCAAATTCTACTTGTTCAGATATGTTTAAGATTGTTCAGCGTTTCAAATTATGTCAGATACTTTGTAATCTAATTGGTTTACAGAATATTAGGGCAACCTTCCAACCTTGCTGAGTTAGTAGCTTGATTGGCAAACAGAGTAAAACTTCATTTCTTGAAACAATCACACTTGCCAAAACCAAAAAATAAATGAATAAACAATGTTGGGGGTACTGGAAATGAGGCCAAAAAAGCAAATCATGGGACAAAAATCAGATGTTCTGACCGCAACTTCACTTCCACTCTCACAAGGTATCAATTCTTTAGCAGCATTTATTTTTGCTACCAAGATAAGTATTTAGAAAAGTGCCATCATTATCCATTTCTCTTAGTTGGTATTTTTTATTACAGTAGATCTCCCAGATATATGGGAATTGACCACTGCCTACCACATTTCCTTCTTTACTTTCTTATATTTAACCACCATCTCTTTCAGATGGCTCCTTAACTCTGACACAATGTCTCTTTTGAGCATGGAGTCAATGATACTCCAGGTACTGTTAGTCAGCAGATGCTGACAGAAACCAACCTAAACCTAAAGATAAATTTTTAAACACTGCACAGTATTCAAACTATGAAAATACTATCAACACAAGTGAAATGCATGTGTTAAAACTTTATGAACCATTTGTAAAATGTACCACTTAGAGCCAGATTGCGCCTGTCACCTGCACAACTTTCTAAGGTAGTATTAATTCTACACTCTCCAAAAGGGAACGGAGACAGGGTGGGGTCATGGTCTCTTCCCCACTCTACAGCAGTCAACAAAGGATATCTGTCACAGAGATGTGGCTGAGTGCAAAGGGGAGCAGATGCTCTCCAAGAAGGCTCACTTGGCCCACTGGTCTATACTTCAGTTCCCTTAGCTTATACACTACAGGGGATAATAGAAAATAACAACTTAGATGGAAAATGCCACAATTTCCTTTGTAAAAGATGAGAGACGCTAAATGGTGGGATGCCATGCCACATCTAGTCACAACAATATAGCATGACAAACCATTGGTCATGTTTGCATTTGCGGGAAAATAGATGCCATGGTTCTATGACCAGGTAAGTGGAATGTAGCTGCTACATACACGCTTCTCCAGAGCATCCAAATTCTGCAGTAAATACCACAAGTTATTGTTGCCCAAAGTAATAGCATATGATGCTCCCCACAATACACATTGTTGATACTCCAGTCTATGCTTTGTGGAACATGTTACCAAACATTCCTTGGATTTAGGTAGTTAGGAACATAAATCTCTTTTGAGAATGAGACTTAGGATCCTAAACCATTAGGCATTGCAATGCTGACCACAGCAATGCCTAAATACCTTCAAAAATCTAGCCGTAATCTAAAATTGCTCTGACTGTTCCTACTCTCATCCAGGAGGTTTCCTCTAATATTCTAGGTCATGCCCACTGCAAGTATGTTCGATGGAACAATACAATGCAACTATACAGCCATACTTCCTGCACACATGTTTGCAATTTACAGACACTGGGACCTTCCCATGCCTTTCACTATGGAAAAACTGCCACCATGCTGATCCCATTAATTATCTTTAATACAGTCAGACTTATCTTTCAGTACATTTTTCTAGGAACAAATTTACTATAAGAACTAGATGCTGGTGTTGCCATCAGTGGATTCATTATTAACAGCCCTGCAAAGCTTTGGACTGCATTCATTTAGCATTACAAATATCCTCATACTTTTAATGACAATAATTTCATATTCAGAATATATAGAACAGTTAGTGGAAAACAGTTAAAGCTTGCTAAGGGACAGTAATACAAAACTCAAACCCACAAAAACCAAGAAATACAATGCAAAGCCACATTCTTACACAAAGAGTTCACTTTCCTAGACAATCAACTCTACTCAACCATAATCACCAAGGTCAAACTCAGGAAACTTTAACTTTGTTCTGTGCAGAATTCCATGGGAAAAAATGGAAAACCTCCTGGATACAAAATATTTAAAGTAATATGCTTTTTTTTATTTCATACTCATACAGCGCTTTCCACAATAGGGTCTTGGCCCCTGGCTTCGGCCCCTAGATGCTAAGATGTTGATAACAATGATAATTAGAATCAACACATCCACATTGCTAGTGACCTATTGCCAAAGGAGCCTCAATAAGATCTATTAAAACTATTCATACACTAAAAAAAATTTTCATAACAGAATTCACAATGCATAGCATATGCTACTTGTCATCATTTACAAATTAAGTCACAATATTCAAACTTTATTATTTGTGCCATTACTACTTAGCAAAAGTGAAGAACCAATAAAAAGACCAAAAAGTAAAATTGCCACATACTATTAAATCAAAAGTAAGTTGCAGCCTACATTTGCCAGCTGAATATGTCTAGCTTAATGTCTCAATATAAAAATAACATTTACAAAATATTATAAGACTCGTAACTTACCTACTTCCACATATAATCTTATTATACATGGGTTTCTCAACTTACACTTATGAAAGTCTGCAATTTTTGTATTCTACATCCAAGCAACATTTTTGAAGTTTCATTAACATTATTTGAAGGTGGTTTAGCGCTGATGAAGATTTTCTGAAGCTGGACCAAAAATCTTTGGAATCTATGTCCACATGTATATGATCACATCCTGGGAGATAATGGTCAACTGTGGTGTTTACATGCAAAAACAATGCATATTTAGATTCAAATCTTCTCTCTGACAGATTCAGGGGAGTGATTTGCTTCCACATCTCCTAACTCCCAGGTGAGTGCCTTACACAGCAGACTTGAAGAGTCATTCTCATTCTCTTGCTGGCCCAATGAATATGTAAATATTTTTTTCAAAGAACAGGTTCAACAAGAGAGACTGAGAACAGCATTCATCAGAATAGTCTATAGCCCGGTGGAGTGGGCCCTTGGAGGGGAGAATCTGAATTCAAATCCCTGCTCCAGAGTGGGATTCAAATCTGGATCCCCTACACCCCAGGCAATTGCCCTAAACACTGGGCTGAAGGGCACATAGAGAGTTTGCTGAGAAAACATTTTTCCTAGCTGAAACTAATTGGGTCAAACTCACAAACAGTTTCTGGTCGACCAACACTGCATTGATCAGTGAATAAACTATTCAGCTGAAAAATTTCACCTAGTAGCTATAGTTACAGGTTCCTTTACATAACATTTTAGCACCAGATAGTTTTTGGATCTGTTTGGAAGTGTCTTGCTGTTGGGATTCCTAACACATTCCAGAATCTTATTAGTCAATGTCCTAAAGGGTTCACTGACCTAAGACAGATAATTAACAAATGCCAAAAAGCAGTGCATGTCTTGCTCATTTCTTGGATGGGACATTTCAGAATTGTTTGTATCTTTTCAGGGTCAGGTTTTAAGACCCTTGTTGTTAGGTGTCTAATACAGCTAACAGATGCAGTCTTATTTTTTTCTTATTCAGTTGGATGTGCTTTACTGAGCAGTGCTATCAGCTTACAATCATTGTCAGCATTAGCATCCACAAGAGAGTCTCCACAAGCTAACACTAAGACGTCATCTGCAAGTACATCAACCCCCTCAAATCCTTCTAGCATGTCATGGCTGTTGTCAGAGAAATGCCAAATAGGATTCAGAGTCATCTATACCTTCCAAAACAAGTCCAGAAGGTTTCCGTCATTAAGTTTTACCTATCAGACAAAACTGTCTTTGACATCTAAAACTGAAAAGACTTTTTGTCTTTCTGAGGCCATGTCTACACTACCACTTATGTCAGCAAGACTTATGTCGCTCAGGGATGTGAAAAAACCACCCCCCTGAGCAACATACATTTTGCGGGCATAAGCACTTGTGTGCACAGCGCTATGTTGACGGGAGATCTTCATAGCTACTGCAGGACCAATGGGACGTGTGGTCATCCTAGGCTGTGGTAAGAGCTACCCAGGGAGCCCAGACCACTGTGGGGAGTCCCGGACCCTCCACCTGCCCAGGGCAGGGAGCTGAGGGGCCCGAAAGCAGTCCCTAGCCTGTGCCCTTGCCCCCCAGGGCATGCCACCCAAGGCAGGTGGAAGGTCCAGGGCTCCCCACAGTGGCCTGGGCTCCCTGGGCAGCTCTTATCATGGCCTGACTCCAGCTATCGGTCAGGCCAGGGGGCGGGGCTTTGAGGGGAAGGAGAGGAGCAGAGAGCGGGCTAATGGCTAATTAAGGGAAAGGGGCCAGCTGTGAGAGGAGTGGGACCCAAATGTTCTTTCTGCCCAGGGCCCCAGTAAATTTTAATCTGCTTCTAATAGTAGGGCACACACCAGGAGATATTGGCAAAAAGAACTGGCCTGAGGAGCACCCAGCCTAATTTTAGAAAAATTATTTGGAGTGTGCTCTATCAATATTATCTCAAAACTCTGTACTTTAGATAATGATGAAGATTGTATCTTAGAAAAATCAGAAGTGGAACATTCTGCATCAGATTCTTTCTTCATCAGATGAAGAAGAGATGGAAGGAAATGACTGGGTGATACGGTACCGTGAACGGAAACTGGAAGAGAACGCACTTGGTAATAAGGTAAACCCAGGGAGAAAGATTCCACCAGAACCAAGTGATATTGCGCACATCATATCTGATGGCCCAAAACAACCATAGCTAAGGTCTTTCCTCAAACGAAATACAACAATGAATGGAGAAGTTTCAAAATAGATTGGTTTTGTTTATATCAATGGGTCGAATACAGCGAAATAATGAATGCAGCTTACTGCTTCCAGTGCAGATTTTTTTACAACATACATTGCTGTAGAAAAGTTTGTGTTTATGGTAATAGCTTCAGCAACTGGCAAAAAGCTGCGGCAAAGGATGAAAGATTCCAGCAGAATGAAAATAATCAGATTTACAAGATCTGTCAAGTGGTATGGGCTAGTCAAAAGTTGATGGTCTTTCAGTTCAGTTGCAAATTACTGGTGCATATTTCGCTTCAATGGAAGAGAACCTCATGTACATCAAAGTTGTGGCAGATGTCCTGCGACTCACTAAAGTCCAGGAGCTTACTCAAAGTGGAAAAGAAGATAGTGAAAGCAGCAATGACAAGGGCAACTTCCGGAAGCTCCTGACTCCAGAGGTGAAGGTGAACTGCAATGGCTGCTCTGGGATAGGGGTAGATCTGGGCACCAGAACTGAGAACCGGGAGCCTGTCTTTCCTGTGATCTCAATGACAGCCCCTCCTGTGCTGGCATCCAGGCAGCGTGGAGGAGGAAGCCATCTGACTCAAATGTAGAGGGGACAAAAGCCAGACTTAGGGTATTGTGTTGAAGGATATGAGGAGCAGATTAGGAGAAGAAGCCTGGGGGACAAAGGCTGGGACAAGAGAATGGCAGCAGAGCAATTATTGTCAAAGAGACAATACTAAAGGTACAATAGCAAATTATCCCGATGCTAAGAAAAAACAGGAAGACCAGTAAGAGGCCAATATGGCTGCATCAGAGACTCTTTAATTAAAAAGGAACCCTACAAAAAGTGGAAACATGGACAAAATTGCTAAGGAGGAGTACAAAAGAATAGCACAAACATGTAAGGTCAAATCAGAAAAGGTAAGGCATAAAATTAGCTACAACAAGCAAGGGACATAAACGCAGGGGTTCTATAAATACATTAGGAACAAAAGAAAGATGAAGGAAAGTGAAGGTCCACTATTTAGCAGGGAAGGAGAGCTAATAACGGACAACAGCAAGATATTGGGAAAAACTTTTTAACTAAGGATAGTTAAGTTACTGGACTATATTACCAAGAGAGGTTGTGGAATCCCTGTCACTGGAGGTTTTTCAGAACAGGTTAGACAAGCATCTGTCAGTGATGGTCTAGGTATACATAATCCTGCCTCAGTGCGGGATGGGGATAGACTCAGTTTTCCAAAGTTCCTTCCAGCCCTACATTTCTGTGATTCTATGGTTCTATAATAAGGGCCACCACCTTAGCTATCGTAAATGACAACAACTTCTGATTTTCAGTAGCTTAGGGTCTGGCCCTTATTATTTTATTATATCATTATGAGGTAATGCCTTCTATCTAGAATTGGATAAACACGCCAGTTTAAGAATGCATGGCTGTAACATATATAAGAGGTGTCTACCATAGTACTAGTTTAGCAACCAGACAGTCTATCCTCTCTCATTATTATAGTCTAATCACATTAGTAATTTACATATTTGCAGCCTTAGCTTTACCATTTTTCACCTAAGACCTTAGGCTCTCAGTTCAGGTCTCAACAGCTAGTGACATTTGTTTCTTTTATTATTGAACAACATATATCTAACACCTCAAAGTTACCAGCACTTATTCTTGGGATAGCTTGACATGAAAACATAATCCTAAAAGATTTTCACTAGCTCGAAAAGTAGAACATCTGCTTTGTGGATACTGTAGCTCCAGGGCTGATTTCATCAGCAGGGGAGTCCATTTGCTAAGATCCATCTTCACTAGTTTCAATTACAGAAACTGTGAAGAATATAAAAGGGTTTCAGCAGATATTATTGTGTACTGTAACTAATTGTTAAGGTAATCAATTTGGATTTATAGGTAGGATTTTTAAATATAAATAAAGCCAGTACCCTTATTGAAATATTTTCTCCCTACATTCTGTTTGGAGGTTGTGTTATTCGGCACACTGTACTATCAATATTTTCTCCAAGCTAACAAACTTTCAGTGCAAGCCTCATGAACCTTACCTACAAATCTCCCAGTTTATATTGGCAGCTTTATTACCATTATTACCATTATGTATTGAAACACAAGGTTTTGAAACTAATCTTTTGAACACTTTCTCTTGTCCCTCTCCCCTCCCACCACCTAAATCATTTTGTTTGGGCAGTATGTGTCAAAGTACACATGCATGAACTTCAAAATAGTGCCTTATTTTCGAAGATTTTAATAGTGACAAAGGATATTCTGAAGATCTCATACATATGTGAGTATGCAATTAACAGTGTAAAAACATATGCACTGTATGTGCAGTTTTTCTAGTGATTTTCAAAAATTACTAGCATGCAAATTCTCTCAGCTACTGTATTAGTTGTGCAGTCGCTTACACTGAAGTCATTTACATATTGAATCACTCCATGTTTTCCTGAGTTATTTTGTAAGGTACATAACTATGAAAATCAGTGTAAATAAGATAACACCTAATATTTTTCTTGTTGTGTGTTTTTTTTAAAACAGTTTTCTGCCTTCAACCTAAATAACATTCATTTTTACATAAACTATTGGCATTTTCTTCATATAACCAAAGCATAACACTATTTTTTTAAAAAATCACATTTTTCATGTTTAAATAATGAAATTAGTTTCATATTTTGATAGTAATTATGATTTGGAGATTAAGTCAGATGCTTCAATACCTTGTGTAGAAGAAGGAATATGTTTTATTACAATTAAAAGTGGGCTCAAACAAATACCCTTGATTCAAAACCCTCTTCTTCTTGAAGCTATTTGGATCTGTATCCAAATTTTGCATCTGGTTGCAATCTGTGTAATGGGATCATTTAATGCCCTGTGCCAAAACACTCCCAAACTTCCTTGTTCAGACCCATCTCTAATTATATTTGCTTTATTGCTATCATACATTGTTTGCTATTGCACCTGTACACACCAACTGTGACTAATTATTCTTGGAACAGACTTGGAGAAAGGACAAGCTACAGACACAAAATATACTCAAGAGCAATAAATACAGCCTATTTCCATTTCTGAGTAAATAGATAAGTAATTATTTTTCTGTTTGTATAGGTGCTAAAGACCTTGCCACCAAAAATGATTTCACTACAGCTGCTCTATCCATGTGAGAACTACACTCTGTGTTTCCCCAATGACGATGTGGTTCTAATGACCACAGAATCTTTCTTACTAAAGGTGAATTCCTTTTTCCATGCTTCAGAGGAAATGATCTTTCCATCATTTTGTCCAAATCCTAGACAGCATACAGAGGAGCTGTGACATAACCTGATCATATGTAGACGATTAAAAAAAAATCGATCTCAAGTGAACTGAATCAAGAGAAGATCAGGCTCTTTGTTTTTGTCTTTGCACCTGAAGTGCCAAGGTCTTTCAGCATCCAAACTATACCTGGCCAGATCTGGAGAGCAAGAGTTTGTGCCTCAACTGAAGAAAACCTGAGCAACGTGGCTTTCTGTCAACACCTTTATCTAACATTAAAAGGCAGAGTTTCAGGAGGCCTCCTCCAGAAAGAAGGTGTTGCATGTGGTAATCCAAACATAACTTGCCTTTCAGACATTTCCTTTCAAGAGGAGATTTCTCTATTTCGGTCTGTTTGTTTATCCCTCCCTACTTAATATTCATTGTTCACTATTTCCCATGATATTGTCATTGAGGGCTAGCTTCGTTGTCCTGAGCTCCAAGAGATTGATATTATGGTTTACTACCACGTTGCTCCATGTGCTCTTCTGTTTCACAAACCCATGTGCTTGAAGCAATTCCAGTGTCTGAGTTGTAGCATTCTGAGCTGCTTCTTTGATTGGGGCCCTCATCAAAACATCATTCAAGAATGGATATAGATAAGTACCTTGAGACCTGAGTCTGGCTATGAACACCACCAGCATTTTGGTAGACAGTGGGAGCTGATGAAAGGCCAGATGGGAGCATTTTGTCCTGGTAGGGGGCCATGTCATATGCAAATGTCTGTAGTTGATAGTGACATGGTTATATGGGGATGCGGAAATAAGCATCTGCTAGGAATACTGAGGGAAGAAAGCTCCTTGGGATAGGGATGCTATAATCAAAGCTAGAGTTTCTATCTGAAATCTCGTGTTCTTCGTCCATTTGTTGAGTTGTTGGAGGTCTAGAACAGCTCTAATCCCCCTGTATACTTCTGGACAATGAACAGTATGAATAGGCTTGGCAGAATTAATTTATTTTTCAATTTCAACAACTAATATAAATTTTTATTTTTTTATTTTTTTAACCATTTTATGTTTACAGTTGTGGGAAATTAAGGGGAGTATGGTCGGCGGCTCCCTGTGCGGTCGAGGGGCCCAAGATACCCAGGCTGAAGTGTGGGAGGTTGAAGTCCTGGCCCGGAGGAGCAGAGACGCTCGGCCAGGACTGCAAGAAGGATAACGAGACCTGGCTGCAGAGGAGAAGTTCTGCCTAAGCACAGGCCCCTACACTCCTGGTTGGTGAGAGAGTGAAAGCAGAGCTGCAGAGAGCTCTCCAGCGAGAAACTGTTGAATTGGAATTCATTTGCAAATTGGATACAATTAACTTAGGCTTGAATAGAGACTGGGAGTGGCTAAGTCATTATGCAAGGTAACCTATTTCCCTTTGTTTTTTCCTACCCCCTTCCCCCGACGTTCTTGTTAAACCCTGGATTTGTGCTGGAAATGGCCCACCTTGATTATCATACACATTGTAAGGAGAGTGGTCACTTTAGATAAGCTATTACCAGCAGGAGAGTGGGTTTGTGTGTGTGTGGTGGGGGGGTGGGTGAGAAAACCTGGATTTGGTCTGGAAATGGCCCAACTTGATTATCATACACATTGTAAGGAGAGTGATCACTTTAGATAAGCTATTGACAGCAGGAGAGTGGGGTGGGGGGAGGTATTTTTTTATGCTTTGTGTGTATAAAAGATCTTCTACACTTTCCACAGTATGCATCCGATGAAGTGAGCTGTAGCTCATGAAAGCTTATGCTCAAATAAATTGGTTAGTCTCTAAGGTGCCACAAGTACTCTTTTTCTTTTTAGAGAGCTCTCTGTACAGCCGTAGGGTTGGTGACACCTGATCCCTGCAGGCACAGGGTATGGTGAAGTCTCCAGTCCTGGTGGTGCAAAGCAAAGACCCCTGGCCAGGACTGAGAGGAGGAGGACAAGCCCGCAGCTGCAGGAGAGGCCACCAGACTGCTCAATGACTCCATCCCTGGGCAGGAGCCATTCAGCTGCAGGGTGGCCTCCCCCACAGCCAGGCAGCCCTGACCTAGGATTCTCTGCTCTGCTCCAGCAAGATCTCAGCCTTCAACACACCTTGTGCCTGCAGCAATCAAGTACCACCAGCCCCACAGATTGCAGGGAGCCCTCTGCAGCTCTAATAGCACGACATTGCTCACTCATTCCTGTGACAGCAGGGTTGCAGCAGACGGCTGTCTGTGCTGCTGCAGAGCCTGGACACCCAATCCCTGAAGGCACACGTTACAGGGGGAGGCTGCTCTCACGCCAACTGTTACAGATGGATTTTTTTCCGCTGATTTCAGTGTCAGCTAAATTAGACATTTACTGACATGTTGACTTAATCAAATCCTGTCAAGCCTAAATATGGAGTATAGACCTAAGAACCTTTCTTCTAAGGGAACTGGTTCTATTGCTTCTATATCCAAAAGGTGTGAGAAGTCATTCACCACCAGCTCATGTTTGATAGGGTTGTCCAAGATGAGTGATTGGATAAAGCAGGGATGGGCGAGACCCTTTGTTTGAGGGAGAACTGAACCTCACTACCTACACATCCATGGTGGAGTGGGACTATTCTTCTGAAGCAAGATATTCTGCCTTCTACACTCAGATTAGGCTGGAAGCAGTCTTTCACTGTCACCATGAGCAATTGGAGGTGTTGCTGCCTGCCACCACAGATTTTAAAGCTTAATCCATTGTTCCAGGGCTGTCCTCTGACATCCTTCCCTTGGTACTTCTGTGAAGAGGATGGATGAAAAGAGAGTTCTCTGCCTGTTGTTAGCCTTATAGTCCATTCCTGAGGCACAGACGGGAGGCATGCTTCTGTATGGATGCATTGTCTGCCACTATCTTATCCAGCTTTTATCCAGACAGGAGAGAGCACATGAACTTGGATGAGCACAGGATTTGTTTAGAGGGAGCAACTGCTGTCCAGAGGCATAACCAGAGATAATGCTAGGCTGTTGAACTAGATGCCATAGTCTTGGCTGAGAATCTCAGTGCATCCATTGAGGTGTCTGCAGCAAAAGCAGTTGCTGGGGTGTATTTTTAACAGTATAGTTATAGCTGAAATCAGGATGGACTCTGTCATTTAAATCATACAGCCAGGACACAGCAGCTCTTGTGAACCAAGTGACCAAGAATCTGACAGGCAGCTGAGGAAGTCACAAAATCCCTCTTAAGGGTGGCCTCCACCTCTGCAACAGTAGTGTTTTTGGGAAATAAAACCCTTCTGTTTCGATTATCATATCCTTCACTAATGGTGCCACCTAAAGCATCTACCTTTGGTGTTTCTGTGAGAGCATTTTTTGGTTCTTACATTTTGTAGTATGTAAGTGCATGTCTACTTATACCCTTCCCCAGTCATTTTCCTATTCATCCCTGATTACATCTTCAAAGGAAGCATGCAGGAGAATGGATGTCTCAGGCTGGGTTTTGGCTTTCAGACATTTTCCCTTTGGCTTCTTATCTAATATTTCATCGATTTATATCTGTACAGTGGATGACATTTTATTATACATAATTGCAAATTTATCAGGGTGAATTTGTTCTGATCAGAATGAGAAAGTTCACACTCTTCAGAGGAGGTGGAGCCTAAGACTCTCCTAGAACTTTTGTATTTTTTCTTTCCCTTTTTGTGCTTTGTGTTATTTGGCTCTTTCTGCTTATTTTGAGGGGATTCCTGAGTGACGGTGGCCAGGTGAGTCTCTTGCAGCCCTTTTTATCTAGGGCCTTGAGCTCGTTAGATATTTCTTCCTCCAACTCCTCTCACTCTCGGTCCCAGTCCCACTGGATGGATGTGATTTCTTCATAAGAATCCCCCAATTCAACCTGGGAAGAAGAGGAGCTGTGTAGAAGTCCTGCTTCTTTCCTGAAGGAGCTGAGGACCCACTTGAGTATCTGGGGCTGGAGGACTTCGGATCCTTTCTGGGGTTTTCCTCCAGCCCAGATCTATTATGGGCATTCCCCTTGAGCTGGCTGGATAGCCTTCCTCCTTAGGACTCTCCTCAAAATGCTCAGAAGTTCCTGATTGGGCTTTTCTACATTGGAGCTGCAGCTCTACTGGGAAAGGGAGGGGACCCAACAAGCCGGGACCAAATCAAAGTCCCATGCCCTAGCAGTGCAAGGCATGTGAACAAGCGGTGCATAATCTACCCTATGAAGAGCAGACAATAAATGCTGTTTCGTGTATGGAACACCACTTTAATTTAGCTCAGTGTTTGATGGACAACTCTGCTATTGCCTGAGAGAAAGCAGAGGTTTCTCCGAGAGGAGATGCTGCAGCAGATCCAGGTGGTTAAGACCACCTCACTGCCAATTACCCAGTCGGAGGGGGAAGCGGGGAGGAGGAGAAGGAGGAGGAGGCAAAAAAAATGACAAGCTGCTTGCGACTGCCCAAAAAAGGAATTAAAAGTAAAGTTAGCAAAGGAAATGATGAGGAGGAAAGCACCGCTAACTGTTGCCGAGAAAGTAAGTTTTGGAACAAAGCCAGAGAAGGGGGCGTGGCCAGCACAGGCTATTTTGCAACAATGAACTACCTCCAGAACTGCAGAGAGGAGGGGAATAGCCCATGTGCCACAGAATTATTGTGGAGGATGTTGGGCTTTAGAAAAGGCACTGGTTTGAAAACTTAAGACTAATATTTTTTAGTTAGGCTAAGACGTCCATATTTAAACAAATAAATAATTGGGCCAATTTTCAAAAAGAGCCAGCAGCTCCCATTGATCCCAGATAACTTTTTAGGAGTTTAAAATAAGAATTTAGGGGACTTCACTTTAGGTAAAATTTTGGCCTTAGGCCCTAAAGTCTAGACTAAAGTGGGAAAATGGGCAATTGTCAGTTTGGTTTCACTGTTCTGTATCAATTTCTGTTTCCAAAATTCTGTTTCCAAATTCTAATATTTTTCTTCAGATGCTATGAAAAAATTATCCCAAAGTCTTGGAACTAATTGCGCTTTTGTTTTTAAAATGTCCTACCTCCAAAGCCTTCTGATTTTATTCCACCCTGGACATTAGTTTAAGGCTGTTCCCATGACTATTCCCACAAGTCCTGTAATTTTTAAAATATTGAACAAACTAGGTGTTATTTCAAAGTCCTTTAATATTTGATTTAATGAATGCCAAACATTTGACACAAATGTGAATTTTTCTAACACCGTACTGGGGGATAGTCAATGGAAAAGACAGTTAATGTGTACAGCAAATAGAAGCTTTGTAATGTTCATAGTGCTACTTATCAAGATTAAAGACTTTTCATTACACCCTAAATCAGGGAGAAAACAGGAAAAACAAAGATTTGGTGCCCTTTTCTCACTCTGAATTGAAGTAGTCCTGTCTCATTTTTACAACTACACATTAAATCTCATGAACCATATCCTGCTGTTAATGGACTGTTAAGATTTCAAAGCTTCTATAGTTCTACTGTAAATCCTGGCCCCTTCTGCAGCACTGACAAGGCCCACTAAAACCCTAACTGTAAGAGATCAGAAAAGTTCTCTCAGTTGAAAGAGGAAAGAACAGTTAATTATTATACAGTACTGTCCATTGAGATGTGTTGCCCACAAGATTCTACATATGCACAAGATAATATTTTTAACAGTGTCCATTTGGACCTGTGCTTTGGGAACCCTTGCAACCACAGTCACCAAGTGTATCAGGACCTCTTAGTTCCTTTGCCAATACAGAATCCCAAGTGATGGGACTTCATATTAGGGATGGAGGGTAAGTCATGGAATGTGTGTGGACAACACTTCTCGAAGAACCACAGTCAGGGCCATCCCTAGGAGGGTTTGGGGCCCGGAGCAGAAGTGATGGATTCATCTCTTTCAGGACCAACCGCACCAGCCAATTGTACTGGCCTGCAGGGTCCCCTGAAGCGCAGGGCCTGGAGCGGGGAGCCAAGGGCAGAAGTGATGGATTCATGTCTTCCAGGACCGACCGCACCTGCCTATCACACTGGCCCATGGGGTCCCCCAAAGTGTTGGGCCTGGAGCGGTCACCCCAATTCGCCCTACCCAAGGGACATAGTTATCGTAAAGTAAGTAACTGTTCTTTCTTTGAATCATTGTCTATACTGATTCTACACTTTTGGTGACTAGCACACAATATTGCATGCTTGGAGGCAGGTAAGACAAGTCCTATTTAAATATTGTCTGAAGGACCACCCTATCAAAGCCTGCATCTCTTCCACAGGCTTGAACCAAAGCCTAGTGAGTGGTAGAAGTATGGCCTGAACTCCAAGTCACTGCCCCGAAAATCTCAGTCAATGGGACACTGTTCAAGGAGGTGAAGGAGACTGCCAGGGCTTGAAATCCAATGTATCCAGAAGAATCTTTTTTTGCTGGTACAGACCAGTTACGGATGCATTCTTAACCAGAAAATTATCAGCTTATACTATGTAGTTCAGAGTTAATGTGCCTAATCATTGACAACTTTCAGCCATCACTGTGCTGAACTGAAGCCCAATAAAGTCACTAGGAGACATGGGTCTTTGGGTTCTCAAAGAATAAAATACTGGATGCTTGGTGGATAAAAATCAATATTTTTAAAAATAAAAATAATAGATTTTTTAAATTTAAATCAGAATTTATTTTAAATTCAATAACTTTTTCTTTTTAAAAATAAACCTGTTTAAAATGAAACTTGAAATTATGACAACCTATGTTAAAGCCTAAACTTACTATAGTCTACTAAAACAATTTAAGTAAAAAAATATGCTGCATCAATAAGATCATCTCAAATTTTAATGAGTTAAAGGGAGCTACTTTTAAAATTATACACAGAATCGGGGGGTTATCTTAACATTTGAGGTCAACTGAAGCTTTCTAAATATGTCACAATATCATATGCTGCATTAAGTATCTATTATTTTCACTCTTTATGGTGGAGGAGATGCTGGTATTTAATTTGTTCAAAATGTAAGTACTTTCTGTTTCTGTTGGGGAGAAAAGATATTGCTTTAATTACTTTTGGTTGCAGTTTAACTAGCGGGTGTGAAGAGAATATTTTCTTCAGTTGAACTGGTTCATTTAAAGTGGCGAAACCTATTATGAGTTGAAAAAGCAGGAAAGTTTGTTTTCCTCTTCCAATCTAAGCATAAAAAAAAAAAACAGTTGGGGAGGATGAGATCTACTAGTCTTAAAAATCTGAAGGCCATAAGGCCAGATTTGCAAAGATATTTAGGTGCCTACAGATGCAGAGCAGCACCTACTGGCCTTTTCAAAAGCACTTAAGTGGGAGAGGCACCTAACTCAAATTGATTTGAATATCTATGGAAGGTAGACACATAACGTGATGAGGCTCTTCTCAAAATCCCATTAAAGGGATCTATCTCCATTTTTAGGCAATAATCCCTTTGAAAACTGGCCTATAGTGACCAGAGGCATTCTTTCCATTCACTAACTACAGATAATCCTTCTATTGTTTATTAAATCAGTTTGTTTGAAATGCAACACATGTTTTGATAAATGTATTTTTCTCCTTATATATCCAGCACATTTAAAGGTAGTTTTATTAAATAATAAAAGGTATCTTAAAATGCTGGTTTTGTATTTTTTTAATCAAATTCCAATTTCTATCCAAATGCAGTTTGACACAAATCCTAAGTAAAAACTCATCATCTAGCAAATAATAAATGCATCATTCACCATTTTCTAACATAAGAAAAAATGTTACAAATTAAGAATCTTGAATAAATGTAAGTTATATAATTGATTAAATAAATGCATATAGGCATAGTGTATCCTCCTAGTTAGCAGAAAGTAGTTCCAAATTTAGTATAAAGGCTATATTTGGTTGCAAACCAACATGTTTTAATGGTTACCAATCAGAGAAAATGAACCTTTCTTTACGAAAATAACTGAAGTACAAATGGAACACAAGATTAAAATCAGTTATTGAAATCCAGGGTTCCTGCTTGCTGATTTAAATCAGGATTAAACACAGTAATTTAAATAACGTTTTACATCAATCCACCCTAGCTATTTTCATGACTGTCAAATTAAGTGGTGGCCAAAAATTCCAAACTCTTATTTCAGAAAAAGATTAGTGGCATAAAAACAGTTGAAAATTGATAAAGTTTAATTATGGTTAGCAAGGGAGAATATATAGGCCTTTAATCTGAATAAACTGCACTAATTCTACTCATAGCTGTTTTTTAATGAGCTGGTATCAGAAAAGTGCACTTTTGCATGGGGTGTCATTATATAATACATTCTGTTAACTAGCGAAGGAATTTAATTTTGTACTGTAACTTAAAATATTTGCCTTTTTAAAATAAAATGTTGCTATTGTTTTCAACAGAAATAACCTTATAATATGTTAACATCTGATGTTATAATTACCTGTCCGGGAAGTGGTGGATTTTTAATAAAAGCTTAATAAGGTCATTGCATTACATTTTACATGTGTAGATAATATTAAAAAAATTAGAAAAACCACCACTGAAAACCCCTGTACCACACAACATCAAACAGACTACCTTGGCAATGGAGGTTTCCAAATATATTTTCCAGGATTGCATAATATATCACTCCATTTGGCAGGAGGTTCAAAGAGCTAGTAGGGTAGAGGTTTGTTCTAAAATAATTTGGACAATGAATATTTATCATCATTACCTACACTCTTCCAATTTTAAAATAGGATTAAATGTACTAAGATTACAATGTAAGCAATATCTTTCATTACAGCTAAATTGATGTGTAAGTTATAGAACTTGCTGTACCTTTTTTCACCTTATTTATCCCATCACTTAGCAATCCCTTTTCCAAGCTGCCAATAGAAATAAATGGGAAAATTGCATGTAATCTGGTTGAAGTATGAAAACCTCTCCAATTGCACTGTCAAAGCCATCCAAAAGATCTTCCATTTAAAGGGTCCAGTAAGGTTTGTATAAATATGATACCTCTCTCAAGGCTGATTGCAATCATTTCTGGGAAACACTGAGTTTCACTGGCCTGAAGTTTCAGAGTTAGTAGATCAATGTACTATTTCTGAACAATAAAAGACTAGTTCTTGACTTCTAGCCACACAAATGCTGTAATTTACATCTGTTTCTTAGTGCTTCTAGAGACAGAACTGACATGAAATGTAAAAAAGTAAAATCATGATAGTGTTATGATTCATTACTATCACTTGTTGCTATCACCATAATGTTACAGCATGTGCACCAGTGATTCAGCTGATATCAGCACTGAGTGGTCACGAAGCACTCCCTGCTCCCTCAGGAACATACATACCCTATTTTGAAGTTAGCCGTGTAGTGGTAATAGGGAAGACACCATATTTTGGTGATTTATCCCCTCCTAGTAAGTGACAATTAGTTATGTAAATTAAGCTTGTGCCAACTCTCACTTGTTTCCTAGCTTAGTCCCTGATCTTGCAAAGCAATCCACTCAGACAGAACCTTATGCCTGGCTGCCATCCCACTGATCTCTGTGAGAATCTGTGCAGTTATAAAAGTCTACCACCACTGACTTCTTAGCAGAAACAACACATTGATTATAAAAATAACAGAACGTGTGTTAACTGTAAGTCACATGAGATAACTACATGCCAAGTTTGGAAGAAATCCAATCAACAAAGCTTATGATAACTGATAATTTAACTACATGACCTGAGTACTCTTCTTTTTCTTCTTAATCCAATGACTGATGCTATGATTTGGCATTTTAGATGGCCTGATAATTACACAGAACCTAAAATATCTACTAAAAGAAAAGTTGCATCCCATTAAAACACATTTTAATAACTATAGGAAAAAAAAGTAATGTTTGTTAATTTAAACTGCTTTATTCCTGAGTAAAAATAGTTAGATTACATACAATTCAGGATAACAATGGATGTTTAAAGACAGAATATGACCACACAGCAAGTATTAGAAGACACGTTTTACAAAACTACACATCTCACTGTACTGCAGAGAAATTTAGTGGGATAGAAAATGAACCTTGGCACTGGATCAAAGTTAATCTTATAAAGTTTAAATTATTATGAAGATGAAAAATTCATAATTGCTCAAACCATTTTCTTTATTTTGGATAACTGAAAAGAGGATGTAAATTAAAAGAGTTACATACATAGTTATTTAGTAATCTGCAAAAGTACACATTTTTGGTTATTATTGTTCTTTACATTTCTAAGTATTCTTAAGTCAGTGTATTATTACTCATTGAAGGCACTAGATAGACTTTACTAGAAAATTATGATTTCCATTTACCTGCAGAATGTGCACAGCATTCAGACTAGCGGTGCAAGCTTCCCCACACCATTTCACAAATGTGCTTTATCCTCAACTTAAATAGGGCAACCTTAAATAGATATACTGTTGTGAAAATAGTACAGATACCATGTACATTAATTCTTGGAAATGTATAGTTTAAGGTGGAGAAAATAGTTCAGGTTCTGTGTCCATTAATTCTGGGGTGTGTATAGTTTGACTGCCAAAAAGAGTGCCAACCACGGTAATGAGTTCTGTAATGTGGGCACCTGTCTTCTAGGAACCGGATTAAGGCCAGTGATTCATCAAAGAAATGGTTCACATATCCCACAGAACAGTCTCAGGACTTGTCTACATGGTGAGGTAATACGCACTATAGGGCTGTGATTTCTAAAGTGCACTAACATGTTATGCCAGCAGCAGGATATACGTGGACCAATTAATGCACAACATTTTACTGCACTTAGAAATCACCCACAGTGTACATTACCCCAGCATGTACACAAGCCCTCAGAGAGTAGGGGGGAGGGCTAGCTCAGTGGTTTGAGCATTGGCTTGCTAAACCCAGGGTTGTGAGTTCAATCCTTGAGGGGGCCATTTAGGGATCTGGGGCAAAAACTGGGGATTGGTCCTGCTTTGAGCAGGCGGTTGGACTAGATGAGGTCCCTTCCAACCCTGATATACTATGATTCTAATATCAAATGGTAACTATCTACTAATAGGTACTTATATGGCTTTCATCACTGCAGTATTAGCATCTGTCATGATGGCCCATGAACTGAAACATTTGGTATCCTATATATATTAACTTAAGGCAGAAAAAGAACTGTTACCCTACAGTAACTGTAGTTCTTCAAGATGTATTGTTCACATAGATTCCACTTGTGGTATGCACACACCCAATGCACACAAAATCTGATTATTTTAGACAGCAGTGTCCACTGGGGCCATGACTGTGCCCTGGATGACTTTGTGACCCAGGACCCCCAACTGAGGGCATACTGGGCAGTGTGAGCCCAAATATCCGTCATTCCTTCACCCATACAGAATACAGATGGTATAGGGCTCCGAAGTAGAGGTGAAGGGAAGCAGGTCATGGAATCCATGTGCGCAACACATCTCAAAAAACTGCAAAAACTGTAGGTTAAGTAACTGTTCTTTCTTCTTTGAGTGATTGTCCAGATTGCTAATCACCAGAGCGAAATCTAAGAGACCTCAGAGCCAGGAGGTGGATGCTAGGAGTCCTCTTTAAAGAATGATTACAGGACAGCTCTGTCAAGGTTGGCATCAGATCTTGAGATCTCACTAAGGAATAGTGCTGGGTGACAGTGTCGACTGATCCCCATGTAGCTCCGGCCAGAGGTTGTCATGGTCACAGGTGGCCTGAGTTGGCGTCGGGAGCTCCTTACCTGAGTTATGCGTGGTCCCCGCTTGGTTGGGCGACCCTGGTTTCCCTGGATCCTTGGTTTACGGGTCTTCTGCTCCAACACCTCGTTAGTCAGGTAACCTTTCATTAAGGAGAGGGCCTCAGCAAGGGTCGCAGGCTGGTGCTGCTGCACCCATTCCTTCTCCCCACTGAGAAGGATCTGGGTAATCTGCTCCAGCACAGCCATCTCCGCCACTTGGACACTGGTCAGCTTCTCTGGTTCCAGCCATCGCGAGCAGTAATCCTGGAGTTGCTGAGCTACTGCCTTAGGCCTGGCTCCAAGCGGGTGCCATTCATGGCTGAATAATTTGCAGTGTGTCTCAGAACTGATGCTGGTCTGGTCCAGGATGGCCACCTTCACTTTGTTGTATTCCAACGCCTCATAGGGGGTCTAGCTTTTGGTAGGCCATCTGGGCTGGTCAAATACAGAGCCAAGAGGTTAGCCCAGTGTTCTGGAGGCCACTGGGCAGCAGTGGTGACTTGTTCAAATGTCACGAGGGTCCAGGTCCACCACTTGTTCCCAAGCCCAGCTTAGGGTTGGGTCCTCCCTTTGTTCCTTCAGGAAGTCCCTATCTATGTCCAGCCACCCCGTCCGTCCTCCTCTGGGGTCCCTTTCATGGGGTGGCTTCAAACTTGCATCTTGGGCTGGTCAGAAGGATTTTGGTGGCCCAGGAGCACCCTTTTGGTGACTCCATTCTCCTTATGTCTGTGGGGTGCTTGTTCCACTCTTGCAAGACCAGACGAAGCAATTGCCAGTCATGTCCCAAGATCACAGGGTAGGCCAGCTTCAGGGCTAGTCTGACTCAACATAGTTCCTCATGCCAGATGGCCTCCCTGGTACCCTGGTGGTTAGGTACAGCCGCACGTCCCCATGGATGCATTGTAGGTGACTATTTTGTTTCTGCTGGATCTGGGAATTCTACCAGGCTGGCTTGGACAAGTGTTTGGCTACATCCCCAGTTGACCAGGGCCATCCCCAGTTGACCAGGGTTCCGTTCACCTGCATGGGGATTAGGAGTTTATCGGGGACCCTCTTCTGGGCCCAGAGACCTGCCACCCACACCTGGCCAACTTCAGCTATTCAGCTATTTAAACAATGGTTGCAAGAATATATTTTTATACTGAGAAAAGTGATTTTTACCCTCTCTTCCTATTCAATAATAACTGAAATGTCTCTCAAATCTTCCCAAAACATACGTTTCTTTAAACATTTAAAAACCTTAGGCTGGCAGTTCTCCCCCTGGCCCGGGCTGGCACCAGGTGTTTTGCCACCCAAGGTGGAAAACATTTTCAGCATCCCCAACCAAATAAACCAAAACAAACAGCCACACAATGTTGCCCTCCCGTCCCCCTGCACTTAATTTGGTACCCATGGAAGTTGGCACCTAACCAATCACCCTGATCGCCCACCTCTAAATCCTGGCTCATATCACAAGGGTATGACATTTCTGTTTTCTTGGGACCAGCAAATAGGCATGTAGGGCACAGGACTAGCACTCTCTTCTCTTCTTATATTATACAGCACCAGTGAATTTATAGGTTATAGATTATATATTTTTGACATTATAAAATATAAACTCTCATTTATTGACCTCCTTTGTAAAGCACTTTGAGATTGATTGATGAAAAGTGCTGTATAAGAGTTACCAAGAATTTCTCATGTCTAGTCTTCATGGTGTTTCTAAAAATAGCTCCTGAGAGTAATTTATAATTTGAAACATATACAATAGGGATATCCTTTTAACTATTTCTAATAATATCTTTTTACACATTTATAGGGTAAGAGATTCTGGTACATGGTGTAAAGAAAATATTTATGTTTTATGTTTGCAGTGTTGTTGTAGCCATGTTAGTGCCAGGATATAACTTTTCTAGTCACAAAAAATCATGGTCTTAATAAAGACACTGGGTTTATGACTGATTACAACAATCTGTAACCCACTAAGCCCCCTTTTTTGACTGTTAAAAGGTGTTAAAAGGCCTTTTCACTTTGAATGGTCCCTTAAAATATGTGCTAACTACTTATGCTAAACAATGTGTTCCATCTTTCCCAGACCTGAAGAAGAGCTCTGTGTAGCTAGAAAGCTTCTCTCTTTCACCGATAAAAGATAGGTTTCAGAGTAGCAGCCATGTTAGTCTGTATCCGCAAAAAGAACAGGAGTACTTGTGGCACCTTAAAAACTAACAAATTTATTTGAGCATAAGTTTTCGTGGGCTAAAACCCACTTCATCGGATGCATGTGTCATTACACAAAGTAAAACTATTTCCCCATGTTTATTCCGCGCCTGCCCGCGCCCCCCCACCCGCGTTCCTCACACATTCTTGTCAACTGCTGGAAATGGCCCATCTTGATTATCACTACAAAAGGTTTTTTTCTCTCTCTCTCTCTCTTTCTCTCCTGCTGGTAATAGCTCACCTTAACTGATCACTCTCATTATAGTGTGTATGGTAACACCCATTGTTTCATGTTCTCTGTGTATATAAAATCTTCCTACTGAATTTTCTACTGCATGCATCCAATGAAGTGGGTTTTAGCCCAAGAAAGTTAATGCTCAAATAAATTTGTTAGTCTCTAAGGTGCCACAAGTACTCCTGTTCTTTTTGCCAATAAAATATATTATCCCACCTACCTTATCTTGCTACTGTTATTTTAGATCATTAAAAGAACTTAAAAGTGAAAAATTCTGATACTTTCAGTGAGATCACCAACACAACTAGGCAAATAATGGATTCTTCAGTTCTTTCACAATTTTGAAAAGTTAAAAAAAATGGGAGCATGTAGCAAGCTTCAGTTCTTTGAAGTTCGTATACACAGCAACAAAGCATTCAGTCTTTTTCTTTCCAGTGCTGGACTACAGCATCCCTGGTTCAAATTAATAAAGAAATGGAACTCTTTGTACATTTAAAGACACTATTTTGGATTAATAACCATTAGCAAATCAAGAGTTAAACTATCTGCTCCAAGATATTTTTTTTTAACTTTTCAAAATTGTGAAAGAACCGAAGAATCCATTATTTGCCTAGGTCTGTTGGTGATCTCATGGAAACTTGCCTATTGAGCAACAAGATCTAAACATGATGAGATACCACTCCAAAATAACAGAGAATTCCCTAGCATCCTATAGGCTAAAATTAACACCAGAAAGATAAGATACAAATGCAGGTGAATAAAATTATAAAGGTTAATAGTCACCAAATTTACCACTGATGTCACATTCCCATTGGGCAGGCTGTCATAATCCCATGACCCAACAATGACCAGTTTATAGGGCACCAACAGAAAGGAAGAAAAATAAAGAGGATGGTAAAAGGAGAGAGAATATAACATAGTGGAAAGAGCAGCGTCACACAGATCATGCCTGTTGTTGAACGGACTACCAAATAACTATATACATAATTCTTTGCAGTGGGCCAGACTCTTCCACCTTTATTCTCTCTGAAAGGCACTAATTTAAGCAGAGTACAGGATTTGACCAAAATATGTTTAGTGTCTCCTTATAACTTTAGAAACAATTTCTATTAATAAATGTAACTATAAACTCTGTAAAAACGCTTGCAGAGCTAACTGCTAAAAACGTATTTGTTCCTATATTTCTATTGCACTCATAACCTTCTTTAACATGTTTACTTCACACACACGAGAATGTGCTGTATATGCTTTTCTAAAGCTCAGAATGTCAGTTCAGAAAAGTATGTATGTGTTCCCTCTTTATCATTTTAATTTGAGTATATGTTACTTGTAAACAAATGTGAGTGTTTTCCACACTAACATTTACTATCTCAGAATACTAACATTACATCTCAAAGTTAAGCAAAGAAAAAAAAATTGTGTAAGTATCAGAGGCTGCCAGCTTAGTTTCTTATCAAAATTCTTTTGTTTAAACATGTTTTGACATGAGTTTAAACAGAAGCACATTATCTTATCTACTGTAAAACAGATCTTTAACAATTATCATTGAATAAACATTAGTACCAATTAACAGACTGCACAACCATCTTCATTTTAAAATAATGATGCACAATTATGAAACTGATAACACTCAACTATAGGAATTTTTGCTTTTTTTTTAATAAAGAATTATATCTTTATCATTCAGTTCCTTTAAAGACAGAATAACCTTCCAAGCTGTATTCCATATTATAGCGTAATGGTGAAACTAAGCAGCCACAATTCCAGTCATGAGCTGGGAGGTAGTTTTCTACTTAAGACAACTCAATATCCTCTGCTCCTGCCTACTCGCACCTGCTCTCTGACTAGAAAATATCCAGACATTTCCTGTTAAGGGTCACCTCTTTGGTCTGAACTAACTCTGACCACAACTCATAAAGCAAGCCCAAACGCTCATCTGTAAGCAGTGCTAATCACATTGGAAACTATTTAGAACACATGGAACACAGTTTCACAATTAATTCAGAAGTGATCTATCTTCACTTAAACGGCCTTTAATCAAGAACAGCAGTGAGTACAATGTAACGATAGATGTAAATCAATTAAAAAGAAAACACCAGTCCTAATTTAAAAATGTTCAAGGCACATTGTGTATATTTATTTAAGGGCATATATTTAACATATATATTTATTTATTTCAAGGCTCGCATACACATACGTACACGCACACATATTTAATTTCAGTATCTTGTAAAGCTATGTTAAAATATTTTAAGAATTGGCTAAGTAACCTGGACCAAATCTTGCTCATCTTCAGTGGGGCTATTTTTATTAGTAAAGTGAACATAATATGTCCCCAAACTCAATCCTACCCCCCTTAAATTCAATCAGAATTTTGCCATTGACCTCAAAGCATGAATGATCATTATCTATGTTAAGATAAGTCTCTCAACTAGCACAAACTTCAGACTGCTGAACTAAAGTTAAATGGGCTAGCAGTTAATCACTAGAATTAATTTGCAATTAATATACAATCTTTTAAGTAAAAACATACACTTTAAATGTGTTCTTATACACAAGCAATCTAATAAAATCTGGTCATAAAGTTGCAGTAAATTGTTCATGCTGATGTTGAAAAAGTGAAGAAAAATGAAAATGCAGTATATAGTTATGTGTGGTGAGAGGCAGAATTTATGCAAGAGATTGCAGTCACTTACCAAATTCATTTTTGGTGAAAATCCAAGGATTAAATTGGCCTAATATGTTTTTCTGGATTATTAAGAAGGAGAAGCAGAGCTATTCACTAGCAGATGCATTATTCTGCCAGTCACTGTAACTCATGAAAATAAAATTAGTACTTTGCCTCTAAGTATGGGGAAGAGAAAGAAAAAAAAAAGAAAAAATGTTAGGATTTTGATTTAGAGTATCAAAAAAAATTATTTTACACAAGTCTATGTTCTTTAAAAAAGAAGACAAAAATACGACATTTCGGACTGCTAAAAAGTCATTGCTTAGATATCTGGCCAAGTATTAACTGAATGTTCTAACAGATATTCCGAACTATTACAACCAAACACATTTCCTGGAAAAACTATCATTTGAATAGTTTTATGACCCTTTGTGAGACTCAGAGTCAGAAGGTAAATGCCTGATTAAAAAAAAGTGCAGCACACAAAAGAGTTTTTCATTGATTTTTTTTTCTTCTGTAGTAAGCTCAGTGTGTAACAGGAACAAGTTTTATTTCTGACCTAAACCAGGCTTTAATACCATTGCTATTCACAGAATAATTAGTTTCTACTGCTGTCTTATCCCAATGTACTTTCATAGAATCATAGAATATCAGGGTTGGAAGGGACCTCAGGAGGTCATCTAGTCCAACCCTCTGCTCAAAGCAGGACCAATCCCCAATTAAATCATCCCAGCCAGGGCTTTATCAAGCCTGACCTTAAAATCTTCTAAGAAAGGAGATTCTACCACCTCCCTAGGTAACGCATTCCAGTGGTTCACCACCCTCCTAGTGAAAAAGTTTTTCCTAATATCCAACCTAAACCTCCCCCACTGCAACTTGAGACCATTACTCCTTGTCCTGTCATCTTCTACCACTGAGAATAGTCTAGAACCATCCTCTTTGAAACCACCTCTCAGATAGTTGAAAGCAGCTATCAAATCCCCCCTCATTCTTCTCTTCTTTAGGCTAAACAATCCCAGTTCCCTCAGCCTCCCTCATAAGTCGTGTGTTCCAGACCCCAATCATTTTTGTTGCCCTTCGCTGGACTCTCTCCAATTTTTCCACGTCCTTCTTGTAGTGTGGGGCCCAAAACTGGACACAGTACTCCAGATGAGGCCTCACCAATGTCGAATAGAGGGGAACGATCACGTCCCTCGATCTGCTGGCTATGCCCCTACTTATACATCCCAAAATGCCATTGGCCTTCTTGGCAACAAGGGCACACTGTTGACTCATATCCAGCTTCTCGTCCACTGTCACCCCTAGGTCCTTTTCCGCAGAACTGCTGCCTAGCCATTCGGTCCCTAGTCTGTAACGGTGCATTGGATTCTTCCGTCCTAAGTGCAGGACCCTGCACTTGTCCTTGTTGAACCTCATCAGATTTCTTTTGGTCCAATCCTCCAATTTGTCTAGGTCCCTCTGTATCCTAACCCTACCTGCCACCGTATCTACCACTCCTCCTAGTTTAGTATCATCCGCAAATTTGCTGAGAGTGCAATCCACACCATCCTCCAGATCATTTATGAAGATATTGATCAAAACCGGCCCCAGGACCGACCCTTGGGGCACTCCACTTGATACCGGCTGCCATTTTAATCATTTTAATCATTCAGTTGTCCCATTCTGACACAGCCTTAAACTGAGGACAATGTGGGAGCTGCATCACCCCGATGGGTCACTGTTAGGCATTCTCAAGCTCCCCAGCACGTAAGAAGAGCATGCCTACTGCTACACCCCATCTAAAGGTGCATCTTATTTTTCTGGCTGTACCAGTCCTCCTCAGTGAGTCGGTGCAGTGGGGAAAGAGGAGGCCTTGCTTTCTGTCCAGCCCCATTGCAGTACAGAGCGATCTGAGGAAGTGAGGAGAGAAGTCCTTGCTCCCACAAGTCCAAGGAATACATTTGTGCCTAGTCTTTAGCAGGGTGTACAAGAATGGGAAAAGCTACCTTACCTTCTACCCAACAACATACCTACAAAACAGTGAGGCAGTCTTGCTTTGAGTGATTAATTTTGGGCTGAATCCTGCCAAAAATTATTCATGTGAGTGGTTTTACTCAATGAGCAGTCCCATTGAGTTTAGTGTGTTTGTTTACATGAGTTAAGATAAAGTGTTTTCAGGATTAGGTTCAAAGTTTTCATTTTAAATTGAGATGAAAGTATATATTTGTTTAGTCATATGGTGCATCTCCAGTGTTAAATGAAACCTTAAAATTTTCCTTCAGTTAAAAACACAAAAGTCTGGACTTTATTTTGTGATACGGGTCACTTTTCTGGATTTGGTATTAAATAAAACTTATTGTGGCCATCTGGAACGGATTAGGCAGTCTGTGGATATACCTTCCCCCACCTCTCTATCCCTGTCACTGCGCACACACAAATTTTATAAACTAAATCTGAAGACACCTGCTAATCAACTGAAAATCACAGCTCAGCTAACTGCATCACAAATGAAAAATAACTCCCTTTTTAGTGATTAGAAAACATTCCACTCACATAATGCTCTTGTTAATTAGCTGCAAAACACCTGCTGGTTGAATTTGCCATGTAGTAAGCAGTTTTTCAGAATAACATTCTAACTTCTTTATTGTTCCATGTTCCCTTAATTCCCAGAGTCTGTTTTATTCCTTTCAGCTACAAAAATCTATGTGTAAGAAATGTTAAGGGTCCAATTTACACCTGAAGAAGCCCGGAAGTTCAGAGGTAAGGGTGAAAACCTGGGCTGTATTTCAGGGCTTTAGCTCACAAATGTGTACAAAAGAATAAACAGACAAATAAAATTAAATAAATTACAATAATGGAAATTAAGGCCAAAGTGCTGATTGAATTTCCCGTCTTGATTCTTAATTTGTCTGCTAAACTCTAAGTTCTACAATCTAATTACATATTTAGTCATAATTCACAACCATACTGGTTTCTTTGGGTTAAAACTGATTAAAACATAGCAACATTATAAAATGTGTAATTCTCTGGCTCAGTTCAGCAGTTGGTGTAAATACCTTGTCTGACTAGGTACAGCCTTTTAAATGTTTGGACAGATATAACCAGCAACACACATGCAATAAAGAGTTTGGGTCTTAATAAAGTAAATAACTGAGAAATCTAAAATTAAGCAATGCAAAATGCCAAAAGCAATTGGTCCACAATATATATATATATAAAATTTCAGCCAAAACAGTTCAGCCATTTCTGAAAACAAGGCTATGGAAAAATACATTTTTCAATATTAAAAAAAAATCTGGTGACCATTTGTTTGGTTACTTCCGGGAATGGCGTGGGGCTATGGCAGATAGGCCGGCAACCGGCCTAAGCCCTGCTGCATCGCAGGCCAGGAGCCACCTGTGGTAAGCGCCTCCGAGCCGGAGCCTACTCTCACACGCCCTCTTGCACCCCAACCCCCTGCCCCAGGTCAAAATCCCCTCCTGCACCCAAACTCCCTCCCAGACCCCGCAGTCCTCACCTTCTCCTGCACCCCAACATTCTGCCCCAGCCTGGAGCCCCCTCCTGCACCCAAACTCCCTCCCAGAAAGAAACTAATATAACAGCTGTTCTAAGGTAAGAAGTAGGGTGTTTTGAATTAACTATATTCTACATGTTTTAAGACTCAAATGTAATCACAGAATGGCTTTATGTTAATTAAAAGGCAAGTTTAGTATAGTGTTAATAGCCTTGATGCCATAATTGCAATCATTTTGTTTTAAATTAGGAAAAAGACTTGTATATAGGGGCCCGACAAATCTAATAGCCTCAGGCCCACAGGAGAGTTATTCTGGCCCTGGTCCTTCCCCGAAACCTGGTAAATCCCAAGATATCTATGAGAGGCCAGCACCATCTTCACAGAGGCTCTGGGCTTCCACACCAGCTCTGGCTCCCAGCAGTGACACCTGCTTGGCTCCATTGGAGCTGTGCTACCAGAGACTTCCACTGACTATAGATGCCCTGGGACTTCCACTAGGTGGGTTCTGTAGAAAAGATAATACAGATTTATGCTGTATTATCTTTTCCAGTGAATCTCCATGGGGCCAGGGTGTGTGGAAAAGACAAAGTGTATCCTTTCCAGATCACCCAATCCTCCCTCAGCCTGCCCAGTCTCCACGTCCTCCCCCCAGCATGGACCCCAGACCAATGGATGACTCTCCGCAGGAGCCAGGGTGGAGGGAATGGAGCCAGTGAGGTGACTGACCTTCTGCATAAGAGGAAAAGATCTGTGTTTGCAGGGTGCCTTCTGTGGCCTGAATAATCCTCTCTAGGATCCACCAGTCTTGTGGCCAGTCCCTTTAGCCATTTTCACAGGAGACCAAACCCAGCCCTCCCCATTACCCCAAGGGATGATGTCAAGGGATCTCTGCAAGGAAATCCTTGAAGAGATTTTCTCCTCCAGTCATCCCTTGCACAGGTTTTACACTAGGAGAGCAAGCCGGTCTTGTCCATGAATTTTTTTAAAAGTCTTAAATGGAAAGCAAATACTTGATCCAAACTTAATAAATGTATCTGCAGTAGCTTTCCTTTTCATTAATGTACTTCCTTAATCCCTCAGATTAGCCTAGTTAATAATGAAATTCACAAGAGGAAAAAACAACTTAAGTTTTTTCTGAAGCTTATATTACAATAATTACTATAATAGATTTAAGTATTTCAATTCCATGCATTTCCATATCTCACATATATGGAAGAAGTGTAATGGTTTAAAGAGTTTACAGAAAAGAGAGCCAAGGAATGGATACATTAGGCTGCTCATGCTGACTACTAAACGTAAAACACATTCTGATAAAGAATAGTAAATCCTTTCTGAACTTTAGGTGATCAATGGTTTGCTTTACTACAATGCAAACTTGAAAATTATTTCATTTTATACTTGTGACAGACGCTTTCAACTTTCAGCTACATGTTACTTCATAAAAGAAGAAATAGACGTAGTTCCGGATATTGATCTCATGCCAAATTGCTAGTCTCAGTCATTCAAAATGCCAACTAACTTTTCTTATAGGAAGAGACTATTTTTTATATAAATCATCCAGAGACAGTGGGTAGGAGGGACCCATGACCACCCATGGGAATGATGAGGAAGATGCCAACACTGCAGGAGGGGCTGAGTCCTCCTCCAACACCAGGGTTGCCTCCACTGCTGGGGTCTCAGTACCAGGGTCGGAGTCCGAGTCTGGATCCCGTACTGGTCGGGGCTGCACTGAGGCTTGCCTCTCAGATGCTGCCGCAGATCATAGGGGGGAATGAGGACCTGGCATCGAAGGCAGTCCTGCCAATGAATCGGCCACTGCCCTGGTGGGGAAGCACCTGCGGCAGGTACAACACCGAAGTCCGATGCATAAAATGAGTAGTGTCTCCTCGGCAGGAGGATTCCTCTTCTGAGGATTCTTCCCTGAAAGACCACAGCAGAGCCATTGTCGCTTCCACCACTGGCTGTGATGCGGAACCAGGGAGAGATGCCAGGGAGTCGGGGACCAGTGAGGTGGCTCCAGCGACCGGTGTCGCAAAGCTGGCAACCAGAGCCACAAAGCTGGAGAGCAGGTCATGAAGCTGGGGATTGGTGCTGAGTTGGTGACCATTACAGCGGGCCTATGGGGGGTTTCCCTCTGGAAGGAGCTGCCTTCAATGACTCCAAGGTCAGTGGGTAGTCTCGGGGAGTGGGCAGAACTAGGGGAGCCATCAGGTCCGTTGCCGCCTGAAAAGCCTCAGGTGTCGAAGGGGCTCTCAAGCATAGGGTGCCCCGACAGCTCTGAGGAGAAGGTGGTGGGTCCAGACTCGGCTTGGCACCCTGGGTGGAGGCTTTGGGGAGGACAAATGGCCTGGTACAGGTCTCACCTCATCAGTCACTCCCCTCTTATCCTTTTTTGGCACAGGGGAGTGCCCTCTTTCAGCACACTGTTTCTTGTGCCACTTCCTTGGCACCAAGAATGTCCCAGTATTGGGGGAGCCCTCTGTATCAAGGCCAAAGTGCTGGGAGCCAAATTGGAGTGGGACGGCTCCAAGGCAGGTCCAAGGGCGCTTCTATTAACAGGACCTTCAGAGAAATGTCCCTGCATGGCCTGAAGCTCCTGAAGATCTTGCACTTGTCTTTAATGTGCGCTTCCCCGAGGCACTGTAAGCAGCTCGCATGCGAGTCGTTCACTGGCATGGGCTTATGGCAGGTGGCACACGGTCTGAAACCTGGGGACTGGGGCACACCCCATCCCTTGGACGACATCCCGTGATAGGGATTGCTATTCAGTTTAACTAATTAACTAACAACTAAACTCCTACACAAGAACAACTGAGTCCAAAAAATCACTGGGAGAACTTGCAAGCACAAGAGAGAAAGCTGTTTCAACAACCATCACAGGCAGTAAGAAGGAACTGAGAGGACACAGGGCTGGCAGAGCCTCTTATACTGGCACATGAGCATGGAGCTCCAGGGAACACTAAGGCCAGCCCTATAGAAAATCTCCTGGGGGAAGAATCTCCAGCAACTGTGTAAATGGGCACACCCATACCTTACATTGACTTGACATGAGCAAACACTCTAAGAAGAACCCTCTGAGCAAAGGGGAAGCAGAGAAAGAATTGTTCCCGTAAGACCTAACAATGACTCCTGGGACGACTTCTGGGATAATACAGTTTGAACACCATCTCTTGGTGCCTAAAAGCCAAATCCAGCCCTAAATATATTAAAAATGAAAGGCCTGTGGTCAGCTCTGCACAAGTATGCATGAAAATTAAAGAAGTTTTTTGCCTCTCTTTTGTGCCTCTATGCAGAGGTTAAGAAAAATTAGTGTCTTTTAGTTCAGGAGCACAAAGACTAAGAGTCTAACACTGATGCTATAACCCTTTCCTCTCCCTTGAAAAGACCAGCAAAGATGTCCCCACACTGGGGGAACATATCCTGCACTCTTTTAAAGGACCTCACTGCTATGCTCTCAGAGGGAGTTTTGCGGCATCATGCCTCGAGGAACTCCGACTGGACCACTGCACCTCTGCATTAACCCCTACCATAGGCTATGCCAAATCTCTGCAGATTCAAAGAAATTAACTTCTGCCTACATAACTTTCCCCTGGATACAATACTTCCTACTGTGCATTCTAAAATGTTACATAGTGTTGCTGTGTACTGGAAAACAGCTGCCAAGTGACTCGCTAAAGCAGGTCTGTCATTCAGTGGGTAAAGTGATTCTTTTACATATACAATAAAACATGAACATATTTCTATGCATTTTCACTATTTGAAAGGATGTGAAAAATCCAGAGAAACATACGTATAGCAATGCTATTGCCTTTCCGGTGGATACTGGCAGTACTGGGGATGCATGTTGCAGAGCATATTTGTTGGTGACAAAAGGAGAAACACAGCATATTGCCGAGAAATATACTTCCTAAATAATGAGGACAGTAGTAGCTGGCAACAGTACAGAAGTGTCTAGTTAAGAAAAGTGCTCAGGGCCTCTTCAGTGTCTCCAGCCCAAAAAAGTATGTGCAACCACTTGAAAATGCACAAAATATACCATATATGGCATTTTCTAGTTTTCCTGCAGTTTGTCTAAACTATAGATTATAAAAATACTTGGATTACTCAGTATAAAACACTATGGGCCTGATTCTTTACTCACATATGTAGTGTTTACTCTCACACAAGGGGTCCACTCGATTCAGTAGGATTATTGTAGTATAAATATATAGAGAGTTGAAGGATTAAGCTATATATATAAAATCATTATTTATAGGGATTCCAATCACTTTAATATTACAAACTTTCCAAATTTCTAGGCATGATAAGGTACTAATTGCAGGGGCCACATCTGTGTCAATGTCAGTGCAGCACTTTATTGAAGAAGTAACAGTACAGTTTGTTAATGGGAAAAGAGAAACTGCCTCTAACTCAATAATAAGAACAAATTCTTCTTAAATCCTTTATGGCTGTAGTAAGTTATTCTCTTATTTAAAGCACTTTGTTTTTTGCAAACCACATTAGATTTGTATTTAATTCTAAAAGATAAAATAAAGTCCTGAGATGGAATACTATCAGTGGAATGTGAAATTTCATGCTCTTACTCTTCTAAAGAAACACTATCCCTTTAAGTGAATGAAGTTCCAAATGTTTTTCTGTTTAAAACATTTACATTCTAGGGGCCAAATTCTGCCCTTTGGAGATACACATGCGCATCTCAATTTCCCCCTAGAACTCTCTTCTCCATAGGTTGTTGGACATGTGTTTTACTTGGTCTGCTGCCATACCAGGCAATAAAATTAATGGCTGTGGATCTTCCCTCCCAACAGGAGGAGATTCATTCCCTGCACATTTTATTCAATCAGTCATATATGTTATTTGAAAAAACAGCTGTTCAGTACCTGGGTATAACAAACTAATGGTCTCAGGCTACGAGTCCACACCTTATAGAAATGAATGGGCATGATTAAAGATTCTTTTGTTTTGGGGGGAGAGAGAGAGAAAGAGAGAGAGTATAACTTTTATGTTGTTTATTCCCCTCACACTGTGAGCAGTGATGGAAGCAGACCATGCAAGGGAGCAAGAGGACACTTCATGCCCCCATACTTTTCTACACAGGTGACTAGGTCAAGCAACACTCTTGCACCTACTTTATGTTGCTATAGAATTAATCATGGAGCGGGCTGAGGGGGCACAATGGGAGGCTAAAAGTTGCCAGGAGGGTAAAGGTATGGATAGTTTCAAAATATCTCTTTTTTTTTTTTTTTTTTTTGGCTTTCAGGCTCATCAGAGGAAGAGATTTTTGAAACAGGGGAGGAAGTAGGGCCAAAAGCCCAACTCAGGCTGAAAGTATTAACTCAATCTGCCATAGCAAAAATAATGTGTAGTATAGCATATTGGGTATTTAGCCTCTAAAGTTTCATATTTGGAAGAGAAACTATGTAGAACATGGTTCTTAGAGCCTCAGATGTGAGGTAGCAGCTGGGTCACAGGCAGACAAGAGGCTACCAGGAAGAAGATGCCGTACATCTACAAAGATATGGGATCCAATTCTTAGGAGGGAAAGAAACTGGATGGGTCTTTATGCTTTTTTGTTTTGCACAGAGATTCACAAAGCCTAGGCCCAGTTCCACAGAGTTGACCCTACCAAGCTGGAGATCATATTGCTAAAGTAAGATGATACCATCTGTGACACCAACAATGTTGTATTCAAATGTAATGACTGTAGTTTGTCCTCAAAGGCACACACACTGCTCCTGTGCACATTCAGAGATAAAAGATAGACCTATACAAGTTTCCACACTATTTTTAATGTTGTTTTGACAATAAAAAGAAAATTGCTCAGACTCCATTGGGGTTTGCTAAAGTCAGAGTCACTTTATGGGAAGGAGGAGATAGATTACCCAAACAATACTATAGTATTAATCAACAGTAGACTTTATATAGAAAGCTGTCAACTCAGTATACTAACATTATTAATATTTCTTCTTAAAGAATTCACTGCAACAATTACAGGATCAAATATTAGGATTTGGTACAGTCTCATACTAAAAATGACTAAGTGAACCATCCAATAAGGGATGTGATAGAGAAAACAGCCTTCATTTGTTTAACATTTTAGTTCAACCACAGATTTATCCTGTGCACAAAACCAACACAAACAACATAACTTCAGAGTTTTCAAGTAAAGAGATAAAAGCAAGGAAATGCTGAATAATGGGCACAATTCCTTTAACAAATATTCCCATTGTGTTTAAGTGAAATATGTCATGTAGGTTCAGCCACTATTCTGAGACTCCGCAATAAGTGTACAGTATTAGCTACCTGCACTTAGCTACCATGACGTTTATTTGAAAGAAAATAAACTGCTGAGCTATTTCAAAAAGAAAAAAAAATCTTCAAACAGGGCTTCACGCCTTGTATCCTCAGAGTCTCCACAACAGTGTTGAGCGAGTACAGATTTTGCTGCCAGGAAATACTCTTGCTGATCAGCATTCCTTTCTGGCTATAGCATAAACACTGGCATCACTGATAGAAGCATGCCACGTTCCCAACACTGCCTACAGTAAGCAGACCATACAAATCTCTTTTATCAATCTTTTTTTAATTGCTGTGAGAGAGGAAAAGGGAGGAGAGAATGCCTTACAGTCTCCTCCTTTTCTATACCAGTGTGGTGCCATGCTCCAGGTGGGGGCTGATGTAACTGGGGACTTAAGACTGATGTTTCAGCCTTAGCACTGTTTACTAAAATAAATCAGCATAAGTCAGGGATTTCAGGGTGAGCAAGGTCAAGTTCTTAATGTTATTTAGTGTAGATTTTGTGTGAGAATTTCATTTTTATAGTTTTATTAGATAGTTATAATCATTAAATGAAAAGAAGCACTCCCTCACGAAAGTATATAAAAACATTGACTTTGAGACTATTTGTTTATACAACAGATAGAGACATACATATGTGTATATAAATGGAACCACTCACATGTATAAAATTAAGCCTGCATATTAAGCATGCCTTTGCAGAATCAGTGCCTTAAAATGGAACATTATTGGGTTCTAAATTTGTACTTTATTTAAGGACGTTTTCAAAGTGATTTTTACCCATTAGACCAAAGCAGTACTTTCAAAGATATTGGAATGTATTGTATCAATCTAGCTACTACATGTGCTCATTAATTGAATGTATTAAAACTAATTTATGAAATATTGATGAAAAACACATTTTGCACTCAAAATGGTTACATACAAGAATCCAGTACCTGTAGCATATTCTTTCATTGCTGCGCTACTGTAATTCAAAAACAGATCTAAAGCATTTTTTCAAAAATATCATAGCTTTTATGCTCAAATTCCAATCAGGAGTGAATTTTTGTCTTATACTTGAAGGCATTATTCTACACTGATTCCATACCTAAAACCTCCATTAAAGTTTGACATGTGGTGTGCGTACACAATATGCCCCTGAAAAGGGTATTATTAATAGAAACATTAACAATCCTTAGCTATATAGATCAATACTAGCATCACTGTTTTAATATTTACAAAAAAAGAAGACTGTCCCTAAGAAAGAGGTGCACGTCAAATGCTATTTTAATACAATCTATTTGTAGAGTACAATATTTGTTTACCTGTAACTACACAGAGAAAACAGAGTATTTAAAAGGATTGAAAGATTACAAAGTAAACAGTGTTGAACCTGCTCATAGAAATGGTAATATGTACAGCAAGACACCTTTATACATAAGTTGCCTTGGTATGAACACTAAAAATTTCATTGTCTTTTTTCTTAAATTAAGTTAGATAGCAACAAATGCACAGCCAGATTCTCAGCTGGTGTAAATCTGCATAGCTCCATTGACTTCAGTGAAGTGACACTGATTTATACCAAGGAACTGGTAATAATGTTTTACACTGAAAACATTATACAGTAGTAACAAAACAATTTTTTTCTCCTGCTTTTTGATCTTTTTACCAGAATTTTTAGAATTTTTATTCAACTATAAAAGTTTTAAACGATCAAGCAAATTCATCATATCTACTCCAAGATCTTTTATGGGCACAGTTATGAGAAGCACAGTTATTGAAGTTATTGAAATTGTAAGTACTGTAAGTTCTTAGAAATTTTCTTTCCAATTTTTTAAAATCTATGTTTTAATGGTCTGATATATTCTCAAAGACAAGCGCCATATTATCTTTTTACCCTCTCAAGATTACCTACCCCTTAAATTACTTTAAATATAGGTTTTATACATAAGTAAATACAAGAAAACCATAGAAAGAAGATAAAATAAATACAAGACCTGCAATAAACCATACCTAGTAATAAGAACCGCATTATCGTGGTGGGCAATCCCATTTTCTGGAATGGTGTTTCCATCGCTTTGGTGGGAGAGAATGGATTTCTGCCACTTACAGAAGCTATCGAGGGACTTGTCTGCATGGTGGTTTATCTCCAAGTTTGGCTGCAATACAACATGCATACCAGAAATGTTCCAAACAAATTACTAAGGTCAGTTGTTAAGCCTTTTGAAGACTAAAATGGGACTATAATTAGAAGCAGTGGTTTCTAGGAATAATCTCTTCTTGCCAATTTTTATCTCTAAAATCTGACCCAGAGTTCAGTTAGTGTATTACTGAACAGGCATTCTTTCACTTCCAGCTTTAATAATGATTATGTCAATATAAAAATTTTAGATTATAAAAATATAGACATAGAAATAAAATTGTAATTGCAAGTCTCTACCACTGAAATCTCCACAAGTAAGTTGAAGATATCTGTTACATTAGGTAAATATTAAAGTGATAAATGAGGCATATTCCTTGAAATTATTTCAACCTTCCTTAAAAATAGCAAAAGATTACAGATGAGGCTTTATACTCAAATATAGGCTTTCTAAACAATAATTAGGTGGATTCTATAATGGTACACTGTGAAGTATGCTGTAGTTTATTGGTCTGAAGTTTAATGTAATTGCAGCTCAGTCTTACCTGATCTTCAGTGAGAACAATTAAACGAGTCACTATAATATTCACAACGTTTCCTAGACTGGAATCACGATAAAGTTTGGCAACCTGACCTCCAGAAAAGAAGAAAAGACACAAAGTCAGACAAGAAACACCATTCATTTGACATATGCTTAAAAATTGGTCTGTTTTCTCTTATTAAATATAATTTAATAATTTGAACACTTCTTACAGGCACCTAAAGAACTATTTCTAAGTCAACCTTAATCTATTCAGTAAGATAAATCAATATTCCCTACACCTTTTTCACTGCAAACACTTTATAGAATAAACTTGTTTCACAGCTGAATAACTCATGACAAGAGATGTTCAGAATGCTAGTCTAAACAAAAGAACCAACCAAAAGTGTAATCACTATAACTGGTAATTAGAGGGTCAATTTATTTAAAATGAAACCCAAAGGCATTGAAACATAATTTAACAGTGATCATAATATCCTCCCTGACTGAGAAAAGACAATAGTATTGCACATCTCATTGCATGTCTCATTTATCTTCTAATACTAACATTTTACTATATATCATTTTTTGCAGGCTGATACATATTTTAAAGCATTGTTTATTTCAAATTAGAAAACCATATTGCATAATTGCCCATCCTATAAAAAGTGTTAATTATGTTAATATATAGAGGGGTCAAACTTACAATATTCATTACACTCAAAATGTAATGCTCAATGTCTTTGCGACCATGGTATCCCACCATCATTTTGTCTGCTACTACCAGCGTCTCCACAAAGCGTTCAATGCTTACTGATCTCTTCTGTCGACCATGACTACTTAGAGTGTTATTAATTGGAAGTGAAGTTGGAAAAGCAGATGTATCATTCATCCACCAAGGTTTACTACTTCTTGTGAGGTCTTCTAGGAATCAAAATAATTAACCACTTCAGATGGGTCACCAGTTAAACATGTTCAAATACAGCTGTTTTATGTTGACATTATTATCTTAAAGCTTCTAAAATAACAAGAGTTTCTTGAGGGCAAGAAGAAATTAAATCTTTTCTTTAAATATATAGTATATTTTACACTTCCATTAGCAAATATTTTTGCAGCTTGAAAAAGAGCTAGATTTAATACAAAGAAATATTTTTTTTAAAAAAATACAGCAAGTTCTCTTGCTTTCATACATTGTATCATATAGCTGCCTCTAACAATATCAGATTGTTCTCTTAAAAGGCCTGATCCTGCAAAACTCTTATTTATATTCCCAGATACAAATTACATTATAACATGGAATTAAGAATTAATACATTTCAGTATTTAAATGGTAAGAACACTACAGGGATCTTGTAATTATCCCAAAAATAAGCACTACAAGCCTAGGAAATTCAGAGTTAAGGTTTAAAGTTAAAAGAAATCCAAACATATTAAGGCATGGTAATACACAGTTAAGGCATTCAAAAAACCTTAATTTTGCCCTGTAATGACATCATGCAATAACTGTACAATTATGCTTAGTGCATAATAGTGTTTGTTCTGCCAGATTAAACAGATGTTTTAAAATATATTAAATAGTTTTCATTCAAGTGGGAGTTAAAAATGGTCTGACTACACATCTTAAAGGACCTATTTTTTAATTAATTTTAACAATAAAATAAACTAAGGGCTAGATCCACAAAGGGATTCAGGTGACTAACTGGCATGCTGGGTGCCTCAGTCCAAAATTTAGATCCTCAAAACACCAGCTCAGCTGCCACATAACTCTGCAGACACCCAAGTTTCTGCTAGTAAAGTCCCCAAGGTACCTAAATTTCTGCTGCCTGGCATACGCATAGCCACCTAAATCCTAATGCCCAGGCACCTAGTTCATGCCCAAACCTTGAAGTGGGACCTTCAAGCTAGGCACTGCCCCACCTAACTCGCCTGTGGGGCCCAATCTGTAAGTATGGTCAGAGCACAGCCACTGAATCAGACCTTGTACAAAACAGAGGGAGGAGGCGTCAGCAGTACCCCCACCAACTGTAGCCCAGTGGTTACAGCGCTCATCTAAGATACAAGAGAATCACATTCAAATCCCTTTTCTGGCTGCAATGGCACAGGAATTTGAACTCTAGTCTCCTTCTCCCATCTGAATGCCCTACTTACTGGCCTATGTGGTACTCTGGAGTGGGTTTTTTTCAGTCTCTCCCACTGAAGCTGTTCCATTCTGTATAAATAATCAAATAGTCATTGAAACAGGGACTTACATTTGGATCTCCCAAATTCCAAGTGGGCACCCAAACTCCTGGGCTATTGAGTCATTTTCTCTCTCTTTCTCTCAATGAATATTTAAGTCATCCTCAACTACGGAACAGTGACTGGCACGTCACATCCATAATGAACAGTCCTTATCTTAAAAAGTAGCCCTGTGGGCTTGGGCTCAATTTAATAAAGTAAGCATATGCTTAACTTTAAGCACGTGCTCGAGTCTATCCTTCAGCAATGCACTTAAGCACGGGCTTAATTTAAGCACATGCTTATGTCCCATTTACGTCAATGAAATTTAAGTATATATTTAAACTTAAGCATGCGCTTAAGTTCTCTACTGGGTATGGATGGACCTAAGCATGTGGTTAAAGCTATATCTGAGCTTAAGAGCTTTGCTGAATTGGGGGCTTAAAAGGACAGCTCATTGGATCTATTTTTGCATGTATCTACTGAAATTAGTTAATTTGTGATGGTGCCTATAGTGTCAATGGGAGTCTGTAGTTGCTTCAACTATACATCCCATTTTCTATGGTTAATGACTCAGCTATGAAGAAAATGTGTACGAGGTCAAAACAAGGCCTCATTGTTGCTGTAAATTTCTCATTTATTAAATGTTTACAGTTCATAGAATATATACCTTTACCAGAGCCATTTCTTTAAAAGACCCATATCAAATTGTAGAGACATTGAAAAATGAAAATAAATTTGGTTACTTCAAATCATTGGGTTTAATGATATCATTGTGACAAGCCTTAGGCAAGGTTATAGTCATTTGTTAAAAAATCAGCATCGGGTATTAAAGACTGCTGAAGTTCGTATAACCAAAAACAGGTATTTTCCTGTATTTCAATCACTATTCAAGGAAATTAAAGTTTGCTTTAATTGATCAAACATTTTACTCTTACTGAAGCAGTGATTTAGGAATGTCTGGAATCTTGTCTGATAAATTTTGTAATAAGATCGGGGGGGAAACCTTTGTTTGGCCATATTGAAATTGCATAAGTTCAGCAGTTTGAGGATTTTTGGTGCTCCTATAATGCAAAAATTATTTTATAAACATGAAATGTAGACTAGGAATTTTTTTCTCTTTCATAAAAAAGATATAAATAATTTGAAAATCATCTAGTGTGCACTTGTAGAAACCTTTTAAAGAGTAAATGACAAACAACAACATTTCGCACTCAAAGGTATAGTTTTCATACCAAGGTTCCAAAGTACTTATATATATATATATTGTAACAGAGCTTCCTCTCTCCCTCGGTGGGTCCCATGCTTCCATTTAGCAATGGGCTGAGGTATTCTTTTCCCTCAGGATTTTCCCCACACCCCTGGGTTTACTGTCCACACCCCCTGACGGAGCAGGATTCCTCCCAGCCTCTATGAAGGGTAGGGTTGCCAACTGTGTAATGGCACTGTGATGTTGCACTCCACATGTTTTATGAAACTATGCTTATGAATGTGAATATAATGTAACTGGAATATGCTTTATGCAAAAGGTCTCTTGTAAGGTATCATAACAAAGGTTATAACCTACTGAATATATTCCTCCTATTTGTATGTATGTATCATTCTTGTATCTGAAGCTAGAAATATGAAGTATAACACTGAGGTCCTATTGCAACTATGCAAAGTGTGGGCCATTAATGGTGGCTTAGAATCTTGATGGCTTCCATTGACTAGGACAATTGGTTGTGAATAGGTTTATTTACCTGAAAGCCTTCCTGTGTATGTGTGGGCCAGCCCATGGGTAATGAAGAATGAGGTCTCACAGGACATGTGACTATGTCACATGATATTGGAATCCATCTTAAAATTTGGTACTTTTCCATTTAGAAGGGAGGATGGGGACCGAGAGAGACAAAAGATTCCCACCTTGTGCCAAAGCTATAAAAGAGGACTCTATAAAAGGGGGAACAGAACAAAGAGGGCTGCCAGTCATGAGAACACCCCTGCTTTTCATCTAAGACGTCTGCTTGAACTAACAAAGACTGTACCAGAGGAAAGGATTGGGCCCAGACTAGGAAGGAATCTAGTCTGTGAAAGAAGCCTATTGGAACATCTCTGAGGGTGAGATTTTACCTGTAATCAGTTTCTTAATGTATTAGGTTTAGACTTGCGTGTTTTCTTTTCCTTGGTGACTTACATTGTTCTGTCTGTTATTACTTGAAACCACTTAAATCCTACTTTTTATACTTAATAAAATCACTTTTGTTTATTAATGAACCCAGAGTAAGTGATTAATACCTGAGGGAGCAAACAGCTGTGCATATCTCTCTATCAGTGTTATAGAGGGCGGACAATTTATGAGTTTACCCTGTATAAGCTTTATACAGAGTAAAACAGATTTATCTGGGGTTTGGATCCCATTGGGAGCTGGATGTCTGGGTGCTAGAGACAGGTAACCTGCAGAGCTGTTTTCACTTAAAGCCTGCAGCTTTGGGGGCATGGCCCAGACCCTGGGTCTGTGTTGCAGCAGACTAGCATGTCTGGCTCAACAAGGCAGGGTTCTGGAAGTCCCAAGCTGGCAAGGAAAACAGGCTCAGAGGTAACTTCAGCACATCAGGTGACAGTCCCAAGGGGGTCGAACCCGTCACAAGCACAAACCCAAACACCCTTGCACCACCCCCTTCTCCAAGACCCCGCCCCTGTTCACCTCGCCCCCATCCCTCCATCGCTCACTCTCCCCCAGCCTCATTCACTTTCACCAGGCTGGAGCAGGGGGCTGAGGTGTGGGACAGGGTGTGGGCTCTGGGCTGGGACTGAGGGGTTTGGAGCATAGGAGGTGGCTGAGCCTGGGGCAGGGGGCTGAGGTGTAGGAGGGGCTGTGGGAGGTGTTGCGGGGTTTGGGAGGGAGTTTGGGTGCAAGAGGGGGCTCTAGGCTGAGCCTGGGGCAGGGGGTTGAGGTACAGGAGGTTGTGTAGGCTCTGGGAGGGAGTTTTGGTATGGGAGGAGGCTTCAGGCTGAGCCTGGGGCAGGGGGTTTGAGTGCAGGAGGGGGTGCGGCCTCTGGGAGGGAGTTTGGGTGTGGGGTGCAGGCTCTGGGCTGGGATTTGGGGGGGCAGGAAAGGGTGAGGGGGGCAGCACTTACCTCAGGTGGCTCCTGAAACCGACGGGCATATCCCTCTAGCAGCGGCTTCTAGGCAGGAGGGCCAGGGATCTCCATGCATTGCCCCTGCCCACAGGCACCACCCCCACAGCTCCCATTGGCTGTGGTTCCTGGCCAATGAGAGCTGTGGAGCCAGCATTCAGGGCACGGGCAGTGCGCAGAGCCCCCATGGCCGCCCCTATGCCTAGGAGCCGGAGGGACATGGTGGCCGCTTCCCCAGAGCCAGAGCTGGGCAGAGCTGGGCAGAAAGCCTGCCTGCCCCACAACAACTGGACTTTTAATGGCCCATTCAGCACTGCTGACCAGAGCCGCCAGGGTACCTTTTCGACCAGGTGTTCCAGTGGAAAATCAGACACCTGACAACCCTACTTGACACTTGTACACTTCCCTCACAACGACTGACTCACGACAAACAAGAAAACTGCATCATGCCAATTAGCTGGAGAAGAAGATCGACGATTGGCTCAGTAAATCTTGATGACACAAAAGCACTAATGAAGAGTAATACAAGTTATTGACCTGGCTCTGTCTATTAATCTATAATAATTAATTCCGACCTAATGTAACTTATGCATAAAACTAATGACTTTTGACTCTATGTAAAGTTCAAAGAATCTGTATTATTCTGTTATTAATATCATTTGGGACACAAAAAGGTCTGACAAGTACTAAATTTCTAAAAGAACAAAATTAATTTTAACTCAAACATATTAACAAATTTTATTGTAAATTCTTAGCATTTCAGTGCACAAAGAGTATATGCTGTCAGTTTGGGAAGAATACTCTGCATTCTTCATACACAATGTAGATGTTGAATACCTGATTATGTGCAAAACTTGACTAAACCTAATTGGTGGATTCATGATGTCCACAGCATCTCCATAATAAAGGGCCAGATCTTGTTCAGATTGAAATTGATGCGAGTTTTACTGTTGATTTCAGTGACAGCAGGAGCAGGCCCAAAAATCACAACAGTTCCATGTTACTGAATGATATATTAGATTAATTCTTATAGAATGATGCAGCAGAGTATAAGCATTCATTAGCAAGTGTTGCTATTAAATTGAGTAACGCATGAGAAAGCATAAAGATTCTTTAAAAAAATAATGTTCCATAGATACCACTTTTTCCCTAACTTTGACAAATACTTTAATAATGTTTATATCATTTTAAATGTGCAAGATAAGGACATATTAATGTGGGTTCCCCCTTTCCCTTCATTTTAGGCTAGACTATGCAATCTGTTCTGGGTATGGGGAAGCACATAGTTGTGCCATCCCAGGATTATATACTTGTCAATTTTCAAGTTTCAAACTTCAATTGTTTTTACAATCAGTGGATTCAATTCAAAAGTTTTGTTTTTGCAATGAGAAAAGTGTACTCTTTTTCATTCTCTATAACTCTAATATTGCTGAAGGAATTTTGCTAAATTCTCAAAAAAACCATAATAATTCACCTTCAAGCAAAAATCTAATATAGAACATATCAGCTAAAGGGGTGTGCATATTTAAAAATGATGAGTATGCAAAAATAGCAGGTTACAATGAAAACTGTTTTGCAACCTTAACAATACAGCATGCACTACTAGGCATCTGCTAAAAAACCATTTCAAAAATCATTTCAACAAACTATGCAGCCAAGTGAAAATACCATGAAAGTAAATTAGCAGTATGATCTTTGTTGCAAAGCTAATGATGGAAGACTTCAGCGTAATGTGCTGTCTACAGAACTCTTACATTAAGCTTGATTATAAACTGAGCCAAATTCTGCTCGGGCATAATGCAGTTTCACCTGTTTACCATTGCTTTACATGGTCCTGCATTTGGAAAATGTTAGTTATATATATGAAAGAGCAATAAAAATAGATAGAAAAATTGAGATAACTCTAAGGTCTTTATCCTGCTAGATGTTCAGCACTCCTGCAAAAAGTTGAGTGCCCTTAACTCCTGGTGAAGTCAATGGAGCTGAGAGTGCCCAGAATTTCACAGGATGAAGCCCTTAATAATTTTAGTTATGTATTCAGAGGTATACAGGGGGACCTGATCCAAATCTAAGTCAGTGGGTGCTTTGCCACTGACTTCAATTGAGTAATGAGGAGTGAGGAATTTAATCAGTTTGGTGTGGACAGGATGTTTAAGAGATGAAATAGTATTATTCTTAACTCTTTTTTCCTGAAAAATAAAATAAATCTCATTTATGCTGCTTAAATTTTTGATATCATGACCTTTATACTGAAACAATGGAATTATTCTGGATTTGCACTAGTGTAATTTAGAGCAGAAAAGTGGTCCTATTGTATATTGACTTTGTTCATGAAACACTATTCTCACAACCAAACTCAGTTAATGCTGTGAGCGTATACACACTTTAAAATGAAATGTTTATTGAACATTATAGTTAAAAAAACCAAAACTCTAAATACTTGTTAGAAACATGAATGAGACTTTTCTTTCTTAACTCTGCCCTAAATCCTTGTCTACACCATATCTAGGGGCCCGAGACAGAAATCTTTATATTTTCCTCAAATATTATTTTTCAGTATAAGTCACAACCCCATGATGATCCACCACCCATACTGGTATGTGATCCACCACTTACTCACTGAACGAAGACCAAGCGGTTACTTACCTTACAATAACTGCTGTTCTTTGGGAGGTGTTGTGCACATACACAGTCCACTGTAAATGTGTGTGCGCTCAGCGCGCTCAAGTCAGAGACCAACAGTACCACTAGGTGGTGCAGGTGCCACGTGTGCTCAGGCGAGGTCATAAAAAGTATGTGCCCGCTGCCCATCTCTCCATTCTTTTGCACCACAGTAAGTAATGTCCGAAGCAGCGGGGAAGGTGGGAGGGCAGCAGAATGTGTATGTGCGCAACACATTTCGACAAAATTACTGTCAGGGTAAGTAACCGTTTTTTCTCCTGCAAGTGATTGAGCACATATACATTCCACTGTAGATTATGCATCAGCACTTCCCTTACAGGTGGAGGGACTTTGGATCATCTGAACAGAGACTGTAACCTTGACTTGGCATCGTCACAAGAGGCTTGAGCGATGGCATAATGAGTTGGAAAAGTATGCACAGATGACTGTGTCGCTGCCTTGCATATATCAGTTATTGAAACATTACTCAGGAAAGCTGATGTGAAAAGCATAAGAATGGCCATATTGGATCAGACCAATGGTTCGTCTAACCCAGCATTGTTTCTTCTGACAGTGGCCAATGCCAGATGCTTCAGAGGGAATGAACAGAACAGGGCAATTATCTAGCAATCCACTGTCATCCAGTCCCAGCATCTGGAGGTCACAAGTTTAGGGATACCCTGAGCATGGACTGAGCCATTATTTCTAATGGAGGAAAGAATCTAGCAACATCAGAACAGATTTTATTAGTCAGAGTTCCAATGTGAAATTCATGGAGATGACACTGACTGATCTTTAATCCTTTCAGCATAGTTTATGAAAAGCCTGGAAGAAGATCTAGGATCTAGTGTGGGCCAAGTAAAATGCTAGGGCTCTACAAAGATGCAAGGTGCTTCTTCAGCCTTAAATGAATAGGGTTTTGGGAAAAACACCACACAATTAATTGTTTGACTTAGAGGAAAGACTGACACTACCTTAGCATGTCCAGAGGATGCTTGGAAGAGCAATATACCAAATGAAGCCAGTCCCGCAGAAAGAGAAGGTGATATCTGGCGTGCAGAGTTTTGTATGTGCACAAGGCCATGTGGCTCAGGAGCTGAAAGCAGACATGCACTGTTGTTGCCAGGTTGGACCTGAGGCTGTTGGAAAGGGCAGCTATAAATTGATACTCCCACTTTCGGAGATAAGCTATGGCTGATGTGACGTGAAGGTTTGCGCCTATGAAGTTATATGTTGAGTGGATTGTAACTGTGACTTCTGCATATTTAGTTTCAGACTTAGATGGGAGGACACTTGAGGGTATGTCTACACTAAAAACTTAAGTGGACCTACATTAGGTTTATTTACAGCCACGACAGTAATTACTGTAGTGGTGCATGCCCACACTACCCTGCTGGGGTCAGTGGTGTGTGTTCTCACCAGGTGTGCTTCCACCAACCCAAAGGGGCAGTTGGGGAGTTGAGAGCCCAGTCTCATTAATTAATCATTTTTGTTGCCCTTCTCTATAACTTTTCCAATTCTAATGCTTGCAGGCATTTCCCTCTTGTGACTGTTCCTTTCACTAGCTCCCTCATTTATGTATAGCTCCCCTTTCTGAAGTTAAATGCTCCTGTGGTGGGCTTCTTTGGTATTTCATCCCCCACCCCCTCTCCCCCCCCCACACACACAAAGATGTTAAATTTAATTATATTATGGTCACTATTTCCAAGCAGTTTCGCTATGTTCACCTCTTGGACCAGATCCTGTGCTCCACTTAGGACTAAATCAAGAATTGCCCCTTCCATTGTGGATTCAAAAACTAGCTGCTCCAAGAGGCAGTCATTAATAGGGTCTAGAAACTGTATGTCTTCATCCCATTCTGAGGTGATGAGGTGATGTACCTAGTCAACATGGCAATAGTTGAAATCCCCCATTATTATTGAATTTTCTATTTTTATAGCCTCTCTAATATCCTTGACCATTTCACAGTCACCATCACCATACTGACCAGGTGGTCAGTAGTATATTCCTACCGCTGTTCTCTTATTATTCAGACATGGAATTTCTGTCCATAGAGATTTTGTTGTACAGCTTAAGAACATAAGAATGGCCATACTGGGTCAGACCAAAGGTCCATCCAGCCCAGTATCCTGTCTATCAACAGTGGCCAATGCCACATGCCCCAGAGGGAGTGAACCTAACAGGTAATTATCAAGTTATCTCTCTCCTGCCATCCAGCTCCACCCTCTGACAAACAGAGGCTAGGGACATCATTCCTTACCCATCCTGGCTATTAGCCATTAATGGACTTAACCTCCATGAATTTATCCAGTTCTCTTTTAAACCCTGCTATAGTCCTAGCCTTCACCACCTCCTCAGGCAAGGAGTTCCACAGGTTGACTGTGCGCTGAGTGAAGAAGAACTTCCTTTTATTTGTTTTAAACCTGCTGCCCATTAATTTCATTTGGTGGCCCCTAGTTCTTATATTATGAGAACAAGTAAATAACTTTTCCTTATTCACTTTCTCCACACCACTCATGATTTTATACCGCTATCATATCCCCCCTTTAGTCTCCTCTTTTCCAAGCTGAAAAGTCCTAGCCTCTTTCATCTCTCCTCTTATGGGACCCATTCCAAACCCCTAATCATTTTAGTTGCCCTTTTCTGAACCTTTTCTAATGCCAGGATATCTTTTTTGAGATGAGGGGACCACATCTGTATGCAGTATTCAAGATGTGGGCGTACCATGGATTTATATAAAGGCAATAAGATATTCTCCGTCTTATTCTCTATCCCTTTTTTAATGATTCCTAACATCCTGTTTACTTTCTTGACTGCCACTGCACATTGAGTGGGCGTCTTCAGAGAACTATCCATGATGACTCCAAGATCTTTCTCCTGATTAGTTGTAGCTAAATTAGTCCCCCATCATATTGTACATATGGAAAAAAAATAGAATATCAGGGTTGGAAGGGACCTCAGGAGGTCTAGTCCAACCCCCTGCTTAAAGCAGGACCAATCCCCAATTTTTGCCCCAGATCCCTAAATAGCCCCCTCAAGGATTGACCTCACAACGTTGGGTTTAAGCAGGCCAATACTCAAACCACTGAGCTATCCCTCAGTATAGGGGTTATTTTTTTCCAATGTACGTTACTTTACATTTGTCCACATTAAATTTAATTTGCCATTTTTTTGCCCAACCACTTAGTTTTGTGAGATCTTTTTGAAGTTCTTCAGAGTCTGCTTTGGTCTTAACTATCTTGAGCAGTTTAGTATCATCTGAAAACTTTGCCACCTCACTGTTTACCTCTTTCTCCAGATCATTTATGAATAAGTTGAAGACGATTGGTCCTAGGACTGACCCTTGGGGAATATCACTAGTTACCCTTCTCCATTCTGAAAATTTACCATTTATTCTTACCCTTTGTTCCCTGTCTTTTAACCAGTTCTCAATCCATGAAAGGATCTTCCCTCTGATTTCATGACAACTTAATTTACATAAGAGCCTTTGGTGAGGGACCTTGTCAAAGGCTTTCTGGAAATCTAAGTACACTATGTTCACTGGATCCCCCTTGTCCACATGTTTGTTGACCCCCTCAAAGAACTCTAATAGATTAGTAAGACATGATCTCCCTTTGCAGAAACCATGTTGACTTTTGCACAACAATTTATGTTCTTCTATGTGTCTGACAATTTTGTTCTTTACTATTGTTTCAACTAATTTGCCCGGTACTGACATTAGACTTACCGGTCTGTAATTTCCAGGATCACCTCTAGAGCCCTTCTTAAATATTGGCGTTACATTAGCTATCTTCCAGTCGTTGGGTACAGTAGCTGATTTAAAGGACAGGTTACAAAGCACAGTAAATAGTTCTGCACTTTCACATTTGAGTTCTTTTCAGAACTCTTGGGTGAATGCCATCTGGTCTGGTGACTTGTTACTGTTAAATTTCTCAATTAATTCCAAAACCTCCTCTAGTGACACTTCAATCTGTCACAATTCCTCATATTTGTCACCTACAAAAGACGGCTCAGGTTTGCGAATCTCCCTAACTTCCTCAGCCGTGAAGACTGAAGCAAAGAATTCATTTAGTTTCTCTGCGATGATTTTATCATCTTTAAATGCTCCTTTTGTATCTCGATCATCCAGGGGCCTCACTGGTTGCTTCTGATGTACTTAAAAAACATTTTGTTATTACCTTTTGAGTTTTTGGCTAGCTGTTCTTCAAACTCCGTTTTGGCTTTTCTTATTACATTTTTACATTTAATTTGGCAGTGTTTATGCTCCTTTCTATTTACCTCACTAGGATTTGACTTCCACTTTTTTTTGATTCATTTAAGATTTTTACTATATTTGACTCTTTCTTTTCTTTCACATATAGTGCCACTCCCTGACCAGCTCAACCTAGTCTGTCATTCCTATACATTTTGTACCCTGGTATTCTAGTGTCTCATTGATTGTCATCATTCCACCAAGTTTCTGTGATGCCTGTTATATCAATATCCTCATTTAATACCAGGCACTCAAGTTCACCCATCTTAATATTTAGACTTCTAGCATTTATGTACAAGCACGTATAAAATCTGTCACTTTTTAGTTGTCTGCCTTCATGTGATGTAATTGAATGGTACTCTTTCATTTTATTGTTTCTCTTCAGTTCCTACCTGTACTTCATCAACTTCTATCCTCTGCTCTTTGCTAGGATATAGAGAATCCCCTTTAATAGATTCTCCTCCATGGAATATCTCTGTCCGAACCATGTGCTCCTCCACACCTGTCCGATGAAGTAGACATGTAAACTGCTTCGGGATAAAGAAAAGCTGTTACCATAGCTGTTCTTCATGGCCTACATATGGGAAAGACACCAGGACCAGTGGAAGGTACTGGTTGAAGTGGTCAAAAAGCCAGAGAAGATGTCAATATCAGCTGTGCTGGATGCACCAGAAGAGCCAAATGCATCATAGGTGCCAAATGTGTCGGTGCCAGAAGCATCGATGGAGCCAAGTGCATCATCGTTGCCAGATGCATCAGAGCTAGGTGAATTGTCGGTGTTGGGTATGCAAATGCCAGAACCAGCTGAATCTGAGGAGACCCAGGAAGGGAAAGACAAAGGAGATCCCTAGCAGCCAGGAAGTCCTGAGTAGAAGGCACCTTGGATAAATGTATTGGTGCTGATGGATCCAGTGGAGCTTATGTATGATGGGAAGGACCCAGCACAGGTGAAGACCAGACTCAATGGCCCTGAGGGAGCCGGAGTTGATAGACTCATAGAACCATAGGGTTTGAAGGGACTGCAAGGGTTATGTAGTCTAACCCAGGGGTGGGCAAACCTTTTGGCCCGAGGGCCACACCTGGGAATGGAAATTGCATGGCAGGCCATGAATGCTCACAAAATTGGGGGTTGGGGTGCAGGAGAAGATGAGGGCTCCAGCTCGGGGTGCAGGCTCTGGGGTAGGGCTGAGGGGTTGGGGGTGCAGGAGGGTGCTCTAGGCTGGCACCGAGGAGTTCGAGGGCAGGAGTTGTTGTGTCTAAACCGTCCAAGACAGATGGCTATCCAGCCTTTTTTTTTAAAACCTCCAGTGAAGGAGCTTCCACAACTTCCCTAAGCAGTCCGTTCCATTGTCCTACTGTTCTTACTCTCCAGCAAGAGAGAACAACTTTTCTCCATCTTTTTTATAGCAGATTTTCAAGTATTTGAAGACTGCTATCATGTCCTACCTTAAACTCCTCTTTTCCAAACCAAACATAATCAGTTCCTTCAGCCTTATCTCGGGTGGCTTGCATTCCATTCCTTTGATCATCTTTGTTGCTTGCCTCTGGATACTTTCCAGTTTCTCTACTTCCTGTCTATACATTGGTGACCAAAATTGGACACAGTACTTAAGATGAGGCCTCACCAGCACAGAGTAGAGCAGTACTATCACCTCTTGTGACTTGCATACTGTGCCTCTATTGATGCAACCCAAAATTGCTTTTGCTTTTTGATGATGCCACGCTTGACAGAAGAAGTGAGCGCTTCCATTTATGAGGCCTTGAACCAGTACCAGAGGTTTTACCAGATGATTTTCAGAGAGCAGTCTGAGACTTAGCCCTGGACTACACTACAAGTTTAGGTCGAATTTAGCAGCGTTACATCGATGTAACCCTGCACCCGTCCACACAATGAATCCATTTTTGTGGACTTAAAGGGCTCTCAACTTCTGTACTCCTCCCCGATGAGGGGATTAGCACTGAAATTGACATCATGGGTCGAATTTGGGGTAGTGTGGACGCAATTCGACAGTATTGGCCTCTGGGAGCTATCCCAGAGTGCTCCATTGTGACTGCTCTGGACAGTGCTTTCAACTCAGATGCACTAGCCAGGTACACAGGAAAAGCACCAGGAACTTTTGAATTTCATTTCCTGTTTGGCCAGCGTGGCGAGCTTATCAGCACAGGTGACCATGTAGTCCCAGAATCGCAAAAGAGCTCCAGCATGGACTGAATGGGACGTATTGGACCTGATCGCTGTATGGGGAGACGAATCCGTGCTATCAGAACTCCGTTCCAAAAGACGAAATGCCAATATATTTGCCAAAATCTCCAAGGGCATGATGAACAGCGGCTATAACAGGGACCCGCAGCAGTGCTGCATAAAAATTAAGGAGCTCAGGCAAGCTGACCAAAAAACCAAAGAGGCAAACAGCCGCTCCAGGTCAGAGCCCCAGACATGCCGCTTCTATGATGAGCTGCATGCAATTCTAGGGGATGCCCCTACCATTACCCCACTCCTGTCCATGGACACCTGCAAGGGCGGAGTCTCACGCAACAGGGATGAGGATTTTGGGGACAAGGAAGATCAGGAGGAGGAGGATAGCGCATACCAGGCAAGTGGAGAAACCTGTTTTATCACTCTGGAGCCAATACCCTCCCAACCCTCCCAAGGCAGGCTCCCAGACCATGAAGCCAGAGAAGGCACCTCTGGTGAGTGTACCTTTGTAAATATAATACATAATTTAAAAGTAAGCGTGTTTAATGATTAATTTGCCCTGAAGACTTGGGATGCATTCACAGCCAGTACAGCCCCTCCTTTTAAATGGCCAACCCAATGGGTGCTTGGTATGGGAAAGGAAGGCACTGCTCTTTGAAACTATTCCCACATGTTATGAAGGTTGAAAGAAGCTGAAAGACTGTGACTTACCATGGCTGCCTGCAAGCCGAATTCTATAGCCTGGCCCGACATGTGTGATCTCTCACACCAAACCAGCAGGCCCTCAATATAAGAGGCAAAATGTGAACTTGTACTGAAAGCACATGTGTTATGTAATGTTAACAGCTTGGTTCACCGTGAAAGAGTCTACCCATTGTTCTCTAAAATGTGTCTTTAAATACTACTCTCCCTTTTTTTCCTCCTGCAGCTGCAAATGTTTCAACGCTCCTATCATCTACGTCCCAGAGGCTAGTGCAGATAAGAAGGCAAAAAAATGCACTCACAATGAAATGTTCTCTGAGCTCATGCAGTCCTCCCGCACTGAAAGAGCACAGCAGAATGCGTGGAGGCCAGCAATGGCAGAGTCCAGGAAAGCACAAAATAAATGTGAGGACAGGAGGGACACACGAGAGGAGAGGTGGCAGGATCAAGATGATAGGTGGCGGCAGCATGATGAGTGGAGGCAGGATGCAATGCTGAGGCTACTGGGGGATCAAACTGATATGCTCCGGCGTCTGGTGGAGCTGCAGGAAAGGCAGCAGGAGCACAGACCGCCGCTGCAGCCCCTGTATAACCGTCTGCCTCCTCTCCAAGTTCCATAGCTTCCTCACCCAAGAAAGAACGCGGCGGGGGGTGTCCTCTGGTCACCCAACCACTCCACCCCAGAGGACTGCCCAAGCAACAGAAGGCTGGCATTCAAGAAGTTATGAAGTGCAGTATGGCCTTGTCCTTCCCTCCTCCCCTCATCCACCATCCCACCCAGTGTTTCCCTCCTCCCCCACCCCTCCCGGGCTATCTTGGCAGTTATCCCCCTATTTGTGTGATGAATTAATAAAGAATGCATGATTTTGAAACAATGACTTTATTGCCTCTGCAAGCAATGATCGAAGGGGGGAGGGCGGTTGGCTTACAGGGAAGTACAGTGAACCAAGGGGGCAGGTTTTCATCAAGGAGAAACAAACAGAACTGTCACACCATAGCCTGGCCAGTCATGAAACTGGTTTTCAAAGCTTCTCTGATGCACAGCATGCCCTGCCGTGCTCTTCTAATCGCCCTGGTGTCTGGCTGCGCATAATCAGTGGCCAGGCGATTTGCCTCAACCTCCCACCCCATCATAAACATCTCCCCCTTACTCTGATAGATTTTGTGGAGCACACAGCAAGCAGCAGTAACAATGGGAATATTGGTTTCGCTGAGGTCTAACCGAGTCAGTAAACTGCACCAGCATGCTTTTAAATGTCCAAATGCACATTCTACCACCATTCTGCACTCGCTCAGCCTATAGTTGAACAGCTCCTTACTACTGTCCAGGCTGCTTGTGTACAGCTTCATGAGCCATGGCATTAAGGGGTAGGCTGGGTCCCCAAGGATAACTATAGGCATTTCAACATCCCCAACAGTTATTTTCTGGTCTGGGAAGTAAGTCCCTTCCTGCAGCTGTTCAAACTGACCAGAGTTCCTGAAGATGCAAGTACCTTTCCCAGCCATCCCACATTGATGTCGGTGAAATGTCCCTTGCGATCCATCAGTGCTTGCAGCACCACTGAAAAGTACCCCTTGCAGTTTACGTACTGGCTGCCAAGGTGGTCCGGTCCCAAGATAGGGATATGAGTTCCGTGTATCACCCCACTACAGTTAGGGAATCTCATTGCAGCAAAGTCATCCACTATGACCTGCACATTTCCCAGAGTTACTACCCTTGATAGCAGCAGCTCAGTGATTGCGTTGGCTACTTGGATCACAGCAACCCCCACAGTAGATTTGCCCACTCCAAATAGATTCCCGACTGACCAGTAGCTGTCTGGCGTTGTAAGCTTCCAGAGGGCTATTGTCACTTGCTTCTGATCTGTGAGGGCTGCTCTCATCTTGGTATTCTTGCGCTTCAGGGCAGGGGAAAGCAAGTCACAAAGTTCCATGAAAGTGCCCTTATGCATGCGAAAGTTTCTCAGCCACTGGGAATCATCCCAGACCTGCAACACTATGTGGTCCCACCAGTCTGTGCTTGTTTCCCGGGCCCAGAATCGGCTTTCCATGGCATGAGCCTGCCCCATTGCCACCAGGATGTCCAAATTGCCGAGGCCCGTGCTTTGAAAGAAGTCTGTGTCCATGTCCTCATCACTCTCGTCACTGCGCTGCTGTCGCCTCCTCACCTGCTTTTGCAGGTTCTGGTTCTGCACATACTGCAGGATAATGCGCGAGGTGTTTACAATGCTCATAACTGCTGTGGTGATCTGAGCGGGCTCCATGCTTGCCGTGGTATGGTGTCTGCAGGAGAGCAGAGTTGCAGCGGAATCAGTGGCTAAACACCAATGCCACAAGAATAGATATTTATAAAGAACGGCGAGAGGACCTGCAAGGTGGATTCATGAGAACAGGAGAGCAGAGTTGCAGCAGAAGTGGTGGAGGATGATGGTTAGCACCACGCACATTTCCCGAGGAAGAACACACGTACCCAGGAGCCCATGACAGATAACATGGAGAAATTCACTATTGAGACAATAGCAGCAGAATTGCAGCGGAAGTGGTGTATGACGACAGTTAGCAGTCCTACTGCACCATCTGCTGCCAGCAGCACCCAGGACACAACAGCAGCGGTGTTGGTGAGCTGAGCTGAGCGGGCTGCACACTTGCCGTGGTATGGCGTCTGCACGGAAAAAAGGCACGAAACGATTGTCTGCCGTTGCTTTCACGGAGGGAGGGGCGACTGATGACATGTACCCAAAACCACCCGCGACAATGTTTTTGCCCGATCAGGCATTGGGAGCTTAACCCAGAATTCCAATCGGCAGCGGAGACTGCGGGAATGTGGGATAGCTACCCACAGTGCAACGCTCCATAAGTCGATGCTAGACACGGTAGTGAGGACGCACTCCACCGACTTAATGCGCTTAGTGTGGACATACGCAATCGACTGCATAAAATTGATTTCTAAAAATCGACTTCTATAATATCGACCTAATTGCATAGTGTAGACATACCCTTAGAGGTAATGTCAGAGCCTGAATGCTTAGAACACTCCAATTCAAATAGAGAAGGGGAAGGATGATGTTTACTCCCAGACTTACATTTGGAGTCAGAAGTAGCTGGAGTAGCACTCTGAGTTGATCCAGAATCCTCTGGGTCATGATTGGGGCTTGGCTCAATTGCAGGTCTTATCACCTCCTTCATGAGGTGAACTTTTAAGATGATAGTCACTCTGCTTCTTAGTGTGGGTGCAAAAGAAAGTACAGATAGGGCATTTGTCCCCCTTCTGTCCCTCACCCAGAAAAAACAGACAGCTCTTGTGCCCATCTGTGACAAAGATAACATCCCTGCTCATGGCACACTGTTTAAAACCTGGGGATTTTTTCATAATAAATCCTCCAGGTACTAATAAAACTACACCCAAACTATCTATCTTATCCTATCATAAATACTAACTACAACTATACTAACTATATAGAGAACATTTTCCAAAGCTGGCTAACCAAAGCTAATGTTACAAGGAACTCCAACTCTCGCCACAGGCAGTAAGAAGGAAGTGAGAGGGAGGTGGTGGACACACACCCCTTTTATGCCCTCACCTGAGAACACAAGAACAATAGAGATATATGTGCCATGTAGGGGTACAAAAATCTCACACTCCAGTGCACTGAGCGTACATACACATCTGGTGGAATGTATATGTACACAATCACTCGAAGGAAAACTGAACATCTTCCAGACAATCTGCCCACTTCATGCCAGATATCTGAATATTTTTCTCAGATGAGTCAGAAATATCATCTTCCCCATGTCCACCAAATGCTATCGATTGGATATCCCTCTATACCTGTCTATTTTGCTGCTACAGGCTAGGTGTCCTTTGGGACTTTGCTCTAGTCTCTATTAGAAAAGGTTTACAGGTATAGCTATACTGGCAAACCCTCCTAGTGTAGACACAGTTTATATCAGCCACAGTGCTTTTACCGGTATAGCTCCTTGAATAATATAAGGTATATCAGCAAAAGCACTTTTTTTGCTGATGTAACTGCATCTACACTACAGCTTTTGCTGGTATAAAAATCACACCCTAACCAACATTACTATATCAGCAAACATTTCTCATGTAGACCTGGTCCTGGGATTTGGAAGTTGAGAAAGGATGAAAAAAAGAGATGCTGTCAGAGGTCCTGAGGAAGTTTGGGGGTTTGACAAATGGGGGTCAGAGGTTTAATAATTGTCATGGAAGGAGTTGGTAGGATTTTGGTAGCTGAGATAAGGATGTCAAAAAAGATGTGGCAGCTGGAAGAAGAGGGTTTGACAGTTGTGGTTGGGAGGAGGAGTGGAGTGGGCAGGGTGGAAGACCCACACATCTGGGAGAAATGTGGAGAGTATGTCAGAGGAAGGAACTTGGGACAAGGAGGTTCCAAGGCAGTGAGGGGGAAGTAGAGAGGAATGCATTGCAGGTTATGGTTTGCGTTTGGGGGGGTTATGGATGGGAGGGGTTTGGGGTGGCAAGGATTTGAAAGCTGTGGGTAGTATATGGACACTTTTAAGAGAGTGCAGGGACACATTTATTAGGACTGCAAGCTCTCAGTGTACACATTTGATGAACTGTGTGTGTGATGTGCACCTCTTAAAAAATGCCCATACCAGGCTGGTCATCTCACCTCCCCTCAGTTGTCACAGATGACTTTTTGGATATAGTTAATTTATCTTTCTCCCCATGTGGTGTCCTCAGGAGGGGCTGATATGTCTTCCCTGCTCTGGGGCAGTGATAAATGAAGGGAGTGAGGGATAGTTCCCTTTTATGGACACCCAGCCAGCCAGTAGCTATAAAATCCCTCTTAGTAGCTGTTCTCTAATTGCTCCAGGGTTAAAAAATCTCACTGCTACGTATAGGTAAAAGGAAGTGAGTGGGCACCTGGCCAAAAGAGCCAATGGGAAGGCTAGAACTTTTTAAAATTGAAACAAGACTCCCCTTTTGTCTGTCTGTTGTCGTTCTCCGGGGAGAGGCAGACAGGGCTGCAGTTATGCTGTAAGAAGCTTTGGGCCAGGTATGAAAAATCATCAGTATCATACCTCGAAACGACTCATCTAAAACCCCAGATATATAAGTAGATCAGGAAATGTCTAGAAAGACGCAGTTAGGTTTATCCCTTTTATTTCTTTATGGCTTGTGGACTCCTCTGTGCTAACCTCAGGTGCTTTTGTTTTGCTTGAAACCTTTAAGCTGGACCTCAAGAAAACTATTCTTGATGCTTAATCCTTGTAGTTACTCTTTTAAAATCTAGCAATAGACTGAGTTTCCAGATGTATGTTCTTCTTCTTTTTTTTTTTTTTTTTAAATAAAATTTACCTTTTTTAAGAACAGGATTGGATTTTTGTGTCTTAAGAGGTTTGTGCACATATTGTTTAATTAGCTGGTGGCAACAGCTGATTTCCCTTTTTTCTTTCTCAGCTCTTCCCCAGAGGGGGGTGAAAGGGCTTGGGGGTACCCCACAGGAAGGAATTCCCAAGTCCGCCTTCCTGGGTTCTCAAAGGGGTTTTGCACTTGGGTGCTGGCAGCATCTACCAATCCAAGGTCAGAGAAAAGCTGTAACCTTGGAAGTTTAATACAAGCCTGGAGTGGCAAGTATTAATTTTTAGAGTCCTTGATCGCCCCCACCTTCTTCATTCGAAGTGCCAGAGTGGGGAATCAGCCTTTACAGGGGCTATGATCATGGGGGGAAAAGCAGTAACCTACATTCCATGATCCTTTCTTTAAATAGGTGGAGTTGAAGGGTGCTGTTCCCCACACAGAGGAAGAACACAACTAACTGAACCACTCAGGAAAACTCTTCTCCAGGCAGGGGCCTTTGTGTTGTAATCTCAGTCAGACGGTGCCAGCAAGTTACAGTTTCTAACAATAGCAGCCAGCAGAGATTACATCAATAATGAATTTGTTACCTTTTTTTATTTTGAAATTAATATTTGCCAAACCTGTCCTATGCACTATATCTGACTAAGGACTAATGCCCAAGATTAAAGTAAACTTTTCAGAACAAACTATTCTTAAGATGTACATAAACAATAAAAGGTTAGACCATTTGTCAAAGATGTAAAAAATATTTTTTAGTTCCATAAATCTAAAACAGCTTGTTAGATTTACTCTAAATTGGCCTAAAAAAAGTTATCTTTTGGCCTCAGTCTAAGCAGGGAAAATTGAGGACAATAGAAGAGTTCTGAGAAAGTTTAAAGTGGATGGAAAATTGGGCTGTGAATGGAAACATTTTTCAACCAAAACTATGATATCACCCCTGTGACACTCATAATTAGATCACCTATGCAACTATTTTGGGAGTAACCTTAACAAACTGAATCAATAATCAGTATCAAAGGGTATCAAAGAAAAAATTGGTGACTTCCGGCTCATTTCCAAATATATTATTAATCATAACATCAACACACATTTATCATGTGTCAAGTTTTCTCAAATGAGATACACAACACTTACTAAACATTGAGCTGTATGTAATACTAGTCGTGCCTTCCAGTCAGGGATGAGGTACACTTACAGCACACTGTGAGGAAGCCTGTGCTCATCACTACCATTGTACTCAATAAAGGAATAAAATAAGACTTACTCCCAGTGCCTTAGCCTTCAAAGACACTACATTCTTGACTTGAATCTGAAAAAAATGCAAAGCTACTTTTCAAAGGGGTGAACAGCATCATCCAAGAGGAGAGTTCCTAACACTAAACTCACAATAATTGAACCCTATCATGTATGGTACATGGAACCAATGTAGAAATAATATAAAGGTATTTTTAGTTTTAAATCTTAAATGACACTTTTTTTAAAAGAGTGAAAACATAACTGATGTTCATGCTTATTTACCTGAGACGCCACAATGAGCATGATCATAGAGATGTTGTTGGTGCATGGCAGACTTCTTGTAAATAACATGGGGATGACCACTTTCAAAACTAAAATGATTGGAATTTTCAGTTATATTCCTTAAAGGCTCAATGAAATATTCTTCATCTTCTGTAGCGATAACGCCATGCTTAAAGGAGAATAAGAAGACAAACAAAAGCAACTAGTTACTGTTTCTCTGCAAATATCCTTAATTATAAGACAACATACTAAACAGAGAAGATACCAGCTTTCCTCCCACTGAACTCACAGCAAAATCCCCACTGACTTCCGTGGGAGAAGGAGCAAGCTCCTATTAGCAACACAAAGAGAAAATGAAGAAAAAATTACTGCCTCGCTTCCTCAGTTCTTTCCCACCATTTTTGTCCAGATGTGGTAAGACAGCAAGAGACATTTTTGGTGTGTGACAATCAGCCTTTTTTTCCCTCATGAAACAATCTATTGACAACGATGTTCCAGAATTATATGATTCATATCCATTAAAAATGATGCCAAGCCAAAATGGCCTTGTTCAGAGAGTGAACACAGTGTCCCTCTATGATGGCATACCGAGAGATGTTTTAATGCCATACATTGCTTCAAAAGAGAAAACTTACATAACAGACTTATTTTAGGCAAATATTATTCAAAGAAACCACTGTGTTTTGTATCCAAATGCTGAGTTCTAACACTGTATTGCACTTCTTTAGGCTCAAATTAATAATATTAATTAATTTACACTATATATGAGGGACGTTTTACATATAGATTTCTACCTCAGAATTGCACTACAGATCTTAGGCAGATCATACCTAAGCAGATTATTCGCTAGTTTGGATTCTGCCAAGGAAACTGATCATTTTTCCAAATTTTACAATGCATGAGAGAAGACCTTTTATTCTTCATTACTTCCATGTCTGCAATCTCAGATTCTCATGAAAGGGGAAGTGGTTCAGGAAAGAAAGGAGACATGTCAGGCCAACTCCACAAATTCCTACATGCCTTAATATGTGGATTTTCAGCCATTAAAACTGAACAACAGAAGAAATAACTCCAGCTTTGGAGCGCCTTTGGATGTGTAAACACGAGGGAATTGCCTTATAGACATAATTCCACACTATATTTGCCAGTCTGAAGATTCCAGTCTCTACATCAACACCTAAAGGCTTTGGAATTGATGACAATCTTTACAATATGAGAGAGAGGTACGGGACAGCAAGAGAATTGGGAAGCAGGAAGTTACAAATTCTAACCCTGGTTCTGTGGTCTTAGGCAAGTCACTTAGAAACTGATGCTATTTACATCAAAGGCATTATAAAGACTATGTTGAAGTCAACCAGAGTTAGAGATAGTTTTAAATAGTCCATTTGGTATGTCTACACTGAAGAAAAAAAACACACTGCAGCGGGTCTCAGAGGCTGGGTCTACAGACTCAGGCTTGAGGGGCTTGCACTATGGTGCTAAAAATAGCAGTATAAACATTCCCGCTTAGGCTGGATGATGGGCTCTGAGACCCACCCACCAGATGTTTGTAGACCCTGTCTCTGAGACTCGCTGCCATGGGTTTTATTTTGCAGTGTAGACATGGTCTCACTATTTAACTGAGAGTACTCATCATCTCCCAGGTGGTGCTCAGCACCTCTATTTTCAAAAATTAGCACATAAGCTATTGTGTCTCTGCAGGCAGTGTAACATGCATGCAGCAAGATTGTAAGGGGTCATTTTATCAGGCTGTAATGTTCACCTAATGACTGCCAGATATACTCTGTACATTTGCACATCCATATTTCAGTAGTTTGTATGTTGCTTGTGAAGTGCTATGGGACACTTTGGAAAGGAAGGTGCTTTATATATGTACCTTATCCATTTATTTTCAAAGACTATGAGCACATATCCTAAACTGCACACACAGCTTTCAGTTGTCTTTTCCCTACACGGAAACCATCACCATAAATGCTCCTCTTCTGCAGTAGTTTTCACTATCTGTTCACTAAACTGAGTTACTTCACAAAAGAAATAACATCTGGGCTCAAATTTAGCCAGCATATGCTGGTACGAGACCTCTTCCATACCACCTTCTTGTTGTTCCGCATCTAAATTTTCATTTAAAATAAAAATGAAAGGCTAAATTCACAAAACGGGCTCAAGCACTTAACTACCCCTTTAGGCACCTAAGTCCAACATTTAGGTGCCACTGGCATTCACAAAAGCCCCACTCAGCTGTTACCTAACCTAAAGTCACAGTAAAAATCCCTGCGACATTTCTGCCAGTGGGCATGGGCAAAACCACCAAAATCCTGACATTGCCAAACTGCTCAACATCTAATGCTCATCTAAGCTCAAGCAGGATTCATAAGATAGACGTTCCCCTTCCTGTCTTGGCTGTTGGGCCCAATCCAGTAGGCATGCTCTGAGTGTGCCTAATCCACACCAGACAGTAGGCCAATAGTTAGAGTACTCACCCAAAAGTGTGGAAGACCCAGGTTCAAATCTCTCTTCCACCCAATTCTGAAGAGTGACTTAAACGCAGATCTCCCACCATTCAGCTGCATGCCCTAACCATGGGGCTATGGCATCATTCTCACTCACTGACTGTTCCAATGACTATTGAAGTATGTCATACAGGAGTGACTGAAAGAGACCCATTCAAGAATATCCTCCTAAAGCCCAGAGGTTGAGGGGGGAAGTCCTCACTTAGGAGATAGAAGACTTAGGTTCTAGTCTCTGCTTTTAATCTGGTCAAAGTGGCATTTCAGGATTCCAGCATCCAAGATGAATGCTCCAATCTCTAAGCTAGTCGATATACGCAGGGTAGCAGCAGCTCCTCCTCACTTTTACTTTAGAAAGCACTGACCTAACTTAGGTGCCTAACTCTAGGAGAAGGTTCATGACTAGGCATCCCAAGCAGAGACAGATGCCTCGTTTCCTTTGAAGGGTGGGGTTTAAGCAACACCCCTCCCCTCAGCATTTCCTATTGGCTAGTTTAGGCAGCTCCCCATTCAGCATGCTGGCTTCTGTGAATCCCTGTTTTAGGTACCGACGCATCATGTAGGGAGCTTGGGAGCCTACTCTGAGGTTGTGAATTCCACTAGGCAGCAGGTTGCCTGAAGGTTAGAAGCCTACAACCCCCTTATAAATCTAGCCCTAAAGCCTGGTGTACACTTAAAATTTAGGTTGACATACCCCTGACAGACATAGCTATGTCAAGCTAACCTCCAGTGTAGATGCAGCTATGTCTCTGGAAGAATGCCTCCATTGACCTATCTACTGTCTTTCGGGGAGGCAGTGTTCCTCCATTGATGGAAAAACCCATTCGGTCAGAGTAGGCTGTATCTATACTATGGGGTTATGCCAGCATAACTACCGTGACGTATCTATGCCAGTATAGTCCACATAATGTATGGACTGAGTTGCTAGCTGTTATATGGGTGCTGAGATAGCCTCAAAAACACGACCCTAGTGTAACAAACAGATGGAGTGACATCTGCCTGTGTTTACAGAACCTAAATCTCAGAGGAGAGGCCAGATCTGTTCCATTCATTTCAAAGGGTACTAACTCAAACGTTAATGATAACACTTCAAATTTCTACATTAATTCACTGCTCGGTGCATGTAAGAAAAAAGAGAGAAAATAAATACTACAAAAATCTGCAATCTACTGTGAGTAAAAACCCATGGCACCACCAAAGAGTATTGCCATACTTCTCTACCTCAAATCAAGAAATTCAATAGTACTATCTGGCCTAAGCTACACAGAGGTGCACTGATTTAACTAAAGTTTAGTTTTTAAAGTGATTTTGTTAAACTAGGACAAAAACTTTGTGTCTATATATCATGTTAAGCCTGGTGTATATCATTTAGCTTGCATCAGTAAATTTATAGATGCAAACTAAACAGTTATAACCAATTTGATACAGTTGTTCCCACACAAGGGGTTTGCAGTGATTTAACTAAATTGATTTTGAAACATATTTTAGATAAACCAATGCAGCCTCTGTATAGTCAATGACTATATCAACAAAAATACATAACAATTATGATCTTTACAATATTAGAAAGTATATGCATTTAGAAATGTTTCCAGTTTGTACACCTTTAGTAACTTTTGGCTAATGAATTCTAGGAATTGTGCTATTACATCCAAAGTGAAACTTTAAAGCACACTTTGGGCCTGCCCTTCCACTCCTTAGTCCGGCAAAACTTGCACTGGCAGCAATAAGAAGCTTCTTTGAATAAGGAGTGTGAGACTGACCATTAAGTAATTAAACATATTTATGTTTTTGAATCAATTTTCCATTTTGTGTTTTCCATTCTATTTCTATTCTACATAGTTTTTTATACCATACTCATCAACAAAAAATCTGAGTGCCTTCCAGTAATGCATTAAGCAAAATAACTCCACATATGTCACATGTTGTTCGTTCTCTTATCCTCACCCCAGAGAGAAAAGCATGTGGTGTGGGGACTCTTGTTTTGGTAGGGTGTATTTTTGTTTGCTTGAATATAAACAGTACATGAGTTAAACCTCAAGGTCCAAAACATGAGTCAAGATCATCACAATGTAAAAGTGACCTCTAAGAAATTTAACAAAACATTATCCAAGGTGGTTCTATAATTGATGGAACATTATCAGGATAGCATATTCTTAAGCATCATTTGGAGGAAGAGATGGTGATCTGGAGAGGGACTGGCACATTGTGGAATCTAGACAAAGCCATTTTTATAGACTCATTGTCCTGCTTACTCTGGTTTGGCAGGGCAGCCAGCACATATTTTAAGCTGATGGAACTTTGTTAAATTTCTTTGCAGATCACCATTAATAAACTTAATTTATGGCTTGCAATTAAAGCTGTCTATCTAATGGAAAAGAAATATAATGTTACTAATAAAATAGTTTTTCTTAGAATATCATCTATTATGGAGAAATGGTAGCCTCTCCATAATTAGGGTTTTATAATGGAAGGTGGTTGAAACCCTATTTTAGCCCCCTATAAACTTCACCTTTGAACACTGGTTTGGCCTGAAAATTGTCAGATATCTGTGAAGGCAAAAGAGAACCACATCACAGTGTTTTTTAATTACAGATTATTCAAAAATTACCATAACTTGAAATATTGTCTTTTTTAATGTCTTTGTCTTTATCTAGTTTACTAACACTCCTTCAAACTTTCCATGTGGTTAAAGTTCCTTGAAGACTCAAGTGCCATCTATATATGGAAAAATATTTCAAAACTAAAAAAAATATGGCTTTTCTGGATAGTTTTGGTCCAATCCTGTTCCTACTGAATTCAGTAACAGTTGTAAACCCAGTCCTGTACCTACTAAAAACCTATTTCCTTGTTTTTATGAATTTGAGGTTTCTAAATGATGTTATAGGTAACTATGTTGTTAGGCAGCAATCTTATCTGGGTTTTGAAACAAGTTTTTTGGGAGGAGGTGTTTGTACGAATTACCATTTAAAATACACCTATTACTGAAAATATTATGGATGATATAATTTTCTCCATTGGGGTAAATCATAGAATTAATGTCTGACTTTTCATATCTTCCCAGAGTGGTCCAACATGTTGCTTTCTCTCTTGTTCTTCTGTGAGGACAAGACTTGAATAAATAACGTATTTCTGTGTATTAGGCTATGTCTACACTATGAGCTAAGGCAGGGGTGGACAAACTACGGCCTGTGGGCCGGATCCAGCCCATCAGGGCTTTGGATCCGGCCCATGGGATTGCCACCCCCATGGCCCCACGCTGCTCCCAGAAGCGGCCGGCACCACATCCCTGTGGCCCCTGGGGGAGGGAAGGCAGAGGGAACTGCAGCCAATTGGAGCTTCCTGGGAGGTACCCACAGGTGAGGGCAGCACGCAGAGCCCTCTGCCCTCCCTCTCCCACCCCGGGCTGTAGGGACATGGTGCCGGCCACTTCTGGGAGCAGTGTGGGGCCAGGGCAGGCAGTGAGCCTGCCTTGGCCCTGGTGCGCGCCACTGCCACCCCGGAGCCACTCCAGGTAAGTGGCGCTGGGCCAGAGCCCGCACCCTGAACCCCTCCAGCACCCCACACCCCAACTGCCTGCCCTGAGCCCCTGCCACACCCTGCCTGCACACCAACCCCCTGCCCTGAGCCCCCTTCCTCACCCCGCACCCCTCCTTCACCCCAACCCCCTGCCCTGAGCCCCCTGCTGCACCTTGCACACCGCCTGAACCCCAACCCCCTGTCCTGAGCCCCCTTGTACACTCCGCACCCCTCCTCTGCCCCAACCCCTTGCCCTGAGCCCCTTCCTGCACACCGCACCCCCTCCCACACACCCCATTCCCTCCTGCACCCCAACCCCTTGCCCCAGCCCTAGCCCTACATTCATGGCCCTGCATGCAATTTCCCCACCCAGATGTGGCCCTCGGGCCAAAAAGTTTGCCCACCCCTGAGCTAAGGGCATGATTCCCTTGCTCATGTACCCATACTCACACTAGCTCTCATGGAGCCAGCACAGGTCTAAATCGCAGTGCAGCCGCGGTAGCACAGACACCCACTGCTGCTACCTATGCTGCCGCAGCTGCACTGCGATTTAGGCTCACGTTGGCTCTCACTGAGCTGTGCGCATTTGTGTACACAAGCAGGGGAATCATCTCACCAGCTGCTACTGTAAACGTAGCCATAGTTTGCTCTCTGTATTGACTTTGCTCTTTCTGAGACTTTCTTATCCACACATCTAGAAGCATTTTAGAACTGAGTAAATAGCAGCTTTCCTACTTTAATTTGTACACATATGTATTGTTGCTTGACAATAATGGAAGCTTCCGACCCAATTTGCCACTGAAAGTTACAAGTCTGCCAACATAAATATAGCTCCACCCACTCCTCAACCATTCTTGCACAGTACCTAGATAGTTGCACATTCATGCTGCAAATGACTAGCTTGTATGTGTGCGCTCATTTCCCAGTAATTACATACACACACAGGGCAGCCTGTATATGATCTTGTGAAAGTTAAGCCCACAAACAAAATACTCATTTCCATCAAAGGGAACTCCACTCATACAGATCTAGGACAGGATATGGTCTGGGTTTTAATCTTCATAAATCAAATAATATTTTTAAATGTCATGCAAAGTGTCATATTTAAAATTGATTTCACGTCTATGAAAGTATTTAGTTGTGTTAAATGGTAGTTACTTTAAAAGATGGACATGGCAGGTGAGCAACTCAACATAAGCTTCCAGTACCAGATGCTGTCACAAAAAGGGCCAGTGTGATCCTTTAGTTTATAAACAGGGAAGTAATAAGGAGAGGATAGAGATGATTTCTCCTCTGTACACTGCATTGGCGACACTGGCACCAGAATACCATGCACAGTTCTAGTCTCTACATTTTTAAAGGATGTTGCTTGACAATGGTGCAGAAAAGAGCCTAAAAAATTATTCCAGGGCTGGAGAAAATGCCTTACAGTGAGAGACTTAAAGAACTGCTTAGCTTATCAAAAAGAAGAATGAGAGGTGACTTGAACAGAATGGGATCAAGTGGCAGAAAATACCAGGTACTGAAGGACTCCTTAAACCTAACAAAGAAAGACGTAACAAGAACCAATGGCTGGAAGCTGAAGCCAGACAAATACATATTGTATATAAGGCCCACATTTACCAGTGAGGGTGATTAGCCATTGAAACAGACTACCAACGGAAGCTGTGGATTCTCCATATCTTGATGTCTTCAAATCCAAGCTGGATACCTTTCTGGAAATTATGCTTTAACCCAACTTTAGTCAAATATAAGTTATTGAGCTCAATTGCAGAAGTAACTGGGTGAAATTTAAGGACTTGTTATATGCAGGAGGTCAGACTAGATGATCTAATAGTCCCTTCTGGTCTTAAACTCTATGAATAGGAATCCTATGAAATGTTGGGATAGAAGAAATGATGGTATATAATATTACTCTCTGTTTGCACTTCTAAACATGGTCTTTATGAACTTAGTGTGTGTTATTTTGAAAATGACAAGTTGTAATGAACAAAAAATATTTTTCTTACAACAACAAAATGAGGTTTTCCTGCCATTATACCTTAGAAGTAGTTCAGTAAGAACATCTCCCCTTACTCCATTTGGGACTTCTTTCTCCATATTCATGACACGTTTACTAAAGTGAGATGTTTAAACTGAGACTCTTGGAAAAGGAATAATTGCTTACCTGTAATGCTGTATCCCTGAAGATATCATTTGACTGTATTTCTACTCTTGGGTCTCAGCTTGCCAGCCTGGGACAGGGTAGAATTGTCTCAAGGGCATCTGGGACTCTGAGGCACAGCCTTATTCTAAGATCAAATTCTAGTGCCTCAGTACCTTCAAGAACATTTTGTTTTAGTTCCTTGAGGAGGGGAAAAACAAGGCTCCTCACATTCAAAATATAACAGATACCAAAGGCTATTTATGATAGGAGGAAACTTTCAGGAAAAAATTTAGTAATTGAAAATGTAGGCCTGTCCACATATCTAAGAGGAGGAAGGCATGTGAAGTAGGAATTCAAACAAATGACCTTTCCAGAGAAGCAGAATTGTCAATAAGTAATTATTCTTTCTTTATCACACTGACTTGGTTCCTACTTTTAGAGGCTAAAAACCACAGGACAGTCTCCAAAAAACCCAGTTTTAGAGTAATAGAAGAAACTATACAAAATAGTTTCAGACAGTCTGAGGTCCCTTCCAAACCTGATATTCTATGAAATGATGGAGACTTCCCAAATGTGTCATTCCCTTCCCGCCACCAAAAGCAGGTGCTGGGAGAGCTAGAAGCAGGGCAAGATTAAGGCACAGGCTGGAGCCCTAGCTCCTGGAGATTTGTGATTACAGTACACTTTCAGTGTAAGAAGGTAAGTTTCTACTCCCAGTGATGGGAAGGAAAAGTCTGAAAATATGACATGAGTGTAACTGATTCAGTGATCTCTGCCTGAAACTATAGAGAGCATGAAAAAATAGCTCTGGGATGGGTCCATCTGAATAGGGTGTTAACTCCAAAACCCATTCCTCTGGAGGGCCCTGTCAACATCATCCAGCAAAGGAGTCTCTGTGTGGCAAGAGAAGTGTGCAGTGAGCCCAGCCCCAAGTGCAGTGAGATATCCCAGCAGCTCAAGTGTAAGTTCTGGAGGGTCCCCACCTCTTTTAAAGAGAGGGGGTAAGAGAGCCTTACTTCCTGCTCCTGCTTCTGGGGAGTGAAAGGAGCCCCATGCCACTGTCTGAGCCTTTCTGAGAGGGGTAGTAGGCTCTCTGACACTGCCATGTAAAGTAGGAGGCATGACCCTGCCGAGGTGCAGGCCCACAAGAGAATAGGCCTTGAGAGTCCCATTTGTGGTGTGCTTCGGGACCCAGAATTACCTTAATCCAGCCCTGGTTGGAAGAAATACTGAACAAGCATCAATAGTCAAAGACACCAAAGATAATGAATTAAATGCGTAATCTGACACTTAAAGTCAATGCTCTGGAAGCACAATGTGCTAAGGCCAAACTACTGACAGAACACTGAGACTATCAACCTACTGAGAAGCCAAAGGAATGTCTGAGGGATGTGACGAGGCCAGTGACCAACAAACACCTGCTGAAGTCACTGGGGCATGTGAACCATGCAAGTCAAAAAGATCTCCCTATCTCAAGGAGCTGTCAATAGCCTCAAGATGTCCCCAGCTATGCAGCTAAAAGCTTTGAAGGAAAGCTAGCACCAGCGAATGAGATGGCTAGAGGAGAAATCAAATGGTATAGAAATGGTGTCCAAACCAACGTCAAAGTCTGTAGGGATGGCAGACAACAGGGATCATCTGCAATGACCCCAGCTCTGACAGGGAGCTTGTGAGCTGGCCAAGGCCAGACAGGAACAAAAATGAAATGTCCAGAAGGGCGCTGAGGCACTGTCGGTTGATCTCAAAATGAGGTGAGCCAGCCTGTTCCTCAAAGGGCAAACATTTCTGAGTGTCAGAGGCATTCGGGCATGTACACTAGCAAGCTGAGACCCAGAAGTAGAGCTCCAGTCACTGCAGTATCTTTAGAATACAATCTACATGCTGATAACTCAGTGTATTAACATAAGACACATCCTTAAATAATCCTTAAAGATTAAAACACATCCTTATAGATGAACTGCAAAGGTAAAGTGAAATTGAAGTTAAGGCAAAAAACATGTACTATATGCTCCCACTCACCAGGCTGTGGATGCATTTAAACACAGAAATACTTTTAACTAAGCTTCTTAAATATGACTCTCCCCCTTGAAATCCTTCTGGGGGAGAAGTGCCTCAGAATGCATCACTCTGATAACACAGATACAATTAGCTAAGTGAATTTCAATCTATCTAGTTAGCTAGGTTATTGTCTGGCACTCTGCACTGTAATAGTAGACTTTTGTTATCAATGATGTCACAGGATGTATTATTCTATGACACCTGCAGGGGAAAAAAGGAAGTGCTCAAAGTAATCCAGAGAAAAAAAACTTTTAGACATTCTGCACCTAATACAATAAAATCCTAATCTTTGTTGGGGACCTCTACAGGCTACTGTAATAGAAACAGTAAAATAATATTTTTGCAGTGGATAATAGCAACATGTATTTTAAAATTTACTACAGCAATCAGTAGACTCTTGGTTTAGTATTTCCCAATCATGATCTTTTATTTTATCACTTTGTAATTCCCTAGCCTATTGTTATTTTTAGGCTTCAATTATAGTATTAGGGAGTAAGATTTTTTCCATATAAGAACTAGTGCTGAATGACCAAGAGTTTCATCAACAATGAGAGAACAATTTACAAAAACCATTGTAAATACTTGGATTTCTAACACTACTGTTACTTTAAAGCATTTTTATTTGATTTATAAATATAAAAATCCTGTAAAAATGTAAATAATTACTTTGTGGCTTTGCTATTTGTCAAGGGTTCTGCTTTCTTCTTCACTCCTTGGGACTGTAGCACAGAAGACTTCTGGGCCACAGTTTTCCTTCCTCATTATGTATTTCAGGCCTTTTGAACCCAATACCGAGATGTGCTGTACACCCTGAACTGGAATTTCATGCCAGTTGGTCCATTGCAAAAGGCACTCAGCACCCCTAAGGCCAGTCATTTTTATTCCCGGAGTTTGCAACAGTTTTGATAAATCTAATCTCACTCCATAACTAATCTTGCAGCCCTAATACAGGCACTGGAAGCACTAAAATTTGCCTGAAGTAGGACTACAGGACTGGGCCTTAGTACTTAGAATAAGTACTTTTCCTCAGGAGCCAGATCTCTGTTCCTCGCCTTTCTGTTTGCTTCTTGCAGGAACTCAAAGAACATGAACATACGCTAATTAAGTTCTTCCTCTATATTTCAAAGTACACTATGAAACTAAAATATATAACACGCACTTACCAGACCATTGCAGTTGCTTAAAGCCACTTTAGTTGTGCTATGTTGGTCTTGCAAATATCCTATGTAATGACAGTGGTCTAGCAAATCATGTTTCCATTTAGGTCCATCTTTCCCCCAGTATTCTACTGTAAAATGTTTGGACACCAAATCTGTGTTGAGAATCAAGTTTAAATGAAAGTGCTTGCCATAGGCAGAGAGTTTAAAAAATAATTTAGATGCTTGGTCATAAAGGTCTGTACTCCTCTTCCTTCTCCTCAAGGGTTCATCATCTTTCACAGTATAGCTGAGGAAGGCTCCATTTTGATCAACCCTTACTGGGACTGTTAGTTGGTAATGTTCAAGGTAAGACAGGAATTCCTCTTTGTAATCACCAGGTAAGCCAGTCCAGGAAATGGGCATAAAAGAAAAGAAAATATAACAGGAAACAACAAGTAGTAGTATAAACATAAACCACAGCTGGCTAAATCCCATCACCCTCATGAGTGAAAGTTGATTTCAGGTATTTGCATGGTGAAAAGCTTTGCTAAATAAAATCAAGAAAAATATTCTATTTTTAAAAAGAATCAGCAAAATTCATGCAGGTTCCTGTTAATTTGATCTCACTAGAAATGCAAATATTTCAAATTCACTTTATATTTTTCCTATTTAACCTACTACGTAAACATTTGGGGCTACATTCTACACTGTGAAGAATGTACATCTACCAACGATTTCACTTAAAGACAAAAACTATAAGATCCACCTGCAAAAATAAAAACAGTTGGAATGAAAAAATATATTTGTAAAAACATTTAAATGTATCCTCATTTCACTAAAAAAGCCTACAAATGCAAATATTTCAAGACATGTTTTAGACTTTTATAGTTTCTGCAATTTAAAAAAAATGTTTATGACATTATGGCCCGTCTTTAACATGCTATTGCATTATGATTAAACTTAATTTGCAGGACTTTGTTATAGTTAAAGTTAGAAATAAAAGAAATTAAAACATCAATCTCAAGATACACTTTGACCTAATGGGTTTCTCTGCAAATGAACGTTCATCATAGGTGCTAGAACTAGGGGTGCTGGGGGTGCTTTCGCAGTCCCTGGCTTGAAGTGGTTTCCATCATACACAGGATTTACAGTTTGGTTTAATGGCTCTCAGCACCCGCACTACACAAATTGTTCCAGCACCCCTGACTTTCATGATAATAAATCATGAGAAAACTACATAAGTGTTAATATGATCGCTAGCTATTTATATAACAATGGCTTAGGAAAGCATTACCTGAAATTAGTGCAAAAGGGATATGTCTTTCCAGCTATAAAAGTGGGACCCCTACCTTGAGAATTATATGAAAGCCTGTTGTCACTGTGAAATTCCGATGAAGCCATGACTAGGCTCAAAATCCAGGTCAACGTCTTCCACAAAATTTCCATAATTTAGAAAAACAGAAAGGGTTTCGGTTTTTTTGGAGGGCTACCTATGTGCTATAGAGTTAACTCCACTCCAGAATCGCACCATAACAGGGATATTTATTTTATATTTCTTCCAAAATAATTATTGGATGTTCCACTTTTTGACAGGTACTCTTTTCCAACAACCTGTGCTTTCTTCTATATCTGCAGTCATTTTCTCAGTTCAAAAACAAGTATGTTGTAAAATTCCTTTAGAGATCAATAAGGTGTCAGCCTTGATAGTTATTAAACTTTGTCCATTTCTTTACCTGAAAAAAAGAAAAAAACAGGCATGTCAAAGTAAGGTCTACTTTGAATTGGAAGATCTATACTGCAAAAATGCTATCCAAGTGTCATGAATTACTACAGGGATCAGCAACCTTTGGCATGCGGCCCATCAGGGAAATCCACTGGTGGGCTGGGACGGTTTGTTTACCTGTAGCGTCCGCAGGTTCAGCAGATCGCAGCTCCCACTGGCCGCGGTTCGCCGTTCTAGGCCAATGGGGGCTGTGGGAAGCAGTGCGAGCCGAGGGATGTGCTGGCTGCCGCTTCCTGCAGCCCCTATTGGCCTGGAACAGCAAACTGCGGCCAGTGGGAGCTGCGATCGGCTGAACCTGCGGACGCTGCTTCTGAGCAAACCGTCCCGGCCCGCCAGCAGATTTCTCTAACAGGCCACGTGCCAAAGGTTGCTGATCCCTGAATTACTACGTAGTTGGCAATCAGATTTGAACATTGTTGCTTGTATGGTCTAAGGCCCCAATCCTGCAGAAACGTATACACACACTTTAAGCATGTGTAATTCTTAATTGATTTCAGTGGAACTACTTATCCAATTGAAGTATGTTAGTGTTTATGAGATCAGGGCTTTAACAAACATTTACAAAGCCAATGCTTTAAATATAAATGCTTGGCTCACTGTAGTCAGTGCAATGTTCTGATTGATTTCAATAGTGGATAATTAGACCCAATATGGTGGCAGACAAAGGAAGAACGCAGGAATGCATCGTAATGTTTTCTGACAGAGAAGCGTATAGTTATCTGATCTACAACATGAACGTTATTGTTATTATTATTTATTCAGGGCTCACCCTGCACCCCTTATGCAGGCAAAATTCAGTTTAACTTCAATGGAAGTTTTCCATGTGTTTCTGCTAGAGAATTTAGTTCATCATTTGAAATTATTGTTATTAATTGTAATAATTATTAATTATTATTAATTTTGCAAATATAATAATAATATTAATAATTAATATTAGCAAAGACATTTTGTACAGACAGCTCATCATTTAATGTATTTGTACACACATCAATAATTTTAGTGTGCTGGGAACTGGGTAAATTGTTGATAGCGACACATTACAAACTACCCATTATATTGTTTTGAATAAAATGCAGGTCTCAAAATTGTATACAGTAATCTGTAACACCTGCCTCACACTGGGCTCTGTGGGTCCATCAGTAGTCACAACAAAACACATGAAAAGTTGAAAACATCTTAAATAAAAATACCCAGCACCATATGAGTTAACATCTACAACTGGAAGGAACTTATGTTACCTCAGAATTGTATCAGAACAGAAGGTCTGTTCCTACAGCTTTTACTCACACAAAAAGTCCTATTGAAGTCAATGGAATTACTAGCGTGAGTAAAGGTTACAGAATCAAGATGATAATGTGCAGCACTGTTCAAAGTGTATGTTACAGGTAGCTTACAGCGTCAAGTGGCCTAGTGGTTAGAGCACATGGCTCTCAGCCCCGTTTGGTTGAGGAGACTCAGACTTTAAGGCCGGGGGATGGTAGGGGGACCCAGGCCCTCCCTCTCCACTGGGTCCCAGTCCAGGGCCCTGTGAAAATCAGCTCCTTAATGGGACAAGGCCTTCCCAGCAGGGAGTTAAAATCCGCTGCCCTGGGTTACTTCCTACCAGTCTGTCGGTTTGGCCATGGCCCCACTAGTCCAATATGCTGAGCACCTTGCTTCCTGTAGGGTCCCCTCTTGGGTCTTGGGCAGCACCTTGCCGCAGTCCCAGGCTCCTTTGGGCAGGGCAGCCGGAAGTTGGTGAGGACGAGCCCCACAATGTCACTGGGGTTTGCTCACTTAGTTACCTCAGGTGCCGGAGGGTCCTAAGTCTTCCTCGCAATCTCCCTTGGCTGGGGAGATGGTGTTTACTGCCTGGGGCTTCCTTGGCTAGCAGGCTAGTGCTCCTTCCCCTCAGGTAGGGAGGCTGCTGGCTCCTGCCTCTTTGCCGAGCTGAGCCCTAAACTGAGCCAGGCTCTCTCCTTTTTCCTCCCCCTCAAGGCCTGGCATAGGCTGCAGGTATAATGGGGCAGAGCTAGTTGGGCCCAAAGGCTCTCTTTAACCCCTGCCGTGCTGGTTGGCAGTTTCTCTGCTTCATCACCGTGTACAACAAATTTCTCAATAAACTCAACATCTAGTTGGGTCAATTTATATATTAGCGCTGTAGTGAAGACTAGCCATGTTCTGTAACCAGTGTTTAAAATGTAGTTAATTGTTGCTACATATTATACACATTATATTGTTATTTTAGCTTTCTTCTCAAAATAGCATATAGTATTTAATTATGATATGATGAGGAAATAACACTGAGACTAAAGGATACTTTTCAAGTAAATGGCAATTCTAAACTAGTAAGGATTTTATCAGGGAGAGCGAGGGGATTTAGTGTTGTAACTTATAGATTTTAAGCCCCAAAAGGACCATAATGAGCATCTAATCTGACTGCCTGTATAACACTGGCCTTAGAATTCATTTAGAAACATGTAATTTACTAATACCACTTGGTTAAACTACAGTTTATGTTTTAGATAGATAGTTAATCTTGATTTGAAGATTTCAAGAGATGATAAATCTCTTCTTAGATAAAGTGCTCCAATGGTTAATTACCCTCAATATTTAAAAGTGTGCCTTACTTCCAGTTTGGATTTGTCTAGCTTCAATATCCAGCCACTGGATTATGCTCTGTCTTTGTCTGTTATTAAAGAGCCCTCTAACTATCAGAAATCTTCTCCAATCCAGGTACTGACAGACTCTAATCTTCTTTTTGATAAACTATGGCTCCATCAGGAGTTCTTTAAAGACCCGAAAATCAAGAAGGAATCCTAAAAAAGTAGAAACAAATGGACAAACTGCTAAGTAGGGAATAAAATAATAGCACAAGTAAGTAGGGGCAAAATCAGAAAGGCTAAGCCACAAAATGAGTTACACCTAACAAGGGACATAAAAGGTAATAAAAACAAGCTCATTAAATACACAGAGAGCAAGAGAAAGATGAAGGAAAGTGTAGGTCCTCTACTTAGCAGAGAAGGAGTGCTAATAACTGATTACATCAAGAAGGCTGAGATGTTTAATGCCTATTTTGCTTCAGTTTTCACTAAAAAGGTTAATGGTGACACAATTAATATTAACAAAAAGGAAGGAACACAAGCAAAAGAGAGAAAGAACACATTAAAGAATATTTAGACAAGTCAGATGCATTCAAGTTGTCAAGGTTTGATTAAATTCATCCTAGGGTAGTTGGGGAACTAGCTGAAGCAATCACGGAACCATTAGCAATTATCTTCAAGAACTCATAAAGGACAAGTGAGGTCCCAAAAGGCTGAAGAAGGGCAAATGTCATACAGATCTTTAAAAAGGAGAATGAAGAGGACCCAGGGAACCTACCTTTAATACCTGGAACAAATTATTAAATAATTTGTAAGCACATAGAGAATAATAGGGTTATAGCACTAGCCACCACAGATTTGTCATGAACAAATCATGTCAAACCAACCTAATTTCCTTCTTTGATGTGGTTACTGGCCTAGTGGATGGGGGAAAGCTGTAGACATGATATATCTTGATTTTATAAGTCTTTTAATACAGGCCCAGATGAGATTCTCATAAGCAAACTAGGAAAATATGGTGTGAATTAAATTTCTATAAGGTGGGTGCACAGCTGATTGAAAGACCATACTCAAAGAGTAGTTATCAATGGTTCTCTGTCAAACTGGGAGGGTGAATCTACTGCAGTCCTGCAGGGGTCAGTCCTGCATCAGGTACTATTCAAAATTTCATTGATGACTTGGATAATGGAATAGAGAGTTTGCTTATAAAATCTGTGGATGACACCAAGCTGGGAAGGGTTGCAAGAACTTTGGAGGATAGGATAAGAATTCAAAATGATCTTGACAAATTGGAGAATTGGTATGAAATCAACCAGATGAAATTCATGAAGACAAGTTCAAAATACTACATGTAGGAAGGAAAAATCAAATGCACAACTAGAAAATGGGGAATTACTGGCTAGGTGATAGTACTGCTGAAAAGGATCTGGGGGTTACAGTGGATCACAAATTGAATATGATTCAACAATGTGATGCAGCTGTGAAAAAGGCTAATATTATTTTGGAGTCTATTAACAGGAGTGTCATATGGGCAGTAATTGTCCCACTCTACTCACCACTGGTGAAGCCTCAGCTGGAGTACCTGACCTATCAGAAAAGGTTAAAAAAAACGTAGGCATGTTTAGTCTTGAGAAATGAAGATTGAGGGATGACCTGATAACAGTCTTCAAACATGTTAAGGCAATAGAGGACATTGATTAATTGTTCTCCATGTCCACTGAAGGTGGGACAATATATAATGGGCTTAGTCTGAAGCAAGGGAGATTTAGGTTACATATTAGGGAAAATTTTCTAACTATAGGAGTAGTAAAGTTCTTGAATAGTCTTCCAAGGAAGGCTGTGGAATCCCCATCATTGGAGGTTTTAACCAAATTGGACAAATACTTGTTAGGGATGGTCTAGGTGTACGTAGTCTTGCCTCTGTGCAGGGGGCTGGACTTGATGACCTCTAAAGATAGACCTACGTGCCTACAATTCCACTGAGCTTCTTTCAGAGCAGCAGCCATGTTAGTCTGTATTCGCAAAAAGAAAAGGAGTACTAGTGGCACCTTAGAGACTAGCCAATTTATTTGAGCATAAGCTTTCGTGAGCTACATGCATCCGATGAAGTGAGCCGTAGCTCACGAAAGCTTATGCTCAAATAAATTGATTAGTCTCTAAAGTGCCACTAGTACTCCTTTTCTTTTTACTGAGCTTCTTAAATCTCTCACTGTCAGGCAGGTTTTTTCATGCCTCTAATAATTCTAGTAGCTCTTTTCTGAACCCTTTCCAGTTTGTCAACATCTTTTTTAAAGTGTGGATAACCAAAACTGGACACTGTATTCCAGTAATGGTCTTGTGAATGCTGTATACAGAATTAATGTCACCTCCCAACTCCTATTTGATATTCCCCGGGCCCTCTTTATACGAGCAAGGATCACATCAGTCCTCTTAGCCACAGCATCACAGTAGGGAGCTCATATTCTGCCTGTGCGTATCATGTATTGTCCTAACAACACAGTCTCCCTCAACTGTAGAGCCAAAGGGGACTAGATGGCTCAGAATACTACTAGTAAGATATGGTACCTTTTACCTCTAGGTCACTGGTTCAAATTAACATTGGTCAGTAGTGGCCAAAAAATATTATTATTTAATGTCTTTTCAGTGGCCTGCATGAAATGGGTTGGTCTCAGTCTAAGGGCTTGTCTACATGGCAAGTTACTCTGCTGCAAGTCAAGGTGTGAATCTACAGTGTGCCAGCTTGCAATGCAGTAACATCCTATGTGGACATTGCTACAGTGCAGTGAAAGTCCTGAATAGCCCCCTTACTATACTTTAGGGGGCAACTGTTCACACAACAAGATCCCCAGGAGAGTTAGTACAAGTTTCACCGACTTTTGAGTCTGTTTTCCGGCAGCATTGCAGCTGGTGTAAGTACTATCTGAACAGGCCACAGGTGTTTTTACTACTGCCCCAAGCCTTAAGACTGAGAATGGACATGGAGGCTGTACCACACTCTCTACTCTAGACTGGTCCTCCCAATACAAAGCTGTACAAGCTTGTACAAGCTTCCACTGGCTATAGCATACCTGTTCTGTGAATAAATTGAGGATTTCAGTCTCCACTGCTGTCAAGCTGACACCTTTTGTCAACCCTACATGTTCATTAGTAAGTAAATTGTATAGGGAATGAACTATATGCATATCCAAGGTAATCGTTTGTGATTTCGTTTTCTTAACATTTATCTAAATGCAACAGTTACCACATATATGAAAACGGCATCGGTTAGTCTCTAAGCTGCCACAAGTACTCCTTTTCTTTTTGCAAATACAGACTAACACAGATGTTACTCTGAAACCATGCTAGAGTGGTGAAGGAAAAGATGCAAGAAGTACTTCGAAATCTGAGATAGAGCTGGTAAAACCTGTGCACACAGCAGGGAGCTCTGTGGGCTCAGGGGTGATCGGTTTAGCAGCCTTCCACCGCTTCCAAACTTCCATTTCTTCTTCCTTGCTATGCTATTGTTCAAATGCAATAACTGTGAGTGGCCATAACACCAGATAGCTACAATGACACTCACATGGGTTTCCTTTTGCATTCAGTGAGGGCTAGTTTGGTGAGAGGGAGCCACACGTGGTACTACTTGTCCCGCTGCAGGCTCACTGTGGTCCAGGGAGCTTTGGGTTAGACTTCCTAGGGCCAACCATCCTGTACTTTCAGCGGGGGTGTAGGTGAACTCAGGGACTCCCTCCCGCGACCCAATAAGAAGGCACACGTCTCTTGAGACAGGTAGAGCCCCCGCCCATGCACTTCCTCCTCCCCTCAGCCTCTGCAACTGGCAACAGTAGGGAGCTGCCTCCGCTCAGTCCCCACTGGGACTTCAAGCTCAAGCTGATCGTTCTCCCACAGCAGCTCGTTCCCTGCTTCATCCTACACAGCATCTCCCGGCTACTCTGTCCTCGGACTGTATGAGGTCTTGCGGCAACACCTGAGGTCCACTAATAACCTCTTGTTAAACGAAATCAGGCTATGTCAGTAAACAAACCACAGGTTTCGCGGTGGAGGAGGCGGGAGAGGGAGAATAAGGCAGTATCAGTAAAGATCCCCACGTAGAAGAAATTGAGGGAAATGACATATTTGGAAGTTATGCCTACAGCTAAAAATATCCTACAGTTATTGCTGATCACAAAGATAAACCACATTTCGGCTCCTCAGAAGTCACATCTCTCTCTTCATGAGCAATCTTCCGGTTAGACACACATGGTGATTGGTCGCCAGCTTTAGGTGAGAAGCAAACATTGTTTGGTCTAAGGTCGTGTTCTGTATTGATCAAGGTGCAACCCCTCCCCCTGCCTTCTGCTCACTCCCGTTCTGCTGCTTCTCACACGCAAGTCACAGAGACGGGGAAGACTTGGGACAGAGCCGTGTCTTGAAAGGACAGGAGCAGTCAGTGATCACTGGTAGTACTAGTGGTTGCTAAGGAAATGCAGCGGGAGGGGCAAAAGAGGACAAGGAGGGGTTGGGAATAAAACAAAAACAAATTCAATTACAGGTATTGGGCTAGCCATGAAAAGCATTGCCCTGCTTCAAAAGCCTGAGGATTAGGGACTTGCCCCTGGGAGTTATACAGACTTAAATACAAACCCACAGACCTCGTTTTAGAGGACTTGCTGAAAAGAAATGTGGGGGGGGGGGAGGAGAAAATGCAAGAAAAGTAAACACAAAGGGAACGAGGGGGCTTTGCGACCCATTTATTAATCAAAAACCAAAGCATGAACAACCAAAGTGCTGTTGTGTATGTTGTAATGTAAACCACCAGATCAGCGACCACCTTGGGGGAGAAACAAAACTGCATCTATCTGAACTGCATTTTCCTCCTAGTCTGCCCCACTCATCCCCTCAAGTCATGCCAAACTTTCTAGGGGGATCAGCTGTCAGTTTTATGTCTAAAAACCAAGACTAGCAACTATAAATATTCTTAAAAATAACCTCACATGAAATATCAGCAGGAAAGAAAATTAGAGATAATCAGACACACACACACCCTTAAAATTATAAAGAAGAACAATCCTCTTCTCCAGAAAGACTGAAGGGAAGAGTCTAGCTGCTCTGGTGGAGTTGATCCTAAAGTTAACATTCAGCAGCCCATTTCCAGACAGCAGCGCTAAATCTATTTGGATAAAACGCGTGTGACCCAGACACTTGGCATGTGGCCCAAATGCGTTGCACCGGCAGCCCAAATAAAAACAAGAGTCTGAGACGCTCGCTCTCTGTGTGTGCGTTTCTCTTTTCCCTCTTGTACCATTAAAGAAATTAGCAAATACAAGAACTATACACACATCACCAGGAAACGGGATTTCAATTATTCCCCCTCCAAAAAAAAAAAATCATCCTTTGAACTGTGTGCCATGCAATATGTATACAGCCACACACCGATAAATAAGGCTCCGTGGGGTTAAGAGTCTAGCAAATCCCAAATGGCTCGAAGTAAATCAAAAACACACGCTTCCATCTCGCTGATTAGCCTATTAAGAGCTTAACATCTCCTAGAGCATCAGGCTGCAGCTATCACATTAATGCGGACCCCTTTGAGCCCAGACACAAAATATGCACTTGTCTGACCGCTTAAGTAGACACTGACATGACACGACAAAATACTGGAGGATTTTTTTAATCGAATCTTTTAAAAGGTTTTGCCTATTTTCCACCAATTATTTAGTCTAAACCTGAAAAGGTTTTCTACACAATACCACACTATTCTTTGGAATAGAAAATATCTTCCCCCTCTCGTAATCCTCAGTCTCAAAGGTTTTTCTCTCTGAAATTATTCCAAATCCACCTCGCTTAGTGCCGTAGAACCTCCCCCATCCCCCAAAAGATCTACATGCATCATTATTCAGCAGACAAGAAAAGCACAAAGAGACGTTTCATTGAACAGCATGAAGTCTTTTCTTACCGTTTTCATCTTCAATTTCTGATATAAAGTAAATTTCAAACACTAGAGATAGCACTGTACGAGTCCCGTATTCCTCTCTGCTTTCCCCCTTTTTCAAGCCACACCAGTTATATTCTCCAACAAAGTGAAATCCTCCAGTCTTCCTAAAAGGGATTTTCAGAGAGCGGACTGACTTGGCAGAAAAAGGGATGCCATCAATTCACCCAATCTATCACCCTGCACATTTTGTCTTTCCAACCGAAAAAGTAAAAAAAAAAAAAAAGGGGGGGGGGGGGGAGGAAGGAAAAAAGACTTATTTTGGGGTGGGGAGGAGTACCCTCTTCTTGGCCAGCTTCTTCTGGGCAAAGTACCATGTGAATCTCATCAGAGCTGGAGGGTGAGAGAGAGGAAGGGAGATAGAGAAAGCAGGCAGGGAGGACTCAAGAAAGTTTTGTTGAAGTAGCCCTAGATCTCTTCTCACTGCCGGCCTGCAGCCAAGTTTAGAGCTCCAGCAGCCGAGGGAAGTTTTGGCAGCTTTGCCTGGGAGGCTGAGCGCACACTGACGTCAGTCTGCAGATGTGCCTCTGGCTCCCCGGGCGCTGCTGCGCATGTCGGGCCCATCACGTGGAGGGGGAGGGGGATGCAGAGGTACAATCAGGGTAACCAAAAAGGGGAAAAGAAAAAAAAAGCGGACAGAGAAAAGTCCTTCACGAGGTACAATGTAAACTTTTCCTCTCCGTGAATGGGCGAGAACCTGGCCCTCCAGCCCTCCCCGTGCCTCATGGCACCTCACAGACCGCTCCAGGCTGGGGGGTTGTGGCCTGGGCTGCAGGGGGGGGGCAGGACTATGAGTTAATGTCACTGGCAAGCCCCCCGGGCTGCAGTGTCCTAGTGTGAGCGCAAAACCAGCGAAAATACTGCAAGCTGTACGACACCGCAGCCCAATGAATGGGGCTGGGGGAGGGGGGAGGCAGGAGGCGTGTAAGTGAGGGTGCAGAGCGCTGGTTTGAGTCTTCCAGGTCACACTTTGGAAAGGGCTCTTGTTAAAGAGTGGCTTCCCAGTAAACAGACATTAAGAGCCTTATAAAAAGCCTTTTGATCTGATCACATACTATGTACAAACAGGTCCTTATCTGTGGCTCTGTAAGGGTTGTGTAATAGCTCTGACACGAGATATATATATATTGGTGCGTGTGTTTAATATAGGGACACAGAGTACATATTATACAACACCGATCGTCTTCACTAGTAAGAACGACCACGAAAGAGGAAACTGGATGACCTAGAGCAGGCTGAAGATTTATCACTCAAAACGGCTCATTTGCTGTCTGTTCACTGACCCTGGGCTCTGTGAAAGGTTTTACAAAAAGTTGCATTATTAGCGACCCGTTGGTACTTGACAGGGTGGGTATTTTTTTAAAACAAGTTCATTGCATGAAATATCAGTGACTTCAGCAATGAAAAAGAAACGACAAAAAAACAAACCTTTGGCCCGCACGCACCACATGCGTTCAGCCCTGACTTTACAGATCAAATAATACAACAAGTACCACAAACACTTTCACTTTCATTTGCAATGAGAAAACAGCTGGCACCCGTCCGGGGGGAGAGGGGGGAAGCGCAAATATGTTTTCCACGTAGTTGGATCGTAAACAAAATCTGACATACAAATCGGAAACAGGAAATAGGTGAAAATAGTATAGGACAATGTTGCCTTTGAGCAGTGTGCTCTGCTGAATCATTTATGTCCAGCCAGGCTAATGATGAGTTTGGGTTTTTTGGGGGGCGAGAGGATAGAATTGGCGCCTTGGAATTCCAGCTCCCATCACCGCCTAGTCAATTTCCGATAGCCAAAAGAAGAGAGATCAAAAATCCTTCCAGAATCTAGGCTCTAAGGTTTCAAGCTTCTGCTAACATTATTTCCCATCTGATGAGATTTGTTTTCATCCTACGCCGGAGGTAGTAGGTGTAATTCTTCTGGTGAATCCATGAATAGTTGGCTGAAGTATGAAATTATTCACACTGGAAAGGTCCAAGAACACAGTTATTCCGATTCTTCTTCGAGTGCTGAAAGGGAAAAGCATCTGTCTGCAGAGTCAATAGTCCTCATCGTGACCTTAATCAGGGTTTGGCTATGTGCCATTTAAAATGTAGAAATAGGGTCCTGTGGCTGGCATTGACAGTTTCCAATAAACACACTCCATATGGCGCAGCACGTTTTATTTTTTAAGATAAAGAGCCATTATAGTGAAATTGGATTTCTACACCTAATTATATTAAACTGCTTTTAACAGTAGCTCTAACGAGTAACACACAAACCTGGGGGAAATAGTTGGCATTTGTCGTACTGAAATACCACCTGAATGGCCGTTGGTGAGATCCTGTTGTAGTCTTTAACCAAAATAATGTGACAGCGTCTCTGTACTACTAATAAGAGTGTAACTGCACGCCTTAGCTGAACTGTGAAAAAGTGCCTCTAAGAAATACCAGTATTCAAAAGAAGTGTTTTGTTCTCCAACTATGTGGTAAAGCTTGTTGCCCTTCATATAATTGCTTATTCAAAGAGCGCCATCCTGCGTCTGAAAGCAGTAAAGGGAAGATTAAAGTGGATGGACTTTAGGAGACAGAAATTTACTCCTGCGTGCATTCTATGTATGTATGTTCTTTATGCTTTGCGTGTGTTGTTCTGTGGGATTTGTGCCTCTCTCTGTGTTATTTTCCAATAGGTATCCAGTTTTCCAGGGTGTGCCTGGTGCTTCAGTGCTGTTCATGCCTGTGTGGCTTCTGTTTCTCTGTGGTGTGCATGCAACAGCTATGTAATAAAAGATATGGATAAACATTATTTTTTTTTCAGTTAATGTATGTAGTGTTTATATAATAGATTATTTCAAAACTTCAGCTGCAGCAAATTATTTATCATGTGATCACATTCACTTGTCACACAAGAACCATTCAAAAAGCAAAAGAAGGTGGTGAGTAGAGCTGGTGGAATAATGGTTTGGTTTTTTTTAGTTTATTGGCATTTCTGAAAGGAAAAAAAGTTTCATTTTGGGTTGAATCAATAAGTTTTGGCTCATTCATAGTGGGTTACTCAAAGTAGCAATTCATAATGACAATGAATAGTCATGGGACCAAGAAATGAAAATCAGAATGACTGTATAAGCCTGGTGGTTAGGGCACTCACCTGCCATGTAGGGGACCCAAATTAAAGACCCTCCACCCCTGACTATTTAATTATACAAAATAGAAGTGCTTCAACAGGAAAAACTGAGGGACTGCAATACTAGTATATCCCATAGTTCTCCAGTGATTAGGCCAATCTCCTACAACCTGAGAGATCTGAGGTCATGTTCTTTCTCCTCATGAGGCAGAGAAGAAAACTGAAGCATAGTCTCCCAGATTGCAGGAGAGCAAACACCCTAATCACTAGGCTAAAGACGATAATGGAGATCTGCTTCCTTCCCCCTACGTTTTGTGAATCTTATCCTTCTGCAAAAATGTCTAGAAACTAAAAAACGTTGCATGGAAACATTTTGTGTCAATATTACTGAAACATTGAGTTTTTTGGTTTGGTCAAAACTATTTGGCAAAGTCAACAAAAACTCATGAATAATTTCAAGTCAACTGAAACTGCATTTTAAAAAAAACTTCCCAACTTTAGTGGAGAGTACCACTCTACTTTGCTACTGCACATATCTTAGTGGACTATTCTTTATCACCTTTCCTTCAGGCAACCGTATGGAGAATGGGGGAGGTACTGGCTGTTACTTTGTTCTCCACTTCTGAAAAAATCAGATTGTAAGGAAAGGCAGCTAGTTTTCTTCCCACCTTCCCGAGCCAGGGGCAATGTGAGGGGAGGATGCTGGTGTCCTGTGCTCCACCGAGTGAAGGTAGTAGCATTGTAAAGAAAGCTGTTGGGTAGATTGCTGCTCCCACTCCACTGCATAAAATGGATATTTTCAAAGTAAACCTTGCTTCAAATTTAATTCAGCTAAACTAAAATTAACAATATGTTTATTTAATGTTTGTCTATTTTTTGTTTCAACAGCCAGTATCTGAATAATTATCATATGGAATTTTTGAGAGCTAGTTTGTTTTTTTTAAAAAAGGAACCACACAGCAAACACTATGCAGAGTCACAACATAGAAGAGGCTTTGCTAAGTGTGACAGGCGCTGTTGTATTATCACATGGCAAAGACAATAATTCCATTTTGGGGTTCTGGTGACATAAATAAACCACTTGAGTAATTATGTCACCAGAAGCCCTGGTTGGGATTACAGATTTATTGAGCATAGTGTACATTACTCTACATGTTAACTTATTTGCCAGTCTTTTCTACTCATGAGAGTGATTTGCTGAAGCATTAAGCACCCCTGACTTCACTTTAGGCCTTTAAATCCTCTAGCCTGTCACCCTCGAGCCTGCCAGTCACTGACTGCTATAGATTGCCAGAAAGACTTTTGTGATTAAATAAACATTTGTTTTAAACTTTATGTAAACAATGTTTTATATTTAAAGGTATTTTTGAGCCCAATCCTGGAAATGTTGTCATTAACTTTAGAGAGACCAGAAGAGAAATCTTTAAGTCTTTGGTGCACTGTGCATTTTTAGTAAAATGAGCTTCTTGTTTCCCACACATTTAGATATGTATGCTTGCATGTATGCTTTTTCCAAGATAATTTTATTTCCTCTCCTTTTGGAGACGTGAGGATGATCACCCAAAATACCTAGAAAAAATTCCAACAATATATAGTGAAAGAATAATACTTTTTAATATTTAAATTTTAGCAATCTGCTGTCACCTAAAGGACTTTTTTATAGCTTCATACTGAAGACAACTAACATACAAATTATTATTAATTCATTATTGTAGCACTTAAGAGCCCTAGTTATGGACAAGGACTCCATTGTGCTAAGCTTTGTACAAACACAGAATAAAAGGTCTGTCTCTGACCCAACTTAACATGGTATAATTCAATTGACTTTCACTTCTGTCCTTTATATTTCAGAACTTTCCTTGGCATATTTGCTTAATATCAAAGAAATCTGTGAATGTCTGTTAAAGGCAGTCGAAGAAAAAATACTAACAAATACTGTTCAAAGATATTCATAAGACACCCAGATATTATGGTGATGGGCACATAAAAATGATATATACTGTGGATTTTGCAGTACTATTCTGAGATACTGAGTACTACAGAATTTAGGATTAAATGTTTTACCATTTTATTCCATGATGTGTAGACAGTTTGTACTGGATATGATCACTTTAGGTCAAAATCATTCTCTGAGTAGTAAACTCCATGTAAGGGGCTAGAAACTCTGCCTTACACATTCTTCTGTCAAAAGGCAGGATTTGCCCATTTGGGAAAACAGGTGGTTTGGCTTCCAGGCCCCATGAATCTCAGGAGATGTGCCGGAGGTCAGGTCTGTTTTCACATCTTCCCAGTCAATCTGCTCCTTACACATAGATCCCAAATTCTGTGGAGAAGCTTCTTCAGGGTAGGGCAGCTTGCTATTTCAGCATTCCCTCCCTCTACGGAGGATGGACCTCACATGTACATCCCCATTGTATTGTATTTACTTCCCCATGCCATTTTAAATCTGACCATACTATCACAAGCATGATGAGCTATGATGATACTAGGGTTATTTACACTAGTATTACTATTAATGTCTTGTAATATTTTTTATTAGTGACTCTCACTGAATCTCTTAATGTGCAATATAGACTAAACCATATGTTTTACTGCTTGTTAAAAGATTCAGTTTGGTCATATATGTGATGTTGCACTCCATATGTTTATGGAAATATGCTTATGAGTGTGAATATAATGTACCTGGAATATGCTTTATGCAAAAGGTCTCTTGTAAGATATTGTTACAAAGCTTATATTCTGAATGTATTCATCCTATTTGTATGTATGCATCATTCTTGTGTCTAAAACTAGAAATATGAAGTATTACTCTGAGGTCCTATTGTAAGTATGCAAAGTGTAGGACATTAATAATGGCTTGGAATCTCGATGGCTCCCATTAACCAGGACAATTGGTTGTAAATGGCTCTGTTTACTCACAAACCTTCCTGGGTACATGTAGGCCAACCCTGAAAGAATGGAGAATAAGGTCTTACAGTGACATGAGATCATGTCACCTGGTACTAGAATCCATCTTAAACTGGTGCTTTTCCATTTAGAAGGAAGGGTGGGAACCCAGAGAGAGACAAAGGATTCCCGCTTTGTGCTAAAGCTATAAAAGGGTGGAACAAAACAAAGGGGGCTGCAGTCATGAGAAATCTCCTAGTTACCACCTAATCTGGAACAAGGACTGTACCAGGGGAAAGGATTGGGCCCAAACTAGGAAGGAGTCTAGTCTGTGAAAGAAGCTTATTGGAACATCTCTGAGAGTGAGATTTACCTGTATTCAGTTTCTTAAATGTATTAGGCTTAGACTTGCATGTTTTGTTTTATTTTGCTTAGTAACTTACTTTGTTCTGTCTGTTACTACTTGAAACCTACTTTTTATTCTTCACACAATCACTTTTGTTTATTATTAAACCCAGAGTAAGTGATTAATACCTGGGGGAGCAAACAGCTGTGCATATCTCTCTCAGTGTTATAGAAAGTGGACAGTTTATGAGTTTACCCTGTATAAGCTTTATACAGAGTAAAAACAGATTTATTTGGGGTTTGGATCCCACTGGAAGATGCGTGTCTGGGTGCTGGAGACAGGAATACCTGCTGAGTGGTTTTCAGTTAAAGCCTACAGCGTTGGGGATGCGGTTCAGACCCTGGGTCTGCGTTGCAGCAGGCTCGAGTGCCTGGCTCAACAAGACAGGGTTCTGGAGTTCCAAGATGACAGGGAAAATGGGCTCAGAGGTAGTTTCCGCATGTCAGGTGACAGTCCCAAGGGGGTCTCTGTGACTGAACCCGTCACAATATATCTGAAAAAATAATACATAAAAAGCATTCTCAGGATTATGTCCACATTGTAGTTTCCAGCAGAACCGCTGCTATGCACAAGAATGCCTTTCTTTAAACACAGCCTTGGAAATTTGCATCCTTTTCTCAGGACTAGTTCCCTTTTCAAAACACTTGTGTAATGCTGATTTTGGCATGACATGGCCATCCAAGCCTTCTGCTTCTATGAGGTGGCGTAACAGAGTATGACTAGCGCAATGGCCACGGCAGTCAGTCTTGGAAATGAAATTGGGAGTCTCATTGTGTGTGTGGCCAGTACATCCCCCATCATCATAGTGTGGGACAGGTTCTTCCCTAGTGGAGTAACAGTCAGCCAGGCAGGGAGAAAATTAGATGGAACATGTGGTAATTTGATTTGTAGAAAACAAGCACTCACTCAAAAAATGGAAAGAAAGGACTTTTCACAGAACTGTAGTGGAAGGGACCTCGAGAGGTCATTTAGACCAGTCTCCTGCACTGAAGGCAGGACAAAGTAATGTCTAGACCATCCCTGACAGGTGTTTGTCTAACCCAATCTTAAAAAATCTCCAAAGACGGAGGTTTCACAACCTCCCTGGGTAATTTATTCCAGTGCTTAACCACCCTGACAGTTAGGAAGTTTTTCTTAATGTCCAACCTAAACTGCCCTTGCTGAAATTTAAGCCTATTGCTTCTTGTCCGTTCCTCAGAGGTTAAGGAGATTAATTTTTCTCGTTCTCTTTTTAACAACCTTTTACGTACTTGAAAACTGTTATGTCCCCTCTCAGTCTTGTCTCCTCCAGACTAAACAAACCCAGTTTTTTCAATCTTCCCTTATAGGTCATGTTTTCTAGACCTTTAATCATTTTTGTTGCTCTTCTCTAGACTTTCTCCAATTTGTCCATATCTTTCCTGAAATATGGTGCCCAGAACTGGACGCAATACTCCAGTTGAGGCCTAATCAGCGCAGAATAGGGCAGAAGAATTACATCTCATGTCTTGCTCACAACATTCCTACTAATACATCCCAGCATGACGTTTGCTTTTTATTTTATTTTTTTGCAAGAGTGTTCCACTGTTGACTCTCATTTTGCTTGTGATCATAGAATATCAGGGTTGGAAGGGACCTTAGGAAGTCATCTAGTCCAACCCCCTGCTCAAAGCAGGGCCAATCCCCAACTAAATCATCCCAGGCAGGGCTTTGTCGGGCCTGACCTTAGAAACTTCTAAGGAAGGAGATTCCACCACCTCCCTAGGTAACCCATTCTAGTGCTTCACCACCCTCCTAGTGAAAAAGTTTTTCCTAATATCTAACCTAAACCTCCCCCACTGCAACTTGAGACCACTACTCCTTGTTCTGTCATCTGCTACCACTGAGAACAGTCTAGAGCCATCCTCTTTGGAACCCCCTTTCAGGTAGTTGAAAGCAACTATCAAATCCCCCCTCATTCTTGTCTTCCGCAGACTAAACAATCCCAGTTCCCGCAGCCTCTCCTCATAAGTCATGTGTTCCAGTCCCCTAATCATTTTTGTTACCCTCCTCTGGACTCTTTCCAATTTTTCCACATCTTTCTTGAACAATCACGTCCCTCGATCTGCTGGCAATGCCCCTACTTATACATCCCAAAATGCAATTGGCCTTCTTGGCAACAAGGGCACACTGTTGACTCATATCCAACTTCTCGTCCACTGTAACCCCTAGGTCCTTTTCTGCAGAACTGCTGCCGAGCCATTCGGTCCCTAGTCTGTAGCAGTGCATTGGATTCTTCCGTCCTAAGTGCAGTTGTCCTTGTTGAACCTCATCCTTCTGAACCTTTCTTTTGGCCCAATCCTCTAAGTTGTCTAGGGCCCTCTGTATCCTATCCCTACCCTCCAGTGTATCTACCACTCCTCCCAGTTTAGTGTCATCTGCAAACTTGCTGAGGGTGCAATCCACCCCATCCTCCAGATCATTTATGAAGATATTGAACAAAACCGGCCCCAGGACCAAGCCCTGGGGCACTCCACTTGACACCAGCTGCCAACTAGACATGGAGCCATTGATCACTACCCGTTAAGCCCAACAATCTAGCCAGCTTTCTATCCACCTTATAGTCCATTCATCCAGCCCATACTTTAACTTGCTGGCTATTCATTTAATTCCAATCAAATCACCTATATTTCTAATAGTTGTAGCCTGGCACTTCAGAGCTTTCATCCTACAATCAAAACTAACAAGTGACTTGTTAACTTTTGCATGTCCATGGAGAATGTTTACATAGTTTGCACATGTATCTATATACCCTAGCCCCAAGCAATGCTGCCCACCAAATTTTTCCACAGGGAAGTTTTGTAGAATTTGTCTCAAATATGCTTTTCATGGCTCTTACAGAAGACTGCTAAACAACTTATTCTGGAAATGGGAAAACAACAAAACAGGAATACATGTAGTGTGAGCCAAAAATGGCTCTCCATCACATGAATAGGCTCATTGGGCCAAACACATCCTTGATGCAAATCCATTGACTTGGAAAACTGAAAATAGACAAAGTAATAAAACCGGCTCCCCACCTTCTGCACAAAATAATTTCCTAGCCTACGTCCCTCTTTCTTGCCCCACTAATGTCATGAAGAGATGGAGTAACTCTCTAAGTGCTGTGCATCAGTCCTGTTAAGGAAAGGGCAGGACCAGCTCCCACAATTCACCTGGCAATCTAAAAGGAAGGTTAAAATTTAGGGCGTATATCAGAGTCCAGGAGGAGGGATTCCTGATCAGTCTGACCAATGTGTATGTTGGATCCCCTAATGAGGTCTGCCACTGGGACATTTAACCTGTGCTCCTTCAGTGGCTGCTGGTTATGTCTGGCAGCGGGTAGTGCTCCACCTCTACTCCCAACCCACCCATCACAGTGATGAAGAACCTTTATGCTGCCCTGGCAACAAGGTGGAGGAGGAGAAGCCATGTACACCTATGGCTGGGAGGATCACAGCCACCACTTCTAGGAGGAAACTTATGGTAGTGGTGGTTGGTGTCTTTCCTAGGGGGACTGAGGCACCCTCTGTCAGCCTGACATGGCATCTCGAGAGGTATGCTGCCTGTCAGCGGCCCGTATCCAAGGCGTTATGGAAGAATTGTCAAGGATCATCCAGCCCTCTGACTACTACCCCATGCTACTCATTCATGTGGGCGCTAATGACCCTCAGCAGATCAGAAGTAACTACAGGGCTCTAGGAGTAAGGGTGAAGGAGGTGGGGGTGCACTGGTGTTCTCTCAGATCCTTCTGGTGAAGGGTAGGGTCCACGTAGAGACAGATGCATCCTGGAGGTGAATGCCTGGCTGCGAGGCTGGTGTTGCCACGAGGGCTTTGGCTTCCTTGATCACAGGACGCTGTTCCGGGAAGAAGGACTGCTAAGCAGAGATGGGGGTCCACCTACCAAGGAAGGAAAAGAGCATATTTGGATACAGAGTGACTAACCTAGTGAGGAGGGCTTTAAACTAGGTTCAACGGAAGCAGATGACAAAAGCCTACAGGTAAATCCAAAACATGGAGACCCAGGAGAAGGGTTGGAATCTGGGAGGAGCATAGGTCATTAGAGCAGGGATTGGTGACAGAGGAGGGAAATCAAATCAGTATCTTAGATGTCTGTATGCTAATGTGAGAAGTATGGGGAATAAACAGGAAGAACTTGAAATGCTAGTTAATAAAAACAACTATGACACAGTTGGCATCACAAATTGGTTGAATACACATGACTGGAATATTGGTATTGAAGGGTACAGCTTGCTCAGGAAGGACAGGCAGGGAAAAATGGGAGGAGGTGTGGCCTTATATATCAAATGTACATGCTTGGATTGAGGCAAAGATGGAAATAGGAGACAGACTTGTTGAAGTCTCTGGGGAAGGATAAAAGGGGTAAAAAACAAGGGTGATGTCATGGTAGGGGTTTACTACAGACCACCTAACCAGGAAGAAGAGGTGGATGAGGCTTTTTTTAAACTACCAAAATCATCCAAAACACAGGACTTGGTGATGATGGGGGACTTCAATTACCCTGACATCTGTTGGGAAAATAATTCGGTATGGCACGGATTGTCCAGCAAGTTCTTGGAATGTATTGGAGACAATTTTTTATTTCAGATGGTGGAGAAAGCTACTGGGGAGAGGCTGATCTAGATTTGATTTTGACAAATAGGGACAAAAATGGAAGACCGCTTAGGTGCAAATGATCATGAAATGGTAGAGTTCATGATTCTAAGGAATAGTAGGAGGGAAAAGGGCACAATAAAAATAATGGATTTCAAGAAGGCAGACTTCAGCAAACTCAGGGAGTTAGTAGGTAAGATCCCATGGGAAGCAAGTGTAAGGGGAAAAACAGTTTGTGAGTTGGCAGTTTTTCAAAGAGACATTATTAAGGGCACAAGAGCAAACTACCCCACTGCGTAGGAAAGATAGGAATTATGGCAAGAGACCACCCTTGCTTCACCAGGGATCTTCAGTGATCTGAAACTCAAAAAAAAAAAAACAAAAAAAAAAAACCCACTACAAAAAGTGGAAAGTAAGTCATATTACAAAGAATGAATATAAACAATTAACACAATTATGTGGAGAGAATTAGAAAGGCTAAGGCACAAAACAAGATTAAATTAGCTAGAGACTTAAAGAGTAACAAGAAAACATTCTACAAATACATTAGAAGCAAGAGGAAGGCCAAGGACAGGGTAGGACTGTTACTCAATGCGGGTGAGGGAAACAATAACAGAAAATGTGGAAATGGCAGAAGTGTTAAATTACCTTTTTGTTTCAGTTTTCACCAAAATGGTTAGTAGTGATTGGACATCTAACATAGTTCATATCAATGAAAATAAGGTAGGATCAGAGGCTAAATGGGGAAAGAACAAATTAAAAATTAGTTAGACAAGCTAAATGTCTTCAAGGCACCAGGGCTTGATGAAATACATCCCAGAATACTCAAGGAGCTGACTGAGGCGGTATCTGAGCCATTAGAAATTATCTTTGAAAAGTCCTGAAGACAGGAGAGATTCTAGAGGACTGGAAAAGGGTGAATATAGTGCCCACCTATACTGTCAAGTTCCTTCCCCACTCTGAACTCTAGGGTACAGATGTGGGGATGCACATGAAAGACCCCCTAAGCTTATTCTTACCAGCGTAGGTTAAAAACTTCCCCAAGGTACAAACGTTGCCTTGTCCTTGAACAGTATGCTGCCACCACCAAGCATTTTAAACAAAGAACAGGAAAAGAGACCACTTGGAGACGTCTTTCCCCAAAATATCCCCCCAAGCCCTACACCTCTGTAAAATCAGGATGGCTAGAAAGTTGGCTAGATTGTCGGGCTCAATGTGTAGTGATCAATGGCTCCATGTCTAGTTGGCAGCCAGTATCAAGTGGAGTGCCCCAAGGGTCGGTCCTCGGGCCAGTTTTCTTCAATATCTTCATTAATGATCTGGAGGATGGGGTGGATTGCACCCTCAGCAAGTTTGCAGATGACACTAAACTGGGAGGAGAGGTAGATATGCTGGAGGGTAGGGATAGGATACAGAGTGCCGTAGACAAGTTAGAGGATTGGGCCAAAAGAAATCTGATGAGGTTCAACATGGACAAGTCCTACACTTAGGACGGAAGAATCCCATACACCGCTACAGACTAGGGACCAAATGGCTAGGCAGCAGTTCTGCAGAAAAGGACCTAGGGGTTACAGTGGACGAGAAGTTGGATATGAGTCAACAGTGTGCCCTTGTTGCCAAGAAGGCCAATTGCATTTTGGGATGTATAAGTAGGGGCATTGCCAGCAGATCGAGGGACGTGATTGTTCCCCTCTATTCGACATTGGTGAGGCCTCATCTGGAGTACTGTGTCCATTTTTGGGCCCCACACTACAAGAAGGATGTGGAAGAACTGGAAAGAGTCCATGGAGGGCAACAAAAATGATTAGGGGACTGGAACACATGACTTATGAGGAGAGGCTGAGGGAACTAGGGATGTTTAGTCTTCAGAAGAGAAGAATGAGGGGGGATTTGATAGCTGCTTTCAACTACCTGAAAGGGGGTTCCAAAGAGGATGGCTCTAGACTGTTCTCAGTGGTAGCAGATGACAGAACAAGGAGTAATGGTCTCAAGTTGCAGTGGGGGAGATTTAGGTTGGATATTAGGAAAATCTTTTTCACTACGAGGGTGGTGAAACACTGGAATGCATTTCCTAGGGAGGTGGTGGAATCTCCTTCCTTAGAAGTTTTTAAGGTCAGGCTTGACAAAGTCCTGGCTGGGATGATTTAGTCGGGGATCGGTCCTGCTTTGAGCAGGGGGTTGGACGAGATGACCTCCTGAGGTCCCTTCCAACCCTGATATTCTATGATTCTATGATTAATAGAACCCATGTGATTTATGAAAAATCTGTCTGAAATATTTGGACTGAATGAGGATTATAGTATTCACATGGATAGGCATCTCATACTCCTAACTAACATTTGCTGAAGCAAGTGGTGATCCCTCACTTGTTTGTATGATTTATAATAAATATAAACATGAATGTGTACACAGGCAGTCTTCGACTTTATGACTTCCGAGTTATGATGAATGGCACTTACAACGTTTCTAAATTGACATCCAGTTTCAACTTTCCAACGTCAGTTTCAACTTTCCAACACTTGATCCGACATTGTTCCTATGAGAAAATCAAGTTACAATGTTTTGCCTTAAGATGTGATTTTCAGGAACCAATTGTGTCGTAAGTCCAAGGACTGCCTGTATTAAAAGTCAGATTTGAGAATGAGCATGGATTTTTAAAAATTGAAAAGAATTGAACATACCCAAATTGGCAAACCAACACAAGTTAGAACAATGATTATATTTCCTTTCGTTTGGATTTGGACGGGTTAACATTATGATATTCTACTGAATATTCTTGAAATGCTTTAACTCATGTATACATTTTGGATTATTTGGTAAACTCAGATTGCTATATTTTAAAGATAAAACTAAAACAAAGACCATTTCAAATAAAGTTGAATGTAAAGAATACATCCATCTCTGAGCTACAGTAATTATGTTTTATGTTGTTTTTTGTTTATTACTCTTCAAGATACGTTGGGGGAAATCTTTTATGGCAAATTGCTAAAGAATCAGCTGTGCATCAAATCCCAAAACAACGTTTCATTTCTGAAGAGTTAACAATGAAATTCTTTAGTTATAGGTCTATATTCTGGGCACAATCAGTGAACTGAAATATAAACTGGGTTCAGCATGCTGCTGTTCCTGCTATAGCCATTAAGTGATTATTTGTGTCAATAGACAAGTTACTGAAAAAGGATCAGATTCAATTGTTCTCAAAAACTTTCAGAACGTTTAATATGATGGCTCAGCAGACTTGCACAGTATCTGGTAACAGTTTTGCATTCTAACAAAAAATAGCCATAGGACAGCCAGAGCAATTATTTTTCAATGTGTCAGATGATGGGGGTTTTCTTTCTGGTCTCTGTACTGTATGGCTATTCAGGATCAAAAGAGGTCTCAACCTCCTTGTGGTCATCTTTGGAAATCGTTAGAAGGGATTTAAGTTGTCTATTCCTCTCCCCATGAAAAATACTGATTTATTGGAAAGAGTCAACTTTCCATGCGATAAATATCCCTCGCTATGGGCTCTGTTAACACATGCTGAAACTGCTAGCAAAAATCATAACTACATTATTTATTTCACACTTTTTTTTTTTTTTACATTTAATTGGCAAGATCAGGCAGAAAAGAGAGGGCACACAAAGTGGGGATACATTTATAGATACAGAGGATTAACTGGGATGGAAAAGCAAACAGAAGCAAAGCACATACTGTGGTGCATCTGATACACTGGGGACCAGTGAGGCTCAACTATATTGTTCATGCTGTGCTGTGCATGCTGCTTTTTTAGTTACACATTTTTCAGGAAAGGAATCATAGTTGTAAGCATTTATTTTTAGCTGTTTGCACCCATAACCACACCCATTTTGAAGCCTACCTACAGGATTTCACCCACAAATTAGGCACTTAGACTATTAAATAGATGCAGTTATTGGTGTAAATGATTGCACCTGCAGTTTTGTGCCTGGATTTCATTACAGACACAAAATTGCCCCATTAATATTGGAGGCTGGCATGAGGCCCAGCTAAAAATAAGTGCCTACAACTATTATTATCCCTTTATTTATAAACTTAATGACCTTAATTTGTGAGGGCAGATGACATATAATAAGAATAAATGCAGGTGCAAATATCATGTATATAAATTTCTATCTACAATTTAATATTGGAGGCCATATTTTTAAAGTACGCATTATAACTTGCTCTTCTTTTAGTGGTTATAGGCCAAGAAAACATTCTATCAACCTCCATATAAGCTGCCAAATCCCACCCCAAGGAGTTTTCTAGGTGTAGCGAAGCGATGATTCACCAGTGTGGCACCTCCTGCTGGTCATCTGGGAATTAGCTCTTTTCCAGAGCATGGAGTGCTCTCTGCTGTCTGGTGTATTGCCTGCCTTAGGGCCCCCATGTCCCTCCCGGACCCTGGTGCCCCTTTACCTTGGGGTTCTGCCCCAGCAGTACCCCCATACTCTGGGTCTCCCCTCCCAAGGGAACCCCCAACCCTCTATCTCCACCTTGCCTCAGTGGCTACTTGTCCCCACTCATCATCTAGCCCCTGCTCACTGGGGAAGACTGCAGTCTGTAATGGCCATTCATCATTGGCAAGGGGTTAGGACCTGCTGCCTTTGCCTATTCCCAGGCTGTATCTATGCAGCCCCAGTACCTGTTTAGGTCTTGACCAAGGCCTCAGCCTGGGGAGTTGCCAGGCTGGAGCTTCCCAGCTCCTACTGCCTTTCCCCAGCACTGCTCTGCACCCGGTACCCTGCTCCCAGGCACCTAGGTCCTTCTCTCTCCACAGCTAGAGAGAGAGACTCCCCTGCCTCCTGGCCCCACAGCCCTTTTATCAGGGCCAGCTGGGCCGGATTGGCATGGCCCCAGCTGTAGCTGCTTCCCCAATCAGCCTAGGTTGGCTTCTTTTAACCCCTGTTCTCCAGGAGTGGGGCAGCCACCCCACTACAGGTGGTAAACAACTTCATCAATGATTACTGAGTGTTGGCAGCCTGCATCAGAACGGATTACCAAGTGCTGCAAAGAACTATCATCCTACTTTACCAAAGAGGTCACAAACATTTCAGAAGGTTTTCCAAACAACCTGGATCTGTCCCACCTGCACTCACCAACCAGTAGTCCAAATGCATTCCCAGAGTGCAAGTACATTCACTTATCAAGAAGTTCTGGTTACCATAAAGGAGACTTTACCCAAGACTTGTGATTCTGACCATACCCCTCCTAGCTTGTGAAAAAGAGTGATGGACACCTTTTGCCACTCCCAACCAAAACAGTAAATGCATCAGTTTCCTTCTTCAAACATACAATAGCCTGACCAACATTGAAGAAACCCATTCTGGATACATCACCTCTAGCAAAGTACCATCCAATATCAAACCTCTCATTCCTGAGCAAGCGAACAGAGAAGCTAGCCAACTTCAAACTCCTCTAATTAGAGTGAATATTCTAGACCCAGCACAATCTGGACACAGGCCAGGACATGAACTGAAACATTTTACAAAAAGTATTTGTGGCACCTTAGAGACTAACAAATTTATTTGAGCATAAGCTTTCATGGGCTAAACCCCACTTCATTGGATGCATGCAGTGGAAAATACAGTAGGAAGATACCTATAGATATAGATATATACACACAAACGAAACATGAAACAATGGATGTCATCATACACACTATAACGAGAGTGATCAGTTAAGATGAGCTATTACCAGCGGGGGGAGAGGGGGGACCTTTTGTAGTGATAATCAAGATGTGCCATTTCCAGCCATTGACAAGAACGTGTGAGGAACAGTAAGGGGAAAAATAAACATGGGGAAATAGTTTTACTTTATGTAATGACACATCCACTCCCAGTCTTTATTCAAGCCTAATTTAATGGTGTCCAGTTTGCAAATTAATTCCAGTTCAGCAGTCTCTCGTTGGAGTCTGTTTTTGAAGTTTTTTGTTGAAGAATTGCCACTTGTAGGTCTGTAATTGAGTGACCAGAGAGATTGAAGTGTTCTCTGACTGGTTTTTTAATGTTATAATTCTTGCCGTTTATGTTTATTTTTTCCCCCTACTGTTCCTCACACGTTCTCGTCAACTGCTGGAAATGGCCCACCTTGATGAACGCTACAAAGGTTTTGTTTGTTTGTTTGTTGTTTTCCCTTTCTCTCCTGCTGGTAATAGCTCACCTTAACTGATCACTCTCATTATAGTGTGTATGATAACACCCATTGTTTTGTGTTCTGTGTGTGTGCGTGTATCTTCCTACTGTATTTTCCACTGCATGCATCCGATGAAGTGGGTTTTAGCCCACAAAAGCTTATGCTCAAATAAATTTGTTCGTCTCTAAGGTGCCACAAGTACTCCTGTTCTTTTTGCGGATACAGACTACCACGGCTGCTACTCTGAAACCTGAAACATTTTAGCAGCACTAACGGATGATCTCTTCCTGTCAATAGATAGAGGGCAGACATCCACTCCATCCTTCTGGATCTCTCTGCAGCAACTGACACTGTCAACCAAAAGATACTGCTATCTTGCTTGAGAAAGGTGGCAGACATCAAGGGTAATGTGCTAAATTGGGTACATCCTTCCATGTAGGACTCAAACCAATTAATAATGATGGGAAACTGGAACTCCACTACTAGGCACCTCATGTAGTGTCCCACAAGGATCAATTCTCTTTTTTCTCAACATCTACATGCAACTGCTAAGTGGTCTGGCCAGAGGACATGGACTCAAGTACCAGTGATATGCATATCACTCAGAACATATGACCACACCATTACCACTCAGATGGCCCACTGCTTGGATGAGATCAGCTCATGGATGAAGAACACCTGGTTGAAACTAAACCTGAGCAAGACAGAGATGATGCTGGTGGCAAGAGGAAACAATTTGAAGAGTCTGCAGCCAAGAAAGCAGTCTCTTTGGGCTGATGGCGCACACCCAGAACTGATCAATTCAGTCCATAATTAGAAGTGCTCCTGGATTCCTCATGGATGCTAAGCTCTCATACAGTATCTGCACTTTCAACTATTCCTGGTTGACTAAGGCCTGGTCTACACTGGGGGGAAAAGGGGGTGAGAAATCAATCTAAATTACTCAACTTCAGCTAAGTGAATAACGTAGATGAAGTCGACGTACTTAGATCTACTCACTCCGGTGTCTTCACTGTGGTGAGTCAACTGCTGATGCTCCCCCGTCGACTCCGCCTGTGCCTCTCGCTCCGGTGGAGTACAGGAGTCGACAAGAGAGTGCTCGGGGGTCAATTTATTGCGTCTAGACTAGATGCGATAAATCAACCCCCGCTGGATTGATCACTGCCTGCCGATCTGGCGGGTAGTATAGACATCTACTTCATCCTGATGAACAATGACCTAGCCTCAGGTTTTCATACTGTGTCACCTCTTGGTTGGATTGCAATAATGCAACATACCTGGGCATGATGCCTTCAGTGCTTAGGAAACTCCAACTAGTAAAGAATACTGCAGAGAGTCTCCTCTGCATCACTGGCTCTCTCAAACATATCGAACCTGTCCCCGCACTCTTCACACTGGCTTCTCATAACATTTCAAGTCAAAGTCAAGGTCTTGGCACTTATCTTCAAAGTGGTCCATGATCTGTGCCCAGGATATCTAAAAGATCAACTAAAGCTCTAGGATGAAGACCTTGGTGACAACTTTGTTCTGTCACACAATAGAACTGTCTTCCACAAGGGTAAGGCTCATCTGTTTGGGGACAGAATTTTCTTGGGGGTCAGCCTAACACTGTGGAATGAAATCTTACAGGAACTCAGGTGCATCATAAAACTTACATCAACACTGCCTTTCACTCCAATGCAAGGTGCATTTCATTGAGCTGGCTTTCTCTAATAAGCATATAGCACCATGCAAAAATCCAACACAAAACACTCCACTGTACACATTTCTCCACCTGGGAAAATTCAGTGGAAAATACAGTGGGGAGATTTATATACACAGACAACATGAAACAATGGGTGTTACCATACACACTGTAATGAGAGTGATCAGGTAAGATGAGCTATTACCAGCAGGACAGCGGGGTATTTGTATGTGTGTGGGGAAACCTTTTGTAGTGATAATCAAGGTGGGCCATTTCCAGCAGGTGACAAGAACGTCTGAGGAACAGCACGGGGTGGGGGTGGAATAAACATGGGAAAATAGTTTTACTTTTTGTAATGACACATCCACTCCCAGTATTTATTCAAGCCTAAGTTAATTGTATCCAGTTTGCAAATTAATTCCAATTCAGCAGTCTCTCATTGGAGTCTGTTTTTGAAGTTTTTTGTTGAAGAATTGCCACTTTTAGGTCTGTAATTGAGCGACCAAAGAGATTGAAGTGTTCTCCGAATGGTTTTTGAATCTTATAATTCTTGACATCTGATTTGTGTCCATTTATTCTTTTACGTAGAGACTGTCCAGTTTGGCCAATGTACATGGCAGAGGGGCATTGCTGGCACATGATGGCATATATCACATTGGTAGATGTGCAGGTGAATGAGCCTCTGATAGTGTGGCTGATGTGATTAGGCCTCCCCATCCCATGTTGCCCCTTCCCCAAAGTCCCCGCCCCAACTCCACCCCCTCCATGCCCCTTTTCCAACCCCTTCCCCAAATCCCCGCCCTGGTCTCGCCTCCTCCCCTGAGTGCGCCACATTCCTGCTCCTCTTCCCTCCCTCCCAGAGCTTGTTACGCCGCAAAACAACTGTTTTGCAGCAGCAAGCACTGGGAGGAGAAGCTGGGATGCAGCGTGCTCAGGGGAGGAGGCGGAGGTGAGGTAAGGCAAGGCGGGGAGCTTGGCTGCAGGTGGGTGCAGAGCCCCAACCAATTTTTCCCTGTGGGTGCTCCAATCCTGGAGCACCCACGGAGTCAGCGCCTATGGTGAGTGAGGTAACTAGCTAAGAATAGGAAACTATATAAAGACAGAGTTACAATGTAGCATAAAGGGCCACCTGCCAGCAGCATTTTTGGAGTCCAGAAGCTGTGTCTGAGAAGAAGAGAGTTGTGCAGGGAGAGCCGAGAAGTCAGCAAGAGAAGCCAGAGACAAACTGCTGCAGAGAGAGAGAAAAGAAAGCTTGAGCAGAGCACAACTGACTGACCAGGAGCAGAACAGCAGCAGCGGTGATTTGATTTTTAAAAGAAAGCAGCAACAGATTTATAGAGTAAACTTAATATTCTTTTAATAGTTTTAGTATAAGCGTAGTTTAGGATAGTGTATAGTATTTAATATGTGTGTGCTTGAAGTGTGTGTGTGTGTGTGTGTTTTAATTGTATTTTATCTATATGAACTCTGAAGCAACTTAAGATCTGCTGTCAGCAATTTGTTGCAAATTGGCCACTTGCAACAAATTGTTTTGCTTAGTATCATTTGAACTATATGCTATTATAGTTTAACTGCTCTTTAACTCACAATAATGGATTGGTGTCTCGGGGAGTTTAGGATTTTTAGGATACATTGTATTAGGGATGAACTTTTTATTTAAATAAAAAGATACTTTGTTTTGCAAAGATTACTGGTTGTGTCAATCACTTTATCAAAAGGCTATATCCATGTCCTTTGAGTGTTGCCTTAGAAATCCTGGGAATTTTTACCTCTGGAAGAACGGATTAAGGAGGCAATAGGCAGGTTTGTGTAGCAGAGCCCCAAAATTCATTTTTCAGGGTAACACAAGAAGCAACCACAGGCTATGCTACCGTCCCTGTAGCCTCCAAACACTTCTCCCTACTCCCATGGAGTGACTGAAGACTTTCCCAGCAGCCCCTTTAGCTTCCAATTTCCTGTCTTTATATCCCAGCCCAGCTTGTTCCTCCTTAGCTGGGCTGCCTCATTCAATCAGGGGATTGCTTAGCCACCTGATTCTCCTCAGCTGTGACCTGCTGGGTTAATTAGCCCCTTTCTCAGTCTGCCTTAACCCACTCAGGGTAAGTGTGGGGTGAACACCCCATCACATATTCTCCCTCTCAAGACTGCAACCCTCAAGTGGGCAGGTACCTTCTCCCCCGGAGCTGTTGTAACTGGGCCTGCAGGTCATCCTGTTCAGGCCCCAGGTCTCCCACCATGAGGAGCAACTTACTATTCTCCTCCATGCCGTCCCTGAATTTCCCTCTCTGCACCTCTGCTTTTTCTCACACTACTTGCAATGCCATCTTGGTGGCTCTCAGTTTCTCCCATAGCCCTGGCTCTAGCTCTCCTGGCTCTCTCAACATCCCTTCTCCCAGGGTCTTAGTTCCTATCTCACCTCTGTTAGTCTCCATATTAGTTCCCAGACTCCCCACATCCATCAGCTTGGCCACTGAAGGACTCCTCCTTCTCTCCAGTTTCTCATTTCTTGACTTCCTTTTGACCCCTTTGGCCTTTTCCATCATCTTGGTGCACCCTCTCTGGGCATCTGGTACTTCCTCTTCATCCTTTCTGGAACCCTTGGTGGTCTCCTGCGTTGTCTCTTTATCCTCATTGAGACCCTGCCCTTCCCCGGGGTACCATTCTGTCTGTAAGGGCAACATCTCCTCACATTTCCTAGTTCCCCACAGATGAAACAGGCTTCCTCCGCTTCCTGTTTTCTCCACAGGTTGGACACCTTGAGGCTTTCCTGCCTTCTTCCCTTGGTGCTGTGTGTCTTATCTTCCCAATAGGGGCACTCTCTCTTAAAGTGTCCCCTCCACCCACAGGTGTAACAATGCCTTGCTCAGGCTTCTGGCCTCCTGACCCTGGGACCTCTTTTCTTGTCCCACCCTCTCTGGCCCTTACTCACCTCCTGGGGGGATCTCAAGCACATATTGCTGTTCTTCAATCAGCCGTATCATAGAGTTCTGCAGGTATCTCTGCACCTCCCACTGTTGCCTCTGGTTCTCTAAGATCTGTTTCATTATGGCCTGTATCCCCTTTTGTTGCTCATCAGCCCCCTTCACTGGGAGCAGCAACTCCGTGGTCCAGCCTGGAAGGGTATTCTTGCTTTCTGCAAAGAAGGCCTGTGCACATGGCCGCTCCATTGCTCCTTTGCCCATGTCTCTCTTCTACCACTTTTCCTACTCCCCTTGTATCAGGGGCAGCTCTCTCAAACAGTCTCTCACACTCCTCCTTGTATCAGGGGCAATCGCCTGCACAATCTTTCAAACTCCCTTTATATCAGGGATGACTGTCATGCCTGCATTGTCCACCAAATGTGAAAAGGTGCTCCACTCACCACAAAGATGGCACCTCTGCCTGGCCACTCTGGGGATTAGCTTGTGAGGTTAGAAGCATAGAATCATAGAATATCAGGGTTGGAAAGGACCTCAAGAGGTCATCTAGTCCAACCCCCTGCTCAAAGCAGGATCAATCCCCAACTAAATCATCCCAGCCAGGGCTTTGTTAAGCCTGACCTTAAAAACTTCTAAGGAAGGAGATTCCACCACCTCCCTAGGTAACCCATTCCAGTGCTTCACACCCTCCTAGTGAAAAGGTTTTTCCTAATATCCAATCTAAACCTCCCCCACTGCAACTTGAGACCATTACTCCTCATTCTGTCATCTGCTACCACTGAGAACAATCTAGAGCCATCTTCTTTGGAACCCCCCTTCAGGTAGTTGAAAGCAGCTATCAAATCCCCTCTCATTCTTCTCTTCTGCAGACTAAACAATCCCATTTCCCTCAGCCTCTCCTCATAAGTCATGTGTTCCAGACCCCTAATCATTTTTGTTGCCCTCTGCTGGACGTTTTCCAATTTTTCCACATCCTTCTTGTAGTGTAGGGCCCAAAACTGGACACAGTACTCCAGATGAGGCCTCACCAATGTCGAATAGAGGGGAACAATCACGTTCCTTGATCTGCTGGCAACGCCCCTAATTATAAATCCCAAAATGCCATTGGCCTTCTTGGTAACAAGGGCACACTGTTGACTCATATCCAGCTTCTCGTCCACTGTAACCCCTAGGTCCTTTTCTGCAGAACTGCTGCCTAGCCATTCGGTCCCTAGTCTGTAGCAGTATAAGAGATTCTTCTGTCCTAAGTGCAGGACTGTGCACTTGTCCTTGTTGAACCTCATCAGATTTCTTTTGGCCCAATCCTCTAATTTGTTTAGGTCCCTCTGTATCCTCTGTAGGGTGACACTCCTTCCCATGGTTGCACGCCATCACTCCATCTCTCTCTCTCTGGTCTGCAGCCCCTCTCTCACTCCAGGAATCACCCGATTCCCCTCAGCTGTGGCCTTCTGAGTCTCTCTAAACCCTCTCAGGGCAAGCGTGGGGTTAACACCCCAACACACTCTACAGCTTTGCATGTGGATGCTCTGCAGTCATTTAAATCTGGCTTTTGTTGGTTTAGCTTGCCCTGTAACAGGTCAGATTTAAACTGATGTACAGCGTCCACATACAATGTTACAGTGGCTTCGCTACACTGATGCGACATCACACCTGCAACTTTTGTGTGTAGACCAGGCCTAAGTACATCTGAGGGACTGTGAAACTGGTGTAATCTACAACTTCTGGGTTTCTGTGGAATAAGAAATTCAGAGCTCTGAATTGAGCTACTCAAAAATTCCAAGGATAGTCCGGGCAGCCTGGCATTCTTCAAGTACTACTCAACAGTGAAACTGATGCAGACACCCCTACAGCGCAGCTCCCACAGTGACGCTACTTGAAGGAGAAGAAGAAGAAACACATAGCCACAGGAGTGATCCTTAAGGTAATGTAGCTCTGACAGAATACACATCTGTCCACCGCCACTGGTTTGTTGTTGCAACCAGTGAAATCAAAAGTAGTTTTGCCCTTGACTTCAAGGAGAATAGGATTGGTCCTCTTATCTTTACTAATTAAGTTTTTCACCACATAGCCTAATAACTTATACCTGTCTCCTGTCTGAGACCCTTACCCCTAAAAACCATGCACATGAAAGCAAAATGGAACTAGATTACAAGCCACTTGTTAAACATTACAGCCAACCTATCTGCTTCCTCAGTTTATTGGTACTAAACTCAATGCAAAGGGGGAAAAAATGGTTGCCAGATGTTGAGATATACACAGGGCCTTCAAATTAAAAAAATTAGTTTCTCTATTGAGAGTATGGCACCAGAGCCTTTGGGATCTTTCTTCGGTCAGAGTTTGGCCTTCTCAGTCTAATGCATAAACATCAGTGGCTCTCAACCTTTCCAGACTTCTGTACCCCTTTCAGGAGAATGATTTGTCTTGTGTACCTGCAAGTTTAACCTCACTTTAAAATGATTTGCTTACAAAATCAGACATAAAAATACAAAAGTGTCACAGCACACTGTTACTGAAAAATTGCTTATTTTCTCATTTTTACTATATAATTATAAAATAAATCAATTGGAATATAAATATTGTACTTACATTTCAGTGTATAGTATATAAAGCAGTATAAACAAGTCATTGTCTGTATGAAATTTTAGTTTGTACTGACTTTGCTAGTGCTTTTTATGTAGCCCTAGTAAAAGTAGGCAAATATCTAGATGAGTTCAGTACCCCTTGGAAGACCTCTGCGTACCCTCGGGGTATGCGTACGCAATTGAGAATCACAGATATATATAATATATGAATGTACTAAGCTTACATACAGCTGAGGCCTTATTAGTTATATTTGTTCAATAGCATAAGTGTTTAGCAGAAAGTAACCCTTATCTGATTTATTAGCAAAATATTGACATCTAGAAGAGCCACTTCTCCCTCATTTGGTTTGGAGTTACTTGATCTTTTAAGTCTGGGTAGAAAAGCAAACTTAAAAAGAGACAAAACATCTCTTCAGGATGCTTTCCTCCTCTGATTAGTCTCTTACTGTCCCTCCCCCCCTTTTTGGTGACCTAATTAAAATAATCACTCAAACAACATTGATGTCATTTTTAGCACAGGATCACACATTTGACGGAGGGAAGGATAAGAATTAAGGAAAATAAAGAGAAGAGAGCACCCTAGGTGACTCTTCTCAGTTTGGTAGAAGCCTTTCTAGGAATATTGCTTTGTAGGCAGCCTAAAGCCTTTTTTATGGCTCCCCTTTTCACAAGGAACAGCCATCAGTTCCATCTTCCAACTACCTAATAGGCCACATCTGTCATCTCTTGCTAAGCTTGACACCTTATCCCAGTGGTTCCCAAATTTTTTACTAAGGTGACTCACCATTACCCCTGCTTCCCCTTCCCCTCCACAAGCCCCCTGCTTGCCTCCCCCAAGCCCTCTTGTTCTTGCTCTGCAAGTCCTGCCCCCTCCTGCAACCCCAGCCAGCCCCTCTCCCCCCATGGCTAGGCTGTAATTGCTACCAGGCTGTTGATGTCTGTTTGCTGGCTCCAGACACTTCCTCCACACTGCTGCTACTGTCTAGGAGAAGTGAGAGCAGGATCCAGAGGGCAGCAGCTGCAGCAGAGCAGTGGAACTGTGCAGAGCCAGAGAGTGTACAATCAGCAGCTTGTCCCTGCCCTGTATGAGCTTCCTCTGTGCTCTCACTTCCCCTGGGTAGCGGGATCCGGACAGGGGACAGGCTGATGATTCTTCACTCGCTAGCTCCAGCTGCTTCCTCCACACTGCTGCTGCTCAGATCCTGCTGCCCAGGGGAAGTAAGAGTACTGTGAGGGGCATGTCTGATGCACCTAAACTCTTCCCATGACCCAGGGATGGATCAGGCTCCACCATTTGGGAAACATTGCCTTAGAGAGTGTCTGCAGTAGAGCCGGGCAAGTAACAATTTTATCATTCCACCAAAATTTTAGAGATTTCAAGAATTTTCCTGTTACATGTTGAAACAAAAACCAAGAGCTTTTGAAATTTTTCACAAAAATTGAGACAGATGCTGTAGTCTGGTGGTTAGGGCACTTGCCTGGGCTATGACAGGCCCAGGTTCATATCCCTGCTCCAATTAATAGTTATTTATACAAAGTGGAACAGCTCCAGCAAAAGAGACTGAGGAAAAAACCACTCCAGAAAGCCAATTGCCCAGTGGTTAGGATACTCACCTAGGATGAGAACCAGATTCAGGGCTGTGCTCTAACTCAGGCAGAGCAGGGAGTTGCACCTGGGTCTGTCATATCCCAAATGAGTGCCCTTGTGATGGGGGGCCCTGTTTGTTGAGCAGGACTGCCGCTGCTGGCCCAGTCATCTGTACTCCTTGTGGGAATCAAATAATTTTAACAATGTGGTCTCAGGACCCCAGGCGGGAGTCAAACAAATATCCACCTGTGTCCCCCGGGCGGGGTATAACAAACAGTCTGTAGCCTCCGAGCCTCCTGGCCAGGGTCGACAATAACCATTAGGGTTCCTGACCTTCTGGGTGGGGCAGACTAGTCAGTCTATAGCCCTTAGGTGGGGCTGATAAACAAGCTGTCTAGGGCCCCTGACCTTCCTGGCTGGAGCAAGCAAACAGCAACTGAGGTTCTGACCCTCTGGACAGGGAAGAACAGTCAGTTTCTAGCCTCCAGGTGGGGCAGAGCAAACAAACAGTAGCCACACCTAGTGGCATGTAGGGAGGGGAACCCAGGCGCACCCTGTTTCACTGGGTTCTGACCCAGGACCCTATGAAGCTGGGAGATTCCCCCTTAAGAGATTAAGTGTTGACGTCTACTACATTCCGTGGGTCACTTCCTACCGCAAGGTGCTTCTCATGCATCTCCCCGGCTGTCAGCGGCTTGGCATCCCTGTCAATCTCTGGTCGCTCACAGCATAGTGACACATGGTCTATGGTTTCCACTGCCTGGGGAGTCTCTGGCATCTCTGCAGGAGCTTGCAACATGCATCCTTCCTCCTCCTCAGCCAGCCCAGACTGAGCTGGACTGCTTCCTTTTATCAGTCCTTTCCACCTGCAGCAGAAATGAGGGGGTGTGGCCTCCTGGGCCCACAGTGATTGGTCTGTCCCCGTTGGTCCAGTCCAGGGTTGGTATATTCTGTCACAGTCCTAACCAACTAGGGTGACCAGCTGTCCCAATTTTATAGGGACAGTCCTGATATTTGGGGCTTTTTCTTATATAGGCTCCTATTACCTCTCACTCCCTGTCCCGATTTTTCAGACTTGCTATCTGGCTTTTCTGGATTGGTTCTTGCTTTTATTTTAACCAGAAATTACACCCTAAGAAGACTTTCCAAAGAAAGTTTAGTCAAAACTAGTATGTTCCTGCAGAAAGTTTCAATTTTGATGAATCAACATTTTGCAACAAAACTGTTTGACTGAAAAATTCCCAATCATCTTTTGTCTACAGGCTGAGTTTTTAATCCCGCAATCCTAATCCTTATCACAAAACAGCTTAGGGACAAAAATCAGTGAAATAAGGCACCTTTTGTGTTACTTGAGTTTCTAACAACTCTACTGCTATCATCATGGAGACTGTTCCCAAATTCAACCCATTGCAAAGTTACTTCTATTTTCTCCCACCCTCTAACCCTTCAAAAGTGTGTCCTGAAATTTGCAACCTGGGAGAAGGAATATAATTTAGGTTCTGATCCTGCAAGCAGAACTGTCAATGGAGCTCCAAACAGGCAGAAGGGTTTGCCTGGGTACCGTCATTTGTGGGCTAAAGAGTCAGCTTACCCTGTCTTTTCCTCTACTTCAATAAGTAGAGATAAAATGAGTTTGTGCAAATACACGATCAAGGCTGACTACCTTTGTAACACTGAAAATCATCTGTCTTATCAGTTTCCATATGCCATACTTCTGAAGAATCATCTCCTGGATGTGGTGGGCCAGCCTAATGGTTTATAGCTGCATGTCACTTAAGTGCACACCACCCCTAAATCACATACAAGTCTAATTCTGCTCCACTTACATGGAGTCTAGCAGCACTGAGAACCTGCCTCTCTGGTCCCAACATCGGATAGCATGAAAAAGTCTTTAAGATGAACATTAGTGATCAATGGCTCCATGTCTAGTTGGCAGCCGGTATCAAGTGGAGTGCCCCAGGGGTCGGTTTTATTCAATATCTTCATAAATGATCTGGAGGATGGTGTGGATTGCACTCTCAGCAAATTTGCGGATGATACTAAACTGGGAGGAGTGGTAGATACGCTGGAGGGGAGGGATAGGATACAGAAGGACCTAGACCAATTGGAAGATTGGGCCAAAAGGAATCTGATGAGGTTCAATAAGGATAAGTGCAGGGTCCTGCACTTAGGACGGAAGAACCCAATGCACAGCTACAGACTAGGGACCGAATGGCTAGGCAGCAGTTCTGCAGAAAAGGACCTAGGGGTGACAGTGGACGAGAAGCTGGATATGAGTCAGCAGTGTGCCCTTGTTGCCAAGAAGGCCAATGGCATTTTGGGATGTATAAGTAGGGGCATAGCGAGCAGATCGAGGGACGTGATCGTTCCCCTCTATTCGACATTGGTGAGGCCTCATCTGGAGTACTGTGTCCAGTTTTGGGCCCCACACTTCAAGAAGGATGTGGATAAATTGGAGAGAGTCCAGCGAAGGGCAACAAAAATGATTAGGGGACTGGAACACATGAGTTATGAGGAGAGGCTGAGGGAGCTGGGATTGTTTAGCCTGCAGAAGAGAAGAATGAGGGGGGATTTGATAGCTGCTTTCAACTACCTGAAAGGGGGTTCCAAAGAGGATGGCTCTAGACTGTTCTCAATGGTAGCAGATGACAGAACGAGGAGTAATGGTCTCAAGTTGCAGTGGGGGAGGTTTAGATTGGATATTAGGAAAAACTTTTTCACTAAGAGGGTGGTGAAACACTGGAATGCGTTACCTAGGGAGGTGGTAGAATCTCCTTCCTTAGAGGTTTTTAAGGTCAGGCTTGACAAAGCCCTGGCTGGGATGATTTAACTGGGAATTGGTCCTGCTTTGAGCAGGGGGTTGGACTAGATGACCTTCTGGGGTCCCTTCCAACCCTGAGATTCTATGATTCCTCAAGAAATGTTAATACTGTATCTGGACCAACAGCTTTATAGAGTGATTTTCTGCAGTTACAGGCTGGAAGAGAAGCAGTAAATGTGCAGGGTCCTCATGTGAAAGCAGGTCTATTAGAAGTTATTCATGCATGAAACCTGCAAGCCCCAGGGTTGAGTCAGTAGATTTAGTGTAGGAGGGATATGTCAATGTTTGACAAATCAGATACACTCTTGTTCTGTCTTTCTTCAGAGAAAGAAACTGTGTGTGTTGGTGACTAAAAAAGCCTGCGGGCACTTGTTTTGTAAAGGCTGTAAATGTCCATTCTACTTGTTCACTTAAAAGTCATGTTCTCGAAAGTATCTAACTGCAATTGCTAGTCCCTTCGCAGCCTTGACCTACATGAGTACCTGATGAGACGATCAGACAGAAAAAGAGTAGGCATCAATTCCGTTCTCTCAGACTCAGGTCAGCAGGATGATTTGGGTCAAAACCTTGAGAAAGGAGTAGGGGGGGAATGTTGTGCCCTGGGAAGGCTACCAAGGGAACCAAAAGGACAGAATCTGATGGCATGTACTGTGCATGTCTGCTAAGGAAAAGAGTAGCCACTTTACCACCTCCCACAGGACCTCTGGAGGCTAGAAGAGGAAAGGGGGTAGGACCATATCTCTGAGCAAGGGATCTGAATCACTCTATCCCACTGATCTCTGCTGCTGGGTCCTGGTCAAATGAGGGCTGCAAGAACAAAAAGAGGAGGGAGCTGAAGCCACATAAGACAGGATGACTCATCAGGATCTGATAGGCTGCCAGAGCACCTGGCAGCTTTGCCAGTGGTTGAGACATCCCAGAAGAGGATTCTTTGTAGCCTTCTCAACCACCTCCACATGGACCTTGCCTCAGTGCTGGCTGGGAGTGGGAATTTTTTCCTCTTGGCTCATCTGAATCCTTTGTGCCCACTTTGCAAGCTGAGAATAAAGGCCCTATGCCTTGGGATGCGGGGGGACAGGGAATGCGCTTTCAAAATCTTAGGGAGGAGAGTATCCCTGGTTCCGTGCCAATAGTTCTGTCCTGTTTTCAGTGAAGGAATCTTCCCTGTAGCCTACTCAATTGTCTTAGGCTGGACCATGTCCACACAGTGGCTGGAAGCTTTAACCTTTGCCCCTCGCAGCCTACTTGATGGGAAAAAGTGAGCAAAAGGAAATATTTCTGCCCTTTTTCTTCCCTGACTGTCTCTGTCTCGCATTTCTGAGAGGAGAAGGGGCGGGTGTTGTGCTTCAAACTTACCTCAGAAACCAAACGAAAATATTTTTCAGTGTAGTAGTTTTGAGGAGAAAATCTTCAAAGCCTGCTCTGCCAAAAATGGAGACTGTGTAGAGTCCTTCCTGAGGAACCATCCTAAAACCTGGCTCAGAGCCAAAGATCTGGTCTGCCTGTAGTTACTATGGAGATAAGGAACAGCCCACTGCAAATACTGTCTGACATAGTGGGGACAGAAAAAAAAGAGTAGCACAGTATTGAGAGATTTTGGAAGGAAAAATAGAAGACAGACATAAAATATAAGGAAGACAGTGGGAAACTGAATGCATCTGATGAAGTGAGCTGTAGCTCACGAAAGCTTATGCTCAAATAAATTGGTTAGTCTCTAAGATGCCACAAGTACTCCTTTTCTTTTTGCGAATACAGACTAACACGGCTGCTACTCTGTAACCTGTCAATATAGGGAAAGAAATCTATAACAAGATGGGTAGGGAAATGGAGAAAGAAAGAGGAAACAGGCACTGGATACCTTGCAATAAAATATGTAAGAATCAAGGGGGAAAGGGATAAATATACAAGGGGGAAAGGCATAATAAAATCAAGTTTCAAAAGGGGATAAATTAAAAAAATATTCTTACAACTAAAGATAGTACACAAAAATACATTATTTAAAATGATCAGGGGTACAACTTTAATAGCATGGTTTGTGGTGAGGCAATTATTTTTCACTCAGTCTAGTAAGAATGGGTAAATATTTCAAACCCTGGGTGAAATATAATAAGAGGAGCATGTCACTTTCTATGGTATAACCTGATTACCTATCTGCAATAAATTACCATGCTGTAAGTGGAGAAACAGATTTTCTTTGTAAAACTGAGCATGCCTGTTCTTCTTTCATTATAATATATTTTGGTAAGAAAAAATTAGTGCAAACAAAAGTACTCAATTTTAATATCTGGCAGCAATGCAAGTATTAGTAAGGCCTTAAGATGATTACTGAACTGCTTAAGTTTTAATCAAACTATGCTAATGAAGCATGACATTTAAAACACTGTGGGTTTACACAAAGGATTTTTCTACCTATCAAAAACCAGAGGTGAAATTCTCTGAAATAAAGCATTGCCATAACTGAGAGTAACATCCTAATTAGGATATCAAAATAGTCCATACATTCTGCTTGTGAGATTTGTTTGTAGTTAACAAACAACTAGGCAGTGAAATACAGATATTTGTATTAAATAGTGTATAGCTTTAAATAGTGTATCATGTGCTAATAATTTGGTAAACTTCACACTACCATATCTGATAAGGTTGTTTCATGTAAACAATAATCCTTTCTGACACAAGACACTGAGTTATAAACTTGCATATTTATTTTGAAACTACATATTAATATCATATTAATCATTTGGCCTCTTAAATTAAGTGGGTTAGAACTGCTGCTACAATTTAAATGTTTAAAAACCATAAACACATGGACTTCTTGGGTTTGTCCAACTATCTCTTTAAAGCTCTCTTCTTGTTTGGAACTTTTTTAAAGTTGGCAGTGTGCATCTGTTTTCACTCACAGAACTAACTACACTCTGACCACCTTGCAGATTTGGATTCATGACCAATATCAGCCTGAAAACAGCTTTGATAAACATTGCAAAGACAAGTTAGTTAAACTAACAACAATGCTTCTTTTGTACTATTACTTGTAGACATTCCTACTGCATTTGATACAATGGGCCAATTTCATATCTGGTGTAAGTCCATCGAGGTGTATGTCCCTGGTGTAATGGAAGAATACCAGAAATAAATTTGGTCCACTAATTAGTTCCCTCTAGATTTAAGATAGAGGTTTCTGTCTAATCAAGATCTAGCTAGAGTTAGATGATCTCTTAATGTATTTGGCATTGTGTAAAGACTTCTCATTTCCAATTCTATTATCATTCACATAGTGATTCTGCCCACCGTCCCCCAGTCTAATTTGATTTAAATGACAGTTGGCATCCTTAAAAACTTATTTTCCTTGTGATTAATTCATAATGGAAAAACAAATGTAGTATTCCATAAAGTATCTGTGTTCCATTATAAAATTTGAACACTGCAGCAACTATACTTTTCTTGATGTAGAACAGTCACTGTTTGACTAATTCCGTCAAGACAGAGTTGTTATTCTCAAGGTTAGTTTCAGTGTTACTGAACTGTAACCCATATGTGAGAGCTTTCTTTCTGAGTTAATCATCTCAAAGTTAGGAGTCAAGAGACTCTCAAACATTTTTTTAAATTCAGCCGTTGCTACTTCTCACAGCAGCCCTATTTGAAGAAGAAAAGTTACATAAGAACTCATGTTCTTCTTAACAGAATTCTGCTGAGACCCTGACGCATGCAGTTACACTATTATTTTTTATACTTTTGCCAGCCTTTCAGTATTAGATCTTCACAAATAACAGGCTATTTGCAAATGCTGCCAGATTCCTGTCATATATAAGGGACTTTGATCAGGTTACACTATTTTTGTCAAACTTGCACTCTGTCAAAGAATGTATTGACTGTGCAGCCTCAGCCTTTATATGCAAAAAACATCAAAAACCAAGCTCCTGCTCACAATCAGGAATTACTCAGTGGGGTTGGAGGTGTCTGGGAAACTACTTACTGGTTTAATTTCTCATAAGCTTTAATTGCAGGACACATTGTCTCCCGGTTTCATGACTTTTACAGCAACTATAATTACTCTCCAAATCTGAGTGTTTCCAACACATTAATATACCTACAGTAAGTATATTTTAAAAGATAGCAGGTCTAATTCTGCTCTCAGTGTAAATATGACATAGTGCTACTGATTTCAATTGAGTTACTTCCTGTATACCTGGTGTGACTGACAGCAGAATATGGTTTTCTTTTTAAAAGTTCCTAACTATAAAAATTGTGGGTAGTAAAATAAATGTCATTATTGTTAAAAAGCACTTAACTAACACTATTAATGTGTGAGACAAACATCCAGTAAAACAAATTCCCTATCTTGAAAAGCTTTTGGATATGATAAAGAAAAAGAACTAAGCATTGCATGTGGAAAAAAAAAGTTTTGCTATATATTTATTCAGAATACACATACATTAACATTACTATACATATAGGTGGGAGGACCATTCGAAACATGTTATTTAATTCTAAATTCAGCTCACTTGAACAGCTTCACTTTTTTATGAGGAAACAGTTCTGCTCCCTTTTTATTAAGCAACTTTATTCATGGTTACTTTAGCCTTTGGGTTCTTCTCTTAACTACAGCAAAGTCATTATTCTTAAGGCTCATTTCAGTGTTGCAGAACTATAACCAACATGCTCCTGGACGTAATCAAATATTAAATTTTAAGAATCTGTGAAGGCTTGTCACGAAATAAAACCCTCCATATTAATAAAAGAGACATAACAGCTACATTGAGAGAAAATGTTAAAATAAAATGATGTTCCACTTTTAAATTAGACGTGGGAAGCGGGACGTCAGTGCACCAGGTTACACACACACACAGATTTTATAAGTTAATACTGCTGTTTGGGTATATTCAATGGTATAATAATTTACTCTTAGGAGCTTTGCATAAGGTGCAAAATCCACAGAGGAAAACTGAGCAGTTCTGGTCCTATTAAAGGAATAAGACACAGGAAAGATGTACTCTGATATGTACCAATGTATTTTGAATAACGGGATTATTTTTCTGAGTTTGGATTTTTTGCAGTTAATTTAGAATTCTGGGAAAGACACCTCTGGAAGATCATTTCAACAAGAACAACAACTTAACTCTTTGCCAATCAGAAATCTCCAGTGTTTCCTTTAGCAGAAAAAAGCACTTCATAACACTGGGGAAACTTGAGCAACTGATTGATGAGGAAATGATTTATTATAAATAGTAAAGGACTGCAATTACCACATGTATTTACCAAGTATACAATATTAATCCAGGGTAATTTGTATTTTAAGTATGTCTGCCTGAAACAGCCTCTAGCTATTCATGTAAATGAGTCCTAAATTACAGTTACAATAGAAATACCATCAAAATTACATTTGTCTTGGCTCACGGCTCACTATAACCCAAAAGCTCATTTGGAAGCACCTGCAAACAGAATTTTTTGCCAAAAAGAGAAGGCAAGATTAAGTTTCATTTGACATAATAAACTTTGTAAAGTACAGAATTTTAAACTTCTGCAGAACAAAGAAGTTTTTGTAACTATGGCTGATTATAATTATGGGTAGTTCGGCACTGCCGAGGTGCCTTGGAATGTTCATTGTTTAACCTGGAAACAATTTGAACTAAGACAGTGTTAGTGTTGCCCAAGAATATTCGAAGAAAAAAAAAAAAAGAGGCTCACTGTAATTTTACCTTTGGGAACCAGAAAAAGATGATCTGATCAGGTTTTGTTTTTTGTTTTTTTCTTTTATAGTTATGGGTTAGACAGCAAAAAGGCAAAAAAAAGAATCATAATCACTGCTCTCTTTCAGGTTTCAGAGTAGCAGCCATATTAGTCTGTATCAGCAAAAAGAACAGGAGTACTTGTGGCACCTTAGAGACTAACAAATTTATTAGAGCATAAGCTTTTGTGGGCTACAGCTCACTTCATCGGATGTATAGAATGGAACATATAGAAGATCTGTGCACTTAGGACGGAAGAACCCAATGCACAGCTATAGACTAGGGACTGAATGGCTAGGCAGCAGTTCTGCGGAAAAGGACCTAGGGGTGAGAGTGGACAAGAAGCTGGATATGAGTCAGCAGTGTGCCCTTGTTGCCAAGAAGGCCAATGGCATTTTGGGATGTATAAGTAGGGGCATAGCGAGCAGATCGAGGGATGTGATCGTTCTCCTCTATTCGACATTGGTGAGGCCTCATCTGGAGTACTGTGTCCAGTTTTGGGCCCCGCACTACAAGAAGGATGTGGATAAATTGGAGAGTCCAGCGAAGGGCAACAAAAATGATTAGGGGTCTGGAACACATGACTTATGAGGAGAGGCTGAGGGAACTGGGATTGTTTAGTCTGCAGAAGAGAAGAATGAGAGGGGATTTGATAGCTGCTTTCAACTACCTGAGAGGTGGTTCTAGAGAGGATGGTTCTAGACTATTCTCAGTGGTAGAAGAGGACAGGACAAGGAGTAATGGTCTCAAGTTGCAGTGGGGGAGGTTTAGGTTGGATATTAGGAAAAACTTCTTCACTAGGAGGGTGGTGAAACACTGGAATGCGTTACCTAGGGAGGTGGTAGAATCTCCTTCCTTAGAAGTTTTTAAGGTCAGGCTTGACAAAGCCCTGGCTGGGATGATTTAGTTGGGGATTGATCCTGCTTTGAGCAGGGGGTTGGACTAGATGACCTCCTGAGTCCCTTCCAACCCTGATATTCTATGATCTATATGATAGGTATATATATACACACATACACACACACACACAGAGAGAGAGAGAGAATGAGGAAGTTGCCATACAAACTGTAAGAGGCTAATTAATTAAGATGACCTATTATCAGCAGGAGAAAAAAACTTTTGTAGTGATAATCAAAATGGCCCAGTTAGACAGTTGACAAGAAGGTGTGAGGATACTTAACATAGCGAAATAGATTCAATATGTGTAATGACCCACTCCCAGTCTCTATTCAAATCCAAGTTAATGGTATCTAGTTTGCATATGGCATATATCACATTGGTAGATGCGCAGGTGAACGAGCCTCTGATGGTGTGGCTAATGTGATTAGGTCCTATGATGGTGTCACTTGAATAAATATGTGCACAGAGTTGGCATCAGGCTTTGTTGCAAGGATAGGTTCCTGGGTTAGTGTTTCTGTTGTGTGGTGTGTGGAGAGTATTTGCTTCAGGTTGGGGGGCTGTCTGTAAGTGAGGACTGGCCTGTCTCCCAAGATCTGTGAGAGTGAGGGATCATTTTTCAGGATAGGTTGTAAATCTTTGATGACGCGCTGGAGAGATTTTAGTTGGGGGCTGAAGGTGACTGCTAGTGGCATTCTGTTATTTTCTTTGTTGGGTCTGTCCTGTAGTTGGTGACTTCTGGGTACTCTTCTGGCTCTGTCAATCTGTTTTTTCACTTCAGCAGGTGGGTATTGTAGTTTTAAGAATGCTTGAGAGAGATCTTGTAGGTGTTTGTGTCTGTCTGAGGGGTTGGAGCAAATGCTGTTGTATCGTACAGCTTGGCTGTAGACAATGGATCGTGTGGTGTGGACTGGATGAAAGCTGGAGGCATGTAGGTAAGTATAGCGGTCAGTAGGTTTCCCGTATAGGGTGGTGTTTATGTGACCATCGCTTATTAACACCATAGTGTCCAGGAAGTGGATCTCTTGTGTGGATTGGTCTAGGCTGAGGTTGATGGTGGGATGGAAATTGTTGAAATCATGGTGGAATTCCTCAAGGGCTTCTTTTCCATAGGTCCAGATGATGAAGATGTCCTCAATATAGTGCAAGTAGATAGAGATATTAGGGGACGAGAGCTAAGGAAGCGTTGTTCTAAGTCAGCCATAAAAATGATGGCATACTGTGGGGCCATGCAGTACCCATAGCAGTGCCATTGACTTGAAGGTATATATTGTCCCCAAACGTGAAACAGTTGTGGGTGAGGACAAAGTCACAAAGGTCAGCCACCAGGTTTGCCGTGACATTATCGGGGATACTGTTCCTGACGGCTTGTAGCCCATCTTTGTGTGGAATGTTGGTGTAGAGGGCTTCTACATCCATAGAGGCCAGGATGGTGTTTTCTGGAAGATCACTGATGGATTGTAGTTTCCTCAAGAAGGCAGTGGTGTCTTGAAGATAGCTAGGAGTGCTGGTAGCGTAGGGCCTGAGGAGGGAGTCTACATAGCCAGACAATCCTGCTGTTAGGGTGCCAATGCCTGAGATGATTAATTGGGTGTCTTCAGTCTAAAGAGGGCCAGTAGAGGGTGCAGCAGAGACTCAATGTGAACAGGTGCAAATTTAATGCATGCCTCCAATACTATATTTTATCTAGGATTTAATGGACTTTAGAGAACCTGTTTTTAAAGGTAAGGTAAACAGATTTTTGAAGAAGTTACTGTTACTCTATTGAACTGCTGCAATGTGTACTGGAACATAAGGCAAATTGACATTTTTCTAGGCTTATGACTGCATCACAATATTGAGGCTCAACAGCCATCATACTGCTTCATTACCACCACTCGTCCTCTCTCAAGAAAACAAGCAAATAGCTTGTTCAGGTATCTGCTAGAAACTTTGATGACAATCAGCCCCCCAAGAGCCACACGCTTCCCTGATTTGCAGCCAAAATGAAAACTGTAGCAACTTGCTAAAAATCCAACTTCAAATGTCAAACAATTAGCCAAAACCATTTACTGGTATGATTTCATAACAAATTAAGAGAAAACTTGGTACCATGCAGAAGAGATGGAAATAGTACAATTGAAGGGATGGCCTGAGGAAATATAGGTAGCATTATAAGAGTGAGATAATCTGTAAACAAGATATATCTTGCTAAAGTCAAGACACTGCAAGTTACCAAAAGCGGCATTAACTTGCCAACAGCAGCTTTATCTCAACCGTGCATTATATAAACTCATCAGTAGAAGTCTAAGACCAATTCTATTAGTAAATATAAGAATTTTTTAACCTCATTTTGAACAGAACTTTGTATTTTAACTAAGTTTATTTTACTATAGAGAACTATATTTAAATAGGGTGGGACAGCCGAGTTGAATCCTGGGATGGTGGATGAAAACCCACCCAGAATGAAGGCCTGCCCTCTCACATTTGGTGGATGTGTGTATGTGGGAGGGGGAGAGGGGAAAGAGAGAGGAGACAGAGTCCAGAAGACAACCAGGGGTACAAAAATGAGAAAACAGGAACAGGGGTGAGGATCATAGATTTAGAACAAGGGACTCGGATGGGAACACTGAGAAGAGAATCCCAGATAGTGTCTACTGTTCTGCAAAGGAGTCGAATCAGTGGACACCAACCAAAGGAAGTCTACCTGGTGATGTGAGACAATAAGGGAATGGAAGTAGGCCCCACAGTCACAGGACTTTTTTATTGAGTTTCCTTCTCCTGGATTGGAGGATGATAATCTTGGCCAGCACCAGGAGGAGGTTGAGAAGGTCCCACAACTTTGTGGGGCCATAGATAGGATGTGTGTAAATGAGATATGGGGAATTCAGATCAATTATTTATATCTAGCAGACAGGAATATAGGGCTATTATTTGGAGACTGAAGGAGCCACTACCAAAAAAAAGCCTTGTGGTATCCATATGTTCCGACAGTTTCCATTAATATGATTTTCTCTCTATTACGAATACGTCTGATTTTTAGTTAAATCATTTGAACCTTTGATTTCAGGTAAAGTCACTGTGGTACATTCTTGAAGAAGACAAACTTCTGACCTTTTGAGAGAGGCAGTCCAAGAGAAAAATGGTACCTATTCTGGCCTTTAAGGTTATATCTACACTGCCATTAAAAACCTACAGCTGGCCCATGCCAGCTGATTTGGGCTCATGGGGTGGTTTAACTGTGGTGTGTAGACATATTGACTTGGACTGGAGCTAGAGCTCTAGGACTCTGCAAGGTGGGAGGGTCCCAGAACCTGGGCTGCAGCCTGAGCCCAAACGTCTACACCACAATTGAACAGCCCCATGAGCCCGAACCTCATGAGCCTAAGTCAGCTGGCATGGGCCAGCAGCAGGTGTGTAATTGCAGTGTAGATATAGCCTAAAAGTGCTGCCCAGCTAATGGCTATTGTCAGCAATGAACACAGAGAAAGCCAGTTGACTATGGTGGTAGAAAATGAAGGTGGTGTTGCATTATATTATCATGTGGAGTTCCCTAACAAATATTCACTGCTATTGGCATATTAAGGGTTCTTGGGGATTAGGCAGAAGAAGGGTAGAGAAATATTTTGAGATCTGTTGGGGAAAAAAAGGGACTAACCTTCAGGATAAATTCTGGCTCTGTTTTAAGGCCAAGTTTTGTTCTGGTGAAAGGTATAATATGGTTTGATTGGAAGGTTTCCAAACTCAGGAATTTTTCTGGATGGATGTGATACCTGAAACTTTGAGGAAGAGGAAGTACCATGGAGAGTGTATTCAAGAGCTCAAGTATAAGATGGCTTAGTGCTTGGAGTACTCAACAGATTACATGAATAGAATCAGATAACTGGGATGACAGATGAGGAACCTGGTTACACTGGAATGCAAGTAGATAACTGCTGGGCTAGACCTTCCTACTATGCTGGGCTATTGCTGACGTGCTTTCTTAGGGCACTCACTTTTACCCCAGTCTTACAGAGGCCACTCTGTAAGATCTCCAGAATGTTTTTGAACTTCTGTTGAAGTATGGATGTTCTTTTCTTTGAACCTTATTGAACTTGTTCCGATCCCATTTTATACTATTCGTTGTTCATTTTCTACTGGATGCCAATAGACAGTTAAATTTTTGCAATAGCCATTTGATTTTAACTTCTTCCTTTCTATTTCCAAACTCTCACTGTTAGTTGTGCCACAGTTGGCAAATCTGTGGTTCGGTAGCTACAGTGGTTTTCTTTCTGTCATTTGAATGAATCCCAAAAACTAAAGCTCCCCTTTACCAACAGAGAGTACCAGAACAGCAGAGGCTTTTTCAGTTTGAATCTTATTACTTCAGATATATGGGAAATTGGAGGATGTGTGGAAAAGATGTGAGATTGCTTCTTGGAATACAGCCTGCTTCTCTGGGGTGTCTGAAGGTTTGAAAGGCCTAAGCATTTTCTTGAACTCTATAGCATGATGCCTCTGAATTATTTTCCACATATCTTTCGGATTATTTGCCATTGAAGGAAGAAGTTCTGCAGCCCCTTTTCCCTTGAAGAGTTGCTTCCTCAGAAGGGTCTAGATTAAGTCATGGTGATTGCTTACATGGACAACTCCTCATCCAACAGTTTCTCTGTAACAAGGCATGCTGACTCCGGGTTGAGCAAGTTAATTCTGAGAGATGTAGTTCTCAGAAAAATTCTGGGAACTGCAGGTTGCTGCAAAGTATACTGGGAAGATGAGCCTGGCAATAATAAGTAGCAACATTTCATCATGATTTGAGCTGCAGGTTTGTCCCAGTTTGGGGAAAAAAGGCACAGCTAGCATGAATTTCACATTTGTCCATGACTGTTTGTTGTGTCTGGGTGACTCACCCCACAGCAGCAACTCCTGTGTCCTGCAGGGCTGGGCCCGGTTCCTCATTCTGGCTTTGTGACCAGACACAGAGTCTATGCTGCTCTGGTTTTGTCAACTGACCCTCCATCATGACAGGGGACAAGGAGGCAGACCAAACCTGAGTGGTGCCGAGACTTGGCACCCCAGGTCACCACTCAAAGTGTACAGCCAGGCACAGCCCCACAGTACATAGGTGCTGCCAATGCTCAGGCCTGAAGTGAGTGCAGGGTGGGCTCCCTCTCAACCCTGGGACCCAGTCCAGTAGCCGCTGGTGCCTGGGGTGAGCACAAGGAGGGTAGGCTCACACTCCAGCTCCGCCCAGACCAATCCCACTGCCAGGCCTCCCCTCTACACCAGGTTGGGATTAAGGTTGCAGTGCAGGGCAGATGGTGTTGCTACGGTTGGTTGGTGCTGCCTCATTTGTCAGGACATTTTTTAATAAAAAAATCATGAGGGCCATCACTAAACTGGTTACTTTTACCTAACTTACATGACTATGTGATTTTTGATAAAGATACCACAAAAAAATCTGCAGTCTTACTCATAAAGTAGAGACCAGATCTGGAATAGGGCTATCTCATAAATAAAGCTGGGGAGGACCCAAGAGAAGATCTAAAAGCAGGATATAGAAGGACCAGAGAGAGAGGTGTAATGCAAGTGAAGGACATGGACCGGCATAACACTGTAAAAGTTTATCTAGAGTTTTTGCTTATGTTGGCAAAGAGTCCTGTGGCACCTTATAGACTAACAGACGTATTGGAGCATAAGCTTTCATGGGTGAATACCCACTTCGTCGGATGCATGTGTTTGCTTATGTTGTAACTCCAGTTAACTGATTGTCAGATAACACTTTTGTAAATGCTAATCTCCACATGTGTTCTAAGACACAAAATTTTGTTGTTCATCTAGGCCTTCAACTGCACAAAGTAACTAGTGAAAAGTAGTAACTGGAAATCAATTAACTTGAAGACTCATAATAAAGACTCCATTATACTGCAGTGAGGATCTCTAACTTTCCCTCCCAATTAGAAGAGCACCTATCTGGGATCTCAAGGAGCCAAATGAAAATGTGTGCATAAGAGAGCCACTGGTTCCAGGTTTCCATCCGCTATTTGAATTCAACATAGTTAGCAATCAAAATCTAAAAATGGGAAGTATGGATTAGCAATTTTACTTGGGCAGCAAAATAGAATTATAAGATTGGAAGGGACCTTGAGAGGTCATCTAGTCCAGTCCCCTGCATTCAGGGCAGGACTATATTATCTAGACCAATGGAAAAGGAAAGTGAAAAGCAAAAACTCATGAATGCTAAGACATGCAAAGAGATAAGTAAGTGAGCTAAAAAGGCTATATCTATCTATATGTTGATAGAAAATGTCACAAGGCTGAAGATGCTAGCGAAAGAGGTGACCTTACAACTTTGTATCAGACAATCAATCAGCTAACAGGAAAACTTTTAGCAGTACTGGAGGTCCTATTAAAGATGCAAATTGAAAGACACTTGGTACAGAAGAACAAAGGAAAAGGTGGGCAGAACATTTTCAGTCTGTTTTAAAACAGACCAAGCACAAGTGAACTATTAGAAATATGTGATGAAGATCTACCATCAGACCTGGATATTGATTTAAGAGCTATTACAATCGTCAAATCAACTATATATATATATAAAAACCTATCTGAAATGTGCATCCCAAGCAAGGGGAAAAAACTGGTAGGGAAAGACTCCAGACCCAACTGGATGAATAACTAACTCAAACATCTTATGAGGAGTAAGTAGAGAACCTATAGGGAATAGTAAAGGGGGTTTATCAGCAAAGAAACCTAAATCATGGAGGTTGGAAAATGTAGGAATAAAGTGAGAATTGCTGAATTAGCTCTTGCCAAGGAAATTAAAATAAGAAGAGGTTTTGTATTTATATAAATAAAAAGAGAATAAGGAAGGATGAGGTTGGAGCCACTATGCAGTGCAGATGAGAAGAGTACAGATAATCTATATATGGTCCAAAAACTAAATTAATACTTTGCCTCAGTTTTCAGTAAGAATGATAATAGGGAACATAAGGCATGAAGGCAGTACAGCTGATGGTAATGACTGTCTAGAAATGAAAATTAGCACATATAAAGTAGGCGGACGACTATTCAAAATGCTTTTCTCTGCCCATCAGCATCACCTTTGGTCTTGCTTGGGTTCAGCTGCAGCCAGCTGCTGTTCATCCAGGAGCTGATCTCACCCACCCATTGGGCCAAGTTGGTGGTAGTGGTTTGGCTGTATATTTTGAAGGATAGGTAGAGCTGTGTGTCAACTGCTTATTGCTGGCACTTGACTCCATGTGATCTGAACAGTTCACCTAGTACTTGCTCTTATGCTGAAAAGGACCAGAGAGAAAATTGATCCTTGTGAATTCTAAATTAACTGCAATCACTCACAAAAAGTCCTGAGGATAAATGAACAAAAGCCTTGGCTCAATACACAGTAGTGCTAACCGTCTCCCATCTCCCATAGTTTGTTAGGATGTATAAAGGATGGGACAGAAAACTATACTGAAGTTTTAATGCCATTGTATAAATTGATGGCAACACATGTGAAATACTATATTCAGTTCTGTCCAAGTCATAAAAAAAAAGCTCTAAATTCAAGGGAGATAGATTGCAGGTATTTTCATATACAATTCTCTAACATTCCAATCGTAATTTAAGAAGCTACAGGAGCAAACCATGAACATAGCCTCTCTAGCTTCCTCCCATAATTATTGGGACATGTGGTTTGTTTCTCTAAGCCAGCAAAATACTTTTTGTATTACTTAAAAAGCATGGAGGTTATATCATATAGTGCTAAAAACCCTGATAAACTGAAATCTGGTTAACCAAAAGGCAGGTTATATCTCCCAATGTTACACATTTTGCAGGCCTGCAGGCATGGAACTTCAGGCTTCAATTCCAGATCAGCCACAGGCTTCCTGTGTAACCTTGTGCAAGTCATTTAATATCTACTCAGGCACGACTGTGATCAGGGGTACACTTAAGAAAATTAGGATCAGACAGGCATGGTTATCCAGAAGACTTCTCACTGGATTAATGGATTCCCTGTGCCAGATATAAATTACAAACTGTCAAAAAACACAGAAATTAAGTATTACAAGCCTTGCTAAATTAATTGTGAAAAGTGTAGACAATATAAAGTGCAGTGTTATTAACAGAAGTTGTACACTGCATTAAGGGGCTCATTTTAGGAGAAAAATCAGTCATAGAGTTTCAGACCAGAAGGGTCCTTAGATCATTTAGCCCAATGGTCCCCAAACTTTTCAGGGTCACACCCCTCCTTGCCCCTATCCACGCCCCCTCTACTGCGCTAGCCAGGAGTGGGGCTGTGGCTCCAAGGGTGAGGGGTCCGAGGCTGGGGCGGGAGCGGAGCTGCAGCTGGGCCGCAGTGAGGGCCAGCAGTGGTGTAAAGAGAGATTTTGCTTTGAATGTTCTGAGATACCTTGCAGCATATTTATAGAGGCTTGCAGAAAAACCTCAGAGGTGGTTTAAAAACACCGTAAAACTTACTTCTCCTAATTAACATAATTAAGGTGGTGACCGTATCAGGACACTTTGATTTGCATAAAATAGTAATTAGTTCTAAGATTAAGGCTTTAAATAAGTAGAAATTAATGATAGTTTAAATTAGAAAAATCCAACATAGCAGACCAAAATGGCAGAGATGGCGATAACGTAGTTTAAATTTAGAGTGAAAAATTCCATCTTCAAAAGGAGGAGCTTTGCTTTGCTAAAGATGGTCAGAGGGAGGAGCCCTACCCAAGATGGCACCAGAGGGAGAAGCTTAGCTTTCTAAAGATAGCATCATAGGGGAGGAGCTCTGTATCTAAAAATAGGATGACGTCAGGGGAGGAGCTAGAAGAGCTAGAAACTGATTGGTAGAGATGAGCTGACCTTGAGAAAGCAACCACAATATAAGGCCAACAGCTAGCATGAATGTAATGGGTTTGAGGCTTTGTGGAAGAACAGAAGCTACCTGAGGAGAAGGACAGATAGTTCCGGAAAAAGCAGCTGGCTGGAAAAGCAGCAGAACTCGAAAGTTTACCACGGCAGCGGCTTTCCTAGTAGCTCAATCAAGCAGCTACCTGGAGGAGCAGCAGCAACCGAACCTTCTAGAAGGCAGCAGCTTTAAGGATGCTACGCCACCGGAAGATAGCTACCTGTAAAGGCAACCACCAGCAGTTCCGAAACACACAGCCACGGTGACTTCAGAAATAACAGCAACCACCATCTCCACCACTGGCACCACTGAGACAGAGCAGAAGGACCTCAGACGAGTCAGAGGGATTTTGGTGGGAGAGTGTAGGTCTAATTTTATGATTATTATTTTTTTTTAAAAGAGTGCTTGGGGGTGTCTGTTAATAAAGTTGGATGCCCACTCCTGAATGAGATCTTCCCTACTCATCCTGTGACCTCTTGGCCAGTGCTCACAGGATGTTAAATATTAAATGCTAAATGGTTAGTGTTAAATGTTAAGGTTAGTGTTAAGTAAATTTTTTTTCAAATCTGTGACATAATGGTTTCTTGGATGTGCATACAGAGCCTGCGTATACTGCATTGTATTAAGTATGGTATTAGATTGTAACATTAAGACTAAAGCCTTTGTGTATGCAGGATCTTTATATGCTTATTACATTGGAACTACTGTATTCTCGGTATGTGTTAGACATTTTATGCAGTCTGTCTCTTATCTTGCTGGGTTGCTTTATTGTACAATTCTTAAATGTAATTTGATTGGGTTTTATTAAATCCTATGCATCTTTTCTTCCTTTATTAAACTTACTAATTTTTTTTATTTCTTATGTTGTTGAAGAATTTCTGCTTGTGTGTGTGTCACCCCTTGAGTGGAAGACTCTATCCGTATCCTTTCAGGGGTTAGCAAGACTAGCTTGCCCTGGGGAGCCCTCTGCAGATCGGAGACAAGTCCCCTGATAACACCCTGGTAATTCCTTTAAGGCGGCCCACAACCTTGTTACCCTCTTGTTAAATTAGAAGTGCTATTGTAGGCTAATTTAATTGACGTCTAAAATTTAGGATAGCAGTGGCTAAGCATGTAGTCGCGGGCCCAGCTGCCAGCCCCCACTGCAACCTCTGATCCCTCCCCCAGCCTCGGCCCCTGGCTGGGGCCCTGTTCCCAGCCTGGAGCCAAGGCTGGGGACTGGGTCAGGTGTGGTGCCAGGAGCTGGGGGCAGTGCCAGAGCAGAGTTGGGGGCAGGGCTCGGACTCTGCCCTCCCATGTGGGCTGGCCCAGGCCCACCACACACCCCTTAACATTTCTTTGCGCCCCACAATTTGTGGACCTCTAATCAAGTTTGACCTCCTGTACATCTCAGCCCACCACCACCACCCGCACACACAACCCTCCCACCCACCCACAGTTGCATGATGGGCAACTTTCAACTCTTTCAGCATAAGAAGACCTATAGATTCTCTTGAATGTTTATCTCAAACCCAACACTGTTTTCTGCCATTGGTCATAAGGCATCCTGAATGCAACAAATGTGAAAAGTTATTTCTCCATTTTTTAAAACATTCAGACTGCTAATCTTCAAACCTACAAACTGAACTGAGATAGTTCAAGCCTAGCACAGAAGTGTAGCATAAATGTTAAAAGGAAGTAAGAGGATTGGAGCCATACAGCGGCTTTGTCTACACTACAGATCTTACAGTGGCACAACTGTGCCGCTGCACTACTGTAACGTCTCCTGTGTAGCTCCTCTATGCCAACAGAACAGAGCTCTCCCATAATTAAACCACAGCTAACAAGTGATGGTAGTTCACTCCGGCACTTTTGTCAGTCAGGGGTGTTTTTTTGGTGTTTTTTTGTTTTTTTAACACACCCGACCAACAAAAGTGCTAGTGTAGACAAAGCCTGAGGGAGTGTTGCATAAGAAAACAAACATGCCATATGCAAAGCATTATTTCTTTTAATTAATCAACAAAAAACAAACTACTTTAATTATTTTGTCTACATACAATAGTCCTTTAACTTGAATTTGACTCTTATCTAAGCCATCTGAACAAGCACTACCCAATTTCACAGTACAGTAACACACATCATAAAGTCAACAACTAATGGGATGAATGGCTATCATCATTTGAAGTTAAAAGAAAGTTTTGTCATGTCACAAGCTTCATAAGTAACTGCACTTAAAACAGGTATGGTTTGTCAAAAAATACTGTCCAAGCAGAAAAGATTAACACCCAGAGTTATGATAAAATATCAAATTATATATATATAAAAAATACACACATACACCCACACCTCTATATTTTTAAAGTATGAGTACTGATTCAACACATTTCTTCTTTTTTAAATAGTCACAAAGGTGCCTTTACTGATGAAAGGCTTCTAAGCGTATTCTGCTTGGATCCTCTGCATGTCTCAGTGCAATTCCATACCGCAGCAGCAGTTCAACATAAGGTGGCCAGAAGGAATCACTGATTGTCAAATATGGTTCATGTGGTGTACTCATTAATCTGTTTATAAGAAGCTGGAAGATCAAGAGAAGGAGATTCAAAATATGCATAAAACAGGTTGATTTTTATCTATTGTTAATCAAGGAAAGGTGAGCACACTGATGTCATAAGAATTGCTTACCTAAAAGATACAAAGCCTGTTCCAAATTATTCATTAAAGAATGTTTAATTGATTTAAGTATGAAATTGTTGAATATTAAATTTAAGTTGATTCTCTTCCCTTATGTAACAATATTCTAATTTTCCCCCAATAAATCAAAAGCATATATTGGATTTTAGGTATGTATATAGTTATGCAAGCCATTCAGTCAAAAAGATAATGGAATGTAACTGCAATTTATTTAGTTTTTAAAATAAAAGCACACAAAGACAATGTAGCAATTTAAGATTTAGTGTCTGTTTAACAGGCTTCCAAAGTTGAGAGAGAAAGTTAGGCAAACCTTTATTTTAGACATTTTCTGTTTTTCATATCCACCAACAGATACGACCTCGCTCTCATTTCACTGCAATATAACTCTCCAAATGACCTCTTTTGCCAACAAGGGCTCCTTCTCCCTCGCCTTTCTTCAGACTTAAAACAATGGAATTTCCATTCTCTGACTATGAGCCAAGAAACTGCTTTCTGAGTCCCAAAAGGTTCTACTTTTGGCAGTCAGTTCCCCTTTTACAGTCATCTTCTATTTACTTTTAACCTTAACTACTAATTTTACTCAAGATACATATCTTTTCATATCTTTAATGCTTTGTTTCCTCGCTATCTATTCCACTTGCTTGTCTTGAGCAAGTGAATCAATGTATTAATCAACTTCCTTCTCCCGAGGCAAGATAAGTACCCTCAAACAATTCCATCTTTTTCTCCCCTCCTTGACCTAGACTTGGCATTTGACTCCATTGTCTGCAATCTGATCATCAGCCTGGTGTCTCTGTTCCTGTTCTTAGAGCCCATATATTTGTAAATCTGCCTACTGGCATCTTCACAATATTGTCTGTGAACACCGCTGCCTTGACAGCCATGTCAGCCCAAATCCTACCCATGCTTTCATCTCTACTCACCTTAGCTACTGCAACTCCCTTCTCTATGGCTTCTACATGTTCTAGCTCTCCAGACTTTAGCATATACAGAATGCTTCTGCCTGCCTTCTTCCCAACACAAAGAAACATAATAATCTTCATCTCCAAATACCCTCATTGGTGACTCATTCATTTTATATTCAGATCAGAATTGTCTTCCTTCTTTCAAAACACTCTATTGATTTGCTCCAGCCTATCTACCAAAATGTTTGCTCTGTACTTCCCTGCCCCATATCTTCTGTTCATTTCTCACAATATTAATTCATGATCTTTCATAAACTGTTGCTGGCGAGACTTCTCAGCAACACCCATATTCTGAAATAACCTTTACCATCACATTCTCTCTCTACTGCTTTTATTTAAATTATTTATACTTGTTTTTGTACCATAAGCATCATGTTATTTTTAAAAATAACTTAAGAAAAAGAACTAATTCTTAGTTTTACGTGAGTGGGAATCATTGCTGAAGAGATTTGAAGGAGGAATGTTACACTGTGCATAGAAACATGCAACATCCCTAGAGTATGAAGCAGCACAAGAAAACTTACTGAGGCACTTCTGATAAAAGTTTACACAGGGAATTTAAGGGAACAGGAACTGGCAGATTACATGTTCCTACAGGGGGAGTAATGGAACACGTAAACAGGAGTGTATGCAAAGTTGCTATACAAAATGAAGTTAAATCCAAAGATAAAATATAATGTAACACTTATAGGAGTGTCTAAGAATGGCTGCCACAGTGGACTGGGGGTTATAACTAATTTTTATTTTTTTAATTTATACCTATTCTTTGCCACGGTAAATTTATGTGATTCCAATTAAGTAGTCATCACTATTGGTATTGTATCTCTATAGTGGAAAATATATACAGTAAGAAACAGTTACTTACTGTAAATGTGGTTCTTCGAGATGTGATGCAGACATGGATGCAGACTGTATTTCACTTAGCCGTGTGCATGCCCAGGACACCGGAGCTGCAGAAACTAGCAAAGCAGTACCTGGAGATAGGTGGCACTCATGCCTCGTAGCTGCCACCTCTCCTCCAGCTACATTGGGGGTACCACCTCAACCCTCCCTCAGTTCCTTCACACAGAATGCCCAGAATCAAGACTCCGGTGCAGAGGGGACAGAGGGTGGGTCGTGGAATACACATTTGCATCACATCTAGAAGAGCCACATTTACAGCCAGTAACCATTTCTTTTTCTTTGAGTAAATGCAGCTGTGTATTCCATTTAGGTGACTCACAAGCAGGAGACAAGGCTCAGAGTCTACCTAAACCAGGACTGCAGGACTGTTCTATCAAAGCTTGACTCAACCCTGGAAGATGTGGTTATGGTGTAATGGTTCGCAAACGTATGCAGCAACAACCATGTAGCAGCCATGCAAATGTCCAATACGGAAACGTCACTCAGGAATGCTATGAACGTTGCTTGCACTCTTGTAGAATGCGCTCACACCCACTGAGGGGGAGTAGCTGAAGCTGTTTCATATGCAGTCTTGATGCATGATGTTATCTATTTGGAGATCATCTGTGAAGAGACCGCTTGACCCTTCATGAAATCTGCACATTTCACAAACCAACGAGGTTAAGCACAAACTGGTTTAGGCCTGTACAGATAAAAGGCTAGACATAGCCTGACATCTAAAGGTAGGGAGACACTGCTCCTCCAGAGTTGAATGCTGCTTAGGAAAGAATGCAGGTAAATATACCACCTGGTTCAAATGAAACTGAAAAACCCTTCAGACGAAAAATTTGGATGCAGTCGTAAAGCCACTTTGTCTTTGGAGAATTGTATATAAAAGGAGGTTCTTCCATCAGAGCCTGCAACTCTCACACACTCCTTGAAGATGTTATTGCTACCAGGAATGCAGTTTTCTGACACAAAAGCAGGAAGGGACAATATGTCAAGAGCTTGAACAGAACTTCAATTAAGGCCGCTAGGACCATGTTAAGATCCCATAGAGGAACCAGTTCTTGGTTTGGGAGGGGGTTGGGGGAGATGTAGAAAAAGAAGCCCTTTTAAGTATCTTGCTATCATGGTATTGGTGAAGCCCGATCTTCCCTGAAAGGGGGATGAAATGTCAACATCACTGCCAGATGCACTTTCAATTAACTAAATGTAAGCCCCAATGACTAAAAGGTGCAGCAGATACTCCAAAATGTCCTGGATAGAGGCCAGCATTGGCTGGATTCCACAAGCTAATGACCACACTGAAAATTGCTTCCATTTCACCACATAGGCCATTCTGGTGGAGGATTTTCTACTAGGAGGAGTTGGACAGCCACTGAACATCACACTTCCTCCTCATTCAGCCATGCAGCAGCCATGTCATGAGATGAAGGGAGCTGAGCTCAGGATGCAAGGTGAAGCCTTGGTTCTGACTGAGCAAGTCGGGATGGGGAGGAAGCAGTATGGAAGGCTGAACAGATACTGAGAAGAGGTAGTAGAACCAGCACTGTCTTGGCCACACCAGGGAAACAAGAATAAGCTTGGGCCAATCCACCTTAAACTTGAGAATGACCTGAGGTATCAGCATCAAGGGAAAAGCACAGAGAAGAGACGACTGCCAGCTGAGGAGGAAAGCGTTGGACAATGAACCAGGACCGAGGCCCCGTCAAGAGCAAAAGGGACAACGTTTCTTGTTGTCCCTTGTAGCAAACAGGTTGATCATTGGGATGCCTCAGGCTCTGAAGATAACCCAGAGGACACTTATGTTCAGACCACTCATGACTCAGAGAAAAATACTTGTGAGATGGTCCGTGAGAGGATTCTTAACCTCAGGTAAGTGAACGGCTATTGGAGTAATGTTCTCCTTAATGTAGAACTACCACAGCCTGATTGCCTCTAGGAAAAGTAAGCTGTAGTGTGCTCCCTTTTTGTTCATTCACATAATATATCAAGGTGGTATTGTCGTAAGTATGTGAACCACTGAGTCTCTGACACAGTCTCAGAAAGTGTGACCTGCCTTGTAAATGGCTCGAAGCTCCAACACGTTGATATGGGGTGATGTCTCCTGCTCCAACCACAGTCCCTGTACTTTTAGTAACCCCAGGTGCAACCCCCCAGCCCATCAGGTGAGGGCTGGACGAAGGGAATTCCTTGGCAAATGTTCTCTGGATGCATCCACCACTGCAAGGAAGAAGTTGAGGAAGTGGAGGAAGATGAACCAGTTGGTCTGGATGATGAAGAGTAGGATGGGTAGACCGCCTGGAGCCACATTTGAAGGGGGCGAAAGCGCAAGTTTTCAAACTGAATCACCTGTGTGGAAGCGGACAAATGACCCAAGACCCTCAGACATGTCCAAACTGTCGTGGAAGCCTGAGACTGCAGACTGATGCAAAGATGGCGAACTGTCTGAAAAAAGTAGGTCAGCAGAAACACTTTCAATGTCATGGAATCTAGCAGAGCAGAAGTGAACTTAATTTTTTGAGTGAGAGACATGATTAATTTCCCTATGTTGAGGATAAGACCCAGACGGTTGAGCAAGCTTAGTGTGGTGCTGACGTGAGCATGAACTTCCTCTCTGGATCTGTCCCTCATAACCAGTCATCCCTTCCTCTTGGGATACACCGTAACTACAGCCATGCATTTGGTAAAGTCCTGAGGGGGAAGGAGAAGAGAGGCCTAATGGAAGCATTGCATACTGAAAGTGGCATTCCACCATGAAAAACAGAAAGAACTTTCTGTAGTTCGGCAAAATCCGCACATGGAAGTAGGCATCCTGAAGGTCCAAAGAAGCAAACCAGTCATTCTGAGACAATGTAGGGAGAATGGTCAATAGAGTGGCCATTCGGAACTCATGTACCTGATATATTTGTTGAGGTCATGAAGGTCAAGGGTGGGTCTTACACCTGCCTTGGTTTTGGGTATCAGGAAGTACTGGGAGTAGAAGCCATGACCTGATGTTCCCGCAGAACCTCCTCCACTGCTCCCAAAACCAGCAGAGAGCAGACCTGTTTGAGGAGCAGTATCTCATGAGAGAAGTCCCTGAAGTGGAGGTGTGGAGAGGAACTGGATGGCATAACCTGATCTGATGGTGCTTAGGAAAGCAGGCCAGCCTGTCCCCAAACTGGGGAGGATGAGTGGGGGGAAGCAACCGCTGAAACAGTGCTCTGGAACAAGGAATGAAAATGGGTACTGGGAGGGCATGTGGACTGGATGAATCCAGAGCCCAACTGCTTTCTGCTGTGTGATCTGTCCCTCTTTCTGGGGTAGTCCCATTGCCAAGGAGGAGGAACAGGCTGGCCAAATGTATGCTGTAGACGATACTGCTGCTGCTGTTGAATGCCATATTGGTGCCTTTACACTTCCGGCATGTACACCCCCCCAGGACTGAAGGACTGCAGCATCTTGTCAGTTTTGTCAGAGAACAGCATTTGGCAGTCAAAGAGCAAATATTCAGGGGCTTGCTGGACATCAGGGGCAATGCCCGAACTCTGCAGCCAGGAAGCCCTCCTCTTGGTGACTGCAGAGGCTGTCACCCTGGCCGAGGTGTCCGTGAGGTCTAGTTAAGACGTCCAGCAGCCCTCAGCCACAAATGCCAGAAATTCCTCACGCAAGACCTTGTGCAGCTCATCTGTGTACTTTGACATAGCTGTCCAGTTGACAAAAATCGTTCTTGGACAGCAAGGCTTGCTGGTCAGCAATTTGCATCTCTAAAGAAGAAAAGGTGTAAATCTTCCTGTCTATGAGGGCCAATTATTTAGAGTCCCTATCCTTGTTATCTACATAAACCTGCCCTGATTGCCGCTGTGGTTCACTGCAGTTGCAACTAGGGAATTTGGGACCAGATGAGAATGAAACACCTCAAATTCCCATACAGGAATGAAATGGAGCTTTTCTATGTACTTAGCCTCAGGCAATATTAAAGCTGGCATGCTCCGCAGTGCCTTAGCCAATTCAAGAAGCCCATAATTGATAAGTATGGTGACTCTCCAAGGGGCAGATGGCAGGGAGCGAGTAACTGATCTGACTCGTCCATCACCCAGAACGAGCCAGGAAGTGGCGCTGCCAATGGAAGCGGTACCGTTGGTACTGAGCACACTGGTGCCAGAAATGGTTTCAATCCGTCATCAGTGATACTGGAGTGTCTGACAGTACCAACATTGAGCGGTGAAAGCTGCCATGGAAGCAATCATGGTGCCGACTGCTGTGGTGCTGAGGCGATTCCTGGTACCAAGATCCCCTGTACCAATCCTGGCATAGGACCTGCTTCCATAACCTGTGGAAAGGGAACACTGAGGTGCAGTGCTGACAGACCCAAGGGTTCAGCAGCTTGTTCAATCGATGGGGCTATAGATAATGCAGACATGGCAAACTCCTGGGCGAAAGGAAAGGTTGGAACCTAAAGGCAGACGAGATCTGTTGCTACCTGGTACGCTGCTGATGTAGAAACAGTCAGTGCCAGTATCTCCCTCATCGGTATCGGACTCAACGGGTGCTTGGTGGCCAGAACAAGAGTCAACAGTAAAGGTTTTCTAACATTCCTATTCAGTACCAGGGAAGAGTTAGAGGTATCCGTGCCATCTTACATACTGGAACCAACTTTGTGCCAGTTCCTGCTTTTCCTGGAGAAGGTAGAAGAATCACCCTGAGACTTGGAGTGGTTTTGATTGGTCTTATGCAACCTTCTCCTTGGCAGAGTAGACAGGGAACAGCTCCTCTGTTTCTTTGGTGAGGTACCTGCTCCAGAACGTGAAACGGCAACACTCTTGGAACCCAAGGGCGATCTCCGACTTGATGAGGGCTGCAGTACCAAAGCAGGTCGCATGGCCTGTTCCAGCCGTTGCTGTTTCTGAAGAAGGTCCTGAGCCACTTGAGTCCATTTCTGGAATGATCTGCAGATCACACAATCCTCTTTAAAATGGGCCTCGCTGATGCGGTGTTTTTGCTCTGCATGTGGGGCTCACTCCTCCTCACAAAGGACAATGTTTAAACTCCAGTAAGAGCATCACCAAGGAAAACAAATTAACACAACTAACACAACATAACTAACATATTGAGAGGTTGTGAGGTTAAGACCACACAGAGCTCTGACTCCAGTCATGGATGATAAGAAGGGACTAAGGGACGATTGGGGGAGCGCCGCCTCGTGAAGTCAGGAGAGGTGCTATGGCCACGAGGTGTGAGCACCACATCTCTATGGATACTGGTAGGCAAGTTTCTCCCTCTCTCGTGCACTGGGCGCGCACACACCTAAGTGAAATACATGGCTGCGTCTACTCAAAGAAGCAGCTTTATATAGTGGCCACATAAATGAAAAGCAATACATTGATAATTTTAAAAGATAAAGTAAACATGGATGAATTGTGGAAACCTGGATGGGAATGGATATATTATTTGGTCGCAAATTCTGAATGGGAATAGCTTATATTTACACAAACAATAAACCCTAAATTGTGATCACAAAAGCAAAATGTGCCTCGCTTTGCATTTGTCTCTAAGAAACTATTCTCTAACACAACAGTTCTGAAATTTAACAGGCACTGAAACTAGCACTAAATGGCTCAACAAAAACATAAAACGAAGATCAGTGAAACTCGAAGTTTAGGCTAAGTTAATGAAAATTAAAATCAAGTCTGAATGTCTGGAACTAGTTTATTCTTTCAAACAGAAATCAGACACCTGGGTGTTTTAGTACTTTGCACGTGTTTAAAATTAGTGAAGGGAATATGAAGAGTAATTTTAAGGTATAAATTTTTTGAAATTATATTTCCATAGGGCTTAATAACTCATTTGGCAACTTTAATTTCTGATTTGCTTTCAAGCCCTACCTAATTTGGCATTAAAAGGCACGCTGAGATACTTGAGGCATGTAACATAAAGTTGAAGTTAATGAAATTAAGTACAAAAACTCACAGTCTGCACTTTCAAGTAAAGCATAACAATGTCATAGTGACCGGATTTTAGCATCTAAACACCAGAATGTTATAATTCCGCAGGCCTTCCCTCAGAACAACTGCTGTTCTTCATGGAGGTCTCTCACACACAGACCCCTATAAAAAAGCCCTGTATTCCCAAATACTAAGTTTAGGATAGAGAAGGTGCCATCATCCAAACAACCTTTTTAGCTCTATCATATTTATGCCTTGCAAATTCATAATTTATTTGGGTTTTTACAAATTATAATAGGAGTGTCCATTCAATAATCTGAGCATCCTTGTCAATTAAAAAAAAAACAACACAAAAAACTTAAAAACAGACCTATCAAATAACCCAACAATATGAATATATTAGAAATTTATTGACTTGTTGCTGCATTATATTTCAGAACTGTGTACATGCAAATAGTACAAAATATAAAAGTTAAACATTTTAAATTCAGGTTTTTTAACCAAACCATTTTAATATTATTTTCTACTGTGAACTATTAAGTTAAGAGTTATAAAACCTGATTTAAAAATTAGTGAATTTAAGAATGACTTAAGTTTGACTTTGTATCTTAAAATTAGAAGTTTAAAAGCCTATAATTTTCCGATTCAAATTGTAGGATCAGTTTGCTAAATTATTCTTACATTTTAAAAGAGTTTAGTACCAGAGAGTTACTTAGGGTGCTCCGGGGATTAAAAGAGGAACCCAGTAAGATTTTTTTTTAAACACAGTTTCTATTATCTTAGTTATTTTAATTGTATTTTCACACACTATCATTCATTTTGCTTATAGACCATTGCTGGTTTTGATCATTGTAAGGAAAAAAATGACATCACACACAAAACCATTTTACCTCTAAAATTTCATGTAACGTTACCAGTTGTACAGTTGGTTCTTCAGCTGGACTCTACAAAAGCAGAAAAAAAAATGTTAATTAACAAAGAAAAATCTCATTGCAAATAATTCAGAGTAATGAACAGACTGATGTTTTTTACTTTAAAAATGTTGAGTCGTCATATTACAAAAGTTAAATATTTTAATTGTATATTCAGCAACAAGTTCAATGTAAACTCCAAACAAATTCAATGTTTCTCTTAAACTAAGTTGAAAATAAGATATGTAATATTACATCAGTCAAGAATGGGATTCACATTTTATTAATTCAAACATATTATTATTAAACATGAATGGGAGTATAAAGTACTCATTCTGTGTCTAAGATTGGTAAGAAAAATCACAAGATCAATGCCTTTAAATAAATTTTCTAAAGTTCTGGACAAAGAGATGTAAACATGTGATTATTGCAAAAATATTGTAATCTTGTTTTAAGAGTTCAGCCCACAGTGCCTTAATGTTTGCTCTTAATTTATATTGCAATTTAGTATTTTTTGGTTTAAGCCTCTAGAGGTTAACCAAATACGTTTACTATGTTCAAGAAGCAAAATTCAGTTTTGCCATAGGATTTTCTTTAAATGTTTTCCTTTTTTAATGTTTAATGTTATGGTTTGAAACTGTTATAATATGTAACATAGAGCTAGTTCATGAGTCTTACAAGTTAAAAGATGGTCAGGATTTATTATAAACCCCAACTTTGGAGTGGAGGAAGAACTAGGTAATTTATAAAAATTGACATAGGGCCAAATCCCGCCTCCTTCCTCCATGACTGTAGAGGGTCCCCTGACAGCAGCACTTCTGAGGCTCAGCTGCACCAGAGACCATGTTTGGAAAGGGCCACAAAGGAGTGCACACACCTCCCATTGTGCTACAGAGCCCTCCTCCATGGGATCTCCTTGCACTATGGGAGCAGGGGACGTGGAGACTATATTAGTCTAAGGGCTACAGTAGCATCCATGGAGTGGTTCTAAAGACGCTCTACAACCTTCGGTGATTTTTTTCTTCCCGCTCCCCTGCCCAGCATCTCGCTATTTGGGCTGGGCACTGGATTCAACATTTGCCATTAAGGATAGAATTGGCATATGGAGTATCAGCATGGGAGATATTTTAAACAATTATACAAAGAGAAATTATTAGTTTGCTACTTTTGAGTCCTGAGGATGTTAGCTCAAACATTACTTTTAAAGAAGTTTTTATACTTGCAAAATTAAAAAAAAACCAACAGATGAGACTTTATTTTTGGTAAACCAATGGTGTTAAATGTTTACAGTTTCTTAAATTAGGTTCCCATTCTGTGGTGTGACAAATTTAACCAGCATCATAAATTCCATCACTTTTAAGCAAGATGGCTATCACCACATGGAAAAAAGAATACTTTTTCCTTCCCACAAGTACAATTTACATATAAAATATTTCTTGTAACATAAACTTTCAGACTGCTTTGTGTGACAAAAAGGGTGCATCTTTCTTTTAAGCCTGGAGACTTATCCTGCATTTTCAATTTAATTCTCATGCCCTGCCCATACGAAGACCCCAATCTTGAATCACATGCTTCAACATTAGCAGAGATGCTAACCTTGCACTTAGACCAGGGGTGGGAAAACTATAGCTCGGGGGCTGCATCCAGCCTTCCAGACGTTTTAATCTGGCCCTCGAGCTCCTCCCGGGGAGCAGGGTCCGGGGTTGCCCCACTTCAGCGCTCCAGCCAGGGAGCGGGGTCAAGTCTTGCCCCACTCTGGGAGGCTCCCGGAAGCAGCGGGCATGTCCCTCCTCTGGCTCCTATGTATAGGGGCAGCCAGGGGGCTCCGCACGCTGCCCCCGCAGCTCCCATTGGCCAGGAACCGTGGTCAATGGGAGCTGCAGAGATGGCGCCTGCAGACAGGGCAGCGCACAGAGCCACTTGGATGCGCAGGAACTGGAGGGGGGGAGATGCTGCTGCTTCTGGGAGCTGCTTGAGATAAGCGCTGCCTGGAGTCTGCGTCCCTGACCCCCTCCCATGCCCCAACACCCTGCCCCAGCCCTGACTCCCCTCTCACCCTCCAAATCCCTCTGTCTCAGCCGGGAGCACCCTCCCACACCCTGAACTTCTCATTTCTGGCCCCACACCAGAGCCCGCACCCTAATCCCTAATTTTGTGAGCATTCATTGCCCACCATACAATTTCCATATCCAGATGTGGCCCTCGGGCCAAAAAGTTTGCCCGCCTCTGACTTAGACTTTTATGGATGTTTATGAAAAAAAATTAAGGAGGTTGCTTGAAGCGGTCTCCAGTGCCAAATTTGCAAAGCCAAATACAGATAGGGTGTCTCAGGTAGGACCACGAAAGCTTGTAGTGCATTTTAGGTGCACTTCTGTGCATGTTAGAGTAATAACAGTGGTACAAGCTGAAGTAACTTTTAGTAACATCAACAGCCATGGTCAGGTCTGACCACAATATTAGCTATATCCTCGCTCCTTTGCAAGCATTTCTGAAACCATTCCATGTTTTATTTTGCCATATTTGGCTCATTTTGTCAGTGGGGCTTGGGGTGCTGGATTCACTGCACAAGCCACAGGACGTGTGTTGCACTCCAGCTGCCCCCATACACCCCGCTGGACATTGTTACTGTGCTCTAGGTACCTGGAGTGCACGAGCAAGGGCACACAGAGCAGTTAGAATGCAATACGCAGCCTGTGGCTTGCTCGGTTGCAGCGTGCCAACCCATTCAAAATGTCCACAGCTTGCCTCCTATCCGAATGACCCTCACTCTGCAGTCTGTGCATGTGCCATGGGGCAGGAATGCCCTCAGAAATTTCTCTCATGGTATGCTGTGAGGGAGTCATCCTGCCCCCAGGGGACAGTGGGACACTGGATGCTAAAGTGGAGTTGCTGGCTGGGCTGAAAGAAGGATTAGGTGGGTTTCAGAAAACTGGGAAAGAGACTTGTTAGGGTGGAGTTGGGGGAATGAGAGAGATATGAATGAAGGGGGCTGTTTGGTGGGGTTGGGGATAAAAGGAGAGTAGCTGCCCAGTGTCAGCTGGCTCAGGGAGACAAGGCATCAATACCAGGTATAGGCAGTGCTGAACAGGCGACGATTACTTACTGGTGCTGCAGGCAACTGCTTGCAATGTCACATACCCAGAGGTGCCCATCCAGCCCCAGGTACTGGCAGTCAAGCTGAGGGAGAAGTTGCAGGGATGCCAGCATGTCATCCCTGACACATGCTGCTTGTGCTCTCAGCTGAGCTCTGTGCTCCCTGCGGCGGTTGGTTACACAGCAGCCACTTTTTGGGCTCCTGGCAGACACACTGGTTTGGGATGGTTTCCTCCTGCCAGGAGAGCTCACCCATGCAACTGAGGAGCTACCCTGCAAGCCTCTCCCAGCCTGACTGACAAAATGGTGGCACATGACTGCACAGGGGTGCTGGCAGTGGAGAAGAACACCCCTGCAGATGCAGCACTGTGTTCATCAGACCCAAATGGTGAATGACACGCAACACATACATAATCTTCCTAATTTTTCGATATATGTGCAAAATTCGTAGATTTACATCTGATTTGATAATTTTGTAATCACATTAAAAATTGGGAGAATTATTAAAAATTAGGGAGAGCTGGCAGCTCTGCATTAGGTATGCAAGAGATCTCTCTGAAATCAATGGGATTAGTCATGCTTAAAAAGTTAAGCATATGCTTAAGGATTTGACAGATTGGTTCGTTTCATAGGCCCCAGTTGCTGACAATGGTTGTCAACAATGGATCCCTCTGAACCAATGTGGAAAATGGTTTAACTACTAATGCAGACAAGTACAAAGTATTTGAATTACTATTAAATTAAGGTTACAGCAATAACATGGCTGAAAGCAGCTGTGTCTCTTTTTCACTAGCAGTTCAACAATTCCCGAAACCGGTTCTGGGAACCCGATGCTGAACAGACAAGGCCCAAGTGTCCTCAAGAGCCCAAATGATAACCTTTTTTCCCTCCCAGTTTTTGTAGCTATTCTTTTAAACAGTAATAGTAAAATATTTGATTTTACTATGGACTTTGATTTTATTATTTAAAATTCTCCTTGACTGCCTATTTTCCCTAAAGTTTAAAGATGACTGTTAGCTCAGTTTCCCTGAGTAGGAAGTTGAGGGTTCATATTCTAAACTATTCTCTGTAACACCTACTTTTGTGCCAACAATATTGCTGCACAATTAAAATTTGCCTTTGAAGAAAAATATTAAAATATCCAGATGGGAGCAGGGTAGACTAATTAAGAACTTGTTTCACTAAGCCCCCATACCAGCCCTCTATGATATAACCAAACTTTGAAAGGTATCACTTAGATCAGAGGTGGGCACACTATGGCCCGTGGGCCACATCCGGCATGCAGGACCATCCTGCCTGGCCCTTGAGCTCCTGGCTTGGGAGGCTAGCCCCCGGCCCCTCCTCTGCTGTCTCCCCTTCCCTGCAGCCATGCGGGCAGTGCGGCTTGCGCCTGCTCACCTCCCAGGCTTTCCAATAAGCCAGTCCTGCCGCTCTGAGTGGCATGGTAAGGGGGCGGGGAACAGGGGGGTTGAATAAGGGGCAGGAGGTCCTGGGGGACAGGGAGCAGTTGGATGGGGCGGAGGTTCTGGGTGGGGGAACACGGTCAGGGGATGGGGAGCAGAAGGGGGTTGGATGGAGCGAAGGTTTGGGGGGGAGCGGTCAGGAGACAGGGAGTGGTTTGATAGGCGTGGGAGTCCCGGGGAGCCTGTCAGGGGGTGGAGTCCCGGGTGGGGGGCATTAGGGTTGGGTCAGGGGACAAGGAGTGGGGTGGGGGTTTGAAGAGACACAGCCTTCCCTACCTGGCCCTCCATACAGTTTTGCAACCCCGATGTGGCTCTCGGGCCAAAAAGTTTGCCCACCCCGACTTAGATAACAAGAACAGTTGTAGGAAGTGACCTGGACATTAAGGTCAGAAGTGACCATCATGATCATCTAGTCTGACCTCCTGCACATTGTAAGCCACAGAACCTCACCCACCCACTCCTGTAATAGACTCATAACCTCTGGCCGAGTTACTGAAGTCCTCAAATCATGGTTTAAAGACTTCAAGTTACAGAGAATCCACCATTTACACTAGTTTAAACCTGCAAGTGACCCGTGCTGCAGAGGAAGCCAAAAATCTGCCAGGGTCTCTGCCAATCTGACCAAGGAGAAAATTCCTTCACAACCCCAAATATGGCGGTTAGTTGGACCCTGAGCATTTCGGCATGACCCAACAGCCAGATAACTGGGAAAGAATTCTCTATAGTAACTCAGAGCTCTCCTCATCCAGTATCCCATCAACAGCCATTGAGGATATTTGCTACCAGTGGTCACAGATCAGCTGTAACCATTGCAGGCAGTCTCATCATACCATCCACTCCACAAATTTATCAAGCTCATTCTTGAAGCCACTTAGGTTTTTTGCCCACATTGCTCCCCTTCGAAGGTTGTTCCAGAACTTCACTCCTCTGATGGTTAGAAATCTTCATCTAATTTTAAGCCTAAATTTGTTGATGGCCAGTTTATATCCATCTGCTCTTGTGTCAACATTGCCACTTAAATACCTCCTCTCCCTCTCTGGTATTTATCCCTCTGATGTATTTAGAGAGAGCAATCATATCTCCCCCTAGGCCTTCATTTGGTTAGGCTAAACAAGCCAAGCTCTTTGAGTCTCCTTTCATAAGGTAGGTTTTCCATTCCTCTGATCACCCTCGTAGCCTCTCTCTGCACATGTTCCAGTTTTAATTAATCTTTCTTAAATGTGGGAGACCAGAATTGCACACAGTATTCCAGACGAGATCTCACCAGATGAGATCTCGCCATCAACACTACATGTATTACTTAAATACGGTTTCCACCTTTCCAGCCTTGTGACTTTAAAATTATATAAAACCTAATTAAAGAAAAAATAATAAAAACCTTTCAAATTTGATAATTTTAAAGAAATCTTACTTTTTTCTTCTTTTTAGCACTTTCATCTTCTTCTGGGAGAGGAAAATGTTCTTCTAGGAACTCCCCCAGAGCACTCAGGAGCTCTTCCTTATATGCCCTTATTTTCAGCATTTTACTTTTCAGTTCTTGCAAAGCTCTAAAAACCCAATGTAAAAATAAAGTTTAGCTGATGTGACATGTAATTCAATAAAAAGGCACTGTTGCTACAATAATGGCATCAATAACCCAAATATCACAAAGTCCAAGTGCAGCCTGTAGCACATTTGCAACCTAGATTTCAAATGTATTTTATTACTTGATTTATTATTTGATCTTTACCAAAGATATCAAACAGTAACATTCGATTTTTAAAATCTATTTTAATTGTAATACTAATATTCAATCCTTTAACTTTTTTTTTGCTGGAAAAAAGCACTATAAATACCTTTTTTCAGAAAATTGTACCACTTGATTTTTCATTTCTTCATGTGTTACGTCAAGAGCATCTACCAATTGCTGCTGCTCATCCAGCCACTGCTGTTCTCTTTAAACATGAAAGTGGAAAAAAATGAGATAGGGAATAATGGATAATTCAGACCTACCAAAACAATGATTCTCACTTGATTTGCTATCAAAATTGTATGGCATTCACAAGCTCGATTCGCTTTATACCTTTTCATGTCTTCCTTCAGCTTTTTATTCTTTGACTGAACAGTAGACAGCACCATTTCAAGATCATGGTCTACTTTCTGCAACTACAAAATGGGAAATTGAAGTGTATATTATGGAGAAATGCAATTCTATTAGTGCTATGTAAAACAAAACTTGATAGTGCTGTTGTGGTATCACTCAGATACCACAGTGAAGGGAACCAAAATTATCTTGACAGACAAATCAGTAACAACCCACATCTCACATAATAGTACACTGAAAAACTAATAGTTGGCAGAGCAACAATTATGGCACTCCAAAGTGAGAACATCTCTAAGAAAGGGTGATTACTCTTACTAACCAAATTGATGATGAATGAGGTATTCATATCTTGGATAGGGAAATGGTACAAGTAATAAGACACTGCAGTCTGGTTCACTTCAGACTATTCTTCAGTAAAGAAATTTAGAGCTTGACTCTATCAGAGTCTCCATGCCCTCCACTCCACATAGGAGTGGGGAGTACCCAACACCTCAGTGGACTGGGTCCTTAGTTGATGCACGGCTTGCTGAAGACTAACCCTGAGATGCTCTGTCCTTTTGAGACTGATGTGGCTCCCTTAATAAGTTTGGGGCTCTCCACTATATACTATCTTTAGATGCCTTTGTGTCCCTGAATAGGAGTTCCCTGAGGTTTGTCTCCCAGATGGTGGGACAACCTGATCGCACCCAGTTACTTGCACTGGGAGGTTCTGTCACAGGCCCTAGTTCCTTCCTTCTTACATAGGACCATACCCTTTGCGGGACTTCACTCCCCGCAGGGACAGGGTGAAGATCTCCTAGATGGGAGTTCCTCCTGTGGCTCCAGGAGTGATCCCAGCAGTCTCCTGTTTAGCAATCCTGCTCCTTCACCTCAGCTGACTGCAGCTGCCTCCCTTTTAAAGGCCTTCCATCTAGGCCTGCCCCCATGTCCTGTCTGGCACCTTCCTCATCAGTGTGGGGTCTATACACCCAATCACAGACCCTGTATTATGTAATTATAAAATAAAATTTAAGTTTCGCTCACAACAAGTACAAATGAAATACAGAAAATATTCCCCAGGAGCAGAAGGGTTTTATATACACAGGATTTATGAGAAATGTTGTATCCCTCAGCTAAGCTAACCACAAAACGGAATGTCAAACCAAACATGTAGTGGAGAGGATATTCACTCAAAGGAAAAGACATAGCCAATCTTTTTGTTAAAAGAGCACTTGTATTGGCAGTTTGGTTCCCTGGCCTGACTGACACAAGGCAGAGGAAAGTTTCTGGGAGGTAGCCAAACCAAAAAGGTAGGTGAAGCAAAAGTTATTTTTAAACAAAACCCATATAATCTAAATGTGTCTTTATGTGTTAGCCAAAGTATAACTATTCATTTCAACGTTATAGCCACAAGAATATTCCCAGCTAAAGTTACATACCAATGTCCAACCAATATATTGAAATGCTACCACTAACATTCTTTATTTGTCCTTTCTCCCCCAGTCTGGAAGAACTCAAATAGGTATTTGAATATATTATTCCTACAAAACTCTAGAACTAAGACTACTGCCTCTTCTGCACAGTACATTATTTTTAAAAAATCATATCTTAAACATAAAAGACACCGTATAGTAAGTTCTATTAAAAAGATCATTTTCACTACAACTAAAAATATTCAGTACTTACAACAAAGTTCAGGAAAAAGCAAATTAAAAAATTAATAGTGCTCAAATAAGCACACACAAATTTCTTATGGCTAGCCAATCATATGAAAAGAAACTCCTAAACCTACCCCCAAACCCCCCAAAAAACCAAAACAACCACCCACTTGTAAGAAGATAGTTAATTACTTGGTAGTAAGACACTTACCTCTTCCTTTCCTAATGCTACCAGGACATCTGGATTGGTGGAGATTACTGAAAAATAAAACTGATTATATTAAAAAAAACCAGGAAAAACAAACAATTAATAAATTTAGCAAAATAAACAGGTCTGACTTTTGAGGAAGACATACCATTACCATAGGGATAAAGTCAAATCTCAAAAGACTGGCCCTATCAAATGTCTAATCTGCACTGAGGAAAATATTGTTTTAATATCAATTTCCCCCATGGTCCAAACTGCACACATTACTCCACAAATATCACAAACTGAATTCCAATTTTAATAAAACTTGTCTGATCAATAGGTATGACAGAACTTCCTCCAGCCTACAAGCCCAAGTTTTTGCAAAACATTTTAAATCCAAGTTATGTAAAAGAAGATTGTTTGACACAAGACACCTTTCTCAGGGTTTAAGTCTTTTTTAAGAATAAGAGAAACTGAGGTAATTAGAAGAACATGAGAAGACCCCCCCCCTTTGTTTAAAAAAAAAAAAATCTTCCACAAGGGTTTAATTAACATATTCTGAAGTCATTTATAATACTTATTTCCAAAACCTTCTGAACTTCGTGTGTTAGGTTATGTTTACACTAACAAAGTCACCCTTCACTCAAAAAATCCAGTTTGTTCAATAGAAAGAAAAGGTAATTGGACATCGTTTTTAAAAAATGAATTAAATTATGGAGAAAGCAGATTGTCACAGAAAGAGAGATTCTTTTTAAAAAGGTGCAAATGCAAGAGATCATCTCAGATTTCATTATTTCAGAGCTTCCAGGTTGTTTGATAGATCTTGTAATCAATCCCCTTCAGGAGATTTGAAGAGTTGATTAGGTATGCGATCATCCTCCCTGCTTTGCTTATATGTGAATAAAAGCATGGATTTTGAGAAACTAAAGCGTGCATTTGTAACTTTTTATGTTATGAGAGAAATAAAAGTTACTATAGCAGCTTCAAATCGTTATATCACCAGAAGCATATTTGTATGTCAAAATTTGGACATCAAGATCCATAATATCTCATCCTAACATAAGAAATTCCTGTGATAAAGATTTCTTTTTACTAAAAGGGAAAGAAATTATAGCTCCCCATATAGAAGCATTAGATGTCTTCCAAAATATAGGGTGGGCTTGATAAATTTGCAAAAATAAATCTATTTTAAAAGATTTTTAAATAAAAGTTTGGTTAAACTTCTATGAATATTGAACAAACTGTGAAGTAGTGATTTCAGCAGCGATCAGAGTATGACCTGATACTGAAACAAGGAAGATTTCTGCACCCAAAGTGTGTTCAATTAAAGTGTGATTAAAAAAAAAAAGTCAAATAAAGAATTAGGAGCATGTGAGAAAGAAGTAAAATCATATATATACACAAAAGATGAGTAGAGCATCCCTGAACTAAGCTGATGTTGAAGAGCTACTGGAGGCCCTGTACAGTGACTTTAATCATCATCATGGCTATATTTCGTGATGACAATGACTTGAAAATGTCTCAAATGCAGAATCCATTTAGTAAGAGTTCTGCTCTTCCCTTTCAATAGGCCAACTTCCAGTCCATGATATTTGACATGAAGAATTCAAAGAAACCAATTTTCTACAGTTTGTGATGATCTGAAATCCTTTAAGTGAGCTGTAGCTCACGAAAGCTTATGCTCAAATAAATTTGTTAGTTTCTAAGGTGCCACAAGTACTCCTTTTCTTCTTTCTATATTGAATTATCCACTTCAGTCCATTCAAATCACTTGTTTCCTACCACTTCCTTCAACTTTAAGCATTTCTACCTAAGTACTTATATGGCTCCTTTAATTGTAATATCTGAGTGCCCACCAAGTATTTAAAAATAAAACAGGTTTCAGAGTAACAGCCGTGTTAGTCTGTATTCGCAAAAAGAAAAGGAGTACTTGTGGCACCTTAGAGACTAATTTATTTGAGCATGAGCTTTCGTGAGCTACAGCTCACTTCATCGGATGCATACCGTGGAAACTGCAGCAGACTTTATATATACACAGAGAATATGAAACAATACCTCCTCCCACCCCACAGCAGGACAGTGGGGTGGGAGGAGGTATTGTTTCATATTCTCTGGGTGTATATAAAGTCTGCTGCAGTTTCCACGGTATGCATCCGATGAAGTGAGCTGTAGCTCACGAAAGCTCATGCTCAAATAAATTAGTCTCTAAGGTGCCACAAGTACTCCTTTTCTTTTTAAAAATAAAAGTAACAATCTCCTGCAGAAGAGAATTCAATAGTCCACATGCAGTAAATTCTGTCTCCTGTGTTATGACTTATGGAGGTCGTGGTTGTAGAAGGAGAGGGAATCTCTTTAGTAGCTAAGGCCAATTCTATGAAGGACTCTGAATATCAGGATTGAGACTTTGAATTGGTCTGTATTCAATGGTGAGCCAGTGCATACCATGGAGCACTGGGGTGATGTGCTAAAGGCAATTTTAGTCATTAGGCATATATGCTGATGCATCTTCTACTGGTTGGAGCCTTTTCCTGGTGTGTGGTTTTATTCCTACGTACAAAATGTACAAAAAAAATCAAGGCTAGAGATTGCAAATGGAATAGCACGCCAATGTGTAGCATGGTTGCAATGCAAAATACTACCAGATGTTAGCAATGCAAGGAATCATTACTATGCAAGCCTTTGTATGGAAACTCCGATTCAAGTGATAGGAATCTGGCACAATATTGATACTATGCACACAAAAAAGGTACTATACATAGACCACATATTTTTTATAAAAACTTTAAAATGTGGTTAATTCTTATTTTGAAAAGAAAAAAATTCAAATCTATTTTAAGTGCCAACTGCTTGTTAAAAAGTTATAATTTAGCTGATTAAGCATCTCTAGAGCTATATATAGAGTATCAGAAACCCAGAAAGAACAAGAGACTAAAGAGTCTTGCAAAAATAAAAATTTGCATTGTGGATTCAAGCCTGCGTGCCAAGATTGTGCCCAATGAAATTTGTAACTGCCGAGTTATAACCCCCAAAAGCAAGGTTTATAATGGAAATGCTGACAGACTCTCAATTATAGCAACTGTACTGGTTATTGCTAAAAATATACAGCAGGGTTCAAGAAAGCCTGATATTCAGGCTCTAATATTGAGTTGTGGCAACTTGACTAATATTCCTATCCCATATTTAGCAACATTCAGACAGCATTTTCTATTAATGAAGCATCTTCTCGCTCTCTCTCACACAGTGAGGGATAGGTACGATGAGAAAGTTCCAGATGGACACAGAAAAATGAAAGCATGGTAGTTCTTTATTTTCATATAATGGCCATAATCTTATGACATCTCAAAGTCAACCCCCATCTCCCATGCTTCAACGAATTGGCTCAAAAGAGAATTATAAGTAACAAGGGAAAGCCTCGACTGCAAAAAGGTAAGTTATTTATATGTTGTATGGAATATAGTTGTAGCTGTGTTGGTCCCAGGATATTAAAGAGACAAGGTGGGTGAAGTAATATTACCTCACCCACCTTGTCTCTCAAAGTTATTTATACATTATACACACAAAATTTCTGTACTATAAAATTAACATATGTAATAAGAAATCTAACCATGTGCAAATAAATTAGAACATTATGAGCCAATACTCAAATATAATGCTAAAAATATTTAATGCCACAAGAATCTATTTTTGTAACACAAATAGCTTAAAGTTTTAAAAATGATTAAATATTTATAGTAACAAAAACATCAGCAGTTATCTTAGCTAGAATAAAAATTAAAAGTGCTTGTAATCCTTATGTTACAAGGATGATCAGCAGCAGTGGCCAACAAGAAATATTCCCCATAGGATAGTATTGCACAATTTGGTACAATGGTCTAATTTGGTCTACCCCTTCATCTGAAGCATTTGGAACTGACCACCGCTTGAGACAGGTTCCCAGACCACACAAACTACTGATGCTTTTCCATTATGGAAATTCTTATCACCCTATATATAAGGAGAAAAAAAAGTAGTGAGTTTAGGAAGAGATGGTTCGGTTCTGGTATATCGTGACCACTGCCTACCACCAATGTAGTCTCATTGATTTCTTGTACTCCTGCATCTGTCTGTATCCATCTGTTGTTTTGTCTTATATTTAGATTGTAAACTCTTTGGGGTAGAGACTGTATTTTTGTTCTGTGTTTGTACAGTGCATAGCACAATGAGGTCTTGGTCCATAACTAGGACTCGTACCCAGCACAATAATACAAAATCAAAGCTCTGATATCTTGTGGAAAGTTTAAAAAAAACAAACAAACATTCTATTTAAAATTAATTCTGTTGATATTAACTAGGGAGCAGCAGTAACACCTAAATTAAGGTTGCCTAATACTTTCCATTATAATTTCTTTTCATTCTTCCTTTGAAGAACTAACACTTCCAAGGTACACCATAGGTACCTGAAATTTAGCAGAGGAGAGGAGCCTATTGCTGTTCCTATGACAATCTGTTCAGCTATTGCTGAGTTATAAACTGTTGAAAGCCATGATATGCAGTTTGCATTGTGATCCAATCACTCTGGAAGCAACATAAGCTAAACTAAAAAAGGCCCTCTTATTCCGATATAAGAGAGTGCACGCGGAGAGCTATACCAGTATAATCATGCTGCTAAATTTCTTCATGTAGACAAATTCTAAAATAAGTTTGTATGGAAAAAGGACCGTTGCCGATTAAGAATTAATCTGTTCTATCCAGATCCAATCTTCCATTGTGGAGAAGATGATGACATTTTGCGCTATAGTACCATCAGAGGATATTCAGTTTTGTGTCTTCCTGTCAAATAGATTCTGTTGGATGTTGCTTTTCCAGTGCCTGGCCAAATTAGGGTCTTGGGTAAAAAGCAAGTTAACTAGAACGCAATTAAGGCCAAAGCTGGTGGGCAGAAGACGGCATCCTGAAGAATTAATAGGGCTATGCATATTTTGTCTGATAATGACTCCTAAGAACACAGGAAGGATGCATACCCTTTATCTCAGGGGATCTGCAAATGTTACGGAATTACTGGATCAGTAACTGCTCTTGGATTCCCAAAAGGCTGTAATGGCCCAAAGTACCTCTACCTTTTTTTGGCCTGGTGTCTGAACTCTAAATCCAAAAAGGATATCATAATGTACTGTAATTGGGTTACCCTCAAAGTTATCTTGAAAATTTCAGCTAGTAGACACTATGACAGTCCATTTCTTGACTGGAGCAGACCAACATGAACACACCACACATGTCATAAATGTTTTGCACTGCTTCTGAATCCAACGTTGGATGCATTTTAGGGTATTGGTTACCTATAAACCCTCAACAGCAACAGGAGTTTTCTGCCAGAACGCTCCTGTAATTTCTAAATTCTAAAGGTCAGAATTCTTGTTGGAGGCTCTTCAGAAATTGTATAGAGGCTTATTGTTAACCTCCTGGAATATTATTCACATCTTTGGTGGCCTGAGTTTTAGGAGTGCTGAACACCAACAAATCCCATTCTAATGAAAGGGAGTGTGTTAGGCTATGTTTACACTAGAGAGCTTACAACGATACAGCTGTACTGATGCAGCTGCATCGCTGTTAAGATATCTCATGTAGCTGCTCTATGTTGACGGGAGAAAGCTCTCCTGCTGACATTGCCCTGTGCAATGACCACTTATGCCAGTGAAATTTATGTCACTCAGAAGTGTTTTTTCCACAGTCCTGAGACACACAAATTTTGCTGACATAAGTCGTAGTGTAGACATAGCCTTAAGAGAGAGAGAGAAACAGTAGCTCTAAGTTGTGAACTGCCTCAATCATTTCAACAGGTGCCAACTCAGATGTCGGTGCTACAAGGAAGAAAGCACAGAGACAAAAGTGGAAGGACACTATTGTAGGCAGTACTGTAGTTCATTTTAATTTCTGCAAGATACCTAGGTGTGATGATGCATGCAATATAAATATTCTACATATGCACACTCAGATACTTGGATAAACGAGATGTTGTAAATCCAAGATAATCATATAAACTTTGGTTTTAAACAAAGTCTATAAAAATATTAATAAAAATCCTTACTCTCAGGACTTCGTTTCTGCCACTGATTATACTCTGCTGTTAAAGCCTTCACTCGCATCATTAACAAGGAAAGCTGTAAAACAAGAAGAAGAAAAAAAAAGAGTATTTAAAAGCTAACTCTTGAAATGTGCTGAATAGTATTTGAGTACGATGAGACACAACACGGTAAAAAATGATTTAGTATTCCATGAGGAAGAATCTGGAAGGTACAATGGAGCATATTTTACTAGTTTTTAGAATCACTATTGCTTGCAGTCTATTTGCTTTGATAATGTACAACAACTACTTAGAAGTTAATTATTTAGATTTATACAGACTAAAGTAAAAGATCACCCAATCCAGTGCTCTGAGTGCCCTTGACAATATTTTTTAAAAAATACACTAAAACAAAGAGACCTGTCAAGTCCACCAGATCAGCTCAAGTAAGAGTGACAACATAAGTATAACTGAAATCAATCAACCCCACACACAATCTCCAGAGCCCCACGCCCAGCTGTAGCTATCTTCCATTTCCTCATGAACTAGGAAGAAAAGGCAGACCTTCCAGCATGCCCTGAAAAGTGACAAATTTGGGTTGTTACGACCTGGACAGGAAAAGCCCAGGATCCCAGTGGAGAACACTCTGCCAACTGCCTACTATGACTGATAAAGTTTAAGGTCAGAAAGGACCATTAGATCTTCTAATACAGGGGTTCTCTCAACATATTTTTTGGTGGCCTCAGAGTGCGGCCACCAAATCTTGCTGGTTGCAGCTCTGAGAATTTTTCCTAAAATACTTAATTAACTTTGGGAAAAACAAATAACTGTGCACATATACATGTCCAGATCATTGTAATTTATTTATGTAGGGTTGTTTTTTTTTGGCAGACTCAATCATAAAAATAAAGTACAGTTGTCTCTCTTCTTTACTGGACCTAAACAGATTAGAAACAAAAATAAGGTGCTTTGCGTGTTATTTTCTTTAGATTGCTAGTTAGTAAGTCTGCTACTGTGAAAAGTGATATTTGTATATTGGTTAAGTGATATTGGTATATTGGACAAATTAAGCCCTGGATGAGGAGGCGGGTAAGGAGACAGGGGGGTCAGGGCCAATGGGGGGTCTGGAGGAAGCACCGGGGGTCAAGGTGATGGCGGGGGGTGAGTCCAGGGATGGAGCCCAAAGCCCTGCAGCTGGGGGAGAGAGCCTGCTTCCCACCACCCTAGGGCGGAAGCCTGAAGCCCGGGACATACTGCTCCTGGAAAGGTGGGGAACTCACACTGGTTGCTTGCTCCTACAGTGTTTATGGAGGGGGGTAGGGACCAAACCCGGCAGGCAGCCCCAGGAGAGGAGATGGTGCTTTGCTGCTGCCCCACCCCCAGCCTCACCCAAACAGAGCCCAGGAGGCTGTAGCCGCAAGAAAAGCCACAGTGGTTGCATTTGAGAAACGCTGATCTAATTGGACCTGTGTATCACAGACTATAGATTTTACTCAGTTACCCTGTATTGAATCTAATAACTTGTGTTTGATTAAAGCATAACTTGTGGCTGGCTAAAGCATGTCTTCCGGAAAGACATCCTGTCTTGATTTGATTACAACAGAAGATGGAGAATTCACCATTTCCTTTGGTAGTTGGTTCCTATGGTTTATCACTCTCACTGTTAAAATTTGAATTTGTCTGGCTTCAGCTTCCAGCCACTCTAGATTAAAATACTCCGAGCACCTGATATTTTCTTTCTATGATGTACTTGTATACTATAATTAAGTCACCTCTCAAACTTCTGTTTGATAAACTAACCAGATTAAGCTCTTTAAACCTCTCATTGTAAAGCACTTTCCATAGCCTTGAATAATTTTTGTGGCTATTCTGTGCACCCTCTCCAATTTGTCAACATTCCTTTTAAAATCTGGACACCAGAACTGTATACAGTACTCTATCACCAGTTTCACCAAGGCCATATACAGAGGTAAAATCACCTCCTCACTTCTACACCACTGCTTATACATCCAAGGCTCGGATTAGCTCTTTTTGCATCACCACCACACTGGGATCTCATGTTGAACTGCTTGTCCATCCTGACCCCTAAATCCTTTTCAGTGTCACTATTTTCCAGGATACAGTCTCCTACCCCGTTCTGTAGGTATGGCCTTGTTCCTAGCTGTCAAGCTTTGCATTTTGTCTGAATGGGCCTAGCTTACCAAGGGATACAGATTGTTCTGTATGACTCCCTTGTGCTCATCATTATTATTTACCACTCCAACAACCATGTCATCTGCAAGTTTTATCAGCAGTGATTTCAGATTTACTTCCAGATCACTGAGGAAAAGTCAGTGCCTCTGCTGACCACAACTGTGGCAGTAATGTCATGGAGAGAGAGATAGGTGGCTTCTTTTGACAGGTAGGTTCCAGTCTTTTCTAAATCAAAACCAACAACTTAAAAATCAATCTAGAAACTAACAGGCAGCCAATGCAGGTCACAGAACACAAGTTAGTAGCATCCATGACAACTTTTAAAACATTTAAGTATACTACCTCTTATCTTATAGCAATTCAAAATCCAAATTTTTAAGTCTTCACTTTATGTGTGAGGGCCTATATATTTGTATCTCTGTAAAAAGGACTTGTAGCAAAGCGATGACTCACCGGTGCAGCGCCTCCTGCTGGTCATCCAGGGAATTAGCTCTCCAACATATGGAGCACCCTCTGCAGGCTGGTGTCTCGCCTGCCGCTGGCCCTATGTCCCTCCTAGACCCCGATGCCCTTTATCTGAGGGTTCTGCCCCAGCAGTACCCCATCACTCTGAGTCTCCCCTCCCAGGGGAACCCCCAATCCTCTAAACCCACCTTGCCTCAGTGGCTACTGCCAGTCATCAGGTAGCCCCCACTCACTGGGGCAGACTGCAGTTTGTAATGGCCACTCATCATTGGCAAGGAGGTTGGACCAGCTCCCTCTGCCTAACCCCGGCTGCACCTCTGAAACCCCAGTACCCGTGTAGACCTTCACCAAGGCCTGCAGCCTGGGGGTTTACCAGGCTGGAGTTCCCCAGCTCCCTTGCCCTATTCTCCAGCACTACTCCACTTCAGGTACCTCACTCTCAGGCAGCTAGCCCTTCCCACTCCCGGGCTAGAGCGAGACTCCTCCAGCTTCTGGCCCACAGCCCTGCTATCAGGGCCAGCTGGGCCCCAATTGAGCTGGCCTCAGCTGTGGACTGCAACTCCAATCAGCCTAGTTTGGCTGTTTTAACCTGTTCTCCAGGAGTGGAGCAGCTGCCCCACTACAGGACTACTCCTCTAACTTAACAGAGCTTTCTTATAGTAGTGTTCAGCTGCTGAAGAAAGGGCAAATCAGCCCCCTAGTGTACTGCTGCTGTTGAGATACACTGAGAAACTGCAGCTGGAAAATACAAAATACCATTTCAGGAGCTAAACAATCTTTGCTTCCATTTATCAAAATGTTTGCCATTCCCAGTTGCAGGAGACATGAAACAGTAATACTTTCCTCTATTTCCAGAGCATTTAAATACAGTAAGAAAGGTACAGGCTTTTGCATTTTTTTTAAAAAAGTAATTTAGTAATAAATGAAGTATACATTTAAGTACAAAAGCTACTGTAATGATCATGCATTCCATAAAAGGTAGGGGAGACTCAATTTGGCTTTCGCGCAACTAAAAAAATTCAAGATTAAGACGCACTATGAATCATCAGCCAAGTTCACATAATAAAAATATCAGGAACTGACAAATTAAGGTCAGCTTTTCACAGCTTGAGAGAACCCATTATAGTAGTTTTAACCGAAGAGGGGGGGGAATAGTAAATATAGCTGTCATACAAATATCTTGCCTAGAAAGTTACTTTCATAGGATAGGCAATGCCCATTCTTCTGCAATACTGTAGCACTGTCTCTGATCACAGAATCAGCCAATTCCTTTATCAGGTCTTTATTTATATTTGACATGAAGAATGCACATATAAAAATCTGAGTACTTACAGTACTAATATACAAATAAACGCTGCCAGCCAGTAGTCTTAAAATAATCAGAGATAATTTACTTCAGCAACAGACACTAAAAAAGAAAAATTCCAGAAAAGCCCCTTACCCAAATCATACTAAGGAACACCCACCCTTATTCTTCCCCTCAAGCCCTATCAGACAATTGGCTTTTTCAGTGCGCCTATGTGGTCATAAAATCTATTTTGGATGGGGAGCATGTTCCCAAGTCGCAGGGCCCTCATAGAGAATGCCCTGCTGGCAACACCCTTTCTTTTATAAGTAGAGGATTATAATTTGAGTGCCTCCAGTGACTGCAGTTGGGGCAGTACGTTGCAGGAGAAGAGGCACTCTCTCAGGCAGGCAGGTTCCAGGCCATTAAAATCTTTACAGATCATGAGCAACAGGAAGCCAGGCAGATCCCAAAGCACGGTTATCATGTGCCCTGCTTAATAAAAGTGAAGTCCCAAATAGAGCACATTACAATAATCTAATCTTGAAGTGACAAAGGCATTGACAACAGTGGCAAAGTTGGCATCTGAAAGAAAAGTTCACGACCATTTTGCCAGCTGCAGATGATAAAAAGTAGACAGGTTACTGCTATAATATGATCATCTAAAGCAGCTGAAAGGCTAACATCACCCCCCAAAGTTGCAAACTCTGACGGCCAATGATGGAAGCACTCTCTAGTTCCATTACCTCCACCATCATCACATCAGTCTTGTACGGGTAGAGTTTCACTCTGATCTATGTTCCAATCTCAACTGCTTGTTGGCTGAGATACTAAACCACATCATTGCCAAGTTGGATGAGATAGACACATACTGTTGGGTGTCATTAGTGTACTGAGAACACAAATACCCTGAGCCTGCTTTGTAATCCTTTTAAATTCTATATACACGTTGAAACAGGAAGGGTGCCAGGATAGTATCCATCACTCAAGAGCCCTTTAGGAAGAGGAGCAATCACCCACAACTACCCACTGTGATTTCTCCTAGACGAAAGAACAAGCAGCTGGAAGGCACCCCATCAACATCAACTCATGATCAATGGCATCAAATGACAGATCTAAAAATACCAGCATGGATACCTGATTTCCATCCATCAACCAATCCAGTCAATGCATTCACTATGCCAAAGCCAGGTTTATACACAGACTGACAAGAGTCAGAGACCAAAGGCATCTGGATACTGTGAGATTTCTCTCACTATAACCATATCCATATACTTACTCTAAGGGAAGATGGGATACTGGCAATAATTGGCCATATTAATATCAACTTATGACTTCTTGAGCAGAGGCTATACTAAAGCTATCTAAAACAAAAGGCAGTCTACCCTCTCTCAACATTTCTGGTACCTCAGTGGACACCCCACTAACTGAAATTCTAGCAAAGATTAGGCCTTCTGTCTCCTCAAGATTTTTGTTTTTCAAATATAAAATTGCAGAAGGCACCTTAAAGACTAACAGATTTATTTGGGCATAAACTTTTGTGGGTAAAAAACCCACTTCTTCAGATGTGGGTTTTTTACCCACAAAAGCTTATGCCCAAATAAATCTGTTAGTCTTTACGGTGCCACCGGATTTCTTGTAACTGTGGTAAGTAAGCTATCATTTAAATAAGCTTCTATACCAGATGCCTGAAGAGCAGCCAATGTGACATCAATTTTTTTTTTTAACGTTTCCAAAGACGATCCTGGCAATCACAGGCTGGTAAGCCTAACTTCAATACGAGGGAATTTGGTTGAAACTATAGTACAAAACAGAATTATCAGACACATAGACGAACACAATTTGTTGGGGAAGATTGAACCTGTTTTTTGTAAAGAGAAATCATGCCTCACCAATCTATTAGAATTCTTTGTGAGAGGGTCAACACACATATGGACAAGGGTGATCCAGTGAATATAGTGTACTTGGACTTTCAGAAAGCTTTTGACAAGATCCCTCACCAAAGGCTCTTCAGCAAAGTAAGCAGTCATGGGATAAAAGGGAAGGTTTTCTCGTGGATCAGTAACTGGTTCAAAGACAGAAAACAAAGGATAGGAATAAATAGCCAGTTTTTAGAAGTGAGAGAGATAAATAGTGGTGTCCCGCAACATTCTGTACTGGGACCAGTACTGTTCAACATATTCATAAATGATCTGGAAAACAGAGTAAATTGTGAGGTAGCAAAATTTGCAGACAATACAAAATTATTCAAGATAGTTAAGTCTAAAGCAGACTGCGAAAAGTTACAAAGGGATCTCATAAAACTAGGTGACTAGGCAACAAAATGTCAGGTGGAATTCAATGTTGATAAACGCAAAATAATGAACATTGGAAAACACAATCCCACCGATACATACAAAATTATGGGATCTAATTTAGCTATTACCACTCAAGAAAGAGATCTTGGAGTCATTGTGGCTGGCTCTCTGAAAACATCCATTCAATGTGCAGTGGCAGTCAAAAAAGCTAACAATGTTAGGAACCATTAGGAAAGGGATAGATAATAAAACAGAAAATATCATAATGCCACTATACAAATCCATGGTATGCCCACATCTTGAATACTACGTGCAGTTCTGGTCACCCCACCTCAAAAGATACATTAGAACTGGAGAAGGTACAGAGAAGGGGGGTGGGGGGGAAGATTTTGGGTAAGGCTGCAAATTTGTCACAGATTCTGTGACTTTCCAGGACCTCCATGACTTCTGCAGCGGCCGATGTGGCTGGCCTAGGGGCCTGGGCCTGAGCCTGAGCAGCTCAGGCAGCTCCTGGACCAGCCACACCAGCTGCTGCTGGGGCAGTCAGGCCACCGCCCCCAGCAGCAGCAGGAGATTGGGTGTGGGAGGGGGCCCAGGGCTGGGGTTTGGGGCACAGGAGGGGGTGAGGGCTCTGGGTGGCACTTACCTTGGGGGGCTCCCTGGAAGCAGCAACACCTCCCTCCCTAACTCAGCTCCTAGCTCTGCATGCTGCCTCTGCCCGCAGGCACCGCCCCTGCAGCTCCCACTGGCTGCCGTTCCCAGCCAATGGGAGCTGCGGAACCGGCACTTGGGGTGGTTGCAGTGCACAGAGCAAGGAGCTAAGGGAGGGAGGGACATGTCGCTGCTTCCAGGGAGCGCCGTGAGGAGCCAGGTAGGGAGCCTACCAGCCTTCCTCCCCACCTCCAGAACTCGCAGCACCCAGGATTTAGTCAGGGGTATATAGTACAAGTCATGGACAGGTCACAGGATGTGAATTTTTGCTTACTGCCCGTGACCTGTCCATGACTATTACTAAAATACCTGTGACTAAAACAAAGCCTTAATTATGGGTATGGAACAGCTTCTGTATGAGATTTGAAAAACTGGGACTTTTCAAATTGGAAAAGAAACAACTAAAGGGGGATACGATTGAGGTCTACAGACTGAATAAGGAAGTGATATTTACTTCTTTATATGACACAAGAACCAGGGGTCACCGAATGAAATCAATAGGTAACAGGTTTAAAACAAACAAAAGGAAGTACTTCTTCACACAAAGCACGTCAACCTGTGGAACTCATTGTCAGGGGATGTTTTGAAGGCCAAAACTATAATGGGGTTCAAAAAAGAAATAGATAAATTCACAGAATATAAGTCCATGGATGGCTATTAGCCAAGCTGGTCAGGGATGCAAACCCATGCTCTGAGTGTCCCTAGCCTCTGACTGCCAGAAGCTGGAAATGGATGACTGGGGATGGATCACTCGATGATTACCTGTTCTGTTCATTCCCTCTGAAGCACCTGGCATTCGCCACTGTTGGAAGACAGGATACTTGGCTAGATGGACCATTGGTCTGACCCAGTCTGGCCATTCTTATGGTCTGCCAGCACAGTAACAGATAGCACACCCCTAATATGATCAATTTTGTCTGAAAATAAGAAGAAATTTCCTCACAACAGAGTGGCTCAGACCAGCTGAGTCCAGATTATCTAGCCCATCTACAACATGGAACAAATTGGCTGCCTGAGATTTTGCAGATACTATAGTGAAGGAAAACAATTTTTTCTTTGACTTCTGTACAGGAGTTAAAAAATATAGTAGTTGATGCTACAATCAAGCGGCCCCTGTGCAAGAATTCTGCACTCTAACCAGTTTTCCTCTTGCCTCATTTGTTGCATATCATCTGTGAACAAAGGTGTCTAGGGGGTCTTCTCATCAACGGTAGAGGGGAAAAGAATATTATAAAGGCCTACAAAAACCATAAAGAAATTGTCTGTTGGGGGAACAAATTCTCTCAGAGGTCTCTGGAACCTTTCTGGTTCCATTAACCACTGAAAGCAGACCAACATACATGCACAGTCTTCCTTCTCATCTGTCACATGTGGATAGGAGATAAAGCAAAGGTGTTAGCAGGACTAGCCCCTATGCCTGGAGGGGATGAGAAGGAAAAAGAAATGTGCAACCACCAAGACGACTACATCTTCAGCATGTCAAGAAGTGCTATCCTTGTAGTCCCATTTGCTCATTGTCTTACCCTGCAAGCTCAAATACCACGCACATCTCTACATTGAAAGAAGAAAGTGTTTTCTTGAGTTGATGACAGAAAGAAAAAATAATTGCATGGATATTGTAGAAACTTCTTCACACTTCCTAAACTCAAGACCAGAGTTTTGTTTTTATCCCCACAATTAATTTTTATTTATACTGGAGAGATTCCCCCCCTCCCCCGACTTCTACGGTGGGAAAACATATTTTATACATTTGTTTCATGAGCTACATTTCCTGACTCTATTTTATATAAATATATGAACTGTGTGGTAAACTATTATTTTATTTCTATTAAGAGGTTGATATATGAAGGTAAAAACAAATTTTAATTAATATGGGTTTTATTCAAGAAATACAGATTCTATTTGTCCAGAAATAATTTTTGTAGCATATTTAATTTTGATTAACAAATGGAACAGTCTGACTGTATTTTATACATCTACTTTGTGTTATTGCATCCTTAAGTAACTTACACATGGAGAATTGTAAAACAGAAGTGTTATTTTGTCAAATACTTGTTCTCCACTCGGCCCAGGATTAGCTCCCCTGGTATTTTACCATTTATAAAACTACTCCCTTCCAGAGCTCTGGGTGCATGAATAAAGTTTATAAAAACATATAACAGATTAGGACTCAACATCCACCTTATGAATGGTCAGAGCTTATCCTACCCTCCCAAACACTATAAGGACCAAGGAGTCCATTCCCACATGCTCAAACTTGCTCCTTTGATGTCCAGTTTCCTAGTTTGTGGCAGCATTACAATGTAATTAGCATTACTCAACTATTTCTGCTTCCTTAAAACAGCCATGAACAGGGAGCAGCTGTGGAGCAGAGTTCCCAAGTAAACAGTACTTCCCAAGTAAACAGAGCAGACAATAAAATACTTCTATACATAATCTCTCAGGTCGTCGTCCCCTCCTCCTGCCCACCTACCCACAAAAAAAACAACTCAGCACAAGACAAACCTTCCCCAACGAACAGGTCCATTAAAGCCTTCTCCCATTCCTTAGAAATCAACACGCACAAACGGCTGTTAGAAAGACCTGCCTATCCCCATATTTTGCTAGGGACAACATTAAATAGTCAGTCAAGTTGGTTGGCTAGCTTTGCCCATAATCAATTTGGTAAATTTAAATGCAACTTTCCTGCAATTGCTGCATATGAGCATACTCGGAGAGTAAAATGTTCACACATTATTAACTGAGTCAATAAGGATAAAGGAGACTACTTTGTACAGGGTAAGTGAAGAATGTTAGCCTATTTCCTAAAAAAGCAAGATCATTGGTATTTGTCTGATAGAAAACTAAAAATTGTCCACTCAGTACAGAAAAGATGGACTTACCTGAGCATCTGATTCTGGAAGTGTTTCTATTCCTAGCAGCATTAGCTTGCTCTGACACTTAGTAGAAAGAGAAAAAAAACAGTGATTACTTATCATTCCTTCCCTTTTTAGGCCAGCCAAATAATGATTTAAAATTCCTCCAAAATAATATTGTTGTTTTATAGTTAGAAGTATTAACGTGGCTCCCACATGTTGCCGGAGGCCATGCCTGAGAAGACAATGACAGAATATTTCAACAGCATTCCGACAATAAAGCGATAGGGCTGGGCCTTCACTAACTGAAGAAGTGGAAGCGGAGGCACTAGAAAAAGAGGGTTGGCCACTTGGAAGGAGAGACAATAGCTGGGAAGTGAGCTGTAGCTCACGAAAGCTTATGCTCAAATCAATTTGTTAGTCTCTAAGGTGCCACAAGTACTCCTTTTATTGAGTATAGAGAAAGCTAGCTTACTAGTTTTAACTCTGGGTTTTTTCAGGTCAACTTTTAACTTGAACAGTATCTCTCAAATCAGGGCACTTACTTATTTTTAACCAACCAACAATTTATTAATTCACCCAGTACCACACTGACATACAATCAACAGTAAAATATAGGCAATGCAAATTACCAAGATTCTTATTCCATTCACTTATGGTCATAAATTCTCAGTTCCTCACACATTTATCATACTTCCAAGAATGCACTTGTCTTTAAGACCCCTTTTAAGAATATGGTTACTACACTTTGACAGGACTGGTTCACACGGGACAAGTTTAGAATATTAAAAGCAACTGATTAAAAATTCTTTTCTATATCTTTTAGGCCAGTGGTTCTCAAACTTTTGTCCTGGTGACCCCCTTTCACATAACAAGCTTCTGAGTGCAACACCACCCCCCATATAAATTAAGAATACTTTTTTTATATTTAACTCTATTATAAATGCTGGAGGTGAAGCAGGGTTTGGGATGGAGGCGGACAGCTCATGACCCCTGATGTAAGTCACAACCTCCAGTTTGAGAACCCGTTTTAGACCAATTTGCATGGACTTATAAAGCAGTTAAAATCTAAAATATGGTTACTTGAGCTCTCGCTAGAGAGTGAAGGCTCAGCAAGATAACCTACAGGCATTTATATTAAAGACCATAAGGGAAAATAGAATCTTTTAAATGAAATCTCAGCACTTCTTTTTATCCTCTTAACCCTGGAATGGGGGAAAGAGTCTTTTCCACCCAGCTGGTTCAGGTGTCAGTTGCATTTAGGATTCTGCAGCTGCTTGTGTTGGGTTCAATAAACTCTCTTGAGCACACGGTAACTTCAGTTTTATATATCCTAATTTCAGGGCTGTTGGAGGGGTCCATCTTCTGATTCCTATTGGACATGTGCCAAATGAGTGCTCAGATTTCAGCTTAGTTTCTCTGCTGCTTCCCTTGGTATCCAGTAGATGGTGTTGGTGTACAAACACATTTCTTTAATCCCTTTCTTATGGGAATCTTTTAAAATTGGATTCATTTCACGGATTGTATTTCACTATTTGCCCCTATTATCAATTGGGCTCCCCCCTTCTAAGCATTTTCTTTTAATATACCAGTTATACCCTGGTTTATATTTTTTAACTTTTCGTCTTCCTTGTGACACACAATTTCTATTACTGTTAGAGTGCAACAATTATTTACAATGAAAACCAACAAAGTCCTTATCTCCTAAATTTGGAGGATATAGATGTAACTCACAATGCAAACAAATGTGCAGATTCTAATCTGGGGTGAAAGAGCTGTTCATGGTATATTTGATTTACAAGAAACAAGTTTACAGATAGTTTGGGATTGAAATACTGCATAGGAAAGCAGCATATGACTCTTGCTTGGTAACTTGGAGATTTTTTTTAAACTAGGTTGGGAGGGAGAAAGAGGTTTATACACATGCAAATTATGAGAGATTTTTGCCTTTGTGATTGACAATATCCTCATTTAGAGAGACAAGGTGGGTGAGAATATCTTTTATTGGACCAACTTCTATTGGTGAAAGAGACAAGCTTTCAAGCCACGCAGAGCTCTTTTTCAGGTCTCATATGCTCATTTAGTCATTTTAGTTTCTATAGTTGAGGGGAATGCCCAATGTTGGCGGACGCATGGGCCCTTAGACAAAGTTTCCTATTGTCTTCACAGGTGGACTCCAGTAAGGGAAAAACAAGTGCATAATATTCCAAGACGTTAGTAATGGGCCTACAGCATCTTTCACTATTAAACTGTATGTCAGTTTCCCCTGAGAACTGCATATTTTCTCCCAAACACTGCATGACTCAAGCGGTGGTTTCGAAACTTCATCCTTAACGTTTTGGAAATAAATAATAAAACATATTATATTTTGCTATGCAATAAAGGGTGCAAATGATTATAAAATAAATGGAATGTTAGATGATAAACTACACAATCTGAGCAGGTAATGTGCCAATCATTAGCTCTCTAGAATTACCTGATACAGCATATACATGCATTAGTGATGTTATGTCTAAAAAAAGGAGAAAAAAAGCGGTCTCTGCAGCTACCAACTTCCATCAAAAACTGTGTGCAAGCATTTCCTTTATTGTGCTAAAGAGGTTGGGAAATCATTACACTGAACATCTTTGGTGCTGTGTAATCTAAACTGATAAAATTTTTGGATTCTCCTCCGGTTTGAAAAATTGGTGGCAAGAGATCACATCATCCTGGATAAACATTTTTGATATTTCTGTCAATAGTTAGGAAGAGTACTTGATAAAGCAAGAGACATTATCCTCTGCAGCTTGTTTAATCCCAAGTAATGCACCATGCCAACTTATGCACATAGTAAAGAATCTTACAAAAAAAAGGAAGTCCTAGAATACACTTATGATTAGACATTAATTCTTTATGTACAGCCTCAAATATTTACAAACAATAAAATAAATATGTTAATGTTAAATGTAAGTCACAAGTATTTAAACCATTTTTAATTTTGACTTTTTAAAGAGGTGCTTCCTGTTTCAAAAATGTCAATAACTGAGCAAAAATGACTGAAGAAAATACTGCAAGTAGTTCTTGAACTAAAACTGACAGCACAGATTATTCATGTGAATTAGTTACATTATAGTTTTATTTGTCTTATTACCAGTACACAGTACTCAAAAGAATATACTGTTGTGTATGAATACTACATAAAATCCTGTTAAGCCATTCAGAATCAAAGTACCATAATTTAGAACATAACTGTTCCTTTCACATCCAATTCAATAAGAATGGGTGTCTTAGCATCTTGCAGAATGTATAGTGATTCCTCAAAACCATTAAAAATCAGACAGGGATTCTGCCTTTTTTTTTTTTTTTTTAATAAAGTAACAATAAAAATGTGGATAGGCAGCAGAGTTTAATGGTTAAGGCATTGGATTGGAAGTCAGAAAACCTGAATTCTATTCCTGGTGTTGCCACTGATCTTTGGCAATTAATGTCACCGCTCTGTGAACCTCTGCCACCCTCTGTCTATCTCTCATCTACTTAGTATTTGTACAATGTGTAGCACAGCCTCTAGCACAATGGAGTCCCAATCTCAACTGGGCCCACTAAGCACTAATTCAATACAAATAATAATAGTTAATATTTTTATTTGTTTTTAAACTTTCACTATATTCCATTTTGTTAATCTAAAATAGACATATCAATACTGCAAACAAAAATTCACATTATAATGGATCCCTCAGTGCCATTTACACTTTCATTTTTGGCCTGTATTTTGTATTATTTTCTCCCAGAGTCTTCTCTGTGTAGAATACATGCCTTTGAAGAGGACATACAATAAACTTAGTCTATTAGTAATGATATGCATACCTCTTCCATCTGCCTCCATATCTCCTCACATTCATCCAAGAGTTCTTCTTTGGCATCTGTAGAACACACTATATTACTGGTGATTGTTGGAGCCAGATCATGTTGGTATGACAACATATGTTTTGCCAATTTCTCAGCCTATGAACAAGCAGAAAATAATTGTCATCGTATGGAAATGAAATAATTAGAAGAGGATAGAGAATCATATCCACAGCAAAACAGGGAAAACAGTATGATTTTTCTTAACCCTTCAGTTATTAACACTTAATAGAAATTCTGGGCTGTGTACAAATGTTCATTAAAAGCAATTAGATCTATTAGTGAACTAGAATTTTAAAACAAACAAAGCACTAATATGTTGAGGTTCCCTCATAGACCTTTTCCTTTGGCTTATTCAGAACACTTTGTCAGTTCCGGGAGAAGACTTCATCCAGTTCTCTGGGATCCAAAAAACTCAGTTCAACTACAGATTTCACCACGCAGGTATCTTTATCTGGCATATTGCAAAGCTACACTGAGCTGATTAGACTCAAGAGGATACCACACTTCCCAAGTTATGCAGAAAATCTCTTCCTTTATACCAATGTAGACATTACATTGCATTTACTATACACTGCATCACATGTGTGCAGCATGCTTTAACCATACATTGTCCACATTCAACCTCATCTCTACATTTCAAACTTATCATGTCCAGGGAACCATTTCCTAACAATGTGTGTTCTCCCTCTTAGCTGGCTAAAATATTCTCTTTTTAGCATGATCTTTTAATTTATCTTATTTAGCACAAACATTCTGTTTTCAGGTTTCAGAGTAACAGCCGTGTTAGTCTGTCTTTGCAAAAAGAAAAGGAGTACTTGTGGCACCTTAGAGACTAACCAATTTATTTGAGCGTGAGCTACAGCTCACTTCATCGGATGCATACCGTGGAAACTGCAGTAGACATTATATACACACAGAGACCATGAAACAATACCCCCTCCCACCCCACTGTCCTGCTGGTAATAGCTTATCTAAAGTGATCATCAAGTTGGGCCATTTCCAGCACAAATCCAGGTTTTCTCACCCTCCGCCCCCCCCCCCCCCCCCCGGCCACACACACACAAACTCACTCTCCTGCTGGTAATAGCCCATCCAAAGTGACCACTCTCTTCACAATGTGTATGATAATCAAGGTGGGTCATTTCCAGCACAAATCCAGGTTCTCTCACTCCCTCACCCCCCTCCAAAAACCACACACACAAACTCACTCTCCTGCTGGTAATAGCTTATCAAAAGTGACCACTCTCCCTACAATGTGCATGATAATCAAGGTGGGCCATTTCCAGCAAAAATCCAGGTTCTCTCACCCCCCCCCCCCATACACACACAAACTCACTCTCCTGCTGGTAATAGCCCATCCAAAGTGACCACTCTCCCTACAATGTGCATGGTAAGCAAGGTGGGTCATTTCCAGCACAGATCCAGGCTCTCTCACTCTCCCCCCCGCCCCCCCCCCGGAACACACACATAAACTCACTCTCCTGCTGGCAATAGCTCATCCAAACTGACCACTCTCCAAGTTTAAATCCAAGTTTAACCAGAACGTCGGGGGAGGGGGAGGGGTAGGAAAAAGCAAGGGCAAATAGGCTACCTTGCATAATGACTTAGCCACTCCCAGTCTCTATTTAAGCCTAAATTAATAGTATCCACTTTGCAAATGAATTCCAATTCAGCAGTTTCTCGCTGGAGTCTGGATTTGAAGTTTTTTTGTTGTAAGATAGTGACCTTCATGTCGGAGATTGCGTGACCAGAGAGATTGAAGTGTTCTCCGACTGGTTTATGAATGTTATAATTCTTGACATCTGATTTGTGTCCATTTATTCTTTTACGTAGAGACTGTCCAGTTTGACCAATGTAAATGGCAGAGGGGCATTGCTGGCACATGATGGCATATATCACATTGGTGGATGTGCAGGTGAACGAGCCTCTGATAGTGTGGCTGATGTTATTAGGCCCAATGATGGTGTCCCCTGAATAGATACGTGGGCACAGTTGGCAACGGGCTTTGTTGCAAGGATAGGTTCCTGGGCTAGTGGTTCTGTTGTGTGGTATGTGGTTGTTGGTGAGTATTTGCTTCAGGTTGCGGGGCTGTCTGTAGGCAAGGACTGGCCTGTCTCCCAAGATTTGTGAGAGTCTGTTTTCAGTTTAATGATCTGCTTATCTCCCTAATTCTATCCTCCAAGAAATAAGGCCTCCCTTCTTGTGTTAATTACTCACATCAGGCGAGGCCTCAGCTACATACTATAGCTATATATTGTATTCTAACACAAAATTCCTATTTTTCAAAGTTGCTTGACGTCATCTGTCCTCATGTTTTCCTTTCTCTTCTGTTGGGAGACTTTATTAATGAAACAATGAGATGGTAACAACAGGTGAACACCTACAAAAAGGTATTTTTTTCTTCCTCAGAACTGAAATAACCACAAACTTCTAAGTGCCATAGTATTACAGAACACGAGGTGACCTGAACTCTGGATTCCCATAACATCTACATATTTCACCTTTTGGTAGCATTTAGTATAGCCACCACAAAATCTTCAGGGACAATAATTGCTACAAAAATACACAATAATCACCACACTAGAGAGTAATGTAATAGTTATATATGCCCTAATAATCAAGAGGATGAGAATTATGCTAGTCTGGTTCAGCAACACATGAAGCCAGAACTGTTTCAGCCTAACAGAGTTGAGGTGAAGGATGGAACGAGACTGAGGCCTGGTCTACGCTACAAAGTTAGGTTGACATATGCTGCATTAGGTCGAGTTAATAATGTATGTCTACTGTCTACACTACCGAGACCCTTCCACCGACCTAAAAGGCCTGTGAAGTTGACTTCTGTACTCCACCTCTGCGAGAGGCATAATGCTTAAGTCGACATCCATACGTTGACATGGGGATAGCGTAGACACTGCACTGTGTAATTCGAATGAATTGGCCTCCAGAAGGTGTCCCACAATGCTCCGCTGTGACTGCTCTGGAAAGCACTTTCAACTCCACTGCACTTCAGCCAGGTAGACAGGAAACAGCCATGCCCCTGTTAAAGCCCCAGGAACTTTTGAATTTTTGTTTCCTGTTTAATTGGCGTGGAGAGCTTGTCAGCACAGCTGACCATGGATGCTCACAGCCGCAAACACGCTCCAGCAAGGAGCACATAGGAGGTGGTGGATCTTATTGCTGTGTGGGAAAAAGAGTCTGTGGAGGCAGAGCTCTGATCCAGCAGAAGAAACGCTAACATCTATGCCAAAATTGCACAGAGCTTGGGGGGAAAGGGCTACACCAGGGACACACCACAGTGCTGCGTGAAAATAAAGGAGCTTTGGCAAGCATTCCAGAAGACAAGGGAGGCGAACAGTTACTCTGGTTCTGAGCCATAGACATGCCGCTTCTATGAGGAACTGCATGCGATTCTTGGCAGCGACTCCACCACTAACCCAAAACGCTTCGTGGATACTTCCCAGGAGCCCCGGGAAACCTCGGGCAACAATGAGGAGGACATTGTTGAAGAGGAAGAGGAGAAGGAGGAAGAGGCAAATGCATGGCAGGGAAGTGGAGGATCCATTCTCCCCGACAGCCAAGAACTTTTTTTTAATTCTGGAGTCCATCCCCACACAGGACCAATTGTTGGCAGAGCATGATGCCGTGGAAGGCACCTCTGGTGAGTACACATTTTCAATCAAACTGTAAAGGTTACATGCTATTATTGTTAATGCTGAATCTGAATAAAAAAATTGGGATAGTGGTTATCAGTGGCCACTGCAGCTATGCAGAGGGTGCTCTCCCAAAAAGACTGTTTATGTACATGGGGATGGCCCTGGAATCCTCCATAGAGATCTCTAGGAAGCTTTCATATAGTTACTCTTCAATTCTTTGCAGAAGGTTTCTGGGAAGAGCTGCCTCATTTCATGCACCACGGTAGGACACTTTCCTGTGCCACTCCAGTATTAACTCTTCTGGCATCATTGCGGCACACAGCAGTGCAGCATAAAGACCACGTCTGTACTCAGACACTTGCAGCATCTGCTCCCTTGCTGCCTCTGTTACCCTCAGGAGAGCAATATCGCATATGATTACGTGGGGGAAAGTGGAAAGTTTTAAATGCTAGCCCTTAAATCAGAAGTAATTCAATAAGTAATCCGCCTGTTTGGTGAATTCTGGGTCACACAACCACGCTTTCCCGAGCATGACCTGGTTGTGGTTGGAAGGGATCACCGCATATTGCAGCCAGCATTTTAAAAAGGGGTGGAGGGGGGACCACCACGATGCTTCCTGTTTGTCTCCCTTCCACCCCAACCCGGTGCTGCTTTTGTAACAAACTATTTGTGGGGCTTTATGCTGGTGCCTGTCCTCAAGTACCATCCAGGTTGCTATGGGAAAGGGGGCTGTGCTGAGGTTGGAACCATTGATCCCAAGGATGTCTCTACAAAAGCTGCAGCACAAGACCTCTTGCCCATGCCTGATGGCCTCACTCACCATGGCTGTAGCAGCAAACTGACTCTTGCAGTAGCCAGCGGTTCTGATCACGTTGTGGCCTGTAGGGAAGTACACTGAGGGGTGTTTCTTTCATAAAAAGATTTAACCTTGCCCCAGAAACAAACATATGCACTGTCAATGCTACCCTAGTGCTTTGTATTCTTTGCAACTGAAACCTTGTCCATGCGCCTACGCGCATTCTCCAAACTGGAACAGAGATGTTCCCAGATTAAAAGGCAGAAAAAGAAGACTGGGGAGGACATGTTCAATGAGTTAACGCATGCCTCTGAGAATGACAAGACGGAGCTCAGTGCATGGAGGATTGCACTGTCTGCACAATGACCACAAGGACAGGAGAGCATGCAGGGAACACGAGCGTGACACGCAGGACAAGATGGTACGGATTATGAGGGAGCAAACAGACATGTTGATGTGTCTGGCTGAGGTTCAAGAAAGGCAGCTGGACAGTAGAGAACCACTGCAGCCTATGCTAAATCTGCTGCCATCATTGCCAAGTTCCATATCCTCCTCTCCCAGATGTCCTAGAATGAGGGGTGGGGGAAGAGTCCGGTTCCCCTTGCACTGAACTCCAGGGGAGGGTACAAGGATCAGAAGGCACCCATTCCCACACCTTTGATTGTTATTGCAACGCAATTGTAAGCAAGCTGTCCTTGTCTCTCCCCCCACGTGTTATCAGCCCTTTTGGCCCAGGTTATTTTACTTTTCTTTGCTGTCTCTCAGTCTTTGGGAGCATAATAAAAATTAATGGATTGAGGAGAAAAGGCTCTTTATTCATTCAGCACGCTGTGGTTAGCTGGATGTAGTTTACCGGGGAGTACATGCAATGAAGGGGACATCTTGGTAAAGAACAACACACATAAGGGTCACATTACTGTGAGTCATTCATGAAATGAAACTAGTTATCAAAGCCTCACGAAGACGCAGTGCTCCTCAATGAGCTCTTCTTATTGCCCTGGTGTCTGGCTGCTCAAAATTGGCTGCCAGAATATCTGCCTCAATCCTCCACCCCACCAGAAACTTTTCTCCCTTTGTTTCACAGATATTACGGAGCACACAGCAACAACAATGGGATATTGCTTTCACTGAGGTCTAACCTAGTAAGCAAACTATGCCAGCAGGCTTTTAAACATCCAAAGGCACATTCCACCACCATTCTGCACTTACTCAGGCTATGGTCGAACCGCTGCTTACTGCTACCCAGGCTGCCTGTGTACAGCTTCATGAGCCATGGGAGCAAGCAGTAGGTTGGGTCTCCTAGGATCATGATTGCCATTTCAACATCCCCAACTGTTATTTTGCAGTCTGGAAAGAAAGTTCCTTCTTGCAGCTTTCTGAACACACCAGAGTTTCTAAAGATTTGTGCATCATACCCCTTTCCCAACCATCCCACTTTGATGTCAGTGAAAGGCCCCTGTTATCCACCAGCGCTTGCAACACTATTGAGAAATACCTCTTTTAGTTTATGTAGTCTTTGGCAAGATGGTCTGGTGCCAAGATAGGGATATGCGTTCCGTCTATCGCCCCACCACAGTTAGGGAACCCCATCGTGGCAAAACCATCCACTATGTCCTGCATGTTGCTGAGAGTCATTATCTTTCTTAGCAGACGTCTATTGATTGCCCTGGAAACTTGGATCACAACATACCCCACGGTAGATTTACCCACTCCAAATTGATTCCCCACTGACCAGTAGCAGTCTGGCGTTGGAAACTTCCACAGTTGTCACCACTCGCCCCTCAACTGTCAGATCATCACTCATTTTAGTATTGCTGTACTTGAGGGCTAGGGAAAAGCTCTTCGCACAGCTCCATGAAAGTGGCCTTACACATTCAAAGGCTTCTACAGCCACTGTTCATCATCCCATAGCTGCATAACTATGCAGTCCCACCAGTCAGTGCTGGTTTCCCAGGCCCAGAAGCAGCGCTCCACTGTGTCAAGGTGATGAGTGACTATCACCAGCATCTGCGAATTGCTCCGCTCCATGGCTTCCAGCAGGGGTGCTTGCGTGGCATTAGATTGTTCCACTTGGCGGCTCCTGCTTCAGCTGAGCAAATACCGCAGGATAAAGCGCGAGGTGTCTGTAATGCTCACAATGACAGTGTACAGTTGAGCAGGGTCCATGCTTGCTGTGCGATGGCATCTGCGCAGGTAACCCAAGCTTAGGAAAAAAGGCGCGAAAAAGGCTTAGTTTGTTCGCCATTGATTTCAGGGAGGGAGGGACAAGGTTAGGTAAGTGCAATGTAGAATCACAGACTTTAAGGTCAGAAGGGATCGTTATGATAGTCTAGTCTGATCTCCTGCACAACGCAGGCCACAGAATCTCAGTCACCCACTCCTGTGACAAACCCCTAACCTATGTCTGAGCTACTGAAGTCCTCAAATCGTGGTTTAAAGACTTCGAGGTGCAGAGAATCCTTCAGCAAGTGACCAGTGCTCCATGCTACAAAGGAAGGCGAAAAACCCCCAGGGCCTCTGCCAATCTGCCCTGGAGGAAAATTCCTTCCCGACACCAAATATGGCCATCAGCTAAACCCTGAGCATGTGGGCAAGACTCACCAGCCAGACACCCAGGAAAGAATTCTCTGTAGTAACTCAATCCCACTGCATCTAATATCCCATGACAGGCCATTGGGCATATCTACCGCTAATAGCTGAAGATCAGTTAATTGTAAAATTAGGCTATCCCATCATATCATCCCTTCCATAAACTTATCAAGCTTAGTCTTGAAGCCATATGTCTTTTGCCCCCACTGCTTCCCTTGGAAGGCTGTTCCAGAACTTCACTCCCCTGATGGTTAGAAACCTTCGTCTAATTTCAAGTCTAAACTTCCTGGTCGCCAGTTTATATCCATTTGTTCTTGAATCCACATTGGTACTGAGCTTAAATAATTCTTCTCCCTCTGTGATATTTATCCCTCTGATATATTTATAGAGAGCAATCATATCTCCCCTCAGCCTTCTTTTGGTTAGGCTAAACAAGCCAAGCTCTTTGAGTCTCCTTTCATAAGACAGGTTTTCCATTCCTCTGATCATCCTAGTAGCCCTTCTCTGTACCTGTTCCAGTTTGAATTCATCTTTCTTAAACATGGGAGACCAGAACTGCACACAATATTCCAGATGAGGACTCTAATGCCATGTTCCCATAACCACCCGTGCAAATGTTTTGGTCCCATGAGGCACTGCAAGCCTAACCCAACATTCCGCTCGGCTCCAGGCACTGTGGGATAGCTACCCACAATGCAGCGCTCCATGAGTCAATGCCAGCCCTACAAGTGAGAATGTGCTCCACCGACACAAAGAGCATAGTGAGGACATGCAAAATTGACTTGCTTAAATTGGAGGCTCAATGTCGACTTAAATAAAATCGACCTAATTTTGTACCATAGATATATCCTGAGTCTTGGATCTCTGTTTGACATCCTATTTGACTTTGGGCACTTCATGTGTGCCTAGTCCTGTTAACTCCTATGCATAACTAACTTTGTGCACATGGGAATTCTCAATGAGCTCAGGTCTACACACAAAGATAAAGTTACTCATCTATGTAAGTGTTTGAAGGATCAAGGCCTTAATCTCTGTGCTTCAATTTCCCATTTGTAAAATGGGAAGCATTACTAATACTTCCCTTCTTCACAAGAATGCTGTGAGGACAGAAAATATTACTAATCATTACATTTTTGAATGAATGAAAACATGTACTTTGCCCTTTATAAAAAAGTTAGGTAAAACAAATAATTATGCTGTTATAAAATGTCTAAAATCCAGGAGTGAGATTACTCAGTAAGAAACTGAGAGCAAAAACAATTGCTGTTCTTTTTTAAAACACTTCAATGGACACCAGGTTTAAAAATAAAATATGGATTTAGTTTTCCCTACAAAGATAATTTCGTAAGTAAAAACTAGTGAACGTAGATCATGAGATTTATAGTCCTCTTGGAAGGGTAAACAAATTCAATGGCAACATAAAAATATACATGAGTTTAAAGTAATAAATTTTAAACTTGTGATTTATAAGACCATTTCTATTATTATTATTATTATTTTCTATAATAAATCTATTCCAAGTTTTTAAAGCTGAACTACCTGACAGAAATTGCCTCTAATTTCTTCAAGGAACATTTTCTTTAAACTTAGCTTAATGTAGAACAGCCACAAACAATGTACTTAAATTGAACAAATAACCTAATAAATTAATCAAAAGCGTACATACCTCCTTTAAAAGTTCATCTTGTTTATCCTATAACAAAAGCGCAAAAAATAAGTTATATTGACTACCAAATTTTTTTAAATATCTATTTCTTTTATGAAATATGACTTGTGACAAAGCTAACAATCTTTCTGTGCTGCTTCATATGACATTCTTTTGGCTCAGCTAGTTGAGTTCAAGTCTATATCCACAGTACTTTAGTAATTATTTAGGCCTAGATCCTCTGTGTGTTCCACGCAGGCAGACCCCTGCAGCCATGCAGAACCACATTAGCTTCAACCAGGCTTCTTCGCGACATAGGGGCCACTTACACTGAATAACTTGCAGGACTGAGGGGTGGGTTTCACTGCCTTCATACAAGCATATATCCTGAATCAGATTCAGAATTCTGTATTCTTACTCTGAATGCCAAAATAAGGGAAGACTATGTGGGAGAAGTATGTCAGTCAGCAAGCAGTGACAATAATTGAAAGGAAGTACCAGGAACATGTTTTTAAAATATACAAGACCATTCCCAAACTACTTGTAGAACACTGCAGCTTTCAAACAATTAAAAAATCGAGACATGGAGCTGCTTCTACCCTCTCCTACAAACAGAAGATAATTGGTGTTACCTCCCAATAGTCTTGTTAAATTCCAGACACAGATTTTTAGAGTGCTGTAAAGGAAACAGCTTCAGAATTATTAGCATGCATACATACAAATCTCCTGTGCATTAACAGGGTTCTTAAGTAGCAGGTTTGAACACAGAAAAGCTTGTGACCAAAACAACACTGATGATGATGATAAAACAAAAACAAAAAAACCCCACACCAACCTTAAGACAGACTAAATGAGAAACGCAAATAGTTTGCCTTGGCTAGGATCTGCTCTAATCTTACATAGCAATAGAGAATTCTCAGTATTCTTCTCTAAATACATTTGGCAGTACGGAAATTTGGTAAAATAATTTAACAACCCTACATTCTTCAATATCGAAAAAGCAGGTAGAGTAACAAAATAACAGTGACACTAAACTTTGGAAGAGGAGATTTCAGTAAAATGATAGTCAAAATGGCTCTAAAGCTAAAAGTAAAACATGTAAAATCCCTAGAAGTGGCTTGGATAGAATCTCAGAAGTTATTACCGTGAAACGAAAAGGAAATAGGAAGGCAAGGTTCAGTGGAAATGTTCAAGAGACTACTTGAGCAAAACAGAAGTCCTGCAAAATTTAGAAATCTGCCTTTAGCGAAGCCAATAAACTAAATCAGCATTTCTCAACTGCAGCCACTAGAGGACTTTTTTTGCTGCCATGACAGTCTCCAAAGCATGGGCAGAGATTGGAGGGAAGTGGCAAAGCATAGCGCCTCCCTGCAGCGCCCAGTTGTTGCTCCTGAATAGCTGTTACAAAGGCCAGTGAGATCTGCCACCTTGGTGTTTCGCTGGCAGCCGGGATCAGCACTCTGCAGCCTCCTCAGGGACTCTGGACAGCCCCACTGGGACACATTGGGCTGGTGTGCACAGTGCCGGAGGTGGCTCTCGTCAGTGGAGATGGCTGCATTTGGTCGCTCGGGTGTTCCTCTGGACAGGTCCCCTGCTCCCGCCCAGCTGGGGAACACGGAGACTGGGACTTCGCAGGCGGCCAATGAGTTCCCAACCCACGTTCCCAAGGGAGGGCTGTCACTGAAGGTCTGGGGGAGGCAGGGACAGAGAGACAGGTCAGTACTTCCCCCACCTACAGCCACACTCGTTGTTTACAGTTGCTGTAGCTACCACAGCAGCTCAACAGCTGTGGACTGCTGCAGGACTTGGAAGCTCCCTGACAGGGTAAGGGCTCCCACTTATGATACGCTCCGAGCACAAGAATAGGAGCACAGTCCACATGCACTGAATTGGGAGTTTACTTCTTACTGCCTTCCAACTACATGAATAAATTACAATGATGTGGACGTGTATATGTGCATTTTTGTTTTTCCTAAAGTATTTTAGCAAAAATTGTCAGAGCAGCCACCAGCAAGAGTTGGTAGCTGCACTCTGAGGACACCAAAAAATTTGTTGCGAGAACCCGTGAACTAGAATAGCTAATACCAGCTGTAATTGATAAGAGGGGAAATTATATATACCAAACTGGAGTTTGAAGAGCAAATAACTAAAGATGTAAAAACTAACAAGAGCAAAACAAGGACCTTGCTGAGAAACTAAATGATTTCCTTGCATCAGTCTTCACCACCATGAATGTTGGGGAGATTCCTCCTCTGGATCTACTCTTTCATGATAACAAAGATGAGGTATTCGCAGAAAATGGAGGTAACACAAGAAGAGGTAAGTGAGCAAATTGATAATTTTAAATGCAGTAAATCACCAGGCCTAGATGGTATACATCCAAGTATGAAGTAGCTGATACTAACAAAAATATTTAATCTTTCTATCTTCCAATTGTCTAGAAGAATGACTGTTTTTAATGAATGTTTGCTATCTATATTTTTAAAAAGCTCAAGGGGTGCTGCAGTGTTTTATGGACCTGTAAGCTTTTCATCTGTACCTGAAAAATTAGTAGAATCCTTACATTTAAAAAAAGAGTAACAAATCATCTGGAAGTTCAGGATTTGATATGTTCTAACCAGTATGGATTCAGCAAACAAAAATTAGGCCTGATTAATTTCTTAGAATTCTTTGAATGTGTCAATAATGTAGTAGGTAAAGGAGAACAAGTTGACAATTTATTTATAATTCCAAAAGGCCTCCAACAAGATCCTGCACCAGAATCTCCTAAAAAAATTAAATCTTAGGGTTAGAGACAAAGTACTAGCTTGGATCAAAAACCAATTAGGAGGCATAAAGCAAAAATAGGATTTTCAACACAGCAAAGGGTTAACAGCAGGGTGCTTCAAGATTTTGTACAAGTTTAATATATTTATTAATGATCTGTAAAGAGGGATGAATAGCGAGATAGCAAAATTTGCAGAAGACACAAAGCTATTGTTTAGTCAGGACCAGAAAGGAACTTTAGTGACCTAAACAAGGTAGGTGAATCAGCAACTCGATGGGAAATGAAATTTAATGTGAACAATGAAAAGTAATGCACATTGGATGGAAAAATTTAACCACTCTTTCACCTTACGGGTGCATCAATAAACTATATCAATCTAAGAAAGGGGTTATTACAGAAAGTTCAATGAAAATCTCTACTCAATTCAGTAAAAAAAAAAATAAGATATTATAATGCGTAAGGAGTGGCATGGAGAATACTACCTAAAATTTTATAATAGATAAATCAATGCTGTGACCTTCACAGAATACTGCCCGCAGTACTGATCACCCCATCTCAAAAAGAACATTGTTTAACTAGAGAAAGGTCAGAGAAGAGCATGGAAAATGATTAAAGGCCTGGAAAAAAAAACTCTAATATGAAGAAAGAAAAGGCGTACTTGTGGCACCTTAGAGACTAACCAATTTATTTGAGCATAAGCTTTCGTGAGCTACAGCTCACTTCATCGGATGCATCACGAAAGCTTATGCGCAAATAAATTGGTTAGTCTCTAAGGTGCCACAAGTACTCCTTTTCTTTTTGCGAATACAGACTAACACGGCTGTTACTCTGAAACCTCTCATATGAAGAGAGACTGAAAAAAACCCTTTGTCCATCCAAGATAGAAAAGCTTAATGCTTATGCAACTTACGGTGGGGAGGCTGGACTGAGCCTGTAAAAACCAAGGCCTCCTTTGCTTTGCATGGACTTAAAAGCAAGCCCGTGTCCTTCGCCCCCTCCCACCGTACTGCTGCACGTCAGTGGTGCGTTTACACACCTCATGAGGTAGGTGCTGCGGCGGGGGGCGACGAAAGGGGCGGCAGCCGAGGCGGCAGCCCCGGCGACGCAGGGCGGAGGGAAGGGGCCACCCATAGCGATGCAAACAGACAGCCTGGGAGCAGCGGGGCTGGTGAGCGGTTACCGGCTCTCCCAGAGAGCGGCCCCCGAGGCATAGCCCCCGTCTGCGGCCTTTGGGGGAGTTAACGGGGACTCCCCGCAGCCTGCGCCGCCGGGGGCAACTGAAGCGCAGACACTCGGACAGGCACCCTAAGGGTGGGGGGAACAGCCCGTTACCATGGCGAGCTCCGGCCCCCTCCAGTCCTCACGGCGACCTGAGCGGGTTCCGACGCGCGTCTCGATCTGCGCGCGCTCCACTCTCACTGGTTGTGTCCGGCTGACGGCGAGAGGCGCTGCCGCCCTCACTTTCGGGCGCCCGAGCGGGGGGTGTCGCAGGAGCGTGACGCACACTAACATGGCCTCCGCCGACTCGGAGCGCAAGAGGAGGAAGCTCGAGGAGGCAGCGGCGGGCGCCGTAGCCGGGGATGGAGACGAGGAACCGGAGGAAGAGGAGCGCTGGGTCGGGCCCCTCCCGGGGGAGGCTGCGCAGGCCAAAAAGAGGAGAGGTAACGCGGGGAGCCGCGCCCTGGTCCGGGCTACGGGGGAGCGGGGCGGTCCGGGCTGGGAGTCTGGGCGGGCGCTAGGACACGGGCTGTGGCGGGGCGCTCCGGCCGGGAACGGTGCTGGAGTGCGGTGCCGGGACCCTGGTAAACGCGTCCGAAACACTCGCACCGCGGGCATGTCTGCGGGAACAGTCAAAACTGCCCCCAACGTCTCTGTGATCCAGCCTCGTGTGCGATCCCATGTGCCATAAAGAGGAGCTCTTCCTCCTTCTCCTCTTGAAAAGTAACAAAAATTACCTTTGTTTTGTTGTTATGAAAGGTGATCAGGAAAATGTTGCGCCCCAACTGGTGAATGTTCATGCCAGTGCTGTAAAGTCTGTTGTCTTACGTGTGGAATTGCTAAGAGCAGTACATGGATATGCGTTTTGTCAAAGAGTGGTTCCTCCTTCATTAATGCAACAAAGGCAAATATTTAAGATGCTGCATTCTTTGACTTGTTTTGAAGATTGCACAGCACAAGAACTTGAAATTTTTCCGTGTTCTAAATCTCACATGCTTCTCTTGGCCTTCAGAAATTGGATTATAGGAACAGATGCTTCAAGATGTCACTCTGTGTCTTTGATTGTGCAAACAGGCACAATCTTAACTTTACTACCACCTGCTATTCACTGCTATTCACGGTATGGAAGTTAAGCATGTGCACTGAGACCTACTGTTTGAAATGCTTTCACTTATGAAGATTAATTACTACTCCACACAAAAGGAAAAACTTAGCTTCACTACAAGGAAGATCACATTTTATTGTAAGGCTAGGGTAAAGCAACAGACATACTTCTTGGAGAACACCTGCATGAACAGATTCTTTACAAAGCTTAAAATGTCAGAAATAGACAACTACTGGCAATCAGCTGCTGCTTGTTTTGTTGCTACAATTTTAACAGAGTTGCCTGATTGACATCTCCATCATGGATTCTACCATAATACAAACATGGGATTGACTCGTCATCTGCACAGGCCTACTAAATTAAATAGCAATGGGTGCAGTAGCCTCCAGCTAGAAAAATAGCTGCAGTTGTGATTTAAGGAGTTGGAGCAGAAAGAATCTGATTCTTTTTGCAGTCTGTTAATAAATTGGGTAGAAATGCCAGTTATAAGATCTTGAATAGTGACATGCAAATGATGAAGCTGATTTAGTTGCTTAATGACAACCACCAAAAATGGAAGGAGAAAGATGATAAAAAAAATAAAGGAACTTTCAAGATATGTACTTGCCCTACTCCATAATTGTGTGATATTGTTGTCACATTTTTCTCTCCTTTCCGTTTAGTCTGTTTATGAATCGCACATTTTTGTCATGTCAAATTTAGATAGCAAACTGTTCAGGACAGTTATTATGTTGTTACAACTTTTGTGAGGTACCTAACATGTTTTTGAGTGCTGAAAGGTAGCAGTAATTACATCTGTCCTGTCAATAAACACATTTCTTATTGGTCAGATATTGTCATCTGTAACAGAAGATTGAAGATTTGTTTGTTTTATGAGTTCTTTCATGAGTGTAGTTATAGGCCACCTTTTCTAATATTTTTGCTGTGCTGTCCCTAGATTGGGAAGTGGTATCATTCAGTTTGCTACAGTCATGGGCATTGTTATCCTCTGTTTGGTATGTTAATTGAAAACAAAGTCCACTTAGATAGGTATCGGAAGTTACCGCTTCTTATGGTGCGATATATCATATCTGATCAGCTATTCTGATATCATGTCTGACAGTTGCCAGTCCCAGATGCTTCAGAGGGAACTACAAGTGGAATAATTTGCTCATAAAGAAGTTGCTTCCTAGACCCCTCCTTTTAAATACTGGCATACGCCCTGAGGCTTAACGATGTATTCTCCTTCTAAACATTGTTTTTCTTTTAATTCTTACCAGTATGTGACTGAATGTTCTTATCCATATAATGTCCAATCTATTTTGAGTCTTGCAAAGTTGTGTGTGTTCCAGAGAACAACACATTTGTCAGTTTTCTTAAAAATTTACTACCTTTTAATTTAATTGAACATATTCTTGTTTTACTTTCTTGAGAGGAAAAAATACATCTCTGAACCCCCTCTATTTCTGCTACATTCTTTTTTTTTAAATGGGGCAGTTAGAATTGAACACATTCATCCAGATGAGGCTATACTGTTGATTTATAGAATGGCATCATATTTACAGCATTTTTCCATCTCATTCCTTGTGCATCCCAAATTTTTGTTTGTCTTAACCTCTGCTGTACATTTAACGCAGGCCGCTTCATCCTTTGTTTATCTCTATAGGACTTTAACCTAGTCACAAGATTAAGTAAGAGGGACTTGCAGTGATCTTTGATCATAATGATGACCTTCATCATCACTCCTACAGGCACGGTGATCAAAATAACAGAGTTGTAGCAGTGAGCCAAAGGAGCCTTATGCTCTCATTGCACTCCAATGCACTTCATTCTATCTGCATTGCAGTGCACTACTTGCCACCATTGTTTACATACTGCACAAAATTTGTAGTTGCCTTACTTCCCCTTTGTTCAAATGAGCTTAAAATGTAAATACTACACTTTTAACATTCACCTCTTGGCTTCTGTCTTTACCAAGTTTGGGTCATCAGACAGGGAAAGGTGCACTGAGTTCTCTGGTAATATTGGTCACTGGCTGTGCTTTCACCCACCAGTGGAGAGGGTTTGCCAGGACACAGTTGTTGTCTGTGAGCAACTAGTTAAAGCCACAAGTAGAAGTTGAGCAAATCTTAGAGGACCAGTATTGTAAAATCATTTATAGATTGAATGCCACTGCTTTTATTGTAAAGTTCTACCTCTTAGGGTATAGTCATGGGACTTCAAATCTATGTCTAGCTAACATTATGAATATTTTTATGATGAATCTCAGTAAGTGGGTCATGACTAATTATCACTCTTCTTAGAATAAATTATGACACCTCAGCCCGAGATGTATTGATTCTAAACACGTCCCCAAAATTCTGAAAATTATAGTTATTCTCTAACGAAAGGATTTTTTTCTAGATACTCTGTTTTCAAATCTTCTTTGTGAAAGGTTTCCTTTATATGAGAAATAATGTACTTTAAAGAAGCATTTGCATAAGGCCAATTTCTGACCTTGGATATTCAAGTTAACTTAGTTGGGGTGGGACGGAGGGGAGGGAGACAATGCATGTAGGGACAGACTTTGGGCCTTTGGCATTAATATTGTGTTATCATTTCAGGAAACAGGTGTAATTGTTTAAAAGGGTGTGCTTATTTAAATATTAGTGAAATGAGAGATTAGATGCTTCTCGTACGCCAGCAGTTGGGAGATCCAGGTTCAAAAAATAGTGGTAGAAATCTCATTCATAATGTTAGCATGGTGCCCTGATATCTTACCTTTTTGACTAAAACTAACGCAGGTAAAGTAATATAAGTGTAAATAATAATAGCGAGCGGAAGATGGGATGTAATATTTATTAAAAGGAAATAATGTCTGCTTTTCTCTTATTTTGTTCAGTCCTTGAATTTGAACATGTCTACCTTGAAAATCTTCCGAGTGCTTCAATGTACGAACGCAGTTACATGCACAGAGATGTCATTACACATGTAGTGTGTACTAAGTGAGTCTTTTGTTTTAACGGTGTCTTGCAGTCCCAAAACTTTTATGTGCATATGATAGGAAGTCTTTTTTTCTTTTTAATAGAAATGTTCCTAATGGAACTTGATGATTTTGGAGGTGGGATTTTAAATTCTTCAGAGCTAATTCAAATAGATTTGGTTTGGTTAAAGAGAGACACATTTTAAATCTAGTCAATTTAAAAGTAGTACTGTGTAACCCCTTGCTTGGTTTTGTGGATTTAAAATCCCATTTTCCTATTCTTAAATTACTTTTTCTCATCCCTATTTCTATGTGAAATGACTACACAAGCAGGAGAAGCTCTACATCAAATGCAGTCATATGCATAAAGTAAACAACTGCAGAGACAGAAAAAATATCTAACCTCTTTTAATTGCATGTTACTTCTAACAATATTAGGATGAAAAAAATAAGACTAAAGTGTGTTGTTTAAGTTGATGTAGTCTCTTTACAAATCAAGTCACAGAGTGTGGGAAGGTAATATCTTGCTTTTTAATGATTAATACTGAGATCGAACTGCTACTGCACACTTTGGCAGACTCAAGATTGTTTACAATAAGATATAAAGAATATTGTACTAATATGTAAGGTCTTGATACTAGCCATTACCCACTAATTGCAAATACATGTTGTACTTTTCTGAGTGAGGAAAAAGGAAAAAATGCATATCCATCTCAGTAGTTATGTTGTACAGGTAAATTCATCTTGTGCACCATTATTGATTCTTCCCTTCCACCCTCAAGTTTTTAACATTATATTTCAATTGATGCGTTTATCACTGCAGGACAGATTTTATCATAACTGCCAGCCATGATGGACATGTCAAATTCTGGAAGAAAGTAGAAGAAGGGATTGAATTTGTTAAACATTTTCGTAGCCATTTAGGTAAGAAATCATATTGTATTTGATCTGTTTTTATTAGAACACAATTTTTCTTCAACTCTACTATCTATGTTCTATATTTCCAATATCTATTAGTAGTTAAATATGTGTTTCATCAGGTGTTCTCCAAAGCTGGAGAATCTGGTCCTAGTCCATTATGCAGTAGGATTCTGAGGGCTTAGGACTTACTGTGGAAATAAACTTTAATGTTTGTTAGGTGTATTGTTTATAGGATTCTTATCAATTTATTTTATGATTTTCTATGCTTCATTTTTAGAACTTGATGATACTGATTGTTCATGATAACAGTAAAACTTGTAAATTGCTATTTTTAATTAGATATACCAATCAACTTTAAAAAAAACATATTATTTAGAGTCCTTCTAAAAGTTTAATTGCTGCCATTGACTTCAACAAGTATGTTAACACATACAAAATTTTATCCTTTCTGAGCTAAAAAACCAGCACATTATTTTCTTAAGTGGGATCAGTGGGATCATCATTATTAAAAAAAATAAGCAATTTTACTTATTCACTAATTAAGTCACTAATTCTCTGTACAGTGGCTAACTACTCGAAGACAATGCAGATGTGAACTGTGCAATGTAGAACTCTTTATTAATTATTATTATTTATTATTATTCTGTACTACAGCTTTAAAATACAGATACTATATACAACAATTGCAGGCTCTAAAATGTTGTTCTAAGATAGTTGGATTCCCCCCTCCTTTGAAGTGGTGAATACTCTTCATGCTTTGTTTTGAAAGTTGTATCTGTCTTTTCCATGTTTTAATATTATATTGGGTTTATTGTAACAGGGGTCATTGAGAGTATTGCAGTTAGTTCAGAAGGGGCATTATTCTGTTCTGTTGGGGATGACAAAGCAATGAAGGTGTTTGATGTAGTAAACTTTGATATGATCAACATGCTGAAACTCGGGTAAGTCATGTCATTCTGTAAAAACATTTTTGGTGATTGTAAGTGTTTTGAGTACTTTGAATAAGAGTGAATTAAACCAAATTCTGTTGGATCATTTTAAGTTTAAAAAAAAAAATTCCAATCAGCCTTAATTTAACTAAGTTAAGGGAGTGTGTACTATTAGGAAATGTGCCCAGCAGCTTAGAGATTTCCTGATATATGTAGAATTGTAATATATGTGGCTTTAATCTCCTGCTGTAAAAAGTGTGCAACAAAATTTTCATATTTTTCAGTATGACGTGCACCCGAGGATATGTGTCATGTAGCATATGACAAGATACATGATGGTAGTCATATCTCATGATAAGAGAGAAAAACAAGAGTTTTATTGCCCACTGAAAGTTTTTGTCAGGTCTTCAGTATTTCTCATTCTGAAAGTATCATATGTACATAGGCATTTTGTACCACACCTATTTTACTGAGATATCTGAAATTAACAGTGTTCCTATTGGGGCTGATAGTTTTATTTATTTGTTTTTATCCTATTCTCAGTTTACTTTACCCTTTCTGCTTACTTTAATATTTAACAGTGCACTCACAACCAGTTTTTAAATCAACCCAGTTAGGGTCAGAGCTACTGTTTTTAACTGGAGAGCTGATTACAGTCTCTGTACTGCCATTGTGACAGCTGTTCTCGTTTTCTGCCTCTTAACCAGTTTTTACTCCATGACAGAACTTTGCTTTTCATGCCACAACTGCTTAATTTCCTTAATAGCTTCTTTTTTGAGGATCTTTACCAACATTATTTTGCAAGTCCAAAATAATTTTATCTACCAATTCTTAAGGATTTGCTAGTTGAGTTGTCAAAGAATTCTAAATAGCATAGTTTTTCCCCAGAGGCTGTACTGGTCCTTTGTATTATATAATGTTGGGTTTTGTTTTTCATAATTCTAGCTTTAGTATTGTTTCAACTAGCTTAATTGGTACTGAAATAAGGCTCATTGGTCTATGATTCCCAGGATATCTGTTAGCACCCTTTTTAAAGATAAGCATAACATTGGCTATTCTCCAATCCTCTGGTTCATTTTAATTATGGAGTTACATATCTTTTTTTGGCAGCTAAACCATTTCATTTTAAATTCCTTCAGAATTCTTGATTAATATAATTTGGTCCTAGTGATTTATTGCAATTTATTATCTATTGATCTTTTTATTAATCAATTTGTAATACAGTCCTGGTGATTTATTGCAGGACCCGATCCTGCTTCTGTTGAATTTGATGGCAAAACTGCATTTGTCTTCAGTTGTACCAAAATCTGACTTTAAATGATCAATTTGAGGATAGAGAAGAAATGCCATTGTCATGAAAGTTTAGCAGTAATAGATCTCTACACCAGATATTGTAGTGGATCACACCTCTATTTTCCCCACCCACCTTCTATACACTAACTTCCTGTCACCACTGCTTTGTGAAGCATTGTGGAAGAGCAGAGATTGGGTAACTGGACAGAGATTGGGTAACTAGCACATTCCTTTGGTAACACACCACTGAATTTTCATAGACCACATATTATCAAAGCTTAATAAATAACAATTCTTCCCCAAAATTAACTCTGCCATTTGATTTCAAATTGATACTCCTCAACTTTTTGAAGTCATCTGGACTAACTTGCTACGTATGTCCTGGACTATCAAATTATTGATCTCTTTCTCTGTAATATCGAAAATAATACTGAACAGAAATCTAGCCCTTAGACGAATGTGTAGCCAAGTGTTATCTGCAGTATTGTTATGGCCATTTTGATCCCAGATTATTAGACACACAAGGTGGGTGAGGTAATATTTTTTATAGGACTAATAAAAGACATTATGTCACCCACCTTGTCTGTTTAGCAAATTGTTATGCATATCTATCGAGGTAAATCAAGCCCTGCTTATTTTGTTTTTGTTTTTTTCCTCTACTTTCTATTCTAGCTACTACCCTGGCCAGTGTGAATGGATATACTGCCCTGGAGATGCCATATCTTCTGTTGCATCCTCTGAGAAGAGCACAGGAAAGATATTCATATATGATGGTCGAGGAAATAACCAGCCACTTCATGTTTTTGATAAACTCCATACATTCCCTCTTACTCAGATAGGGCTGAACCCCACCTACAAAGTAGTAGTGTCTTCTGACAAGTCTGGCATGATTGAATATTGGACTGGGCCTCCTCATGAATATAAATTCCCCAAAAATGTGAACTGGGAGTATAAAACAGACACCGATTTATATGAATTTGCTAAATGTAAAGCTTACCCATCCAGTATATGTTTCTCACCTGATGGCAAGAAAATGGCCACTATTGGTTCCGATAGAAAAGTTAGAATTTTCAGGTTCTTGACTGGGAAGCTTATGAGAGTCTTTGATGAATCCCTGAGTGTGAGTTCAATTTTGCTTTTATATTCTGACTTCTATTCTTTTTTTTTTGTATATTAATTTACTCACCAGTACCTTTATCTACTTTATCACCAGTTTCTATAAAGATGGATTTTATTACTTACCTTATCTTACAAAGGAGTTTTTTTTTCTATATTAGCATCTTTTAATCTTATACTTCTATGGTCTCTAACTTCTGTATGTTAATCTGTGCTGAATATACTTTGAAATTTAATTAGTGTTTTTCATTTAGGAAATTTTGTAATTTTTGTGCATCTAGACTGCCCATTTGCTAGAAAGCATTTGAAAAAATGTCTGCTTTAATCAAAATTGAGAAAAATGTAAGGGAAAAAATAATCTTTTTAAAGATTGCTTTGTTAGAGCAAACATACTTTTTTTTCTTTGCCCAGGGTCTTGGATTCTAACTACAGCTTGTGTTTTGATAGAAGAAAAATAATTCTGCTTGTGTATATTTCAGTTCCTGCTTTAGCTAAAGGAAATATTTGAATGGTTCACTTGAATATTTATTTAAGCTTGTGAGTAGTTGAGTAATTCTACTGAAGTGAAAGTTAAGTGTGTGTTTCAGTGCTTTGCTAGATCACAGCATTATTGTGCATTCATACAACTGGTGACTGATTGTCTTGTTTCTGTAGATGTTTACTGAGCTGCAACAGATGAGACAACAGCTGCCAGACATGGAGTTTGGCCGACGTATGGCTGTTGAGCGTGAGTTGGAGAAGGTGGATGCAGTCAGGTTAATTAACATAATTTTTGATGAAACTGGACACTTCGTGCTCTATGGAACAATGCTGGGTATTAAGGTCATAAATGTAGAAACTAACCGGTAAGTCTTATTCCATATAATGGTTCCTCTCGAAAAGACTCATTTCAGCCAATTTTTTAATATTCTTGTTCCATTTAAAATTTTGCATGTTAATAGATCTTTCTATTTCTTTGGGGGGCTGTTGGTTTAAATTAGGCTGAAAATAAACTTTTTATACCAAATATTGAATTTTATGGCTTAAAACTTGGTAAAATGAGAGAAGATATGCATAAAAATCTTTGGAATAAGTATTTTGCACAGACAGTCCATTTCTGGCTAATAGTGAATACAATCAGATACACTAATGGAAATTTAATGACCGTTTTGTATATAATTCTGCATGGTAGAATAAATGAGGATCAATGGGTTTGAGATTTTTAGGGTAGGGAAGGCTGAGCAGTAAGTTTTTTGTAGCAGTTTTGAAAAGGGAAAGCATTGTAAATAAGCCTGTAATAACATTCCCTCCTGCCCTCTCCCTCTCTCTCTGTATATAGATACACAAATAAATATATATTTGATAAGATGAGGTGCAGTGTTTCTTGAATTCTGCTGAGTCTGTTTATGACTGGAGGGGAGAGACTGTATGACATGAAAGTTTAACAGTAGTCCTACTTTCCTTTTTTCTTTTTTTTTGTTTTGGTTTTTAAACACCATGTACTATAGGTGTGTTCGTATCTTAGGCAAACAGGAAAATATCAGGGTGATGCAACTGGCTTTGTTCCAAGGCGTAGCAAAGAAACATCGTGCTGCAACCACTATAGAGATGAAAGCATCTGAAAACCCTGTTCTCCAGAATATCCAGGCAGATCCAACAATAGTCTGCACATCTTTCAAAAAGAACAGGTTTTACATGGTTTGTATGATTTCTGTTAGACTAATGCAGGATAGAAATTATTCAGTTTTGTGTGTTTGTTTTTTAAACCTCTTCTCCCAGACTTTTTAATGCTTTTTGTCTTGAAGAATTTTGGTAGTGACACAACTTTCCCAGAGAGGTCTCCTTAAATTACAACAATATTTCAGAATTTTTAGCTTGGATTTATCTGAGAGTTGCTTTATGATCCTTCAGTTTTTACTGAGTACAGCCCCCCAACCTGAAGCAAATACTCACCAGCAACCACACACCACATAACAGAACCACTAACCCAGGAACCTATCCTTGCAACAAAGCCTGTCGCCAACTGCGTCCACATATCTATTCAGGGGACACCATCATAGGGCCTGATCACATCAGCCACAATATCAGAGGCTCGTTCACCTGCACAATTACCAATGTGATATATGCCATCATGTGCCAGCAATGCCCCTCTACCATGTACATTGGCCACACTGGACAGTCTCTACATAAAAGAATAATGGACACAAATCAGATGTCAAGAATTATAACATTCAAAAACCAGTTGGAGAACACTTCAATCTCTGTGGTCACTCGCTTACAGACCTAAAAGTGGCAATACTTCAACAAAAAAAAACTTCAAAAACGGATTCTAACGAGAGACTGCTGAATTGGAATTAATTTGCAAACTGGATACAATTAACTTCGGCTTGAATAGAGACTGGGAGTGGATGGGTCATTACACAAAGTAAAACTATTTCCCCATGTTCCCCCCCCCACCCCACGCCACCCCCCTGTTCCTCAGACATTCTTGTCAACTCCTGGAAATGGGCCACCTTGATTATCACTACAAAAGATTCCCCCCGCCCCCTCGCTCTCCTGCTGGTAATAGGTCACCTTAAGTGATCACTCTGGTTACAGTGTGTATGGTAACACCCATTGTTTCATGTTCTCTATTTATATAAATCTACCCATTGTATTTTCCACTACATGTATCTGATGAAGTGAGCTGTAGCTCACGAAAGCTTATCCTCAAATAAATTTGTTAGTCTCTAAGGTGCCACAAGTACTCCTTTTCTTTTTTCAGTAAATTGTGAATCTTGGATTCCTTTATATCTTAGTAAAGTTTTAGTTCCTGTGTTTGGCAGTTAGGATTTCTTTTGAAGCTATATTTATATATAACTATGTAATTATTCTATAGTGCCTGGGAACCCCAGAGAAGGATCAGGGCTCATGCATGCAAAGCACCGTATAGAAAAGTAACAGACATTTGTTGCAGAAGCCTGACTGTCACTTGCTTAACTAGTACTTGTGCTTAACTTGATTGTTACCATACAGCACCAAGTGTGCATACTCTAAACTATCAGAAGGCAATTACAGAACTGAACACACAACTTTCAAAAGTACAGGCCAGGAAGAAAAGTTTGACAGATCTGGGATCTTTGTATTTATCAAACATACTGAAAATATACAGTGTATTTCAGTGACTGTAATTGCCACCTGAAACTTTATAATGTACACAGTTGGTGCTGTATGCTGACACTCCTCTACTGTTTGATCTTTATTGTGTGTTTTCTCTGACTAGTTTTGTCTTCTCCCTTTTGAGGACTAGTCTAGGGATCATATTGCTGTGGTTAGAAACAGCTCTCTGAATTAATCAATATCTTTCTATAGTATTATATTAGAATGAAGACCGAATAAGAGTACTTACTGTACCCGTGTAATTAAATCAAGAGATTTCCAACTCTGCCTGATCCTAGCACAAGGAGCATTGCCTGAGCATGAGTGTACTTTACCTGTACACATTTTACATTCTTCCCTTTTAAATAAAACAATGTTAAAGGCAGGTGAGAGGTCTAGGGGAGAGAGATCACAAAAGACTACTTGGATTTCCAAATATCTGTACTGGAAATTGTGACCCTTTAATTTGCAGGTGGAAGGACTGTCAGAGTCTTTATTTCACACATACTGAAATGCAGGAAGATAGACTTTTTTTATCTGATCTTTCTGACTGATTTTTAGCTGGAAAGCTTTGTATGGTATCTAAATAAGAAAAAATAAAGGTAGCAACCTTTGTCTTTTGTTCTTCAGTTTACTAAACGTGAACCAGAAGATACAAAGAGTGCAGATTCTGACAGAGATGTATTTAATGAGAAACCATCTAAGGAAGAGGTCATGGCAGCCACTCAAGCTGAAGGCCCCAAAAGAGTTTCTGATAGTGCCATTATCCACACAAGCATGGGAGATATTCATGTCAAGCTTTTCCCTGTTGAGTATGTATTTGATACCTTTTTAAAAATAGTTTTGCTTTTATTGTTCCTTTCTTTGAGGCTGTTCGTTGTCGGTTACCAGGGCAGGGGGACTGCTTATAATTTGATTTCCCCTGCTCCCCATCCAAGGACCTCTTATTACATATTATTGCTTGCATATTTGCTTAATTAATTACATAAATCAAGCTGCTGGGATGTTAGCAAGGACAGTGGGGCAAAAATAGCTAAAAGCAGCAACAAGGGCAGTGGTTCTCAACATTTTTTGTTGTTGTTGAAGTATTCCTTCGAAACTGTAAATCCCCCCCATGTCTGCTTATATCATGTCTGTTGTCAAATCTCATCTACTATTTTTCCTTATCTTCTTTTCCTTTCTTCTGTGTTCTTGTTTTACTTTTCATTTTCTGATTTATGGATTTGCTCTTTTTACCTTGTTTTGTTCTTTCTCTGATTCTCCCACAGATGCTAGTGTGATACAGCACTGTTTTGTGCAAGTTATGTGTTACCATAGAGATAGCAGAGCTGTGCTATTTCATGCAGTCTAGGGGAAAGGAGAATAGAACATGTGGGTGGCAGCAGCAGATCTGGCAACAGTTTTCTAAACCAGAGGGATGATGCATCCTGCAACTCCAAAAGGAATTGCTTTATGCATAAATTTTGTGCCATTGCAAATCTGAAACCTCTCATGAGAGCTACTTCTCCGTCAAAATTGTATCCTACAATGGAAAAAGTTTCATGTGCAACTGTGCATGAACTTTATGCCATTTATGTTCAACTGCTGGCACACAGCTGAGAGGTTCTGTGTACAACTGTTGATGGATAAAATCTTCTCTGTTCACATCTGTACTTCTGTACCCCAACGTCTGCTCCTTCTCAACTTTCCAAGCGCACTTAAGCATTAAAAATCCCTACGAAATTTAATATACAAAACCTTTTTGTTGTGATGCACTTAGGGTTTGTTGTATGTGTAGCAACCCTGACAGTTTCACAAACGCATGGACATGAAAAGTAAAACCACTTAACAGTACATACTCTATGCTCCTACACCCCCGGACACGTACGTGCCTTACCGTTATCACAACTGCCATACACCACAGTGCACCACAGCCTTCACTCTGCCCTCTAATAATGCTAGCCTTCCATCACTTCCTTCACCAACTCACCCTATCCCTATACAACACACTACTATATCAAACGTCCACAACTAATCGTACTAGGAGTATGTAGTTTTGTAAAAGGATTTGTTGAAGTGGACAGAGTTAAGGTTTGGAATGCATGGTTTGTCATATATAGAGCATTTGTGATAAATGGTATTTTGTGTGCCTCTGGGTGGATAAGCTGGGTATGTATGGCTTAGTGGCATAACTTTTCATTTTCATGTTTTTGTGGTTCTGAGTCAGGTATGTTTGTATGTGTAAAGCAACCCTAACTGCTTTACAACAAAGTTTTTGTGTAGATTAAGTGTAAAGTTATTACATTGTTCTGTAACTCTGGTAACAATTTTGTCTGTGTCAAATTCAAGCCATGATGGTGAAAGGTTCTTTGCTAATTATTATTACTGCTAATAGAATAGTAATGTGCCATCTAGTCCCTCTGTAATCCAAACAGTATTTGTATGTTGACAATCAGCAGTTTCAGTTTTAAAGAAGGGGTAACTGTGTGGCTCTGTACTGATCTAGAAGTTTCTTTTAGCACTAAAGCACTTAATCCTCAAATTCCTTACTTCCATTAGATGGTATTGAACACATCACTTGGTATACTCATTCATACTGCAGGCTATGGTTTGATAGAATTACCTTGGTAAAGGGATGTTAATTTATTGTTCTGCTTGTGAGTTGCATATTACTGCTGTTGTGAATGTTGGTTTCACTTTATACTTAGTACTTTGTAATTTTATCTACAGTATGTAAGTGGAACTATGGGGAGGAAATACTGTCTGGTGGTTAGGGCACTAGGACTTGGGAGAACTGGCTTTTTTTTATGGCTCTGCTGTTGACCAGCTGTGTGACCCTGGGCAAGTCATTGTACCCATCTATGCTTCCTGCTTTTTGTCGGTTACCTGTTAAGGTTATACATTCTTTGGGGGCAGGGTCTGTCTTATATGGGTTTTTTTGTGTGTAGTGCCCAGTACAATGGGTCCCCGATCTCAGGCGGAGCCGTTAGGGCACTACTGCAATACAAAAAATTATTTAGTCTTGCCTTAAATTTGTTATGCAACTGCAGGTGCCCCAAAACAGTGGAGAATTTCTGTGTACACAGCAGGAATGGTTACTACAATGGGCACACATTTCACCGTATTATCAAGGTAATTTACAAAAGACTAATGCTTTTCCTGTTGGGTTGTATGACACAAAATACAGAGCATAAGACATTTGTGCCAGTTCTGTCTGAGTTCGTCATTTGTATTGCTTTTTTTTGTTATATTTAAGCATGGTGAATTATTATATTTAAATCAGTTAAATTGTCTTTTTTGGAATTGTTTCATAGAGCCTTTACAGGGAACTTAGATTTTGAAGAATGTTATGATTTAGTAAGGTTATGGTTCATTTTAAAAGTAGTAGTCTTGTTGGTAAACTGCAGAGCAAACCTGAAAACTGAGATGTTGAGTTTAGCGCAGATTATAGTAGAACCTGAGTTACGAACTGATCAGTTAACCACACACCTCATTTGGTATCGGAAGCACACCATCAGGCAGCAGCGGACCACAAAAAAAAAAAAAGCAAAAACAGTACAGCATGGTGTTAAACAAAAACTGCTAAAAAAGTAAAGCGAAAGCAGCATTTTTCTTCTGCATAGTAAAGTTTCAAACCTGTATTAAGTCAATGTTCAGTTGTAAACTTTTGAAAGAACCACCATGGCGTTTTGTTCAGAGTTACAAACAACCTCCATTTCCAAGGTGTTTGTAACTCTGAGGTTCCACCTTACTGTACTGAATGTCCTTGCTATCCAGGACAAAAAAACAAACGAACAAGCAAACAAACCCTCTGCAAAGTCTTGATTGTGCTTAGTTCACTGAAGATATCGCAGAGGGCATCACTATGCGACATCAGTATAAGTAAGTTGCAATGAGACTGGTATTTGTGATGACACATTCTGAGATCTTCTGTGAACTAGAATGTACCAAGAAGATTTTGTAAGAGAAACTTTGTTTTTCTTGATCCTGATCTTTTCCCTATTCGAAATCACTTGGGCTGCATCGCTTTTCCTGCAAGTACAGAAGCTCAGACTTGTCCATGGAGGCTCCAAGGTTACCCATCCATTTTTCTTGTAAAGGATGAAATATTTTTAGGGATCATTCCCTGAATCTGACCACCCCAGACCTTCTCCCCTTCATTTCTGGCATGGTGGAGTTGGCCCCAAAGAGCAAACTGAAGGCTAAGAGGAGTTTTGACTATGAGGAAGCACTCTCAGAAGTCACAAAACGGAAGCTCTGCCACAATTGCTCCCAGCACTCAAATCCTTGCTGTAGCTGGAGAATAGGTTCAGAGTCTAGACAGCTTGTTAGCACAAGCTGAGAGTCTGGACAGCACTGTGTTGTCCCCCCACCACCTGAGACCCTTTGCAAGGGCAGGTTAGACCTCTTTGCCATTTGAAATACAGCAGGGAAGTCTGTCTTCAACAATTGGGAGTTCTTTGAGGGAGCATTCTAAACCTCTCCAGCCCTTGCCAGCTGTCAAGTAATAGTCCCTTAGCAAGGAGTCTGGCATTCTTGCTGACACTTCCTCCCCAGAAGAGGATCTGGGTATCCCTCTGGGATGTTCCCTTGTTTTTACTTTCCAGCTGTATTGGACAATGAGAAGCAAATTCTAGATCCCTCCACGCAGAAAAAGTGCCAGAAGACAACACGAGCTAGGGAGCGGGATTGATCTCTAGTTGGGAACAAAAACAAAAAAACCCCAACCAACCCTCCTTCCAAAGGGTAGAAGAAAAGCAAAGGAAAAAAAAAAAGTGGCCAGAGTGCGCAAGTGAAAAGCCAAGATGCATGCCAGATGGTCCTCCCTTTCCACTAGCTCTGGCATGGAACAGGCTGATATGACATCACTTAGAACTCAAAGCAGGCATGTAGGGGTTAGGTAGGTCTGTGCTTTCTGCAGGAATGGACAGCTTGTAAAGTTTTAAACTTCTGCTGTACGGGATAGAAAAATAAGTTGATAAAACTGAACACTTTTGCAGAAGGTAAAGAATTACAGGTACATAACCCCTACAGGCTCATATGTTATCTTGCCAATAAGATACGTTAGAGGATCTTATTCTGATGATGAGCTGGCCATCACTTTAAAAGAAAAAATCATACTATTTGGGGCACTCTGGTTTTTATTCTAACACTTGCATATTTTACATAAAAGTCGGTCAGTTTTAAAAACAAATCTTGTCTTGAATTTCACAGCCTTGCAGATTTGGGTGTTCTACAGCAAAATGCAATGGTGTGTTTCATTCCTATCCAGGGTTTTATGATTCAAACTGGTGATCCAACTGGTACAGGAATGGGAGGTGAAAGCATCTGGGGAGGAGAATTTGAAGATGAGTTTCATTCAACTTTACGACATGACAGACCCTACACGCTTAGTATGGCTAATGCAGGATCAAACACCAATGGTTCCCAGTTCTTCATAACAGTGGTACCAACTGTAAGTAATATTTAAAACCCAGTTTAAGATCTGATTTGAAGATCAACCATGATGGTACTATGTAAAGAAGCAGTTGTGCCAGTTCTGTAGTGAAAAAGGAGGATGCCATTGTGCAGCTAATTTTATGTAGGTAATGTGACAAAAGCACATCGCTTAAGTTTGACTGAAAAATGCCCTTTAGAAAGAGTGATTAAACTTGATTATGAAAGGCTTTAGACTTGAGAATTTGAGTAAAAGGCACATGTTACATTTTAAATCTTATCGTAGACTATGGAATTTTGTGTTAACAGGAGTTATCTTCTGTTGTAATCTGAATTAAATTTTTATTAAATATCTCTCTCACTAAGACTGGCAAAACTTCTGCATGGGTTGTGAGGATTTAGCAGGTATGGATACTACTAATACCTGTGGCTTGTTGTATTCTGGCTTTGCACAGGGGTCAAGATTTGGCCCCAAAGACTTTCCATTAATACTTTCATTTTTATGTGACTTAGTTCACTATATACTAGAATAAGGAAACTTTGGTATGAGTCTAAAACAAAACAAAACCCTTCAAAATGCTGTAGCCTATGGATGTTCTTAGAAGTAATCTGCATATGCACCATCATTTTGCTATTTTAGAGACTTGCCCTTTTAGAGCTGTTTTAGGGGCACTTATAAACAATTTAGTAGCTGAGGTTGAGGAAGCTGTAGTGGTTTGCAGGGAAATAGTATTAACATATGACCCACTTCCGAATTGCTCACAAATCTGAACTTTACCCATTTTCTCGTGGTGGTAGAAGATGATTATATTGTCACAACTGAGTTTCAAGCATGTGAAAGCATTAATTTTCATATATAGGTAGGCTGGAATGGAATTTATGCTAACATTCCATTTAGAAAGTTATTTTTTTCATTATTGAAGGTCTATGAATTAAAATGACTGCATAGCTAGCATTTTTGCCTTGCAAGGTATTTTATTAATGCTTAGGTATAAACAAATTTAAGAGATAACTAGCTTCAGAGTTGTTGAACAGTGTAACAGACATTTTATATGCTTTCACTGTATACTTGTTAGAACAATTAACAGTGAATACACTTTAAAGTGTAGTGCTTAAAATGTAATAACCTTGATCTACAATTGCATTCACTTATTCTAGCACTAAATCTCTTCCTGTCTTACTGTTTAACCTACAGAATACTTTATATTTTAACAAAAGTTCTGTTTCCTCTGTTCGTTCCACCCCTTAAACAGCCTTGGCTGGATAACAAGCACAGTGTGTTCGGACGAGTAACTAAAGGAATGGAAGTTGTTCAGAGAATCTCAAATGTGAAAGTAAATCCCAAAACTGACAAACCATATGAAGATGTCAGCATCATTAATATCACTGTGAAGTAAAACAGAATTTGAAAAACCTACCTTAAAAATGTTGTGGGACCCAAAAGCAAACAACCTGAGCAGTGGACTTCACTTTCATAGTGCCCTGCTCTGAAAACCCCCAGGACTGCACAAACACCAACCCTTCTACTGATCATGTAGCTGAAATGCTACAAACTGTATTTTTAATAACTTTATATTTTAAAATAAAAGGTGACCATGTTTGTTACTTTTGTCTCTTGCATCTTTTCTATGTTAAATTAAATGTATTTGTACATTCAATGTCTGAAGGGTACTAATTTTGGATAATCATGAGCATGTTAATCTAACTTTCCATTACTCTTGCTAATGTCTTCTTTACTAATGCATAAGATCCTGTTTAGGTTAACATGAGCTGCTTGACTTTGGGCTGTAATAGAGCACTAATTGCTAGCAGTAGACTTAATGGACTAATAAACTTCTAGTTCCACCTAAAATTCTACACAAGTATTTCTTTCCACTAAAATACCAGTTTGATTGAGATCTCTTCACCATTAATTTTAACGAGGCTTGTTGCCATTTCAGGTGTTCTAGTAATGTGTCTCATTTAAATGAAGAGCAGATAACTGCTATTACCTTTACAGACTTCTAGTGAACTTGTGTCAAACCATGATCATATCACTAAATGCTCTCCTTATACAGTAATTTTAACTCTGTCAAAAACTATTTGTTGGGTTCATTTAATCCTAGGCCATAGCACAAGATTTAATTGGGTTAATATTCAGGGTAGTCTGTTCACAAAACCCAATGCAATATGCTGAAGCTTTTTTTCCCCCCTGTTCAACTGAAATCTCTTTTCACCCTAGATTAGCACATTTTTCCTCAGAGGATTTCAGGGGCTCTTTACAAGTGAGTGCTGCATGTAATGTGAACTTCCACTCCTTATGAAGGTTTGTACTTTCCCCATTTATTTTGGGTGGTTGAACTCTGCAGGCCTATTAGGTTGCTTCTGTCATTACAGGTCTTTGGAATAATGTAATAAGGGTTGCTAAGAGGTTACACTTAAGAATGACTTTTGGGGAGAGTCAGGCAGAATATGGAATTACTGGTTATTAGATGTAGCTTTTAAAAAAAAACTTTCACCATAGAGATGCTTTTTTCAAAGATCTGATTTCTATAAATTCAGATAAAGAGTACAAGATTATAGCTGTAGGTAGCATATTGAATTAGGGTAATATCTGGCAAAGCAGATGCATTCAATAGTTGAACAGTTAATTTTGATATGTAGAGGTGAATGGAAAGGCTCTAGGCATTTCAGTAGCCTGAACCCTCATTAAGACACATTTCTGTACAAAAATGTAGAAGGCTGGGGCTAATCTACATGGATTACAAGTAAAGTGTTGGGGGTGTGGACAAAGTTTAAAAATCACCTTTTACAGTTCCACAATCCTTGGGCATGGGCCTCATTTCTTGGGTTAGAGCAGCCTGAACACACCTCCAACTTCTGCCAGCAGCACCTAACCCCGAGAAGCTGAAGACTTCCATGGTGTAAGGTCATCCCGCACACCCTTTTCCTTGCTATGCTGCCACCAGGTGGCTACATTGAGTAAGAGCCCCATACTGCTCTGTGCATATACTATAGTTTCATCCTCTTTAGGATCCACCAGCATGGTGTAAAGCAGTCATACCACAGTATCTTCCCTCTGTTCTCTACAACATTGAATAGGTCTCATTTCTTCCAACTTCTACCTGAATACAAGGCTTATAGTGACATTTGTATTCCCAGAATTAGGTTAATCTAAGCCCCCATTTTGGCTTACAATTGTCCCTTAATGTCATGCTGGCAACCAACACATTTTTGCCTACCTTCTCTTCCTCCTTCCCTGCCTAAAACAATGTCAAAAGGAAGTCCCTATCTTAGACTAAATTCAATGCAACAAGACTAGTGTAGCAGAGAGGTAACAGCACACTGGATATAAACTCTCACTTTAATAGTCCTGCATTAATTCAAAAATAGATTTAATTATATTAGAAGAATGCTCAGTATTTATACAAAGAGGGTGGGTTTTTTTTAACTCTGCCTTTCTTTTCAATGAGAAAAGGTGAGTTTTTTTTTTTAATTGGACCAACTTCTGTTGGTGAGAGAGACAAGCTTTTGAACAGAAGTTTGGTCCAGTGAAAGTTATTACTTCACCCCCTTTGTCTCTCTAATATCCTAGAACTGATGTGGCTACAATACTGTACACAACCTATTTTCATTGTCAGGGTGTTTTTTTTCCTGCATTAATATAATTGCAGTCTTGAAGTTGTCAGAGGAACCTGGAAGTTTTTTTTCCAAGAATCACCAACCTGGATTCAATCTCAGATTACAGGCACAGCAGCAGTATGCTAAAGCACTGCTCATCCCACAACATGCTATTCTCTCACTCAGGGAGTTACAATAGTGTCAATAATGAGAAATTCCTGGCACACAGGTAGGAATACAAATCCAGTATGGCAGCTGATTTCAATCAGTGATATCATTTGTGACTGAAGTCAGATGACATATGTACACGCATCTGGATAAAATACCACTTGAGTGTTTTTCTGAGTAGAGCTGCACTTCAAACTTGCCAAGTACATTTACCTCCATCAAGGTCTTCTAAGTGCTGAGATTTGTGCCTGATAGTCACAATAACCCTAGCTGTAACATAAGGATAGTTGTTTTTTGCTAGTATTACAAGTGAAGTCCCTGAGGCCTACTTTCTAAATACTGCTACCTTTTTTTTTTTTTTGTATCAGTTTTTTTAAGGTAGGTATTAATCCAATCCTTGAGAATTTTGGATACTAATGTCAACATTTTCAGCATCATGAAATGGTCATCTTCAGACCATAACCTTTTCATTTTGAACAACTTCCAAATTCTAGCATTAGATTGACTATAGAAATACTCACACTCCTATTCTTAGATTAACCTGCAACAAGAGTGGCTTAAATGAAAGTACTCAAAAGAAGGATAGTACCCTAAACCAGAGGGTTAAAGTATTCTCTTTATTGGGAAAAAAAAGTTTTCAAGGCAATTCAGAAACTCTATCAGCTAAATCACTCTTCCATTACGTAAGAGCTGTTCCTTTGTAAAGTACTACCATACCCAACCCTGCTCCACTACCCCAGAACAAGAACTGTTGGTGAATATCTTCCTGCAGACGGAACCTCGGTCATCATTCAGTCCACAAGCAGAATTAGAAAAAGTTCAATTACATACAATGAAAGTTAAATACCAAGAAGTCAGGCATTACTGCTCAAATAGCTTAGCTATTGTTTACTATTTTGAAACAAGATTTAAAAACACTTTTCTTCACTCACTGCACATGTTATGTTTACTCAGTTTCAAAATTAAGCCAAAATCTAGACCTGACAGCTAAATGCTATAGTTAACTTTTTAAACAATTCAGGCTTTAGTCTTAGCCAGATAATTCTCTTCAATACTTGTAATTTGTTTTTTTTAATTTTAATAGAATGTGAGAAGCACATCCCAATCATAACCTGCATAAGTTAGTACACTAAAAACTGAATTAAAGTTCAAGACATTTAAAATTTACAATTGAAGCAGTTTATATATAGTATTAACTTATAACACAAATAAATTTAAGTTTACTTGATAACACCTGAAGAGTTCACAGACAAATGCAAGACCTATTTTCACAGTTACTTGAATCAGTCACATTAGTTTGCATTTAAAAAAATACTTTTATGCAAGTATACTACATTTGCAGCAGAACTTTCTTTTGTTCTAAAAGTAAAAGATGAGTAAGTGAATTTTTCCCCAAACATACTCTTCTCTACAAGCCCTTCAAAGTATTGACTGGTTTTGCCGAGTGCTTTAAAATAACCAGAGAAAACAAAAGTAATAACAGCCAGTGGGAGAGCATGTACAATTGAACCCACTGAAGATGTAGAATGTACCAACTAAAATGACAAATTTCATATTAGATCTTCCAACCAATGCATGTTTTATTCATTAAAAATCTTCCAGCTAAAGTATATGTTCCTGAGGAACTTGTTAATATTTGAAAATAAAACTATGAAAAGGACAGTCAAAGAATTATAAAGGTCTGTGCTGGGTCTGCAATATAGGCTGAGCAGATAGTCAAAGGGGCAGAAAATATCTATTGTGCAAGAGATTGCAGGCTGAAAGGTGAACAATTTTCAGTTTGATTTGGGCAGCAAAAATTCTTCAGTCCATGTAAATTATGTACAATATTATCAGGTGTATTCTGAATGAGAACATAGCTTTCAAATGCAGTCTGAACTTAGTGTCTGTAAAATCCTTCTCTTAGCGTTCTAGTATGGGTGCAAGGATTTTTAAGATCACTTCTAAATGTGAAGACTAGCTTAATTTGTATCTACACCTTTGAAAACAGTGACACTTGTCACTTGAGCTACAATTCAAATTGTTCAGTTTCAGCAAGCTTAATGTACATATAACACCATTAGCATGAAATGTAAAGAATGGAGGTGATTACAAACCAGTGTCATCAGGAGGAGGCAGTTACCACAGATGCTGCCTTCTGAAGTGCAAATGTATTAAAATAATTTGTTTATATATTCTTTGTTTTAACTACTGTATGTAGTGGGGAAAAATGCTACAAAATATGTACTAATACCATAGTATTCCTTCTGCATGGCCTCCTCACTTTCCAGGGGTTAGTTACAGAAGGGATCAGAGGAGTCACCAGGTGTACTCACCACACAGATTTATGGTGATCAGAACTGTGTGCACAGCAAAAGAGGAGACATCAATAAATTATTCCAATCTTCTCCAAATTTAAACAGAGATACAGCCCCAAGATTCTGTGACAGGTTTCAGAGTAACAGCCGTGTTAGTCTGTATTCTCAAAAAGAAAAAGGAGTACTGGTGGCACCTTAGAGACTAACCAATTTATTTGAGCATGAGCTTTCGTGAGCTACAGCTCACTTCATCGGATGCATACTGTGGAAACCTTCTGCAGTTTCCACAGTATGCATCCGATGAAGTGAGCTGTAGCTCACGGAAGCTCATGCTCAAATAAATTGGTTAGTTTCCACAGTATGCATCCGATGAAGTGAGCTGTAGCTCACGAAAGCTCATGCTCAAATAAATTGGTTAGTCTCTAAGGTGCCACAAGTCCTCCTTTTCTTTTTAAGATTCTGTGAGTTTGTGAATGAATAATCTTTGAATACAGGCACTGGTGACAGTTCCAAGTATATAAAGAATCTGAATCAGACACTAAAAGTTTAGATCAGATTTTACCATCGGCTGTTCTAAGTAAGAGTTATTAAGTGTGCAGTGGTTTTACAGCAGGTTACTTAATATTTTAAGGCTGCTACCTCTTTCTGGAAGCATAACTCATGTAAAAATATATAGGTGGGCTGATATTTCAACTGCTTTCTTTAGGAAGTTCTTAGCTTAACTTGATTTAAGGATGAAGTTTAATCTCTAAAGACACAATGTCCTTGGGCATGCACAGGAACTTCCATCAATATATTTTGTATTATTAATGGAAAGCTGACATTTCAATATGTATAATTTTGCTTTGCTTTCATTTAACTGCATCTTTTATTACTAATGGTAGTCAATGCCAACACCCATTGAATCTGCAAGGTCCTAGGAAGACTACTACGTTCTTACCACTTTCTAGTCCTATCCACAACCCAAGGCATGCAATAAGGCTAATAAATAAATGACTGGGGAATAACTTTCCTTCTTGTAGTGTCTATATGGAGTTTTCAAAGCAAAATTTAAGCTAATGCTTTTTTAAATGTACTACAAGTGGCATCATGTGTTACCAAAGAGCATCTAGAGTTTTGGTTGCTTTCTAAATAGCTCAAGAGTTTGTTTTTTTTTTTTTTTTTTTTTTGAAGTTGCTTTTTGGATAAGAATTTTATTGTAATAATAAGTAACTTCTGTGCCCTTATGCTGAAATTTAGAAAATTTAGATACACGTTTTAGCAGAAAAACTTTGCTTAAATTGGAAGTAACAACCTAGTTTCACACACAAAAAAATAAAAATCTAGGCATCTTAGCAGCCAGCCCACCTTAATAGTCTGTTGCATTACCAAATTTTAAAAACTGTAGCAATTGCACCAAGTGTTTACTGCACCAATTCCCCAATCCTTGATAAGCAGGTGCCACGTATATTTTCTTCCGTAACCAGAGCTCTAGATAAATCTCCATCTTCACAATGCAGACCTTGTTACAATATTCTAACCCGTACAAATAAGTGAATTACAAATTTAATTTGCAACTGTCATGAAATTAAGCCACATCCAGTACACCTGCAGCCACCAGTTGCCTTGAAAGCCAGTCCAATCCTTCATATAGTCCCATGCCACTTTGAGCATCACAGCCCTGAATATACCAGCTACGGCCACAGCAGAGTTTATGGAGACTCAGCATTTCTGTGATTTCTTCTACTGAAAGAGCCCCCGCTACATCCTGCAAGAGAGCCAGGCATTATTTTAAATGCACACAGTAAATTTTCTAGAGATTTCACTTTCACTGATAAGAATATAGATTATCTAGAACGGTTAGAAAATCTCCCACATCATCTTAAAAACCTCAAACCAAATTAATAGTCTTAAGGCTGGACAGAAGGTTTTACTGGCCTTGTCACACATGCAGAAATAGCTATTGGATTCATTAAATCAGTGACTAGTCTCTTCTTAAATATTGTCACTAAATATTAAGGAAAAACATTAAACTTTATTCCTTCCCCATCCCCACATTTTAATTATGGCAGACTGTTCACAAAGTTTGTGTTAATTACAGTTTTAAAAAGGAATAGAAAAAAATTCACCAATACCTGCTTATTGGCAAAGATCAGCAGCAAGGCATCCCGCAATTCTTTCTCTGTTAATAACTTTGCAAGTTCACTGTGTGCTTCACTAACCCTGTCTCTGTGACTGCTATCGACAACAAATACCACCGCTATGAAAAAAATAGTGAAACACGTTTCGCACACTCAAAAGTCACTCAGACATAATACCCAAATGCACTGACTCCTCAACTCCACAAACTCCCGTTTATTTCCAACACAGAATCACCTACAATGCACAGATTGAGTGTCTCAGAATTGCACATTAACTCAAGCCTCAGTATTATTAAGATAGTGTACAGATAAACATACTTATTCGAAAAAAAAGTCTTCCCAAAAGCCAGCATCTTAGACCCTGTCTACAGAACGAAGTTGCAATGGTTTAACTTAAATCTGTTTTTAAACCCATTTAGTTTAAACTGACTCAAAGCCCTGTGTGGAGACTTGCTTCAGTTTAGCTTAAAGCAATTCCTAATCAATTCACACTAAATCAAAATAAGAGTGTCCACATGGCTTTGAACCAGTATAACTAAATCAGTTCAAAATCACATCTTTAGCTAAACCAGTGCAATTTTCTCATCTAGACAAGCCTTAAGGGCATGGCTACACTTGCAGATGTAGAGTGCTGTGAGTTAAACCTGTCCTCAGAAAGCGCTGCAGTGTGTTCACACTGTCAGCTTCAAGTGCACTGGCGTGGCCACATTAGCAGCTCTTGCAATGCCACAGAGAGCAGTGCATTGTGGTACCTATCCCAGCATGCAAGTGGCTGCAACGTGCTTTTCAAATGGTGGGGGGAATGGAGTGTGACAGGGAGTGTGTTGGGTATATGTGGGGGAGAGAGAGTGGGTTTTGGGGGGACTGAGAGCATGTCAGCATGCTCTCTTGTAAGTTCAGACCCCCCCTCCCCCGGCCTCTCTCTCTCACGCACAGGAAGCAACATTCCACACTAATGGTTGCTTTGTCCCAGAGCAGATAAGTACGCCGGATGTCAGAAACGGAGTTTTAAAAGGGCATATCCGCATTCCTACAGCCAATTCCAAAACAATGACAAGAGTGTCCACTTGACTTAAGGGGATTATGGGACGTTTCTGGAGGCCGATCGCAGTAATGCAACACCTCGTTCACACTGCCGCTGGGGCGTTTCAGACGAGGCGCGGCAAGAGTTATGCTTCTCGTGGAGGTGGATTACCAGGAGTGCTCCAGCTGCAGAGTCCTGGTGCTCTAAGTGCCTTGCCAATGTAGACGGGTTGCTTTAATGCACTCAACCTTGCAAGTGTAGCCAAACCCTGAGTTAAAGTATGTACACTTAAGGGAGGATTTTACATGCCAAAGAGGCAGTAAGATGGCATGGATGAGGGGTTGGCATAGAGTCATTTACTATTAGGAACTCCTGGGGGTTGTAGACGGAAGATTAATGAGCTAAGGAGGCAGAACTGGAGAATAGAAATTCTCTGTGTAAATTTCAGTGCTTCCCAGCTTTTACAGTGGAAAAATAAAACAGTTATAGTAAAGAAGCAAATTAACTGTTGGTATTTTCAATTCTCAACCTAGCCCTGCCCCTCTTCTACTCTCATAGGAGAAAAGACCCTATGTTGGTGAGCTCTACATTCTGACTTGTGAGATGATGTTAATCTCTGAAAATGATTTTTTTAAAAGAAGACCTGATTTAAAATGTCTCAGAATTTTGCAAAGAAGGCTCTGAAGAATGTACCTAGAAGTTTGTTATCCTTGAAAGATTCAGGAATCTCAACCCCACTTTAAATGGAAAACAAACTTAGAGCACTTATGACACCCCCATAATTCAGTGCCCAAAAGTATAGTAGGCACTTTCATGCCAGTAACATTCAGAAGAATGTTTTACCATGTGGACAGCAAAGCTGTTCTGATACACTTGTTTTTATCTGTATTAATGTAACTAGGACTGGACACTGTGCTCCAATACTGGGTCAGAAGTTATGTCACTTTGTAGAGTTGATATTTTAATTTCAAATGTTATCCAACGTTTATAAATGTGAAGTGCTACTTGTCACCATGTGAACTTCTCGAATGCTGCATTTTTGTCCGCTGTCAGCTAAAACCAGCTAGGTTTTAGAGGTTCTAATTTTTGTTATGGCTCCATGAACTATGGAGCTGATGAATTTATGAAGAATGCAACTTATCCAGCGACAAAGATCTACTGGTCCAAAATATTTTCTTAGGCCATGAATCTAGCACCCATACTTCACCTTACACAGAATTACTTATTTTATGTCAATTTTCTATGGTTAAATGATTTCTAGTCATATTCTTCTGGCACTAATGAATGCACAAACTACAAAACCAAACAAACAGTCTAAATATTTTAGCAATCCTACCTTGTGTATTGAGGTAATAATGCTTCCACAAAGGCCTCAACTTGTGCTTCCCTCCTACATCCCAAATAGTAAACTTCAGATTTTTATATTCTACAGTTTCAACATTAAAACCTAAAAGAGAAAAGTTCACTTTTTATACTCTTATTCCTAATAATGAATCCGTCAAATTTTTAAATCACTCAGTTACATACCTATTGTTGGAATAGGTTGCATGAACTCATCCTGCTTTAACTTAAACAAAATAGTTGTTTTGCCAGCTCCGTCTAATCCTAGGGTCACAACTCGAATCTCCATTTTTGGTCCAATATGTACCCTGTTGTCCTGGTGAAAAAAAAATATAAAAACACTGAAAACACGCTAAAAGATCCATCTTCACTGTCTTTATAGGAAACTTCAGGATCTCTGTGCCATGCAACGTCTCACTATTTGTAAAGTGCCATTTTAATTTATAGATTAATAGATTTTAAACCCAGAATGAACCATAATGCTCATTTAGTCTGACCTTCTGTCTACGCCATGGAACCTCACTCAGTAAATGATAGGGGAACCATTTGCCAGGAACTGTGGAAAGAAGAATGTGCCTTAAACAGAAAGGTTTCTGGAGCTATAAGAATGACCTTTTCCCTCACAACACCAAAAATGTGGTTCTTGTACAGATAGGGGAACTAATTCCAAAACCTGCCTTTTGGCACTAATGGCAAGTAGGAAGGCCAGCCACAGACTAATATAATCTCTCATTCTGATTAATTCTGATGACATCAGAATTTTCATCTTGGCTGTGGCTCCCTGCAGAACGCCATGAGTCCCTGAGCTCTCATTTCTATGGTGCTTGGTTGTACAGGAATCCAATATAGAAATGCTAATGTAGCTAATATCCATCATTACTTCGTAACTATTATTATATTTGTATTATGGTAGCATCTAGAGGGCAGGGCTCCCCTGTGCTCAGCTCTGTACAAAGAGGCAGTTCCTTCCCTAAAGTGTCTGTTTCCACTGACACCACAAACATAAATTTGATATCAAGGAATGAAGTTTCCTGGTTGAGTTCCGCCTATACACCAAAATATAACTGGTCTGGATTAAAAAAATTCTTGCTTCAAATATATCTGGTCTTTTCTGAAGGTGCAGTGTGAGTTCCTTGGCTATCTAGCAAGTCCATTTTTGCTTCGAGGTCAGTGGAAAACTAGGAGGACTTCAACTTTTCCTCTCCCTCTTTTCTGAGCCCTTTACCTTTACTGTCTTGAAAGGTAACCGATTCTTCTCTGCCCAGGGCATTTTTCCATTGCCATGGGGAAGCTCTGACATCTGGTTGCTCTTACTTTTGGATGAGATAAAAAGACTCTTGTCTTAGTCACAGACCAACCTCGAAGAGAAGGTAGCCGGATACTTCCATTCTGAGCAGCATAATTGCCTCCTATGTACTGTGACAAAGTTCCTGCTCTACCTTGGTGGCTCTTGTGCTTATTGGCAGATTTGCTCGCCTTGGAGCGTCACGGCAGCCCTCAGCTTGGCCATTTTTCTGAACCCACAGTCCAGGTCGACTCCTCCTGTGTCTGACCAGGAGTTGGGAGATTTGGGGGGAATCCAGGCCCGCCCTCTACTCCAGGTTCCAGCCCAGGGCCCTGTGGAATGCAGCTGTTTAGAGTGCCTCCTGGAACAGCTGTGTGACAGCTACAACTCCCTGGGCTACTTCCCCATGGCCTCCTCCCAACACCTTCTTTATCCTCACCATAGGACCTTCCTCCTGGTGTCTGATAATGCTTGTACACCTCAGTCCTCCAACAGTCTGCGTTCTCACTCTCAGCTCCTAGTGCCTCTTGCTCCCAGCTGTTCACACATGCACCACAAACTGAAGTGAGCTCCTTTTTAAAACCCAGATGCCCTGATTAGCCTGCCTTAATTGATTGGCTGCAGGTGTTCTAATCAGCCTGTCTTAATTGTCTCCAGAAGGTTCCTGATTGTTCTGGAACCTTTCCTGTTACCTTACCCAGGGAAAAGGGACCTACTTAGCCTGGAGCTAATATATCTGCCTTCTATTACTATCCTATAGCCATCTGGCCCGACCCTGTCACAGTACTTACTTGTACCCTCTTCTGAAGCAAATGGTATTGGTTGCTCTCAGACAGCGTATTGGACTAGATGGGCCTCTGGTCCTATCCCATACAACCATGTTTGTGGGGTGCTTTTTATTTGTTTGTTTTGTTTAACTTTAGATACAACACTGATGGGGTGTCAAAGTGAACTAAAAGGATGTATACTCAAATTTTGTCCTCCAAATATGCTTCCCCATCCTGCAAAGATTGCTTCCATAGTGAGTATGCAAGGTCTAGATTAAAAACTGGGTTGCCACTTAAAAAAAACTGGGTTGGTTTTCAGCAATAATCTAAGGGACACTCAGATATGACTGGAGAACGACACTGCATTCTGTGCTGTATCAAGTATGCCATTCCATGACCTCAAAGAGTTTGGATTCTTTCTGTGGCTCCCCCCTCCAGCCCAGGTCTGTTGAGAGACATACCCTCCTGAGCTGGCTGGCTGGTGTCCTTATGGTGGTATCTCCCCAAGTGCTCAGAAGCTCCTGATCAGACTATTCTGTGTTGGAATTATGGTTCCTCATGGCAGGGCTGGACCCAACATGCGGGTCTTACTCTGAGCACCATGCCATGGCAGCAAGAGGGTTGGCTGGCTGGGGACAGACAGAGCATAATTCACCCTCTAAAGTGTGTAAATGCTGCCTCACAATGGGAACACCACTTTAATGTACCTGGTATTTGTGAGACAGCTCTGCCATACCTGAGTGGGGACAGAGGAGTCTCAGAGAGGAGGCACTGCAGCAGCAGATCTGGGTGGCTGAAACCACCATGCTGCCAAATACCTGATCTGCGGGGGGGAGGGAAGGGGGGGGATATATTTTAACTCACTGCCAATGAAAAATTGAAAATTATATAACAAAATGGTCAGGAGAAACTGACCTGCCAATCTGTTCCACCACCAGAGGCAGAAAAACCTGGTGGCCTGAGCTGAGCGGCTAGGTTTTGTCCTGGAGCTTCCGACAACTACACTAAAAGCTTCCAAATTCTACAGGTGAGGGGCATTAACTCATCAGTAAGGGTAAGATTTAGTCACAGAGGTCACAGATTCTCTGACTTTACTGGATCTCTGTGACTTTGGCTTCAGCTGTCAGAGGCAGGGGTGGAGCTGGGGCTATGCACCCCTCTCCATCCCCCACTGCTGTGGCCAGAGCTGTGGGCCTGCCCTCCGTGGCTTCACCTGAGGCCAGAGCCGGAGCCACTGCTGTGTGCCCCTGCCGCAGGGCCTGGGCCTGACTAAGGCTGTCAGTCCCCACCATGGGGATCCAGGTGTCATTCCTTCCTTCCTTCCCCTTCCCCTCCCCCTCCAGCCCTCTCTCCTCCATTATTTTGAGTAAAGTCACAGACAGGTCAGGGCTCCCATTAACTTTTGTTTATTGCCCACGACCTGTCCATGACTTTTACTAAAAATAACCATGACAAAAATCTTAAACCTTGCTCATTAGTAATCAGTGAGAAAAGCTGTGCTATAGAATCCACTTCTGAATCCCTGACCTTGGTGCAGAAATACTAGGAATATTCCTGAAAATACACACTATTGTCTTCTTGACTCTTTCATGCAAGTTCACATGAATATCTTGCACAAAGTAGTAAAGATTCCAAGTCATGAGGTATCTACTAATAGTAAATTAAAAGCAATACTGAAGTACAGAGTTACGAACTGACTGGTCAACCACACCCTCATTTGTAACCAGAAGTATGCAATCAGGCAGCAGCAGAGACCAAGAAAGGGAAAGAAAAGAAAAGAAAAACAAATACAGTACAGTACTGTGTTAAATGTAAACTACTAAAAAATAAAAGGGAAAGGTTAAAAAAGATTAGACAAGTTAAGGAAACTTTCTGTGCTTGTTTCATTTAAATTAAGGTGGTTAAAAGCAGCATTTTTCTTCTGCATAGTAAAGTTTCAAAGCTATATTAAGTCAATATTCAGTTGTAAACTTTGGAAAGAACAACCATAATGATTTGTTCAGAGTTACGAACATTTCAGAGTTATGAACAACCTCTTTTCCCGAGGTGTTTATAACTCTCAGGTTCTACCATACAGATTTTGATAGTAACCCTAGTAATAACATACAGTACAACTGAGACAGTCTCCAGACTGAAGCCCCTTCAGGAAAGCACTTCATTGGCATTGTTCTTGCTGCTTCATAATGAAAACAGCAGCAAGTCACCCAAAATAACAGTGTCTCCTTCCCCCATTAACAATGAAGAGATATGGATGCAGCCTAATATACAACACAAACAAAACATCATCCTTCACTTTTCTCAAACTTCTTGTCTTTTTGTTCAACTGTGATTCAAAGCCCATTTAAAAATTCTTTAATTATAGGATTAGGAAATAAATCATTTAGAGGAAACTCCAGTGTATTACCAAAATTTCACAATCATCTCAACCTTCTTTCAGAAACAACTTCATATTATTTTGAGATACACATTGAAACTAAGCAGTAAAACCTACTCAGAATATGAAGGCTGCCAAGTTGGTACCAAATGCTAAGTTATGAGAGGAACAAATTCACGATTAGGATCAATGGAAGAAATACACCAGTTTGAATGCTGTAAATGGAAATATGTAATGGAATTTTTTTTTTTGTATTTTTAATAGGCAAATAAGAAATCAAATAACCAGCATCCACCAGGCTTGGTGTTTGTCCAAAACCACTCCCAATTTTAGGAGGCGGGGGGGGAGAGGTGCGGGGGAGAGAGCAAATGGGGGGGAAAGGCTGCTTTCCGGAGAGTATCTCTTGGTTTTTTAGAACTCCTGACAGCTTTCTTGATCATTAAAATAAAATTTAAAAATAATGAAAAATATAACAGTTCAGGTAAAAAAACAGAGATATCTATGTAGCAAACATACTCTAAATGCAAATTGACAAAGAAACACCACTCAAACTGACTTTTTTTTCCCCCCCATCTGGTTCAACAGAGAGTAAGTATCTTGTGTCATAGTGCAAGATAGCAGCCTCCGTATTCTGGAATCAGAGTCAGTCGCACCCAAAAAAATTTTAAAAAGATATATTTTTACACAACAAATGCATTTGCAGCATCTATGAAAAGTCTGGTGATAAATCACTGCAGTTTTCCTTTAATACACATTTTGAATTTCAGAAAGCAGATAGTTCTATTTTCACTAGAATCTTGAAGACATATGAAAAGGGTTTTGAAGACTATACCTTTGTAAAAGTGACAGGAATGCTAGCATCCAGCTGTATATGATCTGCAAGTTCTGTAAATTGCTGCTGCTGTTTTTGTAATGTTTCTAGTAGCCTTGTAATCTCCTGTTTAGCCAACACTACTCTGCAGTCATCCTAAAACAGACAAAAGGCAGAAGCACTCTTTCTACTAATAAATCATTTAATGGAAAAAAAAAAGGGCAGATAATTATGTATGGCAATAAAACGGTTTTCTTTTTTATTTTGAATAATCTCATAGAACAAAGTTTACATTTACAAAAAATGCATTTAAGAAATGATACATTTTCCACTTTTATACTGCAAATCTAATCCTAATAGAGCTCAAAGAGCTTTGGAAAACAAACAAAAAAAAAAAACAAAGAGAAAACACATCTCTCTCACCCTCATTCCCCCAGTGATGTGAAAGAACAATATCTATACCATTCACAGAAATGTAGCTTCCTCAGGCTTGGAATATGACAACTGGTTAAATAGCATACAGCAACACTACATAACTGTGAAAAACTGTACCCAGGTGTTAAAACTGGGAAATTTAGGTAAGTAGAATGTCAGTATTTAAGGTGAAATTTGACCAGAGTTAGTTCCCAATGACTTAAAAAGAGACAAAAGCAATTTAAAATCATGTTAAAAAATTAAAAAGCTGTCTTACAATAACAGCTTATTAAATAGATAAAACTGAAAAAAATTTAAAAATAAAGTTGACTTTTTACGAAATATGTTTTTTTAATTTACTTTTTGCTCTTTACTCATCTTGGACAATGAAAACAGACTGGTCAGTTTTACCTTTAGTATAGTAACTTACTTCTCATACTCAGCACAATGCTGCAATGTTTGGGTTGCAAAATTCCAAAGAACCACTTAATTCCAAGCAAACATTTTTCTACCCGACTTTATTTCCAATAAAGTATTCATTAGTAACAGCAATTGTAAAACCTTTCCCCTGTAAAACCTATATTTTTAGCCTGAGCTATACACCTGTGTCTCCATATTCACACCACAAATAATTACTATAATGTTTTCAATCTCACTTTATAATAGCGTGTTTCTAACATGATAAAGAAAATTTAAAAGCACAGCATTGTCCAATTTAGCAGTTTATAACCTAAGCTTCATTTACAGATCCAACTATGCACTTGCTCCATGTTACAGCTCACTTAATCACCTACCTGCTGCAAAGTCTTTTCACAGTGAAGACAAGCAGTTGAAACCTGTGACAACAGGATAGTCATGTCTTCTTGTTGTTGTCTAAGCCAAATCAATTTCTCCCGCACATGTGCGTCAACCACACTAAGTGCCATTTCTTCCTGGCGACAAAGGGTTTCATGAAGATCAGAAAAATAGGCTCGGACGCATGAACGGGCATTTTCTGCAGTACCTGGGACCTACAGTGTAAAGTCATAAAATCAAAGATAGAAAATTAACAATCAAAATCATTTTATTCAAATAGCATAATACTTAGTGCTGTGTTACATTCCAACTCCTAACTTCAAAATGAGTGACCAGCAGATTCAGATCTCAACAGGCACAGTTTTGGTGAGGGCTCCCAGCACTAAGGCCTTTGCCTAGGTTATTCCAATAAACAATTACTTATTACATGTATACAGTGTATGAAAAAAATACTAACAGGGAGAAATAACTTGAAAAAATACAACAGCATATGAGGACACATGGACAAACTACTTTCCATAGTACCTCAATGCAGTATAAGTACACCTCTACCCCGATATAACACGACCCAATATAACACGAATTCAGATAGAACGTGGTAAAGCAGCGCTCTGGCGGGGTGGAGCTGCGCGCTGCGGTGGATCAGTGCGTCAGCGTGTTTGGCTCCGATGCGCTGCTCTGAGCAGCGTGTTAAGGGTGTCGGGCCGGAGCCGAGGGGTTGGATAAGGGGCAGAGGGTCTCAGGGGGTGGTCAAGGGGCAGTCAGGAGCAGGGCCTCTCCCCCCCAGGGTCTGAGAGGCAGGAGTTGTGAGGGGACACTTTTGGGGGCCCCGCAGGCCCAGAGTGGCCCGGATGATTAATGGGGGGCTGGAAGCAGCCTGCTCCGCTTCCCTCGCCCTGGCCCCAGCCCTGTCGCTCACGGGAAGGGATCCCCCACCCCCACACACACTCACCAGCAGCGGCAGAAGCAGAGCAGCCCAGCCCCAGCCCGCCAGCTCCCAGCCACAGCGCTCCACTTCCCGCTGCTGGTGAGTGCGGGACCTTTCCCCAACTCCCCGCCCACCCCACCCAAGTGACATGGCTGGGGCCGGGGCAAGGAAAGCAGAGCGGGCTGGGGCTGCGTCGCTCCGCTTCCCGCCGCAGGCGAGTCCTTTCCCCAACCTCCCCACGCTCACCGGCAGTGGGAAGTGGAGCGCTGCAGCTGGGGCCACGTTGCTCTGCTTCCCGCCGCTGTCAGCAAGTGCCTGTCAGGGGTCAGGGGTGTGGATGGGGTAGGGGCAGTCAGGGGACAGGGAGCAGGGGGTTTGGGTAGCGTCTCTGAAGGGGGCAGTCAGGGAACAGGAAGCAGGGGGCCAAAGCAAGTTTGATATAACGCGGTTTCACCTATAACGTGGTAAGATTTTTTGGCTCCTGAGGCTTATATCGGGGTAGAAGTGTATATAGCTCTCCCCAAAGCCACTCTAATTTCAGTAAAATCAAGGAGACAATCAACGTGATAGAAGTTCTCCTGGCATCTCTCTTGGGACTCAGTCTTTCCAGGTGTGAGCACATTCAATTTCTACTGACTTTGCAGAACTGAGGCTACTCAGTAACTTGCAGAACTGGACTCTGAGTGAGCTCTTATGTATAATTCTCATACAACACTCTTAAAAGATTTTGGTTACTACAGAAAAAATTATGTTGTGTTTGAGAAAAACAATTTCTTACATGTTCTGTGTGGGCCATTCCAACTCCATCTTCCACTATTTGTTCTCCTCCTTCAATTTGTTGAACAATTCCAACTAGTTTTCTGGAATAGTCTGAGATTTCTTCTGTGAAGGTTCTTATACAGTGTGCCATGTCTAAAATGGATGCACGGATCTGGTTTGCTTCTGGTTCCAAAACAGAATGCTACGATCAAAAGCAACACATACCAAATGTCAGCTCTAAGTTTCCCTTCCAGTCACCATCAGCCGAGCTAAAATAAGATTTCCCCCCCATACTATGCAAAAGAATTAGGGAAGGAAAAAAAGAGGAAAAATTTGGACTAAACTTAATCTTTGATAAATTAAAAAAAAAAAATCAGGTATTATTCATTTTGTTATGCGACTGAAACAGGGATATAGCAATCACACAAATAACTACATGTGCACATTTGTCTTTCCCCCCCATCTTTAATAAAATGTAAAGAGAAAAAGGGAAAAACTGTTTGGACCACCATCTATTGTCTGGGTGACACTGCAACCCCTACATCATGAACAGCTGACAACTATCAAAACTGGTGGCTTGCATAGATAATGAGTCTTTCTGCCTTATAAATAGATGAAGAACAGCACTGTGGTTTTACAGATCACAATGATTTTTTGTTTGTTTGTTATTGCGCTGTTACCACAGCAGTTGCCTGAAGTGAAGGAAAGGAACAAAAAGGCAGGGACGTTCTTGATAAAGGCTTAAAGATCAGGCATGAAAGAGAGGGAGGGAGTTTGTGTGCTTAAGAATGGAAAGAAGTATTATTTTCTTAAACGATCCAACAGCACGAGTGTAATAGAAAAACAACAGTACCTTATGACCTTGATGCTTTCCATATTCTTTGCAGACACAACACATTAGGGGACTGGTCTGACAATCTTCTTCTAAACAAACAAATTCAATGGCATGCACCTGGTGCTGGCAACACAGGGTCTTCTCATGAGGTTTTTCAGCAAGAGGTACACGCCTATGTTTTGCTAATGTCTTCGTAGAATGGGTAAGCTGTGAACACTCGGCACACAAGTGAGTGGCACAAACAGTGCAGTATACAGATGCAACATGAGCTTCATCTTCATCACAACGAATGATGCTCTTTAACAAAAAAACCTTAATGCGTTAATATTGGATTTCAATAATTGAAAATAAATTAGATTAGATACTTTCAACTTGTCCAAGCCTAAAAATTTCACTCCCCTTAAAATCATTAATTGCTAAGAAACGTTCACCTTATTCCAAATGGGTGATTTTAAAATTCTGCACTCTCTCACCAAGCCCTTCTTTACAAATAAATAAATATATTTAAAAAATTCACCATTTGAGTGAACCACAGGAGACTGATTTTCAGAGGTCCTGAGTATCCACAACTCAAACTGAATTCAATAGGTACTGAAGATGCTCAAAAACAATGAAAAGTCAGATCCCAGACTTTTCTCCAATGTCTCTTTTAAAAAACAAAAACAGGATATCAATGGGTGAGCACCTCTTTAAGACAATACATTGTTTCTAGGATGGATTATATTGTACTGGCTCAGTCATGATCTCACTGCAATAACATCAGTGTATAAGCAGCCATCAGGAAACACTCAAAACAGCTAATTAATGCAGTTACCAAATTAATGTAAAAGGATGAAATTTGGGAACGAAAGTCATTTTCAGATTTTTAGGAAGTGCTGCAGCTTTTCTTTTTTTTGTAATACTGCAGCTAAAAGACATTTATAAAGAGGAGCAGTCTCCAGAAGAGTTTAATGACTTTTTTCAATGCACGTAAGTGTGCAAATTAAGTGGTAATTTTGGTTTTGCCTCTACTTGAATCTATATGTATTGGACCATAATCACTGCACAAATGAATTATTCAAGTTTTTAGTACTTCTTTATTCTGAAAAAATGCAAATAATTAAACAGCAATTCGTGTATTAGCTGGCTGAGATCTAGGATTTGTATATATACACAATACATACATTCTGCAACCATAGGAACTTTTAATTGGTAAGTGTTTGGTTTTAATTTTTGTTAAGCTAAAAACAAAATAACTATCTATCTCCTCTTCACAGTTTTAAACAAAGGTAAGTATTCTTGAATCAATACCTCTCCAGACTGGCCAATAGCTTCTTCTGTTGTCCCACATTGGCCAGCAGGGCCATTCTGCAGTCGTTCCAAAAGCTCCAGCAAAGCAAAGTTTTTTTTCAAGCCCCAGACACCTGAATCTCCTATTTTTGAAATAGAAAATTAGATTTAAAAACCACCACCACAAACTGCATTTGCATTTCTGCCAGTTAGAGATTAAGAGAAATACATATTCCCACTAAACTGCTAGAACCAGAGTCAGTTATAAAAACAATTCTTGGTAATTTCCGCAGCATGGAAGCTGGCAAGATTACTCTAAGAATTAACAGTATTTTAACAAAACCAGTGGTAAGGATCTGCAATATTTTAAGCAAAAAAGTAACGAATGTTTGACTGCCACAAACCTGTACAGCACAAAGCTTTTTCCCCGATCACCCATTATAAATATACTATTATCAAACACTTAACAGTGAAAAACAATTTGCACCCATCCTTAAGATCCCTGCATGACCACAAAAGATCCAAAGGCAGCAGAAATATATATTTCTGCTGCACTAGCGGGTCCAGTAGCGGAAAACCAGTGACACAGATGTGAAATCTGCAGCAGATCTCAACCTGGGAAAATGTCAGAAGAGAAGCAGATATGTCATCCACAAACAAGGGACCATATATAGCACTGATCCACCTGGCCAAAAACACTGGAGGAAAGCAGCATGCCACATTCACTCCTACTACACCATCACCATTTTACACAGATCAGCCGGTGGCTGGCCACCTGGAAGCACACAGTGACGCCAAGCGAAGACAGGAAATCCCCTACAATTCCTTTCCTCTGGGGCCACCCATCAAGGGGTATCCAAAATGTGGACAGGGACTGAGTATTTGCTTCTAAAATTCCAGGAAGGAAGCCACTGTCCGTGGTTTCCCTCTACATCCAATACCATGGATGTGATAAGGCTTTCACAGAAGTGCCCCCTACAATGCTCTCCCTGCCAAGATCTTCATGGTTCTTCACCCTTCTGCCCATATAGAAGACAATAAGGCCTACAATGTTTGATACATCAATAGTCATTTTTAAAAATCAAATCCTCAGGTACTTTTCACTCAGTATGCCATATCTAAATAAAATCTAATATATCATTACACCAGTTGATCTTCTGAAAAAAGAGGTAGGCAAACAAATGTAATCATCTGTCAATTTAACTTGTATTCATTACTGGGGAAGGGAGAAAGACATTCTGGAAACTGTTTCTCAGAATAACAATAAAAGTTACACATGATCAGCAAAGGGGGGAAAATAGATATCTGAGCTGATTCAAGGTTTGTCTAGACCAGAGGTGGGCAAACTATGGCCCGCGGGCCACATCCAGCCCGCAGGACTCTCCTGCCCGGCCCCATAGCTCCTGGCCCGGGAGGCTAGCCCCTGGCCCCCCCCTCTGCTGCCCCCCTTTGGGGGCAAGGAGGGTTGGATAGAGGGCAGGGGGTGCTCAGGGGGCAAAGGTGCAGATAGGGGTCACGGCAGTCAGAGGGCAGAGAACAGGAGGGTTGGATGGGGCAGGGATCTCGGGGGGCAGTGAGGGGTGGGGGGTCCAGGGGTGGTCAGGGGACAGGGAGTGGTGGATGGGGTAGGAGTCCCGGGGAGCTGTCAGGGGGCGAGAAGCGGGGGAGTTGGATGGGAGGCAGAGGCCAGGCCACACCTGGCTGTTTGAGGAGACACAGCCTGCCCTAATCAGCCCTCCATACAATTCTGGAAACCCGATGTGGCCCTCAGGCCAAAAAGTTTGCCCGCCCCTGGTCTAGACTGTTAAACTCCATAAAGGTGTAATATGTATTGAAGACATTAAACCAAAATTTCTCATTCCAATCAAGTCTGTTCACATTGGCGACAAAATAGTGAATGCGTACACACAGCGATGCGACTTGTCAGGAAAAATGCCTGGTTTTGGTGACAAAATACTTCCACCCCTACGAGATACTTTTTCCTTTTCCCTTCCCTTTATTATCGACAAAGAGCCAATGTAGACACAACACATGCTTTAATTGCTTTATTTGGCCTCCAGGAAGTGTCCCACAATGCCCATCCTGACCACTCTGGTCAGCAGTTTGAACTCTGCTGCCCTGAATCCAGGTAAACAACAATCCGCCCCTCCCCCTTGCAAGCCCTGGGAATTTTAAATTCCATTTCCTGCTTGCTGGTTCGGCACAGGGAGGTCTTATCGTGTCTTTCCAGATGACGGTGGCGGGCTATTGCATCAAACGCTCTCCTGCCTGGACCACAGCAAAGCTGTTGGATCTGATCAGTATATGGGGAAAGGAGTCTGTGCAGTCCCAGCTGCACTTGACCCATAGGAACTGGGATATCTTAAGACTTGTCTGAAAAGGACTATGATTGGGGCACGTTGCAGTGCAGATCGAAGATAAAGAAGCTGAGGCAGGTGTACCATAAGGCAAGGGAGGCAAACCGTCACTCCAGTGCTGCACCTAAGACCTGCCATTTCTATAAGGAGCTGGACGGTATCCTCAATGGTGATCCCAACTCCAAGAGCCCCGTGGATACTTCGGAGAGAATGGAGGAGGCAGAAGGAGTACCTAACCGGGAGGATGAAGTTATTGATGAAGAGATGGAACTGGACTTGGATGTGGCGCTCCCAGCGGAGTCAACCGGTGGGGCAGGCAGCCAGGAACTTTTCTCCACTCCTGAGGTGCCTAGCCAGTCCCAGCAGTTGCTGTCTGGCAAGCAAGAAGCAGTTGAGACGCCTGGCAAGTGGCTGTGGCGTGTGTAGTGCGGAGGTGGGTTCAGGGCATAGAAACGTGGGAGGCTGGCTGTGTTTCTGTGAGCTGGACATTTCCCAGTGTAGTACTGTGGAACAAGGTGTTGATGCACGCTGAGCTATGATGGGAATCCTTCAGAGAGATCTCCAGCAAAGTTTCCTGGAGGTACTTGGTACTTCTCTGGCGCAGATTGCACGGCAGTGCAGCTTTGTTCCTTCCCCCATTGTAGGACACTGTCCCATGCCATTCAGCAATCACTTGTGCAGGGACCAAAGCAGCACGTAGGTGAGCTGCATAAAGAACAGGGCGGAAGCCGCAAGTGTGCGGTAGATGTACCCTGGTTTCCCTGCTTACCCTCAGCAATGAGATGTCTGCTAGAATGATCCCTGCCTGTGGAAAAGTGTGGGATAATTTGAGTGTTATTTCCCTGTAAAGAGGCACCGCAACCCCTGCAAAGACTGTATTTTCTTCTGTTCAGGTGCAGCACTCTCCCCGACCCTCCCACAAAACTCACCACGTTTTGGGTGCTGGAAGAGATGTGTGCCTGGCAAGGGTCACGAGAAAGTGATTGGTATGTTGCAAAAGGTGCATATAAGTGAAATGTTTCAACACTGTGCTTGAATTTAATAACCCCGCTTCTGTGAATTGTCCTGTACTTCACCAGATGTGGCCTTCAGGAACACCCCATACACCCCTGCTGACCGTCTCCACCAGATAAGAAAGAGGCCAAGATGCAGCAAAGGTAACACATTCTGGGAGGTACTGCAGTGCTCCAGTACAGAGAAAAGGGAATGAAAGGAGTGCTGGGAGGCCGAAAGGCAGGACAGAAAAGAGAATCAAACATTTGCTAGGGATGCAACTGAGCGGATGATAAAAGTAATGGAGGAGCAAACAGAAATGCTCAAGTCTTTAATAATGTTGCAGAGTGAGCAGGTCCGGGTTCAACCTCCACTGCAACACATGCACAGTTCTTTACAAGCCCCCCCGCCCACATTCCGCCCGCACATTCTTTTCCACTGTCTGGGACTCCTCAGTTTCCCCAACACTCCACCCCTTCGCACAACTTTCACAATGATAGCTAGATCTACACACAGTTGTGAGGGTCTGCCCTTTCCCAGTCCCTCTTTTCCTGGCAAGCATCTGTGTTTTGGTAAGTGTCAATGTGCCATTTCTTGGTCAATAAAGGCAAAGTTTTATAATGATAAATGATCTTTATTTTGTTTTCTACAAATTCACATTGTAATCACAAGTACATGAACAGGCATTTTAATCATTTTCTTACTGGGATATGTGGCCCCAGATGTCAACATAGCCTCCTAGGAAAAAAACATGGAATGCATCATGGAAGCTACTCTAAAGATGTATGTTGCTGCTGTTCATTGTCAAAGTGCTCCCCCAAAGCCTCCTTGATTTCAATTGCTGCCCTCTGGGCTCCTCTGACAGCCCTAGTATCTGGCTGCTCAAACTCAGCAGCCAAGCACTCTTCCTCAGCGTTCCACCCCTGAGCAAACATTTCACCCTTAGATTCACAGAGATTATGCAAAGTGCATCATGATTTAGGGATCAAAGTCTCATTAAGAAGCTCTCAGCCTTGCCTAGCAGGTCACTAGGCTCAGCACACAATCCCCCAAATATCTTGTGCCATACATCTAAAACACAAAGCAGAATGGACAGGAAATAAAGATTTCATTTAATTTTTAATCTGCTAAAGTTTAAGTAGGCGGTTAAAGAAGAATGTCTTCAGACAAGAAGTCAGTTACGTGATTTCAGTGTAATTTGCCAAGTAATCAAGATGTTTGAAGTCAGACAGCATTACTTTCACACTGTAACTTAATTACAAAATTATTCTGTATTAAAATATAGACTTTCAAGAACACTCGATCAAGTGTTTATTTTATAAATAAAAAAAAATGTTGCAGGGATTAAGTCATGTGGTGTATAACTAGATTCTACTTTAATCTCTGCAACACCTCAGTTCAAATCCTCCTTGGAGCACAAGGGTAAAAGTTTAAAATCTCATCCTTGTGCCTAGTGAGGATGTTTGTACATTACAAAACCACTACACAATCTGGCAGTCTCCCCTCAGAGGAGGCATAAGACATAAATACCAGAGAGTATGCAGATCAGACACAGTAACAGAGCAATGTAAGGAAATCTGGACTGATTCTAATCCAGTGACATCAATCTGTCACTTTCAAGAGCATAAACATTTTAAAAATTCCAAAGCTTACATATCTTTAGACGCAAATTGCCTTAAAGACAACTGACAATATGGTACAGAGTACTTAAGATATAAATCAATACTTCTCTTACACATAAAATTCTAAAACTCTACCTGAGTTCTCAAATAGTATCTGAGATGAAGTGGAAACTTTGGGAAGGAAATACAGTCCATGGAAAGCCTTCTGCAAGGTCCAGGGATCTGTCTGTGGAGATGGGTCAAATCCTGGCAATGGTAGCTAGATTTTTGCCTGTTACCACCTCCATGATCTGGAACATCACTACTTTTGGTGGTGAGGGCACACCCAGGGGTAGCCACTGGCAGAAGCTGCCTTAGTAGCAAGGCTCAGCTGAAGCACTACTTTATGGGAGCTGGTGAGGGCAGGTGAAAAGACAGGGACTCCAGAACTGGTACAAAGACTTCCAACAAATCCCTTCGGAGATACAGGTTCTGAGAGGTGGAACTCACGTTAATTACATGAGGGGGAGAAAATAACCGTCCTTTACCCACAACATTTTGGAGGGTAAGAATTCTGTTGTGGAACTCTAAGAGTTTTCCTTCCAAGGAGCCATTTTGAAGATTTTTTCCAATGGTAGGCGATGAGGGTGAAATCACCTGCACCAATATTTAATCAGGAACTTCCAAATGTAACAAGCTTTACAGTAAAAAGAAAAGGAGTACTTGTGGCACCTTACAGACTAACAAATTTATTTGAGCATAAGCTTTCGTGAGCTACAGCTCACTTCATCAGATGCATGCAGTGCTAGAGTGATGTAAAGGAGCCTTATAAATGACAGCAAGGTAATCCTCAGCTAGAAAGATCTATGTGCATTTCTCACTTTTTTCTTGTGCCAAAGTGACACAATGGGGTTAAATTACAGCTCGGGATTTATTTTACTTACCCATATATAAAGACTGAGGGCAAACAAAAGATTTACCAAGCAGTCAAAATGTCAGGACAATCAGAACAATGCACTTTCCGAAGTACCCAGCCAGGACCAGGACAATGATTAGCAAAATTGTATGACTTTCATGTGTGAAACTCTGAGCAATTTAAAATGACATTCTACTTTTTTTTTTGCACGCGCGCGGTTTGGTATTCTGTAAAGTAATTTAAATGAAAATCCAGGATTATAACTGGAATGCAGGGTATTAATTACCAAGTGTTTGTAACTTCACTTCCATGTGTATTTAGCAAATGTTGAATAGTTATTGTGACTTTTTTCTGTATTGTAGATTAAATTAATTGCCAAAACAATTGAAACTAGTGTGATTATATTACATTATTTTCACAAATAAAATATGCAGAATTTTGCAAAAATGTGAATTTTTTGGTGCAGAATTTTGAATTTTTTGACATGGACTCTCCCCAGGAGTAGTAATGAGATTCTGTAAACAGATAACTTATACATTTAGTAAAATACTTTTCGCATAGCATTATCAATAAATACTTTCAAATCCCACATTATTTCATCTGCTACTTCAGCAGTAGTCAGGAATTGCTAAACATGCGTTCCCAATTTGCTTTCTTTTAGCAGGAACAGTAAATGCACAGGCTCCATTGTTGCTAACTTTAGCAGGAGTACAATACAAGAAAATAAACACCTGATTCTTTTAAAAAAAGGAAGTCTAACTTGCATGCAGATCTATGGATGTATACTTTGTGAATCTACCTTAGACCTCTCCATAGAAACTGGACAAATATTTGCGGTATCGTGTAGTAGCTTAGCTTCTCTTCTTTGGTTCTTTTATACACCAAGGCACCACATTGTTTCAACAACCAACTGAAAAGAAAATCTGCATAAAACTCACTGTTACTAATTAAGGGCCTTCATGCAGTAGAAAGCAGCTCCACACAGCCTCACTGGCTACAAAACTTCATTTATGAAAATACTTCTCCCTAATAGTGAACCTGTGATGTACATTGAGTCATTAAGCAGCTGCCTCAAACTACCTCATTATAACGGCAGAAAGCCCAGTTACCATATATAGCAATCACGGTCCTGTAAATGGAGGGGGGACTCACTGAGTTGGGTTCCTCACTGACTGATTGACATTCAGATAGAACAAAACTTTAGAATGGGCCACAGATCCCAGAGAAATCTCACTGGCTGACAAGTTCTACTCTTAAGTTCAGTCAAGGAAATGGGAGAGGAAATCCTAAGCAACTCAGTAGGCAAGCCCCCTCCAAAAGCAGCAAAAATGAGGTAGACAGAGGAAAGGTAATAGAAGTGGTGGACCTTGTCATTTCTAGTAATCAAGGAGGGGAAACAGTAAGAGAAGTACCCCACACAACTCCAGTTTTACCTGGCCCATAGGCTGGCTAACTCTCACACTAGGGCAACAGACAAGCTTCTTCCTCTGACCACAGAAACTCTAGGCTTTATAATGGACCTGGCCCTCCTTCTGTTCCAAAATAGCAAGTTGCTAAGCATGGGATTTTCCTTTGCATAAGCTTCCTTACCTCTGAGTTCCTTTGCTACACAAAAGTCTCTTGCTGCTGATTGGCATGCCTGTGAGGAACCCACACCAACAAAACACCCTCTCTCTAAACTGAGCCAGACTTCTGTGCAGCCAGCATCTGGGACATACAAGGTGAAGAAGAACACAGAGAGCTTTGTTTTCTCCTCTTTCTGGATCATGTCCTAGGTTTTTCTGTGAGTGTTCAATTGTATGTGTAGTTAAGAGGTCACTAGCACAGTCTTATGCTCAATAGGACAACATGGATCTCAGAAACAAGATAATGAAATATTTATTCATAGCAACCATTTGAAAGTACAAAAGAGAAACTTCACTAAACATATAGACTATTGTAGAAAAAATGGGGGGTTAGTTGTATTAAGAGGCTAAATTTAACCTATATGATTTTAACATTGCAAGAATATTTTAAAACTATTAAAAAAGTTCTTCCACATTTTAGAAGAATTCTGAGTTTCAGTGAACACGGGCAGTAAATGGGAGTTTTGCCAGGGAGTTTTCTAGGTAAAGGAGGAGTGACTACATGATCCTTGGGATAAATTTGTTTGTTGTCCTGTGACTGCTTGATTGAAGTTCATAGAGTTTGGGGGCTTGTATGCTGAGCCTAGCTCCCTCTTAGGCAAGGTTGAAAGCTCTTCCTAATGAGGCTCTAAATCAGCTGCTGTAGCAGATGACTGGCAGATAGCTAATGTAATGCCGGTTTTTAAAACAGACATGATCCTGGCAGTTACAGGTTGGGAAGCCCCATTTCAGTACCAGGCAAACTGGTTGAAACTATAGTAAAGAACAGAATTATCAGACAAACATGATGTGTTGGGGAAAAGTCAACGTGGCTTTTGTAAAGAAAAATCATGACTCAATCATCTAATAGAATTCTTTGAGGGGGTTAACAAACATGTGGACAAGGGTGACCCAGTGGACATAGTGTACTTGGACTTTCAGAAAGCCTTTCATAAGCTCCCTCACCAAAGGCTCTTAAGTAAAGTAGGCAGACATGGGATAAGAAGTAAGGTCCTGTCATAGATCAGTAACAAATTAAAAGACATAAACAAAGGGTAGGAATAAATGGTCAGTTTTCACAATGGCAAGAGGTAAATAACAGGGTCCACCAAGAATATATATTGGGACTAGTGCTGTTCAGCATATTCATAATGATCTGCAAAAAGAGGCAAACACTGAGGTGGCAAAGTTTGTAGACAATACAAAATTATTCTAGATAAGTTCAAAGCAGACAGTAAAGAGTTACAAAGGGATCTCCCAAAACTGGGTGATTGGGCAACAAAATGACAGGTGAAATTCAATGTTAATAAGTGCAAAGTGCACTTTGGAAAATATAATCCCAACTATACATACAAAATGATGGAGTCTAAATTAGCTGTTAACACTCAGGAATGAGATCATGGGTAGTTCTCAGAAAACATCAGATCAGTGTGCAAGCAGCAATGAAAATAACCTAACGATGTTAGGAATCATTAGGGAAGGGATGGATAGATAAGACAGAAAAATCATGCCACTATATAAATCCATGGTATGTCCACACCTTGAATACTGCATTCAGTTCTGGTTGCCCCATCTCAAAAAAGATATATTAGAATTGGAAAAAGTAAAGCGAAAGGCAACAACAACAACAAAAAAAGATAATGGGTATGGAAAGCTTTTATACAAGGAGAGATTAAAAAGACTGGAACTATTCATCTTAGAAAAGAGATGACTCAGAAGGGATATGATAGAGGTCTATAAAATCATGAATGATGTGGAGAAAGTGAATAAGGAAGAGTTATTTACCTCTTCACATAACACAGGAACCAAAGGTCACCCAATGAAATTAATAGGCAGCAAATTTAAAACATACATACTTCTTCATACAGTACACCGTCAACTTGTGGAACTTGTTGCCAGGACACACGGTGAAGGCCAAAAATATAATTCTTTTTTGAACCCAGTTATACAAGTTCAGGGAGGATAGGTCCATCAATGGCTATTAGCCAAGATGGTGAGGGACACAACCCCATGCTCTGGGTGTTCCTAAACCTCTGACTGACAGAAGCTGGGACTGGTAACAGGGAATGGATCAGTTGATAAATTATCCTGTTTTGTTCATTCCCTCTGAAGAATCTTGCACTGGCCACTCTCAAAAGACAGGATACAGAGCTAGGGGGACCACTGGTCTGACCCACTATGGCCATTCTTATGTTCAGCTTTCAACAGTGAGCACAAAATGTGAGAAGTAGTGTCCAGATATAGCTGGGGGTCAATCCTGTCTTTTATGGAATCTAGCTCTCATCCAATACTAGCAAATTTCCAAGAATACCCTAAGGCCACAATACTACTTATGCAGTGTAGGCCAGCCATGGATGTTTTAGCCACTATGTCATTCAGGCCTACTTTGAGCAGTGATCTACAATCCTCACCTTCAATAATCTACTTTTTTCAGTGAGTTAGATTTCTTGCTCTCCCTCCTCCTTTCCTTACAACTCAGTAACTGCAATTTCCATGTTGGTGCCTCAGGGGACACTAGCTGCAGGTTTCCTCACAGTCAGTCTCATTTCACCTGCAACCCATATCAATGCTCCCACTCAGTGAAGTAGTCACTCATTTCATCTGATCTGAAAACACTTCCCTCCTATCTCTCTGTAGCTGGATTCCCACTCTGACAAATATCTTGTCTCCTTCAGTGCTTTCAAACTGCCCCCCCCCCGCTACCCAATCCTCCTGCAACTTCCAGCCCAACAACATCCACCAGTTCTCCTCCACTCTTCCTCTTAGCCCCCCGCTCCCCTTTCCTCTACTGAATCATTCCTTGGCTCTCTTCACCACTCTTGGTTCATTTGCCCCTCTCTGCCTTCACAAGGTTTACCCTAGCAACCTCCTGTCCTCACTCACCTCCTCAATCCCAAAATATGCTTCCTCCACTTTTGCTCTTGCACAGCTTAACACTTACAGCAGAAATCCCTGTCACAGGGTTACAAGGTAACTGCACCTGTATTTCCCCCTGCCTGGTCCCTTGAGGGCACTCATTTAAGGTTTCTGGGGCCCAGTCATCACCTCTGTTGGGTGAAAACTGCACAGGCCTTACAGTGTGATTTCTACAGCAAGCCAGTCTTCTGTCTCTTCGAGAGCTACAAACAGTGTATTGCCAGCAGTAACAAGTTACCACAGAACTCTTGCTAAGCGAGTACCTTTATTCTTAAGGCAAAAGCGTCACAGAAAAGACATAAAAACCAACAGACGCTACTATGGGCACGTTCAAACCTTACTAGAGATCACCCATCAGTCTTATGGGGCCCTGGTAGACAAAAGTTTTTCCCACCCTTTGGCAAAGGTTGGAGCCTTTGGACAGAATTTCTTGTCTGTTTGCTGAGTCAGAAAGTAGGCCCTGAGTCAGTACAAGGGCAGCCTTCTTAAACCAAAATCCCTTTATCTTTCCAGTCTCTGAAAACCCAGTATGAACCAGTGTATGCAAATCTCCCCAAGAAGTGGTCTCTCTCTAGAGATATTTACACGATTCACCTTAATAGCCCCCACTGTTTTTGTTCCTAAAGGTGTTGTGGTAAACACCCTCACATAGTAGAGCACAATCATACATACAATACCTGGCCCACAGTGATACATAAATTTAATACAATACATTCCCCTAGAGATAGTGCATGTGGCTGCAATATCTGTCACAGTCCTATCTATTATAAATTCACTTTCTCCTTCAGTTCTGCTATCCTCCTAGCCAGGCAGTTCTATATATTCAGCTTCACTGAATCCCATATTCACAACCTCAGCCACCTATTTTTTGCCTTTGACTCCCTCCTTAAACATCCCCCACTCCTGCTATCTCCGCCCTTTCCATATAAGGTTTCTTTCCCATCCCCCAAAGGAAAGATCGGCAAGATCTGTAAGACCTCTCTCCTCCCATCATCAATACTGAGACTTTTCATCTGCTCTCCTCCTCCAATTCCTCCACATGCTCCATGCCAGCTTGCCTCCTAATCTTCCTTGCCACCATGTTCATTGTCTCCTGCTACTTTCTCCAGAGATTTGTTTCCCCATAAACATGCTCTCATTTTCCCATCTTAAACACTGACTTCACTGTGACCTGCCTCTTCCACTAACATCCATTTTCACTTCACTTCCAGACTGAGTGTGCCATTTACAACTTCCACATTGAGTTCCTGCTCCTCCAACCCCATCATTGACCCCTTTGACTCCAGCTCCACCCCTCACCACTCCACTGAAACTACTGACTTAGGATAGGGCTACGCTACACAGGCATAGCTACAGTGCTACAGCTGCACTACTATAGCGCAGACACTTCCTACATTGGTGGTAGGGGGTTTTCAGTCATCATAGGTAGTCCACCTCTCTGAGAGGCAGTAGCTAGGTCAACAGAAGAATTCTTCCATCCACCTAGAGGGTTACATCGACCAGAATATATTACACAGGGTGCATTCTTCGCAGCCCTGAGCTACAGAGGTAGGTCAATCTAAGTTATAGGCATAAGACAGGCCCACTGCTGATCCCATGGTTAAATCCCAGGACCTTTGCTCCACCCTCTCTCTCTTGACATCAGTGCCTTTTGACATTAACCCTCCCTATTTCTTAAAAATGTCATACATTGGCTTTTATGATTATTCTCTCATCTTATCTCCTATCTCTCATTCAGACCTGTTGTATTTCATGTGATGTCTCCCTCTCAACTGTTGTAATAACGGAGCCTACAAATTTACCCTAACTGTGAGCTCAACTGTGGAAAAGCAGATAAAATTTTACAAAATATTCCAAAAATCTGTAACAAATGTTGGTGGGAAAAGGTGCAAAAGGAAACACTAAGACTGAATTAGTCCAAACAAAAAGGCTTATTAATATAAAACCAGCACTGTACTAAGATCACACCTGCTAAACAAGAGAAGCACAAGACTGGGAATTAATGAACCACAATTGGCATGTCGAAAACTAGGCCTAACTAACTGTTGGACAAAATAACGAGATGACAAGCTGGTTTGCCCATCATTCCCTTTTTGGGGTCCTCAAAAGAGAGAGACTTGGGAGGTAAAATTGACAGTCGCAAATGGTGGCTGGCTGAAAGTCAACAGAACAGGATGGAGTGAGCTTTGCCATCATGGCTGCCACTCCCACCATCTCTTGGGACCCCAGGATGTGTGCTGTGACACTGTTTGGCCTTTGTCATCCGGATCCTGAAGGATGTCCTCACCAGATCAGGCCAGACGGTGGGACCCGGACACCACCACTTCCACCGGCTCAATCCCGAATAACATCTTGGATGTGAGACAGTGGGTGTCCTTTTCCTTCCCCATCTTATTTCTTCTCTTTCCAACTTCTCTCCTTTTGTTGAGTAAGAGTCTGGCTTAGCTAGCCAAAAGTGTATATTTTGCAACACTGCTGTAAGCCTGTCACCAAAGAGACAACTAAAAGCAGTGCCCTGAACAGCCCAATTCCGGTATGAGTTTGCCAGGTCTTCAGAGTGGCGAATAAGACCAACTGCCATGCCTGAGTTTTTCCAGCAGCAAGGATGCAAGTGAAAGTCAACACCAAAGACAGAAGCTGCATTCTCAATCGTGGCTGTTTCTTTTCTCTCCCCTCTTATGTACATTTGTCTTGTTTTGTTCACTAGGAAACAGGACTGGACTTCAACAGGAGCTACTCCAGTCCAGTTCAACTACCTTCTCTTTTCCCCAAAAAAGGACAGTTACCATCTTTAATGTCATCTAAGGGACTGTCAAACAGAGGGGTTTTCCACTAAAGGCTCTCGCTAGCTAAAGAAAAAAAGGAATGTTGTTAAAATTAAAGCCTTACTTAATACCTTTTATTTCAAATGCTCTCTTTTTCCTTTTTCTGTATCTTTAATAAAAGACACAAAGAATGTTTAATAGTGTGTTTGCCAAGGTACTTATCAAGCTGAAATCTCTGTATATCAAACCCTGAACTTTGCCACTATTTAATGTTGTATAGTGACAGAGTCATATTAACATCTTTGACTCTGTGGGCCCATATAGTCCATTTAAGTTAACACAGCACATCTCAGGGTGCATGTTCTCAAGGAAAAAGTATATTACCATGTTAGCTAACCCACGGAAATAATGTGAGGTAAAATCCTAGTGAAGACAAGTAGTCTGTAGTTTTCATGTTAAACAGGTCCAGTTAAAAGTATGGAGCAGGGAGCCAACCTAACATAGGGTAGAAACACTTTTCTGAGTAAAGACAAGGTCTCAGAACTATTACCTTATTATATCATCTTCCACTCCCTTTATTCCATCAATGTTCCCAAGTTTTGCCACCCATTAGTCTCTCTCTCCTATCATTCCTTGAGTATAGAATAAACTCCCTCTCCCACAAAATTTGTAAAAACACTACCTTATCCTTCTTGAGACACATGTCTCACCAGCCTACAAACAGAAATGAAAGTCTCTGGTAAGTTAGTAGTCATGTTCTTGTCATTCTTAAATTACACTAATCTAATTAAAGACACACACACACATAATTTTCATCCTTACCTAGTTCAGTAACTTGTCTATCAAAAGGACAGCGAACTGCTCTGCCATGGAGAGGAAGCCGAGTAAGACAGTCATGGCAGACGGTATGACCACACAAAAGCAGCCTGGGAACTTTATCACCTTGCAAAGAAAATACATCTTCACAGACTCCACACTCAAGAACCTATAAATCAAGAGACCATTTTGACCAATCAGAAGCAATCACACATCAAGAGTTAAGTGGCCCATGTTACAGTGGTAGCTCTTGTATAAATAAATCTACCATGCAGCTGCACTCTGAAACCAATTAACCCCAGCAATTGTCCCATTAGATAGTTCTTCCTTTGTGGATTCCAGTCATGATTTGCTTTTGTACAGCCCTTTCTCTCTGCAAATGAACTGAAGCATGAGCACTGTCCATCACAGTGTGAACCCACTTACTGCGAGCCCCAAGTAAAAGGAACCGAAGGCTGGCCCTGGCCAACTGTTTGTCTGACCTAGGGCTCTTGATGGGGAGCCACTCCATGGCCCAGCTGATTCAGTGCACCCCAGGACCTCCCTACCACGTAGATAGGGCCCTACCAAATTCACAGCCATGAAAAACACATCATTGACTGTGAAATCTGGTCTCCCCCATTAAATCTGGCTATTGTAGGGGGGTCACAGTACTGCCACTCTTACTTCTGCATCACCTGTAGAGCTGGGCAGTCAGAAAGTGGCGGCTGCTGGTTAGGCACCTAGCCCAGAAGACAGCACTGCCGCCAGCAGCAATGCAGAAGGGTGACATGGTATGGTATTGACACCTTTACTTCTCCACTCCTGCTGGCATCAACACTGCTTTCAGAGCTAGGTTCTTAGCCAGCAGCTGCCACTCTTTGGCCACCCAAATCTGAAGGCAGTGCAGAAGTAAGGGTGGCAATACCGTGACCCTCCTACAATAACCTTGCCCCACCACCCTCTTTTTGGGTCAGGACTCCCATGGTTACCACATGGCTAAATTTAAGATTTAAATATCTGAAACTAAGAAATTCAATTTTTTTTTAAATGGACTGTGAATTTGGTAGGGCCCTACTCACAGGTCCAGCCACTGGCCTGACACCCCACCCCATTCTGGGAACCCACTCGCCTCTCGACAGCCTGCCCCCTACCCTCGCACCAGCTCACAGGACCCAGGGCCGCCCAACACAGCAAATCATCCCTCTGCACTCGTGCGGGCTTCTCCATGTCCCCACCGGTGGCCACCCCCGAAGCCAGGGCAAGCGGCTGCTGCTGCACAGGGTCTGTTTTATGCCATCGGGAGAAAACCCTTAGCCGAAGCAGCGTCGCCACCCTTTGGCAGGAGCTGTTGTGTGAACCAAGCGGGCACTTGGGCGGACGGGTGCCGTTCCTCTCACCTTCACAGCAGCCCCAGCCGGCCCCCGCCTGCCGCTGTGCCGGGGACCGGCATCGAGCCCCGCTCCGGGGCCGGCCTTGTTTACACCCATGGCCGCCATCTTGGAAAAGGGAGGAGGAACGAGCCACCGACGCGCCAATGAGCCAGCAGGGAGAGAGGAGCGGGCCACGCGCTGACACTACCGGCCTTGCGCTGTGATGTCACCACACGAAGCGTCCACGCAGGAATGAAAAATAATCTTAACGGGTTCATCCCTGGCGGCCGCCGTGTTCACTACTGCGCATGCGTCTCCTCGCACAGCCCACAGTGACACCTAAGGGACGCATGAAGACTACAATTCCCATCATACAATGGGTCACATTGTCGCTCAGAGGCTCGCCAAAACTACAGGTTCCACCGTGTAATGCTCTAACTTCATCTCAGTCACCTCCAGGAAGACTTCAAATCCCAGCATGCAACGCGATTAGTCTAGGTCCCCAGAAGACAACCCCACCCGCCCGGGTCCCTCTTCGTCCAGATGGTCTGTGAGCCTCTGGGATCAAGGGGAGCAGTGCATGCTGGGGCCTGTAGTTTCTTCCGGGTCCTGCTCCGTTCCAACTGGCACGTTGCATGCCGGGAAACGCACCTCCCGGTTCTCTGGACCGCGGTCAGCTTGGCTCAGGCCGTGTGCAGACCTCTATCGTTGTTTCTTTCGCCATCAGCAGAATCTTGGCCTAGGTGAATCCCGTAGGCGGCGAAGGCCCAGAGCGGGGAGGCCGAGGCAATGGATGTGAATCAGCCGAAGCAGGAGCATCTGCTGGCCCTGAAAGGTACCGAGACGGGAGCTCACCGCCCCTCCTCCTGCCTGGGCCTCAGCCTCTCTCGCCAGCCGGGGGCGCGGGGTGGCCCCTGCCCTCGTTGCCCGCTCCAAGGCTGTGCCGGGAGATGCGGCTCGGCCCTGGGTGGCCTCAGGCCGGGTCTCTCCGCCGGAGGAGGGGGAGGAACCAAGGCGGAGGCCGCGGCGGGTCTGTACGGGTGGGAGTGTGGGCTACTGGGTGGAGCGCGGAAGCGGGCCGGGCCCAGTGCGGGGTGGGCCGGCGTCGGTCAGGAGTGAGGGTGCCCTGTTAGGTTCCGGGAGTTGGGCATGACGAGCCCAGAAGATAGGCCTCTGCCTCGCCCCGCCAGCGCCCGCCCGCCCGTTAGCCCTGGCAGTGGCTGGGCTGCTCAGGTAGAGCTGCGGTTCCCTACACCGAGTGGGATGACGAGCAGGCTGGGGAGATTAGCGCTTTTCAAGGAAGAATGAAGCACTTCGTGTATGAAAGATAAAATACATAAATATTGTCCTGATGTTGCCTGTATACAGAAGCAGTTGCTGTAGTTGTCACAGAAATATTATCGTGCGGTAGCAAATGTGGGAGGAAGTGGTTCACTGGTCCCTTTTTCAATGGGATATGGGCAACGCTTGTGCTAGACGTTGGCACTATGTCATATATATAATGTCATATAATATCAGGGTCGGAAGGGACCTCAGGAGGTCATCTAGTCCAACCCCCTGCTCAAAGCAGGACCAATCCCCAATTTTTGCCCAGATCCCTAAATGGCCCCCTCAAGGATTGAACTCACAACCCTGGGTTTAACAGGCCAATGCTCAAACCACTGAGCATGTAATCGGGGGACGTGGGTTCTGTTCGTGGCATTGTTAAAGAATCTCTCTGTAGCCTTAAGTCCCTTATCCTTCTCAGCTTCACTCCCTTCAGCTGTAAAATAGGAATAACTGTTGTACTTAAAGTACTGCACAGGATCTTTACAGGGGGAATAAGGCAAAGTGCCACATATATTGGTAATACATGTATCAATCAACACTGTATCATATGATATATATTACACTCTCACATACAAGCACACTCCGTCTTGTTGTTACCAACTAGTTGCTCCCCTTAACTTCACTGGCCAGGTGAGTTAGATGGGGGAGGGGTGGAACTAGGCTTCTGCCCAGCCGGTTGGATACTCCCATGTTGACAAGACAAGACCCGGGGTCCTCTGCAAGACACCTCACATTTATAGCAGCTTCCCTCTCATGCAAATCTATGCCAGATACAAAATCTGTGTCTGTGTCCCTTGGTCTTTTGTGCTGCTTCCTTCTGGGTGTTGTCTCAATGCTGTTCAAAGAGGGTGTTTTCAAAAGAAGGTGCTTGCCTCTAACCCCCAAGGCCCTCAATATGTCTGCTCTTCTTTAGTGAGCCCACTTGAGAAGTTTTATTGTTCTTGGGTCTGGCTGCCATCCTCTCTCCAATTGTTGCAGGTGTCTGGAGGTGCTTGCCTTCCATGCCTCACTTATTCACACCTCCTTCATTCAACAGGGCAATTGATTAAAAGCAGGGGGGAGATCTTATTCTACTTCTAGCAAAAAGAAATTTCTTAACATTATACCAAGGCTCAATACAAAGTTTTCTATATAAGGATGTTGTATGAAAATACAGGCATAATATGAGATTTATCTAGATAACCACCTATCTTTATATAGTACTGTATACTCCTGGGGGAATTCTGCGCCACTGCATGGGTGCAGAATTCATGTCCCCTGCAGATTTCTTTGCTTCCCTGCAGAAAAATGACTTTCTGACTGGGAAGCTGCAAGAGTGGTCACATGCCCCTCACCAGCAGCATGGATGTGTCCACAGGTGCTGGAACTAGCAGTGCGGAGGGTGCTAGTGCACCCCGTGGCTTGAAGTAGTAATAACAACCCAAATACATGGTTTCCGCTTTCAGCATCCCCACTATAAAAACTGTTCTAGCACCACCGGGTGCGTAGACCAGCCGTCGGAGAGGAAAATCACTGGGTAGGGGGGCTGTGGATGCCCTGTTAGGTGGCTCCTACCCTGCACCAGGCTCAGCTGGTAGTTCCGTCTGGGCTGGGGCTGAGGAAGAACAGGACTTCCTCTTCTCCCTCAAGGAGCGACCAGGGCTGGGTCAGACCCACCCCCAGCAGCCTCTCCCAGCTACAAGAAGCTCCACACCTCCTAGCCCCATTGCTCCTCAGCCGCAGAGGGAGGGGTCACTGTATGGGGAGCTGTGCCTCTATCCACCCAACCCCGATGTAGTCCAGACCCTCCATGAAGTTCCTTAACCCCCCACTCCAATTGGCTCCATCCCACTGCACCTGGACCACCCCAACAAGCCCCCTGCTGCACCTGGACCTTCACCCCACCAAGCCCCATTCCTCCAGCACCCAGAACTCCCCAATGACTCCCTGTGCATCCAGAGCTCTGTGTGTGTGTGTACGCGCTTGCAGAATTTTTAATTTTCTAGTGAAGGATTCCCTCAGGAGTAAGTACTGTGAGCTCTTTGAATGAAAAAGTATACAAGTACAGAATGTTTTATTAATTGGAGGCTCAGGTATTTACAGTCTTGACCAAACAGATTGGAAGAAACACCAGATTGGAAGAAACAGGTGGTGGAAAAACTGTGCAATACTTTGAAGGTGAAGAGGAGAAACTAGAACTTCGTTAGGAAAAAGAGAGGGTGAGAGAAGATCTTGTCTGGAAAAGGAAGACTATTTTGGTGGTAGTGTTCTGCATGGATTGGAGAGGGAAAGGCTAGAAAGCTTCTGCAAGTCACAGAGCATATAAACACCATTGACTTATGGGGGTGAAAATCCTGTGTTCTGCAATACCTGCAGTTAGCAGATGAGTTTTTAGCATGTGCAGCAGAGTGCTTGCATTTGCTATTCATTGGGCTGACAGTATATAGAATACTATATTTTTGTCTTCTAACTCTTCTTTGATCAACAGACAACTGCAGACTTAATTGATTCCTTGCCTCCACAGTCCAGAACTGATAAATTCATGTTTTCTACATTCTTTGAGTCTAATTTGCAAGAGAGCACAACTCCACAATGAAGCGCTGACCATTTTTGCCAGAAGTGAATTGGGACCTGTAACAATGAGAGAGAAGAGCACTAAATAATGTTTATCTGCTTTTCCTTTTTCTTGGTCAGTAAAAATGATATTGCTTCTGGTATTGTTTATCTACCATTGTGCTTTTGTGTTCATATTAAGTAGCAATAATGAACAACTTAAGATGAAGTCCACAATCCTGTAATCAGTTGAACTCAATGGGGCTACTCAGGTACATAAGTTATACATCTGCATAAGTGATTGCAGAATTGGGGTTTTAAGCCATGTCTATACTAGCGATCTTACAGCGGCACAGCTGTACTGATGCAGCCGCACTGCTGTAAGATCACTTGTGTAGCTATGTAAGTGGGAGAAGCTCTTCTGCCGACCTAGCATTGTGCACGCTACCACTTATGCCGGCGAAACTTGTTTCACACTCCTGAGTGACATAAGTGGTAGTGAAGACATGGCCTTAGTTGAATCTACCTCATGTTAATACGCTCACTTTTAAAACACTCCTGAAGACAGTATATTGGTTTTAATGGTGTTAGTTTATTGCTGTCTAAAGCAGTTATTGAGGTTTCAAATGACAAAATCAAGCTGCTTTTCCATAATAAAAAAAAATCAACAGTTCTGCTGTTTCAGAGTAACAGCTGTGTTAGTCTGTATTCGCAAAAAGAAAAGGAGTACTTGTGGCACCTTAGAGACTAACCAATTTATTTGAGCATAAGCTTTCGTGCGCTACAGCTCACTTCATCAGATGCATGCATCAGATGCATCTGATGAAGTGAGCTGTAGCTCACGAAAGCTTATGCTCAAATAAATTGGTTAGTCTCTAAGGTGCCACAAGTACTCCTTTCCTAGTTCTGCTGTTGTAACAACTGATTCAAAGCAAAATCTTTTCTTAATACACCCTTGTTTGGGAGATAGGGGACTGATAAGAGGTATAAGTAAATCCCTGGGCCTGCAGAGAAGTCAGTGTAGCATTAATGCCATAGACTTTGCAATTAGAAGGAAAAAAGGAATTTAGAGAGAACTCAAAACAAACCTGTCATAAACGTGTGTCCCTTTCAACTCCTAGAATTCAGTCATTGCAATGCAGTAGCTAAATGATCCGAGTCTAGTGTTTGTAGTATTACTCTCTATTGTTGGTATCTGTTAGAACACACACAGATTATTGAAAATTTGGAAGAAATTAGAGAGTAAAGGATGCTATGAATTTATTCCATAATTGGTAATGCTGTTTGTGCCCATTATCTAACAGGCAATTTAACCTTCATCTGAGAGAGAGAGAGAGAAATGTTGAATTTTGGAAATGAGGGAGTATCCTATTTAAAGTTTTCATATAATAGCATGACTGATGTATAGCTCTGAAGTTTGGAGCTAAGACTGGTTGATATATAGTTATGCTATGGAATTGAAATAAGAAAATCTTTATTATATATTGTCTGGCATACTTGGAGTTCAGAACAGCTTCTTGGCTAATCTTCTACTTTAAATTATGTGTAACTGTTAGTCCTATTTCAGGGAGTATTTTTTTCATCATCAGTAATTATAATCTGCAGTATATTATTCAGTTTCCTTCATGGGAGTAGAAGGAAGATACTGTTTCAGATTTGTATTTAAAATTAGTATTTTCTTTGTTCTGTTTGCCCCCCATCTCCCCTCTTTTTTTTCCGGACTGATAATTTGAGAGGATATAATAGGTTTTAACGTCAAGCTGGTGGTAACTTTATCATATGACTGTTCATGTTTTAAATGAAATCCTGGTGCTTTTAGTGGATAGCGTTAGGTATGCATGTTAGGAACATAGTGCCATAGATGCATGGTAATTTGTGGGTAAATACAGTGGCATACAATCTGAGGGTTCCATTGAGGCATGCTTAACTGGGCAAAATGTCTTCACATCAATTTCATATGACCACAGAAATGGGTGGGTGACGGAGGAGAATACTGTTTGGGGGGAATAGCATAGGTTTTTCCATGAAGAGCAGATCATATAAGTTTTATGTATGTTTTTTGTTTTGTTAAAGTTTAAAATATACTTATCTGGTGTTTTAAAACACTAGCAATGATTAAATACCAGTAAGTAATCACTGTGGTAAAGTATAAAGCATTCTGATACATAAATATAAATATTGCTAGTTTATCTTTACAGCATTTTGTTTTACTGCAAAATATTCTAGCAATATATGGCTTAATATGGCGATATCTTATTCTTTACAATACTTCTGCTTTAGGTCCTGTTTTCTTCTGATCTGTGCATCACATGCAAGAAAAGATTTTTGTAAATAAGATGCATTACGCTTTAGAGTTGAGGATCCTAATCAAGAGACTGTTTCTTTTATTAAGAATAACTGGATTCCTACAGTACCAGCATGGAAATAGTTTTGCACTATCGACCATTTCAGAATGACCTCACAAAATTGCAGAAACTTGTGGAAGAAACACTGAAGGAGTTTCCTATTCGGCAACTACCAAGATTTGTTCCCTGGTTTCCAAATGATTCACACAAACTTCCCCTCAAGCCGAAAAGACAACCACCTATTATTTCTGGTGAGAAAGCAGAAGAAGTGAAACAACTTGTTGCCACTTCAGAACCTCTTATTGGGCAACATTATGACTGCACAGTAGACCTTCTGGAGTTTCAGTCTAATTTGAAAACTGGTCAAAGTTTAATCCAGACACAAACAGTGCACGCACAAATTCATTCAAGCAATCTGGAAGTACAACCAGCAAATGAAAAACCAAAATTGAGAAGGTCTTGGAGTATCTCTGTCCCTAGTCCTAAACTTAAAGAAAAAATTCTTCCTTTATCTAGAGAACTGCAGAGTAATTTAGAAAGACTGAAGCTACATGCATTTTATAGAGCAAAGTGGACAATTGAACAATCTATTTGTAATAATCAAACTCTAGAGGACATTTGGATTAAACTGAACACAATGATCAAACACAATGAATTGCCGTCTTGCAATGCTACAATCCAGAGATGTGTGGACCAGATATGGGTTTTCTGTGACATATTATACAGTGAATATGTTGGCAATCTTCTTAGAGAAAGATTAAATCTTACTGGGAGAATGAACTTGCTTGTACATAAATATGGAATTATATTTAGTTTGTAATTTTAAAACCAAAGGAAATAGTAATATTACTGTCTGGAATATTAGGGTTTTTTTTAAAAATAGATTGCAAATATGCAATATATGCAGAAGGACTTGAAAACAACTGATGAATTCAATATCAGAAAACTATATTAACATTAGTTTGATTATCAGCAGGGTAGCCATGTTAGTATGTATCCACAAAAACAACAAGGAGCCTGGTGGCACCTTAAAGACTAACAGATTTATTTGGGCATAAGCTTTCGTGTTTAAAAAACCCACTTCTTCAGATGCCACCGGCCTCCTCATTTTTATTAGTTTGATTAAATTGTTTGTTTACATATAATTCATGGTCAAACAAAATTATATCCATGTATTTTGTAGTTATTATGAACATTAGAATAGCCTTTGTGGTTTTTTCCCCCCTCCATGCATAGAATCAGAGTCCACTGTCCAGTGACTCTTGCAGATGAGCTGTTTTAGGAAAATGAAATCTATACTTCTGTCAGATAGAGGACTTCCTTCCTGTACTGACTGAGTTGAAATTAGGAGGAGAGAAAAAGTACAATGTATTTTTTTAAGTGAATCATCATTGTCACCATGATGGATTTTGCTTTTGTCCTAGCAAGAAGCTGATTATCTCCAGGAAAAACTCTCATTAGGATGAATAGTTTACATTTAAAATGTAAACTGACTTCCATTCCACACAAAACTTGCCACCTCATGCTTATTATGAATTATTTGCTCTGAAATACCAAATAATAAAGGTAAAGATTAGAGAAAAAGTTTATATTGTAGTAATAAATTCTTTCACCTCCATTATTTTATGCCTTTTGTACCGATATTTTTTTGGTGTCCCTGCTTTTCGATCTCATTCCTCCTACATTTGAGCATCAGTAGCTTATAATTATAGTGGTGAACAAAAAGAAAGTGCTAGGTTAATAATTATTAAACCATCTGCATCTTGGAAAATTAGTCTGACTAGCTTGTGAAATTGTACATATTGATAATATACTGGTCCTACTGGATGCATTGGTAGGTTAAGATGTTTGAATGCAGCATGGCTTGCAGTGACATGAGAGAAGAGACCCATCTTCAGTATGAATGTTGAATATGCTCCCGTCCTCTTCAGAGGGTCTGTTATAAACTGTAGAACAGGTACCTTGGGACCCTGTAGGAGTGTATGGGCACATATTTCTCTTGGAGACCTCTGCTAGGAAGTTTACGGTTACGCTAGCTGTCTTGGAAGAATCTGTATCCTAGCTAGATGTAAATTTTTACAGTAGGCGGTAGCTATGAGGGAAGGAAGGAAAAATAGTTAGTGAATGGGGATCCCAGGATGTTGGACAATGTCCTGAAGGCCATTGTGTTGGATTGGAGTACAGAGAAAGAGAATCCCCATTTATTTCTTGGAAGACCCAACTGTTCTAAAACTTAATCATTTTTAACTATTGGCAAATGTTGTTTCCCACTTTAGAGGTGTAAGTAGTAATTTTACATTGCAAAACCCATTGGGAAACATAGTTCGACAACTCTGTTTCTAACCTTGTTTGTTTTCAATAAATACACACCAGTTGCTATCCAAAGCAAAAATCTGAAAATGAATGTGATTTTGATTTAATTGGTAAATTAACAGTTTAGATGAGAAGTGTCTATATTTGGCCTAATGCTTCCATCCTGCCTCCTCCACTTTAATGTTCATTGTGAGTACTATTGATTTAATCTCATTGCAGTTCTTTTGGAATCTCTTACCTCTATAACAAATCAATTAATCACTAGGCATAACCATTTGCCATGACACTGGTAGGACAGATGTCTGACCCAGCAGTATAATTTCTTCCTTCTGACTCTCTACATGTACCTCTTGCTCTTGCCTGAATGCTCAGTCTTTTCTATTGAGATATGGAGGGGTTTTTTAAATCTTTTAATATTTCTGTTCAATACGACTGCATTGAGAGTTTCATAGGATAACCCGGAGCCTGTATTAATTTAAAAGCTTGCATAGCTAAATTGCATAGTTTAATTTACTGTTCCTGATATCAGCAAAATTAGTAATAGAGAGACAAATAGCCCTTGTCTAGTCAGAATTTTCTTCCTTTTAATATACTATATAGAAAAGAAACTTTGTGGTAGAGAGCAGTGTAGAATAAGCTTAAGTACCTCAGACTACCACACTTCTTTTATCTTGGGCGATAACAAGAAAATCCAATTTTGGGCCCTGATCCTACAAAGACTTTACATAGGCAGTAGCTTTATTTAAGTGAGTAGTCCCACTGAAGTCAGGTTCTGACCCTGCAAAGATTTATGCATGTAACTTCACTCACATAAGGAGTCCCCACTAAGTAAAGTTACACACATACATAAATTTTTTCAGGATCAGGACCTTAATTTGTGTTTCGTTTATGACTTCACAGTGCGACAGGTTATATCACTGTAATCTGGGTCTGTTTTAAACATATAATTAAAATTGAACTAATTTTATCTAGCTATACGTGATTGGTATCCATTTTCTGACTTAAAATTCTTGATAAGAATTTACTGTGAGACTCAAATAATTTTAGGACTTTTAGTATATGTCCACTTTCTTCAGGGCTTATAGTTTTCTGGATAACTGCCGATGGGTTGTGAACACCCAATACTGTCTATTAAAAGGATTATTTCAGTTAGTCCTGATTTACAGTCTTAAACCGGGAACTTTATTTTAATTTGTTATAGAAATGCTTAGCTGAAATGCATATGTATTTAAATCTCCTTAGTATTTTGCTTGCCTTCATTCTGGCCCGTTTCTCCATTACTGTGTTAGATGCTGTCAAGGTTCCTTCCCCACTCTGAACTCTAGGGTACAGATGTGAGGACCTGCATGAAAACCTCCTAAGCTTATTTTTACCAGCTTAGGTTAAAACTTCCCCAAGGTACAAACTATTTTACTTTTTGCCCTTGGACTTTCTTGCTTCCACCACCAAGCGTCTAACAGATATATAACTGGGAAAGAGCCCGCTTGGAAACGCCTTTTCCCCCCAAAATCCTCCCCAAACCGTACACCCCCTTTCCTGGGGAAGGCTTCATAAAAATCGTCACCAATTTGCATAGGTAAACACAGACCCAAACCCTTGGATCTTAAGAACAATGAAAAAACAATCAGGCTCTTAAAAGATGAGTTTTAATAGAAGAAAAAATAAAAGAATCACCTCTGTAAAATCAGGATGGTAAATACCTTACAGGGTAATCCGATTCAAAACATAGAGAATCCCTCTAGGCAAAACCTTAAGTTACAAAAAGACAGAAAAACAGGAACATCCATTCCATTCAGCACAGCTTATTTTATCAGCCATTTAAAAAAACAGAATCTAACGCATATCTAGCTAGATTACTTACTAAGTTCTAAGACTCCATTCCTTTCTGTTCCCGGCAAAAGCATCACACAGACAGAGAGAGCCTTTGTTTCTCCCCCCCTCCAGCTTTGAAAGTATCTTGTCTCCTCATTGGTCATTTTGGTCAGGTGCCAGCGAGGTTATCCTAGCTCCTTAACCCTTTACAGGTGAAAGGGTTTTTCCTCTGGCCAGGAGGGATTTTAAAGGTGTTTACACTTCCCTTTATATTTATGACAGATGCACTCTTTACAGGAAATGGGATTGGGAGGGGAAAGATGACTTTAAGCCACTTGTGTCTTACCCTACACTGTGGGCCTGGCCGTTGGTGTGAATTATTGTATTCCCAACCTCAAGCATTCAGGAATCATAAATCAGGCCCCCCAAAAGTCGTAAGATTATATTAAAATTCATGCAATTCTTTTAAATAATACATTTTGGGTCTTTTTATTTGCCTTTTTGTTTTCGAGCTTTTAGAATTCATGTTCATCTTTTTCTATGTCTCATCATTGTGGCAGACTTTTTTTAAATGAAAGCTGAGAATTTCATATAGTTGCATGACTTAAGAACTGCAGTTTTAAGGAAAATGCCACATATTGTGAGACTTGTGATAAAATCACAAGAATTAGGGGCAACGGTGAAATTAGAGTAGTCCTAAGACTTAGAACTAATTTGACTTACTTTGTGTCCTGTGGCCTTCAGTGGGAAGCAGAGAATAGCCAGAGTTCACCAGCAGTCCAGATTCATCCCATCTTTCCCATGATATGTTCTGGGTATGTGGTGTGGGAGACAAGCATAGACCTGTTGCAGTAGTTCTATATTACGGGCTGAAAGTGCTGTTGCAGGTCCCCTGCTCTCGGGATATTTTCCAGGGGCAATTTATCACCCCTTTATGTTAGAATGGCATAAAGAGGCCAGGGTGGGAGGGGGTTCTCACCAGTGTTTACAATGGAGAGATAGGTTTCAGAGTAACAGCCGTGTTAGTCTGTATTCGCAAAAAGAAAAGGAGTACTTGTGGCACCTTAGAGACTAACCAATTTATTAGAGCATAAGCTTTCGTGAGCTACAGCTCACTTCCTCAGATGCATATCGTGGAAACTGCAGCAGGCTTTATATATACACAGAGAATATGAAACAATACCTATTCCCACCCCACTGTCCTGCTGGTAATAGCTTATCTAAAGTGATCATCAGGTGGGCCATTTCCAGCACAAATCCAGGTTTTCTCACCCTCCACCCCCCCACACAAATTCATACTGTCCAATTCACTTCAATGACAACAATCCATTGTCTCCAGTGGGTGCAGTAAAAGTCCCCATATAATATTTGGAAGAAACATTAAAGCAATCCACACATAGCCTGTGCAGCAAGAATGACATGATGCCCCATGTTACTTTTTCAAAATCACAAACAGACCTATATCTAGTCTTCTAAGGGCTTGTCTACACTGGCAAGTTTTGTTGCCAAAAACTGCCTTTTGGCGACAAAACAGCAAGAGTGTACACACTACAATGGGACTTTTGTTGTGAAAAACACCCAGTTTTGGTGACAAAAACTTCCACCCCTATGAGAGACTTTTGTCTTTTCCCCTCCCTTTATTGTTGACAAAGAGCCAGTATAGACACTGCTGAATGTTTTGTGGACAGAACTGGCTTCTGCCAGTATCCCACAATGCCTGCCCTGATTGCTCTGCTCAGTGTTTTGATCTCTGCTGCCCTGCAGGCATGTGCCCCTCTCCTTTCAAAACTCCGGGAAGTATCTGTGTGCTGCTTCCTTTGGGGAACAAACAAAGAGCAAATCATTGGAATACTCCTGTTCTGCCCTGCACTAGGAACACAGCAGCAGGCAGACTGCTGCTTCACGGGGCAGGGGACAGACTGCTGTGCTGCTTTGTGAGCTCTCTGTGCTGAGGAATGGCAGAGCTGCTCATGGTGCTGCTCTCGGCAGCTGAGGGGGCTGTGGGAGAAATTGAAGAGAATACCAAGATGTGCAGCGATGAACTCTTCCTTCCCACAACACTGCACTGTGGGATACATATCCATGGTGCATTGCTCACCCTGTCGATGATGGTGTCCCCAACGTGGACATGATCTGTTGACAAAGGGAGCAAGTGTGAACACCCTTTGGCAATTTTTGTTTTGTCAACTTTTGGGTGTCGACATAAGTTTTGTCAACAAAACTTGGGTGTGTGGACAAGCCCTAAGTGCTGAAAGTTTTTAGAAGCTTGATGGAAAAGTTAAGTTTGGTGGGCTGGTTAATCATATTACTTTTAATATGAATATTGCAGGAAAGAGTCTGGGATTTCACTTGGTGATATTCTTTTCAGCTTTATGGCATGAACAAATTACTCAGCTGAGCGCAATGAAAAGATGCGGGCATCACTACAGAGTCATTGCACTTCCATAGGAGGTTTAACGGTTTTCTAAACAAAATAAAAGCTAATGGAACTGCTGCAGTGGTTGTGGAAGGAGCGATTACTAATCCAGTTGCTCCTCTTCCCAGATGAATTTACCTTCATTTGAATCCTGTATTTGTCTTAAGGTGTGAAAGGGCATGTTGTTCAGTGCAGTGCTCCAGTGTCCCACCAACGTTTTTACGTAAGTTACAGTAACTGTTTGCCAGCTACTAAATGTTCCACCTGTTACACTTACTATGCTGCTGTTTGCCTAATATTGTGCTGATTTCAGTGGAATGTTGACAGTTGTCAGCAGAGCAATAAGGAAAATGAAGGGTGTAATATTTGTTGTTGTTTCTGCACTTGGGTAAGGAGGCATCCAGTCCCTCTTGATGCAGACCTTATGGAATATACCTTAAATTCTCATTTATTGCTTATATTTACTCAAGACAACAAATCAGGCTGAATGAAATAAGATGTTTTCACACTCTTCTTCATTTTATGCCATTATTACCACTGACAGAGGTGCAGAATTCATATGGCCTGCATATTTCTGTGCTCCCCACACAGAAAAATGCAAAAGAAATCTGCGGGGGGAACCTCTTCCATGGCAAACCAGGCAGTGTGTCTGTTCCAGCACGTCTGGAGCAGCCTCAGAGATGCAAATCACTGCAGGGGGAGAGAGGCTGGGTGTGCGTATGTGCCTGCGGGGGAGACGTCGATCACTGTCAGAGGGTGGGGCTGGGTATGGGTACCTGCCAACAAGTGAGAGGGACTCTGTCCCTTGCTACTCTGACTCACCAGGGGCATGGAAGGATGCATGTTTTTATTATGCAGGAGGATTTATTCTGCCTTTCCTTGAGGCAGAAATATAGCAGCCTGTCTGCTAGTTAATTGATCTCGTTTTTTGAGGCAGAAATGTAGCAAGCTACCTGTATAGTAGCATTGTTAATGTTCCTATTGTTAGTTAACTGTTCCCATCCTCAGTCAATTCCTCCAGGAGCATAAAACCTTGAAAAGTTTTAAGGCCTCTTCATTGCCAGAGTGATGTGCAGCCTTATAGATGACAGTAAGAGAATCAGCTGGGAAGATCTACGTGCTTTCTCACTGTTTTTCCTGTGCCAAAGTGGCACAAAGGGTTTAGATTATAGCTCAGGATTTATTTTACTTACCCATTTAAAAAAAAAAGACTTTGAGGGCAAATAAAACATTTACCAAGCAGTCAATAAAATGTCAGGACACTCAGAAACAAGCTCTTCCCAAATTACGCAGCCAGGTCAGGATGATGATTAGCAAAACTGTATGAAAGTTTGAGCAATTTAAAATGACTTCTTTAATTTATTTATTTTATTTATTTTTGCTGTTTGGTGTTCTGTAATGTAATTCAAATGAAAATCCAGGATTATAACTGGAATGCAGGGTATTAGTTACCAAGTGTTTGTAACTTCACTTCTATGTGTTTAGGAAATGCTGAATAGTCATTGTGACTTTTTTCTGTATTGTAGTTTAAATAAATTACCAAAACAATTGAAACTGGTGTGATTATATTGCATTATTTTGACAAATAAAAAATGCAGAATTTTGCCAAATTGTGAATTTTTTAGTGCAGAATCCCTCCAGGAGTACATTATGCCTTCTTCAGCTAAAATCTCCAATTTACACCTTCCCATTAAAAAGAGCTTTGCTTATGGTTCACTTTTGTAATATATCCATTCCCTAAAACAACTGACTGTGCCTCAATTAACCATCTCATGTAGGTGTCTCATATTGTAGCATAAATTATCACATGAACCATTGCACCATGCCCAAATGCATACCCGAAACAATCAATGATTTTACCAAGCTGGCATCAATGAATGCTGAGTAGACTAATGAATGTGAAATGGCACAAAAGTATAGTAGAAATGAAAATTCATCAGTCGTTCAAATAGCAACTTTCAATGCAAGCTTGTCCAGTTTATTTTTCTATAGCCTGAAGAGATACTGAGCTGAAGGTTGCCTTGATCTGCTACATATAATTTATTTCCTATTTTTAAATTGTAAACAATACATTCTATATGAAAAAATGAAGGAATATTATTTATATTTTGGAACTCCCAGATTATTAAATTACTTTGCCGAGAAGCTATGACTTACTGATAATTGCGCTGTTGAATATTAGATTGTATTTGTTTAATCTTGTGAGTCTTGTTACACTTAGTATTAGAGGTAAAGCTTAACCAAAAATATTGTAAATGAGGGGAACACTGGTTTGCACAGACGAACTGCAAATGTTGGTCCCAGCAAATAATTTTATTCATATGCATTTAAAAAAAATACTGAGCCTTTGTCTAGAATTTTACATCTTCAAAGCAGTTTGCAGAAAATGGTCCTGATCTTGCAAACATGTATGCAATAGAACTCAATGGGATTGGTCCTGCTTTGAGCAGGGGGTTGGACTAGATGACCTTCTGGGGTCCCTTCCAACCCTGATATTCTATGATTCTATGATTACTGTCATGTGCAAATGTTTGCAGAATCAGGACCTGTGTGTGTGTGTGTGTGTGTGTGTGTGTTTGTTGTTGTTGTTGTTGTTTTGGGGGGTGGGGTGGGGTTGTTTCTTTGTTTTTTTTCCTATTCTCCATCTGGAAAATAATCTCTCTTGAGGATAAATCCCAGGCACCATGATATAGATGAGGCTACATAATTTGAGTAAGATGGTTTAGATCAGCCTTGCAAAATTCTACTTGTCCCCTTTCCTGGGGCAAGATTGTTTGGTTTGTTTGACAGGTGAGTAAAATCTCATTCATTTTGTTTTTTCATTATTGTAGTGTAGAGTTTGTGCCTAGGCCATTACATTTTCATGATAGTTTTGCAAGGCTGATTTAAAGTTTGTGACGGCAAGAAATCAATTGTATGCAATGACCTAGATCCCTATTAAACTTTAACTCCATACTGATTAAAATATTCACTAGGAAGTGCAGGTAATGTGATTGGTTGTATCACCCCCTTTCAAACTGACTTCAAAACAAGAAAATTAAAAATATGGTGGTGGGGTTTTTTTTACTAAAACTACGAAATATTTTTGGATCTTTTAAATACTGTTTGCTTACTAACTTTTCCTTTCCTTTCTGAATTCACAGTGATGAGGTTAACCAAGCCTACATTATTCACCAATATTCCAGTGACCTGTGAAGAGAGAGACTTGCCAGGTATATGATGATCTCTTGATAATTAATTCATTATTATTTATATATCACCAGAGGTGTTCATTGTACTGTACTTAACACATTTTTAAAAAGAAAAGCAGATTCATCCCCTGAGGAGTTACAATCTAATGAATACATAACACAAAAAAGGATGAAAAAGGTGGATGGTACTAGAAAGGCAAGAACATCTGAGAACGTTTATACTAATTTAGTAAGCAACATAAGTTGGAGTTTCATCATGGCACACAAAAGCAAAAAGAATTAAAGCAGTCCCAAATGAGCAACTGAAACTTCTACACCACACCTCTGCAGTCATAGAGGTTATAATGTATTACATGAAGTAAACATTCCCCCTGTAAAAGCCATAGAAAATTAGCAAATCACCACCACGGTTCTCACCCCAAGGCTTTGGAAGCTTGGTGAACAACCTGTAAACATGTTCCCTCAAAATCTAAGGAATTAGAAAAATCATCCAGTGGATGCTGTTTTTGTTGTTTTGAGATGATTGTATGTGGAGGGAAGGTTTCAGACAATCAAGTACACACTGGGGAGAAAATAGAAGCATGGAATTACCGTGCATATCTGGAGACATGGCATTCTGTATTACTCCCTGTCAAGGTTCCTTCCCCACTCTGAACTCTAGGGTACAGATGTGGGGACCTGCGTGAAAACCCCCTAAGCTTATTTTTACCAGCTTAAGTTAAAACTTCCCCAAGGTACAAACTATTTTACCTTTTGCCCTTGGACTTTATTGCTGCCACCACCAAGCATCTAACAAATATATAACAGGAAAAGAGCCCGCTTGGAAACGCCTTTCCCCCCAAAATCGTCCCCAAACCCTACACCCCCTTTCCTGGGGAAGGCTTCATAAAAATCCTCACCAATTTGCATAGGTGAACACAGACCCAAACCCTTGGATCTTAAGAACAATGAAAAAACAATCAGGTTCTTAAAAGAAGAATTTTAATTGAAGAAAAAAAGTAAAAGAATCACCTCTGTAAAATCAGGATGGTAAATACCTTACAGGGTAATCCGATTCAAAACATAGAGAATCCCTCTAGGCAAAACCTTAAGTTACAAAAAGACACAAAAACAGGAATATCCATTCCATTCAGCACAGCTTATTTTATCAGCCATTTAAACAGAACAGAATCTAACACATATCTAGCTAAATTACTTACTAAGTTCTAAGACTCCGTTCCTTTTCTGTTCCCGGCAAAAGTATCACACAGACAGAGAGCGCCTTTGTTTCTCCCCCACTCCAGCTTTGAAAGTATCTTGTCTCCTCATTGGTCATTTTGGTCAGGTGCCAGCGAGGTTATCCTAGCTTCTTAACCCTTTACGGGTGAAAGGGTTTTTCCTCTGGCCAGGAGGGATTTTAAAGGTGTTTATACTTCCCCTTACATTTATGACACTCCCTCATTAGAGCCATTAGTTTACCCAGCACCTTATTTCAATGGGTAATTGACAATGATTTTACAGGACTTGTTGTCTGATGAATTTCCTTGTCTGTTGGTGCTAGCACAGCATTCCAAGTTTCCCCTTGAAATTGCTGTGTTCTCCCCAGATACTGACTATATTCTAGAGGCCAGCCAAGGTGGAGAGAGAGGTGCTGTGCAGCCTAAATATTTTTCCCCTCCCCATCCCAGCAACTGACATTCTTCTTTCCCCATCTTCCAGTGCAATGGCAATGTATCTTCAAAAAACACGTATCAGGATAAAAAGGCAAAATAAAGAAAATAGTATAAGAACGTAAATAGAGTAAAGTAAAGAAGGATAAATGGGTCAGCTATTTCTGATATGCTGTGCAGTTGGTCTTATGCAGGAAGAATTTCCATTGAGGTTAATGTTTATCCGGAGATATGTCTTTGGGATTGAGCCCTTCTGTGTTGACTGAATCATTAAACACAAAAGGTGGAATTTTCAGAAATTCTCACTGTGTTAAGAGGAGTAGAGTTAGACCAACACTGAATGCTTTTGAAAATTCCACCCAACTTGTATTACCTCAGTAAGGAAAATATGGCATAGACAAGTCAGTTCTCAAAGCCTTGGTCACCCAGATTTTTTTTTTAATTTGTCAATAGCTATTCAGCCAAAATCCAGTTTTGCTTGCTTTTCATTCTTGAAGGAAGCATGATATTTTATGTAAGATTGAAAGATTATCTTGTTGCTGAATTATATATAGCAGATAAACTGTTGCTTATGCCTAATATGGAAGAGTGAGCAGTACTAAGTTCAGTGTATAATGATTGATAGCTTTTGCAACAGCAAAAGCTGTACTTAAGGTTTCCTCGTATGCAGGTGCCCTTTTATTTAAAACTTAATTTTACAAAATCACAAAGTTCCTAATCTGCACACCCTATTCAAGAACTAAACCAAACTCTACTAATGCTTAGAATTTAGCATGAGTGTAATTCAAGAAGCAATAAAGAGTTTAACATGAAACTATTCAGTCTGCCCTTTATTGTGGGGTCACTAAAGAAAAATAATTTAAACTAAGCCATAATATCAATAACATTCAAAAGCAGCACTGTATTATCAATTTCCAAATACATGGAAAGGAAACATGTCATTTGTATGTAGACAAGGATCTAGTTTATGCAAATGTTTTTGACCTATGCCATGATATATTATTACAGGAGATCTGTTGAATCAACTCATGAAAGATGACCCTTCCACCGTAAAAGGAGCAGAAACTTTAATGCTAGGAGAAATGTTGACTTTGCCTCAGAACTTTGGGTAAGAATCGAATATGCAACTGTAAGGTCTGAAGATTATTGCTAGATGAATCCTGGAACTTGGATTATTTGTGCTTATTAGCACCCTTTCCTTTTTTTACAAATACACATTGCAGTATTTTGGAGATGACTAAGGATAACTTGTTTGTTTCATTAATAACAGGAAATTATTTATCGAGTATAAACACACAGTATTGATACTGGTGCAACATAGCCTGAATGTATTCAGTGACTGTCTCTGCAATACGTACCTGCCTCTGTGTGTAGTAGGGTCTAGGAGAGACCATAGACAGCACGGTACTGCATAGTGCCCTGCAGTGTGTGCAGCAATTTTTAACTTCCAGGTGAAATGTAACCCTTTATAGCAGACAGTCCCTTAGTAATGTGTCTGCATTAGAGAAATTTACATTCATGTACAGATCCCTAAGATATGATGCACCAATGATAAGCAGGATTTATGCCAACACAGTTTACTCCTGTGTTTACTATATTAAGTTGTACCGGTGTAAGCCTCACTTTAAACTGATGTAGTGCACTTACATTTAAGGTTTTAAGGGACCACCTCTGTATATCTCGTTGCAGGACTGGGACTTTAGTTTAACAACTATCACTGAGATTGTCATTTTTAAGTAGGAATCTGACTTGATCATTTTTTAATTTTTTTTTCTGATAGTTAAACTTTAAAAAATTGTGTATACTAGGAAATTGCCAGGGTATTTTTAGGTCCTGGTTTTCCAGACACTTACCTGTGTGAGTAACTTTATTCATACGTGCAGTCCCATTGGACTTGATTACAACAGGCACTGCAAAATTTCCCACTATTCCCACGCCTGGTTCAGCTCCGTTAATGGCAACAACGTTGGGATTCCTAGAGTAAAGAGTGGTTGCTGTCAGTAATTAGAGCACAGTGTCAATTAGACATGTTCTGAGCAGGGTTAGATGAGACAGTTTTTAAAATGCCAGTGGCCCATCTATGATCAGATTCTTGATATTGCTAGCACTGATGGAACTGAACTGGTCATAGCATAGACCACATCGTTGTAGAATTTTAAAATAAAATATTTACAAAAATTAAAGATGGACTCTAATGGATTTCAGTGGGTCGACTTGTTGAGAATTACATTGTTAAAAAGTACTATTTTCTTTGAACAGAAATATATTTCTGGGAGAGACCTTTTCCAGTTACATTAGTGTACATAATGACAGTAATCAAGTTGTCAAGGACATATTGGTAAAGGTATGTGAAAAGATATATCTATTTATTGGATTTATAAAATGTGTCAAATCCATAGTATCTGGTGCATTTTTAACATAATACACAGCAGGTATTAAGAAATAACCATTAAAAGGTTTCCCAGCACAGGAAAAAAAAAATCCTCGGGTAGTCTGGAATGAAATCGTAAAGAGTTTTAGAGGACAAAATCAAGTTAGGATTGCATCCAGAAGCAAATGGGAAGAAGGTCTTTGTAGTATTAGCGTAGCATGATTTTCACAGCTAAGACCAGCAGGAACTGTATTCTGCACTAGCTCTAGCTTCTGAATGGTCCTCAAAGACTGTCCTAATTAAAGCATACATACCTCTGAAATTATTTACATAGCCAAAGACTAGTATGCCACTGACTGAAATCTAAATTGTCTCTATTTTTAACCATAGCAAGTATGGAAAAGCTTTCATAGAAGCATTGCAGAAATGCATTATTCTATTTCTTAAGTATAGATGAAAGATCAAAAATGGTTCAAAATTATTAAAATGCCTGTCTCTTTCATCTTAGTGTGTGCAATAATTAGCTGGATGAAATCTTGTTGTGGGTTGAGTTATAAACTCCATTGAGATTGATAGATGTGAACTCACCCTTCAGTTAACATAGCTGTAAACATAAGCCCCCACCAAAGACAAGAGGAGTATGTGTTTCCACCAAGGAGCTTTTGCTGAATATTGTTTTCAGGAGTGGGAGAGTAGGCAGAACAGTCAAAAGACAGAGAGGGAGAAAGCTGGAAGGAGCAACTGAAAGCACAAAAGCAGAGCCTGGAAGAAACCTGGGGAGAGGTTTTTGGGTCAAGAGGGTAGACTGAAAAGAGTGCTCTTGGTGATGTGAGCAAAAGAATCTGTTTCCTTCTGTTTGATTGCGTCTACATTCAGAGACATGAGACTTTGTACATAAACAAAACTTCATTAAAGAAATATCTGACTGTCACCATTTCTTTTCCTAACTGAAGTAGTGTACTAGACCCTAAATATTTGGCCAGCTGCTCTGGTCAAAAGGGGCAACAATATATACTTAACACACTTAGCAAGGTTAGTAATGATTCTCCATTACTAGCAATTTTTAAATCAAAATTGGATGTTTCTCTAAAAGACATGCTCTGGGAATTATTTTGGCGAAGTTCTGTGGCCTGTGCTATACAGGAAGTCAGAGTAGATGATCACAATGGTCCCTTCTGGCCTTGGAATCTATGAATATATATATATATATACAGCGTATGTCAAATGGAAAGTCCACTTCAAACGAGTATAACCTCAGCAAGTAATAACTGCTCTCATATTGAACAAAAATGGGCTAAAATCTAAATCGTGGAACTCTTTTTCTGAAGCCAGTGGCAGTGCTGTGAGCCAAGACCATACAGAAGTAGACCTTCTGTATGTGTACTGAATATTATCCTTGGCTTTGAAAATATATATCTATATATAAATAAAAATATAATATTAGTTCTATTGCAGATACAAATGCATTTAGTCAATCTACAACCAAATAAAATGTGTGTTCTGGTAACCACACATTCCCAACCTTTTTATTTATCAGCATTTAAGGGGGAAAAACCTCCTGTACTATAACACACTGTTCATGCCATGGATCTAATTATGCTGCAAAGCAAAAACTGTTGGGCCATAAAGAGAAATGGTAACTAAGATCTAGTATGTAGTGCTTCTCTTCTCTCCCCCCACACCCTTTTTTTGGGTCCCTTTTCAATACTGCACTTATTAGACAAGTATGGAACAGATGTAACATAAAATTTACTCACTGGGGTTTGAATAAGTCACTCTTAATACAGTATGGGCTTGCTGTCCTAATTCAGGCAAAATTGTCGTTGCTTGCAGGCTCCACAGGTTATTCTCATACATTAATGTTGCTGCAAATATTGCATTAGTTGTCTTTTACATTCCAATTAATTAAAAAAACAACATGAAATGTATGTGCCTGTGTCTGTAGACAGATTTTTTTTAAAAAGGCTTTAAAAAGCAGATTCATTTCTGGTCATCTGGCTTTCATAGTAGTCTGTAGATTATTTGAATTAAATGTAGTGCCTCACAAGGTATGTTTTGGTTTTTTTGTAATGCTTTGCTCTTTAGACACACTGCTGACTTGAAAGCATTCTAACCTGTGTTGTTTTTCAATTCCAAGGCTGATCTTCAAACAAGTTCTCAGCGATTAAACCTTTCAGCTTCCAGTGCTGCAGTGGCAGAACTTAAATCTGACTGTTGCATTGATGATGTTATTCACCATGAAGTAAAGGAAATAGGAACACACATGTAAGATTTTATATCTCCTCCTGACTTATGCATTTTCTTACACATATCCCTGAAATTTTTTATATAGCAAAAGACTAGCATGCCACTGACGGAAATCTAAATTGCCTTTATTTTTAATCAAAGCAAGTATGGTAAAGCTTACATGAAAGCATTGCAGACATGCATTGTTCTGGTTCTTCTTAAGTACAAACAAAAGATTGAAAATTGTTCAAAACTATTAAAATGCCTGTCTCTTTCAGCTTAGTATGTGCAGTAAGTTATACTACACAGACAGGAGAGAAGATGTACTTCAGAAAGTTCTTCAAATTCCAGGTACTGTATATAAGAATATGCAGTGTCTGTAGCTAATAGGTACTGTTTGTTTACTTGCAGCACTTGAAATCTAAAAAATATATTCGCTTTTTTATTGAAAATAGACTTATGTTAAACAGATTATTCTGTGTCTTTAGGGGTGGTATATAGTGTTGTAGAACTTGCTTTTTATAAGACATTTAACAAATGCAGAAAAATATTCAGTGCTATGAGATAGATTTTTTTTTTATGGGTGATGGAGTTCAGTATTGTCTCACCTTTTAGAATTTTTTCAGTTTTTTTTTTTTGTTTTTTTAAATGTAATTTCCTCTGTTTTCAAGTACATAAAAGCTTGTTACAAGGAGGAGGGAGAAAAATTGTTTTTCTTAACCTCTGAGGATAGGACAAGAAGCAATGGGTTTAAATTGCAGCAAGGGAGGTTTAGGTTGGACATGAGGAAAAAATTCCTAACTGTCAGGGTGGTTAAGCACTGGAATAAATTGCCTAGGGAGGTTGTGGAATCTCCCATCATTGGAGATTTTTAAGAGCAGGTTAGACAAACACTTGTCAGGAATAGTCTAGATCAGGGGTGGGAAACTTTTTGGCCCGAGGGCCACATCTGGGTATGGAAATTGTATGGTGGGCCACGAAATTGGGGCTGGGGTGCAGGAGGGGGTTGAGGGCTCTGGCTGGTGGTGCGGACTCTGGGGTGGGGCCAGAAATGAGGAGTTCAGGGTGCGGGGGAGAAGGGGGCTCTGGGCTGGGGGAGGGGGTCAGGGGTGCAGGCTCTAGGCAGCTCTTACCTCAAGCAGCTCCTGGAAGCAGTGGCATGTCCCTCCTCCAGCTCCTATGCATATGTGCGGCCAGGCAGCTCTGTGTGCTGCACCATCCACAGGCACCGCCCCTGCAGCTCCCATTAGCTGCAGTTCCTGGCCAATGGGAGCTGCGGGGGTGGCGCTTGGGGCGAGGACAGCACACGGAGTCCCTCTGGCTGCCCCTAAACGTAGGAGCCGGAGGGGGGACATGCTGCTGCTTCTGGGAGCTTGGCATGGGCACACAGAGTGGCCTCCAACCCCAGTCTCCGGCTGGAGCGCGGGAGCAGGGCAAGCCCCAGACCCCGCTCACCAGCAGGAGCTCGAGGGCCGGATTAAACTGGCTAGAGGGCCGGATGTGGCCCGCGGGCTGTAGTTTGCCCACTCCTGGTTTAGATACTAGTTATTCCCCCTGCCATGAGTGCAGGGGACTAGACTAGATGACCTCTCAAGGTCTCTTCCAGTCCTATGATTCTATGTTTAAAAGGAAAAAAAAAAAAAGAATGTCAAAAGAACATTGCTAAGGTTGCAAAGTCCAGCACTCAGTAGTTAAGAAATGCCAAATTAAGGTTGCACTGGCAAACTTAATTCTGGCATTTCCTAACATTAGAGTGCTTAACTTTAATACCTGAATAATGTTCTTTTGACATTCTTTTTTTTTTAAATAAAAAGAAACTGGCAAAAAACAAATGGGTCATTCCGCCACACGGACCTATGCCACTTGAGCTGATGGAGTAACAGATAGTACAGTAACTTTTTACTTAACGTTGTAGTTATGTTCCTGAAAAATGCGACTTCACACGCACACACAGTATAAGTTTTAAACAAACAATTTAATACTGGTACACAGCGATGGTGATTGTGAAGCTTGGTTGAGGAGGTGAAGTCAGAGGGTGGGATATTTCCCAGGGAATGCCCTACTGTTAAATGATGAACTAGCATTTGGATGAGCCCTCAAGGGTTAACTCATTGTTATTAATGTAGCCTCACACTCTACAAGGCAGCAGGAATGGAGAGAGGGGAGACAGCATGGCAGACAGAGACACACACCGTGTGTGTGAGGAGAGAGAGAGATGTGCATTTCCCCTTTAAGTACGCTGACCCCAATCTTAAGTACAGGGCCTTGTTAAGTAGATCAGCAAGCTGAGGCTGCAGCTGCTGCCAGGAAGCTCCCTCCATCCTGAGCCTTGTGGTATGTCCCCCCTGCTCTATGGAAGATCGGGTAAGCGGGGTGCAGGAGCAGGGGGGAGGGTGATACCCTGACATTAGCCCCCTCGTCCTCCCACACAGCAAGCAGCAGGCTCAGGGAGCAGCTCCAAGGCAGAGGGCAGCCTCCGCACAGGGAACTTCGGGGAGCTGATAGGGGGGCTGCTGGCCCACCCTGGTTGCAAGCCCCCACCACCTAGCTGCTACGGCCTGCTCTTCCTGCAAGCAGTGGACAAAGCAGGCGGCTGCCAAACACCGTTATAAGGGAGCATTGCACAACTTTAAACAAGCATGTTCCCTAATTGATTAGCAACCTAACAACAAAACAACGTTAACCGGGGCGATTTTAAGTGAGTTACTGTAGTAAGTTGTCATCCTCCATGTGGGCTAGCACTAGAGGAACATGAGATACTTTGCCAGTGTGTTTCACAGATATTTGCTGACAGGAGGGGAACGGTAAGATTCAGGAATCTTGGGTTCCATTCCACGCTGTGGAGGACTGTAGTGAGCACAGACTCTTCTGCCTATTTCCCCTAAATTCTGACCCCTTCTGTCCCATCCCCTCCAACATGTCCCAGTCCTCTCTCTTCCCCAGTCCCATTTTCCTTGTCTGCCCAGCCCAATTTCCAGTCCTCTGGCTTTCCATCCCAGTCCTGGTCTCTTTGCCCACCCATTCCCACCCCTTCCCCCACCCCATTTCTTGTTCCCAGACTCCTTGCCCAGCCAGTCTGCCCTCCTCCCAGCCCTTGTCAAGTCTCTTCTCTACCCCACACCCATGTTCTCTCTCTACTGGTTTCATTTCTCTGTTCCTAATTCAATCTCAGCGTCTCCCGCCACTCCAGCTTTGTCTCAGTCTCCTTGTCCAACCAGTCCCATTCCTCCTTGCCCTCCATCCTGGTTCCTCATTAGATTGATATCTCTCTCTCTCCTTCCACTTGCGCCACTGATTACTAGTCCCAGTCTCTCTCTGGTTCTTTGTCCGATTTCAGTCCCCCACTGTTTCCCTCCCTGGCTCCCATTCCTAATCTCCTTGCCCAGCCAGTCCTTGTCTTCCTCCAGTCCCAATTCCCAGTCTCAGTGCTCCCTCCCCTTGACTTCCCCCAGTCCCTCCAGGTCCTTGTCTAAATCTACTCTGGCTCACCTCCCAGAAGGCTCTGGACCCTTTTGGATACAAACTGAGCAGCTTTCTCTTCGTCATTGCCTGAGTGCCAGCAGGGGTGTTGTTGAGAGCACAGGAGTGAGAGGCTGCCTGCATTTAGCATAGGGGCATGGGGCCTGGCCTAGCGTGGCATGGCCTGGGACAACCCAGAGCTGCAATTACAGGGAACATCCTGCTCCACCCCAGGCAGGAACGTGTCCACTGTGGACAGAATCTTCTGAGATCTTAGCTGCTAAGAAGTCTCCATTGATCATGTGAAAACTGCACTTTTTTTTCAAAGATAACTTTTCTAAATTTGGATTTCAAGTCCCCTGCTCCAAACGTCGTTGATATTTTTGAACCTGGGGAAAAATAACATATTTTTCTCTAACTTAGTCTTGGAAATGGCTGAAACCTTTTTGGTAAAATTTTCCAGAAAAAATTCTGCCTGAAGAAGAAACCCACCACCTAATATTTCACGTTGAATGGTTAAAGTTTGGAAAAGTTATAACTAACTGAAAAGAACATGTTAAAATGAGAAATATCGGGCAACTTTAATAATAGGCTACCCAGCCTATAATATATTAAATGTGTACTCTTTCCATTGACAAATAGTGAACTCTTTCCCTTATTTTTGTTTTTGTTTTTCATGGACCTGTTATTACCGTGATTGGTTGAAAACAACCACATTTCGAACCCCAACCCAAATTATCAATGTCTGTCTGTTAATTGCAAAAAAGAGAGGGATCATTGGAACACATTGGTGCGCTGTGGGGTTTTTTTTGTAGGGGAAGTATGAGGAAATATTTGAAAGAATGAGGCATATTTTGGCCATCCATGACTAAAGAGGGATACAATAACTACAGATAATTGAAGGATGTGAACAGTATGGACCTGATCATACAGTCAGACAAATATGGGCTTGTTTTGAATCTGGAATTGATTGTAGGATCAGGACCTAAGACTGGAGAGGAACTATTTAGGGTGGCCAAGACACCATATACATGATATAATGAGATTAACTTAAATGAAGGAAATTTTCTCTTAGAGAGTAAGATTAATGTCTTAACAATAAGACCTTTTATCTTTTGAAATAGTCTGAAGAAACTGGTGCAAGCTCATTCACCTCAGTCATTTAAAATAGGACTGGTGAATATATTGAAAGAAATAAAACTGACTGGTTGCTGGAAATGTAGTAATTACCTCATAGGTCTTTTCTGTCTGTCATTTTCTGGTTCTCTGAGAGTTACTGTATTTTTAAGATGAATAAAATTTGTGCAGAAAAACTTTGACAGGTGTTTATTGATTGTTAAATAAAGTAGAATAGGAAGAGGTCTTGACGCCAAAACCAGCCTTCCAGGATAGAAGAAAACAAAGAAAATGAAAATAGGTAGTCAGCTACTGTAAATAATAAAACATTCCTTTATTGTCCAATATTTTGGGATTTTTAGATGGAGGGAAAGGGGAAATTGTCCAACATTTGCATAAAAGAAAACATATTTTACAGTAAAGAGAGGGGAATCTGCAAACAAGGTAGTGAAATATCAGCTGTATGTAATTAGTTGCTATCATAGTTTTTCCTCATTTAAATGCACACAACTGTTACATATCTATTGGTGACTCAAATACATTCTTAAGTTTTAATAGTCACACATAATCACAGCTATTTTATACACAGCAATCAGATCACATACCTCAATTAAAAATATAAATATCAAAAATACAAACATTAAAAAGCCACACACTATTTGCTTTACATATGATATACCCATCAAAATGAACAGCCAGCTTGGAATTTAAATGTGCTCCTCAGGCCTTGTAGGACACACGATATATAGAGATAATATTTTATGATTGTGAAGAGATGGTAGAAACTTGTAATGTTGCAGAAACACCAACTTCACCTAACTTCTGCTGTTGACAGGGGCGTCTTTAGGGTTTCATTAGGAACATGTGGAATAATTTGAGGAATTAATTGCTCCCAAGACATATTATGAGAAGCAGTGATAGTTCTATAGTTAAAGATTTTTATCTGTGTTCCAACAGTGTATATAAGGCTCAAGAAACAGGCACATTTCTCAGTATCCAAAGCTTGAGATATTGAAGAGCACTCTAAAACAGAAGGTAGCATGTTGACTTTATTGTATAAAAATAGCTTAATAATCAGTGTGATATTTTTTAATATGTATTAGAATGCCCTGACATGATCCTAGGATATTTTAATGAGCATAAATATATGGGTATAATCTGTGAGCTATGTTGCTATCTGGTTTATAGAAAGACCTCTTTTTGAAACTAATTGGCTATGCCTACAAGATTCCTGGGAATTTCAGATGTGATACAGTACTTTTATGTTTTGTAACTCTGCTATAAGGAGTTTGAGCTGGGTTGGCTCTAGGCTTTCTTGTGTAAACATTGCACTAATGGTAGAATGTATATTTATGTAATACAGAGTCCTTATAAGCAGCAGTATGTGGAGAGAATTATAAGGGAATTCAGGGAGATAGATAATTTATAACACATTTTTTACTGTTTGCATGTGTTCAGATACTAAAAGTAGGATATTATGTAGAGAAATTTGCAAGCAGCCCACATGGCTTAAGATTTATGGGTACTGAGAAAGATGATAGCCCTGGGGTAATCGGGTGAAATCTTTGAAAACAAGAATAATTTCAGAGCAGTTTATACATAATGGTGTTGGCAAAGAATTAGATTGTGACCATTTTCTGAATAAATTCTGGGATTTTTAGCTGATTTTATAACATCACTAAATGTTACAACTATATCAATTGAAAGGTTGGTTTCTTTTAAACGTTTTATGTAATACAAAATTCTCAAAACTCTGCTTAAAAGAAGTAAATATTTTTCTTCTCTTTGGCCTCAATTCGAGAGCAGATATAAATTCTACGCTTGAATTCGTTAACTGATGTGAACTAGGACGAAATATAACTTCTCAAGCAAACTGTGTATGACTTGATATGAAATTTACATAACATTTGTGGGTTTTGGCACTAGTAATTTGTATCTTTTTTTATTGAGGAGTGTGCCTTCGGATTGTGTATATAATGGCTCATTTTATGTGGTTAAAATGCTCGTTAGCTTGTTTCTAATAATCTCCACTGCAGATGTAACAGTTGTTTTTTAAATTAGAAGGCTGAGTCAGAAATTGTTTGATTTGTTAATTGCATACCTCTGATATTTCATTGCTTTGTTTATACTTAGTATTTGAGTTCCTAGGCAAGCTGCATTTGCTGTAAAACTCTGGGGGAAATTTGATGCAAATCTTTCACATTTTTGTTTCTTCAAAACAAAAAACCCTTTTTTTGAATAGTGAAGAAGAGTGTATCATTATTTTAAAGAGACTGATCAACTGCGTAAAATAGATTTTTCTCCCAGTGTAAGAGGACTTTTTCTTATATGAAAGCGTTTTCCAACACCTTGTCAAATTATTCATACATTTAGCAAAGCAATGAAGTATGTAGCTAAGAAGAAGCAATTGTACACAAGAGTAGTGCTGCATCTCTTAACTGAAAGAATCCTAGGAGCTAACTCTTATGCATTACATTAACATATGTTGCTTTCCTGCTAGATCAGAAAGAAAAACACTTTTTTATAATTTGAGTAGATATCTCAGTATTTAAGAACCTAAGAAATAACAGTTTAAATCAGTATTTTTTTTTAATAATGGTAAAGAAATCTGAGAAAGCCCTTTTTAATCTGTATTCTTTTTTTTCAATCAGGTTCTCAAACCACTAGATGTAAAAACAAAATTCTATAATGCTGAGGTAAGTGTGAGGTTTTTAAATTTTACGTACTGCATAGCAAATAGTGTTAAGGTTAAATATGAAAAGTTTCTTTTAAATAAATGTAGTACCTTGAGGTGCTAGTTGTACCAGCCTTGTTTATATCTTCTATGAAAAAAGACTAATTTACTTTGATTTCACCCTTTTATTACAACAAGCCAGACATGGAATGTCCATTTCATCATCCATTTTCCATGTTGAGCTGAGAAAGGGAGAAATAAATTCAGATTTAAGGAATATGTTTGTTTTTGATCCAGTAACAATATGCGCATGTACTGCATTCTCCTTATGAAGTTTAATAACTGCAATCACAATTGCCTGTATTTCTGTTTTGTAACAAATATTTTAAGGCTGACTGGGAGAGTACTGTTTAAACTCTCATAAGGAGGATTAATTGTGCTCAGTATCAAAGTACTAATTTGGCTGGCTTCAGGAAAATTTTGTTTAGCTCTAATGTGAACATGGTTTTTCTGTAACGTAAATGTCTTATATCTGTGTCATTTATATAAGTACATGCACAAAGCACTTCAAAGATATAAGACATTATATAAGTGCTACATATTTGTATGTACTCATTTTATCCATCTTTTGGATTTTTATGCTTTTAATTAGAGACTTATAGAAGATTTTCCCTTTTTTATTTACGACTTTATGGGCACTAGAAACTTTTGCAAATGGAATTTCAGTGTATTCTGTATATCTAGGGGTTCCCCTGTGGACTTTTGTATTTTCTAAATTTTCTGCAGAATTTAATCTTCCATGGTAACCTTTAGGATTAGAATACAAGACATGTAGCCAGGAAATCTGGCTTCTGTTCCTAGCTTTATCCTTTATTTGCTGTATGGTGTTGGGCGAGTCACTTAATTTCTTCTTAAGATTCTCTACCTCTGACATGAATTTAGTACTATCCTCAAAGCAATGTTGTACTGGTAATCAATGCTTGTAAGATGATTCAAGATTTTATGTTGCAAGGTGGGTGTTAAATTATGTTGGAGTTACTAAATAAAGTAACTATTTCTTTGCTGATCATTTCATCAGAAACTTCCACCGAATGTTCTTGTCTCGTCCAGTGGCTCTCAACTTTTCCAGACTACTGTACCCCTTTCAGGAGTCCGAATGATCTTGTGTACACCCAAGTTACACCTCTCTTAAAAACTACTTGCTTACAAAATCAGGCATAAAAATACAAAAGTGTCACAGCACACTATTACTGGAAAAAATTGCTTACTTGCTTATAAATCAATCAAAATATGAATATTGTATTTACATTTTGGCGTATAGTAAATAGAGCAGTATAAACAAGTCATTGTATGAAATTTTAGTTTGCACTGACTTCACTAGTGCTTTTTATGTAGCCTGTTGTAAAACTAGGCAAATATCTAGATGAGTTGATGTACCCCCTGGAAGATCTTTGTGTACTACCAGAGGTACGTACCACTGGTCTAATCTGAGGGGGAGTCATTTGAAAGGAAATTGCACAAAAATAAAGTTGAAGATACTTACTTCATTAATTTTAGGACCTAAGCATAGGATGAAGGAAGGGGATGGGAGGAACTGAAATGCATGGAGCTGGAGAAGATTTACCCCCCTCCCCACCAAATAAAATAAATAAAAACCCCTCTGCATGAAACTTATTTAAACTATTTTGCTAACATATAAAGTCCATATGTACTTTGAGTGGATTTGATTAAAGAAAACTATATACTTCCTAGAGGTGTAATCATGCACACTGATACCTAAAATCTGCAATCAAGATTAGGGCTCCATTGTGCAAGGTACTGAACATACGCATACTAAGAGACAGTCCTTGTCCCAAAGAGCTGGCCATCTAAATAAACAAGACAGATAAATTGCAGGGGAAGGGAAGGATTATTATTCCTGTTTTACAGATGGGCACCTGAGGCACAAAGATTGTCTTCTTGTCAAGGTCACACAGGCAGTCTGTGGCTGTTTCCCCTGAGCTGCCAATGAGTAGCACACTAATTACTAGGTTTTTACTCATATTAAAATTCAGGAAAGAGGTATAAGAAGTTGAAACTGAATTAAATTTTTAAAAGTCGTCTTAAAGTATATGATTAAATTTAATCTAATCTTGCAAGGCTGAGTCCTTCTACTTTAACTAAACTCTCTCGGAGTGAGGTATTTAAACAGTCTCAGAATCTGAGTGGGTAAAATGGATTATCTTCTTAAATATTCTTGTCACTGAAAATTAACAGTATACTGTTGCAAGGCAAATATATGTGCCATTGGTAAAGTAAAGTTCTCCAAGGGGCAAAATAAATGCTTCTGCTTTGTATCATGGATATACTATTGCTTCAGTAGCAGTATTCCAGTTGGAAAGAGCACAGAGGTTAGCCATCTAACTCCGTAAGTGGAATGTCCTATTGTCCTGAAATACCCTCATGAAGAATGGAAACCGAATCTGTACATGAAATTTTTAAAGAGCAGGTCATTTTTCTGAATTACATGAGAATATAAAAAAACTTCTTAAATCTGAACTCTTATACCAAGTTTTAGCTCGGATCAGTTATTTTTAAGGCCCACGAACAAATCTCTGAAAATATGGGTCTGCAATAAAAATACTGAATTACTATATGATGGTATAACTATTACAGCCTTCCAAAATTCTGTTTGCCCACTTGTCTCGGGGAAGGGGGAAAATGTTAACAGGTGAGTGAAATACCTTCCTTTTCCCCTCATTCCACTATTATCTATCCATCCATCCATCCTCATAATCACGGTAAAAGGTGGCCAGGTAGATTTGGTGCTTGAGCTGTTAAATTTTTAAATATTTTTGCAAGGCTGTTATAATACATTTTGTTCTATCTGTCCAGGAATTCAGACAGCATTGTTATCCTAGTATGTGACCACGCTGTATCTATCTGATTAAACAGAATAATTTCAATAAGAAAACTTTGTGAATAAATAGTCCAAAATTATCAAGAATTTTGTTTGCATAGCAAATACAATTAATGGATTTTTCTGGTTTGTAATGTCATGTATTAAAGTATAATTAGCACTGCTGTTTGTGATAATTGGAAAGCCAAAATCAAAATGAAGAGCTATCAAAAACAATTATTTGGTTGGAAGTTCCATGTAGTATTATGTTAATAGTAACGTTGTTGGAAGGATGAAATCTGAAGCCTTCTCATTGTGAAGAAAGGAAAATGATCCTTGGGTATAAAAGGGAGCTATAAATAAGGTATTTTATATGTGTGTATATAAGATCTAGTAATTAAAAGTTTTAAAGGGTGATTAACCTGCTAAATTACTGCAAGGACTACTACAAATGGGATATTACCTATTCATAAGGTCTCCCGCTAGAGAGAATGGATTGCCACTCTCCAATAACAAGTTATAACATGTTTCCTATTGAGACAAGAGAAAGGGTCATATGTAAGGTCTTTGTTTGTATTGCAGTAGCACCAAGAGTCCCAAATCAGGATCGGAACCAGGATTTGTTGCGTGCTATATAAATGAACCGGAAGACATTATTCCTTGGAATTTTAGGGCCTGAACCAGCACCCAGTGAAGTTAGTGGAAAGGTTCTCATGGGCTTTGGATCAGGCCTGAAGGATCCTGGTCCTGCAAACACTGCAGTCATCTGAGTACAAGTACTCTCTTGCCTAAGTATTTGCTGCACTGGGCCTTTTAAAAAAAAAAAAAAAAAGCCTACAGTTGCAATTAGCCTTGTTGAGGAACTTGTCTGTAGTAATAGGCTTTTCCTGGGAACTTGCTGTTCTGAGTTTTGCTGAGTATTTTGCAAGCATATATCACATTTTTCCTGGCCTTATATATGAACAGTTCCATTCTTCTGGAAAGATGACAAGGATCATCACCCATCTCAGAAAAAAATTGCAATATGGATTTGCACTAGGAATAAACTTGGCCAGTTCAGTCTTGCCCAAGGACTAACCACCTTTGATTTTATTAGCTTATCCCACCATACCTTTATCTGTAGCTCACTCACCTTGTACTCGGAACCTATCCCATATTGGATTTGTTCTTCAGCATTCAGAAAAATTAGAGGTGTGATTATAAGCAATGAAAGTTAACTATTTAACAATACTACTTGTACCTTGTTAGAAATATAGTTGTCATATATGTTTGTATCTGTTTTTATTTACATTCCTCTCTTACTAATGCTGTCTTATTTAGAAAGAACAAAAAATGCAGAAATGCATTTTGTTTGAAAGTTAGTTATCCTCCTTCTTAACATTTAACCCTAATTTATCTAATGCTGTCTTTTTTTTTTTTTTTATTTTCCCATTAGAGTGACCTCAGTTCTGTGGTAATTTTTATTTATTTTTTTATAAATATATGTGCTTTCTTAAATTGTCTTCTATTTGTCTCTGTGCCTGTTAAGATTATTTATTTTAAAAACATAATGGAAAAGAATGTTCTGCATAAAATTAACTGATACTTTCACATCCATTCTTTTTTAATATATGCAGCTATATATAATCCTTTTAAAATGTTAGCTCTTTCTTTAATACCCATTGTTGAAACCAAAAGTTGAGACTTTTTTGGGATGGTAATTCTACAAGTTATTTTACCATAATTTTAGCAGGCATATGTATTTATCTTTTTTTTTTTTTTTAATTTTATTTTTTAACTTGACAAAGAGATTTGTAATGGTTTCTTTCATGTTTGGGGAAACTGAGTTTAATCCCTTTTTACATTTTTGCTTTCGGGAGAATGTAGAACATTAGTAATCAGCTGTTTCCAGTATCTAAATTCAGCTACAAGATTATCTTCTTGTTTAAGCTGTAATAGATCCCTTTTCTGTTTGCAGCAGGTGGAGACAGTGGGTTTTAGGAGAGAGCACCAAATGTCTTATATCCTCCTTCATGCTAGTTACAACTATGCTTTCAAACTTTTGATTGCATGCAGTGATGATTTAGTATGGTATTTCTGCATTATTATTTTACTTCAAGGGTTAAGGTGTGTGCTGTGTTAAAATGAACTGAATTCTTTATAAGCACTTGAGTTTAACCATACTATTAAAACGAATCAGCCTTGGCCTTATTAAACTAACTTGCTTTTTCATTATGCTGCTTTTTTTTTTTTCCCCTTCAACAGAGCTCTTTCTAAATTTTTGCTGATGGTTGCTGCATTAAAAATAACTGATGTGATATTTGGGTAAATGGAGATTTTAAGCAATGGATTTATGGGAGATAGATAGATAGATAGATATAGGTATATATAGATATATATATATTTTCAAACAGTAAGAGTTTAAGTCCATAGAGATACTTGGATGATAGTTTAAACTGTTAAATCGGCACACACTATATTAATTGAGAAACGTTAGTTACGAGGTCAGCATTTTATTTGAATCTCTCTCCACCTTCTCCCACAAGTGTTGGACCTGTCCATAACATGTGGATTTGGTGGGCTTTCATTACTGTATGTATACTGTTATCATTCCTCAGTTTTTGTTTTTTACATTTTTAGGACATAATGGAGGTCTCCAATACCTTTCCATGCTTCTGCTTTTAATATAGCATCTTTTGAGAGTAAATCATCGGAGAATATTTATCCCATTTTGTCCGCTTTAATTTACATGCAAGACCCTATTTGCATAACATAAAATGAGACATATTTGCAGACAATCAGAAAAGTAAAAAACAAAAAAAACCCTATAAACATGAGAGAGAGAATCTGTACCCTTTCCCTAATCCTACCAAGGGGCCCAGATTAGTCCCTGCTGAAATCATCAAGCCCCATTGACTTTAGTTGGTGCAGAATTGATCCTTAACTAATTACAAAAGGAATTTCTTTTCAGTTCTCCCAATGCTTTTTGCCTCTGATAACCTGGACTTTCCAGCAATTATTTTAGTCTTAAGATTTTAGAACGTCAAGGTGTTGTCACCTACGTGGAACTCTGGAGGAGCCATAATAATACAGACACTCCCAGTTCCTTGCTTTCTATGCTGAAGGGTAAACCCTATCTTTCTTGGAGACTGGCAGCCTCCATCTGAACTCGCACACTTGAAACCATGTGCAGCCTGATTCCCATTATAGAGCACCTTGCATGTACCATTCTTGGACGTGAACACTGAAGGAGACTTGATGTTTCTCATAGAATTTTTGGATATAGAGTGCCAATGAAATGATGGATTTACATAATGTTAGTAGCTGTTGCATGATGTAGCTGAACAAGGGAGGAGATTGGATTGCTTTGTAGCTAGTACATTTCAATGTCCTTTTAAAGTAATACTAGAAGCTCAGAGCATATATCTAATCTCTTGTATTTCAGTTCCATAAATAAACTACCCGTATTAAATATTCCTGTAATATTTATTTTTCTTGTACTTAGCTTGATGCACCAGTAATCTGGCATGGCATGTCTTTAATGTACATTGCAATTCCCTAACTTTCGTTCTATTACTTCAAAAATTATCTTAAATAAAAGCTAAGTTGTTGCTGACTTGAAGAAAGCCTTGAGAAGTTATCATTCAAAACCTTTTAAAAGAATAGGTGATAGAATGTAGTACAGCTATCCCACATCCATTGTTTGGCAAGATAAATAAACTAACGCTTTTGCTCCCATTAATTGTATTGGGATGCAGATTTTTTTCTTGCATTACTTACTGTAGCTTTGATTTGCAGGCATGAACTAATCACATTTTGTGATTTAATATTTTTCAAACAATAAGACACTGTACTTTATTTACAATCCTAGTAACATCTTTATAAACTTGGTCCTCTGCTTTTTCAGACAGATGAAGTATTTCTGGAAGCTCAGATTCAGAATATTACAACCTCTCCGATGTTTATGGAGAAAGTTTCATTAGAGCCATCTATTATGTACAACGTAGCAGAACTAAATACTGTCAACAAAGCTGGGGAAAGGTAAGGAAAAATTCAGAGAGAAGTTCCTGTTTGACTCAAACTGCTATATTAAATATAATTTTTTAAAGATAAAAGTTAAAATTAGCATCATGTTAGTAGAGTTTAGTACTCAACTCTCCTTTGGGAAACTAAAGAATTGAGCCCCTGCTCTTGACATGTAGAGGTAGGAGTGGGAAAGGGTACAAAAGTTTTCTTTGTATAGATGCTATTTTTTACCGTCATATTTGTACTCAGACACTGAAAACGGATGGTGTTGCTAACCTGCCCCTTACATGATAAACACCAACTAGATATGTTGAAAATGTACTCCCTTCTTGGTGTTTCATTTATTGTTTACTTAAACACAAACTTTAGCCTGAGCTCTTTCTAACCTTGCTTCTTCCTAGGATTTCTCCCTGCAGGACACCTTTGACCTTGCCCCCACTGCTTTCTGCTTTTGCGAGAGCTTTAACCCTTTTGTACTTCTCAGTTATAACTAATAAGACTCACTAGAGCTGGCTGCCGGGGTAGGTCAGCAGAATGGCCCTGCAAGATCCTAGAAAAATGTAGTATTTATTTTAATATATGCGACAGCGCCAGTTCGCAACCTTTTCTGGTCCATGAACCACAAAATGACTGAAAATCATCCTGTGACTCACCTTCTGGTGCAAAAGAGTGTGGGATTTGAATAATGGATGACTTTTTGGTCATTTTGTGTGTCAGATCCAAAAATGGGAGTAAGTTAGGAATTATGTTGTTGCTGTGGGGTAAAGTGTGACTTCTTCTTGCCTGTAGAGGGCTCAGCTCCAGGGCAGAGGAAGCATTGTTCCTATGGGCTGTAAAGCCTACACCAGCCCTCCATGCAGCACTGTTTCCCTTGTCCTTGAGCAGAATTACATGCAGGACAGGGATGGTGGAAGAGATGCTCTGGGATTGGGTGTGAGGGGACCGAGGGTAGCAGAAGCAGAGATAAGAGTAGGGATTGAGCTGCTGTTGGATTTTAAATAGTTCTCAGACAGCATGATGTAACCCACCAGGTGCACTCTTGCTCTCCACTTCTGGATCAGGCTTCCCCAGTTGAGCAGTGCTATAGTATGGCATCTAAATGGTATAGTAGACCAGCTCAGGAAGGGCATTATTGTGTAGGTACAGCATGGAAGAGCTGAATAATGGGGTATCAGGGATAGCGGCAGTGGCAGAGAGGACTGGACCAAGAATCAATGCAAAGAAAGACAAAGTCATCTGAGATTTTGCAGGTGAAGAGTGGGGACAGTGTTGATGTGTTTCTTCACTAGCAGGATGAAGTGGTGATACTAAAAGATAGGAAGAATTGCCAGTGCTAGGTTTTTAGTATACAGTTCTTAAGCCCAGCTGTCCTTGGACTGTGCCGAAAGCCATCGGCTTTCACCAACTTGAATTGGTCTTCCTCGGCTAAAATACCTGTTCCTTCTGGTTGGAAGATAGCTGAGCCTCTGGTGGAGCAACCAGTTCCAGTAACATCTCAGGAAGCTTTTGAGAAAGGGAGTGCCATTGTGCTATTACCAGTTCAATTCTTCGGTGCTACAGGATGGTGTTTAGCCTAATTTGCTCTTGAATTTATTAATATTACAGTAGATGTTGCTCTAGGCTGTAGAATTGAACTGGTAGGTTATTAAAGTTACCTGGTGTGTGGATTATTTTTAATGCAACTTAGAACACTATCAGTACGCTGTAAGCAGGTTCGAATGAGTGAATCCAGTTTCCTAAAATAGATTCTTTCCCCCTTCACTATAAAACCTCTTTCAGCAGACCTTAGTGTTGTTGGGAAGAATGTCAGTTTGGCCAACATGTCATCTGTAGAGTTCTTTGCTTATTCACACACTGCAGTGTTTTTTTCCACAAGGGAGTACAGGCAGCCTCATTAAACTTTTTCTTTTTCTTATTTTTTTTTGTTAACATAAATGTTTTGGCTAGAAATATTACTGATATTTAGAATATTTATTCACATTCTACTTTTGTCTGTTTTATATTAATTTTAACAGATATAAAGACAAAGCAGGCCTCTGATCGTGTACTTAGTTAAGGTTTTGAGATCAGCTCCATTCCTGTACATAGAATGCCTTTCTCAAATTATTAGGACAAATATTATTGGATGAAATATAGAAGTTACATTTTTGCACATTATGTTGCCAAGTTCTTATTTACCTCTCTCCCTCTCCCACCCACCTTGAACCCAGGCTGAATATAGTGCAAATTATATCTCTTACTTGATATATGTGATAAATGGAGCAATGCTACAGCTGTTGGTTTGAATTTAAAATGAGGCTGATGTTTTAATACGCTGGTCTAAAATGATTCTTAAAACTTTCATAGTGCTTTACTTTTTCAAAGTTGTGTACAAACCTTGTCTAAACTAGATAATCCTGTTTAAAAAAAAAAAAAAAAAACCACAAAGTGTCACCAGAAGACTATGATTTAGGCTAGAAACTAATGGACAATACAAGCTATAATTTAGCAAAACTGACTTTCCCAGGACAGCTTTTCCCCACATGTAAATATACTCCTCATAGTTATTATACTTATAAATATTTTAAATTAGTTCTTTGATCCTGAATTCTTCTCAGTATGCTTTGTTTTTCCTTGTTTGGCATGATCACTGTCTCTGCTTAGCTTATTTTCCATGTTTCTGTAAGAACAACTTTCTGTAGGCATCTTTCAACTTTGAATAAGAAACCATACACAAAGTAAATAGGATTTTATTGGATTATTGCTAAGGCTAAGATCAAGAATCCTGTTGAAAAGAACAGTTTAAACTGAGGAACAATGTTCTTTCTTCTAGTGTCTCTACATTTGGTTCAAGGACATATTTACAACCTATGGATACTCGTCAGTATTTATACTGCCTAAAACCCAAGCAGGAATTTGCAGAGAAAGCTGGAGTGATTAAAGGTGTAACAGTAATTGGAAAACTAGACATCGTATGGAAAACAAACTTAGGTGAACGGGGAAGGTTGCAGACCAGCCAGCTCCAAAGAATGGTAGGTCTTTTACAATCAAAAAATCCATTTTCAAGATGACTGAATGCTAAATTGAATACATAAACCATGACAAGAAAGAAAAGAGTTCACAGTGCCTGCCTGCTAGCTGAACTTATTCTGAATTCAACATGTGTCTTTATACTTCACACACATTTTGGAAAACTATGGAGTATAAATTTTCAGCAAAGACTTGCTCTATGAAGTGTGAAAAACCATGTTTTCTGAGGTAGCATAGCTGAACAATAATGCTGGTTTTCCTGATGTTTGTGGGTGTATGAGAGGCAAAATTCCTTTCAGCTTGCTTGATATTTTACTTTGCATAGCAACATGTCCATTTTTGAGACATTGAACCACATAACTTAATGGATCATAAATTTAGAATTGCAAGAGTAAAGCATTTAATTTACCAAAGTACCAGAGAATAAATAAAAATTAGTTCTTTGATTGGAGTTTGCCAACATATTGAAGTGGAGTTCTTGTCTCAAAAGGGAGTGACTTTAAATATGGCTCCTCTCTTATCCCACAGATCTGCTCCCTTTGTACATTTGGACTCATCTGCTTTCTTAAGAAGAACATAATGAACTTTTCTAATGAAAATAGTTTTTATATTTTACTCTTCTTAGCTTTGGAGAGCCAACACTGCAAAAATGAGTGAATTCTATTCTTCCTTCTTGTGACTCATCAACAGTTGCGTACAAGTTCTTATTACAGGGCCAATCGGTCATCTGTGCAACCCCATCACAAAGAGTTAAATTTGGCTTGTAGCAGCACCTTTATTGATGGTGAGGGGTTCTTCCTTTCCCACATACCAACTTGACAATTGCATCCCAGGCTGCACTTGCAGAACTAGCAGTCAGGAAAAATGTCTCTTTGTAACCAGTTGTTTGCAGTGGTGGTGTAGCTGTCTTTGCCTCAAGATTTGAGAGAGACAAGGTAGGTGAGGTAATATTTTCTATTACTGGCAGATGTAAGCTTTTGAGGCTCACATAGCTCTTAAGATACTCGGAAGCTTGTACCTTCCACCACCAGAAGGTGGTCCAATAGAAGATATTACTTCCCCTAACTTGTCTCATTATAAACAGTATGTCGGATATGGAATCAATGAAAGACAAACCTGAAATGCAGCATTGCTACTCTGAGAGTCACTTGGAAGTTCACATCGAATTACTGACATTTCTTTCCCTTTTTACTTGTATGTACGTTTACATCAAGCATCTTTTTTCCCCCACATCCAATTGGAAATGGTCCCTTCTGTAAGCACCTTTCATCTAGTAACTGTGTGCCACGATTTTGTAGATATCATCATTATTGTTCACATCACTAGGACTTCATAGGTATACTGATGCACCTCTAGCCTGCTTGCTTATGTCCTTTGTCAACCAACTCTCCCATCTTCAGCCTACCTTATCGCTAATTCCTCTTTAACATAAACCCTTTCCCCTTTAAAACAGACTTTTCCCACCAAAAATCAGAGTTCTTTCATTCTGTCCCCTTCCTCATTGGACACACTTACTTGGTAATTTGATTATGTCCAGTAGCTTAACTCCAGTTGCTGGTGCTTGAAAAGCCAGTAGTACTCCTCAGTTTCCTCTTCACTGGGCATATGGAAACCGCAGCTGACTATGTAATGAATCTCCAAATTTCAGAGATGGGTTCACTTCTAGTTTGTCATTGTAAACCAGTGGTTCACAGTAGCCCTCTTTCTAACGAGAGCTGTGAGGCGTTTTCTACCCTTAGCTATTTCAAAGATACATGCTGCGTGGCTCACAAATATTTCATTTTTCTCACTATCCAATTAGAACTTGACTCCCACACTTCTCTCCTCTGACCTTTCAGTCCCGTCAAACTACTTCCTTGCTAGATTCCTCTTCATTCATTCATTTTTCTCCTGCTAACCTACTTTTACTATTTATCACTCCTGCCATTACTTAATGGGAGTTTTTTGCCTTTTACTTCAGTGGGTCCTGAATTTAACCCTTAATATCTGCTGGCTTTCACATTAACTCTGAACCACTGCTTGTCATCCCCTTCTGCAAATACTGACTTGACCTTTCCTTGCTTGCTAAATAGTCTTACCCTATTCATACGATTTTCCAAGTAAGGTTCTAAAAAGGGTAGAACAGTCTGGCTTTGCTCTCTGTCACAGCACTGAGGCTGCCCTTCTCTGCGTGGTTAATGACATACCCCTTTCCTCTGATAATATTTTTCTTTCCTTCTTTTCCAATTTCTCTATGTGGCTTTACACAATACAATTCTTAAGCACCTCAAGCAGAAACCTGGTGTCTAACTGAATTCATACACTTAGTGGTACTCTTTCATTTCTGACGAAGGCTTTCGATGTTCCCTTCCATTTTCTCGTATCTAGGGCTTCACTTTTGGCCTATTCTCATTATGGACTGTCTAATTGTTAGCTTCAACTTTAGATATTGCTTTGTGCATGTGAAATCCATCTCTTCTCTGGCTCATCAGCTCTGTCTGTCTTCCAGTCTTAATTCCGTAAGATGTTGCTAGACCTTAACATTCTACTGCTGAATGGCACTGCTGTTTTTCTTAATCCCAACTCTTGAGAGAATCTTAGAATACAGTCAGGAACTCATCTGATTTGGGGCTAGCAACTGAATGAGCTATAGTGGGCCCAATAAGCCCTGACTAAGTGACTATGCTACCTGATTGGTCAGAAGAACCAATACATGATCATTGAAGCCCTTAGTAACAGCAATACAAGGGCTGCTCAATGTGTTCCTTGCCCACAGCTGCACCAGACCTGCTTCCTACCGAACCCTTTCTCTACCTCTTGCCTGCTCCACTCCAGCCCTAGACTCTACCTACCTGTGAATGCCTCATTCCTAACACCTGGCTCTGACCACTGGCTTGTCTCGTGACCACTCCAGCTCTGCCCTTTGGTTCTGTTCTGACTCCTGACTCCGATCATTGGCTTGCCTCCTGACCACACCTCCGGTTCTGCCCTCTTGATTCTGCTCTGTCCACTAGGCAGCACTACCTACTCCTTGGTTTGTGACAAATAATGTGGCCAAACTACCCTCTCGTTTATGAAATGGGATCAGATCCTTTCCATTCTTCCTCACCTTCACTGGATTCCTATCTCCCAATCCCACTGAACACATCTGATGGCCCATTTTAGCCTGCTTCTCGTGTGTTTGCCTCTTGTGTCTCTTCCCCTCAAATCCCGTAAGTTAAAGGTTGTTCTTTTTTATAGCTGCTGTATTGATATGGAATTCTCTCTTAAGCAACTGTTTCAGCTCTTCAAATGAGTTTAGTACTTGTCTACTTGCTTTAGTGTTCAAGAAGGCTTTCCTTGCACATCTACACTTTTAAAAATTAATCATATTTCTCTGTTTCATATATGCCTTTCAGCCTGCCAGCAAGTATGTGTTCCCCCCTCTGTCAATCATTATCTCTTTGCATCACTTCTTTGTAAAGTGTTCTGTGATACTTGCTGAAGGATGTCATATGAAAAGTTATATTTCATACAGGAAAACATATAATAAACATACCACCACTACCCTAGTATTTAAGTGCTTCATCTCAGTGAGACTCAGGAGAGGGAAGAAAGAAAAAAGGCAGGTGGGAATGGACAGTTAAGGCTTTTGGAAATAGAACGTAGAGCTTTTTATCTCCAGTTTGCTGGCTTGAATTCAGCCCAAGCTGGGAGTAACCAAAGCCTCTGCAATATGATAGCTATACCAGTGAGCTGTGTAAAATGACTGGAGTCTCAATCCAAATTGTAGTGGACAAGTGTCAACATCAAATGCCACCCAGTTACTAGCAATATTTTTGGCAGTCTTGGTAGAGGTTCTATAGACAAAGGATATAGAGATTTATTATCCTCTGACTCATAGAATCGATAACTCTGTCAAGGATGAGATGTATTAGTGGGATAGTGTGGGGAAACGTATATTTCCATTATCCACGCCGTTGCTTGCTTTTGAGCACAAGAAAGATTTTATCACCCTCAGAGAGTGAAATGTGGCTCACATTAAAAACTTAAATTAAGAAACTGGAAAACTTAATCATAAGGAGTGTACAGTTCAGATCTTGTTATTTTTCCTCTGTCTTTCCCCATCTTAACTTGTGATAAATGTATTTGTTTTTCTTTCTATTTCTTAGGCCATTTGTACACTAGCACTTGTGTCAGCAAAACTTTTGTTGCTCAGGGGTGTGAAAAAAACACCCTCAGAATGACATAAGTTTATTGCCAGCATAAGTGCTCATGTGTACAGTGCTGTATCAGTAGGAGACGGTCTTCTTTTGACATAGCTACCTCCACTAGTTGAGCTGGTTTTATTATGTTGACAGGAGACCTCTCTCCCATCATCATAACGTGACTGCACGAGCACTTTTACAGCGGCACAGCTGAATCAATACAGTTTGTAAGTGTAGACATGGCCTTAGTTTAAATTTGTTTGACTAGACGAAATGAAAGTTCAGTACAGTACTTCAGCTTTGTTATTAATCACTTGAAAAGCTAACTATTCTTGTACCTCTGCAGGCCCCAGGTTATGGTGATGTAAGACTTTCTTTGGAGACTATACCAGATACTGTAAATCTGGAAGAGCCTTTTGACATTACGTGTAAAATAACAAATTGCAGGTAATATCAATTGGTTTTTGAGATTGATTTTTTTTGATAGGCGAAGTTTGGTTTTTTTAGTGCTTGCTGCGAAAGTAAATTTTAAACATGCATCTTTGTAGATGGATATCTATATAGATAATGCCACATATTGCTACCCTTTGTTTGAAATACATTTATATTAGAGTAAATTAAAGTGATCATAAATATAAATTATAAATATATAATTACACCAAAGGGTGGTGGTGATACTACTGGAATGGCTTTGGATGTTGCCAAAATTCTGTGATGGAAGTCTGTGTAACTGTTTGTTATTTTGTATATTAATGTGGATACAAGTTTTAAGTTACAAAACATCTTACATGATTAGCATAAATGTAAACACTAAGTTAAACTACTTCAACTAATTTCCATAAGAATAAAGGATACTTTCAGTGTCAACATTAACTGTCACTTATCCTGCAACCCCTCAGAAGCATTGTTCAATTGTTTTTTTTTTAATTAAATCTATCTAAGTCTTGAATATCAAGTTGGCACTTGACATGACTTGTAATAGTCATGCTACAGTAGGATTGTAAAAGTACCAAAAATAATGTAATTCTCAGCAGTAGCTGAGGCCAGGAAGTAAAGGAAAGCAGTTATTCTGCATTTATCCTTTTTGGTAGTCTTACACATGGGACAAGAAGTGATATTATGGTATCCCAGCATGGCTACCATCTCACTGTACAATTGTTACAGGTTTAAAACAAATATGTAACCGACTAACTTTTGAGACTTTGACTTGTAATAGATCACCTTAACTTCAGTAACAAACCATTCATATCAGGAGTTTCTAATGAGTGCTCACAGAATTGTCAAGCTATTGTACTTCTGTAGTCTTTCTTGAATGGTAAAGAACTAGGTTTATTCCTTATTGTTTGCTTTCATCTAGCAGTGAAAGAACTATGGATCTGGTTTTGGAAATGTGCAATACTAATTCCATTCACTGGTGTGGAGTTTCAGGAAGACAGCTTGGAAAGCTACACCCCAGTTCATCCCTTCATCTTGCACTTACACTATTGTCTTCAGTACAGGGACTACAGGTAAGAGACATCAGTTTAACAACGTAACTGTGAGATATAATATGTATGTAGTGGCTATTTTATGATCACAGTAGTGCAAAACTTATTATCTACTTACTAAAATTTGTACACATCTTTTTCCCATTAGAGTGTCTCTGGCTTAAGACTAATGGACACGTTTTTGAAGAGAACATACGAGTATGATGATATTGCACAAGTCTGTGTAATTTCTTCAAAAGTAAAAGAACATTGAAGAAAAATCCTTTTAACATTTCCCCTGGGGTTTCTTGGACCAACTTCCTAAATTTTACATCTGAATGATGCCAAATCATGTTTAAAACATCTGCAAACGGTATAAGAATGTTTATTTATTTGTGTCTTCTGTGAGCATTTTTGGAATGTTTTAAAATATGTTTTAAAGAGATAACTATACATATTTTATCTATTTGAAAATAAAATCTTTAAAGTCTGAAAATGCAGCTGCCAAGATTTCTTGCACTATTGTATTGAATATGCAGCCATCTTAAGAACGAAGTTATCTACTTCAATGCTGGCTTTAAAGGGGTGCCCATTGTGGCACTGACTGCAGAACTGCTTTAAGTTGGAGGGACTAGCCTCTAAATTGCAAGGTTTGTTGTTTTTTTATTAAAATTCAGTTCTCATTTTCACCCTTCTTCTGTCAGGGACTTGAGGATTTGGACTTGAACTCCAGTGTGCAAGCACCACCCGCTTCCCCCTGGGTACCCAGAATTGTGAGGCACCTCTCCACTACCTGCCCTTAGCAAGCAGCAGTTTTGTCTACCGCCTGCTGTGACTCAGCTCCCTGAAACCAACACCTCCTGTCACACACAAGCACTCTGCACACCTCGCCCTCTCTGTGCAGGATAGTGATAGACACATACCAATCCGAGTCCTTGGAGTGCTCCCTGCAGCATCCAGCCCCTGTCACTGGATACTCTTGGAAATTACCTGATACACAATTAGAATGAATTGTTGGGGGGAGAGGGGACAGTCCATTTTTTCATAATAGACTGTGGAAACTTTTTTTGTATTCACACAGTAAACATTTTTCCCCATGGCCTTGTGTTGGTTGATAATTTCATACTTACCCGAAGTGGCGGGTTCCTATATCCAGGTTATTTTCAAGACTAAATAAAGAAAAGTCCTTCTCTCTGGCTTTTCACATTTTCCGCCAGGGTTATCGCACAGCAATCTTGCCTAGTTTGAAACGTTTATTTTAGACTTTCCACTATTATCTTTTTTTTTTTTAAGTATAGGTAAATGGAGAGAGGTGTTTTGTTTTTTTTTAAATATATGGGATGGATCATGACTAGATTAATAAATTGAGAGCAAGTGGTAGTGGCCAAGCTAAACTTACTCTTTCAGAGCTGTTTTAATCAATATATGCTTGATTGATAGCTTCCTCCTAAAATAGCTAAGTTGCCATGTATGCATGAACAACACAGCCTACCTTCACTCTGCATGTTGTACTCCTGGGGGGAATTCTGCACCAAAAAATTAAGAATTCTGTGCACAATATTTTAAAAATCTGCAAAATTCTGCATATTTTATTTGTCAAAATAATGCAATATAATCACTCTGGTTTCAATTATTTCAGTAATTTATTTAAACTACAATACAATGGATGGAGAATGGGAGTGGGAAGCATTAGAGGAACTCCTCAAACCCCCTTGCCTAATACTAATGTAGGTAGGTTTGACCCTTTATTTTTAGTTATTAGTTAACAAATATATTCTCCCCCTGGAATAATGTTGGTTAAAAAGTCAGTAAAAGTTCACCCCAGAGCCAAGCCTTTCAAACATGACTAGTGATTCTGAGTAACTCCAATTTTGGATATCCAGATTGACAACTCAAAGGGGTCATTTATACAGGGGACAAAATATTTTATAAAATAAGGTCCTCTTTAAGGTAGGTCAACTTGGGCACCTAAAATCACATAATAACATCCATACTGGGTCAGACCAATGGCCCATCTAGCCCAGTATCCTATCTTCCAACAGTAGCCAATGCCAGGTGCTTCTGAGGGAATGATCAGAACAGGTAATCATCAAATGATCCATCCCCTGTCATCCATTCCCAGTTTCTGGTAAACAGAGGCTAGGTACACCATCTCTGCCCATCCTGGCTCATAGCCATTGATGGACCGATCCTGCATGAATTTACGTAGTTCTTTTTTGAAACCTGTTAGTTTTGGCCTGCACAAGATCCTCTGGCAGAGTTCACAGGTTGACTGTGCATTGTGTGGAAAAAATACTTCCTTTTGTTTTAAACCTGCTGCCTATTAATTTCATTTGATGACCTGTAGCTCTTATATTATGAGTAAATAATGCTTCCTTATTTACTCTCTCCATACAAATTATGATTTTATAGACCTCTATCATATCCCCCATTAGTCATCTCTTTTCCAAGCTGAAAAGTTCCTGTCTTATTAATCTCGCCTCATATCACAAGGCATGTTGACAAATCTTGGCCCAGAAGGAGTGATGTGACTTTGTTTGCAGAGCGAGGGGCCAAAACATACCTAAACTTCACAAAAATTAATAGTTTCTAATCACTGGAAAACCATGAGAATCTCATCTCGTTACAAGATAATCAGCTAGACTAATACTGGGACTGTGCTTCCATCTTAGCCTCACTGTAATTATGTTCTCTAAATAAATTACAGAGAGCAAGCCTGGGCCTTCAATTCACTCATCTTTCCCCCTCCCCCAATAAATAACCAACATGCATCTATCAGTTGAGCAAAAGCTAAAGAATAGCAGCTACAGCAATAATCTTATGTTCCTTCTAAATTTCAGCTATTTAATAAAGGGCAACATGCCCTCATGTAATCCACAGAGTTCAATAAGAGTAATAAGAGAAACCAAAACTACTACCCCCCCCCCCAAAATAGAACCTAAGTACCTTCAAATTGATCTGATACACATTTAAGGAGATGTAACCATATGGTAATGTAATTTGAGGTAGGAGATACAGAAGTGATGGGGCTTGTCTACACAGCGAGTTACTGTATGGCAAACCATGGTGTGACTCTGCATTCCAGGACTTTCAGTGCACTAGAGCAGTGTCCACAGGGCAAGTCATAATGCGGTAAGTGGAGGTGTTATAGATTCACATGCCTGACTTGCCACATAGACAAGCTCTTAGACAAGTCAAATTGTGAAAGTGTTGTAACAATTACGGAGTGCTCTCCAACTGTGAGAAGTTCTCTTAAGTTGCAGCCACTATTCTTCTTTGCCTTCAGCAGGAATGTGCAATTATCAGGCCAAAATCATAGGAGAGTTGAAACAGTTTTATAAGAGAAGCTAGCTGAACTCTTGACAATGGAGAGGCTACCCTCTCCCTTGATGGAAAAACCCAAAATTGCATTTCAGCAAAAGAAAATGCTTAAGTTTGGTGCTGTGTGCTGAAGTACAACTTTAGTTGTATTTTTCAAGAGGGACATCAAATAGATGAAAAAAAACATTTCCACACAAGCCTGCTTTTTTGACATTCATATCTTTTAAGAGTGTGAATCAAGTAAACTCTTCATTTTGCAAGATTTTTTCCCCCTTTCCACTGCTTACCACATGAATTTGCTGCTGCACCAGTAATGACAGAAAACCAAACAAATTTTAAATGCATAATTATTTATTTAGTTCACTGAAACTGCAGTTGGTCTAAAATGAAAGCAATATTTGTTTAGATCATGGTTTTCCACTTATCAGTATGAATTTTTTTCAAAGTACCCAAGCTCTCTCTTCAACTACTGATTAAAACAAGTCATGACATTGTGAACAATGTAGCCTGCAGAGTGGCAAAATACATTTTAGCATGAATGAAAACTCTTCCTGGACTTAAATGGAAAGAGTAGTTAATGACAGCTACTGTCCATTAGGGAATTTCAGTGTTCTATTTTTATTAAGCTATAAAGTCCCATCTGTTCATATGCAAAATATAATAGACAGTTGTAAGTTTTATATTGTGACAAGTGTGGCATGTTCCCGCATTAGGTAATGCCATCAAAACTCTGAAAAGAAGCATTCTTGTTACAGATGCTGGAATAAGACTCACATTCTTAACAGTGTGGTATGTAAAATGGAAGTTACAACTTCTAATAAGCATGGTTCCAAGAGTACGGTTCATAGCATTAGTGATGACTACTCCAGAGCAGTTTGACAGGGCTGGCTCTACCAGAACACAGACAGCTGCAGAATACTCAGTAGCTACATGTACATATAACTACAAGCAGAAAGAGTGGCTGTTTTGAGCCCTGACAGCCAACCTTTGTTTATATCATTGTTATATAGAAGAGTATAGTTTAGGATTATTATACTTAACCATCATTAAAGACACTCAGCTTCACAAGACTTTTTAGTAGGAGAGGGTAAGAGAAAAATAAAATATTAAATGAAGATTGTCAGAAGACAAGGGTAAATATACTGGGGCACATCCTTAGCTTCTGTAAAGCCCCACTGTTACTTTTTGTTTGTTTTTTTGTTTCCTTTATTAAATTTAGTGCAAAAAAACCTGGAATTGACACTGGTGTTGCTAAAAAGCTGGAATGGTGAAATATAGTGGAAAATACACTGTGTAAATGGTCTGTTTAACAAGTGCATTATGGAAAAAATCTGCCAAATTATTTTTGCATATGTAGATTCCTAATGAACTATTGTTTGGGGCTTCATCAGTTTTCAGTGTTTTTATAAAAAGCAATTTTTTTTATTAAAAATAATCTGCCTAAAGGCAGATATTAGTTACCTGAACTACAACTGAAAAAAAGCTAAAGTACCTACATAAGTCAGCCAGTGTAAGCACTTCTTTCCATGTGGTCAGCCAATAAAACAGAGTAGCACTCATTCAATTTAGAGCTTAGGGATGTTTGCCTAATGTCTCCAATACACCCCCAAAGTACATTAATGAGCATGTAGTGCAATTATAAATAGCATTCTTTTCAGAAAAAATAAAGCTAATATTCTAATGCCATGTCAGAGTTATTTAATGAATAAAATATAAAGTGTCTTATGCAATGAATGTTAGTCTGGTTTTCTTGTCCGTGTTTGTTTTTAAGACAACTTTTCTCCTCATCTCACCATGGACACAGCTACAAATTTCCCCCCTGTGCAATATATACAGCCTGACAAAATTGGGAATTTTTACCCTCCCATCACCAAACTCAAAGGAGCTCCTGCCTTAGTTTCAAATTCTGCTCTCGCTTACATTCCATGCAATGTCTTCTCACGAGCGCTTAGCGAAGACACTACTTCCCCTGTCAGCACAGGCACTCCACCTTCCTGAGAAGAGGTAGCTTTGTTGATCTAGTGCTGTCTACCCCAGGGGTTAGGTGGGTATAACTGCATTGCTCAGGCGTGTGGATTTTCCACACCCCTAAGTGATGTAGTTATATTGATAAAATTTAGTAGTATAGACCAGTGTTTCTCAACCTCTTTGATACCAGGGACCGGCTTGCAGCCTTCCCAAACTGTGGCAGGGAGATCTCAGGGACTGGCGCAGGTTCATGGACCAGTCGTTGAGAAACACTGAAATAGACCAAGCCTAAGTGTATCCAGCAGCAGTAGATAGCATGAATAGCAAACTGAAGAGAAACAGGTTACAAAAATATTTAAAGAAAAAATACAGAAAAGCAAGGGGGTCTGAAAGTGTCTGGTTAGGAGGGCTGGGAAGAGTAACAGACTGAAAGAACTATTTCATGGCCTGTACACCATTAATCACTTATTTAAAATATACAAGTTATGATATAATTAAACTTCAAAAATCCTTAACTGTGTTTTTTGCCTAAGCCAGTGATTTACCGCACAATGGTACATATTGATTTCTTTGTTCTAATTACCTAAGTTACCTTCAGTGCTAATGACTTGTGCAGGTGTGTGACCAGTTTAACTAATCACAGTTAAGGATTTTTAAACTTAGGTTGTATACTGTATACACACAAGAATGAAGCACAACTTTCCATGCCTATGCTATTAGTGCCATAATGGAGACCTCCAGGGCTACTAAGATGATTTGAGGACATATATAGCAGTAGAAATTCCTTTCCTTCTCCCTTGGCCTGGTCTCTTCCTCTGATTTCTGCACATCTTCTTCCTAGCTCAGTTTTATCATCCTCTCTGTACGTGCAACTCTTAATCATCCCTAGTCTCTACCACTCACCTTCTTCCCACCAGGTAAAGCTGAAATGCATATGATGCTGCTAGCAAAAGCCTCTCAACAAACACTAGGGACACTCAGTGCTACGCAGTTACAGGATTGACGCTCTGGCACATGTTTTAAATCCACATTGCACTCCATCACCCACATAGGCTCATCACAAGGAGCAAAGTGGTGGTCAGATCTATTGTTTCATAGCAGATCTGGTAAGAAGCAGAGCCATGCAAACCTTCACTACTGAACAACAGGCCTTTTACAATGTAATTTTTAAAACTAAATTTCTACGCAGGCATACCACCACCACCACCACCCATTAAAGCATTAGACTCACTTCCCCCCTGAGAAGCCCTGTAGATCACTCCAATGCACAGTCTTGGTGCATAGCAAGTAGCCTCTCTTTAAAAGAGATCCTGTTCATTAATTTGAAAAGCCTAAAGATGATAACTTTTATATATGGGAAGTTTAATAAGTCAATGTATTCAATATATACTAAATTTATAAAGGATTCACTCTATATACACACACTATATGTTCAAACTTGTGTGCAACAGATCTGTTTAACAGATTTATTCTTAACGAACAGACACAAAGGATTTTCTGTCTCATGGCCAAGCAGAATAGTTACAATGATGCATTTGCTACTAGCTATTATATGCGCTTTGGGATTATATACCATTCACATTTCTAGTTCTACAACCACATGCCTCCTTTAAATCAGGAATGCTCTTCAGTGCTGCCACTGAAAGATCTGCTCCGGACATGATTTCTCAGTTGTTCTATGAGCTCTGGATTCTGCTGCTGTATCTGTTGTGCAAACTGTTGTCCCCTGTGTTGAACAGTTTTTGTAAATCAACAAGTGAAAAATAACTGGCATGCAGCACTGATAAGAAAACAGGAAGTTTTATGATCGCTGAAGCTATGTTATGTAAGCAAGCATGACTGGGATATGTATTAAAATGATAATCATGGTGTTATAGCTTTTACTACAGTATTTGAATTCTGTTCTGATGACAGATTGACATGTGTCCATGTTGATTCTTTAGACCCATCAGCTGCCTTTGATGAGAACTATTGTTCACTCACCTGCAGACACTAACATTAGTAAACAAAGCTGCTCTTGAGTGACTCTGCTCCCTTCCTTCTAAGAGATGCCAGCAGGCAATTTGGGTCAATTGTTCTTCTAGCCGAAAGATAATTTGATGTGGGTTTCAGAGATGCATTCTGATACCCATTTTGTGCATGTGTAGATGAGGCCATTGGGAGAACGTGAGGTTACACGGGCTCCATTATGCTGATAACACTCAGCTCTACAAGTGGACTTCACTTCACCCAAAGAGTCTCCGATCTGCATTTATGTGGTGACTAGCCAGGATTGTGGCTTGTATTGAGCTAACTGGCTGAAATTAACCGCCAATGAGACAGCTGAAATACTTGATCACTAGGAAAAACAACTGGAAGAAGTCTCTTACTCCAGGAATAAGCTCTTGAGAGAATTTTGTCCAGGTTGCAGTAGCTACCAATACTGCTTTAATTTGATGTGCAGTGGGCAGGAAGGCTGCCATTTTGGGGATGGGGAGGGAATGGGTCCTTGCCAGAGTGATCCACACTTTTGTTGCCAATAATGTGAACTATTAAAATGGACTCTGTGGGGCTACACCTAAAGACTATTTGGAAATGTCTGCAAGTGTACAATCCAACTGTATGCTTAACATACAAGTACATTACATGTGTGCTGTGTTGTGCACCGGCTTCCATTTGGTTTGTGTCTTATCAAACTAACTGGTTTAGGTCTTGGCTACTGTAGAAACCACCTCCCTCCTCATGTGATATTGCAACCAAGTTGCTTGAAGTAGCAGCCCCTCCCAGTTTAAATGGGAGGAAGCTGCAGGATATTTTCAGCCTTGCATCCTCCTTGCAGCCCTAGGTCTGACAGAGACTGAGTTTGCTGAATTTCAGATCACTCCACAAGACCTATTTATTCTCACAGCCTTTCCTCAAGTGGGTAGGCTGAATATAGCTTGAGGGAACAGGACTTTAGCTGCAGGGAACTGAGAAGTTTTTGGAGGATGCTGGTCCAATGCAATTTGAAAGAAAAATGTACAAGCACCTAAAAATTTAAACAGGCACTTTTAATGACCCAAGTCTAAAAAGCAAATAATGCATGATACCAGAAAGTGAAATTGAGCTGTCAATTTGCTTGTTCAAACTGAATGAATGAAGTGTACAAAGTAAATAAACATAAAATAGTGAAGAGTGAGATGTAAAGTTTAATCATCTAAGATTATCAGGAATACAAAGGCTAAAAATCAGCTTGACACTGTCTCTTTTAAACAGCAGCTGAGTGCTGCTTCTACAAATGTTAGGTAGTTAAAATAATATGTAAATCTTCACAACACTTACGCATGTATGAGGCTTGACAGATCACTTAGGCCACCAACACCTGCAGCAGGGCCGCCAATGGCATTGGACATCATCCCCGACATTCTAGAACAGTTAACACAGCATTGGTATTGTGGTGTTATCTTAAGTCAGTGCCTCTCAAACTTTTTTTTACTGGTGACCCCTTTCACATAGCAAGCCTCTGAGTGCAACCCCCCTTATAAATTAAGAACACTTTTTTAATATATTTAACACCATTATAAATGCTGGAGGCAAAGTGGAGTTTGGGGTGGAGGTTGACAGCTTGCGATCCCCCATGTAATAACCTCGTGACTCCTTGAGGGGTCCCAACCCCCAGTTTGAGAACCCCTGTCTTAAGTGACAAACTGCAGTTCTTTGCTGGGTTACTAGGAAGAGTACTGGATAGATTCATAGATATTAAGGTCAGAAGGGACTATTATGATCATCTAGTCTGACCTCTTGCACAATGCAGGCCACAGAATCTCACCCACCCACTCCTGCGATAAACCTCTCACCTATGAGCTACTGAAGTCCTCAAATCATGGTTTAAAGACTTCAAAGTGCAGAGAGTCCTCCAGCAAGTGACCTGTGCCCCATGCTACAGAGGAAGGCGAAAAACTCCCAGGGCCTCTTCCAATCTGCCCTGGAGAAAAATTCCTTCCCAACCCCAAATATGGCGATCAGCTGAACCTTGAGCATATGGGCAAGATTCACCAGCCAGACACGCAGGAAAGAATTCTCTGTAGTAACTCAGATCCCACCCCATCTAACATCCCATCACAGGCCATTGGGCCTATTTACCATGAATATTTAAAGATCAATTAATTGCCAAAATCATGTTATCTAGTTACTAGTTATTAAGTGAGCTGTAGGGGAAACTAAACTGTGGTAGATCCAGTTACAAAGAGTATAGCTGTAAAGTCAATAATAGGAAGAACACAATACAAATTTTAGTAATTCATTGCCATTTGCTTTTGTTTTGTTAACCCACTCAGACACCACTGGCATCTCTTTTCACTGATATTCCATATTAATACTTACAGTTGTTGAACTTGAGGATTCTGCATTAAACTTGCTGCCTAGAATAAGTACGATGTATTGCAAGTCATAATGCAGTCATATATTTAGTTATCATTGTGGTAGTCATGAGAAGCACAATATATATCGTATTACAATACACAAACCAAGTTAATGACTCGAGACATATGATTCTCAACAAAATGACTCATTACAGCAATGTATTTCAAGGACATGAAGATAATATAATTCATTATACTCTACACCATGAATATCAGTTACAATATACTATTACTGTTCAGGGTAATCAACCATGAAAAAGAGGAAGTCCTTGTATCTCTAGAGCTACCCGAACCCAATGCCCTGGGAATTAGATGTTAAAATGTGTCAGATATTTGGGCAATCATCTTAATGGTTTAAAAAAACAGCTTTGAATTATATACTGCTTAATATTAAGCTTCCATCACTCCCAACTGGAGTCTTATCTAACGTTTTCCTCTAGATAATGATATATGCAAGGATAACAAATTAAAAGCTTTCTAAGTGATAAAGCCTACCCTCAGGAATCTGAGAAGGCTCATGGATTCTAGGCTGTGAGAAGGGAACAGTTAGTCTTGGGGCCACTGGGGATGGTTGTTATTATATTGGGTAAAAATATCTAAGCAGTCGCAGGGGTAGTCTTCTGTGTATGGAATTGTTTAAATGTTTGTATTGTATTTCTGTAGAAGTTCCCAACGCAACTGAAATCTGAAATAAATACATAAAAAGACCCAATAAGCACATCTGCTGTATATAAAATGTTCAGCACATTCACTTTCTCATTGATCTTATCTATTCAACTAAATAAAAATACTTTACTCTTTTCTTCTTAAAACAGGTTTATTAACTAATTTATCCTCACAACACCTCTCCAAGGTAAATTAGTCGTATCTTCTCCATTTTACAGTTGGGGAATGACATACAGAAAACCAAATTCATTGCAAATCCTTGATGTCAATGAAGTCTCATTCGCTTTTATCAGCAGTGAATTTGGTCCAGGAGATTAAAGGCCTGAAACTTGAGCCACAAGTAACTTGTTCAAGGCTAGACAGTGGTAAAAATCAGAAAGAGAACTCAGGAGTTCTTGGCTCCCAGTTCTGGGTTCAATCTACTTGACTGATTAGGCAACCTCTGGAAACAATACAAAAAATCCATTTCATATAGTTAGCTACAGACTGAAGAGAAGATTTTAAACTCAAAACAGATGGGGATTGTCTGGACAATGCATTTGCCCAATTAAGTTACACATGGAGTTCCTGTGCAGCTTAATAAACTAAGCTGTGTAGAAAATTCACTCTACTCCTTCTTCACAGACCATTTCTACCCTACAAACTTTCAATAGGTAACCAGACCTATTGGCCTCTCTTTTAGGTTAGGAGCTATTACATTCTGTGGGGCTACATACTCCAAATTTTACTGTGTACCCGTTAGCACACAGATGTTAAGTTTGACGTGTTGTGGTCTGCTTTGGACAAGAAAGGTTGCCAGTAATGCTGCGATCCACCAGCTGGAATTCTTTAAGAACTCGGAGGAATACAACAGGATTCTTGCACAACTCAGAGATATATGAAATTTAGTCTCCTGATCTACGCTCCCAAATTAATTCAAATCAGTTTGGATAACAGCACTGTGTGGAGTGAAGGTTTATTGAAGGACCATAAACAAAAGGTAATGAAAAACTACAAAGTACAGAGTTGTGTCAAGATGTCACTTTTCAGTGTTCTGTCTGGTCTTGGCTGGTGTTCAATGAAAGCACATTAACAGCACATTAATTAAATTACCAATTGATAATATGTTGAGAGGGAGGTGTCTAGAACAAAAGTGAGTATACAGAAAAAATATGAAAGGATCTCGGCTCAGATCCACTTAGGTGCATAAGTCCCAGTTTTAGGCAACACTGCTATTCACAAAACCTCCACTTGGCTGTTGCCTAATGCTACAGGTAGCTACAGTCACTCAGTGCCTAAGTTTCCACTGTGAAAGTTCCCTAGGCACCTTAGTTTCTATGTTTGGGCATGTGCAGGCCTGTCCCACGCCTAAACCCCAGCAGGATCTACTAACCAGGGGTGTTTGCTCACCGATCTTCCCTGCCGGGCCCAATCTGGTAAGCGTCCTTAAAGTATGCCCACTGGAACAGGCCTCATTCAAAATGGAGGAGAAGGAGGTGGTGCCGCCTTAACCAGTGGGCTATGGGATATTCTGGTGTGGAAATCTTTCAGTCTCTCTTGTTGAAGCTTTCCAACTTTGGATAAATAACTAGAGTCACTGGAGCAAGGGGACTGGCCCCTAGGTCTCCCAAGGTAGGTATCCTTGCCACCAGGCTATAGAGCCATTCTCACACTTTCTCTGCATAGGTGCTGGAACAATTTTTATAATGGGGGTGCTGAAAGCCATTAAACAAAACTGTAAATCCTGTATATGATGGAAACCACTTTAAACCAGTGGTGCTGGCACACCCGCAGCACCCCTAGTTCCAGCACCTATGTCTCTCTCTGGCCCTCTGACTATTTATCCAGACTGAGAACAACCCACATCAAAATATCCCATAATCCAGTGGTTAAAGCACTTTCCTGAGAGGTGGAGGACCACTATTCAAATCCCCTCTCCCAATCAGGCAGAAGGAGGAATTTAACCTAGATCTCCAACATCCCCGGTGAGTACTTCAACCACTGGGCTAAAAGTTATAAGTTGGGTACTACGACCATCCCCATTTTGTGTGGAAAGAGGCATACACCTAACTCATTCTCACAAGAAATGGCTCAGGAACTGTTAGAGGGTAGCTGGCCCTGAATAGGAGTCAGGAGCTGAGTCTATCTCTGACAAGCTCCACAAGGGGAAATGAGGTAACTCAGGTGAACCTGGGGCTAATTAACTCACTGAGTAATTGGTAGGCAGTTAATTAGGCAGTGAAGCACCATGCATGATGAAAGGAAGCTACTCCCAGTAGACTCTACTAAAGAACAGAGGCTCTTGGGGAGAAAAGTGGAATCAAGAACAAGGAAGCTTCCAATGTGAGAGCCATTAAGGGAGCTCACTAGGAAAGGAAACCAAGTACCTGTAAGAATGCTCCTAGGTGGGAGATGCTCTGAAAGGAAGGAATACCAAGTCTCAGCAGAACCTGGTCCTCATGGAAGGATTTCATCATGTAGCAAAAGCCCCCGATTAGAAGATTGTATGTTGTTCTGAGAAAGGGTCTCAGATTTGGGGATCTTGACCCAAGAGTAGAGATCCTTCCTCACGAGATGACAAGAGTCCCTGACTCAAGAAGAGGTTTCTGGGTCAAGAGGCCTCACTGGTAAGGGACATGAACATAAGTGGGGTTGATGGACTAAGATTAATTCAACCCCCTCCCCCTCCAGCTGCAGACTCTGGAGTGGAGGCCTGCATATCATTCCACCTTTGTGTTATATAAACTACAGCCTTGAAGGGGCACTGTTCAATATACATAAGCTTTGTTGGACTGATTGAGACCCCAATGGGGCAAATTCAGACAGGTGTAATTGCACTGCTGCGCTAGGCTGCCCAGGAGTGTGCCATGATGAGGGCCCCTCCCCGCTGAGATCCCTAAATTGCCTGATTCCAGGAAAGGGGTTCTCTGCTGTTTGATTGCAAGGAGGTGCTTAACTTCACTTGCAATCTGGACTTATGCACCTATCTCCATGGGACGGGCTTAGAACATACCCCTCTCATCAGCATCTGTCATTAGCTAGCTTAGGTGGCTCTCCACCTAGCTTGCTGACTTTTGTGGGTGGCAGTTTAAGGCAGTCTCTCCCCATTCTTTGTATAGGGCTTTATGGATCCCATTATTGTTCACTGATTTTTCTAGGCACTTAAGTGTTAGGGATTGCAATACCTAAATCCCTTTGTGGATCTGGGCCCTAATGTTTAGAAGTATGGGTAGGAAATAACCAAATGAGATGGGGAAAATGCAAACTGTTGGACAGTACTAATTGGAAACACAGATACTGAAAACAAATAAGGAACCTGAAAAGCACTAATAGAAAGACATTAGAAAATTAGATACAAGTTAGTAATGTGATATGGCAGCAAAATAGAACAAATGTAATTCTGAGCACTGCCCCACCCACACGTACATACAGGTATCATGTAACGAGAAAGGGAGTAACAGTCTCTCACTGTAACTCTCTGCAACTGCATCTGGAATTCTGCATTCAATTCTGGAAATGAGTAGAAAAAAAGACAAACTGGACAGTTTTGAGAAAAGCAACAAAAATTATTAATCTAAAGGGAAAGGTTAAAAAAAGTGCTAAATGTGACTGGTATAGCTGAGCAATGCCTAAACCACAAGTATGCAAATGTAAACACCAAGGAGGAATAGGAAAACTTCCTGACAACCAGAGGCAGATTATGGTTTTGTGGGGCCCTAGGCGAGAGGACTGGAATTTGTACATTGCAAGGCCTTGAAGACGTCCTTTCCACAGAGATTCACCAGTCTCTAGTTCTACACAAGCAGCTTCTTGCACTCATGCAGTTGTTTCATTACAGCTGACTTGCACTCTGTATTTTCAAACAAATCCAAGAAGCTTCTGGGAACCCAACTCATCTCACTTTATCATTGGTCAAAATGGAGCAACTTTCACCAGGGTATTTTGAAAAACCTCCAGTGTGAAGAGCACTCCCAAGGCAATTAAAGCTCAGTAGTTTAGCCCTCAGAGTATCATGCACTCAGTCATGATTTTCCTTGGGTTGAGGTTGACTCAGAGGGCTTGTCTACATGGGGAAACTGACAGGCAGAACTATAGCTAAGCCTGTGTAACTTCCTGTGTGCGCACTCCATTCTGGAAGAGAAGTGACTTTATTCTGATATAATTGTCTACTTCTGGTGCATCCCCATACCAGCAAGCCCTAAAATGGCATTAATGGGTGATTGGCTTTGCTTTTTGTTCTTGCAGCTCAGCAGTGAACTAGGCCCAGCAGCTGGCTGTCAGTGCCTGGGTGAATGTTAGCATGGAAGGAGAATTTTAGGAACGACTGAGGATGAGGTTTTCCCTTCATCTCTTATGAGTGAATAGACTCATGTAGTTTTTCCAAAGTTGCATGGGGAATGCGGAATGTCCTGCAGATTTGGGATTTACCTTTCTGGAAAACTCCAGTGTTTCATAAATAAATAAATAAATATAATGGAATATAATTTATATAACTGATAATTTGTTTAGCTGCCTAAAGTATTTTCTACTGGGTATTAGATACTACCGTATTAGATATTAGGGTGAAGGTTCATAAATAGTGATTAAAAAACAAAAAAAGGAGATTAAAAATCTTTACTACATAAAAATGTACTCTCCCACCAAACCAGCTCTGCCCCCCTCTTTCACCCCCCGGTGCTCCTGCCGGGGAGCGGGTCTGGAGGCTTGCCCCACTCTGCCCAGCGCTCCTATCGGGGAGCGGGCTTGGGGTGCGGGGGCTTGCCCCGGTCCTCAGCAAGAGCGCCGGGCAGGGGGGCAGAGCGGGTCAGCATGCCCATCTTTCTGCGGCCCCCCAATTGTCTGGAGCCCCTGGGCATGGGCCTCGTTGACCCAGTGGCTAATTCCCCACTGCTGACAGCAAAATCTGTTCTGCTTTGGAATAGCCTCACCCTGGAAACAGTGAAAACCCCATTGCTTGACACAAGACTGGACAAAGCATTTAAAATGTTATGTAGGGAGCAATCTTGAATGATAGGGTGTGACAATTTGGGTATCTGTCTGTACAATTTATGCGTTCCGGTTGATACAAATGAAGTGTGACTGTTGAAAAACTACTGTATCATGAATGTGTGTTCACAATATCCTACCAGCCTGAAAGCTCCCCACATTGGAGACAATGGGAGAATACTTACCTTTTAATTGGTCCATATAGATATGCTAAATGTATTTGCTCAGCAGAGAGATGGACAGGAAGCTAAGGCAGGGGCTAAATTGTCCAAAGGTAAAGGAGGCAAGCTGATTTAGGAAAAGCAGGCTCCATGTTTCAGGAGAAGCCGTGCATGGGAGCAGACAGTATCTGAATAGCCCCCAACCCCAGACCAAAGAATGCTCTGGAGTGATGAGGAAACTGAGGCAGGGAAACACATGTAGGGTTTCTTTTGTATGATCATTATTCTCTTGTGTTTTATATGATTAAATAAAAGATCAATTGTGTTAGACCCTGGGCAAAGTGTCTGTGTGTTACATGCTTCACATACCGCAGGAAAGAGTTAAATGATAAAAGAGAAGGCACACACCTTGGGGGCAGAATTCTGAAAGAGGATGTGTTTAAGGTTATGTCTACACTACAAAATTAAGTCATCCTAATTTACAAAGGCAAACAGCCTCTGCATTAATTACATTGCTTGTGGGTGTCTACACTTTGCTACTTGTGTCGGCAGTGTGCATCCTCACCAGCAGCTCTTGTACTTATGTATTGTCAGTGTGGGATGGTTCCTGAAAGCCAGTTAACAGTCAATGTAAGCAACGCCGTATCGACACTGACACTGCGTCAACCTAACTACATCAACCTTGACTCAACCACTTGCGGAGGTAGAGTCAAGTCAGCATAGCTGGGCAGTTACATGGGGGGCCAGTGAAATTTAAGTGTAGACACTTCCATAGTTAGATCGGTGTAAGCTGCCTTGTGTCGACCTAATTCTAATGTAGACCAGACCTAAGTACAGTGGAGTCTGAAGGGTCAGCAATGAGCATAGGAGCTAGGCAGCTGGATAGCAGGTTCCAGCTCTCAGGAGAAGGTGCTAGACAGTAGGGATGTAAAATGTTAACCGGTAAGTATTAATCTTACCGGTTAACCCACCTTAACTGTTAACCCCCAGGCCAGCCGGCACCAGCATCCCAGTGCCAGCTGGAGCAGCCTCAGCCGGTTAACCATTTAAACAGTTAACTTTTAAAATGGTATTTACATCCCTACTAGACAGCATGTCAGCACCCTGAGTGTGTACCTAGGGACCCCAAGATCAGGCCAACGGCTGGACTCTGCTCAAGCTCTGAGAGGCTTAAAACACCTGGGGACCCAGAAGCTGGGTCCTTAATCTAGTGGGCAACTGGCAAGGGGATCCTGACCAGGTCTGTGACATAAATTGATGGACTAAATGACGTAATAGGTCTCTTTCCATATGTCTATGGTTCTGCAGGGAAAAGATGGCCTGTAAGGATTTGAAGAGGGAGCACTGCAGCACAGAGTTATAAGGAGGCCTAATTAAAATGGACATTGCATAAAGTGAACCCAAAGTGCTTTGCTTGACTAGTCCATTTTAGTCAACCTCCACTTTACTATAGTGGTGCCTGTGTTATACTTAACATACAAATGCTGGTAGGCACATACATAAGTATGGAAAGACCAAATATACCAGAGTGGCAAACCTTGTATGATTTAAGTGTAGGTTTAGGCACATGTTGAGAATACACACACTCTTTAAACCTACCTTTTGATCAATTTAATACATAAGGTCACTTTATCCCTTAGGGAATTTTTAAACCTGAACGCAGTGGCCAGGTCTTCACCAGGAATAAAGGCAATGGAGTCTCTCAAGGTACGTCCACACTACAATAAAAGACCCATGGCACAGCGGCAGCTGGCCTTGGTCAGCTGACTCAGGCTCACAGGATACAGCAGGGGCGCAGAGCGATTGGGGGCAGGGGGTATTGAGTCTATGTTCAACACCCACGGCTGGATCCTGGGGCCTCACAGGCTGGAGCCTGCCACCATGCAGCCAAAGCCTGTGGCAGTGGGGGGGCCAGGGGTGATGGGGAGCAGATGGTGAGCCTAAGGCTGGTGTCCTCCACTGTGTGACTGGGGGCCAGGGCTGGAAGCCCCACGGCCGGGGCCCGAAGCCCTGCAACCAGAGAAGGTGGTGGGGACCAAGGGTGATGGGGGAAAGTGGGTGGTGAGCCCAGGGCTAAAGCCCCACAGCTGGAGCCTGCCGCCCACCATCCCAGGGCTGAAGCCGGAAGCCAGAGCCCCACTGTCCCTGAGAAGGTGGGGGAACTCACACCCAGCTGCCTGCCCCTCTGCTGATTGTGGCAGTTAGCAGCCCTGGGCAATTCCACAACCTCCCTGGGCAATTTGTTCCAGCACTTAACCACCCTGACAGGAGGTTTTTCCTAATGTCCATCCTAAATTGCCCTTGCTGAAATTTAAGCCCATTGCTTCTTGTCCTATCCTCAGAGGTTAAAAACAACAATTTTTCTCCCTCTCCTTGTAACAACTTTTTATGTACTTGAAAACTGTTATGTCCCCCTTCAGACCTCTCTTCTCCAAACTAAACAAACCCAATTTTTTCAATCTTCCCTCATAGGTCATGTTTTCTAGACCTTTGATCATTTTTGTTGCTCTTCTCCGGACTGTCTCCAATTTATCCACATCTTTCCTGAAATGTGGCACCCAGAATAGGACACAATACTCCAGTTGAGGCCTAATCACTGCACAACAGAGCAAAATAATTACTTCTCGTGTCTCGCTTACAACACTCCTGCTAATACATCCGAGCATGATGTTTGCTTTTGTGTGTGTGTGTGCGCATGCGCGCACAAGTATTACACTGTTGACTCAATTAGCTTGTGATACACTATGACCCCCAGATGCCTTTCATGCAGTACTCCTTCCTAGGCAGGCATTTTCTATTTTGTGCACCTGATTGTTCCTTCCTCAGTGGACTACTTTGTATTTGTCCTTATTGAATTTCATCCTATTTACTTCAGACCACTTCTCCAGATCATTTTGAATTTTAATCTTATCCTCCATAGCACTTGCAACTCCTCCTAGATAGGTCTCATCTGCAAACTTTATATGTGTGTTCTCCATACCATTATCTAAATCATTGATGAAGATACTGAACAAAACCGGACCCAGAACTTATCCTTGCGGGACCCCACTCGATATGCCCTTCCAGCTTGATTGTGTACCACTGAGAACTACTCTCTGGGAACAGTTTTCCAACCAGTTATGCACCCATCTTATAGTAGCTCCATCTAGGACAGTATCAAAAGCCTTACTAAAGTCAAGATATATCACATCTACCACTTCCCCCGCATCCGCAAGGCTTGTTACCCTGTCAAAGAAAGCTATTAGGTTGGTTTGACACAATTGTTCTTGACAAATCCATGCTGACTGTTACTTTTCACCTTATTATCTTCTAAGTGTTTGCAAACTAACTGCTTAATTATTTGCTCCATTATCTTTCCAGGTACTGAAGTTAACCTGATTGGACTAATTCCCCAGGTTGTCCTTATTTCCCTTTTTATAGACTGGCACTATATCTGCCCTTTTCCAGTCCTGTAGAATATCACCTGTCTTCCCTGACTTTTGAAAGATAAATCGCTAATGGCTCAGATATCCCCTCAGTCAGCTCCTTGAGTATTCTACGATGTATTTCATCAGGCCTTGGTGATTTGAAGACCTCTAACTTAAGTAATTTTTAACTTGTTCTTTCCCTATTTTAGCTTCTGATCCTACCTCATTTTCACTGGCATTCATTAAGTTAGTTGTCCAATTGCGACTCAACTTCTTGGTGAAAACTGAAACAAAAAAGTTATTTGGCACTTCTCCCATTTCCATATTTTCTATTATTGTTTCCTCCCCACCCCATTGAGTAATGGACCTACCCTGTCTTTGGTCTTCCTCTAGCTTTGTAGACTGTTTTCTTGTTTCCTTTTATTTCTCTAGCTAGTTTAATCTCATTTTATGCCTTGGCCCTTCCAATTTTTTCCCTACATAATTGTATTATTTGTTTATATTCATCCTTTTCCCTCCCCACTTTTTGTAGGACCTAGGTTCCACCTTTTGTAAGACTGTCTTTTGAGTTTCAGGTTATTGAAATTCTCCTGGTTGGGCCAAGGTGGTCTCTTGCTATACTTCCTATCTTTCCTACACTATGGGATAGTTTGCTCTTATGCCCTTAATAGTGTCTCTTTGAAAAACTGCCAACTCTCTTGAACTGTTTTTCCCTTTCAACTTGTTTCCCCAGGGGATCTTACCTACCAACTCCCTGAGTTTGCTAAAGTCTGCCCTCTTTAAATCTATTATGTTTTTGAACTGTTTTCCCTCCTACCAGTCCTTAGACTCATGAACTCTCTCATTTCACGATCACTTTCACCCAAGCTGCCTTCCACTTTCAAATTCTCAATCAGTTCCTCTCTATTTGTCAAAATCAAACCTAGAACAGCCTCTCCGCAGTGGCTTTCTTCACCTTCTGAAATAAAAAATGGTCTCAAATACATTCTAAGAACTTGTTGAATAATCTGTGCCCTGCTGTGTTACTTTCCCAACAGATGTCTGGGTAGTTGAAGTCCCGCATCACCACCAAGTCCTGTGCTTTGGATGTATACACTAGTTATGATAAGCATTAAAACCATCTTCCTTTGTTGAAGCAGGAGTAATATTTAAAACATTTTACATTCTGTTTCTTAATTAAAAGCAACACAATATACTTAAAATACTCACCATACTAATGAATGCTGGGTTGTTTATCAAGCTTGCCATGTCAAAACTCAGTCCTGTTCCAGTCTGAAAACAAATAATATCTGAAGATTACTACGTCTAGGAAATTCCATTTGAGTTATTAAAAAACCTCACTGAAAAGAAAAACTAATTAAGGTAACTTACAGGACTGGAGAGGTCTCTTAGTTTCTGTTCAGCTATTTTCATATTTGACTTGTAAGAGTCATTTTCTGGATCAAGAACCAGTGCTTTTTGGTAACTGGTAATTGCTTCTTGGTATTTGTTCATAGAGGTCAGGGCCAACCTAGTGTGAAATAAAGAAAGCCAGTATGAGCACATCAAAGAAGTAATGGTACTAACAGTTTTGGATCTAATTAGCCCAGGAGTAAGTGAGAGAATCTCACAACTAACTTAGATCCTGATCATTCCAAAATACATGTAAGTTTACTACCAGAATGTAAATATTGATGCATATTGGCTGGCGCTGGCATTTACTTTTGTCAGACCACTTTCTGTAGCACAGATGATCCCCCAAGAACTCAGCCTTGCATATGTTCCACTTACAGGCAAGCCTTATGAAGAACTTTTTGCCGCCAAGGAAAATGCCAAATGCTTCTGGCTCTATTCTAGGCCATGCCTTCACAAGTTATCAATTAGTGAAATATGCAAGGGTGCTTCTTAGAGCTCGGTAACCACATCCACGCAGAGTTGCTCTCTCACGTAGGGCTCTAAATCTGATACGCAATTCAGAATAACAGTCCTGCAATCATTTTTAAATGAACAGTCCCCATGCCCACCTGTTAATCTCCTAAGAGTGGGAAGTTGGAACTCATATGGGAAATTCTCCAAGGAAAAAAACCTATTTACTTACCACAGAAATTACAGCTCCCTGAGATGCCTACCCATATGGATCTATGCTCCCTGCTCATTTTCTCCACTTCTTTGCAGTCTCTTGTAGAGGGATTCCTAAATTAGTGATATGAACTAAAAGACGTTTGGGGCAATGCAATCTCTTTGGAACCCAGAATGGGAAGGAGAGGAGAAGCAAGCTGCCCCAATGTACACTTCTTAGGCAAGTCTTCTAAGCTCATGCACTAGTGGCATGCTAGAGCGTTATCCACATAGGCAACCATCTGACAAAGCACAATTACTATAAGTAACTATTTTATATGTGTTGTCCTATATGGTCATCTTATGTTTAATACAATTTGTCCCTCTTCTGTAGTCTTGTTGGGTTTCATTGTAATACTATGACACTTCTAATATATAAGGGTTTTCCAAGTCATTGTCTGCTGCACTTCAGACCACAGACTTTGGCACGGACACATTTACAGAAGCTGGTACTATGCTGGCCATAGTTCTCCCTTCAGATTAGGGCCAAGAGCCCTTTCAAACATGGAGACATTCATAAAACTTCGGGTAGTAAAGATGCATAATCCCATTTACTCCTTCCAGACAGCTCTCACTGTGCTATATTCACATTTTTCACTAGATTTGACAATTAGTATTCACAGAAGCAGCATTCATCTATTCATTCAATTTTCAGAATTAAAATTCATGTTTTGAAATTTAAAAAGCTAAGGACCAAAGTCAGACATTACATGCACATATACAGATCTCACTGACTTCAATTAGAGCCATGTATGTGCCTCTGAGGGAAGAATTTGACACTAGATATTTGTTTTATTATTAAAATTTCTTTAAAGAGGTTTACCAGGTGAACTTCACTCTTACTGGTGAGGGGGTCTGATTCTCTATAGACATATAGACGCATGAAATGTCAGACCTGCTTTGGCATTTATGGGTCAATGTAATCACAGTGTCTTGCCTACAAGTTACTATTACAACATCAGCCAGAGAGGCTTGTAACTCAAGTGGTAAAGGCCTGTATTTCTCGTGTCAAGGGTCCTAGTTTCTAACTCCCACAGCTTAAGCGATGGATTGCCCTACCCAGTTATGACAGGACGAAGAAGTCACAAAGCAACTGCATGGGCACCCTGGGAAATATCCCCAACACAAAAGCCGCTCTGCACAGGGACTATTGGAAAAAAAGTCATAAGGATGAATTTCCCTAAGTGTGCAGATGTGAATTCATAACAGTATTTACTTAAGAGTGCTATGTTAGGGTCAGAAGAATTACTAAATAAACAGCACTTTCCACCTCAACAGATCTGCTTCCTAGGTGTATTTAGCTGAGAAAAATAAGTTTGTACTCCTATTAGCTTGGCAAAACCAACACTTTTGAGAGAGGGACTTGGATTCTATTCTGTATTAATTATCATTAACAGAATAGTTGTTGTTCCAGTTACAGAATAATTACTGGTGATTAGGAGCGAGAAAGAACACAGTTTGACTCCCTAGATTGAATTTGCAATGCTGATAAACTGAAGAAAAAAATCTGTAGTGTAAACAGAGCAAATCTGACAGGAAGTCACTAGGAGAGAGCATGTACATGGAACCTCATGCCAGCTTCAGTCATAGAAAACAACTGCACTTTTAGCACCAGATCTTCAGTCAACACAAACTGGAATTATCCCATTGATTTAAATAGAGCTACACTGATTTCCACCTTCCAAAGATCTAGCCCTGAATGCTTAAATAAATCTGGATTATCTTACCCCATTCTCCCATATGCTTTGCTGTATTTTGGATCTATTGCTATTGCTCTCTCACAGTCTTTTATTGCTTCATTGTAGTTGCTGATCTTACTTTGAGCAGCAGCCCTAAAGTAGGGGGAAAAGAAGGTATTTAAAAAAAGTCTGAGCATCCAGATTTAGGCCCCAAAGACTACACTTAACATTAAGAACACGTTTAATCCTACTGACTACTCCGTTACATTATAGAAAATTTGCTCACCTGGCTTGACTTCAGTGGGACTGTTCAAGTGCTTAAAGTTAAGCATGTGAAAGTGCCTTACTGACTTAGAGCCTTAAATTATACAGAGTCATACCTTACAAAAAACAGAATAGTGTGGAAAAGCGTTTGAGAACCAAAATACAGATACACACAAAATACATCATTAAATCAATTACAACAAGCCAAATGGTATTTTTTGGGGATATATAACGACTATTTAGGAAAACAAGTATTTTGTACAGGCACCCTTTTGCAGCAATACTACTTTTTGTTTTCACTCTTCACAGTTCAAAGGATCTACTTGGTCTCTCTCTCTCTCTCTTTACGCCTGTACCTATCAGTCTCATATCACAATGACAATCCTTCTGCTGAGGGCATCTATCCCTCAGGTGCCTGGCTCCAGGAGAATTGCTAGAGGAGCTCGAATATACTCTATACTGACTGACCATGTAGGTATTTGATCTATATTGATTTTTGCAAAGTCTCTGTAGAAATACAGTTGTGTGTGTAATGCCACTCATGCTGGTAGGTAAGTCTGGATAAAGAGACCTAATAATTTCTGAATCAGTGAATTACTACTGTACCTTTACCAGGGAAACACTCATTATTTTTACATATGATTTATGAGTTAAGGCAATAGAGTGGCCAAGCCAAAGAGTTCAGATCAGTATTCAGATTCAATCTTTCCCATGGTCTGAGAGTATTCAGAAAAAACATTCCAGCTTAAGTCTTTCCATAGTTAAAATGGTACTTTACAGAAGGAGGAATATTTAATTCTGCAAAGCATTTTGTGCTAGTTTTCCATGAAAAATTCTGTGTAAAATGATTTTTTTTTTATTTAAACCTTTTTTCCTACTATGCCCTCTGAATTATATACTTTGTCTAGGTTTGATGGAATAAATTATTTCCCTTCCTACTGAGTTGTGTTCATTGTCTTTAATTATATGGACCGCTTTACACCTGTTCAACCCCACTGTGGTCAATGCAGTTGCATGAGTGTAATCAAAGGCAGTATTTAGCCCTGCATGCACTTCAATTCTTTTTCATGTTTAGAGACAGACTCAACAAACCAAATAAGGAATCAGCCTGATTCGGCTCTCCTGTTTTCTTAAGGTAAAGCAACCCCTCTCTCCTCTGCTTCAACTTATGTCTACACCATCCTCAAAACTTCTGGAGCAAAATTCAATCCTAGTTTTAAATTACTTCAACTGGCGGTGTACCCACTTATGCCAAGGCTGAATTTGGTCTGTTTTACAGTACAAAATCATTGCAAGTTGCACATGCTTTGCATACTCACTGAATATCAAAGTAGTAGTAGTTAGTTGTGTTGCTAATTACACACATTTTGGGCTTATTCACAGGCTATTGGAGTTAATGGGAGTCTTTCAATTGGCTTCAATGGGCTTTGGATCAGGTCCTACATGACCAGTTTACATCTAGAGAGAATTTATAGCACTGCTGTCTTATCAGAGAAAAGATATGGTTCAAACTCTGCACTACTGCCTTAAATAAGTAATGCCATCTTAGTAAATGTTTGTGGATCCTCTGCCTCCTTGTGCTTGTCTCTATCTACTACATAATTCACTTGTTTAGTAACTAAGGAGTAAAATCTGTATTAGAAGTGCATTATGTAGAACTGTTACTTTTGCAATAATCCCGGCATAAAAGTATTTAGCTCCTATAACACGTTTTACAACTTCAAAGCACTTTACAAATTTTTTTTGCTCTGGAAAATTAAAGCATATTAGGCCCAATCCATTAGAATTCCATAGAAGGGCTCCCACTAGCTCAAATGGGCTTTGAATCAGACCTTTACTAATTTCTTGTATAGAAGTTGCTTCAAGCTGCCAACATCAGTCACCAAATAAAGTCTTGAAACAAAGTTAAAATCCACACTACAAATATAATGAAGACAACCATTTGAGTATAGTTGAAATGATACATTTTAAAATTTGCATAACCAAACTGATATAAATCAAATGTTGTTACTCGCTGAAAATGAGGGCTTTTCACTTCACCTTGTTTTGATCTAGTTTGGTTTTTCTTTTTACAATTATCTCTATGAAGTTTAAGGGATTTTTTGTTATTTTTTACCTGTTACAATAATACACTGCATTATTTGGATCCAGCTCTATAGCATGAGTATAACAATCCACTGCAGCAACATAATTTTCTTCCTTCATGTGATTATTACCTGAAATAAATTGTAAAAATGATGGTTTAAGATAATTAAAGGTGTAATTCTATACCTGAAAGATAAACACAGAGCAGAATCACTATACTACAGTACCTCACAAAGCAGTTGGGACTGTGTTGCCTTTTGTGATTAACTTTTCAGAAAAAGATTTTGTACTAGTCTGCTGAATATACAATACGCTTTTTTCATACACACCTGTTATCTACAAAGCAGCACAACACTTAATGTTTACTGCCCTCTCAATACTTTACATACTTACAAGGCAGTTCCCAACAAACTGGTTCCTTCCTCAACAGCAGGGAACTGGCCCAGTGGGCTGGTCAACCACAATAACTTAGCTGCAGTTTGGATTGGTCAGGATGGATATCCCAGCAGGTCTCACAACTTAATGATCTACATGTGGAGACCCTTTTTGATTTAATGCACCCAAACTTGCCTGTAACTACAACCATAATATGAAGACTCTAAAAACAAGGAAAACAAAGATGGGCAGGTAAACGAACAGTCCCGTGCAGCTACCATTAGCTCTTTCATGAAGATGCTGAGGACACATATACCACAAGTGCCATAAAATGACTCAGATGCAAAAGTACTCACCAACACCTCAGCAGATGCATCACTAGTCAACTCTTAGGAGACTAAAAATGTTATGCATCGAGGAAAGGAAAAACACCAAGCCACACCAGTACAGTAAAAGGAAAAAGGACCCTGCCTTCCTTTTCTCCCCATCCCTTGCACCATGTCTGGCAGCAGTACAGGCACAGGCCATAATCCCACTCAGGCAGGGAAAAAGCTCAGATTTAACAGGAAAAGACTAACAAAACTTTAAGTTCTGGCAAATGGGCCAAGGTAACAGAAGGACCACCACAAAGAAATTATGAACGAAGAAGAGTATCCTACAAAGTGTAGAGAGAGTACAGAGATCTGACATGCTCCAGAAGGCGCCGAGTCCTCCCTATGCAGGACACACGGCTGAATGAGGAAGAGATCCTTCAGTCTCAGCCATTGGCAGTGAAAGAACCAACATTCCAAATTAACAGAACCATACCAACTTTTCAGCTCTGTTATAACTGATACTATATTGCCACAAGTAACCTAATTGTGTATGAGAAGTTGAATCATAAATATTTCACATATTAGCAAAGTCACTTCCATTTGGAAGGAATGCATAATCTTCACAGAGCCAGGTAAGCGTAACAGGGAGTAGAGTCTAGTAACATAGCTAATGGATCACAAATTAATTCCAACAATAATGTAATTTGAAATGAATGACAGGCCTAGGTGACAGGTCACTAACTTTTCACCTAGTCAGGTAAATTCTCTCTTTAGCATTGGGCGTGAGTCAACTGGTTACTATGGATGCATAGACTGGGCAGGTCCATCCAGTGTGGCTGCAGCTGTGACCGAGAAAGACCTGCAAGGGGCAGTTCTCATCTCAGACAATGACTGAAAACAGCTAAGCATGTTTCTGTTTTTCTTAGATTACAAAACAGAAGGGACCATTGTGATGATCTTATCTGCCTTCCTACATAACACAAGTCATGGCACTTCCCCAAAATAACCCTTAGAGCACAGTTTTTAGAAAAAATCCCATTTGATTTACAAATTGTCTGAGAGAGAGAATCTACTATGACCGTTGGTAAATGGGTCCAGTGGTTAATTACTGTCACCGTTAAATTCACACCTTGTTTCCAGTCTGAATTTGTCAAGCTTCAACTTCCAGCTACTTGATAGTGTTAAACCTTCTCTGCTAGACTGAAGAACCCATTATTAAATATTTGTTCCCTATGCAGATACTTATTCAGGATGTAAAATGTTAACTGGTAAGCACTGGTCTTACCGGTTAACCCGCCTTAACCGTTAACCCCCAGGCTGGCCCACCCGCCAACCCCAGCGGCCCCGCGCTGCGCAGCCAGATCGGCCCCAGCCGGCCAAACCCAACCCCAGCCACACCAGCCAGCCAGAGCAGCCCCAGCCATGCCAGCCAGCTGAACCCGACCCCAGCCCCCCTCCTTTTAATCAATTAACCATTTAAATGAAATATTTTAATAATTTAAATGGTTAACTTTTAAAACGATATTTACATCCCTAATACTTATAAACTATAATCAAGTCACCCCTTAAGCTTCTGTTAAGCTAAATAGATAGACTCAAAGGGCTCAACTGTTGTAAGGCATGCTTTCTAATCCTTGAATCATTTTTGTGGCACTTCTCGGAATCTTCTCCAATTTATCAACATTCTTCTTGAATTGTAGGCAACAGAACTGGGCACAGTATTCCAGCAACAGTCACACCAGTGCCAAATACAGAGGTAAAATAACCTCTCTACTCCAGAGATTCCCGTTTATGCATCCCAGGATCACATTCGCTCTTTTGGCCACAGTCTCACACTGGGAACTCATGTTCAGCTGATTATCCACCACAACCCCCAAATCTTTTTCAGAGGCACTGCATCCCAGGATAGAGTCCCCCCATCCCGTAAGTATAGCTTACATTATTTATATTTAGCTGTATTAGAATGCATATTGTTTGCTTGTCCCCAGTTGACCAGCTGATCCAGATCACTCTGAATCAGTGACCTGTCCTCTTCACTATTTACCATATCCCCAATTTTTGTGTCATCTGCAAACTGTATCAGTGATGATGTTATAATTTATCCCAGGACATTAATAAAAATGTAAAATAGCATAGAGCCAAGAACGAATCACTGCAGGACCCCACTGGAAACACACCCACTTGATGATTCTTCCCTGTTTACAGTTACATTTACAGACTTGTCAATTAATTTTAATCCATTTAATGTAAGCTATGTTAATTTTCTTTCTTTCTAGTTTTTTTAATCAAACTGTCATGGTGTTACCCTGGGTTTGTGTGTACGCAAAATGTGATCAAGCCAATTTCAACCATATTATGTGCACTCAGCCACTATGAATTAATGAAATAGACCACATACTTAAAGATTAATTTGGACACAGGCTTTCAGAAGCAAAGTCAAAATCTAGCTGACAGTTTCTGCTAATCAGAATGGGAGGAGGGGAAAGAAAGTAAACAACTGAGACTGAAAACCTTGGTGGTTGGAAGACCTTGAGTCTGGGCTCCTATGATATTAGAAGTTAATTGAAAGTTAGGAAAAGTGATGATCCAGTAGGGGTCATTATGACTATGTGTTTTGTAGAAGTTAGTTATAAAAGACTAGCTAACATAGTGTACTTTGGAGCAGTCCTCTGAAGCCATCTTGAGAGATGTTTTTCCCAACACCCTTTCTCCCTGCTGGGTGACCAATCGGCCACTGCGAACCTGCTGTTAATTACTCAATACTGTTCCAGATGTTAGGTAAATATCTGGGATGTTCTAAACTTATTGCCTATGTCTGTGTGTGCTTAAATCTAATAAACTGCAGTATTAGATAAGAGCACGCTGACTTGTATTTAATCTCTAATCAGACAGAATTGCTGTGTTTCTATTGATTTATTCCTGACACAGCTGGAGTGAAATAGTTAAGTTACCACTGTTGAGGGTTCTGAAAACCCCAGTAACAATGAGGTACCAAATCAAATGCCTTAGAGAAGTTTAAGTATATTACATCAACACTATTACTTTTATCAACCAAACTTGTAATCTCATAAAAAAATAATGCTTCCACTGTCAAGAAACAGTGAGAATGTAAAAAATAACTAGGTAGGTAAGATAGGGCAGGTTCGAGCAAGTATTCTCAATACTTGTATAACAGGGACTATTAGTAGGCCTAGTAATATCCTACCTACCAGTTTAAAAAAAAAAGTTTTATAACTGCATATGCATCGAATCTAAGACTTTGGAATCTCTGCTACGATTCTGAAAAAAGTACTGCTTGAGACTTGGAGCCAAATTCAAAGCTGACACCCATTTACCCCAATCTTGCTAACCCAAGCCCTGAATTTGACTCCAAGAGCATAGGAATCCAGCCAGAGATGCTAGTTCTGCTCAGATTGTGGGATTTGGGACTCTGCATAACAGAAAAGTAGCCATGACAATTTATTACATTTTATTATAGTGTCAGAAAAAATGCCTCAAGAAAAACAAATTGTTTTACTTTAGGGATAAATTTGTGTCTTTCTGGAACTGAAGCACTAGCTATTATTACATAATATTTATACTGCAGTATTGCCCAAAGGCCCTAATTAGGATCAAGCCCCACATTATACATAGGTGCTGTACAAACACACACAAAACCCACAGTTCCTGCTCCAGAGATTAGAAGCTAAGAAATCAAGCGAAATATTTGGGAGGGGGGGAATATAATTAAATATATATTAAGTGTGTATGTGTGTGTAAAATAATGCTTTTTAAAAACTATAATAATGCAAAGTGTCAATTCTCCAGTTTGCTGCTGAATTATTAATTGGCTGATTCCTTTGAGGCATCACAGCAGAGAGGGGTATTAATAAGGACAGAGTTGGTAGCTTATGAATAAGTTCAGGGAAGATGTTCCATGCATAAAGGACAGTGTGAACAAGGCCCATGAGATGCGTGCAGGTGCATGAGGCTAGAGTGGAGGAGCTGAGGGAAGCTGGAGTGACAAGAGCAGGAAGGGACCAAATTATGAAGGACCCTGAAGGTAAGGACAAGAAGCTTGAATTTAACTAGGAAAAGACAGACACACTTTCCAGGCATCTCCAGCCAGACCTATCAATGCCCCCAACTCCTAACCTGCTATTTCAATAGATGGTCTATCCTTAAATCAGACTGTACATTGAAGTAGATTACACACTGCTACAGTGCCTACTTTGACGAGGTGCTGAGTACCAGTAAAGCCCAACAACTGCACTGGGTGTTGAGGGCATTTTGTACCTTCCATAAGGTGCTCAACACCACATAGAAGCAGACAGTTAATGAAGTGAAAAGCCATTCCAGAGCAACTATGTTAAGATTCTCCAATTAATTTTCACTTCTGACCTAACCAGGTTTGAACTCATATCTCCAGAAATGAAAGGCTAACGACCCACTTCATCACCTAGCTAAGCTTTTTTTTAAGTGTACTTTATAAAGCCAAGAGTGGAATATATTATTCCTTGTCATTTGCAACAGCTGCAGCTGACCATTTAAAATGAGAGACCTTGACCTAAGAACGTAAGAACAGCCATACTGGGTCAGACCAAAGGTCCATGTAGCCCAGTATCCTGTCTTCCGACAGTGGCCAATGCCAGATGCCCCAGAGAGAAAGAACAGGTAATCATCAAGTGTCACCTATTCCCAGCTTCTGGTAAACAGAGGGTAGAGACACCATCCCTGCCCATCCTGGCTAATAGCCATTCCATCAACCTATCCTCCATGAATTTATCTAGTTCTTTTTTGAAAAGTCTTGGCCTTCACAACACCCTCTGGCAAGAAGTTCCACAGGTTGACTGTGCATTATGTGAAAAAATACTTCCTTCTGTTTGTTTTAAACCTGCTGCCTATTGAAATCCAGCCAAATTTTTTCCGTTTCACTTTATTAAAAACTTTTCCCAGGAGGCTACTTCCACCTCTCAAATGTAAACATACTAATCTGGGTTTTATTCATAATATCTACAAATCTGAATTTATACCCAAACTACAATATAAATAAAGCCTTAATCTATTCAATAGCCCTGCATATCTGTAAACAGTGCTACACTTCTTACTTTCATTAACATTAAAACCTACCACATGCACTCCACATATTTTAAATTAGTCCAATGCAAAAGAATCTGGAAATGGATTTTTTAAATTAGGAACATAACTCATTTTACCGTGATTTTACATAATGTAAAACTGTTTTATATAATGAGTAAAATCTAGGGTTTAATGAAGTCAGTGGGAGCTTTCCATTGACTTCACTGGGGCCAGGATTTGAAAATAAAAACCCAGTGACTGCACTGGGTGCTGAGGGCCTTCTGCACTTTGAAGATAATTTATACTCAAACCATTGCATACCCTTTACAAAGTAATGAATTGGATACTGTTGAGTAGAAACTGTACTGGCAAATACAGGAAGCCATAATGTGCTCAACAACAGCCATGCATTCATTAGAATCTCTACTACTCAAATAGGGAATGTTAGCCAGGGCTTCATGGTTTTCCCTTGTTTTAACTTCCTCTTAACCAGCCATCAGCAAAGGGACAGGATGAACCTCGGTTTTATATCTCCCATGAAGCACAGCTCTGACCCCATAATACCACATCCCTGGTACTGCACTACACTGTCAGCATTAGCTATAAGCCCAAGTTTTCACATGGAACTTGTAGTCCAGATACAATACTGCCACTGACTGAGCTATGCCAACACCCTAATATTGCCAAAACCCAGGACAGCGTGAAATTATTACTCCCTGTGATGCTGGCTGACAAGGTGCCAGCTCATGACAAGACCCAGGGCGTCACTGACAAACGCATAGCTGGAAAGCAGTCTGTCTTACCTCTGGATTAGTATAGTTAAAATAGGCATTAGTATTATAAGAATGTGCTTACTGTTTAGACTTAATGGAATGCTGCATGTATTAATCCTACTTATAATATCTGTAGCCCATGGTATAGAGTTATATTGAATGTTAGCATTGTAAACCTCTAATTGTGTAACCTGCCAAAGAGGAAAAGAAGCATTAATTAAGGTAAAGTGCTCGTTCTGCACATAAGATGGTCCACTGTAGGCAAATGAGGCATTGTGTAGCACCAAGGGACAAATACCTTGTTGACTGCATTTCTAACTCCCTCCAGGAAGGGGAAACCTGCACATGAACTCACCCCACCAGCTTGGAATCTGGGGTGAAGGAGAGAAAAAAATCCCTGACAAGGAGAAACTTGTGTCTTTATGCTGTTTGGTCTCTGAGGGGCCAAGATTCCTAAGCATAAGCAAGAGATCCTCATGGTGCTTGGCACAGGTAGGCCCTAAAGGTCATATAGAGTTGCTTATTACAGAAACTTATACTACCTTTTTTAAAACTAAGACAGTAACTCATTTGTGAGTGTGTTTCCTGTTTCAGCCTTGTAAATAACGCTCTTATTTCTTAGTTAATAAATCTTTAGTTAATTTATTACAGGATTGGCTACAGGCATTGTCTTTGGTTGAGATCTGAGTACAAATGACCTGGGATAAGTGACTGGTCCTTTGGGATTGGAAGTAACCTGAATATTGTTGTGTTTTTTGGTGTAAAGTGACCATCTATCACATAGTCAGCTTGCCTGGGTGGCAAAATAGACTGGGATGACCAAGGGGACAGTTTGTGATTCCATGGTAAAACTGTTATAGGGCTTTAGGAGTTCAAACTTGTTACTGGGTTGGTGAAATCTAATTATACACCACACAACCAGTTTGGGGCGTCTGCCCTGGCTTTTGACAGTCTGTCCTGAGATTGGCACTCATGGTCAGGAGCCACTCCAGACAGTATAACATTTGATAATAGGTGGCAGGATTCACATGTTACAGGTCAATTGGATTTATAGATCATAATCCAGAGTTGTTAAAAGTTAAAACTTGATATTGAGAGTGTTTAAAGGTTAAAAAATAGACACGAATGGACCACAGTTATGGTCTTGAGACAAAAGACCTTGAAACGTTATGTAAGCAGAGAGGAATATCCAATAAACAGAAATGCCCAGATCAGGAGCTAAGCACCCACTTGCCCCAGATTCCATAGAGACTGCTGCAGTGGAACTGGTTTGACTGTTTGTATCGAGCAGCTCAGGAAGAACGTAAGCCCCAGAGACTGATGGTGGACTTCCAGATCAAGAAGATCAAAGAAACCGAAGAGGCTGAGGAGACAACCCACCACAGATGCATGGAACAACTGGAAGCTAAATACAGAGCTCACACATTGCAGCTCAAAGTACTGGAGAAAACAAAGGAGTTTTCTCAACCAGTTTGGGGTTTCTGCCCTGCTTTTTGACAGTCTCCCCTGAGGTTGGCACTCACGGTCATGAGCTACTCCAGACAGCATGACACATCCTTATCAATTACGCACCTTCATCCTTCAGCTGGTCAGCCTTTTCAATATCTTCTGGCAACGAATCGGAGAGAGGCAACATGTCATTCTACATTAAAAATAAACAAATAAATAAACCAGAAGTATATTCTGATTCAGGTCTAGGCTCTGGCTACATTAATGGCTTCTTCCACAACCTTCATCCTGAAAGGGGTTGTGTAAACACAGATACCTTTTAGTGATTGCACCATTAGACCTTACGTCAGCAAGCGATCATACCATTTCTGTAATACACACTAGACCAAGATAGTTGTCTGTTCCCACTTAAAAATCTTACAACAATATTCCTCTGCCCCAGGAAAGTGGGGTTTGTTTTTTTTTTAGTATGACCTCTGATATCCCCATTTTCTTCCTCCCAAATTTTCTCTCTGCTTTCCTGGCGCCAACAGTATTTTTCCTATGTTGGACCCCTTTGAATTTTAAAAGTATAGCTTTTAGTCTTACCTAAACTGGTGGTATGGAATACTTTCAGAGACTACATTTTCTCCATGGAGGGGATACGCACTGGAGCTGGGGACAGAGGGACCAGGAAGCTGTGGCTGACCTCAATCAGTTTCTAGTCAACTGTCTTTGGAATTGCAAAATGCCTAAGTTTCACTGAGGGCAAGTATCCTTCATGATAGAAAGAAGCCCATTCTTTTTAGTAACATATTTTACATGGGTTATCTTTGATTTGACTGAATTTATGTCCTGTCAGAGTCCAAAAACTATCCTGTTCCCCTACCTATTACAAGAATTTCATCTGAACATCATTTTTATCAAGTTTCCACATTGTTTTGACATATATAACATTTTAAGATTCCACACCATAGTCACAATCTTAACTGGCTAATGATAAAGTAACCCTAAAGACTAAAATCAATTCTTACCTTGTGAAAAGAATTTGAGAACATTTCTGTCAAGTGCTGTGGCACTGCAAGATGCGTATCTTCTAGGCTAATCTTAAAAACAGTCTCCAAACACTGAATTGCAACTTCAAAGAAATGAAATCATGATTAAAAAAAAATCATTTTCTCAATAGAAATGTGTAAATAAAACTAACTAATAAAACTAAAAATAAATAAGGCAAAGGTACGCTTCCTGACATATTTGTTGGCTAATTAAGCCTAAAAACAAAAGGCAGTTCTTTGGAGAAGTTCCCCCAATGGAAAGACAAAATAAATAACCTATTTAGTCTCTACTAGGCAACTTTGCAAGGCAATAGAGGCAGAAGCTCTTTAGTGTCTAGATATAGCTCAGCCACCAAACTTAATTCCTCACCCAGACACACTTCTTTTAATACTCACTTTTTTTTATTCCATTTTTGACCTACGACTAAATTTAAAAACAAGATAAAACAGTACATATATATGTAATGCAGACATATAAACCAGCTACACATAAAAAACTGCTATTTTTATAATTGTCTACTACATATAATTAGATGCGTGAAAGCACCACATTTCTGACATTATGTGTAACACAAAAGATGGGCCAATTCTAAACTGAAATATCTAAGTAATAATTACTGTTTTCAAATGTGTCCATTTTTACTATGCAAACCAAAGATTTCTACTAATAGCTGCCTCATTAATCATAGGCTCTCATCCTGCAAAGGAATCCACCTGCGAAGTCCCTTGCACTCACACAAAGTCCCACTGATGCCCGAGCCTAAGGATCCACAAGAGCAGATCCCTTCCCAGGATCAGAGGGCCCCAATCCTCCAAACATTTAAGCAAGTTCATAACTTTACTCATGTAAACAGTTCCAATTATGTCTATAGGACTGCACATCAGTGACATGCTTAAGTGTTTGCAGACACAGTCAAAGACTATAATCTTTATACATAGCTTAGAGAGGGTGTCTCATTCATGTATCTTAAGGTTATGGGGCAAGTATTCAACACATTGTGTGGGAATCCAGCAGCATGACTCCCATTAAGGTACATTGTCTGCTAGTTTTAGAATCAAAACTGAAAAAGGGTATGAAATGTTTGTTTTTTTTAAAACGGATATGAATAGAAACTTATTCTTATTGGTTTTTTTAAATATTTTAATAAAATTTAATAAAAACAGGGTGTTTTTTTTTTTTTAATTTAAACCAGAGATAACTTCAAGAAACCAAATTCAAATCAGGGTCTGAACTTCCCAAAAGTTAAGGGGGCATCAGGATCTTGGGTGTTGAGGGTCCATTCTAATTTTAACTTTCAGATGTGACATTGTGAATCTGAACAATGATAATATTGAGCTAGTGTAGGGGAATCGGAAAGGAAAATCTACTAAAAATTAACAATAACTGATGTTAAGGAATCTGTTTTTTATCGTCCCACCTGAGAGAAATGTTAAAAGTAAATACCCAGCATAAATGGTAAAATGTAAAATAGATTTAATTATAACATATAGTAAGTTAAAAGTAACAAAAGTAAGTAAAATTCCTACATATTTTATGCTGACAATGACTCTTTAATATTGATTGGGTACATGGCTAATTATTAACACACTGCACAGAAAGTTTGCTTCTGTGTTCTGTAATGTTAACCAGGTTCTGTGTCATTCAGTAAAAAACAATTCAGGGTCTGAGTTAAATTCCTTCTCTTCCTTGCACGAGACCTCAACGACAAGAAACGTAATTATGGTAAACTGAATATTGATTTTATCTTGTTAATGAAGATCTAATGGTGAACTGGTGACTTTCAAACTAATTTTATTTGTAACCTATATTCAAATCTTATCTTCTGAGGTGAAAGGCAAGTAAAATATCCCACTGCATTTCCATGCAGTACATGTTCTGTGGAAAACTTCATGCACAATTCCATTAACAATAATGTGAATTATATCAATAGTACTTTTATAATGCCTACCAGAGAATCAATGGAACCGGGTATCCAGTTTCTCTTAACAATTTAATATAAAGTATTAACTGTCATATATAAATAATAAATTGGGGCTTTCCCTTGGAGGGTAACTCAGCAACCCATCTGCGACAGAGTGCTGAGTCATGACAGACGAATCAGCACTCTGATCACTGTAGCCTCATTAGTTTCCCCAGCAATAGCTGATTGAAGAAATAGGAAGGAATCAGAGGGGGAGGCTGGATGAGTTAAGGAATTAACTGGTGCATCAGCTGACTAGCCTGATAAAAGCTAGGAAGTGTTGTGCGGAGGACAGGATTAGCTGTGCCCAGATTGAAGGCGATCCCAAGGAAGCAAGACCTCTCTTCCTCTCAGAGCCCTGATGAATAGGGGCTGAAGGTCATAGGAATTAGGACTCTTGTTTTGCGCTGTACAGATGTTGGTGGAGGGGGCTTGACTAAGTTATACTGAGTGGACACTAAAGGAAGAGAGTCTGAGCAGTTCCTGGGGTGGCCACGGATGTGGTGGGAGGACACATACTCCATCACACTTATTTTTATCCTCAGGCAATCCCTTTTCTAAATGCCTCACCTCATTTTTAACTCAGCCTAAGAACAGAAACTATAGGTTAAAACACTTAAAAAAAAATTTCAGTTTTCACTCTTCTCACTTTTGGGGGGGAAACGCATTAAGTCTATGTGACGACTCCTAGCTCCTCTTCTTGTTTGTTTCTGTTCCAGGAAGGGGGGAAGAGAACTCTCAATTCTAACAGATCACATTATGCTTACATCAAATATTCTGGATGTATTATTAATATTAGAATACATTTCCATGGTAGAAATAACTGGCTCATATATTACAGTGAGCTCCCACAATTCCCATTTAATTGAAAAATTAACACAATCTGAATCTTTATAATTCCTCTGCCACAAGTTTAACAAATGTTAGTACCCTTACGGGATAAAGCAATGAAACAGACGTTTTGCTCCCACTGAATGATAGTCTCCTGCTGCTATGTAAATGGCAAACCAAAACTAAAGACTTTATTAAAAATAAAGGTGGAGCCAAAGCACAAATATTTATTTTCAAAATGGGAGAGACTGATCTTTTGACAATGTGTAATTTTTTAATATACTAAGCAACCAGGGTGAAATCTTAACCCCACCGACATCAAAATGGAGCCAGGATTTCACTCCAATTATATGCAGCAGTTGCAATTATTTGTCTGAAGGATATTTGCATGGAATAGACGCCACTTGCTCTCTGTCCCACTACCACACTCCTGCTATCTGACTGTCACAGGCAGATGAATTCACCCCAGAGCAGAGGGCTAGGCAAGGTTTTCCACACCACTTAAGACCTCAGTGAAATTCACCATGATTCACAGGACCATTGCAAGGCCCTCTGCTTTACCTAAACCACAGGCTTTGCGGTGGTGGCCCTTACCAGGATCAATCACGTCTTACACTACCTGTTGGTGCAGTGTATGAGAGGTCACAGATTCCAAGGACAGAAGGGACCACTGTGATCGTCTAGTCTGACCTCATGTAATAATTGGTAATAAAACTTCCCCCAAATAATTCCAGTTCAAAACTACACACTGATCCCACATATGCAGGTGCTGAAGACAGCAATGAAGTGTAGATGCTGGAATGGCCAAGGGAAGAACAAAAGCAGCCATTTAAACACACTGCATAAATGAGGTGGAAGGATTGAAGCTGGAGAATCAGATGCAAGAGGACTATTCTATTCTATTCAGGCTTTCATACCATGCTCATCACCATAGTTTCTGAGCACCTTCCCGTAATGCATTATGTGACTGTTTTCTCTCATTCTCTCCCCAGCGGGAGAAGCATTTGTAGTGGAGAGTCTTGTTTTTGGTAAGGTTTTATTTATTTTAAATACATATTTCTGTTGCTATGTGTTTGCCTTAGAGGAAGTAAGATCAAAGAAATGCATCTTGCACTCAGAGCAGAAAGTATTGAGGTTTGTGTTGTTCTTAGTTTTTGGGAGAGTTTATTCCAGTCTCAGGCCGTTCCCCATCCACACATGAAAGTTGTGTCTCATGCACAGATAATCTTTACTCTTGTTGTTGAGAGTTCCATTGTACCAGAGGAGTTGTCAACCAGAGACTTTGTCCTGGCTGCACCCAGCAGATCCAGACCCTGGAAATGGCAGGGTGCATGTCACCTCCCCAGTCCACCCTCTGATTTCCGTTTATGCAGGTGAGTGAATGTCACAAATGAAACATGCAAATGAGCAGTCCTTCTACACTGGGGTGAACTTCACTTATAGTCTGATATACTTGTATGCTTCAGCCAATCAGAGTACATTTTATCAATAAAAGATGGCTTTGAAAAGCATGCTATACTTTTATTTTGATAGTCTTCAACTGGTTGATTTTTTTTTTTGTATAGTTTGTTTGGTATTTGATAGTTAACAATTATACAATGCTTTACAACCCCACAGCACACTGCAAGGTACACAAAGTACCCATGTACTGCATGGACCAAATTCTTCCCTCACAGCCTTGTTGAGAGCTATGTTCACACATTCATGGGCAAGATTTGGTGTGACATTTATTCCACATAAAATAAAGTTAACTTCTATTGCTAAAAAAGGATCAGCTATACAGATTGGTTGGCACAGATGCTGTATAATGTAGCATATGGTACCATATTTTTGGCAACATAAAACTCTAAAATTAGGACTTCACTTCTCTGTTAAAATATGCTCAATTGTGGAAATGTTCAATTTTATCTCTGAGCATTTACATGCCATTAAAAGTATTATAATCCATTTGTTTAGAAAATAAATCTCTGTTAAAATTGTAGTTCATTTGCCTCATGGCAACTCTAGCCAACATCTGTGTCAAATAAGTGATCAGTTAACCCTTCTTAGTTACAAACCATCAACATTTAACGGTATTTTATTAAAAAACAATATGAATAAAAAATTCCTACTTCATAATTTTATTTCTAAAAGTGTGGCCTTTTTATCAACTGGAAATAAGTTTTTAACAGGTATTGGGATTTTTAAATTAATATAGTTGTTCATCGCATATCAAATGCACTGACTATTTCAGCTTTTGTTGTTAAACTGAATCTTTAAAATATGTTTTAAAAACAACAGTATAGAAAACCCAAATCTCTCTTTCCTGTCCACATTAGTGAACAACTGTGTTACATACATCTAGTCTAGTAGAAACCATATCTGAAACCACGTTTACACAAGCAGGGAATCTGTGATTGAACGATATGTTTAAACATGGCTCAAGAAGAGTGCACACTAAACCAGGTTCTAAAAAAATGTAAAGAGTCAGCAGGGAAGGAGTTAACCATACTCAAAACTTTGGTAAAGGCATGTCTGCATGGGGGCACTTAAGAAAATTAAGGTGAATCAACTAAACATGTGAAGTCAATGCATACAAATTAAAGCATGTTAAACCCCTATTTGGATGTTCCTATTCAGGAGTAAAGTGGTCTTAGTTTGCTGTAACTTAATCTTCCTTTGCCAAGACAAAAATATATCTGTCGAGAATCCTTACCACTGTGTGATACTTGCAATCACTGATAACAGTCCTCTTCCGCAATACTGCTCTTACAATAAAACATGTTTGTCAAGACATATAAATGGTGCATTCTTTGTGCATTCACTCTCAGAGGCCCAAGCCTGTCCTCAAATAGTACATAGAACTCCTATTAACATTAACAAGAGCTCTTCATGTGCATCAAGGTAGAATATGGCTGCTCATGATTTAGCCCCCCTCCCACTCCGGCCCCTGCCCAAACCCTGCTTGCCAATACAGATGTTGTTGACAAAAGTGTTGTTCTTCAGTGTGTTATCCACAGATGATAGCACATGAAAAATTGAGGGAAATCAGGCATGAAAATTGAGTGAGACAAAAGCCAGTCCACATCATCCCCCCAGTGGCTGGGACAATGGTATTACCTAATTTAAATCCTTAGCATAATTGAAAGTGCTAGTTGCTCAGAAATAAGACAATGCAGTGCCAATAACTTTAGGACCTCTTCAAATTTACACAGATTTTAGGATTGGAATCTTGTGGACATGTAAAATTTTAATCTATTTCAGAAATGAAGATCTTTTTCCTTTAATAACAAAAATTCTAAAACATTTCACAAAGTTTTTGTGAAACTCCGACTCCTCCCATTTCTAATCCAAAACTGGCAACTTTCCTTGGAAATAGATAAACCGACAGAGAGAATATTGGAATCTACAGGATAAGGAAATAAATTGTTCAAATAATAACAACTTCCTGACATACAAGAGACAAAATACAATAATTTTATCATAAGACAACATGAATAATGAATATAGTTCATTCACATTGCTTTTTGTCATGATGTATATGTCAACCAACCTAGCATACAGATATGTGGCCTTCAGTATTTACCTTCCAAGCTTTCTTGTTCATCTGAAGTGAAAGCATCCAGCTGACTCTGTTCTCTCAAGAAATGGATGACCGCATATACTAGGCGTTTGACTGATGACATTTTAGAAGCTTATGAACTTCACCTAAATTATAAAAATAAAAATATTAAAAGAAATATAGAGACATTTTTAACATTGATAAGAATGGTACTTTAGGGCCAATCCATGAATACTCTGCACACCCCAAAGTCCCATTAACTTCACTAAGAATTTTGGATGTACAAAATATGCACCACTGAATATTCATCAAAAAGCATATCAAGAAGGGTATCACTAGACATTTATTTATTTCAATCAGATTCATAAATCATAAGGCCAGAAAGGACCATTGTGATCATCCAGTAGGACCACCTGCATAAAACAGGTCATAGGACTTCCTTGAATTAATTCCTGAAGGAGTTCATAAAAGTTTGTTATGGGTAATTTAATCAATTAATTTTGCTCAAAAATACAGTTTTGATTTCATTACTAAAGCACATGCAACTGGAAGCAGGAACACTCACTCAAATAAAAAATAATTTAAAAGTACATGGACAGATGTCTCACCACTGGCATAATTATACACTTCCATTTTCTGATACTGTGCTACAGAATGGCTTATTTTCTCTTTAGACTGAAAACTAAAACACTGTGACCTCAGTGCAAACTTGTGATTAGTGACATGCTGCTGACTCAGCCTGATTTGCATTCAGCATCTATTAGGAGTTATATAACTTCTCTTTGGGAGGAAAATTAGTTCTAACTTTTTCTGAGTTTTTTTCCTAAACCACTAAACAGAATTTATTTTTGAAAAAGAGCAGTGTTTACCTATGCTTTAGAAAAAGAAAATCTGAGATTTAACATTTAGGCAAAAGGCCACACCTGTAAAAAGCATCTTTGTTTACAGAATACTGGTTATACTATAGATGTGGTTCAACCATCTTAAGCAGCCATTCAGGAGCCTAGCAGAAGTGGGTTACCTATTTGAGGTGATGTGCAAGTAATAATCTTACAAAATATACCAGATATTTTGACCCTACTTTCAAGTAATCCTTTGAAAGAAGCTGCATGCAGTAGAGCAGGTTTCATTGTATACGGTACAGCAAAGATCACAATAATATACACTCTATACACTCATAGGAATCTAAGTAATTGAAAACATATATAATACACACATTCTAAAGATCATTGTCCATTAGCTTCTCTATGGTTCACTACGTGCATTGACATGCTGTATATTAGATTTGACAGACGCCCCCAGTCCAAGGCATCGCAACAAGCTCAGCAGGGGCAGGCACCAGCCAACGCTGCCCATCTTCAGCCCCAGGGCTCCTTGGCAACCCGCTCAATCGCGCAGCTAGCCAATCTGGCTGAAATGGCTTTTCTCACCCATCTGCTCTGCCCCAGCTCAGGGTGTGGTACCCGGGTCCGAAGCAGACGGGTGGGGGCGGCTGCCGCCCGGGAGACCTTCCCCTGCATTGCCTCGCACGGGGAAGGAGGCACAAGGGATGCCCTGCTGCACTCTCCCTTCCCGGAGAGACTCTTGGAAGAGCCCAATTCCCCCCAGGCGGCAGCATTATTCCCGCTGCGGCACGGGAGCGCCCACAGCGCAGCCCCCGCACTGGGGAGGGAGGGAGGGAGGGCGGTGGCGGAACCCTTACCGTGCAAGGGGCGAGAAGCCCGGCCGGAGCAGGGCTGGCTGCTGCCGCTGCCGCAGGGTTCCCCTGTCCAGATGCTCCCTCCCTACGGCGCTGGCGGAGGAGCTCCGTAGTTGCCGCGCCGGGGCGGGGGGAGCGTGGGGAAGGCGCGGCCGGCGGAAGTGGATGCGCCGCTTAGCGAAGCCGACACTTGCCCGCGGGCACATGGCAGCGGAGCGTGCGCCTGGGCTCGGGCGCCCTTAGCAGCTGCAGCCCCGCCGCCCCCATGTTCTCCCTGGGCAGCGCTGCGGGCCGAGCGGTCAGCAGGTAGCGTCGGGGGCCCGACAGCGGCTGGGGGAGAGTCTCGGGCTGCTGCGGGGCCCGCGGTGGCTGGGGGGCGTCTGAGGGGCCGGGGAGATGAGGCTGTCGGGCTGGATAAGGGCGACTACAGTGGGGGGGCGGGGTATCTGAGGGGGCGGTGGGGATGGGGTGTTGGGCTGGACAAGGGCGGCTGAGGGTCCTGCCTACGCCCCCTGCCCGCCGAACCCCTGCCCTAAACCCCTTTCTCACTGAGGAGGGCGTGTCCTGCGCCGCTTCCCTTCATGCGGGGTCATCCCGTTCCTGCACACAGCCATAGCGGCGCCCCTGCCCCCAAGCTTCTCCCCAACCGGGGGTGGGGTCCCTGTCTGTCCCCCTGTGGGGTAGCCTGGCAGCAGCTGCTCTGGCTTCCAGTCAGCTCAGGAGAGAAAAAATCTGGTTCCCCCAAAGGCGGTTGGATTTGTGTGTGATAGTTTCCCCAAGGCACGTTCAGAGGCCCCAGATGGGAGAGGCCAGGAAAATAATAGTGCAAGAAACATTAAACCATGCGGGATTGCTTCCTTCAACGTGTCAGACTTTCTACGGCCTGATATAACCCTTGTTATTTAATGACAGGTTTCAGAGTAACAGCCGTGTTAGTCTGTATTCGCAAAAAGAAAAGGAGTACTTGTGGCAACTTAGAAACTAACCAATTTATTTGAGCATAAGCTTTCGTGAGCTACAGCTCACTTCATCGGATGCATACTGTGGAAAGTGTAGAAGATCTTTTTATATACACACAAAGCATGGTTGTGGAAACAAAGCATGGTTGATACTGTGGAAAGTGTAGAAGATCTTTTTATATACACACAAAGCATGGTTGTGGAAACAAAGCATGGTTTGTGTGTATATAAAAAGATCTTCTACACTTTCCACAGTATGCATCCGATGAAGTGAGCTGTAGCTCACGAAAGCTTATGCTCAAATAAATTGGTTAGTCTCTAAGGTGCCACAAGTACTCCTTTTCCTTGTTATTTACAGCACCCTCAGGTGCAGTATCGATCAGACAGGGTCTCTGCCTTGAAATTCTTGCAGTCTAGTTAGTTCCAGACCTGTAACAACAGAAATGGGCAAAGAAACAATGGAGTGGAGACAGGGAGGAAGGATGTGGTTAGACCAGTAAGATATTTTCAGCAAAGGCATGAGTGCAGCCAGATGGAGCAATTTCTAATTTTATATATTAAAATAAATGTCATTAACTCACTGCAGCTAGTTGCAGCAGAGGGTTTTAAATGAGAAAAGGTTTGTCTCTTTGTGGGCCAGTTCAGGATAGATGTTCAGGGCAGTGTGAAAAAAGGCATGTAGACTATTGTGGAAGAAGTGGACAAATGAGGTATCACTGGAGGAGATGAATGAAGGGGGAGGATGGGCATTCCTCCTAGGGCCTTGAAAGTAGGAACAAGAGACCTTCAAGGTGGGGTCAAGAAGCTTATGTAATGGAGAAAGGGAAGACAATGGACGGGTTCACAATGTAAATACTTTGCAGTAATGAGAAGACAAGATATTTGTTTTGAATGGAACTAAATTTGAGTGAAAATGAGAGGTTACCTTTGCATTATTGGACATTTGAGAAGTAATGCAAATACTGTGTACATAATACAAACGATATGTATATCCCTTGCACATTATCATTGCTGTCCTGTCCCAGAGCTTTTGGTTATGTTCACTTGTGGTTAAAGGGACACTATCAATTTAGAAATCAAGTTTCTGTACTAAAAGTGTTTACCTGCTTTTGTTGTAAGTAGTTCCGAAGGTCACTAAACTGGAAAAGGGGGGGGGAAGAGTTCTCTGTTTGTGTATTTACAGAATTGTGTGTACAGACATTTTCACTGTTTTTTTCCTATATATAAGCTACTTAGTTTCCCCTGTTTAGATTTTTCAAACAGGTGAGAGAAAAACACACTTTTTAAAAAAATTAACAACGGGCAGAAGGACAGGAAGGAGTAGGTGTGGTACCTGAAACCGCAAGTGGATGTTCATCCTTTTTACGAGTTTTAAATTTAGAAGTTTTTATCTCTAATGCTTCACTGTGGTTTTTCCGTAAAAACTAATTTTACCTCTTTCATTTCCCAAATATTGCTTTTTTTATCTGTTTGTAAATAGAAGTGGAAGTAATATGGTAATTTTTATTGTTTCATAACTCCTTTGCCAATCTTTACTTTAGTGTCCCCACCTTTGCTGAGCTAACAAGAGCAGCTACACTGAACTCGGACATGTAAGGGGAAATCCTACCATCAGACTGTCTGGAGTGGCTCACGGCCATGAGTGCCAGCCTCAAGGCAGACTGTCAAGAAGCAGGGCAGGGATCCCAAACTGGTTGTATGTTCTATAATTAGATTTACCAATCCAGTAACAAGTATGAACCCCTAAAGTATCACAACAGTCTTACCATGGAGTTACAGACAGACTCAAATGCCCAAAGAGACTATCTTGTCACCCAGGCAAGTTGGTTGCTATACACCAAAGATCACAAAATATTCAGGTTGCTTCCAGTCCCAAGAGACCACTCGCTTACCTCCCCAGATCAATCTGTACCGTAGATTTCTCAAAGACAACACTTGTAGCCAATCCTACAATTAACTAAAGTATTTATTAACTCGGAAAAAGAAATTAGCATTATTATAACGTTTAAAGCAGGCAAGCATATATACACAACTGAGTTACAGTCTGTGGTTTGAAAAGGTGACAGAGTTGTAGTGATCTGTCGGCACTAAATGTCTTTTAGGGCTAACCAAGGTTGACCCTGGGGATCTCTGCTTCTGGTTTGTAGTTCTGGCCCTGTCAGGGTATGTCTGCACAGCAACTGACACCCGGGGCTGGACCATGCCAGCTGACTTGGACTCGTGGGGCTGTTTCATTGCTGTGTAGACTTCTGGACAGTACTTAATTTGTAATGAAAGAGGTGCTGGACTTAAGCAATTAGGTACCGAGACTCAAGCAATTTTTATATTTTCATAACTGACACAGCAAGCCCAGAGGTGGCAGCGGGGGTATGAACTGCCAAGCCTAGAGGTGCCAGGGCTCAGCCCTGGCAAACCCTGGCACAAATTAAGCTCTGCTTCTGGGCCTGGGCTGGACCCCAGGTTCTGGAACCCTCACAAGGCCCTAGAGCCAGGGCTCCAGGCCTTGCCTGGAAGTCCACACAGCAGTGAAACAGACTCACAGCCCAAGCCCCACGAGCCCAAGTTGGCTGCCACAGGCCAGCCGCAGGTGTCTAGCTGAGGATATGTCTACATAAGAGTCCAGACAGCAAAAGAGAGATGAAAAATTTCCTCATCAGCTATTTTTATTTCTTTTTTTTTCAGAATTCAAGCTGATAGGAAGAGCACTTTTGCGTATAGCTTCTTTATAGATGTGAAAGGGCAGTTAACAAAGTCTTTGTATTGTGATGTCCCACAGTGGCTCGTAGTTTTGATAGGCCTTTTTGATGGCTAGAAGACGATCCCTCCTGACTGGGTTCAGTTTCAGGCCAAAAGGTTTTTACAAAGCAGAACCTTAAATATTACCTTATAGCAGGGGTGGCCAACCTGTGGCTCCAGAGCCGCATATGGCTCTTCAGAGGCTAATATGCAGCTCCTTACCTCAGCACTGATTCTGGGGCTGGAGCTATAGATTCTAACTTTCCAGTTTGCTGGGGGGTGCTCACTGCTCTGCCCTAAACCCTACCCCCACTCCACCCCTTCCCCCAAGGCCCCTGCCCCTTCCCCTGAGCCTTGCATGTCGTCGTTCCTCCGCCCTCCCCCCCATAGCCTCTTACGCATGTGAAACAGCTGATTGTGGTGGGCGGCGAGAGGGGGGAGTAGGTGCTGATTGGTGGGGGCTGCCGGCAGGTGAGAGGGGCTGGGGAGCTGATTGGGGGCTGCTGACTTATTACTGTGGCTCTTTGGCAATATACATTGGTAAATTCTGGCTCCTTCTCAGGCTGGCCACCCCTGCCTTATAGCATGTGATAAAGATATAATACAGGGGTCAGCAACCTTTCAGAAGTGGTGTGCCGAGTCTTCATTTATTCACTCTAATTTAAGGTTTCGCGTGCCAGTAATACATTTTAACATTTTTAGAAGGTCTCTATAAGTCTATAATATATAACTAAACTATTGTTGTATGTAAAGTAAATAAAGTTTTAAAAATGTTTAAGAAGCTTCATTTAAAATTAAATTAAAATGCAGAGCCCCCCCCGGACCGGTGGCCACACCGGGCAGTGTGAGTGCCACTGAAAATCAGCTCATGTGCCGCAGGTTGCCTACCCCTGATATAATAAGTGAGATTAATGCATGCTGCAATTTGCAAGCATTTCATAAAGTCTAAACACATTGTTATAAGTTCAGTATTCATCTTAACCATACTAATGCACAGGTGAAACAGACTGGTTTCCAGCAATGAATTTGTCAGTGCTCAGCTGAGGCCTAAAGCCTTAGCAAGAGCTGGTACCTACCTCTGTCAGCATCACATCCCATCAGAAGTTCAGCATACACCTGCAGAACCCACAGTAATATAAATTCCCTACATTACTTTTCTCCTTAGAACAACTTACAGGGAAAATGAAAATCTCAATTCAGAGCAAATTTCTAGCTGTGAGAACTCATCATAGACAAAGTGGAGATTTCAGAGTCAGCATCTAATTTTACCAAAACTAATATGAATACCGTTTGCCAACATCATCTTTTTCACCATAGGGTCAAGAAGGGTTTAAATCAGGGGTGGGCAAACTACAGCCCACAGGCTGATCCGGCCCACAAGCTGTTTTAAGCTGGCCTGAGAACTGCACCATGCAGCTTGGCCTTGCTCTGGCTGGGGCGCTGAGTCAGGGGCCACACCACGCAACTCGGCCCCACTCGGGCCAGGCTGCTGGGTTGGGGACTGCACCAGCGGTTTGGTCCCACGCCGGCCAGGGCACAGGGTTGGGGGCCGCACCATGCGGGTCCGCACCGCTCCAGCTCTTACGTGCTCCAGTGGCCCCCTCTGGTGTTCCAATGGGAGCTGCAGGGGCGGTGCCTGCGGATGGGGCAGTGTGCAGAGCTGCCTGGCCATGTGTCCGTGTAGGACCCAGAGAAGGGACATGCTGCTGCTTCCAGGAGCCGCTTGAGGTAAGTACCGCTCGGAGCCTGCACCCTGAGCCTCTCCCCATGTCCCAACCCCCCTGCCCTAGCCCTGATCCCCCTCCTGCTCTCCAAACCCCTCAATCCCAGCCCGGAGCAGCCTCCTGCACCCCAAACCTCTCATCCCCAGCCCCACCCCCGAGCCCGCACCCCCAGCCGGAACCTGCACCCCAGCCCTAATGCCCATCCCACCCTCCGAACCTTTCAGTCTCAGCCCAGAGCACCCTCCTACACCCCAAACTCCTCATCTCCAGCCTCACCCCAGAACCTGCACCCCCACCCCAATTTTGTGAGCATTTATGGCCTGCCGTACAATTTCTATTCCCTGATGTGGCCCTCGGGCCAAAAAGTTTTCCCACCCCTGGTTGAAACACTTCAATACACTTGAAATATTCAACAAAAACATGTGAAGAAAGCAAACCAAAATATAGAGTAATTCTCTTGCCATCTTACTTCATCCTTTGGCAACATTCTTGTGCTACGTCTACAATAGAAGCTAGGAGTATGATTCCCAGATTGTGCACATATACTTATGCTAGCTCTCATCAAGCGAGCATGAGTATAAATAGTGTAGCTGCAGTAGCACAGGCAGCTGTTATTGCAGCACAGCTTGGCTATACCAACTACGTACCCACCATTTTCAGGAGAGTTTGTACTCGGCGTGACTAAGCCATGCTGCTGCTTCCCATGGTAGTGCAGCTACATTACTATTTATACTTTCGCTAGCTTGATGAGAGCTAGCATGACTATGCGTACACGAGCAGGGAATCACAGCCCTAGCTCGCAGTGTAGACATAGCGTCAGTGAGCAGAAAAAGCCTGAATAAGGGCTGTGACATTCTGCTCAGAACACCCAGAACTGTAAGTCATTGTGTTAGCCCTCTGCCTCAGTAAAAGTGAGTTTTGCTGGAGGTTAGACTGTGTATCAGCTCCCTGCCATGCTAGTCTGTCTGCTTCACCAGCAAACTCCTCAAGACTCTGCCCGTCTTAACCTTCCCATGCAGGTAACCATCAGTGAACCCCAGTTCCCCAAAGATGTCACTCTAGTATACAGTCCATCTCACTGGACACACTCAAATTGTTTGCTGCCTTCAAATATGCAGAGCACGCACCAACCTGTTAGTTTAGCTGAATACTCCCACTTCAATCTGACAGCACCGAGATAGTTTGTAGTAAACCTAAGAATAAATGTATTAAAGAACAGAGATTTTAAGAGATACTAAGCAAGAGAAAGAGACATATAGTTACATGCAAAACAAAACATGCTTTCTAGTGATTAAAACTTAATTCTAGCAAGTTATATCTTTGTCTAAAACAGTTTCTCACTTGCCGCAAGTTATCAATAGCTTCTGCCCTTCAGGCAAAGGGGATCCAATTTCCACAGGCTCAAAGGGTGCTCTTCCCTATGGCTCCTAAGTTGGCGGTTCTCAGCCGGGGGTCTGCAGCCTCCTGGGGGTCCACAAGCACTTTCAGGGGCTGCAGAGCCCTGGGGCTGAAACCCAGTGCTCTGAGCCCCAGCTCTGAAGCCGGCGCTGCCCCAGCCGGGAATCACAAGGGGGTGATCAATGAAAAATCCCAAGTCTGTTTTTTAAGCTTGGTCACCTGGGATAGGGAGAGCGACTGACTTTACTGAGGCTTGGAGACAATGAAAGCAAGTCTTTGGGTATAAACAATGCCTAAAGTGTGTGTGTGTGTGTATGAGAGATAGAGAGGGCGGTAAAAACCTTAAAACTTGAGGTGGATTGTTGGAGGGCACAGAGATTCTATCAGATCTAGTGCCTCTAGTAGCCCAGCCCTTGCTCCACTCCCACACGGGCAGGCAATGCCTGTTCATCGGTCAAGCGTCCTAGCTCTGTCTTTGAGGGAAAGGGCAGAGCTGGCTGAGCACAGAGAGCAGCAGGTCTGGGTCTGCAGCCTAGAAACTGGGATGAGGCCAGGAGAAGCCATGGGCAGGGGCCGCGAGTTATATCTCCACGTGGTGCTTTAGCACCAGCAATATTCAGAGCCCAGGAGCTCAGCTCCACCAATATGCCGGGTGTGCCCTCCCCGACCCCACCTACCGCCCCCACCCCCCCGAGTGTCCCCTGGCCCACTCTTGCGCCCCGGAGCAGAGTGTCCCTGCCTCTGCCTCTTAGGTGAAGCTCCATGCTGCCCCCCTGCAGCAACTGCTGCCGCAGGGTCCTAGTGCCCCCCAGCCACTGCCAGGGCAGACTGACTGAGCCTGCCGTTCCCCTCAGACCCTTCCCTTTTCTGGCGGGACCCTCCACCAGCACAGGGGGGCCCCCTGCCCGCAGTCACTGCTCCTGCCGCATGCTGGGCAAGGGGAAGCCTCATCCCTCACCCCCAGTGAGGCTACAGTCAGGGGCAACAGCAGGGGAGGAGGCACATGCAGCACCCCCCGGCACCCACCATGGGGGAGGCGAGGGAGATTCCTGGACCTGAGTGGGGCCCAAGGAGCACATGCAGAGACAGTGGTGGGGGTGAGTGTGCTGCTGCGGGGGCGGGAAAGGGGGGCTCCTCTCCCAGAGCTTGCTGCTGCCGGCAGGGAAAGGGCATGGGGGGGAGTCCTCTCTGGCCCCTGTCCCGGAGCAGCCTGCCTGCACCCCAAACTCATCCCCAGCCCTGCCCCACCCCAGAGCCCACACTCCCAGCCAGAGCTTTCACCCCCGCACTGCACCCTCTACCCTATCCCCTCCAACACCCCAAACACCTTATCCCCAGTCCTAGCCAGAGCCCTCATCCCCCTGCACTCCAACCCACTGCCCCAGCCCTGAGCCCCCTCCAACACCACAAACCCCTCATCTCCAGTCCCAGCCAGAGCCCCTAACCCTCTGCCTGAGCCCCCTCCAACACCACAAACTCCTCATGTCCAATCCCAGCCAGGGCCTTCATCCCCCCGTACCCCAAACCTGGGTTCTGGGCACCACCAAAATTTCTACAAACCTGCCACCCCTGGCCATGGGGGCACAGACCCTCACCAGCTGCCAGCCCAGCACCATCTAGGGACAAGCTCAGAGCTGGGCTGGCAGGAAACAACAGGGATTGGAGGGCGGAGGTAGCACCCAGAGAAGGCCAGCACCCCCAGCATGGGCCCCAGAGACTGAGAACAGCTCCTGCCCCAGAGATTCCCCCCAGCCCCACTGTGTAATTCAGAAAGGGGAGATTTGACCCTATTAACTCACACAGCTGCTTTTGAGCTAGTTTTAAAGAGCAGTTATCCATTTAAGAAACTGGGGGCCAAAGTCCCTTTGCGACAGGACTTGAAACAAAGTTCCACTCTACCAAAGCTGTGTTTATTCCTTGTTCTGTACCATCAGTTGTCCCAGATTCTACTATGTTGGCAGCGAGAGCACAGGTTTTCAATCCTGTACAAATCTGATGTACATCACCTCCTGCTCAGCTGTAGAGCTGTCAGTGGATCCATCAGCAAGCACAGTAACAAACCTGGATTTATATATGCATTTCTGAGATGCTTCCCTAGGAGACTTTGTGATTGTTTATATAAAGTCTTTCATTCCATTGGTGTTAATATAACTTGTTCAAGATTAAGGGCACTTTTAGCTTCTAAATTAGAATATTTCAGAATGAAGTCCTATCTAGAGGTTGTGTAATCAGCGTTAAATGAGGTATTGGACCTTTAAATCTCATTGCATTTTATAGAGCAGTCTAGTAGCAGGAGATTCTTGTGGAAAATAACTTTTTTTTTTGAATGTGTGGATTTCACTTGAGCAGGAGAACAGTCATGTATATGTAGAAAATAATTCTGAATGTATTACAAGTAGGCTCTAGTTATTGGAAAGCATCTCATATTTCACAAAACAATCTTTGACATGAAACCAGTATATGTTCTGCATGAATTCTGGAATGTGTACCTTAGCATTCTCCTCAGCTTGTTTTACATTCCAAGTAGGGTTGCCAACTTTCTAATTGCACAAACCTGAACATCCTTGTCCTGCCCCTTCCCTGATGCTGAGGCTCTGCCCCTTCTCCGATACCCCACCCCAGCTCACTCCATCTCCCCTCTCTCTGTCGCTCACTCTCCCCCCACCCCCACTCACTTTCACCAGGCTGGAGGAGGGGGGTGGGGTGCAGGAGAGGGTGAAGTCTCGGGCTGGGGGTGAGAGGTTTGGGGTACAGAAGGGGGCTCTGAGCTGGGATCAAGGGGTTCAAAGTGTGGGAGTCATTCCCAGCCACTGTGAGCTACGGAGTGGGTGCTCAGAGTGGGGCACGGGGGCAGTAGGTGAAGACCCCCTGGCCACCTCTGCACCGAGGAGCCGGACATGCAGTCTGCTTCTGGAAGCCACGCGGAGCCAGGGCAGGTAGGGAGCCTGCCTTAGACCGGCTGCGCCGCTGACTGGATTTTTGGCATATTAAAGTCTCATGGATTGCTTTTAATAGTCACTGGGCGATTGAGGCAGATGCCGGTCGACTCCCAGCCAATCTGGGAAGGTTGGCAACCCTAATTCCAAGGCTTGCTGGTTCAAATTGATGGACTCTGGTTTTCCACTTTTGTTTTAGCCTCCAAATTCAAAAGGATGGTTTGACATACTCCATAATTTTAATTTTCAAAAAAAAAAAGTTGTATTTGTACAGTCCTTACACGAAGGTGACTAAAATATTTGGTGTGGCAGTCAGAGCTTGCTTTTCAAATTAAATAGCTTCTCTGGCCTTTGCAGCAGCACTCAAGTTTGCAGGTGTAAGGCTCCAATAAAGTATAAAGGGAGATGCTATCTCCTTTATCAAAATTATGTTTTGCAGAAGTAACAAGTAATCAAATTTTAGCTTGTTGGCAAAATATACTGTTGCTTAGCGTTCTGGCAAAAATATTTGCTTTTGAACCATCTGACTGTTGCTTACAAGTGTTGTTATTCTTCTTGAAAATCCAATTGTGTCTTATAGGGGCTGCAGCTGCTACTACGTCTTGCTAAATTTGAGGTTGTAAAAGTTGCTACACAACCTACACTGATTTGGTTGGAAAAAATCTGGTTGTTGCTTGGGTTTTTTAGCTGGCAAATTTAAATTTTTCTTTGGCATTCCGGTGACAATAATTGCTCTTAGAACTCTTTGGCTATTGCTGAAAATCCCATACCAAATTTCTCCCATCTTCTTTCCTGAATCCTCGCAGAGCTGCTCAGAGCACCAATGGACAGCACATTCAAATCTGCACAATACAGTTATCATAATTCCACTGCCATGTTACTCCAGATAGAACACATCAAAAAGAAAGGTAATGAGAGCAGGAACTACACGATGAAATCTGAGGCATCCCATTGTATTGGCCCTAATATAAGTTATGCAAAGAGGACTTCAAGCAAAGAGACAAAATTTTAATTTTTCAAGTGATCAGAGAGCAAGCTCCATATTTCAGCAGATTTTGGAAACCTCTGTTGAACATTAGGTACTGAATTAGCATTAGCCAGTGCTTAACTGACAATACAGGGGTGAAAGCCTCCTGGTTTTGTCTCTGTTCAAGTGAGACACACCCACCCCCTAACTTGGGACAGGGCTCTACAGGGGGGAAATCATAAACAAAGAACTTGGAAATGGTTGAAAGAACAACCTTAATGCACAGAGGGAGAGGGGCAGGGGCAGGGTCAGCAGAGAAGCAGACTAATCTGGTCCCCAGAAGGATGAGGGTATTTAGGATAAGATGGGTCTAACTCTTAGTGGGAACTGCTAAGCTGTAGGTAAGATAATATGCCTATAGGCCTTGCTTTCTTTTAGCCCTTTTCTCTCTGACAACTGTGTTCCAATGGATGGATAAATAATATTTTGTTTTGAAGAAACTGGTTGGAGTCACCTTCATTTTCATAATGATCACTGCTCCTGAAGGAAAGTTTCTAGTAGGGGCTAAACCTGTTGAGAAAACGAGAATGGTAAAAAGGGGTGCCATTACCTGGAAAGCCAGTCTAAAAGTGGGGTGAATCATAGGATTCCATTGAGAGAAATGAAAGGGCTGGGCCTATCACTTGAAAGGGGAGCTGTAGCAATGCTATGACTCACCAGTGTGGCTCCTCCTGCTGGTTGTCTGGGAATTAGCTCTTTTCCAGTTTATGGAGTGCCCTCTGTAGGTCAGTGTCTCACCTGCCACTGGCCCCATGTCCCTCCCAGTGCCCTTTACCCTGGGGTTCTGCCTCAGTAGTACCCCCACACTCTGGGTCTGCCCTCCCAGAGGAACCCCCAACCCTCTAAACCCACCTTGCCTCAGTGGCTACTGCCAGTCATCGTCTAGCTCCTGCTCACTGGGGCAGACTGTAGTCTGGAATGGCCACTCATCACAGGCAAGGGGGTAGGACCAGCTGCCTCTGCCTAACCTTGGGCTGAACCTCTGCAACCCCATTACTTGTACAGGCCTTCACCAAGGTCTGTAGGGTTTACCAGGCAGGCGCTCCCATTGCCCTATCCCCAGCCCTTCTAGGACTAGAGTGAAACTCCTTGGTGTCTGGCCCACAGCCCTCTTATAAGGGCCAGCTGGGCCCTGATTGAGCTGGCCACAGCTGTGATCAGCTATTCACTCAGCTTCCCCAGCTGTTCTTAATCCCTTTTACCCAGCCTCAGCCCTCTCCAGGACTGCTTTTAACCCCTTCAGGGCAGGAGCGGGGTGACCACCAAAACACTGAGTGAAGGGTCAAAGGCTTACCCTGGAACTGTGACAAGAGGAAAATACAATTCCTTTTATTTGGCTGCAGATGAAAGAAGGCCTTATTGAAAATAATAAAGCTAGCAATGGTATTTTATCCAGGAAGCCTGTCCTCTGAGAATGTTCTATAATGAAAAAGGCCAAATTAGTCAAAAGTTACTTTAATACTGTTAACAAAACAAAGGCACCGTGAAGTCAATGGGAGATGAAGGGGTGCTTAGCATCTTGAAAGCTTTGGTCCCTTTATGCAGAGGTGTGAGGAAGATTTCAGTATTTCATTTCTTGTTGTCTTTTCCCTAATTATTCAAAAATATCCACGGATTTCTTTTTTGACACTATTTTATATTTAATTTTGTCTGGTTCTTCCATGGTGTCATCTTAGGATTTATGTCCGAGGTTCATTCACATATGTTGCTCACTCAGAATCACTCTGCAGTTACTGAATAGTTGTTATGGAATATACGATTCCGATAGTTAATAAGTCTTTTATATCTTCACTTCACTTCTGGCCAAATTTTATGTTTTCTTTTTCCTTAAAGCTTTTAAAATGGCTTGTCAGGCAAGCCTTTGTGTTTGGAAATAAAACTGTAATTTCCCAAGAAGTTTAGGCCCTCAAGAGGGTAAAGATTTTATAAAATTCTGATGTCAACACATTGTCTATCTTTGGTTCCACAACAGTTTTACAAAAAGAAAAGGAGTACTTGTGGCACCTTCGAGACTAACCAATTTATTTGAGCATAAGCTTTTGTGAGCTACAGCTCACTTCATCGGATGCATTCAGTGGAAAATACAGTTGGGAGATTTATATACATAGAGAACATGAAACAATGGGTGTTACCATACGCACTGTAAGGAGAGTGATCACTTAGGATGAGCTATTACCAGCAGGAGAGGGCTTGGCTAAGGGAAAACCTTTTGTAGTGATAATCAAGGTGGGTCATTTCCAGCAGTTGACAAGAACCTCTGAGGAACAGTGGAGGATGGGAGGGAATAAACAAGGGGAAATAGTTTTACTTTGTGTAATGACCCATCCACTCCCGGTCTCTATTCAAGCCTAAGTTAATTGTATCCAGTTTGCAAATTAATTCCAATTCAGTAGTCTCTCGTTGGAGTCTGTTTTTGAAGTTTTTTTGTTGAAGAATTGCCACTTTTAGGTCTGTAATTGAGTGATCAAAGAGATTGAAGTGTTCTCTGACTGGTTTTTGAATGTTATAATTCTTGACATCTGATTTGTGTCCATTTATTCCTTTACGTAGAGACTGCCCAGTTTGGCCAATGTACATGGCAGAGGGGCATTGCTGGCACATGATGGCATATATCACATTGGTAGATGTGCAGGTGAACGAGCCTCTGATAGTGTGGCTGATGTGATTCGGCCCTATGATGGTGTCCCCTGAATAGATATGGGGACACAGTTGGCAACGGGCTTTGTTGCAAGGATAGGTTCCTGGGTTAGTGGTTCTGTTGTGTGGTATGTGGTTGCTGGTGAGTATTTGCTTCAGGTTGTGGGGCTGTCTGTAAGCAAGGACTGGCCTGTCTCCCAAGATCTGTGAGAGTGATGGGTCGTCCTTCAGGATAGGTTGTAGATCCTTGACGATGCGTTGGAGAGGTTTTAGTTGGGGGCTGAAGGTGATGGCTAGTGGCGTTCTGTTATTTTCTTTGTTGGGTCGGTCCTGTAGTAGGTGACTTCTGGGTACTCTTCTGGCTCTGTCAATCTGTTTCTTCACTTCAGCAGGTGGGTGTTGTAGTTGTAAGAATGCTTGAGAGAGATCTTGCAGGTGTTTGTCTCTGTCTGAGGGCTTGGAGCCAATGCGGTTGTATCGTAGAGCTTGGCTGTAGAATACAGACTAACATGGCTGCTACTCTGAAAATAGTTTTACATTCATTCTCATGTTGTTTTGTCTCTCTTTCATAAACTGTTAACTTTCTAGAAAGAAATTAGACATATTTAGAAGATCACCTCTGTAATTTATATATTATTTGTACAATTCTGTCATCCTTAACTCTAAACACACAAAAATCTAGTTTAAATTATTTTATTTACTTTTTTACCTGGTCATTTTAACAACTCCAATTAACTGGTTTTATGTGTATGTTAAAGGGCCCACAAAGCGCATCAGGGAACTATCACTGCTAACAGCTAAAGACGATCTCCTTTATCTCAGATGGCAAAAACATTAATTTTTGGAGCTGAGGAACCAGGGTTTTCGTCTCAGCATTGTATATGTGTATATGTGAAATATATATCAGTTACCTGCAGCCCATTGATTCTTTGTGCCATATGGCTTTATTTTATAATTAGGGCATTGGAGTATTTGAGAATTCATATTTATTTACAATTTTATGTAGACACTTGAGACGAAATCCTGGGCATTTGGAAAAGCCCCCATTGACTTCAGTGGGGCCAGGATTTCACCCATAGTGCATTTTTTATTTACATTTTACTTTACATATACTCACTGTGATGTAAGATGACATAACATATTCTCTGGTTGACTGAGAGAGACCTCAGGAAGGGCAGTTACAAAATGTGTTTAAATAGTTCATTGAGGTACAGCCTTTAGTGGCTGTGTCACTAGAAGTTATATTATAGTTCTTTGTCAAGAAACTTAAAGAAATCAGTGACCCATGTTGTTAGAAAGATACACTGATCAGTTCAAACCTTTCTGGAGCATTGTCCTCTCTACCAGCCCATACAAATGGTTACTTTCTATATTGGGGTGGCCAGCCTGAGAAGGAGCCAGAATTTACCAATGTACATTGCCAAAGAGCCACTGTAATACGTCAGCAGCCCCACCAATCAGCGCCTCCCCCTCAGGATGATCAGACAGCAAGTGTGAAAAATCGGGACGGGGTGGGGGATAATAGGAGTCTGTATAAGAAAAAGACCCCAAAACTGGGACTGTCCCTATAAAATCGGGACATCTGGTCACCCTACTCCCCCTCCCTCCCTGCACCTCCCAATCAGCTGTTTCATGGGGTTCAGGAGGCTGGCGGGGGAGGGAGGGGGAAGGCATGGCAGGTTAGGGGGAGGGGCGGGAAGGGATGGAGTAGGGGCAGGGCCTGTGGCAGAGCCAGAGGTTGAGCAGTGAGCACCTCCCAGCACATTGGAAAGTTGGCGCCTGTAACTCCAGCCCTATGCCTATACAAGGAGCCACATATTAACTTCCGAAGAGCAGCATGTGGCTCCGGAACCACAGGTTGGCCACCCATGTTCTATACCATCAGCTGGAGATTGGAGCAATCAGAGTCGTCACTACTCCAATACCAGATGGTTGCTATTTAGCATTTCTCATTTGTTTTCTGTCTCCAACAGATGTAAACATCCACTTGCTGGCAGTTATAATAATTAGTGCTAGGCTACAGATTTTATTTTTTTATTACTCAAAGCTGCTGTCTAATGTAATGAGAGAGTTAGGTCACCAGTTCCACCCTGGAAATTAAAAGTAGTGCTTGTCAGTCTTCTGGATCCAGCATTCAAGCCCTCGAGGGGAGATCCAAGTAATTCTATAGCCATTTAAACCTCTTGCCCAGTGATTAATTCAGAATTTATCACTAATTGCTGTTTTAGTTACTATTTCAGTGGTTATTCTTGAAAAATATATTTGCTCAGTGACATAGCTGAAACATATTTTATCTGTGTGCATTTCTAAAGTGCTTAACTCCATAGTATCTCAGCATTGTATGTGGACTACAGAAAGCTCCATCTGAGTATGTTCCATCTGGAGATGTTAATTTCACATGGTGGTCTTTGTTTAGTTGTCAGCTCTTACCTTTGTGCATGTTGCTTGGTTTTTCTTCCCTTCTGCTTCATTTATTTGGAAAACGCTTGGTGTAGAGAGAATTCTTTCTCTGTGACCTTAAGAAGGTGGAATTTGCACTCTTCCTTATTTTCTTTGCATGGGTTTTCTAGAGCCTTGAGCTTGCTGTTAAGAAGATGCACTTCCAGCTCCTTCTACTCTATATTGGACTCTTTTAGTCACAATGTGCAGGTGATTCTAGTGGCCGTAGCAGGGCCCAGAAAGAGAGATGGTCCTTGAGATTACAGCTTTTTATCCTTTAAGGGATTTGTAGGTTAATTTACAACCTTGAAATGGACCCGCTAATGTTGGAATGGGGAGCCAGTGTAGATGGCAGAGCACCAGTGTACAGTACTGTACTCTTTTGTTTGTCATTTTCAGGATGGGCTGCTACCTTCTTATCTAGACTCGTATAGAAAGAGTTTCAGTGGTCCAGCACAGAAATCATAGAATCATAGAATATCAGGGTTGGAAGGGACCTCAGGAGGTCATCTAGTCCAACCCCCTGCTCAAAAGCAGGACCCATCCCCAATTAAATCATCCCAGCCAGGGCTTTTTCAAGCCTGACCTTAAAAACTTCTAAGGAAGGAGATTCCACCACCTCCCTAGGCAACGCATTCCAGTGTTTCACCACCCTCCTAGTGAAAAAGTTTTTCCTAATATCCAACCTAAACCTCCCCCACTGCAACTTGAGACCATTACTCCTTGTCCTGTCCTCTTCCACCACTGAGAATAGTCTAGAACCATCCTCTCTGGAACTACCTCTCAGGTAGTTGAAAGCAGCTATCAAATCCCCCCTCATTCTTCTCTTCCGCAGACTAAACAATCCCAGTTCCCTCAGCCTCTCCTCATAACTCATGTGTTCCAGACCCCTAATCATTTTTGTTGCCCTTCGCTGGACTCTCTCCAATTTATCCACATCCTTCTTGTAGTGTAGAAATGACTAATGCCTCAACCTTTGATGTAAGTTATTGTCAGAGAGGAATAAACAAAATTATCTTGCTAGCCAGAGGTGGAAGAAGGACTGTTGCTATCTAAGTGTTCAGGGTCAGTAATCAGAGTAACAGCCGTATTAGGAGCTGTAGCTCACGAAAGCTTATGCTCAAATAAATTGGTTAGTCTCTAAGGTGCCACAAGTACTCCTTTTCTTTTTTCAGGGTCAGTAATGACTATAGTAGGACCTATGGCTGATCCACTCTCTTGACTATGAGTGGACAAATGCCTTCAGCTGAGAGAAAGCTGGTGATGATAAGCTGCCCGTAGAACTGTTTTCCTCTTCTGGTTCTCATCACTTTGGTCTTTCCTAGATTCAGCTTGAGCCAGCTCTTCTTTATCCATGTGTCAGAGTCAGCAAGTCTCTAACATATGGGCATTATCACAACTCTGATTGTCCACATCTCTATGTGCTGGTAGAGGAAAAATAAACCGCATAGAATCATAGAATATCAGGATTGGAAGGGACCTCAGGAGGTCATCTAGTCCAACCCCCTGCTCAAAGCAGGACCAATCCCCAATTAAATCATCCCAGCCAGGGCTTTGTCAAGCCTGACCTTAAAAACTTCTAAGGAAGGAGATTCTACCACCTCCCTAGGTAACGCATTCCAGTGTTTCACCACCCTCCTAGTGAAAAAGTTTTTCCTAATATCCAACCTAAACCTCCCCCACTGCAACTTGAGACCATTACTCCTTGTCCTGTCCTCTTCTACCACTGAGAATAGTCTAAAACCATCCTCTCTGGAACCACCTCTCAGGTAGTTGAAAGCAGCTATCAAATCCCCCCTCATTCTTCTCTTCTGCAGACTAAACAATCCCAGTTCCCTCAGCCTCTCCTCATAAGTCATGTGTTCCAGACCCCAAATCGTTTTTGTTGCCCTTCGCTGGACTCTCTCCAATTTATCCACATCCTTCTTGTAGTGTGGGGCCCAAAACTGGACACAATACTCCAGATGAGGCCTTACCAATGTCGAATAGAGGGGGATGATCACATCCCTCGATCTGCTCGCTATGCCCCTACTTATACATCCCAAAATGCCATTGGCCTTCTTGGCATCAAGAACACACTGCTGACTCATATCCAGCTTCTCGTCCACTGTCACCCCTAGGTCCTTTTCCGCAGAACTGCTGCCTAGCCATTCAGTCCCTAGTCTGTAGCTGTGCAACTGCTGCCTAGCCATTCAGTCCCTAGTCTGTAGCTGTGCAGTCCCTAGTCTCTTGTTTGAGCTGTGATGAATAAACCATGTTCACTAGGAAAAATTAGTCTTCCATTACTACATTTGGGTAAGAATGATGTTCCTTATTTATATCTGTACAAAATAACTGACTTAGTCTAGTTGTAGAATCTTTCAGCTACAAAGGTGTAACCTTAAAATGGAAGCCTTTCACCCATGCCCTTTTCAAACTGCTTGCATAGTCACCATTTTTCATCCAGGCCACCTACACACTACATTATTATGCTAAATTTTATGAGCATTTATATATGTACCAAACTGGTTTTGATACTCCCCAAATAGCTATTAGCACAACTGTCGTGATTGCTATTAAATAATCAACATGTACCATGAATTGGTATCTGTTAGTAAATGTCACCGTGTAATAGTGACCACTTTACACTTGCACATTTTAAAAAAAACTTTAATTATATCTGGGTATTAGTTTGTGCAATTAACATATCAACACATACGGTCTTCCTTCGTACCATAATTTATTTGACTTCATTAGCAGGAGTTAAAAAATATTTTAATTACAAAGCCATGCCATAGAACAATCAGCTTAGTAAATGCAAAGGTTTTAAATCTCCTAGTTGCTTTGTAATCACAATTACCTGAAGATGTGGGTTAGTCCTACTAAGCTAGTCTTCTGTCAGGCAAATCTTGCTTCTCAAGGGCAAACTGGCTTTGAGTTGCTCTCAGTTATCTCTTTCTGCTACTTCTGCTCAACTTGTGATTGTGTGCACAGGGTCAACATTGTGGTAGAACAGAATGGGTTTCTCTTTTGGCTCTTTTGTTTCCAGTAAATCTGCAACTCATTGTTTGACTTGGTCACAGTTTGTCTGTATGCAATGTTGTAGCTGTGTTGGTCCCAGGATATGATAGAAACAAGGTGGGTGAAATAGTATCTTTTATTGGACCAACTTCTGTAGGTGAGGGAGGCAAGCTTTTGAGCTTACACAGAACTCTTCTTCAGGTCAGCTCTTTTTCAGTAGAGCTCTGTGTAAGCTCAATAACTTGCCTCTCTCACACACAGAAGTTGGTACAATAAAGTATATTACCTCATCCATCTTGTCTCTACAATTTGTCTGGTCCAGCTAAATTTTTTCACTCCCAAGGTCAGTTCCCCCTCAAACTTTGGCTTTGGTTCTCTGCTCCAGAATATCGCCTCTTGCAAATCCTTGTCTCTGGTTCTTCCATACTTATGGCTTAGTGCTTGCTTTACCAGGCATACTTCATTCTCACTATCTGTTAGATACTAATGTAAGGTTATGCAAAATATATGTCCATATTTATGTATTTATAGATAGATATTAACTCTGGGTTTAAGTTGGACATGAGGATTCTGAGTTTTCCTATTAATACACTGCTGTGAATTTTCAGATTACCCCTGTAAAGAATCCTACAGAGTATGATCAAATCTGTGTTCACAAAACAGCACCTCTCCCAATGGAGCTGGAAGCAGCTGCTTAATTAAACTGATGAGACTCACTCAGCTCCTAGTTAGTTTCACTCTTCTACTTCTGATGCAGCTGGGATGTATGTAGGTGTGATTCCCCACTGTCCTGGAGGTGCTCTGGGTGAAAAAAAAGATTAACATGGAAGGAGAGAGATGAGACAAAAACAGGAGGGTCAAAGAAGGGGAAGAGATATGGGGGAAAGAATTGACAGAGCATCTAAAGGAAAGCAAGATTTTGAAGAGCAAAATATAGTGCATGCATGGTCACGCTGTACAGAGCAAAGTGGCGTCCTCCATACAGTAGGGATTGTCACAACCCCAGCAAGCCACAGTTTGAGGACCACTGAACTAGAGGGAGGGTTGCTGTGGTACGGGGCTTTGATGTGTGTGTGTGCAGTGGTGCAGGGAGAATGGGATGAGTGCTGAAAAATAGTGATAAGTGAGTGAGTAGATTCAAGAATGGGGCATGGACCAAAACAAAGCATGGAAAAGCAAATAGATGCACAGAAAACAAAAGGAAAGGAAGAGCATGGAAGAAATTGTGGGGTATGGCAATAATGACAATCATTTGCTCTTTATAGCACTTGTCATTGGTTGATCTCAAAGTGCTTAAAAAGGAGTTCAGTGTCATTATCCCATTTTACAGATATGGAAACTGAGAGAGGTAAAGTGATTGTCCCAAGGTCACCCAATTGGCCAGTTGCAGAGGTGGGAATAGAACCCAGGTCTCCTGAGTCCCAATTTGGTAGGCTATTCCGCAGGTCATAAATGTGTGACATGCAATGAAAGGAGAAAAAGACACAGATTCCTGGGTATGATTGGGAGCAAAGGAAGGTCAATAACTAAATTTTAGGGGTGACATTTTATTTCTTCCTATATTTTGGTGATTCAACAGAAACTCAGAAAAAACACCTCCCACTGAAATTCTGAAATTGCCCCCTCTGCCATTAAACCCCTGAAAAATGGCTGAATCATAGCTTTGTGTGTGCATTGTCGTAATGGTTAGTGAAAAGGCAGCTGTCCATCCCAGCACTGTAGGGGGTCTCTTGTAAACTTTTCTGCCTAACCAAGTCTGTAATACAGTTGAGTACTTTAATTAGAGTTATTAACTGAACCCAAAGGTTATTTATAGATATGAGAAACCTTCATGCCTTTTCCAGGCACAGAGCAAAACCATATGAAATACTCATATAAGATCTGCAACAGTTAAAAGAGTACATTTTGAAGCAGGAGGCTATGAGATAATTTGCTCTCATGGCCTGGAACACAGCAGACATTCAATGCAAGTATAAAATTATCCATTTTAATTTACACTTCCATGTTTTTGCCATTTTGTTTATGTTGCATGTAGCTACTAGCCTTCATAACCTAGCTTTCGCTGTATATTCTCTTTTCCTTGTCTCAAAATACAAAACACTATTGTCTGTTTCCATGGAGTTTCAGTAACTGGTGTTTTGAATAACAACTCAATCCTCTAAGAAAAAACTGTTTTGTCTATTTTTGCTGAACCAAAAGGTTTTATCTCTGTTTTTGCATACATATTAGATGGCACTCCCTCAATCTAGTGGGGGGGGGGGAAGGGCAGACATCTGAATTATTTTAAAATACAGATTTATTTAATTAAAAGTACAACTGTTTAGGGTCCTGAAGAGGAAAGGCTAGACCTAAAAAGGAATATGTTCTTGTTTCTAAAAATACTGTTTAATATAAAAAAGTAATGTTTTTTTTAAATAATACACAATAGACTTTTTGCTTCAATTTAGATTCTTAATCTCCAAAATTCATTTTTAAAATTTCAGAGCTGGTGGTCCAAGTCTTTTACTGAGAATGACATTAGGAACAGAAATTACTACCCATCTCCAGGCCTCTTCATATGCAGCATCAGACCGAAACTTTTTGAAATGGGACCTGTCACCAGAGCAAATCAGAACAAGGACAGATGATCTGATCATGAAAACAAAGCAAGTGTATGACAATGTTGGAATGCTTAATTTTGAAAAAGTAACATATGAGAACACTATGCAGGCTCTGGCCGACATAGAAGTGGAGTATACAAGTGAGTATGTGGAATCTAATACCTTCCTTTTCTGAATTCGTCCTATCCACACAGCAGAGTTCGGGAAGCAATGCAGCAAAAGCAGTTACCACCTGTGAGTCTGATCTGTGCCCTTCATGGCTAGAGAAATCTCAAAAGTGATATCCATTCATATTCATTTTTGACCTGGCCATTAAAGACATGGCAAGGGTTAGCAAGACTATGCTGGTATTACTTCACTCATTTCTCTCAGACTACATTGAGAGAGTCATGATGGGCATATACTCCTCCACTTTCAAAGTCCTCACCTGTGAAATCTGAGTGACCCATCCTATTCTTGTCAGTGACTGCATGGAGCCACTTGGTGGCACTGTGCAACAGCATGGACTAAAATGTCTGCAGTATACATATGAAATCCAGCTTTACAATTACTTTCACATCTTATATAAAAAGCACTTTCCTTCAGCCATTTGGGGGCCTGTTTGAGACCAGTATCTGAAGTCAAATCACGTGACTAATGTGATGCTAGTCGGGGGAGGGAAGCATTTCAGAGAACTCATGTCCTAACATCTTCCTCCAGTGAGGGCATCTGCTCTGTGTTAAGTCTGCAATCTTACCCTTCTCTTGACACTTCACAGATTCTGTGCACCAAATAATCATGACTATGGTTATTATATCCTTTTCCTATTATAGCTGGCAAGGAGACTGTCTTGAACAATCTTAATCCAAACAGCCTCCTGTCAGGTTCAGATTTAGCCACAGTGATGATCAGTGATCCATGCATTCATGACCTCCAGCCTGAATTATTGTGGCTCTCTGTGTGTAGGAATAAAACTACCAGGCTTAAGTTAAAAATAAAAGTAAATAAATAAATAAAATAAAAAGCTACTGTTTGGTTCAGAACACAGCAGCAATCTGCCCAGCTGCAGAGGCTGTGAAGAGTACATATCACTCCAGTGCTCTTCTCTTTTCCCTGGGTCCTATCAGAATACTAGTTCAGATTTAAGCTTTGGTTACCAATCTTCAAAGCTCTACATGGAACTAGTCTCACTTTCCTGAGGGATCACTCATGGTATGTGATAATGACCTCTCTCAACAGCAGCATTCCATTAGAACCTTAAGAACATAAGAACGGCCATAGTGGGTCAGACCAAAGGTCCGTCTAGCTCAGTATCCTGTCTTCCAAAAGTAGCTAATGCCAGGTGCCCCAGAGGGAATGAACAGAACAGGTAATCATCAAGTGATCCATCTCCCATCGCCCATTCCCAGCTTCTGGCAAACAGAGGCTAGGGATACTATGCCTGTCCATACTGGATAATAGCCATTGGTGGACCTATCCTTCATGAACTTATTTAGTTCTTTTTTGAACCCTGTTATAGTCTTGACCTTCACAACATCCTCTGGCAAGGAGTTCCGCAGTTGACTGTGCATTGTGTGGAAAAAATACTTCCTTTTGTTTGTTTTAATTCTGCTGCCTATTAACCTTGGAACCGTCAGTCTTGAACATTATACTCACATGAGCAGGGGAGAGAGCTTTCCCAGTAACTGGCCCATGTACCTGGAACTCATTCTCAGAAAAGACCCAGATGACCACAAACCTCAGGAGCTTCAGAGCAAAATGTAAAACTCACTACTTCATTTGAACCATCTTATCATAACACCAGCAAAACAAATAAAGTTCAGGCCCTACAGACTGGAGGAGAGGGCAAACCACATGTGTATGTGCATCCCATAATTTTGAGAGACAGACAAGATACCACAGTCTTTGGTTGTGTATTGTGTCTTAGTTTTTCACAAAGCTTTTTAGGTGCATCTTAAAATCTGTAACCAACTAATCTTTAGAACCTTCATCTGCTAGTAATATGAACGGTCTCTCAGGACAAAAAGTATTTGTTACACTTTTGTGTAAAATGTTTGAACAAAGCGTAACATGCAGGACATTAGCACTTTTTTAAAAGGGAAAACTATAACTAGGTTTAATCAAGTCCAAGTTAATTAATCCAGCTAGTCATTTCAACTACTTTTTTAATTATAGGACCTATGTTCATGTTTGTTATTAATACAGGGGCACGACAGCATTGCTGAGAATTTAGTTTATTTTCATTTCCATTCAAAATTGTTACTCAGCCTGTGATCTCTGATAGTCCAAAATAATCACACATCATCTCCCTCAGTTTTCTTATTGCTTGCTTTTATTAGTAATAAACAGACTTGGTCATATCTGTATTTTCTCCTGCCAATTTTTGAATAATTTGAGGGAGAATTGTAAAGATTCAAAACTTGCTATTTCCAAGATTCTAGAGAGAGAATCTGTGACAACCATTAAAAATAATTTATTTAAAAATACCTACTTTCTGTACTTTTAAAAGATTCATCTCATTTCAAAGCATACAATTACTCCAGTGCTTTAAATATATCTGTATTAAACTTTTACTAACTCAAAATTGACCTTGTGGAACGATTAAAGTGGGGACATTTGCAAGGGCAGTTGGGCTTTTATAATATACACCATCAGTGAAATATGCATTTGTTCTAATGCATCTGTTGCTGCTGTGTATATAATTGTATTGGTTCATTTTTTACATAATCCGTGATCCATTCATTATCTGTAAATCCTAATCAGTGGTTGCTTCAGGTATCTGTTTATATAAGTTTATTTCTGAAAGCTTGTGTAAAAACTAAAAACAACGATTTATTAAATAACTTGTCTATTCCTAGGAAGTTCCTCATCTTGAAAAAAATTAACATGGACTGACTGCATTGTAAGTGTTTTAAAATGTATTTTTATTTTAACAGTGGAAAGAAGCATGCTGGATTTCCCGCAGCATGTCTCATCCAACAAAGATGTACGCTCAGCAAGCACAGAAGCTGACAAAAGACTTTCTTATTTTGATGTGGAGATGAGCATGAGAGAAGATGTGTTTCAGAGGATTGTTTATTTGCAGGTAAATGACAATGAAGATAACTAAAAATAACTGGTAGAGGAATATGTAAGGTGCCACCAGTGAAATTTTTTTCCCAATAAATAGTACATGCTGTGTTTTTCAGTATCCCTATCACTTCATTAATCTCAATCACTGTTAAATCCACTATCCACTGAATAGACCTGTAGTGTATGTGTTACATGAGGGCCTCATTTAAATTCTCTTGCTTCAAAAACCTAACGATTTTACTTAAAGAAAACCTTTACCAGGTAGAAACCTTGGGAAAAAGGTGCACTCTCTCACGTCCATATTTGGCTGCCAGATAAGCTTGTGCACACACTCGTTCATTGTTTCTTACTTCATTGGAATTAGGAATGACTACATTTTTTTGTTGTTTAAATTATTCTAGAAGTCAATAATGCTGATGCAAACAAAATACTTGGTTTACTACTGTCTACTAGCCCCTTTTAAAGTGTTTTCATAGACTGCCTCATCCTCCAAGTAAGCACCATCATAAGTGTTACACTTTAATTAAGTATATATTATTAACTGTGTAATTCAAACTAAACCAAGAATAATTAAAATTTACTGTGATGGCCTCACTTTTCTTACTCCCCCAAATGTATGAAGTAGTATTTGTTTATCATTCTTCAGATGGGTAATTTTAAAATATTTAAGCAAATAATTTAGTATGAATAATTGTAACATTTTCATCTGTCCCTCCTCCAAATGTGAAATTTGTGTCTATTAAACAATTGTGCTTACTTGTGATTAATTAATTGTGATTAATGTGTCTGTTGTTCCACATAGCTGATAAAACACTGGAACCACTGGCTGCTGGAGTCGTTTCTGTGCTGTATTGTGCTGTATTGTAAAAACCTTGCTTTTTGTAATACGAACTGGAAATCTTGATATTTGCAGTGAGATCTGAACAGAGCATTTTATAATTTCCTCCATTATCTTTTATTGCCATGCTTTCCAAGAATGTTTTCCACCATTTGCTTTCCCTTATTTGGCTATTTCCACATTGTTTATGTGAGAAGCTCCTGATATTTTACAGCCCCACTATAGACTATTTTGTTCATTTTTGTGTGTATTGGCAGCTAGTGTTTCTTATTATCTTTCACTTTTTTACATATCTCATATGCTGAATTAAAGAAGTTTGATATGTGTTTACTGTTTTATGTGATTTTATGTTATGTATGTTATGTGTATGTGCACCTTGTGGGCTCTGCTGTAATACAAATAATATTTTTTTCATATTTATAGGCATTTCTAGCAGTCACTTGTGAAAACCAAATATAAATATCTACAATAATTACTGTTGGTCAACAGAATTCTTTCATATTCACCTTGGTATTCTTTCTATTTAATTTCCCCTTGTGACGATATTCGGCATTTACATCTATTTCAGAATACTATAGTGTTTCTAATTTCTTTTTGTTAATCCTTTAAATTAGTTTGAGGGTTTCCCCCCTTCATTTAAACAGTACAACAATATGCAGATATTTCTTAATCATCTATTTAACACTGATATGTGACCTGGGCTAAGATCTCAGATCTGAATACTCCTAAAATTCACAGTGTCTGGGAGAAGATCATTTTTGGTGGAGGACATTAGGCTGTGTAATTTGCTTCCACCAAGGCCAGGCTGAATCTTGCCACTTCTAGATTATGATGCATGACTTCTCTGCTCTTGTAAGTTGTTGCCTCAGCTGCACCTGGAGAATGACTTTTCCAAGGAGAGTTTCTAACAGAAGAGGAGAGACTGAATTAAAACCATTGAAAACATAGTAGCCATTTTAATAAGCCAGCCTCGTTTATTTCAATGTAGTATTTCTGTCAAGTTAGGGTTTCCATGGAATTTTCAGGGCTAAAGCATGGATTCTTAATTTAAACATCATGAGCCTGTTTAGGGCCAGGTTAACAATACAGTGGAAACAGGGCCCCTCAGACTCATACATTATTTATTATGGTAGTATCCCATGAAAAGTTGGATGTTCAAACATAACATCTAGGATCTCCTAGATCTCTCTGACCCCAGGCCCATTTTTACCCCTTAAAATGCAGGCCTGAGTCTGCTAAAGTTATTTACCATGCTTATGTTACTTCCTAAATCATTCTTATACATCCTCCTCCACCAATGGTTTTTGAAAATGAGGGGTTTTTTTTATGTCTAATCAAATAAAAAAGCTTTTTCCAAATATTAAGGAAAAATTCCATCCTAGGCTTATGTGGTAGATGTATACTGCAGCTCTCCTTCTACAGGAAATTTTTACTCCAGTGATTTAAACCCTTGAATATAGGTGTTTATAATAGATTTTTAATATTAATGTGTCTGATGAAGCGATAACATTAAGCCTAGTCATTCCTAACAACTGCACACGGGCATGCTGAAGAATGTTATCAAACTTCCCCACCCACACATCCTTAGAAAACTCAGCATGGTTTAAACAGTTGCTACTACCCTCGTTTCCAATATTCCACATAGTCTCCTTTTTTTAGTTCTCCTTAAAGACTTGTTCACATAATGCGTGGACTATTATGGTAGTTCAAAAATGAAATTAAAAATTATATTATGTAAATATCAGCAAAGGGACATTTAAAAAGCAATTATCCTTAATTCTGAAAAACTCAGAATAATCATGTACGGTAAAGTACTCAAACTTAGAACCTCTGTCACAAAACTTGTACATCAGAGAAACATTGGGTGAGGTGAAGTATCATTAATAATGAGAAGTTTAAAATTCACACCATAACACATTAAGTCCATGATTGCTGTAAAGTCTTACACCATTGCTTATTTTTAAACACATGACTAGACTACTTAAAGTGAAAGGGATTATTCATGTCCATGAAATTAGGCATGTGCACAAGTGTTTGCAGGATGGGGCATTAGACATCTTCAAGGCAGCCATAGTGATATTTCAGTTTAAAAGTGTGTTTTAAGAGGTGGTTGATAGAGTGAAAGTGAGTTAAGAAAAAAATCCCACATGGGGCCTAACAAATTCAATATGGAATTCTGTAACTTTTGTCATTCATTTTAATTGTAGTAAGAGAACTGTATCCCTTTACACATTGGAATACTCCTGTTTTTTCTTCTCATCATCTTCCATTTAATATAATTTCAGCAAACATGTGATCTTGGACATCTGAAGCCTGAAGCTAAGCGATACTTAGAGAAGTCAGTTAAAATGGGGAAAAGGAATGGACTCCATCTTCCCAAAGAAGTACAGAATGTGAGTATGGATTTCCTATATTTATAATATGAAGAAAGTATGGTTTCACTGCTATGAAGAATTTCTTAAGTGTATATTTTTGCTTATATACTCAGGTCTCAGTTAAGTGCTGCTTTGAGGCCATCCTTACTCTTACAGACTAAGGTAATGATGGTAATTTGTACAAGACAAAGAAATACAAAATAAAAGATTTTAAAATAAGCCCAAGATTTTTGAAAGTGGGTAATGATTTTGAATTCCTGAATTTTTGAGTAACTAACTTGAGACAACTTAAAAGGAGCCTGATTATCAGAAAGTGGAAGGCAGCACTCCCTAAAAATGCGGCATCTGTAGGACATCCAAAATTGAGCACCCAAAAATTGAAGAGCTCTCTGGAAGCTTGAAAGCTTGTCTCTTTCACCAACAGAAGTAGTCCAATAAAAGATATTACTTCACCCACCTTGTCTCACTATTTAACAGCACAGGCTTGTGAACCTGAAGTGGCCCTCTGCCTTTCCCCGATAATTGCTCCCAATGCAAATCCTTCAATCGACAGGAGCTTAAATCTTGGTTATGCATATTTATATTATGTTAAGGTTCCTGATGCCTCTAGAAGATCATTAGAAACTATATGTAAGGAGACTGTTGGTGGCTCAGAGTGAAGTAAAATCTTGACTATTGTTAAAATCTAACCAGTTGCAGAAACAAATGAATCACAATGTATACAAACTTTATGTATGTAAATTTGGCAGTAAGGAGCCAGAACACCCCAGAAGTCAGCCTGATATGTCAAAAATATTTTGCTCATCCAATTTCTTGTGTTTAAGAAAAGATTTTGGAATGCTGTTATCTTTCATAGATGTTCTTTTCTTTCTGCCATATATTTAAAGGTCCCAAACTAATCTAGGAGCTCTTTAACTTTTCAGCAGCTTGTTGACACACCTTTGTTGTGTCTGCTCCTTTTAGAGCCATCTACCAGTTATCTTTAGGACAGCAATTCCCACTGAAATACAACAGAAAATTTTATTTAAAATTAAATTTAGACTTTTATTTTGAGAGAGAGGGAGAGAGAGGAACTAAGTGTTAATACATAAAACTACTTTAGCGCATTATTGACATCAATGGTTCTCAACCTATGATCCTTGAATCCCTGGGGGTCCCGTGGACTATGTCTAAGGGATCCACAAAAGACGTAGACTGAAAACTGACTGAACAGAATTCAGCTATATATACAGACAATATATTTCCAAAGGGTCCACACCTCCATTAGAAATTTCCAAAGGGGGTCACACCTCCATTCAAAACTTTTTAGGGGTCTGCAAATGAAAAAAGATTGAGAACCACTGATTTCTATGATAAATCCCTTGTGAGTTAAGACAATATACTTCTAACATGTTTGGGGTAAAAGAAAATCTTAGAGAAAGTTAAATTATTTTTACATGTAGGGCAGCAATGGGTAGTTACAATTTTGGTTTTTGATGGTCAGTTTAATTTATATTCAATTAGGAAATAAAGACCATGAAGAAAAAATCGAGTGAGCTGTGTATAGACTTCAACAAAAACCTCAATGAGGAAAACACATTTCTCATGTTTTCTAAGGATGAACTTCGTGAGTACTGTATTTCTCTTTCTTTAGAACTGCAGTTAAATTTCAGGAATCTTTTTTGTGCAGCTCTTAGATAGGGTTCAATTGTCATACAGTATCTAGGAAATGAAATTGTAACACTGTTACAGCTTGTACTGGTTTCCTATCCTTCTCCAAATCCAACTCAGGATTGCCTTTGTGTAATTAAAAATTCTTCATGGACTTGTGCCACCTAATCTCTCAGGACTCTTCCCATCTTTGCCTTTCCCCTCACATCTCCACCATTGGGCATCACACTCCATTTGTAGTGTTCCATCTATCTAAAACACTTTTCTGCTGTTCAGGAAGTTAAGCTACTTCCCTGATTTAAATATTCCTTTAAAGCCTTCATTTTCAGTTTACCATATGATTCTCTGTAAAGGATTTGGTGATCACTCTGTCAAATGTATTTTATGAGTTTAATAAAATTAGAGATTTTTAAAACTATCATCTGTTTTTAAATGGGATTATCTTGTTAAACATATTTCTGCTTCTCATAAGTGAGGTGTTCATAATTTTAATATTATTTGATTTGATTAAAAAAAGTAAATTAACAATTAACCGTAACATTTAGGGCTTTATTTCGTAGAGGAGTTTTTAAATTAAGATCTGGAGGAAAGCCAAGAGGTACATAAAGTAAAAATCATAAATGAATCAAATACCATAAAATCTCTATGATCAAATTCCATGCTTGAATAACAAGAGGATAGCAGTAGGAACATACTACCAACCACCTGACCAGGATGGTGAAGGTGATTGTGAAATGGTCTAGGAGATTAGAGGGGCTACAAAAATGAATAATGAAGGGGGATTTCAAGCATCACCATATTGATTGAATACATGTTACCTCAGGATGGGATGCAGAGATAAAATTTCTAGGCACCATTAATGACCTGGAACCCATAAAGTCCTGGAACCTGTAAGGGGAGAGGCAATTTTTGATATAGTCCAAAGTGGGGCACAGAATCTGGTCCAAGATGTGGATGCTGCTGAACTACTCAATAATAGCGATCCAACTATAATTAAATTTATGTGGGGGAAAAAATACCAAAGAAGCCCCCCACAGTAGCATTTCCCTTCAAAAAGGTGAACTTCACAAAAATGAGGAAGCTACTTACATGGAAATTGAAAGGAACACAAATAAGAGTGGAATACTGACAAGCTGCATGGAAACTAGTTAAAACCAGCATAATGGGGGTCAAACGAAAGGTATATCCCAAATAAAAACAAAACAAAACAGTAGGAGGAGCAGAAAAATGCCAGTGTTTCTAAACAGCACAATGTAAGTGTATGTTAAAGGCATCCTTTAAAAATTGAAAGTCAAACTGTACTAAGGAAAATAGAAAGGAGCATAAACTCTTGCAAGTGAAGTGTAAAAGTATAATTAGGCAGGCTGTCAAGGTTCCTTCCCCACTCTGAACTCTAGGGTACAAATGTGGGGACCTGCATGAAAGACCCCCTAAGCTTATTCTTAACAGCTTAGGTTAAAAACTTCCCCAAGGTACAAACTTTGCCTTGTCCTTGAACCCTATGTTGCCACCACCAAGCTTGTTAAATAAAGAACAGGGAAAGAGCTCACTTGGAGACCTCTTCCCCCAAAATATCCCCCCAAGCCGTACACCCCCTTTCCTGGGGAAGGCTTGATTAAAAATCCTCACCAATTTGTACAGGTGAACACAGATGCAAACCCTTGGATCTTAAGAACAATGAAAAAATCAATCAGGTTCTTAAAAGAAGAATTTTAATGAAAGAAAAGGTAAAAGAATCACCTCTGTAAAATCAGGATGGTAAATACCTTACAGGGTAATCAGATTCAAAACATACAGAATCGCTCTAGGCAAAACCTTAAATTACAAAAAGACACAAAAACAGGAATATACATTCCACCCAGCGCAGCTTATTTTACCAGCCATTAAACAAAAGGAAATCTAACGCATTTCTAGCTAGACTACTTACTAACTAACAGAAGTTCTGAGCCTGCATTTCTGATCTGTCCCCGGCAAAAGCATTACGCAGACAGACAGATCCTTTGTCTTCCGCCCCCCCCCCCCCGCCCTCCAGATTTGAAAGTATCTTGTCTCCTCATTGGTCATTTTGGTCAGGTGCCAGCGAGGTTATTTTAGCTTCTTAACCATTTACAGGTGAAAAGGTTTTGCCTCTGGCCAGGAGGGATTTTATAGCACTGTATACAGGCAGGTGGTTACCCGTCCCTTTATTTTTATGACACATGCCAAAAAAGAATTTGAAGAATAACTAGCAAAAGACACAAAAACTAACAGCAAAACTTTTTTTAAGTACATCAGAAACAAGAAGCTTGACAGTGACTGTGGCCACTGAATGATCAAGGTGCTAACAGGGCACCCAAGAAGACAGGGCCATTTCAGAGAAGCTAAATTAATTCTTTTTATTTGTCTTCACTGCAGAGAATGTGAGGGAGATTCCCACACATGAGCCATTCTTTTTAGGTGACAAATCTGAGGACCTATTTCAGATTTAGGTGTCAGCGGAGGAGGTTTTGGAATAAACTGATAATATAAACAGTAATAAGTCACTAGGACCAGATGGTATTCACCTAAGAGTTCTGAAGGAACTTAAATATGAAATTGCAGTTCTACTAATTATGGCATGTAACCTATCACTTAAATCAGTCTCTGTACCAGATGACTGGAGGATAATTAATGTAACATCAATTTTTTTTCTTTTTAAGAAGGCTCCAGAGGCAATCCTGGCTATTACAGGCTGGTAAACCTAACTTCAATACCAAGCAAACTGATTGAAACCATAGTAATGAACAGAATTATCAGACACACAGACAAAAGTTATGTTGGAGAAGAGTCAGCATGGTTTTTGTAAAGGGAAATCATGCCTCACTAATCTCTCAAAATTTTCTGAGAGTGTCAACCAGCATGATGACAAGGGTAGTCCAGTTGTTATAGTGCGCTTAGACTTTCAGAAAGCCTTTGACAAGGTCCCACACCGAAGGCTCTTAAACAAAGTAAGAAGCCATAGGTTAAGGAGGGTCCTCTCATGGATTGGTAACTGGTTAAAAGATAAGAAACAAAGGGTAGGAATTAATGGTCAGTTTTCACAATGGAAAGTGGTAAACAGTGGGGTCCCCCAAGGATATATATTGGCTCCAGTGCTGTTCAACATATTCATAAATGATCTGCAAAAAGAGGTGAACAGTAAGGTGGCAGAGTTTGCAGACAACACAAAATTATTCAAGATAGTCCAAAGCTGACTGTGAAGAATTACAAAAGGCTCTCACAAAACTGGCGACAAAATGGCAGATGAAATTCACTGTTAAGTGCAAAGTAATGCACATTGGAAAACATAATCCCAACTATTTATTCAAAATGATGGGATCTAAATTAGCTGTTACCACTCAAGAAAGATCTTGGAGTCATTGTAGATAGTTCATCTGCTCAATGTGCAGCAGCAGTCCAAAAAGCTAACCATGTGAGGAACCAGTAGGAAAAGGATAGATGATAAAACAGAAATACCACAGTGTCACTAAATAAATCCACGGTGTGCCCACACCTTGATTACTGTATGCAGTTCTGGCCACCCCATCTCAAAAAAGATGTATTAAAATTTGGAAAAGGTACAGAGAACCACAACAAAAATTATTAGGGGTCTGGAACAGCTTCCAGATGAGTAGAGATTAAAAAGACTGGGACTGTTGAATGTATTAAAGAGACAACTAAGCGGGGGGATGTGATAGTCTATAAAAATCATGAATGGTGTTGAGAAAGTGAATAAGGAAGTCCTATTTTCCTCTTCTGATAAGACAAGAGCAAGGGGTCACTCAATGAAATTAATAGACAGTAAGTTTAAAACAAACGTAAGGAAGTACTTCTTCACACAGTGCACAGTCAACCTGTGGAACTTGTTGCCTGGGGATGTTGTGAAGGCGAAAAAAAATTATATAAGTTAATGGAGGATAAGTCCATCAATGGCTAATAGCCAAGATGGTCAGGGATGTAACCGGATGCTCAGGGTGTCTGTAAACGTCAGACTTCCAGAAGTTGGGACTGGCTGACATGGAATGAATCACTTGATGAATTGCCCTGTTCTGTTCAGTCCCTCTAAGCATATGGCACTGGCCATTTTCAGAAGACAGGGTTCTGCGCTATATGAACAGTTAATATGTTTCTTATATTAAACTGGTCTGTAGTAAAACAAATGAATTACTGTTTTATGCACTAAACATTGTTCATTGTTAATTTTTAAAAAGAATTTATATTTGAAAAATCGTTTTTTTGAATGTTGTTGTTTATATTCCACAGAAGCCCTTCCTGATGACTTTATTAATAGTTTAGAGAAGACTGAAAAGAACAAGTATAAAGTTACCTTAAAGTATCCCCACTATTTTTCTGTCATGAAAAAGTGCTGCATTCCAGAAACAAGACGAAAAATGGAAACTGCCTTTAACACAAGATGCAAGGAGGTACATCAGATATTTAATTTATGAATTTCTAAGTGTGGCTAGTAATGGTAGTAGATAAAAAAATGTATTATTCAACAGGTACTTTAGAATTTCTAATGATGAAATTCAATACAATTAATAAAAGAAGGCCATAACTGGCTATTTGAGTGTAGATCATTTTTACACAAAAATCAGTCCGGGTCTGTCTGCTGCTTCCATTCACTCACTGTCTGAAGAATCTTCTTGGACAGCACTGTTAAGAATTTATTTTAAGCAGTAAATTCTACCCAGTTAGGTTTTACTACCTTTTCCCCTTTCCAAACAACTGTATGTTTAAGTAAACACATAATTACTGTGCACATTGAAAAGTCTGTAAAACCTGTCACAAGGTTTTAAAATAAATAGTGCCCATATCTAAATGAATTGATCTCCCAGCTACTTAGTTTATCCAAGTAGTACTTAGTTTATCCAAGCCCACAAAATATACTCTAATACAGTCATGCTAATCTTAGTGATCCATAGAGATTTTAGTTTTTTATAAATATGCCAGCATCTCCAACAAAAAGATACTTCTGTAACTAATCTTTCTAAATGTTAATTTAATCAGGTTAATAAATTCTTGAGGTAAAAGTGCAGAAAATATATGGCAACTCATCACATTTTTGTTTTATACTTTCATAATAAATTCTTACCTCGTGTCCTGGAAAACATGGTTTGGAGATTTATTTACCAATAGGATCAAATTACTTCTTTAAAGTGCTGTTTGGTAGGTAGAAATATTTGCATAACATGCAACATTAATAAACCACCTTACAAGTAAACTGCTTTTTCTTTCTCTGTTCCAGTAAGCTAGTTCATCTTTTCCATACAGTCACGATTTAGTACCTGACTAAGATTTTTTTCTCTCTCCTATGATTCAAATTTGATTAAAATATCTTAGTTTGCTTTCATGCTAATCTCTCCTTTTTGAAGCCTGCAGGCTTGTAATTGTTTTCCACTTTGCTCTCACGATAAACATGAAACCATAGAAGATTGTGCTTCAGTCTTTTCAGTATTCCTGATCTTATAAAAGGAACCACACTTGAAAAAGGAGTGTTATGTGGCAGTACGTAGTATAGTAGCATAGTGTGTCTACTCTCTGTACTTGAATATATCTTTTATTAACACAAATGTGAGCTATTGTAGATATGTTTCAAGGAAAGAATAAGACTTTGTTGCTGCCAATATTCATCAATACTCAAACCTTTACACAACATTATATTTGCAGGAAAAAATTGTGATAGAGAAGATCTTATTTTCTAGAACAAATTCTCCTATATTTGCAGTTGAGATCCCGCCCATCAACATAATTTTAGTATTAGGCACTGTGCTCCTGGAGATAGAGGCTAGACGCTAGCACTCACTCACTACTGGTCTGTGGATGAGGATTCTTAAGTGGGTTCCTGCTGAGGGGGCCCTAAAGATCCTGGTTCAATGCCAAGTCTCTCATTAAGACTCTTTATATTGCTCTGGCAGTGTAAATGGCCAGTAAATTGGGCAATGAATTTATGCTCACTTTATGGTCCCTTTGCCCTAGTAGAACAGTGAAAAAAGCCCTTTGTGTAAATAGGAATCAGGCTCTAAAACTTGGCATTGACCCTGGATCTAGACCTCAGTTTCTCCTTCCACAGACAAGCAGTGAGTGGGAATGCTCGGAGGCACTTTATACTGCCAATTAAAGGACAGAAGTAGTGAGCTCCAGAGTGAGTCCAGCTAAATACACTATGGCTGATAAGATGGGCGTAGCATGGGCAATGTGAATAGGTGGTGTGGGGCAAAAAAATAAAAAAAAACGGGGATTCTCCTGTTGACTGAGCTGCAGGGGATAGCTTAGTGGTCAAAACATTAGATTTGTACGGTCTAGATACCCTGGTACCACAGGTTCAATGTCAGCATTGATTTTGCCTTTCATACTTCCAGGTTCCACATAGTTTATTCTTTTGATTCTTTCAGATGGGACTTCAATGTCCTCACAGACAGAACATCGGGTTTTAAAGTCCTGATGATGATATTAATAGAAGTAGGGGTTTGCCCATATGTCCTTAATTGTCATTCAGGCATTTAATTAGAGAACAATTGCGTAACTGAGCTTTTGTACTTGGTACACTGGCAAATGTGAAAAGTACAAGATAAGATAAAACAGCACTAAGAATTGAACCCTACATATCTAGCATATTTAAAGGGATACACATTCAAGGCTGATGGGCTCATAGTTGAACTTACCCTAAAAATAACTTTTTTAAAGTATTTCATTCTGACCCTGAGAAATCTCACTTATCCAAATTGGGAGCTACACTGTAGATACATTCTAGATTTCACCACTTTTAACAAAAGGTGGGCATGGCTTTGTTTGCATTTGGAATGCACATCACAACTGTGTTTTGATCAATTTTATTCAACTTCTAATTGACCAAAAAACCCCAATAATGCTCTTCCTAGTGCTCAGATTTGTAACCTTAAAAAGAAACTGTTGGTTTCAGTGAAATGATAATTATCCTGACTGCTTAGAAAAATCAGGACTCTGACCACTGTCCATCAAATTGTAGATCCTGTGCCATAAAAAATTTCAGGAATCCTACCAAAAATACATTTTTACTTATAACATTTTTGAGTAATAATCTCAATATGTTTCATTTAAAATATCTGCTATTCCTTATGATTTTAGTTCAAATTTTATTCAAATTATTATTTTGATCATATGAATTTAGTTGTCTTTAATTCATCATAACCTTGCCTTCTTTTTCATAGGAAAATACTAAAATTCTTCAGCAGTTGCTTCCCTTAAGGGCAAAAGTAGCAGAGCTTCTTGGGTACAATACTCATGCCAACTTTATACTGGAGGTGAACACTGCAAAGAGCACGGATAATGTAACAACCTTTTTAGGTTTGTTTTTATTTATGTGTTATACTTTATATTTAGATCTGCAACGTGACTCGGTACCCGAGGGAAGCTTAAATATGAAACTGGAGTACAGAGCACACAGACAGTTCATTTGGAACAGGAGCTCTCTGCCCCATCCCTTTTAATATTTTTAAGAGTCTGTTCTCCAAGCACAGGCATGACTGTGTTAAATGTAATGGGAGTTCTGGTATGAATAGAGAGGATAAGAGAGTTCGTAGGTTGTAAGAGTTTCCAGAGGAACAATTTAAAACTACTTAATGCATCAAGGGGTTGTCCTTTCTAGTAATCTGTTTTGTGATCTCCCTTCTCATGTCAGTGTGTTCTTGCGTCAATAACTGCATCAAAAAATTTCTCTTAAATAGCTATGTAGGAATTGCTGTCCTGAAACAAGCAACTGATCCATCTAGCTGACTATCCTGTCCACAGCAATTGCTTCTAATCGGTGCTTTAGAGAAAGGGAAAAAAGCTCTGATACTGTACTTGCTTCCATTATTTAGCACTTGACATGGCCCTTGTAATATTTATCTTGGCTAAGATAACTGACAGTGGTGTGTTTATTCATACAAGCAAGGCTCGTCATGGCTGTTACAGTAATCATGGATTTCATTATAATTCAAAAATATTCATAACTTTTAGCCATTTTGAGATTTTTCCACGTTGGCAAATGGATGTGATAGTAATCGCTGAACTGATTTCACTGAGCAACTTGAAGTCTGCCAACTGAAACCCTGGGCTACATGGGAAGTTAATATAGAGCAGGAGCTCAGCATTAACATTGTAGTAATACAAAGTGCTGAACTCCATTTGTCCAGAGACTGAGTTACCTTGAATGCTGTTTGGTTTCTGTTTACTTGGTTGTTTTTGCTTTTGTATTATTTGTTTTGAGATTGCATGAGACTCTTGAAAATTAGTCCTTGTATGTCATTGGGACTTAGAAAATTAATATATGGGCTTGTATTGTAAGATTCGCAAAAAGAAAAGGAGTACTAGTGGCACCTTAGAGACTAACAAATTTATATGAGCTACAGCACGCTGTAGCTCACGAAAGCTTATGCTCAAATAAATTTGTTAGTCTCTAAGATGCCACTAGTACTCCTTTTCTTTTTACAAATACAGACTAACACGGCTGCTACTCTGAAACCTATTGTAAGATTGTGTCCTTTAAATATAAAGTTTTTTAATTATTTATTGTGGAGAGAAGAATTTCATCAGTTAATAATCATATTTGCTCTGTTTCTTTTGATATTATTAGACATAAGTATATGGAGCTGATCTGCTGTGTTTTTTTAACAATGTTCATATTTGAAATTGATCATCAATAAATCCTACAGTTTGCTGAAAAAGTGTGCAGTCTTTTGACATGCTTTTAATCTACTTCGTTGTGAGTAGTATGTTGTTACTATTTATTAGCAATAGAAATGTACACAGTACTTCAAAGTACAATTAGAAACAGAGGTCGTTGCCCCCAAAGCTCACAATTTAAATTTGTATTCACCATTGTATTGAAATATTAGAATTTTAAAAATAATCTGATTGCAGAACTTTGACATTCTAAGACTCTAATATAAATGTCAGAATAAATCTAGATTGTGTTTTCTGGGAGTTTCACTGAGATAAAATGTTTTACTCTTTTTGATCCTTTATCTCCAATGTAATAGTGTAAAATAATGTAAAAATAAGTGGAATTATAGGGCATAATGTCCAATGGCCTAGCAAATATGGGCTGCTATTGAGATGATCCAGTGTAGGCAAAAAACGTGACACTCTTCTACCTTCAGCTAATTGGCTTGAGCTGGGAATAGGACAGAGGTTGCCCTGTAAGGATCTGGGGGAAAGCTACAATATGAATCATCATATCACACCTTCTATGGCTGATAAAAAAAACAGTTGAAGGATAGGTGCTGTAATTGTAGCTACTACTAAACTATAATGAAGAGAAATCAGAATTACATGGGGTGGGATCGGAGATTTAAGGTAGATGAGTACAGTATTAACTAGTTACTACAGGGAATTATTTTCCAGGTGTCTGGCTGGTGGGTCTTGCCCACATGCTCATAGTATAACTATTTGGGGTCGGGAAGGAATTTTCCCGTGGGTCAGATCGGCAGAGACCCTGAGGGTTTTTCGCTTTCCTCTGCAGCATGGGGCACAGGCCACTTACAGGTTTAAACTAGTGTAAATAGTGGATTCTCTGTAACTTATCATGATTTCAGGACTTCAGTAACTCAGCAAAAGGTTAGGGATCTGTTACAGGAGTGGATGGGTGAGGTTCTGTGGCCTGCAGTGTGTAGGGGGTCAGACTAGAGATTATTATGATGATCCCTTAAAGTCTATGAGTCTGTTTCTTTTTTGGATGTCCTTAGAAAAGAATGAAAGATGCTATGACATTTAACCCTTGCCATTGATGATGGTGCAAGAGTGCACATGCTCATATCTCAGACATCCCTGTAACCAAAACAGAAAGGCAAGCAATGAAGTCATCATTAATTGAGAAAGGGAAAATTGTGGTGGCTGGTATTAGATAAATACCTTTTTTTACTGTTTGTATAAATCTAAATAAATATATTAGTTCTCCAGTAGTACTAGTAGTCACATAGTACAATTTGGAACAGACAAGTTGACACAAAGGTAAATCTCTGGTTGCATTTTCAGATGATTTAAGTAAGAAGCTAAAACCACTGGGTGACGAGGAGAGAGAGTTTATTCTGGACTTGAAGAAAAAGGAGTGTGAAGAAAGAGGCTTTGACTATGATGGAAGAATCAATGCATGGGATTTACATTATTATATGAACAAGACAGAAGAGCTTAAATATTCCATAGATCAAGAGAAGCTGAAGGAATACTTTCCAGTTGAGGCTGTTACACAAGGCTTATTGAACATTTACCAGGAGCTGCTGGGACTTGTATTTGAGCAGGAAGAAAATGCTCATGTTTGGCATGAGAGTGTTACTCTTTATACAGTAAAAGACGATTCAACAAGAGAAGTTTTAGGTCAGTTCTACTTAGACCTCTATCCCAGGTAATTCTATAATTTATTGCTTTATTTTAAAAGTATTAAGGTGGAGTTAACCTTAGCTGGGGGTGGAGTTATATGAATCTGGAAGTAAACTTTTTCGCTGCTTAAATTCCAGAGTGTTTCTGGGAGGGAAGCATTCATATGGCTACTTATATTCTATCTGCATATGTCTTCAATAAGTTTCAGACATGATTCAAACATGATTTAATTGAGGATTGGTCCTGCATTGAGCAGGGGGTTGGACAAGATGACCTCCTGAGGTCCCTTCCAACCCTGATATTCTATGATTCTATGACACCATTCCTTTAAACTTCTGTCTTTGCTGGGTATAGTTATGTTCGGGTCAGAATCCCTGACCCAGACATAAGTGAGATTGCTGGCTAATACTATAGGTGATATTTATTTTTCTCTTTTGTTTGTGCCCTTCACATGGCATGTCAACACTGGTAGAGATGGATGTGTTCCTGTCTTCTGTCCATCAGGCAGGAGATGCTAATCAGGATGAAGGAATTTTTGTTGCTGCTCCACCTCTTTTTAACTCCCTGCAGGTAAACTTCCACTTGCTTTCCAGTTCATGTTGAAGGAACTGAGGAGAACAGCTGGTGCCTTTGCCTGAACCACCCTCTTGGAGCTCATTCAGCCTGAGTCTTCTGGGTAGAGAAAAGAGCAGAGAATCACTCAGGAAATTAAAACTTGACTCTGACCACAATGTGGAACTTTAGTCCTCTATTGTGGCCCCTGGGTGCATCATCTCTCCACAGGTAGCTAGGAGGGCTGTCAAGCGATTAAAAAAATTCATTGTGATTCATCGCACTGTTAAACAATAATAGAATACCATTTATTTAAATATTTTTGGATGTTTTCCACCTCTTTAAATATATTGATTTCAATTATAACACAGAATACAAAGTATACAATGTTCCCTTTATATTTATTTTTTATTACAAATATTTGCACCATAAAAAACAAAAGAAATAGTATTTTTCAATTCACCTCATACAAGTACTGTAGTGCAATCTCTTTATCATGAAAGTTTAACTTACAAATGTAGAATTCCATACAAAAAATACCTGCATTCAAAAATAAAACAGTGTAAAACTTTAGAGTCTACAAATCCATTCAGTCCTACTTCTTGTTCAGCCAATCGCTCAGACAAACAAGTTTGTTTACATTTGTAGACAGAGCCATATCTAGCATATGGCGAATCGAGGTGGCCATTCCAGGCCCCACGCTTTGGGGGGCCCCGCGGTGGCCACCCCGAGTCGTCATAGCCTAGGGACGACTTTGTGTGTGTGTGTTGTGCAGGGGCTGCTAGGACGGCCCAGGGAGGGTGGGATTGGGGGGGCGGGACCAGGCTGGCCCTGGGGGCTTAGAGGGGGCCTGGCGCCGGCAGTGAGGGTTGGGCCCACACTCACCGGTGGGAAGCGGCAGCAGCAACCCCAGCCCGCCCCGCACCTCCCTGCCGGTTCCCGGCATTGCTCTGGGGGGTGTCCCAGCCCCCACACCCTCCAAGGGATGGCCCTGTTTGCAGGAGATAATGCTGCCCGCTTCTTGTTCACAGTGTCATCTGAAAGTGAGAACAGGTGTTTGCATGGCACTGTGGTAGCTGGCATCACAAGATATTTACATGCCAGATGCACTAAAGATTCATATGTTCCTTCATGCTTCAAGCACCCTGCCAGAGGTAATGCATCCATGCCGATGACAGTTTCTGCTCGATAACGATCCAAAGCAAATGCCACTAGCAGAAGGTTCTTGTTTGGTGGTTTGGGTTCTGTAGTTTCTGCATCGGAGTGTTGCTCTTTTAAGACATCTGAAAGCATGCTCCACACCACATCCTGCTCAGATTTTGGAAGGCACTTCAGAGTCTTAAACCGTGGGTCGAGTGCTGTAGCTATCTTTAGAAATCTTACATTCGTACCTTCTTTGCGTTTTGCCAAATCTGCAGCAAAAGTGTACTTAAAATGAACAATGTGCTGTCATCATCCAGGACTACTTAACATGAAATATATGGCAGAATGCAGGTAAAATAGAGCCAGAGACACACAATTCAGTCACAAATTTAATTAACACATTTTTTTAACGAGCGTCATCAGCATGGAAGCATGTCCTCTGGAATGGTGACCAAAGCATGAAGAGGCATAGAAATGTTTAGCATATGTGGCACGTAGATACCTTGCAATGCTGGCTACAAAAGTGCCATGCAAAGGCCTGTTCTCACTTTCTGGTGATGTAAATAAGAAGTGGGCAGCATTATCTCCCATAAATGTAAACAGAGTTGTTTGTCTTAGCGATTGGCTGAACGAGAAGTAGGACTGAGTGGACTTGTAGGCTCTAAAGTTTTACATTGTTTTATTTTTGAATGCGGGTATTTTTTGTATAGAATTCTACATTTGTAAGTTAAACTTTCATGATAAAGAGATTGCGCTACAGTACTTGTATGAGGTGAATTGAAAAATACTATTTCTTTTGTTTTTTATGGTGCAAATATTTATAATAAAAATAATAATATAAAGTGAGCACTGTACACTTTGTGTTCTGTGGTGTAATTGAAATCAATATATTTGAAACTGTAGAAAAAATCCAAAAACATTTAATAGATTTCTTTTGGTATTCTATTGTTTAACAGTGCGATTAAAACTGCGATTATTGCAATTTTTTAAATCGCAATTAATTTGTTTGAGTTAATTGCGTGAGTTAACTGCGATTAATCGACAGCCGTAGTACCTACTGATGGGAGCAGGATCAAATTCCTTCTGTCCCCTATCAGTGATCTGTATGTGTCTCCTCTTTGCCTCCTAAGAGGAAACTTGCTTTTATTTCATTATCCCTGTGCCCGTTCCCAGCATATTATCTAGAGACCTCTTCTCCGCTCTAGCTGGCAGGAGGTTGCTCTGTGTCTCGCTCCAATATCTCCTTGAGGAGAAGTCTGCAAGTGCTTTAGACTGAGCAGGCAAAAATTCTCTGACTCCTTCACCGAGACTCTCCCATCTTTGGGGCAGCTATCAACACCATGCAGGGGAAAAGTCTTTCCTTCTTTAGAAAGAATCTCAAAACTCAACTCTTCCTGATAGCCACATCTGTCCAATCCAGTCCAGTCCTGCTGATAACATTGGTCTTATGCTAGGACCTGGTTCCATTGCCACAGTTTCATTCCAGAACCTTAGAATCATAGAATATCAGGGTTGGAAGGGATCTCGGGAGGTCATCTAGTCCAATCCCCTGCTCAAAACAGGACTAATCTCCAACTGAATCACCCAGCCAGGGCTTTGTCAAGCCTGACCTTAAAAACCTATAAGCATGGAGATTCCATCACCTCCCTAGGTAACCCATTCCAGTGCTTTACCACTCTCCCAGTGAAAAAGTTTGTCCTAATATCCAACCTAAACCTCCCCCACTGCAACTTGAGACCATTACTCCTCGTTCTGTCATCTGCTACCACTGAGAACAGCCTAGATCCATCCTCTTTGGAACCCTCTTTCAGGTAGTTGAAAGCAGCTATCAAAACCCCCCTCATTCTTCTCTTCTGCAGACTAAATAAGCCCAGTTCCCTCAGCATCTCCTGATAAGTCACGTGCTCCAGCCCCCTAATCATTTTTGTTGCCCTCCGCTGGACTCTTTCCAATTTTTCCACATCCTTCCTGTAGTGTGGGGCCCAAAACTGGACACAGTACTCCAGATGAGGCCTCACCAATGCCGCATAAAGGGGAATGATCACGTCCCTCGATCTGCTGGCAATGCTCCTACTCATACAGCCCAAAATGCCGTTAGCCTTCTTGGCAACAAGGGCACACTGTTGACTCAACCTTTTGGCAGTTCCTGCTGAGTCTTCCGTGTTGCAGGGGAGAACTTGGAGATGCTCATCCAATAGTCTTTTCTTTAGTGGATGTGTCAGTCTCACACTGAATGTGATTCCTCTCTAGGCCCCATCTTACCTAAATGTCTCATGTTACTTGGGGCTCTGGAGTGACTAAGGTTTCTCGAAGTGCACTGCCTGTCCCACAAGATCTGCTTCCCAGGGCCCAAGAAGATCCACTTCAGGTGGACTCCATCCTACATCCTAATCCCATGGCCCTAAATTTAAGGGCTTGGTCCTTGAGCAGAGCCTTCTAAAAGTGTTTGAGTATCTCAGGCAAGTTTTTGATCATTTTCTTGAATTCATGCATCCTTCACATAATATGGGGCTTGGGCTTCACTCTCGGTGGTGCAAAAGTCTTTCAGCCTAAAAATCTTTCTTCCTGCTATCCTGGACTTCCTCTAGGCAGGGTTTGACAAGAACATGTCAAGATACCCTAGAGTGCTGGCCTGTGCACTTAATGGACTTGGTTCAGATAGATGGCTTCCCAGTAGCACAGACCAACTAATCGCCAATTTGCTGAAAGTGGTCTCTTACCTTAGGCCTCCAGTTAAGTCTCCCATGCCTCCATGGAGATTTTGTCTTATTTTTAGATCCCTTTAAACCTCTGAGGTCTCTCCATCTCTATGTGCTGGAAATTGGCTTTTTGCTGGGCAGGGAATGCTACAATTCAGGCTACAACCTCATATGACATCATTATGCAGGTCCTCTAACCAACGTCCTTCAGTAAAGAAAGGGAAGTGAGGGCCTGGTATTATTAATGTAAAAAGCAAGGGGGAAATTACACTAACTTCTTGCATCATAAAACCGCAATAAGGAAGGGGGACAGGAATATTTTGGACTTCATGTTTAGTGACTCACTTTTAATTATGACAATTTTTCTAACTGTATTAACTAACAGTTTAATTAAAATCACGTTTTGTTTTAAAATCACATTGCTAAAGCAGCAAACCCTGTTCTTTATTCTTTAAATGTGCTCAAATGCTAGTAACAAAAGCTAATGCTTCACAGAATGGGATTTGTCTTTCATACTGTAATGGTCATGTCTAAGATTAAGTAAAATTAACTTTTAGAAGCAGCAGAGTTATCACTTTTGATTACAGTAATATACTATATAAATAAAAAAGAAGCTTGCAAATGCTGCTCTAAATATTAAAGTGATGGGATTTAGAAGTACTTTTTCTTTGTGCTCTCAGTAGAATCCTAAGCACTGTGACTTTTATAAAGGTCATAGGACACTATCTTATTGTGGTTTTTTTAAATAAAAGAAAGAGGGTCCCTTCCTCATATAACATCATAGAGGGAAACAGCCCTCTTCCCCATGCTATTTGTGGAAGATAGGCCTATTGTGTAAGGATGGCTTTTGGTATATTTCCTTGCTCAGAGAAGGGAAGTATGGGCATGCAGCATGCTTTGGTCTCCAGCCTGGCTGCCTACGCTCTGATGGCAGCAGAATGATGTCTGTAGCTGCGCTGGTGACCAACTTCACAAAACCAACATCAGATCGCCCATCATTGCTGCAACATGATGAGGTGAAGACTTACTTCCATGAGTTTGGTCACGTAATGCACCAGATATGTGCGCAGGTAAGTAATGTTTCTATTTCATTAAAATAACTAATTCTTCACAGTCTCTCAAAGTGTTGGTGGGGGAGGGGTAAACCCTGTTTGATGGGTGTATGGTTTCCTTAAGGTAAGTATTTAAGAGCTTCACGGTAACTTTTCACAGTTGATACTTGTTTTGAGTTTTTGTGTACAAGCCTAGCAGTGAATACAACTTCTGGAAAGTGTTCGTGTAACAGCAAATCCTTTTCCCTCTGTACAGCCTGAGCAACTGGGGCTGAGGAATGAGCAGCTCCACGAGGAAGGAACCCTCCCATAGGCAACAGAGCTACTTTGGGGCTAACACTGCAATTGTTGTTTTTGATAGTATCTGCAGTGTATTAGGAACTGTACGGACACAAAAGAAAGCAGAGTTCCTGTCCCAAAGACTGGAAATGGCCGATGAATCCACTGTCCTCACATGCCTCCAATCCCAGTCACTTTCTGCATGGTGGCGGCACACACATAGGGAGCCCTCACAAAGCTGCTCTTCTTGGTACAGAGGGTGCATACATCCCCTACCTGAGCTTCCTGAATGCTACCTTTATTCCTCCCTCCACCATGTAGCAGAGTCACACCAGTCCTGCAGCAGTCAGGAGCCTCCACATAAGCAGAAAGGCTGGAATTGTCCTGGAGACTTGTCATAAAGACATAAATAAGCTGCTTAGTTTCATCTTTAGTTGAACCGCATTTAAGATTGATTCTGCTATGATGATGATAGATTTATTATTAGTCCAATTCATTTGTTTCCCTTTGTTTGAAAAGTATAGCCTTCAGTGTTTCTTCTTAAAAACTGTAAATTCTGTACCATCAGCCCATCAGTCCAGAACTCATGTGGTTGCACTCTGGCCTCTTTAACCAATAGGTAGCAGCACAAATAAAATGTCAAAGGTATGTAGCATACTTAGGATTTCATTTCCTGGCTTCCAGTCCCAGGTAGAACTTCCACAGAACAAGGAACATATAAATCTACTAGCTAAATTTGGAATTAAACAAGTTGGATTCTGAATTCAGAGCTAACAGCTAAATTTTGTACATATCTTTTCTCTCCCGGCTTGTCTGTGAAAAATGGGAAGAATCCAGCTATTCACTTGCCTCAAGTTGCCTCAAGATATCTAGGAAACACAATTTTGAAGTGCAAAAATTAAAGAGAAAACCCTGCCCCTTCCTCCACAGCTACGGAGGGATTCCTGGTGACTGGAACACATGTGGATCTGCTGCAGAAATGAGAGTAGGATTTGAAGGATCCAAATAGGGATGTGCTTTCTTGGCACAGAGTGATTTAGAAGACTAAGGGACATTTCATTCATGCTGCCAATGGATTTCACTTCTTTCAAGCCCAGCGGCACCCCTTAGTTCAAAAATATTGTGCAGTATTTCAGATGCCAGCATACTCCTACAGAATTAACAAAATTGGAGGGATAGTGCTCAACAGGATAAATGAGTCAAATGAAATCCCTGAAGCAGGTCTACATGCAATAGAAGTAAAGCATTATACAGCAATTATACAAGTTAATCACTGAGTTACTTTTGTGATAGAACAAAATTTTGTAGCATGTTTACAAAGTAATTATATTGAGTAAATTAGATTTATTTTTAGGGTTGTCAATTAATTGCAGTTAATGCATGCAATTAACACAAAACAAATTAACTAGATTTAAAAAGTCGCAATTAATCCCTTGTTGTAATCACACTGTTAATAATAGAATACTAATTAAATTTATTATAACTATTTTGGATGTTTTTCTACATTTTCAAATATATTGATTATAATTACAACACAGAATATAAAGTGTACAGTGTTCACTTTATATTATTATTTTTATTACAAATATTTGCACTGTCTACTCAGTCGTACTTCTTGTTCAGCCAGTCGCTCAGACAGACAAGTTTGTTTATGCTCCCCGCTTCTTATTTACAGGTTCACCTGAAAGTGAGAACAGGTGTTTGCATGGCACTGTTCTAGCCAGCGTTGCAAGGTATTTATGTGCCAGATATACTAAACTTTCGTATGCCCCTTCATGCTTCGACTTGTAGGCTCTAAAGTTTACACTGTTCTGATTTTGAGTGCAGTTATGTTAAAAAAAAAATTCTAAGTTTGTAGGATGCACTTTCATGGTAAAGAGATTGCACTACAGTACTTGCATGAGGTGAATTGAAAAATACTGTTTCTTTTGTTTATTTTTTTACAGTGCAAATATTTGTAATAAAAATAATATAAAGTGAGCATTGTACACTTTTTATTCTGTGTTGTTATTGAAATCAATATATTTGAAAATGTAGAAAAACATCCAAAATATTTATAATACATTTAAATTGGTATTCTATGATGGTTTAATAGTGTGATTAAAAAGGCGGTTAATTGCGACTATTTTTTCAATCTCGTGATTAATTGCAATTTTTTAAAATTGTTTGATGGCCCTAGTTATTTTGTGATGTCATGGGGCAATGCTGAAATGTAATTATATTGCTATAATATGTCATGTAAGAGAGAGTAAGAAAAATAGACCTGTTTCTGAGTTCCTGTGACTAAGAATCACTGCATGATATATTGTTTTGGTTAGTTTTCTCATTGCTTATAATTTAACTTTTCTTCTTCCCTCTCTTAAAGTTTGAGGCTATTTTAACATTGATCTTTCTTGTAATACAGCTGTTTATAATTCTGCCCTGTTTTTACACCATCACAGTTTTGGCACCTTACATAGGTTGACATTTTACTAGATATATGATCTAATCTCATTTATATTTTAATTTAATATAATGGAGGGTTTTTTGTTGTGTTTTTGTTTCTTTGCTTGTTTTTTGTTTTTGTTAGACTGATTTTGCTCGATTTAGTGGAACTAATGTGGAAACAGACTTTGTAGAAGTTCCTTCACAAATGTTTGAGAACTGGGTATGGGAAAAAGAACCTCTACAGCAAATGTCAAAACATTATAAAGATGGGAGCCTTGTTGGAGATGCTCTTCTTGAGAAACTTGCTGCCTCTAGAATGGCCAATACAGGTATCTTTTTTCTTTTACATACCAAAAGCATTCATGAAATGGTAGGAAAGACATAGGGCAATATCCTGCATAATAGAGAACAGGCATATGCCTTAGATAGCAGTCTCTTCTTCCTTCACTGTGTATCCACCTCCTCCATGACTGCTACTGAGAGGTAAGCGCACCTCTAGAGAAGAAAGGCCCATTAGATTATACCTTGGAAATGAGTGCAAAAACTGCTTAAATGCTGAGATTTACTGTAAAAAAAAATTTGATATCTTAATTGTGTTCAAACTGTGAGAAAAATACAATTTAAAAAGATGGAGCTTGTAACAGCAACTCCTTCCAACAGCCTTTCCAACCTTTTTTTAATTATTCATTTCAACTAAGAGGAAGAACAATTAATGCACTAGACTGGGAGTCTGGAGACTTTCCTGACTGCTACTATCTCTTTCTGATTATTATTATTTGTGCTGTGGTGAAACCCCACCCCCCAAAACCACTACCAGGATTATGCTTGCTGTTGAACAGACACACAGAAACACATTATCCCTGCTCTCCAACATGTGTGTATAAAAAAAAATAAGAAGGGAAGTAGGATAGAGGACAAAGATAACAGTAATGAGAGCATATGTTTACAGAGGCTTACCTATGTGTCTACCTTAAAAGTCCCAAATGACTTAAAATTGCTTTTTGTCAAATATCAACAACCCCCTTAAGTCCTCTTCCTAGCTATTGTCACTTGGCAATTTCCTTTGGCACAGACTTCCTGTGTGTACATGGGTAAGTCTCTGTGCTTGATTCTCTGTCTTTAAAATGAAAATGATATTTATTGTCCTCACTGGATTTTACAGTGCCTAACTCATTAATGTGTATAATGCATGTTGAAATCCTTGGATGGCTGATACTATAGAAACCCAGCGTATTACTATAACATTTATAAACCAAATGCCCTTATACCACTAGGTCTTTTGACTCTTCGTCAGATTGTTTTGAGCAAGGTTGACCAGTCCATTCATACCAAATCATCTGCTGACCCTGCAGATGAATATGCCAAGTACTGCATGGAGATTCTGGGAATTTCTGCAACCCCAGGTATGTAAAAGTAAAGTTTTCATGCAGGATGTCTGACTGCTTCAGATAAGCATACAGTACCTTCACAGTAGGTCTTATAGCAAATCAGGTGAATATGGTTTAGAACAGAAATCCCGTTTATGAAACTGAACTCCTTACTTTGAAATAAGACAAGAAAGGTCATTAATGTTATTACATCAAAAATATCCATTTGCAGCTAGGATATATTCCAGATTGATACATTAATGCCCTTCTAAATCTGAAGCACTATTATATGTTAAAGGGATGATTACATTTGATTTCAACATTAATAATTTGTTAATGTTTCTTTCTTCTTCAAGAGCTTGTTCATATCCATTTCATATTAAGTGTGTGCACACCATGTGCACTGTTGCCAGAAATTTTTCCCTTAGTGGTATCTGTCGGGACAGCTCTTGCGCCCTCTGGAGCTGCACACTCACGTGCCGGTATAAGGTGCGCTGCCAACCTTGCACCCTCTGTTCCTTCTTACCGCACATGACAGTTGCTTGAATGACCCTTTTTGCTGTGGCAAGGTTTCTTCCCAGTGGTTTTTGAACTCTAACTCTTTGTACTTAGTTGTCATCTTTTAGTGTATATAGTTTTTGTAATTAGTATTAGCGTAGTTAGTGTAAATAGTTCCTGTTGTTGAAGGACTCCTTCACCCCAGGCTTCAAATCTTCTGCTTCCTGTGACAAACCTATGTCCATGAGTGACTCGCCCTCCAGCTGCTTGAAGTGCTTGGGGGAAACTCACATGGACAAGTATCAGATCTTTTGGGACTTCAGACCCTCCACTAAAAAAGGAAAGAGACATTAGGCTGAAAACTAGCCTCATGGAAGCCACCCTCAGAGCCGCGCCGCTCTGATTCAGTTCTGAGCACTTAGACATCAGTGAGAAGTGCTCCTCTAGCACCAAGCTCTTCCTGGCACTGTTCACTATCTCCAGTGCCAAAGAAGAAGCACAAAAAGCAGCACATCAATGGAGGGCGCTTGCCAGTGCACAAGAAAGACAAGTGTGGGGAAAGCAGCACAGTGAGATCCGTGCCAGGCCATTCTTCTACTCCTGGGCCCACAATATCACCATTGATTTTTGCCTAGAGTGTTGAGTCTGGTGCAGGACCCTCCAACGACACCCGAAGCCACCGTGGCACTAGCAGTCTGACTGTTCTGTCAACCCCGGAAGCTTTCCAAGTGGCGAGGGGGCTACTTTCTCTCCTGGTTGCCTTAACTCCATTGGGACACCTTCCAGCTCCGATGTCCAGAAGCAGGAAGGAACAAGGAGCTCCTTCCTGGCACCCTCTAGCGGCAAGTTGACCTTGATCCCAGTGTCCTAACCATTTATGGTCCGCTGCTGGTCCCTGGACCTCCAGCACCACAGGGTGGCAGAATCGGGTACTGCTGCAAGAGCAGACTCCTCCTCTTAATTCCAAGGGAAACCGTACGTGCAACCTAAGGCTCACCACCGGTACCCAGCCTATTCACCACTGGACTTTGGTACCAGTCCCCATGCCAACAGCTGGCCAGCAGGTCACTGACCAATGTAGTGGCCTTACTGGAACCCCTGGGAGATTCTCCCCAGGCACTGGGGCCTCACTCCCATAGTTCCTACTCAGTGGTTTCCAAGAGTTGGGCTGCTGGCACTTGGCGCTGGCCCCCAACTCTGTACTGACCCTTGTGACAATGTTCAGGAGAAAGAAAAGGAGTACTTGTGGCACCTTAGAGACTAACCAATTTATTTGAGCATAAGCTTTCATGAGCTACAGCTCACTTCACAGCTGTAGCTCACGAAAGCTTATGCTCAAATAAATTGGTTAGTCTCTAAGGTGCCACAAGTCCTCCTTTTCTTTTTGCGAATACAGACTAACACGGCTGTTACTCTGAAAAATGTTCAGGAGATGACTCTGGTGGATGTCATTGAGACTAAAGAAGAAGAGAAATCCCCTCCTCTGGTGCAAGCCTCCTCCTCCTCTCCAGGACAATTTCAGGGCCCATCAGGACCTCCTGAAGTGGGCAGCAGTGAAGCTGGGTCTGGAAATTGAGGACCTTAAAGAGACATCATACAGCCTTATTGATATCCTGGCTGCAGCAGCTCCCTCCAAGGTGGCCTTACCCATCAATGAGGCTGTGAAAGGACCGATTAAGGTCCTGTGGCAAACTCCTTCTTCTTTGCCCCCCATCTCAAAGAGGGCAGAGAAGAAGTATTACGTGCCAGCGAGTGGGTTCAAATACTTGTACTCACACCCTCCTCTAGGGTCCCTGGTTATGTCTGGAGCAAACAAGAGGGACAGGCAGGGACAGTTGAGCACTACCCGTAAACAAAAAGACTCCAAGAAACTGGACTTTTTCAGAAAGGTTTATTTAAAGGGTAGCCTTCAACTACGTATCTCTAACCAGCAAGTTTTGCTGGAGAGATGTGATTTATAATCTGTGGTACTCCCTGGCTAAATTTAAAAACTCTGTCCCAAGATTCAAGGCAGGAGTTCACTGCCCTTTTCGAAGAGGGTAAGAATGTGGCCAGGACCTCTCTCCAGGAGACTTTGGATGCAGCCAACTCGGCAGCCAGGACAATGGCCTCCGCTATCACCATGAGGTAGTTGTTCTTGGCTCCAATTCTCGGAGTTTCCTCACATGGTCCAACAATCTATCCAGGACTTCCCCTTCGAAGGCTCCTCTCTATTCTTGGAACAGACAGACACTGACCTCACAGCCGGACGGACTCAAGGGCCACCCTACAATCCTTAGGCCTTTATGCTCCATTGGTTTCCAGGAAGCACTTCAGGCCCCAGCAGCCTTCTCATTTCTTGATGCCTCCAAGACAAGAGCCCTACAAAAGAAAAGGGAGAGGTTAAGTGGTGCCAACCGCTCTCATCCACCTTAACCTCCCAGATGGGGTCTCAGAGGTACTCTGGGGCCTTTTGAAGGTGCATCTGAGGGCATTACCACAAGTCGCTGTTTCAGATCCGTCTCCCCTTTTATTTTTGGACCGTCTGTCCCATTTCAGCCCAGCATGGTCATAGATAACATTGGACTGTTCAGTTCTAAGTACAGTGACAGTCAGCTATATCCTTCAATTTTATCCACCCCTTCCTCCCACCTCTCTTCAGGGACCCTTCTCGCAAACAACTCCTTGTCCAGGGGGTGCAATCTCTTAGAATCATAGAATCATAGACTATCAGGGTTGGAAGGGACCTCAGGAGGTCATCTAGTCCAACCCCCTGCTCAAAGCAGGACCAATCCCAAATTTTTGCCCCAGATCCCTAAATGGCCCCCTCAAGGATTGAACTCACAACCCTGGGTTTAGCAGGCCAATGCTCAAACCACTGAGCTATCCCCCCCCTCTTCTACAAATGGGGTCTGTGGAGGAGGTTCCGCAAGATTAGGGAGGAAAGGGGTTTTACTCGTGATATTTCCTAATTCCAGAGGGGGCCTCCAGCCCATTCTGCACCTGTCTCGCCTCCTCAGATATCTCAAGAAACTGAGGTTCCGCATGGTCTCCTTAGCCGAGACTGGTACGCTACCCTCAACTTAAAGGACGCATACTTTCACATTTCTATCTTCCATGGCCACAGAAGATTTCTCAGGTTTGTCATGGGTCAGCGCCACTACCAATTCACCACTCTTCCCTTCGGCCTGTCAGCAGCCCCTGGTTTTCACAAAGTGTATGGCAGTAATATCAGCCTTCCTCAGATGGTGAGGCATCTAAGTCTACCCATCTCTCCAACAACTGGCTGATCAAAGGCTGGTCACAAACTCAAGTTCAGAACAGCATCAGCATGGTCCAAGCCACCTTCTGATAAACTGGGTTTACTGATAAACGAACAGAAGTAAACTCTTGTCCCGGCTCAGAGTATAAAATTTATTGGGGTGATGCTCAACTTGACCCAAGCCAGGGCCTGCCTACCAGAGGCCTGATTCCGGACCATGGCAGACCTAATATCCAATATCATGGTCCACCCAATTACGACAAGTCAGGTTTGCCTCAAGCTACTGGGGCACATGGCGGTGTGTACTTACATGGTTCAACACACAAGACTGCGCCTCAGGTCCCTCCAGATGTGGCTTGCATCAGTATATTCCCTAAGCAGACACTACTTGGACTCTGTGCTCACAGTTCCTCCCCTAGTCCTTGCCTCCCTGAAATGGTGGAAAGACCCAAGATTGTTAATGATGAGGGTTCCCTTTGTTACCCCTCAGCTGTCAGTAGCTTTAATCTCAGACGCGTCAGACCTAAGGTGGGGAACCCACCACAACAACTTCTTGCGACCAGAGGCCCTGAGTCCTGAAAAACTCTCCCTGTCCATAAATGTCAGGGAGCTCAAGGTAGGACACTTAGCTTGCCAAGTGTTCCTTCCCCAGATCTTAGATGAGGTGGTGCAAGTTCTGACAGACACTACAGCAACCATGTTCTATATCAGCAAGTAGGGAGAGGCCCGATCTTTGGCCCTATGTCAAGAGGCCATCTGTCTATGGGACTTCTCTGCAAAGCACACCATTCATCTTGAGGCATCACATCTATTGGGACCCCAGAATGTACTGGCGGATCACCTCAGCAAATCCTTTTCCACTCACCATGAGTGGTTTCTTCCCCCGGAAGTCACCAGGTTCATCTTCCAAAGGTGAGGGCCTCCAAAGGTGGACTTGTTTGCTATGAGACAGAAGAGGAAATTCCATCAGTTTTGCTCGCTGCACGGGCACAGCCTGGGCTCCCTCTCCAATGCTTTCCTGGTGCCATGGACAGATATCCTATTCTACGCCTTTCCCCCGATCCTTCTGGTTCACAATGTCCTCCTAAAAGTCAAACAAGACAAGGTGAGAGTTATTCTGATAGCCCCAGCATGGTCTGGCCAACACTGGTTTGGCACGCTCCTCTATCTGTCAATAGCTATTCCACTCTCGCTCCCGCTCCATCCAGACCTAATCTCACAAGACCACGGCTGGTTGCTTCACCCGAACTTCACCTCCCTGCACCTAACTGCATGGATGCTGCATTACTGAACCCAGAGGAACAGGCTTGCTTGGAACAGGTCCGGCAAGTCTTGCTAGGTAATAGAAAGCCATCCACCAGGGCTACCTGGCCAAGTGAAAACTCTTCTCAACATGGCACCTCAGCAAGCTCCCTCTCCATCTCAATTTTCCCTTCAGTCTGTCTTGACCTACTTGCTCCACTTAAAGCAGCATGGCCTGGCCCTTGTGTCTATCAAGGTACACTTAGCAGCCATCTCTCAACCTTCCACCCACCGGTGAACGGTCAGTGTTCTCCCACAAGATGATGGTATGATTTCTCAAGGGGATGGAGAGGATCTATCCTCAGGTCTGTGAGCCAATCCCCCCATGGGACTTAAACCTGGTTTTGTGGAGACTCATGGATCCCCCCCCTTCAAGCCGCTAGCATCATACCCCCTGCTATTTCTCTCTTGTAGAGTCACCTTCTTGGTGTTGATCACCTCAGCCAGAAGGGTCTCTGAAATCAAGGCCCTTATATCAGAACTGCCGTACATAGTGTTTTTCAAAGTCAAAGTCCAGCTCTGCCCCCACCCGGCCTTCCTGCCAAAGGTGGTGTCACAATTCCATAACAACCAGGCCATTTTCCTGCCAGTCTTCTTCCCAAAACCTCACAAGAGCTCTGAGGAATGGTGGCTTCACTCACTGGATGTTAGGTGTGCCCTTGCCTTCTATATGAAGAGGACTAAACCCTTCCAGAAATCCACATAACTCTTCGTAGTAACAGTAATAGCGGAAAGGATGAGAGGGCTACCTGTGTCAGCCCAAAGGATCTCATCCTGGATAACCCCCTGTATTCAGGCTTGCTATGAGCAGGCGAATGTCCCACCTTCGGCCATCTTAACTGCTCACTCCACAAGAGCCCAGGCTTCGTCAGGGCAGTGTTCCTTGCACAGGTCCCAATCCAGGACATCTGTAGGGGTGCAACCTGATCATCAGTACATATCTTCACATCTTGCTACACCATCACAACAACAGGCCAGGGATGATGCCAGTTTCGGGAGAGCGGTGTTACTGCCTGCATGTCCATGAACTCCGAGCCCATCTCTGAATGTACTGCTTGGGGGTCACCTACCATGGAATGGACATGAGCAAGCAATCAAAGGAAAAACAGTTACTAACCTTTCTGTAACTGTTGTCCTTTGAGATGTGTTGCTCATGTCCATTCCACAACCTACCCCTCTGTCAGAGTTAACGGTAAGAAGGAACCGAGAGGGTGCATGTCTGGCTGCGCCCCTTTTACTGGTGCATGAGCATGCAGCTCCAGAGGGCACTAGAGCCAGCCTGATGGATACCACTAAGGGAAAAATCTCCAGCAACAGTGCTTGTGGCACGCACGCACCTAACATGGAATCGACATGAGCAACATCTCAAAGAGCAACAGTTATGGAAAAGTTAGTAACCATTTTTTAATCTGCTTTTTAAGGAACAAACATGCCGGCTACTTTTGGACATTTGGCAGGTGGATATGATGGCCAATACTATGGCTATTTGTGGAGTGAAGTTTTTTCCATGGATATTTTTTATAGCTGCTTTAAACAAGAAGGAATAATGAATCCAAAGGTAAGATAGGAACTAGCTTTTTAGTATATACCAGTAGTGAATTTTTTAAATTTCAGAATTAGCTATTGTATAAGCTCCAAAACTAGATTATAATCAGCAAATCAGTAGGTTTTAACATTTTAGGCCTTTCTTATGGTACGTATTGTGACAAAGCTCTGTCCTTGCCTCCGTGGGTCCCGCGTTTCCTGGTGGATTTCGCTAGCCTCAGAGGCTCACTGTGACCCTCCACATTAGAGGGTCTCTCTAGAGACAAGGGTCACAGTCTACTGAGCCATTTTCATCAAAAGCCAGCAAGGGAGATGAGGAGAAGCTATCCTCCTTTGCACAGTCTCTGTTGTCTCCCAGTCTCAGTGATTAATCAGGGGGCAAAGGTGGAAGGAGCCCGGGCCCACCCTCTACTCTGGGCTCCAGCCCAGGGACCCTAATAGTCTCAGCTATGGGAGCTGACCTTTTAGAAACATGACATGTACAATTCCCTGGGCTACTTCCCCCACAGCAGCCCTCACTTCCTCAAGCTCCACTTCATCCTTAACTCAAGGTCTCCTTCCTTATGCCTGATATGGTGTGTACTACTCAGTCTCTGCAACAGCGCAACTTCCTCCCACAGCTCCTGACATGCACCCCCACCTGACTAACTGGGAGGCTTTTAACTAGTTTCAGCCAGCCCCTGATTGGCTTCAGGTGTCCCAATCAACGTAGCATTCTCCCTGCCTTCTGGAAAGTTCTTAATTGGCCCCAGGTGTCTTAATTGACCTGGAGCAGCTGCCATTTCACTTATCCTGGTACCAGGAATTTGTTTAGCCTGGAGCTAATATATCTATCTCTCACTACTTTTCTATAGCCATCTGGCCTTGCCCCATCACAGTATCAAATCCACTGCATCAATAAAAAAGTTTATAAATGCTTTAATTTTATAGTAGAAAATCTGTATTTTAAGGGCATTTGTGTTTTATACAATTCTTGGCTATAAAGTTAAATATTTAAAACTTGTATAAGATATATGGCTCCTGTGATTTGTTAGGAGATGATTTCCACTTTCCCCTTTATTTTACACTGCACAGTATGGGAGAGCACACTGTCTCATGGTAAAAGATTATGCATGGTCTGCTGCTATAAAAGTTGTATGACACTAGTGCCATCTTTCCATTAATAGCAACTCACCTATGTGTTTTGTTATGCAATTACCATTCAGAGAATGGAAATCTAAATCTATTTTGGGCCTCCCCTTTTGCAGCACAGTATAATTTACTACTCTGTCAAATCAGTTGAAGCATTGTGTGATTTGGTTTCTTTGTTTGGTTTTCGCAGGTTTAAAAATACATTCCCTCAAAAGGCTTTGAATCTTAAATTATTGGTTCATTCTAGAGCTGCTGTTTTACTCCTTTGTAGGCCTTGACCTCTTCTTTTCACAGCACAAAGAAAGGATGGCTGTTCTAGTGGTTAAGGTGCTCTCCTGGGACTTGAGAGACCTGTATGTAATTTCCTGTTCTTACACAGACTTCCTCTGTGACCTTGGGCTAAATCCATAGAGGGATTATTCACAAAGTGGACAACTGCCATTTATATGCCTAAATTCAAAATTTAGATTCTCAGAATCCTTGTTCGGCTGCTGCCTAATCCTGCAGGTGCCTAAATTGCCACTGGTAAAGCCCCCTAAGTGCCTACGTTTCTGTCGCTGGGTATACACCCATCTGCTGGGTTAGGCCCAGTTGGTCCTCAAACTAATCATTCCCTGCCTCGCTCACCTGTGAGGCCTGATCTGGTAGGTGTACTTCAAGCATGCCTACTGGATTGAGCTTCACAAAAAGTGGAGGTGGTGTGGTGGTGCAAATCTCCCTTGTATAACCTTTAACCTAATGGTTAGAGAACTCACCCATGGTGTGGAAGGCCCAAGTTCAAATCCTCCCCCTCTGCTTGATGGGGGCAGGGATTTGAACCCAGGGCTTCCACTTCTCAGGTGAATCCTCTGACCACTGACCTCTGAGGTGGGTCTCGATCTCTCCTGGTGAAGCCCTTCCATTTTTTGCATATAAATAGTCAGCAGGCCAGAGACAGAGAGTGAGAATGATTCTATAGCCCAGTGCTTAGGTCACTAACATGGCATGTGTGAGATTCAAGTCCCTGTTCCACTGAACTAAAGTTATAATGGCTTTACCACCCGCCCCCTTTTTTACAAGAAAGGGTCTCAGTGCCTAACTCCAGGAGAGGGTTTGTGGCTGTGAATGCTGAGAGGAGGGAGGCACCTGCCTCTGGCCTGGAGTTAGGTTCCTAACTCCCTTTGAGGAGTGGGGCTTAGGATTCACCCCTCTCCTTGTGGGTACCTTAATTAGCTCCCTGTTCAACATGCTGGCTTTTGTTAATCCCATTTGTAGGCACCTGATTCTCCCCATGCATTGTATAGGGATCCTGGGCACCTAACTCAGTGCTATGTATTCCACTAGACCGTGGGGCACCTAATAGTTAGGTATTGCAATGCTGAATCTAAGTCCCATTTATGGATCTAGCCCCTTAGGTCTTCCCTTTTCTGTTCCGTGTGCTCTCTCTTTGCATAGGCACAATCCATTTTCTAAGTGTCTCTGAAAGATGCCTCAGAGTTTTGACTATTCAAAATTTTCCCAAATTGCTCTGTGACTTTTGTTTCTCCCGGTGCATTAAAGTGTCTTGTATTCTGAGTTTTATTTCGGGGGTTTTTTCTGGACTTTTTTCTCTTTATATGAGAGGCTTAAAAATAATTTGTCTTTTCAATGATCGTACCACTACCAAATGGATATTCACTGTGCTTCAGCTACATAGGTTCTTGGTGCCTTTCTTTAGCGTGAGGCCTTCTGGAAACTCTCTTTATGAAGAAGAGGAGAAAAATAGTTATTTCACTGCAGTCTGTGACCTTTTATCTTTGTTCAGCTGCTCATATAACTTTTTAAGAGGGATCTACTATGTGAGAGCTACTTGGGGAAGGCTTTATTTTTTCCTTCCTTAAAGTAACCTCATCTCCAAATCAGATCTGTTTAACCAGTTGTCCTTTCTGGTTGCATTCTTTAGAGGCATAATAGAGTTTCCCTGATGGGACCAAGAACTCTCCGTAAACAAATATCAGATACTCTAGTAAGCTAAAATCTTTTCTTATTTCAAACAAAAACAGCCACCCCCAGGTACCCAATTAGGTTTCTTGCTACAGCAGCAATTTCAAATAAGACCTCAAATAATTTCAATTTCAGAAATTCATGAAGGGAAGGCAGTTACTAGCATATCACAAGACTGGGGTTTTTAGAACCTCAGCTTACCTCTTCCTGTCAGAATGAAACTGAGGTTTCACTTCCTGCATAAGCAGCTATCACATTAACAACTTGAGTGTTAGAAACTGTATTTTTAATGATCACTCATACTCTTCTGAACTCTGTAGCTTTATTATTGTCAGACTCCTCAATCCCTACAGATTTTATTGAGGAATCTCTACTCTCTCAAGAACTGGGAGATGTGATTACCTATATGACATAGTAAAAGATTTGTTCCACTGATACCACAGATTTTTTTTTTTCCAAATTACTCTTTACTCTCCAAAGAACAAAGGCTCGATTCTGTATTAGACTTCCGGAGACTAACTCAAGCAGTAAAATATAAGCAACACTTCAGTATGTTCGCTCTTCAATAAGTTATCCAGACAGTGCACCTGGTAAGTCAAGGTAGCCTCAATACATTTCCTAGAGTTTTTAAAGAGAGATGTTAAAGATTCAGAGGAAAAAATTCTTCCCCTCCTTTCCCTCCATTGGAAGAGAAGGCACAAAACACAGCAGAATGGCTATGGTTCTGCTGCATGGGGGAAAGCCATGCAGAAGCTTCCAGACGTATCTGGATCATATGCCTAAATCCACAAGGGCAGTCATGGCTGCTCTGAGTCAAACCATGAAAGGTTTAGAAATAATTTTTTTCTCCTGCTGCCCCAACCTATCTTGGAATCCCTGTGGAAAGACCATTTACTCAAGCTTTTCTCAGGGAATGGGCTTGAAAGATGGTAAAGAAACAGCAGTATTAACCATAGTAGTCCAACTACTACAGCCAGATTTTTCAATGTGTTAGAGACCATATGGTGGGAAATGAAGCTAAGGGGTGAAACAACAGCATAGAGGTCTGTACAGTTTCCAAAAAGATGATCAAACCTTAGAATTCAACCAAAAAACAGGACCTTCACTTAGTCCTTCAGCACAGCTATCAAGAAGTTGTATAGTCTTAACAGACAACCTATTAGTGATGTATTATCTATGACAAACAAGGAAGCACCTTATCCTAATTCTTCTTCAGTCAGGAAGCCAAATAGATCTAGGAACCCTGCATGGAGAGAAACATCTTCCCATTGGCATTCATATCTCAGAGGTCCAAAATGCTATAGGAAGATTCTTTAACTAACTATGAATGAGAACTAGAACTGAAGAGGACTTCAGATGTTGTAACATGCCTCTTGCCTTTCTTGTTCAGGTAGTTCTGATAACTAATTATCGCTTCAGGAGTTACTGGCTAATTCTGTTAAAGGTGTCCACTTAAACAGAAGCAGTGTTGGTGCTTGGCTGTTGTTGCATCCAAACAAATATTCCTCTCACACCTAACACTTCTATGAGATGGCATAATAGGTACTATAATAGAAACAAGGTACCTGAAAACATAAAACCTGTCAGCTCAGTAGTGTGAGATATTTTCATTAAATTACTAATTCCATATGAATAAATGTAAAATAATTTAAATGTTTTTTAAAAATAGAAAGAGAAATCCTTAATTACTATTCTAATATCATATTTCAACTGTCTGTTAAAATAACAATACTCTTAACGTTACTTGTGATGTTGTCAGTGTTCTAACAAATCCATGTGCTTTAGGCAACAGACTTTTGTGGAAAAGCCCCCTGAACTTGGATTTCGGCAGGGAATAACTCTTTGTTACCTAACACGTTTAAAATTAATATTAAGGTCTATGTGTTTGTGTTCTGATAATGATTTAGGATAATTCAGCTGCTTATTATCCCCCAATACAGCAGATAGGGATTCCTTCAGTTTGGAGCTGATAGCCAAGGATTTTGAATGTGTGTGTGGACTTTAGGTTCCCTTGGCGTGTCTGGCAGTCTTCTGAGATAACCTATCCACCCCGGATTTTGGCAAAGCACTGTATGCATGGTGTCTCTTGGTGAACATCTTACAGAACGTGGGCAAATGAAAGGATTGTGACTACATAAATGCTATAAGAACACATGAGAGAGGTTTTTTCTTCAGGAATGGATGGAGGCCTCTGCAGACTTGAGCCCACTCTGGCCACATAGCCCTGGTTGTCTCTAGGATACACCCCAGACTTTGGCCCTTAGTATTAAGGGAGAATGAGGAGAGAGGCAGTTCCTACCATGATCAGCAAGCTGTCTTTCCTTTATTTGTTATTGATTTAGAGAATTGCACAAACATTAAATATTAACATTCTGATTTACTTTTTCTGTCAGGCTGGAATGAAATACAGAAACCTTATCCTGAAACCTGGAGGATCTTTGGATGGGATGGATATACTCCAAAATTTCTTACAGCGTAAACCAAATCAGAAAGCTTTCCTATCGAGTAAGGGACTGAATACTCAATGAAGCAACAGATCCTTTGCAATGGTACATCAGCAAGCTGGGCAACTTGAAATCTCAGTGTATTTCATGCCTTTCTTAGACAATGTATCACACAAGGGAAATCCAGTCACTTTTAGATTTTTTTTTTTTAATATTATTGTATAAATTTGATTCAGTCGCACAGGGCTACAAAACTTAACACATTGGACCAACACATTCTAAGATACTGTGTTGAAATTTGTATAGTGATTTTATTTGTGAATTGTTATGAAATGATACAAATTAATCTAGAAAAAATACTGACTTGTATGTCTCTTGAAAGAGACATGGTTGAATTATTCTTTGTGAATTAATTTTAAAATGAGAAAAAATACATTCCCCAAAATTAAATAATTGATTCATTTTTATTCTACAGTTTCTTTTATTGTACTGATAGCTCACTAACATCTGCTGTTTAAATTAAACTCTTTCTATGATTTGGGTTTTTCTTGCTTCCAGGCAGAAGATCCAAGATTGAGAGTTGGGAGAGGTCTTTTGCTCCTGAGAGTGTTATTGGATGAGAGATTTGCATTGATGACACCTTCATCTTTTATTTTTATGTTAAACTATCATCATGTACTGTATAATTTAAGAACTTCTCTCCTAATTTTAGTTGTGTCTCCTGGGAAACAGGTGAAGAAGCTAAGATCCTTGCAGTTCTATCATCTTCTATTTTTGTTGATATAAAGCTTTATTCGAGGTTACCATCCATCTCCTTTTCATTCTTTCATACCACCACTAGCAGTCACTAGAAAGCAATACTTGTACAATTATAATAATTTCAATTGTTCTGTGACATCTTTCATGCTATGTAGAAAAAAACAATTTATGTCTCCAGTAAATTTTAATAGATGGTTAAAATAAATCCAAGAATGTTATACACGTGCCCTGAATCTTATTAGTAATTCTTTCCAAGGTGGCAACCCGGAGATGTTCCAAGAAAAGTCACATAATTTAATTATTTTACATGTTGATGGAGAGCATGACTGTAAAGCCATGCAGTGGATTGCATTGCAATTTCCTCCAATAGAAAATAACTACTTATGCAATTACCCAAATAAAACCATAGGCGCAAGGCACTTGTTCTTGAAATATATAGAGACGTCATCCTTAATTTCCAAACTGGGCAGTTCTGAGGCATTACCACACTACCAGGAATTTTCTTGTTAGTAACTTACATTTTCACACATTTGAACATTTCTTTACCAGAACTGGAGAATAATGAAGCAGAAAAATTTATATGAAGTTCCCCATTTGGGATTTAGCTGTTCGTGAATTTTAAAACTTGAGATGAGACATGCTACTGAATCCCAGCAGCTATGGATACAAAGAGACAAACAAATGTACCCCAAAAAGGAAAGCCTTATTACATTTAAGCAACCCATATTGAGATCTGAATACAGAGTTACTAAGGAATTTGAATGGTGGTGTTTAGGAAGCATCGATAACCATAGAAATAGCATTTGTCAAACATAGAGTGTTTGCTTATAACAGATCAAAAGATATTAGTTCCCCCTTGCCACAGAAATAAATCCAAATTATTTCACTTTGTCCAGGAACAAATTCACTATTTTAAAATATTGAGCATACTACAGAGATTCATTCATCAACCAAGATTTGAAAGCTGTGACTACCAACGTATTGGTTTTAATGTGCCCTTTGGGATTTAAGAATAATGCCATCATATATATGCTGATCAGGAGAATATCACAGACTTTTCCACATTAAGGTGTCAGCTTCCACTGATTAGTCTTCAATATGGCAATTATATAGGCCAAACCTAGAAACTACCTGGCCTCATTACAGTCAGTAACTAATCTGTCAGACTTGAATCAAACCTTTTGCTTCACCATAAATACTAATATGAACGTTCACAGCCAGTTATATTTATGCCCCAGTTCTGTAACTATATGCACCATCACAGGCCCATATGTGTGCATGCAGTTCCATATGTGAGAAACAGCTGGATAGTAATTGAGGCATCCTGAGGATATTAATCCTTCACTGGAAATTAAGGCAAGGCTGTTTTGTAAACCTTGAATTTTGTCTGGATTAAGGTCTGTTAAATTCTAACTGGGTTTGGAATGAAATACTTTGCTTTTCTTCTTTTTAAACAATTATTTCTGTTAAGGTGGCAGTTATCGCTAAAATATTTTTAAAATATGCACTGTAGAATTTTAAAATTCTTATGAATAGAAGATACAAAAAATAGCAGCTGAGCAATGATGCTTTTGTAAAATGAATACACAAGTCTCTGAACAATGGAAGATTTAGCAAGAGACAAAATGCAGTGTTCCTTTTCAATCTGCTAAAGAGATTACCACATGAGAGAGACCACTCTCTGCATAAAATAGAGGTTTCAGCGTAAAGAGGTTTGTGAATGCAATGCTTCTAAACAAAAGTATGCTTATGATTATATAGTTGGAGAGATTTAATCTAACTGTTAAATAGTGAAACAATCTGTTAACACAATGTGCTATTGATGTAAATAGTTTAACAGGCTTGCAGGCTTTTCTACTATTCCCAAAAGTCTCCATCATATACAGTTAAGAACATAAGACTGGACATACTGGGTCAGACCAATGGTCCATATAGACCGGTATCCTCTCTTCCGACAATGGCCAATGCCAGTTGCTTCAGAGGGAATGAACAGAACAGGCAATCGTTGAGTGATCCTTCCCCTGTTCTCCACTCCCAGCTTTTGTCAAACAGAGGGTAAGGACATGCAGAGCATGGTGTTGCATCCCTGTTCATCCTGGCTAATAGCCATTTGATGGACCTATCCTCCATGAACTTATCTAGTTCTTTTTTGAACCCTGTTACAATTTTGGCCTTCACAACATCCCCTGGCAAAGAGTTCCACAGGTTGTCTGAGCGTTCTGTGATTAAGTACTTCCTTTTGTTTGTTTTAAACCTGCTGCCTATTAATTTCATTGGGTGACCCCTAGTTCTTGCGTTATGTGAAGGAATAAATAACACTTCCTTATTTATTTTCTCCACACCAATCAACATTTTATAGACCTCTGTCATATGCCCTCTTAAGTTGTCTCTTTTCCAAGCTGAAAAGTCCCAGTCTTTTTCATCTCTCCTCAGATAGAAGCTGTTCCATACCCCTAATGATTTTTGTTGCCCTTCTCTGTACCTTTTTCAATTCCAATATATCTTTTTTGAGAGAGAGCGACCAGATCTGCATGCAGTATTCAAGATGTGGTTGTACCATGGATTTATATGGAGGCATTATATTTTCTGTTTTATTTTCTATCCCTTTCCTAATGTTTCCTAACATTCTGTTAGCTTTTTTGACTACCATTGCACATTGAGCGGATATTGTCAGAGAACTATCCACAATGACACCAAGATCTCTTTCTTGAGTGGTAACAGCTAAGTTACAGTTATCGTTTCATATGTATCGTTGGGAATATGTTTTCCAACACGCATTACTTTGCATTTATCAACATTGAATTTCATCTGCCATTTTGTTGCCCGGTCACGCAGTTTTGTGAGGTCCCTTTGTAACTCTTCACAGTTTGCTTTCGATTTAACTATCTTGAGTTCTTTTATATCATCTGCAAATTTTGCCACCTCACTGTTTACTTCTTTTCCCAGATCATTTATGAATATGTTGAACAGCACTAGTCCCAATACAGATCCTTGGGGGACACCACTATTTAACTCTCTCCATTCTGAAAACTGACCATTTATTCCTACCCTTTGTTTCCTATCTTTTAACCAGCTACTGATCCATGAGAGGACCTTCTCTGTTATCCCATGATTGCTTACTTTGCTTAAGAGCCTTTGGTGAGGGATCTTGTCAAAGGCTTTCTGAAAGTCAAGTACACCATATCCACAGGATCCCTCTTGTCAACATGTTTGTTGACCCCCCTCAAAGAAATCTAATAGGTTGGTGAGGAATGATTTCCCTTTACAAAAGTCATGTTGACTCTTCCCTCAACAAATAGTGTTCATCTATGTGTTTGATAATTCTGCTCATTACTATAGTTTCAACCAGTTTGCCCAGTACTGAAGTTAGGTTTACCAGTCTGTAATTGCTGGGATTGCGTCTGGAGCCTTTTTTAAGTATGTCACATTAGCTATCCTCCAGTCATCTGGTACAGAAGCTGATTTAAGTGGTAAGTTACATACCACAGTTAGTAGTTTTTTTGTTTTATGTCTGAGTTGCTTCAGAACCCTTTGGTGAATACCATCTTGTCCTGGTGACTTATTATATCAGTTTGTTCCAAAACTTCCTCTAATTACATCTCTCTCTGGGGTAGTTCCTTAGATGTGTCAACTAAAAAGAATGGCTCAGGTGTGGGAATCTCCCTCACATCGTCTGCAGTGAAGATGGATTTAAAGAATTAATTTAGTTTCTCTGCAATGGCCTTCTTTTCCTTGAGTGCTCCTTTAGCACCTAGATTGTCAGGTGGCCCCGCTGATTCTTTAGCAGGCTTCCTGCTTCTGATGTACTTAAAAAAATTTTCTGTTACTTCTTAATATACAAACTTGCATGTCGAGTTAGGCACCTGATAAAAGTGGTCTGATTTTAGAGGTGTTAAGAACTTGCAAATCACACTGACCCCATTTCAGAACATCTGAAAATCAGGACACTTGCTTAGGTACCAACTCTAAACACCCATGTTTTAAAATGTTGGCCGCCATCGAAGCCTAAGCCTATAATACACAGCTACCTGCTGAATTTGTACTTCCTCAACAAAGTGGTATCAATACCTCTTTTTGAAATTTCTTTGATATCATTCTCACCGAGTGCTCATTTCTGGCATGTGCCAAAAAGACACAGGTTTTAGCTGCCTCAGAGAGTTTGTTTGGCTTCACAACCCAGGGTTCTAAAGTGAGAGTCAAACAATAAAATGGTGAAAATATTGCTGCCTTTTCTGCCATAATCTGACAATTATTTTAAGGACTGGTGCTTCCACTGAGTATGGTGCTGCCAGAAAAAACACTGGTGTCCTGCTATCTTGCTGCAAATGGCTGGTTTTCCAATAGGAAATTATATGGCTGCTAGTTCCTTTTAGACAAGTAAAAGAAAGATCTGTTTGTCTACTACAATACGTCTCCTGCCCTTCTTATCTCTTGTCTCTACCATCAGGGTTGCATGCTGTTCCTTCCTGTAAACCATTTAGCCTTCATTTCCTATCCCAATACTTTTTCCATGTTCTCAGGATACTCTTAAAAGATTACTCCAAAACTGATGACCCTGCATCATATTCTTCTGTAACAATCTATACCCCCTTAATACTATCTAACATCAGTGCCTGATAATGCTTCACTGTAGCAATTGTAGGACCATATCACATTTTTCTGAGGTGTGCTCACACCTCATAGGAGAACATGCAGGATAAAAGGGGTAAGGGATCCCAGAATAGGAAGAACCTGTAAGTGATCTGTGGGCCAACAAGACGTTAAATGGAGGGACACTGTTAGATCACTGATGCAAACTGGACCTTCTGCCTCTTCATAGGAAGGAACTACAGTAACTGTCTCAAGAAAGGAATTTCTGACATTGTAACCAAAGATTTCAAAACGTCCATCTTCATAATCAGTGCATCGACGTACCGATAAAGAGATAAAGTTAAGACTCACAATCCATTTTTATAGAATGTGTGACAGGAAAAACAGGTCTGTCACTTGGGTATATCACACTGCTGTTGTCACCATTTGTTTTATAAAATAAAGCTTCCTATTGTGTAGTCATTATGTAATGTGAATGTAATTTTCTTAAATGATGACTTTACCGTTTACTGGGTTTTTATATATACTCATGTTTGTATCATCACCAGTTATATATGTACTCAATGATTTCCCAGTTAAAACAAACAAACTTTCAAATGAGCAGTTGGAGTTTGTGATGTTCTGTTTGTTACCCATTGGCACTCCTCTCCCTGTCCCACCCAGTCTCCAGCATCTCAGTACAACTCTGTGTAGCTCAGCAGCAGGGAAAAAAAAAAGATGAATTTTGCAAGCCAGTTCTCTTTTGAATCATTTGTCTGGGTGTAGGTAAAATGCCTACTGCTTTAATGATCTTGACTGTGGTTCTGTGGCTAATAAATGGAATTGGAACTATAACTAACAATATATTCCTTCATTCTAAAAAGGCACATAGAATATTGTCAACTGAGTCAATATACCTGTTAAGCCTACAAGTAAAAATTAGTTTTATGTCTAGGAGGAGACAATTTGTCCCTATTTAAAAAAACCACCTTACAATTTAGAACAATATAGTTCAGTGTTCAAGAGAGATCCAGGAGTGGAATAACGAAAAGCTGTATGAAGAGTGTGATGCACAATTTGTCGTGCACATCCAAGATGTCCCATTTAGAATAGGTATAGTAATATAACAGTGTTAATGGAAACATCTGACCAGGATATATCTGTCCTCTCTTTACCTAAGACTTTTACACTAAGGGTTATGTCTACACTTTGAGCTGGGTCTTTAATTCATAGCTTGGGGAGACATACCCTGACAGACTGTGATCATGCTAAAAATACTTGTAACCGTGTAAGCAGCAGGAGGAGTTAGGCTCCCTCAGGATGTTCCTGCATCACATCAGCCCCTCCCATCACCATGGCTACACTGTATTTTTAGTGTACTAGCTTCCTCAGAGTTAATATGCATATTCTCATGGAGCTGGGAATAATGCTCCCAGCTCAAAGCATAGACATACCCTAAGAGGTACACAGTGTTTTAGCCACATAACTCCTGCTAAAATCTGTCAGCACCACATATGTTTCTATCTCGTCCCCCTCTCCAGTTTTTGGGAGGAGATTGGAATCTTTCCTCTCTCTGCATCTCCTCTTGGCAGTTCGTTTTTTTCCCTCCCTTTCTGTGTGGGGAAAGCTATTTCATCCCATGTGATGGAGGGGGCTGTCTGCCCAGTAAAATGAAAGTGTTATGGCATCATGCAGAGGCAAATTAAGTGGAGCTTCCTCTCATCCCCTCGAAGGATCCACTTTAATTTGTCACTAGCCTCATATAAATGAACATGTTTAAGACAATACCACGGGAAAATATAACACACTGTGACATAAACCAGATAATTAATTTTAATCAGTAAATAGGGTTAGCCAATCACCAATCTTGTTTCTTGCATAATTCTGTTTATTAAAATCTATTGTACCAACGTCCATTAGACAAAAAACAATTATGACGACTATGATCATTTATAAAGAGCAGTCATTGCAATGAAAAATGAGTCACAGGGTCAATGTCTCCAGCTTTCAGCCTTAGAACACTAAGTACTTTTTAGGGAACTGTGATCTAGGGGCTGAGAGGTAAGTCAATTGGGGAGTGTTGAAGGGGCTTTCCAAAAGCTGAGTGGGTTGTATGGGGAGTGGTGAGAACCAAGAGAGCTGGCAGCCTAGGCTGTGGTGAGTGGGAGTTAGATGTCTGGAGGTGTTGGGGAGTAAACCAACTACTGGGAGGGGTTAGAGACTGACTAGATGTCAGTTGCAAAAGAGGTTAAAGTGAGAGGGAGGGAACCAACAGCGGAGAGGAGGAAGTTGGACTGGGGTGTTTTTGTGAGGGTTGTGGAAAGGTCAAGATGAAAGTTAGGGTGGAGGCAGCAGGAAGGAATAGGAGGTGTGGACAACTATACATACCCAGTACCTCAGTGCAGTTTACTGATCATGTATGAGAAAAGTATAGAATTTAGCTGTGGTAGGGGTGTGTATGTGTGTGTACACACACATGGGTATATATAGATCATTGTCTTTTAAGTCAACTGTAAAAGATAGAGCTAAAGAGCCTGAGATTATACATCAACATGTTTAAATGCTTCTGCTTGGACATCATCTTGTGACAACCTCATATTCTCTATGAATATCATTGATGCTAGCTCTCTTGTGTGTAAAGAAAAATGCTGCTTTGGGGGACTTCTTTGACTTTAACAAAGCTTCTGATACAGTCTCCCACAGTATTCTTGCCAGCAAGTTAAAGAAGTATGGGCTGGATGAATGGACTATAAGGTGGATAGAGAGCTGGCTAGATCATCTGGCTCAAAGGGTAGCGATCAATGGCTCAGTGTCTAGTTGGCACCCGGTATCAAGGGTCCCCAAGGGTTGGTCTTGGGGCTGGTTTTGTTCAATATCTTCATTAATGATCTGGAGGATGGCACGGACTGCACCCTCAGCAAGTTTGCAACTGACACTAAACTGGGAGGAGTAGTAGATATGCTGGAGGGTAGGGATAGGATACAGAGGGACCTAGACAAATTAGAGGATTGGGCCAAAAGAAATCTGATGAGGTTCAAGGACAAGTGCAGAGTCCTGCACTTAGGACAGAAGAATCCCAGGCACTGCTACAGCCTAGGGACCGAATGGCTAGGCAGCAGTTCTGCAGAAAAGGACCTTGGGGTTACAGTGGACGAGAAGCTGGATATGAGTCAACAGTGTGCCCTTGTTGCCAAGAAGGCTAACGGCATTTTGGGCTGTAAAAGTAGGGGCATTGCCAGCAGATTGAGGGACGTGATCATTCCCCTCTATGCAGCATTGGTGAGACCTCATCTGGAGTACTGTGTCCAGTTTTGGGCCCCACACTACAAGAAGGATGTGGAAAAATTGGAAGGAGTCCAGCAGAGGGCAACAAACATGATTGGGGGCTGGAGCACGTGACTTATCAGAAGAAGCCGAGGGAACTGGGCTTATTTAGTCTGCAGAAGAGAAGAATGAGGGGGGATTTGATAGCTGCTTTCAACTACCTGAAAGGGGGTTCCAAAGACGATGGATCTAGGCTGTTCTCAGTGATAGCAGATGACAGAACAAGGAGTAATGGTCTCAAGTTGCAGTGGGGGAGGTTTAGGTTGGGTATTAGGACAAACTTTTTCACTCAGAAGGTGATGAAGCACTGGAATAGGTTACCTAGGGAGGTGGTGGAATCTCCTTCCTTAGAGGTTTTTAAGGTCAGGCTTGACAAAGCCCTGGATGGGATAATTTAGTTGGGGATTGGTCCTGCTTTGAGCTGGGGGTTGGACTAAATGACCTCCTGAGGTCCCTTCTAACCCTGATATTCTATGATTCTATTACTTCAATTTGGGAGACATACATCGGCAGTCTAAAGCAGCCAGTAGTAAAACTTCATTAGTTTCTAAAAATTATACATGATAATTTTCTTAACAGAAGAGGTCATTGCTTAGGGATCAGTGATCATAATCTGATTACATTCAATATGGGCAAATGGAGGACAGTCTCAACCAGAAATATGTATGTTTAGTGCTTCAGAGGGCTAATTTCCCTAACTTGAGGAAAATTATAGCAGAATTGCTTGTGAGAAAAAATTTAGACAGAAAAATGTAAATGAAAATTGGGAGCCCTTTAAAAAAAAAAGTTTATTAGATGGCCAAAAAGCCACAAGTCCATAGTCAAGAAAGAGGATAACTTTCCTGTGTCAGTGGTGAAGTAGATTTCAATTAGAAATTAAAAAGCAATATATAATAAGTGGTAAACAATGGAAAATAGATAGCAACTGTATAAATTAGAAGTGCAGAAAATTGATAAGGGAAGCTAAGGATGTCAGGGAAAAATCCATGGGTGGCAGGGCAAAGGGCAATAACAGATCTTAAGTATACTAGAAGCAAAAGAAATACAAGCAGTGGTTTAGGCTCAATACTGGATGGAGACAGTCAAAGTGTTCTTATTGTGCAGAGGTGTATGATCTGTTCTGTATTGAGAAAATATCAGGACGATGTCCTTGTATCACATGACGATGATGAAATACTTTCAATTCCACTGGTAACTGAGGAGGATATTAGACAACTTCTACTAGAGATAAATTTTAAATCAGCAGGCCTGGATAACTCGCACCCGAGTCCGAAAAAAGTTGGCTGAGGAGACCTCTGGCGGACTGATGTTCATTTTTAATAAATCTTGGACTACCAGGGAAATTCCAAAAGACTGGAAGAGTGCTAAAGTTGTGTCAGTATTCAAAAAGGGCAAAGGGGGAAGATCTGGTTAATTATAGGCTGGTTTAGCCTGACATCAGTCCGAGGCAAAACAATGGAATAGTAAGTACAGGATTCAACTGATAAAGAATTAAAGGACAGGAATATAATTAATGTCAGTCAACATGAAAAAAGTCTTGTCAAACCAACTTGATTTCATTCTTTATTGCTATGAGTTTGGTTGATAAAGGTAACTGTGTATATATTCTATACTTAGACTTTTGTAAGGCATCTGATTTAGTACTGTACAACATTGGGACTTAAAAATTAGCATGACACAATATTAATAGACCACACATTAAATGGATTAAGAACTGGCTAGCGGACAGATCTAAAAAAACAGTTATCAATGATGACTCATCATCAGCTCTATGTTTTGTGACAGACCCAGACCAGTGGGGTACAGGAGTCTGGCCGAAGGCAAATATACTGGCCACTGGATGAATAGTTTTCTGTTCCCTGAGTGACCAGAGCAGAGGCTGCGCTAGAGCAATCAGGAACCTGCTAGAACCAATTAAGACAGGCAAGCTAATTAAAACTCCTGGAGCCAATTAAGAACATACTAGAATCAATTATGGCAGGCAGACTAATCAGGACATCTGGTTTAAAAAGGACCTCCCAGCAGTTAGTGGAGGGCATGCAAGGAGTGAGAAGGTATGCTGTTGGAGGACTGAAGAGTACAAGTGTGATCATGCTTCAGGGGGAAAATCCTACAGTGAAGATAAAGAAGGTGCTGGGGGAGGCCCTGGGGAAGTAGCTCAGGGTGTTGTAGCTGTAGCTGTCACACAGCTGATACAGGAGATGTAGACAGCTACTATCCACAAGGCCCTGGGCTGGACCCTGGAGTAAAGGGTGGGCCCAGATTCTCCCCAACTCCTGATTCAACACCGGAGGAGTTGACCTGGTCTGTAAGCAACACCAGAAGGGAAGGTCTAATTTGGAAAGAGATCTGACCTGTCCCTGACCCACTAGGTGGAACAACAGAGAGTGTGGAGATTGTTCTCCGTTTCCCTTATGCCTGCCAGTGATGAGCAGGACTGTCCTTAGGCATACGCAAAGGCATAAGCAACAGACACAGCTGTGAGGGCAGCTGAAAATTTGGGGTACCACTGGGTCTTAGTGTCCACCCTTCTGGCTTTCCTATCCCTGTTCTGACCCTTCCTAGAGGCTCCCACTGATGGCTGCTGCAGCCTGGTGAGCCTTCCTCAGGAGGGGATTGAGTAGTTAAAAGTGAAAGCCTGTTAGCACAACATTGAAACTGTTAAAGAGCCATTCAAGGGGTAATGAAGCCATTTAACAGGCATTTGCCAAACCCCAGGTGTATATACTGTCAGTTTCTGAATTTACTGACAAAAACAGTTGTGCATTACTGTTAAATTTACTCAAACATGTCAGTCTACAGGACCTTAGTTTAAAATTTGCTTTGAAAATATTTCATTAGTGAGTTGGTGAAAATTATAAAATCACATCTCTAAAAAAATCCTTGCATAGATTTTTTTTTTTTTGGATGGACAATCATTCTTAGCCTTAAATGCTTGGCTCTTCAGACATATAGTTTTTTAAATAAATCATTCAAAAGACCACCCTTATCTAAAATACACACTTTAATTACTAAAAAGAAAAGGAGTACTTGTGGCACCTTAGAGACTAACAAATTTATTTGAGCATAAGCTTTCGTGAGCTGCAGCTCACTTCATCGGATGCATACTGTGGAAAGTACAGAAGATCTTTTTATACACACAAACCATGAAAAAATGGGTGTTTACCACTACAAAAGGTTTTCTCTTCCTCCCCCCCCCGCCCCACTCTCCTGCTGGTAATAGCTTATCTAAAGTGATCACTCTCCTTACAATGCGTATGATAATCAAGTTGGGCCATTTCCAGCACAAATCCAGGGTTTAACAAGAACGTCTGGGGGGAGGAAAAAACAAGGGGAAATAGGTTACCTTGCATAATGACTTAGCCACTCCCAGTCTCTATTCAAGCCTAAATTAATTGTATCAAATTTGCAAATGAATTCCAATTCAATAGTTTCTCGCTGGAGTCTGGTTTTGAAGTTGTAATATCGCAACTTTCATGTCTATAATCGCGTGACCAGAGAGATTGAAGTGTTCTCCGACTGGTTTATGAATGTTATAATTCTTGACATCTGATTTGTGCCCATTTATTCTTTTATGTAGAGACTGTCCAGTTTGACCAATGTACATGGCAGAGGGGCATTGCTGGCACATGGTGGCATATATCACATTGGTGGATGTGCAGGTGAACGAGCCTCTGATAGTGTGGCTGATGTTATTAGGCCCAATGATGGTGTCCCCTGAATAGATATGTGGGCACAGTTGGCAATGGGCTTTGTTGCAAGGATAGGTTCCTGGGTTAGTGGTTCTGTTGTGTGCTGTGTGGTTGCTGGTGAGTATTTGCTTCAGATTGGGGGGCTGTCTGTAGGCAAGGACTGGCCTGTCTCCCAAGATTTGTGAGAGTGTTGGGTCATCCTTCAGGATAGGTTGTAGATCCTTAATAATGCATTGGAGGGGTTTTAGTTGGGGGCTGAAGGTGACTGCTAGTGGCGTTCTGTTATTTCTTTGTTAGGCCTGTCATGTAGTAGGTGACTTCTGGGAACTCTTCTGGCTCTATCAATCTGTTTCTTCACTTCTGCAGGTGGGTATTGTAGTTGTAAGAATGCTTGATAGAGATCTTGTTGGTGTTTGTCTCTGTCTGAGGGCTTGGAGCAAATGCGGTTGTATCGCAGAGCTTGTCTGTAGACAATGGATCGTGTGGTGTGGTCAGAGTGAAAGCTGGAGGCATGCAGGTAGGAATAGCGTTTCCGGTTTAGGGTGGTATTTATGTGACCATCATTTATTAGCACTGTAGTGTCCAGGAAGTGGATCTCTTGTGTGGACTGGACCAGGCTGAGGTTGATGGTGGGATGGAAATTGTTGAAATCATGGTGGAATTCCTCAAGGGCTTCTTTTCCATGGGTATTGAACAAAACCGGCCCCATCATCCAGCTGTCCTAAATGTCCTAAATGCTTAGGACAAGGCAGTCACACAGAATGATCTGAATTGATTGGTAAACTGGGACTATTAAAAATCCTGGATTGTTTTCCAGGATAGGTTGTTGATGTGCTGGAGAGGTTTTAGCTGGGGGCTGTACGTGATGTTTTTCTTGTTGGGCCTGTCCTGTAGTGGGTGACATCTGGGTACCCGTCTCATTCTGTCAATCGTTTCCTCACTTCCCCAGGAGGGAAGTGAGGAAACAAACCTCTCCAGCACATAATCATCAACCATCTACAACCTATCCTGGAAAATGATCCCTCACTCTCTCAGACCTTGGGACGTAGGCCAATCCTCGCTTATGGACAGCCCCTTCCCCCCCAACCTAAGGTAAATACTCACCAGCAACTACACACCACACCACGGAAACGTTAACCAGGAACCAATTCCTGTAGCAAACCTTGTTACCTACTCTGTCCCCATATCTACTCTTGTGACACCCTCAGAGGACCCAACTACATCAGGTGCACCACCAGGGGCTTATTCACCTGCACCTGAAGCACTTACATGAGAGGAAAGTGATCAGGAACAGTCAGCATGGATTCACCAAGGGAAGGTCATGCCTGACTAATCTAATCGCCTTCTATAATGAGATTACTGGTTCTGTGGATGAAGGGAAAGCAGTGGATGTACTGTTTCTTGACTTTAGCAAAGCTTTTGACACAGTCTCCCACAGTATTCTTGTCAGAAAGTTAAAGAAGTATGGGCTGGATGAATGCACTATAAGATGGGTAGAAAGTTGGCTAGATTGTCGGGCTCAACGGGTAGTGATCAATAACTCCATGTCTAGTTGGCAGCCGGTGTCAAGTGGAGTGCCCCAGGGATCAGTCCTGGGGCCGGTTTTGTTCAATATCTTCATAAATGATCTGGAGGATGGTGTGGATTGCACTCTCAGCAAATTTGCGGATGATACTAAACTGGGAGGAGTGGTAGATACGCTGGAGGGCAGGGATAGGATACAGAGGGACCTAGACAAATTGGAGGATTGGGCCAAAAAAAATCTGATGAGGTTCAATAAGGATAAGTGCAGGGTCCTGCACTTAGGATGGAAGAACCCAATGCACAGCTACAGACTAGGGACCGAATGGCTAGGCAGCAGTTCTGTGGAAAAGGACCTGGGGTGACAGTGGACGAGAAGCTGGATATGAGTCAGCAGTGTGCCCTTGTTGCCAAGAAGGCCAATGGCATTTTGGGATGTATAAGTAAGGGCATAGCGAGCAGATCGAGGGACGTGATCGTTCCCCTCTATTCGACATTGGTGAGGCCTCATCTGGAGTACTGTGTCCAGTTTTGGGCCCCACACTACAAGAAGGATGTGGATAAATTGGAGAGAGTCCAATGAAGGGCAACAAAAATGATTAGGGGTCTGGAACACATGACTTATGAGGAGAGGCTGAGGGAACTGGGATTGTTTAGTCTGCAGAAGAGAAGAATGAGGGGGGATTTGATAGCTGCTTTCAACTACCTGAGAGGTGGTTCCAGAGAGGATGGTTCTAGACTATTCTCAGTGGTGGAAGAGGACAGGACAAGGAGTAATGGTCTCAAGTTGCAGTGGGGGAGGTTTAGGTTGGATATTAGGAAAAACTTTTTCATTAGGAGGGTGGTGAAACACTGGAATGCGTTACCTAGGGAGGTGGTAGAATCTCCTTCCTTAGAGGTTTTTAAGGTCAGGCTTGACAAAGCCCTGGCTGGGATGATTTAATTGGGGATTGGTCCTGCTTTGAGCAGGGGGTTGGACTAGATGACCTCCTGAGGTCCCTTCCAATCCTGATATTCTATGATTCACTAATGTGATATATGCCAACAATGCCCCTCTGCCATGTACATTGGCCAAACTAGACAGTCTCTACGTAAAAGAATAACAGAAGCCAGTAGGAGAACACTTCAATCTTCCTGGACATTCTCTAACAGATTTAAACGTAGCTATACTTAAACAAAAAACTTCACAAACAGACTTCAAAGAGAAACTGCAGAGCTACCATTCATTTGCAAATTTAACACCATTAATTTGGGCTTGAATAGGCACTGGGCGTGGCTGGTTCACTACAAAAGCAGCTTTGCCTCTCCTGGAATTGACACCTTCTCATCAGTTATTGGGAGTGGACTGCATCCACCCTGATTGAATTGGCCCTGTCAACACTGGTTCTTCACTTGTAAGGTAACTCCTTTCTCTTCATGTGTCAATATATATTTATGCCTGTATCGGTAATTTTCACTCCATACATCTGAAGAAGTGGGGTGTTTTACCCACAAAAGCTTATGCCAAATAAATGTGTTAGGGTTTAAGGTGCTACCGAACTCCTTGTTGTTTTTTGTGAATACAGACTAACATGGCTACCTCCTGATACTATTCCTTATAGATATTCAAGTGGAGTGCTTGAAGAAACAGTAGTCTACCCTCTAAATTTTGGAGGATGCACTCGACTGGGAGCTGAAAAATTTGGCCCCTTGTTATCTTACTAATGCCTTTATTTGTTAAGAGTGATTTATATGGACAATCCCCATAAACAAGTTACAGACAAGATCTGGCACAAGATCAGATATACAGTTTCTGAATGCAATATAAAACTTAATGTGTACAGTCAATAATGGGAGACAAGGACAAATTGATTCTACATTCCAAATATGGACAAGTTTTGGCCTAAAAAGCTGTTGCCATAAAACCAAATAAATAGCAGGTTTTGCATACCTACAATAAAGAAGCATTTCACATAAGCACTGACTGCACTTCCTGCAGCTCAGAAGCTATAGTTTTATACTTCAGTCCTCACAAAAGTCTAAAGTAACTGCATCCTATTGAAAAGTTGATACTAAGACCTGTTAAAGTGTTTATACCAGCAACCTGTAAAATGCTAATGAACCTAACTTAATGCAACTTCATAAGCACCATTGCCCTTTGAAATAAATATTTAAATATGGAAATGAGTCAAAAGCACTGTTTGACAGCTATAAAAAACACACTATATTTTCCAACCTGTAACATCTATAGAAGTTTTATTTCATCAGGCTTAGATGACAGAAAATACAAAAAAGAGCACAGCATTCATAATAAATGAAAATTACAAGAAACCTCCTATTTTCTTGTAATATGGTCCTGACAACTAATACAAGCCTTTTGGGCAACACACACAATGAACAACATGTTGGAAATTGTTATTTCTCAAATACCACAGTTGTGTATCCTTGGTGTTAATGATGTTAACATTTTGTGAAACTGTTATAAAACATTTTGTGAAACAGTTGTGAAATTGTCTATTACTGTTGTTAACACTATGTAAAATAGCAACCCTAAGAACATGGATGAATCCAGCAGGACAAGAAGAATCTATATAGCTTGACCTGTTCTGAATAAACCTCATAATAAAGCAAAACACTAAGAGCAACACAGAACTGTGATCAGTTTGCAAGGATGTAGGAAACAATCACTTCTTTCAAGTTAAACAACATATGTACACGGTCTGGCTTTTTATCCATTTGATATTATTTGTTATAGGCACAGATCCACACCCATACTTAGTTGGGTTTGTTATTATATAAAGATACATAATTTCATTTGTTAATTTTATTTTTAATTAAAGAGTTTGAGGGGGGAAATCCTTTTCTGTGGCTTTTTATTATCTGTCTTTATCTGAATGATAGAAGACTTAATAATCGTGATAAATCAAGCAGCACTTGTATATATCCATTGATACAGAATATAAGAAATTTTCTTTAGTGAGCAAAAGTTATTTTTAACCAGGTGAGACTCTAACTTTAACCCTTCCTTAATCCCCTGCTAGCAGTGATATAACCTACATGAAGTAACAGATTGAGTGTCTCATTATTTTAATATTCACTCATGCAATTATTAATATCTCCTTTTCTTTCCCTCCTTCTGTCTGTTCCAATCTTCTTAATGTTTTCCACCATAGTGGTGAAGGGCAGTGATAGCTATACCTGACTCTTCTGGTGCTGTTAATGGAATGGACAAGTAATTAATCTTGTCATCTTCTTGGTAACCCCTGACACCTTTATTATTAGTCTTTTAAAATAATTACTGAGGGCCAATCCCTTCCCCCTCCCCAATGCGGCCGACTTTGAAGGGGATAAAAGGAGCAAAGATCCTGTTGAGGGTCCATAGTCAAGGGGCCTAACATCCTTCATTGGTAACCCCTGGGAAAATTCCTGTGGAAGTGAAGGCTGAGTTTAGTAGCATGATCAAAGCTATTACCTCAAGATAAATATTTCGACCTTTAAACATTGTATAATGATATCTTTACTATTTTTAAGACTAGGTAAACCTGCTGGTTTCACTTGAGTGATCAGATTACAGAGCTAACAGTAGCTTACTCAGCATGTGCATTTTTTCTAAATTAAATTATTTATGATTAAACACATTTATTTTAAAAGGTTGTTTGAGATCTGTAGTGATTGGTATTTACAGAGAACAGATCTCTGATCACCATGGTCTCAGTTCTGTGACTTAGGGACAGATCCTCAAAGGTATTCAGGCTCCTAACTTCCATCAACTTCCTTGGAGTATCTGGCCCTTAATAACCTACATTTTCAAACTGCATGAACATGATCTGCAAAGGAATAGGTAAGTGGACCCCACAATGCCTCTGTTAGCCTAGGAAGTGTTTAGTTATCAAGAAAACTTCAAAAAATATTTAAAACTGATGCTGATTTTATTTATTTTTGCAGCTTGTAGTAAGGAGCAGAGCCCATTATCATTGATCAACATACATTGAGGAAAATTAAACCTCTCCAAATTATTACCTCATGATGGTTAAGGATATTTCAGAAGTTGTTTAGTTATGTGATACGTATATTAAAAAGGAAGGCAAATGTAAATCTGACTCATGTTGTACTGTTCTCAGTGCCAAGCCAAAGTCAATTACAGAAGAGATTTGTGAGTTGTAGATATTTGCTTTACTCATAAAACTGCCACTCCCCTGTGCTTCATGTTCTGAAAAAGTTATCATTGAGGATTACAATAGGAACATCCCAACTTGCTATCTATGTTTAATAGGATAGAACTGATTTATCTTAGAAGAGAATATAATGCAAGAGTGTAGTCTTGTTCTTGATTTTTAATTAGATTTTGTCCTAGCATGTGGCTTTATCAATAATTGGATAATTGCATGAGTTCATCCTGTGTTTGAGAGCCTCTCTGTACACTTCCTGCCAATAGACTTTTATTATTAGCAACAACACACCTTTGAATAACATACTTCCTTTAGCCGGTCATTAGTTTGATCTGCTAAAGGACTGCAGTGTATTTAAAGGAGTGTTAAGAATGGACAGCAGTTTAAATTAACATTTCCAAATTTACATTTAATTTAGATTGTAAGGGACACTCTCAAAGCATTTGGATCTTGTCTGTTAAGTTGTAGGTTATATTTGTAAAAATGCTGCTTATTTTGTTAGCAGTGGGGGAAGAAGGGATTTAAAGTAACCTTTCTAGCACTGAATAACTTTCTTTTTCTAAAGCATAACATAGAATAATTCTTGCATATGTAGCTGAGTTTATTAATACTACTTTGTGGCTACAAACATAACTAATTCCTGGGCACCCTGCTGCCATGTGCAATTCTCAGCCCTGAGTTAGGTGCAAGGCACTGCATGCATTGTATGGAGAGAGTAAAGCACCTAAGAAAGGGATTCTCAGAGGCAGCAAACCATCTGGAGAGCCACCTAAACTAGTCAGGAGTGAAATGCAAAGGAAAGGGACAGGACTTGGGCCCAGAGCCACAAAGGCATTTTGATTCTTAAATCTCACTGATCTGGGCCTTAGGCACCTGACTGACAGGCTGGGGAGAGGCGCTGTGAATTCTCTCCTAGGTGCCCTCTGGTCAGCTCTCTCACAAAAAATGAAAGACCCTCAAGAGCCCAACTTGGATCCAAGAGACCTACCTTCAAAGTCCTATGCTGCCCGATTTGGTGTGGGGACTTGAACCTAGGTCTCACACATCCATGGTTAGAGCCCTAAACTCCATTGCTTGAAGGGGGCAGAGATAATTTTGCCTGAGCATGAACCTTAATTCTCTTTCCTGGTTTTCAGACGTTTGAGTTTTTTCTGAACTTGATGTTCTGTAAGGGCACAAGATGGCACTGTGCAACACTAGTTCTGAACTAAGTGTCAGTTACTTTCCTTGGGGTTTCGGTTTGGTTTTCGGTGTGTTTTTAAAAATGAAAGACAATTATTTGTTTTGTTTAGGAGTTAGTGACCATTGGCATGTAAGAGTGTAAGGCTCAAGCCTAGCCACTGACCCATCTACGGAGCGTAATCCTTCATTGAATAACATTTTCAATACTGCTTCCCCAAAGGGTGGTGGGTGCCATGCAAAAGCAGAGGTAAGTGTTGAGTGATTTAGACCCGCCGGAGCCCAATCACAGCTATGGTTTGAACTTCAGGAAACACTGGCAGAATCTCAGTCTTAAAAAAAATGCTGGTTTTGGTGGGGGACTCCATCAAATGACCCTAAATGTGGATCACTAACCAGGCCCTGCACCTTAATGAGGCACACCAAATTTCAAGGCAACTTGAGTAACCATGTGGGTTTTAGAGCACTTAAAAAAAGTCTTCCTATAAAAGGAAGGGTTTTCTCAACCTTAACTAAGTGGAGCTGGCATCCCCTGTAATGGTCAGGAAATCCTTGCCTGCATACTGAAGTTCAGAATAAAACTCTCACTTTGTTTTATCTTCTTTTGCAATAGCAGTATATATGTTAGTGATCATGAAGTAATAATTTCACATTCTGAGCAGTTAGTGGCATTGTTTCAGAATCACTACTTATTAATGTCACCATACCTCAGAAGTACAATAGTTAACCATAAAAACATCACTGTAACAGTGATTCTAATCTAGTGCTACCCTAGAATGTAGCTGCTATTTTAGGGGGCGAGTAAATAGCCCATACACCAATAAGATTGGTGATAACTAGAACACAGCCTCAAATGACAGGTTAATATATTTACAGTTTGATTTTAAAAAGGGTACAATAAACATGGTAGTTCTGTACTGTGTAAAACTAGTAAAATAACGAATGTGCATATTATATTTTTGCATTTAATATAAATATACCAGATTAATCAATGAAGGAAAAATACACTAAGACATACAGGTACTTCATAGGAGAAGTGCTAATGTGTTACTCGTGAAAAGAGTTAATTTCTGGAACACTAATAGGTCTACCTCAAGAAATTACTCATTTAAAAAAAGATTCTAGAATATATTTGTAAGAAACAACTGAACATTTTTACAGCCACACCCACAGGAAGACTTTTACCCCTTATACTCTATTTCCTATATGACAAAATGTTTGATCAGAGAAATTAACCTGGTACATTAGAAAGACTGTGCTGTTAGAAAAATCTATATATAGCTTAAATACTGGTGTGAAGCTCACTATCTGTGAGCTAGACTAATGCTATGTGGTATTCCAGGAGATTCCTTAACAGAATACAGGTTTCAGAGTAACAGCCGTGTTAGTCTGTATTCGCAAAAAGAAAAGGAGTACTCTAAGGTGCCACAAGTACTCCTTTTCTTAACAGAATACAAACTCTATGTCCCTAACATTTGGTCAGTCCAAAACGTATCTAGTAATCCTGCTGGCTCTAAAGTTAACAAAGCCTGGTTGACATATTAAACCAGGTATATTGTATACAAGGGAGAGTCAATGGGTTACTATGAGTCCAGTCAAGAAAAGTCTACTCACTTTATAATTTATTTTTAATTTGCAGGAATCAACTTGGAAGGCTGTTATATAAAATTCAGTCAGGACACTTACCTCCCTGAACCAAGGAGGTCATGGTGTTTGTAATTCAAAGACCATTCAGCATGGTCGTCTTATTCAATACCATGAATTCCAAATATAAAAATCTTAGCAGAGTTGGCAGCAAGAATGGAACTATTTCTACCCTCATTTAATCGCACTGGGCAAACCAGATCTATTATGACTCAGTGCCCCTGGAACAACTGGAGAAGGTTATCTGATATATTACATTACACCAGGATAAATAAGATTAAAGATCTTATTATATCTCTGGAAACCAAACAAGTGTTCTACTCAGGCTATATTCCCTCCACACACACACACACTCCCCACTAGTAAAGAATATTTTTAATCTCAGTCCCATATTTATATCCTGCATACACGCACGTGCATAACTACAAGCTTTTGCTGCTCATATCTTAACTGTTCTAATCTGCACTGCTTGTCAGAGAGTTCTCTTTCCATACTGCCACATATTTAATAACTGAACATCTTGCTGGGGTCAGTCACATTCCATTGATCTGATTGTACAGTTAAAACAGGAAAAGCTATCTGATTTCTATAATTATTGATTACAGGCCTTTCATAATCAGCTTCCTGTTCCCAATTGTAATTACCCATCCATAGTGCCATCCTGCTTGTAGTTTCAACACTTGCCCAACTTGTGGGCTTCACATTGAGATCATTTTCTGGTTTACCTTCCTACCCTTGCCTATAAACGTAAGGTTAATTTCTTAATGTGAGGCCCTATTTGAATCTAGTTTAGACTCTTAAGTATTGCTCTCTATCCTTCTATCCATGTCTTTTAAAACTTTGCACATCTAGGAAAACTATCACTTAGCTATCTTACATAGGGATGAATTGCATTGCACACTGTTTACAAGTAGGAGCAGTGGCAGCTCCATGACAATGGGTTTCAATTCTGACCTCATGGGGCTGCTTGTAAAGGGTGAGAGGGTAGTTCTGGCTACTTCTCCATTCAGCCCGTGGGAAATTACTTTGTTTGAGACAATGGCGTTTTAAACTTTTTTAGCTAAGAATGAAGACCCCCCCCCCATACCTTTTTCTTCTGCCTGTACAGCAGCTAGCACATCGGAGTCCTGGTTCATGATTTGGGGGTCCTAGGTGCTGTTGCAATACAAATAATGAACCTGGTTCATTTACAAGTAAGGTTGCTACAGTACATCTAACTCTTATACACCGCACAAAATGAAAACACTGCAGGTTTTTGGGGTTGTTTTTTTTATTAAAACAAAAGCCTAAACCTTAAGCTACATTAACAGGTACTTCAAAGTCTCAAAATTCATATATTTTGTTAATAGAGATTGGTTAGACTCTCAGCTGGTGTAAAGCGGCATTGTTCCATTGACTTTCAAAGGAACTATGCCAATTTACCCCAGCAGAGGATCTGGCTATGCTATTGCTGTGTGAAAATTCAGCTTATATATTTCAGTAATAGTCTTAACTCTGACTAGAGCGGGTAAAAGAAGAAAAAATGGACGTAACTTTTGTGAATGTTTTCATGCAAATCAGATCATTTTTGCTCTCCAAGCAACTCTTCAATGAAAAGTCTCATTGAGATGTTTCAATCAGTTTTTACACCTAACCAAAAAGTTAGATGAAAGTTCCCCAAACACAGCAAAATCTTAAGTATGTTTTGTTGTGACTGAAATTCAAAATGGCAATGGAAAATTGTCAGTGTGATTCAAAAATTTTTGACCAGCTGTAACTCAGACCCACAAGACATATTGACAAACTCTTCCAACACTGACACTTACAAATTATACATTAGACATAAATATACACATACAGTAACTCCTCACTTAACATTGTAGTTATGTTCCTGAAAAATGCAACTTTAAGTGAAACTATGTTAAACAAATCCAATTTTCCAATAAGATTTAATGTAAATGTAGGGGGTTAGGTTCCAAAGAATTTTTGGGTGGGCAGACAAAAGGCATTATGTACTGTACTGTGGTTGGGAAGTGCCCCTGGCTTACCTCACATAGGCACAGCCTGCTGCAGGCAAGGACGCTAAGAAGCACCTTGTGAGCAGCAGCAGCAGCTTCCCGCCAGAAGAACAGGCACTGACTTTGCTAGGGGATGCTCCAGGCCCGCCTCTTCCCATCCCTGCTCCACTCCAGGCTCACCTCTTCCGAGCCCCCACTACCTCCTCTCCAGAATATGCCCTGTCCCCACTCCTTCCCCCTCCCTCCCAGCACTTCCCTGTTGCCAAACAGCTCTTTGGCAGCGCTTTGGACTTTCTGGGAGGGAGGGGGAAAAGCGGAGACACGACGCTTCCCCATTCCTCCCCCTCCCTTCCAGAAAGTCCTAAGCACTGCCAAACTGCATCTTCTAGGGCGCAAAAAGGCATCTTTTAAAAAGTGGAAGTCAAATCCTAGAGAGGTAAATAGAAAGGAGCATAAACACTGCCAAATTAAATGTAAAAATGTAATAAGAAAAGCCAAAAAGGAGTTTGAAGAACAGCTAGCCAAAAACTCAAAAGGTAATAACAAAATGTTTTTAAAGTACAGCAGAAGCAGGAAGCCTGCTAACCAATCAGTTGGGCCCCTGGATGATCGAGATGCAAAAAGAGCACTTAAAGACGATAAAGTCATTGCAGAGAAACTAAATGAATTCTTTGCTTCAGTCTTCATGGCTGAGGATGTTAGGGAGATTCCCAAACCTGAGCCGTCTTTTGTAGGTGATAAATATGAGGAATTGTCATAGATTGAAATGTCACTAAACGAGGTTTTGAAATTAATTGAGAGACTTAATAGTAACAAGTCACCGGGACCAGATGGCATTTACCCAAGAGTACTGAAAGAACTCAAATGTGAAAGTGCAGAACTATTAACTATGGTTTGTAACCTGTCCTTTAAATTAGCTACTGTACCCAGTGACTGGAAGATAGCTAATGTAATGCCAGTATTTAAGAAGGGCTCTAGCGGTGATCCTGGCAATTACAGACCGGTAAGTCTAACGTCAGTACCGGGCAAATTAGCTGAAACAATAGTAAAGAATAAAATTGTCAGACACATAGAAGAACATAAATTGTTGTGCAAAAGTCAACATGGTTTCTGTAAAGGGAGATCATGTCTTACTAATCTATTAGAGTTCTTTGAGGGAATCAACAAACATGTGAACAAGGGGGATCTAGTGGACTTGGATTTCCAGAAAGCCTTTGACAAGGTCCCCCACCAAACGCTCTTTCGTAAATTAAGTTGTCATGGGATTAGAGGGAAGATCCTTTCATGGATTGAGAGCTGGTGAAAAGACAGAGAACAAAGGGTAAATTTTCAGAATGAAGAGGGGTAACTAGAGGTGTTCCCCAAGGGTCAGTCCTAGGACCAATCCTATTCAACTTATTCATAAATGATCTGGAGAAAAAGGTAAACAGTGAGGTGGCAAAGTTTGTAGATGATAACTATCTTGAGCAGTTTAGTAAGACCAAAGCAGACTGTGAAGAACTTCAAAAAAACTCACAAAACTAAGTGATTGGGCAACAAAATGGCAAATGAAATTTAATGTGGATAAGTGTAAAGTAATGCACATTGGAAAAAATAACCCCAACTATACATACACTATGATGGGGGGCTAATTTAGCTACAACTAATCAGGAGAAAGATCTTGCAGTCATCATGGATAGTTCTCGGACGATGTCCACACAGTGTGCAGCTGCAGTCAAAAAAGCAAATGGGATGTTAGGAATCATTAAAAAAGGGTGTGGCAAATTGCCAGCACTACTATGATGGGTCTCACACGTTCTCTTCTTGGTGGGGAGGGTCAGGGCACCATTTCTTGCCTCTGAACTGGGGTATTAATTGCCCCACTAGTGTCCTAGAGGAGAGGAGTGGAGAGGGAGGGACCGGGCCCGCCCTCTACTCCGGGTCCCAGCCCAGGGGCCCTAGGGATAGCGGTAAACCACTAGAACTAGCGGTTCCTTCCCCTGGGCTACTTCCCTCTCCTGCCCTTCAGCTTGTGGGGCTTCCTGCCCTCCCTCTGCACAGACCAGGTGTCTCTTTACCTAGGGTCTTGGTCTTCTTAGCCCACCGCAGCACTTCTCCAAACTCTCCTCTGCTTCTCTCCAAACTGCTCTCTGCTTCAACACCAATCCACTCTGTTTCAACTTCTCCAAACTGCTCTCTGCTTCAACTCCGCCTCTTGTCTGATTGAAGCAGGGTTTTTTATCATTTGACTGGCTCCAGGTGCTTTAATTAATTTATAGCAAACTTTCTTCCCTCTAGAGGGAATAAGGCTCCCTTCTAACACTCTCCTGCTTCACAAAGTTACGGGATCTCCTAGTTAACCTCCTCCTAGCCCTAGCTAAAACAGCCATTTATAAAACCAGAGAGGGGAGGTTGGCTAATGAAGCATCCTGTGATTGAAGGGTCGTTTTCCGATCCTCAGTACATTCACATATCCGGGCGGAGTTCCTCTAGGCAGTGTCCACCGTCTCCCTTGACGCCTTCGGGGAGCGGTGGGCGCTGTCCGAGGTTCTCTGTTCGGTGACCCCGTCCAGTTCCCTCCGTCTGACCCTTTGATTGAGGGGAAGAGCGAGAGACCCCAGCCCCAGCTGTTGCCGCTGTGGATACTATCATCACTGTCACCTAGGAGGGGTCCTATAACACGTGGGTGTAATCCCCCCCACCCTCAAAGCGCCCACCCCGCAGCCATGCCCATCTTGTTGGGCACTCTCAGGAGAGGAATAATCGGTGACACTGGGCGTGGCACTAGGTAACTCGAGGGGGTGCAAGACCACAAGTGTCGAGGAAGCCCCCCCGCTCTAGGCCACCAGGTAACTCAGGAGGGTGGAAGACCACGAGTGTCGAGGAAGCCCCCCCGCTCTGGGCCCAGGCTAGCCTGAACAATTCTCTCTCCTGAAGGCTGCTGTGTTATACCTTCTGTTTGCTCTTGTTTTGTTGCATAGTTTTGCTTTATCCTCTTTGGTGATTCTTTGTAAGTGTTACACAAATAAAATTCTTTTCTGCTTCAAAAAAAAACCACTCTCCTGCTTCACAAAGTTGCGGGATCTCCTAGTTAACCTCCTCCTGGCCCTGGCTAAAACGGCCATCTATAAAACCAGAGGGGGGAGGTTGGCCGATGGAGTTTCCTGTGACTGTGGGGCCGTTTTCCGCTCCTCGGTCCGTTCACATATCTGGGCGGAGTTCCTCTGGGTGGCGTCCACCGACTCCCTTGACGCTTTCGAGGAGCGGCGGGCACCGTGCGGGGTTCTCTGCTCGGTGTCCCCGTCCGGTTCCCTTTGTCTGACCCTTTGATTGGGGGAGAGAGTAAGGGGCCCCAGCCATTGCTGCTGCGGACACCACCACCTTAGAGGGGGTCCTTTCACATGTGAGTGCACGTGCCCCCCCCAGTTTGTCTACCCCACAGCCTGCTCCTCTTGTTGAGTGCTTTCAAAGGAGGGAATTGTTGGTGACACTGGGCGTGGCACCAAGTAACTTGAGGGGGTGGCAGACCTTGAGAGTCGATGAAGTCCTCTCGGTCTGGGCCACTAGGTAACTCAGAAGGGTGGAAGACCACGTGAGTCGAGGAAGCCCCTGCCCTGGGCCCAGGCAAGCTTGAACACTTCCCTCCCCTGAAGCTAATGAGAAAACAATTGTGATTGGTTGCTGTGTTACACATTGCATATGCTGTTGTTTTTGTTTTGTAAGTGTGTTATACAAATAAAAACACCTTTTTTTTTGCTTCCAAAAAAGAAAAAAAAACAACACAACACTCTCCTGCTGCTTTCTGGCCATGCTGTATCACAAGGGATAGAGAATAAGACAGAGAATATCTTATTGCCCTTATATAAATCCATGGTATGCCCACATCTTGAATATTGTGTACAGATATGGTCCCCTCATCTCAAAAAAGATATACTGGCATTAGAAAAGGTTCAGAAAAGGGCAACTAAAATGATTAGGGGTTTGGAACTGGTCCTATGAGGAGAGATTAAAGAGGCTAGGACTTTTCAGCTTGGAAAAGATGAGACTAAGGGGGATATGATCGAGGTATATAAAATCATGAGTGGTGTGGAGAAAGTGAATAACGAAAAGTTATTTACTTGTTCCCATAATATAAGAACTAGAGGCCACCAAATGAAATTAATGGGCAGCAGGTTTAAAACAAATAAAAGGAAGTTCTTCTTCACTCAGCGCACAGTCAACCTGTGGAACTCCTTGCCTGAGGAGGTAGTGAAGGCTAGGACTATAACAGGGTTTAAAAGAGAACTGGATAAATTCATGGAGGATAGGTCCATCAATGGCTATTAGCCCGGATGGGCAGGGATGGTGTCCCTAGCTTCAGTTTGCCAGAAGCTGGGATGAGGGACAGGGAATAGATCACTTGATGATTACCTGTTCTGTTCACTCCCTCTGGGGCACGTGGTATTGACCATTGTTGGTAGACAGGATACTGGTCTGGATGGACCTTTGGTCTGACCCAGTATGGCCATTCTTATGTTCTTAAGATACCACAAAGGGAACAGGGAAGCGCTGGGAGGGCGGGGGAGGAGGTGGAGAAGAGGAACTTGTGCAATTCTCCCTTGTAAAGTCACTGCTCTTCCACAGAATCTTACAAGCAGTGGACAGAGCAGGCAGCCAAACAACATTATAAGGAGTACTTGTGGCACCTTAGAGACTAACCAATTTATTTGAGCATGAGCTTTCGTGAGCTACAGCTCACGAAAGCTCGTGTTCAAATAAATTGGTTAGTCTCTAAGGTGCCACAAGTACTCCTTTTCTTTTTGCGAATACAGACTAACACGACTGTTACTCTGAAATGTTATAAGGGAGCATTGCACAACTTTAAACGAGCATGTTTCCTTATGGAGCAGTGACATAACTTCGAAACAACAATAAGCGGGAGGACGTTAAATGAGGAGTTACTGTATATTAATGATGTAATAGGACAAAAGAGTTTATCCATACGTCTTGTGGATCAAAGTTAAAGTTGTTACTGGCTACCTTGGTAAAGCTTCTCTGGGGAATGAGAGCTATTCATTGCGAGGGTTGAGAGCGGCAACTCCAAGAGGCACTTGAAGCCAGGAATAGCCCTTTTGAGCTTGTTTAAAGTTTTATGATTGTAGAAGCAAAAGGCAATCTCCAGCATTCACTACACCCCCTTTTGAAAGATGCAGCATGACAATTTCCCCCAGCTCCTGCTGCTGCTGGATGCTGTCACTCTCACACCTTTCCCGGTAAGTACCCATTGGGGCATAGAGCGCTAATGGACACATTAGCTAGTCCCCCAGTTTTGGTTGGAGAACATTAGGGCAGCATTTTTTCCGGACCCTACAGTGGCTCAAAGAATTGGGAAACTACTCTCTTTCCTCCCCTCCCCTTCCCCATAGGAAGGACACCAACATGTGTTTTAAAATGTATAATTGGCATAAGCTGGGCTCTTAATGTCACTGTTTGTGTGAAAAAAAATTTCAGTCTTTTCTGAAATTTGGCATGAAAATATGCTAATATCTTGAGTCCATACAAAGCGTTTGCTGTTGGAATGATGCTATCCAGCCCGTTAGATGTGTCATAATCCTGAAAGCAGAGTTGTGTTCCCACAGAGATCTTTTGCCCTTAATGGAAGTCCTTAGCCCATCCCCACACACCTCCTCTAAGATTACTTAACAGTGGTGGATCTCTAGGGACAGACCACCTCATCCTGATGTTGACAAATGCATCACTAAAGGGAATAATGAGTAAAATGGGCCCATTTTGGAATGGGAGAGGAGAGAACACTGCAACTTTCTGTGAATTTAATTATATTTCCTGCATTTCATAGGTGAGTAATAGAATAGAGGCAGCATCCTAGCTCACGCAGACAAATTTGCCATCCCAAGGGGTCCTGGAAATCCCACTGCATGAAAAAAAAAAAGAAAAGAAAGACAGATACTTTATTAGCTAAATATTGTCATAGTAACACTCCATCAAGTGCCTGTAGAAGTCCAGATTCTGCATGGCTGCTCCGTAAGTGCTTGACAGGAAGATGCAAGGTTTCCTCCAGCCTTTGCACCACTCTGCAGTGGCCAGGGAAGGGACAATGTCATTCCACGATGTCCCTCTTCGCATCTTCTAGGGTGCAAGATACCCCAAAGGGAACAGGGAAGAGGGAGCCCAACATGCTCTACCACCTAATCAGTGATCAGTAGAGCTGTCTCCTGGAGTACAGGGAAGAGTATGCTGCCCCAAATGGACACAGGAGTGTGATGAGGAGCTCCAGGAAGACTTCTGCTTCTCTAAGGTACAATTCCTCCTGTGGCTCTGCCCTCCCACTGCTCCCAATGCAGGTCAATGTTTATAAGGTCCCATGCGGCCCCGAGTGAGTAGCCATGGTTGTATAAAGTGGAGGAAAGAAATGTCTGTGGGTTAGTTAAGAAATAACTATTCGGGACTGTGGTGCAGTATGTGACTAGAGACTGTAACTGCTATACCCAGTTTTGGACATCACCTGATCCTGATTTATGAAATGTCATCTCCATTCTGCTAAATAACTATAGCAACAGCCTTTCAGAGTTGTGTCCACAATATTTTAATGTTGTTATGAGTAACAACTATTATTATGCAGAAAAAAACTCCTTTCCAATCAATACATGTGAACTCCACTTTAAAAGTGAATTAATGTTGGCTATTGACTTTTGACTTTGTATTTTAAGCAGATGGGATGTGTCCATGACAACTTCCCTTTTGAAAAGTTAAATCCCAGAGAGTTCAATTAAAAAGGTCCAGGATTTCTGTTGTTGATAAAATGGAGGAGAATTGGCTGGTTTTTTTGTGGTGGTGGTGGTTTTTTTGTTTTTGTTTTTTTTAGCTGAACTCAGAGTGGATATGACTCTTAGTATTTCTAATTTTAATGATCATAGCCTTAAAAGGATAGGTTACATTTTAGCATTTCTTATTCTGAAATAAAACCTTCCTATCTTCTCTTGGGCAGGAGCTTAAGACATCTGTGTGACTATGGAGAACTAAAACTCATTTAAAGTCACCCTGGTGGAAGGTTGCTGGGGAAGCAGAGGACTTGAACATCTTTTGAAAAGTTGCAATTTGAAAAGTCACAAAATTGGTACTAGTGATTTTAGTTACGGAATGACATTACTAATTAATGTATTTCTTGCATGTATCAATGATACACTCAAAATATAGATTTAATATTGAATCACTGTATGATGCTATTATGGATAGGATTTAGTCTGATAAATGAAATATATCAGCCAATTACAACATAAGCAAAACGCTATTGCTTGAAAAAGATGGACTGGGTCATCTTGTATGGCTGTTGGAGAGATTGTCTGGGTTTCTTCCTCCCTATAATCTTCAGGTTTGCTACTGAAATGGCATCCATTTCCTTTTTTCAGTTCCTTCTCCAAACTTTATAGAGCCATCATGGGGAATCTCCTTGATTCTAGTGCCCTTTCTCTTGACACTGCATAAATTAAGGGTGAAACTGGAACAGTGAATCATCACAGCAAAGGAGAAGAGCTTCTTACTAGTAATAAGTAGGGAAAAGAAAGCCACAGGGTTCTGCTGTTCCAGTTCTAACAATGCTTTCCTTTCTTGTGTCATTTTCACATTGATCAGGTTAACTGATGCCTCTTTAGACACTAATTGCTGTATTGATGAGTCTGAATTGGCTGGTCACACTGGTTTGCTGAAAAAAAAAATTCCTAAAAGGTAAAAATGTTAATTGTATTGGTAATTACTTCAAAGCTTTTACCTTATTTTAGCCAATGCCCATTTCCATGGAAACAGGAACAGGTATAGCAGCATTCAGCAGAGCTGTTCTGAACTCTTGGAAATGTCAGCCATGGCTGAGGGTGGAAGGACAATTATGCAAACTGCACTTGCAGATTTTATAAGACTCCTGAAGTTTCTAGTGTTTTAACTTAGAATTATAGGAAGGAAATTCATCTTAGGGATGAGACTCCACCTTCGTAGGCAGTATGGGCCCAATTATGGTCTTGATTTTGCCCTCAGCTGCATTGCAGGAGGGTCTGGGGGTTGCTTGGCAATCTGAGTCCTCAGGAGAAATTCTGTCTGACTCAACAACAACTTTTCTAGGGGGCTCTTGGGCTGAATACAGCAGCTACACAACCCTTGGCCCTTGTCTTCTAGGAACATCTTTGAAAAATTTCCCACCATGACTACCAGTTCATCTGAAATTGCAAGCAGTCTGATTATGTCTAGTAGTTTAACCTATCCAGATAATTTGTTCCTTTCTGTCAAGCAGTGACATAAACAATTTAAAGTGCTATCAATGTAACTGTGGAAACTTCTTAAATATCAAATACCTTTCAGTATTCTGGAATAAGTATTTTTTTTTATTTCAAACCCTGCAAAGGTTCTATATGTCTCTGTGTACTACTTGCACTTGCTTTATGAAGTAGGAATTATTTTGAATTCCTGTGACTAGTTTTTCAGTAGATGATGTTACTGGTCTTTATGAAGTTCTCATGTTTTGTGAAGCAGATTTAGGTAATGAATTATGATTTAAGTAAAGCATGAATAAGGGGTAAGGGAGGAGAACTATTGTGAAACTTAACATATGTCAAGGTGAATAAGGGTAAATAAGAGCCCACATTGGGACAATTAAGGCAAGTTGGCTGATATATGTGATGACTTCATTCGGCATCTGCTCTTTGCAGCCCTTCTCCATCCCTCACCAAATGAGAAGGAGGAGAAGCTTGGTAGCCTTGATGTCAAGGGGCCAATCTGAATGACTTGTTCATCAGAAGTTCAAACAAGGGGCAGTGTCACAGGGTAGCTGGTCCCTGTGAATAGACAACACCTAGCTCCCCTGGACCAGAGCAGGTGAGCCCAATCCAGCCAATTAAAGGGGGTTGGGGTACCTATAGAGGGCCTATACAGGACTGCTAGTGGGCAGCTGAGGGAGGGACTGAGAAAGGCTATGCCTGGGGAGGGAAAGATATTGCCTGTGGTGGGTCCCTAGAGCAAGGGGCTCAAAGAAGTAGCACTGGGGCAGTTTCTTCAGGGTGGGAGCAGAGCTGATGGAAACTGGGAAGCTACCAGGAACAGGTGTGCCAGACACTCCTGGGAGAAGGGGCCCTGAGGCTAAGCTGAGATTTTTTTTCTGTTTAGACTTTGCTAAATTTAGACTTTCTGTTTGTTTGTTAACCTCTGTAAATCAATAAATCTTGCAAGTGACTGGGTGTGGCGGCACATGCTTTGGAGCTGGGGAGAAACACAGCCTGGTGACACACAGCTATCACTCTCTACAGCAGAACAGTCATGCTATATCAATGACATAATTAGTACCCAGTGGGCAGCACTAACTATGGAAGGCATGTCTTGATCTGGCTTGCTGCTGAAACGGATTTTCCTTCCAAATGTCAAATTTAACCCCATGCACGGTAACCAAGCTGTCTCTGTCAGTCATGTTTCCTACAACATTTCATCAGCTATTGGCACATGATCAGGAAGAGTTTAACTGCTCGTCATGGCACTGATGTGATGTTACATTATATATTTTTTTAAAATTGTGTTACAGTAGCACTAAGTAATAAACACTTAATAAAAGACAGTTTCTGTCCCAAAAAGCTTACAATCTATATAGAGAAGACAAGAATGATTATTTTTCTCATTTTACAGAAGTACAATAAGGTACAGATTGATTTAGTGACTTGCCCAAGATTCTACATAGATAGATAGATTCTATGGCAGAGCCAGGTTTACAGCCTAGTTCTCCTAAATCTTGGTCCAATACCTTAACCACAAAACCATCCTTCCTCTCTAAAACAAGATTGAGAGACTGTGACCATGGGAGATAGAAAAAAGATTAAAATATCTAAACATGTCAAAGCAAATGTCAAGGTTTATAGTACATCTTAATTAAACATATCTGATATAGCATGAAAGTACTTCAATGCCAGCATGTTTTGTTTGTTTTCGAAATACCTCCTCCGTTGTATAGCTCCAATCAAATGTCAGTTTGATTGAAAGTTATAACTAGTGACTTGTTTTCTTTCAGTAGCCACTAGGACTACTTTAATTAAAATAACTTGTTCCATGAGCGAGCAGAGATCCCACTGCTTAAAAACACTGCACTGCTACACTCTAAATTATTTTGCTTAATGGCATTAGAAGTACTAGTTTGTCTGATCAACCGTTCTGCTGACGTCCTAGGTGCCAACTGAGAGCCAGAATGGGTGGGTCTTCCATAAACAAGAGTTTTAAAGGGAAATGTTAGGCCATGTAAATATTGTACCACAGAACAGATCTCTGCTCCATGGCACTTCTATTATAAACCCTGTTTTCCTGAGGTTTATGACCTGCCTATATGTAGAATTATTTTACACACAACCATTAACACTGAACTGAAACAGGGCCAAAAAAAAAGGAACTGCCTAGGACAAATAGAAATTCACAGTCAAGCCCTGTGTTTAAATGGGGTCTTAGGCAAAACAGTTCAGAACTGTCCTGAATCTGTGGCTCTCTCTCTAAACAAACTGACCTCACAGAATCACAGAATATCAGGGTTGGAAGGGACCTCAGGAGGTCATCTAGTCCAACCCCCTGCTCAAAGCAGGACCAATCCCCAATTTTTGCCCCAGATCCCTAAAAGGCCCCCTCAAGGATTGAACTCACAACCCTGGGTTTAGCAGGCCAATGCTCAAACCACTGAGCTATCCCTCCCCCCCAAACCTCAAACCTTACCTGTGGTTCTGCTCCTGTTGGAAGAGGCACTGCCAGCTCCCACCCCACCTGCCCCATCTTCCTTCCTTCCCATGACTTTCCCAACAGACCTGCTTCTTCCTCCATCATAATCATCCCAGACACACCTGTACCCTCTACATTTTGGAAGAACTGATTGCAGAACCCAGCAGTTCTGGCAGCCTCCGATAGTCCCTGGCTCCCATGGAGTTAAAATCTCCAGTGCTCTGATGTAAGTATTGTACTGTAAATCATGTAAATCTTAAAGACTGTGACTTTTGAATTCAGTGATGGCTGTAGCCCGATCACAAAGATGCCAGGGCTACAGTTCTCATAGCAGGATTGAAAGAGTGTGTGAGTTAGAAATCACAATACGACTTTCTCAAGGGTCATATCTTAGGAGTATTGGAGAGCCATGGAAAAACGGCTTCAAGATATGTAGATAACTGGATTCTTTTGCCCATCTTGGAGTTGCATACTGCAAACAAACATGCATGTTACACTGTTACCAATGAATATTGATAAAAATCTAAAATATCTTTGCAAGCCCAGCTCTACAATACTACCACACTGAACCATTAAATTTATTCCACTGATTTGCAATCTCAGAAGAATTCTAGCACACAGTGATGAGCCATTTTAATTGTGGCCCTCTCATCAAGTGCTGTGGAGTGAGACACTGTCTTCATCCCACTGGCAGCCCAATTCCAGGGGTTTGTATTCCTGGGTGGAACAGTTCACTGTTCACTCTAGGCTGAAATCTGGTGTATAGAATATCTAGGTATTAGACTGCTTTAAATAAGTGTCTTCACTTTGGAGAGATGTCTCTGGACACATGAGTAGTCCCACTGACCTCCACATATTGTATGTATTGCAGGATTGGACCCTAAAGAAGTAATTGCCAAATGTCAGCAAAGGCCCATGGCATGTTTGACAGCTTTGTCATTGTCTGGTGACTAACTACCAAAATAAATAGTACTTACACAGTATGTTTCAGTAGTCGGTACTCTGAACTTGTTGGGGAATCAGTGGATAATGTCTCCTGCTTTACTTACCATGTGACATGAAGGATTCTGAACGTACAAGTGCAGTGACTCATTGACTCTCTGGAGAATAATCAGCGACTTGCACTGGTGTTTCATACTGAATACCAAGAAACCTAACTGAGGTATGTGCATAATCTCTCTGTGATTGCCCAGTCATATGGTACTGTTCCTTTGGGATTAAAATGGGAAGGCTCCTTCTCCTTCCTAATGCTGCTGTGCTCCATTTGCCTAAAGGTTGCCCATGTTAGTGGATAGTAAAGTGCAGGACATACTCATGATAAAAAATATTTATGAGACGACAGAGGAACAGGTATATGCTCCACCATGCTAGTCAAACACTGTTCACCAAATTCTCTGACATGGTGTATATAATTTATAGGCTTGCCTCATTACTGAGCTACTTGCATGCATAGATGATTCTGCATGATTGGATAAATTGTTGGCATGAAATTTCCTTTCTCCTTTTTCAAACTATTGCTCTGTATGGTGTTACATTACTCTACATATTTGTCTGAGGTTCCTGTAATCTACTTTGGTCTAAACATGTTCTAATGGGTAATCCCTGGCAGCGGCATTTTTTGTTAAATGTGTCTTCGTTTGGAAAATTAAATATAAGCATTGGGAGGAAATCCCCCCCAATAATTTTAAAGCTAGAAATGGTTTAAAAATGGATTTTTGTTTTCAGAGCCGTTTTAAGTATAGGGAAGTAAGAGTATTGTATAAGTCATGCTGTGTTGGTATTTCCTTTTAACCATAATGTTTACTACCCCTAATCTATAAGTGATTGCACAATAACTTACAACCAGTATATACCACATAGAAGCATTCTAACCAAATTTTAATTATACTTAAAACTGATGTTTCCAAATTAGTATCATACTAACTTTGAGATTTTTCATCACTAAAAAGTCACATTCACCAAATTACAAAACATCTCTCTAGAGTCTACGCACTTGCTGTCAGTAAGAGGTGCAAATTTTCAATCTTCTCCAACTGAAAACAGCTGCTGACTAGTATTGTTAGGTACTTATTAGGTTCTAAATTTTATTTGAAAACTAAATAAGGAGGGAATTCCTAACATTGACAAGTACTGCCCAGAACACAAGGAACAATGGTTAAATGAGAAAATCTAGCATAATCAGACTAAAGCTATTTGGAAGAGTTAGAAACTTTAAGAAGTAACTCTTTAAACGTAATAGCATATAAAAGCCAAATTACCCATAAATCTATGCAGAGTGCATCTGTCTCTCCTGGATTAAAAGAGCTATAATATTCTCTTTATAATACAAAACTGTTCCAACAACTGGTAGCATCAAGTTGTGCTCAGGTGGAATTTTGGAAGAGAAATGAACCCTCTGATAATATTTTATGGGTCAGAGTATGGGATATACTCATAATGAAAAGCTCATGGATGGTCTGAGACATTGCCCAGAAGTGTTTGGAGGAGCAGGGTCTTAGATTGCAAGTCTTTTATGGCAAGAGCATCTATTAAATGTACGTAATTCATTTTGAGAGACATCACTCAGTTTGTCTCAAAGGTATTTATGTTTCACATAACTTTAGAATTGCCTCACTTTTATTGATAATTCATAATTATTTTTGTTAGAAATAAAGAAGTTGAAGTTATAGGATTTATTTACACTAAAGGAATGAATCCCACTGAATTTGAAGTTTCCTGAAGCTATAATCATTCTAAACAGTGTCTTGATATTTATAGACCTTTTAAATCCCTAGAATAACTTTTGTTATTATATATATTATATTATAAATTTTCTTACTTTGTATATATAGTTTTATCTTGTCTACATAAAATGTCATGAGGAGCTGTAGGCTAACTATTTTCTTTTAATCTGGGGCTACATTGTTTGGTTTGGGATGGCGAATACCATAAGTAAAACAAAATTTTACACTGAAACTAAAACTGACGATACTAGATGTTGCATGGGAACAACAGCCACAGGGAATTTCCCACACCCATCTATTATTCCAGCTGCATTATTAGATACATTAGGCAATTCACAACAAACATTGCTAAAGAGTAATCTGCACTAAACAAAGGGTATGGTAATCTCATGCATAAGGCAAGTGCCTGAAAGAGTTCATGAAGGAAAAAAAAGGAGGCCATCACTGGGAAATTACCATCTTGTGATAACATTAATTAAGATAAAGATGCATTGCTGGATACTGGGTAGGAACTCTCAGTAGTTCATGTGGGATGAGAAACTTGTGTACAGGTACCACTGTTGTGACACTATGCTGATGAGTCAAGAGGTACTTTGATTCAAAGTCTCTATTTTTGATTTTGGGGGCTGAAGTTTGTCATACTTGATTCTATCCCAAAGGTGAGTTGTTTTGAAGAAAATGACTTATATGAGCATGAGAAAATGATAGTGGTTTTATGGTTTTGAAAAAATATGTAAGACCTCTTCCCCTCTGACGGTTCCAATGCTTTTATTTAAAAGTTTAAAATTTGGCATAGTTGTTCTCAGTTCGGTATGTGTGCTTTATTAAACTGAGAAGGAGGGGATTATCTGAGAAAAATATACGAGCAATAAGTGAGTGAAAGTAGCCTAATGCATTATTGTTCTAATAAGTATACAAGTTTCTATATTTGGATAATTGAACATGATAGAAAAATATTATATATATGAAGATATTCAAATAAACAGTTGAAGGCATAGTCAAACTTATGTGCATTTATTTAAATATGATCATCTGCACTTAATTCTCAGCTACACTACTCTCACCCAAAACCCGTCATTGAACTGAATGTGGTAACTGAATGTGTCTTGAACTGGAGTGGTAATTGATCTAATGATCAGTCTCAGGGGAATGGCAACAGTATATAAAACTTTACACTTCTAGGGGCTTGCCTTCATGTACAGTGCTACAGGGGTGTAGCTGTAACGCTTTAGTGAAGATGCTACTATGCTGATGGAAGAGCTTCTCTCATTGGTGTAGTTAAACCACCTCCACGAGAGGCGTAGTTATGTCCATACCCCTGAGCCACAAGATTTCCCCCCCCACCCCTGAGCAATGTAGTTATACAGACATAGGTCTTAAGTTGTGTAGATATGGCCTAGGTGTAGGCTGTTAGCAACCAGAAATCATTACTATCTGAGGGCTTTTCAGTACCCTACATAAAGTGTTTGGGTTTAGTCCAATTCTTAATAGGCACATATTTATATACAAAAAGAAAAGGAGTCCTTGTGGCACCTTAGAGATTAATAAATTTATTTGAGCATAAGCTTAAGTGAGCTGTAGCTTACGAAAGCTTATGCTCAAATAAATTTGTTAGTCTCTAAGGTGCCACAAGGACTCCTTTTCTTTTTGCGATTACAGACTAACACAGCTGCTACTCTGAAACATATTAATATACAGAATCACAATTCCTACTGGCACATTTGCAGTCCCACTGCAGTGGCGAAGGATTAAATGGGCATGAAAACGTCATCCTTAGAAGTGGTCCCTTCAGAACATGATTAAGGAACATAAAGGGACCAGCATGTGGAAGTCTGCCCTCCTGTTACTAGTTCTCTCTGTCCTGTGGCTCAGCAGAACTTCAGACTCCAGAGTTGTCAATCTGGCATCTTACATAAGCAACAGATTCACTAAAACATTTAAAAACAACTAAGGCTAAAAAATGCAAAAACAGTTACTACTGCATATTGTTGAGATTTAACATGCACAGAAAGAAAAGGAGTACTTGTGGCACCTTAGAGACTAACCAATTTATTTGAGCATAAGCTTTCGTGAGCTACAGCTCACTTCATCGGATGCATACTGTGGAAAATACAGAAGATGTTTATATACATACAAACCATGAAAAAATGGGTGTTTACCACTACAAAAGGGAACTATAAGGGAACCAACTATAAGATGGTACTATTATTAGCATTTAACTCCTTTAACAGAACACACAAACATTTGTTTATTATCTTTTGGAAACTCCCCATGTGGCACTGTGCCCTTTTCTCCCTTCTCCCCCATAAAATACTGGATGTAAATTATACATTGGTGTGATAACTAACAAGGTTGTTATGAATGCAAGAGAACAAAAGCCAGGCACAGGACTGACTGTAATATGTGCAATTAATAAATTATGATGATGAGTTGCTTATACCGAAGGAAACAACTGTCATTCCAGAATCCAGATTGAGTTTGTCTAAACAACTAACACCTTCATTAAAAAGAATGAGCCACCGCACCTTTCACTGCATTAACTCTGCCAAAAAGTAGAATAAAATAGTTACACCTTTACCCTAGAAAAAACAGACAGCGAAACCACGTGGCGATTGCTTAATGAGGAAGAAAAAGGGCACCACCAATAAAGAGCTGTTGCTTTCTTATACACGGAACTGTAGCGTGCTAAAGGATACAGCTGCTGTAGCAGTGTGGGTGTAAAGAGAGAAACGGCGAAGTGAACGTTACGCTGACCTATGTCAAGCCTTTTCTCGGCTACTTGATTTCCTTTGCATCCTTCATTCCCCTTCCCCTCCCCCTCCTCTTCGCCCTCGCCTCTCTCGCTTCTACCTTCTCGTTCCGCCGCCGCTGCCGCTTCCCCCCTCCCCCTCCCCCTCCCCCTCCCCCTCGCCCTCGCGTGTTCCTCGCTCTCTCCCCCCCCACCCACGCTTCGCTCTCCCACTTCCCAGTTTCACGCAACGTAACTTGCTGAGGCCTCGCTCGCGGAGCGCAGTGATTGGCTGGGGATGGCCGCCCCTCTCGCGGCTCTGGCTCTGGATTGGCTGTGTCCCGCCGTCGCCGCTGGCACTCAGCCCCAGACTCGTTGTCTGGCTCGCCCCTCGCGGCCAGAGGGAGGGCGGGTGAGAGAGAGGCGCGTCCGCCCTTCCCTCCCGGCGGCGCTGCAGAGTCTCCCGCTGGTTAGGCGGCGGTGCTGCTGCCGCCTCTTGTATCGCGGGTCCCCGGCGGCGTGGGCGGGAGGTGGCTCGGCTACTCGCGGTTCCCCTGCGGTCGCCCGGGCGTGGGGAGCGGGCAGAGGAAGGGGCAGGTGAGGAAGGAGCTTCTCGTTCTTCGCCTCGCGCCCCTGGCGGCGGTTGAGGGCGCGGGGCGGGCGGGGCTGGGCTGCATGCGGCAGTCGCTATAGGACAATAAAGCGGGCGGGGCGGGGCGGGTTGGGTTCGGCGCGCGGAGCTGGCCTAGTGCGGGGAGAAGGCAGCCTGGGCTGGGCGGCAGGGGGCGGTGGCGGAGCGGGCCGGGCGCGGGGGGCTGCTGGGTGGGCGCTGCCGACTCGCCGTCTGTGGCTGTGCCCGGGGCAGGAAGTGACTCTTCAACTTCAGCGTCTCGGCCGGGGGAATGTGACTCGCCTGGGATCGGCCAGCTGCTGAAACCGGGATCGGGGGTGCCGAGAAGCCGGCGCTGCTTCCCCCCTGCCCCAGCCCTGCCTCCCGGCCGAGAGCGACTGCATCCGCTCGGCCCACGGGAAGAAAACTTGGTTGGATTTAAAATTCTCCTGGGGGTAGAAAGGAGCCCCGCTGGCGTGGGGTGAAAGACAGCCGCGATCAAAGGTAAGCGGTGCAGAGGAGGTTCGGTTAAGAAGCCTTGCGCCGAGGGGAGGGGAAAGGAAAGAGCTGGCGTTTCATTCTCATATCCTGTTTTTGGCCTTTATTTTGCTTGCTGGATTGTGTTGTCTGCCTGAAATAAGCACGAGTCTCCTTTTGTCTCTTCCAATGCTGTTTGTGTGAGTGGGATGGTTATTTCCATGGAGGTTGCAACAAGAATCTGGTGAGATCGAAAGTTTTTAAGCTCCTCAAACACAGAAGTTTCTTTGTTCAGCAGGATGAGGTATTGAAGTGAAACTGCTTGGTTATGCGTTTGTGATTTTTTTTTTTTAATCGTTCTCTTCAGAAAAAGTTACTAAGTCTGGCAGCTTGTTCCCTTCTCTGTGAATAAGCACTTCGAAAGGGTGCTACTCTTAAGCGTTTTACTTGAAAGAAGTCCAGAGGTTTTGGAGATCACTATATTTACTATTTTTCTTTACTCTTTCTGGGTGTTGGTTCCTTTCCTCTGACCATCTGATATGTGCACCCTTTAAAAAGAAGTACTGGTCTTTTTTTTTTTTTTTTAAATGTTCATTTATTTCTTTGTAAATAAGGTTGCATTACTTTTTTTCTGCTCTTCAAGATGAAGAGTTTGACTATGTATTTAATTGAAGAAGAGTTAGTTTAATTTTTATTTTAATATCTGGGGCAGGATAACCAACACTTCATATAATACCTCTCCTTACAATATAAATTGATTTTTTTTCATATGCAAGAAATATGTCCTAAATTTAGAACCTGTAGAAGATTATCCTGATAACATCTATGTAGAAGAAAGGATGGAAAACAGCGTACTTTAATGTGAGTTACTGTAAGGACTGATTCTAAACATTGATATGATATAACTTTGGTTAAAAAATTGGTAACAAAATTTTAGTATTCATTGCTTTCGATAAGACTTCTCATCAAAATCTGTTTGTAGGGGTAAGAAGATGCACAAGCTCAATTCAATGTGATATCCTTAACAAGATGTTTTCAGTATTGCATAATTGTGACTAGTGCATGTTACTTTGTGTCTTGACTAGCTACATTGAACAAAAAACATATTTAACAAAGTTTCTACATGATGTATCACAACTTGGTTTAAGTTGCTTCAAAGAGGCAATTACCAGATGTTGATTACATTGGGGTTCCAAAACTACCTGTGCTGAGAGAGACACTTCCTCTCCCCCAACCCGCATTTATGTAGAAAATCATTTATAAGTATACCTTTCCAAATAATGTATTAAAGGCCATAGCTTGGGACTGATTTGTGTTCCCCTTGGTAGAAGACAGTCTAAATTATTGTTCTTTTATAACAAATTGGATGGTGGTGTGTTTTCAGTTTTACTGATTGGATATGGTGTCTGATCAGTCTGGTATAGAAATATGGAACTGGCATGTCTGAGAAATGTGTGCATCTGACAGTCAAATAAGTTCACTTGTGTGTGAACTTTTTATACTTACTGTATATGTATCTGTGTATTTTTCAAGGAAGTAAAATATCCAATGATCCAGATCAGATAAATAACAGTAGGCAGTTTTGTGTAGATATGAAACAATTTATTCATCTAGCACAGACTGCTGTAGTAGTAGTAGTAGTAGTCTTTAGTGGAAAAATGACACATTTGTGTTGATACAAAATAGCTTTTTCAAGTGATAATGTACAAGTGATCAGGTTTATAATTTCTAGACTTCACAGGCAACAGAAAAGGTTATTCTTGGGCATCTGAAAGAACTAAACAAAACAGATGACACTGAACTTCATCTTCCTTATATGGTTTATGCTTGGCAGTAACATAATGAAGTCTAAACAGAGTAATCCTTTTACAAAGAATGATCCTTTCCAAAGCAGTGCTTCATTTCCAATAGTGACTAGGTTCTATGGGGGGTGGGGGGATGTAGTAACACATGACAAATTTAGTTGTAAACCACTGTATTCCTAATGGATGCAATTTTTGTTTCTTTTCAGACCTTTTGTTTTTCTGATGATGCACTAGATAATTTTCAGTGCCATGTAGAAGAAAAGATCCTTGTATTTTGGGGCTGCGACTTTTTAAACTACAGTTTTGTCACTGTGGTAGCTACAAGGCCCTTCTTAAATGATGAAAGTGCAGTTCACTGCAACTTACAGCTAGTGGTTATGACACAGAATGGCATTCATTTCATTAACATAGTTTAGTATTAGATAATTTATTCTTTTTTGCAGCCAGCAGTGTTTGAGACTAAAAAATTACATGGTAGTCAAATCTTTAAATTGTCATTTTTGATTAATTCATTTTATAAAATATTAAACCTGCTGGGTGGGTTGTGTGACTGTATATATGCTAACTGGTATTGTTTCTGTGTTTTCAAAAATGTATTTGGTATCATATTGAAATCTTTTAACTTGGTGTGCTACTGCCACTTCCCCCCCACCTCAGTTGAGTTAAATATGTACAAACAAATATTGTCTTATAACATAGCTACTTAAAATTAAAATATCAAAAATATAATTATAGTGGTGTACAAAATCCAGCTGTGGGTAGTAGAATAGCCACAAGAACTTCCCTATTCATGTGTAAACACTTGTTATTTAAGTAGATATGTACAAATACTGTCTAATAGCATATCACATTCAAATAGAGCTGATTTAGGGACTTTTGGGGATGAAGAGCAATTTTCATTCAAGTATTCATAAAATGTGGTGGTGTGCAAACGTAAATGTATGGGTTTTTTTCTTTAATGGCATTCATGCATAGTGTATGGCTTTAAGGTAAATAGCAATATTGAACTCTTCCCATGGGCTCAGAATATATTTATTACTTTTTTAGCAAGTTTGGGGAAGTTTGATATGATTACTTCCACTCAATTTAATGTAAATTGAATTTTTTTCACCTTTACAACTTTAAACCATTATTAGTTTACCTTCTTCTCTTTGAAAGTGAAACACTTCAGAAGAGAAAAGTTCCCTCTACTCAATGTGATGGGCATACTTCTGTTATTTTAGTTTGCTTATTTTATTTTAGTTCTATTATTTTAGTTTCTATTATATTAGTTTAGGTTACTTATGAATCTCTTGTTGCTTTTTGAGAATATTTACATTTATGAGAATATCAAGTGTAGGCTCTTCAGTGAGTTTCCCTTCTGGAATAAACTAATACTTTTGAGGGAAGCTTTGACAGTTATGGGAGGGAAAGCTTTTCTTATTGACCTGAAAGTAGCTCATACCCATGAGAGCATACTACTGTTAGTACAGACAGCTAACGTAGGTGCTTACAGGTGACGTGTTTGATTAAAATATGTTCTGTGTGGAAATTGCTATAAACACAGAGGTTCAGATGGAGTAATGTTGATGTTTTTGCATGGTTAAAACAGTTGAATTGATGTTCAAGTGATGATGATACAGTACTTGTCACAATAGAATGTAAATATTCAAACACAAGCAGAGTGTTCGGTTTATTTATAAAATGTATTCTAAATGATTGTGGGGGTTTTTTTTTGTAGTATTTTTGGGATATCCTTTATCTCTATTTTTTGTGCAATGTTTTTGCTTAGCAGTTACCTACTATTCAGCAATGTAAAATGTTTGTTTTATGATCCTTGATCTTTTCATATAGCTGGTTTTAACACTCTTGGTCTTCATTTAATCTCTTGTATAGTTTTATGTTTCTCTGGAGGTAGTGTAGAGGAATACTATTTCAGCACTGAGTTGGTGTTTGCACTTTGCAGATATAGGATGTGTCCAAGGCTTTGTACAATTGAGAGAAAGAGGTCTAAATGGAACCAAACTTTGTTTTTAACTCTAACAGAACCGTACTTCAGTTATGTTGGAGGACATCAGCATTGGAACGGGTTCTCAAATAAGCAAACTAATTTAATCTAGATCACATTTTCCTATTTATAATGTGGGTGCACAACTAGTTGAGGGACCATGCTGAAACAGTAGTTAGCAATGGTTCTCTGTCAAATAGGGAGGACATATCCTAATGTGGTCCTGCAGGAGTCAGTCCTGGGTCTGATGCTATTCAATGTTTTCATTAATAACTTGGATAATGAAGTGGAGAGTATGTTCATAAATTTGTGGATGACACCAAGTTAGGAGGGGTTGAAAGCACTTTGGATGGCAGGATTAGAATTCAAAACAACCTTGGAAAATTGTTGTCAGATGAAATTCAGTAAAGACAGGTTGAAGATACTGCATTTAGGAAGGAAAAATCAAATCCCCAACTACAAAATGGGGAATAACTGACCAGACAATAGTACAGTAGAAAAGAATATCGTGGTTATAGTGGATCACAAATTGAATATGATCCAACAATATGAAGCAATAACTAAAAAGGCTAGTGGTATTCTGTGGTATATTAACAAGAGTGTTGTCTGGAAGTTGTGGGAAGCAGTAGTCCTGCTCTACTCAGCATTGGTGGGACTTAGTTGCAGTACTGTGGCCAGTTCTGTGTGCCACACTTTTGAGAATTATGTGGACAGACTAGAGGGAGACCAGAAGGAGCAGCAAAAATTAGAAAAGTTTTAGAAAAACTGACCTATGAGGAAGGGTTAAAAAAAACTGGGCATGTTTAGTGTTGAGTAAAGAAAGCTGTTGCGGGACCTGATAAGTCTTCAGGTGCGTTAAAGCTTGTTAGAAAGAGGAGGATGATCAATTGCTCTCTATGCCTACTGAAGGTAGGACTGCTTAATCTGCAGCAAGAGAAATTTTGGTTATGTATCAGGAAAAGCGTTTTGACCGGAAGGGTTGTTAAATACTGGATTTGGCTTCCAAGGGAGGTTGTAAAATCCCCATCAGTGGAGGCTTTGTCTAACCTGCTCTTCAGACACCTGTTGGGGATGGTCTAGGTATACTTGATCCTGCCTCAGTGCAGGGCGCTGGACTAAATGATTTCTTGAGGACTCTTCCAGCTAGGGCTGTCAAGCGATTAAAAAAATTCATGATTAATCGCAGTTTTAATTGCACTGTTAATAATAGAATACCATTTATTTAAATATTTTGGAATGTTTTTCTACATTTTTAAATATATTTATTTCAGTGACAACAGAGAATACAAAGTGTACAGTGCTCACTTTATATTTTTGATTACAAATATTTGCATTGTACAAAAATAAAATAGTATTTTTCAATTAACCTATCTAAGCACTGTAATGGAATCTCTTTATTATGACAGTGCAACTTAAAAATGTAGAATTTTTTTTTTACATAACTAAACTCAAAAATAAAATAATGTAAAACTTTAGAGCTTTCAAGTCTGTCCATTCAGTCCTACAAATCCACTCAGATGTGGTATGGAACATGCTTTCAGATGTCTTTTAAAAAGCAACAGTCTCTGATGGGGAAACTATAGAACCCCAACCACCAAAAGGAAAATCAATTTTCTGTTGGTGGCATCTGACCCATCATCAGCATGGAAGCATGTCCTCTGGAATGGTGGTCGAAGCATGAAGGGGCATATGAATATTTAGCATATCTGGCATGTAAATATCTTGTGATGCGGGTACAAAAGTGCGATAGGAACACCTGTTCTCATTTTCAGGTGATATTGTAAATAAGAATTACAGCATTATCTCCTGTAAATGTGAACAAACTTGTTTGTCTCAGTGGTTGGCTGAACAAGAAGTAGGACTGAGTGGACTTGTAGGCTCTAAAGTTTTACATTGTTTTATTTTTGAGTTATGTAAAAAAAAAATTCTACATTTGTAAGTTGCACTGTCACAATAATCTTGTCTTGTCTTTTGCAAACAGGTTCCCCTTTAAGTATACGCCTACAAAAGCAATTCAGTTTTTGTTGGAGAAAGCTGTTTATTTCTGAATAATCTGTATTTTAAAAAGTTAGAAATCCCATCCATCAATTAAAAGAAAAATAGGGTACAACCCCTGCCCTTGCTTTCCTGTCAAGTTTTATGACACACACTTACATATTCCCCGATGTTGTATGAAAGACTCTTGGGAGCAGGGGAACAGCAATATTGGCTGTACACAGAGTTGTGTCAAATGCACAAAGGAAACATGGGGGGAGGGCAGGAATAAAAATTATTTTCTAATTCCATTCAGCTTTCTTAGGTGCTTCTTGTAATAGTAGAAAGTAAAAGCGACTGTCATACAGCGGGTGCTGAATCTGGGGTGTGGTCCTAAATGGATTTCCTTTCCCCTCCCATGCCAGAAATTCCTCCAGCATAGAATATTCCCCTTGCTGGTATAGAGCCAACATAATGGAGCTATGCCACCACATCTTGTAGTCCCTGTCATAGTCATTTGCCAGGGGTGAGGAAGGATATGTGTCCTATGTGCTTTGGCTATTCTGGAATGCCAGACAGCACCATAGGGAGCTATTGCAGGCAGCACAAGTGGAATTTAACTGCTAGAAACAGCCAGAAAGGAAATATATTAAAAACATCTCTACTGAGCTGTTGAGTGTGCGCACGCGCTCTCTCTCTCTCAGGTCATATTACCTGTTTGAAGCAGACACTCCGGCTATATTTGTCTTTCTGCAGACTGTTAGGTGAACTCTGTTTGTATATTCACGCACGCACGCACTCTGAGTGCTAGGATTTAGTTTTAGTAACTGAAGTGGTTGTAATCTCGCTAACCATTGCAAGTAATTGAAATTAAAAATTCCTTTAATATTATCCTGCACAAATCAGTTATTCATTCGCATTTGAAGAGATCATCACCAGAATTCATGCTTTTGAGGGTCAGCTCTCCAGTGATACTCTAAGCTTTTTTTTTTTTTTTTTTAAATCCCTACAGACAGCCATAGAGGAATGGCACAAGAGTCAGCCTTTCTGTTGGTCATCATGTGCCTGCCTCTGGAGTCTTCCAATCAGTTCTTTCTTGACTACGGTCAGTGTTGGAGCTTTCTGCAGGAGCTGTCTCTCTCTGATCTCTGCTCTAGCATTGTTTGATATCCTTTACTGTGCCACGCATTCTAGCAAGGGAAAATTTTATTAAAATTGTTGGGTGCTTTGGCTCACCTTTCCAGTAATGTTTTTAGCACCTTAGTGTGTTAGTCCTTTGCCTTTTGGGTGCGTATTTCAGCAGTTACGTAGTTTTGTGGTGCCTTGATGCTTACCCCTAGTGCTCTCGCACCTGCTTGTTGTACTTCTTATTTTCAAGCAGTTATTAGTTTCCTAGCCCCTCAGAAGGAAAGAAGATTGCTCAGTTGCTTCAGGTCATGTCCATACAGCAAAACAACATCTGTAACAGACTAACACACATTGCATCATTTGCTTCAGTGTCTGATTTGGCGGCTGCTGTCACTCTGACTATTGAGACAACATGGGGAATGCCTCCAAACTCTCTTTGAGGCACCTCAGGGGGATTCTTATGAAGCTGCTCGGAGTTGCTTATAGGGCTTACCGTTGGAAGAATAGTCAGAGTTGACTAAGAAGGACAGTTGATTGCTTGAACTCTGGATTGGTACAAATCTAGCTTCCCTTGGTAGACCTGGAGGGATTGCCTTACTATCGAAGTATTTTACATTGTTTCCATTTCAGCCAAATGCTTTGACAAGCCTTGGCACTTGATATGGGTGGTACTGAGCTTCAGCTCATCTTGGCATCTGGTCTAGTGCCCATTAAGTCAGTGAAAAGACTCCAATTCCCCCCTGAAGTTAATGGGATCAGGCCTCTGAGATGGAGCCTTGATGGAAGAAGCTAAGATAGGAAGTATCAGGAGAGCCAGCGGATCTTTGCATTGCTGTCAAACCCCACAACTTCAGGAAGTTTCACAAGAAGGTTTATGGAATTCCCCAGGAATTTGTTCTTGTGCAACAAATGAAAATGATTCAGAAGACATAGTGTATGCTCAGTGATTGAGCTAACTTGTTCCTGATACTCTGAGGTTGCTTTGAAGACATCAGTAAACTCTGATGGGGGAGTGCTAGGAACTCTTGTTGCAATTAGAACACTCCTTATGCCAAGTTAAGTGCCTATATTACCAGGAGCAGACTCTCTGCAATTGTTTAGTTTCGGCACTGATGTTTCTTGTCTTACAAGTATTACCAAGGCAGCTATTTGTGCTTCCTGGGGTGCATACTGCTTTCCTACCCCAATCCTTCAATTGTTTAGGCAATTCCAGATATTTGGGGAGGGAAGGCTGGCTGAAGATAAGAATTGTGAGGGTTGCTGCCTGGAACCCAGAGAAGTTCCAGTGTAGAAAAATGTAGAAGTTAGAGTTCTGGTTGTCTTCTGAGACCAGAACTGAGAATCCTTGTGGAGCTTATACCTTCTAAGCCAGGTGGGCAAACTATGGCCCGTGGGCCAGATCCAGCCCATCAGGGTTTTGGATCTGGCCCATGGCATTGCCATCCCCATGGCATTGCGGGGCTAAGGCAGGCTCCCTGTGTGCCCTGGCCCTGTATCTCTCTCCCGGAAGTGGCCAGTGCCACTTCTCTGCAACGCCTGGGGAAGGAAGGGGGCAGACGGCTGCGCGCGCTGCCCTCGGCTGCGCGCGCTGCCCTCGGCCAGGAACGGGGAATCATGGCCAATGGGAGCTTTGGGGGGAGCTACCTGCAGGTGAGGGTAGCACGCAGAGCCCTCTAGGCCCTGTCACCCAGGGGCTGCAGGGACGTGGTGCCAGCCACTTCCAGGAGTGGCGCAGAGCCTGGGCAGGCAGGGAGCCTGCCTTAACCGCGCTGCTGCCACCCCAGAGTTGCTCAAGATAAGCAGCGCCGGGCCAGAGCCTGCACTCCAAACCTCTCCTGTACCCTGCACCCCAACCTGCTGCCCTGAGCCCCCTGCCACACCTCGCACCCCTCCTGCAACCCAACCCAATGCCCAGGCTCTACGTTCATGGTCCTACATGCAATTTCCCCACCGAGATGTGGACCTCGGGCCAAATAGTTTGCCCACCCCTGTTCTAAGCAGTAACTTTCCTCCTTTATGTAGCAAATTGCTGTAAAATAGAAACTACAACTCATTTAAATCACCCAGAAGATGGGAGGGAAGCTTTAACTTGAAACTTAATTTCAGGAAACATTTACATCCAAACTGATGCGATTAAACTAGTGGGAATTATAGGCATAACTTTTTCTTTTGAAAACTTCTATGCAAATTTTGGTTCTGATCCTGCAAGTTCTTATGCATGTAGTTAAAATTACTCATATGCATAAATGTTTGCAGGATCAGGGCCTGTATTTTAACTAATGATAACAATAATACCTAGCTCTTAAAATGCAGCGTTGTTGTATCCATGTTGGTACCAGGATGTTAGAGAGACAAAGTGGACAGAAGTTGGTCCAATAAAAGATACTACCTCATGCACTTCTGTGGCTCTTAATAGTAAGTCAGGGTGGGTTTGGTAGCATACCAATCTAAGGCTTTCATGGAAAAATGCTCAAAGTACAGGATATAGTATGCAGATACAAAATTTGCATTGTCCTCTTTCTCACTGCAGTACACTTAATGGGTCACAAGCAAAGATGTTGATAAGCTGTTGCAAACAGAAGTGAAAGTAACTGCAGTAAACCAATGGTGGTTCAGAATGCTGGCCTGCCATCTAGCATTGGATGCTTATAGGAGGATATACCCAAATGAGTACTTCTGGTCACAACTTTTCTTACAGGACTATACCATAGATACAGGTTGTTAGAACTCAGGGTGTCAAGTCTTGGGTTGTCTTGAATTTTTAATTTTCACACTAAATGTAATACATCTCTGTGACCTGGAGCATCCAGTCATCTTATAATGGGTTATTGCAATGGTGGTTCATCGGCTGGCTATAAGGAGGGTCTTAAGTAAAAGAGAGTGACACTCAGTAGGACTTGCTTTAGACTAGTGTTCACCTCCTTCTCCCCTAAACAACTGTTCCATTTCTTCTTTTTATTGGGTAGAGTATTGAAAACAAACATCTGAAAAAAATTCTGGGTTTTTTGTAAGTCTCCCCTCCTCCTCCAAATCTATTTTACAGTGATGGGGAAAAATAACTTTTTAATATTGCAAAACACCTTGTTCTGTAGGACGTTAATAGGAAGTAATATGTGTAGGATATATGGATACCTTTTTAAGTTTTCTAGTTACAGAATGTTAAAATGTCACTGCTTGAGTGTTTCAATTTTAAAAGGAAAAAAATACAAAAACCCAAGAACCCTGAACTTTGAGTCTGATAGACAAGATCAGAAGTGTAAATACAGGAGAAATAGCTAACAGAATGTTCAGTTATCTCTTTCTCTAGTACATTACCTTTTTGCGTAATTCATTGAACAAAGAGAGGCAGTTTTTGAATGCTTTTTTTGGTTAACTTTCATGGAATCATGCTGTCAGAATTATTTTAAATTAGAAAGTCCTGCTTTTTCTCAGGATTGTTCTTAACACAGACTTTTTCAGTTCATAAGCATATAGTATCAAACTATTCTGAAACAACAGAACATTTAAAAACAACAGCAATAAAAAAGGAACGATTAGAAAAGCCAAATAGCTCTAGGAACTGCAGAGATGCTAACTATTCTAATCCTTCCCTCTCTCAATCTGTCCCAAAAGAGTTGAGCTGCAACCATTCCCAGCAACCAGAATTATGGTCCCAGCTTTGTCCTGAACTAAAACACATTGGCATAGGACCACTGAGCCAGTACCACCTTATTCCTGTCTGTCTCTATTACCCTACCATTTGTGTGTACCTTGTTGCATTCCCCTACTACTTCTGAGGAAAATAACATTTGTGCTACTGCATTTGTTTTCCTTAGCAGTGTGAAACTGCTGAGACTCATGCAATTCATACTGCTTCTGTGGGAGATATGTGGTGAAATAGGAATATTGTTCTGTAGGATTTTTCCTGCTTTAATCTTAAACAGGAGAGAGAAATCCTCTATTTCTCTCTGACCTTACATTTAAGGAATAATAATGAGGATTGGTGGTATTGCAGTAGCAGGCAGTGGCATCCTAAGTGAAGGATTATGCCCCCATTGCTGGAGAAAGTGGAAGGCAGTAGTGAGATGATTGCGAGTTCGTTAAACACTCTTCTGCCTCCCTCCCCATTCACTTCAATAGTGAAACGTGAAAAACTTTGGCTAAGTATCAGACAAAAACTACCAAGTAAATTCCTTGGGGTTGATCAGTTTTTGCTCTCACTAGTGAACACCTATTTAAACACTGGCTTCAGTTGGACTCCTCACACAAGTAGATATTTACCAATGTGATTCAACAGTGCTGAGATTGGACCCCTTATATGAAATGTTTAACCCTGTAAGAACCTGTAGATATGACTGACTTCCTTTGCAGAGGATTTTCAATGAAAATAATTTTTAAAATAGAAATTTTGTGAAACAGAGCATACCATAAATTGGTGTCGTTTACTGCTTGATTCTGAGTCTGCAAATCTCTCTGCTCCTCTCCCCTTCCCCTATTCCCCTGTTTGTTCTCTCCAGTTGTTTGCTGTTATGGTACCTTACCCCTTTTCTAGACCATTGCTTGTTCAGCAGTCTGAGAGAAGTTGTGGAGCAGACTTAAAATTAATTAGACATCTCCTGCCTAGAGACTATGAAAGTTGAAGCCCCAAAATTACATCCTGAATGGAATCCCAGCACTCTTCCCCTCTTTTTGGTGAGTGGGAGTTAGGCTTCTTACTGGAGTATTTTTGTATTTGCTTTTGGGTAGTAGATATCTAGCTAAATAACACAAGCCCTGCACAGAATAGAATAAAAGTAATTGTAGTTGGAGTACTATAGAAATAGAATTGAAACAAAGATTAATTTTAGATTTCTGACAAAGAATGGTAGTGGAGATAGATATCTGAAACTTAGGTAACATTAAATATCTAAACCCCTGTACAGACATGTCAATGTGTCTTTCACTTCCAGTAATGAGCAGGTGAGGGCAGAACTGAAGGCTGCTGCAAATTCTTTTTCCTGTAATTTGTTCTCTCCCTCAACTTCACTACTTACACGCAAAAAGGAGGGGTAGACAGACGTGTGATCATGGTTGCACAGGCATCTAGGAAACTGATTCTCAGTTTCAGATCATCTCACCTAATGAATAACATGTTTTGGTATTGTAGAAAAACTAAACATACCAATATTATTTAAATTCTGCTGCTTGTGACTGACAACATTAAGATCAAAACTTTTAAAAATGTTTTTTTTATTAAGATTCAAAATCCCTGTTTAGGCTCCTAAACAAATGGTGGACTGACTTTAAAAAGTACTGAGTATACTGTAATGACCATTGACTTGCAGGCACACAGTAGCCCACCCTTATTGTAGGTGCCTTTTAAAAAAAAAACAAAAAAAACCCCCAAGAAACTGAAAACTTAAGTGGACTAAAAATATCTATCTCTGAATATTAAATATTTATTGGTGGAAACCAGGGATATGGAAGCCGATATTAATGTAGAAATTGGGAAGATGAACTGGCCCATGACTTTTTCGGAAGTCAGTGGCGTTTCCCTTGAACTAGGACTAAAATACAGTAAACAAATATTTATTAAATAAACATTTAAAGGGACTTGTTATAGTTTTCTTCACAAAGGAAGTTTTTTTATTACCATGCAGTTTTTCTGTCGTAGCCAGCATGTCTGCTTAATGGTTGATTTCCATAAGTAGTGGTATCTTTTTCTGCTCTGTATAAAGAGAAAAATATTAGGCCTCTGGAAACCAACATCTAATAATTTTGTTACAAATATATTCTGAGAACCAAATTATTCTAACACCAAAACTGCCTATTGCAGCAGAAAACATGACTTCTATAGCTCTTCATATTGCTTCCTGACCTGAAGAGTGCAAAACAAACTGAAGAAAAAATAACTTTGCACAACTGTATCAGATATAACTAACAAGAATGACTTTTTTATGTTCTACCACACTTCTAACCTCCCTTCCTCCAGAAGTGAGAGAGACCATAAGTAGATAAACATTAAGCAGATTTAGTGAGAGTAAAGCTAAGTGAACATGGGGAAAGCAAATACTGGAACACATGGTGACTCACTATATGGCTATCCAAGCAAATGTATGGGAAGAGGCCACATTGGAACCAGTCTTCAAAGCAAACAGACTAATCCTCCATAAACTGCTATAAAAAGCTAGTCATATGGACCAGGAGGTATGTATCAATTAATGTAGAGGAAGCTAGGAAATAAATTAGAACAGGACATATGCTTTATCTCTAAGTTGTAGTTGCTGGCATTTTTGTCAAAGATTAACCTTTCTTTTGGTTTCCCAAAAATATTATTGAATTGGTATGTGAAATAATCATCAAATTAGATGCATAAAATCTTTTATTGATACACACATTATATGAAAAGAAAAGGAGGACTTGTGGCACCTTAGAGACTAACAAATTTATTTGAGCGTAAGCTTTCGTGAGCTACAGCTCACTTCATCGGACGAGCTGTAACACAAAAGCTTACGCTCAAATAAATTTGTTAGCCTCTAAGGTGCCACAAGTCCTCCTTTTCTTTTTGCGGATACAGACTAACATGGTTGCTACGCTGAAACATATTCTATAATGTACATAGATTTCTTACAACTTGCTTCCTACATACTGTGTGTGTACGTGTACGCGCACACACACACACTATAATATATATAATATCTCACTGAGATTCTCCAAGTGCTTTCCTTAGCACCTGACTCTAGAGCTTCTCTCCTTAGTATTTAATAATCGAGCATCATATATGAAGCTGTAAGAATGCTGAAATGTATTTCAGTTTCCATTGTAAGATGGATCTTCTCATTTCTAGTTTTACATTTTTGTACTGAGCTCACATAAAATTAACAGAAAAGGTACTCCGTGTGAATAACAAATTCTTTCCTTATAGTTCTTTGATAAGGAAGAACTTGCGGTTAAGAAGGAATGTTGAAAATTACAATAGTAAAAGATAGAATGACAGATGATCTCTGCTATGCAAAGCTGAGACAAACAAGTTGAAACTATATTACCTAGGATAAATGGGTCTGCTGTCATGGGGGTATAAGGTAGAATTACATACTGTAGGTTGCAGTGATAATATCCTCTAGTCTAGGTCCAAGGACAGTATCATGGTGAAAATCCTAGTCATATGTGTTCTTTCCCTTATCTCTAGGATTCCTTTTAGTGTGTTGTGCTGCATCTTGCTTGGGGGGGTTCATTTTTTTTTAGTATTGGCATCTGGGTGGTAGATGTTTGATTAAATTTGAATTCCTAGCATTCCTTCTCTCACCCTGGCTGCTGAAAGGAAAAGGAGCTTTTCTCCCCCTTCCTTATCCCTCCACACCTTGACCTTCTGGATCATTTTAGGGGATGGTGTCTGCTAGTCTACACTTCCTCTTGGCTAAGCCCAATTTGTGTATCTGGTGCTCTTTTTTTCTCCAGATTCCATGAAGTGGCTCTTATGGGAGCCCATTTAATTAATTTCTGGGTTCAGAGTTTGCTGTTTTCCACCATACTATTAACCAGATTGTTTCTCCTTCTTGATTCTGTGTTAAAGATGCAATGTGTCTTAAAGATGTTTTGGGCAATGGGTCCACTACCCACAACTCCATTCATTTGATTTGACTTACTGAATCTTTTTCACTATACTAGTTTTAGCTAGAAATTCTTGGACTTTTTTTAAACCTGTAATCCAGTATCTTTCCATTCCCAGGTATCCTCCAGATGGAGTAGTCAATACTTTGTCCTCGTTGTCTTTGAGGTTCATGTGAATCTGGGGGAGATGCAGGGAAATGCTTGCTTGTGGCTTTTTGTTTGTCTATTCTAACTGTCACTCCAAATGATGTGGCAGGAATTAGTAATTGCAGAGATTAATATGACTTTCATGGGAAGATGTGACAGGGGCCAGAGCAAAAACTCTGACAGGCAGCATCTTTGTAGTTTTTGTAGTACTTGCAGCTACTCTTAGTTAACTTAAACTTATTGGAGTTGAGGTTCTCCCCCCTTCCCCCCCATATGTAAGGATAGATTGTAATATGTGCACAAAGCGTTGCGTAAATGCTAATAATAGAAAATAAGTCACCAATCACTTCTTTAGTACTTTCTGAAATATTACTTGTTTCCTAAAATTTTGCACTAAACTGATGCACTGCAGATAAATTAAAATTATCTTCCGGTAATGTGGATTTATGTGGAAAATCCACTTAATAGATGAGAAGTTTTCTTGAAGTATCAATTTAAAAGTGCAGTTTTAACAATACAGCTTACTTTGAATATCTGCTGCAGATCATTGCATAATTTAAGGAGTGGTTTCTTGGTGGTTCTGTACAGTGCAGTATCAATATTATGAACCCATTTCTCTTCTGTGATGCCAAAATATATTAAATAATTGAAGAAGCAACATGTGTAGAAAGAATAAAAATGGTACATTCCTATGCAAAACAGAGTAGTATTCTGTATTTTAGTGTTAAAAATAAAATCTGATTTCTTTCCCCTAATTCTAAAGAATAGCATTAAATGAAGGACTTGTTAAGCAGCATTTTCAACACTTAGTACTTATTGACTTACACTTAGCAGTCTTCTCTTCTGTGTTTTCTTCCTGCTTCCTTTTCCTTTTTTATAACCTGTGCGCCAGAGTAACTTAATTTTTTTATTTATTAATTTTTTTGGGTGGCTGATGAAACCTCTATGGTTATCTTGAAGCTGAATCTCGGTATGTATTCCATTTAGAATTACATTTCACTTATGAGGGAAACACTAACTTGATGTCTACATATGTTTGCGTGGAGAGTAGATCTATCAATATGTGAGGTAGATGGATAGATAAATATTTATGCAGAATATGTATTTAACAGTGATACCATTAAAAGTGTTTGGTAACAGATGTCATCTTTTAACAGTAGCAGAAAACACTTTTTCTTTCTTCAGTGCAAAAATCCCCACCCAAAAAATCCAGAGTTATTACAAATATGAATTTGCAGAAAAGGACATTTCTCTCTGCCCAGGAAACTCTGCAGTTCCGAACAGACTGTCAAGGCAGTAAGTAGTAATCATATCCCCAAGAAGGGTATAGTACAATTTTATTATAATGGAGAAACAAGCCCAGGGCAAGATTCTTACATTATACTTGAAAGTGAAGTTGTATTTGAACTAAGGGACAGTCATTCTTTGATTCCTCTTAATTGGAAGGTGATACTATAAAAACTACATTGACAGGAAAAAACATGTTTTTGGAAGCTGTAATTTCAACATTTTTTCAGTTAGTCACTTTACCATAACTTGTGTAGCTTTGAAAGTGAAATGTATTAGACTCTTTAAATAAATTAAAAAAAAAAAAAGCGCTGTGAAGTGACCAGTGGACAGAAAACTTTTACTTTGACAGTTTCTTCTTTTCACCTTCTCCTTGTTCATCCCTCCAACCATTCAGGCGAGGCATATGGAAGTATGAAGGTACATTTAATGTCCACTGCAAGTTAACTCACCAAGAGCAAGTACAGGTTCCCCCAATGACATTTCTCCTTTGTCTAAGTAGAGCAGGTAGTGTGGCTGTGTGAAAGAGGATCTAGTTGGAGAGGTCAGTTCTGTTCCTTGTAGCAGTGGAGAAGTGGGTGCCTTCATGTTAGTCCTAGATAGAGTAACACAGTGATTTGAGGGCTGGCCAGGGCAGAGACCATAGGGATCAGTATTTCCATAGATTACAAGTGGATCATGGGGACTGGAATAGCAGTGGTAGATGGCAATGCAGCCCTGCCCCCCTGTATCTGAGGTGGTGATGGGGTGTGTGTGTAGGGGGGTGTTGGTATTTCTACTATGTCTTTAACATGACTATGTTCATGACAGTTATGCCACCAGAGCAGACTGTGGATGTGCTTCCAATCTGAAGAAAATTCTGCACTGAATTCCTTATGTCCTGGTCCTCTGACCAGATGGCTTCATACCTTTCCTGGAACTGCAGCAGTCATCCATGGCTGAGATGTTTTATTTTGTCTGGTCTGGGTCTGCTTTAGATTAGTCCTTGAATAAACTCTAGGAATTATTTGCAGGAAAATGGAAGAGCTGCCCTCATAGCTTTTTGCACCAACCCTTCAATGTGGGGTCTGTTTGTGTTCCATGCACCAAGTTTCCCTGCACTAGTTGAATGCAGAGATGTTGCACGGCTGCTGTTAACCAGAAGCATAGCCGAACTGCGTGACTGTACCATGTTTCAGTCCTGCTTGCCTTTTCTGACTGGGCACTGAAAGCTGATTTTATTTGGTATCTGAGAGGAATTGTAGGAAGAGCCAGAGGAGGAAGGATGTAGGAGATTTCCCCCTTACACACACACACAAGTACTTCCTGTGCTGTTTGATATTCTGCCTCTGCATCATCTTAAAAAGGTCTTCAGGTGCACCCTTCCAAGAATCTGTGGTCTCCCGTGGTCTTCACCTCATGTTATCCAGAGACATGTTTTTTATCCTTTCCAGAGGGGATTCCTTTCTCTCTGCCCCATCTCCTCTCACCTCCTCTCTTTCAGTGTTACCTAAGAAGGTCCCCTGAAAAATGCATTTGTTTAGTCTCTCATGGTATGTAACATTACTCCCACAAATGAGGTGGAAGATAAGGAGGAATTGGGTCTTCCTATCTTTCTCCAAGACAACTACAAAGGAGGTGCTACTTGTGGATCCTTCTCTCATTATGGTGGTCACAGCTGGGTAAGCATCACCTGTTTCTGTTATACACTCTGTGAAGAAAGCCCTTCAAATCTAAAGGCTAGACTTTACTTCCAGGATTCCTGAAGCTTTCTTCCTAAAGTAGGCTTAGTAGTGATTTTGCATTCCAAACACGCTCTTGAATTCTGACATCTCCCCCTTAGGTCTGTTAGGCACAGACCAAGAGTGCCATACAGAAAATTTGCCATTTATGCATCATACTAGTTATGACCTAGGGCTTTGCTGCTCAAGTTTATGGTTTTATGTGGTAAGTATAAATGAGGTTGAGCGTGTGTGTGTGTTTCACTGGGAGATTTGTGTTGACTTGTACTGTTGGCAAATGGGTGTGTGCTTTGTTAAGGGACTGTCTGTGTTTGAGATTGTTGTGGTATTGTGTGGATGGTTATGAAGAATTGTGGGTCTTAGGCCATCTAATCCACCATCTGGGCAATCTCCCTCATACAACCAATGAGATTGTTGCATCCAAAACAGTTGTACAGTAATGGTGGTGGTTGGGTGAGTTACCACTGATCTCTACAATAGTTTAGAACTCCTGGCGTGCCATAGATACATGCCTTACTGTTTTTTTTTTTGTTTTTTTTTTAATCTGTGTAATAAGATTCCACGATAGTCACACTGTGTGGTACTCTGAAGCCTAGAAGGTCTGTTGAATCAGCATGAAGCAATGGAAACGGCTATAAGCATGATTTGAGAGCTCTTTTTGTGTTCAGAAAGCTTCATCTTCCAAATGAGTTGCTTCTACATCCCGAGCACCTCATATGTGGTTTATCATATCAGTTGGCCCTTTCTCAGCTTCCTTAATCCTTTCAGGATTGGCGTAGGGTGAACGCCCTGTCACACCATCCATTTTGACTCTGAACTATACTTGTGTGTACAGCTATAATAAGGGCATGTATCTGTCATGTCAAGAGTCTATCACCATTGTGATATCAGAGTTAGCTCAACTAATCACCACTCTTAGTCTATAGCTAATATGTATGCAACAGTTTCATTGGTTGTATGAGGCAGACTACATGGATGGTGAATTACTTCGCCCAACTGCCACATCATGTGACAGCACAGGCTTTCAGCTACTGGTATATAAATGTGACTTGATAGATTTTAAATTCTTGAGGTCAGGATGTGTGCTGTCAGTTTGTGGATGATACCTAAAATTTTGTGGCTGCTACTGGAAACTTGGCCTTCTGTTTTCCCCCCATTCCTTTGGAACCCTCAAAAGGGACCATGTGATGCAGATCCTAAAATATTTTATCCACATTGGGGTGTGTGATCATTTCAAATTTGCAGGAGCAAACTGAGGGGCCAAAGGTTTATGCAAGAAACTACATAGGCCAAGAGGTCTGGGGAAGGGTGCGGAGAGAACATGTGGCCTGTTTTGAACTTAAAGTGGCTGAACCAGTTTGAAATATCAGAAGTTCAGGATGTAGCCTCTCCATTCAATTTTAGTAGCCATGAGCGAGAGGACTTCATAGCTTTAGTTAACTTGAAAAAATGATTGTTCAAACATGCTTGCCTGCCATAGGCATACGAGTGTCCTCTCTTGACCTGGTTCTGTGGGCCAAACTTTACTTCAGATTTTTCCAGCACTCTTTGCTACTAACAGGGGAGAACTTAAGCATTCGTATACAACAACTCCAAGATCTGGCCTTTTCCCTCCATACCGAGGGCTAAAATTCTCATCTGACCCCTCACCATTTCATGTCTGGACTAGTGCAACTGCTTCCTTTCTGGCCTGTCCTGCTGCAGCATTCCCCTTAAAGTCCATTGAAAATACTTCTGCTCAGATCCTCTTTGTGGTTTGTTGGTCTGGCCACATCAAATCCCTCTTTGAGTCTCTTCAATGCCTCTCCCTTCACCTCTACATCAAGCATAGGCATTTTGTCTTTATTTCTAGCCCTTCATAACTTAGCCCCACCCTATGTAGCTGATATAATTGACAGTCAGGGTTTAATGCTTTGTTTAAAATGATTTAGTTATCTACATTTGGCATCTTTAATTTGGCTGGGTACGGTTCATCCTTTTATATCCCAATCTCGGCTGTGTCTTCAGCCTGGGTATTTCTGATTTTCCTTCTCTCCATCTTTCCAGGACATTGCTAGTCTGACCTAGAGTCTGCACTGGCAGACAAGCATGCCATGGAAAAACAATTCACCTATTCTTGTGTGGCACCCTCCAAGGATATCACATCAGGCATGTATAAAGCAATTTTTAGGTGGAAGCTGTAGGCAGCACATGACACTTTTCACTTTAAAATGTCAACTGGAGGCCAGCTACTGGGAGGCTTAGAAGAGGTAGGACACTTAAGGGGTTGGAAACTTCCCATGCAGAAGAGAAGCCTGCCTATTTGACAGAGAAGCTGGCTCCACTCAGAACTGCCATTAGTTCCTCCACACTGCAGAAAACAACTTATTGATAGCTTATTACTAAGGCTTCATGTAAGAAAATGGATTTAACACTGGAAGTTAGGCTGCAGACTGCCATAAATATCAGGGATTCATTCCCGTATAGCATCTGCGTGTTTTTTCTGGTGGAACTGCTGTATCACAATGTTTTGTCTACTATTTCAGAGTAACAGCCGTGTTAGTCTGTATTCGCAAAAAGAAAAGGAGTACTTGTGGCACCTTAGAGACTAACCAATTTATTTGAGCATGAGCTTTCGTGAGCTACAGCTCACTTCATCGGATGCATACCGTGGAAACTGCAGCAGACTTTATATACATACAGATCATGAAACAATACCTCCTCCCACCCCACTGTCCTGCTGGTAATAGTTTATCTAAAGTGATCATGATTATGGCCCAACTTGATGATCACTTTAGATAAGCTATTACCAGCAGGACGGTGGGGTGGGAGGAGGTATTGTTTCATGATCTGTGTGTATATAATGTCTGCTGCAGTTTCCACGGTATGCATCCGATGAAGTGAGCTGTAGCTCACGAAAGCTCATGCTCAAATAAATTGGTTAGTCTCTAAGGTGCCACAAGTACTCCTTTTCTTTTTGTCTACTATTGTTACAGTAGCATCAAAGATAAGGATTTTTTTCTTTAACACTAATCTTCCAGTTAAGTAGTTTTTTGTGTTTGTCAGCACTCTTTTGTAAAGTCAGTAAATTTTTCTCCCTTGCATAGTCAGTTAGCTAGTCAGTTCCCCTGTTTTACAAAACAGGAGAAAAAAGATGCTTAAAAAAAGAACATGGGAACTGAGAGCCCACAGAAGGACTCCTGGGCACATACAGTAACTGAAACTTCTTTTAACCTTTTAAAAAATACTGTCTAGTTGAGATTTCTATCACAAAATGTAATCTTTGCTTTGATCTTGTATTAATAGCAATTTTAAGAAAAAAATAAATCAACCTGAAAAAGTTCTTATAACAAACTATTTTTAGCAGTTTTATCTTAAGATGTTTTTGCTTTTTGTTGTTGAAATAGTAAGTTTTTGGGGTATTTCCTTGTAGGTATACACTTAACAGAAATTATCCGTTTTATGGTAACTTTAAAATATCTCCCCCCTCCTAAAAATTCAAAAAATGTTTTCTGCCATATAGTCTACTGTATGTTGCAAAAATATGAACAGCTTTTTCTTAGCATGGGTGTCTTCAAGTTAAGAAGACCACATCCTGTAAATAGCTCTCTACAGTCTGAACGTAGAATGCACACTACAGCAATTAACATCTAAACTGCTGGCTTAATCTTAATCATAAAATGTTTACTCTGTTGAATGTTGTACCCTTTTCTGGGTATCTGACGTAGTTGTGGGTCAGAACATGTCAGTAGATACTCGGCAATCTAGGCGTGTGTGTGTGTGTGCTCTTATACCACAGTCATGACCATAGCGTCCAAGCACCTTCCAGTAGTACATTAAGCAGTATTCTGAAGTATCCTGTTACATGGTGGTTGGTGTCTCATCCTCTGACCAGGGGGAGAAGCTTGTGGAGTGTTGTGTTTTTGTTTTTGTTTTAAATATATAGGTTGCTATTTATTTGTTTAGAGAGTGCAAGGTCAAAGAAATGCACCTTGCACTTGAAAGTGGTGCAGTTAGCAATGATCCTTAGTTCTTGGAGTTAGTTCCAGTCTCTGCCTGTGTCTGGAGAAAGTTCTCTCCTGCACAGATGAGTTTTACTGTTGTTGTTGAGAGTTCCATTATTCCAGAAGTATGCAGTTGTTGATCATGGTCTTCATCTCAGAGCTTTAGATGCCCTTTTAGATATCCTGGGCGTAGACCATGGAGCAAGATTAACCACACCAATATCTTCTTCCTAAATCTTTGAACATTTGTTTTCATTGTCTGTTTTTTTTAAAATAGTGATTGACTAACACAAATCAGTTCATGACGTGTTAATTATGTTAAATTGTATAATGTAACCTAATACAACATTAAATCACACTGTAAGATTGTACTCCCATGCATGCTGTCACAGATACTAAATATCTGTGCTGACATGTGACAATTCTAGTTGTAGTACCCTGATCATGGAGAAGGCTGCAGGCTCGGTGGGAATCAATCAGTGTGTTACTGGTTGGGATTACTGATATGTAGTGACAGTTGTTGGGCTAATGAGGTAATTGGTTTAGTAATGGGGAGGATATATAATTGGGAGGAACCAGAAGTAAGGGGAGCTGAAAGGTAAGCTGGGCAGGAGGGAAAGCTGTGGAAGGTTCCTCCTGATTCTACTGGTGCGACGTCCTACTCTGTTTGGAAACTGAGGATTAAAAGTATATGGGGTGAAAAAGGAAACAAATTGTGTGTGGTTTTGACTGGGGGGGGAACCACAAAATCAAACTAAGCAGGGCTGCTCACTGGGTAGCCAAAGCAGCGTCTTGTGACATATCAGGCTACTTCCTTGTATTCAATATTAAAAGTAAATATACAAAATAATGAAATGACAGCTTTCACTTTAAAGGAGGCTGAATCCAGAAATCATGTGACTGACTTGGTGTTTCAGTGGAGCTCCATTTTTAGAATCAGTTGTAGCTTTTTCCCTTAAGTCTCTCACACTCCAGTAATCCCAGGCTGATGGGGTGAAATGTTCCTTAGCCAAGAATAATGAAATTCAGTTTAAAGTTCTTCATCTCTCCTTTGTTCTGTTTCTAAATCTCCCATAATATTCAGAACTGCTGTTAAAACATAATTTGGGAGAAAACGAGCATTTAACAGTAAAATGTTAATTAAAAACGCAATCATCCTTTAGCTTTTCTCACTGTGTACCAGGTACACCTTCCCTCAGACTTCACCTCCAAAGGCATCATCTCCGCTTGTTACCTGAGATTTTCAGAACCCAAACCTGTGGTAACTTAACCTGTTTTTGTCCAGGCTGTGTCAAGAATAAATCAACGGAGACACAGCTTTGTCTGTTAAATGATTGATACCAACAAGAATTCTTTCACCCAAAGTTCCTTCTTAATTGAGTTTCAAGCACATACACATGTGCAAAGACAATAGGTTGAGAGCATCGCAAACATAGTTACCGAAAGTCTGAGATGCTTTCTAGTGCTCAGCAGCTGGGCTTCTGGGAGCCCTCCTTTCGTCTAGCTGCTGGGGAGAGGATGTCAGTCTCTCTGCTTCAAAGAAAAGTTCCCTCAACTGGCTCAATATTTTGTTATCGTAAACATCGCACATACTTCATAGTGACTCCTAGAAGGTCACCATAGTAACCCCTAGTTTGTCACCAATTCACCTAGCTTCAGTAAATTTCATGACTTACCAGCAAAGTATTTCTAGTCATAACAATAAAACTTCAGAACCAAGGTTGGTTATTTACACACTCCCTTCCATTCTCATGGTACATTAACTCTCTGTTCCATCCTTCCATTCTGATTAGCAAACTGCAATCATGCAGCTATTTGGCCTTGCCTGTCAGAGTCCTAATAATTATTTCTAGCTATGTGGTATTTGGTTTTCAGCTAACAGTGGCTGGACACACAAAATGTATGCAGTTAAGTCAAATTCACTTCTCTCGTAACACAGTTACCTTCTATTTGGATTCTTCTGATGCTCACTCTCTCACACCAGTACGTGCCAGGCACCACATTCCATGTGTTCTAGTCTCCCCTTCCAACCTTCACGTGGGCCCTTCTATATGCAGTGTAGTTCTTGCCCTTTGAGACTTGCCTTCTACAAATTCCAGTGAGAATCTGAATTGTTTGGACAGCTGATGCTTGGGCAACAACAATATTTTACTCCCTGTTGGAAATAGTCTAGCTGTAATAAGTCCTAATGTGTGGTTCTTTAATTAGAAAGTAATGGTTGTGTGTTTTGTTAGTGGAGCGTACTCATGAGAGCTTTTGAAGCAATGAACATTAGCCTCTTGGTGTTTGGCACAGGTTGCTGGGAGGAGATGCCCTCCCTATCCATTGGAGAGGGAAGTTTATGTATGTATGGCTTTTTTTCCTCTTCTGCCTCTAGTAGGAAAGGTGTAACACCAAATTCAGAGGCAAAAGTTCTATGATCCCAGTGTCACTCCTTTTGAGATGTAATGTGCTAATTCTTATCCTCGTAAGAAAGAAATCTTGCTGTCTCTTAAGATGTAAATGAAGCTGGTCTTGTTGAAGCCTCCTTTTGTGTTGAACAGGGGATGTTTTCCCAGACATTGTGACGTGGTGTCATGGTTCCTTCCCAACTCAGAACTTGGGGGTACAGATGTGGAGACCTGCATGAAAGACCCCCTAAGCTTATTCTTACCAGCTTAGGTTAAAACTTCCCCAAGGCACAGATTCCCTCCTTGCCTTGGGATCACTGCCACCACCAAGTGACTTAACAAACAATCAGGGAAGGGACCACTTGGAGTCCTATTCCCCTCCTCCCTGCACAAATATTCCCCCAAGCCTATACACCCCCTTTCCTGGGGAGGCTTGAGAATGATATCCTAACCAATTGGTTACAAAATGCTCAAAGACCCAGACTCCTGGGTCTTGGAACAGTGGAAAAATCAAAGAGAAAACGGTAAAAATCACCTCTGTAAACTTAGGCTGGTAGTTAACCTTATGGAGTAGCAGAAAATTCAAAGAGCACAAAGGAACCCCCTCTAGCCTTAGTTTCAAAGTTACAACAAAAAAGAGATAAACCTCCCTCTAGCAAAGGGAAAATTCACAAGTTGAGAAAACAAAGGTAAACTAATACGCCTTGCCTGGTTGTTACTTACAAGTTTGAAATAAGAGAGACTTGTTCAGGAAGATTTGGAGAACATGGATTGATGTCCAGTCGCTCTTTAGTCGCAAGAGCGAATGGCCACAGAAAACAAAACCCAAAACAAAATCTTTTTCCCCTCCCCAGATTTGAAAGTATCTTTTGTCCCTATTGGTTCCTTTGGTCAGGTGCCAACCAGGTTACTTGAGCTTCTTAACCCGTTACAGCTAAGGAGGAATTTAGGCTACCCGTATGGTTATGACACCTGGCTTCTTTTTTATATCTTCCTGAGGAACAGGCACAAACTGCCACCCGTCCTAAGTAGTCTATTGTGAAGAAAGCAGAGGTTCGCTCTACAATAGTCTTTTGGATTCTCTGGTGCTCTAGTCTGAAAATGAGTTTACTTCTAGTTGCAGGTAAGGCTGTCAGAGATCTAGGTAGGGATCCAGTTACAGCATAGTAGTGTCACACATGGATGACTGAGACAAAATAGCCGGGTTACATTATGAGTTAAGTTTGCTTGTGGCTTCTGAAGAACTGACAACCTTATTGTTACTGGGGGCTTGGAGGGCCAGGTGGCCTAGTGATTAGAGCACTTTTGTGTCCCCCTACTTGGTAGGGGTGTAGAAGTCTTTAAGGTGAGGGGGACGGGAATCCAAGCCTTCCCACTCCACTGGGTCCCAGCTCAGTTTAGTCAACCACTAAGTAGGAGACCTCCTAGTGGGGAGTCTGTGTCTACTGACTGGGGCTACTTCTACCCACTGTCCCTTCAGTTTGGGGCATGGGCCCTATAGTCCAAGTCTCTGTGGTGGCTTGCCTCTACTAGTGCCCATTTATGGACCTTGGGCTTCATCCTGCTGCAATCCCAGATTCTTTTGGGTGGGACAGCTGTAAGTTTGGCAGAGTTGGAACCAGACAAATCTCTGTACTTCAGTCACCTAGACCAGGTGCTCCTCAGCCTCTTCCATCTCCAGTAGGGAGACTATGCTTGTTTCCTAGTGGCTGCCTTGGCTGGTAGGCTAGTGACCATTCCTTTCCAGTCGGGAGGGAGGGAGGCAGCTAGCTCCAGACTGAACCACGTTCTCTCCAGGCCTGGCATTGGGTGCAGGTGTAACAGGGTGTTGCTAGCTAGGCCCAAAGGCTCTCTTTAACTCCTGTGGTGCTGTCGGGCAGCTTCTCCACTTCATCACGCTTTTATGTAGACACCTGAGAACTGTTATGGAGTAACTTGGCAGTCATTGTTATGTTTCAGTCAGTAGCAGCAGCAGATCTAGGAAGTCGGTTCACTACTGGCTGCTGACTGAGGGAATGTCTACACTGCAATCCTAGAGCCAGGGCTGAAACCTGAGCCTGAATGGCTATACTTCAATTTAACAGCCTGTTAGCCCGAGCCCCTGGAGCCCAAGTCAGGGGTTTGGGCCAGCCATCAGTGTCTAATTGCAGTGTTAGACATACCCTGAGGCACTCTCTGGATCTGCCTCAAACACTGCTACTGCTTAACGATGCTCAAGCTGCTCCCTGGGACTGTCTTTTTGTACCAGATAGAGACTAGGTCTTGCCTCTCCAAAGAGTTTGAGGAAAGGGAAAGATGGATATGAAAATTATAAGATTTTGCTTTTTACACTAATTCCAAATGGTACCTGTGTTCTGCAAAAGTTTGTCTTGATAAGACTAGCTATTTTGCATGCTCTTTTAATCTTTTTTTTTTTTTTTTCCTCTTGAGATTTCCCTGTTTATATTTTACTGCAAGCCCTGAGGTTTTGGACAATTGTCTGGGAATTTCACACACGCTGTTCCAAAAAGCTGAAATAACTTTGGCCTCTAAAAGGAGGCTTCAAAGGAATGTTATATGGATCCTCTCCTGCTCAAAATCTATTGTCAAGAGTCTACAGATCAATGTGTCCTCTCCCATAAAGTAGGCCATTTTCAAGGTGTGGCCCTCCACATGGTTTTGTTAGTTATTGCACGAGAACTGAGGTTTAAATATTGTTAGACATGTAGATGAACATAATTTGTTGGGGAAGAGTCAACATGATTTTTGTAAAGGGTAATCATGCCTCACCAATCTTTGAGAATTCTTTGAGGGGGATCAAGTGTATGGATAAGGGGGATCCAGTGGATATAGTAAAAAGAAAAGGAGTACTTGTGGCACCTTAGAGACTAACCAATTTATTTGAGCATAAGCTTTCGTGAGCTACAGCTTACTTCATCGGATGCATCTGATGCATATCGGATGCATTCGATGAAGTGAGCTGTAGTTCACGAAAGCTTATGCTCAAATAAATTGGTTAGTCTCTAAGGTGCCACAAGTACTCCTTTTCTTTTTGCGAATACAGACTAACACGGCTGTTACTCTGAAACCAGTGGATATAGTGTAGATTTTCAGAAAGGAACCTCACCAAAGGCTCTTAAGCAAAGTAAGCTGTCATGGAATATGAGGGAAAGTCCTCTCATGGATTGGTAACTGGTTTAAAAGATAGGAAACAAAGGGTAGGAATAAATCAGGGTGGATTTGATTTAAATTAAATGGATTTAAATCATAATTTAAATCACTAGTCAGGAAGACTCTATTTAATCATGGATTTCTACATAAAAGTGCATTCTTGTTGGTTGTTATAACCTTAATACACATTCTTCGTGACTCAGATACGTGTAGGGTTTCATTTTTAGAAGGTAAACACTAGATATTTTTGATGTGATTTATTCTGAAAACTTTTCAGATTAGTTTTACAGCTGTATCAGAAAATGAATGATTGTTTGGTTATTTCATTTACCAAAGGTAATTGAAGCAGATATTTATGAAGTCATTGGGAAGTGAACTATTTCCAATTCAACGGTTAATCATTAATATTTGGAGGATTTTCTTGCCATGCTGTATTAGGAGAAGAACATCAGCAGACAAACATTTAAATTGTTTTATTTAACTAAAACAACAACATTATGTATTCTGGATTTTTTTTCTTCAACAGCAAACCTGTAATATTTTAACAATACAAGCATATGAATTTTTGAATTTAGTTAAACATTCCTGATTTTTTTAAAATCAGGTTTGTTTTTGTTAAAATTGTTTTTAACTAAAATAGTTAAATGAAATATTTAAAAATAAAATAAAATTTAAATAGACTATGTCAGCCAGGTCAACATGCCAAACTTAAAATATTGGCTTCTGCAGCTAACTCAGTCATCTTCACCTCCATTTTCCTGTTTGTTCATAATCTGGAGAAAAAAACCCAAGCTTTCCTGCTTTTTCAGGTCCCAAACAATTTCTCAGTTTGGAATGAATTAATCCAAAGGAAGAAAATATTCTTTCTACACCGGCAGAAGAAGCTACTGCTGTTAAAAGTGAGATTATCACTTCAGCGGTCTCTGAATCCAAGAGATTAAGTGACGTCAGCCAGTTCACTGATGTGACTTTCTTTAAAATATCATCAGCAAACATATTTCTTGAATGGTTCACCCTTAGCTCTGAAGTTTTATAGTTGGCATTATGGGGGGATGATTGCTGAATGTCCATGTCATAGACAGCTCCTCTTCTTCAACAGTTCAGGTTTGACCCTGGTACCGAGTATTGAGAATATTTGCAAGAAAATGAGCTGGAGATAGTGCTTGTCCCATTTGTTTTTTTTTTTAATGCTTGTAACTTAACTCCGTCATTGCATATTTCTTTTTTTAAGATCTCACTCAGTTCCTTCCAAATTTCAACAGCGTCCGCAATAAAACAGCTATTTCCCTGCATTTTGTTCAACACTACAGAAATAGGCTTCAGGGTACTAAGCATGTGTTCAACATTTCTCTTAAGCCCAGTGTTGAGAACTTTGGCTGTGACAGTGCCATCTATTTTTTCACGATTTTGTTCACAAACTGTCGTCAGATTAGGTCAGATCTTGATATAGTGTTAAACAGTCCACTACTGAGTTACATCGTGCGTCTTGTGGGAGAGTTACCTTAGTTCCTCCCACTTTTTTCAGAGCAGCTGCTGCAACGTGGTTGTTTCGGAAGTATTTTGTAATTTCAACAACATTAGCCTTTATTTCTGGAACACTGACGTCTTTGGCTAGGAGGTGCATCAAATGAGCACTGCAACTGTATGTTATTAGCTTGGGACTCTCTTCTCGCTCTTCTAAATTTCTTATTTTGGATACATTTGAGGCATTGTCTGTGACCAAGCTGCATACTAGACATTTGAATTTTTTTCAGTTTGTTATAGCTTTTACTGCTACTTCTTGTAAGCATTCTGCTGTATGTGCATTTCCTGATGTATCAATTGTTTCTGCAAGGAAAACATTCCCTTCTGTTGTCACACAAGCATATACAACAGGATCATTGTGGACATTGCTCCACCCATCAAGACTCAGATTTACAGTTTTACTCTCTAGACCTTTTGCACACTGCTCAATTTCTCTTTCATACACTTTATCCAGCAATTTGCCTGCAACATCTGCTCTGTTGGGTCGACTATATTCTGGTCTTAATGACTGAACCATGTTAATGAAGTGTGGTTTCTCAATCATACGGAAAGGAGAGTTTGTTGCATAAACAAACTGGTCAATGTTTTCATCAATTATCTCTTTTTGTAATCTGCTGGTTCTCATCACAAACTTAAATCTATGGTTGTTTCTGGATGATGGAGTTTTTTTTCTTTTAGCTACAGTATATCACCTGTAGCAATGTGACATACATGATGTAACTGAAACACGATCGTTGGCAGAGAACTCTGAAAATATAGAAAATGATGGTAATCTTGAAGGTGGATAGTCTTCAGAATCCTGTATGTTAAGGATGGATTCTCCTAAACAAAATAAGTCAATGCACTTAATTATTATTACCATGCTGCTCATTTAGTATTACTCATTGCATTCACTGACACTCAGTACTACTTTAAAGGTGAAATTGTAAAAGGAAGATCTGCCTCATTCAGCTATTTATTTTTTAATCACAACTGCATCTAAAATGGTAGTACCATAGAATAACAACTATATTTTTTCTCAAACATGAGAATTCAAGAATAGTCCAGAAGGAAGACAGGCAGTCCTTAAGAAGTATGAAATAAAAGAGTTTACCAATCTGAAGATCCTGCATGTTCAGACATGTTCCTTTCATCATCTTCAGCGCAGCTTCCTCCTGAGAAGGAACACTTCTCATGATTTTGTTTCATTTGGGCAACCAGGGCTTACATTTCTTTGTTGTACTGTTTGCATTTTGCATGCATGCCTGTCTTACCCACAGGTATAGGAACTTCATTAAAATATTCACAAACTGGGTCTCTTTTACGGCCTGCTGCCATTATAGGTTTTCCCTTCTAGTGAGAGAATGGTATGGTAGATCTCAAATCAATAAAGGTTACACTCAGAAAGACCTCAAGACTTCTGGAATAGGCTGCTCAGACAGTTTCACTTGTTTCTATTACTTGTCCCTCCCATCTCACATTTATTTCCAGACTTATCCTTGTCCAGATCAGTTACGCCCCCAACAATCTTCTATTCATTGAACTTTTTGAAACTTTGCACTTTTAGAGAGAGGTAAGGGATTGACTCTGTGTACACAAATTTGCGGTGAGACAATGGGGTTGAGGTCTGTTTCTCACCTGTTTATATATTTATATATTTAAAAACATTTTTGCTGTTAACGAGCATGTTATCTCTGGAGAGACAAATCCACAGTTTGAGAACGGCAAAACTAAGCATCTCTGATGGTATCTTCTAGACTGAGCACTGAGTCCCAGTGGGTAGATAGAAAGATTAACCTAAATCTATACAGAAGCCGCTGGAGCCCCATAAGATTGGGTCCCTAATCCATGAACTATTGGAACTCGTTTACAAAACTTAATTAAACATTACATTAATATATTCTCTCATACTATACAATTAGAGTTTATCCCTATTCCATGATGAGATATGTTATAGCTCAAAGATATCTTAATTAAAACTATCTTTAGATAGGTTTTTTTTCTCAAAGCATTTTATCAAAAAAAAATCAGAGTTAATTTTTTTTAATTTTTATTTTTTTTTAATCATTGATTTTTATCTACCCTGTAAGTGGTTAGTTTTCAGCATGGAGAGAGGTAAATAGTGGTGTCCCCCACAGATCTGTATTGGGACCAGTTCTGCTCAATATATTCATAAAATGATCTGGAAAAAGGGGTAAACAGTGAGATGGCAAATTTGCAGATGATACAAAAGTACTCAAGATAGTTAAGTCCAAAGCAGACTACGAAGAGTTATAAAGGGATCTCACAAAACTTGGTGACTGGGCAACAAAATGGCAGATGAAATTCAATGTTGATAGATGCAAAGTAATGCACACTGGAAAACATAATCCCAACTATACATACAAAATGAAGGGGTCCAACTTAGCTATTACCACTCAAGAAAGAGATAATTGTCATTGTGGATTGTTCTCTGAAAACATCCACTCAATGTGCAGTCAAAAAAGCTAACAGAATGTTGGGAATCATTAAGATAATAAAATTATCATTAAGATAATAAAACAGAAAAGATCATATTGCTTCTATATAAATCCATGCTACGCCCACATCTTGAATACTCTGTGCAGATGTCACCCCATCTCAAAAAAGATTTATTGGAATTAGAAAAAGTTCAGAAAAGGGCAACAAGAATGATTAGGGGTATGGAACGACTTCTGTATGAAGAGAGATTAGTAGGACTGGGACTTTTCAGCTTGGAAGAGAGATGACTAAGGGGGATACGATTGAGATCTATAAAATCATGACTGGTATGGAGAAAGTAAATAAGGAAGTGTTGTTTACTCCTCCTCCTCATAACACAAGAACCTAGGGGTCACCAAATGAAATTAATAGGCTGCAGGTTTAAAACAAGCAAATGGAAGTATTTTTTTTCACAACACTCAGTCAACCTGTGGAGCTCTTTGCCAGAGGATGTTGTGAAGGCCAAGATTATAACAGGGTTCAAAAAAGAACTAAATAAATTCATGGAGGATAGGTCCATCAATGGCTATTAGCCCAGATGGGAAGGGATGGTGTTCCTGGCCTCAGTTTGCCAGAAGCTGGGGTTGAGCAACAGGGAATGGATCACTTGATGATTACCTGTTCTGTTCACTCCCTCTAGGGCACCTGGCATTGGCCACTGTCAAGAGAGGATACTGGGCTAGAAGGATCTTTGGTCGGATCCTATATGGCTGGTCTTATGTTCTTAAAAATAACATCCAGTTGTTTCTACTCTTTACTGGACTTAAACAGAATAGAAACAAACAAGGTGCTTTGCATATTCGTGTCTTTTTGTTGTTGTTGTTGTTTGGGTTTTTTTGGTGGCTTTTTAAAAGACTTACTAACTAGCAAGTCTGCTTTTGTGAAAAGTGATATTTGTATGTTTGTTAATATAACTTTTCATAACAGCAGACTTGCTCATTAGCTGGGAAGCAGTAAAAAGTGGTATTAACAAATATACAGATATCACTTTTCACAACAGACTTAGCCCTGGAAAGTAGAGGGGAGAAATTTAAGACCTGGATGGGGAGGTGGGTAGGGAGGCAGCAGGGGCCAGGGGCGATGGGGGGGCCAAGTGAGGCAGTGGATGCCTGTGGGATGGATGTAGGACCAAGCGAGGCAGCAGGGGCCAGATGCAATGAGGTAGGTGGATGAAGGGTTGGGGGAGGCAGCGGGGGGCTCGGGGTGATGGGCTGGTAGCAAGCCTGAGGCTGGAGCCTGGGGGCCAGAGGACACAGTGGGGATCAGGAGTGATGGGGGTGGGCGTGTGAGTGCAGGGCTGCCACCTTCTGCTGCGTGGCTGACCTAGCTACTGCTGATCGTAGTGGGTAGCTTAATTAAATCAACGGGAGAGCTCTCTTCCATTGGCTTAGAACAGCTATACTAGAGGGCTTACAGCGGTGCAGCTGCATTGGTACAACTGCGCCCTGTAAGCTCTCTAGTGTAGCAATGGCCTAAGTCCCAAGGAGAGGAGATTTGTTCAGACCCCATTAGCTGAGTAGCAAGGAAAACTGTTTCAGCCATATACTTTTTGGAAATAGCAACCCCCTTGTTTCATTTCAAGACAAGCCGAGGAGAGTGTAACACAGGGAATGGAACCATGAATGTCCCTTACAGTTTCAGGTTGTGTTACATTAGACAAATGGCAAAGAGACCTTGTAGATGTTTGGGTCTGATGAGATGCTAAATGCATTAATTCTTAATTGTAAAAACATAGCGCCCAAGGCCATGGGCTAACTCATTAAATCAAGTGAAGATTCCAAAAGGCCACAAACCAAAATAGTTATCTTGTCAAACTTTAACTGGGCCTCTGTTCTTTTCAATTTATTATTCTAAGAATATTAGGAATAATGAGAAGTGTTTGGCAACATAATGGTTTTCAGCATAATGGCTCCTTAGAGCAGTTTCGTTCTCAGACTGGGGTGGGGTTGGCCCGCAGCTGGCCTCTGGGGAGATTGGGGGTGTGAGTGTCTGGGCTGGGAATGGCCCATGGCTGGGCTCTGGAGGGAGTGAGTGTGTCTGACTCCCTGGCTGGGGGAGGGGGGAGAGAGGAAGGGGCAGGGAAACTGGAACTGGGCTGTCATAGGGGTTTCTTTAACTCTGTACTCCTGGGGGAATTTTTGTGTGTCTGTACTGTTACAGATGTACTTGCTGACAGGTAGTTTGAAATAAATTATCGAAGTAAATGAAACTGGCATGGTTATATAGTGCTATTTTGAAAAAGAAAATATCCAGAATTTTAAAGTACTATGTGCCAAATTTTTAATTTGTTGGTGCAGAATTCCGCCAGGAGTACTTCATGAAGAATCTTGTTCTCATTTGAATCAAGGATTATTTATTGTCTGTGCAGCACACAACTGCTATTACAGCCTCGTCATTGACTCTTTGCCACCTTTGATGACGCACATGTTGCCACACCAGTCAGCACCAACTGACCCTGCAGTCCCATCACTGCACTCGGCACGGTATCCATCGGCACCGCAGTTTCTTTACCAAAGGGATTTTCTTGTTTCACCAACCCCTGAATCTTCTTTACTGGGTTCTGATGTCTCAGTGAGACTGTTGGCACCAAACTGACGATTATCCCCTCTCCCTTCTCACTTTTCTAGTGATGAGGATGACAAAGTGGAGGGAGTTTATTCGCCACACTACTCCTCCACATTCAACACACCCACTAATGCTGTACCAATAAGATCAAGGTCATAGAATATCAGGGTTGGAAGGGACCTCAGGAGGTCATCTAGTCCAACCCCTTGCTCAAAGCAGGACCAGTCATCACTTCTTTTTTTTCCCCCGATCCCAATTGGCCCCCTCAAGGATTGAACTCACAACCCTGGGTTTATCAGGCCAATGCTTAAACCACTGAGCTATCCCTCCCTTCTCATATGCCAGAGAGTTACCATCCTGGTATGGGCACCCTTGGATGGGACCACGCAGGCCCTTCCCCGGACAATGGCATTATTGGAACCCATGGGGGCCCTAAAGGGGACATCACACCACTTGACACAGCCCACATAGAGGTGACACCAAATCTCCTCCTCCAACCCTCACACATGTCTGTGATGGATGTACAGTAACGCCTCACTTAACGTCGTCCCAGTTAACGTTATTTGGTTATGTTGCTGATCTATTAGAGAACGTGCTCGTTTAAAGTTGCAGAATGCTCCCATATAATGTTGTTTGGCAGCTGCCTGCTTTGTCCACTGCTTGCAGGAAGAGCAGCCCGTTGGAGCTAGCTGGTGGAGGCTTGGAACCAGGGCGGGCCAGCAGTCCCCTTATCAGCTCCCTGTGAGGCAGTTCAGGTGTCCCTCCCCACACTGCTGTGTGCTGCTCCTGGGAGCCTCCTGCTTGCTGTGCAGAGGGTGGGAGGGAAGAGGGGTGCTAATTTCAGGGGGTCCCTCTTTTTCCCCACCCCAGTCCTGCCCTCCTGCTCCTGTACCCCATCTCCACAGAGTGGTGGGGGACGACGACATGACAGGGCTCAGGATGGAGGGAGCTTGCTGGCAGTAGCTACTGTCTCAGCTTGCTGATTTACTTAAATGGGCAGTGCACTTAAGAGAGGGGTCAGTGTACTTAAAGGGGCAATGCGCGTTTCTCATACACACACACACACACACACACACACACACACAGAGTGTGTGTCTTGCTCTCTCACACACACACACACGACCGTATGAGTTCATCATCACATTCAGTTTCCACAGGGAATGTTTGCAGCCACTGCCATGCGTCTATTGTGTGTCCTCCCTCCATTTGTGCGGCCTTATAGAGTGTGAGGCTACATTAACAACAATGTGTTAACTCTTGAGGGCTCAGCCGAGTGCTAGTTCATCATTTAGTAGCGAGGCATTCCCTGGGAAATATCCCACCCTGTGACTCTACCACCTCAACTAAACTTCACAGTCATCATTGCTGTGCATAGTATTAACTTGTTTGTTTAAAACTTATACTCTGTGTGTGTGAATATAAAATGTCTTTTTGTCTGGTGAAAAAAAATGTCCCTGGAACCGAACCCCCCCCCCCCCGATTTACATTAATTCTTATGCGGAAATTGGATTTGCTTAACGTAGTTTCACTTAAAGTAGCATTTTTCAGGAACATAACTGCAACATTAAGCGAGGAGTTACTGTATGGGAGGAACCTGCAGTGGTGCACACAAAGATGTGCCGTCTGATACCTCTCCAAATAACAACTCATTTTCCTCCCCTGGTGAGGCTATTATGCCGCCACCGCCAGCAACGGCAGACTATTTCATCCACTTTCAGAACCTATTTAAAAGGGTGTCTAGCGAGCTCAAGATCACTATGGAGGAGGTGTCAGAGACTCAACAGATATCTTGCAACCTACGGCCTCGTCCAAGATTGCCCTCCCGATCAATGAAGCTATCATGGACCCAGTCAAGAATATCTGGCAAACCCCAGCCACTATACCCCCAACCTGCAAGAGTAGATTGGAAATACTATGTCCCTTCCAAGGGCTCAGTGGCTTTTCACACATCCCAGCACCAAACTTGCTGGTAGTGGAAGCGGCGAACCAAAGAAACAAGCAGCAACATTTCCGGTTTACTCCTTCTGACAGGGAGAGTAAAAGAATGGACTTGGCCACAAGGTTTATGCATCCTCCACGTTGCAATTTAAGGTGGAAACTATGCCGCCCTCCTAGCCAAATATTACCATAGAAACTATAAGAAATGTCCCAGATTCTGCTCCAGAGTGGGTCTTGGAAAACATTCCATGGGGGACACATTTACGATCAGATGGAGCAGCAACCTACTTATACGCATTCCCACCGATACCACTGCTACACAAAATAGTATTAAAGATACAAATGGAGAGGGCCAGGATCATACTGATAGCCCCTATGGGCCCAGACAGCTATGGTACCCACTTCTAACATGGATGTCCACTTGTCCACCATTCTTCCTCCCCCCTCCCCCCACATGCCTCCGAACTTATTGTCCCAACGCAGGGGCCATCTACACCACCCAAACATAGGAATGCTCCACCTCAAGGCATGGCTCCTCAGTGGTTCTCCAATGAAGAACTAGACTGCTCTGAGCAGGTGCAAACTGTACTGTTACACAGCGGGGCACAATCTATACGTACCACATATATCCATAAATGGTCTAGGTTCATGGCATGGTGTTCTGCCAGGCAAACAGCTCCTACTTCTGCATCTCTTCCAATCATACTGGACTACCTTCTGGAGCTCAGACAATCTGGCCTCTCCTTCAGCTCCGTAAGGTACATGGCAGCAATCACAGCATTTCACCAGAAGATCAGTGACACCACAACCTTTGCCCACACTATCACAAAAAGATGCCTTAAAGGCATCCAGGCACTGTACCCAGACATCAGACCACTCACTCACCATGGGACTTACACTTGGTCCTCACATGTTTGACGGAAAAGCCATTTGAACTGCTAGCATCCTGCTCTCTACTACACCTATCTGTGAAAGCTGCATTCTTAGTGGCAGTTACATCCACCAGATGTGTAGGAGCTCTCATGCCTGACTCACCATACGTCTTTTTTTTTTTTAATTTTATTTTTATTTAAAAGATACAGTCATGCTCCAACGCATCCCAAATTTCTCCTGAAGGTGCATTGGTCCTTGCACCTCAATGAACCTATCCATCTACCAACCTTCTTTCCTAAACAGCATGCAAGCACTTTTGAAGCAGCAATGCACACACTTCATCTGGATAGGACTAGACTGTTCAGGGTGACCCCAAAATTTTTTTCTCAACTGCAGAGCTATCTAAGGGCAAATCGATATCCCGCCTGAGAATATTCAACTGGATATCAGACTGCATCCATTTATGCTACCAATTAAAGAAGATCCATCCTCCAACTTCAATTAAGACACACTCTACCAGATCTGTGTCAATGTCTGTTGCATTCTTATGTAATATTCCCCTCGTAGACATCTACAAGACTGCTACCTGGGCTTCGGAGCACGCCTTTAAGGGCATAGTGTTTAGCACTCGGGAACTCTTGACTGACACTGGAGTGGTCTGAGCTATGCTGTCTGACTTTTTTTTACCAGATCCAAAGTCCCTACCATCCTAAAGATACTGCTTCTAAGTCACCTGGAGTGGAGCACTCACAGGGACATCTCTCGAAGAAGAGGCTACTCACCTGTGCAGTGTCCATCCGGGTGTTCCACTACCCACCCTCCTCCTCTCCAAACGCCAAAGTAGAGAAGGAACTGAGGAGTCAGGGACACGCACGAGCAGTTAAGGCGCCAGCAGCACATGAGACCTCTGCAGGTACTGCTGTACAAATCTCCAAGCCAAGGCGCAGGGGTGTATCAGCACCTGGAATGGAGCACCCACAGGGACACTTGTCTCGAAGAATGTCAGTCACTGCACAGGTGAGTAATCTCCTGTTCTGAAATGGGATGCTAAAACTATGAGTACGTAACACCACCACCTCCTCTTCCTCCTCCTCCTCATGTTCTTTGCCATATTTTTGTAAGGTTATTTGAGTTGGTCTCAATAAATGTCATGAAGATAAGGTGATGGGTATGTTCTGTCTTAGAGTTATAGCTGCTGCTGTTCCAGTATACTAGCCAGGAACGTATAATAGAAATGTATGTCCTCAACATACATAATATACAGTAACAGGCTTGACAAATCACTGGCTGGGATGATTTAGTTGGGGATTGGTCCTGCTTTGAGCAGGGGGTTGGACTAGGTGACCTCCTGAGGTCCCTTCCAACCCTGATATTCTATAATACAGCAGCTCTCCAGAAGAGTTCTCTGTGTAGAACAGAACTTCCAGATAGAAATGGATCAAACCATTCAAGAGCAACTCCATCCCCTCCTATCAATAACCACAGACAGACATTCCTGTAAAACCTTACGTTGAACTAAAATGAAGGGCAGCTGACAGGTCTGCCAAATAATTGTGGACTCTTTATCCTAATCTGTTGCTAAGAGGGTCCAATGGAGAAGCATCACGACACAATGCTTTCAGCATACAGGTTCTCTGTCTTGTAATATGCCTCTGATGCTCTGAGATTGCGTCCTTAAATGGATACTGTCATCTGGTTTAGGCTCAAGATTTAATTTTTGTAAATGTTGTTTTTCAGTTGTTTTGTTTACCTATTAACTGTGTTCTAGAAACAAAAATGTTTTCTCACGCTATTTTGCATATGTGGGTTTTTGTTATATTTGAATTCAAACACTTTTCTGCAACCCAAATACTTTGGTGCATGAGAATGAAAAAAATTAATCAGTCTTATAGTTTCTGTTCTGATTTTACATTCCATTCATGTTTGCCCTTTTAGCAATAGCTGGGTCACATTAATATTCAACAGCAAGACTGATTGGTTTAGAACTTAGGTACTACGCTAAGTAACTATAGGAAATAAGGCAATCTTAGTATTTTCGATTTGTTGGATTGTATTTCCATTAGGCACTGTTAGTGGAAAAAAATTCTATGTACTCATTAAAATGAGTCTTAACTTTTTTACAGTTCCATGTGGATGGTTATATTGAGCTCATTGCTGCATCCCACTGAGTTCGAGATCCAAGTTCAGAAACCGATTCAGGCTGCAATGGTGTCAACTGGATGAGGTGGAGTGATTCGGGTAGGTAATAGTCTGAATGGACTAGAGGGAAGTACAACGCAAAAGTATGTCATGTTGTTGAAGGTGAAGGCATGTACGTTAGTGGATATTCCTTCCTCTGATCCTGTTTTTTTTGTTCTTCCGCCCACCACAAATTAGCAACAAAAAAGCATGTTTGTTTGGAGTCTGCATTGATAGCAGCATCTAGGGAAGGTATGGAAGAACTTGTGGGTGGCAGGTGGAGCCCCACTTCATGGAGGCTAGCCCCCGGCTCCACCCCTTCTCCCAAGGCACCCCCACCACCATCTATGGCTGGAGAACCATGGGCTGGCTGGAGCTGCCCCAGCTGCGCTGCACCTCCCCTCCTGAGACCCCAAGCTGCCCCGCGGGAAAAGCTCTTGTCTCTTCCTGAAGAACCTGAGCTTTTATGCCATGCAGGTTCTAGGGTGGCTGAGGAGGCGGTATCTGCTACTCAGCTTCCCGGGTTCTGAGATTACTGATGAACCCCGGGAAGGTGAGTGGCACATACTGCCTCCTCAGCTGCCCTGGAACCTACATGGGGCATAATAATCAAAAACTTCCCCTGTGCAAGCTGCCAAAAATCCTCAACTGGGCATCCGGCAGCAGCAGCTGTGTCAGGGGAGGCTTAGCCTCGACTGACCTATTCTACCAATCGCCTATGGAAGAACTGTTTTGAGAAGTGGTTCTTGCGAAGAAGTGGTTTGGCGAAGAGTGGTCAAGATTGTGCCACGTTTGTTACTCTTTTTATAACTGCAAAAGCTGATACATCGGGCTTCCTGTCTGCTTCCAGGCTCTGAGGGTAATAAAGGATGCATAGACTGGTTCACATCAGTCCACCGAATGAAAGGGAAGGGGAGAGAGAGAAACCAGAACTGTGTGATTATATATAAAAATGTATACTATGTATATTCTGTATACGTGCAGTATAAATGTATGTGTTTAATTGGAGCCTGTTGCATAATTCTTTGAGACTGCAGTTTATTTGGATCTTTTTGGAGTATAGGTGGTGGTCTCAGCCTTCTTAGGTAATTTCACCATAGAGAGCCAATTAAACCCATTAAGCAAACACACTCTCCCCCCACACCCTCTTCTCCTGATGCCAGAAATTAATGAACACTAGTTTTTGCTGATAGTAGGATTCACCCTAGGAACTCCTGACTCTCATATCGGAGATTTCACTTAAATTTGAGATTTAATAGTTCACTAGTAAAAACTGTTTCATTAAGCATTTTGTTGGTGAAATACCATTTTAGAAATGAAATAGCATGCTACTAAATGCAAATACCCAGCAAGACTGTTGATTGTTCAGTGGCTATAATAAAGAAAAGGTAGTACAGGAAATGTTGCTTGGACATTGTGTTGAGTCTAGGCAGTAGCATGGCAGTAAGTTTTTTAGGAGACGGAGACAAAAATAGTAGTAATGGAAAAGAGAGATGAGAATAACTTAGGGTGTAGCCAGAGTTGTCCCTAGCCATTTTGGTGCCCTACACAGTCCCACAGGCCTCTGCGGGGTGGGAGGTGGTTTCCAGGCCAACCCTGCACTCACGGGGGCATCAGGAAGTGGAGCGACCTGGCCCCAGCCCGTTCTGCTCTGCTCCCCTGGCTCCCAGCCTTGGGAGGCAGGGGGGAACCGTCCCCCAGCACTCACCGGCTGCATGGCTGAGAGCCAGAGGAGCGGAGCAGGCTGGGGCTGGGTTGCCCCACTTACTGCTGCCGGTGAGTGCAGGGCACCCGACCTCTGCTGCAGTTCTCAGGGGAGTGGGGGCGGGTGTTAGCCGACGGCCAAGGATGTTTGGTGAGGTGCCAGCTATGCCCGTTTATACCATCCGTGACTTTAACCGCTAGGACGCACTGTCCCTTCGCGGCGGGCAGCCCGGGCTAGGCTGACGGATGCCCCAAGGTCCTAACCACCCGTGACTTTAACTGCTAGAGCTCAGAGCTCCTTCGCAGCGGGCAGTCAATACTGACTGACAGGTGCCCCAATGGCAGCACTAAGAGCCTCTCCACACCCGTGACTTTAACTGCTAGAGCTCAGAGCTCCTTCGCAGCGGGCAGCCAGGATTGACTGACAGGTGCCCCAAGAGTTTGCCCCGTGGAGGCGGCACAACTCAACGCTAGGCTCTTAGTACTCTCACCTAATGGCCAGGCTTTAGAGCCAAAACGGCTGAGGTTCTTTAATTGTGTTGGCTGCTTTACAGTAAACCAGAGAAAACAAGTCAGGCTTATGCATAAATGGTTACCAAAATTTATTAAGCTAGATTCTAATCATGTGGTTACAAAATTGCTAGTGCCTACTTATTTAAATGTGGAGATGTTACACACACAAACAAGTTACAAAACTGAAGCCACAATCCCAAAGAAAGAAAACAAAGTATAGAGCTCTATTTCAAAATATGTGTACACTAAAGATAGGACTTGTGGCACCTTAGAGACTAACCAATTTATTAGAGCATAAGCTTTTGTGAGCTACAGTGAGCTGTAGCTCACGAAAGCTTATGCTCTAATAAATTGGTTAGTCTCTAAGGTGCCACAAGTCCTCCTTTTCTTTTTGCGAATACAGACTAACACGGCTGTTACTCTGAAACTAAAGATAGGAGATCAGGTGTGGGTGCTTCTTACCCTCCTTGCATCTCTCGATTCCAGCGGTGCCAAGCCAGGATCGGTCACTCAATTCCGCGGAAAGACGAATAAGGGACAAGGCGTAGGGACCCTCTTAGCTGCAGAAGCCTTGGGAGGCTGTCACTTATCTGACCAGCAGATAGATAGTGAAAAGCACTCAAAAATCATGGTGCTGTAGGTCCCCTACTTATACCTCTGTACTCCTTTATTCTCTTTCTCCTTTCTTATGCCAAATTGAGGCTGGTCTGTCGGGGTGACGCCAGCTTTCGCAAGAGTAGTTTACACTTGCAAAGGAGAGAAACAATAAGTTTCGACTACTGGACATTTCTTTTATCAGGGTAAATATTTTCCCACCTAGGATGTTGGTGTGTGTGCATCACGATATTTAGTAGGGGCTAAGAGCCATGTCTGTCACAGGGCCTCTGCCTGCTGTGAGCTTAATCCTTGTATCTGCTCCCAGAGGCACATTGTAGCAGCACACCTGTGCTTTCACAGCTTCAAAGGCTGTGCTGGAATATATGTTAAGTGCCCTGTTCCTGCTTCCTCCTGTGTTTCCAGCAATGCTGGTCTGGGGGGGGACGGGACGCCTGTCTGGCTACAGCGGGGCAGGGGCTTTGGGAAGGGGTCAAGTGGGAGCAGAGCTGGGGTGGGAAGAGGCAGGGCTGGGTCAGAGCAGAGGCGGGGGCCTTAGTGAAGAGGTGGAGCAGGGGCTGGAGCAGCACGCAGCTGCGTAGGGCATCAGGAAATTTGGTACCCTACACAGCAGCGTACTTTGCGTATGGGTAGGAACGGCCCTGGATGTAGCTTCCATGTACTGGGAGAGGAGATTAACAATTAAGTGTGTGTGTGTTTGTTTTAACGCTCTTTCTTGATGCTACGTTTGAGGTCTGGAGCAAACACTGCAATGCATATTGTAGACAAGGATTTTGAAAAGCAAAGAATCAGATTCAATTGCTGGCTTTTTGAGTCAGAAAGCTTTCTTTCATTTTTTGCTATTGTGGTACATACTTTCTTTTTTTTCATAATACTAATTTACATCTCCTCTTTGTGCTGTTTCTGATTTAATTAACTGGTAACTTTAATTGGGTTATTGGTAAGCACATACATTAGAGCACCACATAACATAATAATTAAGCTGGGAGTTTAAGAAGCAATGCAAAATGTTAACTCTGAGGTGGTCCATTTCCTGTTTGTTATGTTGGCTCAGGTTGCTTAATGTCTGTAGGGAATAGAATACTTTTCCCAGAGCCTCATACAGTGAGTATTTATTAATTTCTGCATGGAGAAAAAAGTGATCACCTTAGGCCATCAGAAAATAGAATACTGTTCTTGAAATAAAACTTTTTTATAACTTCTATATTAGTTTAATAACCTCCATTATATTAGTTTGTTCCATCTGAAGATTAATCCAGTTCTTTGTCCATTTCATCTTAAAAGCGACAGTGAGTAAGACCTGTTCCAAAGCTCACTGAGGTTTAATGGAAGGATTCCCGCAGACTTCAGTGGATCAGGACCTTACTGGCTTGTGTGGAAAACTTTAGTAGAGAATGATAATGCATCTCTGCTTGGGAGAAAAAATCATTAGCTAGCGGCTAATGGACAGGACTAGGTTAGAGCTGGTTTTTATTCCTGGCTCTGCTACAGACTTGTGTGGCCGCAGGCATGTCTCCTCAGATTTTTCTTTTGTAAAACAGGATTGTATGATGTACTACATCATAGGGGTCTTTTGAGGCCTAAGCAATGTTTATAAAGAGCTTTGAAATACTTGGATAGAAGCTGCTATAGAAGTGCCTGTTTGTGAAATAACCAATACACAGTTATAACAAAGTGCAGTCCATTGTTGAATTTATTGAGCATTCTGCAGATGCTTTAGTGTAAAATTTTAAAAATTCATTGCTTTCTGGGAAAGAAGCCATAATTTGTCTGATGTTAAACTTGGAATTTGGCACGCTGCTAAATGTCTAGATCCAGTGTGGAAAAAATATTAAAAATACGGCATTTAAAAATACAAGATAAAATCTTCAAGACTGACAAAAACAGTAAATTCTTCTTTGTGCAGAGATAGAATATGTGAAAGTCTAATTCCTTCTTAGCATTTGCTGAGGGATATTTAAGGCTGAATATTAAGCCATTGGATTTGCCATACTTTTTGACACCTCTAGATTGTTACTGGAACATACTGTACTTGGTGGATGGTTCTGACAAACTTCTGATATTTTCAGCTGTACGCAGTAGTGAAGTCAGTTCTTTCAGTATAATAATCTGAACAGTGTTCTTCAACTGGATATCTTTTAGCATCTTGCAAGGAGCTAGAGACATAAGTCATGCATGATTTGGGTGCTAACTGGAAAAATCTCTGTCTTGCCATCAAGAACACAGACAGGATTGCAAGGCCTGGGACAAGCAATGACCCCATGTCTCTATCCCATCCACTTGGCATATATGCGGCTCTTTCACCGCGTCACGGTGACCAGATATCTCAAGATTGCTGAAGGGAACTTTGGTTTCCTTCATGTTTCCTTTGTTAGCATTCATGACCTGTTGACACACTCTTGCATTTGTAGCAGTAGACATTGGCCCAGACCTCCTGCCTTACAGTTCTGCTGAACAGTTCCGGCAGGGAACCTGCACTCAAGGCTGTCTCTGGAACAACTGTCCCACCAACATGCTACCTGTTATGACACTACAGGCCTGCTGGGGTTGTCTCGGCTATAAGTATCAGGAACCCATCTTTCCAAAGGAGAAATGGCATTTTCCCTTATGAAAGGGTTTATGGAGTCCTTAGACAGTCTGATTCAGGAAGTATAACCACCCCCAGTTCAACAAAAAGGAATTGGCCATCAGAGAACCAGAGAATGTGGAAACCAGAGAGGAGGCGTGATGGTTTGTAAACAACAAAGGCAACAGGTGAAGCGGCATTCTACATGGCTGAAGGTACATAAATGCTGAGACTGCCAAAGAAGAGGACCAGGAGGAATTCCACACAGCTAGAAGTTTCCATTTGTTATAAGCATGGAACCTACAGCAGATATCTCTGAAGATCCAGCTGACTGAATGGAATAGGGAGCTGTACAGGACATAGCTGAGGATAGGTTCTCCACCTAATCACCAAAACAATCAAGCATGCCAACAAAGGGATCTGCAACCATACAAGGAAAATAGACAATGTGCTTAAATATTCTCCAAGGTGTACTGGAGTGTGACTTGGCAGTCCTGTCCTTGTAGGTGGAGGCCACAGTTATTTCCACTGAAAGCAAATTTCTGTCAAAGCACCCTTCAGACAAAGAGAGACTCCTCAACAGGGAGAAACTTGTAGATGACGCCGGTAGTACTAGTGTTTCAGCAACTTCCATGTATTTTTCCAGGGTTGTTAGCCTGAATGAATTCCTTCTAAAATCTCATATCCCTGAAGGTGTGTTTCTTTCATTTGAGGGGGTGCATCCCCAAGGAAAGTGTCCTTACGAGTGTTCATCATCACTGCCTCTCTAAACACTTTGTGCTCTCCCAGTAATCCTCTTGTTTAAGTAGACACAAAGACAGCTTTTTAAAAATTACATATATTATTTTGCCCGGTAAAGATAGTTTCAAACTGTACCTACACAGTTAATTAGTTTTCTCTGATTACAGGTATTAAAAATAACTTTTAGTAAATCTCAAGGAAATTAAAATATTCTCAAAATTAAACCTTCCTTTGAGTAAGGTGTTAACTTGAAGAAATAACAATTATCTTGCAAATATACAATGGCTCCAGAATATAAAAATCTTTATTGCTGTAATAATTTATTTGCACTTCAGCACACATCACTTGTGGCCCTGGATGGCTTTTACGGGTCAAAAGAGGAATAATGACTTAGATTCTGTTGTATTATAAAAAATCCAAAGGAACAGTACAGTTCTAGTTCAATCATATAACAAATCATTTATTTAGAATTGCCTTTTGTAGAAAATGTAAGAGCCTTGCATCATAGTAGAGTAGTTCTAAATTATATGACAAAAGATAATCCACACATTTTATCATTACTTACGTGGCAGGTAGTAAGGAGTTTTGAAACCGAGCCAAGGTTTAGTGTTTATAAACTGGCATTAGTCTTCTCAAGTGTAATGTGATGATGTCACATAGAAACAGATCATACCTCACTAGCAGATGGAACATGTCTGTTGGAAACACAATAGAATGAAAAGTATTTTTTGGAGTGATGTATACGGACAAGCAAAATCAAGTAGCTGTTGCAGCAAGATAAGAACCTAGTGTCAGTCACTACCATTATGACATGCAAACAGGAACTTATACTTCCTGAAAGTTGCGTGTTTTTAATTGCCTTGTTTTTAAAATGCCTTGACACTTGACAGTGTGTCTCAGTGATATCTTCCTTTTGGGCGGATCCTTCAGATTTTAAGAAGTTGTTCACATTTGGAGTGGAAAAGCATGGGATCTTGTCTCTGTAAGGCCAAACTCCTGGAATATTCAGCAACTTTTAAGGAATGGAACTGTAATAGAATGACATGTTCAATTATAAATTCAAGAATGAGCATACAAGACTACAGCAGTTCAGTACATATTATTAAACTCAGTTTAAATGAGTATTGCATTTTAAAAAGATCTCCATATAAAGGAGAGTTAAGATTGCAAAGCCAAATACTCAAAAACTAGGAAATTTCCAGCATTAAGATTGCTTTAATTTGGCTACCTTATGCATGTGCATTATGATAGTCTGGAAAAAAGAAGACTGAGAGGAGACATACCTTTTCAAGTATGTCAAAGGTTGTTACAAGGAGGAGGGGAAAAATTGTTTTTCTTAATCTCTGAGGATAGGACAAGAAGCAATGGGGCTTAAATTGCATCAAGGGAGGTTTAGGTTGGACATTAGGAAAAACTTTCTGGCAGGGTGGTTAAGCACTGGAATAAATTGCCTAGGGAGGTTGTTATACCAATAAAATAAAAACCAGCAGGATCTTATTAAAGAGGAAAAGGCAAAATACCACATTTATTGTGAATACAGAAAGAATCATAGTAAGCAGTTAGTTATAGCTATAACATTCCATTCAATCTCATATTTATTCTCACATACATTCATTCATACAAACACACACACACACAGGTTCTGCAAGGTTATCATAGTTACCAGCCTTAGAGTTGCTCATGCCAAGCCACTGGCCAGGTGGCCTGGACATGAGGAGGGAGCAGGGCCTTGTCAGATGCTCATCTGATGCTCCTGGAAGTTGGTTTGCAGAATCGGACCCCCAAAGTTCTCATTTTCTAGAGTCTATTTTTATAGGAATTTCTTCCTATCCCAGTCTATGGGAATTGCTTCATCATGCTGTTGCTGAATCAGTCAGCAGATAGCACATTCCTGACAGCTCCGTGCTGCTAGATGTCTTGTTCTTTGGTTCTCCCATTCTTGAGGCTGTTGGGTGGATTCCAGTCTGCCCTCTGGGGAGGTTTAAGAGCAGGTTAAACAAACACCTGTCAGGAATGGTCTAGATAATACTTAGTCCTGCCATGAGTGCAGGGGACTGGACTAGCTGACCTCTCCGGTCCTCTGATTCTATGATAACCTTGAATTCCATTATTCAGACTATTCTTTTTCTACATGACCCCGCCTCATTCAATGCTTAGGGTAGACTGTGCTCACTGGATGGGTAGCCATTAAATATTTATTTTTATTTTCCTCATTCACCATGTGACCCCTTCGCTTTCTTTGGTGCATGTCATTCAAACCCTGTATGGAATATGGAATGATCAATTTCCTTATGTGCTTTCTTATAGTACTCATCACTGTAGTGTATGAATGCTTCGTGAAGATAAATATTTGTAACACATGGAAGGTGAGGTGACCGTATTTTCTTTTTACAGGTAAGGGACTGAGGCAAAGAGAGTACTTTTCATAATTTGAGCCTTATCCAGCAACTTCAGGTCCCCAACTTGAAATGCCTGGGGTGTGATATTTCAGAGTACTTAATGTTTTTGTAGCATTTTGTATGTTCACAGCACAGCTCCAGTCAACTTCAGTTGGAGATGTGTGTGGTCAGCATTCTTGCAAATAAGTCCTCAGATGTTTCAAGTCAGCACCCATTTGGCCACCTGTGAAAATTTTAGCTTAAGTGACTTGTCCAGCCTCAGATAGGAACTGCAGCAGAAAGAGAATCTAGTTATTAAGGATGGCTTTCCATTGCATTAATTATGAGACCATCCTCTTTTACTGCAGTCCTTTGCCTCTTTCATTTAACACTTTCCAATTTCGCAACAAATGTGGCTGGGGTCCTGCAGCCAAGTCTCCATTAATTCATAGATTTAAAGGCCAGAAGGGGCCATTGTGATCATCTAGTTTGACCTCCTGCACATTGCAGGCCACAGAACCTCCTCCATTCAGTCCTGTAATAGGCCCATAACCACTGGCTGAGTTACTGAAGTCCTAAAATCTTGATTTAAAGACTTCAGGTTATAGACAATCCACCATTTACTCTAGTTCAGTCGTCTCCAACCTTTTTTGCACAAGATCACTTTTTGAATGTAAGGGCAACCCAGGATCTACCCCGCCCCTTTCCCAAGGCCCCGCCCCGCTCACTCCATCCCCCATCCTCACTCACTTTCTTCAGGCTGGGGTAGGGGTTTGGGGTTCAGGGCTGGGTCCGAGGGGTTTGCAGTGTGGGTGAGGGATGCAAGCTGTAGGAGGGAGTTGGGGTGCAGGAGAGGGCTCCGGGCTGGGGCAAAGTGTTGGGGTGCAGGAGGGGGTCAGGGCTGGGGCAGGGAGTTGGTGTGCAGGATGAGGTGCTGGCTCTGGGAAGGGGCTCCAGGCTGGGGCTTGAGGTGCAGGAGCGGGTATGGGATGCTGGCTCCAGGAGGGAGTTCAGGGATGAGGATTGGGGTGCAGCCTCTCACCGGGCAGTGCTTATCTCCGGTGGCTCCCGGTTGGTGGCAGGCACAGCGAGGCTAAGGCAGGCTCCTTGCCTACCCCGGTCCCACACTGCTCCTGGAAGGGGCCAACATACCCTTGCAGCAGGGCAGGGGACACATGGCTCTGTTCACTGTGCCTGTCTGCAAGCACTGCACCCTCAGCTCCCCTGGCCAATGGGAGCTGCAAGCGTGGTGCATGCAGACAGGAGCTGCGTGCGGATTGAGACCCATTCCCCCCCCTTCCCCCGGGGACCACAGGTAGTCTGCCCTAGTATTAGCCACACTGCACCACCAGAGATCGCGATTGATTGGGAGATACTCGAGGGTCGATCGCGATCAACCAGTTGGAGACCACTGCTCTAGTTCAATCAGCAAGAGGAAGGTGAAAACTCCCCAGGGTCTCTACCTATGTGACCTGGGGGAAATTCCTTCCTGAGCCCAAATACAGTAATTATTTAGACTCTGAGCATGAAGGTGAGACCCATCAGCCAGACAGCTGGGAAATAATTCTTTGTAGTAATTTAGACGACCTCATCTAGTCTTATACCAGCCGTTGGAGATATTTGCTAATAGCAGTCACAAATGGGCCATATGCCATTGTAGGCAACCTCACTATACTATCACCTCCATAAACTTATGAAGCTCAGTCTTGAAACAAGTTAAGTTTTTTGTTTTTTGTTTTTTTTTTTTGTTTTGCCCCCGTTACATCACTTGAAAGGGGTTCCAGAACTTCATTCCTCTGCTGGTTAGAAATGTTTTGTCTAATTTCAAGCCATGATGTGCCATAACCTTTGTTTTGTTAGATTAAACAAGCTAAGCTCCTTAATTCTAAAACCTCTCCAGCGCATCATCAAAGATTTACAACCTATCCTGAAAAATGATCCGTCACTCTCTCAGATCTTGGGAGACAGATCAGTCCTCGCTTACAGACAGCCCCCCAACCTGAAGCAAATACCAGCAACCACACACCACACAACAGAAACACTAACCCAGGAACCTATCCTTGCAACAAAGCCCGATGCCAACTCTGTCCACATGTTTAGTCAAGTGACACCATCATAGGACCTAATCACATTAGCCACACCATCAGGGGCTTGTTCACCTGCACATCTACCAGTGTGATATATGCCATCATGTGCCAGCAATGCCTCTCTGCCATGTACATTGGCCAAACCGGACAGTCTCTACGCAAAAGAATAAATGGACACACATCTGACGTCAGGAATCATAACATTCAGAAACCGGTAGGAGAACACGTCAACCTCTCTGGCCACTCAGGAAGAGATTTAAGGGTGGCAATTTTGCAACAGAAAAGCTTCAAAAACAGACTCCAACAAGAAACTGCTGAGCTTGAATTAATGTGCAAACTAGATACCATTAACTTGGGTTTGAATAGAGACTGGGAGTGGCTGGGTCATTACATCTATTGAATCTATTTCCTTAAGTATCCTCACACCTTCTTGTCAACTGTTCCAATGGGCCATTTTGATTATCACTACAGAAGTTTTTTTCTCCTGCTGATAATACCTCATCTTAACTAATTAGCCTCTCACAGTTTGTACGGCAACTTCCAACTTATCTCTCAAAAAGAAAAGGAGTACTTGTGGCACCTTAGAGACTAACCAATTTATTTGAGCATTAGCTTTCGTGAGCTACAGCTCACTTCATCAGATGCGTACTGTGGGGTATGCATCCGGTGAAGTGAGCTGTAGCTCACGAAAGCTTATGCTCAAATCGGTTAGTCTCTAAGGTGCCACAAGTACTCCTTTTCTTTTTGCGAATACAGACTAACACGGCTGTTACTCTGAAACCAACTTATCTGTGTGTGTGTGTGTGTGTGTGTACATCTTATTATATGTTCCATTCTATGCATCCGATGAAGTGGGCTGCAGCCCATGAATAAATTTAATAACATTTGTTATATTTATAATAGTATAGTAACATTGCTCTAATAAATTTGTTAGCCTCTAAGGTGCCACAAGTACTCCTGTTCTTTTTGTGGATACAGACTAACACGGCTGCTACTCTGAAACCTCTCTTTACGTGGTTCTCCATCCTCTAATCAATCTAGCAGTCCTTCTCTGCACTTGTTCCAGTTTGAATTAATCTTTCTTAAACATAGGAGACCAGAATTGCAAACGGTATTCCAGATGACTCACCAGTGCCTTGTATAGTGATAAAACTTTCCTTTATCTGCTGGGAATACCTTGCTTGAGGTGATACTATACAACCTTGATTAATTCAATGGGCGCTTACCCATTTTGTGCACTGAATGATTCAGGAATCCCTTAAGGAGAAACATAATATCATATTGCATCACACAAGAGGATTGATTTACATTTGCAAATTTTTGCATGTTGAACTTCGCAACCTTAATGTTTTTAATTTAGTTTTTTACATACGAAAATGCCTAGATTTTTAAAAAAGCTAACTGGCACGCACATTTCCACCGTGTGCAAGTTATTAACACCCACATGAGTCATTGGCAGGTCTGGAAACTAGATCTACAACACAGATGTCCACTATTTGAATGAATGGAATGTAGCAGGCTATTATCCTTTATGTGGGCCAGACACTAGAAGAGGATCAGACATACTTTGCTTAGGGCTTTCATGGGTATTTGCTGGCAGCAGGATGAGTCTTGGGTTTCAGTTCCATGTTCTGGAGGGGAGTGTGCTCTGTTGTTTCAGACCCTTCTCGATCTTTCTTCCCCAGTCTGCCCCCTTCTTCCCTTACCAACTACCAGGTCCTCTGCCCCCACACTACCAGAGTCCCTCTCTGCTTATCACATTCCCCCTACTCTGGTCCCTTCTTATTCTCTCTCCACTTCTCTGCAGCAGCTTTTTCCTTCTCCTTCTGCTTCTCTGTACTTTGTGGGTGGCAACATGACAGACTTTCCTTCCTGCTCTTTCAAATGTTTGTGTACAGTACCCTGCAGCTCAGACAACAGGGGTGTGAATAGCAGTGTGCATCAAAGTGCTGTGCTATAACTCCCCCATGTGCATGCTGCAGGTGTGAACTGAAAGGTTCCTAGTTTGCGTTAATGTAGTTCTCTTCAAACAGGACTGATATCCAACTTTTGTGTACGTCCAGTAGCAAGTTGGCTTTCAAGACCCTTTTGTAAAGATTCAACAGTAAAATGTCTTGCATTTTAGAAAAAAAAATATTGTATTTGGTATCTTTAAATGTTCAGACAAGTATATAAAGACTAGAGCTTTTAGGGTATGCACTTTTTAAAAAATGAAGTTGAAGAATTATTATAATGGTAACATTTTGTAAGTAGGTTTCAGAGTAGCAGCTGTGTAAGTCTGTATCCGCAAAAAGAAAATGAGTACTTGTGGCACCTTAGAGACCAACAAATTTATTTGAGCATAAGCTTTTGTGAGCTACAGCTCACTTCAAGCTTATGCTCAATACATTTGTTAGTCTCTAAGGTGCCACAAGTACTCCTTTTCATTTTGTAAGTAGGTACTACTTTCCCAGCCTACTTCAAACAATTCTCACTCCTCAGTCTGGTTTAATGAGTACAGAGTTAGTCTCAAACAAATTCATTGTTTTGCATCCTGGGTCTAGTTTAATGAAGTCTCTCTCAAAACAGTTTTCAAACAATTATACAGGAAACTGTCCTGGCCAAAGCCTTCTGCTCAGGGCTCCTCCTCCCTACACGAATAGGTTCCACACACACTCAGTCTTCGCTCAGCCCTCTTGCTCTCCAAGTCCTCCCTTCCCCCTCCCTCATAGGAGATAGCTAAGGATCCACTTCCTGCAGTGAGTCACCACCTACTTATCACTCTTCTAGCCAACTCATTCCTTGCTAACAGGGTGGGTGTGTTATGGAACACTGCTAGCTTGTTACACATTACAAAATCCTTAGCAGATTTAGTGTCCTATTTTCATAGGAACTCTACAAACACAAGTAAGACACATCCCTGTCCTGAGAACTTTGCTGTCTAAGGGCTTGTCTAAGCATACAGTGCTGCAGCGGTGCAGCTGCAGCTCTTTGCCAGTGGGAGAGAGCTCTCCCATTGGCATAATTTAACCACTCCCAAGGAGCAGCGGTAGCTATGCCAACAGCAAGCTTCTCCCACTGACATAGTGCTGTCGACACCAGCGCTTTTGTCGGTGTAATTTGTCACCCAGGGGTATGAACCCTCTTCCCACCCCCACACCTGAGCAACATAAGTTACACCAACAGACACGCCAATGTGGACAACTGTTATGTCAGTGGGAGCAGCTCTCCCATTGGCACAGTGGCTACATGAGAGATCTTACAATAGTGCAGCTGCATTGGTACAGCTGTGCTGCTGTACGATCTCTAGTGTAGACATGGCCTAATTTAAGATAAGAAGCAAGAAATGGGTGTAACAGAATATTTGAGGGGGTGGGGGGGAGGAGGGTCCTGGGGATAAAATAACATTTCACAAGTTAGTTAATCCGTAAGTTGATTCAGGGGTGGGTAGTATGTGTGAGAGAGAAAATGTGGCCCACATTCAGTTTATTTTTATAATTTACTTATTTACAGTTTTTAAACCTCTACTTTCAATTTAAAAAAATATTTTCCTTGATTGCTTCCATTTTCTCCTAGCCTTTTCCTTCCCAAGTTCCATTTGCCCTCCTCTCCCTCAACTAGTGTGAATAAGAATCGATTTATTGTGGGGGAGGAAGGGTTTAAAGTTTTTTTTTAATTTAAATCAGATTTTTAAATTTAATTTAACCAAATTCAAAGAATCCAGTTATTTAAATTATAAGTTTTGTTTTTTTAAAATCTGTTTAAGATGAAATCTGAATTTAATACACAATATATTAAGGCCTAAATTTATAATCATAAAACATTTAAATAAAAATAAATATGCTCTTTTGTATGCTTAATTAAATTCCAGTTACTATTCTAATACACCTTAACACAAATCATGAGCAAATAGTTAATTATCTAGTAAATAAACCCTATATCATTCACCATTTTCTAACATACTAAAAATGAACAATAAATAAGAATCTGAAAATATTAAGGTGAATAATTGCTTAAATGTAAATAGTTATAATATACCCTCCTTGGCAGCAGAAATAAGTCTAAAATCTAGTGAAAAGGTTCTATTTAGTTGCAAATCAACTTGTTTTAATGGTTACATCAACTCATGAGAATTCACCTTGCTTTAGAAAAATAACGGAAGTACAATGGAGAAGTTGACTAAAATCGACTATTTAAATTGAGGCTTTCCACTTGGTGATTTAAATCAATCTACCATACCCCTACATCCTCAGAAGTACACCTACAGTTAACCATTTATGATAGCAACTTGGGCTTCTGAAGTTGGATAGATATATTGCAAGTTTCTACATTGGTGCTGCTCCTCTGTCTGTGCTGCCTGGGGAGAACTTTTTAATTGTTAGTCTATGAACAGTTGTAAAGCGGAAAGAAACAATTTTTCTGAATTGTCAGCTCTGTAAACTTAAACTTGGAGTCTGAATCAGGTGGGATTTTTTTCTGTCACATGTATCATCACCAGTTATGACGAGTCTGCAAGCCAAATTAGGCCCAGTTGATTCTAGCCCAACTTCTCTTTTCCCATCAATGAGTTTGCACAAATGTCACTTTGGTTACTTAGTAAACAATCATGTCGACTCACAGGGCGTAGAATGCAGCTTCCTTTTAGTTCTGTTTGGTTCTCTTTTTTGTTTGTTTTTTAAATCAAAACTTTATTTTTATTGTTTTTAGTAATATAATCAGATATGGCTTTGAATACATATGGGAAGTAGTTTAGAGTTATAGGGGGTCATTTTTCAAAATAGACCTACACTTCAGATGGTCAACAGGGCATCCACAAGGAATTGTCAGACAACTGAAATCCAGGACTGCATGGTTAGGGAATGGGGACAAGTCAGGTGTAGAAAAGTAGATTTGCTAGTCTGTTCAGATATCTGCCCCCTCTGCCTCACCAGAACCCCATGCCCTACATTAAAAGAATGTTTAGGTTGCAAAAAAACAGTTTTATGAACTTTCAAATGTCATGACCCATGGGTTTCAAACCCAGGTCTACAAGTTTCATGGGAGTAGCTACGCAACAATCTTGCCTGTGGCAGCCTGAGTCTGCGACTCATGAAGTCGTGCCCCAATGTGAGGCGCTGGAACAGGAAGTTGTCCTGAATAACTTGGCTCAACTCTGGTCTGGACTGCCTGCTTCTCTGGCTTGATCTGGCACCTGACTTGTGGTTCTAGATCTTTGGTTTGTCTCCTGCCACTGACCCTCTGGTATCCTGACCCAGCCTGACTCTGGTTCCTTACTAATAGTTCTGATCTCCAGTTTGTCTCGCTTCTGACCTCCCAGTCTCCTGACTCAGCCAACTCTGGACTCTTGTCTTGTGATTGCAGATTCTGGCTCCAGGTACTAAGTCTGCCTGACCACAACCTGGCTGTGCAAAATGTTTGATTTTATTTATTTATTTATTTATTTATTTGCAACTGAAATAATGTTCTCTTAATGTAACCTTTTAAATCTAACTTCTAAGGTTTTTTATTTTAAACAAAAAGTCTAAAAATTTTGTATTAGGTATAGCAATCAACCCCATCCGTGAATGAATCATCATTAGCATTTGAATCCTGAGCCTTCGGCACTGCAGCACAGACTGCTACTGCTTGAGCTACCGGACTAACACCGCCACTAGCTGACAGCAGAAGGCTGCATTCAGGGGAAGGGAGGATGGATAGGCGCTGAGTTTTTCTTTTCCCCGAGGGTGCTCCACTGCTGCTTCGCCCCAAGACCCTGCCCTTGTTCGGCCTCTTACCACCCCTGCTCTGCCCCCTGCCTGAGGCCTCCGCCCACTCGCTGCTCTCCGCCCTCCCGCAAACCCCTTCTCCAGTCTCCAATCAGCTGGTTGGCAGTGCCTTCAATCAGTTATGGCTGGTGAGTGCTGAGCACCCTCTATTTTTTTTCCATGGGTGCTCCAGCCCTGGAGCACCCATTGAATCGGCACCTATGGAAGGATGTATTGGGGTAAGCCTGGCTTTTGATTCCCTGCTCCTAGAACTGGGCTGGGTCTTCTGCTGTATGTGTTGAACCCAGAGTGGGGATGTGCTGCTGCCATGTGCTAGGTCCCAAAGGTGTTTTTTTTTGAGGCGCCTGGCCCATCTTACTGCCCATCTGGAAGTTAGGGGAGCTCCTTCCTCACATGGAGTTCCCAGATGTGTGTGTAAATGGGTCATTGGGAACCACATGCTAGATTCCTGGGTTTGGAGAGCCAGGTTCTCTTCTCTCCTTTGCTACAGATATTGCAGCAGTTTTCTGAGACTTTCTGTGCAGTACAGGGTAGATTAATTTAAATCACTGGTTTTAATCATGATTTAAATCAGAAAGCAGGAAACATTGATTTAAATAATCAGTTTTAATCTTGTTTTATTCTTTTTATGTTCCTAAAGAGAGGTTGATTCTCAGTGGTTGATGTAATTTGGTACTACTTTCTGCTACTCAGGAGGCTATATTATATTAATACAAATTTATTTAAGCAATTATAAAGCTTAATATACATTTTTCAGATTCTTATTTTTAAATTTTTTATTACAAAATGTCACATTTCTTATTTATTAAGTGATAATATTTTTTACTCATGATTTGTGTCAAGCCACATGGATAAAAACTGGAATTCAATTAAAAATGAACAAAACTATTTTAAAATTGGTTTTATTAAATAAAACTACATTAAATGTGCTGGTTGCATAAGAAGAAAATGCACTTAAAACTGACTTATTAAACAAAGGGAATACTATTTCTCGTTAGTGAATTGAACTGATTTTCTGGTCAACATGTCCTTCAAGATTATAGAACTAGTAGTACTCTTTTTCTTGCATCTCATTTTTATTCCTAGATTTGAAGAGGAAGAACAAGCTTTTCTGCTTTTTTCCCCAAATGTTTTCTCAACTTTGAATGAATTAGTCATTGAGCTGAACTAGTTGAATAAAGTGAAATGAAGAAATATTTTCTCTACACATGCGGAAGAGGCGACTGCTGTCAAAAGCTGGTGTACCACTGTGGTGAACTCTGGTTCCAGGTGCTTAGCTAGTGACATTTCAGCAGTTCAGTGGATTGACTTTCTTTAAAACTTTGGTGGCAAACGTACTCCTTAAATATATTTTTATTTAATTTAAATGATTTTAAATAGATTTTAGTAAATTTAGGCTTTAACATAGGTTGTCATAATTTCAAATTTAATTTTAAATAGGTTTATTTTTAAAAAGAAACATGTATTTAAATCTTTTTAATCCACTCTGATGCATTGAGTGGTAGTGGCACTGCTGCTATTGCTTTGGTAATGGTTTGAGCCATGGCGGCGTGAGCCCAGCAGTGGAATGAATGTTGAAAGATTTAGGTTTGCGGCCCGGATTTTCCTGGAGAACACAATTGAGAGAAGACAATGGTAATAATTAATACTCTTTCTCGCCAAATCTGAATGGAATTTCATGGAACAAAGAAAAGGCTCTTTTGTAAGCTGAGAGGATTCCAAATATCGAAGGTCTGTTGCAGAAAAAGGAAATGTGAGATAAGCTTAAATAAAAAAATTATTCATAATGGAAAGTATTTAGTAATTGTCTGCTTCATAGCTGTATATCAAAGAATCATAGGAATGGAAGGGACCTCGAGAGATCATCTAGTACAGTCCTCTGCACTCATGTAGCAGGTTTAAAACAAACAAGAGGAAGTATTTTTTCACACAGCGCACAGTCAACCTGTGGAACTTCTTGCCAGAGGATGTTGTGAAGGCCAAGACTATAACAAGGTTCAAAAAAGAACTAGGTAAACTCATGGAGGATAGGTCCATCAGTAGTTATTAGCCAGGATGGTCAGGGATGATGTCCCTAGCCTCTGTTTGCCAGAACCTGGGGAATGGGTGACAGGGGATGGATCACTTTATGATTACCTGTTCTGTTCATTCCCTCTGGAGCACCCAGCATTGGCCACTGTCGGAAGACCGGATACTGGGCTAGATGGACCTTTGGTCTGACCCAGTATGGCCGTTCTAATGTTCTTATGTAAGTATTAATATCTACATCTGAGTAAAATCAGGTAGCTGTAATAGTATATATATATAAATAATATTAACTACCATGCCTTTTACTTTCCATTCTTTCACTCTCAGCTTGGTCTCTAGTTGGCTGATCTAAGAGGCAATGGCACCTTAGTGCTTATGTGCACTTTTATACAGTATCATTTTGTCCCAGAAGGATTAATCAAATATGGAATCACTTCGCTATATTACAAGCACTCCACACAGATGGTTTCTGTGTGTGGACTGATACGGAGAGAGGCGCCTCCCTAAAGCTCAGACTTCTGTGTCTGCCTGTGTAAAGGGACAGGCTTAGCACATTCTCTGTTCATCGGCATCTCCTACTGGCTAATTTAGGTGGGGAGCTGCCTAGCATGCTGGATTTTTGTGGATGGTATTCTAAGACTTCTGTCTATCTCAGTTCATTGTAAGGGGAGCCTGGATGCCTCACTCAGGCTCTGTGGAGGGCAGTGTTGTTCCTGAGACTCTTGTAGGCACCTAAAAGTTAGTTGCCATGACAGTGAGTGTTGCAACACCTAAGCCCCTTTGTGGATCTTGACCTTAATGCATGGTTCCCTGTGGTCTTCCTTCCTACTCAGTGTTCTGTAGAATTACGTTTATGTTCAGCAGCGCTTCAATGCATTTTACAGCTTTACTAAATGCAATGGACATGTTGATTCAGAGAACTGTTTTGATAGCTTTGTCCATTATTGCAGATGACATACTAATCTCTAAATCTAGACCTTGTTTAGGGCGTGTCTCTTCATACGAAATGAGAAAAAATGGTGGGGCGTGTGTGTGTGTATTATATCTAAAGTTATATATCTAAAGTTATATATCTAAAGTTAAGATTTTGTCACTGTTTGTTTTTAGTAAAACTTGTGGGCAGGTCAAGCGCAATAAACAAAGTCACGGGAAGCCTGTGACCTGTCCCTGACTTTTAAAAATAACCATTAGAAAATGGGGGCGGGGTGTCCAGCACCTACCATCTGGGGTGACTTGGAGTTCTGGGGGCCTGGGGCTGAAGCAAAAAAATGTCATGGAGGTCTCTGGAGTTATGGATTCTGTGACTTCCAAGACATAATAGCTTTAATTATACTGTATATGATTTTGAAGAAAAGTTTGCCAGTATGTCATAAATATGTTCATGCAGATATGGTGGTGGTTTGGCAAACTCAAAGGAAAAAGCTGTGTTTTGGTAATTCTTGTATATATTGGTGGTGAATTTTTCATACAATGATGTATATACAGAAGCATTTTTAGTTTTATTAAACAGCTTGATCTATAGGTCTGTAAGGGTGTAATGATATCCAGTTAATTGCTAGAAGAACAGCTTTAATTACCTAACATGCAGTTATAAAAACTGTAAAATAGTATTAGTGGTTGGTAGATAATTTGGAAAAACTAAAATATAGTCAAACACTACATACAATAGCCAAATGAAAATATAAATTCACAGCTTAATCTTTTTTTAATACTATGGATATACACTAAGAAAACTATTCCTTCCTCGATCATAGCAGAACTACAAAACAAATTAATACTACCAAAATTAGATTTTTCTAAACAGTTGTCATTCCCTCACCTCCTGTGAATAATCATACATACACTTATAGTTTTGGTATCAAAGATTAGATTATTTTTGGTGGAAGAGATCTGAAGTACCATATATCTTTAGGATCCAATGGAAATCCTAAAAGTACAGATTTTGTGGGCAGATTTTGAAGGGATGCTGTCATTTTATTTGGGTAGACTGACCTACATATTGTACATCTTACTTTGTAACATTTAGTGGCATTCCTTAGAATCATAACTATCCATTTTGTTAGTATGGCATACTAAATCAGTTATTCCCCCTGTGTTAATATTTAACAGGGTTATTCCTAAAGTTGGGCAGTGTATGTTCCTGCTGATGTCCTTGATAACGCTATAGTACTCAAAGAGGTAGTCAAGATCCCCATATTGAATTCTGCTCCCTTTTACACAGAGAAAAATCAATGATTTAACTAGATGAAAAGCTCAAAATGGTGAGAAACTAAAATTAACTTCTTCAAGACTGCATTGAGTTGTTTTGCATATCAGTAACAAAATATTTGGAGGCAGCATTGTTAGCAATAAGACAAGACTTTAGGAAACTCTTGCATTATGGCTTACTCTCACTATTGCTGTGTGATCATGAGCATGTCACTGAACCTCTTCGCACAGTAGTTTCACTGTGTACTAAAGACATTACATATCTCTTTTAAAAATGCTTAGAGATCCTAAGATGCTATATAAGTCAAAAGTATTAAAGAAAGCTGTATTTAGATCACAATCTGTTAAACCATTTTTTAGGAGTTGTGTAACATAGGCGTTAATAAACAAATATAATTACATCTAGTATTATTGTAGAAGTCATTTTGCAGCCAGGTACTAGCTATTAGCTTAAATTTTAAAGAAAATGCTTCATGTGTCTGGAAAGACATTGTTTTAAGCCATCAAAGTAACTCTAATTTTTTACTAGAAACTAATCCATAATTATGGAAACAAGTTAGCTGCTTTTGGTAAGATTACGTTTCTGTAGTGCATTTTTTTAATTGAAGTTTAGTGTTTTTTTTTTTTTTTTTCATTTTTAGCAGGAGTAATTTTTGGGAATCCTTTCTGTGCATGGAATATAATTCTCTCTCTAGTTCTGAGAACTACTTGTGACTGACATGTTTTATTATGGACATCCTCCATAAAATGTACATCTTGATAGATCTTTGCTTTTAGCAATGTGCAATGTCAAAGGCACTAATAGAATGAAGATAAAATTGTTATAGTGGGGAGGGGAAGGGAAGAGGACAAAGCTAGTCTGGGGTTTACATGTCAGATGTCAGTGTAAAACGTTGACTACCACATTATTCTTAGAGAGAATAGGGTTGCCATCTTTCTAATTACTGATAATCTGACCCCCTCGAGGCCTCATCTCCTGTCCTACCTCTTCCTGGGAGGCGCTGCCCATTGCCCTGCCTCTTCTCCCCAAAACCCCTCCACCATTTTGCTCACGCCTCTCTCCCTCTGTCCCTCTCCCTATTACTCATTGGATTGTCTCAAGGAGCCAGCCTGCAGGCAAGAGATGGCCCCAGCTGAGCAGGGGCTGGGGCGAGTCAATGACCCAGCACCTCCCCCTGCCTGACAGTAACCGAACTTTTGATTCAGGTGCCATTTAGAGTTGCCAGGTTCCCTTTTCAGTTGAACTTCCCGGTTGAAAATCGGGCACCTGGCAACCCCAAATGGCACCTGGACACAGAAGCCAAAAACGGGTGGCAACTCTAAATACAAAGTGGGTTAGGTAATATATTTTATTGGACCAGTTTCTGTTGGTGAGAGAGATAAGCTTTTGCGCTACACAGAGCTCTTCTTCAGGTCATTGTGTAGCACGAAAGCTTGTTTCTTTCACCAACAGAAATTGGTTCAGTAAAGATATTCTTTCACCCATCATGACTCTCTAATATCCTGGGACCAAAATGGCTACAACAACACTGCATAGATTATTCCTAGCAAATTAAAAAAAACTAAGGAGCCTTCTACCTGTCTGAGGACTTGTGTACGTTAGGGAGTTTTGCACTAGACAAGCTATAATGTACCTAACCTAGTACAAACTCTGTTTAGACACACTGCTCCAGTTTGCACCAGTGGAAATTATTCTGATTTTAACAGAGTATGCAGATCCTGCTGCAAACCTTCCTTTACACTTGTGCAGCACATATACATTAGTTTACCTACACTACTGAAAAAGTCCCTAGTCAAGACAAATTTGTAAAAGAGAAATTTAGATTTGTCTTAACTTGAGTCATTTTGGAGGCTCCTCCTATTTCCAACTTCCCATAAGAGAATAAACTATTACAAGCCCCTATTCATTATGGAGCCATGTCATAAATATAGAGGAAAGAGTAGCATAAAATCCCTTCTTGGCAGCTGTACTGAATTGCCTTACCTGTAAGGGGTTAAACAGTTCAAATAACCTAGTTGGCACCTGACCAGAAGGACCAATGAAGAAAGAAGATACTTTCAAATCTGTGGGGGGGAGCATTTGTTTGTTGCTTCTTTTTTTTTTTTTTTTTTTTTTGTTGTTCCCTCTCCAGACGGAGGGAGAAGCCAAGCAGGTATAGTATCTCTTGAAAATATACCTGGAATAATCCATCTAAAATCACTGAAAATGTAAGTAGGACAAGGAAATGCGTTAGGTTATCTTTTTGTTTTGGCTTGTGAATTTTTCTATGCTACAGAGGTAGTTTTATTACTGTGTTTGTAACTGTGGAGCTGAGCCCAGAGGGGAATCCTCTGTGTTTTTAAATCTTTTTATTAGCCTGTAAAGTTACCTTCCATCCTGATTTTGCAGGTTTGATTCTTCAATTTTTTTCTTTATGAATAAAGTTCTTCTTTTAAGAACCTGATTGATTCCAGTGTCCTGAAGACAAAAGGTCTGGTCTGTGCTCACATCGCTAAGGCAATTGGTTGGTGGTATTATTCTCAAGTCTCCCCAGGAGAGGGTGTTTGGGGGATCTTTTGTGGGGATAGGGACCCTTCCCTGAATTTTTGTGTAACACCCTTGGTGGTGGCAGCAATACCGTCCAAGGACAAGGAAAATAATTTTTGCCTTGGGGAAGTTTTAACCTAAGATGGTAGAATATAAGGATAGGGGGTCTCTCATGCAGGTTCCCACATCAGTACCCCAGAGTTAAAAGTGGGGGGGAACCCTGACAAAGCCATGTTCTACACATGATTGGTTTATTTGATTTTTAAGATTTCATTACGTGAAAGATATTTTAGAAGAAAGAAATCTGTTTTCAGCATACTTTAGTGTGAGAACTCACTTCTGTTCTAGTCTTCCCTTTCAGCCTTCTAATTTATCATAAAATTGACTCTTGGGTAAAATTTCTCTATTGCTATACGCCTCATGGTGAAATTTAGGAAAGTTTGAAAATCTGTTCAGCTGTTCTTGAATTATTAATGTTTAAAAGATTTTTTTCATGCCTTAAAATTGTTCAGAGGCTTTTTTTGGCATTTGCCTAAAACAAATAATGTTGTTGAAGTTCAAACTTGCCATGCATGCAGTTCTTTGAGGACTTGGCCAAGGGGATTTTTCATAGATTCATAGATACTAAGGTCAGAAGGGACCATTATGATCAGATAGTCCGACCTCCTGCACAACGCAGGCCACAGAATCTCACCCACCCACTCCTGCGAAAAACCACTCACCTATGTCTGAGCTATTGAAGTCCTCAAATCATGGTTTAAAGACTTCAAGGAGCAGAGAATCCTCCAGCAAGTGACTCGAGCCCCATGCTACAGAAGAAGGAGAAAAACCTCCAGGGCCTCTTCCAATCTGCCCTGGAGGAAAATTTCTTCCCGACACCAAATATGGTGATCAGCTGAACCCTGAGCATATGGGCAAGTTTCACCAGCCAGATACCCAGGAAAACTACAGTAATACAACATTGTGGTTTAGCTTGTACATGCCTCAAATCAGGAAATTCAAAGTTTTAACATTATTATAGAAATTGTGGTTTATCCTTATTGTGCATATACATATATTAGAGATTATTCTCCTCTGACCCCCCTGCATGTATGTATGTTTACACACATGTGCTTTAAAGACTCCATCCTGCTCCCAATGTAATCAGTGGCATTTCTTTAATTAGACTAGGAGCAAAAATGAGAAGACATAGGGTTCGTCTACATTACAAAATTATGTCAACCTAAGTGACGACTGGGAACATAATTTCAGTGTTCCATAATGCAGTGTTCTCCATCCCATAATGCTTCATGCATCTTTTCAAAAGCCCCGCAGACTCGTGTGTCCCTCCTCATTGTCTGCCATCTGTGGCAGAAACATGAATCCTGCACAGCTCTGCACTATTCTGATGAGCTTTGCGAGCATGGGGTGCCTAATCTTGCAGTATTTGCAGAGCTACCAGAGGAGCTCTGGGGAACAGAACAATTCCTTCGAGGCTAGATTGCTGTGGGACATAGAAACAATTCAAAGTTGTTGGTGGCATTCCTGGAATAGGTGCAGATGATGGAGCCGCTGGTTCTGGGCCTGAGAAGCAAGAACTGACTTGTGGGATTGCATTATCATGCAGATTTGGGATGACTACCGGTGGCTGCCGAACTTTTGGATGCACAAGGCCACATTCCTGGATCTGTGTGCAGAGATCGCCCCAGCCCTCTCGTGCAGTGACTCCAAAATGACACTGCACTGACAGTGGAGAAGCGAGTGGTGATCAGTCTGTGGAAACTTGCAATGCCTGATTGCTACCGATCAGTCAGGAGTCAATTTGAAGTTTGGAAATCCACTGGTGGACGCTATTGTGATGCAAGTGTGCAAGGCCACTTATTGCATCTGCTACGAAGGACTGTGACTCTGGGCAATCTGAAAGACAAAGTGGATGGTTTTGCAGTAATGGGGCAATAGATTGCACACATTTACCTATTTTGGCACCAGACCACATTGCCAAAGAGTCAAAGAAAGGGTTACTTTTCTATGATAATAAAAGTGCTGGTGGATCACTGGGAACACTGACATCAGTGTGGGCTGGTCAGGGAAGGTGCATGATGTGTATGTGTGTACATCTTTAAGAACACAGGACTCTTCAGAAAGTTGCAAGTAAAGACTTTCTTTCCAGACCGGTGGATTACCATTGGGGATGTTGAAATGCCATTAGTGATCCTGGGAGACCCAGCCTACACCTTACTTCTCTGGCTCATGAAACTGCACACCAGTCACCTCGACAGCTGGAAGGAGTGCTTCAACTATAAGCTGAGGAGATGCAGAATGTGCTTTTGGTTGTTTGAAGGGATGCTGGCATTGTTTACTCATGAGATTGGACCTCAGTGAAAAAAAATCCCAATGGTTATATTTGCCTACAGTATCCTGCATAATATTTGTGAAGCCCAGGGAGAAAAGTTTCAACCAGGGTGGAGGTGGCATAGCTGTCTGCTGAACTTGAGCAGCCAGATACCAGGGCTATAAGAAGAGCTGAGCGGAGCTGTATGGCTCAGGGAGGCTGAGAGAGACCATTTCAATAGTGAACCACAGTAATGTGTGTTGCTGTAGTGTGCTCTGCCTGGCCCTGCTCTTTTGCACCCCAGTATGAACCTTGTAATGAGTATGGTGTGTGTGTGCAGTAATAAACATTGCAAAGACACACATTACTATTATCTGTGAATGATGTCAGTCCCAGCCAACATATGTTGTGAACTAATAAAAATGATTCTCCAAGTCCTGTGCTTGATATCTGAAGCAGCAGAAGCTTGCAGGATCTGTTGGAACATGTCACCCAGGCCTTCTGGGGGTGGCGGGGAAGGGGCAATTGCCCAGGGGACCAGGAGATTTAAAAGGGCCTGGGGACTGTCGCCACTCCCCTCAGCACAGTGGAGCTAAGGCAGGCTTCCTGCCTGCCCTCACTCCGTGCCGCTCTTAGAAGCGGCCGCAATGGCCCTACAGCCCCTGGTGGGGGGGAGACCAGGTGGTCTCCATGTGCTGCCCCCACCCCACAACACCAGCTCTACAGCTCCCATTGGCCTACAGGCAGCAACATGCGGAGACCTTCTGGGTCCCCCGCCTAGGAGCTGCTGCAAGAGAGTGTGCCAGTTGCTTTTTGGTAGCCGCCCGAGGTAAGTGCCAACCCTCTGATCCTTTCCTGCACCCTGCCCCAGCCTAGAGCCTGCACCCAAACTCCCTCCCAGAGCCTGCACCCCACACTCCATCCTACACCCAAACTCCCTCCCAGAGCCTGCACCCCCTCCCACAGCCCAAATCCTGCCCCAGCCTGGTGAAAGTGAGTGAGGGTGGGGGAGAATGAGCGATGGAGGGAGGTGGGGATGGAGTGAGCAGGGGGTGGAGCCTTGGAGAAGGGGCGGGACAGGGATGTGGCCTCAGGGAAGGTGTGGGCAAGGATCTTTGAGTTTGCGCAATTAGACGGTTCGCAACCGTACCAGGCAGGCATGTGGAAGCCCTGGCTGTGCCAGAAGAGCGTGCCCAAATGTCAGATGGACTGCATCCATGTGGGCATGGCTTGTGTGTGCGTGGGGGCCCATTGACTGTTCTGCCCTGGGGCCCGGAATTGCTGTTGGTGGGCCTGATGTCATCCCATGTCGTGGGCATGAGTATATGCCAATAGGGCAGTTAAACTGAATCCTGGCACCATTTTCATCAGATGGTGGTGATTCTAGCTGGTACCTCTTTCTTGAGGATAATGTAGGTGGAAAGGGAATAGCTCTGGCAGGCATCCCACTGCAGACCAAGGCCATATGCTGCTAGCCTACGTGATGCAGTGGCACCTGCTGACGTAATTGGTGAATGGTGTGGGACAGTGTCCTACTGTGATGGAAGAAATAAGGCAGCCTTCCCCAGAAATCTTTGGTAAAGGATTGCAGACTACCTCCAGGAAAGTTTCCTCAAGATCTCTATGGAGGATTCATAGAACATCCTCATGCACATAAACTGTTCTGCGGGGCTCCCTCTTCCTAACTCTACAGGGGAATGAAAAGCAGATGACCTGTAGAGGTAGAGTTGTTATTTCACTATCTCTTGTTCCATAAGTAAAGAAGAGTAAATAAATAATGTCATGCTACTTTGGGGGTTCTAGAATGGTCAGTTGCATAGTTGCTAGGTGAGCTCTCCAAGAGAAACAGGAAATGCCGCCGCAAAATTTTGCAGGGCTTTAAAGGGCGGCTTCCTATGTACCTTGCGCTGGGCAGTGGAGTTCAAAACGGTGAAGGTGGGGCATTGTGGGACACCTCTTGGAGGCCACTAAAATCAGTATAAGAAATGCAGTATCTACACTGACACTGCTTTGACCTAACTATGTTGACCTACACTCGACACACCTCATGGAAGTGAAATTATGAAGTCATTGTAGGGGGCATTAATGTCAGCAGGAGTGAAATTTTAGTGTAGACACCTCCATAGTTAGGTTGACGAAAGGCAGCTTCTGTTGACCTAACTCTGTAGTGTAGACCACGCCTTAGTTAGCTGCTTTACTAAAGGTGATCCAGTTGATGGTCTTAGTTCAGTGGACAAGTATTCACACTACAAAACTGTCAGTGTTAGAGGCACTAATCACTTGTTTTATGTACAGTGTCTGCAGATGGAAAGAGTTGATCGAGCATAAGGACTGAACTAACCTCTCCTTTTTTTAAAGCTGATGCTGACAGAACAGGGTTGAGATGCATTGGTAGAGTGTAGTATATAAGGTTACCTTTTTTTGTAGATAAATAGGATTTTAGTCTCTATGGTTGCACCCATCTTTCATGAACAGTAGATTAACTTAAAAATCCCCCAAACCGTAAAACATTTTGTACGTGGTTGCAGGAGGAAAATGTTATGATGGCTGTGAGAACCATAAATGCAGTTGTCGTGTTTCACTAATGTAGCTATCGTAGTTGTATTTAATTTAAACTGTGTTTTGTAGTTCAGTGGTCAGGTGCCATATTAAAGTGCTTTGTGGATTTGTATATTGTCAGTTTCATTGATATATGTAGTATTGTACAACTAATAACTAGTGTACCATTGAACAAGCTTGTGCTAGATACGGTTTTCTTTTTACTTTGGAAGGTGTAGTGCAGGGGTCGGCAGCCTTTTAGAAGTGGTGTGCCGAGTCTTCATTTATTCACTTTAATTTAAGGTTTTGCGTGCCAATAATACATTTTAACGTTTTTTTAGAAGGTCTCGCTCTATAAGTCTATATGTTATATAACTAAACTATTGTCATATGTAAACAAGGTTTTCAAAATGTTTAAGAAGCTTCATTTAAAATTAAATTTAAAATGCTGATCTTACGCCGCTGGCCCGCTCAGCCCGTTGCCGGCCTGGGGTTCCGCTCACCTAGGCTGGCAGTGGGCTGAGCGGGGCCTGCGGCTGGGACCCCAGCTGGCAAGGGGCAGGCAGCCAGAACCCCAGACAGGCAGTGGGCTGAGCGGGGCTGGTGGCCGGGTCCCCAGACTGGCAGTGGGCTGAGCCGCTCTGGAGTCCCGGCCCTGTTCTAGCCTGGTTCTCTTCCTCTCTCTGCACTGAGATGAGGGTGGTGGTGTGCTGAGAACAGGGCTGGAGGTGAAGGAGCAGGTTGGGGTGCAGGGTCTGGCCAGGAGCTAGGAGGAGGGAGGGGGCTTAGGGTTGGGGCAGGAGGTTTGGGTGTGGAGTGCTTATCTGGGCAGCTCCCATTTGGTGCGAGGGGTGCAGGTGGGAATATGTGTGTGTGTGGCTGGGGGGGTGCAGGCGCTCCTGTTTGGTGCTCAGGGTGGGAGTGGGGATGTGGGGGGTGCAAGACTGAGGGCATAGGGTGTGGGGGGGCTGGGTATGTGTGGGGGGGATGCAGGAGTCAGGGCAGGGGGCTGGGGAACTGGATATGTGTGGGGGGTGCCGGAGTCAGGGCTGGGGTGTGTGGGGGTGTTCAGGGGTCAGGGCAGAGGGCTGGATGCGTGTGAGGAGGGTTCAGGGCAGAGGGCTTGGGGGTGTGAGGGGTTTGGGGGTGTGGGCAGGGATCGTGGGTGTGCTCCCAGCCCCCTGCCCTGAGCGGCTCGCGGCAGGGGCTGGAGGGGATATGCCCTGATTCCACCCCCTTCCCCAAGGTCCCCGGAGCAGAGAGCGCGCTGCGGCTCCACTTTTCCCTCTCCCGCTCTGTGGCAAGGGCAGTCAGCTGATCGGCCGCAGGGAGGGAGAGAAGGAGGGGCAGGAACCCTGTACGCTGGGGGAAGAGGTGGGGGGAGGGGGAAGCTTGCCTGCCCTGCAAGGAGAGAGCAGTGGGTGGAAAAGAGCGGTCTGGGTCGGGCAGGATTTTTAGTGCACGCTGCCGTCTGCCTGGGTCCAGCAGACAGCAGCGTGCCATTAAAAATTGGTTCACGTGCCGTGTTTGGTATGGGTGCCATAGGTTGCCGACCCTTGGTGTAGTGGATGGGGATATATCCCATACAGTATCTGCAGAAGTGATATCTGAGGCTTGGTTTCTGTCCAGTAAAGGCATAAGATCAAGCTCCTGAATTATAAGTGTCTCACCATTTTGTATCGCTAATAACCTTAAAACATCTCTTAAATTACTATCTTTAGTATTCTAGGTGAGATCTAGTTCATTGTAGCTCAATTGTGAGCATTTATTTTGTTTTTTAATAGTCTGACAGTTGTGCCAGATTACATACACTAATTTTTATGATATGTACTTGTCTGACCATACAGATAAGAATTCCTCCTTACCTGTAAGGGGTAAGAAGCTCAAATAACCTGGTTGGCACCTGACCAAAAGGACCAATGGGGAAAGAAAATACTTTCAAATCTGTGGTGGAGGGGCTTTGTTTGTGCTCTTTGTTTTGTGTGTTCCCTGGGGAAGCAGAGAAGCATCAGGTCAAAAAACTCCTTCTCCTAAAATCATCCTAAAATGAGTCTCAGTATTGCAAAAAGAGTAAGTAAATAAGGCAAGGCACGTTAGATGATCTTTTGTTTTTAGCTTGTGAATTTTCCCTTTGCTAAGAGGGAGGTTTATCCCTGTTTTTTTTTTTTTTTGTAACTTTAAAGTTTTGCCGAGAGGGGAATCTTCTGTGTTTTGAATCTGATTACCCTGTAAAGTTACCTTCCATCTTGATTTTACAGATGTGCTTCTTTAACTTTTTTTTCTTTATAATAAACTTCTTTTTTTTTTAAGAATCTGGCTTACCAATTTGGTTGGTAGATCATTCTCAAGCTTCCCCAGGAAAGGGCATGAAGGAGCTTGGGGGGATATTTTAGGGAAACGGGAACTCCAAGTGGTTCTTTTCCTGAACTTAGACTAACTCATTTGGTGGTGGCAGCAGTACCCATCCAAGAACAAGGAAGGATTTGTGCCTCGGGGAAGTTTTTAACCGAAGCTGGTAGAAATAATCTTAGGGGGTCTTTCGTGCGGGTCCTCACATCTGTACCCTAGAGTTCAGAGTGGGGAGGGAACCCTGACATGGTGTGAGCCATGGGATCATTTTGAAACAGAAGCACAAACCTCAGGATATTAAAAAGATTTTTTCTCTCTCTCTTTCTTTTGGCCGCTTGGAAAGCAGGGAGGCTTTTGGATTTTTTTTGTTTGTTTTTTTTTAAGGATATTTTTTTTTCTTTTAGCTGAGAGCAGCTATAGTTTTTTGTTTTTTTCTGCCTCAGTGCAGAGTAGTTAAATCCAGCAAGGGAATTCACAAGCTGTGTGGGTTTTTTTTCTTTCTAGCTCTCGGGTTAAGCTAGGCTAAGTGCAGAAAGGCTAGGATGACGGAAAGTAATGTCCAGAAAAAGCTGGAATTAGCCAGATTTGAAGCTGAGGAAAGACAGAAGGAACATGAAAGACAGCTGGAACTCAGACAGATGGAGGCTGATGCACAAGTGGCCAGAGAAAAAGCTGCTAGGGAGGCAGAAACAACCAGAGAAGAGGCTGCCCATGAGCGCGTTATGGAGGCCCAAAAGCATGCTCAGGAAGAGAGGGAAAGAGAGAGGAAGCATGAAAGGGAGTTAGAGATGGCAAGGGCTAAGCAAAATATACCAGACAACCCTAGCAATCCTTCTCCAGGTACCGCTTCCCATCCCAGAAAGTTCCCCACTTACAAGGGAGGTGATGATACAGAGGCCTTCTTAGAAAATTTTGGAAGGGCCTGCCTTGGGTACAGCATCTCTACAGACCAGTACATGGTAGAGCTGAGGCCGTAGCTCAGTGAACCCTTAGCAGAGGTGGCAGCTGAAATGCCTAAGGAACACATGAACAGTTACGAACTTTTTAAAAAACAGGGATAAATCTCCCTCTTAGCTCAGGGACAATTCACAAGCTAAAAACAAAAGATAATCGACTATGCCTTGCCTTATTTACGTACTCTTTTTGCAATATTGAGACTGATTTTAGGAGAAGGAGTTTTCTGACCTGATACTTCTCTGCTTTCCCAGGGAACACACAAAACAAAGAGCACAAAGCTCTTTTGGGGGGTTTGTTTTTTGAGACCACATCTCACTACATACCTCATGTTAGAGTCAGCTGAGATTCTTGTTTTTGGTTCTGAAGTCTTTTTAAACATTCCGTGACTGGTCATAGAATATCAGGGTTGGAAGGGACCTCTGGAGGTCATCTAATTCAACCCCCTTCTCAAAGCAGGACCAATCCCCAACTAAATCATCCCAGCCAGGACTTTGTCAAGCCTAACCTTAAACACTCCTAAGGAAGGAGATTCCACCACCTCCCTAGGTTACCCATTCCAGTGCTTCACCACCCTCCGGGTGAAATTTTTTTCCCTAATAGTCAACGTAAACCTCCCCCACTGCAACTTGAGACCATTACTCCTTGTTCTGTCATCTGCTACCACTGAGAAGAGTCTAGATCCATCCTCTTTGGAACACCCCTTTCAGGTAGTTGAAAGCAGCTATCAAATCCCCCTATCATTCTTCTCTTCTGCAGACTAAATAAGCCCAGTCCGCTCAGCCTCTCCTCATAGGTCATGTGCTCCAGCCATTTTTGTTGCCCTCCGCTGGACGCTTTCCAATTTTTCCACGTCCTTCTTGTAGTGTGGGGCCCAAAACTGGATACAGTACTCCAGATGAGACCTCACCAATGTCGAATAGAGGGGGACGATCACGTGCCTTGATCTGCTGGCAGTGCCACTACTTATACATCCCAAAATGCCGTTAGCCTTCTTGGCAACAAGGGCACACTGTTGACTCATATCCAGCTTCTTGTCCACTGTAACCTTTAGGTCCTTTTCTGCAGAACTGCTGCCTAGCCATTTGGTCCCTAGTCTGTAGCGGTGCATGGGATTCTTCCGTCCTAAGTGCAGGACTCTGCACTTGTCCTTGCTGAACCTCATCAGATTTCTTTTGGCCCAATCCTCTAATTTGTCTAGGTCCCTCTGTATCCAATCCCTACCCTCCAGCATATCTACAGCTCCTCCCAGTTTAGTGTCATCTGCAAACTTGCTGAGAGTGCAATCCATGCCATCCTCCAGATCATTAATGAAGATATTCAACAAAACCTGAGAAAGCAGGACAATCAGTGAGTTATCTTAAGTGCCTATACACAAATGCAAGAAGCCTGGGAAACGAGCAGGGAGAACTGTAAGTCCTGGCACAGTCAAAGAATTATGATGTGATTGGAATCACGGAGACTTGGTGGGATAACTCTCATGACTGGAGTACTGTCATGGATAGATATAAACTGTTCAGGAAGGACAGGCAAGGCAGAAAAGGTGGGGGAGTTGCATTGTATGTAAGAGAGCAGTATGACTGCTCAGAGCTCCAGTATGAAACTGGAGAAAAACCTGAGAGTCTCTGGATTAAGTTTAGAAGTGTGATCAACAAGGGTGATGTCGTGGTGGGAGTCTGCCATAGACCACCAGACCAGGGGATGAGGTGGACAAGGCTTTCTTCAGAACAGAAGTTACTAGCTCACAGGTCCTGGTTCTAATGGGGGACTTCAATCACGCCGATATCTGCTGGGAGAGCAATACACCGGTGCATGGACAATCCAGGAAGTTTTTGGAAAGTGTAGGAGACCATTTCCTGGTGCAGGTGTTGGAGGAACCAACTAGGGGCAGAGCTCTTTTTGAGCTGCTTCTCACAAACCGGGAAGAATTAGTAGGGGAAGTGAAAGCGGATGGGAACCTGGGAAGCAGTGACCACGAGATGGTCGAGTTCAGGATCCTGACACAGGGAAGAAAGGAGAGCAGCAGAATATGGACCCTGGACTTCAGAAAAGCAGACTTTGACAACCTCAGGGAACTGATGGGCAGGATCCCCGGGGAGAATAACAAGAGAGGGAAAGGAGTCCAGGAGAGCTGGCTGTATTTTAAAGAATCCTTATTGAGGTTGCAGGAACAAACCATCCCGATGTGTAGAAAGAATCGTAAATATGGCAGGCGACCTGCTTGGCTTAACAGTGAAATCCTTACTGATCTTAAACACAAAAAAGAAGCTTACAAGAAGTGGAAGATTGGACAAATGACTAGGGAGGAGTATAAAAATATTGCTCAGGCATGCAGGAGTGAAATCAGGAAGGCCAAATCACACTTGGAGTTGCAGCTATCAAGGGATGTTAAGAGTAACAAGAAGGGTTTCTTCAGGTATGTTAGCAACAAGAAGAAAGTCCAGGAGAGTGTGGGCCTCACACTGAATGGGGGAGGCAACCCTAGTGACAGAGGATCTGGAAAAAGCTAATGTACTCAATGCTTTTTTTTTTTTTTTTGCCCCTGTCTTCACAAACAAGGTCAGCTCCCAGGCTACTGCACTGGGCAGTACAGGAGGAGGTGACCAGCCCTCTGAGGAGAAAAGTGGTTCAGAATTATTTAGAAAAGCTGGATGAGCACAAGTCCATGGGGGCCGGATGCACTGCATCAGAGAGTGCTAAAGCAGTTGGCGGATGTGATTGCAGAGCCATTGGCCATTACCTTTGAAAACTTATGGAGATCAGGGGAGGTCCCGGATGACTGGAAAAAGGCTAATGTAGTACCAGTCTTTTTTTATAAAAAAAAAAAAGGGGGGGGGGGAGGAAGAGGATCTGGGGAACTACAGGCCAGTCAGTCTCACCTCAGTCCCTGGAAAAATCATGGAGCAGAGCCTTAAGGAATCCATTTTGAAGCACTTAGAGGAGAGGAAAGTGATCAGGAACAGTCAGCATGGATTCACCAAGGGCAAGTCATGGCTGACTAACCTAATTGCCTTCTGTGACAAGATAACTGGCACTGTGGTTGAGGTGAAAGCAATGGATGTGGTGTTCCTTGACTTTAGCAAAGCTTTTGATATGATCTCCAACAATATTCTTGCCAGCAAGTTAAAGTAGTATGGGCTGGATAAATGGACTATAAAGTGGATAGAAAGCTGGCTAGATCGTCAGGCTCAACGGGTAGTGATCAATGGCTCCATGTCTAGTTGGCAGCCAGTATCAAGCGGAGTGCCCCAACGGTGGGTCCTGGTCATATTTGAGTGCTCCCGTTTTTGGAATTGATTCTCCTTCTTGATCCAACTGGCCAGTCTAACACCCTTCAGGGAATGATGTGACATGCTTCTTTTTGTTCAAAGTTTGAGAATTGGATTTTCAATTTGTTTTTGAGAACAGTATCTCTAATTTATATTGTATAATCAGACATCTATTTGTGATGGTTACAGGTCAGCTGCACATTTTCTGATATATGAGTGCATCCCCATAGGTATTAGGCCTTGTGCTTTATCTTTGCTGGGGTGAAATCGCCTAATTCTTCCACTTTTTGAAGGGTCCTGGGCTACAGTATGCTGTGGACCAACTTTGCTTACCCTAGGAGGTCCAATTGGGTTCATGTACCTGTGGTTCTTTCCATTGGAAGCTTGTGAACAGTCATGGATACAGTGACCCCAGACAGTCCTTTTAAATAAAGAATTGTTTTTTCTTAACAGTAGGAACAAAGCCTAACTTAAGAGAAAAGGTTTTTAAAGCAACAAAAGGCCTATATGTGTGTCTTTCACCTAGAGTATCACCATACTCTTAATGGGGACCCTGGTATGTCATCTTATCCCCAAACTCTGGAATCTAGGTTCACATTCCTTTTTCGTTTCTGTATATGAGTGAGTCTTTTTATCTAGTCTCAAGTCTTGTTGCTCTCCTCTGTTTTCTGAGCCTAGATAAGCTGGTTTGGGTGGCTCAGCAGCAGTCGGTGTAGCAATGTTCTGGTGAAGAGAGTCATGGGTGTTTGCTGAGGTGATTATCTGAGTTGGCCTCTTCCCTGCCTGCATTTTCTGACAGTCTTGCTATGAAGTCACTCAATATATGCATACAGTAAACCACATAATAGTCAGACGAACAGAACGTGAAATATTGTTAAGTTATTACATAGCAGCTATAGATCTGTCATACTACTCACTGTGATGACAGGTATTATTAAAAATGAATTAGCAAACTCAAAAACAGCTAAACAGTTCCTTGGAAGTTTAAAAAAATAATTTTGCTTTTGGACTGAGTACATAAATGAAGAATTCCAGCCAACAGTGTAACTTTTAAAGGAAGTTGTAAGGTTTGCTAAATAGGTGTGTGTGTGGTGTGGTGTGTTTTTTTTTTTTTTATAAGAATGGGAAGGCCCAGGTTATCCATACCTATCGCTAAGCTACAGATTTTATTCAGTATTTGTGCCAACACTAAAGTTTGAGCATGACCAAAAAGATGGTTGCATTCTTTGGCTGAGTTGATGACACAGACACTGAAACAGGACCAGGTCAGGTTCAGGAAAGAGGTTACTACTTGGTATTCAATGTGACACACAATAATTGTTACTAGAGCTAACCAAAAAAAATGGTAAGACTTTATTTAAAACTAACTTTTTCTGCAAATTTAAAAACCTGTTTTTTCATTTATTTAAAGTTTTTAATGGAAAATTTTTCATCTAGAAAAAGTTGGGGTTTTTATAGGTTGTTGGGTATTTCCCCTTTCTCTTCCCTTTATTTTTGCCCCATTTTTCCATTGAAAAAGTGAAGGGAAAGGAGAACCTGGAGAAATGGAAAGAAAAATGAAAAATTACCATCTGAGGTTCCATTGAAAAAAATAAAATACACCCCCTCACCCCCCAAAACTTTCCAGATCAGGATGATGGGGAAAGAGCAAATTTTTTAACAAAATAAAAACTTCTTAGAAAGACTTTTGACCTGTTCTAGTTGTTACACGATCCAACTTTCTGGATTATGGTGACATATGTATACACATATAGTTCAACAGGGTTGAGAAATGTTAGATTCACTGGACAGACCTCTTCCCCAGGAAGTACTTTGAGGAAAAATTTGACAAATGGTTGTTAAAGCTTGGTATAGTTGGGGAGAGCATTATCAGCTTGACTGCATACAATATGATAGATATAGTGGGACTAAATTTAAAATTGAAGGTAAGTAGCTTGTTTTTGATGTGCTGGAGAAGGCACCAGTAGAGCAGATGGGAAGAGTGGGTGAAATGGTCAAAATGGCAACCAAGAATTTTATTTCTAAATTTCAACTGGGGATTATAATAAAAAGATCTTAAAGGTCTCCACAGTTGAATGGAGAATAGGGTGTGACTTTTTTTAAAATTGAGAGTAAGATATGCCAGGCTTACACTAAAAAGTTAGGTTGACCCAGCTATGTCACTCTGGAATCTGAAATATCCACACCCCTCAGCACTGTAGCTAAGCTGATGTAACCACTGGTGTACACAGCACTAGGTTGACAGAAAAATAGAGTTGATGTTTTATCAAATTAGAGTTGCCACTTGCCACCTCTGAAGTACAAAAACTCCATCACATCTGAGATGATCCTGAGCCCATGAAACTGGACAGCTGGCAGTCTGAACTGAACACTCTTACAGATTTTCTGGGAAAGCTATCTCAAAGAAGGGAAAACATGGACAAGTGGCAATTTTACATCAAATATAGATGATGTTGGAGTAAGAAGAATTAACTGCCAGAAAGATTCGTACTTGAAACAGAGAGCTAAGATTTTCTTCAAAATCATGAATTTTTTAAAGTAATTTTTTTCCCCTTCTGATTTTTAAGCTTTTTAAAGAATACATTTTCAGTCTTTCTCTATGGCCGTGATAATTAGAAACTTTTTTTAAAATGTAAGTTGGGTTTCTCATGTGGCTTCCAGAATCCAGAAGTTGGGGCTTGAAGAAAAACACCAAATATTTGTGTGTTGGGATTAGGGCTTTGTGCGCCATTAGCAATGGTTCAGGAAGTTGAACGAGAAGTAGTGCCCACTCTGTTGTGCTCATTATCAACTTGATCCTTCCTGGTATAAAAGTCTGAGGAATGCTGGTTCACCACTCCTACTTTGGACAGGCAGGTAGGTGAGTGAATTTTTCAAGTTCTGAAATTTTACAATATTTTTATGCCTGGCTGGTGGCTTGTATGAAAGCAGGAGCTGAGCAAGGACTGATAAATAACTTACTTATGTACAGAGAAAAATGGATTTTCATATTCCATCTCTTGTTTTTCCATCTTACCACTGTGTTCAAATAGAGTTAGTTAATGTGCTGCTGCTGCTTGTAAGAAGTTAGAGTATTTACTGTTGCAGTTGAGATCAGCGGGGATACTCAGCCTGTATCCCATTTGGTATAAAAGAGCGGGCACTACTGGCAGAGTGTCCTACATGAAGGCTAGCTTCCTTTGGAATTCTTTCTTCTCCCACCCTGTTCTGAAATAGCCCAATTTTTTTGCCCTTGTGGGGAGTTCTCAAAGCTCATATGCTTGAGTGGGTGTTGGTGAAGGGCTCAGGTGGTTGGGGGAGCAGGGGGGATTTCTGTGTGGCATGATAGCATGGTGAGGACAGTTGGGTTTAAAACCAGGTTAATCTGATGACTGGATGATATGTGGAAGTGTAAGGCAGAAGGAGAAATATGGTATTAGGTGATTTGTTCACTAACTTCTATGTACTGTTTTACCAGCTCATGATGTTTCGTGTTTATTTTGGTTAAACCCCAGCTCCTGCAGTCATCTGATTACATGAGAATTTCAGCAAAAACAACGAGGAGTCCTTCTGGCACCTTAAAGGCTAACAAATTTATTTGGGCATAAGCTTCATGGGCTAGAACCCACTTCATCAGATGCATAGAGTGGAAAATACAGGATCAGGTATAAATACACGAAAAGATGGGAGCCTTACCAAGTGTGAGCTCAGTCTAACGAGACAATTCAATTAACAGTAGGATACCAAGGGAGGAAAAATAACTTTTGAAGTGGTAATGAGTGCCCGTTTCAAACAGTTGACAAAAAGGTGTGAGTAACAGTAGGGGGAAATTATTATGGAGGAAATTAGGTTTAGGTTTTGTAATGACCCAACCACTCCCAGTCTTTATTCAGAACTAATGTGATGGTGTCCAGTTTGCAAATTAATTCAAGTTCTGCAGTTTCACACTGGAGTCTGTTTTTAAAGTTTTTGTTGTTGAAGAATTGCCACTTTTAAGTCTGTTATTGAGTGACTAGGGAGACTCAAGTGTTCTCCTACTGGTAAACAAGCTACTTACCTTCAATTTTAAATTTAGTCTATATCATATTGTATGCAGTCAAGCTGATAAGGCTCTCCCCAACTATACCAGCCTTTAACAACCATTCGTCAAATTTTTCCTCAGAACACTTTCTGTGAAATGTTATGTTGAATGTTATAATTCCTGATGTCAGATTTGTGTCCATTTATTCTTTTGCATAGAGGGTGTCTGGTTTGGCCAATGTACATGGCAGGAGGGGCATTGCTGGCACATGATGGCGTATATCACATTGGTAGATGTGCAGGTGAACGAGCCCCTGATGGCGTGGCTGATGTAGGTTAGATCCTACAATGGTGTCCCTTGAATAGATATGGGACAGAGTTGGCACCAGGGTTTGTTGCAGGGTTTGGTTCCTGGGTTGGTGTTTTTGTTGTGTGGTGAGTAGTTGCTGGTGAGTATTTGCTTTAGGTTGGGGGCTGTCTGTACGCAAGGACCAGCCTGTCTGCCTGTGAGAGTTTCAGCTCACTTTCATTTTCTTTATTAAAAAAATATAGTTTCTGGCCTTCATGGCTGTTTGAGTAAAGTTTGAAACTGTAAACCACGGAGGCTCAAAAATCAGAAGACAAAAGAACTCAGAAAATATTTTTATAATGTCATGAGTTCTAAGGCAATCTTGTGATTTTTTTTGGGTGGCTGACTTTGAATTATTTAGACGCTTAGGCAGTAATGCCAAAATGTCCATGGTATTATTTTTAATTGTATGCTAAGGGTGCCGGAGCTTCAGATGGGTAATATTTGGTGTGGAATGTTTTAGACTAAAATTGAAGTAAGTAAAATCTTACTCCTCTGTATTGGTATAAAGTTGCTGTCCGGTCCAAATATACTCTCTTATCTACATAACGTGTATTTACTTCAAAGGATACTGCAACCAACTCGAACTCCTTTGTGCATAATTGTTGTCAGCTGCAGAAAATGTTTTTAGCTGACAACACTAATATCTAAAGGAAAAAGTAGACAAGGTAGATTGATCTTTAGAGGCAATTGTACTACGCTCATTCCTGTTGTAGATAAAATTGCCCTTTTTATTGGGGCAGCAAATAATTTAAAATATGCACAAATTCATTTGAAAAAGAGATGTCTTTCACCTATGGGACAATTTTTGGTTCAAAAGCTTACTTATTACAAACTGTTCGTCCAATTAAAAAAAACAACAAACTATCTAATGTGCCTTGTCCAGCATTTGCTGAGAAGGCAGCTGGTAGAAAATTAAGTTGTTGTTAAATTCATCGGTGAAGTGCAATCTTGTCATGCTCCATTAATTTCTAGTTCTTATGTTTAGCTTCTCAAATAGATTTCTTCAGAATCATATGGAGAGAATGTTGCTGATATTCAGTTTATTAGGATAGATGTCTTTCAACATCATTATCATGAATTCTCAACTTTTTTTATATTGGGATTGGTACTTGCTAAGTATTCCAAAAATGATAGGTAAGGATTATAGAAGAAACAGTGTAGAAATAATCCTAACTCAAAATTAAAGTAGAGGAGAAAGTGATGTTGCCCTTTACTGTAGGGATACTTTTTGGCTACTGTTTCTGAAAAACCTTTCAAGTTCCCTCAGTTCTTCAGCAATCAGCACAACTTTTTAAAAATGAAGCTGACTTTTTTAAAATGACCTGAATGCAAAGTAAAATATCTAATACAGTGATTCTCAAACTTTTTTTTTCTCCTGCAGACCACTTGAAAATTGCTGAGGGTCTAGGCGGACCACTTAATGATCTTTCCAAATGTTGTTTGTACTGTTAGCTAACTATTGTAAAGCGCTTTGGATAAAAGCGCTATATAAAATAAACTTAATTAACGTTTTTTGTTCTACAAATAAAAGCACACAACTCATATTTTAATATCAGTAGTCTGACCTTTCTAATGCGATGGATGTGCCCTCTCTCCCCTGCTGTGGCAGCCCCCGAGCTGGGGCGGGGAAGGAGGCATGGGGGGAGAGGTGGGTCTCTCCCCGGCAGCCGCAGCCCTGGAGCTGGGGGAAGTCCACTGGCCCGTCCTACTTATCCCCTATTCCCTCCAAGGCCACCACCTCACCTTACATGTGCATCTGCTCCAGGGTCCAGGAACCTAATTAGTGGAGCCATGCCTGCACGGCTTCACTAATTAGGTGGGTGGCCCTTCATTCTCTTGTGTGTGGCTTCCCAGGGGCGCACCTTAAAGGGAACTATCTGCAGACCACCTGAATGGAACTCGCAGACCACTGGTGGTCTACGGACCACAGTTTGAGAACCTCTGATCTAATACATGTAAAAGAACATTATATCGAATTATGCAGAACATTAAGTAAATTTTTTGTCTCTTTTCTTTTCACAGAATGTTGGCTTTGAAAGCTCAGGGAAGCAGTAGGGGAAAAAACATAACACAGTGGTAAGTATCATGTTGTTTTTTTTCTTTTGAACCAACAGTATGTTTGTTAAAATATTTAAACACACTTTCAATTCTCAAACAGGATTGACTAAATTAATGTATTTTAAGACTTTATGCTACATCAGTCCTATGTTGTTGTTCTAAAATATTTTCCAATGAGAACTGATGCCAAATTTTAAGGTTAAAAATATCTGCTGTGAGAGCCAATTGAAGGATGCATGTTTTCAAGCTAGTTTAAGCACATTTATGTGTTACTGTCTATGTGAAAGGAGGATATACAGGGAACTAAGGGGAAAATGCCAGCCCTAGAATTTAACTGTCCATTGTAAAGCTCACAATATTTTTAATAAATGTTTGAAAGATGGTTTCTGGATCATAAAAATATTTTAGAATCATAGACTTTAAGGTCAGAAGAGACCATTATGATCGTCTAGTCTGACCTCCTGCACAATGCAGGCCACAGAATCTCACCCACCCACTCCTGTAACAAATCCCTAACCTGTGTCTGAGCTATTGAAGTCCTCAAATCATGGTTTAAAGACTTCAAGGTGCAGAGAATCCTCCAGCAAGTGGCCCATGCCCCATGCTGCAGAGGAAGGTGAAAAACGCCCGGGGTCTCTGCCAGTCTGTCCTGGAGGAAAATTCCTTCCCGACCCCAAATATTGCAATCAGCTAAACTCTGAGCATGTGAGCAAGACTCACCAGCCAGACACCCAGGGAAGAATTCTCTGTAGTAACTCAGCTCCCACTCCATCTAACATGCCCAATGGCCTGTGATGGGATATCTATTGCTAATAGTTGAAGATCAATTACTTGCCAGAATTAGGCTATCCCATCTCCTCCATAAACGTATCAAGCTTAGTCTTGAAGCCAGATATGTCTTTTGCCCACACTGCTTCCCTTGGAAGGCTGTTCTAGAACTTCACTCCTCTAATGGTTAGAAACCTTCGTCTAATTTCAAGTATAAACTTCCTGATGGCCAGTTTATATCCATTTGTTCTTGTGTCCATATTGGTACTGAGCTTAAATAATTCTTCTTCCTCTGTGGTATTTATCCCTCTGATATATTTATAGAGAGCAATCCTATCTCCTCTCAGCCTTCCTTTGGCTAGGCTAAACAAGCCATGCTCTTTGAGTTTCCTTTCATAAGACAGGTTTTCCATTCCTCTGATCATCCAAGTAGCCCTTCTCTGTACCTGTACCAGTTTGAATTCATCCTTCTTAAACATGGGAGACCAGAACTGCACACAATATTCCAGATAAGGACTCACCAATGCCTTGTATAAAGGTACTAACACTTCCTTATCTCTACTGGAAATACCTCGCCTGATGCAGCCCAAGACCGCATTAGCTTTTTTTTCAGGGCCATATCACATTGGCAGCTGATAGTCATACTGTGATGAACCAATACTCTGAGGTCGTTCTCCTCCTCTGTTACTTCCAAGTGATGCATCCCCAGTTTATAACAAAAACTCTTGTTGTTAATCCCTAAATGCATGACCTTGCACTTTTCACTCTTAAATTTCATCCTGTTACTATTACTCCAGTGTACAAGGTCATCCAGATCTTCCTGTATGATATCCCAGTCCTTCTCTGTATTGGCAATACCTCCCAGCTTTGTGTCATCCGCAGACTTTATTAGCACATGCCCGCTTTTTGTGCCAAGGTCAGTAATAAAAAGATTAAATAAGATTGGTCCCAAAACCGATCCCTGAGGAACTCCGCTGGTAACCTCCTTGCAGCCTGACAGGTCACCTTTCAGTGTGACCCGTTGTAGTCTCCCCTTTAACCAGTTCCTTATTCACCTTTCAATTTTCATATTGATCCCCATCTTTTCTGATTTAGCTAATAGTTCCCCACGTGGAACCATATCAAATACCTTACTGATTTCGAGGTAAATTAGATCCACTGTGTTTCCTTTGTCTAAAAAATCTGTTTGGTTTGACACGATCTACCTTTTGTAAAACCATGTTGTATTTTGTCCCAATTACCACTGACCTCAATGTCCTTAACTACTTTCTCTTTCAAAATTTTTTCCCAGACCTTGCATACTAAGGATGTCAAACTAACAGGCCTGTAGTTACCCGGATCACTTTTATCCCCTTTCTTAAAAATAGGAACTATGTTAGCAATTCTCCAGTCATACAGTACAACCCCTGAGTTTACAGATTCATTACAAATTTTTGCTAATGGGCTTGCAATTTCATGTGCCAGTTCCTTTAATATTCTTGGATAAAGAATATCTCGGCCCCCCGATTTAGTCCCATTAAGCTGTTCCAGTTTGGCTTTTACCTTGGATGTGGTAATATCTACCTCCATATCCTCCTTCCCGTTTGTCGTCCTACTGTTATCCCTAAGCTCCTCATTAGCCTCATTAAAGACTGAGGCAAAGTATGTTTAGATATTGGGTCAGGCCTAGATTATCCTTAACCTCCACTCCATCCTCATTGTTTAGTGGTCTCACTACTTCTTTCTTTGTTTTCTTCTTATTTATATGGCTATGGAACCTTTTACTGTTGGTTTTAATTCCCTTTGCAAGGTCTAACTCTACATGGCTTTTGGCCTTTCTCACTTTATCCCTACATGTTCTGACCTCAGTAAGGTAGCTTTCCTTGCTAATCCTTCCAATCTTCCACTCCTTGTAGGCTTTCTGCTTTTTCTTAATCACCTCTCTGAGATGCTTGCTCATCCAGCTTGGTCTACAACTCCTGCCTATGAATTTTTTCTCCTTTCTTGGGATGCAGGCTTCTGATAGTTTCTGCAACTTTGACTTGAAGTAATTCCAGGCCTCCTCTGCCTTTAGATCCACAAGTTCTTCAGTCCAATCCACTTCCCTAACTAATTTCCTTATTTTTTTTTTAAAGTTAGCCCTTTTTAAATCAAAAACCCTAGTCACAGATCTATTTTTGTTTATCCTTCCATTTAGTTTGAACTGAATTAGCTCATGATCGCTTGAACCTAGGTTGTCCCCTACAACCATTTCTTCTATGATGTCCTCACTATTCACCACAACCAAATCTAAAATGGCATTCCCTCTAGTCGGTTCAGCAACTACTTGATGAAGGACTCCATCAGCTATCACATCCAGGAAAATCTGAGCCCTATTATTATTACTAGCACTTGTCCTCCAGTCTATATCTGTGAAGTTAGTCTCCCATGATCACACAATTCCCATTAGTATTTACTTCATTAAAAACATTAAAGAGGTCTCTATCCATATCAAACTCGGATCCCAGCGGTTTGTAGCACACCCCAAGCACTATGCCAGGCTCTAGTAGCTTTCTTCCCCAATGTGATTTTTTTGCCCAGACAGGCTCTGTCTTATCCATTCCATCACTTATTTCTTTTCAGTCTACCTCATCATTGATATACAATGCTACTCCACCACTTTTGCCTTTATTTCTGTCTTTCCTAAATAGCACATACCCTTCAGTAGTGTACAAACATCTTAATTTTTGCTGTTTGGCTTCCTCACATTCTTTACCCGATTAGGCACAGACATTCTACCGCCAGTATCACCTATTAGACTGGTATGTACACTACCCTTCCGCCTTATGTCCATTCTGCTACCCCTGGCTGTATCCTTTCTTACTTCGTTTTCTTCCCTCTCAATGTTAAATCTGGCGTGGAGATTACCTGGCCATCTCCCAACCATCTCCCCCAAATTCCTAGTTTAAAGTTCTCTTGATCAGTTGTGCCATCCTCCATCCTAGAAGTCTATTTCCCTCCTTACTCAGGTGAAGTCTATGCCAAGAGAACAGTCCTCTGTCCATGAATGCTTCCCAGTGGCCATACATCCCAAAGCCCTCCTTATAGCACCACTGCCTGAGCCATCTGTTGAGCATCATAATCTTGTCACACCTTTGTTGCCCTTCTCTAGGAACAGGGAGAATGCCACTGAAGATCACCGGAGCCTCGATTTCCTTAAGTGTCTTACCCAGCCAGGCATAGTCTCCCTTGATACGTTCCAGTGAGAATCTAGCTATATCATTTTTCCCACATGAAGGACAGTCAGTGGATTCTTTCCTGCTCCTGTTAGGATCCTCTTCAGCCACAGGTCCACATCCCATATCTTAGCACCCGGAAGACAGCACACCCTTCTGTTCTCTGGATCAGCTCTTGTTACAGGCCTGTCTGTCCTTCTCAGTAAGGAGTCCCCAATCACGTAGACCTGCCTTTTCCCGGTTATGGTGTGATTCTCCAGTCTATCCCCTGTTCCCTCTGGCTGCAAGTCCTCCTGATTCCTGTTGTCCCTTGCAATCCTCTGCAACCCATCCCGTATCCTTCTGGGGCTCGTATTTGGGGTGATCTCCATTGACTCTTGCTCCCTTCCTATAGGACTAGCTGATCTTCTCTTCTTCCTTGCCCTCTCACCTTTAATGACCCCTACTGTGCCCCTTCATTTTCCAACTCTGCAAACCTGTTCCTGAGCTCTATTTCTCTTTCACTAGCCCGTCTTTTCCTCTACCTGGTTCTCTTAGTCACATGCTTCCACTGTCCCCTTTCCTCACATAGCAGCATCCCCTCAGAGTTCTTTGGTCCTGCTTCCCATTGCAAATATGAGCTTTTCCCGTCAGCCTCCTCACGCCTTTGCTCCATCATCCGCTCAACCCCCCTCCCCCCTTCTAAACTCAACCAGAATTTCCACCTGCATCTCCAGTCCTCGGATCTTTTCTTCCATCAGCTCTATCAGGTAGCACTTCATGCAGACAAAACTCTTTTCAGGTACCCCCTCCAGGATCATGTACATGCCGCAGCTTCTACATCCAGTCATCTTCATTGTGTCTTCCACTACTTGGGTCACTACCACTGCTGCCTCTGTATCTGTCATAGCCTTCTTGCCGAGGTCCTGTTAGTCCAGGAAACCAAACCAAAACACCGCCACCCACAGCAAAACAAACCCCCAGCAAGCACCACACACTCCCTTCACTAGCCTGTTGGTTCCTTTTCCTGGCTCTTAGTCTTCCCCCCAAAGTCCCCTTACAAACGCCCACTCAAACTCCCCTGTTTACAGCTCTGTTTGCTGGCTCCTGTGCTGCTGCAGCTGTCTGTGAGGCTTTTATGTGAGGCAGTAGATGCATGGAGGTTATTTGACAATTTGCAGGGCTTTTCCTCACCTTTGCCCCCAAATCTGCAAAACTTTTGCATCTTGGAAATAAGAGTTCAGTGCTGCCCTGTTTAATGTAGGATCATTGAAAGTATTTAAAATGTTTTTTATATATATATATATAGATTCATACATATCATATATATATATGATTAGCATATATTAATATAACATATATATGACAATTAATATTAATATATAATTAATTATTATGGATTAACATTATAGGTTTTTTTTGCTGCTTGTGGCCCAAATTTTATAGAAAAGCCACAATACGGAAGTCAGCTATCTTTAGGCTGATGTCAATTTAAATACCAATTTCACCTGAAGTTGTAAGGATATATAAAGTGTCTGCAACTGAAAAATAAAAAAGAATATTTAAATGAAATATTTGCTTATTTGTATCTACCAAACGTGTAGACAAACTTCTATGGTATGTCTTCCAAACAATATGACAGCTACTTCTGTTTACTCTGAGTGTTTTAATAAGATTTTCTAGTTTGTGGAAATGCTAGTTAATATTGACACCTCAGTGGTCATAACTGTATTTAAACTGACAGTATTTTTAATTAGTGTTCAAAGACACTTGTCTGAGTATTTTTCCTTACCATTGTTTCAAATAATGCATAAGATAATTACAATTGAAAGAGTTTTTTTGCTTTCTTTATTTGTGCATTAGACACTGCTTTGGGCTAGTGATCGCAGATGCACTCTGCCCTGAGTTACAAGGGACAGTGTGTTGCTGTTCTCTGCATTCTTCTTTTGCTGCACGAGGATTGTCATTTGCTGCTGTATAAATTACTACCACTATCTCTTCTCCTCCCTCCCCCAGTACTGGCTCAGCTGAGCTGGATAATATATGGCAGGTGAAACTAAGCCTGCACCTACTCCCAGCTGTGGGGGTGCTGGTAGTAGGAGCACAGCATTTACTTGTGTACATCCAAATGGAAGAACCATAAGGGATTAGGGAGGTCTTAATCCTTCTGCCCACTTGCTCAGCCCAAGTCACACTCTAGCCCACTTTTATAGGCCATCTTCATTGTTTGCTTAGTAACACTCCTACTACTCAGCCAGATACTGTGGATTAAAGTCAAACATTTAAAAACATTATTACTTCATCGGAGTACTATCAATACTCAGTAGAGAGAGACCATTCTTCAGACGAGATATTACACACCGTTTTGGTCTGACAATTTGATGGTTGTCCAGGTGGAAGCTAGTTTCCATGGCCCTTTCTAGGAAAAAAAAAAACCTGTGAGATGATAACCACCCATCCACCAGTTAAGGTTGTTTCAGTAGCCTAATGATCATGTAATGGGAATTTGAGGAGACTGGGGAAGAAACAAAGCTAATGACCATCAAATTAAACTGAACTAATTTGGGGCCCCAAACACTAAAATGCCTTAATCACAATCTTAAGGTTATTGTATGGTCTCACTATAGGTCAGACTTAAGGTTGTTCGGGTACCTTATCTGTACATTTCTATACTTGAACAATTTGGATTTCTTTTAAGTTTTTACCTTAACTCTGAATTTGATGAGTTTATAACATACTTGTTTTTGGATAATTACAACAACCCTATAATATATTTTAACTTAAATTACTGTCGGATATGTGCTCTCAACCTTTACTCTGTTAATGTTTTTGTCTCGAAATATAACCCAATAATGCAGCAGGTAGAGATTGCATGGAAACCGTATTGTGGCTTTTAAAAAGTCCTAGTTTTAATATAAGGTTGTTTGCTAAAAAAGTATCTGCTTTTCATCTCATATTAACAAGAAATGGTTATTTGATTTTACAATGAAGAACTAATGGTATTTTACTTGTAATTTTGGCCTAATTAATAGATGAAGTGTACTCATTTCCTAGTTGAAGTATTTCTTAATTATCATGAAAACTAATAGAAATAATAATTGTTCCAGAGAGCCTTCCTAATACTTATTTTGGTAAATTTCAGAAGTGCCTGCTAAGATGCTTGAGGTGGGATTGGTTTGTGTGTGGTTTTTACGAACACATTATCATAAATAAAAGCTGTTGATTTGTTGAACTAGTTATCAAAAGAGGGAATAATCATTACAACAAATTTATGGCTTGGTATGGTTATATTTTTAGTGAAATGCATTTGTGTTAAAGCAGGAAAGCGTAACACACCATCCCTCTTAATATTTTATTTCTAACTTGATAAAGAAGGCTAGATATACGTGTAAGATTTGACTAAAAACTCACAAATCTTAAAACGGAAAGACTGAATCTTTAATCTTTAATGTTAATTTTGTAATGTTAAGTTATCAGAATGAAGCTATTTAGAATTTTCATCATGAAACGAAAAATAGGTCAGCGAACAATTTAGTGAATAAAAAAAAAATTGCCTCATGCTAGTGTCATAATGCTGTGTCATGTGATGCATGTACAACTTGGCATCTAGACAGAAGATGACCTCCTCCTTCAGTTTAGGATTTTCATCCTGTTAGATGTCAGACCTGTGGGCCTCTGTGGGCATTTACATATTGATCAAATGTACTAGTGATTATATACAAATGCTAAAGTCTAACTAGTAAGATGGGTGAACTAGAGTGCCTGGCATTAAGTGAGGATACTGATATAATCATTACGAAAACTTGTTGGAATGAGGATAATCAATGGGACATGGTAATACTATAGTATAAAATATATAGGAATGACAGAGTCAGTCATGCTGGGTGCAGGAGTGGCACTGTGTGTGAAAGAAAGCATAGAGTCAAATAAAGTAAAAAATCTTAAATGAATCAAACTGTACCATATAATCTCTATGGCTAGAAATTCCATGCTTGAACAATAAGAGTATAGCAGTAGGAATATACTACCGACCACCTGACAGGAGGATGATGGTGATTGTGAAATGTTCAGGAAAATTAGAGAGTTTTCAAAAATAGATAACCCAGAAGTAAGGTAGTATTTCAACTATCTGTATGTCACCTCAGAAAGGGATGCAGAGAAAATTTTTGACAACATAAATGACTGCTGCTCGGAGCAGCTAGTCCTGGAACCTACAAGGGAAGAGGCAATTCCTGTTTTAGTCCTATGTGGAAAATAGGACCTGGTCCAAAAGGTGAATATAGCTAAATCGCTCAGTAATAATGACTATAATGTAATGTAATTAAATATAAAATCTTTTTGTGTCGGGGGGCATACCAAAGAAACCCACCACAGTACCATTTAACTTCAAAAAGGGGGAATTACGTAAAAATAAAGAAGCTAGTTAAACAGAAATTAAAATAAGCCACAAGGGTGAAATGCCTGAACACTTCATGGAGACTATTTAAAAACACCATAGAGACTCAAATTAAAAGACCAAATAAAAAACAGCAATAAGAGAATTGTCCCAGATTGAGGTGTCAATAGAGGAAGTTGTGAAACAATTTAAACAGTAATAAGTCACCAGGACCATATGCAGGTACCCAAGAGTTCTGAATGTTGAGTTCTAACTCAAATTAAATTGCAGAACTACTAACTGTGGTGAACTAACTAACTGAAGAAAAGGAGTACTTGTGGTACCTGAGAGATAAATTTATTTGAGCATAAGCTTTTGTGAGCTACAGCTCACTTCATCATGGATCCGATGAAGTGAGCTAAAGCTCACGAAAGCTTATGCTCAAATAAATTTGTTAGTCTCTAAGGTGCCACAAGTACTCCCTTTTTTTTTTTTGCGGATACAGACTAACACGGCTGCTACTCTGATAACTGTGGTATGTAACCTTAAATCAGCTTCTGTATCAGATGACTGGAGGGTAGATAATGCAACACTGATCTTTAAAAAAGGCTCTGGAGGCAATCCTAGCAGTTACAGCCTGGTAGGAGGATTAACTTCACTACCAGGCAGATTGGTTGAAACTATTAGTAAAGAACAGAATTATCAGACACATGGATGAACATGATATGTTGGGGAAAAGTCTACATGGCTTTTGTAAAGAGAAATCATGCCTCACCAATGTATTAGAATTCTTTGAGGATGTCAACAAGTATGTGGACAAGGGTGAACGAGTGTTCTTGGACTTTGAGATACCCTTTGACTATGTCCTTGACCAAAGGCTCTTAAGCAAAGTAGGCAGTCCTGAGATAAGAAGTAAGGTCCTGTCATGGATCAGTAACTGGTTAAAAGATGGAAATAAAGGTAGGAATAAATGGTCAGTTTTCACAATGGGAAGAGGCAAATATCAGAGTCCAACAAGGATATTTATTGGGACCAGTGCTATTCAACATATATTCATAAACGATCTGGAAAAAGGGGTAAACAGTTAAATTAATTAATTAAATTATTAATTAATCAAGATAGTTAAGTCCAAAGCTGACTGCAAAGAATTACAAAAGAATCTCACTAAACTGGGTGACCAGGCAGCAAAATGGCAGATGAAATTTAACATTGATAAATGTAAAGTAGTGCACATCGGAAAACATAATCCCACTTATATATACAAAATGACAGGAACTAAATTAGTCATCACTCAAGAAAGAGAGATGAGGCCATGTCTACACTACAAAGTTATGTTGACCTAAGTTACGCTGGCATACAGCCACTGGAGTTATTAAATCGTTTGTGTGCATGGCAGTTGGGTCCTTTTTATTGGCAGTGCACATCCTCACCAGGAGCACTTTTATTGATGCAGAATGCAGTGCTCCATGGATAGTATCCACTATCCAAATCACCACCTTCCAGTGCAGGGTCTCTTGGGAAGTTCTTGCAATGCCTGATGAGGCTGAAATGAGTTGTACAGGGGTGACTGGGCACATACAGTCAACTTCCCATAATATAGTGTTCTCTTGCCCATAATTTCATCTGTAGACCATAATATTGCATTCCTTCTTTACAAAAACCCACAAACTCATGAGTCCTTCCTTGCCGTCTGCCATCTCTGACGGAAGCGTGGAGCCTGTACAGCCCTGCACTATTGTCATGAGCATTGTAAGCTTCAGGTGCCTGATCCTGCAGTGTTTGTGGAGCTGTAAGAAGACCCACAGGGAACAAGACGATACCTTGGAAGCTAGATTGAAAGAAACGATTCAAGATTATTGGTGGCATTCATAGAGCAGCTGAAGGTGGTGGAGTACCAGTTCTGGGCCCGAGGAACAAGCACTGACTGGTGGGATTGCATTGTTATGAAGGTTTTGGATGATGAGCAGAGGCTGCAGAATTTTTGGATGCAGAAGGCCACATTCCTGGATCTGTGTGCAGAACTTGCCGAAGCCCTCCAGGGTAGAGACACCAAAATTAGAGATGCACTGACCATGAAGTGATTGGCAATTGCAATGTGGAAACTTACAATGCCAGATTGCTACCAGTCAGTCAGGAATCATTTTGGAATCAGGAAATCCACCTTAGGGGCAAATATGCAGGGCAATTAATCACATCCTACTATGCAGGACTGTGACTCTGGGCCAGGTGCAGGACATTGTGGATGGTTTTGTAGCAATGGGGTTTCTGATCTGCATTAGGGAAATAGATGGCTCACACAGCTCTATTTTAGCATCAGACCACCTTGCCACAGAGTACATCAACATAAAGGGCTATTTTTTTATGGTAGTGCAAGTGCTGGTGGATTGCTGGGCATGCTTTACTGACATCACTGTGGACTGGTCCGGGCAGGTGCATGACCCGTGAATCTTTAAGAACACAAGACTGTTCAGAAAGCTGTAAGCAGGGACTTTATTTCCTGGCAGGAGGATTACCATTGAGGATGTTGAAATGCCAGTAATGGTCCTGGGAGACCCAGCCTACCCCTGGCTCATAAAGCCATACACCATTCACCTCGACAGCACCAAGGGGCAATTCAGCTACAGGCTGAACAGATGCAGAATGACAATTGAATGTGCTTTTGGGCGTTTGAAGGGTCCCTGGCATTGTTTACTCACAAGATTAGACTTCAGGGGAAAAAAAATCCCAATGATTATAGCTGTCTGCTCTGTCCTGCATAATATCTGTGAAGCAAAGCGGGGAAAAAATTCTGCCGGGGTGGAGGTGGAGTGGCTGTCTGCTGAATTTGAACAACCAGATACCAGGGCTATAAGAAGAGTTTGGCTTGGAGCTATACAGTTCAGGGAGGTTTTGAAAGACCATTTTAATAGTGAGCCAGAGTGATTTGTGTTGCTGTACTGTGCTCTACCTGGGCTTTCTCTTTTGTGGTCCAGAATGAGACTTCTAGTGATTGCTGTATATGTAGGAATATAGCATTGTCAGTGCGCCTATTAATATTGTTTGTGAATGATGATGTTATAGGTTCTGTGACACAGTGCAGTAAGAGGAAATTGCTGTCAGACCTGCTCATTGCCATCCAGCATATGTTGTGAACTAATAAAGATACATTATATTTCAAAAAATAGAATTTTATTCTGTAACATGAACCAGTGAATTAAATAAAACACTTAGAACTTAATAAAACTTAATAGATTAAGGGAACAACTTATGAAAGGGAAAGAACAGTCATTTCCATTTCAGGTATAAATACGCCAATCATGTCTTTCACAGGTCAGTGTATGTGAAGCTGTTGTTTTCTTTAATGTCCCCCTGGGTGGAGTAGTAAGGGTAGTGCACTGACCCCTGATGCCACGTGGAATGTTTTAGGGTGGTACCAATATAGAGTTCTCTATGGGCTGCAGAGGGAGGCAAGCACAGGATTGTTGAACCTGCAGGTCCACCAGAGAATCCAGCATCTCTGTTTGCTCTCTGAGATGTGCAAGCATCTCTTACTGCATGTGTCTCTCCTTTTTTTGTGCCTTTATCCTCTCTGCTCTATCCTTGCCCATGCTGTCTGCAAGGATGATCCTTCAGGCCCTGTGCTCATTTCCTGGTGCACCACTGGCTTGTAGGATCTCCTGACATGTTATCCCGAGTCCTCTTCTTTCTCCTTCTTATCTGGGTCAGGCGTTTTGCAAGTGTGGAGGGATAGACCCTGAAGGCCACAGTGGCAACAGCTGTAGATACAACACACACAGTAACCATTGTCCTTGTATTCATGATGGAAATCGAATCTTAAAATGCTGAACTCACTCCCCTTGCTCTCCAAAAGTTGTAAGCACTACATTCTCACTTTTGCTTGGGAGTCATGATCAGTATGGCCTTCTGGGGTTTGGGACATGAGGCGGGAATAGCTCGCTTGTGTGATTCTAGTTGTATTGGGCAATGGAACTGAATTCTGGCCTAGGGAAAAATGGAAAGTCCTGCTGTTCACTGAGCTGGTCCATTGTTATGGGCATACATGTATTAATGGTCCGGTAGAGTCTGCAGGATACCAGTACTGTGCTTTGTCAACAACAAACTTGGCCGGGTGCCTTCATCCCTTAACAAATCTTGTGGTCGTTGGGCAGTTCACTCGAGGTCTGCTGTGCCAGCTGTCTGTGCAGGGCTGGGGTGGCACACAGAGGAAACACATGCAGCCAAACATCACAACAACTACTTTATTGATTTTGTTAATGTTATCAATATTTTTAAATGTATTTTGATGTTAGTATTTTATTTACTAATCTGTCTGCTAAAATTGTCCCATCACTATAGTTTCTGAGAATAACCCAAGTATCTTAAAATAAGTGGAGTTCTAAGTTGCACTAGCTGTTTAAGGGACCATTTGACAGTTGTGTATGTCTGGAACCCATTATGCTGTGCCTAGTCCATTCTATGTCTGAGATGCTCCTTGTGCTGGGGGGCATGTGCGAAGGGAGAGACAGGATTTCGTAACACTGACTTGATTTCTGCTTATTTCATTGACTATGCAAAAGTGTTGGCTATATCGGATGATATCTATCTTCAGAGAACACTTGCAGACATGGGGATTCCAAAGCATTTCATTGAATTAATTTTAAATCTCTACCACGATCAGACACAGCACTGTGTGAACAGGAACAGGTGGCAATGAGTGTTTTTTCACTGGACAGGGTGTGAGACAAGGGTGTACTCTGTCCCGAAGCCTTTTCAAGGTGTGGGCAGGGTATGAGACAAGCTGTGGAGGGCTGTAACAAAATGGAAGGATCTGGGGTTTTTATTGGTAGATGCCTCTTAACTGCCCTCAGATATGCTGTAGCTCTTTGCTACAATGACTGATGCAATGCAACAAATGTTGGAGTCTATTAAAAACAATTAGTAAGGAATATGGACTGAATATGGCAAAAATCAAAATGCATGGGTATTGACAGGATTAACAAAAATGCAAGCAGACCTCATGTTGCCGAACTAGGTAGTAGATAGGGTCCTACATATCCGACCAGCGGGGCTGTTCCAAAGAAATTAGAAGAAGACTAGGAATAGGTTGCTTACAAAAGTTTGGAAAAACCACGCCATCTCAAAACGTGCAAAGGTTCGCCTGGTGAAAAGCTTAATTTTTTCCATAGTGACTTGTGGATGTGAATTGTGGAAAATAAATGCTGCTGACAAGATGAAAAATTAAGCTTTTGAGATGTGATGGTGGCAGCAAAGGTTCTTGCGAATCTCCTGGTTCTAAGCCTCCCTCCTTTCCCCAAAATATTAGTTGGCAATATTATTTATTTATAATATTAGAAATCAGCAGGTGCAAGTTTGTGTACTTTAGTCACATGAGGCATATAGATGGAAATAACTTCAAGAAAGTTAGGGAAGGAAAGGTGGTGGTCATTGTAGTACAGGGCAAGGAAATGGATAGATGGCTGTGTGCTTGAAGTTAACAATAGATCAAGAAGGCATCTGAAAATTCTGCTATGATATCACCAATATTCAGACATGAATAAATGGATTTTTACTTTTCTGTATTCCAATCCCTGTACACTGATTAGGCAAAGAGATTATCTTTTTTATTTTGATTTAAATGACAAAAAAGATGACTATACAAAGCCCTATTGTAATACTGCTGGAGTTTTGTTGTCGTATTAATTATTTAGTAAGGAACTCTGACAGCCTGCCATCTACAAAAGGCTGCTTTTCCACCCTTTTATGATAGATGGAAATTCAGGCACTATAATAGTACTAACACTCATGCATGAGTTAAATAAAATTTGGAATGTAAGGCACCCCCACAAAATGAGTTCCAGATGAGCAAAGTATAATTTGGAATATGTAGCAGACTAGATACTCACAGAATCAAATTTGTAACTGCATAAATTCAAAGGTGGAACATAGATTGCAGTTACCTTTTGCACTGCCAAAAAAAAAAAAAATTCATTGTTTTCCATCAAAATCTTTTTCCTATTGCCTATTCATTTACTTTTAAGAAGTAAAACCAATGTTTAATGGCTTTTTTCTTAAAAATCTGTGTTTTGAAGCTTTCCAGACTGTGGGTGAAATTGCAGAAAATGAATAGAATTCCTGTGTCTGAGCACCTTTTTAAAAGTGTTTCTTTATAGTGCAATTTTTAGTGGCAGTCACGTTTGTAGTTGGATCAATTTACAGAAACCATACTGATTCGTTATCTATGTCCTACTTTTTGAATGAGGGTGCGGAATCAGAGAAATGTACGGCTGGAAGGGACCTTAAGGTCATTTTGTCATGCCAACAGATATTTGTCTAACCTGTTCTTTAAAACCTCCAGTGATGGAGATTCCACAACCTCCTTTGGAAGCCCAATCCAATACTTAACCATCCTTATAGTTAGAAAGGTTTTCCTAATATGAAATATAAAAGCACCTCTTAAAAGAAATGTCTACTTAATTTTCTAGGAACTAAAGCATAATGCTCCTGAGAAAGTGAAACTTTGCTGTAAGAAGTGGAGGTTTCAGTTTGATACTCTTTTTCTCTTTTTAAAAAAAAAAAGTAAAAATTTATAGCCTGATTTTCACCACTGCCAAGCAGCCACAGTATCCTTTTCTTCAATGGAAGTTGCAGGTGCTCTGCAGTCCTTAAAATGTAATAATTCTAAACTTTGCGTCTAATAAGCTGTTGAGGTAAAAAATAATATATTAGTTTCTCAAAGTGTAAAGATATTTCAGAAACCTCATTTTTGTTTACAGTGCCTGAAAATGACAACAAAGCGGAACTTGTTTGTGCGGTTGGTGCCATGCCGCTGTCTGCGTGGAGAAGAAGAAACTGTCACTGCACTTGATTATTCTCACTGCAGCCTGGAACAAGTGCCGAAAGAGATATTTACCTTTGAAAAGACCTTGGAAGAACTCTATTTAGATGCAAATCAGATTGAGGAGCTTCCAAAGGTATGGTGTTTGGGGTTTGTTTTTTTGTGAGGTGTATTAACCTTATTACTTTACTACATCTATATTATACAGCAGTGGAATAATAATTCTAAAAGTCTTTTGTCATTGAGGGCCCTCGTAGGTGACCAACTTCCATTTTCAACTCACCAGTTTAAACGTCTTAATATGTTACTGAAGACTTTGTTGCTTTTGCTTCTTTTCATCTTCATCACCAGTATATGGAAAATTTGATCATTATCCTGCCTGAATCATTGTTGAATATTTACTTTGCTAGGCTCTTTAAAAGTTGACAGTTTTTCACATTGATAGCTTTTGTAACCATTGGAAGTCCAAGCAATTGAAACCAATGAGGACGTTATTCAGTTTCTTGTTTACCCCAAATAGGGTGGTAGTAGCAGCTTACAGTTAATTAAGCCCACTGGATGTCAGTGGGAGCAGTTAAGCCAACACTACTACTAATACTACTACTAAGAGCTTGTCTACCCTTACTGGGGGATTGACGAGCAGCAATCGATGCATTGGCGGTCGATTTAGCGGGTCTAGTGAAGCTCTCCTGTCGACTCCTGCGTGCGTAAGTAGATCTAAGCTATGCCAATTTGAGTTACGCTATTCACGTAAGTCAAATTGCATAGCTTAGATCGAATTTCCCCTGTAGTGTAGACAAGGCCTAAGTCAAGATATTGTTTGTTTTGTCAACTGTCCAAACTGAGAATTCTCTACCTTTTCAGTAGGAATAGATGTTAATAGCAACTTGATGTTCTACAGGTCTTAAAAAGGCCAGAAGTGACCGTTTTATGATGATGTCGTCCAACTTCCTGTATATCACAGGCTATAGAATGTCTCCAAAATAATTTCTAGAGCATATCTTTTAGAAAAACATCCAATCTTGATTTTTTTTAAAAATTGTTAGTGATGGAGAATCCACATAACCCTTGGTAAATTGTTCCAGTGGTTATTTACTCTCACTGTTTAAAAATGCATGCTCCATTTCTAGTCTAAATTTGTCTAGCTTCAACTTCCAGCTGTTGGATGGTGTTATACCTTTCTCTGCTAGATTGAAGAACCCATTATTAAATATGGGGGAAGACCATGTGACATAGTGATCTAATGAATACATTTATAGATTCAAAAGGGACCAGTATATCACAGGCAGTTAAATTCACTCAGGTACCCCCTGTATTACAGCCAATAACTTTGTTCTTGACTAATGCATATCTTCCAAAAGGTCTTTATTTTTGAAGACTTAAGAGATGGAAAATCTACCACTTCCCTTGGTAGTTTGCTCCAGTGGTTAGTCATGTTCACTGTTTAAAAATGTGTGCCTTATTTCCAGTTTAAATATGTCTGGGTTCAGCTTTCAGACATTGGTTCTTGATAAGTCTTTGTCTGCTAGATTGAAGAGCTCTTTAGTACCAGGTATTTTGTCCCTGTGAAGGTACACTGTAATCAAGTTTCCTTTCAATCTTTTTTTATAAGGTAAACAAATTAAGCTCTTTGTAAGATTAAACTCTTGACGCTCTCACTATAAGGCATTTTCTTCAGCTCTCAAATAATTTTTATGGCTCTTCTCAGCACCCTCTGAGTTTTTCCAATATGTGGATACCAGAATTGTATACAGTATTCCAGTATCTGTCTCACTAATGTGAACTGTGAATCATAGACTCAAATATTGAGAAAGGGAAAGGTAGAAGGAGACTTAGGAGGATTAAAAATAAATATTTAAATAAAAATATGTCCCCAAGGAACTGACATAACTTAAGTTAGAAAAATTTCTTGGTAGCTGCATTGCATGTCTTCCAGCTAAAGAGAGAACCCGCAGAGTTAGAACCAATTTTTCAAGCTAGGCACGCTTCTGCCTACATCAAGCTTACTCAATCTTTCAAGGCTGTAACAGACATCTGCCTAAGATAACCTCCCAAAGCTAGATTGATGTGTAAAATTTGAAAGTCACTTATGCTCCTAAGTGCTTAAATTACGTGAAAGCTCCCAAGTTTAAAAAAAGTATCCTAAATTTTTAGGACTAGAGTAGGTTTTATCTACCATAGCTCCTTCCCCAGTAGGCTTTGACCAATGAGCCATATCCACTTGATTCAAAATGGAGTCTTCCAGCTAACACTAAACACTGAAGCTTCCTAAAGCTGCAAAACACCTCAATTACTAGTACAGCTTCCTGGAGGTAAATCTGTTAGAGGAAAGGATCAATCATTCCTGCACAAGCATATCTTTTAGTTGGATTCTACCTTCCTATTTTCCTTGCAACTTAAAGGACAGTTAGCCATATAGTTTTTACACCAGCCAACTCTAATTGGCTCCACACTCCCAGTGATGGACCACTGTATCAGAATACAGAAGATGAAAAAACAAAATTTTAAAACTTTTCACTTTTGTAAACCTCTTCCCCACTGCCTGTGCCATATGTTTTTCATTCTTTTCACATGAATAATTAGATAAATTTAGTATGATTTTTAAAATCTATATAACTGCATGCAGGGGTACGTTTTTGAGCACATTGTCTTGCTGGAAATAGTAAGAAAAAAGAATGGCTCCAAAAGATGTATGCCAACCAAAGCACCTATCCAGTACATAACCCAAGGAAATCCAACTAATGAAAGCACTGATGGTGCAAGCTAGTAACAGGTCCATATTTCTGAAGAAAAGGTACTGTGTCACTACACAGACTAGAGTTATTCTCTTGAATAATTTATCGTCCAAACTTTTATGGTTTGGGTGTTATGTGAATATCAAATTCCTGGGACTTGTTCCATGGTTTGTGGTTGAAATAATGGTTTATTATGTGAGCAATGCAATCCAGTGACTTCTCACTCATATTCATGGCAGTTGTTGTGGCAGTCACTAAAAAGTTAAAGTAAATCTTATCTATTCCAACCACATTCTCACTGTTTGGCCAGTTCTTCCTCAGAATTCTGTTTGAACATAAGTCGGGGGAAATGTTGCAAAAGAGATCATGATAATGAGTTGTGACTTACTCAAGATTATCAGGAACCAAATCTTCAACACCAGTGTTATGCACTACTTAATGACAGATGACAGTATTAATCTTTTGGAGGAATTACTGTCCATGGACAATGAATTATCTCTGGCCTACCTGTCCTCTCCTATTTGCTATCGAAACATTGACCCTTGCCTCTGATCCTCAGATTGTCTTGGCTGCCCGTTTGTAAAGTTTTCCAACAGGCATTGTCATGCTTTCTCCCATGTGGGAAGAACTCCCCATAAATACGTACGAAAACACTTGGTAGTCCTTTAGATCCTTCCTTAAAACTCTGCTGTGATATGTACAAAAACCTTGACAGTGTTTCGGCAGCCAGAGTGCTGTGACCACCACTTAATATGCTGGTCAGCATCATTCCTTTCTTTCCTTGTGCTTTCCCCCTCAACTTTATCTCTATTCACCAGCTGTCTCTTGTCTTTTATAGTTCGATCGTAAGCACTTTGGGGTAGGGGCCATCTTTTCATTATATGTTTTGTACAGTGCCTAGCAAAATGGGACTCTGGCTCTAGTCACTACTCCAATACAAATAATTTTTGTTAATATTGTTGTTAATATTTACAGATGCCATTGGCTGTCTATTCTCAAATTAACCCATGCATATATATGCACAGTCAGACTATCCTGCTCGTCTTAATAACTTCAAAATGTTAGTCATTTTCTCCCCTCCCCCCCCCCACTCTGTTAAACTTCTTTAGTATTGCCTTTTAAGGCAGGGGAAAATAAGGAGGCTGCATAATTTAGATTTATTTTAAATATATTCAATTTAGATGAACTTCATCCCTTTGTAAAAAATTAACACCACCTGTGTGGGTGTTAAAGCTTGTGTTCCAAAATGTGTGGTTTTAAATGCAGACTTCAGTTGTATTTATTTGTGGAAGCACATGTAATTGCTGTAGAAGAGGGGAATGTTGTTGCTGTTTAGTGCTTTTATTTTTGGAACTCTAGTCTTATCAGCACTAGTAGAGAGTGCAGCCTGCTAATTTTGCAGACCTTGATGTTATTCATAGAGAGAGACCACAAGCACAGTTTGGTGACAGAGGTGCTTGGCCAGATTTATTGCCCTTAAGGCACAGTTTTAACAAGCTGCACAACTTGCCATATTCATTAACACATGAGTGCACTATGGCAAGGAGCAGCTCAGTTATCAGGAATTTTTGCTATCCCCTCAGCGACACAAAGGGTTCAGGTGAGATACCCTGACATTTATAGACTGAGGTAAACAACTTAGGTGCCACTTTGTGTTTCTGTGTTTATCTCCACTTGTTTCTGATATCTTGGACAAAACATTTATATTTATTCATCTTATTTTGTACTAGATTGGGGTATATTTGTACTAGCCTTCTAAAATATATTTATGTAAATATTTAATGTCTAGTACACTAGCAACAACTTGGCCAAGTGTATGTAACAAACAGTGAACTTGTAAGCATTTACTTTAATACGTGGCCTGACTGCTTTACAGCCTCTGATGCAGGCCTCAAATTTTGCACCAGAGCCAGTGCTCCAGTCACGCGCGCGCCCCCTCTCTCTCTCTCTTTCTCTCTCTCTCCTACATTTGCTTCTGCTTTTTTATTTATAGATTTGAGAATTGTCAGGCATTTTGACTCTGAAAAGTGGATGTTAGTATTCCTCATTACTACATATTAGCTCTAGTTAATGAATTCTGAAGCATTGGAAGGCGTTTGTAGAGAGCATCTAATATAAGCGTTTGCCACACTTTGCTGGCTCTGGACAGTTACAGCTTTTCACTGATGCACATTTTGTAATTCAGTATTTCACAAATATTCTGATTTTCTAGTGAGACGGTCAGAAGTTAAAAAGAATTAAAAACAAAAGACATATAAAGAAAATGGAAAGATGCTCAGTCACCTTTTTCTTTGTTTCGATAGCAACTTTTTAACTGTCAATCCCTGCACAAGCTGAGTTTGCCAGACAATGATCTAACAACATTGCCAGCATCCATTGCAAATCTCATTAATCTCAGGGAACTGGATGTCAGCAAGAATGGTAAGTTATTTTATTTGTTGTTACGTTTTAGAGGAGCGAAAGGGCAAAACAGTATGAATATACAGAATCCCAGAGGCAACTATTATTACTTTCATAAAACACTTGTCTTAATATTAAATATAAATCACCAACCTAAGTGACCGTCAAACTTACTGTATGGAAAAACATGTTGATTGTAATGTGTCTGTGTGACATTTGTTGTTTTCAGAGGTATCAAAAATAAAATAAACTGTTTAGTTTGAAGTTCAGTACAAAAAAAAATTGATAGGGGAATGAAATAGACACCGATCCTGCAAACTTAAACATACCCATACCTAAACTGCACTACCTTGAGTTGGCCCATTTATTTTAAGTGGCCTAGTTGCAAAGCATATGCATAATTGTTTATAGGATCGGGGCTGTAAGTAGCAGTCTGAAGTCTGAAATATTGAGATCCAAGTTTTGTGAGTGGTAACAGGCAGAGAATAACCAGGAGCTCGTAATAATGATAGTTATTGGTTTACTGTATATTGTTTCAGCAGTGGATTCCATTTGCTGAATCCAAATATAAATGATTTATTTTGCTTAATACTAATAAAATTAACTGCTGAACACAGCTAATACTTAGTGTAATAGGAAAGTCAGAAATTTGAATGTTCTTGATTGAATTTTTGGTTTTTAAAATATTTATTTTAAGGTTTTGTTTTTTTGTTTATCAAATTGGTAGTTGTGGGCTAACAGGAGCAAATTCAAACATTTCATATTGTCAGGGCCGGATTAACGCAGGGGCTTTAGAGGCTGCAGCCTAGGGCCCCAGGCTAAGGCGGGCCCCGGTGCAGCAGGGCTCAGGCAGGCTGCCTGCATGCCGTGGCCCCACGCTCTCCTGGAAGTGGTTGACTGCTGGCATGTCTCTGTGGCCCCTGGCAGGGGAGGCAGCTACGCGCACTGCCCCAGCACCGTCCCCACAGCTCCCATTGGCTGGGAACCGACCAATGGGAGTTATGCTTGCAGGCACGGGTAGCACAGAGACACACTGCCCCCTCCCCCCAGGGGCGCGCAGAGATGTGCCAGCAGCCGGCCGCTTCTGAGAGTGACGTGGGGTTATGGCAGGTAGATAGGTAGGCTGCCTGCCTGCCTGCCTAAGCCCTGCTGCGCCGCCTGGCGGGAGCTGCCTGTGATAAGCACTTCCCGGCCAGAGCCTGCACCTCGCACTCCCTCCTGCACCCCATCCCCCAGGTCCGAATCCCCTCCTGCACCCAAACTCCCTCCCAGAGCCTGCACCCCTCACCCTCTCCTGCACCCCAACACTCTGCCCCAGCCTGGAGCCCCCTCCTGCACCCAAACTCCCTCCCAGAAAGAAACTAATATAACAGCTGTTCTAAGGTAAGAAGTAGGCTATTTTGAATTAACTTAACTATATTCTACATGTTTTAAGACTGAAATGTAACCACAGAATGGCTTTGTTAATTAAAAGGCAAGTTTAGTATAGTGTTAATAGCCTCGATGCCATAATTGTGGTGATTTTGTTTTAAATTAGGAAAAAGACTTGTATATAGGGGCCCCATAAAATCTTATAGGCCTGGGCTCACAGGAGAGTTAATCTGGCCCTGCATGTTGTTAGCAGACTTGTTTTTCTTGTTTATAGGAAAAAGTGGTGTGCCTGATCAGAAACTAAGTTGCTGCAGAATACAGTACAGTATCACCTCATTAATTCACTTTAATGATGGGAAACCTATTGCAGATTAACATACTTTGCCTTAATTAAATTCTCATACAATGCATAGCAATTTAAAAAAATAATTCGTTATAACAGGAGGTTGGATTTACCACAATCACAGTGAAGTTTTCTCAGCTTGGATTAATGGTTTTGTTTGAAAACTATTAAAAACATTCAAAGCCCAAGCAAAGTTTTGTTGCCTTTCCAGGGAATGAAAAAAATCATTTGTTATCCAAGAGGTATTATTGGAAAATAGCTGTTCTCTACAAGATTTTTCAACCTGGAGGCCTCCTAGTATTGTTTAGTAGTGTATTTCTGCTATCGTCTCTAGTTTCTCCTATAAAGGAGCACAATTACCAGACAATCTTGAATCCATATTGTAGGTTCTGCGCATGTAATTTAATCTGAAGTTTGGCATTCAAAGGGGTAAAACTAAAGGATATAGAATGTTTATTACAATATGCAAATATAGCCAAATAGGATGATAAAATTGATGTTATGCATAATGAAGCCTGCTATGGAAATTGTAGATGTCTGTTTTGTACATGATATCTCTTTCCTGAATGTCTCTAATGAAGTCCAGAGCTCTAAAGAAAGGAGAGATCCAAATGTCAGATTAGTCATGTTAATGAGTATTCTGTATATTTAAGCTAATTATTTCTGCACAATTCCATAATCTAGTTGTGTCAAATTTATTGCTTTATTTGGACGACATGTCCATTCATCCAACTATGACTCCACAGAGTTACAAAGGGTTCTGCTTTAAATTAAAATAATAATAATAATAATTATTAATCTTGTGGAAATATTGGTTTCCCCCTCATTGTCCTTTGTGACCAGCTTTATATTTGAGCTATTTTATTGTATTTTCTAATGAACACTGCATTTTTATTGAAATATAGTAATTTGATTATTATTATTATTCTGTTCCTGGTACAAGTGAATTAATAGTGTTAACTAAATAAGACCGTCCTTAAATACTTCCATTATGGCAAGAATTATAAGTTAAAAGAAGTGTTCTTCTGTCGAGCCTGAACTGCTGAAAGAAATAACTGTTTCCAGTATAGCAGTTATTAAATTATATTTAAATGAATCAAAAGGTTTTCTTTGTTTTAGTTCTAGGGCTAGCAAATTCCTCAGCTCACAGACAAGGAGAAACTGATCAGTTACCAGCTGTAGAGAGTTGTCCTTCCAAAATAATGCAACCTTTAACTAAGCGTACAAAGATCTACTCAAAGAACGTTTGTTACTGAGGCATAAAGTATTTTAAGGAGGCAGTAGCTGTATAATTTGGTATTTCAAACTGTGTGTAATAACTTTGTTTTTTGTAATAACTTTGTATTTTAAATGTTATGGGAGCAGTAGTAGCTACTTCATAGTTAAGATTGAAGTTCGCTTCCTATCATAAAACCTAATTTTCAATCACTCACCACAATTTGAACTCTTCCATCCCCAACCAAAAAATCCCCACCAATCTTCCTGAAATTTTACATGCTACATTTTATCCTCAGATAGACTCTTTCTGGGAAGCTTGGTAAAAAGCCAGAAAAGGAGTCGGTCTCTTCCCTTTCATCCTGGCTGGTGAGATAAGGGATACTAGAGTTCCCTCCAGAGCGTGTGATAAATTTGAAGCTGTCCCAGGCTTTTCAATTTGCTATGTAAAGAAAGGGGGAGATTCTCCCCCCCCCCCCCCCAATCACTCTCATTTTCCCTAGCTGCAGTTACTCCAACAGGGGAAGTTCTGTTGTTTCCCCCTTGTATCCTCAAAGCTTATTCCTGGCAATTGGCTACATTTAGTTGTAAATAATAAACATTTCAATGGTTATACCAACCAATGAGACTGAATCTTGTACAACCAAAAAATATGATTACAGTCAATGATTTAAATCAAGGTTTCCTATTTTCTAATTTAAATTGGGGATTGATGCAAAATTTTATTTTAATTGTACCCTAAGGCTAGGAGGTCCAAAATTTGATTTACTTGGAATAAGACAGCAGTCCAACATTCATCAACAATCCTGATAGGACAAACCAGTATATATGTACAATTAAGACAAGACAAATTGGTAAGGAAAAAGATATTTCAGAACTCTCAAATAGTGCCTAAAAATCTTTGTAAAATTTAGGCAGGGGTGGTGGTGTGAGGGGGAATCTTGGTGTCCTCCAGTAAACCATCACCAGGATAGTGTTTGGTGGATCATTAACATCATATACATTCTGGGAGGCAGTCTTATTGGTTTTGCCAACTCAGGGTAAGTTCAAATGGGAATGGGTGAATCCAGTGGAGACAGATTTTGTGAACTTCATGAACTTTAAAAAGTATCTTACAAATATACAAAATGTACATGAACTCCTTTTCTCCATATATGTAGTGAAAATATTATTCCACAGATAAAATGCAGTAAAGTATATATTCAGGCTCATATTGCATGTGTCTGGCAACAGTGGTATTATTTTCTTCCCTGTGCCTGCCATGGCAATTCTGAGACACGATGCTACCCTAATGTAGGCCAAGATTCAGCAAAGCACTTAGTCAGGTGTGTGCTTAAATGCCTTGGTGAATTGGGATCTCATTTTACTTGTATCTGTAATTCTTCCACCTACTGAGAAGCAGGCAGTGATTAATTTTGTCACAGATTATTTTAATTGATCCATCTGTATTTAATGTTTTCAACATTTTGGTAGAATGTTTTCTTGAGACAGAGTGTAATTGAAGTTACAGAGAATGGGCTAACGCAAACCCCTAACTGTCAAGACACAATGAAAAATTAGGTGAGGCACCACTCTCATCAAATAGAAGAGGCATGAGCAATTAAACTAACACAGTTATTGGTACTATATTTTTAATTTATATTTTATAATGGTTGAATGTTTGTACAGCACCTAGCCCAATAAAGCCCTGATGCTTACTGGGATAAGCAAAACACAGACCCTGCAGTTAAAGAGCCTAGACTAACAGTAACATACAAACCACATATAAGCAAAATATTGTCATAGTTACGTATGTTGGATTTCCCCAAGCCATTATTTTCTCTCTTTCCCCCATCCCTCCAGGACTGCCCTGGCCCACTTCTCTCTCCAGGGGCCTCACCCAACTATCTCTACCAGGGCTAATCCAGCATATCCTCCTTCCGCTCTGCAAATCCCACATATATTTTACTTAACCCTTCCTATTATGTTACTGCTACTTTTTGGTTTCTTCTAATGCCTTAAGTCTCACTCTTTCTTTAAATGACCCTCTCTAATCACCAGAAAAATGCTTTTTACCGCCTTCTACTTTCATGTATAGTTCAGTTCAGTTTTGCATGTGGACATCAGAGATTCTGAAAGCAAACTGAATGTCCTGAGTCTCTGATGGCATGACACTCCCCATGCTCTGCTGCTGCTCTAGCTGCCATTGCCTCAGTCTCTGCCTTCCTGGGGGAGTAAGGACCTTATGAGTAACATATCTTGTCATTGCCAGTTTCATTATAGTGACTCAGTGTCTCCATCCAGAATACACTTGAGTAATTAAATTTTGTTCAGTTCACGTTCAAAAACATTATATGCTCCTATTTAGGGAGCAATCTGGATCCTGGTCTCTTGTATTATTTTTGTGTTAGGGATAAAGGTATTAATTTAGGATTAGAGCCAAAGAGTTCCTAAATGATTTCTCAATGTCCATTAAAATTCAGTGAGGATTTTGTGACCCATGTTGTTGTGTTTGAAATAAACATCAGCTGTATGGTGTTTAGGTTTTATTGTGTAATTAGTAAAAACAAACATAGTCACTTAAACTTGTCGCTAAAACTAAATACTAAAAATCTTTCTATTTATCTAAGAATTAGCAATACAATTAGCGAATTGGAGCTACAACTGAAATTGAAATTGAGTTAATAAATCAATCAATTGATGACCATATGGAATGGACTCAGCAACTGTCCAAAGCATTAAATTAACACAATCGAGATTTAAATCATGAAGTTAGCATAAGGCTTGATTAACTGGTATCACTGGAAACTTAAGGAGACACCATCTACTTCCTTGCCCTTGGAAGTAGTGCTGAGTTCCCTTCAAAGCTGCATATTACCAGGTGACTTTCACCATTGGCTCTTTCCCCATCTGATTTATTCACTGTGATACAGGGTGGTTAACCACCTCTGTCTGTCCCTTTATGGGCAGACTGTGTGAGGTAATATCTTTTAGTGGACTAACTCGTCTCTCTAATATCCTGGGACCAGTACAGCTATTGCATACAACAGTTTCTGCAACATTCTTATGGCCCAGGATAGCACAAAGTGCTTTGAAGTAGGATTTATTTAATCTAAATATACACATGCTATTTCTTTGATATTCACCCACTCATTCACACTTTAAAAAGGAAAAATAAATAATATTGTGGATGTCTCCACTAAAGGAAAAAAAAGTGTTACTTAAATCTCTTTAGCTTGCATGGTCTTAGCTTCAGGGCTAGGACTGCAGTTCAAGGATCACGTGATGTCATCTGGGTGGTATCTCATGCTGGTGGGCTTTCTTTGGCTCTTGGCTAGGCCAGCTGGCATGGCCTGTGAAGTCTTGGTCTCCGCTTTCCTTCAGCTAGCTTCAGGACATAAGATGCACCTTTTCCCCTGTTTACTTGGATCTTTAAGGTTGCAACTTCTGGGTCGCTCCACCCCATGATAACTCACTGGAAATCTTCAGAGCAAATGGGGATTATAGGCCTGATACACCAATAACATGATCCACTCAGAGTTGAGGAGTGAGCAAGCTGACTTTTAAATTGTCTGAAAAGTGTTTTACTGACAGTTCTATGATACCATATAGAGTACCACCAACTGCAAGTATAGGTGTCCTGATAATACAAAAAACATGGAATCAGTAGGGGATGACTTAGAAGTGCTGAAAAACACATCTCTTAAATTTGGGGTGCCAGTTAAGAGATGCAGCTGATTACATTCCTCCTTAGGCTTCCACATGCTTTGTGCAGGATCAATGGCTATTGTTGTTGTTCTTAATCTTCACCCATACTTCCAGTCATGAATATTTTCACTCAGCATTTAAAAAAAATTCGGGGCCTTGCTAGCAACATTGAGGAACTTCACTATTTTAGCTTGGTAAAAAGTCACTTCTTGGCAACAGAGCTATCTTAAGCAATACAATTAAAGGTTGTTACAAAAACTTCTATTTTCTTGTGTTGCGTAGGCTTACATCAGATTGGCCTATTTGTCTCATCTGTCATGCTAAACATCTTCTCAGAATATACTTGTTAATGGATAATTTTGCAATCTAAGAGAAGGTGACCATGATTTGGTTTCCTAATAGTATTGAACTGGACAGGTGTTTAATATCCTTACGTGGTTCATTGAAGTACCAGCACACTATTGCAGGCATGTAATGCTCGACCTGTGGCTGGATTTGCTGAGCAGAAATCTGTCATTTCATCAAAGGTAGATTTTTGAAATTTTGAGTAGCAGGACCGCTAGGCAATGTACTGAAGAAACAAGGAGGTAGAAATTGTTGGAACAACTGTGTTCTATGTAGTGCTTAACTGAACAAAAATGTTTGCTCTGCTAACACTTTTCTGTCCTTCAAGTGCACCCAAGTTCCTATCCTGTCACAGTGGGTCTTTTGTCAAGTGTTTTGGAAGCTAGAAAATCTTGAACCTTGGGTCTGTTAGTGTTGCAAGCGCATAATGTGTCATTTTTAATATAACTTGTAATGTCAAGATCTTAGCTACAAGATGTGGATCGAAGCCGTGTCCTGGCTTGAAGGGGGCTTATTCCTTCACCCACTTACTTCCCTGGTCCTTCTCGCACGAACAGAGAGCAACAATACCCGAAGTCCAAAGATGCAAACAATTCGATGTTTATTGGGGTGAACTTCCAGCAAGCATGATTCCAGTTTCCTTCCTTAGTATCCTCCTTCCCAGCTCTGACACCACAGAGCCTTACACCTGTGTCCCTGTTCCCATTCCTACCCTTAGCCAAACATGATTCCAACTTCCTTACTCCCATTCCCTGTTCCCATCTCCCCCACTCACCCCCTCCCACCCACACCATGAGGTTTTCTGTTCATTAAAACACAACAATGCTAGCAACAAGACAAACACCACAGACAAACAACACAAAACATAGATCCATGGTATTCTGAGTTATTCTTCCGCTGGCGCCAGCTTGCTTGTAGAGTGTCTGAAAAACAAAAGAAACAATTTCCACCCCCCTGGTGGGGACAGATTATTGCTTAATAATAATACCACTTTCTTTTACAAATTTCCTTGCTAATTGCAGGAAAAACAGAAGAATTACCTCCAGGCTGTCCTTATTTTGTTCTATAGTCAGGCTAGTGAATTACCTCACTCACTGGTCATTTATGAAATTCATGAGATGGTGTACCTCAGTTTCCCCTCTTGTACAACAGACCAAGTTTGCAATAGTTTTTCTGCTGTACCAAGCTTTAAGTTTATTCTCAGGTAATAGCTGAGACACAGCTTCAGATTTTAGCACACCACACGCGCGCACACACACCTTAAGGTTAACCTGTCCCCCTTATTTTCAGGCTTGACTTTTTTTCACCTCCCTTTCCTGGAGGGCCATAATCTGAGTCTTCTAGTGGCTTGTTTGCTGACCAGATGTATTCGTTATTTGCAGCTCCTTTGTGCCCATCAGCTAGGTAATTTGCATTTACACACAGAGGCTTATTAGCTTGCTTCTGGATCCAAAGCTGTTAGCAGCTCAGACACTGTCTTAAAAGGAAAGCATTTTAGTTCCACCAGAGTTCTGATTACTTTCATCTCCTGCTCCAAAACACACAGAGATCTGAAAAAGAAAGCACAACCTATTATGGCTCCTTTTGGAGTCCTATTAGGATTTTAATTAAGTACCATGTTTTATTTGCATTTCTTTTACTCCTTCTCCAATATACACTGCACACGTCCTGAGAAAATGGCACATTCCTTCCGTATAGTTTAACCTCCATACATTATATTAGCCATATTAATTTTACACAAGGTGTAACTGCCTCCCCCATGCCTACAGAGTTTTCATGCACACCAACCAAAGCAACAATCCCCCAGAGCCATCCCAAGGCTCAGTGTTCCCATCAACCATCTGGACTAAACCTTGTTAAAGCTAGAATCAGCAGTCCATACTATTATCATGCTATAGAATCAGTTGGGAATCGGGCTCGGGAGCTGCACCGGGTCAGAACCAAGGCAGTCAGCTGAGGTAGAGTGAATGGAACAGAGGCAGGGCAATAGATGACAGTGTCAAGGTTCCTCCCCCACTCTGAACTCTAGGGTACAGATGTGGGGACCTGCATGAAAAACCTCCTAAGCTTATGTTTACCAGCTTAGGTCAAAACTTCCCCAAGGTACAAAATATTCCACCCTTTGTCCTTGGATTGGCCGCTACCACCACCAAACGAATACTGGTTACTGGGGAAGAGCTGTTTGGACGCGTCTTTCCCCCCAAAATACTTCCCAAAACCTTGCATCCCACTTCCTGGACAAGGTTTGGTAAAAAGCCTCACCAATTTGCCTAGGTGACTACAGACCCAGACCCTTGGATCTTAAGAACAATGAACAATCCTCCCAACACTTGCACCCCCCCTTTCCTGGGAAATGTTGGATAAAAAGCCTCACCAATTTGCATAGGTGACCACAGACCCAAACCCTTGGATCTGAGAACAATGAAAAAGCATTCAGTTTCTTACAAGAAGACTTTTAATAAAAATAGAAGTAAATAGAAATAAAGAAATCCCCCCTGTAAAATCAGGATGGTAGATATCTTACAGGGTAATTAGATTCAAAAACATAGAGAACCCTTCTAGGCAAAACCTTAAGTTACAAAAAAGATACACAGACAGAAATAGTTATTCTATTCAGCACAATTCTTTTCTCAGCCATTTAAAGAAATCATAATCTAACACATACCTAGCTAGATTACTTACTAAAAGTTCTAAGACTCCATTCCTGGTCTATCCCCGGCAGAAAAACCAGCATATAGACAGACACACAGACCCTTTGTTTCTCTCCCTCCTCCCAGCTTTTGAAAGTATCTTGTCTCCTCATTGGTCATTTTGGTCAGGTGCCAGCGAGGTTACCTTTAGCTCCTTAACCCTTTACAGGTGAGAGGAGCTTTCCCCTGGCCAGGAGGGATTTCAAAGGGGTTTACCCTTCCCTTTATATTTATGACACAGGAGCAGAGCAGGGGACCAAGAACCAGGATCGGGAATGAGACAAGGTATTAGGAGCAAGGCTGGAGCCGGGAACTAGAAACAAGGCAAGGCATCAGAAGCACACAGAAAAGTCTGTTGCAGCAGTAAGCTGAGGATCCACCTGGTTGCACAGACAACCTCTAAGCGTTTTCCTTATGCCTTAAATACTGTTCCTGGGTTACTCAGGAAATGCAGTAGGCACTGACAGGACATCCAGTCATGCTCGAACCCATAGGGCTCATAGACTGTCATTACCTCTTCGCCAGAGCTGTTGGTGGTGGGGTCAACACAGCAGTTTGCACACCTGGGTTCCAGACCCATGGATCCTCAGATGTAATCTTTCAACTGGTCAGTCACTTTCTGAGATTGCTGGCATGTAGGTAACGTGGCAGTCAATCACAGAAACATAGAATTGTAGTGCTTCGAGACCCTATGCTGAGTCAGGATCAAGTATACCGTAACTATCCCTGACATGTGTTTCTCCAGCCTGTTCCTAGAAACCTCCGGTCATGGGGATTCCACAACCTCCCTTGAAAGCCTATTCCAGAGCTTAACTATCCTTATAGTTAAAAAGTAGGGCTGTCAAGTGATTAAAAAAATTAATCGCATGATTAAAAAAAATTAATCGCGATTAATCGTGCTGTTAAACTATATTAGAATACCATTTATTTAAAATTTTTGGATGTTTTCTACGTTTTCAAATATATTGATTTCAATAACACAATACAAGTGTACAGTGCTCACTTTATATTTTTTATTACAAATATTTGCACTGTAAAAAACAAAAGAAATAGTATTTTTCAATTCCCTCATTACAAGTACTGTAGTGCAATCTCTTCATAATGAAAGTTGAACTTACACATATAGAATTATGTACAAAAATAACTGCATTCAAACAATGTAAAACTTTAGAGCCTACAAGTCCAATCAGTCCTACTTTTTGTTCAGCCAATCGCTCAGACAAACAAGTGCATTCACGGTTGCGGGAGATAATGCTGCCCACTTCTTGTTTACTATGTCGCCTAAAAGTCAAAACAGGTGTTTGCATGGCACTGTTGTAGCCAACATCGCAAGATATTGATGTGTCATGCTTCAACCACCATTCCAGAGGACGTGTCCATGCTGATGACTGGTTCTGCTTAATAATGATCCAGAGTAGTACGGACCGACACGTTCATTTTCATCATCTGAGTCAGATGCCAACTGCAGAAGGTTGATTTTCTTTTTTGGTGGTTCGGATTCTATTGTTTCTGCATCGGAGTGTTGCTCTTTTAGACTTCTGAAAGCATGCTCAACACTTCGTCCCTCTTGGATTTTGGAAGGCACTTCAGATTCTTAAACTTTGAGTCGAATGCTGTATCTTTAAGAATTTCACTTTGGTAACTTCTTTGCATTTTGTCAAATCTGCAGTGAAAGTGTTCTTAAAACGAACACATGCTGGGTCATCTTCCAAGACTGCTATAACATGAAATATAGGGCAGAATGCAGGTAAAACAGAGCAGGAAACGTACAATTCTCCCCAAAGGAGCTCAGTCAAAAATTTAATTAACACATTATTTTTTTAATGAGTATCATCAGCATGGAAGCATGTCCTCTGGAATGGCTGCGGAAGCATGAAGGGGCATACAAATGTTTAGCATATGTGGCACGTAAATGACTTGCAATGCCAGCTACAGAAGTCCCATGCGAACACTTATTCTCACGTTCAGATGATATTGTAAATAAGAAACAGGCAGCATTATCTCTCTTAAATGTAAACAAACTTTTTTCTCTCAGCGATTGGCTGAACAAAAAGTAGGACTGAGTAGACTTGTAGGCTCTAAAGTTTTACATTGTTTTGTTTTTGAGTGCAATTATGTAACAAAAAAAATCTACGTTTGTACGTTGCACTTTCATGATAAAGAGAATGCACTATGGTACTTGTATGAGGTGAATTGAAAAATACTATTTCTTTTATCATTTTTACAGTGCAAACGTTTGTAATAAAAATGTGAGCACTGTACACTTCGTATTCTATGTTTTAATTGAAATATATTTGAAAATGTAGAAAAACATCCGAAGTATTTAATAAATTTCAGTTGGTATTCTATTTAACAGTGAGATTAAAGCTGTGATTAATCACAGTAAATTTTTTTAATTGCGATTAATTTTTTTGTGTTAATTTCATGAGTTAACTGCGATTAATCGACAGCCCTATTAGAAAGTTTTTTCTAATATCTAACCTAAATTTCTATTTCAGCAGGTTAAGCTGAGTACTTCTTGTCCTATCCTTCAGTGGACATGGAGAACAACTGATCACTTGATAACAGTCTTTAACGTATTTGAAGATGTTATCAGATCCTTTTCTCCTCCACCTCCCAACCTCCTCCTCATGTTTTCTCAAAACTAAAGGTGCCCAGTTTTTTAACTTTTCTTCAAGGTCAGGTATTCTAAACCTTTTATGAGGTTCATGCTGCAGATTTTAACCTTATGAGATTTGTTAAAGGATTTGGGGTGAAGTAGTACCATTTTCATTCTGTCTCTATTGTAAATGTTTATGTGAATGGTGAGAACGAAGCCAGTGAGCAAATAGACTGTCCTCACGACACTGGTGAAAAGGCCACTTACTTGCGTGACTGTTTTGTACAACTTAATATATATTGGGAATTTCCACAAAAGAGAAATAGTGCACCATAGCTTTATGAAGCGAAAGTGATTTGACTTTTTCTTCTGTAGAAAATGGCATTAGATCTGTAGCTGCCATCTAATTTTTTCATGAGTACAGAGCAGAGCATTTTATCTGAAGAATGTTAATTACTTGTGTTTCTGCAATAGTAATGGAGAATCTAATGCAGGCTGAAATCTTTTTACAAGTCAGTAGGTCGTACTGGTGGGAGACGTAGGAGATGTGGCAGTAGAAAGAAGGGTGACACAGAGCTGCTGATCTTAGAAGTATCATCATTATCACACTTATAGCTCTCTTCCTAGTATCAGATTTCCATATTGGATAGCAGGCTCTTCAGTGATGTTCCTATAGGTCTCTTCCTCGACTTATGCTTTTATGATATGTACAAAATAGGATATACACCTCTACCCCGATATAACGCTGTCCTCAGAAGCCAAAAAATCTTACTGCATTATAGGTGAAACCGTGTTATATCGAACTTGCTTTGATCCACCAGAGTGCACAGCCCCGCCCCCCGGAGTGCTGCTTAACTGCGTTATATCAGAATTCATGTTATATCGGGTTACGTTATATTGGGGTAGAGGTGTACCAAGGTTCAGCTGTGCTGACTAAGATAGACACCATGCAGATGGGTTTTGTTGTTTGTTCTGAGGGTGCTGAACTCTTCTGTGGGCCTTGTGAACCGGCAACATAAATGACATAGCAGAAGATGTAATATTGTAGCAAGGTTTTGTTCCTTCATCACACTTGGATCTGAATTTCTATAATACATACAGTTGTAGAGAATGTTGAAGGCCTTTATAGGCCATGTCCAGCATGGAGTGGAGTATCAATTGAATTCCTTCAGGCTTAGTAGAAGACAAGTTTGTATGAAATTAGCATATTGCAGGACTGGGATCTGGGTAAGAGAGATCTCAAACTTTTTGTGTAAGGACTAGATCTAAATTAATATCCTCTCAGGAAATGAAAAGTTGTAAATAGAGCCAATTGTTAATGTTCTAGGTGCAACAAAATGTATTATTTCTTGCTTAATATTTTTTTTTGAGGTTTAAGCTCATCATCAGAATAAAAAATTAATTATGCATGACTGCTGCTAAGCTCATCTCCAGAAGAATAATCAAGAGTAGCACTGCCTTTATGTACTATGTTTGATCCTCAATCCTTCAAATAGCTGCATGTGTGACTACAAGTGGAACATAAACCCTCCTTCTCCCTCCCTCCCTCCCTCCCAACAAAAGCATGAGTGGCGTATTTTATAATTAAGGATACAATTCTGTGTCAGAGGTCATGAATTCCATGACTTTCCAAGATCTCTGTGACTACTTCTGGGAGAGGGCCGAAATAGCTGTCAGCCTTGGGCTTGCTGGAGCAGTGGCAACCGGAACAGCTGGCTAGCAGTCAGCCCTGAGAAGCTGGAATAGCTGGCTGGTGGTTAGCCCCTCTGTGGGGTTGGAGCAGCAGCAGTCAGGTCCTGTCGCAGGAGCAGTTGCCAGGCTGGGGCTGGAGCAGCTGCAAGCCCCAGCAGTGCTCTGTTTGCCCTCCCTCCACTCCAGGGTATTTTTAGTAAAAGTCAGGGACAGGTTGTGGGCTTTCCTGAATTTTTGTTTATTGCCTATACCTGTGACAGAATCTTAATCTTATTTATAATCCCACTGCATTCAGTACCAGTTAGTGTTTGGGTCTTTCTTACCACAACAGGATGTGATTTTTTTTTTCTTTAACGAGATTTTTGGCTTCTGTCTTTTGACTTTTGCCTGCCTGCTGAGACTTTGGGCTTTTTTTCTTGAAGATGGAGTTACTATTCCTACCTTTTGATTCTGGCAAGATGAAGAATATTGGCCCTTTTTTTTTTTTTTTTTAATGATGATACTAGTTGTTGGATTACCGGTGATAGGTGCCTATGGCTGGTACATTTATTTACTACATTTCAATCTATAACAAACGAGAGCTCCAGCCATCTGAGTTGTTCTTGATACAAGTAGAGTATTTACACAGATTTCAAGGCACAAGTTTTTTACACACACACTCACTCACTCACTCACTCTCTCTCTCTATATGTGACCAACCATATACAAACAGTGAGGACCCAAATTGCTGGGATTCTTACCAGTAAAGCAATTGTATCAATTGGCAGCATCTCTCAAGGGCTCAGAACATGAATTGATGGGACATACTGTAGGTGTCAAAAACTTTGTGCTCTATGGCTAAAGGCAGAGCTAGAGTAAGGCATAAATACTATGGATCCATGCCTGGGTCTGTGGCTTATAGAGTCATGTGATTACATTAACACTGGTTTTCTATTTTAAAAAAAGTAAATCTCTAGCTCTTTTGATTACGTAAAACATGATCAGAGTGTAACCGATGCAGTGAAACCTATCTTGAGTCTGTAATAAGCCTGGAACAATAGCTCTGAAAGGATTGAACAGCCCTGTTCATCTCAATGGAGTGTTGACTCCAACATCGGTTGCACTGAGGGCCCTTGCCAGCACCACCCCAACAAGAGTATGTATGACTGGAGAAAAGTGGGTGGGTAGGGGGAAGGTTCCATTTCTACTCAAAGTGAGCTGAGCATTGTTAGGAACTTAAGCATGGTGGATTGGATTTTCAAAAGTACTCAAAGTGTATATTTGCTCTTCTATTGGGCATAGCTTACCCTCCACCCACCCATCCAAGCAGATACAGTCTGGAAGAGCACATACACACTCTTCTGAATTTAGAGTTCACTCTGAGGGAGACAGAGATGGCCCTTGTTGCTTCTGGTAGGAAGAAAGGTGTCCCATGCCAGTGTCCTCCTCTCTCTGGGAGAGGAGTGGCCCCTGCCACTCCAAGTGGTGTGCAAGGCCATGGTGAGGCTTTGTGTCATGGTATACTTCGGGCCCCAGATTGCCTCAATCCAACCGTAGCTGTGGGAGAGACAAACTTGCTACCCTGAGATGCACTAAAACTACCCCGTTAAAGACAATAGAGATTATATAGGTGTAACAGAGTCTGTTCCTGGTGGTTTTGCATAAGGAAGGAAGAAATTAACTTTCAACTCTCAGCTTCTGTTTGTAGAGTCGATGGTTACTAAAAAGGAAGCTTAATGACAAGCTGCTCTCAAAGCCAGGAGGATCACCGGTTCTCTGGGGAAATGAGGGGTTACTTTCTGAACACCTAGTGATCAACCTAGAAGGTGGGGAGAACAACAATTTTTGGAATTCTGCCTCTAGGGACAGAAGGAAGAGAAGAGAGAGAGAGAATGAATCATCTTGCTTACTGCCCTTCTTGACCCTCTTTTCTAATCTCTTTCTCCAGGCTTTCTCCCCTGCCTGTTGTGTTTATCCTTCTACTTTTCCTTCTTTGTATCCTCAATTTCAGTTTGTTTTCTTACTAGAAGGAGAGATGAAAGATGGGATAGCAAAGAGAGGACAGAAGTGACTGCAACTCCATGCTTCTAGCGTGTGGGAGGTAAACAGCAGAAGGAAAGCGGGTGGCCTGGGGGTTTGGTACAATCGATTGATAAATATTGCCTCCTACTTCCTGATGGTTAAAGCCACTGAGACCCAGAGAACAGTGTCATTTAATTCACTTCCAGAAATAGTCTTTAGAATCCATAGTACTTGCAAAACAGCAGCAAAATAGGTTTGTTTTTCATTACTCTCATCCTTTATTCCCACTATTATGAAGTTTTGTGCTTTGAATGACGGCTTTTATCAGTGTTAAAAGTACTGAATGAGACTGGTAGACATCTTTTAGCAGGTAATGTGGTAGAAGAAGCTTTTTTTAAGAACAAGACATTAACTGCTGACCAACTTCAGTGTCAGACTTCTAGTATATGAGTTGTTCATTTTGTTCTTAATTATTGATTTAATAGGAATTTACCTCTAAGAGTTGTTCTGTTCTTTATTTGTAACTGAATGTAAAGCCAGATCCTCGGCTGGCATATCTCACTAGTAGCACCATTAAAGTTTATGTACACCAGCTGAAACTTACGTCTGTAGTGCATATACACAAAATCAAGACTTTGTCCCTGTAGCCAATACATTTTACTGCACAGCAAACATTTTCCCTCTCCAATCATCTCTAAATATATTTTCCCCTTTGATTACTTTACAGAGCCACACTTCGATGGAAAAAGGAGTATTGTTCTCTCAGATAAGCAATAACTTAGTCTTCACTAAGCAAATAAATTGTGTAAAACACACAGGGATAAGATTAGTGACAGTGGGCATGGCTACACTTGAAACTGCAAAGTGCTGTCGTGGGAGCGCTCCCGCGGCAGCGCTTTGAGGTGCAAGTGCGGTCGCCTGCGAGCGCTGGGAGAGAGCGCTCTCAGCGCTCCTGGTAATCCACCTCCACGAGGGGATTAGCTCCAAGCACTGGCAGCGCGGCTCCCAGCGCAAGGAGCCTGTTTACACTAGTGCTTTAAAGCGCTCTGACTTGCTGCACTCAGTGGGGTGATTGTTCACACCCTTGAGCCAGCAAGTTAAGCACTATAAAATGTAAGTGTCGCTAAGCCCAGTGGTGCTTTTAATGCCTTTTGCCGAGGCACAATCAAACATAAGGCTACTGCAGAGCCGTCTGTTTTATATATCAAGTGCAGTGGATTAACATTTCTATATTTGGATACTTGATATATACTTGGCTGTTGAGCAAATTTATGTTGATATTTTACTCTTCCTTAGTAGATGTTACTATATATGCAGTTTTATGTTTTTTGTAGGTGCTCATCACCAGTTTCATATGAAAGTTTAACAAGTCTTTTGTGACTTTTTCCTTAATACAACAAGTCTTTTGTGACTTTTTCCTTAATACAACAAGTCTTTTGTGACTTTTTTCTTAATACACGTAGTGTACTCTAATATTAAACATGCAGTTCAGCTGATGCTGGTCATGTTTGATACAGAAGAGTGGCAATATGCTAAAGTATTAATATAATAGTTTTTATATCTGTTGTACTCTTGTATGGCCATGTATGGCTTTTCTTTTAATGAAATATTTTCCACACATTCTTTTTCAAATTTGCCTTAACATTTTGAGACTGTTAACTGTCGGATATGACTTAATGAATCATAATAATTTAGTTGTCAGTGATACTCTGATAACTGGATAAGGATGCTATCCAGTTAATATAGTAATTGCCTATCATATTAACATGCATAACCTTTCTGAATCTCAACTATGTATATTTTTAACTTACTTTTGCCAATATTTGTTTAAAGATGTGAGTCAGATTCTGCTCTCATTAACGCTAGATGAAATCTGGAGAAATTTCAAGGTAGTTGCTCTGGATTTTCACCAATTTAACAAAGTATGCAGTCTGGCTGAGTGTACTTCAAACCCACCTTTGCATGTTCTGTTTCCTGATCAGGATACCGGTAGAGTACCAAGTGCAGCTTTTATTTCAAGTGTTTCAATTAGGGAGAATTTTCACTAAAAAGAAACAGCCTGTGTCTTTTGCAAATTTGGTATGATGTGATTTGCAAACAAAATGGATCACTTATTCTCAAAAAGATATAGGACCCGATTTTTGTCTGGAAGAGAGGAAGGGAAGTAGGCTCCCTGATTCTCAGAGCCAGTTTGCTCTGGTCCTGCTGAGGATTAGAGTAGCTGAAGAGTTGCTCTAACTTCTGTCCAACAGGGAACCTATGCCATCGGAGAATGTGTGATGGAGAAGCCATGCTCCCTCCTTACAGCTGATACAATTGCTATGCAGGTGTGGGAGGATGGGGCTGGCACCAGGAGTTGCATCAGTCTTCTTTACAGTGGTGGAGAGGTCTTCTGCACCAGGGCAATTCTTGACTGGCTTTTTATGGCCAAAGTCTGTCCCTTTGGAGGCACTTGACTGCTGCAAAGGGCCTGGATCTCAGTTGATTATATGGCCCATGACCTGTAATTTCATAAACGGGTATTTCAGGATATGAGATTTTCTGTAGATATCTGGCCAAGTGCAATGAAGTTTTGATTTTAGATGAGGATAAATGGCTAAACAGTGCAAAATAAAGAGTTTCAAGTTCCCAATTATATTTTGTGTCCTAATCATCAACATTCAGTGGGATGGTCAAGAATATTGTCTTTTGGGGATTTATATCAGTAACTTGTTGAGATTCCATTCTATATATTGCCCTCAGCAGTGTCGTGTGTTAGTAGTGCACTAAGTAACATAACTAACATCTGTCACATGTGATACGTTCTCTGTCTCATTCTGTACCCAAGGGGGAAACTGTGTGTGCAGTGTAGTGTTTTTGTTTTGGTAGGATTTTGGTTTTGGGGGCATTTTTTTTTTAAATGTACATACTTCCTGTGTGTATGTTAGAGAAAACAAGGTCAAAGAAGCACTCCTTGTACTTGGAGTGGAAGGTAATGAGATTTATGGTGGTCCTCAGTTCCTGTGGGAGTTTCTTCCACAATCTTTAAACAGTCCCCAAGAAGCTTCGTCTCCTGCACAAACTCAGTTTATCTTTCTGGAAGAAGGTTCCAGTGAATGGAGTTGTTGACCATGGTCTTCATCCTGAAACTTTATTTTGATATTAGAAAATTGATCAGTAAACATGCTGTGCAACAAAGGAGCTCTTACAGTTCAGTTTAGCAACCTTTTTCCTTCGGTAAGATTATTATAAATATAAATATTAATATAAAGTAGTCCTCTTATTGCCTTATAGATATTGTTTGTATTGAACAGTATTGTATTGTTAGTATATATTCTGTTAATTTAGATGGAATAAATGGGCCAAAGGTGTTAACATAAGCCCAGTCACTATCCAACATTAAACAGTGTTAATCAATGTTCAGAATTTGGTATAGGGAAACCTGCTTAGTACTATGACAAACAAATCATTAAAAATCATTTTAACCTTTTATTTAAAAGAAGGAAAAACAATTAACATTTGAAATGTAAAGTATCAAATAAGGCTTTCATTTTAACAATTTTTTTTGTTCCCTTTCCTTTGGCTGGAGAAAGTTTTACAAGGAGAAACCACTTCAACAGTCTCTTAAATAGTATCAAAGATGGTAATAACTGTCCTTGTGAGGAAAAGAAAAGGTAATTGGGATGGGCTGCCATTGGTGCTGCGGTTTTTAAAATTTAATCTGAGATTGAAAAGACCCCGTGATTGATAGTCTCTTAGCCCTGGTCTACACTAGGAGTTGAGGTCAAATTTAGCAGCGTTAAATCGATTTAACCCTGCACCCGTCCACACAACGAAGCCCTTTTTTTCGACTTAAAGGGCTCTTAAAATCGATTTCCTTACCGCACCCCCGACAAGGGGATTAGCGCTGAAATCGGCCTTGCCGGGTCGAATTTGTGGTACTGTGGACACAATTAGACAGTATTGGCCTCCTTGAGCTATCCCAGAGTGCTCCATTGTGACTGCTCTGGACAGCACTCTCAACTCAGATGCACTGGCCAGGTACATAGGAAAAGGCCCGCGAACTTTTGAATTTAAATTTCCTGTTTGGCCAGTGTGGCAAGCTGCAGGTGACCATGATGGAGTCCCAGAATCGCAAAAGAGCTCCAGCATGGACTGAACGGGAGATACGGGATCTGATCGCTGTATGGGGAGAGGAATCCGTGCTATCAGAACTCTGTTCCAGTTTTCGAAATGCCAAAACATTTGTCAAAATCTCCCAGGGCATGAAGGACAGAGGCCATAACAGGGACCCGAAGCAGTGCCACATGAAACTTAAGGAGCTGAGGCAAGCCTACCAGAAAACTAGAGAGGCAAACAGCTGCTCCGGATCAGAGCCCAAAACATGCCGCTTCTATGATGAGCTGCATGCCATTTTAGGGGGTTCAGCCACCACTACCTCAGCCGTGTTGTTTGACTCCTTCAATGGAGATGGAGGCAACATGGAAGCAGGTTTTTGGGACGAGGAAGATAGCTCACAGCAAGCAAGCGGAGAAACAGTTTTTCCCGGCAGCCAGGAACTGTTTCTCACCCTGGACCTGGAGCCAATACCCCCCGAACCCACCCAGGGCTGCCTTCCGGACCCAGCAAGCGGAGAAGGGACCTCTGGTGAGTGTACCTTTTAAAATACTATAGATGGTTTAAAAGCAAGCGTGTTTAATTATTAATTTTGCCCTGGCATTGGCGGCTCTCCTGAATGTACTCCTAAAGCCTTTGCAAAAGGTTTCTGGGGAGGGCAGCCTTATTCCATCCACCATGGTAGGACACTTTACCACCACAGGCCAGTAGCACGTACTCGGGAATCATTGTACAGCAAAGCATTGCAGTGTATGTTTGCTGGTGTTCAAACAACATTGGTTCTTTATCTCTGTGTTATCCTCAGGAGAGTGATACCATTCATGGTCACCTGGTTGAAATAGGGTGCTTTTCTTAAGGGGACACGCAGAGGTGCCCGTTCTTGCTGGGTTGTTTGCCTGTGGCTGAACAGAAATGTTCCCTGCTGTCAGCCACGGGGAGGGGAGAGAGGCTAGCCACGTGGTGGGGAGAGGCAAAATGCGACGTTGGAACGAAAGCACATGTGCTATGTTATGTGTAATGTTAACAGCAAGGTTTACTGTGAAAGAGTGTACCCATTGTTCTATAAAATGTCTTTTTCAATACCACTGTCCCTTTTTTTTCCTCCACCAGCTGCATGTGTTTCAAAGATCACAAGATCTTCTCCTTCCCAGAGGCTAGCGAAGATCACAAGGCAAAAAAAACGCACTCGCGATGAAATGTTCTCTGAGCTCATGCTGTTCTCCCACACTGACAGAGCACAGACGAATGCGTGGAGGCAGACAATGTCAGAGTGCAGGAAAGCACAAAATGACGGGGAGGAGAGGTGGCAGGCTGAAGAGAGGGCTGAAGCTGAAAGGTGGTGGCAGCGTGATGAGAGGAGGCAGGATTCAATGCTGAGGCTGCTGGAGGATCAAACTAATGTGCTCCAGTGTATGGTTGAGCTGCAGGAAAGGCAGCAGGAGCCCAGACCGCTGCTACAGCCCCTGTGTCACCAACCGCCCTCCTCCCCAAGTTCCATAGCCGCCTCACCCAGATGCCCAAGAATGTGATGGGGGTGCCTCCAGCCACCCAGCCACTCCACCCAAGAGGATTGCCCAAGCAACAGAAGGCTGGCATTCAATAAGTTTTAAAGTTTTAAACTTTTACAGTGTTGTGTGGCCTTGTCCTTCCCTCCTCCACCACCCCTCCTGGTGCTTCTCTCCTCCACCACTTCTCCTGGGCTACCTTGGCAGTTATCCCCCTATTTGTGTGATGAATGAATAAAGAATGCATGACTGTGAAGCAACAATGACTTTATTGCCTCTGCAAGAGGTGATCGAAGGGAGGAGGGGAGGGTGGTTAGCTTACAGGGAAATCAAGTGAACCAAGGGGCGGGGGGGTTTCATCAAGGAGAAACCAACCGAACTTTCACACCGTAGCCTGTCCAGTCATGAAACTGGTTTTCTAAGCTTCTCTGATGTGCACCGCGCCCTCCTGTGCTCTTCTAACCGCCCTGGTGTCTGGCTGTGCGTAACCAGCGGCCAGGCGATTTGCCTCAACCTCCCACCCCGCCATAAACGTCTCCCCCTTACTCTCACAGATATTGTGGCGCGCACAGCAAGCAGTAGTAATAGTGGGAATATTGGTTTCGCTGAGGTCTAACCGAGTCAGTAAACTGCGCCAGCGTGCTTTTAAATGTCCAAATGCACATTCTACCAGCATTCTACACTTGCTCAGCCTGTAGTTGAACCGCTCCTGTCTACTGTCCAGATTGCCTGTGTATGGCTTCGTGAGCCATGGCATTAAGGGGTAGGCTGGGTCCCCAAGGATAACTATAGGCATTTCAGCATCCCCAATGGTTATTTTCAGGTCTGGGAATAAAGTCCCTTTCTGCAGCTTTTGAAACAGACCAGAGTTCCTGAAGATGCGAGCGTCATGTACCTTTTCTGGCCATCCCAGGTTGATGTTGGTGAAACGTCCCTTGTGATCCACCAGTGCTTGCAGCGCTATTGAAAAGTACCCCTTGCAGTTTATGTACTCGCTGACTTGGTGCTCTGGTGCCAAGATAGGGATATGGGTTCCGTCTATGGCCCCACCACAGTTAGGGAATCCCATTGCAGCAAAGCCATCCACTATGACCTGCACATTTCCCAGGGTCACTACCCTTGATATCAGCAGATCTTTGATTGCATTGGCTGCTTGCATCACAGCAGCCCCCAGAGTAGATTTGCCCACTCCAAATTGATTCCCGACTGACCGGTAGCTGTCTGGCGTTGCAAGCTTCCACAGGGCTATTGCCACTCGCCTCTCAACTGTGAGGGCTGCTCTCATCTTGGTGGTATTGTGCCTCAGGGCAGGGGAAAGCAAGTCACAAAGTTCCATGAAAGTGCCCTTACACATGCAAAAGTTTCTCACCTACTGGGAATCATCCCAGACCTGCAACACTATGCAGCCCCACCAGTCTGTGCTTGTTTCTCAGGCCCAGAATCGGTGTTCCACAGCATGAGCCTGCCCCATTGCCACCAGGATGTCCAATTTGCCAGGGCAAACTTTGAGAGAATTCTGTTTCTGTCCTCATCACTCTGGTCACCACGCTGAGGTCGCCTACTCACCCGGTTTTGCTTTGCCAGGTTCTGGTGCTGCATATACTGCTGGATAATGTGTGTGGTGTTTAATGTGCTCCTAATTGTCAAAGTGATCTGAGCGGGCTCCATGCTTGCCGTGGTATGGTGTCTGCACAGAAAAAAGGCACGGAACGATTTTCTGCCGTTGCCCTGACGGACGGAGGGGCGACTGACGACATGGCTTACAGGGAATTAAAATCAACAAAGGGGGTGGCTTTGTGAGAAACAGAATGGCCCCTTCAAAGATAGAACTCAAAACTGGGTTTAGCAGGCCAGTTGATTTCACGGAGGGAGGGAGGAGAAAATGAATACAAAACAAATCTGGTCTATTTCTTGTTTTCAACCACTTCATCTATCTTTATACATATTGCTGGCAGCAGACTGTGCAGTACGACCGCTAGCCATAGTCATCTCCTGGGTGCTCTGCAGAAGATGGTGCAGTATGACTACTGGCCATCGTCTTCTGCTGGCTGCTGATTAAAAGACAGTGCACTGCCGGTAGTACTCAATCGCCATGAGACGAAACATAAAAGGGAAATGACCTGGCTGAGTCACTCCCATGTTTGCCCAGGTGCCCCTGACCTCATCGAGGTTGGTTAAAAGAGCACCCAGGACTACGTCGACGACGGCTACCAGTCATACTGCACTGTCTGCTGCCAAAAGGCAATAAACTGCTGCTGTGTAGCAATGCAGTACCACGTCTGCCAGCACCCAGGAGACATACTGTGACGGTTAGCTGAGCGGAGTCCATGCTTGCCGTGGTATGGCGTCTGCACAGGTAACTCAAGAAAAAAGGCGCAAAACGATTGTCTGCCCCTGCTTTCACGGAAGGAGGGAGGGAAGGGGTGCCTGACAATATGTACCCAGAACCACCCGCGACAATGTTTTAGCCCCATCAGGCACTGGGATTTCTATCCAGAATTCAAATGGGCGGCGGAGACTGCAGGAACTGTGGGATAGCTACCCACAGTGCAACACTCTGGAAGTCAACGATTGCCTTGGTACTGTGGACACACTCTGCCGACTACATGCACTTAGAGCATTTGTGGGGACACACACAATCGACTGTATAAAAACACTTTCTTCAAAACCGACTTCTATAAATTCGACCTAATTTCGTAGTATAGACATACCCTTAGATGGTAGCAAAGATGGTGGTAACTGTTATCTCAGGTAGGGTTTGGGATTCAGCTGAAGCAGGTAAGCATGGTGATATCATCTGGATCCCTTTCTTCCTGGCCCATTCTAGCCAGGAGATCACTCAGGAATCAGGTTGATGAAGGCCTGAGGACCTGGGAAATGGTGTGGGTGGCAGCCACAATGGTGAAGCTCACTACAGTATCCTCCACCTGTTGTTCCAGTCTGTTCTTGTTGTTGGTCTTTCATTGTTCTTTCATACTTTCCTCAAAAAATCTTTCTTTTAAAGACCCCAAGACCAAATGCGAACTGTGGGTGGAATAGCCCATCCCCTCATTTTGTCCACCAATTAGTCTTAATATCTGACATTCCAATTTTGTTTCTTTAACTTCTGGTTCCACATCTCCTATTTTTAACCAGCATAATTTCAACACAGTCCTCGAATCAAGTCAACTTGGCCTTTTTGTTTAGACTAATTCAGTTATTTTGTCTCCCTTTAATACCTTTACTCGTCAACATTTGTTGTTCTAGATTATTGTAACATCTTACATACCTTTACCTACTTTTTACAGTTGAGCTCACAATTTGAGTAAATATGTAGGCCCAGTTGTCACAACACATCCAAGAGGTCCCAATCAAGGTAAAGCTCCTTTTGTGTTGGCCACTGCACATGTTAAGGGTTAAAAATAGTTACACACAATAAAGGAGTTCAGGATCAGGTTGGTCTTTGGTCTAAAGTTACCTTTTAAACAGTTTTCATCTTTTGCTTTGTTTGTGCCATTAGAGTCTGATCTTGCAATATGCTTAGTGTTCACAATTCTCATCTCAATCAGAGTTGAGGGTGCTCATCATCAAGCCCTTCATGTGCAATCAGGAGAACTATATCATTAGTAGCCTAGTAGAAAGATGGCTTTTTTCTTTAGTAACCAGAATTTTATTGGCATGTTATAATTAAGATTTCTCAATCACTATGTTGTGGTGGTAGAGATAATCAGCTGCTGAGTCTCAACAGTACAGCACATGCCGCTTCAGTGTGAGGCCACAAAACATACTAGGCATCTGTTTAATTCAGATAGTCAGTCCTTTACATACAACCTTGTTGTGGACCTGTTATAATTGTTCAGTTGCATCAGTAGGTTTGCTACATGTCATAGTTTTGTGAGCAGCTCTCAATATGAAGGGGCTGGACCATGCCTTGTGGTTGCGACATAAAGGACACCCAAAATATTTTTGTAGCTGACTTGAGAGCCATGACACAACATAACAGTATTGACATGTTTGCAGTAAAGCAAGATGGGTGATAGAATTACCTCAGATTTTATGACACTTGCATTTATCATACAGAGCTTAAGAATTCTTATTCTTTGCACATATGACTTTAATTCAGCTTTTAGTTAGGTGGAACAGAAGAGACAGAACCACTATAGGGTCTTCTCAGTTTTATTTAGTTCTCAAGAACTCTGACATCCAGGCACTATTGGACCTCCAAAGCTCTGAACAGACCCTTTCTGATCTCGGGTAACTTGATGGCAGACTACATAAGCACCTTCAAGAGAAAGAGCACTTTATTACACCTTCACAATTGTCTAGATCCTAGAAGATCATGGATTCTTAATTCACCATGAGAAGAGGACTGATGACCAATCTAGAATGGGTTTTCTCAAGGGCAGGGATCTCTGGGTTAGTAAGGATAATGGTGACAACGTGCCAGGTTGGAAGGCTGGGAAGCATTCTTGCAACTCATTCAGAGAACTTCGGAAGTCAGATTTTAGTTTACAAACAACAACAAAATGGCTGTCATGCAACAGCAGGTGGGAAGGAACAAGATAGGGGATCCTCCTCCATTGGAGACCTCAAGACTTTCTAATCTGGGCAGGAATCCTCTTCTATTCTTGCATGCCCTCAACATCAGAGGCAAACTTACTGTATGGCAGACTGGCTAAGTAGGCTGCTGGTAGATCCAGTGGTGTTGGATCCACCTTCCTATGAAGAAATTCAGCTAGCCTAAGGTAGAACTCCTTGCATTTAAAAAGTCAAGTGCAAAATACCTATGTATTCTTTGCTTATCAAAAGGATCCAAGAGCAATAGCCCTGATGCACAATTCCAGTCTTGTTCAAGTACTGCACCTTCTCTCTCATATGCTCCCAAGTGAAGTGTCCCCATCTCACCTTTTGCTCTCCCTTGTTAAGTCTCTTGTGCTAGCTTCCCGGTTTACTCCTTTTTCTTAGTTCTTGGATGAACTAATAATAACAGCAACAACAAAGAGTTATTAATATGTTTGTGTGTAAATTCTGGCCTTAATTTGGAATTGGTAAATTATACGCTTGGGAAGGAGGTGAGAGAAAAAATGTTTAATAATTCAGTTATGTTTTTTTTAAAACATAGTAGTAGTGGCCTCATCACAATCACTATAAACTATCTAGAATTAATTGAAAACTAAAGTACTGTATGTAAATAGGTTGATATTTTTGAGAACTCTAAAGAATTTATTTTTAAGCCCAGCAAGGTCTACATTTCTGTTTGCAGTTGAGTTCACTAATTGCTTGTTTCCCTTTAATGTCTCTCACTGTCTTTTCCCAAAGGGGATCTATTTTAGGTATTCAGAGTTTCTTTAAAAACTTATTACCTGCTCATCCTTATATTAACACGGATGTGCAAAGTTCATAAAAACATTGAAAACTTTTACAAAGATACGTTTAACTGGTTTTTCTTTTGTCACTCTGTTGTTTAGACTGCCTAGGAAGGAGTACGGCGGAAAAGGATCTGGGGGTCATAGTGGATCACAAGCTAAATATGAGTCAAAAGTGTAATGCTGTTGCAAAAAAAGCAAACACCATTCTGGGATGTATTAGCAGGAGTATTGTAAGCAAGAAGTAATTCTTCCGCTCTCCTCCACGCTGATTAGGCCACAACTGGAGTATTGTGTCCAGTTCTGGGCACCACATTTCAGGAAAGATATGGACAAATTGGAGAAAGTCTAGAGAAGAGCAACAAAAATTATGAAAGGTCTTGAAAATATGACCTATGAGGGAAGATTGAAAAAATTGGGTTTGTTTAGTATACCCTTGTTCAAGTAAGTGGAACCAAATTAAGGTGTTTTGCATTGCCAAGAGAGATGCCAACTGAGATTTGGCCTAATTTATTTTTCCTTGTCCCATTTCAAATTTGGTTTCTTGATAGTTTTCAAAGTTTTAAATACATTAATTAATGGGCTACCTGCACACTTTTCTTATGTACTTCAACTTCTGGCTTAGTAATTCCCTTTTTTTTCCTCCAAAACCACCAGGGGGAGTAGAGAGGATAGGTTCATACCTTTTACAAGCAGAGTCAGCTTTGGCATTTTTTGCCATGCCTAAGAAATATTTTGCCACCAATCATCCGGTGCCTTCCCAGCCACCTTAAAACTTACTGATTACTATCCCATTCTTTTAAAAAATAAGTGTTTTATCCACCATGCTCATGTTGGAATGCTTATTTTGCTCACTTGAGTAGTTCATTAAAGGGTGACTGTTCATATCATTAACATTTAAGCACATGCACAATTGTGGCCTTGGTTTTATATATACAAAAAAAGTGTTAAGGTTGCCTAACGCTTTCCATTATTTAAAAAAAAACAAAAAAACCTTGCAATCTTTTTTTGGAGAGCTTTGTTGCTTCCATAGCTTGCAGTAGGGTTTTGAAATCTTGCAGGAGGGTACAAGTAGATTCATGGAAATTCATTCACATTTGGCTGAGTTATATGCTGTAGAAAATCACCAATTCCTGTTTGAGCTTTTCATAACAAAACACACATTCCTTTCTTTCTCTAGTTAAAAATAGAATAGATGATGTTACAGCAGCGCATCCACCAGCCAATCTGCATAGCTCAGACTGCACTGTCTTGCACTCATAAGTCAATTATGAGCAAGAAATTACCACCAAAAAAACCTTTAAATGTATTTTCTCAGTCCATCAATAGCTGATATTTTCATTCAGAATACTTAACTATCCATTTATCTAATAAAAACAACAAAAATCCTACCTCCCAGCCAATCTACTCTTCTCTTCTGCCAGCTCACTTGTCTAGTCCTCTGTGTCTGCTCACCAGATAATCTTTTGGTTTTAGATAAAAAGTTGAGTGATTAGTGTAAATCTAAATCAAATCTACAAACACCATTCTGTTTTGTGGATTGTAAACTGTACTGTGCCCTTCACTTTTGCCCTGTGACTTCCATCTTGAGCTGGGTCACCCAGGAGATATTAGAAGAATTTCTTACATCTAGCAGAAAAGGTAACAATGGGAAAGTAATCAAAATTCCTCAGCCTTGATGGACTGCTGTTCAAATGTGTTTATGCTAGAACAGCAGGCTGTCTGCAATTCCAGGGAAACTACTAGTTCCAGTTTAGATGCATGAGGAGGAGAGGCCTGTGAGTTCAGCAACTGATTACCTGACAGGTCCGAAGGTCACCTGACAGAGGAGGCCAAAATTTTATTTAAGGCCCAGATTTTTGTGTGTCCGGGCGCTCTCACTGTCCCTCTGTAGACAACCAGAAGATTGAGCAAGAGGAGTGGGGTGCAGGAAGGTACTGGGACCCTGAAAGGATAACAACCAAAATCCAAAGGGCTTTCAGAGTGGTAAGGACACTAGAGGGAGAGGGGTTTTACGTGCAGGTGTTTGTTACTTTTATCTATATCTGTACCTCTTGTGCTTTGTCTGTCTGTTTAGAAGCTCCTTTGTAAAGTCTGTGTGCTCCCTTTTTTTAACTATCACAGGGTGCTTAAAGGGTTAAACAGTAAACCAGAAAACCCACAAGGATGGAGCTCTGGGAAAGGGAGGCTTAAACTGGTGGGGAGAATTAGGGGTTCAGCACTGGTCTTGAGGCCTTGGATAGCTGGATCACTGGGTCCAACCTCCCAATAAGATGGTACAGGGTGTCTGTAGGCTTGGTGTGTGCCAGAGAGGCTGGAATAAGAGACAGTGTCTGGATGCTGCTCAGACCCAGTAAATTTAAAGGCACATGAGATCCAAAGGTTCAGTCCAGTACAGCAGCCTGGTGTCAGACCACAAGCGTGAGCTCAGCCAGGGTTGTAACAGAAGTTATTCCCAATACCATTCCTTCATTTTAAGCAGAAAAGTGATACCCTTAAGCAATACATTAAATCTTGAGGTACACTCTCAGTTAATGACAGATGAGTTCAAGAGGCCTCCTTAATTATATCTGGAACATTAGTCAAGCCTCGCAGAAGATTCTTCATAGTGTATATCTCATACATTGGTTTAAAGTTTCATGCCATATTAGGCTTGTTCTATCAGGAGATTTGGATGGCATTACTTGATGCAGGTCATATAGAGACTTCATGCTGCAAGTGGAATGTAGCTATTGGGTATTTCAAGTTATTGGAAATAACCTTTTGTTGTATAACAATTTTTGGAGCACTATAGTTATGAGTTAGTTTCTAGCTTTTTTTCAATTCCTGATAACTTTATTTAAAATCTTTTGAGATACAAATTTCTCTGCTTACTCTTAAAAGTGAACTTTTCTTGGAAAACGTGTGTTAAATTTGTTCAGTTTTTGTTTGAACCATAAGAATAAAAAAAATTGTTCTTTTCTTGTAAAACTTGTAAATACGTAGATCATGGAAATTATGCATGTTTTGATTTTCTGATATACACACCAGTTTAGAGTACTAAGCCAGTATTTTAATTTTGGAACTTTTTCATCTCTGTGGTGTTGAATTACAGCATAGATCAGAAGACAAATTTACCAGAAGACAAATTTAATGAAAATATAATTAAAACGATTGTAGTTCTGTTTTAGTCCCCATCCCAACTCCATTTGCTATCCCCATCTTTTATTTTCTGGGCTTTATTATTTTAACCAAAACATAATTTTTGTCTACTTGTAACTTTCTTTTAAAAAGTTGTTTAAGTATTAAGTTGTGGTAATCATCAGTTTACATATCATATAGTTTTTACATACCTACACGTTAAGTATTAAAAAATGCATTTTTCTTCAGAAGGGGCGTCAGACTTATTTGATGGATAGAGATGGTTTCTCTTTTTAATTAATCTCAGTGGGCGTGGTATATTTGTGACTGCCAAATGTTCTGTAATGTTTTTATGAAGCTGGTATATACCTCAGGTTTCAGAGTAACAGCTGTGTTAGTCTGTCTTTGCAAAAAGAAAAGGAGTACTTGTGGCACCTTAGAGACTAACCAACTTATTTGAGCATGAGCTTTCGTGAGTTTCCCCTGTGTGTTGCATTGTTACCTGGTGGGTGAAGAGAGACGGTGTATGTTCTTGGGGCAGGCTAAGACACAGGTGTGAATGATGCCTAGTTATCTGGGCCTTAGGTCCCATATCAGCAGAGCTCTTGAGAATATAGTGGCAGATCCAATTGCCTGGACGTGGACACATAGTAACCAATGACCCAGAGAGATCTAGACTCCGTGCCTCTCAGCACGGAGGCAGAGCCACATCTCCCCAGTTTAGATATTAAGGACTTGTGAGGTGGAAGTTAAGTATTGGCTACTGGAGGAGTCAGGGGGATGCTCACTGGGAAGTCTGATTGAGGAAGTCAGACTGACAGCGGGAGAGAGATTTGAGCTCTGGCTAACTAGAATGTACTTTGCAGTAACTTTCATTTCTCTGTGCTATCCAAGATCTTCCTATGCTGTGTTCTAGTCAGCTAATAAACCCTACTGTTGACGTCACTGACTGTCACTGCAGATGCTTGTGGGAGGTTCATTGCTCACTAAGGTTAAGTTTCCCTCAAGGGTCTCACAGAATGGAGCTCACAGTGTAAAGAAGGAGTGGTAAAGGCCCAATCTAAGGAAGCGGTAAAGCCGCATGGCTTACCCTGGAGGAGGAGTGGGACCTCCTGTGGAGTCTGGCACACTGAAGGGGTTCTCCCAGAGACTGTTCCTAAGCTTACTGCTGAGGGTATTCTGCTCCAAAAAATTAAAAATTCTGCACACAATATTGGAAAATTCTTCAAAATTCTGCCAATTTAATTTGTCAATAAATAAATCTGGAGGCTCCAGAATGGCAGTGGGTAGCACAAACCACTGACTGCACAGAGGTAGGAGATCACCTTCCCACCCCGTGCAAGGACCAGGATTGCCCCAGAAACACCCGGGGACCCTGCCCCTCTGTGCCAGGCACAGTAGCTGTAGGCAGGCAGGCTCAGCCCAGCAGGATACAAATATGGAGGGCTTAGCGTAGGGAGATCCAGGTGTGGGGTGATAGGGTTCTGTGTGGGGCAATCTGGGTGCAGGCAGCTTGGTGGGGGGCCCAGGTGTAAGGGAGATCTGGATAAACAGGGGCTTGTTGGGAGGGAGGGGTTCTGGGTACAGACACAATGGGACTCTGCAGGGGGATCTAGGTGAAGGTGGTTGGGGCTCAGCAGGGGGTGTCTGGGTACAGGGGATGAGGGTTGTTGGGATGTGGGGTCAGTGGGGGGGTTCTGGGTGCAGGGGCTGAGGCTTGGCAGGGCAATCTGGGTATGAGGTGGGTCCGGATGCATGGGGATTAGGCGGTGGGGGAGCAGCTCCCTGTACAGTGACCCCCTCCCCCGCCACGGCTGAGGAGCAATGGTGGCAGGAAGTGGGGGTTTCAGCGCTTCCTGCAGCTGGAGAGGTTTCTGGGGGTGGGTCTGACCCAGCCCGGGCCATTCCTTACAGGGGAAGAGGAAATTCTGTCCTCTCCAGCCCAGCCAGGAGTAGTACCTGAGCCTGGCACAGAGTAGGAGCCACTGGCTGAGGTGTCCCCAACTCTGCTCCTCCAGTGATTTACCACTTTGCTGGCTGCTCTGGGCACCCGAAACAATGCACCTGCACTGCTGGGGAGTGGTGCACGACCACTCTTGCAGCTTCCCTTTGCTTCCCTGTCAGAAAGTCTTTTCTTTGCTTCCCTGCCACCAAAAAAAAAAAAATCTGTGTGGGACATTAATTCTGTGCATGTGCAGTGGTGTAGAATTCCCCCAGGAGTAAAAGTTGGGGCCATAGCACTATTCCTGTGGATTTGACAGTATTACCTGAATCTACACCTGGACTACCACTGATTTGAATGAGAGGTTTGCTGAATATTTAGCTGTTTGTTCAATACTTTATTGTTGTATTCAGAGTCACTCAGTGAGAAAATATTTACTTTTAGGGCTTTGCTATACTATGCAAGTTAGAGTGCATTAAAGCAGCCCCAGGCACCCTAACTCCCGACCTGTCCACACCTGCAAAGCACTTACAGCACCTGGACTCTGCAGTTGGAGTGCTCCTGATAATCCACCTCCCCGAGAAGCATAATACTTGCTGCACCTTTGCTGAAACGCCCCAGTGTCAGTGTGAGTGAGGTGTTGTATTACTGCGCTGTGATCGGCCTCCGGAAACATCCCATAATCCCCTTAAGTTAAGTGGCCACTCTTGTCATTGTTTTGAACTCGGCTGTAGGAATGCAGATATCCCCTTTCAAAGCTCTGTTTCTGACAGCTGGCATGTTTATCAGCGCCGGGACAAAGCAACCGTTAGTGTGGAATACTGCTTGCTGTGAGTGTGTGAGAGAGAGGCAGGGGGTCTGAACTTACAAGACAGCATGCTGACACACTTTCAGCACCCCAAAACTCCCCCTTTCTCCCCCCACATACACACAACACACTCCCTGTCACACTCCAGCCCCACCACCCCCATTTGAAAAGCATGTTGCAGCCACTTGAATGCTGGGATAGCTACCACAATGCACTGCTCTCTGTGGCGTTGCAAGAGCTGCTAATGTGGCCACGCCAGTGTGCTTGAATCCGACAGTGTGAACACACTGCAGCGCTTTCCCTACTGCGCTCTCCAAGGGCTGGTTTAACTCACAGCGCTCTACATCTGCAAGTGTAGCCATGCCCTTAGACCATCACAAAGGTAGCCCTTTGTTTCTCTTCCTTCCCCACCCTTCTTTTTCTTTCCCTCTTTCTCTCCTCTCTCTTCTGTTCACCCCTGAGCATTTCCTACCCTGCAGAAGTTATTTCCCATCTCTCCGTGGGCTTCACTCCTACTCTCCACATTGCATTTGCTTACATGATCATTTGTGATTCTGTATGTTGTAAATATTTAAATATTTTGGTCTACTCAGCAAATGCTGCAACTTGTTTCACTTACTGGTATGAATTAATTTGAGGCTGAGGGTGGTAGTGTGTGCTGAGGAATGGTAACCCTCTTTGCTGAACCTAGGGTTGAGAAACAGGACTGTTAATCTTGTCTTGGGCTGAGTAATATTACATTGACACTGAAGAGTCAAAATTGGGCTTTGGAGTCACCATCCCAATGAAATTAATAGGAGGTAGGAAAATTTCCACCTCTGAAGTTACCTTCACTGCAGCAGGTGGTGTTGTTTTACAGAGGGATAACTAATCTGCATTAGCTGTCCCACTGTAAAATCCTGTTGGAGTCAAAGCATTGTAGTTTGAATAAAAACTTTAATGAGAGGTAGCTAGGTGAGGCTAATGCTGAATCCCCACCTGTGATTGGCCTGTCTTAACTTACCTCACGGCAAAACTACAGTGCCATGTCTCCATTAGGATTTTATGGTAGACTAGTTAATGCATAAAGAACGAGGAGTACTTGTGGCACCTTAAAGATTAACAAATTTGTTTGGGAATAAGCTTTTGTGGGCTAAAACCCACTTCATCGGATGCATGCAGTGGAAAATACAGTAGGAAGATATATATGCACAGAGAACATGGAAAAAATGGGTGTTGCCATACCAACTATAAGAGACTAATCAATTAAGGTGGGCTATTAACAGAAGGAGAAAAAAAACTTTTGTAATGATGATCAGGATGGCCCATTTCAAACAGTTGACAAGAAGGTGTGAGTAACAGACAGGGAAAAATTAGCATGGGGAAATAGTTTTTACTTTGAAATGATCCATTCACTTCCAGTTTTTATTCAAGCCTAATTTAATGGTGTCCAGTTTGCAAATTAATTCCAATTCTGCAGTTTCTCATTGGAGTCTGTTTTTGAAGGTTTTTTGTTGGAGTATTGCGACTTTTAGGTCTGTAATTGAGTGACCAGGGAGATTGAAGTGTTCTCTGACTGGTTTTTGAATGTTATAATTCTTGACGTCTGATTTGTGTCCATTTATTCTTTGGCCAAACCGAACAGTCTCTACGCAAATGTACATGGTAGAGGGGTATTTCTGGCACATGATGGCATATATCACATTGGTAGATGTGCAGGTGAACAAGCCTCTGATGGTGTGGCTGATGTGATTAGGTCCTATGATGTCCCTTGAATAGATATGTGGACAGAGTTGGCAACAGGCTTTGTTGCAAGGATAGGTTCCTGGGTTAGTGTTTTTGTTGTGTGGTGTGTGGTTGCTGGTGAGTATTTGCTTCAGGTTGGGGGGCTGTCTGTAAGCGAGGACTGGCCAGTCTCCCAAGATCTGTGAGAGTGGTGGGTCATCCTTCAAGATAGGCTGATGATGTGCTGGAGAGGTTTTAGTTGGGGGCTGAAGGTGAGTGCTAGTGGCGTTCTGTTACTTTCTTTGTTGGGCCTGTCCTGGAGTAGATGACTTCTGGATATTCTTCTGGCTCTGTCAGTCTGTTTCTTCACTTCAGCAGGTGGGTATTGTAGTTTTAAGAAGGCTTGATAGAGTTCTTGTAGATGTTTGTCTGTGTCTGAGGGATTGGAGCAAATGCGGTTGTATCTTAGAGTTTGGCTGTAGACAGTGGATCGTGTGGTGCGGTCTGGATGAAAGCTGGAGGCATGTAGGTAAGTATAGCGGTCAGCAGGTTTCCGGTATAGGGTGGTGGTTGTGACCGTCGCTTATTAGTACTGTCGTGTCCAGGAAGTGGATCTCTTTTGTGGACTGGTCCAGGCTGAGGTTGATGGTGGGACAGAAATTGTTGAAATCATGGTGGAATTCCTCAAAGGTTTCTTTTCCATGGGTCCAGGTGATGACGATGATGTCATCAATGTAGCGCAAGTAGAGTAGGTGCGTTAGGGGACAAGAGCTGAGGAAGCGTTGTACTAAGTCAGCCATAAAAATGTCGTTATACTGTGGGGCCATGTGGATACCCATAGCAGTGCCACTAACTTGAAGATATACTTTGTCCCCAAATGTGAAATAGTTATGGGTGAGGACAAAGTCACGAAGTTCAGCCACCATGTTTGCCATGACATTATCGGGGATACTATCCCTGACGGCTTGTAGTCCATCTTTGTGTGGAATGTTGGTGTAGAGGGCTTCTACATCCATAGTGGCCAGGATGGTGGTTTCTGTAAGATGACCACTAGATTGTAGTTTTCCTCAGGAAGTCAGTGGTGTCTCGAAGATAGCTGGGAGTACAGTAGCGTAGGGCCTGAGGAGAGAGTCTACATAGCCAGACAGTCCTGCTGTCAGGGTGCCAATGCCTGAGAGGATGGGGCATCCAGGATTTCCAGGGTTATGGATCTTGGGTAGCAGACAGAATACCCCTGGTTGAGGTTCTAGGGGTGTGTCTGTGCAGATTTGTTCTTGTGCTTTTTCAGGGAGTTTCTTGAGTAAATGGTGTAGTTTCGTATGGTAATGGCCTGTAGCAGCCTCTATTTTCTATGCCTGTTACCTGTGAGGAAAAAAAACATGCTTTTCTGGGCAGTGAAAACAAAGCCTATCATTGTTTCAGGCTCTTTGCAGAGTTAGGAAGACAACAGCATCAATTACACTTAATTAACATTTGGAAGTTCTCTGCAATCATGAAGGCTAGACTCTTAGTTATTTAAAGGAATGAAGTTTATATTCTGCATAATCTGAACATGTCTTGCAGGCCACATAAACCCATCAGGTGGTGTTGATCTATAGTCTGTCTAAATTTGGCAGGGGAGAAGGGGAGCACAATTTGTTACTGAAAATGTATCTTAGTGTAATTGATTGAAGGCTGACCCAAAGGCTCTGGATCAGGCCCTTTATTTGCCTTACTGATCTATGAAAATCACTGTTGCAGTGGTTCTCTGGAGTGTTGGTGGGAGCCTTTCCTGATAGAGCACAGAATGAAGCATTTTGAGAAACAAATAGTGGGTATCAAACAGGTATTGTGAGAGAAGGTAGTGCATGAAAAAGGATATTTCTCATATGAAGTGGTCCTCGAAATGAAAAATTGGAGAACCACTGCATTAATTGTTAAATGAATTAGTTTTTTTATGGTTTAAATTAAACATTTTTCTGCCTGTGATTGAGTCTAATAACTTAACATAGTTTTTCTGTTCTTTATTTAACAGGCATACAGGAGTTTCCAGAAAACATCAAAAACTGTAAAGTTTTGGCAATTGTTGAGGCCAGTGTAAATCCAATTTCAAAGTAAGTGTTTGTTTGGTTTTTTTCTCATTCTGATAACAAAACCTAAACTTCCTTGTATGTCTGTATAGCTACACATGGAGGTAGTAGTGCCTCCCATAATTAAAGTTGCCCAGCAGGTCCCATTATAAGATGCTCTTTTTCAGTTGCTTACAACTTTGCCAGACTTTAACTGTCCAGGCTGAAATTTTCTATGCTGGGTGTTTGACTCAGGTTGAGTTTGATTTAGGGATACAAGCCTCCAGCATTGTCCTGGAGACTCCAGGAATTGAAGATTAATCTTTAATTAAAGGTAATGTCATGTGATGAAACCTCCAGGAATTCGTCCAACCAAAGATGGTAACACTAGTTTGATTAAAGCTTCAGCAAAAACAATTCAACCATTTCTGCAAACAGGATTAGAGGAAGAATATATATTTGCCCATGGTTAAAAGAAAAACAAACAAACTGAATTCTTATGACTCTTTCATTGTGATGCGCTAGTGCCCCCATGCTCTGAAGCACAGACTTGAAATTTAGCAGGGAGATAGCCTGGTGTAAGGGACATGCTATCTAGTGTTTGTATGACTGTTTGCCCAAATTTGGCCAAGTTATAAACCTTTGAAAATTTGCATTTGCCACAACAAATAAATAATATAATAATAATTACTGTATAGTAGCAACTTGTTCGAGTTTGGCGGGTAAATTTCCCAGAGTCCATCTGCACTGATCAGGCCCAAGCCCAGGACTGCAGGCTCTGAGCAAGACTTTCCCTGCAATTGCTGCTCTTGGCTGCTAGAGGTGTCTGTGGCACTGGGCACTGGAACTAAGAATAGTGAGACTGTTTCTGGTGTCCAATCAGCATGGAGGCAGAAGCAGCCTGATTGAAATTCAGATCGGACAAGAACTGAGCCAGGATGGGGAGATAGATTGGTACAAGGAGCTGAGGCAGGGAAATGAGACTGGGAGCATAAGGGGGTTGTTGAGGGAGAGACGGGACTGGCATTGGGACAAGCTGGAGCAGGCAATGGCAGAAATGGGCAGACTTGGATGGGAATGGGGCAGAAGAGTGTGCCCACAAGAACATACTCCCCTCCAGAATCTGGAATTGAACCCAAGGTTCTTGGGTCTCCCCTGTCAGCAAATAGCTATGGATCTAGAGCAGTGGTTTTCAACCTTTTTTCATTTGAGAACCCCTACAAAATTTCAAATGGAGGTGCTTTGGATTTCCTTTGGAAATCTTAGACATAGTCTGCAGACTCCCACGGGTCCATGGGCCACATGTTGAAAACCACTGATCTAGAGGCTGATCCACACAGAGGATGACACAACCTACAACTGTTCTGAGTTACTCCTTTACCTCAAGTGGCAGAGGCCTGTGCTGTGGATCTAAGAGTTCCAACCCTGTTGATGAACCATGTGGGTATCAGTATGGTTCCACAGGATGGAATTTTTATTTTTCAATTAAAAAAAAACCAAAAACCTTACACACACAACTACATCTAAAAGCATGTTAAGGTTGCAAAGTCAAGCACTCAAAAATAAGGTAACCTGTACAACCTTAATTCAGCCCCCTTGTGTATATGCATTATGGTGGAGTCTTCACATGATTACGTCCTGTGTTTTGCACAGGACCTCTGCATCTTTGAGTACACAGGATGGACAGTGTTCTGGAAACTTATCAGGGTTGTGTAATGAATGTGGCTGTTGTCTGTGGAACCTAGGGTAACTAGACAAGAAGTGTGAAAAATCGGGATGGGGGTGGGGGGTAATAGGAGCCTATATAAGAAAAAGCCCCAAATATCGGGACTGTCCCTATAAAATTGGGACATCTGGCCACCCTAGTGGGAGCCCTGCTTCATTTGAACAGAATTTAGAAGGAGTTTAGTGAATGAGGCAGTTAAAGGTGTGTAGTGAATGGGGAAGAGAAAGCATGGACTTAGGTTAAATCAGTTGAATGCTGCTCTAAAAACTGGATTCTTTCCCTGCCTTTGCCACAGAGTTCTTGTGTGATGCTAAACAAGTTACTTAAACCAAACTTTTCATAGGTGCTCACTAATTGTGTGTTCCTCATTTTCTGGGTGGCAGACTTGAAATCCTTGGATGAGTACTAAGAGGTGCAACTGAAATCACTGGGCTAGAACAAAGTGTGTTATATAATGCTAAATACTGTGAAAAATCAAGTCCTAGATATCTCAAAGTGGGCAACCAAAATTAATGAATAGTTCTGACCTTAATTTCTTTGATCCTCACTTCCTTATCTTTAAAATGGGGATCATACCACCTCACCACACACAGGGTTGTTGTGCAAATCAGTTCATTAATGTTTGGGAAGCATTCAGATACTTTAGTGAAGAATACCATGGAAAAAGCCTATGAGAAGCTCAGTATTCAGAGCAAGGTTTGAATATGTGTAGTAAATAAGACAGTCACATGTTGAAAAATAAGGATAAAACAAGAATAGCTATTGGTTCTGTGAATACCATCTGTCCTGTGCACTGAATGAGGCAGGAGTTCTGGGGGAAGCAGAGGGAGGAAGTGACCTTGTTATTAAAGACAGTATCTTAATGGATACACATATGGGAGGTGACTTAGGGTTGCACAGACAACCTTAATTCTGGCATTTCCTTACTTTCCTTACTTCTGCTTGATTTTGCAACGTTGATATTCTTTTAACATAGTTTTTGTGTATAGTTAAATTAAGAAAGGGATTAACATTTTTTAAAATTTTTATAACCTTAATAAAATACCATTTGAAAATAAATTCAACATTATGTGCATGCACATATATAATTATATAATTTATATTTTAATGTGTAACTGTATAATTACATAATTATTGCTAATTAAGTGGAAGGTAAACTGTACTAAATTTGTATTGATTAATTGATCAGATGATCCACTACGCTCTAGTCAATTTAAAATGATGGAACTTTGTAGGCATAAGGGCTGAGTGGGCATGTTGGATAAGGATAAATAAATAAGTAAATATTTATTGATATAGCACACACTGCTTTACATGAGGGTCAGATTTTTGTTATCTTTTTAAGACTGTAAGGGTTAGAACCCCCTCTGCCCCCCCCCCTTTTTTTTTTTTTTTTTTTTTTTTTTAAGATTAAAGTTTAAATTGTTCAGGAAAGTATGACTTAGACAGTTTCTTGGGCTTCCCTTTCACTACTGGAGTGTATTTTTCAAGTCTTGGTTTTGGCCCTAAACTGAGCTTTTAATGGAAGCATTGTGTTACCCTTACTATAGAGAGACTAAGTTTACATAAACTTTTGGTTTTTAAAATTACAGAAGGTGCAGGGAACCACAATACCATCTCCTAGGGTGGGCAGAAACGTGTAGATTCTCGGCTGACTGGGAACATTATTTTTGCTTTTTATTTTAATGTCAAAGTCAAATCTTTTAAAATAGGAAATCACTGCTGTTTCTATTGCTTCTACTGCTATTTCTTAGGCACCTACAGCCATAACATTTGAATGCCATTACCAATATTTTTAGAAGTTGCCAGTTCTCTGAAGAAGATGGACAAATGTACATTACTCTTCCTCAAATATAAGTTGCTTAATTAAAAAGAATCCAGTCTGTCTAGTTTATTTCATGGAGCAGAAACCATGGACCATTTTGCAAACTCGTCTCCTTGGATAAGACTCGGCAGAAGCGATGTCTCTTGTCTCCCTGGTGACAAGATTTAGGCTTGGCCCAGTTTCTAGAAGTAGTGCTAGCACAGGTGGGATTTCTGCTGAAAATGACCATCACCCCACTTCCACCCTTAAAAAACAAACTAACTCAAAAAGTTTTACTAGTTTTTCGTTGGCTTCGGTATCTCCTCTGAGTGCATCTTCCACAGTGCGAAAACAAGCCTTTCAGATAACTAGACCATAACCTGTTCATAGCATTGAAAAACAAGGGCCTTGAAACTGATTCTTGTGTGAACAGTTAGCCCAGTGTAGGCTGAGACAGCCTTGTAGAAATGCTGATAAACCTTAATTTTACCATATATGTTCATTATGCTATACTAAACAAATTATACTGTGTTATAAGAGAATACGATATAATTACCTATGCTTCATTGAAACAAAAACACTACCTAAATTTTTTTTGTTTATCTAGGCTTCCAGATGGATTTTCCCAACTGTTAAACCTAACACAGCTGTACCTGAATGATGCTTTCCTTGAGTTTTTGCCAGCCAATTTTGGCAGGTAGGTTTTTAAATTTGAGTCTGAAAACCTACAATATTAATTCTTTCTTCTTAACTATTCAGAAGAGGTTTTGCTGCCTCTTAAGCAAGTGGTGGAATATAAATCTCCAACAAGTTTTTCATGTATTACATAGCTTAAAATAAAACAAAAAACACCAACATACTCTTTGGTAGGTCTTCCTGAGTGTTCTATTCGTACTCTTGAGAAACCTTACCAGACATCACTTACTGGAAAATAACAATTAGATGCTTGTCTCACTTCATGAGGTAAGTCTGTCTGGTTTTAAGTATGAGAAACTAATCTTGCTGAAATACAGCTTGGTCACCATTTAGTTGTTGGAATGAAGCAAAACAATGTCTGTCTTCAGCAATCCACTTATGAATTTTCCATCCGTTTCTGGTAGACACACAGATGTTTTTACACATAAGTAAACTTATGTAAACCAGTGATTCCTGAACTATTAGTGCTTAGGAACACATAACATATTCGCTATCAGTTACGCACAGAACCCTGTGTGATGGGTTCCCCCCAGGGTGTCACCTGGAACTGGGGTACCACTGAGCCCTTTGACCCACCAGCCTGGGCTCCCTCTCACACTGTGCTGCTGTGACAAGCTGTCAAGCCCTCCAAGCTTGCACTTTCACCAGCATTCACACAGACAGGGATACATCCAACTGCAGTTACATGCAGGCTCTCTGACCAGCCACTGCATGAATCAACAATAGAGAGGCTACAGTGAAAACTACCACATTCCCAGACACACTCTCACCCCGCTGGAGTATAAACCCAAAATTATACTGTCTTGCACTGCACAGGGAACTGTACAGTGTAAACTCAGAGGTCACCCCTCCCTCAATCTGAAGAGGAAATGCAGCAGCCCCCTGAGCTAAGATTTTCAAGTGCTTCACTCTAAACTTACTGGTTTAGATTAAAACATTAAATAAATTTATAAATTACAAAAGATAGATTTTCAGTGATTATAAGCGATAGCAAACAGATGAAAGCAAATTACCTAGTAAATAAACAAAATCACAAACTAAGCTTAACACACCCTGACTGATGATACAAGTGGGCTGCAGATTCTGAAGGCACAAGCTACACTTGCTTTGCAATTTTGAATCCCTAGGTTTTTCCTACACAAGCTAGAAATCCCCCTAGCCTGGGTCTAGCATTTCCCCCAGTTCAGTCTTTTGTTCCGTAGGTGTTTCCAGGACTTTTTTGGTGTGGTGACTGAAGAACAAGAGAGGATGTCACTCCCTGCCTTATATAGCTTTAGCATTTGGTGGGAATCCTTTGTCCCAACCTCAGTTTGTGGAAAAAACCCTGGTATCCAAGATGGAGTCCAGGGTCATCTAGCCTGGTCACATGCCCTTGCATACCTTGCTGAGTCAGAGCAGCAATTGCTTACAGGCTGGCAAAAACATTCACAGGAAGGTTAAATTCTTCCAGGGTCTATTGTTTTTACTGATGGACCGTCAGCACTGTCTGGCTTCTTCATTGTTGTATCAGAAAGGCTAGTTGTGGGTGTCACCCAGAGTAAGCACAATTGAAATACAGATACATAGTCAATATTCTTAACTTTAGGTACAAAAATAATTTATGAATACAAATAGGATAATCCTATTCAGCGAATCATAACTTTTCCAATGGCAGCTCACATGACCCATCGTGTACAAAATGCATTATAATTATGCCGTAATCATATCATAATCTTATCACGGAAGAATATGAGGTGAGGTGTCATACCCGATAAGCAAATTTGCTCTAAATCAGAGTTTAACATGAGGCAAATACTTATACCCTACCCTTTAAACTCCGGGTTAATTCTTCAGTGCAAAAATGGTAAGATAATATAGTTAAGAAGAACGTTATTTTTAGGCCAGTACTGTCTGTCCTTTCCTCCTGGTTCTTTTGGTTTGTCCACTTCTGTTTTGTTGCACTCTCCTTCCCTGTCCTGTCTGGCTTTTTCTTTCAACCCTTTCCCCTCCCATATCTCACCCAAACTTTTCTTTCAGAGCTACATCAGTTTACACCAGTTGAGGATCTGATCCTTGGAGTGCAAGTGACTAGGATCCTATAATCCTAGTCAATACAATTCCGTAAACAAGTGCTCAGAAAAGTGCAGAGAGCAGAAGCATAGCACTACTCTTCTACAGTTGCTGAAGTAGTTTGGCAGACCAGTAGGCACTCAGTGAAAAGCAAGAACAAAAGTAGTCTGTTAGCGATGCATTTACTAGTCATCTGAGACGCACACTTTTAGGAAATTTCCACTACATGCATCTGAAGAAGTGGGTATTCACCCACCAAAGCTTATGCTCCAATATGTCTGTTAGTCTATAAGGTGCCACAGGACTCTTTGCCACTTTTCGGGTTGGTGGCCTATATCTCTCTTTTGTATGTATTCATTTCCTGAATTCAGTATTTTAAAAAATCAGATACACCGTACCTTAAACATTTTGATCACAAATAGGTTGAGAGGGATTGTTTTCTTCACTTCACTCTTGGAACTGAGCCATGAGGTATGTCTACACTTTGAACTGGATGTGTAAATTCCAGCTTGAGGACATACCTCTGCTGGTTCTGATTGAGCTAGCATGCTAAAAACAGAGTGTAGCCACAGCAGGAGGAGAGCCAAGCTACCCTAAGTAGGATCCCATCTGAGACTCTAGGTAGGTCTTCGAGCTGGCTAGCTACTCACGCTATCATGGTTACACTTTATTTTCTGTATGCTAGTGCAGGGGTGTATGTCTCCTCAAGCTGGAATTTACACCTCTGGCTTAAAGTGTAGACATACTGTCATGGTGTTCTGGGTATAAATCAGACCAGTAAAGGATTGTGTCACTGCTTATCCTGCGATCTTGGGTGCATTACAATGCTTTTCTGCTGTAGCTCCGAGCCTGGGATACTCACAGGTAACAGTCTGTGTGCCAGACAACCCTGGTTCAGCAGCTCTGACCCCAAAACCCTCACAACACCATTTCCACCAGACTTGGTTACAACCAGCAAGTGACCGCAACACACCACATCCCCAAACTTCCCCAAAACCATGTGCCCTGAAGTGTCCAGCCCTCACCTGGGCCACTCGGACAAATATTAAGGTTTGTTGCTCCTTCAAAGAGACAGAAGCCCATTACATCTTATTAAAATAATGGGGGTAATTACACCCTTCCCTTCAAACACAGCACTGAGTTGGTTTATAGTCAAAAATAAAACAAATTTATTAACAAAATATACATAGGATTAAGTGATGTCAAGTAAAAAAAAATAAGTGGAGATGGTTACAAGCAAATAAAAGTGAAAATACGTATCTAATGGTCTAAAACTTAATCTTGCAAGGTACAGGCTTTGTTCAAGATGGTTTCTCTCACCAATCTTCCTTCTTCCCAGCCCTGGCTGACTTCCCCTCAGTTGGGATCTTCCACAGAAGTACAAGATGCTTGGTTCCCTTGTCTTCCTAGATGAAAGAACTTTGCCTAAGCTGTTTTCTCACCTATTTTCAGTTCTCTCCTTGGTTGAAGGACCCATCTTTCTCAGGTTGCAAGAGCTCTGGCCCTTGTGGCTGTCTAGTGATGGATGCCAAAGATGGCATCGGCCCTTGCTTATATCTTCCAAAGTTCAATGGACTTGTTTCAGAAGGCAGGATAACCTCATGCTGTTTTTCCCTTCGTGTGGGCTTCCAATCCCTACGTATGTAAATATGATTTCCATTGTTTTGATTCCATCATCCTTAATTTACATCAGAGACAAGTAAATAGCTGTTATGTTCCCTCCTGTCTGGGAGAGATCTATATCTTCCTTTGTTTGGACACAAACTGTAAAAGATAATATCAATGGGTACTCATAATTCCTTATATAATGTTAATACATACAGTTCACAATGATACTAATCACCAGTGTGTCATAGGCTTTCATAAAAGACCTCACTCTACACACTTTTATAATACAATAATATTGTATACAATCTGTTGACTCAGTTGCTTATCACTTGAGATTCAGCCCCCCTCCCCCCCAATCTTTATATTTGTTAGTTTGATAGCTTTGTTTACCTACTATGTAAAGGGACCTTCATTGTCTCTGCCTGGTGACCATGCTAGTCTAAGAAGCAAATGTACATACCTTTATCTTGGGCTGACCTATTTACTAACTCTCCCAATATGTCTGGTTTAAATACATTTTAGTCATAATTCTAGCCTATATCAGTTACTCTTGATGCACACTGTGTACATACATCATGCAAGAATATTATTGATCAGTGAGTTTTTAGTTTTCCAGTTACCTATCACATGACATCTTTTTAGATGCAGATTATAACCATAGTGAATTGGTGTACTCTGAACTAGTCAGGCCAGCTGAAACTCTCTACCTGATTCCAGTGAGCCTCTTGCCTTGAGATGCTTTTAGCGTCACACCTCTCCCATTAAAAAGTTACAGGGAAGTTAGCTAGTGGCTAACCCAGAGGCAGCCTTTCAGAGCCCTCTCTCCTGGACATGGCATCTGCCACTATATTTTCTTTCCCCTTTATATAGAAGAAACCTGGTTTGTCACCTTTGTCTGTTTACAATCTCCAGGACTTATCAGAGACTATACATAATTACACCTACTGGCTGGCTAAGAATTGTACACATCCTGTGCAATTGATTTGTTACCTTGTCTCCCTCAACACACCCCAGCATGCCTGATTTTCACCCACCTGTGTCTTTTAGACTATAAGCTTTTTGGGGCAGGAACTTCAATTTATCGTCTTTGTACATCACCCAGCACAATGAGATCCAGTGTCGTTGAGGCCTATAGGTGGTACTGCAATATAAAAGTGTTTATAATAATAATTTAAAAATTTAAAATTAATGGGAATTGGGATGCAAATCCCTTAATAGCTATGAAAATCTCAGCCTTGTTTTTTAAAATATACAGGTGCTGACTTAAAACACCCTAACTTCTAGGCTAATAGAGCTGAACAGGAATTAACAGACCTTATACCATCAGTTGATGTATATATTTTATTTAAAAAATGGGTTTAAACTGGGTTTACTGAAACAGTAAAATTTTCTGAGATAAGGTGGATGAGGCAGCATCTTTTAGTGGAACTTATCTTTTATTCTTACCTTTGTCTTCTATTCTGACCTGAAGACTAGCTCTGTGTGGCTCGAAAGCTTGTTTCTCACCAACAGAAGTGATCCTATAAAAGATAATACCTCACCCACCTTCCTCTAATATCCTGGGACCGACTGCTGTAGTTACACTCCATACAGTAAGATTTCCTGTTTAGTAATGTGCTTGTTCAGTTACTTAGTTAATTAGTCTTGTGTATGAATAGAATTATGGAGCGAAATTAGAAATTGCAAGACAAGTAAATTTTTTCATCTGTACTTGTTACATATTTGAAAATATTAGAAATGAGAGAGAATAAATTAGAACTAAAATAAACCCCACAAAATGTGCTTTAAAAATATTTTTGTTTTTGGTTGTGCATTCTGCAGATTTTTGGCATCTGTTTGAGGCTCACTTTGATACACGTTTAAGCTATTATATTTTTGTAGCAGATTAGTGTGCTTTTTTACAAGTTTTCTGAGCACAGCTGAGCTTTAGTTACCTATTACTCTGAATGTGGAAACAAAGTATAAGTGTCATGTGATGTCTGCCTAATTTATCTTGAGTAAGCAATGTCAAACAGAGCCTAAATGTAAACCAGTTGGCTATCTCACTAGCCGGTGCACCAAAGAGCACTCTTCCAGCCACAGGATTTCTGTCCTTTTCATCAAGACTTTTGATTTTAATTTTTTCAAAATAAACTTGTTAAGGAAAAGTTCAAAACATCAATTGTGTCCTTTCCCCCTGACCTGGAGTCTTCTGCAGGGCCTGTCTACTCCCCTCAGGATTACATTCTGCAGACTGTCTGCCTGGGAGCCAAGTCAAGGCAAACCTTTCTGATCCCATCTCCTTCCTAGCCTGCTTGCCTGCAGGATTACACTCTGCAGGCTGGCTGTCTGAGAATCACGTATAAACTGTGTTCTTTCCTCTGCCCCAGGACCTCTTGTCTCCCTACCTCCTGCAGCTCCCATCCTCAGCTAAGCTACTTGCTCACTTTTATGAGAACCATTTGATCTTCAAGCTATCATGTGATCCCTAGCCTTACAGCCTCAGGTGAGGGGCAGCTGATTAGTCTGATTGGGCCCAGCTGATTGGATGCAATTGAGCTCAGCTCCCCTTAAAAGACCAGCCATTCTGATACTAGCATTTGACTGTAATAATTTCATTGGTAGCAGTCTACAAAAACAGAAGTTTGGGACAAATAACAGTCTGATCTAGTGAGGTACTAGGTGCTAAACACACTCAACTCTTATTAAATTAAGTTAAATTGATATAGATTAACTCTCCAACAGGTTTCACTGTTTAGTTCTGATTTGAATGGCTGTCCTTTTCAGCTTCACTGCAGAAAACCTCCCTGAGGTTAAAGAGTGTTGAAGGAGCCTAGCACTTCACAGGAATAGGGCATTATGACAGTGAAGCTAAATAGGATAGTTATTCGGATCTGAATTACACATTAAAATCATAGAATCATAGAATATCACGGTTGGAAGGGACCTCAGGAGGTCATCCAGTCCAACCCCCTGCTCAAAGCAGGACCAATCCCCAAATGGTCCCAAAGCAGGACCATCTCAGCCAGGGCTTTGTCAAGCCTGACCGTAAAAACTTCTAAGGAAGGAGATTCTACTACCTCCCTAGGTAACTCATTCCAGTGTTTCACCACCCTCCTAGTGAAAAAGTTTTTCCTAATATCCAACCTAAACCTCCCCCACTGCAACTTGAGACCATTACTCCTTGTCCTGTCCTCTTCCACCACTGAGAATAGTCTAGAACCATCCTCTCTGGAACCACCTCTCAGGTAGTTGAAAGCAGCTATCAACCCCCCCCCCCATTCTTCTCTTCTGCAGACTAAACAATCCCAGTTCCCTCAGCCTCTCCTCATAAGTCATGTGTTCCAGACCCCTAATCACTTTTGTTGCCCTTCGCTGGACTCTCTCCAATTTATCCACATCCTCCTTGTAGTGTGGAGCCCAAAACTGGACACAGTACTCCAGATGAGGCCTCACCAATGCCGAATAGAGGGGGACGATCACATCCCTCGATCTGCTTGCTATGCCCCTACTTATACATCCCAAAATGCCATTGGCCTTCTTGGCAACAAGGGCACGCTGCTGACTCATATCCAGCTTCTCGTCCACTGTCACCCCTAGGTCCTTTTCCGCAGAACTGCTGCCTAGCCATTTGGTCCCTAGTCTGTAGCGGTGCATTGGGTTCTTCCGTCCTAAGTGCAGGACCCTGCAGTTATCCTTATTGAACCTCATCAGATTTCTTTTGGCCCAATCCTCCAATTTGTCTAGGTCCCTCTGTATCCTATCCCTGCCCTCCAGCATATCTACCACTCCTCCTAGTTTAGTATCATCCGCAAATTTGCTGAGAGTGCAATCCACACCATCCTCCAGATCATTTATGAAGATATTGAACAAAACCGGCCCCAGGACCGACCCCTGGGGCACATCACTTGACACCGGCTGCCAACTATACATGGAGCCATTGATCACTACCCGTTGAGCCCGATAATCTAGCCAACTTTCTACTCACCTTATAGTGCATTCATCCAGCCCATACTTCTTTAACTTGCTGACAAGAATACTGTGGGAGACCGTGTGAAAAAGCTTTGCTAAAGTCAAGATACAATACATCCACTGCTTTCCCTTCATCCACAGAACCAGTAATCTCATCATAGAAGGCGATTAGATTAGTCAGGCATGACCTTCCCTTGGTGAATCCATGCTGACTGTTCCTGATCACTTTCCTCTCATGTAAGTGCTTCAGGATTGATTCTTTGAGGACCTGCTCCATGATTTTTCCGGGGACTGAGGTGAGGCTGACTGGCCTGTAGTTCCCAGGATCCTCCTTCTTCCCTTTTTTAAAGATTGGCACTACATTAGCCTTTTTCCAGTCATCTGGGACTTCCCCCGTTCGCCACGAGTTTTCAAAGATAATGGCCAATGGCTCTGCAATCACAGGCGCCAATTCCTTTAGCACTCTCGGATGCAACTCGTTGGGCCCATGGACTTGTGCATGTCCAGCTTTTCTAAATAGTCCCTAACCACCTCTTTCTCCACAGAGGGCTGGCCATCTACTCCCCATGCTGTGATGCCCAGCACAGCAGTCTGGGAGCTGACCTTGTTAGTGAAGACAGAGGCAAAAAAAGCATTGAGCACATTAGCTTTTCCCACATCCTCTGTCACTAGGTTGCCTCCCTCATTCAGTAAGGGGCCCACACTTTCCTTGGCTTTCTCCTTGTTGCGAACATACTTGAAGAAACCCTTCTTGTCACTCTTGACATCTCTTGCTAGCTGCAGCTCCAGGTGCCATTTGGCCCTCCTGATTTCATTCCTACATGCCCGAGCAATATTTTTATACTCTTCCCTGGTCATATGTCCAACCTTCCACTTCTTGTGAGCTTCTTTTTTATGTTTAAGATCCGCTAGGATTTCACCGTTAAGCCAAGCTGGTCGCCTGCCATACTTACTATTCTTTCGACACATCGGGATGGTTTGTCCCTGTAACCTCAACAGGGATTCCTTGAAATACAGCCAGCTCTCCTAGACTCCTTTCCCCTTCATGTTAGTCCCCCAGGGGATCCTACCCATCCGTTCCCTGAGGGAGTCGAAGTCTGCTTTCCTGAAGTCCAGGGTCTGTATCCTGCTGCTTACCTTTCTTCCCTGTGTCAGGATCTTGAACTCAACCAACTCATGGTCACTGCCTCCCAAATTCCCATCCACTTTTGCTTCCCCCACTAATTCTTCCCGGTTTGTGAGCAGCAGGTCAAGAAAAGCTCCCCCCCAGTTGGCTCCTCTAGCACTTGCACCAGGAAATTGTCCCCTATGTTTTCCAAAAACTTCCTGGATTGTCTATGCACCGCTGTACTGCTCACCCAGCAGATATCAGGAAAATTAAAGTCACCCATGAGAACCAGGGCATGCGATCTAGTAGCTTCCGCGAGCTGCCGGAAGAAAGCCTCATCCACCTCATCCCTCTGGTCCGGTGGTCTATAGCAGACTCCCACCACTACATCACTAATCTCCTAAAGAATTCTGTATTTCTTTAATTAGTTCAGATCTTCTCTAAGGAAATGTTTCATTTAATCATAATATAAATTTATTTAAAGGCAGAGGTAGACATTAAGGGTGTACTATACTCCACCACATAAAGCCCTATATAGGTGGAGTGCTGAATGGTTGAGGAGGTGAAAGCCAACTTCCTCCACCCCCCAAAACCAGAATCAAGGTATTGATCTGCTAAACATCTTCCTCATGCTTAGACTGTGGATGCTATTTTAACCTGTTCATAAACACAGATCTGCACCTTTAGCCCACCTCCAAAGTGGCCTTCTACTCCATCTCATGTGGCAGCAGTGCAGAGACCTACCTTTTCCTGACGTGTAGGGTATGTACAGGTAGCCTTCTATAGCTACTCAGTCAGTGGATTCCCTGGTCAGCTATATTTTATTCTATATAGATCCTGTTTTTTCAACCAAAAGAAAACGGTCATCAGCCACTTTGCAATGATTTTATCAACTATTGAAATAGACCAGGATATTACTTCACCCACCTTGTCTCTCTGATATCCTGGGACTTACACAGCTACAACAACATTGGATATTGAAATAGAAGTCTTGTATGATTACAAAGGAATGACCTTTCATTTCTTGACCCAAATGTCTAATTTTGATGGACCCTACACTTAAATACATTTTGTGTGTGCTTCTAACTTAAATCATTGTTTAAGGCAAATCCAGGATGCTTGAAGAAACCTTTCGTGAAGTCCTAATTTTCTCCTCTGAATAGTGGAAATTATAGGAAGTAGGTACTCTCATTACCTATTTCATTTAGATAAAAGCAGGTGGTGAAATTGGTAAGGTGCAAAAAACTGTGGTCTCTTCGATTCACTTCTTTTACTTTGGATAATTATATACATTAATTCTAATTTGTATCTAAGGATTGTATTTAATATATACATATGTGTAAGAAGTGTTTTGAAACTGCTTTGCTTCCTCCAAAGCCTATGGGTAAAAATTAAAGTGTAAAATAAAGAAAACTTTCTGAATTCTTCTTTCCAGATTTCTTTCCAGATTTCACTTTGATAAGTGAGGCCCTGCCTTTGTGAATACAGTCCATAATAATAAAGTTCAGGCTGAGCAATACTTGGCATCTGGTAAACACATTACAAATTTAGAGGTTGGTGTAGTAGAATAAATGGTTAATATTCACACTACTCTCCACATTTTCCTCAGTCATACAAATCAGATGTCAAAGTAGTATTTCTCTCACTGTGCTTGGCTTTGGTCTTCACTCATATTTTTTTTCTTTAATATAAATACCTATATATAATATAGTTTGCTTCATGTGGCTCCCCTGTGACTCTAGTTCAGCTACATAGTAGATGCTGGATAACAATTAGAACACTTGCACTTCTTCCACAGCTCTGTTACAATTAGGTTAAATTACTCCTTAGTGAAATTGCCCTATGTAACATTTTAGTAATTAGTACTGACTTCGTTTATTACAATCCAAATTTGAAACCTTACAGAACTAGTCTCAATTCCTACTGATCCAATAGTATGCAGCTGTCATTCTATATTCAGTATTCATTAACATGTAGAGTCAGAGACATAAGAATCTGTTTTACTGTAAGGATGAATATTGGCCAGGATTCTGGAGTTAGCCTCCATTGCAGTATATACAAAATTCCATTTCAGTGGCACGTGCTCAGCACTTTTGAAAATTGGTTCATTCATGTCTAAATATACAAATCTGTAGGCTGTGCCTTTAAGCGAGGCTAATATCTGCATTTGGATTCTTATCTAACGCTAACATAGCTGTGCAGCATTATAGGTGTGATAGCCTTTGGGTGAGATATTATACTGTTGTTTTTGTCCCATTGGAAGTTACAGCCCATAGCTCTATTCAAAAAGAGTACAATGATGATCCTGGTGTCGCGATCAGCACTTTTAAATAAAATAGGTTCTAGTGTCCAAAACTGTGTATCTTGTCAAATAATGGTTATGGCATATGCCTACATAGACATCACATTCCCAGCTTCTGATTCATTGTTTTGTAGAGCACACTGGAATATTTTAAGAATGAAAGGGGCAGAATAAAGCCACATTCATTTCTACTTTACTCCATTGTGTCTTCCATTTTCACTTTTTTCATGAAAAGAAGACATTTGGGAAAACAATTACTTTTTCTACTGCTGCTTCTAGCCACTGATAAGCACTCTGAAGTGTATAGAAATGGAGCTGGTAAAGCAACAGCCGCTGCTGCTGCTCAGGTTTAAGTTTCTTGTTGATAGACCTGTTACCAAGGAGTTCAGCCCCAGCCTCTGGCACATGTGATCTTTGATGCTTAGAATCATTTTATAACTCAGCACTAGCTAGCTGTAGACAACCTTCCATGACTTTTGTAAATAAATTAATATGGCAGTGCTGTGAACTCATTTTTAATCTTACCTTTCCAGCGTTGTACAGTCCATATTTCAAAAAGCTGGTTCAGTAAAAGATATTACCTCACTCACCTTGTCTTTTTAAAAGATCTTAATTTTCCATAAATTTTGTACTTTTACATAAACTAACAATGCAGTGTTAAGATTTTGAGGCATTAATCTTTTAATGTTATCTCTTCAATTTTACAAAAATAATTTTGCAAGATTCAGAGGCTGCTACAGAGCAGAATGCTGATTATTTTAGCCTCCTGCTTTTAATAGTATTTAATTCAGAAAAACATTTTAAATTATAAAGAACTTGTGACCATGCTGAAAAAATAAACTGTCTGAAATATATATAATTCTATTTTGGAAGTAAAAGGGGTGGTTGTAATGTGACTTTGTAGGCATATCTTCTTGGAAAGTGAAACTATATATTTGATGTTGAGCTGTATTGATGCAGGATCTTAAACCAAAACAGACAGGAAATCAGATTTAACGGAGTTATTGAACTAATTTTCTGCTGACTGTGGTGCTCATACGTGGTATTAAATATTTAAATTTTTGTGTTTAAAAGTTGAGCTGTAATGTGTACAGGCTGCTTAGATAACAGTGGACAAAATAATTCCTAGAATATTCAATTGAAGTAAACAGTTACTCCAGGTATGAATTTGGCCCATTGTTTAAAATGAAATAAAATTACTTTAGCTTTGTTAGTTGATCTATAAACATTTTTTTTAACGAAGCCCCAAGTTTATCTAAAATATTCAAAAGGATACTAAAAAACTGAATTTTGGTATGACTGAGTATGTGTTTTTTGTTAAAAGTTTGAACCCCAGATGTTGCAGGAGTATTACACAACTCACTTTTGAGACACGTGTCATGTTGCTTTCCTTTTTGATTTTATGCATTTTGAATTAGTGTCTCATAATACATATCATATTTTCTGCTGCAAGGAGAGATTTTCATTTCCCAACAGTGCAAGGAGGTTTTTTCTGTTGCCTTTTTGTGGTAAAATAACATGTAAAATATATATTATATGCTATGATCTGCATAGACAACGTTACATACTTAATATAGGTGGAATACATAGGGACATCTATAGTTAAGGTTGTCTAAGGGTTTCCATTTTAAATAACCATCTCTGTTCGATTCCCGAATACCAGTCAAGATATTTGGATGTAGTTTCTGAAGGCCAGCAGATGAAGTAAAACTTTCTTTTGATTACCTCATCCTTCCCGTACATAGAAGAGGTTTTGTATCTCCCAGAGTTCTGATGTGTTTGTCTCAGTAGGTGGAACTAGCTGAGGAGATAACTTGAACATAGGAGAAAATGCAATAAATCTAAGGAAGGCAACAGAAACAACAATGTCTCTGTTCTGTTAGTGATTCATACAGCGGGAAGAAGTGGTCTGGCAGCGTTAGATGCAGATGAGGTCAGAAAAATTGGAGATAGTTTCCAGTGATACTCGTAAAAAAAAAAAAAAAATGAGGAGTACTTTTGGCACCTTAGAGACTAACACATTTATTTGGGTATGAGCTTTCCTGGGCTAAAACCCACTTCATCAGATGCATGCAGTGGAAAATACAGTAGAAAGATTATATTATAATATTTGTGAGAGAGAGAGAGAGAACACACACATGAAAAAAGGGTGTTGCCTTACCAACTGTAATGAGACTACTCAATTAAGGTGGGCTATTGTCAGCAGGAGAAAAAAACTTTTGTAGTGATAATCAGGATGGCTCATTTCAAACAGTTGACAAGAAGGTGTGAGTAACAGTAGGGAAAAAATAGCATGGGGAAATAGTTTTTACTTTGAGTAATGACCCATTCACTCCCGGTCTTTATTCAAGCCTAATTTAATGGTGTCCAGTTTGCAAATTAATTCCAATTCTGCAGTTTCTCTTTGGAGTCTGTTTTTGAAGGTTTTTTTGTTGGAGTATTGCGACTTTTAGGTCTGTAATTGAGTGACTAGGGAGGTTGAAGTGTCTCCGACTAGTTTTTGAATGTTATAATTCTTGACATCTGATTTGTCCATTTATTCTTTTGCATAGAGATTGTCCGGTTTGGCCAATGTACATGGCAGAGGGGCATTACTGGCACATGATGGCATATATCACATTGGTAGATGTTCAGGTGAATGAGCCTCTGATGGTGTCGCTGATGTGATTAGGTCCAGTCATGGTGTCCCTTGAATAGATGTGGGGACAGAGTTGGCACTGGGCTTTGTTGCCAGGATAAGTTTCTGGGTTAGTGTTCTCCAGTCCCTCAGACAGAGACAAACACCTACAAGAACTCTATCAAGCCGCTTTAAAACTACAATACCCACCCACTGAATTGAAGAAACAGATTGACAGAGCCAGAAGAATACCCAGAAGTCACCTACTCCAGGACAGGCCCAACAAAGAAAGTAACAGAATGCCACTAGCCGTCACCTTCAGCCCCCAACTAAAATCTCTCCAGCGCATCATCAAGGATCTACAACCTATCCTGAAGGACAATCCTTCACTCTCTCAGATCTTGGGAGACTGGCCAGTCCTTGCTTCCAGACAGCCCCCCAACCTGAAGCCAATACTCACCAGCAACCACACACCAAAAACACTAAACCAGGAACCTAAATTTGTTAGTCTCTAAGGTGCCACAAGTACTCCTTGGTTTTTTGCTGATACAGACTAACATGGCTATCACTCTGAGAACAGTGTTATTCTAGGAGATTTGCAGATACTGAGGTGAGCGTGAAGTGGACCAACGGGCCTTCAAGTCTAGCAGGAAGGCAAAGAGATCATTCAGCAGGTTCAAGAAGCCTTGGGCAAGCAAAACAAATGTTCTAATGGCCATGATAGACAGAATCTTGCAGAAGCTTTCTTGAGGTTTAATTTTGTAGCCATAGATTGGCTAAAGATGCCATGGTACCAAGATCTATTAGATATGCCTGGTGAAATACCCATCATTCTGCTTGTCACAAAGGATCTGCTCAGACAAAGTCAATTTTCTTAAAAAGAAAAGGAGTGCTTGTGGCACCTTAGAGACTAACAAATTTATTTGAGCATAAGCTTTCGTGAGCTACAGCTCAGCTCATGAAAGCTTATGCTCAAATAAATTTGTTAGTCTCTAAGGTGCCACAAGTACTCCTTTTCTTTTTGCAGATACAGACTAACACAGCTGCTAGTCTGGAACCTGTCAATTTTCTTAGAAATCCTAATTCACTAGCACAAGTGATCTAGGTATGACGGAGTCAAACCTTTAATAAAAAGGGAGGAGGTGTTGCCAGATAAGGTCATGTCTGCAAGAATAGTCATCTGAAAACAATGTACTTTGTTGTCCTATATAAGACTAAAGAACGCTTGTTTCCCCTTCTGGTACAGGAGAGCAAAAAATAGTTCCTTCTCAATCTGCAGTTCTGGATATCCTCCCGTTCCAGCAAGCTGGGCAGAATTGGAGTTGAATACCAGTTCCATAAAGACACAACGTAGCTATTATAATATTATAGGGTGTGGTGGTTCACTTTTCTGTGCACATCACCCAGATGTGACCAAAAGTGTGAGAGAGCTTTGGAGAAAAAATGATACTGTTAATAGGCATTCCAGTTCTACCTTAAATTTGGTTGCTAATATTCAGTGAAACTTAAATTTATTCTCCATATTCTCATAGCACCTTCTGTTGATCCCCTTAAGTCTATTTGCTGCATATCATGGCCTTTAATTTTTTTGCCATTACTTCTGCTAGAGTCAGGGAACTTTAATGTCCTATTCTGTAATGTGGAAGGACTGCCAGCAGGTAATACGCAGAACTCTTGTCTTCATGACCCTGCCTGCATTTATACATAAGGCAGTTTCTACATTTCATATAAAAATGAAATGTAGAAGCCATGTCACTTCTGTCTTAATCCACAGAATTCCAGAGGGTGTGCTACATTGCTTGGATGTCAAGACCCCGTTGAATTTATCTTGGCCAAGCAGCTGAGTTCAGAGACTGAGAGGTTATTTATCTTGCATCAAGGCTTTACTGTAAGAAAGGTCAGGCAGTTTCCAAATAGAAAACTTAAAAATGGATTAATGAGCTGACTAGGAAGGAAACTTGGGAAGGGAAGTCCAAGGTGCATCCAATGGCCACTTGATCAGATGGCTGACACAGTAGACCTGATGAATCTTGATTTAGTGACAATCCCGTGTGACATTCTCATAAGCAAACTTGGAAAATGTGATCTAAATGAAATTACTATAAAGTACACAACTGGTTGAAAAACCATACTCGGAGTAGTTGGTAACGGTTCACTGTCAAACTGGGAGGGCGTGTTTAGTGGAGTGCTGCAGGGGTCAGTCCTGGTTCCGATACGATTTAGGGGTGAATCCTGGTTCCAATACGATTCCATATTTTCATTAATGATTTGGATAATGGAATGGAGAGTATGCTTATAAAATCTGGGGATGACACCAAGCTTTGGGGAGGGGGAGTGATTTTGAAAGCACTTTGGATACAGAATTAGAATTCAAAATGACCATACCAAATTTTGAGAATTGGTCTGAACTCAACAAGATGAAATTCAATAAAGACAATGTAAATACTTCACTTAGGAAGGAAAAATGAAGTGCACAACTACAAAATGGGGAGTAGCTGACTAGGTGGTAGTACTGCTGAAAAGGATCTGAGGGCCACAGGGGTCACAAATTGAATGAATCAGCATTGTGATGCAGTTGTGAAAAAGACTAATATTCTGGTATATTAACAGGTATATTAACAGTATGCTCTACTCAGCACTGGTGAGCACTCAACTGGAGTACTCTGTCCAATTCTTGGTGGCACACTTTAGGGAAGAGGTGGAGAGAGTCCAGAGCAGAGCAACAAAAATTATAAAAGTTTCAGAAAGCCTGACCTATGAGGAAAGGTTAAAAAAACTGGGCATGATTAGTTTTGAGAAAAGAAGACTGAGAGGGGACATGTCTTTAAGTATGCTAAGGTCTGTGTCAAGGTTCCTCCCCCACTCTGAACTCTAGGGTACAGATGTGGGGACCTGCATGAAAAACCTCCTAAGCTTATGTTTACCAGCTTAGGTCAAAACTTCCCCAAGGTGCAAAATATTCCACCCTTTGTCCTTGGATTGGCCGCTACCACCACCAAACGAATACTGGTTACTGGGGAAGAGCTGTTTGGACGCGTCTTTCCCCCCAGAATACTTCCCAAAACCTTGCACCCCACTTCCTGGACAAGGTTTGGTAAAAAGCCTCACCAATTTGCCTAGGTGACTACAGACCCAGACCCTTGGATCTTAAGGACAATGAACAATCCTCCCAACACTTGCACCCCCCCTTTCCTGGGAAATGTTGGATAAAAAGCCTCACCAATTTGCATAGGTGACCACAGACCCAAACCCTTGGATCTGAGAACAATGAAAAAGCATTCAGTTTTCTTACAAGAAGACTTTTAATAAAAATAGAAGTAAATAGAAATAAAGAAGTCCCCCCTGTAAAATCAGGATGGTAGATACCTTACAGGGTAATTAGATTCAAAAACATAGAGAACCCTTCTAGGCAAAACCTTAAGTTACAAAAAAGATACACAGACAGAAATAGTTATTCTATTCAGCACAATTCTTTTCTCAGCCATTTAAAGAAATCATAATCTAACACATACCTAGCTAGATTACTTACTAAAAGTTCTAAGACTCCATTCGTGGTCTATCCCTGGCAAAGACAGACTATAGACAGGTTTCAGAGTAACAGCCGTGTTAGTCTGTATTCGCAAAAAGAAAAGGAGTACTTGTGGCACCTTAGAGACTAGCCAATTTATTAGAGCATAAGCTTTCGTGAGCTACAGCTCACTTCCTCAGATGCATATCATGGAAACTGCAGCAGGCTTTATATATACACAGAGAATATGAAACAATACCTACAGACACACAGACCCTTTGTTTCTCTCCCTCCTCCCAGCTTTGAAAGTATCTTGTCTCCTCATTGGTCATTTTGGTCAGGTGCCAGCGAGGTTACCTTTAGCTTCTTAACCCTTTACAGGTGAGAGGAGCTTTCCCCTGGCCAGGAAGGATTTCAAAGGGGTTTACCCTTCTCTTTATATTTATGACAGTCTGTTATAAAGAGAACTGTAATCAGTTGTTCTTCATGTCCACTGAAAGTAGGAGAAGATATAATGGCCGTAATCTGCAGCAAGGGAGATTTAGGTAAGATCATAGGAAAATTTCTAACTGTAAGGATAGTAAAACATTGCAATAGGCTTCCAAGGGAGGTTGTGGAATCCCCACCTGAAGGTTTTTAAGAACAGGTTGGACAGACACCTGTCAGGGATGGTTTAGGTGTACTTGATCATGCTTCTGCACAGGGGGCTGGACTTGATGATTTCTTGAAGTCCCTTCCAGCCCTACATTTCTATGATTGTTACTTGTGGAAATAGAGATCAGAGGTATTGTTTTAACATAGCTTTATGTATAGGTATAGAATAGTCCCTATAGCAGAAATTGTGTTTTAATTTGTTTTCCTTAATCCTGCCCTTTCCCCTCAAACAACCTTTTGTTTTGACATCTCAGGAGAATTTATATAAACTAAAAATTGTTTGAAATATATAAAAAATCTGTGGGTAGAAGAGAACAATTGTGTTCAAGCAAGTGCAAATCAGAAGAGAGATCCAGATTTAAAAAAAAACTAATGAAAAGGTGAGATTACAACAATGTGACTTTTTGTACGGACTATCTTTGCAGTCTTAAGTGAAAAATATTCCTGGTCTTTAAATGACTTTTTGTACAACTACTAAAAATAACTTTCAGTTTCTGTTTCTATCACAAAGTTTGGGTTTCGTCAGAAAATAGAAATGTTTTACCTTTTAATGGTCAATCATTCTATCATGTGTTTATATTGCAGGTTAACTAAACTCCAGATATTGGAACTGAGAGAAAACCAGTTAAAAATGTTGCCAAAGTAAGTACAGATGGAATATTTAAGGTACATGCCTGCTTGCTTTTCAGTTTCAGTAAACTCTTAATGACTACTAAAAAGTGGATTGAGCCTTAATTGACCCAAGATTCACCAAAACTTCATGATCAAACCCAAAGGAATCAGCCCTCTTGCAGAGACTCTTCCTCCTCCTCATGTTCAGTCTCTTCCTTGTCCTGGCTTTCCAAATTAGCTCTTGCTGTCTCTTCTCTAACCCAGTGGACTCCTTGATCTTCTGCCTCAGATACTTGAGTTTTTACTGATTCGGTACTATGTTAATTTTCTCCTCTTTCCTCCAGTCACTGGGACTGCATCCCAAGAATTGTGTCTTACTGCAGCTCTGTGAATGTTACGATTCTAGCTGAAAATACTTTAAATTCTAATCCCATCAATTTCCCTCTCCAGAAATCTTGACAAATTTTAGTGTACCATTGCTGCACTCTGTGTGTATGCATAAATTTATTTTAGTGGCACTAAGTCTTTTCGACTTTACTGTTGAAAACTGTTGTGGATATTATTCAAATTCTAATATTAAAATCAATGTATGTGGGATTAGTAGACGCTTATTGTTCAGAGTGACTGGGTGAATTTGCTTGTTTTTGAACAACTTTGATCATGAATGCATTTATTATTGATAAAATACAACACAGTACATACCTATGTTCTGTGGAATCTGTGATGCAAGATGTATTCCAAAACACTTCACCAAATTGTTTAACATAGCTAGTGTGAGTATCCCCCAATCACGTTTCCACAGCTGTAAAATGCTTGTTAAAATTTTAATCTGGGGTTGTTTTAATAGTAAAATTCAACTGCATGCTTTATTTTTTAGATTGTGTATCACTTCTAGTCCCTTCTTTCACCTCTTAATTTCAGGCACTGATTGTGGGTTGCTTTCCTTATTCTAGCAAGAGACAAACTAACCCAGGAATCTGACAGTGTTGTTACTTCTGTGGTCTGGCAAGGCCCTGAGTAATTTAATTTTCCACCTAATCCACATGGTGATCCTACTTAACTTAAGACTGTTTTCATTTGAGATATATGCAAGTAATGGCATACAGCTGAAATCCTTTCTTGGACAGAATTGATTCACTTATTTTGCACATTGTGTCTAGGTACTCTACATCAGGGGTGGTCGTACTTTACAACCCTCCGAGCCACATACGACAATCTTCAGAAATTCGAGTGTCAGAGCACACCTACCAGGGCTCAGGGCTTCAGCTGTACAGGGTGTGCCTGCCTGGGTTCCAGGGGTGTGGTCATGTGTCACCCCCCCGCCCCCTCCCAGATTTTTGCCAGGATTTGCGGACTCCAATTTGTCGTATGATGCAGCCAGGCCCCCTCCCTGCACAACAGCTGCTGGAGCTGAGGCTGTGAGGAGAGCCAGCAGCAAACAGCTGGGAGCTGCCAGGAGAGCTGCAGCCCCTCCTCACAGAGCTAAAACCTGGGAGTTGCAGGGAGGGGCCGCTGTGGGTAAGAGGGGAGGTGTGCCTGGGGATGTGTGACTCAAGCTGTTGAGGGGAATGACTGAACCTTTAAATTGTGCCCCCCCCGTCACACACACACACACACACTCTCAACAGGCACCAGTTGTCTCTTGCAGTAGCCTGTAGTCCCACCATCCCACTGCAGGGCAGAAGGCCTGAGGCCATTCACCCCCTCCCCTGCAGCCTAGTAGGCAGAAAATAGGGGGAATGGGGCCGTTGCGAGCTGCACTTTAACTGTAAATGAGCCACATGCGGCTCGCAAACCACAGGTTCGCCACCCCTGCCCTATATGGGGAAGGGCTCACCTGTCAGCATGTGACAATGGCCCGAAAAAGGTGGTATTGAAAACATTATTTAGAAAGGGAACTTCAAATGCTGTTTCAGAGTAACAGCCGTGTTAGTCTGTATTCGCAAAAAGAAGAGGAGTACTTGTGGCACCTTAGAGACTAACCAATTGATTTGAGCATAAGCTTTCGTGAGCTACAGCTCACTTCATCAGATGCATACTGTGGAAAGTGTAGAAGATCTTTTTATATACACACAAAGCATGAAAAAATACCTCTTCCCACCCCACTCTCCTGCTGCTAATAGCTTATCTAAAGTGATCACTCTCCTTACAATGTGTATGATAATCAAGTTGGGCCATTTCCAGCACAAATCCAGGTTTTCTCATCCCATCCCCCCCCCCCCCCCAAACCCACTCTCCTGCTGGTAATAGCTTATCTAAAGTGACCACTCTCCTTACAATGTGTATGATAATCAAGGTGGGCCATTTCCAGCACAAATCCAGGTTTTCTCATCCCATCCCCCCCCCCCCCAAACCCACTCTCCTGCTGGTAATAGCTTATCTAAAGTGACCACTCTCCTTACAATGTGTATGATAATCAAGGTGGGCCATTTCCAGCACAAATCCAGGGTTTAACAAGAACGTCGGGGGGGGGGGTAGGAAAAAAACAAGGGGAAATAGGTTACCTTGCATAATGACTTAGCCACTCCCAGTCTCTATTCAAGCCTAAGTTAATTGTATCAAATTTGCAAATGAATTCTAATTCAACAGTTTCTCGCTGGAGTCTGGATTTGAAATTTTTTTGTTATAATATCACAACTTTCATGTCTGTAATCACGTGACCAGAAAGATTAAAGTGTTCTCCGACTGGTTTATGAATGTTATAATTCTTGACATCTGATTTGTGTCCATTTATTCTTTTACGTAGGGACTGTCCAGTTTGACCAATGTACATGGCAGAGGGGCATTGCTGGCACATGATGGCATATATCACATTGGTGGATGTGCAGGTGAACGAGCCTCTGATAGTGTGGCTGATGTTATTAGGCCCAATGATGGTGTCCCCTGAATAGATATGTGGGCACAGTTGGCAATGGGCTTTGTTGCAAGGATAGGTTCCTGGGTTAGTGGTTCTGTTGTGTGGTATGTGGTTGCTGGTGAGTATTTGCTTCAGGTTGGGGGGCTGTCTATAGGCAAGGACTGGCCTGTCTCCCAAGGTTTGTGAGTGTGTTGGGTCATCCTTCAGGATAGGTTGTAGATCCTTAATAATGCATTGGAGGGGTTTTAGTTGGGGGCTGAAGGTGACTGCTAGTGGCGTTCTGTTATTTTCTTTGTTAGGCCTGTCCTGTAGCAGGAGACTTCTGGGAACTCTTCTGGCTCTATCAATCTGTTTCTTCACTTCTGCAGGTGGGTATTGTAGTTGTAAGAATGCTTGATAGAGCTCTTGTAGGTGTTTGTCTCTGTCTGAGGGGTTGGAGCAAATGCGGTTGTATCGCAGAGCTTGGCTGTAGACGATGGATCATGTGGTGTGGTCAGGGTGAAAGCTGGAGGCATGTAGGTAGGAATAGCAGTCAGTAGGTTTCCGGTATAGGGTGGTGTTTGTGACCATCATTTATTAGCACTGTAGGAAGTGGATCTCTTGTGTTGACTGGACCAGGCTGAGGTTGATGGTGGGATAGAAATTGTTGAAATCATGGTGGAATTCCTCAAGGGCTTCTTTTACATGGGTACAGGTGATGACGATGTCATCAATGTAGCGCAAGTAGAGTAGGGGCGTTAGGGGACGAGAGCTGAGGAAGCGGCGTTCTAAGTCAGCCATAAAAATGTTGGCATACTGTGGGGCCATGCGGGTACCCATAGTAGTGCCGCTGATCTGAAGGTATACATTGTCCCCAAATGTAAAATAGTTACGGGTAAGGACAAAGTCACAAAGTTCATCCACCAGCTTAGCCATGACATTATCGGGGATAGTGTTCTTGACGGCTTGTAGTCCATCTTTGTGTGGAATGTTGGTGTAGAGGGCTTCTACATCCATAGTGGCCAGGATGGTGGTGTTAGGAAGATCACCGATGGACTGTAGTTTCCTCAGGAAGTCAGTGGTGTCTCAAAGGTAGCTGGGAGTGCTGGTAGCGTAGGGCCTGAGGAGGGAGTCTACATAGCCAGACAATCCTGTTGTCAGGGTGCCAATGCCTGAGATGATGGGGCGCCCAGGATTTCCAGGTTTATGGATCTTGGGTAGTAGATAGAATATCCCAGGTCGGGGTTCCAGGGGTGTGTCTGTGCGGATTTGATCTTGTGCTTTTTCAGGGAGTTTTTTGAGCAAATGCTGTAGTTTCTTTTGGTAACTCTCAGTGGGATCAGAGGGTAATGGCTTGTAGAAAGTGGTGTTGGAGAGCTGTCTCTACATACAGTCTCTACGTAAAAGAATAAATGGACACAAATCAGATGTCAAGAACTATAACATTCATAAACCAGTCGTAGAACACTTCAATCTCTCTGGTCACACGATTACAGACATGAAAGTTGTGATATTACAACAAAAAAACTTCAAATCCAGACTCCAGCGAGAAACTGTTGAATTTTAATTCATTTGCAAGTTTGATACAATTAACTTAGGTTACCTTGCATAATGACTTAGCCACTCCCAGTCTCTATTCAAGCTTATTTCCCCTTGTTTTTTCCTGCCCCCCCCCCCCTGACATTCTTGTTAAACCCTGGATTTGTGCTGGATATGGCCCACCTTGATTATCATACACATTGTAAGGTGAGTAGTCACTTTAGATAAGCTATTACCAGCAGGAGAGTGGGGGTGTGTGTGTGAGAGAACCTGGATTTGTGTTGGAAATGGCCCAACTTGATTATCATACACATTGTAAGGAGAGTGATCACTTCAGATAAGCTATTAGCAGCAGGAGAGTGGGGTGGGAGGAGGTATATTTTCATGTTTTGTGTGTTTATAAAAAGATCTTCTACACTTTCCACAGTATGCATCTGATGAAGTGAGCTGTGTTCACAAAAGCTTATGCTCAAATAAATTGGTTAGTCTCTAAGGTGCCACAAGTACTCCTTTTCTTTTTTTAAATGCTGTGATATTAATTCATTTGACGTAAAGAATTTTGTTTACCTTTAGCTTCATGATGTCTTATTTCTGGTATATGTAAACTGACATCCCTCAAAGTGAGGGACGTTCGACATATAGTTACAGTTGAAATGCAAATATATCGGTAATTCCCAGACGAAAACCTACATGTAGATGGAGTTAAGTTTAAGAGAATATATCAGTAACTTAAGTGTAGTTCTCTTCTGGATAGAAATGTTGACAGGAATGTTGTAATGCTTCCTAGGTGAAATCTTGGCTCCACTGATGTCAATGAGCATTTTGCTAGCGACTTTAGTGGGGCCAGGATTTCATTCTGTATGCACAACAATAAATTCAGCTTTAACTATGCAGTCTTGACTAGCGCCACCATAATCTTCCTAGCAACACAGCTGCTGCCATAACTCTTCCACATCTTCTAGGATCAATTCAGCAAGGTACTTAAAGCTATTGGTTTTATTTGTGTGTTTAAAGATAACATCATGCAAAAGTACATTGCTGATCTGGGGCCTTAGAGAGTAGCACTATCAATATATGATATGGCTAAGAAGGAAGCCCAGCATAGCTGCTAAAACTCTCAGCACCCTGCGTCTACTTTGCAGGTGATATAATTAGCAGATTAATGCATGGCCCACCTTCAATTATGAAGTGAAGGCAGGGACTGTAACAAACATCTAAATTAAAATACTTTTAAAAGTCCAGATATATGTTTATAAATAAAGGTGCTTTATAACGGTGAAGAATGAGTTTGGATGAAAAAAATCCATATAGAACTAAATAATAGCAAAGGAAAAAAGACATTTGGAAAGTAGATGCAAAAGGGGGAAAATGCTTTATTGGTGCTAATGAGGTACACCAGCCTGAATAAATATTTTGCTATAGAGCCTAAACAATTTTCTTGCTTGTTTTCCTGTTGATTTTTCTGTATTTTTTCCTTTAGTTTGTTCACACTTATTGATACGTGTTGATTTTTATTTTTAATCATATATGTCATTGGACAAACATATTAACATACAGCTAGTACTCCTACTGAATTAGGTTTGAGTAAAATATTTAACACTGAAGCAAAAAGCACTTGTTAAAGCTGTTAATCAAAGTGAGTGAGTAATGTCAAGCAACTAAATTAACCTTAGTTTGTGCCAAATACATTATGTAGCTTTAAACTGATCCAATATTTAGAGTTTGAAGAATTGGAACTATTGTAATGCATATTAAAAATAGGTCTTCTATTTGAAAGGAAAGCAAGAGTACTGAACATTGCATAGATGGTTTATTTGATAGCTGAAATTAAAGACAAATTATATATGCAGAAACTAAGAAGCTTCTCAGTTTGGAAATGTTTTCATTGGCTTTTTAAGTGTACTTCTGATTGCATTGTTTTCAACAACAGTTACACTTACAGTGACCACTTCCTAAAAAAAAGGGGGGTTGGGGGGAACAAATGATTTTTAGGGAGGGTTACTTTAGTACTATGCAGGGCCAATTCCTGCAAACATAAGCACGTAACTAAAGCTGGGTGTCGTCCCACTGAAGTAAATGATATTGCTAGCATCAATAAAGTTATCCATGGGCCTAAGTGTTTGCAGTACTGGGGTCTAAGGCTTAATTAAAACTGTCTGTTAAATTCTTTATTTTTGACTAAATTGAAATTTTGATTGTGTTTTGTATAATATGACTGCTCCATTATGCAACGCTCACATTGATGAGGGAACGTAGATAGAAAACGAGCATTCTGGCTATAGATGGTACATCTACACAACAATAAAACACTCTCATCTGACCTTGGGTCAGCTGACTTGAGCTTGCAGAGCTTGGGCTGCAGGGTTGTAAAATTGCTGTATCGACATTCCAGCTCAGAGGTGAGGGTCTCAGCTCTTGGGCTCCAGCCCGAGCCCAAACATCTACACAGAAATTTTTAGTGCTGAGCCCGAGTCCAGATGACCTGGGCCAACCAAAGATGATGTAACGAGAGAACTCTGAAATGATTGCAGTGAGTTGGGAGAGATAGAAGGAAGTGTAAGTGGGTGGAGAGTAGCTTTACTGAATGACTTGGAATGATTGGTCATAATTTAATTTACAAAAATTAAGTGAGCTGACACTAGATTATTTAAAGCTCTGACTTCTTTTGTGTGATTTAGTCAACGGGATCATTAATGTATAGTTATTCAACTGAACAATGTATGAAAATCTTAACCTATGTAGCAACAAAACTGCATCACTCTTTAATGCTGATTAAAAAGATGTATTAGTATGAATACAGGAAGATTGGATGTAACTGGTATTTTTTTAAATCTAATTCCTTATTAATTCCTTCCATGTGCAGAACCATGAACAGACTGACTCAGCTAGAGAGACTGGACTTAGGAAGTAATGAATTCACAGAAGTGGTGAGTTTTAGTTAAGTAGCAGAGCTTAGAATCTTTTCCTAAACCTTTATCCTTAAATCTATTTTTAATCAACATCAAAATGTAAAAATCCGCCTACAAGCTATGTTACTGAACAAATGTTGCATACACTTCTTTCTGCTTTATGGAATCTATTGTAAAAATTCTGGCAAAATATTTATTTTCCCTTTTCCTTTTAAAAAACCCTAATGATGTGATAGGACTGTGACATTTGGTGGTAGATGCATTTTAATATGCAGGCATAGGAATTCTTTGATTTGGTGACAAAATATTTAAATGGTCCAAGTCTTCATTTGCTTCAGTATGGCAGGCAAATATAAACTGTAAAGAGGAACCTTCTATTGATAGATAGTGAGTGTAAATTATTTGGGCTCAAGAGAAATTATTATTTACTTGCTGTTTTGGGTAATGCCCACAATAGAGTTGGCTTGGGGTTCTCAGACCTTGTCATAGGGAAGATTGCCTCCTTTCCCATTCACAATGCTGCAGACAAGCACTTCCTCTCCCATTTACAATACCATAATGTTTCTGTAGCAACTACAGCAACTGCTGATACAGAAAAGTAATATTAGGAAAGTATTCAATGTATTTTTAGCTGTCTTATAATGGAATTTAGCAATTGGAAACATGATGAAGAGCCAACACCGTGTGATCGGCCAACACTCTGTGGACCACTAGTAAGTGCTGTGTGGGGGACAGTTTGAGGAGTGCTGTTGTACCAGGCACTTCCCTATGCACTACTAGCCTGTGTACTAAGAAAGTATACTGAGGATCAGATTACTTGGTTTCTGTTCCTAGCTCTGGCACTGGGCTGCTTTGTAACTTTGGATGAGTCACTTCATCCCTGTATGCCTGTTTTCCTTCCTACTTAAAAAGTTTAAAGAGTTTGCATTATTCTATGAAGATCTTTTGGCAATGAATGTTAAATTTCTTAAGGAATCCACTTTAAATCTTCACTCATGAACTAATTAAGACTTGCTTGGGAATTCTCAGAAAATTAGTTCTGTACTTGTAGTAAGAAGCGTAATTTTGGGAAGAGGTTGCTGTAGTCTTCATACATAATAAAGTGATTGAATCCCCGTTTTAAGTGCAAAACTCAACTCAGTCTTAACTATTGGGCTACAGCCAATACCTCCATCATATACTCTCTCTGTTTTTTCAGGAACACAGTATAAATATTTCCAGTGAAGCATACATATGTGTGTTTTGTCAAGTGGTATTGCCTCTTTCCTTGGGTTTGAGAAAACATTTGTATTTAAATGGGAAAACAAATTCTACATTCCTTTGTCTTCTATATGTCCTCCTTTGAGACCTATCACAAATTAAGGAGGAAAGTTATAATAGGATCTCATTGTTAAAATATTTTCTTCGCTGATATAATGGTTCATTTATGCCATATACACCTTTTGATTTGCTACTACAGTGTTACAGGTTTTAAGCTACAGCTTTTAAGTTTGCCTGGTCTAGCATCTAATAGACCTTAACTGGCTGAATAAATAGCCATGCTGAGGTGTAAAATTAATAGAATGTTTTTAGATCTCTCAGTATGAAAGGCGATAGGTACATGTAAGATTTATTTAATGTGTGTTGCAAAAGGAAAACAAGCTAAGTTTTTTGTAAAAATTGTTTTAAAAATTTTAGCCAAATGTTTACACTGGTCAGAGACTTACATTTTGTAAATTCGTTATCTGTGTTGTGTTCTGTGGCTCCACACAAATCAAGTATAAATTTAAAACTTGGATTAAAAAAATCTTATTAAATAAGACTATTCAAATGGCTGAATTGACTGTTTCACTGCTGCATTTAAACTGTTCTTTTGTATCTGATTTAAAAAAATTTTTTTTAACAGCCTGAAGTACTTGAACAACTGAGTGGGTTAAAGGAATTTTGGATGGATGGTAATAGACTAACTCTTCTCCCCGGGGTATGTCTTTTTGATGTTTTAAATGCATTGTATTTTAACTGTGTAGTAGTACTTGTCTTGTCAATTAACTTCTTAAATTAAGAATATTTAACAGAACCACAAAGCTAGGAGATTAAGTGCTTTTGCTTAAGTAACCCTTTTGAAAGCTGTTGCTCATCTCTTGTGGGATAGGTATAAACAGTTCCTTTCAGTGAAAGTAATTGTTCTGTCGTTTTAGATTCTTACCTATGCCTCAATTCTGTAAAGATTTAGATCCAAATCCTAGTTTTAATGTAGGGATATCTACTTTTTTTTTCCCCCCCGGGAAGAAATTTTACTTTAGAGAGCAAACTGCAATTCAGAAGATATATTTTGGTAAATTCTAATGATTACTGTAGATATAGAATATGGCCAATTATTATTCATCGCTTTTGAGTATCTCCATTCGGTGTACTTAAGAATTTTACTGTGGATCTGACCCAAAGCCAATTGAAGCCAGTGCAAATGTTCCCATTGATTTGTAATAGGTTTAGGGTCAGGCTCTATATTCTGGATCTCAGTTAGTTATGTATGGTCCACACTGACATTTTATTCCTGTTCTAATGAGCCTTAAAATAAATAGTATATACTAGGGGTCACCAAATAAAATTGATAGGCAGCAGGTTTAAAACAAACGAAAGGAAGTATTTCTTCACACTACACACAGTCAACCTGTGGAACTCCTTGTCAGAGGATGTTGTGAAGGTCAAGACTATAACAGGGTTCAAAAAAGAACTAGATAAGTTCAGGGAGGATAGGTGCATCAATGGCTATTAACCTGGAGTGGCAGGGTGGTGTCCCTAGCCTCTGTTTGCCAGAAGCTGGGAACTGGAGACAGGGGATGGATCACTTGATGATTACCTGTTCTGTTCATTCCCTCTGGAGCACCTGGCATTGGCCACTGTTGGAAGACAGGATACTAGACTAGATGGAATTTTGGTCTGACACAGTATGGCTGTTCTTATGTTCTTACAATTACAGCAAATTGATTATTTTGTAACTTCACTGCTGATTGTTTTTTATAACTTGTACTTCAAAGTATGGTCAATATGTATTTTGCTTTCAGACTTACAAAGTCGTAGTGCTCTTCTGACATTTGAGGCTTGCAGTCAGTCTACTTGTGTCTACAGCACTTTTCTAGGAACTGATCTATAGCCATCTTTAGTCTTTTTTTCCCATTTCAATTAATTATTCCTTGGATAAGATTTTTTTAAAGCCTTTCTGCTATACTGTACAGCCTAAGTTTGGTAAAACTGTCCATAAGTGACACATGGTGTTTTAGCTGGTTTAGTGTTCATAAACATTTGTGTATGCTTGAGCCATGTAGAAAAATAAGAAAGTTAAAGTAAAAATATGAAGAGCTTAGGTTTTTGCTTGTTTAATCCCTCAACTTAGTCCAGTTAATGATTGCCATTGGAGTTGCTTTTTAGGGGAAGGTAGGGTTCAACTCTACAAAAACTGTACGCATCAGGGAGAAAGTTGAGCGCCTGAAGAGCAATAATGCTGCTTCACCTATGATAAATTATGACACTTCCATGTTACATTAGGTACAGTCTCTGCTTATGCTAAATTAAGGCGTGTTCCTGGTCCAGAGATTGAATTGTAAAATGAATAAATTTTGAAAAGAAACCCCAATAAGTGCATTGTTTACATTTAAACTGTGCAGGCATGCATACAACTATACTCCACATTCTGATATTTATATATTATAAAAATAAATGTAGTAGCATGATCTAGTTTGGCTATTTAATATCAAATTACACCATGATGCTAATAACACTTAATTTTATTTTCTCTTGCAGCATGATACTTTAGTAGGGATTCTCAAACTTTTTTGCTGGGACCTCCTTTGAAAAATAGTTCAGGCTGTGACAACCCCCCTCCATACCATGCCGCCCTTACTTCTGCACTGCTGGTGGTGGCAGTGCTGCCTTCAGAGCTGAGCACCCGGCCAGCACCCACCTCTCTCGTGACCCCTGCTATAATAGTCTTGTGACCTCCTTTTGGGTTTTGATCCCAGTTTGAGAAACGCGGCTTTAGAATCAGTAGACTGTAAGAGATAATGGCTTTGTTCATTGACTGAAGTTGCAGAATTAACCCATTTTTCCCCCTCACGTTTAGTTAATTGGCAGCTTGAAACAGCTGACCTACTTGGATGTTTCTAAAAACAACATTGAAATGGTTGAAGAAGGTGTTTCAGGCTGTGAAAGCCTACAAGACCTGCTGTTATCCAGTAATTCACTTCAGCAACTTCCAGAGTCCATTGGTTTGTATTATCCTCTAATTTATGCGCTTTTAAAAAAATTAAGGTAGCTATTGGACAAAACTTCATGGAATACAATTTGGAATAGCCTATGGACCCAAAATCAAAACAGTAATCTTAAACTGTTCTATTAATAAATATGCAAGACATTGGATAAAATAATAATGCAGCAATATTGAGTAACATTCTGGGATTGCAGATTTATCACAAAATTTGAAAAAAATTTTGTAAATGAATGGTGAAGTATTAACTTTAACTAGAGATGAGGGGTTTATCTTTTCTGTGTGGCTGACATATGATAAGCTGAAAATGAAACTCTATAAACTAATGTGTTTATTTCCTCAAGAGATACATAGCATATATGTTTCCGAAGTTTTCAGGTAATATGGAAAACAACATGACTTGCCAGTAACATTTATTCTTAACTGCAACTTCCTTTATTTGAAGATATTACACTCTTTTCTTATTTGAACACTCTTTTTTGATTCGATTTCATTTTACAACAGGTTCACTAAAGAAAGTAACAACACTTAAAATTGATGAAAACCAGTTGATGTATTTGCCAGACTCCATAGGAGGGTAAGTCTTTCACCTGTATAAAACTTTGCCTTGTTTTTTTGCAAGTTCTTCATTAACAATAATCTACTTTCTGTACTTGCTTGGTATGACTGGTTGCACTAATCTCTCTTCATGAGATAATGATGTTCAACAGTAGCCTTCACATCCAGCTGCTAGTTGGCTGTATGTAACTGTTTGTATTTTCAAGGAGCAGAATCCTGCATTCAGAAATGCAGGCATCAGTATATATGAGAAATGAACTGGAAGTATGGGAGAATAAAATAATACTTATGCGTAAGGCTGCGAGTCTGTCATGGAGGTCACGGTTTCCGTGACTTCGGGAGTGGCCGGTGCTGAATCAGGAGCTGACCAAGCTGGGCAGCCCCATGGCCAGTAGCAGCAGTTTGGATGTGTTGGAGGTGGTTAGGGGTTGGAGGATGCGGGGGGTGCTTACTTGAGGTGGGGGGGCTCCCTGGCTCCCATTGGCATGGCCCTGAAGCTCCCAGGCAGCAGAGGGGCCAGCAGGCTTTGTGCTGACTGTGGCCACAGGCCCCGCCCCCACAGTTCCCATTGGCTGCAGTCTCTGGCCAATGGGAACTGCACAGCTGGCGCGTGTGGTGGGAGCAGAGTGCAAAGCCCCCTACCAGCCCCGCCAACCCTTCCCCCGCCCAGCACCAGCAGGGGTCCCAGGCCACCTCCCCCAGCACCTGCGGTACTCCCGGACCACCCTTCTTCTCCCCTCCAAGCACCTGCGCCCCCCTTCCCAAGTTTTTGTTAGGGGTATATAATCATGGACAGATCACAGGCCATGAATTTTTGTTTACTGCTCGTGACTATTTGTTTACTGCTCGTGACTGGTCCATGAACTTTTTACTAAAATATCCGTGACTAAAACGTAGCCTTTCTTATGTGTTCAGTAAAACATGCAGTCAAATTAAAATGTGGAGGAACATAGTGTATACAAAAGGTCCCCCAGCTTCATATTTTTGGCTGAGTGAGTTACATCCTGTAAACATTTCAAATAAACTGAAATAGGTATTTTATACATTCCATTTTAAAAATGAGACATGAATATCTTCCCCGATTAAACAGTCAACAAATCAGATTTGGGCCAACCCACTAATCTTTTATTGTCATTAGGTATTCACCATTTTTATCAGAGTGAACCAAGTTACGTAATAGTAAAAATCATTGGTTCATAAAGTAAATACTGTAGAGAATTTAGAATTTTTTAAAAAATGAGTTGATATAGTAAAAACTTACGGGCATTCATTCATTCTGTTATTATTTTTGCCTAGCTGTACTAAATTTGTTAAATTTTGTTTGGACATCAAAATTCAAGGCTAAGGTGCTAGGTACAAATTGCAGTTTATTTACTGTGAGACATAAGTGAACCAGCTGGTGTAAAACCATAGGTTATGTTTGCACCTCAGCCCTGTTTCTTCACCTTTTAAAAATGTTTGCTTAATGAGGTCATCATCACATTGACTCCGACTGCTCTCTACATGCCATATTCCTACTTTTTAGGACTAAAGAAGTCTTTATCCCTTCATTGCTGCCCCAGCTTAACATTCTTCTGATTCTGGCATGTCCACTTTGAATGTTTCCATTATCGGGTGTGCTTCAAACAGCACTGTATGATGCAGTGCGTAAAAAATTTAAGTGGAGATGCTGGGCCCTAGGAAAGAGGTATCTAGGTCATCATCCATTTGGATTTAAGGACTATGGGGTAGCAGAGATAGAAAAACAGGCCACAGGTAGTTAAGAGAAAAAAGTCTACTTTAGCCTGAATACATGAGGAGAGAGCATCAGTGTAGATCAGGTTCAAAAAGTATCTGAATTTTTGAATGGTTATTTAGGTTTCTGAAGCGTTTGAGTTTCATCCATAAATTTAATTGTAAATAAACTTAGTCTAATTATAATGAAAATTAATTGTATTAAGAATTATGTATTGTTAAAGCAAGTAAGTTTTTATGTATATATCAGGTTGATATTTTGAATTTCTTTAATTTTGTTCAGGCTAATATCAGTAGAAGAACTGGATTGTAGTTTTAATGAGATTGAAGCTTTGCCTTCATCTATTGGGCAACTCACTAACATAAGGACCTTTGCTTCAGATCATAATTTTTTAACACAGCTGCCACCAGAGGTATGTTTTTGCTCAGAGCTAATATTATTCCACATATTACCTGGATATTAGACTATATTTCATAGTTACCTTAGTTCCATTCACTTCAGATACCACAGTGACAGATTTTGGGTGGATTTTCTGAAAATGCTTTAAAAATTCATTGATGTACATATAGTGGAGTTAAAGCAATTGCAATCCAAGTATTCAACTATTTTGAGACAACCTTGGTTTTGCAAAAGTAATGTCTGAATTGTTAGTTCATAAACAACATGATGGAAAATAAAGGAAAGAATAATTGCTTATAGTTAATACTGTATTATAATGGTATATTCACTTTCATATTTAAGAAAAACAAATAAAATTGTACATACAAAATAAAATGTAATATTAGATGTGTTCATTCTAATATTGTGAATCAGTGTAGGTAGAGTTGTAAAGCTGAATAATCATTTATTTTTTCAGATTGGAAACTGGAAAAATGTAACAGTGCTATTTCTGCATTCCAACAAGCTTGAATTTCTCCCTGAAGAAATGGGTGATATGCAGAAATTAAAAGTCATCAATCTAAGTGACAATAGGTTTGTGAATTGCATTCATTTAGTTAAATATGGCATAAAATGCAGAAGCATGGCAGAGATTGGAATCTGAATGCATTGTCTCTCCAAGACACTTTGTACAAAATATAATCCTTTTCATTCCACCCTTCCAAAAATGTTTTGATCTTTCTATTGGAGTTCTTTCTCATCTTAAAACTTAAAATAACACCTTTAATTTATATTTTATTATTTGTCACACTAATCGTCATACTGCATATTTTTGGACGCCTCTACATTTTGTAAAATCTTCTTTATTCCTTTCCAGTCACTGCATTGGGAGTGATTCAAGAAGCAGAACTGCACTATTTCACATTTTTATTGCTATTGTACTCTTCCAGTTGCATGTGAATCCAGCAGATATGTTGTAGTTGTTAAGCCCAAGTGGTTTTAATGAATCTCTTTTCCCTTGTGTGGCACAGGTTCATCTCATTCATAGTCATCAGCATTTATTCTTTTGGAGTTAAATTTGTAAGACTATCTGAATCAGTATTTCAGGAAAGATTTGCATGCCATATATGTATGAACAGTACAAGGCAGGATACAGAGTACTATCACAGTATACTGTATAGTACTTTGAATGCATCTCTGCATTTACTAGACTGGTCAGTGAAACTGTGATAAAACATTTCTTTGCTGGAATTTGCCATTCCATTGAAATTGAAACATTTCACAGAGATCATTCGATTTTGGCAAAGTTCCTCTGGAAGTGAAGGAGGATTCCAGTGGAAAACAGCTAGTTTCTTGCCAGCTTGCCTACCTGCCTACCTTTGCGTTAGCGACAGTTTAGACATTTTGGGGTGGGGTGAGTGGTTGTAGCTAATTAGAACAATACCAGATTTCAAAATATTTGAACTCCTCCACAAAATGGAATTATCTTTCTCAACACAGCCGTAGCATTTACTGGAAATTAAATGGTTTGCCCCTCAAATTATTACCCTTCTATTTAGCTAACAATATTTTCTTGAAATGTTTCGCAAGCTTTTTAGAGGCAATATATATAGCATTGTTTCTGAACAGACCATTAGTCTTGACAGCCATACTTAGACTAAATTTTTGTCTTGTATATTGTGATGTTTCTTTCACAGACTGAAGAATTTGCCCTATAGCTTTGCAAAGCTGCAACAGCTGACTGCGATGTGGCTATCAGACAATCAGGTGAAAAGTATTTTTAATAAGTTTGTATAATTGATATTTGTCCAAGTTACTCTTAATAGAAATAGTTAATTTTATGGAGTAATTAGTTGGTAAAAAATGATAATCTGCAAATGCACCAAGACAACCTTGGGTTGTAATTTTCTCAGTTCTTATAAACTAAACAGCAGTGAGTGGCACATGAATGGGAGACATTCATACTTCTGGCAATCCAACAGTGTTGAAAGTGCAGGTAATTTAGTAGATAACACTCTCTCTTCTCTTTGAGTCAGTACTGAACCAGTGCCCAGATTGGTGTTAAGGGGTACTATGCTTCTAGAAATACATTTTTTCAGTTGCTATATAAAACAGAGGTAGCAACCACACTGGTAATTTCAGGATCCTTTACATTTTTTGTAAGGCAGGGCACTGAACCTATTGTCCTGATCAAATTTTAGTTTAGAAAATTGTTCTGTTCTATTTACTTCCCTGCAGTTTCAGATTGAAAATGTACACTGCAGATGTAGAATATTTTGGGACTATGTAATGAATAGAATGAAAAGTCCTAGAATGAAAGTGAATACTTTGTTGTATATACATATCCATCCATTTTATGCATCTCTAATAGACTATTATAGAGTGTGTGTTTATCAAATTCCCACACTATTATTATTAAATATGTATTTATTTGATATAACTTTGTTTTATATAACTTGTAAAAATCCTTCAGAGAAGAATACATGGGAAATAATGCCAGACAGATCAGTCTTCAAAATCTAATCTGCATTGGGTAGATAAGCAGCAGGGATTTCAATGTTTAGATCCTATTTGCATATTGCACATGTATATTCTCATAGTATTTTTTCTTTTCTCAGTCTAAACCGCTCATCCCCCTTCAAAAAGAAGTCCACCCTGAAACACAGAAAACAGTGCTTACTAATTACATGTTCCCCCAGCAACCAAGGAGTGAGGATGGTAGGAATTTCTGAGTGATTCTTTCTGTCAAAAATGCTGACCAGTGAAAGTAAAAATGGAAAGAGTTCAGAGAACATGACTTTCAATATATAAAACTTTTTAGATCTAAAAACAAGAACAATCTGATGAAAATTTGTCTGAAGAATGTGAACAATAACTTCTCAGAGGTAGAACTGAGCGAGTCCAGGGATTATTAAATCGGGGACGGGGGGACAGGCCAGAGAGAGAGAGAGTGTGTGTGTGTGTGAGACAAAGAGAGAAATAGAGGTCAGGACTGGCAGTGCGTTCTTTTATTATGTTTGCCTGACTCATCCCATTATAAGAGATATTGTTTTCAGTTGCTTATAATTTTGCCAAAGATTAACCTTTTGGCCTAGAAATTGCTCTGCCTGGTGTCTGCCTCAGACTGACTTTAAAAAAAAGTTTTGATCCAGAATGGTTTGGCCATTTCCAAGAATGAGGTTGGGGAAAGATATTTTGTTTTGTCATACTAAAAAAAATGTTCTTAAAGCCATTTCATTGAAAAGCTCCAACATGTCCATGCTTTGGCACAGGAACTTGAAAGTTGGCGGGGGTTTGGGGATGGCCTTTGTTTCAGGGATGTGCTGTTGCTGTCCCCATGAAAAAACACCCAAATTTGTCCAAGTTGTAAGCCTTTGCAAAATCTAAGGTGCACATGGTAGGTAGACATGTTAGAACTTTACAGATAAAATTTCCAAAGATTCTGTCCACCCGGGCATGCACCAGCCCCTCCCAGCTTCTACATCTGACCAAACTCTTCATGTGCCATTGCCATAGAATAACTGAGCATGCACCAGCCCAGAGATATAGGAGCTCAGCAGGACTTTCATTGCATCTGCTCTGATCCAGGGTGGGGCTGGGCACCAGATCTGGGAGCAGGGAGACTGTTTCTTCTGGTGGTGGCCAGGTAACGTAAAGGAGGAAGTTGCCTGATTGATGCAAAAAGGGTGAGCTGGACTGGGGGTGAGGGTAGGAGAAGTAGATTGAGACAAGGAACCTAGGGAGAGGAAGGGAAGACAGGGGCGAGTGAGTGGGAGGACTGGCACCAGTTGGGTAAGGAGTTTGGGACCAGTTTCCTGGCGAGGGAAACTGGGAGTGTGGGTGGGACTGAGAGTGGATGAGAACCTGGGAGACTGGGAGTGGCTGGGCAAGGACATTTAGAACAGAGAATCAATAAGAGTGGAGAAGATGGATAGATCTGATGAGGACTTGGATGTGAAGAGAGAACTAGGACTGCCTTGGCAAAGAGATTGGGAAAAGGAGCTGGGGAAGGGGGAGACTGAGTTTGCAATAGGAACCTTGACAGGGAGGCTAGGATTATGAGGTGGGGGTAGGGGGGAGAGAGATTGAGTGAGAAGCCAGAAGCTGGAACTGGCTGGGCAAGGAGTCTAGGAGCTCAGGGAGTGAGAGAAAAGGAATGGGGTAAGAGAGTTGGACTCGGGGAGTGTGGAGAACAGGGTTGGTTGGGCAAGGAGACCGTAACTGGGAAGAGACATGAGGAGTGGAGGCGACTGGCTAGATGACAAGAATGCCTCTGGGATGAGGAGCCAGGGTGGGGAAGAAGTGGCACAGGGACAGTTGGAGGGGTCAGGGCAGAAGGAAGTAGGCTTGTTGGAGGACAAGCAGAAGGATACCTGGCCACTTCAGAGCTTGGAATGGAATCCTAGATTCCATTTTTCTCACCATTCATCTGCTGTCAGCAAATATCTCTGAAACCTACTGGCAAAGTGTCTCATTCCCCCATTAGTGTTAGTCCACAAGGAGGATGACAACCCACTGCTGTTATCAGTTACTTCTTCAGCTCAAGGAGCAGAGTTCTGTGCAGTGAATGTAAAAATTCCAACTCTGCTGATTAACCATGTAGTTATCAACGTGATGCCACATAATAGAATTTCTGATTTTTTTTTTTTAAGTTTGCTTTTTCAAAGAACCTAGGAAATTACCCACACGTTAAAAGTTAAAGTAACATTATTAAGGTTGTGAAGTCAAGTACTCAGAAGTTAGGAAATGTCAGAATTGAGTAACTTCTGTAACCTTGTGACTTCACAACCTTAATAATGTTCTTTTAACATATATTCTGATCCCAAATTGTGAGAGTATTATCACCAAAAGGGGGGAGGAGTCGTTCCAACCCCATATAAGGAAGCAGAAAAGAGGAGCAAGCGCTCTTCCTCCACTTCAAAGCCGTCATGAAGGAGAAAGGTTCCCCCCCACCCCATCTGAAATTCCATCATCAGCAGAGTTGGAACTGAGTATGGCCCCAAAAGAGCATGAGATGAGATTAAAAATCATAAGATTTTAAAAGGGAGGGTATTTCTCTTGTCTTGCCTTCCAATTTTTAAGCTCTTTAGTTTATGCTTGGGTCATGTTTTCAACCTTTTCCTCTATAATTATGAAGGCTAGAAACTTTTTTGTTTCTTTCCCATGAAAGAACTATGCACCGTTCATTTGAGCAGCTGGAACCATAAGAAAAATATCACATCATGGCAAGGCTTGTAATGAAATTGCAAGAGTTCGTAACACTGATTTGCATATTAAAATGCTGGAGAGAACATTGGTGGCAATTAACGCTTTGTTGGCAACATTCCCTGTTTCACAGCACAAATGCCCAATATATTAGTGTAGTGGTCAGAAAAGTGACTGTAAAAATGGCAATTTCTTGCTTAACACATCTGCTTCCTATGGGTATGGGAATCATATTTAGAACTATAAATTTTAGTAACTTTATTATTGCTAATACCCAGATTAGGATATACATTTTCAAATAATTGTTTCTCATGCCAGTGAAGTTGGAGAGAGTGGATGAAAGTCCAGTGTCTCCATTTGGGCTCACCTGACTCTAAATTCATGAGTTGCTATCTTTTGGTGGGAATGGCTTATAGAATACATTTTTTTGGTTAAGGCCCAATAGATTGATGGGAGGACCTCCCTTTGATGTCTGGGGTCACCATCCCAAAACCAGGTTTCAAAAAGAACTATAGGTGGAATTTAGAAGATTGAATCCTTTATTTGTTTTTAGGAAGGAAAAACCTGCATAGTAATGCACTCCAAATATAGATTAGTCAACTGAAATTTGTCTTCGAAGATGTCTTTTGCTGAAATGTCAACATTTGCTTTATTTATTCAATACATATAATTTTAATCATCTTGACTATAGCAGGCTACATTTGGGGTTCATATAATCTAGAAATTTATTTTTCTATTGAAGCAGTTCTCAAACTTCAGCAACCTGAGGACCCCCAATTTGATTTAAAAGTTTTCAGAGACCCCCAAAGGCCCCCCACTCAGCCCTTGCCTTGCCCCCTTCCTGAAGGCCATGATTTTCCCCCTTCCCTGACGCCACGCCCCCACTCACTCCATCCCGCCTCCCTCAGTCGCTCGCTCTCCCGCACCCTCACTCTCACCAGGCTAGGACAGGGGGTTGGGGTACAGGAGTGGATACGGGCTCTGGGAGGGAGTTTGGGTGTCGGAGGGAGTGAGGGGTGCAGGCTCTGGGCTGGGAGTTTGGGTGTGGAAGGGGATGAGAGGCGCAGGCTCAGGACTGGGGCAGGTGTGTGGGGTGCAGGAGGGAGTGAGAGGTGTGGAAACAGGGTGTCTCCACGTGCTGCTCCCTGGAGCACTTCCAGGAGCAGCATGGGCCCAGGATCCCTGCTCCTCCCCCACCCTCCCAGTACCTTCTGGGGCCCCCAGAGGTCTACAGACCCTAGTTTGAGAAACACTGTTCTATTGCAAGTATAGGAATGTTGAAAAGCAGCTGTTTATGTGAGCAACCTCTTCATTGCTAATGTGATATATAGGAATGCAGGAAATTTTTGTTGTAAAGTTTGACAGATTAATACAGAACCAATTTATGTAATGTCTGTCATGAACATACATGCTGCAGTAAGTGGTGACAACAAGGTAATCTAGGATATTTCCTTTTGCTTAAAATAAGAAATAGTTTGTAAAACTGTTGTAATTTTCATAACTCCTGCTTAACCATGTGCTTATCTTAATGTTTTTAGTGGGCTTTTTTGTTATTTTTAAGGCTTAGTAGTAGTAGTAGTAATAGAAGTAGTGTGGATATTTGGAAGTCTGGCATATTTGTATGTAAGTCTTTCTTTACTGGAAATATTATAAATCTTAGTGAAATGAAGTTGAGTGTTGTCATATCAGCCTTTATTAGGCATATCAGAAAAGCAGCCTGCATAATTTGTTACAGTTGGCAAGCTCAGCTCAGGAGAGTTCCTTTGGTGAGAATACTTGAAAACTGAAATACAGCTTTGCAGAGGATTTTTTTTTGTAGATTGCAGCTGAAGTCACTATTAATAGAAAACAGGCAGGTTCTCAATACAATGAGCTGCAGCATAGCATTGGTCTGAGGATAGAAGATGTTCAGTTTCTGGTACTTCTGGTCCTGTACCTTCTCAAGCACAGGTATAAATACAAACCCCACCTAATAAAAGGAAGGAAAAAGAAATGGTTTCTAATATCATTTAATGTGTCCTGTATTTATTAGAATTGTGTTTGTTTTTTATTTAGTTCTGTTCATATCTGATAATGAAAGTTTCAATCCCTCTTTGTGGGAGGAGCAGAGAAAACAGCGTGCTCAGGTGGCATTTGAATGTGATGAAGATAAAGATGAAAGGGAGGCACCACCCAGGGTCAGTATTGCCAACTCCATTTTGAATTCCTAATTCTTCCCCTTTACTCTTGCTAATGGCTATCAACCTCTCTCTGCACTGATTAGTCTCCAGTAGCTGAAGAATTAAAAAGTGTAAAATCTATTTTCTTTTCGTCCCTCATATTTTTTAAATTACCCAAGGGAGAAATCTTTTTGATTAGTGGGTGTCTCCTTTGCCTGGCCAAATAGGATATGTTGTTAAAATGGAGCACATGTTATTAAACTGTGAGCTTTAAGGTTTAAGGCAATACTGTTTTTCTGGGATACTACTGAACTATGATGCTTTGCAAAAATTCAGGACAGTAGTTAGGAAGAATCATTGGCATCTCATCGCGATTAAGGACTGTATTTTGAGTTTTCTCTAAATATATGGCAAGGAGAAACTGCAACCACTTTAATGGGACAGGATGAGGCAGGCTTCCGTGCATTGGACAACAAACTGTTTTCTGGGACCCATTAATTTAGCCTCAGCATTCCTGGGCTTATCCAGGTATAATTCAAATGGCAAAATAGGTATGCAGGGTTTGTTCTGTTAATTCCTTCTTGTCAAATTCATATTTGATTAAATATTCATGTTTTAAGTTATTTTGTTGCTCTTATTTTCTTTGTTTCACAGGAGGGTAATTTGAAGAGATATCCAACGCCATATCCTGATGAACTAAAGAATATGGTCAAAACAGTCCAAACGATAGTACACAGACTAAAAGATGAAGAAACCACTGAAGATGCTGGCAAAGAGTCAAAGAAAGAAGGCCAGCAAGTTTCAGTAAAAGATGTGGGTGTAAAGGTTAGAATCAATTCCTCTTCCAGTTTTGACAGCGGTCCCAAAGATCTGGAATATAGTATTGCATAACAATATATTGATTTATTCCTTCTAATTCAGTCTTCTTTTAAAAAAATATTTCAGTGAGGGGAAAAAAAGTCAAATTAAAGATCATAACCTATGTATTCAGTACTTTAAAAGAGCCAGTAATAAATGGCTGCTTTGTGTTAGTAATAGTTGCTGCCCTCTGAATGACTCTGCTTAGGAAGCAACCCAAGTGACTCGCTCTTGAGGCCAGTATATCATACTCGCTTTTGATATCATAAAAGTAGCTTGTTTGATCTTCCGAAAGATGCATCTCCATCGCCTTTAAGCATCCCTTATTTGCTGACTCTCAAATTGGAAATCAGAATGATCACAAAGGGCTCTGCTTTTCCCCTGTCTGACCAGAAGGTTTATAGAAAAAGCTGAAAAAGGCAGCAATGATGAAGCATCTAGGGGATCCCTCACTGGCTGAAACATGTTGATTCTGTGTGATGGTAAGGTGGGAGAACAGTGTTGACAGCTGCTCACTTCTCTCATTGTCAGTCCACCTGTGTGTGTTTTGTTGTTTTTGATTAATGTGTTCACTTGTCTGCCATTCTAATTAGAATATATTGGTATGTATTGGATAAAATAGGCCTGTAGGGGGAAAAAAAAGGTTTTTTTTCTAATCAGCTGTCTTAATAATCCGAAAGGTTTTTTCTCTCATATTTGCTTCACAGTCAAAATTCTTTTTGAAGTTGAGTCTGTTTTATGTCATTGTATGGCTTCCCCAAAATATAAAATATTAGCTTTAGTTATAAAACATTAATAATTATAAACCTTTGCAGGGTGGTTCTCCACTAATCTTTTTTTTTTTTTTAAATTACTCTAGACTTCAGAAATTGCTTCAGCAAAGAGCAAAACAGAAGACAGAGATAACTATATGATGGAAAATTGCGTGCAGAAGCCCATTGAACCAGAAGCTGAGCACAGCACTGGAAATTCACAGATGACTGCACATGTTAAAAGCTTAGAGAACACGAAAATAATTGTCAACCATGAAGATACGCTTGAGGTATGGCAGTGTGATGAGCACCATGGCAGTAAAAGAATTGCGTTCGTGTTGGATTGAATCTGCTATTCTGAAAGATAGCAATGAAAAATTATGTTGACAATAGCAGAAAATGCCCATCCCGTTAGCATTGCGAGGATTTGGGAAGTAAGTATGGTTATTAACAAAGTACTGCAATGTTTTTCTCATTTCATATTATTTTGAAATAAGTTTTTATCTGCATTTATTTGGAGATACAGACTGAAATATATGTGAATTTTAAAAACCCCCCACTAAAAACACTGATATAAATATGTTGGTGCTGATTTTCTGCTTCCCCTTAACTGTCTCCCTTTTTGTTGCATAGGTGGTTGTGGCCACAGCTGTCATTTAGATATCCAAGTATCTGATTTGTGGGAGCAGTCTGAAACTTAGACTTTCAAGTGACTTAAATTATCCCTACACATTTTAAATGTAAAAAGGAGACATTTTTTCAAAAATCTGTCCCACTGTGATTAATAGAGACATCTACAGTAAAGGAGGTTTGAATTTAATTTCTGCAGGTTTATAAACTCACAACAGCTACTTTTGGTTAAGATTCAGGCAGAGATCTTGAATTCCTGTACTCTTTGTATTAGGTGTGTGATGAGTCCCTCATCTCTTTCTACTTAGGACCCGCTAGAGAGACATGACATAAACCAGTGGAACTCACCAGTGAATAAAATTACTTCAAATTACAATTTTTAAACTGTATTTTTTCATAGATTAAGTGCAGTTATGTGTTCATTAAATAATAAACAATATATATTGCATATTCTCAGAAGCCACCCTTTGGAATCATGGACAGCTGTATCTCCTTTCCCAGTAGCATGTTCTTAGTTCTGACAAGCCGCTGCAAATGTTTCTGGAAAATGTTATTTTTGACATTTAAAAAAAATGATTTGGTATCAGAGCAACAGGTTGGTTGTTTAACAATTGCACAGCAACTTTCCAAAGCCAGCAGTATACCAATAAGTGAAGGAGATGCCAGGATCCAGTTGATCAGACACAGGGACAAAATTCCTTGCTTTCAGTTGGTAACCAGGGTTATTCTCAATAGTGATGCCCATACACAGTGCTTGTTGTGCCTTGGAAAAGGACATATTGAAGAAAGGTGCAAATTTTTCAAGAAAAAAACACAAGTGAATGAGGGACTTGCTCCTTGAGCAGGTCATGAGGCCTGTTTCAGTACCTGAGACCTCTGCAGATCATCCAGTCACTCAGACTTCTTCAACGCTGGAGCAAGCCAATGTTCCTCAGCCAGACGATGCTGCCTACCCCAGGAAGAAGAGATCACGTCCAAGAAAATGGTCTCTCAAAATGGATCGCATTTTGGACCCCATCAGAGTGTGGGGAGATTAATCTTCCTGTTCCAGGAAGAGTGAAGACTGGCACTGTGATTCTTCTGGTACACAAGATGGAGTTGAGCTGTCTACCCACACTCTGAGGCAGCACGTTAGCTGCTGTAGTATTGACTCCTGTACCAGCTGTGGGATGCCTGTTGAGTCCAGTACCAATGACATTGGCACTAACTCTATGCACACCATTGGTAGACTAAGCAGCGTAATACCTGCTTTGCCTCACGGTTCCTGATACCCCAATTATTCAAGAGCATTCTGCTGCCAGGACTACTTTTGGGCGGTCCTCGGCATGACCTGCATTGATTGCAGACTTATCTCTGTCGTCTCTTTGGCACTGTCTAAGACTCGGAGTGGGCAGTTGAGATTGGCCTCTTTATCAGTATCAAGGGGCTGTCAGCACTATTACTATTGTATCCCTGACCATCTTGACTAATAGCAGATGATGGGCCTATCCTCCATGAACTTAGCTAGTTCTTCTTTGAACCCAGTTATACTTTTGGCCTTCACAACATCCCCTGGCAATGACTTCCGCTGGTTAACTGCATTGTGTGAAGTACTTCCTTTTATTTGTTTTAAACCTGCTGCCTGTTAATTTCATTTGGTGATCCCTGGTTCTTGTGTTATGGAAAGGAGTAAATAATACTTCCTTATTCACTTCTCCACACTAGTCATTATTTTATAGACCCCTATCATATCCTCTTTTAATCATCTCTTTTCCAAGCTGAAAAGGCCCGTCTTTTAAATCTCTCCTCATGCAGAAGCTGTTCCATACCTTTAATTGTTTGTTGCCCTTCTCTGTACTTTTTCCAATTCTAGAATATCCTTTTTGAGACGGGGTGATCAAAACAGTACACAGTATTCAAGGTGTAGGCGTACCATGGATTCATTTAGTGGCATTCTGATATTTTGTGTCATCTTATGTATCCCTCTCCTAATGGTTCCCCAACATTGTTAGCTTTTTTTGGCTGCCGCTGCACATTGGGTAGATGTTTTCAGAGAACTATCCGCAATGAGTGGTAATAGCTAATTTAGAAGGCATCATTTTGTATGTATAGTTGGGATTAAGTTTTCCAGTGTGCATTACTTTGCTTTTATCAAATTGAATTTCATCTTCCATTTTGTTGCCCATTTATCAACTTTTGTGAGATCCCTTTGTAACTCTTTGCAGTCTGCTTTGGACTTAACTATCTTGAGTAATTTTGTATTGTCTGCAAATTTTGCCACCTCATTGTTTACCCCTTTTTCCAGTTTGCTGCCCTCGATTTTCAAGATACCTTGTAGCAGTTTTCTTGAGTCATGGGAAGTTTCTGAGATTTGTAGTCATAGGCCAGCATTATTAATACATAGTGCTCCCCTTTGGCCTTTCCTGAGCTCCTCGGGTTTTCACCAAATGCACGGCTGTAGTAGCTGCACATCTCAGGAAGAGAAGAATGTGTCTTTCTCTGCCTGAATGATTTGGTTGAGGAGCAAGTCCAGAGATTAACTCCTCAACCATGTCTGGTTCACACTGCATCTCTTTGATCATCTGAATCTGATTGTAAACAAAGAAAAATCAACTTCAATACCAACACAAAAGATAGAGTTTATTGGGGGCCCTACTAGATTCCACAAGTTTGAGGGTGTTTCTGCTAAGTGAGCAATTTCAGATAATTCATTGTCTATGGTCCTCACAATAAGGCTGTGTCCTTCCTTACTGCAGCTGTTTGACCAGTGTAACCCTTCCACTAAGATTCATATATGCCTGAAGTTGCTAGTTCATATGGCCACATGTAAGTACGTAGTCCAGCATATGAGGTTGCGTCTTTGTCCTCTTCAGGCCTGGTTCAAGTTCACATATTGCCAGAGTTCTGAGTCATTGGACTGCCTAGTGAAAATGCCACCACCTATCCTGCAGTCATTTTAAGTGGTGGATGGATCAAATCAATGTTTGCAAAGATGTACCTTCATCTGTCCTCCACAGACCATAACAGTAATGTCTCCACAGTAGGTTGAGGAGCATATCTTGGGATTTTGAAAGTTCAGCGACTGTGGACAGATCAGGAAGCTTCTCTTCATATCAATGACGTGGAGCTTCAAGTTATTTACAGTGTGTGTCAGGTCTTTCAGTTGCACATCAGACACACAGTGGTTCGTATGCTTACCCGTAACAGTACTACAGTGTATTATGTGAACAAACAGGGTGGAGGCCACTACAAGTAATTCTGTCAGGAGACAGTCAAGTTTTGGCAGTTCTGTATTAGGGAGAATGCATCATGGTCTCACAATTCCAGGGGTGCGGAATTTCTTAGCCAATCACTTCAGCAGGATTTTCTTTCAGAATTATGAATGGTTTCTGAAGAACAGTGTGTTGAGGTCAATCTTGTTTGCAATGAAAGACATCAGATTTGCTCCTGAGCAGGCCTCAGTCCAGGTTTCTTGACAAACACCTACTTGGGTTGGGGATTTGTGTTCTTGTATGTCATCTTCCTGCTCCCAGTCATCTCACAGGTCATTCTCAAACTTAAGTGGGATCATGCCAGATTGATTCTCACTGCACCAGCTTGACTGAGACAGGGGTGGTTCTCCAGCCTCCTCAGTCTATTGGTTTGACCACCCATATCTCTTTGTCTTTATCCTGACCTATTGATCCAGCACCAGGGTCAGATTTAGCATCCAATACTGAGCAGTCTGGACCTCACAGAATGGTTGCATGGCTAGATGAAGAGGAGAAATGATGTTTAGAAGCTGTTTGACCAGTGTTACTTATTAGTAGGAAACCCTCTACTAAGGCTACTTATTTGGCCAAGTGGAAGCAATTTTCACTTTGGTCGCTAGCTCGGGAAATTCAGCTGATGCTGGCTAGCATTCAGGACATTTTGGAATACCTATTATACTTTCTGTATTCTGGTTTGTTGCTCAGTTCATTGAGGTTTCATCTGCCCATCGAAAGGAAGTCAATTTTCTTGAACTCCATGGTAGTGAAATTTCTAAGAGAGTTATTTGTTTCCACCTACCTATGAAAAAAATGGTTCTCTAGTGGAACATTAAAATTGGCTTAACTCCTCTTATGGGACTTCTATTCAAGCCCCTGGCAACCTGTTCTCTGTCCCTCCTATGCCAGAAGACAGCCTTCCTTGTTATAACATCTGCAAGGAGAGTAAGTGAGCTACAGGCCTTCATGGCTGAGCCCCGGTATACGCACTTTTTCATAGACAAAGTGGTAGCCCTACAGCCGCATCAAACCTTTTGTTGAGAGTGGTTTCCTTTTACCCAGATGATTTATTTACCAGTGTTCTTTTCTAAACTGCACTCGAATGCAGATGAATAGCAACTTCACGTGGATGTGAGATGGTACGTTGGCATCTTACCTAGAGAGGGATAAAACTTTTCAATCATCCCCTCATTTTTTTTTTTCCTATGAGGATCGAATGAAAGTTCAGGCGGTCTCTGCACAGGTGATTTGCAGGTGGATAGCTTCCTGAATTATGACAACATATAAAGTAGCTCAGACAATGCCTCCACAGAGATTACGGGCTCATTCAGTGAGTGTCTAGTGATGTTGATAGCATTCCTCAGTGATGTTTTGATATTAAACATTTGCAGGGCTGCTACCCGGTCTTCTGTACATACTTTTACCAATCACTGTGCTGTTACCATTGCATCCAAGTCAGATCCTGACTTTGAGAAAGCAGTCCTACAATCATTGTTTAAGTAGATTCCGAGCCTTATCTCCTAAGAGTACTGCATGTGTTACCTGAGGGGAACACGTCTGTAACCACTCGAAGGAAAAATGGTTATTTACCTATACTGTAACTGATCTTCAAGATGTGGGTGCAGACATATTCCATGATCCACCCTCCATCCCCTCTGTATTGGTGTCTCTACTCTTCATGTTCAGTGCAAAGGAACTGAAAGGGGTTGGGGTGGCACTGCCCTTAGCCCCTCCCCTGGCTATTCAAGGGCACAGGGAGCAAGCACCTCCCTGATGGGTACTGCTAAGCAAAGTTCTTTGGCTTTGGTATACTGGGCATGTGCACACAGGAGTAGAATTACACATCTGCAATTGTATCTCAAAGAATAACAATTCTAGTACAGGTCAGTAACTGTTTTATCTGCTGCATTAAAATCATGGGGAGAGTGATAGAGATGGTTAGAGTGAGTGACTATCCCAGTTACACTGAAACACATTTCTGTTTTTGGGAGGCTAAATTGTGTTTGCTGGTCCTCACAATAAGGCTGTGTCCTTCCTTACTGTAGCCAAAGGCACTATGGAATAGAGTTGTCAGTCAGTCTGCATCATGGAAGAAGAGCCATCTGTAGCTCCTACCAGAAGTCCTGCAGATGAAATTTCCTGAAACTCCTAGCAGGAAGAAATCTGTGTCAAAAAACGTTAAACTTGCAGGTTTCAGTTTCCAGTTTCCCTACTAGAAGGATTTTGCAGTATTTTTAAGAGGAAACAGACTCCCCTAAAAGAACCATCTGTGTCATGGAATGAGATTTTTTTCTTAAAGAGCAAACTGATAGCAAAATAAAGAAGTGACTCAAAGTATTATGCTCAGCTGCATCTTGGCAAACTGCTATGGTCTGTAATACCTTCACCAGAGCTCTTTTAGCTTGGTGTGATTAAATAAAAGACAAGCTGACATCTGCCTTGCACAAAACGAGTCAAGCTGGAACTCTATTTGTTTAATCTCCCTGGGTAAAGTTAAATGTTCTCCTATAAGTCCCTTAGTTTCAAATGTCACTTTAAAAATGTTTATTTGGATGTATCTCTGGAAAGTGGATGCTTGTGCAACTGATATTGCCCCCTCAAAGTTTACCGGCATCAATCAAGCTGTTCAGTGAGAGGCTAGAGAAGGAGGTAGCCAAACAACACACAAGGAAAAACATATATTACCTTCTGATCATCTCACCCTACTCTCCTCCTGTTCCATCTCTTCACCTCAGAAAGAGGTTGAATTTTCAGCTTCTCAGACTGAACCCTGACCAAAAGAAGCAGAAAACATTTTCCCTTGTGTATTCAGCCTTAAAACCTAGATTCAGAACTCAAACTTCCTAGCAAATACCTGCCCTCTGAATATAAATCTGATTTCAGTTTACTGCTATTCTGCACTTTAATTTAGATTATTAATAGAAGTGCCCAGAAAAAGGGGAGAGACTAAGCTATCAAACTCTGAAATTCTGCAAAATATCCAAGGACTTAGCTAGTTTCTGTTCCTGAAAGTGATTCCAAAATAGCATCACTTTTTGCCTCAGGATTAACTAGATCACAAAGTGGAGGGCACTCTCAGGTAGGAGGTTGAGCCCCTGCAGCCTACCTATCGGCTTTCCTTACCACACTTTGTTCTGCTAGAGCTGCTGTTTTAGATTTTCCAAAGTCACTTATGATTTTGAATACCTGTGTTTTTGGGTGCCAACCTGGAAACTTAATTGATATAAGCATTCATTAGTGTTGTTTGTAATATCTGGGCTTTCTATAGGGTGGCACTTTTTATAGCATTCACTTAACTTTTTAAGCAACCCACTACAGATCTACAGCATAAAAGCTGTTTGTTTTTCCTTTGGCAGGAGTCAGAAGAACTTTCCTCTGATGAAGAGATGAAAATGGCAGAAATGCGCCCACCGCTGATAGAAACTTCCATTAACCAACCAAAAGTTGTAGCACTTAGCAATAATAAAAAAGGTTAGATAACAAAACATACAAAATCAAGAGTACTGTCATATGGTTCTGAGGATTGTTCATTTCTTGTTATTGAGTAAATACCTAGGTATGGCAGAATTTGATTTTTATTTTTTTGTAAATTTGGTAGTTAATAGTGATTTATTTTTAACCCTCCACCCCACCCCAATTTTTATAGATTTAAAAAAAAAATTCACAATTTTGCAGCAGGGGGCACCCTATGTTGTCATAGAACCGTGTCAGCAGGGCTTCAGAGCGCTCTCTACATGGCTGGGATACAGGGTCCCTGTGGGCGCAAAATGTGGGGGAAGCTGCACTCCCTGGTAGCTATCAATGGATTTTTTTTTCCTTTGATGTCTGTGTGTCAGGTAAAATCAACCTTTACTGATGACTACCAATTTAAACTGAATCCTGCCAAGCCTATAAATGTTCTATTTTTGTGGAATAAATGGAAAGTTAAACTGCAGAAAAATGAAATTTGCCAGGTGCCTCTTTGCCATACCAGACTGGTGCTCATAAGTCCAAAGCCACTTTGTTCACTCTTTCTTTCAGGAGGAAACTTCGTATTACTAAAATTGTTAGAAGAACCAGAATTGGTTCTCTGGAAGATAATTGTTCTAGCCAGGGCAACCATTTTGTCAGAAGAGTAAGGGCTAGTCCAGATATTTGGGACACAAAATTTTAAAGGTTAGGAAAGCGATGGCTCTTTGCCCATTTTATATATTCTCCTATGTTGCCCAGTCCAGTTCCTTTCAGAGCAAGAAGCACTCTGGACGCCCTATATAAAGGGATGAGGGTCAATGAGACCGTATGGATCTGTAGGGCTTTGCCCTGCTTTAGACCCACATAACATTCATTCACTCACATGCAGAAGAAGTGTGAGAAAGGGAGATGATCTTGACAGTTAACAAAGCCTTCTCTGGCATCTGATATCTGGTTAATAAAATGAGCCAAAAGCTCTTTTTGTCCCAGGAGCCAGAGGCCAGGTGGGCAAGTTAATTCCTATTGGTGCCTGAGTTAGTCTCTTGGAGCCAGATTTTTAAAGTTAGGCAAGGTAAATTGTATATGTACATTTGCCTGTCTAATTTATGTGTACAAAACCTGACTTGCTCATGCACAAAACTATTTTAGTGCCTAGTAGGCCATGCACATAAATGATTGGTACTTGCTCATCAGGTATTTGTATGCATAGGTTAGGCAAGAACAAATGTGTGCAAGAATACGTGCCTTACTTAGGTCTTCATGAAAGTACTACAGAGTTCTGTTTCTGGATTATAGTTAGGCATAAAAACATTGTTGATCGTCTCTTGCTATATTTATAAAACTTACTCTTCAGAACATGACAGTATTTAGAGCACATCGAAAGGTTTTTCAAAGATTCATTTTCTTCCAGAATATTTTGTCTAATTGTGTTATAACTATATACAGTACATTCCTGTTTATCCAGATGACTAGGGGACATACAAAACTTTCAGATAACCTGGCATTCAGATAAACTGAACTGCTATTTTATGCATGCATCTGATGAAGTGAGCTATAGCTCACGAAAGCTTATGCTCAAATAAATTTGTTAGTCTCTAAGGTGCCACAAGTACTCCTTTTATTTTGAGCTGCAGTTTCACTGATACAGAAATTTGGGGAATGAAGGGAGTAATGCTGATGTTTGCTTAATACTTCGTACTTTTATTAAAGAATCGAAAAAAAACTTCATTGATTTTATTAAAACTCTAGATTGTATTAAAACCATTGTGGGACATAATTTAAAGTATTTGTCTATTTAAAAAAAACCTGACTAATCACAGTCAGTGATGAAGGCTATTGAGAAGTTATTAGCAGATGATTAACATTGGGCTACATGAGGGACACACTGGATTCAAATAAATGGAATTATATGGTAAGGTTAGCAAGTAGCAACTTTGTGTACTGCTGCATTACCATTTTTCTGTCACATGGAGCTGAACACTTTACTTGGAAAAAAAAAGCTAATAAGGTTTGTGTAATATAAAAGCACTTGAAGGGGGTGTCTAAAAACAAACATGTGAAACATAATTTGATTGATGGCCTTTGGAAAAGATTATATAATGTAACATTGGTACCTGGCCAATAAAACTCACAAAGAGTAACAAGTTGAATTTCAGTAATAGACAAGTACTGGCTGCACTTAGCCAGCTGTTCCTTAAAAAACAGGAACCATTGCTGACAAAAACAGAAATCCCATCAAATTATATGAAGCAAAACTGAACTTTGCAATGGCAATTTATTAATGTTTATTATTATTATTATTATTATTATTGATAGTGTTACAGTGTATGAATACTTTCTTTTTCTAGTAATGTGCATTACACGTTATTTATTTGTTGACTTTATAAAAGTTCAGTATGTACATGACTAAACTGACAAACTTTGTTTCAGATAATAAAGATGCAGATTCCTTATCAGATGAAGCCACCCACAACAGCAATCACAATAACAGCAATTGTTCCTCTCCTTCTCGAATGTCAGATTCAGTTTCTCTACATACTGACAGTAGTAATGACATTTCAGTGTGCTCTCCGGACAAAGAAACACATAGTGCTGCTATTTCCAAAATCAGGTTTGTGAAACAGTTTATAGCAAGGCTATAACAGCAAGGATACCTGAGCAACTGCAATAGAGAAACTTGTTTATCTTTTAGTACAAAATTGTTGTTATAGTCCAGCCTGACACCTTGATTATTGTTCATTAAATAATTAATTTAAATATGTTTGTGTTCTAATATAATTTTAAATAACAAAATAGTACTTTTATCTTGAAGTATACCACAAAATAACTTATTTTTCTTTATTTAAAAAAACAAAAAAGCACCCCAGCAAATTGTAATAGTCAAGAAACTGTTCCCATCTTCTTAAGGTACAGTGATTGGATCCTTTTGAACTTTTATTTTTCTACTATCTCTACAGAAAACTTCATCATATCATTTACGATTATTCAGAGGATGTTGGAGAGCAAATATTTTAACGACACAGGTTGCAAAAAGTGGTTAGCTTTCCTTAAATATTATAATCTGTGTTTAATGGCTAGCAGTCTATAGTTTAGTAATTAAAATATGATATAACAAACTAAAATGAAAGCATTTTTTTCTCATGTTGATCTTATCTTTAGAAGTATCCAGTCAGAAATACAATTTTAATTATTTATTGCAACAAAAATGACATAAGTACAATATTGAAATATTAACTCTAAACTTTCAAGTGGAATTCTGAAATTAGGGCTGATTTTACAACCCGTTGCTAATTCAAGAGTTCTTTTTTACATGGATTGTCCATTAATTTCAGTGCAACTTGTCATGCGAGTAAGACTTGCAGGATTAGGCCTTTAGTACAGAATATTTTTCCTAATAGGAATATAACATTATAAATTAGGTCAGCAATTGGTCTTTTGTCTCATCATGCATCCATTGTGTGGGACTTCTGCATGATAATACACAACTTAGCTGAACCAATACTTAAAAATAGATCAATGCTATTGGCAGCCTCTTCGGTTTTCTCAAAGAACTATCTTTTTTTTTTTTCAGGCAAGAAGATGAAAATTTTAATAGCCTCTTGCAAAATGGAGGTGAATTAAACATCACAGTAGAAGAAGAAATCAATGCGCAAGAGAAAGTTACAAATTTGCCTGAATATGAATTAAGGATTGAAGAGAGATTAGCTCTAACAGAAAAAGGTGTTGACCTAAACACAGCTACTGAGGAATCTCACAAATTAGACCAAATTAACATGAACATCAACAAACTGACTAGTGAAGATGCAATGCAACCAAGTGTTATGGAAAGATTAAAGACACAGGAAATAGTGTCGGTAACGGGCTGCTTAAACTATAACATGAAAGAAGAAACTGAGCTCTTCGAAAATAGAAATCAGTATTCTAACCTCTGTTCTATAAATAAAGTGAATGGACATTCTGAGAAAGCTCTGCGATCTCCAAGGAAGACTGAATTAAAGAGAAGCATTACAGTTGACACTGATTCTTCTGTGGATGTATGTATTTCAAAGAGCACTGAAGACCTGTCCCCACAGCGAAGTGGCCCTGTGGTGAAATCTCACAGTATCACCAACATGGACACTGGTGCTCTAAAAATTTTTGATATTGTTAATGACAGTGGATCCCAAGTGCCAAACTCAGTGGCAAAATCTGCATCTGCTGGTCCAGATGGAAAAAACATTGTCCGAAGCAAGTCTGCTACTCTTCTATATGACCAGCCTTTGCAGGTATTTCCTGGATCATCATCGTCTTCTGATTTAGTATCTTGTACAAAAACATTGTTCAAGTTTGATTCAAATCACAATCCTGAAGGTGCTAATGTAGTTAGACCAGTGGCAAGTGGTGCGCAGATTTTCAGTGCACCTCAGTATAATATCCAATATAGCAGCAGTACAACAGCCAAAGACACCTTGTGGTCCCCAAAACAAAATGCCCAAATAGAACAAGGGAGCTTACCACCTCAGCGCCTATCTAGGTCAGACAGCACAGAAAGTTCTAATTACGTAAAACATTCTGCCAACATGAATTTCTCCAATCATAACAATGTTCGAGCCAATGCTGCATATAACATGCATCAAAGGATGGGTGGAAGACATTTAGAAATGTGGGCTATTCCACCGAATGATAGACTTGTTCCTGGAGCAACCAGAAATACTCTTCAGAGACAGAGCAGCATATCCTCTACAGCTTCCATAAATGTTGGTGATACTGGACCCTCAAGGCGTGCCCAGGTTCCTGAAGGGGACTACTTAACATACAGAGATTTGCATTCAATGGGAAGAGCTCCACCAATAATGTCTGGGCAACCGAGGCCTCTTTCTGCAAGAACATACAGCATTGATGGTCCAAATGTACCTAGACCTCAGAGTGCTCGCCCTTCAGTGAATGAAATACCAGAAAGAACTATGTCAGTCAGTGACTTTAATTATTCACGGACTAGTCCCACAAAAAGACCAAACCCAAGGGTTAATTCTGAGCATTCTTTGTTAGACCCTCCAGGAAAAAGCAAAGTCCCTCATGACTGGCGGGAACAGGTGCTGCGACACATTGAAGCTAAAAAGTTAGAAAAGGTAAAAAATTGTTAATTATTGTTCATCTTTCTGTCTTCCTGTATTATAAAAAAAGCTATGTAATCTGTATTTTGATTAATTTTTCACTTTGTAATGAAAATGTGCTCTGAAATTTTTTAAATGGGACCTGTGAACATTTTTTTCAAAAAATATAGGTAATTGTAAATTTGTTGAATGTCTCTGAGAAATATTCAGATAACGGATTATAAACGTACCCTTCCCGAAAAAAGGAAAAAAACTTATTTTCCCACATCATACTTGTTGGTTCAGTTAAACTACCTTAGAATGAACCATTACGTAACATCATTGCTTCCACGCGGGAGCCTTGCTGGACTATAGAGCCAGCCCTTAGAGGCTCAGGTAAGTGTTTTTTATTGTAGTGTAGTTTTAAAAAATTATATTAAAATATAACATATTTTGCAAGGTGATTGAAAAGTTAATGGCTTTGTAGTTTCAGTTGCATCTGAGCACCAAAGCCATACTACGTAGATATTAATCTGGAATTTAGTCTTTTGGAGTTCGTTTGTTGGAGTCTTGAATGATCTTTTAATGCTCTGAGATAAGGCACTTAGTCATCCTGATCATGTAGTAGATCCCAGCAGATTTTTGATATGACTGACCATTGGGGGCAAAGAGACAGTGGCTGATATTTCTGCAGCTGCTTTGCTATACCCGGAAGATAAGAGTTGATTAGCATTGTTGAACAATTATGTCATCACCAAAATATATGCGGTGAGGATAGCATCTTTTAGGAACATAGTCATCCATGTTGCCCAATGTATATACAAAGCCTCTTAGGAAAATATTTTCTAAATATAGGGGAGTGTGTCATTGCACTGCTGATGATACACACTACTTGTCCTTGAAAACATGTTGCCTTGGATGACATTGTCAGTCAGATGCACCAAGCTGCTTTATCCTTACCCTCAAGAAGATGAAGTCTTTCTGGTGGGTAGCGATGATCATGTTAATATTTTCCTCACCTCAATGTCCCTGCTTGTTAAGGGGATATATTTGAAGATGATAAGCAAGGTTAAAAATCTTGGCATCATATTCAAGCATGACTTTTCAATGGATGTGGAACAAAAGTGTTTTTCTGAATCTGCACAATTTTTTTCAGGCTGTAATCTTCTTTTTATGTGATAATATCAAAACAGCAACATTAGCCCTCATGACCAAGAATCTTAACTATTATAATTCCCTCCTTGTAGGAATAAGTTGTAAACTCTGATTCAAGCCTTATCTGGGTAGGTACGTGAGCTCTGATATCATGTACATTTTAAGGATCTCACAATAGTGCTTTTATTGTGGTGGATCCTTGAGTACCCACAGAAACTAAGGACCATCACTACGGCCCTACCAGACTCAGTCCATTTTGGTCAATTTCACAGTCATAGGATTTTTAAAATAATAAATTTCATTATTTCAGCCATCTAAATCTGAAATTTCACGGTGTTGTAATTGTATGGTATTGCCACCCTTACTTCTGTGCTGCTGCTGGCAGGATGCTGCCTTCAGAGCTGGGCACCTGGCCAACAGCTGCTGCTTTCCAATCACCCACCTCTGAAGGCAGCGCAGAAGTAAGGGTGGCAAAACTGTGACCAGTGGCGGATTACGCTTTTCTGGGGCTCTGGGCCAGAGCAAGTGGGGGGCCTGCCCCACTCCTTATGCCTGCAATCACCCCCATCCCTCACCGCCTGTGCTCCTGCTGGGGAGCAGGGTCAGGGTATGGAGACTTGCCCCACTCCCTGGCAGGAGCGCCAGGCAGGTGGAGCAGAGCAAGCCCCCCTGCCCCAACCCCACTCAACAGCAGCAGCACCAGGGAGGCAGAGTATGGCGTGGGGGCCCCTCAATTGGCTGGTGCCCCTGGGCACAGACCCCATTGGCCCAGTAGCTAATCCATCACTTATCATTACTCCGCTAGAATAACCTTGCGAACCCCCTGCAACTCCATTTTGGGTCAGGACCCCCAGTTTGAGAAACGCTGGTCTCCTTCAATGAAATCTGTATAGTATAGGATAAAGGCACACAAAAGACCAGATTTCACGGTCTGTGATGCATTTTTCATGGCTGTGAATTTGGTAGGGCCCTAACCATCACAGACCTCACCACTTTCCACTCCCAGTGTAATGTGCACGTCTTCAACCTCGCCTTCTCTTGTATAAATACATAGAAGCGTAGACATAAAGAACAAAAACAACCCTACCTAAACAAAATACTACACTTTATGCACCATTCTCCCCCTGGGGATAAGATGAGAGAATGGGACGAGCTCTGCCAGTAGTGTCTGGGCAACAGAGACTTTTTTCTGCCAAAACCTATAGTACTGATGGTCCAAACAAACCAGACCTCAGAGTGCTTGCGCTTCAGTGAATGAAGTACCGGAGGGAACTATGTCAGTTTGTGACTTTACAAATGTTAGGCAGGGCACCTACTACATTACTGAACGACACCAGATAGTAGGTGATAAGGGTAGTGTAAGAACCAGAGTGTGAAATCTGCTGCCCTCACAGCTCATCCTTTCCCTCCATGTGTTTAATAACCCCTTACTTTTTTTCCTATTGGAATGGTATTGTGTAATAAATGCTGTCTCCTTAATTCTTATCCTTCCCTTCCACCAGTCTAGTTTAGTTTGTTGGAACCGCTAGGTTTATTTTTTCTTTAAGATTTAAGAGGGTGGCTTTGTTTTTATAAATAATGCTATTAGTTTTTACAGTGGTTTTTCATTCAGCAGTCTGAGCACAGTGCGGAGATGTATGTGGTTGTGTGAGACACTTCCTCTTTCTCTGTGAGTGTGCTTTTATAGGTAGCATTTATTTTTATATTGTTTTGGTACATGATAAACATCTCAAAACCATGCCATGAATGTCAAAAGAGCCACAGATGTGCTTCTCTTGGCTGGCTTCGAGAGACGGCTGGCCAATACAATAGTGAGGAATGTGAAAATCAGTTATTTGCTGCATGTTTCTCTGTCCCCTTCTGTTTAAGGCATTTAGGAAATAGCATTACAGTTTCCGTACCTTTTTGTTGTTGTTGTTAAGTTTTTTGTTTTTCAGGTCACTTAAATTATGGGAGTCCCATAAATCAGAAGTTGGTAGTTTCAGGTGTGCTTCTGTTTATAACTCAAAATGGGCTTTTAATTCTGTAGGAAGTTATTCCATACTGTATTCTAGACCTCTGGGATGTATGCTGGGGAAAGAAACTGTATTGTTAATTTAGAAGATCACAAATACATATTCTTTAACAAACATTTCACAACAGAGGAAATTAACAGATTAAAAGAATCTGCTGTGTTTAAGCATTGTAACGGTTACCAAATGAACAAAAAAAAAATCCGGAAAAACAAATTTAAGAATAATATCTCCATCTTTAATTCATACATTGGTGCCTGTACTTTTACATAGTAGTATGGTTAAGATCACTGTTCACCTTTGCTTTGCATTACCTGACTTTCAGGGGTTTATATAACATACTTATTATTTCTATTTAGGGATTTTTAGTAAAAGTTTTCATAAATTATTTTTGTAAAGTTATAAGTTCCATAGTTTCTAAACTTATACAAGAACAATCTTTTAAAATTCTAAAACATCAAAGGCTGCCTATAAATCAAAACCAGAGAAGCTAATTCTTGTTTTGTGACACTCTTGGACATTTTCGCCTGGTGATGTAAAGGGGAAATCATTTCAAGCAGCAGTTTTCATAAGGGATCAAATGAAATCCTGAAGTCTAGCAAATAAGATTAATGACTAACTTCAACATAGCAATGAATATTGTAAGCCAATTTAAATCACGTAAGGGATATGCTCCTATCATAATTGAGCAACCTGAAACTATGCAATGAGAGGAAAAATGATAGCTAAGACCTTTTTGAAAATAGATCTTAATATAGAGACTTGAAAATTCAATAAAAATTGTTCGATTGTTCACTACACTACGTTACTTTTTTTGTAAGTGGAAGAAAGTCTCTTCAAGTGTATTCCACGTCTGGAGTGCATGCATCCCATCCACACAAGACTGGAATTTTTTGTGTGTGTAGCATTGTGCATTGCAGCCACATCTGTGTCCTACATGCACCCCGATGTGCCGTATCTAAGGTTATAAAGCAATCCCATTCCTCTATCCTGGAGTTGGCCAAAACCTCACCCAGGTCCTCTGAAGAGAGAAGACATAAGGAGCACTGTTTGCTCGCTCTCTCGTCCTGAGCCAATACAGCCTAGGAGGCAATTCAAGACCCAGATCAGGTTCTGCTGATGCCTCGCCACTGAGCGACCACTGACCAGTCTGAGCAAACTCTCCAGGAGTCATTGATAGTCCTGTGATTGGATCAAAACACTCAGCACTGAAGTCAGCAGTGCAGGAGTGCTCTTCGGACCGCCTGGCACCAGAAAGTGTTCTGACCTAGATGCTGCCTTTGGTACTGAAAATCTCAGCACTGATTGCTTCGAGTCCACATTTGACAATACCAGCCAGCCTTCCCCCCTCTTCTTCATGGTACCTACATGCTTCACCAGTACTGGGAGACTTGGCAGTTTCAGATCAGCCTGAGTCTCTATTGCTGTCTTCTACTAAGAAACTATCGTCACAGGTTGCGAACCTTGCACTGCAATGACAGGAGCTGCCTCGTCCCTCTCAAGCACATGAGAGAGATGCTCCACCTGTGGAGGGGATGTATTCCTTCTCCTCCTTGGCCTCAGAGGATTAGGTGATAGGCAACACACCCCAGAACGATATGACCCTAGCCTGTGTGAAAGGACAATCAGAGACCACTCCCACAAGAGAGACTATGGAGATGTCTTTGAGCTGTACCCTGCATGATACTTAACCTTGCCTTATCCCCCTTTCCAGAATCCCATGCATTTGTGGTCCTTTTGGGCACTCTACTCTCAGGATTCCAACAGCCCCTCAGGAGATGAAGGCAAGGTCACCCTCTCTTTTGGGACCGCAAGAAAGCCACCCCAGTCAGCTGCCTCCTAATGCAGAGAGGGAGTAGGAGGACTTACAGGAAACAGAAGCCAAAAATCTCCTCCTCTTTGCCAGACGAAAGCCGACCTCAGTTCTAATTCAATCTGACAATCAATAGATTTTCCAGTAACTCCTCAGGAGAATGGTGAACACCCTGGAAATTCTGGTCAATATACTGCAAGAGTAATCACACAAACTTCTTGACAGCCTGCACTTATTGGCCCCTGCTAAATTGGCAGTGCTATTAAATGATGGCACTTGGAACCAGCCAGAAGACTTTGGCAGACTCCTGCCTCAGAAACACCTACATCTAAAAGAAAGCAGACCTGCCCTATCAGGTCCCCATCAAAAGTTTTGAATATTTCTATAACTATTCAACACCAGAGGTCCAAGAGAGGTCCAAGAAACAGGATGAACCTAAAGCGACTCCCAGGAAAAAGCCCCCTTAAAAAAAAAAAAAAGCTTACCTCTTTGGTCAGAAGTCATATTGTTCAATCACCTACAAAGTTCACTGCCACTTACCAAGCACTCCTCGCTAAATGAGACTTCCTGACTTGGGATCACATATCTCAATTTGCAACAGATAAAAATCCCTAGTGCAGGAAGGACAGCTGGTTGCATGGATCACATTACAGGTCTCTCTTGACACTTCTCATATGGTGGCCTGTGGTATTGCTACAGCAGTAATAATGCACAGGGCCTCCTGGTTGTAGTCCCTTTGAGGAATCTGCAACTGATGGGGTTCTTCACACACTGAAGGATTCAAGAGCGACTTTGTGCTCCCTGGGCATGTATGCTCTGGTTCCCAGAAAGAAACTGTACAAGTCTCAACTCTGTCAGATGCAGAGGCAACCATCCTAATATTATTTACAGTCAGCAGAGATCTTCCAAGCCTTGGAGGAAGAGGTTCCAGATGAGGAGATATAATCCCAAAATTTGACTTGACTAAACTAAACTGTAGCCATTCTAGGTGTATTTAGCTACTATTAATTAAAAGCCTGTTCCTCCTCCATTACACACCTTCCATCAACCTCATAATAGTAGGTTTGATGGTGGGGTTAAGCGTCTTGCAGAGACAAATTTTCTCACCTTTGGGAATTGTTTAAGTTTGTTTCAGGAGACATGGAATCATATGGTCTGGATCAGTGGACCCTGGGGAATGTGGAGAAGGGATATTCCATCCCATTCTAGTCCCTTCCATCTGGGACCCTTCTCACAAGATATTGCTCAGGAGGGAAATGGACTCCCTCATAGCAGGTGTACTGCCCTTGGAATTCCAAGGCAGGGTGGTGGTTGGTTGTTTTTATATATATATATTTCCTGGTCCCAGAGAAGAAAGGGGGATGGTACCCTATCCTGGAACACAAACAACTCAACAAGTTCAGGATGGTGACCCTAGCATCCATAATCACTACTGGATTCTCAAGACTGGTTCACAACGCTCGTCTTACAAGACACACACTTTCATATTGCAACACTCCTGCCCCACAAGAAATATCTCCGGTTTCTTGGGGGAAAAGTCTCACTACCAGTACAGAGTGCTTCCCTTTGCCCTCCATGTGGCACAGGGTCTTCATCAAATGTCTGGTAGTCATGGTTGCACATCTGAGAAGAGAAGGAATTCAGATCTATGCTTACCTCAATGACTGACTGATCTGAGGTCAGTCACCTCAGTTTAACTCCATCTGAGCAGTCCTGGCTCTTTTTGCCACGTTGGCCCTCAGAGTCAAGTCAGACTGTAGACTTCATAAGGAGCAGTGTTGAACTCCTCACTGGTGAAGGCCTGCCTGCCCACAGGACAGATTTCTTATCATTCTAATTCTCAGGTCAGATAGCTTCAGTCTCACCTGACAATCTGAAACTCATTGGTCCCAGGGTTTCACGCATCTGTGCAGTACAGTTTGCCAGATTTCACCTATGTTCCATACAAGGGTTCTTGAGATTAGTGTATCAACCAGGCAGATACCACTGAGACATGCTATTCACATTTCTCCAGGAAGTCCTCTCCTTGATCGATTGGTGGAAGGACCCTCTACATGTGTGCAGCACGGTGCCCTTCTCCATCTCTTCCCAGCATAACTAGTGACATGAATCTTCAGTAGGATGGAGAGCTCATCGGGGCCGCTTCAGATCCAAGGCTTCCATTCCACCCAAGAGGCCAGGCTTCACATAAACATCCTGGAACTGAGAGCCATTCAGCTGACATGCATAGCCTTCTTCCCATTTCTTTGAGATGCCACAGTACAGATGCTCATTGACAACACCACAGCAACGTACTGTATCGACCACAGGAATGCTTTCACTATCACGGTTGTGCCAGGAACCAAACCACCTTTGAGAATGGTGTATCAGTCACTATGTATCAGTCACCATGTCACATCAGTAGCATTACATCATTCTGGTCTACAAAACAGCTTCGCAGACCAACTCAGTCGTCAGTACTCAGCCATGAATGATCACGCAAGGACTCCATGCTGTGAGACCTCTTTTTGCACCTGTGGGCTTCCAGTTTTGGGCCGGTTTGCCATCTGACCAGTAAAAGAAGTGCCTCAGATTCCCCTTGTTCCAGGGGAGGAGCCAGTCCCAGCTCCCCTTCAGATGCATTTCTGATTGTGTGGTCACCGGCACTAATGTATGCCTATTCCCCAATTCCTCTGATACAGAGATTCCCTGGGAAGATCAGATAAGCTGGGGCTCTGGTAATAAGGATAGCCCCAGCATGGCCCAGGCACTTTTGGTTCTCAGACCTCATAAACCTGTTGTCATGGCTCCTGATCATGCTCCCTGAAACACACCCTGAGATAATACACAACCAGGTAGAAAAGTCCTTCACCTGAACTTAGCACCTCTCCATCTCACAGCATGGCTGATGGCTGCTGTATAGCATTTCAAAACATCCTGATTTGCAGCAGAAAAGATTCCACCAGACTGACCTATGCTGTTGAATAGAAGAGATTATCTATCTGGGTGCTGGAGAATAATTTCACTTCTTTGGAAGCACCAGTGACTGCCATCCTGGACTGTTTCCTCATCTAAAAGCATTTGGACCCTTCCATCTGTTCTGTCAAGTACATTTGGCAGCCATCTCTGCCCATGATCCTTTGATGGAAGGCCACACCTTCTGTTATCCGATAGTGTCTTGTCAAAGGTATCCTCCATAGTTTCCCACCAGTTAGAAAGATGCCGCCCTCTTGGGACCTGTGCGTTGTCTTCACAGCTTTGATGGAACCTCTTTTAGAGCCTACGGCAACCTGTTCCTTATACCACTTTTCTATGAAGACCTCCTTCCTATGGCCATAACCTCAGCCTGAAGAGATTCAGGCCCGTATGGTGGGTCCACCTTATACAGTATTCCACAAAGACAAAGTAACTTTTTAAAAATCTCATCTAAAGTTTTTACCCAAAGTGGTTTGATTTTCATCTTAACCAAATGATCCATTTACTTGTCTTCTTTCCCAAATCTCACACCACCCAGGGAGAGCTGAATCATGGAAGGTTAGGGTTGGAAGACACCTCAGGTGGTCATCTAGTCCAACCGCCTGCTCAAAGCAGGACCAACCCGAACTAAATCATCCCAGCCAGGGCTTTGTCAAGCCAGGCCTTAAAAACCACGGAGGAAGGAGATTCCACCACCTCCTTAGGTAACCCATTCCAGTGCTTCACCACTCTCCAGTTGAAATAGTGTTTCCTAATATCCAACATAGACCTCCCCTACTGCAACTTGAGACCATTGCTCCTTGTTCTGTCATCTGCCACCACTGAGAACAGCCAAGCTCCATCCTCTTTGGGAACCCCCCTTCAGGTAGTTGAAAGCAGCTATCAAATCCCTCCTCACTCTTCTCTTCTGCAGACTAAATAAGCCCAGTTCCCTCGGCTTCTCCTGATAAGTCACGTGCTCCAGCCCCCTAATCATGTTTGTTGCCCTCTGCTGGACTATCTCCAGTTTGTCCACATCCTTTCTGTAGTGGGGGGCCCAAAACTGGACTCAGTACTCCAGATGCGGCCTCACCATTGCTGAATAGAGGGGAAGAATCATTTCCCTCGGTCTGCTGGCAGTGCTCCCACTAATGCAGCCCACTGTGCTGTTAGCCTTCTTGGCAACAAGGGCACACTGCTGACTCATGTCCAGCTTCTCATCCACTGAAATCCCCAGGTCCTTTTCTGTGGAACTGCTGCTTAGCCAATTGGTCCCCAGCCTGTAGCGGTCCATGGGATTCTTCCGTCTTAAGTGCAGGACTCTGCCCTTGTCCGTGTAGAACCTCATCAGATTTCTTTTGGCCCAATCCTCCAATTTGTCTAGGTCACTCTGGACCCTATCCCTATCCTCCAGCATATCTACCTCTCCCTCCAGCTTAGTGTCATATGCGAACTTGCTGAGGGTGCAATCCATCCCATCATCCAGATCATTAATGAAGATGTTGAACAAAACTGGCCCCAGGACCGACCCCTGGGTACTCCACTTGCTGCCAACTAAACGTTGAGCCGCACCTTCAACATTGTCATGTCTCTTCCTACTGTCTAGGAGGGCTCTTAAAAGGCTTTGTTGTGTCCAGATTGTTCCTAGCATTTGCTGACAGAATGAAGGGTCAACCTATCTTCAGCCAAATACTTTCAAAATGGGTCTCAGATCGTATTAAGACAAACTATGTGGTGACTCATTTGGACCCATTCCGCCAGAACTCAGGCAACCTCTGCAGTTTTCCTGCAAGGTGTCCCAGTCTTAGAGATTTGCTGAGCAGCTACCTGGAGTTCAGTTCACACCTTCGCCCAGCACTATTCCCTAGTGTAGATCTCCCTGTCTGAAGCCTGCTTTGTCATGCAGTCTTTTTTCCAGTAAACTCTAGTAGTGCTTGCTGTCTCCATGCAAGTTATCACTTGAGTAATCTGGAGTGGAATACATGTGGACAATCACTTGAAGAAAGACGTTTCTACAGTAATTCTGGCTTTTCAAGATGTGTTAGGTACATGTTTTCCATGACCTGCCCTCCTTTCCTGCTATTGGGGAATCCTTGCTAAATTATATTTGGCGTAAATAAAGGAGCTGGAGATTTGATGCAGCTGCCAAATCCTTTATGCCCTTGGCTAAGGAGTGCTGGGAAGGCACACAGGCCGCAACAGACACTGCTACTCAGAAAGATTCTGGTGTTACATGTGAACCAGAAGTGGAACATTTGGACAACACATCACAAAAAATCAGTTACTTTACCCATAGAAGCCATTCCTTTTTCCTTATAATGTAAAGCTGCTCTCTAGTGGTCACAAAGTGTTTATATATAAGCTGCCAAGAAATATTTGCTCATCCATGCCCCGGGTGTGTTTCGTTTTTTTTTGTTTTGTTTTGTTTTTTTTTTAGCTTCTTGCACAGATTGAGCTTTATTCTGTTTTAAAAGCCTTTAATCTTTTTCACCAAATTGTCTTTAAGGATATGGATTACTTAAATGTACTTTACATCATGTCAGAGTAGTGTTTCTGTATTTATCTTGTTGCAAGTTCCCATTTTAAGTATTTAACTGAAACAAATCTATTTGAATTGTGAGACAGTACACTGTGTTCAGTGGAGGAGATGGTGAAGAGGAAGAAGAAACATAGTTTTGGAGGGTCTGGCGTATCTCCACCAGGAGACCTGATGCTCTTGTAGAGAGAGAACAAAATGTTGCCATGGATCCATGAGCACAGGAGTGGATCATAGGTTTCTATTCAGAGGGTGCTCATGGCTACATTGGCAGATTTCCTTTAGCTTCCTGGTGACCATAAAAATCAGTTGAAAAACCTCCTCTTTTTAACTCATTCCTCTGCTTTCCCCCAAAGAAATAATGTGTAAATACCTTCTTTGCTTAATTCAACTGTTCAAGGTGTTCTTAATCTTTTGTTAGCATTTACTATGATTTGTTAGTCAGAATGGGAGCAGAATGATGTCAATTAGGTCATTTTTTGGCACGTGTATGTTTTAACTATGGGGTCAGTACCTCAAAGTCTTAATGCTTTTTTCATTAGCTCAGACAACATCAGTGGCCTGCATCTGTAATGTTTCCGTGATAGAAATCTTCAAGGCTGCCACCTGGACTTTTGCCCACATGTTTACACAGCACTATTTTTTATTTTATTTGTCATTTAGATCTCATGCCCACTTTGGAAGGGTAATACTGCAATCCTTGTTTAATTAGGACTCTTTCCTGGGGGTTGGAATGCTTTGCTAGAGTCCCACAAATGGGAATATGTTGAGACCACCTTAAATGATAGAGGTTATTTGAAGAAAGGTAACTGTGGTTTTCTTAAAGTTGCCTTAGCAGATTCTCACCCATCTCACGCTGCTCACCCATCTTCCCCTTTCCTTTGGCATTGTATTCCCAGGCTTAGCAAAACAAAGTGAGACAGCTGGGGACTGTACAGCCTCTTATGTCCTGGGTTCCAAACAGTTGGTGCTGTAAGAACCACCATGTAGTCCCAATGGGCATTGCTGATTTAGTAGGTTCCCAGTGGTCAGTGGCGTTGGATGGAGCATCCCACAAGTGTAATGTAGTGGGAATGCTCCTAGTAGTGTAGTCTCTGGTGACTAGTATGCATTCCAAAAATCAGTATTGTATGTGCATTTAAAAACAAACAAACAAAAAAAGTGGTTATAACCCACAGTGGTTATAGTATTTTATAGTCCAATTATAAGTTTGGAACTTTTTGTGAGACCTTTTTTAACTGAAAACAATCACACAGGAATTTCATAGAAACAAACAAAAATGCACTTCCTGGCTTTTGATGTTTTGTGGCGTATCCTTAACATTATGAATGTAATTTTTTGTACACAAATATTGTCACGCAAAGGATTCAGTGTCAGTGTTTAAATAGGTGTCTAGTTCATTTGTCAGTTTGGTTAATTTTGGGACTTTCCCCTTCTTTATTTTGGATATTCCTGTTCTTTCATTTGTTTTGGCAAGACAAAACTTCGTGGGGGCAAGGCGGTAATGCTCTTGCTGCTTTTTTTTTAAACCATTGCCAGTACTACAGAGGTCAATGTTGCAAGGTACTGTAGCTTTAAAAAAAAAAAAAAAAAGCCTCCAAGTTTTCTTGAACTTACATTCCCTGCTAGGTAAATCTCTGCTCAGTAAATTTGTCTGAGTGCATGTTATTTATTTCGTGTTACTTTTGTGTTGGTAGAAAAAACAAACAAAATGTCTGTGGCTGAAAAAATTTTCATTGTTGGACAAATAATCTTGAAAACTGTTGAGACAAAATAATGGCTCTGCTGAGAATGAAATAATTTCAGCACAAGTGCATCTTGGCTGTCAGTTTTTCCTTTCCACCAACATACCTATTGGATATGTTGGAAATAATTAAGGTATGACAATTTAGATGAGTTAAACATCTATATTGTTTTCCTGAGCACATATACATCTGAATGGCCTTATGAACATGTAATTTTGTATGTGTACTATGTTAGGTTGCATGTTGATTTATCGTAAATAAATGTAAATAGAGTGTCACTGAGGTTTTTTGTACTTCACGATGCCACAGCTAATATAATTGCATGGTATTTATTTTTGCATGATATGGAATATATGTCTGTATAAGTCTGTGTATAACATGTCCTGTGGTTTATGCATGCTGCACTAATCTCTATGTTAAATCTGTCCCCTCTTTATTCAGAGCATGCTGTCTAGGTCCTTTAATTCCAATTATGCTGCAGTTAGCAGCTTTCACTATGGCAGCTCTAGGGATCTGCATGGCAGCCAGAGTAGTGTTGCCTTGAGTGTTGCAGACAGAAGAGGTTCTGGTGTGCACATTGTTCGTGTGAGTACCTACAGTAGGCTATTGCAATATATAGAGGGGAAAAAGGAAACATGAAATGTCTTTAAATCAATAATTAGTTTTGTCCTTTTATACGTGGAAAGCACAGTCATAATTATAAAAATAGTTTAAACTTGTGTTATGAATTCCTGGGCACTGAACCCAAACATTTAAATTGCCTTGCGTTCATATGCTCTACCTTCTTTACAAGGCATTACAACTTACAAAACAAATTGTTTTTCTAATTGGCTTCCGCATGCGATCTAAGATTATTTTCTGTTTTGTCCTCCTCTGTAACCAGATCTGTAGATGATGATCCTTTTATTCTGAATTTGATCCAGGTCTGAAGAGACCCGAGTTGGGGTTTACCCATTTATTTTCAATATTTGGTAAAGTAAACCTTATTTAAAGATGTCTGGAGGCAATCAAGCAAATTAAGTTGATATGTAGGTTGGAAAGAAAGATGAAGGTAGTTTCAAGACTGAACAACCTGAATGAAGATCTGGTGTTTAAATCTACCAGAATTAAGTCAACGAGAGATTTGTTTTAATTCTGTAAGTCCATGCATAGCAGCCATGGACATTTGTTCACCTTTCTTGTGAACCATCTGTGTTATGTGGCTTTAAGAACTTGAACAGTTGTAATTTTTTTTTTTTGAAAGTTGGGGTTAAATTTTATGGATCTCTCAGACTTGATTAATAGGATTAAGTTCTGCATGCAAACTCAGATGATATGATTAGCATCCTTACAAGCAAAAATAAATGTAAAAATTGAGCAATTTTTTCTAATATTTTAAGAAATATTGAGTCATTTTGATGATTTGAAGAAATATTTGCTTACTTATTTCTGTGCTGTTTAAAGCATCCCCAGACATCCACCTCAGGAGAGCCATGCCAAGAGGATGTATTCATTTCAGGACAGCAGAACTACTCATCTAGCACACTTAATCTCAAAGATGTTCCTCCAGACAGCATGAAGAAAATAGCTGCACAGGTACTGAGTAATATGATATCATATTTGGATAAGTTATCCTTTGCAAAAATGTATATCTGAAACATGGTGGAGTAGTTAGCACTTAAAATTGGTAATTTGTTTTTAAATCTAAAACGTTATTTGATTTTCATCCATGTATTTGTGGTGAAATGATAAATCATGTGGCATTAAAAGATCATTCTTGAAATAAGAAATCATCTCATTGGGACAACTGAGTGATTTGTTGTTTGTTTTATTTTCTTCTGGTCAGGGAAAGTTAATAGGGAAGGTTTTTAATAATAGGTTTCCCAATAACAGAGGGTCTGCATGTTGCATGCAGAATTCTGCATGTGGCAGACAATTTCAGAACAGTAAACAAAGCAGAATAAACTTTTTTAAAAACATGTCAGCATTTATTTTTATATCATGGTAAAATTGGGTTAATAAACTGCAGACACCAGAGAGTGAAATTCTGTATTCCTCTCTGAGGCACAGTACAGAATTTGCAGCTGGGGATGAAGTACTTAGGCCTGGTCTACACTGGGGAGAGGATCGATCTAAGTTACGCAACTTCAGCTACGTGAATAATGTAGCTGAAGTTGATGTACTTAGATCTACTCACCCGCGGTGTCTTCACTGCGGTGAGTCGACTGCTGCTGCTCCCCCGTCGACTCTGCTTGCGCCAATGGAGTAGAAGAGTTGACGGGAGAGCGTTCGGGGGTCGATTTATCACGTCTAGATTAGATGCAATAAATCAACCCCCACTGGATCGATCGCTGCCACCAATCTGGTGGATAGTATAGACATATACCCTAAGGGAGCTTTAAGCCATCTTTGCACCCTTCCGTTTCTGGATTACTCTGGGAGCTTGAGACATTTCCACTACATCGTAAAGAGCCCCGGAGAGCCAAAGTTATAACAGCTTCCTGGGCTGTCGTATGAGTCGTAGCACTGCCCAGAATCACCTCAGTGTGGCTGTGACTCTGACATGCCCCTACAGCCTTGCCTCCAGCACCACTCCCTAAGCCAAAGCATTTGTGGGCATCTTTATGGGGGAAATCCTCCTCCAACTAGATATGGGACTTGTGTGGCCCCTTTATTCTACTCCAGCCCTTTTATGCAGTATAAAGGGGCCAGAACAGGGGAGAACATCTTATCCTAGAACTGCGGTGACTTCCAACAAACCCTTGATCAGCAAACAAGGGTTCATTCTGTGTAGTATGGAATTTGGTTAATAAGATAGATAAATCACAAAACATACCGTTGTAAAAAACAAAACAAAAAAAAAACCAGTTAAACCTTCTACTTATCCTAAATTATACAGACAAAAATATTACATCAAGTAGTTAGAAGTTACAAAATAATTGAATACTTGATTTTTTTCCCAGATGTCAATTACAAGGTTATCTCTTTTTAGTTACAGTCTGAGAAACTGTTTACTGCCTTAAGATGTCGTTTTATTTGAAAAATGCTTATGTAACCGTCACAGTTACAGGTCTAGCTGCACCTTCATTCTGTACCTCCCAGGAGTCTGATTAGTGCACCCTTCCGGTGTTAGGCCTCTACCTTAACCTGTCTTGGGGTGGAATCCTGTGAGTCTTTCACTTTTAGACCGGGTCTCCAGCTACAGCACTTTGTGTGTGCCAATTGTGATTTTTCTGCAGGCCAACTAAGATTGGCACCAGCAAGACTTCCTTTCCAAAGTGGATAACAAAGCAACCCAAACAGCCTTTTCAAAACAAAGTATTGTTTAATCTTAAAGTAGGAACAAAACAAACAAACAAAAAGTTTGTAACACAATCAAGGTCTGCTTGCATACCTGTCTCACTTATGGTGTTAGGTAGGCCTATCTTATAACAGACACCTCAGACTCTGGAGTCTCAGTTCACCTGAGCTCAAAACCTCATTTTACTCCCTCTTTTCCTGCACTCTTCAAGTAAGGTATTGCTTTTTTAGGTCCAGTTATGTCCTTTGTTTCTCCTGTATCTCTCGAATCTGGTTAAACCGGTTTTGGCAGCTCACCAGGGGATCAGACAGAGCCCTCAAAGGGACTTTTTTTGCATTGTGTCAGGTGTTAACACATCCTTTTTTACTTATTGTAACTAACCCTGTTTGAATTAACCCCTTGTAATACATACAGTAAACATCACAATAACAAACAAGGAGACATAGTCATAAAATATTACAGACAACTCCCACTTCCTTCATGATAACACTAGCACCACCTTATGCAGTACACCCGTTCCTGGTGTGTTCAGAGATGCATCTACTTAACATGGACAAAAATAACTTTCTACTCCTGTTAAGACTTCAGGAGCCAATACAGCTAAAAGGAAGTGAGCTGGAACCTATACTTCCTTGTATATCATCAATAGTTTATTAACTTCCAGTCAACTACATTTGTGCAAACCCATTGAAGGCAGTGAGGTTGCTCAGTTGTAACTGGAGAGATATTGGCTTGTATGAACTTTTTTTATTGGTATGATTGCAGAAGAAGGAAAGAATCTTAACTTTTTTCTCAACTATGTTTTATTTTTTGTAAATAGCAGTTAGAAAAAAATCTTCTTTTTTTACTTGTAAACCAAACAAATCTGATATGTAAATAAATGAAACCATACATATTAAACCCCACATTGCCATTTTTCAGAATCACTTTACAACAGAGGTGGGCAAACTACAGCCCACAGGCCACATTCGGCCTGCGGGACCCTCCTGCCTGGCCCCTGAGCTTCTGGCCCAGTAGGCTCTCCCCTGGCCCCGCCCGCGCAGCTTCAGCACACCATGCTGCCGGCTCAACACTCTGGGCAGCCGGGCAGCACAGTTGCAAAGCCGCAGCCTGACCTGGTGCTCCAGGCAGCGCAGTTAGGAGGCAGGGGGCAAGCAAGGTTGAATAGAGGGCAGGGGGCGGGGAACAGCGGGGTTGGATGGGGCGGCGGGGGGCAGTCAGGGGTGGGAGGTTTGGGGGTGGTCAGGGGACAGAGAGCAGGCGGTGCTGAATGGGGTAGGAGTCCCAGGGGGGCTGTCAGGGGACGGGGGGGTTGGATGGGGCAGGAGTCCCGGGGGAGCTGTCAGGGGGCGAGAAGCGGGTGATGGTGGGGGGGGGGGGGCGTTGGATAGGAGGCGGGGGCCGGGCCACACCTGGCTGTTTGGGGAGACACAGCCTCCCCTAACCGGCCCTCCATACAATTTTGGAAACCCGATGTGGCCCTCAGGCCAAAAAGTTTGCCCACCCCTGCTTTACAAGGTGGAACCTCGCTTACTCAGAACAGGGTCTGAGATACAGAAGACAATTGACACAGCATGAATAGAAGCTGGAATTTTCTTACCTACTTATTTCAGTTATTTATGATTTAGAGAGAGTAAAACTTTATTAGTATTTGGACATACTAGTATGGTATATTTTGGCAGATTAATTCAGCATAGCAGTGGTGATCAGTAGACAAATAAATGGAAGATGATGGTAGTTTTGGAATGGGGGTTTTACAGAATGAGTGACAGGAGATATCAGGGTATTAGGGTATGGAGTAAATTTAGTAGGTGTTGGGGGGGGGGCGAGGAGGTGTTCTTGTTCATGGATATTGTGCTCCAGTACAAATTAATCACTTAAGAGGCCTTCAGTAAAAAATTTTGTTGTGCAGAGCCGCCACTTTAGTTAATTAATTAAATACGTATAGATATTCCTGTGGCACTAACCACCATAGTGTCTGCCAAATCAAATCAACAGATAAAGTCAAACCAGAGAGCAACATATACTGGAAAGATTCTCACCGTAGTTCTAAAATTAAGATTCTATAAGGTCTTTAGTTGTAAGGTCTTTAGTGGAAGGCGTTTTCCATGTTAAGTGGTAGGGGAAAACACACCCAATAGTAGCATAATTAGAGTTTACTAAACAGACATTTTGACATAGCATTCACACCTCTGTAATATTATTACACTTGTCTATGAATAGTTCAGAACTAGAATTGATAGACAAATTATATGAATAAAAATAAAATACTGTATAATTTAACAATGTAAACCAAATGTGATACGTTAGAAGTATCACCAAAAAACACTGGTTGAGATGAATTACAGTGAAACAAGTGTTTAAAAAGGAACAGGCAGCTGCCTACTCTGTTCTAGCCGATAAGAGTTCAAAGTTAGCTTAGCTTTTCATGCTTGTCTTTATAAGTTTAAAACTGAGATTTAGTAATGCTCATAAAAATGCAATGACCATCAAGCATGAGAAATGTTGAAATAATTGAATAAAAATTGAGGATTGTTATAAAATGTTATGATTTAAAGACGATTCATGTTTTATTCAGATACCTATGACAAATGGGCAGATGTGCCAGCCTCCCAGGCCTCAGACAAACTATAGTCAAGGCCATCATCCACCTCCCCAAGCATCTGTGGCAAGACATCCCTCTAGAGAGCAATTAATTGATTATCTGATGCTGAAAGTTGCACATCAGCCTCCCTATACCCAGCCCCAGTGTCCTCCCAAACAAGGCCATGAGATGGCAAAGCAAGAGGTAAGGATAAAAATTATATTAAGTCAAGAGGTAAGGTTTTTAATAAGTGTTTGAATATATGATTTGCACTTATTGGTAGCCATAAGTGCAAGGTGGTATTATTTTATTTGCTATTACTATTACTACTAATTGGGTGATGACAGAAATGCTTTAGGAATTTAATTCCAGCAAGAAAGAGCTGTAGCTCACTGGAGTTCTGTCATCCCACTCTTAAAAGAAAAATGGTTGCATGAAATCATACCTTCAGTTTGATTTTAATCTGTTTTGTTCCCTTTCTTGTGATGTGGATGTTATACAGAGAAATAAACCTGTTACTAACTTTTATCAGAAGTTAGAGAGGATTTTAGTTAAAGTATTTCTGCTGAAACTTGAATTACATCTCCCTTCAGCTAACTGATTATCCATGGCCCTTCATGCTTATACGATAATTAAAATATACAAAATAGTAATTAAAAACTCAAAATACCTATGGTTGATTTCAAGATCATCTGACTAGTAATACTCACCCAGATGTTAAAATAACCAACACATTTAATAGTGCAAAAAGCCTGTGGTAGAAAAAAGGTGACTTCTGCAGCAAGTCCAGAAAACTAATAAAATTCGGGTTTTGACAGACCAAAGTAGGGTAGAAAGTTCCACAGCCAGCGACTGGACCAATCTTGGAGGGCATCTTTCCACCAGCCCCCTTCTTTTGAAACAAGGGCTGTTAATTCAGTTTCCTTTAGTGATCACAACTGCAGTTGTATTATAATACTCACTCACGAACCTGTGATGCCTTAAAGATTGCTGTCAGATTTGCACTTGAACAAATTGATTAGTTTGAGACTTTTGGACGTTGCAAATTAAATGAGAGGAAAACCAAGTATTTTGGCTACGGAACTGAAGTGTCAGGCTATTGTGGAAGCCTTCAAGGCCTATTATCCATATTTACTAAGTATGGAATTCCTGCAGTACAGTGCTGTGGAGTGGTTTCTTACAAAGCACAACCCAGAAGGACACTTGTGGAGGTGGAATCACAAGCTGTCCAAATATATATTCATGGTTTACCATAAACCTTTGAAAGCCAAATGTTGGTTGTGGATGCACTCAGCTGGTGAGGGCAGTGAGAATAGATTCTAGTGAGGACATCTGGCAAGAACAGTCTAAGGCCCCTGAATTACTTTTGATGCACCAACACACATATCAAAGATACCCATATTGGGGAGGTTAAACACAGTTCAGGAATGATTATCTATTGATCTGGCTACCAACTTGCTGGTATAAGGATAACAGGATTGTATGGTCAGCAAGCTTACAGAAAACAGTACTGTCTTCATGATGGTGAAGCAGCAGACACCTGTGATATGAAAAGACACTGAGCAAGGTATATGGCAGGGTTTTTGGCTGGGCATGGCTGCAGAAGTTAAAAAGTGAGTACTTTCTTGTCTTATCTGTCAAGAAAGGAAAGCACAAGCAAGGGGAGGCAAAACTCCTTTAGGGGAAAGGGCCCCAATTTAATAAACCCTGAGAGTTCATACAGAATTACTTGAAAGGCCTATTACCAGAAACACCAGCTGCAAGTAGATATTTGCTGCTAGTGTATGACACCATCTCAAAGTATGTGATGGCACAACCACTGAAGGATAAAAGGATTGATACAGTTAAGGCTGCATGGATGAAATATGTAGTGTTGCAGTTTGGCCCACCAAGCTACATCTCCAGTGATCTGGAAAAGAATTTGAGTCACGGTTATTACATAAGTTCTGCTGACAACTCCAGGTAACCAAGGCGAGGACCAGTATTGCCCACCCTACGAGTAATTGTGGGGGGGAGGATAGCTCAGTGGTTTGAGCATTGGCCTGCTAAACCCAGGGTTGTGAGTTCAATCCTTGAGGGGGCCATTTGGGATCCGGGGCAAAAACTGGGGATTGGTCCTGCTTTGAGCAGGGGGCTGGACTGTTGGGGATTGGTCCTGCTTTCAGCAGGGGGTTGGACTAGATGACCTCCTGAGGTCCCTTCCAACCCTGATATTCTATGATTCTATAATAATAGAGTGGAGCGAAAAAACCGCACCCTTGGTTCCATGCTTAGACTCAGTCAGTGAAGAACAACAAGACTAAGATACAAGACACCTTTTTACTCCTGGGGAAATTCTGTGCAAGTGCAGAATTAATGTCCTGTGTAGATTTACACACACACAAACACACTTATTTATTCTGACAGGGAAGCGAAGGGAAACCACGAGAGGGATCACAGTGCAGTTATACCTTTCGCCCACCAGGGGCTGATGTGGTGCCAAAGAGAGGGCAGGTGGCTCACAGGCCAGAGCAGCTGGCTGCAGAGAGGGAGGGGGGCAGAGGCTGCCTTTCTCACAGTGCCCTGCCCACAGTGCCAGGTGAGGAGGCACAGAATATGAGGGGGACGGACAGAGCAGAGCACACCGGGCAGCTGGGGGGCAGTAACCCAGACTGGGGTACAGAAGGACTACTAGTGGGGGACAGACTGGGGTGGGGGCACAGGAACTGTTGGGGTGACATTGAGTGAGGGTGTAGCGCCACATGAGGATGGGGAAGAATGGGTGCAGGAACACATGGGGACAGGGACAGATGTGCCTGATTGGTTTGCTGACCAATTCCTCCCCCTGCCCCCGCTCCAAAAAAAAAAAAAAAAAAAAACAAAAAAACCCCAACCTGATGCATACTTTTGCCATCCACACCCAGCAACCCATCCAGGTTTGCTCCAGGACTGTCCCAGCAATTACTTCCCTCTCCCTCAGCTCCTCTGTTACCCCTGACTCCCCCAAGCCTTTGCATCGCTTCTGAGCAGTGTGGGAAATAAGGTTCTGAATTATAACACAAGGTTCTGTATTAATATGCCTAGTAAGGAATCTGTCAAAAAACCATTTCCTGAATCTTTTTTGTTGTCTGTATTGTTACAGACATACTTGCTGACAGGTATTTTGAACTAAATTACCAAAACAATGAAACTGGTGTTATTTTGACAAATAAAATGTAAAATTTTGAAGAATTTGTATTTTTTTGGCACAGAATTTTTAATTTTTTGGTGCAGAATGTCCCCAACAGTACCTTTTGTCATCTTTGCATATAACACCAGCCAGCTATCCATTACTCTCCCTATGAGATTATTTTTGAACTCCGTAAACACTTGCTTCCTTGTGAAGTGACGTTCAGGCAGCAAGAACCTGCAAGGCCCTCTGCACCTACACAGGTAGGTGATGCAGGAGAGTCTTTTATTAGTGACCTGAAGGCAGCATTCCAAAAGATGGAGGAAAATGGGTTGGAAGCAAGCATGACAGGCACAAGATACCAGAAATAAAAAAATTATGCCTGTCCCTGAAGAAGAGAAGGTATGGCTATGCAACTGGAAAAAGCATCCAGGAAAAAAATTGCAGGACTGCCAACAGTTGTAATTCTCATTTCTAGAAATCAAAGGAAGTAACAACTGCAAGTAACAACTCCAGCACACACAGGCAGGACTTAACTTCCTCCTAGTCCCTCCTCTTCCCCCTTGAACAAAGACGACAACATAACATCAAAACGAAACAATTTAATACTAAAATTAAGATACAGCACCGCATATTAGGGGAAGTGCTGTCTGCCCTGATCATTGCAGTATATAATAGAAGAGAAACTAGGTGAAACTCTAGGCATTATTCTACCTCAGTAGGCAGCGCCTTACTCTAGCTATACCCTAGGAAAATCAGTTGCTAGACGATAGTTCAGAGCTAAGTTTCCCTGATAGGCTGGAAAGCTCCTGATTTCTGGAGCCTCTTTCCAATCACCTGCTCCTATCTTCTGCTGTTATTGGGAGAAAGTTGTGTGGAGGAGGTGCTGTATAGTATTTTGCTGTAGGTAGTGTCTTGGAGGGCTGCTCTAGGACACTAACTCACAGAGATTCCTAGGAGTTCTCTGAGACTTGACCCATAGAGCCCCTACCTAGAGCATAGGCCCAATCTGTCCACACCATTAAGATATGGCAAGAGCACAAGGCAGTGTTTTGGATAGAGTGGTGGTACATAGGCAGCTATTTTTCTAGTCATATTTTTATGACCATAGTGAATTGGGGACCAAGCTTTGTCCACAGATGCTGTGCCTAGTGTAAGTTGTGGGGACTGAAAAATAGGATCATGTAGGAATGAGGGGAGCCAGCGAGAGAAAGGAGAGATAGGATTAGGTGTGGGAAACTCAGAGAGAGAGCCAGAATGGGGGAGTTCAGCTGGCGTGAGCCAGGAAAAGAGGCATTATCTCATTTACATAAGCTTACTCCCCTATTTGCCAGGTGTGCAGATTAGTGTGTTAAATCATTTGGGTTATATCTCTATATTTCTGGATTTATAGCCTTAGGAGGTGTGCTATAATCTAACTAAACTAATACACCATAAAACTTGGCTGTTGTGGCTATGTATTATGTTTTAACACACTGTTACCAGAAATTATATTTGAGATATGATTATTTCTTTTGAACTGTAGAGTAGGATCTTCAATATTTTTGTGTCTTTGTTAATTTGAAGGCTGTTTAGTACTAATTAAATCAAAGCATCTGTATGAATATTAATCAGCGTTCCGAGAGTAAAGTTTACTTTTGTTTTTTGATTGTTGATATTTTGCGGGTATATTGTATGTCTGTTACCATATTCAAAACTTCCTTGTATTAATATTAAAAATGGTAAGAGGAAAAACATTGAGATGGTGCTCTTTCCCACACCATTTGTCAATGTAAGTCTTGTTTGGTCATAATTCCAACTATAGTATTTAGACAGTATGATACAGCATTTTATAGTATGTCCATTTCTGTGGATCTGAGCTTTCAGGGCAGTTCCTTTTACTTTGTTAGATTCGAGTGAGAATTGAAAAAGATCCAGAGCTAGGATTTAGTATATCAGGAGGAGTTGGCGGTAGAGGAAATCCATTCAGACCTGATGACGATGTGAGTATTTCATATATATGTACCTGTTTTAAGAGTTGTTTTAAAGGCAAAAGATGTTTAAAATAGGTTTATTTTACGTGCTTCACTTTAAAGCATAATAAATGACCTGGCACATATCACCTCTTTGGTGCACTAAACAGTATATCATACACACTTGTGAGGTTTTTAATTGGAACTAGACCAACTGTATTTAGAGCAAAACAATAGTCAGTATTTATATAGTACTTTTCATCTTCAAAACACTAAGAGATTTATTATCAGACAAAACTGAAGCTGAACGATTAAGTGACTTGTCTACAGGTATGGAGTCAGTGATGGGTAACATTAGAACTCAGGCTCTGTCTTTTTCCAGTCCACTAGACCGCACTGCCTTTCCAAATAGTGTTGACTGGAACAAAGAGGTTATCTCCAGTATTTTTTCACCTCTAAGTGTTGTGTCACTTCCCATCCATACAACCGATGGAAAGAGGCATTTGGAATTAATGCCATGGAATCTCTCCATGACCATGTTTTTTTATTTTTTCAACTACTGTTAACAATATTATCATTAGTATTAGTAGTATTTATAAAATATCCAGATGTGCTATTGTTTATTTCTTTTAATAAATAATAAAAGATGTGCTATTGTTTATTTTTATTAATAAATAATAAAAGTGTGCTAAGCACTTCCTGGCATATTAGAGAATCCCCTACCTCAAAGAGCTTAGAATCTTAGCATACAAAAAATAAGCAAGGGATGGGGGAAGGGAAGCAAACATATGAGCAAGTGATTTGAGGTAGTATTTGAAATGCATTTTGTTGTCTGACTCTTGTAGGGTGTTCTTTTCCATTCATTTCCTTCCCCTATTGATTCCATTCTGTTTTCTCAGCAACCCATGCCCATTTGCTCACTACCTAGCTCTAGCCCTACCATTTCATCTCCACTGATTTAATCCTTGGATATATTCAGTCCTTGCCTGTTAGCTAACGCCTAGCCAGTCACACACAAGGTGCCCCACTCCTCCCGTATTTTCCTCACAGATCAACCTCATAATGCCACAAGAAATAATTTTTGCCTGTGAATGCTTCTTATACAGTAGGTTCTGTGGGGCTTGGAGTTTGTTTTTTTGTGAACAATTAAAAGCTAAAGTTGATTGTGATTACTGTAGGATTGTGGGGGAGGGAGACTGGCTTGCAAAAGTAAGGGAAATGAAGAGTGGAAGGTGAGTCTTGTAATAAAGCTGGAGTTTGTGCAGGAGGGAGGCTATGAAAATTGAGATAGAAAGGGATGAAAACAATTTGACCAAAATTACAGTACATAAAAGTTAGTGGTGGGGACAATCTAGATTGGGTGAATGGTAGGATTTTAGAAATGTCAAGCATTACAAACAAGATAACAGTGAATTATGGAGTTTAAAATTACGTTGTCTCTTAAAGGAAAAAGGATTTAGCCGAGAGCACTTACATCCAGTGTCGATACTACATATTATACATAATATACATCTGGCAATTTACACAAAGGGGTTAATTTAAAATTCAGATGGAGAAATATTTTCCCTTCAGTGTTCCAATTAATGCAATTCTTCTGTCTTTAATCTCTGAGAAATTTTTAATCATAAAAGCCAATGAACCTATTATTTTTCACTCTTTCACATTCTCTTTTGTTTAATGGGGAAAATCAAAGAATATCTTAAGTTACAATGGCTTCAAGTTGCTCCAATATCTATGAAATAAAATCAGTCAGAATTCTCCCCCCCCCCCCCCCCAATTTCTTTCTACAGGGTATATTTGTAACCAGAGTGCAGCCTGAAGGACCAGCATCTAAACTGTTGCAGCCTGGAGATAAAATAATTCAGGTACTGTAATTGTAATTAATGTACATAGTCCTTGTTTGTATGTTTGTTCTGTCAGTCAGTGCCTTTCTTATTTATGGCTAGTTAGTGGCAGAGTACATTCAAGTTTAGTACTTATATTCTTTACATAGTTTTATCAATATCTCTTCCAAAAGAAGTCTTGGAAAACCAGTTATAGTCTGTTTTATTTGAGTATTTTTCAGATATATTAGTATCTCAATTACAGTGCAGCCTAAAAACAAACAACTTACAAAAGTAAAAGCATTTTGATAGACAACGTAAGTTACCTAACATATGATAAAGCCACCGAGAATACAAACTTGGACTTGAGATTGAGCAGCTCCAGCTAAATGATTGCCTGCATTTGAGTGAGGCTTCAATAGTTCTGTGCAAATTGGTTCCTCCCATCATTGCTGGGAAATGAGACTGGCTCTGGATCTTAAAGGGTGCAAGTGCTGTTCCATTATAAGAGCAGATATATCTTTATAGTAGTTTATACAGTTAGGTTTTGGAGGTGTGTGTGTTTGTTTGCAAACATACATAACCGTTGATTAAGACACATGGGAGATATTTGAATTGAACTGTATTTTGTAAAATCGAATATGTGCAGAGGGTAGCCTTCTGTTGGAATAGATTGTTATTCCTGATATTTGAATGATATTTCAGTAGTTAAATTTTCCCTTTGATGTCCGTCTACATGGTGGGTTGGTTTTTATGAAGGAATTCATTTTCTGAAAAAGAGCAAAGAGAAAATGTCTGGTGAATGTGCTGAGGCAGTAATTACAGGTTCTTTCATCTTTCAGAACTCCTAGGCCATATTTGCTCTGACAGGTTTTGCTATTTGTGATGATTCTATTTTTCTCATGCAAATTGTAAAGCAGGATCTGGCAGTGGCAGAATGGAAAACCTGTCCTATGCTGCCACAGTGCCAGTTACACAACTTTTGTATTTGTATGTCTTAGTGAAGTTTCCCTGAAGCTGCTAAAGAGAGAATCCATGGTTGTACACATTTTGCTGATCGCACCTTTGTACACGTTACAACTTCTGTGTTTCTAAAGCACAAAAGCATCTCTGTGTTTGGATGTCTTTAGCCCTGGTCTGGATACAAAGGATGGCCTCAGAAGGTTATTACTTTCTCAGGAAAACATGCATTAAATGTATGTCATAATGTAAAATTTAGGCCTGACTGGTGGCTGTATAGGTTTGTATGCACTTTGGATATCAGTAGGAAGGTTAATATCTGGAATGGGTCCGGTACAGCAGTGGTTTTCAACCAGGAGTATGTGTACCCCTCGGGCTACTCAGCGGTCTTCCGGGGGTATATCAACTCATTTAGATATTTACAACAGGCTAGTTTTACAACAGGCTACATAAAAAGCACTAGCAAAGTCAGAACAAACTAAAATTTCACACACAATGATTTGTTTATACTGCTCTATATACTATACACTGAAATGTAAGTACAATGTTTATATTCCAATTTATTTTATAATTATATGTTAAAAATGAAAAAGTAAGCAATTTTTCAGTAACTGTGCTGTGACACTTTTATATTTGATATTGTTTTTAAGTGAGATAAAACTTGGGAGTGCACAAGACAAATCAGACGTTTGAAAGGAGTACAGTAGTCTGGAAAGATTGAGAGCCACTATTGTCCAGTTCTTGACTTATGAGTAGTTACCCAGCTTCTGCTCTTCAAAATGGAAGTCTTGCTGCAGACCACACTCACCTAAGGAGTTATTGCAGGGGTGGGATTTGGAATAACATTTAAAACACAATATAGGTGCCATGCATCTTATTTACATGACTCTCATTTAATTTTCTAACTCTTGTCCACTCTCCTACTCTACCTCAGTTCCCGCAATTGGGAATGCTGCGCAATTCTCCTTATTTGGCTGTGGTAGTAAAAAGTAGCAAGCCTTGTTCAGCTGAAACCTACAGATCCATTTGGACTATTAACTTTTATCAAAGATTAAGCTAAATTCTAGGTATGACTGACAGAGAATCAGTCAAAAATTGGTTTTAAATCTCCACTTTAATGGCTTTGTTATGCCAATAACATAGGAGCAATGCTTTCTGAAGCTGTCCAGGGTGATGTGTCTAAATACTACTTGTCTTTATGGTGTTCTTTTTTGGTGATGTCATGATGAAGTCTCTCTTTTATTAAACAATTCACTACTTGATTACAGTAAAAGCTTTGTAATCTGGCATGTTGGAGAAATGCGGGGTGCCAGTTAGTCAAAAATTCCAGTTAATTAAGAGTTATGTTTACCAATCGAGGGAGGGAGTTTGAGTGCAGGAGGGGACTTGGGGCAGGGGGTTGGCGCTCACCTTGGGCGGTTCCCGGCCAATGGAAGCTGTGGAGCCAGCACGTGGGGCAGCGCACAGAGACCCTGTGGCTGTTCCTCCGCCTAGGAGAAGCAGGAATAGGTTGCTGCTTCCAGGGAGCTGTGCGGAGCCTGATAGGGAGCCTGCTGGCTCCGCGCCAATTGGACTTTCAATGGATATCAGAAATACTGGTTTCTAGAGCTTTCTGTTTGGTAAAGTGCCGGATAACACAGTTTTTACTGTACTCATCATGAATTACATGGTAGAAGAAAATGGAGGTGCAGGTAATAGATTTGCAGATAACGTGGTAGATCCTTACAGAGTTGCTTGCGTGCACGATTCTGATATCACCGCTAAGAGGTGATCTCTCATTTAGTGAACACTGCTCCTGCTATACTGATGAGGATCAAGAGTCCCCCTAGAATTGAACAAGGAGCCAGCTACGGGATTTGTTGAGAGGGCAGAGCCCACGGAATAACAGAGGTGGATGCCCTCAGAAAAAAATGTAGTTGCTGGAAATGGACAGATTCTAAAGCAGTGGGTGGCTCCTGAAGTCTTGCAGAAGACTCAATGCTCTGAGGGTTGAGAGAGGACCTAATTTGCTTGCCTGGAAAATGTATAGGGCTGACTCCTGTTGAAAAATAATTAGTATCTTAAGCATCAGAGTTGCATCGTGGGTGTAAAATCCTCCCTCTCCTCCTTTAAAAATAAAAGTCAGCCTTTAATAAACTTAACCCACCATATACCACATTTCTAGATTCCAAACCTGTGGTGCTCAATATTCATTATACTCAGTAACTCCTCACTTAATGTTGTAGTTATGTTCTTCCAAATCCAATTTCCCCATAAGAATTAATGTAAATGGGGGGAGGGAGGGTTAGGTTCGGTTCCAGGGAAATTTTTTTTGCTAGACAAGAGACATGATATACATATACAGTATAAGTTTTAAACAATTATTTAATCCTGTACACAGCAATGATGATTGTGAAGCTTGGTTGAAGTGATGGAGTCAGAGGGTGAAAGAGGGTGGATCGTCCAGCTGCTCCTCCTTCTGTTTTTTCCAAAGTGCTGGGGGGTGCTCAACCCCTAGCTCTGCCCAGGCCTGCCCCAACTCCACTCTTTCCCCTGAAGCTCCCCTCCCCTCCTCTCCTGAGCACGTGTCCTCGCTTCTCCCCCCCAGCCTCGTGAAGGCCACGAAACAGCTTTTTTGCGCCATTCAGGAGGCTCTAGGAGGGGTAGGAGCGAGGATGTGGCGCACAGCCTCCCCCTTCCTTCCCCATGCCTCCCACCCGCAGCAATCAGCTGTTTTGGGGTGTTCAGGAGACTCTTGGGGGGGAGGAGGAGGGAGCTGCTGACCTGCAGGGCCATTGGCAGGCGGGAGGCGCTGGGGTCGGGTGGAGGAGAGCTGATAAGGGGGCTGCTGACCCACCCTGGTTCCAAGCCCCCACAGCCAAACAATATTATAAGCAAACATTGCACAACTTTAAATGAGTATGTTCTCTAATAGGTCAGCGATGTAACAATGAAACAGTGTTAACCGGGATGATGTTAAGTAAGGAGTTACTGTATTATACTCATTTTTTCTTTGTGGTAGAGGGCACCTGTGTTCAATTTATTAGTTTTGTCTAGTGCAGTCATACTAAGTCAAAGAGAGATAGGATTTATATGCTTTTTCAGTTCTGGTTCCTCTATTTTGGGTAGCTGCAAATGTGTCCCTATCGCCAATCTTTGAAGCAGAATTCTTCCACAAATAGTTAAACATGCAGATGACTTCACTTCCCTATCTTACAGTACAGAATGTTTCTGCCACAACATGAACAATCTAATAATGTGAAAACCTATTGAGTTTTATTGCTAAAATTAAAGACAACTTGCTGTTAGTTAAAACGCAAGTTACAAATAACATGTCCTGGGGACATTATTAATAAAATATAATTTCCTTCTTAGGCTAATGGATACAGCTTCATCAATATTGATCATGGACAAGCGGTGTCCTTGCTGAAGACTTTTCAGAACACAGTGGAACTCATTATTGTGCGAGAGGTTTCTTCATAAATACTGTGGGGGGGGGGGAGCCAGCAAGATTCATCGAAGGACTTGTGGGAAACTGAATATTTTGATTATTTTTATATATGAAAGGAACTTGAAAAAATTATGATCAAAATTTGTACAGTAATGAAATATTGAACTTGTGGTTATGGGGAAAGAACCACTGTATAGAACATACAGGAAACCATTTTTGAAATGCATATGGTGAATAATCCTGGTTATGTTTTTAAGCATTATAGCAATCAAGGATCACTCCTCCAAGAACAGACCGGTGTTGTTTTTGTACAGAGGGTAGGTTTATTTTTGGATAATTCTTATACATTACTAAACTTTGTGCAAGGCTGTGAGAAGCCTCAGTTGTAGCCAGTGGACAGATGGCAGGGCTGTCTGTCCTGTAGCTGTTTGTTGCCTTTATTTTTATTCACTGGGTATTAATGTGTTATGCTGAAACCACTTCTCTAGATGTGGGCAAGAGGTTTGAAATGTTGGCTTTGCTATGTGCATGTTGTATAGATGAATGGGTAGATGGAAGTTGGTGCTGGTTGGGTTAATTTAAAGGCCTAGTGAAGAACTATTTGCTATCAGTATCTGGAATCAAGAAAGAAGGAAACATTTGGTTAGTCTGGGAGTGTACGTCTACCAAAAGAATAATGCAACAAAAGCATAATGTCTTTTTAGGAAGACTATAATTACATTATTGTGAGCTCTTCAGGATTTGTTTTTCTCATCATCATCATCATCATCGACTATCCATTTGCTATGTGTGATTCAAGTTCTATTTTTTTATTTGCATACACAATTTTTTTCAACTGTACTGTGCCCAGAGGTTTTTCCCTGCCATGGAAATCCCCGATTTTGTGTAAATGGTGATACTTCTATCTTCTTTGTAATAAGTACTCAATTTTAAACTTATTTATAGATTTAAAAAAAAAAAAAAACCCAAAATGGCCAGTTTTTAAGGCTGTGTTGCCTGTAAAACACACACACAGTAAATGGGTTAGGAACGAAGGATTAGGAAAGTCATCTTGATTTTTTGTTTGGCCTTGCATTGCCTTCTTAAACTAAAAGGATACTACGCATGGAGCTAGGTAACCAAAGCAAGTTTGTGAAACTGTTGAACAGTGATGGATAATTGCTGTGGGTAACTGTAGAGCAAAAGGACGGGGTACTTGGAACCCACCAGTTTGTAACGGTATTTCTTAAAGGGCTGTTCCTACAGGTAACATTAAATGTGAACTAGACACTTCAGAGTCATTAAAGGGTTTCTAACTATATTAATGTAATAGTGATTTACCACAGGCTGCCTTTGTTCCTTATTACTGTGTAAAATATTTGATTATACTTTTGTTTGCCTGAAACATTAACTTTGTTTTCTCTTTATTTCCTATGTAATTGAGTAGAGATTGCATAATCTGCAGTGGTAATTAAAACATGGTTATTATGGACCAGGGAAAAGTGCCATAGAAGACCAATAACTGTTTTTAATCAGGGCTAATTATTAGCCTGTCATTGGAGCAATATTCATTTGTTGCAATTCATTTTTAATTAATAAATGAGTTGATAGTTTTAAACTGGTAGAAATCGACTTTTCAACCCATGTATAATAAAATGTTTTTAATAAAGCTAGCAAGAACACCAGCCCACTTTAGTTTTTTGAAAAATGAGCTGGAACATAAAGGAATTGTACATAGCTAGCTGAAATAAACAGGCAGTACTTTTTAAATACGTGAACTCCAATATTATTGCACTTCTTTCAAAACTGTTAATCTGTTGCTTCTTGTACTGTGTCTAGTTTAATAATTTTAACTGAAACCCTTTAACAACTCTTTGTATATTATAATTTTTTAGTTGATTTTCTGTAATATTTACATAGGAACTGATTTTTTTAATATTAGCAGAAGTGTGCTGTATTTTGATAAAATTCACTTATTTTCTGTGTGCTTTAATCTTTACAGAAAAGAACAAAAAATATAGCTATATAATGGCAGGCTTCCGCGTTCCTTTTTTTCCTCTGACTTTTTAATTTCTCAATATATTTTTTTATTGACAATGCAAAATGATCACATCACGTCTTCATTGCTTTTAAAATCATACTATTTTTAATCACACTCTGCCTTTTAAAGGGAATACATACCGATAAATCCTAACTTAACTTGACCTGATACATAAACTCTGTAACTCTGAGGAGGGAAAAGTCCAAAACCCAGAACTGATTCTTTACTGATCTTGGACTTATTTTAACTTTGTGTATATTATACAATAGGTTTAAATAGTTCAGTGAGGGTTTCTACTGTTGCAAATGCTGTAACATTTTTCTTTAATGTTAACAGAAGGTTTAAACTGTGTTGTGTCAATTAACTTAATTTGTAAGGTTGTGTATTGCAGAAAAACACTGTTACCAAAAACATTGGTTTGGCTATGGTATAACTGTAGGAGTTTAGTACTTCTTGTGGAAATACTTGGCCAAAGTCTGTCCTCAAGAAATTAGCAAATTAACCATGAAATAAAATATTGATGGTATTGATTTTACAAAGAAAATATTGGAGGTTTTTAAAAAATGTATTGAAAATGGTTAGGGGGTTAAAAAAATTCAGTGTATATTTTTTGGAGAGTGGGAAGGGAGAGGTCTGTTTAATTAGTTCATTCAAAATATAGGAGGAGGAGAACCATATCAAAATTATTTAGCCTATATTTTCAAACAAAGGAAAATCAAATTCATCAGCATAAGTGTGGAATTAATAACATTGACATCAACTCAATATTCTTTCTCATCATAACAATTCATTAAAGAATCAGTTCAACTGACAATGAAATTTCCCACGTATTTATTATGTAAATATTTTTCTGATTTCCTTTTTCGGACTGAAGTTTAAGAAGTGTGTATATACTTGAAAGCATTCTATGAACACAAACAGCAATAAGCAACCCAGAGAATCAAGCCTTTATGATTGATTTTGCTGTATTACATTTTTTTTAGAATTATTTCCTTGTCAGCAGTTCTGAAATGTTTTTATTGATCAGCATTTATCCAACATTCCAAATTTTTGTATATAAATAGATTGTTTCTGAGATAACACATGGAGAATAGATAATAAACTAATGCTCTTTAAAGCTGTGTGTAACTGACTTATTTAATGTTTAGAAAGTTCTCCAGAACATATTTTTCTGTAGTTTTATATCATTTGCATAATACAGACCTCAGTCTATCAAAATGTATTAGTACAGATTTACTTTAGCCCAGTGGGACTCTGTGTGAATGCTTAAGGGTCTACTTTAGTGGATCTTGTTGCAGGACTGGCTCAGAATTTGTGAGGACGCTTAATAGTTTTTTGGTTTTTTTTTTTAAACAAATATCTATTACTGTTTATAGTTCCAACCTGGCTATAACTATGGCTGTGTCCATTGCTATTCTATTGAGGCAGCCATTTCCCTTTAACAGACTGAAACTAAGGGAAATTAAGACAGATGTAAACTTGCTCTCCATTGAAACCAATGGGAAAAGCACTGTATTTTGAATAACAATTTGAGACTTAATATTCTTTTAAAATGCAGTTAGGTAAATGAGTCTGGTTTCCACTTGGATTTGTTTTATTGCTAAGGAGTGTCCAGGAATCTCAGAAGAATATGGATAACCAACTTGCCCTTGTCACTGAGGTATGGGATGCCTCAAATGTGACTACTCCAGCGTCAACAGCCCAGAAGGTGGGTGAGGTCAGGCAGCAGAGTCAGAGAGAGGACATTTTGGGGAGCAGTCTGATTTGGGAGGACTGGGCTACTTGAATTCTTTGAGGAGGTCAACAAGCATGTGGACATGGGGGATCCAGTGGTTATAGCCTACTTAGATTTTCAGAAAGCCTTTGACAAGGTCCATCACCAAAGGCTCTTAAGCAAAGTAAGTTGTCATAGGATAAGAGGGAAGATCCTCTCCTGGATTGGTAACTGATTAAAGGGTAGGAATAAATGGTCAGGTTTCAGAATGGAAAGAGGTAAATAGTGGTGTCCTCCAGGAGTCTGTACTGGGACCAGTCCTATTCAACATATTCATAAATTATCTAGAAAAAGGGGTAAACAGTGAGGTGGCAAAATTTGCAGATAACAATCTGGAGTAGTCCCAGGCAGACTGCGAAGAGCTACAAAAGGATCTCTCAAAACTGGGTGACTGGGCAACAAAATAGCAGATGAAATTCAATGCTGATAAGTGCAAAGTAATGCTCATTGGAAAACATAATCCAAACTATACATATAAAATGATGGGGTCTAAATTAGCTGTTACCACTCAAGAGGTCTTGGAGCCATTGTAGATAGTTCTCTGAAAACATCCACTCAATGTGCAGCAGCAGTCAAAAAAGCGATCAATTTTGGGAATCATTAAGAAAGGGATAGATAAGACAGAAAATATCATATTGCCTCTATATAAATCCATGGTACGCCCACATCTTAAATACTGCATGCAGATGTGATCGCCCCATCTCAAACAAGATATATTGGAATTAGAAAAGGTACAGAGAAGGGCAACAAAAATGATTAGGGGTATGGAACAGCTTCTGTATGAGGAGAGATTAAAAAGACTGGAACTTTTCAGCTTGGAAAAGAGACAACTAAGGAGGGATATGATTGAGGTCTATTAAAATCATGACTGGTATGGAGAAAGTAAATAAAGTGTTCACTCCTTCTCATAACACAAGAACTAGGGGTCACCCAATTAAATCAATAGGTACCAGATTTAAAACAAACAAAAGGAAGTATTTTTTCACACAACGCTCAGTCAACCTGTGGAACTCTTCACCAGAGGATGTTGTGAAGGCCAAGACTATAACAGGGTTCAGAAAAGAACTAGATAAATTCATGGAGGATAGGTCCATCAATAGCTAGTAGCTGGGATGCGCAGGGATGGTGTCCCTAGCCTCTGTTTGCCAGAAGCTGGGAATGAGCAACAGGGGATTAATCATTTGATGATTTCCTGTGCTGTTCATTCCCTCTGGGGCACCTGGCATTGAATGCTGGGATAGCTGGACCTTTGGTCTGACCCAGTATGGTGGTTCTTACGGGCTGAAAGGGCTGGGAAGATGGGTTAGCTGGACCTTTGATCTGACTCAGTATGGCCTGTTCTTATGTTCTTAATCAAAAATAAATATAAAGTGAGCACTATACCCTTGTATTCTGTGTTCTATTTGAAATCAATATATTTGAAAATGTAGAAAACATCCCAAAATATTTAAATAAATGGTATTCTATTATTGTTTAATGGTGCGATTAATCACAATTGATTTTTTAATTGCTTGACAACCCTAGTTTATACTTTTTTCCCCCCAGATAAGTATGTTTTGTTTTATTGGCTGTTTTATAGCTTGTTGCCACTTGTTGCTCCAGACCCTGGACTAGGCCATCTGGAGAACCTTATTTCCATCGGAGTTACAGCTGCTGCCACAAATCAGAACCAACTGCCTTTTGCAGCATAGGGGGTGAGACTATTCCCAGCAATAAACCCTCTGTACTGATAGAAGGAAACACTAAGAGAAGATGAAAATTATGAGTAAATAAATTCTTTATGTACATGTAGTTTTAAACTAACCTAAAGTTAATGTTCTACATCCAGTGTTTTTTGTAATTAATTTGCTACAGAAAGGGTGTTGAGTTGTCCTAATGACAAGACATCACACTCTGTTCAGTGGAGAGACTGTGGTGTTCAGTATTTGAAATGTTGGGGAGGTTTAGTGACTAGCTTCAGGAAACCTACATTCATAATCCTAAGGGCAGAATGTACTAGCATCCTTACCTTTATATTGTGTGTAGTATTTTACATACTGGGTAGCAGTAGTTTGAGTTAATAAGGAAGAAGCTCTTGTAAGTTAGCAGAAATTGAAATAGTTAAGAGGAAGCCCTGGGAAAATTGGGTTTGTCATTACTGTCTTCCCACTCAGAGAGATTACAAATGACATCGTGTGGGTTCACAGTCCACTAAAGAGACTTGAAGGTTGCATTTACATTTTTTTGCTGTGTGCACCTAGATGAGAGTAATGTATTGTTCCGCTAAAGCACTGATGCACAGTTATCACAATACAGATAATTTTAGGTGGTTATTACATTACTCATTTAACAATGAAATTCCTCCACATTTTGAAAACTTAGAGTGTAATTTCATACTTGAAGTGACAATTGCCTGAAATTTTAAAATGTTTCTGTTTGGCTAAACAAATGATTTTTCAATTTGTGCAACAGTAACAGTACATAATATAGATAAAGCATTACATACTGAAAGCCAGTCAGTTGCTGCTGGGTTTAGAAGTCACATGTATTTAATTCAGATTTTTATTCATCCTCAACAACTGAGCACTGCAACTGACTATTTAATTTCTTCTGACATTAATTCATCCGATTGTTCTTACAATTATGAAGATTTATGGCAAAGGAAAAGTGATGATGATGATGAATAGTGTATTCATCAGAAGAAGTTGTAATTGCAGACTAATATAAAGGGTGACAGGATACTACTAGAAAGAGTTTAACATCATGTCCTTTCCTCTTACGTTATAGTCAATTTGGCTTATGAAATGAAGTTGTCTCACCACCACCAGTGGTAATTAATCTGTGTCAAATTTGTGGATTAGTGTGCAATTAGAACGAAAAAATCTTTGTCCAAAATACTGAACCATAAAATAATTAACAGCTGTGGTAGTCTGACACTGAAAGACAATTTCTGGATACAATGGGACAACATTTTCCAAGTGATGCAAAATAATTTAACATATGACTAATGAACTCTTAGGCCTGGTTTACACTACGACTTTAAGTCGAATTAAGCAGTGTTAGAGCGATTTAACCCTGCACCCGTCCACCCGATGAAGCCACTTTTGTCAATTTAAAGGGCTCTTAAAATCAATTTCTGTACTCCTCCCCGAGGAGGGGATTAGCGCTGAAATCGACATCGCCGGGTCGAATTTGGGGTAGTGTGGACGCAATTCGATAATATTGGCTTCCGGGAGCTATCTCAGAGTGCTCCATTGTGACCGCTCTGGACAGCGCTTTTAACTCAGATGCACTAGCCAGGTACACAGGAAAAACACCGGGAACTTTTGAATTTCATTTCCTGTTTGGCCAGCGTGGCGAGCTCATCAGCAGAGGTGACCATGCAGTCCCAGAATCGCAAAAGCTCCAGCATGAACTGAATGGGAGGGACTGGATCTGATCGCTGTTTGGGGAGACAAATCCGTGCTATCAGAACTCTGTTCCAAAAGATGAAATGCCAAAATATTTGAAAAAATCTCCAAGGGCATGATGGACAGAGGCTATAACAGGGCCCCGCAGCAGTGCCGCATGAAAATTAAGGAGCTCAGGCAGGCCTACCAAAAAACCAGAGAGACAAATGGGGGAGACAAATGGCCGCTTGGGGTCAGAGCCCCAGACATGCCGCTTCTGCGATGAGCTGCATGCAATCCTAGGGGGTGAAACTGAAAGACTGTGGCTTTCCATGGCTGCCTGCAAGCCGAATTCTGTTGCCCGGCCCCGCGTGTGTGATCTCTCACACCAAACTGGCAGGCCCTCAATATAAGAGGCAAAATGTGACATTGTACCAAAAGCACAATGTTAATAGCTTGGTTCACCGTGAGTCTGCCCATTGTTCTCTAAAATGTGTCTTTTTAAATACTACTCACCCTTTTTTCCTCCCGCAGCTGCAAATGTTTCAACACTCCCCCTATCATCTCCGTCCCAAAGGCTAGTGCAGATTAGAAGGTGAGAAAAACACACTCACAATGAAATATTCTCTGAGCTCATGCAGTCCTCCTGCACTGAAAGAGCTCAGCAGAATGTGTGGAGGCAAACAATGGTAGAGTCCAGGAAAGCAGAAAATGAACGTGAGGGCAGGAGGGATGAGCAAGAGGAGAGGTTGCAGGAGCAAGAGGAGAGGTGGCAGCAGCGTGATGAGAGGAGGCAGGATTCAATGCTGAGGCTACTGGGGGATCAAACTGATATGCTCCGGCGTCTGGTGGAGCTGCAGGAAAGGCAGCAGGAGCACAAACCGCCGCTGCAGCCCGTGTAACCGCCCGCCCTCCTCCCCAAGTTCCATAGCCGCCTCACCCAGATGCCCAAGAACACTGGGGGGGAGGGGCCTCTGGTCACCCAACCACTCCACCCCAGAGGACTGCCCAAGCAACAGAAGGCTGGCATTCAATAAGTTTTGAATTGCAGTGTGGCCTTGTCCTTTCCTCCTCCCCCATCCACCACCCCACCTGGTGCTTCCCTTCTCCCCCATCCCTCCAGGGCTACCTTGGCAGTTATCCCATTTGGGTGATGAATTAATAAAGAATGCATGATTTTGAAACAACAATGACTTTATTGCCTCTGCAAGCAATGATCAAAGGGGGGAGGGCGGTTGGCTTACAGGGAAGTACAGTGAACCAAGGGGGGCAGGTTTTCATCAAGGAGAAACAAACAGAACTGTCACACCATAGCCTGGCCAGTCTTGAAACTAGTTTTCAAAGCTTCTCTGATGCACAGCATGCCCTGCCGTGCTCTTCTAATTGCCCTGGTGTCTGGTTGCGCATAATCAGTGGCCAGGCGATTTGCTTCAACCTCCCACCCCGTCATAAACGTCTCCCCCTTACTCTGACAGATTTTGTGGAGCACACAGCAAGCAGCAATAACAATGGGAATATTGGTTTCGCTGCGGTCTAACCGAGTCAGTAAACTGCACCAGCATGCTTTTAAATGTCCAAATGCACATTCTACCACCATTCTGCACCCGCTCAGCCTACAGTTGAACAGCTCCTGACTACTGTCCAGGCTGCCTGTGTACGGCTTTATGAGCCATGGCATTAAGGGGTAGGCTGGGTCCCCAAGGATAACTATAGGCATTTCAACATCCCCGACGGTTATTTTCTGGTCTGGGAAGTAAGTCCCTTCCTGCAGCTGTTCAAACAGACCAGAGTTCTGAAGATGCGAGCATCATATACCCTTCCCGGCCATCCCACGTTGATGTCGGTGAAATGTCCCTTGTGATCCACCAGTGCTTGCAGCACCATTGAGAAGTACCCCTTGTGGTTTACGAACTGGCTGCCAAGGTGGTCCGGTCCCAAGATAGGGATATGAATTCCATCTATTGCCCCACCACAGTTAGGGAATCCCATTGCAGCAAAGCCATCCACTATGACCTGCACATTTCCCAGAGTCACTACCCTTGATAGCAGCAGCAGCTCAGTGATTGCGTCAGCTACTTGGATTACAGCAGCCCCCACAGTAGATTTGCCCATACCAAATTGATTCCCAACTGACCGGTAGCTGTCGGGCATTGCAAGCTTCTAGAGGGCTATCGCCACTCGCTTATGAACTCTGAGAGCTGCTCTCATCTTGGTATTCTTGTGCTTTCAGGGCAGGGGAAAGCAAGTCACAAAGTTCCATGAAAGTGCCCTTTTGCATGCGAAAGTTTCTCAGCCACTGGGAATCATCCCGGACCTGCAACACTATGCGGTCCCACCAGTCTGTGCTTCTTTCTCAGGCCCAGAATCGGTGTTCCACAGCATGAGCCTGCCCCATTGCCACCAGGATGTCCAATTTGCCAGGGCCTGTACTTTGAGAGAAGTCTGTGTCCATGTCCTCATCACACTCGTCACCGCGCTGCCATCGCCTCCTCACCTGCTTTTGCAGGTTCTGGTTCTGCACATACTGCAGGATAATGCGCGAGGTGTTTACAATGCTCATAACTGCCGCGGTGATCTGAGCGGGCTCCATGCTTGCCGTGGTACGGCTTCTGCAGGAAAGCAGAGTTGCAGGGGAAGCAGTGGCTGATGACAGATGCCACGAGAATAGATATTTATAGAGAACGACAAGAGGACCTGTGAGGTGGATTCATGAGAGCAGGAGAGCAGAGTTGCAGTGGAAGCAGTGGATGGACGATGGTTAGCACCGTGCACATTTCCCAAGGAAGAACACGTACCTGGGAGCCCATGACAGACAACATGGAGAAATTCGCTACTGAGACAATAGCAGCAGAGCACAGTGGAAGCAGTGGATGACGATGGTTAGCAGTTCTACTGCACCGTCTGCTGAAAGCAGTATGGCGTCCGCACGGAAAAAAGGCGCGAAACGATTGTCTGCTGTTGCTTTCACGGAGGGAGGAGCAACTGACGACATGTACCCAAAACCTCCCACGACAATGTTTTTGCCCCATCAGGCGTTGGGAGCTTAACCCAGAATTCCAATGGGTGGTGAAGACTGCGGGAACTGTGGGTTAGCTACCCACAGTGCACCGTAGTAAGTCAATGCTAGCCACGGTAGTGAGGCCGCACTCTGCCAACTTACACAAGCACATTATGTCCCCGCTAATCAACTGTATAAAATCAAGTTTCTAAAAATCGACTTCTATAATATCGACCTAATTTCGTAGTGTAGACATACCCTTAGAGTTACCACATTTCTCATTTTGCCCTTCGTGAGAGAGAGACTTGATATTACAATGCACAGCAATTTTTTTCCCTGCATTAATGCATCTTGAAGAGTTCTTGCCTTTTTTGTTTTAGCCAAGCTAGCATTGGAAACTGAGACAGACCTCTGCATATCCACATAAATTCCTAATCCTTCTACATTACTTCGAAAATATACTCCAGTACTGGAAAACAGTCCTAAGTAACACTAACAGAGTAGGACAGGAGTGGACAAACTTTTTGGCCTGAGGGCCACATTGGGGAATAGAAATTGTATGGGGAGCCATGAATGCTCACAAAATTGGGGTTGTGGTGTGGGAGGGCGTGCAGGTTCTGATTGGGGGTGTGGGCTCTGGGGTGGGGCTGGGGATGAGAGGTTTGGGGTGCAGGAGGGTGCTCTGGGCTGGGAATGAGGGGTTTGGACAGCAGGAGGGGGATCAGAGCTGTGGCAGGGGATTGGGGCATGGGGAGAGGCTCGGGGTGCAGGCTCTGAGCGGTGGTTACCTCAAGCAGCTCCCGGAAGCAGTGGCATGTCCCTTCTCCGCCTCCTACATGGATGTGTGGCTGGGCAGCTCTGCATGCTGCCCCATCCGCAAGCACCACCCCTGCAGCTCCCACTGGAGCACCGGAGGGAGCCATTGGAGCGTGTCAGAGCCAGAGTGGGCTTCTGGGAGCCGCGTGGAGTGCCCCCGACCCTGCATTCCAGCTAGAGCGCCGGAGCAGGGACATGCCACAGCTTCTGGGAGCCGCATGGGGCGGCCCGTGACCCAATGCCCTGGCTGGAGCGCTGGAGTGGGACAAGACCCAGACCCCGCTCCCCAGCGAGAGCTCGCAGGCTGGCTTAAAACGGCTCGCAGGCCGTAGCTTGCCCAACCCTGGAGTGGGGGCTTCTTCTTTTTGGATAATTCTTGATTTGATATAACATTCTGAATCTACTCTTATTCTTCCTAATTTAGATCTTTTTTGTTTCCCACCATAGAAATCTTGCTGGTAAATTCCTGAGTTGTGGAGCAGCACCTCCACAGCTAAGGTAATAGAAACCTGACTTTCCCCCACACATGCAACTTTCTCAAAAAGAAATCGGTCTTTCTGAAATCTCATCCCTGGGTAGAAATTTTCTGAGAAGTTTGTGGAAAAAAAATCAGGAACGAAATGTTAAAGTAATGATGCTCACATTCTCCCCCCCCCCCCGCCCCCCATTGACTTTTAACAAAAATTCTTTAACTCTTTTGGTTCATCATAGCTCCAGAATGGCTTGCTCTACCACTCCAGCTGTTTTTGTTTTTCTCTGTCTGTCTGTCTTGCTAGGAAAGTGCTTTCTTTACTGTTTGGGGGGAAAGGGCAGATGCACGTTGAAGACTGCTTGTTTCAGATAAGGAGGGAGAGGAAACTGAAACTGTCCGTTGTTGTTTTGGTCTTTGGTCTGTATTTTAGGCTGGGGAAGAGAAATGTCCTGCACAAAGATCTGTGGCCTTGAAATGTAGAATACAAAATATTTTCTTGGTTTTTATTTTTCCTCCCCTTTTTTTAACTGATCTACAGATTGGCCCATGCTTGAACGGAACTGTTCTCCCATATCTACAGAGCAATGTTTAAAATTATTTTTAAATTTCCAGAAATATAAACTGACTTGCTGCTGACTGTGAACAGTTTGGGGAGGAGGAGATGTGGGAGTGGGAATGTGGAGGGCCAGAAGCTGGAGAAGGGCTAAGGGACTGGATTGCATTGAGTTGTGCTATTCAGACTTGCAATAGAGTTCTGCCAGGAGGCAGGAAAGGAACGGAGACAGAGATTAATGGAGATTTTATAATCCAATAATTTGTTCATACATGAATGTTAAGGGATGAAGTTACAGTTGAGTGCTGTTGTAAATTGGGTGGGGCGAGAGTGAGTGAGGACAGAATACATAAATATGGCGAACAGGCCAGACTCCCTAACGGCTCATTTCTTTTAAAGGTTTGGGGTTTTTTCTTTTTTTTCCCATTTTGAATTTTACAAGCAATCTGGGGGTTTTCTTCCATGGGTTTAGGTATGTTGAAATCCCCTAGACTGCTCTGAAATCTCGACTGGGGATATTTTCTTGCACTTATAGGATGGCTTTGCTATAACTGCTGGGATTGAGCATTTGGTTGAGACAAAGATTGATTAAAAATACTGATTTTTTTTTAAACTGCATTTTTATTTAAATCAGCATTTGTGGAGACTGGACACCACTTCAAAGAAGCATTTGAAAAGGAGATGACAAAGTGTTTTTAAAAAAGGTCCAGTGAGTGCCTGTATATAAATATAAATGGGTGGAATAACATTTACAATAAACCTACTGTTTGTGTATAGTAACTGCTGAGGGGAAGGAGCTGCTTATTTGTGGTGACAAACACTGATAACTCCAATCAACCACATTCATCTGAGTATTTGACTACAGTCAGTGGAGATACATTGTGTCTCACACCTGTTCATTTTAAGTGCACTGTGACTTGACAGACTATGCCTCTAGTAGGGCTAAGATGGGAGAGCTTTACAAGAAAAATTAATATATGGCTGTTCTGAACATTTCTAATCTTACTGAATATCTGAGCTCATACTGTGATTAAACTGATTTGCAACAACCACTTTGCAGCTGCCAAGTATGAATAGGAAGGTGGTAGTACATTTGTCATGACTGATGAAGTGAGTGCCTAGAAGTTCATGTTTCAGAGTGGTCCAAGCTAATGAAAATCTGAAGAGTATAGATAGGATATTGTCTCTTGTTTGCCATAAGGTAACAAATATTGATCTAAATAGGTATGCTGCAGAGTTGCCCCACATATTGAAGCCAGTAACAGTGTCACTTGATTGTATACAGAAAAATTCAAGTTCAACTGCTGAAGTTATTGACGTGTGAAAGAAGCTTGGAAAAACTTCTGAATTGCAATTAAGTGATGGTAAAATATATGTTCTGAAAGTATTATCAGCAGGCTCTAACATCATATTCATGGAAGTTAAGTCCATTAATGGCTATTAGCCAGGATGGGTAAGGAATGGTGTCCCTAGCCTCTGTTTGTCAGAGAGTGAGATGGATGGTAGGAGAGAGATCACTAGTTCATTACCTGTTAAGTTCACTTCCTCTGGGGCACCTGCCATTGGCTACTGTCGGTAGACAGGATACTGGGCTGATGGACCTTTGGTCTGACCCAGTATGGCCATTCTTATGTTCTTATCATGCCATTTTTTTTAGCATATTGGATCAATCTTCACAAGTACCTTTACTCTCAACAGGGGAATCAACAATTGCTCTTGAATATGGAGAAGAGGTTTACTCTGGAAGTTAATTTCTGCCAACAGTAATTCAGCTGCAAGTCAAGCTTCTTTCATTTCAGAAAGTTATATTCTTCAATGAAATACTGAAAAAAATGTAACAGTTATTCAGTGGTGATAATCTGAAGTAAATGCCCTGGGAGAAAACTAGGAAGCAATTATGAAAGTGATGTTTCAATTATTAACTGCTACAGCTTCTGGCAATGTTGAAAGGCTATTTTCATAGTTTGGTCTGGTACACCTAAAGATTAAAAATCACACTTGAACAGATAGAGCTTCCAAGTTGATATTCCCTCCCATACATTTTAATTCTGAAAAACTTGAAAACAACCTTGGTTAATTTGAATAGTAGGACTCGGTAGTTCACCTGTGATTTCTGACTATGGGTTGTAATTACTGCATTATGACCAGAGTTGGGAAAGTAACTGATGATCTTCTTTTGAGTGGTGGTCCCTCTCTGTATTCCACATGTGGAAGCACTTCTTAGTAGTGCCCGTTGACCTGCACATCTATAGTGCATCTCCTCGTGCTCCCAGTTTAGGGTATAGGAGGTAGTGCAGGTCAACGCCTCTCCAGTTCCCTCTTACAGCTGCATGGCCCAGGTCGGAACTCCTGTGCCTTCACGTTCATACTTTTCTAAAAGAGTGACTCACTTTTACTTTGTTGTAAGTAGTTGTATATAGTTCTTTTTAGTGTTAGGTAGCTAAGTTAGTATAGTTAGTTTAGTTTTTCTTCTAGTGCTTGTTCATGTCTCTTCCAATCAGGTGTGCGCGTTGCATGCATGACAACTGGAAGATTTTTTTCCCCTAGCAGTATCCGTAGGGTTGGCCTGGGCGCCCCCTGGAGTTGCGCCATCATGGCGCTCCACATTATGCCCTGCCAACCTGACCCCCTGTCAGTTCCTTCTTACCGCCTGTGACAGCTAGCTGGAACTCCCCATTGCTCTTGCCTTGGCAAGCGCATGTTTCGCAGTATTGTGTGTGTATAGTTAGATTCAGTAGTAGTTTCGCTAGTATAGCTAGTTTTCTCAGAAGTTTTCTTTGGGGATTCCCACACACACACGTTTTCCCCAGGTCTAGGGTACGCCTCGGTCCCCGGGCTTTAAGCCGTGCTCAGACTAGGGCAGGTTTATGCCAAGAAGTGACCTGCACATTTCGTGCTTAGTGTCTTTGGGAGGGTCACATTAGAACCCATTGTAAAATCTGTAGAGGGTTTCGCCCCAGACCCTCAAGGACAGAGAACAGCGCCTCCGAGTTCTGTTTGTGGAGGCAGCACTTAAGCCTCAGTCAGACCCTGGCGCAGCAGACCCGGCCCCAAGTGCCACCTCCTTGGTGTGCAGCGCTCTGGCACCATTGACGCATGAGCCAGTGCCGAGGAAGGACTCTCTAAGGACCCTCGGCACCACCACAGAGCTGTGCACAGGTCCCAGGCATTGGTCAGACACCAGTCTCCCTCCCCATGCCCCAGAAAAGAAAGAAGGCCAAAAGAAGGTGCTCTCTGACCAGGTGGCTAGCAAGCCCCCATTGGGTGCCCAATCGGTGGGGCCTCCATCAACTCCTGCCCCAAGAGGGGTCCAGTTGAGTCCGGACCTGCAGCGCTTGCCAGTCTGCCACCACGAGGACCTACAGTTTCGCTCAATGCCAGAAGCATTTGAAGTGGCATCGGACCTCCTGGTGCTTACAGTGCTACCCTCCCCTCCAAGGTGGGAGAGGTTGCTGGTACCGGTTCCTGGCCCAATCCACTCTGTGGGTGAGCTGGCGATTCTGGCAGTGATGAGGGTATCATCCCCGGTGTGCTGACCCCTGAAACCAGTGGCCCGTGTGGGGGAGCCGCTCTAGTCCCGCACATGGCATCACTTACAGATGCCGAGTGGCTCCGCTCTTCCATGGTCTTCACAGTTGGAGACCTCCGAGTCAGAAGCAGCATCTTCGTGCTCCAATAGGAGCAGAAGATCCCGCTCCTCGCCGTGACTGACAGCCCTACTCAGAACAGTGGCCAGGACAGTGGCAGGCTCCTCAGTGGCCCTTCTGGACACCCTGGGCCTATCACCAGAGCCATGGTTCCAGACAGCGTCGGTAGCCTACACATCCTTTGGGCCACCACACATGCCCTCCGCACTGCTGCAGGGGACCCATCCGGCCGCTGCACTGATGTCGATGATCTCTGCACCGATTGCTTCATCATCCTCAGCACCACTCACAGCTCCATCTGCGGCACCGCCAGCTGCACCAGCCGCAGTTCCAGTGTTCCTTGCTCCTAGGAACCCCAGAGGGGCTGAGGACGGAGCAGGCTCTGGTACCAGCCTCCATCTCTTCCTCCTCATCTCCACATGAGGTGGTGGCTGGCTGAGCAACTGCTTCAGCCTTAGAGGACAGGAGGGTCCTACAGCAGCTGCTGAGATGGGTGGCCCAGTACCTGAACATTAAACCTGAGGTGGTGGAGGCCAACCCAATGGTCGACATCCTTTCCCCTCCAGGGCCATCCCGTATCGCACTGCTGCTGATTAAAACCCTCAGCGATGTCATGAAGACACTGTGGCAGACCCTATCCTCATTGCCACCTACCACCAAGAGGTACAAGCGGAGATACTTTGTCCCCTCAAAGGGGTATGAACACCTTTACAAACACCCCCAGCCTGCTTCCCTGATAGTGGACATGACCAACCAGTGTGAGCAACGGGGCTACCAGGGGCCTTCTCCCAAGAATCAAGAGGTCAAAAAACTGGATTTCTTCGGGAGGAATATCTATTCCCCAGGGCTGTTGCAGCTCCGTATCACTAACCATCAAGTAGTGGTTAGCAGGTACAATTATAATACGTGGGGGGCCATGCAAAAATTTGCAGAACTCCTCCCTATGAACAGTGGTGGCCATGAGGAGTTCCCGGCTATAGGTCTCTGGCCTTCCATACGAGGTGCAGCAGACATCCAGGACCTCCCCTTTGAGGGTCAGTCTTTGTTTTCCAAGAAAACTGACTTTCGTCTGTACAGCCTCATGGACTGTCGAGCCACCTTCAAGTCCCTGGGCTTCCACACCACTGCCACCCAACAGAGGTACTTTAGATCCCAGGCCCTTCAGAGGAATTATCAACCTCAGGGTAGGCAGGAAGGGTCATGCAGGAGAAATAGGAACTCAAGGAAGAGACCTCATCCCGCCTCTGGCCAGGGTTCTGGCCAGTCTAAATCCTTTCTAAGCCCAAAACCGAAGGTGCACCTGGGGGCAATGCACCAGTGCAAAGACTAGATCCATCCACCCCACCTTACCTTTTCGTCCCATTTATCCCCTTTCTACCATGCATGGGCCCGTATTACATTGGACCGCTGGGTGCTCCACATGGTAGAGAGGGGCTATTTACTCCAATTCTCTACCCTCCCGCCCTTCCACCCCCCTTCCCCATCCCTCTTCAGGTACCCTTCTCACAAGCAACTCCTCATACAGGAGGTGCAATCATTCCTGTCGCTGGGAGCAGTGGAAGAGGTTCCTCAGGAGCAGAAGGGCAAGGGCTTCTATTCCCAGTATTTCCTAATACTAAAAGCCAAAGGCGGGCTCAGACCCATCCGAGACCTGCGAGAGCTCAACAAGTTCATGGAGAAACTCACGTTCTGAATGGTCTGCTTGGCCTTCATCATCCCTTCCTTGGATCCAGGGGACTGATATGCCACCCTCTACTTGAAGGACGTGTACTTTCATATAGCAATCACACCGTCCCACAGAAAATACCTCAGGTTTGTGGTGCACAACAACCACTTCCAGTTCAGAGTCCTTCTGTTTGGCCTGTCAGTAGTGCCTCAAGTATTTACCAAATGCATGGCAGTCGTGGTTGCGTTTCTGCGCAGGTACTGCATACAGGTGTTCCTGTACCTCGAAGACTGGCTGATCAAGGGCTGCTCCAGGGCTCAAGAGGAGGCACAAGTCAATTCATCATTGCAACATTCATAAAACTGGGCCTTCTCCTGAACACGGGGAAGTCAACTCTGTCCCCCGATCGGAGGATAGAGTTCATTGGGGCAGTGCTGGACTCAAACCAGGCCAGGGCGTACCTACCGGAATCAAGGTTCCGGGCCCCGGGCGATGACATTCAGAGTCCCAGGCAGTTCCCCACCACCACAGCAAGGAATTGCCTCAAACTCCTGGAACACATGGCCGCTTGTACCTACGTGGTGCAACATGCCAGCCTTAGACTCCAGCCGCTTCAATCATGGCTAGTCTCAGTGTTTCTGTTGGTCAGGAACAGTTTGGACAGGGTTGTGACTTTGCCTCACCCAGTCCTTGACTCCCTTCTGTGGTGGCTCGATCCACAGCTAGTGTGTGCAGGGGTCCCCTTTGTCAGCCCCCAGCCAACTCTCATATTGATTATGGCCGCATCAGACTTGGGTTGGGAGGCACACCGGAGAGACCTCAGGACACAAGGCCTCTGATTTCAAGCAGAGCACACTCTCCACATCCATGTCAGGGAGCTGAGAGTGGTACACTTGGCATGTCAGACTTTGAGCCCACTTGACTGGGAGATGTATATCAGTGATGACAGACAACACCATGGCAATGTTCTGTATCAACACCTAAGTGAGCAGGGAGGACATATTTTGTGCTTGCTAAAGGGATGGATTTTCTTTTCTCCCACCTACCCACCCAGCTCCCTGGTTGTCCAAGCAGCTGCGGAACAGGCATGGCGGCAGTCACAAAAGTCTACTCCTCCAGACAAGGCAGCTGAAAGACTGGACCTGCTGGGCAGGAAGGTTTATTCTTCTGCACGACTACAGTTCTGCATTGCCAGCTATCAGGCTCTGCTAACTAAATATGACTTTAACAACTACAACAGGCTAGCAGAGTTCAAGAACAAGCTGCCACTAGAGCACCAGCAGCAATTCCAGGTGCTGCTAGATGAAGGGCGACTGGTTTCTAAGGTTGCACTTCAGGCAACAGTGGACACAGCCGATATGTCCTCTCGCTCTCTAGCAACCAGGGCCGTTATGTGACGAGAATCGTGGCAACAATTGTCCGGTTTTCCCAGGGAGGTCCAAAATACAATTGAGAACCTCCCTTTTGATGAGAACAAGCTGTTCCATGATAACATGGACGAATCCCTCCACACACTGAAGGCTCAAACCATATTACGGTTCTTTGGTATATATACTCTGGTCCCAAGATGCAGATAGCAAAAACCAAACCTTTCCATCCGTGCCCACACATGCCCTACAATCAGCGCCAGTAAGAGCCCCTCATGTCAGTGACACCCATCACAGCAGCCTCGCTTCCCTGCCTCTGCCACAATCACCTCTTCGACCCTGTCCCAGCAGCAGACCAACCCACAGTTTTGACCTGCAGGTCAAGACGTACGAATCTCCACTGATGCCACCTGCAGCACTGCATACCATCTTTGGGGGCCGTCTTGCCCTATTCGCTCACAACTGGGGCAAGATCACCATGGACAGTTGGGTACTGGAGATCACCCATCACCAATATGACATCGAGTTCTTCTCGTTCCCGGCACCCCAGCCATGGGGACTCATCCCATCAACTGATCCTTCAACAAAAAGCAGATGCTCTGCTCCTCAAGGGGGAGAGAGAGCCTGTCCCACCTCATTATAGCAGGCAAGACTTCTACTCACCTTACTTCCTTATCATGAAGAAGGGCAGAGAGCATCGCCCCATTCTAGATCTTCAGGAGTTGAACACTGTTTATCTGAAAGTCAAAATTATGTATGGTCACACTGACATCGATTATCCCCTCCTTACTCCAGGGAGCCTAGTTCACAGTTCTCAACATGAAAGATGCATACTTCCATCTGGACATTCACCCAGCCCACCACAAGTTCCTCCATTTTCAGGTAGGGCACCAACATTAACAGTTTCAGGTCCTCCCATTAGGCATAGCGACAGCACCATGAACGTTCACAAAGGTCTTTTCTGTGGTAGCGGCCTAGATGTGCCCTTTCGGCTACTCGGTATTGCCCTACCTCGATGACTGACTCCTTGTGGCACTATCAGGACAGGAAGAAATCTCCACAATCCTCTGTCTTAGCAGACTCTTGGCATCCCTAGGTATCTACATCAATGAGGAAAAGTCAATGTTGACACCTTCACAGATGATACCCTTAATTGGAGTGGAACTCAACTCCATTGTGGCCAGGGCTTTTCTGCTGGCAGACTGCTTTACAGCACTGACATCTCTCATCGTGGACATGCATTTCAAACCATGGTCTGCCACTGTCTTTCTCATTGGACATATGGCAGCCTGCACCTATGTGACACCACATGCACATCTCCATGTGCATTGTCTTCAAGCTTGGCTCCTCTCCATCTGCAGACCCAACAGAGACCATATAGACTCCAAGGTCAGCCTTCCCGAGACGGGGCTGTCCTCCCTCATATGGTGGTCTAATCCCTCCAAGGTCATGATTGGCACCCCCTTTTCCCATCCCACACTACAGACCACCACAACGGACACCTCCCTGGTGGGTTAGGAGCCCACCTAGGCCACCACACAACTCAGGGTGTGTGGCTGCCATGGGAAGCCAGGATGCGCATAAACTTGTTGGAACTGCAGGCAGTCTGTTTGGCATGCGAGGCCTTCCTCCTGCTCATTCAATCCCTCCGTGTTCAACTGCTCTCCAAAAACATTGCAGCAATAGTATATATCAACAAGCAGGGTGGTACCCTCTGCTCAGAGTTAATCTGGCTTTGGAACTGGTGCATCAAGAACCACATGACACTTCAAGTCGCCTACCTACTGGGTACCCACAATTCCCTGGCCGACACCTCAGCAGGATGCCTTACCTCAATCCCAAGTGGGAGCTACACAACACCATGCTCATGTATCTCTTCATGAAGTGGGGCACAAAGAGTCCCCCCCATGACACCTCTTTGCTACTGATAAGAACAGAAAGCTGCCCCTCTATTGCTCAGGTGAAGCACTAGGGGAGGGCTCTCAGGGCTGTGCTCTTCTCCTCCCCTGGACAGGCGACCTCCACTATGCCTTTCCCCCCATTTTGGGCCCTCTTCACCTTCCAGTCTTGGATTTGGGTGGGCATAGAGGGTAGACCGTGCATGTTCTACCCTGGTTTGACAAATCCTTACCCAGAGCAGAGAGAATCCACCAGAGCCTGCTACCGAGCTAAATGGAGAGGCTTCACAGCCAGTCACTGAGCATAGTGTCTCTTCCAGTCATCCTCCACTACCTCCTCACCTTGAAGACATAAGGCCTGGTCCTCAATTCTTTTTCAGTTCACCTAGCAGCACTCAGTGCCTTTCTCCCTCCTGTGGATGGAGCCTTAGTGTTTACTACCCACCACTATCTGCCTCATGAAAGGTTTACTCATCACTTTTCCACCAATACTGACTCCCACACCACCATGAGATCTTAGTCTTATTCTTTCTGCCCTCACAAAGCTATCCTTTGAGCCGCAAGCAATATGCTCCCTCTCCTACCTCTAAATGAAAGTGACTTTCTTAGTAGCCATTACCTCAGCCAGACGAGTCAGTGAACTCACGGTCATAATGGCAGACCCTGCATCTCCAATGGATCTTGGGGTGCATCCATGAATCCAGTCCAACATACCCCTGGCTGATAGAATCATGGCACACTCTTCGTGAGTGCAAGCTGCCATATTGGCCTCACTGGCTGAAATGTCCTGGCAAGACATCTTTCGTGCAGCAACATGGTGTGCCATCCACACGTTCACGACACACCTACGCCATCACACAAGCAGCAGTCACAGATGCTGCTGTGGGCCAGGCTGTATTGTAGACCACACTTCATCCACCGGCATCCTCGTACCCACCTCCATGCTGATCACTGCTCGTGAGTCATCCATGTATACAATACACGTAGGAACTAAGAAGAGGTTACTTACCAGTAACTAGAGGTTCTTTGAGATGTGTGGTCTCTATCTGTATTCCACTACCTGCCCTTCAATTCCCTCTGCTTCAGACTGGATTCCATTACAGTAAGGAGGAAACTGGAGAGGCATTGACCCGCACTACATTATATCTTCGGCTGGGAACATGAGGAAAGGCACCATGTATGTGCGAGTCAACAGACACTGCTAAAAAATGCTTCCAGACTCTGGCACATAGCATAGTGCACCCACATGTGGAATACAGTTAGGGACCATGCATCTCAAAGAACCTCCAATTACAGGTAAGTGGCCTTCTCTTTTGGTTCTCTGGCAGTTCTGAAAAAAACCCCAAAAATTCAGATTGTGTTGAACCGAATCCAAACTTCAGTGACTTGAAAAAGTCCATTGCAGATGAAATGAAGTGTTTTGTTCAATCTAAACTGTTTTGTGTCCAGGCATTTTTAAATGACTACACTCACATATAAAATAGTAGTACTGGCCCAGTGGTTAGAGTACTCACCTGAGATGTGGAAGACCCAGGTTTGAATCCACCTACTGGAATCTCCCCATTCCTAAAAGGGTGCCTTAACCACTGTGCTAATGGTTATGCTGGAATGGGTTTCTCCTGTAGAAGCTATATAGTCTCTATAAATAATTAGTCATTGGAGCAGGGACTTCAACTTGGCTCTTATGCCACCTAGGGAACATTTATAGTTTAATTCATTAAAATTGCAATTATAACAATTTTCAAACTAGATTTGAGACTCTGTAAAACTGTGCTTAAAATGGGATTTAAAGACCTTTTGAACAGCAGGTTTTTTAAAACCCTGGACTATTACTGATTTGAAAGCTACACAGAAAACATCATTACTTTGTTTTACCATAACTCAAAATGTTATGGTCAAAAGCAAGAGCATGATCAATTTCACTCCAAAGAAGTCCAGTTATTTAAGACCTAAGCCAGACAATTTTATTGGCAGAGTAGATTTCCTGTGGATTTTATTATTTATTCAAAGCCATTTCAGTCACGCAATCCATTGATTTCCAGATACGGGCACTATGTGAAAATAGATATGGAGACAAAACTTGATAATTATCAGAAATGCTCACATGTTCAGAGCTGGAATAGGTACAGGAACATTGTAGTTGGACCTCAGCTTTTACCACATCAAAAACTGAACCTCCAAAGAAGTTGCCTGATTTGAGGAGGCAATGATGATCCAAAAATGTCTAATCCACTTACTCCCTTTTGGGAGATAGGATTTCTCCTCTCCTCTCCTCCCACTTTGTTTTGCGGCAAATTCTTACAAGCAGGGAAGACATAATGTTGAGTTAATGATAGCAGCAGATACTGGGAACCAGGACTCCTGAATTCTGTGCCAGATTCTGAAAAGGGCTCAGTATGTGGCTTTGATCAATTAATTTAGCCTGTGCCTCATTTTACTCATTTGTAAAACGTGGAGAATAATACATTACAGGGTGAGTTGCTAAATATTAATTAAATGCTTTCAGTTCCTTTACTAAAAGGTTGCTATACATACAAGCGTGAATATTAGTAAAGTATTATGGACCTGATTCTGCTTTCATTGAAGTCAATAGCAAAATGCCTTTGGACTTCAGTGGTGCAGGACAGGCTGTGTGTGACCAAATCTCCTTTAAAGGGAAAGGCCTCGTATATCTGTAATATGGGTATATGTATGGAAATCTTATTTTAGGAAGGGGGTTGGGGAATTTCTGATCTAGTTGCAAGTCATGTAAAGAAAGTTTAGTCTAAAAATGGCAAGAATAATGAACTACTAGCAACCTGAGGCTATGTCTTTGGAAGGTACTTTAATGATGAAGTTATTACTATCAAGAAACCCAGGGAGACAGCCCCTCTTTCTTGGCTAGCTGATCACAAACAGGCTTAAAGGAAGAGCTTCTTAAGATAGAAGGATAAAAAATACTTTTAGCCATTAAAGTTTCTTAAAAGCACCCTGCTGGACTTAAAAAGCAACACTGTTAACCAGAAAAGGCTTTAAAATAAACCACAAAAAGCTGTGAGGAAGATTAGAAATGCTGGAAGAACAGATGATGATTAAAAAGGAATGCAGTAGGCTGAGGAAGGTGTAGACTGCTGGAATTAAGATAACGTTTCAATGCATTTTAAAAAGGGGAATCACGAGAGAATACTTTAATAGGATAACCTAAGTTTGTTATATCTCCAAGTGGGTAGAGATGGAAATGGCCCCAAAGTAGTTTGTTAGTATATCTGAAGTAATACCAAGTTTATATGCTGGAACAGAAATATGGAATTATAAGGAATCAGTATTATATGAACTGTCTGCAAGCATTAGGACATATAGCTACCAGAATAATTTCTTATACTACTACTATTTTGTACTTATCTAGTGCCTTCCATCTGAAGAATTGCAGCACTTTAATTCATCATTTTGATGAATTAAGTCTTATTGAAATCCCAGTTATTTTTCAAGTATTAGCCACACTTTATAGATGGGGAAACTGAGGCAGCAAGCAATTAAGTGACTTCCCCTAGACCATCCAAGAAATGCTAATGATAGTGAACAGCTTCTTTTCCAGGACCACAGATTGCACATCTTTCCAGATTTGGCAAGGGCTGGGCAATGAAGACGATTAGATGGATCCAGGTATCAGTATTTCAGGAGTGTGCGGTACCCAGAGACATTCCTATACCCTACAAAACTGAGCATCAAAGCTCGAGTGGAATCAGGTCAATAACCTGTGTTCCCTCTAAGCTGCGTGGTTGGGCGGCCTCCTAGGAGAGATTCAAGCACTGCCCACTTGATTAGCAGAGCCACGCACATCCGGCAGCATGTTTTCAGGTGCTCCTCCTTCCCACTGCTTTGCAGCCAAATTGCTCCTGCAGCTTCTCCCAGGACCCTCCTGCTGGCTGTGCAGAGCTGGGGGGAAGCAGGTGCTGATATCAGAGTGTTTTCCAGCCCCTGTACCCCATCTCCACAGAGCAGGGGAAAGGGAACAGGGCTCAGGACTTGCGGCAGCTCTAAGGTCTGAACAAGCCTTCTGGTGAGTAACAGCCTTAAAGAGACAGCACATAGTCTCTGAGACTTCCCCAGCAATCAGCACATACAATCTCTCTCACGCATGCACGCAGGCAGAGGTGCTGGAACTAGGGGTGCTGCCCTGGTTTGAAGTGGCTTCCATTATATACAGGGTTTACAGTCTGGTTCAATGGCTCTCAGCACCCCCACGACATACACTGTTCCAACCCTCCTGTGTGCACGCTCTCACACAGTCTGTGTGTCCCATGCGTGCATACAGTCTCTGTGTCACACTGTGTGTGTGTCTTTTTCTCACACACACACACACACACACACACACACACACAGAGTCTCTGTATCACACATCTCCCAACACCTACTTAATTATTGTTGTTGTTACTTGGTACTTCCTGCAGTGCACATATATTCTCTGTAATTTTATCTTTCAACGTGTGTTATTTTAGTGTTTTGACTGGTCTATGCATTTCATAATTTTTATTTCTCTTTCATAAAATTTATTACACTTTTATATTTTAATTATTTGACCAGTGAGTTCTAAAATGCCTAACCTGTCCTGGCTGGAGTAATTATCCCTACTGGTAACTTTTAAAAAATATATATCTAGGTTTTTTGTTTCTACTGGTGGTGCAGATTCCGCACATTACCTTGGTGCAAATAACAAAATTTATTCCACACATGGGTGAAAAAATTAAAGGGAACATTATCAACAATCCATGGTGGGGTTTTTTTGGTTTTTATTTTTTTGAGGCTAGTACGGCTGTCTAGATTGTTGTTGTTGTTAATTTAAAAGCTCAGAAGTCCCTAACCTTTGATTGCAGAGACAACCTCCAAATCAAGTGCAACCGATGCTGTGACACTTGTTGAATTTGAGAATGCTGCCATATATAAGCCTTGAGCTCCCAGCATCCTTCACATTTATGTCAATGGAACTACAAGGTATGTGTGGCTTTGAGAATATTGAATATAGGTAGGACATGCCCTAAAAGCAATGAAAATGTATCTTAGACATGACCCATTTTCATAACGTATTTTTCTTCTTTGAGTGATGGTCCCTATTGTATTCCACTGTGGGCTACACATATCACCTGTGTGCCCGGAACCAGAGGATTTGAAAGTAGTGTCGGTTGGTCCACGCATGCACCCTCGTTCACCTTGTGCCTCTGACTGAGGGAATAAAGAGCGGGGTTGACCAACCGCCTCTCCAGTTCCTTCTCACTGCCACATGGTCCAGGTTGGAACCTATCTGTAGCTTCATCCCTGAAGAGAATATTTAACTTTGTTTTAGCATCTTGTACAGTTAACAGTTTTAATGATTCCATAGTTTTAGTGCTGGATTAATCTACAGGGGAACACTTCCCCTTCCCCACCCCATACCCTGTGCGGGTATTGGACTATAGGCTTTAAACTCTGTGCTTCCTGGCCATGATCCTTCTCGGTCACAACAACCTCCAGCGCTGCCTGTATGGCTTTGGGGAAGCTCACACTGCAGTGAGGTGTAGTATTTGCTGCTCATTCCCCAGCCATACCCGAGAAGGACAGGAACTCCACCTTTGGAAATGCCTCATGGAAAAGACCATATGGCCTCCATCAGACCCAGGCTGGGAACTCCCCGCCCCCTATATTGACCTGATTCAGCAAGAGGTAAGCCTCCTGCTGCTAAGTCCAACGCTGGTGCCAGAGAATCTACCCTCAGACACCCCTGGCGGAATCTTCTCGGGAACACAGGAAGCACTGTCATAATGAGACCAAGTCTTCCTCCAAATCCACTTCAAAGAAATCTGATTTGGCTCTGAGCAAGCCCAGCATCTCAGTCCAAGCAGACTTAGTACGTTTTAAGTCCCCAAGGCTTAACAAAAAAGCCCATAAACATCAGGATCCATTGGTACCAGAATGTGATCCACTGGTACTGTCACCCTTGGCACCTCCCAACCCTTGGAATCCACTGGCACTGATTAAGACCATTCATCGCCTATCCGTGGCACTGTTTTCAACAGTACTCTCTCTGGCTCCAGTGGTCTAAGCAGAGACAACCCCTTTCACACCAGGAAAAACTGAATACCATGCCACTTCATAGGACATCTTTGCACTGTTGGATCCAGAATCCCTTCCATAGGGTCCATTCCTTTCCAGCAATATCATAACACTCAGGAGAGTCAACCACTTGAATACATTTATCGCCTGTTCCTTCCTCGAGTTACAACTTCCCTCCAGCCGCACTGATGGTACCATATCCGGAACAGGTATTAGCTTTCTTCTCATCGGGAGATTCTGAACCACCCAAGGAGTCTTCATTTTCTTACCCTATGTAGCCTCAACTGCCCAAAAGACTTACACAAGCTTGGGACAAACCCTTGCATTTAGCTCAAACCCAATTTTTTCAATCTTCCCTCATAAGTCATGTTTTCTAGTGCTTTAATCATATTTATTGCTCTTCTCTGGACTTTCTCCAATTTCTCCACATCTTTCCTGAAATGTGGCGCCCAGAACTGGACATGATACTCCAAGTGAGGCCTAATCAGCATGCAGTAGAGCCGAAGAATTATTTCTCGTGTCTTGCTTACAACACTCCTGCTAATACATCCTAGAATGATGTTTGCTTTTTTTGCAACAGTACTACACTGTTGACTCATATTTAGCTTGTGGTCCACTACAACCCCCTGATCCCTTTCCACAGTACTCCTTCCTAGGCATTCATTTTCCACTTTGTATGTGTGCAACTGATTGTTCCTTCCTAAGTGGAGTACTTTGCATTTTTCCTTATTGAATTTCATCCTATTTACTTCAGACCATTTCTCCAGTTTGTCCAGATCATTTTGAATTATAATCCTATTCTCCAAAGCACTTGCAACCTGCCAGCTTGGCACTGTCCGCAAACTTTGTAAGTGTACTCTCTATGCCATTATCTAAATCATTGATGAAGATATTGAACAGATCTGGACCCAAAACTGATCCCTGTGGGACTCCAATCATTATGCCCATATAGTCCAAAATGACATCTATCTTTTTTGCAACAGCCTCACACTACTGACTCATATCCATTATAATCCCCATATCCTTTTCTGCAGTACTGTAGCCTAGCCAGTTTGTTCCCATTTTGTATTTGTACATTTGATTTTTCCCTTCCTAAGTGTAGTACTTTGCATTTGCTTTAATAGAATTTCCTCTGTTTAAATTCTCCAATTTATCGAGATCACTTTGAGTTCTATTAAAAAACAATGCTCTTCATGCTCACTCAGCCCCCTGGCGCAGACACCAGACAGTTGTACTTGGCTTGAAGCACAATGTGGTTGATATACCATCTTGTGATTGGCAAAGAGTGTGGTATTTTCCATGTTTTACTGAAGTATTATTAGTATTGTACACTACATTAACCAGACAATTGGCAGTCAAGCTTCCTTACAGATTCCCAGAAACCCTGTCTGTTCTTACTCACATCTCAGTGGCAGTCAAGTGTCTTTCATCTGTTTTACAACAGCAGAAGAAATATTAAGAACAACAATAGTCTCACTTGACAGTTGCATTCTTTCAAACGCTGTTCAATATCATTTCAATCAAACAAAGTATAGCTGATCTGCTACAATGGGCAGTTCTGGCCATCACAGTCATAAAAGTCTTTGTTAGGATCTTTCTTTCTCTTTGAGGAAGATAGATGATGATGCAGAATACCAGTGGATCGTCTCTGTAAAGAGGTCAATAAGTTTTCTTAAGAATATATTGTGATAAAGTTCCTCCTCTGCTTTGTTGGGTTCTGTCCTTTCTGGCGGATCTGCTTGCCTCAGAGGTTCATGGCAGTCCTCAGTTTGGCTCCTTTTGTTAGTGGCACAAACCTGCCATTCACTTGGCTAACCTCATCACTGGCCAGCATGGGGAAAAGGAGGAGAACAATCCCCGCAGTCTCTGCTGGCCCACCTAATGGGTCGGGGGACAGGTCATTCCCCTCTAGTGGGACCCATAGTCCAGATCAACTCCTCTTATATCAAGTGGGGGATGGGGGGAACCTGGGCCCGCCCTCTACTCCGGGTTCCAGCCCAGGGCCCTGTGGATTGCAGCTGTCTATAGTGTCTTCTGTAACAGTTGCGTGACAGCTACAACTCCCTGGGCTACTTCCCCACTTCCCCTTCTTTATCCTCACCACAGGACCTTCCTCCTGATGTCTGACAATGCTTGCACTTCTCAGTCCTCCAGCAGTACACCTATTCACTCTCAGCTTCTTGCTCCCAGCTCCTCGCACGCACCTCACTAACTGAAGTGAGGTCCTTTTAAAACCAGGTGCCCTAATTAGCCTGTCTGTCCTAACTGATTCTGGTAACTTCTTTATTGGCTCCAGGTGTCCTAATTAGCCTGCCTTAATTGGTTCCAGCAACTTCCAGATTGTTCTGGAACAGCCCATTATCTTAGGGAAAAGGGACCTGCTTAATCTGGGGCTAATATATCTACCTTCTATCACTCTCCTGTAGCCATCTGGCCTGACCCCGCCACAATATGTAAAGTTACTAAGAAGGATGAACATTACAATCAGATGTGTACCAACTATAAAAGATCTGGCCAAGAAAACATCACAGAAGCCTTTTGACAGACATCCAAAGATTTCCTTAGACTATTAGAAAATGTCTCTATTATTATGGCTATTTATTGGAAAATGTTTTTCTGAACCTCTTATCAACCAAGAATGATCTACTGAGGGATTTAACTGAGGAGAGAGCCCGACCTTTGCATGACACACAGATGGGCACTTAAACTTGTTAACTACAGATGAGTTCTCCATTTTGAAAGAGAAGGAGGAGAAATAAACACAAGGCACCAGGGCATTGTGTGTCCACTCACAGCATGTCTGTGTTTTGTCTCTGAGAAACAGAGATGCGGATATGTTTAAAGGATTTAAGTGGTTTCTTTAACTTCTGTAAGTCTCTGCCTTAAGTTTTCTGTATTACACTGAATCTAATGTAAATGCATATGGACAAAATACTGTCTATACATTTTACTGAAAGTGAATACTACACTTGCATCATAGTGTAACATTTACAAGTCTTTACATGATTCAAATGAAATCCTAGACATCCTATATGTCTGAAGGGTAGCAATATGAAAATAAGGTCCAGAACCAACCAACCAAGATGTTCAGAGCTTCAGCTATCCCTAGCTATTATCAGGGAGAGGTAGGGTGGATTTAAATCACTAGTCAGGAAGACTCTATTTAATCATGGATTTCTACATAAAAGTGCATTCTTGTTGGCTGTTATAACCTTAATACATATTTTTCACAACTTAGAGATAGATATAGGTTTAATTTTTAGAAGATACACACTATACATTTTTAAAGTGATTTATTTTGTAAACTTTTCAGATTAGTTTTACAGCTATATCAGAAAATGAATGATTGTTTGGTTATTTCATTTACCAAAGGTAATTGAAGCAGATATTTATGAAGTCATTGGGAGATGAACTATCTCCAATTCAACAGGTTAATCATTAATATTTGGAGGATTTTCTTGCCATGCTGTATTAGGAGGAGAACATCACTCTTAGAGAAGAATGAGAGGTTGACCCAGAGGCGGATTTGAGAACTGGCTTCTTTATTGGGATACTTGTTCCCCTGAACCCAATTGTCGAGTAAGCACTGGATTAGTTCTATCATGCTTCTTTTATTTAAGTTAGTATGTAAATGCCTACAGCTGCTCAAACCCCTAAAACTCTTATTAAGTAATAATTGCTATAATTGTTGCTACAAGTTCCCTTAATCAGCAGTTCTCAGGGGAGGGAGGAAGGGGCCATGACCCTGAGCTCGTTTATGTAGCTGGGAAAGGAAGGGAGGGGATATAACACTTCTTTACACAAAGGTATCCTTTAGACAACTATGTTTCTTATGCAACTGCAACACTTATTTATTCCCAACAAGATGAAGAGGACGGCAAGGGATAACACTTACTCTATCAAACAAAGAAATGGTGCCTGCCTGTGACTCTACTCCTTAATACCATACCAGCACACCAGCGGTTTCCCAGGTCTCTACTTAATCCTTACATATCCCAACAATCACCAGACAGACATTTAATTGTTTTATTTAACTAAAACAACAACGTTATGTATTCTGGATTTTTTTCTTCAACAGCAAACATAGAATATTTTAACAAAACAAGCATATGAATTTTTGAATTTAGTTAAACATTCAAGTTTTTTTTAAAATCAGATTTGTTTGTGTTAAAATTGTTTTAACTTAAAATAGTTAAATGAAATATTTTAAAAAAATTAAATTGACTGTCAACCAGGTCAACATGAGAAACTTAAAGTATTGGCTTCTGCAGTTAACTCAGTCGTCTTCACCTTCATTTTCCTGTTTGTTCATATTCTGGAAAAGAAAAACAAGCTTTCCTGCTTTTTCAAGTCCAAACAATTTGTCAATTTGGAATGAATTAGTCCAAAGGAAGAAAATATTCTTTCTACACTGGCAGAAGAAGCTACTGCTGTTAAAAGTGAGATTATCACTTCAACAGTCTCTGAATCCAAGTGCTTAAGTGATTTCCACCAGTTCACTGGTGTGACTTTCTTTAAAATATCATCAGCAAACATATTTCTTGAATGGTTCACCCTTAGCTCTGAAGTTTATTATAGTTGGCATTATGGAGGGATGATTGCTGGATGTCCATGTCATAGCCAACTCCTCTTCTTCAGCAGTTTAAGTTTGACCCTAGTACCAAGTATTGAGAATATTTGCAAAAAAAAAATGAGCTGGAGATAGTGCTTGTCCCATTCGTTGTTTTAATGCTTGTAATTTAACAGAGTAGCAGAGTTTGAGTAGCAGCCGTGTTAGTCTGTATTCGCAAAAAGAAAGAGTACTTGTGGCACCTTAGAGACTAACCAATTTATTTGAGCATAAGCTTTCATGAGCTACAGCTCACTTCATCGGTTGCATTCAGTGGAAAATACAGTGAGGAGACTTATATACACACAGAACATGAAAAAATGGGTGTTATCATACACACTGTAAGGAGAGTGATCACTTAAGATGAGCTATTACCAGCAGGAGAGCGGTGGGGGGGGGGAGAGGGGAGAAAACCTTTTGTAGTGATAATCAAGGTGGGCCATTTCCAGCAGTTAACAAGAATGTCTGAGGAACGGGGGGGAGGGGGGGATAATAAATCTCCTCACCGTATTTTCCACTGCATTATTTTCCACTCAAATAAATTGATTAGTCTCTAACGTGCCATAAGTACTCCTTTTCTTTTTGTAATTTAACTCTGTCATTGTATATTTCTCTTTTTAAGATCTCACTCGGTTCCTTCCAAATTTCAACAGCATCAGAAATAAAACAGATATTTCCCTGCATTTTGTTCAAGGCTACAGAAATAGGCTTCAGGGTACTAAGCATGTGTTCAACATTTCTCTTAAGCCCAGTGTTGAGAACTTTGGCTGTGACAGTGCCATCTATTTTTTCACGATTTTGTTCACAAACTGTCATCAGATTAGGCCAGATCTTGATATAGTGTTAAAAACAGTCCACTACTGAGTTACATCGCGCGTCTTGTGGAAGAGTTACTTGTGGGAGAGTTAGTTCCTCCCACTTTTTTCAGAGCAGCTGCTGCAATGTGGTTGTTATGGAAGTATTTTGCAATTTCAACAACATTAGCCTTTATTTCTGGAACACTGAAGTCTTTGGCTAGGAGGTGCATCAAATGAGCACTGCAACCGTATGTTATTAGCTTGGGACTCTCTTCTCGCTCTTCTAAATTTCTTATTTTGGATAGATTTGCAGCATTGTCTGTGACCAAGCTGCGTACTAGATGTTTGAATTTTTTTCAGTTTGTTATAGCTTTTACTGCTACTTCTTGTAAGCATTCTGCTGTATGTGCATTTCCTGATGTATCAATTGTTTCTGCAAGGAAGACGTTCCCTTCTTCTGTTGTCACACAAGCACATGCAACAGGATCATTGTGGACATTGCTCCAAGACTCAGGTTAACAGTTTTACCCTCTAGACCTTTTGCGCACTGCTCAATTTCTCTTTCATATACTTTATCCAGCAATTTGCCTGCAACATCTGCTCTGTTGGGTTGACTGTATCCTGGTCTTAATGACTGAACCATGTTAATGACATGTGGGTTCTCAATCATACGGAAAGGAGAGTTTGTTGCATAAACAAACTGGGCAATGTTTTCATCAATTACCTCTTTTTGTAATCTACTGGATCTTATCACAAACTTATCTATGGTTGTTTCTGGATGATGGAGATTTTTTTTTTCATTTTTTCTACAGGTGATATACTGTGGCTATGTGACATACGTGATGTAACTGAAACACAATCGTTGGCAGAGAACTCTGAAACTATAGAAAATGATGGTAATCTTGAAGGTGGATAGTCTTCAGAATCCTGTATGTTAAGGATGGATTCTCCGAAACAAAATAAGTCTATGCAGTTATTTAATTATTATTACCATACTGCTCATTTAGTATTACTCATTGCATTCACTGACACTCAGTACTACTTTAAAGGTGAAATTGTAAAAGGAAGATCTGCCTCTTTCAGCAATTAATTTTTTTAATCACAACTGCATGTAAAATGATAGTACCCTAGAATAACAACTATACTTTTTGCTCAAACATGAGAATTCAAGAATAGTCCAGAAGGAAGACAGGCAGTCCTTAAGAAAGAAGTATGAAATAGAGTTTACCAATCTGAAGATCCTGCATGTTCAGACATGTTCCTTTCATGATCTTCAACGCAGCTACCTCCTGAGAAGGAACACTTCTCATGATGTTGTTTCATTTGGGCAACCAGGGCTTACATTTCTTTGTTGCACTGTTTGCATTTTGCACGCATGCCTGTCTTACCCACAGGTATAGGAACTTCATTAAAATATTCACAAACTGGGTCTCTTTTACGGCCTGCTGCCATTATAAGTTTTCCCTTCTAGTGAGAGAATGGTATGGTAGATCTCAAATCAATAAAGGTTACACTCAGAAAGACCTCAAGACTTCTGGAATAGGCTGCTCAGACAGTTTCACTTGTTTCTATTACCTGTCCCTCCCTTCTCACATTTATCTCCAGACTTCTCCTTGTCCAGATCTATTACGCCCCCAACAATCTTCTATTCATTGAACTTTTTGAAACTTTGCACTTTTAGAGAGAGGTAAGGGATTGACTCTGTGTACACAAATTTGCGGAGGGACAATAGGGTTGAGGTCTGTTGTTTCTCACCTGTTGATATATTTATTTATTTTGAAACATTTTTGCTGTTAACAAGCATGTTATCTCTGGAGAGACAAATCCACAGTTTGAGAACGGCAAAACTAAGCATCTCTGATGGTATCTTCCAGACTGAGCACTGAGTCCCAGTGGGTAGATAGAAAGATTAACCTAAATAATCTATACAGAAGCCCCTGGAACCCCATAATATTGGATCCCTAATCCATGAACTATTGGAACTCATTTACAAAACTTTTCTTAAACATTACATGACTATATTGTCCCATACTATAGAATTAATAATCCCTATTCCATGATGAGATATCTTTGAGCTATAATGAATCTTAATTAAAATTATCTTAAGATAGGATTTTTTCCCCTCAAAAAAATCTGATTTAAATTTAAAAAAAAAATCCATTTTTTTAAATCATTGATTTTTAACCACCCTGGAGAGGTAATAATCTACTGCATGTGGGTTCAGTAACTCAAGGGACTAACTAAAGTCAAAGGGCCCAACGCAGGCCACAGATAGACCTATACAGCCCTTCAGGAAATCACTGGAAGCTGTGCATGCATGTCTAAGGACAGAATGAAGCCCAGAAGGTCAAGATGAGAATGCAGCTTTGATAAGTTTTTTTTTCTGTAGTATTGAAACTCATATGTTCGTAGAGTGAATATCTGGTCTGTGCATCCACGCCCCTTCTGAAACTCATAGACTTTTGCTGGCTGGTAACAGCTCTTGTTGTATACAGTATGTCTTATTGCTTACTTTGAAGTCTCTTGACTCTCCCAGTGCCCAATTCTCAATTTTTTTTTATCCCCGCCCTTCCAGGACTTCATAAACTCTAAAACAGATAATCTCTCTGACCAGCTACATATACCTCAAAGTGGAGACATAGCAGGATACAAACCATTTGATCACTGTTTTGTCCTATATAGTCTATCTCCCTTCCCTCTTCACTTCTGTGTATCTCTTCATCTTTCTCTCCCTAATGTTCTCTTTCCCTCTCTCACATCAGGCTAGCAGTGAGCAGTAGTCCAGCACTAAATGTCAACAATCATAGCACTACCGCCATATTGTGAACCTCAGAATGATGGTCACTTCACTCATTTGCACAGGCATCAGGAGTCAGCGCTATGCTGATGCCTTCTGTTGACCCAAAGTCCCTGTCTACACTAGTTTTTAATGATTTGTATCCAATTAGTGACCAGGTTGACTCAAAACATAGCTGTGTCCATATGTACACATTTACTTGTTTAGTAACCATGGCAACTAAATATATGTTCTATCATGGCCCAGAGGCTTAGGCAGCCACAGAGTTGTCCTCATATAACTCATTCAGCACAGTATATTTTGCAGTATAGACGGGACCCTCTGTGTCTGTATAACTGATCTGTCTGGTCAGCTTTTCCTCATAGCTTTCTTTACAGTGGACTATCTCAGAATACATTATTCCACATGCGGGTGGCACTTCTCTCTAAGTATCATCTCTGTGTCTCTCCCTGCTGAGGTACTCTGGGAAAGCTGCCCAGATTTTCCTAGAATGCACAAAAAATAGTTGTATTGTGGGAGATGGTGAACTTTATACTGGTCACAAAACATGGTGGTGGTTGTACTGTGAAGACTGAGTGGTCCATCAATAGTTAAATCTGAAGTTGAGTGTGCCCAATGCAAATGGCTTGAGATTAAGAACTTTGACTTTACATATCAACTCCATAAATTCTCTGCAGAGGATATTCCTGGGTGCAAATAAACTTTCGTGTTTAAAACAGGTTAACTACCATTTTTAGTGTTCCTATCCCACTTTTATCTGTATTTACTTTCCTTTTCCCTCTGTAAGTACATGTACTTTTGAATGTACATGTATTCCCTTTTCAGGTGGCAGAAAGCATCTGCCTTTATATGGCACCTAAAAATGTCTGGTAGTTTTTTAGCTTTTGTACTATCAGCCACTACACACCTGGGTATATAATAAGAACTTATAAGGCAGGGGTGGGCAAATGATGGCCTGCCAGCCATTTTAATGCAGCCCTCCAGCTCCTGCTGGGGAGTGGGGTCTGGGGCTTGCCCCACTCTGATGCTCCAGCTGGAGAGCAGGGTCGGGGGTCGCTCCGCGCAGCGCCCACAATCAGCAGCATGTCCCCCTTCTGGCTCCTATGCATAGGGGCAGGCAGGAGGCTCCGTTCCGTACTCTGCCGCCCGCCCCAGCCGCCGGCCAGTAGGAGCTGCAAGGGCGGCGCCTGCAGACAGGGCTGCGTGCAGCAAAGCTGCCTAGCTGTGCCTCCAAGTAGAAGCGGGAGAGGGGACATGCCACTGCTTCTGGGAGCCACTTGAGGTAAGTGCTGCCTGAAGCCTGCACCCGAGCCATTCTTCTGCACCCCAACCCCCTGCCCCAGCCCTGATCTGCCCTCCGAACCCCTCAGTCCCAGCCTGGAGCACCCTCCTGCACCCCAAACCTCTCATCCTCAGCCCCTTCCCGGAGCCAGCCCCCCCCCCCCACATGACCCAATCCCCTGCCCCAGCCCTGATCCCCCTCCTGCCCTTCGGTCCTAACCCAGAGCACCCTCCTACACCCCAAATCCCTCATCCCCACCCACACCCCCAGCCAGAGCCCTCAGGCCCCCCACTCTAGACCCCATCTCCATGCCCCTCAACTCCTCATTTCTGGCCCCACCCCAGAACCTGCACGCCCAGCCCAGAGCCAGTTACCTTCTCCCACACCCCAACCCCAATTTTGTGAGCATTCATGGCCCGCCATACAATTTCAATACTCAGATGTGGTCCTCAGGCCAAAAAGGTTTGCCCACCCACATTATAAGGGCATAAAACTTGATATGTTTGCCAATGCCAGTGAGGTTGCAACCAGTTTGAAGAAGACTCGCTGAATGTTTAAATCATCTCCTACTGGGAAACATGCTGCAGCAATATCTATGAAGTTCCAGGTCTCCTGTAAAAGATGTGTTAAAAATGCACTTTAATTAATTTATTCAGTTTTTAGTTTGTCAGGGAAGAGCATAACCTAAGTAGTTTTTTTACATGCAACTTTCTTTTCACTTCAAAGGTTTATCTGTTGTTTTGTATTTTGGTGCTAAAATTTAGAAAAAAACTATGAGAAGAATTATGATGTGATGTCAATTTTTTATAGTTTGTGCAAGAATGAGACTACTCTGGTACAGAGCAAGAAGTCTCCCAAATGTAGGCCTTGGTGCACACTAACATTCCCTGGCCTCAGATCCTCTGTGGACTCACATTTGTTATAGAGATGTTAGTCTTTTGGCTGTAATAACGATTTCGGCACATTTTCTGAGAATTCTTCCTGATGTATATTTTTAAGAAGACTTGTTGATCAGATATTGTTGGAATGGATTTCCAAGTCATCTGATTTTTTCTTAATGTTTACAGCTTTTGTTTTCATCTTTGAATTTTTTTCAGTTTCTGTTTCCCAGGAAGTTGATTATTTTCAGTTCCTCCCATATTAGATACAAGCTTAATTACCTTCACTTTGACAATACAATTTCTTCTATTGATTTTTAAAATATTACATATTACTTTGAAGAGTTTGGCCAGACCAAGACCCAATGTTTGTTTCCTCTGGTCTCTATGTCTACGGTGCCAACAATTTAATTGTTTCTCACTACTCTTTTGGGATAAAATTTGCTTTTTACTATTTTTAAATGGGCAATTTTGTGCCCTGTTGTTGGGGCTGTTAAACATAGTATTTTTTTTTTTGTTGGGGGGAGGCGAGTGTAGCTGCAAGCTATGATTATATTATCTTCATGGTCAAAGTGGCTGCAGGGAGGGCATCTCACACATCTCCTCAGATAAGTTTTTCCATGAGGTTTACTATTTCAGTGCTTCAGTAGCAGCTTAGCTGTTGATACTATATCCCAGCCAGAGAAGAGATGCAAGGAGGGGCTGGACATTAAGAGAAGGGTGGTCCACTTCCACTAACAGTTGCGACTGTGGCTAGCAGGTTGTCTATGTGTATGTGTAACGCATCAATCACAGAGTATTATGAACCTTCCAGTGCTGCTTTGAGCGAAGAACACAAAGGTGATGGCTTCACCCGTAGTCAGTGGAATTATGCCTGTGTGAATTTTGGCTAATATTTTAAAAACTTCTCCAACTAAGAGTTTCTTAATGTGCTCATGCTAAATAAGATTATTATGGTCTTTGGAGGTGCACGGGATTAAATTTAAATCTTCAATCTTAGTTTCTATGGAACCTAGACTAACTGGGAAGAAATTCATATGCCCATGCATTCACGGATGAGTGTCAGGTCTGAGCTGCCCTAAACATAACTGCAGGCAATTTTCTGGTGGTATAGTTTCATTAAAACTCCGTACCCTATCCTCATTGACTCTCTATCTTGCTCTCAATGTAATTATCCTCAGAATCAATAACTAAACACTGCCACACTTGCCTTAGTCTCTCTAATAAGATTCCACAACAGTTGACTAACTTAACTGCCATACTATCCTCAACTTCTTTACAACTTACCCAAGAAAGGTTTCACATGTATTGCAAAAACACACTTTCCACAAGTAGTGCCAAGTTTCCCATTTTCTAACTGACTTCCCAAACCAGCAGGCTCACATGTGTTTTCCCTGGTCTAGTGACTATTCATGAATGAGAGTGAATCATCACTGTGCCAGGGAAAGCACATGAGAATGAGCCATGAGTGATGTAGCTAGATCAGTGGTTCTCAACCTATTTACTAGGGCTGACAATCTCAGTTAACTCGTGCGATTAACTCAAAAATTTACTGTGATTAAAATTTATCTTAATAGCTCTGTTAAACAATACCCATTGAAATTTATTAAATATTTATGGATATTTTCTACATTTTCAAATACATTAATTTCTATTACAACACAATACAAAATGTACAGTGCTCCTTTTATATTTTTTATTACAACCTAATACAAGTACTGTAGTGCAATCTCTTTATAATGAAAGTTGAACTAAAATGTAGAATTATGTACAAAATATAACTGCATTCAAAAGTAAAAATGTAAAACTTTAGAACCTACAAGTCCACTCAGTCCTACTTCAGCCAATTTCTCAGACAAAAAAGTTTGGTTACAATTTACAGGAGATAATGCTGCCCACATCTTGTTTACAATGTCACCTGAAAGTGAGAACAGGCATTTGCATGGCACTGTTGTAGCCAGCATCACAAGGTATTTATGTGCCAGATGCGCTAAAGATTCATATGTCCCTTAATGCTTCAGCCACCATTCCAGAAGACGTGTGTCCCTGTGGATGACTGGTTCTGCTCGATAACGATCCAAAGCAGAGTGGACCGATGTATGTTCATCTTTATCATCTGCGTCAGATGCCACCAGCAGAAGGTTGATTTTCTTTTTTCGTGGTTCGAGTTCTGTAGTTTCCACATCGGAGTGTTGCTCTGTTAAAACATCTGAAAGCATTCTCCACACCTCATTCCTCTCAGATTTTGGAAGGCACTTCAGATTCTTAAACCTTGGGTTGAGTGCTGTATCTATTCTTAGAAATCTCACATTGGCACCTTCTTTGCATTTTTTGTCAAATCTGCTGTGAAAGTGTTCTTAAAATGAACATGTGCTGGGTCATCATCTGAGACTGCTATGACATGAAATATATGGTAGAATGGGAGTAAAACAGAACAGCACTCCCCCAAGGAGTTCAGTCACAAATTTAATTAATGAATTTTTTTTTTTAAACTAGCAATCAGCATGTAATCATGTCCTCTGGAATGGTAGCTGAAACAGAAAGGGGCATATGAATGTTTAGCATATCTGCCACTTAAATACCTCGCACAGCACTTTTGTAGCTGGCATTGCAAATGCCTGTTCTCGCTTTCAAGTGACATTGTAAATAAGAAGCAGTCAGTAGTATCTCCCATAAATGTAAACAAACTTGCTTGTCTTAGCAATTGGCTGAAGAAGTAGGACTGAGTGGACTTGTAGGCACTAAAGTTTTACAGTTTTGTTTGAGTGCAGTTATGTAACCAAAAAAAAAATCTACATTTGTAAGTTACACTTTCATGATAAAGAGATTGCACTACAGTACTTGTATGAGGTGAATTCAAAATAGTATTTTTACACTGCAAATACTTGTAATAAACAGTGAGTACTGTACACTTTGTATTCTGTGTTGTAACAGAAATTAATATATTTGAAAATGTAGAAAATCTATAAATAAATGGTATTCTATTATTAACAGTGGGGTTAATCATAATCAATTTTTTTAATCGCTTGACAGGCCTACTATTTAGAAGTGTGGGCTTTATCTAGTGCTACCTGTATGGCCCTCAGGATGTCACAGAGGCTACAAGTTGAGAACCACTGAGCTATATCAATCTAGTTTTCAGGTGTACAGCAGGCCTCAGCTAGGATGTGGGCCAACCACCTTCAAAGTCCCTGCTCCGATGACTAGAGAAAGTGGAACCGCTTCTGAGGAGAAATGGAAAGAGCCCACTACCAGGAGATCTCCTTACCTAGCACTGTCTGAGGTCTAAATTCAGATCCTTGAACCTGTGTGGGAGAGCTCCCTAACCACTTGGCGGGAGGCTGCTGCTGCTTTTCTCGAAATGGCCAAACCAAAAAGACGGGATCTGAGTGCAACAAACCCTTGTTTCAATGTGACCAAGTATTTTCGACCTTTCATTTTGCCAAAAAAAAAGGCATTGTTGGTTTGCCTTGACAGACCCTGTGAACAGCTCAGCCTGGGCAAGGAACCAAAACTCAACGGGGCCCAGCTCCCCCTTGGACAGGCGACCCTTGCCAACGCGGGTAGCTGGAGGGCCCCGTTACTCAAAAAGCCAGCGGGCCAAGTTCTTCACCCTCGGCAGGCGCGTGCCCCGGGGCCGGCGGCTCCCGCCTGGTAACGCCCTCAGCCCCACCCGCTGTCCGAGCGACAAGGGCACACGAGGAACGGGGCTGGCTGCCGCTCCCGTGACGCCGCCCAAGCCGCTTTTCTCGGCAGCGGCCGCCCCGGTGCGGCCCGCTAGGCCGAGCCCGCGTGGGGTGGTGGCCCCCGTGGGCGGCGCGCAGCACGTGCCCGGTGGGTGACCCGCGGAACAGGCCGGACCCCGGAGGCACGCCCGGCCGGGGCGGCGCAGCGGGCCCCCCGCCCGGCCGGGGCGGCGCAGCGGGCCCCCCCCCCGCGGAGCGACCGGCCCCATCTGCAGAGGGAGGGGTCAGCACGAAGCAACTCCCCCCGGCCCCAGCCCTTCCTCGCCGCTCGTCTCGACACCTCCCCCACGGGGCTAGGGGAGGCTGGAGAGAGAAAAACCGCCACGGCCACTGAGCACCCGATGTCGAGGCTAGAGCGTCCCCACGCCGGGACTCTCTAACAGGCACCGCACGCTCTTCTCTATGGTTGGGCCCGCCTCCTGAGTCTTTGGCTGCGAGTGCACAGGACGGAGCGGTTGTGTAGGTGCCGCCATGATGAACAGCGGTGGAATCGGGGTGCCGCTCGGCTTCCCCTTGGGCCCTACTTCCGTCATCCAAGTCACCAACCTCTCCTCGGCGGTAACCAGCGAGCAGATGCGGACGCTCTTCGGCTTCCTGGGAGAAATCGAGGAGCTGCGCCTTTATCCCCCGGAGTAAGTGAGGCCTTGCCCGGGCCATAGAGAGGGGGAGGAAGAGAGAGGCCCAGAGAGGCTTGTGGGATGCCGCAGAGGCCATCTTGGTGATGGGCGGCCAGCCCAGCTCCATGAAGATGGAGTCACGTGACCCCATTTATTTGTGCTACTGCCACTCTGCGGGAAGGAATGTTGCCCGAAGCTAAGATGGCGGCCGCCGTCCGTGGCCTGGAACCTGCCCCTCCCCCAGCCACGGGGAGGGAGCCGCGGGGTCTCTGTTGTCTCCGATCCAACCCAGAGCGGCCTCTGTAGCCTAGTAACTGGAGTTGGGGCTGTAGGCTCCCCACGCATCAAGTGCCTTGGGCTCAGCGACTGTAGAAAAGTGAAACACAGTCGTCCCCCGCCTGCTGTTCCGGAGGGTGCCTGGCCTGAGACTTCCCTGAGCCCCCTAGTGAGGGGAGCCCCCTCCTCCCTACACCGGCACTCTGGCCCTTGCCCTGAAAACTTCCTCCGCTCTGGTCTCTGTCATGAATCCTCCTCTCCCACTCCTACCTCCCGTAAGGGGACTCTTCACTGTACCTACTATCCCCAATGAGGGGAGCCTCCTCCCCACTCTAACCCTGGCCCTAACCCCTTCCCCAGTGAGTGGAGCTGTTCTTCCCCCCCCCCTTCTCGATGGGGGTGGGGGGGAGGGAGCTCGTTTCTTACTCCCTCTCTGGGACTAAACTAAAGCCCACTCAAATGGGGGAGTCTTCTCTCTACCACCTGGCGCTAAATCTCACACCGGTGGTGGAGTCTCATCTCTTGTTTATAAAGAATATAAGTTCAGAAGTAGTTCCTGGTATTACATCTGTCCCTAAGCCCACCTAGCAGTTTTTGTTGTTTTACAGTCTTGGTTTGTTTTTGTTTTTAAAGTGTTGCTCTGTAAAAGGCCCACACAAAGGGGAAAGTGATTATCACTTTAAACAGTAAAGGAGTACTTGTGGCACCTTAGAGACTAACCAATTTATTTGAGCATAAGCTTTCGTGAGCTACAGCTCCCTTCATCAGATGCATACTGTGGAAAGTGTAGAAGATCTTTTTATACACACAAAGCATGCAAAAATACCTTCCCCCACCCCACTCTCCTGCTGGTAATAGCTTACCTAAAGTGATCACTCTCCTTACAATGTGTATGATAATCAAGGTGGGCCATTTCCAGCACAAATCCAGGGTTTAACAAGAGTGGGTTTGTGTGGGTGGGGTGGGGGGGGGGGGAAGAAAACCTGGATTTGTGCTGGAAATGGCCCAACTTGATTATCATACACATTGTAAGGAGAGTGATCACTTTAGCTAAGCTATTAGCAGCAGGAGAATGGGGTCGGAGGAGGTATTTTTTCATGCTTTGTGTGTATATAAAAAGATCTTCTACACTTTCCACAGTATGCATCCGATGAAGTGAGCTGTAGCTCACGAAAGCTCATGCTCAAATAAATTGGTTAGTCTCTAAGGTGCCACAAGTACTCCTTTTCTTTTTGCGAATACAGACTAACACGGCTGTTACTCTGAAACTTTAAACAGTGAAACTGGCCTTGCACTAAGTGTTCTGAAATGATTACAGTAAACAAGATTGAAAAAAGAGAAAAATAACCATCTCTTCTAACTGTAATAGTGTTGAGTTCTATGTGAATGTGTAACCGCAGTAAGTAAAACATTTTCAGAGATTAGCATGATTTTATTTTTGATGGTTTAAGTTGAATGTGTCCCTTTTAAATATTTGCTGGGCTCGTGAGTAGGACTTCACAGAGCAAACAGGAAAAGAAGGCACTTTTTCCAGATGACATATCTGTTCTTTGAAACTGAAAGTGTGTGTATCACTGAACGTTTGAAAGCTATAAATAGGGATGAGGGGGGGAGGAAGAGGGGAAATAAGGATTCTTCCAACGAAATAATTTGGACTAGAAAATTGCTGAAAGGACAAAATGCAGGAGGTAGTCTGTTTTTAAAACAAAAATATGTGCTTCTTTAATAAGTATCTGTAGGTTCGTGAAATTATTTTTATCTGTTACCAAGCTATATTAGGTGGTGACAGTTTGAATGAGGAATGTTTAAAAAAAAATCCAAAATGAGATTTAAGATCTTATTGATATACGTACAGTACAATCTTCTATACCCACAAGGAGAGACTTAAAATAGCCTTAACATAGCACTTATATGCTATATTTTATTTTGAAAGTGCTCTACAGATATTTGCTAATTAATATGCTAATTAATAATTAATTCTTCCAAATGTATGGTTGGAGATACCGGTTGATCTCATTTATTATTATTGTAAGATTTTAACAAAGTAGATGCTCCTTTCACACCACAGAGAAATCCGTTTATGCAATATGTAGTATATATTTAAAACTTAAGATTTGCTGTGGTATTGGATTTCAGTTTAATTTAAATTTAATTTACATGTACATATTAAAAGGATTTAAAGCTCAGCTATGGTGGATCTATTCTATGTTCAGAAATGTTATAGGATAGAGGATATATTCCCATTTTTCTTTAATTTTGTTTTAGATTTTATTTTATTTGAACCACTTTTAAAATAAAAAAAAATTACATAATCTAGTGCCAAATGGTACTGGAGTTCCAAAACTTGACATGGTTTGCAATTAATATTTTAGATAAAACTGAGGATTTTAACTAATTTATCTTGTGAACCAACAAAAACATACTTATTGTTGACAATTAAAATAAATTAAAAGTAGGCTTTCTACACACAGCAGTAATTTGAAAAGCACTTTTTTAAACATTCAGACAAGCACAAGGAATAAAATATATATGCATTAGTAGCAAAAACCTATTTAGGAAAAAATCCTTTCTGTTAACAAAATGACAGAAACAAATGTCAGACAGGAATTCAGTACAGAATGTTGAGAATACTTTTCTGCTTTCTTTTTGTTACATATTTATTGGGTTTAGATTTTAGAATGGAAGTACATTTCCAAGAATCTTCCTCAAAGCTTTAAGAACAAAAAAGTGCACACTATGAATAGTAAAGGGTCACTGTTAAGCAGTTTGAGTTCAAAATAGAATAATATTTTAATAGATATTTTTTAAAAATTCAAGTGATAATTTTTATTTGAATTGAAAAATTTTGCTGTAGCAATTTCAGTGGCAGTGTGGCAGCATGGTACTGCCCCCGAGAAGAAGAAAGTGAAATTTACTCAAAAAAGTGAAGCTGATTATTTTGTCTTCAGTTTCCAAGTAAAATAAATAAATAAATCTAACAGAAATGATGATTAAAAAAAATTAGATTTTAAAATACCTGGTTTCAGTTGTCTGAGGTATTGGTGCATAGATGAAAAAATAACTCTTTTTTTTTTAAAAAAAAGTTTCATTGTTTTAACTTGACAGTGCCCTTTTGAACTCCCATACTTTCAGATGGAATTCACAATATCAGTTATCTTAGAAATCACCTGTCCACTATGTGGCAATTAAGATCTTCAGGATCACTCTTGTTTGTAGTTCGTGGAATTGTGTTATGTCCAACAACAGTGATAGGGCATTCTCAGTTAAGGGGCTTACTTTTGGAATAAACAGTCTCTGACATGCCAGAGCCCAGATTTGATGACTTTTAGGAAACAATGCTCTTTTCAGTTAGACCGCCAAGTGAATGGCATAATTCAGTGCATAAAATAAGTGAACCCTAGGTTCTGCCATGAATAGGAACTCTTAAGTGACAAATATTTAGATAAATTTTTTGAAGTGCTGTTTCACACTGAAAAGTGACAGTTTAAAAATGGCTCTGGGGGTTTCTATTATTAGTTTTATTATGGTAGTGCGTAGAGGCCCTACTTGAGATCAGGACCCTGTTGTACTAGGCACTGTAGAAACACATAGTAAATGACAGTCCCTATTCCAAAGAGCTCATGACCTAACTGGACAACACAGAAAAGGGGTACGAGTAAGGGAGAATTATTATCCCCATTTTCTGGATGAAGAAATGAGGCAGAGAGACAGATTAAGTAATGTGCTCAAGATATCTCAGTAATACTCATTTTCTGTCATTGAAACCATACTGAATGTTTAGTTTGCAAATAAAAAATATTTTAATGTCCAGATTTAACAAATTAAATCTCAACTCCGAGAGTCAACCTGGGTTTTTTCCCATGTATGCATCCTCTCCAGTAATAGTTTCTGCAGGATAAATTAGGGCTAAAGAGGTGCTTCTGTAATCCCATTGCCTTTAACGGGTTTGCACATATGAAATTGATTTTAATTTCTGTTCCAGTTCTACTGGTGATGCACAAGAATTGCTATAATCCATCTCTCTCACTCTCAGCTATGGAAGCTATACAGTGCTAATAGTAATAAAATTCAATACAAGTTAATTTTAAATCGAAGTCTTGCAGTTGGATCCGTGCAGACACAAGGGTCCACCTGTGAAGATCTTATTACAGGATCGATGTTGTGATCTCTAGACCCTCAATTCTGCAAGATTGTTGTTGGGTGTTTTGTGTGTGTGTGTGCGTGGAAGGTGCAGCAGCCTTCATATATGGACAGAGCATGCAAGGGTCTAGCTGCATACAAGAAGTTACATGATTGGAGCTCAAAGTAAATATGATTCCTAACATGAATCAGGAGCAGATCAGTTGAATAAGAAAGTATAGAGTATAATTCTGTTTTAATGGTTGTCAGGCACCCAGATGTCTCAGCAATGGATACCATATAAAAGTACCTAAATAACATTAAGTACAGCAAAACCCCAATTTTCTAATCAGGAATCAAAATATTATGGCCTCTTCCAGATGATTAAATGTTTATTACATAAATTATAAAGTAAATTTCCACTCCACCCCCACCCCTCCCATCATTTTTGGTCATAGAGGCTCAACTTAAATGTATACCTCTCTCAAGGTTCCTTCCCCACTCTGAACTCTAGGGTACGGATGTGGGTACCTGCATGAAAACCTCCTAAGCTTACTTTTACCAGCTTAGGTTAAAACTCCCCCAAGGTACAAACTATTTTACCCTTTGCCCTTGGACTTTCGCTGCCACCACCAAATATCTAACACTGGTAATATTATTATTAGGAAAGTGTTTGTTTGGAAACGTTTTTCCCCGCCAAAATCCTCCCAAATCTTACCCCCTTTTTTCTGGGGAAGGTTTGATAAAAATCCTCACCAATTTGCATATGTGACCACAGACCCAAACCCTTGGATCTTAAGAACAATGAAAAAAGCATTCAGTTTCTTAAAAGAAGAATTTTAATTGAAGAAAAAGTAAAAAGAATCACCTCTGTAAAATCAGGATGGTAAATACCTTACAGGGTAATCCGATTCAAAACATAGAGAATTCCTCTAGCAAAACCTTAAGTTACAAAAAGACACAAAAACAGGAATATACATTCCATTCAGCACAGCTTATTTTCTCAGCCATTTAAACAAACAGAATCTAACACATCTAGCTAGATTACTTACTAAGTTTTAAGACTCCATTCCTGTTCTGTCCCCGGCAAAAGCATCACACAGACAGACAGAGAGGCTTTGTTTCTCCCTCCCCCCAGCTTTTGAAAGTATCTCCTCATTGGTCATTTTGTTCAGGTGCCAGCAAGATTATCCTAGCTTCTTAACCCTTTACAGGTGAAAGGGTTTTTCCTCTGGCCAGGTGGGATTTTAAAGGTGTTTACCCTTCCCTTTATATTTATGACAACCTCAAATTAAAAAACATAGTAAGAGAACAAAAAATGTGCCACTGTGGCTAAACAACAAAGTAAAAGAAGCAGTGAGAGGCAAAAGGGTATCCTTTAAAAAGTGGAAGTTAAATCCTAGTGAGGAAAATAGAAAGGCACATGAACTCTGGCAAATGAAGTGTAAAATATAATAGGAAGGCCAAAAAAGAATTTGAAGAACAGCTAGCCAAAGACTCAAAAAGTAACAGCAAAAAAATTAAGTACATCAGAAGCAGGAAGCCTGTTAAACAACCAGTGGGGCTACTGGACACTGGAGATAATAAAGGAGCACTCCAGGACAGTAAGGCCATTGCGGATAAACTAAATGAATTCTTCGCATTGGTTTTCACGACTGAGCATGTGAGAGAGATTCCCAAACCTGAGCCATTCTTTTCAAGTGACAGATCTGAGGAACTGTCCCAGATTAAGGTGTCACTAGAGGAGGTTTTGGAACAAAATGATAAATTAAACAGTAATAAGTCACCAGGACCAGATGGTATTCACCAAGAGTTCTGAAGGAACTCATATGTGAAATTGTAGAACTACTGCTATAGTCTGTAACCTATCATTTTAAATTGGCCTCTGTACCAAATGACTGGAGGAAAGCTAATGTGACACCAATTTTAAAAAAGGGCTCCAGAGGTGATCCCAGCAATTATGGTAAGCCTGACTTCAATACCGGGCAAACTGTTGTAAAGAACAAAATTTTCAGACACATAGATGAACATAATCTATAGGGAAAGAGTACACATGGTTTTTGTAGAGAGAATCATGCCTCACCAATCTATTAGAATTCTCTGAGGGGGTCAACAAGCATGTGGACAAGGGGGATCCAGTGGATTTAGTGTACACAGGTTTTCAGAAAGCCTTTGACAAGGTCCCTCACCAAGGGCTCTTAAGCAAAGAAAGCTGTCATGGGATAAGAGGGAAGGTTCTCTCATGGATTAGTAACTGGTTAAAAGATAGGAAACAAAGGGTAGGAATAAATGGTCAGTTTTCAGAATGGAGAGAGGTAAATAGTGGTGTCCTCCAGTGGTCTATGCTGGGACCAGTCCTATTCAACATATTCATGAATGATCTGGAAAAAGGGGTAAAGAGTAAGTGACAAAATTTGTAGATGATACAAAACTACTCAAGATAGTTAAGTCCCAGGCAGACTGCCAAGAGCTACAAAAGGATCTCTCAAAACTGGGTGACTGGGCAACAAAATGGCAGATGAAATTCAGTGTTGATAAATGCAAAGTAATGCACACTAGAAAACATAATCCCAACTACACACATAAAATGATGGGGTCTAAATTAGCTGTCACCACTCAAAAAAGAGATCTTGGAGTCATTGTGGATAGTTCTCTGAAAATATCCACTCAAAGTGCAGTGGCAGTCAAAAAAGCTAACAGAATATTGGGAACTATTAAGAAAGGGATAGATAGTAAGACAGAAAATATCATATTGCATCTGTATAAATCGATGGTACACCCACATCTTGAATGCTGCATCCAGATGTGGTCGCCCCATCTCAAAAAATATATATGACAACTGGAAAAGGTTCAGAGAAGGGCAACAAAAAATGATTAAGGAGCTGGAACAGCTTCCATCTGAGGAGAGATTAATAAGACTGGGATGTTTCAGTTTGGAAAAGAGAGGACTAAGGGGGGATATGATTGAGGCCTATAAAATCATGACTGGTGTGGAAAAAGTAAATAAGGAAGTGTTATTCACTCCTTCTCATAACATAAGAACTAGGGGTCACCAAATGAAATCAATAGGCAGCAGGTTTAAAACAAACAAAAGGAAGCATTTTTTTCACACAACGCTCAGTCAACCTGTGTATCTCTTTGCCAGAGGACGTTGTGAAGGGCAAGACTATAACACGGTTCAAAAAAGAACTAGATAAGTTCATGGAGGATAGCTCCATCAATCGCTATTAGCCAGGATGGGAAGGGATGGTGTCCCTAGCCTCTGTTTGCCAGAAGCTGGGAATGGGTGATGGGATGGATCACTGGATGGTTACCTGTTCTGATCCTTCCTTCTGGAGCACTTGGCATTGGCCACTGTCAGAAGACAGGATACTGGCCTAGATGGACCTTTGGTCTGACCCAGTATGGCCACTCTTATGGTCTTATATCATCCTTCTATTTTCTCTTTGCACAGTACAATCCATCATATCTTTAGTCCAATCTTTAAATTAAAGTAAGTGTTACATATACATATTTAAATCTCTCAAAGTTACAATGCTATTCTTGTGTGATACTAATTTTGATTATCTTTTGATTGTTTTTAGCTTACAGAAAAATATGGACTTGGGTTTTAAAAAAAAAAGAGAGAGAGAGAGAAATGGGTCTATAACTATTATCCCATAATATTGCTATGAAGTGAATGGAAAGAATTAAGTTTTAACCCATTTTCCACCAGGAAGCACAATGAAAAGTTTGTAGGGGAGAACTCCTTACTTCTTGACAGAAGTCTTTAATTTTTTCCATTCTTTCAGGAAATGATCATTATATAATAGTTTCAGTTTCTTTCCAACAATATAGCCCCTTTGCAGTGCTATGATGGTAGAAGAAGGATGCCCTGATTGTAGGAGAATTGGTGTCACAGAACCCAGCATAAGTGGCTGTGGACCAGCCTACTCCCAACTTCCCTGTCTAAAGAGGACAAGGGCTTGGTTGGAATATCTGGCACTGTCCAGCTGGCATCTGGTCATTGTAGCAGTGTCACAGCTTTGCTATAGTTAAGCTTAAAACCAGCTTTCTGTTTAAAGCTTAACTGTTCTGAGTGCTCTGAAATCTACAGGTTAGTTGGATTGCCTTGTAATTTGGTGTGCAACATGGGGTATGACTAATGACCCAATGTTGGGGCCATTTGATCAACAGCTTCCTGAGATACAGCCTCGGGGATCAGAGGAGGCTTTTCTTAAAGTGGACAGATTTTGGCAGTCTGTTTTTGCTCACAGGTACAAATCAAACCAGGGCTTAGATCATTGCATACAGGTCTCAAGTGCTTGTGGATTACTCCAACAGAGTGCATGACACCCACTAGCCCTTAGGGGGAAATCAAATTAAAACATCATTTGAAAGAAATGTTGCTTCTCCTGTTAGTCATGCAAAAGCTCCCAAACCTGTTCATACACCTAATGGATTATATTGAGCATGTGTGGACAGAGAAATAAACAGAATTGTTAGTCTTTAAAGTTTCACACCAGCAGTATAAGCAGTAGTCCTTTGAAAATGACTCATTCTGCCAACATCAGGCCTGGTGTACACCTAAAACTTAGGTCAACCTAGCTTTATCTCTCAGGGCTGTGAAAAATTTCACGCCCTGTGAGATGCAGTTAGGTCGACCTAACCCCCACTATAGATGCAGCTAGTCAACCTCGCTACCACCTCTCAAGAGTGTGTATGTACTACAGCAACAAAAAAAACAACCCACTTCCATTGCTGTAGCAAATGTCTACTACAGCAGCATAGTTGCAGCTCTGCCATTGTAGTGTTTATAGTGTAGACATACCATTGGTTCAAGTCACATCTTGTGCAGCAATGTGGAAAAGATTGGGTGGCATATTGCAGAAATCTCTGAGTAAGGCTTTTTTAGATTTTGTTTTTGAGGAATATAATCAAAGTATTTTCGTTTAAAAAATAAATATGTGAATACTTGCTGGCAAGGGAGTAGAGGAATTGGGGGAATAAGGGTAAGATGAAGGTTTGGAAGTGAAAGAAGAGGTGGATAAATGGGGATGGGTAATACGGGCTGTGAGAGTGGTGGGGGCTCTGGGGAGGTACACATGGGGGGGAGTGGCAGAAGAGCTGGGAAAAATGGATATAGGTGACTGTTAACCTCACATTTTCCCCTTCTGTATATGTACCAGGATCTGGGTGGTCTGAACCCCTCTCTCTACCTCTCATGTGAGCTGGGATCTAGGAGTCTGCTCCCCAGGAGGCACTGTCTGTCCCCTGTGGGTGCCAGTACTCGGCCTCTGAGAGTAAATATATATAATTTTCCTTTTAACATCATCCATGGACAATTTTTTGTGTATGTATATTCCGCATACCAGGACTTCTTGTGCTAATAGACTGTTTACGGGTCCTACCATCTCCTTCAGTCCAAGACTGTGACTCTTCTTTTTTAATGCCTGTACTGGAGACAGTTCATACCCATCCAGAAGACCCAAAGGCTTGCTCTCACACAGCAGACTGGCTGTCAGCACTCGTCCCTTACCCACTGAACTCCCTGGTTTTAAGCATTGGTAACAGTGAGAAGAATCTTATAACCTCATTCCATCATCTGCATTAGGGGACCAAATGGCTTCAGAGGCTTTACTTCCCAAACAGAACCATCCACTACCTTCCTTCGCTCTGTTTGTTTCCTCCTGCATTATCATGAGAGAGCAAGTTACAGGCTAAGAGGTCCCTATGTGAGGAGTCTCCCAGAAAATACAGAGGAGAAGCTCTACCAGACTTGGTCCCAACCCATTGTTGCTTTGCTACGGCTCAGTGTTTTGGATGGCTTTTAGGAACCTCTGCATTCCCCTGCAGCAACCGAGATTCCTCTGAAGACACCACTGCAAAATCTGTTCAGTCCTCTTTAGCTCTTGAGTCTCACCAAACCAGACAATTCATACCAATCAAGACGCTTTGGGGTAAATCTGAAAAGCTACCTGATCCCTTGCTCCAGTCCACCTCTGAAGGGCATCTGGTCCCATCCTAATCTCTTAAGTAGGTAAATGAGTCACTTGGCAAAAAATTGAATATTGTTTTTCCCCAAGAGAAAGATCTGGGCTCTTAGGGACGTGTCCTTGTTCTTTCTCTCCACCTACATTTCAGATGATGGCTAGCCTGCTGAGCTGAAGACCCCTCTGACAGCAAGCTAGGTCCTCTAAGGTAATACAAGAATATCTTCCTTATGAGTGTGACTATACCCCCACAAAAGACAAAAGTAAACCGTAAAAGCCAAAAATCTCACTGTTTGGGTGAGCAATGCTTTCCAGATCCTAATCTCCTTCCTTGAATTCTAGCTCTTCTCCTGAAGAATTGGTTTTGGATTGCAATAACTCTGAACTAGAGAAGCTGGAGTCTCTCTTTCTCTTAGCTGTTTGTGACAATAGGGAAGAAGGCAGTATCCCATAGAGTAAATATGCATGTGCAGGCTAAAGCAGATACATAAAATTAAATCAGAATTCACCTTCTTTCTTCCTTTTAAGAAGTCGTTTGGGAAACTCCTGACAAAGGAGGAGGCTCAGTCAAAAAGTTCTTCAATTCTTCAACTTCTTCATCTTCCTTAAAGTTGATGCAGTATTGACATCCCTGGCAAAGATTGTGGTAACTCCTGCTAAGGGGAATTTCTTCCTAACTTCTCTTCAACAGACTAGGTGATAGAAGAAACCCTTAGAAAAAACTTTGAAACTTCTTCTTCATTAACTCTTAAAGCCTCACTGGCAACCATGTCAGAGCCACAATTTTCAGGTGGGACATCTTAAGCAGTTTCAACCCTCAGAACTATGACAAATATAATTAATAGATTCATACATTGTAAGGCCAGAAGAGACTACTGTGATCATCTAGCCTGACTTCTTGTATAACACAGGCCATAGAACTTCCCAAAATAATTCCTAGAGCATATCTTTTAGGAAAACATCCACTGTTTGTTTTAAAAATTGTCGGATGGAGAATCTTGGTAAATTACTTTCACCATTAAAAATTTATGCCTTATTTCCAGTCTGAATTTATCTAACTTCAGCTTTCATATCCACACTCCCCCACCCCCCGCCTTTCAGAATTCCTGTGTTTCCCTGCAGAAAACGACAGGGAAGCAAAGGGAAGCTGCACAGTGTCGGGGGGATGACCGTGCGTGAAGTTTTTGGGGCGGATTGCCCCCCCCCTCCACCAACAAAGGAGAGGCATGGGGAAGTACACAGGGTTATGTGCCACTGTCCTCCCCCTCCCCCCCCCCAATTTCTGCAAGCACAGAGCTGGCCAACTGAACGCTGCTTTCTAGTGCCAGTCATGCTCTCCTTCTGTGTGCTGGGAGCCTTCCTGTTTTCTATCCAACAGTGAGTGCCCACGGTGGGGTTGGGTAAGGGGGAGGTGGGGGAAATGAGGGAAGCAAAGGTGGTAAGAAGAGGCAGTGGGGAAGGAAGGAGAGTGGAATGTGGGGCAGGGGGATGGAGAAGGGGATAGGGGAATTGCAGGGTGGGAAGCGGGAGCCCATCATGCAGCATCCCTTCGGCAGTAAGTGGGGCTCCCCTGTTAAGCAGGCCCATCAAACCCTCACCCTGACAAGCTCTACCCCTCTACACTTAGACTCTTGTGATGAGCCCCCCACACCCAGACCCCCACCCTAATGATCCCCAAGCAGCTTGCACCTGGATCCCCACCCCATCAAGCTCCACTCCCCAGCACCTGGACTCACCTCCTCCTCCCCCGACTGAACCCTCCACACCACCCCTTGCTGAGCCTCAATCACCTTCACCTGGATCCCCTGCAGAGTCCCATTGCCCCTGCACTTGGAACCGCCCCAACAAGCCCTTGTGCATCCAGATCTCCCACTGAGCCACATGCACCCAGATTGCCCCACACAGAAGCCTCACACTAAGCCCCTCCACACTTGGATCCTGCTGGGCTGAGCTTGCCCACCCACACCTTGTGCACCTGGCACAGAGGGGCAGGCCCGGCCTGCAGTGTCTGGGTCAGGTGCAGCCTCACTGCCGAGTCCCTGCCCCGGGGTAGGTGAGGGCTTCAGGGTGATCTCCCACCTCAATGCAGTCAGTGGCCTGTGCTCCCCACTGCCATGCTGGAACCACATTTTATTTATTGACTAACATTTGCAGAATTTTAAAATACTGTGTTCAGAACTATTAATTTTTTGGCACAGAATTCTCCATAAACCCATGTTGATTTGGATTAATTACGTTATCTTCCTTTAGTTTTTTATTAATCAAGTTCCATATCAATCGTTCCATTATCTTGTTCAGGATCAATGTCAGGCTGACAGGACTATAATTACCTGGGTCATCCTTTTACCCTTTTTAAAAATCAGTATAATGTTACCTTTCTTCTGATCTTTTTGAACTTTTCCAGTGTTCTGAGGCTTATTGAATGCTCCTCAGCAGGCTGCTCTTTTAAAACTCTTGGATGCAAGTTATCGGGATGTGCTGACTTTAAAATGTCTAAATGGTTGAATTGCCTTCTCTATCAGCTTTCCACCACTCTTCTAATAAGAATGATTCAGAAGATAAAAAAGGAGGTGGCAGTGGTCATGGGTCAAATAGTCCATTGTACTCAGATCTAGTAGAAGATTGCATGGAGCTTTCTCGGACATCATCTTATCTAGAGGCTTGCTTATGCATTCCAGTTGAAACTACATGAACCTAACAGTTTGGTGTTAGCAGCAAACCCTAAACCAGTGGTTCCCAAAATTGTTCCACTGCTTGTGCAGGGAACGCCCCTGGCGGGCCGGACCGGTTTGTTTACCTGCCATGTCTGCAGGTTTGGCCGATCGCAGCTCCCAGTGGCCTCGGTTCGCTGCTCCAGGCCAATGGGAGCTGCTGGACGTACTGGCCGCCGCTTCCAGCAGCTCCCATTGGCCTGGAGCAGCGAACCACGGCCACTGGGAGCTGCGATCGGCCGAACCTGCGGACATGGCAGGTAAACAAACCGGCCTGGCCTGCCGGGGCTTTCCCTGCACAAGCGGCGGAAAAAGTTTGGGAACCACTGCCCTAAACAGAATAAGAGAGTCCTCTAGAGTAGTAAAGACTATCTTATCATCGTGCAAGCTTTCCACTCTCTTAAGCTATGCAAGTGTTTAGACAGAATTCTGCAACTGGTGTCAAGATAGAAAGATCAGTCTTTTGAAAATGAAGGAGTTCAAGATCATCTGGATTTTTTTTCTTAGCAAAAATGTCAAACATCTAGCATACAGGCCAGATCTGACCTACTGGATTTATTTATTTAGCAACGTGGCATATTCAGAGTCTGCTGAATCTAAAGCTTTTTTTTAAAAAAAAAAACAAACAAAAAAAACAACCCCAACCCCCCCCCCCCCCAAAACAGTAAATCTGTAGTCCTTAGGGGTTCAAAGTTAGCCTTTTACATGTGAAACAAGAATAAATTGATTTTTCTTATCAATTTCATTCCTTCCTTAAATGCCTGGGCAACCCAAATCCTCCATAGCCAGGTGGATACATATTGTGTCACAGAAGCTCACTCAGCTGCAGATAAACCAATTCCAATAGAGCTCAGAGCCTACTCCACATGTTTCTCTGTGTATACCATTCTGCTTGGGGGTGTGCATTTTTCACACTCTGAGCAGCATAGTTATGCTGGCCTAATTATCTCATGTAGACCAGGCCTACATTGCTCCACAGGAGCATTCTTTTGTGGGAAGGTGAATCCAAGAAGTGGTTCCAAAGTAGCATATTGCTGCTAATTTTAGGGAAAAAGGGGAAATATTCTTTTTTCTGTTCTCCTAATCTCTCACTCACCTATTTTTTTTTTTTTTCCCTCTTGCTGTGTCCCAAATGCCTCTGACTTGGGGAGAGGTCAGATCCAGAATGGCAAACTTTTTACCTAATGATTATCTTTCTGGAAATGACACTCTCCACTCCAGTCTACTCATGCTCTGAAATTTAAGTGTCCTTGGGTTGCTATGCAATGATTCTTCAGGTTCATTTAGGTAGTTAATATGGTGAAATAAACTTCTCAACAGAAATGCCTTATGTTCTGCTAATTAGGATTTAGTAATTGTACACAGTTCTGGAAGAACTTAACTGGAGTGAGGACTTAAGTGGTGTAAGCAATCTCAGATGCTTCATGGAAGGTCTGAACTGTTTACAGTATTTGCAGGAAGAGAGTCGCTGCTTAAATATATCTGACGGGGTAGAGGCCAGTCTCAGAAAGGAAATAATCAAATAGCAAATTTTCCATTGTTGGCTGCTTTATTAAAAGTCATTATCACATGAGCTTCTTCTGGGTTTTGCTGAATGCAATTCACAAATCACAATAATATCCCATTTTGTGCCTGTTCTTAGTCTTTTAAAACCTCCAACATACTACTAATCTACATTTGACATGAGGAATATAAAGTAAATATTTGTACAGTGGATACAAACCCTGTTTAGAGAACATTTCTGAAAAAATTATTTTAAAATTATTTTAACTGATTTCATTGTGCATAGTTAGGCTTAAAGGATTATATTTTTTTATCAGTAAATGTCGATTTCACCCTTGGCATGCAAATATTTTCCTCAGTAACAATAAAAATTTACAGCTAAGCAAAGTTAGAAAAATGCTGCTTGAGAATTTATTAGAGTTTGATTTAAGAATATTTACTTTGTCAATATCAATGTTAAAATATACAATTTTTGTTTTTTTATTACTATAAAGTTTTATCTTTTTGAATATTAGCATCTATTAAAATTAAATACGTATTGTCCAACCACCCCATAATTTCCCCCCAACTGGGAAAATTTTAAGAGATTAAAATTAAAAAAGCTTAAAAAATAACATTAACATTATCCCTCAAAATTGTTTTTTAAAAACATTAATTTCTGCCAAACCTATGCATAGTATATGATACACAGATATGAACTTGACTGGTCAGGACTATGGTATTTAGAAGAAATAAGGCTAAAACCTTGATTAATAGGGTGTCTAATGAATATGCTGACAAATATTTCTTGTTTTCTGTGTTTCACCTTAATCTGATCTGTGAGTTTTTTCATGACAAGGTTATTACATACTTCAATGCACCATGCTAAAGTAGCAGATAGAGCCCTTCTTTCGACCAGTGAGCTAAGGCCAATTTTCCTGCCATTGGAGAACATTTTTTTTATTAACAAGAATGAACAGGGCTTGGTCTAATTGAGGGCATAGACAAGAAAGTCAATTAATATGTGCTGCTGTCTGGAGGACCCACTACAAATGACTCAATTTTGTGCTTTAGAGTAAGTGAACAAAGACTATTTGGGAAAAGAAAGATTAAATGTTCTCCATTTATTTGACAAGTGTGCTATAGTTCAGTTTACATTATTTATGATTTTTGGATTATACTGATAAATGTTCTATAGCAGGTTCTCTAAAGGCACTAGTGCCTTGTTAATAGAAGACCTCATAGCTACACTCTGCCACTACTAAATCCTTTCTAAGAGGAAGATAGTACCATTTTTGTGTGTGTGTATGGATGAGAAATAAGTGATTCAGTTAATTTCTGCTAAAGATGTCTCCCTGTGAATGTATATAAGTAAACTAAAAAAGGCTTTTGAGGAAAACTAAAATCTGTGTTTTCATTACATTAATTGATTTTTTTTCCTTTTTATTTTGCAGCAACGCTCCTCTTGCTTTTTCATCCAAAGTATGTTATATTAAGTTTCGTGAATCATCGAGTGTTGGTGTGGCCCAGCATCTAACTAACACCGTTTTTATTGATAGAGCTCTGATAGTCGTACCCTGTGCAGAAGGTTGGTATTTCAGACATTCTTCTTTCATGTTGGTCTTTGTCCTGTATGTTGATTGCCTTTAGTTTTCCTAAAAACTGGCAAGTAACTGATGCTCTTCTTTTTATTTTTTCCCCTCATCTTTTTGAAAGCAAAATTTTAGATTTGAAGAAGGTAAAAAGAATAAATTATTAATAAAAGAAGTAAAAATATGTTGGCTACGCTTTTAAACATCTTTTGTATACATTTAGCTGTAACTATGCGTGAGCAAAATTAATAAGTTAATTTAAATTAGTAGTTTTATTCTGGTTTTCCATACTTGTATAAGAAAATACTTGAAAAAACTTTATAAAATAAGACTGCTCTCCTCCAGTCTGATCCACATGGGCAAACCCTCATGCCTATTCAGAGTCTACATTGACATCAGTGTGCTCCTGCAAAGGTGAGGGAGTCTCCCTGCACAGATCAGATTGCAGTTCAGGGCCTAACTGTACTTTGGTTTGTTGTTATTTTTAAAAAGTTTAGTAATCCCTTTAGTAGACTTCTTAAATTATAACATCAATTAAGCTGCAACTTAGTTCGGGCCCCAGATTTTTAAAGGCATATATAGGAATTGCTGCACTCAGCATTGCAATACCTAACTAGTTTAGAAATCCGTCTCTTTTTCTAGTGAGATTTAGGCACTTTGGGCCTAAATCCTTCAGAAAATGAGACTGAGACTTCTAAATGAGTTAGGCATTGTAGTGCTGAGTGCAGCAATGCCTATATGCATTTTAAAATCTGAGCCTTAAGCTAATTTTTAGATAGATTATTTAATCAAATATTTCAAGACATCTTCAGAACTGGACTGTCATCAGGAATTCCAGTTCTAATGTTAAGTACAGACATGACTAAGTATTTTGTCAATTTGGGTTTCTCCAATAGAAATATTTTCAATGTTTATGGTTCCATTTACTACTTGAATATAAAATGTTTGAGTTACTAGTTAAGCGCTTTGCAAATTGTGGTCTTGATACTGCAGTCTGATGCACATAGGCAGATCCCTGCACATAGGCAGAGCCCCATTGACTTCATTGGGATGCCATTTGGCATTTAGGCCAGGTCTACACTTAAAATTTAGATCAACAGAGCTACTTTGCTCAGAGGTTTGAAAAATCCACACTTCTAAGCACCATAGCTATGCTGGCCTAATCCACTGTGAAGATGCAATTAGGTTCCATCAATCTAGCAACTGCCACTCAGGGAGATGGATTACCTATAGTGACAGGTAAAACTCATTCCATTGCTGTAGAAATAGTGTCTACATTATGGCACTACAGCAGCATAGGCATAGTGCCATAGCTATGCTGCTTTAGTGACTATAGTATAGATAAGCTCCAAGTGTCCGTCCACATAGATCAGATTGTAGGATCTGGGCCATAAGTCCATAGAAATCATTTTCTTAAACCAGTGGAATGCAGCCATCTTTAGGTATACATACCCGCTGTCTTAACTTGCACAGGAAATCAGAGTGAGCTAATGATAATCTGCAAAGCTAATACATCTGTTGAATTCCACCACTAACCAAATAGTTAGTTAATAAATCGTAATTGATCTTTTAAAAAAATACTGTTTGGCTCCACAAAGTCTATTTTTGGCTTCTTTGGGTTTGTTAACAGTATCCCCAGAAAGCCTTATTTTGGCACAGCAAACATACCAAGAGTTGTTGCTTGAGTTCTGTGCTTACAGAATGATCCGTACTGGGATGTCTGTAGCAAACTCAACAGAGCAAGCAGACTTTCATGGATCCTTGAAAATATTTATTTTAAAGGTTATTTAAATCTTATTTATGTGCTAACTACACCCACAACCATGTTCATTTGGGCATAGAGCACATATTGCTGAGCTTCATGAAGTATAGGTTTTGATTTTTTACATTTACCTTTAAGTCAGGGAGAAAAGAATAATACTGTATCCAATTGAAACTGCAAAAGGAATTCAGGTAGGCAGAATATATCTGATGAGAGTTGATACACTTGAAAAGGTCCCACAAGATCATTCAGGAGGATGATCGGGAACAATTTTAGTTTTTATGTCTCATCTAGAAGACTCAAACACTGGTTCAGTACTGCCAGAGAGGGAAGATTGCTTCCTAATGAATCAACACCACTTCTTGGGTTTTCCTTGTGATGGGGTCACAGTTTGAGGTGGCATGGCAGCAGGCAGGTAAAGGTGAATTTTTCTGTGTCTCTTGGTGATATCTAATAATGGAGGAAGAATACAACAAAAGTTATGAGAACACATTTTTTACCTCCCCAATCATGTTCAACCCATTTCATAGCTGACAGAGGCAATCTGAAAGTAGCACTATTATTGTATAGCGGTTTGTTCACAAGTCACTGTGGACTCTACAGGAAAATACGGAGCTTGTGTACAACTAACTGAACACATGATTGGGTTGTGGGACAAACCCACTTGAAAATTTCACACCATAAATATGCTGTTCCTATGCAACTTTATTACAGAACCATTCATGTTAGTTTGAAAATGCTATCTGTATTGACGATAGTTTAACTTTCCAAGGAAATGTGTGTTGATATATATGGCTCTGGAGAACACAGTGCAATATTTGGTGATATAGCTGTAAACGTGATTGGTAAGGTATACTATGGGCTGCTAAAGCAGTAGCAGCCGTGTTCTACTGCCAAGTTTAAATTCTGCCGTTGGCCAAAAGTGCCATTACTGAAAGGCTTGGTGTACAAAAATAAAGCTTGATGGGATAGAAAAGAGAAAAGGGTACAGAAAGCTTGGTTTAAAAAAACAAACAAATTTAGAATGCCTTTCAACAGTCCAACCTCAGTAGTGTGTGAGGAAGGAACCCCTAAGCATTGAAAATAATGTTCATTTTATAACGTTCACATATGTACTTCACCATTGCTACTTTATTAACCAAAAATGTTATTTTAAATGAAGTAAAATTTCATTGCACTGTCAAAATGTTACCCTTTCCTTTGTTTGTGCATCACAGGTTTTCTTTTTTTGTTTGTTTGTTTGTTTGTTTTAAATGTTATACCTTTAGAAAGCAAAGGTTGAAACATAACAAAGATGTTGCCCTAACCATCGTTCTAAACTTTATGTCCACATTTTCTGGTAGATGGATTTTGACTATTAATTTGGTTTTGTATGTTTTCTCTGTGTGATATTTGTGCATTATTAGATGACTAGACTGGCCAAGGCAGACCTGTTACACTTGCCTGAGTTAGGCATTGTTTGCCATGCCACTAAACCTGCCGTCAAGTGAAACCTTCGTGGGGGGAAATGAGATCGAAGTCTGGCCCGCTGAAGATGGACGCCCTGTCTCTGTTTTTATTTTTTATTTTGCTTTTCTTTCTTTTCTTTTTATTTTGTCCCTTTTTTTGTTTTGTTTTTGCTGAATCTCTTTCACTTCTACTTGTGAACTGGTTCTTCAATTCTGTAAAAATGGTGTTTCTTAAAGGGTTGAATGATGTGTCATTTTAAAGTAGACTTTCTGAAGCTGTTTATGAGGGTGGTGGATGGTATATACACAGAGTGTTGAATTAGGTCAGCTAAATTCTCTGTTGTAAACTAGGGATAAACACTGCCTTAGAGATATGTTTTAGCATCTTAATTCAACTATGACAGGCAGATCAATATATGATGTCTGAAGACTAAAATAGTGATAAAGATATTTCAGCTCTCAGATGTGTGTGTTCCTCCTTCGACCATATTTTCAAAAGTACATGTCTCTGAAAAAGCCAGCTGAAACTTACTTTCTTTCTTATTACTTCTTTCTTAAGAATCTAGCTTTTCTGAACAAAGTCATGGATTTTAATCAGTCTCTTTCCCATGATCAGAAGCAGTTTTATTTTAAGCTGTATAACCAGCACAGCACAAGGTTTTTGTATTAATTTTTAATATGAAGAAGTTAAGATATCTATTTTGGAATGATTCTTGACAAAATTATGAACATTCTAGAATTTTTATTCACTGTGGGTGAAATTCTAACTCCATTGATGTTAACGGAGGTTTAGCCATTGACTTCAGTGGGGTCGGGATTTCATGTATTACTTTTCTTTAAGAAAAACCTTTACCACACGTTAGTGTAAATGGATTCTGAGGCCTTGATTGGAGAGTGTTTTGTCAGATATGTTGTCTTTTAACATTGCTATCTGTGGGAAGATGGAAACAACTCTTTTTTCTTTTTTCTTTTTTTTTTTTTTGAGGGACGGGGGCGTTGTTATGTTGTTTTGTTTTTTAACCTTTACACGCTAGAATGGCATTCTCATTTAGATGCAACAGAAAGGGATTTTCTAAGAAATGGTTTCATCCATAAATTTGTAGTTCCCAGTGATTAAATATACTAGGAAAATAATTTATTCTTCTAATCTCCAGATTAGATATGAGCATAAAGTGTCTTTGATTGAAGATACTTGTTCATCACTGAAGCGGGTTTTTTTTCTTTCTTTCTTTTTTTTTTAATCATCCAGCAGTTTATAGTACAAAACACAAGGAAACTGATCCCTTCTGAACACTTGCATGAGGATGGAATCTTGTGACTAATACACTATAATTTTACTGGTATCAGGCCTAATCATTATTTACACTAAGGCCACGTTACGTTGCTCTGGCAAGCCATGTCTGCCCTACAGAGCCAATGCTATCATAGCTGTGCTGGCATAGCTCTTTTGTGAACTTGCAGTGCACACTGATAGAAGGCGTTTTCTCCATGTGTAAGAGCATCACCTCCCTGAACAACATTCTAACAAACGCATTTTTCTGTCAGCATAGTTGTATCTACACTGGGGCTTTTGACAGCATACCTATGTTGCTAGGAGATGGGGACACTTTTCACACTTCTGACCCAAATAGTTATGCCAGTATAAATGTGAAGTGTAGATCAAGCCGCTGATCCGCTGAAGTATCTTAAAATGGATATAAAAGTAATTTACACCCCACTTAAAAGGTCCCTTTGTAATGCTAGAACAGTATAAAGGGGCCTTATTGCAAATGAGAATTAGATCTGTCATTTATTATTGAATACTGAAAGGTCATTAAAACCATTTTAAGGCACCGGCATACATTGAAATAAGTCAAGAAATTGATCTATGAAGTTGAAATGGTACACTTTTTAAATAAATACATATATTTGGGGAAAGCATTTCAGTTCAACTTTTAAGGATTGACTTCACCCATCCCATGGCAATATGCATTAAGAAAAACATGCAAGCCTTAAACCTGATGTTAAACAGATGTCAGATTGTGCAACAGGCTAAATGTTGTTTATATTTTTTCTGGGTTTGTATTCCTTTTTTATAAAAAAGATTAAAGAAGGTATAAAATATATATTTACTCAAGAACATAACCGGTTCCTTATGAGCTCTTAAATTGATATTTAATACTAAGTAATCTGATCAGCTTTTTACTAAAGTTCCGTTGAGAAAAAAATGGAAGTTTTTTTGTGGGAAATTTCTGAAATTTCTAAACTGTTTCCATTTTTCGGGGTTCTAGATTGATTCATTTTTTGGGACAGTTTCCACAGCATTTTACTGTGGGAAATTTTTGTTGAATATTTTTGAGCATGAGTTTGATTTTAAAAAATCAGTGAAAATATTGAAGAAACATCTGCAGAACCCAGATGTTGATAATTTTTCATGAAAAGATCATCTTTGAGAAAAAGGCACTTTTTTTTTTTTTTTTTTTTTTTTTAGAGTAAAACTGTGTGGAAAAACTTTGACCAGCTCTACTTAATTTTTTTTTAACATAGGTGAGAAAGCAAAAGTATTAGGGAAATGTCAATAAAAATTTCAATTTAAAATGCATGGTATACACCTGGCAGACTGCTACAATAGTTTACCTTATGTGGTCATGAGTCAGCAAGTTACTTTAGCATGTACCTAACTAAATGTATAAATAGTCCCAGTGACTTAAGTGGCATTGTTCTTACGCTTGAAGTCTTGGCACATGCTTAAGTACCTTTCTGAACTGATGACCCTCATTCAACTAAATATTTAAGCATGTTCTAAGCATGTTCTAAATTCAGTCCCTATTCAACAAAGCACGTCAGCATTCATCTACTTAAAGTTAAGTATATGTTTAAGTGCTTGCAGAATAGGGATAGATTTAAGTGCATGCTTAAATTAGGCATGTGCTTAAGTTCATTGTGGGGACTACATTAGAATGCAGTGTTACTATCTTTAGCTTCCTGTAGGTGGATCCACCCATGTAAAGTCCCATTGACTTTGTGGGATTTTATGTAGGTGCCACATGTAAACACAGGAGGATATCTCCGCAGGATTAGGGCCTTATTGATCTGTAATATGGACCTTCATGGTTAGTTCATGTTTCAACAGCACTTTAAAAACATAAATTACGATTTCCCCAAATCAGCTGTGTAAATGTATACCTAATTTGCATGCACAGTTACTGTGGTTATGTATCTAAATATCTGTTTAGATGCATAACTGACAATTTGTGCAAGCAAATACCTGCTTTTTCTTGAGGAGTCACGCAAATCGGGCATTATAACTTCACATGCTATTGCATGTCTAATTTTAAAACGAGGCCTGCAAAGTGCTGTATTCCTTCTAAATACAATTTTGGCTTTAGATCAGATATGTTTTTAAAAAGTTACGGAAGAAATTACTGTGAAGATAATTTTCAGACCCTAACAATTTTATTTTATTTTTCTCTTTAAGATAGCAATGTGGCTTGATCTGTTGTACATTATGGACCAAAGTTTCACAGAATGTATCTTAAAGTTAAATAGCTGTGTTTGCTTAATAGGAATACAACATAAATTCTAGATGAAATTGTGTGTGTGTGTGTGTGTGTGGTGTTGTTTTTTTTATTTCTTTCATTCCACATCTATTCCCATTAAAATGGATTTTATTTAGATTTATTTTCTTTTGAACAGAGCAACTCAAATCTATTCTAGAGCTGCAAATTGTGGTGCATATTTTCAAAACATTCTTATAGTGGGGTAACTCCCGTGGGCTTTAATGGGAATTGCACTGCCAAAACTTTGCATAGTGCTTTGAAAATTTGCCCCATATTTTACTTTTAAATCAGGAGTCCTTTTGTATGTATTCATTATAAACTCCTGAAGTTAGAGATCTGTAATGAAAATGTATGTGCAAATTGTAGTAGTACCAGACGGGTGCTGTTCTAGTACTTACAAAGTTCAGTATTGTAGAAAGCTATAAACACCTCTAAAATGCATGAGGTAATGTATGAGGGCTGTTTTATGGTTACTTTGGCAATTTGGAGCAGATTAGGAAGTCCTTAATTATTTCGTGTGATTAGGAATTCTCTGGCAGTTTTTCAGTTCACTGTTTATATTTTGTGGTGATTTAATTCCCTTAAATTGGAAATCAGTATTTGCATTTAGTAAATCGTTTAAATAGTACAGAATTTAATGCTCTGAAGATTTTAGTCCTGCATTTTTGTTATAACTATACATATAACCACATTCATTTTATTCAGATGAGAAATTATTTTAATAAACTGTTGGCATGACAACAGGGGGAGTTTGTTAGTCACAGTTGTAATATATATTTTTTATGAAAGTGTAGTGCATTTAGAAGGGAAAAGTAATTGAGCAACTATCTCAGTATATTTACAATTAGACGACAAGAGACTTAAGTCTCTTGTCGTCCCAGTTACATTGAGACAACCTAGAAAGAGAAACAGTGTAGGTCTTCTTTTTTTTTTTTTTTTCTTTTCCCTGTTGACTCTACCTGCAGTACAGAGTTTGTATGGGGTCATTGGTAATTTTTGTATTTTATTTTATTATTTTATTTTATTTTATTATCAAAAGCAGGTAGCAGCCGTAAAAGAAAAGGGACAGATTTCAATTAGCACTTTTTTTTAAAAAAACTAATTTGGTTATTTGCCATTTCTGGGGATTAAACTTTAAAAAATGTTCTTCTTTTCTGTATCTGATGTTCTGTGTGCTATTAGTGATGCAGCCTACACGAACGGTTGTCATGTGTAACACAACTTTCGATCACCGCGAAAACACCGCCCTGGGAAAGCGTCCATGCTTGATATCGTTTGGTTCATGAACATTAAGTTTCCAGTACAGGTGACCCATAGCTCAAAGTGTTAAATAATTGTCTACATTATTCAGTTTTTAAAATAATCCATTAATGAGATTGCTAGTCTTTGAAGTTTTGCTCACTTTTGTTTTTCCTAGTAGAGCAGGGTAAAAGGAAAAACTTAAGTTCTTATTTGTTTTTTGTAAGGATCTGGTAGATAGATTCATTTTTCTTTACTATTTTTTTTAAGTGCAAGGGTAAATTGTAAAATCATAAAAAGAATAACATTGGTTTGGTGTTCAAACTCTCTCTAACACTTCCATTTGCTTCTCCAGGTAAAATCCCAGATGAAGCCAAAGCCCTTTCTTTATTGGCTCCTGCTCCTACTATGACAAGCCTGATGCCTGGTGCAGGGTTGCTTCCTATACCCACACCAACTCCTCTGACCTCAGTAAGTAAAATTTAATCTCTTTGACTTGGAGTTAATAAACTGTTCTGTTTCTTCTAGCTCCCTCCTTCAGCCCAACCAAGAATTCTCCCCTTCTGGGTTGAGAGAAAAGGAATAGCCCAGTCCCATGACATCACACCCTACCTAATAAGTCAGTGAAGACACTTAATCCAGCTGTCTTGATTTTTCTCAAGAGGTCAGGCTAGAGTATGGCCAGCACATTCACTGTTTTTCTTTATTTCCAAATTCCTATTCTGCAAAGTACTGGGCTAGATTCTCTTTGATTACGTCCATCTTAGTTGGATGTATATAAACGGGGCAAAATCTGACCCAATGCATATACTACCAACCACTCCCCTTCCCCAAATAATAATTATAAAGTTTAAAATACTAGAGTTAAACACATTCAATCGTTTGGAAGGCTAGAATGCCACATTAGGGTACTCAAGCACACTCCCTCCAGTGACTGGGGCTGTTGCATGTTGGCCTCAAAATGCTATCACTGCAAAAAGAATGGAGGCTTTTATATTCTCTAGCTTCTACTTATTGCATATACACCTTCCCTTCTGTTTCTGCTAACCCTTTCTGGCAGCAACAGGCTACCATCCCCCTTCCCTCTCCACCAGGAACAGCAGAATAAGCAGACCTTCCTTCAACAAAACTGGGCTTAATGGGTCTTCCCTCTGTTCCCCTGTCATCAGCCCCATGTTATTTGAGGAAATGGGCCCTTGAGCTACTGACCTTGCTGCAGCTCCGCATTCACCAGAACTGTTGTTGGTACCATCCTAGATTTCTGCATTGTGCATTTGACAGCACCACTACAGACACTGGCAACAACAGTGTTCCCTTGAATGGCTCCTCAGCAAACCCTGTTTACCAACACCTTCAACTTCTTGGTTTGATATTGGTCAAACCTTTAGAAGAAATGAACATTCTAAGGTCTCTTCCTCATACACAAAATGGCATAAGAAAAGCAGGCTTGTCTAAGGGCTCAGGCAATAATTTCAGAAACACTGGAAAGGACCCTTTTCTTCCTTCTGGTAAGCATTATTCCTTTTTAGAATATGGTGATTTCTGCCTTATTAGTCCTTGTAGGCCATGTGAATATTCATAAAGAAGCAGTAGTCATCAAGCCACTAGTTAGACACGCATCATAGATTCATACTGACCTTCTGAAAACTAATATGCACAGTCTGACACCGGCTCACCCTAGTAGTTGTATAAGGGACACTGTAGTGTTTTTAAAATGTTCCTTTTAAAAAGAAAAGACAAAATTCCTGCAAAATTATTAATAGTTGAATCCTTTTGTAATTTCCTGTAAACAGTACCCAGGGAAATTTATTAGTCAAAAATGTTGTTACTGATACTTCAACCCCTTGTGCCTATAAATGCCCCTGCTCCAGCCATAAATAATCCGCTGTTTGGATTTTGAACCAGCTTAATCTAATCACCTAGCACAAATTACCTCTGTTTATTATAAGTCATCTTCCAGAAGTTAACTATTCAGTTTATCTGTGCTCTTGGAATTTAGCCAAGAGAACCTATTGAACCTTTAGCATTTTTAATAATTTTTTAGAATCTCTGCCCAATTCTACTCTCAGAATTTGCTGTTATTAAAGTAATTCAGGAAGAATTTAAAAGACACATTGAACAGTACTAAAATAAATACAGGTACTAATTTTTATAGTAGAATGATATAATCACTTAGAATCATCACTTAGAATGATAGAATAGACCTACTGTTTAGACTGTTCAGGAGTTATGACATTTGTTATACATACTTCTTCAGTAGCAAGGAACTTGCTTTGTTCTTTGTGGAGAAGACAATGCTTAGATTTGGACTCAACTAGTCAACTGATTTTACTAATCACATAATGTTATGGCATCTGTCGTGAGAGATCACTTCCATATTTTGGAAATTGAAGGCATTATTCTACTTTGATGCTGCAGAAAATGACTGACTAAATTTAAATTATAAATTATTTTCCTTACAAAGATATAGTTGAAGATAGATGGTAAAGAAATTTTGTCCAGAGGATATTGGCTTGCATAACCTGTTGTATGCCTTTTCCACTTCTCTCATTCAATAAAAAGCTTAGCTAACCTTTCCTTTGAGTGGATGGATGTACCGTATATACTCGATCATAAGCTGGTTCTTTTATAAGCTGCCCTCCCACCCCAAAGATGGAGAAGTAAAAATGGAAATTTTTTATGACGCGTTCATGACCCCCTATAATTCAGGGGTCGGCAAACTTTGGCTCCTGGGACTATCAGGATAAGCTGCTGGCGGGCAGAGACGGTTTGTTTACCTTGAGTGTCCACAGGTACGGAAGTCAACCTGAGTAAATAAACTGTCCCGGCCCGCCAGCTGCTTACCCTAACGGGCCAGGACAGCAACTGGTGGGGAAATTTGGGGGTGGGAGGGTCATGGGAGAAGCTGGAGGTCAGGGGAGTAACCCCTGTGACCACCCCACACATGACCCTAGCCCAGGACCCCCACACTCTCCCCATCCCATCTCTTCCACCTTAGCTGGGGTGGGTCAGGGGAGGATGTCTCTGGCCTGGCCGTAGCCTGCTCCAGCGGATGGGGCCGGGCAGCATGGCCGCAGCCTGCCAGCCCCAGAGCAGCAGCTGCCTCAGAGGCTGTGGGGAGAGCAGCATGGCCAGAAGCGGAGAGACTCTGGCCCCGCCTCTTTCCTTCTGGCTCTGCTGCCTCTCCCTGCCCACCTCTCCCACTCTATACCCGTTCATAAGCCGACCCCCTTCTCTAATGCTTCCCTTTTTTACTAAAAAAAATTCAGCTTATGAACGAGTATATATGATAGTTTGTTTAGAAAACATGCAGATTTGGAAAGTCAACACACCTATCAAATCCAGGAAACTTCTAACCCCTTGCTTCAGGCTTTGCATATTCCAACTTTATTATCTTCCCTTGTCATTCAGTCTAAGCAAGGCAAATATTTCTCAGTCAGAGATTTATTCCCCCCCCCACCCTACCCCCAGCTTACGAATTCTTATAAAGGCCAAGGAGGCAACCATCTGTGAAATCTTTGTTTCAGTCGTTCTCTTGCATGCTAATAAGGGACATAAGGTAAAAAAATGAGGTTCAGCATTTCGTGGTGGATTGCGACTCTTTTCAAAGACCTCTAATGTTTCTGTCACTGGGAAATAGCCTTCTCTAGTGTGTAGTGAGTTCCTGGTGACAAGGATGTAATGTGTTGCACTAGGTCACAATTTTGTAGTGTGATGAGTGCCCTCTTCCGATGCAGGGGCTCTTGGCTTCCCTCCAGAACCAATTGGAGTTGAGGGTGATCAACACTTTGCAGGATCAGGCCCTTAGAGCAGGGGTAGTCAATTATTTTTTGTCAGGGTCTAAATTTCTTGGTCAAGGTATAGTCAAGGTCCGGACTCCAGAGAAAAATAATAACAATAATGATAATAAGTAAATAAAAAGATTATGGAATGTGTTCAAAAGCATCTGGCGGTCCGGATTTGGCTACCCCTGCCTTAGAGCCATCTGGTATATTAATTAATAGGTTTGGATCCACTTTAATTCCCCTGTAAGTGGATGGATGTAAATGTGGATGTTTTAATATATTTTAAGAACATTTCTCATCAACACCCATGTGGTTGTTGTGTTGTTTCAGTTTTAAAGATTTGTTTTTAATAATGTCAGTGTATGTTTGGGAAACTAGATTTGCTATAAATAGCACTAAGGTACTTTCAGACTCATGTACAAGAGAAGACCATTATTCTGAGCATTTTTATCTCTGGTAGTTTACAGACTAAAATGAAAAGGGTTTCCAGTCCCCAAAAGTGTATTTATTTTTCCATTGCAAGTTCAGATTAGATCATAATACATATAGTACCACCAGAAAATATTGACCTTTTATATGCCAGATAAAGGACTGACAGTTGGGCTTGTGTAAAGCATTTGACAATATTTGATGTTTGTTTAGAAAAATTTTAGTTCTGTATTCCTTATGGATTCTCCAGGAGGTAAAAGGAGTGAATACAAAGCCAAAGTGAACTGCTGTTTGCCAGTGAATACGTTTTGGCACAAGAGGAAAGGGTGAAATTTGGTATCAGTGACATAAAACTGGAGAATCATTAAATTTACACTAAAGCTCATGATTTCCATTCTGGAATTAGGAAAATAGTGATTTATACATGATCTTAGAAAATACCTCATCCCTGCATTTTGAAAAAGGAGCAGATCTTAACTACTTGTGTTTACATTACATCTTAATGGAGAGTGTGTCTGATGGAGCAACTCCTCCCATTTCTTCATTTATAATCGTATATATAATTGTGCAGCATGCTTACATGGAATGCTAGTATAGAAAAGTCTCAGGTACTTTAATTGTTTTTAAAAGCAATTAGTGTTTTGTCTGTTTTGGAAAAAATAAGTAATTATCTCCTGCTCTTTGTTTCATTTCTTTCTGTCATCTGTCCTGTTTCCCACTCTTTCCCCCAGTCAGTTACATGTGTTTCTCTTTTGCCTGATCTCCCTACATGTGGTTTGTTGCTGCCTGTTCGTCTTTGTTATGGGCATATGCTGTTTGGCCTTTTTGGTTCATTTCTCTGCTCCCCTGCAGGCTGGTCCTCCCTTTCCAGAGGTACGCTGCCTGGTGGTCCTCTTCCCCACCTGCCTGTTTCCTTTGTTCCCTGAACATTTTTCACGTGGTGAAGGGCTCCGTGCACCTCTCATGGTAGTGCATGGCAGTTCCATTCCCTGAGAGCTATTACTCTTTACTTTCCTCCTCCTCTTTTTTCTTATATTGCAGTAGCCCCTGTGGATATAGCTAGGCTGGCACATCTTTGCTTTTAGACACCTGGACCCATGTAGAAGCAATTGGAAACAAGGAGAAAGTGGTACCATGTTACTTACCACGTCTCTGTTGCCTACCAGCTAATCCTTTACAGTCCACAGAATTACTACATTATGCTGTTTGAATGCTAGAATTCCAGATTTTCCACCAGCATAAGGAATATGAAAATCTAGCAATTGTCAAGATACATGTTAAAATCACTTTGGAATTCAATTGTGTGTATGTATGTAAGGGAAAGCGTGATAGTTATTTGAATTGTTGGATTTTTAAAACCTAATCTCTCTCAATCTACCAGGGATAGAAACAACTGCTATATACTTGCTATGGAATTCTATTTTTCCGGTGGTACATGGTGTTCATTTACCTCTCTGGTGTTGCACAAGATCTATGACTGATCCTCAAGACTAATGCTACTTCTGTAGTTCTGGACCAGGACTGAATAAGAAATATTTAGACCTCAGCCAGTTTAGATCCCCCTCTGAGCTTTCACATTAGCAGTGGGTCCAAGTTAGAAAACCTTTAGGCTGAGATTTCAAAGCCACGCAGGGGATTTGGATGCTCATTTTCCTTTTAAAATGAAGGAGAATGGAGTGTCCAGTTACTCCCATTGGGTTCTCCATAGCGCCTGTAAACATTGCAGCCAAAGCATTAACCATAAGAAACTCCTTCGTTGAGCAATATTAGTCTTTCCTCCCCCAATTTGTCAGTTTTTATATTAATCTGGGAAAAAGACTCAAATCTAATCACGTGTTTCACAAAAGAAAATGTAGACTGGTCTCTTTCTCTATAACATAAGACTTGGGAGAGAATTATGTCATTCTTGGCAGCATAGCTATGGAATTCTTGTTTATTGTCTCATGCTAGGAAGGTGCAGTAGACACAAAGTAGAAAGTTGCCTTTTCCCTAGATATCATGGGCATAAATGTTCATGTTCTGCAGGGGAATTCTGCCATTACCTTTCTGTTTGATTATGCTATAGCATCACTGGCCAAAAGCTTAAGCAAGACGGTGACTGGCCATATTTTGGAACATTTAATATATGAGAGGCTAGATTTGGGGGATAGAATTTTTGCAAGGTGAGGGTTTAACTGTAAAAAAAATATTATCTGTTTGTACTGAATTTGTATTTTGTTTTTTACTTGGATGTACTTGGGATAAAAGCCTTGCTGGGACACACAGTCTCCTATTTGTTTATAAATCATGTTTTTGTTTTTGTTTTTTTAGCTTAGTGTTTCACTTGGCACGTTGGGAGCTATACCAGCAGCAGCATTGGACCCTAATATTACAGCACTTGGAGAAATACCACAGCCACCAATTATGGGAAATGTGGATCCTTCCAAAATTGATGAAATTAGGAGAACAGTCTACGTTGGAAATCTGAATTCTCAGGTACCGTCCTTTTTGTCAAATTTGAAAAGTTAAAGGAAGATGTAGTTTTTAGCCCAGCGGTGGGCAAACTATGGCCCAGCGCTGCATCCAGCCCTCCAGATGTTTTAATCTGGCCCTCAAACTCCCGCTGGGGAGCAGGGTCTGGCACTTGCCCCACTCCGGCACTCCAGCCGGGGAGTGGGGTCAGGGGCTTGCCCCACTCCATGTGGCTCCCAGAAGCAGCGGCATGTCCCCTCTCCAGCTCCTATGTGTAGGGGCAGCCAGGGGGCTCTGCATGCTGCCGCCGCCCCAAGCGCTGTCCCCACAGCTCCCATTGGCTGGGAACCATGGCTAATGGGAGCTACAGGGGAGGCACCTGAGGACAGGGCAGCACGCAGAGCCACCTGGATGTGCCTCCACGTACGAGCCAGAGGGGGGACATGCCACTGCTTCTGGGAGCTGTTTGAGGTAAGCGCCGCCCGGAGCCTGCACCCCTGACACGCTCACGCTCCCCAACCCCCTTCCCCAGCCCTCCGAACCCCTCAGTCCTAGCCGGAGTACCCTCCTGCACCCTGAACTCCTCATTTCTGGCCCCACCCCGGAGCCCTCACCTCCTCCCGCACCTCAGCCCCCAATTTTGTGAGCATTCATGGCCTGCCATACAATTTCCATACCCAGATATGGTCCTCGTGCCAAAAAGTTTGCCCAGCTCTGGTTTAGCCCATGTCATTGTGATTTATGACCTTAAACAGTTTTGAAAAGACCCATATGTGCATAATGAGTTTGTTCCACATGGTAAAAATAGAAGATAATTCAAACAAATAAAAAAAAAGATGCTCTTGTGGTTATTAGTTGTGTTGTGAATGCTTCTTGGGAAAGGGGGGGGAAGACAGCCTGTAGAGTTCACTACTTCAAAGAAACAAATACTACAGATTTTGATGGTTTTATCGCTATGTATGCTGAAATAATGATGATCTGCATCAGAGTATAATAAACTGATTACTTCAGGGATTATGAAGGAATTTGTATCATCCCCCCATCCATGTACAGCATTGCTCTGTAGGATAGGTGCATTGTGGGGAAGGAATTTACCTTTTTCTCAAGTATGAATAATTGGCCATCACAGGAGGCTGGACTTGGTGGATTAGTTGTATAATTTAGTATGAAGAGTCCTCTGTATCCATAACAGGGAAACAAAGTCCTCTTCCTTAAATGGTCAATTATTTACCAGAGGGTTATTTAAATATGAAAATGCCACTCAGTCAAGAGTAAATGTGGCTTTTGTTTTATTCGCCTAACTATATACCTAAGTAGAAAGTTACTACTGAGATGAGTGCCATTCTAAAACTCTGGATGGGTGAATAGATAGAAACAACATGTTAAAAAATATTATTTTGATGCACTTTCAATCAGTATATGTAACACACATGAAATTATTCAATTTGAAATAAAAAGAAATTCCTTTTTAATTGATGATTTCAAATGTACTACCTTAAAAAAAGCAGATCCATATGGAAATATGTTTATTATTGACAGGTCTGATGAGTTCAGGGCTTGCAATGATCCTTTCCTTCATTTCTACAGGCAGTTGGAGGGGAGAGAAGGATAAGCATTTTCACCTCTCCTTTCCTTGATTATTTAAATTTGTTGGATTAACATACCTCTCTTAAAATGGTTCATCCAGAAACGTCTTTCTTTTTTTTTAATAATATGTAGTTTCCAAACATCACCCTTTCAAAATATCTTTTGTATTAGTGGCACCATTTTAAATAGAAGCAGACTTTTTAGATGTGTGGAGAAAAAAATGTGATCCTCCCTTTTCTAAATTGGCTAGTTTCCAAATAACTTTTATGGGGAAGGAAAGAAATATAGAAGTTTTGGTCCACGTTGCCTTTGACTAATGAAATCTTTTTTCCTAATCTCTGAAGTTCTTAGGTTACCTGGTATGTTGGATAAGTGTTTTTCATTACATATTTTACTTCACCTGAGCTTTTTGGTTTTTTTTCTAGACTACAACAGCAGATCAGCTGCTTGAATTTTTTAAACAAGTTGGAGAAGTGAAGTTTGTGCGAATGGCAGGTGATGAGACACAACCAACACGGTTTGCTTTTGTGGAATTTGCAGACCAAAATTCTGTACCTCGTGCTCTTGCCTTTAATGGAGTTATGTTTGGAGACAGGCCACTGAAGTAAGAAATTAAACAGAAAATATCCAGATGAATTCTGAATGAAAGATTTCTCAGTATCTTTATAAATATGTCTGTAATTATGGCTCTCATCTGTGGAGGTATGCCATACAAAGCAGTTTGCAAGGCCTGTATTAGCAGGGTGCTGCTTTCTGTAGCCTTTGATACCTGTTCTTTTACATTTTCAAGAGTGAAAGTTACTTCCCCTGGATAAGGGTATAGTGTAGAACAGAGCAGCGTATACTAATATTTAATCTCTGAGGGTGAAATCTATCACCGTGTAGATGACTCACACTAGGCTCTACTTAAGCCCTAAATATGGGGCTTATGTGGTAAATAGGTTTCAGGATATAAATTTCACCTTTAATTTAAAAAAGATTAAATTTCTTATTCTTCTATTGTTTGAAAACATGTTTGTATGCCACATAAATATGGGCATCACCATGTGTATTAATGCATTTATTCAAGGTAAAAAGGTTTTAGGCAATAAAAACCAGGTGGTATGTGTAAATACTTAAATTGTGTCGGTGATTATAAGGAAGAAATCTATAAACAAGCTAATTATGGATAGGGTGCAGTGTATATTTATCTTGTTGTTTTTTTTTTTTTTCTAAATCAAGTTTTTTAAAAAAAAGTGTGCACAAGCATAATTTTAAAGCTAGGTTTGTTCCTTACTTTAGAATAAATCACTCCAATAATGCAATAGTGAAACCTCCTGAAATGACTCCACAAGCTGCTGCCAAGGAGTTGGAAGAAGTGATGAAGAGAGTAAGGGAAGCCCAGTCTTTCATATCGGCAGCTATTGAGCCAGGTAAATCCATTATGTTCGCTAGTCAGGATGAAACCAGTATATCTCAATCTGTGTATCTTGATATGCATTTATAGAGCATTTTCAGACAGAGAAAAGGACTCCCTCAAGATGAGCAGTATTTGTCTTTGGTAAAAGTTGAATAATCAAAATTGTTTTCTTATTTGACAAGCCGGTGGAATCCAGGTTTCTTTTCAAATTTGTTTTGACATATTTTATTTTCAAAGATTTGTTCAATGAATGCTGTCAATAGCTTAAAATTGTGAAGTCAATACTATTATAATACCTAATAATGCTTAATGCTAATGCTGTTTTATATTCAAAGTGCTTTACAAACATTACATTTTTCACTCTATCAATTCTTTGTTGTTCTTCGCTTGTCATGAAAGAATAGGAATTTGTTTATCTTTTTAAAAAAACTTTTAATTAAGATAACAATGAAGATTTTTCATAGACCTTTGAGATGTTTCATTGTCATTAACAAACCTAGACACTGCATAATTATCTGCCCTGGACAAAACTGGAAGACACAACACTCTAAAATTTCCTAGTTATTTTTTTAATACTACTCATAGTATCATCAGATGGGACCTGATTCACTGTCCATCAAAGTCAGTGGGAAACTTTCCATTTACTACAGGATTTTTGGACCAGACCTTTACATACTTCTCCAGAGGGTTGTGAGGATTAAGTAGTTAATATTTATACAGTGCTTTGAAAATATAAAGTACTTTAAGTGCTGAGTGTCATTTAAATTTTTGTGCACGTTTTCAAAATTGCTACTCTGAATTTTGTCTATTCTCAGAAGTTAATTTTTTTTTCAGAAAAAGTAATTTATATAATTGAATAAGCCAAGAAGAGAACATGTTGTAATCTTGTGCATTGTGGCAGCAACATAAATCCCATTCCTTACTCAGCTAGCTGTTTATAATTATCTGGTTTATGTGTACTGCTGCAGGATGGCTGCACTCAACGAGTATATGCAATGACTTTCTTGGATGTTTCTGAAGGATTTTTGCAAAGAAGGAAGATGTGCAGAGAGTAGGCCCATTGCACTATATGTGGTACATTCCACTTGTGCCAGATTGTTAACTGGGATCTTTAAATGTTCTGAGCTTACACTGCAAAGTGGTTTTTTCCTCTCAGAGTCTGGAAAGAGCAGTGAAAGAAAAGGCGGTCGATCTCGTTCCCATTCTCGTTCAGAGTCCAGATCTAGTTCAAAATCCCGATCTAGAAGGAAAAGATCACGCTCAAAACGCAGGTGAGAATGCTTTCCATTTTGCAGTAAGAGATTACACTGTGTTTCTTGATGGCAGTAGCTTTTGAGATTGTCTTTGAATTCTGAGCCAAGAATTGCTGGGAGAGATTTATTGAAGTACCTGATACTGTTGACTGGACCAAAATAAGAACTTTATGCGTTTGGGCAGATTTTCATTCCCCAAAACCAGACAACCATCATGGAAAAGCTATTTTGGGATAGTGTTCAAAAGATACAGGACTGGTTTCAGTTAGAGCAGATGAAGATAAAATGCTCACATTTGAGTAGCTTGATTTTTGTTAAATCTTGAAAGGTCTCGATTTCAGAATGTGATACAATTAATTGTGCTTTGCTGGTGGACAGTGTAGTCAGATTTTTTTCCCCCCTATTGATGGCCTGGATTGTTCGATGGTATCGTGGCTTTTGCTGGTATGATACTCATAGTATCCCAAAATTATAAATATTATTTAACGGACTCAGTCTGAAAATGCATGTCACACAAAACCGCCCCACCAATTCTGGTTAAATTTTAACCCCCACTATTTTGGTCTGAGAATTTGTTTTGATTTTTAATGTTTAAAGTTTGGTTAGGTTGTAAATTCCAAGTCATCTAAATATGGAAGTAAAGTTGTCTGTATACTCTTAAAAAGTTACCTGCAAACTTTTTTACCCGCAAATGAGACAAGGGTAAACTCCTGTTATCTCAATTTTGGAAATGTCTCCTGAAATCAGAATTCCTGTTGTCTGAAACTTTGATTATCCAAATGGCTATGGGGATATTTCTAAGTTATGTACCCACTACCTCAGATAGCAAAAGAGTGAGAGAAATTTAGCATAGAAGTGAATGTAAAGTAACTTCTTTTTTAAGTTAAGTTTCTTCAGTATTGCATCAGCAGTTGTGTTATGCCCCTGAATGCATTGTCCTGTGATGTGGCAACTACCAAAACTCCATGGTGGGCAATGTAGGTGACCCATAAGGACTCACCACATCCATATACTACCAAAGAGAAGTGATTTGCACAATCACTGAAGGCTTGGCTTTAGTTTTGCAGTTTGTTCCAGTAGGTATAACCAGAGGTTGTGTTCTATGATGTTAGAAGATTGAAGAATTTATATTTTTACAATCAATTATTTGCTGAATGCCTATTTGGGACAGTCAGCACATAACTAGAAAACTTCTCTTTTAAGAAAGCTTTACATGTCACACAGTACAGTTTTCAGATTCTTTTGTCTATGGATAACTCAGAGCTGACTGTGCTTTAAGAGCCAAATTCTCACTTGCTTGCTTCAAAATTAGATATAGGTAAAGAAATGTCTGAATCCAGTGCTTTGCATGGTAGTACGATGAATTTATTTTGCAGTCAGTTCTGGGGACTTAACGAACTAAAGATCATTCTGATCCTGGCAGAGAGTCAACAGCATTTTCAGAATAAACCTCCCTCAGCCATTCCCTGTTTCTTGGTGGCTTATCATCCCCAAGTTACTTTCATCTCAAATTCATCAATCATAGAGGCCTTATTCTAACTGAGCTGGAATTAGTTTGGCATCTAGTTGACAGACTATTCCACATTAATATGTGAAGCACAGCTCTAGGCAGAACAACCCTAACCTTTCCCCTGGTATACCCTCTTTTGTGTATGCGTCTTGAGTTGCAGAACATAGGTGGTGCTGGCATTTTGTGCATCTTTTTGTTCCTCAGGATTTTGACAGTTATAAACATGAGTGCTTCCTGTCAACCTGCACTTTTCTTGGTAAGTTTAGATGGGGCAAGGCAACTTAAAATTGGTCCCTAAAATATCAAACTCAGTAGAACTGATCTGGAATTTTTTGATGAAACTTCTTTTGTGTCAGATAATGCTGATTTGTCAAATCCTAAACTGTTCATGTGAAAGGTGTTAATGAATTTTTTGTTTTGAAAATTTTTTGAAAGAAAGGCTTGAAATTTTGACATTTTCTAAACAAAAGTTCCCTTTTTTGGGTTGACACAACATTTAATTTTTAAATTGAAGTTAATTTATAGGTTAAAAAAAAAAGGAAAAGCGTAAGTTTGAAATTGAAACAAATCATTTTAAAATTCATTAAATGAATTTGTCTGATCCAATCCTTCTTCTCCCCAACCTCCCAGATTTTTGGTTTACGAACGTTTTCAAGATTTTGACTTTTCATCCTGATTTGGGGCAGGAAACTTTCAAAATCTTTAATATTCTTGTGGGACAAAAACAAACAAACGATTCCTGCCCAGCTCTAGTACAAAGTTTTTGAGAGGGATGTGCTTTTTTCCCAGAGTGAGGAGAAAAAAGGTTCAAATCAGTAAGTTATGATTTATTGACAATAATGTGGAGAATATCACAGCATGTCATTTTCTACAGAAATCTGAGTGCATACTGAGTATGTTTATACAGAAATAAGTCAAGCATGTTTCTACTTGAGTGTCTGCACATTGGAATAAATCTATTTGCATTTATTTCTATGATTTGACATTTAATAAATGCATACACTATATTGGAATGTCATATATACAGACTAAGGGAGAATATTTGGCATATGATGATATGGTAGAAAGGATTTATTAGCATGGATTTGAGATGGCCATGTTATACCCAAGTGCAAAGCCAGAGATCGGTTGGGCAGATAATCCAAAATGAGGACTATTAAAACTTGATATCACACCATCGTATGTTTGGATCTGCCATCTTTTACAGAGAAACCATTTGAGAGGTTTCACAGAGTCTTTAGAAGTATGTTAGTACTAAGGCTGGAAAGCCAAGATAGATTAAACCTGTAAAGCCAAATCACTTTAATGACCATGAGCTAACTGAACAGGACTTGGAGGAAGGGGAAAATGTAATTTAATTTTTTACAATCCTCTAAAAATTAGTGCTGTGTCCATCAGTACGTGTATACTGCACTTTTTTTCTAGCCCTGATGGTGCCAGATGTAGGACCTTGAATTTGTTACTGGTCCAGAATGAATATTGCCTATCCTGTATCTTATACTGGGATAACTTTGGAGGGAAAGAAAAGGGTGCAGATTTAAAAAAGAAAAAGGGGGGGGGGAACCCACTCAGAGATTTGAAGTGTTCAGTAGTCCCAGAATAAGGTGAAGGTGGAGAAAGTATAGAAAGGTTGGGAATGTCGAACATAAGAGAAGAAAAGAATGATAGAAGAAGAGGAGGGAAGGAAGAAGACAAAATAACATAGGAAAAGACAGACCGAGAATGGAGAGGAAAAAGAAGATAAATATTTACCCAACATAGAAAAGTCATATTGAAAAAGACAAAAGAGAAGAATCATGGTGGTAGAAAGGGAAAAATAAAGTTAAGGAAGTTAAAAAAGAAAAGAACAAATGCCAGGGAGAAAAAATTCTACCTAATAGATACTGTTCATGCAAAATGATACAGTTGTGTTAAAAAGGATGGGAGTGTGAAATGGGTGGGGATAGAAATTCTCCTAGAATCAACCTAACCTGGCTGTCTCTTCTCTCTACTGATCTTTATATTGAATAACATTCTTCCTATTCTATTTCTGCAACCCATTTTTTCCTGTTTTATGCAGACTGGGACCAGTACTGGAAAACTATGTTCTGATCACTGTTCTTTTAAAAAAAAAAAAAAAAAAATTGGAAAGGCTTTGGAAAAGAGCTAGAAAAATGGTTTGAAGTCTGGAAAACCTTCATTACATTGGGAGATTTAAAAAGCTAAATCTAGTTCGCTTATTCAAGAGAAGGTTAAGAGGTGATTGATCATGGTACCTTTAATTGGAACCACTTACTTAAGGATATAGTGGATTCTCGATTGCTTGATGTGTTTTAAATCAAGATTGGATATTTTTTCTATAATATATGCCCTAACTGAACCAGAAGTTAGGAACTTTGATGCAGGAATTGCTGGATGAAATTTTGTGGCCTGTGTTATGTAGGAGGTCGATGCTTTCTGGGTGTAGAAAATGCAAAAATTAAGATTGCCTGTCCACACATTGAATGATTGAAGAAATGCAAGAGAAAACATTAATACAATGTTACATTTTATAATTTAAACACACAAGAATAGGGTGATCCAAAATCTTGGTTCCTGTAACATTGTAACTAAGCTAAATTGTGTATACATACAAAGGTATAGATTTAACAGCAGTATATTGTAAAATTAAATTCTGTTTATTATAAAACTGTCTTTACAGTAAAATTCAAATAGCACAATCATATTTTTACCACAGGAATATTTAAGAATATTAACTGAGCAGGTGTAGTTTCTATATTGCATGCCAGCAATATGGACCAATTAGTGCAAATTTAATTTTGTATTAAACTTCACACTCTCGTTGGGATGATAATATGATGTATTAATATTTTACAGTATGTTCAAGGATGTCCAGTTGCTGTATGATTCATAATTCTGCTTTTCCTGACATTTCTGTGTGTTAATTCTTTGCTATGACATTGTAGTAGCAGAGTTTTTTAAATGGTATACTGTTTTGAAAGAGGTGGGTCAGTCTAATCAAATTTTAAACGTGGAAAACTGTGAAAAAGTTCACTGTGGACTAGGTATAATAATTAGATGAAATACTATGTATTTAATTTCGATGGTTTATGTATTTTTTTTCAGTTGTTTCTTTTCTGAAGTCTCAAGGTTAAATGTAGTATTTATTCTCTAATGTTGTTTGCTGCAGGAGTAGATCACACAATAGATCACTCTCTAGTCAGAAGGATAGGCGTAGATCCAAAAGTCCTCCCAAAAAACGTTCCAAGTCTAAGGAAAGGCGGAAGTCAAGAAGTCGTTCTCATTCCCGGTGAGCTTTCTTTGCTAACAGTTGGTGTTACACTTCTTATTACCTAGTTCATAGCTTCTGGAAAAACCTTACAAAATGTAGACTGCAGGTGAAAAATAAAATCAAGTTTGTCTCTAAGCTATTCTGTCTTGAATTTTCAAATTATTTCTATTTTATACCTTTGTGATATCAGTTTCATGGCTGTAGAAATGTGGAGACTTCCATGGTGTTTGAAATAATGTTTATTTCCCCAAGAAAAAGACTATGCAAAATAAGTACTATGGTTACAATTTTCAAACTGGGGTCCCTAAACTTATGTACTGAGCTTCCTCAACTTCCACTGAAGTCAATGGTCACTACAGTTGTTCAGCATCATTGAAAATAAGGTAGTTTTTAGTTAAATGCCAAACTTTAGGCAACCAAGTCTGAAAATTTTACTCTACATGACAAATTGAGCCATGGTGTAAGTGGGCACAAACTATCACTCCAAAGTTGTTGCACTGGCTTAGACTAGGGTTGAATTTGGTCACAAATCAGCAAGTATTCACAAAAGGGACATCCACCGCGTGTATGTTAGCTCTGCCAATTTTCTAGTTATTTCAGGTTGGTTGTTTTCCCTCCTATAAGTAAAACTATACATCTTTGTGTTATGAAATGTTTACTTGTGACCAGCCTAATCCAAATCCAGTTATTCATGTTCAGTCTTCTTGACTATCCGGTTTGGCCAACTACAGGATTCCATCAAGCTAATTCTTCATCTTATTGAACAATAGCATAATTCGCATACACAGGCAATCCGTCACTCTGGGATGGACTATTGAATTATCCACATCAACAGATACTCATGAGGGCAGCTTACTGGATAGAGTTTTGGCGCCAAAGTGGTCTGTAATGTCCTGCCTCCATCTGGCAGAAGCATCTTTCTATATTCTACCTCAGGGGTTCTCAAACTGTGGGTCAGGACCCCAGAATTGGTCAAGACCCCATTTTAATGGGGTCGCCAAGGCTGGTGTTGGCCCTGGGCCCCAACAAGTCTGAAGCCCAAGCCCTACCACCCAGGGCAGAAGCCCTTGGGCTTCAGCTTTTCCCCCCATCCTCCCACCTGGGGCAGCGGGGCTTGAGTGGGCTCAGGCTTCGGTCCCCCCTCCTGGGGTCATGTAGTAATTTTTGTTGTCAGAAGGGAGTCACGATGCAATTAAGTTTCAGAACCGCTGCTCTACCTCATGCATTTAGGGGAGCTTCAGACTTGCTTTTGTAGGTAATTTGGCCTCTTCTCTCCCCATGACACACACTCTTCCTCCAGCGTTTCAGAGAGCAATGCACCTCACTGCTGGAATTGGTTGGGCCTGATCCATTGATGATTAGCTCCTTCTGGCCTCAGGATGTTGGCGCTCCCCTGCTCCTGACCGGTTCAGCCTTTCTGGATGTATGTCCCATTGGTGGGAGCAGTGGTCTTCACAGGCTCCGCACCAGAGCCTTTGGCCACTGGATCTTGATCACCTGAAGGCCTCTGTGGAAAGAGTTTTGACCAAACACCGGCTCTGGTAGAGAAAGGTAGGGATAGTGGGGCACATGGCTGGACTCTGTCTGAAGGGAGCCCTAGCTACACTTATGAGCCTCCTAGAATCAGTCTCCTACTGGTGGCCAAAGCAGCTTCATCTTTCCCAACCCGTCTAACTATCCTGGGCGTTGCAGACCTATTAATGGCCTCATCTTATTGTGATCTCTTCTGGCATTTAGCCTCACGGAGTTCTTACTTATCCTGAAATTTCAGTGTACTTGATTTGAGATATTTATGCAATCACATAAGCTTTTCACTGGGTCCCTTTTTGGAGGGATCATCCCAAATGAGCCCCACAGCCAAGAGAAACCTTCAGATTTCATCTGACTCGTAAACAAAAACCACCAAAACAAAACCACCAAATTCTGCAAGATGGAACAATTACTTCCAAAAGCTCGGTGGCTAAAAGATTGGAACATTTTCTGAACAGTGATTATGATGCCTCTTCAGCAACCTCTGCTCTCAGATGACTACTCCTCACCAGAGACTTTCTGATTCGGAGATCATTTTGTTGTCAAGACATCGACAAGTTCTAGGTGTTCTTGTAGAACTTGAGAGGATGAATCTGTGGGAACTTGGGTACTCCAAGCAAATACTGGATGTATTCCTCCAATCCAGGGAGGATTCTATGTCGCAGGCCTACTAATGTGTCTAACTTGTCTTCAAAAATTGATGTGTTGAACATAGCCTTGGCTCATATTCAATAACTGTCCAAATTAGTCGTCTTTGATAGATTAAATAAAGATCTGAACCTCAGCCCCTTATATATCCATATGGCTGCATTATGAGCCATCTCAGCTGGGAAGGGAAAGTTTGTGTTCAGACTTTCTTATTTGCAGGTTCAATAGGGCAGTAGCAAAATTTCATTCTCCAGTCAAAGCTTCCGAGGCCAGCTGGAAGCTGAATTTTTTTGGCTGAACTAAAAGAGCAGCCCTTGGAACCAGGGCGTGCTTCCTCATTTTCTTTTCTTTCTATCTTGGTTCTGTCCCAATTCTTCTCATTCTAGGGAAGTTAAATGTCTGTCAATCCATTAATATTAGTTGGACAGAACAAACTCGTTCAGGAAAAAGATCATGCTGGCAAAACCAAAGGCCTCATAGCTCCAAAAATAACCATCTCCAGCTGCAAAAGAAACCACCTGCTGGTGGCTACAAGTAATAGATGTCTTATAAAAAAGATGGTAAAATCCTTCATTCTACAAAATCCACTTCTCACACATATTGAAATTGTTTGTTACAAAGAAATGTGCAAATCAACACCCTGGACATCTGTCCGCTCTCTCAAAAAATATTGCAATGTGGATATCCCATTTTCCTCAGGTATAGTATTTAGTCATTAGGGTCTACGGTCTGCCATCCTTCCGTGAGCCATATATTTCTGTTTTCTTCCTCCCTTTCTGCATTTTGGGTAGCTTGCCAACTCCTAATAGACTAATCCAGACTGATGAATTGCCTCTATATGAGAATAAGACAACGTTGCCTTTGCCTGTAAATTTGCCCTTTTATAACAAAGAATCCATCGGTCTGTATATTTTTCCCTCCTTTGTTAATATGTAACTTAACTTCCCTTGTTTAAAGTCCAATAACAATTATCCTGGATTTGTGGCACAGTTCCAGGATATAGATATAGATATAATGTGTGTGGTAGATTAGTTTAGGACTAAAACTATAGTTTTATAGTTTGAGCTTCTTTTGTGAGTTCCTGAGGATGTGGTCATCCTATAGCAGGGGTTCTCGCAACATTTTTGGTGGTCTCAGAGTGTGGCCACCAACTCTTGCTGGTAGCCCTTACAATTTTTCCTGAAATACTTATTACCTTGAGGGAAGAAAATTAAATATACACATCCAAATCATTGTACTTTATTTGTGTAGGGTTTCTTTTTTGCAGACTCAATAAAAATAATGTACAGTTGTGTCTATTCTTTACTGGACCTAACCACAAATAGAAACACTGTCCTATAGTCCATCCTAGGGTGATGGATTCCCTGTTATGAGAAGTAGCAGAGGGGTAGCCGTGTTAGTCCACAAAAACAAAACAAAACAAAGCCATGTTAGTCCACAATCCACAGAAACAATGAGGAATCCGGTGTCACCTTAAAGACTATCCGATTGATTTGGGCATAAGCCATACAACTGAAGAAGTGGGGTTTTTTTAACCTACAAAAGCTTATACCCAAATAAATCTGTTAGTCTTTAAGGTGCCACCAGACTCCTCCTTGTTATGAGAAGAAATGTTTAAAAGCCAAGTTTAAAAATTTCCCACAATATGCTGGAAAGTCTACTTCAGCATTCAGGTTCCTACAAATGTCCATAGACTGTATACTGCACTTATTCATAGTCTGTTCCTATGCTATAATGTCATTAGTCTAAAGATTAATTGTTTTTTTTCCTTTCTTTTTTATACCTCTGCCTTCAGCAGCTGCAGGGGAAAAAAGCTAGATTGTTAGGAATGAGGTGGGTGGGAAATTTACATTTTGCATAGTTGTGATTATTTTTGAAAGAGAGAGTTATGAGTTTTGTTGAGTGTTTATTAGTAGGGTAAAGGAGTGAATTCAGCTTTTTATTAGGGTCATTTCAATGATGAATGAATGTTTCTTTTTCGTAGGGACAAGAAAAAAGACAAAGAAAACAAAGAAAAGGTCAAGGAAAAAGAAAAGGTCAGAGAGAAGGACAAGGACCGAGACAGGGAGAAGGAGAGAGACAGAGATAAAGAAAAAGAAAGGGAGCGGGACAGAGACAAAGAGAGAAATAGGGACAGAGATAAAGAAAAAGACAGGGACAAGGACCGAGAGAGGGATAGAGACAAAGAAAAGGAGAGGAACAAAGACCGGGAGAAGGACAGGGACAAGGAGAAGGAGGTAGTCCGGGACAAGAAGGAAACAGACCTGGAGAAAGGGGGGGACAGGGACAAGGAAAAGGATCGGGAGAAAGAGGGGGACAGGGAGAAGGTTAAGGAGAAGGACAGGGAGAAGGACCGAGAGAAGAAGGAGGGTGACAAGGAGAAGGACAAAGACAAGGAAGGGGACAAAGAGAAGGAACGGGAAAGAGAAAAAGAGAGGTCCAAAGAGAGGGATGATAAAAAGAAGAAAGAGAAGAGATCCAGAACACCTCCCAGAAGCTACAGTTCTCTAAGAAGATCTCGTAGTTCCAGCAGGTTTGATTCTGTTTGATAATTTTGCTATGCTAGTTCTTAACCTGTCAGTACAATGAGATAACACAAAACCTAAATACTATGCATCAGTATTGCGATGTCATTTATTAAGAAGATAGTTTAATTTTCTGTGATACTGTTCTCTCTAAATTGATTCTGGGGAGAAAACCTTGAAGCTTTATTTCTCTGTCCTACTCTTTTTTTTTTTTTTTTTTTTTTTTTTATTTCTGTTCAGAAATTATTACATGTTTTATTTCACCTCCAGGGAAAGGAACATTTATTACGTTTAGCTTTATGACATAAATAATCAGCAGGAAGTTTGGGTTTTTTTATGTCCCATGTGAGATTAACATAGAACAAGACTGACAAAAGTTGGTTTCAGATTTAGCCTCCTACTCTGGTCCTTCAGTTAATTGGATGATAGCTCTTTTTTGAGGTGGTTGCCTGCTTCAAGACACACTCTTGGGATGAACCTATATTGTACACATTTGTCTGTGAGGCAGCGTGCATGCTCCCTTGTCCCACCAACCATTTGGTCTCTAGGTTATATAGTTCCTCAGTTACTTCTATCCACTAGAACCTCATTGCATTGTTCCCTACAATGCTAAAAACTGCCAACAGAGAGCAGAGGAATATTAGCTGTTTATCTTGTTCTACTTAGCTTTTATTGTAGTTTAGTAAAGTTAGTGTGAATTAGCATTGTGCAGTTTAATCCTGTTGTTTTATTTTCATATTTGTGTCAAGGGGATCTTCCTTTGGAACTGAGGACTGACACATCTGGCTTCTGTGGTACCCTTTGTGTAAAGCCAAGATGTACATGGCAGACTAATTGACACAATGCTTCCTATACTTTAGTGAAACTTGTCTATCTGAGAGGTTCTCTATAGTGCCACTTTCACCTGAAGAGGTCAGAGGGATTGATAATCTAATTTCTGATAGTCTAGCTCAGAAGGACTCTCCATCCACATCAGAAACAGGTCCTTCTTTTTTTGATGAAGGCCAAGTTGAACATGGATTCCAAAGTGCAAAAAGAGACCAGTCAGTTCAGGGACTAAGAAGAGTCAAAAAGGGAAAGAAATGTCACTCTTCTTCTGAATTCTGTAAATTGGACATACTGAAAGAGGCCATCAGTATTGAGATACTTCTTTGTGCAAAAAAAAGAAAAAATACATCCTCCTCTGTCTGAGTACTTGAAAGGGTCTGGTAATGCTGACGATGCTGCTGGTTTGAGGCAAATCTCGGAGCCTTCCCCATACTTCCCTATTTAAATAAGCGGGGAACCAATTATGAATGTGCAGAAATTCCTCTTTGGAACAGTTTTGTGTGGACTGCCATCTCTGAGGAAGACTGAGGATCATCGTGGGAGTTCTCATTTCCATGAGGATGTCCCACTTGCTCCCTTGTTTCTGTCAAATTTGGCACTGGGAATAATGGTGTAGACTACTGTATCAGGATCCAGACTAGACATTGCTTGACCCTTTTCACTCAGTGAAGGATCTGTTTCAGACTATCGCCTAATCTTGTTCTTTGCATTGTCGTGTTAAGCCCTACTATTCAGGATGGCCGCTAGGGAGCTGCGAGTAAGAAGCTAAGAGTCTGTGTAAAGAGGAAATAAAGACAGTTTTGTATTCAGGGTATCAAAAATGAGATCAAATAACAACCCAACAAATCCCTAGAATCCAAGAATGTCAAAGAATTAGTCCTAAAAAGTCAGAATAAATCACTGATACAAGTCTGAAGGTTCAGGCAGGCTATGCTATCTTTTATAGGTCTGTTATTTGTGTTTTGTGGTGCTTAAGGAAAAGTTTGGATAAAGGTTTTATCATCCTTCTGTTTTCAGAAAGGGGGAATGTAGTATTAGTTTCCGTAGTGAAGATGCAGCCTACCCCAACATAAGGAATTTTTCTGTCGGCAGAGGAACACTACCTTCCCAAATGATATCAGCTACATCAACTGAAGTGTTGTTCTGTCAACCTAGCTGCATCTGCACTGGGGGTTATGTTGGCATATCTACTTTGATCCCCTTTACCGACGTAGCTATGATTCTACAACTTTCAAGTGTAAACCAAGCCTTAGTGTAGAATCATAGAAATGTAGGGCTGGAAGGGACCTCAAGAGGTTATTTTATCCACCCCCCTGTGCTGCGGCAGTAATAAATACACCTCGACTATCCCTGACAGGTGTTTGTCTAGCCTGTTTTTAAAAACCTCCAATGATGGGGATTCTACAACCTTCCTTGGAAGCCTATTTCAGGGCTTAACTAGCATTATAGTTAGAAAGTTTTTCCTAATATCTAACCTAAATCTCCCTTGCTGGCCATTTAAGCCAATTGTTCTTTATGTCCACTGAGGGTAGGGCAAGAAGTAATCAATCACTGTCCTCTTTTTATAACAGCCCTTAACATACTTGGAGATTATCAGGTGCTCCCCTCAGTCATTTTTTCCCCCAAGATAAACATTTCCATGTTTTTAATCTTTCTTCATAGGTCATGTTTTCTAAACCTTTTATCATTTTCGTTGCTGACTTCTGGATCTCTCATATTTTCTACATCTTTCTCGAAGTTTGGTGCCCAAAACTGGACACCCCATTCTAGCTGAGTCCTCACTAGTGCTGAGTAGAGCAGGAAAATTATCTCTCGTGTGCTACATAAAAGACTCCTGTCAATACTCCCCAGAACGATATTAGCCTTTTTTGCAGTTGCGTCACATTTTTGGCTCATGTTCCGTTTGTGATCCATGATACCCCCCGATCCTTTTCTGTAGTACTACTGGCTAGCCAGTTATTCCAATGTTGTTGTATTTTTGCACTTGATTTTTTTCCTTCCTAACAGTAATACTTTGTACTTGTCTTTATTGAGTTTCATCTTGTTAAATTGGAGAACTGATCTAAAATCATCATTTTGAATTCTAACCCTGTTCTCCAAAGTGCTTGCATACCCTCCCAGCTTGATGTCATCCACAAATTTTACATGTAGACTGTTTACTCTATTATCTAAGTCACTAATGAAAATATTGAGTAGTACTGGATCTAGGACAGACCCCTGTGAGACCCCACTAGATACATACTCCCAGTTTGACCGCATGCTATTGATAACTTTCATGAGTATGGGCTTTCAACCAATTATGCATGCACCTTATAGTAATTTCATCTAGACTCCATTCTGTAGTTGGCCTATGAGAATGTCATGCAGGACTGTGCTAAAAGACTTACTAAAATCAAGATTTATCACATATACAGCTTCCTCTCTATCCAGTAGATGATTAAAACCCTAAAGAATGTAATTAATTATATAGGTTTGGCATGATTTGTTCTTGACAAATCTATGTTGGCTATTCCTTATCACCGTATTATCCCCTAGGTCAGGGGTGGGCAAACTATGGCCCACCAACTATTTTAATCAGGCCCTCGAGCTCCCGCTGGGGAGGAGGGTGGGGGCTTGCCCCATTCCAGTGCTTCAGCCGGGCAGCAGGGTCGGAGGCCTCTCCGCCTGGCTCCTGGAAGTGGTGTTATGGCCCCCCTCTGGCTCCTATGCATAGGGACAGCCAGGGAGCTCCACTCTGCATGCTGCCCCCGCCCCAAGCACCTCCCCCACAGCTCCCATTGGCCGGAACCACAGCCAATGGGTGCTGCAGGGACAGTGTCTGTAGACGAGTCACCTGGCCACGTAGGAGCCAGAAAAGGGACATGACGCTGCTTCTGGGAGCCGCTTGAGGTAAGCACCGCCCAGAGCTTGCACCCCTGAGCCTCTCCCCACACCCTACTCCCCAGCCTGGAGCCCCTCCTGCACTCTGAACTCCTCATTTCTGGCCCTACCCTGGAGCCCACACCCCCAACCAGAGCCCTCCCCCGCACCCCAACCCCAATTTTGTGGCCTGCCATACAATTTCTATTCCCAGATGTGGCCCTCAGGCCAAAAAGTTTGCCCACCCTTGCCCTAGGTGCTTACAAATTGTTTAATAATTTGTTCCTGTATCTTTCTAGCTATGGAAGTTAGGCTGACTGGTCTAAAATTCCCCAGGTCCTCTTTGTTCCTTTTTAAACATAGGTACTATGTTTGCCCTTTTCCTGCCCTCTGGGACCTCATTTCCATGAGTCTCAAAAATAGTTGCTAACAGTTTTGAGACTGCTAGTTCCTTAAAAGTATCATAGAGTGAATTTCATCATACCCTGCCAATTTGAATACATCTAATTATCTAAATATTATTTAATCTCTTCTTTCTGTATTTTGCCATGGGTTCCTTCCTCCTTGTTGTTAACATTAATTGTGTTAAGTATCTTGTTACAATTAACCTTTTTAGTGAAGACTAAAGCAAAATAGGCATTTAACATATCAGCCTTCTTGATGTCATCCATGTGCTCTCCTTCTCTAAGTAGTAGACCTACACTTTCCTTTGTCTTGCTATTGCTCCTAATGTATTTATAGAACCTCTTGTGTCCCTTGCTAGGTGTAATGCATTTTGTGTCTTCGGGTTTGTCTACGCGACACAGCTTTTCGCGACACAGTCGTGTTGCTAAAAGTTGGGCAGTGTAAACCTGTTAGTTGGCACTTTTGCCAACAAAATACTTCCACCCCCTACAAGCGGGGTTTGCGTTGTCAACAGGAGAGCACTCCTGCCGACAACGAGCAGTTTACACTGCCACTTGCCTTGGCAAAACTTTTGTCTTTCGGGGGGGTAGGAGGGGAGGCTTTTTTGAGCACCTGTGAAAAGTTTTGTCATTCAGTTGGCAGTGTAGACAAAGCCTTAGCCTTACTGATTTTTGTCCTACAGTCTTGTGGTATTCTTTTGTACTCTTTCTTAGCAATTTGTCCTTGTTTCCTGTTTTTGTAGACTTAAAGAGCCCTTGATGGAGCCATATTGGCTTCTTACTATTCTTTTAATCTCTCCTTTGTATTAGGATAGTTTTCTGTTGTGCCTTTAATATTGTCTCTTTGAGAAACTCCCAGCTCTCCTGAACTCTTTTTGTCCTGCTTCGTCAAATTTCTGAAATAAACCATGATAATTTTTGTTCTGAAAAAATGCCAACAGGAAGAGGGCATCCATTTTGATATAACTTATACTCTAATTTAATATTAAACTAATCTTTAGATCTAGTTAATTTATTCTTGTTTTATGCCTGGTTCATTGTACGTGCAGTCGGGGAGTTACGAGTATTCAGCAACACCCTGGATCAGATCCTAGAATAGCAACCTTCGGTAGCTCGTAAAAAACCCTACCAAATTCTCATTTAAATAAAATGTTAAGAATCTGACTTAATCTGAATTTCCTTTGTTTGTTGGATTTTATTGGGCTTCAACCTTCCCATACAACTATTGTGTCCTATTTTTTTTAATACAGCATTGTTTGTTAACAATAGCATGTCATCCTTTGAGAAGTAATAATAATAGAAATGTTTTAATCCATATTAAAATGTTCCCTGTCATGATTTACAACAAACACCTCTGGGACTGATTCTGTGAGGGTCTGGGTCCTCTGGCTCTGATCCCACAAAGCACTTCAGCTCATGCTCAAGTTTAAATACACTACTCACTACTCACATGCTTAAAATTTGTGCACATACCTAAGTGCTTTCTTTGATCAGGGCCAGAGGAATCAGCATATTTTACAGTTGAGCTTCAGAACACTGTAAGGAATGCAGCTCCATGCAAGGTAAATGTTAGTGGTTTCATCAGCTCCTGTAGAGGAAATTTAGATCTCCAAACTCAAGACAAGATAGTTAAAAAGCTTTTTTCTCATGCCCCTTTAAAATGTATGTATTTGTAATTCTTAAGGTATGTGTTCTAGTAATAGTTTCTTTCGTTACTTATCAACTCAGCTGATAATTTAAAGATTCATGTTTAATAATAGTAATTCTTGGCTCTTACGTTGAAGGAGGAACTTTTCTTATATTGCAAACTCTTCAGAGGAGGGACCATAGGTGACCCTGGCCCCGCTGAGGTCAATAGCTTCTAGTACAATGAGGTCCTCATCCTGGGCTTTATTGTAATGACAATAGGTGGTAATAAATTTAACTCTATCAGGTGCCCATTATCACCTGATAGAGGTGTTTGGGCTGAGAAGGTAAATTTATTCTCTTCCAAAATGTGATATAGCAGAAATCTGAAGAAGCATAATCTCCTTCTGCCACTTCCCTCTGCCATGCCTCCTCCCACAAAATTCTCACATACAGAAAGCTTTAAATTTCTTGACTTGTGTAATATATGTACAATCAGTGAGACATACACTTAGTAGTGGCCAGCATGTTGCAGGACATTAACAGTGTCAACGAGCTGTCATGCCAAAGAATAATGTTAAGAAACATCTGTTTTCTTAGGCCATTATCTAATGTATTGTGCATCTTCATTGCCTAATTTTGAACTTCTTGGTCTTACAGAGAAAGACGTAAGAGGAAGAGTAGAAGTCCTTCCAAGTCTCCAAAATCATCCAGAACATCAAAGAGAAAGTCCTCTCGGTCTCCATCACCAAGGAGGTGGGATTTATAAATATATTAGAACTAAAATAGACAGCTAAAAAGGAAAATCTTGAATGATCTTTCTCCCATACTGAAATTTCATTAGCTTCCCAGTATCATGCAAAAAAATTTGCTGAGGAGATTTGGATTCCTTCTGGGCAGTTCTTTTTTTTTTTTTTTTCTCCAGCATTTGTAAGAAGCTTTCTGCCTGTCTTGTATGTAAATGACAAGATCAGCCCTCTTTCTCCAAAACAGAATCTTAGGTGGAGAATCTGGGAATATGGAAAAAAACTTGTTTGGAAACACTGTTCTCATCAGTTCATCACCCCTGCCTGAGTCTCTTTTATTACGCTTCTGTCACTTCAGATAATTTCATTTGGTCAAAGTGATTCAAGTCTCAGTTCAATCTTGTATTGATTTATTATTTTGGAGCTGTTTACATTCTCTACATCCAAATCGATCAAAGATCCTTATTGCTCTGTACACTGTCCTTTGTCAATTCACTCCCCTCTTTGTATATTTTTGAAAATTAAATTCTTCAGCTCTTTTGAGTGAGAAAATTGACAGTGTTTTGCATTTTTACAAATATTTAATCTCTTCTCTCTTTTACCCATTCTTTTGGAAAGTCTCACAGATGTGGGTCTGGTGTGCAACTTAATGTTTTGATAGTAATTCTAGATCTAATTGGAGATTAAAGGAATCAAACTGCAGTTACTGATCTGCTAACCATTAAACTCCTTCAGTCAGTTGTTCATAAGAAAAAGATTGTGAATTTACTTTCCCAAATTCTGATAGCTATTAAACAAAAGAGCAAATGATGAAAAACCTTATATGTATGAGCAGTTATTTCCAGATCAATGCAAGTGACTTGGGCGTGTAAGACAAATGACCTTTTTTTTTTAATGGATATAAGTATACAGTATACAGTACAGTACTTAATAATTTTTGCATGGTTGCACTTACGGTACATATGGATTTTGGATTTTTTTTTTAGCATTGTTAGCTAAATCATATATGTATTCAATTAGAAATGCTTCTGATCATTATTATTTGGCATGAAGAGATTTGTCCTTTCAGTAAATTCCACACCTGTACATCTTCAGGGTCTTTTAGAAATATGCTGTTTGGATGATTCAGAAAATATTTTTTTTAAAATAAGAAGCTGCGGAATTACACAGTCTCTTACGTAGGAACCACCAGTTGAAACACATTAGTGTTACAGTTCAGTACTGAAAATGAAGGGTTGATTCTAAGAATTACAGCTTTCTAAAGAACTTTTTAGTATTCAATTGGTTTACTCAATTACTGAATGTCTACAAACTTTCTTAAGCAGAAATAAGAAGGACAAAAAGAGAGAGAAAGAAAGGGATTCAAATAATGAAAGAAAAGAGAGAGAGCAATCCACATCCAAGAAAAAAAGTAGCAAAGAAAAAGATGGGAAGGAGAAGTCTGACAAAACCACTACTACACTGAAGGTAAGCACTTGTGAACAAGTGATGAACAGGAAAGTGACTGAACAGTAGAATTTGATTGATTCTTGACAAAATCTGTCCTTTCTGTCTTCATTCTTTGCTAGTTTGGACACTTAAGTATAGTTCCTGCCAGCAAGAGACAGGTGCTCCAAAAGAAAGTTAATTTGGCAGATCCATTAGACTAGGTTTCCCTACTTGAACCTTCCCAACTCTTCAGGTGCTTGAGTGGGTAGGTAGGGAGAAATGAGTGGGATGGAATAAAGAAATATCGGGTGAGGAGTGGGTTGGCTGCCTGTCTGTTTGAGCAGCCATACGGCACATTGTGTAGGCAACCAAAAAAGGCAGCTCAGTTGCAGAACTATGTGTCTACCTTGTACTTCCCTTCCACAGTGCTGCCTCCTGGTTCCCCAGGGTCAAAGGCTTGCTAGAGAACTCTACAAGGAGCAAAGCTGGAGGAGCAGGCTCAGTAGGTGGGTCAGGGAACAGTGGTATACGGATATTATTAGCAAAAATCAAGTGTTCAGACTGATTACCTTGTGAGCTTTTAATTTTAACATTTCAAAAGTAGCCTGTCCTTGAGAGAGTTGTAATTGTGGCTATTTAACTATAGAAGTGAAAAAGTGAGACTGCCAGTGTCCAATTTAAAAACTGACTGACTTTTAATTGCTTCCTCTACAGACTTCAATAATTATTTTATCCAAGAGCTATCATAAAAATGTAGTGGACATCTGAACAGAAATTTTGGTAAAATATTTAACCATTAAAACTAGAAATAGAGAGATCTAGTCCTGGTTTAAGAGGAAAACTCCGCAAAGTCTTAACTATGGAGTTGTTAGTGATATCTCTCTAGTGTTGTTGTTCTGTTTTATTTTACTTCTGAATAATTGTATATAGCAAAATATAATTCTTTAAGGCAAAGATTTCAAAAAGTGATTTTGGTGTGTTTTGGGTGCCCAACTTCAGACACCCTTAAATGGGACAGATTTTCAGAGGCTATTGAGCACCCGTGCTCTTAAAACTGGCCTCTTTAAGCTGTCTCCCATTGGGTATCCAGAAATGTAAACATCCAAAATCACCAGTTACTTCTGGAAATCTTGGCACAATACGGAATATTGTTGTTATAAAAATATAACTTGTTAACATTCTTGGTAGGATAAAGATCACACTAAAGGGGATGCGAATTCAGAAATTAACAAGGCAGTAGAAAATAAAGATACACAAAGGACAGATGAAGTCAAACTACAACAGAATGGGAACTGTCAACCAAATGAAGAAAACCTCTCAGTTAAAATGGAAGAGGTATAAAGTAACGAATGGACCTCTGACTCAACTGTGGGGTGAATCCAAAGCTTTTTATTTCCCTGAAAGAGGAAGAAAACATCAAAGCAATCTACTGAGCAGGTTGATATGTACTAGTAGCTCTTCCAATTCTTGTGATAGCTTTGTTGTCTTCTTGCTGGAAAGCAAGAAAGACCATGGACCAGTAATATATGCCATGATTAAGGCAAATGCCATCAGAACTATTCATCTGTGAGAATCCATGCATTTCCATGATGGCTGTATTATTTGTAAAATGATTTATGTTAACTTTTGCCAAGAACTGTTTCAGATAAGGTGAAATTGAAAGATGTAAACCTGCATAAGCTGAAGGTATGCATTGGAAGTTGTTAAAATATTGCTAGTTAATGAATTTTGTATTGTTTTTCCTTGTGTTTGTTTTGTTTTTTTGTTTTTTTTTTTTTTATTTCAATGTGTACTGTTTTGATGATGTGCTTGGACATGGTGCAAAAATATACACACTTTCCCTTGTAAATGACAGCTATGGAAAAAAGGGTTTTTACTTTAATACATAGTTTTGCCGTTATTGCGTTAAACGCCCACTGACTATTAAGTTTTCATTTGCTCACTGCTCGGATTCATTTTTTCTTATTTAAAGTCATTTTCTTATTACTATCCCTGAAATGAATATTTCTTTTAATAGTAGTTGAACAATGCATGTTACTGTCCTATTTATAGAAGGAACAACCACCATATTGTAGATAATAGTTTAGCTTACTGGGTTTCTTCCCCCTCTCCTATCCTCAAAAGTAAGCACATCTGTATAGTGGTATCAGAACTTCTGGTTTTGTTTTGAGCCATATTGCAGTGGGTCTGTTCAGCTGCATATGGTACAGGTGGTGTTATGAAAATCAATACCCTGTTTTCAAAATAGTATATGGGAGCACAAGCTAAAGCTTTAGTGCCTTCTTAAAATGTGGTATATTTTCTGGAACTTTATACGTGCTATTAATTTTCGGTTACATCTTACATAATCTCGATCGCTGTTCTACCAAAACCACACCAGTAGACAAGAATGTGAGTGGTTTGTCAGAAAAGCTGTGCTAGGTTCACTTGGTTCAAGACTGAAGCTCCATTTTTAAGAAGATTTATATAAATGAATGCAAAAGTGTAGTTTGGGGACCATCATACTATGAAGTATGGTAACTGAATACAGAGCATGCTCTAATTTCACCAAAATCCAAAGGGAGCTCTTTAAACTTTTTCTGTACATTGGATGGCCTTAATCATTACCTCTCAATCATCTTCTCTAATGTTGGTTGTGTGATGTGAAAGGAATTGTGTGCAAAGTTTGTTTGAAAAGAATAGTAGTTGAATTTACATTAGAGTTATATGGTAGAGATTCTATGTCCTTCTTGGATTCATTCTTTGGGGAGAAAGCATGTAACTGGAGAGAATGATACACTGCAAATATTTTGTCAAGTAAAAATGTGACTTGTGCTCTGAAGTAATCTCATCATTGTAAGATTTCTTAAAAGACCTTTAAAACTTGTTTAATACTAAAATCAAGTAGACTTATTTTTAATACAATGAAATACAATCAAAAGACTCAATTGCCTTACCTCATGGGAAGAGTTATTTCTATCAATTTTAAAAGCTAAGTAGTATATTAGTTAGTTACTTTCAATTTGATTTTCCTTTTTAAAGTTAATACTTACAGAAGCCTAAGTGTTTTATGGGGAATGAGAAGTTGCCCACTTTATAAGGTAATGAAACCCAGTTTGTGCAGCTGCTTAATCACTCTTTATTTTTGTTAGGATTTGAAGTATCTTGCCGCTGTGTACCATTAAAACTATAGAAAATGCTTTACCATGTAAAGTATAGATGGTCATTTTTGTGATGTTTAAGCCACATGCAGTTGGCTGGTGAACAGTTTATTCCAATAAAAGAATAACAAATCTGTATGCTTATAGAAAGACTGTGAAGGATCGGGTCTTGCAACAACAGCTGTCTTATTTATGTGTAAGTAGCATAGAGCAAAGATGGTTTGTATACTTGTTATCTTTGGTACCATTTCACTAATAAAATTAAGTATTTTAGAAGGAAGTTTTTGCATATATATATATATATATATATATATATATATATAATATGAAAGGAACATTTTTCATTGAATAGTCATCTACTTTTTCTCAGGGGGTTGCTTTGATTTGGAAAGTGCATGCCAGTAATATACATAGCATTTAGAAAATTAACTTTGATAAGATATCTTTCCTTGTGAGAAGTCAAATGGTTTTCACACATGGCTTCATAGTTTCAGATGTCAATGTTTATTTTGATTCCTATTGGTTGTTTTTCTTTCTAGTATTCTGAAATTGCACATCTCTATAATATGGCAGAAATTCATAAAAAGATTAGCTATGGTTGTCTAAGAACAATGCCTTTGAAAATTGGCAACAGCAGACTAGCAGTTTTACTTGCTAGTTGGAGTATGTGTTTCATAATTCAGCATATTCTCTTGTACTGTGGGATTTTTCCTAGAAAGCATGATAGTTTTCTCTCGCTCTGGAAAAAATAGAAATTGCTGTTTTCTTACAAGTCCTAGTTTTTCTGTTTGCTTTGTAAATATTTTTCATTTCTATTTTCAGTTTTTCTTTAAAATAATTTTTTATATTTTATTACTCCATTTTCCCTTCCCTAAAAGCCCACCACCAGGGAACTAGCCTCATCTAAGAACAGTGACTCTGCAGTGGGTAGATCATATTTGTAAGGCTGCTGCTTAGTAATACAGTTCATGCCCTGCTCCCCAAGGATTGTGTGCGTCAAGTATTCAATATATATAGCCTTCACTAGATGTCCAGTGTTTCCTTCATAGCAAGGTTGCATGCTGAACTGCCATGTTACATTGCATGTATTATCAGTCTAGGTAAACTAGCTGAAAGTGAGTGAAGCATATATTTTCAAGAACAACATATTTAATAACGGACAGATAAATATTTTAAATACGGTTTTATCTGAATCAACATTTGCCGTAGCTGAAAGGGTTGGTGAATCATAGTTTCACTTTGGGGCTTTTTCCACTCTGAAAAGAGACTGCAAAAATGGCACCTTTTTAATCCAACAAATCTGAATGTTTGTTCAGAATTATCTGCTAATAGTAGTGACTGATATTTTTAAACTTATTCTTGTAGGGGTGACACAGCTAAGAAAAAGTAAGCTGGATTCTATTTCAAGGTTGTTGTTTTTTCAAGTTCCAGGTACAGGTCTACACATTTACCTCTGTGTAAATCAATTGAGGTAAATAGGGTTACACAGATGTTAGGAAGGAAATAATTTGCCCTGTAAAGCCTTTTATTGCTGGTGAGAGTATTGGGGAAGGGGAAAGAAGATCCTAGATCCCACAATTCCATGGTTATAGTCACTTTTCAGGGTAGAACTCATAAATTCAAAATTTCATCCTTTGTGCAAAAATTCATGTGTTGTGTTTATCCGTTGTAAGACTTAAAGGTTTGAATTTCTGTACTTTTTACCTAAGCAGAAAATAATAAGCAAAGGCAATTTTGGTTGGTAAAAAAATTGCTCACATATATGTTCTCTTCAGAATTCCTTCATTTTTTCCGTTTATCTAAATAATACTTAAAAGCAGGTAGTTTTTGCCTCTTGGAGAAGCTATCTTCTACTTGGGTTTTACAACTGAAATATCGGGTTTGTTTTTGTTTGTTTTTTGTTCCTCTTATAACGAAATAGGATTATAGCTAACCCATTCTTATTTTGCTAGACTTTCTTCACAAAAGATGATGAAATCGTAGATGTCTGTGGTAGATGTTAGCCTAAAAATTGGGTTTCAGCAGTATAAACTATGAACCATTTTAAAATATCTGCACTATTACATGCAAGTCTGGGTATATGATGGACCTGATTCACCACATGTTGCTCCTCCAGCTTTACTTTAGTATAACTATTCATTTCATTGCATTTTCAACCAGGTTAAAATGGGAGTGACACAAAAGTGACAGGTTTCAGAGTAGCAGCCGTGTTAGTCTGTATCCGCAAAAAGAACAAGAGTACTCTAAGGTGCCACAAGTAACAGTGATGAATTGGACCTAGTGGGTCTGATCCTTCAATCTTGACCATGGTAAAACTCCCATTAAAATCAGCAGGTGCTCATTTGAGAAAGATGTAGTGTTCCTCTCCAAAATATGGAAACTGGATAGTTGAAATTCATAGACGTATGTCGTTTGTTTTACATTGAAGGCTTGTCTACATGTAACTCTTTCAGCAGCACAGGTGTGCCACTGAAGCTGCGCTGCTGTAATGCTTCAGTGTAGAAACTACTTATGCTGATGGGAGGAATTCTCCTGTCGGCATAGGTAATCCACCTCCCCGAGAGGCAGTAGCTAGGCTGATGAAAGAATTCTTCTGTAGACCTACTGCTGTGAGATGGAGACTTAGGTCAGCTTACCTATGCCATTCAGCAGTGTGGTTTTTCACACCCCTGAGCAATTTAGTTATTCCAACTTCTTATCTAGTGTATACCAGGCCTTAGTCCTACAATCAACTTATCTTCAGATGGCGATTATTTGATTATTGTGTAATCATGAAAAAAGCTGAGTCAGCCTCCATCTAATGTTTATTATATATTGAAAATGAAAAGTAAAGCATTATTTAAATGTAGTTTTGTGTGAGCTAGGCATCCCCTCAGTCACAAACATTTCATTCCAAACTTATCAAGAGCTCCTTTGCATACAATATTTATATCCTATTTCAAATCCAACAACAAGGAGGCTTGCCATCGCGTTTTCTGCACAGCTCGTTCTGCTCTAGGCATCTATCTATCATACTTAGATGGCTCTCATCCACAATCTGAGCACATCAATGTATGGTTTTTTCTTTTACTGCATTCCATAGTCAACAATTGAATAAGCTGGTCTTCAGATGTGTCAGCTACCTTTCCTCCAGTGCATCTTTTACATTCGGTATAAAGCACGACCCACTCAGACATTGGCCTGGTCTGAGGGGGAAACCATTTTACCCCTTTATACTTTAATCAGTTGTATTTGTGATGGTATTCTACAATTCTGAAATTGTATCAACTATTTCTCACAGACCGTTTTAAAGTGATCAATTCTACAATCTAAGCAGGTGAAAAAAAGCTTTGTCCCAATAAAGTTTGACAATTTTGTGACTATTGGGCTTTTACTGCAGGATGAGAGTGCCTTGTAAAAATGGACTGTAGCTGTTTACTTGTTTTCTGCTTTAGAAATCTTTATCCTATGATTATTTCTGAGAACACTTGGCCTGTTTTGATTGTATATTGTTTTAAAGTCAGTTCAGTGCCATGTTTTGACAGACATGGATACTGAAGTCTTTTGATCACAAAATAAGTATCACCCTGGCAGTAGTGGTACAATCTTTCTCACACAGATTTGTTGATGTGCCTCACACCTGACCTGAAAGGACTGCCTTTGGCAACAGTAAGAGCATAGCTTAGTCTTACCATCCATTCAGCCCTTATTGAGTGGTTTTCAGGATATGGAGAACTGTTCGCTACAAACTAGATTTGGGACAACTGATTCATAACTCAGAGGTCACAGGGCTTTCAAGTCAATGACTAATTAATTTGGCTTTGAACTGCTGAGTTAAGGTAAAAGGTTCATACATCTACATAAATTCTGTGATCCAAACAACTATTTTACTTTTTGTTTAACCAGACCAGTGTTGATTTGAAACAGTTTTATCACTTTCCTTGGTTTCTGGTATGTCCATATTTTCTTATTTTTCAGTTTTGCCCTATTTCCTTTGCCAACTGAATGCCAAATGTTGTCAACAGTACTTCTATATCTGATTTTTTTTTTAATGAGTAATAAGCTTCCCCCCCCTAGGAATGGAAGAACAAATTGTTCTGCTTTTGATTCTTGATTCACCATACTGATAACATAATTTCTTGATAATTATTTCATTCTTGCTATAAATGTATGTTTCAACCCTACTTGAAATCCACCAAGCAAACCATCTATCCAATTTCTTTATCTAGGCGTTTATATCAATTGCTTGTTGTGGTATCACAGAATCATAGAAAATGTAGGGCTGGAAGGGACTTCAAGGGGTAATCTAGTTCAGCCCCATGCTGAGGCCGGGACTAAGTACCTAAAACCTTAACTGCTGCAGAGACCTAGATTGGTGCTAATTCTGTGTCAGTGATGAGCAACTCATGAACTGCTGAAAAATTGCCAGTTCACAGATTCATAACTCCACTATTATTTAAACAAAACAACCTGGTGGTGGAGCACTAGAGATAGGTAGATAGTTATGCACAGTTCATTTCATTAATCACTAGCAGATCGTTTGCATCTTCTCTAGATCTCTAAGGTGCAGAGCCCATGTTTTACTTTTTTGCACAATATCTAGCACAAAAAGCTCCCTGATCTGATTGGGGACTTGGCACTACTGTAAAAAAAATTACTAATAATTTCCCTTCTCCTAATATTAGATGTTTCTGATAACAAAGAAGTAAAATTGTTCTGTGTGGGTTACATATACTTGTGTGTTAATAAAGCAATTATTAAATAGTACGAGTAAAGAAATGTCAAATGCTGCTACTATTATGTTGCTATTTTTGAAAATAAATAAGTCCTAAGGGTTTTTTTGATTTATGTGTGTCTTGGAAATTCTCTCGCCTAACCCGGTCTGATTTTAGTGAAAAAATTGTTACCTTCTTGCTGGCTAGCCAGCATAGCAGATTGCTCAGATTTCTGAAGTGCTCCTCTTTGTGCCAGAGAATTGAATGGCTGGTAACTGAACTTGAGGGCTAGAACCGGAGAGTGTATGGAATGGAGGTGGGGGTTCCAAACAATGTTTAGCACACCAACATTTTCTAGTGTAGACAAGGCTTCAGAGTGCTAAGCGATCCCGAGAGGCTGGTTGGGAGGTTACTTGTCTCTAATAGTTCAACCAAGGATGCTTTTCCTTTTAAACAAAAGAGGTGAAAACTTGGTTCCATTAAAGTCAATGGCAGAACTCCCATTTATTTAAATAGGGTCAGAATTTCACTCAAGTTCTTTAGTGCTAACAATAAATAATATCAGTTCATTGAGAGTGTGATTGTCCAAAAGTATCAACAGTCTATGAGAGTTAGGCGCCTCACTTGTGTAAATCCCATCAGGTACCTATCTGCATCTTCCAGTGGCTAAATATCTTTGGAAATCTGGCTCTGAGTGGCTTAGGAGCACAAATCCAATTTGTTTTCCTATGTCACTTAGGCACTCTTGAAAATCCTGCCCTGTGTCAATAAGACTCTGCCATATGGGTTTTGAAAGTTGCCCTTTTTATTGTACATTTTTTGTCTGGTTTGACTTCAACTCTTCCCATTCCAGCTGACCACTGTCTTCTAGTCTGGTTGATTCTGCTTCATTGTGAGGAGACTGCATTGCTCTCCTCTGAAGGGTGAAGGGAAAAAAATCTTGTTCATGTGAGAAATAAAGTGATGCCTCAGCATGGGGCCCAGATCATGTCCTGCTTGTTGCATGCCTGAACAATGTGCCTTATGGCTTCATTAAATAAGGTTAATTTAAGCAAAGATATTTTTTAATCAAGGATGAATAAATATATTAAAGTAGGGGAACGGCAAGTGGACAGGGAGTGGTTTTAAAAATAAGATATGCCTCTTGTATTTAACTTTTTGTTTATAAGACTGTAGTCAAGTATAAATGATAGAAGTATTTCATTTTTTGGAGAGAGTCTGGAAGAAAAGATTGTAGGTTTAAATCAAATTGGATCAATATTTTAAAGGGTTGATCCAGACTACTTGATACTTGCACTTTCCCGTTGTTTTTAACAGTGATGGTAAATTCAGAGCGAATCTAGTATCCCAAGTAGAACATGCCCACTGAAGTGTTTAATCTTATACTTTCATTACACTTCTGTTTTACTGTGCTACCTGTCTAGACTAGCAATTTTTCATATATTTTTAAAGGAGAACATTCATTATTTTACCAAGATTCCTTTAAAATTTTGTTGCTCTTGTAAAATCCAGGAAACTTGCTTTTCTGCTATGTTAACATTTTTTTCCTAGTTGTGTTTAGCTATGGAGCATCATACTCCCACAGCTAAAGCAGTTCAGCAATAAACGTCTCCATAAACCATGCTGTTAAAATACATCTAGCTGAACTGCGAGGTCTGAGATTAAATTAGCTGCCTTGTGTATCACTAGAACTCATCACAAGGAATAACATTGAGAAGAGAGGTGGTAAGATGTGCTTTGTGTGAGCAGGAACAGATGTAAAGCCCAGAGCCACTTTTGTTGTTAGCGTTTTAAGCTGCTCAGTGTAGATCCCATTGATTAAGTTTGTCTTGGGAAGGTTGTTTTTTTAAACTGATCTGTTAGGGTGACAAGGAAGATGGATTATCCTTTCTTTTTTGTTAACCCCACTAAAAGCCTAAGGGCTTGATATGTATTAGACTACTATTCCTTTTAGCCAAATTTCATTTCACCTCAGCCTTGAGGCCCTTGTGATCAGAAAGTGACCCCACTCCTGAAGATATGCGGAAAAGGACCTAGGGGTGACAGTGGGCGAGAAGCTGGATATGAGTCAGCAGTGTGCCCTTGTTGCCAAGAAGGCCAATGGCATTTTGGGATGTATAAGTAGGGGCATAGCGAGCAGATCGAGGGACGTGATCGTTCCCCTCTATTCGACATTGGTGAGGCCTCATCTGGAGTACTGTGTCCAGTTTTGGGCCCCACACTACAAGAAGGATGTGGATAAATTGGAGAGGGTCCAGCGAAGGGCAACAAAAATGATTAGGGGTCTAGAACACATGACTTATGAGGAGAGGCTGAGGGAGCTGGGATTGTTTAGCCTGCAGAAGAGAAGAATGAGGGGGGATTTGATAGCTGCTTTCAACTACCTGAAAGGGGGTTCCAAAGAGGATAGCTCTAGACTGTTCTCAATGGTAGCAGATGACAGAACGAGGAGTAATGGTCTCAAGTTGCAATGGGGGAGGTTTAGATTGGATATTAGGAAAAACTTTTTAACTAAGAGGGTGGTGAAACACTGGAATGTGTTACCTAGGGAGGTGGTAGAATCTCCTTCCTTAGAGGTTTTTAAGGTCAGGCTTGACAAAGCCCTGGCTGGGATGATTTAACTGGGAATTGGTCCTGCTTCGAGCAGGGGGTTGGACTAGATGACCTTCAGGGGTCCCTTCCAACCCTGATATTCTATGATTCTATATGCTATGGTCATTTGGATGCTTAAGACAATAACTTAAACATGCTCAGTCTCAAAAAGGGATGGAAGGATGGCCATATACTTAAGGTGCAAGCTTGGGTTGTAGGAGACTGGGTGTACTTTCATTCCTCACAGACTTGCTGTGTGACCTTCAGTAAGTCATTTAAATACTCAGTGCCTCATTTTTCTCATCTGCATAACAGGGATACAATACTTACCTTTTTACGTAGGGGTGTTGCAAGGCTTAATTTATTAATGTTTGAAAATTGCTTTGAGATGTTTAGATGGAAGGTGCTATAGCAAGTCTGTGAAATGCATATAAAATATTAGAAGCAGACATCTGTGCCTCACTATTACGCTTGGAATAAAATATTGCAGTCAAATGTTAGAGGTTCAAATTCATGCTGACTCAAGATTCGTCCTTGATCATTCTTACTTGGTATACGTTTTAATTGTAGCTAGGGAATTAATTAAACTGATGGGTTCATGGATAAATGCTGGAAATCCTTCTTGTTTGTTTCAGGATCTTTCTTATCAGTCGTCCTGAAATACTGTGTCTCTCCCAACAGCATCCTGGCAAGACTAGCACACTGTTCTTCATCTGGTTTATTTGCTGGTTACTGCATTCACTATGTGGTTTTTTTAAAATAATTTTTCACTTAAATAGCAATTTTCAGCTGTAGATCTCAGTGCTTACAAAGGTGGGTAAATATCACTAGATCTGTTTTACAGGAGAGAAGGTGAGCTACAGGGGGGGTCTGTAAGTGACTTGCACAAGGCCATACAGCGAGCCAGTGTCACTTATGCAATTAGAATTCAGATTTTTCTGACTCCCAGGTGCATGCACCAGTCCAGGATGGACAGGGTTAGTGACCAACGTATTGCTGGCTTGTGATAGTGTGAAATCTTATGCTTAGATAATTATGAAAGGAGCATTAGAAACACTTTAATATTTAGACTGATAAAGCTCTAAATAGCCTGTGACTAGCCTTCTAGAAAGAATGCCTCTCTCCCCTTTATAGACTATCACAGCTGTGACCAGTAAAGGCGCTGATGGTAGATCCCCCTCACTATAAAACAGGAGGCATTTTCCACAAGGGTGGTAGGTCTCTGCAGTGCCCTCCCAGACTGATCTGAAATAGCCTGTTGATTTTCAGGACATTCTGTAAGGTCTATTTGTTTCACTGGGCCTTTAGGATTGGTAGAGGATTGAGGCATTGGCTGTGGCAGAGTATGATATGGTATCCACCACACACTTGCCCTGAAGAGGTTAATGGAGGCCAGATGGGCCTATTAGGCTGAGAGGAAAGCCCTAATTAGGGGAAGCTCACCCCTGCAGGGACAGGCAGGGCTTCTTTAAAGCCAGGGAACTGAGAGAGGAAGGGGGCTTCAGGGAGGTAGCCTGTAGTTACCCCCTGAGGAGAGGGAAGAGGGTTTGAAGCTGGTACAGCCAGAGGAGGGGGAGAGTAGGAAGCAGGCCAGGGAGTGAGCAGCAAGGTTGGGGACTGAACAGACCTTGGCTGTGTGTTGTTAGGGATCCCTGGGCTGGAACCCAGGTAGAGGGTGGGCCTAGGTTCTCCTAGCAGCAACTGAAGGAGTGGCACCTCAGGTGGTGAATGGGAAGACTGCCTAGGGTTGCTGAAGGAAAGACTGTGATACGGCTTGGAAAGAGAGAACGCTGAGTGACCTGGCCAGAGGGCTGAGTCATGAAGAAGATGTTGTGGTTTCTGGAATGAGAGAGGGTCTGCGGACCAAAGAGAGAGATGGAGTCATGGCATGTAACCGCAAGATGGGGTGTCGACCTGATGAGCTAATCTGCAGAGCTAGTAGGAGGAGGCGTCAAACTAGTGGTGAGTGGAGAACCCAGTCACACAAGGATTAATATTTGACTATGAGCTGCTGCTTGATAGAACACATGGTTGGTTGATTGGAACTGTGGTTTTGTTTTTAAATGGCTGCCAGTACACTCAGAGCCTGGGTATAGGTAGATACTTTATTTTCTTTTGATTTAGAACAACAAAAAGTTTGTACTCATGTAAATCATTTAGGCCTTACTCAGTCCTTGAGGCAATGGGAGTTTTGCCTGAGTAAGGATTAAATAAGGACCATAGGATTTTATTCCACTTGAACCACGCTAGACGTCCTGCTATATGGAGTACTCTGTGATAATAAGCAATGCTCTGGCACACAGGCATCAGAACTAGTTCCAAAGCTGCCAGATGTTGGGTGCATTGCAAAGGCAGCATACTTAAGCCAGAGGACAGAGGGTAAAGAGAGCTTTGTGTTTCTGTCTTCCATACTTCTCCTGATGATTGGAGTGGTTGGAGCAGCCTTCTGCTGCCTGTGTGCCAGTCAATGCTTTCTCGTCTTTCAAATCCTGCCTTCAGATGCACTTTTTTTTTTTTTTTTTTTTTTTGAAACCTTCCAATGGTACCTACCAATATACAAAAAATAAAACTTTCAAGATCTGAGGCCTAAACAATTCACTTTCTATAGCAATAAATACTACCCCACCAAAGCAACATTCCTTACCTTTTACATATGTTTTTTTCTTCCCACTCACCCCCATCCCTATATGCCAGGATCCCAGTTCATATTTTGATCCAAATTAAACTAGTCACAATATGTCACCTATAATGCTACATAGAAAATAAACAATGGTAGTAGCTAGTAAAACTTCTGGTGGACTATAGAGAGCGCTATGGTCAGCGCAAAGGTCACAACTACACTAGGCCTTTGAGGAGACCTAAAAAAGAATTTGGGGGGGAAGCAACTAAATGTAAAATGACCAAAAGGTGCTCAGTTAATATGGCTATAAGCACAATTATTAAAAGAATTAGACTGACAGAAGCACAAACAGCCAACTCAGATTTTGAGCTATTTTCTGACCTCACTCTTATTCTCAGCATCTGAATAGTTTATACATGATTGATGGAAATACAAACATTTTTCTGCAAACAATGGATTTGTTGCTAAATCTTATCGTTTTCATCCAGTACACGCATCCATATGTCACATCAGTTTCAACATAATCTTGCTGCAATCTCAGTGTTACAATTGGAGAGTGTGAGAGACCCAGTGCAACTGGACCTGACAAGATGAACCTTGTAATTAAATACCTGCAACTGCATTTAGCAACAAGGTACTTAGTTGCACACACTTTTATGACTACAGTGAATAATACTGTGCAAGGGTAAATAATTCAACTCTGTATGTTTTATGGGTACTGCCAGGCACACTTTGTTCACCTCATAGCAAAAACTCTATGCTGCTAATACACTATTATTTACATATATATTACTGACCTGGTGGCCTGTTGCTGTGTTTTTGCTAACATTGCAATAGACTGATTACACACCAGGCTAAATGTAGTAAGGGGCTATTGAAATTATCTGTTGTAGTTTGCAGTCATTTTAATATGTTTCTACAATATACGATTATCGAAAATGGCAAGCTTAGAATATTAAGAATACGTGGCTTAATTGTTTGCAATTGCTTCAGTACTGCCTGTTGGTGGCAGGGTGATCCTTTTAGTCTTTTCATTTTGCATATTTATTTCTGTGTGTCCTGATAAGGTACCTATTATTATTTTATTTAATAATTTTTAAAAATCCCTCTAACACTTCTTTTCAGCCTATTCTCTGCCTCAGTCAGGGGTGCTGGAACAATTCGTATAATGGGGGTGCTTACAGCCATTGAACCAAACTGCAAACCTTGTATATGATGGAAACCACTTCAAGCCAGAGGTGCAGCAGCACCCCTAGTTCCAGCACCAATGGCCTCAATTGCAAATGCCTTGGAACCAAGTTTTCATGAGAGGGGGGGAAAAAGTGATTAGACAGATGGTTTGCTGAGTCAAAAAGGAAAAACCTGACTGCTGTATGTGTATAATTGTCTTGAATCCCCCAACAGTCTCTACTCATCCATGACCACAGAACAGCTTGGCCAACAATAAGTCAGACTTAGCATTTGTTTTTGTATTTTTACCTAAGGTTTCCAATCTATGTTTGAAAAACTGCTAAATTCCTTTTCTCTTTGCTGCTCCAAATTTCTCAAAAGAGCAAGACAGGTTTTCCATTTTCCATTTAAGAAGGAGCACTTCTGACAGGCTAATAAAACTCTGTCACAGTTTCACTCTCGACCAGGTTCTGTTTTAGACTGTGTGGTATTTATGATTGATGTCAGGCTCTATTTTGAGGTGAATGAGGCTCTGTGTTGTGAATATGTGGGCATGGTACTGACTGGCTCAAGACAACAATGTGGCCAAAAAGAGAGAGAGAGAGAGGAGGTTATATAGAAAGAGTTATTTTGGGCCTATTATGGGGGGATGTGAAGTTGAGGACTGGAGTTAGACGAGCTCTACCACGTTTTATTTCAAATCTTGTTTTGGTGGAGAGAATTGGGATAATTTAAAGCTGCAATTTACTAATTTTCATATATGTGAGTTGACTGTGAAATTCACAGGAATGACAGCTGTGGAAATCACAGTCCTTTAGTTACTCAGAACAGGAAGAGGCGAACCACTCACACTGCTGTCTTCCTCAAATCGCACCAGCAATATGCAGCCCACTCCTTAGTCTTTCCATTTAGCACTAATAGAAGTTAAACATTAAATGGAAACCACCCTCTGGCTTTGAAGAGCCACATTCCATAACAAAGTATTTGTAAAATGTGTAAAAAGCAGTACTAGAGGCTGATTACAAGCCCTTAGTATCAAGATCGTTCACTTCTATTCCCTTGCCTGTCCCCTTGCAGAATTATTTTTGTTCATCAATATCACTTGTGTAGCTTTAGTTACCTGTACTACAGACGCATGACCTTGTTTAAAAGACCACCGCACACATTTAGTAACATAGCAACTGCCAGAGTGGAGCAGATTGTCTTGTCTAGGCCTCATCTCTGGCGAGTAGAACGTCATACACATTTTAAACGAAGGCATTTTCTTTTCCATGCTGAATACCCAAAGCCCTACATCATCAGTTTTACCCTTTCTCACCCAGCATGAAGAAGACTTGAAATTCTTTATTGAAAATGTATATATGAAAAGCACTGTATACGAGCTAGGTAGTATTCTTATGGTGGAATACTAGGGCCAAGTTGGGACTAATCTCAAGAAGCGATCTTTCCAAGCACTTTCAACATAAGGGTGCCCACCTACAGCTGTCACGTCCTCCTTAGTAAAACGGACCACAATACACACAATTTAACAAACAAAAGAGGTAGTGGTGGAGGTGGGACTAGAAATCTGGAATTGCTGACTCTGTTTTTGTACACAGCAAAAGATCATGTATATGTGGGGGAGAAGCTTTCAAAATTAGTTTTGCGTTTGCCGTGTTCAACAAAACACTGTGCCGCCATCTCGCCATTACAGCTGTGCAAATTTAGACCCATGGCAGGGCCAAAAAGTGAAACAATTATCAAGTTGGTATAAATTAAGGCTGTGAAGCCTTCAGAGGCTTATTTAAATCTAATAAGTGTTTCGTAATGTTTGAATTAAGAGGAAATTACAAGGCTCAGACAAGTGTGGAAGCTTCATAGGACTAGCGATTACTTTGCGGACTTTATAGCAGAATAAATTCTAACTAAAGACTGGATTAAACAAATGAAATTGAAATGCTCTAAAAGGGAGTTTGAAAGTTAAATGCATTTACAACATAATGGCAATAACAACTTTGCCCATAACCTTTTATAGCTTGCAGGTAATTTTCAACAAGCTGATTTTATATTCCTACTGATAATTACTCAGCATGTTCAATTTCCCTTTACTTACAGACGCTGTAGCTATTTTAAAAACTTTAGTTCACAGAGGTCAAAGTTCACAGAGGAATTTTGCCTGATCTCACATCTTCAACCTTGATCATTTAAACACATCCTCTTAATTATGGAATTATATTCATACTAAAGCTGGGCCCGAGCTGCAAATTTCAGCTCCAAACTTTCCCAAAGGGCAAGTTTGGGACACTCATATCCCTGGTTAGTATTGTAGTTGCTGGCAGCTGCCAGCAACATACAGCTGGACTGGCACTTCGGAAAGCTTCCTTTTTTTGGCAGCATCTGCACATGTACATCCAATACCAGGTCTTTTGCAGAAGTTTGGGTCATTAGTACAGGTGGAAAGGTATGTAGTATAAGATTCGGTAGACCTGCCAAAAAGGGGCACTTTCATGAACAGCTACTCAATGAAAAGTCTCCATTTTGAGGCAGCAGGAACCAGTTAAAATCAGGCAAATGTACCACAAAATTGTGACCGGGAACTGCACTGGCAAATGAATTAAGTGAACAACCGCACAATGCACTTGACCAGGTTGTATGGGAACTGAAAATGCAATTTATTCAACTTTTCAACCTACAGTTCCCTATATTAACTTAAATGATCTTGTTCATTTTTTTGAGCTCCTTGGGATAATGACTGGCTGAATGTTTGTCTCCTATGCAGAGTTAAGCATGTTGTTATTCAGCAAATAATACTAAATTAGAGTTGCCTATCACTGTCACAAATATTGCAACTGCATGCAATATCTTTGGGAACCATACTGTAATCAAGTTTATAAATGGTTTATATATCACTGAGCCAGGGACTGTATGCAACTCCAGTCAGGGGGTGGGAGACTAAGCGGTGGAGGATTACTAAGGTGAATCATTCAGGCTGTAAACCCCAGAGGGAGATACCACCTCCTCAGGAGGCTTGTATAGACTGGTTCAAACTGGATTTTCCAGAGACCAATAAAGAAAGGGCTTTTGGCATTTAACCTGACTCAGGGCCTTCTTTCTAATCCAGCAAACAGACAAGGGGCCCCAAACCTTGAGGAAGGGTTGAAAAGTAGGGCTGTCAAACAATTAACAAAATTAATCTTGCAATTAATAGAATGCCATTTATTTAAATAGTTTTGAATATTTTCTACATTTTCAAATATGATTTAAATTACAACACAGAGTACAAAGTGTACAGTGCTCACTTTATATTTATTTTTGATTACAAATATTTGCACTATAAAAACACAAGAAATAGTATTTTTAATTCACCTAATACAAGTACTGTAGTGCAATCTCCTTATGAAAGTTGAACTTATGAAGGTAGATTTATGTACAAAAAGTCACTACATTCAAAAATAAAACAATGTAAAACTTTAGAACCTACTAGCCCACTCAGTCTTACTTCAGCCAATTGCTCAGACAAACAAGTTTGGTTCCAGTTTGCAGGAGATAATGCTGCCCACTTCTTGTTTACAATGTCACCTGAAAGTGAGAACGGGGGTTCGCATGGCACTGTTGTAGCTGGAGTCATAAGATATTTATGTGCCAGATGTGCTAAAGATTCATATGTCCCATCATGCTTCAGTCACCATTCCAGAGGGCATGTGTCCTTGCTGATGACTGATTCTGCTCGATAACGATTCAAAGAAGAGCTGACTGACGCATATTCATTTTCATCATCTGAGTCAGATGCCACCAGCAGAAGGTTGATTATCTTTTTTGATGGTTTGGGTTCTGTAGTTTCTGCATCTGATTGTTGCTCTTTTAAGACTTCTGAAAGCATGCTCCACACCTCATTCCTCTCAGATTTTGGATGGCACTTCAGATTCTTAAACCTTGGGTTGAGAGCTGTAGCTATCTTTAGAAATCTCACATTGGTACCTTCTTTGTTTTTTTTTGTCAAATCTGCTGTGAAAGTGTTCTTAAAATGAACATGTGCTGGGTCATCATCTGAGACGTCCATAACATGAAATGTATGGCTGAATGTGCGTAAAACAGAACAGGAAACATACAATTCTCCCTCAAGGAGTTGAGTCACAAATTTAATTAACGCTTTTTTTTAAGCAGCATCATCAGCATGGAACATGTCCTCTGAAATGGTGGCTGAAGCATGAAGGGGCATACGAATGTTTAGCATATCTGGCACGTAAATACCTTGCGATGCCGGCTACAAAAGTGCCATGAGGATGCCTGTTCTCACTTTCAGGTGACATTGTAAAGAAGAAACAGGCAGCAGTATCTCCCTTAAATGTAAACAAACTTGTTTCTCTTTGCAATTGGCTGAACAAGCAGTAGGACTGAGTGGACTTGTAGGCTCTAAAGTTTTACATTGTTTTATTTTTGAATGAAATTATTTAACAAAAAAATCTACATTTGTAAGTTACACTTTCACAATAGAGAGATTGCACTTCAGTATTTCTATGAGGTGAATTGAAAAATACTATTTCTTTTGTTTATCATTTTTACAGTGCACATATTTGATAAAAAATAAAGTGAGCACTGTACACTTTGTATTCTGTGTTGTAATAGAAATCAATATATTCGAAAATGTAGAAAAACATGCGAAAATATTAAATTTCAGTGGGTATTCTATTGTTTAACAGTGCGATTAATCGCAATTAATTTTTTTAATTGTGTGTTATTAATATTAATCGACAATGCTATTAAAAAGACTTTGGCCTGCTAGGACCCCATCAGCCTGATGGGTGAACTCTGGTAAGGTTTTAGCATGCATACCAGAACTTTTATTTTTTATATGTATTTTTTGTAATTCTTTAACTTGAGAATAAAGATGCTTGCTGCGAAAGAGCTGTGTGGTAACTTGTAATTGCTGGCAATAGGCTGTTCATAGCCTTCAGGGAGAAAACAAAGCACAGGTGCTGGCCTTGAGGCTTGCTGGAAATACCACTGTGTAATGTAGAGAACTGTGCAGCCTTAAAACCCCAGCCACGAGGGAGCGAGACATAGACCTGTGCCTATGAGAGGTGATGGCTGGGAGCCGGAAAGCTTAAGTGAGTGTCCTTGAAGGCCCACAGAGGGGGAATACAGGTGCAGTTATCCTGAAACTGCAACAGTCACCACGTCATAACATCAGAGCCACACATTCAATATAAACTGAAGAATCAGGAGAGAAAAATGAGAGGAAATGCATCACCAAGAGTGTATGTGTTACATTAAAATAATGCCATTGTCCATGCAATTACACAGTGGAGTCTTCACTTCTCTGTGTATCCTTCCGTTGTGAGGTCTATGGCAGTGTTTCTCGACAGAGGGTGGTCATGAAAGCCAATTGTAGGGTGAGCAGTGCTGAAAATGTTGTTACAATTTAAAGCAAAGAAAATCTTGGTCCCTATTTCCACACAATCTTATCTTTCAAAATCAACCTCTTGAAACACACATGCAAATAAATTATATAGGCTTAGCATAGTTGTCATTCATACACTTTTTAGTCTAAATTTTATAGTAAATGTAAGGGGGGATTGAGCAAGTTTTGATTTTTGAAGTGGGGGGGGGGGGTCATCAAGCTGAAAAGGTTGAGGAAACACTGGGATGGTCAATTTTTCCAGTAGTTGTAAAAACATTCAGTTACACTACCAAGCCCCAGGAGCCATGCTGCAGAGTGATCATGTTGGCTATACAAAGTTAAAACAACAAATAGATTCTAGGTCTCCTGTGATCCAAGAAATGATGCAGTCTCAAACCCCAAAGAATTGTTACACCCACTTTAAAGTAGCCTTTTTCTCTTTCACATTGTGGAGCCCTCCTTCCACAGATCAGCGGAAGCATGAAGGGGCCAGTTCTACTGTAATAAGCTCTAATTGTTTGGTGGTGGGGGAGAGAGGAGACCTGGCTGAAAACCTGGGTTGGCTAGACTCTCAACCTTTCAGGGGTCTAATTTGTCTTGTGTACCCTAAGTTTCACCTGACTTAAAAACTATTTGCTTACAAAATCAGACACATTGTTACTGAAAAATTGCTTGCTTTTACCATATTGTAAAATAAATTGATTTTGAATATAAATATTGTACTTACATTTCAGCGAATAGTATATAGAGCAGTATGGACATAAGAATAGCCATACTGGGTCAGATCAAAGGTCCATCCAGCCCAGTATCCTGTCTATCGACAGTGGCCAATGCCACATGCCCCAGAGGGAGTGAACTTAACAGGTAACGATCTAGTGATCTCTCTCCTGCCATCCATCTCCACCCTCTAACAAACAGAGGCTAGGGACACCATTCCTTACCCATCCTGGCTAATAGCCATTAATGGGCTTAACCTCCATGAATTTATCCAGTTCTCTTTTAAACCTGGTTATAGTCCTAGCCTTCACAACCTCCTCAGGCAAGGAGTTCCACAGGTTGACTGTGCGCTAAGTGAAGAAGAACTTCCTTTTATTTGTTTTAAACCTGCTGCCCATTAATTTCATTTGGTGGACCATAGTTCTTATATTATGGGAACAAGTAAATAACTTTTCCTTATTCACTTTCTCCACACCACTCATGATTTTATATACCTCTATCATATCCTCCCTTTAGTCTCCTCTTTTCCAAGATGAAAAGTCCTAGCCTCTTTAATCTCTCCTCACATGGGACCCGTTCCAAACCCCTAATTATTTTACTTGCCCTTTTCTGAACCTTTTCTAATGCCAGTATTTCTTTTTTGAGATGAGGGGACCACATCTGTACGCAGTATTCAAGATGTGGGCATACCATGGATTTATATAAGGGCAATAAGACAGTCTCCATCTTATTTTCTATCCCTCTTTTAATGATTACTAACATCCTGTTTGCTTTTTTGACTGCCGCTGCACACTGCATGGACGTCTTCAGAGAACTATCCATGATGTCTCAAAGATTAGTTGTAGCTAAATCTTTCTCCTGATTAGTTGTAGCTAAATTAGACTCCATCATATTGTATGTATAGTTGGGGTACTTTTTTCCAATGTGCATTACTTTACATTTATCCACATTAAATTTCATTTGCCATTTTGTTGCCCAATCACTTAGTTTGGTGAGATCTTTTTGAAGTTCTTCACAGTCTGCTTTGGTCTTAACTAACTTGAGCAGTTTAGTATCATCTGCAAACTTTGCCACCTCACTGTTCACCTCTTTCTCCAGATCATTTATGAATAAGTTGAAGACGATTGGTCCCAGGACTGACCCTTGGGGAACACCACTCCATTCTGAAAATTTACCATTTATTCCTACCCTTTGTTCCCTGTCTTTTAATCAGCTCTCAATCCATGAAAGGATCTTCCCTCTAATCCCACGACAATTTAATTTACATAAGAGCCTTTGGTGAGGGACCTTGTCAAAGGCTTTCTGAAAATCTAAGTACACTATCTCCACTGGATCCCCCTTGTCCACATGTTTGTTGACCCCCTCAAAGAACTCTAATAGATTAGTAAAACATGATCTCCCTTTACAGAAACCATGTTGACTTTTGCACAACAATTTATGTTCTTCGATGGGGCTGACAATTTTATTCTTTACTATTGTTTCAGCTAATTTGCCCGGTACTGAAGTTAGACTTACCGGTCTGTAATTGCCAGGATCACCTCTGGAGCCCCTTCTTAAATATTGGCGTTACGTTAGCTATCTTCCAGTCATTGGGTACAGTAGCTGATTTAAAGGACAGGTTACAAACCATAGGTAACAGTTCCACAATTTCACATTTGAGTTCTTTCAGAACTCTTGGGTGAATGCCATCTGGTCCCGGTGACTTGTTACTGTTAAGTTTCTCAATTAATTCCAAAACCTCCTCTAGTGATACTTAAATCTGTGACAATTCCTCAGATTTGTCACCTACAAAAGACGGCTCAGGTTTGAGAATCTCCCTAACGTCTTCAGCCGTGAAGACTGAAGCAAAGAATTCATTTAGTTTCTCTGTGATGACTTTATCATCTTTAAGTGCTCCTTTTGTATCTCGATTGTCCGGGACCCCACTGGTTGTTTAGCAGGCTTCCTGCTTCTGATGTACTTAAAAAACATTTTGTTATTACCTTTTGAGTTTTTGGCTAGCTGTTCTTCAAACTCCTTTTTGGCTTTTCTTATTACATTTTTACATTTAATTTGGCATTGTTTATGCTCCTTTCTATTTACCTCACTAAGATTTGACTTCCACTTTTTAAAAGATGCCTTTTTATCTCTGACTGCTTCTTTTACATGGTTGTTAAGCCACTGTGGCTCTTTTACTGTGTTTTTTAATTTGGGGTATACATTTAAGTTGAGCCTCTATTATGGTATCTTTGAAAAGTGTCCATAAACAAGTCATTGTATGAAATTTTAGATTATACGGACTTTGCTAGTGCTTTTTATGTAGCCTGTTGTAAAACTAGGCCAATATCTAGATGAGTTGATGTACCCCTACATGCTAGAGGACTGGAAGGAAATCTCACTCCTTGTTGCCAGCCAGCCAGCCTGCCCCTCTCCCCATTGGAGAACAGGAATGCCACTCCAGAGCAGGAGCTCCACACTGCCCAAGTGGAGACAAGAGATTAACCAGGTGGCCTGTGACTAGCTGTGAGCCAACTGGCTGACACAGAAATGGGGGTGTAGAGGGGATGGAGGTGTGATCACACGCTGCTGCTGGAGGGAGTAGGGCCAAACATAGCCTGACTCAGGCCTAGGGGATCAACCTAGGAGTGAGGATGTAGCTGGGCTGAATGTGCAGACCCAGGAGTCCTGACCAGCATGGGGTTCATGGAGACACCTGTCAGGCAACACAGTCGAGACTGGGATTCACCCCTTCAAGCTTGCATCACCCCCAGGTACCAGTTCCCAGCTGAAGTGTATCCTGTTTGGAACAAGGTGACTGGTGTTGGGGGACCATTTGGACTCTTAATTGGCTTCGTCAGTATATTGAGGCAGTGGGGATGCAATACGTTGTGTTACTGCTCGGTGGGAGGTGTCAGGGGGGAGGGGGGCCAAATAGTTCCTGGTTCTCATTAAGTTGTCGTTTCTGCCCTGGTAAAAGTGTTTTGTAGCTGAGTGCAGTATTTATTTCTGGATTTAATTCCTGCCTCCCCAGAGGTATGGTAGGGAACCAGGAGTTCACGCATAGTGGGCGGGCAAGCAGGCTTCTTTCATGTATGTGACTTGGGCTCCATTTAGTGAACCCAGAGTTCCCCCCCTTCCCAATCTCACATCCCCCACATATATTGTTACTTACACCTGCACTTTGATTGTAGAAATGGGGATGAGTATGATTGATATAGCACCCCAGATACAAGTCTGGTCTCTCCATATGAATAATATGACTTGCTTCAGGGGAAGACTTCCTAAAACGAACTGTATTCTGAAACCCTGCCATGAACAGCCCAGAATATTATTGTTACATGCCTTCATAATGTGCTCATTGCCACAGTACTAGAGCACAGTTAACATAATTTAGATAAAAGAAATATACTTCCCCAAAGTAGGATGCCAATATCAATGCCACTCAGCCCAAGCTAGGCAAACCAACTGCATAAAATAGGGTAACACAAGCTTGGAAACCAATGTCTGGCACTTGTAGAAGCTTTAAACAAGGCAGTGCATTTTGAAGAGCTTTCTAGCTATGACCTGGTTTGGGTTCAGAGTGACTTCCAATCGGCCCATGGACCCGAGGTGAGGGACCAATACAGAGTGCACCTTTCTTCCAGTCCCCCATACCTCCTTTATGAAGACAGCTGAAGTATTTCTTCAAGTACAGATGCCATGGTAGAGCTGAGTGAGAGGTGGTCTTTGAGATAAACAAAGCCTAGACCATTCTGGAATTTATAGACTGTAACTAATATCTAGAATTTCACGCAGATGTGAACTGGTAGCCAGCATAGAGTACCAAAACTTGGTGTGTTAACATCTTGCCAAAATACCATATACCAAAGCTGAGCAGCCATGTTTCTCACTAGCTGAATGCCACATGGTCTTTGAGGGAGCCAGATAGAGAGCTGTTGTAGTCTGGCCTTAAAGTAAAATGAAAGCATGGATAAATGTAGCTAGGTCTGCACATGAAGGAAAGGTGTGCAATCTCTAAGATGAAAGAATGTGGTTTTGGTCATTTGTGTCTGGGTATCCAAAAACAAAGATTAGTCCATCAAGGACCTAAGACTGTAAATCACTTTGACAATCTGCAGCCAAATGCCCTCACTTGAAAGTGCATGTGATCACTAATTGCCAGTTCCTCCAAATGTTAGCCTCTAGATCACCTCTACTAGCTAGAGTCCATCTAGGACCCTATCCGCTACAAGGAGCTTGTTAAGCAAGAAAACACAGTCCTATTCAAGCCTGATGTAGAGATGAGTAATCAGCATAGTGATAATTACTTTAGTCCATGAAACTCTTACAGTTTACTTTTCTGGCTTCATACATATTTTGCTTCTCCCTTTCAGAGAGTGAGATTTTGGCAACTGTTGTTCTTCCCAGAGTGTGCTGTTGTGTTAATTTAAATGGAATAAGTAGAGTCCCATATAGTCAAACATGACCCTGTCACTGTAGAACACTAAACAGTTAAACACGGTTGGGGGTTTGAGTACAACGGCTTTGGCCTGCTTAGTCATATTGCAAACACACCATTATTTTTTTAAACGTTTTATTAAAGATACAGAAAAAGTATAGTTTCTATCTCTGGTGCTGATTTTTACTTGCAACCTTGCTGCTAGAGACACATGAGTCAGCACGTCATTTTGCACTCTGAGACCTGGCAAACCTAACACTGGTACAGCAGGTTAAGGCTTTTGGCTGGCTTTCTGGTCACAGGGTTCACAGTAATGTTACAAAAGATGCAGTGTTGAATATAATGCAAGATGCATATCCTTATTAGACAGAAGGCAAAAGGAGAAAAATAGGAAAGGAAAAAACATAAGACAGTGAAGGAAACAGACACAGAAAGGAGGAGGTGACTGGAGTCTTGCATCCAGGTGGTGTTTAGGATTGAGCCAGAGCTAGTTGAGGTAGTGATGTTACTTGGTTCCCTCTCTCTGGCCTCATCTCATAGGAAAACATCTTTCCAGACCAGGATGATGTAAGCCCAGTGATTTCATGATGGAGATGAACTCTATGCATGATTTCATAAATTTTTAATTTTTTTAATCTTGATTCTCCAACATGGTGAGAGAAGACATTTCCTCCGCTGCATCCCCACTAACTCCTTCTATAGATGTAGAAGCAGACCAGATGCATTTTCATATGTGTTTTAAATTCTTGAAGAAGAAGTAAAGATGTTTCTTCTTCGAGTACTTGTTCATGTCAATTCCAATCAGGTGTGCGCACATCGTTTGCACAACAGCCAGAAGATTTTTCCCCTAGCAGTATTTGTAGGGTTGGCCTGGGTGCCCCCTAGAGTCACACCTTCATGGTGCCCAGTATAGGGCCCTACCAACCTGACCCCCCCCCCGCCCTCCCAGTTCTTTCTTACCGCTGGTGACGGCTAGTTGGAACTTCTGTCACTCTTACTTCTGAAAGCTTCCCTAACACTGGGGCATGTGTCCATTGCCAGAGTTCAAATCATGTGAAGTTTGTGGTAAATTGATGCCAAAGAGTGACCCGCACACTTCTTGTTTGAAGTGCCTTGGCAAGAGTCACCAAAAGGACAAGTGCCGCATTTTTAAGGGGTTTCGGCCAAGGAACCTCAAGGATTGCGAGCAGAGACTCAGAATTCTCCTCATGGAGGGAGCCCTCCTCCCACAGTCCGACCCCTGGTTGGTGGAGCCCTTGCCAAGCACCGCATCCTCTGTGTGCAGTGCACCGGCATCAAGAAAGGAGGCTAAGGACTCCCGGCACCAACATAGTGCCGAACATAAGCAGGCACCAATCTTCTGGCAGGCACCAATCTTTGTCCCCGGTGCCCCAGAAGAAAAAGAGGCAGGAGAGGGGACGCTCTCCCTCTCCTAAGCCTAAGGAGCTAGCGGCAGGGAGGCCTCAGTCCATGCAGCCTACTTTGGGCCCGGCACCTCCCTGAAACTTGTCGACTTCTGCCCAGCAAGGGGTCCAGTCGAGTCTGGCCCACTACTGTTCTCCAGACCGCCATGGCCAGCACATTCAACTCCCCTCCACTCCAGAGACTTTTGAGGCGGTGCAGGACCTTATTCGCCTGATTGCACCGCCTTCTCCAAGGAGGGCTGAGTCACCAGTCATAACCTGGCCTCCTATTCCATTTAGGGGCAAGCCGGAGTTGATGACACACTGCTCCCCATCTCTGCTGTGCCACTTCCCAGTGCGGGCTGCCCACATGTGGGGACTGCACCAATCCCAAGAGGCTTGGTGCTGCTCATGGGCACCACCCAGTACCACTCCTCCGTGGTCTTCCTTTTTGGAGACCTCGGAGTCTGAGGCAGAGTCCTATCATTCACATAGGTCAAGCAGCAGGAGGTCTAGATCTCGGTGGCGTGGCCACCTCAATGGCAACCACCAGTTCAGTGGCCCTTTTGGACTCCCTGGGCCTATCATCAAGCCCAGGGTCAGAGCCAGGTGTCAAGATCCAGGTCGGCAAAGGTCATGTCACAGCAGCTGGCACTGGAGACAATGCTGATACCTCCGCCTGCTGCTCAGGCCCCGGCGCTGGCAACCATCCCAGCACCAGTGACCTCCTTGACACTGACCTCCTCGGCACCAGCAGCCCAATGAACAACGTGACCCTCTTGGTGCCGAGGGAAGTTACCAAGGCCATATGCTGGTGCTCTCATCTTCCTCAGATGAGGTGGTTGCGGGCACTTCGATAGCCCCGGCCTTGGAAGATAACAGGGTCCTGCAACAGTTGCTGCACAGGGTGGCCCAGAACCCGGGGATCCAGACAGAGGAACTGGAAGAGGATGCTGATCCCATGGTGGACATCCTCTCCCCCTCTAGGCCCTCACGTATTGCACTGCCATTAATCAAAACTATAAATGAGACCACAAAAGCTTTGTGGCAGACTTCGGCCTCTTTGCCCCCTACAGCTAAGAGAAATGAGAGATGCTATTTCGTCCCCTCAAAGAGATGTGAGCATCTCTATACTCCTCCTCTGCCCGACTCTTTGGTGGTGGATGCTGCAAAGGGAGTATCGGAGGTTTCAGGAATCCTCCCCAAAAAATCAGGAGGTGAAAAAGGTGGACTTTTTCGGGAGAAAAGTCTACGCCACCGGTGGTTTGCAGCTCCGCATTTCAAACCAGCAGGCCATCATTAGTAGGTACTTCTTTAACACCTGCAGAGCATTGGTCAAGTTTGCCACGCTATTACCACCAGACTCCTGCTCCCAATTTAATGCCTTGTGGAGGAAGGCAAACTCATTTCTAGGGCCTCCTTGTAGGCAGCTTTTGACTGTGCTGGTGCGGCTGCCCGGACCATGACTACAGGGATGGTCATGAGAAGCTTATTTCCTAATACCGAAAGCCAAAGGTGGGCTCAGGCCCATCCTAGACCTGTGAGGGCTCAACAAGTTCGTGAAGAAGCTCAAGTTCCACATGGTCTCTTTGGCCTCCATCATCCCTTCATTGGATCCAGGAGACTGGTATGCTGCCCTTGACTTGAAGGACACATACTTTCACATAGCAATAACTCTGTCCCACAGAAAATACCTCAGGTTTGTGGTGAATGACACCCACTACCAGTTCACAGTCCTTCCATTCAATCTGTTGAACCGGACAGAGCTCTCTTGCTCAGACCTGGTTAGACAAGTCCTCCTTGGCAGTAGGAAACCTTCCACCAGAGCTACCTACCTTGCCAAGTGGAAGAGATTTTCAATCTGGTCGGCGCAGCACCGTTTGTCCCCAATGCTCGCCTCCATGCCACTCATATTAGACTATCTCCTCCATCTCAAGCAGCAGGGGCTGTCCATGCCATCAATAAGGGTTCACTTGGCTGCCATCTCTGCCTTCCATCCAGGCTCAGAGGGCTGGTCAATCTTTGTCAACCCTATGGTCAGTCGTTTCCTCAAAGGTCTCGACAGACTCTATCTGCAAGTCAGGCAGCCAGTCCCGGCCTGGGACCTCAACCTGATCCTTTCCAGACTGATGGTACCACCTTTTGAACTGCTAGCGACATGCTCCCTCCTCTACCTCTCGTACAAGGTGGTGTTTCTGGTAGTGATAACCTCAGCCAGGAGGGTGTCTGAGCTCAAGGCCCTAACATGAGAGCCCTCTTACACCATGTTCTACAAGGACAAGGTTCAGCTCAGGCCACATCCAGCTATCCTACCAAAGGTTGTTTCCCAGTTTCACATCAACCAGAACATCTTCCTCCCAGTGTTCTATCCTATGGTGCACTCGAGTAGCAGGGAGCAAAGGCTTCATTATTTGGATGTCTCCAGAGTGCTAGCCCTTTATGTCAAAAGAACAAAACCATTCCGGAAGTCCATTCAACAATTTGTGGCAGACAGAATGAAGGGTCTTCCAGTCTCTTCTCAATGAATTTTGTCATGGATCACGTCCTGCATCCGAGAGTGCTACAACCTGGCAGGAGTGCCTGCCCCTCCGATCACTGTGCCCTCCACCAGGGTGCAGGCCTGTTCAGTGGCTTTCCTGGCTCAGGTTCCTACCCAGGAAATATGCTGGGCAATGACATGATCCTCCATACACACTTTATGCTATTACCCAGCAGGCCAGAGACAATGGGGCCTTCGGTAGAGCGGTACTCCAATCAGTGCACAACTCCAACCCCGCCATCTGAATTTGGGCTTGTGATTCACCTGATTGGAATTGACATGAACAAGCACGCGAAGAAGAAAAAACTGTTAGTCACCTTCTCATAACTGTTGTTCTTTGAGATGTTGTTCACGTTCATTCCAATACCCACCCTCCTACCCCTCTGTCAGAGTACCCAGCATAAAGTAACTGAGCGGGGGTCTGGTCAGCAGGGCCCTATATTGGGCGCCATGAATGTGCAACTCCAGGGGACACCCAGGCTGATCCTACAGATACTGCTAGGGGAAAAATCTTCTGGTTGTCATGCCTGTGGTACACACGCACCTGATTGGAATGGACATGAACAACACGTCTCTAAGAACAACAGTTACAAGAAGGTTTCAGAGTAATAGCCGTGTTAGTCTGTATTCGCAAAAAGAAAAGGAGTACTTGTGGCACCTTAGAGACTAACCAATTTATTTGAGCATGAGCTTTCGTGAGCTACAGCTCACTTCATCGGATGCATACCGTGGAAACTGCAGCAGACTTTATATATATACAGAGAATATGAAACAATACCTCCTCCCACCCCACTGTCCTGCTGGTAATAGCTTATCTAAAGTGATCATCAGGTGGGCCATTTCCAGCACAAATCCAGGTTTTCTCACCCTCCACCCCCCCACAGAAATTCACTCTCCTGCTGGTGATAGCCCATCCAAAGTGACAACTCTTTACACAATGTGCATGATAATCAAGTCTGGCTATTTCCTGCACAAATCCAGGTTTTCTCACATCCCCCCCACCCCCATTTTATATAAAGCTGGAAATCATAGCGCCTGTTGCAGGTTTAACCACCCTTCACTTAAGAGAACTGTAAAAGACAGTTAAACAAGCTCAAAACAAAGGAACAAGCAGGTCAGCTCAGGAACATACAATCTAGGTGGAAGGACTGTGGTGTGTGTGTGTGTGTGAGTAAGTAAACAAACTCAGGACAGAGAGAGACATAGCATGGTGTGGCCCTGGAAGAAGCTACAGAGGTGTTTTGGGTTGGGGTTATGGGCTGAAAGAAAGGATGCTGTTTTCTGTTGTTGTTTCTTCTTTTGTTTGGGGAAACTGGACTTTGTACATTCTGTATACATAAACAAAGAAATTGCATCAAAGAAATACCTGCCTCTATTTTATTTTCACTTCCTAGTGGAAACAACCCACAGGGCCTTGAACTTGGATTTGCTGCTTGGGTGAAAAGGCGGTGCACACCCATAATAGCACCACTACTTCAGGATGTAAGGTGCTGTATCAATGTGAAGTGCTGAACTCAGGGGAATCATTTCCTCCTCCTCTGAGTTTGGCTAGGTTGTCTAGGAAATACTCCCACTCTTGCAGAAAGTGTCACAGGGTCTCCGGTGGCCACGAGGGCTTGTTTTTCTTCTCATCCTAAAGATGCCACCTCTATCAGCGAAACATCTGCCTTGGGGGTTGATATATCATTGACTCAAAGAGTCTGGCTCGTTAACATCACTTACAGTAACCACTTAGGTTTTCATTGAAGATGTCTTATCCATATACTGAGCAAATTCTGTGCCTGGCTTGTGAGAGCCAAGACTATCAGAGCCCAGTGTGATATGGCTGAAAACTTGCTCTCCCGCTTTTGAGGATTTCCTGTACCCTTCTCAATGACCAAACACACAAGCTGATCAGGAACATCTCTTGGAAGGAATGAACAGGAAGTTTGTTGAGAAAGTTGCCACACTGCCCCAAAATGCAAAAGACAGACAAGTTGGTTGGATTCCTTTCCAACAGATCGAAGGGCTTTGTTAACCAGCTCTGAAAATCGGATCTTCGTTATCTCAAATTGGTCATCCAAAATTAAACACCACTTTTGGAGATTTTGACTTGCTTACAGCAAACAAATAACAAGGCTGGGACTAGAATCAAGGGTTCGTGTCTACCAGTGCTGCAGCTGAGTCACTAGACCACATTGCATTTACTACAGTAACACTGACAAATTATCAGGCTCAAAGTAGCAAGGAGCCATATCCAGCTAGACATCTTTGGTGGACCCAAACTGGAGCTTTGTCCATGTCATGACTGCAAAACTTAGTTGAGTATGATTTGTGGTAAGAGCAAGGGCCTGAAATGGCTAATGTAACTATACGCACAAACTACTTTATCTGTGAAACTTATTAAAGCAAAGAAGAATCAACATTCACAGAATCACCATCCTAAAATATTGTAACTGCTCCAATCAAACATCAAAGGTTTTGGGGCTTGCTTCTATGTCACGGGGAGGCACTGAGAGACCTCAGCTCAAACTGGCTTCTTCCATCAGTGTTGGTCCAGTTGGTGTAAACACCACCTGGTTCTGTTTCACATAGTCTTGAGGAGTAAACAGTGTGCGTTGCTCCACTTTTCCTGGCCTGTTGTTCAGTTTCCCCTCCATGTGAGGATGGACAGCCCGCGGAAGGAGATTCAGTGCCAGACTTAGCATGGCTTTCTGACTGAATTCCATGCTGGTGTAATCACTTAGGAGAGGTGCCCTCATGCTAGAGCTGACTCTTTCTTTTTCGGTTGCAATTGCTTTTTCAGGGATTTTCAAAAGACTTGGACAGGTGTCTGGGCTACCACCAGCACTTTCAGAGTGGCCTGCATCACACTCACTGTTGTCTTCTGTGTCCTCAATAAAGGGCTGCAGCTTCAAAGAAGCCTTTGAATCCTCTTCTATCACATGAAGGCTGGTAGTATCATTGTCTGTTTGTGTTTGAAGCAATAGCCTTGAAGTGGGTCCCTGGCTAGCCTACAAACAAAATGAAATGGAAAGAAAAAAATAATTGCATGTTTCTGCACATAGTGTAAACTTTTATGATATTGAAATAAATAATTTACTAATACTAAGCAATAGAAAAACAAAGTCAGGAAATGGGAAGCCTGGCCGCAGCTATTACTTTCTTGTTTAATTGAGCTGGCCAAGCTATTTTATTTACTCTTTAAATTCCATTTACAATGTGCATTGGTATGAGAAACTTAATTAGGGAAATAAATATTTCTGCCCAAGAGGACCATATTCTCCATCCCTTCATTGTTAAAGTGAGGTGAGGTAGGTAACACATAAGTAATGAAATGTAAACTGCAGGATGTTCTGTGCAGGGCCCTATAACTATTGATCTGTGTGATTCACATGTTGATATCAACATTTAACCGGTTGAATTGAACAGTGCAATTCTGCCTAATTACCCTTTGATATCAACGTCCATCTGCAGTGCCTTCTAGTCGCTTCACTATCACTTTGGTCTAGGTAAAGATTGTGTTGAAAGCTTTTGTATATTTTGGCTGGCTAAACTGCAGAGCAGTGTGTGATGTAAAGCCAGGTACTACCCGCTTAGAAATGTGTGTGTCCTGTTAGAGCCATACAAACTATCACAAAACACATAGAATGGAAAGGCTTTTTATAGTCCATAAATAGCATCCTTCCTTTCTGGTGACACTGCTTTGGTTTTTCCATTATCTATCTTTAATTACAGACTGGATGTCATGTTCTCTGACCCACCAGTAACTGCTTCAATCTTCACTTATTTTAAGTGGAGCAGGTGCATTCTAGCATTGATGACCTGAGAAATGATCAAGACTTTATTGTATTTCATTCATTCTTTCTGACTCCCATTCATGAGCTGGAGAATGACTGCCTGCTTCATAGCAGAAGCCATCCTCTAGCGGTCTAAGGAACAAAACTTTCCGATGGTTACGTTACCCCATAATTGTCCCTTAAAGTGATTCTGGCACCTTGCTCTGAAGAATGTGGTATAGGCACTATTGGAGATTGGCTACTGGATTTCCTGGATTGCTGGTCCAATCAGTTATGGAAGTTCCTGTGTTCCTAATCTTTGCATGCTCTATATTGGTGAGGTACTTATGACTACTGCAGCTATTAGAAAGTTCAGTGATTTAATTCAGTAATTCCTAGAATTTTTCTTAGATTGTGATATCTGGTATCCCATCTGAGTTTGCAGGGGAAATTTGCAGTAGGTACTTTTGATCATATGCTTGATCTCCTTTATTTCTTCTAGGAATTTACTACTGATTTACTTGACTGTGTTCGTTCTTGACTTGAAGAAATTTTGTGAGCGCTCTGACTATAGTGAAATTCCCTGAGGGAATCAGCTTCTATTTAACAACTTCACAATGCTCACTGGTGTATGTGGGTGCATCTATCACATTTCATGAGCCTTTGCTAATGTCAGGTTACCACTAGGTAATGTCTCCAAAAGTAGCTGCCTTGTTCTGCTGCCTACTCATTCTGAGCTATGTTTTCCCCCAAAAGCCTTTATGCTTCATCTGTTAACCATTATTTCTATTTCTGCCATGTTATCAGCACAGCAATATTTCTTACAGTATCAGTTTAACTGACTTGATTTCTTTCCACAGCTTCTCTCTCTGCTGTGTGTACAGTAACATTATGGCCACATACCAGCTATGTATTTTTCCCTCCAAGTACCTATTTTGGAGTGACATTCTAGGATGGAGAACTTCGCTATACAAGTCTTCCATCTTGCAGATGGAAATCACAACACCTTGCACCTGTGTGCTGGATACTTTGGGTTTCTTACATATGGGCAAATGTGCGCTTTGCACACACGATCTGATTCTTTTGGACAGCTGTGTCCGTTGGAGCCACACATGTGCCCTGTATGACCTTGGATGCAATTATGTGGACCCAAAACAAATTTTTTTCCAGAACTGCCAGTGAACTGAAAAATCAGTTATTGATGCAGCTCTAGTCCCTGATCAACTTATCTTAAAATGACCTCTTCTGACCATAGGCCTCTTTGCCAGCAACTTGAACAAGAAATGTCACATGCTTTTTGTCCTGAGGAGACATGTGAGCCCAGGCTCCCTTTTGGCTGTATTTATGAGTCAGTGGGACAGAAACCTGTAGGATGCCTTACCACAGAATTCCCTTAATTTCGAGAGTCCTGAGTAAAATAAGATAGGTCAAAGCCTTGTTAATACTGATAGCACCAGGATGGGTGTGTCAGTTTTGGTACTCTGGCAGATACATCTATTGATTAAACTGCCCTTCACTCTTTCAAATCTTCCGGATGCTGATTTCACAGAATCACTGTCTGCTCCTAAACCTGGTCCATCATTTCTCTACCTAACAGCATGGAGGCTCGCTGATTAAGTTCCACAGCCAGGAATTGTTCTGCATTTTGAAGCAGAGCAGAAACGTTAACATATAAAACCAGGTGGAAATGATTTTTGCTTTGGGTTGCTCAGGGTCAATGTTCCGGATCATTTTATTGTCGTTGAAACATTCAGGACTTTCAACCAGCTCAATTTAGGAGTCATTCGACAATATCGACCTGTTTCCCCGTCATTCAGGTTCACACAGTATTTTTTCACCTGACTGTTTCTGAAGGGCCTGATCCATGTGTTTCTACCCGTTAAAGAATTTTCCCTCCCTGGGAACTAAATGTGGTATCTCGGCACTAATGGAACATCCCTTTTTGAGCCTATGGCATCATATCATCTTTCTATTATGACAGCATTTTGGGTAGTTAGTATCTCTGCTGAAAGGGTGAGCCAGATTCAATCAAGTGTTTAATGGTAGGACCACCTTATATACAAAACCCAGGTGATTCTTGGACCTCTCCCAAAACTCTTATCCAACGTAGTCTCAAACTTACTTTTAAATCAATACATACACTTACCAGTATTCTTTCTGCCTGGGAAGCAATGCTCCATACATTTGTTCTGAGAGCTTTCTCCTACCTCAGTAGAGCAAAAATCTTTGAGTCACCATGGCTATTTATAGAGTTTGGGGACAGCTTTTGAGAGCAGGCTCTTTTGACCCAGAGCTTCTCACAATGGGCATCTGATTGTATTAAGGTCTTCTATGAACTACATACGTTAGCTGCTGCTTCTCAAATTAAAGCACACTTTACTAGGTCTCAAGGAACCTTCCTGATATGTTTTAGGAGTATCCCTCTATCAGATTTTCATGGCATCAACTTGGAATTCAATACATATTTTTACTTAGTGGCAGGTTCTAGACTGGATGCCCATTTGGCAGTGTGGTCCTAAGCCTTTATGTAGATAGAACATAGAACATGTCCACATGGCTGCCGTGATTGGTCCTCCTGTTTTGCTACTGTGGAGTCCTGTGGTCTTAAACTGTGTCCACACTGGAAAGAAAAACCTGTGGTATCAAGTCTCAAAGCCTGGGTCAGTTAACTTGGGCTTGTGGGGCTTGGGCTGCAAATAGCAGTACAGACATTCCTGCTTGGGCTGGAGCCCAGGCTTTGAAACCTGGCAGATGGAAGGAGGAAGGGGAGGGAGAGGTTACAGGTTACAGCCCGAGTGGGAACGTCTTACTGCTATTTTTAGCCCCTAAGACCAAGCCCTGCAAGCCCAAGTCAAGTGATCTGAGTTCTGAGATTCAGTGCCATGGATTTTCCTTTGCAGTGCAGAAATACCCCAAGTGCCTTCATTAATACATAATCCTGTGGGATGGTTGTGCCCACTCCTCCCTTTATGCCCTGGGTGGGGTGGGCAAGAGTAACCAGGGTGAATGTGTGGCCCCAGCAGACCTTGCTGGCCAAAATAATCTGATTTTGTGCTCATGGGGCCTATGTGCACCTACAGTGGGGTCCATGTGGCTAAAACATCTTACTGAACCTGGCGTAAGTAATCGTTCTTTCTAAATTCAACAATCCAAATATTTTAATTTTATTTTTGCTAAATGTCACTAACTGTCAGGGAAAGCGTGGGACCCTTACTGAATGGGGGAGGCAACTAGTGACAGATGTGGAAAAACCTGAAGTATTCAATGCTTTTTTTGCCTTGGTCTTCAAAGATAAGGTCAGCTCCCAGACTGCTGCACTGGTCATCACAGTATGGGGAGGAGGTGAGCAGCTCTCAGTGGTGAAAGAACAGGTTAAGGACCATTTAGAAAAGCTGGACATGCACAAGTCCATGGGTCCAGATCTAATGCATCCGAGGGTGCTGAGGGAGTTGGCTGATGTGATTGCAGAGCCATTGGGCATTATCTTTGAAAATTCGTGGCAACTTGGGAGAGGTCCTGGACGATTGGAAAAAGGCAAATATAGTGCCCATATTTAAAAAAGGGAAGAAGAAGAATTCAGGGAACTACAGGCCAGTCAGCCTCACCTCAGTCCCTGGAAAAATCATGGAGCAGGTCCTCAAGGAATCCATTTTGAAGCACTTGGAGGAGAGGAAAGTGATCAGGAACAGTCAACATAGATTCACCAAGGGCAAGTTATGCCTGACCAACCTGATTGCCTTCTATGATGAGATAACTGGCTCTGTGGATGAGGGGAAAGTGGTGGACGTGATATATCTTGACATTAGCAAAACTTTTGATATGGTCTCCCACAGTATTCTTGCCAGCAAGTTAAAAAAGTATGAATTGGATGAATGGACTATAAGGTGGATAGAAAGCTGGCTAGATCGTCAGGCTCAATGGGTAGTGATCAACAGCTTGATGTCTAGTTGGCAGCCGTTATCAAGCAGAGTGCCCCAGGGGTCGGTCCTGGGGCCAGTTTTGTTCAACATCTTCATTAATGATCTGGATGACGGGATGGATTGCACCCTCAGCAAGTTCGCAGATGACAGTAAGCTGGGGGGAGAGGTAGATATGATGGAGGGTAGGGATAGGGTCCAGAGTGACCTAGACAAATTGGAGGATTGGGCTAAAAGAAATCTGATGAGGTTCAACAAGGACAAGTGCAGAGTACTGCATTTAGGACAGAAGAATCCCATGCACTGTTACAGGCTGGGGACCGACTGGCTAAACGGCAGTTCTGCAGAAAAGGACCTGGGGATTACAGTGGACGAGAAGCTGGATATAAGTCAAGAGTGTGCCCTTGTTCCCAAGAAAGCTAACATTGGGCTGCATTAGTGGGAGCATTGCCAGCAGATTGAAGGAAATGATTATTCCCCTCTATTTGGTACTGGTGAGGCTACATCTTGAATATTGCTTCTAGTTTTGGGACCCCCACTACAGAAAGGATGTGGACAAATTGGAGAGAGTCCAGGGCAGGGCAACAAAAATTATTAGGGCCTGGGGCACATGATTTACGAGGAGAGGTTGAGGGAACTGGGATTGTTTAGTCTGCAGAAAAGAAGAGTGAAGGGGGATTTGATAGCTGCTTTCAACTACCTGAAAGGGGGTTCCAAAGAGGATGGAGCTAGGCTATTCTCAGGGGTGGCAGATGACAGAACAAGAAGCAATGGTCTCAGGTTGGAGTGGGGGAGGTCTAGGTTGGATATTAGGAAAACTATTTCACTAGGAGGGTGGAGAAGCACTGGAATGGGTTACTTAGGGAGGTGGTGAAATCTCCATCCTTAGAGGATTTTAAGGCCCTTTTTGACAAAGCTCTGGCTGGGATGATTTAGTTGGGGTTGGACTAGATGACCTCCTGCCCTAATCTTCCATGATTCTAACTGACCATGAACATACTATTTTACCTACTCATACTTTGTAAAAATCTGGAAGTGTTTTAAAACAACCACCACCACCACCACCACCAAAACAAATACAAAAAAGGCTAAAAAAAAGTCAGATCCACTCTGCTACGGAACACAGCAGGATATGATCATAAACACTGCCATACTAGATCAGACCTATGGTCCATCTAGTCTAGTATCCTAGCTTAGACATTGGCCAGCACCAGATGCGTCACAGGAAGGCGCAAGAAACCCAACAGTAGGTAAAAATGAGAGATCCTCCTGACCCATATAAGCTAGAGATTTCTTAAACACTGAAGTATGGATCTTTTAGCTAGCAATTTGCTAACACAGCGCTGATGTAGCTAGCTCCTCTGGCCCCTGCCCCAGCAGATGACATATGGCAGGCAGGTGTAGACAGGGAAAATTCATGACTTGAGTACACTACTGAGTTCTTGCAATACTTGGTTGGAATATAAGGTCTTGCTGTGATTAGTCTCTGACTAGTTAGAGTACCCCCAAAGCCCTCAGAAGTGTGCTGAAGCTGAGGTCAGTGAAGAACTAGTCCCAGAATCAGATAGCAGAAACCAGCTCCTTTGTGATGCAGCTGTGAATTTTGGTTCAAAATGTTTTATCTAACTTTCATATATTCCAGGATTCTATTAATTGTGTATTTGAACAATTCCAGATTCACGTGAACTTTCACACTCTGGATTTCTCAAGAAACCATCAGTCCTGGTGATTATTGACTCTTACATAATGGACTTTGTATAAGTCAAAAAAGTAACTTTTTTTTTCCTTTTTGAGTTACTTCATGGTTTTTTGTCTTTGTTTTTCACACATTTGCCTCAGTGCATGTTGCATAATGCTTGGGGAAAAAAAATCAATAGAACCTTTTTAAAAAGGAGTCGGAAAATCCCCTGTAAAAGCCTGACACTATGTTCCTAATACAACCAGAGCTTCTGCTAGATCTTTAATGCTGTACATTTACCAGGCACAATTAAAAAGAGAAGACGCTAGTAATCAGTGCTGCTGTAATTCACTGAAAGGGCCCATTCATAAACACTTTTCATACCCGTGGACTGATTCTTGCCACATCTTGGATAGCGCTGCTGTTTCTTGGATCTGGGACAGTTGGCCAGCACAATTTTCTTGACCTGGAAAGACATGCTTTTTAAACTGAGGCTCCAATTAAATGACTGAGCCTTCATATACTTCTGTTTTCATCACAAGTCATGTACATAGTTTGTCAGTATTTTCATGCACATCAGACCAGGATGTCTTCTAGCAGCTATAAACAACACACACAAACACACAAATTGGAGGTCCCAAACTATAGTCTATATTTTCACAGTAAGTTAGTGAGTTTCTGATGCAAAATTATTTAGTGTAATTAACGAGCTATGAAGGCCATCAGTATGTGACTCTCTTTCCATCTATACTGCATATCCACTTTCTCTTTCTTTAATCCATCACTATTTCCTGGCTCCTCCAACCCCCTTTCCTCCCTTGCAGGTTTACTTTGTCTTATCAGTAGCAACTTATAGATCAGTTTCCATTTAGAAATCTGCCCATCAATCAAGAGCAAGCATCTGCTCCTCCCCCATGATGCTACAAACCTGTGGAGGCCTAGGGACTAGAAGGCAGAGTGCAGCAGAGCTATATTAGCCCATGTCACCTCTTGCTTAGGACTCCGACACAATGGGAGATCCACCTACTTGACTGAAGGATCAGACATGGTATTCAGTGAACTAACTGTAGAGCAATAGTGTGGTGTTTAGATGCTGCTTGTAATTATTAGAATTGGGAGCACTGGCTGTTGGGAGTCTGAAAGGACAGGAAACAGGAAGGAGGGGGGGAAGTTGAGGAGGCGGAGTGAGAGCTACCGAGGGTGCAGCAGCAGCTTGGTAAAGAGATTTCCACTTTAAAAATAAAGGCCTGTTGAAGTTTGTTAGTATCTTGCCTGGTTGCTACAACATTTTGGCAACGAGGATGGATCTTCTGCCTCTGAACCCACCTGCACCCTTTCTGCAAAGCCCAGGTAAGCCTCCAATTGCTTTTATTGCCTGGATCCATATGTTTGAGACTTATCTGCTTGCAATCAGTGCTACAGAGATTTCTGAAGTAAGAAAGCATGCTTTGCTAATCCACTGCCTTGGAGCAGAAGGTCAGCATATATTTTACACGTTTCCCCTTGAAGATGATAAATATGAGACTGCACTCACTGCATTAAAGACCTTTTTTGTGCCAAAAGTGAATGTAGTAGTTAATCACTACAGATTTTGCCAGCATGAGCAGAAAACAGGGGAGCCTATAATGCAGTATATTGCTTCCCTGAGGAGTCTGATTGTAACTTGTGACTTTGGGAATATGGCAGATGAGATGATTAGAGACCAGCTCATTGAGAAAACAACCGTGCTTCATGTAAGAGAACGCTTCCTTTTAGAACCACAATTTACACTAGAAAAAGCAATAACCATTGCTACCCAGATTGAGTCAGCTACAGCTGAAGCCAAAATAATGAGCATGGATACAGGAGGCACAGTCCAGGCTGTGACTCCTTTGAAGAAAAGTTCACTGTCGCTGCAGACAAACAATTACAAGAGGAAAACTAATGAAAAACCACCGAATCAGCAAATTCAAAATACATGCTTTCACTGTGGATCCCCACAACACCTTGCAAGCTATACAGGATGTCCGGCAAATGTAGCTTAGTGCAATCATTGCAAAAAGATTGGGCATTTTGCTAAAGTATATCGCAGCAGCCAGTTCAATCAACAGGTGCATGCAGTTACAATACCAGATGTTACTGTGCTGAGCGTGGACAAAATCACTACTGCACATATTCCAAAACAAATAAAGTGCACTGTAAACGTTTCTGTCATACCCTCAGGCAAATCACACTCTATTCAGCTAATGTTGGACACTGGCTCAGCAGTATCTATACTACCTGATTCCATCAAATTTGCATTACTTTAAAGATGTGCCTCTTACTGAACCCAAACTTCACTTGGTGTGCTATTTGAAAAATATTGGCTGCTTTAAATCTCAGGGTAGTTAATGGACGAATTAATCTTCCTCAGCAAAGCACTTTTGCAGTACACACACCAGTTTCAGCTGGGACCCAACACCAGGTTGAGGAGAAACTTGGCTGTGCTTATGGATTTCTGCATAAAGTTAAAAAGCGGAATAATGTGATGCTTGTACGACAGAAGTTACGGCGCTTACCATTTTCAGTCAAGGAAGCTGTTTCAGAGGAACTGAGAAAACTTGTTCGAAAGGACGTTATTGAAGAGATTGACTCCTCAGAATGGGTTTCACGTATAGTACTCAGAGTAGCAGCCGTGTTAGTCTGTATTGGCAAAAAGGAAAAGGAGTACTTGTGGCACTTTAGAGACTAACAAATTTATTTGAGCATAAGCTTTTGTGAGCTACAGCTCACTTCATCGGATGCATTCAGTGGAAAATACAGTGGGGATATTTATATACACAGAGAACATGCAACAATGGGTGTTACCATACACACTGTAACCAGAGTGATCACTTAAGGTGAGCTATTACCAGCAGGAGAGGGAAAAAAAAGTGATAATCAAGGTGGGCCATTTCCAGCAGTTCACAAGAACGTCCAAGGAACAGCGGGGGAAGGAATAAACATGGGGAAATAGTTTTACGTTGTGTAATGACACATCCACTCCCAGTCTTTATTCAAGCCTAAGTTAATTGTATCCAGTTTGCAAATCAATTCCAATTCAGCAGTCTCTCGTTGGAGTCTGTTTTTGAAGTTTTTTTGTTGAAGAATTGCCACTTTTAGGTCTGTAATCTAGTGACCAAAGAGATTGAAGTGTTCTCCAACTGGTTTTTGAATGTCATAATTCTTGACGTCTGATTTGTGTCCATTTATTCTTTTATGTAGAGACTGTCCAGTTTGCCCAGTGTACATGGCAGAGGGGCATTGCTGGCACATGATGGCATATATCACATTGGTAGATGTGCAGGTGAACGAGCCTCTGATAGTGTGGCTGATGTGATTAGGCCCTATGTTGGTGTCCCCTGAATAGATATGTGGACACAGTTGGCAACGGGCTTTGTTACAAGGATAGGTTCCTGGGTTAGTGTTTCTGGTGTGTGGTTGCTGGTGAGTATTTGCTTCAGGTTGGGGGGCTGTCTGTAAGCAAGGACTGGCTTGTCTCCCAAGATCTGTGAGAGTGATGGGTCATCCTTCAGGATAGGTTGTAGATCCTTGATGATGTGTTGGAGAGGTTTTAGTTGGGGGCTGAAGGTGATGGCTTGTGGTGTTCTGTTATTTTCTTTGTTGGGCCTGTCCTGTAGTAGGTAAGTTCTGGGTACTCTTCTGGCTCTGACAATCTGTTTCTTCACTTCAGCAGGTGGGTACTGTAGTTGTAAGAATGCTTGATAGAGATCTTGTAGGTGTTTGTCTCTGTCTGAGCGGTTGGAGCAAATGTGGCTGTATCGTAGCGCTTAGCTTTAGACAATGGATCGTGTGGTGTAGTCTGGATGAAAGCTGGAGGCATGTAGGTAGGCATAGCGGTCAGTAGGTTTCCGGTATAGGGTGGTGTTTATGTGACCATCGCTTATTAGCACCATAGTGTCCAGGAAGTGGATCTCTTGTGTGGACCTGAAAACACCATCCTAGCCACTATGGATGTAGAAGCCCTCTATACCAACATTCCACACAAAGATGGACTACAAGCCGTCAGGAACAGTATCCCCTATAATGTCATGGCAAACCTGGTGGCTGGACTTTGTCCTCACCCATAACTATTTCACATTTGGGGACAATGTATACCTTCAAATCAGCGGCACTACTATGGGTACCCGCATGGCCCCACAGTATGCCAACATTTTTATGGCTGACTTAGAACAACGCTTCCTCAGCTCTCGTCCCCTAATGCCCCTACTCTACTTGCGCTACATTGAGGACATCTTCATCATCTGGACCCATGGAAAAGAAGCCCTTGAGGAATTCCACCATGATTTCAACAATTTCCATCCCACCATCAACCTCAGCCTGGACCAGTCCACACAAGAGATCCACTTCCTGGACACTACGGTGCTAATAAGCGATGGTCACATAAACACCACCCTATACCAGAAACCTACTGACCACTATGCTTACCTACATGCCTCCAGCTTTCATCCAGACCACACCACACGCCCCAATGTCTACAGCCAAGCTCTATGATACAACCGCATTTGCTCCAACCCCTCTGACAGAAACAAACACCTACAAGATCTCGATCAAGGGTTCTTACAACTACAATACCCACCTGCGGAAGTGAAGAAACAGATTGACAGAGCCAGAAGAGTTCCCAGAACTTACCTACTACAGGACAGGTCCAACAAAGAAAATAACAGAACGCCACGAGCCATCACCTTCAGCCCCCAACTAAAACCTCTCCAGAGCATCATCAAGGATCTACAAACTATCCTGAAGGACGACCCATCACTCTCACAGATATTGGGAGACAGGCCAGTCCTTGCTTACAGACAGCCCCCCAACCTGAAGCAAATACCCACCAGCAACCACACAACACACAACAGAATCACTAACCCAAGAACCTATCCTTGCAACAAAGTGTTGCCAACTGTGACCACGTGTCTATTCAAATTTATTTGAGCATAAGCCTTTGAAGTGAGCTGTAGCTCACGAAGGCTTATGCTCAAATTTGTTAGTCTCTAAGGTGCCACAAGTACTCCTTTTCTTTTTGCGAATACAGGCTAACACGGCTGCTACTCTGAAACATATTTATTCAGGGGACACCATCATAGGGCCTAATCACATCAGCCACACTATCAGAGGCTCATTCACCTGCACATCTACCAATGTGATATATGCCATCATGTGCCAGCAATGCCCCTCTGCCATGTACACTGGGCAAACTGGACAGTCTCTACATAAAAGAATAAATGGACACAAATCAGACGTCAAGAATTATAACATTCAAAAACCAGTTGGAGAACACTTCAATCTCTTTGGTCACTAGATTACAGACCTAAAAGTGTCAATTCTTCAACAAAAAAACTTCAAAAACAGACTCCAACGAGAGACTGCTGAATTGGAATTAATTTGCAAACTGGATACAATTAACTTAGGCTTGAATAAAGACTGGGAGTGAATGTGTCATTACACAACGTAAAACTATTTCCCCATGTTTATTCCTTCCCCCGCTGTTCCTCGGACGTTCTTGTCAACTGCTGGGAATGGCCCACCTTGATTATCACTACAAAAGGTCTTTTTTTTCCCTCTCCTGCTGGTAATAGCTCACCTTAAGTGATCACTCTGGTTACAGTGTGTATGGTAACACCCATTGTTTCATGTTCTGTGTATATAAATCTCCCCACTGTATTTTCCACCGAATGCATCCGATGAAGTGAGCTGTAGCTCACGAAAGCTTACGCTCAAATACCTTTGTTAGTCTCTAAGGTGCCACAAGTACTCCTTTTCTTTTTACATATAGTAGTGACACAGAAGAAGGGTGGAGCCATTCACCTTTGTGTGGACTTAAGGGAGCCAAATAAAGCTATTGTGATTGACAGCCATCCTCTTCCTCACATAGAAGAAGTATTTGCAGAACTCTGTGGAGCAAAGATGTTTTCTACTCTTGATCTGCAGAGCGCATACCACCAGGTTATGTTGCATGAAGATAGCAGAGACCTCACAGCATTTATTACACATGAGGGACTATTTCATTTTCAACGTGTTGCATATGGTCTTGCATCTGCCCCAAATGCCTTCCAAAAAATGATGTAATTGATTCTGAAGAATCAATATGGAGTTCAGTGCTATCTGGATGATTATCGTGTTTGGAAATACTTCTGAGAAGCATGACAATAACCTGTCGTCTGTACTAAACTGCATCGGCAAAGCAGGCCTCAAGCTCAATAGGTCCAAATGCAAATTTAGACAAACCGAACTCTCCTTTCTGGGGCATACAATTTCCCAGGCTGGAAAACCTATGTCACTTGCCAAATGCATGATAAGACAGCAGTGACATATACCCCTCCATTACAGCCTGTTCCTCTTCCTGAATCTGCATGAGAAAAAGTGGCAATGGACATTGTAGGACCCTTTGATACTGCTCCAAGTGACTGCTGTTATACCATCACTTTAATAGACTATTTCAGTAAATGGCCTGAGGTAGCGTTTACATCGCAAATCTCTTCTGCTACAGAATTAAGTTCCTCTCTTCAGTTTTTAGCAGGGAAGATAACCCCAAAGAACTGGTTTCAGATAATGGTAGTCAATTTACTTCCCTGGAGTTTGAAACTTTTCTAGCAGAGAGGAACATTTTACACAGAAGGTCATCCCTATATTACCCTCAAGCCAATGGGGAAATTGAACGGTTTAACAGAATTTTGAAAGGGAGTTTGCAAACTGCTAAACTGGAAGGGCGATTGTGGATAACCTTCACTACTGATTTCTTGCAAGCATACTGGGCTACACTACATGCCACAATGCAAAGATCACCCACAGAGTTACTGCATGGGAAACAGAAGAATACTAAACTGAACATTGCTGGATTGTTAAAGGCACGACCTGAGGCCCCAACCGAGGATGATGTGAGAAAAACAGTTGAACAGAACCAAGCAAAGTATAAGGATTTCACAGACAAGCGGTGGGGTGCTAAGGAACCAAAGTTTTAGAGTGTGGTTCCTTCGTTAGAATACAAAAACCTGGAATTTTATGCAAAGGGGACCATAAATTCACAGCTTCTCTAAAAAATCATAGAGAAGAAGGGATCAACTTTCTGATGGGCGAGTATAGAATGCTTCTTTTCTTGCACCTGCCTATGCACCAAGAGGAGATTACGTCAACACCCAGTCTGCACTGGATGACTTCACCTTAGTATCAACACAACAGGACATTGCACTGGAACCAGGGCTTGAGAGACAGCCTGTCAGACCCAGGCTACCACCTGTCTGGACTAGAGACTGTTATGTAGTATCTACAGTGTTTTCAGTGTAACATTTCTGCCAGCAGTATAGTGTCTTGTTTCATATTTGTTCCTGTGGTTAGAACAACAATGTTTATTTTAATTGGGAGAGTTTCTTAAGAGAGGAGGGAATGTGATGTTTAGATGCTCCTTGTAATTATTAAACTGGGATCACTGGCTGTTGGGAGTGTGAAAGGACAGGAAATGGGGAGGAGTTGAGGAGGCGGAGTGAGAGCTACCGAGGGTGCAGCAGCAGCTTGGTAAAGAGATTTCCACTTTAAAAATAAAGGCCTGTTGAAGTTTGTTAGTACCTTGTCTGGTTGCTACAACAAATAGGTACTTCCTCATGCAGACTTGATATAAAATCCAAATTCTAGCTGCATTTTCAGGGCTTAGCTAGTATGTCTGCCTCTGTGCTTAAATCCTATTAGGGTTAGTGGTGGGGGAAAACCTGTGGTGCTTTACCAAGGTAAAACCAAATTCATGAGCCTTGTTCAAATTAGCTTCAGCTGAGGGCCTTCATGAACACCACCTCAACGTGATTTATAATCTCTTATTGAACTTGGGACCTGAGAAATAACAAGCTTTAAAAAGCTAGCCACCTCTAACTCTGGCTAACTTTACCATGTATGTGTTCAAGCTAGGCCTCCAGGCCTACAAGAAATCAGACAGTATTTGATGGTTAAACTGAGAGGCAGCTGGAGAAAGGTGATACTATTTTATATAAATACAAAACTACTCTAAAATGGAAATAAGTATACATGCCACAGAGTGAGCTGGGCCTTTAAGAGGGTTAGGGCTCAAATGCACCAGTGGCATTCTTGGCTCACTACCCTGCACACCCTACCCCAACCCCCTCCTGCACTCCAAACCCCTCATCCTGGCCCCACCCCAGAGCCCATACCCCCAGCCGGAGCCCTCACTCCCCCCCCGACACCCTTGCACCAGTCTGGAGCCCCTTCCTTCACCCCAAACCCCTCATCCCTGGCCCCATCCCAGAGCCCATGCCCCCAGCAAGAGCCTGCACCCCCTCCTGCACCCCTTGGCCTGAGTCCAGAGCCCCCTCCTGCACCCTAAACCCCTCATCCTTGCCCTCAGGCCAGAGCCCATACCCACCCCCGCACTCCAACCTAGAGCCCTCTCCTGCATCCCAAACCCCTAATCCCTGGCCCCACCCCAGAGCCCACACCCCCAACCTGAGCCCTCACCCCCCTGCATCACAACCCTCTGCCCCCAACCTGGTGAAAGTGAGTGAGGGTAGGGGAGAGTGAGCAGAGATAGAATGAGTGGGGACAGGGCCTCGGAGAAGGGGTGGGGGCCTCAGGGGCAGGCCAGGGGTGTTTGGTTTTGTGTGATTAGAAAGTTGACAACCCTACTCACCTCCCCCAGGTGGTGGAAATGCCTGCTGAAGTTAGGTGATAATAGCAGGCCTGCTGTGGGGATAAGAGCAGCCTGTCAAGAGTGGATGAGGGAGACTCCACTAGTAAGGGCTTGTAAGTGAATGCTCTGTGAAAAGTGAACAGGAAGACTCCATGGAAGTAGGTCTGTGAGCTATAAAAAGTGGGAAGGAGCAATAGGAGGCCTGGAAGCATGTGGGAAGAGGCCCTGGAAAGAACGCAGGATAGCCTGGGATAACAGGGCAGACAGCCCAGGTGTTCTGGGTTCCCAAGGCTGGGCATCTGTAGCGGAGGCTGGGTGTGCCTATGCTGTCACTCTGTGAGGGGTTACAGAGACCCTTGCTATTAAGGGAAGACAGGAGTGACTTTTTTTTTTAAGCTGCCACCTGGTGAGGTGATGCATTGAACCCTGTGAATGAAGGGTGGATGAAAGGACCGAGTAGTGCCCAGGAAGGCTACAGCTGAGCCCAGGAGAAGGGTAATGCTGAAAGAGTGTGGTGTGGAAGAGAAAATGAACCCTTGAAAGGAGGACTGTGTCAGGTGAGTGTGGCATGGAAGACTTGTGTGTGTTTGGACTTGGCTTATACTCTGGAAGGGGAGGACTTTTGACTTGACCAGAAGGCCATGGCAGAAAGAACCATCTCAAGGCAAGGGGAAACTGAGGCAGGAGACAAGCCCAGAGCCAGATTGGGTAAGTCTCTATTACAATATGTATATAAAAATTATATCTAGAGTATCATTACCCCTCCCATCCCAGCCTTAATATGGGTCATCCTAGACTGTAAGCTTCTCAGAACAGGGACTGAGACTACCTCTGTATCGCTCTGAGCAACACAAGGCTCCATCCTGATTAGTTTGGCACTTCCATAACAATAACGGAGCTTCTGGCAATTATTTTCCAGTGGAAATGGTGGAGAGCAAAATGTGGAAGCAGGGAAGGAATTTCAAAAGCAGTTAATGTTGGCCTAACTCTGCTCCTGTTGAAGTCAGTGTGAGTAGAATTAATTTAACTTGGACTCTGTTGAGAATCTCCTGGCCCCAATTCTCTCTGCATATGAAATCAGTAGAATAGCACTCTGTATGTGTTTTTTTTTAAAATGATTCACTTTAATATTATCAGTGCAATACCTCAAAGCTAGATTGTATTTTGTTGGATGAATAAACATTTTCTGACTCTGCTCTCATGAGCTGAGAGGCTTCCGGAAGTCACTGAAGGAGTTCAAGCTGTCTGCCTGCTCTGCCTTTAGATGCACTTTTTAAGAAATCAGCCTAGCTCATGTGACTGAGTGAATTCATTTTCTTAGACCTCCACCCTGCCCCCTACCCCCACCCTCCAAAAATATCCTGTCAGAAACAACTGTTATGTAGGTTTCTGGAATCTTAAAAATGTTTATATATTTTTTCTCATGCAAAGGGTAGGGTCAGTCTTCAGGTTTTCGGTTGGTTGGTTGGTTGGTTTTATTTTGGCATGCTCCAAACTTTGAAATCATAACAGGTTCACATGATTTGACACACTATTTCCCAGTGCCCTGACACAAACTCAAGCTGTCACCTCCGGCTACAGAACAGATATCAATGAGCCTCAAATTCTGAAAGTAGCGATAAGCCAGAGAGAGGCCAGAAAGGATGAGTAGTTGCTGCAGGGAGGAGAGTTGTGGTGGAGCAGTAGACCAGAATAAATCATGCCATGGACCATATTTGACCTTAGGCTATGGTTTTGACATCTTGTCTGCTCTAGTCACTCAGCACTAATCAAGTCAGATAATGACAGGAGAAATAGTTAAAGCAGAAAAAACGGAGATGGGGGCAGGGTTCCAGGGTTTCCTTATAGTAATCTATGACAGGTTTTGCATTAGTAGACTATTGGTGCATTTTCAGATGCACACCAATAGTTTACTAATGTGCAACCAGTCATGGTTTATTATTTATTTATTTATTTTATTAGAGTATAGCTCCTTCAGTTTACATTTTGTAAAAATAATATTTTAAAAAGACTGTTCTCTGGGGGAGGGGATATTATGCAACATTCTTCCACTATAGAAAGTAGTTCCTCACAAAATGGGAAAAACCACCATCATGTCTCAACAGGTGCCTTGTTATCTCTGTCTTCTTCCCCTCATTGTTTCCTCTTCACTCATTTAACATAATGTTGGAGGTGGTACGAGATCATGTCCCAGATTTGCACTAGTGGGATTTGATGCACTACTTAGGCTAGTGGGACTTTCTAAATTATATCAATCTGTATGTGGCTTTGAACAATCAATCCACAGTCCTACTGTAATAGGACTGTGATCCCAGTTCATCAGGAAAAATAGGCCATAATTATCAATTGGACAATTATTCCTTGCATAAGAAGTTTTATCTATTTTTGGGACAGTAGGTGGTATTACATACTTATCCCATTGATGTATGAGATGGTAACTGGACTGGCAGCTGTATCAAAGACTAAAACATTCTGAGTTTGTGGCAAAGAAGCCTCTTTAGTCATCTGTAGCTTGCACATTCTTGGTTTGTTAAAGCTGTTCCAAACCCACAAGAATTGTGTAAATTATCAGTATAACTTGCTTTTTTGCATCCTGTCTCATAAGGACTTGTCATTTCTAGTTTCAAATTAGAAAGACTAGTTGTGCAAAAATAAGACATGACTCAACACTACAGAATGCAAGGTCAGGAAATGTACTTATGCTGTGCAATAGCCAAATCAATACTACCCTCTTACCTTCTAAGCATCAATGAACAAATGATGGGTAGAAAAAACATGGTGGATGTGATGCCAAGACAAAGGGCAGCAACAATACCTTCAAATTCCCCTTTATCTGATGAGAGATAAACAGAGATGAAAATCACTTATGGGACCAGGGTTTGAGAGACTGGAAAGAGATGGAGTTCTCTTTGCACAAAGCATAAACCTCACAGTTATAGCATGGGATCCCTGTGATCTTAGCCACAATCAAATCAATAGAAAACTAATTTCAAGTTCCACACATGACTGAATGATAAACCTTTAAAATCAAAAGCTGACCACAGAAAGGAGCTGTATAAAAAGTGGGTGGAGTAGGGAGTACTTTGCCTTGTAAGGCCCCATCTAAGCTATGGGCCAGATCTGTAGCCCCAGACTATGAGATTGCTTCAACCAGCATAATTCAGAGTAGCCCTAAATTAAATCAGGGGCCATTTTGGTCCCAGGATCTCCTCTTTTGTCCCCTATAACTATAACCTTGATTCTGTAATCAGCTGATGACCTGCTAATTTGACCTGGTTACAACAAAAAGGCAGCTTTATTCACAACACAACCATGTCAACCGTGGCTGTGTAACTACACCTACTACGCTGCCTACCATTATTTGCATCAACAATTTCTGGGAAAGTATTGCTAGAGACCCCTTTCTGCCCCCTTTCTGAGTGCCCAGAGGAGATGCACAAAGACCACCACCAGCACAAAGCTGTAAGGAAGTACATGCCATCTTGGTTACCTAGATGGCAGGTAGAGGGTCCTGTATACTCAGCAAAACCAACAGCATTTTAACCTGGCTACTGGAAGATAATCATATGCTGTTGATGTGGTCAATGCATGATTAGAACTAAGTATTAACTAAGTTTTGTGTGGACACAAACAACACTTACAATAAAGCTGGCTGAATTTTATTTTTTTTAAACAGTTGTAAATTTTTTCAGTTCCAAAAAAATGGATTTTGGTAAACAATACATCAGCCATTTTGATAATTTTTCATATTTTTAAATGAGTAAACTGTGAAACTTTGAAAAAATAGACACTTCAAAATAAAAACTCTGAAATTCATAATTTTTCTCATAACAAAATTTGTTGTTTTTTTTTAACCAGCCATGTCAGTAACTGGTCACATTCATTTGAAAGTTAGTGCAAATAGAATCTGATACAAACAGTGTGTCCTTGCTTTACTCACTGATTGTACCAAGCTTGATTCCTTAGCGGCAGCATGTCACAGTTTTTAAGGCCAGAAGGGACCAACAGATCATGTAGTCTGACCTCGTGCACATTACGAGCTATGGAAACCCACCCAGTTATCCCTATATTGAACCCAATAACCTAGATTAAACTAATGTAATACAGCCCTCAGGAGACTAAACTATTATGTGCCACAGGTAGAGAGTACAAGGGACTGAGGTGAACCAATGTCCGAGGCCCCTGCAATGGCAGGGAATTGATTTGGTGAGATATATATCCAGATTTGGTGAGATATATCCAGACGATTCTAGCAAGGAACCTGTGGCCCATGCTGCAGAGTAAGGCAAAAAAGCAAATCAAAACAACCCCTGACCCCAAGTTTCCTGCCATCCTGACTTGGGGGAAAATTCCTTCCTGACCCCAAATCTGGCAATCAGTGATCTGGAGCACGTGAGAAAGACCCACCAGCCAAGTGAATGGTACAAGAAAATTCTCTACACAGCCTCAGTGCACTAGCCCACCTTTTCCGGAGTCCCATCTGGGCATGGTCTTTTCTGATGCATCAGAAAAGGGAAGGGAAAAAACTCCGACTACATCAGGGATGGGTGGGAAGGAAGAAATTCCTTCCTGACATCTACAGCTGACCAGCTAAAGTCCTGCATGAGATTTAGGAACATAAAACTAACCCAAAAGGAACTCTTTGGGCCACCAAGCCCAGCCTCCCCCTCTTCCCAAGCAACCCCATCAAATCCCACTAAAATTTATCTAGATCATTCTTAAAACTAGTTAGGTTGTTTGCCTCCCACTGTTCCTGTTGGGAGGCTGTTCTTGAACCTCACTCTTCTGAGAGTTTATAGAAACCTTCTTTAAACTTCCAGCATAAAATTTATTCATGGCCAATTTATATCCAAGTGTTCTCATATGAAAATTGGTTTAAGTTAATGATGAACCATTTCATGTTTGCAGGGGAATTTTAGTTCCTTTCCCATTTCTGTCTGCTTCAAGCCCTTGGTGTGTGGGTTTGTTTGTTTGTTTTTTGTGCCGTACAAAAACTGACCAGAATGAAATTATAGGCCTCCCTCATTGCTTGTCTGCTGAAGAGAGTTCATGGGAGTCTATCATGTTTACCCCTCCTTCAAGTCAAAGGAGGGGTAAACATGATCACCCTTTTCCTAGCTCCGCCTCTCAGTTTTACAGGTTGTTCTACTCATGGCTAATATTGCCCAGGGCTGAGGTTTTGGAATAAAATACCACAACCCATTTTTATGGTGTGAATCAATGCAGCACAGCACAGTCACAAAAAGAACTTCACGGTACCATATTTCAGAGTAGTGAAAAACTGTGAACGACTTTGGGCTCCTTCTCCTGCAGTGGTGACTCCTGAAATCTGTACTCTATAGGCAGTTTTTTCTTTAAGTCCTGTTAACAGGTAGCAGGTGGTAGAAGAATTGACAGCAACAGCTGCAACACAAGAGGGTGAGGGATCAGCAAATGTACAACACTAGAGCCAAATTCAAGCTGTACATAGGAACAAGCCCATAAAGCTGTAGCTGAGAAGAGGCCCAACTTCATGCCCTCATCCCAAACCTGTAGGAAACCATACTCTGCAGACCTTCTACGGTTGGTGCCAAAGGAGGAAGCATTCTGTGGCGGATGCTGGGATTGGGACCCACTATGTAGCCTCTCTTCTTGAAATTAATCCGGATCCTGGAACAAGCAATCTCAGTGTATGGCTATTTGAAGATGGTGTGCCATAAACTTCCAGTATAGGTAATTGCCTGGGTATTTAACCCAAGAACTCCAGTGCTAAAAGCATGAGCCTCTACCACTTGAGCTATCCTTAAAGGGTAGCCATGGTAGGCTCGTATATACTGTAGACCGGGAGGGGGAGAGGGGTGTGAAACTTACTGAAAGTGAGTTTCCTGGGTATCTACTGTTGTGACAGTCGGAATAAGGACTTATCTGAATGTTACTGCCTAATCAGCGTGCTTGTACATCTACATTAAGTGACTACGCCCTGAATTTGACCCCTAATGTAGAATGCATGACTCAAAGGAACTTGTAGATGCCTGGTAACTGTCAAAGCAGGTGATAGAAGGAACATACCAGGGGGCCTTTTACTAACTTGAGCAATCCTCATTCATCAGGCAACACTCACTTTACTTGACTTCAGTGATGTACTATTCAGGTAGGTATTGGTGTGAGAAAAGACTGTATGTTCAGATCCACAGCTGTACTGCTTGGGTTTAGTTCAAAACTATTTCCTTTCTGAAGGTGCAGTGGATGATTTTGCTGTCACCAGAATAACTTCACTAGCAATACAACAGTGCCCTTTATGTTATAGAATGCTGCCAAGCATTTAGATACTCTTGATATGGAAGTTTTAATGTTAAAGAAAATAGCCTATTTCCTGAAAGCAAAAGGTGTGATCGTAGAGCTGAGTGAGGCAAAGAGTCTGTGAAATGAAGCTTATCATCCTTCCTTTCTGGAAAACCCAGTAATCATCTGTCAGGCTAATTGACATTGCAGTGACTTGAATTGTCACTACACTTCAGCAGTTTTTCAACTCTTTCTGCCGACAAAGTTCAAGCAACCCTGGGATTTGTTTTTTCAAAATACTCAAATTTCTAAGCAGGAACCTGGGGTGAAATCTGCTTTTGAGTCAATGGGACTCTTGCCATTGACTTCAATGAAGCCAGGATTTCATCCACCAAGTTTTGATTATTTTGATTATTTTGATTATTTTTTGATCATCCATTATGTCCATCCGCTGATTTTTGAGTTCTAGAAACCAGTTGCTCTTCCATTTTGCTCTTCTACTGTTTTCAGGAAATATTTGTCATCTCTCTTGATATGCAGACTGCACTATCTATGAAAGTTAAAGATCTAAACCTCAATGTGTTGTAACTTGCAGCTTGGAATCTTTCCCCTGCAGACAAGAGCAAGGATATCAATCAAAAGAGAATCTGTTGTAAATTTCTCTGATATGAGCTCAGGTAAAATGGAATCAGCCCACCATTCATTACCTTCTAACTAATCAATAAATCTTTCTTTGTAATTAATATCGTGCCTTTAGGAACCAACTTAAAACTATATTCTTTGGAGTTGGTATTAACTGATCACTTATTTAATCTGTCTTTCAATATGAGCAGGAAACTGTTGAGACTATATTTTATTTTCAGTCCGATAATGCATGATTCTTATTTGCTGCTTATCTTTGACCCACAGTAGAGATCTTCAGGAACTAGCTGAGCTGAGTCATAATGCAACACAGAAATAGTGTGAATTGTCACAATACCTTAAGCTAAGTGGTAAACATGCTGATAGCATATCCTTCCTTTCAGTGTTTAATAGAAATGGCTACTATATTTTTAGCAGCAGGAGTTTTAAGCATCTTAGCCTGGTGGGTTTTACTGTCATGAAAATGGCTGAAGCTTTAACAGCAACTTAGTCACTTGTAAATTAAAACAAATTGTATTGAACTGGAGGGTAATTCTGTGAACCTTTGAACACTTTTCTGAATTGAAAATATGTTGAGTGTTTCTTTCATGGCCTAAATTGATCTGAATTTTGGCCTCCTGTGGTGATGCTGATGCTAAATCTTTAAAGATACATTTCATAATAAATTGAGAGCATACCCTGTAATCATTAGAAGTCTCTGGATAGTCTAAACTAGTTAGAATATTAAAATGTTCACTGGCAGTTGATCTAGTGACAGATTCAACTGCCACTGAAATCAAAGGTGGATAAAGTTATATGTAAAGGCATTAAATAGCTCAACACTTGTAATTTGTAGGCAATGATTATGTCTGATTGCTACTGCTCTATGTGTGAAATGTTGCTCTTGTCTTTTATGATAATGTGACATAGTGACCTACCCAGAGAGAGATTCTTCATTGTGTCTGTGTAGTTGATTCTGTATCCCTGGAGGAAGCCCAAACAGTCTTCTGCAGGTACTTCAGTCCATTTCACAATAGCAGAATGCTTCATGATATTTGAAATTTTCACAGTAGCTGGACCTGTCCTAGGAACTTAAGCATCAGGTCATTTAAAAATAAATAACTCAAATCATACAGATAACTATTGCCTATAATCCAATGTGCAGCATGCTAATCCATACATAGAAATTGACCGCTGAATGGGAAGCATCTCCCCAGTTTGCAGACTGACACACAGATAACTAATGGCAGAGAAGGGAAAAAGTCCTGCTTAAACAATACCAAAGAAGGTAGAGACATATCATCCATCTGCTACAGATACAATTTCTAAGGATACCCTTACTCACCATAGTCACATTGGCATGAATGGCTACTCACCTAGGAAGGTGCTAGTCAATGTGGGTAAGGGTAGCAGAATCTGGCCACAATCACACACTGCAAGAAGGGACAAAACCCCTGCTCCATTGCCTTAACATCTCTGCTATGAATAGTAATAGTTACTTCATCATATCTCTGGACCTGTCACTAGCAAGCAACTTCATATTCACTCATACACAAAGCCAGCACATCACAGCTTAGAGTTAGGGGCATGACTGAGTGGATATAAGTGTTATGTTAGGTCATCCCATCAAAGATGTTGTGGTGGAGCTCCCTTATTACTGATGGTGGAGAAATAGGAGAAAAAGTGGAAGGGAACAAACGGGGCAAGGGGGGGAATGAAGATTTTCTAGGAAATACCTCCTTGAACTGAGTAGAAGTGGGTCACTCCAAATGTCCTCTCATGTCTCATGAAACTTTCACATTCACATATGTCAGATGCATGCACCATTATTTTGTACAATTTATATGGTTGTAAATGGTCTGGAAAACAATCACGTTGGAATCAGTATTTGCTGAACAGATAAGTAAGAGGAGGGAACTTTCAGATTTTCTGTATAACTCCCCAAATATAGTCTAACAAATTCCAGGTCTTCATGTTAAAAGTCCAAATGTACACGTTTTCCAGGTAGCTTCCTAGACCATCCTCATACAACCTGTACATTGGATTTTTTTTATAATTAAAATGACAAATATTAATATACAACGTTGTTTGTAAAGTATGCCAAATTGGTTTCTAGTCTGCCTCTGTTGCACAGATGGAGCTACAGGGTAGAAAGCAGGAAAGCTCAAGGTCTCTTGGCTCAAGAATGGATTTTTTTTTTCCCGTCTGGGAACTTAAACTGGATGCAACCAGGGGTTGCACACGTAAAAAGAGGATCCATTAAAATAGTGGATGAATTATTGATAACATTTCAATTGTGACCCTCAGATCAAATGTCTCCAATGTACATTGACATTAATCCTGATTGCTCTTTGCCAGTCACTTGTATGATCTCAATCAATATGCAGAATGCAAGTCCTGTAAAATCTTCCTGAACAGAAGCTCTTTGCACATAACTCAGATATGCTGCATAACAAGATTTGTTTTGTTGTTGCGACTTTACAAGGACAAGTTCAGGGGAAAGGGATGAAATGTCATCTACTGGGCAGCCTGTGACACAGCTGTCTGTCATGTAAGTGAAGTTTACCTGGGAGGGCAAAATGTTGTCACTCTTGTTATGCTGCAGCATATAAGCCTCTATCCTGGATTTGGGGGAGGGGGATAGCACAAACAATCTGTGTTTTTATAGCTGCATTTCTTCACTGACCACGACCAGTAGGCTTCCCAGAGAGGACTGAAACTCCCATGTACTTCAATTCCCCTCCCCCTCCCCCATATACACAGAACAAAGAAGAGTAGAGGTGTGAGGAAGGATCTTTGGCTGTCTCATGGTTTTTAAAACTGCAAGCGAAAGAAAGAGGCATGTTTCCCATAAAATAATTGGACAATCCATGAAAAAAAGTTGAATTGTTACCTAGTGTGAAATTTCCCATGGGCTTAGTTATTATTTTCATGTGCATATCTTCTTTACCAGTGCCCCAATCAACCACAAAACACTTTGGAATATATTCTGGAGTCCAGGTGACAACAGTGTTGTTTTCCTGTGGTATGGCAGTGATTTGTCCAGGCAAAACTGGGGCAAAACAAAATATTTTATAGATCAATGCATAGGAAAGCAAATATTTTTTAAAAATTTCACTGTGAAGTCAGCATCCTGTGACAAGTCATAGCGACTATGTGGGTAGTAAGGCTTAATGAACTCTGATCACTAGTAACAATGTAGTTCATAAAAAGTTTCAAGCTAGTCTAGTGCTTTGCACTGCCTTAGTGAAGATCCACATTTGATTTCTGGACATGGCCTTTACTACAAAGGGGGAAGAGAACATTCAAACCTTGGGAAGGGGGAGCACCTCACCTTACTCAACTGGAGTCCTCCCCCCAGGAAAGTCATATGTAGTGCTGCTATGTGAAACATTTCTGACTGGGGGAGACAGTCATGCTGGGCTTCAGATTCAGGGAAATAAGATGTTTTTGTGGTATTCTTCCTTATGTAAAGTCTGACAATAGTAGGGCTGGGTAGAAAATGAGAATTCCATTTCACAAGAAAAGCTGGGGTTTTAGCATTTAGTTTTGTGTCTGGGAGAACCAGAGAAGTTTTGAAACTCTGTGAAAAACCAGACAGAGACGACTCTAGCTTGGTAATTAGGGCACCAAGTTAGAGGGAGCAGGGACTGGTGCTTCCAAGTGAGTGTTCTAAACACCAGGCTAGAGTCAGTCTCTCTCTCTCATCCAATTAATATTTAATTATCTATACAAATTGGAATCGCTCCAACAGGAAAGAGTTGGGCTCCTCCACCCCAGAATACCCAAAGTTCTGGTGGTTAGGACACTCTCACCTGGGATGTGGGATCCCCACATTCAAGCCCCTGCTCCAAATTAGGCAGAGCGGGGATTTGAACCTGAGTGTCTGTCTCTCTTTCCCTGGTTTTTCCTAGAAATTCCATTCAGGGCCTGAGAAACTTTCCAAACAAAAGCTTCATTTGAATTGATACATTTCTGCTAAAAGTCTTGGTTTTGACAAATCAGTGTTTTCTGACTGAAAAAAACCATTTCATCTAAAAATTCCCAACCAACACTAGATCGTGTCATCTATTAATAATCAAAATTGGCAAGACTAAGAAGGAAGACTGGCAACTTATAAGTCAGTGGCTGATAGAAGATGAAATGGAGCTCTCTATTTGAAAAACAGTAGAGAGTGGCTATAAGGAAGAATTAAAGAGTGACAAAACTAGCTGAGGAAAACTTGATCTCAGAAAAGGTCATGAGAAACAAACTGAATGCCTATATCATCATAGTAATGCTTTTATTGATGTTCAAGACCATAGGCACATTAGGGAAAACAAAGGATAAAACTACAGCTAGAGTTGAAAATAAATGTGTAAGGAAAATCGTGATGCTTAAGTGAGCAGACTCGGTAAACCATTGACTATCAGTAGGATTAGTCAAAAAAGATTGAAGGGGTGGATACTATATTCCTCAGTGGCAGTGGGTGGATAGGAGACGGTATGAAACATTAACTGCAGACACATCAGCTGGAGAGTGTCAGCGGTACCCAGATGCTGATTGTTACTCACAGTATCAGGCCATAGGAAATCCTACCTTACAACAGTACATGTCCCATGGGAGAAATGAGCAACTGGTGCCAGCCCATGGGAACACTGATTTTAACTATGAATGCAGATATACAAGCAAGTGTCTAGCAAAGCATGGAAATTGTACTATGGCAATTATATTTCCTGGATTTCTTAGAAGCCTTCTAATTTTTGGAAGGACCTCCCCATCCTCTCTTAATTTTGTTCTTACCATCGTATTAGTTTCATGTTGGAAATTTGTGCCCTCATGCAACTTGCCAGAAGACAACATAAGATAAAGAGAGAATGGAATAGCAGTAGATCATCGTGACCTTTAATTGTAAATATTCACCTGGCAGGTCATATGCAGCTATAACCACCTCATACTAAAAAGCGTGTTTGTAATGCACAGTAAAATTAGTCTGCTAGTAATTAGTTAATCCAATGGCCTAGCTGATATAAATGTAGCTGTTCTCTCAGGTTTCCAGTTTATTTTTCAGATTTCTTGGTTTGGGTCAGCTCACACAGAATTCAGTTTGAATACCTCCTACAGCCATTAATTTGATATGAATAACTTTATTCTTCACAATAGATAGTGACATATAGTGACCACATGAGATAACATGTTGTGTTCTGACAGAGCTCCATAAAACTGTTCTTTTTGTCCAGTTTTCACATGAGTCCTTAATCTGGTGCGGGTTTAAAGAAAAGAATAAAGAGGAACAATAAGATCCTTTTCATCCCCAAACTGTTGCTATCACAAGGCAACATTGCCAACAAAAGAATATGTGTGTAGTTTCTTCACCAACTGGATAAAGTACCTGTTGCGGTGAAATCTGGGACAACATAAGTGCTCTGTGGAGATTCTCCTGCTTCATTATAGGCAGAAATATTAAACCGATAATAAGCCATGGAGAGATTCAGATGCACTCTTCTCTCTGTTACGTTGATGCGTTCAAATCGATCATTGCAACTGTTGGGTATTCTTTCAATATTAATATAGTATCCAATGACATTCCTGCTTTGTGTTATCTAATAGAAAAAAGATTATTACTGAACAATCAAATATCAATCCCTTTCTTAATAAAATTAGAACAGTTACAAAAAATTGTAAGCCAAAACACACACACGAAATTATGTATAAACAAATCTTCCTGGTGTTTTCACATTGATTGTTAAAAGGAGATAAATTTAGTGCTGTGATTGGAGATTTAAGAAATGATTTAACAAAGCACTTAAGCATGTTCTTGGGACTTAAGCATTTGCTTAAAATTATTTAAATATATAGCACATAATCCTGTGCTTAAATGCTTTGCTTAACTGGGTTCCACAAAATACGGCATGGAAATCAGTGCAGAGAAAACCAAGCTGATGACAAACAAATGTGATGGGATCAGCTCACATATCACTGTCAGTGGACAAGAACTAGAGCCAGTGAAACAGTTCAAGTATTTGGGGGCAGTCATCACTGATGAAGGATCAAAGGCAGAAATTCTGGCAAGAACTGCACAGACAGCAGCAGCAGTGGGAAAGCTAAAGCCAATTTGGAGAAATAAGAACATCTCTTTGGAATCCAAACTGAAAGTGCTGCACGCACTGGTCATCTCCATTTTTCTGTATATGTGTGAGACATGGACCCTTACGGCAGAACCTGAATGGAAAATACAGGAGTAGAGATGAGATACTTCCATAAAATCCTGGGCATCTTGTACTTTGAACACGGCACTAATGAAGAGGTCTGCAATATCATCACCCAATGTGCTGGGTCATATGAAGACCTTCTGATGACCATGAAGAAGCTCAAGCTGAAGTGGTACGGCCATGTAACAAGATCATCTGGCCTATCCAAGATCATCCTCCAAGGGACAGTAGAGGGGAAGAGAAGTAGAGGGGAAGAGAAGAAGAGATGGATTGACAACGTAAAACAGTGAACAGAAATGGGCTTTGCAGAGACTCAAGCACTGACACACAATCATCAGGGGTGGAGGCAATTGGTTGGTTCCTCATCAGTGATGGTGTCCCAATGACCAATACGGTTATGGGAGTAGTGATGATGAATTGAGTTCTTACCTGTGCAAATCCAGTAAACACTAATGAGGATGAAGCAGCTTAAATACTTTGTACGCTGCACTCAGAATGTGCCCCTATTTATTAGGAGCCTGAAAGTCAGTGAGAGTTAGGTGCTTAACTGCCATGTATGCCTTTGAAAATCTTAATCCCCTAGATTCTACAGGGCATTTTGAACTATCTTGTGAGGAAGAGGGGACTGGTAATTAAACTGCTACAGCAGAATGGTGTCCTTACCTACTGATATTAAGTTTGTTTAGTATGGTAACAGAGCAGAGCAATGCTCAAAAGAACAATTAATGATCTGGAGGATGGTGTGGACTGCACCCTCAGCAAGTTTGCACATGACACTAAACTGGGAGGAGTGGTAGGGATAGGATAGGACAGAGGGACCTAGACAAATTAAAGGATTGGGCCAAAAGAAATCTGATGAGGTTCAACAAGGACAAGTGCAGAGTCCTGCACTTAGGACGGAAGAATCCCATGCACTGCTACAGACTAGGGACCAATGGCTAGGCAGCAGTTCTGCAGAAAAGGACCTAGGGACAAGTGGACAGTGGACAAGAAGCTGGATATGAGTCAACAGTATGCCCTTGTTGCCAAGAAGGCTAACAGCATTTTGGACTGTATAAGTAGGGGCATTGCCAGCAGATCGAGGGACGTGATCATTCCCCTCTATTTGAAATTGGTGAGGCCTCATCTGGAGTACTGTGTCCAGTTTTGGGCCCCACACTACAAGAAGGATGTGGAAAAACTGGAAAGCATCCAGCGAAGGGTAACAAAAATGATTAAGGGGCTGGAGCACATGACTTATAAGGAGAAGCTGTGGGAACTGGGATTGTTTAGTCTGCAGAAGAGAAGAATGAGGCGGGATTTGATAGCTGCTTTCAACTACCTCAAAGGGGATTTCAAAGAGGATGGATCTAGACTGTTCTCAGTGGTAGCAGATGACAGAACGAGGAGTAATGGTCTCAAGTTGCAGTAGGGGAGGTTTAGGTTGGATATTAGGACAAACTTTTTCACTAGGAGGGTGGTGAAGCACTGGAATGGGTTACCTAAGGAGGTGGTGGAATCTCCTTCTGTAGAGGTTTTTAAGGTCAGGCTTGACAAAGCCCTGGCAGGGGTGATTTAGTTGGGGATTGGCCCTGCTTTGAGCAGGGGGTTAGACTAGATGACCTCCTGCGGTTCCTTTCAACCCCGATATTCTAGGATTCTAAGGTGAGCACTGAGCAAAGCAAATGTATCTTAAGCATCCAGACACTAGTACTAGATACTATAGTCTTGTGTCACAAACTGGTCTCTGCTCCAATACTGTGTAAACAGTTGAGTCTACATTTTTTTTCTTTAACATTTTATAAGTATTAAAGACTCGGACGTGCATCCCAGCTACTCTTATACTATTGTGTATCTTTAAAGTGATTTAGGCTCCAAGTCAGGAAAGCACTTAAGCATGCACTTAAGTGCATCCCTCTTGATTTGAATTGGACTAAAGTGCACAAAAGGCCTTCAATTTTATAGAAGATGGGATCAGATGAAACAATTACATAAGATCTAACTCAAGCTCTCAGTCTAAAGATGATTTCTTCCTTCAACTTGATATTGGAATTAGTATGTACAATTTAAGACATTACTGTAAAAGGAACAATTTTATTTCTAGTTTAGATTCATCACCTGCTGGTAAGAGGGGTAACTTCCTAAGAAGTTTCTTTCTTTTTTTTTTTTTAAAGCAGATTGTTGCAAAATGTCCCTTTTGATAGATTCCTTCACATACAGATATGGGTGTCTTTGTTGATTCTGACTTGGACTCTTGGCTTCACTCATGGCAACCCCCTTTGATCTAGAATTAGAAGCCCTCTTTTCCCCTCTGGTTTTAGATAGATAGTCTTTACATGAAGACCACAAGCCTTGAAGTCTACAATAGCTCCTTGCTCATCAAAATGTCCTGCTAGCCCACAGGCAGTGAACTCAAGGTTGTTGGATTTACTGCCCTCACATTTTTTATGTGCTCACTTTGTCAGGAAACCTTCACATCATTAATTCAGCAAAAATGGCTGATGTACAGTAGTCAGTCAATTGATGATCATGATGTCCATTGTGGAAGAAGGCACACTTCCAGATCTCAGCTTCTGAACTTTTAATGTCTTTGTGGTGAATATGCAGCACTCTGCATGGTGAATAGAGCACTCTTTTTGTCAGCAAGAGCCTCATAACCTATGCTGTATCTAGATTTTTGAATAAATAAACTTGGAAGGTGCTTTCAGATTCCTAGAGTGGGGCTCTTTCAAAAGCTTTAGTCCCATTTGAGAATAAGATGACAGCTTATGAATATGTAAGACAAAGAGAGTATTTTAGCTCTACAGCCTCAGGTGTCTCTGCCTAAGGGAATCTTTCAAGATGAAGTGTGAGGGTGATGGTGAGAGAGAGACTTGAGAATCCAGCTCCTAAAAATACTTAGTGTAGAATGGAAAGATGCTTCATTTAGGCCAAGGTCCAGAGTTCAGATGTTGCTGCATCAATCATTTTGTAAGTTTACAAAGGGGTTTTGCTCTCTCTTCTCTAAGACCATGTCCATAACACATTTATATATATAGTGCTAGGAATTGCTGTTGCAAAGGTGCACAACATTGCAATACTCAAATATAGTTTTGCTTGCATAAGAATATTTGCTGACATTTCAATATAATGAACAAAATCCTGTTTTGCCCAAAATGATTAACTTTTTTGCTATATCCATAATAATAACAACAACAAATACATTACCTGCCACTGAAGAAAAATACTTATTCTTCCCGGATTGATTTCTATGGTTTCATTAGCTGAAATTGTTGGCTTGTCAATTAGCTCTAGAGAAGAGAAGGATGGGGAAACCCAATCTCATCATTTGATTTTAATATTTTCCAATCTATAAATACAATATAACTTTATGCAACAACTGATTTATTTATATCAATCACCAGAACAACCAGAAAAACCAGAACAACCAAATGAAATGCCACTTACTATGAGGTACTAAAATCTCTTTACTCCAAACACAAACACAGTGGTGATCCTCGCTGGGTATGCATCTGAGCTGAATAACATATGAAGATGTGCTGTTTAAATTGGAGACAGTCACATTGACAGCATCGTTTGCTGTGGGCACCTGCCAACAAACAAATTTTAAACAATATTTGGCATCATTAAACTAAAGTTCCCTTTTAATAATGTTATACTCTGTAATCATTGCTCTCCTTTCTAAGGGCCCTGTTCTTCAATTTCAATGGAAGTTAAGGGTATTCACCAATACACATGACACACTAAGGCCCAGAGCCACAAAGGGAAGTAGGTATTGCAATGCTAAACATCATTGCACCTAACTTTTAGGCACTTAGAAAATCACAGGAACAACACTGTGATCCACAAAAGCCTGAGTTAGGCACCTGGGCTCCCTGTATAACTAATGGGGAAGAGAGGTGCCTTAGAATGCAAGCCAAAAGCCAGCACACAAGGCAGGGAACCGCCTACGCTATCCAATAGAAGATGCCATCAAGAGGGCAGTGTCCTAAGCACCATCTCTCTCTCTGAGGCTGCAGGGAGACCCTTATCTCTGCCAGTAATCCATGAACAGGAACTCCTCTTCTGGAGTCAGGTGGCTTAGGTGTCTAAGTCATTTGTTTTGGGACAGATTTAGGAGCCTGACTTGTTCCTCACAAAATGGCTGGAGGCGGTAGTGTCCAATGGTTAGATCACTCACCTGGGATGTGAGTTCCATTTTCCCCTCTGCCTGAGTGGGGGATAGAATTTGAACAGGGTTCTCCCATCTCTCAGAAAAGTGCTCTACCCACTGAGCTTATGGGATATTCTGACACAGTGCTTCCTACTTTCTTCTGGTGAAAGTGTTCTACTGTGTATAACTAACTAGTGACTGGAACAGGAGGACTGGACTCTAAATTACAGAAACATTCATTCTCTCTCTTTCTGGCCCAATGACTACTTAAGTATTTATTCACAGTGGAACAATCACTGGGCCAGAAAGAGAGAGAGAGACTGAATGACTGTATAGTTCAGTGGTGAGGTCATTGACCTGGGAAGTCCCAGGGTCCAGTTTCCCAGCTCCAACAGGATGCCAGATATTGAATAGGACCTGATCCAGTAGGCAGCCTCTGAGCATGCCTATTGGATTGGGCCCTGTGCATGACGTAGGAGGAGCACCTATCTTCCCCCGGTTTGCAGATCGGTCTGGGGCATGGGCAGGAGATGGGCATTCAGACACCGTGAGTGAGGTAGCATTGTGTATGCTCAGAGTCAGAGAGCACCTAGGGTACTTGAGTGAGTGTAGACACCTAGGGGGTTTGGTGGGAGTTTTGTGGATTGCAGTGGAGCATAAGTCTGGGACTTACATACCTAAGCACTTTGAGGGATTGGGCCCTAACAAAGCCATTAGACACTCAGTCCCATTACAGAAAAGTATCCTGAGTCAAGAAGGGCACTTAAGCGCATGTTTAAAGTTAAGCTTGTGCTTATGTCCCATTGACTTCAGTAGGACTGAAGCATGTACTGAAAGTGAAGCATAAGCTTAAGTACTTTTGTGACCAGGGATGGATTTAAACACAAGCTTAGGAGCTTTACTGAGTTGGGGCTTCATTTAGGAGCTCAAAAGAGCTGGAAATTGAGGTAAAATGAAATATTAGAAATGCACATTGGGCTCAAAAATTTTCAAAACTGTATGCACATACTTAGTGCCTCAATGCTAATTTGTGTATGGAGTTAATAGTAGCTTGCACAATTACAGTGATCACACAGGCAATGTACATAGTTGGCAGAGATGCACTTTTGAAAATTTGGGCCTAAAGTCTCCTTACTACTCTCCATATAAGTTTTTATTGCCATGAAAATATTTGTGATAATTATGAATAAAAGCAATTAGGTGGCTAGCTCTTGCTCTAGTGCTAAGACAGTGAGCAGAAGCATTTTTAGGAGACAATATTTTGTCCTGTAACATATTTCTATTAATAAAGTTGATCTGGGGAAAAATACAGAATAATGGAAAGATTTAGAGACTTTCCACTTTCTTTGGAGTTGAAGCTGAGGCACATGGAAGAGGTGAGATAATACATTCAAAACCCTCAAGCCACTTGTGCAACTGAGATTGATTTTTAATAAGAGTTATGAATGCTCAAAATGCTAAGCTAGCTTTTGCATTAGTACTGAAAATGCCTTGTGTATCTGATTCGTTGAGCACCAGCTTAAAAATGTAATGTGTGTGTAAGAGGTGGGGGTTAAGCATGAGCAGAGGGTGCAACATTTGGCACTTTTTTGTCAAGCTGAAATTAGCCATTCTGTAGCCCATGAAAGCTTATGCTCTAATACATCTGTTAGTCTCTAAGGTGCCACAAGTACTCCTGTTCTTTTTGCGGATACAGACTAACACGGCTGCTATTCTGAAACCAATGTATGGTCAGAGGCTCACTTGATGTAATTCACCATGGCTTCATTAATGTCAACAGATCTATTCTGATTGACACTAGCTCAGGATCTGTCCCACTGCCTGGAACATCTTAACAGAACTTAAATGGTGGTTAACAGGAGTATTTTTTTGTCTTGTCAGAACAGTGCTGTGTATCGTAGAACCAGTAATACTTCAGCTGAAGCTTTTAAATTGATATCAATCTTCATTTACTCACCAATATCCATTGTGAGGCTGCTGGACGTGCTTCTTTATATTGCAGTTCATATTGCATAGACTTTTTTGGTGCATCCCACTTAATTATTAATCTGTTTGATAACTGGTGAGCACGTATGGAGTGTATAGCACACTTCTCTAAAATGAACAATGCAGAAGCCGTAAACACATACACACACAGGAGGAAACCAATGATAAATACATTTTTTTCTCCCTTCTGTTTGTTCAGTACTAAATATGTCAATTTTCAATCTTCAAAATGGAGAAAGAATTCATTAGTGAAATTTTGCAGTATGAGACAAAGGCCCAGGTCTGCCACATTTACTCAGTGAGAGTAAGATCTTTCTCTGCAGGTAGTCCAGTTGATTTCAATGAGAATTTGTGGTATCAGATACCATTCAAAGTCAGCATGAGTGGCACAATCCTCAAATTAAAATGTTGACAGTACCAGCAATAATGCTGTTTAAAAAGACTATCCTGAACTCTGATTGCTTCTGTATTTTATGGGTATGTCAGAGGTGTAATTTCAAGTACAGTTTCTTTTTCATATGCCATCATGTGCCAGCAATGGCCTCTGCCATGTACATTGGCCAAACCGGACAGTCTCTACTTAAAAGAATAAATGGACATGAATCTGACACCAGGAATTAAAACATTAAAAAACCAGTAGGAGAACAATTCAACCTCCCTGGTTACCAATAATAGGCTTAAAAGTGGCAATTCTTCAACAAAAAAACTTCAAAAACAGACTCCAAAGTGAAACTGCAGAATTGGAATTAATTTGCAAACTGGACACCATCAAGTTAGGCCTGAATAAAGACTGGGAATGAATGGGCCATTACAAAAACTGATTTTACCATACTAATTTCCCCCTACTGTTACTCACACCTTCTTGTCAACTGTTTGAAATGGGCCACCCTCATTACCACTACAGAAGTGATTTTTCCTCCCTTGGTATTCTTCTGTTAATTGAATTGTCTCGTTAGACTGACCCTCCCACTTGATAAGGCAACTCCCATCTTTTCATGTACTCTGTGTGTGTATATATCTGCTACTGTATTTTCTACTCTATGCATCTGATGAAGTGGGTTCTAGCCCACGAAAGCTTATGCCCAAATAAATTTGTTAGTCTCTAGGGAGCCACAAGGACTACTTGTTGTTTTTTCTCTAAGGTTATGGCTACACTTTGAGCTGGGGGTGTGATTCCAGCTCCAGCAGAAGTACCTGAGCTAGCTAGCACACTAAAAATAGAATGTAGTTGCAGTAGCGCAAGTGGCGATAAGGGTTAGTTGCTCAGACTACATATCTAGCATCTCTGACAGGCATGAACTCAGCACCTCCCACCACTCTCACTGTCAGGGCTACTGTCTATTTTTAGCGTGCTAGCTCACTGAGAGCTAGCATAGGTATGTCTCCTCAAGCTGAGAATCACATCTCCAGCTCAAAGTGTAGACATAACCTAACACATGTAAAGTGGCCAAAGACCCCCACCAGAGGCTAGAGTAGCGGCTGTGCATTGGTTCTGGTAGGGTGCTGTAGTAGTGAGGACTCTGTTCTCCCTCCACCTCCAATCCCATGTCTCCTAGAAGAGCCCATGACCAAAGTCTCACTCAGTCTTTGGGCAGCGCTTGAGGATTAGATCAATATTTTGGATACCATGGTGAATTGCACTATAAACACCTAATCAGAAGAACAGGACTTGACATCTCATTTGTAATCAGGTAGTTCCTTTTATATAAAATTATTGTGTAACTAACTTAAGTATGTCTACGCTGCATTGTTAACCCAGGTCTGTGGGATCCAGGCTTGGTGTCCAAGCCTACACCTGAGCATGGACACTGCATTGTAAACCTGGACTTACAGCTGCTGGGCCCAGGTCTCAGCTGTGTTAATGTGTCCATATTGCACTACATAGACTGTCTGACTTGGGTCTACGTTTGAGCTGAGTCAATATTGCAAAATGGCAGGGCTTGGACTACAGTCAGAGTGATACTCTGGCTCTGACCGAGCCCTATAGCAGGGTTGTAGGACCCAGGTCCTGAAAGTTTGCTGATCCAAGTCAGACTGATTTGTGTGTGGATGGATGGGGGACTTGAGCTCAAACCTGAATCAGATTTGGTCTTACCCAATGGGTAGGTTTACACTCCCCCTCCCCCCAAATAAGCCACTGTAGTGACACTCAGAACCTGGGTCTACAGACTTGTGCAGGCAGTACAACATTACAAATAGCAGTATAGATGTTCCCTCTGGGCGTCTGAAACCCAGCAAGGAGGATGGGTCTCTAAGCCTGAGCAAGAATGTCTACACTGCCATTTTTAAGCACTGTAGTGTGAGCAGAGTTTGTAGATCTGACCTCAGACTCCCTGCCATGGCTTGTCCCCGCCCCCCGTTTTCTTAAAGTGTAGACATACTCTTAGTTGGTCAAGAAACAGACCGAAACTTGGAAAAGGTCTCTCAACACACAGAGATTCTAACTATATAGATTTCCTTAAACACAGGATGCTGAACCAGCCCTGTCTTCAGAAAGCCAGCAAACAAAATAAGAGCCTAAGGGGGTGTGTGTGTGTGTATTGATGTATGTTTCTGGATATTGCTCCTTTACAGTCTAGCAAACATTCCTGGTGTGAAATCCTTCCCACATGTATGTCACTAGAGTGGGGATTTCACCCCAGAGGTCCAAATTATGGTTTAACTATTTGATTTGGTGGTAAGAAGTGTATACTGAGAGTTACAATTTAGCAAAAAAATCCATACTTTAATAAAATTATACTGTAGTTTTAGCCAAACTATTGCATCTTAGATGCTATGGTAATACAAATAATGAACCATATTAGAGGCACTGTACCTGCCTTGCTGGGTATAATGGAGATGTTCTTTGTTTTCACATAGCTCTCATGGGAGTAATTTGCTGATACCCAAATAATTACAGCACGATTCATGTAAAGGAATTTTCGTTCTATTGTGATGGACGTTGATGTTGTTGTTCTTTCAAAACATCTCAGGATTTTATCCCTTGAGGCAAAGAGCATTAAAATAAACATTATTGAACTATAACTTATTAAAGCAGCAATATGACAACCGGTAAATTTTGGGGGCAATTAGAACACACACAATAACTTTAAAAGGCAATCTCAAAGGTGTAGACTTGCATTAATTTTGGTGGAATATATGGGCCCAAAGACTTAGTGGTGTTAACATGACCCTGTTATTGTCCAATATTAAACAATTTTAAATAAAGTTCAGGCTTGGAATTCAGTCACCTCAGCTTACTTAGTACCATAGCAAACAGATTTTTAAAAACAGGTGTTGTCGCTGTTAATGTCCAATCCCATTTCCTAGAAAACAAAACAAGACAACCGCATATGAACAGGGAAAGAAGAAAACAGCAAAGACAGAAAATGCAGCTTGTCTTTGGTGCTCACTTTTCCTTGCAATCTCACTGCTGAAAAAATACAGGCAAGGCACACTATCAGCCACTTCAAGATCTGGCAAACTTGTACCAGTGCTGGGCTGTTTAGGACATTGCTTTTAACTGTCTCTTTGGGTTTGTTGCAGTTTTGGCTGGCTAAACCAGACTCTTATTAGGGTGACCAGGTGTCTGATTTTCAACCAGAACACCCAGTCAAAAAGGGACTCTGGTGGCTCCAGTCAGCACTGCTGACTGGGCCGTTAAAAGTCCTATCGGCGGTGCTGCGGAGCTAAGGCAGGCTAGTCCCTACCTGTCCTAGCTCTGCGGTGCACCCCAGAAGCAGCCAGCAGCTCTGTGCACTGCCCCCATCCCGAGCACTGGCTCCGCACTCCCATTGGCCCGGAACCGCGGCCAATGGGAGCTACTGGGGCGGTGCCTGCAGGTAAGAGCAGTGCACAGAGCCGCCTTCCACGCCTCTGCCTAGGAGCTGGACCTGATGGCCACTTCCGGGGCGCAGCGTGGAGTCAGGACAGGCACAAAGCCTGCCTCAGCCCTCCCACCCCCCAAACTGTGCTGCTGACCGGGAGCCACCTCAGGTAAGCCCATGCCCCAACCCCAACTCCAAGACCCTACTCCAGCCCTGAGCCCCCCACAAACCCAGAGCCCCCTCCTGCATCCCAAACCCCTTATCCCCAGGCCCCACCCAGAGCCTGCATCCCCAGATGGAACCCTCACCTCCCTGCACCCCAACCCCTTGCCCCAGTTCAGAGCCCCCTCCCACACCCTGAACCCCTCTGCCCCACCCCCAGCCTGGAGCCCCCTTCTGCACCCCAAACTCCTCATCCCTTGCCCCAGCCCAGAGCCTGCACCCCAAGATGGAGCCCTCACCCCCTCTGCACCCAACCCCCTGCCCCAGCCCAGAGCCCCCCTCACACCCTGAACCCCTCTCTCCACCCCCCAGCCTGGAGCCCCCTCCTGCACCCCAAACCCCTCATTCCCAACCCCACCGCAGAGCCTGCACCCCGAGACAGAGCCCTCACCCCCTTCCATACCCCAGCCAGTGACAGTGAATGAGGGTGGGGGAGCGCAAGCCACTGAGGAGGGGGAATATAGTGACCGAGGGGGCAGGGCATGGCCTCTGGGAAGGGGTGGAGCTAGGGTGTTTAGTTTTAGGGTTGCCAACTTTCTAATTGCACAACTCTTATTAAACAGAAGGCAAAAGGAGAAGGCTGTTTGGAATTTAGCCAGAACTGGTGGCAGTGTCATCTGGGTCTCTCTCTCTCTTTGGTCAGGACATCTCTCAAGATTAGGATGAAAAAGACCCAGTTGTGTCACAGTGGATCTTGGAGTCCCAGGAGACCGTGGGTGGTCAGAAATGATGGAGAAGCTTGTTTTTTCATCTTTCACTTATTTCTAGCTTTCCCAAAAAAATCTTTTTGAGGAATCCAAAAAGTAGTAATGGGAAGAATAGCCCACCCCCTCATTATTCTGTTAGGCCTCACTTCAAACACATCAATTTTGGTTCCTTGATTTCTGGTCCCACACTTTTCTTGATTACCAGATGTGATCTTAACACAGTCCTTGAATTATATCATTAGGCCTTTTTGTTTAGATTAATTTAATCTGACTCCCTTTTGCACCTTTTTCCATCAACATTTATTGTTAATTTATTGTGTTATTGTTTATTGTGTTTATTGTGAAGTATTGTGATACTTCATAAACTTTTATCTACTTTCCCTCAGTTAGGCTCACAAGGCCCCAGTTATCACTACAGACCCATCCATTTGAACCAGACCAATGAATGTAACGCTGGTAACCAAGCAATTCTATTTCTGTTCAGATTTAAGTGTCTTTACAAATTTGACATGCATTTTTTGTTGAATATGAATGCAAATAAAATAATGCTAGCCTTACTTTGAGATTCCCTACCTGAACTTTACAAACACTTGAGGCTTTACAGTCAAAGGTTAACTCTGCCTCCACACATATCTGAATCACATGGTTTCTCAGATGTACCACTTTTCCCACAACCTTGTATGGTGAATCTTGTCAGGTGCAGAGTGACTGAGGCAGGGCTCCACAGGAACCTTTATTTAGTTACAGATCAAACCTACAAGATCAGAGGGTTCTCAACTGCCACTGTCCTCAGGATCAAACTCTTTTACATACCTGGTATAGGAATGATTTTCATACATTATGGTCTCAATGCTTTTCAGGAGGAGGAATGGAAAGGTATCATGTGCCGTACTTACCTCAGCCAGCTCAGTGCCAAGCTAGTTCCCTGGCATAAATTAGAACAGTCTGAAGACTGCCCTAAACTGTGCTAGCTGTCAATAGCTCCTATGGGACATTGAGGCATCCAGGAATTGCCTCCATGAAATCCCATTACTGTAGCCATGACTCCACTGGTGGGACCAGGAAGGGAGATTGGTGCAGGAGCCATTGTGGTGTCTCTGAACAACCCAATGACTCTCCTATCCTGGGGAAATCAAAGTGGGTGGAGTGGCCCCAGCAAAGCTGAGGATTTGGCCCTTTTTGCCTGATGGTCACAGTGTAGGACAAAGTTCTGTAAATGTTACATGTGTATCCATGGCTGTAGAAAATAATTGTATATTATAGTATAGGGCATTATTTGGGAAATAGTATGTGATGTAACTAAAAATTGCATTATAATTGCATATACACAAGGGGGAAGAATAACTTTATGTTCAAACCTTTACTTTGGCATTTCCTGACCTCTGAGTGATTTAACTATGGAGCCTTAATGATACTTAAACACAGATTTTAATATAATTTCCTGGCATGTAAACAAAAATGGGAGGTAAAAAGATAGACAGTCTGGGAACATCCTATTTCATACCCCCTAAAAGGTTATACATCCTTTCCCGTACACTGAAGACAGAAGACTTTGTACAGCTAAGGTGTGCCATCTCAACACTGTTTTTAAAATGGAATATTTATTTTATGGCTAGTGATATTACTTACCTACCAGCTTTTTTAGAATTCAATACGTGGTCACAATGCAATATTTAATACATGAACAACGTTTGAAGGTTTTCTCCCCCATCTTCTAAGTCTGATTTTTTGAGTGCACAGCTAGAGCATCTGTGTAAGGTTTTTCTTTAATCTCTTCCTTCATGACAGCTAAATCATATACAGTACTCTTCCAATTTCCAACTGATGTTAATTGCAGAAATCAATAATGTCCTCAGCTTGGCGTAAGCAAATGCTTTTTTAAAAACCCATAAAAAGGAAGAATATTTTCTTGTTAAGAGCACTGGACTAGAATTCGGGAGACCTTGGATCAAATCCTATCACTGCAACAGTCTCTCTGTGTGATTTTGGAAAAGTCACAATCTCTCTGTGCCTTGGTTCTCAGTCTTCTGCTTGTATGCTGAATCTCTTCTTTCTACCCTTCATCTGGCTTCTCTGTTCTGAATGTAAGCTTTTCAGGGCAGGATCTCTCTCTTGCTATGTGTATGTACAGCACCTAGCAAAATGGGGCCTGACGATGGCTGTGGCCTTCTGGAGCCATTGGAATACTCACATATGTAACCCTTTGGGGTTTAGAGAGTATGGCCCCTTTAAATCTTTTTCCTAGTGGGGAGGGGGAGCAGTGAGAGAAAGGAGGGAAACTTGGGGCGTGTGGCTCTGGAGCGCAGGAAGAGAAGGGCTTCAGCCGGGACGCCCTGGACAAAGTGAAGGAGAGAGAACCTGCCTGAAGCCTCGGAAGGACAGGGCGGCCGAACGGGGACACCCCAGGATGGGAGCCAGGAGGAGCACTGTGCCAGGGAGGAATCGCCCGAGAAGGACAGGCCGGAGCTGGACCCAGTATCACTGCTGCCCAGAGCTGCATGGGGCTGTGAGTACTGGGGCTTGTGACTCTGCATTGGGAGAAAGGAGGGAGGCTGCTAGCTAGTTAAGTGGGGAGATGGTCGCTCTGTGTGGCTTTGCAGAGAACAGCAGAAGAGGTGTCATAAATATAAAGGGAAGGGTAAACCCCTTTGAAATCCCTCCTGGCCAGGGGAAAGCTCCTCTCACCTGTAAAGGGTTAAGAAGCTAAAGGTAACCTCGCTGGCACCTGACCAAAATGACCAATGAGGAGACAAGATACTTTCAAAAGCTGGGAGGAGGGAGAGAAACAAAGGGTCTGTGTCTGTCTGTATGCTGGTTTCTGCCAGGGATAGACCAGGAATGGAGCCTTAGAACTTTTAGTAAGTAATCTAGCTAGGTATGTGTTAGATTATGATTTCTTTAAATGGCTGAGAAAAGAATTGTGCTGAATAGAATAACTATTTCTGTCTGTGTATCTTTTTTGTAACTTAAGGTTTTGCCTAGAGGGGTTCTCTATGTTTTTGAATCTAATTACCCTGTAAGATATCTACCATCCTGATTTTACAGGGGGGATTTCTTTATTTCTATTTACTTCTATTTTTTATTAAAAGTTTTCTTGTAAAACACTGAATGCTTTTTCATTGTTCTCAGATCCAAGGGTTTGGGTCTGTGGTCACCTATGCAAATTGGTGAGGCTTTTTATCCAACATTTCCCAGGAAAGGGGGGGTGCAAGTGTTGGGAGGATTGTTCATTGTTCTTAAGATCCAAGGGTCTGGGTCTGTAGTCACCTAGGCAAATTGGTGAGGCTTTTTACCAAACCTTGTCCAGGAAGTGGGGTGCAAGGTTTTGGGAAGTATTTGGGGGGAAGGACGCGTCCAAACAGCTCTTCCCCAGTAACCAGTATTAGTTTGGTGGTGGTAGCGGCCAGTCCAAGGATAACGGGTGTAATATTTTGTACCTTGGGGAAGTTTTGACCTAAGCTGGTAAAGATAATCTTAGGAGGTTTTTCATGCAGGTCCCCACATCTGTACCCTAGAGTTCAGAGTGGGGGAGGAACCTTGACAAGAGGGTACCGGAGGGATTTGTTGGGGAAAGTTCACTGGCACCGAAGACGACCAGGAGCACCCAAGACTCATCATTGAACTGGAACTTTGCTCAGGACTCCTGAACTCTGTGTGCAGACACATTGCTCGGTGTCTGCCCTTTCAGACTGTGCCACCACTGGGCCTGTGGGGCCTTGGTTTGGATGCAACCCTGTTCTTCTGCTCCCCCTCTACTTCCCCTTGTTGTTTTTCTCCTCTCATCCCTCTGTAAATAAATATCCCCCTTTGTTATATCCATTGTACTTTTCCTGTGGGTGTGCGTGTTCACTCTGGGGGGGTTTGGAACAGGTGCCCCTGTGGTGGAGGGAATTTTTCCTGCTGCATTCCTGCGCGCGCCATCTCTTGGCCAGAGCTGCCTGCAGAGCAGACTCCATCTTGGCCACGAGGTCGCTAAAGACATATACACTATGTATATAGAAACACACATTCAGCCAGGAGTGAGGCAAATGATAGGCAAGACCTGCCTGCTCTGCATAGCTACAGGGTGCCCCAATTGAAGTGCAATAGATTTGGTGCTTCTGCTGGGGCAAGGCAAGTGCAATGGGTTCTCAACACAGGTCTGTGCTCCAACAGGGTTCCTAACACTCCAGGGAACAGAGACGCTTTGGAGACTGAGTCGGGCAGGGGAGGAGTTGGAGTAGAGCTGGCTGGATCCACCAGCCATTCCCCACAGAAATGGAGAGTGCAGGAGTCAGTGGGGAGCACTGCAGCTATCAAGCACCTCCACTGCCATTCCGGCCTGTAAGAGATGATTCTCTTGCTCGCTGGCCCCAGTGGGTCTAGGGGAATTCCTCACTGCACAGCCATTTACTCAGCATTAGGATGTGCTCCTAATCACGGCTCTTGTAAATGTAAACAGCAAATGGTGTACATGTCAACCCACACAGTATAGTGAAAAATCAAATCACAGTTCAGACTGCTACTTCCCCCTCCTCCCCAGTACAGCTACCAACTTGTACTGCTGCTCTCTACTATTACTTTAAAACAAAACAAAACAAAACAAAACAAACATGGGCAGGTTGTCCCAAAGGAGGAAGAACCTTTGCAAGGAAACCTGTGAGATTGTGTTCATGGAGTTTCCATTGATTTGTCCCTAACGAGGAAGGGATGGTCACCTGCACCTTCCCCTGTGGAATTAGCAGAGCAGTTAATTCCTTTCCTTACTGAAATTAGATACTAGTGTGGTGGACTCTATAGGAAATGCTGAGATAGATACATAAACTGGTGGAGGCCAGAGCCATCTATGCAGAGGTCCTATATGCTTCTGCATTGCCTACTAGCTCACCTGTCTTGAATCTTTTTCCATCCTCCACACCAATTTCTCCCATCAGTTTCTAAAATGCAGTTCCCCCTGAAATCAGTGGGTACTACATGTAAGTACAAATCCGAGGGAAGACTTTGACCTTCAGCGTTTAACTATCTAGAATCTGATGGCATGCTTAATATAAGAGAGAGAACTTAAGTCAGGACAGAAAGAATCACATCAAGCAACAATGACAGACTTTCTGAAATGTCTTTCAAACTTACCACTTTAAAATTATTGTATAAGTAGTAGTTTTTGGAGCACAGGGGACAGGCAACCAGGAGCAAAATAGACTTATTTTTCTCTCTGTGTAGCAAGTCAGTTCGCCATGCCAATCTGCAAAATGAAAGCAAACTAAATAAGCAATCACACTATATAGTGAAGGACTATCTTGGACATCTATTTATAACCCCCCATTAACAAGAGGAAGACAACTCTCAAACTAAAGAGGCAACAAGTCTGAAATGGGATACAACTTCTTAATTAACCAGTGGTATTTCCTGTCAAAATGATAGTGTTTGGGCAAAGCAGACATCGATGCAATTAGTACTACAATCAGGAATTACTTAAAACCCAACCACTTTAGGGCTTGTCTATACAAAGAGCACCAGAGGGGTGTGATTTCTAAAGCACACCAGTGTGCTGTGCGGTAAATGCACATCTAGACCCTGCTGGTATATACTAAAATGTACCTAGTTCATGTTAACTTAGAGTTGTTTGAAATGAACTACGTCAACACAAACTAGGTACATTTTAGAGCATGGTCTGGTCTGTTGTGGGAGGCTGTGTGCTGAGCCAAGTGGCCGGCTAGGCTAGGCTGAGAGCTTACTAATGAGGCTCTAGCGTGCTATTCTTTGATCCCTAAGCCCTTTAGCTCCATGCCCTTGTTAAGGGATCCTATCTCAGTGAGAACAGGGGTTTAAAAAGCCAGCTCCTAAGCGACCAGTAGCAGCAAACAGGGGAGTTATGTGAGGGAGTTCAGAGAGGCGTTCCTTCTAGGTCCAGCTCTCAAGCAGAGTGGGACAGAGTGAATTACCAAGGAGAGTTTGGCAGCAGAGACAGTTCAGTGGCAGGAAGAGGAGGCTGAGGGGTTTTAACCTAACTACGCCAGAAAACCCTTGAGAAAAGAAACACAGAAAGGAGGAGAAAAACCAAACAAAAACACTCTTCTACACCTAACATTCTCTAAACTTAGGTCACAAACAAACCTTGCAAGAGTAAAAATAATACCAGCAGAAGTCCAGCAGCAGAGGGAACTACCCAGTTTATTGTATTGAATGCAGCATGTACAATTACCTGCCTTGTGGGCAGGTGGCATATGTGTATTTTCGGTGCAAGCAACTCATGACCCTCAGAGACTAAGTATGGACTCTTGAGACCAGAGTGGCTGAACTGGAAGAGCGAGGGGAGACAGAGAGGTACATAGACAAGACTTTCAGACACACAATAGTGTGGTCCCACCCCCAGTCTGACAGCATCTATACTGCTGAGGAGGATGAAAGTCTCAGGGAAGCAGATGTCAAGCTGGAGTAGAGGGAAATGTTTCCATAGCTGGGACCTCCTTCTAGATGATGTCATGATAGCCCCTCACACTGAGGCTCCCACTGAAGGAGAGGACCCAATAACTAGGAAGAGCCAGGTAGCAGAATGGGGGATTCACTTAATAGAAATATAGATATCTAGGTTTGTGATGACCAGGAGAACTGCATGATGAACTGCAGGAGAACTTGGCTGCCGGGTGTGAAGGTTGTGGATCTCATGAGATACCTAGACAGACTTTTGTGTAGTGCTGGAGAGGAGCCCACGTTCATAGTACAGGGTAGGTACTAATGACATAGGTAAAGGTAGGAGAGAGGGCGTGGAGGCCAAATTGAGGCTGCTGGGTAAGAGAGTTCCAAGCACAGGGCCAGGAAGACCAGCGGAACTGCAGGGTCTCAATACTTGGATGAGATGATGGCGGAGAGAGAAGGGATTTAGGTTTATTATGAACTGGGGAGGCTTTGGGGGAAAGAGGAGCCTATGGGAAAGATGGGCTCTTCCTAAACCAAAAGAGAACAAGATTGCTGGCTTGTAAAATGTAAAAGGTTATACAGGATTTTTTAAACTAAGGGGTGGGAGAAAGCCAAGAGGTACAGATGAGAACATGGTTCAGGCAGAGACATCCCTAAGGGAGGAATTTTTATTAAAAGGGGAACTCTATATCCTAGTAAAGAGGGTAGGAGAGAAGTTGGTGAAATTCAGATAGGAGCTACTGAGGAACAGTCAAATGTAAGATTCCCATTTAAATAGAACACATGAAGGTAAGCAACTGAATATTGACAATGTACAAGTGCTGTCCCATCTAGTGGCACCAAGACCACTTAGAGAGAAGTTAATGAGTCTGCTCTACAGCCTTAGCTAATAGCCGTATGGCTTTTAGCTCATGCAGTAGAAGCTCATGCACTAAGCTCTAGAGGTCCCAGGTTCAATCCTGCCTGCTGATGACCAGGGTCTGTCGGGTCTGTTACGTATACATATTGTCATAAATATAAAGGGAAGGGTAACCACCTTTCTGTATAAAATGTTGTAAAATCCCTCCTGGCCAGAGGCAAAATCCTTTCACCTGTAGAGGGTTAAGAAGCTAAGGTAACCCCGCTGGCACCTGACCCAAAATGGCCAATGAGGGGACAAGATTCTTTCAAATCTGGAGGCAGGGGAACAAAAGGTTTGGGCTGTCTGTGTGATGCTTTTGCCAGGAACAAATCAGGAGTGCAGTCTTACAACTCCTGTAAAGTTAGTAAGTAATCTAGCTAGAAAATGTGTTAGATTTTCTTTTGTTTAATAGCTTGTAAAATAAGCTGTGCTGGAGGGAATGTGTATTCCTGTTTTTGTGTCTTTTTGTAACTTAAGGTTTTGCCTAGAGGGATTCTTTTTGAATCGGATTACCCTGTAAGGTATTTACCATCCTGATTTTACAGAGGTGCTTCTTTTAACTTTTCTTTAATTAAAATTCTTCTTTTAAGAACCTGATTGATTTTTCATTGTTCTTAAGATCCAAGGGTTTGGGTCTGTGTTCACCTGTACCAATTGGTGAGGATTATTATCAAGCCTTCCCCAGGAAAGGGGGGGGCGTATTGGGGGCGAAGACGTCTCCAAGCGGTCTCTTTCCCTGTTTTTTTGTTTAAAACACTTGGTGATGGCAGCAGCATACTGTTCAAGGCCAAGGCAAAGTCTGTACCTTGGGGAAGTTTTTAACCTAAGCTGGTAAGAATAAGCTTAGGGGGTCTTTCATGCAGGTCCCCACATCTGTACCCTAGAGTTCAGAGTGGGGAAGGGACCTTGACACATATGCTAGAAGACTAAATAGTAAGATGGGTGAACTAAAGAGCCTGGCATTAAATAAGGATATTGATGTAATAGGTATCACAGAAACTTGGTGGAATAAGGATAATCAAATGGACGAAGTAATACCAGGGTACAAAATATATAGGAATGATAAAACAGGTTGTGCTGGTGGGGGTGTGGCACTAAATGTGAAAAAAAGCATCCAGGCAAAGTAAAAAAATCTTAAATGAATCAAACTGTGTACCACAGAATCTCTATGGATAGAAATTCAAGTCTTGAACAATAAGAGTATAGCAGTAGGAATATACCCCTGACTAGGATGGTGAGGGTGACTGAAATGAACAGGGAAATTAGAGATGCTACAAACTAGGGCTGTCAATTAATCACAGTTAATGCATGCAATTAATGCAAAAGAAAATAACTAGATTAAAAAATTAATTGCAGTTTTAATTGCACGGTTAAACAATAATAGAATACCAATTTAAATTTACTACACATATTTTTGTATGTTTTTCTACATTTTCAAATACACTGATTTCAATTAAAACAGTACAAAAAGTGTACAGTGCTCACTTTATATTTTTATTACAAATATTTGTACTGTAAAAAAACAAAATAAATAGCATTTTTCAATTCACCTAATACAAGTACTGTAGTGCAATCTCTTTATCATGAAAGACTTACAAATGTAGACTTTGTTTTCTTTTTTGATTACAGTTATGTTAAAAAAATGTAAAACTTTAAAACTTACAAGTCAAAACATGAAGGGGCATATTAATGTTTTGCATATCTGGTACCAAAATACCTTGCAACGCTGGGTACAACAGTGCCATGCGAATGCCTGTTCTCACTTTCAGGTGATATTGTAAATAAGCGAGCAGCATTATGTCCCGCAAATGTAAACAAACTTGTTTGTTTTAGCGATTAGCTGAATAAGAAGTAAGACTGAGTGGACTTGCTTGAGGTGAATTGAAAAATGCTTTCTTTTATCTTTTTTACAGTGCAAATATTTAACCAATATTAATATAAGTGAGCACTCTACAGTTTGAATTCTGTGTTGTAATTGAAATTAATATAATTAAAAATGTAGAAAAACATCCAAAAATATTTATAGTCAATTTAAATTAGCATTCTATTATTGTTTAATAGTGTGATTAAAACTGTGATTAATCGTGACTATTTTTTAATCTCATGATAAATTGTGATTATTTTTTAAAATAATTTGACTGCCCTACTACAAAGGCAGACAATGCAATAATAATGGGAGACTTCAGTTATCCTCATTGATTGGGATGCAGAGACAAAGTTTCTAGACCCATTAAATAACTGCTTCTTGGAGCAATTAGGACTAAATCAAGAATTGCCTCTTTCCTGGTGGGTTCCAGGACTAAGTGAAAACCTGGATCTAGTCCAAGAAGTGAATCTAGCTGAACTGCTTGGTAACAGCAGCCATAATGTAATTAAATTTAACATCTTTTGGGGGGTGGGTAGGAAATGCCAAAGACACCCACCATCATAGCATTGAACTTCAAAAAGGGAAGTATACAAAAATGAGGAAGCTAGTTAAATAGAAATTAAAAGAACCAGTTATGAGGGTGAAATGTCTACAAACTGCATGGAGACTATTTAAAAACATAAGTGGCTCAAATAAATGTGTATCCCAAATAAAAAATGAAGTAACAGGACCAAAAATACCACCCTGGCTAAACAGCAAAGTAAAAGAGGTGGTTAGAAGCAAAAAAAGCATCTTTTAAAAATTGGAAATGAATCCCATTGAGGAAGAGAGAAAGGAGCATAAGCTCTGGCAAGTGTAAAATTGGAAATCAATCCCATTGAGGAAGAGAAAAAAGAAGCATAAGTTCTGGCAAGTGTAAAAGTATAGTAAGGCAAGACAAGAAAGAATGTAAAGAACTAGCTAAGTACACAAATACTAACAGCAAAAAGTTTAAGAAGCAGAAAGCCTGCCAAATAATCAGTGGGGCCACTGGACAGTCGAGCTGCTAAATGAGCACTGAATGAAGACAAAGCCATTGTGGAGAAGCTAAATGAATTCTTTGCGTTGGTCTTCACTGCAGAGGATACGGGGGAGAACCCCATACCCAAGCCCTTCTTTTTAAGTGACAGATCTGAGGAACTGTCCCAGATGTAGGTGCGAGTAGAGGAGTTTTTGGAGCAAACTATACAGTATAAGTCATAGAATATTAGGGTTGGAAGAGACCTCAGGAGGTCATCTAGTCCAATCCCCTGCTCAAAGCAGGACCAAAACCAACTAAATCATCCCAGCCAGAGCTTTGTCAAGCTGGGTCTTAAAAACCTCTAAGGACGGAGATTCTACCACCTCCCTAAGTAACCCATTCCAGTGCTTCACCACCCTCCTAGTGCAATAGTGTTTCCTAATATCCAACCTAGACCTCCCCCACTCCAACTTGAGACCATTGCTTCTTGTTATGTCATCTGACACTACTGAGAACAGCCTAACTCCATCCTCTTTGGAACCCCCCTTCAGGTAACTGAAGACTGCGAACAAATACCTCCTCACTCTTCTTTTCTGCAGACTAAATAACCCCAGTTCCCTCAGCCTCTCCTTGTAAGGCATATGCCCCAGACCCCTAATCATTTTTGTTGCCCTATGCAATACTCTCTCCAAATATATCCTCATCCCTTCTGTAGTGGCGGCCCCAAAACTGGACTCAATACTCCAGGTGTGGCCTCACCAGTACCGAATAGAGGGGAATAATCACTTCCCTCAATCTGCTGGCAATCCTCCCACTAATACAGCCCAATATGCCGTTGACCTTCTTGGCAACAAGGGCACACTGCTGACTCATGTCCAGCTTCTCATCCACTGTAATCCCCAGGTCCTTTTCTGCAGAACTGCTGCTTAGCCAGTTGGTCCCCAGCCTGTAGTGGTGCATGGGATTCTTCTTTCCTAAGTGCAGGATGCTGCACTTTTCCTTGTTGAACCTCATCAGATTTCTTTTGGCCCAATCCTCCAATTAGTCTAAGTCACTCTGGACCCTATGCCTACGCTCCATCATATGCCTCACCAATCTATTAGAATTATTTGATGGCGTCAACAAACATGTGGACAAGGGTAACTAGTGGATATAGTATAACTGGACTTTCAGAAAGCCTTTGCCAAAGCCCCCAAAAGACTCTTAAGCAAAGTAAGCAGTCATGGGATAAGAGGGAATTTCCTCTCAAGGATCAGTAACTGGTTAAAAGGTAGGAAACAAAGGGTAGGAATCTATGGTCAGTTTTCACAGAGGAGGAAGGTAAATAGCAGGATTCCCCCAAGGATCTGTACTGGGACCAGTGTTGGATGTCTTATTTTAAGAATCTAATTAAGGACCATTGCCAAACAGTAGGATATGAGGCTTGATAAAAATATAGGCCTATTGAATTATGGCATTTCCTACTTTTTTAGTCTTTCTTTACACCCATTAGTCATGCTTCTCTCTGGTAACAAAGACTTATTGCTGTCTGACTGAACAGCATGTTATGGGTCTGTGAAATACTTCCACACTTGTTTAAAATTTAGATTGTGTATTCTGCTTTAAAAAAATTGGAACACACTGTATGCTCCTTAAATTACCTTAAGGGCTAGCTAATGTAGCTGCATTCTTTGCACACAGATTCCATTACTGAACTCTGCTTGCAGTGCGTATTCTGCATTTCCAACTCAGCAATGTTAACTCCCAGAGTTGGGGGGAGATGAACAGACAGCTGCCCTCCATTTACAGCTGATATCTAGATGCCAGAAGTAGGTCAAGATTGGCTTTTACAATCTCCAAAAGTTTTAGCCATTACCTTTTATTTAAGACATGTAAGCGGGGGAATAGTCCCACTATTGTGGGGAACTGGCTTCTGCATTACACCGGTGAAGTGGGCTAGCGAAAGGATCTGAGTCCTCGCTCCCACTTCCTTTACCCAGTGGCCTCCCTCTCCTTCCACTCTCCTGTCTGGCACAGTCCTCGTAACCCCAACAAGGCTGGGCCCAGGATTCCTGGGGGGTCGACCCCCAACCTTGCTGTGGTCACCTAGTACAGGGGCTAGAGTGTCCCCACTCCGGGGTACTCTCTGCACTGGGCACTTCTCTGACCCACTGACCATTACATACAAGTTAAAGCAAATGCAAGTTATTCAATCAACAATTAATTTTAAAAAGAATAAGGAAAAATGGGAAAGGTTAAAGGAAACACATCCACCCGCTCTGTGGCAGGGAACATGACAAACAGTGTCTCTGGAATGTCAGGGCAGTTCACAGTCTGTTCCTTGTAAGTCCCAGGCCTCCTGCTCAGGCTCTGGCTGTGCTGCAGGGATGCTGTGGGTTGGACACTTGCGCTGGTGGTGGCCACATGCTCTCAGGCTCTAAGCGGTAGGACTCTTCTTCCCAGTGTCGCCCCCGCCCTGTCGGGGTTACGATCCAAGCCTGGTCTGCAGAGCCTCTTGGCTGAGGCATCTCCCTGTGCTGGGCCTGCTGCCCAGGGTCCCCCTCGCTCTCCTCACCACACCCAGCTCTGGACCACTCCAGCCCCAGCTCCACCACTCTGTCTCAGCGCTGCTGCTGCTGCTGCTCTGCCTCCAGCTCCCTGGGCTGCTTCTTTGGCCCCTCTGCCTCTGGTTGCTACACCAATTCACACAGTCCCAGGACAGGTCTGCTCTGCAGGCTGCTTCTGTGACTCTGCTCCCAGCACTGACCGGCTTCGTGGGCTGCTTTTCTGGCCCCTCTGGTTCTGGTTGCTGCAGCTCTCCTCCCAGGGCAAGTCTGCTCTCTCTGGGCTGTGCCTCTGGCTTTGGGGCTGCAGCTCTGCTCCCAGGACAGGGTCTGCTCTCTCTGGGCTGCTTTTCTGGTCCCTCTGGATCTGGCACAGCTGTGCTCCCCAGATTAGCTTGGCCCCACTCTGTCTGACCCAGGCAAATCCAGCTCACACAGAGGATGGGACCTCCCTGGCCTCCTGACTCCCTGATTAGCCTGCTTGCCCTGTCATTCAGGCTGACCTGGAGCATTGGCCTCTCCCCATCGTTCCTGGGGACTATCAGTCTCAGGGTCCTGATTTCCCACAGACCCTTCCCCTTTTACTACTGGGAGCTAGCCAACCAAAACACCCCCACTGAATGTTAGTAAGGGGGCAAGAGTCCCTTTACACATGGAGCACACCACCCGCACTCACATCTTCATGAATTCTCAATATCAACACACTTTTTTTGCTTTAGAAAACCACTTGCAGATTTGCAGCTTTTGCAGAATGAGGCAACATGACTACCTGAGGGCCTTTGGTTGCCTATAGTCTGCTTAATGCAATCAAGAACTTTAAGGATATAAACAATATAGATCCAGATAACCTGAAGAACAAACAGCTGCTCTGAGTCCCAATCCAGAAATTGAGAATGACTGATTAAATTTTATTTTATTGTCATTTAAAGTAAGTTTTTAAAAAAATCAAGTGAATATTTGCAGAATATTTTTGCTTAACTCTTATTTTAAAGCATCTTTCTTCCAATGATCTCAAAGCACTTTCCAAATATTTAATGAATTTATTCACAGACATCCTGTGTTGTAGATAAGCATTGTTTATGACTATTGTATAGATGAATAATGGAAGAATTGGAAAACTTAAGACCAAAGTTTTTCAAAACGGACACTGATTTGGGGTGCTTCAGTGGTTTGTTTGTCTAACTTGATACCTAAATACTTGAACATGCAAAATTAGTGGACACTTCTGAAAATATAAGCCTAAATTATCTGTACAAGATAGCAATGAAGTCAGGAGCAGAGCTGAGAAGTTTAGGCATTCTGATTTCAGGTAACTTGCTGGAAACATTAGAGAATTATCCCTCTTCATGTTAATGGTTCATCCAGTATTAAACCTTGTTGAAGCTAATTCCAATCAGCTAAAGAAAACACAGAGCTTCTGATAATTGACACAGTAATGGCCCAGACCTGAATTCCTTGTGTACCCAAAACTCCCATACTACAAGGAATTCAGGATCATACCTTTAAACGGGTAGGAGTTTCTTTTAATACATTACATCATCATGTAACATTAGGCAAGAGACCAACGTTGGAAGATATATTTACTGAATCGCGTACTTTTGAAGTTATTCATAGAATCATAGAATCATAGAATATCAGGGTTGGAAGGGACCCCAGAAGGTCATCTAGTCCAACCCCCTGCTCAAAGCAGGACCAATTCCCAGTTAAATCATCCCAGCCAGGGCTTTGTCAAGCCTGACCTTAAAAACCTCTAAGGAAGGAGATTCTACCACCTCCCTAGGTAACGCATTCCAGTGTTTCACCACCCTCTTAGTGAAAAAGTTTTTCCTAATATCCAATCTAAACCTCCCCCACTGCAACTTGAGACCATTACTCCTCGTTCTGTCATCTGCTACCATTGAGAACAGTCTAGAGCCATCCTCTTTGGAACCCCCTTTCAGGTAGTTGAAAGCAGCTATCAAATCCCCCCTCATTCTTCTCTTCTGCAGGCTAAACAATCCCAGCTCCCTCAGCCTCTCCTCATAACTCATGTGTTCCAGTCCCCTAATCATTTTTGTTGCCCTTCGCTGGACTCTCTCCAATTTATCCACATCCTTCTTGAAGTGTGGGGCCCAAAACTGGACACAATACTCCAGATGAGGCCTCACCAATGTCGAATAGAGGAGAACGATCACGTCCCTCGATCTGCTCGCTATGCCCCTACTTATACATCCCAAAATGCCATTGGCCTTCTTGGCAACAAGGGCACACTGTTGACTCATATCCAGCTTCTCGTCCACTGTCACCCCTAGGTCCTTTTCCGCAGAACTGCTGCCTAGCCATCCGGTCCCTAATCTGTAGCTGTGCATTGGGTTCTTCCGTCCTAAGTGCAGGACTCTGCACTTATCCTTATTGAACCTCATCAGATTCCTTTTGGCCCAATCTTCCAATTGGTCTAGGTCCTTCTGTATCCTATCCCTCCCCTCCAGCGTATCTACCACTCCTCCCAGTTTAGTATCATCCGCAAATCATCACTATTTTTCAGTGATGTCTTCTAATTCAGAATAATAGGCTAACTAGGACTACAGTACGTTAGCATACTGGATGATATGTCAGTTTCTTACTTATCAGTTAATAAATAATATGACCACAGGCTTGGTATACAAAATGATTAATTTTTTCCTCAAGAACCTAAAATTTATTTAGTGTTTTTTACAGTTTGTCAAACACTGACAGTATTTTTAAAGGAACTTTTTTTTTAGTCTTTAGTGTCCCCTGGGTTTTCCGCAATATTTCAGAAATCTTAAGTATTAGAAATTGTAGTCATTTTTTTCTTTTCAGTGTATGAACTGTGAATTCACAGGAATTAAGAAATTATGTTCCTGGGTACCACGCCCTAGTTTATAAACAGACACCAAAATAAAATGTTAATGTACTAACTTTAGAGACAAGGATAAGGATCTTGAAATGTAGAAGATACAACTGTAGTTCTGTTTTCCTGATAACTGTAGTCAAATCCCCATTGTACAAATCTCATTTTCTCATTTGCACAGATTTAAAAAAAACCAAACCCCTGTCTGAGACGCATCTTATTACTTGGAAGTTAAACACTGAATGTAAGTAGAATCTCTCTGTAGAGCACTGCTGCCTTCTGTGGTGTTGCACTCTGATTTGTAGTGGAGTAAATGAGAGAAGAATCAGTTCTATTCTCTTCTGCACAGAGCAGAGACACATCACTGTATTTTAGAAAACTCTTCCTACAGAAGCACGATCTTAAATTTCTGGATCATCCCTCCCACAGAGAAACTTGTGGGAAGGAGCAGGGAGCCGGAAAACTCCATGAATTTGACTTTGTGACATTCCCAGGCATCCGTTCCTTCAGTCAGAAGGAGTTTTAGGACCATAAAGTGGAGAGGGAGTGCAGCCTTTAATTCCCGTGGCCCTAAAGCTTCACAGGGAAGGGAAGCTTGAATCCTACAGCCAGCCACTCTATGCTGTTTGCTGGCATCTGTTCCTCTGCCAATGGTCAAGCACGCTGCACCTTCACAAAACCCCCTGCACCCCTATCCAAGAGAAGGTCTTCTGTGGAGTCTGAATTAATGCTGCATTAATTTAAGTGTGGATACCTGTTACCTTTTCAGGGGCAGAGAGTAACTCTTTCTCCTTACCCCACCAGCCAAAATTTCCTGGATGCATATGGGGTTTTTATGGGGTCCAGGAAGAACTGGCCATAGTGTTGAAGAGTTCCCTATGCTTGTGCAAGTGGAGGAGATCATCTGACTCTTATTCCTGGTGGCTTTACAAAAATGCCTTCAGTTTGCAGGTGATTACACTATAATGAGCAACTTGGAAACATAGGAAATAGAGATGGACAAGGCCTATTAGCTCAGCTGATCCCTCTCCCCGCTAATGCAGGTCTGTTTGTACATTACATTCCTCAGTATCTTGACCAGGTCAGTTTTCATTTATTCAAACAATGATGTTCCCACCACTTCATTCTACAGTCAAATAAAGCTCCCCATTATCAAGTGTTTCCTTATTGATCTTAAATTTTCCTTTGCACAGTTTCATCCAATTACTTCTAGTTTCATTTCACTGTATCTCCTCCCACCAGAGATCTAATCTCTTTTGAAAAGACAAATGGGAAATGGCCCAGTTTTTTCACTTTGAAACCTCTTTTTATTAGTCAGCAAGATTTTTCAGCAATGTTTTCATAAGGGTTATAGTCAGCAGATGCCGAATTAAATGTGTGGCCTGGAAAGCTGTGGCTGATTGCAGCAAAAATGACACACCCAGCGCACATTGTGTACTCAGAGTCCATCTTCTATGCTGGAACTGTTTTTATTGGCAGAAAAATCCTATTTGCTGAAACAATTGTTCAGCACCCCAACTTTCTGAGAGGCAGCTGTGAAAGTTCCAGCAGGTTGCTCTACTCCTGCTGTGCCTGTCATCCCAATACTGCCAGTGGTGCAGCCTGGCCTGATTACTCTTGCATCCCCAGCTGGGAAGGGCAATGTGCCTGAGGGGGCTGCAGTAGCATTATTTTCACAATGTTTTCCAATAGCCTTTTTTCTCATCTATCTGCCACAGCTCTCGCCAGGTGCCTCTTCTGAATCACAGCATCCCTTGTCCGCCTTCTCCCCCTGACTCCATTTCCCCACTCCTCTGTAGTTCCCACCGGATCTACCTACTTCTGGATTTGTGCTGGTGGGAGGAGGGGGGAGATCTCACAGCAACATCCTCCTCTGCTGCCTCTTCCTCATCTCTGGTGACATTTGCCCCAACCTTGGCCCCCTCCACACGACCCACACCCATCCCCACCACCACCATCACCACCTCTTCCTCTTTCGTGCCACCATTCCCAGTCTCACACCCATCCCCCCTCCTGTTGTCTCTGGAATGCCCACTCCATCTCTAAAAAGATTGCAACCATCCATGACCTTTTCACATCTTTTTCCCTCCAGCTCATGAATCCCTTCATCTGACATGGCCTCTGGAGCTGCCCTCTCTTACAGAGGACTCTCCTTCTCTCACACTCCTCATCCTGAGTCAGACCTACCTTCATGACTTCAGCTTCCATATTGATGATCCACCCAGCCACTTAGCTGCAAGTTTCCTCTCCCTCACTTCTTCATTTCACCTGCTGCTCTGTTTCCCACTCACCAAAAAGTGACTCACCAAAGTGAGTCAAAACTGATTTGACGTTGTATTCACCAAGAACTGCTTTCTGATCTCTCTGTTGCTGAGTTCCACTCTCCAATCATCACCTGGTCTTCAACATCACCCATTAGCCCCTCTCTCATTCCCTGTCACTTGGCCTTTCCATTACTTCTAATCCATCAGCACTGATTACTTCTGTCTGCTTTCAGCCCTTTCCTCCGTGCCTTTTTTCTCCGTTGATATGGTTGTTGACTTTCTCCGTACTTCACGCTCCTCTGTCCTTGATTTTTTTCCTCTTCCCTTCCATTGCAAAGTCATTCCTGGCTCACCTCCAACGTCTTCTTTCTCAACTTCTGCTTTTGCTTTGCAGATCAACTCTGGCAGAAATTCTGTGAGAGGGTTGACTTCCTCTTCTACCAATTTGTTCTCTCCTCCTTCACTTTTGCTTCTTCATTGGTAAACAGCTCACTTCTCCAATTTAATTGAATCTCATGCCTGCAAACCCAACGGCCACCGTTGACTGTCCTCAACCCCTCCCATCGTTCTGCCTCCAATTCTCTCGCCACACAACATTTTGCCAATTTCTGCTAAGGGAAAATTGACAACATACAGTGTGACCTTTCCTTCCCTTCCTACCACTCCAGCCTCCTTTCTTCTGTAACTAATGCAGAAGTTTCTCATCTGTTCTCCTCCTCTAACCCTTCCTATGCGCCAGTGACTCCATTCCCTCTCTAAACCTCCTTGGCACATTTCCTCCCTCTTCTCCTTGACCTCTTGCTCTCCTCTGTCTCTTTCCCCTCACAATACAAGCATGCTTTAGTCTCTTCCATCTTAAAGAACTCCCACCCTTGACCTCACTTATCTCTAACTACTGCCCCATCTCCCTTTCATCTGTAAGCTCATTGAACACACTTTCTAAAAATCACTGTCTGGAGTTCTTCTCCTTCAGTTCCAACGTAGACTCTCTTCAATTCGGCTTCCATCCCTTGCAGTTCATCGACACCTCTCTTGCCAAAGTCTTCAGTGACTGGTTCCTAGCCAAAGCTCAGACCCAGTCTGTGGGGGTTCAACAGGGCTTGCTTGGTTCCTCATCCCCCTTCTCCTTTCACTCTACATCTTATCTCTGGGTAATCTCATCCACAGATCCAAATTCAACTGCCAATGCTATGCAGACAACTCACTAAACTACTTCTCTACTCCAGTTCTGTCTCCTTCTGTCCAAACTAAAATCTTGGCCTGTGTCTCAGACAGCTCCTTATGGCTCTCTAGCAGTCAGTTCAAGATAAGCATGGCTTCAGCAGAGCTCTTAATCCTCCCCTCACCCCCCCAAATCCTCTCTGCTACTTCCTTTCTCAATCACTGTGGACAACTCTACAATCCTGTGGTGGTCACTCAGGCCTGTAACCTGGGTGTCCTCTTCAACTTGGACCTCTCTAGGGCCTTGCATCCAGGCCACATCAAAATCTTGCATAACATCTCTATGATACGACCTTTCCTATCTATCCACACAGCTAAAACTCTCATACACTGGCTCCCTCTTCCCTATTGCATCATCATATTGCACCTCAGTTATTGCAACATCCTTCTCTCTGCCCTTGACAAATGCAATTTTACCCCCATTCACACCCATTCAGAATTCTGCTGCAAAGATCATTTTGCTAGCTCAACGTTTTGACCATGTCAGTCTCTCCATTGAGGAAAGAGAGAAGGGGGAACCAAAATAAGCTAATAGTCTTCATTTTCAAGTCCCTTCACAGCCAATGCCCACCCTACCTATTGTGTGTCATTCACTATCAAGCTGTTGACTCCTGCCTCAGATTGACCCTTGATGCCAGTCTCCATTGGCCACTTATTTTCAAACAAGCACTTTTGTGCTTTCTCCCGCACTGCTTCTTGCAGCTGGGCGGAGCTCCCTGTAAACATCTCTACAGCTACCACATTATCCTCCTCAAAATTCTCCTTTGCCACGATGCCTACCAAAAAAAATGGACAATGGTTAAGCTGGGGTGATGAGACAACTGCCTTTCATGCTGATTCCTTGCACTCCCCATCTGTTGTCTCATCTTCTAGCTACAGCATAAGCATTTTGGGGAAGGGACCATCTTTTTGTTCTGTTTTTGCAATGTCTAGCACAATAGGGTCCTGGTCCACGATGAAGGCTTAGAGATGTGACAGTAACATTAATAACAGCAGCATGTCAGTTGTTCCAACAATTGTGGTGAAAATAGTCTCTCTCTAAATTAGACTGTTTTGATTGCTGTGATAATGAGATATCAATCACTTGTCAGTAGATGCAAAAGCACTGTCTTTCTCTATCAAATATTCTAAAATCTTCAGCTTTTAACATTGTCTTGCTAGCTGGCCCCATTGCTATAGACTCCATTGCCTGGAGTAGCTGCATGTTTGCATGGATTGGTTGTATCCATACAATAGCAATGCTTGGTTGTTATACATCACCATTTCAATGGCATGAATGTCTCTGCTTTTCACTAAATCTGCAAACATAAAAAGTTAATCTTTCCAAGTAAAGCCCTCTGCTCCGTACCCTTGAATTCATTCATTGATTGCAGTGGGACACCAATGAGTAAAGGTTCATGCTCTGAAGAAACTGCTGGTGCTACTTTCAGAAATCCCTATCCACTGGAGATTGGATTGCAGCCAAAAAACTTTAATGAATATTTCAAACCCAAATTGATTATCCAATCACTTCAACTGTGGCATTTCCTTCACAAGTGGGGCCCATCCTTAACTGGCTACTGCCTAAAGAGAGTTATTTACCTGGAACTTGCTTGCAAAATGGAAGATCAGATTCCAAGCAATCAGAAGAATCTGGAAGATAATATAGGATAAAATTAACAGCAAGAATATAAAACAAATATGGAAAGAATAAATGTGTTGAAGCTCTCTCTTTTTAAAGTTTTTGCATAGTCTCTCCTGCCATGAGTTAATACAGACAGTTCTTTGGGCATGGGATGATCATACTTAAATAATTTATTACCATTTTTTACTGTTTGTAAATGGATGAGTTATGCAGTGAATGAAAACTCACCTGTTGTGAGCAAGGCCATAGACACAAGCAATAAGAAGCGCTTCATCTTCTCCTTTAAAAAGAAGCATAATCATTACTATGGGCGTATGCATGGGCTTCAGTCCACCTCTAGCTGAAGCTCTCCAAACTGCCCATTCAATCCACTACCCACTACACTAACATCAGGTGAATACCAGTGACTCTCTTGTGGTGCTTATTGGCGATACACTGGATTGTAAGAGATACCAAGACTCAAAGTTAGCTGTTAGTTATACCCAGGTGGGGAGGAGTGTCGGGGTGGGAAGCTCTTATGGCCAGCCACCGGAATAAGGATCTTTCTATGGATATGACTGCAAGGGGCCACAACTGGGATGCTGACTAGTGCAGGATAAAGAGCAAGCTGCTCAGGAGGATTTACATTCAAACTGGGGATGCCAGGAAAAAAATTGGCAGGGGAAATGTGACCTGTGGACTTTTTTCAGGAGCTGGACAAGATTTTGATCAATTACCCTACTGCCCAACCCAGGAAGGTTGTGGATGCTGCTGCCCACTCTGCTAACCTCCCGCACCACCCAAAGGATGATCAGTAAGATTCATTGGATGATGAGCATGAGGAGGTCAGTGAAGAGCTGTCCCCAGAAAACCAGGATCTCTTTGGGACAGAGGATCTTGATGCGAGCAACAGAGCCCAATTCCTGGCCAGAAATCTAGGCCCATGCCATGGAGGACACCGTGCCCACCCACCTATTTTCGTTTCCTCTTCCCACGTCTGTCCTGCCGGGTGAACCCCCTTGCACCCAGACACCATTTGGCAGCTCAAATCTCTGAATTCGTCCAGCTTTGAGTGCTGAAATACAGCCCAAGCAGCCTCTACCTAATCTGAGTTGCCAGTGTAGTATTGCTAAGCATTGTTGGGTCCATGCTGGCTGACAGCAATTCAAAAACAGAGCTAGTTCAATCAGAAAGGAAGCATGGGGTGAAGCCCGTGGAAACCTGCCTGGCTTCTGCTATGCATCCCACAATGCAGAGCAAGAAAAATCCCAAAATGCACACAGCTGAGCAGCAAAAAAAATAGCCATGGGATGCTCTAGAGAATGTCGTATGCTTAGTACTCAGTAAGCTGCCTCTGTGTGTACACAATAACACAGGCTGAAAGTGTGGCTTACATACTGCAAGTTAAATAATGCATGTCTAATCAATCCATTTTAAACTACCCCCTAGACAAGTCGTTACTTGTGAGATCTTTTAGGCTGTCCAGAAGAGAAGGGGTGGGGGGAGGGAAGGATACAGTAATCTGAAGCACTCAAAAATAAGATTGCTCAAAACCACTCAAGAATAGTTGACAGGGATTGTTCTTTTCCATCGTTAAGATATATCATTGCTAAAGAAAAACTCAAAAAATAAAAGTCAACTTGTCAATTATAGTTTGATGGCAGAAACAGTGGATCAAAGAGTTATAGATTAGATCATAAAAGACAAGAGATGAAACAAATGAGGAGGAAACAATAGAGCCAACTTCATTAAATACAAAGTACTCATTTGAAACAAGAGGGATAATCACATTTAAGGCAGCCTATTTTCCAGTGAAGGGAGCCTGCACTGTGAACAAGACAGTCCAGCAGCAAATATATTGAATTTGATAAGTGTAGGGTTTGGGGAAGCTTAGAGGGGAGAACACCATAAACTAAGTCCAAATTATATTTATTAGCACTCCAAAACTCAACATTGCTTTAATGCCATTTTAAAAATAAAGAATTTGGGCCAAATATAACAAGTATAATAGAACCGAGATGATAAAATGCTGAAAACTGGAATTTATAATAGGAATGAATAAGAACTCATCTTTAATTATAGCATAGCTGCCAGGTTCCTATAGTAACCTTTTTATGTATAATGAAGCCTGAATTATTCTATGTAAAATGCCCTTTAAAAATAGCCACTTTCTGCAACCTTTCAATCTTATCCTTTCACCCTTGCAGGCCTGGTCTTATATCAGAAGTGAAATGGAACCTGCAAACCAGATTGAATGTCATTCTCTGAGATATTGGCAAATGTTCAGTGTTGACTAGACTAGACCACCAAACTCGATTCATTTGGGATGAAAGCAGATTTTCAGCCCAAGTTTCCAGAGAAAAAAAAGGCTATTGCATAAAGTCAATGTTCTACTGGATTTCTTCAGCTCCTCCTCTCATTTATTTAAATTTGTACTATTCTACAATAAGACAACCATTGCAGGTTCTGGGCACTCTGCAGCCCTTCAAAACACAATCTTAAAATAAACCACTTCCACCAATCCATCAGTTACCCTAGATAACAATAACCTAGCAACAACAACAAAAAAATAATGTAACCAACAGAATCCCTCCCTCACTCCAACCCTCCCCTGTTAACAATCTCTTTCTATTTTACTCTGAAGAGGAATTGTTTTTTAAAGATAGGGGCCTTAACGAAGAACTCCCTGTGAGGCTTTTTCAGCTTTCTACCAATGGGGCTTCAGCTGATGCATCCCCATATATAACTAGCTGTGGTGGTCAGACTCTGATCCTGCAGTTGCACTCCTGTGGCTAGACCCCTGCATTCATACTGAGCCCCACTGAAATCAGTAGGAGTCTCCCCATGTGAATAAGTTTGTTTAATCAGGGTCTTGGATAGATAGGTTAGGCCATTTAAAGCTTCATAAGTCAAGCCAATGCCTTAAAATCAACCCAGAAACCAATAGGCACATCAGTTATACAGTTATATTGTATATGGTAAGCAATATAGCATATTTAATTAAGGTCCTACCTGGTTTGAAGTACAGTAGCTGAGAAATCTTCATTCCCCTTTGCTGAAATTGCATAATATAGTTATTTTAAATAAGTATTGTTTCTGTGGCCTATGGACATTTTACTAAATTAATACATTTTTGGTGTTTTAGTAGTAAAGGCTGAAGTTCAATTTAATTCCCTTCTAACCAAGCTTTCATTAAAAATCAGCTCACAGACAGTAGGATACTGTACCCAACGCCACTTCCTCTAGGTTCACCTCCAGGACTCCAAGATAGTAAAAGGTAGGACAGATTCTTGCAGAGTGTAGTTGCCAAAGAAACACATTGTGTTTCTGATCTCAGAGACTAACTCTGACATGTTGTACAGAAGAGATCCCACACAGCCCTTAGCCACGCCCCCTGAGGGAAATTTGGAACCACAGGGAAATCTCCACCCCACCCACTTTCCTCCTTGTCAATTTCAAGTTACACCATAAAATAACTTATTGCTAAAATATTTACATATTATCTCAAAGAGAATCAGGATGTACACCCTAATGTGTTCTCTAACCAGAGACCGTCAAAAGGTTGAGTTCCACACAACAGGGTGAAAAAATCCCCCCAGAAGCCTGTACAAACCACAAATAATATATACATACTAGATAGCGAACACAGAATACAGAAGAGCAAGCAATTCACAATCTCAGGGGTAGACAGACATGCACAAGTGTGCTAAAACTAATGTAGCCAAGATAGCATGGGCAGCTGGCATTCCAGGCAGGTTTGAACTCAGACAGCTAGCCCAAACTACCATCAGTGTTACCCTGGTGATACTGAAATTTGTAGTGTGCTAGGTCAAGCAGAGCTAGTGTGTGTGTGTGTCTGTCTACCTGCGCTGGTCTGGCTACCCACCCAGCTGCAGTGTCGATACACCCTTAGAGTATGGGGTTGTTTTGTGGAGAAAGTGGGAGTAGATGCATGGCATTTTACAGAAACAAGCACAACATGCAGGTCACATGTTGTGAGTACCTTGTTTTGAATCAATAGTGCTTTGATCATGGCTTGCCTCTGAGTGCACGTTACATGTTAATTTTACCTGTCTGTTTTCAGACATTACCAGCTTCTTCTGAAAATAGAAAGTGAATGTAATGACTGTTTTTAAAAACCCATTCCTCGTTCAGATTTATATGTTTATGTATGCTGTGACAAAGTTCCTCCTCTACCTTGATGGGTCCTGCGCTTATTGGCGGATTTTGCTCGCCTCACAGATCCACAGTAGCCCTCAGTTTGGTCACTTTCGTGGCTCAGATCTGCCGTTCACTCAGATAACCTCATCACTCAGCCAGCATGGGGAAAAAAGAGTAAGAACAATCCCCGCAGTTTCTGCTGATCCACCACGTGCGTCGGGGACCAGCTCAGAGACCTTCCCCTCTGGTGGAAGCTCCTGTGTTGGGTCAGGAGTTGGGAGGTTTGGGGGGAACCTGGGCCCGCCCTCTACCCCGGTTCCAGCCCAGGGCTCTGTGGACTGCAGCTATCTAGAGTGCCTTCTGGAACAGCTGCGCGACAGCTACAATTCCCTGGGCTACTTCCCCTTGGTCTCCTCCCAACACCTTCTTTGTCCTCACCACAGGACCTTCCTCCTGATGTCTGTTAACACTTATACTCCTCAGTCCTCCAGCAGCACATCCTCTCATTCCCAGCTCCTTACCCACACACCTCACTAACTGGAGTGACAGCCTTTTTAAACCAGGTGTCCTGATTAGCCTTAATTAATTTTAGCAGCTTCCCAGTTGGCTAGGTGTTCTAATTAGCCTGCCTGCCTTAATTAGTTCCAGAAAGTTCCTGAGTGTTCTGGAATAGTCCCTGTTATCTTACCCAGGGAAAAGGGACCTGCTTAACCTGGAACTAATGTATCTACTTTCGACCACTCTCTTGTAGCCACCTGGCCTGACCCTGTCACAGTGCTCAACACCTGGGGCCTATGTTCCTCAACAACCAACACTCCCATTCTCTGAGAGAAGGATCAGCCTCATACGATCACTAACAAAGTATCAATCAGTATAAAGCGAAATGGAAGATTGGCATAGGTAGTGTCTCTCCTGTTAGCACAGGTAGTGTCTACACTGAAGCACTGCAGTTGTGCAGCTGTGCTGCTGAAGCGTTTTAAGTGTAGACAAGACTTTAAATATTACCTTGTAACATGGAATACAGATACTGCAAGTGAGATTAGCACATGCAGAAACTTATAAACATTTCATAAAGTCTAAACACATTCTTACAATTCTAATTCCTATTTTAACAATAATAACACACAAATGATCCAGACTGGTTCCCACAATGTATTTATCTGTGATCAGCGGAGACATAGGGACGTTGGCTTGAGCTGGCACCTGGTCTGCCAGCATCACACTTAGCCTCTGGCCTAAGTCTGCTTTTGTTGCTCATTAAATAATGATGACTATAAACGTTAACCTAAGAAGCTTCTGCTGCCATCAATCCCACCTTCACATCAGTTTGGGTGTTCCTACTGTTTTCCTTGGCAAGATTTCTTTTCTTTCTCCATATCCATGTTCCACAAGAGAGACACTGAAATCCTTTTTAACCCTGGGTCGGAGCTAATAGGACTCACCTGGTCTGGCTTTCAAGCTGATTCAACAAGAGTGTTTTTCCAGCTCTATACAGACTTCTAGCATCTGGATATTCTGTGCATTTTGGGTGCTGTGAAACAAATTTCTTTTTGAAGGGTTTCATATTTTTATTTGGTTTTGTCATTTGTTTGTGATGCAAGATGCAGGAAATCACAGCTAGTGATCTGACGATGCTCTGTTTAACTTTCACCGAAAACCCTGTTACCTGTAAGCCCTAAACAGACAATTTCATCTTCACCCTCCCTCACATAAGCTATTTCCTTTGGACTTTTGTAAATGTAAATCATAGGACTGGCTTCTGCAATGTGCTGAATCACTATAACCAGTTCTGACTATAAAATGGAAAATCTCACATAGGGTACAGAAAAAGAAAATCAATAACCTATGTTCTCAATACCCACTGTTGAGATTGCATGGACATACAACTGGGAACTCCATTGGCTATGCAGAAAATAAACGTGTACATTTTGACAGGTTTTTATTTTTTCCATCCTGTGATGAAGTTTTTCACTACACTAAAATGCAGCCCATGAGAAGCAGAAAACAGATGTTGCCAGAAGGGAACATACTTCAAGCAACAAGCAATTGGAAACAAATTTTACTAAGGGGTCTTTTTTCAAAACGAAGCATCTAATGTAAAATAGACTTTTGCGGCCTGAATCTGTTCTTGGTTACACTGATATAAAGCAAGAGTAAAGTCGGTTGAATTACAGTGGTATAACAATGCTATTAGACTGATCAGAATGAGTCCCTTTTCCGCCAATCTATGGTGACATCTTTTACTGCAATTTCTATTAGCTCTTTGGAGACTGGGGACACACTATACAAAGCTGTACACACCCTAAAGTATTCATCAGCTGCTAATCTGAAAAATATCGAAGTTCTAAGTTATAGTGGCTAAACTGTTTTGTAAATAAATTAGGGCTGACAAGCGATTTAAAAAAATTTGTCATGATTAATGCATGATTATTTGCACTGTTAAACAATAATAGAATACAATTTATTTTAACAATTTTGGATGTTTTCTGCATTTTCCAATATATTGATTTCAATTACAACACAGAATACAAAGTATACAGTGCTCACTTCATATTTATTTTTTATTAGAAGTATTTGCATTGTAAAAAACCAAAAGAAATAGTATTTTTCAATTCACCTAATACAAGTACTGTAGTGCAATCTCTTTGTTGTGAAAGTGCAACTTACAAATGTAGGTTTTTTGTTACATAACTGCACTTAAAAACAAAACAATGTAAAATTTTAGAGCCTGCAAGTCCACTCAGTCCTACTTCTTGTTCAGCCAATCATTCAGACAAACAAGTTTGTTTACATTTGAAGGAGATAATGTTGCCCGCTTCTTGTTTACATCACCTGAAAGTGAGAACAGGCGTTTTCATGGCACTGTTGTATCCAGCGTCGCAAAATATTTATGTGCCAGATATGCTAAAGGTTTATATGTCCCTTCATGCTTCAGTCACCATTCCCAGGGACATGTATCCATGCTGATGACAGGTTCTGCTTGATAACAATCCAAAGCAATGCAGACCGTCGCATGTTCATTTTAATGATCTGAGTCAGATGCCACCCACAGAAAGCTGATTTTTGTTTTTGGTGGTTCAGGTTCTGTACTCGCCCTATAGGAGTGTTGCTCTTTTGAGACTTCTGAAAGCATGCTCCACACCCTGTCCCAGTCAGTTTTTGGAAGGCACTTCAGATTCTTAAACCTTGGGTCGAGTGCTGTAGCTATCTTTAAAAATCTCACAGTGGTACCTTCTTTGCGTTTTGTGAATCTGCAATGAAAGTGTTCTTAAAATGAACAACATGTGCTGGGTCATCATCTGAGACTGCTATAACATGAAATATATGGCAGAATGTGGGTAAAACAGAGCAGGGGACATACAATTCTCCCCAAAGGAGTTCACTCACATATTTAATTAATGCATTATTTTTTTAACAAGTGTCATCAGCATGGAAGCATGTCCTATGGAATGGTGGACGAAGCATGAGGGGGCATGTGAATGTTTAGCATATCTGGCATGTAAAGACCTTGTAACGCCAGCTACACAAGTGCCATGTGAACGCTTGTTCTCACTTTCAGGTGACACTGTAAATAAGAAGAGGGCAGCATTATTGGAGGAGAGGAAGGTGATCAGGAACAGTCAACATGGATTCACCAAAGGCAAGTCATGCCTGACCAACCTGATTGCCTTCTATGATGAGATGACTGGTTCTGTGGATACGGGGAAAGCGGTGGATGTGATATATCTTGACTTTAGCAAAGCTTTTGATATGGTCTCCCACAGTATTCTTGCCAGCAAGTTAAAAAAGTATGGGTTGGATGAATGGACTAGAAAGTGGATAGAAAGCTGGCTAGATTGTCAGGCTCAACGGGTAGTGATCAGTGGCTCGATGTCTAGTTGGCAGCCGGTATCAAGTGCCCCAGGGGTCAGTCCTGGGGCTGGTTTTGTTCAACATCTTTATTAATGATCTGGATGATGGGATTAATTGCACCCTCAGCAAGTTCTCAGATGACACTAAGCTGAGCAAAGAGGTAGATATGATGGAGGGTAGGCATAGGGTCCAGAGTGACTTAGACTAATTGGAGGATTGGGCCAAAAGAAATCTGATGAAGTTCTACAAGGACAAGTGCAGAGTTCTGCACTTAGGAAGGAAGAATCCCATGCACCGCTACAGGCTGGGGACCAACTGGCTAAGCAGCAGTGCTGCAGAAAAGGACCTGGGGATTACAGTGGACAAGAAACTGGATATGAGTCAGCAGTGTGCCTTAGTTGCCAAGAAGGCAAATGGCATATTGGGCTGTATTAGTAGAAGCATTGCCAGCAGATCGATGGAAGTGATTATTCCCCTCTATTCGGCACTGGTGAGGCCACACCTGGAGTACTGCGTCCAATTTTGGTCCCCCCCACTACAGAAAGAATGTGGACACATTGGAGAGAGTCCATCGGAGGGCAAAGAAAATGGTTAAGGCCTGGGGCACATGATTTATGAGGAGAGGCTGAGAAAACTGGGGCTATTTAGTCTGCAGAAGAGAAGTGTGAGGGGGGATTTGATAGCAGTCATCAACTACCTGAAGGGGGGTTCCAAAGAGGATGGAGATAGGCTGTTCTCAGTGGTGGCAGATGACAGAACAAGAAGCAATGGTCTCAAGTTGCAGTGGAGGAGGTCTAGGTTGGAAATTAGGAAACACTACTTCATTAGGAGGGTGGTGAAGCACTGGAATGGGTTACCTAGGGAGGTGGTGGAATCTCCATCCTTAGAGGTTTTTAAGGCCCAGCTTGACAAAGCCTTCGCTGGGATGATTTAGTTGGTGTTGGTCCTGCTTTGAGCAGGGGATTGGACTAGATGACCTTCTGAGGTCTTTTCCAACCCTAATATTCTATGATTCTATGATTATCTCCTGTAAATGTAAACAAACTTTTTTGTCTTAGCAATTGGCTGAACAAGGAGTAGGACTAAGTGGACTTGTAGGCTCTGAAGTTCTACATTGTTTTGTTTTTTGAGTGCAGTTATGTAACAAAAAAAATCTACATTTGTAAGTTTTGTAAGTTGTGCACTTTCACAACAAAGAGATTGCACTACAGTACTTGTATGAGGTGAATTTTAAAAATACTATTTCTTTTGTTTATAATTTTTACAATTCAAATATTTGTAATAAAAAATTATATACACTTTGATTTCAATTATAACACAGAATACAATAGATATGAAAATGTAGAAAAACATCCAAAATATTTAATAAATTTCAGCTGTTATTCTATTGTTTAACAGTGCGATTAAAACTGTGATTAATCACAATTAATTTATCTAATCGTGATTAATTTTGTTGAGTTAATCGCGTGATGTTAATCAACAGCCCTAAAATAAATCAAACATTTTAACAGAAACCCAACAGAGAGTTGTATGCTAACACTATCCTTTCAGCCATAACTTATTTCCTCTTGCCCTAACCCACTTTTACTTTGCATTCAGTTTTAATTTTTTAAACATTGTTATTAATCATATTTAGCAGTTGCTTGGTCAGATTCTGATCACATCTACACCAGTGTAAATCCAGAGTAACTTCAGTACTTTTGAATTGACATTGGTAGAACTAGGATACTGACTCACTATCTGCTTTTCATTCATGGAGCTCAAAAAACTTTACAAAACTAGGAAAGCTTCTCCCTCCCCACTCTCCCCCCACCCCAGTTGGGAAAAGTAAGGCATAGAAAATGTAAGTGATTTGTCTGAGGTCACACAATGAGTCACTGGCAGAGTGGGGAAATAGATCCCAAGTGTCTGCTCTCACTAACACCAGTTTTACACTCACTCACACCAGTGTAAGAGCCTGATTAAAGCTCCCTAAAGTCAATAGAAAGACTCTGACTTCAACAGGCTTTGGATCAGGCCCTAAGTGAGTGCAGAAAGAGTCACATGCCTGACTTCCTGGACCACAGTTCCGATTGTACGATGACTAGAACGGAAGACTAAAAGTCAACTATAAGCACAGTCAAGGTTCTGAAAACAGACAAAAAATAATCTGCAGAGTCCACTCATGTCACCAACAGTAGCTTGTTCTGGCTGGAGACTAATTTGATCATCACAAATAAGATGAAGTTCATGTAACATCATGCTAGCCAACTGGAAGTTAAGGTTACCGGATTTAAAAGGCTCCTAATGGGTCCATGCAACCTCTGAAGTTGCCTCTTCATTCACAGACCTCCAGGACGCATCTCTTTGCTAGTAAGTCAGTAATGGCTTCTTCATAGTCCCATCCCATAACTGGGGGAGATGGGACTGAATAGAAGGCAAGAAGGAAAAAAAGTTTAAAAAAATCCCCAAAACACAGACAAGCAGGCATAGCAGGAACAAGATAGGCTACAAGAATATTGCCATTTAGGGCATGCTTCAGATTATTTTAATTGTTGTATGGTGCTTCAGATACCATGGTGTGAGGCATCTTAAAAAAGTAAAACAGGCAGAATATTCATTTTACTTTGTCCAAAATAGAGCCTGAACCTGAACTCCTTATTTAGGCAAAAGTCACACTGCCTCATTTGAGTTTTGATTTCATTAAGGAAGGGCTCAGAATTGCTCTAAAAGATGCCAAGAAGTTTAACTGTAAATATCATCTGGGAAAAGTCTAGTTCCAGCATGTCAGTCCAGTTCCATCAATGCTTCCGGCCTGGTAGAGCATCAGTTTTGAGAAGTAATACTCTGCCTAGTCTGTACAATATATGATTTTAAATTACTGCCTTTGCAATAGTGAATTGCACTCATCCAGCCCAGAGATCACAAAGGCATGGATCACTGTGGCATAGAGCTGTGTAAACTGCAAACACAAGAAACACTGTTCCCCTCAAGGACAGATGCTGCTGCTCTTACAATCACTGTGTTAGTTACTCATTTCAAAGTTAGCCCTGTATCTTTGTTTCCTTCCCTTGTGTGGTTTTTTTTTTTTTTTTTGGTTCCCCCATCCAGTATCCATCTGTCTATATTGTATCTTAGGGTTTTGTATTGACTCCTTGTCTCCAATAGTACCTGTGAGCTTTCAGCCTAAAAATCTATTTAGCCTCAGATATAAAGATAATGGCAGAAATGAAGAGTGTAAAGAGCAGATAAAAAATAAAACTGTGGTGACTGCCAAATTAACCAGCATTATTATTTGCTTTACTCTACAACACACGTATAGTTTCAATAAACCACCACACTCACTGTCTGCACACTTCCCTTCATGAAGCTTTTGAAGCCCATTTGTCTCTATCAATTACATCTTGTTAAAATGCCTTAGTAGTTCAAAACAACTCGCGGTATTTTCTTTTCTGATGTTCTCTATTTTGTGAGACCTGACTATCACGTGGGTTCAGATGTGCCAAGTGTTGGTTAACCCCATTGTTCTCAATCAGGACGAAGTAAAGCCATGAGATGGGGTACAGGAAATGTGTTACATTAAGGGTGATTTATTCTGATTTTTTAAAAATTGGACTTGAGCAAACCTTGGGAGTGAAAGCGCATTTAAAAAAACAACAATAATGTACTACTGTGTTCTACAACAAAGAAACCCAGAACTCTGTATGCTGCAGTAGTCATACTGGAGTGTTTGGGGTGATTGCTGCAAGCCACTGTAATGTGCTTATATAAGGGGAAACGCCAATGGAGTGGGTAGAAGCAGCATGGCAAAAATGTATTAATGGTATAAGAGTCAAGGGGTGTGCAAAAGCTGAAGTTAATCATTAAAGATGAACTTGAACTAACCTTGTGGTTATGAAGAGCCCTAAACTTGAGAAAGTTTGGATCTAAGCTTTTTGGCTTGGTTTCTTCTACATAATTAAATAAACTCAATGACTCAACACTCAATTTCCTCTTTAAACAATGAAGACCAAAGCCAGGACCTTCACCATGGCTGCAGAGGGTCCCCATGCAGCAAAATGGCATTGCTCCAGATCTAGACCCCAGGGCTCTGGCTATGTAGCCAGGCTGGGTACTAGATAGATGTGTAGGAGGAGAGTTGTGGGCAGGGCCCTGGAACGAGCTACTGAAAAGATTCTCCTATCCCTCAGTTCTGGGGTGGAGGTGAAGGCAAGGAGGCTAAAGGCCCCCTGCAGTTCACTCCAGCCATTGGGCTGTAGTAACTTTGTTTGGCAAAGCATCTTCAAAGTCATTACTTGGACAAGAGATGAGTTTGATTGCCCATGAATCCACCCTTCCTAGGTTCTCCAGTTCACGCTGAAAGCTCAAAGGAGCTAGCAGAAAATATAAACCAAAATGAAATTAAGGCTATGTCTACACTATAGTCTATGTCGGTATAATTTATGTCGCTCAGAGGGATGAATAAACCATTCCCCTAAGCAACATAATTTACACTGACATAAGCACTTATGTACACAGCACTATGTCAGCAGGAGAGCTTCTCCTGCTGACATAGCTTCTGCTGCTCACGGTGGTGTTTTTTTATGCCAACAGGAGAGCTCTCTCCTGTCAACATAGAGCTTCTTCACCAGATGTGCTGCAGCGTTGTACATACAGACCTGGCCTAAAACAAAGCATATGGGAGCATCTCAGAGAAAAGTATGGACTATCTCTACAGAAGCAATTCAAGACTGGGGTCTGATTCTTCTCTGCACTGTATCTTGTATAGTCATTTATACCAATTCAAAGTGGGTGTAAAATGCTACCAAATGGCAATGACAGGCAATTTACCCTCATTTTGCACTGGTGTAATTATTAGACAAAGTCTTTAGGGCAATGGAGAATCAGGCCCAAGGTATTTACTCTGAGGAGAGGAAAAATATTTAGAGTTTGTTTGGGGTATGTTGTTATAGAAAGCTGTGAACACAAAAACGGAGAACAAACAACACATTTGAAGTGGATGGAACTGGGCTTGGTTCTCAAAAGCAAAACAAAGTGGGTTTCGAAAGTGAGAAACAGTGGCCTGGCACATCAGACCCAAATCGCTTGGAGCACCATTTCAACAGCAGTGAAGGGTAAAGGGCCAAGGCTCTGTTCAGCTCCATATTCAGCTTCCTAGGTGTGAAGCAAAAGCTAAAGGCGTCCTAGTCAAACTCTTTTAGAGAGGAGAAATTGAAGAAAAAAACATTGCATTAGAAAACAACAGAAGTCAAGCCAGTTTTCATTGCATTTAACTGATCTTTTTGGAATTATTTTTAGAGACATCAGATACCTTTTTATTTAAAAATAAAATTAAACAAATCATTTTATTTTCTTTCTTCCTAATATGAATTACATGGGGATATAATCCAAATAGAATGCTGCTGTGCTGGGATGTCTTTTGTTTTTGTTTTTTGAGTGGTTGTGATATTCGGCTTGTGTCTCTTAACAACCCACCTGATGCACAGCATTAGCTATCCCAATACCCCCACTTCTTATAGCACTATTGTGAAACCTTGTAAATCCTTCCATCAGACTATTTAGTCACCAAGGTGATATTTTGCCATAATGTCACAGTTTGGAACTACTTTGTCTTGCTGCAATGCATCACACATACACTGCACAAGAATGGCTTTTGGCCATTCAAACTGTAGGGCTTTCTAATGCCATGGAATGTCTTTTAATTAGACATCTTGATGTAAAAACAAACAAACAATAATTAAGCTTTTCTTCCTTCTTCGTCTGTTTTCTGTTGTTAGTAACTATTGTTTTAGGCTCCCTTATTTCTCTGGATCATGATTGCTGTACCCCAATTCATTCTTCTGTGTTTTTTAATTGCCATTTGTCATCTTTGCTCTGCTCTCCTCTTCCTCATTTCTTTCCCTTTTTCTGGGCCCAATCCTGGAATCCTTACACAAACACACATAGACCTTAGTAGTCATTTCAGCAGTTCACCCATCTGCTAATGGTCTGCACAAGGCTCTTCATGCCATTAGTCCCACTTCTCCCTTTCACTTGGGCATGGGCAGAATGGCTGCAAAGGAAGCTCTGTGAATGGGGGTATTGTTGGTTGTAGGTCCAAGGGGAGACTACTTGGATGTATACTTACAAGGAGCCAATTGTCCAAACCCCCCACAAAGTGTTACTAGGGGGCTGCAGCTGGTCTATTCTGGAACGTCACACAGAGCTCTCCGTAAACATGTTTTCTGTGGTGTGTGAAGTTCACTGCAGACATGGCAATGTCCCAGCATGATACACATCCTGTCATGTCTTTTTGCTTAACAGAGCTACTGAATCATGAAGAGAACTACACAAAATTTCTGACGCCCATGTCATAGATCAGAAACACCGATAAGCTTCTAGGTATTGCTGTGTAGGTTTTGTATGTATTTCTATGGTCAAGTTCTCAGTCACATTATAGCACATTTTGTACATAGAAAGAGAAGCAGTAAGTGAAGGGAAAGATCCAAGAAAGGTCACATTTATTTTAGTTACTATCTTAAATCTTATTCTCTCATTATTGGGAAACGTGTTGCTTTCATAAAAAGGAATTTAACAAGTGAAAATTACAGTGTAGACTAGAAGAAATTTAACTGCTACAGGATGCAGTTTTTTATCTTCTGTTCCCCTCAAAGAAACTTATCTTCACAGATCGAAAGACAAAAGCCAGACTCAGTAGTGTGCTATCTCACATCACCTGTCATACATTCTGTAAAAATCAAAAAGGAAACCTGAAAGCTAAAATATTTGATTCTAATATGGCAGTGTTTCCTAACAGGGTGTGTGTCGGCGATCCCTCGAGGTCGATCTCTTTCACAGGTGTTTATTTTTTAAAGGTCCTTTGATGAGTGAGGAGTCCGATCCTTGCGGCTCCACAGGCTCATTAGCAGACCTTGCAGGTGGTGTTGGAAGTTAGGGTTGGGCCACAATTGCTGCATGACAGTTGTCTGTCTTTTCTTTTCTGTCATTTTTTCTGTGACCAGGCAGGGGTGAATGTGTGCTGGTAAGAAGTGGCCGCCAGTACCCACCCATACACAGCCGACGTTAAAGTGCTACCACGGCAGCAGCCAAAGCTCTGGGCCCTTTAAATCACCATCAGAGCCCGTGGCAGCACAGGCTGGGCAGCACGGATGGGCTGGCTGGGGGAGGCTGGCCCCCAGCCCTGCCCCTTCCACCCGAGGCTCCACCCCTTCTAGGGGCCCAGAGGCGGGCCCCTGTACTTGTAAGCGCTTAATGTGACTTTCACCCCTGTGACCAGGGCAAGGTGATTTTCCTCAGAAATGGACTTTGCCACTCTGACAAGTTTTTGCCAATTATCCCTGTCCTGGGCTACTGTCTCCCAGTGTGTGGTGTCATTGCCATATCTCTTGATGTTTACCTTGAGGATGTCTTTAAAGTGTTTCTTTTGGCCTCCCCGATTCTTTTCTCTTTTGGTGAGTTGGGCGAACAGCAGTTGTTTTGGTAAGCATACATCAGGCATGCGCACACAGTGCCCACTCCACCTCAGCTGGTGCTGGATAATCAGGGCCTCAACACTGAAGATATTGGCCTCTGTGGGGACACTGGCATTAGTGTGGTGATCCTCCCAGTTAATGTTGAGGATCTTCCAAAGAAAGTGCTGATGCTGGCGTTCCAGGTTTTTCAGATGTTTTCTATACGTCACACAAGTCTCACAGCCACAGGGAACAGTTGGGATTACCAGTGCTTTATAAACTAAAAGTCTAGTGTGTGTTCTGATGTTGTGATTGCTGAACACACGGCCAGACAGTCTGCCAAAGGCAAGGCTGACACAGCAGATTCTGTGCTGAATCTCAACATCTATGTTGCCCTCTGTGAGAAATGGCTGCCAAGATAGGCAAAGTATTCTGCATGTTCCAGTTCTTCTTTGTCAATGTGATCTTCCTTGCTGGGCCTGATGATTGACCGGGAGCTGGCTGGTGGAGAACTTTTGTTTTGTTGATGTTCAGAGTTAGCCTTAGGCTTTTGTAAGCTTCAGAGAAGCAATTAAGGGCTGTTTGAGTGTGCAACTACAGCTCAATCATTTACATACTGGAGTTCAGTTATTGTTGCCGATATTACTTTAGTTCTGCCACAGAGATGAGAAAGGATGAAGAAATTACCACCAGTCCAATACTGGCAAACGGTCTTGGATTAACATTTTCATAGCTGCTAAGAAAATGGAGAAAAGGGTGGGTGTCAGTACATAACCCTGTTTTACACCAGTTTGGACCACAAAGTGCTTAGGATAATGATTAAGAGGTTGTCAGCATTGCTGCTATAAAAATATTTTACTGGGGCTAGAACTGAATTTCACACTAGCCTAAAACTTGGCCTTAGTCATACTGAGAGAGTTTTCTTTTTGTATTCTTCGCTATGAAAATAGAAGCCTTTACTAAATTATAGCAACAGAGCTTGTTAGTTTTGACAAAAAGAAAAGGAGTACTAGTGGCACCTGAGAGACTAACTAATTTATTTGAGCATAAGCTTTCGTGAGCTCCAGCTCGCTCAAATAAATTAGTTAGTCTCTAAGGTGCCACAAGTACTCCTTTTCTTTTTGCGAATACAGACTAACACAGCTGCTACTCTGAAACCTGTTAGTTTTGAATGCTTGATTCCATTCTTGTATAGTATCCATAAAATGGATTTACGTTAAAAAGTAAACTACAGCTGCTAAATAGAGGAGCCATGCTGCTAATGGATATGTCCCCCCACAATTCAAAGTAGCAGCCACAGAAGGGCCCAGGAAGAATTAATGCTGCTTCAAACATTCAAGTTGTTTTCTTAATACTCCACACTGGTCAGACATTTACTTTTATCTATAGAACTCCTCTTTCTACACCCCTTGCAGCAGTGCTTTTGGACTCCTGATTGCTCTTGAAAGATTAAATAGATTAGAAAAGGCACCCAAGAATAGAGTTAATTAGTAGAATGTAGATGTAATAATTCCTTTTGATCTCTAATTTGTGATTGTATGACCACTGAAACATTTGTTGTAAAATAGTTTAAATAGAATAAAATACCAGGGCATTAACCAATACACTGCAGTTCTTATTGGCTCAAGGTGACTACTTCAGTGCAGTGTAGTTCTAGCTGTTTCAGTCCCAGGATATTAGAGAGACAAGATGGATCCTGTACCAGTTGGTCCAATAAAAGATATTACCTCACCCACCTGGTCTCTCCCACATCAGTACAAACCATTTTCTTCTTTTTGTGGCAGGTTTCCAAAGGGCAGTAATAGACACCAGTTATAAGAAGCAGGAGACTGGCCTGTATACTTCTCCCCAAGGACTACTGCTAATAGTGGAAAGACATTTCACCCCATGCCATAAGCTGGCCCGCCTCAAGTCTGGCAGCCCCAGGCCTATAGGATTTCTGGTAGCTTATCTCTGAACTGTCCTGTAGAGGGTCGGGGAACTAGCAGTCAGAGCAAAGAGTCAAATGAAAAGCAGTGACCTGCACAGCCAAAGAAGACCAATATCATAAAGGTAGCAACACTGAAATGAGTCCAGTTTGATGGGCAAAGGTATGGAAGTAGCTGATATGACTAATATTCTGTGTCTTCAGGAAACACAAAGCACTAGGTATGCAACAAAGGTGTTGGGCTTAGATTGCAAACTCTTCTATGTAGGTGACAAAAGAGGGCATAATGGAGTTAGGTGGTAATGAGAATTACTGAGGAAGATGGGGTCTGAAGTTGTTAGATTAAGTGAGCGAGTGATGGCTATACAAGTCCAAGTTAAAGAGTGCATTGTGTCTCTGATATCAGTACATGCACCTCAACAAGGATGTAATGAAGAAGAGGAGAGTCTCCACCAAGTCTTGCAGGCACTAGCAGACACAGCAGCCCCTGGTGGTGCTGGGTGATCTGAATGCGCACACAGGCAAGAACTGGTGGTGGTGGGGGGGAACAGGTATGAAATGTATTTTAGGAAAATGCAGCCTAGGCAACTATGAATGAGAAAGGGAAAGCACTACTAGTCATGTGTATTGCAAAACAATGGATGATAGCCAATACATAGTTCCAAAAGAGGGTGACTCATTTGGTTACATACATCAATCAACTTGCCAGCAAGTTAAAGAAGTATGGGCTAGATGAATGGACTATAAGGTGGATAGAAAGCTGGCTAGATTTTCGGGCTCAACGGGTAGTGATCAATGGTTTGATGTCTAGCTGGCAGCCGGTATCAAGTAGAGTTCCCCAAGGGTCGGTCCTCGGGCCGGTTTTGTTCAATATCTTCATTAATGATCTGGAGGATGGTGTGGATTGCACCCTCAGCAAGTTTGCAGATGACACTAAACTGGGAGGAGTGGTAGATACACTGGAGGGTAGGGATAGGATAGAGGGACCTAGACAAATTAAAGGATTGGGCCAAAAGAAATCTGAGGAGGTTCAACAAGGACAAGTGCAGAGTCCTGCACTTAGGACGGAAGAATCCCATGCACCACTACAGACTAGGGACCAAATGGCTAGGCAGCAGTTCTGCAGAAAAGGACCTAGGGGTTACAGTGGACGAGAAGCTGGATATGAGTCAATGGTGTGCCGTTGTTGCCAAGAAAACCAATGGCATTTTGGAATGTATAAGTAGGGCATTGCCAGCAGATCGAGGGACATGATCGTTCCCCTCTATTCGACATTGGTGAGGCCTCATCTGGAGTACTGTGTCCAGTTTTGGGCCCCACACTACAAGAAGGATGTGGAAAAATTGGAGAGAGTCCAGCGGAGGGCAACAAAAATGATTAGGGGACTGGAACACATGACTTATGAGGAGAGGCTGAGGGAACTGGGATTGTTTAGTCTGCGGAAGAGAAGAATGAGGGGGGATTTGATAGCTGCTTTCAACTACCTGAAAGGGGGTTCCAAAGATGATGGATCTAGACTGTTCTCAGTGGTAGCAGATGACAGAACAAGGAGTAATGGTCTAAGTTGCAGTAGGGGAGGTTTAGGTTGGATATTAGGAAAAACTTTTTCACTAGGAGGGTGGTGATGGTTTGCCTAAGGAGGTGGTGGAATCTCCTTCCTTAGAAGTTTTTAAGGTCAGGCTTGACGAAACCCTGGCTGGGATGATTTAGTTGGGGGATTGGTCCTGCTTTGAGCAGGGGATTGGACTAGATGACCTCCTGAGGTTCCTTCCAACCCTGATATTCTATGATTCTATGATCATCAATGGTGGAAACAAAAGCCAAATTGATCTGATGTTCATGAAGGAATCTCAAAGGACTCAGTGGAATTATGGACTGCAAGTGATTCCTATCCTGTGCAGATGCTAACAGTGCAACACAAACTTCTTGTGGCAAAGATTGTGGTTGAGTGTCGGACAAGGGTAAAACTAAGCTTAAAAAAATGTAAGTATTGGAAGTTATGGGGAAATGTGGCACAGAGGTGTGTAAGCAGTACAGGATGAGTATCCGAAAACAAATTTGGTATCAGCAGAAGAAGAGTGGAACCACCTCAGAGGAACACAGACTGTGGCAGTGGAAGAGGTTTGTGGATGATGCAGATGAGGAAAGCCAAGGGAAAGAGAGGAGGGGTTGTGAACTGATGAAATACAAGTAGCGAAACGAAACAAGAAAATCCTGTGTTTAAAAAAAATAGATTCATTTATTTTTGAGTGTGAATGAAAATGACAAGAAAGAAACAAAGCAAGTTGCCATGTGGGCTGTGAAGAAGCCCAAAGAGTATCCTAGATGATTTGTGTGCTGAGCATGTAAATGACTCACAGCTGGTTGGCAAAAAGATCTATAACATTGCAAAAATGAGACACAAAGGGAAGGATGGTAACACCACTTGTAAATAATGTTCAGGAGAGACTGTTAGGAATACCTGAACAACTGAAGGAGAAGTATTGAGAGAAACAATACTTGAGAGCCTCTTATATGAGATAAACCCCTTTAGACTGGATTTGCCAAAATGAGATCCTAATGAGGTGCCTGAACCTGACATAAACAGAAGAGGAGGTGAGAAAGGCAGTCCAGGAAATTAAGAACGGCAAGGCAGATGTGCAGAGTTGTTAAAACCATACAGTGAGACAAGAAAATTCCTGAAGATTGGTGCAAGTCTATCCCGGTCCCAGTACATAAGAAGGGAAGCATCCATGAAACTATTGAGAGATAAAGCTATTGTTGCATGGGATGAAAATAGTGGCACATAGCTAGGATTAGAAGAATGGTGGAAGCCCTTCTTGAGCAAGACCAGTTCGACTTTAGGAAAAGATGAGGAACCACAGATGACATGTTTGTAATCGGCAGCAAACCAGCTGAGCAGCGGGGGACAGCAGAGCAGCACACAGCAGGAGTTTGCCTGGGATTGGTGAGTATCCGAGTGCGTGTTTGCTGAGTAAGTATCCGAGCGTGTGTTTGCTGGGAGGGCAGTGTGAGAGCCTGAGCGAGTGTCTGATTGGCTGGTAGCCTGCAGGGGGCGGGCAGTGGGGCTGTCTGTTTGTTTGTTTCAGGGGAGCCTGGCTGTTTAAAAATAGCCAGAGCTTCGCGAACCAGCTGGGCAGCGGGGGACAGCAGAGCAGCACACAGCAGGAGTTTGCCTGGGAGTTCGCCTGGAGTGAGCCCAGTGAGGCTTACATCTTGCCAACTTCTCTGAGGAAGCTCATAGTAAGACGGTGGTATGGAAGAGAGGGGTTCAGCTATTGTGACCTGCACTGGATGTGCCATGTTTGTCTTTCTTCCACAGGACAGAAGCGACTTTGTGTGTACAAAATGCAAGCTGGTCTCCATACTGGAAGAGAAGATTGAAGGTCTGGAGCAACAGATAATGACCCTGCGTTGCATATGAGAAACGGAGGATTTTCTGGACAAAAGTCAGGATATGCTTCTACGGGCACAAAGCTCTAAAGATTTAGAGCAGGTTGCACAGTGGAGCCAAGAGGCCAGTGAAGAAGCTTGGCAACATGTGACCTCCAGAAGAAGAAGGGGGAATGTCCGGGTTCCAGCAACGCGGACACAGGTAACTAACCGCTTTCATGTTCTCTCCACAGGTACCGTTGCGGAGGGTGGACCAGATGATATGTCTGGGGCGAGAAAGCAGAAGGAGACTCCGCTGGTTGGAAGGCATGAGATGCGCTGTCCTGAGATGGGGGGTTCCACGACCACCACTCCTAAGAGAAGGAGGCTGGTGGTGGTGGTCGGGGACTCTCTACTCCGGGGGACTGAGTCATCTATCTGCCGCCCTGACCGGGAAAACCGAGAAGTCTGCTGCTTGCCGGGGGCTAAGATTCGCGATGTGACGGAGAGACTGCCAAGACTCATCAAGCCCTCGGATCGCTACCCCTTCCTGCTTCTCCACGTGGGCACCAATGATACTGCCAAGAATGACCTTGAGCGGATCACTGCGGACTACGTGGCTCTGGGAAGAAGGATAAAGGAGTTTGAGGCGCAGGTGGTGTTCTCGTCCATCCTCCCCATGGAAGGAAAAGGCCTGGGTAGGGACCATCGAATAGTGGAAGTCAACGAATGGCTACGCAGGTGGTGTCGGAGAGAAGGCTTTGGATTCTTTGACCATGGGATGGTGTTCCATGAAGGAGGAGTGCTGGGCAGAGACGGGCTCCACCTTACGAAGAGAGGGAAGAGCATCTTTGCGAGCAGGCTGGCTGACCTAGTGAGGAGGGCTTTAAACTAGGTTCACCGGGGGAAGGAGACCAAAGCCCTGAGGTAAGTGGGAAAGCAGGATACCAGGAGGAAGCACAGGCAGGAATGTCTGTGAGGGGAGGGCTCCTGCCTCATACTGAGAATGAGGGGCGATCAGCAGGTTATCTCAAGTGCTTATATACGAATGCACAAAGCCTTGGAAACAAGCAGGGAGAACTGGAGGTCCTGGTGATGTCAAGGAATTATGACGTGATTGGAATAACAGAGACTTGGTGGGATAACTCACATGACTGGAGTACTGTCATGGATGGTTATAAACTGTTCAGGAAGGACAGGCAGGGCAGAAAAGGTGGGGGAGTAGCACTGTATGTAAGGGAGCAGTATGACTGCTCAGAGCTCCAGTACGATACTGCAGAAAAACCTGAGTGTCTCTGGATTAAGTTTAGAAGTGTGAGCAACAGGAGTGATGTAGTGGTGGGAGTCTGCTATAGACCACCGGACCAGAGGGATGAGGTGGATGAGGCTTTCTTCCGGCAGCTCGCGGAAACTACTAGATCGCATGCCCTGGTTCTCATGGGTGACTTTAATTTTCCTGATATCTGCTGGGTGAGCAGACAATCCAGGAAGTTTTTGGAAAGCATAGGGGACAATTTCCTGGTGCAAGTGCTAGAGGAGCCAACTACGGGGGGAGCTTTTCTTGACCTGCTGCTCACAAACCGGGAAGAATTAGTGGGGGAAGCAAAAGTGGATGGGAATCTGGGAGGCAGTGACCATGAGTTGGTTGAGTTCAGGATCCTGACGCAGGGAAGAAAGGTAAGCAGCAGGATACGGACCCTGGACTTCAGGAAAGCAGACTTCGACTCCCTCAGGGAACGGATGGGTAGGATCCCCGGGGGATTAACATGAAGGGGAAAGGAGTCCAGGAGAGCTGGCTGTATTTCAAGGAATCCCTGTTGAGGTTACAGGGACAAACCATCCCGATGTGTCGAAAGAATAGTAAGTATGGCAGGCGACCAGCTTGGCTTAACGGTGAAATCCTAGCAGATCTTAAGCATAAAAAAGAAGCTTACAAGAAGCGGAAGGTTGGACATATGACCAGGGAAGAGTATAAAAATATTGCTCGGGCATGTAGGAATGAAATTAGGAGGGCCAAATCGCACCTGGAGCTGCAGCTAGTGAGAGATGTTAAGAGTAACAAGAAGGGTTTCTTCAGGTATGTTGGCAACAAGAAGAAAGCCAAGGAAAGTGTGGGCCCCTTAATGAATGAGGGAGGCAACCTAGTGATGGAGGATGTGGAAAAAGCTAATGTACTCAATGCTTTTTTTGCCTCTGTCTTCACGAACAAGGTCAGCTCCCAGACTGCTGTGCTGGGCATCACAACATGGTGAATAGATGGCCAGCCCTCTGTGGAGAAAGAGGTGGTTAGGGACTATTTAGAAAAACTGGACGTGCACAAGTCCATGGGGCCGGATGAGTTGCATCCGAGAGTGCTAAAGGAACTGGCGGCTGTGATTGCAGAGCCATTGGCCATTATCTTTGAAAACTCGTGGCGAACGGGGGAAGTCCCGGATGACTGGAAAAAGGCTAATGTAGTGCCAATCTTTAAAAAAGGGAAGAAGGAGGATCCTGGGAACTACAGGCCAGTAAGCCTCACTTCAGTCCCCGGAAAAATCATGGAGCAGGTCCTCAAAGAATCAATCCTGAAGCACTTACATGAGAGGAAAGTGATCAGGAACAGCCAGCATGGATTCACCAAGGGAAGGTCATGCCTGACTAATCTAATCGCCTTCTATGATGAGATTACTGGTTCTGTGGATGAAGGGAAAGCAGTGGATGTATTGTATCTTGACTTTAGCAAAGCTTTTGACACAGTCTCCCACAGTATTCTTGTCAGCAAGTTAAGGAAGTATGGGCTGGATGAATGCACTATAAGGTGGGTAGAAAGTTGGCTAGATTGTCGGGCTCAACGGGTAGTGATCAATGGCTCCATGTCTAGTTGGCAGCTGGTGTCAAGTGGAGTGCCCCAGGGGTCAGTCCTGGGGCCGATTTTGTTCAATATCTTCATAAATGATCTGGAGGATGGTGTGGATTGCACTCTCAGCAAATTTGCGGATGATACTAAACTGGGAGGAGTGGTAGATACGCTGGAGGGCAGGGATAGGATACAGAGGGACCTAGACAAATTGGAGGATTGGGCCAAAAGAAAATCTGATGAGGTTCAATAAGGATAAATGCAGGGTCCTGCACTTAGGACAGAAGAACCCAATGCACAGCCACAGACTAGGGACCGAATGGCTAGGCAGCAGTTCTGCGGAAAAGGACCTAGGGGTGACAGTGGACGAGAAGCTGGATATGAGCCAGCAGTGTGCCCTTGTTGCCAAGAAGGCCAATGGCATTTTGGGATGTATAAGTAGGGGCATAGCGAGCAGATCGAAGGACGTGATCGTCCCCCTCTATTCGACATTGGTGAGGCCTCATCTGGAGTACTGTGTCCAGTTTTGGGCCCCACACTACAAGAAGGATGTGGATAAATTGGAGAGAGTCCAGCGAAGGGCAACAAAAATGATTAGGGGTCTGGAACACGTGACTTATGAGGAGAGGCTGAGGGAACTGGGATTGTTTAGTCTGCAGAAGAGAAGAATGAGGGGGGATTTGATAACTGCTTTCAACTACCTGAGAGGTAGTTCCAGAGAGGATGGTTCTAGACTATTCTCAGTGGTGGAAGAGGACAGGACAAGGAGTAATGGTCTCAAGTTGCAGTGGGGGAGGTTTAGGTTGGATATTAGGAAAAACTTTTTCACTAGGAGGGTGGTGAAACACTGGAATGCGTTGCCTAGGGAGGTGGTGGAATCTCCTTCCTCAGAAGTTTTTAAGGTCAGGCTTGACAAAGCCCTGGCTGGGATGATTTAATTGGGTATGGGTCCTGCTTTTGAGCAGGGGGTTGGACTAGATGACCTCCTGAGGTCCCTTCCAACCCTGATATTCTATGATTCTATGATTCTATGATTCAAGCTGGGTGGTCCATTAGGCAGTCTAGCTGGTTTTGTTAGGGCAACAGAAGTGCTAAGCAGGTGCAGCACAGGGCCTTGATCCTGACAGGAATAATGTCTCAGGGGTTGTATGACTAGTGTATGCCACTGAGATGAAAAGCCTAACTGTACAGAATAATGATGTTCCTTGCAATGCTGTGTGGTGCAGAAACATGGGCAATAAAGAGATGGCAGGCTCATTGTCTACAGGAGTTTGAATGAGATGTCTTTGCACCGTAAGTGGAATTATATTGAGACAGATTTATATTGAGACAGATTTCACGATGAAAGTATTAGGATGGAAATCAAAGTCCATGATGTGGCTGACATATATCACTGAATCAGTCATGTAAACCGTAATCATTATATTATCTAAGTTCCCAGACATGTAGACTTAAAAACGTTACAACAGAAAAAACACAAAACCACTACAGAAGTTAAAATAACTCATCACACAAGGATCAGAACTCCACAACAGAACTTCCTACAGCTTGGCTGACACAGCACAGTTTGGTTTTAACTATGCCAATTTTTTCAAATATGGCTGCTTAAAACCAGACATTTACATCCAAAATTAGATATGTCTGCAGAGCACTTACAAATCCAATTGATTTATCATTTGTATTCAATGTATTCAACACCTCTGAAAACCAGGCCACTTATTTAGGTGTCAAAATGTATATGTACATGTTAAAGAACACTTCAAAACGACCAGCAGGAGGCGCTGCTGGTGAGTTGCGCCCGGTTACACAGACAAACAGGCAAAAAGTGCTATTAATCATGAATAAGTTGACCTAGGAATCCACTTAAGAAACCTGGAATTTAAATATCTAATCAAAATGAGCTAAGGAAGGAATGGCAGGAGGCAAAAAAACAAAGGAGAAACATTTTTGAGACTTATGCCCACCAGTTGACAAAGTTGATATGATCTAAGGCTCAGTGAGGAAAAGCCAAGTGGCTTTATTTAGAATTCTAATAGGGCATTGTGGATTAAATTGTAATTTATTTCTAAATAATATGCACAAAGATGGATTATATGTAACACATATGGTCCAGGAAATGATAGAGCATATCCTTTGGGACTGTAAAGACTGTACCTGGGAAAGGAGGAATTTATATAAAAAACTCAGAGGCCTTAAACTAACAAAACTTTCTTTGCAACGTCTATCAAGAATACAAAGAAAATGGGGCCCAGGAGAAAAAGCTCTTCTACAGTTCTTCAGGAAAACTGGGAAAAGTGTGAAACTCTAATGGTATGTATAAACCTCTGTTAGACACCTGCAGCTGGCTGGTGCCAGTTGATTCAGAATTATGGGGCTCGGGCTGTGTGGCTGTTTAAATGAGGTGTAGATGTTCTGGCTTGGTCTGCAGCCTGAGCTCTGGGACTCTCTCATCTCACAGGGTCCTTGAGCCTGAGACAGCTGGCAAGGGCCTGCGGTTGTGTTTTTAAATGCAGTGTGGATTACCCTACATCATGAAAAAGATACAAAGTATAGTGCGTGGCAGTCATAGATTCAGGAAATGAGTCTGCTATGGCACAAAACTGAAGAAGGAGGAAGAGAGGCCTGACAGGGCAGGGAGAGAGACATACCCTGAGAGTTCCTGAAGAGGGATGCCTCAAAAATCTTTCCCTGGGAGGAAAAAGCCTTCCACTGAGCCAGACGGGCTAAAGGCCCAGTTATTCTCCTTTTCTTTGCTATTGCATCAAACTGTAAGACTTTGAGAGGGTAGTGAGTGGCCAAGGGAGGTAGCCTAAAGGCACTCCTGGTGCTGGACATTGTTGCTTCTCGTGGGGCCCTGAGCCAGAGCCCAGGGGGGTCCAGGCTCCCCTACCAATCACCTTGTTATGGAGGGTATGAAAACTCTTTCTTCCACACTCTACCATGTGCAAACCCACAGAGGTTAAATACTTTGCAAATCCCATGGCTGGGACTGAACAGGGATTCCTAAACAGACTGAAGGTCCTTCCCTGTTCCCCACCTTTGAAAGGGTATGGACCCACTGTCTTTCTTGGGACTCTGTTACCCTGGAGAGGGATACAGCTAACTGGTGACCTGACTGGAGGGTCAGGTTGACACCCACCAAAAGGCAGACTGCCATGGGATGTGACAGTGGTCAGTGAGAGACATTGAAGGTGGGGCTAGTAGAGACCTAGTACCCTAACCACTAGGTGATAGTACCAGTGAGCGCCACCCATCACAATCCTATACATTTTTATTTGACTATTCCATAGCCTAGACCAATTTCCAAGCTGTTTCAAATGATAACTGTGTTTCAGACAGTAATCTCCTTTGCATTTTGTCATCAATCATTAATGCTCAAACTAATCTAGGTCTTAGCATCTGTGTCAGAGTTAACCATAATTACAATCTTAAGAGAAGTTCCTCAGTTCTGTCACAAATTCTTCTACAGTGTCCCTGGATTTCTTCAACCAAGAGCTAAATTTAAATTATCTTACTGCTTCACTGGGTGTTCGGTTGAAATGTTTTACCAGATTTACTAGCTCCATCTCCAGGCTTTTCAGTGCTTAACAGGTCTCTTGTTAAACTGTAAGTCTTGGCCCCTATGCTGCTGAGTATGATGATTTTCTTCTTACCTTCATCTGTAATATCACTAGCAACGAATAAATAAGATAATATTTTGCAGTGTTCCCCCAAGTTTTGTGTTGCTGATTAAATGGTGTGAAATGTCCCAAATGTTGCAGCCATTTCCCTTGTATTTGTTGGGGTGTCTAGGCCTTATCTACAGATGACTTCCAGACCTATTTTTCTTTTTCGTTCTTGTGAGTTTGGCTCCATCTTGTTGCCGTATGTTGTAGTGTAAACCAGCTGTACAACTTCTTTGAGTATAGTCCTTTTATTCAGGCAGCCAATAGCTTTTCCTCAGTTGCTGACAACACAAAGTTAAACAAAAATGTGTAAGGATCCCCTACAACCCCTAGATAACAAATTCCTGGGGGTGAAAGTCATTCTTGTGAGGAGGACCAGCACAAGAGATGTGCAACCCACTTACACCCAAATCTGAGGAACTGAATGGGCTTTAAGTAATATATGCCTTGTGCTGTCCCTTTGCACAAGGTGAGTTTCACCTGATGTGTAAATGTGTAGGGGTGAATATTTTGAACTTTTTCTGACAGAATTCCTTGCATATCAGACAAACTCAGGTTCATTTTGAATTTATCATATTATAGTGACACCTGTTGGCAAAGATCCTTCATTTTAATAGAGAACATGCATTTTCAGCATAATACAATTAAACCAAATGTAGTAAGACATACACTGGGACAGATAGTGATGGGGAGTGACAATACAAAAGACTCACATTTATTAGAAATATCAGAAGAAAATAAAACACACTGCTGTAAGGAGAGAGACCTCGAGAGCAAAATGTTGTTTTATATTAGCTTTTTTAGGGACATGGACCAAGACTTGCTCAGGCCCTTAACAAAGTTAAAGTGAGGATCTCTGCACAGTCCCTCTGCGGTTAGTTGAACTTCACTGTCAGAGAGGTAGGAAGTTTAAGCCTCATGTTGGGCAACTTTTTTTTCTAAAAAAATTGTTTTAGGGAAATCATTCTTTCTAGGTTTCTAAGGTATTTGCTTTTAGTTCTTAGCTCTTACAGGTTAAATTTTCCCCCTAATATCTGCCTATTGGAAGCCAGGGAAGGAGGGGTAGAGAGTCACGTGGAAGAAGAAACAGTGCTTTATAATCCTAGAAGGACTAGTTCCTTTTAAGAAGTCTAACATTTAAAAAAGATAATTATGGACTTTATTTTCATTCCCCAGGAAAGGAAACACCACTAGGTGTCACTAAGTGTCAGGAGTATTTGAATATTGTTAGTTTAGGAAGGACTAAAAGCCCTACATACCACTAATATTTTTTTTCTCTCTCTCGGTCTCTCATTTGCGAGTAATATCTGTACTGTATAATCTGGCAAATATATTTTATGTTGGATACATATGCATTGAGCTTTCTTACTAATTTTCAGTTAAAGGACACTATTTTAGGTACAAACAAAAAATAAAAACTGCAGATGGCAAAATATGTCTATTTAGACATGCTTATGTCTGGGGACCATTTTGTTCTAGTAAGGATTAAAATCAGGCCAACATTTGTCACCAGTTTTGCTTGTAGTATGTTTTTTCCTGTTGTACCAAGGGAATCTCATATATGAGAAGGGAAGTGGAAACTGCTCTGATTGAAGCTAAGATTGCTCAACACATCTCTTGTTTTCCGTTTTTTGTAACTTTGCTAAAGTTTAACAGTTGGGATTAAAATTTTCCACATCAGATGTCTGCCTCAAGCAGGACTTTTTTTTTTTTTTTTTTTTTTTTAAATTTCTCCTACAATTGTTAAGATCATTCTGAGAATGATCTTTAGGAAACAATGTTTTGCCCAGGTATTAAAAAAAGAAAATCTTACAATTGTTTCGTGAAGAAGCTCCAGCACCAGCATGCTTTGGAGCAAGGTGCCAGGGAATGGCTCTGCTGGTAGGGATGTGCTTTTTGCTATCTATATGAAAATTTGTCCACATTATGAGCTTCTCAGAATCTCAGTTGACACATACATGCTCAATAGAGATTGGTCAGTTTGGCAGCTAAATCTTCTGAAGATTCCATCCTGTAGAGCAAGAGTCTGCCACAACCACTAAGGGACAGAGTAGCTACCTTTCCAGCTGTGTATAAATAGGTGACCCCAACAGTTGGGATAAGAGGCTATAGCCCAGCCAGATGGGGTTGGCAGCCAGAGAGGCTCACAGTTGCACTGCATCAGTAGCAGACTGCCTTTGAGCTACCCAAGGAGCAGTATCAGAAGCCCTTACGGCTTAGGATGAGACTTATGGGGGGAAGGAACAGGGGCCATGGGCCGGTACTTGTCTTATACTCCATGAGCAAGAACAGAACTGACTCTTTGGGGTCTTGGTGCCAGGGCCAGGTGGAATATGATATAGGTATTGGAGGATAGCTGGAGTTGAACTAGAAGGTTAGGAGAGCAGGTCTTATTTCCAATAGACCTGAGGCCAAGTAAGAGGGGCTGAACTCCCACACTGCATGCTGTGACAGCCTGCCTCTGAGGATTTGGTTGGGTGGGGCAAGCAAACAGGAGTGGCCTCTTCACCCTCACAGAGCTCCGGGTGGATAGAAGGATGGCAGGAAATCCCACCCTCACGTTGCACACTTTCCTGGGGTGTCCCACCAGGGGCTGAATGCACAGTGCTGGAGAGTGAGATCTGGGCAGCATCAGCTGCTGCTGCTGTTGCTCCAAGGACCCAGCAGGTTTGGAGTTAGAACTCTGGGCTGGGGAACAGAAATGGGGCCTTTGCAAGCACACATGAGGATCTGCCAGAACACCACAGGAAAGCGATGCCCCAATCTGTGACCTGAGGACTGGTAGTAAAGCCAAGTGTTTGTTACTGATAAGGGTGATTTCTGTGTGAGCTCCTCCTCCCTAAAGGTGGGTCTCTACCCCAAGCCAAGGGGTGGGAGCAGGAGCGGCCTTGCTTCTTTTGTTATCTCCTGCTCAACAGCAAAGCCCATCCCCATCTCCTTTCCCCCAAAAAACCCCAGTGGTATGGTGCCCTCTGGAAATTGGTGCCCCAGGTAACGTCCCTGCTCTCCCACACCTAGAACCAGCCCTGGGTGGCAGTTTGGAACTGACTACCACAGCATAGTCTGCACTGAGCACAGTGCATCCCCTCACAGATCCTATAGGCTGAACAGACTGTGCATGCATCATCCCGACAGCAACTGATTATGCCCAACCCGAAGCTGAGAAGGTCTTACCCTGCAGTTTTTCCTCCTGGCTGCCTGGGCTGTGACATCCACGGCCAAAGTGTATGTCTTATCCTTCTGTTGCAGCACACTGATGTAGAGGAGAAGCTTCTTCTAGCAGGTTGCTCTGTAATCTCAAGTGCTAGAGGTCTGAGCTGTGGATATAAAGGTTTGAACCCTGCTGATGACCCAAGTTGTGGGTCATTATGGTTCCACATGATGGGATTTCTGGTTTTTTTTTTTTCATTTTTTTTTAAAATTAGATACTGTGAAAATACTGTAGAAACACCCATGAGGAAATTATTTGTGCAGTTTGGATTGGATGGTGTGCCTTAAATAAGGCCAGGGGCCACCCTTGGGATGAGGAGGATAAACAGAGCCCACCCATTTAGGGGTTTTATGGAAAAAATAGTATGTGATCTTGTAATTAAAGACTGAATCCTAATGCATAGGCACAAGTGGTCAGAACTAAGATTGCATGGGCAGCCTTTCTTCTGGCATGTCTCAACTTTTGAGTGTTTGCTTGTGGTACTTTAACATTCTTAACATAATTTTGGAGATTTGATATCTATACACAAACGCCGCACCCCAAAAAATGCCCCTCCCAGTCATTGACCCAAATTGTGTGTGTATATATAAACTTTGACACATTATATGGATGACATGGAACTAAGGAGAAATGTGCCTATCGTCATTCTAATCATTTTGCTCGTTTTTTCTCTTTTCCCCACCTTCTGGCTGGACTGAATTCTCTTTGGGGAAGGCTTCATGTTTTCCCATGTGTTCGTACAGGGCCTAACTGTGGTATATTGAAAACTCTGTTTAAATTGTGATCTATCACTTTAAAATTTCGAGGTTTTGCTGGTCCTGTTTGCACTGTAGGGAACTGAGAATTTTCAGCCTACTTAGAGTAAAGAAGGGTGTGTCACTCTGTTTTAGAGGGAAGCCTGCTTTGTGTGACTGTTTTTGGATTCTTCTGTGTTGTTCTGAATTATAAATAATAAAGTAGGGGTATGCTGTAACTCTCCGGCAAGAGGATTTATGTTTTTATCGAACTACTGTGTGTGTGCCATGAACATGACACTAAAACAGTACAGCCCCAGTTACAACCTTTGTGTGCTCCCATAATATAAAAAATAATACAAATAACCTCTCTGCCACAATTTTCTCCATCTGTAAAATGGAGTTGAGGCTTTATCTACCTCATGAGGGTGTTGAGGCTTAAAAAGTTATTGTTCATAAAGCACTCTGAAGATGAAAAGTTCTGTGTAATTTATAAGTAATACCTTGTGGTGCCTTGAGCATAAGAGGCACATCACATTCTATCTCAGTATATCCTATGAACAGCAAATCCTGGCTGATCCTAGACATCCATAAAAAAAACATGTATGGGGGCAAATAGTCCAAAGATTTTTAAGTAAACAAATATAGAAACCATTTTTAAAATATTGACCGTTATCTTTCAGTTCTTTTGATTTTTAAATACAGACCTCAGAGTGAGTGTGTCCCTCTTCCCATGGCTGTGAAAAGAAGCTGGAGTAACTCCCAATGCTGCATAGATGCAAACAAATGTTTTGAAGGTAATAAGCATTGGGAAGTATGGGCCAGAGAGCATAAACTCATTTTCATGCACTTTCCACCTCCCAGGTGCTTATTTACACATGCTCTCCATTTAACAAGGAGCTCTGCAGTGTGTAGCTGATTTATTGACATTTATATAGTGCCCATAAGTGTACTGGTATTTTGCAGGCAGGTAAGAACACAGGGCATAGCCCCAAATAGCTTATGACTTCATTTTGACATCATTTGACCCATGCATGGCCTCCTTGATTTAAAGTACTAAGTGTGAGTATCTGTGGCAGAATTGGGCCCTAAAGTGATGACAACATAGTTCAAAAAGGGATAGAAACAAGGGGACACAACACTTTTTGTTCCTATTTTCTCCTGTATTTTATGTGTAGTTATTTGCCCCATCCTATTTTACTATCCTTATTTTTAACTCATGTTTTGCCTTTGCTTTCATTCAGGGCTCAGTTGTGCCCAGAAAGCACAGCCCTGTATTATAATGAGCAAGGCAGACTCTTGTTGCCTCAGTGGAAGCACCAGGAAGCAAAATGCCTTGTGGAGCTCCTGGCTGAGAAGAGACACCACCCTTCCATGGGGTGCAGCTTACTCCCACTGTGTGGTCAGGGCATGCGTGTGTGCATGCACGTGTGTATACACACACACACACACAAATGGGACTATTTGTGTGAGTAAAGACTACTCACACTGATGAGCAGGCCTCAGTCGTGCAACCCTCATGTCACTTTAATGGGGTAAGTAGTGTCTGTATGTGCAAGCAAAGCAGTGTAAGAAGGAAAGAATGGTTTTAAACTTCTCTTGAGATAAAACAAAGTTCTAAGCTAGCTTTAAATCTGTGACTCACCCATGCTCCAATCAAGTCCACCACTTATATACTTCTCTTCTCTCCTGCATAACATCAGAACTGTTCCACTGTGTCATAAACCCGTTACCACTCTAGTTCATGTGGTTTTTGGAGCAGATGGGTGCAAGTCCTAGCCATGCTGTTACTATGTTCTGAGTGAGCATGGTGTATTCAACGCTGAAAGCTATGAGGTGTAGATATGGACACACATGGTGGTCGTTTTTACAGTAGTGATGATTGAGGCATTGGTGAAAATCTATACCGAAGACTTTAAAACAGAAGAGTAATGAAAGGCTGTATAGAGTAACAGGAAAAGGCAGAAAGATTTGCTAATATCTCCTATAGTGATATTACTAGAGAGATGCCCTGCAACACTCCATTCTTTTATGAATGTAATCCTTATTCAGAGACTGAATTCTAATTGGAACAAAGATTTATCCGCATTAAATAGTATGGTACAAGCAAATCTATAATGCTCCTACTCTGTGGACCATCTTAAGTCACTGTCCTCATATGGCTTTAAGCGGTGAACTGCAACAGTATCATGTACCTAGTGGTATGCAGTAGTTTTAGAAAGCAGACAAAACATCCTTAAAAGCTGAGCTGGAGCTCTGAATTGAAATCTGAATGGATTTCATCTTCAATATCTTGAACATGCGTTGCTATCAACAAGGTAGGGATAAGAGAAGAGACTTTTGAATAGTGGTCCTAAAGATGCATAGAAGGGATGTTATGAAATCACAATATCCCCTTTCAAGCTAAATCTATCTAAATGTGACATTGAAGCCACAACTGAGGCATTTAATAATGTTAAAATACTAAAGTAACTCCCTTCTCAGAAGTAAAATTTTGCACTACAGAAGCACTGGCAAGCAGCTACAAACAAGGAAGCCAGAAGCTGGTATTCCATTCAATTTCCAGACAATGCTTAACCACATAGGTTTCATATTTTAAGATTTACAGCTTCATTTTTTATGGCTTCGTTTTGACACAATGTAAAGATTAAAAAATAGCATGGGGACAATGATTAAAAGAATTTTAAGAGTGACATTTTGACTATTTCCTACAATGGCTGCTGCTAGAGAAGAGCATGGGGTCTGCTGAATGACATTGTGGGATGTCAGCTGATTTCATCTTCAATATTAGCTGCCACAGCGATGAGCCATGGGAATCAGAAGACTGTTTGTTTGAACAGAGGAAGAGAAAAATATCAAAAGGCAAATTGAAGTCAGTGTTAAAATGAATGGCTTGCAATCTCAAAGTGAGATTACTGGGGTAATGATAACATAGTCATTGCAAAAGAAGGTTATTTTAAGAAATAGTTTCTCATACAAAAAAGGGGTGGGGGAGGGGAAGAATGAAGAAATCAGCACCACTGAAATGGCTACTGTCTACTGGAAGATAAATCATTCCTTATGAAACATTTCTTTACTGATCATCAGGACATTGGTTAATATGTCTTATAGTTCAGAATTTTTTAGCTTTATCCAAACCTTAATAATCTAAATAAACAGAATCATCATTTTATATGTAACAGAGAAAATGACACAAAGAAACCAAAGGGAAATTTCTAGATTAATAATATTACATGCATGGGACTTGTGCTTTGTAGTAATTTGTAAATCTGCACCTGTGGAATATTAAACCACACAGAACTTAACAAGATAATTAGGTAACATGGAGGGTTTGATTCTACAACAGCAAAAGGAAGAAATTGGTTCTTAGTCATTAACTCATCCTGTTGTGCCTATGTATCAATGTATGACACATCTGTAGCAGCTAGGCTATAGGGGTGAATTAATGAAGAGAAGGATCCTTCAAGTAGTAGTAAACTACTTTTTTAAAAAGACAGAAATGTTACTAACTTTGAATGTATGCAAATTGACATATCAGTTTAGACAAATTTTGAAAACACATTTATCGGATCTTATGGGTGAGCTCTGAGATGAAGCTGCTTTGGCCCCATGGAGCTTTCTTCAGTAAGGGTAAAGCTCCTCTGTGTTAGGAGACAGAGCTTTTTCAGGGGCTGGTCAGAGACTGTGTAATGAACTCCCTCAGGAACTAACTACCATCACAAATCTCACACCACCTTCCACTCCAAGTGCTAAGAGCATTTCTTTTACTTTACTTTTTCTGACAAACATAAAGCAGCATGCATGTCTATCTATAAATCCAAAACACTCCACTCCACCACATACTTTCTTCCCATGGAGAGGATGAGATAACACACACGACAGATTTGCTTAATGTTGCTCAATGAACTACTGTAAGGAGCTCAGATATTACAGTTAGAAGTGTGGTATAAGAACCAATGTGGAATATTACCAATGTAACTAATCTACAGTATTCTATCCTCACTACCTTTGTATCAGGATGTTTTACAAACAAAAATACAAAGGCAACTAGGTCTTCTTGCATCTCTTCAGTGGAACTTCCTAACTCCCAAGCATTAGGTTACCTCTTTGGTTTTTAATCATATGAAAACTTCTGCTTCCTGAAAACGGGTGGAATTCAGATTTAGTCTAAGTTCTTGTACTGTACCTCAGCTATGGAGCTCTATTCCCTGCTGCCATGAGTGTCCCTATGTATATTGACAGGTTTCAGGTGGCAGCCGTGTTTAGTCTGTATCCGCAAAAAGAACAGGAGTACTTGTGGCTCTATTTTCTCTGTAAATGGGTGTGTGTATATGTGTGCGTGCATGTGCATGCTAGGGCCATAGAGGCTACTCCAGTCATTGGCCTGGCATAGCTTCTGCGGAATGGCTCCACCGCTGGTTCACTGCAGATCTCCCCAATGCTCAGCTGAGATACTGAGGATGGACACGGAGGTGTAGTGAGAAAAAATATATTACCAGTGGAAAAATGCTTTTCACTCAGAAAACCATCTGTTCTGCCACCAGTTACCCTATGATACTAGGCTTGAATCTCTTGAACTTAGTAAAGATTTAGTGAAAAGTCTCCCACCCCATTTTAAGGGCCAAATTTGTATACGTAAATCATTATACAAAAAATGTGTGACTAGATTGGTGTATGCAGGTGGGTCCCTAATAGCCATCTGTGGGCAGTTAGCTGCACCGCTGTCCCTTCTGGGTCTCTTCAAGTGCACCACCAAGGCAGGTGTGCTCATCCCAATTAACAGCCCAGTCATTATTCTCTTAACAACTCTGAAGTGGTTTCATAGAATATCAGGGTTGGAAGGGACCTCAGGAGGTCATCTAGTCCAACCCCTGCTCAAAGCAGGACCAATCCCCAACTAAATCAGCTTACCTAGAGGTGTCTTATCTCTAGTAATTATTTGTTTTTTTCCTAGCAGCCCCCTCTGACTGAATTCTATGTAGTCAGACAGACAACATCCCTAAGCATATAGCATACAGAGTGTTCATCCATTAATACAGAGCAGGCCCACATCCTTTGCAAGAACTCCTGCTCACATTTGCTAAATAAATCTTCAGAGCTTCCCAGATGCATCAGCCCCTCGCTTCTCTCTCAAAGGATAAAGATGACAATATGATCCATAACATCTACTCCATGTGGATTGACTAATATCTGCCACTCCATTTGGAGAGGAGAGCAGGGTCACCCTTATAGTAGACCGTCTCTGAGTGCTGATTTGGCCTACCACAGGAAGTCATTTTTTGGATACTAGGCAGGTCAAGGTGAACTAATACCTTGAGGTAATTTGGCAATACATAGCCGTACCCTAAGCATGTCACGTATCTCACTAGGAGGACATCTCTATCTTTAAAACAATGGTCACTCTGTTTAACAAATCCCCAAGTGCAAGTTGTGTTTGCTTTATCTCTAATTTATGTGCACGTAGTGTAATTCCTCTTTTGTTTTCTCCCTTGAATGGGATTACTTAATTGTTCTTTTGGAGTGGAGAATGCTGCTTAGTTGACTTCTCTTTCTGTGCTGTTGTCATTCTTAAATTGAGAGTAATGATTCGGATATTCTGTTAAGTCTCAGTCAGAGAAAGGGGTTTTGCTGGCAAACCTCATTTTGAAAACAGTCTCTCTTAAGAGCAGAAGATTCAGCAGGACAGACTTTTACATAAATAATGCGTAGAATTTATTATATATGCTTTCCGGGGGCCGTAGGGGATTTCCCATTTGGAATCACAATTTAAGTGATGAGATGCAAAGAACACCGCAGCATGCTCGAGTTTCTGTGTGGAAGATCCTGGTCTCTGGGGTCCTACTGTGTGAGCTGTTGCAGATTTTGTTTGGTTTTAGGTTTTTAGCTGCAGAAGGAGAATTTTATGTTCTAGTATTTTATCTCAGAGCTTATTATGTTCGTTAATTGTGAAAACAGAATGAAGTATGAAACAGCATACCACAGAGAAACAATACCTTGTCTATGAAACACAGCCCTGAAAAAATAAACCCACTGTAACAAGCATATTTTTTTCAGAGATTGTTTCACCAGAGTTTTGTTTTTAATAGAAGGCAATCTGCAATTCAACTCCTGGGGAGTTTAAAAAACTCCTGTATTTTAAATATTACAGGAATATACAGGTATGTTGTTATTTCCTTTTGTTTTCAATAACATATGTATGTTGTACTTAGATTGTAAGCAGCCTTGGTGCAGGGACCATCTTTTTGTTCTGTGTTTGCACAGCACATAGCACACTGGGGTCCTGGCGCTAGGTGCTTTCACAATACAAATAATATCAATAATAATAAAACCATTAAGTGAGGGTGGCACCATGGCTATAGGATAATTATATCATGTGGACACAAAGCCATGTTCTTTATTCAGAAATATTCAGTTGTTCTTTCCCACTTCGGGCATGGCTACACTGGAAACTTCAAAGCACTATTGCAGGAGTGCTCCTGCGGCAGCGCTTTGAAGCGCGAGTGTGCTGGGAGAGAGCTGTCCTAGCGCTCCTGGTACTCCACCTCCATGAGGGGATTAGCGCTCCCAGCGCTTGGAGCCTGTTTACACTAGCACTTTAAAGCGCTCTAACTTGCTGCTCTCAGGGGGGTGATTTTTCACACCCCTGAGCCAGCAAGTTAGAGCGCTATAAAATGTAAGCATAGGGTATGGCTACACTTGCAGATGTAGAGCGCTGTGAGTTAAACCCGCCTCCGTAGAGTGCAGTAGGGAAAGCGCTGCAGTGTGTCCACACTGACAGCTGCAAGTGCACTGGCGTGGCCACATTTGCAGCACTTGCAGCAGCACTGGGAGTGGTGCATTGTGGGCAGCTATCCCTCTTCCCATCCTGGTGCAGTGGCTTGTGGGAAGGGAGCAGGAAGTGGGGGCATTTTGGGTCCTGTCCCAACACCCTGTGATGCATTGGTTCGCATCCCAGCATTCCCTTTGCTTCCATCCACATTTGGTGCCATCTTTCAACATTTTTTGCACTGCGCGCTCTGTCTTCCCTTTCAGTCTGCAGGAATGGAGTCTGAACTGCTGAGGAGTATGCTGACGTGTCTTGCCAGCACATCACATATGGCAGTAGAGTTATTCCTTATGATACAAAGTGACAGTGAGGAGTCCGATGATGATATCAACTCGAGTAACGCATATGACACGAGTTTGCTTGTGGCATTCACGGACATGCTCACCACCATGGAACGCCACTTTTGGGCTCGGGAAACAAGCTCCGCCTGCATTGCTATGAGCGTCTGTATCGAGTCTGCTTGGCGCTCCATGATGCTTAGCAGCTGCTCCGTGCTTTGGTGCCAGAGATCCGCATTCTTCTGGCAGACCCTCCTTTTACTCTCCCGCCATTCCTGCACTTTTTGATTTTCATTACTTGAATGCTGCATTATTTCATGCAACATGTCTTCCTTGCTTCTATGTGGCCTCTTTCTGATTCTTTGGAGTGTTTCGGCCGGAGATAACATGGACTGCTGAGATCTCAAGGTTGCATCTGTAAAGGCAAAATGCAACACTTGCCCAGGTGTTGGTCACCTGGGGGCAGGGCAGGAGTTCAAAGTGGTGACCAGAGTGGCTAGCACAGGCATTGTGGGACACTTCTGGAGACCGATCAGAGCTTACTATAGGACCAGGGCGTCCACACTGGTGCCGCGGCACTCCAGCGGGGGTGCAGCAAACGTTATTCCACTCGCCGAGGTGGAGTTCCAGCAGCGCTGTAGCTGCGGAGTCAGAGCACTCTATTTGCCTTGCCAGTGTGAACGGGTAGTGAGCTAGTGCACCCAGGGCTCCTTTATTGTGCTGTAACTTGCAAGCGTAGCAAACTGGTCTGAGTTCCCTGTTCTTGTCAAAGCTTGCTTCAGTTTGTGCCTTCCTGTGCCCAAGAAAGGGCAACAGCCTTCTTGTGATAGCATCATCCACATGTGATGTGTTCACTTTCAAAATGGCAGCTGGAACTCTGACCCTCTTCTGCCAGCAGAAAGAGCCAGCAGCCAGCTCCAGTGTTGCCTGTTCAAAGCTGCCATTTTTATGGGTTAGTGTAGTTAACTTCAATGCACATAAATGGTTATGTGCTGCAGTCTTGTACGTGCATAAGGACTTGGGTGCATAATTTGTGCAGAGCTTCAGAGCATTAAAAAAACAAAAACAAAAAAAACTAACCCAATCAGAACTAGTGACAGTTTCCACAGTCATGGCAGTAAAAGATCTCCTCAGGCAAAAATTGTTCCTTTGATTGTGCATATTGCCATCGGCCTTTGTCTTCAGGCAATATACCACAGTCTCAGAAACTATTTTACCCCCGGGCAATATTCTGTTGCTGCTATTCTTTACCAGTAGGTATTTGTGGAATATGCTGATAGGTTACAGGAAGTCTACAGATGAGCTCCACAGCGTCTCAGGATAATGACCCATTTCGAATGAAGAAAGGTGAAAGTGTAGCATTCAGAGGACTGGAGAAAAAGCAACATACAGGCCCCAATTCAGCAAGGGATTTAAGCTCATGCATCACCTTGAACACTCATACTCCTGTAGGCTTGTATGGACTGTACTAGGGAGGCCATTTGTCTGGTTTTGAACTAGACAGTCCTCTTTTTGGATGGTTTGTCTCCTATCTGATACTGAGACAAAACCGGGCGTGGTTTTGTCCAGTATCAGATGGGGGATGCCATTTCTAAGAGTGCGCCACTCCAGCGTGACCTTGCATGCACCATGTGTGCATGCACACTTTGGCAAGGTCACGTTGCTGGGGAAGGGGTGCTCTTTAAAATGGTATCCCCTGTGTGACATGACCTTGCACACCCCATGCATAGGAAGTCACACTGGTGCGGGCGGGCCCATGCCACCCCTGAAATACCAGAATGTCTGTTGTTCCAGGAATGTGCGAATGGCCACCCTAGACCATGCACAGGCTGAAAGGTGCAAACTTGCTTAAGTACCTAGCTGAACAGGGGCCACACAATGATCTACCTCTAAATTGAAAAGCTGTTGCTAATGTAAGGGTTACAGTCTTTTCTAACATTGCACATTTTGTGTGTCTGTGACAGGCAAGCAAGGAGACACAAGTCTATTAAAGACTGCTCTAAAGAACTTTGCTGAAAACTGACTGCACAGAAGTGAATTTTTTCTTCCTCTCAAAGACATTACTGGCCTTGGAAGTTAAATCCAGCAGTTAGAAAGTACCTACCTGGGCTCAAAAAAAAAAAAATTAAAAAAAAAATCTTCTAGGTATTAAAGGGATATTTTTAAAGCCTTGCACCTCTGTTTGTGCCCTTATAGTACTACCATGTTACTTCCCCCAAGCACAAATTCATCTAGTTTTTTGCAGAGCTGGAAAGAACTCATGATTATGGGCATCGTGTCCCCGTTTTTCTGGGATCATCCCTTTTTTGAAGTATCTGTCCTGTGAAGTCTATAGGGATGCTCAGTACATACTGGCAGCTGTCCAGTTTTTATGGGCTCAGGAACATCCCGAGTGTCCTGGGGTTTTGTACCTCAGAGGTGGCAACCCTAGATGGATACTATATTGAGTTAAGATAGTGGCACAGGTAGAAAAATACACATTTTGCCTTAATAATTGGCAGCCCAGTAGTTAAACTAAGACTGTTTTAAAGCAAAGTGTGAGCAGATTTATATACATCAATCATCTATCTTGAAAGAAATTCAACTCTCAAAGTATCCTGCCCCGTATGCACCACATATTGTATAAAACTTGGGATAGATACTTTGGGGCTGTCTACTTCACTTATTCTAGGGTCTGGAAAGTGGTGGGGATCTCTCAAGGACATTACACTGTTCTGGCTGTAGGCCTCCCAATGCCTCTTGGTTTAGGATGCAGCATTATACCCTAGAAAGGTTTGTCCCCAATTGGTCTGTTCATGTTTAATATGGTAGTTCTCGTTACACCAGTTTTGTGCAGATCCCCAGAAGTTAAAAGTAGCTCTTTCTCCATGGCTTTGCACCTTGTGTATTCCTTCTCATCTGGGCAAAATGAGTAAAATGCAGGTGTAAAATGCTACCAAATCATCTGTGCACTCCCTTGACTAATGGTGCAAGGCAGTGCAGAATCAGGTCATTGTTCTCTAAGGTTTAAATGCAGAACTGCCCCTTTTGCCCAAGATTGCTTGCAATCTGTAGTGCTGCCTTTTCACTCAAGTCACAAACGTCTCTGCTGTCATTTGTTCTGAAAAAACAAGGAGCGGGTTTAAGGATATTGATTGGGCCGATTTTTTTGATTATGCCTAGGAGCTGCTGGTATGTGCAAAAACATCTTATTAGGTGTGATCAGGCAAGTAAATTGTCCCTGCCCTTAAGCATGCTACAGTATTTAACTCTAATACTAAAAACTGAAAGTTAATCACAGTATTTGGAAAATGCAATCTCATTGTCCACATGCTAAACCTTTTCTAATAGTGGCTTCAAGGTGCTACCCTTTGTAATTGAGAGTTTAGAAGAAGTACATTTGAAATGGGCATTTCCTTCAAGTGAGAATGTTCTAATCATTATTTTCTAATTAAATTAGGTTTTAAAAAAAGGTTAACAATGACATTTTAATAGCTTCAGCTCACATTGATATTCTGAGGACACACTTTAGCTCAGCTACTTGTGATTGAAAAGGATGTTTTTCCAATTAGGGAATTTCTTTTTTGAGGGCTCCTAGTAAATGACATCCGTTTCTCTGAGGGGTGTGGATGGGAATATAATTTGTTTCTCTAGCTCCCTGATTTATTACAGCTAGAGTATGTTATCTCTTCTTTTTATTAAAATTACAAAAATGTAACAATGCAACACTGATGTTCTAATGTTAACGTGCAAAGGTAAAGAAACTTCATCCATTACAATTCTCAGTTACTGGAACTCATCCCATGTTTCAGAGATTAGATCAATTTTGGCTGGTGCATCTATGCAAATCCTAATGGAATTGTGAGCGTATACCTGAAGGCAGGCTCAGGCCCACTAGATACACTAACCAGCATAGCTGATCATCCAAAATATTCCATACCCTAGTTGTGATGTGGGTGAGTTAAGGTTACTATGATTTGAATGTTTGAAATTGTAATCTCAGTGTTAAATTTAACATAAGCTTTTGTGTGTAGCTTCCTTAAAAGAGAAAAGGCACTTAAAACAGTCAGTGACTCCCCGCTATTTGATTGGTGGGGATCCCCAGCTGAAAGACAAAGTTCACCACTCCCTCCTAAGGTGTTCTGCCCCGATAGCTTGTGGGGGAGGGAAGGTTGCAGCCCTACTGGAAATGGGGTATGCGGTGTTGCACAATGCACAGGCGTTTAGGTAGGCAGGCAGCTGGACATTAAGATGAGAGTGGCTATTGCACTGCCATTACCCTTGTCCTCTTCAGTGGACTTTTATTTCCACATCTGTCACTTAGCAAGTTTTCATGAACACTAGATTCACTGTAAACCAAATGAGATCATTGTTGTTTCTTGAGGCACCTAACAAACTTGCTGTGAACTGCAGTACAGTTTAAGATTCGTTTATTTAACCTAGTTATAAGAAAATGTATGTTCATGTCTTCACGAGTGCATGTTACATTTTTAAATGATTTTAAGTGCAGTGTTGTTTACTGAAATGTTGCAGAACAAGTAAAATGATAAGGTGGGTGATATTACCTCACCCACCTTGAGTCTCTAATATCTTGGAACCCAGGCAGCTACAACACCACTGCAGAATAAGTAACTCATTCTGGCAGGAAATGTTTAAACAGAGATTACCTGGTAACAGAAACAAGAATATTTAAAACCCAGGGAGTGTATTATTTCCTTAAATCAGTCTGTGGTTTGCCTTTGTAATACTGTATTTCAAATTGTATTTCAGTAGAGAGGAGCTCTCTGTCAGGACAAAGGGGGTAGAAATGCTGTCCAGAAAGTCCCCAGTAACCTAACATCCAGGAAACTCTGCTAGAATCATGAGATGCTTGTTAGCTGGCTTTGGAAGCAGTGGAGCCTGCAGCTGATCAGTTCTGGCTCTATCAGAAGGTCTCACTGTAGTGAATAGAATGACTATAGATGGTTTCATGGGATAAGGAGAGATAAATGAGCCAGACTAAAAGGCCTGCAGAAAATTGAATAAAAACAGTGTTCAAGTAAAAGATTCCCAGCTAAAACCTACTTCAAAGAAAATAATGAATCTGTTAGTTCAAACACAGGGTCACTAAATGCTATTGCATTCAAATACGGTTTACATTTTTCCTTTGTAGAACACATGAAAAGAGACAGCAACAGTATTCATACAAACTATGGTCATATTTTATTTCAGTTTTGAAGGATGTTTAATAATTTGTTCTAATAAGGGACAAGATTTAAGTGATTGCATGACACTGCAAAAATATTCATACAATGAGCTGTGCGGACGTGTGCCATTGCCTAGTGGCTTCTGTTTTGTCTTAATAAGATAGGACTTACCTTCTTGCAATATGTTGGCTTAATAGATATTCCATGACTACAGAAATTCTTGTAAAGGGCAGGCAGACACAGATTTTCTTGAGTATATTGGTAATGAATGGGTTTTTTAAAAAAAAAATAGAAATCTCAATTCCAGTACAAGATGCATTTTTTTTTAAATTCAGAACCCTCAAACTTATAATGATCTGATATCAGATAAGAAACACACAAGGCATGCAATCCTCAGTCATGTGAAGACTCAGTGCCCAGGGTTCAGAAGTAAAAATTATGTAACACAGTTTTCTGCAGCTTGAAAATAATAAATGTAAAGGGAAGAGCTTCTAGAAGCCTAGTGTTTTCATTTTAAAAGCTTTGTTTATTTGTTTTCAGACATGACATCAATTAAAACCTTCTGCTGGAGCTTCTAAGCTGACTATTTGGTCCGCTGTGAGTTTATGCACCCTAGCTTTTGCAATACTGTATACTAATTTCTTTTGTTGCCAGTGGCTTGGCTTTTATTGGCATATGTGTGCATACAATTATTTGCAAACTTTACACATTTCTTGCCTCTTAAATTTAGTGTGCTCTGTTGGCTGACTGGCTGGAGGGCTGGGGGCGGAAGGTCGGGGAAGAAGGGATTGTTCCATGAGTGGCAGTCAAAGCATCCAGAATAATCTGTGTAGCAACATCCCACATATCCTCTCCTTTTCTTTCTACTCCCAGCCCACTATGCCCATTTGCTATGCAGACCCCTGGAGTACAGGGTTAGGTTTTCCTTTTAGGGAATCTTGAATTACAAGGTTGTCAAATTTCCTTCCCCACTCTGACTCTAGAGTACAGATGTGGGGACCTGCATGAAAGACCCCCTAAGCTTATTCTTACCATCTTAGGTTAAAAACTTCCCCAAGGTACAAACTTTGCCTTGGCCTTGAACAGTATGCTGGCACCACCAAGCGTTTTAAATAAAGAACAGGGAAAGAGACCACTTTGGAGACTTCTTCCCCCAAAATATCCCCCTGAGCCCTACATATCCCCTTTCCTGGGGAAGGCTTGATAAGAATCCTCACCAACTGGTACAGATGAACACAGACCCAAACCCTTGGATCTTAAGAACAATGAAAAATCAATCAGGTTCTTAAAAGAAGAATTTTAATTAAAGAAAAGGTAAAAGAATCACCTCTGTAAAATCAGGATGGTAAATACCTTACAGAGTAATCAGATTCAAAACATAGAGAATTCCTCTAGGCAAAACCTTAAGTTACAAAAAGACACAAAAACAGGAATATACATTCCCTCCAGCACATCTTATTTTACCAGCCATTAAACAAAAGGAAATCTAACACATTTTCTAGCTAGACTACTTACTAACTTAACAGGAGTTGGAAGGCTTGCATCACACAGACAGACAGAACCCGTTGTTCCTCCTGCCCCCTCCAGCTTTGAAAGTATCTTGTCCCCTCATTGGTCATTTTGGTCAGGTGCCAGCGAGGTTACCTTAGCTTCTTAACCCTTTACAGGTGAAAGAGTTTTGCCTCTGGCCAGGAGGGATTTTATAGCACGATATACAGAAAGGTGGTTACCCTTCCCTTTATATTTATGACAGAGGTATTAAATAGTGATTAGAGAATTTACCCTCTTTTTCTTTGTTATAATCAATCCATAGGGGGGTTAATTTTAAAGTAATTTAAGAGCCAGATCCTTGGCCCTGTTCCAGCTGCTTTGTGCTGTTTTGTTGGTGCAAAGTGATAGGAAACCTGGGGGATCGTCTATAAATTCCTCCAGAATGGGAAGAATTGCTGCTCTGTCCCCCCCAGCCCAGGCAGAGGGAGGGCATGACTGAGGTGTAAAGCTGCACATAGGTAGGTATAATTTAGAGCAGTCTTAAGATTTTGCCAGTGGCTGGGATGGCACCCAGCTGTCCCAGGATTGGGAGCTCCAAAACATTCCTTTACACCTACTCTTTGTCTACCCCCAGTTGTATCGATCATATCACAGCCAGACTAAGGATCTGGCCCTAAACCTATTAATATTATCTATTTCAACTTAGTTTCCTCATCAGGATTCCTTCATCATCAGTCAGACTTTCCTTTCAGCAGCACTTTCCTTAAACAGCTGTGACTTAAAATGCAAAATGGGCATAATTATTATTTTTTTTTTAAATTAAACCTTTTTTATGTGCTCCTTCTTTACCAGTTACCAGTTTGGGGCAGGAGGGGTGAGGGTGCGGAGGAAGGAATGATTCAGATCTCTTTCCCAAATTGTGATACTTACATTAAGGATGATGTTTATGATAGGACCTTCCATGAACAAGCCTATTAATATTAATAAGACTTCTCTGAACTTTGAAGACCTAGAATACATATCTCCTCCTATCAGAAAATCATCTGCTAATATCCGTTCTTATTGGTTTACTATCTGATATGTCCTTTATTTGAGGACAGTATATTAAATTGATTTTTGAAACAGGGAGATGGAATAGGAGCTTGCTCTGTCCACCCCATGCATCGATCTGGTATTGCAGTGCCTCCAGGAACGGGGGAAAAAAAAAAGGAGCCCACCAGCGTAACCTCCTCCAACCTCTCATTAATTTTCAGCCCTCTTGATGTGTGAGTACATGAGCTATTTCAGTCTTTGACATTGGCCAGCTGAGCTGTGAATAGCTGGAAAAGAGAAGGGGGGGGGCGCATTCTTAAATACATTATTTGCCCGTCCTTCACTGCACCTCTCATCAACTTTTAACAGGTCTGTCTGCAGCACACTCTAATGTGTAGCAGATTTAGCCATAGGACACGTGATAGAGGGTGTCAGGCAAGAATATATCATATTTATTCATTTCATGATTTGTTTTCTTCTTTCTCTTAGATATTGCTAAGATCCTTTAGCATTGTTATGCTATGGCAATGGGTGCTATAGAAATCTGAAATAAAGAGAACATTTTAATTCCTCCCCTTGAAATTCAAGGGTGATGCTGAGGGTTATGTCCTTTTATTATTTTTCTTCCTCCTCAACCTCTCAAGTTAGTGGAGTGGGAGATTTGGGGATGGAAATCAATAACTTACTTGGAAATAAGTTACAAATACCACAATTATCTCAGCCAACCAACCCCGTCACCTGGTGTCCTCACCATCTCTTTCTGGCAGCATTTTATCCCTTCCCTCACACACAGGCCTTTTGTTACTTTACCCTCCAGACTTTGCACATTTGAGATCATGCTTATCTAAAATTAGAAGTCCTCTCTTCTAAACAAGCCTACTTGGGACCTGATTTTTAGAAATGCTGAGTATCCACAAATCCTACAGGTGCTCCCCATCTCTGAAAATCAGGCTCTTGAGCCTGAATCCACAAAGGGACTTATATGTTGTGGTTCTGAGTGTCACAACCTCTAATTCGTAGGTGCCTGGAACATCACAGGAACAACTCTGCCATCCACAAAGCCCCAGTTAGGCTCCCTGTACAACAAATGGGAAGAGAGAGGCACCTAAGAATGCGATCCCCAAAAGCCAACCCGCTGGGCAAGGAGCCACCTAAGCTAGCCACCGGAAGATGCCGGAGAGGTGTGTGTCCTAAGCTCCTCCCTGTTTCTGAAGATAGATGCCTGCCTCCACCCTGGATATAGGCACCTAATTCAGGGCTAGCCTACACTAGAATCGCTACAGCAGCGCAGCTGCACTGGTGTAGCTGGCTGCTGTTGTGCTGCTAGTACTCCACCTCCCCAAGCGGCGGTAGCTATGTTGGTGGGGGAGCTTCTCCTGCTGATATAGCTCTGTCCACACTGGCACTTAGGTCGGTGTAACTTACGTCACCCAGGGGGTGGTTTAAATTATACTGAAGTAAGCACTAGTGTGTACAAGCCCTCAGTTAGTGATCCACAACTGGGAAACCCTCTCCTGGAGTCAGGCAGCTTAGGTGCCTAAGTTGTTTGTTGAAAGGATGAATTAGGCACCTGCCTTGTTCTACACAAAACTGGGGATGATGGGGATACCTCTTGTCTAACTTTTAGCCCAGTGGTAAATGCACTCCCCCAGGATATGGGAGACCCAGGTTCAATTCCCCCCTCAGGCAAAGGGGGAGACAATATTTGAACAGGTGTCTCCCACCTCTCAGGATGATACGTAAACACTGAGGTATGGGATCTTCTCATATGGGGCTGCTTCAGTCTCTCCTGTTGAAGCTGTTCCACAGTAGGAGGGAAAATGCACTGCCTATGAGGCCTGGTGCCACAAGGGATAATGGGTGAAGAAGTCTATGGCTGCTTTGCCCATTGTAGTTATTCATATAGCTCTATTGGTGTGGCATAGAGCTTCTCTCTCTCACTCCTGCTGCTGCCTCTGGCACCAGTCATGCTCTTGGTGAGGAGTGGGAGGAGCAGCAGGGATATGGCTGGTCCCTACATTTCCTTGTTGCTGCTGCCTACTTATGGTTTCTTTAAATGGAAAGAATTGGGGGGCAGGGGGAATCCTTTGGGGAGTCAAATTTTAAACAATCCAGAAGTGCTCCCTTGACCCAATGGCTCCCCTAGTTCACAGGGAGGAGCTGGCTTTGAGAACAGTGCATATCAGTGCATGTTATGCCCGAGAGCAAACTTCTCTGACAGTTCCTGTGGTATTCACTAACTCACTCCAGCTGAGCATGGCCACAATTCCCTCATGTCTGGGTTCCTTGGTAATCCCTGCACAGAGTACTCTCAGCTGTGGCCATTCTCGCTGCTCAAGCCAGGAAGTGGTCTTAACCCTCTCCCTTCCAGCCATAGGTCTGGGGTCTGCACACTAGATCACAGTGTGCTATTAGAGCTGTTTTGAATTCTTCAGATGCAACCAGTGATGCCTTGATACCCATTTGAATCTTTGTTTCAGTTTTAAGGTACAGTAGAAAGGAGTGTGTGTATCTCTAGGGCTCAGCAAGGTCATAAGAGTACTGTGAGGTCTGGGGAACTCTCTATTGAAAGAGCTGCAGCCAAGGAAGGCAATTTTATATCTTGCCTAGCAGCAGTAGGGGTGATTCTCGTTGTTATTCCAGGAACTATCCCCTCTAGAAGAGGTGTTTTTCTTCTTTCCCTCTGCCATTTCTTCTTCCCCTTCATTTTGTTTCCTGCCCCTTATACGTCTTCACATCTCACCTCTTTCTTTATATACAAGAGCAAATGTGGCTGTCCCTCAGCTGAGAATAAACTCAAGAGGAAGGTGCCACTGCTGCTCCAGCATTGAGGCTCACTTTGACCCTTTTCTCACTCACTGGCTGTTCAGGGATGCTTCACGCTGTGGCATGTCCTCCTCTCAATGTTTGAGGAGATATGGAAATATTTCAGCTGTACAGCCAGATCAATCATAGATTGACCATCGATAAACCATTCTGATTTGAAGCAGAATTTATTTAAATTTTCAATTTGTAAAATGCAGCCATCATTAATAAAACACTACATAAAATTTCAGTAGGCATCATCTGAAAAAGTGACAGCATCAGAAACTCATGTGCAATTGCTTTATTTATGGACAGCTAGGAAAATGTTCAGAGGTCTGAGTCTGTCACACAAAATTCAAAGCACAAACAAAAACAAATCCCCTGCAGGATTAGGCAAATACAAGTGGTTGTCACTTAGTGGGGAATCACTGCTTTTCTTCTGAAGAGACATCTGCTTTTTTTTCTGTTTATGGGGCCATGTAGTACAGTGTACAGGGCACTAGACATGGGCGTGCGAGACTCGGGTTCAATTGTTGCTTCTGCCACGTAACTGCTATGTGACCTTGGGCAAGTCACTTCTCTCTGTGCCCTCCCCCGCCCCCTTTCATTTGTCTTCTCTGTTTAGGGTGTGCCTATACTGCAGACAGTAGGTGTGATGGTAGCATATGTAGGTGCACCCCAGCTAGCTTGGATCACAGCTTGATCAAAGTTAACTCAGGTATGGCTACCCATGCTGCAATCTCACCTCCCAGCTGTGGTATCGACATACCCTAAGGGTAGGGCTACGTTGCAGGTTGGAGGTATAAGTTTTGGGTAGATGTACGCATGCTAGCTTTGATCTGCAGGGTTGACAAGTGAGTCAATGTACCTAAGGTTTTAGATGAGATTGTACTCAGGCAGCTAGCCTGTGCCACAACAGCTACACTGCTCTTTTTAGTTCGCTAGCTCAATCAAAGCTAGTGTATACAGCCACCCAAGCTAGAAATGACATCTCCAGCTGCATTCTAGATGTATCCTTTGATTGTAAGGCCTTTCGGGTAGGGAGTGTCTTTTTCCATGTGTTTGCACAGTGCCTAGCACAATGGGCCCTGATCTCTTTTGGGGCTATAATAAATAATAATAGTAATTGTCTTTGTGAGAAGAAACACCAAGTTGAGATTCAGGCCACATTCATATGGTTTGATCTATTGCTATCCATCACTAAACACAGGGGTCCACCCTTGAGTTTTTGGGGAATGGTTTCTTGCATAGAACATTTCCTTCTGTGCTATATTTTTAATGCACTCTTTCGTCTAATTTTTAGGAACCAAGAATTTTAGTGAGTGCACTGAAAGCCTGTTTGACACATGATTAATTATGACAATTTGAATGTCAAACTTTGTAAGCAATTTCACTGCTTATAGACTAGTTTTATCAGAAGAAGTCACTTACAAAAGCTAGGGATTGGAGGTGGAGCTGGGCATTGTAGCTACAGCTGGAGTACCCCATTTTTGTTTTATCTTTTTAAAATTGTTCAGCTGTGTAGAATGTAGGCAAGAAAAGCAAAAAACAAACAGTCCCCTACCCTCTCTCCAGCTAGGGACTTAATTGTCATTTGCATAGATGGTGTATGTAAGCTTAACATATTTTTCTGCAAGAGGAACATGACATTACAGCAGATTTCCCAAAAGTGCAGACTTCACTTACTAAAATCTGTCAATGGTAAAGGTTACAAGAAAGCATCTGGACGTTTAAGTGCTCAAAATGGATTCATCCTACAGCCCTGAGTACTGACTATATAGATGGAAGGGGGACTATGTATCAGCTCTAAAGTTGGCTGATCCATGAGTTTTGCTTGCAAGAGCAAGGCATTTAAGGAACAGTAGTGAGATGTGTTATTTACACATGCTAGTGGTGGGTGAGATTTTCAAGATCCACTAATCAGTTTTCACTGCTTGTCACTATTTTACAGCTCTTCTTTTCCCCAGAGCATTTGGGATAGAATTGTACTGCAGATCTGACCTGGTACAGTACACTCAGGAAGAAAGTCTTGGATATTAAGGGCTGGGGAGCCTAGCTGTCTGGAACCATTCAGAAGATGAGCAGTAACTTTCTCACTAATTGACCATTCCATTCTAAGTGCACGTTTTCATTTGCTTGATCTAATCTCCCAGTCAGATGTGAAACTACAGATGGGTTACTAGTATGTTACACTCTGCTAATGTACAGGAAATGTACGATAAATCTACACTTACGTTTCAGCCCAAGGACTTGTTTAAGCAGACAAGTGGGACACAGTATCACCTCAATGTATTTGGGCAGCTCAGTGATTTCTTTGACATGTTCTGACCTGCTGTCTTTCTTATATGGACTCTCAACAGGTGCAGTGACAGCATGTTGTGGATATAAGCTGAGAACACAATGGAAAGAGAAACCAGAATGCTGGCTTTTTATACAAATGATAGTTTCTATATTTAGAGTTTCTTGTACATATTCTAAAGTTGTGTAGCTCTTCAGACATTTTTCAGGTTTTTCCCTGTCCTCGGTTGAAGTTTTTCTCAAGGATTTTTTTTTCTGGCCAAATGTGATTTGCAGGTGTTTGCTGACATGAACCCTGGTAGTGACCTACCTAATAAAGAGCTCTTTTTACTGAGAGCTGACTCAGGTTATCAGCAGTGTGTCTCAGTTGATACATAGCCTTTGATGAAGATAAAGTGGTTTGGTCTGCAATGTTATTAGTGCCACTGGTAACATGGGTGATAGTGCTACATCTCTTGGCACTTACAAGTGAAACAAAGTGTTATGCCCTTCACTTGTGACTGTGAGGACAATGAGACTTGAAATGGCACTTGGAGCCAGAATTGGTTCTGATGTCAGTGCTAAGTAATTAATTGGAGTTGATCTTGTATAGAAAGTTGAAAAATGCTTCGATGTTGATTTAAAACTGCGTTCCTTGCAACTTTTTTATGCAGGTGCCTGAAGATTCTTGCTGTGGCTAGTAACGCAGGAGCCTGAAACTCTGTTACGAGAGACAGTAATACAGAAGCCAGTTTTGTGACCCAAATCTTTAATACTTTGATACCTTTTAGGTGTCAAAAGTATAATTCTATTAAATATTGGGTAAAATACTGAGATGGGATTGTGAATAGAATGATTACAAGCAAAACTAGATTGTGAACTTTTCATATGGTGTCAGAGGTGGGAGAACTTTGGCAGAGATTTTCAGTAACAAAATGAAATCTTATAAGAGTGTAACTTGGAGCAGATACCAGTAGAAGTATATTATTTCCTGGTTGCACTAGTAGAGATGCAGAAAATGTCACTGTCATGAAAACCGAAGAAGCCAGATGTCTGGGACCCTGATTTTGGGGGTTAAAAGACTAGCTCCAGGGGGCTTGATCTGATTGATCAGTAAGTGGAGCCTTTTGGGGACAGGTAAAGATGCCTGTAAGATACCAGCACCTGCCAGTCTATAGAGCCACTGGATTTTAGTGCCCACAGGTCAGCCTCAGATAGTACTAGCTACATTTTAAATGTAACTGGGAAAAGGCTTTAGTTTAGCTTTGTGTGTCTAGTCCTACTAGGAGTTCATCTGAACATTATGTACTGAAATAAGAGTCTCCAAGACCTACCACAGAAAGACCCAACTTTAGATGTGACAAGTCATTTTGGGTGCCTCAATTTTTAGCTGCCCAACTTTAGACATCTCTAGTGGGACTGAATTTCAAAAAGTGCTCAGCACCTGTCCTCTGAAAAATCAGGCCTTGTTGCGGTGTCTTAAGTTGGGCACCTAAATGACTGGTCACTTCTGAAAATTTAGGACTGTGAAAGGATGTCATCCCGGTCCTGTCTCTTCTCTAGCCACACACTGCTCAGAGAGACCTTCTTCTGGTCAAACACCATGTGCAATTTATTTACAGTCTTCTCCCCACACCTTTACAAATTTGTGCAGCTCTGTCTTGGCTGCAGCAAACACTGCTTAGCTCACTCAGCCAAGATGAGAAGAGACAGAAGGTGTCTTCTCACTGAGAGATCTCTCCTGGCTCTGATTCTCCAGAGCCTGCCAGTCTCTCCCTCTTTTCTCCCCCCGCCCCTTCGCATCTTTCTGTGCCTTTCTACTTTCTGGGCTAATGAGCCTTGTGGTCAGTGGTGCAAGTGGAATCCATTTCTTACTGGTACAGGCTGGGGGGCCATGAGGGACATGTGACCTCCTCATGTGACCCTCCATGTGACTCCTCCCCTCCCCGCTCCCAGCCCAGGGCCCCCATGATCCACCCCCCTTACCTCGGGTGTGGGAGGCTCTGTCTTCTTCCCACTGCACCTTCAGAACCGCAGCAGCGAAAGGAGTAGGACGTGGGGCTGCTGGGTGACCCCAGGCCCGCAGCTGTTCTGGCACAGCTCCACTGCTCCCAGCCCTTCCGCACAGGGTCCCCTTCATCTGTACAGCAGCCCCACCGAAGGACAGAACTTCTTACAGTGAATTACAGTGTCCATTAAAGGGTGAGGGGGATGATGCTATGGAGAGCCAGATGTAGTTCAGCTAAAAGACATGTCTAGACGTGCTTTAACAATGCATAGGATTGATTGTCTAGAATTTCCCCGCTATTGTTGTTCTGGACCTCTCCTAAACCACGTAAATTGCAACAGGTTGTTGAGTATGGACCATGGTTCACTAGGAATGTGTGAGACCACCCAACATTTTTTCTTGTGATGAGGCTAGTCAGAGCCTTGTTCACAATGTAAGGCTGGTGTATGAAAACACAGCAGTACTAACCATCTGCTTTTACTGTGCGAAGTTTCAAGTTTTGCTGTTAAAAACCAAAACAAAAACTTGTTAAAGTGAAAATACAGAATTTTGCAAATCTGTTGTAATGTGACATTTTTACCCATTAAAACTGAATTTTGACAGCATTCCATATATTTTACAAATTTCTTAGCAATTAAGGCCCTTCATAATTCTGTCCCTCCCAATTTACCCACCCTTGCTCCCATTCATGTCCTGTTGGTTTAGTTTATTCCACAAGTGTGTCCTCCCTATACGTGGAATGCCCCCCATTAGCTAGTCCACAAGGCCACTGTACCCTTTTTGATTCAAGTCCCTTCGGAAGACCAGCTTCCAGCTATACCTAGAAGAAACCCACCAACTGATTATGGCAAGACTGTGGGATACTTGGGGACAGTCTATCTTTATTAAAAATATATAATACTAGAGCATGGCTCATCACCATTTGTCCATTATGCTTATGTATTGTACCTTTTTCTCTTCCCCCTTTTAAGAGGGTAAACTCCTCAAGACTGATTTTTACCTTCTTTTTTTGTCTGGACAGTGCCTAGCACATTGTGGATGCTACTGGAAACAAATCATGAAAAATAAAATAATGTAGTTAGGCTTAAATCTCCCTTGCCAATTCCATAAACAGGCCATTAGACTTCAACTAGACTTCAGTTGCAACTGATTCATTGGACCAGATTACAACAGAAGTTAATTTGTAGCGTAGCCAGGACTTGTGTAGGAGTGGATTTAACTATGTTCTCTAGCCAGCCTGGTCCAAGGCTTTAGCTTGAGCAGGGTTATAGTCATGTCAACAGGACAAATTGGAACTGTGTTGGAACCAGGTGCTTTAGATCTCCACATATAATCAAGGTTAGACCCCTCACATATTCTGAACAGTGCCTGTGCCAAAGACTGAAGCACCACAAGTACCTTGAAGCATACAGGCAGCAGTAGCCCTACAATCTCAAGGAATTTTGGAGTACTACTGCCAAAGTTCCTTCCCCACTCTGAACTCTAGGGTACAGATGTGGGGACCTGCATGAAAGACCCCCTAAGCTTATTCTTACCAGCTTAGGTTAAAAACTTCCTCAAGGTACAAACTTTGCCTTGTCCTTGAACCCTATGCTGCCACCACCAGGCGTGTTAAACAAAGAACAGGGAAAGAGCCCACTTGGAGACGTCTTCCCCCCAAAATATCCCCCAAGCCCTACACCCCCTTTCCTGGTGAAGGCTTGATAAAAATCCTCACCAATTTGCATAGGTGAACACAGACCCAAACCTTTGGATCTTAAAAACAATGAAAAATCAATCAGGTGGGTGAAATTCCGTGGCCTGCGTTGTGCAGGAGGTCAGACTAGATGGTCCCCTCATAATGGTCCCTTCTGACCTAAATATCTATGAATCTATGTATCTGGAAGCAGAGGGATAGCTCAGTGGTTTGAGCATTGGCCTGCTAAACTCAGGGTTGTGAGTTCAATCCTTGAGGGGGCCATTTAGGGATCTGGGGCAAAAATTGGGGAGTGGTCCTGCTTTGAGCAGGGGGTTGGACTAGATGATCTCTTGAGGTCCCTTCCAACCCTGATATTCTATGATCTATGAGGTTCTTAAAAGAAGAATTTTAATTAAAGTAAAAGTAAAAGAATCACCTCTGTAAAATCAGGATGGTAAATACCTTACAGGGTAATCAGATTCAAAACATAGAGAATCCCTCTAGGCAAAACCTTAAGTTACAAAAAGACACAAAAACAGGAATATACATTGCCTCCAGCACAGCTATTTTACCAGCCATTAAACAAAATAAATCTAATGCTAGATTACTTACTAACCTTTTACAGGAGTTCTGAGCTGCATTCCTGTCTGTTCACAGCAAAAGCATCACCCAGACAGACAGAGAGCCTTTGTTCCCGCCCCTCCAGCTTTGAAACTTGTCTCCTCATTGGTCATTTTGGTCAGGTGCCAGCAAGGTTATCTTAGCTTCTTAACCCTTTACAGGTGAAAGGGTTTTGCTTCTGGCCAGGAGGGATTTTATAGTTCTGTATACAGAAAGATGGTTACCCTTCCCTTTATGACAGGTTTTAGAGTAGCAGCCGTGTTAGTCTGTATTCGCAAAAAGAAAAGGAGGACTTGTGGCACCTTAGAGACTAACCAATTTATTTGAGCATAAGCTTTCGTGAGCTACAGCTCACTTCATCGGAGTGAATATTTATGATAACTACAGTCTTCAGCTTCCCTTCTGGATGAGAGACCGTAAGAGTTGGCAGGTTAGGCCCCCTAGCTGTAGGAAAGGATTAGCAATTTGTGAATGCTTTAAAACTATTTGGCAGGATTTGAGCTAACCCAGCTTTACATTCCACAATGAAACAATGGGGCTGATCCTCCAGTGCCTTGCATCTTGTGTAGTCAGCTATGCATAGCCATTGTAGCTGCTCAGATAATGTGCTGAGGAGGGCCATTTAAGTACTTAGATACATTCGTTTACATGCAAAAAGTGGTGGAAAATGCTTCCATTCTGATACTCAGTGGTGAAAATGACTGCACAAGAAATAGAGAATCAGCTATTATCTCTGATTACAGCAGATAACTTGAAATCAAGCTTCCTGAGCTATATTCCCAGGCACTGCCACCAATTTGCTGTGTGATCTTCAGTAAGTGAATTAGCCTGTCAGTGACTCAGTTTACCCATTTGTAAAATGGAACAATAAAAAATATAATCTACTAAAGAAGTACCTAAACTCTCCAGTTCCACTATTAATAAAATAGAGTAAAATCAAAGCTTTGACATTTGACTATAATTACTGCCGCGGTGTTATATTTTTAAAAGCTTTTGAAATTCTCACATCAAACACAATGTTCTCTGAACCACAGTAAAAGAAATTATCTACTTTCTCTGAGCCAAACAATGTACAGTTAAAATCTATCAAGCATATGTATGTTCAGAGAAAAATACTTCACACAGACTAATTAAAAAAAACCTGAAGCCCCACAATCTGCACAATTGAAAGATACCCCAGTGGCATCATAGGACATGCTCTTTCTTTTTCTTTTCCTGTCAGTCGCTAATGCTGAAAATGAGAGTTAAGTTACATGTCAAAGTTGTCAGATGATTTAAAATAAAAAAAAAAATCCACAGCATGTGTTTTGTCAGGAAATGAAGGGCAAAAATGCTCAGTTAGGACCAAATCTTGAGGTCTTTCCTCTGGTAAACACCCATTCAGTTCAGGGGTAAGAGTAAAAACTGCATAAAGGCTTCAGAATTTTCCCCCCTAACCCTGTTTAACGCTTTAATGTTTACTGGAATAAATGGTAATCAAACAAAACAGCTGGAACATGGTGTGACTGGCTGTGAAGGAAGCTTCTCCCATAGTCTAGCAGTCGCAAACTAAAAATGTCTGTCAACCTTACTGGGTAAAGCACCAATAATTAGGAATCAACAGAAGCTTGAGGACAGGTTTTATTAAAATCAAGGCAGTGGGGTAGATCAAAGAAGCCTGATGCTCTGGAAGTAGGGAAGGGTTCTTTATAATGTGCATGATTTTCGTGGTACAGAGGAAAGACGGTTTCCCTTTCCAAAGTGAAGCAAGCATTAAAAAAACCCATGCCCTTTAAGTTTTAAGTGCCCAAACATCCTGCGGATTACATAATTTTAAAGTAGATTAACATGAAGCATTACGGATCCTTTGTGGGAATATTTCTGCTTCTTCACAAAACACTGTCAAATCTAGAATGTGTTTTCAACCTAGGAGAAATGAACATGGTTTTTCCTGGCCCTGAGTGTAAAGGAAAGTTTTAAATTGAAAGAGTCTAGTCATAGTTCAGGGTTGATGAAAGGTGCCTTGTCCAGATGAGGCGTTTGAGAAGGGGCGGAATTGCATTTATTTTAGGAAAGGACTAAGGATAGCCCTCTGAGCTATGGGAAATCTGGTGATGCGGTCTCATGGGAATGGCCCTTAAGTTTGGTAAGGGTAAGAGACAGGCAGAGGCCAGCTTTGGGACATACGTTGTTGTTCTTCTGCTCTTACAGGAGGTCTCACTGAAGGAACAAGAAGAATGCCAAACAGAGGCCCTATCCCTCAGTTTTTCAGAGCCCAGGAAACTGGGAGGAAGACTCTTACTATATACAATTTTGTTATAAATGAGATGCCCAAGCTTGCCTATGTTACCAAGGCCTGGCTTGTGGTATATAACAGCATGCTGCTCCTCTAGTTCGTTCCCGGATCTGACTGAGCTCCTGTTGGATCAGACTCTTGAGCAAGAGACTTAGTGTTCTGGATAATTTTGTTGTCCATGTCAATGATAACTTGTTATGTTTGGTATGATAACTTGGTATGTTTGCTTGAAGACACGTTGCCTCCATGACAAACACCACTCTGTTAGGCAGTTTTTAGCTTGATGCATATTGGCAAGCACACTTTGCAGCATATTTTAGAATGGGAGTGGATATTGGAGGAATAAAATAACATCTTTTTCATGGTTATCACTTACTCCAGGGTCTTGTTAGGGTCTCCTCCTATCATGCTGAGACAGAGGATCTTTTTAAACAATGCACCCTAGGAACTGATGACATTTTCCTGTGTTCCAGAATTTTGAGGGATTATGCTGCTCAGTCACTGAGCCACTCAGCTGACATTTTAGTAGAATACTCTGACAGCACTCTATCCACAAACATTGACAGACCGCCACACAAATCCCTCAGCTCCACATAGGCCATCATGGTTTCCTTGTGATTGATGAAGGAAGGGGTTACAGCATCCGTGGTGGAAAGCTCATGAAATTAGATTAATTGCAGCATAGAGCAGTTTTACTCTCCTGTGCAGTGGCAGTGAAAAAGGTGAAAAAGTTTCCCCAACAGTGATTTTTCTGTTGATCAAAAGCCTTACAGTTATTTTTAAGTCATGAGACAGGGAGTGGGAGGAAATACACTTTAAGCTGTTGTAGAAAAATAAATCTACCCAGATTTTTTGAACAGTGCTACAGCAAGAAAAAATGAAGTTTGAAACACAGGGCCTGATTTTACAAACACACACGTGAGTAACTTGACTCACATGCGGAGAGTCCTGTTAGAGTTCAGGTGGACTTCTCACATAAGTTACCTGTGTAAATGTTTTCAGGATCCAGTTTTTGCCATGTACAAGGACTAAAATCCTTAAAAGAAGTATATGCTTTACTGGATTTGAAAATAAAATCTTTCTGATTTAACAATTATGTGACTGTTTGGAAATTACATATGAAGCACATGCAATGGAAAATTTCATTAAGTCTGCCGCTGCATATTTGACCAGTTGGCCAAGGGAGCTCAGATGTTCAACACGTCTGAAAATCAGGTCATGTATTTAAATGCCTAGGTATGGATTTAGGTATCTCTCTTGAGACATCTGTGTACTTGTGGCACCTTAGAGACTAACAAATTTAGTTGAGCATAAGCTTTCGAGAGCTACAGCTCACTTCATCGGATGCATCGGATGCATCCGATGAAGTGAGCTGTAGCTCTCGAAAGCTTATGCTCAACTAAATTTGTTAGTCTCTAAGGTGCCACGGATGCATCCGATGAAGTGAGCTGTAGCTCTCGAAAGCTTATGCTCAACTAAATTTGTTAGTCTCTAAGGTGCCACAAGTACTCCTTTTCTTTTTGCGAATACAGACTAACACGGCTGCTACTCTGAAACACAGAGTTACTGGGACTTGTGAGAGGGTGTTCACCCCGTACCAGTCATGACAGTGTTAAGGTTAGAATTGCCAAGTTTTGTTGGACATATTCCTGGAGATTTCATCACATGACATAATCTTTAATTCCTGGAGACTCCAGGACAATCCTGGCAGGCTGGCAACCCTAGTTAAGGTGGCGCAAAAGGAGGCAATTAACCTCATAGACTGCACTTGGGGGGAGAGTCAGGCTTGACTAATAAGCAGTAACTGAAGATGAAGCCTAGCTGGGGAGAAGCAGGCTTGACTTGTCTGAAGCCAGGAAGTTGAGAGCAGAAGGGGGCTAAAAGTTCTGTGAATCTCATGCCATGTAAGTATTATGACGCTACTGTGTGTGCTGCAGGTAGCAACTGGAGAAATTCATATAAATTTAAGGATGAAATCGTTAGATTTAGTCTTTTGGGATTACATTTAATTGGTGAAGTCAATTGAATTTTGGGTGAATAAGGAATGCAGGATCAAGCCCTTACTTTTTATATTTGCTAATATATACTGTAAAACATACAATGCAACCAAGTTAATGTTACAGCTGGAATCACTGGTCTAGATTGAGCATAGGTGGAGATGAGGGGCAAACTGGCTTTGTGATGGGCTTAAATTCTCCCTGAGTCGGGGGCGCCGGAATAGGAGGGACCACGGGGCCATGGTCCTCCCACTTTTTAAGTGGATGAGACTGGCCTGTCTACTTTTTGACATGGGCCCCAGCCCCCCTCCTCTTTCCCATGAGGCTCTGCCCTCGGGGCGAGGCTGGCAACTGGCGCCCAGCTGGGGACACCAGGTAGCTGTGGGGCACTGCACTGCAGACTCTCCACTTGCTGGGGGGCCAAGAGCAGCCCCTGGCCCATGTCCCTGCCCAGGGCAGGTGGGGTTCACAGTTGCCCATGTGGCTCTTACCATGGCTGGGCTGCGGCCCCCCAGCTGGAGCTGGGTCGGGGCAAGACTCACACGGGCAGCTGTGAGGAGCCGCAGACTCTCCTGCTCTGGGCAGAGGGCCCGCACGGTGGGGACACAGGCCAGGGCCTGCTCTCAGCCTCCCACCCCCGCCCTGGGCAGGTGGAGGGTCCAGGGCTCCCGGCCTTTCCGGTTTCTGGCTTGGCCAGGGGCAGGGCCTCAGGTGGAAGAAGTGGGGCCGTGGAGGGCCCTTGCCCCCCTCCCCCGCTTTTGTGAAGGCTTTGCTGCCCCTGTCCTGAATATTTTCTAGAGCACCAGGGCTCGGGGCTTCTGCCCTGCAGGGAGGTACCAGGTCTCCCATGGGTTTGAAAATATACCTCTACCCTGATATAATGCGACCTGATATAACACAAATTTGGATATAATGCGGTAAAGCAGCACTTTGGGGGACAGGGCTGCACGCTTCAGTTGATCAGCATGTATGGCTCTGACATGCTGCTCTGAGTGGCATGTTAAGGGTGCCGGGCCGAGGGGTTGGATAAGGGGCAGAGGGTCTCGGGGGTCAGGGGACAGGGAGCAGGGGGGTTGGATGGTTTGGAGGTTCTGGGGGCGGGGTGGTCAGGGGATGGGGATGTTGGATAGGGCATGGGAGTCCCGGGGGGCCTGTCAGGGGGTGGGGGTGTGGATAGGGGTCGGGGCAGTCAGGGGATAGGGAACAGGGGGGTTGGGTAGGGGGTGGGATCTTGGGGGTGATTAGGGACGGAAGGGGGTCTCTGGAGGTCAGGGGACAGGGAGCTGGGGGGCTTAGATGGGGGTGGGATTTTGGGAGGGGTGGTTAGCGGCGGGGGGTATCTGGAGGGGGTAGTCAGGGGACAAGGAGCAGGGGGTTGGATGGGTTGGGAGTTCTGAGGGGTCAGTCAGGGGGTGGGAAGTGACTACTAATAATGGAAATGCTTGAGGCCAAAGCAACTTCGATATGACGCAGTTTCACCTATAACGCAGTAAGATTTTTTTGGCTCCCAAGGACCGCATTTTTCGGGGTAGAGGTGTATTTACTGGATCTCCACTCCGGATGGCTCTGGCTGAATGTAAGCCCTGCCTTTGTGGTCCCCAGTCCTAGGGCTGGCTGGGCACTGCTCTGAGTTTCACGCAGCTACGCATGGTCCCAAAGAGCTGTTTCTACTGTGGAGTATTGATAGAGTGTAGTAACATTCTGGGCAATATCCTCTGCGAGAGGTGTACATTGTACATCACCCAGGGATTCCTCCTATAGAGGATTCTGACTCAGTAGCCTGATGGTTAGGGCACACCTGGAATGTGGAATCAGGTAAAGCAGGGACTTTAACCTAGGTTTCCCAAATCCCTGGTGAGTTATCTCACCACTAGTTTATGCTATTCTGGGAAGGGGGTGCTCCTCTCATGCATGTGAACAGTTGCATTTTCATTCTGATATGGAGCAAAAAGATGTCAAAATCTCAAACAAATTTCACAAAACAAATTCCTATTTTCCAGACAGCCCTATCTCTAACCTGCATTTTGAATACATGCTCTTAGCTTGTTAAAATAATGTTACAACATTTGCAACTATTAACAATCAGCCAAATAAACTTATCTATATGAAAACATCCTTTCCTGCAACCTCCAAACAATGAGGAGGAGAAAACAAGTCTTCCAGTGGTAAAGGGTGCAGTTTCAAGAAAATTTCTGTAAACGGTTTTAAATTCAGGTATAGTAAAAATGTCTAGCAAAAATACAAGGAACGGTTATTTAGTCCTTTTCTCTGCCACATTAGTCATAGCACTTTACTTCTATAGTGCTTTGGGAATTATTTGATTTTTTTTTTTAATGCTGCATTTACCCAAGCCAATGAACTCCAGATGTTTTTTTGTACACTCAATTTACATTTGCACACGTTAAATCCCATTTTGGTAATTAGCTATGGATAGTCAGGTTTACACTTCTCAAATTGCTTTGAATGCCACACTACTTAAACTGCTTTGGATATGTTTAAGTGCTTTGCAAATTGGGGCCCCAGGGTGCAATACCTATAATTTCTCAAAATGCCTCAATCCTGCAAAAATTATTGTTAATTATTTGTATTACAGTAGCATGTAGGAACAAGGTGCTGGGTACTGTACAGAGTAGTAGACAGCCCCTGTCTCATTGATCTTACAATCTAAACAGACAGGACAGACCAAGAATAGGGGGAAGGATATAGCATGTGAACAGAGTGATGAAGCATATTAGTGCTTCAGTTTAAAAAAAATGTTTTGGGTGGTATTTTGTTAGGGGACTAGCTAAAAAGACAAAGGAAGTGAGAAGATGCACTGAAGGAAGGAATGAGGGGAACAGGGCAGAGGAGCGGAGGAATCGGGGTGAACAGGTGGAGACTGTGAGAGAGGAGTGGAGGGCATTAGAGCAAACATCCAATTGGCACATGAGCTTAGTGGATTTACTTAGTAGGTGAAGTTATTCTGTGTGTAACTATCTGCAGGATTGTGGTCTGTGACAATTTGGGGAATCTGTACAATTTATGAATTCTGGATGATATTGTGAAGGTGTTATTATGAAAGTTGCTGTATCATGCAATGCTTCTATGTAAATATGGAATATACCATGGGCTGACAGGCCTCGTGGTATAGACCCACCATATTAGAGGCAGTGGAGAGTAGTTAACTTGAATGACCATACTCTGAGCTCACAAAATTGGTATGCTAAAGAGGCTGTAGCTATGAGAACCAGTTTTTCCCAGTCCCTCAAAAGAGGATTGAGGGCTGGAGAGTAGAAAACTATGGGGAGCAGGATAAAACAAACCAAAAGCCAAACAAGGTGTTGATGGTAGCCTTCACAAATCACAGGGGCTGGGTGGGGCACAGCAATACTCGGAAAGTCATACAAGAAGCTTTTGGCAAGAGAGAGGGAAGAGTCTGGCATGTTTTTGTAGGCTTAGCTGTGGGACCAACCAAGGTCAACACAAGATGACTTTTGGAGGGGGACAGAGGGGAGAAGGAGGAGAGAAAGCAAGAGAGAAGGCTCCATGATTAGCAAGACAAGCCCTGAACTTCAGGAATTGGCCCTGGATGCCCCCAGAGGGCTCTTATCCCAATCCAAGGCATGCTCCAGAGTAGTGAGGAAACTGAGGCAGGGAAGTGTGAGGGAAGGTTTATTATTTTTTTATAGATTGGTGTATTTCTTATATGGTTAAGTGAAGATCAATTATAGTTTAGAATCCTGTGAAAGTCTGTCTGTGAGTTATGTGTTATACCCATCATAGGCCCTTGAAAAGTTAATCTGTGACAGAGAGTGCCCACATAGTTTAAACACAGAACTCTAACTACAGGGGATTCTGAGGGGACAGCACTGGTCCCGGGGGATGGTCTAAACTCTCAGGGGAGTCTTCTAGATAGAGGATCTGCACCTTGAGAGTGTGCCTAGGGACCCACAAGACAAAGACAGTGCTTGGGCTCTGTCCAGACTTAAAGCACATGGGATCCAGCAATTGGTTCCCTCGGAGCAATCAGGTGAGGGTCCAGAAAGAGGGAGAGACTGGTGACTGGGAGCTAGCCTGGAAGAGCACAGCTCAACTAGATCTGTGACAGGTTCTAAAAGTATCAACATGGAAATACTCAATTTAAATGTAAGGTAACACAATTTAAATGTATAAATAAAATATAAATGAAGATTAAATCAGCAAACAGGAAAAAAATTACTATAAATCACTGTGGACCAAGTCCTAACTCATTGAATATTACTACTTGCTGTAAGGGTATCAGAATTGTGTTATGTAGTCTGAATTAGACATCTCTGGAGGGTAAAATTGAGACTACAGGCCACTTTCAACAAAAAGAGAATGGAGTTTTAATAATTGTCATTCCTATTCTTTAAAACTCAAAATTAAAGAACTAATAGTTCCAGTGCTAATTATACATTTTTCTCCAAGGAAAGTTATTAGCCAATTTTTCAGTTCAATAAAAATCTGCACAACTTGTTACTTATGGTCAAAAGTGCTGTATTTCTTTATGTAGAAAGCCTACTCTTTATTGTTACTCATTATTTATGTACTATTCTGTTTCAGCGACAAAGATATAATTTGTTAATTAAAATCTGTGGGGGAAAAAATAGAATCTCTCCTATGGTTCTAATTGCTGAGAGGAAAATCCCAAGGGGATAATTGGAGCAAACAATATCTAGGACTGTTACGCCTCAAAGCACCAAAGGAAGAAGTTTTAAAAGAATGAAAAATGAAATGTGAACTGGGGAATGTCCAGAAGCAGAAATGCTTCCTAGATTTCCCGGAAAGAGGAAGGATCTAACCCTGTAGGGTTTGGAAGTCCGACAATATCTATATATAAATATTGGAGTATCCTGTTTTGGGGCCCATTCCTGAAAGCCCTCGTGCCACGTTCAGTTCAGGCAGAACACACTCATCTCCTCACTGTACTGGGCACATCATGTGCTTTCAGGTTACAGCCCTTAATATATGGCTTGAGATTTTCTTAAGAAATGGGTTTGAGTGCAGAATCTGGATCCCAGGAATTTAGTTATAGCAAATGTAATTAGTAGAGACAGAGCCCCGAGGGGCAGCAAGGTAAAAACAAATCACACAGACGTAATAATTGTTCTTCCCATTTTGTAGCCCTATTTAGAACAAAAGGAAAGCACCAATGCTGTTAAATGAGTCCTTTTCTGAAAGAGAATGTGGTCCTAGCTGTATCGTATCTGGCAAAGCTTAGGATCACTAACATTAAAAGATAAATTTACTTCGTCAAATTATTATTAGAAATGCAGAGTAAGAGTTAGTTTTGGACACAGCAAAGGTGTTAATGACACAGCGCTTCTGAATGAAGCTCGGACTTCTTGAGACAGAGCAAACCAGCTCTGATGAAGGGATATACGGTTACTAATGCTTAGTAAACTGAGGTTGGGAAGGTGTAGTCCCCTATGGCAACACCCCTACCCCCAACCACCACCAAGTTACTTTTGGGCTGACTTCTTTGGTTATGATTAGATTTTGTATACTTGTGAAATTACATTTTGTAGGGGCTGTTCTTGGCCTATTAAAAGAAATAGGTATCTCAAGTACCATCTAGCTTCTTCAGAATATTATCTAACAGTGTATACGTGAGAGAGGCAGCATGATAGATGACTGAACACAGGAATTTAGAGAGACAAGATGGTGAGGTAATATCTTTTATTGGACTAATTTTGTTTGGTGAGAGAGACACACTTTCAAACTACACAGGCATTGTGTGGCTCAAAAGCTTGTGTCTCTTACCAACAGAAGTTGGTCCACTAAAATATATTACCTCACCCACCTTGTCTCTCTAATATCCTGGGGCCTATACTGCTACAACAACACTGCATGAACACAGGAATGGCATATAGGAATTCCTGAGTTTGAATCCAGGCTGTCTCACTGATGTATTGGGGGTGTTTGGCATACCACATTGACAAATTTGGCCTACAAGCAGGAGTCTCAAACACGCAACTCGCAGAGTTATTTCCTGTGGCCCGCCATAGGCTCTGACTCCACTGACAGCGAAGCTCTCCTCACCCCTCATCTCCCTCTTCTTCCCCACCCCAAGCGCATCGTGTCCCTGCTCCTCCGCCTATCTTGTAGCGCTTCCCGCTGACAAACAGCTGTTTGGCAGCACTTAGGATTTTCCAGTGGGGAGGAGCGGGGGACATGGCGTGCTCAGGGGAAGAGGTGGAGAAGAGCCAGGGCTGGGATAGGGATTTGGGGAAGGAGTTGGAATAGGGGCAGGGAGGGGGTGGAGTTGGGGCAGGGACTTCGGGGAAGGAGTTGGAATGGGGATGGGGCAGGGGTCGCAACAGGTGGAGCCTCATGGAAGGGGTGGAATGGGGGTGGGAGCAGGGGGGGTGGGGCTTTAACCAAGGTAATTCTAAAAGTAAATGTGTGTTTTGTCATTTGAGTGAGGTGCATTACTGAGTGTTTATATTTTATTAAAACCCCTCTTTGCATTACAGTTTTTAAAAGTTAATACATTGACTTTTAATAGCATACTATATTACTCTTAATTTTTTTTCATTTTTGACTATACTTTTGTATTGTTGTATGAAAAGGTTTCAGTGATGCGGCCCTCGGGCCAATGTACTAATCCTCATGTGGCCCTCGTGGTGATTTGAGTTTGAGATCCCTGGCCTAAAGTACCTATGCTGTAATCTACAAGTCTGTAAGGTGGTCAAAAAACTGGTGCAAGATGCCCTTTAACCAATTTGGTATTCTGCAAATGTGCAAATAGAGTGTAATTTATACTTGTTTAGTATTTTATGGGGACCAAGTTTTCCTCCTGGCATATGCAGGCAAAATTTGCACTGTGTATACCAGGGGCAGAATTTGGCACCTGACATCTCAGGGGTAATATAATGGTATAACATTTAGAGGGAGGGCCTACTTTGTCTTACATCCTGTTAATTTCTTTTTCATGTACATCCCTTCTGCTCCTGCTGGACCAAATTCTGCTCAGTTCTGGTCTACAATGGGGTTCTTGGCACCAGTATAGCTACACCTATGAGCAACCCCCTAGTGTAGACACACCCACAGTGTAAAAAGTGACGTGCACTAGGGTGGCTTGGTTGCAGGATAGAAAGTTTTTTCTACCATCACATCAATTTTCTTTTAAATGAAGTGAAAAACTGTCTGTGCATTCAGGTTGCCTGCCCTAAAGAGCCTGTTTACTCAAATTACCTCCTTCCCATCAAATGGAAGATGGACATCTCAGTGAAAAAGAGACGGCAGCTTTACAAATTGCCTTCCATTTTTTCACTCTAAGTACCTGACCAAGTTTTAGTAGTTTCAGGATAATGAACACCTTTGGGAGTGTCTCTAAAAGGAAAGAATGAAGTAAGTTGGTTGTCAAAGCTCTCCCATAGCCATAAAAAAAACAACAACCCCAACCCGTTTTTTGTTCGTTGTAGCTGATTTTGCATCCAGAAAAAACACTAAAATGATTTATTATCGATATAATGCAAAGGATAGAAGCAACTGGCTCTGAACAAAATAACAAAAACTCGTCAGCATATGGTGCTGATTCGTGTTCATGCCTGTGTAATTTCACCCTTTTAGAAATACTGAGGGCCAGATTAACCCAACGCGAAGTGGATATAAAATGCTCTCATTCTGAGCTGGTATTATTTTGTGCCTACTTTGCACCGATATAAAGTGCAGGGCAATGCTGAATAAGGCCCTGAGTGTCTATCAGGCCGGCAGTTGGAAGTTCTATTATCAGTGCAAACAATGGGGGGGTGAGGGAGAAGGAAGAAGGGGTCTTGCGAGCCCTCTGTGGTTCCTTTTGTGTGGGAAAATATTCAGCAGTCTCGTATTAGTCATTTTTTTTGGAGGAGCAGCAGATGTGGAGCCATAATTTGTCTCCATCCACCACAAAATGATTAATATTATGGTTTTTTTTCCCATTCACACACTTCAGCATGAATGACTTACTGAAGATTAAAGGAAAGAACAAAAGTCAAGTCTTAGTGAGAGAGCACAGTGTATGTTCCCTATCCACCTAACGAACATGTATAAGCTCCCGTTACTGTAGTAGCTGGGTGCCTCACACTCTTGAATGTATGCAGCATAGTTGTAGCCATATTGGTCCCAGGATATTAGAGAGACAAGGTGGGTGAGATAATATCTTTTATGGGACCAACAGAGACACTGAGTCAAAGAGTTTAAGGCCTGAAGGGCAGTGCTTAATTTGTAAAGAAAGAGGTGCCCTGGCTCAAGCAGTAATGATAATTCCATTCCGAAGAACTGACATTCAAAATTATAAGTATATTTGAAAAAGTATTTACCATTGTTAATAGTGGTGTGATCTATTTCTCCAGAAAAGCCCATAAAATCTCCATATTTGTCTGGTTATCCTCATATTTTCTTCCTTACTTCTTGTGTTATCTGCTGCTCTGTGCCCTTTGGCAAGAATGAACATTGAATTTCTTCAATGATGAGCCAACTAGATTCAGGGATAACAGCAAGGAAATAGTTTCAATAAGCTGGATGCTCGTGTTGGTATGCATGTGAGATGCATTTGTGGAAAGCATTGCTCACGCTCCGTGTTAGAGATTGCAGTAGTACTCACTGCTATCAACAGGTCCTTAAACAGCTTCTGATTTTCCTTCTTACTCAACTTCTTAAACATCCTGTACGCCTAAATGGTTTCCCGGGCATAATCAATGTCAAATCTTTCGCAAAGAGACTCAATCTCACTTTCTCCATACACAGTGTAGGTAGCTTATCGGGCCAGTAGTGCTTATATAATACTTTCAGTTTGGTAATTAGTTTCTCATGCTCCCTCCTGTAGGCAGCATAAAATTTCACAAATTGCCTGCTAAGCTGTGAAAAGTCTGTCCTGGATGAATTTTCTTGTCACAGGGGTTTTTTTCCATGTGAGATCACACCCCAAAACATTTTCTCTGCTATGGCTTTCCTCACACTGTGCGAAATATTTCCCTTGCTTTTCTACCGTTGCTTTGAACACAGATCTTTAGCGGCAGATAGCTCAGTGTGCATCAATGATTTTACAATTGTGTTGTTGCTATTCGAGAGAGAACTCTGATGACTCCTGCAGCACATCATACCTCATGCCAAGACTACTGATGACTTGACCCAGTGTTAACCGCTTTCTTAGACCTGAGTAAGTGTTGCGCTGTCCCAAGAAATGTCATTAGCTGCCTAAATGAAGTGCTTATACAGATTTGAATACATATTCCAAGTAGCCCCCTCTATTCTAAAGCTTGATGTAACCCATTGACTGTCTAACTAACACTCAACCTGTTTTGCAAAGCTGAATGTCAGGAGCTTCAGCTCACTCTTTTAGCTATAATTGATTTTTCCAGATGTATTATAAAATGCATATAACTTGTCTAGGAAGCTTTTATGTGATTTGTAGTTTCAACTTCTTTCATTACATCATTGACTGCATACTGTAAATGATGGGCAGAGCAGTCCCATCCTATAATATTGGGAAATGTCAACAAGTCTTGCAACCTCTTCACAATACCAGTAGTGTGCCCAGACATCACTGAAGCTCCATCACAAGCACTGCTACCCGGCTCTTGGTGAGCAAGTCTTCAGTTATAGCAATCTTTTGGACAATAAACCAATAAACCATGTTCCTCTGGACGACGGATCATTTAGCTCAACAAGGTCTACAAATACATTAGCAGGAGACTGCATCCACGTGTACACAACTAAAACGCTACTCTTGTTTACTGCAGTAGTTTCATCAAGTAAAAGACTCACTTAAGGAACAAGCACAATGATTTGGGCAAACAACTTCTCCATGTCAGAGGAAATGTGATGTTGAAAGTTAGAGCATGCCACATTTGAATGCAAAATCCACACTAGGTCCGTCCATTCAACTGCCGGCAGTCAATTTTTTTTCTTTAAAACCATACGAAGGGCTGTGTGTCACTTCTTCATAAGCAGTACAAAAGATTCTTCTGGCTGTTGTAGGAGTTTGAGCAGACTGGGCATTTGCAGCTATTTTGCAACAATGTGTCTTTTTCTTTCTTTTTTTTTTTTTGCCTGCTCCAAACTATGAGAAGCTGCTACCTGTGACTTAGTTTGTTCATGTTTTCCTATCTTTTTTCAGAGTGCTTTTTGTTATACTGGGACCAGAGGGGCTGACACTAGCTTCTATCCATTCTTTAGACAATTTCATTCCTGCAGATTTTTCAGGACCCAAGTTACTGACCTGTTGATATACCCGGCAACAGAGATTTGATCTGTTGATAACTAATCACAGTTTCTTATTCTGGAAATATTAATTTGTTTTTGTTGGGGGTCCATCCTGCTTGAAGGAAATCTGTTGTGAGCTGCGACATGTTCAGTTAATTCATCGTCTTTGCTATCAGTGCTCTGCGTTTCAGAATCACTATCAACAGAAACGTTTTCCACACCATTTTCAGTCTTGTGAGCTTGCTTTTCTTGTGTAGGGCTGATGCCGACATATGCAACTGATGTACATGGTGAATCTTCTGTTTCTTTTCTGTGCCTTTCATCAGTCTTTTTATCTTCCTTCTCCTGCTTACTAACTGGCTCATTTGCACTAGTACCTGATTTAGAAAAGTAGAACCATATTTTCTTCTGACCTTGGGATGTCATGACAGTTGACCATACATATCGCTTCAGCAAAATGATAGAAAACTGATGGCTGCTGGGTAGAAACACTTATGCATGCAGCAGCAGATGCTTCCATGTCAGCTGCCTAGTAACAAAAATAAACATACCTGGCAGCAAACCTTCTCTATCTTCAGCTTACATGAGAATTTGCAGAATGGATAGATTGTGTTGAGAACTTTAAGTAAATATTGGCTTATTATACACATGCCTGACTGAAAATGTTAAATACTTAGGCAGCATTCAAGGGGGGGAAATAGTATGAGATTTTTAACTTTCATAACAGAAGAGGTGCTGGGGCTGAACTTCAGCAAGCCCCAGCACAAATTAAGCTGTGCAGAAGGGAGCACTAGATCAGTGTTTCTCAACAACCAGTCTGTGGACTGGCGCCAGTTCCTGAGATCTCCCTGACACAGTTTAGGAAGGCAGCAAGCCAGGCCCTGGTATCGAAAAGGTTGAGAAACATTGCCCTAGGTTATCTCATGTGACATGCCCAAGGTCACATGAGAAATCTGTGATGGAGCAGAGAATCAAAACTGGCTCTCCTCAGTCGCCGGCTAGCACCTTAACCAATGGACCATCCTTCCTCACCTCTAATTTATTGTATTTGAACTGAACACAGAATGGGCACTGCATCTTGCAACAGGCAAAATGTGCTCTGTATAAGCACTTTGCCTACATGTAAAGGTTTAGTCTGCTAAACCAGAATGCCATTATCTCCTTTCAGGAACATAAGTCCCATATTTGTTAGTGCCCCCAAGGAACAAGGGAGTCCATGGGTGAGAGTCAGCAAGAGCGTAGCTGAGTATTAAGTGCTCGTGTTTTGGCATAATGCTGAAAGCAACTCTAGCATGGCAGCGCAGTAGAAGTGCACAAGCCTGAGGCTTCTGACACAGAGGAGTACATCAGTTTAATGTGAATGTTCATTAGCTATTGTGTTACGATACTGACCATCTTATTAAGACCTTTAAGTTTCTTGGTATTCAGTTAACCATTCAGTGACTCCTTACAAAGGACAGTCACAGCAGCATCCCCTCCCGCAGCAGTAATGGTAGGGAGTGGAAGAGACCATATTAAATGTCCTCTTTGGTTTTTCTTGACTGAATTGTATTAAATGTTTGACACTGTACTCAGATGGACAGGAGAAGGACTCTCATCAGAGCAGTGGGTGCTCCTGCCTCCCAGCATCTCCCCACCCCTGGGTCTGGAAGTAGCCCCCAATAAGGAATCTCCTTATGTCCCCTGGACTCTCCCCTACACAGGTGAATTTCAGGCTTCAATGCCACAGACATTAACTTTCCTCAGATGTTTCTTGCAGACTGGTCACAGTGTTTCTCCCCTCCCATTCCCCTCCATTTTCGGGAGGTGGAAGGAGCAGGAAAGGAGAGCAGCTTGGTGCAACTCCGAACCTCAGCCTACAGCCATTTTTCTGTGTGGCTGTCTATGCTGTGGAGAAGGGCACAGAGAAGAGAAGTATTCTTTGCAGACACTTTCCCCTACCGCATAGCCCAGCTACAGTATTGTCTGTGGATATGCTCTCCTCTGCACCACACAACTGGGGGGCCAAAGGCGGCAGAGCTTCTGAGTTCCACTCCAAACTTGATGGATATTGTTAATTTTCCATGGAATACATTTGGTCTCTAAACTCAGTTTAGACTCAGGCTCAGGTTGATAAATCTTGCTAAAATTTTAGCAAAAAATATTCTGATTTATATGAATGAGTCTTGCCCATTAGAGGAACAGTCACACAGACTAACACGGCTGCTACTCTGAAACAGATTTTTAAAAAATCCTTGTGACAAAATAATGTCTAGGAGGGAAACATCTGCCCATTAGCTAAAGGGTTTGTGGATCAATCCAACTTCCAGTGAAGTCAATAGGAGCCTTTCCACTGACACCTCAGTGCCATTGAACAAGCCCTTGATATGGAAACTATATTTAAAAAAAAAAAGCAAGACTAAATTCAGGAGTTCCTTCAGTTTTCTTTGCTTTAACTCTTTTAGTTATGCAGGATGTATTCATACATTTCTGGTACAATTTCTCTTGGGGGTCCCATATTAGGAACACCCTTGCATTTAGGGCCTGATGCAAAGCCCATTGTTGTCAAAGGAAGTCTTCTCTTGACTTCAATGGTCTTTGGATCTGGACTTTTAAATTTCTGACTAAGCCACATTCAAAGGGCTGCTGCAATGGAGATATGATACAGCGAAGGAGCTAAGACCATGAATAGATTATTCTCTGTACAGTGAAAGGGTCTCCAAGACCCAGACTAGTCCATTAAAGAAAACTGCATTTACTAACATTGCTCCAACCTTTTTTTTCTTCTACCTTTTCTCCCATCCTCCACACCATGGAAACCAAATTGACCATCAGCTCTCATCATTTATATAGCACCAACAGGGCATTATGGGCTTCACAGACAAGTATGAAGACTAGATCCCTCTCCTGAAGAGAGAGAGATACAGTAGTCTGATATGTATTAACTTCAAAATGCAAGAATTGTGCCTGTTAAAAGCACCTGCTAGCAGTGCAGCTGGAGTTGAGGACACTCGATTATTCTTCATCTGGTGAGCACTGATGTTGTATTCAGTACTTTGCAGAACATAGACGATATAGTCCCTGGCCCAAAATGTTTATAATCTATGCTGCTTACACTGCTAATCATCCTTCATATTCCCCATTATGACGACATTCTCCGGCTACAAAAATTGATCTACTAGCTCAAATAGGATGAGTCCTGATGAGGCTCTGACTAGTGCCAAAGCCAGTCTTACCCCTGGGGTCACTAGAGGCTTGTAGTGCTCTTCAAGTAGTGCAGTGATTGATTTTGGATTACTTGCCATTTCATATGCATCAAAACTTCCTTCTGGCTTTTAAGGAGGAGATCAATATGCTCCTCAAGAACACCTTAGTCATTTTCTTAAAAATACATATTGTAAGAGTCATTGTTGGCCCGAAAATACCCCGTTGTTCCTGAATTAAATTCCTGAATAGGCACTTGAACTTTCCTTTTATCCCTGCTTTGGAATTAAAGGCACAATGCACTTAAACACTGCCACATACCATACAATTTATTTTGTATTAAATGAATTTGATATTCAAGATCTTCAATTCTAGGCCACCCATTACGGGCACACACAGTAAATGAGTGGGCCTGTGTGGTCAGAGAAGCAATGCATTTTCACTAATATTAAAGGGAACCCCAAAATATTGCCTACCTAGGCTTCCATCATTTAAAGAAAAGTTTATCAACTATAATGTATGTGAATTTAAAATCCATTTGAGTGCATCAATCTACAATATGTTTAAAATTTAATCACCACCTACATTTGAGAGTTGCCTGAACAAGGCCTGCACGATCAGGTGCTAATCCTCTAGTAGCTGAATTACAGGGAATCTTTGAGATCCTATTTTCAATGGTAAAGGGATAATCACTATATTGAAAAAAACTCCTCTTCTTATCTTCTAAAAGGTGATAAGCTGACCTAGCAATTCAGTTGAGTTTGTAATATGTGTTTGATTATGGGGAAGAAAGGACCAAAACATATGGGAATGTACAACCTGTTATCTAAGGCAATCCTGCCACCTTTTCCCCTTGTACACATAGTGGCCTGAAGATGTATTGATCTGTGACCAGTCGTTGGCAGCCCTCACGTAAAGGAAGGAACCCTATCTGATCCACCCAATTCCTTTTTAGTGTAATATAGTTTTGAACTGCACGGTGGATTTCCTGTAATTTAAAAAAAAAAAAGCTACTTGAGATCCACTGCCATTTAAGAAAATATTTTACAGTACATTGAACTGCTAACACCAAAATGTTCCAAAAAGTAAATTTGATCTTGTTGCCAGAAATTATTTACTGGGCTTTCTGAAAAGGCATTACCTTTCCTTGACCTTCATCAGTAACTATGGACTTGATGTATCCACTGCAGACCCTAGCAGAGGATCCCCCCAAAGGCAGTCTGCCTGAAAGGTGGGACAGGGCTAGAGAAGTGCAAAGATCCACAACCAGCTAGCAGAGCTTGGACATAGCCAAACTGCCCAAGGACTGCACTGAATCAACGCATCTCCTCAGACAACCTCCCCCAAAGGAGTGCCAACGGAAACAAGCTGCAAACTAAAGCTGCCTCCTCCTATTGAAAACAGTGGGCAAGATGGTGGTATATGTCCCCCATGTGACAAAAGGGTGGCAATCTGAATCATCCTATCCCAGCAGTTTGACTCAAGCTCTGTATCCATCACCACACAATGCTTTTGGAAGCGCATGTGCACCACTTAAAAAGCAAGCTAATTTAAAAATATTAAATCGCTGCTAAGCAGGCATATAGTCTGTAGGGAGAGCTGAAATTCACAGGTAAGAAGTAGTCTATACATCAGTAATAAGCACTGGCATTACAACATTGAGTTCTAACTCATATTTCACAAGTTTGGGTTTTTCATTGTCTTGCCTCTGAACATAAGCAAATAAAACAAGCAAGAAAAAACCCATTAGGTAGGTTGGCTTAAACCACTCTTTTGTAGTGTTGTCCAGGCTTCAGGAGTATAATTCCTGGGATGCTCAGGGTGCTTGGATGATGAGTCTCACGGAAGCAGTAAGGATATGATCCTAAGAACTGGGCTGCAAGTCTTTTTAGAGGCAGACCTTTCTTCTTCCCAATGACACATGCATTTCCATTTGAACACTCATTTTGAACAAAAGGGGGCTTTTGCCTCACTCCATCCCCCTGGCTGCTAGCATTGTGGTCTCTCATTTCTTGTGGGGAGGAGCATCTCATCCTCCTGGAATAGATAGTTTACATACCTCTCTACCTGAGGGGATAGGAACCTAATTAAGAACCCACATGTCCTACTTAACTCTACAACGGTGCAACCTCAGTTTTGCAGTAATAAGCCAAATACTTGGAGAAAATGCAATGCAAAGTCTTCTTTCTTCAGCCTTTAAAATTAAGACCTGGATGAGCATAACAGATGTAATTTCTTCTGCATGCACCACTAAAAAAAGCATTTTGTATACAATAACAACATGGCCTATTTTCATCACTACAGCTGAATGGCAGCTTTTAAAATGAGGAAGACCTTTAATGTGCTCCTTTTTCAGATCTGAAATGGAGAGATTTAGATCAAAGATCCTGTTAACTTTGAAGCAGCTGTTTCCGAGCTTTGATTATGGAAGGTGGTTGTTCATAAGCTCACTGAGTATATATCCTCCCACGCTACAGATGGACCGAAGCTGCAAAGCAGGAATGTGGGTTTTTTTTTTTTTACCAGATCTGGCTCCAAACCTTTCTAAAGCTCAGGGCTATTTGGGTCTGAGATTTCAGCTCAAACCATTCACTCCACACTAGATTTGAAAGAACATTAAAGATGATTTGCAAATTGAAATAGTTGTCTAAAATGCTATCTAGATTTTCATGAAAATCTGTGCTATGTTAGTCATGGATGGTGTAGCGTTCTGCAATGTACGGTGAAGCCTTTGATTTTAAACCTTACATCATATCAAGCAGTGGCTCTCAAACTTATCTGATTGTGCCCCCTTGTTTTGTGTCTGAAGGCAGAGCAGAGAGCAATGGCTGCTGGCTTGATGCCTAGCTTTGAAAGGTGGCAATGCCATACTATGCTACCCTTATTTCTGCGCTGCTGCTGGCAGCGGTGTTGTCTTCAGAGCTGGGCACCTAGCTAGCAGCTGCCGCTCTCCAGCAGCCCAGTTCTGAATGTCTACAGTAATTTTTTTTTCTTCTGTAAGGCTTCTCGTGCCCCCCCCCAGAATACACCCCCCTCCCCAGTTTGAGAACCTCCAGCAAAATTTACTTTCTTCGGGGATTTCTTCTTTATTCCTCAATTTCATTTTGATTCCACTGCAGTGCCAGAGTTCCTTTGCAGGGTTGTCCTACTGAAGTTTCAACAGCCTCCAAACCTCACCCAAGCCACAACTAATCTACTGCAGTGATTCTCAGACTTATTTGATCACGCCTTCCTTCTTTGTGTCTGTAGTAGATTGTGCCTCCCCCGCCACATATACCATATGATTAAAAAAAAAATCAACATGCAACTCTTACTGAATATTAAAAACAGTAAGGCACTGATTCAAACAGAGCCAACAATCTATTTTTACAAGAGCAAAAAGCAAAACTGCGATACTTACAATTAAATGTACACACCACATCGTAGCAAACAGATTAAGGTATAGATGGCAGTGAATTTTTATAATGCTATGCAAGCTTAAACAGAAATCTGTCAAAATGCACAGTGCCATCTAGAGTCAAATGCGCAGCACTGAGATGTCTGGAGGAATCAGCTTTGCTAGTTATTGCTGTGGGTAAAATGCGTGCAGTACATTGTCCTCCCCTCCCCCCCACAAAAGCTTCTAACGCCTTCCGCCCCAGAATACATTCTGAACACCCCAAATCTGAGAACCTCTGATCTAAGGTAATAATAAGCTAAAGCATTTCTATACTTCCAGTGTTACCACTACATCATTAGTGATGCATTCAAGAGTGAAAAGACAACTTTGCAATGACTTTCAACAGCTTTAGCCTGAAGATGGAGAAGTTAAAAATAGTTCATATGTTAAGGTTGCATAGCTTCTCCAAGCATGTCACCTTGGTGGGAGCAAACTGTAGCCATAATAGTCAATGAGCCTGTCCTGGGTTGCAAAGAAAGTCTATATGCAATGAAACTTTCACCCTAATACAGTGTTTATGCAGGTATCTTGATAGGAGCATCTTGTCATAAAGACTTTTTCACAGCCACAGCAGTATTCTTCTTCAAGAGACAGGCAGGCCAGATTCTGATCTCAGTAAAACTGTAGAAACTCCATTGACTTTAAATTCCTCCAGAGTCACACCAGTGTACAGGAAGCAAGAGTTGAATTTGGTCCCATCTACTTATGTTTTATGTAGTAGTTATATAATGTTAGACTCTATACTCTTTATACAAGTGTAGATACAACTGAGCATGTCTGAGCAGTATTACACTCCAGAAGCACGCTGTAAGCCACGGCATTCAGAAGCCAGCCCTTTGTTATGTTGTAGGTAACCTTTCCATACAGCATTTGACACGATCAAAACAGCAAGTAATGGATGAAAATATTCCCAGAATGACAAATGCATTTTACAGTGGCTTGTGAAATATTCATGGAATTGACTTGCTGGAGAAAATCGACACTAAGTACAACAGGTCTAATTCCTGGTACAGATACTCCACCAGCAAGCAAAGCAAGAGAATGCAGACCCCACCAGGCTTGTCTTGGATTACTTTGTTTTCCTTCTACCAAGCTGCTTTAAACATTTAAGAACAGATTCTGGCTGCTCATGGACAACTGTGCAATGGGGTGGGAGGGAGAAGCACTTTCCTCCACCTGCGCAAGGGATAGTTAGATTCCACTAGACACCCCAAAGGGGACAGGTGTGAATACTGCACTTCTTGAAAGGAGGTGGAGGACCTGCTGCTCACTGTGCTCAATCCGCTGTCAGATGAGCCCTGTATGTGCCTCTCTTGCACAGCTGGAATGCCTCCAGTCACTGCTGTGGTGCACCTTTGCACACTTCCTCTCCTAGCCTTCTTCCTCCCCCCACTTCAGCAGCTGTGCTTATTAAAGCTACAATGTGGAACTCAGTGTTGTGCAACCAACCAATAATTTGATCTTACTGGCTCTGTCCAGGTCAGAGAGTGTTGTATTTTGAGGGTTTTTTAAATGAAAGAACTGATCTTTTTTCCTAAAGAAATAGCTGCTTTTGCAAAAACTTGCCACAAAATTGTGCTCCACCTGCTTTTTTCATAAGAAGCTGTGATTCCCCCCGGCCTTTAATTGCTGCACAAGGTGTAATTTGTCTTTGGGGCTCTGGAGTTGCTGAGCTCCTTCCTTTCTTCACCTGATGTTTCACTCAGGCAGTATGCTTAATCAATGTTTGCTGATGTTTATAGTCTAATGCTTACTGACAGCAGGTGCAGAAGTAGTAAATCACCATCTGCATAAAAATCTTCCTTAAATTCAGCAGCATGCTGTTTTGCTGTAATTTTAGTAGACAGGTAATTTTTCATGGCACCTTTATAGGGTTCCCCGCCCCGATAGCTGGTTCTATTTTCCTACCTGCTGCTTTCAGAAGTTATGGCCTTTTTGGTGGACCTGTGTGAGGTGCCACTTCTAGCGTATCTATTTGTTTTTCTTGTTGACGGACTTTCCCTAGTATTCAATTGTGATATTCGGCTCTCAGGGTCTAACTCTAACCCAGTTTTCATCATGTCTTATGCTGAAAGCGTTTGAAAGCGTTTCAAAGAGCTGCTCTTGCTTGTATAGGGTGGACAAAGGAACTCTGTAACGCTTCTTTGAAGGATATAATTTTCATCATGGCAGGTAAAGATTTAGCTGCATAATCAGCACTAATATTAATGGGACGTATATGGCTAAATCTCCATGTACCAGGGTTGCAACATTTCTCCTAAATCCTGCATCATTGGTTTTAAGGATGGGGGCAGGAAAAAAACCAGACCAATTGTTTCCGAAACTGAGGTGCTCCAATTAGTTGCCTGTCCTGCGAGTGCTTCAGGTCCTCAGTGTTTCCTAGCCACTGCTAATAGTCCATCAGTTTATTTCTGAACCAGCAGAGAAAGGCTTGATTTCTATTAGCTAAAACCATTTAAAGCTCTAAGTTGCTAGTACAGCTCTCCGTCTTTTCCTTATATATTATTGTATAGAGGCCTAGAGGCCTGCTGTTGTGCAAGGCACTCTATTAACACATAGTCTAAGAGATAGTCCCTACTTTGAGGAGCTCAGTCTAAACAGAAGAGACAAGGGGCAAGAGGGGGAAACAAAGGCACAGAGCAGTGACCCAATGTCATACAGCAGATCAGCGGTAGAAGCTGGACTAGAACTTGACTGCCAGTGAAGTGTCCTAGAGAGACGAGGTGGGTGAGGTGATCTTTTATTGGACCAACTTCTGTCTTCTTGAAGAAGAGCTCTGTGTACGCTCAAAAGCTTGTCTCTCTCACCAACAGAATTTGCTCCAATAAAAGACATTACCTCATCCAATTTGTCTAATATCCTGGGACCAACACCGCTACAACAACACTGCATACAATAGTGAAGTAGCCTGTCTACAGGACCTTGCTATCTCTTCAAATTATGCTTTGTTTTATTAGACTGCCTGTTGATGCACTACCAGAAAAAGCAGGGATAGTAAAATCCAAGGAATCATGGAATCATAGAATATCAGGGTTGGAAGGGACCTCAGGACGTCATCTAGTCCAACCCCCTGCTCAAAAGCAGGACCCATCCCCAATTAAATCATCCCAGCCAGGGCTTTGTCAAGCCTGACCTTAAAACCTTCTAAGGAAGGAGATTCCACCACCTCCCTAGTGAACTGGCAACGCATTCCAGTGTTTCACCACCCTCCTAGTGAAAAAGTTTTTCCTAATATCCAACCTAAACCTCCCCCACTGCAACTTGAGACCATTACTCCTTGTCCTATCCTCTTCCACCACTGAAAATAGTCTAGAACCATCCTCTCTGGAACCACCTCTCAGGTAGTTGAAAGCAGCTATCAAATCCCCCCTCATTCTTCTCTTCTGCAGACTAAACAATCCCAGTTCCCTCAGCCTCCTCATAAGCCATGTGTTCCAGACCCCTAATCATTTTTGTTGCCCTTCGCTGGACTCTCTCCAATTTATCCACATCCTTCTTGTAGTGTGGGGCCCAAAACTGGACACAGTACTCCAGATGAGGCCTCACCAATGTCGAATAGAGGGGGACGATCACGTCCCTTGATCTGCTCTCTATGCCCCTACTTATACATCCCAAAATGCCATTGGCCTTCTTGGCAACAAGGGCACACTGCTGACTCATATCCAGCTTCTCGTCCACTGTCACCCCTAGATCCTTTTCCGCAGAACTGCTGCCTAGCCATTCGGTCCCTAGTCTGTAGCTGTGCAGTGGGTTCTTCCGTCCTAAGTGCAGGACCCTGCACTTATCCTTATTGAACCTCATCAGATTTCTTTTGGCCCAATCCTCCAATTTGTCTAGGTCCCTCTGTATCCTATCCCTGCCCTCCAGCGTATATACCACTCCTCCCAGTTTAGTATCATCCGCAAATTTGCTGAGAGTGCAATCCACACCATCCTCCAGATCATTTATGAAGATATTGAACAAAAGCGGCCCCAGGACCGACCCTTGGGGCACTCCACTTGACACCAGCTGCCAACTAGACATGGAGCCATTGATCACTACCCATTGAGCCCGACAATCTAGCCAACTTTCTACCCACCTTATAGTGCATTCATCCAGCCCATATTTCCTTAACTTGCTGACAAGAATACTGTGGGAGACCGTGTCAAAAGCTTTGCTAAAGTCAAGATACAATACATCCACTGCTTTCCCTTCATCCACAGAACCAGTAATCTCATCATAGAAGGCGATTAGATTAGTCAGGCATGACCTTCCCTTGGTGAATCCATGCTGACTGTTCCTGATCACTTTCCTCTCATGTAAGTGCTTCAGGATTGATTCTCTGAGGACCTGCTCCATGTTTTTTCCAGGGACTGAAGTGAGGCTTACTGGCCTGTAGTTCCCAGGATCCTCCTTCTTCCCTTTTTTAAAGATTGGCACTACATTAGCCTTTTTCCAGTCATCTGGGACTTCCCCCGTTCGCCACGAGTTTTCAAAGATAATGGCCAATGGCTCTGCAATCACAGCCGCCAGTTCCTTTAGCACTCTCAGATGCAACTCATCCGGCCCCATGGACTTGTGCACGTCCAGTTTTTCTAAATAGTCCCTAACCACCTCTTTCTCCACAGAGGGCTGGCCATCTATTCCCCATGTTGTGATGCCCAGCACAGCAGTCTGGGAGCTGACCTTGTTCGTGAAGACAGAGGAAAAAAAAGCATTGAGTACATTAGCTTTTTCCACATCCTCCGTCACTAGGTTGCCTCCCTCATTCATTAAGGGGCCCACACTTTCCTTGGCTTTCTTCTTGTTGCCAACATACCTGAAGAAACCCTTCTTGTTACTCTTAACATCTCTCACTAGTTGCAGCTCCAGGTGCGATTTGGCCCTCCTAATTTCATTCCTACATGCCCGAGCAATATTTTTATACTCTTCCCTGATCATATGTCCAACCTTCCACTTCTTGTAAGCTTCTTTTTTATGCTTAAGATCTGCTAGGATTTCACCATTAAGCCAAGCTGGTCACCTGCCATACTTACTATTCTTTTGACTCGTCGGGATGGTTTGTCCCTGTAACCTCAACAGGGATTCCTTGAAATACAGCCAGCTCTCCTGGACTCCTTTCCCCTTCATGTTAGTCCCCCAGGGGATCCTACCCATCCGTTCCCTGAGGGAGTCGAAGTCTGCTTTCCTGAAGTCCAGGGTCCGTGTCCTGCTGCTTACCTTTCTTCCCTGTGTCAGGATCCTGAACTCAACCAACTCATGGTCACTGCCTCCCAGATTCCCATCCACTTTTGCTTCCCCTACTAGTTCTTCCTGGTTTGTGAGCAGCAGGTCAAGAAAAGCTCCCCCCCTAGTTGGCTCCTCTAGCACTTGCACCAGGAAATTGTCCCCTACGCTTTCCAAAAGCTTCCTGGATTGTCTATGCACCGCTGTACTGCTCTCCCAGCAGATATCAGGAAAATTAAAGTCACCCATGAGAACCAGGGCATGCGATCTAGTAGCTTCCGCGAGCTGCCGGAAGAAAGCCTCATCCACCTCATCCCCCTGGTCCGGTGGTCTATAGCAGGCTCCCACCACTACATCACTCCTGTTGCTCACACTTCTAAACTTAATCCAGAGACACTCAGGTTTTTCTGCAGTATCGTACCGGAGCTCTGAGCAGTTATACAAGGAAAGGAGATTCAAGGAAACAGCTGAAAGGAAAGCTACATAGGAACATACAGAATTTAGTGCGTAAAAATGACCACGTACAGCATGGAGGCTGCAAAGAATCCATGGAAATATGAAATACCAAATGATAAATGTTCAAAACTATATAGAATATGAACAAAGAGCCACTATTTACTATTTTTGATCATAAACTTCATATATGGACTCTTAAAAATCTACTGGATGATCAGATAAAGCAGCTTAAGATAAGTTAAGAAAAATTTTAATTAAGCTGGTTCAAAGACAAAATGTAAAGACCAGTAAATAATTAAACTGAGCCAGTGAGAAGAATCTTAAAGCAAGATGTAGCTGAGCCAATAAAAACTCAAGATCAATTGTGCCTGCACATCAAAGACAAGCTGCAGTACAGTGAGAGAGAATTCTAGGAGGAAATATACTAGAATATTATCTATTATAGGATGAACTGCATCATATGTCAGAGAAAAATGAGACACTTTGCTCCACTAGGATTGTCAAAAATCTTCTGGGTAAAAATCAACTTCCCCTGGATAGAACAGATGTCTTATCATTACCAAGTAACATCCGAAAGAGAGTAAGTCAATTACTTAAAATGCTCAGGTTCCAGGGCAGTAGCCTTTCTGGTCTTAAGGATAATTCTCCCTATTTCTGAGTCTTTTAAAAAAATAGTATAGGAACTACACTGTTGCACAGACAGTGGCAACTGGGAGATTTCCATGAGGAATACAGGGTGGCACCCCAGCTACGGTCAATGTCCAGAAAACTACTTCTAACAAAGCAGTTTTGGCCTCTCCTTTATTGGAGGGTGGCAAGGCTGATTCCCCACTCTGGCACTTTGAATGCAGAAGGTGAGGGCCTGCAGGGATTCTAAAAATTAATACTGGCCACTCCAGGCTTGTATTAAACTCCCAAGGTTACAGCTTTTCTCTGATCTTGGATGGATAGATGCTGCCACCACCCTATAGCAAAACTCCTTTGAGAACCCAGGAAGGCACACTTGGGAATTCCTTCCTGTGGAGTACCCCCAAGCCCTTTCACCTACCTCCGGGGAAGAGCTGAGAAAGAAAAACAAAGGAAATCAGCTGTTGCCACCAACTAATTAAACAGCATGTGCACAAACCTCTTAGGACACAGAACTCCAATCCTGTTCTTAAAAAAGGTAAATTTTATTTTAAAAAAAGAAAGAAAGAAAAGACATCTGGAAACTCAGGCTATCGCTAGATTTTAAAAGAGAAAATACAAGGATTAAGCACTAAAAATAGCTTTCTAAAGGTCCAGCTTAAAGGTTACAAGCAAAACAAAAGCACCTGGGGTTAGCGCAGAGGAATCCACAAGCCAAAAAGAGATAAACCTAATCACATCTTCCTAGACATTTCCTGATCTACTTTCATATCTGGGGTTTTAAATGAGTAGTTTCTAGGTATGATTCAGATGATTTTTCATACCTGGCCCAAAACTTCTTACAGCATCGCTGCTCTGTCCCCTCTCCCTGGGAGAACAATCACAGACAGACAAAGGGGAAGCTTTTCTCAATTTTAAAAAGTTCTAGCCTTCCCATTGGCTCTTTTGGTTAGGTGCTCACTCTCTCCCTTTTACCTATGCATAGCATGGTGATTTTTTAACCCTTTACAGGTATAGCAAGTAGAGAACAGCTACTAAGAGGGATTTTATAGATAGCTGGCTGGCTGGGTGTCCATAAAAGGGAGCTACCCCCCTTTCATTTATCACAGCGGGATATAAGGAATAAGCTCTGATTAAAAGTGGTGCCAGAAAAGTTTGCTGTCACCAATTAGGTAAGTTTGTCCAGATGCCAGTTAAAGGCTTATATGAGGAAAGTAGAGGATATATTGTCAAGCTAGCTGTTATTGAGTGACTAGTGTCCTTTCAGTATCTGGACACTTCCAACACTATCCAAGTGTCTCAGGTCATTGATGAAGTCCTGGATGAAGATACATAGCTGTAAATGAAACAGTTGCCCACAGTCCTTGTACACAACAAACCTAAAAATTGCCACAGTTAACAAGAGAGTAGAGCACACTATTAGAGATAATGAAGAAAACTAGAAGGTTAATTATGTTGGCCAACAGCAAAATAAGATCCAGCCCCAAAGGAACAGATGTTATCAAACCAAACAGAGTTATTAGGAGGAACAGATTGACCAGGGATATGAAATGATAATTGATCAAGCTTCTGGTTATCAGATCCTAGCTCCCCAGACAGAAAAAGCAACAGAAGATAACTGTTTTGCTATAGGCCAAATTATCCCTTCAGTTATACCCATGAAAGTGAGGTTGTATATGTGCAGAATTTGGCCCATAAAATGTTTAAAGTCTGAAAACACTAATCCAGTTGAACTGAGAAAAGTCTGTTACCAAGCATAACCCTGAACTGAGACTAAACTTTATTTCCTGTACATAGTTTTATGAGGTGGGACAGGGTTACAAAAGGCTAATATTCCTGTCACATGACAGGTCAGTATCCACAGACTCCAGTTACTATTGTGTGTGTGATTATGGTAACAAGGTCATAGAATGGTACAGAACCAAATTTGAGGAGAAAAGGTCAGTATGGTCAGCTCATAAAAGGGCCCTTTCTCCTTGGGGGTCATTCTGATAACAGGCAAGTTGCTAGGCCTTGTGGATTCAAGAAACTGAATAGATTATTGAAGTCAATTATGTATGCAAATCTAGGCTGCCTATTTCACAAGAATGGCCTTTCCCACAGTATTTTGGCACATCCACTTTCATACTCTAGAACATATTTTCTGTATTTCTCTTCCCTCGTTTTTTATTAGAAATATTTGCATGAAAACAGGAGTGCTGATTAAGAGTTTGCTCATTCCCACTACTTATCACTAACTTGAAGTCATGAAATATTCTGTTTGTGACATCAAACATGTCCACAGCAATAACTGTTGTATCAGTTTATGATTTCAAGTGAAGAATAAATGAAAGGCGCAGAGTTCGTGCAAATACAGGATCCCTAAATAGTACAAATCAAATGAAGAGAAATACAGAAAAGTGCCTGCTATTTAAATTATGCCATTCTACATAGATTGTTTTCCATGAGATATCTGTTGCGATGATAGCTATTAATACAGACATGTTTCTTAGATAACTCTATTGAGGCAAAAAATATGTGTACACACAGCACCAGGGAAGAATAAAAGAAGAGTTCTGTTAAATGGTAAGTGAGAGTATGAAATGAAATGTATTACTGCTTTTAAAAAGTCTGATGTGGTCAGTGCATTCACTAGATGAAGGCTTAAGGCAGGGCAAAAGGCAGGGCTTAAGAAAATGAACTGGCTAAAGGTGAGTAGGAAACTTTCCCTCGTAATTTAGGGTTGAGTGGGGTTCCCTAAGCCATCATTTGCTATAGAATTTAAGCTTTCATGAAGAAAATTTCTAGCCTTATGGGCTAGGTCTACCAGCCTGGTTTAACAGGCTCATGCTAGTGGGGCCTGCGGTAGAGCACTAAAACTAGCTGTGTAGGCATTGCATCTTGGGCTCTCAAGCCCAGCCCATCCCTCCAGGCTTGAGAGCCCAAGCTTCAGCCTGAGCTGCAACGTCTGTACAGCTATTTTTAGCTATCACAAGTCTGTCAATCCAGGCTGGGAGGGTCACTCCCAGCTGCAGAGCAGCCATCCCCATGGTTGAAAAGAGAACTTTATGAACATGAGCAGAAGTGGGGTTGTCTTTGTCACTCTTACAGTGCTAGTTGTAACTCTGGCCCCTTCTCTGGTCTCCCCGAGGGCACCCATCAGGTATGAGGCCTCAAGCCTTTACCTCCTTGCGGTGTGTCATGGGGTGTACCTCTCACCGCTGGACTGGCGCCTCTTCCTGGTCGCTCTGGGAATTAGGTCACGGCCAACACCCCCATCCTCAGTCTGCACACTGTCACTATGTCTCTGCTTCAGCCTATGATTCCTCTCTCGGCTTCCGGAACCGCAACATCCTCTTTGCACCTTAGCCTCCCGGCTAGGTCTCCATCTGTGTTTTCCCCCTTCTGGGGTTGTATATCTCTATCCAACAGTCCAGCCACTTTGCCAGTGGCAACTGGAGGGGAATTGGGGCCTACCCACTACCCCAGGTCCCAGCCCAGAGACCCTGTAAATGGCAGCCTCCTGGTGTGCCTCTTTAACTTCTCTCAATACTGCTATATTTCCCTGGGCCCTTTCCCCATGGCCCCAGTCAGAGGTGACAGTAAGCTGGTACGCCCTGGTATGGTGTACCGGTAAGAGCTGGTGCGCTGTACCGGGGCTGGCTTTCCCAGAGGGCAATTTAAAGCCCTGGGGTAGCGGCGGCGGGGCTGCAGCAGGGATTTAAAGGGCCCCGGAGCTCCAGTCCCCGCTACCGCCCCAGCCCTTTAAATCCCCGCCGCCGCTACCCCAGGGCTCGGGCAGCAGGGCTCAGGTGGGGATTTAAAGGGCCCCGGAGCTCCAGCCGCTGCTACCCCCCCCCGGGGCCCTTAAAATTCCCGCCTGAGCCCTGCTGCGCGAGCCCTGGGGTAGTGGCGGTGGGGCTCTAGCGGGGATTTAAAGGGCCCCAGAGCCCCAGCCCCCGCTATTGTCCCAAGCCTTTAAATCCCCGCTGGAGCCCTGCTGCCAAAGCCCTGGAGTAGGGTGGGGGGGCTCCGGACTGTATTTAAAGGGCCGGGGCGGTAAGAGTGGCTGGAGCTCCGGGGCCCTTTAAGTCCCCACCTGAGCCCTGCTGCCCGAGCCCTGGGGTAGCGGTGGCGGGGCTCTAGTGGGGATTTAAAGGGCCCCGGAGCTCCAGCCCCCACTACCCCCCCCGGGGCCCTTTAAATTCCCACCTGAGCCCTGCTGCCTGAGCCCTGGGGTAGCTCTGGCGGGAATTTAAAGGGCCCTGGAGCTCCAGCCACCGCTATCGTCCTGACCCTTTAAATCCCCGCTGGAGCCCTGCTGCCGGAGCCTTGGGTAAGGGTTGGGGGGCTCTGGAGTGGATTTAAAGGGCCGGGGCGGTAGCAGTGGCTGGAGCCCCGGGGCCCTTTAAATCCCCGACGGAGCCTGGCCACCGCTACCCCAGGGCTTGGGCAGCAGGACTCAGGCGGGGATTTAAAGGGCTCTGGGCTCTGGCAGTCGCTACCACAGTGGAGCCCCAGGCCCTTTAAAGCTGTGCCAGAGCCCAGAGCCCCGGGGTAGCGGTGGCAGCCAGGGGCCCCCAGGGCTCCTCAGTGATTTAAAGGGCCCAGGGCTCCGCTGCGGTAGTGACAGCTGGAGCCCTGGGGCCTTTAAATCACCCCCGAGCCCCGGGGTTCCCAGCCACCTTCACAGCTGGTAGCTCGGGGATGATTTAAAGGGCCTTGAGCTCCCAGCTGCCACTACCGGAGCTGGAGCCCTGGCCCTTTTAAATCAAGATTTAAAGGGCCCGGGGATTTAAGGCCCTGCCTCTTCTGGTTAAGGCCACGCCTCTTCCAGTTGAGGCCACACCCCCTGCTCAGGACTCCAGAGTATTGGTAAATCCTCTAACTTACTTTCACCCTTGGCCCCAGCACTTTCACTTTCAGGTGAAATTAGAAACTTGTTTGTCTGAGTGACTGGCTGAACAAAAAGTAGGACTGTAATCTCTAAAGTTTTACATTATTTTATTTTTGAATGCAGTTATTGTTTGTACATAATTCTACAATTGTAAATTCAGCTTTCATGATATAGAGATTGCATTACAATACTTGTATGAGGTGAACTGAAAAATACTATTTTTGTTTTTTACAGCACAAATATTTGTAATCAAAAATAAATATAAAGTGAGCAGTGTACAGTCTTGTATTCTGTGTTGTAATTGAAATCAATATATTTGAAAATGTAGAAAACATCCAAAAATATTTAAATAAGTGGTATTCTATTGTTTAACAGTGCAATTAATCATGATTAATTTTTGTAATTGTGTGATTAATCACAATTTACTTTTTTTAACCACTCGACAGCCCTAATCACATTATTTACCTTGTCCAAAACAGGAACAACAAAACATATTCAGGAATACATCATTCAGCCAAACTTGCTACATAAAATCTGCCACTTAGTCAAATGGCAGCCTCACAGAGCCTGCATTCACTGTGTTCCAGTCTACAAAACAGACTTTTGCTGAATGCTACTTTGCCCAACAAAACCCAGAGTTAGTAGTGATATGTTTTGTAACATTGGTGATTCATCAGCCTGAAGCATAGCTGTTACCCGCTGCATATCCACCTTAGCCTGCCAAGAACAAAGTAGGAAAGATGAATAATCATTGATACATATCACACTTTACATAAGAATTCAAATAGACAGTGTGTGAAGTATCTGTCAGGATTTTACTTTCTATGCGGATTGTTTCATTTCTACTAAAAAACCACATAATGTGCCAGTGGTATCTGTGTTAGACTGCATGAATCATAGGTAAACAAAAATTCACTTTTCAAGATAAACTGCATCACCATGCTTCTGTTGTATTGTCTGATTGCAGATATATACATATATTATAGCTATGCAGTCTTGGTGCCTGTATTTCACTCTCTATAAGAAAAGTGTTATTTTACCTACCTGGGATTTGCCTTTAGAACAAATGAAGCATTGCATTGAAAGATGATGAAACTGGAAGAGACTAGGTTATGAATGGTTTCAGAGTAGCAGCCATGTTAGTCTATATCCGCAAAAAGAACAGGAGTACTTGTCGTACTTTGGAGACTAACAAATTTGTTAGCGCATAAGCTTTCGTGGGCTACAGGCCACTTCATTGGATGCATAGAATGGAACATATAGTAAGAAGATATAATCTTCTCTGTATTATATATATATATATATATATATATATATATATATATATATATGAATGTCTCTAATATCTGGTAGTTAACTCCAGGAATGTGTTTGCCCACTTCTGTAGTATTACAGTGCCATTGTGCAGAGTAGAATTCAGTATATTGTATCAATTCAATCCAAGTCCAAGTGACAAACAAGATGGGAGGCCATCTTTGAATTAAACATGAACCACTAGCTATGTATGTCAAAAAAGGTATCAAGAATTCTGGTCATTGCAAATTCATCCTTTACATTCCTCTGTTGGAGAGATTGTGCAACACTAAAAACTTGATATTTGCTTCTAGTTTTGACAGCTTGAGTGCTACTTATTGAAGAATTCACTCCCCCCACGGTAGGTACACCGAATACTGTGTTTCTACTGAGCCTACTGTGAACCAAATTAAACTCTGCATGCTGTATATTCTGAACTAGAAATCTTCACTTCTCAATCTTCCAGTGGTCCTCCCTTTTTTTGGATTTAAGGTTCTGAATGCACTGAGCTGTGAGTGTTTTTACCCCCTTGCGTGATGATCTGTTAACCACCACAGACTCTGTTGCAATACGTGTATGGATACTTACTTTGACGAGAGCTAAACATGTAGGTTTGTCATAGCAAACACTGAAAGAAGTTCTGGAATATCTCCAATCTTGCCCTTTCATTGCCTGTATTCCCTTAAACTATCAGTATGGAAAATAAAAATACTATTTGATCTAAAAAACCACATGCACAAATAAAAAGAGAATTAACAAGACTTATGCAACAAAAGCCTGATCCAAAGTCCATTGAAGGCAATAGGAGTCTTTTGATGTATTTCAATGAGCTATGGATCAAGCCTATAAAGCATAAGTCATGCTCTTTTACTGTTACCCTCACTCCATTTTATGATCCCTCCTCTTGTAAGTTACTGCTGTTATGTTACATTAATTTTTATTATAAGCACCTCACATTACATAAAAACCCATATTACAGGAATATAAACACACTATTTAAACCTATGACATTGTAGAAATGAATAATAGTAGCTGTAGCAAAAAGTTAAAACTGAAAGTCACAAAGCTGTGTTTTAAAAAAATCGGATGACTCAGGACCAGGGGTGGCACTGGGAAGAGAGTGGGGGGACTATAGCCACCCCAAAATTTTCTTTAGCTCCCCCAACCCTGTAGCCACCCTCTAGCAGCAACCGCTGTCTGGCTGCCCAGGTCTCAAGGCAGCAGCATTGCCACCAGCAGCAGCATAGAAGTAAGCCTGGGCATGGGGTTGGGGTGCCTGAGGGCAACCCATGGCCTGTGTCCCTGCCTGCCGGGTGCACCGCTCAGGGCAGGTGCAAGGGACTGTAGCCTTTTATTTTATTTAAAGTGAATATAGTTAATTTACTATTTTAAGTAATTTTTGTATTATACCATCATGGGTCTGGTTTTGGTGGCTACAGTTGCAAGCTCAGAATGAAAGTTACCTCTGTCATTTGTCTCAGATCTAAAGTTTCTGGGAACACATGAAGACCCAGGAACATAAAACAGACATTCACAACGTCTAGTCTGCCTTATCAATTTTATTAAAGTTACCAACAATGTTATGACTATCGAAGCACATATAAATCCTAAAAATATCCATGCACAAGTTATAGCTATAGTCATACTCACGTTCTCCTAGATAATCTTAAAGTCTGATGGATCCATCACAGATTGATCATCAATAGGGAGATGGTTCCTGCTGGAGTTTCCCCAAAGGTAAATCCCAATCCAGGCACTTCCTTTTATAACGTGATTCTGACTATACCTTATACCCTGCGCATGTGCATGAAAGGGTCACCCCTCTTTTTCCTTATCTATATTGTGTTCCCCAAGAATATTAGGGTACCCTGTTTTTCATAGGTTGTTTATAGTTCCCTTTATTCTCATTAGCATTTGCACACACAGTGCACTCTGCGGTTAGGGCATGTTAGAAAAATGTGACTACTGGGTGTTGTGTAATCAAAAATTAATCTTGCGATTAATTTTCTGCAATACCACCCATTGGTACATCTCCAGTAAATTTGAGGCACCAGGTTATTCTCTGGTCACGTACGCATGTCAAGCATTTCTTAAGCCTTAGGCCTAGAATGGCTAAGCTAAAATCTTACAGGCCTCAGCCTGTAGGCCTTGCATTCTAGCCCTACTTACTTAGATACCTAAGGCATATTTATCGCTTCTGACTACTGATCAACCTTTTGTTTCTGTAATCTTGCAATATAAATCTATTCAGCATACAATGATTATATGTGACATGAGATATTAGTTAATCATAACATCACACAATAAATTAATGATAAAGTGAAGTAATTGGCTACAGTCCAGGGCTCCCCACAGCTGCCTGGACTGACCCGCTCCTGCCCATGCTCCTGGGATCTCCCTCCCGATGGTCACTGCCTGTGGCTGCTAGGGGCTCTGTCGGCCCCAGAGCCAGGTCGCCCCACCCTGGTGGCTGTTACCAGCTGCGAGCAGTCAAAGGACAGTGGGGAGCAAAGGAGCAGCCACAGCCCTGGTCAGGGAGTGGGGCCACAGAGAGGGGCAGGGCCTCATGGCGGGGGGAACACAGTCCCCCCAATTTTCTGTCTAGCCCACCTCAGCCCCCACACGAGAAAAAGGCTGGCACCTCCCTCCCCCACTCAGCACACTCTTTAAAGGTAAATTTAAAGAAAACTATTTTGGTGGCACAATAACATTCCCTTGGGTAGTCGGGCACATCCCTCTTTCTCTTTACATAATCCTGTCCAGATACAGTGCTTATTCCCTGTTTTTAAAAGTTAGTGAAATTAAATTTTGGAAGGATCCTTAGCACTCAGCTGATCCATGTATTTGCTTCTGCTGCCCTAGGAGCTCTGACATGGAATTAAAGTTTCTGCCACTGGGACTGTGCAAACATAAATGCAGATGTTGTATAAAGGCAGTGTCAGCTTTTAAAAAACAAAACCTCTCTCTCCAAGTCCAAGGCAACCAATTTTAAAAATCTGAGCTGCCTTTACTTTACATCAGTACTTAGAAGTTGGCTCTCTTCATTTTAGTGGAATGCTAAAGAGCTCTCGTTTCTCTTTAAAAATCATGATACGTAGCAACTCTGTAGTGCTTTATATTCTAGATCTCAGAGTGCTTTACAAATGCATGTCATCAACATTACATCCAGTGTACAGATGGGGCACATGGAGGCTTAGAGATGTGAAGTGTTTTGCCCCAGACCATGCTGCAAGTCAGGTGCAGAGTTGGGAAGAGAATGCAGGTCCGTTCATTCCCAGTCTGGTGAACTAGCCACTGGATCATGCTGCCTCCACGGTCAATAAGTTCTTTCCAAAGACAATCAAAAGTAATTTGTAACAATTCCATGCAGGCACACTCATGAGCCTGTGCAGAGCTCCATCAAAACTGGTGGAATTCCATGGGGACAAACCGGTCTTCCCTGTGGCAGGATCAGGGCCTGATTCACTTTCTGGAGTAGATTTAGTGCCTAAAATAGGTATCTTCAACTCCCTCAGGAGGAAAATGTATTTTGTTACCTTGAGGTTTTGTAGATTCTGTGGGTGGGGACCACTATATAAACCCTTCTCCAAAAGCTTAGACTGTTGAGGAATAAAGAGGTATTTAGTGGCTGTTCCCTATAACTCAGTGTTAGCTCCCTAACACCACGAGCTTCTCAGCCATTCAAAAAATTCTCCTCTGGACTATGTCAGCCCTATCTTTGCCTTGCAGGTTAACAAGAGGTGCACCCTGACCCTGAGTCCCCTGGAAGTGTTTTTTTGTGATATCCAGCCCCTGACTGTGGCTGTTCACAGAAATTCCAGATCCTCTGCTCCCAAAGGAGCAGTATATCCTAGTTTACCTTAAACAACCACTCCTGCATAACACACAGCACTCATAATGAAACAAAACAAGGTTTATTTAAGAAAGAATCGAGATTCCACTAGAAACAAGAGAGAGTGATGGAAACAAATGGTACAATACAAAACAAAATCATAAAACATTAACAAGGGCCTACACTTATTAATAGTTATCTTTCCTATTTAATAAAGTCAATTTTTCTCCCCAAAGTTCAGTCTGTTGCAGAGCTGGCTGACTTCACAAAAGCAGGGTCCAATCTTTCATGAAAAACATCCCTGTGCAACAAAATGCATCCACAGTGAATGGATTCAGAGTGTCTCTCCGCACTCTATGTTACAATGAAATAGTCTCTTGTCTTTATTCCCTGTCCAGTATAATGACCATTTTTAAAATCTGCAAGTGGTTTCAATTGTTTGCAGTTAACTTTGATGATTTTCCATTGACTGTTCTGTGATGGGGCAATGGAAGATAATTGAGCCTTGCATTACATCACCAGGTAACCAGGGAAGGGTGGCAACCCATTCCTGCATGAATAGGCCATCACCAAGTGATATCACTTCCCGGTGACTCCTTTTAACCTTAAAAGCATAAGGGCATAAACTTCATTATTCCTTAAATATCACCCATACACATATCACACCATAATTATGAACATTGATAAGTTTCAACCTTTCATTACAGACCTTACATCTTACCCTTTATGCATAACTCCATGAAAGCAATGTATTTGATGTAGTGAATTTATCAGCTCTGAGACAGGAGTTGTTTGCAAAGAACAGAGGACCTTTTGACAAGGAGCCTTTGTGGATGTCAGGAACTGCAGGTCATGAACCCTGGTCCACACCCAGTGACCTGCTCACAGTTGCTAGGGAAGAAGCTGAACCCCAGCAGAGGACTCCAGTCCTGGAACCTGACTGGCAGAACGCTGGGGATCCTGATTGGTCCATAGCTTCTATATAAACCCAGCACAGGAACAGAAAGTGGCCTATGCAAGTGGGATCCACTCTGCTCTTGATTGATTTCCGACATCTGACTTGTGGATCTACTCTCAAGTTTGTCTTCTGCTTCTGATTTCCCAGTATCCTGAATTGGCTGACTCTTGATTCCCATCCCGTGACTGTGGACCCTGCCCATGACCTGGCCATGACAGTGTCACACCCCCTGCAGATGGGACTAACAATCATCCTACAATATATATTTAAATGTTCATGTGGTGGTTTGAGGACTGTGTTAGAATTGCAAGCTATCACTTTGGGTGTTGGGGTGGGTAGGAAGGTCCTGCTTGCAGGGTAGGTGGCTCTGAGGAGAAGCATGCCATCTGAATCAGTTCTGCAAAGAGCCTGTCTAGAGTAAGGTGGGGTGAATTGTGCCTCTCTGTTTTAGGGAGCAAACTGCTTTGTCTCTCTGTTTTGGATGCTTGTGTTATCGTTCTGAATTCTGAGAAATACCAGTGTTACTTTGCAACCTTGCAGCAAGAGGATTTTTGTTTTTATCTAACATCTTTGCATGTCGTGAACATAACACATTTTTTTCAGAACTGTATCAGGGTGCAATTCAGTGTCAGCTGTTTTGATTTCAGTTTTGGACAGAGTTTAGCCATGCACCTTGCAAGTCAATGCTGGTCATACATGACTACTATCTTCAAACTCTGAAATTTGAGACAATACAGTTTAGTGGTCTCATTCTGCTCTAATTCTGCAAACTCTCATTGACTTTAATGAGAGCAGGGCCAGTTCCTAACAGTTAGTGTAAGATGGAAAATAAAACAGGTGTCTAGATTTAAATAAACCTGTGTCAGAAGCCTAGGAATTAAAATATATTATTACTGAAAGAAGGAAGAACGAAATTGGCATAGTCTTTCACTGATGATTGATGGATTTCTGTACAAGGAGACTTGGAGATCATTATGGTGCCTCTGTTGAATTAGACAAAGAGTGAGTTCCATCTGTTTCTGGAAACATGCACGTCAACATGTGAAGATTTTATTTTCTTCCCACATCATGGTTGTTGCATACAGACTAGAGTGCTATATTCCAGTGGCACAATTGTTGGGCTTCCTACCACAGAGAAACTCTACTTGTTAAAAGACCTGAAAGTTGATGAAAAGTTAAGGTATCAGGACAAATTCCATGATCACTAAATGACCATGATGCTTCCGTGCAATTGCCTCTTGACTCTGTGGAATACAACACAGGAACTTTCTTACCTAGGCTTCTTTCTCCCATTTTAGCTCTATTGTTTGTGCAATTGTTTCTCACTCTGAGGAGGAGTCTGGAATCAATTCTAGGTGGTGAGATTTTTGTGCTAAGATAATTTCACAGTTTAAAATTGAGATGTTGCCATGCAATTTTCAGTATGACATAAGATGACAATGGTGAGCTTTATCTATTTTCTGTTACACATAGACTGCTACTAAAGATGAAAGTAATTTTTACTAATTTTTAAACATTAGTATATTGTAGTAACACCCTGGTTTTTAGCTGAAGGTTCCTTTGGGGTGTAAGTTGTTATTTTACTGTTATTTTATCAAGTGAATCAGTTTACCTCTAGCTGGCAGCGTTCTCCCTCTAGGGTGCCTTGAGATTTTTGAAATGCTGGCAGGATCTGCCTGTGTTCTTGTAAACTATGCTACTGAAATTAGTGCCTGGATGGCTGTTTAAGCCCAATTACATCTTGTCTGGCCATATTTCCTTGGTTCTATGCCCTTCCAAGCCAAGGCTGAACGATACCAGGATTTTTATATGTATTCTGGACTGTTTTATGAAAATACAAAAAGATAGCTCTGTGAGTGAGGGTGTTGTGAGTTTGTTCAGCCTTTGATATGTAAGGAAACAAAGATGTTGCCTGGAAATAAAGTATGTGAACAAATGAAAAATGGCAGAAAAATTGGTGAGGAGGGAAAAGCTGCTACCTTGACCATCCAACCCACTAGAAACAACTGGATTTATAACCATCATGTATGCAAATGAGTCATGCAGTCAATGAAGTTCTGGATGGTGTGAAGAAAATAGACTAACAATTTCTAGTTGGAGGGTTGATGGTAGAGAACACACAAGGAAAAGGATACTACTTATGGGAATCTCGGTCCAGGTAGAAAATTCTTCTTTCCTTTGTTTTGTCTCTTCCTTCCTTTTCCAACAGCTGTCTCTCCCCCTTACCTCATCTCCTGTGTTATGGTCTGTGTGTACTTGTCCCAAAGTAAAAATGACTAAATATGGATTTCTGAAGTATATCGTTTGGATGCATAAAAGCTTTTTTATACTTGTGTGTACACCTCACATTTACATAGTATGCACCCTTCTTTAACTTACACCTTCTGGCTTCTCAACATGTAAGAACATAAGAAAATAAGAATGGCCATACTGGGTCAGACCAAAGGTCCATCTAGCACAGTATCCTGTCTTCTGACAGTGGCCAGTGCCAGGTGCCCCAGAGGGAATGAACAGAACAGGTAATCATCAAGTGATCCATCCCCTGTCACTCATTCCCAGCTTCTGGCAAACAGAGGCTAGGGACACCATTCCTGCTCATCCTGGCTAATAGCCTTTGATGGACCTATCCTCCATGAATATATCTAGTTCTTTTTTGAACCCTGTTATGGTCTTGGCCTTCACAACAACTTCTGGCAAGGAGTTCCACAGGTTGACTGTGTGTTGTGTGAAGAAATACTTCCTTTTATTTGTTTTAAACCTGCTGCCTATTAATTTCATTTGGTGACCCCTAGTTCTTGTGTTATGAGAAGTAGTAAACAACACTTCCATATCTACTTTCTCTACACCAGTCATGATTTTATAGACCTCAATCATATCTTAGCTGTCTCTTTTCTAAGCTGAAAAGTCCCAGTCTTATTAATCTTTCCTCATACGGAAGCCGTTCCATACCCTTAATCATTTTTGTTGCCCTTTTCTGAACCTTTTCCGATTCCAATATATCTTTTTTGAGATGGGGCGACCACATCTGTACACAGTATTCAAGATGTGGGCATACCATGGATTTATATAGAGGCAACATGATATTTTCTGTCCTATTATCTATCCCTTTCTTAATTATTCCCAGCATTCTGTTTACTTTTTTGACTGCCGCTGCACATTGAGTGGATGTTTTCAGAGAACTATCCACAATGACTCCAAGATCTCTTTCTTGAGTGGTGACAGCTAATATACACCCCATCATTTAGACCCCATCATAAGGTATACCAATATACCTTCCTTTATATGTGAATAAAGCAGGTCTGGGTGGGGAAGTCTAGGGCAAGGAGTCTAAATTATATCACCTTATGCGTCACTTCTGAATTTGGCCCAAAGTTTCCATGATTTGCTAGTGACACTTAGTGTATTCAACCTTTGTAGATAGAACATTGCACTTATTCTCCAGTTTTCTTTGCAGCTATGAAGAATACTGAGTATAATCCTGAATGCTTCCTCTTTGTCTAAGATGGCCACTCAGACACTCCCAGAATACCGGACATTCTGGTACTTCTGGGAACAGTGTGGGTCCACCCCTGCTGGGGTGATCCCATCCTGGCTGGTGTGACTGTGCATGTGAGGTCATGTTGCATGGGAGATGCCATTTTGAGGTGCGTGCCTCCCCGTCCCTGCTGGCATGACCTCAGATGCACAATGTGTGCGATGTTATACTGGTGGAGTGGTGCGCTCCTCAGAATGGCATCCCCCATCCAATACTGGACAAAACCATGTCCAGTTTTGTCTCTGTACCAGATGGGGGACAAACCACCCAAACAGAGATGAGTGGCCTCCCTACCTTTCTCTGACACGTGTAGCTTCACACCACAGTGGGGATGCAGCTTGCTTTTCACTGCCACGTGTGCAGAGTAGACATAGCTTAAGAGAGCTCATTACTGTGAACTCGATATACCTGGAACTGTTCATTGCCCAGACCAGTTGTACTAAAAAAATGTCTTATGTGGGTTGGCTAAGCTTGCCATGAACAGCTTAGCAAGACAGTGTTTATATATAGCTATAGACACACAGCCCTTCCATGACTTTCTCAGTGTTTCATGTCACTGAAAACATCAGTCTTTTTCTCCTGGATCAAACATTTAATTGCTGAATTTGTCATTGTAGATATCATTATTAAATTTAGCAGGACCCAGATCTGTGTTAGAATAGCTAACAGCCCTAAAAACTTTCTTTATATTTGCTATCAATTCTAATGATCACATTCAATATTCCAGAATGACAGAAAGATATGACTTATCAATATGCCTATGGATGCCTTTGAACACATCATTTATGAAAGGAGGAAAGGATGCAACTGTGGTAGGACTCTTTTAAACTGCAAATTAATAGTTAACCAAGTTATTACTAAACCTCATACAAATGCTTGATTGCTTTATTAAAAATTATTGTTTATCTTCATTTTAGAAGATTGGCTAAGACAGCTTTAATCACCTTTGTATCTCATTCATATACATTTATTATAATATATATTAATTCACACACACAAAACGATGTTAAAAGAACATTAAGACTGAAAAGTCAACCACTCAGGAAATGACAGTATTAAGATTGTCCAGGTAAACTTACTTCACCTCCCATGGGTGTATGCATTACAATACAGTCTTAAATTACACAATCACTTTACAAGATCACATGATAAGTGCTCACTGAAGGGATACCTATTCAATGTTTCTTTCTATCCTCTTTCCTGAATGTGTGGTCCCAGGCCTTATTTGCTGCACACCATCCAAATCCTGCACTGAATATAGAATTATTATTTTCCTCAAAGGCTTTTACTATGGCGCTTTTCACGGTGGTGCCTTGTTTCTTTAGAAAAATGTATTAATTTATCTAGCCAACAACTTGTGAAATAAGGTGGAATAATTATCTGATTTTACACAGGGAAAATGGAGGCTAAAATTGTCAAAAGTCCACTAATTTTGGATGCTTATTTGGAGAGCCCTAGGGCCTGATTTTCCTCCCACGATACTTAGTAGAACTGGTCACAAATTTTGATGGCATGTTTTTACGTTGCAAAATGCCAATTTGTCAAAAGTGAAACATTTAGTAGAAACATGTTGATTTTGGCAAATTTTGTGTTGGGGGAGGAGAAATTGGGGGGAAAAAAGGATTTTGATAAGGTCAAACTTCTGTTTTTCCATTTTTGGAATGGAATGGTTTCATTTTGTTTTGAAACAACTTTCTGTTTCAAAATTTCTTATTTGTATTAATTTCTAAAAATTAAAAAAGTCAATCAAAATGTATATTTCAGTTTCATCAAAACAAAACATTTCAGTCAAACAGAATTTTTTTTCAGAATTTTGTTTCATGGGAGATTTTGAAAATGTTTGGGTTTGTTCTATTTCAGGTTAGAAAAAAAGTAAGAATTTGCAGAATTTCCTGGAAAAAATGGAAAATCCAGTTCCTGCCCAGTTCTAGTAGGTAGCATTATATAGCACATTGTATAGTCAGAACACATTGCCACTATCCTCATTTGTAGTTGTGAGTGCTCAGCACTTCTGCAAATCAGACTCTACTTGTTGGGCACTCAGAAAATGAGGAACACATTTAGACACAATGAGAAACCATTAGTGGCCTCCAGTGAACATTTGTGTTTAAGAGACTTGCCAAGTATAAGATAGGAACTATGGCGCAGACAGAGAGAGACTCCAGTTCCCCCAGGTGGCATCCAACTGCCTTAGCCATACACAGTCAGATCAGCACACAGGAGTTGTGAGAAGATCGAGTTTGCTTGGTACAGACAAGCTTTGGAGAATGTAGCTGTCAAACTCTAACAAGCCTCTACTGACCACATGTAACGAAGATTTTCAGAGGCTTATAACCTGGCTATATTTGGGGAGAATTTAAAATATATGGAAAAAGATACATCCCTCATGCCAAGGCCACCTCCCTGCCAAATTTCAGGCCCTGGTTCCAGAGCATGGAGGTGCTGTGGCTTCTCATTGAAACAGTTGTAAGAATTTTTTAGCAATGTATTTTTCTGTAGCTACATTCTTGGAGGTGGCTGAATTGATTTGGCTGAAACTTTCACAAAACAGTCCCCATAGCCAAACAAGCAAATACCCCCAGCCTCCACCCCACCACCACCACCAACCTCAATTAGAGGCGGATACTCACCATGGAAAATTTCAGTTTGAATAGTTAAAGTTTGGCAAAGTTATAAGCAACTGAAAACAGGTTCTTATAATAATGGAAAGTGGTAGGTCACCTTAATTACTGGCATCTCTACCAGCTCCATTTAAAATTAATTTTATCTCTGAGAGTATTCCAAATGGAAAAAAGTAAAAAAATTTCATAATTTTGAGAATATATGCCTAAAATTGTTTGAGATTTCTGGGTTTGTGTCAGGAAGGGTGTGTACTAGGCCACAGGGATTAACACTAGTATTTTGCACAGGAGTATGAACATGACAATTTTGCTTTCACATCTAAATATTTTGCTGCTTTTTTTCCTTGAGGCCAAAATGCTCACGATATAAATTATTGCTTTTCTATCTCCACCATCAGAGAAAGACTAAAAGTGGAGAAACATATTCTCTAAGTGGCAATAAAATTATACACTTAATTAATAAATGGAGAGAACCTCATTTAAGCACTTTACATTTATTACACTTGTTGCCATGACTAAGAAACAGGGAAACTGTCACCAAGATTTGAATTGCAGATTCTAGTCTATCTTATTTAAGTTCTTATACCAGGTCTGTTCTCAGAATATATCAACATCTGAGACAGGTTCTTTACAGACTAGCTGGCTATACTAGTGGCACATTACTTACCTCACACAGGATTTATTAGATGATTTTTTTTTAATAAAGCACTTTGAAATTGAAAGCACCAAACAAGTGCCAAATACTTGGAACACTGAAATGATGAGCCCCTGTTATACAGATATGGATGATGATAATGATTTCTTAACAATCTTCCTGTCAGGTTTTGGAGTCCTAGTTTCCTTCTGTGTGCATTTTACAGAAGGACAAGGCACTTCCTCCTCCACTTTGAGATGCTGCTCCACCCCCATTGGTGCTTTCCCTCACCGTGGAGGGCATGGATCAGCATTCATGTCGCACTCCCCATCAGTACCTTGCCCAGGCAAGCTAATGATCCAACCAGTGGATCAAATTAGGTGGTGAATCCTGGTCACGTGCCACCTGAGGCACATTGCACATATGCTAAGAAGACCCCCACCATTTCTTTACATGCAGGTGATGGGAAAAATGGGCTAGCTGCTACGTAGTGTGAAATTTGCAACAGGGCTCAGCTCCTGTTGTTCTCAGTTTTTGTAAAGAGATCGGCTATGGATGGAATGTTGTGCCCTGCATCACCGACTGGTGTCTTTCCTAGCTTGTTTTTCTCTGTGTGTGTCTGGCAGCACTCTTCCTGGTTACTGTTCTCTCTGCACTGAGAAAGATTGTCCTCAGTTGGAGCTACTGGAAGCTGAGCTCTTTTCAAAACTCTGGCCCCACTTTATTTAGGATCCTCAAAGGTCTTTAGGTGCCTAACTCCCATTGAAATGAACAGGATTTAGATGCTTAAATACCTTTAAGGATCTGGGCCTACAGGATTTAGATGCTTAAATACCTTTAAGGATCTGGGCCTATTTTCTTTTGAAAATCTAGTTCTTAAATTCTTTCTCCCTCTCTCTCTAAACGAACATTCAAGGCTCTCCCAAGACAGTGTGAAAATTGCAATCACATGCACGTGTATTATGGAATGATGACAGTTTCCGCACAGTTAAGATTGTGACCAGATTGCATTATAAACCCTATTGTTGGCTTCTCCTCCTCATAATTTTAGATAACAGAATAGCTTGGGCCTGGAAATTGCTATGCTTCCTCTGAAGAATAAGAAATGTAAAGTTTGAAGAAAAAAGGTAAAAGGCTTTGTCAGTTACAGGTGACTCAATAATGTACTCTGATTTGAAATTTTGATTTGTGTTTAATTGTTTTGTTCCTCTGGCTCAAATATGGCTTATCAGCCATTCAATTTTTTTCCATAGTTAAATCTCCTTAGAAATTCATGTATAGGCTCTCTTAGAAGAAAATAGGCTGTAATCAAGCAAAGTTATTAATGATTGGTTGTTGTCTCTGTCTGTAAGTGTTATTGTGTGTGTACAGCTGCTCTGCTTGTAGCTGTCGGTTAGGTCCGGGAAGAAACAGCTGTAGATTGCACTGGTTGAGCTGTGACTAAACTGAATACATTGTCCCAAACAAAAAAAAAACCCTATTATTTATTATTATAGGCAGAGCTGGCACCCCCATGCCTATAATAAATAAGGTTCCCTGACACTTTCCATTGTAAGACCCTATTTTAAACTGCTTGTAATTTGCCAAATATTTTCTGTTGAGTCTGAAATCTTCCATGCTTACCTCAGACTGAATTGTTTTGGAAAGTTTCAGCACAAACAGTTCATCACTTTCCAATAAAATGAAATTATAGAACTACTAACTGTACTATGTAACCTATTATTTAAATCACCTTCTGTACCAGACGTCTAGAGGATAGCTAATGTGACATCAACTTTTTTAAAAGGCTCCAGAGGTGATCCTAGTATCAGTACCAGACAAATTGGCTGAAACTATAGTAAAGAACAAAATTACCAAACACATAAATGAACCTGATTTGTTGGAAGATTCAATGCAGCTTTTGTAAAGGGAAATCATGCCTCACCAATATATTAGAATTCTTTGAAGGGATAAGCAATCATGTGGACAAGGGGGATTCAGTGGATATAGTGAACTTGGAGTTTCAGAAAGCCTTTGACAAGGTCCCTCACCAAAGGCTCTTTGTAAAGTAAGCTGTCATGGGGTAAGAAGGAAGGTCCTCTCATGGATCAGTAACTGGTTAAAAGACAGAAAACAAAGGGTAGGAATCAATGGTCAGTTTTCAGAATGGAGAGAGGTAAATGACAGTGTCTCCCACATATCTGTCCTGCAACCAGTGCTATTCAATATATTCATAACTGATCTGGAAGAAAGGGTGAACAGTAAAGTGGCAAAATTTGCAGATGATACAAAATTACTCTAAATAGTTAAGTCCGAAGCAGACTGTGAGGAGTTACATAGGGATCTCACAAAACTGCGTGACTGATGAAATGACGGATGAAATTCAATGTTGATAAATGCAAAGTAATGCACATTAGAAAACATAATCTCAACTAAAGATATAAAATGATGGGGTCTAAATTAGCTTTGACCACTCAAGAAAGAGATCTTGGAGTCATTGTGGATAGTTTTCTGAAAACATCCACTTAAGGTGCAGCGGCAGTCAAAAAAGCGAACAGAATGTTGGAAATCATTAAGAAAGGGATAGATAATAAGATAGAAAATATCATATTGCCTCTATATAAATCCATGTACGCCCACACATTGAATACTGCTGCATACAGTTCTGGTTGCCCCATCTTAAAAAAGATATATTAGAACTGGAAAAGGTACAGAGAAAGGCAACAAAAACGATAAGGGTATGAAACAACTTTCATATGAGGAGAGATTATAAAGACTGGGACTTTTCATCTTGGAAAAGAGGCAACTAAAGGGGGATATAATAGATGTATATAATTCACATAATACAAGAATCAGGAGTCACCCAATGAAATTAATAGGCAGAAGTACTATTACTTCTGAAGTACTGTAAAACAAACAAAAGGAAGTACTTCTTCACACAATGCACAGTCAACCTTTGGAACTCATTGCCAGGGGCTGTTGTGAAGGCCAAAAGTATAACTGGGTTAAAAAAAGTATTAGCTAAGTTCATGGAGGATAGGTCCATAGATGGCTATTAGCCAAGATGGTCAGGGATGCAAACCCATGCTCTGGATGTTGCTAATCTCTGACTGCCAGAAGCTAGGAGTGGATGGCAGGGGGATCACTTGATAATTGCCCCATTCTGTTTATTCCCTGTGAAACACTTGGCATTAGCCACTGTCAGAAGACAGGATACTGGGCTAGATGGACCAATGAGCTGACCCAGCCTGGCCGTTCTTATGTTCTTTTAACAGTTTTTTTAATGCAATTAATTATTTGCATTACAATAGTACCTAGAGATCCCAACCAATATCAGGGCCCCACAGCGCTAGGCATAGTCCAAATGCATCTGGTACTTCTTCACTGAAGAGCTCAGAGACTAAACAAGTGAAAAAACAGGGATACAAGAAGTGAAGTGACTTGCCCAAACGGACCCGCTGACAGAGGGGAGCAGAGGGGGCAATTGCACAGGGACCCAGGCAATTTAAAAGGGCCCGGGGGCCACCGGCCACTGCTGACACCGGCAACACAGAGGGGCTAAGGCAGACTTCCTGCCCGCCCTTGTGCCGCGCCACTCCTGGAAGCGGCCGGCACGTCCCTGTGACCCTGGGGAAGGGGTCTCCACGCTCTACCCCTGCCCTGAGCGCCAACTCCGCAGCTCCCATTGGCCGGGAGTTGCAGGGGTGGTGCCTGCAGGCACTGGTGCGTGGAGACCCTTTGGCCCCCTGCCTAGGAGTCACTGTTACTTTCCACTGAATGCATCCGATGAAGAGAGCTGTAGCTCACGAAAGCTTATGCTCAAATAAATTTGTTAGTCTCTAAGGTGCCACAAGTACTCCTTTTCTTACTGCCAGAGGGGTGTGCCAGTTGCTTTTGGGAGCCACCCAAGGTAAGTGCCAACCCCCTGATTCCCTCCTGCACCCCAATCCCCTACCCCAGCCTAGAGCCTGCACCCAAACTCCCTCCCAGAGCCTGATCCCTCACTCCCTCCTGCACCCAAACTCCCTCCCAGAGCCTGCACCCCTTGCCCCACCCCAATCCTGTGCCCTAGCCTGGTGAAAGTGAGTGAGGGTAGGGGAGAGTGAGCGATGGAGGGAGGGGGATGGAGTGAGTAGGGGGCGGAGCCTCAGAGAAGGGGCAGGACAGGGGTGGACCTTAGGGCAGGGGGCGGGCAAGGGTCTTTGGGTCTGCATTATTAGACAGTTGGCAACCCTACCGGGCAGGCATGTAGAAGCCCTGGCTGTGCCGGAAGAGCGCACCCAGCAGTGCAGGCGGCAGCTTGCTGGGCACCACCCAGTGCAGGAGCAGCACGGCCCAAATGTCAGGTGGACCGCATCCGTGTGGGCACGGCTTGTGCCTACGTGGGAGCCTATTGCCTGGCCTGCCCTGGGGCCTGGAATTGCTGACAATGGGCCTGTGCCCAAAATAACAGAGCAAGTCAGTGGTAGGGGGTGGCCCAGGTCTCTCGACTCCCAGCGCAGCACCCTACCCATTACACCAGACTCTCTCTCACATCATGTATTATGCTTCTGTGTGGGTAAGTATAAAGCATTGTACGAGCATTTCAAGGACAAGATGTTCCAGCTGTTTGTTGCAGTGCCTTTTTGTCTGGTGCACACATGGCTAGAGAGAACAGAACAGCAGAAAAGTGGGCCAAGGCATGAGATAGTAAATAAAGAGAGGGGACTTGAACACAGAAAGAGACATTGAGAGAAAGATTAGTTTGTAAGCGAAGAAAGAGAGAACAGCACATATATGTTTAGGCCCAAGTCTGCTGTGTCATTGACATCAGAATGCTGAATTATTAAACTAATTATAGAAAATTGCAAGCCCATAAAAATTAATCCCACATCATTTCATATTCCCTCTTTATTTTTTATCAACTTTATTTTGAGTCTTATCCATTGTTCTGTTGGAGAATAGAGAGTAATGCTTCCTTTTCTTTGTATAGCATTTTGGCCTTGTCCCCACTATATCAAACTGTCTGTCTGACAGTGAGGCTGTCAGTTATACTTCATCTTTTTTATGGACAGTCTTGATAAGCAATGGCCAAAGTTTTCAGACCTGGTTGTCTAAAGTTCGGTTCCTAAATGAAAGAGACCTGATTTTCCCAGGACCTGCAAGTGGTCATTTAGGAGCCTTAATATGGATTTAGAAGTCGTTCTTTATGCGCCTAGGTTTGTAAAGTTTAGCCAACACTTCTAATTTTGAACCTCAAAATGAGGCTCAATTCTGCCCTTAAACTTCATGTGTTCAGTGTTTGGATGAATTTGAGATTCCCTACATCCCGACTAATAAGGCCTTTCAGTTTAAACTGGCAATTACTGGTAAAAATAGTATTGAAACAATGATAAGGACTTATTGGCAAATGTGTGTTTGTCTAAGAATATAGAAATTGTCAATTTTAGCTCACAGTAATCAGCCTCATTCCACTTTGCAGTATTTCTGTTTAAGTTTAACTATCGTAGTCTGCTGCTGACAATCAGGAGAGCACAATATGAAATAGAAGTTGAAAAAGCCTACATGTTTGGACTTCCTCATGAAATATTCTTGGCAAAACAAACAAACCAACAGCTCAGTTTTTTTTCAGCAAACACATTCAAATGGAGAGCTCTACTAAAGCAATTAATGGCTATACTTGCAGATGTAGAGTGCTGTGAGTTAAATCAGCCTTGGAGAGCGCAGTAAGGAAAGCGCTGCAGTGTGTTCACACTGTCAGCTGCACACGCACTGGCGTGGTCACATTTGCGGCACTTGCAGCGGCATTTGGAGCGGTGCATTGTGGGCATCTATCCCACAGATCACCTCTTCCCATTCTGGCGCGGTGGCTTGTGGGAATGGGAAGGGGGCGGGGCATTCTGGGTCCTGTCCCAATGCCCCGTGATGCATCACTTTGCATCCCAGCGCTTCCATCCACATTGGTGCTATCTTTCAATGTTTTTTGTACTGTGCTCTGTCTTTCCTTTTGGTCTGCGGGAATGGATCCTGAAGTGCTGAGGAATATGCTAATGGGTCTCGCCAGCACATCACGAATGGTAGTCGAGTTACTCCTTAAGCTACAAACTGACAGTGAGGAGTCCGACGATGATGTCGACTCGCATAACGCATATGACATGAGGTTGCTTGTGGCATTCACGGACATGCTCCCCACAGTGGAATGCTACTTTTGGGCTCAGGAAACAAGCACTGAGTGGTGGGATCACATTGTCATGCAAGTCTGGGATGACGAACAGTGGCTGCAGAACTTTAGGATGAGAAAAGCCACTTTCATGGGACTGTGTGATGAGCTCGCCCCCACCCTGCGGCATAGGACATGAGATTGAGAGCTGCCCTGCCGGTGGAGAAGCGGGTGGCTATTGTAATCTGGAAGCTGGCCACTCCAGACAGCTACTGATCGGTCGCTAACCAGTTTGGAGTGGGAAAGTTGACCATTGGAATCGTGTTGATGCAAGTTTGCAAGGCCATCAATCGCATCCTGCTCAGAAGAACCGTGACTCTGGGTAATGTGCATGACATTGTGGCTGGCTTTGCACAAATGGGTTTCCCTAACTGCGGAGGGATGATAGACAGGACACATATTCCAATTCTGGTACCAGCCCACCTAGCCTCCGAGTACGTTAATCAGAAGGGGTATTTCTCTATGGTTCTCCAGGTGCTCGTGGATCACCATGGGTGTTTCATTGACATTAATGCAGGCTGACCCGGAAAGGTGCACGATACACGCATCTTTCGGAACACTGGCCTGTTCAGGAATCTGCAAGTTGGGACTTTCTTTCCAGACCAGAAGATCACCATAGGGGAAGTTGAAATACCCACTGTGATCCTTGGAGACCCCGCTTACTCTTTGATGCTATGGCTCATGAAACCCTACACAGGGAGCCTTGACAGCAGCAAGGAGCAGCTCAACAACAGGCTGATTTGGTGCAGAATGACTGTGGAGTGTGCTTTTGGCCACTTAAAGGGCTGCTGGCGCTGTCTGTATGGGAAGCTGGACCTGGCCGATGACAACATCTCCATGGTTATATCCACATGCTGTACCCTCCATAACATTTATGAAGGGAAGGGTGAAAGATTCACTCGGGCATGGACCTCAGAGGTTCAATATCTGGAGGCTGACTTTGAACAGCCAGAGAGCAGGGCTATTAGAGGGGCCCAGCGTGGCACTGCAAGGATTAGGGATGCCTTGAGGGAGCAATTTGAGGCTGAAAGCCACCAGTAATGTTTGGTGTCCTGCTCGGAAGTGAAGTGCAGTGGTTCCAATGTTAGTAGGAATCTGTGTTTGCTACACTGACTTGCAGTGCCTGTTGCTTTCCTGGGCTAAGGTGTCTTACTTAATGCAATAATAAAGAATGTTTTCAAAGCCAAAAAATCCATTTATTGAAAAGAAAATTCATTTACTGAAATAAATAAAACACAACTGCTTGGGAAACAGAGGGTATGTCTACACTACAAAATTAGGTCCATCTTATAGAAGTCGATTTTTAGAAATCCATTTTATACACTTGATTGCGTATGTCCACACTAAGCCCATTAAGTCGGTGGAGTGCGTCCTCACTACCATGGCTAGCATTGACTTACGGAGCGGTCGCTGTGGGTAGCTATCCCACAGTTCCCACAGTCTCTGCCGCCCATTGGAATTCTGGGTTAAGCTCCCAATGCCTGATGGGGCAAAAACATTGTTGCGGGTGGTTTAGGGTACATGTTGTCAATCACCCCTCCCTCCGTGAAAGCAACATCAGACAATCATTTCGCACCTTTTTGCCATGCAGATGCCATACCATGGCAAGCATGGAGCCTGCTCAGCTCAGCTCACCGTCACCACTGCTGTTGTGTCCTGGGTGTGCTGTCAGCAGACGGTGCAGTAGGACTGCTAACCATCATCATGCACTGCTTCTGCTGCAACTCTGCTCTCCTGCTCCCCAGCAATGAGCTCGCGGGATCCGTTCTGGTCTTCCTGGGTGCTGTATGACTGCTAACTGTCGTCATCCACCGCTTCCGCTGCAACTCTGCTCTCTTGCAGACGCCATACCATGGCAAGCATGGAGCCTGCTCAGCTCACAGTCACCACTGCTGTTGTGAGCATTGTAAACTCATTGCGCATTATCCTGGAGTATACGCAGAACCGGGCTAAGAGATGCCAGCATGAGGAGGATTTTGATGAGGACATGGACACGGACACAGACGTTCCTGAAAGCACAGGCTGTGGCAATTGGGACATCATGGCAGCAGTGGGGCTGGTTGATACAGTGGAATGCCGATTCTGGGCCCGGCAAACAAGCACAGACTGGTGGGACCATATAGTGTTGCAGGTATGGGATGATTCCCAGTGGTTGTGAAACTTTTGCATGCATAAGGCCACTTTCCTGGAACTCTGTGAGTTGCTTTCCCCCACCCTGAAGCGCAGGAATACCAAGATGAGAACTGCCCTGACAGTTGAGAAGCGAGTGGTGATAGCCCTGTGGAAGCTTGCAATGCCTGACTGCTACCAGTCAGTGGGGAATCAATTTGGCATGGGCAAGTCTACTGTGGGGCTGCTGTGATCCAAGTAGCCAATGCAATCATTGACATTCTGTTATCAAGGGTAGTGACTCTGGGAAATGTGCAGGTCATACTGTATGGCTTTGCTGCAATGGGGTTTCCTAACTGTGGCGGGGCGATAGACGGAACGCATATCCCCATCTTGGCACCGGACAATCTTGCCAACCAGTACATACACCGCAAGGGGTACTTCTCAATGGTGCTGCAAGTACTGGTGGTTCACAAGGGACGTTTCACCGACATCAACATGGGATGGCCGGGAATGGTGCATGACGCTTGCATATTTAGGAACTCCGGGCTGTTCGAGCAGCTGCAAGAAGGGACTTACTTCCCAGACCAGGATGTTGGGGATGTTGAAATGCCAATAGCTATCCTTGGGGACCCAGCCTACACCTTGCTCCCACGGCTCATGGAGCCTTACATAGGCAGCCTGGACAGTAGTAAGGAGCAGTTCAACTATAGGCTGAGCAAGCGCAGAATGGTGGTAGAATGTGCCTTGGGATGTTTAAAAGCTCGCTGGTGCTGTTTGCTAACTAGGTCAGACCTCAGCACTACCAACATTCTCATAGTTATTACTGTTTTCTGTGTGTTCCATAATATCTGTGAGAGTAAGGGGGAGACATTTATGGCGGGGTGGGAGGTTGAAGCAAATCACCTGGCGTCCGATTTTGAGCAGCCAGACACCAGGGCAATTAGAAGAGCACAGCAAGGTGCGCTGCGCATCAGAGAGGCTTTGAAAACCAGTTTCATGACAGTTGTGTGTGTTTCTCCTTGACGTAACTTCCCCACTCTGAACTCTAGGGTACAGATGTGGGGACCCACATGAAAGACACCCTAAGCTTATTCTTACCAGCTTAGGTTAAAAACTTCCCCAAGGTACAAACTTTGCCTTGTCCTTGAACAGTATGCTGCTACCACCAAGCGTTTTAAACAAAGAACAGGGAAAGAGACCACTTGGAGACTTCTTCCCCCAAAATATCCCTCCAAGCCCTACACACCCCCTTTCCTGGGGAGGCTTGAGAAGAATATCCTAACCAATTTGTTACAAAATCATCAAAGACTCAAACCCCTGGATCTTGGAACAATGGAAAAATCAGTCAGGTTCTTAAAAGAAGGATTTTATTAAAAAAAAAGAAAGAAAGGTAAAAATCATCTCTGTAAAATCAGGATGGAAAATACTTTAAAGCGTATTCAGATTCAAAACACAGAGGATCCCCCTCTGGGCAAAACCTTAAAGTTACAGAAAACAGGAATAAACCTCCCTCTTAACACAGGGAAAATTAACATAAAACAAAAGATAAACTAATCCGCCTTGCTTGGCTTCCCTATACTGGTTGCAATATTGGAGACTTGCATTAGGATGGGTTGGAGAAGATGGATTTCTGTCTGACCTCTCTCAGTCCCAAGAGAGAACAACCACATAAACAAAGAGCACGAAAAAAAGCCTTCCTTCCCCCAAGATTTGAAAGTATCTTGTCCCCTTATTGGTTCTTTGGGTCAGGTGCCAGCCAGGTTAGCTGAGCTTCTTAACCCTTCACAGGTAACAGGATGTTGCCTCTGGCCAGGAGGGGTTTTATAGCATTGTATACAGAAAGGTGGTTACCCTTCCCTTTATATTTGTGACAGCCCCCTTTGTTGATTTTAATTCCCACCCTCCCCCCTTCGAAATAAAGTAATTATTGTTTTGAAACCATGCATTCTTTCTTTATCAATTACAAAAAAAAGAGATAGCAGACAAGGTAGCCCAGGTGGGGTGGGGGAGGAGGGAAGGACTAGGCCACATTGTTTTTTGTAGCCACACTAAAAATCAAACTGTTTGAATGACAGCCTTCTGTTGCTTGGGCCATGCTCTAGAGTGGAGTGGCTGGGTGCCCGGAGCCTCCCCCGCCCCCGCGTTCTTGGGCGTCTGAGTGAGGAGGCTATGGAACATGGGGAGGAGGGTAGGCAGTTATACAGTGGATGCAGTGGGGGTCTATGCTCTTGTTGGCTTTCCTGCAGCTCCAACAGACGCTTCATCATGTCCATTTGCTCCCCCATTAGCCTCAGTATCATGTCCTGCCTCCGCTCTTTGCGCTCACTTAATTCTTTCCTGGCCTCTGCCACTGAATGCCTCCATGCATTAAGTTGTGCCCTATCAGTGTGGGAGGACTGCGTGAACTCGGAAAACATGTCATCGTGAGTGCGTTTTTTTCGCCTTCTAATCTGCGATAACTTCAGGGACGGAGATGATAGGGGGAGCATAGAAACATTTGCACCAGGGGGGAGATTAAAAAGGGAGAGTAAAATTGGGTTGGCTTCTTACGCCTTCATAACATGTGGGAATGTTTTCAAACTGCAGCATCCCCCTTTCCCAGAGCAAGCAGTGGGTTGGGTTTCACATTTAAAAAGAGGGACTGCAGTATTCGGGTAGATGTACAGCACACACCTACCCCCACCCCACCACGTGGCTATTCTCCAGGATGATCCCTTTTAAGAGCCCTTTAGAGTCGATGGAACAGGGTTGGTGTGTGGACGCGGTCATTTTAAAATCGACCTAACACGGCTAAATTTGACCTAACCCCGTAATGTATTTCCTAATTCTTTGGAGTCTTTCGGATATTGATCACAAGGATGGTTGAGATCTCAAGGTTGCATATGTAAAGCCAAAATGCAACAGTTAAGAGAGGCAGCATTGTTCACACCCGACAGAGCAATGATTTGGCTGTCCTTAAAGTAGACAAGCAGAGTCTACACAATAGCAGAAATTGCCTGTCCCAAAGCGAGTGCACATAACCCACAGGAGCCACAAAATGGTAAGTAAGCACAGGGGCAAGAGAGACTGATTGTTTCACGGCCGAACTGTCCTCTGGGGTTCTGTGCCTTGGGGAGAGCCAACAGCTGCAGGGGCCCCTATACTAAACACTGTCCCCATATTTTCCACAGGAGTTCATCCTGGAAGATATCTCACTGCTGAGGGTGACCTGGGAAGCAAGGGCGGCTCTTCTACTACAATGCAGCTTCTGCCCTCACCCATATGCAGTTTGCCTATGTGCAGCAGTGGTCCCCCCGCCCCTCACAGGTGCGGACATGTTAGCCTTACTGGGACAAGGAACACAGTTGCTCTAGGGATGCCAGGGTGTCCCCCTCCTCCTCAGCACCCTCGCTCCCGCTTTCCTTCTCCTCCTGCCTTGTTGAACTAGGCTCTAAAGTGTCCATGGTGGTCTTCGGAGTGGAGGTGGGGTCGTCCCAAGTATTGCGTCCAGCTCTTTGTAGAAACAGCAGGTTACAGGGGCACCACCGGAGCGGTGGTTTGCTTCGTGGGCTTTGTGGCAGGCATTCTGCAGCTCCTTCACTTTAACCGTGCACTGCAGTGCGTCCCGGTCATGGCCCCTTTCCATTATGTTCCTTGATATCTGCCCGAAGGTATAGTATTTCCTACAGCTAGAGGGAAGCTGGGACTGATCAGCTTCCTCCCCCCGACACTGATGAGATCCAGCACCTCGCCACTGCTCCATAGTGGGGCTTGCCTGGTGCGTGGAGGCACGGTCACCTGGAAAGATTTGCTGAGAGCACTCCACGCCTTGCTGACCAAACAGGAAGGGGATTTTCAAAATTCCCAGAGAATTTAAAGGGTGGGTCTGATGGTTGGTCACCTGAGGGCAGGGCAGTTGAGTTCAAAGTGATGACCAGAGTGGCTAGAACAGGCATTGTGGGACACTTCTTGAGGCCTATCAGAGCGCATTAATAGACCAGGACGTCCATAATGGTGCCGCGGCGCTCCAGCCGGGGTGCATCAAGAGTTATGCTTCTCATCGAGCTGGATTACCCGGAGCGCTCCAGCTGCGGAGTCTGGGCGCTCTACGTGCCTTGCCAATGTGGACACGTCATGAATTAGGGCACCTGGGCTGCTTTAATGCGCTCTAATTCACAAGTGTAGCGATGCCCTTAGTCACCAAATTTTGATCTATAAACCACTGAGACAGTTGCACTCATCTGATGCAATGCAGGTCATAAAGCCCACAGCAAAGTGCATGAAAAATGGAGACAGTGCATTCCTGGTTAAGGAGATCTGGCTCTGGAACAAACTTTCAGAGGAGATTAGAGAATCCAGACTATGACCATCTTCAGGAAAGGTGAAAAACCTGCTTCTTCCACTATATCAAGAATAATACTCCCAACACTGATACCCTCATCTACCCAGTATAAAACCCAAGATAGATAATAATAAATCTTTTACATCCAGATACAAAATGGGAAACAGTAGTTTGATTTATTTATTTATTTTATTTTTACTTTAGCCAGCTGAGCAGGCAGAATTTTGAATTTAGGTATTTTAAGCATTTTTTGTCTTTGTATGGGATTCACCTACTGAACAGCAAACTCCTGTTTTCCTGCTGTAATACTATACTGGCTTCCATATGGTCAAGAAGAGTTTTGGCTGTTGTGGTAGATTATTTCTTGTTTGGAGAGAGCTGAGTGGACACAAACTCAGGAATTTCCTCCCCAGTCTGTTTTCATATAAAATATATTCTTAGTTTCTATTATTGCTGTGAACAGGGATGGCTAACAAGCAGGGCCAGATTTAGGGACAGGCTTCCCAGGTGACTGCCTGGGGTGCCATGCTTGGGGGTGGGGGTGCACAGCTTGGGGTGCAATTTTTGTTGTTAGTGACAAAAGAGAAAATAGAATGTTTGAAGTAACATGTTTCAGGTATTCCATGTGTGGATTCATATTTCACTAACCTCCTAGAATGTTCTGGATCTTTATAGAATCTTGTGGAACCTTCCAGACTTTTTGAGAACTACATTTTCCTCAAACCTCCTAGAATCTTGTCAGCCATGCACTTGCGTGTATATAAGGGGCAGGGTGTCACCAGTCAGTGGGATATAAGAATGAACTGAAGTGAAGCGAGAGCCCAGCTGTGATATTTATCATCTTATATGCCAGGAATAAATCATGCATGAAAGTCATGAAATGGGCTACAAATGCAATAAAAGATAAGGTATTCAAAAGTTTAACAAATGGGGATGAGGGGTGATGAAGACGCTCCTCACCTGGGGCACCATTTGGTCTAGCGCCATCCCTGCTAACAAAAGTGAAAGCAAGGCTTATTTAGATGTTCTTTAGCACCATTTTCCCAGCTCCAGCAAAGCAGCTGAACTCTCACAGAAAAATGCTACTTACCCCCAAACTCTAAGCCAGATTCCTCACTGTTGTAGCAGCTGTGGTTGTGAAGAGATGGAGGTAGGTAATTCGTGCCTGTCCTTTTCAGGTGGCTGTTGGAGCCCTGGCATAGCTTACAGCAGCTCTGAAAGCTGCCTTAAATTGGGCCACAGAAGCAGGGTCATGTATGGGATTTTTAAGGGGTACTGATGAGCAGCGACACAAGTCCACACCAAACACATGCCCTCCTGTCCCTCCCTTGGGGCACCTAAGAAAATGCCCAACACCTAGATGTTTTGGAGATTAGGGAGAGCTGGCGAAAGGTTCCCCTGCACCAGGGTTATTCCCCAAAGGGGCCTTACCTCTGCTCTGCAGCCCCTTTGTGTCATCTTAGGGAGACACGACACAGGGCAAAAATGAACAGGCCCATGTTGGCAACAGTGGTTTGCATCTGTATCTTTGCAACTGTGTCTTAAGTCCTCCCCATTCAAACTAAAATCCTTTTAAAGGTTAATGTGCCAGGGTGTCACTTTGAATATCCAAGTATTCATTATCAAAATCATCACCGCACAAAGTGCCAATCTGTCTGGTTGCTTGACTTGAGGAAAAAAGGGAGCAAGAGTTTCTGACTTTGAGTCAGTGTGGTTCACTTGCCTGAGCACTCCACTAGCCTGTCTTGAACGTGACTGGAAGAGGAGGAAATGGGCTATGTCCTTTCCCCCTGTTTTATGATGTATAAGGGCCTGAAAAGGTCTGCATCCCCCAACAACAAAGAAAGGGGTGGATTCATCTTGGTCTTTGGCTTAAAAGTATTAGAAATCTCATGTTTCCCCAGAGGTTTCCTTGGAGAGCTGTGTCTATATAAGGATTTTCTGAAATTCTCCCACCATGTGCTCTCTCTCTCTGACGTAGCTCTTTCATGGGATGCTAGCATAGACCAGCTGCCAGCATTTTTCATCACGGTTTCATTTAGGCCTGGTCAGAGCATGTCTAGATGTCAATGTGGTAAAATATCTGGACTTGGTAAGAACATCTGCTGTAGGAGGCCCGCATTGGCTTTTTAATTCTTCCTGTATAGAGGTGTGGGCATCTTAAATGCAACAACATATTTCAATCCATTTATTATCATTTACATCTTTACAACTTTTGTTACAATAGTTTCCAGGACTCAGAGTGTTTATGTTTAGGCTATTTGTATAATAGTCCCCACATGTGACATTTAAATTCTAGCAGTTATAACTTGGGGGCACCTGGCATTGGCCACTGTCGGAAGACAGGATACTGGGCTAGATGGACCTTTGGTCTGACTCAGTAGGGCCGTTCTTATGTTCTTCATTAAGATGACTGAAATTAACTAACATGTCAGAATGCCCATGTTTCAGTCTATATGCCAGCCGTCTCAAAGGCCCTATCTACTAAAAATGAGCTGTACTTCACATCCAGTCAAAAATAGCTTCCTTCCTTGACCCCCCTGTATAAAGGTTGGCAACATTTGTTGAAAACATACCATTTTAGGGTATCTCTTGCGTAAGGTTTAATTGGTTGTGGTGACTCCCTGAGGCAGGAAACTCATTACCTCATCTGGTTATAAAAAAGAAGTGGATTTTTGAGGGAGAAAGGATCTAGGATGTGGGCTGAGTAATCCAGATGGAGGAAATTTAGGGGCAGCTAATTGTGGGGAGAAGATTTGAGCTGGTCTTTGTTACCTTATTCTTGTTTGTTTGTTTCTTAATAAAACCAGATTCCACAAACACAATTTGGTTATTGCTAGACAAGGAAAGCAATTGTCCCATTCTTCTGCATTGGTTGTCGAATGTAGCTTTTCTGTCCACACCATTGACCAAACTCTCTTCAATCGTGGTTGAGAGAAGGCCAGGGGGAACTGAACGTTGACCATTGCTTAATTTCTGGCCTTTTTGACACGAACTTTGTTCTGCTCTGGTCCATTCAAAACACTGCTGCTAATTTCTGGTGGAAACACATCCGACAAAAGGCATCAGTGAAAGATTTATAAGTGAAAGCAATATTTGAAACCAGAAGGGCTAGATACTATACTTTTTTAAATGAAAGTTAGATTGCAAAGCATGCAGTAATATCTGTGAAAGATATTCAGAATTTGCACATTTCCATTGCCCTACTTATTGCTAGCACTTTCCATTTATCTTCAAGTAGACAGATTTCTTCCAGAGGTAAAGCAGAAATTGAAGTGGCTTGCATGAATCCTCTCTTACAGAAGAAGCTCAGTAATGAAACATTTATACACCACCAGTGCAACAGTTACAGAATAAAAAATTGAAGGGTCTATTCAGATTACAATTTGATTTCAGGATTGGCATTAATTGGCAATATTGCTGGCAGTCTCAAAAGGGAGGGCAAGAACTGAAAAGGCACAGAGACTTATTCATCCATAAAAACGATTCTTCCAGGTCAGGATTGATGCACGTTGACAATACAGCAAGGGACAGTAATTGTTTTATGCACAGAGGGTTTCATTTGCCAGAGCGGTCAGACCAGCACCTTTCTTCGGTACCAAACCCACTTTCAAAACAAAATTTAAAAGTTGCTTTTTGCAAAGGTGGACCTTTGCATACATGTGCTCTATTAAAGTGTAAGAAACCAATTCTAAGCTACGGAAGAAAGATTTGACAAAACATCACCTAACTATAAAAGGGCAGCACTTTGAAAATATACAGTGCTATAAATGTGCTGCAATAAGTGTTATAGACAACAGACCTTTGGAGTTTGGCCCATAAAAAGCTAGAGCTTAGGTCAGCAGCCTGCCACACCAAAACTCTCTGATACACCCCTCTCATTTCCCTTCTTGACTTTTGTAACCTTTTCCTTTCTGGCCTTTTTGACACCAACCTAGTTCTGCTCTGGTCCATTCAAAACACTGCTGCTAAGTTCATTTTCTTTGCCTATCATTTTTACCATGTCACCCCTTTCTTTGAGTCTCTTCACTGAGCCTCCACTCTCTTCAACACAATGAATAAAACCTGATCCTTACTGTTAAGGCCCATCACAGCTTACCCCCTCCCTGCTTATCTGCTTGTGTATCTTCTTATGTTGTTCCTTCCACCCCTTCTACTCCACCTATGATGCCAGCCTCCACTCGCCGTTTTTCCACTTCTCCCAAAAGCAGCCATGCTTTCTTCAGTTGTGTCCCTCATGTCTGGCACATACACCCCAAACTTGTCTGTAAATCCAGTACCCAGCCTTCCTTCAAATCCCTCCTCTAGCCCCACTTCTATTGGGAGCATTTGCCAACCAATACCAGCTAGGTAGATTGTCAATAGAAACTTGGTATATACCTTATTTGTTTATTTATTTGTATCCTAATTATATATTTTTTAGATTTAGCAGATGTGAAACCACCTAACTATTCACATGTTCTTATTAGTGTTTTCTTTGTTCTCCTGCTGGTTCACTGCACCCACTTCTTGAATCTTGTCTTTCATAAATTGCAAGCTTTTTGTGGCAAGAATCATCTTTTACTTCGTCTCTGAGCAGTGTCTAGCCTAGTGGGGCTCTGATTCTCATTAGGAATACTTTGCACTACAGTAATACAAATCAATGCTAGTAATATAATAATCAACCTACGTCTTTCTGCTGAATAGGGTGAGCACTGCTGTAAAATACATTACTCTAAGATGCTTTGCCATTATATGGGAGGGTCAAACCAGAAGCTAAATTCTAACACTTTCTTGATTATTTCTATTGTTTTGGCCTTTGCATTCATTCCAAAGGGTATATTTTGACTTCCACCCAGCTACCTATGGGGTCTCTATTGTAGAAAATCTAAATAATAAACATAGAGTATCACTGTAGTGATCTAGATGCTTTTGAGAGAAAATAGGTGAGTTCTTCCTTCACTCTGGTTCTGTCCCCCCAACCTGGATACTTTGTGCCATTCCAGTACCTGGAAAACTAGCTGAATGGTGTGAACTAGCTGGGAATCTTCCTGGTGTCAGAGAATGCCTTGGTGGTGAACAGTCTGCACTGCAGTCCAGCTCTATGTCACCATCCTTTCTCACCCCACGATGGGAAATGTGGCTGGGAAATAGTGGACATAGCTGAAGCACCTTGCCAAGGTTCCCTCCCCACTCTGAACTCTAGGGTACAGATGTGGGGACCTGCATGAAGGATCCCCTCAGCTTATTCTTACCAGTTTAGGTTAAAAAATTCCCCAAGGTATAAACTTTGCCTTGTCCTTGAACAGTATTCTGCCACCACCAAGCGTTTTAAACAAAGACCAGGGAAAGAGACTACTTGGAGACGTCTTCCCCCAAAATATGCCTCCCCCGCAAGCCCTACACCCCCTTTCTAGGGAAGGCTTGATAAGAATCCGCACTGATTGGTACAGGTGAACACAGACCCAAACCCTTGGATCTTAAGAACAATGAAAAATCAATCAGGTTCTTAAAAGAAGAATTTTAATTAAAGAAAAGGTAAAAGAATCACCTCTGTAAAATCAGGATGGTAAATACCTTACAGGGTAATCAGATTCAAAACATAGAGAATCCCTCTAGACAAAACCTTGAGTTACAAAAAGACACAAAACAGGAATACACATTCCCTCCAGCACAGCTTATTTTACAAGCCATTAAACAAAAGAAAAGCTAAAGCATTTTCTAGCTAGATTACTTACTAACTTTACAGGAGTTGTAAGCTTGCATTCCTGATCTGTTCCTGGCAAAAGCATCACACAGACAGACCAAACCCTTTGTTCCCCCCCTCCAGATTTGAAAGAATCTTGTCCCTTCATTGGCCATTTTGGGTCAGGTGCCAGCAGGGTTACGTTAGCTTCTTAACCCTTTACAGGTGAAAGGATTTTGCCTCTGGCCAGGAGGGATTTTATAGCACTGTATACAGCATTGTATCCTTTATATTTATGACACACCTCTATGCTTCAGCTATTACTGGCTGCCACGATTGCCCCTGGACGCTGTGGGCAGCTAGGCATATGTTACAACTGTCTTGGGGCTGCTCTAATTTATGCCAAGAACTGTATCAGTTCTTGTCAGTCCTACAAGCCAAGGGCTATAAAGGAGTCAGCATACAGTCACCTTCATGGAGTTTAAATCACAACTGGAGTGTGGGTCTTTATACAAACCAAAAGACATGATGTTTACCGGCTTCTCTCTTTAGAAATGACTTGCTAAGCGGAAGGCAAAACACAGTTTTCATGGGTAGAGTCATAAGAGTGCAACGGAATGCTAGCAATTTAATGTAATCCATTCCCAGCTCTACATTCTAGAACAGTGGGTTTCAAACCGTGGGTTGCGACCCAGAATTGGGTCGTGGAATGGAAGTAACTGGGTTGCAGCGGTTCTGGTCAGCACTGCCGCCCGGGCTGTTAAAAGTCCTGTTAGTGGTGATGCCCAGCTAAGCCAGGCTAGTACCTACCTGTTCAGACACTGCGCTGTGCCCCGGAAGCAGCCAGCAGCAGGTCCAGCTCCTAGGTGTGGGGGGAGGGTGAGCACTGGCCTCGCACTCCCATTAACCAGGAACTAGCCAATGGGAACTGTGGAGGGGGACAGTGCCTGCGGGCGAGAGCCGCACGGAGCTGCTTGCACGCCTCCACCCAGAAGCAGGACCTGCTGCTGGCCGCTTCCGGGGTGCAGTGTAGTCTGCGGTGTGAGGACAGTAGGGAAGCCTGCCTCTGAACCCCGGCTGTGCCGCTGACCGGAAGCTGCCGCAGGTAAGCCCATGCCCCAGTCCCCTACCCCAGCTCTGAGCCCCATCCCAACCCGGAGTCCCCTCCTGCACACCAAACCCCTCATCCCTAGCCCCACCTCAGAGCCTGCACCCACAGCCCAGACCCCTCCTGTACCCCAACCCCCTGCACCCAGAGCCCCTCATTCCCAGCCCCACCCCGCAGCCCTCACCCCCACACCCTAAACTTCTGCCTCAGCCCTGAGCCCCTCCCAAACCCCAAACCTCTCATCCCCAGCTCTGTTGGGTCACGGACATCAACAATTTTCTTCAACTGGGTAGCCAGAAAAAAAAGTTTGAAAACCACTGTTCTAAATGTCAACACCTGAAAATATACCAAACAGCATCCTGGGGTGACACTGCAGTTCTAGACTGTGTTTAACTGTGATTCTAATCTGAGATGTATCTCTGTTAAAAATACATTGTTGAGGTATAATGCTTATTGTCTCTTCATCATCTTAGATGCATTTTCTTAGGGCCTGTTCTGCAAACTCCATTTGTTAAGCATCCAGAGTTTTAGCTCTATTCAAATCTCAGTAACTCAGGGTAGGTTTAAGTTTTGGGGAGACTTGAAGCAGGAGAGGAAAAGGAGCTTGGGATCAAGACTTTTAGAGTATTGATTTTTTTTCTCTGTTGATTAGTTAATCTGACAATGCATGAAGTCCAGGATAACACTGAAAAAATGGCTCCACTCATCATCACCACCTGTACTATTTGAGGGAAAGGATGGGTCTTATGGTAAAGTACAGGATTGGGAATCAGGAATTCCTAATTTCATAATCTACTTACTGTGTGAGTTTGGGCTCTGCTCAAGTTTCCTATTGTAATAAATTTCTGCTCAATATATAATATTTGTTGAAAGACTCCAACGATAGATGGTACAGGAATGCTAAATATGGCTCCAGTGCTTAATTCGTAACTGATGTAGCAAACCCAGAGGTGCCAGGCTATGAACTGCCAAGCCGAGAGGTGCCAGGGCAAAAATTGAGCACTGTATGGCTCTGATCTTGCAATTGGACCTATGTGGTGAGTTTCTGAGACTATGCAGATCCCTGTTGAAATAAATGCAACTCTGAATGGGCAGAGGAGTCCACCTGTGATGATCTGATCATAGAATTGGATCCATATTGTTATTATAGATGGTTTAGTATAGAAATGTATACTTTATAAACAGAGAAAAAATATATTTTAAAAATTGACAAAAGGCCTGGTACTTAGGCACCAAAAGATGCAGATAGGAATCTAGTGGGATTTTCAAAAGGTGAAAATGCCTAGATGCCTAACTCCTGGCAGTTAAAAGGAGTACTAGTGGCACCTTAGAGACTAACCAATTTATTTGAGCATAAGCTTTGGTGAGCTACAGCTCACTTCTGTAGCTCATGAAAGCTTATGCTCAAATAAATTGGTTAGTCTCTAAGGTGCCACTAGTACTCCTTTTCTTTTTGCGAATATAGACTAACACAGCTGCTACTCTGAAATCTGAAATTAAAGGATTTTTTTTCTCTATTATTTTGTCTGTTTGCTTTGTATGTAGTGAATTCCAGGGTTCTAGTTGAAAGTGCATGCCCTTGCAAGATGCTGCAAGGAAGTGTGAGGCCCCATTTCTGCAGGACACTGAAACCCAAGAGGCAGTATGTAGTACTGTGCACGGAGATGGTTAAAAAAAAATGGTGCAGGGATTGATTGGGACCCAGACCTCTTACCTCAACACAAATAATAAAATAACAATACTAGGACACCTGTAGGAATGGGCCTGAGAATGTTTGAGTCTCGCCAAAAAGTCCCTTCAACCGAGAGGGATTTTGAAAGGATTAAAAAAACCCCTAGAACACTAACTTTCTATCAGAAAGTTTAATATATTGTACTTGGACCGTTTATAAATAGGCGTCCCTTTGATAAGATCCCAGCCCGTGTTCACAAATGAGCCCCAGTGGCGGCACGATGGTTTGAAAGAACTTGCTGTCTTCAGATACGTTGCATCCTGCGCGGAGGTGCAAGGAGACAGACCTTCTGCCTCTCCCGCCCCTCTTTCCTCCTTTTTAACTGGTTTTCTTCCTCCTCCCACCCGTCTCGCTCCCTCCTTTTCCCTCTCCTCCCTCCCCCCATCACCTGCCGCTCACGTTGGGCTCTTGGCCCAGGAATCATCCTCGCAGGGCCCGCCCACCCACCGCCGTCCTTACCATTGGCTCCGCGGGCTGCCCGTCTCCCCCTTCCCCTGTCCCGGAGGCAGGTTCGCGGGAGCTGCGGCAGGCTCGGCGCGTCTCCAGCTGCCTGGGAGCGGAGCCGCCGCGGGCACCGACAGCTCGGAGCTGCGTCCTACGCGCCAGCAGCGGGGGGCAGGGACTCCGCGGGTCTCTCAGCCAAAGCGCCATGTAGCCGCTGCTGCCCCGGACAGCGCGCGGTGCCCCGGGGGCGGCTGCTTCCCGGCGGAGCATGTAGGCGCCGGCGGCAGGGGGTTGAGCTGGTTCCCCGCCGCGGCGGCTCCTGGTTGCCCGCGGCACTTGGCGGCGATGGGGGAGAAAGTTTCGGCCGCTCCCGAGCGGCTGCGGGGCGGCGGCCGGATCGTCTCGTCCTGCTCCAGCTCCTCGGGCTCCTCCTCGGGCTCCTCAACTCTCTCGGAAGAGGCGGACGCCGGCTTGGCCCGGGACCGCCCCGGCGGCTGCTCCGACGCGGGGCGACAAGCGGCGGCGGCGGCGGCGGCTCCCCGCGGGGTGGAGCGGGGGGAAGCCGGGCGGTGGCCGCAGAGCGAGGAGGCGGCGAGCCCAGGTGGGGGGCAGCAGCAGCAGCTTCGGCCGGAGAGCGACGCCTCGCTGGAGGAACAGGAGGAGGAGGTGCGGTTCGTCCGGGGAAGGGGCCCGGCCAGGTGCAGGGGTTGGTGGCCGTGGCTGGCTCCTGAGCCGGGCGTGGTGCCGGCAGCGGGCAGGGGTGTCGCCCTGAGGTTAAAAGCGCCCTCTCCTCCTGCGGGGATTTCCCGGCAGGATCCCGGGTGCTGCGCGGCATCCCTGGGTGGGTTGGCCGCAGAGATGCGGGAACAGTTTGTATAGCGGGGGTGCTGAGCGCCTTTGAACCAAACTGTAAAAACCCTGCATATGATGGAAACCACTTGGGGGGTGTGTGTGTGTTTGTGTTTGAAGCATGTTTTGATGGATGCCGGGCGTTGAACTTGCTTCTCTGCTCCTGTCTTCCTCTGAAAGGAGAGCTTGGGCTGAGACAGGACAGGGCTTCACTAGCAAACCTTTCCCTAGCACGTTCTTCACAGGATTCCTTCCCCAGTTCACTTGTTCCACATGGGATTCTTGTTTGTTCCTTTTTGCTAAATGTTTGTTTTTTGAAAAGGGAAAAACTTCCTCATCCCCCTCACCCCGGAACAATCCAATACGATCTCTTCCTCTTATAACGCTGCTGTTAAATGAACTCCTCAATGTCAAATGGAAATTATGGGTTATCCCTTAAATGACACTAATCTGCCTGGAACAGCTAATGCCATATCCTTGTGGATTATGTTGTGGCTTTGTGAAGACAGATCTGTTGCATGATATATGTATACACATGGAGTTTTTAAAAATTGATTTGTAGCCTACTTTCTAATTATTTTAAAGGCATTTGGACTGTTTTCAGGGTAGGGATTATACCTGTATACATTGTATAGTTTTTAAACGTATTGGCATGCTCTGGTTCCATAAAACTTCATAATACCTAGTTTGGAATCATATGGTTTTATATGCTGTCACTGGGCAGTCTGTGTTCTCTCTCAGCCTGGTGGCTCACAAACTTCTTTTGTTAAGAATTTGTCCACAACATCCTGGCGCAGGTTCCCTTCTCTCTGACTTCATCCTACATCTTCCTGTGGCTATGGCTGGGATTGACCAGGGAGGCTAAGGGTTTGTCTTCGCTGCAATGTTAGCTTGAGTTAGCTATGCTCAGGTTCACTCCTGTTGAGGTAGCCTAACTCATAAGAGCGTAAGAATGGTTTGATCAACAGTCTATCAGACCCATATCCTGTCTTCCAACAGTGGCTTGTTGCAGATGCCTGAGAGGGAATGAACAGAACGATTGTAAAGTGATCCATCCCCTGTTGTCCAGTTCCAGCTTCTGGCAGATGAAGGTTTAGGGTATGTGTGCATGACAATTAGACGCCCGCAGCTGGCCTGTGCCAGCTGACTTGGGCTGAGAGGCTGTTGAATTGCAGTGTAGATGCTTGGGCTGGAGCCCAGGCTCTAGGACCCTGCGAGGTGGGAGAGTCCCAGAGCTTGGGCTGCAACCTGAGTCCTGAACCTCTGTGCTGCAATGAAAAAGCCCCTTAGCTCGAGCCCTGTGATCCCGAGCCAGCTGAACAGGCCAACCGCAGGTGTCTAACTGCAGTGTAGACATATCCCAGAGCATAGCGTCAAGTCTCTGGACCCTGACCATCTTGACCAATAGCCACTGATGGACCTATTCTCCATGAACATACCTAGTTCTTTTTTGAACCCTGTTATAACCCTTTTATACTTTTGGCCTTCACAGAATCCTCTGACTGAAGTTAGAGCAGTCACACTGAAATAACATTTGAGCTGCAGAGTAGCTGAGTCTCCACTGCATTACTAGCTGAGGTATGAGCAGTACTTGAACTTCAACCCATAACCCCTAATGAGCTAAGGAGCTCAGGTTTCATGCACTACTTAACTCAAGTTAGAGATTTTTGTGTGGTTGAGAATAGGTTAAGGGCAACACTGCAGTTAAAATCTTCATCTAATCCTATTTGGCACTGTTAACACAATGTTAGCAAGCCCTAAGAGAATTAGGCACAAAACTTCCATTGAAATTCAGTGGAAGATGAGTGACTGTCCTTCTGAAAACTCCAGTCTTACCTAAATAATACTAGGGTAGATCAAAATAAACAAAGTGGAGCAATAGCCACAGAGAACATGTTTGAACACCCACTCCCTCTGTATTAAAGCCAGTTCATCCGCAGGCTGTTTTTCTTTTTTGTATGTGTAAGATTTTATCTCCTCTGGCTGCTAGCAGCCATGTAGCACTGTTCATGCCAGGTCACTTTGCTGTTTGGTTCTGCTCTCCTTTTGCATTTGCTAACCCGTGTAGTCAGCAGAATCGCTGGTTTGAAAGGCCCAGTGGGAACAAGCCATTAGGGCTGCCAAAGAAGCCAAGAAGGCTAAGCAGGCAACCAAGAAGTCTACACCCTCTACAACAAAGGCTCCCACAAAGGCTGCACTTAATGGTTGAATTTCAAAGTGAAGAAACACTTAAAGCGGCATGTTAAGACTTCATTTTCTACATAGGGACCCACAAGTGGAGAATACAGGGGAGTTCTGAAACCAACTTGCGTGCTCACTTGAAGCTTCTCAAAAAGCTGGATGTTCATGACAGCTTGCATAGTTGGGGATGTCATGCTGGTTGGTCTTGTCCCATTAGTTTTATTTTTGTTACTTTTAAATACAGTCAAAGTTTGAAAAGCTAACTGGACTTCCTTACGGTTAGGAGGAGAAGGGTGCCAGTGAGGTGCAGAAGTAGTGCCTTTTTTTCTTTTTTTTTCTTTTTTTTTCTTTTCTGAAAGTCAGTCAGATGTTTATTTAATGCAACCAACTACTGTTTGACAAGTTAGCGCTTTCCACCAGCACAAGGAGCAGAAACTTTCACTGGCTTCATAATCTTTTGTTTCGGTGCAGCCTTTGTGGGAGCCTTTGTTGTAGAGGGTGTAGACTTCTTGGTTGCCTGCTTAGCCTTCTTGGCTTCTTTGGCAGCCCTAATGGCTTGTTCCCGCTGGGCCTTTCGCACTTCAGGCTTCTGATTTCTCTTGGCCATTATTTCAGCCAAAGATGCACCAGTGATAGCCCTCTGGAACTTGACTGCACAGTGTGTGCGCTTTTGTATTGGTAGGAAGGTTAGATTTCTTCTCTCCTCCTCAATCTCAACTTCAGGGAAAGTTGAGCAGCAGCAGAAGTAGGATAGCTGTCAGCAGTCCCAAGAAGACCGTGCTGCCTCAGTTCACACTTTTGTAAAGTTATCTTTATAACCATAACTTGAACTTTAATATTTTTTAAAAGAACTTTTAAATTCTGTTGTATCTAGTGATTTAGATTCCCTGCTGCTTGTGAGTAGAACTGAGTCAGTAACTGATTTTTGGTAGCTTGGCAGTTATGTGCCCAAAAAAAAAAAATTGTGTTCAGTTGACCCCAAACTACAAATCCAAAAAATTGCAGCAAATCAAAAAAGTTGACTAAAAATACATTTCAGATTTAAATGAAACATTCATTTAGTTTTGGGGCATTTTAAAAAAAATAAAATAAAAAGCAAAGGAAATGAAAGGCTAAAATGGCTGCAGGAGGAGATGGTGCCGCTCTCCTTAGAACTTTTAGCCCAGTGGTTAGGAGGCTCTCTTGGGATGTAGGCAACCTGGGTTGAATTCCCCATCTGCCCAATGTGGAGCAAGGGTTTGGACTTGAGTTTCCAGTGTTTCAGGTGAATGCCCTAACTAGTGGGCTACAGAATGTTCTCTCAAACCCTCTTGAAACTGTTCCAGACATATGAATAATTAAGTAGCAATTGGAGCAGGGACTTGAACTTGAGTTTCTCCCTTCTCAGGTGAGTGTCCAAACTACCAAGCTGCCCGGTAACTTGGGTTGGGTGTGTGTCAGGCTGTCCTACTGAATCTGTTCCACATTGTTTAAAACTCTTGAGTAGTCATTGGGCCAGAGAGAGGGAGAATGATTCCATAGGGGTTGAAGGGAAAGGAATGAATGGCAGAGAGGCAGTGCTTGCCCCATTTTCTTTTTCACCATGCCTCTCCATCTCCTTGTGCACCAGCTCTTCTCTCTGCCAGAAAGTGGCTTGGAGCAGGGGATCATAGTTGTTTATAGTTTTTTTGTTTTGTTAAATGTATTGATACAAATGGTACCAAACATCAGCGATGAGTACATCATTTTGTTTCTGAATACTTGTCTATCTTTCAAAAAGAAAGAAGCCATGTAGTTTATAGGTGAATCAATTCTCCGACTTTGACTGAACTGCTTGAGGTTGAGCTTACATATAATGTGAGATCATCATTGAATTTGAAACTAATTATTATTGATTCTGCTACGAGTTCCTGAATCACCTGGATAACTGGGAACACTCCTGCTTGTCAGAGTGCTGTAGCAGCCTTCCAGCAGGAGTGCACTACTTCACAGTAAGAATAGCTGTTTGTTATAATACTTTCTTTGGCTAAAATGGTTAAAAAAGCTTCAGAAAAAGCCACCTTCTCCCAAATATACAAACCCTGTCCTTGTGACCATGATAAATTGAGAAAATTGGTAAATTACCTTTGTAAAGTAAAAAAATGTATTCTTTGTAACTGAGACTTGGTATTCAGATATCTGTCTGATTTGAGTTCTATTTTCAAGGTTATTAAAACCCCAAAATGACTGGGTTTCTACTGAAAACTTAAACTGACTTCTTAGAGTTGCTTCTGCTCAATTAAATATATTCTTAGGAACCCCTCCCCCCCAGTTGGCATGATTTCCTGTATCTTAAGTCCCTTGTTCTGTATAATTAGGGACACAGAGCTGTTTCTTAGTACAGTAGTTTTTCTTCTATCTGGTGCTGCTTACTGATCACCTGAAGACCCACTCCTCTGTTCATTAACCCACATGCTCTATACTATAGCATTTGACTTAGGCCATGTTTACACTAAAAAGTTAGGTGGACCTAGCTATGTTGCTGAGGGGTGTGAAAAATCCACACCCCGGAGCAGTGTAATGAAGCAGACCTAACCCCTGGTGTTGACAGTGCTAAGTTGATGGAAGAATTCTTCCGATGACCTAGCTACCACCTCTCAGGGCGGTGGATTAACTACCACTATGGGAGAATCCCTCCCGTCGCACTAATGAATGCCTACACTGAAGCGTTGCAGCTGTGTTGCTGTAGTGGTTTATGTGTAGACATAGCCTTAGTTTTCCCAGGAGGGGAAGAGAAGCTGTGGGGAGGAGACATGGATCTTAGTTCGATACTTTTTTTGCACAGGTGCAGAGGGCAGGGCAACTCAGCTAGAAAGACCCAGAAACTTCCAGAACAGGGCATGGTAGTTAGTAGATATGTTCATTAGTTGTTCTGAGGCTGTTCTCATTGTGAGCAACCAACCTGCCAGGTCATACCTTAGTTATCCTCTGAGACCTGAGTCGGTCAGAGAGCCAGGGGATTGGGGAAATGTTATAAATAGAGGAGTTTGACACAGGACCAAGCATTGTGTTTGCTTTGAGGGCTTGGTCCCAGTCCCTGTACCACTTTAGAAACAGGTGAGTTCTGTTTCAGCTTTATTTACGAGGAAAACCTTCCATTAGAGTGATATTTGGTCCACCACATTGTGTGTTATGGAACTGCCTGTGGAATTTGTTTTGTTATTAGCGCTCTGCTGTAAACTGGGATTCTGCTTTAGAGAGAATGGGGTCATACTTTGTGAATTCTTGCCTGACTTAGCCAGGCTTATGAGGAGATGTGGTACCCTGCAGAGTGAGAATCTTATAAATATCCGGGATCCCAGCCTTTGTACTGCTGTGGATACAGGATGAAGACTTCTGTTTCACCAGCAACTGAGCAGAACAGTCAGCTATTAATTCCAGAGCTGAGTGGCTGCTAGTTGTGACGCTCCCCAGACTATTTGCGTACAGGGTTCTGAAGTGTTTGAAAGGACCAAGAGACTGTCATTTCTCTGCTCCAAAGAGCCCAGGTGACATACACTATATAATATAGTTAGCTCTAAAGTCTCAGAAATCATCTCTGAGAGAGGATCAGAGAGAAATGTGTTTTGATGTGTGTGCTAATGTATAAAAATGATGTGCTGAAACTTTATATTTGAAAATATATGTACATAAAAGAGAAACAAAAGGGGGGAAGTCTATAAACTACACCAATCGATTCTTCTATCTACTAGATTTTGTTTAAAAGTTATTCTTAGTCTTCCAAATGCTATTTACAGCATTTTATACTATTTACAATGGGTTTTGTATGCATTAAATCTTTGTTATACTAAGAACCCTATGGTTCTCTCTCTTCTGAAATTGATTGGGCGCTATGAGTGTCCATTTATCTGCGTTTTACATTCAATAACCCTGAGGTTGAGCTTTGTGTAACCTATTTAGAAAGGACTGCAAGACAGAGCTCTGGCCTGTGCTTTACCAAAGGGTTAAGCTGAGGTGCAGGAAGAAGGGGTGTGTGTGTGAAATAGATTTATACAGAATATTGTCTGAGCATTCTCTGTGTCTGTTCCAATATAAAAATCAGTTGCTTTGAAAATTGTGACTACATGTGAGAAATCTAAACAAGAGTAGATGAATTTCTGGAAAACCAAGATTCTGTCATGAAGCTGTCGATATTGTGGAGCAACCCCCCCGCCCCCCCTGAAAATAGAGTTGATGGTAAACTCTTTTTTGTAATTTGTCATCTGGAATGCATAACACTCTAGTAGGTACATACCTATGTCACTGCAGATTGCCATCTCTTAATACAGCACTGTTGGCTGTAGCTTATGCTACTTGTGAACATCCTAGTGTCCTTAAATATTAATAATGTACATGTTTTGCTGTGCTGGAGTGTGACTTAAGTCTTTTAAAAAAATATGAACTACCCTGAAGTGTTTTCAGTGGAGATGTTATGTGATCTCCATTGAAGATGTAACTGGATGTTACATGATCCAGTGGCTGACATCAGGGCATACCGTTCTTACCTAACCAAATGGAGTGATAGTATTTTGCCTTTCCTTTATTTCTTCCTCCACTTCCCTAAAAATTAAAACTCCATCTGTTATGGGTTCGGTGTCTGGGAGACACCAATTATACAGGTCCTTGCATTGTTTTAGTCTTTGGCACTGATAGAGCATGCACCATTCTGAATACGTCTTCTGCTCAAAGATGAAGTGCATAATTATTGGAAAGTGAGTTAAGAGTCAGAGATAGAGATGCCACAATGAAATACGTGCTCACTGCTGGGTAGATAGTTTTGTGTCAGAAAATGCCGATTCATCAACCTGAACACTTCTTCTGGATAAGGAGCATTTTCAATGAAACTTTCATTGGGAAGGTGTCTACGGTCCAGGATATAATTTCACTGGGAAGGTGTCATTCCTGTGTATATACAGTGTATAAACTTTCATTGGGAAGGTGTCCAGGATATAATTGCTACTCAAAACCAGGGAGATCCACCCTATAATAGTCAGTAGCCTGATGGTGATGGCACTCATCCAAGATGCAGATGACACGGGCAAGCCAAGTTCAAGTGCTTGCTCAGCCTTGTTCAGAACACTTGTGAGTCTGGATCTTACCCTAACTGTGAGACTGTTGGCTACTCTAGCTTGGGTCTCTTATGTTTGGAGCTGTTTCAGTCTGTATAAATATTCACTGGGCTAGAAAGAGATTAACTCTGTAGCTTGGTTGTTAGGGCACTCATATGGGATGTGAGAGACATAGATTCAAGTCCCAGATCCGAATCTGGGAGATCAGGGATGTGAACCTGGTTCTCCTATGTCTCCTTTATCTCGGGTGAGTGCCATAACTGTTGGACAGTTGGCTCTGTCAGGTGATGTGTCTTTCTCTGTTTTTACATGAACAGCTTTGAAATATCTGTTTGTTTGGTCCCAAAGTGAAATGGGAAACTTTTCAAAATTATGAAAATTCTCACAGAATGGGAAAACCGTTTCCCAGCCAGCTCTACTACTAAGTTCTTGAATATTTTCAGTGGGGTTATTTAAAAATGAAAAGGTTTTGCTTTGTTACTACCTTCTCTTAAGTATATAGGACTGTCTCAACATTCATGTAAACCACTCTTTTTTCCATTTTGCCTTTAACATTAGAAGTATTTAGTACTTCCCTTTCTTTGCTGGAGGAGATCCTTGGAGGACTCTTGGTGATGCCACACAAAGATGTAAACTGAGCTTCTGTCTCCTCAGTGGTGTGAGTGCTGAAGAGACTGATTCTTACACTTAAGGCTTTGTCTCCTCCTCCTCCTCCAGTAATATTGTTTTAATATATGTAGGTACATATCTTAATACAGAAATACAATATGTTGCTCTTATGGTTATCTATTGACCATATTATTATATTAACATTTTATTTTATTTTAAATTATTTAAACACAACTTTAGCATGGGTGTGTGTGTATGTGCTTATGTAACCATTCATATTAATGTTTTCAGTGGGGAGAGGGGGAAAGTGAATGTTTTCTGGGGAGTGGAATGAGGAGTCGCAGGAGAATAGAATGAAAGGAAAGCTAAGGGGGCTAGAGTATTCAATTATTATAATAATTCAATTATCCTCTGTGTACATCCTTCCTGACTATCCTATAAGTGTAGGATTACTGCATCTATATATCAAAGTATCTCAATGGTTTCAGTATTTCTATTGGATTGGTTTCCTGTGCAAGGTATACTATTTAACCTTTTTAAAAAAATTTGCCTGGAACTGTTTTCACAACAATTATTAGACCTTGCATTACAAGATATTCTATTAATAGTTTATTCCAGTGAGCTACAGTAGGAATAGTTGCCAAATTAAAGATTGCCCTTTTTTTTTTTTTTCCCTATAAAGAGCAAGAATAGGAGTAGCTTCCTTGTTCCTGGTTTGAGTCTTTTTGGCAGGCCAACTGCTAATACACTTCTTGAGAACTTTAATCTCTCTAGTGTTATTTTTTTTATTTCTTTCAGGATTATTTTCCAAACCTTTCTACCACCCAGCAGTTCCATATCCTATGTATGAAAGAGATCCTGGTTGTCTTGCATTTCATAAGATATCTGGGGCAATATTATGTATTTTATTATATAGAGGTAGAGAAACATGCATTCTGTAAATAAAAAGTACTGGAATTGTACTACTTGGTTAGTATTTCAGTTAATATTTATCATCTATATTATCTCATTCCATTCTTCTTTTGCTGTTACTTCGTATTGACAGTCTGCCCTCTGTAGCTCAATAGCTTTATGTGGCTTGTCCTCTAAAAACAGTCATGAGATTAATATGTTCTAGACATAATCTTGATTGCTGAAACTCAAACCTTTACTTAACAAAAGTTTACTAATACATATAGCTTTGTTGGTTCCTCTTTTATCTGAAAGTGTTCATTGAAAAAGTAAGCAATCTATATAAATTGATAATGTATATTTTTAAAAATATACATCAGCTATATCTGTTTTAGGGGTTGTCCATCCCTAAATAAATCTTTCCACTTTTCTTAGTGATATTTGCCTCAACACCTAAAGACTTATTTGTTCAGTCCAGTTTTAAAAGCAGTTTCACTTTTTATTTTTGATATTCTGAGATCTCTTCATTTTGTGTGGTCAAGTGCCTCAGGTACAGGATTAAGGGGTGACTTGATCACTATCTGTAAGTACCTATGTGGGGAACAAATATTAGCAGACAAATTTATAGCAGACAAGATCCAGTGGCTGGAAATAGAAGCTATTTCAGGCTAGAAATAAAGCATAAGTTTTTAACAGGTTAACTAATCATTGGAACAGCTTATCAAGAGTTGCGGTGGATTCTACATCACTGGCAATTTTTAAATCAGGATTGTATTTTGGTTAAAAGATATGCTCTATGTCAAACAAGAATTAATTCAGAGAAGTTCTGTGGTTTGTATTATGCAGGAAGTCGGCCTACATGATTACAGTTGTCTTTTCTGGTTTTAGAATCTATTCAAAGATCATGAGTCAGGCCTCAAAATGAATTTAAAAATAATATTGGATTCTTTTTGTTGTCTGGATTTTGAGCATTTAAGGGTCATGTTTTCCAACTCTTCCTCACTGCCATGAAGGCAACACCTTTTATTTTTTAATTTTTTTAATAAATTGAGATTTTCATGACTTCAGAACCTGGGGCTTTAGGAAATACAGTTTTCTGTGACTTGTGATAGAGTCAAAAGAGCTGATAGCTGAGTACATGTGGGAGTGATGGGGAGACAATGAGAAGATGGGGAGGAGTGAACTGGCAAGGACTAACCCCCCCAATATTGCAGGACTGCAAGGAGGAAGAAATGGGTGAAAAAAATCTCCATCTAAAATGAAGCCATTTCCTTTTACGATCTTTAGTTTGAGCTACTGATCCCAACTATCGGAGTTTAAATATCTAGCTGAAAGAAATTCTCCCATAAAACCTGCACTCTGCACTTTGAAAGAATATAATGATGATATCCTACTCAAACAGAGACCCAAATAAAACTAAGGCTCTCGTCTACCCTACAAACCCTTGACCGGGTTACGCTTTGTGCTGAACGTGGGGTTAACTCATAAAATCCACAGCAGGGATGATGCATTCTCTGTTGTCCTACAGAAACATTACTGTGCATCGTGTTCGTTGGTTAGATTTAGGGAGAACTCCATGCATGGGTCTCAGTAGAAACACACTGTGACTTAACTGCTGCCCTCAAGAAATAAAAATTATTTAATATATAGTGATTGGCAAATTCTTCATGGAGCCTTTCCCTGATGCTTTGCTAGAACTGTGTAATTAGCTGCGTCTGTTCTGTGAGCGATCTTACTGTATCTAACAGCACTTCTACCTTGGGAGATAGTGTGCTGTGCGTGGGTGTACAGATCAGCCAATGTATTTTTTAAAAAAAAACCCAGAACACTTCAGATTGCTAGTTATCTTCATGTCTTTAGGCAACTTTTATTAGAATGTAACTATACTATAATTATGGTTGAGAAGATATTTCCAGAATAAGCCTGTATTTTTCATACACTTTACCTTACCAAAAATGTCTTGGTCAGACATCTTTCCTACCAGATATGAGGTTATGGGTCTATTACACGAGTGCGTGGGTGAGGTTCTGTGGCCTGCGATGTGCAGGAAGTCAGAGTAGATGGTTGTGATGGTCCCTTCTGGCCTTAAAGTCTGTCTATTAATTTTGGTGTATAGAAAATTTTGGAGAAAATGTATAATCATATTTTGTTCAGAGATTCTGGAATACCAAAGGAGGTTATCTTTTAGCAGATATGGGGAAATACTCATAGCTCAAAAATGGCTTATTAAAAAGTCACACTTGTATGTGGTAATGGTTTCCACCCAACTGGTCTGTCTTAGTCTCTTACAGTTTTCAGTTCTCTCTTAGCACAGACGACGTTCTGCTTATGACACATTGGAGAAAACTTAAACGTATATCTTCAGCTGATGTAAATTGTCATAGTTCCATCAACTTCAATGGAGCTGTGATGGAGATGGAGCTCTTCTGTAGTAACTTATGAATACTGTAGGTTGACCGAAGTATTGGGATGTTCACTGTATGAATATATTGGTTTCATTTAATAGTGGGCTGTATGGAAAACAAGTGAACAGGAAGAACAGCTCAAGGTAAGCCACCCCACAGCAAACGCTTTAGGGTTGTTTTGGGTCCTTGGCAGAGCCCTAACCCTGAGGAGTCTGTCATGTCTTGCAGAGTTCACTGAACTGGTTTATGATGAGCAGGGCCCAAAACCCAGGAAGTGACAAGACCCAAGGAACATTCTCTGGATAAAAAGAGATTCTTTATTTCCAGAGGGGAAGTAGTTGTTGAGGAGCTCTTTGGGGAAGCAGACTAAGGCAGGCACTTGCTGGAGCATCTAGGAAGCTAGGACACCTCTGGAGGATGGTGAACTTTAGGTAAGACACAGACACACGCGCACATACCGTTTGTTTTTAAAATCCTTTTACGCTAAATGTGTTGTTCTGACTGTTAAAAATTAAACAATACTTTGATTTAAGAAGGCCATCTGGTCACTGTATTCACCACTGATCACAGATTCCTGAAGGAAAGGACCACAAGTACCAAACTCAGTTGGAACTGCTAGGTAAGCATAGTTTGATACACAGGTTACTGTAGCCCAGAGTCTGGTCTCAGAGTGGGAGAACTGACTCCACTCCAGAAGAGGTAAGCACATAAGGCCTGACACCTGAAGTGGATTTCCTCTGGGATAAAGTTGCAGCTAGCTTTGCAATCAGGACAGGTGCTAGGACAACTTGCACCATTTTAGTATCTGCCCCATAATGTTCTATAGCCTTTGTGTTTCCATGTCTGTCTATGTGACACTCTGCTAGCACGGTGGACTTTTCTGAAAAACCATTAGAAATAAAATGAACAAAAGAAGATGCATTGTACAAATCTAAGACGTTAGTCAATGTAACAAGTTTTAAATGGTTTAAAAAAAATCACACACCCTACTCTGCATGCGGGGCTAGCTTTCTGAGGATGGGTAAAGTAAGGGCAAGTCTTCTACCACTGACACATTTGTAACTGCTTACAGTAGCTAGTGGGCGCAAGCTTGGTGTGCTATTACACCCTTCTGTTTAATTCACTTGGATGCTACCAACAGGTATAGTTGTGCAAGGGAAGTGTGACAACTTATCTCCTAGATGATGAGGAAAAAGTATGTACAACTATGTGTGTCCTGGAGACTTGCAAGTGAGTATAAGCAAGTTATAGCTATGAGAGAACTAAAATATTTGAATCCAGCTCAGCTTCTCCCAGTGTGACTCCTACTAGGTAAGGATTTTTGCATAGTAATCAAATTACGTAAAGGTAAATCAAAGAGATTATGAATCCCAGTGTAGATTTACACAGTGATGGGTGAGTCAGTATAAAAGCCAAGAGCGGAACTGGGAATAGCAGACTGAACACAAGTCTGAGAATTTGGTTTCAAATCCAGATGAAATATGGTACATGAATGAAACTGTGTGAGGAAATAGACTATTAGGTAGTGCTGGCAAGTGTGATGGTTTGACCTGTTTTTTAATTTATCTCTGACACGGTTGCCAGCAGGCTTCTATAGCTGGTTGGAAGTTAGATAATTGTAATACACAGCTACCTGTACTTAGATGCGATCTAACCAACTAAAGCCAATAAAGTTATTTAAATAAGCATTGCAGGCAACAAATTATCACTTTCTATTTATAGACGAAGCAAAAATATGTCCATTGTTACAAATCCGGGTGCCAAAGTTGTTGTTCACACAGTGAACAGGCAACTTGTGGAACCCCTTGCCTGAGGAGGTTGAAGGCTAGGACTATAACAGGGTTTAAAAGAGAACTGGATAAATTCATGGAGGCTAAATCCTTTGGCTGTTAGCCAGGATGGGTAAGGAATGGTGTCCCTAGCCTTTGTTTGACAAAGGGTGGAGATGGATGGCAGGAGAGAGATCACTGATCATTACCTGTTAAGTTCACTTCCTCTGGGGCACCTGGTATTGGCCACTGTCGGTAGACCGGATACTGGGTTGGATGGACATTTGGTCTGACCCAGTATGGCCATTCTTATGTTCTTAATTTTAGAAATGTACACGAGTACTTCCATTGAATCTGATGGGGCTACTCATGTGTAATGTTACTCAAATATGAAAGTGTTTGCATGTTTGAGTGCCTTAGTTTGTAAGGTTTTTATGTATTGACGAGGTATTGGAAGCATTTAGCAAAGGCTTCTTGAATCTCATTTCAGTATTACTGGAGAATGTGTTTATAGTACATATACATATGCAGCAATGTTGCTTGAATACATTTTTTTGTTTACTCTTTCTCAAGTTAAGTCAGGGCACTCATCTGTATATTGAGCTGTTTTAAATAGTTTAGGCCTGGTCTACAGTACCCGGTTCTTTTGGAATTAGCTGACTTACCTCGAAATAAAACTGGTTCCGTCCACGCAACCAAACCAGTTTTTTCGATTTAAAGGGATCTTTACTCCGATTTCTGTACTCCACCTCGGCAAGTGGAGTAGTGCTAAAATCAAGATCGCAGTTCCGAGTCACAGGTACTGTGGATGCAATTCGACGATATTGGCCTCCGGGAGCTATCCCAGAATGCTCCCTTGTGACCGCTCTGGACAACACTCTGAACTCCGATGCACTAGCCAAGTAGGCAGTAAAAGCCCTGGAAACTTTTGAATTTCCTGTTTGGTCACCACCATCACAGGCGACCACACAGTCCCGGATTCGCAGACGAGTTCCAGCATGGTCCGAACGGGAGGTACTGGATCTCATTGCATGTTGGGGAGACGAATCTGTTACGGCAGAACTACGTTCCAAAAACAGGAACGCAAATACGTATGCTAAAGTCTTCAGGGCCATGACGGAAAGAGGCTACTCCAGGGACACAGAACAGTGTCGTACAAAAATCAAGGAGCTCAGGCAAGCGTACCAAAAAGCCAGGGAGGCGAACGGGCACCGTGGGTCATAGCCCGATACATGCCGCTTCTAGCGTGAGCTGCATGCAGTTATGGGGGGTGACGACACCACTACCCCACCACTGGCCGTGGACACCTGCAAGGCGGGGAGTAGCACGGAGTGAGGAGGACAGTGCATAGGTGGCAAGTGGGGAATCTGTTTTCCCACCTAGCCAGGAACTATTCTTAACCCTGGAGCCAATAGCCTCCCCCCTACTCCCAAAGCATGCTTCTGGACCATGACCCTGGAGAAGGCGCTTCTGGTGAGTGAGAGCTTGATCAGAGCCACGCGGTGGTGGGGGTGGGGGGAAACCCAGCTGCGCTGGGCTGTTCGCGTCTTTAGTTTAAAGGGCTCAACCCTGCTTAGCCTCATCGGAGCCCCATGGGGCGGTGTGTGTGGTGGCGGGGCGGGGGGGGGGAGGAGGAGGGAGGGTGGTGTTTGAAGCGATCATCCCAGAGAGCCCGCAGGCTGCCTGCAAGCTGAATTCTGTTGCCTGGCCGCATGTGATGGCTTACTCACACCAAAGTGGCGGGCACTTCAGTATAGGAGGCAAAATGAGACCTTGTACAGAAAGAACATGCGCTGTGTACTATGAATTGCCTGTTTCACTGAGAAACAGTGTCCCCTTGTTCTCTAAAATGTATCTTTTAAAATACTACCCTCCCTTTTTCTCCTCCTGCAGCAGGTGCAAATGTTTCAATGTGGCCCCTATCTACTCCGTCCCAGAGGCTGGTCCAGATTAGAAGGCGGAAAAAACGAACTCGGGACAACATGTTCGCTGAGCTCATGCAGTCCTCCCACACTGAGAGGGCCCAGTTGAATGCGTGGAGGCAAACAATTGCGGAGTTGTTTAAAGCATTACATGAATACAAACAGAAGAGGGATGCACGCGATGAGAGCAGGCAGGATGCTATGGTCAAGCTCATGGGGGAGCAAACTGACATGCTCCGCTGTATGGTGGATCTAATGCGGGAAAGCCAGCAAGACCACAGACTGCTGCTGGAGCCCCTGAATAACCGCCCTCCATCCTTCCCAAGTTCCATAGCCTCCTCACCCAGATGCCAAAGAACACGGGTGCAGGGGGGAGGCTACGGGGACCCACACATTCCCCCCCCCCCCGTCCAGCTTCTGATTTTTCTCTCAATGTTTTGTGCAACAAATAATAAAGAACAGTTTTTAAACAATTGTGACTTTATTTCCTTTAATATATATATAGGGGGCGGGTAACTTTAAGAGAAACAAACACAACTGTCACACCATACCCTGGCCAGTCATGAAACTGGCTTTCAAAGCTTCTCTGATGTGCAGTGCGCCCTGCTGCACTCTTCTAATCGCCCTGTTGTCTGGCTGTGCGAAACTGGCCACCAGGCGAGTTGCCTCAACCTCCCACCCCCCCATAAACATCTTCCCCCCTTAATCTCACAGATATTGTGGCGCGCACAATACAATTGGAATATTGGTTGTGCTGAAATTGACCGACAGCGCACCGCTCCGACATTCGATGCTAGCCTTGGTACTGTGGACGCAATCTGCCGAATTCATGCACTTTAGTGGGGACACAAAAGACCAAATGTATAAAATAACTTCCGAAAATTAGAATAGAGTAATTTTGAAATAATTTCGTACTATAGACGTATCCTTAATTATATTTTCATCTCCAGGACAACTTGTCAAGAATTTATTTGTAAAATTAAGTATATCTTGATCTTCACAAAAAAGCTAAAGTGAATCCTGAATTTTTCCATATAATTACAAGTGGGTTTCTTGAGTGGTATATTCACAGCAGACTCAATTTGGTGGTCCTTACTTGGGCAAAATACCTTCTGAAATCATTGGGAGATCTGTTTGAGTATGGAGTGAATGATTTAGGCCTGTGACTGATAGTCAGTTGGCTATTAAGAATTCATAATATTAATCTTGACTATATGTAAACACACACACTATTCACTAGTCACTTCCCCTCTGTGCCTCAGTTTCCCGATCTGTAAAATGGGGATAATGATACTGACCATCTTTGTAAAATGATTTGAGATCTACTGATGGAAAGTGCTGTATAAGTGCTAGGTGGTATTCATATTATTACTACTACCCTGTTTTACTACATCTGTAGTAGTTCCTTAAGTGTTTTACTGCATACCTACCAGTTACTTTCAAATACTGTGTTATGTACTCTTGTTTATATAGGGTGCCACCCCTGTTGAAACTATAGTAAAAACTGTATTGTACTTGAGAAATACCATGAGTACTTAAAATGCAGTCTGTGTAGATCCAAGACAGGAGAGTTATAGCTGTATGTGCAACCTTCACTTTGGTATTTTTGGCTCTTGAGTGCTTGACCATGGAATCTCTTAAAGTTTGCAGGAATACTCTTGTCCCTATCTTTCCCTTTGCATTCCACCCACATGCTCTGTGAGTACTAAAAATGGCACTGTGGCCATCTGTATAGTTCCAGATCAGATTTGCTCAGGCAAAAATACTTATTTGTAGACTATCTCCTAGCCTGGCTAACTCTTTGGGGTGGTCGTCTCCTTCTGCATCTTCACTAGCATGAAGAGTCTGTGGGTCAAGTTCTGCCACATACACCTGTGCAATCCCACTGTAGTCAGTAGAGTTCCACAGGTGAATCCAATTGTCCTTAGTAGAGTGTTTTTTTTAATTCCTTGTTACCTTGGAAGTTGTCCTGCCTCCCTAATGTAAGGGTATAATGTAGTACAAAAATGTTGGAATGGCATTCTATCCCCCAGTGTAACAATGTGTATGTATATAAATGTGTTGTATAGTTCCATATTCATTATATCACTAGTTTCCATATAAAATTTGCTCTGTTTGTTAGACAAAAATCATTTCTATTTACTAGTAAACAGCCCTGCAAAATCATGCTGGGTTTTGACAATCAAATGGATTTTTTTTTTAAACACCTCCAATGGTATCACCAGTATCAGTGGGTTTGCGTGACAAATTGGGCTCTCAGCTACATCTGTGCAATTCCATTTCTTTAAATGATGCTTTCTTAGCATACTCACAAACATGCACAAAGCAATTTATAGATAGATAATTTTACAGAGGGCTTAAATCTGCAAACAGTAAAGTTGTACAGGTGTAAGAGAGGACAGAGCTTAGCCTGCTGAGCCTTTCTCATTGGTAATGGTGGTAGTGCATATGATGGAAAGAGCCTAGATTGTCAGAACCCAGAGTCAGGACTGGTCTACACCACGAATTTACATTGCTGTAGCTGTATCTCTGAGGGGTATGAAAAATCCACATCCCAAGAGAAGTAGATATACTGCCTTACCCCCTGGTTATGGACAGTGTGAGCTAGGCAAAATAATTTTTCCATTGACCTAGCTACCACCTCTCAGAGAGGTGGATTGCCTTTGCTAATGGGAAAACCTCTCCCATTGGTGTAGATAGTGTCTACACTGAGGCAGAGCAGCAGCACTGCAGCTGAACCACTGTAGCATTTTAAGTGTGGACATATCCTGAGTTTATACATAGAATTAGTTATGTGCCTCGAGCGTGGAACCTGACAAAATCCCTTTTTAGAGAAGAATGACGCTTCAGTTGTTCAACAATTGAAAGATTTAAAAAACAATGTCAACTAGTCTGGGAAAACGTTTCCCGTATAGCCTGTGTCTGTTCACTAGTTTTCTGAATTGTATTTGTGTTCAGAACTGTGTAGTGCTGGTGTTGCTTCACACGGTAATCTGGCTCAGCTTTTGCATCCAGCACTTGGAAAACTAGAGTCAAAGTGTACATATATTTCAGTTACTTTAAGTTGTCAAGTCTTGTCTTCTCCTTTTTAAGAAAAACTGAAAACTCATTAAAATATATATTGCAGTATTGATGCCTTTTGGACAACGAAGAGGTCTGATGCATTGCATATATATAATGTTCCAAAGTGGGTTTGCTGAATGAAGACGTATTGATTTCATTCATCATAGATGCAGAGGGAATAAAATACTTGTGCTGATAAACTTAGAAGGCTTAACTCAGGAAATAATTTAGTACTTAGATTTTTTTTCTTAATCTAATATTATCCACTTCATCAGGTATCCATATAGTTCCCTCGTCAATGTCCATTTGTTCATTTTGATAGTAATATAATTTCTCCTGCACTGAGAGAAGGCAGGGCTAAAGTAATAGAAGTCACTTGACATAACTTCTAAAAATCAGATTAATATTTTTATTGCATATTGCCATTTCAATGAGCAGTGTAGTAATAACAAACTCTAATTCCTGTCAACACATGTAGATTTAAGCACCTCCTCAACAGTAGGGGACCAAAAATATGTTGTTTTGGCTTGTCTATTTTAACACCTATTTTAAAATAATGTAATCCATAAAATATCCTTTTAACTTGATGAAGCAAAATAACTAACTTCTGAGTAAGCTTTTACTAAATTGTAAATTAAAGATCAAAGTTCCCTACTTCTACAAACGTCGATTCCATGAAGTCCTTCTCTACTTCAGCCAACGCCAGGTGATCAGAAATCATGAGTGGCTTTAAAATCCTAAGACTTTAAAAATAATAAATGTTGATATCTTTTTATCTGCTTTCTGTTTTCTGAGTCTTTAGTTTGAGTTCACGTTTTTTCAGCCTTTATCTGCAAGCATGAAGGCTAGAAACTCACTTTTAAAAATAAAAATAAACAGTCTTGAGAATCTCATGTAATCACAGGACCTCAGAGCTGGCACTTCAGAAAAGTATCAAATATCACAAGAGTCATAATAAAATCAGGAGCATTGCCAACAAAACTCCTTCCCCAAAAGCTGGAATAAATAAAACTTGTAGTGTGTCCTGATAGCTGTAGAAACCTGGCCCTTTCAGACAGGTTGGGAATAGGCTTGAAACAATACCCTGCCACCAGCCCCTCTCTTGCTTCGGTGCCCCCATTTATCGCAACTGTGACAGTATGGCACATGTTGGAGAGGGTGCTTCTTAACAGGCGGGTCTCGAGCCATTTAGTTGTATAGGTCAAAACCAACAGCTTAGTTTCCACTTGGTAACCAGCAGACAGCTAGTGCAGATTCTGTGGCATGGGTGTCATGCTCGTGCCAAGTTATGTTGCTTAATAAGTGGGCTGCTATGTTCTGCTCCAGCTTGTTTCTGGGTTATCTTAAGCCATTCTGTCTGGTACAGCACATTGCAGTTATTTAGTCTTGAGTGATAGAGGCCTGAATTGTGGTAGCAAGGTCTGTGTCTGAAGGAAATGGCCACAGACACCAGATGAAATGGGGACTGAGGTGAGAGGTATTCCTTGATACTGATTCTATACAATCCTCATAAAGCAGCTGGGGATCCAATAGCATCTCCAAATAGCAAACTCTGGTAACAAACCGCAGACACCTTCAATAAGGAAGGCAGAGATAGTCTTCTCCATATTTTTGGTTTGCTTCCACAAAGCCAACATCACCTTGGTCTTATTTGGATTGAGCTTCTAGTCTCAGCAAAGCCGCTGACTTGCTGTGTAGCTTTAGAAAAATCGTTTAATCTCTTGTTGTTTACCTATCTTGACAGGTGTGCTGTGAGGCTTAATGTTAAAGCATTTTGAGATTCTTGGTCGAAAGGTGTATAAAAAGTAAGAGCTGGTGTATTCTTAAGTAAGAAATTGCCAGATTCCTACTAATAGGGGCAGAAGGAAGAAAGGTGTAGGTGGTCTAACTGTAGAAGCTCAATGTGTTAAAGGTCTCGTTGCTCTTTAATATCTTGAGTATAAGTAGAAAGAAATTCTTTGTAATTTTTAAGCATGAAGATGTCTGAACAGAAGATTAAAGTAGGTGGTAGTTGACTTTATTTTTAAATATTTAGAGGAACACCTTAAATGTTCTAAAACATTTGTTCCAGGCAAGCTGCAAAAACAAAGTATGTGGGTGTCTGCGTGGGGTGAGGGAAAATATTTTTGAGCTATCTTATGTACTTTGAGTCTCAGTGCTCATTTCCTAGGGCAGAGATTGGCATAAAACACTGGTGTTATAGTCATTATTGAAAACAATAAAGATGCTGGTGTTCTGGATATTTGAATTTAGCATTACATTTCTCTAAAAGAGGTTCTCAACCTTTCTTTCTGAGCCCCCCCCCCCAACATGCTATAAAAATTCCACAGTCCACCTGTGCCACAACTGCTTTTCTGCTTATAAAAGGCAGGGGTAGCATCAGAGGGTAGCAAGTAGGGCAATTATACAGGGCTCCACACCACAGGGGCCCCTGTGAAGCCAAGTTGCTCGGGCTTTGGCTTCAGCCCTGGGTGGCAGGGCTTGGAGCCCTGGGCTTCAGCCCCAGGGGTGGGGCTTCGGTTTTCTGCCGTGGACCCCAGCAAGTCTAATGCCGGCCCTATTTGGCGGACACCCGAAACCTGCTTGTGGCCCCCCAGTGGGCCCTGGACTCCTGGTTGAGAACCACTGCACTAAATGATATCTCCTCTAGTCAAACAATGTTCAGCGTCTACCATATGAATCAAAGCACTTTCTGTTTCCTGCCTAGCTGCAGTTCTGTGGTTTGAGCTTTGTGGTGTGCTTTGAACACTGGAATAACCTGTTAACGGTACATATAATGCTGCTACTGTTCCTCTGTGCACTTTGTCACCCTCCATTGCCTTCTGCTTGCTCAGCAGTGCACAAATCTGTGAAATGTACTGCATCACATATCTTTTAACTAACATCCCTTTCCCATTCACTTTGGACTTGATGTTTCATTCCCTACATCTTGATTATTTTATTTACTATTTCATCACCCATTATAAGTTTAACTTGGTTGAATTACTCTGCATAGCACTCTGGATAATGCTGAAAACTTAGCTGAACACATGTGCTACTCCTGACATATATTATGTAATTCTTTAAAATAAAAAGGGACTGGTCAGAGACCACTAGTACGTGAATTGAGAAGTAGGTACTCTGCATTAAGCAAATACATTTTAAACCTTAAATCTTCTGTCTGATCAATTTAAGTCAGATGATTAGCTGTATTTTAGTGTTTTCCATGTTTAAGTTCAGTCCTTGTTTGAATATTTTTTTTTCAGTGATCCCGCCTTGGTTGTCCTGTTTCATCTGGTCTTCTCTTCCCCTTCCCAGCCCCATATAAAACGTGATTATCCTTGCTCCATACTGGTCAGTGTTCCGTGTTTCACTAGGACAGGTTCTACTATGAAAAGCCATATTTGAGCTGTTGTGTTTTGTAAAGCACCATTTACATTTTATATCTTTTCTGTATTACATACATTCAGTGGCATGTCAAAATAAAATAGCCACTCAAGGTATTTAGGACTTACGCAGATAATTTGCAGTAGGACATAGCAATATACAAAGAATCTCCCAAAGAATCTGAACTTTGCCACACACTTTCTATCTTTACTTTGTGTGCCTCTTTTTCAGAGGACAGATTTGACAACCTTTTGTAAAAATACTCAACTAGTGTGTGTTGCTTCCACATATTGTTCGGATGTCTTCATTGTTAAGTTGCTCTCATTGTTTTGAACTGGTTGGATGCATATCTCCCCCCCCTTCATCTAAAAAATATGTATTTCTGACTCAGCCCTGGCTGCTGCTCTGGCCCCGGATCCAGCCCCTGGCAGCTGCTCTAACATGTGCGCACCTCCAAAAGTGGTCAAATTTAAATTCCTGCACGTACCCCTGGTCGGATGGTAACTGTCTAATGATGTACAGTGTCTTCATATCATCATGTGCTTCAGCGGTCTGTGTATCTGTTGCCATTTTGTCTCATGGAGGGAGGCAAAGAGCGGGATGATGTGGTCAAATCTGTGGGTTAGGGAGCTGATCTTTACAGCAGCATTCTGAATGGATACGAGCAAGTTAAAATTGTATTTATCAAGGCCAGAGTAAAAGATTTTTACCAAGGAGTATCCTTGGGAATTGTTCATCATTTTATCAAAAGTACTTGGCAGGGACAGGGAGTTGGAGTATGAAATAATGTATGCATTCAACATTAGGAGAGGATGAAAATGTTTTTCGGACTTCTGGGCCTTAGTATTATTCGGATTCATCCCTTGTTTTACTAGCCCTCTGTAGTTCTCTTGTCACCTCCATGTCCAATTCTTTTGGCATCTGACCTTGATCCCTTCTTCTCCTTCCCCCATTTTATTATATTATAGAAAAAGCAGAGGAAAGATAAATGGTAATGAAATGTTTATAAGGTGGGTTTTTTTGCAAATGCTGGAAAAAAATAGTTTGCTAACCCTTGCTAAGCTGAACTGTAGTGCCACAGCAAATACTACGTAAATGGCTATTCTTGGTGTTTCATATATTTTAGATACAGTTGTAAACTAGATTGCTCTTGAATATTCTAAGCTGTTTTACCTGCTGTCAAATCAGATCTGGTTATGAGGAGCTTATTTGATCATGAGTCGCTGGATGAGAATATATTTCCACACACTTTGAAGTAAATAATTTTGAAGCGACAATGTTTCTAGGGTAGGCTTCACAAACGTAGCCTGACAGCATTGAAATATATCTTTTAAAACCCAAACAGCAGGCATCAGCAAGACTCCAGTCTATTACTACTTTAATTATCTGCTCAAACCTTGAATTTCTTCAAATATAAGAAACACTTCAGCATTTTTTGACACTGCAGAATAGAATAGTGTAAAAATATTCATATTATGCTTACTGTAAAGTAACTGAACAACTTGGTGAAAATGTTTGTGCTTTAAATACTTGAAGATAGGTTGCTTTAAACGGAAGATTTATTGTTGGTAGGATTGGTGGGAAAGGAAACACTTAAAAAAAATAAAAATAAAACAAAACTACTATCCTGATGTGGCAGCCATTGCTCACAGCTAATTCATCAGGTGATGGAGTCACATGGAAGCTAGTGGAATCACTTGCATGATAGATTACTTACGTGAATAAAGGCTGTAGGCCTGAGGCTCATATCAGCAACAAGTAAATAAGTATTATGTTTAATGACTTAAAATTTGCACATCATAAAAATTTTTGAAATCAGTTTCTCCTTCCCTGACCCAACAGTTGGAGTTCGTGCTTCATTGTTCTCCCTGTAGCAGTGTCTGATCTCTCAAATGCCACCACCACTCTTTTTTAAAACATTTATCTTCACTTGTTAGAACCTGGATAACTCAAGAACAGTATAACCACTCAAATGAGTTCTCCTTCTTTTTCAGGTTAATGTCAAAAGAGAAATTTAGTCATATTTTCTTTATATAATGAGTTTATAGTTTTGTATTTAACAGGCTTTTACAGTTCTATCTTGTTATAAACTACAATGATACGAGATAGTATTGAAGATAGATGTCGCACTTAAGCAAAAGATTTGCTACTAATCTAATTTTTGCTGCACATTTTGTAAAAATTGCTTACCCAGATGAACAAAGCTGCAGTACTCAAGTATTGAAGTGGTGTGCCAAAATATCTGTGAATAGGGTAGTACTTTCTAAGTTTAAAATAATTGGCTGCTCCCTGTAAAATGCCTTCAGAAATACAGGACTTTTTTAATGTCCATTACTACGTTTGTTGTCTGTTAGTTTTGGTGAACCTTAGAGAGAGAGCGCCACCATAAATACAAAATAATTACAACATTAATATTTAAGTGAGATCTCAGGCTCCCGTCCACCCCATCTAGAAAACTAGACTCTACGTTCTGGAAGTAACAAAACTGATGACATCAAATACAGTGTACTGTACAATTACTGTACAGTGGCATCATGACCATGTTGTGTAACTAGCAACTTAGAAGTGTTTACGTGTTGAATATATTTGAGATTATGTACTGATTAAATGGAATGGTTCTTCCCTTTCACCTGTGGAAATATTGAGCATTCTTGAGAGCAAAATCTTGGTGCTACCAAAGAAGCTATTGTTCATCAACAGTTAAAGTATGCAACCTCTTGTCATGCTTATCCAATGGGTGGATTCTGTTATAAACAGTATTCTGGATTTTTCTTCTTGCTTGTGTATTTGTGTGTGTTAGCAATGATATTTTATGTTGTTCATACAATACCTGTATATCACTTTTAATGTTTTGTACCGGTGTTGGTTTTTAAAGATGGCAGTGCTCATATGATTAAACAAATGCTTTCATCTAGTTTTTATAACGCTTCATGTCTGTAGTCATTGACATGATACTGTCTGCTAGTGATGCTTGGAAGAAGTAATACTGATTTAATATTCCTGCGTATAGCCCAAATCAACAGTTTATCTATCTAGGGTTCACATAAATTTTTCTATTCCTGTGGTAGAGGACAGCTGTCGATCTTATCATTAAGGAGAGAATACCATCTATTACTAAGATCCCACACATAGAGATCTAGAAACTAACATGACTATTTCAACAGAAGTATTTTTTTATTCAAAAAAAAAAAAGGGAACAAAATCTTTTGTTCAAAGCCAAATTTTATCACAGAATTCTATCTGGCTCATCTTTAACATCTATTAGGTCAACAGACAGTTGTCCTGATGATGCATGATTATTTCCTTGTCTCCCACCCAAAATATTGTAGTTACAAGTATATCGCCATTTGGATCAGTGAAGGAGGAAAAATGTGCCACCACAGTATAAAATGCATTCATTTTTATGGTAGTTACTGTGTCCCCATCATTTCTTGTGGTGTTCTGTCGCAACGTGTCCCTGAGTGACAGACCGGATGGGTGGGGTATGTAATGTGTAGCTGTTATGACTTGTGTTCTGTGCACTACAACTTAAAAGTGCAAGTCTTTAAAAAAAAAATCTTGGTTTTTTGTCCTTTTTCTTGCTTTATGATGTATAAAGATGGCTTGAAAGCTTTTTGTTTAAACATTTTCCCTTTGTTTATTTGTTTTTGTTTGTTTTAAATCAGGGAACCTAATATGAACCAAATATGTTATCAGAATTTGTCTTTTATTAAAAATGTTAGCCATTGTTCTGAAATTGGCATAAACAAAGCAAAAATTAACTTAAACTTTGGCTGTTGATAAATGCAAGACTTATTGTAATGCAAATGGAAGTGACATACATTGTCAGTCTATTGATTTCCCCCCACCTTCCCCCTTTTTGAGTGGGATGTCTTTATTGTGAGCTATGTATATAGGAAAATGCTATGTGGTAAATACACTGGTAAACTGGATGCTGTTGGACCATCATAGCTGTTTTTCTTACATTAAAGTCAATTGATAGTTGATTTTAAAATGACAACTTATTTTTTAATTGAATCTTTCCAATTTGTTTTGTCTTTAGTTTGAACATAAGTGAATTAAATCTTCAGTAGAGAAGAACAATAGAGTCTAAATTCTGTTCTTACTATGTTAATCATTGATGCCTATGTAAATGAGTGCACACTTTGGCCCAGTAACCCTTTTCTGTACAGTCCTGATAGCGTGCTAAGCAATGCACAGAACATAGCAGCAGAACTATCTTAAGGTCTTGCAAAGGCTCCAGATATTTGTGAATGTGCAATTGTTAAGGCTAATCTCTTCTTTCATATTGAAAGAAGATGCTCAGCCCTTTGTGAAGAAAGGCTTGAAAATATAGCTGTCAATTTATAATGTTTTACGGTTGAAAGTTGTTTGGGAAAGATCATTTCCTCCCCTTTGAGATCCACCAAACATACATATACCCATGGATCCCTTTTATTGGTAAGGAGAACACAAAAGTCCTAGGAAATTTGTAAGTGGGTTATGCTGCATGGGCTAATTATACTAAAGTTAACACAGCTAACTCCTCTGCTGAGTAGCTGGCATGACTTCTGGCTACGGGCATGGACAGCTAAATAGAACAAGAAGCAACTGCTGGAGCTCTGGCTGCTCCATTGTCTGCTTCCTTGCCAGACTGTGGGAGCCCTATTGTAGTAGGATGAGAGCTCAGTTAGCTTTGCCTGAGCCTAGGAGTTGCACTTAGCAATGCAGTGGATGGCTCCTCTCCCTCCCACAGCCCCATATCGCAGGCTAGGAAAGATGATGAACTGGGAACCAACAACCAGGTACCGCTTCTAGATTCTCTGGCTCAGTCCTGGAGCAAGTTAGAGTAGTCTGCGGACTGGTCTTGCTTGTAACAGCTGGCTGAGGTCTCTCCAGTGGACCATGTGCTAGCTGGAAGGAGCCAGAGGACCTTCATCTCTAGCCTCTCCAAGATACATTGTGCACCGGGGTTTGTCAGATGGGGGCTGTACTGGCTTTGTGTCCCCTGGGGGCTCTTCCATGCTGAGGGAATGGGCTAACAGGGTTTCTTCTCCTTCAGTGCCACTTGCATGGATTAGGACAGATTCCACCCCAATTGCTGATAGTGGCACCTTGACCTATTTGAAATAATATGTTCAGCTTGAAGGCTGAACAAGTTGGCACTGCTGCAATAGTTAGAGAATGCTATTAATCTCCCAGAACAGCTAAGATGGAGAAATACCAATAGATTTTAGATGTATTTGTGCTGTGCAGTGTTACACCAAACCATGCAATGTGTACAAAGGTACAAGGGTAAGTCTGAATGATGAGTGTTTAGGGATTTAATCTTTTCAGTAATTCTCTCTGCTACCACCCACTTCTTGTGTTAATTTAAATGTTGTATTCTGATATAAAAGAAAACACAACCATGTTGCATCTTTTCCTGTTTCCAACTGGCTAAAAATGTTAGCTAGTATATTTTTGTTCTTCATTGCAATATAATAGTATTGTACTAAATACTCTTGTGCTCACTAAAATATTTCATCTGCATAGTTAAATTGCATTAGTACTTTTTATAAAAAAGAAATGGCAAGTAAAATAATTAGAGGGGTCCATTTTTTTTGAAATAATAGATTAGCATCCATAAATATTCTAGTTACAAGCGGAATTGATCTTCCAGTGAAATTTCATAATCCTCGTGTAGATATAAAACTGCATGCAGTCTAACTAAATATTTTTTACATAAACAAAGCAGGTGGAATTATTTTACCTTAGAGTTATCTTTTTGGCAGTAATTACCTTGCAGGACTGAATTATAATGCCTCCTGGATAACAAATAGGTGGCACTGAGTTCTTATGCAGGCTTTAATATTTCAGTACTGAACGTATTCAGTCACCTTACTGTGGATGGACTGACACACACAATTTCTAGTAGTGCGTAGAAAAATTTTAAGGCTTTGAAGCCTGTGAAGAAATTACTTCCCTTTTAAAAGTACTGTACTTAGAGAAGCCTTATGTTTGCTTAATTAAATATTACACATTCAGGCAGTTTTCTAAAAGCACTTCCTTTTTTGTGCAAATGGGAATTCAGTAACCTGGATTGTAGTTATAACATTGTTCTGCCTTTTAAGATGAAAAATCATGATCACAAGGTATTGGACCAAAACGGAATTGTAATCTGGTAATAAAATCTCTTCTGTATTATAGTTGAACTGGTAGCAATGCCCATAGTTAAGGTTTCCTAATTCTTTCCCATTATAAGCTCCTGTTTTCAGTTCCATATAACTTTAATGTTTGGGCTAAAATCTTCCATGCTTGGTCTCTGAATTGGGCTGATTTTTTAAATTTTGGCAAAAATTAGTCTCCTTTCTAAGAGTGAGGTAGAGGAAGAAAAGGTAGTGTTGTTAACCTTAGGGTTTGTCACCCCCATTAGTTTCTTAAAAGAGCTCTCATGCCTTCCTGATTTGTATTCCAAACTTAAATTTTGGCAAGGAGCCAAATGCTTGGGTCAAGATAGGTGACGCTCCGCTTACATTTCTCCAACTCCTAAAACTTTGAAAAGGGGTACTTGCTAGGTAGAACTTCTTAGAGGCCTGATGCTAAAGTTGCTGAACATTCATAGTCTCTAAGGTCAGAAATGACCACTGTGATCATCTAGTCTGACCTCCTGTGTAGAATTTTCCCCAGAAACTGGATTAAATTGTTTTTTTTTGTTTGTTTTTTTAAGAAAGATGTAAACTCTCATCTCAGACTCCAAGTGATGGTGAGTCTTCCGCCTTGCATATAAGATTTTCTGATGTTTGATTCCCCCATGCTGTTAGGAAGTTGCATCTTAATTGAGCTCCTCAAGGCTCACATCATAAGGCTAGTTTTCTAGCCCCTGGATCATTTTTGGGGCCCTCCTTTGAACTCTTTCCAATATTTCCACATCCTTCTTAAAGTGTGGATATAGTATTCTAGTAGTGGTTTTAGCAGTGCTGTGTACTGAGGCAAGATGACTTCCCTACTTCTACTTGATATTTCCCTTTTATACACCCTCTTTGCCACAGGATGCACTGAGGGCTCCTGTGGAGGTGGCTACCTGTAATGTCCCCGAAATCCTTTTCTGTGAGTCACTGCTTTCCAAGACAGTGTTTCTCGTTCTTTGTTCCTAGATGTATTACTTTGCATTTAGCCATATTAAAATGCATTTCGTTGGATTATGACCTTTTAAAACCAGGTGATTCAGATCACTTTGTAATAACTGGTCCTCATTATTTATTACCCCATTAATCTTTGTCATCTGCAAAATTTACTCGTAAATATTTTATAGCATCTGGATTGTTGATAAAAATATTGAATAGTGTTGGCCCAAGAACCAAGGATAAAAGCTCTGTTTTAGTGATGAGTTTGAACTAGTGGCTAGACATCCATGAAGAGATGAAGGGGTGGAAAGGAGTTTTTATAGGGTGACTGGCTGAGATTCTGTTGCAGTGTTGCTGGGATTTTATTGTATTAATGTGTTAGGAAGTCTAGATCCATGCATAGGTGTCTTTTTAAATTATTTTAAATCTAAATAAATTAGGTGGGGTGTGTGTGTGTGGGGGGGAGAGACGGGGGGAATGGTCTGTGTTATGGATCCTAATGATCCTGTGTTGAAAAATGATGATACATGCACAAGTGAATGTGGTTATACATGATGGAACTTGAGCTTTTGTTTTCCAATTTTTTTTTAAACAGAAGCTGCAAACTACATATTGAAAACAGGCTTTAAAGAATGTTAAAGCTACAAAGTGAAGCACTCAGAAGTTAGGAAATTTGGTTCCCTTTGCAATCTTAATATTCTTTTGATATAGCTTTGTATCTAATCCAACATTTTTTAAAAAAACTTGCATTGTGGATGCAGGATATAGTTCTCAATGTGAAGAGACAACTTTTCAATTAGGTCTGTTCACACAAAGGCAGTAGATAGGAAACAGAAAACAAGCTAATCAAAAATCCTAGTATTAGAATTGTTCTGACATAAAAAAAATGCCAAAAAGGAAGTAAAGCAGTGTTGGCAAAGCAATGTTGGGTTGAAAAGAAAGATTGAGGACAAGTTTCTCACTTTAAGCAGAGTGTGTTCTAGAATAATTGTGCTAAAGTTGTATCAGGTGCCTAGAATCCAGACACCATTGTGGTACAGTAATTAAGTGGCATTTTGGAGACTGCAGGTCATGTTAAAACATTATTTTTATTATTACTGTATTGCTTAGGGGCCCTTAGTGTGGACTCAGATTCCATTTTGCTAGGTACTGTACAAAAACAGAACACTTATGACATTTAGAGATCATGGTTATCTGCCAATCATATGCATAAGTAGAAGTGTCAAGCATCTGCTCCACTAACAGATACTCTGACACTTCCCAGGAGTACCAAGGGTTTTGGGGCACCTGACTGTTACCTGTTTGTGGCATGAGGGAGTCTTGTCTCTGCCTGCTGTGAATCAGCTCCCTGAAACCACTAGCCTGGCTCAGCCAGCCATTAATACTACCTTCCAGGGCTCTGCAGGCCTTGCTCTGTACAGGTTGGCAATAGGCCTCCCAAGTTCTCTAAGCATCCCTCTGGAGTGCTCAGCCCCTGATTCACTGAACTCTTAGATCTGATATCCCCAGAGGTGTAGTACGCATCAGCTTGTGAGATTCAACTTAGGATCATTGCTTTACTTAACCGCCGGCACTTAGATATACATGTAGTGAAACTAGAATATGTTTATTATCAAAGAACAGAGTCAAGTGATAATGAGACTATTGGAAACAGTTATATCTAAAACAAAATCATAACATGCTTCTAGACTAAACTTGGCTAACAAGGCATTCCCTATCTCCTGCATGACCGCTTACCCCAAATTCTTTCCCCAGCATTTTCAACCTGTTTGGCTGAGACCCCCTTCTCATAAAATCTAGCATGCTCGAAGCTGTCCTCAGCAATTGAAGGAATACTGAGGGGTTCATCTGTACCCCTAGATATAGTTTCAAAAGCTAATTATCTTACTGCAAAACAGGATAACTTCTGCTGTTCTTATTTTTTTACTCCACCCCTCCCCATAATCTATTGATTAACACTTTGCTCAGACTGTAAATAGATGTTCTTTGTAACTGGTACAGTACTCAATTTGCATATGACCAGCCAGAGTGAGGTAAGTATCTCTTTCCCCCTGCCTGGTAGGAGTATGTGGATTACCTTTGAGTGACCTGTCTTACTTAACTCTCAGATTGAGCCCTGGTCTACACTAGGAGTTGAGGTCGAATTTAGTAGCGTTAAATCGATTTAACCCTGCACCCGTCCACATGATGAAGCCCTTTTTTCGACTTAAAGGGCTCTTAAAATCGATTTCCTTACTCCACCCCCGACAAGGGGATTAGCGCTGAAATTGGCTTTGCTGGGTCGAATTTGGGGTACTGTGGACGCAATTAGAGGTTTTGGCCTCCATGAGCTATCCCAGAGTGCTCCATTGTGACCGCTCTGGACAGCACTCTCAACTCAGAGGCACTGGCCAGGTAGACAGGAAAAGGCCTGCAAACTTTTGAATTTCAATTTCCTGTTTGGCCAGTGTGGCAAGCTGCAGGTGACCATGATGGAGTCCCAGAATCGCAAAAGAGCTCCAGCCTGGACCGAACAGGAGGTACGGAATCTGATCGCTATATGGGGAGAGGAATCCGTGCTATCAGAACTCCGTTCCAGTTTTTGAAATGCCAAAACATTTGTCAAAATCTCCCAGTGCATGAAGGACAGAGGCCACAACAGAGACCCGAAGCAGTGCCGTTTGAAACTTAAGGAGCTGAGGCAAGCCTACCAGAGAGGCGAACGGCCGCTCCGGGTCAGAGCCCAAAACATGCCGCTTCTGTGATGAGCTGCATGCCATTTGAGGGGGGTTCAGCCACCACTACCTCAGCCGTGTTGTTTGACTCCTTCAATGGAGATGGAGGCAACACGGAAGCAGGTTTTGGGGACGAGGAAGATAGCTCACAGCAAGCAAGCGGGGAAACCGGTTTTCCCGACAGCCAGGAACTGGTTCTCACCCTGGACCTGGAGCTAGTACTCCCCCGAACCCACCCAAGGCTGCCTCCCGGACCCGCCAGGTGGAGAAGGGACCTCTGGTGAGTGTACCTTTTAAAATACTATACATGGTTTAAAAGCAAGCATGTTTAATGATTAATTTTCCCTGGCATTTGTGGCTCTCCTGGATATACTCCCAAAGCTTTGGGGCAGCCTTATTCCATCCACCATGGTAGGACACTTTACCACTCCAGGCCAGTAACATGTGCTTGGGAATCATTGTAGAACAAAGCATTGCAGTGTATGTTTGCTGGCGTTCAAACAACATTGGTTCTTTCTCTTTCTGTGTTATCCTCAGGAGAGTGAGGTATCATTCATGGTCACCTGGTTGAAATAGGGGGCTTTTCTTAAGGGGACACTCAGAGGTGCCCGTTCCTGCTGCGCTGTTTGTCTGTAGCTGAACAGAAATGTTCCCCGCTGTTAGCCACGGGGAGCAGGGAGGGTGGAGGGGCTAGCCACGTGCTGGGGTTGGGGGAGGCAAAATGCGACCTTGGAACGAAAGCACATGTGCTATGTATGTAATGTTAACAGCAAGGTTTACCGTGAGAGAGTGTACCCATTGTTCTATAAAATGTGTCTTTTTAAATATCACTGTCCCTTTTTTTCTCCACCAGCTGCATGTGTTTCAAGGATCACAGGATCTTCTCCTTCCCAGAGGCTAGTGAAGATTAGAAGGCGAAAAAAACGCACTCGCGATGAAATGTTCTCTGAGCTCATGCTGTCCTCCACACTGACAGAGCACAGACGAATGCGTGGAGGCAGACAATGTCAGAGTGCAGGAAAGCAGAAAATGACTGGGAGGAGAGGTGGCGGGCTGAAGAGAGTAAGTGGCGGGCTGAAGCTGAAAGGTGGCGGCAGCGTGATGTGAGGAGGCAGGATTTAATGCTGACGCTGCTGGAGGATCAAACTAATATGCTCCAGCGTATGGTTGAGCTGCAGGAAAGACAGCAGGAGCACAGATCGCTGCTACAGCCCCTGTGTAATCAACCGCCCTCCTCCCCAAGTTCCATAGTGTCCTCACCCAGATGCCCAAGAACGTGGTGGGGAGGCCTCCGGCCACCCAGCCACTCCACCCCAGAGGATTGCCCAAGCAACAGAAGGCTGGCATTCATTAAGTTTTAAAGTTTTAAACTTTTAAAGTGCTGTGTGGCCTTGTCCTTCCCTTCTCCGCCACCCCTCCTGGTGCTTCTCTCCTCCACCACTCCTCCTGGGCTACCTTGGTAGTTAACCCCCTGTTTGTGTGATGAATTAATAAAGAATGCATGAATGGGAAGCAACAATGACTTTATTGCCTCTGCAAGTGGTGATCGAAGGGAGGAGGAGAGGGTGGTTAGCTTACAGGGAAGTAGAGTGAACCAAGGGGCGGGGGGTTTCATCAAGGAGAAACAAACAGAACTGTCACACCGTAGCCTGGCCAGTCATGAAACTGGTTTTCAAAGCTTCTCTGATGCGCACCGCGCCCTCCTGTGCTCTTTTAACTGCCCTGGTGTCTGGCTGTGCATAACTAGCAGCCAGGCGGTTTGCCTCAACCTCCCACCTTGCCATAAACATCTCCCCCTTACTCTCACAGATATTGTGGAGCACACAGCAAGCAGTAATAACAGTGGGATTATTGGTTTCGCTGAGGTCTAACCCAGTCAGTAAACTGCACCAGCGCGCCTTTAAACATCCAAATGCACATTCTACCACCATTCTGCACTTGCTCAGCCTGTAGTTGAACAGCTCCTGACTACTGTCCAGGCTGCCTGTGTACGGCTTCATGAGCCATGGCATGAAGGGGTAGGCTGGGTCCCCAAGGATACATATAGGCATTTCAACATCCCCGATGGTTATTTTCTGGTCTGGGAATAAAGTCCCTTCGTGCAGCTTTTGAAACAGACCAGAGTTCCTGAAGATGCGAGCGTCATGTACCTTTCCCGGCCATCCCACGTTGATGTTGGTGAAACGTCCCTTGTGATCCACCAGTGCTTGCAGCACTACTGAAAAGTACCCCTTGCGGTTTATGTACTCGCCGGCTGGTGCTCCGGTGCCAAGATAGGGATAAGGGTTCCGTCTATGGCCCCACCACAGTTAGGGAATCCCATTGCAGCAAAGCCATCCACTGTGACCTGCACATTTCCCAGGGTCACTACCCTTGATATCAGCAGATCTTTGATTGCGTTGGCTACTTGCATTGCAGCAGCCCCCACAGTAGATTTGCCCACTCCAAATTGATTCCCGACTGACCGGTAGCTGTCTGGCGTTGCAAGCTTCCACAGGGCTATCACCACTTGCTTCTCAACTGTGAGGGCTGCTCTCATCTTGGTGGTATTGTGCCTCAGGGCAGGGGAAAGCAAGTCACAAAGTTCCATGAAAGTGCCCCTACGCATGCGAAAGTTTCGCAGCCACTGGGAATCGTTCCAGACCCGCAACACTATGCGGTTCCACCAGTCTGTGCTTGTTTCCTAAGCCCAGAATCGGCGTTCCACAGCATGAACCTGCCCCATTAGCACCATGATGCCCACATTGCCAGGGCCCGTGCTTTGAGAGAAGTCTATGTCTATGTCCTCATCACTCTTGTCACTATGCTGATGTCGCCTACTCACCCAGTTTCGCTTTGCCAGGTTCTGGTGCTGCATATACTGCTGGATAATGCGTGTGATGTTTAAGGTGCTCCTAATTGCCAAAGTGATCTGAGCGGGCTCCTTGCTTGTCGTGGTATGGCGTCTGCACAGAAAAAAGGCTCGGAACGATTGTCTGCCGTTGCCCTGACAGAGGGAGGGGCAACTGATGACATGGCTTACAGGGAATTAAAATCAACAAAGGGGGTGGCTTTGCGAGAAACTGAATGGCCCCCTCAAGGATAGAACTCAAAACTGGGTTTAGCAGGCCGTTGATTTCTCGGAGGGAGGAGAAAATGAATACAAAACAAATCTGGTCTATTTCTTGTTTTGAGCCACTTCATCTATCTTTATACATCTTGTTGGCAGCAGACTGTACAGTATGACTGCTAGCCACTGTCCTCTCCTGGGTGTTTGGCAGAAGATGGTGCAGTATGACTACTGGCCATTGTCTTCTGCTAGCTGCAGATTAAAAGACAGTGCACTGCCGGTAGGACTGAATCGCCATGAGACGGAAGAAGGGAAATGACCTGGCTGAGTCACTCCCATGTTTGCGCAGGCGTCCGGTTAAAAGAGCACCCAGGACTACGTTGACCACGGCTACCAGTCATACTGCACTGTCTGCTGCCAAAAGGCAATAAACTGCTGCTGTGTAGCAATGCAGTACCACGTCTGCCCAGGAGATGTATGGTGACGGTTAGCTGAGCGGGCTCCATGCTTGCCGTGGTATGGCGTCTACACAGGTAACTCAAGAAAAAAGGCGCCAAGCAATTGTCTGCCCTTGCTTTCATGGAGGGAGGGAGGGAGGGAACGGGGGCCTGACGATATGTACCCAGAACCACCCGCGACAGTGTTTTAGCCCCAACAGGCACTGGGATTTCTACCCAGAATTCAAATAGGCGGTGGAGACTGCGGGAACTGTGGGATAGCCACCCACAGTGCAACGCTCCGGAAGTCGACTGTTGCCTCGGTACTGTGGACACACTCCGCTGACTACATGCACTCCGAGCGTTTGTGTGGGAATACACACAATCGACTGTATAAAAATGCTTTCTACAAAACAGACTTCTATAAATTCGACCTAATTTCATAGTGTTGACATACCTGTATATACTAAAAACTATGTTGTATTAGGGTAACTCTTCATATATTTTTTTCACAAAGGTTATGATGACCTGAGTGACACAGGCTTTCATTAGAGACCTTACATGACCTTCTTTTTTGAACCCAAGGGATCCTTGGATCCTATGCCCTCTACCAGTTGCCATCCAGCAGTCCTTGAGTCATAGATACTATTTCTATACAAGCATCTCTCCTCAACAGACTGAAACCCTGAAGAAGGAAGGGAACATTACAAACTGTTAAACACTTGAACAGGTCTGACTGAGTATTCAGTAAATGTCATACAAAGGTTGTTTTTCCCTGATGCTAATCTTTGACTCTCAGTTGCTGAGGTATAAGACCTAATTGTAAGTCTATGGTTCATTTTTATCAGATCTATATGTAGAATCTCCGATGCGGCATAGAGATTACAGAAAAGAACTTGTCTGATACGTAATCTTATATTTCTTCACCATATTGCAACTTTAAAATAGTTTTCTAAAATATCTTATTTGTCTTGTGCCTTGTTAATTCTTGCAATGGCGAATTCCACCGCTTGCTGTGATGAAGGCTGAGTTTGTTGAAGTAATGTTACACTGATAAGTAGACTCTGGGTTGTGCTTTCACCCTGTGTGGGTGAGTAGTAGACTGGCAGGAGAAGACATGAAAACTGAGAGCAGTGAAATACGCTTAAATAAGTACGCTGCTCATCACTCTCAGTGCCCTTGAATGTGTAATTTTTTATTTTTTGTTAAACTAAACTTGAATCCGATTAAAAACGCACAAGTGCAAGCAGGCCCTTAGCTTTGTGCAGCTATGCTTCATGCTTTTGTGAATCATCATCATGGTAAATCCCAAATGGTCGTGGCCTCCCTGCAAGTTGAGCGTCCCCCAGTTCAATCTCTGCCATGGTGCTCCAGGTGGTCTGATGACCAATGATGGACATAAACTGAATATACAATCACCGAAGATTTTGGTGTTCACGTGATTGCAGGCCATGTAGTGGCATCCTTTGGCATACATGTGTTGGGCTTAGTTGGTCTTCCATTCTTATAATATGTATATACTAAAAAAGCCGCCAAAACTGAACCAGTATTGATGGAGTCAGTTGCTGGGTTCAGCTTCATTTGTGTAAGCTAAAGCTAAATTCTGAGTTTTCTCTTTCTAAAATTCTAGCTGCAGGCTCTCAAACTCCTTTGAGGTTTTTTTTTTTAAGAGGCACATTGGTGTAGGATGGCGGCTACTGCTATCCCATACCTTTTTAAGACAGACTGTTAACATGGGGTAGTCATTCTATTCAGAGCCTTACAGTATAGATTACTTGAAGTAGCTGAGGTGAGAAAATGGGACCTGAAGTGTCTGTCTGTCAGCAAGTCCTGACCAACTCTTAAATTAAAATTTAGAAAGAGAAATTATTCACTTCACTCTAAATGAAATCCAGGAAATTTCAGGGCAGTCACCTAAAATAGAGGAAAGCAATGTTTTAAACAAAACTTTCTTTAAACAATAAGCTAAAGAACTTATTGCAAGCTTAAAAAATCATATAGTTGAAATAATACTTATGATTAACTTTGCCCTAGAATGATCTTACATTTGTGTATATTGAATGGGGGAGTCACCTGAAAGTTAAATTAGAGATTTAAAATCTGAAACTGGGCAGAGTTTTTTAATCTTAACATTGGCCTCAAAGTCGAAAGAAGGCTTGAGTGGTGAGGAAATGAGGCAGGAAAATGTTTTTGTTCTTGATCTGTATATTTCTTGTGCTTACTAAAGTAAAGTGTGATGGTTTATGAATCCCTTTTACAAAGTCTGTGTGTTATGTGCTTCAGCTGTCATGTCACATGTCCCTGAAGAGGTATCTGGTAAACCATGAGTTTGGAGCTCTAGGAGAGGATGGTGTTAAGCTACCTTGAGGATGTGGGAAGTCAGCACTGGTCCTGGAGGCCTAGGGGAGCTGGTCATCGAGCTCCCAATTCTGGGAATGGGTAGAAGAAAGTGTGCCAGAGAGGCTGGAGCCTGTTGAGACTCAGAGAAGCTTAAAGCACATGAGCCCAACATGATGGGACCCAAACACGGTAGCATGGTGAGTGTCTGATAGGAGAAGACTTACTAGGGATTGTGGCAAGGACTTGTTAAGTGTGGGCCAAGAGCTTGACAAAAACAATTTATTCTATATAGGAGCATAGATTTAAAATGACTTGAGATTTTATTTTTCATAATTAAGAAAATACTGGGGATTGTCTAATGGACAATTGACATAAAGTACTATTAAAGAGAAGTTCAAAAACACTGATTTTTTTTTTAAAAATGGATTAGGGCTGCCAACTTTCTAATCTTACAAAACCCAACACCCAGCCCCTTCCCTGAGGCCCCGCCCCTTCCCCTCCCACACTTGCTTCATCCCTCCGCCACTCGCTCTCCCCTATCCTCACTTTCACCGGGTTGGGGTGTGAAGGGTGGGTGAGGGCTCCAGCTGTGGCTGTGGGGTGGGGCCAGGGATGAGGGGTTTTGGGTGCAGGAAGGGGCTCAGGGCTGGGGCAGGGTGTTGGGAGGGTGTGGGCTCTGGGGCAGAGGGTTGGGGTGCGGGCAGGGTATGGAGTGTGGGGTCCCAGTGGCACCTACCGCAGCTCCCTGGAAGCGTCCGCCAAGTCCCTAGGTGCATGAACAGCAAGGGAGGCTCCCGTACGCTGCCCTCATGCCCGCAGACGGCACCCCTGGATCTCCCATTGGTTGGAGTTCCAGGCCAATGGGAGCTGCAGAATTGGCACTAGGGCAGGGGCAGAGCACAGAGCCTCCCTGGCTGCCCATGCACCTGGGGGCCACAAGGACCAGGCAGCTACTTCCAGAAGCCACACTGAGCTAGGGCATGCAGGGAGACTGCCTTAGCCCCGGGCCCACACTGTGCTGGCGACCAGAGCCACCAGAGTCCCTTGTTGACCAGACTTTCCAGTCAAAAACCGGATGTCTGGCAACCCTATAGTTAGAGTGTGTGTGTGTGTGTGTGTGTAAGGACCCCAGAGCATCTTATTTCAGTCAGAACTGTGTCAAGAGAGCACTAGTCAACTCAAGCAAATGAGTCCATATATTGATCAATCTGGTAGGCCCCTCTGTTTTTGCCCCCACTTAATCATTATGGATTGATTCTTTTCCTTTTACTATCCTTCCACAGCTGCCCTTCTCTTCCCCCCCAGTTGCCTCTCTGAATCCTTTCTTAGGTTCGGTGGCTGGCAATTCTAAAACTGCGATTTGGCCTTAGTGATGAAGGGCATGAAAAATAACCAGTACAGGCTGAAGTTCCTGGATTAATTCTATGATGCATGGGCCCAGACAGTCACAGCAGTAAGAGACCCGGGGTTGCTGCTGTGTATGTGTCTCTAGTGCTTGTGATTGCCTTTATTTATTTATTTATTTAATTCTTTGATTAAGGTGGAAAAGTGCATAGTGGAAGTGCACATATTTGTATGCCAAACTACGTAGCAATAGATTATAATTCTATGATTCCTCTTCTCAGTGGCTGTTATTGCAAATCATCTGACTTTTCGGCTGTGAGAAAATATCTTAAATGTAGAAATATTAATTTGTCCTTAAGAGTTTGCAGAAGGCTCATAATAAAGGATACAAAATTGTTTTATTTGGGAAGATGAAGTCACTAAGGGATTGATCTTTTGATCAGTCAGAATGAGATTTTTCTTTATAATTAATGCCAAGGAGGCCACAATGCTAGCTAAATTGCTGGTTTTGAGAGAGCATGTCTTTTATATATAAAAGGTTTTCTCCATTTTGTCTTAATTCTAAACAAGTCAAGAGGGATAGAGGTACTTGATGATGTATATGCCATGTATGATTAGATTTTAAAGATAATCGGGACTAGGGCAATGTTTTGTTTGGTATGTAGTTTTTTTAAATGTTTAATTTTATGAAATATGATTCATGCCAGAAAATGATATATTGATTCATCTATGTAGGTGTCAGTTTTAGGCGTAAAAAGGATATTTATGTAAATCCTGTAAAGGGTAACTTTTTGCAGCTGCAGGGGTAATTAAAGTAAAGACAGGATCTTTTTAAAAGTACTAGTACAACACACTTGAGAATTAAATAGAGAACTATATTTTTTTCACCCAGATCCCTACTGAACATGCAGCCCTTATAAGTTGTTGTAAGTAGAGGTTAGACTGAAAGCAGTTCACTCACAGTAAAAGTTGGTGTCAGATTATAGCTGAATATAGACCCTTTTTAAATGCCGAGTAACAGGAATTTGAAGCATTTGGTCATGTTCTGTTATCCTCAAGGGACACCCTTTTCTGCTCAGTCCTCCAAAAATTATGCTGTGGGTTACGGGAAAGAAAGACAGGAGGAGTGTTTGAAGTTGACATAATCAAAATGTCTTTCTCATGAAAGAGATTGTGCTGGAAGCACGTTTCAGAGGCTTAATCTCTGACCTTTGTCCCTTTCCCCTTAATTTTTTTTTTTTTAACCCAAAGACTCTTGAAATTTGATTAACAAGGTTGGTCTAGTCTAGTTTCTGACTGAGGTCCTGATTCTTCTCTAACTGAAGTTGTCAAGGCTGATTCCCCAGTCTGGCACTTTGAGTTCAGAAGGTGAGGACCTGCAAGAATTTTTAAAAATTAATTGCCACTCCAGGCTTGTATTAAATTGCCAAGGTTACAGCTTTTTTCTGACCTTGGCTTGGTAAACACTGCCACCACCCAAATGCAAAACCCCTTTTTGGAATCCAGGAAGGTGCAGTTGGGAATTCCTTCCTGTAGGGTACCCTCAAGGCCTATTCCCCCCCCCCCCCCCCCGAAGAGCTGAGAAAGAAAACAAAGGAAATTAGCTGTTGCCACCAGTTAATTAAACAACATATGCAAAAACATCTTAGGACATCAAAAATCCAATCCTGTTCTTAAAGGTAAACTTTATTAAAAACAAAAAGAAAATACATCTGGAACTTAGGCTTTTGCTAGATTTTAAAAGAGCCATTCCAAAAATTAAGCACCCAAAATAGCTTTCTTAAGGGTTCAACTTAAAGGTTACAAGCAAAAAAGGCATCTGGGGTTAGCACAGAGGAGTCCACTAGCCATAAGAAATAACCAGAAATGAACCTAATAGCATCTTTCTAAACATTCCTGATCTACTTACACATTTGGGGGTTCCAAATAAGTAGTTCTAGGTATGATATGATGATCTATGATCATACCTGGCTTAAAGCTTCTCATGGCATAACTGCTCCCTGTTCCCTTCTTTCCTGGAGAACCACAACAGAGACACAGGGGAAGATTTTTCCCCCTTTTAAAAAGTTCTAGCCTTCCAATTTCAAATGTTCCTTCAAATTTATTTTAATAAATAAATAAATAGATGGCCTGAAACAATTCTTTAAACTTTTTTTCTGCAAACTGAAATTTTGGGTTAGCCCAAAATTAATTTTTTTCAGATCTGCCAATGAACTAATAAATCGTTATTCATACTTATCACTCTGTTGCTAAGACCTTGAAAACCTTTTGACTCAAGTAGCTTTTTGCTAAATGTTCTCCTCCAGCAGAACTGTCATGGACTCACTGTATTGGTGCTACCTACTGGGGAATCTGTGATTGCTTTCTCTCATGCTAACTCTGCTGGGATTGTTGCCTTTTGCCATTGCTTTGTGTGGCTATTTGATGGATGGGCCCAGACCTACTCATCTATGTGTAGAGTGGCCTCAGGACCCTGGCTCCTTTGTTGTAGCAAGGCTGCCTGCCTAGGTTGGTATTCGCTTAACTACTTTTATATACAGTACCTTCCGCCAGGCTGCAGCACACTACCCCTCGTAGGAAGCAGAGTCTTGGTTCTCCAGGCCATCAGTCTCTGTCCTGGGCTACTATCTAGGCCCTTGGGAGGGTGTATTGCAATGGTCCAATATTGCCAGGTAGGGACCCCTTCCTGTCTTTGCCATCAATGTCTTGGCTGTCTTTATTGCTGTCTCTGCCTTTTGATTTTTGAATATCAAGGAGAAGACATCTTGCACTCAGTCATGTGCACACAGACTGAGTTGCAGGAGGGAAACGTTTGGAGGAGGCATCAGGAGCTCAGTCTTTGTCCACATGGCTAGACTAATTTCTGGGAAGTGGATTATCTGGAGACACTCAGTCAAGAAGTGTGATCAGAAAACTGAAGGCACATTCAGTGCTCCTTCTTCCAATTTCCATGCAGGTTGCTACAGAAGGTATCTCAACTGTAAAATCCATTTTCTGCTTTGTACTTTGAACTTTTAAATTCTCTCCTGAGGTTATTTAGCATTTCTGGTAGTGTTACAACAGTCTCTTTTGACAATGGACCATTCAGGGTAGTATGTTACACTTGATTGGATAAACAAATCTCTCCCTCATGCATATGAAGCAGTTGAAAAAGTTGTCACGTGCTTCATTGTCTAAACTTAAATTGTCGGCCATTAAGAGTTCACTGTATCTCTCTTGGTCAGTGTTTCATACAAAATTGTTCTTCTCTTTATTAAGATTAGGAAATAAGAGTTCAGATTTTTTTGTTCAAATAAAAAAGTAAAGGAGTACTTGTGGCACCATAGAGACTTAACCCTGGTCTACACTAGGACTTTAGGTCGAATTTAGCAGCGTTAAATCGATGTAAACCTGCACCCGTCCACACAATGAAGCCCTTTATTTCGACTTAAAGGGCTCTTAAAATCGATTTCCTTACTCCACCCCTGACAAGTGGATTAGCGCTTAAATCGACATTGCCGGCTCGAATTTGGGGTACCGTGGACACAATTCGACGGTATTGGCCTCCGGGAGCTATCCCAGAGTGCTCCATTGTGACCGCTCTGGACAGCACTCTCAACTCAGATGCACTGGCCAGGTAGACAGGAAAAGAACCGCGAACTTTTGAATCTCCTTTCCTGTTTGGCCAGCGTGGCAAGCTGCAGGTGACCATGCAGAGCTCATCAGCACAGGTGACCATGATGGAGTCCCAGAATCGCAAAAGAGCTCCAGCATGGACCGAACGGGAGGTACGGGATCTGATCACTGTTTGGGGAGAGGAATCCGTGCTATCAGAACTCCGTTCTAGTTTTCGAAATGCCAAAACCTTTGTCAAAATCTCCCAGGGCATGAAGGACAGAGGCCATAACAGGGACCCGAAGCAGTGCCGCGTGAAACTGAAGGAGCTGAGGCAAGCCTACCAGAAAACCAGAGAGGCGAACGGCCGCTCTGGGTCAGAGCCCCAAACATGCTGCTTCTATGATGAGCTGCATGCCGTTTTAGGGGGTTCAGCCACCACTACCCCAGCCGTGTTGTTTGACTCCTTCAATGGAGATGGAGGCAATACGGAAGCAGGTTTTGGGGACGAAGATGATGATGATAGCTCACGGCAAGCAAGCGGAGAAACCGTTTTTCCCGAAAGCCAGGAACTGTTTCTCACTCTGGACCTGGAGTCAGTACCCCCCGAACCCACCCAAGGCTGCCTCCTGGACCCAGCAGGCGGAGAAGGGACCTCTGGTGAGTGTACCTTTTAAAATACTATACATGGTTTAAAAGCAAGCATGTGAAAGGATTACTTTGCCCTGGCATTCGCGGTTCTCCTAGATGTACTCCTAAAGCCTTTGCAAAAGGTTTCTGGGGAGGGCAGCCTTATTGTGTCCTTAATGGTAGGACACTTTACCACTCCAGGCCATAACACGTACTCGGGAATCATTGTAGAACAAAGCATTGCAGTGTATGTTTGCTGGCATTCAAACAACATCCGTTCTTTATCTCTCTGTGTTATCCTCAGGAGAGTGAGATGTTCTCCGAGCTCATGCTGTCCTCCCACACTGACAGAGCACAGACGAATGCGTGGAGGCAAATAATGTCAGAGTGCAGGAAAGCACAAAATGACCAGGAGGAGAGGTGGCGGGCTGAAGAGAGGGCTGAAGCTCAAATGTGGCGGCAGCGTGATGAGAGGAGGCAGGATTCAATGCTGAGGCTGCTGGCGGACCAAACCAGTATGCTCCAGTGTATGGTTGAGCTGCAGCAAAGGCAGCTGGAGCACAGACTGCCACTGCAGCCCCTGAGTAACCAACCGCCCTCCTCCCCAAGTTCCATAGCCTCCACACCCAGAAGCCCAAGAACGCGGTGGGGGGGCCTCCGGCCAACCAGCCACCCCACCACAGAGGATTGTCCAAAAAAAAAAGAAGGCTGTCATTCAATAAATTTTAAAGTTGTAAACTTTTAAAGTGCTGTGCTTAAAGTGCTGTGTGGCATTTTCCTTCCCTCCTCCACCACCCCTCCTGGGCTACCTTGGTAGTCATCCCCCTATTTGTGTGATGAATGAATAAAGAATGCATGAATGTGAAGCAACAATGACTTTATTGCCTCTGCAAGCGGTAATTGACGGGAGGAGGGGCGGGTGGTTAGCTTACAGGGAAGTAGAGTGAACCAAGGGGCGGGGGGTTTCATCAAGGAGAAACAAACAGAACTGTCACACCGTAGCCTGGCCAGTCATGAAACTGGTTTTCAAAGCTTCTCTGATGCGTACTGCGCCCTCCTGTGCTCTTCTAACCGCCCTGGTGTCTGGCTGCGCGTAACCAGCAGCCAGCGATTTGCCTCAACCTCCCACCCCGCCATAAACGTCTCCCCCTTACTCTCACAGATATTGTGGAGCACACAGCAAGCAGTAATAACAGTGGGATTATTGGTTTCGCTGAGGTCTAACCCAGTCAGTAAACTGCACCAGCGCGCCTTTAAACATCCAAATGCACATTCTACCACCATTCTGCACTTGCTCAGCCTGTAGTTGAACAGCTCCTGACTACTGTCCAGGCTGCCTGTGTACGGCTTCATGAGCCATGGCATGAAGGGGTAGGCTGGGTCCCCAAGGATACATATAGGCATTTCAACATCCCCGATGGTTATTTTCTGGTCTGGGAATAAAGTCCCTTCGTGCAGCTTTTGAAACAGACCAGAGTTCCTGAAGATGCGAGCGTCATGTACCTTTCCCGGCCATCCCACGTTGATGTTGGTGAAATGTCCCTTGTGATCCACCAGAGCTTGCAGTACTATCGAAAAGTACACCTTGCGGTTTATGTACTCGGCGGCTTGGTGCTCCGGTGCCAAGATAGGGATATGGGTTCCCTCTATAGCCCCACCACAGTTAGGGAATCCCATTGCAGCAAAACCATCCACTATGACCTGCACATTTCCCAGGGTCACTACCCTTGATATCAGCAGATCTTTGATTGCGTGGGCTACTTGCATCGCAGCAGCCCCCACAGTAGATTTGCCCACTCCAAATTGATTCCCGACTGACCGGTAGCTGTCTGGCTTTGCAAGCTTCCACAGGGCTATCGCCACTCGCTTCTCAACTGTGAGGGCTGCTCTCATCTTGGTATTCATGCGCTTCAGGGCAGGGGAAAGCAAGTCACAAAGTTCCATGAAAGTGCCCTTACGCATGCGAAAGTTTCGCAGCCACTGGGAATCGTCCCAGACCCGCAACACTATGCGGTCCCACCAGTCTGCTTGTTTCCCGAGCCCAGAATCGGCGTTCCACAGCATGAACCTGCCCCATTAGCACCATGATGCATGCATTGGCAGGCCCCAGGCTTTCAGAGAAATCTGTGTCCATGTTCTGATCACTCACGTGACCGCGCTGACGTCGCCTCCTCGCCCGGTATCGCTTTGCCAGGCTCCGGTGCTGCATATACTGGTGGATAATGCGTGTGGTGTTTAATGTGCTCCTAATTGCCAAAGTGAGATGAGCGGCCTCCATGCTTGCCTTGGTATGGCGTCCGCACAGAAAAAAGGCGCGGAACGATTGTCTGCCGTTGCTCTGACGGAGGGAGGGGTGACTGACGACACGGCTTACAGGGTTGGATTCAGGGAGCTAAAATCAACAAAGGGGGTGTCTTTACATCAAGGAGTATTTCAGGCAGGACTTCACGGAGGGTTCCAAAAAAATGGTGCACCTAAGTTATTGTTCTTATTGGAACAAGGAGGTTAGCCTGGCCTCTGATTGATACATGGCTAGATTTACCTCGCTGCACCTTCTCTGTAGTGACTGCAGGGTGACCTAGAGGAATGAGTCCCCTAGACAGGGGAGGGGCGGAAGCAAATGAGTACAGAACAAATCTGGTCTATTTCTTGATTTGATCCACTCCATCTATCTTTTACATCTTTGGCTGGCAGCAGACGGTGCAGAAGGACTGCATGCCATCCACATCTCATGGCTGCTCGGCAGAAGATGGTACAGTACGACTGCTAGCCATCCTCATCTCTTGCCTGCCTGGCAGAAGATGGTACAGTACGACTGCTAGCAATCCGTATAGCCTGCCTGCTCACCATAAGACGGTTCAATAGGACTGACTGCAGGACTAAAGAGAATGACCTGGTCAAGTCACTTGAAATTTAGTCCCTGCGCCCATGTCTGCCCAGGCGCTCCTGGCCGATGTGTCCAGGAGCACCTCGGACATGACGATGACGGCTACTAGTCGTACTGTACCGTCTGCTGCCACAAGGCAAGGGGTTGCTGCTACTGTGTAGCAAAGCCATACCGCGTCTGCCAGCACCCAGGAGACATAGGGTGACGGTTACCTGAGCGGGCTCCATGCTTGCCGTGGTATGGCGTCTGCACAGGTAACTGAGGAAAAAAGGCGCGAAACGATTGTCTGCCCTTGCTTTCACAGAGGGAGGGAGGGAACGGGGGCCTGATGATATGTACCCAGAACCACTCGCGACAATGTTTTAGCCCCATCAGGCATTGGGATCTCAACCCAGAATTCCAATGGGCAGTGGAGACTGCGGGAACTGTGGGATAGCTACCCACAGTGCAACGCTCTGGAATTCGACTCTAGCCTCGGTACTGTGGAAGCCCTCCGCTGAATTAATGCACTTAGTGCACTTAAAGATTTTCTGTGGGGACACACACACTCGAATATATAAAACCGATTTCTAAAAAAACGACTTCTATAAATTCGACCTTATTCCATAGTGTAGACATACCCTAACAAATTTATTTGAGCATAAGCTTTCGTGAGCTGCAGCTCACTAAGCTTATGCTCAAATAAATTTGTTAGTCTCTAAGGTGCCACAAGTACTCCTTTTCTTTTTGTGGATACAGACTAACACGGCTGCTACTCTGAAACCTGTCAAATAAGAGTGTCATTCAAGTGTTAACACCTATGTAACATTACCTTCTGTTTCAGTTTTGATCCTTGGTCTTGTCTGTGTACTTGATTGCTTACATATTCTACTGTCTGAGTGGGATTAAAGACAACCATGTCAACTGGACAAAAGTGTAATTCTTGAAACAGGGGTGCAGAAGATCCTTCTTTGAATATTTGTACACATTTTAGCACAAATGATGTTGTTAGATCTGTAGTAGACCTGCTCCGGACTTATCTGTGTCGTATTTCCACCCTCAAGCATTTAAAAATTACGGGTCAGGTCCCAAAATCATGAGATGAGATTTAAAAGCATAAATTTGGGTTTCTTTGTCTTGGTCTTCCAGGTTCTGAGCCATTAGGGTGCACTCACTTAAGGTTTTTTCTTCAACCATCAAGGCTAGAAACTTTTTATTTTAAACGGAGGCTGAGATTCTCCTGCAGTCTGTTGATTAGCAATTTGGGCTTTAGGATAAATACTAAATACCATGAGACTCATGATAGTCGCAAGAGCTGGCAATGCTGCTAACTACAGACACAAGGTCATACCAATGAAGAAATTAATATTTGCCTTGAAGGTGGAAACTAGAAAGAGCACTTCAAACATCTTAAAAATGATTGGTGTAAGAGGTATATAAATAGTCCTCACAATAATTGTGCTTTGTGTGTGTGTACGTAGAAATAGCTCTGTAAGATTCATGCTGTTAGCACACTCAGTCCTGTGTATTAATAATCCTATTATTTTATGTTCTCAGAATATTTCCAGTTGATTCTTGCCAGTTTCACTGCCAGCGTGGCAGTATTTTTAAGGCATAGAATAGTTGCACGGTGTATGAAGAACCGCCTGGCTCAGTACTGTAATTCTGTACCTGTTTTTTCGCCTGTGGAAGCAGCAGCACAAATTGTTGTGGAGAGTCCCTCTAAAATCTTTGTGTAACAGTGCAGAGCAGATGAGAATAACGGTATTGCTATCCCCAAGCTAGTTTCTGTAGCGCCTCAGAGAAAACCTTCCAGTGGAACTCACAAGTAGATAGTAGCATAAAAGAGACCTGGGGGAGGAATTCTACAGATTCTCTTGAAAAATACTTGCTTCTTATCTTGCAGCTACATTAGAAGCCTTTTCTCTTTCTATTTTATATCCTGTTTTTGAGGATTACTAGTTAACACACACAATGTAGTTACCAATTAAAGTGAAATTGAATTTGAAGTAGCAGTAAGTTCAATTAAATATATTTGGGAATCACTTATTTCTTCAATTGCCCAGGAAGGAGGTTTAATTATTTAAAAATGGTAATTTCTTCTGGATACATTTTTTTACTTTGCAGGAGCGAAAAGAAAAAGAGCCAAACACTAATTACCATGACTAAGGAATTAAATATTTTTAACCTCTGAAATTGTGTTTTCTGTTTAAAAAACAAACAAACTGTTGACAATGAAATAAATATACATCTAGGCTGGATGGAGTGCATGTTTAATGCCAAAAAAAAAAAAAGACAGGCAATATAACATTTTTAAGATCATGACCTTTAAAATGAATATGCAAATATAAAATGGCAGTACAATTAGACTGACTGTCTAAAACTGAAAATTTAAGACTAATTGGAAGGGAAGGATTTATCTAATTTTGGTTACAAAGAATAAATAGACTTTTGAAGTCTCTTCGTATAGGAGTTTGGTTATTGCCATAGCAAAAACAGTGGCAAACTATCCAGTTTTATCAATTATATGAAAAGAGTGCAAAAAAGTTTCTTCGCTATATGGTACATGTGTTCTATTTGGTACTGAATGTGACTAAGAACTCAAATCTATAGAAATACATGAATGTGTGCAGTAATATGCTGTATTAGGCATGATTTGACTAGTTTGCTGTGACTAATCAAAATATGTTTATCAAATATAAACTTGGAGGGTTTTCTTGTTTGGTGAAATGATATAACATATCCTGATTTCATCTATGTGCATAGTTTCATCTATGAACTGCTCTTGGTTTACTATTTATAGTGCAACTCTTTTACCTTGAATAGACCTACACTATGTCAAAAGTGAACTAAATAATGTGCAAGGAAGCGATATAACTGTCTTGCTTTTAAAAGACAATTTGAGTAACTTGTTACCCTTATATGACTTGGACATCACTTAGTTGGCAATGTTAATGGAGTACAGAGATATCATAGTTAAATTACACAGAGAACCGTTCTATGGTTCTTATTGGGACGTTCAGTAGTATAGAGATGAATGCACAGTACTTTTTTATTGACTTTGGGAGCAAGAGTAGCTAGGCAAGATGCCCAGAGCAGTTGTTTCAGTTCTGTCAGATGATGTTTATAGTGAGGCTTTCGTTTTCTGGCCAGGTTGTTTATCGTAATATATTGCACTAATTTGATGGAAGTTGTTGGATGATTTAGGTCAACAGTAGTATATATTAAACTTTTCAGTGTACTGTATGGGAGCCTATAATGTTGTGTAACACTACTGGCAGAGTGCCGAAGATGACTTTAATAAGGGTACTCCTTTTGTGATATGAAAATGGGGCAGATTAGGGGATAACAGCTTATAGCATCAACTTCTATAGTAATATTTTTTTCAGTTTGGAGTACTTAAACTTTCGAATGCACAACAGTATTTGGATATGGTTCAGTTAGTGTAACCTAGGACAGAGTGCCCATGGCAGCAACTGTATAGAAAGCATAATAGAGTTCAGGTTGCCTGAAACCTCTGCTTTGCCAGGAGGTGCCCACTGCTTCAGTGGTGGCTGGGTGTGAAGGCCAGCCAAAGATGAGTGACATGCACTGATTTCCCACATCTGTCAGATCCAACAGAGTCCTGATGGGCAAGTTTAAAGCTGCCCTTACTTAGCAGATATGCTTGATGGACAGAGGTGGTGCAAGTACTGCTTTGACCTCTCCCTGGAGTGAATCGCTGAGGTTACTGTGGTCCTCGTTTGGCACAGAAGGGTGCAATTTTCGCTCCTCCGTGCCAGGAGGGTGTGTGACTTGAGCCTAGTGTATTCAAGTCTGTTTTGCCTGAACATTGAGATTACTCTTTTTAGGGGTGCTCACTTCAACTAGAATATGTTGAAGAATAGATAGCTTTGCTAGGGGGCTGGTGGATAAAGATCTCTGTTCTGATTATTGATGTTTTGTTTCAAATTGAAAATTCTAATGACCCATGAAAGCCACAAAGTTGCACCAAAATCTACTGTGTCTGAATGTGTAGTTTATAGCTTTTTTCCATTTTAAAGTTAGAGGTGGAGTTCCACTCATCTTGCGTGTAGCTTGTATATATCTTTAAGGGCTTGTGTGTTTGAAATGCTACAGCTACAGTTTCCATTACAACCCCTTGTTCTCTCTCTCAACTTTCTGTAACATCCCCTTTGAACCTAACTTTCCATGATCTTTGCCCATTTCCTTTTCTTCTAATTACAGAAGAGTGGGGAAATATAAAACACAAGTTGGCATAAACCCGATTCTCACTGAGAACTAGTGCCCTTGCCTTTGCCTTGTGTGAGGAGAAAAATTGGTTTTGATGTTAGGTATGGCTGTTTGGAAAAATACTACTTTCTGTGGTGATGTGTTCAGCAGTTGTGATGCTTACTGCTCCTAGTGTTTATCATTTTCATTGTCTGTGAGCAGCATGTTTTACATCTATGAACACAAAAAGAAAAGGAGTACTTGTGGCACCTTAGAGACTAACCAATTTATTTGAGCATAAGCTTTCGTAAGCTACAGCTCACTTCATCGGATGCATCTGTAGCTGTAGCTCACGAAAGCTTATGCTCAAATAAATTGGTTAGTCTCTAAGGTGCCACAAGTACTCCTTTTCTTTTTGCGAATACAGACTAACACGGCTGTTACTCTGAAATCTGTCAACACAGGAGCACTTTCAGTAACATTCTGGATGTCCTCAAAGAAATGAGCCAGGGTTGCCCTTAGTCTTATTTAAATGACTTCTGCACCTCCTCAGGGCTGGGATGTGGGTGACACGCATAATTTTGGTTTGTAACTGTCTGTCTGGGATTCTTGTCATAGTATTTCATTTGTCCTAGTTTCCTGTTACAGCTCTTCTGTAGATACGTCAGTGCTAAGTGTCACTGGACCAGGAAGCTTGTCAGATCTTGGCACTAAGATTTTTTTTTTGTCGTCTTGACTGTGAGTCTCTGAATTGGTGATGCCGATTGTGAGGTGTGTTACAATATTCTAACAATGCTAATATGGATGCCTTGCTCTGCAGGGCTTTTTAAATCTAAATTGTTTTGCTATTTGTACTGACTTTCTATTCACACATTTGATTCTGAATAGTAAGCACTTGACATGGTGTGCTTGAATTCCTATCAGAGAATTGCTGAAATTAACCACTTGTGAATTGTGGCTTATTATCTACTATTAATTTAACTGGAACCCAGTTGTGAGCAAACTGCAATTTACAATGTATTATGACACTATTATTTGTTATATTGCACAACAGTGTAAAATCGAGGGAATTTGAGTAGTTGTCCACTAACAAATAATTTTGTGTTTGAATTCAAATAGATCTGCACCTACCTTGGACCAAGTGTAATCAGGAATTTTATAAGGTTTAAATGACGCTCTTACATTGTCTCCAGTATTTCCTGCAGGTTGCACCCTTGGAAACAATATATTTGCTGGCAATCTGCATGTCTGCTTGAAATAAGATCTCTCAGGCTCTGTTCTTAAACTTCTCAATACTCAGACTTTAAGGTCAGAAGGGACCATCATGATCATTTAGTCTGACCTCCTGCACATTGCAGGCCACAGAACCTCACCCACCCCCTCCTGAAATAGACGTCAAACCTCTGGTTGAGTTATTGTAGTCCTCAAATCATGGTTTAAAGACTTCAAGTTACAGATAATTCACCATTTACACCTCTCCAGGATCTCTGCCAATCTGACTGGGGAAAATTCCTTCCTGACCGTAAATATAGTGATCAGTTAGACCCTGAGCATATGGGTAAGACCCTCCAGGCAGATGCTTGGGAAAGAATTCCCTGTATTAACTCGGTGGCACTCCCCATCTAGTGTCCTGTTTACAGCTCTTGAGGATTTTTGCTACTGCAGTTGCTGATGGGCCACACGCCACTGTCAGCAGTCCCATCATAACATCCTCTTCGTAAACTTATCAAGATCAGTCTTGAAGCCAGGTTTTTTGCCCCCATTGCTCCCCTTGGAAGGCTGTTCCAGAACTTCACTCCTCTGATGGTTAGAAATCTTCACCTAATTTCCAGCCTAAACTTGTTGATGGCCAGTTTATACCCATTTGTTTTTGTGTCCACATTGATGCTTAACTTAAATAACTCCTCTCTCTCCCTTGTATTTATCCATCTGATGTATTTATGGAGAGCAGTCATATCTCCCCTCACTCTTCATTAGCTTAAGCTAAACCAGCCAAGCTCCTTGAGTCTCCGAGGTAGGTTTTCCATTCCTCTGATCGTCCTAGTAGCCCTTTTCTGCACCTGTTCCAGTTGTAAATTCATCTTTCTTAAACAAGAATTGCACACAGTATTCCAGATGAGGTCTCACAGTGTCGTGTATAATGGTACTAATTCTTCCCTGTCTCTACTGGAGATATTTCGCCTGATTCATCCTGGGACTACATTAGATTTTTTTCACAATTGCATCACATTGACTGCTCAGTCATTCTGTGATCAACCAGTTCACCCAGGTCTCTTTCCTCCTCTGTCACTCCCAATTTAAAAATCCCCAGCTTGTAGCAAAAGTTCTTGTTGTTAGTCCCTAAATGTATGACTTTGCACTGTTAAATTTAATCCCATTTCTATTACTCCATTTTACAAGGTCATCCAGATCATGCATGATATTCTGGTCCTCCTCCGTATTGAATATACCTCCCAACTTTGTGTTATCCACAAATTTTATTAGTGCGCATTCAATTTTTGTGCCAAGGTTAGTAATAAAAATGTCAAATAAGGTTGGTCCCAAAATCAATCCCAGAGGAACTCCCGTAGTAACCTCCCTCCAGCCTGACAGTTCACCTTTCTGTATGACCCGTTGTTGTCCCCCCTTTAACCAGTTCCTTATCCACCTTTCAATTCTCATATTAATCCCATCTTCTCCGAAAAGACTAATAATTTTCAGTGTGGAACTGTATCAAATGACTTACTGAATTTCAGGTAGATTAGATCAACTGCATTTCCTTTGTCTAAAAAATCAGTTATCCTCTCAAAGGAGATCAGGTTGGACTGGCACAATCTACCTTTTGTAAAGCCATATTGTATTTTTCCCAATTACTGTTCACCTCTGTCCTTAGCTACTTTCTCTTTCAAAATTTGTTTCAAGACTTTACATACAATTAAAGTCAAACTAACTGGTCTGTAGTTTCCTGGATCACTTTTCCCGCTCTCTTAAAAATACGAACTATATTAGCAATTCTCCAGTCATAGTGTACAAACCCTGAGTTTACAGATTGATTGATTAAAAATCCTTGCTACTGGGCTTGCAATTTCAGGTACCAGTTCCTTTAATATTCTTGGATTTACATTATCCAGGTCCCCCAAATTTTAATTCCATTAAACTTTTTGCAGATCTGTTTTTGTTTATCCTTACTTTTAGTTCAAACTGAATTAGCTCAAGATCACTTGGACCAAGGTTCTCCTCTACAACCAGTTCTTCTACGAGGTCCTTTCTATGCACCAATACCAAATCTAAAATGGTATCACCTCTTTGTTGGTTCAGCAGCTATTTGTTGAAGAAATCTGTCAGCTATCACAGCCACAAAAATCTTGGCCCCTACTATTAGTAGCACTTCTCATCCAATCTATATGTGGAAAGTTAGTCTCCCATAATCACACAATTCCCAGTAGTATTTATTTCATTAAAACATTAAAGAGGTGTCTATCCGTATGCAAATTGAGTGCTTGTGGTCTGTAGCATACCCCAGGCACTATATCGGAGAGCCTCTGGTAGCTTTCTTTCCGAAAGTGATTTTGGCGCAGAAACTCTGTCTTATCCATTCCATCCCTTCTAATTTTTGTACAGTCTACTTCATCATTATTTACAGTCCAGTGAGCATGGTGAATTATAGGGTGCTAGTATAACATGATGTCCTTTGCGCAAACTCCTTTCAACAATTTTATCTCAATAGTCCCAGTAAGATGTTAAGTTTGAAGATTTCTGGGCTTTTCTGTTTAGCCATCTACTTAGAATTATTTTTCAGTTGTAAGTTTGCGTCATCTTGTTTCTCATTTGAGCATCTCTGGTCTTTCTATCAGAGTTAGTATTGCAGTCATATTTCCTTCAAATGTCTCTTTCTGCAGCCCCTTGCTTTCACTACATGCAGACACTCTTTTAAATGAATGTTGGCTGTAAGAAGCTCTTCACCAAGATGACATTTCACATTTAATGAGTACTTCTGCAATTTCACTGTCACTTTCTGGAGACAAGGCAATCCTTTGAAGAATACTTTTTGTAATGTGGCTTTTGTGGTGTTTCTCTACACTGGTAAATGGCTATCTATAAACATAATGAAACTACTCATGACCACAAACAATTGCTGGCATTTTTTCAGTTTTGGCCCTTGAATATATTTAATATAGTACTTTTAAACATGCCAGAATTTCACTTCAAAACCACGTCTGCTAAGTTTCTCAAGTTGCCTTTTTTAGTCTTTGTGCAGGACAGCTTGCAATATGTGTTCAGAACTCAGCCAAAAATGTAACACTGAAAACTCTTTCTTCTCCTGTACAGATAACTGATTGATTGGGTTTTGTGAAACTTTCCGAAGTCTCAATTTTGTGCTGAGGTCACCTGAAAAACTTAAAAAGAAACAAAACAACCCCCCTCAAAAATTACTTTCCACCTAATAGTTATTAGAGGACTGATAATCAAGGTTTCCATAAAATGTGCTATTTAACCTGAATGCTAATGTCACACCCACAATATGTATTATAAATGTGCCTATCTTCTGGTGTGCATGCCATGATTTGTTGATCGGATAGATATCTGAACAGTTTGTACAGAGAGCTAGCAAATTCATGTCTTTCTCATGTAGCTTTGATCAAGTTACGCCCATTATGAGATGTGTTTTAGCAGCTTCAATATGCATGAATTACACGATGATACATTTCCTTTTGTGTAGAGCCAGTTTATTTGAATGCGTCAGGCTATCAAGTGTGGGCTTGGTGTATCAGACTGAGAACATTAGATTGGGTCTTCGGTGCACAAAATGTTGGGAACAACGATAAGTGGTTTAAGTCAATCTTAAACAGTGTTTTACTGGTGGGTGATGCCATCCTTCATATAGATCCGGATATTCATATGCAGTATCTACTTACATATTGAACACATTTTAAGTGTATTAATTTAATTAAATAACAAGAGTTGGTGCATAATTAAAAAAAATAGAATTAAAAGGTGGGAATTAATTCATTTCCTCTCTCCTCCTTGCCCCCCAAAAAACAACCCAAACATAGGTTGATAAAGTTCTTACTTAATACACTGAATTTCTGAGAACTAAAAGTGGAGAAATTCAAATCTGTGTGATCAATGAACCTTATTAAATTAGCACTGTCAAATTGAAATTCTGCATTTCGCCCTGAAAATTGTCTGGCATCTATCGTTAAAAGTAACATCTAAGCTGAGTATAATAATGTGCATTATATAATGCTTCATGTATAACTGGTTTTTGTTTTAAGTATACAGCTGGACAGTTTGTCTGTTACTGGAAAAAAAAAAACAAAAACCCAATCCATTATGAATGCAGAAGTTGTGCCAGTTATCTGAAGATCTGATATTGCTCTAATTTAGTTAAACCCATTCAACTTTTTGTGTAGGGAGATTTCAGCCATTATTGTGTGGTTGTGCTAGCTGAAGTTAGAGTAACTCTTAATAAAACTCACTTCTATAGTTCTACCTCCCACCCAATCCTTTCCAGTCATTTTTACACACTTTCCAGGCCAATTCTTGAGGTGCAGAGATAAAAAACAAGCTCTTTTATGTAAAATGTTACTAGTGGTACACAATGTATATTAAGTAAAGCACTGTGGATGTTACTGGTTACTGTGTGACCTTGGGAATTAACTTCAGTACCTTTTTTTTAGTTTTCCTGCCAGTAGAATGTGGAAAAAAAATGACCAAAACTTGACTACCACATAAGGGTGCTATGATGCTGACGGAGAGTGCACCAATCTCACACTGGTGAGGCAAGGGTTAAAGATCTGCTGGGCCTAAGAGGCCACGCCCCCATGCCTCTACTGGGTGTGCTCCCAATGGAGGGAGCATTTGAAAAAGAGCGACTCAGCTCAATATGGCTGACAGCAGTCAGGTATTGCAGCCTCCTGCCAGGAAGCCACCAGGATACCAAGCTGCTGGGATCAAGCCTCATAGCCAAGCGTATGGAAGCCTATTGACCACAGGAACTGAAGATGATGGCTCACTATTGCTGACTCAGGAGATGGATTAGTGGGAAACACAAGAGGGACCCCAAGTCCAGCCCAAATTGGTGCCAGAGGGACTGGAACAAGGGTAGGAAGTGAGTCAGGGAGTGCACTTAGGGGTACAAGGGCTACTGCTTCGAAGGGCCCTGGGTCAGAACATGGTGGAGTGGGGTGGGCCTGGATTTCCCTACTCCCTCCCACTCGCCAGGGAGTGATACTATCTTGAGCTATTGTCACCAGGCAGGGCAGCCTTTGGATTCTCACCAGTGGGCGACATTACCCTGAGCCGGGAAACCTGCCAGGGAAACTGAAGCTTGGACTCTGCTCAATAGGTGTTATGCCTCCGAGTATCGCTGTTAGGCGCTACTACTGTCCCAGAACACGCAGCCAACCCCCCTACAGATGCTTAATTCATTAATATTTGTAGTGCTTTAAAATCCTCTGGCCTTATGTAAACAAAAATTTGCACTGATTTTAACTAAATCTGAACAGTCACTTTGTTTGAATGCTTTCCTGAAATCAGTTTTGACTGCTTTATATTGATTTAATTAAAAGTCAGTTCCTTACTGACTTGGTTAAATTGGTGCAGCTTCAGTGTCTAGACAAGGCTTTGGAATTATAGAGACTGATTATTTTGTGCAAAATGTTCAGATCTTGTAGCTAAGAAACAGGAATAACTTGTTAGATTACAAACAGTGAGAGCATGTAGCTTTTTTTAAAATTACAAGTTAATTTTGAGATAAGACTTTAAATCGGGAGCTAGGTGGCACATTGCTAGCCTTTTACTGTGGGGGAAATGGGTTGAAGCCTTGATCAAGAGCTTCAAAAATCATTTATATTTGTGATCTGATTCTAGTTCCTAGTCACTATATTTCCATATTAAAACACGATCACTATCACAACAATTTAATGTGATTGCTAGACCTGAGCAGAGTGTAAGTGTCTTTCATGTCATGGCTGAGGTACGTTGGTAGAGCTGTGAAAGTAAGCTTGTGTGTGTGTGTAGCATCTTCTCCCTACCCCAGTCACTATGCCAGGTTCTAGTCAGAATACCCAGTTCATACCCAAACCTTTGTTTCTTAAAATATAGCAATCTTTTATATTTTAATTCTGAAAAATGGACTTAGTTACTGTTTCCTTCTTACATTTCACTAGAGATGCTGCTTATAATGTCTCTCAATGGTAAATGTGTATAATGCGTTTGTTCAGTATCCTTATTCTAAAATACTCTAATACTTCCGTTTTGTAGCTTGTAAAAACTAACTAAAGAATATTTTCATTAGGTTTACAGAAACATGCGTGACAATACTGTGATTAGTCACTTTGGGGAAAATATATTTTAAGTGTAAGCTTTTTTCAGCCCAGACGTAAAAGGTCGTGGCCTCAAAGCCAGTTTCAGTTTTTTGTTTTTGTTTTGTTTTTATAAAAATACCAATTAATGTGGTAAATATTTTCACTTCAGGTGTTCAACTGGAGGTTTTAATCCACCCCCCCGCCCGCCCATGAGGCAGGTACTGACACTGCTGTTCAGTTAATATAAAGGGTAGAAGCTGTTGGAAATGCAGTAATAGGTTGACAGGAAATTTTTTGTGCTAGGACTCTAGCATTAGACATGCATGCTCTACCTCCTCCCATAAGAAACCAGTTATTGGGGAGAAGCACCACCAGAGGCTTACCTAGCTGTTGTGGATGGATAGGAGGTATCATCTGCACAGTCTGGGACTGTACTTTTCACTTTTTTTTTTTTTTGGCTACAGTTCACTTTATTTTAATGTGAAAGTCCAGAAACGCTCACATGTTTTCTTATTCCCCAATATATTCACATTTTTTACTATGAATTGAGAAACTTGTCACATCTAGTGGCTTTTGAATAGTTTTGTTTTTTTTCTATTCCTTTTCACTGATTTTGCAAAGGGAACCAACCTGTTAATATTATTAACAGTTTAAGTGCTGATAGTATGCTTGGTGCTTCACAAAACACTCAGATGCTCTAGTATTAACATGGTTTGGGATGAGCTGCAGGAGAAGTTATATTTTTTACTAGAAAAATATTGGTGAGAAATGAAATTCTTCTTCGAGTGCTGTCCCTGTGGGTGCTCCACTTTAGGTGTTCACGTGACCCTGCGCTCATAATTGGATATTTGTGGTAGCTGTGCCTGGTTGGGTCGCACATGCGCGGTCCCCATCTTGCACTGCTTCAGGTGGTTAACTGGCACTGGGCAACGAACCCCCTCAGTTCCTTCTCTACTGCCTTTGGCTTTGAGTTGGAGCAGTTAGCAGCGCCTTGCTACTTAGCTCTTTCTGGCCTATTTACTACCATTATTTAGTTAGGATAGTTAGCTGGTTAGTTTAGCAAGAGCTAAGGACTCTAAAAGAGCCAGCTCGGTCACAGGCATGAAGGGGAAATCAAAACCCCATGCCTTGGCACTGATGCAGCTGAAGCTGTGATCAGCACACAGCAGCGTGGCACGGTTGCAGACTTTGGCTCATTTTTCCACCTCCACTACACACCCAGCCCATGGTACCGACACATATACCATGGCTCCAAGCACCAATCACCATGCAGCTGCTGGTGCAGACCACACAGACACCACAGTACTTCCTACGGCACAAAGATCTCTTAGTTCAATCTACACCTGATTCTCCCATTCTCAGCACTGCTGCGACTCTGGTGCGTTCAGTACGGAGTCTCCTTGCGACTCCACTGCTCTGTGCTCCACCCCTTTCGAGCAATGAGGAGGAGGATAAAGAAGGGCAAATAGACTCTCCTCCAGAATCTCCTGCCCACCATGAGCCGCCCAACCGGGACCCTCTCAGGGGACATATTATACTGGTTCCAGACATCCACAGTGGTACAGCCAACCCTGGATCCCAACCATGCCCTTTTCACTCCAGTGGGCATACTGGAATCGGTGAGCAAGGTACCCCACACAACAGGGACTGACGACAACATTCAGACTAAGCACATAGCAATCGCCTACACCTTCGGTATCTGGACCCTCGGAACCGGCAGGGGAAGGAGATGAAGAGGAGGAAAAACCCTCAGACTAAGAAGGGGCACCACCTACCCACCTGTCATCAGCCTCCTGGATGATACCATCATGCCCCATCCCCCTAATATGGGGGTTGATTTCAAACAATTCCAGGACCTATTTGAAAGGATAGCGAGTTCTCTGGACATCTCTCTGGAAGAGGTCCAAGTGACACAACACAAACTAGTGGATATTTTGAATACATCCTCTTCTTCCAAAATCGCTTTACCTATGAACAATGTGATAATAGAACCTGTCAAGAGCATTTGGCAGACCCCTGCAACTGCTCCTGCAAGAGTTCTGACAAAAAATATGATGTGCCAGCGAAGGGCACAGAGTTGTTCTTCTCTCATCCAGTACCTAATTCACTGGTGGTCGATGCAGTCCATGAATGTGGCAGACAACAGCAGCCCAAGAACACACCTTATGATAAGGACTGAAAAAGGCTTGACCTTTTCGGCTGCAAGGCTTTATTTTTCAGCTACATTACATTTCTGGATAGCCAATTATGAGGCTTTGCTGGCAAAGTATGATTACTACAACTACACAGTTTTCTGAATTTATTGACTTTATTGCTGAAGATTAAAAAAAAACAATTTACAGCACTTTTATCTAGAACAGCCTTGCAAGCTCCACTGGACTCTACGGACACAGCTGCAAGATCAGTGGCGACCACTGTGGTGGTGATAAGAGCCTCCTGGCTCCATCGCTCCGGCTTCCCTAGGGAAGTGCAATCCACAGTGGAAGACTTACCGTTTGAAGGGCCCAAACTCTTTGCCACAAAGACCAATGACTCTTTCCATATGCTTAAAGATTCATGGGTGACACTCCAATCCCTGGGGATTTATATGCCTAGACCCAGGAAAAGGCAGAGGAGTTAGTATGCCCCTTGATGCACACTCCATATTCATAGCAATGGCAGTATGAGTCACAGGGTCGCAAACAGAGAGACCATCGAGGAGACAGTCTACTCCTCCAGCACCTGTATTGCAGCCATTGCCATCCAGGCAACAAATTTGAAGCCTTGTTCGACAGCCAGAGAACCCCATGTTTTCTGTGCTGAAAACTCCTCTCTCCCAACCATCGGAGATCGCCTAGTTTGATCCAATCTGGAATACCATCACATCTGACAGTTGGGTTCTAGAAATCATACAGTCTGGTTACTCCATCCCCTTTCTTTTCAAACCCCCAACCCAACCTCCCCGTCGTTCTTCAGGGACACCTCTCATGTGCATCTACGGTGTCAAGTGGTAATCCACCTCATACATCTAGGAGCAGTTGAACCTGTTCCAACAAGACACAGGGAGGAAATTTTATTCCCACTGTTTTCTCACAATGAAAAAGTTGGATGACCCATACGCGATCTACGGTGACTCAACAAGTTCATGAAGATGCAGTGCTTCAAAATGGTTACACTAGGCACCATAAATCCAGCATTAGAAAAAGGGGTTGGGTCTTGGCCCTCAACCTCCAGGACGCGTATTTTCATCTGATTCATCCCTCTCATCTGAGATTTCTCAGATTTTATGATAGGACAGGACCATTTCCAATACAGGGGCCTCCCTTTTTGGTCTATCCACTGCAGAAATGGAATCATGATATTCCTGTACTTGGGTGACTGCCTATTGAAAGCACGAACATGGCAAACAGAGGTACAAGCCACCAAACAAACGGTGGCCCTTTTCATGAGATTAAGCCTCCAAATAAATGCACAAAAGTCCACTCTAACACCAGTGCAAGAGCTGAAGTTCATTGGAGCCCATCTCAATTCTCCTGAGGCCACAGCCTCTCTACCAAGGCAACGCTTTCTCATTCTAACCAACCTGATATCCCTGACATGAAACAGTCCACAGGTATCTGCCAGACTTGCCTGCAACTTCTCAGCCACATGGCTGCCATGACCTTCATAGTCAGACTCATGAGATTACACATGCGTTGCCTGCAAACGTGGTTCCATATAAACTGTGTCCCACACAGACACAGCATAAACAAACACCTCACAATGCCGGACAAAATAAGACTCCCCACTCTGGTGGACACAACCAGACAACGTCTGTATGGAGGTGTCCATCCCCCCTCCCCCCCGCCCCGAAGACACCAACACTGATGATCACCACAGATACTTTGCTCTTGGGCTGGGGGGGGGGCACACCTGCATTTGCATTCCAACCAGGGCCGCGGGTCCCCTGCAGAATCTCTTCTCCACATAAATCTGTTAGAACTGTAGGTTGTTCACAATACTTGCTCCCACTTATTGCTGATCATCAAAGGCAGAGCCATTCAGATCCTTATGGACTACGTGGCTTGTATGTTTTACATAAACAGACTGGGGGAGCACAATCACCCTCCCTATGAATGGAAATCATGAGACTCTGGCAATGGTGCATCAGGCACAATATCCATATCACAGCATCATACCTATCTGGATGCCAGAACACCACTGCGGACGCCCTAAGCAGGCACTTTTCTCAGGACCATGGGTGGGAACTCGACAACTGCGTGCTCCTACACACATTCCAATAGTGGGGGTTCCCAATGATAGACCTCTTTGCAACTGCTCAAAATACCAAATGCCCCTGGTTTTGCTTCAGAGAAGGTTTTGGCATATGTTCCCTAGGTAATGCCTTTCTCATCAAGTGGAATGCTCCCCTCCTCTATGCCTTCCCTCCCACCCCCCTCCTGACTTGAGTGATCCACAAGATCAGACAGGACAGATCCACAGTAATTCTAATAGCCACCGTATGGTCCCAGCAAATCTGGTATCCTTACCTTCTCAGGATGATGGTACGTCCACCACACATGCTCCGGCTTCTGCCTCATCTGCTGTCCCAGGATGCAGGTCGTGTCCTGCATCCGGATGCACAAAGACTCTATCTCAAATCATGGCTCCTCCATTGCTCAAGGGATCTGAGATGACCTGCTCAGAAGAGGTACAAAACATATTGCTAAATAGTCGTAGACCAACTACCTGCTGCATGTACCTACACAAATGGTGGCAATTTGATGCCTGGTGCCAACGAAAGCAAATGGCTTCCATCTCAACCTCCTTACACTTCAATATTAGACTACCTCTTAGATCTTAAAAGGTCAGGCCTCTCCAGGAGTCTACTGTCAGTGTTTCATCACAAAGCAGGTCAATTATCTGTCTTTGCTCACCCCTTGCCAGACGTTTCCTCAAAGGCTTCACCAACGTCTACCCAGAAGTGCGTGATCCTACTACACCAAGGGACCTCAACCTAGTCCTTCGGGCCCTCACCTGTTCCCCATTTGAACCTATGGCTACATGCTCACTACTTCACCTTTCCATGAAGGTGGTGTTTCTTGTGGGTGTTACATCTGCCGGACATGTAGGAGAGTTGGGTGCTTTCATGGCAGATGCCCCCCACACTATTTTTTTAAAAAGATAAAGTATCCCTGAGACAGAACCCCAAGTTTTTCCTGAAGTCTTCTCATCCTTCTACCTCAATCAACCCATCCACCTACTGGCAGTCTATTCCAAACTGCATGAGGATAGAAGGCAGTCCACACTTCATACTCTCGATGTATAGAGGGCAATGGTCTTTTACATAGACAGAACAAGACCATTTTATAAACCCTGAAACTATTGGTCTCTATCACTGAATGCTCCAAAGGGAGTGCCATATCCAAATAGAGGCTCTCCAAGTGTGGATCTCTGATTTGCATAAAACTGTGCTCTCATCAAGGTGATCAACAACCCCCTATGGAGACTCGCACATGTTCCACCAGAGCCCTGTTGACATCTGTAGCTTTCCTCAACGATCTACCCATCACGGACATCTGTAGGGCCTCAACCTGGGCCTTAGCCCAAACCTTGACACAGCATTACGCTTTAGAGCAACAGGCAACATTCAGTGCCTCTTTCGGACTCACTGTACTGTCATCTGTCATGACTTCAACTCTCAAGACCCCTCTTTCCACCAAAGGGCACTGCTCTGAAGTTACCTAAAGTGAAGCACCTATAGGGACAGCACTGGAAGAAGAGAGAGTTACTCACCGTGCGCAGTATTGTAGGTCCTTCGAGATGTGTGTTCCTGTGGGTGCTCCATTACCCTTCCTCCTCCCCTCTGCTTCTGAGTTTATCAGTTAATCTCTGCCTTAGAGAATGAACAAATTGGGGTGGGGGTGGGGTTAACCTCCTGAAGCGGCTCGAGACTTGGACTGTGCATGTGTGACCCAACTGGGCACTGCTACCACAAATCTCTGATTATGAGTGCAGTGGCGCACATCTCGAAGAACCTATGTTACTGCACCAGGTGATTAACTTTCTCTTTTGCCTTGGAATACTGGCAGAGTAATTTGCACTCAGTTTTGTTCATCTATTACTTGGAATAAATACATTTTTACACTTTCTGATGATTGGGTTTCTACAAGCCTTGTTTTTTCTCATTTCATTAAAATATTATGAAGATTGATTTTTCTACAAAAGGGTTTAATCGTTCTTGGGTCACTAGAAGATGATTTCCTCTGAAGAAATGCTGACACCAGGAACTCAAGGATAACTTTCAATGTGAAAATGGGTTTTGTAGATTTTTTGTGTGTGTGTTAGTTATCTGAAAACTAGCTAAAACAATTTCCTTTCTACTTGAACAGATTTAAAGAGGCCATTTTGTACTACCTATCAGCCTTTTGCATGATATTATTTTGAAGGGGTTTCTGCAATCTAGTACATTCAATCTACTGCTTCTGTTTTTGCACGCTGCATCGGTAATGCGCTTGAAATTCTTAGACAAAAAGTTATTTTCCAAATCTTGCTTCTCTTACGGGTTTTGAAATATTGCAGAATGCTGTCTGTCTTTGTATCACACTGTGTTTGTTAAGTTAAACTGAAAATGAATAAAGAAAGGGAGTACTTGTGGCACCTTAGAGACTAACCAATTTATTTGAGCATACGCTTTCATGAGCTACAGCTCACTTCTTCTGTACTTTCCACAGTATGCATCTGATGATCTTTTTGTACACACAAACCATGAAAAAATGGGTGTTTACCACTACAAAAGGTTTTCTCTCCCCCCACCCCACTCTCCTGCTGGTAATAGCTTATCTAAAGTAATCACTCTCCTTACAATGTGTATGATAATCAAGGTGGGCCATTTTCAGCACAAATCCAGGGTTTAACAAGAACGTCCTGAGGGGTGAGGGCCGGGGGTAGGAAAAAACAAGGGGAAATAGGTTACCTTGCATAATGACTTAGCCACTCCCAGTCTCTATTCAAGCCTAAGTTAATAGTATCCAATTTGCAAATTAATTCCAATTCAACAGTTTCTCGCTGGAGTCTGGTTTTGAAGTTTTTCTGTTGTAATATCCCAACTTTCATGTCTGTCATCATGTGACCAGAGAGATTAAAGTGTTCTCCGACTGGTTTATGAATGTTATTTGCTTCAGGTTGGGGGGCTGTCTGTAGGCAAGGACTGGCCTGTTTCCCAAGATTTGTGAGAGTGTTGGATCATCCTTCGGGATAGGTTGTAGCCCCCCAACCTAGAAGCAAATACTCACCAGCAACCACATACCACACAACAGAACCACTAACCCAGGAACCTATTTTTGCAACAAAGCCCGTTGCCAACAGTGCCCACATACCTATTCAGGGGACACCATCACAGGGCCTAATAACATCAGCCACACTATCAGAGGCTCGTTCACCTGCACATCCACCAATGTGATATATGCCATCATGTGCCAGCAATGCCCCTCTGCCATGTACATTGGTCAAACTGGACAGTCTCTACGTAAAAGAATAAATGGACACAAATCAGATGTCAAGAATTATAACATTCATAAACCAGTTGGAGAACACTTCAATCTCTCTGGTCACGCGATTACAGACATGAAAGTTGGGATATTACAACAGAAAAACTTTAAAACCAGACTCCAGCGAGAAACTGTTGAATTGGAATTCATTTGCAAATTGGATACTATTAACTTAGGCTTGAATAGAGACTGGGAGTGGCTAAGTCATTATGCAAGGTAACCTATTTCCCCTTGTTTTTTCCTACCCCCGGCCCTCCCCCCCCAGGACGTTCTTGTTAAACCCTGGATTGGTGCTGGAAATGGCCCACCTTGATTACCATACACATTGTAAGAAGAATGATCACTTTAGATAAGCTATTACCAGCAGGAGAGTGGGGTGGGGGGAGAGAAAACCTTTTGTAGTGGTAAACACCCATTTTTTTCATGGTTTGTGTGTACAAAAAGATCTTCTGTACTTTCCACAGTATGCATCCGATGAAGTGAGCTGTAGCTCATGATATTTTATGCTTAAATAAATTGGTTAGTCTCTAAGGTGCCACAAGTACTCCTTTTCTTTTTGCGAATACAGACTAACACGGCTGTTACTCTGAAACCTGTCATTTCTCCTTAATCATCTGAAGAGGTGATTATTGAGAAAAGCAAGATATTTCTCCCTGTTAGCAAAAGTAGTGCCCTCAGCTATTCAGAGTTAAAGACTTGGAACAGAATGGGGCTTGTAGGTCCACTTCTTCTGCAGGATACTTGAATCAGAAATTCAGAACTGTGTGTGACACACACATTACTAACTAGCAATGCACACAGCTTAAGTTAATTCGCAGGACTTGTACATTAACTAGTGTGGACGTAATACCTATATGTATCTGGGCAGTGTTTGTAAATAAGTTTTGATTTTGTATGCATGATTGGAACTTTCCATTGTCACTTAGTGACACTAAAACTTCTGTATGTTTATATCTAATCTTTTTAAATCCACTTAAAATTAAATTCTCCTCCATGCTTAGTAACTTTCTCTTCAAAACAAAATCCCTTTTAGCTTCAAACCTTTTGTGCTTTTTGCTATTTATTTTGTTATGCTTAGTGCCCTAGCAGATGTAAAAAATTCTTGGTGAAAGCTTGAACAAAGTCCTCATCGCTATTAGTCACATGAGGCAGAAATAGTATTACTTTGTCTGTTCAGTTCAAAATGGCTAATTTTAAATTTGTCATGTGATTAGTATTAGCATAGCTCTTAGCCATGTTTGTGGCAAATATTATTAGGGTATGTCTACACTACGAAATTAGGTCGAATTTATAGAAGTTGGTTTTGTAGAAAGTGTTTTTATACAGTTGTTGTGTGTGTCCCCACACAAGTGCTCTAAGTGCATGTAGTTGGCAGAGTGTGTCCACAGTACCGAGGCAACCATCAACTTCCAGAGTGTTGCACTGTGGGTAGCTATCCCACAGTTCCAGCAGTCTCTGCCACCCATTTGAATTCTGGGTAGAAATCCTAGTGCCTGATGGGGCTAAAACATTGTGGTTCTGGGTACATATCGTCAGGCCCCTGTTCCCTCCCTCCCCTCCGTGAAAGCAAGGGCAGACAATCGTTTTGCCCCTTTTTTCTTGAGTTACCTGTGCAGACGCCCTACCACGGCAAGCATGGAGCCCGCTCAGCTAACGGTCACCGTATGTCTCTTGGGTGCTGGCAGATGCAGTACTGCATTGCTACACAGCAGCAGTTTATTGCTTTTTGGCAGCAGACTGTGCAGTATGACTGGTAGCCGTGGTCGACATAGTCCAGGGTGCTTTTTTAACCAACCTCGATGAGGTCAGGGGCGCCTGGGCAAACATGGGAGTGACTCAGCCAGGTCATTTCCCTTTTAAGTTTCTGCAGCTAGCAGAAGACAATGGCCAGTAGTCATACTGCACCGTCTTCTGCCAAACACCTAGGAGATGATGGTGGCTAGCGGTCGTACTGCACAGTCTGCTGCCAGCAAGATGTGTAAAGGTAGATGAAGTGGATCAAAACAAGAAATAGACCAGATTTGTTTTGTATTCATTTTCTCCCTCCCTCCCTCCCTCCGTGAAATCAACGGCCTGCTAAACTGAGTTTTGAGTTCAATCCTTGAGGGGGCCATTCTGTTTCTCACAAAGCCACCCCCTTTGTTGATTTTAATTCCCTGTAAGCTGTGTCGTCAGTCGCCCCTTCCTCCGTCAGGACAACGACAGACAATCGTTCTGAGCCTTTTTTCTGTGCAGACGGCAAGCATGGAGCCCGCTCAGATCACTTTGGTAATTAGGAGCTCATTGAACACCACACGCATTATCCAGCAGTATATGCAGCACCAGAACCTGGCAAAGTGCAACTTGGCAAGTAGGCGTCGTCAGCATGGTGACAAGAGTGATGAGGACATAGACACAGACTTTTCTCAAAGCACGGGCCCTGGCAATGTGGGCATCATGGTGCTAATGGGGCAGGTTCATACGGTGGAACACCGTTTCTGGGCTCGGGAAACAAGCACATAGCGTTGCAGGTCTGGGATAATTCCCAGTGGCTGTGAAACTTTCGCATGCGTAGGGGCACTTTCATGGAACTTTGACTTGCTTTTCCCCACCCTGAGGCGCAAGAATACCAGGATGAGAGCAGCCCTCACAGTTGAGAAGCGAGTGGCGATAGCCCTGTGGAAGCTTGCAATGCCAGACAGCTACCGGTCAGTCGGGAATTAATTTGGAGTGGGCAAATCTACTGTGGGGGGCTGCTGTGATGCAAGTAGCCAACGCAATCAAAGATCTGCTGATATCAAGGGTAGTGACCCTGGGAAATGTGCAGGTCATAGTGGATGGCTTTGCTGCAATGGGATTCCCTAACTGTGGTGGGGCCATAGACGGAACCCATATCCCTATCTTGGCCCCGGAGCACCAAGCTGGCGAGTACATAAACCGCAAGGGGTACTTTTCAATAGTACTGCAAGCACTGGTGGATCACAAGGGACGTTTCACCAACATCAACGTGGAATGGCCGGGAAAGCTTGCATCCTCAGGAACTCTGGTCTGTTTCAAAAGCTGCAGGACGGGACTTTATTCCCAGACCAGAAAATAACCATCGGGGATGTTGAAATGCCTATAGTTATCCTTGGGGACTCAGCCTACCCCTTTATGCCATGGCTCATGAAGCCATACACAGGCAGCCTGCACAGTAGTCAGGAGCTGTTCAACTACAGGCTGAGCAAGTGCAGAACGGTGGTTGAATGTGCATTTGGATGTTTAAAAGCGCGCTGGCGCAGTTTACTGTCTCAGTTAGACCTCAGCGAAACCAATATTCCCACTGTTATTACTGCTTGCTGTGCACTCTACAATATCTGTGAGAATGAGGGGGAAGTCGTTTATGGTGGGGTGGGAGGTCGAAGCAAATCACCTGGCCGCTGGTTACGCACAGCCTGACACCAGGGTGGTTAGAAGAGCACAGGAGGGTGCAGTGCGCATCAGAGAAGCTTTGAAAACCAATTTCATGACTGGCCAGGCTGCCACCTTTCAGCTTCAGGCCTCTCTTCAGCCCGCCACCTCTCCTCCCGGTCATTTTGTGCTTTCCTACATACTGACATTGTCTGCCTCCATGTATTCGTCTGTGCTCTGTCAGTGTGGGAGGACAGCATGAGCTCAGAGCACATTTCATCATGAGTGTGTTTTTTTCACCTTCTAATTTTTGCTAGCCTCTGGAAAGGAGAGGATCCTGTGATCCTTGAAACACATGCAGCTGGTGGAGAAAAAGGGACAGTGATATTTAAAAAGACACATTTTATAGAACAATGGGTACACTCTTTCACGGTAAATCTTGCTGTTAACATTACATACATAGCACATGTTCTTTCTGTCCAAGATCGCATTTTGCCTCCCCCCAGCGCGTGGCTAGCCCCTCATCCCTCCCTGCTCCCCGTGGCTAACAGTGGGGAACATTCCTGTTCAGCTACAGGCAAACAGCCCAGCAGGAATGGGCACCTCTGAATGTCCCCTTAAGAAAAGCACCGTCTTTCAACCAGGTGACCATGAATGATATCACTCTCCTGAGGATAACCAAGAGAGATAAAGAACGGATGTTTGAACATCGGCAAACATACACTGCAATGCTTTGTTCTACAATGATTCCCGAGTATGTGCTACTGGCCTGGAGTGGTAAAGTGTCCTACTATGGTGGATGGAATAAGGCTGCCCTCCCCAGAAACCTTTTGCAAAGGCTTTGGGAGTACATCCAGGAGAGCCATGAATGCCGGGGCAAATTAATCATTAAACATGCTTGCTTTTAAATCATGTGTAGAATTTTAAAAGGTACAATCACCAGAGGTCCCTTCTCCGCCTGGCAGGTCCGGGAGTTAGCCTTGGGTGGGTTCGGGGGGTACTGGCTCCAGGTCCAGGGTGAGAAACAGTTCCTGGCTTTCGGGAAAAACGGTTTCTCCGCTTGCTTGCCGTGAGCTATCTACAACCTCATCATCATCATCATCTTCCTCATCCCCAAAACCTGCTTCCATGTTGCCTCCATCTCCATTGAAGGAGTCAAACAACACGGCTGGGGTAGTGGTGGCTGAACCACTTAAAATGTCATGCAGGTCATCATAGAAGCGGCATGTTTTGGGCTCTGACCCGGAGCGGCCGTTCGCCTCTCTGGTTTTCTGGTAGGCTTGCCTCAGCTCCTTAAGTTTCACGCGGTGCTGCTTCGGGTCTCTGTTATGGCCTCTGTCCTTCATGCACTGGGAGATTTTGACAAATCCTTTGGCTTTTTGAAAACTGGAACGGAGTTCTGATAGCACGGATTCCTCTCCCCATATAGCGATCAGATCCGCTACCTCCCATTCAGTCCATGCTGGAGCTCATTTGCGATTGTGGGACTCCATCATGGTCACCTCTGTTGATGAGCTCTGCATGCTCACCTCTGCTGATGAGCTCTCCACTCACCTGCAACTTGCCACGCTGGCCAAACAGGAAATTGAAATTCAAAAGTTCGCGGGCCTTTTCCTGTCTACCTGGTCATTGCATCTGAGTTGAGAGCGCTGTTGAGAGCGGTCACAATGGAGCACTCTGGGATAGCTCACGGAGGCCAATACCATCTAATTGCGTCCACAGTACACCAAATTCGACCCAGCAAGGCCGATTTCAGTGCTAATCCCCGGGGGTGGAGTAAGGAAATCAATTTTAAGAGCCCTTTAAGTTGGAAAAAAGGGCTTCATAGTGTGGACAGGTGTAGGGTTAAATTGATTTAACGGTGCTAAATTCGACCTCAACTCCTAGTGTAGACCAAGGCTAAATGAGGTTAAAAGTGAATTAAAGAAAGTTTATAAGCAGAGCATGTGAAGTGATGTGTCTCTATTCCAGTTTTGTGCCCTTGTCCAATTTTTGGTGCACCAGTCCACTGTAAATGGAAGATTTCATAGATGGATTTTTTTTTTCAGTCTTTACCATAATATCTGAGCACCTCCCAATCTTTAATGTATTTATCCCCACAATACACTGTTGCCCCCATTTTACAGATGGAGAGCCGAGGCACAGAGATACTATATTATTTGCCCAAAAGTAACACAGGAAGGCTATGGTGGAGGGAATTGAACCTGGGTCTCCTAAGTCACATGCTAGTACTCTAACCACTCAGCTAACTTTCCTCTCTATCAGTCAGTTCAATTAGACAATTCGAAACATAAGGCTAACGCTAACTCAGATATGAGGTATAAAATATAGTATTCTCTGCTCTTGTTAAAATGTAAACAGTAATATATTAGTGTTTTATTTACATAGTTTTATCTATTGTTTTGTATGTTACCTTTGTAAACGAGCTAAGTTAGCATAATGGAGGAAACACTTAGCTGTAGGAATTTTTGCCTTAAAATTGCCTCAGATGTGGAGAAGCACCTCTAATTTGAAAATCATATCTTCTCATGAATACTTTATACCTACTATTGTTAGACAGAAGTCCTAGAAGAACTGAAGGAAGTTAGAGGAAAAAAATCTGTTTTCCCGATTCATTTGTGTGTGTTTATGCTGGTCATTTGAAAGTACTTTGTGTATTGTCAGTTCTCCTATTTTGTTGATAGTTGCAATTGCTATTTTATGTGACAGCATGAGACCACCACGTGTGCAGTGCTCTTGGGGTGCTCTCATTCATGCATTTCCCCAGGCTTTGCAGGAAGGGATTTACTGTTAAAATTCCACAGTAAAGCTCAAATTGAACTGCCAGTAGGCAGTGGACAGAAAGGAAGTGGAGAAGGGATGGGTCCCTGTCATATTAGATGGTAGTACCCTTGGGTCTGCTTAAAGACTGTAAAGCCATTCAGGGACCAAAAAAACCCAGTGCATTCTTTGTTTTTAATGTGTGCATATTTAAAGGCTGCTCTGTCAGGAATGTTGCTTTTTTCTTTTTTTAAATGGATCAATTTAAAATAAACTTGTCAATTTATTTTTGCATTTAGGTTATAACGTAGAACTTTTGATAAATGCAGCTTTTGATAAATGTATTCTGGCTTTTTATTTTTCCTTCCTACAATTTCAGTCCTTAAATGGTAAACAAACATTGTGGTTAAGTCAGCTTCCCGTAACTTTCCTCACCAGTGAAATTAAAGTTGGGTTTGTTTATGGTTCCTGGCATCTTCCCTCTAAGGAAAAATCTTCAATTGTTGTAAATCAGTTTATCTCCTCACTAGAGCCTTTATGCTTTTACATCAGCTGTGGATCTGGTCCTCATTCTTTACCTACTGAGCCTCACTAACATTCTCCAGTCACTCTAATTCTCCATGACCTGGCTAACTTGTATGTGGCTTTTCTACTACCCTGGCTTTTTCTATGATAAATCTGAACTATGATTCATCTCATAGTTGGGGTGCAGGAGGGGGTACGATCTCTAACTGGGGCCATGGATGAGAGATTCAGGTAGTGGGAGGGGGGTGGTCTGGTTTTCGACTGGCACACCTGGTCGAAAAGGGACCGTGGCGGCACCGGTCAGCAGTGCCGACTAGGCTGTTAGACCCGCAGACCGTCAACAGGACTTAAGGCAGGCTAGTCCCTACCTGGTCTGGGGCACTGCATTGTGCCCTGGAAGTAGCCAGCAGGTCTGGCACCTGGGTGGGGGGGCCACAGGGCTCCGTGTGCTACCCTCGGCTGAGCACCGGCTGTATACTCCCATTGGCCAGGGACCGTGGCTAATGGGAGCTGCGGGGGCGGTGCTTGCAGGCAAGAGCAGCTTGCAGAGTCTCCCCCCAACCTAGAAGCTGGACCTGCTGGGTGCTTCTGGGGCGCAGTGTTGTGCGGAGCCAGGAAAGGCAGGGATCCTTTCTTAGCCCTGCTGACTGGGAGCCGCCCGAGGTAAGCCCACGCCCCAACCCCCTGCCCCAACTCTAAGCCCCTCCAAACGTGGAGCCCTCTCCTGCACCCCAAACTCCTCATTCCTGACCCCACCCCAGAGCTTGCACCCCCAGCTGGAGCCCTCTCCCCTGCACCCCAACCCCTGACCCAGCCCAGACCCCCCCCTCCCACTACCTGAATCTCTCATCTATGGCCCCAGTTAGAGATCGTACCCCCTCCTGCACCAACTCCCTGCCTCAACCTGCAGCCCCCCCTGCACTCTGAATCCCTCAGCCCCAGCCTGGAGCCCCCTCCTGCACCCCAAACCCTCATCCCCAGTCCCACCCCCAGAGCCCTCAACCCCTCCCACACCCCAATGTCCTGCCCTGGCCCGGAACCCCCTCCTGTACCCCAAACCCCTCATTTATGGCTCCACCCCAGAGCCCACACCCCCAGTTAGAGCCCTGACACCCTCCTACACCCCTGCCCCAGTCCAGTGAAAGTGAGTGAGGGTGGAGGAGAGCAAGCCACTCAGGGAGGGGAAAATGTAGTGAATGGGGGGCGGGGCAGGGAGGGCCTAAGGTGTTTGGTTTTGTGCGATTAGAAAGTTGGCAACCCTAAACTCATTTTAGTGTTTAGTCATCTGTTTAAATTACTAAATATCTGTACTGTCATGACCAGAATCTTTTAGGCCACTTAGGATATGTCTACACAGCAACTAGATACCCACAGCTGGCCTGTGCCAGCTGACTTGGGGTTGCAGCGCTCGGCCTGTGAGTTTAGTTGTTTAGCTGCTTTGTAGACTTCTGGCTGGAGCCCACGCTCTAGGATACAGAGCTCAGGCTCCAGCCCAAGCCCAGAGGTTTACAGAGTAATGAAACAGCCCCAGAGCCTGATTCCCGTGACTGGAGGCGTTGCGGGAGTCATATGGGGTCACGTGCCCCCCCAGATTTCTGGAAGTACCGAGCTGCCTTTGCAGGGCTTGCTCTGCTCAGCCTGCCAGGGGCAGAGGGTGGAGGGGGCGGCTCTGTGTTGGAGAGTGGCAGAGCTGCTGCTTTGGCAGGTGAGGGAGGCTGCTCTGTGTTGCTTCTGTGCAGTGTGGCGGCTGCCTGCGAGAGCTCAGCTAGGGAGGCGGCAGCGGCCTGTGTGGCAGGTAACCCTGGTGGGGTGCGGAGAGCGTGGGAGGGCCGGGGGTAGGGTCTCTGGGAAAGGTGTCTGGAGCAGGTTCCCGAAGCTCATCCTGAGTTGGGGACATTGCCTGGGCCCCTCCCCCTGAGGTGAGGTGTCCATGAGGGCACAGGAGCTTCAGGGAGAAACTCTGTTGCTGTGAGTTCCCCTCTGGGGCCGGGGCTGGCCTGGAGGCACATGCTCCCTGCTCCTTCAGCTCCAGCCCCGCCAGGAGCTGGTGGGATTGGCTGCCATGGCCCAGGGAGGTGGGGCCTGGAAGGTTCCTGTACCCAAAGACATCGCGTAGGGCAGTCATGTGCCGCTCCCTCTAACCTTTAAATTGTGTCCCCCCACTATCAACAGTTATGTGTCACTTCTGCCCGTGAGCTCAAGTCAGCTGGTATGGGCCAACTGCAGGTGTGTAGTTGCTGTGTAGACATATACTTACCTCTCTGGAAATTGTATTTCTTTCTCAGTCAAATGGTAGCTTTGACCCAGACCAATTTCTAACTCAGCTGACGTTGTAATCACTCTAGTTGTTGTTGACTTTTTTCTAGCATATTGTTTGTTTATACTTCAATTTTAATTTCTTGAGGTTTTTTCCCTAAAAACAGACATTTAAGGTTTAAAAAAAAAAATCCTTAAAAACTTCCGTACCTATGCTAATAGACTCTTAGGTGTTCGAAGCTAAAATGATTTTTAAAAATGCTGCTACTGCAAAAATCAAGTCAATTTGTTTCTATTTTCATATCATTTGGCTTGAATAATGAAGCTAAACTGGTTGGCTTTTGTTTCTAGCCATTTTGTGGTTCTCATGCACTAGTGCTATAGGGGAATGCTTATTAGATGTAAATATTTTCTTTGACAGAAATTTTAAAAGGAAAAGCAATTAATGCAAAAGCGCATTAGATTCTGTCTTCCCCACATTTTTTACCCCTACCTTTATTTTGGACAGAGTCTATTTGGCAGCAAAGTGGGATTTTTTTTAAAATTTTTTTATATATATCAGGCTAAAATTTTCGAAATTGAATCCAAATTTAGGCACCCAACTAAATGAAGTAGTGAATGCTCACGTACCCTATTAAATTAATGGAAATTGCAGGTGCTCAGCCTATTTTGAAAATTTGGGAACTTTTACTTAGACGCTTAAAGACCTAACTTTAGGCATTTAAACTAAAAACGTTGGCCTCAGGCCCTAACTCAGGCTTGTTTACTCACTTTTTTTTTTTTAAAAAAAAGAGCCCGCTATTTCTGTGTACCTCCTCTTCCTCCTCCACCTTTCCTAAATTTCATGTTAAGTGCGTTGCTTTTCTTCAGTCATGTTATGAAATATCTGCTACTCGTATCCTTTGGGTCACTTAATTGACAGAAGTGTGTGATGGTGTTTTTTATCACCAAGCATGCCCAGCTAGAGTAAAAGTCTCTGAATACCTTCCCCTCCGTCTTTATATGTTTTGTGCTTCAGCCTGTCTGATTTTATTCACTCTACCCAATTCCTTAGCAAAGAATGTCCTAAAATTCATAGATTCGTAATTATTATTTTTTTGCACTCCACAAGTTAGCATTTGTTCTTTGGCTTGTACCCAAATTTAACAGAATTTAGTATCTTTAGATTTTCTTCTGCTTTTTTATATTCTAAATTATTGCATTTGCAACGTGTAATAAAATATTTATCCTTGTTAAATGGTGTATGTTTAGAATTACTTAGATTGTAAACTATTTGGGACAGGGATTATCTTTTAATTATGTATCGAGGGTGCTTAGCACGGTGAGGCCCTGGTACATAATTACTGGTGCTACTGCAAAAATAATAGACTTGGAAAGCAAGAAACACGTGATCTATGGGGGAGCCATAAGCCAAACTAAACTGTTAGATGCATGTATGATTTTGAACGCTTTTCTCATGGTAATAAGCTTTCATGACTAACATCTAATTAGAGAACCAAGGTAGCCATTTAAAAAATCCACATTTACCAGCAGTTCCTAAACATTTACAATACAATTGTATTAAATGTATGCTTACATGTGGCATGTAAGCCTGGTTGGCTCTAACTTCTTTAACTTGTGATTCCTGGATGATGATCTTAAAATAATAATTTACCAATTTAAAAGCCACCCCTCGTGGATTCTTCAAAATCAGTTGTCCTGCTTCTTGTGAATTTCACCATTGTTTGGCAGTTGACTGCTTCTCTGCTATGGCCTTTGGCTTTCTCTATCTTCTCCATGTTGCATCAACATTGTTTGTTGGAGGCAGTGCTTCTTGTCCTGCATGGGAAATGAGAATGAGCTCCCAGGAGGCTGAGTAATAGGAACAGAGCAGAGCTGGGGTGGAGGTGTAATCCATGCAGGAGGACAAATCTTTTATTTTGAAAGGTGGGCAGGAAACAAAAAGTCCTTAGCAGACTCACAATAACTGAAGCCTAGGACAGCCTTGTCAATCCCCTGGGACTGTGTATCTTGGTACAGTGCCCAGAATATCTGATTGCTGTTTTGTCAAGTGATCTGTCCTTTCTAAGTAACGCTGTCTGTGTTGTTCACTAAGCCAGGGGTAGGCAACCTATGGAATACATGCCAAAGGCGGCACGCAAGCTGATTTTCAATGGCACTCACGCTGCCAGGGTCCTGGCCACTGGTCTGGGGGGCTCTGCATTTTCATTTAATTTTAAATGAAGCTTCTTAAACATTTTTAAAACCTTATTTACTTTACATACAATAATAGTTTAGTTGTATATTGAAGACTTATAGAAAGAGACCTTCTAAAAACATTAAAATGTATTACTGGCACATGAAACCTTAAATTAGAGTGAATAAATGAAGACTCGGCACACCACTTTTGAAATGTTGCCACCCCCTGCACTAAGCTGTATTCAAAAAGCATTTCAGCGCACTAAAGCAAAATCTTGTATTTAAAGGCCTCCTGTACATGGCATTGTTTTGAAAAGGAGGATCTCCAACAACTTTCCGAATTGATATGCTTAACACAAACAAAACTAAGAAGCAAGTTATAGCCCACCATTTTACACACGTCTGAAGACATTTGCTTTCTGTGTAACTGGCTTCATTTGTTGCTTTGACTTTTTAAAAGTTATGCTGGATGCAGTGGTGATTTCACAGTGCTCAGTGTTCTGTTTAAAGTCTAGTTTAGCACCACTTTGGGTAATGAATTGTATGTCAGTTGACATACTTCGTTAATAACTTTTCTACCACCTACAGAGCTGATCAAATAATGGAAAATATAGCACTGAATAATTTATTCAGTGCATACGTTGTCAAAATTCCCAATAAGCAAGTCTCAATGATCCACCCGACGAATTGTTGACCTAAATATCAATTTTAGCTATACTTCTGTTTTTTTAACACATATACACAGCTAACTGTATTACCTTCACTCAGAATCTCACCTATGTCTGGGAAACTAAATACTTCCATTACTTTCATTTTTCAGATAAGAAAGATGAGGATGAAGTTTATTTGCTTTTAAAATTGTTGCCTGAACATAAGACACTTCTCTCAGTGCTATTTTTTACTGTGGGTGATAGATCTCCTGTTTTAAATACAATTGACCTTAGCTGCATTGCCTGTATTTTCTATTCAAACAAATTTCTGTGCTCTGTATAATCAGTCTTTATTCTGTCATTCGGGCTTTAAGTTCAGTACATGACTGTAGGAGTTATGTACATTGAAAGTCAACGTTAGAGGTGTCTCCAGGATGAATAGCTTCACAAGGCTCCATGATCACTGGATTCATGCTGAGCAGGGCCTTCAGTTCCTGTCCCTCCTGCTCTGTTCAGCTCTTTAGCTAATTGCCTGGTCTAGTGAAGCTCTGGAGGAGAGGGAGTTCTTGTGATGGTGGCTGAAGTGGTGGTCTTCTCTCATGCCATCTTTGATACTCAGGAGGTCACCTTGAGGAAGGTGATAGTAAGTTTCCCTGCAAGGCTGGATAAGCGCTCTGCCTGTCATGGTGGCTGCTGTGGTGCAGAGATTCCCTAGTACTGCAAAAGATTAGGGAAGAGAGGTATCTATGTTCTAAACCCGATCAAAATGCAAATATAAAGAAAGTGCTGGTCTTTATTGTCAAGCATCCCAGAGATAACTACCATAAAAATAACTTCCTTGGCATTCTTCCCAATTACACTGTTTGGCTTGTGGGACTGTCCTGGGGCAGATTCCAGTGTGACAACAGAATCATAGAAATGAGGAATGGATAGGCAAGAAGACTTAAGTCTTTTCTATCTTTCAACTCAAAGATATAAATAATTCCTCTACCCTCTACAAATCCTTGTAGAGAGTTGTCATATTCCCGTTGTTAGTTGTAATTTAGTCAATCTACATATTCTTTCCTAAATATATAAAAGTTGATTAAAGTACTTTAAAAAGGAGGACAAGATCATTGATTGCATCAGTTTCCTGCACTGAGTTATGAACTCATGATCAGTTTTATTTGTGAATTTTCTCAGCTGAGCACCCAAGACCATAAAATTAGAGACTGAGAGCTATCCTGTTTAGTGTACATGCAGTAGAATAACAAGTTGCCCATCATATGACTCTGACAGTTACTGTTACTTTTAGACTTGTGCAAGTATAAGGAATCTGAGAACAACTTATAGCGTGATTGAGTTCCATATTATGGCGTTTTCTAGGTCTTCTAGCTTCCAAGCTCTTCCAAAATGGAAAACCTGAAATACAACCTAACCGATTAATCTGCATGTGCTCAAAGTTAACTTTCCCCGGTTTGTTGTCTTCTCCTAACTCAGGTGTAGTCTTAGTCTTGTTTAGGAGTCTTAATATCCTGAATGATCTGGTCTCTAGCTCATTAGTTTTTAAGGTTCTAATGTTTAATTTGTACTTAACTTTACATGAAAATGGAACTCTGTCCCATTCAGTAAACAGCATATTGTACACTGTTTGCAGAGCGTTAGATTTGCTTTGAAATTAACCATTTAAAACAAGCTAAACATTCATTAGTGTAGATTCTGCCTTTTTGTTTGTACTTAATTGTCATTTTTAAGCACACTCATTTTTATTCAGAACAAGCAATCTGATCTTCCTATCCTCTTCATTAGCTAGTCTGAACTTGTTTGGGAAAGGTCAAACCAACTCATTTTTTAGGTTAGTATATATAGGGCTACGCTTATCAGCTGAATAAACATTATGAGCAAAAGTGACTGTGCTATATATAACTTGCTTTCCTTTGGTTTTTCTACATTCAGAATGTAAGAGGAAGAAATTTCTGTATTTACTCTAAACCCAAATAGGTCAGACATGTTTCTCTTGATTCAATTTAATTCCTTTCCCCACAGTCTCCATATTGATGATAAACTGTACAAGTGAAAATTGAATTCAGCAGCAACTTCCCCTTTTCTCCAATTGTGCAACAAGTGTGAGGTTGCAAAATGAAAAGAAGTGCTACCTTCTGAATATGTCTTGTAATAAAGTACCACTGTTCTGCTTAATGAAAAGTAAAACATTTCAAAGTGGTAACATGTTATGGCTTCTTCAAAACACTGGAGAAGTGCAATACATTGAAACTGAACTTTCATTCTAAGGCTCTTCTTTCTTTTGATTTTAGATATATTATAGAATAGCAAATACAATGCCAAATTTATCCTCCAGCCACATGTTCGCTTAATCATGCTACTAACAACTGTTCAAAATTGTGACTTCCCTGTCCCTTGTTAACAGTGAAAATGATGGATGAGAACTAATACAGACCAAACCAGAAAAAAATGTTTGCATGAAACCAGTAACCTGTAGTTGAACTATCATTCAATTGTAATATCCTTCTGTAAATGTTGTATCTACAAACCTATCCTGTTGGGCAAAGGTGTGGTCAGAAGCCAGTGGGCAGCCTTGCAAATCTCTCTTGAAGAGGCGTTTCCTCTTTCGGCACCTGAAGATCCTACTAAACAGGGAGAGTGATATTTAGAAAAATTGATTTGGGTGCTTGGTGCTAACTTTCCTATTGCAATATAAATCTGAGTAATTTTTTTAAATCTATCTAGAGAGAATGGATTGGGAGTCCACTTGACTGTTAAGTCCTCTTGCAGGAAAGAGAGTGTGACAGTGTCTGAAGTCTGCTCTTCTTTTCTGTGCAAGTCTGTGGGTGTGTCTACATAGTGTGCAGCAGCCTGCAGCAGCAAGGCTCAGAGCTCACATCTACAGACTTGGGCCCCTGCTATGGCACTAAAAATAAGTGTGGAGTTGTTCAGTCTTGGGCTGGAGCGTGGGTTCTAAAGCCAAGGGAGGGGTGAGTTTCAGAGCCCGAGCTCCAGCCTGTGGCTGAATGACTACAAAACTATGTTTAGTGCTGTGGCACCAGCCTGAATCTCTAGACCTAGGCTCCGAGGTTCGCTACTGCTTGTTGTATAGACGTAACCTCTAGGGACCTATGGACCTCTGACAACGTAGCCTGCCACCTATAGGAATCTTGTTGGGACAAGATGTGAGTAGGACAATTTCCTGGTTCATATGAAAAGCAAATGTTGGCTTGGGCCTGACTTATGGCACAGGCCTCAGGATGATCTTCTCCTGGTGAAAAATCATATACTGCTGCTTGCAGCAAAAGTGCTGTAATTCCCCTGCTCTACTTGTCAAACATACTGCTACTAAAGGCAGGACAGAAGCGATACATAAATCTGTCTTGGAAGCTCAAAAAAAGGAGCCAAGAAAACAATCACTACCAGATTTTGAGGCCCATGGAGGAATCAGGTGACTTAACTGCTAGCTTCTATTTACCTACTGCCTTCAGGAATCTGAAAACCATTGGTTATAACCATGTCAATCACTAATGGGACTGCTACGCAGGGTCAATATTAGGACCAGTGCCTTGGAAATCAAGGATAACTGGGGGTCTGGTCTCAATCAGCACTATTTTCACCCTGCCTTCCTTGTCATAGACGCGCACAAAGTGTCTTCAAAATTAAAAGTACACCTTTGAAGTTAATGACTTCTTCGACAGCATCATAATAAAGATCACCTGATCTGATAATCTCCTCTTGTGTGTGACATCTAATCCAAAATAGCAAAGCATCCTGACTTCTTGTATGGTTCTGGACCTTGTGGTTGCAGATTCAGAATTGATGGGGAGATGGGGACATACTTAATATTCACCAGTTGTGGCCATCATGGCGTTCTCTGCTAGTCTGACACTTTTATGAATATGGAGGCTCCTCTTGATTAGGCAAACTTCTTTGGAACCCTCATAAAAATGGTGTGGGAAAAATGAGTGTGAAAATGCACACAAGGATCCAGACCTAAGAAATGTCCATGGCTTTTGTTTGACTTGCTTCTGCATGTTTGAATTGGAGGTATTTTGAGACTTTCCTGTTCTTTTTGGGATGCCATGAAAACCACCTGAATCTGACCCCAGTCTCAAAGCAGCTCTTCAGGGATGCCTCATAAAATATACATGCACAGCTGAGAGTAGCCTTGATCCTCCTTCCACAAGAAATGTTGTCCTCTTTTACTTCCCTCGCCACGGCAGCATCCTCACTCACTCTAAGTGCCGGTGTCCTATCTTGGATGCTCCACACACTGTCTGCTTTCTCTGACATAGGGATGGATGGGCTCTGTAAGGTCAGCAGAGGGTTCCGTGACACTGGCTATGACAAAGTCTCTTCTTGCACCTCCAGAGTATTTGCCTCCCTAAGTAGGGATGTTGAGAGTGAGTGCATGACTGGTGTGCATGACACAAGAACCAGGGATCACCCCAAGAAATTAATAGGCAGCAGATTTAAAACAAATATAAGGAAGTACTTCACACAGCACACAGTCAACCTGTGAAACTCATTACTATGGGATATTGTGAAGGGTAAAAATATAACTGGGTTAAAAAAGAATCATGGGGGATAGGTCCATCAACAGTGCTGCTGGAACACTTTTTAGAGCGAGGGTGCTGCACCCCCTTTACCTCATCCATGCTCCCCACCACTCCGTAGAGTTGGGGCCAGCACCAGGGATATGGGGCCAGGGGAGGGGGATGTGGACAGAGGTAGGGAGGAGAGGGCCACAGATGGGGCCAGCACCTAGGGACGCCCGGGCACAGGGCCTGGGGGTGCTGCAGCATCCCTGCACTCTTAGTTTCTGTGCCTCTGTCCATCAATGGTTATTAGCCAAGATGGCCAGGGACGCAACTTCATGACCTGGGTGTCCCAGAAAGGCAACAGCTGAGAAGCTGGAAGTCGAGAGTAGGTGCCCAGGCTGGACCACTGGGGGAGATACAGGTGCAAGTTGCCCTGAACTGTGACAAAAGTTTATATGTGACTTTTTCATCCTTATCATGGTCCACTTTTCCTCATTGTTCCATTACTAACCTAATAAAGGGTGTAAGTTATTATGTTTTTCTTAATGTGACTGCCTCCGATAAATATATTTTAGCACTTCTGTTGTGAAAACCAAATACCCACTTTTCAAAAGTGGTTGAGAAAAATTATTCTTTGTAGGTGCTATTTAAAAAAACAAAACAAAACTCGAACCACTATTTAAATGTTCTCTGCTTATTGGGATTTAATATACTCAAGGGTTAGTTGTTTGAGGGTGTGTGTATACAATATTTAGTTTAAGAAAAGGGTTTTTTTACCAGTTGTCAAATAGCAGGTGCGGTACTCTGATTGCTTTGCAAATGGTCTTATGGAATATTTTTGTCTTTTTATTCACAGTAGCTTCTAGACATGTACTCTTCTCACATCATCCTCACAAAACATTTTTGTGTGCGGGTGATTTGTGTCTGAGAAAGCTATTGGAGAGGACACTAGATTGTGTGTATCATTGACATGTACAAAGAGCAGTCCATTACGACGACGAATTTTTTAGTCTCGTCACTTGTGTATGGTTTAGCACCATAGTATCCACAAAATCTTGATCAGTGGAACTGTTCTGAGAAGAGGATAGCCTAGTGAGTCCAGACTGCCTGCCTCTGTTTAGCTGACTGATTTGTAGTGCTAACTTTTTTAGTTTAATATTAAACACATACCAAACACTTACTTCCTATGAGCATTTATAAAACTTTCACCATGCACGCAAGCTGTATTTCCCTCAAAAATGGGGAAAAGAAAATCATATGTAATTATCGGTCTTGGCTTTAAATCTTACTGTCTTTGGCTGGCATGGTGTGTACTTTTTATAGGAAAGAATTTTTAGGGCTGGCAGAAGCAGCTCCAAGGGCGATGGAGATGAGTTGCATTGACTGAATCCCAAGGGAACAGAGTTCAGCATCCTTGGCTTGAGGGAGGGGTTACCACAAAATGTGGCCTTTCAGTTTGCATGGTAAATACAAGAGTGAGTGAGTGTGGAGGGGAGGGGAAGGGGATGTGTATGTTAGAATCATTTTTTCAGATTCCCTCTTGTTATCTCTGTGGATTACATTGCTGGTGAACTAGAATGGCAGTTGATAGTTTGAAGTCAACCTAAATATTGAAACTAAACTGCCCAGTGTTCACCCTGTTGGAAGTAAATTGTAAAACATTGCTATATACCAAATATGGTCTTATTTTTAACCTGAATGGACTTTATCTTGATGTTTGGAACCACCAACTAGCACCTAATTAAGAAAAACATTATATAAACATTAGTCAGAGCAAGTTGCTTTATTAATTATTAAAGTAAAATAAAATTGTGTTTGTGGCTTTGAGATTCAAAGATGTGAGTTCTTATGTCCATTTGTTGTTTATTTGGCTGACTGTTACCAATAATCTTCAGAAAAAGTGGCTATGGAAATAGTGAGGAGGTCGCTAAGAAACCACTTTGTATGTCCCAGTTGGTCTTGTGTGCTTTAACCACTTCTACTACATTTTAATGTTAATTTCTGAAAAATGAACGTTTGCCTCACAAAAGACAGGTAATTCTACAAAATTGCTACAACCATTGAAGTTGAATGAAAACCACTTATTGTTAAGGCTACATTTTAGTCATGTGTATTTTTAGTAAAAGTCATGAACAGGTCACGGGCCATAAACAAAAATTCACGGGCCCGAGACCTGTCCAGGACTTTTACTAAAAATATCTATCATGACTCAAACTTGGGTGGGGTGTGTGTGCGCTCTGGGGAGGGGGCAAGCTGGGGGTGTCACGGGTGCTGGGGGAGGGGTTCGAGGTGACCCGGGACCCCCTCTGGTGCTGAGGTAGAGGGGTACTGGGCCGTGGCACACTGCCAGGACCCCCGCTGGTACTGAGGAGAAAGGATTGGTGGGGCTCCCTACCTGGATCCGTGACCCTGCAGTTCTTAGGCAGCGGAGGTAGGGGCTCCTGCTGCAAGCGCCAGCTGCTGTAGCTCCCATTGGCTGGGAACTGCAGTCAATGGGAGCTGTGGGGGCGGGGCCTGCAGACACCAGCAGCACATGCATGGAGACACCCTCTGCTGCCTAGGAGCTGCAAGGGGCCCTCCCACCCCAGGTAAGCTCCCTCCCCAAACACCTACCCCTAGCCCTGAGCCTCCTCCCACACACCCAAACCCCTGGAGCACCAGCTGCTGCAGAAGTCATGGAAGTCACGGAATCCGTGACTTCCGAGACAGACTCAAAGTCTTACTTATCATTTCAAATGCTTTCAAATGTATTTATGCACCCATCTCTCCTGGGTGTCATTTGTTTTTTAAAATCTAATTCTACAACAAATTATTTTTGTTGTCCCCACTAATGCAGAATGACTTTTACCTGTAACTTATCAATTAGGCAGAGCCAAAAGGTGCCACTCAGGATTTTTATGCTTTTTGGTATTGTTCCAGACAGCTTCTGTTGCTGTATAAAATGTTATCCTGCTTGAAGCAAAAATTACCTTTGAGAACACACTGAATAAATGGTTCATTTGATGTAAAGGTAGATATCATAGTATTAGAGAACCATAGGGTTAGAAGGGACCACCAGGGTCATCTAGTGTAACCTCCTGCCAAGATGCAGAATTTGTTGGATCTAAACCATCCAACACAGATGGCTATCCAGTCTCTCTTTGAAAACCTCCATTGAAGGAGCTTCCACAACCTCCCGAGGCAGTCTGTTCCATTGTCCTGCTGTTCTTACAGTTAGGAATTTTTTCCTGAGATTTAATCTAAATCTGCTCTGCTGTAGTTTGAACCCATTGCCTCTTCTCCTGGCCTTTGTGGCAAAAGAGAGAAACTGTTGTCCATCTTTTTTTTTTATGGCAGTCTTTCAAGTATTAGAAAACTGTTATCATGTCTGCCCTTAATCTCCTCTTTTCCAAACTAAACGTACTCAGTGCCTTCAGACTTTGCTCATATGCCTTGCATTCCCTCCTTTTGATCATCTTGCATCTGGATCCTTTCCAGTTTCTCTGCATCCTTTCTTTATATTGGTGTCCAAAATTCAGACTAGGTCAGCTGAGGCTTAACCAGCGTCAAATAGAACGGCACTCTCATTGGCATACTATGCCTCTGTTAATGCAACCTAAAATTGTATGTGCTTTTTTTCTTTTTTTGCAACAGCATTGCAGTGCTGACTCATGACGACTCGTGATCCACCACAACTCCCCCATTCTGTATTTGTGCATTTTCCTTAAGTGTAGCACCTTGTATTTGTCTTTGTTGAATTTCATTTTGTTTTTATAGCCCAGTCCTCCAGTTTATCAAGATCCCTTGAAATTTTTGCTCTGTCCTCCAAAGTGGTGGCAATCTACTCAGCTTCGTGTCATCGGCAGATTTGTTCAGTGTGCTCTCTATTCCTACATCTAGGTCATTAATAAGGATGTGTAATGACGCCAGACCCAGAACAGATCCCCGTGGAACCCCATTTCAGACCTCGCTCTCATCTGACATTATTCCATTAATAGTTACTCTTTCTTTGCTGCTGTTTAACCAATTCTGTATCCGCTTAATGGCATTTCGCCAGCTTACATATCAGAATGTCATGTGGGACTGTGTCAAAAGCCTTGGAAAAGGCCAGGTATATTATGTCCACCACATTCCCTCTGTCCACCAAATCAGTTACCCTGTCAAAGAAGTAAATCAAGCTGGTTTGGCATGATTTGTTGTTAATAAATCCATATTGGCTGCTAGCGATTACCCCTTCATCCTCCAGGTATTCACTAATTGAATGTTGTATACATTGCTCTAGAAACTTCCCAGGTATAGAAGTCAGGCTGACTGGTCTGTAGTCCCCCAGGTCTTCCTTTTCTCCTGGTCTTCTGGAACCTCTTCTGTCATCCATGAGTTTGCAAATATTATTGCCAGTGGCTCTGAGATTTCTTCAGCTAATTGGACATCAATAGCATCTGGCCCTGCTGATTTGAATTCATTCAAATTGGTCAGAAGGTCTGAAGTGTTCTGTACTTATCCCAAGCTGCATCCCTTCCCCTTTATTGCCTATGGTAACTTTCGTAGTCATCCGATCACATGTTTTTTTTAATAAGATTAAAGCAAAGTAGGCATTGACCAGTTTTGCCTTCCTATTAACTTCCATTACCAGCTCACCACCTACATTTGAGCAGCGGACGCACATCCTTGATCTATCTTTTTTGTTTGACCTATATTTAAAGAATCCATTCTTGTTTTCGCTAACATTTCTTGCCAGTTGTAAGTCATCCTTTGCCATGGCTTTCCTAACTTTTTTGGTTCCTACATGCTCGTGCTATTCCCATGTATACTACTTTGGTGACATGCTCCTCCTTCCATTCCCTGGATATGTTCTTTTTGGTTTTTAGATAGCTAAAAAGCACCTTGTGCAGTCACATTGGCCTCCTGTGGATCTACTTATCTTACCTCTGCATGGGAATAGCTTGATGCTAAGCCTTAAGTATTACATCTTTTAGTAACTGCCAGCCCCATTTGACTCTTCTTCCTAATTGGTTTTTCAATGGAACCTTCCCTAATATTTCTCTGAGTTGGTTGAAATCTGCTTTTCTGAAGTCGTGTCCTTGTTTTGCTATCATGTCCTCTTTTCCTTAGAATCTTGAATTCTATCAGATCCTGATTACTTCCATCCAAATTATCATAAATGTTACTGATAGGTCAGTTAGCAGTTGTATAACATATAGTTTACAACCTTGATGATAAATCCCTGTCAAGTAGCAATTAATGTCTTTTGAGAAACTGTGTTTATGACTTTTTTAATTAATCAGCTTCTGCTGTTAGTACGAGTTTTTTGATTTATCTGGGTGGCTTCTCATAGTTAGGGTTGGTGGAATTCATTTTTTATTTTAAAATTTTGATAATTTTAAAGCATTTTTAATTTTTTTAAAAATTTTCAGTTGTGAGAAATTATTGGGGGTCAGATAAATTATTTCATGACAATAGACACTGAAATATAAAAAGTTTTTTTTTAACAGTAATAAATTGTCAACATCACGTCAAAATATACAAAGTGAATATCCTTAAATTAAACTGAGTTCTCAAGCAGCATTTTTCTTACTTTTCTTACTGTTTGTAAACTATTATTGATGGGAATATTTTGTGTTGGTTTGTGTGCTCAGTGAAGTCAGTGTTTGTTGACATTTATTGGTAGAAATCTAACCCTTCCAAGCCTATTCATAGTTAATTGTTTTGTACTTCTCATAAACGTAATCAAGGTGTAAGCATAGAGAGGTGTTGCAAACCACAATTATGCTGTTAATTTTTATGTAGACTTTGAATGTTATGTGAAACTCCCCCACTTTTGACTGCATATTTCATGTTCATGCATAAATTAGCTTCTTAATGAAGAAGTGGCAAGATTAGGGCTGATGAACTGGGGAAAAATATTCCTCTCAATTTTTGCATGTAATTTTTCCCCATTCATTTTTGCATAATATCTCAGTCCCTGAAAATTCATTTCTGATCACACTGAGAGTACTAATTTCTTGCAGATTTCTATGCACAATCCACTTGCAGCCTGAAATTTCATGTAATTAGAATTTTGCTTGAAAGTTGAATGGACAGCTGTTTTTTGGCAATTATGGCAAGTGAAGAGAAAATGGGGAGGGATAGAACAAAAGACCAGGAACACACATCTGTGTCCAACTTGACACACACAAACCTCTGTATGTGCCTCTGTATTTTCACAATCCTCCAGTCTCTTTGCTTGGCCTGAGCTGAAATAAGTGGCGATGAATGAATGATTTATTGATTTGTATTAGTGTAGCCTATAGGAACCGCAGTCGTGGACTAGGACACCACCGTGCTAGGTGCTGTACCAACATAGAAGAAGAATGTATGGTGCAAGCAGTCATTGCGGAGGAGGTAGCACAGCAACTTTTTGATTTCTCCTCGCCACTGAATGGGAGTGGGCACTGGCCCAGATATCTCTTGAAACTTTAATTTTGCCTCCCACTCAGCATACCTGTGTGCTGATGGATGACTACCATCAAGAGCAGACCTTTGAAAACTGGAGTTCAGGCTGCTGGAGACATCCATTGCAGCAAACTGCTGTTTTCTGCTCGGGGGAAGAATGCTCATCGTGATTTCTGTTAACCTTCACGACTCAGACAGCTAGAGCACCAAAACACAGCCATCTAACCTGTGATCAGTTACAGCCAACTCAGCTTGGCATTTGAGAAAGTAACAAAAACTTAATTTACCCTAATACTGTTGTCATAAATATAAAGGGAAGGGTAACCATCTTTCTGTATACAGTGCTATAAAATTCCTCCTGGCCAGAGGCAACATCCTGTTACCTCTGTTTCGAAATTATATTAACATCACATACCACTTCAGTGGTGCAGACATATTTTTACTAAGCTCACTTTCTTTTTGGTTGGGTGCTTTCTTTAGCAGTAAGGAAGCTTGTGTTATTAAGCTCTAACTCCCTACTAATTTGTTCAGCGAACATTGGTGAGACTTATTTTTGTCCATCATAAATCCCCCAGACCCATGTTCACTGCAGTTAATACTGCAGCAGCATAATATTTGGTATACTTCACTAGTTGTTCCATAAAGTCAAATATCCTGTGTGATGCAGTGTTCCTGGGGCAGCCCTCACTGAAAATGCCAAGGTCAGCGCAGGGTGCAAAAAGGAGAGCAGGTTCTCCCCAAACTGGTGAATAATACTGAAGTTAAACTCGCCTACACTGGTTATCAAGAAGCTAAAAAAAGAAATCACACAGTCCCCTTTATTGCATTCCAGTTCGCTGGCCTCCAATCAAAACATGAATCCGGTACAGTGAGAAGTTATTCAAAAAAACTCCGCTCACTATATACATTGTTCTTCTGAACCCCAAAGGGCCAGCCACATTACCAGATCAATATTAAGTTGGATCTTATCCCAAATGCCATGCTGCCAGCCAATCCTTTAGCATCTAAAACTAAAGGTTTATTATAAAGAAAAAAAAAAAGAAGAGAGGTGTTAAATAATAAAGCACTCAGATACATACAAGAACTTCAAAGTCCATCTACATATCTATAACTCACAATACAAAGGTGATACAAATATATAAACAAGATTATAACTTGGCAAATCATAACACTTTCAGTGACATCCTACATGGCATATCTGGTCAGATTCATTTCAGTTTTATAACATTGATATTAATAATCATAAATGGTCACCCATATTCCAGACAGTGTCATATCCTGTCTCTAGTTTGATCCTTAAGAGGAAGGTTAACCTGCTACCTGCAGTGCCCTAAAGAATGAGTGGATTACTTTTCCTTTACCACCTGTAACTAAAAATATAATAAAAAATAATCAAGAAATTAACTTTTAAATTCTGCGAAGTAGTAATAAAACATCAAGGTTGAATCATATATTAAAACTTTTTGATTAAACTAGGGTACTCTAACAGAATACCACTGAAAATAACTAAATTTTAACTCAAATGTTACTGTCAATCTACGCAGACATCACAGAACTAAAATGCTGCTAGGATTTATTTTGGGTACTGTGATAGGGTCAGGCCAGATGGCTACAGGAGGGTGATAGGAGGCAGATATATTAGCCCCAGGTTAAACAGGTCCCTTTTCCCTGGGTAAGGTAAGGAACTTGCAGGCAGGCTAATTAGGACACCTGAAGCCAATTAAGAAGCTGCTAGAATCAATTAAGACAGGCAGGCTAATCAGGGCACCTGGTTTAAAAAGGACCTCACTTCAGTCAGTGAGGGGGTGTGCTGCTGGAGGACTGAGGAGTACAAATGCTGTCTGGCATCAGGAGGAAGGTCCTGTGGTGAGGATAAAGGTGGTGTGGGGAGGAGGCCATGGGGAAGTAGCCTAGGGAGTTGTAGCGATCACATAGCTGTTACACAAAACACGGTAGACAGCTGTGATCCATAGGACCCTGGGCTGGAACCTGGAATAGAGGGCGGGCCTGGGTTCCCCCTACCCCGGAGTTGACCTGGACTGTGGGCCTCACCAGAGGGGAAGGTCCCTGGCCTGTCCCCTGATCTACTCGGTGGACAAGCAGAGACTGCGGGGATTGTTCTCCTTCCTTTTCCCCATGCTGCCCAGTGATGAGGTTAGCGGAGTGAATGGCAGGTTTGAGCCACTAGAAAAAGTGGCCAAACTGAGGGCTGCCGTGAATCTCTGAGGTGAGCAAATCCGCCAGTAAGCGCAGGGCCCACCAAGGCAGAGGAGGAACTTTGTCACAATACATTTTAGTAAGAATTAATAATTTTAAATTACTTACCTGTATAACAAAACTGGAGAGATTTTCATTGTGGTATAAAAGTAATTGTTAACTGTTGGTAGCTTCATATACAACTAAAGCTTGTAATTAAGGCAGTCTTGCATACCTTATGTACTCTATTAAAAATTAACTACAGTATCTTTTTTTTTTTTTTGCTCTTAAGTGAGTTGAAAATATAGTTTGTGCAGCTTCACCTTTTATTTGTAATACTATTTCTTCTTAAATAGGTACTCATTTAGGATCTGGAACTGGGATAGCCATTAATCTAGCAAATAAGTTTTTGATTAACTTTTATAAAGACAATGGTGGCAGGGGAGGGTTGAAGATTAATTTGATTTGGCAATTGATGCTCACATAGGATGTCTTTTTGTAGTATTTGGGAATGACTGCTTATGATGCATGGCTCCTTTAAGAAAACGAAGTGGAGCCAGGACAAGGAAAAGGAGGGGCACCCGTGGGAGTCATGAGGAAGAGAAGTCTAGAGTGGGTTCCAGTAAGACCTTTTTTGTTCACAGGTAAACCTGAGTGGTCTTCAAGGTATTGGGATACTACAGTTTTCAATATGTCTTCCTTTGTTCAGTGCTGTTTCAGCTAATGAAAGAATGCATGCATGGCAACTATGAATCTCGGAAGATGGTGGTAGAAGTCCTAAAGCAGTTCAGTTACTGTTAGGGTTGTCAATTAATCACAATGAATTCATGCGATTAACTCAAAAAAAATTAATCATGATTAAAAAATTAATCTCAATTAATTGTACTTCTAACAATAGAGTACCAATGGAAATTTATTAAATATTTTTGGATGTTTTTCTACATTTTCAATATTGATTTGAATTACAACACAGAATACAAAGTGCACAGTTCTCACTTTATATTTTTTATTACAAATATATGTACTGTAAAAATGATAAACAGAAGAAACAGTATTTTTCAATTCTCATGTAAGTACTGAAGTGCAACCTCCTTATCGTGAAAGTGTAACTTACAAATGTAGATTTTTTTTTTTTGGTTACATAACTGCACTCAAAACCAAAACAGTATAAAACTTTAGCGCCTACAAGTCCACTAAGTCCTACTTCTTATTCTGCCAATCGCTAAGACAAACATGTTTGTTTATGTTGACGGGAGATATATACTGCTGCCTGTTTCTTACTTGCAATGCCTGTTCTCACTTTCAGGATATTTACATGCCAGATATGCTAAACATTCATATGCCCCTTCATGTTTTGGCCACCATTCCAGATGACATGCTCCCATACTGATGATGCTCGTTAAAAAAATAATGCATCAATTAAATTTGTGACTGTACTCTCTGGGGGGAGAATTGTATGTCTCCTGCTCTGTTTTACCCACATTCTGCATATATTTCATGTTATAGCAATCTCGGATGATGACCCAGCACAGGTTCGTTTTAAGAACACTTTGACAGTAGATTTGATAAAAACGCGAAGAAGGTACCAAAGGTATTTCTAAAAATAGCTACAGCACTCAACACAAGGTTTAAGAATCTGAAGCGCTGTCCAAAATCTGAGAGGGACTAAGTGTGGAGCATACTTTTAGAAGTCTTAAAAGAGCAACACTCTAATGTGGAAACTGCAGAACCCAAACCACCATCTGACTCAGATGATGAAAATGAACATGTGTCACTATGCACTGCTTTGGATCATGATCAAACAGAACCTGTCATCAGCATGGAAGCATGTCCTCTGGAATGGTGGTTGAAGCATGAAGGGACGTATGAATCTTTAGCGCATCTGGCACGTAAATATCTTGAAATGCCAGCTACAACAGTGCCATGCGAATGCCTGTTTTCACTTTCAGGTGACATTGTAAACAAGAAGCAGGCAGCATTATCTCCTGTGAATTGTAACCAAACCGGCTTATCTGAGTGATTGGCTGACCAAGAAGTAGGACTGTGTGGACTTGTAGGCTCTAAAGTTTTACATTGTTTTATTTTTGAATGCATTTTTTGTACATAATTTTACATTTGTAAGTTCAACTTTCATGATCAAGAGATTGTACTATATTACTTGTATGAGGTGAATTGAAAATTTTTTACAGTGCAAATATTTGTAATAAATATAAAGTGAGCTGTACACTATATACTGTACACTTTCTATTGTGTTGTAATTGAAATAATTTGAAAATGTAGCAAAACATCCAAAAGTATTTAAAATAAATGGTTTTCTATTGTTTAACAGCGCAATTAATCGTGATTAATTTTTTTAATCACTTGACAGCCCTAGTTACTGTGTGTCCTGCTGCAGCATTGCAAGTAGCTAAAAAAGTCCAAATCTTGCATGACGGTCCTTGCTACAGATAATGCAGGCATAAGGCACTGGCCCAGAAGATGAAGCTGGTGCACTCCTAGCGCTTGAGACCTCCTGTGCACAACTTCTAGGGTGGTGCTAGATATTAAAACTTCTGGTGCAATAAACACATCTTGTGCCATAGTCATTGACTTCTTTAGAAACATGATCCAAATTTATAACAAGTTAGCACAATGCTATTGCAAAATTGCTGGAGGTCTTCACTTCAGTGAGCACTGTGCTGTTCTCAAAAAAGTTTTTATCAGCAGGTGTTTTTACTATCCTTTTTGCTCTTAGATATGCAGTATTTAAGAGTTTTTTCTGTCTGGTTTTGTATGGAGATGTGTAACCTCAGTGTTAAATGAGAAAGTATGACAAAGCAGCAGACAGAAGAATATGCCAAAGAGTTTTTTTTGCCAAAACATATCCTTATTTGGTGCCACTGCAGACTTCAAAGCTGTCAAATTGATCGCCATCATACTGGACTGTAGCCTTTTTGCCACTGTGAAAGGATTGAATCAGATCTATGAAGGCCTTGTAGAGAGGTTTTCCTTGGTCTTGATGCTTTTTTTTTTTTTTTTTTTGCAGTTACCTTAGTGCAAAGACCATGTTGGTAGTCAATCTACTGGCATGGAAGCTGCACTAACTCCCTGGATATATATGTTCAGCAAAAACTTGTAGTCTTTTGAGAGTGAACCAGGCAAATGGCTTGTCAGCAAGAGTAAGGAGAGAAATTCCTCTGTAGTTGTTGCAATCACTCCAATATCCTTCGTTTTTATGCAACGTTCTGAGGTTGGCATCCTTCATATCTCCTCCTCTTTCCCTCAAACATGCAAGCAAAACATCATAGAGTCAGCATGGATTCACCAAGGGCAAGTCATGCCTGACTAATCTAATTGCCTTCTATGACGAGATAACTGGCTCTGTGGATGAGGGGAAAGCAGTGGACATCTTGTTCCTTGACTTTAGCAAAGCTTTTGACACAATCTCCCACAGTATTCTTGCCAGCAAGTTAAAGAAGTATGGGCTGGATGAATAGATATAAGGTGGATAGAAAGTTGGCTAGATAGTCAGGCTCAACAGGTAGCGATCAATGGCTCCATATCTAGTTGGCAGCCGGTATCAAGTGGAGTGCCCCAAGAGTCTATCCTCCGGCCGGTTTTGTTCAATATCTTCATAAATGATCTGGAGGATGGTGTGGATTGCACCCTCAGCAAGTTTGCAGATGACACTAAACTGGGAGGAGAGGTAGATACACTGGAGGGTAAGGATAGGATACAGAGCGACCTAGACAAATTAGAGGATTGGGGCAAAAGAAATCTGATGAGGTTCAACAAGGACAATTGCAGAGTCCTGCACTTAGGACGGAAGAATCCCATGCACCACTACAGACTAGGGACCGAATGGCTAGGCAGCAGTTCTGCGGAAAAGGACCTAGGGGTTACAGTGGACGAGAAGCTGGATATGAATCAACAGTGTGCCCTTGTTGCCAAGAAGGCCAGTGGCATTTTGGGCTGTATAAGTAGGAGCATTGCCAGCAGATGGAGGGATGTGATCGTTCCCCTCTATTCGACATTGGTGAGGCCTCATCTGGAGTACTGTGTCCAGTTTTGGGCCCCACACTACAAGAAGGATGTGGAAAAATTGGAGAGAGTCCAGCGGAGGGCAACAAAAATGATTAGGGTACTGGAACACATGACTTATGAGGAGAGGCTGAGGGAACTGGGATTATTTAGTTTGCGGAAGAGAAGAATGAGGGGGGATTTGATAGCTGCTTTCAACTACCTGAAAGGGGGTTCCAAAGAGGATGGATCTAGACTGCTCTCAGTGGTAGCTGATGACAGAACAAGGAGTAATGGTCTCAGGTTGCAGTGGGGAAGGTTTAGGTTGGATATTAGGAAAAACTTTTTCACTAGGAGGGTGGTGAAACACTGGAATGGGTTACCTAGGGAGGTGGTAGAATCTCCTTCCTACGAAGTTTTTAAGGTCAGGCTTGACAAAGCCCTGGCTGGGATGATTTAGTTGGAGATTGGTCCTGCTTTGAGCAGGAGGTTGGACTAGATGACCTCCTGAGGTCCCTTCCAACCCTGATATTCTATGGGTCTATATTTAAGCACAACTTCCCTTCTGTGTTTCAGGAACTCACCTGGAATTCTCTCTTTTAGCCTTTCTTGATGCTATGAAAATGATTGCTTTTCCAAAGTCATTTATAGATGTATTAAGTTCTTTGGTCCTCTGGAGTTTGGTGATCACATTTAGCTGCTTCAGAAACAGTGGTTTCACATGAGTAGAGTTTGTGGTAATGTTCCACCCTATGTTGCATCTATTTGCTTCTGTCAGTGATGTCTTCATGAAGAGTTTTGAGTAGAAGGGCAGCCTTCTTGGCTGAAGGATCTGTTGTTTTCTTGATTCCATCAAACATACCTCTTACAAACATCCTTTTAGAATGGAGATATAGTTTCTTGCACAGTTTCACAGGGTCTGCACAGGTTTCCGCCTTCTCTCCCTATGCTTAGGCTGGCAAAGTAAGAGTCCTCACACCTTCTTCCGGTGTTTCACCCTTGTGCTTTTATTTACGGTGCTACAGTGTAGTCCCCTTTATTCCCCAACAGTTATCCCCTTTCAAACCTGTTCCAGGGTCTCCTGTGGAGAGGAGACAGAGCTGTAGCCTCCTATTCCCTCTGAGGCTAGCCTCCTGACTGAGCTTTCTCTAGGGCTTTTATAGCCCTTCCCTTCTGCAGCCCAGCTGCCGCTACTTAGCTTAAGTCCTTGCTGTGAGCCTACCCTCGTTAGGGCCTGCAGATGGGCTCTCTGCTGGCTGCCTGGGCCCCTGCACCTGGCTTCCCTACCAGAAAGCAGGGCTTAGCAAGCATTTTGGCAGGGCATTCAAGGGGTTTTACCCCTTCCCTGCCACACACAGATTGAACTGGTACCATTGAGCATGTTGTCCTGTTTGTTGCAAAACTGCTCTCAGCCAGTCAGAGGTTAGCACCTGTCTTAGGAGAGGGGTTTATGTTGTAGTGGAGATATACTGTGTGTTTTGCTTCAGTCAGTGGAAGCATTTCTTCAGAGTGTGCTGCATTCCAATCTTTACCTTGTACAATTTTTTACCAAAAGCTATGGTAAGATTCACAATATGCAGCTTTGTCCTCATCAGTTGTGTAATTCTTGGTCTAATTTTCGACTCCAAGGTCCTCAAGATTGGGATTTTTTTTTTTTAAATTTCAACCTATGGCATTATGTTTTAATAATGGAGTGTTGAGTGTCTGTCACATTCTAGACAAAGCCAAAAGGATGAGGATGAGTGGAATATATGAAGTGCTTTTTATATTAAGCACTGATCCTCAATACCACAGTGATTGGGATAGATGGGATTGAGTAGGATGCTGTGCTTAAGTCTGCTTATACCAGATGAATTGGAAAATTGACTAAGGACAGCAACAGTACAGCACAGATTCCCTTCTGACTGCATTCTTTCTTTTTCCCAGATTCTCCTTGCTGCTTGTAACTTTTTTTCTCCCTTAAGTCTTTGAACGGGTTATTTGAGCCGGATAATGTTGCTAAGCCCCTTCAGCAACTCCTGTTGACAAAACCTAAGATGTACTCATTTTAAAGTAGTCTGAGATTGACAAATGACAGTTGCCAAAAGATGTGATATGAATGGAGGCGTTTAAAAATTGAGTACAGTTTTTTACTACTGCCCTTAACAAAGAGGACAAATTAGGTACAAGTGATCTGGGCAGTGCTCTTCCTCCCATCTACACTTGTCATTAGGCCTCTAGAATCTTTTGCCATTTTTTTTTGTGAGCTTCTGATATGTCAACTACAATTAAGAAAAGAGATTTAGGTGTTGATTTATTATGTTACAGGTTTCTCGAAAAATTACCAGGCCACTAAATCCCTTATTTCAGTTCAATTTGAGCAAATTTTCAAGTGTATATTTCCAACTGAACTATCTCAGGCATGGTATGGAAAAGATTAAAAAGCCTTTGTCTGCGTAGTCTCTTTTGGCAATATTGCATTATTTAAAAATATTTAAGAACTATGTTAAATGTGAAGCTCAGTGGCTACAGAGTTAAACTAAATTCTCTGGTGCTAGATACACTGTTTATTTAGTTTAAAAATACAAAAAGGAATGTTGCAAATGGGCAGTTATGCATCTTGCACTGAAGTATATGCGCATAGCATTTGTACTAATACACCCAGTAAAGCATGTTTTTTTTTCCAAATCAAAGTGTAAATTAACTTTGCAAGTCCTTCACATAAATAGCTTTTCAGTCATCATGCATTGATTTACAGATCAACTTCAGCTTTATTACATACTGAGAACCCCCTCCTCTAAGCCTGTTTTGCCATGGTTTTCTTTTCCTTTGCTTTGTACCTGACTTGCATAATGTTCAGAGAATTCTTTGATAGATGTTATTTCTAAGGAAAGTGATTGTGGATTGGAAGCTTCACAGGGCCAAAAGGATTGTGTAGTATTTTTAATGGTCTATATAAAATATAATTGATTGACCTAGAAAAATATTCTCTATTCAAGGCAAGTAACGAGTATTTTATCTTATTTTAAAATTTCTAAATGTAGAATTCAGAAATACTGCGGTGCTCAAAGCTATTTATTACAAGCTTCTGGGGCCGAAAGAATGTTTTACACTTGCCAAGGGAGTAAGTTAATGAATGGGATTTTGTTAGTCAGTGGCTGGATTTCACAAAAAATGCAGTATTTTGGTGGAGACCTTCTGTGCTGCTTGGAATTGCAATTGTTCTAAATATGGGTTGTTAAAACAAGCTGGTCAGTGGGATTAGCAACATTTTACCTTGCATTTTTATTTTTAATTTCAATGTAATTGAGGGGAAAGTGAGACTTAATTGAGCATGGATGCAGTGCATAGACTTGAATAAACAACTAGCTGACTGAGGCAACTGAGCAAATGAAACCTTTTTAGGTAAGGTTAGGAGCTCAGTGGTGACTGACTAGAAATAGATTTTACAAATGAACTAAACTGCTTTCACTTCATTAGCATTCATGGTAAATCGAAAAATTCCCTTTCTGAAGATATATGTTCTCTTCAGCAAATTAAAGCATTTTTTCACTAACCAAATGATGATGATGTCAACAACTGATGGAGATGAATAGGTCCTCTTCTTAATGTACCTCAGTTTTTTTTTTCTGGAATTGAAGGTGACTTTGAAGGAAAGTTTACTATAGTTTAATCCTCTTCAGTGTAGCATCTGTCAGTGATACTTATCCCCTTTCCTCCCCAAAGTCTCTATGTATAATCCACACTGTTAAAAAATAATGTTAAATTTACTGTGACATATGGAAATATTTAATGAATGTATTGTATTTGTAATTGGCTTTCTTATGCCATCGTGAAGGTCGTTAAAGTACTTGAGGATGCAGTTTTGTCAATGGTGGTTTTTTGAAGTCTGTTGTCTTTTTCCTACTTTCTCAATACCTAATGGTTTATGTTGTGCTTTAGCAGAGAGCACAAACAAACACAATTGCCAAGACTCTGCTAATATTAGACAACAAGGAAGTAAAACGGTCACACTGTGCTGTATGAAGGAACAAAAATGCATCTGCCAAAAAGAAAAGTGTGTGCACACGAGAGGGGGGGAGGGGAGTGTTACTTTCAGGCATTTAACAATGCAATAACAATTTAACAACTGATCGAGAATAAACATTAAAATCTCTTTAAAAAAAAAAAAAAGGTAGTGAGAGAAACCCGTGTGCATAGCCTTTTTTTATAGCTGCTTTTTTTTTTTTTTTTTGCCTACAGGCAAATCAGTAAAAGAGTATCTTCGGTATTTTGTCCTTTGAGGAACCAATTGCATAGCTTTCTTGTATCAAGTACACATTCTAGACTTCATGTTAAATATTGGTAGTAGTTTTCTAGCAATACTCTATTGGGCAATGAGCACTGCTGTTTATAGCTGGCACACCAGATTGCAAGAAGCAGACAGATAATTATAGTGTTTTAGTTTATCTGTGGAGACTGTTTAAATTTGAAAATTAACATTTTCTTCAGAGTTGCTCGCTCTTTAGCTGGCATGTCTTGTTGTATGGTAACCAAGCAATATTGCCCTCACCCTGTCTCCTCTAATTTGTTTTTCTAGCTGAGTTCAGAACTGTTTAGATCTCAGGCTTGATTAGTGTGGAGCATTAATTTTCTGTTCAGAAAGCTGAGTTTGTCCAATTAGTCACATGGAACCTAGAAGGCTGCAGGCATATGTGGGGCTTCTGTGGGACAATATAACATTCTGTAATTTATCCTGAATGTTTGCATTTTCCCAGTAATAACACTGAATGCACAACAGCAAATTTGGCTCCTTGCCCCCTCAGGTTTCACCAGTCCAGGACCGATCGGTTATGTTCTTTCTGTAACAGAAGCCTAGAGTGTTTGGCACACCTGTCTGCGGGCTTACTCATGAAACTCCCTCTGTACTCATTTAGTTTCTGCACAAGACAGATGTAGTAGTAGACAACAGTAAGATTTCAATACCTCAGAGCACTTTTTCTTTCCCCCTGTCAAGATGGGAAAAGGAAAAGATCACAATACAAGAAGGGAAGGGAATATCCTTCCTGCTGAGCAGTATGCCTCAAACCCACTGCTGGCTCAGCATTCACGATACAGGGCATTTCCAGCCATCTAAATTTTGTTGAAAATTATTTAGCTGACCTAATACTGCTGATTGGCAATTTCTGTGTTCAGTTTGTCTGTTTCTAATATCAATTAAATTAATTGGAACCAAAAAAACCTGCTATTCCACTCTTGATTATTGTCTTTCACAAAGGTTGCAGACATATCCTCGAGAGTGAGCGAGTGCGTGTGTGCATCATTTCTATGTGTAAATGTAGGCCACTGTTCAATATTTGGGGCCTGAGTCAGCTGTCGTAATGATTTTTTTCATTAGTATAACTCCACTGTGACCCAGGGACACTTTGGTACCAACTGGCAGAAGGCAGAAAGGGGTGCGTAGGGGTTTATGGGGATCTCCTGGGTCTGATGTCTACATAGTATGTGCCAAACAGTGGCATGTGAGGTCTCTACCAACAGCCAGTAATGCAATTATCATTCTAATAGTTGCAGGATGTATGCATACATATTTAAGGAATTATGTAGCTATACTGAAAACTATGTTCTTAAGGTATGGGAGTTCAGATAGGTCACCAGAAGGTGATTAAACGGGTTCTGTTTAGGCCGGGGGTAGTAGACACTTTTTTCTCTGGCTGGTCATTGTGTGTTGTGTGGCTTACAATGTAAATCTGTTGAGCCTGATACTAATGAAGAGATTGTGAATTCATATGAGAGAAGATCTGCAAGAAAAAATCAAATGTAGCAGGGGGGCATCCTGTTTGAATAAAGACTATGAATTTTTGGGGTGTAACTGGGGGTACGAAAGCTTATGCTCAAATAAATTGGTTAGTCTCTAAGGTGCCACAAGTACTCCTTTTCTTTTTGCGAATACAGACTAACACCGCTGTTTACTCTGAAACCTGGGGGTACTGAAGTATACACGGGATTCTTCACCAAGGAGACAAACAGTCAGTGTGTTCTGTCTTTTATGAAAGGAGGGTCAAAGCATTGATAAAAGAGGCTGGAAAATGCTGCAAGGTATTAGCATGGATGAGCTAAACTCCATTTGCCAACGCAGCATCTTGTTAGTTAAGTCTAGGCTCTAAAAAATGTGTAAAAATTTTATTTTACATTTAATCATTTGTTTCTAATACTTTCACTTGCTACTTCTAGAATCTCTATACTTTGTTAAATAAACTTCCTTGTTTTCACTATAAATATATCTTTAAGTGCTGTGTGTTACATAGAGGGGTAATCTGAAGGGAAAGTGGTAAACTATTGAATCCAGCTTTTTTTGATGTGTACTGCTTAATCTGTCAATTCTGAGTGTCCAGTGGACCAGGGACTGCGCAGTCCAGAGAGAGGCTTGGGGGTTGGAGTGTTTTTATTGCTAACCTCTTAAAGGAGCCCATGTAGGGTGAGAGGGCAGTGCTTGTATTTCCCACAGCTTGTGGAGTTGACCCAGTCAGGCACAGACAAGGCTTCCTCACTCTGAGAGCAGGAGGTTGTGGTGTCTGCCATCAGCTTTAAGTGTACTGTGATTCTCAGTGGAGCACTATTTAGATATTTCTTGCACATGTGAGAGAGACCCTTCCTGGTATCCACAGTATGCTGTTTCCATTCTTTTTTTAAATGCCTATTCTTAACTCCAGTTTGTTTCTATTGGATTCTGAGTTGGTAGCTGTGATAACCGAGAGATGTGATTTTCATTGCTCAAGAAGGTTTGCACACAGTTAGGCATGTGGTTTGGGTGATTCTCTATTTAAAAGAAGACTTGCTTCTGATTTTCTTCACTGGTGTATTTAATGCTATGGTTCCTTCACTATTCTGCTTAGATGACTGCCAATGAAGCAGCTTATCAGCATTTTTATACACACTTCAAAGGTAGCTGTTACCAAAGTATCTGGGCTCTTCCTAATTAAATTTAGGGAGATTAGTTCTTTCAAAGAATAAGAACACCTCTCTCTTCATGTTTAAACCAACTTGGGTGGTTTGACTCTGAGTATCTAGCTGGGGCCATTCCATTACTGAACCTCTGAGCTTGACCCTAGCTCTTATAGGGCTTTAGAGATCAGGACAAAGGAATCCAAAACGGAACCAGAGCTACACAAGGATCCCAATGGAAATATGAAGAAATGGAGTGATGTGTTCTTATTGGTTTCCTCATCTGTAAGTGAGCAGTTGCTTATTGAACTTAGCTGTAACTCCTTGGTGACCACAGAGGACTCTTTCTGGCACGGCTACTATTTGGGAATACAGAAGAGATCCGTATAGTTCAGCGGGATCCTGAGGTTGTGCACTGCTTTGATAACAAAGGGCAGGCATTCTCTATAAAGTGAGATCAGAATTCCTACTGGATGCTCAAATTCTATCCAGGTAAGACTGACATGATTCTGATAAGCAGAGAGAAGAATTTTGAGCAAGATACTTTTTATCCTGCTACACTGTTCCCTTCAGTTATTGAGATAAGTGGACATCCTGGTGCTTACATTCCTAACGACAGGAATTGGGTCTTTATTTTAGGGCGTCTGCTTAGCACTAAATGCACAGCAGGCACTTTTCATTTTCAACCCGTAGTCTGTACATGTTTTGAGGTAATTGTACGTTTCTCTTTTTTTACATTTGATGCCTGATGGTTAAAAGATTTTTGGTATGAATGACAGCAAACACTGTATTTAAGAAATGTGTGTCTGTATATGGTTTGTATGAAAGATATGATAATGATATTAAATCTTGCTACATTTAAGAGTAACAAATTAGACACCCGCAATCCTAGGTTTTGCATGAGTACTTTGGGATAAGTCATTTAAAACCTACACCTCTATTTTAATGCTAAATGGGAAATCTGAATATTCCTTCTATTTAGAGATTAGAAGTGGTCAGAAAAGGGAAGTATTTTGAAAAACAAAAATGTCTTTTAAAAAAAAAAAAAAAGTTAGAGTGAGCCTCCCAGCCCAGGTCAACAGTTTCGTTCAAGCTTGGGTGGCTAACCTGAGCCTTGGTTCGTGGCACAGTTTCCACACTGCTATTTTTAGCTCGCTAGCTCAAGCCTCATGAGGGTGCATCTGTCTACCTGGTTTGAGAGGCTTGCTTCCCACTGCAGTGTAGACATACCCATAGTTAGAAAGATTTTTTTTCTAATATTTAACCTAAATCTCCCTTGCTGCAGATTAAGACTGTTGCTTCTTGTCCTACTTTCAGTGGACATAGGGAATAATTGATCACGGTCCTCTTTATAACAGCCCTTAACATATTTGAAGACTGTTAACAGGACCCCCCTCGTTCATCTTTTCTCAAGACTGAGCGTACCCAATTTCTTTAACCTTTCTCATAAGTCAGGTTTTCTAAACTATTTATCATTTTTGTTGCTCTCCTCTGGACTCTGTCTAGTTTGTGCACATCTTTCTAAAGTTTGGTGCTCAGAATTGGGCACAGTGCTGCAGCTGAGCACTCACCAGTACTGAATATAGTGCAACAATTATCTCCTGTCTGACACATGACGCTCCTATTAATACACCTGAGAATATTATCCTTTTTATCAGATACTTCACATTGTTGAATCATATTCATTTTGTGACCCACTATAACCCACAGATGCTTTTCAGCAGCACTAACACCTAGCCAGGTATTCCCCATTTTGTAGTTGTGCATTTGATTTTTCCATTTTAAGTGTAGATCTGTGCACTTGTCTTTACTGAATTTCATCTTGTTGATTTCAGACCAGTTCTGCAATTTGTCAAGGTTGTTCTGAATTCTAATCCTGTCCTCCAATGTGCTAGCAACACCTTCCAGCTTGGTGTCCTCTGTAAATGCTATTTAAGTATATTCTCCACCACTCCATCAAGTCATTAACGAAAACATTGACTAATAGCGGACCCAGAACAGAACCCTGCAGGATCCCGCTATCTAAGTCCCACCTTTAATCACTATTATTCGAGTATGGTCTTTCAACCAATTTTGCATCCATCTTATAGTAATTTCATCAAACATTTATCTAGTTTACTTATGAGAAAATCACGTATGACTGTGTGAAAAGCCTTACTAAAACCTAAATATATCATGTCTACTGTTCCCTTCCCACATTAGCTGGGCAAGTCACCTTTTCAAAGCAGGAAGTTAGGTTGGTGTGGCATGACTTGGGTCTTGACAAATCCATGCTGCCTATTCATTATCACCTTGTTAGCCACTCAGTGCTTGCATACTGATTGTTTCAGTATCTTTCCAGGTATCAAAGTTAGGCTGATTTATTTGTAATTCCCTCTGTCATCTTTGTTATCCTTTTTAAAAATAGGCACTATGGTTTCCCTTCTTCAGTCCTCTGGGACCTCACCCATCCGTCACAGGTTCTTGAAGATAATTGCTAAAGTTACAAGATTGCTTCAGCTAGTTCCTTAAGTTTTCTAGGATGAATTTCATGAGGTCCTGCATACTTGTCTTACACCCAACTGAGCTAAATAGTTTTTTAACCTATTCTTTCCCAATTTTTGGCTTATACTCCTTCCCTAGTGGTGGTGGTGGTGTTATTAATAGTATTAAGTATCTGGTTACCATTAACCTTTTAGTGAAGACTGAAGCAAAATAGACAATAAACACCCGAGCCTTCTTGATGTCATCAATTATTAGCTCACCTTCTCCGCTCAGTAGAGGCCCTATGTTTTCTGTCATCCTTCTCTTGCTCCTAATGTATTGATAGAGCCTCTTATTGCCTTTTATGGTCCTTGCTATGTATAATTCATTTTGTGCCTTAGCCTTTCTAATTTTGTGTCTTCATGCTTGTGCTATACTTTTGTACTCCTCCTTAGCAATTTCCACTTTTTGTAGGATTCCTTTTTCAGTTTCAGATAATTAAAGAGCTCCTGATGAAGCCACAGCCTATTTCTCTTCTTTTTAACTTATTACTATTTGGATGACTACATGATCTTAATTTATTAACTCAGCTACACTTTTCCCTCCTGAAATCCATAATCTTGTGTCTGCGACACTACTGCCAGGCCCCTGGTTTTGGGCTACGGTGAAAAGTAAGCTGCTGTTGTAGATGAACTTCTAAGAAGAAACATTTTGTTTATCTGATTATGAAGTATGATGAACAGAAAAAAGGAGGATAATATCCGTATAGATTACCATGAAATGTCAATTGCACTTCAAAAAATCAACATCAGCTGTAGTCTGTAACTGTACTATCTTGTATAAATGTTTATCATTCATAAGGCTTCACTGTTAACCAGTTGACATACTTGATGTATCTTTTTGACATGGGTAATAGTTACAGCTTGGCATATAGATGCATTGCAGCCCTGGAGTCTTAAATATCCACCTGTCTTGCATGGTGAATTCTATTGATTAACATTTTGCGTTTTTAAAAAAAGGAAAAATCCATCTTTCCTGCAGAACAGGTGTACTTTTAAGGATCCAGGACTATACTAGTGTCAGGACAAGGCAAGGGGAATGCCTTTTCAGGAAACAGCTGATTCTAGACACAGACATAAATAGAATCATAGAACTGGAACTCGAGAGGTCATCTAGTCCAGTCCCCTGCGCTCCTGGCAGAACTAAGTATTATTTAGATCATCCCTGACAGGTGTTTGTCTAACCTGCTCTTAAAAATCTCCAATGATGGAGACTCCACAACCTCCCTACGCAATTTATTCCAGTGCTTAACCACCCTGACGGAAGTTTTTCCCAATATCCAACCTAAACCTTCCTTGCTGCAATTTAAGCCCATTGCTTCTTATCCTATCCTCAAAGGTTAAGAAAAACAATTTTCCTTCTCCTTGTAACAACCTTTTACATACACGAAAACTGTTGTCGTGTCCCCTCTCAGTCTTCTCCTTTCCAGACTAAACAAACCCAATTTTTTTCAATCTTCCCTCTTAGGTCATGTTTTTATAGCTCTTTTCCGGACTCTCTCCAATTTGTCCACATCCTTCCTGAAATGTGGCGCCAGAATTGGACACAATATTCCAGTTGAGGCCTAATCAGCGCAGAGTAGAGCGGAAGAATTACTTCTCGTGTCTTGCTTACAACACTCCTGCTAATACATCGCAGAAGGCTCTTTGCTTCTTTTGCAACATTACACTGTTGGCTCATATTTAGCTTGTGGTCCACTATGACCCCCAAATCCCTTCCCGCAGTACTCCTTCCTAGGCAGTCATTTCCCATTTTGTATGTGTGCAACTGATTGTATCTTCCTACGTGGAGTGCTTTGCATTTGTCCTTATTGAATTTCATCCTATTTACTTCAGACCATTTCTCCAGTTGGTGCAGATCATTTTGAATTATAATCCTGTCCTCAAAAACACTTGCAACGCCCTCTCAGCTTGGTATTGTCTATAAACTTTATACAGCACCTATATCAAAATATTAATAAAATATGTGTTGAGAACAAATCAGTGGTCTCCTAGCTCTGTAGGGAAAATTCCTATAGAACAGAAGTGAGGCTGTCACTCAAATTCTGTCCATATTTTTATAGAATTTTTAACCAACGAGAAGAATTCTGTAGCGGGGATATAATTCATTATGCAGTAGAGAATTTTTCAACCCATTCTCTTTACATCATTCTCTGTTACATTCTATAGGTTCTTAGAATACTTTTTATGTAACCCTATTGTTTCCTGCATATTAAATTCTTTGACTTCTTGTGATGTGGGCATAGCTACCATACCCATGCCTCTTCCATGAACACGGAGTGTCTGACACCTCCTTGCTTGTAAACACCAGAGTGTACTTTATATACAGTCTCAGTTCCTCCACCAGTACATGTCAGTGCACCCACCTCCCCCCCTTTTGCACTGTTTTTGAGCCCTGCAGCCCCTTCTCCAGTGGTGGTGATGGTAGGTGGGAGGGGATGGTTGAGGTATCTACTTACAGAACTCCCTTCGTCAGGCTATCCTAACTTTGTTTAACTCTCCTGCACCTTTCTTCCTTGAGCACTTCTTTCCTGTGCTCTTTTTAAACCACTTGCCTGTTAATGGAGTAATTAGATCATTAACTTCCTAACCTCATTCTGCCCCAATAATCAGGCACATCCCTGACCAATTAGACTTTCTCTGAGTGGTGGGGGGAAGGGAAGGGAGGAGGAGGAGGAGGAGGAGGGGGGTGGGATGCCCTATTTGGTGCCAGTAATGTCCAGAGTTGTGGGTCAACCACCATCTCTCAGCACTCTGTCATACTAATCATAAGAGATGAGACTTGCAGTGCAACTTACTTTATTTACTAGGTAGACAAGCCATTTGTTTTCGTGAAATATTTTCAAGATGGTATTTGGTTGCGGGCGGGGGAAATAAAAAGGGGATAACTATGCTGACCTTTCATAAAGCACTAGATCTACTGATCAAAAAGTATTATGCAGGTACTAGGTGTTTATTTTATTTATTTATTTTTAAATAAATTATTATTATTCCTCTTATAACAATGAATTTAAGCTAGTTTAGCGTATGAAATGTGTTCGCCTTCTCTTGGAGGAAATTCTTAAATGTTTGATACCAGGAAAGCATTTTGCATAAATTCAGATTCATGCACTTATAGGAATATTAGCAACAAAGGCATTAATAAATGGTGTGCACTAAGCTAAAAATACAGTTCTTGCCTCTTTTTTGTATAAATTCCAAGACTAATATTTAATTCACAGTATGTTCAAGATATAGAACGCTCAAATATATCCACTTATCTATAAGATAAATTTTATGTGTACCCATTTTACATCCCTGAGAAGTATCTATTCTTGTATTCCACAAGTGGGCTCCTCAGAATGAGGGATTTTTCTGTGTAACTTGAGCTGTATCTCAATTTAATAAATTAGTTTTGTTTTTGTGCGGTGTCAGAAAAGCTAAGTAATACATAGCTTTTTCGTAATGTCTCCCCAATCACTATCATACATTTCCCTCCCCCGCCGTCCAGTCTTTGAAGCTGATAATGACTAACGTGGGTGGGAGACAGTGGGTAATGTACATTCAGAGAAAGTCAAATTTTAAATTCAGCCCAGATTTCTGCCTCTTGGAGTTTGTGCAGACTAACATAGCAATTGTTTTCTGCTACCTTATTGGCTGGCTAGCTGTACTGTAGAATCTGGTTATGTATACCTCTCTCTGGTTATCCATTCTGCATGAGTGCAGCATCATGACATCCCCAAACACCTAGCAAGGACACTACTATTATGAAGATGACAACTCTGCTGGAATCTACTGTCAAGGGGTGTGTGTGTGGTTTATGTGCTGAACAGAAAAGACATGAACACTTTTGAACTGTTTAAATATTTGAGGCATATTTTAAACAAAAAACCCTTCTGTCTCTCCACCTTTCTTTGGGATAAGTGTTTTTATCCCCTAGCTATTTGGAAACCTCACTTTTCTTGTGGTTTTACAGATTCCAGAAAAACGAACAGTGAATGAGCATGGATTTAATTGAAGTATGTCTTTCCATTGCTTCACTATTTTAAAATGTGTGAAAGTCTTATCCATGAGCCAGTACATAAAGTTAATTTGACCTAATTACCATTTGTTTTTAAGATGCACACGTACCACACTGCTTAAAACACATCTTCAGAGTGAAAGAAGCATTTCAGGAAAGCGGGAACTGTTAAAAATGTTTCTCAGTTGGTAGTTGTGCTTCTTTGGAAGCAAACACTTCACTTGCGTGGGGGACTGTCCTGTTGTGGATAGAAAATCTTTTTACTTGCTGCCTTAGCTTTGGCTTGCAATGAGGTGCAAATTTTGTAAGGAAAGTACTGTTTCAGTAGCCTGCAAAGGATAGAACCTTTAGGCTCCTTTCAAGGAGATATGTACTATACATTTCATTACATAAATAGCTTTCTTTTCCTCATCAGAAACCAAAACAATCCTTTACAATAGTTTTAGAAGCATTTTGTTTCAGGATAAATTGACTTTCACCTTCTCTAAAACTAAAGCTATGCAACAATATGAAAGATGTAATATGTTAATATTGCCAAGTAACTGAAGATGGAAGTATGAGATTAGATTCTTTGAACTATATTATTACAGCTGATGAGACTTGTTTTTTCATGGCCAGCTGAAACACTGTTTCTGGGAGTGGCTAAGTCATTATGCAAGGTAGCCTGTTTCCTCTTGTTTTTTCCTCTCTCCTCCCCCCCCCCCCCAGATGTTCTGGTTTAACTTGGATTTAAACTTGAAGAGTGGTCAGTTTGGATGAGCTATTACCAGCAGGAGAGTGAGTTTGTGTGTGTATGGGGGTGGGGGGGATGTGACAAAACCTGGATTTGTGCAGGAAATAGCCCAACTTGATTGTCATGCACATTGTGTAAAGAGTTGTCACTTTGGATGGGCTATCACCAGCAGGAGAGTGAATTTCTGTGGGGGGGTGGAGGGTGAGAAAACCTGGATTTGTGCTGGAAATGGCCCACCTGATGATCACTTTAGATAAGCTATTACCAGCAGGACAGTGGGGTGGGAGGAGGTATTGTTTCATATTCTCTGTGTATATATAAAGTCTGCTGCAGTTTCCACGATATGCATCTGATGAAGTGAGCTGTAGCTCACGAAAGCTTATGCTCTAATAAATTGGTTAGTCTCTAAGGTGCCACAAGTACTCCTTTACTGTTTGTAAACTTAATGGTGTGTGTGTGTGAGAGATTTGATCTCATCTCTAGTTCAAATAGGTTCCAAAGGACTGATTTAAACCCCTATCCTCAAAGAAGTTTAGAAATAGGAGCATTAATATGTTAGCCTTGATTTTGATCCCTAATTTGCACTGGAGTATGTGTTTTGTTTGTAAGATTACTTATCTTAATCTAGCTAAAGATTTTGTGTTGGACCTAGTCCTGTGAATTAGGAACTGAAATCCTGGCCCTGCTGACCGATGAAGCCAAGATTCACCCCGTGGTGTCTAAGCACTGCACAGAATTAAAAAAAAAAAATCCTGGTACAAAATCAGTTCCCCCCACCCCCACCTGCTCTTGAGACAGTGGAGTGGGATTTTGAAATATGAGCATTGATTTTGACCATCTTTTATTGAAAAGATTTTTTTTTTTTTTTCCTTCTAGCTATCCAGGCTTTGGACTCAGTCTGATCTTCTAGCAAGTGATCAAATGTTTCCAAAATTGTCTTAGTGTTAAGATAAAGAAATTTAAATTAAAAGCAATGAAATTAGAGTGGATGTTGCAAAATATTATAGCAGAATGAACAAATGATGTTGGAGTCAATCATGTACATTACAGAAAAAAGTTATTTGAAAAAATTCTCCTTCTACCACATTGACCAAATTCCCACCCTTTGCTTCCACCCCTACATTTTTATTACTAGATACTTACATCTTTTTAAGAGTTCGCCCTCTCTTGCATCCCATCTCATATTTGTGAAATTTAGAACAATCTCCACATTAATCAAATTGTTGTCACAACCAGAGGACTGTAATTTTGGGTACGAAGAAATAGGATGAGCGATAATCTCCTAAATAACAAACATCCTTATTTGTATTTCCCTTGAAATAAAGACAGTAGAAGTAAATGATTTCACTATATGCCGAATAATATTTAAATGGAACATTTTACCTTGTGGTGTTAGTGGAACTTTAAGTTCTTATTTGATGTTTTAAATAGGTTTCCTGTTTATGACATACTGCCATCTGGTGTCTTTTTTATTTAATGTTGCAGTATATACATGTCAAAAACTGTTTAAAAGAATGGTTTCAGAGTAGCAGCCATGTTAGTCTGTATTCGCAAAAAGAAAAGGGGTACCACAAGTACTCCTTTTCTTTTTGTTTAAAAGAATGTTATTTAGGCAAATCACTCAAAAGTTATGAAATTGTTGGTTTTATGAAGGCCCGTGCAGACTTAATTCTGGCTCTGTGTCTCCACCCTGAATGAGGCAGCGGTTCTGCATGGAAAAAGGTGTGTGATCACATAATGGAAAAACTGTATCTTAATGTACAAGGGTCCAGACTTAAGGTTACACAGGCAACAATACTGGCATTTCCTGATTTTTAATGCTTCATTTAGCAATATATAATTTTTTAAAATGTAATTTACTTTGTGAACCCACTGCTAAGTTAAAAAAAAAAAAACCTTCATACAAATATAATTTTCATGTTGACAGTGTCTTTCTATTGTGGGATCTATCCTTAAAGAGTATGCATTTTTTGTTTCGTTGCAGCTTGATCATATATTATCTCCTCCATCTATGCTATTTCGGAAATCCAGCAACCCTGAAGTCTCTTCTGGCCCTGGAAAGTCATTTAAGTTTAAAAGACAGCTGAGTGAAGATGGAAGACCATTTAGAAGAGGAAGCCTTGGAGGAGCTTTGACTGGTGAGCATAGGAGGCCTGAAAACTAAAAGCACAGTTGATCTGTTTGGACCTGATTTCCTTGAAGGTCTAACAGTGCCATGCAGCATCATGTACACATCTCTGGCCTCATTTGTCTAAGATGTTTTTCTCCCTTTCAAATCCCCCAATGAATTTTTTTTTTTGTGTGTGAAAAGACTGGGACCAGCCATTAGCTGAGTTACTCTCTGTGAGCTACAGCAGCAATCTCAACACTGAAGCCAGAGTTTTCAAAAGCGCTCAACCCCTCGTAGCTCTTAATTGTTCTCGGTGAAAGCTACAGAGTGTTGAACGCTTCTGAAATTTGGCCACATGTTTAAGAGCCTAAATGGGAGCTATTGATTGCAGAGCTCTTTTGAAAATCTGGCTTTGAGTCCACAAAATGAATATGAAAAAGTTAAGTCCAGCTAGGCACAATTTTTTTATAATGATGAACCAGATAATGGTAGGCCTATCAGCCTGACATAGACCCTGGGCCAGATAATGGAGTGGCTGATACAGGTTTGTATTAATAAACAGTTAAAGGAGGGTAATGTTGTTAATGCAAATCAGCATGGGAAATAGATCTGGTCAAACTTACTTAATATTTTTTTTATGAGATTACAGGTTTGGTAGATAAAGGTTATAATGTTGATATAATGTTGTTAGACTTCTGAGAGGTATTTGGCTGCATGACACTTTGATTAAAAAACTAGAATGACATAAAATTAATGTGGCACATAATAAATGCATTAAAAACTGGCTAACTGATAGATCTCAAAATGTAAATGTAAGCAAGGAATAGTCATCAATGGGATGCATTTTCAGAGGCATCCATCAGGGAATGGTTCTTGGCCCTATGCTATTCAGCGTTTTTATCAATGACCTGGAAGAAAGCAAACGATCACTGATAAATTTTGCAGATGACACAAAAATTAAGAGAGTGATAAATAATGAACAGGGCAAATCACTGATTCAGAGTGATCTGTATTGCTTGGTAAACTGGAGCAAGCAAACAATATGCATTTTAGTACAGCTAAATGAAAATATATATACCTAGGAACAAAATAATGTAGGCCATATTTATAGAATGGGGGAACTCTATCCTGGGAAGCAGTGAGTCTGAAAAAGATTTTGGGGGTGTGGTGGATAATCAGCCGAGTATGAGCTTCCAATGCGACTCTATGCCCAAAAGATGCACAAACATGGGACTTTCTCGGGTAGGAATAGAGAGTACCCGAGTCTCCCATGTTTGTGCATATTGTTTGGCTATCTCAAAAATTCAGAGATGAAATTCAGATTAGAGAATGAGTATCATGTTAACATTAAAAAAAAATCTAAAATGAAAATCTATGCACCTCTAAATATATGCTAATTAATGCCACAAAGGATGAAAAAGTGACTTGAGCTGTCAGTATTAGTGCTTTCCTCTTGGTGCCAGTTCCAGCATTTTAAAATGTATTTATTCTACCCTTCATACCATTTTTTGCTGTTTTTTCCTGTAACTTGGGTTTTGTCCAGTTCGTCTGACAAACCTAAAAAGAATCCAGAAATTGGCAGTGACTACAGTAGAACCCAATTTCTCCGACCCTCCCATAACTGTGTCTCCACGCTTACCAAACAACCAGGACTCTTAGGCCGTAGGCAGACAATCTCTCCTGCGGACATTAAATGGTGCTGCAGCATTGCATTTTCCCATTCTCCGGTTTATCTGGAGTTTTGGATATCTGGTCTGGCCCCGGTCCCAATTACACCGGATAAACAGGGTTCTACTGTGTGTTAATCATTGGATTAGAAGCAACTGGAACATTCCAAGGGTACAATATCTATACATACTTGATGGAAAAGAATGTGAAACACTGCATTGGCTCTGAGGTTACATGAGGGAAAAGATATAGACCCTACTACAGTGGAAAGTCTCTTGCATCAGAATATTAAAACAAACATGATTTAAGTTTCATCAGTATAAACAATACCATGTTCTTTGAGTCGTGTCTCATCAGGAGTTCTTTTATTGATCTTTGTAATATAAATTGTGTTTTCATGTTTTAATAGGTTTTAGTGACAGAAGTGTTTTTGTACCACACTTATTTGTAAACTTAGTCTGCAGTACAGGTGTGCATTATATCCGGCTTTTCCTGGCAAAAGCTACTCTATAGATTGGTTCAATTGACTTAACTGATGCTTCGCTGAAACTAGAGGTAGCCATATGCTAGTTGTGATTTCAGAAGATGCTTTTTGCCCTATAAACTAGAATAATGGTCTTTGTGAATCAGATTTTCCCTATTTCCAGAGAAGTAAGGGGCAAGTCAGCATAATAAAGGTGGGAAACAAACCTACTCTGCCACTGTAAACATGCTGGTCTTTAACACGGTTCTTGAATTCCTGTTGGTCCTTCAAAAATGAAACAGACCTACGTTTTGTCTGCTTGCAGTGTGTGATAAATAGCTTTAAAGTTAGGATTTGGGAACACAGTGAGTAATAGTATTTACTAGTGTTTAACTGCTTCATTATTAATGCACTTTCAATGAATTGAATACCCCACAGGCTTTAGGACCTTACAATGGCTTATACATCTTAATAGCTTCCTTGATGCTGATCAATTAAATCTAAATCACTATGGCTCCAGAGATTTCTTAACATTATTTTTAGGACTGTCTGAACTTTCACAAATCAACTTGTATCAGTGTATATCAAAAACATTTACAAGCATTCTTACAACTGCCCAGCAAGATAGGGCTGATCTTTTCAGTGTTACTTTGTGCTCTCCCATCTACTTGTATCCACCTGTTGTTGTCTCGTTATATATTCTAGGTTATATGGTCTTCGGGGCCAGACATTCTTTGTTCTCCATGTGTATAGTGCCTAGAACAATCCTTGATTTGGACCTCCTAGGTGCTACCACGATACCAATAATAAAAATTGGGGGTATGTGTTTTAGAGACAGCTAAAGTGAGGCATGCCAGGAGTCCTGACACTGTCTCATGCCTGAAATTGTTCAGTTTTTAATTGAAGACTAACTTTTTTCTCTCTAATTTCTGGTTCAGGATCAGTGCTTGGGGGAAAAAGTACTTGTCCTGAATGCATTTGGTTCATCAGAGTGCCTAGACTTATCAGTTGGAAAGAAATTTAATCTTTAAAAATCACATAAATCTGATTAGTGTCTTGCTTTATTCCCAGTTTTTATTCCATTAAGTTTTTATTAGTGGCCACTGGGCTGAGAACCACTAGCAGAGCAGTAGAAATCGCTAGTTTGGAAGCAGTTTGGAATACCAACTTCCAAATACAGTAGTATAAAACATAAGCGGCAGTTCTAGCAGTTGAAGGTATCGCCTGCTAAAATGATGTAAAGAATTCAAGTGGCGGTGAGGAGGGGAGAGCAGGAGGGAAAGATGTTAACTAGAATAACGTTCTAAATCAGTCTTGGTGGTTCTTTGATCCAGGACTTTGCCAGGCCTGTATCATTCATAGCCCTGTTGGCTGGGTGTCTGTTGATCCCGTGGGTCTGTGTGTACCACCTGCTGATGCTTCCCTTCCACAGTTGGCACAAGGAACCTCCTCAGCACTGGGAACTTCTTCAGTATTGTCTTCTTTATTGCTGTTGGCGCCATTGGTGTTACTGTGGCAGCATTTGGCACTCACTGCCTTCTGTTTGGCACCATCAGTCTCCTCGATGTTGCTGCTGACTTCAGGGTTGATACCACTTCCAGCACCGGAAATGACAGAGGCATACTCAGGGCTGTCAGCACCAGTTCCCTCTTCATCGTGGGCTATGGATGAGTCAGACCAGTTACTTACACCCTCAGGACTGGCTCCACTTTTATCCTGTGAAGCTTGGGACTCCTCAGCGTCTAGGGCAGGATCTTCCTCTCTTTGCTCTCCATTGCCTGACATGCATCGGGGCTGTTCATGGAGTGTTATGGGTACCAGGATTGGCGCGTGGTTGGGATGCGAGCCCTGTAGCTCAGGGCCTACTAGCCACCAATGCACTATTCATATTAGTGGCCTCCTTGGAATTGATGGATGCTTCTTCAGTACTGGAGGATTTCAAGGCATACCAGGACCTTTTGCAGCACAGGGTGGCTTCCCTGGATATTCAAGCACAGTTCCTGCAGGTTGTTGGATATCCTGCAGCCATTTGCCCCGGGAAGGTAACCCTTCCTGTTAGTGATGCGTTCCTAGCACACCGGCTTTGGTACCGCCTACTGTGAAGCACATGTAGAAATGGCACTTCATTCTGGTGAAGGGATTTGAGGGTGTAAAATTCCCTGGTTGTAACCACAGTGAATGATAGAGCCCAGCAGGGCAGATTTAAGTCCACTTCCATTAAGAAGGACTCTAAATGGATGGACCTGGTGGGTAGGAAGTTTTATATCTCTTCTTCCTTGCAGATGCACATTGCTAACCAGCAGGTGTTGCTGTCCAAATACGATGTGAATTGGATGGCTGTGTTTAAGTTTGCAGACCAGCTGCCTGAAGCCTCAAGAAGGCTTTTGGGCATTTATCATTCAAGGCTGCTTAGTGGTGAAGACTTCATTGCAGTCTCTTTTGGACATCATGGATACTTTGGCCAGAGTGATGGCCTCGGTGGTGACCATGAGAAGGGGTCCTGGTTGCAGAATTCAGGCACACGTCTCTATGTGCAGCAGGCCATACAGGATTTGTCCTTTGGTAGCCGAGTGCTTTTTTGGACAAGATGGACGAGACTCCACGCTCCTTCAAGAACTCTAGGGTACCCTATGGTGCTTGGGGATGTGATGTGTACACCAGGAGTGCAGAGGCATCACTATGGTGATCAGCAGTAGCAGTGCTGTCCGCAGTGCACATTTGGGCAGCCTTTCCTTCCCTCGATGCATGTCACGCTTTTCTGGACTGTGTCGGGGCTCAGTGGTTCACATACTTAATACATCACCATAATGTTGTTGGTATGTGAACAGATAATGGGGAGCCACTCCAGGATGCTCTGCCAAGAGGCAATCCGGTTGTGGCACTTCTGCATTGAGGAGAGTATCACTCAGATAGCTGACCACTTGCCCAGGGTCTAGAATCATCTTGTAGAGCATCTCAGCAGGAATTCTTCCCTGTCTCATGAGTGGTCCCTAAAGACAAGTATCTTTTGGTCATCCTCGCAGTTCGGGGCATTCCAATGATTGACTTGTTTGCTACGAGGGACAACAGGAACCATCATCTGTTCTGCTCTCAAGGGGGTCTCAGTCCAGGCTCCCTGTCCAGTGCTTTCCATCTCAGCTGGCAGTTGGCTCTCCTGTATGCTTTTCTTCTGATCATCTCACGTAATCCTCACGATGAAGGCAGACTGGGCCATGCTCATTCTCATTGCCCCGATGTGGCTGAGGCAGTAATGGTTCTCTTACTTCACGCTGTCAATTCAGCCTCCCATACCCCTTCCTCTCCATCTTGACCTACTCTCACAGAATCATGGTCGCACCTTACATCGCATGCTCAACTCCCTGCATCTCATAGCTTGGCTGCTTCGTGGCTGAATGAGGAGGAAGTGTGGTGTTCGACTGTTGTTCAGCAGAAAGCCCTTTACCAATATGGCCTACTCGGCTAAATGGAAGTGGTTTTCGGTGTGGTTGTTGGCCGCAGAATTCAACCAATGCTGACTTCTATCAGGACATCCGTCTCCATCATCCAGTCTGAGAACCTGTTTCTCTGTGGAACCTTAACATGGTTCTAGCAGCTTTAATGGGACCATGTTTGAGCCCCTGGCATCTTGTCCCTTTCTGCTTTTGTGTCAGAAAACTTCATTCTTGGTAACGATAACATCTGCAAGGAGAGTCTGTGGATTGCAGTCTTTGATGACAGAGCTTCCTTATACACAGGTCTCTAAGGTCAAAGTGATTTTAAGACCACACCCCAAATTTTTGTCCAAAGGGATTTTCTCAGTTTCATTTGAACTAGGCAATATATTTACCTGGTGTTCTTTCCTAAGCTGCTTTCATCTCTGGAGGAGCAGCGCCTCCATGTGTTAGAGGTCACCCAACATCTATCTGGACAGTTCTAAAGTATTTTGTTTTTTGCCTCACCTGTTTGTGTCATATACAGATCATATGAAGGAACAAGTGGTCTCTTCACAGACTATCTCTATATGGTTAACATTCTGTATCAAGACTATATATGAAATAGCTTTGGTTATGCCTCCTCAGCGGCTGTGAGCTCATTCTATGAGAATGCAAGCAATGTCAATGGTATTCCTTAGTAATGTATCAATTCTGGACATTTGCAGGTCTGCTACTTAGACATCCATCCATACATTTATGAACATTATGCCATTACAGCATCTTCTGGAGTGGATGCAAGCTCTGGTAGAGTGGCCTTTCAGTTCTTGTTTAGAATACGACTAGGCTTGTGGGTCTCCCCTAGATATATAACTGTCTCAAACTCTCCTCCCACCCTCCCTTCCCCACTTCAAGGAACCTGTAACTAAACGGCATTTACCTGTGGTGCACTTTGGCTGCCATACACTTCCTGCAACAAGGAGGGAAAGTTCTCAAAGCAGGGAAAGTAATCTGAGCCACCACATGTGAGAATGAATTGTCTACTGTGTCTGTTGAAAACCATTAAGCAGTTCCTGCTCCCTCTTCTACTGACACATAGTGCCTCCTTTGATGAAGGGTACCTACTAGTCAATCTGAAACACACACAGTAGGCTAGCAGGTCCTCAAGAAACAATAACTTGATGCTAATTATCATGCTAATTACTGCTCTGTCTAATCTTTTATTCTTGGGCAAAATGCCATTTCCAGCAATGTCCAATATCCTAACTGCCCTATATAGACCCTGCTGACATACTCTAAAAGGTAGTTTGAGTTCCCACTAGCAGTGAGGCTATCGCATCAGGTATAGAGCCTTGCCTTCCACAACTCTGGGAACACATTGAAGTGCCTAGCCCATGCCGCTACCCATAGCGCCATGGCTTCACTACAGCTGTTCAAGCTAGCTTTAATGTATGTAGATCAAAGCTAACTTGGGTACACCTACACATCTGTCACACCTTCCCAGCTGCAGTGTAAACATGCCCTTGGGCACGGTGTACATTAGAGAGAGTGCAAGTACGTCAATGTAAATGCCCTGATGTAAAGCAGGGGTTACCCCAGAGTGACTTAATTATATATAAAATATGGCCTTCAATAATTTAATGTACGCATTCAAATACATACAACTTTCTCTACTTTAAGAGATGGAGTGAAATTTATTCCTTCCAAATCATAAATCTGCACACACAGATAGCCTTCCCCCTTTCTTTTTGACTGAGGACAGTAAAAAAGTGCTTAGAAGACCAGTATACTGTGGTGGGGAAGGGAATTCAAGGGTCCCCCACCCACCAAGTATACCTTGCTACCAGTTCACTTCCAATCTACATCTAGGGACTGTGTGCCTGAACATCTCAAAGCTAACCACCACTCCCAGGGAAGAACATGTCAATCAGGTATTGCGTAGGAGACATCAGTTTTTTTTTTTGTGAAATCAAATGTTCTAAACTAATATTTAAACAAAAATCTGATTTTAAATTATTTTTTAAAAAATCAACTCTTTTTGGACCAAGCAATAAATTTTGTCCTTGTCTTAATGAGAACCTAAATGTATTAAGAAAACCAAACAAAAAAAACCCTTGGCTTTTAAATCGTCGTCTTAAAAATTCCAGTGGCGTGGAGATTGGAGCTTTAAAACTTGTTTCTGATCAGGGGAAAAAGTAGTTAATTGAAAAGCTGCTTTTCTGCAGTGGCTGCTTTCCCTGAGCTTCAATAACTTCAAACGGTTGCCTACAATCAGAGGGTTTGGAGATCGTTAGTATCAACAGAGCTTCTACAGGCTTTAGTCTGCTGTGTTCAGAGACATTTAAATGGAATTCATAGCAGAAAATAGTGCATTTCTGTCTTTTTTGTCATGGGTATGTAAGTATGTTGGAGGTTAATGTGGCTAACTAGTCCCAACATGCAAACTAAGATGTGTTTAATTTCCGTGCTCCATTGTTCATCAGGCTAATGGGCCATCATGAATTATCATAAAATTATTTAAGATTTTTTTGTTCAGTTTGTCCAGTTGCTCTAATGAGACACTACCTTTCTACTTTACCATTAATATTCAATTACATGCCATTGTCAGGGATTTAAATTTTGTGTTGTATTGTGGGTAATTCCATGATCCTATGCTGTCCTGTTGGAGAGCTCTATCACTTCTACTCCACAGTTCCTTCTCTGAGAAACGTCTGTGTCTAGCAACAAAGACATGGATGCTGTTTTTCCCCACTGGTGCTGAGGGGAGATGTTCAATGTTTTGAGAGTAAACTTTTTCATTTTCCTTCAAATATTATCTTATGCAGCTGCCTTGCTTGCTTAGATGCTTTTTTATTTGTAAGTTTATTATTTCATGTATTGGTCCTAATACAGAGTAGTTATCATATTAAAAGATCTAATTATTAGCAGAAAAAGAACATTTAAGTTCTCTTTTTCTTTCTTGGTTCGCAGCTTTAATGCTCTTTGCTTTCAGTGTTTCAGAGAACCCATTATAATTCTATCCTTTTGATTAGCCAAGTTCTCTGTTGTTTAGATTGTGGTGAGATCAACTGTAGGTAGACATCAGCCGCAACTTAATTATTGAGGAGTAATGCAGACATTTCTTTACATACTAACAATACTTGGCACATATATTATAGCACCTTTCTTCCAAGGTGTCATAAATATAAAGGGAAGGGTAAACCCCTTTGAAATCCCTCCTGGCCAGGGGAAAGCTCCTCTCACCTGTAAAGGGTTAAGAAGCTAAAGGTAACCTCGCTGGCACCTGACCAAAATGACCAATGAGGAGACAAGATACTTTCAAAAGCTGGGAGGAGGGAGAGAAACAAAGGGTCTGTGTGTCTGTCTATATGCTGGGTTTCTGCCGGGGATAGACCAGGAATGGAGTCTTAGAACTTTTAGTAAGTAATCTAGCTAGGTATATGTTAGATTATGATTTCTTTAAATGGCTGAGAAAAGAATTGTGCTGAATAGAATAACTATTTCTGTCTGTGTATCTTTTTTGTAACTTAAGGTTTTGCCTAGAGGGGTTCTCTATGTTTTTGAATCTAATTACCCTGTAAGATATCTACCATCCTGATTTTACAGGGGGGATTTCTTTATTTCTATTTACTTCTATTTTTATTAAAAGTCTTCTTGTAAGAAACTGAATGCTTTTTTCATTGTTCTCAGATCCAAGGGTTTGGGTCTGTGGTCACCTATGCAAATTGGTGAGGCTTTTTATCCAACATTTCCCAGGAAAGCGGGGGTGCAAGTGTTGGGAGGATTGTTCATTGTTCTTAAGATCCAAGGGTCTGGGTCTGTAGTCACCTAGGCAAATTGGTGAGGCTTTTTACCAAACCTTGTCCAGGAAGTGGGGTGCAAGGTTTTGGGAAGTATTTTGGGGGGAAAGACGCGTCCAAACAGCTCTTCCCCAGTAACCAGTATTAGTTTGGTGGTGGTAGCGGCCAATCCAAGGACGACGGGTGGAATATTTTGTACCTTGAGGAAGTTTTGACCTAAGCTGGTAAAGATGAGCTTAGGAGGTTTTTCATGCAGGTCCCCACATCTGTACCCTAGAGTTCAGAGTGGAGGAGGAACCTTGACACAAGGATATCAAAGCATTGTACAATAATTAAGCTTCACCATTACCCAGTGAAATGAAAAGCATGAATTTTAGAGATGGGTAAATCGAACCTGCCAAGTATAGCTTATTTTGTGTGACACTTGTGCATTTTGTGAGCCTTCTCATGCCTGTTTAGGTGAAATGTCTCTTTAGAGAGAAGCACTCTCCAAATAGCCTTTGGCCTGTGTGAAGGTGCATGGAACTGGGAGCTAGAAGATTTTGGTTTCTGATGGTACTTCTACTGGCAGGTATTTAATATATCTGTGGAGTTCACAGCTCTCTGCTATTGGCCTGGTTGTTATATTGCTACCAAGCAGGCAGGCAGCTGTCATTGATCCACTTTACAAATGGGTAACTGAGAGGTCATATGAAGTGACGTCAGAGAACTCAGCTCTCCAATATGACCTATGGCTTATTCACTTTGGCACATTCATTTTAAAAGGCAGTGTAGCTATCTGTGTGCTTGGCTATGCTGTCCTGATCTATTCTTCTACCCACTAGACCAAGCTCTACCAGAGCCAGGAATAGAGCCCAGTAATCCTGATTCCCAGTATCCCACTTTTATGTCAGAAACTTCAGTGACAGCATTTTTACCATGTTTTCTTGGTATAAGTGCTTTCCAATCAGTGTAGAAAGGAGAAATGGATACTGTTCCCTTCTGTGCACCATCAGAATTGTTTACTGCGCCCAATTATGGGACCAATTAATTAATCTTGTACAACTCACTGAAGGCAGAGGAGTTGCATAGATGTCACTGGGGATATAGTCTGAAGACAATGGGGTGGTACAGGTTCTGGAGCCAGAAGTAGGCTTGCACAGTCTTAATTACTGTGCACGATGCATGGGAGGCACATTAATCTACTTGCAAACTAAACAAGACTTGAGTTTGACTGGAAACTTTTATCTTGTGTTTTGGTTTTTTAGGCATCAGCGTAGGGTTTTTTTCCATTGTATACGTGCTTGAGCGAGGGCATATCCCAAATGACTTTCACCTTACTAAGGCACTGAATGAGTGCAAACCTAGATATTTGTTCAGGTTAGTCTGTGTCCTTTTTCACATTTTCAGTCAGCACTCCCTGACAGTAGCTGCAGGGGTATCATTTATCCAGCTGCTGAGAGAAGATGACAGACTAGCTCTCAGAGAATACAGGCATTCAGTTGTAAAGGGAGAGAGGATTCACTAGCAAGGCAAACCGCAACCCAGAAACCCATTCCAAGAACTGTCGGCACCTACTAAGGCACTCTGTTGGTTTGTGTTGAACTGTTTCCAGTAGCAGCAGAGAGGGAGGAGGTAGAAGGAATTTTGCCTGTTGTGTAATGACAAACTGAAAATAAAACTGCATTATTTAAATATGCAATATTTAATATGCAATATTTAAATATGCAATATTTAAAAAGCCCTATGCAGACAAAGTAAATACATTCTGCTGTGAAGTATAAATATTTATAATTTTAGAAAGTGTTTTTGATGCACTAATGACTGAGGTGATGTTTGCTTGCGTTTGTCATTGTCACGTTCAGTTATGGTTCAGGTCTTTAATCAGCCCTTATAGTCAGGGATAAATTTATTTTCCTGTGTGCTCCTAGCTAGATAATCACCCTGTTCTTTGACGTTAGTGTGTCTGGATCCTGCTTCAGATGATCAGAAATTAGAGCAGAAGAAACTGTATGCCTGTCTCATTATTTTGCTTTTAACTCCTCCATTGCTGCTTAATTGTGCTTGTGTCAACAAAAGGCTTGAAGTTTACTATTGAGATCAAAGCATACTAAAGCAGCACCAGCAGAATATCTGGTTATCATCTAATAACAAAGTGTTCTTACTAAACATGACTTGCAAAAGGTGGGGAATAATTGGGCTTAAACCCCTTTTAGCTGCTTTATGATGTATAAAGATGGCCTGAAAGTTATTGAAATCCTCCCCCTCTCTCTGTTTGATTTTTTTTTATTAGAAACCTGGGTCTCATTTACACGGTTTCCTGGAGGACTCTGTAGATTACTTGAAAGTGGTAACGTGATGCCATGCAATGAAATCTGACTAATTGAGAATGTCTAAAATTCTGCTGCTGCTTCGGGTAGCTGCTGCTTCTTCCCTATGGGTGCTTCACTCCAGGTTCACATGTGTTTTTGTTAAGAGATTTTTAGATAGAAATGTCTGTTCAAGCCACATGTGTCCCACTCAGCCCTTGTGCCCCTCACCGTGGCTATATAGTGCTGTGTCGGCAAATCACCTTCAATTCCTTCTCAACCACCCTCGTCTGACATGGAGCCTTAGCAGAGGCTCAGTTGAGCTTACCTCAAATGGGATCCCTCTCTTAGTAGACTAAGCAGTTTAGTTTCTTATAGTTATACTCACTATTAGAATAGTGGTGGTAGTAGCTTTAGCTTTAAAAAATCTTAAAATTTACATAGTCGTTTTTTTCTTGTTTTATGGACCATTGTCTTTGTAGTAGTTTCTCCCCTCCTGGGGACTTTATATTGCTGGGAGGGCATACCCAGTTCTCCTGGTTTTAAATGCTGCTCGGGGGCTATCCTGGTGAGTGACAGGCACCACCGGTATATTCGTTGCTTCAGGAACTCTCACATCCCCCAGAAGTGCAACTTTTGTCTGGTGTTAAAATCTAGGGTCAGAAAGAACTGGGAGATTAAATTCTCTCTTCTCATGATGGAGAGACCTCTCTGCCTGGCTTCTGATGCAGGCCAGAGGACCTTCCCTTTACACTGGTCTCCGAAAAAGTCAGCCCCTCAACCACTTCAGTGTCAAACTCTTCTAGGGCATCTAAGAGGAAGAGCCAAGAATCCTCTCATAAACACTCTGAAGTATGGACCTCGAGCCTTCCAGGTAGGGAATCTACCTCAAAAAAAGTACGGTTGCCGAATTAATCAGCTATTTCAGCACCAACCTGGTACCCACGAGGCTGCAGTCTCCTCAGGTACTGAGAGAGTCACTGGTCCAAAGACTCTAAAGTTTTGGGCTCTGACAGATCATTGGTGATAACAGGGATCGAAATGGCAAGAAGAGGTCTACCTCTCCTCACTCAGAACCAAAGAAGACCAATCTGACACTTCCATGATTCGAGGAGTGTCCAGTGAGTCTACAGTACTGTCGGTTTCCTCAGCCATGATCACGTCTGCCCAGGCTGCTGCCATGGTACTGACAACTCTCCTGGTACCACAGGAGTTCCGATTTCCTTGAGATCTTGTGGTGTCTGAAAAGTGTGACTCTGTTTGGTACCATCCCATTTTCAGTACGGAGGACCTGCATTTCTCCAGACATCCATTCAGTACTGACGGACTTACCTTCCGTTTCTTTTGGCACTCTCCTGCTTCAGAGTGATGTGGAAGAGGAGAATATTTGAGGACTCAGACTCTCAAATCTCAGTTCAGGGATCTCCTCTTCATTGCCAACAGGGTATTTTTGGGAGACTTCTGGGGAAACGGAGTATGCTCATCAGACACACTTGCATACCTCATGTCAATCATATGAACACTCTTGGGTGCCCCCACCTATACCAGGTGCACCCCCTCCGTGGCCTTACTGGGACCTGTGGGTGGCTTATCAACAATTCTCGGGTATCTAGTATCACCCACCATAAGGATAAACAATCCCCATCCTCCTCCCTCTTTAGAAGGCTGCAACCACTGGAAGAGACCTTCAAGGAATGGGAAGTGAGGGCAGATGAAGAGGTCACCCCACCAACCAATATCTCTTCTTTGTCCCCAGATGAAGTGGTTATGCCACCTCCACCATCCCTGGCTGATGACTTTGAGCAGCTCTAGGACTCATTAAGAGGATAACAAACTCCTTATGGATTCCACTGGATGAGGTTAAGGAGTCACAACATAAACTGCTCTATATCCTGCATACAGGGTCCTCTGCCTGGATCACATTACCTATTAGCAAGGCTCTGCTAGATCCAGCAAAAGTTATCTGGTATACCTTGACTACAGTACTGCCCATGTGTAACAGAGCAGATAAGAAATACTATGTTCCTTCTAAGGACTCAGAATTTTTCTTTTCGCATCCCTCTCTCAACTCTTTAGTTGTTGAAGTGGTTAATGAATGTGGAAGGCAGTACTGTGCTAAATTAGCACCCTATGATAAAGACCAGAAGCACCTCTATCTGTTTGGCTGAAAGTCATATTAGTCAGTCAGTCTGCAGTTCAGAATCTCCATCTACCAGTGTTAATGACAAAATATAATCAAATGAACTACTCAAAGTTGAATTTCTTTATTGAGCATCTCCCATCAGAGCACAGAGAATAGCTTCAGGTGATCATTGCAGAAGGCCAGCTTCTTGCCAGAACTAGCCTCTCTGGATGCTGTTGACATTGCCACTTGTTTCATCTCTGTGGTGGTAGTTATGAGGAGAGCCTCCTGGCTTCAGCACTCAGTGTTTCTGAGGGAAGTCCAGAACACCATTGAGGACTTTCCCTTTGACAGCTCCAAACTGTTTGTGGGGAATACGGGTGAGTCTCTGCACACACTGAAGGATTCCGGGGCCAACCTGTATTCTCTGGGAATTTACACACCTGCACATACAGGAAATATATAGTAAGTCTGAAACAGCTTAGAGATCTCACCCCACCCCACCTCTGGTCCCCAGAGACTGTGTGAACCCCAGCGTAGGAGGCAAAGGTTCCAGAGGAAGACACCATCTTCCTTACAGGCCTTGAGTTTGCAAACTTTGTTCTAAACACCAGTTTTGACAGGGTTGTTGAGGTTCTCAGTTACCATCCCCCTGCAGGCCAGCTGCAGTGATTCCTGTGCCTTCCATGCTTTGGCGACCTCAAGCCTGCTGAAAGTAGTGGAGGTGAACTTATCACTTTGGAAAAGTGGGTTTTGGAGACCATATTCACGTGATACTCTGTTCATTTTATTTCCGTCCTGCTGTCCAGTCCCCCTTCTCTGTCCATCTTCAGGGACCCCTCTTATTAACACCTTCGTAAGCAAGAAATAGGTTCTCTCCTACATGTTGGAGCTATTGAACCAGTTCCTGTGCAAGGGGTTTTACTCCAGCTAATTCCAGGTTCCAAAAATAAATGGTGGTTGGAGACCCATCCTGTATCTAACACTACTCAACAACCTTTGTGAAAGTACAAATGTTTAAAATGGTAACACTTGCAGCAATAATTCCATCACTGGATGAAGGGGAGTGGTTCTCAGTCCTTGACCATCAGGATGCATATTTCCATATAGCGATGCACCACTCCCACAGAAGATTTTTACTTTCACCCTAGGTCAGAACCGCTTTTAATACAGAGTGCTTCCATTCGGCCTCTCCTCTGCTCCCAGAGTCTTTTCAAAGTTTGTCAGTGGTAGCAGCTTGCCTTCCCATAGAAGGAATCTTGATATTCCCTTACTTCCATGATTGGCTGCTGAAGGGGGGCTCTTACACAGAGGCCTCGGTGGCTACTCAGAAGGCCATAAACCTCTTCCTCAGGCTGGGTCTACAATTGAATGCTCAAAAATCCACGTAGGCCCCACTACAGACTGGAATTCATAGGAGCTTATCTTAATGAAATATCATCCAGAGCCTACCTCCCTATTCATGGATTTATAGTGCTATCCAGTTTAGTCCATACAGTCCAGCTCAGCACTTAAACATTGGTAAAGAACTCTCTTCAGCTGCTGGTGTATATGGCAACTGGTACTTTTGTGATAGTCCACACAAGATTGCCTGCTTGCGGGAATAAGCAGTCCTGAGCTACCCTTGGAGGCAGCACATTTGCAAAGTATAAACAAGATATTATTGATGCCCGCATTCATGAAGGAGTCCCTGGTTTGGTGGAAAGACCCTCACATCATCTGTGCAGGAGACTTTTTTTTTCCCCTCCGCCTTCCCCAACAGTAGTAATAAAGACAGATGCATCCCCGTTAGGATGGGGAGCACCTCTAGACACTCTCACTGCCCAGGGCCACTCTACATATCAACTTGCTGGAACTCAGGGCAGCCAGCCATTCCTGGCTCCAATTTCTACTATTGATCAAGGGCAAATGCGTAAATGTTTTGATGGACAACATATCATACATGTTTTTATATCTACTGTCAAGGAGGAGTGAAATCACTTGCCCTCTGTGCTAAAGAACCCAAGCTCTGGAATGGGTGTATTCACAAAAGATCTACATCCCAGCAGCTTACTGTCTGGGTGCTCAGATTGTCAGTAGGCACTTCTCTCAGGATCATGAGTGGGAAATAAATTCCTTCATACTCCACTGTATATTTTGGTGCTGGGGCTCCCCTTAGGTAGACTTGTTTGCCACAGCCAGAAACAAGAAATGCTCCCAGTTCTGCTTGAGAGGTGGGCTGGATCACTGGTCTTTGGGAGATGCTTTTCTTCTTTGGTGGACTCTGGGTCTGTTGTAGGTAGTCTCTCCAACTCCTCTAATATGCAAGGTCACGATCAAGATAAGGAAACACAAGGCCAGGGTTATTTTGGTAGGCCCAACGTGGCCAAGGCAGACATGGATCCCTTACCTCCTCCAGCTGCCCATTTGTCCACCAATCACTCTTCAGACTGTCCCTCATTTTCTCCCTTAGGAATCCAGGTGAATTCTTCACCCCAATCCTAGAGTTCTTTGCCTCAAACCATGGCTGGTCGTTAGTTTACAGGATTAGAAACAACACATTCCAAGGAAATAAGAGTACAGTTACACAGTGGTAAAGTGTCTGCTCATTACATTTACTTGCAAAAATGGACAATCTTCAGCCATTGGTGTGACCTGAGATACATTCTTCCCTCTTCCTCTTTGCTCTCAGACGTAGTAGACAATGTACTAGAATTGAAAAACTCAGGATTGTCACTGAGTTCCAGTATGGTTCATTTGGCAGTCGTTATGACTTTCCACTCCCTGACAGAGGTTTTTCCTATTTGCCCATCCAATGACAAAGTTCCTGAAAGGGTTGAAAAATCTTTTTACATAAGTGCCCTACCCTGACTTGGGACCTCAACTTGGATCTTAAATGCTACAAGTCCACCATTTGAATCTGTGGTTACCTGCTCCTTCCTCCCGTTTATCGGCGAAAACAGCATTTCTGGTAACCATTACTTCTGCTTGACAAGTTAAGGAAATGAGGGCTTTTAGGGCATACTGCCCTTTCACAGTGTTTTTCAAGGACAAAGTCACATTATGACCACATCCCAAATTTTTACCAAAAGTGTCTTCTGAGTTCCACATTAATCAGCCTATTCATCTCCCAGTTTTCTTCTTTAAACCATACTGAGTAAAGAGGATGTGGTGTTGCGCACACACTCAGTGTCAGAAGGGCTTTAGCTTTTTATCTTGACAGGAGTAAACCATTTAGAAAGTCTCCCAAATTGTGTCTATTGCAGACTGATCTAAAGGATCGACAGTTTCCAAGCAAAGTTGTTCTCTGGATGCATATTGGACTGCATTACTTGTTCTTAATCTTAGGGTCTCCAGCCTCCTTTGAGAGTACGGACCCATTCAACGAGATCTCTTGTAGCCTTTTTTGAAGAACGTTCTCATTACTGTATGTAGAGCCGTGACTTGCATCTCCTATATATCCAGCATAATGTTCAGAAAAGGTAACCCATGACTCAGCTTCTGATACCATGTTTGGCTCTGGTGTGCTTGCTTCAATTTTGGACTTGACCCTGAAGCACTCTCCTCCTGACCTTCAGAGGGTGCTGTTTGGTAGTCACCTATAGTGGAGCACCAGTGGGGAGACACATCTTGAAGAACCACAGTTACTGCACAGGATGAGTAACCTCTTCTTTTTATTTGGGGGAAAATATTTTTGTTAAGCTCTTTCAATTAGTGGCTAATAATCCACTGGCAACAGAGGTCTGGCTGTGGAACCAATATAGAAGACTGAGGAGTGGTACAGTACTAAAGAGCCCTAAATGCTGCTCTTGTCATTCATAAATGTCCTCAAACAGTAGAAGCTATATTTTAATTTGCTAGCCCTATGGGAAAAGATATAATCCCATCTCCTTTTGTAACTCCCATGAGGTCAGTGACCCAAAAACAGGGAGTTAGTGGAGAATTGTGATTCAGGAAAATTGACTGACAGAAGAAAGTCAAGGATTTGTTTCTGGAAGTTGAATTGAGTAACTGTGAATGTTGCTAAGGCTATAAAAGTAGAACAAAAATACACACGAGGCACAATTTATTGCACAGTCTGATATAGGCTGGTGGTGGTGGTCGTCAGAATGTTGCAGCAAAAAGCTATCTTTTGTGTGCAGAAATTCTTAAGATGCTTCTGCAACATTTTCTTTGCTAATTTGAATTTATTTATTCAAAATAAATGGAACCATCTTCATCCTTAACTTTAATGTGGTTCCATTTATGTGTAGGTCTTGGCAGGGAATATTATGGTATTCTGCCTAAATTGTTTCTTTCCGCTCTTGCTTTGATCCCCAAATCTGGGTATTCTGTCATATCCATCATTGTTGCATCAGAATCGCGACCTTAACATTCTTCTAGTGTCCTCGTGGATAAGGGAAAATTTTGAGGGAGGAAGGCAGAAACAGGGGTGTCTATGTGGTAGGGATTTGTGGTAGTATGGATAAAGAGAGTGCAATTTTAGCAGTTGCACCAAAGCTGTAAAGCTGCTTAGAAAATGGGATCTATTTGCTGTTTCCTTCCATATATTTTGCCAGTACTATTCATCCATAACTGTCATTTCTCTGAGTTTAGACATCTCTAACCATTTATTGTGCCGAATTGTATTTCAGTGCAGTTAGGAAGCTGAGTTGTAAATGATAGCTTTGGGCTGTGGTTCTACATCATTTAGATACCCTGCCTGTATGTGGCAGTGATAATAATATTTCTGCAGACACTTTCAATACAGAAGACCTTATTTTAAAAGCAGCTGTGATGGGGTGTACCAACCCCACACTGCCCAGGAAGGGATTAACAACAGCTAGTGAGTTCAATCAGCCCCACCTTGATACATCTTCTGTAGGTGTTCACTCTGGATGGTGGAGTTAAAAGGGAGTACCAAGTCAATTGGTGGCTGACCAAGAAGGGGAGAAGATCTCCAGGAATTTAAGTCAGCCTGCCAGGGCTCCCGGGGGGTGGGAGAGGCCTGAATCAGGGAGCCTAGACAAGTGTTAATTAGAAAAGACTGTTTGAGTGGAAGAGCTAGGTCTGGGTCCAGCTCCAAACTGGAAGGCGACAACCCTCCTTTGTGATTTTGTTACATTTGTTTTGGAGCTTGGATACCCTAGAAGGAGTGGAACTTTGGCATGAAGTAGCTGTTTGGTTAAATCACCATAACACCAGACCATGTTGGAAGTGACGGCTGATCATCGAAGCCCTGAAGACTGATTAGTGACATGACTGGCCACAGAGTGGTGCTGCGGAGGCCAATCCAGGCATACAAACGTTTAAAACATGGTGATAGTTTGCTTATCTTAAAAAAAAAAAAATGCTGTAGGTGTTTGGAAGGCATCAGAGCCTACAGCAAATATTTTATAGTTTTTGGGTCATAAAATTTGGATAAGTTTCAAAACTACTTGGAAACAATTTAAACAAAATTTAAACTGGACTTCCTTTTATCAGGTGTGTTTTAATATGTGCCGCTCCACCAGAACAAATGTATATATCTTTGATTGCTAAGAAAGTCCCTTTCAGATGTTGGAAGGGCAATAATGGAATTTATTACAAGCCTGGAATTGATTAACATTATTTCTGAAATGAGGATAATTTACATGAATCTGAACAAAATACAATTCAATCCTTGGAGGAGGATGTTGCAGGATGTGTAAATTCTTGGGTGGATGATAGAGATGTGCTTATACAGAGCCTTCACTGTGAACCCCTTTCAGCTGAGAGGGACATGGATTGTTTGGGTACAAATTCACAGATCCAAACCCCCCTCTACTATTTTTGTCTTAGTCTGATCCAAAACTTGAAGTGTCCTATTTCCAGATTGTTTGGCCAAGGTGGTGGAAATCCTTCTAAACAATCTTTTTGTATGATACTCCTATTACAAACAACTTGCAAGATTTTAGGTGCTACTGAATCTGGTCTTAAAGCCTGAACATGATTTACATCTCAACACCACTGCTTCAGCCCATCTTAAAAAGTGAAAACAAAGATACAGACAGCAGTGTGGTGTTACGATGTTGCTTGTGATTATTAGAATTGGGAGCACTGGCTGTTGGGAGTCTGAAAGGACAGGAAACAGGAAGGAGGGGGGAGGAGTTGAAGAAGCTGAGGGAGAGCTACTGAGGGTGCAGCAGCAGCTTGGAAAAGAGGTTTCCACTTTAAAAAATAAAGTCCTGTTGAAGTTTGTTAGTACCTTGCCTGGCTTCTACAACATTTTGTCTATGAGGATGGATCTTCTGCCTCTGAACCCACCTGCACCCTTTCTACAAAGCCCAGGTGAGCCTCCAATTGCTTTTACTGTCTGGATCCATATGTTTGAGACTTATCTGCTTGCAGTCAGTGCTACAGAGATTTCTGAAGTAAGAAAGCGTGCTCTGCCAATCCACTGCCTTGGAGCAGAAGGGCAGCGTATGTTTTACACTTTTCCCCTTGCAGATGATAAATATGAGACTGCACTCACTGCGTTAAAGAACTTTTTTGTACCAAAAGTGAATGTAGTAGCTAATCGCTACAGATTTTGCCAGTGTGAGCAGAAACCAGGGGAGACTATAATGCAGTATATTGCTTCCCTGAGGAGTCAGATTGTAACTTGTGACTTTGGGAGTATGGCAGATGAGATGATTAGAGACCAGCTCATTGAGAAAACCACCATGCTTCGTATAAGAGAACGCTTACTTCTAGAACCACAACTTACACTAGAAAAAGCAATAACCATTGCTACCCAGATTGAGTCAGCTACAGCTGAAGCCACAATAATGAGCATGGATACAGGAGGAACAGTCCAGGCTGTGACTCCTTTGCAGAAAAGTTCATTGTCGCTGCAGACAAACAATTACAAGAGGAAAACTAATGAAAAACCACTGAATCAGCAAATTCAAAATACAGTAAAAGCATGCTTTCACTGTGGATCCCCACAGCGTCTTGCAAGCTACACAGGATGTCCGGCAAAAGTAGCTTAGTGCAATCATTGCAAAAAGATTGGGCATTTTGCTATCGTATGTCGCAGCAGCCAGTTCAATCAACAGGTGCATGCAGTTACAATACCAGATGTTACTGAGTGTGGACAAAATCAGTATTGCACATGTTCCAGAACAAATAAAGTGCACGGTAAAAGTTTCCACCGTAGCCTCAGGCAAATCACACTCTATTCAGCTAATGTTGGACAGTGGCTCAGCAGTATCTATACTACCTGATTCCATCTATTTGCATTACTTTAAAGATGTGCCTCTTACTGAACCCAAGCTTCACTTGGTGTTCTATTTGAAAAAACCATGTTCCAGTACATGGCTGCCTGCCAGCAATAGTTACTTTTGGTGATTGCTGTGTAACTACAGAGTTCTACGTTGTCCACAGAGGCACTCCTATCCTTGGCAGAGATTTATTGGCTGCTTTAAATCTCCGGGTAGTTAATGGATGAATTGATGTTCTTCAGCAAAGCACTCTTGCGGTACACACACCAGTTTCAGCTGGGACCGAACACCAGGTTGAGGAGAAACTTGGCTGTGCTTATGGGTTTCTGCATAAAGTTAAAATGCGGAATAATGTGATACCTGTATGACAGAAGTTACGGTGCTTAGCATTTTCAGTCAAGGAAGCTGTTTCAGAGGAACTGAGAACTTGTTCAAAGGGACGTTATTGAAGAGAGTGACTCCTCAGAATGGGTTTCACCTATAGCAGTGATGCAGAACAAGAGTGGAGGCATTCGCCTTTGTGTGGACTTAAGGGAGCCAAATAAAGCTATTGTGATTGACAGCCATCCTCTTCCTCGCATAGAAAAAGTATTTGCAGAACTCCGTGGAGCAAAGATGTTTTCTACTCCTGATTTGCAGAGCGCATACCACCAGGTTATGTTGCATGAAGATCGCAGAAACCTCACAGCATTTATTACACATAAGGGACTATTCCATTTTAAACATGTTCCATACTGTCTCGCATCAGCCCCAAGTGCCTTCCAAAAAAGGATGTAATTGGTTTTGAAGAATCAACATGGACTTCAGTGCTATTTGGATGATATTATCGTGTTTGGAAATACTTCTGAGGAGCATGACAATAACGTGGAGTCTGTACTAAACAGCATCAGCAAAGCAGGCATCAAGCTCAATAGGTCCAAATGCAAATTTAGACAAACAGAACTCTCCTTTCTGGGGCATACAGTTTCACAGGTTGGACTAAAACCTGGTCCGTCTCATATCCTGGCAATTTCAAAGGCTCCTCCTCCAACAGATTTGCAAACCTTACGTTCCTTCTTGGGTCTTACTTCCTGGTATGCAAAATTCATTCCCAATTATGCTTCTGTCATTCAACCATTATGAGAATTACTACAGGGAAGTTCAACTTTAGCGTGGACAACGGGATGCACAAGCTAGTTTCGAAATGGTGAAAGACTTGATTGTACATAGTCCAGTACTTGCGCTATTCAGTTCTGCATTGCCCACAGTTGTAACTACTAATGCTTCTGATTATGGACTTGGGGCTGTCCTCACACAACTTCGTGAGGACAACACAGAGAGGACTGTTGCATTTGCTTCAGTAATGCTGAGAGAAAATATTCTACAGTCGAAAAAGAAGCACTTGCTTGTGTCTGGGCTACTGAAAAATGGAGAACTTACCTGTGAGGCCGCACGTTCAAGTTGCGCACAGACCACAGCCCTTTGACGACGTTGCTCACCATGAAAAGACTGGGAAGAGCAGGATATTGTATTGCTAGATGGTCTGCAAGACTACTCTTTCAATTATGAACTGGAATATAAGCCTGGAAACCAAAATGTGGTAGCTGATTGCCTTTCTCTCCTGCCTTTGCCTTCACCAGATGGTCCACTAGAGGATGAGGATGTAGTAGTTGAGCTTATTACAAGCACTCTTACTGCAGTTACAAGAGAACAGTTTCAAGCTGCTTGTTCAGCGTGTCCAATTCAACAAAAACTATGGGAATTTCTGACAGATGGCCCAGTAACCCTAAAAACGTTGATCCAGTTTTGCTGCCTTATTTTGGAGTTTGGGATGAACTTTCTTTGCTTGATGGCTGTGTGCTACGAGGTACACACCAGCTATTTGTGCCAGAAGAATTACAGTCAAAACTCATACACCTGGCACACGATACTCATCAAGGAATTGTCAAAGCAAAACAGCTATGGGATCTGAACTGGTGGCCAGGGATGAACTCTCAAACTGAAGCACTCATAAAATCCTGTGTCACTTGCCAAATGCATGATAAGACAGCAGTGACATGTACCCCTCCATTACAACCTGTTCCTCTTCCTGAGTCTGCATGGGAAAAAGTGGCAATTGACATTGTAGGACCCTTTGATACTGCTCCAACTGACTGTCGTCATGCCATCACCTTAATAGACTATTTCAGTAAATGGCCTGAGGTAGCGTTTACATCGCAAATCTCTTCTGCTACAGTAATTAAGTTCCTCTCTTCAGTTTTTAGCAGGGAAGGTAACCCCAAAGAACTGGTTTCAGATAATGGTAGTCAATTTACTTCCCTGGAGTTTGAAACTTTTCTAGCAGAGAGGAACATTTTACACAGAAGGTATCCCTATATTACCCTCAAGCCAATGGGGAAATCGAACCGTTTAACAGAAGTTTGAAAGAGAGTTTGCAAATGGCTAAACTGGAAGGGCGATTGTGGATAACCTTCACTACTGATTTCTTGCAAGCATACCGGGCTACACAACATGCCACAACGCAGAGATCACCCACAGAGTTAGTGCATGGGAAGCAGATGAATACTAAACTGAACATTGCTGGATTGTTAAAGGCATGACCTGAGGCCCCAACCGAGGATGATGTGAGAAAAACAGTTGAACAGAACCAAGCAAAGTATAAGGCTTTCACAGACACGCAGTGGGGTGCTAAGGAACCAAAGTTTTAGAGTGTGGTTCCTTCGTTAGAATACGAAAAGCTGGAATTTTATGCAAAGGGGACCATACCTTCACAGCTCCTCTTAAAATCATAGAGAGGAAGGGACCTTACACCTATCGACCTTCTGATGGGCAGGTATGGAAGACTTCTTATCTTGCACTTGCCTATGCACCAAGAGGAGATTACGCCAACACCCAGTCTGCATTGGATGACTTCACCGTAGTATCAACACAACAAGACATTGCACTGGAACCGGGGCTTGAGAGACCGCCTGTCAGACCCAGACTACCACCTGTCTGGACTAGAGACTATTATGTAGTATCTATAGTGTTTTTAGTGTAATAATTCTGTTAACAGTATAGTACGTTGTTTCCTATTTTTTTCTGTGGTTAGAAGAACAATGTTTGTTGTAATTGGGAGAGTTTCTTAAGAGAGGAGGGAATATGGTGTTTCGATGTTGCTTGCAATTATTAGAGTTGGGAGTCTAAAAGGACAGGAAACAGGAAGGAGGGGGGAGGAGTTGAAGAGGCTGAGGGAGAGCTACTGAGAGTGCAGCAGCAGCTTGGAAAAGAGGTTTCCACTTCATTTTTTTTTAAAGTCCTGTTGAAGTTTGGTAGTACCTTGCCTGGCTACTACAACAAGCAGCTTGTGGGGGATTTTCTGTGTATGTAGAGGTGATATTTTTAAATTCTAATTTGCCACTATTGGGTGGGCTGTTACTACAATCTAAATCTTTCAGCAGATTCAAAGAAAGCCCATTTAAATAAATAAATAAATAAAAATAACTTGCCACAAAATCTCTAGGGTGATCAGACAGCAAGTGTGAAAAATTGGGACTGGGAGTAGCGGGTAATAGGACCCTATGTAAGAAAAAGCCCCAAATATTGGGACTGTCCCTATAAAATCAGGACATCTAGTCACCCTAAAAATCTCTTCCTCTAAATACTGGGTTTCCTGTCAAAATTGGTGCACCTTATCGTGATGGTCAGTCCCGAATCAGTGACATGTTGGTGTTGGTCCTGCTTTGAGGAGGGGATTGGAGGTCTCTTCCAACCCTGATATTATATGATTCTATGTTTGGTAACAAGGTGTCAGACCTAAATCTTATCTAGATACTGGAGCTTTATAACACTGGAAAGGGGTGATTTCAAATTTACCAATGGAAACATAGCACTTGTTTCTAGTCCCAGTATGTTGTGAAATACAGTATCAGACCTTATATGTGGAACATTGTGAATACAAATCTATTTTAGATAATTTCGCTATTTTAGAGAATACTTAAAATTTTAGAAACCTTAATAGTTATAATTTTTCTTTCCCTCAATATATTGGGCTTTTGGTCTCAAGGTTCCAAGGAGGGAGGGAGAAGAATTGTTTTACATATAGGCTATTGTTTAAAACATAGCATATACAGAATACAAAATGGGTTGAAAGGCTATAAAAGCCCTTATTTGGGATAAACTCCATCGCTCCCTTGTATTTAAAGTCATGTAGCTAAAACCTTTATTCCACAAAATCCCATGTATTCTCTATTTACACTAACTTAGTTGTAAGTTTATACTTCAAAGATTTTTTTAACCTGCTCTGCTTCTGCCATTTAAAGATCAATAAATATTATAAAATTGCTTTAGGCCCAGATTTTTAAAGGTATTTAGGCATCACTGTGCTCAGCGTTGCAATACCCGACTGATTTAGGAGATTGCATCTCATTTTCAAAAGGGATTTGGGCACTTAGGAATCTAAATTGAATTGACTATGTGCCTAAATCCCTTTTGAAAATTAGATTTGTGCTCCTAAATGAGTTATGCATTGCAACAATGAGCACAGCGGTGCCTAAATACCTTTAAAAATCTGTGCCTTAGTTCCCATTTGACTCATCAGCAGTTGGTGGCTGGAACTGGGAATAAGGGGATGACCAGAATAGTTTCTCTTCCTCTTCCTCTTCTTAAATTGCACTAAAAGGATCAATGAAGTGGATATATGGCAGATCATCCCAGGATTGCACAAACCTCATATGACCATTGGTTTAAAGAACTGCTGAGGGATTCTCCCTGCAAAGGGCTAGCCTCTCTTTTAGATGCCTCAAAAATCAATGCTGAAGCACTCTTGTTTTGAGCTCCTGGGACTCTGATGCCCATCCCTCAGTGAAGGGAAATAAAGAAATGAAACTGGAAAGGCCCTCCATGTTTTGAATGTCTTGCCCATACATTACTTCCGTTTGTCACTGCTGTTCAGTGAGATAGACTGGGGCTTCCATTTAAACCAAAGTCTCTTGAGCAAAAAACACAGAGTGTTGATCCAAGCCACCTTCTAACAGGTTTTTTTGTTTACTTGTATTTTGTCACTGACTGTAACTTGTGCATTGTGGTGCTGATTCTATATATTTATTTCCTCAACATATGTAATTGTACAAGAGAAGAAAAATCAGACATCCAAAGAGCAAATAATTAAATAAGGCTGATAATAAAATACAAGCAATCACTTTTAGAACTACCAGACAGATTTTAACTACCATTCATTGGTTAAATGGTAAAGGGAGAATGTGCTCATACCTAGTACCTCTGTAATGTGTGGTGTATGTGTGTGGTGTTTTTTTTTTTTTTAAAGAAACTGGACTTCATTAATTGGGTTTCTTACAAATATTTCTTATGTTAACAGAATAAATGATGATTGAATCAGTTGTCATTCTAGGCTTGATTGAATAATATTAGGCTTAGCGGACGGATTGGTGAAAAATGTTCACCTCTCTTATATCAGGCTGGGAAACTGGCAGTCTATTAACTTTAACCATGGGCAGCTGAATAATACAGTTAACAGATGCTAATTTTCTTAAGTTGCAAGCAGCAAATGATGCATACATAAAACAACAACATATTTTTTGGTGCCTTCTGGTAGTCATCCCAAATCAGATTTCATCCCAAATTGGGTTTAAATAAAGTTTGTTGAGGTAACGACAATGAACGAAGGCAGAATGGTGAAGAGTTTCATAATGGTTTTAAATCCATCCATAATCCTTTTATTCTCTTATTAATATTAATGGGAATTATATGCATTAATTCCCCATGCACTGATGAGAATACAGACCCTAAAATGTATAGTCTCCACATAATTTCCTACAGCTGGCTCTGGAAGAATAATAAATTTGAGGCAATAAAATATGATGCCTAGAGGCCTAGCCTGATGGTAGGATTCTAAAATAGAAGAGATTCATCCCCTCCTTTCCTATACTGCACCAAAAAAAAAAAAAAGTACAAAGAGTCTTGAAGGAAGGTTTTACTTTTCCCCAGACTGATGTGGACCCTAGGATCTAAGTCTTTTAATAGTGCATTTTACCCTTTTCTTTTCTCCCTAGTCTCTCCAATCAGTCACTTACTCCAAAATTAGATGTCCCATTCAAAGCAAATAAAGCCATTATTTGATTAATTTCCTAACAGTTTTTTCAGCAGTGTAATCTACCTTCTGTTTTAAATAATTTTTTCTCCATCATTACAAGCAAAACTCATTTAAGGTGTTGTCATTTACTTTTTTCCTCCTATGTTGTGTGGATACCTTCTGTATAAAATTTTAAACATACGAATTTAAAAGACAACTAAAAATATATAACTGTGCATAATGGATTTATTGATATTACATTAAGCTCTTATTAAAATGTTTTTCAAATACCTTATGACATGATTGAAATGTAATATATAAGGCATTATAAGCTTGAATATGAAAATGTAACTCTTGACATTGGAAAAGGAGGAAAAAAGCATGGTTTACGAATTGCAAAAGTTTTTTAATTAAAAAAAAAAAAAAGAAAAAAAAAAGAAACATCTTCCCAAAGGAGTAATCATTGTGGAAGCATAACACAACAAAACAAATTATAGTTTTTCAGACTTTCTCTTGAGTAACCAATGCACAACCATATAAACTGATTGGACACAACCAGAAAAGAAAATAATTTCCAAACTTTTAAAAATGTTCCCATGGATAACTGAGGCAGGAGCTGTATTAAAGGACAGGTCAAGAGAAAGAAGACATAAACTCTTGTAATTCCTGGAGATGGGTTCCCCGTAGCCACCCACATATCTATTATGTTTGGAATTATCTAACAGCTAATTTTCATCCAGTAAATCTATCTTGACTGTGTGGTGGACTAGCAAGGATATCATTGGATGCAGGTCTGAGTAGATGTGATCTGGAGACTAAACAATGTTCTGATGGGACTACCAATCAAAGCATTCCTCGGTCTCTCCTAGAAGCCTTACATCCTGGTAGCATTGTGCTATTTTTTTAGGGAGGCTGGAATGCAGGATGAAAGCCTGCAGAACATGTACACAAGAGACTTCGCAAAGGATAAGCTCATATCCATCCGCAATGTCATCCATTAAAGGAATGAATGGAGAATCTGTGAAGTGATCTCCTCCACATTGGTAGATGCATCAGCCTCACCATGATCAACTGTATATACATCTGCTGAAAGACCTAATATAATTACCAAGAACACATGACCTCAGTCCATTACTGGATGGAGGTTGTCATGCTAGGACACTGGCACTGTTTTATGTCATATCCAGGTCTATAACTAGATTGATAAGGATACAATGAGCGAGAGGTGTAGTTAGTGTTGGTTTGCCACAACATTCCCCTATTTCCCCCCCCCCCCCCCCCAGGGGAACACAATGCTTTTGAGCTTTCAATTGAAAAGCAGAATGAGTGAGGTAAAAAAACAAAATGGACAGCTATCACATATAGGGAAATAGTTCTAACTGAAATATTACATGGAATAAGTGGATTATATAGATCCATGCAGGAGTCTAAATGCATGTATGTTGGGTGGTTTTACAAGGCATATTGGCAGCATGAAAGAATGCAGAAAGAAAAGAAGGGGAGCAATTGTGAATGAAGCTTTAGTAAGACAGAGTCTAGGAGGAGACCAAGGACAGGGATGTAAGCAGGTGTGGAGTGCTTTGAAAATGAAGAGAAGATTGAAATTCATGTGCAAGAATCTGGGAAGCTAGTTGAGGAAAGAGACAACTTCCTCTGGGCAGGGAGTATTTCTTTCACGTTTTTGCTATGCTTACCATATTGACTTTCTGATCCCAATAAGCAGAGTTGGCTGAAACTCAGAATTTCTATCCTATGGGGAATTTCTGGCATTTTGAAACTTTTTGTTATAAATCTGAATGGAAAGTCAATTTTCTGCAAAATGCAAATTCTATTTTTTTTCCAAGTTGGTGAAAACTTCATTTCAAAAAATCCAAAATGTTTTGTTTGCTTTTTGACTTATTTGAAACAAATTGAATTGTTCCATTCTGATAGTCACAATGCCTGATTTTAATTTTTTAAAATGAAATTATGTCCCGTGGAACGTTTTGATTTAGATGAATCAAGTTTTTTTGATAGAAAAACATTGACCAACCTAGTAGTAAGTAGGTAATCTTTCTCCCTTGCCTATTAACATACAACAAAGTTGCAGATTTTAATGACTGGATGCTTATTTTATTCAACAAAATTCCTACTCCATTATCTTGATGTGTCTGGATATAGGATTACCAGATAGCAACTGTGAAAAAACGGGATGGGGTGGGAAGTAATAGGCGCCTATATAATAAAAAGTCCCCCAAAACAGGACTGTCCCTTTAAAAATGGGATATCTGGTCACCCTATCTGGATATGTTCTCCAGAGGCTGTTTGTTTCAGACATCATAATGAGGCCTCAATGTTAAACACTCTAGTCTTCTAAGTGGAGGAAGTTCTCAATGTTTGACTGCAGATCAAAAAGGCAAGAATGTGTCATCTTATATTGGCAGTCATCTTTGCAAAAGAGACTGAAAACAAACTAATTTCCCATTAGAGCTTAGATTCCAGAGCACTGAGACCAATCTTTGGGGAATTTCATTTAAATAATCTTGGAGTTTCTGTGCCCTCAGGTAGTGCAACACATGTAGTATACCTTCACATACAACAGTTAAAACTGTTCCAGAAGTGGACAGTATATTAGTTGTGATATTGATTAGTGCCGCTTTGCTTGGGTGCATGTGTTTGTGTAAGCTCAAAACTTTGCATGCTCTAATATATTCATAGCTGCTTTTAAAAGATTTTACTTGGGTTTTGTACAATTAGAACACTTGCCTTATTTTCAGTAGGTTGTGAAATCTGCTGTGCCCTCAAGGCTCTTGGGGGGGGGGAATTTTTTCACTTCAGCATCACGTCTATGCTTGTATCAGTGGATTTAATCATGCTGACTATTTCATTAGCTACATCACAGGCTTTCAAACATTATTTGTAATTAATTTGGGAGGTTAATCATGCAGGAGACTCTAAAGATGTTGTTATCCTGGTCTGTTCTCTATCGATCAGTCAAAACCCTATCAATTGAAAAAAAACAGCAAAGGGAGTAGACTTTATGCAGTAGCCAGTCACGTACCCTTTCTCCATCTTCTGTTGTAGTTTCTTCCAGGGGCAAAGACGTCCCTGAGATCTTTGAGCAGTTCAAGAGAGCTTACAGCAAGTGAAGTATTGATGATTGTAAAAGATAGAACACTTCAGAGATCACTTCTAATTCTGTGTCACTGTAGCCCATCATGTAGTCAGGATTAGATTACCCCATTACTCCAAATGCACTTGCTGACCGATGTGAGTTTGGGCAGGAACTTGGAATACCAGCAGTGCCACCTTGGTTCTGCCTTCCTTTTTTTTTTTAATTATAAAGTTTTCTTGAAGATTGAGAACTTTTGAGTTTCTTTTCTGCTACTCTCCCGCCAGACCTGAGTTTCTGAATGAAACCTCATAGACTAGAGGGCCAAATATAAGCAAAACCAGGTTAATTCACAACCAAAAGGCAAGGAATAGCCCCAGAAGCATTTTGTTAAGGGGCTTGAAACATTTGGTCAGTTTGGGGGTGTCATAAACATTTTCCATCTAGAATGCAAGTCAGTGAAGGCTACAAAACTTGTTCTCCTCTGTGCATTTCAAACTCAGACCTCTCATGCACTAGGAAGTATATTATAAAAATACTAAAATACAAAACAAACAACCCTCTCAATTAAAAACAAAACAAAAAAACCCGAAGAACCTGGTTTGCTCGGTTATGAGAATGGAGGAAAAAGCTGTAGCTTGTAACTAAACTGCTGATTGATCTGAGGCAATATTGAAACTTCATTACATTGAGAATACGCTGTACCTTTTCACTTGTGCAATCATGGTGTATATTATTTTGACGGAGTATAAGCCAAAGAAATAGCTGCTTTAATGTCTACCTTAGTATGAGACAGGCTAGAGAAAAAATAGATTTTGTTGGTGGTCCCATTTGTGATACAGAGCCAGATCTATGTGTTGACTTTGATGGGACTCCAAGGTGATCAGTTTTCACAGGATCAGTTCGAAATTGTAGTCTGCATTTTACTGTGCAGGTTTTCTATAATTTGGGCCACTGGCAAGGTAATTCATTCACACTGGCGGATGTGTTCTTATTGTAGGGAGGCTAACTCTTAGAAGAGGGTAAAAACAGCAACGAAAGGTATAAAGACTTAATATTAGACAAAATATTAGAAAGTGGGTATCTTGTTCACTTTGGGAGGTAATTATTATAACTTGTGACTTGGAAGATGATGCTCCTTTGGGAGATCTGATGATCCAAAATCTAGAATCATGATCTTGAACTTGCTTTTCTAAAGCATTGAGGAAGATTTCAGGACTAGTAATGCACAACTGTCATCTTGGCACTTTCCATTTGCAGTCTTCTGTTGTGGCAGCTTGTTTTGGTCCTAAGAAAAATAGGCAAGATACCAATGGCTGGTTTACATTTTCTTAATTGCACATCTTATATGATTTTCAGAGATCAGTAGGTATTAAGGTTTTCTGAACAGAGACCTCTAATGGCAGAGAGAGAAGCTTGTCTTCAATACATAAGATTTTCAAGGTAACACATGTAAGTCATCGTGTTTGGCAATGTCATTTGAATTGTTTTGGTTGATGTCTGAAACCTGTAGAGGACATGGTCAATAGTCACCCTTGGATAAAAGAATATAAAAATGTGGAGTACAGGGTTTGGAATGTAGCATTTGTACAAATAGAGCACTGTTTGTTTTTTAACCTTGAACTTAGTGGTGTCAGGAAGGAGTTAAAATTCAGCCAGCAGAAAAGACAGGAACTGCTAAGAAGCAAGGACACTGACAACTTTAAACAATTAATAAGCTTATATGGTCAATGCCCGCCCAGTAACTCAGATCTTAGAACAGAATAAATCCTCCCTTCACAGCCCACCAGATATCTGTAAGCACTCATCCCTATCCCCCCAGCCCCGCCTCCTTTCCCCACAAGGTAGCCATAAATGCTTAAAGTTATATTTACTAATAAACTTATGCGTACTCATGCCATTCCTCTCTGTAATAATAAACTTCTCTCTTCTGTTGCAACTGCCTAATCTGTGGCTTTCACTTGGGACACCTCTAACCCTTTTCAAGAATTATGTTCCAGGTTCCCCTCTGTTTAGGCAAAAAAATAAGCTGTCTTGCAGTTCGATGCCTGCTCATTTTTGTCCAAGTTATCAGTCAACTCCCTCCACCTCCCAAGCAATACCCTCTCAAACCTAAGGACATAAATGCAATAGGTAACATTATTCACTCTTTACTTCAGCAAGGCATATTGGTTCCTTGTAAAAGTGCACCCTCTTAAGCCCGGGACTCTCCAAAGACCCCCTCTTGGGCAAATGTACAAAAAAAAAAAAAGAAAAAAGTCATGGTAAAACATACAATCCCGGGATACTTCAGTCAAAATACTCCGGCCTGCACATGGTATTAGTCCATACAAATACCTCTGTAAAAGTGCAAAAAATTCCAACATGGGGCATAAAACCAAAATTAAAATGTATAAATACATTCATTTTATTTATATTGTATCCTTTTTGGTAACAAATGTGACTCCCCATGTTAATCCTCCTGGCAAACATACCTAATGCAGCCTCCTGGGACCTGCCCTTGGTATATGTTACACAAAATACCTGTTTCAAAGCTGGCCAGAATGTGTAACTCCCTACAAAAAACAGTGGCAAATGGGTAAAGAAACCAGACACTTGGCTTACCCCCAGACCGAACCACCTGGGTCCTATTGTGGTTACAGCTCGCCTCCAAAAACATCGAGGCTCCAAGATCTCAATCCGACTACCACAGTCCGGGAGCAGTCTTTGGCTCCCTCCCTGCATTTCACCGGATCTGGACTGTAACTGGGTATTTAGCTTCAGGGGATGTGTAAACACACATATAGGACCCCCAATTTCGGAGTGCAAAGTCATACAATTTTTGGGTCAAAGGCCAAACCACCCAAACCCTTAAGTATACTAACACTGGGTTATCTTATGCTTTAACTGCAATTAATGTTCCCATAATTTTTTTTTTTTTTTTTTTTTACAAAATCATTTAAAAAACCTCAAATCATAGAATCATAGAATATCAGGGTTGGAAGGGACCCCAGAAGGTCATCTAGTCCAACCCCCTGCTCAAAGCAGGACCAATTCCCAGTTAAATAATCCCAGCCAGGGCTTTGTCAAGCCTGACCTTAAAAACCTCTAAGGAAGGAGATTCTACCACCTCCCTAGGTAACGCATTCCAGTGTTTCACCACCCTCTTAGTGAAAAAGTTTTTCCTAATATCCAATCTAAACCTCCCCCACTGCAACTTGAGACCATTACTCCTCGTTCTGTCATCTGCTACCATTGAGAACAGTCTAGAGCCATCCTCTTTGGAACCCCCTTTCAGGTAGTTGAAAGCAGCTATCAAATCCCCCCTCATTCTTCTCTTCTGCAGGCTAAACAATCCCAGCTCCCTCAGCCTCTCCTCATAACTCATGTGTTCCAGTCCCCTAATCATTTTTGTTGCCCTTCGCTGGACTCTCTCCAATTTATCCACATCCTTCTTGAAGTGTGGGGCCCAAAACTGGACACAGTACTCCAGATGAGGCCTCACCAATGTCGAATAGAGGGGAACGATCACGTCCCTCGATCTGCTCGCTATGCCCCTACTTATACATCCCAAAATGCCATTGGCCTTCTTGGCAACAAGGGCACACTGCTGACTCATATCCAGCTTCTCGTCCACTGTCACCCCTAGGTCCTTTTCCGCAGAACTGCTGCCTAGCCATTCGGTCCCTAGTCTGTAGCTGTGCATTGGGTTCTTCCGTCCTAAGTGCAGGACCCTGCACTTATCCTTATTGAACCTCATCAGATTCCTTTTGGCCCAATCTTCCAATTGGTCTAGGTCCTTCTGTATCCTATCCCTCCCCTCCAGCGTATCTACCACTCCTCCCAGTTTAGTATCATCCGCAAATTTGCTGAGAGTGCAATCCACACCATCCTCCAGATCATTTATGAAGATATTGAATAAAACCGGCCCCAGGACCGACCCTTGGGGCACTCCACTTGATACCGGCTGCCAACTAGACATGGAGCCATTGATCACTACCCGTTGAGCCCGACAATCTAGCCAGCTTTCTACCCACCTTATAGTGCATTCATCCAGCCCATACTTCCTTAACTTGCTGACAAGAATACTATGGGAGACCGTGTCAAAAGCTTTGCTAAAGTCAAGAAACAATACATCCACTGCTTTCCCTTCATCCACAGAACCAGTAATCTCATCGTAAAAGGCGATTAGATTAGTCAGGCATGACCTTCCCTTGGTGAATCCATGCTGGCTGTTCCTGATCACTTTCCTTTCATGCAAGTGCTTCAGGATTGATTCTTTGAGGACCTGCTCCATGATTTTTCCAGGGATTGAGGTGAGGCTGACTGGCCTGTAGTTCCCAGGATCTTCCTTCTTCCCTTTTTTAAAGATTGGCACTACATTAGCCTTTTTCCAGTCATCCGGGACTTCCCCGGTTCGCCACGAGTTTTCAAAGATAATGGCCAGTGGCTCTGCAATCACAGCCGCCAATTCCTTCAGCACTCTCGGATGCAACTCGTCCGGCCCCATGGACTTGTGCACGTCCAGCTTTTCTAAATAGTCCCTAACCGCCTCTATCTCCACAGAGGGCTGGCCATCTCTTCCCCATTTTGTGATGCCCAGCGCAGCAGTCTGGGAGCTGACCTTGTTAGTGAAAACAGAGGCAAAAAAAGCATTGAGTACATTAGCTTTTTCCACATCCTCTGTCACTAGGTTGCCTCCCTCATTCAGTAAGGGGCCCATACATTCCTTGGCTTTCTTCTTGTTGCCAACATACCTGAAGAAACCCTTCTTGTTACTCTTGACATCTCTGGCTAGATGCAGCTCCAGGTGCGATTTGGCCCTCCTGATAACATTCCTACATGCCCGAGCAATATTTTTATACTCTTCCCTGGTCATATGTCCAACCTTCCACTTCTTGTAAGCTTCTTTTTTATGTTTAAGATCTGCTAGGATTTCACCATTAAGCCAAGCTGGTCGCCTGCCATATTTACTATTCTTTCGACTCATCGGGATGGTTTGTCCCTGTAACCTCAACAGGGATTCCTTGAAATACAGCCAGCTCTCCTGGACTCCTTTCCCCTTCAAGTTAGTCCCCCAGGGGATCCTGGCCATCCGTTCCCTGAGGGAGTCGAAGTCTGCTTTCCTGAAGTCCATGGTCCGTATCCTGCTGCTTACCTTTCTTCCCTGCGTCAGGATCCTGAACTCAACCAACTCATGGTCACTGCCTCCCAGATTCCCATCCACTTTTGCTTCCCCCACTAATTCTACCCGGTTTGTGAGCAGCAGATCAAGAAAAGCGCCCCCCCTAGTTGGCTTCTCTAGCACTTGCACCAGGAAATTGTCCCCTACGCTTTCCAAAAACTTCCTGGATTGTCTATGCACCGCTGTATTGCTCTCCCAGCAGATATCAGGAAAATTAAAGTCACCCATGAGAATCAGGGCATGCGATCTAGTAGCTTCCGTGAGCTGCCGGAAGAAAGCCTCATCCACCTCATCCCCCTGGTCCGGTGGTCTATAGCAGACTCCCACCACTACATCACTCTTGTTGCACACACTTCTAAACTTAATCCAGAGACACTCAGGTTTTTCTGCAGTTTCGTACCGGAGCTCTGAGCAGTCATATTGCTCCCTTACATACAGGGCTACTCCCCAACCTTTTCTGCCCTGCCTGTCCTTCCTGAACAGTTTATAACCATCCATGACAGTACTCCAGTCATGTGAGTTATCCCACCAAGTCTCTGTTATTCCGATCACGTCATAGTTCCTTGACATCACCAGGACCTCCAGTTCTCCCTGCTTGTTTCCAAGGCTTTGTGCATTTGTATATAAGCACTTGAGATAACCTGTTGATCGCCCCTCATTGCCAGTATGAGGCAGGAGCCCTCCCCTCACAGACATTCCTGCCTGTGCTTCCTCCCGGTATCCCGCTTTCCCACTTACCTCAGGGCTTTGGTCTCCTTCCCCCGGTGAACCTAGTTTAAAGCCCTCCTCACTAGGTTAGCCAGCCTGCTGGCAAAGATGCTCTTCCCTCTCTTCGTAAGATGGAGCCCGTCTCTGCCCAGCACTCCTCCTTCATGGAACACCATCCCATGGTCAAAGAAACCAAAGCCTTCTCTCCGACACCACCTGCGTAGCCATTCGTTGACTTCCACGATTCGACGCTCCCTACCTAGGCCTTTTCCTTCCACGGGGAGGATGGACGAGAACACCACTTGCGCCTCCAACTCCTTTATCCTTCTTCCTAGAGCCACATAGTCCGCAGTGATCCGCTCAAGGTCATTCTTGGCAGTATCATTGGTGCCCACGTGGAGAAGCAGGAAGGGGTAGCGATCCGAGGGCTTGATGAGTCTCGGCAGTCTCTCCGTCACATCGCGAATCTTAGCCCCTGGCAAGCAGCAGACTTCTCGGTTTTCCCGGTCAGGGCGGCAGATAGATGACTCAGTCCCCCGGAGGAGAGAGTCCCCGACCACCACCACCCACCTTCTCCTCTTGGGAGTGGTGGTCGTGGAACCCCCAACCTCAGGACAGCGCATCTCATGCCTTCCAACCAGAGGAGTCTCCTTCTGCTTTCTCGCCCCAGACATATCATCTGGTCCACTCTCCGCAACGATACCTGTGGAGAGAACATGAAAGCGGTTAGTTACCCAAATGCTATAGTCAACCCGGCCAAGTCACAAGCTAAAGGTCGTACTTGTGAGATGCTGGCTTGTGATCTGTTTAACGCTGCAAAAAAACATGCTAGATATATGCCTGGGGTTTCCCCCTATCTCATACCCTTTCCTCCCCATCCTTGCCCACATCACAGGCATTTCTACACAACTAAAAGTAGCCTCTGTACTTCCTCCAGACTGTCCCTCCTCCTTCATTTTCCTTCTTGTGTAGCCTTCTGTCATTCCTACTCATGTGTTTCCTTCTTCTTTTCGTTTTAAGTCTATTAAATCTGTGGCTGCTAATATAGTGTAAAAATAAAGCTGTCTAAATACCTGACACCATCCCCTAACAATGCTACGCTAATAACTTCAAACTGTTGCACAAAAACAGACAATTATATCGTGTACTCCTGTTCTACCCTTCGCCCTTTAATCTTGTCCTCTTCTGTTGTTGTGCATGTCCTTCCTCTTGCAGATGATAAAGTTGCTGTACAAGTATCCTCTACTCAGTGGTGTTTCATCACCGCTGCATCTTATTACATGTACGGACCATTACAGTGGCAGGCAAACGCTTCCACGTGCCTGCAAATTACTGACTCATTTACCCTAGGTGATGTGCACTTCCCCGGCCGTGTATTCACTGGAATAACAGTAGCTCCTCAATAATACAACAGTCTATACCTGGACGATACACAGATTCAATACTATACACTGGCTAAGGAGCTACTTCTCAAAGTGGTCCTGGCTGCGGTGTCTGCATTTACCACCGTTTATAACCACGTCACCAAAGGTTGCATTCAAGTCCAGCTCTGCAATCAAACCATCACCCAACTAAAAAATTTTACTCGTAATGCATCCTACAGCCCCATCTCCTGGGAAACAATTGTCCAAATAAGTTGCCACTGCTTCAATATTTGTGTTGCTAACCTCTCTTGTCATGTGGGTACTTTAAACACATGCTTAAAAATCTTACTATGTTTCCTACCTTTACACCCTTCCCCCAATTCCCCTGTCCCTCCCACCTTCCTTGGGCAACCCTAAAACAAATCATATATATCAAAGTATTTAAAATATTAACTTTATCTCACTTAAAAGTTCAATTTGTCGAAAGGAGGGAATTGTCAGGAAGGAGTTAAAATTCAGCCAGCAAAAAAACCAAAAACTGCTAAAAAGCAAGGATGCTAACAAATGTAAACAATTAATAAGCTTATATTGTCAATGCTCGCCCAGTAACTCAAATCTTAGAACAAAATAAACTGTCCCTTCACAGCCCAACAAATATCTGTAAGCACTCATCCCTGCTCCTGCTCTGCCTCCTTCCCCTGCAAGGTAGCCAAAAATGCTTAATGCAGTAAAATAACCTCTGTACGTATGTACTGTTCCTATTTTTATTTTTGTTTAGGGTTCTCTCTTAATTTGTAACAATATCTGTCTCTGTATGTACAAATAAATTAATAAAAAAATGTATATAACAGGCCACGATGGCACCATATTTTAAAAGCTGCTTGTCAGTCTTCTCAGTACTGAAAATAAACCCCCTTCAGTATTGTCTATGCTTATCTAATTCTTGGGGAAAAAAAACTTTTTGCCTAACGGTGGGTTGTTTTTGTTTAGTGCTTTTGTTTTGTTCTGTTTTTTTCCTCCCCTCAATCCCACTATTCTGGATGTTTGTATCAGCTAGTGCATTTGTAGTGTTTCTGGGGCAGTTCCAGTTATCAGGACATTTAGTGCAGGGAATATGCAGTAAGGAAAAGTTACCTGCTAAAGGGTGTACTTCCCAGATGACTAATGAATAAGTGGTAAAAGATCTCCACTTCAGTGGAATCCTGCCTCACCAGGGTTTTTGTGAGAGAACCTAACATTTAGAATGCCTATCTGAGAAACTAAAATTCTAGATAAGAGTTTACCCTTTATAGTAAACTATGTGAATTGGGCTTCCTCTTCTGTTACATCTAGTGCGTAACATGATCTTTCTTTACATTGTCAGGCAGGTACCTGCTTCCCAGTACTATTGCACAGCAGTTGTGGCAACCTGCAGAAACCTCCAATCTTGTTCGTATGCGTAGCCAAGCACTTGGGCAATCGGCTCCTTCACTTACTGCTAGTTTGGTGAGTTACATTTTCAAAACAGAAGACTATTTTGTATGCAAAAGTCCTGTGCAATATTATGGTTGAGATTTTATGTGCACAAAAGTCAATAAGCCGCATTTTGTTGTCTCGAAAACCCCCAATAACTCAGGCCTTTCACATAATTGTGAATTAGTGCACAATAATAATTGTGTGTTACTATACATAATGATACTAAATATGTGCGGAGTGGCTGAATTACTTTTGTGATGGGAACTGTAACTTTGAATGGCCTTACTTGTTTTTACACACAGTCTCAGCTGAAATGTTGCATTAATATAACTATTTGTGTTGAAATGGTCGATCTTGAAAGAAGGCAGTAGAATGGCCTAACCTTTCTGATGGGCACCTATTGAATCAGTTTTATAGTTCATGCTTTCCATAGGATTCTGCACTCAGGAGCACTGTTCTGTAGTGTGTAAAGTATGAACTGAACGTGCAATTCATTGATCGTGCTTTTAAGTAAAGGTAGGGGGAGGGATAACTGGCCAGGCTGTATGGAGGGTCTGGAGCAGTCAGCGTTAAGTCTGGCTTTTCCTGATTGATACATCTTAACTTGCCTGCTTTGGGTTTCAGTGTGCAACATGTTGCTTTGTGCTGGTGTATATTGCATTTTGTGAAGTGTTCCAAAAAGAGAAAAAGAAAAGAAAATCACATATGCCCCATGCATAAGATATGATTTTCAAACACTTAATTATAAACCGAGTTCTGTCAAAAATGTCAATGGTATTTATCCTTTTTTTAGAGCTAATTCCATGAGAAGTATGTAGTTTTTGAAGAGAGGGAGCTCAAGTTGATTCAAAACAGTAGAAAAGTATCTAGGGACTTTCTTCTGTGGCGGTTCTTATGCTCTGTTAAATCTAACAACCAATACAATTTTATCAGCCCACCTTATTTTCCACTAAAAATTCATCCTAATGCAGAGAAACAACAAGAGAAAATACACATCAGAAATTAAATTTCTGAGCTTCTGAAGCTCTCTCTCTAGCATAACCATAGTGATGCTAATAGTGGCAATAAAAGATAAGTACAAAGATGTTATTCCTTGGCACCTTCCATGAGTAGATCTTCATGTGCTTTACTGATGGTAGTGAATTAAACCTCACAACACCCTTATGAAGTAGGGAAATATTACCTTCAGATTAGAGAGGGAAACTGAGGCACAGAAATATTCTTGCCTAAAGCCTCCCAGAAAGTCATTGGCAAAGCTGAGCCTAGAACAAAGTTTTCTTGAGTTTCTTCTGTGCTCTAACTACCAGCCAGTGCTGCCTTCTGAGAACATTAAATCTCAAAAGCAAAATGTTGTTAAAGATGGTACGCAGTAATCAAGGTACCACAGAGCTTAAAGTAGTCTGCATTGAATAACTGTCAATAACTACCACAAAGTTGCTATTTTCAAAACTGCAATTTCCTCCTATGCTTAGAACAAGAAATGACTGAAACATAAGTTAAGTGCTGACTGTTGGCAAATGCCAACTTTTTTTCCACCAATCAGTGTACTAAAAGAGAGTTAATTCAAAGCCTGGAAATTTGCGTAGGAGCAACATAGAGGTAGGATGGAAAATGTTAATTTAATAGCTACAGGATTTTTTGTTTGTGACCTGCCTGATTCAGATTAGGACATTAACAGGGATAATGATAGAAAAGGGAGCCAAAATGGGTACTATATGTACAGACTCTCTCTAATGTGCTTGCACAACATCTAGCACAGTTGAACCCCAATCTCTGTAGGGATAGCTACTGTAATGCCTTCTAAAAGAATAAATTCTAGAATATTCTCCTCAAGCACCACAGGTGAGATGGGTGTAGTGCTGGGCTTTTAATGATATTTCCCCCACTCTCCCATTATTCTACAGTTATTTTTCTGCTTTGTTCCTTTTCAATCAAGCCTCAGAATGCAAAGAAGACACATTCTTACTGCCTTATTGGATATTATTTTAATGCCCACATTTCTCAGATCCAGTAACTTGTATATCTAATTGGAAGGAAGAAGGGGATTGGAATGAGGTAGAAAGATGGAAGAGTCCCAATTTCTCTCATTGCTGGATCACAGTTCGCAGTGAGAACTTTTTTTGGGAGCCACTGTGAAAGATGAAAGAAGTGAGGCAACAGCCTTCTTAAAGCCTCTTTCTTAAATCTGGAGATCTTCTGTGAGCCAGTCAGCTACATTCTTTAGCACCGAGCCTTATAGTATACCAGTAGAGTGATTTCTCATTTTATGGACAGGAAGGGTTTTGTTGATTACAGCTGTAAAAGGAAGACTAATAAAAATTGAACTTATTGATTTCCATAATGACCTTATGGTGATGCTTAGCATTTGGTCTATTTGATAGGGTGGGGCCAGGTATATGAATATTGATGAATTACTTAAATAAATAATAAAGAAATGGTAGTAGAGTGTTTGCTGCTTGATGCAGTCAGTTGATTTTTGTTGTTGCAGTATTTCATAGTAGAGCTGTGCAACATTTTTTTTCCAACTAATTGTTTTTAATTAAAAAAATGCATTTTGGGGGGCCTGAAACGGTTTGTTGAATTTGATAAATAGCTTTGTTATATTTTTTTAAAGAGTTGAAGTGTTTCATTTCAGTTTTACATTAGGCCAATTAAAAATAAAAAATAAAGTGTGAAATCCTCCCAAAATAGCTGAATCGAAATGAAAAGCTCAAAAAAATTGCTTGGAATGAACTGTTTCAGCTGATTCAAAACAGGTGAAAACCTTAAACTTAGTTGACTTAAATCGTTTCATCAACTTCAAAATAATTTTTTTAATTCTTTTCTTTCCTTTCTGTCTTTGTCTTTCTGGTTGAGCTCCCAAACTGAAAAATCCATTATTTGCTCAGCTCCATTACAGAGTGGTGACGGGGCAATAGATTATAGTAGCCTGTAACCAGGTGGTAGGATAATCTTACTGCCCCACCTTTGTAAAGTATTGGAAACCTCAGAGAGCTGCAGGTTAATTACCCCTGATTCTTTGGCGCACATATGGCTTATTAGACTCCACATTTAGTATAAGAAGTGGAAATAGCTGTCTCAGCGGAAGCTAGAGGTTGGGGTAGATGAGACCAAAGAAGGAACCCAGAAGCAGTATGGTGCGAAGTGAAGGCTTAAACTGGAGCTTTGTGTTACACTTTTGAATTACTCATTTTATTAGTAATCACTTTAGGAAGTAGACTTTTTGATATCTTATGAGGAGTCAGTAGTTTGTTTCAGAGTAGCAGCCATGTTAGTCTGTATCCGCAAAAAGAACAGGAGTACTTGCGGCACCTTAGAGACTCTAATAAATTTGTTAGTCTCTAAGGTGCCACAAGTACTCCTGTTCATTTTTTAGTAGTTTGTTTGGAGCAAGATGGAAACTGCCAGTTTACAGACCCATATGTGGGTAGAGATAGTGCTTGTTTAGCAGTGTTTATTCATTAAGAAATTGAACTTCATTCCAAAGAAATTTGTCTCTGCCTGTCACATTGCTAAATAGACATGTTAATTCTACTGACACTCAAATGTAGGAAGTTAGAATCATGGAGCCCTTATTCTATGTCACTAAAAACTGAGGCATGTGGTTAATGTTATTGGGCAGGAGCTGTTAAATTTCAGTGACTGGGAAGATACCCACTTTTCTTCTTAAGTGGGTGAGGATAATGATTTCATGGCTTATGTTCGCCTTCACCTCTAGTTGCCCCATATAATGTATTATTTAGAGTACTCTAGTAGACACCATTAGGTTCCAGTATAATTAAAATTGCAAATCAGTTTCCTTTATGAGCACATGTTTTCACATTCATGAGTAAAGGTCTCTTTAACAGTTTCTGACTTTGACGGAAATGGGGGAAAAATACAGTTCGTGCAGAGTAAATTTGAAAGCTGCATAGTGATTCCTCCTGGTGGAAAATGTTCAGTCATGTGTTCACTGCTAATTAGTGCATGCTCTTCAGTTCAAGGATATGTACTGGCAACTAGTGACGCTTGCTCTTGTACACGGAATCTATCAGAGGTTCTAAGCTCTGCAATCAAATATCGTGCAGACAAGCAGCTTTTAAGCTACTTCCAGATTTTTTTTCTTGTTTTTAAACACCTAGGAATTAAGTGAGTGAGAGTGTTTAATGCAGTGTTAAAGCTGAACTGTAAAATAATATATAAAAGTCAGGAATTGCAGACATTAAGGTTCCAAAAGCAATGTTAATTCACCCATATTTGTGCAGCTGAGTAAAACATTTGAAGTTCCATTTTTGCATTTTTTGACACTCTTGCAAATGTCAATATGTGACTTACACTTGTGTTAGCAATGTTTTGCTTTTAATACAGTACTTAAAACCAATGCAATCATGGGCTAGAAATAATTTTTAACAACACATTGCTATGTTTAAATGATCACGAAACAGTATTGTAAAGAAATACAACTTCACAGGAAGTTCAGTCAGTCACACTTCCTTTTAAGTCTGTATAAACATTGACTTTATCACCAGTCGGCTTTTACTGCACTTTCTTTTTCTTATAGCCACACACGTCTACCTTCTGTCTACCCACCCTCATTTTTAAAATTTTTGCCTGACTATAACCTTGTTTATCATAGCTACATAAACAGGATGCATTATGTATGGCAGTTGCAAACAGATTGTACCAATGGCAGGGATTATTTTAAATTCAGCTAGGCATCGAGAGCTGCCATATAGCAAAGCTAATGTAATGTGGCCACAAACACAGAGCTTCTCTAAAACCAGCTTTGTCAGTTGTCACAATGACCAGTGTGACAGTTTGGGGGATTTGTCTATGTACAGCTTATGAATTCAGTTTGATATTATGAATAGAACCTGGTGAGAATCTTTCACTGGAATGATTTTCCGGTGAAAAAATCCTTTTCACAAATACCACAGGAGAAATTCAGTTTTGCTGAAAAATGTTGGTATTCCTACAAATGGAAAGTGAAACTGACAAGAGCCTTCCTGGTGGGCTTCTGAGGCTGAGTGTCCTGACTCTGCCTCCTAGCCTTCTTCCAGCTCAGGAGAGATGATCATCAAGAGTGGTGAGGCAGCAAATTACATGAAGATTGGTCTATCGATCGATCTATCTATCTTTCTTTCTTTCTTTCTTTCTTTCTCTTTCTTTCTTCTCAGACTGTCTAAAGAGTGGTTATTTTTAGAAACCGCTTTTGCAAAGTCTTTGTTCATTTGCTTCAACTGTCACGTGTCGCTGAAGGGTTAAACTATAAACCAGAATGCCTGCAAGGGTGGAGGGTACACTTCAGCCACTGGGCTGTTTTGTGGGTTCAGTATTGGATTTGGGGCCTCGGGCATTTGGGCTGCAGGGCCCCACTTCTAGAAGGGGTATCACACTGTGTCTGTGTCCAAGAAGTACGCTGGAGGGGCGGGAGCCAGAAACTGTGGCTGGACCCTACCAAGGGGAGCTTACAAGCAGACTGATACCAACACAGCAGCTTGATGAATGTCCAACAGGGACAGCTCAATCAGGGCTGTGCCAATTTTGCAGTAAGACTCCTGAAAAAAGGTGGTGGTGGTGGCAACATGGTAGTAGAAACCTTGAGCAGCCTGTAGCAAAGGGGTACAAATATTTCCATTTCTTAAGGCTCAGTTCTCTTCTTGTGCATGTGTTCGTAATGCCTATTGATGTCTGTGGATGTATCCAATGAAGGAATTTGGCCCTATATGGCAACAAGGTAGTTTTATTTAGTAAGGGAACATTTTTTTAGGTAGCCTGCTAGCAACCTTATGCTTATGCTTGAAATCAATTTTATTACTTTTTTGTAATTAGTATGGAAGTATTTCATCTCTTTTCAAGGGCGAGTCATCCTGCCTGAAGTAATATGAGGCTGCAGTGTGAAGTTATCTTTTGACTACAAGAAGCCTTTACTTGGATCTAGGTTCTCCTTATCTGGAGTTGTTCATTATTCTTCTAACCCTTGATGTACCAGTATTACTGCCATGTGTCATGAAATAAGTTGTGTTTAGTGTCCCAGATCCTTAAAGTTTTCTTGGACTATGGATCTTTGATGTTCTTATGCAATATCCTTCGAGAAGTTTCTCTCTTTCAACATCATAAACTGTTGAAGAGGAATGAAACTTTTTATTTTAGTACCAACGTTCTAGTTAGGAATCCTCTATTTCTGCACAAGCTGATTTTCCATGAATTCCAAAAAGCATCTTCCTTTTGATAATGGCAGAGGCAAAAAGGAAGTCTACAAGAGTATCAATTGACCTTTGACAATTAATTTGCCTCTGTCCTTTATCTATTTCAGCATCTCTCTGGATGTTCTTGGTGTGCTAGTTTCTACCATTTCTAAGCACACGCACATTTAGTAAAAATTAAAATCTGTAACTTCCCTCAGATATATTTTAGTTCCTATGATGCTGTTTTATCTAATGAAATTCAGAAAAGAAATAAAGTAATAGTTGCATATGTTTCATTATAAATATAAATCTATAAATTTGAGCCAAGTAAGGAGGTAATTAAGTACTTTTTTATGCTTTAATCTATTGCCAAATCATTTATCCCCGGGTATTCACTTTGTTCATGAACTAGCATTTAAAAGATCTCTTTACTATGTGGATGTTTGCATCAAGGCTGATATGGCTTCGGTTTTGTGAGCAGTGCAGAGCAAAAGTTTGCTTTCCCTGAGTCTCTTTTGGAAGATGACTGTTTACAAGACAGTATAAAATGAGCAATGTAATAAAGGCCCGGGAATAGGTATCGCTTTGTTTTTGTTATTTTTCCAGGGAGGTTAAAAGATTAGCCAGTTTATCTGGCAGCAAACTTTGTATATTGGTGTAGCGGACTTTTGGTGGTTTTTCTGAGGAACGTATTTTGAAGCCTATGGGCAATTGTGAATAGTGTCTTATCTAGCTCTCTGAAGCTTACAACAGAGCTAAAATAGGTCATTGTCAGTAGCCAGTACTTTTTCCAGTAAGAGAGCTTGCAGTAATGTTAATTCATGGTATGAATAGGTTTGTTTCACTGGGGAGCAGAGGGGCATTAGTCCTCCTCTTTTCCCCCGCCTTATTTTTAAATTTTTTTTTAAAAAACGTAGTAAAGTTAAACTTGTCAATCTCCAAAACCGTTAGGGTATTAAATCTATTAATACCTACACTGCAATTTACCTGCTTTTTATTGCAATTTCTCGTAATCACTGCAAATTATTCTGTAAGGATGTACTACCAAAGCAAGAGGGTGGTAATTCTTTGAACCAATGGTTTGTGAAGGATCAGCTGCTGAAAGGGAACAGCAATCCCTACTGCTAAGCTAAGTAAGAAATGCTCAATACCAGTGAAGAGGCTTTACTACTTACTCTTTTATATAGAATAATATTGAAAATGAATAAGCAAGTCTTTGTTAAACGTGCCATCAACTGCTGCTAAATTGACATAAATGTTGACAGTTATTGTGAGAGCTGTTTCAAAACTAATTATGCTGATTAGAATGTAACTACCAGTAATTGCATGTGTTGAAACAGCACACCAATACCCCTTTGTGAATTTTATTCCCAGATGTAAGTCATCCATTTGTCGCCTGAGAAGTGGCAAAATTATGGCTTAGATAGCACATGATTACAAACAACTAAAGTCATTTAATTGGAAATACTAATTGGGTAGATGTGTGAATAACAGTATCAAATGTGTACATGTAAAACATGCAATTCAAAAGGAATGCCTATAAAATCATCCATTTTAAAGATTTTCATTCAAATAGATTTTTAAGCAGTATGGTTTTAGAGCATAAGCTAATACAACTTTTCTATTTTCACCATAGTATATTATAAGTATTTAATGTTTCCTAGAGATTCAGTAGACTAACTTTGTTACTAATTTCAAATTAAAAATTATGCTTTCAATAAAATACCTTCAATTTTTCTTTTTATTAAAAAAGAGAGCAAACCTTAAAATGAAACATGAATGACCATCAGTATCCTAGATCAAGATAACTTCAAATCTAGTGTTTGTTTTAGGATCAGTCCATGAATGTGAACTTGCTTCTGTAGCTTAGGTTCTGGGTTGGATCTAGAGTGAGTAGGGATCTCTTTTCCACTTTAAGTACAGATGAAAAGGTCCATATAGAGCTTTTTTGAGAGACTGGATAAGGTAAGGTAGAAATCTCCTGAACAACTAATCTGCCATTTGGTTCAAAATCTCCCAAGAACAGTTAACGAGATTTCAGTGCCACTGAACCTGAACCATGGGCTTGACTTGGACTCCAACTGTAATTTGAATCTGAATGCCTCTTCCTTGCTCTCACATCTGGAAAGATAATGGAGAAAATAATTAAGCAGTCAATCTGCAAACACCTAAAAGATAATAAGGTAATAGGTAACAGTCAGCATGGATTTGACACTGTGTCAAGCCTACCTGATGGCTTGTTACCCTGTCAAGGAAAGCTTTATGGATGGGGGGGAAGTGGTAGATGTGGTATATCTTGATTTTGGTAAGGCTTTTGATACTGTCTCGCATGACCGTCTCATAAACAAATTAGGGAAATACAACCTAGATGGAGCTACCATAAGCTGGGTGCATAACTGGTTGGAAAACGGTTCCTGGGGAGTAGTTATCAGTGGTTCACGGTCAAGCTGGAAGGGGATATCAAGTGGGGTCCCGCAGGGATCAGTTCTGGATCTGGTTCTTTTCAATATCTTTATCAATGGTTTAGAGAATGGCATAGAGAGTACGGTTTTAAAGTTTGCGGATGATACCAAACTGGGAGGGATTGCAAGTGCTTTGGAGGGTAGGATTAAAATTCAAAATGATCTGGACAAACTGGAGAAATGATCTGAAGTAAATAGGATGAAATTCAATAAGGACAAATGCAAAGTACTGCATTTAGAAAAGAATGATCAGTTGCACGCAGGGCTGGCACTAGACCAAATGGTGCCCCAGGTTGAGGAGCATCTTTGGCCCCCCACCTCCATTTGTTAAACTTTTGAATACCTTATTTTTTATTCCATTTGTAGCCTACTTCACGACTTGGATGCACAATTTGCATGCATGATTTATCTCTGTCATAGAGGATGATACATTTGCACTCTAGGCTCTGTAAACCTGTATTTATTCATGCCATACATAATCAAATAAAAAAATTTGTTGCCTCAAAGTTTAGTACTATCATCAAGAAAATGAACTGTATACCAATATTCGGTGGACCAATATTAAATAGTGTTACAGTAGGTGACAGCCTTAGAATATTATCTCTAGTCATTTAGTTCAAAAGGTTCTTCAATGGACAATCGATCATTGTCAATGAGCAAAAAAAAAAAACCCCTCCCTCTTGAATTTTTCTTCTGAGCTTCCCATCCCCTAACTTCTGTCCTCATAAACAAACTGTCTCTTCTACCAATGAATAAGAGTTTCCTTGAAGACAGGCTCACCCCTTAGTTTTTTGCCATTTCTTTGGCAACAGTGATGGCATCTTCAAATCCATTGTCTCTGTAGGCCACAAGAAAATCAAGGCAGCTTCTCATCAAAGTAGTAGAAGTCATCATGCGAGGCTGATCCTTCTTTATTGTTTCTCTCCTTTTCATGTAAATCAGATTTTTTCTTTGTTATTACTCTCCTTTTCATGTGAGCCACTTTCCTCTTTATCATCACTCTCCTTTACGCCACCAGGAAAACTGGATGATTCTCCATCACTTTCCTCACATCTCCCTTCCTTATCTTCAGGTAAATCTGCTAATTCCTTAGTAAAAGACCTTCCATTATTTATGTTTCGCTCCTCAATTTCTTCTGCACTGGGACAATCACTGCTGCCTACAGCCCAGTCTGTTGTTCTGTTCCAAATATTTTTCCATCACATTTGCCCCTTGCTGCAAACTAGATTGCCGGTGAGCTTTTCACTTCCTATACTGAGCTCCTGAAGGTTTGTTTGGGGGCATCTTTTATTTTTTATGGGGGAAAACAGTAGGGAGAGCTAAAGTCTAAGTTCCACAGTCTTAGACATTACATATCATTAAACATTAAACAAAGTCATTAAACATTACAGGTTAGGCATGGCAAAAGAATTAACTGTGTTTCTTTTATATTGTTGCATAAATAGGGGTTCAATAGATTAAAAATTAGATATGTCCTTTATTAGTTGCTACTTACACTCTTCAATTGTTAAAACACAATTTCACAATTACACAATAAAACAAGGCTCACAATATCGCAGCTGGGCTCTCTCTCACTTCACTTCAGTTTGTTTTTATCTCACTGACTAGTGACACCCTGCCTCTTAAACACCTGTGAAGGCATGGCTGACAACATGCTAGGAGGTTCAAGGAAAATGTAGTTCTCAAAGTCTGGAAGGTTCCATGAGATTCTACAAAGTTCCAGAACATTCTAAGAGGTTAATGAAAAATGAACCCACATACGGAATACCTGAAACATTTTATTTCAAACACTCTATTTTCCCTTTTGTTGCTAACAACAAAAACAACACCCCAAGCCTGGTGCAGTCACCCTTAAATCCAGCCCTGGTTGCACACATACAAAATGGGAAATGACTGCCTTGGAAAGAGTACTGCAGAAAGGGATCTGGGGTTATAGTGGATCAAAAGCTAAATATGAGTCAACAGCATAACACTGTTGCACAAAAAGCAAACATTATACTGGTATGTATTAGCAACAGTGTTGTAACCAAGACATGAGAAATAATTTTTCCACTCTATTCTGCACTGATTACGCTTCAACTGGAGTATTGTGCCTAGTTCTAGGCGCTACATTTCAGGAAAGATGCGGACAATTGGAGAAAGTCCAGAGAAGAGCAACAAAAATGATTAAAGATCGAGAAAACATGACCTCTGAGGGAAGATTGAAAAAATTGGGTTTGTTTAGTCTGGAGAAGAGAAGACTGAGGGAGAACATACGTTTTCAAGTACATAAAAGGTGGTTACAAGGAGGAGGGAGAAAAATTATTGTTCTTAACCTCTGAGGATAGGACAAGAAGCAATGGGCCTAAATTGCAGCAAGGGCAGTTTAGGTTGGACATTAGGAAAATCTTCCTGTCAGGGTAGTTAAATGCTGGTGCCTGGGGAGGTTGTGGAATCTCTATCATTGGAGATTTTAAGAGCAGGTTAGACAAATCTGTCAGGGATGGTCTAGATACTACTTAGTCCTGCCTTGAGTGCAGGGGACTGGACTAGATGACCTCTTGAGGTCTCTTCCAGTCCTATGATTCTGTCCATGAGTTGATTTTAAATACAGTCAGGCTACGACAAACTTGTCAAGTTGGAAAATATTTGCTCTGAAATGTTAAAAATACCAAATAACTGTAGCAAATGCACTTCTATATTTTGGCCCTCTCTCTATCTCTGTGTTAAACTTCTGTGCTACTTCTTATATGTGACTGTGGTCTTTTTTGTATGCCACCTCCTCCTCAAGTTATGTTTCTTTTAAGGGGATGTTAATGGAAATTTTTTATTTAACAGTAACATTTTTATTGAAGGAAGGAGGAAAATATGTGGTGGTGGGTTTTTTTCTTTTTCCTTTTAAATAAATTACAGGTGGTGTTAGAACACCACATCTCCTACAACTCTGGAATTTGGAGGTGCAGCAAACCTAATTCAGATGTTTACAGCGTACAATGTGTAGCTGGTAAAATAACACAAGACAATTAACTGTATTGCATTATATATTTCACAGTAAACATCTTACAAGGGCTTAATCTATTCACTAAATTTTGGCCTAAAAGATATTTAAATATTCAAACACTCACATTTTTCTCCTTATTTTATTTGTTACATTCTTATTTAAACTTGGGGGTGGGGGAGGAGAATCTCAACTGTTATACTTTTCTGAGTGCCAGAATAAAGGGAAAAAAAACCAACTCCTTTCAATTTCAGATTCCTATTTGAGTTTTCTACATGACATTAAAAAATCCAAGATTTGATGCTTTTAAGTATTAACAGCCTACAATAATTTTTCAGTAAGCTGATCAAGAAGCTAGTAAAAGGGCACCAAATCCACCTGTTCACTGCCCATATCCTGGATGTCTCTTAGCTGGCACTATCTAGTTCAAATAAGTATGAGAGCACCAATTCTATAGGAAGTCAGATTTGGTATTGAAATTCAGTAGGACTGTGCTTCTGAATTGCATAGGTGCTTTGAAAAATCCCACCCAAATATGTATGTATAATATCCACGACGAGGGACTGGTTATTGATGACTTTTTAACCTTATACATGGGGTGTGCATCCATATTCCTTTCCCCCCTTCTAGGGCCAAGCAGAGCTTCAGTGGAACAGAGAATTTAATGCTGTATGCCTGCTTATTATACCCAGGTCATGACAGAGGAGAAGAGCAAATGTTGAATTGCCTGAGAGAGAAAGTGCTGCTGTATCAATCTAAATTTTAATAATGAAGCTACAGATTATCACCAAGAAATTAATTATTTAGATAGACCTATAATGAATTGGAAACAATGGTCTACTGTTCCAAAGTGCTAGAGTATTTTCTTCAGGATGTTACCTGCAAATAATTGTCACAATGGAAAATTAAAAGGAGAAAGTTAATATCTGTAGACTTGCATTACAATCCTAGACATCAGAAACGCACTGAGTCTTTGGAAAGCAATGGAATTCGTATTTCATGCTGACATGTTCTGCTACAATTGGTTACCACAAAAATTCTCCAATTTGGGGTCCTAATCCACATGGATAAACCGTTCTAATGCTGATTTACAAAAATGAAAACATCTTACTGATGCATCCTGTCTCCTCCCTGTTTTGTTTTGACTGTAGGTTTCTTGAGGGAAGGGGCCATCTACTTTCTGTATTATGCTGAACATATTGCTGGTGCTTCAAAATAAATGTGAATAAATACTATATATAAGAGTGCAGCTAAAACGGTTTGCATCACAAAATGGTACTATTATATTAATTTGGTTGGCACGTATGGGCCCAAAGTCTTAAAGGTGTTAACAGGAACTATTAAGAAAGGCTTTAATTTTAGTAATATCCACTGTTCCCTTTTCCTTTAGCTGGAAAGTTTTTTATAAGACCCCTCAACCCCTCATTTGACAGACTTTTAGATGGTATTAAAGAGGGTAAAAACTCATCCTTTTTGGGAAAAAGAAAAGAAATTAATTGAAATAGGTTGAAGCTGTTGTTGTTTAAGTCCAATCCCATTTCCTAAAACACAAAACAAGATAAACACACACAAAGAAAGAGAAAAGAGCAGCAAAGATAGAAGCTGCACTTCTGTCACTGGCGTTGACTCCCATCGTTGACTGTCACTCCTTCTCCACCTACCCAACCACCAGTTGTTGTCAGGCAGCTTTTTCTTGTGCGAATTTGCAACCAAAAGTCTTTTATTTTTGAGAACCGTAAAAGAGAGTGACAGGTGGAAGAACCCATCCCCTCATTATTTTGTTCACCAATTAGGCGTCATTTGCAACACAGCAATTTTGGTCCCTTAATTTGTAGTCGTACACATCTCTTGTTTACCAGGCATAATCTTAACATAGTTCTTGAGTTATATCAGTATCTTGTTTTAGACTCATTCAATTTTTCTGTCTTCCTTTTACATATTTTCCCATCAACATAGTATAGGTTATCATGACATTTTATTAACTTCTATGCACTTTCCCGCAGTTAGGCCTACCCTGGTTGTGAGCCTAACAGGCCCAGTTATCACTACAGTGCTCTCCTTCCTGAATAGTGATTGGTTTAGGGTTTATTAAAGGAAGGATGGAAGCTGACAACTTGAGAACAGTAACTCTCATCCCTCAGCCATGACTCCCCAGTGCTTTTATGATGGCCATAACTTTTCAAGATGAAGAGTCTTAAATACTGTTGAATGGCTCAACTGGCTCGCTGTTCAAATTTTCATTGGGACAAAACTTTATTTAATCTAGAGGAACCTTTGTGTGTCACTCAGTAGCTTCCATTCTTGCTAATGGCATTATTTCACAACCTTTCCAACTATGCAGAGGGCTACAAAAAAGTCCTTTTGCGATAGTTCTTCAGTCTTTCATTAGAAACCTTCCCATGATAATCAGAGCCTACTCCTGTGGAAGACAATGGGTTGTTGATGCCCTATTGACTATCTAGGATTTCCGTCATGTTGTAGGCTTAAAAATATATATACTTCCTTATTATTAGGTTACAATCTGAACGCTGGGTGGGTTGACGTTGATCTGTTTTGCTCTATATGCCTCTGCATGTCTCTGTAAATGCTTTCCGTTCAAGCCTTGTACTACTGCTTTCTCATTAAATCAGATCTTATTGTAAAATACATAAATATCCTCCAGAAACAGATGGGAACATCAACTTCTCTCCCTTGTGGAGAGAGAGAGAGGATATTACAAACATGAGCATGGGCCAAAAATTATGTATTTCTTATGATTTTTCTCAAGATTTCCCCCTGGATATTGATAAACTGCTTTTGGACTTTATGGGACAAGCATAGTTACCATGTTACTCATCAGGTCATTATGCTTTTATGTTGGACTGATGGTCTTAGAACAACTGTATTACCAATTCATCTTTTGACAATTTTCACATGTTTTTTCCGAATCACTACTCCCCCATCCTGGTGTACATATCCTTATATAGGTTTCAGAGTAGCAGCCATGTTAGTCGTATCTGCAAAAAGGTGGGTTGTCCTTCAGGATATGTTGTAGATTCTTGATGATGGTCTGGAGAGGTTTTAGTTGGGGGCTGAAGGTGATGGCTAGTGGTGTTCTGTTATTTTCTTTGTTGGGCCTATCTTGTAGTAGGTAATTTCTGGGTACTCTGCTGGCTCTGTCAGTCTGTTTCTTCACTTCAACAGGTGGGTATTGTAGTTGTAAGAATGCTTGATAGAGATCTTGTAGGTGTTTGTCTCTGTCTGAGGGGTTGGAGCAAATGCTGTTGTATTATAGAGCTTGGCTGTAGACAATGGATTGTGTGGTGTGGTCTGGATGAAAGCTGGAGGCATGTAGATAAGTATAGCGGTCAGTAGGTTTCCGGTATAGGGTGGTGTTTATGTGACCATGGCTTATTAGCACCATAGTGTCCAGTAAGTGGATCTCTTGTGTGGACTGGTCCAGGCTGAGATTGATGGTGGGATGGAAATTGTTGAAATCCTGGTGGAATTCCTCAAGGGCTTCTTTTCCGTGGGTCCAGATGATGAAGGTGTCATCAGTGTAGCACAAGTAGACTAGGGGCATTAGGGGACAAGAGCTGAGGAAGTGTTGTTCTAAATTAGCCATAAAAATGTTGGCATACTGTGGGGCCATGCAGGTACCCATAGCAGTGCCGCTGATTTGAAGGTATACATTGTCCCCAAATATAAAATAGTTATGGGTAAGGACAAAGTCACAAAGTTCAGCCACCAGGTTTGCCATGACATTATTGGGAATACTGTTCCTGAAGGCTTGTAGTCCATCTTTGTGTGGAATGTTGGTGTAGAGGGCTTCTACATCCACAGTGGCTAGGATGGTGTTTTCAGGAAGATCACCGATGGACTGTAGATTCCTCAGGAAGTCAGTGGTGTCTCGAAGATAGCTGGGAGTGCTGGTAGCGTAGGGCCTGAGGAGGGAGTCTACATAGCCAGACAATCTTTCTGTCATGGTGCCAATGCCTGAGATGATGGGGCATTTCCAGGTTTATGGATCTTGGGTAGCAGTTAGAATACCCCGCTTGGAGTTCTAGGGGTGTGTCTGTGCGGATTTGTTCTTGTGCTTTTTCAGGGAGTTTCTTGAGCAGATGGTGTAGTTTCTTTTGGTAACCCTCAGTGGGATCAGAGGGTAATGGCTTGTAGAAAGTGGTGTTGGAGAGCTGCCTAGCAGCCTCTTGTTCATATTTCGATTCATGACGACAGCACCTCCTTTGTCAGCCGTTTTGATTATGATGTCAGAGTTGTTTCTGAGGCTGTGGATGGCATGTTGTTCTGCACGGCTGAGGTTATGGGGCAAGTGATGCTGCTTTTCCACAATTTCAGCCCGTGCACGTCGACAGAAGCACTCTATGTAGAAGTCCAGTCTGTTTCGACCTTCAGGAGGAGTCCACCCAGAATCTTTCTTTCTTTTTGTAGTGTTGGTAGGAAGGTCTCTGCGGGTTAGTATGCTGTTCAGAGATGTGTTGGAAATATTCCCTGAGTCGGAGACGTCAAAAATAGGATTCTAGGTCACCACAGAACTGTATCATGTTTGTGGGGGTGGAGGGGCAGAAGGAGAGGCCCCGAGATAGGACATATTCTTCTGCTGGGCTAAGAGTATAGCTGGATAGATTAACAGTATTGCTGGTGGGTTAAGGGAAGCACTGTTGTGGCCCCTTGTGGCATGTAGTAGTTTAGATAGTTTAGTGTCCTTTTTCTTTTGTAGAGAAGCAAAGTGTGTGTTGTAAATGGCTTGTCTAGTTTTTGTAAAGTCCAGCCAAGAGGAAGTTTGTGTGGAAGGTTGTTTTTTATGAGAGTATCCAGTTTTGAGAGCTCATTCTTAATCTTTCCCTGTTTGCTGTAGAGGATGTTGATCAGGTGATTCCACAGTTTCTTTGAGAGAGTGTGGCACAAGCTGTCAGCATAGTGTGTGTGGTATGTCGATTGTAATGGATTTTTTACCTTCAGTCCTTTTGGTATGAATCATAGAATATCAGGGTTGGAAGGGACCTCAGGAGGTCATCTAGTCCAATCCCCTGCTCAAAGCAGGACCAATCCCCAATTAAATCATCCCAGCCAGGGCTTTGTCAAGCCTGACCTTAAAAACTTCTAAGGAAGGAGATTCTACCACCTCCCTAGGTAACGCATTCCAGTGTTTCACCACCCTCCTAGTGAAAAAGTTTTTCCTAATATCCAACCTAAACCTCCCCCACTGCAACTTGAATGTCCATCTGTTTGCATTTGGAAAGGAAGATGTCTTTCTGTATCTGTATGAGTTTTTTCATGAATTTGATGGATTTCCACTCCATATGGCTAAATTCAGTGCTTTGCATAATGACAGGTTTCAGAGTAGCAGCCGTGTTAGTCTGTATCCACAAAAAGAAAAGGAGTATTTGTGGCACCTTAGAGACTAACAAATTTATTTGAGCATAAGCTTTCATGAGCTACAGCTCACTTCGTTGGATGCATGTAGTGGAAAATACAGCGGGGAGATTTTATATACATAGAGAGCATGAAACAATGGGTGTTACCATACACACTGTAAGGAGAGTGATCACTTAAGGTGAGCTGTTACCAGCAGGAGAGCGGGTGGGGGGGGGGGGGGGAAACCTATTATTGTAGTGATAATCAAGGTGGGCCATTTTCAATTAACTTAGGGTTGAATAGAGATGGAGAGTGGATGGGTCATTACAAAAAGTAAAACTATTTCCCCATGTTTATTTCCCCCCCCCCCCCCCACTGTTCCTCACATGTTCTTGTCAACTGCTGGAGATGGCCCACCTTGATCATCACTACAAAAGGTTTTTTTTCTCTCCTGCTGGTAATAGCTCACCTTACCTGATCACTCTTGTTACAGTGTGTATGGTAACACCCATTGTTTCATGTTCTCTGTTTATATAAAATCTCCCCACTGTATTTTCCACTGCATGCATCCGATGAAGTGAGCGATAGCTCACAAAAACTTATGCTCAAATAAATTTGTTAGTCTCTAAGGTGCTACAAGTACTCCATATCCTTATATAGAGACTTCTCATTCCCATTTGATTAAACCTTATTTTCAGTACAACCTAGGCTGTTCTGTAACATTTACTTGAAGGCCACAGAATTGGTTCTTAGGAATTCTCTTATCCTATTGTGGAACAATTGGAGATTAAAGAAGAGAAAAGGAAACATTAGTGCTCTACTTGACCTGGTGCCACTTGAGTAAAAGATACAGTAATCAGTGGTAAATTAGTTAACTTCTATTCTTTCATGAATAGAGTTAACCTTTTGTTCTCCCTGCATATTTGCAATTACATGGTGTGGGCAGTACACAGTCAATTAAACTCCAAACCATCTTTGAAGTCTTTATAAGGGGTAGAACAGTTTGGGAATAATTTACACTTGTCTGAACAGCCATACAGTGTTTTAGATGCTAGGGTCAAAATTTGTGAAAGCTGGTAGCCATTAGAAAAGAATTAAATCATGAGATTCCAAACCACCAACGGTGATGCTATTTGAAAGCAGGTAAATATCACTTCAATGTGCATACCCACAGGATTTCTTTAAAAAAGAAAAACCAAAAGTTTGTTGGACTTGAGCTCACTCATTCAGGGCAAGCATGACAGAGAAGAGTTTAATCAGGAAACATTCCTTGCATGGGACCACTTTTGTTCACACATAGCATTTACAAAAGTAAATGCTGCCTTGTGGGTATGTTCATCACGGAAAACTAGCTTCATCATAAAAGATCAATTGAATTTTAATGTACCGAATACTGGAAAAAATGAAATAAATGACCAACAGGAAAATCAGTGTTTCCTTTACTTACTCCTTTCATTTTTTACTGTAGTGGTTATCTCTATCAGTGGTATAAATCTGTTGATAACTGTACAGCCAGAGATTGGCAAGGTCAACGATCACCAAATTGATGAGAATATTTAAAACCCTCAAACCCAGCTCTGGTGGAGGAAAATTGCATTTGGTATATGCCATGAAGAGGAAGGCGCACTCACTGGAAAGTGTTTAAATTTTGCAGTAGAAGCGGCACAGGGAGGAATGCATTGTTTATATGTAAGTACATTGTTAGCTTCATTGGGTTGAGAAAATAAGTCCTTCTGGGTAGTTCATTGCAAATAAAACAGATTTTCAGTAGTCTTTAAAAAGCAAAACTGGGGATTTGGCTTCATTTAAAAATGATTAGAAAGTAATAGAGATAATTATGTCATTGTGTTGTGGGGGAAACCTACCCTATGTTAATGGTTGCACTTGGAATACTGATCTATTTATTCTGTTCTGTTGAATTCACATAATAGAGACCATTTCCTAAAGATCTAGAGAAGGAATAATTATAGTTGTTAGAGTGTGAATAATCTTGCATACCATGAGAATTTATAAAGACTTGGATCATTTATCTTGGAAAGGAGAAAACTGAAAGTGTATTTAATTGAGGTGAAGTTTAGAAAATGCTGGTATAATAAACCCTAGTCAGGTGCTGCTTTTTATCCTTTCTCATAAGAAGAGCAAAGATGAACTTGATGAAACTGAAAAGTTTTGAATTTTAAGTTAACAAAACTCTTTTGCAGTGTGTATTTTCATTCTTTGGAAATCATTGTGGTAGGATAATATTGAGGCTGGTAGGTTAGCAGAATTTTGTAAAGTATAACTTTGAGCATAAATAACAATTTACAGTTCATGTTGAAATAGCTGGTGGAGAAATCATATGTCATGCTTTAGTGAAGAAGTATCACCTGTGAAGATTTGGAAAGACTTTCCCTCTCTAATGCTACTGCATAATATACACTGGGAACAGTGGGGTTAACTGTTGTGTTCTGAAGCTGGAAACAGGCTTACTGACTCTGTGAATCATGGTGTGATCAGTACGGTGAACTCGTATATGCTACATTTTGCCACAGTAAGCAGCACTACATTTGATGGAAAGAGAAATATTAAATTGCTTGAGTGTTTACTGTCATCAATGTATTGTAATTACCTGTAACTATACCTTGTGATATAGACCACTGTCTTAAATAGAGATTTGATGATTATATTACCGCATAATGATTCTCTAAACAATCATTACAATAATTAAGCTTAGTTTTTATAATATTGTTTCTGGTATTTGCATATTAATAATTTGTAAACCCGTTAAAACTTCATAAATAAACAAATAGCACACATTCCCTTTTTCTCGGTCTCTCTCTAAAATGAGCTGGTGCAAGAAGTATTTTGTCCAGGAGGTGGCACAAGAGCCAAATGTGTCTCAAAAGTTAATGTGTTGTGTATTTGTGATCTCTGGACCCTTGTTGAATGGTTACTTTTGTTATACTCATTAAATTATTACCAAGTCACACTTTGTAAACACATGTCTTTATATGAGAGAGAAATTCATTTTCAAGAATGTTAAGATGGTCTAGCCTGGAAAGTAATTTAAATAGAAAAGCCTTTTTTCCCCTCCCTTCCAGAAAAGGCAACTGCTATTCCTCTGGTCTTTGTTATATTTTGTAGATTGGTGTTGCTGTCCCACAGTAATCTCTGTACCCGGACAGTATAAGTAGAGCATAATTTTATTTGAAGAATCTACCACCTATATAAAGAAAGTCTTTAAAGATTTATCAGTTCTAGAAGAGCAAAAATAACAGTGTTTGTAAAGGGAATATTAAACTTGAATTTCTTCCAGATGCTGTATATTCTGAATGGCATTTGGTTGCTGAAAATAGCAAAACAATCTATTGTACCATGTTGTTGGAATGACTTACTAGTAACCTCTCTTGGATATACAACTAAATATCTTGGCTAATTGACCAGCTCTTTGAAGAGTATGTAATAGTTATGCTAATGATAATTAAAGTGATAGTAAAAATGAATGCAAATTAAGTAGCATTCTGCCAATTCAATGAAAGTTAGCAAACTTGGTTAGCAAACTCTCAACATAGTTTAAAAACATAAGTAAATAATAAAAGGTGTTTGGATGTTCATAATCTGTCTAATCTAATTGGTTGGCTTTGGTTCGATTTTTAATACTGAAAGGGATTCTCTGTGTGCCTGAAGGTTGCACTGGCAGGACATCGCAGTCCTGTCCTCTTGTTTCTGGGCCAACGGTGTGAGAAGCATGCTGATGCCCACCCAGTGTGGAGCAGTGCTCCTGTTGTCCAGAAGTGATGCTACTAGCTGGTGAAGAACCAACTTATTTGACTGTCTCGAGTCTCTTTCAGAAGGATCTTTGCTACAATGCAGAGCTTGGAGGCTTGTGGGGGAAAAATAGACTATGTAGGGCTTGTAGGGGGAAAAGAGGAATCGGAGCTCCAAGAGGTACTGAAAAGATTTCAGCAAGGTTTGTGTTGGCTGTAAGCAGGAATATAGGGAAAGGGAACAGAGAAGTGGGGATACAAGAGAGGAGGGAGAAGTTTTGTGTCGCAATGCATTATGGATATATTTGGGATTTTCTAAAGTTAAGACAGAAATAGTGTTTCTAATTGGCTGCTGCAGTTTTAAATTTTTTTTTCTCTCTCATGCACATTCCATGTATAATATAAAAAGAGAGAAAGGAAAAGTACATACCTATGTTAAGAATTTCAATATGTATGAGACTTAATTTTAAGAAATTGTGTGGCAAGAATATTTTACTAATGTTTTGTATACATAAAAAAATCTCTTAATAAATTATACAGAAGATTATGGAAATATATCACCGCTTCCTGGTTGACAGGATTTGATGCTTGAGAGAAATTTTGAGTTAGCAGTGAGAGGGTCTCTTGTATATAATAGCCTCTTACGAATTAAACCTTGAGATCCAAGATGTGTTGAACAGGAGAGAATTGGATGAATTAGGAACTGTTTTTTGGCCATACAACAAATAGATTGTTCTCCTAATTGTTAAGGTAAAGAGATGAGTTTAATTCACATCACTTTATCTAGTGGTATACGCCACTTTTATAACATTCAGGAGTTACATATTCACTGCAGTACAACTGGTTGAAGTCAAAGGAGCAAGAAGAGAACATTCTACATTTAAAGTTTATCAAATTATGTTTGGGAAAATATTTATATCCGAAGGTTCTCTTAGCAGTTAATGATATCTGCTCAATTTATTGTATCTTTCACATTTTAAATGGTAAAATGTGTATTCATTACAATATCCGGAATTGTGTGGAGATTTGTTTACTATGCCTTATTAAGTGGTAATAGAATCCATAATTGTTAGTGCTCAAGTCTAACAAAATACAATTAGTTGCTGCAAACCACATTGTATGTTAATGATACCATTAAGATTAATTAATATAAATGGATGAGCTAAGAATTTCAAACAGGACAATACTGACTTTATAACAGTGTAGAATCTGAGAATGTATTTGCTTGTTTTCTGAAGATAACGTATAAATCACCTATAATGGCCTTGTGTATGTACTGTATGTATAAGATACGGTCTAGAAGAGTAAATAAATCATTAAAAGAGAGAAAGCTGGTAATACTTATCGTTTATCACATGGTATGTGATAAAATTGGTCCAAAATCACCATTGACTTACTTCCTTAGTTAAAGTGCTTTATCAGAAAACCTAACAACTTGAAGGGTTTCTTTGGAGAAAGTCTTTTGGGAATTCCTCAGTAGATGGCATTACGGTTGGGGTTTTGTTTAAATAATAGACGTGTGTTTTGTGTCTATCTGTATATGAACATTAATGTTTTCTGCGCTTACCTGGGACAGTTGATAAAATGAAATGCAGTTCCCTCCACCTCCCTCCATACGGCTTTGCCAGTAGTTTTAGGATTTAATTGTCTCATTGTTTCCTAATTTCTGCAGATTTCAGATAAATGACAGCATTGGGAAAACTTGTATGTGTATTCAACAAAGTGTGGGCTCTTGCAAATTTTCACCTGCTACTAAGACTTCTCATGTGGTTTTGAGACTATTTTCATCAGCAACTTTAATTGGGCCCCAGTGAGAGAGTGCTTTATAATAAGCAATAGTCTGCTAAGCAGTAGTCCATATTTTGCCCTTAGGTACAGTGTCTTTTCTCTTGAAAATAAGAGAGACCCTAACAGGCTGGAGCCAAAAATATCACAGGCAGTAGCTGGGTGAAACTTTCATTAATATCTCACCACCCCACCCATGTCACCCAAATAAATTGGATTAAATTTACCTGGTTTTGTTTTTTGTTTTACATCTGAAATTTGACCCAGGTTCAACATCTGGTGAGAGTTTTTAGTGGACCCTTTCTTCCATAAGGATTCTGGGATTAGATTTGTGTCTTTGGTTTGGAACTTGGAAGAGTCAGCACTTTTGAACAATTTTAACATGAAATGAAGAAAAGTTCATATGGAGTTCCTTTATCAGATATGGAACTCAGCAAAACATGATGGGTGTAAACTTCCATGCGGATGATACTAAACTGGGAGGAGTGGTAGATACGCTGGAGGGGACGGATAGGATACAGAAGGACCTAGACAAATTGGAGGATTGGGCCAAAAGAAATCTGATGAGGTTCAATAAGGATAAGTGCAGAGTCCTGCACTTAGGACGGAAGAACCCAATGCACAGCTACAGATTAGGGACCGGATGGCTAGGCAGCAGTTCTGCGGAAAAGGACCTAGGGGTGACAGTGGACGAGAAGCTGGATATGAGTCAGCAGTGTGCCCTTGTTGCCAAGAAGGCCAATGGCATTTTGGGATGTATAAGTAGGGGCATAGCGAGCAGATCGAGGGACGTGATCGTTCTCCTCTATTCGACATTGGTGAGGCCTCATCTGGAGTACTGTGTCCAGTTTTGGGCCCCACACTTCAAGAAGGATGTGGATAAATTGGAGAGAGTCCAGCGAAGGGCAACAAAAATGATTAGGGGACTGGAACACATGAGTTATGAGGAGAGGCTGAGGGAGCTGGGATTGTTTAGCCTGCAGAAGAGAAGAATGAGGGGGGATTTGATAGCTGCTTTCAACTACCTGAAAGGGGGTTCCAAAGAGGATGGCTCTAGACTGTTCTCAATGGTAGCAGATGACAGAACGAGGAGTAATGGTCTCAAGTTGCAGTGCGGGAGGTTTAGATTGGATATTCGGAAAAACTTTTTCACTAAGAGGGTGGTGAATCACTGGAATGCGTTACCTAGGGAGGTGGTAGAATCTCCTTCCTTAGAGGTTTTTAAGGTCAGGCTTGACAAAGCCCTGGCTGGGATGATTTAACTGGGAATTGGTCCTGCTTTGAGCAGGGGGTTGGACTAGATGACCTTCTGGGGTCCCTTCCAACCCTGATATTCTATGATTCTATGATTCCTTTGGAACTGAAACCACTGAATTTTAGAATGCTGTAGCAGGCAGATGAGGTTAATATTAATGTACCGATGTACCTTAATCTTGACCTATGACATCTGTGCTGCCCTCACAATGGGATGAGTGGAACGTTTAAGTGACCTAATTTGGTCTCAAGTAAACAGTCTGCTAGTCCACAAGCAATGAACAATCAGCAAATGAACCCAGGATTCCATATATGAAAACCTAAGATCTCAGTGGATTGTAATCTGCATACAGCATAAATTCAACATGTTTTAGGGATATGATATTTTTGTCCTCGCATTCTGTGCATCTGTATCCTTTGGGCGATCTCAATGAGAGAACTGTATAACTAAAGAATAGGGATTGAATTAGCAGTTGGTAAAATAACAAGCTCCACCCACATTAAGACATCACGTAAAGATGCCAAAATGAGATTCTGCTCACATGTATTGTGCAGATTTTCATGATATCCTCCTTTCTTGCGTGTTTGGATCATACTCACTTTCTAAAAATTATTAGAAATTTAAAGTTAACACTCCATTTAGATAATAGGGAAAGTTCACACCTCTCGGAGCTACTGTTTGTCTGTCTGAAGAGTTAGGCAGGCATAACTTCATCAGTTCAGACTAGGTTCACAGTTTGAAGGTTGTCCTGACAACCATAAAGACTAGAGATTTTTTTTTTAAAACTCATAACTGCAAATTTAGAACAAAATTCCTTGCTGTGAGATACATTAGACTCTGCTTCCAGGCAAATGCAGTCCAGATTCACTATCTTGTACTAATACAGTTTATCTGCTTGGAACTTTTTGAGTGCTGTGGTAGAGGAAAGCCACCTAGCCATTAAATAGGAGTTCATTGTTTCTCTATGATGCTGTTAAGAACTGAAGCTCAATTATCACCATAGGTAATTTAACCTCAGTCCCATATATGTTGTTCCTGTTGCTTGTCCATTTATAGAACAATTCTAGTGTGATCTCTAAGGATCCATTATAGGCAAAAGAGACTGTCAATTGTCTATAAATTGTAGAGGCTGAAAGATAGTCATAATATTCTGTTAGGTCATTGGTGAGACTCTGATGTACAGCATGGTTCCTAAAAGATCTCAAACTACACCAGATGCAGGAACCTCTGGGCAGATGATGTGTGTCCCCAGCCCTAACAAGAACAATGTGAGCCCGGTTGTAATGATTACTCTTTTTTTTTTCTTGAAAAAAAAAATCTTCCCATTCCCACTACATTGTCTCCTTGTCTGCCCATCATTAGACTGAGATCCTTAAGACAGAAGCGGTTCCTTCTTGTTCATCTGGAATGTGCCTAACACGTAGTGGAATACTACTATAAACAAGTACTGTATTAAATAAAAGTAGTTATAATCTGAATCTCTAATCCCAGCCCCAAATGCCACTGTTCAATATAGAAATGAATGAGCATTTATTAGGGCTCTCAAACTATTTAAATAATAATTACAATCGTGAGATTAAAAAGTCATGATTAGTCGCACTGTTAATAGAATACCAATTGAAATTTATTATAAATATTTTTGGATGTTTTTCTACATTTTAAAATATATTGATTTCAGTTACAACACAGAATACAAAGTGTACCGTGCTCATGTTATATTATTTTTTATTACAAATATTTGCACTGTAAAAAAAAATCAACTAAATAAATAGTATTTTTCAGTTCACCCCAAACAGGTACTGTAGTGCAATATCTTTATTGTGAAAGTGCAATTTAGCAACATAGAATTATTTTTTTTAACGTAATCACTCTCAAAAAAACAAAACAATGTAAACCTTTAGAGCAAACAAGTCAAAGCCTGTGAAGGGGCATATGAATGTTTAGCATCTCTGGCACGTAAATACCTTGCAATGCTGGCTATATCTCCCATAAATGTAAACAAACTTGTTTGTCTTAGCAATTGGCTTAACAAGAAGTAGAACAGAGTAGACTTGTGGGAGGTGAATTGAAAAATTACTATTTCTTTTCTTTTTTTACAGTGCAAATATTTGTAATAAAAAATAATATAACATGAGCACGGTACAATTTGTGTTCTGTGTTGTAACTGAAATCAATATGTTTGAAAATGTTGGAAAACACCCAAAATATTTAAAAAAAACATTTAAATTGGTGCAGGGAGAGCTGTTGGGCTAGTAGAGCATTTGGATAGCTGAAAGTTCAACTATGTACATTTGCATTCTTAGCCAAACTGAGCCTCCATATCTTTGAAGGTTCTTATCAGTATTATGCACTTTATAAACTGCATAGATGCTCTGCTGCAAATACTAGGATGTTTGTATTCACTCAATAAGATCAGAATAAAGGCCTTTGGCGAAGAAGACAAAATTCATTGAAGTTAAAGCCTCTAGGTAGACTTGAATTTGACTCAGGCTTGGGATTTCAGATTTAAAATACAAAGTGGTTTTGCCCTATTTCAGTGCCGTTCATGCTCTAATCAATGTTTCATTTTACCTTGTATAGATAGTCCTACATTGAGGTTTTCATTACAAACATCTGGATTTTTTAACATGCTCAGACCTAATAAAATTAAACTTGATGCAATGGAGAAGGGAAGCCAGTTGCGGGAGGTGGGTTCTGAAATCAAACCGAATTACTGGGTCACAAAAGTGCCTTATAGTTAGGGCTTATTTTTTTAAATTTCTGTGTATTTGTGCTCCAGAATCTAAGCTTTAATTTAAAAAAGATAAAAACAGTTTCTAACCCTTACGATAGCAAAGGGAACCTTCAAAATGTGACCCAAAAATACCAAGAAGCAATAAGCCTAGAATCATAGATCTGTAGGACGGTCATCTAGTTCAGTTCCCTGCACTCAAGGCAGGACTACGTAATAGCTAGACCATTCCTGACAGGTGTTTGTCTAAAGGAACCTGTTCTTACAAACCTTCAATGACAGAGATTCCACAACCTCCCTAATATTTGCACACCACCTGAAACAATAGTTGTGAGCTGTGTGAACTGCCCAGTCAACCTAATGAGAGCATTGATGCTTTGACTGGTGACCATTTAGTGGAACCATTCTTGTCTTTGCTAGCAATTGTGGCTGATATTTGGGTTGGGTGTAGTGGGGTAGCTGCTGTCAAGAGTTGCTGGAAGGGGGGACAAGTAAATTCAGTACCTACCCCACCCTGAAATTTTAGTCTCCTATACCCCTGCTCAAAAGGGAGGCAGGAAAGAGGTGATATATCCATCCTTTGTGCCAGATTTCCTGAGTACCAAAATATTAAAGCCACCTTCCACACTACTCGACTACTAGTGTTCCCTTATTTAGCTGCTCAAACTACCTGCGTTCCCCTGACGCCTTTTGCAAGACATCTGTATTTAATTTTTGAAACTGAGTTTAACATTGACAGCACCCTCCCAACATTGTACTGATGGGACTGAAGTAAGGGAAGTGGGCAGTGAATGGAGATGGGTTGGATTAGTGACCCTGCTGCATGGTTTAGGTCTGGTGTGCTGCATAAGATATGTCTGTGTGAACTGTGGGTGCGTGAAGGCTACTTTGGGAGGTATTGTGCATATGTCGAGAGAATAAATGGTGATGGGTGTGACTGTGTAATGGATTTATCAGTACGAGTTTCAGATACTCCTAAGTGGCATTGCTGAGAGTTTCAATAAAACACATCACACCACCCTGTCTTTTTTTTTTCCTGGTTCTTCTTTCTAACCCTCATTACAGAAAAGTTGTCTTGGAAATGGTTAGTTTTAAACGTTTCTCTTTTTGCATCCATCTAGTTGTAAAACTAAGTGTCTTAGTTATGTTAAGTCCAGCTATCTGCACTTCTTAAGACAAGGAGAAAAATATAGCAAATGTAAAATTCCTCTTGAATCATCTAAATGCTATGTTTGTGCATAAAAATACCATTAATTTTAAAGGCCAATATCTTAGGGCTTTCCAGCACTGGAAGCTAGATGGGGCTCTCCCCTTTCCAGTAGTGTAAAATATCAGTTTCTAGCCCTCCTGGGTTGCAAGTTATCTGACCTTAAACCAATCACTGATGTTGGACGGATTTTCCTAAACCTTAAATTCCCACATCTGAAGAGAAAGAAATAAAAAACTTCTCTAGCAGATTGACTTTAAAAATGCAATGATGTTGGCTTGATGTTGCCGAGAGATTTAGGTTCTTAGAATAGTACTGACAGAGGCAATTTAGTGGGTAGAGTTCAGGTGAGTTGACACAGGGTATGTAATAAATACAATTTGTCACATGCTACCATAGAATGTCATGTGGATATTACCACCACATATGGAGCGTGTTTATGTATAAAGTCATATGAAACAGCTGTGCAGTCTAAATTCTTAATTACAGAAACTTGTGGGTCTACGGTCAAGCTTGATTTTTTTTCAATTAAGTGATGGCTTAGTAATTTCTAACTTTTCTCTCAAAACACTGAAGATTAGCTGATGTAATTAGAAAAATAATATGGGGACTGCAATGAATAGCAATGTTAATTAGACTATAAACTGCCTAAATTTGTGGAATTGCTTCTTAAATTATCTACTGTAGTGATGTTACTTCCCATCACCTCTTTGCAGTTTCAAGTAAAAACAGACAATGTTATTGTGGAGACGTACCTATGCTAAATATTGAGACCTTCTTCATATTTAATCAGGCCATACTCTGTCCATACAGCTGAGAGGAAAAAATCTTTCAGAAATAATTTTGCTGGTTTTTCTTAAAAATGCTTTTGCTCCTCCTGACAGAAAAAAAAAAAATCAAGTTCTACTTTTCAGTTTTATGAGACATGCTGTATTTTGTGGGGTGTGTGTGTGTATATATATGCAACCAATCCAGTGTTTTTCCTCCTGTGATTGATGTGAGGGTATTTATGGGGACAGTCTGCTGTATTTCATATGTATATGAGGATGTCATGGTTAGTGTTCCAAAGAACATTATTTATATAATTTATATTTTATCATTTTTTTTCTGGAATGTCATTTTGTTCAGTAGTATGATTCCTGTCATTTCACCAGTTATACTTTTGTTGGTTAATGTGGTAGAAATAATTAGACACCTCCAGACAGCAGTATAACATCTTGTGAAAAGCTGTGATGCAAATTACATGTACTATGCTGCATCAAACACCAAGTGCATGCATCATGAAACATCTAAAAAAGCTTATGGATTGAATGGAAACAATTGCTTAAATGGTAGGATAGCATGGCCGCAAATGTATGCTGCTTGCCCCTCTGTAATTCATGCTAAAATGCAATATAAGCATATTAAAATGCCATTCCTAGAATTGATACAATATATATGGTCAGTGGAAAGGTGATTGTGCTTTTCTATCTGGGATAAATTTAATCTTTCACTGAAAGGCAGTCGTCTTTATTTCCTTGACATGCCTGCCTACCTATTTAGGTTATTACATGAATAACCTTTAGTTTCCTTTCACATAACTCTTATGTAAATGTTACATCTTGAGCAACAGAGAGGCAATATTTTGTCTTAATTAAAGTTGTAATTTCATTCAGGAAATTCCTTTCTGTACAGATTATTCCTAGTTCTTTTCAGTTGTCTGTTCCCAGAAATAGACACTCCTTATATTATTTGATTTGGATTCAACTGACATTTCTGGTTTCTTGTCAGGTTGTGGATATTTGTGAGCTATGCTGTTAAGCAGTGGGTTACTTATTATCACAGTTTTAACCTTGTGAAATGACCTGAGTTTCGGTATGCAGAATTCTTAATACCTTACAGGCTTTGAAGCTAAACAGAAGTACAGTCACTCATAAAGCTGTACATTGGGAAACCAGACACAATTTTCTGTGTCTTAAATTGTACATTTGTTGTCGTGATACAACTAACAAAATGTTTAACTTTAACATTCCTGTCTTTTAGACCAGTTGATGACATTTTTGTGGGGAAAACAAGTGCAACAGTTTGCGTTTTAAGAAATTTTCTTTTTCTTAAACTTAAAAAAAAAATGATTTGTTTAAATGTGCACCTAGGATTAGCTAAATATATCTATATCTATCTCTTTATATATCTATATCTATATTTATTTATTTATTACCAGCTGAAATATGTGGTGCACTCCATGGGACAAACTGCCGGGTTTTGTACTGTACCAAGGGATCCCACAAACCCCAACTGGCATTTCAGATTCATTTTGAGAGTCCTCACTGGAAACTTCAGAAAGTTTCATTATTTTGACTCATTTCCCCATTCACTTTTTGGAGAGGGAGAAAGCAAGCAAAAAAAGATGCATGAGAGCATGTGGAGTGAACAGTGTCAACAAATTTGAAAGTTTTATTTAAAAAAAAAAAGGAAATAAAAGCTGAAACAAGAAAAGGAGATTAAAAATGGAACTGGGAAGAGAATGGTACCAGAATGAATTGGAAGGAGAGGCATAAAGGAAATAAAGAATAAATCAGAAAAGCCACAGGTTCTAGTTTAATGGACTTTATTTAAAAATTATATTGCGTAGTACCTATGTCCTAGTTCTCTTTAAGCTTGGGGAAAGGAATGAGATGTTGACCTACTTTCAGTACTTGGTAGGTCATTATTGCTGGCTATCTAGTCGGGTTTGTGGTTAAACTGAAGTTTTAACAAATAGCTGTTGTGCTGCTTTTTTTGGGTTTTGAATTGGCTGCTACCATTCCTGGGAACTGGGAGAATGCCAAGGTGCCTTTAACTGGAACTCTGACACAGCTGTGGATCTGGCTCATTAGATATACATGATTTGAAACATCAGTGGAATAAAAGGGCTGTCTTTGAGTTAGTAGGTATTTAATTTAAACATCTGACATGCGAACACTTTTTTTGTTTTTAAAAATATGTTTTTAAAAACTACTCCGAGTGCAACTTAATTTAGGAAGTTTTGGCAAAGTTGAATCTTTTACAGCATAATGGCAAGCCTCAGAAAATTGGTGTTTATAATCAAGTCAGTGTCAGAACCTTCTGCACTCTGTGCATGAGTGCCACTACTGTATAACGACAGGTTTCACTTTTACATTCATTTCTCATACATTTTTGATCATGTTAAGGTATGTAGCCCTAGGGCAAATGGAGCAACTTTTCTTTTCCTATTCCTCAGCTATGCTATTGCTGTTCAGTGTTTATTCTCTCAGCAACCTTTTATTTTTGTCCCAAATTTTTCTGCCTCTAGCGGGTTTTATTTCTGTAAAATGTATGTGGTCCACTTCTCAAAGTGATGCATTTTGACAGGAAATCAATACCTTTTCATACTAGATTTGATGGTGTGATTGTCATAATCCTCCTCTTAGACGTTGTTAATGGCTGAATACTAACCTTGATTTTTATATCCTTTGCTAAGAATTGTATCTTTCACCTCCACCCCCAACCCATTCCCCCCAGAAAAGTTTTCTAGGTACATCATATCTTTCAATGAAAATGTACGAGAGCCAGGCATCTGCAGAAGTACCTGCTACTTCTTTATAGATGTGCGTATCCCTGCAGCTAAACTTCATTTCTATGGGCTGTGATGTCATTCATGGGATGACATTTCTGAAATAAAAACCTTCCCCAACACCAGCCAATCAGGGCAGTTAACTTCACTGGGATGAGGACAAAGGATTAAAATTCCCTTCTGTGAAGTACCAAGTTTCCATAGCTCTGAGGAGAAAACAGTCCCCCCCCAAAAAAGGGTGGTACCCTCTCTGAATATTAGCTGGCAGTCACATCTGTGTCCAGAATCTGTCAAATTTATTTTGTCTTTACAGTAGGACTTTTGGTAATCTGACATTTCAGGGTTTGATTGTGCTTCTTGGTTTTGGAAATGCTGCAACTCTTTTCCTAAGAGTAGGAAATTAAAATGCCTGGATGTTTCCCAATTTATTTTGTGTCAACTGATCAATCCCAAATTGAAAATCTACAGGCGTGCTTGTGAGGATCTCTCTCTTGCTAGTGTGTTTAGTATTTCTTGACAAGATTTTTCCCATGTAAATCTACAGATGTATGCAGAGATCATTTTTGAACATAAAATGCAATCAATTTAACTGAGTGGCTGAGTTCTTAAACCTCTAAGATTTTTAATGACCTAGTATCAATTGATATCAAGGCTAATAGTCTGACAGCTTCAAAAAAATCAATGTTTAGTAGCAGCTGTACTGTTAAGAAAAGTCAAATACTTTACTTTTCCTCTTGGCATTTGTTTATCCAGGAATGACCACCTCAGACACAGCGTCTGGTTTCTAGTACGGAGCTGTCTTCATTGTTTCTTTTTCCATCCATTTTGTCCAGTTTGGTTGATTTGAGGCCTAGGAGCCCAAGTGACTTGCCCAGTGTCACTAGGTGGGTTAGTGGCTGTCTCCTGTTGTTTTTCTTTAACCATTAGACCCCACACAGCTTCTTCAGTTTAAACATGTGCAATTTGAAAACAGGGGTAATTTCTTATAAAGTGGCATTACAGCACAGTGTTACTAATGAACTATGCAGATAATGAAAACTTAATATTCATCTCTTGGCAGCCTTGAATTGAAATTAAATGATTATGAACAAGGTAAACAAGCTGAAATAGCCTGTGAAACTACAATCCTATTGTTTATTTATTATTTTTTCCAAATAAAACATATACCAAAATACCACATTCATCATAATACACTAAGTAAATAAAGAGCCTTAGAATAAAGGGAAGGGTGGGGACATGACATATCTATCTTCGGGGTCTATGTTAATCATAGACCTCTAAAAAGTCAGCCCAAATTGCTTTGAATTTTCCAGGCATTCCCTTTCTGCAGAATGCCAACCGTTCGTTAGCTGTGAGGTGAGCTATATCAATGAGCCAGGCAGGGAATCCTATGTTTTGACTGTTTATACTCTTGTATCTGGGTTAACATTTCACCTAATGAATGCATTTCATTTTTACTTTACCACATTTTGATCAGGTGTTCATATTACTGTGAATTGCATTTAAACTCTAAAATGTTTCTGTATTTGTGGTTTAAGAATAGGCTTCCAAGGTATTTATGTAAATAAACTGGCTTTCAAGCTGTTAGGTAAAATGCCAGCGGTGACTGGAAAACTGCCTCTGTGTTGTTAAAAGGCAGCTTGTGTGTTATGCTACATTTTGTTTTCTTTGATGCCATCAAAACGATGAGAGCCAGACTTGGTCGTGCTGCTTGACTGACCGGCTGTGCCACAGTTTTTCACCATCGTAATCAGCTGCCGCCTGTACTGAGGTGTCGCTGCTGATTTACTCAGACACTTTGACCTTACAGTTGCCTCTGAAAGTGCTTGACCTAGAAGTCCGTGCCCAGAGCGGTTTGCCGTTAGCACAGGATGCCAGGGTTATTGTTTGAATAGAACAATGCTCACAGGATTTCCTCTGTCTAATAGCTATTCCTGCCTGGATGAATGTGTTAGGTGTCTGGAGTCCACTTGCTGCTTTGTAACACAGTACTGCAAGCATTCATGATCTCTGAAGTTGCTGGAGTGAATAACTAAACCAGAATCAGCTGACTTTCAATCTCCAATCAGATAAACTGTGATGTAAGTGTTTAGCAGCTGCTAGGATCTGAATAAGGGTGCTGAAGTCTGAGGTAGTACAGCATGGCTATACTGTTGTGGGAGGAATGAGAGAAGCTAAACAGTGCAATGGATGAGTCCAGCATTCTGAGGAGACGAGGGCTTCAGGTAGGAAACGGTCCATTCATGAAATTTGTTTTCTCAAATGAACCACTGATCATTTCAAAGTTTGTTTCATTCCTTTACTGTACACAAATGTATGGACAATTTTTTAAACTACATATCTCAGTGTGATGTGTTGGGTGTCATGCTACAGGTACAACATGTAAGAATGCTCATCAGCTCTCCCTTCCATAGGAACTGTCTGATGATTTGTCCGTCTCGGGGTGGGGGTGGGGGGGGGGAGGAGGATGAGGTTGAGGAGAGTAATATCTATAAAGTATATTTAGAATAACATTTTCTTCAGCAAAGAAGTTTGGTTTTTAATATGTTGACACTAAAGATTTAAAAGTGCAGTGTTCTGTGTAGTTAACTACAACTATGGTGAAGTATATGGATATGTTTGACACACTAGCATGTCAAGGGGAATCTAAGCTTAGTATCACTGGGCATTCATAGCAGATGTGTGCAGCTGTTGATTGGAGTTTCAGCAATAATTAATATGGGCTATAGTTTCAAGTTTATCTTTTTCTGTAGGTTGGGAAATCAGAAGAGATACTATGTATTTTTTTAAAAAAGTAATTGATTTGTGATACCATGTTTGAATTTGTTATATTTTAAACAAAGTAACTTAAATATAAACATGTATTTGAAGCTAAAACTGGGTAAAATAAGGCCATTATTTGGTGGGGGGGAGGGGGAGTGTGTGTGGGATTTTTTATTTTTTAAAACTTCAACAAAATCATGGCCATTTGAGCTGCATTGTAAGAAAGATAAATAATTCAAAACATGCTTATCATCTAAATCACATTTTTCAAGCCATCATTCCACAGTATGCCACAAAAATAATAATTCAGACAAATTGTTCATTTCGCAAGTGCTGTGCACAACTGGGAATTTTTCATTTATCTCTAATGGTTATTACTTTAGCTCAAAATCTATACTTGCTTATGCTAACTGCATATTAGACCATATTAGCCCTTTTTGAAAGTAGTTAATATTAATTAAGCTCTGAAAATCAGTTTTTTAATAATACTAAATATGTGTAAGAAAATTCACAGTTAGGGATGGAATACGGTGACTCTTCAAAACTGAAGAAAAATAGAGCACCACTTTAAGCTACATGATTGTATTTTATTGTTTATTTAAAAAAAAACCAACCCTTTCCTCAAGTCACTCTTAGCAATGAATGTACTTCCTTTCTTTTGTTTTCCTTTCCGCAATATTTCAATAGAGAGAGAGAGGGAAAGCCCATGCTGTATGTGGGATCACTATGGTTTTGTTAAACAATGTACAACTTACAAAAAAAGCTCTGCAATGCACTGAACTTCCAAAAGTTGTGAACTTCACAGAAACCTGGTTGTTCCTACTGAGAGATGCTTCCAGATAACCCAGTTCTTCTAAAGACTGATGTAATTTCTATCAGACAAATAAAACCAAATTGAAATCTTTAGTCGTCGTTGTATAACAAACCTTTTAAGTCACTGTGATAAAATATCTGTTCAAACTCCCTGGGACCTCTTACTGGTTAAAGTCCATTTGTTTTTCTTTAAGTTTGTATTACTTTATTTGGCCATAAGAACTAGGTTAACTTTTTAAAATAAACTGCTTTTATGCTTTTCCTTAGTCTCTTAGAGCCTGAATCCTTCTTTTATATTAACTGATTTTGTGTGTGTGTGTGGGTGGGTGGGGGAATCTCAACTACTATATGTTGGAGTTGCCAGTGACAGCATTTAAAAGAGGATTTAACAGTTTCAAGAGGTAGCTCTTCACAGTAAAAACAGATTTCCTCCTACTAAACCTGCTATAATCCACTCAGTAATGTAAACCGGATAGCTGCCTTTTGACATGAATTGAACAGCATTCTGTACGGATTAAGGTATAGGTAAAACTGTAATGGTTTGTGTCTGTTGCAACGTTCTGTAGCATAAATATTTTCAAGATAACAAAACATTCTGTAATTTGTTTCTGTAATCTGTTATAACTTTATTAAATCTTTTTGTATGGATATTCAAATACATTTAATTGTATATTTACATTTTCCCATTATACTTAGCTGAGCATTTTTAAAGAGTGTTGAGAGCCATTCACTAAATATATTCCTAATATCAAAACTAGCAGTGCACACATGCAATACTGGATTGTTTTTAAAGAGGTGTGTGATGCACACCACATACCTGTGATTAGGATCTGGTCCTAAAGTGGAATGTTCACAGTGTAAGGACCAGGTCCTACAAACACTTAATTTCAAGCATAGTTCCACAGAAATCTATGCCCATTAGCAAGTGCTGGCCAGATTAAGTCTCTAGATTGTAAACTCTCCAAGGCAGGGACTCAACCTTTACCTGTATAATACAACACACTAGAGGTGATGGGTGCCTTAAGTAGTACTAGTAATGCAAAATAAGTAATGTGTATATTTAGTTGAACAGTAAATTTTAAAGGACCATAGAAATACAGCCATAGAGAAGCATTATAAATATGTGCCTCTGAGCAGAAGATCACTTCATCACTTGCTTAGGTGAAGGTTCACTTAACCTTCAAAGAGTAATCTTATCACAAGTCTGATTTCTTATAAATTGATCATGTGATAATAGATCTTACACGTTTAACTTTGAAACCTGATTTGTAAAGGGTAAGGATTCTATATAACTGCATATTTTCATACATTTTGTATGCTGTTCACTTCAGCCCTTGTGTCAGAACACGCCTGTCATTTTTTTGAGCTGGGGTCCTGGTATGGTGGTGCCTGCTGCCCAGCCATCACCTTACTCTGGAAAAAGCAGGAAGCTACTTGGATTGCATTTCAAAATATATAAAAACCATAGTAAATTGATAGACTTAAGTAACCTCTGGCATTTTGATTTTGTTTAGACACTCAATTTTTCGAACAGAAACTGGCCCTTCCTACATCTCACCCTGACTAACTCATCTGTTAATCATTTAACAACATTTTGATTTATTTCCTGTTACTGCTATTATTGCTAAATAAAAAGTCAGAAATAGTTGAATACGAAGCTCTAAATGAGTTTTGTAACTTCTCAATGAATGGGTTCTCTATAAAGTGATTTTGAGGCATCAACCAAAAAATTAACTTATTTTTCTAGCTGCCTTCTGGTGATGTCATTAAACACTGACATTTCACTCTGATTCTGAAATGTCAAGTATACTGTAGTGGGTATGTGAAAAGATACCACTTGAAGATGATGATCATTAAAAGTAACCAACAACGGAAGCAACTTCCGTATTTAGAGGTTTTTTTCCACAGTCCTGTATTTTGTCACAGTGATTCTGATTTCCTTCCGTGTTCATAATTTGTCTTTGTCTTGTTCTGGAGTTCTGTTTCAGAAAGCAGAGAGGCAGCTGAGATATATTCAGTGGCATGCGCTGAAATGCGTAGACATTACATTGCTGAGATTAGGATCCGTAGCTCAGAATTTCCTTGCTGTTGACTGGTCTCTCAGACCCAGAGCTTGTCTAATATAGTTTGTGTTTACACTATCCTTCAAAAAATACATTAAAGTATTTTTTGTGGTGATAAGGCATGGGTGAAATGATGCTCTTTCCCTTCATTGGGGAGGGAGTGGGCATGGGAAAGTAGAATTATTGTTGCCAATGCCAGATAGGCATTCTGATGATACCATCTCTTTTCTGCATTAAAGGGGTGTTTTTTCATGAAGGGACATACTTGTTTAGAAAAGTCTTACTGGGCCTTCTGTTCCATTAGGGTCACATGCCCCCTACAGCTGGTTCAGTAACAATTCTGTGAGGCTCGGAAACTTGTCTCTCTCACCAACAGAAGTTGGTCCAATAAAAGAGATTGTCTTTTATTGGACCACATTGTCTCTCTAGCTTCTGTTTTGGCTTTGTAGCTGGGGATGGTAAACACCTTCTTGCATAGCCTGGCGTAAAGCATACAAAGGAGCTTCCCTGGAGTAATATATAAATTGATGTTAGGCTAACGTATGAGACACAGTGCAATTGGCCATGCACAGTGAAACTATCATGCGCTGAAATCTTGGACATAACAGGTCCAGGTCTTCCGTAACATAGAAATATGGGATTCCCCAAGTCCTTACTCACTGCTTCTACCATTACAACTTCAGACAGAGAAGGAGTAATTTCCCAGAAAAATGTGTTTGAGGCCGCTATGCCACACAGTTTCCTCGGTGGGAAAGGATGCCCTGAATCCTGTTACCTCTAGAGAAATAATTCTTCTCAAAATATTGGAAATTGACATAAAAGTTGGTCCCTTAATCTGTTCATTGGGGTTGGGGAGAACATACTATGTATGGAAGGAAATGAAATCAAGAAAATGACAGTGACATAACTGTTTGCCTTTTTAGTTGACTTAATTTGGGAATGGGAATGTGTTTTGATGGTAGCCTGTTGGAGAAAACTGGTGATAGAATCTGGAAAATGTTCATTAGACCTTAGCCTGTGTTTCAGGCTCAGAGGAAGGAGAATTAGAGAAGTTTGTGTTCTAGAGGAGGGGCTAGAGAGGTTCTTAACATTTTCTACTCACTCAGGAGCTGTGTACAATACATTCTCCCTCTTTTAGGACATGAGGGGTCTGATTCCTCTTTTTACAAAGGTATAATTTCACTGAATGGAGTCATAGCATTGTAGAAGGGGAGTGACACAATTGTGAATTTTGCCCTAGATACGTGCCTTTTCCTGTTAGTAGGAAGAAAAGAAAAGGGAAAACCCAGTGCTGAGAGCAGGAAGAGGATCTGGAATCTTTGCTTGCACGGTTTGGTATCTAACATGTAGTTTCTGTATGGGTTTCCTTCTGAAAATAGGCACTCAATTAAGCCACAAAGAATCGATGCATTTGGTTGTGTGTTTATTTTTTATATAGAGCTGAACATTGAAAAAGGTGTTCGTGTGAGCAAGATTGTCTGACTGTAGTTAAAAATGTAGTTCTTCTTCGAGTGCTTGTTCACCTCCATTCCACATTAGGTTGGAAACTTTTTCCCTTAGCGGCTCCCGGCGGGTCTCCTGAGTGGCGCCATTGCGCCCCGCGTATGTACCCCCGCCGGCCCGGTCCCCTCCAGTTCCTCCTTACCATCTGTGGCTTCATTTACATATAGATTGTGAACACTTAGGTGATTAGGTGCTTGGAGGCCTCCAGCACTGGCCACGGGCCGCGGGCCCACGTGCCGCAAACCTATGCCAGTTAGTGATCCCCACAACTCGTGCCTACGTTGCCTGGGGGACGGACATCAAACTGAAAGGTGTAGGATTTGCAAGGTGTTCAAACCAAGGACAAGGAGAGAGAGACTTTTCGTCTAAAGCAACTGTTGATGGAGGCCGCATTACAGCTGCTGGGCCCGGAGTGCCCGACGCCGGCTCAGGCTTCCTCGGTGCGTAGTGCCCCAGAGCTGGGGAGACCTGGCACTGGCGAAGCACCGTAAACTGTTGGCCCCGGAGCGCCAGGTTAGGCCCCGGCACCAATCGTCCTCCCCGGTGTGGCCCCCGGCACAGCCTAAAGGAAGGCGTGGCCATTCCCTACACAGGAGGTTGGCGCCTCCCAAGGCACCGAGCACCAACAAGAGTGGGAAGGCCATGGTACCGCTGCTGACACAGGTGGTCCTGGCGGCACAAGCCCCACCGAGCCCAGATCTAAGTGAGCTCAGTGCGGACGATGGGCTCAAGGGCATAATGGATCAGCCCTCTACGCCTGGCACCTTTGAGGCCGCAAAGGACCTCATCGAGCTGTCGGTGGCGAGCCCCCTCCCGTATGGGGAGACCTCGAGGGGTAAGCCAGCAATGGTGTGCCGCTCGAAGACACTGTCCCGGCACCGCTCCCGGAGTTGGTCTTAGTCGAGCTCCGACTCCGCAGACTCTTACTTGCCAGCGGCTCAGAAGGAGATTGCGGCACCGGCAGTGGGTCGATGCGAAGAAGCGCCAGGAAGTGCTCACCGCTCTCTGGCACCGCCCAGAGACTGGCACTGGGAGGAGTTGAGACAGCCCTCGCCAGAGGTCTCCCGCAGATGGTCCCGATCCAGGGAACGCCGGCGCCAGTCCCGGTCCCGGGGTTCCGGTCCCGCTCAGCCAGGAGCCGCTCATTCTCCCGCTGGCGCAGATGGTTGGCACCGCCATGGCCTTCGCGATCGGCATCGCCGCAGTCTGGCGCCAGCTCCGGCCACTATAGCTACCTGCACCGGGGCCCGGACAGCAGGGACCCTCAGGGGAGCTGGCAACCTCAATGGGGGTCGCCAGGCCATTGGCCCTTCTGGACCCCCTGGGCCTATCAGGAGCACCAAAGGGCCCCATCCAGGGCAAGTTACTCGGTGCAGCGGTCCCGGTCCCCGCTCCAATGCCAGACAGTGCTGGAGGCAATAGTATCCAGGCCTCCAGCATTCCCCCAACTTAGACCTGAGCCGGGGGCCCCTGCCACAGAAGATGGGGAGCAGGAGGACCAACCAAAGGGGGTCGAGCAGCAGCTAACCTCTTCGTCTTCCTCCGATGAGGCAGTGGTGAGTTCAGAGGTATCCGGCCCTCCACCAATAGACCATAGAGGCCACCAGGAACTACTGCACAGAGTTGCCCAAAATTTGGGGTTGCGGGCCGAAGAGACGGTTGAGCAGGAGGACCCCATGGTGGACATTTTGAGCCCCAAAGGGCCATCCAGAATAGTGCTCCCGCTCATTAAGACCATTTAGTCTAACTATAAGACTATATGGCAGACCCTGTCCTCCAGCGCTCCAACAGCTAAAGGAGAGGAGCGTAAATACTTTGCCCCATCTAAGGGCTATGAGTTCCTATTCTGCCACCCAAGTCCATGCTCCCTAGGGGTTTCGGCGGTGAACGAAAGGGAGCGCCATGGACAGCAGGCCCCGGCCCCTAAGGCCAAGGAGGTGAAACGCCTGGACCTTTTTGGTAGAAAGGTGTACTCATCTGGGGGCCTTCAGTTGAGCATTGCCAACCAGCAGGCCACTCTCAACAGCCACAATTTCAACTCCTGGGCGGCGGTGCGGAAGTTTAAGGAAACCTCCCACAAGGTTCCCAACAGGAGTTCACGGCCCTGGTGGACAAGGGCAAGGCAGTAGCCAAGACCTCTCTCCAGGCCTCCTTGGATTAGGCAGAGGCGGCGGCTAGAACACATCGGGGTGGTCATGAGGCGCTCTGCGTGGCTCCAGGAGTCAGGCCTGCCCCCTGAGGTCCAGAATATGCTTCAGGACCTCCCCTTGTAAGGGTCCGGGCTCTTCTCGGATCAGACAGACACGAGGCTGTATAGCCTCAGTGACTCGCAGGCTACGCTCAAGTCGTTGGGTATGCACACCCTGGCGACCCAGAGGAAGCCCTTTAAGCCACAGCCTCCCGTTCAACGCCAGTACCAGCCTCGCCATAGGCATGAGGCAGGGATAACAGGTGACGGCATAACAACAATAATGCGCCGGGCCAGAACCAAGGCCAACACAAACTCCAGCTGGGCACTAAGCTAGGGTTTTGAAGGTGCGCTTGAGGACAGCGTACTAGACCAGTCACCGGATCCGTCCCTTGGTTTCCTGAACCACCTGTCCCGTTTCTTCCGTGCGTGGTCCACCATTACATTGGGCCATTGGTTATGCACAGTGCAGAATGGGTACTCACTGCAGTTTGCCCCCTTCCGCCCCCCCACCCTTCCCCGTCCCTCTTCAGGGACCCCTCTCATGAGCATCTCCTAGAAGAGGAAGACCGCTTGCTGCTACGGGCGAGGGCGGTAGAGGCGGTGCCTCACAGCCTAAGGGGAAAAGGGTTCTACTCCCGGTACTTCCTCATCCCTAAGGCCAAAGGGGGCCTTCGCCCAATCCTAGACCTGTGTGGGCTCAACAAATTCCTGGTCAAGGCCCGGTTCCGCATGGTGTCTCTGGGCACTATCATCCCTTCCCTGGATCCGGGGGACTGGTACGCTGCCCTCGACATGAAGGACGCGTACTTTCATATCGCCATTTTCCCAGCACATTGGCAGTTCCTATGCTTTACTGTGGGCCGAGAACATTATCAGTTTGCGGTTCTCCCGTTTGGTCTAGCCACGGCCCCAAGGGTGTTCACGAAGTGCATGGCAGTGGCGGCGGCCTTCTTATGGAGGCAGAGAATCCGGGTCTACCCGTACCTCGACGACTGGCTCCTGGTGGGCCGATCTGAGGCAGAGGTGCGGGGCCAGGTGGAGGTGGCTCTGAGATTGTTCCACAAGCTGGGGCTCCTGGTCAACATCCCCAAGTCCACTCTCGTACCCACGCAGAGAGTGGAATTCATAGGGGTGATCCTGGACATGGTGCAGGCCAGGGCAAGCCTTCCGGTATCCCGATTCCAGGCTATCCAACAAGCAGTGGCCTCCCTGCGCCAGTTTCCAACAACAGTGGCCCCATGGCAGCATGGCATGCACGTGGTCAGGCATGCAAGACTGAGACTCGGGACTCTGCAGGCGTGGCTCACTTGGGTGTACTTCCTAGGCAGGGACCCCCTGGACTTGGTAGTGACAGCCCCAAGGGATGTGCTGGACTCCCTGCTGTGGTGGCAGTCCCAGCCTGTGGTTTGCGAAGGCATCCCCTTTGACGCCCCACTTGTGCACCTGATGCTGGTGACGGACGCCTCAGACCACGGATGGGGGCTCACCTAGGGGACCTCATGATGCAGGGGTTGTGGTCCGAGGCAGAGCGGTCGCTCCATATCAACGTGAAGGAGCTCAGGGCGGTTTGTTTCACCTGCCAGACCTTTCACGCCACTCTAAGTGGTCACAGCGTGACAGTTCTGACAGACAACACTACTGCCATGTTTTATATAAACAAGCAGGGCAGGGCTCGTTCCTCACCACTCTGTCGCAAGGCTCTCCTCCTCTGGGACCTTTGCATATCCCATGCAATTCACCTTGAGGCATCCTATCTCCCGGGGTTGTGGAGTGAGCTGGCGGACTCCCTCAGCAGGTCGTACCGCATGCACGAGTGGACGCTCAAGGCGGACGTCATGCTTTTGCTCTTCCGCAGGTGGGGGTTTCCCCGCGTAGATCTGTTTGCCACCAGGGCCAACACCCATTACCTGCAGTTCTGCTTGTTCCAGGGCAGCAGCCCAGGCTCACTCATGGACGTGTTTGCAATCCCGTGGAGAGGGGCCTTGATGTATGCCTTCCCCACGCTCCCCTTGGTGCACAAGGTCCTGCTCAAGGTGCGCAGGGACAGGACGGTGGTGATCCTCATCGCCCCAGCCTGGGCCTGCCAACACTGGTACACATGGCTCCTAGAGCTGTCAGTGGACGCCCCAGTAGTCCTGCCCCTACACCGGGACCTCATTACACAGGACGAAGGGCGGCTTCTCCACCCCGACCTGCAGTCACTGCACCTGACGGCGTGAAGGCTCTGTGGCTAAACGCCCTGGAGAGCCTGTGCTCCCTTCCTGTGCAGCAGATTCTGCTTGGCAGTAGAAAGCCCTCTACCAGGGCGGCCTATATGGCCAAGTGGAAAAGGTTCTCGTGTTGGTGTGAACCCCGACAGGTTCGGCCCCGGGCCAGGCCCCGGTGCAGGCCATTCTGGAGTACCTCCTGCACCTCAAGCAGTTAGGACAAGCCCTGTCCTCACTCAGAGTGCACCTGGTGGCCATCTCCGCCTTCCATCCGGGGTTCTTGGGGGGGGCTCGGTGTTTTCCCACCCAATGTGGGGCGTTTCCTTAAAGGGTTGGAGAGGGTGTTACTGTACTCCCGCCCCCCAGTCACTCCATGGAACCTTAACCTGGTCCTTTCTAAACTCATGGGACCCCTTTTCGAGCCCCTTACTACCTGTTCTGTCCTCCATCTTTCCTGGAAGGTGGCGTTTCTGGTTGCCATTACCTCGGCCAGAAGGGTGTCTGAGCTGAGGGCCCTCACCTCTGAGCCACCATACACAGTATTTCACAAGGACAAGATGCAGCTCCAGCCGCACCCCAAGTTCCTCCCTAAGGTGGTGTCCCAATTCCATCTGGGCCAGGACATTTGCCTGCCGGTGTTCTTCCCAAACCCCATACGGACCCGAGTCACCGCGGCTTGCACACCCTGGATGTGCATCGAGCACTGGCGTTCTATTTGGAGTGCACCAAGCCCTTTCGCAAATCCGTGCAGCTGTTTGTGGCTGTGGCCGAGAACTTAAAAGGCCTCCCAGTGTTGGTGCAGCGGATTTCGTCTCGGATTGCAAGCTGCATCCGGGTGTGCTATGAACTCGCAGGTGTTCTGGCCCTAGCGGTCACGGCCCACTTCACCAGGGTGCAGGCAACTTCCACAGCGTTCCTGGCACAGGTCCCAATCCAGGAGATCTGCAGAGCAGCCACGTGGTCCTTGGTGCACACCTTCATGACTCACTATGCAGTCAACCAGCAGGCCAGAGAGGCCGCAGCAGTTGGCAGAGTGGTCCTCCGAGCAGTTGTTCTGTGACTCCTACCCTCCTCCAGAGGTAAGATTGTAATTCACCCTAATGCGGAATGGACGTGAACGAGCACTCGAAGAAGAAAAAACGGTTACTTACTTTCTCGTAACTGTTGTTCTTCGAGATGTGTTGTTCAGGTCCATTCCATCCCCCTCCCCCCGTGTTGGAGTCGCTGGCAAGAAGGAACTGGAGGGGTCAGGCTGGTGGGGGTATATATGCGGGGCACAGTGGCGCCACTCGGGGGGCCCGCCGGCCCGACAGGAGCTGCTAAGGGAAAAAGTTTCCGACGCTTGTGCGCGCAGCGTGCGCACACCTAATGTGGAATGGACGTGAACAACACATCTCGAAGAACAACAGTTATGAGAAAGTAAGTGACCGTTTTTTTCATACACTCTTGGTGAAATGTGTTCAGTGTTTGTGGGTATAACTATGTATAGATTCCTTTTAACAGTTTCTGTAGGCACTGTGTTGAGAGCCAGACATAGAAAAATATTCTATCTAATCTATCTAATAATCTTCTTCTATCCTGACATAGAAAAATAAGAACCTTGTGTGTTGCTTTTATAATGGATAGATACCACAGTGACAGCTGTCTTAGAAGTGCCTGAGATAGACAATGCTTCTGTAAGATGAGAGACTGATGCAAAAAACACTTTTCCTTTCCTCATTAGCTGTCACTTCTGTGGGCCTGATAGGGTGCACAATCTCTTGATCAGTTAATTCACCTGTATTTTCAAGATATTCATCCATTGTTACATGTTGGTCAAGCTTTCTAAAAGACTCTTTCTTTTGGCTAACATCTCTTCTGCTATTATGACAGCTATAAAAGTCAGTCTTCCTGAAAGGGTTAACATTGCTCTCATTGGTTCACTTGTCTCTGTGGTGTGGTCGCCTCATAGCAAGTAAAGAGAGTTGCTATATTCTTAGCCAGTGTGTTTGGCATTAGGCCAGACTGTGTCTGTAGCCCATATTATACTTCTCACTAATGCCTTTTGATAATTGTACTACCATTTCTTGATAATGCCTATGATATGTCTCAGAACTGACTGTTTGGTATTATGTTGGGAAGGAGACACACAAACGTAATGTTCCTTCATATCAGATCCTTTTGTGAGCAGTGCCTCTCAGAAGAGGAATCTTGAGATGGTTTGACTCAAGCTCTGTCATGTTCTTTGAGCCATACGCAAAACCAGTTTTCCAGTTCAGTGTGCAATAGTTAGCACCAATTCCCAAATAACTCAGCTTGTCCTAGAAAACAATGTATATTTTAAATTTTACTAAATAGTTTCTGCATACCTCTAATTAGTACCACTATCATTGCTTGATTACATTAAGAATTGTAACTTGTGGGATTTTTTTAATCTCATAGCTGTACCCACCTAGTATGGTTTGACAAACAGGTTGGCTAGTATAGACTTAATGCAGTGGCAACAAGTAATTAAATTAGTTGCTGTTAAATCACATGGAAATAGTAACAGTCATTGTAATTGTCCTTCCGCTCCATTGTGAGAAGCTTCCCTTAAATTGCTTTAAATTTCTCTTCCACTTGCCTATGCCATTGCTACTTTTTTCGATCACATTTGGCCTAAGGATTTTTCAAATTTATTTTTACTTTCTGATATATTACTTGTGCTTATAAAACATTATATGTGTTAGTTCTTCAAGTTATAGGTTGTTCCCACTCCCACAGATGTTAACATGTTCTTAAATCCATTTTCCATTATGTTGAAACCATTGCCTTTTTGATTACAGTAGTGTTATCCATCTATATATTACAAATAAATAAATTTAAAACAATCCTAAAAGAATGTTAAGGTTGCAAAGTTAGGAAATGCCAGAATCAAGACTGCCCATGCAACCTTCATTTGGCCACCTTGTACAAGTGTATTTTGATAGCTTTTAATTACATGAACTCACGCTATTTTTTCCACAGGACTCCTGCCTCGTTCACTACACAAGACGGATGGTGATTAGGGCTGGCTGGAAAATGGTAATCCCTTCCTGTAAAAATATTCATATTTTTTTGAAAAAACATTTAATTCTGAAATGGCATGAAATGTCAAAACAGTGGAATTTTTCGCTAGAAGAATTTCAGGAAAAATTCTGTTTTTGGAAAACAAAAATGGAAGTTTTAGGCTTTCCAGCTGCTCTCCCATAAGGTTCTTGTCAATTTCCCTTTGAGCGAAATCAGTGTACCAAAGAGTTTATTTCATTTGTTTGATTTTTTTTTAATTCCTTTAATTTTTCTGAGAAAGTGAAATTGACAAGAGCCTTCCAGCCCAGTTCCTGGAGAGGTAAAGCACCTTAGTACTCTGCCTCCCTCCGGTCTGGCAACCAGAAGGACAGAGAGAGCTGGGGAGCTTAGCCTGTCTGGCCCTGGAGTTGAGTGGGAGGTGGAGAGTCTGGATGCTTAGCCTTGGCAGCCCTCCTGGAAAGCTTTTATCTATTTCAGTTTCTGCCAAGGGCCAGGCAGAAAGTGAAATATACAAGACCCTTCCTAGTAGTCAGCTGGGGAACTGTCATTTAGATTTCCTTGACGGCGGAAATTTCCAGCAAAACTTAAGGGTTTTTTTTCCCCATGGAAAATTTTGGTTTTGTGAACAGTGTTTTTTGGTGAGAAAACCATTCAGAAGAAACATTTCTGACCAGTTCTAATCTAGATCCTCTCTCACATCCTGCCTACCCCCACAGTTTCTCCTCTCAAACCACACATCCCCTGACTCCTGCTCTCATGGTCACCCATCCCGTTTTTCATCCTCTGCCTGGACACCAGCAGAGGGGGTATTGAAAGTACAGAGATTAAGTCCTGATCCGCTCCTGCAGCCTTTCGGTGGAGCATGCTCGGTCCGACAATCTTCTGAGATTTTAGCTGCCATGCTAACGTCTCTATTGAGCATATGAGAAATGAGATTTTTTTGGGAGGCTTGTTACTTATCCAAATTTGAGCACATTTTTCACAGGGATGGCAAAAGACTCATCCCTGATGTGACAGTGACACTCTCGCCAGTATTTAAGCCTCTGCTCCAAAGCAGGTAGATGCTACAGCTTCTCAATGAAGCCAAAATAACTTTTTTTTTTTTTTAACATGGGCAAAATGTGTTTTTTCTCTGTGTTCTCAGAAACAGCTGAACCATTTTAGCTGCAGCTTTCCTAAAAATTCAGCCTGAGGCAGATACCTAGAATGGAGAATTGCAGTCCAAACAGTTAGCTTGGCAAAGTGGCAAAGATCTAAGCAACTGAGAGCAGTGTCTCTGATCATGGAAATTCAGGCAACCTTAACTACCAGTGCTGCCTATAATGTACCACTGCAAAGTACTATATTAAGTAGGAAGACAAGGGCCTGGCCCCAAGAAACTTAGTCTGGCACAATAAAACAGAACATGGTTGTGAGGGAAGGCAGAGTAGAAAAGTGGAGAGACTGCAGTCAAAAAGAGAGAAAAATGAAAACTGCTAATTGGAAAGCAGTGTACAAGGAGTTGATTCCATTTGTTTTTTAATTTGAGTTTACTTTTGGTATTGGTTCCTTAAAATTAATTTCGTTTAGTTAAGCCAGTGAAGAGGAAGTAAATAAATCTAATTTCAGCAGCTATGAGAAGCTATCTAAAAGTGAGTTTCTCTGATGGGTAATGATAGGAACTGGGTCTGCAAATAAATAAATAAATAAAATAAACAATTCTAAAACTGTAATTGAAGCAAAATTCTTGTGTAACAGAAGATCATTGCTTTTGCACATGCTCAGTCTTGCATCTATAACTGTGCTTAAAATGCTCTCTTCAGGAACTTAACGTTGTCTGCTTTTTAGTGATCTCTAATTCCAAAAACTGGAAATCCTTTGGCTGAGTTTGTGTTGAAAATCTAGTAGTGTGTTTGAGAGAGCCACATGCCTAGGGCTACCCATTGTTTTTTACAGACTCAGTAGGATCACAGTGGATTTTGTGGGTTTTTTTGAGTGTGCAGCTCAGGAACATGTCTTTGGAAAATGTACTCCTTACCTGGAAAGTTGCTAGTAGAATTTAATGCTTTTTATGAGCAATGACTTACTTTTAAGTGGTTTCTGTTTTTGCAAGATTAATAAACACATAAGTAAAATGAAGGAACAGTGCAGAGGAGAACGAATGAGGTGTTAATATCATGCCCAAGTTGAAATCTGTATTCATGTTACCTGGATTCATTCTTATTGCTTAGTTGATGTCTTGGCCACTCCTGCCCGCTCAAGAGCAAACAATACTTTTTTTTTTTTTTAAACACAAAAGATTGTAGTAATTTACTGGGTGTGAGTTTAGTAGTGATCAAATGGGTTAGGTTATTAGACTGTATCTCATACTATTTGATGTTGAAAAATAGCAGATTTGACATGCAGGCATGAATCTGCATATCAACTTCACATTTTATCAGTTTTGCCCTGAATAACTGCACCTTGTCTGTTAGCTACAATTTGGAGTTGTTCTAAGGCCAAGGTGATCAAAATCTACAATTTACCTGAGATGGGTGGACACTGTGATGACTGAGGGTGGAAAGGGGAAGATCTTACATTGAGCCAATATATAGTTGATCACCAAATATGGAATGTTACAGGCTTCCTTTTCTTTTCTTGCTGTATTCCTGTCTTCACTTGAAGCCCATTTGCTTTCTGAAGTATTCTCAGCTTTGTTTTGTTCATTCTTACAGTTGATATAGCTTTCTATTCTGTGGACTGTATTGACATGCCTCATAGATATCTCAACCTTTGATGGCTCTCGTGGATGGTATGGTTGCAGTGACCATTCAGGTTTGACACTTGGCAGAATATACACAAGGCACTTGAAGCCATCTCACATAAGTCTCTGTTCTGATCTTCCAAAGATGGCTTAAGAAGCTGCGTTAACTAAAAATATGTTACTGGTAGATGGTCTTCCTTACTCTTTGGTCTGGATGTTACCCCTTCTTCAAGTTCGGACTCTCCTCTACAACATCAAGTTCATTCTTCCTCTCCTTGTCTTCGAGTTTCTGTGTAGCTTTTCCTCTCCCTGCATATCCATTTTTACATTGCCTCCCTTCCACTCTGCTAATGATGCCAACTTTTGTGCCCCTTTGTCCTTCTCACACAGTTGTCTGGGCTTTCTTCTGTGCCATCCCCTCAGTGTAGAGTGCCTTCCTTGAGCTAGCCTTGTAAGGCCACTGCCATCTTCTCATTCACATCTCAACTGAAGATTCATGCTGTGGCACCTATGACAAGGCTCTGAAATAATTGATGAAGGTCTCTGTCTGCAAAATTAAAAATATGTTTTCGGAGAATGTGGCCAGTCATCTGTCGATTTTCCTGATACAGTGGTCTCCTTTTTCCTATGCTCCCTCTGTTTTGTTCACTTGGAGTGTAAGCTCTTCAGTTTAGGGACGATACCTTTCTTCAGTGTTTGTGTAGCACTAAGCACATGATGGGTGCTACAACAGTAACGTTAAAATCAGAATTTTAGAGTTGACCCGAAGTGGTAATAAACTTACAGCATGTGGTTTTAGCTTGCCTTTTTTTCTCTCTGTTAGTGAGTCTAGACAACACAGATCAATGCCATGCTCCTTTGGTGCTGAACCCAGTAAAGCTGGTTGTGAGGCTTATAGATGCATAAAGCAGTGTGTTCTTGTCTTTAGGCTCTAACAAGTGCTGGCGGGGGGAGGAGAAATCCTGGCACTTATAAATTGATGCATTTCTCCAATGTGTGCCATTCTAGAAACTGTAAATATGAACTCACTATTTTTTTTTGTTTTCCCACTAAAGCACCACGAAAGAAATGTAGTAATTGATTATGAGAATCTGGTTTAATATTTATCCATCCTCTGTTCTCCTCACAACACTGTAGTGTCTTTTACACAAAGAACAGTCATAATGATTATCTCTGTTCAATGGGATGCAGTAGGAGAAAGGAGTAACTACTGCGGGCATTGCCATAACTAGCAATGTTAATAGGAGAGTATCCTGCAGGCTAATGGTTTTAGACGGTCAAGCAGTTGGAGCCAATCCATTAGTTAAACATTTTTGTTAAGCAAAATTTAACATTTTAAATGTAAGAGGACCAGAACAGTGCCACCACGGCTAACCAGTGGAATAAAAGTCAGAGGGGCAAAAAGGGCATCCTTTAAAAATTAGAAGTCAAATCTTACGGAGGAAAAAAAGAAAGGAGGATAAACTCTGGTAAGTCAAGTGTAAAAGGGTAATTAGGCAGGCCAAAAACGAATTTGGAGGGCAACTAACAGCAACATTTTTAAGTACTTCTGAAGCAGGAAACCTGCTAAAAGTTGGGGAGGTACTGAATAATCAAGGTGCCGAAGGAGCACTCAAGGAAGATGGAGGCCATTTCAGAGAAGCTAAATAAACTCTTTGCATTGGTCTTCACTGCAGAGGATGTGAGGGAGATTCCCATACATGACTCATTCTTTTGAGGTGACAAATCTGAGTAACTGTCCCTTTCATAAATATAAAGGGAAGGGTAAAGCCCTTTAAAATCCCTCCTGGCCAGAGGAAAACTCCTCTCACCTGTAAAGGGTTAAGAAGTTAAAGATAACCTCGCTGGCACATGACCAAAATGACCAATGAGGAGACAAGATACTTTCAAAAGCTGGGAGGAGGGAGAGAAACAAAGGGTCTGTGTGTCTGTCTGTATGCTGCTTTTGTCAGGGATAGACCAGGAATGGAGTCTTAGAACTTTTAGTAAGTAATCTAGCTAGGTATGTGTTAGATTATGATTTCTTTAAATGGCTGAGAAAAGAATTGTGCTGAATAGAATAACTATTTCTGTCTGTGTATCTTTTTTGTAACTTAAGGTTTTGCCTAGAGGGATTCTCTATGTTTTGAATCTAATTACCCTGTAAGGTATCTACCATCCTGATTTTACAGAGGGGATTTCTTTACTTCTGTTTACTCCTATTTCTATTAAAAGTCTTCTTGTAAGAAAACTGAATGCTTTTTCATTGTTCTCAGATCCAAGGGTTTGGGTCTGTGGTCACCTATGCAAATTGGTGAGGCTTTTTATCCAACATTTCCCAGGAAAGGGGGGGTGCAAGTGTTGGGAGGATTGTTCATTGTTCTTAAGATCCAAGGGTCTGGGTCTGAAGTCACCTAGGCAAATTGGTGAGGCTTTTTACCGAACCTTGTCCAGGAAGTGGGGTGCAAGGTTTTGGGAAGTATTTGGGGGGAAAGACGTTTCCAAACAGCTCTTCCTCAGTAACCAGTATTTGTTTGGTGGTGGTAGCAGCCAATCCAAGGACGACGGGTGGAATATTTTGTACCTTGGGGAAGTTTTGACCTAAGCTGGTAAAGATAAGCTTAGGAGGTTTTCATGCAGGTCCCCACATCTGTACCCTAGCCTTCAGAGTGGGGGAGGAACCTTGACAGTACCAGATTGAGATGTGAATAGAAGAGGTTTGGAACAAATTAGAAAAAGTAATAAATTACCAGGACCAGGTGGTATTCACCCAACCTGTGGAATTCATTGTTAGGGGATGTTATGGAGGCCAAAAGTATATCGGAGTTCAAAAAAGAATTATTTAAGTTCCTGGAGGATAGATCCATGAATGGTTAGTAGGCAAGATGGTCATGGATGCAACCCCAGGTCCCTAAACCTCTGACTGCCAGAAGCTGGGACTGGAGGATAGATCACTCGATAATTGACTTTGTTCATTCCCTCTGAAGCATTTGGGACGGGCCACTGTTGGAAGACAGGATACTGGGCTAGCTGAACCATTGGTCTGTTCCAGTATGGCTCTTCTTATAAAACATCTGTGATAGTGCTGCAAGAGCGAGATGCAGCAAGTTATCGCTGATGCATTTTTCCCTTGCTAGCAATTGTTCTTGCTTTAGCCCAGGCTCTGATTTCTTTGCTTACAGTTTACAATTTTCTTAATGTTTTAAGACCTGAAGTAGACATTGGACATATTTTTTCTTAATTTAAATTGAGGCATTGTCTGAATGTTCTGCTATACTTTCTAATACTCTCCGCAAATAATAAATACAGTAATTGAAAAATATCTTTGAAAAATTCTGTAAGTATTTGTGCATACTTTTCTGATCTATTATAGTCAGATGTGCTAGCTCTGAGATTGTTCTTTAATAGAAATAACTTTTCTGATCAGTCTATTGGCTTGCTACAGAGCCTACTTCAGTGTGACTTGATAACCCAATGTTGGAGGCAAATAAGGTTAGCAAAAAGTGAAAGCTTATCATCAATAAGAAATGTACCATCTTGCACTTGCCTGGACCCTCAGAAAAACTTGTCTGAATTTGTAGCTTGTACCCAGCTCTAGTTCATGTTGTATAGCACCTTTCCTCAGAAGAGCTCTATGCACTTCACAAAAATAAATGGGATTAGCTTCACAACATTTCTGTGAGGGATCATAGAGGTAAGAAAGGGAAAACGGTCTGATTATCCCATATGAGTGCAGAATTGTTCTACACAGCTTATCTTCTAGAGTGTTGCTCAGGTGTTCTTAAAAATTACAAAAAGAAAAGGAGTACTTGTGGCACCTTAGAGACTAACAAATTTATTTGAGCATAAGCTTTCATGAGCTACAGCTCACTTCATTGGGTGCATTCAGTGCTGTAGCTCACGAAAGTTTATGCTCAAATAAATTAGTTAGTCTCTAAGGTGCCACAAGTACTCCTTTTCTTTTTGCGAATACAGTCTAACATGGCTGCTACTCTGAAACCTGTTAAAAATTACAGGTGTCTCACATTTCCCTATGGAGATTATTCCAATTCAGTCTAAATTAATCCGTTCTCTGTTTTATGCTGTTATTCCCAGTTATATCCCTGTGTTTCACACTAAATAATTCTCTCTCTCTCTCTCTCCTTGGTGTTTACACCCTTCAAATGTTGGTAGGTTCTCAATGCCTCCTTTTGCCTCTTTGGTCTTCAATTCACTAAATTACACATATGGAAATCTTTTTTACTCTTTCAGTGATTTGAAAAGCATTTTTGTTGCTTTTTTTTTAAATAGCCTGGTACTGGTGGGATTAAATGCAATATTCTAGGTGCAGTAGCATAAAGTAGCGTATGGAATTGGATTATTACCTCCTTGAACCAAACTGTAAGAAACAGGATTATTACCTTCCTGGTCAGTGATGTGATCTCCTTGCATGGATACCCAAAATGGCACCGAGCAGATATGCAACCATGTAGCATTGCAAACTCAAACTCATTTATTATCTACTATTATCCCAAGCTTTTTCAGCATTAGTGTTTCCCAAGTTGCTCCCTTTCATTGATCCCTATCATTAATATCCCCTTTCAATAGCTCGGTAAATTGAAACCCAGAGAGATTAAGTGACTTGCTCAGGGTCACACAGAAATTAGTAGGCATAGCCAGAACTCAAACCCATATCTTCTGTGTGGCAGGCTTGAATTCTTCTACCTCGTTTTAGAGGTAATGGCCTTTAAGAGAGCACTGCTTTGTTGATATTAATCTACAGGGTATGGACAATTCTACAGCCTAAGAATTTGGAATCATTTTGAAATGCCCATTGTATCATGATGGATGGAACTGAAGTCAGAGGGCCTGACCATCCCTGGAGGGACTACTATTGATGGGACACCAGGGGAACAGAGATGTGAAGAGATGTGCTGGAAGCAACTCAGCCACATGGACAGAGCAATGCACAGAAACACAGTGAGAAGTAACTCAGAATTTCCGAAAGCTAAGGCTGAGTTCATCTGAGTCTCTGTTACAATCTGTGATCATCAAAAGCTATCCAGTTTTCTGAGTCAAAAGCACTGCAACAACTTGCTTCTAGAAATCTCCAGTTGGACTCCCTACAGACTTTCTTTTCCTCTGCTGCAGATCATTCAGTTAGCTAACTACGGCCATGTCTACACTAGAGAGTTTATAGCAGCATAAGATGTCCTGGGTAGCCGCTCTAGGCTAATGGGAGAGAGCTCTCATGTTGACATAATTAAACCACCCCCTCTTCCCCCAGTGAGTGTCAGTAGCTATATCGGCAGGACAGTCTCTCCCGCTGACATAGCACAGTCCACATTAGCACTTCTGTTGGTGTAACTTATGTCACTTGGGGGTATATTTTTTTTTCCACACCCCTGGGCAGCATACATTATAGCAAAAAAAGTGGTAGGGTAAACATGGCCTAAATAACCAACCACTCAGTTTATGTATACTGATTAAAACACCCTTTTACAAGAAAAATACAAAACTGAGAATAGCAAAATATAAATGACTCATTCACCATCATCACATTCAAATAAGAGAAGAGTTGGTGAATATTACTAGATGAGACAACTAAAACAGTTTGACTAAAATCAAACAACATTCCCAGTGTACAATTAAAATAAAAGAAATTAGTTTTCCCCTCCCAATTTCCCCTTTCTAATATTAACACTGCCAGGGCTTGCCACTTGGAGAGTTAACACTATCCTTAACTTGATGCAAAATGCTTCAGAGTCGGGGAAAAACAGCCTGCATTCTTCTCTGTGGCTCAGCTTCTTCCAACCCACACAGGCCATGTGGCCTTTTGTAAAGCAGCTGCCCTGACTACTTACCTTCATGGAGTCTGAGTCCAGCAACAGGGAACCTGTTGAGAATACCCCAAACCCAATACCACACCCAAATCCAGAAATTTATGGGTGTGGAATGCTAATTGTGCATCTGCCTAGTAACAATGACCCTGACACAACCTGTTCCTCCCTCCAATAGATCTCTTGAAGAGATATCTCCCTATTAGGCATGTGGGTCACAGTATGACCCTGGACTGACCAAAAATTGAGTCACTAGCTTTCAGTGATCTATCTAATAAAGGAGGTGGTGGAAAGCACTCCAGCTAATATACAATGAATTCCAGGAGCTACGCACATGCAGAAATATTACTCCTTTTTTTCAGTATATTGAGATTAATTAATAGATGAAGTAACAAGGTCATAATTTTGATAATGTTTCAAATGTATCAAGTCATATCACTGTAATGCTTCAAAATTGTGTTGGAAATGAGTGAGTAGTGTATCCACAAGCAAACTGTTGCAACTTGCAATGCTACATCTTAGAACTTTCACTGTTCCTGTACCCCATGGTGGCAAGTTTTCTCAGGGTACATCTACAGTATAAAATTATTTCTAAATTATTCTATTTGAATTTTCGGAATCGATTTTATACATTCGGTCTTGTGTGTCCCCACTAAGCGTGTGAATTTGGCAGAGTGCGTGCACAGTACCGAGGCTAGCATTGAATGTCAGAGCAGTGCACTGTGGGTAGCTATCCCACAGTTCCCGCAGTCCCTGCAGCCCACTGGAATTCTGGGATAAGCTCCCAGTGCATGATGGGGCAAAAACATTCTCGTGGGTGTTTCTGGGTGTGTCGTCAGTCGCTCTTCCCTCCGTGAAAGCTACAGCAGACAATTGTTTTGAGCCTTTGGCGTGCAGACGCCATACTGCTTTCAGCAGATGGTGCAGTACGGTGCACTGCTGCTCTCCTACTATGAGTCCACTTCGCATTTCCTCTTGTCTTCCTATGTAATCTCTAGAACATCTACTCTTTCTCTTCCTTGTTGACCGCTTCCACTGCCAACTCTGCTCAGCCATCGTGAACTGAGCAGCACAGCTTCCGCCTCCAACTCTGCTCTCCCGCTCTTGCCAAGCTACTGAGCCTCTCCATGTTGTCTGTCCTGGGCTCCCGCCTCCTTAAAAGCTACAGAAGATAACCATTTTCCGCCTTTTTTCGGCTATCGTGAACCAAACAGCACCTCTTCCACTGCCACTCTGCTCTCCTATGTTTTGCGCCTTTTTTCCAGGATTACCCATGTAGGAGCCATAGTGCGGCAAACATGGAGCCCGCTCAGATCTCTGCTGCAGTGTTCAGCATTGTAAATACCTTGCGCATTATCCAGCAGTATGTGCAGTACCTGCAAAACCAGGCGAGGAAGTGACGACAGCACGATTACGATACTGATGAGGACATGGACAAAGGCATTCCTAGAAGCACGGCATGTGGCGACTGGGAGATCATGGTGGTGTTGGGCCAGGTTCATGCCGTGGAATGCCGGTTCTGGGCCCGGGAAACAAGCACAGACTGGTGGGACCGCATAGTGTTGCAGGTATGGGATGATTCCCAGTGGCTGCAAAACTTTCATATGTATAGGGCCACTTTCATGGAACTTTGTGACTTGCTGTCCCCTGCCCTGAAGCGCAAAGACACCAAAATGAGAGCAGGCCTCACAGTTGAGAAGCGAGTGGCAATAGCCCTGTGGAAGCTTGCAATGCCCAACAGCTACCGGTCAGTCGGGAATCAGTTTGGAGTGGGCAAATCTACTGTAGGGGCTCCTGTGCTGCAAGAAGCCAATGCAGTCATTGACCAGCTACTATCAAGGGTAGTGACTTTGGGAAATGTGCAGACCACTGTGGATGGCTTTAATGCACTAACTGCGGCGGAGCGATAGACGGAACACATACCCCTATCTTGGCCCTGGGACACCAGCGCAGCCAGTACATAAACCGCAAGGGGTACTTTTCCATGGTGCTGCAAGCACTGGTGGATCACAAGGGACGTTTCACCGAGATCAGCGTGGAATGGCCGGAAAAGGTGCATGATGCTCGCATCTTCAGGAACTCTGGTCTGTTTGAACAGCTGCAGGAAGGGACTTACTTTCCAGACCAGAAAATTACTGTTGGGGATGTTGAAATGCCTATAGTTATCCTCGGGGACCCAGCCTACCCCTTAATGCCCTGGCTCATGAAGCCGTACACAGGCACCCTGGACAGTAGTAAGGAGCAGTTCAACTATAGGCTGAGCAAGTGCAGAATGGTGGTAGAATGTGCCTTTGGATGTTTGAAAGTGCGCTGGTGCAGTTTACTGACTCAAATAGATCTCAGCACAACCAGTATTCCAATTGTAATTGCTGCTTGCTGTGTGCTCCGCAATATCTGTGAGAGTAAGGGGGGAGACGTTTATGGTGGGGTGGGAGGTTGAGGCAACTCGCTTGGTGGCCAATTTTGCACAGCTGGACAACAGGGTGATTAGAAGAGCGCAACAGGGCGTGCTGCGCATCAGAGAAGCTTTGAAAGCCAGTTTTGTGACTGGCCAGGGTATGGTGTGACAGTTGTGTTTGTTTCTCTTGTAGTTAGCCACCCCCTATAATATGTGAAAGGAAATAAAGTCACAATTGTTTAAAAACCATTCTTTATTGTTTGTTGCATGACACATTGAAAGAAATGAGAATCATATAATACCAGGGTTGGAAGGGACCTCAGGAGGTCATCTAGTCCATCCCCCTGCTCAAAGCAGGACCAATCCCCAATTTTTGCCCCAGATCCCTAAATGGCCCCCTCAAGAATTGAAGTCACAACCCTGGCTTAGCATGGGTTTAGCAGGCCCATGCTCAAACCACTGAGCTAGAGAAGGTAGACTGGGGTAGGTGGGGGATTCGATTAGAGGGGTGGAGGAGGGGGGAAGGACAAGTCCAGAAACCAAATCAAAATTTAGGATATGCCAGCTTTCTACTGCTTGTGCAATCCTCTGGGGTTGAGTGTGTGGGTCTCTGTAGCCTCCCCCCTCCCTCCCCCCACCCGTGTTCTTGGGCGTCTGGGTGAGGAGGCTATGGAACTTGGGGAGGAGGGAGAGCAGTTATACAGGGTCTGTGGTCTTGCTGGCTTTCCCGCATTAGATCCACCATACAGAGGAGCATGTCAGTTTGCTCCCCCATGAGCTTGAGCATAGCATCCTGCCTGCTCTCATTGCGCGCGTCCCTCCTCTCTTCGCGTTCATTGAATGCTTTATGGGACTCCGCAATTGTTTGCCAGCACATATTCAGCTGGGCCCTGTCATTGCTGGAGGACTGCATGAGCTCAGTGAACATGTCGTCCCGAGTTCATTTTTTCAGCCTTCTAATCTGGACCAGCCTTCCGGAGGAGGAAAAGGGAGGGTAGTATTTTAAAAGATACATTTTAGAGAACAAAGGGGACACTTTCTCAGTGAAACAGGCAATTCATAGTACACGGCACATGTTCTTTCTGTACAAAGTCGCATTTTGCATCTTATACTGAAGTGCCTGCCACGTTGGTGTGAGTAAGCCATCACATGCGGCCGGGCAACAGAATTCAGCTTGCAGGCAGCCATTGTAAGCCCTAGGGGCATGCAGGGTTCTGCTTCTTCTGCATTTTTTTCAATGCTTTCAAACTGCCGGGCCCCCTTTCCCATAAAAAGCAATGCCTTGTGGGTTTGCCATATAAAAGGAGGGCCTGCGGGCTCTCTGGGATGATCGCTTCACACAACCCCTGCCCCCCCTGCACCCACTGCATGGCTCCGATGAAGCTCTGAGCGGGGATGAGCCCTTTAAACTAAACGCAAACAGCCCAGCGTGGCTGGGTTTCTCCCCACCCCACCGCATGGCTCTGATCAGGCTCTCACTCACCAGAAGTACCTTTTCCAGGGTCATGGTCCGGGAGCCCGCCTTGGCAGTGGGAGAAGGCTGTTGGCTCCAGTGTTAAGAAAAGTTCCTGGCTATGGGGAAAAATGGATTCCCCACTTGCCGCCTGTGCACTGTCCTCCTCCTCCTCCTCTTCGTCCTCTAATAACTCATCCTCCTCGCTCCATGCAACTCCCCCCTTGCAGGTGTCCATGGACAGTGGTGGGGTAGTGGTGTCATCACTCCCCATAATTGCATGCAGCTCACGGTAGAAGCGGCATGTATGGGGCAGTGACCCAGAGCACCCATTCACCTCCCTGGCTTTTTGGTACGCTTGCCTGAGCTCGTTGATTTTTGTACGACACTGCTCTATGTCCGTGGAGTAGCCTCTTTCCGTCATGGCCCTGGAGACTTTAGCGTACGTATTTGCATTTCTTTTTTTGGAACATAGTTCTGCCATAACAGATTCGTCTCCCCAACATGCGATGAGATCCAGTACCTCCTGTTCAGACCATGTTGGAGCTTGTCTGTGAATCCAGGACTGCGTGGTCTCTTGTGTTGGTGGACTGTGCTGATGGTCACCTGTACTGATGAGCTTGTCACGGTGACCAAACAGGAAATGAAATTCAAAAGTTCCCGGGGCTTCTACTGCCTACTTGGCTAGTGCATCGGAGTTGACAGCATTGCCAGAGTGGTCACAAGGGAGCATTCTAGGATAGCTCCCGGAGGCCAATAAAGTCAAATTTCGTCCACAGTACCTGTAATCCAGAAGTGCAATCTTGATTTTAGTGCTACTCCACTTGCCAAGGTGGAGTACAGAAACCGGATTAAAGAGCCCTTTAAATTGAAAAAAACGGTTTGGTCGTATGGACGGAATCAGTTTTATTTCGAATTAACTCAGCTAATTCCGAAATAACCGCGTACTGTAGACCAGGCCTCAGTGTATGTGCCCCAGCTAGGCAAGGTAATAGGAGGCTGTAAGGAGAGATCTCAAATAGTCACAGCAAGAATAATATATTTTAAAATTATACTTTTACCTTCCAGGCTCTTTTCTTGTTTTACTTGCCTTTTTTTCCCTTTGTGGTTATACTTTTTCTGTTGGGTTTTCACATGTTTGCACAGCTATACATTCATGATGTCACTGAGACACTGTTGGTCTTGTTTTAGTAGAGCTGTGCGGAAGACTGAAGATCCATTTTATGAAAGATTTCAAAATTTGTCATCTTTTCAAATCAGAGCAAAAACTAAACATCTTGGAATTCTCTGAAGGAAAATCACGCAGCTAAAATTTTTTTGGGGTCAATCAAAACATTTCATTTTGATTTCAACTTTTTGGTTTACATTTGTTACAATATGTAATAAAAAAAATTAAAAATGAAATAATTTAAAAACAAATAAAAACATTTCCTTCCAAAAAATGTCAAAATGGGATATTTTGATATTGTTGGAACTCTTTCTCAGTTTTCTTGCAAAACAAAGACTTGATTTCGTGAAGCTTTTTGATTTCAGTGGAACTGCATATTCTGACAGAATATGGTTTCATTAATGTTTCTTTGAGCAGTTCTATTTTTTTTCATATGAATAAGTGTTGTCTACTCATTTCTCTTCAGTAAAACACAAGTGTAGCATGCCCACTATATTAACTTGTGACAGACTTTCTTAAATTTGAATGGGGGGAGAATGCGGGGGAGATGGACAGACAGAATTGGAGTCTTCTATTTTTGTGTCTCTTGAGAGCTGAATTTTGTCCCTGTATAAATGATGTTACAAAGCTTCAGGTTATTTGTCTATGACTTCCATATCAAGTGTGTTCCCTTCACAATTTTTTCTAACTACCACACTGGAGATTGAACTGAAGAGATAATAGGGAGTTGCTTAACTAAATGAGCAGACTCTGTATCTAAAGGCTATGACAGACTCTCACTTTGGGATTGGGTGTAAAAGGGGACCTGTAATGTACACTGTGCAGTGGGTGACACACACTTGTGTAATTCTACTGTCCTCATTTAGAACTCCAGTGTGGCACCCTTTAAGTGCATTCAGTGGGCTTCCACAGATTTAATTGATTCATCCTGTATCTGGAATTTAGTTTACAAATCTGTTGAAGCACAAGTAGAAAAGAAAGCCAGCTCCGTAACTTTCTCTCTAAACTATATAGGTTGAGCTCCTGATGTTTTCTAATCCTTTAATCATTCTTGTGGCTCTTCTTTGAACCCTCTCCAATTTATCAACAATCTTCTTGAATTGTGAGCACCAGAACTGGACACAGTAGTCTAACAATGGTCACACGAGTGTCAAATGCAGATGTAAAATAAGCTTTCTACTCCTATTCAAATGTCGCACCTGTGTTCAGCTGATTATCCACCACGACCCCCAAATCTTTTTCAAAGTCACTGCTTCCCAGGATAGAATCCCGCATTCCTACATTCTTTGTTCCTAGATGCAAAGATTTATATTTAACCACATTAAAATGCATTGTTTGCTTGTGACAGTTTACCAAGCAATTCAGATCATTCTGAATCAATGACCTGTCCTCTCCATTATTTACCACTCCCCCAAGTTGTGTGCCATCTGCAAAATATATCAGTGATGATTTTATGTTTTCTTTGAGGTGATTGATGCAAAATGTTGAATAGCATAAGCCCAAGAACCAATTCTTGCGGGATCCTAGTAGAAACACACCCACTCAGTGACAATTCCCAGTTGACAATTACATTTTGAGACCTATCAGCTAGCCAGTATTAATCCATTTACTGTGTGCCATATTAATTTTATATCTTTCTAGTTTTTTAATCAAAATGTCATGTGGTACCAATTCAAATGGCTTACAAAAGTCTAAGTATACTACGTCAACATTATTAACTATGATTTGCATTAATTACATTACCTTCCTTTAATTCTTTATTAGAGTCCCATATCAGGTGCTCCATTATCTTGCCTGGGATTGATGATGTCAGACTGGGTCATCCCGCGTATACTGTCTAAAAATTGGCCCAACATTAGCTTTCTTCCAGTCTTCTGGAACTTCCCCAGTGCTCCATGACTTAATGAAATTCAACATTAACAGTCCAGAGAGCGCCTCAGTCAGCTTTTTAAAAACTCTTGAATGCAAGTTATCTGGACCTGCTGATTTAAAAAATGTCTTAACTTTAGTAGCTTCTGTTTAACATTCTCCAGCAATACTAATGGAATGGAAAGAGTGTTATCACCATATGATGATACTATATTAGACAATACAGGACAAATATATATTGAATATGTCTGCCTTTTCTGCATTATTATTGATAATTCTACCATTTCCATCTAGTGATGGACCGATACCATTGGCAGGGGTTTTTTTTGTTTCCAGTATATTTTTAAATTCTCCGTATTGTCTGTAACTCTGCTGGCCGTGGAGTTCTCCTTTTGTCCTGTGGCCTCTTTTGTCAATTTTCTACAATTCCTAACTTCTGATTTATAGTCATTGCTGTCAATATCCCCTTTCTTCCATTTTTTTTTACAGCTGCCTTCACTTTCCGCTCTATACCAGGTCAGTTTTTTTTAACCAGCACAGCCTTCTTCCTCAGTTGTGGAATAGGAGCATCTAGTAAGGTGTTCTAAAATTATTCCCAATTATCATTCACATTAATCTGATTAAATTCTTTCTCCCAGCTGATTTGGCTCATAACTGTTTTCAGCATTGTGAAATTGGCTGTATTAAAGCACCAAGTATATATATTAATAGTCTGGATTTCATTCTGTTTGCATATTATAAATGTGATAATTTATCACTTTTACGTAAGCTACATTAATTTTTAGTTCTGTGATAAGCGCATAGAATCGTAGAATATCAGGGTTGGAAGGGACCTCAGGAGGTCTAGTCCAGCCTCCTGCTCAAAGCAGGATCAATCCCCAACTAAATCATCCCAGCCAGGGCTTTGTCAAGCCTGACCTTGAAAACCTCTAAGGAAAGAGATTCCACCACCTCCCTATGTAATCCATTTCAGTGCTTCACCAGCCTCCTAGTGAAAAAGTTTTTCCTAACATCCAACCTAAACCTCCCCCACAACAACTTGAGACCATTACTCCTCGTTCTGTCATCTGCTACCACTGAGAACAGTCTAGATCCATCCTCTTTGGAACCCCCTTTCAGGTAGTTGAAAGCAGCTATCAAATCCCCCCTCATTCTTCTCTTCTGCAGACTAAACAATCCCAGTTCCCTCAGCCTCTCCTCATAAGTCATGTGTTCCAGTCCCCTAATAATTTTTGTTGCCCTCCGCTGGACGTTTTCCAATTTTTCCACATCCTTCTTGTAGTGTGGGGCCCAAAACTGGACACAGTACTCCAGATGAGGCCTCACCAATGTCGAATAGAGGGGAATGATCACGTCCCTCGATCTGGTGGCAATGTCCCTACTTATACAGCCCAAAATGCCGATAGCCTTCTTGGCAGCAAGGGCACAATGTTGACTCTCATTCAGCTTCTCGTCCACTGTAACCCCTAGGCCCTTTTCTGCACAACTGCTGCATAGCCACTTCATCCTGAGTCTGTAGTAGTACATGGGATTCTTCCGTCCTAAGTGCAGGACTCTGCACTTGTCCTCGTTGAACCTCATCAGATTTCTTTTGGCCCAATCCTCCAATTTGTCTAGGTCCCTCTGAATCCTATTCCTACCCTCCAGTGTATCTACCACTCCTCCCAGTTTAGTGTCATCTGCAAACTTGCTGAGGGTGCAATCCATGCCATCCTCCAGATTGTTAATGAAGATATTGAACAAAACCGGCCCGAGGACTGACCTTTGGGGCCCTCCGCTTGATACCAGCAGCCAACTAGACATGGAGCCATTGATCATTACCCGCTGAGCCCGATGGTCTAGCTAGCTTTCTGTTCACCTTACAGTCCATTCATCCAGCCCATACTACTTCAACTTGCTGGCAAGAATACTGTGGGAGACCGTATCAAAAGCTTTGCTAAAGTCAAGGAATAACACATCCACTGCTTACCCCTCATCCACAGAGCCAATTATCTTGTCATAGAAGGCAATTAGGTTAGTCAGGCATGTCTTGCCCTTGATGAATCCATGCTGACTGTTCCTGATCACTTTCCTGTCCTCTAAGTTCTTCAGAATTGAGTCCTTGAGGACCTGCTACATGATTTTCCCAGGTACTGAAGTGAGGCTGACTGGCCTGTAGTTCCATGGATTCTCCTCATTCCCTTTTTTAAAGATGGGCACTATGTTAGCCTTTTTCCAGTCTTCCAGAAAGCCCCCCCCCTCCCCGATTGCCATGAGTTTTCAAAGATAAAGGCCAATGGCTCTGCAATCACATCCGCCAACTCCTTTAGCGCACTCGGATGCAGTGCATCTGATCCCATGGACTTTTGCTTGTCCAGCTTTTCTAAATAGTCCTGAACCACTTCTTTTTCTACAGAGGGCTGGTCACCTCCTCCTCATGCTGTACTGCCCAGTGCAGCAATCTGGGAGCTGACTTTGTTCGTGAAGACAGAGGCAAAAAAAGCGTTGAGTACATTAGCTTTTTCCACATCCTCTGTCACTAGGTTACCTCCCTCATTCAGTAAGGGGCCCACACATTCCTTGACTTTCTTCTTGTTGCTAACATACCTGAAGAAACCCTTCTTATTACTCTTAACATCTCTTGCTAGCTGCAACTCCAAGTGTGATTTGGCCTTCCTGATTTCACTCCTGCATGCATGAGCAATATTTTTATACTCCTCCGTGGTCATTTGTCCAATCTTCCACTTCTTGTAAGCTTCTTTTTTGTGTTTAAGATCAGCAAGGATTTCACTGTTAAGCCAAGCTGGTCGCCTGCCATATTTACTATTCTTTCTACACATTGCTATGGTTTTGTTCCTGCAACCTCAATAAGGATTCTTTAAAATACAGCCAGCTCTCCTGGACTCCTTTCCCCCTCTTATTATTCTCCCAAGGGATCTTGCCCATCAGTTCCCTGAGGGAGTGAGTCTGCTTTTCTGAAGTCCAAGGTCTGTATTCTGCTGCTCTCCTTTTTTCCTTGTGTCAGTATCCTGAACTCAACCATCTCATGGTCACTGCCTCCCAGGTTCCCATCCGCTTTTGCTTCCCCTACTAATTCTTCCCAGTTTGTGAGCAGCAGGTCAAGAAGATACCGTTTGCCATCCTGCTTCCTACAGCTTTCCCCAGCAACTGAGCTTTGGTTTTGCTGGCTTTTGCAAGGATCAGGTGACCTTCAAGCTATCGTCTGATCCCTATTTGATTAGTCACAGGTCAGACTGGCCCAACCTGCCTTAAGAGGCCAGCCACCCAGTGACAGGGCCTAATTGCTTCAGTGCATTTCCATTTACTCCCCTTTTATAATAATGCTTCCTTCTACTGTGTTCCTACCTTGGAAATTATCACATACCTGATAGATGTTTAAATAGTGCCTGCCAAGGGAATTGCCACTGCCCCTCCTCATAGTTACTCTGGCCCCTACACTAGCAAAATTAACTATTAGGTCTTGTGTACTCTAGAAGGTTGTATTGTTTTAACTATACTGGTATAGTTTAAAGTGGTACAGCCCTCATATTGTGGATGCACTTATCAGTATAAAGGCACATTGTATTGGTGTAGCTACTTCTGTGTGGGAAGGGGATACAATTATACCACTTTCATGTTTTATGCTAATATAACTACTTCAGTAAAAAAAAAAAAATCACACCCCTGCTGCCATAATTATACCACTAAAACTTAAAATGTAGACCAGATCTTATTGCATCAGCAACTAGTAAAGTGAACGCTGTTTAACTGCAACTGTAGGTAAGGACAAACTATGTCAGAGTTCCCAAAACCCTGATTAAAACCTGTTCCGCAGGTGGAAAAATTGCCATTGACTTATGGGTGATTGGGTGTGCAAGAATCCCCACCTACTGATTTCATTGCTGGGGCTTGAATATCTGGGCTGATCCTGCTAATGAATGGGAGAGAAGATAAGGCCTGTGGAGAGCTCCCACAGTTGGGAAGGAGCATTTTTACAATTGCAGAGAATTAAAAGTCCCTACCAGTGCTCCCTGTTGTGTAGGAAGTGGTCTCTCTCTAGGCATGCCCTTTCCAGCTACAGAGAAACTTCTCTTATAGTGTCATTCACATTAATTAATACTGACTATAGTGTGTTACAGGTGTAGACTATGTTAGTGGGGATGTGTTGCATTGTTAGAATTGATGAAATCTAAAGTATATAACATGTTGCTAAAATTGAGACAAGCATTGTTCAAAGCTACAGGTTTTATTTCAGGTTTAAGGATTTGGAGACCGATCTAAGATTAACACGCTCTCGGTTGGTGAGAGTATCTTTGCTTTTCCAAGATGTCTTTTTATTTTTAATTTATTCAGATTTCAGTTTTTCATTTTTTGTGTATTTGTACTCTTCTCACCCACTGTCCTGTACTCACTCCCCCTGCCCCACCTCCTTTGTATTCCACAAGGTATTTAGACAATCAGTGTGGCAATGTATTGACATAATGAGAAAACAGTTTCAAATGGCAGTCATGTTTATAATAGAATCAAGATAAAGATTTGTCAGGCAAAAAATAACACTGCCTGGTTTTAGACTTTAGAATGTAGCAAATAATCCATTTGTAGTATAGGGTTTGCCAAGGAACCTTGTGAAGAATAAACGGGATTTATCATTTAGGGAATTTAAGTTTTCTCCAAGAGTGTAACCTTTTATCAGACAAAATATCCAACAGTTGGCATGTTTTGTTACAATGACACTGGTGTTTAGCTGTAGCTGTTCTGTCATCATTTTCATTCTAACTCTCAGTTTAGATGGGTTTCAGAGAATCATAGGCCTGGAAGGGACCTTGAGAGGTCATCTAGTCCAGTCCCCTTCACTCATGGCAGGACTAAGTATTATCTAGACAATCCGTGACAGGTGTTTGTCTAACTTGCTTTTAAAAATATTGAATGATGGAGATTCCACAACCTCCTTACGCAATTTATTCTAGTGCTTAACCAACCTGACAGGAAGTTTTTCTTAATGTCCAACCTAAGCCTTCCTTGCTGCAATTTAATCCTCAGAAATTAACAAGAACATTTTTTTCTCCCTCCTCTTTGTGACAACCTTTTATGTACTTGAAAACTGTTATCATGTGCCCTCTCAGTCTTCTCTTTTAGAGGCTAAACAAACCCAGTTTATTTCAATCTTCCCTCATATGTCATGTTTTCTAGACCTTTGATCATTTTTGTTACTCTTCTCTGGACTTTCTCCAATTTATCCACATCTTTCCTAAAATGTGGTGCCCAGAACTGGACACAATATTCCAGTTGAGGCCTAATCAGTGCGGAGTAGAGCAGAAGAATTACTTCTTGTGCCTTGGTTACAACGCTCCTGCTAATACATCCCAAAATGATGTTCCCCTTTTTTTTGCAACAGTGTTACACTGTTGACTCATATTTAACTTCTGGTCCACTATGAGCCCCCCGATCCCTTTCAGAAGTACTCCTTCCTAGGCAGTCATTTCCCATTTTGTATATGTGAAACTGATTGTTCCTTCCTAAGTGGAGTACTTTGCGTTTGTCCTTATTGAATTTCATTCTGTTTACTTCAGACCATTTCTCCAGTTTGTCCAGATCATTTTGAATTTTAATCTTATCCTCCAAAGCAATTGCAACCCTTCCCAGCTTAGTATCGTCCACAAACTTTATAAATGTACTCTTTATGCCATTATCTAAATCATTGATGAAGATATTAAACAGAACCAGACCCAGAACTGACCCCACTCATTATTCCCTTCCAGCATGACTGTGAACCACTGATAATTTCTCTCTGGGAACAGTTTTCCAAGCAGTTATGCACCCACCTTATAGTAACTCCATCTAGGTTGCATTTCCATAGTTTGTTTATGAGGAGGTCATGTGAGACAGTATCAAAAGCTTTACTAATGTCAAGATATACCACGTCTACCAGTTTATTTACGTGTCTGTACTAATTTACTTAGGGATGAAACTTGACTGTGCAGGTTAGCTCTGGTTTTGATTTATAGCTTCTAAAAAATGTAAAAAAAAAAAGTTTTGGTTTTCTGAATTGTCCTGATTTTCCTTGATTCCCCTCCCTCCCCATTTCAAAATAGTTTTCTCTTAAATTTTTAAATTCAGATAGTCCGTAATATGAAGTAATTATGAGTGTCTAGCTTAATTATAAGTGTGTCTCTCACCAATGGAAGTTGGTGCAATAAAATATATTACATTATCATAGAATCATAGAATATCAGGGTTGGAAGGGACCTCAGGATGAACATCTAGTCCAACCCCCTGCTCAAAAGCAGGACCCATCCCCAATTAAATCATCCCAGCCAGGGCTTTGTCAAGCCTGACCTTAAAAACCTCTAAGGAAGGAGATTCCACCACCTCCCTAGGCAACGCATTCCAGTGTTTCACCACCCTCCTAGTGAAAAAGTTTTTCCTAATATCCAACCTAAACCTCCCCCACTGCAACTTGAGACCATTACTCCTTGTCCTGTCCTCTTCTACCACTGAGAATAGTCTAGAACCATCCTCTCTGGAACCACCTCTCAGGTAGTTGAAAGCAGCTATCAAATCCCCCCTCATTCTTCTCTTCTGCAGACTAAACAATCCCAGTTCCCTCAGCCTCTCCTCATAACTCATGTGTTCCAGACCCCTAATAATTTTTGTTGCCCTTCGCTGGACTCTCTCCAATTTATCCACATCCTTCTTGTAGTGTGGGGCCCAAAACTGGACACAGTACTCCAGATGAGGCCTCACCAATGTCGAATAGAGGGGGACGATCACGTCCCTCGATCTGCTCGCTATGCCCCTACTTATACATCCCAAAATGCCATTGGCCTTCTTGGCAACAAGGGCACACTGCTGGCTTATATCCAGCTTCTCGTCCACTGTCACCCCTAGGTCCTTTTCCGCAGAACTGCTGCCTAGCCATTCGGTCCCTAGTCTGTAGCTGTGCAGTGGGTTTTTCCATCCTAAGTGCAGGACCCTGCACTTATTCTTATTGAACCTCATCAGATTTCTTTTGGCCCAATCCTCCAATTTGTCTAGGTCCTTCTGTATCCTATCCCTGCCCTCCAGCGTATCTACCACTCCTCCCAGTTTAGTATCATCCGCAAATTTGCTGAGAGTGCAATCCACACCATCCTCCAGATCATTTATGAAGATATTGAACAAAACTGGCCCCAGGACCGACCCCTGGGGCACTCCACTTGACACCAGCTGCCAACTAGACATGGAGCCATTGATCACTACCCGTTGAGCCCGACAATCTAGCCAACTTTCTACCCACCTTATAGTGCATTCATCCAGCCCATATTTCCTTAACTTGCTGACAAGAATACTGTGGGAGACCGTGTCAAAAGCTTTGCTAAAGTCAAGATACAATACATCCACTGCTTTCCCTTCATCCACCTTGTCTAGCTTAAATGGAGATGTTTAACCTAGAACTTTGATGTAAAACTCTATTGTAATAGATATAACTATATTGTGCTTCAGAATCTAAAAGTAATTCAATCCATAAGTCTCTCTTTCCTATGAACTTTTAAACAAATTTTACTGGGCACAGAATTAGTCTGAATCAATGGATATTCACAAATGTTGTCGAACAGCCATTTGATAGTATTGGTTCAGTTGTGGGAATAAAAATTATTTTGAAAAACAGCACTGGATTTACCACAGCATAATTCATAAAACACAGGCATTGCAACATAAACTTGTGAAAACTCCTTCAGGAAATTGTACAGAAAGTTTAAATAGGCAAAACATTCTTTAAACCAGTTCTAAAGTAAGTTACTGACTTTACTGTTAAGCTGTCTTACAAATCGTGTTCTTTCTTTGTTGTACAACTTAAGCACTTGTTGTCTCTCAATAATAGTATAAAAATATGACCTTGAGGGGATGTGGATTCTATTAAGCATTTGCTTTCGTTTGTAGTTCTCTGTAAAATAACATTAGAATAGGTTTTTCTTTTGACATCTTTAGACACATTCATATAATTCATTGTGTTTGCAGTTTTTCTGTCTGAGACTTATTAAAGAGCTGGCCCTCATTTCTGTAAGCGTATTCACTAAATAGGCTACACAAATAAATTTCAGCCTGTGTGGTGCTCATGAACATCTTGCATATAAGCACATGAAGGATTATTTTTTATGTTCCCTGTCTAGATGACTGTTTTTAAATAGCGGAAATCACACTTTGATGCATAATAAATAACAGTTAAGTGAACTTCCTGCTTTTTCCACATGTTGCCATGTGAGATCTTGATCCTTTTGGAGCAAGGAGGTCTGTCTTAGTATGTATAGGGACTCTCACAATGTGATCCCGATCCCTGATCGGGTTATAGGCCTATTGCAATACAAATTAAGTTATTTTATTTCAGAAAATGTGAATGACTGACTTATTTTATTGTTCAACCGGATCCCAACTTTAATCAGGGCACTTTTTATTCCCCAGAGTAGAATTGCATAAAGTGAAAAAGACTAATAGATCCTTTGAAATAGTGGAAAATGTTTTGAGCCTTATACTTGTTTCACTTTCTTAAATTCAAAGACGCAGAGGGCAGATCATTTTCATAGGAAGTGTAACTATGAAGGTTTTAGGTATTTTTTGTTACATTTGGGCTTTGATTCCCTTCTCTGTAAATTATAGTTAGCTGTGAGTAGAGCTGGTTGGAAAAGGGGTAGAGCTATGGGAGGGAATGAGGGTTAGAATGGCAACATTTTCCCCAGACTTTTGTTTTTGTTGTTTACAGATTTGTGACCAGCACTAGTTGTAGCCTAGTAACTGAAATACTTAATCTTACATATGGAATCTTTAGTGTTGACACTGCTTTATAACAGAAGTTCTGAATTTGTTTCTTCTTTTTCTGGTTTGTCCTCAGGATAGCATTTTTTTGGGAAGGGCTTTTTCAATTTTTTTCTGAAAAGATCCTATATTTATTTGTTTGCTAATTTACTTTTCTTCAATTCTTCAGTGTCACTTCCAGTTAATTAAGGTTGCCACCCCTCTTCTCCATGACAGTATCTGTTTATTGTGGGTGAATGTGATGTACATGATCCTGTGATGTATCAGAGCGGTAGCCATGTTAGTCTGGATCTGTAAAAGCTGCAAAGAGTCCTGTGGCACCTTATAGACTTATGATCCTGTACATCACCCTGGGCTAATGTTCCCAGTAGATCTCTAGAGCTAAACAAAATTGGCTCTGTTCAGAATCTGATAGACTTCCAAAGAACAACCAGGGGTTTCTAGGAAGTAGCATATTTTAGAAGGAAGTCCTCTTGCTTCTGAGTCAGACTTGATCTTATGTCCCAGCTTGGTGTCTGGAGGTGATGTGAATGTTCACTGAAGGTAGGATAAAAAGTAATCTGCTCAGTCAGTGGCATGGGAGATCTAGGTTAAATATTAGGAAAAAACTTTAACTACAAGGATAATTAAGCACTGGAACAGATAATCAAGTGAGGTTGTGGAATGCCTGTCTTGGAAGTTTTTAAGAACAGGTTAGAATCACCTCTTGGGGATGGTCTAGATATGCTTTGTTCTGCCTCAGTGCAGAGGATAGACTAGATTAACTCTCAAGGTCCCTTCTAGCCATTCATTTCTATGATTCTACAATTATACAACACTAAATGTAATATGTGTGCATTTGAGAACGAACTTTGCAGTTCAAATGTTAAAGATGAGCAATGAAAGCAGAGCATTAAATGGAACTTAAAAATACTTTAGCTTCTGCTGCCTGCTCTGATCCTAACATTGACTATCTTGACAATACCCTTCTTTTCAAATTGCACAACTAACCGCACTTCTTTTTCTTATCTGGTCTTGAACTTTCTTCAGTCCTTCCCCATACCCTATGTCTTGATCTGATCTACCATGGCTACTTCACCTACTCCAAATTTCTCCTGAAAACTCTCACTTTGTGTGTCCTAGTCTTCCCTTGCTAATAAGTCATAAAAAAGTAACCCTGAAGATACATGTATAGTTCCAACAAAAGCAATTGTATGTTCTTAATTATGTATGTAATCCTTGTCTTTTTTCCTTCTACCTGGGTTCTGTTCCCAGTTTTGCCACAAATAACGTATGTGACCTTGGACAAGACATCCGTGCTTATGTTTCCTGTCTGTAAATGGTTGCTAATAATTTCGACCTCTCTCACAATGTAAAATAAATTTTTTTGCAAAATTCTTTGAAATATTTAGATGCATTGTTCTAGGTAAGTGTAAAGTATGGCTATTTATTGCTCAGAATATACATTATAATGCATTTTATATAATGACCCTGTGGCCTTTGTATAGGCTCTTTTTCAGAACCTGGAATCCAGAACCGTATCCCCTCTGCTGATTACCCAATAGCCTGCCTTTATATATAATGTAGCCAGGGTCTGAATGAGGAGTGCACTCTGCCAGTGTTCATGCAGGAGTTATTCTTTCCAAATAGAAAACTAAAAATCCAGTGTGATGGGGAGCAATGTGAATTTATAATGTACCAAATCTGGAGTCTAGTAGTATGCCATATATAGTGGCAGAACTGCTGCTGAATCTATTTCCCTGAGGTATTATTATTCATAGTATTCATAGATAGCTGAATCCTATAATTTACCCAGAAACCTGACTTTGTACAAACCATTTCAGAGCAGTAATGAGCGATCTTTTGCCTGCTACTGGCACCTATTGGAAAAGTGAGCACCAAACAAATACATTGTAGTAGGTCAAAATTATACAGAGCATGGAAGTTACATTTATTGAGTTTTATTTTGGATGTCAGGATTTTCATGTCTAATAACTAAAGGGTGCCAAATTCAGCTGGTGACCTAGGTTTAGACTGGATTTTGGAGGGTTTTTTTTAAACTTCATTACAGCAGTTTATGAAATTCGTAAGAGTACTAAATCAAGCTGCCTTGCAGTTTTTTCTTTATTGCTTGTAACTGGAAAAAACAAAAAACCTCCCCAAAAACCAAACAAACAAAAAACCTGTTTGTTAATCTTGTGTTTTTCCTATGTCAAGGATTTATTTGATTCAATTAGAAAATGGGTGACCCAAAAAGAAAGAATTCAAACACTTTTATTTACCTTAAAAATTACTTCCGAGGAAATAGTGAGTTTCTATATTTTGAATTCAGTGTAACATCTTAGAATTAATAGTAACAACCACTTCTCCTCCTCCCTGACTATAGGTGATTAGCTAATATTAAGAACAAATTTCACCTTCATGTAAGAGGACCAAAAAGTAAACTACAGCATCGTAGAATTCAATTAATTTATAATTTCATTGTAAGTGTGTATTTAATACTATGATCCTCAGTGCAGAAGTCAGTTACTGTTTTATGATTTTCATATCTATAGAAGCTTTTGTCCAAGGCTTTCAAAGCACTTTATATATGTTTAGCTAAGCAATTCTGTATCTGTGTGATGTAGGTAAGGGATCACTTTATCCGCTACAGAATATAGCCACTCCTGAGATGGCATGCAGCAACTGTCTTAGTTCTGAGCACTACTATTCAACGTGTTTAGGAGGGATGAAGAGGAGTGCCACATCCAAATGAAACTTTGGAGAAATTAGATACTCCAGAATATACTTGCCTACGTTGGAATTTGGTCAGGACACCACTCCTACTTTTCTGAAGAGTGCCATGAGGTTTGTAATGCTCTACTTTTCAAGTTTTACATCTCATCCAGACGACTTAATCTCCAGCAGAAATGACCCCTGGCTCTAGTCTGGGGCTGTAGTTCAATACTGACTAAGTAGGAAAAGTGCCACCTTCTGAATTAGCACAGATTCCCTCAATACCGAGGTGTCACCAAATGCAACTTTGTATTCACACCCTATACACTTGTAATAATTTTTGTACAAAACATGCCTTGTGAGGTATCATTTGAAAACTAATAACTTTCTGGTCAATAATATCATGGTGACGTATGTAGCAACATTATATGTAAAGTTATGAACATAAGATGAAGTTATGACTCAAATATGTTTACCAGACTAGTCTGGGGAGTGGATATACCAGTTTTACAAAGACAAAGGACTAGATGGAGACAAAGGACATCTCTAGCCAGATCTTATCAAAGTTGACTGGCAATCACTGGTAAAGTGGCCATTTTTTGGCACTGAAGTCGGGTAGGAACAGATCAGTTTGCATTTTAACAAACCACAATGTGGAACCTCTTTCATCACAAGATGCCATGTCTCCATCTGGAAGGAACTTTATCTAGGGGAAACCCTCAGGAAAATGCCTTTCAGAGGGCAATTGGACTATAAAAGAGAGGGGCAAAACCACCCCACATATCCTCTATCTCTTTTACCTGGGAAGACAAAGGAGCTAGTATTTGGACTTTGGGAGGCATTCTGAACTGAGAATTTGGTCAGCCCTGTTGTGAAATATTTAATCAAAGGTTCCTCACCTTGAACCAAGTCTTGTTTGTTTAAGTTTAGTTACTATGAAGTGTTTTGTCTTTATTTCTCTCGTAACCATTTCCAACTTTAATGCCTTATACTTGTAGTATATTAAAATCTATCTGCTTGTAACTAAATAAAACTTGGTTTATGCTTTAATCAAAACTAATCCAGGGTTGTCTTTAAACTGAATTGTTTGGTAACTCCAATAAAAGTAGCAAACTGTTGTACATTGTCCCCTTATAGGGGCAATGGACTTAAAATATCTGAACAGCCCACAAGAGGGCTGCACAGTTCAGAACACATGTTTTGGGGAAATTTGGGACTGGGAGTGTGGTGGGGTCACCCTGCAAGTAGTAATGGAGGCTGCTGGAAGCCAGAGTGTGACTGATGTGTGGCTGGCAGGCTGCAGCTCTACACAGACACTCAGGGTATGACCTGAATGCTGGAGGGCTGTTTGTGAGCAGCCCATGTGGGAGTGACAGCAGCAAAGTATTGGAAGGCACTCAAAGTTGCAGGGCAGGTGCTAACACAATCTGGTGTAGATTGCACCCTGGAATTTGATATTAGATATTCCTTGGGAGTCCTCCATTTTGTTACTGACTCAACCTCTTTGTAGTTGGCTAATGAGATCTAGCTGGGACCAGAAAAAGGGTGACATAGCTTCACCTGTGGCATATAAATTTTTTTTTTTTAGGTAGAACTAGAAGGTAATTATTATAATTCCATATCCTGGATAATAGATAACGCAATCCTCATCTCAGTTTAATTTTTTTCTAGCTTCTTTTGTTTAAATAAAATATTTATAGTACATTTTATGAAGGGACTGCATTGTTATTAATATCCAAAACACTAACAACTTCTTTCCTAACCTTTTTGACCCCAAAGCATGGGACTCTGTTGTAATCTAGAAAAGGATTTTCTGATATTAGAGAGGAAAGCTCGTGATATTAAAAACATATTGCCCGGAAGTTAGCATTTAAGTTCATTCAGCATTGAAAATCATTAGCATAGTAATACTTTGACTCCTTTCAAATTAGGAGATTTTCAAACCGGTGGATGTGTAGTTTACAGTATATTCTAATGGGTAGTAAAATCTGATGTATTTTAGTAGTCAAATTGAGGTATTTTGTAACTTCATGAAGAGTTTCAGGAACACTTCCTCATCTTTTAGAAGAGGAAAAATGTTTAAGATATTTTTAGGCTATTTCCCACATTCCTCTTTCATATGCAGTCTCCTGTTTATATTTATGACAGATTAAATTGATCTGATTCATATGTGATATAAAGTAGAATTAATATTGAGCATGAATTGGGGGAATCATAGCTTTAAAAGAAAACTGAGCATACTCAGACAAATACCCATACAAATAAAAATGATATATCATGATAATTAAGAGAACAAAAGGGTGTGTGTATAGGGTGTCAGAGTAAAGATAAATGAGAACTGAAATTGTTCATTCAGATTTGCTAATGCAATCTTGAATGGATTTTGAATATAGACAACGTTCATGGTGTGAAACCCCCAGCAGAATACCTCATTGGGGTGGGTTTGGTATGGGAAGCCAGACACTTCAGATAATCCTGAAAAGAGAGTGTCAGGGTTGTGAGTTAGGTAAAGAGGAGAAAGAGGGAGAACAGAAGATGTCATATGGCTCTGATAAGCTGGCTGGCCAAAGACGGATGTGCTTAATAGAAATGTAAAACATTTTATTTCTTTATTGAAGCTAATACAGGATGCTTTTGCTTAGTTTATCTCTTGCAGAGATGCAGATTATATGGTATGCATACCTCTTTTGGTTTTTTTAATCTGATTTCTCTCTCTCTCTCTCAATAAATCTTGTTTCTTATTTGGACAATTTGATTTAGCATGTTGAGGTAAAGTCCCTGAAAGGAAAGCAGCCATCTTAACTCTCATGAGAAGTGGGTAGAGGAGAATGGTGCCTATTGGAGCCCTTGATTGAAGCAACATTTTGAGGTGTCACCCCCACATTTACCATGGTCCCTAAGGGGTACCATGAGGAATGGCAAGAATAGGGTACCAAAGGTTACAGTAGTCAATCCCCAGAGAGCACTTGTTCTTGTGAAAACCGCAGCAGGTGTTGACAATCCAACAGATGGGTTTGTCGGAATCAGTCTACAAAGCAAGTGAGCCAATGACCTAGATAATTTTTATGTCTGTATTTCAGACTATGTACCTGCATTTCTTCCAACAGAGTGTTCCTTCAGATTCTGGTCCATAAGCCAGAACAGTTGTCTTTTACAACCCATTCCTTAACAATTCATTGAAAAGAAGGAATGAATCTCTCATACCTGTTAAGTGTAAATCTGAAAAATATAATGTAGTTGATTCATCTTTTGAAGCTCTAAAAAGTGTGTACGATGGATGTAAATCTAAAGAGGTATTTTTTTACCTAGGGGACTTCAGATTTTTCAGTTAGAGTATGGATTGAATTGGGTTAAATAAGATTTTTCTGTGCACTTTCAAAATTGATGATACATTTGCTAGTTTAAGTACATGATAATGGCAAGACAAAGCTTTTGTAACATCTGTGTGTATATCTTTGTCATCTATATTCATGCTTTCTCATTAATACATATATAGAAGCCTCATGAGGTTACAAGCAAAATAACTTCATTTTTCTCTGATACGCATATGGTGAAACTGTGGAATATATTTCATAAAGCTCTTAGATAGTTCAGTTAAATACTCTCCCTCTCCCTTCTCTGACCATCCTTCATTCCATCCCCTCCATGATCTATCATCTTCCCTTTTCTCTCTTCTTTTCCCTTCCCGTCTTCCATTCACTGTCAGGAAGGGCTGCCTCAGAAGAGCCATTTCAGCTCAACACGGCACCGTCAGAGACTAGTGGAACCAGCAGCTACAAAAGTGAGTGGACTTTCTGAAGGACAGTTTTAAAAATGGAATGTTGTACCAGTGGAATGTGACAGCTGTAGTGAAGATCTGATGTACACTTAATTATTACCCACCTGTGAGTAATACGGTCAGCACTGTTTCGTAAAGATGAATTGCATATTGAAGATATTCATTATGCATGTATAATTGGTGCACCTTCTTTAAGAGTTGTGGGTGAGTTATCTAGATGTACAGTGTGTATATAGAAAATTATAATTATATTTGCTGCTTTTGCTATGTGTTCTGTTCGTTATCTGTATTTTTTCACATTTTTGAAGTGTATTCACAAATACGTGACATACAATTAATTCTTCTCTCTCACAATATTAAAATGGAATATTTCTTATAATAATGCCACAAACAATTTGGGAAGGGTGTCTTGGGATAACATTGATTAGTCTCTTGAGCAAGCCCTGATACAAATGTGTAAAATTAAAGATGCCATTGGGCATTCGTATTTATGCTGGCAGATTCAACAGCAATGTCAGATATACTGACAAGCTGATTCTGCCTTTCCTAGAAGATCATTTCAGTTAGAGGTATATAAAAATTGGGTAAGGTTCAAGAAATCTAATCAGCATGATGTGGAAAACAATAGCTATTGTGGATATTAGTTTTATTTTCTAGATTAATTAAAAGTACCACATTGCATATTTCAGATCATGTGCATAATACTGCAACAATTTTTCCTACTTTTTTTGCAAGAATCTAACAAAAATAAAGTCACAGTGGACTCCCCTGCCCCAATTCCCTTAGTTTCCCCCTTTTCCCACAAGATTACTGTACATTTGAGAAAGGCCATACGGCTTCCCTTCTATCCTAAAGCTCAGCAGTCTCAGATTCTGGTGGACCTTTGGGAGAACTGAATTTGAGTCATGGGCCATCCACTAAGAAAAGTGGTCAGCAAGTCCCAGGCACCTAAAGTTAGGGACCGTTATCCTGAGTACCACAACTAACCTCAACAGTTATAACAGGTTATTGGGAGAGAGGCTGTCACTTGTTAACTAGGATCCAAGCCATTTCTTATTTTGTTACCTAGTTATTTTTGTATAGAGCCAAACATGCTGGATCCTCACAGAGAGGAAGATAAATCCCTGTATGCAGAACTAAATAGATCGTACAGAGAAGGGCAAAGTGTTAGGGAAATAATGAAACTGAATATGTTAACAGTAGGTTCCTGTCATGTTAGTACCAAAACCATTATGTGAACTCTTGTTTTACAGGTTAAGACAGGATGGAGGTGGAAGAAATAGGGTTAACAGACATCCTTGTGTTTTCAGGAAGGACTGTAAGGAGGAGAGAGTAGAGTCACATTATGCTGCATAGCACAGCGTGGAGGGAGGCTTGGAGGTGAACCCAAAGGGGGAGTTACTCAGGAAAGTTGGACCTTGTTAGGGGGACAACAATAATTAATGTAAGCAGAACAGTACATTGATGGTGAGGACAAAGTCTAAGAGTTTAGTACTGATAAAGTTACCAGAAACCCAGTTAATGGATTTGAAGAGGTGCTAGACATAGTCAGAGCCTTCGGCCAGGTAAATGATTTTTATGGAAGCACTGTAGATGAATTAAAGGTGAAATAAAGTGAAGTCAGAGGATGTGCCTGGAGTTGACCAAGGGTTATGGTAATGTAGACAAAAGGAATGAGTGGACTTTGGAGTATTAGAGGAAGAAGTGCTATAACTTGCAAAGAACTTTCTGTGAGGGGAGAAGAGTTGATAATTATACCAGGGCTGTGAATTGGAGAAATGTCAATCATTGAAATGTAGGGCTGGAGGGGACCTCGAGGTCATCTAATCCAGCCCCCTGCACTGAAGCAAGTGTATCTAAACCATCCGTGACAGGTATTTGTCTAAACTGTTCTTAAAAACCTCCAGGGACAGGGATTCCACACCCTCCCTTGGAAACCTATTCCAGTGCGTAACTACCCGTATAGTTAGAAAATTTATCCTAGTACCTAATCTAAAACTCTCTGGCTGCAGATTAAGATCATTACTACTTGTTTTACCCTCAGTGGCCATAGAGAACAACTGATCACTTTATCCTAGCCCTTAACACATTAAAATACTTTTATCAGGTCCCCCCTTGGTCTTCTTTTCTCAAGACTAAACAAGCCCATTTTTTTAACCTTTCCCCATAGGTCAGGTTTTCTAACTGTTTGATCATTTGTGTTGCTCTTTTCTGCACTCTCTCCAGTTTGTCCACATCTTTCTTGCATGTGGTGCCCAGAACTTCACAAAATACTCCAGCTGAGGAGTTCCCAATGCTGAGTAGAGCAGGACAGTTACTTTCTATGTCTTACATCAGACACTTCTGTTCATGTGCTCCCAGGTTGGTGTCATCAGAAAATTTTATAAGCATACTCTCCACTTTTTTTTTTATTAATGAAAATAATGAATGGTACTGGACCCAGGACAATCTCCTGTGTGATTCCATGATGTATTCCCCACTACTGTTTTGATAACTTCTTTTTGAGTACAGTCTTTCAACCAGTTTTGCGCCCAACGTAGAGTAATTTTATTTAAACCACGTTGTTGTTTGCCAATGAGAATGTCATATGGGACAGTGTCAAACCCTCCCCCCTCCCCTGAGCACCTGCAATGTCCCTGGGCCACCCCACCGCTACCCAGAGCACCCATGGTGCCCCTGGGCCGCCCCCTTCCCCAGAGCATCCAAGATTTAGTCGACTATGTAGAATTACAGGACTGGAAGGGACCTCGAGAGGTCATCTAGTCCAGTTCCCTGCACCCATGGCAGGACTAAGTATTATCTAGACCATTCCTGACAGGTGTTTGTCTAACCTACTTTCAAAAATCTCCAATGATGGCGATTCCACAACCTCCCTAGACAATTTATTCCAGTGCTTAACCAACCTGACAGTTAGGAAGCTTTTCCTAATGTCCAGCGTAACCTTCTCTGCTGCAATTTAAGCCCATTGCTTCTTGTATTATCCTCAGAGGTTAAGAACAACAATTCTTCTCCCTCCTTCTTGTAACAACTTTTTATGTACTTGAAAACAGTTATAATGTCCCTTCTCAGTCGTCTTCTCTTTTCAAGACTAAACAAACCCAGTTGTTTCAGTCTTCCCTCATAGGTCATGTTTTCTAGACCTTTAATCATTTTTGTTGCTCTTCTCTGGACTTTTTCCAATTTATCCATATCTTTCCTGAAATGTGGCGCCCAGAACTGGACACAATACTCCAGTTGGGGCCTAATAAGTGTGGAGTAAAGTGGAAGAATTACTTCTCGTGTCTTGCTTACAACACTCCTGCTAATAGAAAAGGAGTACTTGTGGCACCTTAGAGACTAACCAATTTATTTGATCATAAGCTTTCGTGAGTTACAGCTCACTTCATCGGATGCATACTTAGTCTCTAAGGTGCCACAAGTACTCCTTTTCTTTTTGCAAATACAGACTAACACGGCTGTTACTCTGACTCCTGCTAATACATCCCAGAATGCTGTTTGCTTTTTTATATTTTTATTTATTTATTTTTTTTGCAACAGTGTTACACTGTTGATTCATATTTAGCTTGTGGTCCACTATGACCCCCAGATCTCTTTCTGCAGTACTCCTTCTTAGGCAGTCGTTTTCCATTTTGTATGTGTGCAACTGATTCTTTCTAACTGGAGTACTTTGCATTTGCCCTTATTGAATTTCATCCTATTTATTTCAGACCATTTCTCCAGTTTGTCCAGATCATTTTGAATTTTAATCCTATCCTCTGAAGCACTTGCAACCCCTCCCTGCTTGGTATCGTCTGCAAACTCTCTATGCCATTATCTAAATCATTGATGAAGATATTGACAGAACCTGGCCCAGAACTGATCCCTGCAGGACCCTACTCATTATGCCCTTCCAGCATAACTGTGAACCACTGATAACTATTCTCTGGGAATGGGTTTTCAACCAGTTTTGTACCCACCTTATAGTAGCTCTATCTAGGTTGCATTTCCCTAGTTTGTTTTTGAGGCGGTCATGCAAGACAGTATTAAAAGCTTTACTAAAGTCAAGATATACCTGTCTACTGCTTCCCTCCTATCCACAAGGCTTGTTTCCCTGTCAAAGAAAGCTGTGAGGTTGGTTTGACATGGTTTGTTCTTGACAAATCCATGCTGTTACTTATCACATTATTATCTTCTAGATGTTTGCTTAACTGCTTAATTGCTTAATTATTTGCTCCATTATCTTTTTGGGTACAGAAGTTAAGCTGACTGGTCTGTAATTCCCCAGGTTATCCTTATTTCCCTTTTTATAGATTGGTACAATATTTGCCCTTTTCCAGTCTTCTGGAATCTCTCCCATCTTCCATGACTTTTCAAAGATAATCACGAATGGCTCAGATATCCTTTCAGTCAGCTCTCTAAGTATTCTAGGATGCATTTCATCATGCCCTGGTGACCTGAAGACATTTAATTTATTCTTTCCCTATTTTAGCCTCTGCTCCTACATTGTAAGGAGAGTGATCACTTTAGATAAGCTATTACCAGTAGGAGAGTGGGGGTGGGAGGAGGTATTGTTTCATGGTCTCTGTGTATATAATGTCTTCTGCAGTTTCCACAGTATGCATCCGATGAAGTGAGCTGTAGCTCACAAAAGCTTATGCTCAAATAAATTGGTTAGTCTCTAAGGTGCCACAAGTACTCCTTTTCTTTTTGCGAATACAGACTAACATGGCTGTTACTCTGAAACCTGCTCCTACCTCATTTTCACTGGCATTCACTATGTTAGATGTCCAATCACCACCAACCTTCTTAGTGAAAACCTAAACAAAGAAGTCATTAAGCACCTCTGTCATTTCCACATTTTCTGTTCTTGTTTTTCCCCCCTCATTGAGTAATGGGCCTACTCTGTCCTTGGTCATCCTCTTGCTTCTAATGTATTTGTAGAATGTCCTTTATGTCTCTACCTAGTTTGATCTTGTTTTGTGCCTTGGCCTTTCTAATTTTGTCCCTACATACTATTGTTGTTTGTTTATATTCATCCTTTGTAATTTGACCTAGTTTCTACTTTTTGTATGACTCTTTTTTTATTTTTAGAATATTGAAAATCGCCTCGTTAAGCCAGGGTGGCCCCTGCCATACTCCTTATCTTTCCTACATAGTGGGATTGTTTGCTCATGTGCCTTTAATGTCTCTTTGAAAAACTGCCAACTGTTTGCTTCCTGTGGGATCTTACCTACCAACTCTGAGTTTGCTAAAGTTTGCCTTCTTGAAATCCATTGTTTTTATTGTGCTGTTCTCTCTCCTACTGTTCCTTAGAATCATGGACTCTACCATTCCATGATCACTTTCACCCAAGCTGCCTTCCACTTTCACATTCTCAACCAGTTTCTCCCTATTTGTCAACATCAAATCTGGAACTGCCTTTCTCTTAGTTGCTTTCTCCATCTTCTGAAATAAAAAATTGTCTCCAATACATTCCAATAACTTGTTGGATAATCTATGCTCTGCTGTGTTATTTTCCCAACAAATGTCTGAGTAGTTGAAGTCCCTCATCACCACCAAGTCCTGTGCTTTGGATGATTTTGTTAATTGTTTTAAAAAAGCCTCATCTACCTCTTCTTCCTGGTTAGGTGGTCTGTAGTAGACGCCTATCGTGACATCACCCTTGTATTTTTACCCCTTTTATCCTTGCCCAGAGACTTTCAACAAGTCTGTCTCCTATTTCCATCTCAACCTCAGTCCAAGTGTATACATTTTTAATATATAAGGCAACACCTCCTCCCTTGTTTCCCTGCCTGTCCTTCCTGAGCAAGCTGTACCCTTCTATATCAATATTCCAGTCATGCCTATTATCCCACCAAGTTCTGTGATGCCAACTATGTCATAGTTGTGTTTATTTACCCGCATTTTGAGTTCTTCCTGCTTATTCCCCATACTTCTCGCATTAGTATACAGACATCTAAGATACTGATTTGATTTCCCTCCTCCCTCCACAGTTCTGTCTTGTCTCTCCTTTATCCCTGCTAAACAGCCCATGCTCCCCCACCAAATTTCAACCCTTCTCCCAGGTCTCCATGTTTTTGACTTACCTGTGGGCTTTGGTCACCTGCCCCCTTCAACCCTAGTTTAAAGTCCTCCTCAATAGGTTAGCCAGTCTGTACCCAAATATGCTCTTCCCCTTCCTCGATAGTGGGACCCCATCTCTGCTTAGCAGTCCTTCTTCCTGGAACAGAATCCTGTGGTCAAAGAAGCTGGAGCCCACCTGGTGACACCATCCTCGCAGCCAGGCATTCACCTGCAGGATGCATCTGTCTCTGCCTGGGCTTCTACCCTTGACCAGAAGGATCGAAGAGAATACCACCTGTGCTCCCAACTCCTTCTCCCTAACTCTCAGAGCCCTGTAGTCACTTCTGATCTGCTGAGGGTCATACTTCACAGTATCATTTGTACCCACATGGATGGGTACTAGCATGGGGTAGTAGTCAGAGGGCCGGATGATCCTCAGCAATCACTCCGTAACGTCTTGGATACGGGCCCCTGGCAGGCAGCATACCTCCCAGGATGCCATGTCAGAGTGGCAGATGGGTGCCTCCGACCCCCTCAGAAGAGGGACAAGTCATGGAAAGGTCTTGTTCCACAAATTTTTGTTTACTCTTTGTGACCTGTCCATGACTTTTACTAAAAATACCTGTGACTAAAACATAAACTTAATCATGTCTACTGCTTTTCCCATCCACTAAGCCAGTAACCCTATCTGCAAAGCATAATAGAGAAGCCAATGGTGACTAAGAAGAGAGTATTTATGGAGAAAGTGTTTTAGCCATATTTGAGTTTATACTGGGCCATTCAGGAAGGGAGATCAGAGACCCAAAAAAGCGTCCAAAGAGAGGGAAAGTTTGGGTAATTAGTGAATTGGAGGCAAAGCCACATGACCAGGTGAGGCTATCAATGGATAGTGGGGAGAAGAGAAGACCAAGGATGGAGGAGATGAGGATTGTTCCCTCTTCCTAGAACCTAACTGATTCATGGCAGCCATGACAACAATAGTAGTCACCGTTGGATAACTCCTTTGTTCCCTTTGCCTTGTACCTACAGGCTCAAGTTATTGTCATATTTCTTTCTTTTTTTCAGTTCAAAATTATTTGGTATTTTCCTGTTCTTTTTTTTCAGATTTCATTACACAAAGCTAAGGGCCTCTTATTGTGATATGTTGGCTCACTACTCCAACAGTTCCTATCCAGTAGCAGATAGTTTTAGTGATACTATGTACAAATATTATACTGCTTGTCATTCATGTATCATCGAGATTTCTGTGGTTGGTGACTTAGATCATTGAAACATAAATTATATGTACTCTTAAATGTGTTGAATTGAGTTGCACAAGTTTCTTATATATGGTATTAATAAAAATTAGTGCATTAGATATTACAGCATTTAGAACTTTTTGCATATAACAGCACAAAAGATCCTAAGAGGCAGAGTTTCATGCACAAAAGATGCTAAGAGGCAGAGTTTCATGCATAAAAATATAAAAATAAATAATGTGTTTGGTGGTAGATACAAAAATGTTGAGTGAAATATTTTATTTTTTTAAAACATTGTTAATATAATTTAAAAAATTAAAGTAATTTTGATCAGTTTTCACCAGCCTTGCTTATTACATAACTGCACAGTGCCTAAAATTAGAAGCCAAACTTACTTGAAGTGTACTCAGAGATTTTGTTTACTGAAATTTCTCAGTAGATAGCAAATATGAGCAAGAAATGAACAAGGGTAAACCATGGTAAAGGAGAATATGCTGTAGGAATAATAATCTAAAGGACACAATGAAATTGTTATATGTGAAGATGGCAAAGGCAACCATCCAAATAAAAATCAATTTGATGTGGGAGCATGTGGGGTGAGGAGGTGGGAGAGGGACAAGAGAAAGTGTTCAGAAGATTAGTTTCAAAATCTTGAGGTGTTTCAATACGTAATGGTAATAAAGGTTTATTCCAGATGAGCTGCCAGTATAAATTGGGAGCATTAGTAAGTTCCTGAGGATTGCTCTGAAATTTTGTCAGCCTGGAGAAAATATTGATAGTACAGTGTGCTAAATAACACAATCTTCAAACTGAATGTAGGGAGAGAATATTGCAACAAAGATATTGACTTTTAAAAAATCCTTCTTAATCCTAATTCAAGACTGAATGCCGTAACAGTTAGTTACAGGATGCAGTAATATCCACTGAATCTCTTCTATAATTTTCAATAGTTTCTATGACTGGAAATAGACTCCTCTGCTGATGAAATCGGCCTTGGAGCTACAGTATCCACAAAGCATATGTTCTACTTTTCAAGCTAGTGAAAATATTTTAGGATTGTGTTTTCATTTCTAGCTATCCCAAGAATAAGTGCTAGTAACTTTGAGATGTTAAACATATATTGTTCAATAATAAAAGAAACACTGTTGCCTGTAACCTATCATTTGGTACAGAAACTGATTTAAATGATGGGAGGATAGCTAATGTGACGCCAATTTTTAAAATGGACTCCAGAGGTGATCCCGGCAATTATGGTAAGCCTGACTTCAAAACTGGGCAAAGTGGTTGAAACTGTTGTAAAGAACAAAATTTTCAGACACATAGATGAACATAATCTATAGGGAAAGAGTCAACATGTTTTTTGTAAAGGAAAATCATGCCTCACCAATCTGCTAGAATTCTTTGAGGGGATCAACAAGCATGTGGACAAAGGGGGATCCAGTGGATATAGTATATTTAGATTTTCAGAAAGCCTTTGACAAGGTCCGTCACCAAAGGCTCTTAAGCAAAGTAAGCTGTCATGGGATAAGAGAGAAGGTTCTCTCATGGATTGATAACTGGTTAAAAGATGGGGAACAAAGGGTAGGAATAAATGGTCAGTTTTCAGAATGGAGAGCGGTGTAAATAGTGGTATCCGCCGGGGTCTGTAATGGGACCAGTCCTATTCAACATATTCATAAATGATGGAAAAAGGGGTAAACAGTGAGGTGGCAAAATTTGCGGATGATACAAAACTACTCAAGATAGTTAAGTCCCAGGCAGACTGCAAAGAGCTACAAAAGGAACTCTCAAAACTGGTTGACTGGGCAATGAAATGTCATGTAAAATTCAATGTTGATAAATGCAAAGTAATGCACATTAGAAAACATAGTCTAATGTTTATATGTATGAACTATATATATAAAATGATGGGGTCTAAATTAGCTGTGACCACTCAAGAAAGAGATCTTGGAGTCATTGTGGATAGTTCTCTGAAAACATCCACTCCATGTGCAGCAGCAGTCAAAAAAAGCTAACAGAATGTTGGGAATCATTAAGAAAGAGAGAGATAATAAGACAGAAAATATCATATTGCCTATTTGTAAATACTTGGTACACCCACATCTTGAATACTGCGTGCAGATGTGGTCGCCCCATCTCAAAAAAGATATATTGGACTTAGAAAAGGTTCAGAAAAGGGCAACAAAAATGATTAGGGGTATGAAACGGCTGCCGTATGAGGAGAGATTAATAAGTCTGGGACTTTTCAGCTTGGAAAAGAGATGACTAAGGGGGGAAATATGATGGAGGTCTATAAAATCATGACTGATGTGGAGAAAGTAAGTAAGAAAGAGTTATTTACTCCTTCTCATAACACAAGAATTAGGGGCCACCAAATGAAATTAATAGGCAGCAGGTTTAAAACGAACAAAAGGAAGTATTTTTTCTACACAACGCACAGTCAACCTGTGGAACTCCTTGCCAGAGGATGTTATGAAGGCCAAGACTATAACAGGGTTCAAAAAAGAACTAGATATATTCATGGAGGATAGGACCATCAATGGCTATTAGCTCGGATGGGCAGGGATGGCGTCCCTAGCTTCTGTTTACCAGAAGCTGGTTATGGGCGACAGGGATGGATCACTTGATGATTACTGGTTCTGTTAATTCCCTCTGGAGCACGTGGCATTGGCCATTGTTGGAAGACAGGATACTGGGATAGTTGGACCCAGTATGGCCATTCTTACGTTCTAATATCACCAGCTGTTGGGACCTGAACTGAGATCCTAAGGTCTTAAGTGAAAAATGGTAAAGCTAAGGCTGCAGATGCGTAAATTACTAATGTGATCATACCATAATAATGAGAGAGGCTAGACTATCTGGTTGGTAAGCTAGTACTGTGGTAGACTATCTTAAATACATTACAGACATGTATTCATGGCAAAGGACTAATGTTTATGATGTGCAGTTCTGCCTGTTAAGGGGAAGAATCTCTTCAAGGAACCTTTGTAGTTCAAAAAGTATTTTAAATAAGAACCAGGATATTCAGAGCTAAGGTTACATTTAACCAGGTGTGTAAAAGCAGCAGAAAGAAGATACAGATTGGCAGGAGTGGGGGTTTGCTATGTCGTCTTCATCACTATAGAAAACCCCCACTGTTGCTGGGGAGCTGATAAACGTGGCTGGTAGCATCCGGTGGGGCCCCTGGAGCAGCCCAGCTATATGTACAACAAATGAAATAGAAACCACTTGCTCACCCAGGTGTGGGTTAGGCAGTGCTAAGGTGTCTAGTTTCCATCCACCAGCAAGTGTGGAAAATGGGCTGGGGGTAGGGTGAAAAAGAATAGATATGGGTGAGAGAGAGGAACCTGAGCTGCAATGTTTCCACATGCTTGGCAGTGGAGAGTGAGAAAGCTGTTACCGGGAGCTTGCACAGCTGTGTTTTAATGGGAAATGTATGGTGCATTTGGAAATGCCCATATGAGTTTGTCCTTATGTGTTCCTCCATCATCCCCTCCTTCATACGAAAAGCCCAGAAAAACCAGGTATTTATCTGAAAGTTGATGGAAGTTTTTTTCCAAACCTAAAGCACTGAAAAACAATACTAGTGTTCCTATGTTTGTTCAGCTGCACAGTTGTACAAGCAGCTGGGATTTTATGTCTTGCATGAATTTTTCCGAGTGAACTATAGTGCTCTTAAATTATAAGGATGAGAATGTTTGTTTGAGTTTGGTAGTAGCTGGAATCTATGTGAGATTGGTGTTTTCAAACATTTCTCAGACAATGTGTTTACTCTGCTCTACCGGTCATGCAGTGATATGGTACATTGCCAATGGGTGAAATAGACTGTGCAACAGGAGGTCAGAATGGAGCATGGATTTTCTAACACAGCGTGTTAGATGAAATGATTTTGTGTACTTTGAAGTGGAAAATTCAATCAGAATTTTCCACACTTTTTAGTTAAAGAAACACGGTTATTTATTGATAAAAGTCACACTGAGAAAATATAGAATGCAGCATAGTAGGCATCAAATCTAACTATTATTCCTGGTCATAGTAATTATTTTCTCCTGCATTTTCCTAAGAGGTCTTTTAAAAAACAAAAAGACAAAATGGCTATAAAGTGTCTAGAGTACACATCAGGATATACTGTATTCATGTTGGTATGAAAATACTATTTTTTGATGGGGCTATTCTTTAGAGTTGGAAAGGCTTTTATATTTTATTAATATCAGTAGTCACTATTCAAGTAACCAGCACTTAACTGTACTCATAAAGTAGTAGAGTTTGGATAGCATAGGCTGCTATCAACTGTGAACTTAGGATGGAGTATGAAGTTAGTTAGTAATGTATCTACTGGTCAACTGAGAAATGGTTTATAGATAAAATCATTGAGAATTGTACCAATTACTTTCAGTTTCATTCAATATTTCAATATTAATTTCTTCCATGGGTATGAATTGGATACTTGCCCTCAAAAGTGTGCTTACACTAGGTTTAAAATACCCATGTATCTAACATGGAATAAATTTTATTAAAAAAAAAAAAAAGGCAGTTTAAGTTTGCACACTTGTACAAAGTAAATGGTGCCCTGAGTCTTGGAATGTGGGTGTTTTGGCTTCCAAATGCCAAATACCAGCACACCAGGACTCGCTGAAAGCACAGGTTTGAATCCTAGCAGGGTCAACCTTTTATCCTTCCAAGGTAGTGGTTGTACTTAGTCTCTAAAAATGGAGGAAACAACTAATTCCAGCGGTATTCTTCTTTTAAACAGCAGAGCATATCTATGGCCAGCAGCGTTTTTAAATTGCTGCTGCTGCTGTCTGAACAATTAAGAGCTTCCAGAGTAGCAGCCGTGTTAGTCTGTATTGGCAAAAAGAAAAGGAGTGCTTGTGGCACCTTAGAGACTAACCAATTTATTTGAGCATAAGCTTTTGTGAGCTACAGCTCACTTTAGCCAACGTTAGGTTGAAATCTAAAGAAGTATTTGGTCTGGCTACAGAACACGACCTGCTCTTTTCTTCATCTTCTGTGCATTTGCTCCCATGACTTTAACAATGAAAATCCATTTTTAGGGACATCTTTTAGGCAATATAATTCATAACAGGTAAATTCAGTGCTCTTCTTGTTGCTGAATCTTACAACAAACTGGCCGCTGGAGAGATGTGAGACAACATATAGTGTATCTACTACTAGACCAGACCTTTTCTGCTTGCGCAAAGCATTATTCCAAAATACAGAATCCTCTTGCTCCATAGGGATTCAAACACTAAGAAACTTTGTAAACATATGGTAGGCAAAGTAAAACAAATCTAACTGTCAACTCTTTACATAATTTGATTAGTCTATTATAAATCTTAATATTGCCACAGTATCTTGTTAATCTATGGTAGAACACTTAATGACTGTTTAAATCAGTTCCATGTTGTGTGTGACAGAGCCACTGATTTTTTTTCATTCTATATTGTGTTTTTTTATATATGTTTTCTTTAAAGTGTCCTCCCCATCCACTTAATTTGCCTGTACATTGATGATAATGTCAAGGTTTAAGCAGACTTCTGGGTATTCCCTTCACAGCACATTTCAATACCCCTGGAGTTGATCCACTGATAGATTTCTGCCCTGAAAAAGACTGTCAGCAGTCACTATAGCAAAATAACTGTGGGGAGGTTAGTTTAAAAAACAAAAATGAATTGTATTGTCAAGTGCCTGACGTCAGCCTAGATAACCCAAGAGGCTTCTTCAGGTTAAATCTGAGTTTAAGTGGCTCTTTCCTTCAATTTATATGCATCCTACTGAAATCTGCAGTAGACCCCTATTGATGTACATTGAAGTTGATTCACTGGTTGCATTGATTTCTTAGCATTAGGTGAGAGGAGAAAGTTGAAACATAATGTAATATTGTTTATAAATTCAAGGGCTCAGTTTAGATGTTTAAATGCCCTGGCACCCTTTTTCAGGAGGACTCACCATGGAAAATTGTTGGTGCTACCTATAGGTGAAAAGGAAAAATGGTAAACATAAGATTATTATTTTTTATATGTAAGCCATGGAAGCGGTTGGTATTTAAGTTGCAGAATAATTATGTAATGAAACTGCTTGTAACCAGGTGCCTTTTGGTGTACTCTGTGTGTACACACACATTAAACAAAGTCACCAACTAACCGAATGACCATATCTTAATGAGATGCAAGAAGCTGGAGACCTTCAGATCTAAGGCAGCAAATTATAGACGGTAAATAGCAGTATTGTTTTTTCTCATGTTATTTCTTCATGTTTTTTAAAAAATAGTGAATTATTGATATTTACTTGAAAGATTTCCTTTATGAAGCTTTTTATGGACAGCTGAAAAATCTCTTAAGATCAGGCTTCTGAATATATGAAAGCCTTGCAACTATTGAAAGATGAAGCTGATTTTACTGTGGTTCTAAAAGGTACCCAGTATCCACAACATTCGCTCACTCTTTAGCAGCTTATGAACACTGTAGGTTTTATTGATTCCTGAGAATGGGATTCAGCAACATGCAATAAAAGTCGATGGCACCTTTCCCCTTCCATATAGGGGTGTGTAGATCAATATTTGAATTTACTGTAATTTACCGGTAATAGGTAGAAGAACTGAAAGAATTGCTGTGTTTTCTGGGTCACAGCTGTGGTGTATATCCTTTTTATTTAAAAACTCTGTTGTAGGTCAAAGTCTTTCCCCTACTAAATGGAAACATAGTTAGTAGTAGAGTTGATACGCCTTATTTATCAATGGGCTTTAAAAGACTGGACACCTACAGGCTGCTGTGTGAATTAAAATTGTACTGGCTGACCTAAATTTCGTAAGACCTGAAGGACAGCGGCACGTACTGAATTTCTGAATATTTTGTAAGTTATAAACCCAAAAAGCTTCTGTGGTTTTGAAGACATGTTACTAAAAATAAAATGCTCACTGTATTGTGACAGTTCACTGACTAATGATTAGCTTAATTAAATCATGTACACACAGTCCTTATTGTAACTTCAATGTAATTTAGCAAAGGCTTGTACGTATCTCCCAAACCTGAGACCCAACTTAATATATTTGTAGGTTTGCAGACAACAGACTTAAGGCAGAAAGGACATTACATAGTTGGGACAAGATTCTCTTGTTTGTGAAGTGGCGTAAAGCAACCTTAATGCCAGCTTAAAGAGAAAACAAAGATATATAGTGAGGTCATCTATCTCTAAACCTAGACCACCCCTGACAAACATCTCTCAGGGATGGTCTAGGTATATTTAATCCTGCCTCAGCACAGAGGGATGAACTAGATTACCTGTCAAGATCCCTTCTGCCCTATATTTCTACTTCTTGGTGATCCTTGACTGCTGGAATGTTTTTTCGGGCCATAGGCACCCATCGTGAAGTAGAGCTTTTGTGTTGATTTGTCCCGGAGGTGTATGAACTCAGGACCATAGAGACTCAAAGTTTGGCTTGAAGCCACCTTGGTGCAACCTGCATCCCCGAGTCCTGCACTGGGCACAGCTCATCTGAACTGGAACACCCACCCATGAAAACCTGGCCCTTGATTTTACACTTAATGAAGATCCTCTCTTAAACAACAATTTTTAGTGCCTGGGAATCATAAGCCAACTTTATGGCCTTTTTAATGCAACTGAGATTCGAACCCACAGTTCCAAAGTTAAAGATTAGCATGTTTCCAGTATGCCTTGTTAAGCTTTTTTCCCCACTATATACTAAAAGCTGTATAATTCAGTCATACTTAGTCTCTTCAGTTTGTGAAATAACAGCTTTTCAGATGCATAGGAACAAAATGCCCCTTTTCCTAAGTCTTAGAATAAGGGCATGTCTACATTAGGGATATTTTCCCTGGGATGTATCTACACCAGTGTAAACAATGTACTGCACCGGGGTAGAGGAAGGATTGAACTGCAGAAATTTACCTGGAGTAAGACGGTCTATGCTAATACATTGATTAAGGAATTTTGTATCCTGATGCAAAAATCCCTAATGTAGAAAAGCCACAAGTGATGTGAGACATGTCTAAGAGCTATAAACTGCGAGCCTTTCATGTACTTAGTGATAGTGCAAACCATAAATTGGATGATGACTTGCAGTGAAGTTTTCTATTTTGGAGGTACTCAAGCCTGTGATAAATGTGAGAGAACTGACCTGGCATTTGGATGTCAACACTATGGTATATAGGGAAAATGTGACGATACAGACATTGTCTAAAAAGGAAGTTTGTTTTATTTATTCATTTATTTTTGGTTAGCTGCTTATTGGTGTTGCCATGCTTTTTTATTTTAAAATCATGCTTAAAAAGTGATATTTGCGCTGCTTTGCTTCAAATGAGATCTGTGTGCGTAAAAATAACTTGGGTGTGAAATTTACTTTGTAAAAGCTGCCAACATCTTTTAGTACATCTTTACCCTCTACTAGTTATCCTTAGTGATTTATCTGACATGGAGCTTCTCCAGTAATTACAAGGCAGTATAGCAGGAGTGCCCAAAGCACAGCCAAAGGACCAAATGCAGCTGTACCTGCATACAACACTGATCACCTGCAATTTTGTTACTAATAATGACAAACTCGGGGAAAAAAATCTGTTCATCTACCAAGAAAGATCCAAGTATAAGGGATTGATTTGGTATACTTGTTAAGAGTGTGTTAAATTAGAAGCAGTTTCTGGACCCTTGACAAGATATAAATGCGATCTTTGCTCACAAAATGTGAATAGCCCTTAATATTCTGCCTTTTTGAGCATATGCATTATGACTCTTAATTACATTATGTCCACAGGTCCCCTGCCTCATTTACTGCACAAGATGGATGGTGCTCAGAAATGAAACAGTTTGATATTTTAGTGGCCCCTGCCTTATTCACTGTACACCATCTAAAGTCTGCAAAGAATATAGAAGTATTCATTTCTTCGTGGTCCTTTCTAGGGTGACTGAGTGAGCCATTTTTATCCATTTATTTTTTTTTAACACGTTCATATGCATTATCTAGTCAGAGGGTGCACATGCATTTTATGCACTGTGTAGAATCTTATTTTTCTGATGCTTTTTTAAGAGAGAAAATTCTAACATCTCACCTTCTAGCTAGTTTGGTTTGGTAATGTAAATTAACTATACATCCATTAGATGTGTAAAAACAGTATGCTAGGTGTGATTAAATAGGAGATACACGTATAAAATTATTCTAAACCAGGGTGATTAAAAATATTCACCTCACAGGCCTTCACAACCCAGTAACACAGCCAGATCTTCTGTTCTGTTCTGTTGTCTTTGAAATCAAAGTATCTGCCTAGAGAACATCTAGTACTGTGTATCTCATAGGTCAGATGAGTGCCCATTCATTTAAATGCAGGCTGTATTCCCATCTGAACAAGATTACAAAGAAGACTTCACGAATGTAGTTTTGAGAAAATAATTGGAATGGCAGAAATAGAGGGAGGTGAATGAGGGGTACCAAAGTGTAACAAGATATGGGTGTGTGTGGTGGGGCTTGGAAATTGGAAAGCAGAAAATGGAAATTACATAATTTATCTGATATTAGCTATCCCACTTCTAGGCATATATCATGCATCGTTTAGATGGACAGAACTTGGTGGGTCTTCTAGCTGTCTTCTATCCGAAATACTAATTGAAAATATATCAGCTATATTGAAAATATAGTAACTTCTCACTAATTCTCATATAGCTAATACACAATCAGAACAATTCTCGCCTAATGGCAGTTTCACCCTACTTCTCAGCAAAAGTTTTGTGTTAAAAAAAAAAAAGTGTATTGTGGTGCTTTGTATTAAGACTTCATAAAATGATGTACTCCAGAACATTGTATGAGCATATAATGAAGTAGTGTAACCGGTCAAGCTATGCTTGTCAAAATAAATGAACAATGTCCATGTTGTGATGTAAGATCCTTGATATTTGTGACTGATTCCTTGGAGCCTGACCTTGTCAGGTGCTGAATATCCTCAACTATTTTTGCACACAGTAGGTGTTACGGAAGATTAGCATATAGCAGAACTGGGCCCTTGCTAATTTTACTTTCTTTAAAAATCCCCAGTGAATCTGGCTGTTAGGTTATTCTGTTTGAAATATGATCTGAGAACATTTCTGTCACAGATTCTATTGAACATTCCCAAAGATAAACCTAAAGAAAATCAGAGTTTGAAATAACAGTATGAAGCAGACCATGAAAGAAGATTTATACAAAATTTGTATAATCCTTTATTATATTCAAAACATATCTGCGTTGTCTGTGTACAGTATTGTTGAGATTGAAGAATTATGGAACTTAATTTTAAAAAATGGATATTTCCAACTGCATTATTTTGATTTCAAATGTAATGTGATCTTTTTTCATTTTACAGAAGGAGCTGAGTCTTCCAAGAAGAGGAAGTTTGTAAGTAGCTAAAGTTCCTTCCATTGTGCTCACTGCACAGTATGTGGTTTGACAGTTCTTCGATATGTCTATTCTTTTTTCAGTGGGAGATGGAATGAAGGTTAAATGTGGCAGTTGATTGGCCTTACAATACACACACAGAAAATTGAGATTATAAATGAATACCCATGGGTCGATATGCTGTGTTCTGAAGATTTATACTGGTGTGGCCTGTTATGAAAGAGGCTATTGTGAAAGACTTTGAAGGTTTATGCTGAGGTTATTAATAAAATAAGTGTTCCTTATGTTATGTTACATTATTTTAATTCAGATTTTTGTTGTTGTAACCAAGCAAATATTTGCTTTTCTCATGAACAGTGCAACCTAAATTGACGTAACCTGATATTGCTGATATAGAGAAAATAGAAATAAAAAACTGAACAATTTGGGTAAATGTATGTAATTGTGTGTATGTAGTATTTTAACCAGAGGAAGTACAGATTGTGCACATCCTAGCATATATTATTATTGGGCTAATGCATTAATGAAAAGGTATTCAAATATGCTGATACTTTATGGCTACTTGCACTTTTCAGATTTATGTCCCTTGACTTTATCTTTCCTACATTTTGAACTATTATATTTTAAAAGTTGTGGTTTTATTTGCATTTCTTTTGTATCTCCTCTTCTAGGATGTCTGTGCAGAATTACATACTCTACAACGCACAACTGGTCGATTATAATTTAATAGTACTTGAGTACTTTACTAACAGCTGTTCCATATATAGAGGCAACCTAGAAATGTTGTATTTAAGACTGATTTCATAATCTCATGACTCTGACCAAAATCTAACAAAGGAGAGATCTTAGCTGAGAAGAATACGAATACTGTATATAGAATCTTTATCCTGGAGGTCCCAAGTTTTATATAAACATACAGCACCATCAGAATGCTACTACTTTTGGCATACGAGTGGTTGCACTGATCTATAACATGCTGCTTAATAATGTAGGTAGGAAAATATTGGCCAAGAACAAATACATTGTTTATGAAAGTGATGCAGAGCGGAGACGTTTTAGGATTTTACAGATTTTTTCTGACCCATACATGCTAAATTTCTGGAAAACATGTGTTTACCTCAGAAGATGGACTGAATCTAAGATTAGAACCAGTGAATCCAGATGGTCTAGGTATTTCAAAAACCCAGGTTGCTATGACATTTCTTCTGGCTATGTATGTTTTGGGCCTATTGAAGAGCTTGCATGGGTCCCAAGCCAGAGCATGCAAAGCGCTATCTGTTAAGTGTGAAGTCACTAACTAGATCTAAACAACTGCAGCTGTCAAGTGGCCAACAGTCTGGGTCCATTCTCTTCTTGAAATATTACATGAAAATAGATGCTAAGTGCTAAACGTTTTACTCCCTTTGGCATTATAACATGCCTTGCGTGTGGCTTTAGGTCGCTATTCTAACTGCTCACATGCTGAACATTCAACACTTTCGTTTGTTTTGCTCACAAAACAATGTGTCTCCTTATGGGATTTTCAGAAATGACTCTGGGGAGCTGGAGTGATAGTATTTCATTTTTTCTACTTAGTGCGTTGACGTGGATCAAAGGGTTCGAAGTTCAAGATACTGGTCACATGGATACCCTTGCCGGAACTCATATTTTTAACTTCTGTTTAGCTCGTGTTGGCTAAGACAGGCCACAGAAACCAGTAAGTGCTTCAGACTGTAGAGAGCTCTATTTCCGGCACTTGTCAATACTGTTGTCTCATTTGATATTGCTGTCTGTATACCCAATGCCAGGCTGCCTTTTCGGGTCTTGTTGTTTTGAGAACATCACTGTGGTGATGCTCTGTGACTTTGCCCAAAAATGTTGCACAGTGACTGCACTTGTGAGTGGCTGAACAAGGAAGACTACAATTTTATACGTACTTAGTAACTCTCCTGTTTCGTAAAGTGCTTTGAAAGTAATCCAGTTAATCCTCACAACAGTGCTGTGGCAGAGGGGATACATCGGTATTCTTATCCTCATCTCAAAGATGGACCAATAGCAGAGAAGTTAAGTGATTTGCACAAGGCCACACAATGAGTAGTGGTTTTATGGCTGGGTGGCTTCAAGGGAAAGGGTGGGTTGGTTCCTCCTCCCCCAGCAGGCTTTGTGTTGGAGGGAGATGTCTCCTTTTTCCCTCCAAGGATCCAGCAAGAAGAGGATAGGGATGGGGAGAGGAGTCAGCGGGTGGATGGCAAGGATACTTCCGCAAATGGTAACAGTAAGGGAGTCCTGGGGTTTTGCAGGAGGTGCAGTAGTTTATGGGGCTAGGAAAAGATGTCCCAGTGAGGCATGGGAATTTCCCCACTGACTGAACTTCATCCACTCCCTCTCTGAGTGCAAAAAGCATATTGAACCTCAAACCCAGTCTTTCTATGATTTAAGCCTTGATTCTAATATTTTGTCCAACTTTATTCATCTGGCTGTCATCACAAGTTCCCAGCTTAGCATATCTGTTGCATCACAAATGCCAAGACAGAGAGTTGAAATGTGGAAATTGCACTTGATAAAGAGCTGAAGTACGATCGTGAAGCACCATGGAGACTGACTGAAATCTTGCAGTTCCTTCCTTAGGGACTTGGTAGCTCTGTTGGTAGGTACCCTTTGCTAGGACTGATGAGAGCGTCTCATGCTGACAGATTTCAGAGTAGCAGCCGTGTTAGTCTGTATCCGCAAAAAGAAAAGGAGTACTTGTGGCACCTTAGAGACTAACAAATTTATTTGAGCATAAGCTTTCGTGAAGTACAGCTCACTTCATCGGATGCATTTAGTGGAAAATACAGCAGGGAGATTTTATATACATAGAGAACATGAAACAATGGCTATTACCATTAAGAGGAACACCCATTGTTTCATGTTCTCTATGTATATAAAATCTCCCCGCTGTATTTTCCACTACATGCATCCGATGAAGTGAGCTGTAGCTCATGAAAGCTTATGCTCAAATAAATTTGTTAGTCTCTAAGGTGCCACAAGTACTCCTTTTCTTTTTGCGGATACAGACTAACACAGCTGCTACTCTGAAACCTAAATTAGAAATATACATCTCAGAAGAAGGTTATTCATCTTAAGCATTTGAGGGGCCACAGAATTTTTCATGAGTTAGAAGTAATTAATATCTGTGAAACTAAAATATTGTGATTTCAAAAATATTACAAAAGAAAATAATATAGAATGTTAAAAAATAAGAGTTATAAAACTGCATTCCATTGTCTGTAAATACCTGTTGCAGTAATAAACAATGTTTTATGGCTAAGGAGGCGTTATCTTCCTAGGCACTGTGGACCTGTCCCTGGTTAACAGAAAGCAAAGATCTTCCTAGAAATGTCCATAATTAGCTTGAATAGTTAATGGAATTAAATAAGCAACTGAAACATAAGCATATATGCTATCATTCTTCAAGTGTCATGTGTATTAAAATAATTGAATCTCTTAAATTCAGTAAAGGCAAGTTTGTAATAATATAGTTATAGTTATGGTTAGTTAAACAGAAATTAAAAGGTACAGTGACTAGATTGAAATCCCTGCAATCTGAATGGACAGTTCTCAAAGACACCATAATAGAGGCTCAACTTAAATGTATACCCCAAATTAAAAAACACAGTAAAAAAACTAAAAAATAGCCACCGTGGCTTAACAACCATGTAAAAGAAGCAGCAAGAGATAAAAAGGCATCTTTTTAAAAAGTGGAAGTCAAATCCTAGTGAGGTAAATAGAAAAGAGCATAAATACTGCCAAATTAAATGTAAAAACGTAATAAGAAAAGCCAAAAAGGAATTTGAAGAACAGCTAGCCAAAAACTCAAAAGGTAATAACAAAATGTTTTTTAAGTACATCAGAAGCAGGAAGCCTGCTAAACAACCAGTGGGGCCCCTGGACGATCGAGATGCAAAAAGAGCACTTAAGGACGATAAAGTCATCACTGAGAAACTAAATGAATCTTTGCTTCAGTCTTCACGGCTGAGGATGTTAGAGAGATTCCCAAGCCTGAGCCATCTTTTGTAGGTGACAAATCTGAGGAATTGTCACAGATTGAAGTGTCACTAGAGGAGGTTTTGGAATTAATTGAGAAACTTAATAGTAACAAGTCACCAGGACCGGATGGCACTCACCGAAGAGTTCTGAAAGAACTCAAATCTGAAAGTGCGGAACTATTAACAATGGTTTGTAACCTGTCCTTTAAATCAGCTTCTGTACCCAATGACTGGAAGATAGCTAATGTAACGCCAATATTTAAGAAGGGCTCTAGAGGTGATCCTGGCAATTACAGACCGGAAAGTCTAACGTCAGTACCGGGCAAATTAGCTGAAACAATAGTAAAGAATAAAATTGTCAGCCACATCGAAGAACATAAATTGTTGCGCAAAAGTCAACATGGTTTCTGTCAAGGAAGATCATGTCTTACTAATCTATTAGAGTTCTTTGAGGGGGTCAACAAACATGTGGACAAGGGGGATCCAGTGGATATAGTGTATTTAGATTTCCAGAAAGCCTTTGACAAGGTCCCTTACCAAAGGCTCTTAAGTAAATTAAGTTGTCATGGGGTAAGAGGGAAGCTCGTTTCATGGATTGAGACTTGGTTAAAAGACAGGGAACAGAGGGTAGGAATAAATAGTAAATTTTCAGAATGGAGAAGGGTAACTAGTGGTGTTCCCCAAGGGTCAGTCCTAGGACCAATCCTATTCAACTTATTCATAAATGATCTGGAGAAAGAGGTGAACAGTGAGGTGGCAAAGTTTGCAGATGATACTAAACTGCTCAAGATAGTTAAGACCAGAGCAGACTGTGAAGAACTTCAAAAAGATCTCACCAAACTAAGTGATTGGGCAACAAAATGGCAAATGAAATTAAATTTGGATAAATGTAAAGTAATGCACTTTGGAAAAAAGTACCCCAACTATACATACGATATGATGGGGACTAATTTAGCTACAACTAATCAGGAGAAAGATCTTGGAGTCATCGTGGATAGTTCTCTGAAGACACTCACTCAGAGTGCAGCAGCAGACAAGAAGGCAAACAGGATGTTAGTAATCATTAAAAAAAAAGGGATAGAGAATAAGATGGAGAATATCTTATTGCCCTTATATAAATCCATGGTATGCCCACATCTTGAATACTGCATACAGATATGGTCCCCTCATCTCAAAAAAAGATATACTGGCATTAGAAAAGGTTCAGAAAAGGGCAACTAAAATGATTAGGGGTTTGGTACGGGTCCCATATGAGGAGAGATTAAAGAGGCTAGGACTTTTCAGCTTGGAAAAGAGGAGACTGAAGGGAGGATATGATAGAGGTATATAAAATCATGAGTGGTGTGGAGAAAGTGAATAAGGAAAAGTTATTTACTTGTTCTCATAATATAAGAACTAGGGGCCACCAAATGAAATTAATGGGTAGCAGGTTTAAAACAAATAAAAGGAAGTTCTTCTTCACTCAGCGCACGATCAACCTGTGGAACTCCTTGCCTGAGGAGGTTGTGAAGGCTAGGACTATAACAGGGTTTAAAAGAGAACTGGATATATTCATGGAGGTTAAGTCCATTAATGGCAAATGGGTAAGGAATGGTGTCCCTAGCCTCTGTTTGTCAGAGGGTGGAGATGGATGGCAGGAGAGAGATCACTTGATCATTCCCTGTTAGGTTCACTCCCACTGGGGCACCTGGCATTGGCCACTGTCGATAGACAGGATACTGGGCTGGATGGACCTTTGGTCTGACCCAGCATGGCCATTCTTGTGTTCTTATAATTTATTATAATATTGGGCTAATAACCATTTTTGCACCAATACTGAGGTTTATTCCCCAGAGTGAGAACATTCAATTTTTTGTAGCTACTTGTAATAAGGGACACACATTTGACTTCAGTGAGGGAAGGGTTGGGCTTGCAATGTAAGAAAAAATTGCATTTAATGCAAATCTTCAGAACATCATTGTGGATTTGACAATGAAATACCAGCACTGAATGAGTTCTGGTAAGACTTCTGTCTAAGTATGCTAAGAGAGAGCCAAAAAATAAATCACATGGAAAGTTTCATTCAGTTGGTATGGCTAATGGTGATTCAAGTCGTATTAAATCAGCTTTTCCTCTAATAGGCACAGAACAATCTGCATCATAAAAAATGAGATGCCTTGAAGTCTCACTATGTCTCAAATGGAAACAGCAGAAAAGTTTTTATTTGAAGATACAAAATGCCTTATTTGGAAAATAAAAACCTATGCCAACAGGGCTGTATTTGGCCTGACATATCAAGAAACATTAAAGTTCTCTGACCTGAAATATTTTGGATCCTGAATAAATAATTTCAAGACCCAGCCCCATTAGTTTGGAATACAACAGTGTTCCAAGTCATGGAAGAATTCTAGTCATGGAAGAGTTCAAAGGCTTATTGCTGCTAACCTCAGGGTTTCATTTGCAGTGAGTTTCCAGTGGTTGTATTTTTCATCTGCCTGGGAGAAAATAAAACTTACACCGTCATTGTAAATGCTCATATTTAAGACCAGTATGTTAACCAGGCATTTTTGCACTCTCCCGAGAATCTGTCTCGAAGTAATTAGGTAAATACAGGATTCTTAAATTATTATATTCAATAAAATATGTCAATTCTTCCTTTTTTTTTTATGTTTAAGATCCGCTAGGATTTCACCATTAAGCCAAGCTGGTCGCCTGCCATATTTATTATTCTTTCGACTCATCGGGATGGTTTGTCCCTGTAACCTCAACAGGGATTCCTTGAAATACAGCCAGCTCTCCTGGACTCCTTTCCCCTTCAAGTTAGTCCCCCAGGGGATCCTGGCCATCCATTCCCTGAGGGAGTCGAAGTCTGCTTTCCTGAAGTCCAGGGTCCGTATCCTGCTGCTTACCTTTCTTCCCTGCGTCAGGATCCTGAACTCAACCAACTCATGGTCACTGCCTCCCAGATTCCCATCTACTTTTGCTTCCCCCACTAATTCTACCCGGTTTGTGAGCAGCAGGTCAAGAAAAGTGCCCCCCCTAGTTGGCTCCTCTAGCACTTGCGCCAGGAAATTGTCCCCTACGCTTTCCAAAAACTTCCTGGATTGTCTATGCACCGCTGTATTGCTCTCCCAGCAGATATCAGGAAAATTAAAGTCACCCATGAGAATCAGGGCATGCGATCTAGTAGCTTCCGTGAGCTGCCAGAAGAAAGCCTCATCTACTTCATCCCCCTGGTCCGGTGGTCTATAGCAGACTCCCACCACTACATCACTCTTGTTGCACACACTTCTAAACTTAATCCAGAGACACTCAGGTTTTTCTGCAGTTTCGTACCGGAGCTCTGAGCAGTCATACTGCTCCCTTGCATACAGTGCTACTCCCCCACCTTTTCTGCCCTGCCTGTCCTTCCTGAACAGTTTATAACCATCCATGACAGTACTCCAGTCATGCGAGTTATCCCACCAAGTCTCTGTTATTCCGATCACGTCATAGTTCCTTGACATCACCAGGACCTCCAGTTCTCCCTGCTTGTTTCCAAGGCTTTGTGCATTTGTATATAAGCACTTGAGATAACCTGTTGATCGCCCCTCATTCCCAGTATGAGGCAGGAGCCCTCCCCTCACAGACATTCCTGCCTGTGCTTCCTCCTGGTATCCCGCTTTCCCACTTACCTCAGGGCTTTGGTCTCCTTCCCCCAGTGAACCTAGTTTAAAGCCCTCCTCACTAGGTTAGCCAGCCTGCTGGCAAAGATGCTCTTCCCTCTCTTCGTAAGATGGAGCCCGTCTCTGCCCAGCACTCCTCCTTCATGGAACACCATCCCATGGTGAAAGAATCCAAAGCCTTCTCTCCGACACCACCTGCGTAGCCATTCGTTGACTTCTACGATTCGACGGTCCCTACCTAGGCCTTTTCCTTCCACGGGGAGGATGGACGAGAACACCACTTGCGCCTCCAACTCCTTTATACTTCTTCCTAGAGCCACATAGTCCGCAGTGATCCGCTCAAGGTCATTCTTGGCAGTATCATTGGTGCCCACGTGGAGAAGCAGGAAGGGGTAGCGATCCGAGGGCTTGATGAGTCTCGGCAGTCTCTCCGACACATCGCGAATCTTAGCCCCTGGCAAGCAGCAGACTTCTCGGTTTTCCCGGTCAGGGCGGCAGATAGATGACTCAGTCCCCCGGAGGAGAGAGTCCCCGACCACCACCACCCGCCTTCTCCTCTTGGGAGTGGTGGTCGTGGAACTCCCAACCTCAGGACATAGCATCTCATGCCTTCCAACCAGAGGAGTCTCCTTCTGCTTTCTCGCCCCAGACATATCATCTGGTCCACTCTCCGCAACGATACCTGTGGAGAGAACATGAAAGCAGTTAGTTACCTGTGTCTGTGTTACTGGAACCCGGACATTCCGCTTACCTCTTCTGGAGGTGACACGTTGCCGAGCTTCTTCACTGGCCTCTTGGCTCCTCTCTGCAACCTGCTCTATATCTGTAGAGCTTTGTGCCCCTAGAAGCCTATCCTGAGTTTTGGCCAGAAAATCCTCAGTTTCTCGTATGCAACGCAGGGTTGTTATCTGATCTTAAACATAAAAAAGCGGATCTTAAACATAAAAAAGAAGCTTACAAGAAGTGGAAGGTTGGACATATGACGAGGGAAGAGTATAAAAATATTGCTCGGGCATGTAGGAATGATATCAGGAGGACCAAATCGCACCTGGAGCTGCAGCTAGCCAGAGATGTTAAGAGTAACAAGAAGGGTTTCTTCAGGTATGTTGGCAACAAGAAGAAAGCCAAGGAAAGTGTGGGCCCCTTATTGAATGAGGGAGACAACCTAGTGACAGAGGATGTGGAAAAAGCTAATGTACTCAATGCTTTTTTTGCCTCTGTTTTCACTAACAAGGTCAGCTCCCAGACTGCTGCGCTGGGCATCACAAAATGGGGAAGAGATGGCCAGCCCTCTGTGGAGATAGAGGTGGTTAGGGACTATTTAGAAAAGCTGGACGTGCACAAATCCATGGGGCCGGATGAGTTGCATCTGAGAGTGCTGAAGGAATTGGCGGGTGTGATTGCAGAGCCATTGGCCATTATCTTTGAAAACTCGTGGCGAACGGGGGAAGTCCCGGATGACTGGAAAAAGGCTAATGTAGTGCCAATCTTTAAAAAAGGGAAGAAGGAGGATCCTGGGAACTACAGGCCAGTCAGTCTCACCTCAGTCCATGGAAAAATCATGGAGCAGGTCCTCAAAGAATCAATCCTGAAGCACTTGCATGAGACGAAAGTGATCAGGAACAGCCAGCATGGATTCACCAAGGGAAGGTCATGCCTGACTAATCTAATCGCCTTTTATGATGAGATTACTTGTTCTGTGGATGAAGGGAAAGCAGTGGATGTATTGTTTCTTGACTTTAGCAAAGCTTTTGACACGGTCTCCCACAGTATTCTTGTCAGCAAGTTAAGGAAGTATGGGCTGGATGAATGCACTATAAGGTGGGTAGAAAGCTGGCTAGATTGTCGGGCTCAACGGGTAGTGATCAATGGCTCCATGTCTAGTTGGCAGCCGGTATCAAGTGGAGTGCCCCAAGGGTCGGTCCTGGGGCCGGTTTTGTTCAATATCTTCATAAATGATCTGGAGGATGGTGTGGATTGCACTCTCAGCAAATTTGCGGATGATACTAAACTGGGAGGAGTGGTAGATACGCTGGAGGGGAGGGATAGGATACAGAAGGACCTATACAAATTGGAGGATTGGGCCAAAAGAAATCTGATGAGGTTCAATAAGGATAAGTGCAGGGTCCTGACTTAGGACGGAAGAACCCAATGCACAGCTACAGACTAGGGACCGAATGGCTAGGCAGCAGTTCTGCGGAAAAGGACCTAGGGCTGACAGTGGACGAGAAGCTGGATATGAGTCAGCAGTGTGCCCTTGTTGCCAAGAAGGCCAATGGCATTTTGGGATGTATAAGTAGGGGCATAGCGAGCAGATCGAGGGACGTGATCGTTCCCCTCTATTTGACATTGGTGAGGCCTCATCTGGAGTACTGTGTCCAGTTTTGGGCCCCACACTTCAAGAAGGATGTGGATAAATTGCAGAGAGTCCAGCGAAGGGCAACAAAAATTATTAGGGGTCTGGAACACATGAGTTATGAGGAGAGGCTGAGGGAGCTGGGATTGTTTAGCCTGCAGAAGAGAAGAATGAGGGGGGATTTGATAGCTGCTTTCAACTACCTGAAAGGGGGTTCCTAAGAGGATGGCTCTAAACTGTTCTCCATGGTAGCAGATGACAGAACGAGGAGTAATGGTCTCAAGTTGCAGTGGGGGAGGTTTAGATTGGATATTAGGAAAAACTTTTTCACTAAGAGGGTGGTGAAACACTGGAATGTGTTACCTAGGGAGGTGGTAGAATCTCCTTCCTTAGAGGTTTTTAAGGTCAGGCTTGACAGAACCCTGGCTGGGATGATTTAACTGGGAATTGGTCCTGCTTCGAGCAGGGGGTTGGACTAGATGACCTTCTGGGGTCCCTTCCAACCCTGATATTCTATGATTCTATGATTCCTCTGAAGCATCACATTTATTTTTATGTAAAGGCTGAGTTAATACATTGAATTTGACCCTGTTAATGTAGAAAGTTTCCACAATGTCTTCAATATGGGCAATCCCAAGCATTCAAAAATTCATGAGTCAGGCTCCAAAAAATCATGAGATTGGTTTAGAAATCACTTCCGGTATATCTACACTGTGATTGCTGGAGCCTGGGCTCTGAGACCCACGAGCAGGGAGGGTCTCAGAGCCCGGGCTCCAGCCTGAGCCTGAATATTTACACTGTAATTTTATAGCCCCACAGCCAAAGCCCTGTGAGCCTGAGTTAGTGGACCTAGGCTCTGAGACTCTGCTGCAATTTTTTTAATATCACAGTATAGACGTATTCAATGTCACTAAATGAAGTGAATGCAATTTACAATAGAAGACTTCATGCATATTGTGTGTGTACACATGGTGTCTAGACACGTAAGATACTTAAAAAAATTATATATGTATGTGGTTCTATCCAAGTGTGCAGAGAGGAGAGAAAAGAGGCCTCTCCCCTCCATGCCATAACCCTTGGAATAGGCAAAACACTGTGTTTTAGTTTCAGAAAAATATCAGGGGGTCATGTGACAATGGTAAGGAGTCAGAGAAATATCTGCTTTTTTATATCATGGAGCAAGAAACCTTATAAGAGTAAGAGACAATATTATCCTTAAAGTTAGTCTGTCTGCTGGAACCTAATCAAGCCCCTATCCTGCCTGGCTTTCTGCTGTAGATGTAAAGAAGCAGTACGCATCCTTACAAGTACCGACCCATATCAGTACCCCAACTGGTGCTTCACATCCCTGAGGGAATTTTTGTGTGGCCATTGCCCAGGCCTTCTTCATGCATGAGCTAATGCTGGCTGGTCAGACAACCCTCTTACTTTGACTCTTAAAAGCCATAAATTGACTCATAGTCTGGGTATCTGTGGTATAATTAATCTGAATAATCATTTCCATGAACAGGTGAACATGTTACTTGGAGGTATCTGTGACCCAAAGAGCGGTCCAGAGGGCATGGCATTCCCTGGTATGTAGCAGCGAGTCTGAACTGGCCTGACCAGCTTAATACACCTCACACACTCTCGTCATGATATTTATCCAAAAGGTGGCAAGTACTATATCACTGGAAAGCAAATAACTCACTGATCATTAATATCCTTGCAGGATGTATGTACAGTTAACCCACAAAGAATTCTACAGATGTGCTGCAAATGTGTACCTAAAATGTGTTTAAACTAGGTATATCAGGGAAAGTTGAAAAGCAGGTTTTTCTAGAGAAGGGAAAGGGGTCAACACCTCAAGCCAGTTGTGGCCAAAGACAGTGGCCTGTTCATTTGTATCAGAGATTACAGTAAGATAATTTACATTGCAAAAATCATAAGCTGGAGAGAAATCAGATGCTAACTTCTCCCCCAGTTGTGATTTTTACAATGTAAATGACAGCGTGACATCTATACCAATCGGGGAAGGGAACTTTATCTGGGGATACACTTCAGAAGAATATATTTTAAAGGTTTACTGGACTATAAAGAGAGGCGGAGGAAGCCCCTAAGTTATTGTTCACCTGAGGAGTCACAGAAAACAAGCACTTTGTCTCCGGGTGTTGGGTCCTGGCTAATGACTGGTCAGCCATGCTGGAAGAGAGATTGTGATGAGAAAAACTTTTGAACAAAAGACTCTAAATTAAGTCAGATTTTAGTCTTAGAAGTGTGTTTTACTTTTTCATTTGTAACCATTTCTGCCTTTATTCTTTCTACTTGGTATCACTTTAACATATGTCCTTATGTTGATAAACTTGTGTTACTTTTATTATAAACCACCTCAGTGCTGTGACTGAAGCAAAGGTGTGTTAACCCTAGTTTAGTTAATAAGCTGCTGTGTACTATCTCTTTGAAGGAGCAGTGAACTTTGTTAGCTTGTGTGAATGCTACAATGAAAAGGGCTGTGCGGTGCAGGAAAAGTCATGTTTGGGGGGAGAATTCGGGGCTGGAAGGGCTGTTGGTATCACCCTCCAAGAAGAAACCAGGCTGGTGGAAGCCAGAATGAGGTCATTGTGCTGTAAGCAGGCTGATGGTGTTGGGGCTCTGAGCCAAAGCTGTACAGCACGGAGGCACTCAGTTACAAGTCAGGTTGTGACGCAGCCCCTTAGTGGTCTGGGTTGAGCTCCAGAGCATCACAATATCTTACGATTTTTTAGCAGTGGAGTTACCTGTGTATCTGGAGCACCTGTATATCTGTGCTGTATGAGTGAAGTGTGTCTTTAGAATTTAAAAAAATGTCACAGTTAACTAATAGCCTGTCAGTGATCAGTAATTTTTCTTCCTATTAAAACACCACTCATTTCCCATTATGTCCCTTTTTCCTTTGTGCTAAAGGTCTTCAAATACTATTCCCAGTCTCATCAACATAGAAACGTTAAGTATTTATAAGCGTCTGCAACACAACTGTTTATGGAAATCATGAAGCTTCAATCAGAGAGAACAACTCCAAATGGAGTTCTAGAGGATTGGATGGCTTTTTTCCCCACTGGTTAGCAATATTTAAATCTGCTTTAACTGGGCATCTATATGTTTATAGGAGTTGAGCAGTGAATTTGTTCAATTGCGTCTCATGCAGAGTGAAACACTATATCAGACCACCCACAAGGCAATATAATCCTTATTCCTAGTGGTTATGGTGTTCCTGTCAAGCTAACAATGCATTTTTATTGTCTAACAACTTAATCAGTGTTATCGCCATTGTTAGTCCTTGTCAACAAGTGGCTCTCTCCCACAATTTCTTCCCATTGACCTTTGTTTTCATTTTTAAGTGACTTTAATGCTCCGAAAATTACCAGGTTGACTGCAATGGAAACATAAACCTACTGACCCCACAACAGTCCCATTATAGACAGCATAAATCCAGCCTTCCTCATCAGTCACTGGCACCATTGCTCTTTATAGAGCATGGCGTATGCACCAATAAGTTCTTTAATGGCTGCTGAATCTGATGGGTGAGTGACAGTCCCGTCCACAGGTAGGGCACACCAATGCGCGAGCAGTGCTCTGAATCCAAGCAGTAGATTCTTTCCTCATCTGATACCGGTCATCACACCAGCCAGAGTGAGCATTCTGCACTCCTTTCCCAATCATCCACAGAGATTCCAAAGGATACTGCCATTTTTACAAGCATCCCAATATCTGCACAGAGGTGTGCCTCTTTTTCTAGGCCCTTCGAGTTTGAGTACGGCACACTCTTTGGGATCCTGTAATCTGGCATTCACTTGACTTGTCCAAGCCACTTGAGTCTTTTCTTACTAATTAACGTTCCCATGAATGACATACCAGCATGATTTAACACTCCACTCTGAACTCTAGGGTACAGATGTGGGGACCTGCATGAAAAACCTCCTAAGCTTATCTTTACCAGCTTAGGTCAAAACTTCCCCAAGGTACAAAATATTACCCCCGTTATCCTTGGAATGGCCGCTACCACCACCAAACTAATACTGGTTACTGGGGAAGAGCTGTTTGGACGCGTCCTTCCCCCCAAAATACTTCCCAAAACCTTGCACCCTACTTCCTGGACAAGGTTTGGTAAAAAGCCTCACCAATTCGCCTAGGTGACTACAGACCCAGACCCTTGGATCTTAAGAACAATGAACAATCCTCCCAACACTTGCACTCCCCCTTTCCTGGGAAATGTTGGATAAAAAGCCTCACCAATTTGCATAGGTGACCACAGACCCAAACCCTTGGATCTGAGAACAATGAAAAAGCATTCAGTGTTTTACAAGAAGACTTTTAATAAAAAATAGAAGTAAATAGAAATAAAGAAATCCCCCCTGTAAAATCAGGATGGTAGATATCTTACAGGGTAATTAGATTCAAAAACATAGAGAACCCCTCTAGGCAAAACCTTAAGTTACAAAAAAGATACACAGACAGAAATAGTTATTCTATTCAGCACAATTCTTTTCTCAGCCATTTAAAGAAATCATAATCTAACACATACCTAGCTAGATTACTTACTAAAAGTTCTAAGGCTCCATTCCTGTTCTGTCCCTGGCCAAGACGACTACAGACAGACACACAAACCCTTTGTTTCTCTCCCTCCTCCCAGCTTTTGAAAGTATCTTGTCTCCTCATTGGTCATTTTGGTCAGGTGCCAGCGAGGTTACCTTTAGCTTCTTAACCCTTTACAGGTGAGAGGAGCTTTCCCCTGGCCAGGAGGGATTTCAAAGGGGTTTACCCTTCCCTTTATATTTATGACACGCCCCCCAAATCTCAGCTAGGGTGAAACACTGGCTGGGATTTCTTCCTGGAGCTCTAGGAAAACAGAGTTAATAAGACACATGCATCTCTAAATATACTACCAAGTACATAAAGACTAACAATATTTTCCACATCTCAAGGACGATTTTAACCAGTTGATTCTGGGAAACTTTCACGGGAGAGTGCATCAGCCACTTTGTTAGAAGCTCCTGAGATGTGTTGGATGTCGAAATCAAAATCTTGGAGAGCTAAACTCCACCGAAGAAGTTTTCTGTTAGTTTCTTTGACGGTGTGAAGCCACTTTAGTGCAGCATGGTCGGTTTGCAGGTGGAAACGCCGTCCCCAAACATATGGGCGTAGCTTTTCCAGAGCGTAGACAATGGCATAACATTCTTTTTCAGTGACTGACCAGTTGCTTTCCCTCTCAGACAGTTTTTTGCTGAGAAACACTACAGGGTGGAATTCTTGATCAGGTCCTTTCTGCATTAAAACTGCTCCCACACCACGCTCGGATGCATCTGTGGTTACTAGGAACGGTTTGTCAAAGTCTGGGGCCCTTAGTACAGGGTCAGACATGAGTGTCGCTTTAAGCTTGTTAAAGGCCTTCTGACACCTTCCGGTCCACTGAACAGCATTTGGCTGTTTCTTTTTGGTTAGGTCTGTCAGTGGGGCAGCGATTTGGCTGTAGTGCGGTACAAATCGTCTGTAATAACCGGCCAAGCCTAAGAAGGATTGAACCTGTTTCTTTGACTTTGGGACAGGCCACTTTTGGATAGCATCCACTTTGGCCTGTAGGGGGCTGATAGTTCCTTGACCCACCTGGTGTCCAAGGTAAGTCACTCTGTTTAGGCCTATTTGACACTTCTTAGCCTTAACAGTTAGTCCTGCCTCCCTTATGCGCTCAAGGACTTTTTGTAGATGTTCCAGGTGGTCTGCCCAGGAATCCGAAAATATGGCCACATCGTCAAGGTAGGCGACTGCATATTCTCCTAATCCCGCTAGGAGACCATCTACAAGTCTTTGGAAAGTGGCGGGTGCATTTCGCAGCCCGAAAGGGAGTACATTAAATTCATACAGCCTGAGATGTGTGATGAAGGCTGACCTTTCCTTGGCAGATTCATCTAGCGGTACCTGCCAGTACCCCTTGGTTAAGTCCAAGGTAGAGATGAACTGGGCCCTTCCCAGTTTGTCTAATAGTTCATCTGTGCGTGGCATGGGATAGTTGTCTGGGCGAGTTACAGCATTTAGCTTACGGTAGTCCACGCAAAAACGTATTTTCCCATCTGGTTTGGGAACTAGAACCACTGGAGATGCCCATGCACTTTCAGAGGGGCGGATTACACCCATCTGTAACATATCCTGGATCTCCCGTTCTATAGCAGTTTTAGCTTGAGGAGACACCCGGTAAGGGTGGACCCTAATTGGGTGAGCATTACCTGTGTCAATGGAGTGGTATGCCCGTTCAGTCAGTCCTGGGGTGGCTGAGAACGTTGGCGCGTAGCTAGTGCACAGCTCCTGGATCTGCTGTCGCTGCATACGCCCAAGGGTCATGGAGAGGTTCACCTCTTCCACACCACCAGCACATTTCCCTTCGTAGTAAACACCTTCAGGCCACTCAGCGTCCTCTCCTCCCTGGGCTGTAAACTGACAAACCTTTAATTCTCTGGAATAAAAGGGCTTTAGAGAATTAATATGGTACACCTTAGGCTTTCGGTTGGAGGTGGGGAATGCTATGAGATAATTAACAGCTCCCAGGCGCTCCTGGACCACGAATGGCCCTTCCCACGATGCTTCCATTTTATGGGCCTGGAGCGCCTTTAAGACCATGACCTGGTCTCCTACTTTGAAGGAACGCTCTCTGGCATGTTTATCATACCAGGCTTTTTGTTCTTTTTGAGCATCCTGTAAGTTTTCTCTAGCAAGGGCTAAAGAGGTTCGGAGGGTGTTTTGTAGGTTGGTTACAAAGTCCAGAATGTTAGTTCCTGGAGAAGGTGTAAATCCCTCCCATTGCTGCTTCACCAACTGCAATGGCCCCTTAACCTCACGGCCATATACAAGTTCAAATGGGGAAAACCCTAAACTGGGATGTGGTACAGCTCTGTAGGCAAAGAGCAACTGCTGCAATACTAGGTCCCAATCATTGGAGTGCTCATTTACGAATTTACGTATCATGGCCCCCAAAGTTCCATTAAACTTCTCCACCATGCCATTTGTTTGATGATGGTAAGGAGTGGCAACCAAGTGATTTACCCCATGAGCTTCCCAAAGGTTTTTCATAGTTCCTGCCAGGAAATTAGTCCCTGCATCTGTGAGGATGTCGGAGGGCCAACCTACCCTGGCAAAAATGTCTGCTAGTGCCTGGCACACACTTTTAGCCCTGGTGTTGCTAAGAGCTACTGCTTCCGGCCATCGGGTGGCAAAATCCATGAAAGTCAGTATGTACTGCTTTCCTCTGGGTGTCTTTTTCGGAAAAGGACCCAGAATATCCACAGCTACTCGCTGAAATGGAACTTCAATGATGGGGAGTGGCTGGAGAGGAGCTTTGACCTGGTCTTGGGGTTTTCCCACTCTTTGGCACACCTCACAAGACTGGACATAGGTAGAAACATCCTTGCCCATTCCCTCCCAGTGGAATGACCCCCCCAAACGGTCTTTGGTCCTGTTCACCCCAGCATGGCCACTAGGGTGATCATGGGCTAAGCTCAAGAGCTTGGCCCGGTATTTAGTTGGAACTACCAACTGTCTCTGAGGATGCCAGTCTTCCTGGTGTCCCCCAGAAAGAGTTTCCTTGTATAAAAGTCCTCTTTCTACAACAAACCTGGATCGATTAGAAGAGCTGAGAGGCGGTGGGTTGCTCCGTGCCGCCGTCCAAGCTCTCTGGAGGCTTTCATCTGCTTCCTGTTCGGTCTGGAACTGTTCCCTTGATGCTGGAGACATCAGTTCCTCATGGGATTGTGGACCTAGGCTTGGTCCCTCTGGAAGCGATATAGGGGATGGAGCTGTTTCTGTTGACTGTGAACCGCTCTCCGCTGGTGCACTATGTTGGGATTCAGGCTCCGGCTGAGCCTCTTGTGTAGGGTTATCAGCTGCTGCCAGTTCAGGTTCGGTGGGGCCCTCTGGTGTTGAGGTTGCAAGTACTGGATTCAGTGCTGACATGGGGTCTGGTGTTGGTTGTTCGGCTGGTTCCGGTTCTGGGACTGGTTCCGTCTGGGTCTCTGGGACTGGATCCACTACTGCTGTTGCAGACATTGGCCTGGGGTGCAGGTCCATCACTTCTGACTGGGTCCTGATAGAAGTTTCCGGAACAGAGCTAGGCCTCACGGCTTGTTTAGCCTGGTTGCGGGTGACCATTCCCACCCTCTTGGCCTGCTTCACATGATTGGCCAAGTCTTCCCCCAACAGCATGGGGATGGGATAATCATCATAGACTGCAAAAGTCCACATTCCTGACCAGCCCTTGTACTGGACAGGCAACTTGGCTGTAGGCAAATTGAAAGAGTTGGACTTGAAGGGTTGAATCGTCACTTGGATCTCTGGGTTGATTAAATTGGGGTCCACTAAGGAAGCATGGATAGCTGACACTTGTGCTCCGGTGTCCCTCCACGCGGTGACCTTCTTCCCGCCCACACTCACAGTTTCCCTCCGCTCCAAGGGTATCTGGGAGGTATCTGGGCCTGTGGACCTCTGGTGTGATTCCGGTGCAATGAACTGTAATCTGTTGGGGTTCTTGGGGCAGTTGGCCTTTACATGCCCCAGCTCGTTACACTTAAAACATCGTCCAGCTGACGGGTCACTGGGACGAGGAGGGTTGCTGGAGAACGGGGTGGTGGGACGATAAGGGGTCTGGAGGGTTCTTTGGGAGGTAGGTGGGGCTTTGGGCGGCCCCCGGTAATAGGGTGTGGTCTGGGGTGGTCCCTTCTGGTCTCCGCTCCAACTGCGACCAGTTTTCTTCTTCTCTGCCACCTCCACCCATCTGGCTCCAATCTCTCCTGCCTCGATTACAGTTTTGGGTTTCCCATCTAGGATGTATCTTTCTATTTCCTCAGGAACACCCTCTAAGAATTGTTCCATTTGCATTAGGAAGGGCAAATTTACTGGAGATTCAACACTTGCTCCTGATATCCAGGCATCCCAATGTTTCACAATGTGGTAGGCATGTCGGGTAAATGACATGTCTGGTTTCCACCTTAGGGCTCTGAACCTCCGACGAGACTGCTCGGGTGTTATCCCCATTCTGACTCTCGCCTTGGATTTAAACAGTTCATACTTGTTCATGTGTTCTTTAGGCATTTCAGCTGCCACCTCAGCTAAGGGTCCACTGAGCTGCGGCCTCAGCTCTACCATGTATTGGTCAGTAGAGATGTTGTACCCAAGGCAGGCCCTTTCGAAGTTTTCTAAGAAGGCCTCAGTATCATCACCTGCCTTGTAGGTGGGGAACTTTCTGGGATGGGAAGTGGTACCTGGAGAAGGATTGCTAGGGTTTGTTGGTATATTCTGCTGGGCCTTTATCCTCTCCATCTCCTCCACATGCTTCCTTGCCTCCATTTCCCTCTTGTGGGCAGCCTCCTGTACCTCCTTCTCCAGCCGCATGAGTTCTATCTGTCTTTCATGTTCCCTTTGTTTTTCCTCAGCCTGAAATTTGGCTAATTCCAGCTGTAGTCGAGCCGAGGATTTGGTCATTCTAACCTCTCTGTTTTTAACTAACTTTACACCTGAGGTTTAGAAATAAACAAACAAAACTTGGCTGTAAAATTTTGCTGTGCTGGAATAGAATACCTATTCTCTGATAGTGATTGTCAGCCTACAGAAAAAGACAATTCCCTTGTCTCTGCTCTGGGCCCAAATTAAAGCAAAAAACCTCCAACTACTTGGAAACCTGCTTACCCAGCCCAACGAAGAAAAAAAAAAAAATTTCTTTTCAAACCTGTGCTCCTTGTAAAACAAAAAAAAAAATCAAAATCCTAAAAAAAACCCTGCCACTTTTGTCTCCAGGCAAATGGGTAGAGCACACACCCCCTATTTACTTTTAGGAAGAAAAGAAAAAAAAAACAAACCTCTGGGTTGGAAGACTGTGAATTTCCCTGCAGGAGTTAAGTACCCTGCCTCCAGGCAAATGAAACCTGCAATTCACAAGATAATCCCCTTTTGTCTCTGCTTGGCCACAAAGCAGAGAGAAACCAAGCTGCTTTCAGTTTCAAAGCTGCCTTCTGGACTTCCTAAAAATTCCTTTTTAAAATCTGTATTTCTAGTTCAAAAAATCTCAACTGGATCTCAAAATGATTTCAGGTTAATCCCACCACTGTGCCACCATGTCAAGGTTCCTCCCCCACTCTGAACTCTAGGGTACAGATGTGGGGACCTGCATGAAAAACCTCCTAAGCTTATCTTTACCAGCTTAGGTCAAAACTTCCCCAAGGTACAAAATATTACCCCCGTTATCCTTGGAATGGCCGCTACCACCACCAAACTAATACTGGTTACTGGGGAAGAGCTGTTTGGACGCGTCCTTCCCCCCAAAATACTTCCCAAAACCTTGCACCCTACTTCCTGGACAAGGTTTGGTAAAAAGCCTCACCAATTCGCCTAGGTGACTACAGACCCAGACCCTTGGATCTTAAGAACAATGAACAATCCTCCCAACACTTGCACTCCCCCTTTCCTGGGAAATGTTGGATAAAAAGCCTCACCAATTTGCATAGGTGACCACAGACCCAAACCCTTGGATCTGAGAACAATGAAAAAGCATTCAGTGTTTTACAAGAAGACTTTTAATAAAAAATAGAAGTAAATAGAAATAAAGAAATCCCCCCTGTAAAATCAGGATGGTAGATATCTTACAGGGTAATTAGATTCAAAAACATAGAGAACCCCTCTAGGCAAAACCTTAAGTTACAAAAAAGATACACAGACAGAAATAGTTATTCTATTCAGCACAATTCTTTTCTCAGCCATTTAAAGAAATCATAATCTAACACATACCTAGCTAGATTACTTACTAAAAGTTCTAAGGCTCCATTCCTGTTCTGTCCCTGGCCAAGACGACTACAGACAGACACACAAACCCTTTGTTTCTCTCCCTCCTCCCAGCTTTTGAAAGTATCTTGTCTCCTCATTGGTCATTTTGGTCAGGTGCCAGCGAGGTTACCTTTAGCTTCTTAACCCTTTACAGGTGAGAGGAGCTTTCCCCTGGCCAGGAGGGATTTCAAAGGGGTTTACCCTTCCCTTTATATTTATGACACTTGTCCAAGCCACTTGAGTCTTTTCTTACTAATTAACGTTCCCATGAATGACATACCAGCATGATTTAACACTTTTACGTTTGTCATCTTGTGTTGCCATATTATTCAAAGAATTTTATGCAAGCATCTGATATGAAAGCTGTTTAGTCTTTTTGGTATGTTTGGTGTAAGTTGTCCATGTTTCTGAGCCGTATAGGAGTATATAGGAGAGTGCATAAAACACACATCTCATAAATACAGATTTTCACTTTAGTTGACAATTTGTTATTGTTCCATTATCTTGCAAAAGACCAATGTTCCTGGCTGCTTTAACTAGTGAGCTCAGCATCAAGATCTACACTGCTGGTAACAGTAGAGCCAAGGTAGCAAAATTGGTCAACAACATCTGTCTAAGGTGATATCTGGAACTGGTTCTGAAGAGCCTTCGTGTATGATAAGTCTTCTTCAAGCTTATTGCTAGGCCAAAGATTTTGCATGAATCAGAGAACTTAATAACAAGACGCTGTAGGGCATCAACACTATAAGCCACAAGGGCTGCATCTTCTGCAAACAGGTCCCTTATGACAATCTCCTTCACCTTTGTCTTAGCTCTGAACCTTGCAATGCAAAACAGAATTTTTGTCTAAGCTGAAGGTTAGCTTAGTGGTTTGAGCATTGGCCTGCTAAACCCAGGGTTGTGAGTTCAATCCTTGAGGGGGCCATCAGGAGGGGGAAATTGGGAATTGTGCCTGCTTTGAGCAGGGGGTTGGACCAGATGATCTCCTGAGGTCCCTTCCAACTCCGATATTCTATGATTCTATGAAAACAGTTCTAGTATAGATCACATCAGTTCAGCTTTTCCCATACCGCCCCAGAAATGGATCACCTCTAAAAGTGAAGGAATAAATCGGTCTCTAATCCAATGTAGCCCTTCTGAGAAAGCCATTAGTGGTGTCAATTATGCAGGTGGTTTATATGATAGACACCGATTCACTGTATCTGCACTGCAGTCGGGAGGTATGATTGCAGAATATGTAGGCATACTTGAGCTACCTTTGATTGTGCTCACTAAAAAATAGCAGCGATGCTATAGAAGCATGGGTGGTGATACGGGCTTACCCCCTGAGTAGGTACTCAGGGTCCTGGGCGGGTTTGTATGCTATGGCTAGCCTGTGCTACTGTGGCTTCTGGGCTATTTTTAACATGCTAACTACATTAGAGCTAGCTTGGGTATATCTACACGTGCGACAATCGCGTCTCCTGATTGCAGAGTAGGCATACCAAAAGACAATTAAGTCATTGCATCCAGTACATCAAAGCGCAATCTGGAAGTAATGACTTTGTCAGTCTGATCTGTAGATGAAATGCTCCTTGTCCCATTACCAAGCCTGTTGTCATTCCCATATGTTAATACAACCACTGTCTATCTCATTCTGCACTTTCATTTAAAGAGGAACATACAAAGCTGATCAAAAGGCCAACAACCTTAAGAAGTGATTTACTACTATTATTATAATGCACTACCAGTGGGACTAATTTATGGAGAATTGAATGTTCAATGGATGTTCAAGTTTTGAATTTCTAGGACTATAATATCTGGTTGACCATTTCTCTAGTGTTGTACTATACTGTTACCTTTTTTATTTTTTGTCTGTCTAAATTTAAAAAAAGTAAAGAAAAAGTATGTAGACACCAGTGCAATTGATTGTAATAAACTCTCAACATCTATTCTTCTTGTTGCCACATTTTTCTGTGGCTTTAGAGTAAAAGGCCAACAGAAAAAAGAATACTGAGCCCATTCATAGTCAGCCACCATGCTTCCTTCCTGATGAAGTGTGCTCTGTGTGTGCACATGTGCCTGTAGAGAATACAGTTGGAAGTGCACTTCAGCTGACTAATAGACCAACATCAGCAGGGGTAGCATAGCATCAGGGAATGAACATATTTTTAAAGACCTTTCTCTTTATCAGGTGGAGGAAGTGTGTGATCTCTCAGGCGAAAGGAAAACTAGCAGAGGGGGTCAGTCATTGGCATCAAATAATGGCCAAGATGGAAGCAGTATAAGCAGGGTAGAGAATCAGACCACTCTTGGTAGGAGCAGAGATGGTTGGGGCTTGGGGATTTGTCTGCTTTGTCCAAAACCTGGTACTGCTTTGGAATAGAACCTTGCCTATAAAGCTGAATTTTAAAGTATATGCTTACACTCAAATGAAAGTAACAAAATGAAAGGATGTTTTGGGCCATAGAAGCTTTTCTGTTACATGTGAGGTGCAAAGTTATATTTCAAGCACAAAACTCAACCTAAATATGTGTGTTAAAAAGAAATACACCTTGAGTGAAATCCTGGCTATACTGCAGTCAATGGCAGAATTCTGATTGTATTATTTTGGGCCACTATTTCACCCCTATACTATTTCCTTTGAGAACAGCTGCTGTTATAACTTGCAGAAAGGACAGGCATCCACATTATTTACTCGCCTGAGTAATGCAACACTTGACCTTAACCAGCTGTACAGATTGATACTGTTCTTTCTGACTTTTTCTCCTTGAATTTAGTAGTGACTTGAATTAATAGAATCTTTATTGCTCACAAAGTCTGTAACTGAGCAGGACCAACCAGTCAGCCGCCTTAATAGGGAGAGTGATGTTACAAGAGTTTTGCTTTATTTTTGTCTTCATCTGGTAATCAGAGGACCTATACCTGAGTCTCTGGCTGGCAGAGAGGGATTTGGAGACATCAAATTGATGGTAATTTATTACCTATTAATCTTCAGGTTTAAACACGGAGTGGGTAACTAGCACATATATTCTGTGTTACTCACCAGTATGGCTCCCTTTTTGACATATTGTGTTTTCAGGGTGGCATGCTGCAATAAAAAAATAGAAACCACAGGACAAAGGTCCCCGTGAATCACTAACAGGACCCAACAGCTGAACTTGACAAAATTAGGTAGAAAACAGCAAGTGGGAGGAAGCAAAGAGCAACAAATTGTACCTCCTGACAGTCGTGTTCATCCCACGTGATGTTCCTTTCCCCTTAGATGCCTTTTATTCAGTGGACTGCTGCATCTCAGCTGATTCTGAGTCGTGCAGTAGTGGGCAACCTGCGGCCCATCAGGATAATCCGCTGGCAGGCCACGAGACGGTGTTTACATTGACCGTCCACAGGCATGGCCGCCAGCAGCTCCCAGTGGCCACGGTTTGCTGTTCCTGGCCAATGGGAACTGCGGGAAGCGGCGGCCAGCATGTCCCTGCAGACCGCACTGCTTCCTGCAGCTCCCATTGGCCGGGAACAGTGATTTCTATTAAGTGATTTCCATGAAGTGATTTCCATTTACAGTTTGGTCAATGGCTGACAGCACCCCCATTATACAAATTGTCCCAGCATCCCTGCTCCAAGGTAGCCAGTGATAGCATCGAAGTTTAGACGATAGTTGATCTAGTTCCCCATTGTTGCCATTTCAAGTCACAAACATTTCTTTGATTCTAAATGTATTATTGGGAATACTATAGCAAACCAATCCTGAATTTATGAGCAACCAAAAATCTTTTATTCTCAATAGAAACTATTTAATTAGCAGATTTGTCTCAGGTTAATTATTTCATATTTACAATGACTTAAGGGTTTTCCAAAGCCCATTGCTGGAAAAGATTGATCTAGAAGCAGGAACCATTGCACACGTGATTCAGTGACCACTGTGACACAGTAGCCATTAATTTCTTGCCGTAGGTGGTGGTGGTTCATGCTTAATTGCCTGATAGGAGGGGGATTGAGGGAGACCCAGCAGGAATTATACAAACAAGATGGGCCCACTGCTGGAGGTGAAAAAATATGGTGGCCTCTTCTTCATTTGGTAGCAAAGAGGGAATATTTTTATTTTTGGCCAAAATATTTCAGGGTTTGGGTGTTCAGATTTTAATGGAAAACCTGAAATTTTCAAAAAAAAAGTTGGTACTTTGCAAAAAATGTTGTTTAGTCAAAAACCCAATTTTTCTGTAACCGTTTCAATAGAAATTTTTCTACCAGCCATAGGTACAAGATGAGATGAGATCCCCTTGGCTCCCCCTTAAACAAACACACACATACAATCATAGAAATGTCAGACTGCAAGGGACCTTAATATGTCATCTAGTCCAATGGCTCTCAACCTTTCCAGACTACTGCACCCTTTCAGAGTCTGATTTGTTTTGTGTACCCCAAGTTTCATCTCCCTTAAAAACTACTTGCTTACAAAATCAGACATCAAAATCCAAAAATGGCACAGCACACTATTACTGAAAAATTGCTTATTTTCTCTTTTTACCATATAATTATAAAATAAATCAATTGGAATATAAATGTTGTACTTACATTTCAGTGTATAGTATATAGAGCAGTATAAACAAAAAGAAAAGGAGGACTTGTGGCACCTTAGAGACTGACAAATTTATTTGAGCATAAACTTTTATGAGCTATAGCTCACTTCATCCGTAGCTCATGAAAGTTTATGCTCAAATAAATTTGTTAGTCTCTAAGGTGCCACAAGTACTCCTTTTCTTTTTGCAAATACAGACTAACACAGCTGCTACTCTGAAACCAGTATAAACAAGTTTGTACTGACTACACTAGTGCTTTTTATGTAGCCTGTTTTAAAACTAGGCAAATATCAAGATAAGCTGATGTACCCCAGGTTGAGAACCACTGATCTAGTCCAGTCCCTTGCACTGAGGTAGGCTAAGTATTATCTAGACCATCCCCGATGCACAGGTTCATCTCTCCAGGGAGAAGGTTGTGGTGGAAACAGAGATGAAAAAGTTGGAGACAGTTTTGGGGATTGGCAGAGTGATTTTGGGAAAAAGCAGAGAGTTTGATTCGGTGGAGAAACAGCAGGACGTGGGAGACTGAGTGGTGGAAGGCTGGCAGAGATTGGGCAAAGGAAAGATAAGAAAATTAGAGCAAAGTGTGAAACAGGAAAGAGGTAATAAAGGGGAAACTGTCAGGAAATGAGGAGAGAATACAGAGAAGATCCAAAGAGAAAAAAAGGCCCTGAGAAAGGGCATCACTTTCCCCATTGGGTCTTCTAAGGTAAGAGGTACAACCTACTCTGTCCCTGCCAGTGTCTAGAAACCCATCAGTGGTATCAAAAGCTGATGATTAAACCAAAATATTCAACAAATATATTTGATCTTTGCTGTTGCAAAGAAAATCCATCCATCAGTGAGACCCAGTATGGTTTTTGTACCAGAGACCTAAAACAAACCTGAAAATGGTTTCGGAAATTCTGAGGACACCAAAGCTGCATTGTCACAGCTCTCATTTTTTCCTCCAAAAAAAGGCTAGTAGTAACTGGTATGATTGTTAGCATCAGACTGTTTCCTGAAGTTAGGCTTTGTCTTTGCTTGTTCAAGATGTTGGCAGGTTGCCCTTCCAAACTAGCCCTTCCAAAGGTATTGACAATCTCCAGTAACGGATCCAACTTTCCTCCTTCCCTCAATTAAATTTTATCTGTTGTGAATGATATAAATCCAAATCACACACTAATTGTCTCTAGTGCCTGTAGAACCCCACTGAGACCAACCAGGGAAAGATTCACCTTAGTTGGCTCTTGACAGATCTGCTGCTATAGAGGCAGTGAATTTAGTCCTAATCTGAACATTACCCAGATAGATAGAAAATGCCTTCACAACAATAGGGCTTATTTTAGCTCCTGACAGAGGAAATGAAACAAGGGAGATGGTAATTTTTTGGGGCAGGGACAGAGAGGAGGAGTTCCAGGTGAGCTCAGGTAGACACACTGGTATTTTGACAACACTGATGTGCTCCGGATTGCTGACTGCTTGAGCTATAGCTGACTTAAATCTTGATTTTTTGAAAGCTTTGGGAGCATCATATTTCCACGGAGAAGAAGGAAGCCCGTCAACAGGCTTCCAGGTAAACTGAAGAGAAATTTGTGTTACTTTCTGCATATTTACTATGGCTTGATGTAAAACCCTCTTGTTTCTTCATGACTTAATATCATTCTGTATCTCTTTCCTGTATCAATTATTGAGCTTTTTGGCTATCACACAACCAAAACAAACACTCAAGTCTCCTATTCCCTTGAATTCATTGGTGGACCCTTCAGTGAATTCACCATGACTAATGCATTTCCAACCTTACAGGAAGTAAATATTGCTTTCAGGAGCAGGGTCTGAAAGCAGGATCCAAAAGAAGTATAGGGGAGAAGAGTGAATAGAGGGTATTTAAGTCATTCCAACTGAATGGGGAGCTGGGAAGAAACATAAGGAGAGCAGAGAGGCTGAGGGTTTAATGATATCTGGTTACATAGGCTAACAGTGTGCACAATTGTTGGCTGAATTATTTACTATTATTACCTTTTTGAGGGAATGGGGAACGGAGGAGTTATGTATTGGTGCCATAATGATGTGAGAATGAGCTAGGGTGGAGGAAGTAGGGGCTAAGTTGCTAAGAAGGGGCAATGAAAATGGGAATGAAAGGGGATGGGAGAGGGGATGCAGGAGGGAAGGAAAGGTGCACAACTATGAAAGCTAGAAACTGAATTATTATAATTTTAATGAAGGCTGGGTTTTGTATGTAATCATGCAACTCCAGTGCATCTGCCTTAATCTGACCCTGTCCAAGTTGATGGTGCCACTGCTTTTTAGCCCTCTTTCTTCCCTTATTTCTGTGTACATTTACAATTCATACTCTTTGGGGCTTCTCTGTCTGCAAAATGCCTAGCAGTCTGTCTGTTGCACAATTATAAATAATCATATTTCACCCACTGTAATAAAGTCAGCATCTTTAAAATTCATTACCAAAGAAATAATAATTCTTGTAGTTTTAATTCTATTGCTACATTCTTTAAAACTCCAAATGAGTGTGCTTGTGGTCAGGAGCCTGTTGTGATATGCAAGTTACTATGAATATTGAATTATAGTATTTCTAGTACTTAGTTTAATTATATTTTTCCTTAATAAAATGTGGAAAGAAAAATCAGTTAAGTATACTTAGGTACTTTTAAATGCTTTGTTCTAATTTCACATTTAGGGAAGAGATATTAGTTTTTAGATGCTATTGTGAAATCTATTAACTTGCTTTAGTAGGTTGAAAAGTTACCCTTCGAAGAAAATACTAACCGTGAGAACAAGTTTAATCAGAGCCATATTATGGAGAACTAATCCAACTTGGCTTAGTATGGTACCTTTGTTGGATTTATTGAACGGTGCATGAGAGCATCAAAGAAAATCTTTGAATCTGTCCATACAATGTAGTACTGTTGAAAGGTGTAGTGGATGTTGACCTTTTGAAAATAAATAGCCCTTGGCATGCTTCACCTACTTATGACTTTGATTTCAGTTCAGTATGTGTTATGTCTATGAATCAACAAAATATATATAGAAGAGGGGTATATTTTTACTACTTTATTAATTAGATAATTCCTAATGACTTGCGTGAGTTCTGGTCATAAGTCAGTACCATTAATAGATGTCTAAATAATTTATGCTAAATCTGTAGGTTTCTTTATAGCAAATAAAGCAGGAAAGAGAAAAGCGCACACTTGAAAATCAGTTAATTTTTTTCTCCTCACATATTCAAGTGACTAATGCAAGAAACCTCAGGATATATTAAATTTGAAGTTTCTATACATGTACACTGTAAAAAGTGCCTGAAGTATACGAAAAAATAGTGTTGGTTAGTTGTTTTTGTTTTTTGTTTTTTGGGGTTTTTTTGGCCTTTGTTTTAGTGAATTTTTGCAAGACACAGAATGATCCAAATTGTTAATGTCCTTCCAATGTTGCCCAATAGTGACCTGAAGGGAACTGCTGCTAGCAATGGGAGAGCTTGTCCTGTCCATTTCATTTTTGTCTGATCTGGTGTCATGGATGTCAAGTGTGGTGGGGAGTTTGAAATGTATATACTTGTCCACTAGTACCTGGATTGAGATAATCAACTCATTTCACATTGGCTCTTCAGTGCCCTACCTACTGTAACATCAAATTTTACTTAGAGTTGACCTGAGCTGGATTCAGGTTGATGATCTTACAAGTGAAAGGTTTTATATCTCCTTTTAGTTAGCTAAACCATGGAAGCTTTGCAGTCCTGCTAAAAACCTGCTGTTATGGAACATTGTTATGCCACGAAGTTGCTCCTTTGGTATGTTCTGCTAAGAAAATCTCTTAAATATTTTTATTTACATAAAAAATGGGGTCACTCTATGGTTGAAAAGAATTTTAATGTAATTCTATCTGTCATGGGTACTGAGGAGAATTTTAATCAGGATGGCATTTAAATATTGCTCTGTCAAACTGATTTTTTTTTCAGGCAGTCTTTGCCAATATTTCATGTCTGCACATCTTCCTTTTAATTATTATTCTTTATGTCTTTTAAGAATCACTTTTAAGGACCTATGGATTTGCAGTATGTGGCTAGAAACATTAGGCAGGAAGAGGGCGCTGGACTGGCAAGTGTAAGAAGCCTGGGCAATGTCTTTTTTGGGGAGTGTTGCACAAAATATGTAGTCATTTACAGCTGAGGGATTGTAGGTGTTGATGGGAAATTTAAGGTCTTTGCTGAAATTTGGTGTGGTATTAATAAAAAAGTGTGCTCATGAGAGAAAATGCACTCCGGTAGTGAATAATTAATGTTTTTCCTTAATGACAACATTCTCTGGCTTTTTTTAAAAAATATAAAACAAATTGAAAAAACTCTTGACCTTTTTTCTGAAATTCAGAAGAATGATGCTGCATCTGCCCACTGCCCTCCTGCTACTGCAGTATTTGCCCATCATTCTTGAAGCTTCCTGACTAACAGCTTTATTTCCCAAACCAAAGCTAATATTTCCTGATGGGGATGTGCAGGATGTATGGGGCTGGAGCTAGCATTTTTGAAAGGTTTCTGAAGTGTGTGTGTGTGTGTGTGTGTGTGTATTGTGACAGTCAGGCCAGCTGGCTACAGGAGAGTGATAGAAGGTAGATGTATTAGCCCCAGATTAAGCAGGTCCCTTTTGCCTGAGTAAGATAATGGGCTGTTCCAGAACAATCAGGAAGTTGCTGGAACCAATTAAGGCAGGCTAATTAGGACACCTGGAACCAATTAAGAAGCCACCAGAATCAATTAGGACAGGCAGGCTAATCAGGGTGCCTGGTTTTAAAAGGACCTCACTTCAGTTAGTGAGGTGCGTGCGAGGAGCTGGGAGCAAGAGGCGTGCAAGAAGCTGGGAGTGAGTAGACATACTGCTGGAGGACTGAGAAGTACAAGCATTATCAGACATTGGAAGGAAGGTCCTGTGGTGAGGACAAAGAAGGTGTTGGGAGGAGGCCATGGGGAAGTAGCTGAGGGAGTTGTAGCTGTCACGCAGCTGTTACAGGAGACACTATAGACAGCTGCAATCCACAGGCCCTGGGCTAGAACCAAGAGTAGAGGGTGGGCCCAGGGTCTCCCAACTCCCTACTTGATATAAGAGGAGTTGATCTGGACTATGGGTCCCACCAGAGTGGAATGGCCTGTCCTCCGACCCATTAGGTGGGCCAGCAGAGACTGTGGGGATTGTTCTCCTTTTCCCCATGCTGGCCAGTGATGAGCTTAGCCAAGTGAATGGCAGGTGTGTGCCACTACCAAAAGGAGCCAAACTGAGGACTGCCGTGAACCTCTGAGGCGAGCAAATCCGTCAGAAAGCGCAGAACCCACCAAGGCAGAGGAGGAACTTTATCACAGTGTGTATATGTATTTGTCTGTGTGTGTGGGGGGGGGTACAGTGTGACAGCCCTGATTTTGTGTGTGTGTGTATACACACACACGGTGAACATGGTTTGTGTGTATGTGTGTGTGTTTGTATGTGAATAGATATTAATGTGCAGTAGACCCTAGGGAATGTCAGTCAGGGATTAGTGGCTCATTACAAACATGTAACAATTCAGCAACATTTTGGTTTCATACGAATCATTCAATAAAAAGGAGGGGCATGTCAGGGGTAGGGCTTCAGCTCACTGTGGAGATTCTGGGTAGTACTATGGTCCATAGAACAGGCAGAGGATGCTACCAGGAGGCTGACAGTTTTGGGCTGTGAGTTCTGTGCTGCACCTTTGGGAGACATAGCACAGAATCTTACCCTTTATATTTATATGTTTTAAAATATACCTACATGGGGAGCAAATATTTAATAGTGGGCTCTTCACCTAGCAGAGAAAGTCTAATCTGATCCAATGGCTGGAAGTGGCAGCTAGACAAGTTCAGACTGGAAATAAGGCCATACACTTCTGAAAGCTATGCTCTAGTAATTATTGGGGGAAGTGCTATGGCCTGTCTTATACAGGAGGTCACACTAGATGATCACAATGGTCCCTCTTGGCCTTGGAATCGGTGAATTTATGAAAACCCTTAAAGAATGTAACTTTTTTGATTGCTGCTAGGTGATCTGAAAAAGTGAGGGGTTTATTTGTGTTGTGTTTTGTTTTGTTTTTTTTAATGCTCTGAATTTTCCTGGTTAGTATTTGGATACCAAGGTGATGTTTGTAAAACCTAGACAGAAGAGAATTTATGTGCAAACATTTTTCTTTTCCTTTTTTATAATACCAGTTACCCTATGTATGATACCTCGGTTAAAACTGAAACCAGCATCAACAGAGAACAAATAAACAAATGCGAATTATCAACCTGGATTTAATCAACCTAGCACTGGGTGACAAGTCCTTTGAATTTAAACAACAAACAATAGTTATTTTAGTCCTAATTGGTTCAATACATTCCAAGATGTAGCACCATCTTTCTGACTTCTTTTTTAGTTTTTTTCAGTTGCTACTTTTTCAGATTTAGAAGCCAGACAAACTGATTCCATCATTATTAAAGTCTAGATTACCCAAATTCTTCCAGATTTTGAAAGTAGTTTGGTTGTCTACAAGAGACTGAGACAGACAGTTATTTTTGTTGGCCTTCTAAACTAGTTTTTAGGTGGTGGTATGAGTTGTTTTTCCTCATAGTTTCATATGTGTGATATGGTGGGAGGCTGCCTATATTTGGGGTACCTACTTTGCAGGAAAAAGAGTCCAAGAAAGGAGATTTGGATTAAATGAACACAGTGGAACTGGTGTAGCTTGTATCATCATATGAGACATTGCTTTGATTGGCCCTTCTGTAGGAAAGTTTGAAGTGATGTATTATAATAAAGGGTGTGTGAGAGAGAATCGGCATTTGGAGGAAGGTCTGTGGGGAAAACTAAATTGATGTCTTACGCACCATTACACTTGATAGCTGCTGTGTTCTTTTTAATAGATGCTCAATCTGGTGAGTTTTAGAACAGATAATCCATCAAACAGAAGGAAAAGAGATTTTTACCTTGAAATTTTAACAGCAGTTATGTTTTATCAGTTGCTTAGACAGGTAGAATGTGACAGCTCTTATTTATTGTATATATCAAAGCGGAAGTCGGTTTTAGGAATCTTTTGTTGTCAGGCTTCCTTGACCATGGTGTTCTTAGCAAGATAACCTATATCATTATAATGTGGCAATGGCAGCACTAACTTCAGGAATGTGAGTAGTTCGAAGCTTTTTTAATATGTTGGCACTGTCTCTGTAATTTCAGAACCATTGGAGTACTTAGTGGAGGTAGCTAGAATTGGCCAACAGGGGTTGTATTTGTTTGCAGTATCAAGCATTTCAAAAAATCATATTACTTTACTGAATAATTCAAGTAACAGGTTATTCCTTTGCACAGTTTGAAGAGAAACAGTAGCAATGATCCAAGTGGTGTTTACAGAGGAGATGAGAAATGCTGGCCCTGATATTTTGATCTGACCAACCTCTGCTCAGTACAGCCCCTGAAATGATTTTAACTACCTTCTGCACTCTCTGTATTCCAGAACCATCCAGCATGGACCACTTTATATTGAACTCTTCTGTCCCCACGGCCCCAAAGAGTCTGTTGTATCACCCAGGACTAAGTTTGGAACCCACAGCTTTAACTCACTGGCAAGTGGAAAAAGTGCTAAGTTTTTGGTGGGTGTTTTCATTAGAGATGGGAAAAGAGCTATATTTCTCCATCTTCCATACTTCCTATCTTTTCTGCCTTGTGATATGAACTAGTATATTGCAGCTAGGTTATTTGACATTTCAACTGTGAAGGAAGCGAATGGTTCTCAATCAACATTCTTACATTTAAAGGGCTACACAGTATACCTTGTTGACTGTTGCCACATGTAAGTGCATCCTTCAAGCAGCTAGGATTTGCTTTTGTGAGGGAGCATGCTACCTTCAGTCAGTTAGAGTGAGGGGAAAGAGTAACTGGTTGAGTGCCTCTATGTGATGGAGATACAGTTTCATGTTTCCAGTGACTAACCATATATAAATATTCAGGATGACACTATATTTCAGACAGTGTTGTAACATCCATTAAGTACTCTGTTTTATAAAAGTACCATCTTAGAGGTATGTCAGTGGGAATTTAAATTAATTTAGAAAGTATGCATGGAATATACTCTGTGTACACACACACACACACACACACACACGCTGGTTGGAGTTCAGGTTCAACAATTTTTTGTTGAGTCATAGACAGGGTTCTAATGGGAAATCTGGCTGCTGACAAGTCTGAGTTTCCAAGTTCTGGGGCAGCCCTGCTATGCCAGGGCTTCCTGAAATTGACCTGACATTCGTGGGAGCTTGAAAGCCCTAAGAACCCCCATAATTCCTTGAATTGCTTTCAAGCAACTTACTCTTGGGCTAATAATTGCCATGGTTTATTTTATTCTAAATCTTCAATTTTTCTGAAAAACCTGAGCAAAATCAGTCTAGCTATTTTGGAGGTGTGAATATGGGGAAAAATACATTTTCCCTATATCTTCTGATTTGAAATGCTTGCTCTTGTGTTGCTCAAAAATTGAAGGAAGGAAGAAAAATTTAAGAATTTCACTTGAAGAACATTGATTCATGTATAAAATGTACATATTCTAACTTGCATGGAAAAAACAGATTTCATTAGCTTTTTGGAGTACCCTTAGCCAAGAAGGATTTAGAGCACTGACAAGGCAGATCAAGATGGCATTGTTAAGATATCCGCTGCTATTAAGGCCTGACTTAATGGCAGAGGCAGAGGAGATTTCTTATCAAATTACTTTAACCAAGAGCACCAATCACGTTCAGATCTAGATGTAAAATGCAATTTCAAGAAAAAGATAATCATATGGTCTTTAACTCAGGTTGCATGTATATGGTCATGTCCACTCTTTTCCAAAACTTCAGTACTGTTGTATGCTGTTAAATATATATGTTTAAAAATATACAGAATGTGCAACGTGGCTAAGTAAGTATTCCAGTAGAAACCTTAATTTCTCAAATTTGCTGACTTTGTACATTTGATTTCTCAAACATAATGTTGCAGCCTCATTTCTACCTGTAGTATTTTATATGGAAAATGGTTCTGTTGTGTTTTGAAATTATTCTTGATTACTTAACTTCCCAGAGGTCTATTTTTCAGATTTGTTTCATGGTACAAAAGTTAATTAACATTTCTAATGAATACAGTTGTTGCTCTGTTTTCCTTGCATGGCAACATAAAAATACAATAGACCTATGAGTACACCATACAATTCATGTTTAGAAGTGGTTTAAAAAAATTAATCCATTGTTTAAAGCTACAATTAAAAAAAATATTTTGTAGAATAGTAAAGAACACCTTCCACCCCAGGTAGACTTTGATGAAGTGTTCTCTAGGACCACACAGTTTTACCTCATTGTGCTGTACTGAAGCATTAATAAAATGCATCACCGCAACTTGCGCATATTTATGGGTATTCTTGTAAATTAGAATCTGTAGGAAAGTCTCCTAGGAATAGTCTGGGTTATTTCTTTTCCATTTTTGTGATGCCCTAATTCTGTGTCTTCTGCTGCTAGTCTCCACTAAGACGCAGTACCGTATGTACTATTTCTAATGTTGGCTAGCAAGCAGGCCTGTGTTGATGCTGTGGCTCTAACATTTTAGTGAATCTTTTCCATGCATTGTCTGGCCTCTGTGTTAGTAAGGAGTGGAAGGTGTGTTTGTAGGTGTCCAGCCCACTTGAAAGCCTCCACAGATCTCCATGGTTCTTGGATGACCTGCACAGAAAGGTTGTTCTGTTGTTCTTACTAAAACTCGTTCTGAGACCCTATTCTTAGCAATAAAGCAACTGCTACAAATCTTGAGTGCCATCAAACTATAACTTTGCTAGGCACTATTGTACTGTTTGTATTTGTAATTAAAGAGTGATATTAGAATATTGAATTTGATGTTATAGTACTTGTTCATGCTGTAAGCCTTGAACCACTTCACAAAGCTAAATATTGGTAATAGGAGTGACAGCATAGGTAAACTCAGCAAGTTGCCTGAGCAGATCTGTGGAAAGTGGAAGCTGTTAGTGGTGAGAGTTGCCATAACATCAGGGTTAATCTCCCCTTCCCCCCGGTCCATGGTAAGCAACTATACAATCTTTAATTTCCTCATTAGCAGAAGGGGACACAAAGTTCATATCTCCTGCCAAAGACAGCACTGCTAATAGTATGGCACCTCTAGTTCGTTGATACTTTGTCAGCATTGGGTGTGAACCCCAGTGCTGGTGTTGACAGTTAAATCCAAATTCTATTAGTTGAGAGCAAACTGTATCTAACACTATTATATTATAGGGCTGTAGTTTAGTTTATTACATAACCTGAAATATTCTGTCGTTCAGTGTGTGTAGCTGATTTCTTTTGATTTGTAGTACTAATGTATGTCTTTGTCCTTTTCAAAATGAGTGGTTTTCAGATAGAGACCATTTTATAGGTAGTATGTCCTCTTTTCAAGACTGCAATTCAAGTTAAATTATAATCTGATAGGCTCTATTTCTCCCCTGCCCTGAAAGTATTAACAGGAATGTCAAATCACTCTGGGGAAGGAATGTAATGCACTCTTGAGAACTGGCAATAGAGGCTTTATCTTTCCTTTTAGAAAAGGAGAACAGTATTTGGAGGACTTAAATTCCAGAGCTGGGAATACATTAGACAAAGTCTGATCCCATCAGGGTTATTTACTCATACGTTTCTCTCACTGATGGCAGATTATCTTGAGCGACTCATGGAATTATGAGATTCTACAGTGAGAATCTTAAAGCTTCCATTTTGATTTAGGGTGCTTTCTGGTTTAAAAATGGATGAAAGGACCGTGAGCCAAGCTTGTTGATCCAGAGTGCCAGTAGAATGGTCACAATAATAGTAATTCCCCTTTTTGTGAACAATATTATCCACAGAGTCCTATAATTCAGCTTTGTCAAATCATGTCAAATTAAATACACAGCAGACAGGTTTTCATTCTACAGTTGTTTTGCCAAAAATAAAAAGTTAATCTATTATTTTAATAACTGTTATTATGTGTGACACTTTATATCTTCAAAGCACAGTGTGAGTGAACCTTAACTAATCAAGCTTCACAGCATACTGATTGGTCTGTGGGGGCTACTGCTATATCAATGTTAATAATAATAAAACAGATTCACTAGCACTTCATTGGCTGAATTATACCATGTTACCATCATTTAAGGATATAAGATCTTATTGATTACAGTTTGGGAAAGACAGATGAAATAAGTTATTACCTGACCTGTTTGGGTTTTATAGTCATTGTGGGTTTGTCAGAATTGCACTGGGGTTATGATTGGCATGGAACTATAGAAGGAAGAAACCAAAGAACTATAGTGAGTCGCCAGAAATTAGGGAGGAGAGGAGGCCCTGAAAGTGTGCAATATGGTGAGATTCGATATGGTGGTGAGGAAGATCAATTTTTCAGATGTTTTCATTTGAATAGATTTTTAGGGATTAAATGTACATCTTAAATTCTTCTGCCAAGATTTTTAAAAGTGGGTGCTCTTCAGGTTAAACTCCTAAATCCACAGGTACCGGAAATAGGGGTTTAGGTGATGACAGTGAGGTACCCATTTTTGAAAATGTTGGCCTTAATCTTTAGCCTATCTAGGTTTCTAACCACCATTTTTGTACATTGGAAAATCTCCCCCTAGCTCTGATCATCATATTTTGTTTCAAGGCTATTCTTTCAAGCTAAGACAGCACTTCAGTGGCAGCTTGTGTCAACATAGGCAGTATCTGTCAATACTCAGGTGAATCTAACTGGCAGGAAAGAATGATTTTTAATTGCAGACTTGCTGAGTGTTTGACATTGTACAGAGCAGAAACTAAAATAGGGATGTGCCTTCAGCTGGTCAGAGACTTATGTTGCCTGAGAAGCAATTTGGTGATAGGAGAAGTGATATTTTGCAGTGGTTGGTTTCCAGGAAATTAGACTGCTTGCAATAGTTCACTGTTTTTAAGAATGGACTTTCTCCTTAACACTTAGTTCACATTATTTTCCCTTTTCTTTGAATATATAAAGAAAGTAAAGCATTAGTTATCCTCTGCTTTGCTTGCAGATCCCACTGGCATACAAGAACTTGGTGTACAAACCTTAAAAAGCTGCCTTACCCCCACATTGTAATAACTCGTTTTAAATTTAGTATGAAGAGGTGATGGTTCTGTTCTCCAGAAAATTGTTAGTAAAAACCATCTTTGTGCAACTAAACTACTCATGGATGAGGGGCAGGGGAGGTTCTCTTTCCAGTAACCTCAGTACAATAGAGCCTTGAGCTAAATGGCAAGAGGTCAGTGCAAGCACGTAGCCACTATCCACTTATAGCAAATAAACAGTAAATGTAACTTTCTAATGCCGTATTGCAGTAGTTAATCTTTATAATAGTAAATAGTGATCTACAGTGCTAAACTAAAAGTGTTGGATAAGTCAATAAAACACTTACGTCACCTCTTTCGAGGCTGACACTACTGTAGAGAGAAATGAAGTTTAAATTATTTCTGACTGAGACATTGATCCTATCCCTGCCCCTTGAAAGTACAATTAATTTTCTTTATTCCAGAAACAAAAAATTGAATTGCGTTAAATTAATGAATGAGATTTTCTGCAACAATATGAGCCTCATTTTAATTATTGTTTTCCCAACCATAAATTGGCAGGCGTGACTTGTAGCTGATCAATTTGAAATTAAACTCAAAGAATGGTTTTAACTAAATGGGGAGTCAATTTTTAGTAGCTAGACTTCATCTAATTAAATTAAGGCTCAATTTTGCTGTATAAGTACAACCGAGAACAGAATTTGTCAGAATTCACCACTATGTTCTTCAGTAAATCATCTTCCCAAGTCTTCTGGAAATCAAGAATGTAGGGAAGAAAATCTCACGTACCAACCCAAAGCTTAATCCAAGGTGAGAATAAAATAGTACCAGTGATGCTGACTCGAAGTACCAGCATGAGTCAACTGAACAGTAATATGAAAAATTAAGAATACACTCCTGATCTGACCCGAAGTTGGATTCTCTTGGTCTCTATGGGTCTTAAAGTAGCCTTTGTACACAGCTTCACAGCTGCTTCTCTTAAACTGCTATGCTCGGCCGGCAGTCCAGTTCTTTCGGTTATAGCCTCACCTACACCAGTGGTGCTTTCCTGCTGGCCAGGAGCATGTCCTGTCTGCTTATAAAGTTCTACACGAAAATAATTTTCTTATATCTTGTCATGCAGCATGGGTAACGTTATCCTTTTGCATGCTGCTGGCTTTTCGTCACCATGCAGAGTTGGTTTTATAGGCCTCTGGTATAGGCCTGCCTTCTTAATTCACCTTCATGTCCAAGGTGGCATATGGGATTAATTTCTGAAACTTGTATTGCCTTTTTAATGCTTCTGAACTTTACTCCTTTCATCGTTTTTTTATATGGAAAAGGCTGTGGCATTGCCTTGACCCAGTAAAAACTTTGGAGCTATTTAGCTCTTACCCTGTTAGGACAGAACTGTCTTTCTTTTAAATCTGCCATGAAAGTTGATAAAGATTTATTCAGTAGAAGCCATGCACCTTGCCTAAAAATGTGATCATGTAATAAAACTGTATCCTAATGCATGTGCACAATGGGGGTGAACTAAGATTGCTCAGGCAACTTTAATTCTGGTATTTCTTAACTTTTGAAAACTTGACTTTGCAGCCTTAATAATGTTCTTTTGAAACGGGCTGTTTTTTAAATATATATAATATGTTATCACAAGGAAAAGTAGAAATTTGTGGATGCAGACTTTTAAAACTAAAAAACTAATGGTTGGCAAGTAGAAAAACCATAAAAACAACATAAATGATTCACATAAATTGTTTTCACATTACTGTTACATTAGACTGGCATGAAGCATTTGCCATAGAAAACATTGATTTGAATAGGGTAAAATATTCTGACTCTTATAGTATTTGTAATAAACACTTACATAAAGTTTTAGCATAAAGGCATAGATCAAAGAAGGGGATAGGGAAAAGAAATGGGTAAGTTTAAATCAAATAAGAGACATCAGATATACACTGTACTTTGAGTGTCTCTGTAAAGCATTGCATATTACTGTTGTTAAAATGAGATTGTTTTCAAATTCTGTATTTTAAAGGCAATCTAAAATGTCTGTCTTCAATTTGCAGTCTGGGTCTCATCCTTAATAAAATATTCATAACCTTTCCCTTTTTAACATTCAAGTACAACCACCCCAAAACAGAACACTAACTTTTTGTCTTACATTAACAATCAGTGCTACAGTAATATAATGTATTTGCTCCTAAGTCTCCTAAAATCATTTTCTATATCAAGAAAAGGAGCTTACATTGTCATTCAGTGACTTGCTATTTTATTGCCGCAGACACTGAATAATTCTGTTTACCAAGAAAAGGGATAATGTGACTTAAGCAAGATAGCTAAATCCTATTTGATAGGCTCATAGGGGGTGGTAAACGTTTGACATTTGCCGAGGGAAACTGGTGTAAGCGTACAGTGCCGTTGCTTTATGTTTCTGAGCTGTCAGTCTGTGTGGCGAGGGGGACTTTTCATTCTGTCGAGGTGAAAAAGTGTGCGCGTCAGTGAGGCAATTGCTTTTTTAGGCTATTATAAATTAATTACTTGACGTGCAGAACTAAAGGCTTCATTCTCTTTGCAAAATCAGTGCAGTGGGCATTGCTGTTAACTTGAAAAAGGCAGCGGACGTCTCTTCATGACAGCTAAAGGTGGAAGGACCCAAACTTGCAGTACATCCCCTCTCCCCCCAGAGATTGTTAGTCCATTCCTTTATAGTGGTTCATTTTGGCTCTCTGTCATCACCAGGATGCTGCCAGTGAATGTGTGTCATGGTTACAATAGAGTGTGGTAACATATAACAGCAATGAAAGCCCAGCGGGAAAGGCTACAAATTCCAGGGTTGACCTTGGAGTAAGTATTGTCTGTCTTTAATATTTTAATGATTTCTGCATGGCATTAGCTTTTGTGCAACCAATAGCTATGTAATATATGTTTGTACTGACAATCTCGGAGCACTGCAGCTTTAGGTTGAAGGAACATGTTTTAAATGCATTGCAGTTGATTTCAGCAAATGTGTGAGCCTAGAGCCAGGACATTGCAGTATATTTAGAAGAAAACATTTCTGCATATTTAAAGTTGCTGAATCTCAGGGCATGAAGCATCCTAACAGCTCACAGTGAAAAAATGTATCTGTAGGCCATGGTGTCTGTCTTTCTCTCCCCCTCTCTGTTACTGTTTGTTTATCCCAGTGTTGCCTTTCAGAAAGGCCTCTGTCTCTGCTGAATAATAGAGAGCATTGCAAGAGATCAGAACATAATAGACATGCTATTTGTGAGCATTCATTAAGTATGATACATATTTTACATGTGTAACAGAATATTAATGAAGTGTCTTACATTCTGAATGATTCCTGCTTAGCATCTAGTCTCTGCAGTAAATGTGTTTACCTAGTTTAGCAGTGTGTTTACTTTGTATTTTCTTAAAGCTGATTAACTCATTTGCCCGCTTTCAGTTCTTACTTTGAAAGTAGCTACATGAAAATATACAAATTGGCTTTATAGCGAATATGTTGGACAAAGCCTCTTATTCACAAAGTGTCAGCACATATTCTAAATTAATCAGCCAATTGTATTTATATCTGTACATACGTACTTACACAGAGACTCCATATGCTATGCATGTGTTTATACGTACAGTGGGCACCCCAGAAAATGTGCTGTTTTTAGCTAGATGAATAGATATGGTTACTTCACCTCCTACAGTATTCCCTTGGACTTCCACATTCTTGCTACAGGAAATGCCTGAGCACTGAAAATACAAAGGGAAAGTTATTTTAGTTATAAAAGATACTACCTAAGACATTGGGAAAGTTTTAAAGGGAGACATGTATGCAAGTAAGTGTATGTGTGTATATATATACATGGGGAAAATAATCCATTCTAATATTGCTTAAAGGTGCCAGAAGCCTTATTACAGAAAATGACTTTGGAGTTTTCCCATTTATGCTTTTAAAACATTATTGAAAAAATCCATATTTCAATGAAGACTTAATAATGCTCCTGCTTCTTTTACTTTGGAGGGGTTTGTGAACTTGTAGGTACCTTTTAGGACTTCAGAAGTGTATTCTGAGAAATAACATTACTAATTTCTCACAGATTTTGAAGGAGCTTCTTAAGGAGCTCCTTAAAATAGTTTCCATGAATAATTTATAGTTATATTCTCTTTTCTGAAGAAATCACAATTTAAATACTTTAAAAATTAAACTTCACCAGAAATACATAGTAATCTAATGCAAATGATGTCTCCAGCTACAAAAGTTGGAAAATCATTTACAACACTATTTTTCAACAAATACTTTTGTTTTTGTAAAGAGAGGTAATGACTTGTACCAAACAGTATATATTTCTTCCTCCTCATGGAGCAACCTCCCACGGTTATGCTTACTCTGCCACAGTGCTCAGATTTTGAATCATATATATTGTTAAAATGTATATTACTATAATACTAGTTTGCTTTTTGTAGTTAAAATATTGTCACAATAAAAATTATGTATCTATTTGTATTACCTTACCTCTTTTACTAATACTTTTTGTTTTATTAGAATTGAACAAAATTTTAAAAATTAACTCTTTACCTTTAAGTTGTCTCTATACTTTCTTATATTTTACTTGTTTGGACAGAGAAAGGACATGGCAAATTTACGGTTGGTTTCACCACTGGCTCCTTACCCCAATCTACCCCTGCCACTAACCTTCTACTGCACCCCAAGCTCCAGCGGAGGTGGGGGGACGACACACACACATTGATAGCACAGGAGAAACATGCTCCCTGCTCTCAGTTCTCCTGTCCATAGCACCCAGGACCAGCAGGGAAAATGTTACTCAGCCCTTGCTGCCCCGGAATGGAGCATGGCCAGTACAGACAGAGTCTGAATTTAGCTGCCAAATTCTAAGAAGTGTCTATTGAGCATGTGTGAAGATATTTTTCAAATCCATTTTTCCACATGAATGCAAAAAGCACATCCCTAACACTCCTGCAACCTCCTACAAATTTCATGTCCCTGCTCCCAAGCTTGGACGCTAGAGCGTCTCAATGAAAAGATTGTAGGATTTTTTTTTTAATGTGTCAAAACAACATATTTTCCCTAATCTCATTCTTGGAAATGGCCAGACCATGTTTGCTTGAATTTAAGCCTCCCCCACCCCCCAAACAAACCAACAAACCCCACCAAAATAAACCCAGTCTGACACAGCATGGAAAAGTTCAGCCTGACCACTTTAAAGTTTAGCCAAGTTATAAACAACTGAAAAAAAGGTTTATAATGGTGTGTCAGATCCTGGTTGACCTTTCCCCTGCTGGGTTCTCACCAGGCTGCTGTGCTTGGATCTGGCCCTGGATCCATCGTACTTCTGAGCTCCCCTGGATCTTCATTTGCAGTCTCTTGCTCTAGCCTCTTGGACACAGACTCTGTCTCATAGCACTTTCAGGGAATGGGATCCCCGCAGTCTACCTTCCCTATGTGCCCAGCATCAATGCTCACAGCTAAGACAACCCAGTTGCACAAGCTTACACTCCCCAGAACTCCATCCTCCTGGGGACACTGGTTTAGTTTCTCAAGGCCCATAATAGTTGGATCAAGCATACATAAATTTTGCAAAGAGGATTTCTAAACCAATCACATTTTATCCCCATGGTTGCACTAGCACAGGTGCAACTCAGCCTGTGATTTAATTTTGGGAGTGCGAGCAGAGGTTGGCCACAGGGTTCATTCAGGTAGATGACAGGATGTTGGGGAAAAAAGGCTGATGATTGGTCTATCTGTGTGCTCCCACTGTTGCTCTGTCTGGAGCTAGCACCAAAGCTAGAGCAAAGGTGGGAGAATTTGAGAGAGTCTTGAGTGCACACAAAAGTGCAAGCAAAGTTAATTAGTCGCTTTAGGACAAGAATTGAAGATGGCTAACTTTAGCCAGTTGCAACTAGAGGCATGTTACGGATATACTAAAAAGCTTTCCAGCAAGCATTCATGGGAAAAGTGCATGTCACTGTTTGAGAACACTTCAGAGGTGCAACTGTGGAATCTGTCAGTGGCCCTACAATGCTATTTTTACAGACGAACCTTTTGAAGTAGAACTACGGTCCAAAGTGCTTTTTAAAGACAGTTTCTAAGGTCAAAATTGTCAGATGTGGTTGTCTGTTAAACACACATCTGCACTGAGTCACTTTAAATGTTTGGCCTGACTTTCAGAACCGTTGAGCATCTGCGTTTCCCACTGTTATGGTAGTGCATCATGTTTGAAAATGGGGCCCTTTTATTTAGGTGCCCAAATTTGGGCTCCCAGATTTGAAAATTTGCACCAAAATTTTCTTATAACCAAAAATCATATTTTTATAAAGCCCATGTGCAAAATCAAATACGTAGTTTTAGGTATCTGAATATCTTCTTGTGTAAAGACTGCTATATAGCACTTGAGCACCTCAGGTTGTTTATTATAAACACAATACTTTACAAAGTTCCTTTCAGTTTTCCCTAGAGGACTCACAAGGCAGTAATCATTTCCTGAAAAAAGCCAAATGTGTAGGGTATTCCACGCTTCCCACGTTTTTTTTTTTTTTAATTTTTTATCAATTTCATAGCCGGGGTGGACCAAAACAGATGAGGCTAATAGAAGTTATAATTAGTAGATGGTTGTGTACCATTTCATTCAAAACAGCGCTCTAAAAATTCTGTTTTAAGGACCATAACCCCAAAGTAAATCATGCTACTTTTACTGAAGCTTTTGTTTACTAGAGATGACATTATTTTAACTTTCAGTCTCACCCCAAGGAGCCTGAGCCCAACCCCAACAAGCCCTTGCAGTCCATGCAGTCCTCTGTTCGCTTTTCATTTTTGGAGGTAAGCAAGTAAACTTCTGTCATTGCCATTCTTTTCTTCATTAAAAAAAAAGAAGACACACTGGGGGCGAGAGTGGGGGAAGGCAGATTACTGAATCAAATATGTCTGTGCAGTCAGGAAAGTATGTCTACTTAAAACAAGATCTTGTTCCAGCATTAAAGTATTTTTCAAATATGACAGAAATGTTGTGAGAGGGATTAAAGAGACTCAAGATGTTGATGCATAGGGAGTTGGAAGTCATTGAAAAATCAAATCGTTTTATTATATTCTGTTTTCTGTAGCTAAATTTCAACAATTGTTACTAGTTCTTATGGGCCTTGCAGTTTTGCATTTATTTTGGTGCATTGTCTGTACAGGGGATGCCTGCATGTGGGTTCACTTTGTCACTGAGCTCACCTCCTTATGATGAAATGATTGTGATAGGAGGTACAAACATGCAAGTGGATACACTGGCTTTTTTAAATTTGTGGTGTTGGAATTTAATATTATATCAGTTTAATGAGAGATGCTGCACTGTTTCCCATCACGTTAAAAGTCTGAGAACAGTTCAGAGGGTAAGGATGTTTCATTATTCAAATAGTTATGTTTGTGTAGCAGATAGACAATGATGTACTTTTACGAGGTCAAACAGTTTTCAAAATAGGAATTTGATGTCCAGGAGCTACACTGACCTAGGAATGCACATAGTCATCTAGTGTAGGTCCTTTGGACTGTTTCCTCTTCCAGCAGTAGAAATGTCATGGCAATAGAAGTTGTGATTCTAATACAGTAAAACTTCACAAATATGCTCTGTGAGGTCTTATGTCAAAGACATGATTACTTCGTCAAAATATACGAGAGAATATTTACTATTATACTATGAAATATAATCATAGATAATGAAAACTGAAGTACACTTGTCAAATAAACAAGATTTATTTGGTGATGCATCATTCTTGCTTTGTTCAATGTCTTGCTAATTCACAGAATTAAGTAAATTACTGTATCCTGTGTCTTTTTCAGTAGTCAGAGTTTACAAGGTTCTGCTCAACGGAGAATGTTCTCAAAATAAATATTAATACATTGTTATACATATCCGGGATGAGCAACTATGTAATTTTGTTAATCAAGAGTTTCAGCAGATGCTCTTAGGGTGAAAAAACTTTGAAAAAGTAGTTTGTTTTTTAATTATATAGTAATGCACATATTGTGTGCATTAAGTACACACAAATAGGCCTTAAGTATATCGTTCTAAAGCTTTGGTTGAACGTTGTGTGGAAGACGTTACGTGAATGTATTATTCTTGGTAATATACAATTTTCTTTATTAAAAACAGGTGGATCACTGTCATCCTTATTTATGTGATTTGAGATGAAATTGGGAAATGTGGTATTTTCTGTGTTTTGGGATTTTCCCCCTCAACATTTTGATAGTGGTTATTTTTTTTCCAAATGCTTGCTGTTTGGTGCAGTGGGGGGGGAGGAGGGGTAAAAAAAAGATTTTTTTGTGTATTTTTAAATATAATTTAAGAAGTCATTGAATATATTCTGTTCTTAATGTGTTTGAAAGCTCTCTGATGTTAATTAGCTCGTGGTCTGCAGCAGCATTATATGCTATAGTGTTTGTCTTGATAGCAGGAAAATAGTGAGTCATTTTTTAAAAACAAATGTTTTCAAACAGCCTCTTATGCAGCCAAGAGAAAGCATATAACTCTGATTCATTCTGGATTGTGACCTTCTCTTTTTGTTTTGTATATTTCTGTAAACTCAGGGGGTTTGAAAAATGCAGAACAGCAAATGCATCAAATAATAGTTGTCATTCAAGGCTGGTCTAGGTCAATAGGAAAAAAGTGTGTGTGTGTGTGAGAGGCAGTGACTTCACTGAGACTATTCTTGCTTAAAAATAATGAGGTGCATAAGTGTTTGCAGGACTGGGGCCTTAGAAAAATGTGCCTGAATAGAATTTGTGTGGGCTAGAGCCCTCGGCTGTGGTCCCTTCCTACCAGCCCTTTCCCTTACAGTTGAACCATAGAAAGCTATCCTCTGTAAGTTTCATTTACAGTCGTTGACATCACACTATTGCATTGGTCATTTCAAAGTCATTAGTATTACTCTCTGTAAGGGATATTGTATTAAAAAATACAATGGGAATGATAGGTGTCAACCGTTGGGAGTCAGTGGGAAACAGGCACATATCTGCCATTTGTACATTCGAAAATCTCCAACTTATACAGATGATGGTTTTTATATAAAGCTCCAGTGTGCCAGGTGCTTTACAGTACATACAGAAGAAATGACCCCTTCCAGAAAGAGCTTCCTCTGAAACCACAAACAACTGACTATGAAAAAACATGGGGGTGTGCAGGAGAAGAGAATAAAAGGGTTGCAAGAAGATCGAGGAGTTGCTTAGAAGGTGATGCACAGATATTGATGGATTTTAAAATTATCTATTCACACTTGTAATCTAATAGGTTTGGATTTATTTTAGTCGTCTTTTGGGTGGGCATTCTTTGGAATGGAAATGGGGAATGGGAATGGTGGATGGGTGTTCAAACATACGTGTATAGCAAGACCAAAATTAGCAGGGAGAGCGGAGGAGATAAAGCTCTTGAAAGAAGAGGGCAAAAAGCATGCTGAGTAGTAGAGGAGTTAAAATAAAACAATGGGGTGGGGTTGAGGGGAGGAACTGATGGCCAATGATTAGGTAGAAAAAAGCAGTGTCTTGAATTTCAGAACTGTGTGATGTGACCAGGAGCTTGTTAGGTTGTGAAGCTGATTTGGGAAGGCAGGGGGGCTGTCTGTGTGTGTGTGCGCCCTTTAAAATAAGGCTATGTCTACACTTAAAATGCTATGGCAGTGCAGCTGCAGCTACTGAATCACTTGAGTATAGATCAGGGGTTGGCAACCTATGGTATGCGTGCCAAAGATGGCACGCGTGCCAATTTTTTTAATGGCACACTGCTGCCTGCCATGTCCCAGCTGCCCGCCCCAGTCAGCCTGCTGCCGAACCCAGGCTGGGACCCCGGCAGGCAGCAGCGAGCCATTAAAAATCCTGCCCACCCTGGCTCGCTCTTCTCTGCCCCCAGCGGGGGCAGGGTGAAGAAGCTTGGTCCTGCTGGCGGCTGCTGCTGCTGCAGGGTAGGTGAGCTCCCCCTCCCTCGCCTCTTCCCCCAGCGTGCTGGGATCCTGCCCCTCCTCCTCTCCCTCCCTGCCACCGATCAGCTGATGGCCCTTGCGAGGGAGGGGGAGAAGTGGAGCCGCAGCGCGCTCACTGCTCCGGGGAGGAGGCGGAGAAGAGGTGGGGACAGGGCCTTGGGGAAAGGGTGGGGGGGCGGCAAGAATCCGGGCATATCCCCTCCAGCCCCCTGCCATGAGCCGCTCTGGGCAAGGGGTTGGGAGTACCCCACAACCCTAGCCCACACCCCCACACCTCTGCCCTGACCTCTGCACCCCCCACACACATACCCAGCCCTCCCATGCCCTGACTCTTGCACCCCCCACATTCTCACCCCCGCCCTGAGCACCAAACGGGAGCTCCTGCACCCGCCCCCTCCCCCCCCATTCCTGCCTGCACCCCTTGCACCAAATAGGAGCTGCCCAGGTAAGCACTCCACACCCAAACCTCCTGCCCCAACCCTGAGCCCCCTCCCTCATTCTAGCTCCTGGCCAGACCCTACACCCCAGCCTCCAACCTGCTCCTTCACCCCCAGCCCTGTGCTCAGTGCACTCCCACTCTCAGCTTCGTGCAGAGAGAGAGGAAGAGAATGGGCTAGAACCAGGGAGAAGGTAGGTACCACTCTATGTGGGCAGGGCCGGGATCCCAGGCTGGCAGCAGGCTGAGCAGGGCCAGCAGCCGGGACCCTGGCTGGCAGGAGCCGGCGGACAGAACCCCGGACTGGCAGCGGGCTGAGCCGCTCAGCCCACTGCTGGTCTGGGGTCTCGGCCGCCGGCCCCGCTCAGCTGCCGGTCTGGGGTTCAGGCTGCCAGCCTAGGTCCTGGCCACAGGCCCTGCTCAGCCTGCTGCCAGCCTAGGTGAACGGAACCCCAGGCTGGCAGCAGGCTGAGTGGGCCAGCGGCGTAAGATCAGCATTTTAATTTAATTTTAAATGAAGCTTCTTAAACATTTTGAAAACCTTGTTTACTTTACATACGACAATAGTTCAGTTATATAATATATAGACTTATAGAGAGAGAGACCTTCTAAAAAACGTTAAAATGTATAATTGGCACACAAAACCTTAAATTAAAGTGAATAAATGAAGACTCGGCACACCACTTCTGAAAGGTTGCTGACCCCTGGTATAGATACTACAGCAACAGGCGTGGTTCTCCCATCGTGGTAGGTAATCCACCTCCCTGAGAGGCAGTAGCTAGGTCAACAGAAGAATTCTTCTGTCAACTTTTGCACTGTCTACGTTGGGTTAGGTCAGCTTAACTACATCTCATGGGGGTGTGCTCGTGGTTATGCCAATGTAACTTTTTAGTACTGTAGACGAGTCCTAAGTTTTTGAAGCTTTTTTTATGCCTGTTAGCCCTGCTGAGCCAACACAGCTGAGAGGGAGTGTGTTTTAATATTCCATCAATGGAATTGTTTACTGAGTGCCAATCAGTTACACCCGTGCAAACCTATTAAAAGCACATGGAGTTACACAGGTGTAAATGGGGGTATAATTTGAAGATAATAGAAGCACAGTTTTGTCTGCAGAATCTTTATTATTGGTCTGCTATTCAAAAAGGAAATACAGCAACTTGACTTTCAGATCCTATGTTGTGTTTGTGAGGCTGGTAGGTGGGAAAACTGTTTTACTAGTAAATAGAGCATATTGGTAAGAAAACAGAGAGATGATAGACCTAGAACCCTACAATGGTGTTCTGAGTCATATTCAGAGTAAAACCACACTTTAAGTAGTTGCATTTGACCTTTTAAATCCTCACAGACTGTCTTCACTGCAGAGTTAACCAGGGAGAAGGCACATGGATCTGAGCATCTGGGTTGGCCTAGCCCAGATCTGAGCATCTCCACAGCAAAGCCATACCTGAGTTACTGTGTCCTCGCTGTTTTGGCACTCACCTGTTTGTCTAGGGGCATAGTCCATGGTTCTTTGTGCTGAGATGCTCTAGGATTCTTTTCCAGCCAATTGTGGGAAAACTTACCTTCTCCTTGGTGAGGCCGGTATTGATGAAAGGACATTGGAGGACTATCAGCACATAGGGATTTAGCCTATGTCCTCACTGCAAAGTGGGAGGTTCCAGCCCAAATTAAAGAGGATCCTGGGTTCTAACCCATATCCCAAGCAAGATAAGATAGCCTGAGCTTAAAGAACCTCCATACCAGGGTCAGAAGTCCGTCTGTGTCGATGGTAGTAGGGTTTGAGCTAAAGCTCAGGTAAACTGTGCTGTGAAGACATGCCCTCAATGATCTGGGCCCTGGATGCCTTAGAAATCAATATTTTTTTTATGGACAACCGGAAGAAATGTAAATAGTTGTGTACAAATTTGACTGTCTTATAAAATGCTTCAATCTGACGCCTTCTTCGTTTTCTTTTTCTTTTTCTTTTTTTTTGCTTCATAAAGTTTAGGAGGAAGATTTAATAAAAACGGTATATTCTAAATAGGGAAATGATTAATGAGGGAGAAAAGAACCTTGAGAAATTGCCAGCCTGCACCTCTCTGGAATGGTGCTCTGGAGTGACATTTTATTTATTTATTTATTACATTTTTTAAAATACATCTTTAGGTGCCCATCCAGTGCTCTAGAGGCAATTATTTCCTTGTCGCAGTCTGAAAACTGCTTTATCTTTTTCTTTTGTAAGAGATAACTTGTCTGAGACATTTTAAATGCTGTTCCGTTGATCCCCTTTCCCTTAGCTCACATAAAGATTTTCCCCAAAGTAGCTGCCTGTTAGTTTTTATTATAAAAGTATGTGATTGTCTGCGCTACGCTTTATACATATATTTTATTTAATGTGAGATTTGCTACACTGCTGCAAGTTAGTGATTTAGATTAGCCAACAGTTTGGGAGAGGATAAAGAACTATCTGAATTTGATTAGCTTCTGCAAAATGGTTGAGCATTTGGTAATATTAGATCTCTGATGCTGATGGTATTAAAGAATTTAACTTTTGTTTGGAAATCTATACAAAAGTCTTCATATACTGTAGTTGTAAAAGTGACCCAAATGAAGATTTCCTGAACTACTTAACTACTTTCTAAAGCAAAATAGAGAATGAAAAGCTTCTAGCAGCATTCTTCTGAAATTTGCTCTCACAGTTTTGCTTTTTACTGTAACTTGAGATACTGCTCCGATTAATTTACATATGACTTCCTAGCCTACTTTGTTTAAAAAGGGCTTATCTGCTAATCTGCAAACAGTTCTGCTTCACAAATTTTAAAGATAAATGATCTGTTTATCTGAGCACAAAATATTAAACTGGTTGACAGCAAAACCTAAGTAGTTTAATGTGTGCAACCACATAGAATGGATATAAGTTTGTCTTTACTTTGGATGAACCCAGTGCTTTCTCTCAGCTATTGTCAATGACATTACAGAAAAGAATGAGGTGTAATTCCTAGGCTTATTTCTTGACCTTTGTGTGAATGGTGGAAGAGCAGAGTGAACACAGTCTATTAGAACAAAGTCATCTGAAGAAAAAAAATAATCTTTCTTGAAATTTCAGTGAAACAAAATAATTCCAATGGGAGTTCTGAGGTTATTGACATTAACTGTGACTGTATACATCATTCTTGCAACCAGTGTCCTATAGTTGTACAGAGGAGGTCAAGTGCTGTGTCTATTGAAAGGTTATAATTTGCTGGTTATGATTATGCTGTCTGTATGTGTGTATCATTTTTGTATTTGAAGTTATGAATATTGGCTATGTACTTGTATCTCAAAATGTTTGATTCTAAGTAGCCTCAGTGAAGCATTTGGTCAGCTTCTTGAGAAAGGACTATTCTCAGTAAGTGCTCAATCAAGAAACACTTAACTAACAATGGACTTTGGGAGATGCCAATCCACATCTGAAATTTCCTGGAAACATTCAAACTAACATGTAAACAATGATGTCGGCCTGCAAAAAGCTGAATCATTCATGGACATGTGACTTGCCCAAGTGGCTACAAACTCCATCTTGTGGCTGTGACTTTGCACAGAACAACAAAGGGGTTTCCGTCCACAAGAGAGAGAGAGAATATAAATGCCCTGGAAGCCTCTCCATTTTGTCTTCAGCTGGCTCAAGAGATGTCCTCTCCACCCCAAAGAGATGCCTGAAAGAAACTGGAACAAAGGACAGTAACTATGGGGGTGTGAGTGATTGCTGGACCCAGACTAAGGAGGAGTCCAGTCCGTGAAAGAAGCTTATGGGAACAGCTCTGGGGGTGAGATTTCATCTGTAATCCGTTTCTTAATGTAATCCGTTTCTTAATGTATTCGGCTTAGACTTGCGTGTTGTATTTTATTTTGCTTGGTAACTTACTTTATGTCTGTTATTACTTGGAACCACTTAAATCCTACTTTTTTTTTTTTAACTTATTGTTGAACCCAGAGTTAGTGACTAATACCTGGGGGAGCAAACAACTGTGCATCTCTCTCTATCAGTGTTATAGAGGGTGGACAATTTGAGTTTACCCTATAAAAGCTTTATACAGAGTAAAACGGATTCATTTGGGGTTTGGATCCCATTGGAGCTGGGTGCTAGAGACAGGAGCACTTGCTAAGACATTTTCTGTTAAGTCTGCAGCTTTGGGGTGTGTGGTTCAGACCCTGGGTCTGTGTTGGAGCAGACCGGCATGTCTGGCTCAACAAGGCAGGGTTCTGTGTAGCTCAGAATGTCACACAGAGTCCAGGATGCCTTCATCCTCTACCCCGGGTTGACTATGCAGGGGACCTGGAACAAGACTTTGCCTCATGGGATGTAATAACCAGACTTACAAAGACCAAAAACACAGCCCCAGGAAAAGATTGCATTTGCTAGAAGTTCCTGAAAAAAGTGAGACCCCGGTTGCTGGTATTAACAGCCATTTTCAACAAATGCAAACGGTCCCACCGTACTCTCAGCTCCTGGAAAAAATCTATGATGGTGCTTGTCTACAAGAAAGGACAACAAGACGACCCCAGCAACTAGTGACCTATCTCTCTCTGCTCAACGATGTACAAACTGTATGCCCGCTGCCTCGTGGCTAGAATAACAAACTGCTTTGTGAATGGAGGAGCCATCCACTCTGTTCAGAAAGGCTTTGTCATATGAAGGCTGTTACGAATACAACTTTGTCCTTCAGACTGCCATCCACGTGGCCAGGAGAGCACGGAGGCAATGTGCCATAGCTAGGCTCGACCTGGCTAATGCCTTTGTATCAATGCCCCAACAGCACATTTTTGCCATGCTGTGAGAGTTTGGAGTGCCAGGAAACTTTCCAACTGATCCGGGAACTTTATGAAGGCTGCAGCACCACCATCCACTCCATGGAAGGAGAAACACCTGAAATTTCTAGCCATAGCAGCATGAAGCAAGGCTATCCCCTCAGCCCCATCATTTTCAACTTAGCCATGGAGCTGCTCATTTGAGCCATCTTCAGCAGTGTAGGCGGTTTTGACCTATATGGCAACAGAGTGAATATGCTGGCCTACACAGACTATCTGTTCCTGATCGCAGACAACCCTGAGTGTCTCCAGCAAATGCTCGACATCACCAGCCAGGCTGCCAACTAGATGGGACTCCACTTCAATGCTAGGAAATGTGCATCCTTGCATATCGATGGCAGTAGAAGGCACTCTGACCAGCTTACGCCATTTCAGATCCAGGGTGAACCCATGATCTTCCTCGAGGACGGGCAAGCATACCAACATCTTGTCATGCCCGCAGGTTTCTGCGTGCAGCAGACACTTGAGGATACCATCACAGAGATCCTACGAGATGTGGCCAGGATTGACTCCTCCCTACTGGCACCATGGCAGAAGATCAACACCTTGAATGCCTTCCTGATCCCCCATATCCTATTTGTCCTGAGGGGATCTTCCATGGTGAGGGTACCTCTTAACAAGGCAGACAACACTATCAGGCAGTTATTGAATAAGTGGATGTTTCTTTCCCAGAGAGCCAGCAATGAACTGGTGTACATCTTGCTCAAGCAGGGCCACTGTCCCTCATATGGGTGATCTCTGTGATGTTGCAGTGATCACTTCTGCCTTCCGACATGCCTGGACGCAATGGTGAGGAACACTGCAGAAAGTGCTATGTGGGATGTCATCAAGAAGCGAATCGCAAGGATCTCCTCCAACCAAGATGTTGCCACCTACCTGACCAGCTCACTAGAAGGCAAATTTGGAAGAGACGGGGGAGACTTTACTTCGCTCTGGACTCATGCCCACAACACTACTCGATGACTAGAGAAGCATATTGGCTGCCACTAGATGTGGTGCGAGGAACGCCAGGAGCTGGGAGTCCTGGTGCCACAGGTGAAGAATGCAGAGCACACAGTCATCACACTGAGAATTAAAACCATGCTGGACAGGACCCTGAAGGATGCCATCCACTGCCAATACATGGAAAACCTGAACCGGACCAGCACAAGGATTAACCAAGGGCAAGTCATGCCTGACTAACCTAATTGCCTTCTATTTCAAGATAACTGGTTCTGTGGATGAGGGGGAAGCAGTGGATGTGTTATTCCTTGACTTTAGCAAAGCTTTAGATACAGGCTCCCACAGTATTCTTGCCAGCAAGTTAAAGAAGTATGGGATGGATGAATGGACTGTAAGGTGGATAGAAAGCTGGCTAGATTGTCAGGCTCAACAGGTAGCGATCAATGGTTTCATGTCTAGTTGGCATTCGGTATCAAGTGGAGTACCCCAAGGGTCGGTCCTTTGGCCGATTTTGTTCAATATCTTCATTAATGATCTGGAGGATGGTGTGGATTGCATCCTCAGCAAGTTTGCAGATGACACTAAACTGGGAGGAGTGGTAGATACACTGGAGGGTAGGAATAGGATACAGCGGGACCTAGACAAATTAAAGGATTGGGCCAAAAGAAATCTGATGAGGTTCAACAAGGACACGTGCAGAGTCCTACACTTAGGACGGAAGAATCCCACTGCTACAGACTAGGGATGGAGTGGCTAGGCAGCAATTCTGCAGAAAAGGACCTAGGGGTTACAGTGGATGAGAAGCTGGATATGAGTCGACAGTGTGCCCTTGTTTCCAAGAAGGCTAACGGCATTTTGGGCTGTATAATTCGGAGCATTGCCAGCAGATCAAGGGACATGATCATTTCTCTCTATTCGGCATTGTTGAGGCCCCATCTGGAGTACTGTGTCCAGTTTTGGGCCCCACACTACAAGGAGGATATGGAAAAATTGGAAAGAGTCCAACAAAAATGATAAGAGGGCTGGAGCACATGACTTATGAGGAGAGGCTGAGGGAACTGGGCTTATTTAGTCTGCAGAAGAAAAGAATGAGGGGGGATTTGATAGCTTCTTTCAACTACCTGAAAGGGGGTTCCAAAGAGGATGGATCTAGACTATTCTCAGTGATAGCAGATGACAGAACAAGGAGTAATGGTCTCAAGTTGCATTGAGGGGGAGGTTTAGGTTGGATATTAGGAAAACCTTTTCCACTATGAAGGTGGTGAAGCATTGGAATGGGTTACCTTGGGAGGTGGTGGAATCTCCTCCTTTAGAGATTTTTGCGGTCAGGCTTGACAAAGCCCTGGCTGGGATGATTTAGTTGGTGATTGGTCCTGCTTTGAGCAGGGGGTTGGTCTAGATGACCTCCTGAGGTCCCTTCCAACCCTGATATTCTATGATTCTATGAAGGTGTTTGAGGTGACGTACAAGTGGGACACCAGCAACGTCTTCCTCCCCAGGGGCAGCTTCACCCGATTTGCCAACTGGAGGTTCATCCACAGGACCCGGATCAACTGTGTTCCACTGAACGGAACCATCCACCATGGGAATCAGGACAAGCGATGCAGGAAGTGCAGCTATGCCAACGAGACACTACCCCATGTCTTTTGTAGCTGCAAGCCCCATTCCAGAGCCTGGAAGCTGTGACATAACACCATCCAAGATTGTCTAGTCAGAGCCATCCCACCACCCGTAGGGAAGGTGGCTGTGAACTCTGCCATCCCCAGAACTGACACCCAACTGAGACCGGGCATCACCATCACCAATGAGGACCAGAAGAAGATCATGGGATTGCATGGGGTGTAGTGAAATTATTCCTTGTATTCAAGTGTAGTATTTAGGCATGTGTTAAATATATATTCTGTTCCCTTCACCTTTGTAGAAGTTCATGGATGCTAAAAAAGTGGGCATATCATTGCCCTAATGTGGTGCAAACATAAGGTAAAACCGTGTCATTCCTAAGGACATTATATATCATGTATCTCTTCTCTTTCTGGTGCATTGGATCGGGGAAGACTTAAGCTAGCACTTCTGATGGTGTGGCAGTCTGTGGCTCACTGAATGGCTCCCCCAGATATTATTTTGCATGTTTTGTAGTGCATGGTGATGTCCACATGATTAAATAGGGCTCATGATTCCTGGGTGTTTACCCCTATGGCTCATGCCCTGGGATAATCTCTTAAACATGTCTCACTCCTGCATCTCTTGAGTATGGTGAAGATACTCTGATAGCACCTTCTTCCTTCCTTTGTTCTTCTGACCTCCTGGAGCACTCTTATATACCTCCCCACTTCTCCATTGCTTTTCCCAGAATTCAGACTCCTATCTCCTTGATAAGTCTTTGGCCGTTGCACTTGTTCCTGATAAATGCAGGGAAAAAACCTGATGAGTGCTCTTGAATTCATCCTATTTAATTCACTGTTGGTGCAACCGCAAATCACAAGAAAGTAAGGCTTTTCCTTTTGATAGAATGCTATTCCCTGTGCTTATTCATTCTGCAATCAAATTTCTGTCTGTTGAGAGCTTTTCTGAAAAAGCTATCCAAGGAGAAGAGTTAATTCTACCTTCCACCTATCGATAACATTTTTTTTTGTGGGGCAGCAGGGAGAAGATGATGTATTGTGGGGGCAGGTACTGGAAGATAGCATCAATGGTGATGATGTTAAACCCTTCCCAGACTGCTGCCATCTTACAAGATATGCTGCTTCAGATACCAGAAAGGAAGAAAGATCTGTTGTTCCAGGCATCAGAGATGAGATTTTCCATTTATGTTAAAGAAATCTTTTGTATCTCATGACTGATGATCTGATGACTGGACAGGGATTCAAAGTAACAGCTGTGGCAGAGGGAGATTTGCCTTCTGAAGGAATCTTGGAGACTGCATGGAATTTTTACTGTGTGAAAAATTCTATTTTTTTATTCTCCAGGAATGATCCAAAATCAGATCAACAGCAAACCAGTTTCTGCACTAACAGCAGGGTGCCTTTAGGTGGTATGGGATGATAGTGAGTGCCTTTAAGCATAATTTTATGGCAATTTACATTGTGACTGGTATATGGCAACAAACCTTTTAACTTCAATACAAAGGCTTTTTTTAATGAAAAAGTACTGCATACATCTGCAGTAAAGTGCATGTTTGTGTATTTTCCCTCTGCTTGTCTGCCATTTTGAGCAGTATGATCGGGGAAAGGGAGGGTAGGAGAACGGTAGTTGAGGTGAGGGGTGAAAGAGCATTGATGGCACTGTCTGCATCCATCCAGTATCCTGGGATAAATCGAGGGAGCAGACTGCACCAGTCGCTAATAACAGGTTCTTTTACTCAGCAGCTATATAAGATATTTTATTGAATTTGATTGAGCACACAAATACAAACATGAAGGCTTTACTTAAAATCCAGATAAATCCAAGCATAAGCATAATTATGCAAAAACAGATGCATATAACAAAATACTCTCTGAATCATGCATACTTGGTCTTAGGCTGGTACAAGATAAAGCAGCTCCAGTGCTGAGGTACTTACAACCTTGTGCATACTTAGTCTTATGAAGACTGGTAACAACAAAGACAGAAGAAAAGATCAGTGGAGATCACCCCAAGAGGGCTTGCTCATACTCAGGCTTCCACTATTTGGTCATCCCTCATCCCTGATGCTTCAACTAGGAATTGCTGTTGTTTATTCCTTTAAAATTCCTCAGTACGGAAATGGTAGTCTTTTCTGAATAACTAGATATTTAGAACCTGGATTATTTTCATTTGCAGATTGTCTTTGGAACAATTCCAAAACAGAGAGGTAATTAAACTCTTTTACAAGAAGAGATGAAGATGTTAAAATAGTCTGATAATTTTTCACTGCAAGCATATAGATTCCTTAAAATCTGTGGTCTATCAAAGGTAGACATGAATTGAGCTGCTCAAAAGAGAGACCCTTTGAAAGATTAATAGTTCCTTTCAGACCAAGATATGCAGAATAATGTGCAGAATCTGTCCAGTGTTGTACTGAAGCCATCTCAAGAATGTCCGTATGTGTAAACTGACTAGAGATAAATGACTCTCACTCTTTTGTGTCAGGATGCATGTAAATCAGCGGAAGAGAAATTTTTCTGAACGATCATGCGCTAAGGATGGGTGAATCATATAGTCGGTTTTCCTGGTATCACTAAAATCAAGACTTTGGGTCATCTGAATTTAGCTAAGTAATTTTAGCTTATGATGGGATGATGGAATATTAGTTTGCAGAAGAACAAATGGATATAAACTGGCCACCAGGAAATTTAGACTAGAAATTAGACGAAGGTTTCCAACCATCAGAGGTGTGAAGTTTTGGAATAGCCTTCCAAGGGAAGCAGTGGGGGCAAAAGATCTATCTGGCTTTAAGATTAAACTCGATAAGTTTATGGCGGAGATGGTATGATGGGATAACATGGTTTTGGTAATTAAATATTCATGGTAAATAGGCCCAATGGCCTGTGATGGGATATCAGATGGGGTGGGATCTGAGTTACCCAGGAAAGAATTTTCTGTAGTATCTGGCTGATGAATCTTGCCCATATGCTCAGGGTTTAGCTGATCGCCATATTTGGGGTTGGGAAGGAATTTTCCTCCAGGGCAGATTGGAAGAGGCCCTGGAGGTTTTTCGTCTTCCTCTGTAGCATGGGGCACGGGTCACTTGCTGGAGGATTCTCTGCTCCTTGAAGTCTTTAAACTACGATTTGAGGACTTCAATAGCACAGATATAGGTGTGAGGTTTTTTGCAGGAATGGTGGGTGAAATTCTGCGGCCTGCGTTGTGCAGGAGATCAGACTAGATGATCATAATGGTCCCTTCTGACCTAAATATCTATGAATTTTAGCTATTGCTGATAGAAGTGTTTTAGGTCTAGTAATGCCAGGGTTTGGAACATACAGTACTGATCCTGAACTCTTAGCTTTGCATGTTTTAGTTAGTGGATGGTGTTTGAGATGTTGACTACAGACCAGGCACACTTGCCTATTTACTCCATAGAGAAGTGAAGAAGTATTACCCTTTGTACATCCCCTTCCCTGTTTTCTGTGTGGAGGAAGAGAGAGCTGCCAGTTCTCCCCGCCTATGACAAGGCATAAGTGTTCTTTTCTTGTCCTCGGTGCGGTGAAAAGATGATAATGTTCATCTCCTCAGCTCAGCACGTCTTCCTGCCGCACTTTTCCCCACAACCTCAGAAGAGAAGAATTATAGAAACCATGGTAGAAGCCAGCATGAGAAAAATCCCGCTGCTGTTGTCTAGCTACATTTCTTTCTTTCTTTCTTTGGCACCACAGTAGTTTCTGAGCAGCTCACACAAATACGTATGAAATAGGGAAGCATTATTAACCCCACTTTACAGATGGACACAGGGAAATTAAATGACAAGATCACACATGGAATCTGTGGCAGATCCAGGAATAGAACTTTTACCACAAGTCCATCTTCTTTTTCAACGCTATCTCCTTCATCATGTTTGCGTTCACTTACTCCAACCATATTTTCCTTGTGTTGGTTGTATCTGAAGGTTGTTCATTCTCACTTTCATGTTTCTGGGCAAATAAACTCTTTTCTATAAATTCCTCCCGTCTCCCATGATGCTCTGTTTCACTGATGCAGCAGATCAGCATGTTATGTTTGGTACATGCTGCTTGGGGGCAATGGTATCAGGTTTGGCATCAGTTGAGAGACGGGTTAATTAACTGGTCCCTTTTAAAAGAAATTAGACCTGAGACTATGCTGAGCTCAGTTGTCCCTGTAATTGTTTCTTTCAAATATTCATCCTCTGTGAATCAGGAAGATTCACTAACTCAGCTTTCTTCCTTCTGACCCTACATATATTTGGGTTTATTTGAAAATTCAGACTGCAGGACATGGGTTTATTAAAACTGGAATTTTTTTAGGCTTTTGAGTAGGAGAGTCATTTAAAAATGACATGTACAGATTTAAGAATGTATTGACTGTAAAGCGATGTGCTCAGTGCCCTAAATTCCAAGGGTAATGGAGACAGGCATTTCCCCATAATATTATTTAAGCATTGTTTTCCTGTGTAATTTCCTGTGTCCCAAAGTTCCAGTTTGCCAGCTCCCACTGCACAGGATACTCCATCACATGCTATTCTGTTGACAGCAGAATCAACTGAATCAATCACTGAAGTCAGCTGGAACATGAACCCAACCTACTGCAGGGGAGAATCAAGGAAATGCTGCTGCTCTAGTAACTTAGTATATAGCACCCAAGGTTCCAAAGTTGTTAGTATCCTTTTTATACTTGCTGCAGTAAAAAATCAGGATTTATTTTTGTTAAATAAATAATCCAAACAGAAAAACGGCACACGCCAGTGTGTGAGGGAGAATCAATCAATTCCCATGCTCCAACAGATGTCCACGGTTGATGTGCAGTCGTCATTACAGCACAGGTTGGCAGCCATGTGGGATGGGTACAGCGGTTTGTGAATTAGAAAATCTTCTCAGTTTGGGACTTTAGCATATAACTGTACAGCTGATGCATTTTTCTTTGCAGATCTCCTTTAGACTGAGCAGCTGGTGCTAATTTGAAGATTTCTACCACTCAGTCTATTTAAAGTTTGACTGACTGATTTGGGTGCTTCATAGCTGTGGTGAGGATCTCTGTGCTGAGCTAGGGAACATCATCAAACAGGTGTTTTAAAAACGAGAAATTAAGAACTCAAGCAACATTCCCAAATGCTACAGAGAGGAATGACCCCTAGCATGAATGATACCCAGTCTTTCTCCAATCCTCTTTCCAGCTTGATTTCCAATTTAACTGGCTTTGGAAGAGGGTTGGGTTCAGCCTGGTAAGTCTATTAGAAGTGGACGTGGACATTGTCCGCAGCTGTGGAGTGCTCAGCAACAGGAGGTGAATGTAATGGGCTAGTTCTGCTTAGGGGTCTGTATTCATCTATTAGCCCTGCTCTAGGAATTTGTTGTAGATTATTCCACAATGTGTATGCCTAGGAAACTGCCCCATTTTTGCTCATGGCATCTGGGAAACGAGACAATTTAATATCTAAACCCCAATTCCCCTGAAGAAATAATAGACGTGTTTTCTATAGATAGCAAATAAATGTTTGTGTCAGAGTATTCATGGGTTCATTAACGAAGATGTTCCATGTTACAGAAAAGTATATGTAGTATGGAATGTAGCCGTGAGCTACTATAATTATTCATTTTTAGTTTAAAACCTACTAAAACAATTTTGTTAGCAAGGTAACTTATTCTTGTGTGTTTGAGATTTGTTTGGTTTTTTACTCTACAACAGAATTGTTCACAAAATATGGCTTGTCTGGAGGCCGCTGTAGTTGTACAACATTTATAGTAAAGGCTAAGCATGAGTACCGTGCTCCTAAACTTTCCTGATAAATTATAAAATGAATCTCAATCATAGTTGCAGATACACAGGTATACATTGTTGCATATTTTGAAGAACATGGTAGATGGTTTTAAGAGATGCAAGTTAAGATGTGCCTGGGTACTGCATTGGAGTGTCGGTGAAAGTGTAAATATTAAAAGCAGGTTGGGACTGTTTAATAAAATAGGTCTGTAACCTCTGAGTATCGTCTTGAAGTGCATGCAAACATGGGCATTGCAGGAAATGTTGGTGGAATTGGAGCTCTCCCCATGTGCATCAATGTACCATTGGATTTATACAAACATATTATAGGCGCCAAAGTGGTTAATTACCCATCTTCAGCCAAGTTGCTACACTTAAGAAGCCATTTAGTCCTGAAAAAGTGCATTTCAAAAATAGAAACAGAATTGTTTATATTGCAGTTATAAAATAGATACAAATATTTCATTTCTGATAATATGATGTTGAAGTTTGGCTCCAAGCACCAGGTTACTTTGGAAAGCTGATGAAATTTTTATCTGGCGCTCTCTTTGCTCTCCCTTGCAAGTGTTTCCTGCAACATAAATCAAGATTTCTGAATTACAGTAATGCTTTCCTCACTTGTAGAAATGATGTAGAACAATGAAGATCAGACATTGTTCTCTTATTTTGTCATTAGTCTGCCTATTTGCTTTATTGGCTCAGAAGCAGAAGCCAATCTCCAGGCCAGAGCAAATGTATACTAGCCTACTTATTTACATGGATGGCAGCACTATATATATATATACACAGTTAGGAGAAATTAAAAATGGTTTTGCCTGATTTATATGCATATTTTCTGCTCAAAACATATTTAGGTTTTAATTAATGTTTCAGATCCTTTTAATAATTCATAATCTCTTGTGAATGAAGAGCACTCCAGTGACCCTTTTACAAAGTGATTGTCACTTTCCTTAAATATGTTTACCTCTATTAAGCTATAATACAACAAAAAAGTGGGAGGTTAATTTGAATTTTGACTGGTATGACACCTGCTTAGAGTAATATTTACACAAATTTATAAATAGTAGTGGATATTCTTAAAAATTTGGCAGATGTATCTTCTACACAAACACCGCGTCTATTCTGATATTTTTTTTAAAGTGTATTTGGATACCATGTTTCACACACTGAATAAAATGTTTGAATTAATTAAAGACAGGTAATAAGTGAGTGGTACATCAACAGTATCAACCACTAGAGGGCGCAAGAGGTCAAACATTATAATAGGGCAAAATGAAATAATTTCCTTGATTCGTGGATTTTAAAACCAGACATTTTTCATAAAAATTATCATTTCATTGATTCATAGATTTTTAAGACCTTTATGATCATGTAGTCTGACCTGCCTAATACAGGCCAAAGCACGTTACCCAGTAACTTCTGTTTGAACTATAGCATACCTTTTAGAAAGATATCCAACTTTGATTGAAAGACTTCAAGTGATGGAGAATCTACTACGTCCTTTGGCAAGTTGTTTTAATGGATAATTAGCATCACTATTTTAAAAATCGAATCTTCTTTCTAGTCTTAATTTATTTGGCTTCAGTTTATTAGCCATTGGATCTTGTTTTGCCTTTTTCTGTTAAAGAGCCACTGTTATCAGAAATAAATTTCCCATTTACTTGTAGACTGTGATGAAGTCAGCTTTTACCCTTCTCTTGAATAAACTAAATAGACCAAGCTGCTTGAGTTTCTTACTATAAGGCAAATTTTCCAGACCTTGAATCAATCTTGTAGCTCTTTTCTGAAACCATAGCAATTTTTTAATAGTTTTTTAACCTTTTTGAAGTGTGGACACCGAACTGGACGCAGTCTTCCAGTAATGGTCTCACTAGTGCCTTGTAAAGTGGTAATACCACCTCCTACTCCTACATGATATTCCCACGCTTATGTATTCAAGGATTACATTTTGCAGTATTAGTTACAGCATTGAACTGGGAGCTCATATTCAATGCATCCGATGAAGTGAGCTGTAGCTCACGAAAGCTTATGCTCAAATAAATTTGTTAGTCTCTAAAGTGCCACAAGTCCTCCTTTTATTTTTGTGGATACAGACTAACACGGCTGCTACTTGAGACCTGGTTATCTACTGTGACTCCAAAGTCCTCTTCAGTGTCAGTGCCTTCCAGGATCATAGAATCATAGAATATCAGGGTTGGAAGGGACCTCAGGAGGTCATCTAGTCCAACCCCCTGCTCAAAGCAGGACTGATCCCCAATTAAATCATCCCAGCCAGGGCTTTGTCAAGCCTGACCTTAAAAACTTCTAAGGAAGGAGATTCCACCACCTCCCTAGGTAAAGCATTCCAGTGTTTCACCACCCTCCTAGTGAAAAAGTTTTTCCTAATGTCCAACCTAAACCTCCCCCACTGCAACTTGAAACCATTACTCCTTGTTCTGTCATCTGCTACCACTGAGAACAGTCTAGATCCATCCTCTTTGGAATCCCCTTTCAGGTAGTTGAAAGAAGCTATGAAATCCCCCTTCGTTCTTTTCTTCTGCAGACTAAACAATCCCAGTTCCTCAGCCTCTCCTCATAAGTCATGTGTTCCAGACCCCTAATCATTTTTGTTGCTCTCCGCTGGACTCTTTCCAATTTTTCCACATCCTTCTTGTAGTGTGGGGCCCAAAACTGGACACAGTACTCCAGATGAGGCCTCACCAATGTCGAACAGAGGGGAACGATCACGTCCCTCGATCTGCTGGCAGTGCCCCTACTGTCTTGGCCATCTTGGCAACAAGGGCACACTGTTGACTCATATCCAGCTTCTGGTCCACTGTCACCCCTAGGTCTTTTTCTGCAGAACTGCTGCCAAGCCATTTGGTCCTTAGTCTGTAGTAGTGCATGGGATTCTTCCGTTCTAAGTGTAGGACTCTGCACGTGTCCTTGTTGAACCTCATCAGATTTCTTTTGGCCCAATCCTCTAATTTGTCTAGGTCCCTCTGTATCCTATCCCTACCCTCCAGCTTATCTACCTCTCCTCCCAGTTTAGAGTCATCTGCAAACTTGCTGAGGGTGCAATCCACACCATCCTCCAGATCATTTATGAAGATATTGAACAAAACCGGCCCAAGGACTGACTGTTGGGGCCCTCCACTTGATACCGGCTGCCAACTAGACATGGAGCCATTGATCACTACCCATTGAGCCCGACAATCTAGCCAACTTCCTATCCACCTTATAGTCCATTCATCGAGCCCATACTTCTTTAACTTGCTGGCAAGAATACTGTGGGAGTCCGTGTCAAAAGCTTTGCTAAAGTCAAGGAACAACACGTCCATTGCTTTCCCCTCATCCACAGAGCCAGTTATCTCGTCATAGAAGGCAATTAGATTAATCAGGCATGACTTGCCCTTGGTGACTCCATGCTGACTGTTCCTGATCACTTTCCTCTCTTCTAAGTGCTTCAGAATTGATTCCTTGAGGACCTGCTCCATGATTTTTCCAGCGACTGAGGTGGCCTGTAGTTCCCAGGATCCTCCTTCTTCCCTTTTTTAAAGATGGGCACTACGTTAGCCTTTTTCCAGTTGTCCGGGACTTCCTCCCGATTGCCATGAGTTTTCAAAGATAATGGCCAATGGCTTTGCAATCACATCCACCAACTCCTTCAGCACTCTCCTTGGATGCAGCGCATCTGGCCCCATGGATTTGTGCTCGTCCAGCTTTTCTAAATAGTCCCGAACCACTTCTTTTTCTACAGAGGGCTAGTCACCTTCTCCCCATGCTGTGCTGCCCAGTGCAGCAGTCTGGGAGCTGACCTTGTTCGTGAAGACAGAGGCAAAAAAAGCAGAGACAAAAAAAACATTAGCTTTTTCCACATCCTCTGTCACTAGGTTGCCTCCCTCATTCAGTAAGGGGCCCACACTTTCCTTGACTTTCTTCTTGTTGCTAACATACCTGAAGAAACCCTTCTTGTTACTCTTAACATCTCTTGCTAGCTGCAACTCCGGGTGTGATTTGGCCTTCCTGATTTCACTCCTGCATGCCCGAGCAATATTTTTATACTCTTCCCTGGTCATTTGTCCAATCTTTCACTGTCTCCCATCATGTAATTGTGACTTAAAGCTCTTTGTTCCTAGATATATGACCTTGCATTTGGCTGTATTAAAGCACATGTTCAAATGGGTCAACCTGACCCAATGATCCAGGTTGGTCTGTATAACTGACCTATCCCCACTGTTACTTACTACTGCACTAATTTTTGTGTCCTCTGCAAATTTACTAGCAATGTTTTTTTATTTTCTTTCATATCACTGCAAATAGCATAGAGCAAGGAACAGATCCCTGGAGTTCCCACTGGAAACACCCCATTTACAATTAATTACTTTGTGATATTTACCTGTTAAACCATTTTTAATTCAGTTAGTCCCAGCACTGGTGCACTGTCTACACTGGCACTTTACAGTGCTGAAACTTGCAGTGCTCGGGGGGGTGTTTTTTCAAATGCTTTACAGAAATCTAAGTCTATTATATCAACAGTTACCTTTATCAACAAATTTGTAATGTCATGAAAAGAGACATCAGGTTTGTTCGACAAGACCAGTTTTCCATAAAACCACACTGATTGACATTCATTATGCTAGCATCCATGAATTCTTTACTGACTGTGTGCCTTACTGATCTTTCCTTGAATTTGCCTGGCATCACTGTTAAGTTAATCAGCCTATAGTTTTCTGACTCATTCTGTTTACCCTCTTTTAAAATATTGCCATGACATAAGGTTTTCTCCAGTCCCTGGAACTTTTCAGGTGTTCCAAGATTTGTTGAAAATCAACATTCATAGTTGAGAGTTCCTCAGCCAGTTGTTTTAGTACTCTTCCATTCATCTTATCAAATCCTGCCAATTTAAAACTATTTAAATTCTGTAGTTGCTGTTTTATTTTTTCCCTATTTACTGATGGATTAAGAAGTATTTCTTTGTCATTTAAGACAAAAATACATCATCCTTCTTTCCAAATATGGAACAGAAATATTCATTGAATCCTTCACTTTTTCTGCATGATGATCGAGAATTTTACCATCTTTAATTTGTTCCTGATGCATTTAAATAATTCCTTCCTATTTTCTTTAATCCTACTAACCATAGACTTATTACAATGCATTTTTAATGTGTGCTTGTCTGGATTTAGCTATCTAGTTTTCAGTATCTAAATCAGCACTGGAAAACTAGTCTGAGTTTTTGCACTCTTCATTGTAAAGGAATATTTCTCAGCTAAAGCTTGTCTTTGTATGTTTATTTTTGGTCACTTAATTTTCTTCAAAGGAATGCTGGGTTACTTGCCTTGGAATCTTTACTGGCTTGAGGGTGACATTTTTAGCTTCCTAATGTACATATATGGAGGAAAATAGGATAATCTTTTTTAATATTTTGTGCTTAAATGGAATGTCATCTTTTTATAATCCATTATCTCAGTAAAGCATTTCAGAAATTATTAGGTAGTTTTAGTTTCTGGTTGTCTTCAGTGTGGCTTTACAGGGAAGAGCTAAGCTAGGTTGAGTGAGCTTAACTGTGTATTTTCTTGTTTTCAAATTTTTGTGACATGGAAACTTGGCCTGAAATTTTCAGGCTTTCAGTCACTTTGTGTATTTTTGAGAAAAGGGATTTTTTCCCCAAGTTTTTTCAAACTTAATTCCAAGTTGACAAGCTCTATTATGAGGGAATATATGTAATAATATATTGCTAAATATTCATTTATTACCATCTCAGGTGCCTGCTCCAGGTAACTGTACCAGAAGCTGGATAGTTGGTGCCACTATGCTCAGGTACAGCAAAAAAAATGGAGTGAATGTTGTCTGTGGATGCTCTGCACTATTTTTTTTTTTTAAAAGCTGCTTAAAGTGGACTTACTGAAATGTAGCAGGAATAAATGGCACTGGCAGGATCGACTGCACTATTGGACCCTGAAATGGTGTACTTCTGTAGTATAGGTGGACTTCAAGAGTAGCTTCTCCAGGTCACGGTTAAGTTGTATATCGACAGGTCATTATTTCTACTTCTACTTCACCACCCTTAAACTCACTGTATTTTTTCCTAGGAGAGGGGACTTGAGCTCTCCACTATGGTACCTTACACAAGCAATAAAATTCATATAACGGTCTTTGGATTCTGTTGCACTTTTCTCTACTCTACCCCTTCATCTACATGTCTATGTGCAATCCCTCATCTCCCTAATATCTGAGTGTTTGCTACTCATTTAAAAATTGAAATAACAATCATTTGAACTCCCTACATATAGGAGAAGCAGCTTGATTAGTTGTTCATACGGTTTTATTTAAATGTCTGGCTATGGTGTAGCATATGTGTTGGTTTTCCTCAGGAGGTTTAAGTTTGAATCCAAAATTCATTTAGTTCTGAAAATGGTTATCTTTTGTAGCTAGTAGTTTCATAATCTAGATTAATTTTGGGTGGAATGTAGCTCTCTCTGAAGGTCAGGGTTGTGGAAGGGAGGCAATCTTTGGTAGCAGAACCAAAATAATGGAGGGCTTTGAATTGGACTCTCTATTCAGTGGGAGCCAGTGAAGAGTGATTTCTGGGATGGTCTGTTCATGGTGCCTGTGTTTAGTGGCCATCATTAAATGAGGTGAGTTTGATGGATCTCAGTAGAGGCCGAGAATGTTTGGGTCATGGAGACTGAACTTTCCCGGTTACTCATAGTTAGTCTTCTCTCCCTACTTCCCCACCCACATCAAGTAAGAGGCTTGCTTGTAGGGCAGTGTGTGTCAGAAACTTGTCCTCATGGTAAACAGAGGACTTCATTTGCCAGGATTGTTAAGCCAATGCCTTTCACCAATGCTAAATCCATTCAGTTCTCTTTTTAAGCTCAAGTTTATGGTCTTGGACTCATTATTTTTAAATATGCACGTTAATATATTAAATACCAAGTAAAAGGTCGTGCGTGGAGCTGCAGATTCTTCCTTCTGTCCCACCCTGCACTGCAATATGTCTGTTTTTTATGTCAAAAGAGGAAATGGTAGGTAGTATGGGCTTGGAGCCAGCAGCCTTTCCTATCAGTATGTTGCACATCCACCCCCATGACAGGTGCCACAGCTTTTCATGTTAAAAATATGGTTTACGTAGTTGCAGGCAGCCATGCTGAAAATAATTAATTAGGTACCTGTAATATCAGGTTTGTTGGATAGGCTTGAACCTATAAGCACCTCTTACTGTGGTTATTGATTTAAGGCAGAATGTATGTGGCTCGTGGCACCTTAGAGACTAACCAATTTATTTGAGCATAAGCTTTCGTGAGCTACAGCTCGCTTCACCGGATGCATTCAGTGGAAAATACAGTGGGGAGATTTATATACGTAGAGAACATGAAACAATGGGGACAGGCCCAACAAAGAAAATAACAGAACGCCACTAGCCATCATCTTCAGCCCCCAACTAAAACCTCTCCAACGCATCATCAAGGATCTACAACCTATCCTGAAGGACGACCCATCACTCTCACAGATCTTGGAAGACAGGCCAGTCCTTGCTTACAGACAGCCCCCCAACCTGAAGCAAATATTCACCAGCAACCACACACCACACAACAGAACCACTAACCCAGGAACCTATCCTTGCAACAGAGCCCGTTGCCAACTGTGTCCACATATCTATTCAGGGGACACCATCATAGGGCCTAATCACATCAGCCACACTATCGGAGGCTCGTTCACCTGCACATCTACCAATATGAGATATGCCATCATGTGCCGCAATGCCCCTCTGCCATGTACATTGGTCAAACTGGACAGTCTCTATGTAAAAGAATCAATGGACACAAATCAGACGTCAAGAATTATAACATTCAAAAACCAGTTGGAGAACACTTCAATCTCTCTGGTCACTCGATTACAGACCTAAAAGTTGCAATTCTTCAATTAAAAAAAACTTCAAAAACAGACTCCAACGAGAGACTGCTGAATTGGAATTAATTTGCAAACTGGATACAATTAACTTCGGCTTGAATAGAGACTGGGAGTGGATGGGTCATTACACAAAGTAAAACCATTTCCCCATGTTTATTCCCCCCTCCACCCCCCACTGTTCCTCAGACGTTCTTGTCAACTGATGGAAATGGCCCACCTTGATTATCACTACAAAAGGTGTGTCCTCGTCCCCTGCTCTCCTGCTGGTAATAGCTCACCTTAAGTGATCACTCTGGTTACAGTGTGTATGGTAACACCCATTGTTTCATGTTCTCTATGTATATAAGTCTCCCCACTGTATTTTCCACTGAATGCATCCGATGAAGTGAGCTGTAGCTCATGAAAGCTTATGCTCAAATAAATTGGTTAGTCTCTAAGGTGCCACAAGACCTCCTTTTCTTTTTGCGGATACAGACTAACACGGCTGCTACTCTGAAACCTGTATGTGGCTTGTATTTTTGTAGAACAAACAATATGTGTGTTAGCTATGCCAAATTATGGATCTTGGCCGTCAGCAGGGTGTAGCTCACTACATAAGGTGCTCGTGAGTCACACACTTCTGTACCTCTTACTCATCTTTGTAGGTACAATAAATACTCGAGGCTGTTGTTTCTACTCTAAACTTCAGAATAATCCACAAAGGAAGTGTGTGAGAGTGCGCGCCCCCATTGCCGCATGTTGCGTTCCGTCACTGCTGCCTACAGTGGTGTGTGAAGTGTTTACCTGTGATGAAAAGATTAAAGAATGCAGTGTCTTTTCATTTCCTGTAATACAGGAGCTCTCAACTTCATTCTCAGCCCCTTGCTAAGCAGCAAGATGAGATCAAAGGTGACAGGTTTAAGTCTTGGAAAAGACTCTCAAAGATTAGCTTATTTCTAAAACTATTTGTGGGGATGGGAGGAAGTGAATGGAATTTTTATTTTTCAAAATATATTATTATAAAAGGCAAATAGAAAGTAAATATATTATTTGTAAGAATTTTATGTAAACCAGACAATTGCTTTTTTAAAACAAGATAAATAAAGGGATGAGTTGAAAGTATAAAATGTGCTACTCCCCCTCTGGGTAGATCTGAATGGTATCTGCTAAACAGATGACAAAGTACCTTGGGCTGAATCACACACAGAGACAGCGTTTTCAGCAGAAGGTGGGGCTAAACTATTGTAATTATTGTTTCTAGCCAGGGAGTGCGCATGTTAGAGAGGAAAAGTTTACTGAACCTTTGGGGAAGCAGTTGTATACTAATTAGATAACCCAACAGGACACTGCTTCTTAGTTACACTAAAAAGTTTCTCTTGAGATCAGAGTTAATGTTAACACGTTTTTGCAGCGAGTGATCAGATAATTGGGGATTTTTTTTTCTTTTTTGGTATCATGTCTTTGAACTTTTAGTGAACTGAAAAGAAGGGACTGGATATGTCTGATCCAAATTTTTGGACTGTCCTCTCAAACTATACCTTGCCTCATTTGAGGAGTGGAAACAGGCTGCGTCGCACACAAAGGTAAAAATCCTTTCCAAGTTCTCCTGTGGTTACATGGAATCTTGTTCTGAAGGTTTTGTCTTTACTTGTCTCTCCACGCTGTAAAGAACTTAAATATGGTGTTTACCAAACATAGTTGTTGAACTTACTTAGAGTATAGGTAAATCTCTCTAATTTAAAATACTTTCCAGTACTTCCTGGTTTCATTTTTGTCCGCTTTTACAAAACTGTAGGTTATTTGGTACTTTCAGCTGCTTGGGTTTACTTATCTTAAAGTAAGGATCTGTACCTTTGAGTCTGTGTTGTTTTTTGTTCTTTTGTTGCATAGTATTTATTACTTTCCCTCTCCAGCATACTCTTTTACTTCAGTTTCTTTCTTTTTAACACTATTTCAGCTATCAAATATTTGACCTTTATCTGGAGTACATGTACTCTATATAGATAGTCCAAGATAGCTTATTTCATATTGTACTCTTAAAGAGACAGGTTTGTGTCATGGTGTCATTTTTTATTACTGGTTAGCTGACATTTAGTAATACAGTAATGACCTTTTCATTTTGGACAAGAGTAAAAGTTGACTAGAAAAAAGCAAATTTTAAGTAAAGTTAAAGATTGTGCCATATATCAACAAAAAACAGGCAATCTGAAGCTATGCTGAGACTTTGGGATGTGTTATAGCTACTGCTATAAAGTCTGATGTGTCTGTCACACTGAGTAAGAATTGTTTATATAGGTTTATGACTATCTCTTCAACTCCCAGGCTTGTCACTTTGAGTTACATCATTTCTATTGTTTTAAATGTGGTTAGTTTTATCAGTGAAATATTTTAAAATATTTTCTTTACATATTTTCACCACTGTGTGTTTAAATCATCTTTAGATATTGCTCCCTCTCTGTCTTGCTATCTGTAAGAGTAACACCAAGAAAGCAGGAAACAGGCTTAGCCGATCTGTTCATAAGCTTTAAGTATTCATACACTGACATTTTACAAAAGAAAAAGGTCTGTATTGTATCACAGAAATTTGAGATAGGCCAGATGATTTAATAGTTCTTTTCTATTTCCTTGTCAATGCACACTTGTTCCTCTGTCTGTCTGTCTCTCTCTCTCTCTGTGTGTGTGTGTGTGTGTGTGTGTGTATATATACACTTATATTTATATTTGTGTCTGGCCCATTACATGCTAGATTACTTATTAAAATGTTTTCTTATTCCTCTTTTAAAAATTATTTTAACTAATAAATATGACCAACTGAATGCACAGATAGCACGTTTGCACTTTCCTGATACAAATATGCCTCCTTAAAAAAATAAAATAAAAAGCCTCAGAGCTTGTTCAGTTCTTCCTCACTCTACTAACTCAAGCAGGTCTTGCACTTTCATGTGGACCTAAAAATACCTTTTATGAAGTGTACTGCTGTGAAGCAGGTCAAGGAGGAACCTGATAGACTTTCTGCCAAATGAGAGCACAGTTATAATACATCTGTGAGCCAGCCCTTAATTCTAAATTCTTACTGTACTCTTTGTTTTGTCACTAAATTTACATTATTCTAGATCTTTCAAAATGTAGATACAGAACTTCTAAAGCAATACTTTAAGAATATCCCCAAACTTTAATTGCTAACCGAATAATAAAATACTCTGTGTATTGCGAGGTACACAGTCTGCCTCTATGTATTTACATACACTGTAGAATCATGTAAAACTTTCTGTTAAAAACCCAAAGCAAAATATATAAGGTCTCCCCCCTCCTCCATTCCAACTAATTCTGTCAGTTTGTGGCACCTCCGAGAACTGATCAGTCAGCCTTCTGTTCCATACAGTGTTTTAAGTGGTCCAGTAAGGCAGACCTGCTCCCTTCCCCTGCACAAGTATACCCATAGGTGACATAATCCAGAGTGAAGCAAGGACCAGAAAGGAGGCAATAGCTGGGATGGAGGAACATCTCCCAATACTGCTGCAGAAAGGGGATTTGATACACAGAAGTTAATGGTTGGATCTGGGGGCAGAGGCCCTATAGTACTTGGCCTCTCATTCACAGGCTCATGATCGAAGGAGAAGGCTATTCTGTAGTATCTGAGGAGAGGGAAGGGCAATGAGGTGAAGGCCACTGGGCTATCCCCTCTCTTAGAAGACAGCTCTGGGTAAAATTGGGGCTTTGGACCTGCCCAGGGAACACTGGGTCTTGGTTAAAGGACCGGATGATGAAATTTTCTAGTTTTACAGTGAATGATGGAAGTTTTGGAGAAACCCAAGAACACAATCAAACTTGAAGGGCTTGTGAAATGAACCTAATGGCTGTGGTTAACTGAAAGTGTGGGAACCAATAACAGTGAATTTGGCACAGGTCCACTCATGGCAATTGAAACTGAACTGATTTATTTAGATGTTAGAGTTGTCAGTGAAACACCTTTGAACTGAAGTATAGGCAAACATTGATTCTTCATGGAAACTTATTAAGGGAAATTCAAGGTTATCTCAAATTGGCATTCACCCACGTTTGAATTTGGGGCCTCTTTCAGAAATGGGGTATCAGTTTTGGTGTTTGGTTGGGGCTATCTTGATGGTCTCTTCTGTCACCTCCACTCCATGCTATCTGCGTAGTTAGAAGCCCAGAACCCATTCCTCTTCTCCTGGTTCTCAGAGTTCATGGGGATTCTTCTCTAACACACACTAAGGATTTTTTTTTCCTACGAAGTCTCTTAGCCTAGGAATTTTTCCCTTTCCTAAGCCTCAGAGACACACAGACGCAGGGATAGCCCATCTCCCTCTTCAGGGAGGATGGGGGATTGCAATAGTCAGCATAGCTGCTCGAAGTGCAGACATGAACTGAGTAAAAATTTCTTATCCAAAAGATGATCTGTCTTTCTGCTGACTTGAGTGACTAAAATAAGTTGTTACTGTTATTTACTCCTTTTATCCCTGCAGAATCATGACACCTAAGGGAGAATGGGTTGGATTTTATTGTGACTCATGTATCATCAACAGACTTGTTAACTGAATTCCAATTGTAGCAGCTTTATTGCTGGTAATGAAGCATGAGCAAGAAATACCCCAGTATGCCTTTCATGTCTCATGGTGGGTTTTCTGGGCTGGCAGTTACAAAGCCCTCTACTTGTAAACTGAACAGCTATGATGTACAAGCCATTGAGAGTCACTAAACATGGATCACAAAACATCTCTTTTACAGCGTTAGAACCAGACTTCATATGTCACCATTTTAATATTTAATGTCGTGGTCTCACATTCATTTATAAAGTTATATAACTTTTTTAAGCCTGCCCTTTTATTCCCCCCTGTCCTTCTCATTGGAGTCACAGTGGAACAGTTTACTGCAAACTGTCTTCTGTTGTGTCAGAACCCTTTTATACTAAAACACAGGATTATAAATAATCACCTAATCATCCATTGCCCTATTTTGGATGAACATTGATTAATATTACATAGTGGTTTTATTTTTTCTGTATGAACAGAGCAGTGTGATATTGAAGAGACTTTACTAATATGGGATAGAATATGCCATCAGGTGATCAATTATGTAATCTAACAACTCTGATTTCAGGAGATGCTAGTTCTTTTTTAATTAATAATTGTGTTTAATTTGCAGTAATGAGTTTCAGAAGTCATTTTGAGTTTCAAAGTGTACATAGTTGTCACCCAGGTCTGAGATTTTACTGGGATTGGAAATAGTATGTTCCCTGGTGGATACTGAACAAACGTTTTGAACTCATGAGTTGTCAGTTTGAGTGGGTTCAACTGTATAGTTTAGGTTGGACATTAGGAAAACTTCCTAACTGTCAGAGTGGTTAAGCACTGAAATAAATTGCTTAGGGAGGTTGTAGAATTTTCATCAGTGGGGATTTTTAAGAGCAGGTTGGATAAACACCTGTCAGGGATGGTCTAGATAATACTTAGTCCTGCCTTGAGTGCAGGGGACTGGACTACATGACGTCTCAAAGTCCCTTCCAATTCTATGATTCTGTGATGTTGAATTATTATATACTATATTTATAGAATAGACTAAAAAGCTGAGGAGGTCAGGAGTTTAGATAGATCCCACTTTCTGTTAGTAAGAACCCCTTTTGATAGGAGTTCCTTTAAAAATGTTATTTCATTGTTTAGAATTGTATTTTACAAGATTGATTATAATGATTTTTTCTTTACTGATTTGTGTGATTTGGGGCTGAAAGAGTGGATTCTTAAGGAGAAGAAAATATCCTGAAATAAGCATTTAAAATCGAGATTAAATTCTTTTCCAAATTTTGTTTTAAAATGGATGATAATCAGGGTTTGAACTTCTTGATTTGACAGAGGCTATCTAAATTCAAATAGTAGACCATAAAATACTAAACTTTTCTTATAGGTCCTGTTGCATTATTTCTCTTTACTTCTCTACGTAGTATCATGTACAAAAGAAATTAATTAACTCATCACTCTAAAAGCTAATTCTTTAGTGGAACAAGAATCTTAAAAATGGTCCTGTGGGTGGCATAAGAAAAGTGGGCATAATTAAAGGGACGAGATTAACAACATCACGAACAGCCAAAAATACCCTGTAATTGCTATATGTAGTGGATGGATCTTCTATTGCTCCAATTTTAGTTATTTTAGTCATATTACATAGTACCGTGTCAATTAAAAAATAGCTAAAGAATTACTGTTTACTGTGGGTGTGTTCATAGTAATTAGGAGAGTTTTCCCTTTAGTCTTAAGCTTTTTAGATATTCACGTTAAACCTTACACATACAAAGAGAGAGAGACCCTCTGTATGTTTATTACATTAATAGCTACTGGACAGGCATAGAGAGAAGATAATTATGCTACAACTAAGGGAGTGAGAAATAGGCCTGTGCATGCTGTTTGAGCTTACACAAGCACACTGACAAGGAATATGTTTTTTTAAATGATGATCTGTTAAACTAATGGTCCCATTGCTGTGTATGTTTAAGAACAGTGTGCTAACATAGCCTGCTAAATGTGTTTCCTTCCATTCACCGTAAAGTGTTGTGTGTTAAGGGAGAATTTCTTACTTATACAGTTTTCACAATCAGAGAGAGAGGGTCTTGTTTTCTTTATTCTGGCTGATTTATTTTGGTGAGCATTTTTTTTTTTTTTTGGCTCAAGCAATTAGTTTATTTTCAGGTTCCCAGACAATCTAAATGTTGGTGACACCCAGTTGCTCCATGATGAACTATCGTTGTTTCTTTCCTTCAGCCAGTGTGCTAGGATTCATGTGGCCAGATCCTGAGGTTTTTACTTGGTACTTACTCCCATTTTCTGACTGACAACTGAGTCAAGATCTCAGGATTTTGCCCATAGCTATTTCTGTGAATCAGCTGGGAGGGGAGAAAGCAGGAGCAGGATAGGTGGAAGTTTGGTAAAGCTCTTCTGTTGCAACTTCCATTGCAGGAAATCAAATGTTTATGAACAATTATTGTGGGTAGAGGAGTCTTTCATTTTATGGGCTTGACTGTTTCATGACCTTGCCCAAGGTAAGTCTTTGGCAGAGATAGGAATGTAAACCTGGATCTCCTGACTCTCAGACATGCGCTTTAGCCACATCTTCCTTCTCTTCAAACAAGCTATATGAATCTATTAAGTATTGTCAGTATGGTAGCACTTTGATTTAGTTAATACACAGTTTTTACATAGAAATTGTTTTGCTAGTTACTAGACTTGAGAACAAATCTATTTATTTGTTAATAGATTATCAGCATAACAGAAGATATTGCACACCGATTTAGATTAGACAGCTTTGACTGAGTACATTAAACAAAAAGGTGTCATACTGCTTTTCTGAGGTGAAACTATTTAATAAGTTGAATACAACTTCTTTCTCCATTCTTATTTGTATTTCTTAAGAAAGCAATTCCTTACCATAGCATGTAGGGGCCCAAGTCGTGGACTGGGACCCCATCGTGCTAGGTGCTGTACAAACAGAATAAATGATGGTCCCTACCCAGAGAGCTTAAAATCTAGGTATAAGACAAGAGACAACAGACTGGGAGTGCCAGGAGTCGGCATGATAGGCAGTGGTCTTGACACACACCATCAACCTATCCTTTGTCAAGTTTTTTGTAGACATCATGGTAAAAGTGACTTTTAAAGAGGGATTTGAAGGAGGATAATGACGTTTTGCAGATGTTTATAGGGAGCTTCTCCCCAATGTGAGGGACGGCATGGGAGAAAGCATAAAGGTGCTTGATTGAAAGTTTAACAAGTGGGTAATGGAGGCTGGTGGTGTTGGCTGATTGAAGGTGGGTGTCGACATCTTGATAGTGAATGAGAGCTGATCGGTAGGGTGGGAATAGGTTGCAAAGAGCCTTGAAAGTGAAGACCAGAAGCTTACGTTTAATACGATAGAGAAGGGGGAGCCGCTGGAGGGATGCAAAGAGGGTATTATAAGGTCAAAGCAATGGTTCTTGGTATTTTTCCCTATTCAATAAAAGCAATGAATTTGACTACCCAATCAGAGTGTAAGTTCTTGGTTGTTCTTTTAAGCAAGATCCTATGGACTTTTTTTTCAAAATAAAATCTTAAGTTGAGGGCATTGGTTACGATATTTAAGACATTAAAATAAAATAACCGTTTTAACTACTAATGTAAAGGCTCCTGTGCTTTGTGTTTACTCCATTATACGAGCCTTTTCATAGTGTTATACAAGCAGGTAAATTTCTTGAAATGTACCCAGGGTAAATAAAAAATTTACTCAGGCACAGCACTTCGTGTTTTCTGAAGGAGACAGAATAATCTTATCACAAGGTATTAATGTGCCAACCTGTTGTTCTAGTAATACAGATTTATTTTTCTTGGTATTTAGAGGTGAGTTAAGTTAACATTAATATACATTAGTATTATTTAGATCTGCTGTAGTAGAATATTTCTTCTTCAATCTGAATAAAAGTAAGGGGGAGAAACACTTTCAGGGCAGTGTTAATGATCAGGGAAGGTCGATTTTGTGGTTCTGTTTTTAATTCTCAAATAGTGAGCCTGTACAAATTCAGTGGTAGCAAGTTGAAACTCTTTGAGCACTGTTCCCACTAATTATAAACATATCTCAGAAGTACAGTAAAACCGGAGCAATTCCCAGATTGATCTGCCCAATAGAGATGCTTCAAATACTGCAAATATCCCTGCTACTGACAGATAAGTGCAGAAATATTGGGCTGATGCTAGTGTACATACATCAGCTTTTCCCTCTCTTTCTTTTAGTTAACAGTAGTCTTCTTTAAATAATTGTTTAGAAATTAAGGAAAATCACCATGGTCTATTGTTCTCAAAAGATTATAATTATTATTTTAAGTAGAATCTGTTGTTCCCATGCAGTACTGGCATGCTCAGTTTGATGGTTAGAAAGTTGAAACTGGTGCTAATTATGTAAATGTTTTAATTTGTAATGGTCTGTTGCTGATCTCTATCATTTGGCTAGTGCATTTGATTTCAAAGCCAGTTAACAGAAAATTCCTTGAAAGGTTACCCACTAATGGATTTTCTTTTCTTCATAATATGTTTCAGATGAGGTCAAATAATGCAATACCTGTTGGGAGGAAAATGGCTAATTATTACATGACCTAAATATGTTCTTATTTAATGGGGCTACTAAAAATTTTACCAAATCTTCCGAGGCCATTAGGCTATAGAGAACTCAGGGATACATAAAAAATGTTGTTTCCTTAATTTATAAGCATTTGCTTAGCAATTAAAAAAACTTATTGTTTCTGTCTTAATGGTAGGCAGATTTCAAGGTAGGCCTACTATAGATTCATGTGAATAAAATCAACAAATTAATGAAGAAATAGGATGTCTAACTGCTGAAGCAAATAATAAAATTAAGTGCTGCATATTGAAGTATTTATTTATTTTAATCAAAATTTATATAGCCTCTCCCCCACCCTCGTTTGATTATCTGAGCGTACTCTGGAGCTTAAACAGATTTATTTCCATGAGATCAAGAAAATAAGTTGGCTGTAAAACAAATAATTAATTTCTTGCTTTTGTTTGGATGAATAAAAACCACATCTGCCTATCTGAATTTAAAAACACTATTTGTAATTGAATCTGTTTGGGCATTTTTACAGTTTGTTTTCAAGGGGTTGTGATAAATGTAAGCTTCTTTTGTGAGGGGGACGGGGGGGGGGGAGGGGGGGTGTGGCCCATGTTCACTGTTACTGAAATCCATGCATTGTCTTGAATGTGTACATAACAATAGTTGAGTAAGCCCGAAGTGTATCCACTGAGAAGCTGAATAGGAGATGAGTTTGAAGAACTCAGTTAAATATTCAGAAGAAAATAATTCATACAACACAAGCTCCATTCAAAGACACATCCAGCCATGAATTGATATGAATAATGAAGTACCTCAAACCCTTCGGAGAAGGTATTTTTTCTAGGGTAGGTCTAATCTGTACAGGGATTTTCCTGCTGCTTCTCGCCTTTACAAAATTCCCAAATTCCTGCTACTTCCAGTTTTTACTGGGGACATCTTATCTGACTCCTAGAATGCAAGGGGAAGAAGAAAGAAAATGGGGTTTATATTCTGTCCCAAACTGCAGCAGTTCTCCTGTGCACCGTTGGAAAAAATACATTTGTTCCTTTACAATTTGAACATTTTACAATATCTGAGCCCAGAATGTTTAGATTTCTCTCGTATGTGCTTGGCTAACCTCCATCTGGGACAAATCTTACATGGTGAAATGCTATGTAAATTGATCATTCTTCTTGAAGAGGTAGGGGAAGAGTAGAGTTACCTTAAAGATTTCTTTTAACTGCAATAAGGTCTGTGCGAATCTTAATTTTCTTTGGAGACCATCTTAAAGGGACACACAACAAAAATCACTTTGATTTGTTTTTTCCTATGATGATTACAAGTAATACTAATGATTTCTGTACCTAAAATGTTAGAGAGGGGGTGCATTTTCCCCCATTTTGCTGCTTAGTGCATTTGGCAGCATTTTGTGTATCATCACATTCCCATCTAATAATCTGGGCTCCAACCCTGTCATTTAATTGGCACAAGTAAATGTGCAAAGCATCAGTATAGTCAGTAAGTTGTCTCCACAAGTGCACAAAGGGTTTTGCCCATGTGGAACTGGTTGCAGGTTTGGAACCTTAGTTTGTTTCCCCTGCTGTGTATATGGACGGATCTTCCACAAAGCAAGCGATGGAGAAGTGGGATTTTTTAAAAAAACAGGAATTTGTCCTTTTTGTGTTTAAAAACAAAAGTAATTTTTTTTTACCAGCCAATTAAAACTATACAAATAGTAATGAAGATTTGGGAATAGGTGTGGTTCTTCAAACTCCTTTACGTAAGTTTTTTAAAAATATGGTTGGATTTCACTCTGATGTCCTATCTTGGTGGTGTGTGTTTTTAATTTTTTGGTGGACAGTCATTGTGGCTTCTTGCCCTGAGAGAGATTACTCCATAGGAATGGATAGAAAGAACTAGGAAAAAAATCTGGATTTGTTTAATTCATACATTAGTATAAGCAGAGTATTGAATAAGGCTGTTACCTTATGTGTTTGGACATATTCTGTTCTTTAACAAATCAGTTTATAATTATTTTCAACGAAAATGCCCAAGATTACATGCACCTGTGATTGCTTGAGGTCAGAGCGAGATGAGCACCTACAGACTTGCTTGGTTATTTGATCATCTACAATCGTGTCAGTGAATGCTGTACAGTTGACTTCATTTGGAGGTGGGTGTGAAGCTAATCAGATCTTTCTCTTTTTATTTTCCCCCTGTGAAAACAAATATGCTTAGAAAATTAGGGTTTAACTGCTTTCAGCTTTGCACAAAACAAACATATGCCACTGAGCCATTTAAAAACAAAAGCTGTGACTTAACAATGAGAATTCTTAAAGCCAAATTTTGCCATCAGGCATGAGCAACTCCCCTTCATTTCAGTAAAAGGTGTTGGTGTGGCTCAGAATTTTGCCTTCAATGATTGACTCTATAAATTGGACAGGTCTCACATTAAAAGACATACAGCAATATAAACTTTTTATAGGTTTTTCAATTTTCTTCTGAGTGGTAAATCACTGAAGATTTCCCAGTAGGTTTTTACACAAAGATAATACTGACTTTTCCTTAGCTGTTTTTGATATGTTAAAATATACATTTTTAATCATCATAATAATATCCATGGTAAAAGAGAAGTAATTTAATCGTACTTCTCTTAACCTCATTTTTATCTACAAACAAAATGAAATCCTTTTATCACTATTATTGCTAATAATAAAACTGTTGATCAGGGATAATAATAATTCAGGGTTGTTGGTCTTACCACTGGTATTGCTGTGTTTACCAGAACTTGTTGCCAGGATAGTCTTCACAATGTAAACCAATGCAGGGGTTATTTGTTCTACCTGTAGCAAAACTGAAATGACCCCATGTGAACAACACTCTTGCACCTTGACAGTGTAGTTAATTGAGAAATCTTAATAAATTAATAAACTAACACTAACTGTTTCATTGCTGAATAACAAAATGCAGTTAGTTTATCCATTCATCAGATGTGCTTTTTTAGTGGTGCTAGACATACTTAGCATGTGTGTTTATTTCCAGGGACTTTACATGAATAACTAACTGCTGCTTGAACACATGCATTTCCAGTAGTAGAAGAAAAGGTAGTCAAACAGGTTGGATAGCTGTGTCTGGTTTTAGTTATGATTTGGAAGACTCATGCCTAAATGTGCAAACACATGCACAAAAGGGAACTATCAGGATTCAAAACTGTCTCTTCTCTACCCTCCTCCTTTCACTCCTTCCCATCCCTAAAAATCTGGACATGTAGAAAGTGGGAGACAAGTTTTGAAAATAAGCATCATGCTCACCTTTTCTCTTTACCAGAGGCAAGATGATTTTGCTTCTACTCTAATGGGCTTGCCACTTTGATTGCTGAACTCTTTTATCTGGAGGCATCTGCTTCCCATCTCTGACTTGTGACTAACAAGAAGCTCAGATTCTTTTAAAGAATATACTTCCTCTTCTCCGCGTCCCCCTCCTCCCTTTCCTGCCCTGTTGTCTCTGATATCTTCTATGCTGTCTCATCAGACGTAAAACTGTTAAATCGTAGGGATTGATTTGTGGAGGAAAATATTTTCCCATTTTTTTCCCCTCAGATGTGTCCACCGCAAGACCTTGATACATAAAACATTTCTTGCTAACCTATAATACCGTTCAAAATTTTTAGGAAATATATTAAATTACAGACTAAATATGCAAATTACTATATAAGTGTTTAGATTGGATATAAGCAATGCAACATCATTTATGGGTCAATAGTTCATAACCATCACATGTCTCCTGACATATATTTATAAATTATTGAGCAAAAAGGGACCATTATTATCATATAGTTTGACCTCCTGCGTGAAGCAGGCCCAGAATAATTCAACATTGTACCAGCATAACTAGTGATTTATTAATTTGGCCTTTTAAATTAGCTTGGAATGCTAATTTAATCTTCCGCAGGTTTTAAGGAAAAGATTTCACCAACATTTCACCAACATTTGCCCTAGATTTCTGTTGACACCTGTTTAGGGTGACCAGACAGCAAGTGTGAAAAATTGGGACAGAGGGTGGGGGGGTAATAGGAGTCTATATAAGAAAAAGACCCCAAAATCGGGGCATCTGGTCACCCTACACCAGTTATCTGTTTTGTGGTGAGTTGTTAAAGAGGTATGGCTGTATATCCTGTTCAAGATGGGATGAATGTATTCATAGAATATTAGAATGGCTGTCAGTTTTTGAACTACATAGGATCCTATTTTAGTATTACAGTTTCTTACTATTTATTATTTATACTGTGGTAGTACCTAGGAACCCCAGTCCCAGACCACAACCTCTGTGCTAGCTGTTGTACAGACACATACTATTTATTGAGGTTACCACTCTTATTAAAATATTAAATTGCAGTTATATGGTCCCTCATATTATTTCACAAGTGTTAATTAATCCTTGCAACAGCCTGAGAGTACTTAGATCAATAAGCAGTTCCCAGGCTGTGGCCTACAGAGGACTTACTGGTTGTCTACAGAGATCTGACTCTTTTCCTTGTACACATCTTTTACTACATATATCCAGGCTCTTCCCTGCAAAGAAGGGGTTTGGAGGAAAGAAAGGATCAGAGCAGATGGGACAGGTAGATGACATGAAAAACAAAAATACAGTATGTGACCAGTTTCTTCAAAAAAGACAAAACACTTTATGCACTTTAAGCTGTCTTTAATGTACTTAAACTTGTGTAATGTTACGTCTCCATGTAAGCCACTGATGTAGTTGTGAGAAGGATGATATATGTTCATAAATGGAAGGGGAGGCACTTCACACAATCTCTTAAGATGTGCTCCACGCTTTGGGAAATTTAAGAACATTTATAATTAATTATTCCCATTTCATAATATAAAATAAGGACTAACCTAATTTTACAGATAAAGGCTGACATGAGAGGCTAAGAAATTTGTTTAAAGACACTGACAAAGTCTGTTTCATAGCAGGGCATTTGGCCTAGACACTAGAATTTACACCTCTGTTTATGAAAGGTGCCATAGGTATTTTAATGATGAGTAGTCAAGACTTTTTTTAAAATATTTTTAAGGTCTTCATCAGCACAGTATCAGAGCACCTCACATTTATCAATAATTACTGATGTCTATATTTATTAATCCATTTATCTTCACAACTCCCCTGTAAAGTAGGAAAGTACCATTCCCATTTTTAGAGATGGCAAAGTGAGGCACAAGGTAGATTAGATTATTTGCCCAGGGTTACGCAGGAAGTCTACGGTTGAACGGGGAATTGAACCCACGTCTCGAGCCTCAGTTCAGTGCTCCATCCACTATACTTTGGTTAATGCCCCCAATATTAAATACTTTCCAAACATAGGTAAAGACAACTGCAGACTCCTGGTCAAAATCTGTAAAGCCACTACCTTAACCTTATTACTTCTGAAAACTCCCGTATGCCATGATGCATATGGAAACTTCAGTCTGATCATTGACTAGGTGAGTGGTGGATTGTGCATAAATGTTTTTTTTTTTTTTGTTGCAATATCTCCGCTACCCAGTATGTCTTATCCACCTATCATGCTTTGGGTTTTAGATTGTAAGCTCTGGGTGGCAGGGGTGTCATTTACAATAACTTTGTATTGTGGCTAGCGCCAGGAGGCCCTGACCAGATTGGCCTATTTCAATATAAATACTAAATAAGAGTAGTACTATACCTTAGCATTGTGCCCTCTATCATGTTGAGCCAGTGGTTCCATTGCTGAGAAAGAAGAAAGAGTGCTACTTACTGATTGGCCAGCAGCCCCTCCTATAGCGTACAGAGAGATTTCTTGGGGGTCTCAAAACAAAATTGTCCTGATTCAATTTTGCAAAGTTTCTGCAATCTGAAGATATTCCTGTATAATGGCTTCAGCCTGAAATTAACATGGCCCGGTTTCTAACAATAACAAAGAAGCCTAACCATCACTTAAAATTTCAGGTAAAATATATGATCAGAGTGCTTGGAATAAATGTAAATATATGATCAGAGTGCTTGGAATAAATGTAAATATATGATCAGAGTGCTTGGAATAAATGCTTGTGTATTAACATTAAAGTGCTTCTAAAATCTATATCCTTGAATCTTCATATATTAGGCTTTTTCACAGTTTAGGCTGGGAGGAATACTTCATAGCTGCCAATAATTGCTTATGAATTCATTAACTTTCCAGTTTACTATATGTTTTCAATCTTTTTTTCTAAGGTTCCTAGGAAAAGAAAATGAAAGTGTGTAATATTTCCTCCTCATACTGTTCTGTTTTTTAATATAAAATATAAAATGTACATCACTGGTAATACACATTGCGGGTTAGCAGCTACCAAAGCTTGGAACTGGTTGTATAAAATGTATAATGCATTTTTCATTTCAGTTGATCTGATTTGTGTGTGAAATAAGATTGAAGCCCCTTGCTGTGACTTTGAGTAACAATAGCTGTACTTAAGATGTGTTTTGATCTTTTTTCTCTCCTATTCGTTCAAAATATATTTTTAATGTAAGAGTTATGAGCCAGTGCTTTTAGTACAGGAATGAGAATGAATTCTTGAGTTCTAAACCTGGCTCTGACAGACTATCTAGGCCTTCACAAATCTTTGAACTTCTTTGCTTTGGTTTCTCAAAACATACAAAGGGAGAAGGAGCTGTCAGTACTAACCTACTTCTTAGAGATGTTTTAAGATTTATTGAGTTAATGTCTACAAGAAACTTAAGTAATACTTTGCAATTATATACATTAACTATTCGATTAAATCTAAATTCAAAACATCCTGATTGTATTTTATTAACCAGTAATTGGTTTTTTACTATAAGATTTTAATATTTATATTAATATAAACATTTTATAGGTTTGGATATTTCAATTTCAGTAACTTTATTGACATAACAAGATACGCTTCTAGTAACTTATCGGTACAGAGCAAATTAAGATACTCCTAGGGTTTGCTGTCATCAAACTATTTGTAACTTTTTTAATACTACTGACTTTAGGGTGTGTCTACATGACGGTGGCAACCAAGGGTGTAAATCTACAGAGCATGAGCCTGCTAAACATAAAGTATACCTTCCACAGGATCCATATGGTGAATTTGTTCACTGTATGTTCAAACCATGGCTAACCATGCACTAAGCCTCTATGTAGACAAGCCCTTATTTTTCTTGAAAATGTTTTGTTTCTAGAGTTCGATGAACCCTACAAAATTGACCCAAGTTTGAAGTAAATAGGTTCAGTTGCTTTAAAGTTATTGACATTTCTCACGTTTTTGAAAGTACACCTTTAACTACCCTTACTCTTACAAAAAGAGCTATGAGCTCTTTAGTTGCCTCACATAGTTAATAACTCTGTTTTACATTCCACTTGAAAGGTAACACCATGCCCAGAAGCACCATGCTGGGGTGTTGGTTTCGTACTGACTCAGTAGGAATCATCATCATTTCTTGCAGCACCTACAGTTAACCTAACTCTGCTTGATCTGAGATTTGATGAAATCACAGCTCTGGGTGGTATGGCTGTAGGCATTGGGACTATTAGAGCTAGACTGGTAATGAATATGATGTATAGTTTTATACGCTACAACCATATCCTATCTCCTCTTCGTCACTAAACAATGACACACTTCCACTTTCTTAGATGGATTAGATGCAATGGGAGGTAGTTAGCTAGACGTCAGTGAATAGAAAGATCCGCATTTGACCTTCTGAAGGAATGACTAAATAATTAACTCATTATATTTTTAAAAATTGACTAACTTGGACTTAAAGAGGTTATAAAAACAATTATTTTCTGAAGTGATTACAGTGACTTTGTTTTTAAGATCTGGAATGGAAAACACTAAAACATTTCAATAACTATTTCCTTCGCCTAAATACCAAACCGGTTGGATCACTCTCTTCACTATGAGCTTTTAGGTACTGGAATGGCTCACCAGGATACTGCAAAATGACCCTTTCATTATATATGACACTGTGGCTGCATTTCATACAAGATGCATGTATTTTCCAAACTATCATTTTTACTTTCTACTGCTGCTTTGGCGCTAGCTGCTGAACTTGTCTCACTACCTTTACTTCAGCCAAATAAGAAGCAGAGGTCACTGAAACATATGGGATGCTTCAGTAGTCTTAACATAACTGCTGCTTATTTTTATATAATTAAAAATATATAAACATGCACTGTAATCTTTGTCTTAAGTTATTGTGCTTGAACTGTGCTGCTCATTTTGAATTGACTAGAAAGTTTAAGAATGAATAAAGGAAAATTAAGGAAAAATTAACCAAAATGCACACCCCATTAGTTAATCTCAATTTTTTTCTGAAGTTGTGAACAATGTACAGAAATAAAGCAATTTTCAGTACTAAACCCTAATCTATTCCTGCCAGTATTAAGAGTTAACTTGTGTGAAATCAGCTAGAACCTTTTGTAAATAAGGGACTGTTTTCTGTTACTCCACCAAATTGCAAGAAGTAATTTGATCTATTGAATGCCGATATGATGATGTTGAATGTCTTTTTTTAATCAATCAGTATTTTATTTTCTCTATTTAATTTCCGTGTATCAAGGCAGCTTATGCTAGTAATAGTGAATCAACATAATTGTAAATCAAAGTTCTTTAGACGCATTTCCCTTCCTAGTTCTAGTCAGATCATTGTAATATTTTTTCAAACCAGATTGAAATACCTATCGTTCACTTTTAAATGAGTCACTCCTCCGACATATAGATTAGTGTGAAAGTGTCATTCTCTTCTGAACTCTACCCTAATGTTACACACGTGTCATGAGACTGTTTTGAAAGAAAGAAACCGTTTGGAGGAGGATGTTTGGCTATGGATTTGTATAGTGGAGATGATATGTGAGAATACAGTTATGATAAAATAAGTTTTTCGTGTTTGCTTCATAATATTGATTAATATTCATCTTCAGCGAGCAAGACTGTTTTTATGAGTAATTGTAATTTCTACAGTCGTCATAAATGATGAATTCCAGGAAATATGTCCACACTTTCCTTATCATAAAATCCAATGTTTTAGCAGAGAAAATGATTTTGCTAACATTCCTCTATCTCAGACTTATGTCCAAAATGTGGACTGTGGGCTGAACTCAGTTGATCATAGCTTGTTGCTCCAAAACTGCAGCCAAGACATGGTGGTGTTACTTATTTTAAAAGTTCCTTTGGGGGCATAAGATGTTGACAGGGATCTTGTTCAAGTGTTTTGTCTAGGCTCTCACATTCACATTTGGGATCATTCCTTGCTTCCACTTGGTCATATTGTCACCACTCTTCCACCCCAGCTCTCACTCGATTGAAAGTACACCAGTATTTCCACTTGAGGTCAGTGCCTGGGGGAAGTTGTTTTGAAGGATCCATATTCTCCAGGATCATTGAATTGCTCACCCCTTTGTTACTCTGTGGGCTTCCACAGTGGTATTTTGGGTAAGGAATTTTCAAAGGCAAAGTTTTTCTGGACTTTGGCCTCTTGGATGGTGGAATGCGCCTGTTCTGTCTTTCCTTTCTACTGAAGGCATCCCACACTCTCAGAAACCTTGGGAGGCAGGCCAATCCTTGCTTACAGACAGCCCCCCAACCTGAGCAACTACTCACCAGCAACTACACACCACACCACAGGAAACACTAACCCAGGAACCCATCCCTGTAACAAACCCCACTGCCTTCTGTGTCCCCATATCTACTCTAGTGACACCATCATAGGACCCAACCACGTCAGCTACACCATCAGAGGGGATTCACTTGCACATCTACTAATGTGATACATACCATCATGTGCCCGCAATGTCCCTCTGCCATGTACATTGGCCAGACTGGACAGTCTCTACGTAAAAGGATAAATGGACACAAAGCAGACATCAGGAATGGTAACATACAAAAGCCAATAGGAGAACACTTCAATCTCCCATGACACTCAATAACAGATTTAAAAGTAGTCATACTTCAACAACAAAAACTTCAAAAACAGACTTCGAAGAGAAACTGCTGAGCTACAATTCATTTGCTAACTTAATACTATCAATTTGGGCTTGAATTGGGACTGGGAGTGGCTGGCTCACTACAAAAGCAATTTTCCCTCTCTTGGTATTGATACCTCCTCATCAATTATTGGGAGTGGACTACATCCACCCTGACTAAATTGGCCTTCAATATTGGTTCTCCACTTGTATGGTAACTCCCTTCTCTTCATGTGCCAATATATATTTGTCTGTATCTGTAATTTTCACTCCATGCATCTGAAGAAGTGGGTTTTTTACCCATGAAAGATAATGCCCAAATAAATCTGTTAGTCTTTAAGATGCCCCCGGACTCCTCATAGTCTTTGAGTAGTACAACCACTTTGCCCTGTCTCCACAGCCTGGTTGTCTGCATTGTCTCCATGCAAGAGTTGAAGAGCTCAAGTAGCCATATCCCAAAAATGTAATAACGCAGTTAATTTTAAATGATTTGTAGTATCAGTTATTTTGTTTGGAAAGCTGACCTAGAGGATATATTGTATTTCTCAATAGTAACATCAATATTTGACTAATTAAATTACCAAACTGATGATGGGTCTAACTAACACACACAAAAGAGGAAGTTTTGATTAATGTTCAAAACTTGTCCTTCATACAATGCTCTAATTTACCATTCAGAGGGTTCAGAAAAACAGAATATTATGTGTAGCCCTTGTGCTTGAACATAGCTCCATTACAACAAAAGGTTGGTATGCCTAAGTTGTACGAAGGCAAGATTTCAGAGTTCCGGAATAGACAGATGACTCAAATGCACTAAAATTCTTAAGGAGACTTAGGATCAAATCTCATGTATCCCCATCAAAGATATTTAGGATGACTGGTAATGTGGGATGAGTCCCTTCCCAGTTAGATCACTGGTGTGAATCTGACCCCAGGACATCAGTGATCGAGTTATTGCTGTCTGGTAATGGGACCTAAAAGTGAAGTGAGTCGACCGTCTCATCCCTAATGTGCATGTATCATAATTATGAATTGTTAATTTTGACTTGAACCTGATATGGTGGTTCTTCTAGGCCAGGGTTAAGACAATGGGGGAGTGTGCTTTTTTGCTGATCCTGCTGTACTGTTTTCAGGACAAATGGAGGGCTTCTGAGCTCTCAGTCCAGAACCAATCTTGAGCATGAAACCTGCTTTAGAACATTTTAATTGTGGGAATTAAAAAAATGTTCTGCAATCTCCTCCCTAGGTAAATTTACCCTTATAGTTTCCATTGGGTGTAGCATTCCCTTTTAAGTCACAAATTGAACTCTTGTGTAGGTTTTTAAACAGTTAAATACTATTCAGAACTAGCTGAAATTCCCTATCTCCTGTCAGCTCCCAACTCTTTATCACTCTGTTTTTGATGATCCTAAACATAAATTGCATGTCCTATTCTCTCTGTTCTCTTTCCCATTTGTGTGTCTACTGGGCCTTACAGTACCACTGTAACACAGCTTCTTTCCCCAAAATTGGACCTCTCAGCATTCAAAATTAATGAATCAGATCCCAAAGAACCATGAGCTTTAAAAAAAAATAATAAAATTGAGTTCATTTTATTTGTGTTCTTGTTTTGAGCCTGTAGAGTTCATGTTTTCAAGTTTTTTTTCTACAGTCAGGGCTTAATTTATTTATTTATTTATTGGTAAATGAAAGCTGAGATTCTCATGCCATCATATCACTCCAAGAGCTAGGGCTTTTAAGAAGAGAACCAAATATTCTGAAATTCGTGATAAAATTGCAAGAATTGGAAACATGGTCGCTGTGATCCCATCTCTTTAATTTGCTTCTAGTCCTGCTATCCTTGAACAGCCTTTGTTTAAACAGCCAAGTTTGAAAGCAGACACATGCAATGGGGCGTAATTTATTTCTCTGGGCCAATGTTTCTGTAGCAACCAAAGTTCTTTTTGTTGTTGCCAGCATACTGGTAGCTGTGCATCTGTTGGATCGGTGATCATACTGTGGGTAATAAGCCTTTTACTATGGGAGATCATGGATATATTTTATGTGGACAACAGGTCAATCTGTGTGTACAAACCATTATATTGCTAGTTGTATACCTCCAACTATCTCAGCACACTTATTCTTTGACCTCTGCATCTGCTTTCCCTTCTTTATTGGGCCTTTTACATAGAATCATAGAATATCAGGGTTGGAAGGGACCCCAGAAGGTCATCTAGTCCAACCCCCTGCTCAAAGCAGGACCAATTCCCAGTTAAATCATCCCAGCCAGGGCTTTGTCAAGCCTGACCTTAAAAACCTCTAAGGAAGGAGATTCTACCACCTCCCTAGGTAACGCATTCCAGTGTTTCACCACCCTCTTAGTGAAAAAGTTTTTTCTAATATCCAATCTAAACCTCCCCCACTGCAACTTGAGACCATTACTCCTCGTTCTGTCATCTGCTACCATTGAGAACAGTCTAGAGACATCCTCTTTGGAACCCCCTTTCAGGTAGTTGAAAGCAGCTATCAAATCCCCCCTCATTCTTCTCTTCTGCAGGCTAAACAATCCCAGCTCCCTCAGCCTCTCCTCATAACTCATGTGTTCCAGTCCCCTAATCATTTTTGTTGCCCTTCGCTGGACTCTCTCCAATTTATCCACATCCTTCTTGAAGTGTGGGGCCCAAAACTGGACACAGTACTCCAGATGAGGCCTCACCAATGTTGAAACATATTTTTATTTACTCTTAAAGACAATGTCCAATGGATGAATTGGACCTTTCAGATATTTTTTATTCCCTGTCAACGTGAGTGAGTTAAAACAATCTTCATAGAGATTGTTTCCTTCAGATACTTTTTCTTAAGGCATTTGCATTTCTTGGGAGTTTTTTCTCTCCTTACATATCTGGTGAATCATGGATTATTGTTCAGTCATGACCTACTTCTTCTCTTCCCAGGCAATTAAGGTATTACTTTAAAAGTAAAGTACATACAGCTATCCTGGTTCAGATGTGCTATAGACAGAGAACATGTATATGCTAAATTTTACCTCACAACTTTGTTGCACAGCAGGATGAGTTCAAGATGGCATTTGTCTAATTCTGAATGTTGTGGGTTACATGATCACTGTTGTATAGCTTTTAGATTATACTTTTATATATTAATGTTATGAGGTAACATCTTACCTTTCTGTTTTTGTGCTCTGGATGTTCATGAGAAAATATAAAGCTGTTAACGCTTTAAGGGTTGTGAGTATTTTGAGAAGTAAAAGTTCTAGAAATTTCTGGTGTCTGTAAGAGCATTATCTAGGCTTCATCTTGTGAGTAAAGACAGAGTATATGCAAAAAGGATTTAGTAGTACATATTCATCCCTGCAGGCACAATGGGGGGCAATTTGCATCATCCTGTGCCTGTAGAGGCATGTATTTCAGAGAGGCAATTCACCACTGGGGAGGAAGGCAGCTTTATATTCTGGCCAGGGTTCTGTATGAGCTCTGCTGGTTTAGGCTGCCTGGGAGAGGCACTTAGACTGTCTCTGCACTTGGCAGGTGTGGCCTTGTCCCTTTCCAAGGTGAGTCTTGCATTCTAAGTATGCCTCAAAGGGCTTCAGTAGAGGAGGGTTTTCAGGCACACGGTGTGACTGTGCTCCTGCTCCAGGTGGATTTGCAGAGGGCCCACAACTTGAGTTGTGCTAGCAGAGTGAATCAAGCCCTCTGTACACATTCGTGAGTGTGTATATATGGAAAAAATATTATCTAGGCTCAGCCCTGCTGAGTTTGAGATCTGACAAGATAGTAATCTTGTCCATTGTGATCATTATCCCTTCATGATAAATGCAATTTAGCACTTGGCACTGCAATTTATTACATGGATTTCACCACCATGAGAGTGTCTGTGTAGATGGTTAAACACCAGGGATCCTGGTAAACTATGCAGTTGCACCTCTACTGACAAGCACTGTGCATGGATAGATAGATGGCTACTGTGCATGGGAGAATCTGGGTTTTGGAACTTCACTTTCTCTTGACTGCTTTCAGTGCTGTGACAAAAGGAAGGGATTTGAGAACTCCCCATTTCCCTGAATGGTCCTAGTGCTGCCAGTAGGGTTGCCTCCTCCTGAGATACAAAAAATCATGACATCCGGGATGATCCTGAATCCATAAAACTGGACAGCTGACTGTGTGTACTGAGCACCCTTACAGATTTTCTGGGACACCTATCAAGAGGAATGACTCTGGGAAAACCTGGACAGATTGCAACCCAACAGCTTGCTGGGGAAGATTGAGGAATGGACTCAAGGTCTTCCTTTACAATGGATGCTTCTGGTGGTTCTGCCAGCTGGGGAGAGGGAATTGAGTCAGAGGTTAGTCAAAGGCAAAGGATAAGATAGGGAAAGAGTGAATGAAAGTGTTGATAGAACGTGGGAAGGGATGTGAGAGATACTGCACTGCACTCGTGGATTTTAAATTTGAGGCTTAGCAGTCTTTGGTTCTAAGCGTGGGTGGAGGGGGAGGATTACAAGTAGTGCTGAAAAACACAATATGTGTGCTGGTGATATCCATGTGATAAATTGTTTTTATCAGGCACCTTTGGCTACTTCACCTGTGTGCTGCCCATTAATTTGTCTCCACTTGGACTATTTCAGACACTCCAGGCCTCTGAACAGCTTCAGACTTCCCCTATTTAGAATGAAAAAGCCTGCCAGAGGAGCATTTTTCTCTTCCATCTCTTCCTCCCCAAAACAAAAAATCAAACAAAAAAACCACGCCCTTAATTCTCTCCAATATTACACTAGTAAGAAGCACAGGATGGTCAATTTTTACTTTGGTACCACTGACAGATTTAAAATCTGAGACTCTGATTGTCTCATGACCCTGCCTGAAAGGCTACATTTGGGAGTTTTATACCATTGGACGGGAGAATTTCAGTCAATTACACAGTACCTTCTTCAAGTCCCGGAAGATACAGAGAATATCAGACATTAACCTCAGAAAGCTCCCCAGTTGGCTTACTTTCCATGTGAAGAGAGAAGAAAAACAGTGCCATAAAATTTTAATTCAAAAGTTTCTAAAATAGTTTTTCTATGCTTTAAAAAGGCAAGTGACAAATGCGGTGCATGTAGTGGTGTGGTATAAATAATGTATTAATACTTGTTTGGAATGAACTACATAACTTATTAGTGAGAAGTGCAGCCATCCCAAACTCACTCCAGTAAAACCCATTTTTACTACACCACAGCATCGTTAATACACATACCTGTTTAGTGCCAGACCTGCTGCAGTGTACTTAAAATGCCCTGGTTTTTCTTGCTGTGTGGTACTTGGTGATTAAGCATAACTGAAAAGAGACTCCTCTGTGAAGCCTAAAGCCTTGTGTTGTACTCACTGCTGACTGCCTGTAGATGTTGAATTGCTTCATTGGAGATTATTCAGACCTTTCCAATTTCCTCACAATGACTTTGCACCAAAGCCGTGTCTTCTGCATGTATAATATATTGCCTTCCTTAAGTAGATGTACTTCAGTATGGAAATGGAAAGCTTCATCTAATTCAGTCTTAGACCTAGTCTACACACAGTTTTTCTATGTTTTGGGTTTTATGTTTGTTTGGGCTTTTTTGTTTTGTTTTTTGTGGTTTTTTTTAACTTAAATAGTTATACTGATATATCACCAAGTGTGGATGCAGTACAAAGTTGCCTTATACTGGTCTAGCTTTTTCCCTTTCCCACATGGGAGTAGCTATTGAAATTTCTTTGGTAAATAGTTTATTTGCTGAAAAATATGGCTCAAGTTGATCCGAAACTATTCAGGAATTTGTGTAAAGTCAGCTGAATAGTTTTGACTAAACCAAAAATAAAATGCTATGGGAATGTTGAAACAAAACATTTAATTTTGACCAGATTCAATTTTTTGTTGTTGTGATTTCACACATTTTGACAAAAGCAAAGGAAGACTGATTCACTAAACACTGGATATGAGAAGGTAGTTTGGAGAGGATGCCTTCCCTTATAACTTTTAGCCCAGCGTTCTCTCCTGGGATGTGGGAGACCCAGGTTCAATTCCCCACTCTGCCTGATACAGAGAAAACATTTAATCCTGAATCTCTCCCATCCTAGATGAGCGCCCTACTGAGTAGGCTATAGAATCATTTTCACATGCTTTCCCTTGCCTAATGAATGTTCATTGTCATTTATAAAGTCATTTGGGTCAGGCAAAAAGAGTGAGAATGAGTCTGTAGCCTTGTCATTAGGGCACTCACCCAGGATATTGGAGATCCAAGTGCAAATCCCTGTTTCAGTGACTGTTTCTTTATTTTTTACGAAGTTGGAGAGATTGAGAGCACCCCAAACCAGAATATCCCATTGTCCAGTGGCTAGAGTATTCCCTTGTAATATGGGAGACCCAGCTGGAAACAAGAAACTTTGTGTTGAGTTAAAACAAAAAGAAAAAAAATGACTTTTTGATTCACCAAATTTTGGAAAATTTTGGTTAGACCTGGAACAAAACTTTTTTTTGATTCTTTGGAATTGCCAACAAACCAAAATATTGCTAATTTGCCTAGTACAGTACTAGTAGCTGTGCCAGTAAAAAAGCACCTTTATACTGGTATAACTCCATCGATACTAGGGGATTGTGTTTCTTCTATACCAGTCTAGTTAAAACAGTTCAACTTTTTCTATGTAGACAAGCACATGTTCAATGAAGTTATGCATTTGTTCCTTTTACGGAGATCAATAAAGTAATTTGGTTTACTGTAATCTTGTAAATACAGTGAATTACGTGGTTAAACCCAATTTAGAGTGCAACTGGGATAACTCAAGTTCAGATTGGAAATAGGGTGTAAATTTTTAACAGTGAGAATAATTAACTATTGGAATGATTTTATCAAGGGTCATGATGGATTCTCCATCAATGACAATTTTCAAATCACGATTGGATTTTTTTTTTAAAAAAATATGCTCCAGATTTTATTTTGGGGAAGTTCTGTGGCCTAGGCTATACAGGAGGTCAGTCTAGATGATCACAATGGTCCCTTCTGGCTTTAGAATCTATGAATATTTTCTCTCAAACTGGCTGTGAATCAATCCTTTATTCAAAAACTGACATTAATGTAATATTCGTGGAAATGACATAGCCAATATGTTATCCTATCCGGGGAAAGGAGTGACTGTACACATTGTTGGATCGATGGCAGGTGAGAAAAGAAAAGAGTTTGTTAGGGTTGATTATTGTAAGGGAGTTTTTTGCACAAGGAAGATTTAATGGACGGAAGGACACAAATGTAGTATGGGGACTAGATAGGGACTGGTAATGAGTTTCATTTTTTTTTTATTTTTATACACACACACACACACACACACTCCTTGTACTAATAGGCACACTTAGTGGCAATCTCAGCAGAGGCCAACAACTGACTGGTGTGGTGAATGAATTAGCATTTATCCTTCCTGGGAAAACAAAGGAATATAAATGATCCTAGACTCTTAAATATGAATGATTTGTAATAATTTTTCTTCTCAGTTTACATTGCCAGTAAAGGAAAATATTGTTGACAATAAAGCGATTTATTTTTTTGTAAACTTCAGGTTTGAATTGTGGTCAGTTATATGTGCACCCAAACAGTACAATGGTGGGTGTCACACCGATGTCTATAGTAAAGCAGCCGCAATTCTGAAAGCTATATTCCTAAATCCATATTTAGGCTCTTTAAATAAAGGAGGAGCTAGTTTTCAGAAGCCCAATGGTTCTAACATTTTGGCCTCAATAAATAGAGATAAGGCATATTTCCTTCTTATTGAATTTAATTCGTACAAGCCAACTGTTTGCTTAAACCCTAGCCACAAGCAGTATCTAATCCTTGTATCCAAATGGAAGACAGTACAGCATATTAAGTGCAAAGTATTATCAATATAAGTCATAAACTTATGGGGATAGACTGGGGGCATGGTTTGGATATGCAATACCAATTCTGATTCATATGGAAAACATTCAATAACAAAATCAAATAGTATCCCCTTTGCCATATTGTTTTAATCAGCCTTTTAAAGAAGAGAATCACATTGGCTTCACTATTACTGATTTCCAGTAATGACTATTTTACTACTTAGTTTAAAATTACAGAATTATTTGCTTCTTGCAAATTTTAGGCTACTGTAAAAGCTAACGACTACAAGTAATGTCTGTATGACATGGAAAAAGCATATTCCCCTGATTTTGCTATATTACAGACCTCTGCAAGGAACTTTGCTTCATACAAGGGATATTTCAGCTCTCCCCTATTGTTCTGTGGTTTACTTCCCATTCTCCTCCCAATTCATAGTGGGGTGAATTAGCTATCTGCTCAGGATCTTCCCTTCTGTACTTGGAGAGTAAATTTCCTTCAGAGGACTACTGCTTTTCAGATTTCTATTCACTTTTTCTGTCCAAGACTTTCTCATCATACTTCTAGAAAGCCAGGGCTGGGTTAAATCATAAGTATAATAAGCACATGCTTATAAGGTTCCAGCTATGTGTGTGCACGCAGGCTCATTGGTAGGCTATCAGGTTGATGTTGGCAAGTTTTCCCACTCGCCCAAAAATTTCAGATGAAGGCTGACTCTGCTCTCTTTTGGAATTGCTCCCAACCCAACTGAGATCAGGGAGTGCAAATCCGGAGAGGTAAGAGGGCTTAGCCTGCTGCTCTAAGAGAAGCAGTGGCAAGCCCCCCAGCAGACAGTCCTTATGTGCATCACTCTTCTGAGCACCACCACAAGAAGGTGGGGTGATGAAGGAGCTTATGCAGCGTTCTGCCTAGGACCCTGGATTGCCTTAATTGGTATCTGAGAGAAACAGGAAATAGCTCATTCTTCACTGTGCTTAATTGTGCACCTTATAGGGAGGATTATGATTTTCTAGAAATGTACTCACTGTGGTGTATGCCAAGCACTAGGTGGGTGTCTGCTCTTCCAGAGAGCTGCTAAGTGTCTCCAGACTGAACAATAGGACATTTAAAAACCTAGGGAAGTGACACCCTCCCCAGATTTCCTAGGTGAAAAATGATGTACAAAGCTCTTAAGTCAAGGCGACAATCCTCCTTACTAATGTAGTTGGAAAGGGGCATTATAAACCATTGTGTAGTTTTCCAGTGGACCTTGTCACAAAATTACAAAGAAAATGAAGCGTTTGTTTACAGACCTGTATTAATGGTGAGTTATTTTTTTCAAACTTTCCTCCTTTTTAAACTGAAATTTGCCTCTATCTTATGTGAAAGTGGCTCCTGCTGTTATGAAATGTTTGCATCACAGATGCTGAATTATGGAGTCAGGTGTTTATAAAATGTTTTTAAAATTAATTCCACATAATTTTAATCTTCCTACACTCACTTTTCTTGTGTCTCTCATGTAAACCCAATCTGGTTGAAAGATAACATGAATTGAAGGGTGGCTTCTTGGCTGTGCTCATTTACATATGTGCTGTGATCCTGGCTTTTTTTGGTGTGAAATAATTAAGGTTAATTCTACCCATGTCAGAAGATGCATGACTTTGGGGAGGTAGTAGTCTCATAGTTCTGCAATGGAAATATTCATCACTAATGCTCTAGTAATTATGTACAATGGAGAGCTACCATATTCTGATTAAACTAATGGTAAATATAAACTAGAAAAGAATCACAAAAGTGACTCATTGAAAAGCACTTAGTTTTCTTTTCAACCTCTTATAGATCGGTTTTTGATTTTTCTCAAAAGGAAATTCATTTTATAGTGATTGTTTAAAAAGTACTTTAGTCAGGTATTTACTTTTCAGCACTTCAGAGAATAGACCAATTTTTTGTAACAAGAAAAATACTCCTGTGGAAGGCCTTACAGCCTTATTTCATCTAGTTTGTTTAGTGTTCTTTTCATGCCAGTACAAGCAGTGAAATCCTAGTACTTGTGCTTCCAGTCAGTTTGGCTTTGGTATGTGATTTTTCTTCCTGTTAGATGTGTTATTAAGGGGTAGTGCATGAGGCATGGGTGACTTCACCCATTGGATATTAAGTGATTCTCACCAGGGTAATATTTGCTGAAGTTTTGAGCATGAAAATATTTTAATTTATGGTACAATCTTATTATCATGAACACATTGGGAGGTATAAATGTTGCCTGTGTATAATGCTATTGTGAGTTTGTATAGATTAGTTTAGTATTGTGCCCCATGTGACGTGCCAACTGTGTATTGTAAGAGGGTTAAGTCTAAAGACTGTTGAGGGAGCAGAGAGCTGCCAGAATTAGTGTGAACGGAGGAACAACTGGCAAAGGTGTGAGCTGGCAAAACCACATAAGGCCAGTGCAGTCTTCGAAGGAGCAGAAACTGACAAGGGAATCTGAGTGAAGATTATGGAGTGGGAGAGAGCTGCCCAAATCAATGGATACTCAGGGAGGGTTATAAGGGAGGAGAAAATCAGCCCAGACAGGCCCATTATTCTTTTGAGGGAAAGTATTGCTAATGTTTGTTTGCCTAAGAATAAGGCAGGGTAAGTATAAATTAGTTTAGACATGAAAACTGTTCAGAAAATTGCGTGGATTGAATGTACAACCATATACAATCTTTCCATTTCAGCTCCCACTTTTCCTGGCCATTAATTTTAGAATTTGACCTGCTTTGGCCAATCTCATTCCTGCAAGGTGAGAAACAAACTAATAGAAGAAACACCAAGGGAAACCATTAAAAATAAGTTTGTGGTGATAATTAGGGGGGAATGTTTCTCTGACCTTCTTGTTTTAGTGATTTTTTTTTGCTAAGGTGGGTTCATTACTGAGCTGGAAGGAGCCAATGGGTCCCTCTTGTTAACAGAACTAGCCTTGGGCCTCGTAAAGAAGGCTGCTGGCCCTCTTTAGTAAGTCTCTAGACCTTTTCCATGTGAGGGTAGACATGAAACATAAATCAGTGCAACCGACAATCTGAAGACTGAAAGGAAGTACTGTGCAGCTTCCTTTCTGCAGCAGGAGGCTGGGGAGACTAAAAGATTCCCCCTCCCTTCCCCATTCAGGCGTTTGCATGTAAAATGGACCAGTTAATTTTGGGGCTCACCTAAAATATCCTCCCACTAAAGTGCCAAAATCCTGAGGATGGTCCTAGGGCATACAGACATGATGACTTCAGAAATTTAAGATTTTTAACCCTGTGCACAGGCCTTCACACACTCGTCCAGCCATGGGAGACCACTCCCACTACCCACCCCCCACCCAGCTAGGGATTGACCCTCAAGGGTCAGGGGACACCTGTCCACCTCAAGAAACAAAGCAATCCTGTTCCCCCACTGCACCTCCAGGAGGAACCTGCTACTCACCTGATCCACCACTCTACAACCAGTGACTTAAGAACAACCCCACCACAGTTGCTGCTCGTAGGAACAGCTGCCTGGTGGGGGAGCCACAGCAGTGTGCTGGGAATGGGGAAGCAGAGCTGGGTGAGAGGAGGTGGTTCAGAGGGCAGGAGGTAGAAGGAGTGATGAAGTGAGGGGCACGGTGGATAGCATTGTACCCATGATATGTATTTGATCTAGCAAATCTCTTGACGGGGCTGGGAGGCTCCCACTCTTAGCCGCTTTCGGATCTGTGCCTGCCTGGGAGCTTAAAGCTCCTGATGTGGAGAGCTCAGGAGATGCTCTTGGTTCCAGTCTCAGTGATTGGGAATACCTGAGGCAGGGTACTCAACTTTAGGGTTGCTTCTCGGGAATGCTAGCCATAGAGATCCAACTAGGAGAGCTCTAGATGTATAGACATAGCCTAGAAGAGTATACTTCCCCTCCATCAAATCTAACTGTAGCCAGAGGCTTGGATCTATGGCTAGAGCAGCACTGGGGAGGCTCTGTCCAGCTCTCCCTAGGCTCACGGGCCTACAAGCAGTAACCAAGGAGCAACAGGAAGAACCAGGGCCCCAAGAACACCCCACTCTTCCCCTGCTCCCCTCAACCCCAGTCAGGGACCAAGGAGCAGGAGTAATTAGAGCTTTGCACCAGCCAGGGAATAGCAGCCACAGCTGATATCAGGAAGTGGAGTGGCCAGATTCACCTCCTATCCCAGGGCAAACAGCAGCCAGCATCAAGGGCTAGTGACCTAGAGGCAGAGTCTCAAGAATTCTCCAGAGTCACCTGGACGCCCACCCAGGGAGATGTCAGAGGTATCCAGGAGCATAGTGATTCATGTGTATTAAAACTCATTCCTGGCTGCAGCCTTGATAGATCTAAATTCTGGGCATTTACAATCATTTATGCATACTCACAAAATATGCAGTTTAGGACACTAGGTCATTTGATTAATATTTCCAAACTTCTGAACTTTCAGTCTTAACAGGTAATGTATGATATATGACTGACCTAGGCAGCAAATATTTAAGGAAGACACTTGTTAAAATGTTATCAGCATATCACTGGGTGGCTCACTTTTTTGTTAGTGGGCTATTTTTCCTTTTATATATGTCCTAAAATAGTTTTAAATAGAATAACATATACATACTTAGAGGATAGGATGAACCTAGGAATTACTTTGACTGTAGGACTTTTGTAGATTTGATAGTAGTCTTATTACATTTTCCATGTCTCAAATTTTTCTCTACTGGTGACACAATTTTTACCTTAATATTAAAAGCAAAATGTTTGTGTACTGTGAAATTACGTTATCTGAAAGTAATAGTGCAGTTACAGTAGTAAGCATGCTACTCACTCAGCTCATAACTTTGTGTGTTACTTTGAAGAGGAGAAATAAGGTATAAAAGAGCCTTATAGTAGGTTAAATGTGTACATTGGAGTGTATTCAGTCAATTGTACAGTGTGAGGTTGTGAATATTACATTCTCTGGATAATGAACTAGAATTGTGAAATTGACTGGTGTGTGGCCCAGAACAATGTAAATTTTGTCTGCTCTCCACTGCCTACCCATTTTACATGTATTACAGATTTTTATCATGTAAGGAGCTATTTTATGAATATTGTCCGACTACGGAATTAAAATAGACTATTTAGCTAAATGTGACATTCCCTAATTATTTTTTTATCTCTGTAAAGAATTAAACTCAGAATCAATTTCTGTAGAGATAATATGGAGCAGAGTGGGTGAGGCTGCCCTCATAGTCACTTAGGAAAGATGTAGGTCTATTAAAATATTGCTATAACCTGGTTTTCTTTCTTTTGTTGAGTTCTCTGCTGTATGTGAAAGAAAAATAATTTGTGGTTAGTTACAATTAACAATAAAATTATAGATATCACAAAAGTTGTATGTTAGGCACAGCTGTAAGTTCCTTTCAGAGTTCCCTATGTGTTTTTTTTTTTTAATTTTATTATTCAAGAAATACTTTATCAAATAAGCCAGTGACATAGAGACTTGAAAGGCCTTTGACCCCTGGAAGCCTTTGTATGCATCCATTTCCCTCACAGTACACCTCTACCCCGATACAATGCTGTCCTTGGGAGCCAAAAAATCTTACCGCATTATAGGTGAAACCACATTATATCGAACTTAGTTTGACCCACCGGAGCGCGCAGCCCAGCTCCCCGGAGTGCTGCTTTACTGCGTTATATCTGAATTCGTGTTATATCGGGTCATGTTCTATCGGGGGAGAGGTGTATTGTGTCTGCTGAAGGATAACCTAATCTTGCTACCTGCTAATGGAATTTCTGTTCTAGCTCAAGTCAGAGAAAATTTGTGCTCTGGCACTGAACTTCCTGGGTTAAAGCTTCACAGATGACCCTTCCAGAGCATCATAACGTGTGCGTTCTCTTGCATTTCAAGCTACAGTTTTTCTTGTAGGTTATTTTCCCAGCCCTGAAGAAGAGCTCTGTGTAAGCTTGAAAGCTTCACACTCTCACCAACAGAAGTTGGTCCAATAAAAGATATTACCTTATCCACCTTGTGTCTCATTTTATTTTTAGAAAGAAGGGGAAAAAGAGAGAAGTTGAATTCCACCAAAATACACGTGTGTCTTCTGAGGAAGAGAATGGGCAATGGGGTGGAACTCTTAGACAACTTTTCAGATAAGCCAGGGAGTAGAGAGACTCCTGACTCTTCTCCCCCGCTCCCCATTTTCTCTTAGCTGTTTTTTCCTTCCTGTGTCTGGTCTCCTGTTCACATGCCAGGAATGCAGGTTACCAGCCCAGCCACCTGCATTACATATTTTTGATTTCAGTGGGAGGAGCTACATTGAGCTGCTCCTAAGAGAAGGTGAGACCTAGCCGGCTAGTGTGCTGGGCTGGAGCCACAGGTTGGCAGTTAGTAAGCAGCTGTCAGGGGCCGGAGAGGAAAGAGTTGATCACAACTACATCAGCAGCTAGAGAGGCATCTCTCTGCAACAGGACGGTAGCCATCCCCAACTGCCCACGTTCCCTGCAACAATGGCCAAGCATAAAAATATCTCTGATCATTTTGCAAAAATCTAGGTCAGACTCTGACAAACTGGGACTATTGGCAGCTCTGCCCTTTATTTTAATCCTTACATTTTGACATAAGTCCTTCTTTTAGAGGAAAGTCAGCCTCTTTTAAATGAACTGACCTAAAAAATAAGCCCTGGATGCTTGCATTATGACAGTTAGTCAAATTCAAAAAAAGATTTCCTTTAGCTCATTAGAGATTGCTGTGAGTTATTTACTTACAGTGAGTGGGGTGTGTGGCTGGATTTTAGCTTGACTGTGTATAAGATTAGTTCAAAAGTAAAATAAAATAAGTAAAATATAAATTAACCTTTATACCTGTATGAAACCATGGCCATTGTTCCACAGTTGAGCCTGAAACCAAAATTGTGTTCAAATCCTTATTCTCTTTACCCTTTCTATGACAACCTTTATGTTACGGTGATTTAATAAGTATAGAATCTTTTTTGTTATTTCATTTCATTCTTTCAATCTTATTTCCCAAGTACTATGCTAGTTTATTAAGGTTTGTCTCTCTTAATATCCTTAAGCTACTAAATGTTACATGTGACCAGTTCAATTAATAAAAGAAAGTAGTACTGCACTACCTGGTATATGCCATGATATGCAGTTGGAAAGATGTTGAACAGCTGAATAACAGCTCTAAAATGCTAACAGAATGGATCTCTGAGAAAACAAGTCCCATTGTACTTTTTAGACTGTTCATGGTCAGTATAGCTAATTGAACCTTTTAAGTGGAAATAGAGAAAGTATTTCCCAAAACTTTTAAAGGGTGGCAGCCTTACTCAATTTTTTTAAGCCTCTGAGCCTAAAGCCTCTTAGCCTTAATGAAAATAAGTGAAGTGATGTGAAAATAAATGGGGCTGAATGAAATCTGTGGGTTCTGGTCCAACCCAGATCCTGCAGGAATTCCCAGTGGAACACCCCTGCTGGTCTGGTTTCCCCAGTAAAACTGCCCAGCCCTGGCACCATCAGAATCCCTTTAGATGTTCCTTCTCCCCCCAAGGCAATGCAAAACTCCATTTAATGATGCAGTCAAACATCACCCCTTGTGTCTTCAAAGGATGCCTTCTTTTATCTCTTCTTGGTGGGGAGAAGCGCACCATGCGGGACTACTGCTCTGCCTCATCAGTAGGCAATGCCCATCCTTCCCTCACTGCAGCTGGCTTTTAGGTTATCTGAGGGCAGAGACAACTTCCCATAGGATTACAACAAGGGTTCTTAGGGGTCCTAAAGTAATACAGAAGAACTACTTTTTCATAAAGGAATAAGAAAAATCAATGCATGCCTTATTTTAATTTTATTTGTAAAATGTTGCTATCGGTGTAGTGTAGAGAATTTGCTCACTTCTTACCCGCTCTTATCTTCTGTTAAAATACTAGATAAACTTTGCTCTTTAAGCCTCTCCACTGTGCATAGTTGACTTTCTAGTGTCTGTGTTCATAAAGACAATAAATAACTGTGGAGTCATAGGCTAGCACATTTCATAACAAGTTAAATATAACTTAAATTGAACTTTTCCAGTGTAAACAAAATGGGCAACCTCCCATGTCTGACTAGAGACAGTTTGCTTCTCCTGAGGTGCTTGTCAGCTATACATTTTTAACGTTACAGAAATTGTAACTGCCTTTTCTTTCCCCAGAGCTGCTCTTACATTAGTAGTCTGTCTTGTGTCTACATAGCCAGCCTTTGCATTCTGGCTGCCACAATAGGCTAGTCTCTCCAGATTTGTATTAGCAAATATAAGATTTTGTTTGCAATAGGTCATTAAATATACAGGATCCCCCTTTAATCTTTACCTTCAACTAAACCAATATGTTACACTGACACAGAAATTAAGGGTTATGTTGCAGAACAGTGCTGTTGTCAGCACACACTGCTAAAGGTGGTTTGAGAGGAGTTTATAGTCCATATCCATCTTCATTATAAGTGTAAATTATGAATAATTTAGCATGTTGAAATGAAATCATTATAAATGATTAAAACAGATGCCAATTTTCCTGTGGAAAGCATGGCAAGTGGTAGTCTGTCAATACCTCCTTTGCTCCCTACAGTTTTTTTTAGCAATTAACCTTTATTGCCAGTAATTACTCATGTATTAGCGCTGATATGCTTGTGCGGAAGAAGATTCTTCCATGATAGCACACCTCTCAGTGTCATTCATTAGCCATTCTCTTCATTACCTTATCAGGAAACTTGCATTTAATATTTCAGCTCTGAAATGCTGTCTTTTTTTAGTGTTTGTTTAAACAGCCTTGATTTGTAAAGAATAAATACCCTTTTGGTGTCATGGTGGTTTCATCGGTATATGCAATGAGTTAATGGTTTCAGTCCAGTTCTGTCAACATCAGAGCTGGTACCCTTATTGAAAGTCTTTTACTAAGAAGCCAAGGGTTAAGATGGCTTTCACTGCAGTCTCATGTTGTCTCTGTTCTGTGGATAAGTAGAGAATTTCAATTTCCAGAGCTGCAAACTTGGCAACTTTCACAAATGCTAAATACTACTTGTAAAACATTGATTTGGATATAGCAGATCAAAATCATCAAATGTTTAGGGATGAAAATATTTTTCGTAGTTATAAAGAAGTCATAGATTCTTCTTTGCATGTAACAGGACATACTTCATTTAAAGATGCATATAATATTTGTTATAAAATGTATTTTTGTATAATTGTGATAAGATATTCTGAATACTGTAATAGAGATGTGGTGATTAAATTACAAGGTTTATTACCGAAAATAAAGGAAGAAGAAATTTCTATTTTCACCTAAACTATTTAGGTCGGTACCATGTTTGCCTTTCAGATTCTTGCACTGATCAGTCATGGTGTTCATCAGCATTTTAACCACTCCTGTTTTCTTGAACATATTTTCTACTTTAAAAGTCATTCAGACCCCACCAGTTTAAGCTGTATATATGTTAGAGCGCCTTGGAAGTAAAACAATATTGTGTTAACACAGATATGATAGAAAATAACAAACTGACAGTTGTGAATTATGGGATTATAATTTTTAGAAAGTTGTCTGTTCTGTGTTATCTACCTCTCCTTGAGCCCTCTGCTTCTGCCCCAACTTTTTCTTCCACCCTTGTATTTCAAGCACTTGTGGATGGCGACTTCTCTCTGCCGCTCTCCTTCAATAGTCACATTAGCAGTTTTGTCATCTGCTTCATTGGCCCTGTTCTAACAAACTGCCCAAATGGATTTTGTCTGGTCTACCAAGAGTGGCAGCTGTTTCAGCAGCAATAGGGTTAGGTTTCATTTAACTGAATCCTATAAGTCGTTAGTTACACTGCACTCGTGTTATGAGATTAATTTTATGTGATTCAATACAAATTGTTTTTATGTAGCATCCTTCATCCATTATATCACAAAACCCTTTCACTGGGAGAGTCAATCCTATGCTAAAGTTGAAAACTTGGTTTTAAGAAGTGACTCAGAGGGAGGGGAAGGGAGGTCATTGTTCCTGATAGGGAATAGCAGAAATGAACAAGCAATTCCCCAACCCTGTAAAGTTGAGAGAAGAGAAACAGGAAGACAGGATAGGAAGAGGAGAGTGAGTGGGCAGGGGAGGAGGTGGATATGAGAACAGGGCAGTAAGGTGAAGCCAGTCGACGACGAATTTGAAAACCAAGTAGGTAATTCTGATTTGGAATCAGATAGGTAGGAAGCAGTAACAGTGATCCAGGATGTCGATGACGTGATGTAACATAAAATTACAACAAGACTGTGGGTAGGAGATGATTATAAGGTGTTTTTATCAGATTCTGTAATTACTCCCTTTCCAGACATGTAGGGTTCATAACTTTTTATGTACATGCTTCATACCGTTGGCTTCATACCAGTGGGTGAAGAACAGTCCAAAGAGGGAGTGCCTGGGAAAGAGGAGAGGGAGACTGACAGAAAATGTTAAGCTTGTATATTTGGCATTCTTCTGTGTTGCCCCAGGTCTTTAAATATTATTAATTAATTAATATTAATTTAAATGAGGAATATTTAAGACATACAGTAGTTTCCCTGTAAGATTTTTTTCCTTGGGTAGTCTCGAAATCATGAGTCACACCTGTTGTCTGGCTTATTCACCACTGGCAGGTCTCTTCTTTGTGATAGGCATCCTTATTAGGATGTAAAATCTGGGTCCTATATAATTGTGTTGTGGGCACAGTTCTCTATGTGGCTTACCAAGGTCTGTGCTACCCAAAGTTACCATTTCTGTAGACTGTTCCAATACTGTTCTGACTTTGTTCTGCTCAAGACAAGTCTTTCTCCTGTCAGTACTGCCTCTGATCAGCTAAGGTTTATCCTGTCAGATTCGGTTGGGGGGAAAATAACTGTTATGAAAGGCAATACGATGAAAGGCTGGCTTGATGCCCACATGGAGCTTGGAAGATTAAATAAATGGATAAATTATTTTGTCCACCTGAACTATCTCTGGGATGTTTTGGGGTTTTTTTGCATACTGAAAGTTGGTGTTGCAGGGCCAAATGCAGCAAAATTGCTGGGATAGTTGGCAACCCTTTGCTTCCTCTACCATGAGTTCTCAACTTTTTTTTGTTCTAACAGCCCTGATCACTTTGCATGATTCCCTGTACATTTTCTACCCACAGAGGTCCTCCTTAATGCAGGCCTTAGCGGGGAGGAAGAGTCACACTTCTTAGGGTTGCACTGGTGTAGGATGGATGACTTAATTCAAAGTCTTTGTGAAACAGAATAAAAAATTAAGTTATGGTCACAGTCTAAGTCAGAGGTGGGCAAACTACGGCCCGCGGGCCCGTCCTGCCCAGCCCCTGAGCTCCTGACTGGGGAGGCTAGCCCCCGGCCCCTCCCCCGCTGTTCCCTCTCCCCCGCAGCTAAGCTGCTGCGCGGGCAGCACTCTGGGCGGCGGGGCTGCTCACTCATGCAGGGCAGCGCGTCTGCCTCCAGCCGGCCGGTGCGGCAGCCGGACATGCCGCTCTGAGCCGCATGGTAAGGGGATCAGGGGGTTGGATAAGGGGCAGGGAGTCCCGGGGGACAGTCAGGGAGCGGTTGGATGGGGCGGAGGTTTGGGGCGGTCATGGGATGGGGAACAGGGGGCAGTTGGATAGGGCAAAGGTTCTGGGGGGAGGCAGTCAGGGGAGTGGGAGGGGTTTGATGGGGGTGGAGTCCCTGGGGGGGCAGTGGTTAGGGCAGGGGTCCCGGGAGGGGCCGTCAGGGGACAAGGAGCAGGGGGGGTTTGATGGATGGGGGGTTCTGAGGGGCGCAGTCAGGGAGAGGGAAGTGGGAGGGGACGAATAGAGGGCAGGGGTCAGGCTGTTTGGGGAGGCACAGCCTTCTCTACCCAGCTCTCCATACAGTTTTGCACCCCGATGTGGCCCTCGGCCCAAAAAGTTTGCCCACCCCTGGTCTAAGTAGAAGTTTCCCTTTCATGCAGTGATTCACATCTAACCTTATTATCAAGACAGCTAATGCAAGGAGATGTCATCCTCTCTTTGTTCTCTTTAAAAGAACATTTAAATCAGCATGGTAATTAATAAATTTCTGCTTAAAGCCACAATGACATCTAAGAATATATCTTGAAAATAAGGCTTTATTTATTGCATACATTTTGCCCAGTGACAATAATGCCACCCTAGTTTCCAGTATTATCTTTAAAAAAGTAAAGTGGGGAACCATTAGAAAGAGCTGGGGTCGGGGGCCATTTGAATGAAATGTTTTGGTAATGATCCTTACCTTTGTGTGTGGAAAAGGTGTCACTAACTTTTTGTCTGGAGAATATACTGGAATACTGAATACAGCCCTCATTTGCTTAGATCTGAATTTTTAGCAACACTATTTATTAAACTAATTAACTTCAGCAATGCCACTTATATAGTTCCAGTTAAATAAATGAATCACGGAGTCCTGTACTTGGACATAATTAGAGCTAAAGTTGATGAAAGTAAGGGTATTTTTTAGTGAGATTTCTGTTAATTTCATACCTCTGAAATACTGAAGCAGTGTGTGGTATTTTTAAATTAAATCATTCAAGTGCAAAAAAAGCCACTTTCATGCCACATTTCGTGCTTGCCAAATTTGTTATCTTTGAGATAAACATTTAAGTATTTAGAAGCATACTCTGTGACACAGAGAGAGGATGTTTTAGATGTACATGATGATGGAAGGGCAACGTGAGAGGTTTGGGATACTTTACATAATAATTTTATACTAACTGTACAGAATATGGGAAGCAGGTTAGTGGTGTATAGGAAACAGTAATATTGACACACCTCAGAAACCCTCCAGCATGTTAGTGCCTCATCAGAGAAAAGGGCTTCAGTACAAATGCCAAAAAGTGTACAGCAGTGTCAGCAATGGATGGTCCTCAAAATCTGCTTCCAAATCAGGATCCCTTCTCACTGTTTCTAATGTGCAGCTGAAGTTTGCGGAAAATGTGCCTTCTACACAGTTTCAGGATGGAAGATTAATAAATGAACTGTTAATAATATATTAAAAAGAAGCAGCAGAAGATAAGCTGGGGTTTGCCACAGGATACCACAGCTATATAAAATTTAGGGATGGAATATGGCAAGATAATTTTGGATTTGTGTTCTGTAGAAATATGGAGTATTTTATATGGACAATTTTAAATAAAATAAATATTGACTACATAAAAAAACACCTATCTTAAGCATTAAGTACCCTTGACAAATTCTGTAGAGTTATTATATGGTAATATCGAAGTATACTTTTGTTTTTTAATGTCTCCTCCCACCCCAGCCAAGTGATGTAATCTTTGAGGACTGGGAAGAGAGTTCTGGTGCTCTCCTACCACCATTTGGCACCTTTGGAAGTTGGATGTTATTTTTTCTCTCCCACAATCTTACAGAATAAGTCCAATGGGCTCCTATCCTATTGAGTATATATGATTGGTTTAATCAGAGAAGAAATACCATATGACCGAACCTAAACCACCAATCTTTACAAGTCAAAAATATACCACAAAAACCATATTAAAATTTTCACTGACATCCAGGTAATAGGTGGGAGTTCGGAGATTTGTACCTCATTTTTAAATTGGGGATGACAAAATATTTAGCAGGATGCATTTTTGCAGATGTTCCACCATCTCAAAAAGACCACATATGCAGTTTTTAATTTCCCTGTGCATTTAAATTTAGAATTTTTCAAACAAATGTGTAATACATTAAAATCAGTCTGATATTTTCTCTGTTTCCAACCAGGTGAGTGTGACGGTCTTACTTTGTTCTTATATGGTCAGCAGAAACCAAATGGCCTTTTTGATGGGCACTTCTGCTGCCCCATTGCATACTGTTAATGAGAACTAAGTTACAGTAATTCAACACATGCTGTGCAGTTAAAAGCAATGTTTTTAAAACATTGACTATGTTGTCAGTAATGCCTTAGATTTTAAACAAATCTGATTTACTGTTAACCATTTATGCTGTTTGCTCACCTTTTTAATATTTTATTCTGCTTGTATAATGAGGAAACTAGTCAATTTCCTTTTCTGGTAGTCATACAAAGAACAATGATGTAATGTTTAAGTAGGAAACAATGCAGGGAAATATTTAATTAAAAAACTACTTTTATTGGAACTTATTATAATACTGGAAATATTTCTGATCATGTTAGGCTAAATTTTTGGCCTGAATTGATCTCAGTGTCCCTTTAAAGACTTTGCAAGTAAAATTTATGACCCCTCACTCACTCTTGCAAACACTTACACACCAGCTTAAGTTTATGCACGAGTAGTCCCATTTGTTTCATGGAGCTGCTTATACCTATAAAGTTAAGTAGTGCCCATGTTTGATTATGGTTTCAAGCTAGTAAAAAGTAAATTTTTACAAATACTAAGATGCAGTTAAAGGAAAAGGTCCCATCTTCTCCCTTACTTTAATAGATGTATGAATTTAATATTTATCTCTCATTATAATATATGATGGGGGGAAACTGAATGTGCAGTACTTGAGATGAAAACTCTGTGAGTGAATGCATTTATCTTTGTTGGCATCGTCTGTTCTATTAATGAAAGGCACAGATGTAAAATTTATCCCAATAATTAGATTTTTAATTAGTGTATCATCATAAGATTGACTAATCATTGCTCTTCATTCCATGTGATTTGGAGTGAGAAAGTTAATGTAAACACAAATATCTTTAATCATTGCCTGACCATTCTGAACCCAGATTTGTTTTGATGTATTTATGCATATTGTGTGTATAATAAAAGGCAGTATGTCACAAGATATTACATCTAGGAAACAAGCTGTAACTTGATCCTAGGCTACGCTAGTGACACAGAACATTGACTAAAGTACTGTGAATTGGTGCATAGGTCTTTGTGCTAACTGAATGGTGGAAAATGTATTTCAAGCTGGATAGTTATCAGTAATGTATTATCTTATGCAGTTATATGGGAAGTGACACTTCTTGCCATTATCCAGTAAGTGCCTGATCTAGATTTCTTGCACACTCAAAACTCCTGTTGAAATGTATGGTTTTGATTTGAATGGGGGATTGGTCTTTATAAATAATAACTAAGCATGCTTGTTTAGAGGGTGTACCATTTTTTGGTTTTAAGTTACCTTTTTTTTCCCCCCTACAGTTGTCGGACAAGTAACCGAAAGAGCTTAATAGGCAATGGCCAATCTCCAGCTCTGCCTCGGCCTCATTCACCTCTTTCAGCTCATGCAGGTAAACCACCTACCTTTATCTGTGCCATGATATGTATTAAAGCCTTTAATTCTTTAAGAGAAACACATCTTCTAGTCCACTACACTCCTGCAGTGTAACTTTTCTCTCCATTGTTTGTAATAACTAAAGCTTGTGCATAATCATGATGAGAGCCCTAATTACCATTTGGAACTACTAAACTATGGTGATAGGCACCCTGGAAATAGCTTCTGTGGATAATATTATTTTTGCCTTATTACATGTTGACAGATGGAGATTTTCCCCAATCTCCAACCTCAGTGCAGTGTGAAATGAACATACAATACGTTTCAACGTATGGTAGAGGCAATGTCGTCAGTGGATGGGACATTTGATAGCAAATCAGGATATTTTGAGTTCTGTTCCCAGTTCTGTTGCTGACCTTATGTTTGACATTGGGCAGGGTCACTTCAACTTTCTGTACCTCGGTTTTCCTGTCTGTAAATTGGTGATCATGACGCCTTGTTTGAAAAGTACGTTGAGATCTATGGATGAATCTGCAAATAAGAGCAGCTTTATTATTATTTATTATATGTTTTGTATAGGAATCTTGTCTGTACAGCAGAATACAGTACAACAAAGATTTATTTTGTGTTGCATTGTGTGTACAGTTGTGTCACAATTAAATCCCTGGGAGTGCTACAATAAGAAGGTGTGAGTGTGGGAATTGGCATTAGCCATAGGCAGGCAGGCTGTCAAAGGTTGTTAAAGTGTGGCTGTGGGGAGCTGGTTGACAGCTTACAAGTTAAAGGAGACAGGAGAAAGATGGGTTTCATCTGCATTTTTAAAAGGGGATGGTAGGTTCAGTCAGTAAGACATTAGCAGGCTGTCTTATGCAGCTGACCAGCAATGTTAGGTGAGAAATATGCCTATCCTCACAATTGTGGGCAAGAGCCCAATGCAGCTATAGGAATAAATATTGATGAATAATGCCATTGCAGAGCCTGCAAAGAGAGCTTGAGTTTTTGTTTCAGTTCATGAAGGCAGGGACTGGTGAGGCTTCAAACTCAGCAATAGAGTGGGTGCATTTTTTTTTTTAAACAAATAGATCAGTGCTTAGAATCTGACACGTTTCATACCAAGCTGCAATCATTTTAAAGAGCAACAGGAATGGTCTACTGGCCTGAGCAAAAGCCTGGAAGTCACGAACTTCTGATGTTTATTCATGGCTGATAATGACTGTGTATGGCTTTTGGCAAGTCACTTAACCTCTCTTGTTCAGTTCTTCAATCTATAAAATGGGAACAATTATATTGATGTCATATGGCTGAGAAGCTTTTAAGATGAAAAACAGTAGTATAAGTGCTAGTATTAATTATTATTAAGGTAGGTAAAATGTGGGGTTTGAAACCACTTGGCATCCCCTTCATTACACAATATATGCAACCCATTCAAGAGCTTATCATGACTGTTTGTTACAATAATTGTTAATAGTTCCCAGTGATCCACTGGAATCGCTCATGTTCTAATATATTCCACCCCACACTTAATGTGTTTGCTGACTGTTTTTGCAGTTGTGTAGTTTTGGGCCTTGTTTGTATTAAGGATTTGCCATAATTCCAGCCACTGATGTAATCACCACAGTTCAAGCATCTGTTGTAGACCAGGAAAGCTGTGGTTTGCACTCCTTTCAGACAGAGATAAGCTGCACCAGTGTAAATCCTGGTTTTGCTTGTCAACACTAGAAGTTAACACTGGTGCAGCTACACCAGTAGCTGGCCGCTGATGGCTGGAATCGAGACAAATTCTCAGTATAGAAAAGTCCTCAGTACACTAGGTTTATGGCTTATCAGATTCATGGCTTATCAGAATTGCTCCTGATGTGTGTGGGGTTTTTAAAATCTGCCCTCCTGTACTAAATAAACACCTTCTAAAACTATTTGAAGATGAGGCTGTATCTTTACTGTATTGTTCCATAGTTCATGATTGTTTGGAAGGTCATTTTTCCATGATGCAGCTGAAAGAAGCAGGGAAGGTTGCAGAAGCTCTTGAGAATTATTTGTTACTACTGCAGAGCCCCTTTGTTATTTTACTTTTTCCACCTTTTACTCTGGGACCACTGTTTGATGTCTGTTGTAGAGGAGACAGCTACCAGTACGGTTGCCAATTTTGGTTGGACATGTATCTGGAGGATTTCATCCCATGACATAATCTTTAATTAAAGATTAATCTTTGGTTCCTGGAGACTCGAGGACAATCCTGGAGGGTTGGCAACTCTAGCTACCAGCCCTTCGTGTATATGCTAGTGGGATGGGAAAATCTGGAGTTCTTGGGAGAAACATGGAGAATTGTTTTAATTAGCAGCCTAGTTGTCATACCAAAGTTATCCCTGGGGAAATTCTGCACCACTGCACCTTCAGAATTTGCGAAGAATTAATGTTCTGCACAGAATTTCATTTTTTTCCCACAGAATTGGTGCTGCAGAGCTGCTGGCCGCTGCTGGGGCCACTGGACCCGGCAGAGCCCTTCTCCGTAGCTCGCAGCGTGCCCACAAGGGTGGGCTGCGGTTCCTGGATTTGGTCAGTCACATGGTGCCGCTGGGCCCCTCCCTGTGCAGCAGCTGCTGGAGCCTGTGAGCTGCACCCTTTAGGAGAGACAGGAGCAACGGCTGGGAGTTTCAGGGAGGGGCCACTGCTTTCCGGGAGGGGAGACTGAGGGTAAGGGGGAGTATCTGCCAGGGGGACGTGACTTGAACTGTTATGGTGGCGAACAAATCTTTAAATTTTGCCTCCCTCACTATCAGCAGGTACAGGTTGTCTCTGCCTGTCAAGACCGTAACAAAGCTGCATGGAGTGTTGCCTGTGGCTGGGCTGGGAGGGTGCGATTGTCTGGGCCAGGGGGGTGCCCTGCGACTGAGCTCTGGATGGAGGGGATGCAGATGCCTGGGCCCATGGCTGAGCTCTGGGCGGAGGGGGTGCTGGTGTCTGAGCTGAGGGGGGGGGCTGCGCAGCCACCTCCAATGCCCCCCAAATACTCCCTCCAGCACCTTCTAATACCCCCTGCAAGTACACACACACACCCCTCTTATACCCCCCAATTGAACCCCCACCCCTCCAGCTCTCCCTTCCCCTCCCCAGAAATGTCCTTTATTTTGGAACTTGAAATATGGTAACCCTGTGGGGGCAGGGCGAAAAACAGGAATTGACTAAAAGACCAGAGGGCCAGAGTTTTTCCCCCCGAGATGTGCAGAGCTGGCACATCTGACACACCCAGACTGAGGCACCCAACAAAAGCATAACGGAGAAATAGGAACAGGGTTGTCATGGGGGTTTCTTTAACTCTGTACTCCTGGGGGAATCTTTTTGGTGTCTGTATTCTTACAAACATACATGCTGACACATATTTTGAAATAAATTACCAAAATAATTGAAACGGGCATGATTATATTGTGTCGTTTTTGACAAAAAAAAATATACAGAATTTGAAATTCCCCCAGGAATACGAAGTAGAGAGACCAAGAGAAGTGAGTGAAGAAGCAACAAGCTGCTTGATGAAGCAGCTGCATTGCAGGTCACTAGAGATTGTTGAATGCGTGGCAACAGCCAAAGATTAGCCAGATTTATTGATAAGTAGTGGGAACCGGGAGCAGCCCGGGTACTGCAGTAGTGTCTTGTCATAACATTAAGTAGTTCTAAACTTGAGTCAGAGAGGAGGCTTAAGTGGGTGTGGTTGGGATTAAAGGAAACAAAGAGAGCATGGGTGGCCGGTAGGGGAGGCTGAGCCTCCCCAAACAGCCAGGCATGGCCTCGCCCACACTCCGCCCCCAGAGCCTCACTTTGGTGGCACTGCTAGGCTGCAGGGGCTGGGCCATACCGCCTGCCTTCCTGCGGCTGGGGAGGCTGAAGCGACGCTGTGCGTTCTCCCTCCTGGTGCCCCAGGGCTGGGGGGAGCTGCGAGGCGGGGGCTGCTGGCCGCGGTTCGGGAGGTTCTGGGTTCCAGGAAGGGGCGGGGTCTCGGGTGGAAAGGGAGGGGATGGGGGCCAGCCTCCCGCACGCAGAGGTTCACAAGCTGCCCATGGAAGAGAGCAAACTGAAGTGCGCATCAGATATAGAACTTCTCTTGCATATGCACCAATTTGTTGTGTTCTGTGAAGATACCGGGGCAGCTGTGCAGAGATAACTGATATAGGTAGTAAGTCAGACTTTGGAGCCCACAAGGCTTGCAGCCCCCTCCACCCGACAGGCATGTCTGTGTGGGGCACCTGCACATATAAAGGACATCTCCATTTTTGTTGTTTAAAAGATGTTTCTAGTTCTCTTTCTTGTGAAAACAGAAAACTAATATGAATGGATGTAATCTCATTGGTAGGGTTGAAAGCTTGTCATTCAGCCTTTTACTAACGATCTTGGGTTATTCAGTCTCCCTTATAGCCTTCTGGGGCTGGCCTTGGGATCCATGACACCTTTGACAATAGATCCTTTGATTTCTGCAGGAACCACAGACAAATTCAGAGTTATAGGAGGCAAGGGTTTGTTGCACCACCCTGGGCAGCATCTAGTGCTATTGTCACTAAAAGCTCTTTTCCAGCTAAATGCCTCCAGCATAGCCAGCTCCTCTACTGAACAACCAAATTGGCAAAGTGTGCAATTAGAATCTCCTCCAGGTCAGGAAATTCAGGGTTATTGTTGTTTTTGTTTTGTATTGTTTTGTTTTTTGTGTGTGTTTCCACAGCAATTGTTGCTTGATCCTTCTGTGCATACACAGTATAACTGTTCTGCATTTCATGGTAAACTTTAATGCTGGTATCTGTGATTTAAATCTCAGCCATGGCATTATGTAGATCTAGTTTAATGTATTTTAATTGACTTACCTGTATTAAAAGGGAGCTAAGCACACAGGAGCCAACTTTCCATTGTGCCGGGGGGTGCTTGACTCCCAGCTCTACCCCAGGCCCTTCCCCTACTCCACCCTTTCCCTATGCCCCGCCCAACCTCTTCTCGCCCCCGCTCCACCCCGTTTCTTCCTGTCCAATTCCACCCCCAAGCACGCTGCATCTTCACTCCTCCCCTTCCTCCTCCCCCCTCCCCCCGCCCCCGGGCAGCCTCCTGTACACCGCTAAAAAGCTGATTGCAGGGGGTGGGAGGCGCAGGGAGGGGGAAGTGCTGATCTGTGGGGCCCGCCGGTGGACAGGAGGCGCTGAGGGGAGGGGGAAGTGCTGATAGGGGCACTGCTGATGGCTGCTCAGCACCCACCATTTTTTCCCCCATGGGTGCTCTAGCCCTGGAGCACCCACGGTGTTGGCACCTTGGCTAAGCACATTGATCACTCGTTCAGACTTTACACTCATGCCTATTAGAGTGTGAAGTCTGATCCAAAGCAGTGCATGGAGCCTTCATGTACTTAGCAGCATTGTGCACTTGACCCATCTAAAGGCACCGGTGCCAATTCATCAATCACATGAGGTTGCATGAATGTATAATCTTTTTTTTAATTCTCCATTAATTGAAGTGTGTTTACGCACACGTTTGCACATGGGTATAACTGTTGTATCACTCCTTGGTACATCATTAATTCAGCTGGTTGGGAATTTTTGAATGTAATTTTTTCCATCAGAAAATGCAAATTCATCAAAGCAGAAACTTTTCCCGGGAAAGTATCTAAGGCCCAGGATAAAATTGAGAGAGGAAAAAGAGAAACCACTCACCTTTAAATATACAAATAGCTCTGTGGTTTGGGCACTCACCTGTGATGTCGGAAACACTAGTTTAATTCTGTTCTCTACCTTATTTCTCTCTCTGACCTAATGAACATTTAATAAGTCTTTACTCTGAGTGATTCAGAGCAGGGACTTGTACCTTGGTTTCTCATATCCCAGGTGACCTCCTTAACTTTTGTAGTGTGGGGTTCTCTGTCTCTCCTGGCCCACATTGTATGTGTATATATTCATTGGGCGAGAGAAAGAGACTGACTCAGTAGCCTGGTGGTTTGGGTACTCGTGATATGGGAGACCTAACTGAGTGTTCTAACCACTGGGCTAATAGCTGTTCTCATTTTTTTCACAAAATATTTCAAGAAGTCTCGGATTTGCCCTGATGTAGAATGGGAATTATTCTTGAAACTTGAAACATCTAACTTGAAACTTGAAGTTATGAAAATTTTGAACTTGAAAATTTTCTCAGGATGGGATAGCTGTTTTCCACCAGCTCTAATCATTAACTATCTGAGAAAATGAAAAAAAAAATTAGAATTTTGAATCGCTCTGAGTGACTTGAGTTATCACATTATTAATAGATGGAGGATTTTAATAATGTGTGGTCTTCTTTCCTTGTACAACTAAAATTAAGGTAATTTGCTGTTTATAATGTATATGGGAAAGGGGGCAAAAGTTTTAAATTATAAATTGTACTCTGATTCAAGTTTCCTAACACTATCTAAATCCATTTAAAATTTAAATCCTAACATCTTTTTAAAAAGGAGTTAAATTGGTCAAAATTTGCAAAAGTTCTTCCTACCCCTAGTATGCCCACAACCTCTGTTTTGCAACAGAGATGGCATCCGATGCTTAACTATATTTACTTTCTTTTTTATTAAACTGCTGCTGCTTTTAATGCTATTTAATGCTATTGAATGGCATGAACTCTGCATTTCCAGTTAGTGAGTGGAGGATTCACCTGTCTGTACATATCAATAATCTTGAAACCTAATTCCAGTTTAGAGAAAATAATAATAAATGTGCTTTGTAGATACATATTTTGTCCCTGGGCTTCTACCCTTCCTATTCTCCTGTAGACCCATATCTGTCCAATGTTAATCTCTAATGGCATCAAGCAAACACTGCTAAACCTGCCAAGAGATGTCAATGTCATCTAGACTGAGAGCAAAGAATATCCAAGAAGCAAGCCAGCTGCCAACCATAACAAACACATTTAGCAAAATGTTTAGTAGTTCTCTTATCAGAGTAGAGAGGGCCCCCACTAGCAGACAACCAGATCTTAAGAGTTTGCAAACCCTTTCCTTACTCGAACTGGGGACAGTCATCTGTGGGTGTCACGGGTAGCTTCATCCAGTTTTTTTAAATAACTTGAGCTCTTCACCCCTGCACAGATCTCAGTGAGTAGCACCTGGATAACTAACTGAAAATTATTCTGCTGCTGAGCTTTGTGTTTCACTGACTAGCACAGTTGGTTACATTACAAAAGCCAAACTTGCAACCTTCTATGGCTTCTTGGATTTTGTCTGCTTTATGACAAGATTTCATGACTGAATAGCTAGGCGGAAACCCCAATACAAAGGCATATTCTACCTATTGTTATGTTATATTGCTGTGATGTTAAAATGCTAAGGAGATCATCAAATGACAACAAGGCGTCAAAGTGGGGCTAATGTTCTGATCCACCAGGAGTTTATAATAGCAATTATCATTAATCTCTGATTCCCTCAGTGCTAGATTCCCTCAGTGCTAATAGAAAGTCATTGCATCAGAAACTCTTTATTTTGTAAGTAGACAGCTATTAAAAATGCATTAATAATCTATAGTGAGTGCAACATATGCCTTTCCGAAAGATTTGCAGTTCTTTCCTCTGTGGTGAATACACAGGATTTCTTGAAGCTAATTACAAAACAATCCAACAATTTAATTAATCTGGATATAGCTTTCTTAACCATAACTGCCTGCAAAATGAGGCACCCTGAGTGTATTGCCATTAGGTAAAGTATTGTTTTGGTATGTTGATTACCTATTCACTCTGTTACTTCTCCCTGGGGTTGATAGTTTAATTACCCACCTAATGTCTGGTCACCAGTCAGGTGTACTTTATCAGGTCAGAAACATCAGCAGTAATCTCAGAAGTATATAAAATAATTTAGGACTAAAATATACAACAGCCAACAAATCCCTGGAAACAGCAGGATTTGAATAATAAGCAAGCACTGCACATATGGGCAGAGAATTAACTGGCAATGGTTTTCATTTGAAAGTCTCTCAGGTATTGACTTGCAGATGGGTGGATGAATGCTGTGAGGGATGAAGGTCACGTATAGGACTCTGGTTCTAATCTGTCTTGCTTTTCTGGAATACCACAGCAGTAGTACTAGTCACCCCAGTCACTCTGAGGTTTTTTTCTTCCCTATTTGCAGTCTTGACTGTTTGAATTATTTTGTTACTCAGACGTCTAGATAAACCCCCATGATTCAACTGGTATTCAGGAATTATTTGTAATGTGTTTGTTGGAAATCTGAAGATTCCAGAGAAATCAGTTTACAAATTGATTGACATTAGTCAAGTCTGACTCTCCTGCATGAAGAGGATTTATTGAATCTTTCTTATTTTATCTGATAAATGATAATGATAAAATGATAAAAGTTCTATGCTGCTCCTGGTGATGCTAGAGAAGTAGAGGTTCTGTATCACCTGAAAGCAATGGTCATATTTTGTGGGGGGAAAAGTACAATTTTTCATGAAAAAGTTAAGAATATAATCTGAATAAATGACCGATGGGTAATTACATCTCTCAGCAGCATACTTAATGTAAACAAATGTAAATATGTGGTGTTTAAATAGTTATCAATGGAAACAGTAGTCAAGATTTATAAAACGACCTCATGTGCATATTTCAAACCCTTTACTGTCAGAAGGTGCTTATCATCTACAACGTTTATATTTTAAATTACCGATTTCTGGTCTCTGTAAAATGCCAAGGCAGGTTCTTTGTCTTCTCATTCATCTAAGCCTACTGTGTTTTCCCAGACACAGCTCCCTGCTTTTTGGTGTGGTATCTGGAATGAGTGGCCACGTTTTCTCTGCACAGCATGTCTTTTTTTTTTTTTTTTAAAGCTTATCTTTATTTAATAAGCTATCCTAGTAGCAAGAGGAATCCAGTTAGGAGCTGTTAAATTAAATGAACTGTTGCTCTCAGTAATTTGGTGTTTGCAGTTCATGCAGGACAAGAATAAATTGTGCTAGCCCTCAAACAAAGATCAAAATCTATGCCACGATGTCTGGTTTTAGATGTTTTTCCCCTTAGGGAACAAAAATCCCTGTCACCTTGAAATTATCAAGGCCCCCAGAGGTATATGAAGAGTAATGAAGAAGCTGTGGTATTGGGGGAGGGGAGAAAGTTGAAAACTTAGTTCTGCTGTGATAGATAAATGGACAAAAAAGAGTCAGGGGTGCTGGCTAGCTAACGTGGAATTCTTGTCTCCTGGGGCTCAGGAAAGAACAGATGTAAAGGTATGATTTCAGCGCAGCTGTAAACACATCCTGATTCTGCTCCCAAAAAAGAATGGGTTTCTTAGTGTTTAGCAACTCAATGTCTTGATGATTATACTGTATCATAAAATTAATGGCATCTGCTGAGGACATCACTATAAAATGTGTAATGTTAATTGAAAAATTTCAGTAGAAATTGAGCACACTTGAAGTCGTTCAGACAGCTCCTCTGTTGGATTAGGCTTTTCTTTTTGAACATGGATAGTAATGTATCCTCTTTAAATGTTTACTTTGAGTATATACTCAGAAGTCTTGCTCTCCTTACTCCTAATTATAATTGCAGATTTCATTTAGTGTCCAACAGTACAGTAAATAAGTTGCTCTTCTACTTATTCTTTAAATGTGTGTGATCAGAATCTATTCTTTAATTTAGAAGTTTTTTTAATGTCTCATACGGCAATGCTCCTTTAAAAAGAACTTTTTTTTTCTTTTTTGCAAGTGTCACCTTTACATTTCCCCTTTAGACAATCCAAATGGTCTAATAACATATGCTGAATGGCCAAGGCAAGCTGGAGCACTGGTGAACTTCCCCTTAACAGCTGCCATCAAGCTTTCTCTCTGATCAGTGGCAGGTAGCATGTCTAATGTGAGAAAGTAACAAGCCCCCAAAGGAGATGTCCTCCTGTTCACAATGTGCAATCACTTCTGCACGTCACTTAAGGACTTCACCTCTCCAAGCAGGCCTTTGGTCTAACCAGTCCAGGGGAAAAATTTCCGTTTCAATTGTTTTGTGACACTGTTGGCTTTTAGAGAGCTCCAGGAATTCCCAGTACAGTTGGCAAGAGGAAAAACTATAGAGAAAATATGTTTAAGGACTATATTCTTACGGCAGTCAATTTCTGGGGTTTTCTAATATTTTTAAATATTGATAATGACTTTAAAAAATAGTGTGTTTCCAAACTTCAAGTTGTATTTCTTTCAAATTAACATATTATTCCTGTAATGTTGAATTAATTGATCTGTGCTTTTGAAAATGGCGAGAACTGGCTTTATATGAAATTAAATTTGATCTTCATTACTAGTTTCGTTAACTGAAATTTTACTTTAAATAAGATGTTATATTGGGAGTCCAGTTCTTTCAGAACCCTTACAGACTTATCTTTGTATTGAGGATTGGTTCTAGGCTCTCTGGAACTGTAAGATACTTGCTTTGTGTCTGATTTCTTTTTCTCCTTTATCTTTGCCCCGTGACAGGAAGCAGTCCTCAAGACAGCCCAAGAAATTTCTCCCCCAGTGCCTCAGCCCATTTTTCTTTTGCACGAAGGTAGGAGTTTGTTTGCTATGCGTAAAGTACCTTTTGTATGGTGGAAATGTTCCTATACACAGAGGGACTGACTCACAAAATATGTGGAAATGTCAGTAATTCAGAATTATTTGATTTTTTTATATTAACTATTTTAGTCCTTAAACAACACACAACCTCGCTGAGTGATTGATGCAATGCAATTGTGCCTTTTAAAAGTACGTTTTAAAATTTAATTTTGCTCATATGTATCTTCAGTCAAATTCTTTTCATTGGTAGGACTCATACAATCAGTCAGATTCAGATCTTGTAAAAATTGAGACACTTCAATAGTAAATGGATAGCATAGGCAAGCTTCAGTCACAGACCTAAGTAGTTTCCCCAGCTGTATAGTTGAGACAATTACCTGACTTGCAGGTGTGTTGTGAGGATTAATTAATTTATGTTGGTACAGTTTTGATGTAAATTATTAATAAATTAACCATAAACTGAGTAAATAACTTGTCACAGCAGACCGCCTATTCATGCCAGTGTGGTTTCATATTACTTAAAATCTCTTCCACTTACCTGGCTGGCGGGGTAGGTAGAGTTTATATGTTGACCTCAGTGTGTCCGCAAAATAAATGACATCAGATGGCTGTGTTTTAGGTGATGCATTAAGTATCACGGCAGTTACTCACGTAGCTGCCTCATTCATCAGTGAGAGAACACTAGTTGGTGCAACTTTGTTTCATTTCAGGACTTTCAGATACACAGGTTGTCAGACGGGGATAAATCTTATACCCAGTGTAAGAAAAGGGCTTTGGCTCTTTATGAAACAGTTCAAGCGAGGGGAGAGAGCTTCATTTGTACATGCTTTGTGTGGCTCAACTCTAGCTTCTGACATCTGCAGTGGTGTTTAATACAAATCTATGTTTTGAAATTCTTATGGAGGAATATAACCAGCATCTGTTGTCATCTATGTTTAATCTGACTGTGATTTAAAAACTAGCCGAATCAGTATTTTACCATGTAAAATAGTATCCAAAAATATATTTCCATGAAGGAGGAGATATTTAATAAATTTATAAATACACTAAAATAGCTCATGAGAAAAACCAATGAGAGAAATTGAACATTACTTAAGATGAGGATGTTAGTGATAGTGTTTGGTACCATTTAAAAAAGTATCTCAAACAATTCCTGTCATTAAATGCTTTATCATGTAAATTACACTGAAATACTAAGAAAAGTCCATTTTATTTCTGTCATGACAGTGTTCATGATACCTGATACCACGCGCAGTTTACCTGGAATTCTTGTACATCTTTTCTGTTGGGATGTATAATATTGTACTACTTCAGCAGTAATGGCAGCCCATATTACAAATACCATATATCAGGTTCTGGATTCAATCCTTTTCATCTTGTATTCTCTTCTACTTTCAAACTTTATCTTTATTTAAAATTAATTTGTGGGGGTGGAGGGAGGGGGTAGAAGAGATGAATTTGGAAAGTGAAAGTAATTTCCAGGACATTTCCATTTTGCAGATCAAAGTAAAGGATCTAGCTTCAGAACTTGAAGAGCAGTGTATTTAAGTTTTGTAGCGAATTTGCTTGATAGCATTTTATACATGAAACATTAACTTAAACATTTTTGATCCATACGGTATTTGTATGTCATTTTCTTAGGGAAAGGCGCTATGTATCTCAAGATTATATTCATGCACCATGTTACGGTAATAAAAATGGGTTGGTCTTTGTGTATTAGTGGAGGAAACATGTTTAACCCAAGTAATCTGATGAAACAAATTATTTCTGCTTCACAGCTGCAAAATATACAGGATACGCCATTGTTTACATCTTTCAGATGGTCTTTCTTTCTATACTAAACAAATTTAATTTATATATCTGAGCTAAAAGGAACAAACCTCTTTTTGGAATTGTTCATTCACTGGAAAGATGCTCATCAATACCTCAGAGAAAAGAGGGTTAATACATTACAAAACAAGATCATGGAGACAGAGAGATGTGCAAAATTTTCCAGTGTGTTCCGTGTTTGTTCATTGTGAATAAATGGACCGAATAAATCTCCACAAATCATACCCTTTGTTCTGACATGTGTTTTCTTTAGTGTGGAGCAACACTAGTTCTACAGTACTATACAATTCATACTATTTAATCCTGGTAGAACTCATACAATAGATAGGATTAGGATTATGTAAAAATGGAAAAATTTCAATGGTGAATGGATAGTGTAGGCAAGCATTGTTCACCCCTGTGACACTAACCAGACCTACATCATTTACTTTTTTACATGAGGCAGCATGGTCTAGAGTTACCATGGGGGACTGACAGCCAGGGATTCCTGAGTTCTGATCCTGGTTTTATTGATGCTGTTAGTGACTCTGCCACAAACTTGTGTGACTCTGAGCATACACATAATCATCTGTATCTGTGGGACTATATCATGAACTCCTTACTCACGTTTTACTCAGTCCACATCCAACCTGATGACTTGAGTTGGAGTTTCATTGGGTAATGCTGAGTAGGAAGCCATACCTTGAAATTTCGCCCAGAATGAATAATGGTGATGTTCTCAGACAGACTTTTTTGGAGGGTGAGGAGGCAGCATCAAAATGTTTAGATTTCGAGATATGAAGCCCTATTTTATGAAATTACATTTCCTACACAAAACCAGAATTGTTTGGGGGTCTTTGTACCTGATCTCAAATTCAGTGTTTTTTTAAAATATTTTTTCAAAAATACCTGCTTTGTATATTAAAAACAAACCCTATTTTGTTATGTTTATACATTTTGTTATTTTGCTTGTGTTTTAACATATTTGATACACAATTGTACTCCAGTCATGGGCACCGAAATGACAGGTAAATGTAACCAAAAACCATAACAGTTGTTTTGTGATTTGTCTATTTGAAAGTGTACGCTCCATATTGTCTGTATGTGGGCCACATGAAGCAGTAGGGGTTAGCTTATTGTATTATCTTATAAATTGTATTTGCTTATAAATATTTCCTCCTCCAAAGGTGTAATTTAACTAAAATGTGAGTGTTTTACATGTATTCATAGCTCTTAAGAGTTTAAATTCTAGTCTAATTGTTCTTTCCACTTAATGATAGTAACCTACTAGTAATTTGTACTGATTTCATTTTTATAATGGAAATAATCATTCCCATTATATTTTGCTTTTAGTTGATTGTGTTGGTTACACCACATTTCGTAGCATCATGGTTTGTGTATTGGTCACATGTTTTTATTTGCTTGTCATTAATTTGCATCTGCTGAACCTGACAACTATAATTATTCCCTGTCTTCATTTTGTCAGAGTGTATTAGCGAGAGATCAGTATTATGAATCAGCTCATTCACTTTCGAGTTATTTCATCTCATTGATTCTATTAAAATTGTATAATGTTTGTTTATTGTGACCGCCTGTGAAAGTTTACTCTTTGGTGAATAACCTGATTGTATCATCCTTCTGGAATGCAATTCTAAAGAATAATAGTTTTCCAGGTATTTCTGTGTAATGATTCTGCAGTGTTCTCTTGGACTAACCTCAATTTCACAACAGGACTGATGGACGCCGCTGGTCTTTGGCTTCTCTCCCCTCCTCTGGCTATGGTACAAATACACCCAGCTCAACGGTTTCTGTAAGTGCCAGCTTTATTTTACAGATAGATTTCAACTACATACAGTATTTTCTCAAACAGGCCACCTTGTGAGAAATAAAATATAACATATGCCTTTTGTCACCCCGGATAAGGTATGCATCAGACGATGTGCTGACAAGGAAGATATGCACACTTTCAGTACTGGCATTTCATTTGTGATGCATAACTACATTATCACCCAGTAGTGGAAGAATGTACAAGGTTATGTTTGATTTACTGAGACTCCCATATTTATTATGGGATATGGCGATCTAAATGTCCCTTTGCATAGCTCTAACTTTATTATGTGTGCTACATACAACAGTTGGCATTGTTATCTTTGTACTTGTTATGCCACCATCTTGTCTTAAAACTATTGACAAGTGTAGACTATTTGATTTTAGGCTAATCTTGCCCTTGCCGTTCCTTCTCAACACACATTCTGCCTATACTGGGAAATGCATGAGAGCAGAATGGCATAGGTAATGGTTCATTTCCACTACTGAGGAGATTCACAGTGAGAGAAGCATAAGTTATGGGGGTCTGCACTTCTACACATCATATGGGGGGTTTTCGCCTTCCTCTGCAGCGTGGGGCACGGGTCACTTGCTGGAGGATTCTCTGCACCTTGAAGTCTTTAAACCACGATTTGAGGACTTCAGTAGCTCAGACATAGGTCAGGGGTTTGTTACAGGAGTGGATGGGTGAGATTCTGTGGCCTGCGTTGTGCAGGAGGTCAGACTAGGCGATCGTAATAGTCCCTTCTGACCTTAAAGTCTATGAGAGAGTGTTCTGGTGCAGCAAAGTGTCTTATAGTCTGCAACTAAGCAGTTCTGTTGGCTAGCCCCACCTTGAAAGTTCGTGATTTTGTCTTCAGTCTTGTATTATGCCCACAGCTTGTCCCAATTAGTGAGATAGTATGTAAAATCATGTATATTTTATTAGATATCTGGTGTTCCCTTCTTAAACTCACTCCTTGAACCATTCAGGTAACTTTACTTTTTCCTTATGCACAGTTAATCTTTTCTCGAGAAATAGTTCAGTTACCCATACTAAGCCTTGATAGCATTTGACAGGTGCATATTAATAATCAGCTCTTAGTCTGTTTTTTCCACAAAGGGTTTGTGAAGGTTAAGCATATTCTTGTCTTCCTGACTTCAAAAACAAGTTGAGAAAATGTGCATAGCTTAAAAATAACTCAACAGCACTGATTTTCCTCCTCACTGTGCCCCTACACACACACACACACACTTGGTGTAGTTCTTCCTTTTAGCAAGTAACTTGTCATGTTTAGGATTAATTCCCTAACCATTTTCCATCATGCACATGCAGACGCTTCCCTTTGGATTCAGATGAAAAGTGATGTGCTGTGCTCCATGAAAATGCTTGAAAATATTGACAGAATGGAATTTGTCAACCACTAAGTAATTGCTATAGCAACTCTATCACCATTATACTTAGTACTTAGATTTTCAGAAAGCCTTTGACAAGGTTCCTGACCAAAGGCTCTTACGCAAAATAAGCTGCCACAGGATAAGAGGCTTTCATGGATAGGTAACTGGTTAAGAGATAGGAAACAAAGGGTAAGTATAAATGGTCAATTTCAGAATGGAGAGAGGTAAATAGTGGTGTCCCACAGGGGTCTATTCTGGGTCCAGTCCTATTCAACATATTCATTAATGATCTGGAAAAAGGGGTAAACAGTGAGGTGGCAAAATTTGCAGATGATACAAAATTATTAAAGATAGATAAGACCCAGGCAGACTGCAAAGAGCTGCAAAGGGATCTCTGAAAACTGGGTGACTGGGCAACAAAATGGCAGCTGAAATTTAATGTTGATAAATGCAAAGTAATGCACATTGGAAAGCATAATCCCAACTATACATATAAAATGATGGGGTGTAAATTAGCTGTTACCACTCAAGAAAGAGATCTTGTGGATAGTTCTCTGGAAACATCAACTCAGTATGCAGGAGCAGCCAAAAAAGTGAACACAATGCTGGGAATAATTTAGAAAGGGATAGATAATAGGACAGAAAATATCATGGGTTTCAGAGTACCAGCCGTGTTAGTCTGTATTCGCAAAAAGAAAAGGAGTACTTGTGGCACCTTAGAGACTAACCAATTTATTTGAGCATGAGCTTTCGTGAGCTACAGCTCACTTCATCGGATGCATACCGAGGAAACTGCAGAAGACATTATATACACACAGACCATGAAACAATACCTCCTCCCACCCCACTGTCCTGCTGGTAATAGCTTATCTAAAGTGATCATCAAATTGGGCCATTTCCAGCACAAATCCAGGTTTTCTCACCCTCCGCCCCCCCCCCCCAAACTCACTCTCCTGCTGATAATAGCCCATCCAAAGTGACCGCTCTCTTCACAATGTGTATGATAAGCTATTACCAGCAGGACAGTGGGGTGGGAGGAGGTATTGTTTCATGGTCTCTGTGTGTATAAAATGTCTTCTGCAGTTTCCACGGTATGTATCCGATGAAGTGAGCTGTAGCTCACGAAAGCTCATGCTCAAATAAATTGGTTAGTCTCTAAGGTGTCACAAGTACTCCTTTTCTTTTTAGAAAATAACATGTTGCTTCTCTATAAATCCATGGTATGCCCACATCTTGAATACTGTGTGCAGATGTGGTCATCCCATCTCAAAAAAGATATATTGGAATTGGAAAAGGTTCAAAACAAAGGTTCAGGGCAACAAAAATGATTAGGGGTATGGAACGGCTTCCGTGTGAGGATAAATTAATAACACTGGAACTTTCCAGCTTGGAAAAGAGACGGCTAAGTGAAGATATGATTGAGGTCTATAAAATCATGAATGGTGTGTAGAAAGTAGATAAGGAAGTGTTGTTTACTACTTCTCATAACATAAGAACTAGGGGTTACCAAATGAAATTAATAGGCAGCAAGTTTAAAACAAAACAAAAGGAAGTATTTCTTCACACAACACACAGTCAGCCTGTGGAACTCCTTGCCAGAGGATGTTGTGAAGGTCAAGACCATAGCCTGGTTCAAAAAAGAACTAGATACATTCATGGGGAATAGGTCCATCAATAGCTATTAGCCAGGATGGGCAGGGATGATGTCCCTAGCCTCTGTTTGCCAGAAACTGGGAGTGAGCGACAGGGGTTGGATCACTTGATGATTACCTGTTCTGGTCATTTCCTCTGGGGCACCTGGCACTGGCCACTGTCAGAAGACAGGATACTGGGCTAGATGGATCTTTGGTCTGACCTAGTGGCGCCATTCTTATGTTCTTCTTATATGAAACAGACGTACCCAAAAACTGGAGTGAAGAAAAACACCATGAACATTATATCAAAACAGATGTTTAATTTCCAAGTTATATGAAGGTTTTTCCTTGACTAAGACACACTTTTAAAACTGTAATTCTAATTCAGTTTCTTGTTTCCTCCTTCCCGCTTGCTGTTGCATGATGATGATGTACACAGACAAGAATGCATGAATCCGTTTCAACTATCTTTCCTATTCCTTATGGAAACACATTTTGCACTGCCATAATTGCCTTAGCTATCTAAAACTGTATAATGGATTGTATGTTGAGCTGTCCCTTGGTAGTTCATGAATAGGCCATATCTTATTTACAAATATTAAAACAGATGTCCTTCTACAAACACACACGTGGCTTTGATTAACAGTTTCTGACTGGTGGAAAGAAGTCTGTCATTTTAATAAATAAGTGTGAATTTTGTTGAATCAACCAACAGCATAAAAATGGATCCCTGTATTTTCATACGTTCTTCTGTTTGGTTGATTTTTCTGCTGGTTCCTACTGTTGGTGCAACTTGCGCAAGGACCGAGACAACTGCTGATTTTAAAGAAATAGAGGTGATCTCAGAAGTGATATGCTTCATTTGCATTATTCATTCAAGCTAGAGACAGTGAACTTAAGATTTGAATTAAGGAATGAAAACTTTAACCTCTGCTGCTCTGATTTGTTTCACATACTTTGTCAGAATCTGAAACAGCAACTATTAGACATCCTCACCCCTCTGTATATTTTTACAAATTCATGGAAATGAGGTGAGACTAGTTCGTGAGCAGTGGCTCATTGTTTCTACTGTACTTTTTACTTCTAGCATTTTATAAATACATCTCTGGATTACTGTGATTCTCATCAACTGCTAGAACACTTCTGTGTAAGCAAGGGCAGTTTTGGCACATAGTATCGTAATATCTAGTACCAAACTTTGAAGATACTTGTGATCTTTGAAGGTCAAGTAGAGGAAAAGGTAGACAAAGGAAAGTCTGTAGTGCACCCTATTTATATCCAAATGAATGCAGTGCACCTTAAGTTATCTCATTACTTTTTCTTAACCTTTTTAAGATGAAACTGAAGAGAATGAAGAAGTCACTAGTTTAGTAAAAGTTTATTAAAGTAGGTTATATATGTATATATTACATTTATATTATATGTTCGTGTCATAAATATAAAGGGAAGGGTAAACCCCTTTGAAATCCCTCCTGGCCAGGGGAAAGCTCCTCTCACCTGTAAAGTGTTAAGAAGCTAAAGGTAACCTCGCTGGCACCTGACCAAAATGACCAATGAGGAGACAAGATACTTTCAAAAGCTGGGAGGAGGGAGAGAAACAAAGGGTCTGTGTCTGTCTATATGCTGGTCTTTACCAGGGATAGACCAGGAATGGAGTCTTAGAACTTTTAGTAAGTAATCTAGCTAGGTATGTGTTAGATTATGATTTCTTTAAATGGCTGAGAAAAGAATTGTGCTGAATAGAATAACTATTTCTGTCTGTATCTTTTTTGTAACTTAAGGTTTTGCCTAGAGGGGTTCTCTATGTTTTTGAATCTAATTACCCTGTAAGATATCTACCATCCTGATTTTACAGGGGGGATTTCTTTATTTCTATTTACTTCTATTTTTTATTAAAAGTCTTCTTGTAAAAAAACTGAATGCTTTTTCATTGTTCTCAGATCCAAGGGTTTGGGTCTGTGGTCACCTATGCAAATTGGTGAGGCTTTTTATCCAACATTTCCCAGGAAAGGGGGGGTGCAAGTGTTGGGAGGATTGTTCATTGTTCTTAAGATCCAAGGGTCTGGGTCTGTAGTCACCTAGGCAAATTGGTGAGGCTTTTTACCAAACCTTGTCCAGGAAGTGGGGTGCAAGGTTTTGGGAAGTATTTTGGAGGGAAGGACGCGTCCAAACAGCTCTTCCCCAGTAACCAGTATTAGTTTGGTGGTGGTAGCGGCCAGTCCAAGGACAACGGGTGGAATATTTTGTACCTTGGGGAAGTTTTGACCTAAGCTGGTAAAGATAAGCTTAGGAGGTTTTTCATGCAGGTCCCCACATCTGTACCCTAGAGTTCAGAGTGGGGGAGGAATCTTGACAGTTTGCCTTCTAGCATTCAGTTACCAGGAGGTTCTGAAAGTTGGCTAGCTACCTACTATGCTTAGCATCATGAAGTGCTACCTTACCTGGCAACTTAGTAGAGCCTATGCTCCTCTCACTTCAGAAAATCTTTGGGATTGAGGGGCTACAGAAGCCCTGCCTGTTGGCCTACAAAACATAGAAGATGGAGGGAAATAGCCAGACTCGTGAGAGGCCAGTAAGCCCAGGAGGCAGTGGGAAGACAAACGATAAGGAATTATGCCAGTTCTTGAGGATCTGTAGGGAGGGTGTAGGGAACGATGTCAGCTGGCTGAGTAGAGAGAGCATGTCCCAGTAGCATTCATGGAGTTTTGCCACTCTATAGACTTTTTCCCCTCATACTGGCAAGACATAAGGAACATCAAATTGAATCTCTGTGGAGCAGCGTCAAGATTCAGTGCAAACATTTTGCATGTCTAGATGCTACATATATGAATGTGTAGCATAGCTGTCATCTGTATTTTTACTTGTTTATACTGTGTACCTATTTCTAGTAACTTAAGCGATGATAAACTATGAAAAACTTCAGATCTTGAAAGAGTTTTGAATCTTGTATTTCTAAACAAAGAGGATGGGTTGACGATGTATCTTTAGTTTTTATATTCCATGGAATTTATTTATTTAGTCTTCATAACTATATGAAGTTCTTACATTTCAGTTTAGATGTACAAGTTTTGTCAAAAATGGTCTGTAAAATATTTTCAGAGAGAATTCAAGTAATAATTAATAAACAACATTAGAAATGTTGATGATGGCTTCCTAGAATCAAAATAATGTGTTTTTAACAAGTGATGGGCACCAAAAAATGTAGGGTATCCAAACACATTTGTTACTGCAGTATGTAAAATTACGGGTTTTACTTTGTGGCGATAAATCATAAACTATCATACCATTAACCTTATCTTCTACTACTGGAAATAATGAATATCTTCTACTACTGGAAATAATGAATATTTAGCAGACTCCATTTTAAAGTTTCTTCTATTTTGATGTATATTATTATTTCCAGCACTCTTTCTCATGTTAAGTATAGGGAAGTGCTCTCAAGGCAGGAGAATCTTTCAAAATAGAAGCAACTTTAAGTGCAGTCACTATGTCTGTGGCTGCATTTTTAATTTTAATCTGAACTATTTTTATGTTTACTGTATATCTAGCTCATGAAGTTAAATGTTTGTATTTTACTTATTCTGCTCCACAAATTGTTAAGTGAATACAGGAAAAGATATCTGTAGTTCCCAGTTTAAGTGCACTCTGTATAATGCAATGAATATAATCTTGGAAATGGCTTTTGCCTATGATATTAGCTAATGTTCTGTCTTGCCCTTTGCAGTCATCCTGTTCCTCCCAAGAGAAGTTACACCAGTTACCATACCAACCAACACCTGATGAACTACATTTTTTGTCTAAACATTTCTGTACCACTGAAAGCATTGCCAGTGATAACAGATGTAGGACCACACCAATGCGCCCTCGATCCAGAAGTCTCAGGTGAATTCAGCTCTCTGGAAATAGTGGCTACATCTGAATCTGTATACTACTGGCGCATCATGGTTATATAAATTTGGGGCATTAACCAATTTGTGATATTTGAATAATTCCTGAAATGTAATAGAAGTCAGTGTTGATTGCGTCTTAGGCTGAACCAAACTCCATTTAATAAATTGTTACTTTAGGTCCTCCTTATTGGTTAATTCTCTCATTGACATAGTAATTTAGATTTTAATAGAATGGAACAAAACTAGTAACTTCTGACCGCTTAAACTGTGATGATGGCTTTTATTCTACTTCTGTGTGCAAGTGTTCATAGGATTCAAGCCTATATTTGCAAGAATGATACAAAATATTATTTATATTCTAGGTGTACTTAGTATAAAAGAAATGAAAAGTGTGTCAGAAAGTTATGGGGACGAGGGAGAATTTATTATACTTAGCTATGGAGCATTTTAATTTCTTGCTCGCCAGAGACATAGCCCATCCTATTTCCCATACTCTGGAAATCTGTGCAAGATACACTTTTAGTAGATCAGTTCTTACCTATCAAAGTATTATATACTTATATACTGTACTATTTGGAGAATGCAAAAAGGCAATATCTCTAATCTTTCTAGGACTAAAAAAATAGTATTTAGTCACTTCAGAATTAAAATCAATGTTGCAGGTAGCCAAACTGTCAGAATTCATAATTTCAGTGCAAATTATTTTAGCTCAGTTTTTTCACGATTATTCTTTATTTATAATTCTGTATAGATTGCCATGACTAAATTAAGTTGCTACCTACATAATCTGTAGAGCAGTGGAATAAATAGAGCAATTACTGAGAAGTAAGATGAGATGGGTTTTTTTGTTCTTTAAAAGCTTAGACATGGAAAACATTCTTCACCTACCAGTACAGTCTTCTTTCTACCACTTTATTTTCCAGTTTAGAAAAATAAAAAATTCCTAGTTTAGTTTATGAAACATGCATAGTCACACCAGACAATAATAGCCAAACTGCTTTCAGATGTGTTACTGCGCTAGTTGAGTGGTGTACTGAACTTAAGTACTGAATATATTGTTTTATTTATGCAAATAGGTAATTTGCTTGGGTTAGCCATGATAGTTGAAGTTTCTAGCACCTTGATATGGTAAAGCAAATTTCAGTCCTCATTTTTTGTCCTTTAGAACAAACCAAAAGATCTCCTTTTTATTATGCTATAAAATCTAAAAATACCACGAGTACTATATTTTTTAAAAAATTGGTGAGCAGGAGAATTCCTTCCTTTCTTTCTCTTTCTGTACATCTTTATGTGAGACCTAAAAGAGTAGTGTAACCAACCAAGTAAGCAACTTCTTTGAGGGGGGGTGGATCATTGATGTGGAGGCAGTGATGTGGCAGGGTCTGAAGCAGTTCTCCCATATCAGATGAGGTACCGCATGTCGGTCACCTCAGAAGATTTTCCTGTAAATCTCCTGCTCCTTTAAGGATATAATGCTACCGGCATAGGTAGCACAATGCAAATATTTGGCAATCTATATGTGTATTAGCTACACATTTATTTGCATTTCAAGTTGGAAATAGATCTGTTGGGTTTATTTTATTGTTTTTTCTCTGATTTTTGATTTCTTGGGATTGTCAATTCTTCTGTTTGCAATTCAGGAATCACTGCTTCAGACTGCTGCATTGCTGTTCTCTATCCATCCCCAGTGAGCAAATAAATGGGCTAAGGTAGCCACAAACACCCATTGGTTGGCCAGCTCATTCAGTTGAGGCCAGTTTGCCTAGTGAGTGTTTGATATGGGACTTGACTAATAAAGAATGAAAGAGGTTAATATTAATTCCAATCAATGTGAATTTATGGAAAATAGTTCCTATCAAACTACCTTGATATCTTCCCCCGCCCCTGAAATTACAAGTTTGGTTGATAAAGGTAATAGTGTTGATGTAACACACTTAGACTTCTGTGTTACCACACAACATTTTGATTAAACACCAAGAGCACTGTAAAATTAACATGGTATAAATTAAATAGATTAAGATCTGGCTTAGTTGACAGGTCTCAAAATGTAATTGTGACCGGGGAGCGCTCATTGAGTGGGTGTTTCCTCTAGCAGGGTCCTGCAGGGATTGATTCCTGGCCCGATGCTTTTTAACATTTTTATCAATGATCTAGAAGAAAATGTAAAATAATCACTGATACATTTTCAGATGACACAAAAAATGAGAGGAGTGGTAAATAATAAAGAGGACAGTTCATAGGTATAAAGCAATCTGGATTGGTTGGTAAACTGGGCGCAAGCAAACAATATGCGTTTTACTACATCTAAATGTAAATGTATACATCTGGGAACAAAGAATATAAGCCATACTTACAGCGTTGCACTAGGAGGACAGTGTCCTGGGAAGCAGTGACTGTGAAAAAGATTTGGCAGGTCCTGAGGGATAATCAGCTGAACGTGAGCTGCTAGTCAGTGCAACACTGTGGCCAAAAGGGCTGATGCGATCCTGGGATGCATAAACAGGGGAATCTCAAGTAGGAGTGTAGAGGTTATTTTACCTGTGTAGCACTGATGCAACTACTGCTAACATACTGCATCTAGTTTTTATGCCCACAATTCAAGAAGGATGTTGATAAATTGGAGAGGGTTCAGAGAAGAGCCAGGAGAATGATTAAAGGATAAGAAGACATTCCTTGTAGTGATAGACTGAGCTCCTTCAGTCTATTTAGCTTAACAAAGAGAATGTTAAGGGTGACTTGATTACAGTGTATAAGTATCTACATAGAGAAAAAATATGGGGTCTTCAATCTAGTAGAGGAAGGTGTAACATAATCCAATGGCTGGAAGTTGAACCTAGACAAATTCAGACTAGGAATAAGGCGTAAATTTTTAATAATGGGGATAATTAACAGTTGGAACAATTTACCAATTGTTGTGGTGGATTCTTCATCACTGGCAATTTTTAGATCAAGTGTTTTTTCTGAAAGCTGTTTTCTTGGAATTACTTTGGGGAAGTTCTGTGGCCTGTGTCATATCGGAGGTCAGACTAGATTATCACAATGATTTTTTTTTTTGCTTGGAATTTATGAATAAGTAGCTATTTTTCTTTGGTTATTTAAGATGAAAAATATACTTCCTTGCCCTGTCTGAGGAATAAGTAACATCATGAACATAGTAAACTGTTTGCACTCTAACATATAGTTATAAACTAAAGAAGTTGCATTGTTGGCAGTAACAGGCCCAACACTTCTTCAAGGCAGCTTTAGGCCCTGCCAGTATGTAGTAGAAAGGGACTGATTTTGTAGTTAGTTAGCAAATATACCTGTCTAATGAAGGCTACAGCATCTTTTGATGCAAGCAGATTGTATAGAAATATAAAAACTTCTTTCAATTCATGCTGAGACAAGTTTAAAGGGATGATTTGCTTTACTTGCAGCCCCGGACGTTCTCCCGCCTGCTGTGACCATGAAATAATTATGATGAACCATGTCTACAAAGAGAGGTTCCCAAAGGTAATGAATTATATTTAAGATACCCAGTATCTAAACTAATAGGCAGCATAGGTTTTAAATAAGTGATGTTTTTGTTATGGGAACGAATGATCTAAGCCAGTAATGGCTTTCATAAAGCATCACCAAACTCTTATTAGAAAGATAAAATCACAATTAAAAAAAAATCCCTGCTGAGAACTGGACATTCATTTAGCGAAGCTGCTGAACTGATTTTGAAATAAAGCATGCTGGTAATATATGTTGATGCGTGTCTAGAAAGGTATTATACAATAATTTGTAGTTTTACAGTTGCTGTAAATAGGTATTCGATAGTTTGAACTTTGCAAACAAAAAAGAAAATTTGTCCTTCACTCAGAATCCTGTGTAGCATCCAGAAACGCATGTTTCAAGTCCCTTTCTGATATTTCTCATGTTTCCCAAAGGTTCATTATATATTGATTTATTTTTTTAAATTGTGAAAAATCAGTGAACTGCTGGAAGTGCTTGTCTATTGGATGCTAAGCAATGGAAGGCTGTTGCCTCATCTCAAATATGGGAAACAAAACTGTGACCCAAGGTACAGGTGAATCGCTGGGGTCATTGGCAGACCCCTGTGTGGTTCTGCAGAGTCTGATGTCACATAACAAAAAAATGAGAGCTGGAAAGCTGTTACCATTGCAAAGAGAACCTTCAAAACATGAAGTGAGTGTAACTCCTTCAGAGACTTCTGCCTGAGTTTGCAAAGAGATTAAACTGTAACTGAGGTATGAACTGCACCATTCAACTCGATGGTGAGATAAGAGTGAAATAGAACCTCAGAGTTATGAACACCAGAGTTACGAACTGACCAGTCAACCACACACCTCATTTGGAACCAGAAGTACACAATCAGGCAGCAGCAGAGACAAAAAAGAAAATGCAAACACAGTATGCTACTGATTTAAACATAAACTATTCAAAAATAAAGGGACAGCAGCATTTTTCTTCTGCATAGTAAAGTTTCAAAGCTATATTAAGTCAATGTTCACTTGTAAATTTTTGAAAGAACAACCATAACGTTTTGTTCAGAGTTACAAACATTTCAGTTACGAGCAACTTCCATTCCCGAGGTGTTCATAACTCTGAAGTTCTACTGTACATGGTATTGTTAAAAAAGATTGCTTCAGATTTCTCTTACATATTACACTTCAGCAGGAAAAAAGATATAGTTATACATGGTAACAGAAATACCAGCTGAATTTATGTACTTTAATGCTGCTAGCATGCATAAGGTTTAATCAGCAAGGTCCAGATTTTTAAAGGTATTTAGGTGCCTAAGTACCATGGATTTCAGTGAGAGTTAGGTGCCTAAATATCTTTAAAAATCTGGCACTAACTCTCTAAAAGACAATATTCCCCTGGAAATACTCACCATTATTCTGTATAATGTTTTCTTTATACAACAAATATCAAGGATAGAAAACTATTTTGTCTTGCAGTATATGAAGATTAATTTTAAAAAGTTGCCCTCCCCTTCCCCGGAGGTCATGTTTTGTTTTGGCTCTGTAGTAAAAGCTAAGTTTGTAGTGTTCTTCTGTTTTGTGCATATCAAGCAACTGCCACACAACTTAGCATGACTGGCAGTCCCCATTAAAGAGGCACAGAGTAGAATAACAGGAGGGGAGCTGCTGGTCAGCATTAGTAGAATAATGTGGGGAAATGGAGCATGTTTGCTCATTCTCTAGCTGGACAAACCACTGTTTTTGTTGGTTGGTTTCAGAGTAGCAGCTGTGTTAGTCTGTATTCGCAAAAAGAAAAGGAATACTTGTGGCACCTTAGAGACTAACCAATTCATTTGAGCATAAGCTTTCATGAGCTACAGCTCACTTCATCGAATGTAAGGAGAGTGATCACTTAAGGTGAGCTATTTCCAGCAGGAGAGCCGGGGTGGGGACGGGGGACGGGACCTTTTCTAGTGATAATCAAGGTGGGCTATTTCCAGCAGTTGACAAGAACGTCTGAGGAACGGTGAGGGTGGGGAATAAACAAGGGGAAATAGTTTTACTTTGTGTAATGACCCATCCACTCCCAGTCTCTCTTCAAGCCTAAGTTAATTGTATCCAGTTTGCAAATTAATTCCAATTCAGCAGTCTGTTTTTGAAGTTTTTTTATTGAAGAATTACAACTTTTAGGTCTGTAATCGAGTGACCAAAGAGATTGAAGTGTTCTCCAACTGGTTTTTGAATGTTATAATTCTTGATGTCTGATTTGTGTCCATTTATTCTTTTACGTAGAGACTGTCCAGTTTGACCAATGTACATGGCAGAGGGGCATTGCTGGCACATGATGGCATATATCACATTGGTAGATGTGCAGTTGAACGAGCCTCTGATAGTGTGGCTGAAGTGATTAGGCCCTATGATGGTGTCCCCTGATCACCCATTTTCATATATAGTGTTAGAAGAAATTTTTAAGCTATTCAGAAATTTGTTTAATCAGGAAAAATATTGTTCTGGAGTGGTAATAGAGTTTCAGAAAATACTGATTAAATCTATCAATATATTTTTTTTTAACAGGCCACAGCTCAGATGGAAGAACGGCTTCAGGATATTATCACCAACAATTCTCCTGATAACGTTCTTCCCCTGGCAGATGGAGTGCTCAGCTTTACCCACCATCAGATCATTGAGCTGGCTCGAGATTGCTTGGATAAATCCCATCAGGGCCTCATCACGTCACGATACTTCTTTGAATTACAGCACAAATTAGACAAATTACTACAGGAGGTATGAACCGTGCACTGTGCAAAGATAATTATCTTTTGTTTAAAAATTGTTCAAATATGTTTATTTAAAGTAAGTTGCTATGAAATAATTATGGCTGCTCTACTCAAATAGATGCCAACGTAGTGTAAATTCATAGTGGGCTTATTCAATGAAATGACCTGTACAGGAACCATAGGGTCTTATGGTGTGTGACTCAGGGATAAATGGATTATAAAGGTTTTTAGACTCAGTAACATTTTGTAATACATTGCAAGTTATAAATTGCTTATGTTTTTGTGTATATGCACCCCACAATGAGGCGACCCCCTACTTCCATAAATTCTCCTTTCAGATTACATAACCTCCTAATTTCTAACACCAGTTGAGGCAGCAGACAGCAACCCTTAGCCTTTCATTAGCAGCAGGTTATTTATTTATTTAGAAGTTTGTAATGTCTCCTTACATCTCAGAAACCAACCTTAGTAATTAAAAAAAAAATTGACTTCAGCATAAAAACATTCATAAGAATCTTCTTAAAATAATCAGTTGATAAGAGAAATCTGAATCCTCAGTTAGCAAATAGGACTTGTGCTGTGACATGAAGCTCATCAAATATATAAATATACCTTTTTTAAAACAAAGGACCATGTTGTGTCCTTGATTCATTGTCTGGCAGTTGTGCATGTGGACTGATGGTACAGTGTGCCCCAGAGTCAATCTGGTAGGCAAGTGGGTTCAATACAATGAAATATACCAAGCAAGATTTTGTTAAGATGTTATTGTTTTGTTTTGCTTTGATTTTAAATACACAGAAATGTCAGCCTGTATTTTAATAGTTTGCCTGTTTCCAGACTATGCTGGTTTGGGGGTAAAACCTGGTTAGGTTATATCAGAGAACACTTCTCTTACACTACTTTCTGCTGGTACCAAATTTCCTTTTGTACTTCCCCTTATGCTCCTCCCACCCCCGCACACACAAAAAAAGGAAAAATACTGCAAAAACTGGACAACAATGCACCATTTCTATATTATTGTTATCTTGTCGTTATCAGTTAAGGTAAATAGGGAAGATTCATGAAGACTTAATTATTTAAAAACAAATTTAAACCTTATTGTATGGTTTTATGATGCCAAAGTGCAGGTAAATTGCTAAATAATTGGTTACAGATATCTACTTGACTTTGCACTACAGCGTGATGATATCAGTACAGTATGAAGAAATATGCCTTAAGAGCTAAGGTTCACTTGATTGCATGTATTGACAGCACTGATATTACCTACATTGGCTGATATAAATTGGCCCTGTTCATAGCTGTCTGCTCTTTTCTAAGCCATGTGCTTTACAATATAATATCAATTGTTCAAAAAACATAAGCTTGTGTATAATTTCCTAAATAGTGTGTACAAGTGTGTTACTTCTTTTGTAAACTTATTTCTTTTCAAAGTATTATATTATTATCTGGGTGAATTTTACAATATTCATTAAAAGCTAAAAACATAAAATAATTGTAGGGAAATTTGCCTGATACAGAACTGATCTGTGGGAACATACTTTGGGTTTCTTAGGATGCATTTGTTGTCAGTTCCCAACTGTCCCCTGAGGTTTGAGCAGCTTGATTTTAACTGACATTTTTGTAGTGCTAAGGTCAAGGTCAAGTTGATTTTGAATGCTTTCCTATCTCACCCTTCTTTCACTTATATGGAATCTTCTGTAAATATCCCTACCTACCTAGATCCAGAAGTGTGTAATATTACTTTTATTTTGGCCAGTGAGTAAAACAGAAGTGTGTTCAGCCCATTAACATTTTCCTCGTGAATGTAGCTGGCAGCGTATAGAATATGAATCTTTGCCTCTCATTAGCATTTTCTCAAAGCTGAGGTAGAAGCATTGTAGTGAAGTTTGTTCAGTTTTCTTTGAAACTTCACAATTAGATTACATTTTCTTCCATTGTGTTTTTAATTATGGTATTAAGCATGAGATTGCTATTTAGCTTAGTATTTACATGGATTTTGCAATCGCAAATACATAAACTACTTTTATAATTAAAATTGTAAGGTTTTAGTTTGTTTGAATTTTCTTTGTATGCTTAAATATATGGCACATGGCACATAGCACAGAATACGCAGTAGATGAGATTTGGAATTTATCCTACAACTTCTATTATTCGAAGCAAAGAAATGCCTTTTTGATATATGAGCAAAAGACCATCAATATCTTTCAGCCAGAAGAAAGAACATATGGCTTCTTTTGCATTCATTAGGTATCATAAAGTCTATTCTTTGTTGCTTGACAAGAAAGTTTGAATGAAATTTGAAATGCAATTCAGACCCTTGTGAAAATTCTCTTTTAAGTTCTCCAGAAACATATTTTCTTTTGTGCAGATTCTTTAACATCATTATTCTCCTTTCATCTTCTTCTTCTTCTTCGCAGAACTCAATTTCCTATTTGCTTCCTTTACTGCACATACTTGTACTCGGTTCCTATATGGATGGATTAGCATCGTTTCATTATATTTGTACATCTCAGAGTGGTCATTTTAGAATTTCATGGCCATCATTTAATCATAGAAAATCAGTTTCGATACCACATGGATGCTGCTAATGTTTATTATATGTGTTGTAATATCTTTTATTCACAGTAAAACAGTAGCTATAACAGTGCACAGGAATATGTTGGTGAAAACAAAGAATACCCCATCCATCTGAAAATGCAATAACCTTTATTTTGATACTATCATGTTAGAACCATAGATTTGCACTAATTTTGCCTTGAGGTTAGTGTAAAAATGGTAAGTCTTATTCAAATGAAAAGAGAATCTTTGCTATTACAGCAGGCTTTCTGAAAATGAATTATTGTGCATGCTCATTAGTGTCTCATACATAATATCATTTTTAATAACAATGGTATTAGGGGAGGGGCTGGAGTTGATTAGATCACTGTGAAATATACTCAGGTTAGGCTTTAGCCACTATGCAACTAAAAAATGTCTTAACTCGTTTGAATCATTTGGGTTGGCCAGTCATGTCACAAAGCATTAGTCTGATTTGATTTCAGAGAAGCAAGAGATTTCACTCTTAAAAATCCTGATTTCATATCGAAATGTTGACTCTGTTTTTACTACAGTATACTCAATGACACAGCTGTAATACATGCTTTTTAGTTGCTCATTCACAACTCATTCTAATAATTTTTGACAACAAATACTGATTCACCTCAAAGCCATATGAATGAAAATCGGATAGTAATATATCTGCCATATGAATTGAAGGTACCCTGTTCCATGTTGTAGAAATTTTGACTCTCTGAGCTATACTGCAAGGATTTCAAATGGAGCTTAAACACTGTAGTTAGAAACTATATGTAATACTACTGATTGTATTTATGGTCATCATATTAACGTGCTTTCTTGACTGGTATATTTAATGTAGGAGTTTTTAATCATCCTTTTCCTTTGACTCTCTTAGGGTCAAGAGAGATCAGAAAGTGGAGAACTGGCATTTATTAAGCAACTAGTCCGAAAGATCCTCATAGTCGTTGCTCGTCCTGCTCGCTTATTAGAATGCCTGGTAAGCTGATGCTTATTGTAAGCAGGATTCTGATTTGTTACTGGTGGAAAGCTTGACTATTTGGGCTGGTATTAAAGACCAGAAATAAAAGTATATTATTTAGTATGTAAAAGTATTTTATGTATTCTTTGGAACTTTCCAAAGTTGTTTTTAGTGTGAGAACTCCTATCCATTCGAATGCTGATAACTTTCATAAGTGCCTATCATTCTGAATTCCTTTTTATTTGAATGCACTATATCTCATATTGCACACACAAACTGCATTAGAAGAATGTTATCAAAGATGAAGTCAAACACTCGAAAGATAGGAAATACCAGGCAACATTAATTCGGTCCCCTTGTGTGTATGCATTATGATACAGCTGAAGAACCAAGGCACAGAGATTAAGGTAAAATTATTCATTAATTTTAGATGCTGGGTTTGAGACCGTTAGGACCTGCTTTTTCAGAATACTTGGCATTATAAAGCACTTTATATGTTCAAAGTAGAGCAGCTCCCATTGGCTTCTGCTCTAGCTATGAGCACGCAACACTTTTTCAAATCAGATTTTTAGGGTCTCAAGTCAGACATCGAGAAAATGAGGAACACCCAATTAGTGATCACTTGTGAAATTTTTGGTTTCAGTGACTTGCCCAGCATCACATGGGAACTCTGTGGCAGAGACAGGGAAATAATCCAATTCTCCAAGGCAGCACACAGCTGTCTTTAATCATAAGCCCCTTCTTTCTCTTTCTGCAGTCTCCTGCCTCTTTCCCGACACATCTTCTAACTTCTGCAACAAATGAAACTGGGACTGTACAGACACCCCGGGTCATCTCCAGAGCAGGTCCCTTACTGAATGAGGCAGGGATCCTCAACAAAATACTATATGAGCTGTAATAAAAGGCTGTATCATAATACATATGCAGAAGGAGGAGGGCACAGGCAACCTTAATTCTGGCATATCCTAACTTTTGATTGCTTGACTTAGCAACCTTAATAATGTTCTTTCAGCATAGTTCTTTGTGTGTGATGTCTTAGCTTTTTAAAAAAGCAAACTGGAAAAAAAAATTTCAAAATGCCTATTGACACCCACATGGTTCATCAGCCGGGTCGGAACCTTTAGATCCGCTGCACAGAGCTGTGTCACTTGAGCTAACGGAGAACTGATGGCAGTAGTATGTGGACCTGCACTAGGGTTGGAGCATGCCCAGTGTAGTTGGAACCTTAGAAGATTTTTAGTCTGGCACATCTCATTTGTGAATAGTGATTTTTTGAAGGTTTGTAACTTGGCCAAATTTGGGCAGATTTTGACAGAGACAGAAAAAGGTATATCCCGGACACACATGCAACACCCTTTGCCAAATTTCAGTCTCTTCCCCAAAGTATGGGGGAGAAGGAGGGGCACGAGAGTTCTAAAATGTCTCAAAGAAAAGTTCTCCATACTTTTTTAACCTGGGCAAGATAACACATTATTGGAAATGCTGAACCATTTTGGCTGGCATTTTTCCAGAAAAATTCAGCCTGTTACAGACACTGAGCTTGAAAAATTTCAACCCAATCAGTTAGAATTTGGCAAAGTTATAAGTAACTGAAAACAGGGTCTTATAATGGGAAGTTTTGGGCAGCCTTAATAGATGATGCTGCCAGCCCCACCATGTTTCTAGCTAGGTATGTATACCAGGCTCATGGTATCTGAGCACCTATTTGTATTCATTTGTTAGTCAGATGAGTAGAGCTTTCTCTGCTTGTGGAAGTGCTGTGAGCTACTGCCAAATATTTAAAGGTTTATTCATTTCTACTGGGTTTCTGTATCTGAAAAAGGTAATGTGAGGATAAAACTAGAGATCAGAAAATAACTCACTTGTAATTGTGTATACATGAATTTGATGAAAGTTATCTATCTTAAAACTACTCTATGTGTTAACAAACGGAGGTGCCGCTGTAGAGTCTTTCCACTGTTAATGCAAGTGGGGAGAAGAAAATGTCCTGATATCTAAGGGGAGCATATTAACATGTAAGATGAGCAGCATTGCAGAAGAGAAGCTAAAATGGCATTTAGTGTTTGTTGTTCAATTCGGACTGAAGAGGTGCTGCTGAGGTAGGGAGTGATGAGCACTGGCACATCAGGAAGAAATGTCAGATGGCCGGTGTCAACACCAAATCACAGTGAACTGAGATAAAACAACAAATGTATGCTCTATAACTATGTTCCTAGTTGGGGGTGTAGAGGAAGTGGGGGGCTTCTGGAAACCCTGATTGCTTCTGGAATCTCGGGTGGAACTAGTGGTCTGTTCGTCTATTATGAGGTCCTTGCCATAGTTAGCATGCTTTTGTGATTTTTATTGTGTTTACACTGAGCCAACCTTGAAGATTCTTAGAAGCTACAACTAACAAATCTGTTTTTTTAAATACCTGCTTGGTTGGCAGTGTGAATTTTAGAGAATATTTTAAACCAGTTCTTGGAAGACTTCACGGTCTTTCCTATTCCAAGTAAGAACATAACAGTTGGCATAATGCGTCAGACCAATAGGCTGTTTAGCCCAGTATCCTGTCTTCTGACAGTGGCTCGTGCCAGATGTTTCAGAGGGAGTGAACAGAACAGGGCAGTTATGAAGTGATCTGTCCCCTGTCATCTGGTCCTGGCTTCTAGCAGTCAGAGGTTTTGGGACACCCAGATCATGGGGTTCCATCCCTGACCATCTTGTCTAATAGCCACTGATGGACCTATCCTCCAGGAACTTAAGTGTTATTCAAAGAGTCGGTGCCCGTTTATAAACCCTACCTGGTTTGCCTCCTTTCTACTCCTGTGAAATCAGCTGGAGTACCCAGGCCAATAGTCCTCAGAATTAAGTGTCATGGGCTCAATGCAGCTTATTCTCATTTGGAAGACCTTCACCTTTGTGGCCTGTTTCCCAGCTGATTTGTCAGAACCAGTCTTTTTACCATCAGAACGTAGTATAAGGGGCCATCTCTTTTCTCTAGCTTACCTAGGTGTATAATTCAGTGATGAATGACATCACTTCAAAGTTGACATTGATCAATAAGTTAACTTATTTTTTCTGCACACTTAATATTTTAAATATATATATATCTCCTATCCCCCTCAAAAAAAAAAAATCATCCTGAATGGGGATGGAAAGTAAAAAACTCAGAATTTTTCACAGGAATGAAAATTCGAAGATATTTCATTTTGGAAACACTCAAATGCTTCTACTGCCCAATGTTTTGGTGTTTCTGGAATGAAGTATGCTCCCTGCAGTCTCAGGTTGTACTGCTCCCCAGGCAGCTCGGGAGCCAGCCAGCTTGCTCGCTGGCACTGCACCAAGTGGGCTGCAGGAGAACCAGGAAGCTGGGCAACCAGGTATCTTGCCTGCCAGGTTTCCACCAAAAGCTTTGATGTTTCAATTCTGCTGAGTCAGCATATTATGAATGGCGTGTTTGGAGGTGGAAACTGTTTTGTCAGAATTTTTTCAACCAGTCCTAGTTCTAACAAAGTTGCTCTTGCCTCAGTTAAAGGTGGACATGGAGACAGATGAGAATGTAAGGGATCTGTGAAATAGGTGACCTCTGGCATGAATTAACATAAGAAAAATGCAGTTTGGGAGAACATGAGTTTAGGACAGCTTTATAGTTTAACAAAAAAGCAAATAAGAAAGCTGTTATCTGATAACTTCCCTTATTCTTTCCTACACTTCCTCTTGTGTATGGTCTATTTAGATTGTCAGATAAATAACTTAAATCTAAGGAGCTAGGAAAAGAGGCTTAGGTGTTCTTTTGATTTTCTGAGGCATCTAACATCCCTTTAGTCATGGGATAAATAGTAATAAGATAATAGTTTTTGTAAGAGCGTTTTCATTTTCAGATGTGAAGTCCCTTGCAAGGTACCACATTTTCAGTAATATTCTGGCCTTTGTGGTTTAGATGTAGAGCTGTTGAAAGTTTTTAATTTAATTTTCTTAAAATACAGTACACATTAATTAATTAGAATTACCTTAAAATTGCAGTTAGGGGAAAAAGGAGGGCTCTGGGATGTATGTACATCTGATATGTGTTTATATGAACAGTGGCTTATTTTACAGCATGCACATATAGGCGTGAGAGGATAGGACATCTTCCACATGTGAGGTGTAATCACTGAATAACATATTGATGATCGTAGTCTATTCAACCAGTAACACTGTGAAAAATGCTGAAAAAATTACTACCTGCCTTTTATAGGACTTATTAAAGTATTCTGTATTAATTGAGCTGTGCAGTGCCATTGAAAGGGTGGGGAGGCCATAGATTTGCTCTAAACAGTATGCCACCCACCAGTTGGACCTTCCTCTTCCTTTCTCAGGTGTTTCCATCCCTTCCTCCTGAACGCAGGCAGCAGTGCAGGTCTTCTTTGCCTGCTACCTTCCCATGAGACCTTATACCCATCCCCTCCCAGGAGCCTCCCTTAGCCCTCATGGAAGGGGGAGTCCCCCAAGGTCACCTAGATACAGAAGGTGCCTTCCCCCCATGAATCACTAAACCCCTGACCCACTCCCTCCCAGGAATCTCAAGGGAGCCCCCCTACCAGGAGCTCCTGGCTTCCCCACCTCAGCCCTTCCTGCTGGCAAGCCTCTGGTCCAACCGTCTCAATTTCCAGTCCTGGCACAAAGAGGAGCAGGAGTCTCAGTTGCCAAGGTTTTGGCACCTCGAGAGCCTGGCACACAGAGCGGGACCTGAGTGCTTGTGCTAGCAGCATTCCCAACCACGTGCCTGCATGCCACAGTTAGAAGATATCTGCGCAGCACCTGCCACATCCATGCATGTGGACGGCTTACGGTAGCTGGTTGCAATGTGCCAGGTTGTTTTTTTCCCACTTGTAAAATTTAAAAACTGCCCAGCACATCACAACTGCTAATGGGCAAGGCTGTAGAAAAACCGGCCAGGCTGGTCCAAAACCAGCCAGGTGGCAACCCTAACTACTTAAAAGTGGTCAGGCTATGTCCTGGGTGGCCCCTGGGGCTCCGTGGCCTATGGTAGTAATAGTCTAAAACATTGCAGTTTACAGCATGTTACTATAGTGTTTTGGACCACTAGTAATGGAATGATGTAGTATTGCTTTTAATTAGGTAAGTAACAAAAGGCTTGGAGTTGTAAAGGAAGCTTTGATGTGAGAGTTTAGGAGTACAGTTTCTAACAAGGAAAATTATGGTGAGTATTTTTTCTTCTCTTCCAGGAATTTGATCCTGAAGAATTTTACTATCTCTTGGAAGCTGCAGAAGGACATGCCAAAGAGGGGCATGTGATTAAAACGGACATCCCTAGATATATTATAAGCCAGCTGGGCCTGAATAAGGATCCTCTGGAAGGTAAATGTATGTCATGGTCTAACTAGCAATTACCAAATCAAGACGGTAAGAAATGGAATTATTTCTGCTGTGCTGGTTGGTCTCTGTGATGCAGTGTGACTGTCCAATAATAAATCTAAGGCGGGAGTGGGGGTGAAGGGCAAAAATACAAATATTAACTAGTTTGCACCTGCTTAGAGACAAGCTCTGAACATTATTAGCCTCTTTAGATTTCTGGGGTGAGCTTCCATCACAGATTTCTGACTTTATTTTTGAAGACTGCCTTGAGTTTTTAGTAGAAATGCAATCTAATGATGTAACTCTCCATCACTCTAAGCAATACAAATCTGCATGTGCTGACTGTGGCTAATAAGATGGTTACTGTCCACGATTTGATCATAGATGAAGCTCCAGGTTCTGGATGCGTAACTGAGACATGGCTGGACTAAGCAGAGATTTCTTTATTAGTCCTCTTGTGTCCTGAGAGGTGCTCCGTTCAGTATGAGTGAAAAGAAGGTTGGGGAAGTGGTGTGCCTTGCAGGTTGCATTTGACCTTACATGTAGGAGGTTTTCTGTTCCCAAACTGGATTTGTGTGGGCCTGGCTTGTTTGAGAGTCCCACGATAGGGCTAACGTTCTGTGTTGTATGAGCAGCCCTGCTACATCTCAGATTTTCCAAAGGTGCTAATTGATTTTCTTGCACAGGCATTCAAATTACAAAGCCTTATTGTCCTGGGTGATTTCTGTGTCCATGAAGATGACTTTACTAGGTTGGCTCAAGATCCCATTAGTTGCTGGTTCAATACAGAAATCTCATCACTTGGGATCTTGTTTTACGGACAATGCCAGGGCGAATTAGAATTACACCTGTTTCTTAATGAAGAATTTGGCTGAGGGTCCATGTATAAATACTGCAGGCTGGGAGTCAGGAAGAAAATGTTGATAAGAAAGGCAGAGAATAATATGTGATGTTCGCCTGCCTGCCTGCCTTTTTCAGTAATGCTCCAGGACAGAGGGGGTTCAGAGACGGGTGATGATACTGGTTAGAGACATAGCAAAACTCATGTGGAGAATACCACAGAGAGGAGACCCATAAAAGAGGTTATATAAACATGTATAATAGAGAATATAGATAAAATTATAATATCATATACAATATCATAATAAAAGAATAAGAGAACATTAAATGGGAGTGAATTTAAAACTAACACAAGGAAATATTTTTTTCACCCAGACATACGTAGCTTGTAGAACTCATTGCCACAAGATATTACTGGGACCAAAAGCTTAGCAGGATTCAAAAAAGGGTTGGACATATATAGGGATAACACTTTATAGATGACTGTTGATAGTCAGGATTTAAAAAAAAACTTCAAGAGTTTTGGAAGGCCATAAACCAATTTCTAACTAATGGAAGTTAGGAAGAAGCTGCCTATGGGGCAGGTCATTCCACAGTTGTCTTCTGCAGGGTCTTCTGCAACATTAACTGAGCCTCTTACTCAGATATTTCCCCTAACTTCCTTCCTGTCTATACACAAAAGCCTCTCACCTGAGTTTAGTGCTGCTTTAAAGCTGGGCTAGCTGGCCCAGCTGATGGTATGGGTTACAGCTTGGGTGCTGCTTTCACTTGGGCTGGTAACCTGCCCACTTTGTAGTGAGAACAGAGGCTAAATAATTCAAGTGTTGACAGTCCTCTGCTGCCTTCCCACAATTCTCCCCGTGCCCAGAAGGACAGACTATTTCTCCCACAATTCAATGGAAAAGAATCAGAGTGGCTCAGCTTACTGTAGCTCAAAGAACCGTGGGACAGGTGGACCTTTGGTCTGATCTAGTATGACAATGCCTGTGTTTCTGCTGTACACTATGTGGGTTGAATTAGGAGGGTTTGATTTTCTGTGGGAGGCTGAGAGTCTGTCTCTTTTGAATATTATGAACCCGATTCTGCCACCCTCGCTAATTGTCACTCCACAAATAGCCCCCTGGAAATCAATGAGGCCACATGTATGGTACTCAATATGGATTTGGCCTCATGTAAACTTCTGGTAATTGTGAGAGAAGTAGAGAGAAGAACACCATAGATAAATAAAAAACGAAAGAAATGAAAAGGATTTTTTTTTGTCAAACCGAATGTTTACTTTGTCTTTGTACTTTGAATAGATCACTTATATACATGTTTTTATATACATTAAACTAAATAGTGTAAAATATAACTTCAGTTTTTAGAGGGTTTCAGAGTTATCCACACCTGTCAGAAAAATGGGCTAAAGTGGGGCTGTAATATATAATGTTTGTTGCTGGGGAAAGGAGATTACTGACCTTTGGTTAAATGGGAGATTCAGAGAAATGGGTTATTCTGTGTATCTTTTAAAGGTTAATTCTCTCTGTAAATTTATCATCAAATAAACTAGGTCATCTAATTCATACTAATTCTCTTTCTGCTCCTCACAGAAAAGTAACAAATATAAATACCATGAATTGCTTATTATTGTGGCCAAAAAAATCCATTTTTTTTGTATCTGTATAAATAATTTGTTTAAATGTCTCTTAAAAAGTGACATCTCCATCCTCCATTTTAGTTCAGAAGCAGAGGTTAAAAAATATGCATTAGTGGTATTATACATTTCAATATAGTGATTTCACAAAGAAATGTTTGGAAACATCTCTCTCTCTCTGAGCATTATACCTAGATCATCCTGTTGAAAACTCTTTAAATTTTGCATGGAGAAAAGATCTAAAACACAATAATAGCTGTTATCAATCAGAAATGTCACCCTGAATTACTGTTGGATTTCCAGACAGTTCATTAAAATGTGTATACAATGTTGGCAAATGGTCACAGAAAGGATTTCCTTCCCCTTGCAAGGGAAGCTGCCAATGTAAACCCTTCTATACTTTTTCCACCTTTGTTTGCTGCCATGGCCATAGTATCTTTTCTTCAAGTGAAATGGTGCATGCGTTACTTGGAGATAATGCCAGATAAATGTATACTGTACTGAAAGCAGTACCACAACAGATTCATCACTTACCAGAAAACTGGTGGCTGCATTTCTGAAAAGTTCCCTGGGGAGAGATTTTTCCCTGTGGCTTTTAAATTACCATCTTTACCTTTTTGAATCATGAGTCTTCAGAAATGGTTTAAATCAATGAAATAAAAAGGGCAGATGTTTAATGGTATTTAGATGAGTTTTAAAAATCTCTTCAGGCATTGCAAAATGGTTCCTTAGTTCCCTGCTTCAGAAGCTGACTCTTGGTTCCATTCCATTACTACCTACTGTTTGCAAATAATATGTATTTCTCAGATAATGGTATTTTGCAAAAGTTCTGTTTAAAACAGAACCTTTTTTAATTTGCTATTTATGAAAGCAATTTGGGCTGAGAAGGCTGTCAAAGTACATTAAACTGGCTTGGTTCTCACCCATCCAATAAAGGCTACATCAACACTTCCATTATAACCCCCTGCCTCTCCACCCGATACACAGCTTTATAACTTGGCAGTAGAATTCACTCCAGCTTGAATCTTTTTGGTATAAGTAGTCTTAACCCAGGAGAATTTATTTCGGTTTAAATTTAAAAAAAAAAATTGGAACATTAATGAAAAATGTACTGTTGTTGACTTTGTTCCCTTGAACGATTTTCTTGTACTTCTGTATTGCTAAAGAAATCTTTGTTTTTTCAGCATGACTTTTTACAGACTTCTGGTTCACATATTTTACTAAGTTGTTCCTTTTGTGTCTTGCTTTTTATTTTAAGCAACAGGCTTATCTACATTTAAAACACATCATCCACACATGGGAGTAACTTCTAAAAACCTGTATAGTAATTCCCTAACAAGAACTGTGTACTTTAAATTTGTTCTGATGCATAAAATAAGTCCCCTAAGTATTAAAATTATGGAAATGTCCAGTTAAGTTAATTTATATAAATATTCCATTATCCATAGAGTTTACACATTCAGTTGACAATATTGACACGTAAAAAATAACTTTACAAATTTCTGGCAACCTTATCTCTTATCATAGCACGTACTCTCAAACTCTTTCAACATATACTTATGAACTAAAAGGTGTATCTTCAGTTGTGTAAAGTATGTAATTAACTATGTATAGGATTAGAGTAAGACTAAGCTTCCCAAGGTCTTTCAGCTACCACTTGTCCCATTTAGCTCTTATTACCCTGAGGAGTTCCTGTGTCTGGATCCACAGAGCACACTCTGGGGTTTCAGTTTGAAGCTGAGAGGGACAACCAGGTAATTGGAGACCTTGGGAATCTTAGCACTTCCCCAGGGTAGTAGATATGGGGTAGCCAAAAACCCTATTACATTTCTTAAAGTTCTAGACAAGAAAATGGCTCTTAGCTGATCTTGTTAGGCACTTCACCTTTTGTCTTCATAAAATTTAAAGCATTGAAGCCCTTATCTGGATAAACTAGACACCTGTTAGCCAGTTAGCTTCTAGTACTATGAGACTTTAAGAAGCCCGACTAGGACAGTAGCTGCTCCTAAATACCAGTGATGCCCTGAGGAAGGTCCTAAACTCCACAGGATTCTGAGCAACTTTATTGCCTCCCTTAATTTTCACTACATTGGAGAGTTCCTCAGTCTAACAAGGCAGGGGATCTGCAGAATTAGGAGTTCTTCGAGTGCTGGTCTCTGTATATTCTATGGATACACATGCCCACAGTGCACCTGAGATCAGATTTCTAGCAAGTAGCGTCCATTGATCTGTGTCTGCAAAGTTGCTCTCTTCGTCTCCCTACTGAGGAGCAGGTGTGGACACACCTCTCCAGTTCCTTGTTACCCCCACATGGCCTGAGTGGGATTCCTCTGTGTCTGAAGCTGCTGCATAGCTTTCCTGTCTGTAAATACATATTGTAAATAGCTTTTAGTATTTTACTGTTTTTAGTGTTTTTCTAGTTTCTTCCTCACCGCAGGGACCCTACCCCACGCCCCTCCCCTCAGGAGAAAGACTGTGCCTAAAGTTCTAGGGTTTAAGAACTGTCTCCCCTGTCCCTTTTTCTTCTGTGTCAGTGACAAACACCAGCACTGCCTTTGCTGCCTTGGGGAGGCTCACGTCACCACCAAGTGCAGCATCTGCTGCTCCTTCCCTCTCTGAACATGTGAGGGAGGAGAGCTCTGTCTGAGGAAACATATCATGGAGAGAACCATGAGACCCTAGTTGGACCCAGGATGGAGAGACCCCTGATACAATGGCTGCAGGCTGCGAGCAGCGTGCCTCCAAGGATGAAAACCAGAGCAGAGGCCAGAGTTATTAAGCGTAAGAAATCACTCCCTCAGACCTCTCACGAGAGTAAGAGACATAGGCATAAGGACTGATCCCCTTCTAGGTTTGCCTCTAAGAGAAAAGATCACTCCCTGACTTCGTCTCGGTCAGGTGAGTCCCCGCGCATGGCTCCTAAATACTTAGGTCCGCATAAACCTGACCAAGCGGGTAAGGTGTGAAGGAGAAAGGGTCCTGTCCATTGGTACCAGCACCTACTCCAACTCAGAAGCCAAAGGATTGGCATCTGCCAGCACCAACTTGGAGCTGCACTTTGGACTCCCTTCAATGGTACTGCCACACTTCAAGAAGGATCCACTAACCCCCAAGCCCTTGGATGCACTGGGTCCATCGTTTACCACCGCTGGGACCTCTCACACTCTAGATCAGAATGTACTGGAACCTTTACCTCTCCAGGGCATATTTTACCTTTCCCTACCTTTAGTCTCCTCTGTATTCAGTTCCAGTCCTCCTCAGGGACTTGTCAACATTAGACAAAGAAACCACCTCATGGAGAAATGGATTGTCCCATATCCTTTCTACAAGTCAGAGTTGGTATTCACTGATATCATCAGCACTGCTGATAGAACCTGAATCCACCTTCTTGTCAACTGAATCCAGTGTTCTAGACAAACCCTTGCCTCACAGGGAGGCAAGCTTAGATAGAGACTCCAGAAGATCTTCCAGCCCTCCTCCTCCCAGATATGACTTCCCAAGGGACTGTTTTTACTCAGTGCCATGGGGCTCTCCTCAACTGGTCAAACTTTCATACTGGTCACATTAGGGTCCATGGCATGGGATCCTTATGCTAGTCACTCTGGATTTGTGCATGATTCACACTGGCCTTCTCTTCCTAGCCAAAACCAAACTTCTTTTGAGTATGCAGAGGAAAAAATCAAACTGGATCCGGCAGTACCGATGGTTCCAACAGGCATGACTTCCTCCTCATTCAATGAGGCAATTTCTCCATCATCGCCATCCCCAACTGATAATTAAGGCTACAAGTAAGTCACAGATTCTGTGATTTTATGAGACCTCCGCAACTTCCGGGGCTTGGACTTGCTTACCCTTTAACGCCGGCCCTGTGTACATTTCCATGATTTTATTGTTTATTGCCCATGTACTGTCTGTGACTTTTAATAAAATATGCATGCCAAAATCTTAGCCTTACTAATGATCACAGACCATACCAGCAGCATAGCGGAGGGTGGTGCCCAGGCTCCGGCTTCCATTAGAGGACATTCATGACATGCAGCATAGGCTACCAGACATCTTACAACACTCTGGTCCTTGGTGATTGTCCCTCCCAGTCAACAAGGCCATTTATGGAACCAGCCAGGACAGTATAGCATACCCCCTGCATCCTGTGCCCCCAAAAAGGGTTGAGAGATGATATTTTGTAGCAGCTAAAGGGGCAGAGTTTCTGTTTACTCACCCAGCACCCAAATCTTTAGTGGCATAGGCAGCCATGGAGAGATCCGACTGCAACACCCCAAGCAAGACCCACAGACGCCAAATGCCTTGACCTTCTTGGGAGGGAAGGTATTTTCATCAACCACCCTCAGATTTAAAATTGCTAACTACCATGCCCAGTTAGCAAAATACCATTTTACTAATTACTCTAAAGTTGTGGAGTTAAATGACAAATTTCCCGAAGAGGTTAGGGCTCAATTCTAAGCCCTCCTAGATGAATGTAAGCTGGTGGCTAAAACCTGGTTCCAAACAGCAGTAAACATATCCAGTACCATATCTAGAGCTATAGCTACAGCCATAGTCGTGATGTATGAATCATGGCTTCATTCTTTGGTGGTCAAGATACTCTTTTGATAATACTATCAAGGACTTGCCCTTTGATGAGTCTGTTCTCTTCAGTGAAAGACCTGATGAGACATTACACTTGGTAAAGCACTCCAGGACAGCGCTCCGCTCCCTGGGCATTCATACCCTGCCCACAAAGAGAAAACACCACAGGCAGACTGCCCCCCCAGCTGTTTTACCACCAGCGCCCTTACAAACCACTGTGCAAATACTAGAGGGTACAAAGATTAGGTATACAGCTTTCTCTTCAACCACCGCTGCTCAACCCAACCCACCAACCAGGGATTTCTTTTGACAGGAAGCTTGAGAAATGCATCCCCTTACTGATGCCATTCCCTAATGCCCCCAAAACCTTTGTGGCCTCCTCGCCCTTTTTGCCAGAGAGGGACATAACAAAGGACTAGTGGGTACTACAGATCATCAACTCCGACTACATAATCAAATTTCTCTCCTCTCCCTCCCCCTCCCCACACAAGCCCTCTTCTGGGTCCCTCTTCAGATACCGTTGTCATGAAATCTTCCATAAGGAAGTGAACTCCTCTCCTGCAGTGAGGGGCTATAGTGCAAGTGGCACCCAAAATCAAGGGAAGGATTCTACCTACATATTTCATAGTTCCCAAGAAAAACGGGATGGAGATCAATTCTCGTTCTATGCCAGCTAAATGTTTTTTTATGAAAATCAAAATTTTGCCTGGTCACACTGACATCAATAATGCCTTCTCTGGAGGAGGGCATGTGGTTCGTGGCTCTTGATGTGAAAAATGCTTATTTTCATGTGGACATTCATCCATCCCACAGAAGGTTCTTCAGATTCCTGAGGAGCACTTTCAGGTCAGAGTACTCCTGTTTGGGATAGCGACAGGACCTCGCATTATCTTTGCGAAGTTCTTCTAAGTGGTGGTGGCCCAGATGAGAGTAAAGAGCTACATCGTCTTCCGGTACCAGGATGATAAGCTACTAACGGGCAAATCCAATCCAGAGTCCAGTCAGTGACCATATTCTTACTCTCTTCTGGCATCCTTGTGACTCTGAGTAAACAAAGAAAAGTCCACTTTTTAGGAATCTTTTCAGGAGCAACCCTAGACTCGATCTCAGCGAAGGCCTAGCTTCCTATGGACAGATTCTAGGCCATGAACAGCTGATATGACCAATTTCCCATAGACCTCCTGCAGTCAAGGTCTGTCTAGGCTACATGACCTCATGTGCCTACATAACCTCGTTCACCAGACTTCCGTTGCCCAAAGGCCTGGCTCTGGTCAGTTTACTCACCAGACAGAAACAATATGAATACCAAGATAACAATCTATCCTAAGGTCACAGCTGCTCTCGTATGTTAGACAAACCTGGAACAACTGGGACCTGGGAGTTCCTTTCCTTCCAGCCACACCCAACATGACCATAATCACAGACACATCCTTCATAGGCTAGGGAGCCCACATTGTGCAAGGCACATAGTTTCCTGGGAGTGGGGGGGGGGGGGAGGCAGTGTATATAGCAGTCTGTTGGAGCTGAGCGCAATCCATTCAGCTTGCAATACAGTCTTTCCACTTATATGGTCTCCTCATATCCAGATAACATCACACAACATGATGAAGTCTTCTACATAAACAAGGCAGAGCAAAATCTCTTCCTCTCTGTATAGAGGTAGTCAGTTTATGGTATTGGTGCATCAGGAACCACATACCTTCCAGGTGCACAGAACTCTGTGGTGGACAATCTCAGCAGGCATTTATGTACAGACCACGAATGGGAGATATGCATTTCTGTCCTGAATGATGGCCCCACTTGATGGTGAATGCCATCCTCGGATCCGCTCACCTCCCAGATGAACGAGAAATTCCATCTATAACTGCTGTAGAGGAGCACTAGGCCGGGAATCCAGGGCAATGTCCTCCTGTTTTCCTGAACAGACCACCTGAGGTACACCTTTCCTCCTGTCCCACTGCTACCACTGTGAAAGATTCATCACGACAAAGCTTGAGTCATTCTCGCTGCAACCAACTGGCTCAAATAGTTCTGGTTTCCGGTTGTCTTACAAATGTCAACCTGTTTTATCATAAGCATCTGTTCCTTCCCAGATCTGTTTTAACTCAGGAGAATGTCAAGATCAAACATCCCAAACTGTACTCTCTTCACCATATGGCCTGGTATTTGCATAAGCATCAGACCTAGAGCATTCATGTTCAGAGGCCATTCAGTCTATCCCCAGTCAAAGCAGAAAAGGCTCTAGAAAATGCTATCTAACTAAATGGAGGCATTTCTCTATCTGGATGCAACAAAACCAGTTATCCCCAGAGTCAGCAGATAATCCTACTATTTTGGACTATCTCCTGTCCCTGAAGACTTGAGGGCTTCCCATTTGTTCACTGCAGGTCCATCTAGCAGCCTCCAGTAAAAGGCCACTCTATTTTTACTCACCCAACAGCAGTTAGATTTCTGAAAGGTCTCATTAGGAGCTTCCCACCAATGGCGAAATCAACACTGCAATGGGAACTCAACCTTGCACACTCAATATTTGCCAGACCACCCTTTGAACTATTAGCAACATTTTCCGTGCTCCACCTGTCCATGAAGGTCACCTTCCTAGTCACAGTCACATCAGCCAGAAGCATGAGTGACTCGCCATACACCATACTTCATAAGGAGAAGGTTACCCTTCAACTCCATCTGAAATTCATCCCCAAGGTAATTTCTGAGTTTCACATGAGTCAACCTATTCACTTTCTGGAAGCTCAGATTTCCAATGGGGAGAGATTTCACTCTCTCGACATCAGATGGGCTTTGATTTTCTATCTGCAAAGAACAAAACCAATTGGGAAACCACCAAGGTTATGTAGCAGAGCTATCACAAGGACCAGCGTTATCTGCTCAGAGACTCTCTAAATGGATCTCTGGCTGCATCATTCTTTGTTATCACTTGGTGTGTATTCCTCCTGACAGGGTGAGGGCCCATTCTACTAGAGCACAAGCAACCTCAACAGTATCTTTTTGAGAAGCGCCTATGCTGGATGTTCGTAGGGCATAGGCTCTACTGGAGCGCCATCCATACCTTCATGAAACATTACGCCTCAGTGTAGGCCTCTTCTGCAGAGGCAACAGTTGGAACAGCAGTTTTACAGACATCTATATTAACTGCATCCCTGCAACCCCCGTTTGACTTCTGCCAACCAGTCAGTCACATGTGGAATATACATAGAAGCCAACACTCAGAAGAAATGGAGGTTACTTATCTATAACTGGAAGTTCTTTGAGGTGTTTGTTCCCTATCTGTATTCCACTACTAGTGCTCCTTCCCCTCTATTTTGATCTTAACTGATTTGCGGTAAGAGGAGGAAGTGGGTTGGCAGTGGTCTGCACTGCCCCTTGTTTCAGAGCACAAGGAGGGCAACAGCACAGACCAATGGACGCTGCTTGCTAGAAATCTCCAGTCTCAGGCGCATGGTGTGCATACATACCAGCATGTGGAATACGGACGAGGCGGGAGGGGGACACATATCTTGAAGAACCGCCAGTTACAGATAAGTAACCTCTATTTCTGCAGGATAGTGAAAGCTAAGATGAGCTATTTGGTTATTCAGTATATTTTTCTCCATCATCTTTCATGGTAGAAACCGTTAAGATGGATATTAGAGAGACAAGGTGTGTGAGGTAATGTCTTTTATTGGACCAACTTCTGTTGGTGAGACAAGTTTTCAAGCTTACACAGAACTTTTCTTCAAGTTTGGATTAACTGTGATTGCCTCAGCAGGTCCAACTTAGGCTTAGACCCTGCAGATCTGTTCCTTCAGGGGCAATGACAGTGGTGATCAATGACCAACCAGCATCATTAAAGCAAAGTATCATTTATTTAGAGCACAAGTATTACAGAGCAAACATATCTTAAAAACAATCAAACACACCATGTGAGTGTCTAGTTTACTAGGTGGTTAACATTTTCCACATAGGGCCCCTAGTAGGACTAGCTTCTTGTGCTCTTCCCAGTGCATCTGTGTCAGCTTGTCTTTGTTGGAGCTCACTAACTGACTCTGGACAGCCCCTGGTAACTCACCTCCCTTCACAGGAATCACTTTTTAATTATTTTATTCCTTAGATCTGGTAACTCCCAGCTCTGGCAAAACAAGGTTTACAACATACCTGAAACAGGATACAGGATCTTTTAAGCCAACAGTTTGCCCCATTGACTTTCAAGTGTCTACTGAAATGATCGTATTTAGGAAGCCTTTGTGTTGCTTCCTTGTATGGTGTTCCCACAGCCCTCTCCTGCTATATCAATACATTCCGACAGGGAAGTTTTGTAACCCCAGTATACAGTAACTTCTTCTCGCTGCCCCCAGGCACATACAGAATTCATAAAGTTGTTACATCTCAGTATTCATAATATGATTACATAGCAGCTCCATTTCTGTCACAGAAGGATTCATAAAGGCATTGGACAACTGGTCAGAATTTCCAAAAGGGAATTATCCTCCTAAACTGGAGGACTTAACTGAATTTTAAAGGTCATTCAATCACTAATATAGATAATAGAACACTTGTTAATTCTCTGTTCCAGAGAAGAGACTTTTTCATGTTTTTGTTTGGCACTTGCTTCTGTTTGCTATATGTATTCTAAAATGAAGTTTCTGTCCTTTGTTGTTTTCAGAAATAGCTCAGCTAGCTAACTATGACAGTGGCACATCAGAAACTCCAGAAACAGATGAATCACTAAGTGTAAGTCTTCCTGTTACAGTGGTGGTGGCTGATGTTTTTAGCATATCAGTTTTAAAAATACAATGATGTGTTAATTGCATTGTTTCATTACATTCTCTAGCAGATTTTGTACATGGCTGGCTAAACAGAATATAGGTTAAATTTCAAACTAATACCAAGGTGCATAATGGACTAAAGATAGCAACAAGCAATAGCCCCATTATGCCTTCTGTTTTCAGGAAGTTGTAATTTTCACTATTTTCATAAAGTTACTAATATTTACTTCTGTGTATGGAGTTAGCTATTGCTAGAGACTCGCTTGTTTTCTTGGTACTTTTTACATTTCTGCTTAATCACTATTTTTTTCCTCTTTTTGAAAAGGATTTAAAAATCCCTCCAAAAATAAAACTAGAAATATTTGCACATATTTTAAGTGCTCCATTTACACAGTGGTCCAAAATTTTAAAAGGTGCAATGCACTGGACAGATAAATGTCAATAGGTTAAAGTGGTAGCTCTAGATTTGGAAATTAAGATCTGTGAGTAGGAGGATTGTGCATTAAGTTTAAAACATGTTTTGTTGCACCTTGAAGATACATATTGTGAAGATATTCTACTAGGGCTGTGGGTAGTAATAAGTAATATAAAATAATCCTTTGTGGTGACTTGTTTAAATTGCCCCAAGGTAGAATAAAAGTCAGTGGAGATGACTGGAATTACTGGTGTGCTTAAGGGCAGAATCTGGCCCATTATAATAAAAAAATCCAAACAAACATAGAAAACACAGAGGTAGGATTGCAGTGTACCTTTGCAGCAAAAAAAGCAAATGCCTTTGGGCTGCATACATAATTCAGTTCAGTAATAGTTAATTGGCATGACAAGCTATACAAGTATTGCTAGCGTGTAAAATAGAATCCTCAGGTATCTGATGAAAATACTTCCAGTATTTCCAGGAAAAGGCCTGGGAGTGTGTCTGGGGTTTTTTCATATTATGATCATTCCTGATTTGGTGGCAGGATGCCATCTACAAAGCATTCGGATGCTGTGACATGGAGGTAACTGTACCTTTATATACACCTTTGGTCCCTCTGCATCTGAAATATTGCATAAATCTGGGCACTTAATTATCAGAAATATACTGATAAACTGGACAGAGGTTAAACTGGGGGGGGAGGGATAGCTCAGTGGTTTGAGCATTGGTCTGCTAAATACAGGGTTGTGAGTTCAATCCTTGGGGGTGCCATTTGGGATCTGGGGCAAAAATTGGGGACTGGTCCTGCTTTGAGCAGGGGGTTGAACTAGATGACCTCCTGAGGTCCTTTCCAACCCTGATATTCTATAATTCTATGAAAGAGGAATAACAAAAATGATTAGGGGGCTGGAGTTACTGAATTATGCAGAGTGACCAACAATTAAATGCGTATGGCTTTGGATAAGCAATGACTAGGGGATCATAAGTCTAGATATGAGGCAACATATCTGGAAACGCTTCATGATAATGTATTGTGTTAGTCTCTGAAATAATCACCCAGGGGACGTGTTGGAAACCACGTTGCTTAGCAAATGTAAAACTAGACTGTCCAAAACACTCATAAATGTGTAATTAGGAACAGTCTTGTTGTGGCAAGCAGATGAATTAAATGATTTAATAGGTCTTCACTTCCAGCTTCAGATTATATCATTCTATTAATATGCCTAGTTGCTTTCATGTACTGTATTGTTATATATTGTTATATATACCCTATTTGTGCAAAATAGGGTATATATAACAATATATATATGAGTGCTTTTTCCCCACTGCCTCCTGTCCTTTTCAAAATGCCCAGACCGACATCAGTGTTGGTCCCTCCCCTTTCAATGGGGGATAGTTTCAGAGGTTCTGAAGACCTGCAAGTTGCAATTTGGCAATACAGGAAAGCAAGGCTAATTCATTTAGTGCTGCCACATTGGGCCATACCCACCAGGGATAGGTTAAAATAATTAGGTGTTTACCACTCATACCTCAGTGCCACCTGGTGTGGGAGGGTACCTGCTGCTAGAAAGCTCTGTGGAAATATCCTGAACCCTCTGTGAAGAAATATACATACCAATTCAGACATACTCTCTGGAACTAAAACCTCCCTCCCATCTGGCATATCAGACCTATTTTGAGGAAGGATATGGGAGAGAAAGTTCTTTACTAAATCTTGGGGCCCAATTGAGTGGCTTCACCGGGGTTCAACATTTATTTAAACTGGTCCTGCAGGAAATGAAAAAGTTGCTGAGCACATAAACAACAAATCAAGTAGGAGGAAGGATTTCTTTGCCATACATATAGGAAAGCTTTGTATTATTAAGTATCCCCAAACTTAATTAAGAGTTAAGGTTTCCCAGTGGTGCTTCACACCTTTCCAGAATGTCAAGGTCAGCTACACTCCAAACTCTCGCAACCAGGATATGAAGAGTTGAGATACATGCCACCCCTACAGTGTAACCTTAAATCTGTCCTCTGCGCATACTAGTCTTTTCATTTTATACAGAACACTCTGAGGACCGAACACATGAGCTCTCTAGAACATTGTCTTGACATGTCTCTTTGCTAAGGCAAAACTGGGATTTAGGTTCAAGCATAGTGAAAAGGAACTATCTGTCCTACACTCAAGCACTGGGCCTTCTCCACACAAACCACCCCCAGACTTGCAAAATGCAACCTCCCTGCCCCCTGTCATTCTTCCCCGATGATTTCTTTCAAGATAGTGTCTTCACTTATCCTCTACTTAGCCCCAGAAATCACTCTCAAGTATGCCACCACATTATTGATAATTCCCAGGACGAGTACACCGCTGTGCACCACTGCTAACGCAACCTACAGAACTTTGTGCTGAAATGAGGCACATTTGATCCCTTTGAAGTCCTCGTGCACGTCTCGTAATAGCTGTGCCAGTATGCTCCAACAAATCCCTCCACCATTCGATACAACTACACTGACACTGTTGGAGTGCATGTCAATAAATGCTAGAATTCAAATATGTGGAGCACAACATAAACAACACATTCTCTTAGTCCTTCCTCATGTCTGTTTATTATGGTAAATTATTCCCACCCCCAGGTACTGAACCATTCTTAGTGGCTGTTGCCAGTTCCAGGGGACAGGGTTAAGGTTGTGTTGTGGGAGTGGCCAAACTTTGAATTTCCTGGTTTTCAGAGATTTGACATTCTGGAAGGACATGATGCACCATTGGGCAATCTTAACCATAACTCTGCATTAAGGTTTTGGACCCTTAATTCTCAGCCTCCCCATGTACCACAGCCCAGGTTTCTGCCTCCATTTCTTCTGGTTCTTTGGCAATGATTACCCCAGTCACAAAATGTACTGTTTAGTCTCGCTGCTGCCTTTATATAATCTCCTCATCTCCAATCTCTCTGCCAGTCCAGTCCAGCCCAGTTTTCCAATCTCAGCCCTCCTCCCTAAGGAGAGGCGGGTGTTGGCGAGGGCCCCACAGGCTGAGGACCTGGGGAGAGGATTCAGGGACTGCCATGGAGGCAGTGGGAATGTTTTTGGAGTCGGGGGAAAACATGAGGGGGCAGCATGGATGTGGGGAGTTTTGGGGGACAGAACTGAAGCCCCCTAGTATGCCCCACTGCACAGCTCTGACCTCCTCCTTTCCACCCCACTCTTTCCTGTGCCTCTCCAACACCTCTCCGCATTTCCCCCTCACTGCTCTGACCTCCCATATTAAGCAACGAGTTCATCCATCCTTTCTTAGTACTTATCTATACATCAAGGACCAGATTTACAAAAGTATTCAGGCACCTAAGTGCCTCAGCAGGTCCAATGTCTAGCTGCATCCTTAGCTTGCTAAATATTTTTGTAAATCTGGCCTTATGTATATCTGCCAGCACCCCACCACAGGTGAGTAGATCAGTAGATGCAGAATAGCATATAATTTTCTGATGGAATGACAGCTTGTTTCAGAGCCTTCTCTGGCCCCTGACCAGTTGAGCTGTGGCTGATTGGCCAGAGCCATAAGAACATTCCATCGTGGTTTTGATGAGCATGTTGCAGCCTGAAAGCAATAAATAATTTTTTCTGTTCTCTATATGTCTGTAGAGTGTTAACTTTGTTCTCTTTCCCTTTTTTACTTAAAAGAGCTCTAATACATCAGTGAAGCTCCAGAGGAAACCTCGTGAAAGCGATTTTGAAACAATTAAACTGATTAGTAATGGAGCTTATGGGTGAGTAATGCATGAGTGTAACAGCTCTTCTGTATTTTGTTTTTGCATAATTTCCCATTATTTCTTACTGTAAACAGCAGGGAGGGGCGTGTGAATGTATGTGTGTGCATGTACCCATGTGTGCCTGGGTGCTTTTCTAATTCTGGTTTCTATTCCAAATGCATTTCCCATGTTATTACTGACAGTTGTGATATACAAGAAACAACTGAGCCTTCTGCAAACTGGTGCTAGTCAGTAACAAAATCCAGTATAGCCAGCATACTTCAGTGTTGTGAATTAAGATAACATATATTCTCACCAAAAAAGATGCTTGTGAACCTGTAGAACTAAATGCCACATGAAGCTAAAGATGAAATGTTAAAATGGAGTTTTGAAGAAAATTTAAAAAGTCTAAACTTAATATTGAAAGCAGAATTTTTTTCAAATTTTGGAAAGGAGTGTAATTGATTCGTAAGGAGTACACTGTAAAATAGTGTTCTTGCCCTAAAAACATAAGTTGAAGAAAACATAGTCACTGTTTTAAGTGAATACATAACATATTTTTTCCCAATTGAAAATACGCTTATACCAGTCTCTTTAAACCAAAGATGCCTGAATGATGTCCTACCGAGAGCTCCAGTGGCAATTTGTCAGTTCAAGGGCCTTGCTTGCCTGGATAAAAATGGAGACCACTCATCTTTCATTTGGAAATGCATCACATAGAGATTGCAGGCTCTGATTAAGATCAGACATTGCATGCTGTGCCCTGTGGTTTTTTTGGGCTCCCCCTCTGTTCACGAAAGGATTAAGGCAAGTCCATAGATCCAAACTGCTGTGCTAAGAGAGGCTGAAAAAACAATTTGGGTCAACCCCAGGGTGGTTGAGGAATCCACTACCAAAAAAAGTTGGCTCTGCTGTGGGATGAGGAGCTGTTTCCTGGTCCTGAGCTCCTCATGCTGATTCTAGCCCTTCCTGCTCTCAGCCCAAATGGGGCAGCTGCATTATACGACTGAGCACTCGCTGTAGAATTCCTGAATGTAAAAGAGAAAGCAGCTACAGTCCACCTTCCTATCTCATGCTCACTTTTAATGGCCAGAGGCTTAAGGTCATAGCTAATGCACCTCTCTGGTCACAGTTAGTTATTTCTTTGTTGTGACCCGTTGACCCAGGGAGTAGGAGTATTTCGGGCTGCAGCTAATTCACCCTTCATGCCAGTGATGGTCAGTCACTACAGTGCATGCAAGGGCTATTGTCTGTGCCCAGACTTGCTTATGTGGCTCAGCAAAAAGCTTGAAGAAAATGTAGCATAATTTTCATTAAAATTACATAAAAATCCAAACACAGCTCTCATTTCTCAACCTCACACAAATCATCCCCTCAATGATTTTCCCCTAGGCACCTCATCACCACATATTCAATTCTTGCAATTGCCTCAGTACTTCGAAAAGGAAAAGGTCCTCTTCTAGGTAGGTAGCAGCTGCTGCCACCGCTGCTTCACCAGTGCATACGTCTCTCTCTCCTTCCCCTGACAGCTGCTCAGAAAGGGATAGGGAAGGCACTGACTTGGCCAGCCGGTGAAGAACAAAAGAGAATCTTAGCCATTGTACCCACCCAACCTTGGAGGAATTCCTGGTGGGGAGAGGAAAAGAGAGATGGGGCCAGGAACCCTGAGCCCCCACCCAAAGGGCAAAGGCTAGGCAGGTCTGTCTATGCCTCGTCCTCCTTACACTCTAAGAGCCTCAGCCAGTCATAGAGCAACATAGTGCAGAGAGTCACCTCTAGCCCAGAGCAGACCAAGTTTCATAGAACTGTAAAGCCAAAATGGACATTTATGATCATCTAGTCTTGTCTCCTGCATAACACAGGCTGAATTTCACCCAGTAATTTGAAGCAAGCCCAATAACTTGTGGTTTCAAATGAATTCAGGCTAAAATGTGTGAAACCTTTGGGATTCACAGATGTTTTCATGAATAAACAGTGGCTGTCGATATGTTCTCAAGCTGCATATAATAGGACCCCACACATCACAAACTTTCATAGCAAGTGAGGAGAAATGAGTATTGTGTTCTGTTCTGTTGTATGTGGTGTTGTGAGAACCAATGTAGAATGGAGTATTGGTAGTGGGATATACAAACCCCGCACTGTAAGGAAGGGTTCAAGCAGCAACTCTGGGCCCAGGTGTACTCACTCTGCCATATCTGTAAAGCATTCATGTCTTGGAAGAGGAACTCATAAGCACCTTTCTGGTTAGATTTCCACTCCGCTTTACAAGGTAGGAGGTAGATTAATTTGCATTGACATTTTTCAGGCATTTAGTGTGTTTAATTGACTTGGCAGCATGTGATTGGTTGATTTACTGTACATTTATTATCAGTATGTTTAAAGGGTAACGTATCATTAGTACCCTGAATTCCTCTTATCCTGTCTAAGAAATGGAATATAATTAAGCAATAATGTCTGCATCTGTTGATACAAAGCAATAAACTTCTTCATAGGAATTTATTACAGTTTATTTACAAGTATAAACAGCTGAAATTAAAGTTATTGTTATGCTACACGGGTTTTTTTTTTCTCTTCCAGTGTTTTTCCACTTCATTAACTCTCTGAAGTAATCTAAATGTGTGTGAATTCTGCCTGTGCTTCACTGATTTATTCTCAGGAATATGTCACTAGGTGTATTTTGTGATGTGGCTTGCTAATACTTGATTATGTTGTTGTAATATTTCATTTCTTTCAAGGATGTAGTGAAAGGATTCTTCCTGAACCAAATGAGAAGAAAATGTTACTGAGTGCAGTGTCTTTGTTTGATTGGTTTTGCTATGGATGTTCCTGCCTTCACAGTGAAGTTAAAGGCTTTGACAATTTGACAGTGTAATTGTTGGTCTTGGCACGTTGTAGCAGAGATTTGTCAGATATGTTAAACTTCATGAGTTTAAATTTGAACCATTGGTTTTTTTTGAAAGTTTGAGTAAATATCTTAGCAGTATTCTGCTTTGTAATTGGTTGAATAAACTCATTTGTAGTGTAATTAAATGACTGTATAGTAATGAGGTACATCGGGCTTTTGGGAATGGTTGGGAATATACAAGAAGTTAAACAAGCTGTGAATCAGTAAACATGTAGGATGCAGGCCAAATCATTAATGGTTTCACAAGCTGTCTGTCTTAGACTCTCTCACCAGCCAAAAGGTATTCCTTTAATGCTCCCCACATTTTTAATTTTCATTACTGTTCAAGCAGATTTTCTCCAAATTTTAAAATTTCAAATGGTAACATATAGGAACTCTTTGGTCATCGTGCTGCAGCTGCCGTCAGCATGGCTGCATAAACAAGCTCAATCAATTACATCTTACAGTTAGTTTTATTGGGCATGTGAACTCCCCATTTGGATTTGTTAGGCAGTTGTTTTAGTTTTGCGTAATAGTGCCTGCTTTACGCAATGATCTGGTGCCAATTACATCAGTTGAAAAAGGGGTGATGAATTGAATATTTGGGTTGGGTACACATGACATACTGGCCTAGTGTGTCTCGTTCCCCATTAGCATCTGATCCATTTAGAGTAAAAAGGCCTAATACTGCTACTAGCAAATCCAGTAATTTCTGTCAATCAAATGGTAGATGCTCGTATTTTTGATGTTGAAGGCCCTAGGTTCAGTCCCCATTGAGGGCCTGTGCATGGTGGCCTATCTGGGAATTTGAACTCTTGTGCCCTTCAGATACATGTCCCATAATAAGGGGAGTAACACCCTGGATAAGTGTCTTGCTTCTCTCCAGTGGATGGTACATAGAGGAGAATAAGATCCTTCTAAAGCTACCAGCTACGGAGTTAGCTCAAGTAGTAGAGGCAGATGCTTTTGATGCTGAAAGTCCCATTTTCAATCACTGCTGACTGTAGGGTGTGTTCAAAGGGCTGGAAAATAATTTCTCAAGTGAGTGTTTCAATTACTCCCAGCCCTCTTTTTTTATTCGGAATGCAACAAAGTGGAACTTTCACTGAGATTGTTCATTTTATAAACAAGCTGGGCAGTAGTATCATTGTTTTACATGGACTTTTACGAACAGTATTAGAAGTGGGAGGAGATACTCTTAGGGCAGGTCTACACTAGAAGTGCTGCACTGGCTCAGCTGTGCTGCTGTAGTGCATCTGGTGAAGATGCTCTATGCCGAAGGGAGAGCTTTATCCCATCGGCATAATTACTCCACCTCTGAGAGAGGCAGAAGCTATGTCAGCAAGAGAGCATCTCCTGCCGATATAGCGTCAGTGTGGACAGTGCTTAGGTTGCTGTAACTTGCGTTGCTTGATGGGGTGTCTTTTTCACACCCCTGAGTGATGTAAGTTAGATCAACTTAAGCAGTAGTGTAGACCTGCCCTTAGATATTGAGAGATGCTTTTTTCAGCTTCAGAATGAAAATCTACATGAAGTAGTCAAACACCTGCAACTAGTAGTAGGAGGAAAGCAAAATTATTGGGTTTTATGAGATGGGTAGTTGATCACTTAGTGTTTGGGCATCAGCTAGCTGGCAGATAATTTAAGATCAGAAGTAGGGATATTTCACTATCACCTATATGCATATTACATTGACAAACCATAAATCACAGTTGCCTGGATGTTTTCCCTACATCATAGACAACAAAGCCTCAATTCTAGGGTGATGCAGAATTCACAAATCTCTTCTCAGGAAACTACTTGAAAATAAAGCTGCTAGCACTTGAAAGATAGACACTGTCTCTTTTAAACTGCAAATACAGCAAGGTATCTGATTATTCCCTAAGGAGTCCAGGGTTCTTTGATAAATTAGGGAACCGGGTCAAAGAGACTAATGCAGCTTCTTTAGCCTCAAGCACCAAATCTACCCCAGGTTACAAAATGGCTCTAATGCAATTGTGGAAGTTGTAATAAGGGCTTTAAACCAGGACTGAAGCACGGTAGTTATTTAAGAGAAACCCAAATGCTCTTTCTCCTGTGGCAGATTTTGAGGCTACCTTGTGCAGGAAAAGTCTTCCACAATTAACATCTGCATTTGATTAGGTAAACCTTTTGAAATTTTATTTTTAAACCTCCTTTGTCTGTAGGAGTGTATTATCCTCTGCATCTAGCCCAGCCAAATCAGAGCCAATGTTTTCAGGCAATAATGACAGGATTATTGAAGTAATTAATATTAGAGCTGAAAGGAGGCAATATTCGAAAGATCCGTATGTCAGTGATGAGACTTTTTTGGAGGAGTAAACTTTGTTTATTGTAATTAAATGTAAGATCAATAAAATATAGGATACCAGTGCAAAACTTTGTCACTAAATATAAATGCTAATCATCACAGTGAGACAGACCATGGAAGCAAACTCCAGCAGCCATGCCAAGAAAGTAGATAGAAAGGAAGGTAAAAAACCCAAATCCACAGTTCCAGAAACTAGAGGATTAGAATAATGCCATTCAGAACCTGGAACTCTGGATTGTCCATCTGTTTGAGACGAAATTCTAGTTGAATGCTGCTTAAATGACGTAAAAACAAGTGCAATGTAAGAAACAGGTGCCCCAATGAGTCTCCTAAATGTAGTCTGGATGAAAAAGTATTTACTCTGTGCGATTGTGCCCACTTACTGAGTGTCTGGGCACCAAGGAAAATTTTGGTTTGCAAGCAGTGAATGCGGCCAGGTAAAAGTCCTGGTAAGTAATGGGCCAGAGCTTCCAGAGTGCTAGAAATAATAGTTTACTAGTTTCTACTTGTGGTAGAAATGAATCGCTTGCTGACTTGTTGCAAATAAAGCTTATCACCAGGGATTTATGAGTGAGGATGCCCAGAATCTCTTGTAACACCATGTGGACTCTGAGTGAGCTTGTATTCCCTTCAGCGTTGACTATTGCGCTGGCAGCTTTCCAATGTTATACAGAGGAGTGTTTGATGGGCCTTTGGGATTAAATATGCATCCCATTTTACATGTTATCATGGTCTATAGCAAGGGTTTTGACCAACATATGGAAAAGTGCTAAAGCAATTGTTTAGCTGTGAAGTAAAATTAAAACCTGTAAATATAGTCTCTCTAAAAGAAATCTGATAGCTGGGAAGATTAATATCAAGTGAAGTGCATTGGGCTGACCCTTTAAATATGGTCAGCATGCAAAATTGGAAGCAAAAGAAGACAAAAATAGTCCATGAATTACAAAAGCGAAGGGATTTTGTAGGATGCTATCGTGGGTTAATTAGGGGCTGTTCTCATGTTACTAAACTCTTGGGACCTGCTAAAAATAATAAAAAACAAGGAAAGAGCTGGAAGAGAAAGCCAATTGTCTTATCAAAGTCAGCTGGACAGATATCCACTAAGAGGCTGAAGGCCTGTTTTGTTATCTGCTTCCTCTTCATCAGTCCCCTCCTGTGTGATGACGTATCCCAAGTTTGATCAGCTGTTCATTTTGCACTTTGATGCTTCAGCCAATACATGGGGGGACAATATTGTTTCAGCTGCAGTGCTGTACATTTCAAGTAATAGCCTGTTGATCAGAAGCATCTATCCAAGACAGAAATAAGCTACCACTTGCATTCAAGGAAGGTAGAAATCGTGACTTTGAAATGTGTCTCACTGAACAGTTGAGGAATAATCTGTAGTATGCTCCAGGTTTTCCCATCTATAGCAATAACATCTCCGCTGATGTCATGAGACCATATTTTTGCTACTATTAATTAATTTATATGGCTACTATTAATTAATTTATATTAATTAATTTATATTGGCTACTATTAATTTATATTAATTTTTGCTACTATTAATTAATTTATATGGCTTATCGTTACCCTCCAATCCTAGAAGAAATCTCTAAAATCAAGGTATAGTTGTAAACTGGACCAGTAGGGTGAGCTGTTCATTGTGGCTCCTATCAAGCAGCACCGCTGTGTCATTATTAAAAGTAAGGAAACGGAGAAAGGCAGGAAAATCAGACCTGGGAAGAAAAAAGAGGGAGTGAGATGCGGGGGTGTAGAGGATGTGGGAAGATGACTGGGCCCTTCAGTATAATGTGGGACTTCACCCTTTATTTGGTAAGCTATGGTACAGTCATAGAAGCCCAGTTCCGTGGGTTCGGGGCAGATCAGAGTACAAAAGAGCATGGTACAGAAAAGAGGCCTGCCTAGGAATGTTAAGATGCAGCAGGAGAAGTTTCTGTAATTTTTTTTCAGTCTTATTTCAATGAAGTTGTGATAAGTTCAGCTTCTCAGTCAAGTGTCTCTGTGACTGTATATTCCTCCTAGCCTTCCCTTCCATTCGGAGTGCAACATATACAAAGACTTGGAAAGCAGCTGGCCTAAAAGACAAGCACCTGCGTTCTTGGTGATGTATATAGATGGCAATTCACATTACTAAATTTTCCCCCATTTTTTGAAACTGCAACAATTTTTGTACCTTTTCATTTAACTCTTCTACTTTGGAGAGTCTTGCTATTCAACAACCATTTCAGTGACCATTCAGCACATTTAACTACCAACTTTTAACTCAGTGGGAGTTGAGGGCACTTCAGGATTCGGCGCTTTGATTTCAATAACTGTGGTATAGAGTTGTTTCAGGTATGCTCAGGATATTGACAGGTTGTGGGGAGAGAAAAGTAGCATAACTACCATGAATTCAGCGGAAGAAAGGAAATCTACAATATGAGTGTATCTTGAGCCACTTTCTTCATTTCAGCAAGCACAAATATGGAGAGAGAATTCCACTAGACACTTTCAAAAACCTGTGTTTACCCATGTCTCCATCCATATTGACACAGGGCATTGCTTCACATGCAAATACAAACAAAAGGACAAGGAGTCAAAAAATGCTGCAAGTTGAGTTGTCCTCCTGTGGCACCTGCATGAAACTCAGAATACTCAGTTTCTGGTTGCTTGAGTGAATATGGCAGTGTGAGATCCCCCGGAATTGAATAGTGAATGGTGCCATGAGTGTGTATTCTTTGTCAGACACATGGGAATGTAAAACGCTGCACAATATAAACAATGCATGCATGTGTTTATATAATTGTGCTGTCTCCTGCTCCCGCTCCCTGTTGAGTCTGATACTGCTTGAAGTTGAGAAATATTTTCTGAAGAAATGTGGACTGCTGAGCCCTGTTTACATGGAAGCATATATGGGTGCCTACCTGTGACGTTAAAGGCTGAGGTGGTGGCATAAGGAAGTGTAACATTAATTAGATAAAGGTTCTGATATTAATCATGATGATAATTTGTTTGGCAGGTCAGATACATTTTATCTTACTAGTTCCTGTGATGTTGTCTTTAAATTTAAATTACTAGCTGCACAGCTCCATAGATTGTGCAGAAGGAAGCATTTGTATTAAGGCTCAATTTTAATAGCCTCCAATTAATACCTATTACTGCATCCTTAAGAGCTCAACTTGCCAGGCCTGGCTGAAGGGCAGCTTTTGGAGTCCATCAGCAGTGCTTCATTGGCCCCAATCCTGAAATGGGAGTTCCTGCACAGAGTCCTGCAGAGTTCAATGAGACTGTGTATTGACATAAGAATTCCTTGGAAGATCAAGGTTTCAGGCAGGTGAAGGGGTCACTTTCCCCGCACGTAAGATGTCAGGAAGGTAACCAGAATAAGAGGGTTGAAATAGGAAAAAGAGAGGAGGACAAAGGGACAAAATCGGTAGACAGAGGCTGAGCTTGACAGGAAATGGGGACAAAGAGAAGGGAGAGGGAGGACAGAAAATGAGAAAAGAAGGGTGTTAGAAACTCAGTGAAAGGGAGGGTGGGGGCAGAGAGGAAAATCCATTTCAGGGAGGGGTGGGAAGAGATGGAGGAAGAAAAGTAAGAAGCCAACAGGGAGGAGAACTGATCTGTGAAGTTGCGTAACTAACTCAGTTTTTTATTCCACCTTGGGAGGGGCATGAAACAGGAGCAGATCTTTGTAAAAGGCACAAAGGGTGGGGCTTGACTCACTTCACTCCCTGCCCAAGGTGTTTTCTACCTAAACATTATGATGTAATGTCTTTCAGCTGCCCTACCCTTGGTTGGGAACTGTACTTTCAGAGACAATGGAAAAGATTAATGACAACCTTTTCAATCAGAGAAAACACTCACCAGGAATATCACGCCACAAAAGAAATGAAAAACAACTTTGGCTGTTCAGAAGGGTTTATAAATTACTCTAGTGTGGGGTTAGAGTACTCTTTATCAAAAATAGTGAGACAAAAAGTAAATTCTGAGCTGCCTTTTTTATTTAAATAATTATATGGAGATATAAGTGGGCCTCTGGGGGGCACAAATTGAATTAGAAACGACATAATCAACTTCTCCCTTTTTCTCTGCTTTCTCTGTCTCATCCTTTCCTTTCCACACACCCAAACTGCTATGATAATTACATACTAAAAATGCCCTAAGCAATAAATATGACAAAATAGAGGTAATGCAATATAAAGATTTTTCAGGATTTGCCTCCAGGGATTTTTAGGAAATGTAGTAATTTACATCCTGTGTCCATGCTCCAGTGCAGGGATCATGGAATGAGTGATCTCTTTCACCAAATCCTGGAAGCAACCAGGGCTGCTCAGATGCTGCTTTGCTTTCACTCTGCTTTGCTTTCACCCCCAAATCCCAGATGACAGGAAGCCCAGTCAGTGTGGCCCCAATGGAATTTCTACATATCTAGGGCAAGACTTAATCCCACATTAATAGGGAAGCTAACACAGTGATCCATTTTGATGGAATCAGCCACTGCTGATCTGCCCTTGGTAGTGGTAAATGCTGATGTCAGGGACAGGGTGATGGTAACAGATGAGGCACTTGGCAACTAGCAAAGCAAGAGCCACCCCACTGAGCAGCTTTTGCCCTTCCAGGCATTTCACATATGAAACCTCATGAGAAGTCCATGACTTATTTGAAAATTCCCTGAAATGGAGGCTGAATCATAATTATGACACACACTTGCAGAATAGGCACTTGTCAGAATGATTTATAATGTTGGCCATAGCTGTTTTTTCTCTATAAATCCTTTGCAGGTGGAAATGCCCAGAATCCATTTGAGCTGAGACCATTTGCAGGCTTTATTTAGGTTTTTTAATTGTGTGAGGTTGATGTGTCAATTGAGGCTGCATCTTGGTCACGAAACAAAACAGTATTCGGGAGCTCAGATTTGAAAGACTAGTCACTGCCATCTTTGTTTTGTACTATATATAAATATAAATAAATCTCATCACCAATCCCTTTTTTCTCCTGTTGTTTGGGCTGTTTCAGTGCCGTTTATTTTGTGCGACATAAAGAAACCAGACAGAGATTTGCCATGAAGAAAATTAACAAACAGAATCTCATCCTCCGAAACCAGATTCAGCAGGCCTTTGTTGAGCGTGATATCCTGACATTTGCAGAAAATCCATTTGTCGTCAGCATGTACTGCTCCTTTGAAACTAGACGCCATTTATGTATGGTCATGGAGTATGTGGAAGGTAAAGTATTTGTTCTCTTTACAGTGGGAAGAACAGTGTATTTTAGCATCAAAAAAGGAAAATCAACCCACACTGTATTTACATTACAAAAGCTCGCCTGTGTGTTCTCTGTACAGTAGCTATGTACACGTAGGATCTAAATCCACCAATGAGATGGCTTCATTCCCAATCATTATCTTTTGGTGATTGCCTGTAAACTGCTTATCTTGCAGCTCTAAAGAGAAGTAATGCTCAATGAATGAGTTTGTTATAATTTATAATCATAAGTGTCCTGTAACACTGGAAATTCATGTGAAAATAAAGTTAAGAAGTTATCTTCTGCTTTTGAAATTTTCACCACTGTGAAAATGATAGTGTATCTGAAAACAATTTACAGTAATAAGCTTGAAACACCAAAGAGACACCTTCAAGGGGACCCTGACATTGAGAGAAAGAAGGTCCAGTGGTTAGATTGTTAGCCTGGGTCGTGGAGGAGAGAAAGATCCTGTGTGATCTTGGTTGGTCATTCTGGGTGTCAATTCCCCATCTGTAAAATGAGTATAACACTACTTCTCTACCTTACAGGGGTATTGTGAATAAATACATTAAAGAGTAAGAGGCATGCAGATTCTATGTTGATGGGTCCATATAAATATCTTAGGTAGGTAGATAGTAGAGAGTTTCTCCTGTCGGTGTAGGTACTTCACCTTCCTGAAAGGCAGAAGCTATGTTCCCAGGAGAAGCCCTCCTGTTGACCCAGCGCCGTCTATGCTGGGGGTTAGGTCAGTATAACTACGTGGATTTTCCACACCTTTGAGTGACATAGTAGTGTAGGCCAAGCCTAAGTCTTGATGATGATATTTAAGGTAGTGAATAAAAATATAGTAAAAAAAAATAAAAAAATTCTTTTTGAAAACACCTGAATCTCATTCAGGGTCTAGGATATCTTTATCCTTGCACCAAATGCACACGTACGCCACTCGGCCACAGGGCAGGCAATCATACATGCTACACTGAGTGCAATAAACAGGATAGCCCCCACTCTGCTGCTAGGCTTTTGCCTGTATTTTCTCCTACAGCTACCTAGGTTAATGATAGGATTTTTGTTTAAATCAAGAAGTTTTGCTTATAGTTTAGTTTAAAGGTTTTAAAGACTGGCAAGTGTACCACGCCCCCTTTCCACTCCCCTTCCAAACCCCCTCTCGAAACTCCCTGCTAGCGGTCCCTGTTTGCAAAGCTCGTTTGTGTGCATTTGGTGCAAGGAGCTCCTGGCCCTCAGAGACCGTGTATGCGCTTTGGAGGCCAGGGTGGTGGAACTGGAGGAGCTAAAGGAGGCAGAGAGGTATGTTGATGAGGCTTTCTGGGATACTGTAGATTTTTCCCACCTCCGATCAGACAGCCCCTGCACTGTTAAGGAGGATGAAAAGCCCAGAGAAGGAGAGCAGTCAACGGGAACAGAGGGAAACCTTCCCATAGTTGGGATCCTCCTTCCAGATGATGATGGGGTATCCTCTTGCACTGAGATTACCTCTCCGGGGGAGGGAACTCCAGTCACTAAGAAAAGGCAGGTGTTAGTAATGGGAGATTCGATCATTAGAAACATAGATAGCCGGGTTTGTGATGACCGGGAGTACTGCATGGTGACTTGCCTGCCTGGTGCGAAGGTTGTGGATCTCTCGAGGCATCTAGATAGACTTATGTGTAGTGCTGGGGAGGAGCCGGTGGTCGTGGTACACGTAGGTACCAATGACATAGGGAAGGGTAGGAGAGACGTCCTGGAGGCCAAATTTAGGCTGCTAGGAAAGAGACTGAAATCCAGGACCTCTATGGTGGCATTCTCAGAAATGCTTCCAGTTCCACGCACAGGGCCAGGTAGGCAGGCATAGCTTCAGAGTCTCAATGCATGGATGAGACGATGGTGTAGAGAGGAGGGGGTTAGATTTATTAGGAACTGGGGAAACTTTTGGGATAGGGGGAGCCTATACAGGAAGGATGGGGTCCATCTAAAGCAAAGTGGATCCAGACTGCTGGCACTTAACATTAAAAAGGATGCAGAGTTTTTAAACTAAGAGATGGGGGAAAGCCGATTGCTGCAGAGGCGCATGTGGATCAGAGAGAGACTTCTCGTAGAGGAGAGTCTATTGATAGAGATTCTCTAGGTTTTAGTCAGGAGGAGAGGATGGAAGAGGATAAAGTATGGGCTAGATCGGACGAGAAACAGTCACATAAAGAATCTGACACATCAGAAAAGGGCAGACAAATAAACAGTGACAAGTTTTTAAAGTGCTTGTACACAAATGCTAGAAGTCTAAATAATAAGATGGGTAAACTAGAGTGCCTCATGTTAAAGGAGGATATGGATATAACAGGCATCACAGAAACCTGGTGAAGTGTGGACAATCAATGGGACACAATCATTCCGGGGTACAAAATATATCGGAAGGACAGAACAGGTTGTGCGGTTTGGGGAATGGCACTATATGTGAAATAAAATGTAGAAGCAAATGAAATAAAAATTTTAAATGAATCCACATGTACCATAGAATCTCTATGGATAGTAATTCTGTGCTCTAATAGGAATATAACAGTAGGGATCTATTATTGACCACCTGATTAGGACATGATTGTGACGATTAAATGCTAAGGGAGATTAGAGAGCCTATCAAAATTAAAAACTCAATAATAGTGGGGGATTTCAATTATCCCCATATTGACTGGGTACATGTCACCTCAGGACGAAATGCAAAGACAAAATTTCTCGACACTTTAAATGACTGCTTCTTGGAGCAGCTGGTACAGGAACCCACAAGGCGAGAGGCAACTCTCGATCTAGTCCTGAGTGGAGCACAGGATCTGGTCCAAGAGGTAACTATAACAGGACTGCTTGGAAATACTGACCATAATATAAAAATAATTAACATTCCTGTGGTGGGAAGAACATCTCAACAGCCCAACACTGTGGCATTTAATTTCAGAAAGGGGAACTATGCAAAAATGAGGTTAGTTAAACAGAAATTAAAAGTGACGAGAGTGAAATCCCTGCAAGCTGCATGGACACTTTTCAAAGACACCATAATAGAGGCTCAACTTAAATGTATACCCCAAATTAAAAAACACAGTAAAAGAACTAAAAAAGAGCCACCGTGCTTAACAACCATGTAAAAGAAACAGTGAGAGGTAAAAGGCATCTTTTAAAAAGTGGAAGTCAAATCCTAGTGAGGTAAATAGAAAGGAGCATAAACACTGCCAAATTAAATGTAAAAATGTAATAAGAAAAGCCAAAAAGGAGTTTGAAGAACAGCTAGCCAAAAACTCAAAAGGTAATAACAAAATGTTTTTTAAGTACATCAGAAGCAGGAAGCCTGCTAAACAACCAGTGGGACCCCTGGACAATCAAGATACAAAAAGAGCACTTAAAGACGATAAAGTCATCACAGAGAAACTAAATGAATCTTTGCTTCAATCTTCACGGCTGAGGATGTTAGGGAGATTCCCAAACCTGAGCCATCTTTTGTAGGTGACAAATCTGAGGAATTGTCACAGATTGAAGTGTCACTAGAGGAGGTTTTGGAATTAATTGAGAAACTTAATAGTAACAAGTCACCGGGACCAGATGGCATTCACCCCAAGAGTTCTGAAAGAACTCAAATGTGAAAGTGAGGAATTATTAACTATGGTTTGTAACCTGTCCTATAAATCAGCTACTGTACCCAGTGACTGGAAGATAGCTAATGTAACGCCAATATTTAAGAAGGGCTCTAGAGGTGATCCTGGCAATTACAGACCGGTAAGTCTAACGTCAGTACCGGGCAAATTAGTTGAAACAATAGTAAAGAATAACATTGTCAGCCACATCGAAGAACATAAATTGTTGCGCAAAAGTCAACATGGTTTCTGTCAAGGAAGATCATGTCTTACTAATCTATTAGAGTTCTTTGAGGGGGGTCAACAAACATGTGGACAAGGGGGATCCAGTGGACATAGTGTACTTAGGCTCTTACATAAATTAAGTTGTCATGGGATAAGAAGAAAGATCCTTTCATGGATTGAGAACTGGTTAAAAGACAGGGAACAAAGGGTAGGAGTAAATGGTAAATTTTCAGAACGGAGAAGGGTAACTAGTGGTGTTCCCCAAGGGTCAGTCCTTGGACCAATCGTCTTCAACTTATTCATAAATGATCTGGAGAAAGGGGTAAACAGTGAGGTGGCAAAGTTTGCAGATGATAACTAAACTGCTCAAGATAGTTAAGACCAAAGCAGACTGTGAAGAACTTCAAAAAGATCTCACAAAACTAAGTGATTGGGCAACAAAATGGCAAATGAAATTAAATTTGGATAAATGTAAAGTAATGCACATTGGAAAAAAGTACCCCAACTATACACACAATATGATGGGGGCTAATTTAGAGACAACTAATCAGGAGAAAGATCTTGGAGACATCGTGGATAGTTCTCTGAAGACGTCCACGCAGTGTGCAGCGGCAGTCAAAAAAGCAAACAGGATGTTAGGAATCATTAAAAAAGGGATAGAGAATAAGACAGAGAATATATTATTGCCCTTATATAAATCCATGGTACCCCAACATCTTGAATACTGCGTACAGATGTGGTCCCCTCATCCCGAAAAAGATTACTGGCATTAGGAAAGGTTCAGAAAAGAGCAATTAAAATGATTGGGGTTTGGAACAGGTCCCATATGAGGAGAGATTAAAGAGGCTAGGACTTTTCAGCTTGGAAAAGAGGAGACTAAGGGAGGATATGATAGAGGTATATAAAAGCATGATTGGTGTGGAGAAAGTGAATAAGGAAAAGTTATTTACTTGTTCCCATAATATAAGAACTAGGGGCCACCAAATGAAATTAATGGGTAGCAGGTTTAAAACAAATAAAAGGAAGTTCTTCTTCACTCAGTGCACAGTCAACCTGTGGAACTCCTTGCCTGAGGAGGACTATAACAGGGTTTAAAAGAGAACTAGATAAATTCATGGAGATTAAGTCCATTAATGGCTATTAGCCAGGATGGGTAAGGAATGACCCTAGCCTCTGTTTGTTAGAGGGTGGAGATGGATGGCAGGAGAGACATCACTTGATCATTCCCTGTTAGGTTCACTCCCGCTGGGGCACCTGGCATTGGCCATTGTCGGTAGACATGATACTGGGCTGGATGGACCTTTGGTCTGACCCAGTATGGCCATTCTTATGTTCTTATGCTGTTTCAGCACAAGTTTCTCCTTCCTCTCCCTCTCAAAAAAAAATTGCTTGTATGAAAATATTTTGTAAAATAAACCTAAAAGACAGTATTCAAATAGTGAACATTCAGAATCCCCGTTGTACAATTGGTAAATATATGGAGGTCCACGTATGCCTGCATATGGAGCATGGCTTAGATGCATCCGATGAAGTGAGCTGTAGCTCACGAAAGCTTATGCTCAAATAAATTTGTTAGTCTCTAAGGTGCCACAAGTCCTCCTTTTCTTTTAGTTATGTCTGTGCACCTCAAAATATGATACCAGCTAGACCATTTTATTATATTTTCAGGTGGAGATTGTGCTACTTTAATGAAGAATATGGGTCCTTTACCTGTGGATATGGCAAGGATGTATTTTGCTGAGACTGTGCTAGCCTTGGAATATCTGCATAATTATGGAATTGTGCACAGGGATTTGAAGCCAGACAAGTAAGTGTATAGAATATAACCACAAAAGAACTTTGTCTGAAAATTAGTCAGATATGAAAGGTGTAATTTTGCTCTGCAGAAAATGGATGTTTGGTTATGAATATTATTCCATGCATTCAGAATTCTCAGATAATAGATTCATAATATGAGTTGGGTGGTTTAGCCATAATTATAGATGATGTGTTGATTTTTACAATCCTTTAGGCAACGAGAGGCTGTAAGACTAGCATGAGAGAAATACATTTTTTTTCTTGAGGCTGAAATGAAGGATAATAAAGTCTGGCCAATAAGAGCAAGCTCTCTCTACATATACTTTGTACCCTATTTAATGCTGAATATGAAAAAAAAATTGTACATACAAATTCTTATAAGGTCAGTGTTAAATGGGAAATCTTTCCCCTCTGTCACATTTCTGCAGTATTTGGGGTTACAATATTTCATGTCTTCTATAAATGTAAACTGCATTACAGCAGGTTGCTGAAATAAAGACAGAACCTGACATATCTTCCACTAGTTTTCATTGTCACTTGTTTCTAAACACATTTGAATCCCAAATGAGTCTGAGTCAAAATACCCACCTGGTACTGGATATCTGTTGTCTGCCAACTTAATATCCATCAATTTCCTTTTTTTCCCCATCTTCTCCCCTATTTAAATGAATGGCACAGTTAATTAGAGGTAGAAAAAACTAATGCCTCTTTTTCCTTTTAAAGTATCGGAGGGGTAGCCCTGTTAGTCTGTATCCACAAAAACAACGAGGAGTCCGACAGCATATTAAAGACTAAATAAATCTGTTAGTCTTTAAGGTGCCACCGGACTACTCTTTGTTTCTCCTTTTAAAGTTACAATCTATTTGTACGTCTTCCAGAATGCTTGCCATTTCTTCTTGTGCTAACTACGCTGTGCCATATTTTTTGTAGCCTTTATGTGGATCCTTTTAAGATCCTTTAACTATTAGGTGTTCAAGCAGATATAGATTATGGTTTGTTTAAATTCAATAACAACAACATATGTATCATGCATTTGGTAACTTCCAGGATGCCTCTGTGTCTAGCCCAGTAGTTTCCTAAATGGTTTTTTTAAACAGTTGTGTAGTGCTGTTAAAGCATTATCCTGTGACTATAATAAACAAACTAGTACAATTTCAGTTTGTTATAGTAATTGAGTGTCATTCTGATCTGCAGTTTATTGGTAACATCCATGGGACATATAAAGCTTACAGATTTTGGGCTTTCTAAGGTGGGGCTAATGAGCATGACTACAAATCTTTATGAGGGTCACATTGAGAAGGATGCTAGAGAGTTCCTTGACAAGCAGGTAAGAGATGCTTTTTTTCATTTCTATACTGAGAGATTAAATAAAGCCATATTTACCAATGGGATATACCATAATATTATATAAGCCATTATTATTTCTGCATTGGTATTTCAGATGTATGTGTGAGAGTTACCTTTACTGGTGCACTGCAGATTGTTCCATGCTCCCCTTCCTCCCCACCCCCACATTATGGTCTATTAGTAAGATGAACGATCTAATTGTGTGCAAGTGAGATCATGAGAGAGACAAATGGAAAACTGTTTTTATAGGGAATTCAGGAGTCTCAGCAGAGTATTTGCAGAACTCATGATGCATTGTACAATCAAGGGTGCTAAAATCCTAGCTATGGCCCATTTCCCTTTAAGCATGCCTCATTACCATTTGCCCACAATCTGTTCACTGTAAAAGTTACTTAAGGTAAAACCATCACAACTTTCAAGTAAAAATGAAGATATGTTTAGATTAAATAAAACTATTGTTTTAATTGACTCTTGTGTATAAAAAACAATCTTTTAAAACTGTATTTTTCACAAAATGCATTTTTCGCATACAATACAACCACTTAATGTAGGTCATTCTTCTAAAAATATTAACTGTGTTGCAAGCTGAACAGTGTAAAACATGCTGAAAAGAAAGTTTAAAATTCTCCATGTTTTTTGTAAGATTTTGCTACATCATGAGAATTATTGGGAAAATTTAAGCACAATAACTAGGGTTATTAAACTTTGCTTGTTTAAACATTTTCTTTTTCTCATTTTTAGGTCTGTGGCACACCTGAATATATAGCACCAGAAGTGATATTGAGGCAGGGTTACGGCAAGCCAGTGGACTGGTGGGCCATGGGAATTATCCTTTATGAATTTCTTGTTGGGTGTGTGCCATTCTTTGGTGATACACCAGAAGAGCTATTTGGACAAGTTATCAGTGGTAAATATCACCATGAAAAACTGAATTTCTTAACCTGCTGAAACCAATCACTTAATGAAAAAGATATTTAAGAATTTACTAAAAAGCTAGCATTTTTCAACTAGTTGTGCCAAAAAATTAAAAAATGAAATCACTCATGTTCCCATAGTACAAGCCATCAAAATGACGGGTGAAATTTGAACTAAAAACTGAACTTGTATTATACTTGAGTAATGAGTTCAGAAATGCAATAACATGATAGGTCATATTTGTAAGTAAACTGTTTAAAAAGAAAATAACTATTAACAGTTGGACAGTCAAATAATTTGACTGTCACAGTCTTTCCAGGAATTGTGCCGGAGAAGGAAAGGTTAATGTGGACTGCATTTGCAGAAATGGAAAAATGCCTAATGGCACAATGAAGAAATTAACAAAAATGTAATAAAACCCTAAAACAAATGTCTCCCAAATAATAAATAATGAAAAAGAGTGGGAAACGAATTCAATTCACAGATTGTTAATGATTTCATTGGTGGTTGTTATAGTGTAATGTTATTTCTGTAACAGCTGTTCTTCTTTCATTTAAAATTCAATAACCTTTTAGATCTTAACCTGCAAGCTGACCCTAAGTATTGTCATGCAGCTTGTGGCAAAACTAAATGATAATTAAACAGAATCTCTCACTATCCTACCTGCTGTTTCCATAAATTTCCCAAATGCATAGATGTAGATGGCCTCCGTTTTATGCCAAAAGTTTATCAGAATGACATCTCTGTTACTGAATGTCTCCCAGTCCATTTTACAGTATACATAAAAGGTCCACTAGCTAAAAAAGAGAAAAAAATCCCATTTAGTATGTAAGGAGGTGTTCTGTTATATCACTGTTCTCCATCTCTAACTTTGCAAGCCGGGCATGTTTGTAATCTTTAATGAAGTGGATTTGTGAATTGCCTGCAGTATATGACCTCTTTATACAATATCCTAGCTGTTTATGGATTTATAACCATGCTGTTTTCTGATGTGATACACCAAGGCCTGAGTGGCAAGGGGAATCAACTGTTTAATTAACACAAGCAGCAAATGCTGGCTTTGTTCTTGATGCCTTACGGCTGAAATGCATATTCATGTTTTATTTTATCCAAATCAGATTTAAACTGCAGTAGAAGCTGCAGGCAAACAAACATGGAAATAGCTCATGGTTTTTATTGCATTTGCACATGCACACACACACACCCAAAGTATAGATCGTTAGGCTGATCTCTTAGATTTTGGGGGGAAGGAGAAATATTTTATTATTTATAACAATTTAAAAAATGTATTTTGGAATTTTATAGTCCATGTTATATTCTTTCTTTTTGTAAATTAAATGGCCACATTTTAAATCTGAGGCCCTGATCCAATCGATACATAAGCTTGTGAGTAACTTTCTGTGTCTGACCACTCCAAATGACCTGATATGGGTGATTCATGGAAGTATTTGTAAACTCAGCCCCTTTTTTTTTTCATTTTATTTTATTTTAGATTCAGATTTTGACTTTTTTTTACCTTTGTCAGATTTTTCCTTTCTGTTTAATTGTAATTATTTTATTGAAGTCATTCTTATTGCCAAATGATTCAAGATAACTCCTTTATGCAGTGAAAATAGCCAGGTCCACATGTATTGCACAGCCATGGAACTGGCTGTAGAATCTAACCCTGGCCACGGTTTTGTCCTCCGGGCTTCATGGATGAAGTTCTGACCCCACTGGAGTTAATGGGAAAACTGCCGTCAGTGGTGCCACAGGCTCACTGTAGGTGTGTGTCTGCACACCAGCTGAGAGGTGTAATGCCCACACAGACGGACATTCACGCTAACTCTCTTCAGGCTAGCAGCTAAAAATAGCAGTGTGACACTGGTGGCTTGGGCTTAGCCGCCTGAGTACATACAGGGCGGTTGGGCGGGACAGTTCTCGCTCAGCTAGTCTGAGTCACTGCCTACACTGCCGCCAGCCACACTGCTGTTTTTAGCACACTCAGAGCTAGCATGTGTACGTCTACCTGCACTGGGAATCAAACCTCTTGGCTGCTCTATAGACCTATCCCTACAGCAGAGCTTCCCAAACACTTTTTGTCAAGCTCTCCACTTCAGAGATTCATGCACTGTGTATGCCACCTGTACCCCTGGGGGAGGGATGGCTGGTACCCACGGGAGAGGCAAAGTGTACTCATCATGTGGAAGCTGAGGAAGCCGCCTGCTCTCTGCACAGTTGGGCAGTCTCGCCTGCCTCCCATGCAGCAAGTGAATGGGGTAGCTCTGAAGGGCCGAGCTCAGAAGGGGAGTCGAAGGCTGCACCTCACTGGCTCCCTGCCAGGCAGAGCTCCCTCTTGACCCCAGCCATTCAGCACGGCCACAGCCCTGTCCGGCAGGGGAAGTGAATGGGGCTCTGGGACTGCAGTGAGAAGGTGGAGTCCGGTGGGGCCTCTGTTCAGCAGGGGGGCGGTCAGTAGTTCTGGGGTGCAGCCTTCTGCTCCTCGCTTGCAGAATTCTCCCCAGCATCCCCATCAGAGGAGCATAACTGCAGGAATAGGAAGTGAGACAGGCAGGAAGCCTGGTCCTGGCAGCCGAGACCTCCCGCAAAGAGCACTGTCCGCTACTCCTGCCAGATAGACCACCCTCCTGAGCATGGCCCATCAGATCCTCGGGACCTTAGGGTGTGCCCCACAGTTCTGAACCTCTCTCTGATTATATTTTGAATAGTTTTTGCTCCTGTTGTAACTTGTGTAAATTGATTACTAATTAATTTGAGTTAGTTAAGATCTTTGTAACTGGTGAGCTAGACACTCCAGGGTCATTTGTAGTTTACCCTTGGCTGTGTCCTGAAACAAATGTTTTGGCATGTCAGGTTACCAAAGTCTTAGCTCCAGAAAATTGACAGTCAGTTAATGCCAATTACAGTAGAAGCAAAATCTCTAGCTAAGCATTCATTTAAAAAAAAAAAAGTCTTTTAGTCCATATGGATGTGGGGAAAATCCCTTAAGAACATGAACCAAACATTAACCTCTGTAGTATTTTCTGCATGAGTCTCCAGAAAGCCTGAAACAATAGCGATAACTCCCCGTACCCCATCCTCTCGATATCTTATATACCTCTGCAATCTAAACATGGTAATTTAAATGTCGTCTTTGCTAATTATTTAATTGCTCGTCATTTTAATAGAAAAATCCATTTTTCTATTGTGCTTAATGCAAAATCCCAAACTACCACCCATGTCTCCCACTGGTACCTAAAGTCCCAGTTGTCCCCATCCAGCTGCCAACATCTCTAGCCTCTCTCTGACAGCTTGTACAATGAGTCTATATGTAGATTAAGATAAATCTGACATGGAAAACCTATGGAAAATCAGCACAAAGAATAAATTGAATTTAATACGAAAATTATTGCCATTGTATCTGAGCACCTCAGAGTCTTAAATATGCTTATCCTCACAGTGCCCCTGTGAGTTAGGGAAATACTGGTTCCTCACTTTACAGAGAAGCTAAGTGACTTGCCTAAGGTCACACAGGAAGCCTATGGCAGAGCAGGCCCCTTGAACCCAGGTTTCCCATATCCTAGGCTAATGTGCTAACTACTGGACCATCCTTCCTCCTTATGGTTTTGGTGTTCATTTTTATGTGAAGTCATTGCCAATTCCCATGCTTTAATTTAAAGGAAGGTTGGGCAGAATTTTCAGTCTGCTGTGACCGGGGTGCTGCAGAATCCGGGAGCCTTGCCACAGAAATTAAGTCCATCTTGTCATGAAGTACATAAGACCTTAGCAATAGTCAGGGTTAACTGAAGTATGTTGATGGTTTTTTTCTCTTAAGTAGAAGAGGTGTAGGAAAAAAAACTACCACATTGGCTTGTCTCTCTCTAAACCTTAGGCACTGACTCCATGGCTGGAGCACCCATGAAAAAAAATTAGCACCCACCAACAGCCAAGCTCCCCTTCTTCCCCGCCACTCCTGCCCACCGGCAGTCCCTGCTGATCAACCCCCCCACCCCACCCCCCAGCTGTTCCGCAGCATGCAGGTAGTGCTGGGAGGGAGGGAGAGTAGCAGGGATGGGGAGTGCTCAGGGAAAGGGGCAGAAAGGGGTGGGGCTGAGGTGGGAAGAGGCAGGGTGGGATTTGGGGGAAAGGGGTGGATTTGGGGTGGGGTCTGGGGCTGATCAGGGGTTGAGCACCCCTGGGGAAAATTAGAAGCCGGCACCTGTGCTCCAAACCATAAGGGCCAATCATACAGCCTTCACTCATGTGAGTGATGACTTCAGTGAAATGACTAGCATGAGTAAGGATTACAGATGTGAGCAATGATTACAGGATCAGGCCAGATGTGTCTATTTTAGCAGCAGTGACCAAGGAACAGAACTAGAATTTAAACCATAACCATCTTTCAAGGGAAGAACAGCATAGCAGTGCTAAGCACAAATATTTTGTAAACACAATAATCACTTCTGCCTCTTGTTATTAAGATCTGTTTAAATCACATTTTGTTGCAAATAATATGAATGATGATTAAATAACTGAGTTTTGAAGAATAGGTGCAGATTGCGTTATGTTCGAAAGCAATGAACACGTAACAAAAAACAACTTGACTAATATGCTGTGTAGGAAAGGTCTGTTTCATTTTGACTAAGCTGACCAGCGGATACCCAGCATCCTTTATGGTACTGGAATGGGACTAAAATAAATTCACGAACATCTTTCTTTCATACTAGATGAGATCAACTGGCCTGAAAAGGATGAAGCCCCACCTCCAGATACCCAGGATCTGATTACTCTACTGCTCAGACAAAACCCCCTGGAGAGACTGGGAACAGGTTAGGGGACAGGATTTAAATTTTGCGCATGCGCTAGAAATAGCATCTATGTTGAACATGTCGAGGCTTTTATTTGCTTTATTGTTTTGCCCAGGAAACATCTGTGCATGCGTACAACATGATGCCAACTCATTAGAGCACGAGTGTGTTTTGCTGGTTTGGTTTCTCTTTTGCTGATTCAGAGCAGTAATACTGTAGGGGGACATATATTAGTGCAGTTGTCATCTTATACAGTTCTCATCTTATACAATTGTTCTCCTTTCCTCTTATCTTGTTTCAATAAATAAAAGATAAACTTCTCATGAAGGCAATCTATTTAGTGCTTGGAATTATTAACCTGATGAAAATTCAGACTGTTAAGTTACTTAGTTGCAAAAATAGAGAGCAGTGAACCAACATACAAGAGCCACTTCGTGTGCCACAAATACCATGACCTGGCCAATGAGCCCCCACCGGCTTCAGGGCATATGATTGCTACTTGAACTAATTACTCAAAAATGACTGCCTGAGATTAGATCATGAACTGTCTTATTACTCTTATTCTGTGATACTGCCTTAGTACGAAAAAGAATAAAATGAAAAGCATGAGAAGTTAAGGGAATAAATGGAGAGCAGTGGTGAATTCTCCATCACTGACCATATTAAAATCAAGATGGGATATTTTTTCTAAAATATCTCTTCTAGGAATTATTTTGGGGATGTTTTATGGCTCTATAGGAGGTCAGACTAGATGATCACAATGATCCCGTCTTGTCTTCAATCAGTTAAGATAAGCTGCTGCCTACTGTGCTGTGGGCATTCTCTCTCTCATCAGTGCCGCTCCCAAGCCAAGCTAGGTAAAGAGGCTGACATCTGAAGTCAACTGCAGATAGACCTGCATAGGCCCATAATGCAGCAGTCCATATTAAAGTGTGTGTGTGTGTGTTAGCTCACCTACAGATGGACTTATTTGGGGATTTATAAGTTTGGGGAAGGGGCAGGAGTCACAAAATTATTGCAGAGGTTGGGTCCATTGTCCAGAGTTTTAAAATGTTCAGTGATGTGCATTTTTACAGAGATAATTTTAAAATATGAACTGTCATTTTCAATTGAATAGTAAGGACTACGTTCTGACTGGCCCTAACACAGCCCAGGCAGGGGTGACCCATCCGCAGTGCCTTTATGACCACATTACAGTTCTCCAGACCTTGGGTGGTGGTGTGGTGAGAGGTGAAGTGGGAGCAGGAAGAGAGGCCACATGCCAATGTCCCAAAATAGGTGGGCAGGGAGTGGGCAGAGCTTTGGTTCCAACTCTGACCCCACCTCCAATGCACTTGTTAGCATACAGTATGCAACATCCAGGAGAGAGCTATATCAGATTACTCTCTTCTCTCCCCCATATCACAGCCCCTCGGAGCAAGGTGGTAATCACAGTTCTTTCCCATGGCTTCTCCTGAGGCTGTACAGCTTTGTACCACCACATACATAGGGCATTGCTGTAAGCAAATGTCTGAAGAGCCAAAACTAGCTCAGCACTTGATGGAAGGTTTTTTTAATATATTCATTGTAGACCCCTTCACTTTATCGCTTGATCCTTCATAATACATGTAGTATTCATGCCAAAGCTGTTCTTCTATGAGTGAGAGACTGAGTCACTAGTAGAGTCTCTGTCCCCTCCCCCAACACATGCGCGCACTGTCTCTTTCTCTCGTGTGGTAATGGTCAGTGCCTCCAAATGTAACATCTGCTCAATTTATTTACTAGTTTATTTCTTCAACTGTTCTTGGTCTCTTAAGAGTTGACAATCTGAGAAGGGGAATCCTGCAGCCGCTTTGAAGCTCAGAGGGATATTAAAAAACTAAAGCAAAGCTTTTGAAGTGTCAAAAGCAGCTCACAAAAACAGCGGCTGCAATGTGATGGGTCCCATAGGGGCACTGGAAAATACTGCTCTGCCACGCATTTCAAATGACAGCCTTGTGTATATAATACATATTTAGCTGGCTGAATAATGCTCCATGAAAATATATAATTGCATATTTACTCAGGAGACTGGAGTGGCTTGGTCAGATTGTAAGGAAATGAACAGATTTTCTAAAACACTTCCATAAAAGAAGGAAAAATAACAGAAATATAAGAGGAACGTTGTATTTACACTAAAATGTGGCACAAAATAATCACATAGCTTCAAGATCAGCGTTGGGGTTAAATCATTGTACTCTTGCCATTGCAATTAAAAAAAACAACAGATTCTGCTGTTGCATTTCCCTTTTTCGACTATCTGGACTAGTTTCTTGCCATTAGACCACTTTTGTTTTTATTATTTTATTTGTTTTAAATTTTCCATGAAACAGTATTTTGGGCCAACCTCCCTCTTTAGAAACAAGATAGAGAACCCAAAACACGACTTTTTAAAAAAATAGACAGACACCCTTACTTAAATAACAACAAGCTGCAGTTCTGTTCTTTCTTCTGTCTCTCTTCCCCATCCCAGACTCAAACAAGCATAAACTGTGTACACTTCCTGCAGACCCCTTTTTTCACACAGTTAGCTTGCTAGATCCTGTTTAGAGAGCCCCATCTCATGCCAAAAACATTGGAAGGAGGGGAATCTTTTGTCTTAGCAAAAAGACAAGTTCAAGATAAACTATTTAAAAATCTGTTTTTCAAAACTGTTTCTCCTAATATTTTTTTTCTGCCAGTAAGAACAAGTCATAATTTGGTTAAAATGCCTGTTGAAGGCCATTCTTGAGCCTAGAAGAGTGTATAGGTAAATACTGTATGCTAGATTTGTTAGCTTTTGTAAACTTTCTTGGTATGATGGATGATTTTAGATGAGACAAAGGTAACCAACACAGTAAAATAATCTGTGTTGTCCAAATTCTACAGATATAACATTTCCCAGTATTAGTACCCCTCATCCGATGAGGTGAGCTATAGCTCACGAAAGCTTATGCTCAAATAAATTTGTTAGTCTCTAAGGTGCCACAAGTACTCCTTTTCTTTTTGCGAATACAGACAAACACGGCTGCTACTCTGAAACCTTTAAAAAGAATAGTCTGTTATTTTCTTAGGAAGGTATTCTAGGTTGCAAGAATATTACACTTTGCAATAATGTTACAGTACAGCAATATCAGGATGTGTGTTGAACCCAACAAATGTGTCAGGATTTAACTTGGTTTTAACAGCATTGCATGCATTAATGCTGGTGAGCCTGTAAAATGATACTTTCATTATTCTCCAAGGTTTCACTATTTCCACATCATACTGCTCAAATTCTCAATGAAATCATAAACCAAAAATGTTCACAGACTATAACAAATTTTAATAAATGATGAACTGAAAAAAGAAAAGTTTCTCATGAATTCCTGCAGGTTATTTTTCAACTGTTTGTTTCAGATTGGGTTTTTTAATTTGATGTGTTTGTTTCAAAATTGCTAAAGTGATTTGATTCTTTTGAAGCTTTAACTTCAGCACTTCTCATAGTTACTCTTTTTTGTAAAGTAGGTTGTGTAAGAGCTTCCTGTCACTTTTCCATTTAGTTTTCGAAATCATTTTTATGTTATGGTGGTCAGTAGGTTACCATGAGAAGAGGCAGAAACTCCAGGTAATCCATGGAGGTTTTATGGATGTTTTTGATCAGAAATAGATTAATTTATTTCAGTATTTAAAGCACTTTATAATAAGTGCACATTAATCCATAGAAAGTTAAATTATAGAGATATTCCATTGAAATTCCATATTACCATCCCAAAAATATGAAACAGATTCTTAATGATGAACCTTATTAAAATACAGTATACTAAAATCCAAACAATCCTCTACTTGTTACAAAGTGCTGCTAAATACACTTTTTTGTATTGAAGAGATTTGTATCTTTGCTAACAACACTCAGTCTCAGGTTTCAGCCTAATATGTATTTGATATATAGTAATTAAACTCCTAAAACACAAGTTTTTGATGGAAATGCTCACAGAACAATAGCAATGCCAACACAATAGCACACATTTCTCACTGAACAAAAATGCTGAAGAAATATATTTATCCATGATTTTGCAGCTAGTTCGCTAGACTTCGACATGCCAGCCTGAAATGGTGATTGTACCTCTTCATGCTAATTAACATTTTCTTTTACCAAGGATTTAGCTTTGAATTTACTGAAGTATTTTTGTTTAGAAATCACCCACATGTTTTTCTCTGGCTCCCCCAGGTGGCGCATATGAAGTAAAGCAACACCAGTTCTTTCGTAGCTTAGACTGGAATAGTTTGCTGAGACAGAAAGCAGAATTCATTCCACAGCTGGAATCTGAGGATGACACAAGTTATTTTGACAGTATGTATTGTATAAAAATATGTTTGCATTTTGGGGGAATTTACGTAATAATTGTCTTTGATTTTTACCTTTCCTCAGCGTGGGTTGAAAATCCTGTTTGTTAGAACCAGTGGAATGCCAGTCTGACATTTCAGGAAAACTAATTTTTAAAAATAAAATTACCCTTTTAATTAACATTAAGCCTTGGAATCTGATGCTGCATGATAAGTTTAAATCATTTTTCCCCTTGTTTATAGCTCGTTCTGAGAAATACCACCATATGGAAACTGAAGAAGAGGATGACACAAATGATGAAGACTTTAATCTGGAGATAAGGCAGTTTTCCTCATGTTCACATAGATTTTCAAAAGTAAGTCAAGTGTTTGTATATGTTGGTTTGCATACACACTCAATGACTTTTGTGGGGTTTGAAAAGGGCTAGCAGTGTGTGTATGTGGTACGTTATTCCCTTATTGAATAATCCTGTGGAATTTAATAGGGATGAAACCAGTAGGGTTCAAATCAAAATTTAATATGGCATCTGTGAAAACGCTAAAACTCTAGAGAATGTAATAGAAAGTGGTATCCAATGATTGATTGGGACTGGTTAGCACATTTTGTTCCACAATTTTTGTTTTCTGAGTTACCGGTATATAGATTTTTTTTTGTGTGTGGCACATTTTGAATGCCCTAAACAGGGGCCGAACTTGGGAATTCAAAAAGGGGAGATTGCAGTAGTCAAATGAAAGATGATTAGGACCTGGATAAAAGTTAGCAGTTGGAAAGCAGACAGACTTTGGAGATGCTTTATAAGAAAAAACAGCAGACAATAAATGGTTAGAGAATTGAATGTCTTATATAATGGGCTTTTTATCCTAAAAGGTAGTCAGCACTGAGTTTCAAAAGCTTTCATTAATAGACATTTACTGTGCACCTTCTTCAGATACTGGTGTTTTTTCTCAAAAATATTTAATTAAAATCTAAAGCCAATGAAGGAAAGGAAAGCTTACATTTCTAATCCATTCATCCTGGTTTATATTTTCATAAATGTACACTCCATAATACCACTCCCCTATACTACAGAGACCATGCTAGACTGGAGGAGTGTGGGGCAGTAGTCTCATTGCAGGTCTTGCTATCCTGGTATGTGAGCTCTGTCCTGACTTAGCAGCATGAACCTGATTCAAAGAGGGAGGAATGAATGATTGAGTTCTTAATCTCCTCCTTAGAGGTGTTTTTTATCCTTTTGTAAGGAGTGAACCTGCAAGAGCAGCTTGATACCTTAAAACTTGCCAGTATGTCATTGTTTGTATCTCTAGCTGTGGCGTAGAGGCTGTAGAACACACAGCTGACAGTCTCTGTGTGCAGTTCATCAGCTGAACAACTGACGTTTTAGTACCAGAATTTATTTTTTCTAAATCTTTTAGCCAAGTAATTTATGCTCCTCTTCACAGTCCATTCCAATTCATTTTTCTGCTTCCCACCCCACATTGGTGGCCATTGAATTACTAGCTTGGGTGGCGGTTCTTTTTGATTGACTTTATGGTTAAGAAGCCATCTCAGAATGTGCATTGATCCTGTGATCTAAAAGCCCAAGAGCATTTATGGATTTTGTTTGCAAACTTGGAGCTCACACAGTGAAGTGGTGAGAGAAAGGTGATGGATTCATAACTAAAAGATGTTATTCATGACCCTGTAGCTGAGGAACCAAGAAAATAAAATTGAAAAGCATTTCAAGAACACAAACTCCTAGACTTTAAACCTAAACCACCTCAGTCCTTTTAAACTCCAGGACACTGCATAAGCGTGTATCCAGAGCCCTGCATTAGATGTGTTTTCCTGAAAATCTCTTTGTATCAAATGCGTGTTAATGATGCAATTTTTTTCTGTAATAGGTTTTTAGTAGCATAGATCGAATAACTCGAAATCAAAGTGAAGAAAAGGAAGATACAGGAGACAAAACAAAAAATGTGACATTGCCATCTGTGGAATCTTTAAGCTGGAGTTCAGAATATTCTGAAATGTAAGTAGAAACAACTGTCAGAGAGTTCAAATTCAAGTTAACAGCCATTAATGATTGCTTTGTAGCCAGTCACTTCCACTATGATTGGCCTTCGCTTAAAAAATATCATTAAACACGATTTGTGTAAATGCTGTTTTAAATTCAGGCAACAGCCATCTACATCCAACTCCTCTGATACTGAAAGTACCAGGCAGCGGCACAGTTCAGGTTTGCTTCCAAAATTGGCCATATCGTCTGAGGGGGATCAAGATGAAACCACCTGCTCAGGAGGATCCCGGGAGGAGCAAGAAAAGGCTGCTTCTTTAAGTGAGGAGGCTGCTCAAGATGAGCCTGAGGTCACCACTCCAGCCAGTACCATCAGCAGCTCAACACTATCAGGTAAGGAGCTTAACTTCTTATACTGCAGGGGACAGAGGAGGACGGTAGACCTCCTCCCACCCATCTACCTCTTTAATACTATCTTATCTCCCTCCTTCTATTTGTCACCAAAATCCATGAGTGTACTGTACATTCCTGCTGCCAAGACTTCTCCACCTCTCCCTTAGCTCACTGCTTGAGTCTCTCCAATCTGCTGTTCTCCTGCTACATGTAATTAAACTATCCACAACAAATTCACAAATTACTGCTACTACTTAACTGCTGAAAATCAGTTTTTCCTCCATATATTTCTCTTTAGCTGCTTCAGCTCTGTTCTACTCACGTTTTCTTACTTTGTATGAACTTTCCTTTACCAGCTCCTTTTCCTTGTAATGCAGGTTCAAGAGTTCTAGATCATAGACATTAAAATAAGGTGTTTTGTGTGTGTGTGTGGTTGGTGGTAATTTACAGACCAATACGAGGCATAATTCAAGCTGTTTGCTTGGGTTTTTTTGTCACTTTAAGATATGCAAATGTCAGTTAAATTAGAGAATATATTTTTATTTGCTCTACAAAGTGCTAGCAGCAGGGATGTTCCTTGATCTGTGAAATTGCTGGGCTCTTATTGATAGCCGCTTAAATAAAATGGCTGAGCTTTTCTATGTGCCCATCCCGTAAGGTCACAGAACTCTCCTGCATCCATCACTGTACATTTCAACAGGTCCTTTGCAGTAGATCAGCTGGTATAAGGTTTTTCTCCGTTTTTATTATTTTAAGTGGTGTTCTCCTCCTTCCATGATCAGTAGTGTCTGAAATGGTATCATTTTATCATAAATAACAAAGTACATCATTGTGCTTCTGAGTCTTAAATTACCAACTATTATACGCCCCATACTTATGTTTGTGGTACGCGGCACAGAACTCACCCCCTGCCCCCGCCAAACACCCAAAACTTAGAAAGGGAATCCTCCTTGGTACTTTAATGCTTTCACAAGGGGTGTTTTCTTTTATTGTTAGAAGAGCTGATTGGGCTGGATGCTGCAGTAAACCCACACTCAAATCTCCCATTGACCTTAGTGGGAGTTCTACATACAGAATAAGTGTACGGTTAAGTCCTAGAAGTTGTGTGTCGCCTGTCTGTGCTACCAACATGCTGAAGATTTTATTTACATTTTAATTATGTCAGTGATGTAAAACCATGTCAGCTACTATTACTTCACCTTACCCTGTTAACCTTTGTAAAACCTGTAATTCTTTAGTCGTTTTTATTTTACCTGTAATATTGTGTGAACTTGTGAACTAAAATACATAGTCCCACCTTGCGATTGCATTGTTTTCCTCCCCCTGACCCCCAGTTTCCCTCAATGTGTTTATCCCTTCTTCTTTGTACAGTTGGCAGTTTTTCAGAGCACTTAGATCAGATAAACGGAAGAAACGAGAGTGTGGACAGTACAGATAATTCCTCAAAGCCATCCAGTGAACCTGCCTCTCATATGGCTCGTCAGCGATTAGAAAGCACAGAGAAAAAGAAAATATCTGGAAAAGTCACAAAGTCCCTGTCTGCCAGTGCTCTGTCCCTCATGATTCCAGGAGGTAGAAATAAATCTATTAGTATGAAATTGTGTGACTTGTGAATAATCAGTGTGGAACATGATCTAAATACAAGGTTTCTTGAGTCCAAAATGGACTTGTCTTTGTTTCCCTTGTTTACCTACAAGCCTATGGTTATTCTCACAGGTCACTGTGTGGAGCACTCCATGTTTCAATCTTGTTTGCTTTCCTTCATGCTCCAGGAAGAAAGAAGAACTAATTTCTATTTTATAAACGTATATATTTTGTCTTTATACTAGAGTAAAAGTAAACCGTGATCTGAAGCTCCCCATACTTGTGGAGAGTGCAGAATCCAGATAAAAATGTCATTGTTGGACCCTCTCTGTATTATAGGCCAAATTCAAGATCGAAGCACCCCTGTACTTTGAGGGAGAGATTTTAATAAGTAGGGCTGGATCTCAGCTTTTCAGCCTGGACACCTGTCCATTTCAGACCCATATATCAAGCATGATATTTGAATATTTGTTAGTCTGGTAACCAACCCACTGCACTTGTTGTGCAAATGAAGAGATGGATTTGACAATAGCTTCAGCAGGGACCCTGGTCATCAGGCTAGTGGAAGTTATATACATTGTTAAAATGTTATGCTTGGTCTTCTAAGGCGAGGGAGGAAAGATGCTCTCGTAGTCAGGCAAGGAGTGTGAATAAAACATTAAACTCCCACCCCTTCCAAGAATCACAGTGGGAAAATGCACATATGATAACGCTGCGCTTGCATACAAATGCTGAGGGGAGACAAAAGCCAATCCACCCACTCCCACTGCAAAGGGTTCCCATGCATCACTCAATTTCTTCTCTCCCTACTTACTAGACAACTAAAGGAACAGTGTAAGCTTTTCTGTCTTCTGCACCATGCACTTGCTGCTCACAAATAGTGTCAAATGAGGGAAATCAGAGGAAAAGTCTGAAGAGCATTTGCCTGTTCTTGAATGCCTGCAGGCCAACCCACTGGCAATAGAAAGAATACTTAGCATTTGTAGTGCTGTGCAAATATTAACAATAATTAATCCTTACAACATACCTGTGAGGGAAGAGAAAGTATCCTTATTTTACAGATGGAGAAAGAGGGAGTATGATAAACCCAGGTCTGTGTCAGGGCTGGGGTTAAAAATCAGGAGTGCCCAATACATAATTCCTTGCTTATTCCTTGTATATGCTGCCTCCCCCAAACAGGATCTTTATATGATGTTACGTATGTGTTCCTGAGCAATCCTTTACCAGTAAGTCTAGAGTTTGTCCTGTGTTTCAGATTTTCTTTTTGAGGAGTGGCTGTAATCTTCACTTTTGGGGCACATTAGATTAGATGTTACAGCAGGCTGAGAGACTGATGACCGGGTAATTTACACATCCAGTTAGCACTCAGTGCTGTGAATCCAGCTGTGCAGTAGTTGTATGTTGAGCATCCTGTGACCCCTGTCACGAAAGGGGTTTAATAGTTCAAAGATGGTGCAGGTTGATTTGTTATTAATCAAAAGCATTAAATCAAGCTTTTCTTTTATTTTAAATTGGATATGGCTCTATGAAATCACATTGTAATCAGAGTTTAGGCATAATGTACTTAAAAAATTGGTAATGTAGCTATAAAACAAAATCCTCCTAGTGTGGATGCAGCTTATACTGGCAAAAAAGTTGTTTTTCATGCTTGTACAAATTCACGAGCGAAATAATCTAGGCCGGGCAACAGCCCTTTTATCCCGGTATAACTGCATCTACGCTAGGGCTTTTGTCAGCATAGAACTGTTATCAAAAAGTTGCACCCCTAAATATCATTGCTATACTGGCAAACATAAATATGTGGCCTTAATTAAACTAGCAGGACAAAAGTAATAGTGGTTTGCTGGGACAATGTCAAGTTATTCTTTTAAGTTGGAACTAAAATTAATGGTTTCGATTACAGTATTCATTTTAAATTGGAATTATCAGAAAAGCTACCCGAAATCCAGCTACATGAAAACTGTCTTTTTTGCTAGTGGACAGTTCCATTATTTTGGGGCCTACAAGTCTGTGTGATATATTTAGTAGAAAAGTTTACGACATTCCTTCTGTGTCTGTTTGTTGGGAAATAGATTGGAGACTTGTTTTTCAAAACAGAGTCTTTGATCACCTTTTTCCATTCAAAGAAAAAACAAACAGTTTACAGCTTGAGAATTAGAGGAGCTGGTGAGTAATAAAACAGTGCATGTGGTGGAAGAAAAAATCTATTCCAAGAGTAGATTGTCATTTCAAGCTTCTGATGAGGAGTTATAAAGACTAAATAAAATATAGAGTTTATAAATATTTTGAAAATATCTTTCCAGTGTCATTTTAATGTTGATCATGAAAGTGAAGTTTTGTGTTCTTAACAATTCAAGCATCGTTAAATAAGTTGCTTTTTATGCTATAAATCTTTATCCAGTTTATTAAGTTTAAAATTGTCACTGTTTTGATCTGTGTATGTTTCTGTAGAATTGGAATGTGCTCTAACAGGAAGTTCATCTGTTCCAGATGTGTTTGGTGTTTCTCCTTTGGGAAGTCCTATGTCCCCACATTCCCTTTCTTCAGACCTTTCATCCTCCAGAGATTCCTCCCCTAGCCGCGATTCCTCAATTGCTTCTTCAACCCCGTATCAACCTATATTAATTCACAGTTCAGGAAAAAAGTATGGCTTCACCATCCGAGCAATCAGGGTCTATGTGGGTGACAGTGATATCTACACAGTGCACCATATTGTTTGGGTAAGAATAAAATTTTCCTCAGCATTTCTCACAACAGAAGTTTGAACCTGATATATTTGCAGTTAAGAGCCTTTTCAAACTGCATCAGATTATATCTCACAGACAGGGTATCCACTTGTATGCAGTCATTATTTAAAGGGTGGCAATCTGGCAAATTATTTTTTTAGGGTGACATTTGTCCTTGTGCAAAGGGCCACCATTAATTAGAATGTTTGAATATTCAAATGATTTTCAAACTATATATTTAGTTATACATTTTGCAATTTGTGCTGTGTTGGTTAGTTTCATAAGCCACATGATATTGATTTTGTTCTCTGGCTGGATGAGTTCTATACTGAATCAACATAGTGTGAATTGCTAAATGAATTACGTTTATGACAATTCAGTATACAATTCAAAATTCATGCTGTGTTAGCAATTTATTTGTGTATGTTAGTTGCTTAAGATGTATTAGTTATTTAAGTTAATTACATATGTAATTAATTTATATAACTAGTTGAATTCAGTGTCTAAGCACAAATCGTATAGTTGATTATAATAGTCACAATTAGAATAATTTAAAGAAGAATATTTACTGTAGAAGTCTGCAAATAATTTTGAAGAATGAATTAATCTGTGGATTTTATTACCTGTTCATGGGACATCTTATGACGAGGAAAAAAAGATTAAACTGATTTAATAAATAATTATTCTTGGGTTACATATTCTCTTCTGGTCACTACTGAACTAGGCCAAAGGATGGGATATTGGTTGCTCTGTATTCATTGCCATTCATTCATTTTCTTGGAAATTGATTTCTTTTTACTGTAAAAAAATAAATGAACTAACAGATTTTTTTAATGAAATTTTGCTGGCAGTTTTTAATTTGGATGACACCTGTAGTCTGATTTTTTTATTTATTTTATTTATTTTTCAATTAAATTTAAAATGTCTTTATTTTAAATTACTACAATATTTAACTTTGAAAATATCCAGAGTGCTGATGCAGGAGCATCCTCTTCACAGAGTTTCTATATCTGACCATTTGAATTCAGTGCTTTGATGTTGCACTGTCCATACCAAAATCCCAGATATGAACCTTCCTAAACCTCTTATTTTTTTTGAGTGAAGGAAGGAGGCATGTACAGAAACTAGAGTCTGGATCTAAATATGCAAATAATCACTATCTTTATTATGGTTTCAACTAGATATATTAGATTTGCACATCTGTAAACTTTGGGGTATTCAAAATCTGATTCCACATCTGCACTCTCTGCTTTAGTGAGCATATCACTCACTTTTTTTATTTCATGCCAGGAATAATGGGCCTGATCCAAAGCCCATTGAAGTGAGTGGAAAGATTTCAGTGCGTTTTGCACCAACGTGAGCTATAAAACTTGGACACAAATGAATTCTTAAAGATGGAATGGACTGTCTGAATTCCTTTTTCTGATATCACATTAAGCCATCAGGCCATTTCAATGTAGTTTACTGTTTGAAAGTCAAAGTTTGTTTGCAGATAATTAGTTCATTAAAACAGAGCACTGTTCAGAAGAATGAGGATTACCATGAGTCTGCTTTGTTCAAAGAACTCTTCTCTTTTTCCCTAACCTCCAGAATGTCGAAGAAGGAAGCCCAGCTTATCAAGCGGGCCTAAAGGCTGGGGATCTGATCACACATATCAATGGAGAGCCAGTTCATGGTCTTGTTCACACTGAAGTCATAGAGCTGTTGTTAAAGGTACAATATTACTTTTTTAGACCAGCATTGTATCTTAGTTCATATTTTACACCCTACCTGTCTGGTGTACGTATCCCTTTCCTTCAAAGTTTAGTTATCAGAAAATTTATTTTATACTTGAACAGATCCTAAACTGATAGCTGGACAGATCTGGAAAGAAGCCACTGAATCCATAAGCACAACGAAGCCTTTCATTTCTGGGCTAGTGCTTGACACTGCTATTGATGTAGCAGGTAGCTAGGAGTACGTTCAGGATACTGACATGTCCACATTAAGCAACCCATTCTCCTTCCAAAAGTGAAGATAACGTTTAGTGGAGAAATAGGAAAGCATATTTCCTTTAATGTCATTAATTACGCTTTATGCCCATTTTAAAATGGAATCGGTAGAGAAAATTCCGAAAGAAAATAATTAAATAAAAAACATCTCTTGTTCTTTAAGATAAAGAAAGAAAAGTGGGGACCATTAAGTCTCAGATTCCAGAGGTCTCAAAAGTAGCAAGGCAACTGAGCTTCTAAGGTCCTGATCCTGCAGATGGATCCATGTGGACAAACACTTGAACATTTACACAGCTCCATTGGGGTTCTGCAAGGCAGACCAGGACTTGCCTTATTAGATCATTTTATATTTGTTTTTCCTTAGAGGCTTTACAGAGTTTTTCAGAGTTCAGTATTCTCTTACACATTGCTTCACTGTAGCTCATTATATTGCAGCTCTTCTATAATATTTGCAGCACAGACTAAAAGTAGGTCAGCATTATTTTAGACAGCAGTACATTTGCTTCCTACGTTATTAACAATTTCATGCGTCGAAATGAATAGTCAGTCATAAAAGTGGATTAGGAAGCCACACGTGTAACAAAATATAGAGATAATAAAAAGGTCAAAAATATATATTTTGCTCAGAAATAAATTTTTCTCCTCTCTGAAACCAGAGGAACTCTGAAATTAATAAATTGTGTGAGAAGGATATGTTATAGAATACTCAGTGATTAAATAATTTTAGGCAGCCAGTTGCCTATTGTAGGTTTCTTCACTGTTCTTTGGATGTGTGTTCCTTGTCTAAAGAATTAATGTAAATTTGAGTTTTTATTAGCCAAAGTAGTATTTTTTAAAGCTCATAAGAAATTACAGAAAGAAAAGAAAAAATGATTAGCTGATGGTATTTACAATATTCATAAGAGTAAATTCAGCATACGATGATGCAGTTCATCCAAAAACCAGACCTGGAATTAATTAATTTGATTTATCATCAGTCTTGTTACAAAGGAAAACTTTATCCTGATGCTATACTATTCTTGTCGAGTGGTTTTGTTATTAACATAGAACTATAGGTATTTATTTATTTTTCAGTCAGGCTTATATGCGAATGGAATTTTGGGACAGCCCATGGCAGTTCAGTTAAACAATTCCGAGAAGCTTTTAGCTTAAAATAACTAAGTCATCACTTGTGTAAACAACAAACATGTATAAATGTCTTTGCTGCTACTTGTTTGAGGCTGGCATTGAGGTGGGCTCTCCAGCTCAGCTGCACAGTTGCAATAACTGGTTTCTTGAGAGAGAGAGTGTGTGTGTTCACTGAAGTAGTTCACTCAAGATATAATGACTATAATTCCTGTAGTGGGAAAATGGGTGTGGGAGGGGAGTCTATTAAATTATTTCACAATTTGCAATTTTGGCCAACCCATGGTCTCCTTTTAACTAATTAAAATAATTGAAAATCTACACTAGTCCTGAAAATTACGGGTCTGGGCATGAAGGAAATTTTTAAACTTTGAGTCCCTTACAATGTGACCACCTTCACAAAAGCTTGACTGAGAATTGTCTGTGCTCATGTTTAATAGCAGGCACCTGATTTGAATTTGTAAGTGGTGAATACAGTAACCTGCCAATTTGTGTGTGTTTTGGTTCCTTGTGACTAGTCCCTACAACATGATTGATTCATAAGTATATAGAGTGCTTGCATACGTTGTCAGCTCCTACTCCCAAGTTGGAGTTGTGTTTTGGTGCATTTGCAGTGTAATGGAGCTTCCAATTTACAGGACAGTGGTTCTGTATTACTCACTCCAAAACATTCTAATCGTTTTGGCAGAGTGGAAACAAAGTGTCAATTACTACAACCCCCTTCGAGAACACTTCAATCAAAACAGGCCCGGCCAGGAGGAATAGCTACAGGAGTCGAATGGTTAGACGCAGTAAGAAAACCAAAAAGAAAGAGAGCCTAGAAAGGTGAGTGGTAGTTTTGTTTTATGACAAATATATTGCTTTTTCATGTGTGTGTAGGCATGTGATAATGTATGGTATAACCACATCCACAAAACGTCCTATTACACCATTGCTTTCTCTTTGACCTCCCACACTCATCTTTTTACCTTCATCCATTGTATCCCATGCTCATGAAACATCCTCCCCATCCTATTGTGCCAGGATGCCTCCCACTTTATCCTTATTTAAATCCCTCCTGAAGATGCACTGTTTCTGCAAGGCACAGAAATAGAAATGAGAGAGTGAATAACTGTGGTTGCCCCCTCTTTTGGGTCTTCCAGTGCATCTTTGTTTTAAATAACCTCTCTGAGACTAGAGTTGTCTTGTGTATCTTTTACAGCTCCAAACATATTGCTGGCTGTGAAGGGACATGCCCTCATACTGGCAGAGAGGAGACTAGCAAACTCCTCTGGGCCTGTCCAGTACCAATGAGATGCTCCTGCAAGGCCTCTTCTACCTGGGGCAGGAGTGGGTGGGTGGCACAATGGTTAAGAGCCAGACAGTGGCACAATGGTTAATGTGCCAGACAGTGGCACAATGGTTAATGTGCCAGACAGTGGCACAATGGTTAAGAGAACACTATTGAAAGTGGCTTCGTCCTGCCTGAGTTCCAGGTCACTCTTACTTCCCTGTATTTTCCCACAGACTCCCCTCTCTCATAAGGGAGGAAAGAGGGGAGAGGACTTTTGATTGTTTGCTACAAGAACCCCCTTGGGCATCAGCCAGGGTTGGGGAGACAGTGTGAGGGGCTGGAGGGCACCCTTCCCACCCCGGCCCCCCTTACTGGCACTAAACAATTCCATAAATTTTGGTATGGTCTTAAACTAAGGAAACAAAGGAATAATATACCAGATTTTACACTCATTTATATGTAACTCAAACTTTCTTTGGAAGTGTAGTGAGTAATTTTTAGAGATGGTAGATTGTGGTCACGTTTTCTATCCCATCTGTCTGCAATTCATCCTGTTTTCTAAAGCCTTAGCAGTTCTACAGTTTTGTACAATTCACTTTTGGGGAAGGTAATGGGGATGTTATTAAAAGCCAGCATTAAGAGCTCCTGCTGGGATGATGATTTGTGCAGCGTCTCTCCTGATGAATTCTGTACCATTCTCACACTAGGAGGAGGTCTCTCTTCAAAAAGCTAGCCAAGCAGCCCTCTCCCCTTCTTCACACGAGCCGAAGTTTCTCCTGCCTTAACCGATCCCTTTCATCAGGAGAGAGCTTGCCTGGCTCCCCAACTCACAGCTTGTCTCCCAGGTCTCCTACCCCAAGCTACCGCTCCACTCCTGATTTCCCATCCGGTGAGTTGTTGGGGAGAAAATTAAGGGAAATGGAAATATGTGCCACCTTCATGAAGCTAAGTCTGTACTGAATTCCAAATGAGAATAGTCAGCTATGTGAAATCCAAGACACTTTGAATAGTTTGATTTCATTTGGATTAAGAAAAACCATGAAACTAAGTCAAAGATTTTAGTATGGCACAGAAGCACTTAAAAGGAAACTGTGTGGTACGTTTGTGTACAAAATTTTATTATTGATCGTTTTTTTAAAATAGAAAATTAATAGAAAATAAAACGTAAAGAATGCATAAATCATGTCTAGAAACTACCTCTGGAAAAATTAAAACTAGTTGAGAGAATATTACTAATAAAGGAATGAAAATTACATTGGAAAAAACATGGCTAGATCATGAGACCAGTGTGTGGGGTATAATAAATGTGGATTACCATTGGAAAGATGGATGGGCATAGAGATACAGTAGACTTTAAATGTCACATCATTCTGATTTCTAGATTTTCCCCTGCCCTAGCCCCACTTTAGTTCTCTCATGATTTTAGCAACAGTAAAAATGAGTGGTGTTTTTGCTTCCTATCCATTGCTGAAGGTGTAAATCATCTGAAAGCTTGGAACTTTTCTTTGAAATGGCAGAAAATAATTGCTAATTTAAATATAAGGGAAAAAACATGTTTATAAGAGTAATGTTATTTTATAGTCCAGTAACATACAGCCTACCAAACCATGGAATGCTTTGGCAAATAGAACAAATGCTTATCAGTACATTTTTTGTGTGCTGCGTCCGTGTTAGTTGTTAGAGACAAGAGCTGAAGAACTTTCCTAGTTTTATATTTTTCTTTTTTAGGTACCAATTCCTCCCAGAGCAGCTCGCCTAGCTCAAGTGCACCCAATTCTCCAGCTGGCTCAGGTCACATAAGACCCAGCACTCTTCACGGGTTGGGTCCAAAGCTTGGTGGACAAAGATACCGGTCAGGAAGACGCAAGTCAGCTGGCAGCATTCCTCTCTCCCCTTTGGCACGAACACCTTCTCCAACACCCCAGCCACCATCCCCTCAACGATCTCCATCACCTTTACTGGGGCATTCAATTGGAAATTCAAAAATAGTTCAGGCATTCCCTAGCAAGATGCACTCCCCTCCAACTATTGTAAGACATATAGTGAGGCCAAAGAGTGCCGAGCCACCCAGGTCTCCACTGCTAAAGAGGGTCCAGTCTGAAGAGAAACTTGCGCCTTCGTATGGTTGTGACAAGAAACACTTATGTTCACGCAAACACAGTCTGGAAGTGACTCAAGAAGAGGTGAATAGGGAATTGTCCCAAAGAGAAATAACTCTTCAGAGCCTGGAGGAGAACGTGTGTGATGTACCATCACTCACCCGAGTCAGACCTGCAGAGCAAGGCTGCCTGAAACGCCCTGTCTGCAGAAAGTTGGGTAGGCAAGAGTCCGTTGATGAGCTGGATCGAGAGAAATTAAAGGTCAAGATAGTTATGAAAAAGCAAGATCTTGCTGAGAAACAAGATTGTCTGCAGAAAGCAAGCACTATACATGAGCCTTGTGGTGAATCAGAAAATCCTGCTACCTTAAGACTGGAAGAAAGAGACAAAAAAACATTTCAGAAGGCTTTGGAAAGATCAAATCACTTTGAAACTAAAATTACTGCTCTGGAGACTCCATCAGTAGGTGGCATACTCAAAGACACCCTTCACAAGAATGCAAACATGAGACCAAATGACTCCGTTCCTTTAGATACACACATGCCATGTCATGGGCCTCCTCTTCATGAACTCAGTCATCTCTCTTATGACTTCAAAAGAATTTCCCCTCCATGTACATTGCAAGATGTGCTACCTCACTCATCTGACAGGCTGCTAAATGGAAAGGGAGAAAACACAGATAAAAATGCACCAACAAAAGAATTTGTCAAATTTGAAAGAATAGATGGTAAGCTTGCAAATATTGATTATCTCAGAAAGAAAATGTCCTTTGAAGAAAAAGGTGACAGTCTCTGTCCAGTGTTAAAGCCCAAACTGACATCAAATGTTCATGAATGCCTTCAACTTAACACAGTCAGACCCATCAATATACAGCAGGATTCCACTACAGTTGCTGATAGCAGAGCATTTATTAGTAGTGCACATGCTGCTCAGATTAGCTCAGTTTCTTTTGTTCCTCTCAAAGCCTTGAATGGCCGAGTGGAAACGGGTGTGGAAAAATCAGCCCTGATTTCTACTGAGACTCCTGCCAGAAAAAGTCCATCCGAGTATAAACTAGAAGGGAGATCGGTTTCTTGTTTGAAACCAATTGAAGGCACTTTAGACATTGCCTTACTGTCTGGGCCACAGGCTTCAAAGACAGAACTGCCTTCATGCCTGCTACCAGAAAGTCAAAACACCAGCAATGATGTGGGTTCCTCCATGCCTCTGGTATCTCAATTCAATGGTGTAAAGGAGGAGACATCCTGTCAGAAAGAGGTAGTGTCACCCCGTTCAAAGTCTAATAAATCTAATCTACTAGAGCCCCAATTTTCACAGTCAAGCAACAGTTTTCAAAATGCACCAACAACCCCTGTGACCTCTGAACTAGAAACAGGAAAAAAGATTTCCAGCCCAGCTGCTACATGCAACATTTCTGTCAGAGAAGTTGATCAAAAGAGAGAGGCTTCCCATTCAAAACAGAAGGACCATGCGACTGAGGCAAAATTACACACCGTCCAAAATCAGTGTCTCCACACTGCCCTGGCATCTGCCACACCTTCCACAGTCCCAGGCACACCTGAAAAAACTGCAGCAAAAGAGAGGCAAACCCAAAAGGAGTTGCCTGTCAAGTACCCGGAGGCACAAAGAAATTACGAATCTTTCCCTGCGAAGGCCGAGGGGATCAGAGATTCATCTGTCAAGAAATCTACCCCAGATGCTTTTAAAACAAGCAACTCCAAAACCATTCAGAGAAACTCTGCTGACTTTGCCATTCCCCTTCAAACACATGGAACAACGAGAGTGCAGGCAGCTGGCTCTAAGGTGGAGTCTAAAGATGGCAAAGATCTACCAAAACAATTTGCCAAAGATGACATTACCCCTGCTGGTACTTCTGTAGAGAGGGACATGAACAAGCAGAAAGTGATGGACTCAAAGAGTGAAATGTCTTTGCCCAAAAGGCCTGTACAACAATCAGTAGAGTCTAATACTAAAAGTGAGAAATCACTTGTGTGTTCCTGTGTGCAGAAGGACAACTCCAAAGATTTGAGAAAGAAAGATCAGAAACAGTCCAGCAATACACAGCTTCAAACTACGGAGAGAGAGCTACCCAACCTGATAACTAGGCAGCAATTTAGCTCTTCAGGTTCCCCTTCTGTAAGAGAAATTGTAAACAGAAACTGTGTAATAGATGCTCATGTGCATTTAGGTGTTCAAGAGCAAGTCAAAGCTGGTTCAGCCTGCATGGAAAGCAGTAATAATAAATCCAGGCAAATAACTGAAACTTGTTCCTCTAAATTTAAGCACTGTGACAAATTCACATTTGCACAAAAACAGTACACTGCAAACATAAAAGAAAAAGAAACAGTTATTCAGCCCTCTGCTGGCTCTCGGAAAGATGGGAAACATGCCAATAAAAATGTGCAGGATTCTCTTGCTTTTGTTCCACTTTCTCAGAGAAAACTAAGCAATGAGCATGTTCAGGTAGAAAAGCCTCTGGGTCTGGAACGTGGGTCAGCACCTTCAATCCAAATCAATAGCAGCACTCCTGAAACCAAACCTAAATCCTCTTGTAACGGCCATGCACCAGCAGGCCCAGAAAACTCCAAGCATTTTCTAAGTCAGGAAACAGCAAGCTTCAGTGAGACTGCTGATCAAAAGCAACTCTACGTAAGTGAAAAGCAAAACATGCCTCCAAAGTTTTCCACTGTGAAAGACTGTCTCTTATTGAACAAACTGGCAGACAAGGGCCCCAGTAATCAGGCCATCACTGCAGACAAAAGACCTGAAGGACAAAAATGCACTGAAGCACTTTATGTTCAGAGTGACAATGGGAAATTGGAGCCCAGACTTTTCCTTAACTGTGACAGGGGGAAAGTAGCAGAAAAGGCAGCCATAGTTAGCAAAGGCTCTCCAGATTCAAAAGGGAAGGGACAAGTTAATCAAAAACAGTTAACAGATGCGAACAAGCAGATTACAGCAAAGCTTTTATCAGCTTCCACTGTGCAGAATTCATGTCATTCAGCTGTAACTCCATCAAAGCAGCTGATTTGTCCACCCAACTTCCCGGAATGTAGGCAAGAAGCATCTCGTTTGTCTTCAGCAAACAATGATGTGACTTCAACCAAGGTTAAAACAGGCTCACCAGAGCTTCCTGTCACCAGCTGCAAGGAACTGGAAAAGCAAGCCACCTCTTCTACAGAGGATGGTAAAAGAGAAATCACAAAGAGCGTTTCACTGTTGACCTTGCATAGCTCTGCTGTTCCAGTAGAAGCCCTTCATCCTGCTTCAAACCTTGGAAGTAAACCTGGAAATCAAGAAAAGCCTCTTTCTGCAATCAACACTGTGGATGTAAAGGGAAAAGATGCCATTCAAGCTCAGCCTCCTGCTGCGAAAAAACAGAATGTAGGTAAAGATTTACCCAGGTCAGTAACCACCCCTGATGGTCCTAATGCACTTTCATCTGATAAAGACTCAGTGCGGCAGAGGCGAGGAAAGGATGCTTCATGGAGCAGTCCTCACAAAAAGTCCTCTCAATAGCAGTAACTTGGCGGATATGACTTAGACTTTAACTGAAAATTGTTTGTGACTTGACTACCTTCTGAAACCAGCACTGTGTGGTATCTTTACACAGCAAAGCTTTCATGCCACTCCAGGAGGGGGTAGCATGTACAAAGAGAGGACCTTTTTCAAAATGCCTTCCCAAATGTAACCGGTAAAACTGTTACCATAGAGTATTTGTATAAAAGTACCTTTACAGTTGAGAGTTGTTGAGAAAAAGATTTTCTCTGTAAATATCTCATGACGTGTTTGGTTTTGAATGTAGCATATATACGTTGCTGCTGATTGCATTGTTTACTGTTACCTTTTCTTTAGAGAAAGTTGCTTTGCCACTTATATGCCATACTCAAATATGAAGCAGAATTACTGAAACTCAGACCTCGGATAAACACATACAAATATGGTCTGATTTAAAGGGAAAGAAAATAAGCCACATTTTTATGTGTTAAAAATTCTATATAGTGTTAAAAACAATAGAAAAAATATGGTGGCTTATTGTGAGGTTTTTATGTATATTTTAAATAACCACAGATTTTGATAGTACTGTATCTGGCTAATTGCTTCACCGGATCGAATGTAAGACCTAACCGAATCTCCCCAGTGCACAGTCCGCCCCTCATTTAGAATAGGCATAGTTACAGTGAAGGGCAAAGCCTTCGTTAACACTTCACCCAGTTGAGTAGCATTATCTGGTGAAACAGATGTTCTCATCTTGTCTTTAGGGAGGCTACCTGGGACCTTTGCTTCAGACAAGGCTGAAACTGCAAGCACGGGTGCTTAGTTTCTGCTGCAATCCTGTCTTGGCTCCCTTTTAGCTCTTTTAAATTCAGGCCTTTATAGAGGTGAGGCACAAGTAGAAGCAAATGACTTGCAGTACTATTCCCATCCCTGTTTTTTAATGAATTTAAAGAATATCAATTATCATGGTATGTAGGTTTGAGTAACTAGCTTCGTGCAGTTTAGCTTTTTTCTCTTTTATATGACAAGTCTGGTAAAAAGGAAAAAAGTGATTTCAGTATCATCATATCTTCACAAAAGATCAGGACATCTGATGCATTTTAATACATAGCTGCGGCCTTATGTTGTAGAGTAAACTTGCTGTTTTTAGCAAGTAATCCCTGGGTTTCACATTCATTTCTAAATGCATTGAGTAGCTCCGGGCATTTCATAACATGATCTCTTTATTTGTATGCAAAAAAAAAAAAAGTAAATACTGTAATTTAAAAAAGCAGCATTTTTGTAACGAAGGGACGTGTTGGAGCTATTTGGTGCTAGAATGTGACTGTCCTTATTACTTTTGCTAAGCCTTATTTAAATTTTGTATACTGTGGAACATGTTGAATTTGTCTGGTCATTCTAGTGCGGAGGTATTTGGTTTGTTTTGAAGGACAAAAGGTAAAGTTTGAAATATGTACAGGAGCACTACAGAAATATCCACACAGATGAGTATTTTATAATTACTGGTATCAATAAGATGGTATTTTTGCTTATTTGTGTTAAATATCCATATAAGAGCCAATCTACTATCAGTTTCCTCTGGAATTTCTTTCTCTTTCTAGAGCTATACAATTTTTCCTCAAAGCACAGTGTAATTTAGGCTTGGAGATTTGTAAGGCACCTACTAGTGTGTTAATTTTCCACCCCCATTGGTTAGTTGGGTTTAGATTCATTCCAATTAAAGATAAAATTGCCAGCAAGTCCTCCTAATTTTTCACACTGCGCTATTACATTCATTTCTTTTTCTGTGCTCTCACAGAATACAATTGGAGAAAATAGTTTTGAAAAATTTTGAAGAGAAAGTGGTCTCAGCATTTACAGTATATATCTGTGCTTTGGCGGTTGTTTATAACCAAACACTAATGCACTTAGGTATCATGACATTTCTGGCTGGGAGGTATTTCCTAGTTTACAGTCTTTTGCATTTTTAAACTGTCCTCTTGTTTCCTTTAAAACACACCTAGCTATTTGTTTACAAATGTATCTTTTATGTATATTTTGTATAGTGCATTATCACTTCTGCCAAATAAGGGTTGTTGGTTTTTTGTTTTGTTTGTTTGGGGGTTTGTTGTTGTTGGGTTTTTTTGTTGCATTTTGGAAGCGTAACAGTGCTTAAGCTCGTGTTCATGTAGTACCTGTTGTTGGAGTTTACCTTACCAGTGAACTGTTCGAGATCCTTTCACCTGTGTACTAGATGGTCTATCTTTGTGTGATTGTTGATTATGACGTGCTCCTTTGTAGACTTCCTGCTGTAGATTTATCAGCTTACAAAACCAGTTTGTTAGGATCTGTGCAATAAAGTGTTTGCAGTCTTATTTTCTTTAAGAAACTCCCTATGGATGTCATAATTGTTGTATATTGAACAAAAATATTTATACTTATGCAGTTGCATAAAACTGAAATAAAAATTGAGCATGAAAAGATAGTCATTAGATTTCTTTAATCCCCTTTTCGCCCATCACTCAATGCAGTTCTGTACTACGCTGCATTTACATGTGATTCGATGGCACATGCTCTAATTTATTAAGTTCTGGTGTGATCTAAACTTGTTTCTGTTAGTTTTTTCTTATCACCAAGCCAGTTTTGGAACAGGCTAACCAAATATTTTGCGTGGGGCAGCATGCTCTAGCGCAGGGGTTCTCAAACTGTGGGTCAGGACCCTTCAAGGGGTCATGAGGTTATTATGTGGGGGATCATGAACTGTCAGCCTCCACCACAAAACCACTTTGTTTATAATAGTGTTAAATATATAAAAAAAGTGTTTTTAATTATAAGGGGGGGGTCACACTCAGAGACTTGCTATGTGAAAAGGGTCACCAGTACAAAAGTTTGAGACTCACTGGAATAGTGGTTAGAGAAGGGGATTAGGATTCAGTTTCTCTGGGTGATCTCCCTAACTCTGCCGCTGACATGCCATGTGAGCTGGGGCTGGTTAGGTGACCACTCTGCCTCAGTTTTCTCATCTGTGAAGTGTGAAACTCTCGTGAATTAATTGCAAGAGATGTGATTTCTAAGTAAAATTAGTCTGACTCGTGATCTCGCGATAAATTTCTCAAATGTCAGGATTTCTTTCCCTCCCGCTCTCAGCCATCCCCGGGTCTGACAGTGGGAACCCCTCCTCATGGGACGTATGACTGATTTACTGTACTGTATCTGGACCCAAGATCTACATAGTCCAGTGTCCTGTCTCTTGACAGTGGCCAGGAACAGATGCTTCAATTGAAGGTGTAAGAACCCTCCACTGCATACATGTGGTATTTGTTCTCATCTGATAGAGACTGGAGAAAGCCCTGAAGCACAAGTTTCAATATCCCTTCCAAAATGTTATCTTTAATTACAGTAACTCTGGATATACCTGATGTCTGTGTAAATATGCAATCCCTCTTTGAATCTTAAGTTCTTGGCCTCAACAATTTCCTGTGGCAGCGTGTGCCACGGCTGAATCATAGGCTGTGTGCAGAAGTATTCTCTTGTGTTGTTTATTGAGCTTCCCATCTTTTAATTTCATTGAATGTCCCCTGATTCTTTTATTATGAGAGTGAGAACAGAAGTAGAGGGACTGAGGGGGCTGTGAGCCATGCGGGAGCATCCTTAGCATTCCTGGCCCCTTAGGGCGAGAGAGAGAGAGAGAAGGGTACTGTTTGTAGGAGAAGTGGAAAGCGGGTGGGGCTCCTGCTGGGCTGAGTCCTTAGCCTGGGAGTGATTGAGTCCTGTCCAGCCCCTCAGTAAAGGGCATTACGGAAAAGGGTACACTGATCTTTATTGCTCCAAGGAGGGTGGTTCATTGAGACAGTGGTATTCTCCAGATTTGGACAGTGGGATGACTTGAACACAGCTGATCATCAGTTGTTAGGAAATGCCTGACCCTCATTATTGCTGCTATTAAGTCAAAACTGCATTGTTCCCTCAGTTATTTCCCCCCTACAAAACCAGGTGTCAGTGTCATTATAGCGATATAGTTATTGGTTAAACGAGGACTGTACAAAATACATAGGAAGACAGTCGCTGATCTACAGCTCTTTGACAAATCTCCCAAGTGTCCAGCATCTTGCTTGACATACGTGTAGGCCACCCCTTGGATGACCAGATAGCAAGTCTGAAAAATCGGGGTTGTGGTGTAATAGTCTTATATAAGACAAAGCCCCTAATATTGGAATGGTCACCCATGACCTACACTAAATGCCATGCTGGACTCTGAGCAAGCAGAAAGGTAGAAGCTGCCGGTCAGACTTGTCGCCACCATGGGTGGTGATTGCACTTGCCAAGTAGGCTGCTCTCTGCCTCTCCCAGTATTGTCTCCAGCGTTCCTAGCTAGCAGAGAGGAGGAGGGGTCCGTATAATGTCAGATGAGAAGCTGGAGGGAGGAGAGTGGGAATCATAGGTTATTGCTCACAAAAGAAACCATGAGAGTTGGCAACACAAGTGAAGTGACCTGAGTTATAGGCTCTCCTTCCTCCCCCAGGGCGCCACCTGGAAGTGGGGTACCACTGAGCCCCCCCGACCCAGCAGCCTGGGCTCCCTTCTACACTGTACTGCTCTGACAAGCTTACAAGACCTGCAGGCTTCAGCCTGCACTTTCACCAGCATACATGCAGGTAGGGACATACCCAGCTGCAGTACACACACAGGCAGGCTCTTTAACCAGCCCCTGCATGGGAAGGCTTCAGCTAGGGCACCTCCCAATTCCTAAGACACGCACCCTCTCTGCAGTGTAAACCCAAAATTATACCGTCCTGTGCTGCACAGGGAACTGTATGGCATAAGCTCTTAAAATTTACCCCCTCCCTCAATGTGGAGAGGAATATGCAACAGGTTTGTCTCCCTGAGTTATAATTTCCACGCACTGGTTTTAGATAAAGCAAAAATAAGTTTATTAACTACAAAAGAGAGATTTTAAATGATTATAAGGGACAGCAAACAGATCAAAGCAGATTACCTAGCAAATAAACAAAAATACACAAACTAATCTTAATATACTAAATAGATTGATTATGAATAGCAGATTCTCACCCAAAGTGATGATATAAGCAGACTGCAGATTCTTAAGGGGCAAGCTGCACTTGCTTACCCATCGGAATCCCCAGGTGTTCCATTCAGAGGCTAAAAATCCCTTTAGCCATGGTGAGAGCCCTTTGTTTCAAATCTTGGTTCCCACACCAGTCAGTGGAAAAATACTGACATCCCAAGATGGAGTTCAGCACCAGGGGAACTGGTCACTCGTCCCTGTAGTGTCACAGTAGCCATAACTCGGAGGCTGTCTATAGCCTCAGGAAGGCTCCCCAGGTGGGAGATAAGCTTCCCCTAAGGCCTGTTTCTTTTTAATGGCTCATTAACCTGAATTGGCCCTTCCCAGTCAGCCATCTAGACTGAGAGCATTTTGCCTAGTGGGAGTTGCCCAGGTGTAACAACATTTTGAAATACTGAAAACTTTGGATACAAAAATGATACGTGCATACAAATAGGATAATTCTATTCCACAAACCATAACCTTTCCAATGACATCTCACATAACTTATCTTGCATAAAATACATCATACTCATATCATAATAATATCACTGTGAAGAATATTGGGGTGCAGTGCCACACTCCCCACACCTGCTCCCAGCTGCTCAGGGGAGCTCTGGAAAAGTGTGAAAGGGAAATTAGCCTCTATTCAATGCTTTTCACCAGCACGAAATGCACACAGTGTTTTCAAAACAGGTACTTAGCACAGGCGCTGGCTTCCTCAAGGCCCTGGGGTTCTCAAGCCCCCACTCTGCCCCACCTCTTCCCACCCAGTTCTGCCCTCTCCCCCAAGTGCACCACCCCCCCACTTCTCCCACTTCTCCTTCCCCCCCAACACCTCCTGCACACCGCGGGACAGCTGATAGTGGTGGGTGGGAGGCATTGGGAGGGAGGGGTAGGAGTTGATCGGTGGGGCCACCAGTGGATCGGAGCCACTGGGGGAAGGGGGAGGATTTGGCTGCCGGTGGGTGCTAAGCACCCACTAATTTTTTTCCGGACTTGGAGCACCCATGGAGTCAGCGCCTATGGTACTTAGCCCCATATACAAATGATAGATAATAAATTAGTAAAATAATTTGTACAGATGTCACACTGGGAGCTGCAGAGAATTTGGCAGTGATTAAATGAGCAGATAATCTGCCCTAGATAACCAGAAGGAGGGCACGCTGCATGTTTCAACAGGTGCGTAACAGCATTTCTTCCAGGCTGTGGGTACGTTTGCATTGATAAGCTCAGCAGAAGTGTGTTTGAGGGATTTGAATGACGGGAGGCTGATAGGTAACACCAGAATATAGAGGTCAGGTTAAAGGAGGGAGCCTAGATGACAGCACAACAATGACTAGAGAAGGCTATAGGTACAGCAAGGTGGGAGGCGAGGCTCTGGCAGGGCTAGGGAAGAATAGGAAGAAACAAGGGCAGAAGTGCAGGTAGCAATGGTGTGTAATATAGCATCTTGAAGGTGTAGGCATGAAGCTTGTACTTGAATCAGAAGACCAGAGGAAACTAGTGGAGGGATTCAGATGGGAGAGTATCATGGTCTGAGTGGCTGGCCCAGAATCAGAAGTGTGACTGGTCAAGGTGGGTTCAGTCCCAGGCATGGACAAGCTTGGTGATGGAAAGAAAGGGATGAACACACACACACTTTATTTTTAAGTTATTCACTCGAGAAATTGGCCTGCATCTTGCCATGGAGGTCTGCAGTTTGGTTAGAGCATCAGCCTTTTCCTAGCCAAAGATGGGGAAGGAAGAACTTTGCTCTGAGCATTGCTGGTTTTTCAATGTGGAGTAAAGGGAACTGCTACTTTAAATCTAACAATTTACTCCCTAATCTCAGAAACTCAACTTGTTAGTTACAAGCAGTTTAGGTTCATTTCCCATCTAAATAATGACTTCAAAAACTACATTGCAAGTCACTGTAAGGTTTGTACTTGTATTGTAATGTTGTTTACATTGGTGAGCTGGGAGCCAGGATGGTCCTGAGTTCAAATCCATCAGACATCATTCACCTCAGGCAATTCACTTAATCTCTTTGTGTGTCACCTCTCCAGCTGTGTTTAAAAAATAAGAGATAAAAGCAAAATCTGACTGAAAACCAAGTGCTGCATCAGATCAGAGCTCTACTGGGTAAAATAAATCCTATAAAGAAAGATAAATCCAATGTCACTTTCTGTTGATTTATATCCTCACTAAGTAATCCCCAAAAAACTAAACCTTTAGACTTTGAATTTCCCTGTATATAATCAGTGCTTTGTGCTGCATTGTGTTCATATAAAAATATTCCTTCAGAAGGGGCAGTCCAATCTGTATATTTAGGATTTGCATACCTAGTAATGAGCAACGTATGCTGTTCACCTTTATTATTTGTGTAACTTCTAGGTGTGAATGGTGCTTGACAGGCAAATAAAAAAGCAAAGGCCCTGCTCAGAGAGTTCACATTCTAAATTAAATAAAAGAGAAAACAAAAATGACAGCAGACCAAGGTGGGATAAAAATAAAAAAGAAGTGAGATGGTAACGTGGCGGAGACGTGTATTGTATTGTACTTGGAGAAGCACAGATCTCCCAGAGAGAGCAAATATGTTCATTTGATGAAGTGGAGAAATTGCTTGCCAGCTCAGCAGGGGTTAAGGAGCGCCTGTGGGCCCAGCTAGCCCCACCTCGTTATACCTGCAGCCAACCACAGGCCTGGAGTGGGGAGAAAAGGAGAGAGCCTGGGCCAGTTCAGGGTTGACTGGTGAAGAGGCAGGAGCTAGCTGCCTGAAAGGAAGAAGCCAAGGCAGCCCCCAGGGAGCACGTTCTCTCCCCCTGCTTGCAGTGCCCCCTGTTCAGCCCCCCTTCTGTTGACTCTCACAAGGTCCTGGGCTGGGACCCGGTGGAGTGGGAGATCCTAGGTCTCTCTACCCCCCCACTGCCTGAAAAACTGAGACACCTTGACCCAGGGAAACAAGGGACTGGAAGTCAGGCACACCATCCACTAGGTCACCTGGCCCTCCAAGCATCCTGGTACACTTAATTCTTGTTAAATTATTTTTGCTCATTTTCAGTTTTTTACCTTCTTTGCTGACTTTTTGTTTCTTAGTTGACTTGTAAGTGGTTGAAGTTTAGCTCTGCTCATGGCCCTAGGAGACTGGGTCGGGTTTCTGCAGCTACAAAGGGGATCACATTGGAGATTTTGTCTCTGGGAGCTGAGCAAGGTTTGAGCCTAAAGTTCCTCTTTCAAGGTGAGGCGGTGTTGCAGAAGGCACGGTGATGCATGCTGGAATAAGAGTGCTGATGCTACAGTTTTGGGTCCCAGGCAGGGTGAGTAGTTGATACTTGCCGAGCTGCAGTTTGACAACTGAGGTATGTCAGCAGAAATGTTTCGGAAACCTTGGCACAATGCTTTCACATGCCGTAATGCTGCTCTGTTCACTTTTGACTCCACTGTTTGTAGATCACTTCTGTAGCAAACTGTTGTAGAGAATAAATTATTCGAGATGCATCTTTCTTTCCACTTACATTTTCAAGCAGGCACCTTCATGTTTTCTCCTGCTGCACCCCCATAAACATGCACAATGTTTTCTCATTGTCCTCCTTCAAATCCCTCCTTAAAATTCTTCTTTGCTGTGATGACTTCAAAAAATGTGACAACGGTTAGGCGGCTGATATGCTAAGACCGCTGCCTGTCGTGCTGGCCAGTACTGTCGTCATCTTCCTTTCACTCCCCTATTTGTAACCGTTAACTCTTGTCTTAGACTTGGATTGTAAGGTCTTTGGAGCAGGGACCATCATTGTGTTCTGTGTTTATACAGCCCCTAACATAGTGGTCCATGACTGGGGCTCCTAGGCACTATGGTAATACAAATAAATAATTGCAGAGCTTACTGTATTGAACCAATTCTGTTTTGGAAGATGTGCCTTGAATCAGCTAGTGAAAGTTCAGCAGTTTCTGGGTTTTATGTAGCTCGCTTTGCACTGTTCTCAAAGATATGCTGATGTAGGCTTGACAAGTCAGTCAAATCATGTAAATTGACCACCTATTATTTGGCCACTGTCAAATATTGTTCAATATTCCAGCAAGAATGCCCTGCTGTAGCTGGTGGCCTCCCTTTTTGGTTGCATCATGCTTCTTTCATTTTTCTAGCACTTCATTTCATTGTGTTTCCATTATTGTGAGTTTAAATTACTCAGTTAAATGTTTGTTGTAATTAGCCACAAGTATCTATCTAAGGCTAAGCCTACTGGCAACCATAAAGTCTTACTCTTACTCTTCTAATAAACCAGTGCTGTACAATATTTGACCATTTTTGACATTATTGACCAATGTTTGTCCGGTCAATTGAGCAATTGTTTTTCAAATAGGGGGCGGGGGTAAGGTAATATCTTTTATTGGACCAACTTCTGTTGGTAAAGAGACAAGCTTTCGATCTTACACAGAGCTCTTCCTCAGGTCCTGGCTCCAACCACACTGCAAAGAATTATTTGCAGACCAGGCAAATACCCAATCCAGTGTTAAAGGGGGCTTTGCATAGACATGGTTTGCCCCAAGACATTTTTTCTGTCTTAGATCACTCTGGGTGCAAGCATCGTTTTGATGGAGGCTGCCTGTTCTGCTGTTTCTGTCTATACAAATACCATATGCATGACAGGGTCAGCTCACTAGGTCATTTTTACATTGGATAGCTTGCCTCTGACAGCAACAACTTGTAATGTATAAAAACAATTGACATTAGTGTATGGACATGCTATGTTATCATAACCAAGATATGGCAGTGATATACACAGCTGTGAAATGGACAGCAGACATCAAAAATTGCCTACTGTGCGATTTTCAACGTGGCTTTCATGTTTAAAATAGGGATGCCGTCAGATAATTGTTTATCTAAGTTAAATAGGTTGGGGGCTGTATAATATGTGAGGGAAGTTGTAGGTCAATCTGTATACGTGAAGTGCAGACATTTTAAAGAGCTACAAGAGTCTCCATTTTGTAGACTTACACGAGCCAAACTTGGTACCTGCTACAAAAGGGAGAGAAATATTATCAATGTTTTCTCTTCTATCTTGTAAGTCTCGCGAATGGAGTGGAAACTTTCCAACTCAGTGGTGATCTTCAATACATTAACTGTCTTAGACTTTATAGGGAGAACATTCAAGGAAAAGCCTCTGGGATAATAGCTGAAGTTGAACTGTATAGAGTGTTCAAAGAAGAACTCAGCTCCCATGCATAGAGTAAATGCAACATTCCATTCATCACAACTGAGAGCCTTTGTTCCATACAGTGTATATACATTTCTGTGGAAAGAGAACAGTGCACAGCTTTAGAGGGGATTGGCTCTTTACAACAGGGTTGAGTTGTTATGGAAGCACTGGTGCAAAAACTTGCATTCTAGCCACTAATAGACACACCTAGTACTTGTCAGGCTTTGGGCCAAGTATAAATATTAACTCCTAACTATTGCTGTTTGGATTTAGTAACCTGTGATAAAGTAAAGCAGAAACTCCCTAATTCAACACTATTAAGTAATGCTAAGTCTTTTCTGAACTTTGCAGAGCTCACTAGAAAAGGCCATGCACTAGAAGTACAGACCCCAGTCCCACTATGAAATAGCCATCAGCTCCATGAGCATTCAGGGTATCTGAATGCACATGAACCTACTAGGCATCTCATCTCATTTTGCTTACATCCTTTAGTTTCCTTTTCTGCACTTCCACAAAGGGAAATTGTTGGCATTTACCAGCACAGCTGACACAAAGGCTGCCAACAACACTGATCTCCGCCCATCCAGCATCTGGACTAAGAAGTTTTTAAGGTCAGGTTTGACAAAGCCCTGGCTGGGATGATTTAGTTGGGATTAGTCCTGCTCTGGGCAGGGGGTTGGACTAGATGGCCTCCAGAGATCCCTTCCAACTCTGTTATTCTATGATTCTATGAACATTCAGATACTAAGGTTGGAGAAAACTGAAGTGGTGATATGGCTTTAGTGGAACGTTAGTCCAGCCACTCCCCATTTACAATTTAAGTTAATTATAAATCCTTCCAAGGCTTAGTCCGACTTCTCAATATTATGATGTATTTATATATTCATTTACTAATTAAATTCTCTATATTTTTTTCAGAGATCAATGCTCCATAAAAGCCAACCCCACCAAAAGGCAATAATCGTGTGAATAAGAATACAGCCGTCTTCCCTTTTAAATCAAGAGAAATATAATTATATGTGATAAAATATTCTCTGCCTTTTTAAATGATAATATCTGTAGCTGCAACCTTGTGAGGATTCTGCTTTCAGGCCCTGGGGCAGGTCTGGCATTTTAACGTTCTGTTTAGTTCTGTTTCTGTGGAGCATGTGATTGGGCTTTCAGGCCTTGTTTTGTTCATACTCCCTGTTAACAAGGGGTGGTGCTGACCAGGTAGGCCAAATATATAGACCAATTGCAAGGCATATTCCTGAGACAACAGAGGAGTCCAAATGGCAAAATGGATCAAAGAGATGAGAACCAAGGACCAAAGATTTGTTCAGAAAATAGGGAAGACCCAGAGTCCTTGCAGACTTTCATGTCCAAGTCTGTCAGGAGCAGAGGGTGTTTGAACGTAACAATGGCCATACTGGGTCAGACCAATGGTCCATCTAGCCCAGTATCGTGTCTACCGACAGTGGCCAACACCAGGTGCTTCAGAGAGAATGAACAGAACAGGTAATCATCAAGTGATCCATCCCCTGGATTTATATGGAGGCATTATGATATTTTCTGTCTTTTTATCCCTTTTGTAATGATTCCTAACATACTATTAGCTTTTTTGACTGCTGCTTCACATTGAGTGGATGTTTTCAGAGAACTATCCACAATGACTCCAAGATCTTTCTTGAGTGGTAACAGCTAATTTAGACCCCGTCGTTTTATATGTATAGCTGGGGTTCTGTTTTCTAATGTGCATTACTTTGCATTTATCAACATTGAATTTCATCTGCCATTTTGTTGCCCAGTCACCCAGTTTTGTGAGCTCCCTTTATAACTCTTCGTAGTCAGTTTTGGGCTTAACTATCTTGAATAATTTTGTATTGTCTGCAAATGTTGCTGTCTCACTGTTTTACCCCATTTTCCAGATCATTTATGAATATGTTGAATAGGACTGGGTCCAGTACAGACCTCAGGCTACACCACTATTTAACTCTCTCCATTCTGAAAACTGGCCATGTATTCCTACCCTTTGTTTCCTGTCTTTTAACCAGTTACAAATCCATGAGAGAACCTTCCCTCTTATCCTATGACTGCTTACTTTACTTAAGAGCCTTTGGTGAGGGACCTTGTCAAAGGCTTTCTGAAAGTCCAGGTACGCTGTATCACCCTTGTCCATATGTTTGTTGACCCCTTAAAAAATTCTAATAGATTGGTGAGGTATGATTTCTCTTTACAAAAGCCATATTTACTCTTCCCCAACAAATCATGTTCATCTATGTGTCCGATAATTCTGTTCTTTACTATAGTTTCAGCCAATTTGCCTGGTACTGAAGTTAGGCTTACACATCTGTATTTGCTGGGATCACTTCTGGAACCTTTTTAAAAAATTGGCATCACATTAGCTATCCTCCAGTCATCTGTACAGAAGCTGATTTAAATGATAGGTTACATACCACAGATTGGATCCATGCATGTCCCTCCCCTGTCCCCAAAAAATCCTTTTACTTATTAACCTAGCATGCATCTTTTTGCAATGTAGAAAACACATTTTGAAGTTAGGTACCCAATAGAATTTATAAAAAAAAAAAAATGGCAAATTTACTAATACATTGGAAAAATAGGTAAAATGCCTGCAATATTTGGAGGGTATTTTAATATATCAAGAGTTGCAAACACACATTCATGATCCTGGACTGAATATCATCTTTTATTCCCTAAGGTCTTCCTTTCTTGTGTGCTAGTTTGTCATTCTTTCTGTGGCCATGTCTACACTTGAGTTGGAGGTGTAAATTCCAGCTCGGTAGACATATGTGCATCAGCTTTGATCAAGCTAGTGCACTAAAAATAGCAGAGTAGCCTCAATGGTGCAGGAAGCAGGAGAGGCTAACGGCTCTGAATACAATCCTACTCTGGACCCTGGGTACTTGAGCAACTATCCCATCCCACTGCCCATGCCACTACAATAGTGCACTGCAGAGCATTGAAATCAAAACTGAGAAGAAAAACTGGGATTGATGGTATCTGGATACTTTCCTCACCTCTGCCACTGACACATTATGTGACCTGAGGCCAGTTACTTAACCTCTCTGCCTCTGTTCATGCATCTGTCAAGGGGAAGTGAGACTAACCCAACTTCGCAAAGTGCTCTGAGTTCCTCTGACAAAAGGTGCTATGTAAGTGCGACTGATATCTGTGATCATTCAGCTGAGGAGTGGTCCTGGGGAGAAAGGAGAATTTCTGGCTGCTTGAATGGCAAGGTGAGGTTTTGGTGGAGATGGTCCCCACACAGGAATCTCCCTCCCTCTTCACTTGTCCTGACCTTTTGACATGACCCATCTCTTTTTGCTGCATGTTCCTGGCCCCTCCCTCAGTCCATGAACCAATAGATGGGAGGCAGGTTGCATTGGGAGAACCTGCAACATGCCAGAAGCAGGGAAGTTGTGCAGGCTGTGAGCCACAAGAGAACATGCTTAGCTCTCCCTGGTCCGCCCTAAGAGGGAGAGGGAAAGGTGCTGCTTGCCTGGGGAGTGGAAGCAGGAGCTGAGAAGTGGGAAGCTGGGCTGAAAAATTAACCTGTGAGTGACTGAGTTCTCTCTAGCCCCTCAGTAAAGGACATTACAGACAAGGATCCACAGGACTTCTCTGCTCTGAGGAGAGTAACTCATTTGAACAGTGAGGACCTCCAGCTTTGGGCACTTCCTGGCATTGGAGGAATTGAAAACAGCTGGCCATCAACTTCCAGGAAATGCTTGGCCCTGGCTGTCATCATTACTGCATTTCACAGATCACAGCTGCATTGTTGGCTCAGTTATTTCCCCTGTACAAGCCCAGCTGTGAAGGGGTATTGTCATTGTCACGACCGCTGTTACAAATGCCCCACAATTAGTATATGGAGAAAATAAACAATATTTTCTCATTAAATCATCATAGCATGTTCAATGCTGCAAAATGCATACGGCTCCTGTGACACACACCCCCCCACACAGGCCCCCCTCTCATGTTCCTGCAGCCTCTCTGCCTGCTCGATTCCTCCTGCTTTTCCAGGGTCAGTGCCCCAGCAGGGGCTTTGAGCTCTGATGGGGATACCAAGAACTACTGGGGAGAAATGGTGGGGCAAGAGGTAGAAAGGGGTGACAGGAGTTATTGAGGAAAAGGTGAGGGGCTACTGGTGGGAAAGGAAGTGGACAGGAGCTAAGGGAGGAGAAGGGGTTAATATGGAAGAGATGTGGGTGACAGGCTAGTAAAGAAGACACGAACTACTGCGTCTAGATATTCCCTGATAAGAGGTTCCCTTCTGGCCAGTGACTGCAAAGTTCCTCAGATTGCCCTGATTCCCCCACAAGCTGCCTCTGGTTCCTCACAAACCCTTGCGCCCCTCTCCCCCCCCCACAAACACACACACTTTTGAGGGCAAGAAATAAGGCCCTGCATTTCACCTACACCCAGTGATTCAGTGAACAATGATCAGGAAAGAGGCCAGTCTAATTTTCTTTCAGAGCAACCATGTGTGCAGGACCAGCCGTGCTATTGCCTAAGCCATTCAGACAGCACTGGTGTCTAAATTCTGACTTCAGAGCAGCCTATTCATTTGGGGGAACCGGTATTCCCACTTCATTTCTCACCCCTTTCCTCCTCGGTGACATTCCCTTAGCCCACTCAGCTGCCTGAGGCCCCAGGACAAGCCTATAGTTGAGGGCTAGTGACAGACTTCAATGGGACTAACTATTATTATTTGTATTACCTGAGAGCCTAGGAGCCCTTGTCATAGATCAGGACCCAAATATGTTACTTGTGTGGCTAAAGCTCTTCACAAGTTCTGGCCCTGGTTTGTTTTTTCATAGTAATTTTTCTTTAATCAGTTGCTACAAATGAGAATGGGGCGTGTAATACTAATATTAAAAGGAATATTGCCCAGGAACAAAGCAACAAGTAGGGAAAATGACCTTTTCTTCAGAATTTGTCTACTCACTGTCCTTTCTTCCTTTCTTTAAAAATGACACTGGTGGAGCCATCCTTCACTTAGAGTTGTTGGTAATGTCTCTTTAAAAAGCGGGTGATCCAAACCAAGATAACAGCAACAAGCAATATCAAAACCAGCACAGCACAAACAATTCCTGCAACACTGATCCCACAGGACAATGTTACAGTGGACAGCTTAGTACCTGCTAGAGATTTGGGCTCACAACACACTGTCCCTTCAGAGTCTTCAATTTTATCCATATTCTGCTTGTACCAAGTTATTAAACCAATATTAGAGCAGGTGCATTCCAGTGGATTGTAACTTAAATTGATTATACTCTGGTCAGATAAGTTAGTTAACATGTCACGTGGTATAATATGGATCCTATTATTGGCAAAATTGAGATAGATGCTCTTGAGATTGGAAAATGCATTTGTGCTGAATGCAATAAGCTTGTTGTGGCTCAGGTCAACATGCTTTAGCTTCTTGAGGGTGTAAAATGCTTGGTTTTGTATAGCTGTCAGATCACAGAATGATAAAATTAACACCTCTAAACTGGATACCTGGTGAAAGAGATTGTCATGCAGAATGGTCCCTGATGGAAACTTATTCCCCCTAAGGTTCAACAGGAAAAGGTTTTGCAGCCCCTGTAAAAGGTGCTGAATGTTGGTATCAATATAGGAGTAAGAAAGGTTCAGGACACGCAAGAGATGCAGATTGCGGAAAGGACCCTGGGAAGCATTGATGTGAAGACGTGTAAAAGCTAAATCCAGGAGCTCCAGGTTCGCACCTTCCTTAAAGGCCAAATCTTGGAGCTGAAGCTGCTTGTTGTAGCTCAGATTCAGGTGTTGTAATCCGATCAGGCCTTTTAGCTGCTTGCTGCAGCAGTCTCCATTTTCTATGTAACTGTGGCTTAAATCCAGGTGTTGAAGCTTTGACAGTGTTTCTAAACAGCCGGAGCCTAAGTCCAGATTCTCAGCATTTTCTCTGATATGGAGGTGGGTGAGGGAGGAGAAAGCGGTGGAGCTAATGTTGCAAATGTGCTTAAAGGCGTTCCTATTGAGAATTAATTCTTCCAACATGTTCATGCCACTGATGTCAGGAGGTAACATGCTGATATAGGTGTGAGTCAGATCCAGCCTTTGGAGTTTGCTCAAACACTGAAATGTGGCAGCAGTCATGTGAAGGAAATGCCGCTTTTGCAGATTGATATCCACCACAGAGATATTGCACAGGTTCTGTAGCATAGTAGGGTTTATGGGAAGCCCATTTTCTACATCCTCAAATGATCCCAACCAAAGAGTATGGGTTTTGGTATCCTGCATCCCTGCTAAAACCACAGAAATGTCAACGCAACCTCCAAAGTCCAAGCTGTAAAATAAGTTGGACTGGAATGCCCCAGCTTCAATGTGCATAATATCATTTCCCTTCAAGATCAGAGTTAAATTCTTTGTCTGCAGCAGAATATCTATGTCTTTTGCTGCTATTCTTTGTATGTTGTTCATTTGAAAATCAAGGTATTTGAGGTTTCTGGTTGGAAAGCTTGGAGGGAGCTGCAGTGAGGAGATGTGATTGCTGCCCAAGTCAAAAGTCTCTAAATTATCCAGATTCTGCATTGGAATAAATGCTAAACTGGTTAGACCTGTCTCAGTTAAGACAAGATGCTTCAGAGACTGTGGGCCAACAAATGCTGTATCAGCCAGAAACATGAGTAGATTTCCAGTCAAGACAATAATGTTCAGATCAGTGTTACTTTGAAAGGCACCTTCGTACACCCAGTTAATTTGACACCTTGAAAAGAACACAATAATCCAATGACGTTAGTAATAAATCAATCTGATGAAATTTTCCCACTGTTACATGGTCATTTAAAAACAACAATCGAAATGCAATCTCATGTACAAAGAAAACCCAATGAACTATGGTCTTCTTTGAGTTAAAAGCTATTATTTTCTTTGCTGGTGGCACATAGCTGATATTCAGAAGCCCCTATGTTTTAAACTCAGATAAGAAGATGACATAATGGGAAGTGAAAACTGTCTAGGGCTGATCGGGTGTGGAGGTCCCGACTGTGACGTTGTTCATGAAAGTCACACAGAGACATGATAAGTAAGGGGGGGTTTTCCCATTGCCTTCCCTAATCAACACAACCAAAATCTTATCCCTATAATAAGGGCACTTCTTACAAGGCTAGAATCTCCTTCTCCCCACATTCCATGAATGATATTTTCATGGAAAAGCAGGTGAGATGTTTCCTACAGCAAATTTGTTGGTGCTAACATAAATAATAGGTTGTGAGGGTTTCACCCATTGTCCTGCAAATGGTCCAGTGACTCCAAGCCTTAACAGGAGAGAGCCCAAACAAACGCTATTTCCAAATATCTAGGCATTCTTAATTGGCAAGACAATGCAACAGTTATCTGCAAGAGTCTCTGAAGGTTCTGCTGTGAAGATGGTTGCCATGGTATGCTATGGAAGCCTTCAGTTCTTTATTGGTATTGCAAAAGGTTGAAACAATGGCATATAAGCAATGGCAAATTCAAAATAAGTTATGAGTTGTGTGATCAGTGGAAGTAACAAAGATTTCCAGTACCTTGTTAAGTCTAAATATACCAGATTCTTTAGTTTGCTGAAGGTTGAATTGTGAAGGGAAGAAAGCAAGTTAAAGCTGAAGTCAAGGATTTCTGTTGTGGCTGGGAGTCTTTCAGGAATCTCTCTCAGTCCTAAATCTTCACAGCTATAGCTTTTGTTGGCTATAACCTGTGGAAATCATATATTTATTATTAAATACACCAATATAGGCATACTCTGAATGTAAACACGAAGCTCTGACATGCACATTCTACCAAGTAGCTGCCTTAGAAATAAATCATTTAAAAACATAACAGTCTAAACATATCTTATAGCACTTACAATACCTGATCACATTCCACTGTATTCCAAAATCTTGAATTAGAACAATTCAAAAACCTAATGTAGCACTGTATTTAGAAACAAACAATCCCCCCTTAAAGATTAAACGTCTGGATAGCAGTGAAGTGAGTGGAGAAAGAGCTATTATGACCCAGATGCCTAATGGTGAGGAAACTGAGTTCAATTAAAAAAACCCCAAACTGCTGGATTCTGCAAGGATGGAGGTGGGAGTGCCGCGGATCAGCAGCAGGAAAGCCTAACAGGAGTCTATTGGCAACATATGAGAGAGTTTTTTGAACTCTTAATATCAACCTGAAATATGCAATCCTGGGACTTTGTGGAATGCAGTTTTTAAACCACAGGCTTGGATCTTTTATGCTAATATTAAGTGCACATCATTCTGTATTTCATTAACCAATTAAAATATGTAGGACAGTATAAATTATTAATCCCCAATAAATAATCTGTGGGTTTTGTAACAAGGCTCACTGTAAAATAAGTCCCAGGGAGTTATGAAGATCTTGCAAAGAGAGCTTGGCTCAGAGTGCTAAAATACTGTTTTATAACAGAAAATGTCTGCTCAAATAAAAAAGGAGCTGAGCTGTGTTTATACTCTCAGCAAGGGACTGCTAAGCACATTTAGCTGAAACTAGACAAAAATTAGTATCTGAGAAACTGAGATTTTTGAATTCTTTTAAAGACTTTTCAGTCTTGGAAATGGAATAATCTGTCTCTTATGCAAATATATTCACCCCTCCAAAGTTAAAACAGAGGGATTCATTAATATACCAGACCTGCCTCTGACTTCACAGGGGACTATATTGTCAATCAAAACACAAGGGTGTTATGCACGCTCAGGCACAGTCCTCAGTAGGCTGATCGGCGCCAATGTGTGAAAAACAGGTGCATGAAAAGTCCATCTTTATTTCAGGCTTCAAACCCATGATCGCTGCCTAAGCAAACAGGCTGACATTCACAAGTGCAGTGGAATCAATGCCTAAGGAATGTCTGCCCATCAGAACCAATGGAATGAGAGTGCAGGGAAGAGGCAGCCACTCACCAGAGGACTTCAAGCCTTCCTTTAAGTAAGACCAGGCCTTCTTTCTTAAAGGAACCTTCAGAAAAAGGCTATGTTGTCTCCTCAAAGACTCTTAATTACTGCTGAAATTAGCTCCAAGGAGAGAAGAAATCCTTTGAAGATTTCCCAGCCTACTCTACAGATTCTCAAATGCTGAGATTAAATATAACTGGCATTGTCTAAAGTCTTAAATAAAATAACTCTCAACTCGCTACAGAAAACACAGCTAAGCTTTGAAAGAACAGATCTATACAAGTGCTGGTCGAAAAAAGAAAGAAAAAGTTGTGAACGCTTTAATTTTTTCCTGTTTTTTCATTGAAATTTTGGATATAAAAATATTTGGACCAACCCTATTCTGTTCTTTAATAGAGAATTTCTATCATTGGACAGTAATGCGTTCATTGGAAACTATTGTTAATGCAACAACCAGATTCCAAGAGAAGCCAGCCAGATTTAAGAGCAGGTATCAGTCTATTAGTAGCTGATAATCTACACACTTCCATTTATAAACCATTACTCATTTTCGATCATCCCATAGATGGGTAATGCAAGGAGCGTGTGGCCTTCACCTTGCATTAGCTATTGGGATGTGAATGATTTTAATGGTGTCCTCTAATAAACTATGGACTATTGTATTGCTATGCAGCAGTGCTGAGAATTTCACAACTTTGCCAAATGGAGAACTAAACTAACACTTTTTTTCATTGCATTTGATTATGAAACTAGGGGCAACAGGGGTGGCTGGGTGATCAGGTGGTCACTTAGGGCACCAACGTTCAGTGTTCCAAAAATCCTCATTTTTGGGGTGGTTGGGTTTTTTGGGTGTGTGTGTGTGTGTGTTTTGCTTGTGCCTTTTATGTAGCTGCATGGGGAGTGCCAAAAATTTTTCTGCCAGGGTGACAAAACATCTGGGCCAGCCCAAGTGGACAAGTCTCTAAGAGTTGCAGCACAGAACTCCTAACTGAGGAAAAACTAAGGCTATGTTTACACTACAGCCTGGACCGACACTCTGAGATCAATCCATCGGCGGATGATTTAGCAGGTCTAGTAAAGACCGGTCAAATCAACAGCAGATCACTCTCCAGTCAACCCCTGTGCTCTACCCCCCGACGAGAAAAGTAAGGGAAGTTGACGATAGAGTTTCTCCCATTGACCCCCCCCCCAGTGTAGACCCCGCAGTAACTCAACCTCAGGTACATCGACTCCAGCTACGTTATTCAAGTAGCTGGTGTTGCATAGCATAGGTCGACTTACCGCGGTAGTGTAGACAGAGCCTAAGGTGCCCTCCACAGGCACCAACTTTTCAAAGTGCCGGATGGTGCTCAACTCCCGATTCTTCCCCACGCCCTGTCTCTTCCCGCCCCCACTCCACCCCTCTCCCAAGCGCCGCATCCTCACTCCTTCCCCTTCCCTCCCCCAGCCTCCTGCACACCAGGAAACAGCTGTTTGCGGCAGGTGGGAGATGCTGGGAGTGAGGGGGAGGTGCTGACCTGCTGGGCCTGCCGGCAGGCGGGAACTGCTGGGAGTGGATGGGGGGAGCTGATAGGGGGACTGTTGGTGGGTGCTCCAGCCCTGGAGCACCCATGGCGTCGGCGCCTATGGTGCCCTCCTGATCCTGGGCTGCTCTGGGACTCCTGGCGTAAATTATACAGTCCCGAGGGAGTGTCGAAGTTACAGCAGCCTCCGTTCATTGCCTTATGGGATGCAGCACTGCTTGCTGCAGTCCTGACTTAAACATGTCCTCCTTGCCCCCAGCTATGCTGCTTTCTGCCCACAAAACCAGCGTTTGCGAGGGACTCTCTTTCCCTGTTCCTGCAGTGGGGGAATCCTGCCCCAGCCAGATCCTGGAATTTGAGATTTCCTTTATGCCACTTTGCCAAGAAGACTGAGAAGGGGTGAGGAGCTTGCCCTATGTTGGGAAATCTTGATTTGACTGGTTAGCAGCCACTACGAGATCCTGGCAGGAGGCTCTGAGGTGGAGCTATTTTTGTTTACTTAACCACATCTCAATACGCCCTACTAGCAATGGTTCCAAAATGTGCCAGTCAGACCACAAGATTTCTTAATGTTCCTGGCTTACTAACTAGGAGAAGCGTTATTTAAATCATTTTGTGTTGAAAAGAGCAGTGCCTCAATGCACAACCAAAATGATTACTGGATTATTCCAGGGAACGTCTACACCTAAAATGCTACAGCTGCGCCACCTCAGCACTTCAGTGTAAATACTACCTATGCCGACAGGAGGGGTTCACCCATCACTGATGCAGGCAATCCACCTCCCTAAGAAGCAGTAGCTAAGCTGATGGAAGAACTCTTCTGTCGACCTAGTGCTGTCTATACCGGGAGTTAGGTTGGTATAGCTATGTCTCTCGGGGGCGGATTTTTCATAGCCCCGAGAGATGTAGCTATACCAATATAAGTTCCTAGTGTAGACCTGTCCTTATCGCAAATAGATGCCTGCAGCACATAATGGGAAGGTGTGATGAATTTGGGCTATGTCTGGACCATTTATGAATTCTGATTGATGATGTGAAGTTATATTATGAAAAACTGCTGCATCCTTCTGTGCCTATATGAACATGCATCCACCATTACTAACTAGACCTATAGCAGATACACACCAGGCTGGGACAATGGGAAATACTTATGGTTAACAATGATACTTAGACCGCACCAAGCTTATGCTAATAAAGCAGCTAATAAAGAAATCATTAGGGGGGGAAAAGTTTCACTGTTTTGTCTGAAGGGACCAGAGAAGGTAGGCGCAGTAGAAAGTTACCAGGAGTAGAACAAAAAAGACCAGGTGACCAGCAGCAGTTTAGATGAAGAAACCCACAGATGAGGAGGGCAGACAGGAAAAGGAAACATGAGGCAGGAGAGACAAAATCATAGAAGTTGGGTGGGGGCCTTCAGGAGGAAGAGGTCACCCAGCAAGACAGCAGCCTCATGGGGCTGGGGGACCCTGCCTGCTTTCCTGAGCCCATATGGCCCCAGGGACTCTGGACGACCGAAGAGACTTGGACCCCAGCCTAAAGAATGTCCTAGAGTGGTGAGGAAACCGAGGCAGGGCCAGGGGTGCTGGAACAATTTGTAGAGTGGTAGTGGTGCTGCTAATGGAAACCATATATTTGATGTTAGTTTTTACTACTTCAAGCGAGGGGGTGTGGCTGCACCCCCATCACTCCTAGGTCCAGCACCACTGGACAGGGACACGCATTGAGTGCTTATTGTTTTGTATGATCTGTACTCTCCTGTGCTTTACGTAAGTGTAAAAGGGCATAGAGGTGACAGACTCTGAACAAAGCGTGTCTCTGTATGTTAACCACTGCACAACTACTGCATGCCCCTGAGAGCGGTAAGCTGAGGACCGGAAGCTATGCACCATCAGGGTGGAGTTCCGGGAGAGGGGTGTGTTTGAGTAACTGGGGTATCTTGGGAGTCAGTGCTGGTCCTGGGGGCCTCTAGGGCGGGTGGGCTGAGGAGCCCCATTTCTGAGAAAGGGTAATAGCCTGAGCCTTGGTAGGCTACAGCACTGGTTCCTCCCTTGGCCTCTCTGCCACATTGCCTGGGCACTAAAAGCTTAACACACCCCAGGAGATCCAGTGCAGAAAGGCTTGTATTCCCCCCAGAGCAGTCCCAGTGGGTGGCCGACAGGGCGTGCTCACAGAAAGCTACTGATGCAAACTGACTTGTAACAAAATAATTCCATTTCTTTACAAGTAGAGGCTCCAATTATTCCTAGGTCACTCAAAATTTTCTTCACTCAGTAGGAATTTTGCAAGTAACACAAATACAGACAGTAGAACCACAAACAGGAGTTATGAATAACAGGAAATATAAAGAAGTATATAAAATAACCATAGAGTGACAGCAAATGAGTAGCTCCCATGTGCTCTATCCCCGAATTAAATAACAAGAGACAGTTCTAATTTAGAAGTTCCTAGACGATCACTTTAGGGAAATGTCAAATACAGACCTAAGAAAAACCAGTACATTCCAGACTGATGAGAGAAAAACACTGCTTTTACGCACTTTATAATTAACCTGTAGAAGTTGCAGCCATAGTTTGTTATTGGGGAAAATGGCTGAGTAAGATTTAAGAAAGAAAAGAAAGGTTTAGCTGCTGATGTAATTGAGAAGATTGCCTGCATTATGCCCTTTCAAATAAAATTACAGGAGCCATCAGCCCTCCCGCTTCAGGGCAGAAACTGGTCTCCAGATGGAGCAGAGGAAGAAATTCCCTCATGGTACAGTTTTGCACAATTAGGAGGATTATGGGAGTTGCACAACTTCACTAAAGCAAAGAATCTATTATAGGCCTCTGTGGCACATAAAATACGAAGGCAATTCCTATGAGTCTCTAACACCCCTCCCTCCCCAACCAAAAGAACCCTGAGAAGCATCTTGCCTTCATTCTTCCTCCCTGCCTTCTTCCCCTGCCCTTTTAATTAAAAACGAATCAGACCAGACAAAAAGAACTAAGGAGTGCCTGGTATTTCCTTATATTATTGCTCTGGTGTGGAATCTTATATCTGTTCAGCTACAATTATCCACTACATGAAAGAGAATCACTGTCTTGCCCATTTGTACTGGTGTATACAAATTCTTGGACAAAAATGACAGGAAAGAAACCCCTTATAACCTGTTCTTTTTTCAGCTCTGATGTCTTGCTGTAGACATGCATGTGAGATTTCAATATGCCCAAAGCATTATGAAATGTATAAAACACTGTCAGTTTCTGGCAGATACAGAAGGATCCCATATAAAAGGGCCATATTAGTGCCTGGGCAGTATCATGGAGTGTATCTGAAAAGGCCTGCCTTACTTTCCCAGTCCAAGGTTTACAGATACCCCCTCCCACCCCCCAACAAATCCTCCTGCACTTCAAAACGATCAGATGTTAGCATGCAAATAATCACCAAAGATTCATTATTGATTCTCTATGTATACTACACCCTTGCCTCAAGAGAAAGAAATAACTATCACTCACCTCAGTGCACATCGTATCTATAGGCTCAGATACTTCGCAGCTAACACAGAAAAGCCCCATCAAAATCAACCAATATATATGGCAAGCCATTAAGGCATTAGATGGCTTCTAAACTCAGATGATCTTGTGGTATCTTCTCTTAATGAAAGCAAAACCAACATAAACTGAAACAGTCTGCTGGAAATTAACTAAATGGTAAAGGCAGAAAAAGAAAAAAAGTTTGATAAACCTCTCAGGCTTAGCATGGTGAAATCATAGTCACAGCTTGAAAGGGGAAGTTCCCTGTTTTAAATATAGTCATTCAAATGACTGATAGAGAAATGATGTTTTGTGGGCCCAGAGCTTATCTAGAAAATGAAAATAGAGGGACAAACCTATGACTGACACTGATCTGGTTCACATGGGTATAAATAATAACAATTAGCTCTTATAGAGTACTTTGCATCAGCAGAGCTCAAAACATTTTACAAAGGTCAGTATCTTTATTCCCATTTTACAGAGGGGGGAAACTGAGTCACAGAGGGTGAGTGACTGTCCATGGTCGCCCAACAGGCCAGAGGCAGTGTGTGGGTTAGAACCCAGATCTTCTATGTGTCCCTATCCAGTGTGCTATGCACAAGACCATTCTGTAAATCAGGAATAGCTACACTGAGGTCAGTGGGGTTACACCAATGTAAATTAGGAGTCAGAGCAGAAATAGTCTCCTAGAAAAAGGAATCAGGAGGTTTAGGATTGTGTTTTTCACCAATAAATAATTTAATGTGAGTGGGGTTCTTTTATGTTAACTTCCCAGAGATCTCATGTCTTTTCCATGTCAGATAAATGGCACTGTATCAGTTATGAGGGTCACAGAAGGCTATGAAAGGATGAAATTGTTTGGTATTTGAATTTCTGCCAACCTCCCCCCACTTACTGCAAGAACCCCCTCCCCCAAATTTTCAAATCCGCTCTAGTATGGACTAAAATATTGAAACCTGGATGCCTAAAATTTAGGCTTCTAAATCCCTATTTAAGCTCTTCAGTACAAGAGGTCTGATTTACAGACGTGCTGAGTGCTGCCACACACTCAGCCCCGAAAGCAATGGGGAGCTGCAGGTGCACAGCACCTTTGAAATTCAGATCATTGTTATGTAAATGCCTTACTGTGGAGTTAGAGGCTGAAAAGGTTTTCATGAACAGCTGGAGCATTTGAGGAGGCCTATTGCTTACACCTGGAGAGGGCGTGCTTGGGATGGGAGGAGTGGAACTTACCAGAGAGATCCTAAGGCGGATGAGGAACCAACCCAGGAGAGAGGTAGTTTTGGAGTTTCTGCTCTCTCTTTGGGAAAGGAACCATGGAGGAGCTGGGAGAGGAGGCTTATATCCTGGGACTGGCCCTGAGGTGAGAGTGTAGCAGGGGCAAAGGTCACTCTTGAAGCAGGCTTGGGAGAAGACCAACACTACAGACAGACAGCCTGGGGGTAAACCAGGGACAAGGTCAGACCCAGCTTGGAGAGACTCAGTCCAAGAAATGGACTCCAAGGGAGAAGATCTGAAGGTCAGTGGCATGGCAGGAACTAGCCACCTAGGGAGAAAGCCCTGGGAAAGAGCTCTGCAGAGCCCAGGAGGCGGTGAAGAGTCTCTCAAGGACTGAGCTCAGAAGAATTTACATTTGTATGCACTTAATTTGGACTTTGGGTACCTTAGAAGGGGTGAGACTTTAGTTAGAGTGACCTGGCAAGAGGGCCAACTCACCATCGCAGACCATGCAAGTCCTAAGGAGGAGAGTGTGGCAGAGTAGTTGCAAGGCTGAGTCTTGCCATGGAGGGTGCTGTGAGATAAGACTATCACAAATGGGGGAGAATGTATGCTTCTCGATTGACCCCCAAAATAAGGACAGAGGGAGGCAGTCATGAATCTGGGGCAATAAAGGCAGAGCTGTGGGCCAGAAAGGGGTGCTGTGGAGGTCATGCTGCCATATGAGGGTAAATCAGCCATGATGTACATATTTTTACAATTATGATACTGTAGCCATGTGACTATCTAGCCAAGCAGGATTCCCTAGCCAAAACAATACATTTTTACTCAGCAGCACTCTAGCCAATTAAGAGAACCTTTACACATTGAATTACCTTTTAATTCTTCTCCAAATTCCTTATTCCCTCCTTGCTGGCTTTTATAGGAACATTCATCTTCACACCTGATACTGTAGTTACCCATCATCACTTGATGTAGACCGAATAGCCATGATCTGCAAACAGGGACAACAGACCATGAGTTTATGGAGAACTGTTGCATTAGGTATAGGATATATTTACAGTATGTTGAGCCTCTTTGTACACTATGGCTGACATTTTTGAAAGCTGCCTCTTGGATTTGGATACACAATTCATAGTACATTTTTATGGGAATTGAGCATCTAAATCCCCCTATGCAGCATTTAAAATCTCAGCCTCTGGGCTTTAGAAACTCAAAAACTGTGGCTATGGAAAGAATCATCTCCAATCCAAAATGCATGGGATTGAGTTGGTAGATTATCTGAATGATTGCTGCTGTTTGTTTGTTAGGAGAGAACAATACTCAGCCCTGTACAAGACACCCTGTACAAGGTACAGAAGGAGACAGGTTGCCGCCAAGGAGTTTACAGTCTAACCAGCCAGATAACATCTATCAGACCTGAATGCACTGAGAGATCTAGAAGAAGGTTTTATCTGAGAGCAATTTTGGCTGTTTTATAAAGAGTGGTGTGACAGTACTCCACTTTCATTGCGCAATGTTTCTGGGTATTGCAGAACTGAATTTGAGGAGGCATTGCCAAACAAAAGGGTGACTTCTGTACTGTCATCAGCCATTTCTTCCTTGACTACTCACAGTAAGCAGACCCTGTGTGTTGCTACTAGACAGTCCCAGCCTGTCTGCTGGCAAGCCAGAGAGAGCAACAGAGCAGGAACTACAGTTAACAATCTGCTTTGCATTTAGTACAACCAGGTCTAATCTCTTCTCTCCCATGAGGGACACTACAAGTGGTTTGCTCAGTGGAATAGAAAAAGGGCTACAGGGGTCCTGGACAGTTTGGAAGAAGGGATAAAGATTAGTGAGGGGGGAAAGCTGGGGTGAAATTCATTGACAGAGAGAAGGGAAAGGGTGGCTGCATTTAAAATAAAATGAAAATTTACTATTGCCCCCAGCCCTCGCCTTCCAAGGAGTGAAGGACAGAGCCTACGTCTTGAATTTGAGATTTTGCACATTTTACTTCTGCTGAATCAGCAGGTTGGCTCACAGTTGTCCTTGGCTGTTGCCAGCTTTTCAGTGAATTAGCAAACGCATTTCCCTTTTTAACCGTGTTTCTCACTGCACAGCCACAGCTGAAAACAAAAGGGCAGGGCGTGAGATTCATAACATTTTGTGATTACATATAAAAAATGCAAGAATGCAAATAGGAAAACAAACAAACCTAAACTGCCTGGCATTAGTCCCTGCAACATCGCCTGATCTTCTGGCTTTAGACCCTGTGCAACCCCATGGGCTCCAACTGACTTTGTTCGCACAAGTGGATTACAATTCCATTGCTTTCTGGGGAATTGTTCCTGCTTACTCCATAGTTAAAATGGGCCCATTTCTTTCACTGAGGTTGCATGGGGTGTGAGGGCAGGATTTGGTCTAATAACTGTAGCTGAAAAAACCCCACCTTATATCTAAGTTGGATCTAATCTTTACACCCGCATTGTCCTGCTCTCAGTTGAAACATGTACAGTACATTTGAGACGCAAGTTCCCTGGCTTAGCAAATGGAATTCAGATGCTTTGAAATACCACTTCACTGTTCCACCTGACTGTGGTTATGCTCCATTAGAACTAGAATATGTTTCCTATTCTTCCTTAAGAAGAAGAAACCAAGCCGGCATTCAAGAGAATTGTAGACAGTGTTTCATTAGCAGTCAGACCGGGAGCAATGTGATCAAAACCTGTTAGGCTAGGAAAGGGGAAGAGGGTGAAGAGGTGACTGTGGAAAGCTGCAGCACGAGAGGTAATTGTGTGACAAAGGTGAGCAAGTTGTGGGTGGGATATCCTCTTGCAAAGCAGTCCTTCCTCTTTTTGACATGCTCGTGCTCTCACTTCGTTATTATTTCTGAGTTAAAGCTGACTGTGCAGTTGGTGCTTCACAAGACACAGAAGATGACACAGTCCCTGCCCTGAGGAGTTTGCAGCTTTTAAATAAATGGACAACATAGAACATGCTAGGAGACCCAAAGGAGAAGGGCCTTTCTTTCGGTATTTTTGCTGACGTGAAGTCAGTGTTTGTGAATTTGGAAGAGGGATTTGAATATAGAGAGGGTGGATGCTCTGCCTGGGAAGGGAATTTCAGACATACTCTGGGGACTGGGAGCAGGGAACTATAAAAACAAGTCCAAGATGGACAGTTTGGCTTAATTAAAACATTATTTCAATGGGAGCAATGTTAGGCCAGTGCTGAGCGCTTTAGAAAATGCCTCTGTGCAGCACAGTCTGTTCTGTTAGCTGTGCCTGGTAGCAGACACAGATGTTTCTGTCTTAAAATGAAACTATTCCAACAGGTAGAACACCGAAGCCTCCCTACTTGGTGGCTATGGGGGTGACCAAAGGTATCACCAGGTGTTCCACACAGAGGGCTTAGCTAAATTAAGCTGAAATCTAGAGCAGGTGTAAGCCACACACCTCCTGGGTGTGGTGTTCTGTCCCATCTAGTGGCACCGAGACACTTAGAGACACAGAGAGATAAAATGAATCTGCTCTACAGTCTTAGTTAAGAGCCAGTTGGCTTTTAGCTCAAGCGATAGAGGTTCATGCATTAAGCTCCAAAGGTCCCTGGTTCAATCGTGCCCGCCAATGACCGGGGGCTGTCGGCTTTACTCGGGCCTGGGGCATTAACTACACGTGCTTAGAAATGCTACCGACTTGTTAGTTAGTGATCTGGCCTCCTACCTGGCACTTGGCAAACACATTTTAACATGATGGTGAAAGCATTAGGTGCCTAAACTGCCGCGCAGATAACGGCCCCAGTAATTCAATCAGTTGAGCTTCCAGCAATCAAGATGCCATCTGGACAAACTCTGACGCGATGCCCGAGAAGATAAAGACATCTGGACTTTCTAAATGCCAAGGACATGCATACTTAATTCCTGGGCCTGCAGGCTGCAGCCAGCCGCACACTGACACAGTTTTCTTAATTACACAGAAAATACAGTGCTGAACTCAAGCACCCTCTGTTGCTGAAAGCTAGAGGCTTTACATTTCACATGCTGGGGGAAAAAACCCTCAGTATAGTTGCCATGCATCACAATCAGCTTATTAGGTTTTAGATGTAGTATAAAGGAGGGGAACCCCAAATGATGACAAAGCAGCTACTGGATTGAACACATCTCTTCTTGATTAATGGCCCTACAGTGTGTTGCTGCTCGTCCCTTTTGTATCCTCTGTCTCTGGATTACATCCTATCACTGCTCCATTAACTGGAGCTGGACAAGTCAATTGGACAGCTGCCTGCAGCACAAGCCTAAAGTAGTACATAAAATGAATGGGGGAGGAGGGGTGGTTAATGTGCAGAGCTAAGGTTAAAAATTACACAGTCTAAAACACTTGCAGGATCTTGGGAGTTCCAAATATATTGTGAAGGAGCTTGGGATCAGGAAATCTTGGATTTGCGGCTCTGTATTGTTGTTATTGGGCTGGTTTTGTGCTTTCCTGACTTGGCTGGTTGTTTTTTTATTCTTATGCACGTAAATCTCAAGAAACTAGAGCTCTTCCTGGAGAGAATTTATCTGGACAGGAATGGTAGGTAGGACTCACAAGGCTCATTCAGCTGTTTTATGGGAAGATGCATACCATTGTCATATGCACCCTTATATTTTCAGCTGTATGTCTTACTCCTACATTTATTTTATATTTACATCTTATGAAAGGACTGAAAAGGTGTCCTTATTTACAATTACACCCAATAATTCTGTAAACTAAAGCACAAAAAGTTATGTTCCCTGAAAACTGATGCTGCGTCTCCTGAGGGGAATTTTCCTCTTTCCATTTCCCCTTCACCCTGTTTTTGCCCTATAATCCTTTCCCCACTATTCAATTTCTATCTTTCTGCCTTAATTTTTGTCTTTCACTCCATTATCTCCTCACCTGTCTCATTTGCCAGTTCTCCACTGGGGCCTTATTCATAAATTTTAAGCGAGAAGCGGGTCCATTGTGATCATCTAGTCTGGCCTCATGCACAAAAAAGGCCATGGACCCTCACCCAGCAATTTCTACAACAAGCCCATAACTTCCATTTAAGCTACTCAGTCTTGATTTAAAACTTCAGGTGATGAAGAATCCACCACATACATTGGTAAATTGTTCCAGTGGTTAATTACCTTCACTGTTTAAAAATTGTAACATTTTGTCTAAATTTATATAGCTTCAGCTTCTAACCATTGGCTTTTTGTTGTGTCTTCGTGTGTTAGATTGAAGAGCCAGCTGTGACATATATGGAAAGAAATTACAATAACATTGGGAGACCTTACGGAATTGAGTTTAAGTATCTCTGGAATCTGCTGTATTAAATGCAAAGTTTACATATTATTGTGGGCTGGGATTGTCTGTAATCTTTCTGGGGGGAATGAAGGGAGAAGGGGGGTAGGGGGAAATGTGATGTGAAGCCTGGGAAGTATTACAAACTTCCAAGGACTCCACTGAACAATGCGCTAGAAAAGAACAGACTTTTGGGCCAAACAGTGTCAAGTGGTTTGCCTGGGGAAATCTCTAGGGGGAAGTGAATGCAAATTCCCACCTCTGGTTATGCAACAACCTAGCCTTTTGAAGATATTCCCTGGGGAAAGGATCATTATGTGCTGATTACCTCTTCCCAGAGTCTCAAGATCAAAGGCCCAAGATGTATAAAGGAAAGACTGAACTACTCATAGCTCTTTGGGGTCTGAATCTGAGACAGTTATGAGCTTGTAACCATGGGGAAAACCTAGCTGTGGGCTTGGAAAGACTAACATCTGCCAGAGCCTGTGGTTAGAGTCAGGGTGACCTCGGTAAGCTTTTTAGCATGTGTGTAGGTTCTTTTTCTGTTTTTAATGTGTTTTCTCTGTAATGCTTTCACCTTAATAAATGTGCTCACCAGAAAAGGTTGTGTGGTGCTGTTCATAGCCTTCAGAGAGAAAGAAAAGTGCAGATCCAGTCCTACTTTGGCAGGTTGGCTTGCTGGGGATATCACAGGGTAGGCAGGAACCATGCAGCCTGGAAAAGCCCAAGTCAGGAGGGAGAGAGACTTAGGACTCTACCCAAGAGAGGTGACAGCTGAGGCTCTGGGAGCCTAAAGTGGGAGTCCTTGAGGGACCATGGAGGGGGGATACAGGAACTGTGACACTGTCTGCTATCAAAAATCTCTTCCCCTTGGAGGTACTTCTAAATTCTGATTATGTCATCTCTTAATCTTATCTTGGATAAACCAAACAGAGTAAGCTTCTTAGGATCTTTTCTATGAGGCATGTTTTAGAAGATCTCTATTCTTGGAGCTCTTTTCTGAATCCTTTCTTTTTCAATAGCCTTTTAAAAGTGTGGACATCTGGACATAGTATTCTAATAATGGGCTCACTAATGTCATTTACAGAGGTAATACCACCTCCTCACTCCTCCTTGATGTTCCCCCTACTAATGCATCCAAGGATCGTGTTCACTTTGTTAGCTACAGTGTTGCATTGGGAGCTCCTGTTCAACTGGTTATCTACCATTACTTCCAAGTCCTTTTCTGCCTTCCAGGATACTGTCTCCCATCATATAAATGTGACCTATATTCTTTGTTTCTAGATATATGACCTTGCATCTGGCTGTAGTAAAACACATGTTGTTCAAATAAGTTCACCTTACCAAGCATTCCAGGCCAGTCTCTATAACTGACCTGTCTCCATCATCTTATGAACTAACAGTATTACAAGAATCTAGTTATTCACACTTCTCCAGATTGACTTACATCCTCCCCCAGTTTAAAGAGACAAGACAGGCAAAGGGAAAGAGAAAGGCAAAGTGATTTGCTCATAATCACGTAGCAGTTAAGTGGCAGAGTCGGGAACAGAACTTAGGTATTCTGAGTCTCTGTCCAATACCTTGATCCATGGATTTGTTGCTCATTATGTGGGAAAACTCTTTCAGTATGTCTCTGTGTAGGATGACTGTCTGTGCTATGCTACTGTAAGAGAACCAGAAAGGTGGTTTTTGAAGGTATAAAGACAGACATGAGCAGCCACTTAGAAATGAATTCTAAATCTGGCAACATGCAACTCTCATCACTAATGTGAGCTATGTGCTTGTTTCCCCATACAAAATGCTGATAATGACCCGTAAAGGTGTAGGCACGCAATTTCTCCTGTATCTCTCCCATTCCTTCACCCAGCCTAAAAAGGGCTGGTGTAGGGTGGATTGTGTGATGATGAGGCCCAGTTTCCAATCTAAACAAAAGGCAGCTCCCCCAAATGTTCATGTCACTCCTGGCTCTCAGCTTTAGTAAACCCCTCCTCCGCAGTTCTCCTGGCATCCCCAACATATTCTGGCCTTGTTTTTTTTCCTGTAACTCATTAGGTCCAAGCTCTGTGCAAGTTCAACAATGTTTCTTGCAGCCTGATGCATGGATCCTTCCTTAATCTGCCCATAATAAAAGCCAGACAACATTGTGAAGACAGTCACTGCTTTATATTGCAAATTATGTATTTCTAAATAAATTATAATCTGCTGAGATGCCCACAAGCCTTGGAATGGGAATGGGAGTAGAAAGGTAGAATTACTTTCTTCTCAAGCTGAATTCAGCCAACTTGAAAACTTGGATCTCTGAACAGAAAACAAGTTTGTTTTTGTAGAGAGTGACTTTTAAAGGAATGAGGAATATGAGACCCCTTTATATGTCCCAAATAGGCTATTACATTCCACCAGTGGATTTATTACAGACCATATGACAGAACCCCATTAATCCAAAGAGATAACTAATGGAATTTATCTAGCCAAATGGATTTTTGAGGAAAAGGGGAACTTTACAGTGCAAATTATGCATTCCAGGGACTGCCCAGTTTTGGCTAATGGAGATTTCAATATAAAAGGGTATTGGATAATTGAAGATCTATTTCATTTAAAAGTTTGACCTGTACATAAGCCTGCGTAAATGCTGAGTTTAGTAAAACCATATATCATAACTGGAGGTGTTTTAATTATTCACTGCGTATATTTCTCTGATAAATGTTGTTTTCACAAATTATCCATGGGCAAGTCATAATTTATATGAGTGGTTCACTGTTTGAACAGCTTGAGTGAATGAATTTTAGCTGATAGCTTATTTCAAGGCTGGTTGCTATTTGGTGTTGATGCCATGTGTGGGGTGGAAAGGATTCGTTTCAAATTGTTGGACGCCAACTACTTTTATTTTAAAAATTACTAAAAATATTTAGTTGAGAGAAATGAGAAATGGTGCACCAGCTCTTATTAATTGGTGTTATGCTTACTGTCAAAATAAGGGTGTAGCTCCCACTGTTTAGTCAGAGGCGTTCATTTACATAGCTTAGGGGAACACCATGGTCAAGCAAAATAATCACAATTATTAACCAGGGCTTTTTTATTATTCACGAAAGGAAGAGAAGACATTAGATAAAACAACACAAAGGACCAAACACAAATGATAAATTGATTACTTCCGTTACAATCTCTTCACTATGTCTCTGTGGAGAGCTTTTAACAGAGATGACATCTTTGAGAGTGAGCTCTGAGGGTACGTTTCTCATGGGAAGTTAACACCAAAATATATTATTTTCCAAAATTATTGTAAATTCAGTTTTCGTAGCTTATTAGATACTTTAAACTGTTTATGATCAGCAAAATAATTTGTTTTGTGGCAGTGAAGCCTGTCTAGGTATTAATAATAACTTAAACAGTTTATAGATGGACAAAGAAAGCAATCTTAACTAAGTCCTGTGAAATAGGGGAAGATATTTAAATTAGTTACCTTGAAAGAGTCATTTAAGGAACTGTCTTAAGAGACAAGTATCAGAGGGGAAGCCGTGTTAGTCTGGATCTGTAAAAGTGGCAGAGAGTCCTGAGGCACCTTATAGACTAACAGACGTAGTTAGTCTATAAGGTGCCACAGGACTCTTTGCCTGTCTTAAGAGAGGCCAATTAAAAATATTAAGAGTCTTAAATCCAGTTACATCCCACTATTTCCTTGTTTACCAGTGTTTAGCCCCTGTCTCCCTTCCAGGAATGCGTGGTCAAACCACTTGCTGATTAACAGGAGAAACTCTTAGTCTGTTAAATTACAACAGCATTTCAATCTTCCAACAAAATCATTACAAGTTTTGTAAATCATATCCCTTGGCAGTGTCTTAGTTAACTTCATTTAACTTGGGAAAGTTTTCCATGGACTGGTTTCTTCTTGAGTCTTCGCTGTTTCTCGCATCTGCCTGTGGCAACTTGCTTGTGGAGTACAGCAGAAACTGAGTGTGAGGGGCCTCATTTCAGAGTTTTTATACCCTTCTTCCAACTGTCATAAAATTACAGGAAAACACACATCTTTCAGGCTTGTTTAGACTCAGAGTTGGTTGTTGTCACCCTTTCAATGTTGGCTCAGGTGACACACTTAGCTCCTGAACATGCAATCAGTTTAATGAATATGCTACATTTCTGTAATTGCCTTTGTTCTTCTTGTGTCAGAAAAGGTCCAAATAACCTTTAAAGTTAGTTGTAACATTTTCTTTTTATGGAGTCCAGTTTCTAAGTGTTTCTTCAATATTATTAGCGTTTGACGGTAAACAAAATTCTGTTTTCAAAAAGTCCAACCATTCCCGTTCTTTATACAAAAGGATTTAGTTCTCAAAACAGTCCTTTAAAATTAAATAACTCTTACAAAGTCTCTAGCTTAAATAATTCAAAGTTGTTGGCTTTGTAGAGATGATTCTTGTCTTCTGCAGTGGTGAGAGTTTGCTTGTGCATTGTTAGTACTTAATTAATTATCCATTAATATAAATATCATATACTTAATTGGCTCCTTACCCTAGTTTGGCAAAGTAATTAGATTTCATGTTGGCATATAAAGCATTTACCCAGCAATGATATTAGGATCTTTTCATTTAGCTAATATATTTGCAAGTCTGCATTTCACAAAGGTGTTTGTCATGTCAATATTTAAGAAATAAACAAAAGTTTAAAACATCTCCAACTACACGTGTTTTTCTCCATAGTTTTTAAGAACACAATCAGGTTTCTTGCAAGAAGGTGGGTCTTGGTAGAGTCCACTTTGCCTAGATATTTGGCTCTGATAACACACTCTATGTTCCTTTTTTACAATTAGGCCTCTACTTAAAACATGAATGTTTTACAGGGTCTGTCTTCTTGAGGTTTGCTTGTTCTTGGGAGATAGAAGTAGAAACCTTCTGGAATATCTTTGATTAGCTTTAACATTTTGTAACATAACTAGCTAAACAGAGTTTGGCTATTCGGGAGGGCTTTTGAGTACAGCCACTACTCCTCCAGATCGAGAGGAGCCAGTTGAGGTGGTTCGGGCACCAGATAAGGAAATCCCCTGGGAGGCTTCCATTGGAACTGTACTGGGCAAGTCCCACTGGACGGCAGCCCCGAGGCCCACCCAGGACATGCTGGAGGGATCCTATCTCCCAGCTGGCCTGGAAACACTGGGGAATCCCCCAGGAGGAGATGGAAACTGTTAAGGAGGAAAAGAGGGTCTGGTCCTCTCTATTCTCCATGCTGCCACCACGAACCTCACCAGGAAAAGCGGCATAAAGGAAAAAGACGACGACTAGCTAAACATATCTATTGTTATTTCCAAGGATCCTGTTTATAATATTCTTGTGCCTTTATCTTAATATTCAGTAAAGATGTAAACAAGTTTTGTAACAACTTAAAATATTAAGTTGTAGGAATTTTATTAATATCATATTGGCATCAATATTGAGGTCTCTCCCCTATGCATGCTATTGGTTAACATGGCATTTTTTTTCCCTAAGTGACTGATGTAGGCTTTCTAAACCTGGAGGAATCTCATTTGGAATGTTTTGATTTGTATGAATTGGTTTGCTGTTTGTAATTGTTGGATGAATCTTGTACATATAAAAAAATGTCCATAAGAACTGCAAGAGCAGTTGTAGTGAGGATCTTCTTGGGAATATTTATTTGCTCCCAATAATACTTGCAGATGCTTTTGTTTTCTGTGTACATTCTGTGACTGTAATCCTGCTCCCCAAATGCCCATGAGTACCAGTGCGGTAAAGCTTTAGTATCAAGAATATTTGTAACTACTAAGAACTTACACATCCAGAGTGCTGTACAAATATTATTGTAATTAGGTCTCTCAACAGCCTAGTGAGGTAAATATTATCCCCTCTTCAAAGATGAGGGACCCAGAGGTAGAAAGAGGTTAAGTGACTTGTCCAAGGTCAAAGCCAAATCTGAGATTAGCACATAGGAGTTACAAGCTATCAGCCCCATGCTGAGTTCTCTGGAATAGTGGTTCTCAACTTTTCCAGACTACTGTACCCCTTTCAGGAGTCTGATTTGTCTTGCGTATCCCCAAGTTTCACCTCACTTAAAAACTACTTGCTTACAAAATCAGACATGAAAATACAAAAGTGTCACAGCACACTATTTCTGAAATATTACTTACTTTCTTATTTTTACTGTATAATTATAAAATAAAACAATTGAAATATAAATATTGTACTTACATTACAGCATGCAGTATATAGAGCAATATAAACAAGTCATTGTCTGTATGAAATTTTAGTTTGTACTTACTTTGCTACTGCTTACTATGTAACCTGTTGTAAAACTAGGCAAATATTAGATGAGTGGATGTACCCCCGGAAGACCTCTGCCAACCCCCAGGGGTACGTGTACCCCTGGTTGAGAACTACTGCTCTAGAATATGCTATGTTTCTAGTAGTAGATTACTGTTAGAGTATATTCCACACTGCTTATTCCAACCTTACTCAGGAAGAATGTCACCACAGTTAAACTTTGCTGCATGATTAAAGAATTCCGAAGAGTGTCCTGTATTGTAACTATAACTGCACTGAAGACAACTCTTTCAGACAACTCACATTTCCCTTGCAATCAAAAATGGCATAAAAAGAACTATAAATTCTCTTGAAGTTCCTTTTTTGACTTTTAGTTTGAGTTTGTATAGAAGAACCATCCAGGAAGCTAACAGAAATGAGCAACAAAGGCAAATCATTAAACAGTTCTGTGACACAGTCCTCTGTAAAATGGGGATAATGATTCTTGCTCTGGATGGAAACAGTTATGTAAATTATTATTACTAACCATAATTAATAGAATCATTTTCCTTAGCAGCCAACAGGGCTGGCATGACGTAGTCCCAAATATCATATTGATATCAGATAGTAAAATTGTATTGGTATATCTGTGGTCTGTACCCATGTGAAAAAATATGACAGGGTCTATTTTCAGTCCCAAGTTCTGGCCCTGCTAATGATCTCTTTGTTCTGCTCCAGTTAAACAGCATTCCCCCTGTGAAATCCCTATTGACTATAAAATTGGCATATCTGGTACTGCACTATCAGTCCTGGCTCACCAATGTAAGAGACATACAGGAGCCTGGCCAGCATATGTTATGGCTCTGCAATCCCCAGCCACAGTAAAAGCCATTATAATCCAGTACAGCTTGGAGTAGCCTGAAGGCTATGCTGGAGGCTGAATTTGTCCCTGGTTGCCCTAAAAATTGGGAAATGATAAACAGCCACCTTTGCCTCATCTCTCTTCCCCTCCTCCCCCCCTACATCACGGCCAGTGATGGATGAAGTTTGGATAGATCTAGAGATCCAAATCTTGCGGTTCTTGCTTAAGCCAAACTCTCATGAGGTCTAATCCTGCCAGAAGCCTCTGATGTTGCAGCACTGTGGATTTTCTGGTAATTCAGCCCCTTTATCTCAAATTGTGCACCCAAAAATAGAAAGGACCAAAATGATCAGTTACTTTTGAAAATGTCAGCCCTCATTCTCTATTAAGATCTATAACTCTCTGATTGGCTTCAAAGGACTGCAGGGTCTGGTTTTTAAGGAGTACAAGCCTGTTTAGACTCTTTGCCCTTCCTAGTTGGGACAGAAAGATGCCATACATTTTTTTTTAATTTATTTTTTAAAATAGCCTACAACGATGCACTAACTTTTTCTACTGACCAAGAACCAAACCATGCCATTCATTTTGGTCCTGCAGCTATAACTGAGTTTAGGGAGTACTGCTTATCTAATCTCGTGGGATTTTTGTCACTGAAGCATCTAGAGAGACAAAGTGAATGAGGTAATATCTTTTATTGGACCAGCTTCTGGTAGTGAGAGAGACCAGCTTTTGAATTACACAGAGTTCTTTTTGAGTTCTGGGAAAGATATTCAGAGTGTGACGGCTAATATACAAGGTGGAACAAATGATTTAGCATTCATAGATAATATATATTTCAAGGGACCATTCAAGGTGAAGTAGTCTTTTAATGCCTCTTCAGTCACTGGAGGGCAGCTCATGGCGGCAGGGGGGTGGAAAAGGGTTAGTGGGTTATACATTGTTGTAATAAGCCAAAAATCCAGTGTCTCTATTCAGTCCATGATTTTTAGTGTCTAGCGAAGTTAAGAATTTAAGCTTCCAGGCTCATCTTTTTAAGGTATTGTGCAGGTTTCCTTTGAGGATGAAACTGAGAAGCCAGATATGGATAGTCACTTAGTGAAAAGTATTCACCCACAGGTGAAATGATGTTTATGTCCTTTATCATTTTTCTGTGTTTGGTCATTTAAGAGCATAGTGAAGGTCTGGTTTCACCCACATAGTTGTTGGGGCATTTAGTGAACTGGATGAGGCAAACCACACATTGTGAAGGGCATGTGTAGGACAGATGGATCTTGAAAGGTGTATTGTGGGGGGTGTTGATTATTGTGCCAGTGAAGATACCTCTGCAGGTTTTGCATCTGTTGTTCTGGCAGGGTCTGGTGCCTCTTTGAGTTGGTGTGTCCTGGTCTTTTTTCTGATGAGCTTGGCAAGGTTGCCTGGGTTGATTGGAGGCCAGAAGAGGGGGTTCAGGAAAGATTTATTTCAGGATGTGGTCTCCATTGAATATGGGTTGTAATTGTTTGATGATGCCCCTTATGGGTTCCAGTGTGGGATGATAGGTGACAACTAGGGTTCTGCTGTTGGAGGGGATTTTATTTCTGTATTGAAGCACGTTCTCTTGGAGTATTTGGGTAGCCCATTCCATGATGTGATCTACTTCTCTGATGGAATGTCCTTGTTCGGTGAAGGTACTTTCAAGTGTATTAAAGTGTATATCCCAGACTTTCTCCTAGGAGCCTATTCTGTGATAACTGAGTGCTTGGCTGTAGATAAGTGATTTTTGGTGTGTTTGGGGTGATTACTGAATCTGTGAAGGTAGGTGTGGTGAACGGTGGGTTTCTTGTATATGGTTATCTGTAGGGTTTCATTGTTGAGGCTGATTGTGGTGTCCAGGAAGTTGGTGCTAGTGTGGGAGTGTTCTAAAGAGAGTTTAATTGATGGATGGTGATCGTGGAAGTTGGGGTGGAAATCTATGAAGGTGTTTAGGCTGGCTGTGCAGAGGATGAAAATATCATCAGTGTATCTCAGCTTTATCATTGACTTCTTCAAGGTGGCTGAGGAAGAGGTTGGCATATTGGGGAGACATCCTAATACCCATGACGGTTCCCATGATTTGGGAAAAGTGTTTCTTGTTGAATGTAAAATTGTCATCGGTGTGGCTATGTTTGGGGTGGATATCTGAGTGTTGTCCATTATCCTGTAAACATTTTGCAGTGATACCATCATTGTGAGGGATGTTAATGTACAGGGCAGTAACATCCATGAGGGCAAGGATGGTATTCTGAGGGAGGCTGTTAATGTTGCAGAGTTTCTGGATGAAGTCGGCAATATCCTGGAGGAAGTTGGCTCTTTGTCTGGTGAATGGTTTGAGGATGGTTTCTATGAATCCCAATTTTCCTTTAGTAAGAGTGCAGTGGGCAGATATGATGGGCCTGTCTGGGTTCCCTTGTTTGTGTATTTTGGGAAGCATGTAGAAGGTCCCTGAGGTGGGTTCATGGGGGATGAGGTTGTAGACTTTCTCTTAGAGTTGTTTGGGAAAGGATTTAATCATATCCTTAAATGCCTGGGTAAATTGTGGTATGGGGTCGTCTTTGCGTTCTTTATAGTATGTGGTGTTGGAGTGTTGTCGGTTGCCCTCGTTAACATAGTCATCACAGTTGAGGACTACAGTGGCACCCCCATTGTCTGATGGTTTGATCACTACCTGGTGGCTGGATTTCAGGGATGGTATATCTGTCCTCTTGGCTGTGGAGAGATTGTGATGGATGTGATGTTTGTTAAGGATTTCACAGTCAATTTTTTTTTCCTGAAGCAATCAATGTAATGATCGAGAGTGAAGTTTTATCTGCCGTGTGGTGTCCAGTTGGATGATTCTTTTTTCTTATGACTGATGGTGGGAAAGTGGTAATTGTGGGTGGTTTCATCATTGCTGTGAAAAAATTCTTTGAAGCAGAGCAGGCGCAAGAATTCTTTTATTTCTTCTTATGTGAGAATGGTTCCGGTTCGGTGGTGGGGCAGAAGTTCAGTTCCTTGGAGAGCATAGAGAATTCAGCCCTGGTTAGGGGTAGACTTGATAAGTTGATGATGATGGAGTCCATGTGGTGGGTCCGGGTGCCATGGTTTCTCCCAGAGGTGGTGTTTCATTGGTTGTGGAGTTGTTATAGCTGATTCCACTTTTTGTTTCTGTGTTGGATGGCTGTCATCAGGTTTTTTTAATAGTGGTTTTGGCTTTCTTGCATGATTTCCAGGTAAGTTTCCTAATTCTTTTTTCCCAGTGTGTTGGCGTGTGTGATGATTTCTTATTTGAGGTGGTCCATTCTGGAGTATGTGAGGTGCAATAAGTTGTTCAGCTTTTCTGAAGTTCTTCTGCAGAGCTGTTCGGCATATTTGTAGTTGTATGTAGTGGTCAGCAAGATATAGATGGTGAGATCTCTGGGGATGATGTTTTGTTTCTTGCATTTGCTCAGGAAGTACATGTTGCTGTTAAGTTCTGCTTCCTTTTTCTTTATGTTGTGGAGTTTCCATTTCAGTCAGCAAAATTTGGTATCTTCCAGTGTTGTTGTTGTGGTTGTGTTGGCCCCAGGATATTAGAGACACAAAATGAGTGAGGCAATAGCTTTTATTGAGTCAACTTCTGTTGGTGAAAGAGACAAGCTTTCAAATTTATACACAGCTCTTCTTCAGGTCTGGTAAATGTACTCAGAGTGTCACCGCGAAACACAAGGTGGAACAGATTATTTAGCATAAGGAGTTATTTCAAGGGATCATTCAAGGTGGAGTGGCCTGTTAACAGCTCTCCAGCCATAAAGAGAGAGAGAGAGTAAAAAAAAAAAGCTCTGTGTGTGTGCGGACGCGTGTGTGTGGAGCTGGGGGTTAGTGGGTTACAGATTGTTCTAATAAGTACTCATCCTCAAAGGAAACCAGCACAACACCTTCCAAAGATGAGACTCGGAGCTTAAATTCATAACTTTGCTAGACACTAAAAATCATGGACTGAATAGAGTCAAAAAGAACAGGAGGACTTGTAGCACCTTAGAGACTAACAAATTTATCTGAGCATAAGCTTTCGTGAGCTACAGCTCACTTCATCTGAATGCATCCGATGAAGTGAGCTGTAGCTCACGAAAGCTTATGCTCAAATAAATTGGTTAGTCTCTAAGGTGCCACAAGTCCTCCTGTTCTTTTTGCGAATACAGACTAACACGGCTGTTACTCTGAAACCTGAATAGAGACACTGGATTTATGGCATGGGCGGCAGGTGAACCGCTGGCAGGGGAGGCCCCGCCCCCCTGTGGACTCGGCCCCCTTCCCCCGGTGGAGCCTGGAGACCCCCTCCCCCCAGTCGCCAACGCCCCCGGCCCAGCCCCGGAGTGCCAGACAAGTGGGTGGAGCACTGCCTCCCCAGCCTCTGAGCGCAGGGTGGGTGGCGTGCACCCCCTCCAACCCCAAGCACTGGGTACACAGGCGGATGGTGTGCAGCCCTGCCCCCGAGCACCCCCCCCCCCGACTCCCGAGCGCAGGGCGGGTGGGTAGTGCATGACTCCTCCCGCCCCCCCCCCAGCCTCCGAGTGCAGGGCCTGCAGTGCGTGGCCCCCCTGGCCTCCGACCACAGGGACAGTGGGTGCCGCCCCCCCAGGCCCAGTGCCCCCATTCTCCCCCAAACACAGTGCGGGCAGCCCCAGTGCCTCCAGCCCTCTCTCTGGTGGTGCTAGGAGGCACCTCCCCAGGTCCCAGCTGCCCTAGCCCCAGCAGAACTGAAGAGGAGCAGCCTGGCCTGCCTGGGCTGGGGCCACGGGGGAAAAGCAAGCAGGGGAGGGGGTTTTGAGGAGGAGTGTGGGTGGGGCCACTTAGGGCTGTTTGGTGAGGCGCAGCCTTTGCCAGCCTATGGGACACAGCACCCATGATTTATGGCTTATTGCAATCATCTAAAACCAACACTAGCGCCCCCCCCCATCACTCCCCTGCCCTGGCTGGAGACGTGTTAATGGGCCACTTCATCTGTCTTCTGAAATATGTTAATTACTTATACTAAACAGTTTGTTCCACCTTGTATTTAGCTGTGACACTCTGAAGATATTTTCTAGACCTGAAGAAGAGCTCTATGTAAGTGTGAAAGCTTGTCTCGCTCACCCACAGAAGTTGGTCCAATAAAAGATATAACCTTATCCACCTTGTCTCTCTAATATCGTGGGACCAACAGGACTACAACAAGGCTGCATACAACTACAGCATCTAGAAATTGAAATAATTTGTGACTGTTTTCTTTGGTGAATTAGCCAGTACCACAGGGTAATCAAACGAAAAGCTTGCTTTTGATTTCATGTATCAATACGTTTCTTTAAACTCAGACGGGACTGTATGGCTGTTAACGTTCATACAATACTGCCACCCAGTGTCTAGTTAGAATAGCAGGAGGCAGGGAAATTACAGAGCTTCATGTTGTATTATGTGATCAATTAGTCTTTTCCTGTACTGTGTTGGGAACATCTATCTTCTGGTCAAAAAACAAAACAAAAAAAAAAAGAAAGAAAAAGAAAAAAGAACATGTGTGCTATGCTGTAGAAAGTGACACATATTATAATGGATACTGCTATGCAAACATTTAAAATATAATCTGAGGCACTACAGATGTAAATCAGACTGGGGAAGGCAAAAGGTACCACTGTGCCCTCCACCTTTTAAGAAAGACAGATGTACTTACTTGAACTTTAAGCCAGTGTAACCCACATGCTTTAAACTGCAGCCTTTGATTTGTTTTAAGTCCAAAGAAAGGGAGAATATTAATAGCAGGAGAGAGACATTTTTTTGTTTGAATCCAACAATGGATGCCAACTTCAAATGTTCAAAAATCATGAGATTGGCTTTGAAATAATTAGATTATGTAAAAATAGCAGATTTGGTGTTCTTTTTATTTGCCTTCTGCTTTTTGAGCGTTTAGGGTGCACTGGGGTCACATTTTGAAGCTTTCTCCATAGCCACGAGGGCTAGAAATATTTTTCTTTGAGCATGAAGGCTGAAATCACTTATCCACTTGACTCCAGGAGCTGGGGCTTCAATGAAAACAATAATTACTATGAGACTCATGACAAAATCATGAGAGTTGGTAACACTGCCTGTGTGTGTCTGCACCCATGTAGAGAGCAAAGCAGGACAGGGCAATTCAGCCGGAACCATCCAGAAGTAAAGTTGTGTTTATTGGTTACTAGACATGCTAAATACCTTTTTCTGAAGCTGTATTGAAAGTTTTCATTAGTGCTGGTTGGAAGTTTTCCAATGAAATGGTTTTTCATGGAAAAGGCAGTTTGTGCATAATCAAAATTTTCCACAGGAAAGTTTTGATTTAGCAGAATTTTTTTGGTTTTCCCGAAGGAAAAATTGAAATAAAATATTTTGTTTTGGGTCTATTTAACTTAAAGTATTTTGCTTTTTTAATTGATCCAGAATATCCCATTTCACATCAGTTCAACATTAAATTACATCTACTTGTGGTGCCATATTGCCTCATGGGAGTTGTAGTTGGGTGCCAGATACCCCATTGGCTCCTCTGGGCCAGGGTCCCTGACCCATGACTCTCATGATGTAACATAGTCTCCCCACTAACCAAGCCACATGATGCATCATGGGAGGCACATGACTGCCGATGCTTTATGGGAGATGTAGTCTGGACAGATCTTGGGGAGAGGAAACAAATATAGAAGTTAAATAAAACTGTAGTGGACTATGTGGCTGATTGATTCAGGATCAAGAGATCTGTCTACTTTCAAGGTTGGGTCCCAATACCTAAAGCAGTTTGGATAGCGGTGAGTGTTATTCCATCTTTACATATTAGGAAAGCCCTCAGTTAGAATGTCTGGTCTGCTGCAGTGTATTTGGGAGGGAGATGGAAAGAGAGAATTTGTTGCCCCTAAGGCTAAAGAGCCTGTGTAATTTACATCTAACTATTAACTAACTGTCTTAAATTGAGATTTTATCTGTGTAAAAGAGAGAACAGGGGCTCAAGTGAGTTGAGGGTTAGTAGATCCTTAAGAACATAAGATAGCTGTACTGGGTCAGACCAGCGGTCCATCTAGCCCCGTATCCTATCTTCTGACTGTGGCTGGTGCCAGATGCTTCACAGGAAATGAACAGAACAGGGCACTTGCTGAGTGATCCACCCCCCGTTGTTCAGTCCCAGCTTCTGGCAACCAGAGGCTTAGGGACACCTAGAGCAGCTTGGCTAAAAGCCATTTATGACCCTATCCTCCATGAACTTATCTAATTCTTTTTTGAACCCAGTTTTACTTTTGGCCTTCACAACACCCCCTGCCAATGAGTTCCACAGGTTGTCTGTTCACTGTGTGAAGAAATACTTTCTTTTGTTTGATTTAAACCTGCTCCCAACTAATTTCCATTGGGTGACCCCTAGTTCTTGCGTTATGTGAGGGGGTAAATGACACTTCCCTATTCGCTTTCTCCACAACATTTATGATTTTATAGACTTCTATCATATCCTCCCCTTAGCCGCCTCGTTTCTAAGTTGAACAGTCCCAGTCTTTTTATGTCTCCTTGTATGAAAGCTGTTGCATTTCTCTGTACTTTTTCCAGTTCTAATAGATCTTTTTTGAGATGGGGCAACCAGAACTGCGTGCTGTGTTCAAGGTGTGGGCGTACCATGGATTTATAGAGTGGCATTATGGTATTTTCTATTTTATTAGCTATCCCTTTCTTAACAGTTCCTAACATTCTGTTCGCTTTTTGACGGCTGCTGCACGTTGAGCGGATGTTTTCAGAGAACTATCCTTAACTGACTTAGTTGGGCTTATGGTGAAAAGAGAGTTCTCCAAAGAAAGACTTACAAAAATCTAGGGAAATCGATCTTTTCCATCCTGATCCCAATCCTCCCATAAACCTGTATTACTTTGGATTCAGGCCACATATTTCCTGTCTCACCAGCCAACTATAAACCTGAAATGCTGAAGCCTTTAAGGAACTTACACTTTTGTTTGCTGGAAAGGCTGAAGTGTATGGAATAAAACAAAGATGCTGCCATTCTTCTCAAGCTCTGAAGAAAAATCCAGGTAACATACACTCGCCACATTTTAAGGTCACATTACAGAATTTTCTGTATAACTTGAAAGCTTGTAACTTTCACTAACAGACACTAGTCCAATAAAATATATTACCTCACCCACCTTGTTTCTCTAAAATACAGAAACACACACGTTTATGTGGAAATCTTCCTTTGTACTATGTGTAACAGAAGTGGAGAGAAGGAAGTCTATGTAAGTTATAAAAGTTATTCAAAGGTATTGCAAATACTGTTTACAAGCTTTGTGAATTAAATATTTGTGTACTAAGCAACGATCTGGGAGTTTTATCTCTGAAGCTGTCTGGTAGCTGTTACTAGCACCAACAAACAGGGCTTTCAATACAATATCTCTGGGGCTTGATGCTGGGTAATGTGTTCCAAAAAGTCCTGAATGAGTTATGCCGCGTTATAGGAAAGGGCAGTGTGATAGTTTTACCTAATTTAGGATTGCCAACCCCAAAAGTTTAAAAATCATAAGCTAGACCTCCAAAGCATGAGTTTTGAGGGATAGTTTTAAGAAGCATGTTCTGGATTTTGAGACCAGCCTGCCCCCCTCAAGTATCCGTGTGTGACAGTTAATGTTACCAGCTCTCACTAAACTATAGTGAGTCATGCGGGTTTGGCTCCATGGCAGAAGCTCCTTCCAGAAGATGCAAATTTGTATAAAGTGCTGCCCGATGGTGTGGAGCTTCCAGCTTCCCCCCAAACCCACAAATTCCAGTTAATTTATTCTCTATCCCTTCTTCCCGACCCCACATCCACCCAGGCCAGCAATTAATTGTCCACCACTTCATTATTTTTGTGTCCCAAGCCCTCATATCTGCCCCAGGCCTATATCAACTCTTCCCACCCAGCTACACAACAGTTCCACACACCCAAGCCCCACATCTGCCCTGTTCTGTTCCGTTTGCTGCTGTGGTGGTTCTTCACCCTTCCATGGACAGGGTGGCAACTTCAGGGGCTCTTCACCTTTCCTCCAGACCTGAGGGAATGGGTGGGGGCCAGCTTTCAGGGTTCCTCCCCCTAGGCCTGAGCGTGGGGTTCAGCTCCAGGAGGGTCATCTTCGCCCCCTTCCCAGGCCTGGGGTTGCAGTGGTACTGGGGAGGGGAGAGGAACACAGAGAGGCTGGAGTTCATAGAATCATAGAATATTAGGGTTGGATGAGACCTCAGGAGGTCATCTAGTCCAATCCCCTGCTCAAAGCAGCACCAACACCAACTAAATCATCCCAGCCAGGGCTTTGTCAAGCCGGGCCTTAAAAACCTCTAAGGATGGAGATTCCACCACCTCCTTAGGTAACCCATTCCAGTACTTCACCACGCTTCTAATGAAATAGTTTTTCCAAATATCCAACCTAGACCACCTCCAATGCAACTTGAAACCATTGCTTCTTGTTCTGTCATCTGCCACCACTGAGAACAGGCTAGCTCCATCCTCTCTGGAGCCCCCCTTCAGGTAGTTGAAGGCTGCTATCAAATCCCCCCTCACTCTTCTCTTCTGCAGACTAAATAAACCCAGTTCCTTCAGCCTCTCCTGAGTTGCTGGGTTCTTTCACCTCCTGCCCCCAACCCCCATTGTGAAAGTGATATTGGCTGCTCCCTCTCACCATTCACTACGCAAACAGTTTTGTTGGCCCCCGAGGGTAGGAGCAGAGAGAGCGCTGTCTCCTCTGGCAGCTCTGATTGGCTGCACTTCTACAGGAGGTGGGGAAATGTGGAAGACGACCACTCAAAAGGGGATTTTCCCAGGCAGGTCTGGAATTCCCATGAAAACTGGGACTTCTATCATCAGAGGCAGACTGGCTCCAAGTGGGGTCTAAATTGGATGATTTGTGCAAGGTGGCAACGCTTCTAACTTACCCCATCACCCTCCCTACAGAAATGATGCCTGACAGGGGCTGTCACTTTTAGGCAAGCAAATCCTTCAAAGGTAGAGTAATAGGGCCCCATGTCTTTCCCCAAGAAAATTAATTTGGTATATATCTTTATGCAAGGTAAAAAATACACAAAAATTGTTTTAATATATTTTCTCTAGCGCTTTTACCTTAAGAGTAAAATAGGCTTGCATAGGAACTGCTGGGTGATAATTGATCATTTATAACTGTGGGCAATTACTGTGGTGTTAGTCGCTGAAGAGAAAATAAGCAGGCTTGTCTAGGCAGACTGTCCTTTTCTGAGAATAACACAGTGATGGCATGAAACTATTCAGCCTGGAAATACCCTACTGAGGAGGGAGAGAGATGTAGGTCTCCATCCCAGAAAGGCAATGGCTAGGGAGCTGGAAGCTGAGAGTGGGTGCCCTTGCTGAATCACTGAGGGGAAGTACAGGTGCAATTCCCGTGAACAGTCACATTAGGTATGGAATAAAATGCTGAGTGAGGCTCAACATGTACACATAGCCACTGATACTGAAGGTGTCCAGAATTTCTTGGAGAGTGTTTGCGAATTACAGGTATCACATGAGTGCACCTGCCACTGTCCAGGCTGAAGAACAGCAAATCATGTGTCGTAAGGACTAGAAACTACTGGTTAGTCAGAATCAAAAATCCTTTAAGTTTAATAAAATCATAAACAGTGACTGTGTTTTGAATTGGTTGGGCTGTCACTGTGTCACACTGTGCTGGCACCTGAAACAATGTCAGACTTACTCATCAGAATCCAAAGGCAGTATGCTCCCTCCACCTGCAGATGGGGACAAACACCCTTTCCGCCTTGGTATTAGGGAGGGACGCAGAAAAAAGGTTGAAGTGCTATTTCCCCTAAATCCTTCCTGCTTTTTTGGTTTGACCATGTGGAAGCCCCTCCACAAATGCTCTAGTGGTTGGGATCTGCAGGTGGGGACGGGCAGGGCTGGAGGGCTCTTTGGATCATCCTTCCCTATAACTAGGATTCCTTCTTTTTGCTCCCCTTCCCTGAATAGGTGTTCTGGGGCAGAAGCTGGTGGACGTGTGGTTTCTTTGGAGCCATACTGACATGGAAGGAAGGTTAATGTAGGACGTAGGGCATACTCACAGGGTTTCTGTATGGATCTGCAGTTTCTGCAGGCTCAATCCCTGTCTGCTCAGTGGGCCTTCTCACCTGCCCCGGAATAATGGTCCAAACCCACAAGATCTTCTTGTTCCCTCTGTGTGATTAACCCATGGGGAGTAATATGACTCGAGCATTTTACATATAATTATCCCCCCAAAATAAAAATGGGCTCTTACTCCTCTGACCCAGCAGGATTGCTCAACTTCACTTTGTGGCAGCTTTGATGTGGATTTATAGTTGGGTGGCACTGTCTCCCTGCAGGGACATTTAGTCATTGAAGCCTCATTTTCAGGCTCTGGGAAGGTGGGGGAATCAATACAGTTAGCTAGCAAAAAGACAATAACAATTTACAGCTAACACTTGCAGTTTGCCAGAAGCTTCAGAGAAGTTGTATCCAAAGGCAATCAAGCACACATCCTGTAGTGTGTCAGCAGGAAGTTAGAGCGCACCATCATCGGGGAAGTGAAAGACCTAACAAACAACAGGAATTGAAATGTGAATTGTAAAAAGTGAACTGAGAATAGCCAGAACAAAATTGATGGGTGGGGTGGGAACTGCTGATGGGGATTAGTGGCCACACCATTACTGGCATCTTAAACATAGAATCATAGAATATCAGGGTTGGAAGGGCCCTCAGGAGGTCATCTAGTCCAACCCCCTGCTCAAAGCAAGACCAATCCCCAACTAAATCATCCCAGCCAGGGCTTTGTCAAGCCTGACCTTAAAAACTTCTAAGGAAGGAGATTCTACCACCTCCCTAGGTAACGCATTCCAGTGTTTCACCACCCTCCTGGTGAAAAAGTTTTTCCTAATATCCAACCTAAACCTCCCCCACTGCAACTTGAGACCATTACACCTTGTTCTGTCATCTGCTACCACTGAGAAGAGTCTAGATCCATTCTCTTTGGAATCCCCTTTCAGGTAGTTGAAAGCAGCTATCAAATCCCCCCTCATTCTTCTCTTCTGCACTCTAAACAATCCCAGTTCCCTCAGCCTCTCCTCATAAGTCATGTGTTCCAGTCCCCTAATCATTTTTGTTGCCCTCTGCTGGACATTTTCCAATTTTTCCACATCCTTCTTGTAGTGTGGGGCCCAAAACTGGACACAGTACTCCAGATGAGGCCACACCAATGTCGAATAGAGGGGAACGATCACGTCCCTCGATCTGCTGGCAATGCTCCTACTTATACAGCCCAAAATGCTGTTAGCTTTCTTGGCAACAAGGACACATTGTTGACTCATATCCAGCTTCTTGTCCACTGTAACCCCTAGGTCCTTTTCTGCAGAATTGCTGCCTAGCCATTCGGTCCCTAGTCTGTAGCGGTGCACGGGATTGTTGCGTCCTAAGTGCAGGACTCTGCACTTGTCCTTGTTGAACCTCATCAGATTTCTTTTGGCTCTGTCCTCTAATTTGTCTAGGTCCTTCTGTATCCTAACCCTACCCTCCAGCGTATCTACCTCTCCTCCCAGTTTAGTGTCATCTGCAAACTTGCTGAGGGTGTAATCCACACCATCCTCCAGATCATTAATGAAGATATTGAACAAAACCGGCCCCAGGACCGACCCTTGGGGCACTCTACTTGATACTGGCTGCCAAATAGACATGGAGCCATTGATCACTACCCGTTGAGCCCGACAATCTAGCCAGCTTTCTACGCACCTTATTGTCCATTCATCCAATCCGTACTTCTTTAACTTGCTGGCAAGAATACTGTGGGAGACTGTGTCAAAAGCTTTGCTAAAGTCAAGGAACAACACGTCCACTGCTTTCCCCTCATTCACAGAGCCAGTTATCTCGTCATAGAAGGCAATCAGATTAGTCAGGCATGACTTGCCCTTGGTGAATCCATGCTGACTGTTCCTGATCACTTTTCTCTCCTCTAAGTGCTTCAGAATTCATTCCTTGAGGACCGGCTCCATGATTTTTCCAGGGACTGAGGTGAGGCTGACTGGCCTGTAGTTCCCCGGATCCTCCTCCTTCCCTTTTTTAAAGATGGGCACTACATTAGCCTTTTTCCAGTCGTCTGGGACCTCCCCCGATTGCCATGAGTTTTCAAAGATAATGGCCAATGGCTCTGCAATCACATCCGCCAACTCCTTTAGCACTCTCCTTGGATGCAGCGCATCCGGCCCTATGGACTTGTGCTCGTCCAGCTTTTCTAAATAGTCCCAAACCACTTCTTTCTTCACAGAGGTCTGGTCACCTCCTCCCCATGCTGTGCTGCCCAGTGCAGCAGTCTGGGAGCTGACTTTGTTCCTGAAGACAGAGGCAATAAAAGCATTGAGTACATTAGCTTTTTCCACATCCTCTGTCACTAGGTTGCCTCCCTCATCCAGTAAGGGGCCTACACTTTCCTTGACTTTCTTCTTGTTGCTAACATACCTGAAGAAACCCTTCTTGTTACTCTTAACATCTCTTGCTAGCTGCACCTCCAGGTGTGATTTGGCCTTCCTGATTTCACTCCTGCATGCCCAAGCAATATTTTTATACTCTTCCCTGGTCATTTGTCCAATCTTCCACTTCTTGTAAGCTTCTTTTTTGTGTTTAAGATCAGCAAGGATTTCACTGTTAAGCCAAGCTGGTCGCCTGCCATATTTACTATTCTTTCTACACATCGGGCTGGTTTGTCCCTGTAACCCCAATAAGAATTCTTTAAAATACAGCCAGCTCTCCTGGACTCGTTTCCCCCTCATGTTATTCTCCCAGGGGATCCTGCCCATCAGTTCCCTGAGGTTGTCAAAGTCTGCTTTTCTGAAGTCCAGGGTCTGTATTCTGCTGCTCTCCTTTCTTCCCTGTGTCAGGATCCTGAACTCGACCATCTCGTGGTCACTCCCTCCCAGGTTCCCATCCACTTTTGCTTCCCCTACTAATTCTTCCCGGTTTGTGATCAGCAGGTCAAGAAGAGCTCTGTCCCTAATTGGTTCCTCCAGCACTTGCACCAGGAAATTGTCCCCTATACTTTCCAAAAACATCCAAATTTCATCTGGAAACTACGTTCCTTTTAAAATTCTTCCTGCAAATATTATTTCTTCTTAATTATTATGCATGGTAGCTGCTGGGTTGTTCAGGGGAGACAATGGGGGGAATGCGGTTACCTTTCAAAAATCATATTTAAAAATATGTTTGAATACCACAGTCCTTGAATAGAATTCCTTTAGCTATTGTGTAAGGTAATGCTGGACTCTCCCTAGTTCCAAGTAAAAACTTGGCAGTGGCTGAATTGTACATAGCATTCTGACATGGCAAAACAGTAATAAAATAGGGATTTTTATTATTACTAATAAGGCCCAGTGGAGCTGTTTTCACAGCATCTAAGAGCAGGATTGCTGTAGGCTTGCACAGTGAAATTGGGAGTGACAGGAAGAAAGCTTTCGTCACATCTGTCTGTCTGTTGAGATCTGAGCAGCTGTCACAGGAGGGGGAAAAAAAAGAAAAAGTAACAAACTCTCCCACTCTGCAGGTGCAGCTTGAAGAAAGGTGCATTTGTGAAAGAGGAGCATCCCGTTTTCCTTTGTTGTGATCTGGTTTACAGTGAAGCATGGCTTGAAGTTGTATTTTATCTTATTCCTGTTGCCTCTGGAGATTGTGGAGATTAAACTATTGATTACATGAAATCAAATTTAGATAAAGAAAAGGATTAAGTTTAAGAAACTAAACCAAAAGTTACGGCTATTTAAAATATTTTTGGCACAGATCCCTGGAGAGATGCATCGTAAAAGGAAATTCTGTTACTAAGACACCTAAAGTGTCCTGAAAAATATATATCCTCCAATTTTAAATAAGAAATGTTGATTTATGAACATACTTAACCAAGGATAATCAAATGGGCTATCAAAGGTGGGATGAGACATTTATTTAATGTTCATGTTGAATTACAGCACCAGGCAAGCAATATTGTTTTCTTCCTTTTGGTTTTGTGCAGTGATTTTGAAGCAGCTGGCAGAATGACTGAGGCTGTCTCCCATGAATGCCCAAGAAATGTCTAGAAATGCACAAGATCTCTCCCTACCGAGTGTATAGTAGTTATACAATGGATGTACTATTTGGAACATTATACCAAATTGCAGGGAAGGCCTGGGAACCCTTCTTATGAGGATAATCTCTGTAGTCAAAAAGGAAGGGGTTACTAATGGGTCACGTAGTTCATTCTGCTGTGCTGTGGCAGGCCTCCAATATCCTATAACAAAATGATTATGAAGTCTAGCCTGGATGGTGTCTGTTGTTGTCAGCATTTCCTTTGGCTGTGTGTTCCATCATCTAATCATGCTTGCAGTCAACTAGAAAATTTTTCCTATTGGTTAAACTAAATTTTCCTTGCTCCAGTTCAGTTCTGTTATTCCTTGTTCTGTTGTCCTCGACTAGTGAGAATAATTGACGCTTTCCTCTGAGTTACATCCTGTAAGATATTTGTACTACTATGCCCCTTTCCCCATCAGCTGTATTTTTCAAGATTTTTATATGTTCAGCTTTTTTAGCTGTTCTTCACATTACCAAGTTTCCAACTCACAGAAACAAAACTAAGCTTAAACCAGTGTCCCCCAGCAGGTGCATTAATTGTATTTTGCTACACTGTCACGCTGATTAGCTGGCACACACATTGTCAGGCATGAGTTCTCACCAAATACAAGCCTTATCTTGATTCTCAGAAGAGCTGGAGAGAAGCCAGAACCATGGAGTTGAGTCAAATACACACAAGTGTCTGTCAATCTACAAAACTCCATTTGAATACATTTTGGCACCAGAACTACATTGCATGAAAAGTGGCTCTTAAGGAAATACAAGAGGAGCTAGGGGGATGGACATCTCATTTAATAAACAAGCAAACAATTTCTTGAGAACCTTTGTGCTGTCTGGTGCTGATGTGAACGGAATATCAATGCCTTTTAATATGCTGTTGTTTGTGAGTGGTAAGCGTTTCCTGCTCAGAGTTGGCTTGCCATGACTAAATGAAAGGAGGGACAATAGTCCCAGAGGGAGAAGCCTTTTCACATAGGTGGAAGTTAGTGATTAATAGCAGTTTGAAAAATAAAGGACAAAAAGAAATGCCTGTGTTGCAGATGAGCCTTCCCACAAACTGCCCATAAATTACCCTTCCAGCCTGTTGTTTATTTTTACTAAGTCTGTTCTTTTGTTTCCAGCAGTGTGAGTTGTGCAAACGGCAACATGTTCTCTGATCAGTGGCCCAAATTCTGAATTACCTAGAGTGGCTGGATGACTTTTCTAGCATGTAACTTGTACTTTCAAGCCCATGAGTAGTTCCACTGAAGTCCAGGGGTCTACTCAGGTACATAAAGTTATGCAAGTGCTTAAGTATCTTGCTGACTCAGGGACTGAATGAAGTTTCACACACAATGCTCATTACATCTGTGCACTGTGACCTACACTGGCTGCCAGTTGATTTCCTAGAACAGCTTATGGGATTGGTTTTTAATCTATAAATCCCACAAGAACACTTATTTTATTAGGGAATTTTGCAGAGCTCTGACTGATGGAAGTGTTTGAGCTAATAACCCCTTGGCTGAAAGAGAGAAGAAGGGAGAGGTCCTTCTCTCTCAAAATTGCTTCTCTCCCCTGTCCAAAAAAACATGGATTAGATAGGCCTTGCGGTGTGAATCATGTTAGCAGCTGCTCCCAGGAGTGGAGGAAGAAGCTTGAGGTAGATGGATGCATAAAGTCTCTGTTGGCAGGTATTGAAGCTATTCATACAATTTTGAGGCTTATTTATTGTTTTAAAGTGTTATACATGGCCTAAGGCTGTATGATTAATTCCTTTCAGCCATTTAAATTATGTAAAGTATCCAAATTGGAGATGCCTGTCGGGGGGACTCAGATGCTTATGCTTGTGATTAAAAACTCCTTTGTAACATTGATCCCTCAAGCTCAGCAAACTGCAAAGCAAAGAGAAGAAAGCCAAATATTGCTGAATATGGATACAGGGTGCAGCTGTAAATTAACGGAGAAAGCAGTGTGTAAAGGAGGTTGGTGCTGGTTGAGTTTTGGAAAAATGCTGGGGAGAGCTGTGTAGAATATTCTGCCGGAAACCTGAACCAAGCCCATCCTTAAATCTTTGTCCCAAACTTCAGATAGGTTCACAGAGTGAACATACTCAATTCCGGGGTGACGTTGAAATTGGGCAACATTTGCTGTTTTAGTGGGGCTTCGCTTTGAGATTTTTTTTTACTTAATTCAAACCTGCAACTCAAAGTAAAACTCTAGGAAGGAAGGGGCTGTTCAAACTCCTGTGGGTGGAAACCAGATCAGATATCAGCACAAACCCATGCGAAGCAAAATCGCCCAGTTTTTGTGTAGCTGTAATTCTAGTTTACTGTTTGTTACCCTGGCTTCTGCAACTAATTTCCACAAGCTGGCGCTATTCTAACATATTAGAGCTATACTTTTCACCTTTCCCTAAAAAAGACTCAAAGAGAGATGAAAACTGGACACTATTGTATATTCTGTTTCTATGGAGATACTTTTTAACTGGATATGCTTCCACACAAAATAATTATCCAGAAAAACAATGTGACATTAGGCAAGCTTTTTTTTAGGTAGCACTGTAAAGAGGCTTCTAATGAATGAAATCAACCAGCCATTTCTGAAACCACTAGCAGTCTGAATCCCAACCAGATCTCTTGGGATCAGCTCAGCAGTACTCCATTCCTAATGTCAGAATGATTGGTAAAGTTTGTCACATGCAATCAATTTTCAGACTGAGTTCTAGTGTCTAGTTTTGCTTGAAAATTGTTGTGGCCCCATTTCACTGCAGGGGAGAAAACTGAAGTTGACAGGGACTCAGGTTTTTGGATCTTGGCCCTCCAAGAAATGTGGTTCTGAGTGGGCAGTGACTGTGGGGAAGCTGGCCTCCAGCTGTTGCTGTAGCCACAGAATCTAGCACAATGGGGCCCTGATTCTGACTGAGAGCTTTGGGTTTCGCTGAAGCATTACTACTAATTAATAAAGGGGTGAGTGTGGGTTGCTCCCTTTTCAACCTGACACAGCTAAAACCTGCCTGCCCAGCTTAGAGTCACCTCCAGGTGATGTTGCAGGCCCTAGCAGTACACCTCTCCCCCTACCCTCTCCGGGATCCTTGCCTTCCTAAACCTGCTCTGCTGATGTCATGGACACATTTCCCAAATAGCACCTCCCTTATGTATGTATCTGACAAGTCTTATCCTTTTCCCTGTCCCTTGTTTTCTTCCACCCACTACCACCGCTCAGCCTCTTCCTTGTCTTCCCAGACCCAGTCTCGGCCTCATTATAAATAGATACACCACCAGCAAAACATTTAAAATAACATTTCCCTAATATATATTTTAAGATCCCCTTTTGAATGATCTGACACCATCAAGTCACGTGTGTAACCACACCACAGATCCTTGTAACTGTTCCTCTCCTCCTCCATCTCTGTGGTTTGTTTTGCACTGGCTGTCTCTTATATTGAATTACCCTGCAAGTTCATTGGGGTAGAAACCGTGTCTTGGGTGTTTCCACAAGGCCTAGCTTAACAGGCTGTTGGAGCACTACTGCATGGAAATATTTAATATCAACAATGCTGTAAAAGGAGTTTGCTTTGCTAGAAATGTGTTACTCAGTGTTTGTATTGTGCTCGGTTTGGTGTGGTGCTCACACTGTTGCAAGGAGCTAATATCGACCATACCCAGCGAACGCATTTGCCGGAAGATAAACGCTCTCAGGGTAAAAAGCTGACGCTGCAAATGTGTAACTGCCTGTGGCTGTGCTTCTGTGGCGATAGTTGCAGTAAGTGGATTGAGAGGTGGGACGGAAGGTCTCCCGCTTGAGGAAAGGCCAGGAGGGTGGAAGGTTGTTGGCTTCCCCAGCTTGCCTCCACTGCCAGCAGCAGTAAAGTTGGTCACAGCTACTCATGTTATTCTGCTGCAGAAGATGGTATGATAGATATCACTGGGGATAAACGGGGCTGGTATTTAGGACAGTGTGTGATCATAGCAGCATCTGCCAGAGTTTCCATTTTAAATCTTAGCTTGCAAGGGCTTTAATTTGTCCATAAACATTTTTTCCAAGTAGTCTTAAAAAAGCCCAGCCCATAATTATTGTTTTTTCCAAAAAATAAAAAACTAGTGACATATGATAGAAGAATCTATTGTGGAAATGTAATACTCTGAGGTACGGCTCCCAGACACAATAAATGTCAACATTTATCCCATCATTTTCTAAGAAACATGGGGGGGCGGGGGTTGGTAGGGGTAGAATCTATTCTAGCTACATAGATTTATGCCCCTTGGGCTCCTGCTTCTCAGTGGGAAAATGGTAGGCTGGCTGGAGGTTTTGTGCATGCCACCCTAAGAACATCCTGTAGTGCCTGAGGAATGCTCCAGGGAGTCCCTAAAGGCTAAATGGGGGCTCAGATTGACTATTGCAATGTTGCAACCTCCTCCCCCGAGCTTTCTCACTCAGCTGAACTCCTTGATCTTCCTTTGTCAAGCCCCCAAATGGACTTTCTCCAAGCCCCTCTCCCTGGACAAACTCTTCCTACCTGTGCCACCCCCCTTCCCAACAGACTCTTTAGATTTCCTCTATTTAGCTTCCCTAAGCAGGGCCTGATTTTTAGAAATATGTGTGCACAGTTGAGCATGATTATTTCTGTACCAATTTGTATATAATATTACCACAACTGTACATATGGATTAGGTATACACATACAAATGGCTGTGTAGACGCATAATGGCAATCTGCATGTCCACATACAAATGTGCATGTGCAGCTGTGCATGAAATTTAGATTCAGGATTGCACGTACATTTTTGAAGATACAAGTGCATGCATCCAGTCCTTACTTAGCTTTACCTTGATATACTATGGCATAAATTCCCTCAGACCACCTAGCCCAGATCCCAAGACACCTGCCTTAATCTGCCTCTGGGAGAGCTGCCCAGACAATGAGAGGGAACAAATTGATTACTTTGTGTGGGAGTGAAATACAGAGAATGTTAGCTCTGGTATGAAGGGATGGGTGAAAAATTGATGAGCCAAACTGGATAATTTTCTTTCCGTTCAGGTCCCTGCCTCAGGCAGGAGGACAAAACAAAACAGGGAAGGGAGGTAGCAAGTTGTATATAGGCTCCTGAGGTAGCCAGCCACAAAAAGAATGGTAAGGGGAGACTGTTCATGGCTAAGGCTATGATTTAGTCATGGGCAGCATTCCCTCTAATTGTTCCCACCTAAGTGCGGAATGAATTTTGTTATGTGCACCAATATGGAGGTGATGTGTGGGGGTTAAGGGGTTCTGAATGTGGGAGGAGGTTAAGGTGGGGTTAAGGGATTCCGAATGTGGGAGGAGGCTCGGGGCTGCGGCAGAGGGCTGCGGTGCAGTGGTGTGAGGACTCCGGGGTGGGGCCGGGGATGAGGGGCAGAGGGTTGGGTGCAGGGGGTGAGAGCTCTGAGGTGGGGCTGGGAATGAGAGGTTTGGGGTGCTGGAGGGTGCTCCAGGGCTACGGTGGAGAGAGAGGACTCCCCACAACTCTCTCTCCCCCCACAGCAGCACCTGGGCTGGGGGGGAGAGCTGCCTCTCCCTGCTGCGGGAGCTCGAGGCCTGGGGTTGCAGGATAGGCGCCCCTTCCCCCTGGGGAGCCTAGGGGGCTCCAGGGCGCTGCAAGTGCTCTGGGGGAAAGCTCTCTGGTGTGCCTCCGGGGACTCGCCGCTGCTGCTCCGGCGGCGGGTGGGTGTGTGGCCTGGGGACTCGCCGCTGCTGCTATGGTGGGGGTGTGTGTGTGGCCCAAGGCCCCCCCCCTGCTTTGGGACTGCTGCTGTGGGACAGTGCCTGGGACTGCTGCTGCTCCAGGGGCCCCCGGGGCCAGCTGCCTGGAGCCACCCAAGCAGCAGCTGGTGTGACTGGCCCTGGGGTTGCCCCAGCTACTCGTGCAGCCCTGGGGTCAGCCGCACCGGGCACCGCTGAAGTCCTGGAGGTCCCGGAAAGTGGCAGAATCCGTGACTGCCGTGATCTCCATGAAAGACGCACAGCCTTATTCATGGCCACAGACTATAAGGAACAATAAGCAGCTCTTTCACATAAACCATTGTCGAAGAGAAGATTCCATGTGGTAGCTGGTAATAAACAACAGTGCTGTGGGTGCTTTTTCATGTTCTATCAGAAGATTAAAAAAAAATCTGGTAATCTCCATATAAATGATGTAATGGTTTGAAAGGTCTGTGCTGGAGACTGCTTGGACTTTCCAATGATCTCACATTGGAGTGTGTGGCTCAAGCTAATGATTATTTAAGGGAGAGGGAATGGGATTGAATTTTCAGGGTCCAAGAGGATTACCCTCTTTTGTGAACTGGGTATTTCGTGTGCTGTGATAGGCTCAACACCTTCCTTGGCTGTACCTTTAAAATATCCAAACTATGGTGCCCTGTTCCAATGTGCAAGGGAAGTACATTGCCAGCTTGAGCCAATCTCAGGTGAAACATGAAAAATCTTTCTTGAAGCTTGGTTAATGCTATGAAAAGGCTAGAATTTTGTTTTGTGTTGTAAGCCCATTGAGTGTATGTGCGCGTGTGATCATGCCTGTGTTTCATAACAGTTTTTTTCTATGTGTGACTCAGAGTGGAAATGTTACACATGTATCACATGGTTGGTGGCTGGAATTTATTCAGAAGTCTTTGTCATTCGAATGTTAGTATCTGTGGTTTTCTACCTTCCTTTTCCTTCCCCCTCCCTCAGGAATCAGGGTTTGCAGCAGAGCTAGTCTCCAGGCCCCCTCATCAATTCAGCTGGCCTGCAGCAGGCTGCCTGATTAGCCATGTCACCTATTTGGCTGCAGGGGCCAGCAGACTGGCTCTTAAGCCAGCAGAAGCAGCTTGCTGGCTTCTCAGTGCTCATTCTCATCCCTCTGACTCCTCTTGCGTGATCTTGTTCCTCCTGGTCTTGCCTTGCTCCTAGCCTTGCCTCTGTCCCGTCCCTGCCTTGAACCCCTCCTTGCCTGATAACCTTTTTTGTTCCTGTCATAAATATAAAGGGAAGGGTAAACCCCTTTGAAATCCCTCCTGGCCAGGGGAAAGCTCCTCTCACCTGTAAAGGGTTAAGAAGCTAAAGGTAACCTCGCTGGCACCTGACCAAAATGACCAATGAGGAGACAAGATACTTTCAAAAGCTGGGAGGAGGGAGAGAAACAAAGGGTCTGTGTCTGTCTGTAGTCGTCTTGGCCGGGGACAGAACAGGAATGGAGTCTTAGAACTTTTAGTAAGTAATCTAGCTAGGTATGTGTTAGATTATGATTTCTTTAAATGGCTGAGAAAAGAATTGTGCTGAATAGAATAACTATTTCTGTCTGTGTATCTTTTTTGTAACTTAAGGTTTTGCCTAGAGGGGTTCTCTATGTTTTTGAATCTAATTACCCTGTAAGATATCTACCATCCTGATTTTACAGGGGGGATTTCTTTATTTCTATTTACTTCTATTTTTTATTAAAAGTCTTCTTGTAAAACACTGAATGCTTTTTCATTGTTCTCAGATCCAAGGGTTTGGGTCTGTGGTCACCTATGCAAATTGGTGAGGCTTTTTATCCAACATTTCCCAGGAAAGGGGGGGTGCAAGTGTTGGGAGGATTGTTCATTGTTCTTAAGATCCAAGGGTCTGGATCTGTAGTCACCTAAGCAAATTGGTGAGGCTTTTTACCAAACCTTGGACCTGCATGAAAAACCTCCTAAGCTTATCTTTACCAGCTTAGGTCAAAACTTCCCCAAGGTACAAAATATTACACCTTGGACTGGCCGCTACCACCACCAAACTAATACTGGTTACTGGGGAAGAGCTGTTTGGACGCGTCCTTCCCCCCAAAATACTTCCCAAAACCTTGCACCCCACTTCCTGGACAAGGTTTGGTAAAAAGCCTCACCAATTTGCTTAGGTGACTACAGATCCAGACCCTTGGATCTTAAGAACAATGAACAATCCTCCCAACACTTGCACCCCCCCTTTCCTGGGAAATGTTGGATAAAAAGCCTCACCAATTTGCATAGGTGACCACAGACCCAAACCCTTGGATCTGAGAACAATGAAAAAGCATTCAGTGTTTTACAAGAAGACTTTTAATAAAAAATAGAAGTAAATAGAAATAAAGAAATCCCCCCTGTAAAATCAGGATGGTAGATATCTTACAGGGTAATTAGATTCAAAAACATAGAGAACCCCTCTAGGCAAAACCTTAAGTTACAAAAAAGATACACAGACAGAAATAGTTATTCTATTCAGCACAATTCTTTTCTCAGCCATTTAAAGAAATCATAATCTAACACATACCTAGCTAGATTACTTACTAAAAGTTCTAAGACTCCATTCCTGTTCTGTCCCCGGCCAAGACGACTACAGACAGACACAGACCCTTTGTTTCTCTCCCTCCTCCCAGCTTTTGAAAGTATCTTGTCTCCTCATTGGTCATTTTGGTCAGGTGCCAGCGAGGTTACCTTTAGCTTCTTAACCCTTTACAGGTGAGAGGAGCTTTCCCCTGGCCAGGAGGGATTTCAAAGGGGTTTACCCTTCCCTTTATATTTATGACAGTTCCCGTTCTTGCTCTCCCATTTGAACCTTCGCTTTGGCTTCTGACTACAGATTCCAGCTTGACCCATTGGCTCTGGTATCCTATTCCTGCCCTCCACTGTTATCTCTAGGCTTTGGGTTCCTGATTACTGATGCCTGCTCCAACCACTAGGCCTGATGCCTGCTCATTCTGGTTGACTGACTCTGCATAAGATGTAATCATAGTTATTTTTTTTATTTTTAGTTCATAAAATGGTGGTGGAAGAGCCTATGGAGAGGAAATATTGATATCATCTGATCAATAAATAAATATTTACCTGGACTTAACAAAAAATCATACATGTTCAAATAGTTTTGCAGATGTATCTTCTTTAAAAAACATTTATATTATGGCAGTATTTAAATTTAGTCAATGGAATGTGACACTTGCACATATTTCATAGAATAATGAAGTGCACACTTGTTCAGAATGTATAAAATCACCACTTAGTTTGTAGAATGAGGTAAGTATTGCAGACAAATAGCTTTGTTTTTTTAAGCGAATTTACATGAATTCTTTCAAACAAATGCTCCTGGTATGGTGGTTGTGACAGGCTGTATCACAGAAAACCCCTTGGGAACTGCCACCTGATGTGTTGGGACTACCTCTAAGCCCGTTTTCCCTGGCAGCTTGGGACTTCAGTGCCCTGCCTGGTTTGAGCCAGACACACTTGCCTGGTGCAAACACAGACCCAGGTCTGAATAATGTCCCCCAAAAGCTGCAGGCTTAACTGAAAACAGCTTAAGAAGTGTTCCTGCCTCCAACACTCAGACACCCAGCTCCCAATGGGGTCCAAACCCAAATAAATCAATTTTACCCTGTATAAAGCTTACAGGATAAACTCATAAATTGTTCGTCTTCTATAACACTGATAGAGAGATATGCATGGCTGTTTGCTCCCCCAGGTATTAATACATATTCGGGGTTAATTAATAAGTAAAAGTGATTTTATTAAATACAAAAAGTAGGGTTTAAATGGTTCCAAGTAATAACAGACAGAACAAAGTGAATTACCAAGCAAAATAAAATAAAACACGCAAGCCTATGCCTAATACAGTAAGAAAGTGATTACAGATGAAATCTCACCCTCAGAGATGTTCCAGTAAGCTTCTTTTACAGACTAGGCGCCTTCTAGTCTGGATCCAGTAATCACTCACACCCCTGGGGTTACTGTCCTTTGTTCCAGTTTCTTTCAGGTATCCTTTGGGCATGGAGAGGCTATTTCTTGAGCCATCTGAAGACCAAATAGAGGGGTCTCCCAGGAGCTTAAATAGACTTTCTCTTGTGGGTGGAGACCCTCTCCTATGCAGAATCCAGCTCCAAGATGGAGTTTTGGAGTCACATGGGCAAGTCACATGTCCATGCATAACTCAGTCCTTACAAGCCAGGCCACATTCCCAGGAAAGCTCAAATGTGGATTGGCGTCTCAAAGTTCATTGTCAGATTAAGTGTTACTTGATTTGGACACTTAACTTGCAAATTCCTTTCTTCAGAAGCTGACCAAATGCCTTACTAAGGCTACTTAAAATCAAACAAGTACACAGCCAATATTCATAACTTTGAATACAAAAATGATACATGTATACAAATAGGATGAATATATTCAGTAGATCATAACCTTTGCAGAGATATGTTACATGGCATATGTAGCATAAAACATATTCCAGTTATGTCATATATACATTCATAAGCATATTTCCATAAAACATTATGAGGTGCAACATCACAGTGGTTTTTAGAGAAAATTAGACTTTAAAATATGCTGATGCCTGCTGTAATTTGGAACAGTTTGTGTTACACATTGTAGAGCAAAATAAATGTAAGTTCCCTCCTTGGTTTCCATGGCATCAATTGCTGGGGTAGGTGTGGTCCTATGTATATTAAAACTTCGTATTCTCATTGAAAATAGTATGGAGATGCCAACCACAGCTCCATTGTTACGGATTAATTGAGTTTTGCACTTAAAGTGGGGATTAAATAAAATCTACTGTAGATCTGACATTTTATTCCATTGGAAATGGGGACTGGCTCTGATTTAGAAAAGCACTTAAGCGCATATTTAAATCCATCTCTATTCAAAAAAGCACTTATATATGCACATAATGTTAATCCCATGCTTAGGCCCCATTGATTTTGATAGGGAAGCTTTCCTGAATCAGGGATTCTCTGATGGAGAGGCAAAGGTATCATTTGAAGCCTATGTGACCTCTCTTTCTTTCTGACAATAACCAGTCTAGTGACTTTATAAAACATTCCTTCTTCTCATCATTAGGTACACAATTCGCATACCATGAAGGTGGAACGGACTATGCCAGGGCTGGAAAAGAAAGTGGTTGAAGAAATTTCTGAACGATAAGTATATGAAGTGTTGGCATATAGGTTTCTCAGTCCTTGGCTGTGTCCTTGGTGTATTGTTGGAATGTCTGAGATTGACATGGTGGATGTATATCATGGCACACATCACTGTTTTTAATGGGGTTTAGTGTACAGATCTGTGCAACGTTGCCTGGTTTGCAGTGTCTAGAACTGCAGTTTTCAAACTTTTGAGTTACAATTTTTGGTTGCGTGGCCCACCCCCAACCCAGACAAAAATAGACACAATACCTGCCCCTCCCAACTCGGGTTTTCAGGATTGGGGAAGGCGCGTGTGATGGTCTCTTAGGGGAAGAGCCAGCAGTGGGCACAAAGGCTGCTGGGAGTGGAAATCAGCATGGCTGTAGCAGTTGACACTGACCCATAGGCTGGGTGGCCTGCTGAGGTGAATCATGGGGTGGAGGTGGTGCTGCTGGCCTGAGCCCCTCTGGGTGTCGCTGCTCCCAGCTCAAGCTCTGCCAGGCATTGCCCCTTGCCCCCCTGAACATTCTTCCACACCCCTTGAGGGAAGCACACCCCACAGTTTGAAAACCTCTGTCTAGTGAATGTCAAGGGTTACTTGACTAAATGGCTGAGCTGCCCTCTTTTAAAATATTTTTTTCAAATTCAACAAATGATTGTGTTTCAGAACTAGACACTTGATTCATTATAGCTCGTCCATTCATAATAACTGGGTAAAAGCTGTATTTAGTGTTTTTATTAAATCATCTGTTTTCTTGGGTCTGTAGATTATTACTACCATTTAATAATTATATTGTACTAAATGCCATACAAAGACATCGTGTCTTCCCCAAAGAGCTTGCAGTCTAAATATAGCATCTTAGGTTAACTGAAAAATCAGCTCTTAAACAGAAGGCTCTGCTCAACTTCAGCTCTGGACACACTGATTGGTGTAGTATGAACCAACCAGAATGCATATACTGCATATATTGATATACAGGGTTAGCTGAATCAACAACACACCTTTTGAGGAGGATTCTTAAAGGCCCAAATGGAAGCTAGGTGCCTAGCTCCCATGGAAAGTGAGACCAGGGCCTTTAGTGCCTTCAAAAATCTCCCCTTTATTGTCTAAATACATTTTTAGCTAACCACAACTATCTATTTAGCTGGAGCTAATGAATGTTTGCATGTGAGATCAGAACAGGCCCCAAAGGGCTTTTGTAGTCTAATAGCTCCTTGTTTTGCTGAGATCATGGAATCATTTAAACGTAGAGCTGGAAGGGACCACAAAGGGTCATCTAGTCCAGCCTTCTGCACTGGTAGACCAAGTAGAGCTAGACCATCCCTGAAAGATGTTTGTCTCATCTGTTCTTAAAAACCTCCAGTAATAGGGTTTCCACAATCTCCCTTGGAAGCCCAATTCAGAGCATAACTATCTTTAGTTATTCCCAATATTTAACAAAAGTCTAAACCTCCCTTGCAGAAGATTAAATAGATTATTGCTTGTCCTACCCTCAGAGGACATGGAGAACAGTTGCTCACTGCGTTCTTTATTAAAGCCTTAACATATTTGAAGACTGTTATCTGGTGTCTTCCCTCCCTCTCACCATTCTCCTGTCTTCTTTTTCCAAGACTGAATATGCCCAGTTTTTTAATCCTTCCCTCATAGGTCAGGTTTTCAAAACTTTTTATCATTTTTCTTGCTCTCCCCTGGACTCCCTCCAGTTCGTCCACATCTGTCTTAAAGTGTGATGCCTAGAACCGGATACAGTACTCCAGCTGAGGTCTCACCAGTGCTGTGTAGAGTGGGGACAGTACCTCTCATGTCTTACATATGACATTTCTGTTAATACATCCCAGAATGATATTAGCCTTTTTTTTTTGCAAATCTATCACATTGTTGGCTCATATATTCAATTTGTGATCCACCATCAACATCAGATTTATGGCTTATTACAACAACCTGCAATCCACTAACCTCCCTTTTTGTCCTATGACTACAGGGGTGTTAACTTCATCTTGAATGGTCCCTTAGAATATGTGTTAACTACTTATGCTAAACAATCTGTTCCAGCTTGTTCTTAGCTGTGACACTCTGCGACCTGGTCTACACTACACAGTTAGATCGATATAAGGCAGCTTACATTGACCTAACTCTGTAACCGTCTACATTAAAATGTCCCTCCCGCCAATGCAAGTTGCCCACTACACCGACTTAACTATCTCCAAGAGTCATAGTGCGTGAGTCAATGTAGTTCTGTCAACACAGTCTTTACATGGCCTGTTACTGCCCAGGTCTGAAAGCCAGAGTCCCGCCGGGCTGATAGCTGAAGATCCATTGCCCCAGTGCTGACAGCTGGAGCCCCACGCCCCTAGGGTTGACAGTCAGAGCCCTGCTGGGTTAACAGCTGGAGCCCCACCATCTGATAGGGCTCCAGCTGTCAGTGCCCCACGATGCCCCACTTAACTCACTGCAAGCACTTCTGGTGAGGACGCACACTACTGACAGAAGGAGCCTAGTGTGACACGAAGAGCTGATTTAATTACTGCAGTGGCTGTAGGTCGAACTAACTTTTGTAGTGTAGACATGCCCTGAGTATCTTTCCAAGATCTGAAGAAGAGCTCTGTATAGCTTGAAAGCTTGTCTCTCTCACCAATAGAAGTTGGTCCCATGACAGATATGACCTCACCCACCTTGTCTCTACAGTAGTGGACTGAAACTTTTCTTGTTGTGAAGGCTACAAATGCTAATTTTGGGGCTTTTGTTACAGTGACATGAGAATAACCATAGTTCAGCCCTACCTTGTATTGCCCACTTTACCTTCCCCCTAATTGATTTCTGTATCTGAAATTTGCTCTGGCAAAGAACTTTGCTGGTCCCTTAGCACTTTACTTCCTTAGAACATCAGACAATGAATTGTACTGAAATGTCCCTGCTCAGCAAACTAAAACCTTTGAAACGGTAATTGATATTTAATGTGAGGTTTTGGCTTCTAACTTGCTGCAAGCTGCTAGGTTCTGTGGGCATGATACTCGGCAGCTGTTCAATTGTGCAAGGTGAACCTGGAGAGTTTGGAGCACATCTCTGCTCCACTGCTGCCTCAATATTATCCCTCTTTTTAACTCTCCCACTCCACAGAGGAATGAAAACGAAAGATAAATCACTGATGGGGTGACTCAGCAGAAATAAACTCTCATAATCAGCAGGATTTTGCAGCAGGAGCAAATCTTTCACAGGATTCCTCAAAATCATTTACCAGAGTCCCTGACCTGGGGTTTACTCAGCCTAAAACACTTAGCCAGCTCATGGCACTCAGAGCCCTCTCACAGCAGCTGTTCTCACAGGTCCTTCTCTGGGCCTCAGACTACACAAGGGAAATGAAAAGTGAAGCTTGTGTACTGGGTCAAGGTAATGCTGCTGCAGCCAGACACACAGAGCCAGATTCAGATCTGGGATTACTGAGTACAAGTTGGAATCTTAACCTTGGAGGCTTTCAACAGCAGCTCTGAACTTGGCTGTTGCTGATTGCTTAACTATGTGCTATATTTAGTGTGGCTGTTGGAGGATGCGGTATCAGGTTGTGTGGTAGGCAGTATGGCCAAATAAAGGGAGCTATCAGACAGTACTTCTTGGTAACCTGATGTGTGCTACTTCTTGGTTTGGTAATTAGTCCTCTGTCAGTCTGTTTTATAGTAAAATATGAAATGACATGATGCTGCTGGGAGAGGAGGCAGAAAACAACACTAGAAAGAATGTGGCTTTGGTGGTTTTTCTCAGTAAAGAGGTACATTAGCAAGATCCAGCCTGTAAAGAACAAGGAGTAGATGATGAATTTTACAAAGTCCAGCTTGGCTCTAGCAGTCTGGTGCCCCATCTGCTGTGTGTCTGCACACAGTAGTTGCTGGTTCTTAATTACCAAAGACGTCTTTGTTCATATTCTTACTGAAGCAGGTATTTCTTTCAGGAATAATATTTTCCAGAGCTGTTTGTCATAAGATTTCATTCCAGTGCATACATAGGCTTCTAGGTGGGGCTGAAGCAAAGTACTAAATATGCAAACTGGTCTGAAATATCTGGCTCTCAACCTTAGTTTCGTTTCACTGGTGGTTCTTTACAGGACCTTGGAAGCCTCAGTGTTTTGAGGGCCTTGGAGGTAATGCTGGTCAGAAACACTTTGAAGGAACCATATTCTGTCATGGGTCTGTCAAAAATCAAATACTTTTCAAAACCGGCTTGATTTCACCAGAATTTCATTTAGAAAAAGAACCCTGAAGATATTAATTTTATTATATATTACAGTGCAAAATAAAAATGTAGAAATCAAAATAAAACATTTTGAATGACCCAAAACAATTGTTTCCCCCAGAATTTTCCTTCATAGAGAATTTTGAAATTTTTGGTTTTCACTCCAAAGTCAGATTTAAAAATCTCCGAATCCTTAGTGAAATGGAACTTCCGTCCTCTGTCCAGCGCTGCTTGGAAGTGTAGCAAAATTGCCACTCCAGCATGCCCTCCCATTAGGTGTAGTGCTGCAGCAACTCTACCTCAGTTTCCCCTATCTGTCCTTTAGCCTACTCCAGCTCTAGGAGTGACCTGGCCCTCCAGCCAGAGCACTTTGCACAGTCCAACCCCTTCTGGAGCCACAGAGTCTTTTATCAAAGTCCAACCAAAAAAACCCGCCAAACCCAAAAAATCAAAACCCACCTTTTCCTCACAGGCTCACCTTTGCTGCTGTAATCTGTCCTCATGCCTCACCCCAACCACCTGTGATCCAGCAACCCCACTGACCGGGGCTGGCACTCTCCTCTCCTTACTCAGGGGTTTAGGCAGGCAGCCACTCATCAGGGTTCCTGTCTCCAGGTGTGCTTCCAGCTCACCCTGGGATAGGGGCACAACCGCAGTTTTCCTAAGGAGGGGGCCCAGGGACAAGACCCTTCTCCAACAGGGCACCAGTCCCAGGGTGGAGAAGATGGTGGGCGGCAGGGTGCTGCATGGGCATGCCACGGTTTGGCACATGGCTTGCTAAAGGTAGAGCCAGTTCAAGCAGATTCCCAGGGCTGCAGCTGGGGAAGGAAGCCCTGGGGCATGGGGAGCCTAGGCCACCAGTGTCAGGGCAGGACATAGCCTGGAAGGAGGTACAGTGCAGGTTTGAGGGCATCCAGCACTCTTGCTCCCCATGGAAAACCCCTGCATCTGGACTGCAGTCCCCCGCTTCCTGCTGCTGCCCTGCCTGAGGTAGGGGCTTCAGGGAACTGCCAGGGCTTCCCCTCCCAGCCCACAGAACTGGGACTTCTTCAGAGGTTCCCCCATTGGGCGGGAATGCTGGTGCCCCAGTCCATTATCTCATGTGCTGGGTGACATGTCCCCCAGCCCTGGGGCTGCCCCACACTGCTGTCTTGGGCAGGGCCAGGAGGAGAGGCAGTCATGGCATTTGTTAGGATTTATGGGGAGACTCCACTTGTATCTAAACACTAGTGCTTCAGTGTTTAAGTGTGGTAAAGTCTATGTGCTATTTTTTCTCTGCCATGCGTAAAAGCTGATAGATGTAGATGAGCTTTGTACCATCACTGCTGCTGAGATTGCTCTGTCCATTCCTGGGGTGCCGTCTAGCCAAAGAACACTTCCTCCAAGACAGGACAGAATTCCTGAAACCTGACAAAACTATTCATTGTACTGAACAGGATTAGTTTATTTACCGCATGCCATTTCCAGTTCTTCCTTGTACTTAATGAGTGAACTGTTAACTTTACAGCCAATAGCTGCTCCTTAACAATAAATAAAGAACTTATAGCAAAAGTAGCAACAGCAGACACAGTTCTCTTGATCAGCCAGTTGTGCAGTTTCAGTCTCTAGAACAGCGATGGGCAAACTTTTTGGGCTGAGGGCCACATCAGGGTGGGGAAATTGTATGCACGGCTGGGGCAGAGGGTTGGGGTGCAGGAGGGAGTGTGGGATGTGGGAGCGGGTGAGTTGTGCAGGAACAGGCTCAGGGCAAGGGATTGGGGCAAAGGAGGAGTGCGGGGTGTATAAAGAGGCTCAGGGAAGGGGGTTGGGGTGCAGCAGGGGGCTCAGGGCAGGGGGTTGGGGTGCAAGATGCAGGCAGGGGACGCAGGGCTTGGAGTTGGGGGGTGGGATGCAGGAGGGGTTTGAGCTTTGGCCTGGCGTCGCTTACCTAAAGTGGCTCCACGGTGGCAGCGGCGCGCACCGGGGCCAGGGCAGGCTCCCTGCCTGCCTGCCCTGGCCCCGCGCTGCGCTGCTCTGGGAAGTGACCGGAACCACGTCCCTGTGCGGCCATGGCAGGGGGTTGGGGGGGGGAGGGGGCGGCACAGGGTTCTTCGAGCTGCCCTTGCCACGCCTCCAGGTACCTCCCCTGAAGCTCCCATTGGCCGTGGTTCCCCATTCCCGGCCAATGGGAGCTGCGGGGGGCAGTGCCTGGAGGCATGGGCAATGCATGTAGCCCTCTGCTGCCTCCCTCCCAGGGCCCCAGGGATATGGTGCTGGCCGTTTCTGAGAGCGGCTCGGGGCCTGTGGCACCATGGGGGGCAATCCCATGGGCCGGATCCAAAGCCCTGAGGGGCTGGATCCGGCCTGTGGTCTGTAGTTTGCCCACCCCTGCTCTAGAAAAAATTGTTCTTGGCCTCTGGGTTGTGATGCCTGCAATTTTCATGTGCCTGCGCTAGTCACCCCTTCCCACATATCTCCTGAAGAAGATTTGCTCAGTCATTTGAAATAAGCGTTTCTGAATCATAGAAATCAGAGAGGAAGAAAACCTCATTTTTCAAGGTCCCTTTGCATTGTTTTCTTGTCTTGCTGCTGTTTGCAACTCTTCCCATAAGAACATAAAGATGTCCACACTGGGTCAGACCAACGGTCCATCTAGCCGGTATGAACAGAGCAGGGCAATTATTGAGTGATCCATCCCTTGTCACCCAGTCCCAGCTTCTAGCAGTCAGATGTCTAGCGACACCTAGAGCATGGGTTTGCATTCCTAACTAATAGCCATTGATGGACCTATCCTCTATGAACTTAGCTAGTTCTTTTTTTAACACAATTTGTATCATCTGCAAATTTCATTAGAGTGTTCTTTATTCTTTAACTCAGATCATTAATGGAGATGTATAATAACAATCCCTGTGTTACGCTGCTAGGTACTTAACCCCAGCTCACACTACGTCTGCTGTGTTCCCATTTCCCACTAATTTTTTAATCCTATAAATAAAGGAATCATGTTTGTCTGGCAAGTTTTATTCTTTATTAACCCATGCTGCCCACTGTTCATGGCTATGTTACTCTGAAAGTTTAGTGATTTTCAATATCTTTATATTTGTTCCTTTACAGATAAGACCTGATATTCCAAAGGTCTCAAAAAGAATAGCAGAAACCTTCAGACAGAGATGTAACCATTGATGTGGGGGGGCACAATATAAAGGTTCTGGTGGTATGAAGCAGAGTTCAGGGCAGGACATATGAACCCTGGCAGAAATCTGGGGGACACCCCCCCAAGTGTCACCTCTGCCTTCAGATAACCTATAGCCACGCTCCCATGAAGCTTAGTAGCTCTGCAGGCCAAAACATAACTCCTGTGGTGCTTCCACACTTCACTAAGCAGAGCCCGGCATGCAGGCCAAGGCAGGTTCCTCTGGAGAAGTGAGAGTCCTGATGCAGGGCAGGCTGTGGGGGATAGTGAGTTACAGGCAGGCAAGGCTTGTATAGGAGGTGGAGGAGACAGAGATCCCCCTAGAACAAGTTTAAGCCATTGGCTCCATTAGCAGCTGTCCTTCTGCCCAGCCTTCCTGGGTACTGAACTTTCAAGCTTGGCAGGAGAGGAGCTCCATGTTCAGTGCAGTGTAGTCAGCAGCCTCTTTCTTGACTTCTTAGCCCAAGCTGAGAATTAGGGAGGCCCTGTGTGGTGACACTCCTATAGCATAAGCTTGGTTAATTTGCCTGCAAGCTAGAGAGCTGGGATGGGGGGGGGGGTTGGGGGGAGGGAGAGGAACAGGATCCTGACTGACTACCATGGCATCAATAAAAAAAATCCTCCTTGTATTCATTATAGTCTGTTCTCTCTCTCCTCTACCACTAGGGACACCGCACTCTGGAACTGCGGGGGCTGGGCTTATGGAGAGGCAATTTTGTATACCTTGCTACTTCCTATACTCCAACTTCCTGTCCCTCCTGTCTCAGCAACTTGCCCTGTTCCATACCCTCCCTCCTTAGCAGCTCCTAAGGAGCTTAGCTGTGCACAGGTAAACCCAGCAGACATAGGCAACCTTGGAACACCCTTCCTGAACTAATCTATGGGGTCTCAGCTTTCAGATCCCTCCTTGAGACCTTCTTCTGTGGGACACTTACAAGACTGCAGCCAGCTAAGGCCAAGTTGAGAGACAAGGAAGGCTGTTATTTACTTAGACAGATGAGCCTGAGCAGTTTGGAATTACTATCCGCATGGATAAAACTGAAGTCCTCTTCCAGCCAGTTCCAGTCACCACTGGGTCAAACATCACCACCAATGGTGCAGAACTAAAGAGCATCAACAACTTGACAAACCTGGCAGTGCCATAGTGCCCACACCATATCAAATGAGGGTATCCCTGGATCAAGAAATATCAAATAGAATCTAAAAGGTGAGCTAGGTCTTTGGAAGACTTTGCCATAGGCTACTCAACTAGCACACCGTTAATCAACGAAACTGATGATGTACAATGCAGTCGTGATGGCATCTCTTTTATATGACTGTGGACCATGGACAGTTTACTGCAGACACATAAGCAATTTAAAAAATTTCACATGTGCTGTGTCCGCTCTGTTGTGCAGGTCCACTGGCAAGACAGAGTCTTAAAACATTAACATCCTTGGAAGAGCAAAGCCAGCCAGCATCAAAGCAACAAGTATCAAAGCTCAGCTTAGATGGACAAGTCATGTTATCAGAATGGGTGATGATAGACTCCTGAAAAAAAGTTTTCTATGGTGAGCTGTGTTAGGGGCTTATTCCTTCACCCGCTTACTTCCCTGGTCCTTCTCGCATGAACAGAGAGCAACAATACCCGAAGTCCAAAGGTGCAAACAATTCAATGTTTATTGGAGTGAACTTCCAGCAAGCATGATTCCAGTTTCCTTCTGTAGTGCCCCCCTTCCTAGCTCTGACACCACAGAGCCTTACCTGTGTCCCTGTTCCCATTCCTCCCCCTTACTTCCTGATTGACTACAGACTATATAGTAAAACTTGAGTTCTGCTTAGCTATACCTTAACCAATCATTTTCCTGAAATTTAACTAACCAATCCTAACGTATTGTTACATGATTATTTAACCAATTATATCCCACCACCTTAATTAGTTTACACCCAGCAAACTTAATTATACAGCAGACAGAAACCATCACAGAACCAGACACAGATTATACAGACAAACAATAGCAAAGTGGGAACTATAATGACAAAACAACACAGAAGTGAGGATTTCACAGCTATACCTATAAAGACATAAGGGTTTCCCAGCTGTGTCTATTGATAAGTGAGTTCTTACCAAACAGAAAACTATCAAACTAAATTTCCTTTTACATCCTCTAGGCTCTTTCCTTTCTCTGGAGGTGATAGATTGGATCACCTTTCCAACAGCCCCAGATTGCCTTATTTCAATGTGACTAGTTTGGAATGTGAGGATGTGACCATATGCTTCCCAGTTTATGGCTGCCTCTGCTGTTTAGCCAGAAATATTAGCCTAAGAACAGGGCCTCAGGCTGTCACAGTAAGACAGACAGCAGACAGTGATTTTGATTCTTTCTATTATACCTCTATAACTAGCTAAGTGATAAGAATACACCTAAATTCTTAGCGTATAGGCCTTTGCAGACAGGCCTGAATATCTATATCCTAACAAGCTGAAGCTTGGAAAGTTCAGGAGGGCTGGCCAAGGGAAATGCTTTAAAGGACAAGCTTAATCAGAATTTCACCTCATGCTATATTGATATAACTTCAAAGACACAGCCAAGCACTGACCTGAATGGAGAGCAGCTATCAATAAAGATTTTAAACACTCTGAGGAAGACAAATGCAAAAAATGGATCGAAAAAAGGGCCAACCATCATGCTAAGTCTTCAGTGGGAGTCTTCGCGTTCCTATGTGACATCTGTTCATGATCACGCACCTCATGGATAAGACTGTGCTACCACTTAAGAACACAGATGATGCTGTGACATCATTGTTGGATAAGATGGTCAGCCATACGTACAATATATACAGAAAACACTTTCAAATGACTCAGGGTTATAGATCACCTATGTAACCGGGCAAGCTTAACTTTGCCGTTGTGTTCTCAGCTTTCTTCCCCCTCATACTGTTTGTTAATCTAATTTGAAACAAGGCACAGCAAATTAGTGTGTACCTCTTTGGGGCAGAGATCATGCCTTCTTATGTGTTTGTACAGGGTCTAGCATAAGGCAGGGCATAGTACATATTTTTCTTTAAGCCAACTTCGGGCCTTAAGTGCTGGCTTTGATCAACACTGCCATGCAGGACAGAATCTGTGTTCATTGCCCTTCTTCTGGCTCCCTGGCTGGCATGTGTCTGACTGTTGTGGAGGCAGCACAGTGAATGAGTGATGAGAAAGGGAATGCCCCAGGTGATTCGACAACAATCTCTCTGGCCTCTCTAGCTGTATTAACCATCTCCAAAGCAAATCACATTCAGTCTTCTGGGTCTGAAAAAGTGGGTTTAAACTGGGGGAAAATATCAATGTTCTATCTGGCAGGGATGGTATAATGTAGTTTAATGTGGAAAACAGGTAGAGAACAGAGAACTGGGTGAAACAATGGCAAAAGGAATTATGACTTAAATAGAAACAGGCTGCATGATGCTAAAAGGAAAATGATCTGGCAATCATAGCGATGTAAATTTAAAACCATCAGCCAATGTCTGGCAGCAATTAGAAAAGTAAACATAATACTGGGCTGTGTCACTCGTAGAATAGATAAAAAATCCAAGGAAATAGTTTATGGGACTGTTCAAAGGGCTGCTGGTGAGACCACACCCACAGTATTGTGCATGATTCGTAGGCACTATGTTACAATAGGATTATTGGAAGAAATAAGAAGGGCTCTGAAGAAAACAATAGGTATCAAAGGTTACAGGATTAGATTAGCAAAATTAGGCCTGTATTTGTTGAAATTGAGAGAGCTTATGGGAGTGAAGGTGGCTGCCACAAGAAGTGTTTAGAGGCTAATGGGTAGAGATGGATGGACTGGTTAGAACCTGCCTGAACTCCAAACATTTTTAAGTTTTGGAAAACATTCAGTATAGGAGATTTACCTCCCCCAACAAGGTCCTGTGGTGCTTCCTCATGATCCTAGTGTACTACCTCCGTTCAGCGGCACCTCTAAAATCTCCTCCCACACCAGAAGTACCGAAATAGCAGAAACTACCATAAATGTTTTCCAGAAAGGAGTCTGTTCCTTGATCAGGCACGTATATTAGGAAGGCAAGATTGCAGGGTATGAACACTAGCTATGTAGATAGGTGGATGGAATAGAAGACTCTCTTTCCCCTTCATAGCTTTCCTTTCATTCTGAATCGTTACCAAGAATGCCCAGGTGTTTGGCTGAGAAACTGGCCAGTGAAACGTGTACCCATAAAACTGGGTTGTATAAATAATAAAACAAGCTGGCAAGTGAGAACTGAAGCTCAGCACATACAATCACACATCCTTAGGACAAAAGGTCTTTAATGGGAGTGCAGAGTACAAATAAGGACAGCAGGTCGTACAGTGGCAGAGTTAATAGGAGGGCAGGGGGGCAACTGCCCAGTCCCACCGACAGCCTGTGTGTGTGGCACCTTTTCAAACACATTATGTAATTGACAAAAAGGAGATGTATGACACAGATTTTTCACAAGGGGCTGGAGAGTGAGTCCACTCCACGCTCACCTGACAATGGAAGCTCCTGTCATGCAGGGCTGGACCTGGCTCCCTACTACAGCAACATGGCAACATGCTGTGACTTCATGTGCCATATCACAATCCCATTGGCTCCAATCAGATCATGATAAAAGGGGTGTCCAGGCCAAATCTGAGTGGCAATGAGATCTCATGTGCCAGGTTGCTATGCCCAGAGTGTGGAGCCACGCCCAGCAGCATGGGACAGGAGCTGTCACTGCCAGGTGAATGCGGGGTGGGCTTACTCTCCAGCCCACCACCACTGACCCAGCACTCTTCCTACCCAGTTGCAAAACCTGGCCTGCCACTGAGTCCGTATATGGTGAAGTCCGTATAGTGTGGAACGCAAGATCAGGTGCTAGGAATTCCACTGGATCGTTTATCCCCCCCATTTTAATCAAGGTGTTCTTCTAGATAGAGATCTGCAAGGTGGAACTGGTGGAGTACAGTAGCATAACTCAATTAGATAGGCATTAAGTCTTGAATTCAGAAAGCTGTAGCAATTTATTATGCCACTCAAAGGTTTGATGTGACATTCAAAGACTTGAATGTCTGGGACTCATCAAAGGTAAAACAGAGAAAATATAATAAATCTGTGGGGAAAACATCAGTTTGGTGATCTTTGTACTGTCTCAAAGGGACAGCTGCAGTTACCTCAAGATGATTAGGTTCCATTTAATATATCAGTCAGAGTGGGAGTTTCTTTCTCCATAAATGATTGTCCCTTGTACAGCCATAGCCATACGTACTTAATAATCAGTCATCCACCAGCAAGTCCAACCGGTCAGCACTGTGTGTGTATGTGAGAGAGAGAGAGAGATTAAGATGTGGGGGGAAAAAAAGCTTATGTTGCCCATAGGCGCTGACTCCGGGGAAAAATTGGTGGGTGCTCTGCACCTACCGGCAACTCCCCACCCCGCCCCTCCGAGCCAGCTCATCTCTGCCTCCGCCTCCTCCCCTGAGCGCGCTGCCACATCCTGCTTCTCCCCCTGGCTCCAAGTGCTGGGAGGGAGGGGGGAGGAGGGGGAACGCAGCTCTCAGGGGAGGAGGTGGGGCTGGGGTGGGGATTTGGGGAGGGGTCCAATAGGGGCATGGAGGGGGCGGAGTTGGGGCGAGGACTTCGGGGAAAGGGTTGGAATGGGGACAGGGTAGGGGGGCATGAGCACCCACCGGCGCCAGGAAAACTTGGCCCCTGTGATGTTGCCTTAGTTTATTAATTTAGGTGCCAGGTATTACCATAGTTGTCATAAGAATATTAGTGGGTGTTGATGAGAAGTCATGAGATGGCTAGCTGATAATGTTGAGCTGGCTTATATCAAGGCACCACAGAACACTAATGAGAGGTTAATTACTGCTCAGCCATAATCAGGACACCCATAGATCCTACACACAGGTCGGGCAACCTGTGTACTTGTTTATTTTGGGTGGTACGTGCTACCCAGGCATATTCCCATCTGTCTCTGTAGGACATTATTTACCTCAAATTATGTCTTCAGGCTTGTAAAACAAAAACGGTCTAGAAAGTGGGGCAATCCCAGAAGCCCTACTCTGCAGGGAGACATTCAGTTTCAAAGATGAGTTTGCTTCCTACAAGAGCTGCACATCTGGGGAGGCCCATAGTTCGCATACCAGAGCAGCGTAACGGTTTGCAGCCTGAACCCAGCCATACAGATTGTCTTTCTCTGCTGTAGAATTAGTTCATACAGTTGATGTAAAATGGCCAATTCTCCCAGGACAGAGCAAGCTTTTGCATTATCATTTTTAAAAGAGAGGCAGAATGTGGTGGATTTCTGTGGAGAGTAAACTGGTTAGGCGTGTGACCCCTCCATGTTACTGTGTAGCGCAGTCGTTTATTTCCTGGATGGTTTGCTTTGCACTTAAGTTAACTCATGCACTGGATTTTGTCCAAGAACATTTTGTTTCTTGATACCAGGCCAGGCTCCACTCAGTTGTGGTGCCGTTCCTTCTCCCTCCCTCCTCTCCTCCTTGTTCTTTATCATCATTCCCATTTCTTGGTGTTGCTGACAATATAGAAGGGGAAAAAAAACACCATGCATGCCTGCGAAAAGAGCTGAACCCAGCTATGCTAAAGCTATAGCAACTCCCAGTTAATGAGTCTGTGCATTGAACCGCACTGAGCTCAGCCCCTGCACTGAAAAGGTATGTCTGAAACCAACTGAAACAGAAAGCATTTGAACTCTACATTTTGCCAAATAGCTTCCAGATGTGTAAGATATAGCCTCACTGTGGACTGTGATTGTGGCTCTGCCAACATACATTTGCACATTTCTGATGCACGAGGAACATGAAAGTGGATCTTTTACAACATCTGCTGCCTTTTCCCAGTGTCTCCCTACATGCCTTTCTGGTCCTTTTGCTGTATTTGATAGTCCCCTTATTTTTTAATTAATCAAAAAAATGTTATATGTCTTTCCAATCACTCACTGACTCTTAATCTGTTTTACACCTCCTTATGTTGGCAGTGGGGTAGAGAGCGAGCTTTCTTTGCTACCTAGACTGCTAACTAAGGCTCAGATCCTTTAATGAACTCTGCATAGGTGCAGGGATCAGCCTGCAGGATCGGGTCACAAAATGGTGTTAATTCACTATAAAGCGTCTTCGGAAGAAAACAGCTTTTCTTAGTGTTGCAGTATTTCTCTGGTCATCTTGGTATGAGGGGAATTAGACCTTTAGGATACATTAAATAATACTGGGCAACAAAGCTGCCTGGGCGTTAGGATACATTAAAGTGCACCCAGGCTGCTAAATGCCTCTTTTTTGAAAGTATTATCTAGAACTATCCTCCCCACCTGTCCCTGAAGGAGCAAAAAGACATTTAATATTGAAAATGCATATTTACTAAACAGTTGGCAAAAGGTATTGTTACCTCAGTCTCCAGTCAGCTGCCATTGATTTTCCCTCTCCATTCCAGGTAAGTTAGGCAAGCGCTGAAGTACCTTGGTACATCAGGGCTCGAGGGCTGTTCCTTCGTAAACTATCCTCATTTCTCAGCTTCTAGCACTGTAAGGAGTTCTGACTAGTTGGTGGTACTACTTTGCCTCTGAAAACTGTTCTTGCTGGTGAAAGCCTCATCTCAGTGTTCCTTGTGTGCACAGACTAGGCATTATGGTCATCATTCTCCTAGGGCTCATTTATCCTGGCCCAACCCCAAAGTATCCCCTAATGTAGGGACCTTATCACTATTTCAGTCTAATGTCACCAGTTTATCACTATGTTTTCTAAACCTGTGTTTCATAAGTTTAAAATGTTTTTTCTAAGATTAATTTTTTTTCTAAATTAAAAGGCCTGGGTCTATAACCCATTTGGAGGTTGGTGGGGAATAGAGTGGTAGGCCATGTACCTTTAAACAGGATTGTCTTTCTCTAAGGAAGATGCTTTGGGGAACGAGAATAATGGCACTGGAATTTTTCTTGAAGACAGCTGTCCTGGGGTGAAAGGGTTAGAGCATGAAATGGAGGATGCAGGGGCTGGATCTGGCCTACCATTTCATCTCCAGACATGATTTAAATTACAGATAGTGTGTCAACATTGAAAAAACCTGGCTGAAAGAACTTCACTTTCACACAGACCACTTCCCAGTGGCTTCAATCTTAGAGACCATTTTCTGTTTTCAAATGTCTGGAATTCTTCTTGGACATTTTCCAGCTCACTGTTCCATGGGACATCTTCCTTTGAACGCACATAGAGGACTCCTTTCAACCCGAGAGCCACAGAACACAAATATTTCAACTTCAAATGTCCTCCTGACTCCTAGAATCCCTATTTGAGACCTGCTTAGACAATGGAAGAAGCTAAAACATGGAAGCAATAGATTACAACGCAACAGTTTTAATTGCATTATAGACTGTTCAGTCTAACTGTACCTCCACTGTCCCAATCTTGTTTATAATGCTCTGTATTTATAATTCCTCAGTCCCCTCCATAATTCTCTTTGCAAAGTCAGAGAGAGGTATTCATGGTACTAGTGTAAGAGCCTATGTTGGGGGACAAATAGGGTATCATCAAAAAGGTTCGCTTAATGCAGTGGTTCTCAACCCCTGGGGCTATGCAGAGGTCTTCCACGGGGTAGATCAACTCATTTAGATATTTGCCTAGTTTTACAACAGGCTACACAAAAAGCACTAGTGAAGTCTGTACAAACTAAACTTTCATACAGCCAATGATTTGTTTATACTGCTCTATATACTATACACTGAAATGTAAGTACAATATTTATATTTCAGTTGTTTTATTTAATAATTATATGGTAAACATGAGAAAGTCAGCTATTTTTCAGTAGCAATGTGCTATGACACTCTTGTGGTTTTATGTCTAATTTTGTAAGCAAGTAATTTTTAAAGTGAGGTGAAACTTAGAGGTATTCAAGACAAATCAGACTCCTGAAAGGAGTACAATAGTCTGAAAAGGTTGAGAGCCACTAACTTAGTGTCTTGGTAAATAGCATGCACAGCTATTTGTGTCAGTTCTCCCATTTGCTCTTTGCTAAATTAGTTTTAGATCTGATCTTTTTCATTCTCACAGCCTCCCTTTGATCTCTTCTCCGGCACACAGCCTAAGCTACTTCTGTCTCCCAGTTTCTCAGATTTATGTGATTGCTCCCTGGCGGCTCTGATCTTGCATTTTAAGCTGCTCCTAGCCTTTCTCATGTTCCCAGTGATGCTACAATAGTCCTCCCTCTTTGTCATTCTGGGGGGCATACATTTGATAACTATATTAGCCTGCCAGTTGATTTCTACTGAGGCACTCATACTCCACAGCTTGTTACATGCTAGAAGTCTGAATCATGAGGCCAGTGAGATAATAGTATAACATGGCACATTTGTATATACAGTGAAACCTGTTTTAAATGCAGAGCTCTCAAGCGTACTGCACTGTTACAGTACGTACTGCAGTGAAGTTCATGCTGCTACCCTGTCCCACTGCACTGCATTCTCAGGTAGCATAGGAGAGGGAGAAGGTGGTGGGGATAAAAAAAAATAGAAGCTTTGGGCAGCTCTGAGGCCTTTACTACCCAAGAGCCAACAGTGGATTTTGGATAGGAAAGGGGTGAGGATGGAGCAGGCCTGGCGGAAATTACTTTTACAGGAGGGGAAGGGAAGGAGGAGCAGAGCTGCCTCTGAGCTGCTGGGCTCTTTCGGCCTTGTTGTTGCCCTGTTCATGTCACCCAGGAGCAGAGCCTGGTTTTCTTTATTAATACCCGCCAACTCATTGGGATGGGTAACTTGCCTCTCATGGCGTGACCGTGAGTGCTTTACTTCAGCTGTCCACGTTGAGTGACTGGGCACCTAAGTCCCAGGGTGCAGGAGATATTGCCTCAGCTGCTAAATGAACCAGTTTAGACAGAATAAGGACTACCAGGGAGCACACTGCTGGTGCAGATTTGCAGATGAATAATTACTTGTGTTAAAAAGTGCACAACTTTCAGGACTTGGGAAGATGTTTGTAAATACATTGTGTTGGTTCAAATGCTCACAAGCAAAGAATATTATCCCCTTAATCGCAGCAGATCAGACTTGACACTCTGATTTGTGAAACTATATGGTATTGCTTCCCTCTCCCCCAGCATTCAGCCAGCTCTAGTGCAGAGCGCTGCACGGGTTCCCTGAATCACGCAGAAGATCTGCATTCATTTAATTGTGGTCACAGACCCTCCCCATTACAATGGGCACTATTAAAAACTCAACATTAACTTCTCTTCCCAAGTAACTAGTATAATTGGTCTTTCTTAGACCTCAAATAGGAGATACCAGACTCCCGCAATGACTAAAAAGTAGCAAATTTTGATGTTTTAAAAATGGTACCCTACATATATACCCCAATATAACTAATAATCACAAACATAGATATGTATAGCCCAAACATGTGGAGTGATTTAATCTCACCACTGCATTTTCTTGGCAAAGGCAGAATTTCAGGAACTGATCTGGGAGGGTAATTTAGCTTTTTTTCTTTAGACAGAGCTGGTCTTAAAGTTTTTCTGAGATGTGCATGAATCACCTAGGTCAGTGTTTCCCAAACTTGGGACACCGCTTGCTCAGGGAAAGCCCCTGGCGGGCTGGGCCGGTTTGTTTATCTGCCGCGTCCACAGATTCGGCCAATTGCGGCTCCCACTGGCCGCGGTTCACTGTGCCAGGCCAACGGGGGCTGCGGGAAGCGGTGGCCAGTATATCCCTCGGCCTGCGCTGCTTCCCGCAGCCCCCATTGGCCGGGCACAGTGAACCGCAGCCAGTGGGAACTGCGATCGGCCAAACCTGCGGATGCAGCAGCTAAACAAACGGCCTGGCCCGCCAGGGGCTTTCCCTGAACAAGTGGCGTCCCAAGTTTGGGAAATACTGACCTAGAGAGATCCAAAATTCTGTCAGAGTGGCATGTAAGTAATGTATTGATGACAAGCATAACAGAGGCAACCCAGACACTGCACATCTTGCATGAGCCCAAGATGTGCTGTATTTTTAGATCATGGGTTAGCAAAATTAAGTCCCACTTGCAAGATTTGCATCATCTGCAAACTTAATAAACAATATCTAAAAGAACTGAATCTCATTGGTATGTGAAAAGAGGAATTCACACAAGGATTTCACTAGTCCATCACATCTACTCTATGAGGTTTGATGTTGGGGTTATCATTATTTGGTGGCCAGTCACATTAGAGTTGCATAGATAATTCCATTAGTGTGTCCAATTTTATTTAAAATATTGTCTATTTAATTACTGTAAAGCATCTGGAGTGAATTAGATGCTAATAAAAGTACATTCACTCACTGTAGCTTTCTTGCTCATAGTATCCAAAAGTACAATGGACAAATACCAAAAATAGAACATTATCCTACTCTGCTCAGTTCACTTTTCCATCAGTAGGACGTATTGAAAGCAGAAATACCAATTCTGGAAAGCAGAAAGATTCTGGACCTTTGACAATCAACTACTTTAACCATGGTTTGGAACTGAAAGAAATTAATTAGTACCACTGTCTTTTACATCACCTGCAATATGCTGGAAATCCCTTAAGGCTATCTGAGGGGAACACTGATGGCTTGCTCATTTCATTTCAACAAATGAGAGAGAATGCCCCTCAGGCAGGCAACATAATTACTCAGATCAAAAAGATGGATGCATTCCACAGGGGGGTGAGTGTCACGCGTGCACACATACAAACAGAAACCCAAACCCAAACCCATACACAAACCCAGCTGCATTGCAAGCTTAAAAACCCTCCAAGGTGTACAAAACACCAATTGGTGATTACAAAACTGCAGGGCATCAATTTAGAAATGGAATAGTAAGAACAGCAAATGATTTGTTTGGGAAATAAAAAAGGGAAAGATGGAAGATTTATAGTGCAGATGAAAATGCCAAGTGGAGACTTAACTTCATACGCCACCTGCATCAAAAAATCTTTTACAAAAGTCCGTTCAATACCTGTGTACTTGAGAAAGGGAGAAAGGTAACGGGCTATCCCAAAATAATAAGCCAACATGACATTGCATCTCTCAAGCCTGATGGAACAGGGAACATGGAATAAGTGGATGGAGAAGTGGTGAAGGAGATTGGCCATTTGGAGACTGGAAAGATTCTTTGTTTGGAAGGGAGGAAGGGGAATGCAATAGCAAAACAAGGAATCCTTGATCTCACATTGGCAAAAGTATCTAAAACAAGTTGAGTAGCAGCCATAGCATGGCACTGTGTATGATAATTCCTTCCATGCAGGTGGTATGTTGACATAACTGAAAGAAGCCAGCTGAATACAGCAAGTAAATTCAACCAGTTAATGTAAGACCTTAAATGCATCCGAATAGGTCTTAGGATCATAGGACTGGAAAAGACTTTGGGAGGGGTCATCTAGTCCAGTCCCCTGCACTCATGGCAGCATGATATTATCTAGACCATCCCTGGCAGGCGTTTGTCTAATCTGCTTTTAAAAATTCCCAGTGACAGGGATCTGCAACCTCCCTAGGCAATTTATTCCAGTGTTGACTACCGTGACAGGAAGTTTTTCTTAATGTCCAACCTAAATCTCCCTTGCTGCAATTTAAGCCCCTTGCTGCTTGTCCTATCCTCAGAGGTTAGGGAGAACATTTTTTCTCCCTCCTCTTTGTAACCACCCTTTATATACTTGAACACAGTTATCATGTGCCCCTCAGTCTTCTCTTCTGCAGACTAAACAAACCCAACTTTTTCAATCTTCCTTCATAGTTCATATTTTCTAGACCTTTAATAATTTTTGTTGGTCTTCTCTGGACTTTCTCCAATTTGTCTACATCTTTCCTGAAATGTGGCGCCCAGAACTTGACACAATACTCTAGCTGAGGCCTAATCAGTGCAGAGTAAAGCGGAAGAGTTACTCCTTGTGCCTTGCTTACAGCACTCCTGCTAATACATCCCAGAATGATGTTTGTTTTTTTTGCAACAGCTTTACACTGTTGACTTATATTTAGCTTATGAGCCAATATGACCCCCAGCTCCGTTCCTGCCGTACTTTTTCCCAGGAGTGGTGGAAGCTCTCTAAAAGTGTGTGGAGAGCCACTGGTGCCCAAACCATGACCCCCTGCCCCCACAATGCCGCCCCCCCCAAGGGCCCCGCTCCTGTGCCACCCCCTCCCCCTGAGCCCCCGCCCTCACATTGCTCCTCCCCACAATGCCCTACTCCCCCGCCGCCTCTTCTCCCCAAGACCCTGCCCCCCACTCGCTCCTCTCCACTTCCTCTCCCCTGTGGTTTGCTCTGATTGCTGGTAAAAAGTGATGTGGGTGATCGCCCCTTGGCTCCCCCATCCCCTCAGTTCCAGGGCTCCTGCTCCTTCCTAGGCAGTCATTTCCCATTTTGTATGTGTGCAAAATTGATTGTTCCTTCCTAAATGGAGTACTTTGCACTTGTCCTTATTGAATTTCATCCTATTTACTTCAGACCATTTCTCCAGTTTGTTCAGATCATTTTGAATTTTAATCCTATCCTCCAAAGCACTTGCAACCCCTCTCAGCTTGCTTTCATCCACAAACTCTATAAGTGTCCTCTCTATGCCATTATTTGAATCATTGATGAAGATATTGAACAGAGCCTGATCCAGAGCTGATCCTTGCGGGACCCCACCCGATACAGTTATCCAGCTTGACTGGTTAAATTCCTTGACTGGTCTTGCCAGGTTAGATGCCTTTTAGAAGAGCTTCAGAATACTGCAAAGTCTTGAGTCAATACTCACTGGAGTCAGTGGGAAGCTTTCAGATATAATCACACGACTAGGAGAGCTATTAGCCAAAAAATCCCAGAAAGACGATATGCTGCAAACTGCAAATCTTTGCTAAAGAAGCAGAGAGCAGATATAGGATTACAATGCAGAGCCAGCGCGGGTATTTGTTTATTTATCTGGAAACAGTGTCCAGTATTTCCTTTGAATTTCTCATGTGTCCTTAAAAATGTTCCCGTGAACTCTCAGGTTGATCATCGTTGTATTTATTATTTGTTGGGTACAGCCTCCCATTTTTCACTCGGTCTTTACACAGGTAAATTCTCATTAATTTCACTAGGAGTTTATTGGGGGAAGGAGAGAGGACTTCAAGATTTCGGCTCTTAATTTTTTATCATCTGTGTTTAAGAGGTACTCATCACTGTAGTATCTTTGCAGCCAGAGGCAACTCATGGGGAGGGCATGCAGGGTCACATGCCCCCTAGATTTGCTGTTTGGCTTGGACTGAGCATGTTCAGTAACAGTGCTGTAGTCGGCTGCCTGCACTCTGCTCCCACACTATCAACAGGCAGAGGCCATCCCTGTTTGCAGCATATGTCTGTGTTTTTTCCCCCTTAAATTCCTAGTACATTGAGCTCCTGTCTTATCTGGAATTGGAACTAGGCTGTAGGAAGGAAGCCACAAACTGATTGTAAATTCAGGCACAGTGTGAACGCTTTTAAACTTTAAATCATATTCCTGAGTAGCCAGAATGAAACTCGCCAAATTGTCAGTGCCTTTGCTTCTCTCTTACTGTTTTTTGTGAGAACACGGATTCCCTGGCATAATTTGAATATACCCAAGGCTTTTCATACATTACAGTTAACATGCTGGAATCTTTGGGAATATGCAGGGCAGGCTATAGGAACATTATAAATTCTCCAATTACAAGAGAAGTATTAGACTAAAAGAGTGTCTTTAGCACTGAAGTACTAGCTCAGAGACTGACCTAGCCTCCTAATGGAGGAATTGAAAGAAACAGAAAACTTAACTTAAAATAAATAAGGCTGTTTATCAGCTATAACCCTCTAATAATACGGGAGGCTTGGAAAAGGTAAGTATGCTAGAGTATTTGAGGGAAAAGCTGAATACATAAGTTACACAAAAATATGTGGGGTCCATAGTAATAATATCCAGGGTTAGATACATCTGTGATAGGCAATGGAGACAAACCCAAGTGTTTAAACAAATATTTACAACTGTTACAAAAACTAATCCCTAGAATTATTATTAGTGCTGTTACAGATTTTGAATTAATTTTGTTTCACTATATGATGTCTGCAATTGCAGAAATATCCAGATGGGCGTGTTCTAAATAATCATGGAGGGAAAAAAGCATATATAATCTTGAATAAAATTTACATCAAATATGATAGAACTTGGAAGATGGTGAGCAAAGTGACTTACCAAGAAAAAGAATACCAGACACTGTTAATTATCCTTCAGATAGTCTGTCTTAATTACAGCTGAAGGACTTAATTGTTATGCACAAAGATTTTATTATTGCTCCATTGGACTGAGTGGTTAGCTAAATTTCAGGTCCTCCCAGGGCTGTTTCCATTAGGATGAGATGTCAGTGATTTGAGTCATGTACTTTCTTGGTGTAATCTTGTTTATTTACAAAAATGTCCACAAAGTCCTGTTTCTCTGAATACAGTGGAAACAAACCAGCAGTTTCTTGGCCAAAAAATCCCCAATTCTGCCACTCCAATGATTTCTGTGCACAAGAAGCTCTGTCCCTCTGCTTCCTCTCAGGGTCACACTCACATTTCCTCCCATTGGCATTCTGCCTGCAGCACACATGGACTGCAAAACTGATCTCCTAGCTTCTGTGTTTGCAACCAGGGAGGGAAACCCCTAAGTCCACATATCTTAGTTCTGACCTATCATGCAGCCTAGGCCGTGGGTAGTAGCTTCCTAGCTTCCGGATGTTTTGCTACATAAAGGGACTTGTTTGCTCCTTCTGTCAATCCTGAAAGAGTGCTTGGCATACCCATTGCTTTAATGAGGTCTGTAGTTGGCTTTTGTTCCAAGACTACCCTGCTGGCAGCCATTAACACCTTTTAGCATGACGTTCTCAAAATTGGCATAATCTATGTGTTTGAGGAGTTGATCATCAGTTGCTGCATAAAACCTTGGACAGCCTCCAGGATATTGCTGCCTTTCCAGAAGGCATATTAGGAGGGACAGGCTTGTCTAATTTGCCTTTGCTTAAAAATCTGAAAATGGGGTTGCTTTGACCAAAAGTGGAAGGTTTTAGCTCTGCACGCGAACTATTCATATGCTATAAACCGAGCCGATCAGAAACAACATTTTTGGTGTAATTGAGTCTTGATCTTTTCCTGGAACAAACAAGTTACACAGACCTCTTTGAATGTCTTTTATATTGTAAGCTATCTGTCGCCGTGTATTTTTACAAAATTTCAGCTAAAGCAGGGTATGGTTTATTTGTGATGCTCCCTAGAGGTCTTTGTATCCATAAACCAATGAGCATACAACACTCATCATTATACTGTAAATAGGCTATTTCATATGTGGTAGGTAGTCTATGTGTAATCTGCGTTTATTAATAGACTGAAGAACAATTCAATACAGGTTAGTACTAATATAATTTAAAATACACTTCCTGCTATTTAACTGCTTCGGAATATCATATGTGCCAGAACACAGAATGGATGTTGCTTATATAGAATGAGAGAGAGAATTGTATCACTAGGATATATGACTGTTTTTCTTGTAACATTCAGGAATAGGATGCGACAATGAAGCATGAATTACTATACATACACACACACATTTTACAAGCCTGCTTAATTTCCTTGTTACACATATGTTGCCTAAAGTGTTTTATCCAAAGATTTTATTTTTCAGCTAACATCAATCTCACAGAGCTGTGTAATGCCTGATTAAAAAATAAACATGAAGACCATTCTGGATTGTGAGGCCATGACCAGATTCAGGAGTGGTGGTACAAAAAGGTGTACATTAAACGCACGTATGCAGTAACAGATCAAATAGAGCCTAGGATCAATCCCGCTGAAGTGCTCCCAACAAATCAACTCCCCACCTGCCGGTTTCTGCAGCAAATCAAAGGGCTGACTCTTCCTAAAATGCCTTTGAACACTCTTGCGTCCTTGTCCTGCCAATGCTACCTTTTTCATCAGTGTCTCCTCACTGATCTTTGATTTCAGATTTTAAGGGGACCATGGAACTACTTGGAGCTGGCCTTAATTTACCCCTACATATATGTAACTGAGGCATTTTCTAGTGGTCTGCATCTAAATTGGGATTCAGTGGGAGTGGCAGTGCAGAATAAGGACCCAATGGCTGAAAGCTAAAGCTAGATCAGTTCAGACAGGAAATAAAAATGCATGCCTTGATGGGGAAAATAATTAACCATCGGCCCAATTTACCAAGTGTGACAGTGGAGTCTCTATCACTGACAATGGAAAACCAAGACTGGATGTTTTTCTAAAAGATACACTGTAGGAATTATTTTGGGGATGTTCTATGGCCTGTGTTATACAGGAGGTCAGACTAGATGATGACAGTGGTCCCTTCTGACCTTGGAGTCTATGACTCTACCACCCAATTAAATTGGTGGGACTTTTGAGATGTGTAAGTCCCAGATATAACAGAATAAATTGATCACTATCCAGGCTGTTTAATGCAATTTCAGCAGCTAATAAAGTTATAATCATCCATATTACTTGATTAAGGATGAATCCCCTGCTTTTTGAGGTATAATCTAGATTTGATTGGATGACTCTGCAGGATCCATGTTGGTGAAGTTGTCTCCAGCTTGCATGAGGTGAGAGAGAGAGCTGATTGTGAGCTGGGGAAGTTATGTAACTGTTCATAGGACCTCAAATGCAGGAAGTTATCTCCCTAAAATTAGATCTGATTGAGAATGTGCATCTTGTGTGTGAGACCAGGTTTGGGTTATGATGAGAGGGATGATCATCCAGCAATATGGTGGAGTTCCTACGCGGGCTGACAGGATTCCTGTTGAGGAGGGCAGCCTAGTTGATTCTGCCCATTGGGCCACACAACTCTGAGGGCTGCTATATTGACTCTGGCCATTGGGCCACACAGCCTTCAGGAAGAGGGCAGCCATATTGACTCTGACCATTGGGCAACACAGCCCTGGAAGAAAGGGCAGCCATATTGACTCTGACCATTGGGCCACACAGCCCTGAAAGAAAGGGCAGCCATGTTGGCTTTGGCTCCTACGCCACAATACCCTGAGACTAAGGGTGATCACGCACACCTAGTCAGGGGCTATAATAACCCTTACCCCGCCTCAAAAGGGGATGGGGCATGCTTGCCCTGTGACAGTGATTCCTTGGGGTTAGCTCAAAATTTCATTGGTTGCTATGACTGTCACAGTTGGGTTTTGGCTCAAGTGAAACTGTTGGCTGCAATCTAGATCTGGTATTAGGATAGGGATTAGAATTTGGGAACTGGAAGTTAAACCCTTGTCATGGGCCAACTATTATCTCCTTTGGTAAGACACACTTTTCCCATTTTTTTCCCCACTGAATGCATCCGATGAAGTGAGCTGTAGCTCACGAAAGCTTATGATCAAATAAATTGGTTAGTCTCTAAGGTGCCACAAGTACTCCTTTTCTTTTTGCGAATACAGACTAACACGGCTGCTACTCTGAAACTTTTCCCATTGGAACTTTTAAAATGCTGTTTCCTCAGAGGCTAGTGAAACCTGTACATTTTCAAATGGCTTTAAGGGGAAAAAATGGTTGGCAGATGGACCAATTTATCAGTTGCCTGCGAGGACTTCATAATAATCTTCAGTGGCCCCTAAATACTCTGTCCCCTGGCTTCATTCTCAAAGAGCACCATGGTTTTACAGCTGGTCTGTGATGGACAAAGTAAAAGTGTGTGTGTGGGGTGATTAAAGTATTGCTGAGTCTGGTGAACTGCAGCATAAAGATGTTTAGAACTCATGGTTACACAGGAGGGTCTTAATCTTGTTTTCACCTCCATCTCAGTAGCATCAGAATTCTGAAAATCTGAACTGTTCCGGGTGGACAGCAGCTTCTTTAAACACGGTTGCCTTCACTTAGTTAGGTTTTTCTTTCACTGTGTTGCCTTTTCATGTTGCTTTGCCTAAAAAATTGCTGTCATCCAGCCATAGCTGTCAGCTTCTCTGGTGGAAACGCAGCTCAAAGGAACATATGCTCACTGGTCTCTTACTGAATTCTATCTGGTGACCTTCACTGAGGTTGTACAATTAGTAGAGGTGCACTGGGCTGAAACCCGCATGTTGGGATCATGTTCTTCCTGAAGGCCAGTGTAGAATTACTGGGCATGATATTTTCAGTTACACCCTTTAGGAGGCCAGGGTGCAGCTGGTCATTAAGAATGCTATTGTGGGGGCTTAGTCAGTTGGCTGTCAGCCTAAGCTCAACTGTTGTCTCTCTATGTCTCTTGCCCTGGATCCACTCTGGAACCCCACTCCAGGGCAAGCTCACTGTTCTCTGCAGGAGTTTGGCTCACTCCCAGGGTCCTTTCTGACTCTAATTATCTGCAGTTCCTGGCACTGCTTCTTAGGTCCAGCTACAGGACACTGATGGAGAGCAGATGTCCATAGCCTCTTTCAGGGCTGTAGTGTCTGTCTGCCCTAAACAAGGAGGGGAAAAAAGGGAAGACTAATCACTGCCTTGAGCTGCATTCCCCTGACTACTAGGCTTCCTAGAAGTCTCTAGCAGCCTCTCTTCTTGGGCAAATTTTCCCCAAGAAAGTTGCACTTACCTGGCACTGCCCAAGTGCAGGGATGCTAGTTAGTCTTACAGTCAGTGGGATGGGGTGTATCCCATCACAGAGGGTCAGGCTCATCTCTTGATATTGACAGCCTTGCTAGTTATCAACCTGTAAATGAAGATCTGAACCTTTATGCAAGAAGCACAGATACGGAAATTCATATTCTGACAAAGTTCCTCCTCTACCTTGGTGGGTCTTGCGCTTATTGGCAGATTTGCTCGCCTTGGAGCTTCAAGGCAGCCCTCAGCTTGGCCGTTTTTCTGAACCCACAGTCCAGGTCGACTCCTCCTGTGTCTGACCAGGAGTTGGGAGGTTTGGGGGGAACCCGGGCCCTCCCTCTACTCCAGGTTCCAGCCCAGGGCCCTGTGGAATGCAGCTGTCTAGAGTGCCTCTTGGAACAGCTGTGTGACAGCTACAACTCCCTGGGCTACTTCCCCATGGCCTCCTCCCAACACCTTCTTTATTCTCACCATAGGAGCTTCCTCCTGGTGTCTGATAATGCTTGTACTCCTCAGTCCTCCAGCAGTCTGTGTTCTCACTCTCAGCTCCTAGTGCCTCTTGCTCCCAGCTCCTCACACGCACACCACAAACTGAAGTGAGCTCCTTTTTAAACCCAGGTGCCCTGATTCGCCTGTCTTAATTGATTGTAGCAGCTTCTTGATTAGAACACCTTCAGCCAATCAGCCTGTCTTAATTGTCTCCAGAAGGTTCCTGGTTGTTCTGGAACCTTCCCTGTTTCCTTACCCAGGGAAAAGGGACCTACTTAACCTGGGGCTAATATATCTGCCTTCTATTATTCTCCTGTAGCCACCTGGCCTGACCCTGTCACAATATACATATACATGCAGATTTGTGTGAAATCTGCAGCCTTACCAAATAGAGAAGTATGTGGTATATGTTACATAGCCTCTTCAGCAAACTGAGAAACACATATTTGATTTGATTTTTTTCTTGAAAAAGGCAAGAATCAAGCCCTAACTCAGTGTACAATACAACATGGTCAATTTTCCATGCAAGACTGGAATATGGGTCCAGTTTAATTTGCACATTTATTTGTTAGGATTTATTATAAACCTAGATAAGAGGTGCCTTTTCAAAAAAGCTCTCTATGTCTTGGCACGTAAACTCACATATATTATATCATAAGTATCTAGCCCACCTCACTTTCCTTTGCAACAAACAGCAGCCTTCAAATGATAAACACACTGCAAAGCTTTTATGGGGACTCCTGTACATAAATAGCTGCTTTCCCTCTGATCGGCATTTAATTTAGTTGTTTCATGAAAAAAGACATTTAAACCTTTAATCTAACTAATTACGAGGTTCGAAAGACCCTTTTTTCAGCCGAGTTAGACTGGAGGGCTGACTGGGAGCACATGGAATGTCTAATAGATAACTCAGCTTGGGGGGAGAAGGGGAGAAACAAACAAGGGAATCCTTCGACTTTTTTCTTTTTAATGTTTAGTTGGCTTAATTACATATCTGTATGATTACAGTCTGTTGTTTACTATAAGATAATAGGGTAGCTTGAGTTGCTGAATTGCAAGCCCGAAAAAGCAGAGATCATTTATTTTAATGATTGCATCCTCTAACCAATTCACGGGGTGGTCAGAATCTTATAATAAAACAGATTAGCTCAGGTATCAGCAATCAAGGGCGTTTTCTTAAACATTCCTCTTCTACTATCTAAAGCATAAAGCTATTAATGAATGCTAGGTGCCATTCTTCCTGGGAGACTCTTTGGCTTGGTGAACAGCAGTTCCCTCAATGCAGGAAGGGATTAGTACACATATTCTTTCACTTCATGGTTTAAGAGAAGCAATTCCCACGATCAGTAACACAAAGCACTGATTGGAGGCCACATGCCCTTAGCTCTGCTTCATTTAATTTGAATGTAAGGGACCTGATTCATCACTCTGTTACACCAGTGTAAGTATATACGGAGTGATTTCAATGGAGTTGTACTACTGAAAAATTGGTGTAATGGTATGGTGAATCAGGCCCAAAAGACCAGTGATGAGTTCTGTTTAATGGAAGACTTCAACAGAGCTGCCCTGATTTATATCAGCTGAGGACCTTGTCTTGTGCCTCTGAAAAGCATAAATGGTTCAGTCTAGGACATTGCTCATTTGCATAACGACACTCACAGCCAAATTCAGACTTGTTGTAACTGGACTGTGGGAAAGCATGAGTCCTCTCAGTCCAGACCCGCCAGTCTTCAGATGAAATGGGTTTGCTCAACGGCCTGCAACTATCCACTAGAGAAGCAAGAGAACCCCCTAAACCATCGTGCAAGTCTCACACAGCTTTCTGAGGACTCAGCACCAATTTTTTTTTGAGACAGATTCTGTAACCCATACTTCTGAAGAAGATCATTCCTCTTTTATTCTTGATTCCTACAAAGGCAGAGGCATTTCATCTGAATACAGTTGGGCTTGAAGACTTACCAAGAGGTATTACTGGAACCCAGTTAAAACAAAGACTGTAAGTATGTATTATGTTTAATGCAACTGAGCTTCCTGCTCCTCTCCAGACGTCTTCAGCTTCTTTTTGTGAAGTCAGAGAGTTAGAACTAGTAAGTTTTTCTCCATCCCAAGAGAATTGTGTGTGGTGTTTGAGGTAGTATGTGCTGAAAGATCTCCTTAACGATGCAGACGCTTGCTGTCACTGACTCAAAAAATCACAGAAATGGAGAAATTGCTTTTCTCTAGCTCCTTCACAAAATTTCTTATGGAATACTGATCATTTTGGTGGGAGTGATTTAAATCTCCCTCAACTATCTCCTGCAGGGAAAACAGCTCCCAACAGAGATTTTTTGCTGAACAATAGTGCTTACAGTTCAGGTATCAAGAAATTCAGGATCTCGACTGACCCATGGGTTGTAGAGCTGGAATTCCTCTTTGAAGAGAGAGGCCATTTTAATTGTAACTGCTAAAGGATTATGGTGTGTGCACTGATTCAAGTCAGGTTATGCCACACACAACTGTTTCAAGGGTTGTGCCATGAGTAAGCTGAAACCTCTCTTGTGATAGGTTTCAGAGTAACAGCCGTGTTAGTCTGTATTCGCAAAAAAGAAAAGGAGTACTTGTGGCACCTTAGAGACTAACCAATTTATTTGAGCGTGAGCTACAGCTCACTTCATTGGATGCATGCCGTGGAAACTGCAGCAGACTTTATTTATACACAAAGAATATGGGAGGAGGTATTTTTTCATATTCTCTGTGTATAAATAAAGTCTGCTGCAGTTTCCACGGCATGCATCCGATGAAGTGAGCTGTAGCTCACGAAAGCTCATGCTCAAATAAATTGGTTAGTCTCTAAGGTGCCACAAGTACTCCTCTCTTGTGATAGAAACCCTAGCCTAGTGCTAGGGTGTAATATCTATGAAAAAAATGAAAGGCAATGGAGGAGACTCAAGTGCTAAAGATTGTCAAGTGCTAAAAATGATCTTGTTGTGAATCAGTTTAAATTAACTATGGGTCCTGTCGTGCTGGAGTATGGGTGAGAAATATTGATTTTTACAAAGGTATTGTAGTTATGTTTGAATGGTGAACACGGACAGCAGTTTTTACCAACCTCACAAGGGAGGTGTGAAGTTAAATTCATTAGTTCAAAAAGTGTTTTGAGATCACTGGCCAGAAGATGATACAGAATTGTGAGCACTTTAAGTTTATTTCTTTGCTATCCACTGAAAGTTATGGCTTTGGACAAACACATTATTAGCCAGCACATGAGAATTACACTGAAAGAGTCACTGAGAACAAAACTGTAGTAAATATTGCCTGTTTAGTCCTGTCCTCCTGTGAGAAACATTTTGTCCCAGAGACAGGCTGAGATTAGCCTAAACTAAAATGTAATTTTAAATAGTTTAGTATGGTCATCTAGCATGGTCATGAATCAAGAGACTGTGCTATTCACCTTCCCCACCTCCCGGACACCCAAGCATTCACATTACCTCAGTCTGACAGCTCGGTTCTTACAGGCCATATCTTTAGCAGATTAATCTGTATTGCTGTGTGCTGAAGTGATGGAAATATTTAAAGAGTTTACAGTGTACTTTTATTGTAAAACAAGCATAGGAATGTACCGGTACCTCTCTTTTTCAGGACTCGGAATTCTCTAAATGGTGTGGTAGCAGGGTCTTCTATGGGTGGATAAAGGGAAGAATCTGAACAAAGAAATATTGGTACTAGCTTGGGCCCAAATCAAAAGCCTGGATCCAAACTTTCATGACTGGGCTTTAGGGCTCCTAGCATGATAACATGAGTGAATGTTCTCTTCCACATCCAAACCTTTGGAGAAGATTGGACTAGTATGAATACGAATTCTGGAGGTTGGCCATCTCCAATTAATGCACATAACTTTATTTATTATCATTCTCTGAGTTAATGGTGGGTGTCTGACCAGAAAATTGATCTCTTTTTTTCTCCCTTACAATTTGCATCCTGTCATAACTTTATCTGGGACCTAATAAAGAAACATAGGTCATATGTGAGAGACATCTTATCCAAAACAAATGCCTATCTTATTGCTTGAAGTTATAGTCTTAAGGTAACTTACCAACAGCATAGCTCTAATTCATCTAGATCAATAGCTCTGTTTTAGGAATTGATGCTATTCATTTTTAGATGTGCCATCTGAAATAGTTTTGATGAGTGGAACAATGGATGTAGCAAATATTTAGTTTATCTGCAAAAGAGGAAGGAGTAAGAGGGCAGAGAGTTCCTGGCTGGAACTCTTACAATGGTGGAATGATCTGAAATTTAACAGTAAACACAAAGCAATAGAAGTGGTGTTAAAGTAGGGGGGGGGGTCTAGTGACTGACACTTTAGCTATCACACCAATTTGTCAAGTCTGCAAGGCTATTATGTCTACACAGCTCATGGCAGCAAACCTCCCAGCCTGGGTTGGCAGATTCAGTCTTGAGGGATTCATGCTGCTCTTAAAATAGCTGTGTAGACAGTGCTTAGAAGTTGAAGCTTAGGCTCTGAAGCCCAGTTCCTCCCTAGGTTTCAGAGCTGCAGGTCAAGCCACAACTTCAAAGGGCTGTCTACACAGCTATTTTTCAAAAGCTAGCACGAGCCCCTGAAGCGCCAATCTGTTGAACCGGCTGGAAGGCTCACTGCTGCAGGTTGTATAGACAATACCCAAAGAGGTACACTCACATTTTGGAAAATATTCCAGGATTTTACCTAGACCTTAAATCTATTCATCAAACACACATTTTTAACACCTTCTTGTACCAGTTTGCTACTCATAAGCAATGTGTGTCTAACTTAAATAGTTTTTCTCCACTTAACCCAATCTTCTCTTCTTACTTGATCTTGAAGTGAAACAATGTGAGTTGCTGATGTCAATCATTTCCAGGACAACAAATTGAGGTAATAATAATATTTATGACTTTACTACAAGAACAAACAGAAAAAGAAACCGAATAGTTAGGTGCAAAGCTTGGCTCCAAATGCAAATCCTGAAATAAAGATCCCATGACAACTTTCACAAGAGCAGGAGTGCCTCCCAATTACACTCCACCTAATTAAATTCCTTTTCATTTTAGCTGGGTACAGTATTCTTCACTTTCTGTCCTTACATTGTGGTGTAATGTTACTGTTGCCATTGTATGACTGCCACATCCTGCCTCAGAGGTGCTACTATATTTCAAGCTTAGTGTTGGTTTCCTTATAGGCCAGCTTTTCAAAACAGCTCAGGGCCAGATTTCCAAATTCCCAGCACCCACAATGGGGACCTGGTTTTTCAAGGCCCTTCGCTCCCTGTTAAATAGGGGCCAGTTTTTCAAAAGTGCTAATCACTCACAAGCTCCCATTGGATGCATCTAGCCAGATTTTAAAAGAACATGATACCCAGTGTACCAACATTTTTAGAAAGATCTGCCCTCTTATTTTGGTGCCTACAGAGGAATGCAGCTCTTTCTGGAAAATCTGTCTGCATAGTCCAGGGTGGCCAATCTGAGCCTGAGAAGGAGCCAGAATTTACCAATGTACATTGCCAAAGAGGCACAGTAATACTTCAGCAGCCTTCCATCAGCTCCCCCCACCAGAGCTCCCAGAACCTCCCACCCACTGGCAGCTCTGTCGATCAGTGCCTCCCACTCCCTTCCCGCACCTCTGGGTCAGCTGTTTCATGGCGTGCAAGAGGCTTGGGGTGGTGGGGGGAGGGGGAGAGGAGTGAGGGCACGGCAGGCTCAGGGGAGAGGATGGGAAGGGGTAGAGTGGGGGCAGGACCTGTGGCAGAATCAGGGGTTGAGCAGTGAGCACCCCAGGCACATTGGAAAGTTGGCGCGTGTAGCTCCACTCCTGGAGTCAGTACCTATACAAGGAGCCACATGTTGCTCCCGAGCCACAGGTTGGCCACCCCTGGCCTAGACATTTACTCTGTAGGGCCCAACAGGCAAAGCTTCAGGCATACTCCTTATGTTGCAAGCAGTTCCACTGGTTTGAGATGAACTCAGTAAGAGTGGCAGGGGTGTTCCCATATTTTTCAACTCTGTGATAATTTAATAATTAGCAGCTCTGTGTAAACAGACCAGAATTAAAAGAATGTAAGAACTAGTAATTAGAGCAAGTTATTGGGCTACTTTCTCTGGTCCACATGAGCTGTGTTCAAAACAAGACTGGGACAGGAAGGGTCAAAGGTGGCTTTAAGCAACCTGAGTGTGGCTGCTGGATCCTGGGGCGGATCTGTCCAGCCAGAATGAAACAGGCTGGGGGCTCACAATCTCACTGTTCTCTGCCACTGAATCCCAGTTGGGGAATTAAATTCAGAGTAACAACAGGAATGCAAATTTACCAGTATGTGACTGTGATGACAAGGGCAAGTCACAATGGGAGGGAGAAAAGGAGGCAGAAAACAGAGTTCCGGACATCCTGAGCCAAATTCATTGCTAGTAACTTCACTAACTTGCTTGGATTTATGCTAGAGATGAATTTGGTCTGCTCTGGTCCCCTTTAATTACGTACCAGGTAGGTGTATTGCCTATTTATTCAAGAAGAGCTTGGTAAGGGCCGCAGTTGTTTGTGTGCCTCTCTAACAGAAACCATACTAAAGAACAGTGGTATCAAGAGAGGCTGGAAACCAAATGCATGAAAATATTACCGTGGTCACTTATCAGTTTTAGCGATCAGCAGTTCTCACACTCAGAGTGCTTTTCGATCATAGGCCTCAAAATTTTCAGTCTGCCTAGCATCCCCGTTTGTAAGGTAATCTGAGAGTGTTCCTTACATATATGAGTTAGTGTTTAATTCCTGTTGTAGTTTGGGTTGTTAGGTGTGTGTGTTTGAAAAATGCTGTTTGTGTTCCATAATCTCAGGCAAAAGCTTAAAACAAACGTATATACTGTAGTATATTACAGCCATCAGCTCACGATCAGTGATGTTAATTTCAGCCATTTTGTGTGTGACTTTAACAGAGTTTCTCTCTTCTTATTAGGTGTGACACCAAAGCGAGGTGAAGTTCAGATCTTTTGTTTGTAAGAAGAGTGTGTGGGAGGTATTTTATTTTTATTTATTTTAAGAAAAAGAATATGCTCTGGTCCCAAGTACAGCATCTCTTTTTGATGGGTCAATAAAATATGGAAAATGTGCAATATGGGCATAGTATTCTTATTTTAGGAGCCAGATGATTAGCAAAATTACCTACAGACATTACCACCCACGTGCAAGTAAACACATGCACACAATGTAAATTACGATGCTTGAGGGCAAGAGGTGGAGGATTTAAATTCAGATTAGAGGTGAAGTGTGTGGGCATGTGTGACTACCTAGGCATGGCCATGATTGTAACTTGTGTAATGCATCAAATGGAAGGGTTCCTGGTTTCTCTCAGCTATTAAAGATGCATATTTTTTTGTGCGAGTATAATAACGAATCATAGTAATTTACATCTTTGCTTCTCCTTGCTCAGTTTGTCAATCTGCTTAGTAATTCACTCTGAGAAGAAATTATGAAGAGATCTGTTTATGAGCAGAATAATGTCAGTGAAGGCAACTTGGTTATGAACAGGTTTCAGAGTAGCAGCTGTGTTAGTCTGTATCCGCAAAAGGAAAAGGAGGACTTGTGGTACCTTAGAGACTAACAAATTTATTTGAGCATAAGCTTTTGTGAGCTACAGTTCACTTCATTGGATGCATGCAGTGGAAAATACAGTGGGGAGATTTATATACACAGAGAACATGAAACAATGGGTGTTAGCATACACACTGTAACAAGAGTGATCAGTAAGGTGAGCAATTACCAGCAGGAGAGCGGGCGGGGAAGGGGGTAGGGGAAGGGAACTTTTTGTAGTGATAATCAAGGTGGGCCATTTCCAGCAGTTGACAAGAATGTCTGAGGAACAGTGGGGTGGGCGGGGAGAAATAAACATGGGGAAATAGTTTTACTTTGTGTAATGACACATCCACTCCCAGTCTTTATTCAAGCCTAAATTAATTGTATCCAGTTTGCAAATTAATTCCAATTCAGCAGTTTCTTGTTGGAGTCTGTTTTTGAAGTTTTTTTGTTGAAGAATTGCCACTTTTAGGTCTGTAATTGAGTGACCAAAGAGATTGAAGTGTTCTCTGACTGGTTTTTGAATGTTATAAGTTTTGACATCTGATTTGTGTCCATTTATTCTTTTGCGTACAGACTGTCTGGTTTGGCCAATGTACATGACAGAGGGGCATTGCTGGCACATGATGGCATATATCACATTGGTAGATGTGCAGGTGAACAAGCAAACAGTAAAGAAAATTTTTCTTACAAAGACATTTAATTTATATTTGTCTCATCTAACTAAGTACTTCTACTGGAAAGAAAGTTTGCTTTCAAAGGGAGCCTTTTTAGAAACTGAATATACATGTTGTAATGAGAAATGCATATAATGCCTCCATCAGTAGATGGCATCACCCTACTTTTAAGAATGTAGTAATCTCTAATCTCATTTGCACTCATTGTTGCTGATCTGGGAAGAAGGAATGCTTGTGGGGTTGTGTGTTGCAACGACTCGTAGGGTTATCAAGAAATATCTGTTAGAAAAGGAAGCAATGTTGATGAACCATATTTGTATAATAAAGCAAAATATTGTAAATTAAGAAGCATTAAAGCCCATAAAGGAATGAAAGAAACCATCCTCCTTCAGCCATCCATTTATAAGAGGTACCATTAAATGATATGTCAGAAAAAAACTTCTTCAGTTATGTTAGTAGAATTAGAGACACTTTTTGACTAGGAATCCAATTGATTCTCATCACATAAACCTCCTACTTTGCAAATCTGTACATGAATCCTTTTATAATGAAAGTCAAATGTTGTGAATATTGAAAAGAAAACTAACATATTCAGTGATGAGGAAAAACCAGGCTGCATATATACCATCAGAATCTGGCATGGAAAGATCTTAGATGAATTTCATAAACATTCCATGTCTCCTAGTTCTCTAGAATAGGTGCAGAATATATGTAAATGAAGGAATTTGCATTGTGGTTTGTGAACAAAAAAGCCATCTTTGCTTTTAATGCGTGAAAATTCCTCAGCTTCTCTCTTCTGCAGGAATGAAGGTTCAAAAGAACTTCAGAGAACCTAGGACAGCTTTTCCCCAGACCAAATTCCTGGGTGGGGTGGGGGCAGTGCACGGAGCCCTCTGCCACACCTCCACCTAGGAGCAGCCAGGATAAGTTACCGCTTGCAGGGAGCCGCCTGAGATGAGTGCCCCCCGCGTCCAGCACCCTGCTCCGCCTCCCACGTCCTGCCCTGCAGTCCCACACTCCCTCCCACACCCAAACTCCCTCCCTCTTAGTTAACCGGCATTTTTCATTTACTGGCATACCCCCTTCTCGCAACACACCTGATAAAACAGCTTTTACTTACTAAGCACAATGGGACAGTGCTGAAAACTCCTTTTTTGAGACGGATGTGGATCTATGTCGCAGAAATGTTCACAGAATGTTTTTTGTTTTGTTTTTTTGTGGTGGGGGGAGGTAGGGCAGGGAAAATGTGATTGGATGTAATTCTTTCCCCATAAAACAGTTGGTGGTGTAGTTCACCTTTTTTCATCAAGAGTGTAAGAATGACATACTGGGTCAGACCAATGATCCATCTAGCCCGGTATCCTGTCTTCTGACAGTGGCCCATTACAGGTGTTTCGGAGGGAATGAACAAAACAGGTAATCATCAAATTATCCATCTCCTGTTGCCCATTCCCAGCTTCTGTCAAACAGAGGCTAGGGAACGGGGGGGAGGGGTTGGATAGATGTGGGAGTCCCAGGGGGCCTGTCAGGGGGCAGGGGTGTGGAGAGGGGTCGAGACAGTCAGGGGACAGGGAGCAGAGGGGCGTAGATAGGGGGTGGGGTCCCGGGGGTGCAGTTAGGGGTGAGGAGTCCCAGGAGGGGGTGGTCAGGGGACAAGGAGCAGGGAGGGTTGGATGGGTCTAGGGTTCTGAGGGAGGCAGTCAGGGGGCGGAAAGTGGGAGGGGGCGGATAGGGGGCAGGGGCCAGGCTGTTTGGGGAGGCACAGCCTTCCATACCCGGCCCTCCATACAGTTTCGGAATCCCAATGTGGCCCTCAGGCCAAAAAGTTTGCCCACCCCTGATATAGTGGCATTATGATATTTTCTGTCTTATTATCTATTCATTTCCTAATGGCTCCTAACATTCTGTTAACTATTTTGACTGCTGCTTCACGTTGAGTGGATGTTTTCAGAGAACTACGCACAATGACTCCAACACCTTTTTCTTGAGTGATAGTGGCTAAATTAGATCCCATCATTTTGTATGTGCAGCTGGGATTATGTTTTCCAATGTGCATTACTTTGCACTTATCAACATTGAATTTCATTTGTCATTTTGTTGCCCAATTGCCCGGTTTTGTGAGATCCCTTTGTAACTCTTCACAGTCTGCTTTGGACTTTTAACTATCTTGAGTAATTTTGTTTTGTCTGCAAATTTTGCCACCTCACTCCTTTTTCTGAATATGTTGAATAGAACTGGTCCCAGTACAGACCCTTGGGGGACACCACTGTTTACCTCTCTCCATTCTGAAAACTGACCATTTATTCCTACTCTTTGGTTTCTGTCTTTTAACCAGTTACTGATCCTTGAGAGGACCTTCCCTCTTATGCCATGACTGCTTACTTTGCTTAAAAGCTTTTGGTGACGGACCTCAAATGCTTTCTGAAAGTCCAACTGCACTGTATAGACCAGATCATCCTTGTCCACCTGCTTGTTGACGCCCTCAAAGAATTCTAATAGATTGGTGAGGCATGATTTCCCTTTTCAAAAGCAGTATTGACTCTTCCCTACAAATTGTGTTCATCTATGTCTCTGATAATATAGTTTCTGCCAATTTGCCTGGTGGTGACATTAGGCTTATTGGGATTACCAGCCCATAATTACCAGGATTGCCTCTGGAGTCTTTTTTTAAAAATTGATGTCATATTAGCTATCCTCCAGTCAGGTAGTACAGCAGCTGATATGTTATATATCACAGTTAGTAGTTGTGCAATTTCATATTTGAGTTCTTTCTGAATACTTGGGGGAATACCATCTGGTTTTGGTGACTTATTACTGTTTAATTTATCAATTTGTGCCCAAACCACCTCTATTTACATCTCAGTATGGGACAGTTCCTCAGATTTGTCATCTAAAAAGAATGGCTCAAGTGTGGGAATCTCCCTCATATCCTCTGCAGTGAAGACTAATGCAAAGAATTCATTTAGTTTCTCTGCAATGGCCTTATCTTCCTTGAGTGCTCCTTCAGCACCTCAATCATTCATTGGTCCCATTGATTGTTTGGCAGGCTTCCTGCTTCTGGTGTACCTAACATTTATTTTTCTGTTAGTTTTTGTGTCTTTGGCTTGTTTCTCTTCAAATTCTTTTTTGGCCTGCCCAACTATACTTTTACATTTGACCTGTCAGAGTTTATGCTCCTTTCTATTTTCCTTGGTAGGATTTAACATGCAATTTTTAAAGGATGCTTTTTTTGTCTCGAGCCACTTCTTTTTTTATTCAGCTTTGTTTCCTTTTTCCAGCCAGGAGCAATAAACAGAGACATCTAAATTTTCCACAGAACTAGCACAACTATATGCTTTCAGTCACAATGACCTTTATAATTAAAAGAACAACCAAAGGAAAAAGAACAGAAGTAGTGCCTACATGACATCAGAGACGTGGTGGAATAAATCTCATGACTGGAATACTGGTTAAGAGAGGTACAACTTTTTCAGGAAGGATAGAAAGGGGAAAAAAGGGAGGTGGTGTTGCTTGTTTTGAGGTCCAGAAAGCGGTGAGAGGCAGACCAGTTGAAAGTCTCTGGGTAAAGATAAAATGGGAAAAAATAAGGGTGATGTCATGATAGCGTCTATTATACACCACCAAATCAGGAAGAGGAGGTGGATGAGACTTTTCTACAACTTCAAACTATTCTGATCCAAAGGAAAGATCCAAAGGATGGTAAGGCACTGATATGGCTCCATCAGCAGTTCTTTAATAACCTGAAAATAAAAAAGGAATCTGACAAAAAGTGGAAACATGGACAAATTGCTCAGGAGTACAAAAGAATAGCACAAGCATGTAGAGACAAAATCTGAAAGGCTAAGGCACAAAATGAATTACACCTAGCAAGGGACATGAAAAGGCAATAAGAGGAGGAACAAAAGAAAGATGAAGGAAAATAAAGGTCCTCTAATTTAGCAGGGAAGGAGAGTTAATAACTGATGACATCCAAAAGGCTCAGGTATTTAATACCCATCTTGAGTCAGTCTCCACTAGAAATGTTAATTGCGACCAGATACTTAACACAATAAATATGTACAACAAGGGGGGAAGGACTGCAAGCCAAAAAGGGAAAGAACAGGTTAAAGAATATTCAGATGAGCTAGGTATTAGAATAGCTAGGTATTTCATTCAGGGCTGCCACAAGTTATGCTTGCAAGACCCCAATCACACCTGTCTGCAGTTCAGCTAGGATCCATCCAGCTGAGCTGTGGACAGGCAGCAGCCATTTGCCTGCATCAGTGCTATTACTCTGGTAACATGTACTACTCACTATAGCACAACACCCTAACACACCCTGCAAAATATTGCACAGTAGCAGGGCAAAGACCAAAATAAGCCCATTTTTCAATTGACAAAAAGCTTCTGAAACTCCTAATTCAACTTAAAATAAATGTAGTTTATTATTGATTTCAGTCTGAAGCAATTTTTAATGAGTGAATTATGATAAAACTACTCCAACAGAAGGTTATAATGGCAATGCCTCCAGAGATCCAGAATTTTAGGCTGGTATTTTCAAAGGGTCCTGAGTAAGTTGAGGCATCAAATTCACATTGACTTTCAAAAAGAGTTGGGTGCCTATTCCCTCAGATTCTTTGGAAAGAAAAGCCTTCATGTCTAACGTGCACAGAAGTCATTACTTTATACACATTCATTGACATAAATCAAAAGAGATTGTATCCTGTATGCAAAGTTTGCTTTTACAGAAGCACTTTCCACACAGTTTTTAAAGTGATAGTTTGGAGCACTTGATTTCTCCCAGCAGACAAATTATTTGATATTCTGAGAACTGCACATTCTGCCCTGACTTTGAACTTCAGTCTAATTCCATGAAATGCTCATGGTAAGCAGTACAGAGGGCTTGTCAAAAAGAAAAAAACTGATTTGTTGGCAGTAGGGTAGTTGATCAACTCCCACCAGAAAATGCACTCAGCTTCAATTTGAGCAAACAGATTTCTTTGAAACTGTGTTCAGCTCTTTCAGTTTCCAAGAACTATTTTTTAGGAGCAATTGTTTTGCAGACCAGGCTCTTTGGAAAGGCCGATATCCTGCTGCTAAATGTTCTGATTTGATTATTTATTTTAGATCAACTTGAGAAGGATGAGTTGAAGTGAAATGTGACAGAAGCACATATGTGCTGCCATAATGACCCTTCAAAAATTTCTATTTGATAGTCAGTTTTTGCTTCCTGGCAAAATATAATTTACATGTAATTTCTCAAAATATTATTTTTATTATAATGAATTATTTTTCTTTATAATAAATCCACATTACTCTGTTATATTTTTCTAAAGACCCCAGTATGTTCATGGCAGCTCCTCTGACTCGAAAATAGGCGGGTTTTGAGTGTTAGTTTCACGTTGACGTCTTTGCATGACTCTAGTGCCATGCCCCCTCTCCTTGACCTCTCTGTTCTCTAATTCAACTATTAGGCAGTGAAACTGATGATCTAATTGTAGAGAGACTTCCTGCATATGATATAACTGTAATTACTTTCTGAATCTTGATCACATAGACTATGGGTTTGTTTTAGTGGCCAAAACGAGCCAAATTATTTGCTGTGAATAAAATAGCCAATTTTATGTAGCCTTTCTTTCTGTTCACATATAGTTTTTCTGATCCATGCACTACCTGTTATTTTTGTGTGCAAATAAGTGTCAGTCTGAGTTGTTTGCAAGCTGTTCAGCTTGACTATTCGTAGGGTGTGTATGAGTGCCCACCTAAAACACAAACAATGGTATTTGGTCCCTGATTGGATAATTAAACTTCTTAAAAGCAGAACAAATGACCGATGACTCGCAAATAGCTGATAACAGCAAGTAGTGAATACTCCCTGTTAGCGCAGAAGTTCCCTTGTTTGCATGATAACACAGGTATTTACACTAGGGGGTGCATACTTCAAAACGTCTTTAGGCCAAGCTTATTGCATGCTCCAGGGACTCCTTGCATTCCTCCATTCCCTGCCTCACAAGCTCCCTGTGTGCAACTCTCCCATCCCACTCTATTTCATGGACTCACTGCAACTCCCCCACCCCCAATCTCTCCCCACCCTGTGTTCTGTTTTACCCCAATCCCCCTCCTCCTCTACCAGGTCCCCCATTGTTTCTTTGGTGGCAAGGATTCTTCGTGACCGCCCCTCCCACATTCTTCCTCCATGGCAGTGGGTCTGTGTGAACCCTTGTTACTCCATGACAGAGGCTTGTCTTCCTTCCATTTACCACAATGTCAGGGGCTCTGTGGCACCCTGTCCTACATTCCAGCGTCCCTCATTCCCCCCCTTCCTTCCTTCCCCTGATGCTAGATGCTGCCTGCTCCTGTGTCCCCACATCAGGTCCCCCATATTCTAAGGGCACTGTACAAGCCCCCATGCTCTCCTCCTGTTTCCCCTTCCCATTGTGCTGATTTCTGCCCAGGAGAGAAGTAATCCAGGGTGTTAAACTCTATTGGGAGGATGGGCATAGCCTCATGGACTTTAAAGAAGGGGCCTTTGTGATTATCTAGTTTGACCTCCTGCATATTACAGGCCACAGAACTTCACCCATCCACTTCTGTAATAAACTTCTGAGTTACTGAAGTCCATAAATCATAAAGACTTCAAGTTACAGAGAACCCACCATTCACTCTAGTTTAAGTCTGAAAGTGACTTGTGCCCCATGCTGTAGAGAAAGGCAACCCCCCTCATCCCCCGCCCCCAGCTCTCTGCCAATCTGACCTGGGGGGAAATTCCATTCTGACTCCAAATATGGCAATCGGTTAGACCTTGAGTATGTCAGCAAGACCCACCAGCCCAGACACCTGGGAAAGAATTCACTGTAGTAACTCATAGAATCATAGAATATCAGGGTTGGAAGGGACTTCAGGAGGTCACCTAGTCCAACCCCCTGCTCAAAGCAGAACCAATCCCCAACTAAATCATCCCAGCCAGGGCTTTCTCAAATCTGACCCTAAAAACCTCTAAGGAAGGAGATTTCACCACCTCCCTAGGTAACCCATTCCAGTGCTTCACCAACTTCCTTGTGGAAAGGTTTTTCCTAATATCCAACCTAAACCTCCCCCACTGCAACCTGAGACCATTACTCCTTGTTCTGTCATTTGCTACCACTGAGAACAGTCTAGATCCATCCTCTTTGGAACCCCCTTTCAGGTAGTTGAAAGCAGCTATCAAATCCCCCCTCATTCTTCTCTTCTGCAGACTAAATAATTCCAGTTCTCTCAGCCTCTCCTCATAAGTCATGTACTCCAGCCCCTAATAATTTTTGTTGCCCTCCGCTGGACTCTCTCCAATTTTTCCACATCCTTCTTGTAGTGTGGGGCCCAAAACTGGACACAGTACTCCAGATGAGGCCTCACCAATGCCGAATAGAGGGGAATGATCATGTCCCTCGATCTGCTGGCAATGCTCCTACTTATACAGCCCAAAATGCTGTTAGCCTTCTTGGCAACAAGGGCACACTGTTGACTCATATCCAGCTTCTTGTCCACTGTAACCCCTCGATCCTTTTCTGCAGAATTGCTGCCTAGCCACTCGGTCCCTAGTCTGTAGCAGTGCATGGGATTCTTCCGTCCTAAGTGCAGGACTCTGCACTTGTCCTTGTTGAACCTCATCAGATTTATTTTAAGCCAGTCCTTTAATTTGTCTAGGTCCCTCTGTAACCTATCCCTACCCTCCAGCGTATCTACCACTCCTCCCAGTTTAGTGTCATCTGCAAACTTGTTGAGGGTGCAATCCATGCTATCCTCCAGATCATTAATGAAGATATTGAACAAAACCAGCCCCAGGACTGAACCTTGTGGCACTACGCTTGATACCAGCTGCCAACTAGACATGGAGCCATTGATCACTAGCCGTTGAGCCCGATGATCTAGCCAGCTTTCTATTCACCTTACAATCCATTCATCCAGCCCGTACTTCTTTAACTTGCTGGCAAGAATACTGTGGGAGACCGTATCAAAAGTTTTGCTAAAGTCAAGTAATAACATGTCCACTGCTTTCCCCTCATCTACAGAGCCAGTTATCTCACCATAGAAGGCAATTAGGTTAGTCAGGCATGAGTTGTCCTTGGTGAATTCATACTGACTGTTCCTGATCACTTTCCTCTCCTCAAAGTGCTTCAAAATTGATTTCTTGAGGACCTGTTCCATGATTTTTCCAGGGACTGAGGTGAGGCTGATTGGCCTGTAGTTCCCTGAATCCTCCTCCTTCCCTTTTTTAAAGATGGGCACTACATTAGCCTTCTCCCAGTCATCCAGGAGCTCCCTGGATCGCCAAGAGTTTTCAAAGATAATGGCCAATGGCTCTGCAATCACAACTCCCCGTCTAGTGTCCCATATCCGGCCACTGGGGATATTTCCTACTAGAAGTCACATGGGGCCCATGTGCCATTGTAGGCAGGCTCATCATACCATCCTCTCCATAAACTTACCAAGCACAGTACCTTGAAGCCAGAGATGAGATAGGAGTACTGTTATGTTGGAAGGCATTGATTGGTGTCATTAACCAGTTTTCTTTGATCTATAGACAATTGCAGAGGTGCTTGAGGCTATGGCTACACTAAAGCACTTTCAGGGGGCTTCATGTGTCTTCCATTTCCCCCCTTTTGGGTTTTCAATTTTCTCCAAATCAACAGGGTTCTGGCCACTGATGCCGTGAGCATTCCCTGAAATTCTGGAATTGGTTGGATGGGGCATTCAGAAATTATGGCATTACGTACATACATACAGATTAAACTGAGAAACCCTATTGGGTTGAGTGTAAGGCCTTCGCAAGTTTGGCCTGTGGCCATCTGACAATATCCTGCACCATCCTGCACAAACCTTATGGAATTGAGATAAACTTAATTCAATAAAGTTAAACCCTGTTCAGTTCGTTTTAGTACTTTTGGGGTCCACTGTATTAAAAATGCAATTGTGTATGTGTTATTACGGAATTGTATGTAACTGTTCTGGGACAAGGAGGATGCTATGTAATTCCTTGGGTTACCAGCCCTTTGGAGTCCCACCCCAGAGAGGTTTGCATATGCTAGTTCCGATAGGATTGTCCAGGGACCAACAGATAGAGGAAGGATTTTTGGATAAATAGCCTGATTGTAAACAGGCTCAGTGCCTTCTTTCTAATCCAGCAAATGGACAGGACCCCTAGTCCAGAAAGGTCCCCAGTCCTTAGGGGAGGGTTGGCAGGACCTGGCATACTGAGGCCATGTAAGACTGGATGCTAGTTCTGAGCTGAAGCTGTAATGAACTTGAAGCCACAAGGAAACCCTGTGGGTGGGTGTTGAAGGACTGCTCCTACCAGAGCCCCTTAGGGTTGGGGTGATCTCTGGTAAGCATGTTAGTCTGCATCTAGGTTCATTTATTATTTTAATATATTTTCTCTGTAGTGCTTTTACCTTAAGATTAAAATAGGTTTGCATAAAACAGAGGTGGGCAAGCTACGGTCCATGGGCCACATACGGCCCGCGGGCCTGTCCTGCCCAGACCCTGAGCTCCCGGCTGGGGAGGCTAGTCCCCAGCCCCTCCCCTGCTGTCACCCCTCTCCCGCTGTCAAACTGTCGGGCAGCATGGCGGTGTGGCTGGCTCCAGCATGGTAAGGGGGCGGGGAGCAGAGTGGGTTGGCTAAGGGGCAGGGGGTCCTGAGGGGCAGTCAGGGGACAGGGAGCAGGGGGCGGTTGGATGGGGCAGAGGTTCTGGGAGGGGGGGCAGTCGGGACGTGGAGCAGGGGGAGTTGGATGGGGGTGGGGTTCCAGGGGGCGGTTAGGGGTGGGGGGTCCTGGGAGGGGGCAGTCAGGGATCAAGGAGCAGGGGCGGTTGCATGGGTCGGGGGTTCTGAGGGGGGCAGGAAGTGGGAGGGGGTGGGGGCCAGGCTGTTTGGGGAGGCACAGCCTTCCCTACCCAGCCCTCCATACAGTTGCGCAACACTGATGTGGCCCTCGGGACAAAAAGTTTGCTCGCCCCTGGCATAAAAAGAGCTGTGTGGTACCTATAATTATAGGCGGTCACACTGTTTACCATCTCTGCAGAGAAAGCAAGCAGGCCTGCCTGGGCAGTGTGTCTCTGCTGGGAATACCACAGTGAAGGCAGGGATTTGGGAACTCTGCATCTTGGAAATATCCCTGGTCAGAAGGGAAGGAGAAATGTGGTTCCACTCATGAGAGGTGACAGCCAGGGGAGGCGAAAGCCTGAGTGTTTGTGCCCTTGCTGGGCCACTGAGGGGAAATACAGAAGCAGTTGCCCTGAACTATGACATGCTCAGTGAAGAGCAGCTATTCTGCAAATAGGAAATGAAAAGAGACATGAACATGGTGAAGCTGAGTAGTCTTCTTGAAGCTGAAAGTTTGTGTGCACTTTTTTGGGGAGCGGTGGGGGGGCAGTATTTACTCGGCTGTAACAGTGGCTACCGTGTACAGGAAAACTCTCTGTAGTGTTATCAGTGACCTTGCATATGTTGGTGATTCATGGCAAACACTAATTCAGCAGTGATTGTTTGTGCTGATATTATGGTAGAACTGAGAGGCATCAGCCTAGATCAGCACCCCCTTGTTCTTGGTACTGCACAAGTACATAGTCAAAAACAGCCCTGGTCCCAAACAGTTTACAATGTAACTAAATGAGAGAGACAAAGGGAATATTATTATTCCCATTTCACAGATAGAGGACTGAGGCACAGAGGGATTTGCCCATGGTCACCCAATAAGCCTTTGGCAGAACTGGGCATTGATTCCTGACTGAGTCCCAGTTCGGTTCCTAACACAAGAGAACCCTTCTTTTTACAAAGGGAGAGAGTGGCTGTATCAAACTTCCTCTCAGTGGGTGTTGCCTTAATGTGAGATGACTAAGAAGACAACGGATTGAGGTAGGGATTAGTAGTGGGGACCCTGTCACAAAGGAAACATTTAAAGAGGTTGGATATCAAGAAGAGGTAGAAGATTTTATGCATGTTGACTTTTTATAGAGTGTGTCTACTTTCTTCATTTGTCAAACAGGTGCAAATTATTCAGGATGGTTTTTGCCCCTTTGATATGTGCAGACTCTCCCTTTTTCCTTGACCCTTCTTTCACATACTGCCTATGTATCCTATTGTTCAGTGGAAAAATCCTATTAGCAAGATACTGATTACATATAAATTAAATCGGAGGGTAACATGCTGCCACTTTCCCAACCAAATTATGCAAAATAGGATTAGGAGTGCCCCACAATAAGGCTGTTACTGTTTTATACACTTCTAACCATATTAGGAAAATTTTATCCAGGGACCTTTATCTGCACATAATTACAGTCTGAAGTATTCTTAAATCATTTGCTAAGCTATTTCTAGTATTATTCCATGATAATCTTAAATACCTAGGAATTACCAGTGATTACTGCCCCACTTTCAGAACCTAGCAGCTAGACATACAAATAATGCTGTGCCCTGGTATTTCAAAGAAACATTGACGTATTTGGTAATTTAGTTTTTTTAAAACTAAAACTGACCGATTCCATGGCATAAAAGTTTTGAGAATAATCTCTTTTAAGACCTTCAAAATAATTTATAACATTGTTAAAAAAGAACTGTTAAAAATCGGTGTCTTTTTTGTTATGGTTCATAACATGTTTTAAATCATTTCATGATTCTATTAACTGATCACACTTTTGGAGTAAAACATCTTAATGGAATTTAGTCTGCAAACTATTTACTGCATGAGACACTAAATGCAATCCATAAAAGACAAGACAGTCACACACACACTGCAGCCAGTGCAGCAGCTTCATTCAACAAGCATTTGGTAAAAATGAGTATATAAAGTTGTGGGGAACTGGAGTTGAAAATAGGGTACAGGCCATTTCATCTTTAGTTCATAATTGGTTGAAATCTGGACCATGTTGGTGGTGGATAAAAATCACGAACATGGGATGCTCTTTTGTAGTCTGTGTGAAGCACGTGGGTGTTCTCAGCCTAGTTTGTAGCAGCTGAATGTACACATAGCAAACTGGCCTTAGTTGGTACGCTCAGCAAAAAGATCAAGATTAGATAAGTCAAGAAAGCTGAATTACTCTCCCACACTTACAGAATCATAGATTTAGTAGCCAGAAAGGACAACAGTGACCATAGGTGTATTTAATCCTTCCTACGCATGGTGAATGGATTAGATAATTTAGTGAAGTACCCTGCAGCCCTACATTCCTATGGTCATCTTAGTCTGCCCTCCTATATAACACAGACCATAAAATTTAACCAAGTGGTTCCTGCATCTTCCCCATAATTGAGAGATGGTATGAAGAAACTAGCCCATATTGTGCTGTCTCTGTAGAGAAAGGATTTTTGTATCCAGGACTGATGAGGTTCAATAAGGATAAGTGCAGGGTCCTGCACTTAGGATGGAAGAATCCAATGCACCGCTACAGACTAGGGACCGAATGGCTAGGCAGCAGTTCTGCGGAAAAGGACCTAGGGGTGACAGTGGACGAGAAGCTGGATATGAGTCAGCAGTGTGCCCTTGTTGCCAAGAAGGCCAATGGCATTTTGGGATGTATAAGTAGGGGCATAGCGAGCAGATCGAGGGACGTGATCGTTCCCCTCTATTCGACATTGGTGAGGCCTCATCTGGAGTACTGTGTCCAGTTTTGGGCCCCACACTACAAGAAGGATGTGGATAAATTGGAGAGAGTCCAGCGAAGGGCAACAAAAATGATTAGGGGTCTAGAACACATGATTTATGAGGAGAGGCTGAGGGAATTGGGATTGTTTAGCTTGCAGAAGAGAAGAATGAGGGGGGATTTGATAGCTGCTTTCAACTACCTGAAAGGGGGTTCCAAAGAGGATGGCTCTAGACTGTTCTCAATGGTAGCAGATGACAGAAGGAGGAGTAATAGTCTCAAGTTGCAGTGGGGGAGGTTTAGATTGGATATTCGGAAAAACTTTTTCACTAAGAGGGTGGTGAAACACTGGAATGCGTTACCTAGGGAGGTGGTAGAATCTCCTTCCTTAGAGGTTTTTAAGGTCAGGCTTGACAAAGCCCTGGCTGGGATGATTTAACTGGGAATTGGTCCTGCTTCGAGCAGGGGGTTGGACTAGATGACCTTCTGGGGTCCCTTCCAACCCTGATATTCTATGATTCTATGATTCTATGACTGGCAATCGGGTACCTTTTATATACACCAAGCTCACTCAGAAATGTTTGAGAAAAAAAAACCTTTAACAAATGGGAAACGGTGGCAGTAGATTACCAAATAGCATATTTCTATACACCATGGCAACTCTTTTTGCAAGAGGAAGAGTCAGCAGCGGCAGTCCAAGGTCTTCTGGATTGACTCAGAATGTCTCCAAGAGCATTCACCGGAGCACACATTCCCGTTGCCAAGAGCAGACCATTTTTCCTGCCAAGAGCAGACCTGGTTTTTTAGAGTACCCAGTGTTGGCCATGATCTGTCCTTGCAGCCTAGGAATGCAAGAACCAAGAGGCAGTTGCAATCGTATGTAGGCATCCAGGAGTAAAGGGCTTATGGGCACCTGTGCAAGGCTAGCCATAATGTAGCATAGGCTGCAGAGGCTGAGAGGCACGAAAGCTACGATAACTCATTTTAGGTTGCTGCAGGCCACGAGGGGAAAATTCTTAAATATTATGAATCAACTGCAATGACCTTACCATGCAACCCTATGTACAATAAATGGAAGAGAAGTTGAAAGCAACTCTCCTGTTACCCTGTAAGGTTGCATCCATTCCAGGAGCGGCCTGAGAACATTGCTTTTGAAATGTCTCTGTGCCAGCAAAACAATGCACACTGAAGCGATTGAAAAAACGTCTTTAATTCTCTTTCACTTTCCTCTGTCTGGGGCAGACGAGGAAATCTCAAAGTCAAAATCCTGACTGTTAAATGGATTAGGATTAGCAGCTGTCCCACAGTGGTCATGTTTCACTCCCTCCTCAGAAGGTCACAGCAGCTCCTCTTTCACTTCAGCCTTTAGCAGGTCCAGGCCTTTTGTTATCGCTGTCACCTGGGTTTTGCAGGCCGTTAGGGTAAGTAATGGTCGTGGTCGTTACAAGAAAAATGGAAGTAGTGGTTTAACTACACCCATTTATCATGAGGCTTCTTTCTTGGGCTGGATTACAGACAAATTTTAGGAGGTTTATTTTCTCTTCCTTCTTTGACAGATTCATTCTCACTGTTTTTTAAAACTGCTCCCCCTTTGTGCTATTTGCATTTCTCTCTCTCTCCCTCCACTGCAATTCCAGCAATGGACTCCAATTTCCCAAGCAGTGTGCATATCTTCTGCCAAAAAGGGTGGGCTGGGGAGACAGGAAGTTCACTATGTTAAAATTATGCTTGGAGGCAGACAGGAAGCAAAAGCCTGGCTTTTTCACTTACATTGAGCAGATTTTGTAATTAAAAAAAATTCTCTCTCCCTTTCAGTTGCATGGGCAAGATTAGGACCAAGAACAAGTGACAGATCAGGCTGAGTCTGATCCTTGATTTTTCTTTCCTTCCCTTGATGACACAAAAGCCTCCAGTCCAGCTTCACCTGCTGGCCAGAATAAAAAGCAACAGGTGAATAGTGACATTTTTCTCCCTGTCACAATATTGGCAGACCAGTTTATATTATAGGCACCAGTGATGGGATGGTGGGGAAGGTGCCTAGGGGATGGTTTCAATGGGTGTGGAGGAAAGGATTCATACTCCTCCCTGCTCTTTATCAAGCAACCTTTCTGCAGATACATTCACAGACTCCAAGGCCAGAAGGGACCACTGTGATCATTTAGTCTGTCCTCCTGCATAACACAGGCCACAGGGCTTCCCGAATTAATACCTGTTTGAACTACAGCATATTTTTTAAAAAGGCATCCTATCTTGATTTTAAAACTTCCAGGGATGGCAAATCCACCACCACCTTTGGTAAGTTGTCCCACTGGTTAATTACCCTCACTGTTAAAAATTGCTTCTTATTTTTACTCTGAATTTGTTTAGCTTCAGCTTCCAGCCATTGGCTCTTATTATACATTTGTCTGTTGGCCTGAAGAGCCCTCTATTATCAAATCTGTGTTCTTGTAGTGCACGTGCTGTCAGTCAGGCTGCTGTCTGCTTACAACTGTGATGGCAGATGGCTCTTTCACTTTGCTAGTCTACAACATTTACCAAAAGTGAGACAAAACACTATGTTTTGGAAAGCCAACAGAGGCACCTGGACAAACCAACCTTGAAAACTGGCCCAATTCCAGTTTTCAGGACCACGAGGTCATCCTAGATGAGATAAAATATTTTATCATATCCTTCATAACAGCCACTCACATAATTAAAACAGAACACAACTGAAACCCACTATTCTACTCTCCTGTATCCTTTACTTAAAGCCATGAAACATATAACAATACTATGGACACACAAGATTACACATGTACACCTAGACATCTGCTGTGTGATGCCCTGACCTTAACTCTCAAGAGCACAATCCTTAAATAGAAAACATCTGCTATCAGCTACACCAAAGGGCAATAGAGTTCCAGTCAAATAAAATAAGCATTAGTTTGAAACAGGTTGATGAAAATATGCATGCAAGAAAGGTCATTTTTATGCCTGCCTGACTGATCAGAATATTAAAAAGTGGAATGAAATGTTCTGCCTGCTGCCTGAATACACTGATTTGTTATTCTTTGGTAGGCTCATATACTCAGCTTTTCTCTTTCCTTTCACTGAGTTAGCATCCCTATTTTTTTTGAACTGCTCTCCCTTTTTGAATTTGTCCAGTATCTCTAATTCAAAGGGCTATGTTCTGGTTTTGCTCTCATTTATCCATGAGGTTTACTTTATTAGAGGCTGCACTGAGAAGATGTAAACTCACTTCCCGTTTTTAATATCAGTGGTGCGAAGTCAAGTCAGTCCAATGTTCCTCCTTCTTTAAAGAATGCTGTTAATGTTAGGTGTTGCATTAATTAAAAATGTTACAAATGGAAAAGACCTATCAAGCCAACTAGTCCAGCTTTTTACAATTGCAGGACTGTTCCCTACTGTACAGATTTTATTTAATATTTTTATTAGTTATATTGGCACGAGAAGTAGGAGGGTGCTAATTAAATTTGCTGATGCTGCAAAGGTGGGAAGCATTGTCAACACAGAGGAGGATCGGAATATTTCACAGGAACATCTGATGACCTAGAAGTCTGGAGTAACAGAAATGGGATGAAATTTAAGAGTACAAGATTATGCATGTAAGGTCTGAAAATAAGAATTTCTCCTATAAACTGGGGGCTCATTAATTGAAAGTGACAGAGGAAGAAAGAGAGACCTGGGTGTGTGGGTCAATCAGAGGTTGATGATGATGAGCCACCAATGAGATGTGGCTGCAAAAAGGAAATTGTGATCCTAGGATGTATCAGGCGAGGTATTTCCAGTAGAGTTAGAGAAGTGTTGATGCCAATCTACAGGCACTGGTAAGTTATTTGGAATGCTATGCACAATTCTGGTCACCCGTGTTCATGAAATATGAATTCAAACTGGAACAAATGCAGAGGAGAGCTCCAAGGATGAATAGGGAAATGGAGAGCCTATCTTAGGAGACTGGAAGACCGTGGCTTGTTTAGCCTAGCAAAATGAAGGCTATGATTGGTCTCTGTAAATATATCAGGGGAATAAACATCGGGGAGGGTGAAGAGCTATTTAAGTTGAAGGGCAACGTTGGCACAAGAACAAATGGATATAAAATGACTATGTACAAATTCAATCTGGTAACTAGAAAGAGGTTTCTAACTATCAGTGGAGTGAGGCTCTGGAACAGCCTCCTAGTTGGAGGAGTGGGGCAAACAACTTAATTAGTTTTAAGAGACATCTTGACAAATTTATGAGTGCAGTTGTATGCCGGTCTTGCTTATGGAGATGGTGGGGGACAGGGCTCAGCAACCTGGTGGCAGGGGTGGGGAGACCCTGCAGGGTTTCATCCACTCACCTGTAGGGGTCTAAAAGGAAATTTTTTTTCTGCATTGTACTGTGTTTGTGTGAAGTATCACGGATGGCCAGAGATGGGACCCTGGACAAGTTGGGCCAGTCCTCTGAAGGGGTACTGAGAATTTTCTCTCTCATATGCTTAGATGACTGATTCTTGCTCACATACTCAGGGTCTAACTGATGGCCATATGTGGGGTTGGAAAGGAATTCCCCCCCTCCTCCCGAATCAGATTAGCAGTGACCTGGAGTGGTTTTCACCTTCCTCAGAGGCATGGGTTGTTTTCCAGGAGCATCTAGCTACATCTATGCATATGCAGACTGAAGCCATATTGACTTTTTTGCTCCTCCATCATAGAGCAAACTCATGTCTCATTTGCCACTGAATTATCTTAGGACTCTTTCAATATTAAGGCTCTGTGCATCTCTCCCTATAACTGATTATATATTTTGAGTAGATGGGCCAGATTTATTCCTGGTATATAGCAGGCAGAGCCCCTAAGCATTGGAAAGTTCTCCAGGTGGGGAGTTTGCAGCAATGGAAAGTAGCCACAACCTCCCCACCCACTAGAGGGGCTATTAAGTACCCAGTGCTGCCTTAAAAGTAGAGCTGGTCAAAAAGTAGAATTTCCATCCCATTTAAAATTCTGAGTTTCTGAAATTTCATCCTGGCCTGAAGTGGGACCAAATATAGAGAGATCTTGTAATTTTTCACTAAATGAAATCTTACAAACTATTTCATGTTGACTTTATCAAAACATGTCATTTATTCCCCAGACCTATGAGAAAAGACTAAAACTGGCATGTTTACGCTGGATAAATGACGACTGAGGGGAGACCTGGTAACTGTCTCCAGATATGTTAAGGGCAGTTGAAAAAGGACAGTGATTCATTGTTCTCCTGTCCACTGAAGGTAGGACAAGAATAAAGGGCTTAATCTGCAGCAAGGGTGGTGTAGGTTAGATAGCAGGAAAAAACTTTCTAACTATCTATAAGGATAGATAAGTACTGGGTAGGTTACCAAGGGAGGTTATGGAATCCCTGTCATTGGAGGTTTTTAAAGAGCAGGTAAGCAAACACCTGTCAGGGATGGTCTTGGTGTATGTGGTCTTACCTCAGCACAGGGGGAAGGACAAGATGCTCGCTTAAGATCCCTTCCATCTCTACATTTCTATGCCTTAACATGTGACCTTAACTTTGCCCCCTGGAGCTGGCAATAGCTGCTGGGAATGGTTCAGGGAAAGGGGTGCCATAATAAGCAGACAAGAGGGATGACTCAGAATGTGCCATTGACTGTGTTGTGTTCCGTGTTGAATTCCAGCATTTATCTACATGCACTGCTGCTACATTTGCACTGTGAGGTGTAACTATATTGAATGGTGGAAGGATTAGTTGGAGCAGATTGGAGAACTTCCATTGTGAAATGAGGAGAGCTGCCCAGGTCCTGCCCTGGGGATTGTCAACAGTATGGCGGAATATATGACCGTCATCTCTGAGCCTAAGTGAGGGGAAAGAGAAGGAAGTGATTCAGAAGAAATCTTCAGAACAAAGGTGAAGGGGTGGTAACATTTTATAAGTCTAGGGTGGTTCATATGGAGCAGGCTCAGTGTTTGAGAGAAGGCAACTCCTGTTTGCTACACCTGACCTAATTCCAAATTTGGCCTTAGCCAGGAGAAGGTGTGAGACTGTGTCCTGCAGCACTCAGGTGCTCTGTCCCCAAAGTGTTCTGTAGCCTCTGTAAGAACAGAGCGCTAGGATGTGTGTTATGGGTGTGTTGGGGCATCACCCAAAGAGGGCAGAGTTAGGGTGTGCAGCTAACCTCTTCATTCACAGGATTGAGTGTAGCTGAACTAGATGTTCCAAAAGGGCATGAGGTAGCACCAGGTAATCTTAATTCTGCATTAATAAAGACTTAGGGCAGTTAATTTCCTTGGTTTTTTAAAATAATTTCTCAGCACCTCCATGTACTGCAGCCCAGCTCTCCCCCTCTGCTGCTCCAGCTCCTTGGCAATGACTAAACCAGCCACAGAAGGCCTGTCCAACACTGCCTACAGTTGAGGAATTGAGCTGAGGCTGCAGGAACAGTGCAAGAACTAACATGCAGTCAGTGGGGGCATGTTTTGAAGGGGGCAGAAATGCAGGGGTATGGATGTGGGGGAGTATTGGGGGAGCTGAAGCCCCTCCCTATATTCTCATTGCACAGCTCTGACCCCCTCTTTTCTTCCCCACACTCTCCTGCACTGCTCTGACTGCCCCTTTTATCAGCAGCAGCAGCAGCACCAGGGGTGGGGGTGGGAAGAGCTAATCCTGATGTCCCTTCCCCATTGGAGGCAGCAAGGGGAAGGTGGAAAGCTCTGGGTTCCTTCCCTCATTCAAGGAGCAGTGCAGGGAAAGAGTGACCTGGTGAAACAACACCTTTTAGTGCTTCCAAGCTCCCAAGGATCAAAGGTATCTTTGAGGATGATCCCTTATTAATCAAGGAGTAGTGGAAAAAGTACATTTTTGGAAATGCAGTTCATGGTCAAAGCTCTCTCTCTCAAACTGGGTTTTCAAAAAAACAGTGTCTGGCCAATCCTTTGCACTTGTAAGGGTTGGTGTGCAGAGGGGGTGTTGGCCCCCCAGGAGCTGTGCCTGAGCACAGCCCTAAGAGGAGAAAGTTGGCAAAGGGGCAGCCCCCCCATACCGTCCCAATCCTCTCACACTTTCAGAACTCCATCCCTTCTCTTGACAATGCCCCTCACTGCTCTCATCCCGCATTTTCCCTAGCGCTGTACCAAAAGAATGATGAAAATCTGAAAATATTATGAGCTGCGGATGTTAGAGGGGCTGTGTATTCATAGATTCCAAGGCCATTGTGATCATCCTGTGTAACACAGGCCGTAGAACTTCCCCAAAAGAATTCCTAGAGCATATATTTTTGAAAAAAATCCAATCTTGATTTAAAAGTTGTCAGTGATGGAGAATCCAGCCTGATCCTTGGTAAATTGTTCCAATGGTTAATTATCCTGACTGTTAAAAATTTTCACCTTATTTCCAGTCTGCATTTGTCTAGTTGCAACTTCCAGCCACTGAACCATGTTTTTCCTTTCTCCGGTAGACTGAAGAGCCCATTGTCAAGTATTAGTTCCCCATGTAGGTACTTCTAGACTGTAACCAAGTTGCCCCTTAAACTTCACTTTTTTCAGCTAAATAGATTGAGCTTCTGGAGTCTATCACTATAAGGGAAGTTTTCTAATCCTTTAATCATTCTTATGGCTCTTCTCTGAACCCTCTCCAATGAATCAACATCCTTCTTGAATTGTGAACACCAGGACTGGCTACTCCAGGTATTCCAGCAGCAGTCACACCTGTGGCAAATACAGAGGTAAAATAACTTCTACTTCTAGTTGAGATATCCTTGTTAGGCACCCCAGGATCGCATTAACCCTTTTCTCTATAGCATTGCACTGGGAGCTCATGTTCAGCTGATTAGCCACCATGATCCCCAAATCTTTTTTAGAGTCACTGCTTCCCAGGATAGAGTCCTGTACGTATGGCCTACAGGAACCCCATGACCAAATGACTCAGTGATTTGCTTTCTTGTGAACACATTAAGTTCCATTCTTGAGGGAATGTGTGAAGAGCGTGAGTTGTGATTACATTACCGTTGCTGCTTACTAGAATCTTTCATCGTCTCTTTATTTAGTGAATGCTAATGTTCTTGACAATACTTCTAAAGTAAAAGTCTCGGTGTGGATTTTAGAGCACTTCAAAATTTCACACTAAACCCAGAAATTCTGGTCTCAAGGCAAAGCTTCCAAAAGGATCCTACTGCAGAACGCACACAGATCAAGGAATGTGCACAAACTCACATTTTCTGAAAGCTGCCAAGGGTAGGGCATGAACTCATAGTGCTTGAATGCTGCTCAGGTTCAATGTCCTGGTTACTGTGACAACAGACTGCCTGCCAACCCTCTGGCGTGCAACAGAATTCTTGTCTTGCTACATATGCACATTTCACTCTCTTTGCTTTGTCAGTGTGGACCAGCCCATGTTTGAGCAGCAAGCTTTACTCTCAGTAGGTTTTTCAGTATTGCCTACCCAAAAGGGCAGTGAGAGCCATGCATTTGCTGATATAAATCCTGAGGACTGATATCAGTTTGGGGAAGATTCAATGAGAGTTGCCCCAGGAGTGGGGATAAGAAAAAAACAAACAAATCCCAAGTAATTTTGAAAATGTATGTTTTATGGGGGGGGGGACGACTTGCTCAAATGGTACCACTTGCTGCAGACAAAATGGTACTTGCTCAGGTACCCCTTGCTCAAATGACCCCAAATGTGGTCTGTTAATCCTACCCCATGCTCCCATGGGGTAAAGCAAATTTAAAGATAATTGGAGTAAGTATGTGGATTTTAAGAATAGTCATGTGCTTAGAAGAGTCATCTTTCAAACAGGAAGCAACCTCTGCTACTCAGCTATAACAATGTTGGTGTGCTGAAAGATCCTTTTCAGTACACCACCTCAGCTCCAGGGCACCCCCTCATGCTTGGACACAGTATTGCAGGGGACTTTGTCTCTTGCATCCCTGGTGGCCACTTCCTTGGCCCTGCAATGGCCAGGTCTACCCAACATCTTCTCCCAACTCCCTCTTTGGGTCTTCTGTGGCTCAGCCCTCCAACAAAGTCACATAACAGTTTATGCCCGTTCTGGGGAAGTGAAGGTCCAACTTAAAGTTCGCAAACTTTGTCCATACTTATAGTTCTTCTGCCCCTCATAGGCTTAACTGAATCCTCTTCTTCCTGGCCCTTTCTCTTGGTCCCAGCAGAGATTCTCTTGACCCACTTCTTCCCCAGCAGGGTTCCTCCCACTGCTTCCCTTCACCAGGGACTCCCTCCTCTAAGGCTCTCCTTGCTCCTTGTAGGCCCTATCTCACGACTCCCGCACAGGAGCCTACTCTGCTCCCTCTGGGTCTCTTTTTCCTGTTTCAGGCTCTAACTCTAGGTCTCCCCTCACAGGAGCCTACCCTGCTTCCTGTGGATGACAGTCTGACATCCTCAGGCTCTTTCCAGAGGGGAAATCCCCTAGTTCCTCTCTCCACATTCTTTCTTCCTCCTGCACTGAGTTCCCAACTCTGCTTAAGTAGAGCTCTCTCTGCTTCACCACCATAGTTGTGTCAGTCTTTCTCATTAAGCCCCATTACCCCCAGCTGGGGTCACTAATTAGACCTTAGGTTGCCAGCCCATCAGTCAGGCTGAGGGATAGCCGGTAAGGGCTTGTCTATACTTGAAATGCACTGCAACTTAGACACTCACTACATCAATGGCAGGGATTTTCCCATTGCTGTAGTTAATCCTCCACTGAGAGAGGCAGTAGCTAGGGCAATGGAAGAATTCTTCCATTGACCTAGCGCGGTCTACCTCAGGGGTTAGGTTGGCTTAACTATGTTGCTCAGGGAATGGATTTTTCACACCCCACACTGAGCCAGATAGTTGGGCCAACCTCACTTTTGAGTGTAGACCTGGCCTAAGTCATGGCCAAGGCTGAGCCCAGCTTGCCAGAAAGGGTCAGCCAGCCTGTGACAGTGTTAAATCACTGCCATCAGGGGTCCTGGATGCAAGACAATCACAGAACTGGATAAAAATAAGTGGTGTTCCAAGCACTGTCCCTTAGGCTCAAAAGAAGAGCTATCAGGCCGCTTTGTGCAGTAAAAACAGCTGCAGACAAATTGGTTTTGCCTCAGTAACCTGTTGATAAATAAAGTTAACTGGAACTTTTTCTAAACTTCAAAAAAAAAAAAAAAGACTCACATTTGCTTTATATTTCAGGTGAAGGTTCAGATCAATTTCATCCCCCTAAGTTTTCTGCAGAAAAGTATGTTTCTTTCACATAGTTTTCAGTGTACTAAGCAGCCAGCATTAGAGCAATTAGATGTTACACTGATTTAATGATAGGTGGTGTTTCCTTAGTTCCAGCTAAGAGCTCAAGTTTGCAAACGTTGATTCATGATGATAGTCCTTAAAAACTCAGCTGCTCGTGTGAGTAAGGCTGTGTAGGAACGGGCCTTCAACTGTTTTTTTCTGGGGTTTTTTACCACCTTTTGAAAGCTGTTTTTCAACAACTAAGTTCAGCCAATGCACATCTCAATTAGATGGGTACCTTGCTTGCAAGGTTCCTTTATTAAATATAAAATAATAGGATTGGCCTCTAATAGTGTTATACACTTTTAATCAGGAAGGAACTCATAGCCTTCTGGGTTTCTGACGCAACCAGCATCCAGCAGTTCCCACTCTTTTTTAATTTTAGAGCTATAAGGATAAGGAGACTGCTGTAGCTAGTTTAGCAGTTAAGTACATTAGGCAATGTAATGATAGTTGGTAGTGATAGTTTAACACCTGATTAATATGCTGGATTATAAGAAAATATACTGAGGTTGAAAAGGACTTCCTTAGTCAGAATTGTGACACTGTGTACCATATTGGTCTTCAAGGGTACTCAGTCTCTTGTGTCCATCACTATGTTGGAAATTATGATACAAGAACTAAAGATTCTGATTTGATTATGGACCATCAGGGGTCTTTAGTGATTTTTTCTGCTAAGCAATCAATAATTTGTCTAAGACATTGTGGCCTCCTGCCTATATCCATGACATACATTTCCGTATGCATCACATCACTTGATTAGTTATTGAATGTTAATAATTTGGTACCGTTGTGCAGGCAGTTGCCTATTTTACAATAAGTAAATAACAGTTGTTCTAAAAGAGTTTGTTCCACTTTCCCTATGCCCATGTAACTCCCATTGGCAGTAATGTATGCGTTCTGTATGGTGACAAAATGCTTCAGATAGAGAATGTTAACATTGCCATGCTCCAGGACAGGAGACACATCTGACAGAACCTGGTGCTTGTAAACGGAATAGAGATTGTGTCAGCCTCTCAGTTTCTAGTTGCTTTAATTGTAAGTAGGGCTATCTATTAATTTCAGTTAAATCATGTGATTAACTCAAAAAATTAATCGTGATTAATCACAGTTTTAATCGCACTATTAAAATATAGAATACCAATTGAAATTTATTAAATATTTTGGATGTTTTTCTACATTTTCATATATATTGTATTCTGTGTTATAATTGAAATCAAAGTGTATATTATTTTTTATTACAAATATTTGCACTGTAAAAATAATAAACAAAAGAAATAGTATTTTTCAATTCCTCATACAAGTACTGTAGTGAAATCTCTGTCGTGAAAGTGAAACTTACAAATGTAGATTTTTTTGTTACATAACTGCACTCTGAGCCAAAACAATATAAAACTTCAGAGCCTACAAGTCCACTCAGTCCTACTTCTTGTTCAGTCAATCGCTAAGACAAACACATTTGTTTACATTTACAGGCAATAATGCTGCCCTCTTCTTATTTACAATGTCACAAGAAAGTGAGAACAGGCATTTGCATGGTACTTTTGTAGTCAGCATTGCAAGGTACTCATGTGCCAGATATGCTAAATATTCGTATGCCTCTTCATGCTTTGGCCACCATTACAGAGGACATGCTTCCATGCTGATGACACTCGTTAAAAAAAATGTGTTAATTAAAGGTGTGACTGAACTCCTTGGGGGAGAATTGTATGTCCCCTGCTCTGTTTTACCAGCATTCTGTCATATATTTCATGTTATAGCAGTGTCGGATGATTACCCACCACATGTTTCAGAGTAGCAGCCATGTTAGTCTGTATTCACAAAAAGAAAAGGAGTACTTGTGGCACCTTAGAGACTAACCAATTTATTTGAGCATAAGCTTTCGTGTGCATTGCATCTAAGGTGCCACAAGTACTCCTTTTCTTCTTCCAGCACATGTTGTTCATTTTAAGAATATGTTCACTGCAGATTTCACAAAACACAAAGAAGGTACCAATGTGAGATTTCTAAAGATAGCTATAGCACTGACCCAAGGTTTAAGAATCTGAAGTGCCTTCCAAAAGCTGAGTAGGACGAGATGTGGAGCATGCTACATGTTCCACGACCACCACTCCCAAGAGGAGAAGGCGGGTGGTGGTGGTCGGGGACTCTCTCCTCCGGGGGACTGAGTCATCTATCTGCCGCCCTGACCGGGAAAACCGAGAAGTCTGCTGCTTGCCAGGGGCTAAGATTCGCGATGTGACGGAGAGACTGCCGAGACTCATCAAGCCCTCGGATCGCTACCCCTTCCTGCTTCTCCATGTGGGCACCAATGATACTGCCAAGAATGACCTTGAGCGGATCACTGCGGACTACGTGGCTCTGGGAAGAAGGATAAAGGAGTTGGAGGCACAAGTGGTGTTCTCGTCCATCCTCCCCGTGGAAGGAAAAGGCCTGGGTAGGGACCGTCGAATCGTGGAAGTCAACGAATGGCTACGCAGGTGGTGTCGGAGAGAAAGCTTTGGATTCTTTGACCATGGGATGGTGTTCCATGAAGGAGGAGTGCTGGGCAGAGACGGGCTCCATCTTACGAAGAGAGGGAAGAGCATCTTTGCCAGCAGGCTGGCTAACCTAGTGAGGAGGGCTTTAAACTAGGTTCACCGGGGGAAGGAGACCAAAGCCCTGAGGTAAGTGGGAAAGCGGGATACCGGGAGGAAGCACAGGCAGGAATGTCTGTGAGGGGAGGGCTCCTGCCTCATACTGGGAATGAGGGGCGATCAACAGGTTATCTCAAGGGCTTATATACAAATGCACAAAGCCTTGGTAACAAGCAGGGAGAACTGGAGGTCCTGGTGATGTCAAAGAACTATGACGTGATTGGAATAACAGAGACTTGGTGGGATAACTCACATGACTGGAGTACTGTCATGGATGGTTATAAACTGTTCAGGAAGGACAGGCAGGGCAGAAAAGGTGGGGGAGTAGCACTGTATGTAAGGGAGCAGTATGACTGCTCAGAGCTCCAGTACGAAACTGTAGAAAAACCTGAGTGTCTCTGGATTAAGTTTAGAAGTGTGTGCAACAAGAGTGATGTAGTGGTGGGAGTCTGCTATAGACCACTGGACCAGGGGGATGAGGTAGATGAGGCTTTCTTCCGGCAGCTCACGGAAGCTACTAGATCGCATGCCCTGATTCTCATGGGTGACTTTAATTTTCCTGATATCTGCTGGGAGAGCAGTACAGCGGTGCATAGACAATCCAGGAAGTTTTTGGAAAGCGTAGGGGACAATTTCCTGGTGCAAGTGCTAGAGGAGCCAACTAGAGGGGGCGCTTTTCTTGACCTGCTGCTCACAAACCGGGTAGAATTAGTGGGGGAAGCAAAAGTGGATGGGAATCTGGGAGGCAGTGACCATGAGTTGGTTGAGTTCAGGATCCTGACGCAGGGAAGAAAGGTAAGCAGCAGGATACGGACCCTGGACTTCAGGAAAGCAGACTTCGACTCCCTCAGGGAACAGATGGCCAGGATCCCCTGGGGGACTAACTTGAAGGGGAGGAGTCCAGGAGAGCTGGCTGTATTTCAAGGAATCCCTGTTGAGGTTACAGGGACAAACCATCCCGATGAGTCGAAAGAATAGTAAATATGGCAGGCGACCAGCTTGGCTTAATGGTGAAATCCTAGCGGATCTTAAACATAAAAAAGAAGCTTACAAGAAGTGGAAGGTTGGACATATGACCAGGGAAGAGTATAAAAATATTGCTCGGGCATGTAGGAATGATATCAGGAGGGCCAAATCGCACCTGGAGCTGCAGCTAGCAAGAGATGTCAAGAGTAACAAGAAGGGTTTCTTCAGGTATGTTGGCAACAAGAAGAAAGCCAAGGAAAGTGTGGGCCCCTTACTGAATGAGGGAGGCAACCTAGTGACAGAGGATGTGGAAAAAGCTAATGTACTCAATGCTTTTTTTGCCTCTGTTTTCACTAACAAGGTCAGCTCCCAGACTGCTGCGCTGGGCATCACAAAATGGGGAAGAGATGGCCAGCCCTCTGTGGAGATAGAGGTGGTTAGGGACTATTTAGAAAAGCTGGACGTGCACAAGTTCATGGGGCCGGACGAGTTGCATCCGAGAGTGCTGAAGGAATTGGCGGCTGTGATTGCAGAGCCATTGGCCATTATCTTTGAAAACTCGTGGCGAACGGGGGAAGTCCCGGATGACTGGAAAAAGGCTAATGTAGTGCCAATCTTTAAAAAAGGGAAGAAGGAGGATCCTGGGAACTACAGGCCAGTCAGCCTCTCCTCAGTCCCTGGAAAAATCATGGAGCAGGTCCTCAAAGAATCAATCCTGAAGCACTTGCATGAGAGGAAAGTGATCAGGAACAGCCAGCATGGATTCACCAAGGGAAGGTCATGCCTGACTAATCTAATCACCTTTTATGATGAGATTACTTGTTCTGTGGATGAAGGGAAAGCAGTGGATGTATTGTTTCTTGACTTTAGCAAAGCTTTTGACACGGTCTCCCACAGTATTCTTGTCAGCAAGTTAAGGAAGTATGGGCTGGATGAATGCACTATAAGGTGGGTAGAAAGCTGGCTAGATTGTCGGGCTCAACGGGTAGTGATCAATGGCTCCATGTCTAGTTGGCAGCCGGTATCAAGTGGAGTGCCCCAAGGGTCGGTCCTGGGGCCGGTTTTGTTCAATATCTTCATAAATGATCTGGAGGATGGTGTGGATTGCACTCTCAGCAAATTTGCGGATGATACTAAACTGGGAGGAGTGGTAGATACGCTGGAGGGGAGGGATAGGATACAGAAGGACCTAGACAAATTGGAGGATTGGGCCAAAAGAAATCTGATGAGGTTCAATAAGGATAAGTGCAGGGTCCTGCACTTAGGATGGAAGAATCCAATGCACCGCTACAGACTAGGGACCGAATGGCTAGGCAGCAGTTCTGCGGAAAAGGACCTAGGGGTGACAGTGGACGAGAAGCTGGATATGAGTCAGCAGTGTGCCCTTGTTGCCAAGAAGGCCAATGGCATTTTGGGATGTATAAGTAGGGGCATAGCGAGCAGATCGAGGGACATGATCGTCCCCCTCTATTTGACATTGGTGAGGCCTCATCTGGAGTACTGTGTCCAGTTTTGGGCCCCACACTACAAGAAGGATGTGGATAAATTGGAGAGAGTCCAGCGAAGGGCAACAAAAATGATTAGGGGTCTAGAACACATGACTTATGAGGAGAGGCTGAGGGAGCTGGGATTGTTTAGCCTGCAGAAGAGAAGAATGAGGGGGGGATTTGATAGCTGCTTTCAACTACCTGAAAGGGGGTTCCAAAGAGGATGGCTCTAGACTGTTCTCAATGGTAGCAGATGACAGAACGAGGAGTAATGGTCTCAAGTTGCAGTGGGGGAGGTTTAGATTGGATATTAGGAAAATCTTTTTCACTAAGAGGGTGGTGAAACACTGGAATGCGTTACCTAGGGAGGTGGTAGAATCTCCTTCCTTAGAGGTTTTTAAGGTCAGGCTTGACAAAGCCCTGGCTGGGATGATTTAACTGGGAACTGGTCCTGCTTCGAGCAGGGGGTTGGACTAGATGACCTTCAGGGGTCCCTTCCAACCCTGATATTCTATGATCCTATGCTTTCAGAAGTCTCAACAGAGCAACACTCCGATGTGGAAACTACAGAACCGAACCACCAAAAAAGAAAATCAACCTTCTGCTGGTGGCAGCTGACTCAGATGATAAAAATGAATATGTGTCAGTCCACACTGTTTTAGATGGTTATTGAGCAGAACCCATCATCAGCATGGATGTATGTCCTCTGGAATGGTAGTTGAAGCATGAAGAGACATATAAATCTTTAGCGTATCTGGCACATAAATACCTTGTGATGCTGGCTGCAACAGTGCCATGCAAACACCTGTTGTCACTTTCAGGTGACATAGTAAACAAAAAGTGGGCAGTATTATCTCCTGCAAATGTAAATAAACTTGTTTGTCTGAGTGATTGGCTGAACAAGAAGTAGGACTGAGTGGGCTTGCAGGCTCTAAAATTTTACATGGTTTTATTTTTGAATGCAGGGTTTTTTGTACATAATTCTACATTTTTAAATTCATCTTTCATGATAAAGAGATTGCATGACAGTGCTTGTATTAGGTGAATTGAAAAATACTATTTCTTTTGTTTTTTTACAATGCAAATACTTCTCATAAAAATAAATATAAAGTGAACACTGTACACTTTGTATTCTGTGTTGTAATTGAAACCACTATATTGAAAATGTAGAAAACATCCAAAATATTTAAATAAATGGTATTCTATTATTGTTTAACAGTGCAATTAATCACAATTAACTTTTTAATTGTGCAATTAATCACGATAAATTTTTTAAATCGCTTGACAGCCCTAATTCTAAGGCAAGGGGGTGTTGCTATACTAATACATAAAAAGTTGAATGTTAATATTCTGAGCACAAGGTCTCACAGTGCGGCATATTTAGTGTCCTCAAGGCTGAAATTGGCAATTCTATAATCATGTTTGCCAATCTCTACTGGCCAAACCAGGATGATCTCAAATGTTTTCATAAATTTTTGAATATAAATGACATGGGCTATGATACTATTTATGAATATGTTGAACAGCACTGGTCCCAGTACAGATTATTGGGGGACCTACTATTTATCCCTCTCCATTCTAAAAATTGAACATTTATTCCTGCCTTTTGTTCCCTATCTTTTAACTAGCTACTGATTTGTGAGTGGACCTTCCTTCTTATCCCATAACTCCCTACTTTGCTTAAAAGCCTTTGGTGAAGGATGCTGTCAAAGGCTTTCTAAAAGTCCAAGTACACTATATCCACTGGATCACCCTTGTCCACATGTTTGTTGACTCACTCAACGAATTCTAAAAGATTGGTGAGGCATGATTTCCCTTTACAAAAGCCACATTGACTCTTCCCCAGCAAACTGTGTTCATCTATATGTCTGATAATTGTTTTTTTTACTATAGTTTCAACCAGTTTTCCTGGTACTGAAGTTAGGCTTACCAGCCTGTAATTGCTAGGATCCCCTCTGGAGCATTTAAAAAAATTAGTATTATATTAGTTATCCTCCAGTCTTCTGGTACAGAGAATGATTTAAGTGATAGGTTACATACCACAGTTAGTAGTTCTGTAATTGCATATTTGAGTTCCCTCAGAACTCTTGGGTGTATACCATCTGGTCCTGGTGACTTATTACTGTTTAATTTATTGATTTGTTCAAAAACCTCCTCCACCGACACCTAAATCTGGGACAGTTCCTCACATTTGTCACCTAAAAAGAATGGCTCAGGTGTGGATATCTCCCTCATTCCTCTGTAGTGAAGACCAATGCAAATAATTCATTTAGCTTCTCTGCAATGACCTTGTCTTCTCTGACTGCTCCATTAGCATCTTGATAGTCCAGTGACCCCACTGATTGGCAGGCTTCCTGCTTCTGATGTATTTAAAAAAAATTGTTGTTCAATTTTGTGTTTTTTGCTAGTTAGTCTTCAAATTCTTTTTTAGCCTAATTATACTTTTACACTTAACTTGCCAGAGTTTACACTCCTTTCTATTTTCCTCCGTAGGATTTGATTTTTAATTCTTAAAGGATGCCTTTTTGCCTCTAACTGCCTGTTTTACTCTTGTTTAGCCACGGTGGCATTTGTTTTGATCCTGTTACTATTTTTATATGGGGTATACAGTTAATTTGAGCCTCTATTATGGTGTTTTTTAAAAAATTGCCCAAGTGGCTAACTATTTGGGGAGATGGAGTTCATTAACCTTCAGTTTTTGAGGTAAAATTAATATACTGAAAATGAATATCCTTCCCAGAATTTTGTATGTTCCTTTTCTATTCCTAAAATTTATTTCGATTAATTCAATAATATTTTCAGAATGTTCCCTTGGGGAGCAGATAAGATACTTAAACTGGCTCTGACCAAATTACAGCTCCCCTTATCTCTCGGAGGATTTAGTTTTCCCAACTTGGAAAATGGTCATATCTCCTTTTGTTAAGCCAGTCATCTTTGTGGATGTTAGATATGGCCATGCACACTCCACCTTGAGATCAGACACTACCCCTCATTAGATAAGGAGGGGACGATAGATAATGAATAAGGATGTTTTGTTTGAACTAGCAGATACAAGGATAAGGGTGGTAACTAACAACATTTAGAGTGTACTACGTAAGTTGTTTGTATCAATGTATAAAAGGAGAAGTCATAGGAGGGGCAACTTTGTGTTAGCCTAGGGGACAGGAGCCTGGTGTCCTGATTTAACTTGTACCATTGTTGTGGGCATAATTGTATTAGTGTACCTGTAGTTCCTATGGGGTGCTAGTATCCTGCTTTGTCAACAATAAACCTGGCTGAGTGCCTTCGACACTTGAACGGAGCCTGTGGCCTTTCTTTAGGAATAACTTTGTGGTCCGATGAATCAGCATGCTGAATTCTCTGCTATTGCAGATAACACCGAAGCTCCAAGAACAGTAGCACTAGCAGCAGTAACAGCAATTCTCCAAAGCATTAACAACGCTTTCCTTCCGGGGTATCAAAGTTCTATTGGACAACTGCTCCAGGCAGTCTTCTGTTCCATTTCCCAGTCTGTGCCACTTCCCCCAGTGTCTGGTAGGGGAACCCTGGCCTGCCCTCTACTCTGGGGCCCCAGTCCAGGGAACCTATGTCAACCACCTGTGGTTTGCTTTCCCTCAGATCCTGTTGTTCTTTCCCTAGACTCCTTCATACATTTTTTGGCTTCTCCCTCTCTGGATTTACTAGCCCAAACTCCCTCCTCCCAGGGAGTAACTGTAGAATACCTAAATCTACAGCCTCAAGCGTGTCTTCCTTCTTCCAGGAAGTGACTGCAGACTACTACGCTTGAAGCCCCTTTCAGCTGCCAACTTCCTGGCTTTTTATCAGCCCCTCTGTTCCTTCAGGCTTTCAATCCCTGGACCTCCCCAGATGCAGCCTGTCAGGTTAATTAATCTAATTTAACCTGCTCTACCTTGTGAGGGTGAACACCATATCACATTCACCAGAAGACACTGGTCCCACATAGGCTAATGTTAATGGGCCTCATAAATGCTGACTGCTGTTGGAAATGTAACTTCCTTGGTGCTACATTAGCTCATATGTTTTGGGAGTGCCCCTGTATCAAGAATTCCTGATACGAGGTGGGTGAAAGGACCAATTTGATATTGGTTGCTAAATTGGAGTCTTCCCTCTGATGGAGATTGTCTGGTAACAAGGTGGCATGGTTCCAATGTTCAGCTTTGGTCGCTAAAAATTTAATCCTGCAAAAATGGAAAAGTTGATCCCCACCAGATGTTGATGCCTGGCTGAGTAATATGGCCAACCTCACAGCTACGGAATGACTAGCATTCCACAGAAAGGGAATTCAAAGCAATTTGAGCTGACTTTTTAGATTTATGATTAATGTAGACCCTGAAGATAGATGTGTTGCTTCCCCTCCCTTTATCCTAAGCCTCTTTATTTACTTTGTGTATTATGATGAATCTGGTATTTTGGTATGTTTGTTGTGTTTGGAAAAATTATAAATAATTAAAAAAAGAAAACGCTGTGTGGTAACTTATAACTGTGGCAATTACACTGTGTACCATCTCTAAGGAGAGAAGTGAAGCAGGTCTGATTAGACAGACAGTATTTTTCTGGGATAACGCAATGTAGTCAGGGGACTGCAGCCTGGAACTACCCCGGTCAGAAGGGAGAGAGACAGAGATATGCATTTTGTCCCAAGAGCGGCAACAGCTGGGGAGCTGGGAGCCTAGAGCACATGCCCAGGCTGGCCCACTAAGGGGGGAATACAGGTGTAGTTGCCCTGAACTGGGACATATTGTATTACTAATAAGTTTCAGCTTTTGTTTTACTTTTCCCTTGTTTGTCTCTGTATGTTGTTTTCCTTCTGTGTATATGTAAAGGTTTCTGTATCCTATAAGGTGTTCTTTCTTTGATACAGCATGTGATGATACTTTGTATGGAAGAGGCTATAAATAAATTTTATATAAATATAAATATAAATTTTATTGTGCTGTGTAGGTAGGCCAAATATATCTCGACATGGCTTGAGCAACAACAATAAAACCACATATTAACTTGAAAACTAAGTTCCTCTGGCATCCACACAGCTATTAACGTCAGACACAATATAAAATACTAGATTTCTTGACATGAGGTTAATTAGTTCTTTTCCCAAGGGCCGGCATGACCATCATTAAAAAAAACCAAACAAACGCTATGCCTGTGGTAATTTAAGAGATTCCAGCAACAATGAGAAACAGCATAGGGGTTAGTATATCAAACCCACTTCCTTGTTATTTTTGTGATTTAATAGTCTTTGATCCTATTTATACCATAATTTCACGGAAAATAACGGTTGCGAGAACATTAAGGTTACATGGCTGAGTACTCAGAAATCTGGCAATGCTACAATTAAATTTTCACATGCAACTTTTAGGTGTAGGTGAAACCCTGTCAAAATCACGTTGATTGTGTTGTACATGCATTACAACACACTTGGTAATGCCATAATCCCATGTTGCATTATTTTGCCAATGATTCACTGTAATAAATTACATCAAATCATTTTGGATGTAATCATAAAATAAATAAATAGTTGAAGGTTAGGAAAAAAGGCAATTGATTACCTGTAGCTATATAATTGCCAAAGACTCAGCAGTAACATACTATCTCTATGACAATTGCATAGTATTTATTTGGGTCTTGATTGTGAACTGGCCCACATGCCCATGCAGGGGAGTAAGAGTGCATCAAGCATTCCTTTACTCCTCTGCCTAAGCTATATGCATCACAAGTCACAATTGGAAGGGGAAAGCAGCTGTTGGGCCACTACTTCCCTTTCTGTCCAGGTGGTCAAGTTATGGCTCTGTTCCCATCTCCAGTGCCTCAGCCAACACAGTTGTACTGGCCAGGAGGTGGAAGTAACCACCACCAGGATAATGGCTAGAGTAGCTTATTTTCCCAGTAGAGAAGCAGGGACTGAATTGTGACTCAGGGTATGCCCACACTGCCGTTAAAAACCTGCAGCTGGCCTGTGTCAGCTGATTTGGGCTCATGGGGTTCGGGCCAAGGGGCTGTTTAATTAGAGTATTTCATAGAATCATAGAATATCATGTTTGGAAGGGACCTCAGGAGGTCATCTAGTCCAACCCGCTGCTCAAAGCAGGACCAATCTCCCATTTTTGTCCCAGATCCCTAACTGGTCCCCTCAAGGATTGAACTCACAACCCTGGGTTTAGCGGGCCAATGCTTAAACCACTGAGTTATTCCTCCCCCCATTTGGGCTTGGCCTGGAGTCCAAGCTCTGGGATCCTCCCCCGTCACAAGGTCCCAGAGCCACGGCTCCAGCCCGAACCAGAATGTCTGAACTACAATTAAACAGCCCCTTGGCCTGAGCCTCGTGAGCCCAAGTCAGCTGACACGGGCCAGCCTGAGGTGTTTAATTGCTGTGTAGACATACCTTCTGAGGCAGTGTACAGGTACATTGCACGTGGGAAACCCCTGTAGTGTAATTACTACATGAGGCCCTGACCCCACAGAGATTGACACACATGCTTAACTTTACACATGTGAGTAGTTCCAGTAAACCACTCATTTCCATAAAGTTAAGTATATATGTAAGTCTAAAGGTCTCAATCTTTCAATCTTCATTTGGACAAAATTCCCATTGAAGGGACAGGATAGCACGCCCCCAAGTGAAAATTCTCTTACTAAGGACAACATAGGGCCCTAAGTGTAAAGCATAGAATTTCCACAATAATAGTGTGCTAATATTTAATATGCTGGCTACCACATTCAGATTTATTGTACCATTTGTGCATTTGCTCATAATAACCGCAATCAGAAAAAGTAAAACAAACTTCTAGTGGATGGACTACAGAGCAACTACAATGACATTAGCTTTCAAAGATTTGAATTACAAGAAGGTTTAAGGTTGTACAGCATATTCTTACCGAAAGAAGAAGTGGTTTCATGGCAGCCTTGAGAAAGCTTTTAACCTGATGAAGGGAATTTAGAAGATCAATTGTTATTAGTGCTGCTAAAGAGCACAATATACTCTAAAAGTTAGGTCAAGGACACTCTTACTGTATTGCTCTTCCTGGAGCACTCATTTCAGTTACATGACTGCAAAAAGTACAGTGTTGCATCACACAGATAAAATGGAAATTGCAAATTTTATTCAATTTGTTTTTCTGGCTGGTAGTTTGTTGGAATATTATAACAATCTTTTCTCCTCCACCAAGCATAAAGTCACAGCTAAGTGCCCTCTTCACTAACTTTGGCCTTATGGGTCACAATGGTTTATAGATGACCCACAGCAATAAAAGCATAAGGGCGCATTGCCACGGTGCTGGTGTGAAAATTTGATTTTTGGACTGGGATATAGTTTTTTTTTAAAATGTATTCTGTGGCTGTGAGGGAGGCAAGGAAATGGTTCCTTGCCTTAGAATCTGCAAAATCTTGATCAGTGGATTTGTTCTGGGTTGTGGGAAGCTTGGGAAAGCCAAGCTGTCTCTGCTCTAGGGCTGAATCAAGAACCCCCTGTTGTGAGGAAGTTCCTTCCTACTTTTCAGATAAAATTGCTAGGATTCTGTCAGAACTGTTTGCTTCCAAGGGAATAAAGAATGTGGTGGAGGGACAAACAACAAGTCTTCTATGCTTGAGTTTGAGTTTGGCTAGAGTTGCTCTCTCTGGGACACTGGATATATTAGGAGCACTTTGGCCATCACTTTGTACTCAAGATCCAGGTCATTGCAGGCTGGTGAAGGTCTACAGAGAAAAACCGAGTGTATTGTTGATAGAGATTTTCAATGTCACATTGAGAAAGGGCACTTAAAGAAGCAAATCTATGTCCATAATGAGGCATTGGCCTCATTCCAGGACACAAGGATTAACTCAACCCTGCCCCCTTTTCCAGAGCAGGGTCCTTCAGCTCAGTTGGAGGCAAACCAGGGAAGGAGCCAGAAGTTTTTCCAAGGAACCGAACCCCCAGTGGAGCCCATGACCAGCTGTGGCGGGCGACAATTTCCCTGAGCCATCCTGGAGAGAAGCCCAGCTGCTGTTCTGGGAGATGGAGACATCCCAAGAGGAAGCAGAGAGTGAGCTGCTCGGCACAGAGATGAGGATCCAAGCCCCAGTGGATGCCAGTAGGAAGTAGCCCAGAAAAGCAAGACATTGATTCTGCTGTGCTGCTGGGAGACAAGGCAGTGACCCCACACTTCCCTGCCAACCTTGTGGTGGGATCACCCATCACTTCTAGGGCTTTGGGCTGGGACTTGGTGGAGCAGGGTGGACCCAGGTCCCCCTACCTTTGGATGTGCACTCGGTGCTGGATAAGCACCAACCTTTTGGTCAGGAGGCTTGAGCCACAGACTATTTGGTTGCTTAGCCATTACACCAAAGGTCTGAGCCCTTGACTGCTTACTTGCTTTGCCCCCATCCAGGAGGCCTGAGCTACCACTTGCCTAGTGGCTTGACTTTGAACCAGGAAGCCTGATCAACCAAACTGGTGCAAGCACTGATTCCCTGCTGCCGCTGAAGGGGATGCCCTGGCCTTGAGATCCAAGGAACCTTACAATGTCCTATACACAAGAAACCATCACTTGGTCACATCCATATAACCTAAAAAGAACAAACTAATTTTTAAAGATATCAAGGTAAAAATATATATTTACATCAGGCTGAAGTCTTAGAATCATAGAATGCTAGGGTTGGAAAAGACCTCAGGAGGTTATCTACTCCAATCCTCTGCGCAAAGCAGGACCAACACCAACTAAATCATCCCAGCCAGGGCTTTGTCAAGCTGGGCCTTAGAAACCTCTAAGGATGGAGATTCCACCACCTCCCTAGATAACCCATTCCAGTGCTTCACCATCCTCCTAGTGAAACAGTTTTTCCTAATATCCAACCTAGACCTCCCGCACTGCAACTTGAGACCATTGCTTCTTGTTCTGTCATCTGCCACCACTGAGAACAGCTGAGCTCCATCCTTTTTGGAACCCCCTTCAGGTAATTGAAGACTGCTATCAAATCCCCCCTCACTTTTCTCTTCTACAGACTAAATAACCCCAGTTCCCTCAGCCTCTCCTCGGAAGTCTTGCTAGCTTTTAGCACAGAGGAAAATGTTATGATTTTAATCATAACAATTCCTTGAGAAACTGGATATATTATGGAAACACTGACCCAATCTTAAATATAGTGGAATGGTGCTACTGAGTGCCACAATTTATATGAAGATTTTCAGATTACATTTTAAAAAACATGTCAGAAGCACTCTAAAAATGGAAATATTCAGAAGATTAGCAAACTGAGAAGAACCACTGTTTATTCTCTTAGCCCAGATTATTTATCTGAGGCTTCCTGTCATTTGTGGTGTACTTTCTGCAAACCACAAGCCCCTATACTAGGTAGTACGTGTTTATACAGAGCTATAATGAAGCAAACTTAGATCTGTGACTAACCTCTCTGATCTAGCACTTGCACCAAGAATTAATTGATATTAATTTATGGCTACAAAATATCATGATTCTTGGAGACAGAAAATTCTTGGAGGTCAGGAATAGTAACAATTATTCCTTTTGAAATGCTTGTGCTGTGCAACAAACATGAGAATGAGAACATTTTGGGTGGAAAAATAAGTATGCATGTAACGAAGAAGGAAAAAGCCTCACAGACAGAGGAGAACGAGGTTATGGGCTATGTCCTTTGCTGTGGCAGAGGTACACTATGAGCAGCAGAAGAGTGGGGTGGCTCCTCGGGCTGACCATAGGCCAGGCCAGCTCTCCAGTTAAATTTAATACAGCTTCAGGGCTATTCTAAATTAAACTCATCTGGCCATGGCCAAAGAAGTCATTCTTGAAGCCAATGGATAGCTGGAGTGTAGGGGCTCTCTGGCAACATCTTTTTCCTTCAGCCATGCCCCTACAATGCAGACAGCAAAGGGGAAGGGAGGGTATAAGGATGGCCATTCTAGTACAGGATTATACGCTCTTGCTAAAAGAGCATTGCTAATGTCTGTGCGTGTCAGAAAAATGAGTAAATTATGATCTCTTCTCTATTCTGGTAACAAGTGATGAAGAATAGTGACATACATAACATAAATTCCAAATATTTTAAATAGCAGTGGGACATAAAGAACAGGGGTTTAAAGATGCCACAAACTGTAATCCAGTATTTCTCAATCTGGTGCTTGAGTTTTGAGGGGGAGGTCGGCCCCATCCCCCACAGGTAAACTAATTTGATAATGGGTATCAAATTAGTTTACAGAAAGGGGGTGAATGGCAAAGGACAAAAGAAAAGGACAGTGGGGATAGAAAAGCTGTATGAGCCTAGTTATGTCCCTCCCATGCATACAAAGTAGTGGTGCAGCTCCTTCAGAGGTGCTCACTGTCTTTTCCCGGTTTCTTATTAAAAGATACAGACTCAGTCAGCAACCTCCTGCCCAAGTCTTTCTACAATGTTCTCTGCTCCCTCAGAACTCAGCACAGCCACATTAGCACAAGTGGTTTGGCCTCTGAGAGCCACTAGTGGATGCCTGTACCCTAACTCCACCTAGATATCCAATGCATGGAGGTGGTGCCATCAGGAAAGGAGGGAGCAAAAACCAGGAAGGGCCAGGAACATGTAATAAAGGGAGAATGGGAGCAGAAAAGAGACAGGAGGAAGACAGAGAAAATAGAAAGAAGATCCATTGTGCTTGGCCATGGGAGCTTCAAGGCCTCTGATCTGATAACCTATTGTAAAAGGGGACTGTTCTTTTTAAAAAGGTGGTAAACCATATTAAGCTCTTAGGGCCTGATCCAAAGCCTGTAAAAGTGAAATGGGTGGGCAGACTCGGGGAGGGAAGCTTTTTGGACTTCAGTATGGGCTTTGTATCAGTCCTTTGTTTTCTGGGAGGATGCCCTGCATCACATAATAGTAAGTAAGCACTCTGGCCAATTAAGTAGTGTTGAAAAAATTTCTAGTGGAGGACCACAGATACGAAGGTCCACTGGGGCAAAGAAGAACTTCACTCCATCTGCTACCACAAAAAATAAAATAAAAACTGAGTAAGGCAGCAGGTTTTCTTCTAGATGGAACCCAGTGAGTTTTATTTTTGGCCTATATTACAGCTTTCTGATTAGCGCTGGCTGAAAAAAAATTTCAATGAAACTCCTTTCCATCAAAAAATGCAGTCTCATCTGAACAGAAATATTTCACAAAAACATATTGGCTTAATGAAAATTTCATCTGGAAGGTTTCTCAGGTGCAGGATGCCTTAGAGCACACACCCAGGTTCAGAGTAGAGAGTGGGTCTATTAGATGAATGACAATAACTGGGCTATTGAGTATTTCAGGGTGGGTCTCATTCTCTTGTTTTTTGTGTGGAGAATTTGAAAACCTGAAAAACTAATTGTTGTTTTCTAGCCAGCCCTACTTCTGATTCTATGTCAGGAACTAACTGAACACTCTATCATTCCACTGAGTTACATGCATAAGAACATAAGAATTGCAATACTGGGTCAGACCAAAGGTCCATCTAGTCCAGTATCCTGTCTTCCGACAGTGGCCAATGCCAGGTGCCCCAGAGGGAATGAACAGGAAAGGTAATCATCAAGTGATCCATTCCCAGCTTCTGGCAAACAGAGGCTAGGGACACCATCTCTGCCCATCCTAGCTACAAGCCATTAATGGACCTATCCTCTGTGAATGTATCTAGTTCTTTTTTGAACCCTGTTATAGTCTTGGCCTTCACAATATCCTCTGGCAAGGAATTCCACAGGTTGACTGTGTGTTGTGTAGAAAAAAAAGTCTTTTTGTTTGTTTAAAACCTGCTCCCTATTAATTTCATTTGGTGGCCCCTAGTTCTTGTGTTATGAGAAGGAGTAAATAACACTTCCTTATTTACATACTCCACACAGTTATGATTTTATAGACCTCTAACATATCACTGCTTAATCATCTCTTTTTCAAGCTGAAAAGTCCCAGTGTTATTCTCTCCTCATACGGCAGCAATTCCGTACCCCTAATCATTTTTTGTTGTCCTTTTCTGAATCTTTTCCAAGTCCAAGATATCTTTTTTGAGATGGGGCAACCACATCTGCACACAGTATTCCAGATGTAGGTGAACCATGGATTTATATAGAGGCAATATGATATTTTCTGTCTTATTATCTATCCCTTTCTTAATGATGCACAAAATTCTGTTCGCTTTTTTGACTGCCGCTGCACATTGATAATTTTCAGAGAACTATCCACAATGACTCCAAGATCTCTTCTTGAGTGGTAACAGCTAATTTAGACCCCATCATTTTATATGTATAGGTTTGGATTATGTTTTCCAAAGTGCATTACTTTGCATTTATCAACATTGAATTTCATCTGTCATTTTGTTGCCCAGTCACCCAGTACTGAGAGATCCTTTTATAGCTCTTCACAGTCTGCCTGGGACTTAACTATCTTGAGTAGTTTTGTATCATCTGCAAATTTTGCCACCTCACTGTTTTCCCCTTTTTCCAGATCATTTATGAATATGTTGAATAGGACTGGTCCCAGTACAGACCCCTGGAGGACACCACTATTTACCTTTCTCCATTCTGAAAACTGACCATTTATTCCTACCTTTTGTTTCCTATCTTTTAACCAGTTACAAATCCATGAGAGAACCTTCCCTCTTATCCTGTGGCAGCTTACTTTGCGTAAGAGCCTTTGGTGAGGGACCTTGTCAAAGGCTTTCTGAAAATCTAAATATGCTATATTCACTGGATTCCCCCTTGTCCACATGTTTGTTGATCCCCTCAAAGAATTCTAGTAGATTGAGAAACTGTCATCAACTTATCAGAAGATAATCTAGTAGCAACTGTGAATAATAAAACAAGCAACATCTGAGCTAACTTTTAAACCCTACCTAAAGAAAAGGAATAGGAAGACGGCAGGAAAGCAGAAGCCGAGAGAGTGCAAAGAATGGCCCAGGAGAAATGAGAACAGGAGGAGGCGAGAAGGAAACTAGAAGAACAAGCTAAAGACAAAAAGCAAACTCCACCTCCATCTCCCACCCCACAGCCAGCTGATGAGAAGCTGCCTTCAAGCCCAGTTTATGAGGATACAAGTTCATATGAGTCAGAGGCAACCTACAAGAATTCTAATACAATATATTCAACTGTACATGAACTGGAATCCAGCTACAAAGCTGAAGAGTCAGACTACCAAGAAGCAGTCAGTCAGCGGGAGTCAGAATATGACCCAGAGACAGTCTATGAAGTGGCAGGAGCAGGAGACCTCTATCAGGCAGAAGAAAATACTTATGATGAATATGAAAATGAACTTGGAATTACAGCCATTGCCCTTTACGTTATTTTCATCATTTGTAGATTACACTAATATCCAGGCATAGTTTTATGAGATGAAGGAGGAGACCATCCTTCAGTATTGACAATTATTGAGCAGTGTTCCCCAATCTATCAGAAACTAATGTTTGTAAAAGTTGGCATGCTTATGCAATCCTGGAATGAACCTCTCCATTTTCCAGACCAGTCACTTAAAGAGTCCATCCAGAGCGATTCTTGAGAACCAATACCTAGTGGGAAAGTTCACTGGGAGTTTAGTTAGTTTCAGATGGCTGACTGGCAATGCCAAATGAATCCAATAAAACTGCTTGTTCTTTAATACTGGGTGGCCCACAAAGTACATGAGGTTTATCAAGTACAGTTGATAAAATGTTTTTTTTAATTTAAACAACCATTCGCTAATTTAATGCACCCATAACGCATTATTGCCAGTGCAGCATATATTCGTCTGTGAATAGTAAGCACAATTTTTCACTTATACTGAGATGTTGTCTCCTTTCTTTGACTTCTTCTGATAATTCACTATTTCCAAGGGTTTAAAAAGTAACTGAATAAAAAGTCTTAGTAAAACCATTTTTTGGTCTAAGCAGATTTAGCTGCTGTAATTTATTCCAAAGGTAATATAGAGATTTCTATTTAGAAATCAATGTTTCTTTAGCTGTGAAAGAATCCTTCAAAGTATACACTTTCTTTCAGACTGCAACTCACATATAGCAAACATGTTAAATACTGTCTGTTAGCTGATGTCTGTTGTTACCAACACTAACTGCACTGGGGGTCTGGGAGAGTAGGGCTAACTAGGATGCAAAACTGTCTGGTTTGGCCAATGTACATGGCAGAGGGGCATTGGCCAAACCGGACAGTCTCTACGCAAAAGAATAAATGGACACAGATCAGATGTCAAGAATTATAACATTCAAAAACCAGTCGGTGAACACTTCAATCTCTTTGGTCACTCGATTACAGACCTAAAAGTGGCAATGCTACAACAAAAAAACTTCAAAAACAGACTCCAATGAGAAAGAGCAGAACTGGAATTAATCTGCAAACTGGACACCATTAAATTAGGCTTGAATAAAGACTGGGAGTGGATGAGTAATTACACTAACTAAAAACTATTTCCCCATGCTAATTTTCCCCCTACTGTTACTCTCACCTTCTTGTCAACTGTTTGAAATGGGCCATCCTGATTACCACTACAAAAGTTTTTTTCTCCTGCTGATAATAGCCCACCTTAATTGATTGGTCTAGTTAAGAGTTGGTATGGCAACCCCCATTTTTTCATGTTCTCTGTATATATCTATCTTCCTACTGTATTTTCCACTGCATGCATCTGATGAAGTGGGCGTTAGCTAAATTTGTTAGTCTCTAAGGTGCCACAAGTATTCCTCATTCTTTCTGCTGATACAGACTAACACGGCTCCCACTCTGAAACCTGTTAGCTTGTTAAGTTAGGTATAAGTTTGCATTTTACCTTTTATTTCTTTGTAACATTAGTGATGTAACATTACTTGCCATGGTACATTAGTGATGTTACATGTGTGTGATGGTACCCCTGAGCAACAGTGCCAAATATGTGCTCCCAGACACACAGGGGAAGATGCTTTGACATTGATTCATGGATTCCAAGGTTATGCTATGGGAAGGTTCAAGAATATAGTTTTGTGTAGCAGCAGTCAGTTCAGTGACACACCTGTTGTTCCTCCGCTCCTTTGGAGAGGTAAACGCTTCTGGTAATATGAAAGATTGATGCTCAATTTACTGCTTTAGTCTGTGCTGCCTTCAGCACTGATCAGATCCCTGAGCTGAGAGCACACACATGGCAGTGCAAAACCACATTTCTTCTCACAGTTGATCCTGCTGCTTAACTGAGGAGCAGAAGGGCCCCTTAGTAGATTGGGTTCCAAGCCTGGGTAAGGTCTGCAGGGGACTTATCAAACATGCAATTTCTGCTGCTGTTGTACCATAATCTTCCACAAGTTACCACATCCTTTCTACTGTGGATCATATCATCAATTTTGATTGCATTTTTAATTATACTTCATGTCACCAGATTTTGCCTGTAACTGGAGAGTGGCCCAAGTTACAAAGTATGAACCCCAAATTCAATACCGAGCAAAGGTTTTTGGGATATGGCGTTTTGGTTCAGCCCTACAGAGAGAGAAGCATGCTGCCAAGTTTGGATCTGGAGTGGAGCTTTCCACAAGTGTGGCAGAATTCTGACCCAGGGTTTTAGTTCAGGCCACCTCTGACATGAACTTCAGAAGAGTGGGCAAGTTACGGCTCTCAGTTATATTTTTATTCAGCAGTATGGACTTGTTTTAAAAATACCAGTGCTGATGTATTCTTCATAGGAAATTGTGTATGTCTGAGTCACGCAATATGGTTTTCCTTTCTCATTCAGGGTTTGAAACTGGCACACTATTTATAGTTTACCACTGCAAGGGTTTATCCTTCAGGGATAATATAACATGCAATTTCTTTGTACTCTTGTGAGAATGGAACATCATGATCAAATTCAAAATGGTCACATAATTTTTTCTCATCTTTCTCTCCAATATATTTATTTTATCAGAGCAGGATCTTCAGCAGAGCTTATTTTCAAAATTCTCTGTTCTGTACAGTTTCTGAAACCAAGTCAATGAGAGCCAAGTCACATCAGGACACTTGAATTTATTTACAGACATACTTATAATGCTCATCACTTCCCTATCTAAATCTGCCTATAGTTAGATCCTTCTTACCACAAGATCTTGGGCCAAATTAAGCCATCACATGAACTTGTACAACTCTCCCAGAATTCAGTGTATGGGCTTCTGAGGTATATGTGGCAGAACCACTGCATTGCAATAGAGATTTCAAGCCACAGTGATACCATTACTGTGGGAAACAACTCTTAAGTGACCTCAGTTTTATGAGCATAGGGAATGGGAGAATCTCAAAAAGTTTCTAAGTTTGATTTGAATATACATTAAAAATTAAATTGGATATCTCAGAAGCCTAAGCTTGCACGTGAAATTCTTGGTTTAACCAGGTTGGAAATACTACTGGAAAAGCATTGCTTATACTATCTGGTCAGATCTGAAACCAAGAGATAGAGGTGCATGCAAAGAAATAAAGATAACAGAATTAGTCTGATTCGTCCAAAAAGGTTTGGTTTATATCCTGTTATTATTTTACCCAAAATAGCCTATCCACTTCTAGTGAACATACTACCTCACACCTATTCAATGTTTGTAATTCTGTCTGAAAGGCAGAAATGACCTGTTGTGTTCAGCTGTTTGGTAAAGTATAATTTGTGGTAGAGCTGTATACTGATTTTGCTCTCTCATTTTTCCTTTTTCATTTGGAGGCACTTTACCAGTCTAAATTTTTGTGTCCCTTGATATTTTTTCTCATCCGCACTCATTACTTTCCTTTTGTGTTCTCCATGTTAACACTACAATAAGAAAGGTAGCATTGATTAGTGGACCGAGGAATGTCAAATCATAGACAAGGTAACATTAAACCATTCTGCATCTCATGTTCCTCAACCATAAAATGAGGATATTTACCTACTCCCTGTTACCTATTTACCTAAGGCCCAGGCAAGGACCGTCAAACCGCAGAAGTAAATGCATGGCCACACAGATGCTGTCTGTGAGAGGGCTTTGGCTTCTTTGACAATGAGATGATGTTCCAAGATGGAGCCCAGTCCTGCCCAGTAATCCTCTATCTATGAAATACTGGGAAGAACATCTTTAAACATTGTCTGGCCAATCTGACAAGGAAAGCTTCAAACTATGTCTTTAAACTTGAGTAATGGTCTCAAGTTGCAGTAGGGGAGGTCTAGGTTGGATATTAGTAAACACTATTTCACTAGGAGGGTGGTGAAGCACTGGAATGGGTTACCTAGGGAGGTGGTGGAATCTCCATCGTTCGAGGTTTTTAAGGCCCAGCTTGACAAAGCCTTGGCTGGGATGGTTTAGTTGGTGTTGGTCCTGCTTTGAGCAGTGGATTGGACTGATGACCTCCTGAGGTCTCTTACAACCCTTATATTCTATGATTCTGTGTCCTATGGGAGATGATGACAAAAAAGTCTGGCCAATATTCATCTAGGCTAAAGTAACAAAGACAAGGGGAAGGAGCTAATTTCTGGAGAAGTGCCTAGAAATCACAACCGTATTAAAAAGGCAAAAAGAAAAGCAATAGGGCAGTCTACAAAATATCTTTGATGCCTGTATACAAATTGAAGGACTATGGAGAACAAACTGGATGAATTGGGAGTCATGGTATATGAAGAAAATGATGACTTAGTTGACATCACAGAGACTTCATGATTGGAGTACCAGCATTGAGATGCTATGGGAAGGAGGACACGAGAACAGCAAAACAAGGACACTGGACTTCAGAAAGGCGGATTTCAGCTGACTCAGAGAAATAGTCGGCAAGGTCCCATGGAAAGACCAATTAGGAAGAAAACAAATTGAAGGGACTGGCAGTTCTTAAAAGATGTAACACTAGAGGCTTAACATCAAGATATTCCAACACAGAGGAAAGACAAGACGAGCCACAGGAGGCCAATGTGGCAGCACAAGGAGCTTTTTAGCTATCTAAAAACCAGAAGGGATACATACAGGAAATGGAAGGAGGGGCATGTCACCAAGGAAGTATATATGGGAATAACATGAGCGTGTAGGCACAAAATTAGGAAAGCCAAGGCAAAGAATGAGTTACAGCTGGCGAGAAATGTTGGAGCCAACAAGAAGGGGTTCTTCAAATATGTCAGACAAAAAAGAAAGATCAAGGATGGTGTGGGTCCCACTGCTCAATGCAGAAGTTGAGTTGAGCTGGTAATGGAAGATGTTAGGAAGGCAGAGCTGCTCAATGCCTACTTTGGATCAGTCTTCTCATAAAAAATAACATGTGACCAGATGACTAGTGAAGTTACCATAGATGACAAAGGGGAAAGGGATACAGATCGGGATAAGTAAAGAATAAATCAGAGATCTTCTGACCAATTTGTATGAATTCAAATCAGCTGAAGAAATATCGGCACCACTGGCAATAATATTTACAAACTCTTGGATGACAGGAGAGGTCCTGGAAGACCAAAGAAGGGCTAACATAGTGCCCATCTTTAAAAAGGGAAAAAAGAAGGAGTCGGGTAAGCTATAGACCAGTCAGCCTGACTTCGATACTTGGGAAGCTACTAGAACCATGTAGAAAACATTCAATTTGCGAATACCTGGAGGATGAAGGGGTAATGACTAGCAGCCAGCATGGATTTGCCAAGACTAAATCAAGCTTGATTTCCTTAATGACCGAGTCACTGATTTGGTAGATAGAGGGAATGCGGCAGACATAATATACCTGCGGACATAATATACCTGGACTTCAGCAAGGCTTTTGATATAGTCCCACATGACATTCTGATAAGTAAGCTGGAGAAATGTGGGCTCAACAGAACTACCATTAAATGGATACATAATTGGTTAAACAGCTACAAACAAAGAATAACTATTAATGGAATAATGTCATATTGAAGACACATCTGAAGTGTGGTTCCACAGGAGTATGTTCTGGGTCTGGTGTTTCACATCTTTATTAATGATCTGGATGTAGGTATAAAGAGCATACTGATCAAGTTTGCAGATGACACAAAGCTAGGCAGTGGTTGCCAATACTTTGGAGAACAGACTGCATAGGGAGGTTGTGGAAGGTTCTTCACTGGAGGTTTTCATCAGTCTTAGATGGTTTAGACACAACAAATCCTGCATCTTGACTAGATGAATCTTCTAACCCAATGATTCACAAGCCTGTTTTGAGAAATGACTAGTTACTTTTGTACAGGACTTTGAAAAATGTAAGGTGCTAAAAACAGCTGAGTAATATTACAGTATTAATTAAGCTCTGAGAATTTAGAGGCAGTTTTCATCTTTTGAGCTTTTGTCCCATCGGACTTACTTGCATCTCTGCAATTACAACTCATGTAGCTGACATTTTTACAGTGTGACAATTCTTTCCCTTTGGGTGCACCTTCTGAAGGTCTCTTCCTTTTGTCTAACACCGACACTTCCAGCTCCATTCGGGTACTATAAGATTCACACTAGTATTCACCACAAAGGAAAGCTCATTAAACTCTTGCTCATCCACCCAGATCTCAGTCACTGGGATGTCACTTCAAAGGTATCTTGTGTTCTTTGATTTCTCTTGCTTACTTCTGTCTCTATTTCTATCTTCATAGTGCCATACATTAATTCTGTCTCTACAGTTGTTAGGCCTAATCCTAGCCCTCTGCTTCTAGTATGTCTACACTACGAAATTAGGTCGAATTTATAAAAGTCGAATTTTTAGAAAGCGATTTTATACAGTTGATTGTGTCCCCACTTAAAACCATTAAGACCATTAAGTCGGTGGAGTGCGTCCACAGTACCGAGGCTAGCGTCGACTTCTGGAGCATTGCACTGTGGGTAGCTATCCCACAGTTCCCGCAGTCTCTGCCACCCATTGGAATTCTGGGTTGAGATCCCAATCTCTGATGGGGCAAAAAACATTGTCGCAGGTGGTTCTGGGTATATATCGTCAGGCCCCCATTCCCTCCTTCCCTCCGTGAAAGCAACAGCAGACAATCGTTTCGTGCCTTTTTTCATGGATTACCTGTGCAGACGCCATACCACGGCAAGCATGGAGCCTGCTCAGCTCACAGTCACCTTACGTCTCCTGGGTGCTGGCAGACGTGGGACTGCATTGCTACACAGCAGCAGCTCATTGCCTTGTGGCAGCAGATAGTACAGTACAACTGGTAGTCATCCTCGTTGTCTCCTGGGTGCTCTGGCGGGACATGGGTGCTCCTGACAAACCTCGGTAAAGTCTGTCAGGGGCGCCTGCACATAAATGGGAGTGACTCAGGTCATTCTCTTCTTTAAGTTTTGTCTAATGGCGATTCAGTCCTGCCTGGAATATTGGCAGAGGGATAGCTCTCCCAGCCAGCAGCACCGTCTGCTGCCAGCTTACCCCTCCCTTCCTCCGTGAAATCAATGACTGACAATCGTTTTGCACCTTTTTCCATGCGGGTGCCATATTGCTATCAGCATCGTCATCCACCCGCCGCTTCCGCTGCCACTGTGCTCTCCTGCTCATGCCATACCACAGCAAGCATGGAGCCCGCTCAGATCACTGCGGCAGTTGTGACCGCTCTAAACACCACGCACATTATCATACAGTATATGCAGAACCAGAACCTGCAAAAGCAGGCGAGGAGGCGACGGCAGCATGGTGAGGAGAGTGATGAGGACATGGACACAGACTTCTCTCAGAGTACGGGCCCCGGCAATTTGGCCATCCTGGTGGCAATGGGGCAGGCTCATGCCGTGGAATGCCGATTCTGGGCCCGGGAAATAAGCACAGACTAGTGGGACCGCATAATGTTGCAGGTCTGGGATGATTCCCAATGGCTGCAAAACTTTTGTATGTGTAAGGGCACTTTCATGGAACTTTCTGACTTGCTTTCCCCTGCCCCGAAGCTCCAGAATACCAAGATGAAAGCAGCCCTCACAGTTCACAAGCGAGTGGTGATAGCAGTCTGGAAGCTTGCAATGCCAGACAGCTACCAGTCAGTCGAGAATCAATTTGGAGTGGGCAAATCTACTGTGGAGGCTGCTGTGATGCAAGTAGCCAACACGATCACTGAGCAGATGTTATCAAGGTGACTCTGGGAAATAGTGGATGGCTTTGCTGCAATGCGATTCCCTAACTGTGGTGGGGCGATAGACAGAACGCATATCCCTATCTTGGATGGACCACCAAGGCAGCCAGTACATAAACCGAAAGGGGTACTTTTCAATGGTGCTGCAAGCACTGGTGGATCACAAGGGACGTTTCACCAACATCAACGTGGACTCGCATCTTTAGGAACTCTGGTCTGTGGGAACGGCTGCAGCAAGGGACTTACTTTCCAGACCAGAAAATAACCATTGGGGATGTTGAAATGCCTATAGTTATCCTTGAGGATCCGGCCTACCCCTTAATGCCATGGCTCATGAAGCCACACACAGGCACCCTGGACAGTAGTCAGGAGCTGTTCAACTATAGGCTGAGCAAGTGCAGAATGGTGGTAGAATGTGTAGATGGATGTTTAAAAACATGCTGGTGCAGTTTACTGACTTAGTTAGACCTCAGCAAAACCAATTTTCCCATTGTTATTACTGCTTGCTGTGTGCTCCACAATCTCTGTGAGAGTAAGGGGGGGGGGCATTTATGGTGGTTGAGGCAAATCACCTGGCCACTGATTACACGCAGCCAGGGCTGTTAGAAGAGCACAGTAAGGTGCGCTGCGCATCAGAGAAGCTTTGAAAACCAGTTTCATGACTGGCCAGGCTACGGTGTGACAGTTCTGTTTGTTTCTCCTTGATGAAAACCTGCCCCCTTGGTTCACTCTACTTCCCTGTAAGCCAGCCGCCCTCCCCTCTCCCCTATGATCACTGCTTGCAGAGGCAATAAAGTCATTGTTGTTTCAAATTCATGCATTCTTTATTAATCTGTCACACAAATGGGGGGATAACTGCCAAGGTAGCCCGGGAGGCGTGGGGGAGGAGGGAAGCACCTGGTGGGGTGGAGGAGGAGGGGAGGATGGAAGGACAAGGCCACACTGCACTTCAAAACTTCTTGAATGCCAGCTTTCTGTTGTTTGGGCAGTCCTCTGGGGTGGAGGGGTTGGGTGCCCGGAGGCCCCCCCACTGCGTTCTTGGGTGTCTTGGTGAGGAGGCTATGGAACTTGGGGAGGACGGCGGTTGGTTACACAGGGGCTGCAGCGGCAGTCTGTGCTCCTGCTGCCTTTTCTGCACCATATGCCAGAGCATATCCGTTTGATTCCCCAGTCGCCTCAGCGTTGCATCCTGCCTCCTCTCATCACGCTGCCGCCACCTCTCCTCTTGCTCATCCCTCCTGTCCTCGCGTTCATTTTGTACTTTCCTGGTCTCTGACATTGTCTCCCTCGATGCATTGTGCTGGGCTCTTTCAGCATGGGAGGCCTGCATGAGCTCAGAGAACATTTCATCACGAGTGCATTTTTTTCGGCTTCTAATCTTTGATAGCCTCTGGGACAGAGATGACAGGGGGAGCGTTGACACATTTGCAGCTCCGGGAGGGAAAAAGGGGAGATTAGTCTTTAAAAAGAGACATTTTAGAGAACAATGGGTAGATTCTTTCATGGTGGTGAACCAAGCTGTTAACATTACATAGCACATGTGGTTTCTTTACAAGGTCGCATTGTGCCTCTTATATCTAGGACCTGCCGGTATGGTGTGAGAGAGCATACACACAGGGCTGGTGGGCAACAGAATTCGGCTTGCAGGCATCCATGGTAAGCCACAGTCTTTTGGCTTCTTTAACCTTCCTAACATGTGGGAATGGTTTCAAATAGCAGCACCCTCATTTCACATACCAAGCACCTGTTGGATTGGCCCTTTAAAATGGGTTGGCCATTTAAAAGGAGGGGCTGCAGTTTTCAGGTTAATGTGCAGCACAAACCCAACTAACACCCCCCCCCACACACACACCCAATTCTCTGGGATGATCACTTCACCCCTCCCCACATTGCACGGGTAACAGCAGAGATGATTTCTGTTCAGCCACTGGCAAACAGCCCAGCAGGAATGGCCACCTCTGAATGTCCCCTTAATAAAATTCCACTATTTCAACAAGTGACCATGAATGGTATCACTCTCCTGAGGATAACACAGAGAGATAAAGAACAGATGTTGCTTGAACACCAGCAAACACCAGGACCATATACTGCCATGCTTTGTTATGCAATAATTCCAGACTACGTGTTGCTGGTCTGCCGTGGTAAAGTGTCCTACCATGGAGGATGGAATAAGGCTGCCCTCCCCAGAAACCTTTTGCAAAGGCTTTGGGAGTACATCCAGGAGCACTTTATTGAGAAGTCCCTGGAGAATTTCCGCTCCATCCCCAGACACGTTAACAGACTTTCCCAGTAGCTGTACTGGCCGCGAATGCATCCCAAGTCTTCAGGGCAAATTAATCATTAAACACGCTTGCTTTTAAACTGTGTATTATATTTACAAAGGTACACTCACCAGAGCTGCCTTCTCCACCTTCAAGGTCCGGGAGCCCAGGTTGGGAGGGTATTGGCTCCAAGGTGATAAATAGTTCCTGGCTGTTGGGGAGAATGGTTTCTCTGCTTGCCTTGTATGCACTATCATCAACCTCCCCCTCCTCCTCATCTTCCTCGTCCCCAAAAGCCTCATCCCTGTTGCGTGAGACTCCCCCCTTGTAGGAGTCCACATACAGGGGTGGGGCAGTGGTAGGGACACCCCCTAGAATTGCATGCAGGTCATCATAGAAGTGGCATGTCTGTGGCTCTGACCCCGAGTGGGCATTTGCCTCTTGGGTTTTTTGGTAGGCTTACCTAAGCTCCTTAAGTTTCACTTGGCACTGCTGCGGGTCCCTGTGATAGCCTTTGTCCTTCATGCCCTTGGAGATTTTTTAAAATATTTTGGCATTTCATCTTTTGGAACGGAGTTCTGATAGCACGGATTCGTCTCCCCACACAGCTGTCAGATCCAGTACCTCCCATTTGGTCCATGCTGGAGCTCTTTTGCGATTCTGGGACTCTGTGGTCACCTGTGCTGAAGAGCTCTGCATGGTCACCTCTGCTGATGTGCTCACCACACTGGCCAAACAGGGAAATGAAATTGAAAAGTTCGCGGGGCTTTTCCTGTCTACCTGGCCAGTGCCTCTGAGTTGAGAGTGCTGTACAGAGTGGTCACAATGGAGCACTCTGGGATAGCTCCCGGAGGCCAATACCGTCTATTTGTGTCCACACTACCCCAAATTCGACCCAGCGAGGTCGATTTCAGCGCTAATCCACTCGTTGGGGAGGAGTACAGAAACCGGTTTTAAGAGCCCTTAAAGTCGGAAAAAATGGCTTCGTAGTGTGGATGGGTGCAGGGTTAAACCGATCTAACGCTGCTAAATCTGACCTAAACTTGTAGTGTAGACCAGGGCTATAACTCCGATATGTGGGAGTTCCACTCACCCAGCACTTGCTGCACGGGGTAATTGTTTTCAAAGCAAACAGGTTCTCACCACTTCTCAAGTTGCACCACGCCTCCTTTGAAAGGCAGCCACCTCTGGAAAGAAACATGTCAGCTATTTTATCCCAGTGACACAATTATTTTTTTAAAAGAGGAGTAGAGAATATCTCCTCACTGTGAAACAACCGATGAATTTTTAAATAAGTGGAATATGAGGAATTTGGAGAAGTGCCTGAGGTTATAACTCCTGTTCTTAAGAAAAATGACAAGGCGTATTCAATGACAAGAAGTAGGCAGGGCCTTCATTTTCCATCTCATGTCACAGATGTGCTCTACTCATTGTCACTGGCTGTCCTTGCTCCTCCATGCGCTTTGCTTGTTGTTGACTGTTAAAAAATAAACAAACAGAAAAAGTCAGTACAGCTACTATAAATAGTACAGAGTGTTGGCAACAGAAGGCAGCAGCCCTGAGACAGTGGTTGTACCCTCCCGCCCCTCCCACTTTGTAATGGAACATAGGAGCTGCCATACTCAATCCATCAAATACATTATTCTGCCTTTGGCAATGGCTGGTATTGGATGATTCAGAAAATGACCTTACACCTTTCATCGCCACAATGCCCCTAGCCATGTAAATGTGGGGAAAAATCCTTCTCAACCTGTAGGCCAAAAACGGTTTTGTCTTCTCCAATTTAGGCACTAGGGGCCAGATTGTTAGGTCCTAACTCTAACACAGGAGTACAAGGGGGTGGGCACAAAGTAGCCACATCACACTCCCCGTGCAAGGGCCAGGCCCATTAGATGTCTTGTTGCTTAAAGGATCACAGAACTGCTCCATCCATGTGCCTATGGAGAAACAAATACCACCAAAGTTGGGAATCGGAAGGTGGTCTTGCCAGCTATGGCTCGGGGATGGGGCAACTTGCATATTCCTTCTGCACACCAGTAAATATGGGGAGAGATTTTGCCTCCCCCAGCTCTCCTTGGAACAGCACAGTCTGCACTACTCCTTAGACAGGGCTGGTGGCTAAATGGTTATGAGTGCTCCAAAGTATATTCAAGAATTCATTTATAAACTACAGGTTTCAGAGTACTAGCTGTGTTAGTCTGTATCCGCAAAAAGAAGAGGAGGACTTGTGGCACCTTAGAGACTAACAAATTTATTTGAGCATAAGCTTTCGTGAGCTACAGCTCACTTCATCAGATGCATGCAGTGGAAAATACAGTGGGGAGATTTTATATACACAGAGAACATGAAACAATGGGTGTTACCATACACCCTGTAACGAGAGTGATCAGGAAAGGTGAGCTATTACCAGCAGAAGAGAAAAAAGCCTTTTGTAGTGATAATCAGGGTAGGCCATTTCCAGCAGTTGACAAGAACATGCGAGGAACAGTAGGGCGGAAAAATAAACATGGGAAATAGTTTTACGTTGTGTAATGACACATCCACTCCCAGTCTTTATTCAAGCCTAATTTAATGGTGTCCAGTTTGCAAATGGTGAGGGGAGTGTTTGGGCTTTGGGCACGGGACTGGATTAGAAGACCAGAGTCCTGTTCCTAGATCTGCTGACCTGGGACAACTCACTCAGCATCTCTGCACCTCAGGTTCCCCAACTGTAAAATGGGATTAATGATACCCATCACTTTAAAGCACTTAGAAATTTATTAAGGAAACTACTCTGTTACTATTATTACTATTATTATCATTAATTACCTCTTTACCCAAGAGACACACCAAAGTAAAACTCCCTCCTTTAACAATTTTAAGCCCCTTCTAGTCCCAACAATATTGTGTTTTTCTCACATTTTTAATGTGTACAAGAGAGCTCCTCCAACCTTCCCCTTATGGTATTTATTACAGCTTGTAGCAAGCGGGAATATATTACCTTGCTTAAATTTGTTGACTACGGCCATGTGAACTTTGACTTGTTATTATAAGATTGTGTATGGGCACTGGCATGAATTGATTGATTGATTTTACTTTTACAGGAAAAGAAAAGTCTTTTGATAGTGTGTGTATAGCTACCTATATCTCATGGGTGAAGCATACAGAGTTAAGAAAAAAAGTTAAATTAATTTTGAATCTGTCAACCTTGAGTAGCTTTTCAAAGACACAGTTCTTAATACAGAGCCAAAACGTTAGAATCTGACCTAGGTTGGTTTATATATAGAAGGAAAAATATTTACTCAGCTAGTAAGTATTTGATTAACTTTTATTTATTAATTCAGGATGAGAGACAGAGAAAATACAGGAATTCATGGATTATATTTTTTGCTTTTTGGCTAGTGTTCACTTCCTCCACAAAAAATATAGTTTATCTTGAAAAAGAAGGAATCTCTTTCTTATCTCATAACCATCTGCGTAAGTCAAGGACTTGATTCAGTAGAAACATATCTGTTCTTTCTGCACCGTAGAAGCCTATTTAAGGTTGCTATGAATTAGCAGAGTCCATGCTTAACATAACACACACACACACACAGTTAAACATTCAAACTGTCTCCCTTTCTGAGGTTTTCTTTGTTCATTATTTAAGACTAACCAAACACAAACAATAGTCAGAGCTTCCTTACAAACTCTCTGTGTCTAATACTTGCCCTACAAAACATCTCATTTCACCCATTAGTCCCACCTTTGCCAGAAGGGTCGGGGGAACAAAAAAACATTTTTTACTCTGCATTGAAGCTAATGAGACCCATCTGGCCTAAGCTATCAGCCTGAGGGAGCATGAATCAGCAGACTATTGCTGCCTCACTCTTCAGGGTCCTAGCACCTTATATTCTCTTACAATTGCCATAAAGCCCTCAAGTTTCTCTGACACTAGCCCAGATCACACATCCCTTTATACTGATTCAATTGGGTGGAACTCACTGCTATGGGCAGGAAATTCCCTGATATTGATTCTTTTGCACCATAACGCTGATAGATCTGCAAGGAGCATGACCTGAAGGAGGCTCGGGCTGGTCCCCATGTGACAACCAGACACTAATCAGATCTTATGGGATGTACTAGATGAAGGCTGAGACTTGGTCTACGCTGTATACGTACTTTGGTATAACTGTGTCGCTCAGGGGTGTGAAAAATCCACCCCCCTGAGCGACACAGTTACACCGACCTTAACCCCGTTTCGACAGTGCTGTGTCAGTGGGAGAGCGTCTCTTGCTGACAGAGCGACTGCCTCAGGCGGTGGTGAAGTTAGTAAGCCAATGGGAGACCTCTCTTCTGTTGGCTTAGAGCACCTTCACCAGACGCGCTACTATGGTGCAGCTGCGCTGATGTTAATTTATAGTGTAGACCTGCCCTAAGAAATGTGGGGATTGTGTTGTGTTCATAGAATCATTGAGTTTAAGGCCAGAAGGGACCACTAGATCCTTTAGTCTGACAATCTGCACCACTGCACATTAAACTCATCCACCAAAATGAGACCAAAGTATTACAGTCCACAGGAGAATTGAGCGGGGGGGGGAGGGTAGGGGGGGAAGGAGGGGAAATGAGGTGCACCACTGCTTGAGTCCCCTGCAATGGCAGGGAAATGAATAAAAGAGATATACCCAGATAATCCTGGCACCCGCACACTGCAGAGGAAGGCAAATCAACCCCAGGGTTATTGCCTCCTGGGGGGAATTTCCTTCCTGACACCACGTATGGCAAGCAGTTAGACCCAGAGTATGTGAGCAAGCTCCAGCCAGCCAGTCAAGTACCTGAGAGAGAGTTTGAGAGCTCAGTGCCACCTCAGAGCCATGGCCCACACCCCTCATAATGTACCAATAATGGTCTACACCTAAAAATTCGATTGACCTAGATACATGGAAAAATTTATCACATCCTGTGTGACGTAGTTATGGCAAGCAGACCCCCCACTGTAGACACAGCTGGACCAACAGAAGAATTCTTCCATTGCCTCTTGAGGCAAAAAAACCCCTTCTTTCACTGTGGTGTCTACACTGCAGCACTACAGCGGCGTAGCTGCAACAGTGCAGCTGTGCCTTGGTAGTACTTGTAATGTAGACATCCTGTGGGTGAATTTACTGTTCCTTTAAGTCCTGGAATGTTCCTCATGACTAAGTTGATAAAACCTGTCGTTTGGTAGCAGTTGAAGCTGGAGATAGCTGGTAAATGAGAACCTGTTTGGTGGGCTAGCTTGATTCCTTTTTATCATTTTGTTTTCTTCCAATTAAAATAATTGTAGTCAATAAAAAAGGTTGTCTCATTTGTTTGCACCTAGAGACATAACACTTCACATTAATTGTCCCATAGAAGGTTTTTTCTGAAATGAAGTTGTCTAAGAGGGGGTTTCTCTGACACCGACAGATATGCTCCAGGGAGGGACAGGTTAACCTGCGCGTAAGTTTATTTACTTCTGGGACAGTTTGGTTCAGGCAGGCGCATATCATGAACAGTCTGTTCCACGTCTATCAGTTTAGGCCCAATACTAGGCAAGGGTGTGGAAACAGCAAAATAGCTGCTTTTCAGCTTTTGCAGCTTAGCATTCTTGGCAAGATGTTGTTCTTATACGAGTGGGCTCTTAATCAGAGTTCTTCTGACTTTTCAGTAGGAACCCCCAAACCCATCTGTTTTCACTACAAACTCCAACTCAGCTGAGATTTGTGAACCTAGGTCCATTTATGGTTTTGATGAGAAACCAGGTGAAATACTGCAGTTTCCACTGGATTTGTTTTTAAGTTCATTTGAAACCAGAATGAACCCAGAAACTCAAATTGAAACTTTTTCTTTTTTTGCGAAACGAAAAGAAACAGAACATTTCTGGCTAACCTAGCCTATTGACAGGTTTCAGAGTAACAGCCGTGTTAGTCTGTATTCGCAAAAAGAAAAGGAGTACTTGTGGCACCTTAGAGACTAACCAATTTATTTGAGCATGAGCTTTCGTGAGCTACAGCTCACTTCATCGGATGCATGCCGTGGAAACTGCAGCAGACTTTATATATACACAGAGAATATGAAAAAATACCTCCTCCCACCCCACTGTCCAGCTGGTAATAGCTTATCTAAAGTGATCATCAGGTGGGCCATTTCCAGCACAAATCCAGGTTTTCTCACCCTCCAGCCCCCCACACAGATTCACTCTCCTGCTGGTGATAGCCCATCCAAAGTGAGTGTCTATTAGATAGTGTCTAATAGATAGCCTATTGAGTGTCATGCAACTCTGCTCTGGGAATTTCTGCCCAACCTGAAGTGCCTGCTCATTTCACCCATGTCTCTTTCACAGGCTATCTGTGTTTGGCCCCATTCACTCCACTGATGCAAACCAGACTGTCTGCCCTGGTGGGGAAACATGTCCATCCTCTGGCCACCTTACCTAATTCTCTTGCACAGAAACTTATGGATATAGCAGGCCATTGAGACTTCTTTCTCTTCCGTGCAGAGGACTGTACCTTTCCTGTGCCCACGAGTAGCCCAGGCTCACAGCAGTGTTGGAACACAGCAACCTTCCTCCGCCTGCTGGGCCAGCAGCAGTAATTCAAATGAGCTCCCACCCAGCACAGCCTGCACCTTCTTTCTTGTAGGCAGAAGGCATAGGCCATGGCTACCCCCCAGCCAGACATGTTTTTAAGGAGTGTTGGGTGCTCTTGGTGGCACTACTTCCTGAGCGCCTTGTGCTTCGGAACCACAGGCAGTCCCTAAAGATTGCCAAATGCATCAGGGCACTTTATGGCTGCCCCCATGTGACAGTGGTGGGGAGGGAGTGAAAATGGGTCTCTCTCCACTCCAGTGCACTCACTCAGGGTAGCACAGTTTGGCCTTCACGATGTTGTTGGATTGCTCTAAGGATTCAGGACATCCTTTTGTGCCTCATGCATTTTCCTTTGGGGGAATGAGTTTTAAAACCATAAAATCTAATCTGACTGTCTTTGTTGTTTTGGCATGAACAGATTTTACTATAGAAAATACAATGAAAGTTTGGGAGCCAGGTGGAATGTGGGTTCAAACTGAGTACTATCAACCACTCACTGTGAGACCTATGGCAAGTCACTTGACCTCCTTGTGCTGCAATAAACCAAGCTGTAATCTTGTTTAAAAGTTGAAAACCAGATGCTGCATCTGGGATGAGCTATCATTCAAAAATTCCTTACTCACTTTATGGTGTTTAGTGTGCACTTTCTCCTCAAAATAGTGTGTGGTGCAACAAATAGCTACCACAGATGGGAGTTAAAATCATTGTCCTTATTCTTAAGAAGGTTTTGCTTTGATTCTTATTACAATGTATTTTTTATTAATTATTTTTGCATAAAACAGAATATCTCAGCCCACATTGCCCAAAGTACATCAAAACTCTTAACAATGCTGCTCAAATAATTGGGGGAGAACCAAACAAGTAAAGAACAATAACGTATGTCCCCACTGGAGAAAAAAACAACCCCACTGTTATTAAGTCATCTAGCTGGGGTTCTTACATTTTTATCATAGTCTGACCCATATTTTAACAGACAGTTTGTTTTAGGAATCATCTCTTCTCACAATCACAATTGGACAGATCACCTTGACCTCCCATAAATTACAACTATAGCAATTGCTTACATAGAAAACTAGTATTAGGCAAGTATTTATGTATTGTTAACTGTCCTCCTTGCAATAAATGTTTTTTACTTGATGGAAGAACTTCATCACCCTAATTTTGCATTTCATTTCATCTCGCCCTCTCAGAACAATGTGACCAGCCAGCTCTATGTAGACCAAGAACAAGTAATTTCTGACCTAGCACTAATTCACAAACCACAGTTTTGGAACCTCTTGCGTAGAGAATACAAATTGTATAATGCATGCAAATAGTCAGAGAGGTAGCACTGGTTTCTATGTACAAGGTTAGTATTTGAGGGGGCCTTAACCTGTGTAAGAGTGCATATCCCTCGAAATGCACAGTATTTCAGAACGAGGTTTTCAAATTATATAATTTATGCAAACCATTTGCTTGTGTTTTGGTCTCTGCTTTCCTACATATAGGCAAATATAGGGGAAACATTTTATTGATCTGAATAGGAAGTGATAAACTTTATTAAGCAATGATGTTTTAAACTCTTACTTGCTAGAGAATTAAAATTATGAAATTAATTAAATGTTTATATTGGTTGGTACTTTTCACATTTAAAAATAATGAATGTAGATAAAAAGTCTTTTCTCCTTCAAGTTTTCAAAAGGGTTTGTCAGTTTTATAAAGATTATCTGCCTGGAAAATGTCACTTTCTTTTTAAATTTACTCATTTTTTGGATCTAGCGCTGGAAAAAAATCTCAAATATTTGTAAAACTAGGGGCAACCTGCTTCTGATCTCATTAATGCTGTTGTAACTCTGGAATAATTCTTGAATGATAAAGGTTTAAAACTGGTGAGATTGGAGACCAGGCCTAACCATAGAATTCAAAAATAGTCCCATGATTTACAGTAATTTTATATCACAAGAACACTAAAATAAATTGTTTCTAGTTTGATAACCAAGCTTCAGTTTTATGTGGTTTGAGAAAGTCAAGATAGTCGCTCTGTAAATCAGGTTATATAATGGGTAACTCCGGTAGAGCCTTAAGTAGAGCAATGTGACCAAAAATTATTATCATCAATCAAAACATGACTATGTGGGTAAAATATTTTTAAAGCAGCTGCTAGTCATAATTAAGCGGTAATGATCTTATAGGAAAAAAATACAGTGGCATAAATATAGACTTTGAAGGATTAAGTTTTTATTAGTAAATATCAATTTCACCATACACACACACAAACCAATGAAAAAGTATTTCCATTGATAATACATCAGAAATGTATAGATAGGCAAAGTAAGAAAAATGGTGCTTGAAAATGTATTAGAGTATGATTTAAGGATCTTTACTTTGTATATTTTGATATGTGATGTTGACAGTTTAACTTTTTGAATCTTAATGTCTGGTCTCATTAAATAACTGGTATCAGGATCGGCAATTATCTGACATCCCCATAATTTCCACAACGGTGACAATTTAAATAGATAAAAATTGGAAAAAATGCTTAAAATAAACATCAGTATTATTCATTGAAATTAAAAAAATAAAATTCTGCCAAGCCTACATACATATCACCTGCAGTAAAAATGAATCTTGAAAAAACCAGGAGCTATTTCATTGCCATAACAGTTATTAGACCAATTTAAAGCAAATCAGTAGATGTTTCTCGAATGAAGTATACTTTATATTTACATCAAGCACAGTACTGTGCAAGCTAGATAATTTTCCATGCTGGGAAATGAGTGTATTTTATCAGGTGGTAGCTATTCACTTACTTTAACTGAATTTTGTCAGCTGGAACACAGCTGTTCAGTAGCCATAGAGATCACTAGTTTTCTGAGAGAACAGGGTTGTGATCAGATGAAGAGGCTTTTCTTAGGCAATTATGGATAGTTAATTAATTGAAAACTTTATTTTCTCTTCTAAAAACCTGAATGTCTTAAATCTATCCCTATTCAGGAAAGTAAACTTCTAGCTGACTTAAAATTAAGCACAAGCTTAAGTGACCTTCCTGAAGAAGGATACTTTCCTGAATCACAAGCACGCTTTTGACAGCAATTTATGTCTCTGATGTCAACGAGTCTCTTTGAGGTGCAGAAAAAAGATGCAAAGATATTTGTAAGTGCTAACTTCTTTTGGCAGTTTTGCTGAGGAAGGAGTGAAGGATCAGCATCCTTAAAACAGAAATATAAATATATTTTGGAAGGATGAACCAGTCCAACATAAAACTGCTTTACAGTCTAATTTACCCCAAGCATTTGGATAAGTTTGACCTTTTCTGGAATATCACATATTTCAACTGAGTAGTAACTGAGCTGTGTATATTTTTGCTTTACCAAGTTCAAAAAATGGTGCAACTATTAAGGGTCAGATTCTCATCTAGTGTAAATCGGGATAGCACAGTGGAGCTGTGCCAGGTTATACCAGCTGAGAGTCTGGCCCTAACTAGTCAGTCCCTAAAAGGTTTTTATTTTCCAAGTTTCAGGTTGCATATCCTACTTTTTAAACTATCTAAATTTAATTAAATTGCTGAAATGGATGAAAAAAACTTTTATGGTTAGAGAACTCAAAAGAAAACCAAAAACATTCTTCAAGTTTTGAACCAAGAACAAGAAAAGGCCACATCATGAACCACTGAAAATATTAATCTACCCACAATAAAATGTGCAATCAAAACTAGTGAATGTCTTTACATTGGTTTTTGCTATGATATAACCATTTTGTGATGTAAAGAGGAAAGAAATTATTTGTAAGTTATTACACAGGATGGCACTTAGCTGTTTATAGAGTAGATCCAAAGGCTATTGAAGTAATGATGGTAGTCTTTCTGATTACTTTAATTGGCTTTAGATCAGACCTTATAATTCACTGATAGGCTAGACTTAAAATACAACATTAGCAAAACATTTCATCAAAGAACTCCAAAGGAAAAGGAATTTCTAGGAGAGTTACACTGAGCAATAGCAATTAATTTCCTTTTTCAGGGGAAACCCATGACCTTTGATGAAGCAAAAGGATCGGGCGTAGTAGACATAGCTTTTAATAGTAATGTGGCTCTCAGAAGTCACTGTGCTAAATGTTTTTCTTTCTATTTTTTCCCAGCTGAAAAACCTTCAAAGATTCTACCAAAAAACTAAATGCATTCTTTCATGGAGATACTAAGGGTGGGATCCATGCAAGTACTTAGGTATCTAAGTTCCTGTTTTAGGCACCTAAATCCTAGGTTTGGCTCCACTGTGATCCACAAAACTCCTGCCTAACCCTGTAGGCACCTAAGGATGCATCTACACTGGGAGGAAAAAAAGCATGTGGCAGCGAATGAGTCTCAGAGCCCAGGTCAAATGACTTGGGCTTGTGGAGCTTGTGCTACAGGGCTACACATAGTAGTGGAAATGTTCTCTCTTGGGCTGGAGCCTGGGCTCATAGACCCTTCTCCCTTGCAAGTTTCAGAGACTGAGCTTCATCCTGAGTGGAAACCTCTACATGACTATTTTTAGCCTTGTAGCATGAGCCTTAGCTGTTTATAGAGTAGGGTTATTTTTGTAGTGTGGACGTACTCTACATTTTCACAGTAAAAGCTCCTAAGCCACCTATGTTTCTGCTTCTGGGCATTCAAGCTGCTACCTCACTCTCAGTGTCAGGATGCCTGTCTCCTGCCAAAGGCCAGAACGATCCATAAGCATTCAGCCACCTAACTCATATGCAGGGCCTGAAGCCTGCTCACCATGTGCCTACCGGATTGGGTCTCACTCAAAATCCATCAGCAACAGCAGGTGTCCACCTTATAACTGTTAGCCAGTGACTAGAGCATTCACCTGGGATGGGGGAGACCCAGACTCAATACCCCCAACTCTGTTAGCGGGGGAGAAAGAGCCTGCTCTGGCCCAATGAATATTTAAGTATTTATCCACAATGGAACAGTCATTGGGCTAGAGACAAAGCCAGAGCACATGGAAGTGACTTATTTGTAGCTCAGTGGTCAGGGCACCCACCTGGGACATGGGAAACCCTGAGTCCAGACCCCCAGCTCCAACCACTCTTTCATTATTTTTCCACAGTGGAACAATTTCAACGGGAGAGATTGAGGGAGCCCTTTCCCTTCCACCTCACAAGAATACCCTCTTGTTCAGTGGTCAGAGCACTCTCCTGAGAGGTGTGAGACTCTGTTCAAATCCTTTCTCCCCCTTTGGGAGAGAGAGGGGATTTGAACCAGGGTCTCCCCCACTTGAAACAAGTACTCTAACCAATAAGCTAAAAGTTATAATGTGGGCACAACCACCTCCTCTGGCCATTTTGTGTGGAGTGAGGCAGGCATTTAATTCATTCCTGCAAGAAATGCTTTAGAGGCCTAAGACATCTAACTGCAGGCAGTGGGTAGCCATTTGTGGATTGCTAATCAGGGCTAGGCACCTTCCTGCAGTCTGGATCTAGGCACCCATCTCCAAGAGAGAGGCAGGGCATAGAACAACCCCACTCCAATTAGCAATTCCCATTGGCTTGCTTCGGTGGCTCCCTGCCTACCGTGATGGCTTTTGTGGATCACATTCTTAGACCCCTGACTTTCCCAATTCATTGAATGGGAAACCTAGTAGCCTAACTAGGCTTTGTGGATTGCATTGTTGTTCCTGTGATTTTCTAGGTGCCATGATGCTCAGCATTGCAGCACCTAAGCCCCTTGGTGGATCCCATCCTAAGAGATTGATCCAAGGCCCAAAAAATAAAGAGAAGCTTGCCATTGATTTCAATGGACATTGGATCAGGTCCTAAATGTAGGGTTGCTAGGCATCTGGTTTTCAACCAGAATGCCTGGTCAAAAAGGGACTCTGGCGGCTCCAGTCAGCACTGCTGCTCGGGCTGTTAAAAGTCTGCTTGGTAGTGCAGTGGGGCTAAGGAAGGCTCCCTGCCTGCCCTGGCTCTGTGCAGCTCCCGGAAGCAGCCAGCATGTCCTTGTGGCCCCTAGGCACAGGTGCAATCAGGGATGCTCCATGCACTGCCCCTGCCCTGAGCGCCGGTTCCACAGCTCCCATTGGCCGGAATCTGTGGCCAATGGGCACTGTGGGGGTGGCGCCTATGGGTGTGGGCGGTGCAAATTGTGCAGAGCCACCTGGCTGCGCCTGCACCTAGGAGCCGGACATGCCAGACACTTCTGGGAGCAGCGTGGAGCCAGGGCAGGCAGTGAGCCTACCTTAGTCCCAATGTGCAACCAACCGGGAGCTGTCTGAGGTAAGCACCTCCTGGCCAGAGTCTGCACCCCCACCCATACCCCAACCCCCTGCCCCAGGTTGTAATCCCCTCTGGTACGTTAACTCCCTCCCAGAGCCTGCACCCTGCACTGCCTCCCACACCCCAACCCCCGTCCCCAGCCCAGAGAAAGTGAGTTAGGATGGGGGAGAGTGAGCGATGGAGGAAGGGGGCGGGGACTCAGGGCAGAGGTGGGGCAAGGGTGTTCAGTTTTGCATGATTAGAAAGTTGGCAACCCTACCTAAAAGCCCTGCCACCATATATATAAGAATATACTGTACCATATGTGACGGGTTCCCCCTGGGGTGCCACCTGGAACTGGGGTACTATTGAGCCCCCCGACCCACCAGCCTGGGCTCCCTCTTACACTGTACTGCTGTGACAAGCAGCAAAGCCCTCCAGGCTTCAACCTGCACTTTCACCAGCATACAACAGGTAGGGACACACCCAGCTGCAGTTACATTCAGGGGTTTTGACCAGCCTTGCATAAGAAGGTGACAGCTAAGGTAACAATCAGATTCTCAGGCATGCACCCCCTCTGGAGTATAAACCCAAAATTATACCATCTTGCGCTGCACAGGGAACTGTACAGTGTAAACTCATAAAATTCACCCCCTCCCTCAACGTTGAGAAAAATATGCAACAGCCTTCTGCCCCAGAATTATGATTCCCACACACTGGTTTAGATAAAGTAAAAATAATTTTAACAACTCCGAAAGATAGATTTTAAGTGATAGCAAACAGATCAAAGCAGATTGCCTACCAAATAAACAAAAAACACAAACTAAACTTAATATACTAAATAGATTGGTTATAAATAGCAGATTCTCACCCTAAGAGATGATACAAGCAGGCTGAAGATTCTTAAGGCTCAAGCTGTACTTGCTTACCCATTGGAATCCCCAGGTGTTCCATTCACAGGCTAAAAATCCCTTTAGCCTGGGTCCAGCACTTCCCCCAGTTCAGTCTTTGTTCCTCAGGTGTTTCCAGGAGTCTTCTTGTGTGGGGAGTGAAGAACCACAGATGATGTCACTCCCGCCTTATATAGCTTTTGTATATGGCGGGAACCCTTTGTTTCCAAGCTTGGTTCCCCAGGCCAGTCTGTGGAAAAACACTGACATCCCAAGATGGAGTCTAGAGACATGTGGTCACATCACATGCCTTTTTAGAGTCATAGCAGACATTACTTGGAGGCTGTCTGTAGCGTTCTCAGGAAGGCTCCCCAGGTGGGAGATAAGTTTCTCCTAAGGCCTACTGGTTTTCCCGAATGGCTCATTTCCCTGAATAGGCCCTTCCCCACCCAGCTATCTAGAATTAAAGCATGATGTCTAGTGGCATTCCCCAGGTGTAACTACATTTGAAACGCACAGACATAGTCAATATTAATAACTTCAGATACAAAAATGATTCATGCATACAAATAGGATAATCATATTCAGCAAATTGTAACCATTCCAATGACATCTCACATGACTTATCTTGCATGAAATAAATCATAACTATGTCTTAATCATATCATAATATTATCACTGAGAAGAATATGGGGTGCAGTGTCACACCATGGTTATCCTAATTAGTTGTAGTTATTATTCCGTAATCATAACTTGCAGGTTTTTCAAGTGTTTAAGGTAATAGCAATATCCTGGGCTGAATTCACTCAGATGCTGATGAGTCCATTGGTAGAGTCCTTTTCAGGCCCTGTCCCAACTCGTCTGTCAAAAATGGGCATTCGTCCTATTTGCTTTTGCCAACTGAACATCAGTTGGCAAGAGCAAATGGAACAAATGCCCAGTATTCCCCCAAAAGTAGTGTGTGCCCTCCTAGTGGGAACCGGAGGAATTTTTGTGGTGGGGGCGAGTGGTGACGTGAGGTGCTGGGTGCCAGCGCTTGGGCTGTTGGCCCTGGGAGGCTTGGGAGTCACGTGGTCAGCCCCAGCTCCAGTCCTGGGCGGTGCGGGGCTTGGGCAGTCAGTACCAGGTGGCACAGAGCTCAGGTGGTCAGCCCAGGTCCTGGGCGGCACAGGGCTCAGGCAAGCGGTGATGCCAGGTGGCTCAGGCCAGCCTCACATGGGGAGGGGGGCTCAGGTGAGTGGCAATGCCTGGCAGCTCACACAGTGTTCTGTTTTTACTCTGGGAAAAATGGTCACCCTAGCCACTGGCAATAAATTCTGAGGCCAAAGGCCAAGGAGTTTTGGTTGCAGTTATAGAATTAACAGGAAGCACACTCATGTTGTTAAGAATAATCTACATTATATTTTAATTTGGCTAATTGCCTTTTAAATGAGAGAAAGAAGAAAACAACACAAACCCAAACTGAGCTGTGAAGTTTCTGGCTGGAAATTCAAGACTAAGCTGCTGCCTGTTTTTGCTTCTCTCTGGCATTACCCTGTCTATCCCTCCCCATTTCCCTCTATCACCTTTCACAATATTTTTCAAGCTCTAACTGATAAAGACATGCTGTGCTCCTGAGGCTCTGCTTATACCTGGTGAGGTTTGCAGCCTGCCTCCAACCCCAGCTCAGCAGGCTTCTTGTCTGTCCTTGATGGGATTCTGGATTACTGCCTCTGCTATTGTTTCTCCTGTGCAGTTGTGGGTGCTAATACTGCTGTTCCTGCCTTCACCTCTTTCAATCAGGCAAGGAGGGACTCTTTCAAATGAAAGCTTAGATTTTGACATCATCACATGACTCAGGTAGCTGTAGCCCTAAGGATATGCTTATGTCTTTATCTGGACCTGTCCAAGTGGGCACACAAGTCTCACTGAAGGCGAGCCAAGTCTGAGCAGAGCACATGTGATCCGATTTTAAATGTTTGCTTAATCTGCTGTGAATAGTATCTCATTTGGGCATCTGAAGTTGGTAGAGCTTGGCTTGTGGGCAGAGCTCGGAAGAGTACCACAATTTCCCTCCCCAATTTGAACAGACCTCAAATACATTAATTTAAATATTTATTTTATTACTTTCAAAGACAGTCATTTAAGATGTTACTGGCATCCCAGGAGACTAGTTCACTTATGCCTCACCCCACTCAGGCTACTTTGGGTACTGCAGCAGAATGGGATATAGTAAGGCAGTATTATCTACAACTTATATTATTTGAAAAGAAGTACCATATAATAAGGTAACACAATACAACTACCTTTTGTTACCACAGTAACAGGAGTGCCATCATCCAACACCTTTGCTCCTCAGCAGTTTGTTTTTCTGTGAGAGGATAATAAATATGGCAGTAACCGTGAATTGCTTTATACTCTTATCACAGCAGTCCTGGATTTCTCTCTTGGTGGTACTGTGGTTACAGTTACTATAATTAAATATTTAACAAGGAAGTTTGGTCTTGTGGTTAAAGCTCAAGACTGGGAGGTCAGACCTGTTGTCTGGGACACATGCTTGCATGACCTTAGGGAAACCAATTAATCTCTCTGTCTCAGTTTTCCCACTAGTAAAATAAGGATAATCCTACTGAGCTCATAAGGGTATTATAAGGCCTCCTTGGATGCAAGGCACTAATGAAATGTAAATATTATTATAGGATTCTTATGAGTACAGGTCTCATTTTCTCTTATTTGTGAGAACCGAATTTCTTCCCTGTGGGCTGACTCCAAAAGTGCTCAGTCATTGTTCTTGCTAAGCAGTGTATCTTAACTATTTGTTTGCCACAAGCTTAAAAGACTTGGCAAAATTAACAAGATGTAAACTGCAGCAAGCTTTTTATTTTCAAAAATAGCCACATTAAAAAAAACAAAGGCAAACAATGATGCACTGAAATTTTTTAAAAAAAGAACGAGGAGGACTTGTGGCACCTTAGAGACTAACAAATTTATTTGAGCATAAGCTTTCGTGAGCTAAAACCCCCTTCATCGGATAAATGCAGTGGAAAACACAGTAGGAATATACATATATATACACACAGAGAATATGAAAAAATGAGTGTTGCCATACCCACTATAACGAGAGTGATCAGTTAAGGTGAGCTATTACCAGCAGGAGGAAAAACAAAAAACAAAAGAAACCTCTTTTGTAGTGACAATCAGGATGGCCCATTTCCAACAGCTGACAAGAAAGTGTGAGTAACAGTAGGGGGAAAAATAAGCATGGGGAAATAGTTTTACTTAGTGTAATGACCCATCCACTCCCAGTCTTTATTCAAGCCTAATTTAATGGTGTCCAGTTTGCAGATTAATTCCAGTTCTGCTCTTTCTCATTGGAGTCTGTTTTTGAAGTTTTTTTGTTGTAGCATTGCCACTTTTAGGTCTGTAATCGAGTGACCAGAGAGATTGAAGTGTTCTCCGACTGGTTTTTGAATGTTATAATTCTTGATGTCTGATTTGTGTCCCTTTATTCGTTTACATAGAGATTGTCCGGTTTGGCCAATGTACTTGGCAGAGGGGCATTGGTGGCACATGATGGCATATATCACATTGGTAGATGTGCAGGTGAACGAGCCTCTGATAGTGTGGCTGATGTGATTAGGCCCTATGATGGTGTCCCCTGAATAGATATGTGGACAGAGTTGGCAACAGGCTTTGTTGCAAGGATAGGTTCCTGGGTTAGAGTTTTTGTTGTGTGGTTGCTGGTGAGTATTTGCTTCAGGTTGGGGGGCTGTCTGTAAGGAAGGACTGGCCTGTCTCCCAAGATCTGTGAGAGTGAGGGATCATCCTTCAGGATAGGTTGTAGATCCTTGATGATGAGCTGGAGAGGTCACCTTAACTGATCACTCTCATTACAGTGGGTATAGCAACACCCATGTTTTCATGCTCTCTGTGTATGTATATATCTATATATCTATCTTCCTACTGTATTTTCCACTGCATGCATCCGATGAAATGGGTTTTAGTCCACGAAAGCTTATGCTCAAATAAATTTGTTGGTCACAAGTACTCCTCGTTCTTTTTGCTGATACAGACTAACACAGCTACCACTCTGAAACCTGAAATGTTAAAGCAAGTTTGTTTATATTCCAGATGAACTGGTGCTTTGGTGTTGGCACTGGTAGTTGCTCTGTATATGCAGACGTAGATCTCAAGAATTTTGCATTCCGTGACCCTCTAAAGGTTCTCTCATTCAAGATTCTGTGTGCTCTGTATTTCTTGCTTCATTACTGCAGGTATTTTCCATTTCTTTCAACTATGCGTGCAAACAGTTCACTTCCAAAGAGTGCGGGATAACCTTTAAAGGCCCCCTTTTAAAATACTGTTTTTAATTAGTTCCTGCCACCATTTTAACAGTGATAGTAAACATGTGGGAGCAGATCCTTAGCTAGTGTAAATAGTTATAGCTCAACTGATGTTTACTTGTGTGGCCTGTGGAGTGTTTACAATAACATATATTTCATTATTTTATTTGTCTCTCTAACTGTGCAGTCTTTTGTTGATTACAGCATTTTAATAAATATTTATCTCATAAAGAAAGAAACAATTGCTAATTGCAAAAGGCTAATTGCTTTGTTTGTAATTTTACATTTCTTTCCATGATAACACAATGGTACTAGGATATTTTCCTGTAATGTAATATAACAATGTTGTAGGAAGCCAGTAAAAACCAATCTGGACGACTGTAAAATGTTATTGAAAGATTTCTGAATGGTTCCAAGTGTCCTAATAGAATGGTTTGGGGAAAGCTTTATTCTTTAAAATCTTTTTTTTTTTTTTTTAGCAGACCATGGATTTATTTATGTTTCAGTTATTTTTTTCAATACTTCATTTTGCTGTATTTGAATTTTTCAAATCCTGTTTTCAAATGTATTCCTTTAATTTAAATCCTTTCATGCAGTTTGTCTTTTAAGAGAGAGACTACTTTTTTTAATACTGATTACTGTTTCTGTGATCCTCAAGCAGGCAAAACATCTTTAAAAGGGAGAATTTTACTTTGGTGCGCTATTCACTGGTATAAGGGCTCTTAATGAAAGCAGATACAAAATAGTGCAATTAATCTGAATAAGACCTAAAAACTGCTTCACAGACTCTTGAGGAAATGGAGGAAAAGCTTGATTGTGTAGTGAAGCAAAATGTCAACAAGATATGCAGACAAGTGATCTTTTTAGAATGAGATGGCCTTTAAAAGCATGACAGGAGCATATTTGAAGGGTGAGGCAGAGGAGGGAGCAAATGAGAGAAGTGGAGAACATTTGGTGTTCCGGGTGTACTCTCATCCAAAGGAAAGACATTGCCAAATTCCAAGGTGAGCTCTTCGGCATAAGCCCACAGTGATACTAAATTTGAGTATAAGGAGGAGGTGGACGGTTTACTGAGTCCCACTGCACCAAAGGGTTGAGTGAAATTCCAGTCTAGATTAGCTGTGGGCTATCCCTGAAGAAGAATGGAATTAGGAATCTCCCAGCCTCTCTATGAATAGGTGACCCACCACGCCAGAGGAGAAGGCAGTCTGGTTACTGCCTCTTGAAAGAAGATTCACTGTTCTCACCTTTGCATATAGTGAGCACTCTGGGAATACACCAAGAGTCGGAGGCAGTGTGGCCAGAATGTACTATGCTCAGGTGACCCTGGGCTGGTGTAATTGCTGTTCCAGCAGCACAAGTTACTTTTGTTAGGGGCTGCCCTGGATTTCAGTTGAAGGGACAGTAAGTCACAAGCAAGGCTTGTATGGCCCTCTTACTCCCCACCTGCACTGGGCAGAGTTTAGGCACCCGAGGGTGGGGAGGGGCGCTCTTGTCCTTTGTGTCAGGAGATGGGGTAGTAGAGTTAACTATTTACAATCCAGTCTTGAAGGACTATTGTAAACTAGAACATTTCTGTGACAGGCAGAGATATGCTCTGTAGCTCACTGTCCTGTCATGGTCTTTTGGTTTGTATGACCTGGGTCAGTTCCAGAGTGCATTGCACTCCACCCAGCCCCACTGATTTCTGTGAACTTGCATAGGGGGCAGTTCCGATTAGGATTTGGCCTATTGGGTTATTAGATATATGATCATTCTTGAAGACAGCTAAAAAGACATTCTCCACATGGATTTTACATAGTGGTTTTTACTTCTCACCTAAGGTTAAGCTTGCTCAAACTGCAGATTTCATTTGGTTCTTGGTAAAAGAAAACAATGTCAATTTGTTTGATACTTTATGACACTTTTTTCTACTGGAAATGAACTGGTTTGTGGGGATGCATACATATAATCTCACTATATGATTTTAAAAGGATTACTTTTCATTTATTATCTGGAATCATTATAGGCCATGTAACAGCTGGGTTGTCTCAGCTATGCAACATAAGAAGATTGCCATAGAAGACTAAGCTGAAGGGCTTGGTATGAATGTACAGCATACTTGTCTGGTTTTTGTAAGGAGGATTAGCATGTCTAATTGAGAAACATTACCTGTTATTTAGTCTTGGGCTGCAGTCACCAAGTAATTCCAACATATGTTGGACTCCCCTCCAATAGTCTCATCTAGAGAGAAGTGCCTAACATAGAATATTTATGAATATACAACTGCAAGTGAGTTTCCTGTGTGCAGAAGTGAGGGATTTTCATAAAGGGATTTTAAAAAATGTATCCCAGACTTAAGCTAGATGCTGACTTGACTCAACTTCGCTTGGTGCTGTTCTGTACCAATTTTGTTTCTGTTCATGATTTTTCTCACATTAACTGGTGCAGATCCACTAGCTGCACCACATTACACAAGCAGAGAATCTTACCCTGTAAATTTTCCATTAGAATAACCTCAGCAATTATAGTGGTAAAACGCTATCAAATTTGTCACTGTGTTGTATATTTTGCAAACATTTTGTGATAATTTGAACTATTTGCAAGCACAATATTTGCTGTGTTAATCATTATAGTGCTTGTTTTATTATTAATGTTAATTCATACAGCTGCAAACGTGGTCATGGTACTTTACAAATAAAAAAAATTACATCCCTGTTCTTAGGCACTTACAGTATAGGCTAGGTAAGACAGAACCTGAGACAGGGAAAGATGGTGAGTGAGCAAAGGCAATGGAAAGGAGAGTTATACAATATAAGGTCATGAACTTATATGAACTTTGTTTCAAATGTTACACTTTGGTTTAGTTCATTTTTTTTTAAATATTGTTTGTGATGTCTCAGTAGGGGAAGTGATGTTAATGACAGTCAAAATTGGTTAGAGGTGAGGTTAAGAAGCAAGGAACTGGAATAAAGAAATGTTTGCATAGTAGATGAGCTTTGGTCTGTAGCTCATTTGTGAACAGCTCTTAATGAGCTGTAACCTTGGGTCCCTTATCCTATCGATTTCATTATTCGCAGTTATCACATTTTCCTGTGTGCCTTACCAACTTCAGACAGTGCGTATGTCTATACTTGGAACAGGGGGTGTAATTCCCAGCTTGAACCCATGCGCACCCTGATCAAGCTAGTTTGTTAAGAATAGAGTATGACAGTGTGAGGGAGGGGCTAGCCACCCCAAGTAAGTTCCTAGGATTTCAAATGGGATTGTACTCAGGGCAGCTAGATCCACCTGCCATTTGCACTATGCTGGCTACACTCTATTTTTAGCATGTTAGCTTGATCAGAGCTCGCACAGGTATGTCGCCTCAAGCTGGGAAACAACCCCCCAGCTCAAAGGGTAGACATACCCAGTGTGTTAGGAGGACCTCTTGAGGAGAGACAGTCTTTTCCTCCATGCCTTTGACCAGACACTCCAGGTCAGGTACCTTTTTGCCTCCTACCACCTCTCACCAAAGGTCAGAAGTTTCGATCAAATTAACTCAAGGTCAAACAGTAGAAAAACATACCCAAGTCTAAGGCTCCCTAGCTTTGCCTAGGGAGGACCAGCCACTGATCTTACAAAAGAGAAATCAGAAAATATGTGGCTCACCTAGTCATTCAGAGTCTACCAGTTTCTCCAGGCTGTTGAAGTCTTATCCTTTTTTCCCTGACATGTGTCTCAGAACTCCATTTCCCTTGGTGTCAGCAAACACTTCTGTACTCCCTTGCTCTGTAGACAGGTCAGTTACACCCCCCAGCTACTGTGATGTGAACCTTTATTACCATATTACTAGCAATGCATCTTGACTTTAATGGTGATGTTTGCACAGATGTGCCACCTTGGGGATTGAACTATTGTTTGTCCCTGTTCCTAGTACAATAGCCAATTGTATGTTGACAATACATTTTGCTCTGAACTGTAGTTATTTTTCCAATTTTCTCTCAAATCCTCTAACATTTCAAAAGCTTTGATCCTGTTGCAACTACAATGTCTTTTTCTTTGCGTACAGCTTAGTTGTAATAAAGTTTGTTGCATGTTAAAAAGACCTCTCTACAGGGAGTTTGTGTTTTCTCTTCTTGAGACAATGTTTGGATATGTTTAATTTCACCCCCCTTAACATCATCTTTGATTTTCCACCACCCCCTCATTTTTCTGAAGTCTCTTGCACAAGACCATCTTCAGTGCAAAAGTGCTATGAATCATCCTGAAAAAGCGTTCCCTGTCATCTCTTAATCCCATATTCATATTTGGGAAACAAGCTCTTGGCATGTTGCCTGAACACTGCTATACTTAGAAAGCCTGTAGTAAATGCCTTAGACCAGCAGTTCTCAAACTGTGGGTCAGGACGCCAAAGTGGGTCGTGACCCTGTTTTAATGGGATCGCCAGGGCTAGCTTAGACTTGCTGGGACCTGGGGCCAGAGCCCCACTGCCCGGTGCCGAATCTGAAGCCCAACGGCTTTAGCCCTGAGCGGCGGGCTCAGGTTACAGGCCCCCTGCCTGGGACTGAAGCCCTTGGGCTTCGGCTCTGCCCCTCCCCCTGTCTGGGGCAGTGGGGCTCGGGCTTTGGCTTTGATCTCCCCACCCCACAGCAGCAGGACTTGGGAGAGCTCAGTGCCCCTTCCTGGGGTCATGTAGTAATTTTTGTTGTCAGAAGGGGGTCGTGGTGTAATGGAATATGAGAAACCCTGCCTTAGACTAATGCTGGCATCAGATATCCATGTACACAACTCCCACAGACATCAGTGGGAGTTCCGTGCATGTACTGTGTCTGAGGGCAACATCTGGGCCCTGAAATGGGGTTTCAAATGCAAATATCTTACTCTGTTCCATGAAGAGAATTTCAGGGGTAGGATAGTTGCCTTTACACCCATTTACTCTTCATTATGTACCCTAGAATCCTAGAATATCAGGGTTGGAAGGGACCTCAGGAGGTCATCTAGTCCAACCCCCTGCTCAAAGCAGGACCAATCCCCATCTAAATCAACTAAATGTACACTTGCTTTCTCTGATAAGCTCATCTCACTGCATTATTTAAAGCTATGAAAGGGTGTCTTTAGTTCCCAGAATAGCAGCATTATGTGGTTAATGTAAAGATTTTAAAAATTAAGACATGTACTGAATTCAGGAGCATAGCCGCAGGGACTATGGGTATGGGTGGCGCTGCAGCACCCCCAGCTTTTACATGGGGCTCTGCTCCTGGCCCTGGACCCGGGGTCCCAGCTACCGGCCCCATGCTCCGCTCTTGGCTCCGCGCCCAGGGATCCGCATCCACCCCTAGCTGTGGCCCCAGCCATGGCCTCCTTATACCTGTCCACGTTGCCCCCCACTCAAAGCCATGGCCCTGCTTCCAGCCCCAGCTCAAGGGGTTGGGGGGAGGGCAGAGACAGAGGTAAGGGGGGGCAAAAGGGGGTAAAAACTGTGAGGACCACTGCTTTATAATTTCACTAGTTTTCGGCACCCCCACTATAAAAAATGTTCCAGCACCACTGTTCAGGAGACAAGATGACTCTCTTTTAGCAGATCCCTAAGGCTCTTATTAGGGTATGTTTTGACCTTTACTACTTTAAATCCTTTATATCTCCCATAAAGAGCTGCTGCAACATGAGGTTAGAGTTATTCTGTCCCCTGACACCTCTGTTGCATAAGCACAGGAACTAAGGATATGGGGGGTGCTGCAGCACCCCCTGGTTTTACGTGGGACTCTGCTCCAGGCCCTGCATGCAGGGTCCCAGCTGCCAGCCCCGCACTCGGGGTTCTGTTCCTGGCCCCACACCCAACGCTGCGCACTGGGCCCCAGCCTCGGCCCCCTTACACCAGTCTGCGTCCCCCCCTCCCGGAGCCACGGCCCTGCTCCTGGCCTCAGCTCTAGGGGGTGTGGGTGGGGGGCACAGGCAGCGGTAAGGAGCGGGGGGCGAGGTAAAATTTTTGGGGACCACTGCTTTACAGTTTTGCTGGCTTTCAGCATCCCCACTATAAAAACAGTTCCAACGCCACTGCTCTATTTGTTCAGTCAAGACCAGAGGAAATTTGCATTGTCCTTCACTGAGGTGATTTGGATCCCAATGAGGCTGTCTGGAATGCTTGCTCTAGACTAGAGCAAGATACATCCCTTTTAAAAGGATGCTGCTCAACAGGGCTGTGAATTCCCCTTTACTTTGCAATACTGCAACAATCCAGCCCTTGCTGGACCAGGAAGAGAGCAGCTGGCTATAGTACAGCGATGCAGCAGCAGACTTTCCTACTGTCCAAAGGCACCAATTATCTGTGATTTAATTTGATCTGAACAGGTTTAAGGTTCAAAACATCTGGCTCAGAGTCCACACCAAGTCTGCGGGCCTGATTCTCCATTGTCTTGCACCTGATGCCATTATTTATACTTATATAAAATGGCCCTGATTCTGCAGTATGCTTGGGATCGCTTTGTGCTGCTTCCCAGCCTTACAGCTGATGAGTGCTCAAACCTGACACTTCTAAGGAATAAAATGATTGTATTTTAATCTTTTAATAAGGTTAGGGCTATTCTTTTTTAAAGATCAACTTCATATACAAGATAATAGAAATACTCTAAAAGAGTAGTTTTACACTGTGAGGCTTTTATCGGAAACAGAAATATTTTAAAGAAAGGCACATCCCACATGAATAACATATGGTCTAAAAATTGGTTTAAGATGTGACTTTATAAATGAAGTAGTTACTGCTTTATCATCAAGTTCATCATCCTGTTAAAACTTTAAATGTGTAACTATTTAGTAGGCTTTGCAAAGAGTGTGTGCCACTGTGCAATGAGCTGCATTGTACACTATGTGCCATTCATGCAATGCATGGAGAGAATTTTCCCACTGAATAGACAAGTATGTTAAGCCTTTTGTTCAGTATCTTGGCAGCTTTGCTAACTAGATCTGTTCCCTTCCACCTCTCTCTTCACCACTGTAAATGGGTGATTATTTCTGGTCTGTTTCAGACAGTTTCTGATTTCTCTCTCTCTCTCTCTCTGTGTACACTGTGGTAATTTCTGACTGAATCTCTAGGGTGGTTTGCCCTGCTTTAACCCCAGAAAGTATTTGGCATTAGAGTCTAAGGGTATTCCCAGGAGTTTTTAAGGGGTACTCTATTTTCAGTGAGAACTTGTGTGCCAAGTCTTTGTGTGTAGGCGGTTTGTGATTCTAGATGTTTTCAGCTATTAAATCTGACACTGTCACATGGAGGAGGGGATTACATACAAAGAATAGCTACTTGGTTAAAAGCTGTAGTAGCATTCTAACAAATGCATTGCACTCTAACAAGTCCTTGCACACTGTATGAGATACGAAGGACTAGGAGATTGAGTTTTATGGGTTCATTGTGCCTTACAGGCACAGGTCCATGCTGCTAGTGGTGCAGGGCTCTCCAAGGCACATGGGGATCACATCTGCGGCTGCTCCCCTTAAGAAGGGGCAGTGGGCACTCCCTTCTTTAGTCAATAAGCTCTGCAGGGTGGTAGGGTGGGGGGCAAGATTATAGCTCCATCTACTCTCTTTACTTCCTTCCCCTTTTGGTGTGACTAGTGCTGCTAATGGGGCGTGAAAGGTCTGACAGTCCATTTGCACTTTTACTCATCTACTCCCTTGTGCATCTGTACACTGGCTAGACACAATCTCTCAAAATCTCTCCTGCCCGTGTAAGAAATTTTCAAGAGGGGTTCTGTTATCATAATTCTGACTCCAAAGCAGCTCTTGTCACTGTAGGCAATGCAAAGAATACCTTACTGCCAGGAAGAATCATTCTCATGTGATGCACAGGGATATTATGTTACACTGTTTCCCCCCTTTTTTTTCTTTCTTTCATTTTGACACTGAATGCCTGTTTTTCAGAAAGTTGAGGCACGAGGCCTATGTTGTTTGCATCCAGTTACTGTCCACTTGTGTATTTATGCACCCAAATAGATCCAAATGCCCAATTTGCCAGCACAGTTTTGGTAGTTGCAAATGCAAATTAGACATGCAAATATGGGTAAATCTTAAGTCTGAATTTGATGAATGTCAGACTCCAAAAGGCCTTCATTTTGTGTGTGTGCAAATATTCTGATTTGGGCTCTGGGGTTATGTAATCACAAGCCTACCACCTGATTTGTGTGCACAGTTGCATGTTCATCAATGCAGAGAGACTTTTGTGCACAGACGAAACTAAGGCTATTTAAAATTTGGCCATAAATGAGCAAATGAAAATGAGTACTCATGTAATTCTTCTGCCAGGTGTCAGTAGCAGTAGAACAGGTCAGGTTCAATGCTGTCTGGGGGGGGGGTCCCTTTTAAAGTATGTACAATGATTGCCTTATCCAAGCCCAGGTTTTAGGAACTTATACAGTAACAGCCTACAGAACACAACACTATCATAATGCTACACACAGTAATCACCTGCATTACACCACAACGCCCCAGTGCTATCACATCACTACATACCGTGACTGCCTGCATAACAGCATTACATAACAACACTCTCACATCATTGCATACAGTAGCAGCCTGTATAAACCCCCTAACACAATGCCCCCCATTACTATCTTACAGACAATAGCAGCCTGCACAACTCCATTACGTTACTCCACTACGTACAGTAGAAGCCTGCATAACACAAGAGCACCATCACATCACATTGCAACTTACAGTAACTGCTTGCATAATGCCATAACCACCACCACAATCAATACACAAATACATGTGTTGATGGGTCATATCCTAATCACCATCTCATGAAGATAAAAGCATGCATCACACCATTTAAAAAAAAAGAAGACCCTGTCAGATTGGTACTCACTGTAACAGCCTGCATAACATCAACAAACCAAATTCTAATACATGCTCAGTTTAAAATTGAGTTCTGAAGTCCATTAACACATCTCTCAGGATTAAATTTGGAGGTTACATCTGATTTCACTGAAACAGTTCTCCAAAGCAGTGCAGGTGCAGTACGGTGTTTCAAGGCTTGCATGGTTTTATTTGGATCTAGTGATAAATACAGCTAAATAACAGGATTCCCTTCATCTAATGGATGTTATGGAATACCAAGTCCCATATCTTAATCGACTCTCAGTCCCAGCCCACTGGAAAAAGGCTAGTGTGGTACACAGAGTGTCTGCCTTTAGACAGTGAGACACAACTAAGCATCAGCTGGAGAATTCCTTAATTAGTATTAGTGACATGGTGAAACATCACCATGAAGTTGATAGCATTACAAATTGCATATCTATTACCTTTTTGCATTTCTTTGGTTTTATTACAAAATTATATTTCTTCCAGAATCTTCTCTCCATATTCTTCCTCCAGAATAAAATCAAATAAAATAAAACACTATTAAGCAATATACCAAACTACTTTACTATTCAAACCATGACAACAGAACTAGAGATAGGCCAGAGCCAGGGAGTTTGGCTGCAGATTTGGATCAGAATCTGAACTTCCCCAGAGTATGGGGGAGAAGGTTGTCAGATTTGTGCTTTGAGCCCATTACAGTGGACAGCCCAAAGCTGGAAAGTTCAGATCTGCATCTGTAAATGGGCATTCCCAAAAATCCAGTGGAGGGTAAGGTGGTTGCAAGCACTGTTCAGTTTTAAAGCAGCTCTGTAAAGAAACAGGTAAGAAGTATAAATATTTACCTTTATAATGCAATCTTCTGGAGGAGAGCTGCGGGCATTTAAAGCTACTGAACTTTTAAATTTTTTTCCACAAGAATTTCAAAAGCAACTAGGTGATTGTAGGTGTCTCAATTTTTGGGTGCCTAGGCTGAGACATTCTAAAAGGGCCTGATTTTCAAGAAGTGCTGAATACTTGGTCTTGGAAAACCAGGCTCCTTTAAGGGATCTCTGTTTCGGTCCCCCCAAACTGGACTGATTTAGGTGACTAAATCACCTGTCATTTTTGAAAATCTTGGCCGAGGTGAAGAAAAAAACAACAACTTTGCGTTGGTTCTGTTTTTCTTGTTTATCTACTAGTCTGCTCCTGCTCCCACTGAAGTCAATGGCAGAGCTCCTACTGACTGCTTTGGCAACTGGAGGAAACCCCAAGTTTGCAAGAATTATTTGCAAAGAATCAGCGTAGTTTACAGAAGTACAGTGCTATTTCACATGTTTTGCTACCCCAGTCAATATTAGCCAGATAAAAGCTCATGCCATTATTCTTTCAGCTGGCTGTACCATCGAGGTCTAGCTAAGCAGTTTATAATAATTTTTTCCCTTATCAGACATTATTTTTTTCTCAGTCTTAACTGATCCCAGTAGTCCCTTCTTCCATGCTTGTGTTTTGAAAAACTGAAAAATTGCTTTGGTTTCTCCACAGCAAGACCATCTTTCCAGTATCTGTTTCATTACAGAGAACACCTCAGCATCATCAGCATCTATTTAAAGAAAACAAGTGTATTTACCTGTACCAGCTCAGGTTTATATGCAGCAGTCCGGCCGTTAAGTAAAAATTAACTCGCAGTCTACAGACCTCAAAGGATATATTTTAAAATTCTTCTTTCTAAAAATATTATGGTGAATGGTCATATCATAATTACCATCACAGGGTGATATTTTATTTTTGCAAAAGTTTTGTCCATGTTCCTGTTCAATGCATGTTAACTTTATTCTGCTCTTGTAAGGAAGGCTGAAGTATTTGATATAGATTGTTCTGGGAAGTCAGAATGGCAATTGGGAATACAGCTATTTTCTTATGTACTTATATGGCTGCCATTACTGTAGTATCTGTCGACCTCACAATCCTTAATGTATTTATCCTTAAAACACCCCTGTGAGTTATCCATAGCAAATATTGTGGGGTGGTCCCTGCATCACTGGGGGCCATGGGAGTTTTTCCATTGACTTCAGTGAAAGTGCACAATGTTGCGCCAAATTTCAAAGGACAACAAAAACACGGAAAGTGAGGGGGTAGGCAAAAGTAGAAAGCAAACAGATGAATTTATTCTGTCCTTTTGTGTCTTTTTCAATCAATCAGTACATCTGTAATAAATAGTACCCTGTGTTTCCTTCCACTGAGTAATAGAGACCAAACCTGTGGAAATTGCATGTAAATGGTCAGGGTGATGGTGGGGGAAAAAGGGACTGCAGTAGCCTCTCTTCTCCTAAGCATTCTCAGTATAAAACTCTGACATCTGATACATTTTCTGATTTACGTTGATTGGCTGTCAACTACATGCATGGTCACTATTATTCCAGGAGGACTTGTGGCACCTTAGAGACTAACAAATTTATTTGAGCACAAGCTTTCGTGACCTACAGCTCACTTCATTGGTTGCATGCAGTAGACAATACAGTGGGGAGATTTTATATACACAGAGAACATGAAACAATGGGTGTTACCATGCACACTGTAATGAGAGTGATCAGGTAAGGTGAGATATTACCAGCAGGAGGGGGGAGGACGGCGGGGGGGGGAACCTTTTGTAGTGATAATCAAGGTGGGCCATTTCCAGCAGTTGACAAGAACCTGTGAGGAACAGTGGGTGGGGGTGTGGGGGGGAAAATAAACATGGGGAAAGAGTTTTTGTGTAATGACACATCCACTCCAAGTCTTTATTCAAGCCTAAATTAATTGTGTCCAGTTGGCAAATTAATTCCAATTCAGCAGTCTCTCGTTGGAGTCTGTTTCTGAAGTTATTTTGTTGAAGAATTGCCACTTTTAGGTCTGTAATCGAGTGACCAAAGAGATTGAAGTGTTCTCCGACTGGTTTTTGAATGTTATAATTCTTGACATCTGATTTGTGTCCATTTATTCTTTTTCTGTCTGTAAGCAAGGATGTAGCGCATCAATGTAACGCTTCCTCAGCTCTTGTCCCCTAATGCCCCTACTCTACTTTCGCTACATTGATGACTCTTCATCCTCTGGACCCATGGAAAAGAAGCCCTTGAGGAATTCCACTATGATTTCAACAATTTCCATCCCACCATCAACCTCAGCCTGGACCAGTCAACACAAGAGATCCACTTCCTGGACACTACGGTGCTAATAAGCAATGGTCACATAAACACCACCCTATACTGGAAACCTACTGACCGCTATTCCTACCTACATGCCTCCAGCTTTCATCCAGACCACACCACATGATCCATCGTCTACAGTGAAGCTCTACAATAGAACCGCATTTGCTCCAACCCCTCAGACAGAGACAAACACCTACAAGATCTCTATCGAGCATTCTTACAACTACAGTACCCACCTGCTGAAGTGAAAAAACAGTTTGACAGAAGAGTACCCAGAAGTCACCTACTACAGGACAGGCCCAACAAAGAAAATAACAGAACGCCACTAGCGTCACCTTAGCCCCCAACTAAAACCTCTCCAGTGCATCGTCAAAGATTTACAACCTATCCTGAAAAATGATCCCTCATTCTCACAGATCTTGGGAGACAGACCAGTCCTCTCTTACAGACAGCCCCCCAACCTCAAGCAAATACTCACCAGCAACCACACACTACACAACAAAAACACTAACCCAGGAACCTATCCTCCCTCCTCCTGCTGGTAATAGCTCACCTTACCTGATCACTCTCGTTACAGTGTGTATGGTAACACCCATTGTTTCATGTTCTCTGTGTATATAAAATCTCCCCACTGTATTTTCTACTGCATGCATCCGATGAAATGAGCTGTAGCTCACGAAAGCTTATGCTCTAATAAATTTGTTAGTCTCTAAGGTGCCACAAGTACTCCTTTTCTTTTTGAGAATACAGACTAACACGGCTGCTACTCTGAAACCTGTTATTATTCCAGGCTAACTCCTGCAATTCTTACTCAGTATTTGACTCAGGCAAAACTTTTGCTTCAGCCAATGGAAGCTGTGTCTCAGTAAGTACTGAGTAATAACTGCAGGACATATACCCATTGCTGTTGATTTGTCTCTATGTCTTCATTTTTCTCCATAATTTTCACCCTCACTACAGCTCAGTTTGAATGCAGCATGTGAAGCTCAGAGGCCTTTTTCCTGGTATAACAGACACTAACTGCTTGGGTTTCAAGGCTGGTGTTATAAAGAGGGTGGTAAGGTTTACTGTTGAAGTCAAGCAATGATGCAGATTATTGTGACTGGTACCATATTGCATATTTCTCTTTGTCTTCCCCTCTCTTCCTTTCCCTAGCTTCCAAAATCCTTATATCACCTTTTCTTTCATGCAACCATAATTGAAATAGATGGGCACTGGGGCAGAAATACATTTTTCAGAAGCCATAAAAATAGTTTCCTTTCTTTTTATGAGCAGAACATAGATTTAAGTTCACTCTTCTCTCCAAAATAGACAACGAGGAGGAAGTACTCAATTTGGCAGTGCACTTGGGGTTAGAAACATTACTGCTTTCCAAACATGTCACCAGAGTCATTAATTAAGTGCTAGAACAGGCAACTTCAACCAAATGAAACCAGGGGAAATTACACTTCTCTTTGCTGACCTATATAAAGACCATGTGAGTTTAAATCATACTGAAAGCTTTACGGGGTCCTCTAGCCCAGTGCGCTCTGCAGTAAATATCAATGTACTGCAATGAGATTGTTGCTAACTGGGACCGAGTGGGTTTGGAGTGTGTTTGCTCCTTCTTGAAATTTTTATGCAAATGTTGAGTAGCAAATGAATTTAGCAGTAAGAATGTTCATGAGAACAAAGAATTTTAAGTAAGCATAGAGGTACATGTGCAGACAGAGAATCTGAGTGAATAAATGAGTGTAAATATATGCAAAGCAGGTTGCACGGGCAACTATAGAAATACCAATACAGTATTTAATGATATGAGCAGCACGTCTTTCACTCTGAAATGAAATCTCAATATACAATTGACCTTCTCTCTCTCTCCTCATCTGAAACAGGTCAGGTTTTTTTTTATTTTATTTTATTTTCTTGAAGTCAGTGTAATGAGAGTAGCTGGATTTACAGCATTGGAAGCTGAAGTGCAAAGTTCCTTCTATTGTCCTGTCAATGTGATTCAGCCCTAATCTGGAAAATGCTCTCAAGGGAAGGGAGGATAATTTAGTCTATGCCTATTCAGCCAACCTCTCTGCTGCTATGTCCAACAAAAGTACCAATTCTGGAAATGTTTTTTTGTGAGCTGCACAAGACATCTCCAGCAGGAACTGAAGTGAGGCCCCCAAACTCATTTTTCATAGGCCATTCTTCAGTCACAAATAGTAAATACATTCAGTTACTATAAATCAGGGCTGGATTCAAAGCAATGACCTAGAAGTGAGAGGTGTCATAGAATCATAGAATATCAGGGTTGGAAGGGACCTCAGGAGGTCATCTAGTCCAACCCCCTGCTCAAAGCAGGGCCCAATCCCCAATTTTTGCCCCAGATCCCTAAATGGCCCCCTCAAGGATTGAACTCACAATGCTGGGTTTAGCAGGCCAATGCTCAAACCACTGAGCTATCCCTCCCCCAAAATGTTTCATTCACCAAGATCTTGAGCTGTCTTTTCCCTCCAAGCTTTAGTGATGACTATTACTGCTTGTGATAATTCCATCTTCCATCAAAGAACTGAGCTTCCCAACCTTGTATGTGATAAATAATCCAGGCTTTCAAATCTCATGAAAATACCCATAACACTTTGAAGACCTTCTCTTTTCCTTGGCAATGGCTTTTCAGTTCCGAAAGGTCTTTTTAAATGTAAAAAGGGTCTGTTAGTTTGTGAAAAATTTAAAAACCTCAGTCCAGTTCTAATCCTTCTCACGTACGGCATGTCTTTCATGTATATGGGACAGAGTTGTGAAAATAATGGAGTTTGTGGTTCACTGCGAATTGCAAAAAATTGAAAAAAAAATAGTTGGATTGAATGGAAGCTTTTGTTTGACCCAAAATGAAATGTTTCTTTTTGATTTTGATCATTTTTTAATGTTACTAGATTTTAAAAAAATGTAATTAAAGGAAATTCCAAAATGAAACGTCATTTTCAGCCAAAAAAAAAAAAAATCGAAATGTTTCAGTTAGAAAAAATGTCAAAAAGAAACAGTTTGATTTTTTTCAGAATATTTCTGAGGTTGGTTTATTTATTTATTTATTTATTTTGCTGAAACAATTTGGCAAAGTAACACAAATCCATAAAACATGTTGGTGTGGCTGAATCTTCATTTTTCACAAGCTTTGGCCAAAAAATTTTCACCCAGGTGTAATATGGGACTTTTTTTTAGCTCATATGAATTAACTAATTATTGCCATTGTTTTAATATGATTCATCATTTGTATTGTAGTATCTCTCAAAGGCCCCATCAGGATCAGAACCGCATTGTATGGGAAACTGTGCAAACAAATGAGCTAAAAAAGAAAAAAAAACAAACCCACAGAAACATTCAGATATCACATGAATTATTTGATTTGCCTCTCCCATTAATATGCAGCATGTATACTGACATGCCTACACACAGTTCAGAGCATCGTGGCTGGATGAAGTAAGTGAAAGCCTTAGAATACATTTCCCAAATAGTCCTCCCCCTTTTGTGGACTCTGGGATTGTTTCGTTGCACCAGTAAGTGAATGTGTGATTTTAAACTGATTCAGTTAAACCAATGTGAAAGGCTGTGTCGACACATGCTGCTTGATTTAACCCAGGTTTATTTCAGTTTAGCTTTAGTCAATTAGGAACAGGTTTAAGCATATTGAAACAAGCCACTCTTAAATTTAAGACGTATACTGGCATAACAGTGTCAGTGTCAGTCGGGGCAGTGAAAATTCCTCCACCCTCCCCCAACGACAAAGCTACGTCAACAAAACCACCATTGCCAACAGAAGAGTTGTTCAGAGAAGAGGTGTTCCTACACTGGCAGAAAAATTCCTTCTATTGGTGTATGCTGTGCTTACACTAGGGGGCTATGCCAGCATAAGCTGTCCTGTAGACATAGCCTAAAACAAGTGTACCCACACAGGAATTGGCACCAGTTTACTCATACTCGTTTAACTAAACCAGTGCAAATTTGTGTGTAGACAAACCCCTTGATGTTTTTTTTTCAAAGTTTTTTCATTCCCCTTATGCTGTTCTTTCTCTCTCTCGCCCCCCTTGTGCTTGTATTATCCTCCTTTCTGCTATGAGTGTGACTGCAGAACAAGGAATATGATTTGAATCTCAAATTCTGAAGAACCTCCACATACACCTTCAACAGTCCACAGGTGCTGACTTTCCAAATGCCGGGAGGCTCCACCCCCGGCTCTGCCCAAAGCTCCGCCCCCACTCCATCCCTTCCCCCAAGGCCTCACACCCACCACACCTCTTCCCACCTCCGCTCCACCCTTGCCCCGCCTCTGCCTGCCCCCGCTCCACCCCTGCCCTGCCTCTTCCCACCCAGTTCCACCCCCTCCCCCGAGCATGCTGCTTCCTCATTCCTGCCCCCTCCCTCCCAGCCTCCTCACGCCATGAAAAAGCTGATTGTGGCGGGCGAGAGACCCAGGGAGGGAGGAGGAGGCACTGATCTCAGGGGCCTTCTGGCAGGAAGGAGGCACTGGAGTGGGGTAGGGTGGAGGAGAGCTGATAGTGGGGCAGCCGGCGGGTGCTCAGCACCCACCATTTTTTCCCTGTGGGGGCTCAGAGCACCCACGGAGTCTGCATCTGTGCACCAATCACAATTCAAGTTACTCTCACTGCAATGCAAGGGTGAACATAGCTGACTAGCACAGGAGCACAGCACCAGAAACTGGGCAAATAAGCAGGATCTGTACTTCATTTTAAAAAAAAATCAACAGACCACAAAATCCATAATCTTTGTGACCTCAGTGCTCACACACACACATACACAATCCTGGCCTGGGAATGTTATTGAAACAGCAGTTCTCATTATAATTTGGAAGAAATATCATACTCAGAGCTTGCTTCTATAATATTTTCATTGCTGACCACAGTGGCTGACATGAAATGGTGAGAGAGAGAGAAAGCTGTGGGCCTGATTCTGCTCACTTCAAAGCCCCTATTCACTTCAATGGGAACAAGGCTGTACCTTTTGGGCCTGATTTTCAGAGATACTGAGCACCCAGGCCCAGATCCTACTGATTTCAGTAGGAGTTAGGCACATAAATACTTAGAGCTGTGGTTTTCAATTTTTTTTTCTGGAGACCCAGTTGAAGAAAATTGTTGATGCCCGCAACCCAGCAGAGATTGGGATGAGAGGTTTTGGGTTTGGGAGGGGCTCAGAACTGGGGCAGAGGGTTGGGCTGCGGGGGTGAGGGCTGCAGGGTGGGGCTGGGAATGAGGGGTTTGGGGTACAGGAAGGGGCTCCAGATGGGGGGGGCTCAGGTCTGGGGGTTGGGCCGCAGGCTTACCTCGGGTGGCTCCCGGTCAGCAGCACGGTGGGGGGTGATAAGGCAGGCTTCCTGCCTGTCCTGGCATCACGGACTGAGCTGCACCCCAGAAGCGACCAGCAGCAGGTCTGGCTCCTAGGTGAAGGTGCAAAAGCGGCTCTGCGTGGCTCTCGCCCGCAGGCACCGTGCCCCCCCCCCCCGACCCCATTGGCTGGTTCCCGGCCAGTAGGAGTGTGGAGCCCCGTGCTCCTCCGCACCCTCTGCTTAGGTGCCAGACCTGCTGCTGGCCGGTTCCAGGACGCAGCGCAGTGTCAGAACAGGTAGGAACTAGCCTGCCCTACCCGGGCAGCACCGCCGACGGGACTTGTAACAGCCCGGTCGGGGGTGCTAATCAGAGCCACCGCCACCCAGTGCCTTACATTCCTGCAGTTTGAAAACCATTGCCTTAGAGGATCTAGGCCCCAAGCCCCTTCTGAAATGAGGGGAGCTTTCAGCATCTCTAAAACTCAAGCCCTATGTTTTTAGGGCATGGAATGCACCCAGATACACAAACAATATAGTACAATGATAGATACCTGACCTATACTTTCTCTCCTTGTACTGAAGAAGGCTGCATCAATTGCAGCTAAACAGTTTCTCAAGCTGGGGGAAGGCTCTTCCAGTAAGTGTGCTGTATTGCCTACTGGCTCACTTGTTCATGGCTAAAGTAAGCTGTTATTCATGTTATGACATACAAAAGGAGAGCTCCAGTATCCAGACTCACCATGAACTAGAAATACATTTTTCCTTTATACACCGGGCACAAAATGGGTCACACAGGAAATGAAGACTAAATCTTATAAACAAGAGGAAAAGAATAAGGAGGCAGACAAGACAAAAATGAAACCAAATTTTCATTTTCATTCTTGGGAAAAAGTAATATAGACTATAAATGAGATGCAGCATTTACCCATAGGCCTTCTAGCATGGACTTAACTACAAAAGTATCAATTCATGACACGATGAAAAATAATTGGACTGGTAAGTTACATGAGGTGGTTAATCTTAATTGATGTATAACGCTTACTGCCTCTGTAGTGTTAAACCCAAGTTCATTAGGTAGCAATTTAATGTAGCATTAGACAATCCAATAGCCTATTCAGTGGTTAGATTCTTTTTTTGGGTTGTCTTTGGTGGTGGTAAATTTTATTGCTCAGAAATAAAACCACTCAATCACATTTTCTTTTTGGAAAATGAATTTTTTTCACTTAGAATTATCATTTTGTAAAAAACACAATACAACAAACATTTTTTGGTTTTCATTTTCTCCCTCTCTTTTCCTCCCCACACCTTCTCTTTTTCTGTTTTGCCCGAAAAGGGTTTTAAAAGAAAAAAAAGTGAGTCTGAGGAAAAATCTAACAATGGGGGAAAAAACCAACAAGAGTCCACTTTTCAATTTCCATTTTTACTGAAATATTTGGAAATTTTCAAAATGTGTCACGAACATTTTCAAAAGTTGTTTTTCTTCATGAGCATACTTCCAGTTTTTGACCAGCTCTACCCCTGAAAGGCGCTAACTGTGATGGTTCTTGGTAAGTGAAGTCATCTATTTAACCTGAGAACAGTGACAAACAGTGGCAGCTAAAGCTTCCCTAGCTGCCACCATCCAACTTGCCGCAACATTGCCCTGAAAAGGCCAGCTCTCGTGGGAGAGAGCAGGCTACCAAACAAGGTTATTTACCCAATTGTGGTGGGATTTCTAATGCAGAAATCTGAGCACTAGGGTTACTATCTGCTTTACCATTAATAGCTGATAAACAGCTATCAGATATTATCTCTTGGTCACTACGGATAAGTCCATAAAATGCTAAATGCAATACAATGATTTACTTAGGGTTGCCAACTTTCTACTAGCACAAAACTGAACACCCCGCCCCTACCCAATGCCTCGACCCTGCCCGGCCCTTCTCCGAGGCTCCCCACACTTGCTCCATCCCCCGTCCCTCTCTTGCTCGCTCTGCTCCACCCTCACTCACTTTCACTGGGCTGGGGCAGGGGGTTGGGGTCCTGGCAGTGCTTACTGCAGCTTCTAGGAAGTGACCAGCATGTCCAGCTCCTAGGCCAGGGAGGCTCTGCACGCTGTCCCCATGCCCACAGGCGCAACCCCCACAGCTCCCATTGGTGGCAGTTCTCAGCCAGGGTAGGCAGGGAACTTGCTGTAGCCCCGGGCCCCTGCTGCACCACCAACCAGACTTTTAATGGTCCAGTTGGCAGTGCCGACTGGAGCTGCCAGGGTCCCTTGTCGACCGGGTGTTCTGGTAGACAACTGGACGCATGGCAACCCTAGATTTACTGTGGCTCTGAAAAACAGCGTTTGTGGTCTGATCCAAAGTCCATTAAAGTCAATAGCAGTGGTCACCACTTTCAAAATTAGACCACTTATTTAGGTGCCTGAACATCCTTTAAGCACCTGTTGTTGAAAGTCATGGGTCACATACAGAATGAACAATCCCCCTTTTTGCCGTGGGCCAGGAGGTTGTATATCTTGGAGTTAATCAACGTCTTAACTGGTGTACTATGGCTATTTACTGTCAATGAAACCTGAGGGTACAATGATTTCTGTATTTTTAGTTCCTTGTTTAATGGAATTGTATGAAAATCTTGTTCTCTTTTTTTCTCTTAGGAGTTAGTAACTTACTAGAATCAGGTTAGAGTCATAAAGAAACATGCGTCAAGAAACTTTGTGGGCTGGAGAGAGACAGGATCTAGCTGCTGTCTCTATAAAGCTCTTTTGGAGATGGACAGAAGGCATTTGAAGTCCAAGGCTGCAATTATTGCAGCTGGTAAGAAGTTTCCTGATTGATTTAGAAGCAGATTGATTGAACTGTGCAATGAATGAGTCACGGCTTGTAATGGCCGATGCATAATATCCTTTTAATTATTTGAGCATTAGCCTCCAGTTTAAAGCAAGTTGCAGTAACTGGGTCAGTCAAAACCGATTATTTGGAAAATGAGATCTGTTTCTGCCCCCTCACCGCAACATCTCCATTCCTTAGGTGAAATCCTGACTCCACTGTAATCAATAGCAGAGTTCCCATGACTTTCACAGAGACAGGATTTCACCCCTTTTTGTTTACTCTGATTATTTAGCTCTCAAATTCCTTCCCCATTTTCTGAGCCATCTCCTAGATTCTCAAGCCATCCCTTCCATGACAAGCATAGCATCTTGGTGTCCATTTCTAAACATGTTTAAATGGCATTTGATATCTATTAAACCCAAAGTCAGAGCTCTGCAGTTTTTCCTGCAAGGTAAGCATGATCAGTCATTTGCTGGGAAATACAGTAGTTAGCACATGAAAAAAACACCATTTGGTGAAGACTTATCCAAGTGAAAGCATATTGTTCTCGTAGGGTGAAATGTGTTCTGGTGAAGGAGGCAAGAGGAAGTCCCTCTGCACTACTGGTTGCCTGTTGGAGTGGTTGCACTGAGGTGCCTCTCTGTGCTGGCCCTACATTGGCTAGGATGGGTATGGTTGAGCCAGAGTAGGAGCCAGGGAGTCACTGATGATCCAGTGCCCTCACAACATTGCACAAGGGCAGTATACTGCAGTCTTGCACTCTTCTCATGTTACACCCTCTTGCTCCCCTGCACCTCACTCACATGAGGCCCAATCAATCTGGTGTTATGTGTGTGGTGTGAATTTCAGCCTGGTGTTGTGAACCCTATAAACAGTGGTAAGTATGTTTGTTTGTTTGTTTAAACAAAGCATATTGAGGCTATAGACAGCATAGGAAAATGTTGCAGTGCTAGAAAATCTATTTAATACATTTAATCTTATGTATGAATCTGGGTTTTATTCCACTCTCATCACCATATTGCCTCAGATTACACATTCATCCCAAACAGGCCACTATTTTTTAAACATTTCCTGCATTCCTTCAACCTGCAAACATGACATTAAAGAGGATTCTGCGGTATTAATATTTACATTTTCTGTACATAATATAATTACAGTTTATAGAATAGAGGATTATATTAGTCCTCTGTTCTCTGCCTAGTATATACCAAATTTCTTTCTCAATAAAGAAAATATAGGTCTCCCACCCTCAACATAATTTATTTGGTGTGTTATTGGATTTCTCAGATTTCTATTGCCTGCTCGTAACTGGACTTCTCGTATTTTGTTTCCATCTTAGTATTAAATCTCAGTAACATTTCTCATGTGCAATACATTTTTCCTACTATTCTGTCTGAATTGTGAGGCATTTGCCTCACAGTTACTGAGGGAATATTATTCTCACAACACCTCTGTGAGGTAAGGAAGGATTATCCCCATTTTACAAATAGTGAACTGTGGCACAAGGGTGGATTAATTGAGGAGATCTCGTGAGTCTCTCGTCCAGTTCACAGATTCTCAACCTGTGGTCCATGGACCCCTGGTTGCATAGTCTGTAGACCAGGGGTCGGCAACTTGCGGCATGCATGCCAAAGGCGGCACATGAGCTGATTTTCAGTGTCACTCTGCTGCCAGCTGGGGTCCCGGCTGCTGACCCCACTCAGCCCACTGCCTGCCTGGATGGATGGAACCCCGGGCTGAGCGGGGCCGGCGGCCGGGACTCCGGCTGGCAGGGGCTGGCAGATGGAACCCCACACCGCCAGCGGGCTGAATGGCTCAGCCTGCTGCCGGCCTGGGGTCCTGGCTGCCAGCCCCGCTCAGCCCGCTGTCGGCCTGGATGAACGGAACCCACGGCTGGCAGCGGGCTGAGTGGGGCCAGCGACCGGGACCTCAGCTGGCAGGGGCTGGCGGACAGAAGCCCAGACCTGCAGCGGGCTGAGCGGCTCAGTCCTCTGCCGGTCTGGGGTCCCATCTGCCGGCCCCTGCCAGCCAGGGTCCCGTCCGCCGGCCCCACTCAGCCCGCCTCCAGTCTGGGGTTCCGGCCGCCAGCCTCTGGCATGCGAAACCTTAAATTACAGTAAATAAATGAAGACTTGGCACACCACTTCTCAAAGGTTGCCGACCCCTGCTGTCGACAATGTTTAAGATTTCCAAAGGGGTCTGCACCTCCATTTGAAATTTGTTCAGTGTTCGCAAATGAAGAAAAAGGTTGGGAACCACTGCGACTAGCCCGCACGTCGTACCTCTACTAGCTTTAATTAATACGTATTTAATATTAACAGTTTAGCAGTGCAACACTTTGGACGGAGACACTACTGCGCAGTTGTGAGCCATCTTGTCAAGGATCCATTTGATAACATTTCCATACTGTGGATTAACATGACAATTCATAATGGCTGTGAGGGAATCAAATGCGTATTCACAATGTCAATTTGTCTGAACTAGAAAAAATAGTAAAATTTTCAGCAGTGCCTTCCCTCACAACCATTTACAGTAAAAGCTGCTTTATCCGGCATGTTCGGAGAATGGAGGGTGCTGGTAAGTGAAAAATTCTGGTTAACTAAGAGGGAGGAAGTTTGAGTGTGGGAGGGGGCTCAGAGATGGGGATTGGGGCATGGGAGGGGTTTCGGGGTGCTTGGATCTGGGGGGCACTCACCTTGGGTGGCTCCCCATAAGCGGTGACCTGTCCTTGCCACTCCTAGGCAGAGGTGCGGTAGCGGATCTGCACGCTGCCCCCACCCCGCCCTGAGCGCTGGCTCCACAGCTACAATTGGCCGGGAACCGCACCCAATGGGAGCTCTGGGGGGCGGCGCCTGTGGACAGAGTCAGCATGCAGAGCCGCCTAGCCACACCGCCACCTAGGAGTGACAGGGACAGGTTGCCGCTTATGGGGAGACATTGAGGCAAGTGCCCCCTGGATCAGGCACCTCAAAACCCCTCCCATGCTCCCGCCCCGAGCCCCCTCCTGCACCCAAACTCCCTCTCAGAGCCCGCACCCCTCCCATGCCCCAACCCCACAGTCCCTCCCACATTCCAAACTCCTCATGTCCGTTCCTCCACCTCATGTCGCCGCTTCAGGGGAACCACGCAGAGCCACGTAGGGAGCCTGCCGGCCCCACTCTGACAAGACTATAAACCAGACTTTCAATAAAGATTAGCAATGCCAGTTTATAGAGCTTTCCGGTTGGTACAGGGCCAGATAACACAGCTTTTACTGTACCATGCAGGTCTTGCTATTGTGAGGCTTAGTTCAACAATAGATAAGATCTGCACTCAGAAGCTTTGCCTGCACACATTGATACAAAGGAGAGTTATGGAATGCTGTTGCTGCTACAACTGTTTCCCTGCTTAATATTATTATCCTTTTGTATTGCAATAGTGCCGAGAAGCACTGGGCATGGACCAGGACCTCATTGTGCTAGGTGCTGTACATACACAGAACAAAAAGAGGGTGTGTGCCTGTGACAGGGTGCTAAGCAGAAAACTGCTTAGCCAACCCTCTGTCACTCCAGCTCCAATTAAGGGAGGTGAATTGGAGCTGGGTAGATCACCTGGCCCTCATTGGGAAAGCTGGAACAGCTGCTGCCTTATCAGGCTGGGGCTGGATAAAAGCCCCAGGGGAAGGAAGCCAGGGGAGGAGCTGGACAAGCTGTAAGCTACAGTAGAGGAAAGGCAGTGTGGGGAGCAGAGAGAGATCACTTGCCTCCTCTCCTGCTGGTGGACTGTAAGAAAGGGACTATGTGTATGGTGGAAAGGTGGTGGGAACACAACCTGTAAATAAAAGCATCAGGTGAGCACTGCACCAAGGTCTCTGTGTGACTTTCTCAACCCAGTGGGGGCAGAAGCCAGGAGGGCCCTGCAGGGATCCCTATTACAATGCCCCAAAGAACTTACCATTTGAATATAACATGAGACAACAGGCGGATGTAGACAGACAGAGACGGGAGCACAAGGAAGAAATGAAACAATATTGATCAGCATGAAGGCTGCCTGGATTCTGCTAACTTTTATTTCTATGGTCTAGATCCTGATGGATGCGCACAACTAAAATATGTTGCTAGACTTCTGTGAACGTGTCACTTACGGTTAACAGCCTCCTGATCCTTTTTCTGTGCTCACCTTTTGCCTATGTCTGCCACAGTCATAGGTTTGTCTCATGAAGAAGGAAGGGTTGCAAAGTCCCCTTTTTCCAGGGCCAAGATATCATGTATGCTGTCACAATTGTACATGTTTTAGCTGGCCAAAATATCGACTCACCAGTGATTGATTAATCTGTAACTAAGATTAAAAATAGTTATTTAGCATGTAAGTGAGACTCATGAATCTACTGGTATGAACTGAGTATGTTTTTGAATGCCATCTTGATTATCACATTATGGATTTATATTACCTGAACCTCTGGAACTTATTCATTTCTTCAGTGCTACATCTGTTAAATCCTTTTTATAATGTTTCAGTGTATGTAGAACACAGAACTAAATATACAAAGGGGATGCATTGGATGCCACTTTTTTGCTTAGGAACTGTAACTGATTCATCAAATTTCATGTGTGCTTGGATGATTGCTACCCTACTGGAATAAATGCTTAGCTTGTGCTTACCTTCTGCCTGCAGTCTGATTCATACAGGCAGGCCTCACATGCATGTGAAGGGCTTTTTGTGCATGCAAGCATCCATTGATGTGAATTCAATGACAAACTCAAGTCCTAGAGAGTAGGCAGTTGGATGTGATAGTTTGTGTTAATTGGAGCTGGGAGGAAAATGAATAATTTTATTCACTATTTATTCAGTATTTTGGGACTCTGAAAGGATTTATCACTTTCTGCAGGATTATATTGATATAAAATTATTACAGAGGTCACAGCAAAGGAAATTTCCCCAGGACAGTCTAGTAATCCTGTTTGTCTTATTGCGAAACTCCATTTTGTTCACTAATAGCCAAAGATAATGAATGCAAACTCCATTCCACACACCTTTTCAGTTACCCTCAACATAAAAGTTTCCCTACTAAATAGATCATCTCCCTACCAAAAAGGAAATCAGTCCTGAAATAGTACTATTACAAAAGGGATTTTCAATGAAACATAATTTCCTCTCTGTCTAGCCCTAAATCAAAATAAACACCAAAAATATCTCCTCCTCAACTCAAAGACCGGTAGGAAAAAAAGGGGGTATCAGAGCAATGGCACAACCTCATCACAGTGCTGAGAATTTAGAGAATTCCAGTGGAAGTGGTTCATTAGTTTTCATATCTCCCCTATATCTATAAAAAAATAGAGACCAAAGCTGAAAACATCTGTCCAATATGCAACCCCCTTAGAACTACAGACAGGCATTTCACCTTTGAATGGCATGGAATATATAAATATTAGCTTAGTGTTTACATAATAAATAGAAACTTCAATTTTCCAAACACATGAGCACAGGAGAGATTATTATGGTGTCTAGATTGCATCTGGAAAAACAACTGACAGCAGGAGGTACAAACGGGTAGGGTAAAACAGCCCTCCACACCTTCTATCTGACACCTTCTTAACTCTCCTGTTCCTTGCTTTTCTTGCTATCACCCACCCTCAGGAATCCCTGATGTGTAAGTTAAATCCAGTTTTCAGAGTAGCAGCCGTGTTAGTCTGTATTCGCAAAAAGAAAAGGAGTACTTGTGGCACCTTAGAGACTAACAAATTTATTAGAGCATAAGCTTTCATGAGCTACAATGCATCCAGTGAAGTGAGCTGAAGCTCACGAAAGCTTATGCTCAAATAAATTTGTTAGTCTCTAAGGTGCCACAAGTACTCCTTTAAATCCAGCTGGAGCTCATTAAAGAACTGAAAACAATATTGTGACCATTCTTTCAATTTTTGTGTGTTTGTGTCACAATTTTTAAAAAATTAGCCAAAAATTAAAATTCAGAAAACATTGACCAGCTCTAAACACTGACACCAATCTCTCTCTAGAAATATATATAATACCACTGTAATATAATTTGATATTTGATTTTCTATCTTTCTTTACTGCCTCCCACTAGCATTGACTTCCTCTTTGTCTCTTCTGGCCACTGTTAGTGTGAGAACTGTATTCTCTGTAGCTCCTGCCATCTGTAACTGCCTTCCTGTGTGTCTCTCCGCATCATTGCCTTTTCATCTCATTTCAAATCGGAGTTGTTGTTGTTAATTTTATTTTTATTACAGTAGTGCCTGGAGGCCTTGACTATAATCAGGACCCCACTGTGCTAGGCACAGTACAAGCATATAGTAAGAGACTGTCCCTCCTCTGAAGAGTTTACACTCTAAATGGATGAGACAGACAAAGGGTGGGAGAATTGAAATGTTATCCTAATTTTACAGCTGGAGAACTAGGGCCCAGAGAAAATATGTGACTAACCCAAGGTTGCACAGGATGTGACAGAGGGATGAATTGAATCCAGATGTCAGTTCAGTGTCTGAACCACAAGGCCATCCTTCCTCTCTCTCAAAGGGGTTCTCTTATTCCTCACCTGTATATCTCCTTTTTCTCTTCCTCTTATTTGTTAATGTTGATTCTTTATCTTGTCTGTAGCTATATTTTTGGCCTCTGTAAAGTATATTGGGATGCAGTTTGTGTGAGTGATGAGATACCATTAACAGCACTATTGTAATTACAGGGCACCTGTAGCCTCTACCCTCCTGGTAAATACATTAAATTCAAGTGTTTCATGGATTTCCCAGACACCATCCCCTCATGCAGCCGGAATCTACCCATTGGTCAATACAAAACACTGTCTTGTCTAAGTGTTCTTGAATTGCTCATGTGTCTGCAAATGTAAAGAAGTGTACTAAAGGAGAAAGGCATTTCTGTAAGAAGGCTGGAATTTGTAGGCTGTCCCACTAAGCAGGCCAAATAGCTTTTAAGCAGGAGGTCATAACAGATGAGCTGCATGAGTGAATGCCATGTTGTTGTAGCCTTGTTGGTCCCATGATATTAGAGAGACATGATGGGTGAGGTAATATCTTTTATTGGATCAACTTCTGTTGGTGAAAGAGGGAAGCTTTTGAGCTTACACAGAGCTGAGGAAGAACTCTGTATAAGCTCAAAAGCTGGTCTCTCCCACTAACAGATGTTGGCCCAATCAGGAGCGATGGAAGCTCTCTAAAAGGGGAGGTGGGGACTGGTACCTGAATCGTGGGCCTGCCCCCTACACCACTCCTTCCCTTGTAGTCCTGCCCCCAAGCTGCCCCTTTCTCAGACGCCCCATCCCTGCACCCCTTGCCTCATGCTGCCCCTTCCCTCCGAGGCCCCACCCTCACACTGCCTCTTTCCCCAAAGACTCCATCCCTCAGCTCGCTCCTCTTAACCCTGTCCCCCATTACTTGTCCTGATGGCTGGCAAAAATTTGATGGGGCCATGGCCCCCAGGTCCCGCTCTTCCGGGACCCCTAGGCCTAATAAAAAAATATTACTACACCCACCTTGTCTCTGCATGAGTGAAGGCAGCCTAGGGATATTCAACTATATGAGCATCAGTTGTGGCTGTTGAGGGAAATAGCCTCAGCCAAGAGTGTCCCAAGTATCATCTATTCTTCAGTTAGATGCTAATGATTCAGGATGGATTATTGCTGTCTGCATTGGAGCCACATGAAAAATTACACACGCTCACACACACAAATAAATAGCTTTAGCAGATGCTTGTGGTTTTTTTTTAAGCCTGCAGTTTAGAATTTATTAATGCAGAGGGGAGAAATGTATAATTGTTTCTACACTCCCATGTTGGTCTCAGAGGATCAAAGTCTGCATTCTTTACTCAGTAAGATCTCCTGGTAGGATGTTTGCCTGAGTATGGGGTTCAAGAATCTGAGAGCAAACGTCTGCCTCAAAAATAAAGAAAATAAATCCCAGGTAGCAGTCTGAAGAAGGAATTTAGGGGCAAATTCTGAGGTCATTTAGGGAAAACTGTACAACAGTAGTATCTGAATCTATAAGAATTCATTTTGGCACCAGAAACTTGATTATAAGAGTTATGCGCATCCAAACAAAGAGTAGAATCATAACGTGACCTATGTGTCCAATCAAAAAAGCTCAAATTTCAAAAGGTTAATACTGTATACTTGCAATAAACAGTTTGTGTGCAATCTCAGACAAGCCCCTAACTTCTGTTTGAGCTGTAGAAGGTCTTTTAGAAAGACAGCCAGACTCAATTTAAAGATTTCAGTCCACCAGCTTAAATACAGAAATAACACCCCCCCCCCGATCGCACCCCCACCCCGCCACTTGTCACTTACCACTCACACTGCAAACCATTTGGGATATCATCAAACAATTACACCCATACTTGATGGGCAACACATCCTGAAAGAAATCATTCCTGAACCCCCTCTTCTGGCTTTCAAATCACCTTCCACCTTCTCCCAGCCCATCGTCAGAAGCAAGCTCCCCACTGACCAGGACCCACCAACTCAAAGCGGCATAAACCCTGCCAGAACAACAGATGCAAATCCTGCAGCTGTATCTCCACTGCTACAATGATCAATACCCCCCACAACACACCATTCAGCATCCACAGATCCGACACATGGATATCACGACATGTGGCATGCTTCATCTAGTGCACTAAATGCCCTAATAATGATTATGTGGGTGAAACCAGACAATCACTATGCTCTCGCACAGAGGAAAATGATAAAAGACAAGAACACCATATCACCCATGAGCAAACACTTTCCACAAAACAATCACTCAATCAAACCTCTCAGTCCTTGGCCTCATAGGAAACCTGCACAGCACCTTCAAAAGATGAGCCTGGGAGCTTAGATTCATAACTATGGTAGACACTAAAAATCATGGTCTTAATAAAGAAACTGGATTTATGGTTTAATACAACAATCTCTAACTCACTAGGCCTCCCCTTTTTTTGTTCTTTTGTTTGTGTGTTGACTGGCCACTTCACCTTGAATGGTTCCTTAGGATATGTATTAACTACTTATGCTAAACAATCTGTTTCCCCTTGTATTTAGCAGCTGTGACACTCAGTACCTTTCCCAGACCTGAAGAAGAGCTCTGTGTAGCGTGAAAGCTTGTCTCTCTCACCAACAGAAGTTGGGTCAATAAAAGATATTAGCTCACCCGCTTTGTCAGTCTCGCAGTATGACTGTCCATCCAGAAACAGCCCGAGGACCAGGTTCATCCTAATGCCTGGTCTACACTTAAAACTTAGGTAAAACTAGCTACGTTGCTCAGGGCTGTGTAAAATGTCATACCCCGTGCAGTGTAGTTAGGTTGACCTAATCCCCACCGTAGATTCTTTCATCACTCTAGCTACCACCTTTTGAGGAGGTGGATTTCCTACAGCCATGGAAGAAATCCTCCTGTCACTGTAGTAAATGTCTACACTACTGCAGTACAGCAGTGTGGCTACAGTAGTGCTTGTAGTGTAGAAATAGCCTCACCTGGTCTTTAGCATTTTACTATAAGCCTCCCTTTACTCTAGATGAAAAGAAGGGAGCTCTACATGGGTAATTTTTGCTTAAATTATCAGGTATCTCAGAGAAACTTTCCATGAAAATGGACTTGTTGCTAAGCTTGTAATAAAGTGCAAAATTAATTCTGAATAGTTTTTAATTTTGCAAAGCATATCTCTGACATGATGACCTTAGACAGAGGCTGAAAGTGTCATTCCACTCTAAACCCTGCTTTTCACTTCTTCAAAAAATTTCCTGCCAGGTTGAAGTTTCTCATGTGTCATTTCAGTCCAAAGATGTATCGGGAATGTTCTACATTCTTTTTATCCTATTCTCCCCTCCTCTTATCATTTCCTTTACCAAAGCACCTAGGAGCCCCACTCATGTACCAGAACTCCATTGTGCTAGACACTGTACAAACACAGTACGGAAGTATGGCTCGTACCCCAGAGAATTTACCAACTAAATATAAGTCAAGCGACAATAGATGGATATGGACAGACAGGTGGAGTAGTACAAGGAAACAAGAAGATAATATTGGTCAGTATGATCGGCAGTGGTGTCAGCACATCAGCCAAGAGTTTTGGCTTTGTGAATAGACAAGAAAGGCAGTGGCTTAGAGATATTATGACAAAGGGATTTGCAAGCTTTAGACATAACTTGGAGTCAAGGCCCTAGAGATTGGTCTGACGCCCTTGTGACAGGCGGGATGATGGTTTTATCCACAATGATCAAGAAAGAAGGTTGAGGGAAGAGTTTGGCATGAAAGATTAAGAACCCTGTTTTAGTAATCTTGAGCTTAAGTTTATAGTTATGGCTAGTCATCCATGAGGGGATGTAAGAGAGACAGGCTGAGATTTTGGTTAGGCAAGAGTCCTCTTTCTAAATTAGGGAAAGGCAAATGAGTTTGGGTATAAATTGACCTGACTCTATGTCCAAACCTCCATAAAAACCCACACCAAATGGTAACATTTGTCTTTCCCTGTTTTGTGTGCCTTTCCACTTCCCCGGTTTATGTGGGACTATAAATGGAAATGTCAAGGGCTGTTTTTGGCATATTTCCAATAGTGATCAACCAGAAACTACCAAAAAATATTTTAACTATTTAGCATCATGATATTTCCAGGCTGAATTTTCGACGAAAAAGTGATTTGGATCTAGACTTTTGGATGTCTTTCCAAACTTGTGGACTTTTTGAAGTTAGCCTATCCTTAGTCTAAATGTCTATTTTGTTTATTTATCTCTGTCACACTATTAGAAGAGTCACGAAACTATTAAAATGCTGGTAGGGCTGATTTCTGAGGAAACTTGAAAGGAATGCTAAAAGATGACTAAAGAGGGGTGTGTGATAGCTGTCTCCAATATTGTACCTTAAAGCTGTATACTCAAGAGAGAGAGGAAGCATTTGCCTTACAAAAAGGTGTACAACTGAGAGCAGTGAAGTAATATTAAGACCGTGAATCCCAACCTGCCCTTCATGGACCACTTCAGAACCCCTGCGTTCTGTGGAATTCTGAGGAAACAGTAACAGTGAAGTCTGTTAAGCTGTAATATTGCACTTGTTGAAGGCAATGGGAGTTTGGCTATTGACTTCATTTAGAGCTTAAACCCTGTGCAACTCCATTGTCGGTAATAGAGTTACATGAGCTGCAAGTGAGGGCATAATTTGATTCCTTGGCTACGGAATAAGGAAGTCTATTGCTTGCGATATTTAAAATTAGACTGGATAAAACTCTATAAACTAATGCCATAAGGCAGTGGTTCCCAAACTTGTTCCGCTGCTTGTGCAAGGAAAGCCCCTGGCGGGCCGGGCCGGTTTGTTTACCTGCCGCGTCCTCAGGTTCGGCCGATCGTGGCTCCCAGTGGCCGCGTTTGCTGCTCCAGGCCAATAGGAGCTGCTGGAAGCAACACGGGCTGAGGGATGGCGCAGGCCTGGAGCAGGGAACCGCAGCCACAGGGAGCCGGCTGGACCTGCGGATGCGGCAGGTAAACAAACCGGCCCGCCCGCCAGGGGCTTTCTCTGCATAAGTGGTGGAACAAGTTTGGGAACCACTGCCATAAGGAACAATGCTGCATTTACTACGTTATCTAATGGGAGAACTTGTGGCCCTCTGTAAGTTAGTGGGGCCAGAACTTCACCCTAAGTTTTTTTCACCTCTGACTTCTGTGGTTATACAGCCTGACTCTCATCTCTCTTACACTGGTGTAAGGCCATTGGTTTTGATGGAATTCTGATTTATACCACTGCACTTGAGAGGAAAATCAGGGAGCAAAAACCTAACGAGTTCCACTGGAATCTAGGTATCATCCTAGCTGATACCATCCAGTTATACAGGCAGGTCACATACATATTCATTCCTATTTTATTTTTAATTAATCAGAAACATGCAGGACAATTTTCTGAAATTAAACAGTAGAAACAGAATAAGGGTGCTAAGCAGCTGAGTGGCTGGAAGAACAGGAAGAGAAAAAATAGGTCACGGTTTCTTTTGACTGAGTAAACCCTGATCGCTATAAAAAAAAGTTAAGAGCTTCTTCCCTTGTAATTATACTCCTGCAGGATTAAACTGGTTTACTACCAAGATTCTGACTTCTGTTGCTGCTAGTGCCTGATTTCCAGCACTATGACGGTTGCAATGTCCTGTTTCTGGTGGTAGGAGATGTGTCTCAGATGCCATACTAGACAACAGTTAATGAGGCAGGATGTTTGTTCATTAGGCAGAAATACTTTCTTAATTATTATAAAAAGAAGGCTGTGGGTTTGAGTCCCCTTCCTTACTGTTATTACCTTGTTTACAAGCTGACACAAGGACAACCTATGTAAAGTTTCCACATATAACATTTTTTATGGGATTCGTCACCCACCATCTGTGCAGAATTATAGACTGTTCCAACTTTCTAATGGTAAAGAACTACGTCATACAGAGGCTATAATCCTTCACAGGCAGAAGATGAACTCAATGGCCAGTAATTCATTTCCATTTCTAATTACTCTGATGCCAGTGAAATCCTCAGCATCAGCTAGTAACAAAGAAAATATTTTTTATTCACTGTTCATCACATTTCCCAGTAATGAAACAGGATATAAAAACCAACCAGGATGGCTAATATTATCTATCTACATATAAATGTGTTGCTGTCTAAGAAAATTTAGACTTAGCTTGAAAAGAGGGAGTTAGAGCAATTGACAGACCCTGTCTTCAGGGGCATTAACTGACTTTTTGCCATTTTGGTTCTTTAGTGGTAGCCTCAGAAGTAAAGGCTTCATTTTTTATGTCAAGTGATGCTACATTTATTTATGGTAGTGTGCAAAGTCTTGGGGCAGGAGTTCCTTCCCATATGTGCAAATTATGTGTTCCTTTCAGGTTATAATTGGGGCCTTGGCTTCATCTTTGAGACATAAAAACAAGTTGCAGAGTACACAGTGTTCCAATTTTTCCATTTTATAGTGATCATAACTTGTTTAGGGCTTTTTTTACAGCCCAAGAAAAATAAAGATTGTATGAAAAGCTTCAGGTCTGTGATGATTTAATTATCCAACCAAAGCCATGTTACTCTCATAAAAGATTCACAGCATAACAAGTGTTTTGAAAATGCAGCTCGCTTAATTGGTAACCATTAGTAAGGTGGATCAAGGTGGCTTCTGCACATATCTAAGGTTGAAGCAAAGTGTTTTAGACTGAAGTGGCAATCAAACCAAAAAATAAATATAGCAAGACAAGGTGAAGGCTTTTATCCTTGTGGATTTTGTACATGGTAAGAAAAGGAAGGGAATTAGCATGCAACTCTGTGGAAATTGTAGCTAAAGTTACAGATCATCCAACAGAACAGGAAAGAAAACCCTTTGCAAAGTAGAAATACAGGGCCAGATCAAATGGAGCTATGTCGATTTGCACCAGCTGATGATTGGGCCTATAACATAAAGATAACTCTATGAAAACTAAGGCCCAATTCTGAATATATTTGAAGTCAGTGGCTAAACTTCCACAGTTTTCAATGATAGCAGTATAATTTACAGTACAAGTCTCAGAAATAATAGTAAAGGAGTACTTGTGGCACCTTAGAGACTAACCAATTTATTTGAGCATGAGCTTTCGTGGCATAGATCACATCCACCAATGTGATCTATGCCATCATGTGCCAGCAATGCCCCTCTGCCATGTACATTGGTCAAACTGGACAGTCTCTACGTAAAAGAATAAATGGACACAAATCAGATGTCAAGAATTATAACATTCATAAACCAGTCGGAGAACACTTCAATCTCTCTGGTCACGCAATCACAGACATGAAGGTCGCTATCTTAAAACAAAAAAACTTCAAATCCAGACTCCAGCGAGAAACTGCTGAATTGGAATTCATTTGCAAATTGGATACTATTAATTTAGGCTTAAATAGAGACTGGGAGTGGCTAAGTCATTATGCAAGGTAGCCTGTTTCCTCTTGTTTTTTCCTACCCCCCCCCCCCAGATGTTCTGGTTTAACTTGGATTTAAACCTGGAGAATGGTCAGTTTAGATGAGCTATTACCAGCAGGAGAGTGAGTTTGTGTGTGTATGGGGGTGGGGGGGATGTGAGAAAACCTTGATCTATGCAGGAAATAGCCCGACTTGATTATGTAAAGAGTTGTCACTTTGGATGGGCTAGCACCAGCAGGAGAGTGAATTTGTGTGGGGGGGTGGAGGGTGAGAAAACCTGGATTTGTGCTGGAAATGGCCCACCTGTTGATCACTTTAGATAAGCTATTACCAGCAGGACAGTGGGGTGGGAGGAGGTATTGTTTCATGATTTCTGTGTGTATATAAAGTCTGCTGCAGTTTCCACGGTAAACATCTGATGAAGTGAGCTGTAGCTCACGAAAGCTCATGCTCAAATAAATTGGTTAGTCTCTAAGGTGCCACAAGTACTCCTTTTCTTTTTGCGAATACAGACTAACACGGCTGTTCCTCTGAAACCAGAAATAATAGTAACGTTATTTTACCTTCTGTGTTGCTTGAATGTCTGTTGATTCATTTTTACCATCTCCTCTTCATTTGCTGAAAACCTACTCTTGTAGAATATTCAAATGCTTAGTATTTACATTAAAAATAAATACAAATAATAATAAAAAAACTGCCCAGCTGTGACTATCAGATATGCTATAGCAATTGGACTTTGGAAGATGAATCGCCAAGACAACAGGTCACAGAGTGCAGAAGAATGGAAATAAAAAAATAAGAAGATAATGAAAGCAGATGTGGTGGGGGTGAGGAAGCTGCTGTATGTCTTCTAATGATCCATGGTCATTTATTATCAGGAAGATATTTGAAGTGGTAAATATAGAAAATAATTATCCATTGATCATTAAAACTTACTCTCAAAAAGATATACCAACTACTTTAACTATTTTGACCAGACACACAGGTAGTGGTGATGCCAGTTTACAGCAGCTGAACACCGGACACTTCTATCTGTACAAGCTGTTTCATAAATTCACAGTTTGATTTTTTTTCCTAACTATTGGTAAGAGTCATTGCATCATGTGACTGGGAAATATTTTGCACTCGTTGGGGGGTCTCAAAGTGCTTTATAAAGTTAAGCCTCACAACCTCCCTGCCTTTAAATGTATGTGAGTATATCCTCTGTGTATTTAATGAAGCATTCGAAATTAATCAGCCAAAATACAGCAGATACAGCAATAGTAATCCATTGTAAGATGGATTGCTTTGCGCCCTTACTGTAACACATTTTTATAGTGCGATTGGTAAAGAAATTGAGACACAGAGAGGGTGAGTGACTTGACCAAAGTTATACATTAGATCTACAGCACATTTCAGAAATAGAACCAAGGGATGAACATCTGGCTCCACTGAAGGCAGTAGTGAAACTCCCATTGATTTCACTGTGGCCAGGATCTCACCTCAAATCTCATGACTCTCTTTAATCACTAGTTTGAAGGGTCCCAAACTTTTTCATGCTCACAGAGGGATTGTGCCATGAGTCTCCTTGTCTCTCCTCTGAGCTCCGCTAACAGCTCTCTGGCAGCTACATCAGTTGCTGATGTGGTAAAATAATGTAAGGAAAGCATTTCATGTACTGTAGCTACCTTGTCATGTGATCTGGCAGCTGGACACCAGGAGCTGAGCCAGTAAGATGTGACCAGCCAGCACTCCATGGGGTAATGGTGGTTCATGGACCACAGTTTGAGAACCGCTGTACAAGGCAATGATTCCTATCAAAAGGGTGCCTCCAGAGTGAATGATATGACACAGCTATGGCTTGATAGAAATCACTAACTCAGCAATGCCCAGTAGAGTAATTAGAGGTCTGACAGTGTGCAAAGAGGATTGCTGGTGATTTAGGGTTATTTAAACATAACATCTCTCATGGCATTATGATGGATATGGGTAGTTTTAAAAGAGAAGGCATAAATAATTGTAAATGAACTCATGAACAAGCAATAACTGACAGAAAGGAAGCAAAATTTTTCCATATTTTTCAATAAAATGGCACTTGCTTTTGAATTTACAGCCTCTTGGCTTTTGGCTTGAACAATGATGACCGTTTAATGACACTGTTGCCACAGTGCTTAGCACAGCCTGGCATATCGGAAATGAGTAATAAGTATATCTGTCGTGTAGCCCTATGTAGAAATAAAGTTTATTACCGTTAACAGTTTGAAGTCATAACAAGATCAGTCGCATACACTATCCTAGATAATTAATGCTGAACGTTTTCCCTTTGAAGGTTCTCTGGTGTTTTATAAGACATATTTCCTGAAGGGCACATCAGTCCCCTTTCATCAGACTTCAAGACAGTTTTTGAGCACAGACCAATTTTGGGAATCCTGAAAGGGACTCTGTCAGCTTTAATATTGTCATGGAGAAACTCTCGTCTCTCTGATGTTAAGGTTTAAGCTTCCCATTAAATGCCTATTGATATCCTAACTAATTGCCTCTAAATAGAACTAAATAGAACCAATCTGCTTGACATTCCAAGTTCTTCCTTAAAGTTAGTTTATTTTTCATAAAAGCCTGGAGAGAATCTGAGCAGAGGCTTAGGTGAAATCTGTCATGGAAAAGCTGAAATGGGTGTCATTTTTGAAGATTTTACCTACATGCTTTTGGTTCCTAGTATCTCCAAACCAGCTTTTCTGAGAAACACAAACTTCACTTTATTCATTTGGGCTTGAGGAGGAGCACTACCGTTCTCTGCTTCGTAGTGCACAGGGGGAGCAGTTAGAAGTAGTAACATGTTTCCATATACATTTGACGCTAAGCATGTGACTCCTACACAATAATTAAATCCATGTACAAATACGGTCCATAGAACAGGCTAGTACCTCAGCGGCAGCTGGGAAGCAGAAGTAAAGGTAACTTTAAGCCTCCTTTGCGCCCTAGTTTCTGGGGTCATTCTCCACTGGGCTGCTTCCCTGATGCAAATTATTATAGGTGGTTGCCCTATGGCCTCTCATTACAGTAGACAGAAATTGCAGAAGCACAGGGATGCCCTGGCCATTCCCCTGTTTCTTTGGTCACACTCCCTGCATGGGCCACAGGCAAGATGGGGAGATGGCAAAGGAGCCACTACAGCTACTCTGTACCACTTATCGATCCTCCTTTCCTCCAGGGAAGAAAGGTAAGCAGCAGGATACGGGCCCTGGACTTCAGGAAAGCAGACTTCGACTCCCTCAGGGAACGGATGGGTAGGATCCCCTGGGGGACTAACATGAAGGGAAAGGAGTCCAGGGGAGCTGGCTGTATTTCAAGGAATCCCTGTTGAGGTTACAGGGACAAACCATCCCCATGTGTCGAAAGAATAGTAAATATGGCAGGCGACCAGCTTGGCTTCACGGTAAAATCCTAGCGGATCTTAAACATAAAAAAGAAGCTTACAAGAAGTGGAAGGTTGGATATATGACCAGGGAAGAGTATAAAAATATTGCTCGGGCATGTAGGAATGAAATCAGGAGGGCCAAATTGCACCTGGAGCTGCAGCTAGCGAGAGATGTTAAGAGTAACAAGAAAGGTTTCTTCAGGTATGTTGGCAACAAGAAGAAAGCCAAGGAAAGTGTGGGCCCCTTAATGAATGAGGGAGGCAACCTAGTGACAGAGGATGTGGAAAAAGCTAATGTACTCAATGCTTTTTTTGCCTCTGTCTTCACGAATAAGGTCAGCTCCCAGACTGCTGCGCTGGGCATCACAACATGGGGAATAGATGGCCAGCCCTCTGTGGAGAAAGAGGTGGTTAGGGACTATTTCGAAAAGCTGGACGTGCACAAGTCCATGGGGCCGGACGAGTTGCATCCGAGAGTGCTAAAGGAACTGGCGGCTGTGATTGCAGAGCCATTGGCCATTATCTTTGAAAACTCGTGGTGAACGGGGAAAGTCCCGGATGACTGGAAAAAGGCTAATGTAGTGCCCATCTTTAAAAAAGGGAAGAAGGAGGATCCTGGGAACTACAGGCCAGTCAGCCTCACTTCAGTCCCTGGAAAAATCATGGAGCAGGTCCTCAAAGAATCAATCCTGAAGCACTTACATGAGAGGAAAGTGATCAGGAACAGTCAGCATGGATTCACCAAGGGAAGGTCATGCCTGACTAATCTAATAGCCTTTTATGATGAGATTACTGGTTCTGTGGATGAAGGGAAAGCAGTGGATGTATTGTTTCTTGACTTTAGCAAAGCTTTTGACACTGTCTCCCACAGTATTCTTGTCAGCAAGTTAAAGAAGTACAGGCTGGATGAATGCACTATAAGGGGGGTAGAAAGTTGGCTAGATTGTCGGGCTCAACGAGTAGTGATCAATGGCTCCATGTCTAGTTGGCAGCCGGTGTCAAGTGGAGTGCCCCAGGGGTCAGTCCTGGGGCCGGTTTTGTTCAATATCTTCATAAATGATCTGGAGGTGGTGTGGATTGCACTCTCAGCAAATTTGCGGATGATACTAAACTGGGAGGAGTGGTAGATATGCTGGAGGGCAGGGATAGGATACAGAGGGACCTAGACAAATTGGAGGATTGGGACAAAAGAAATCTGATGAGGTTCAATAAGGATAAGTGCAGGGTCCTGCACTTAGGATGGAAGAACCCAATGCACAGCTACGGACTAGGGACCAAATGGCTAGGCAGCAGTTCTGCAGAAAAGGACGTAGGGGTGACAGTGGACGAGAAGCTGGATATGAGTCAGCAGTGTGCCCTTGTTGCCAAGAAGGCCAATGGCATATTGGGATGTATAAGTAGGGGCATAGCGAGCAGATCGAGGGACGTGATCGTCCCCCTCTATTCGACATTGGTGAGGCCTCATCTGGAGTACTGTGTCCAGTTTTGGGCCCCACACTACAAGAAGGATGTGGATAAATTGGAAAGAGTCCAGCGAAGGGCAACAAAAATGATTAGGGGTCTGGAACACATGACTTATGAGGAGTGGCTGAGGGAACTGGGATTGTTTAGTCTGCAGAAGAGAGGAATGAGGGGGGATTTGATAGCTGCTTTCAACTACCTGAGAGGTGGTTCCAGAGAGGATGGTTCTAGACTATTCTTAGTGGTAGAAGAGGACAGGACAAGGAGTAATGGTCTCAAGTTGCAGTGGGGGAGGTTTAGGTTGGATATTAGGAAAAACTTTTTCACTAAGAGGGTGGTGAAACACTGGAATGCGTTGCCTAGGGAGGTGGTGGAATCTCCTTCCTTAGAAGTTTTTAAGGTCAGGCTTGACAAAGCCCTGGCTGGGATGATTTAATTGGGGATTGGTCCTGCTTTTGAGCAGGGGGTTGGACTAGATGACCTCCTGAGGTCCCTTCCAACCCTGATATTCTATGATTCTATGATTCTATTCCTGCACAGGGGCAGGGATCCTCCTGTAGCCAATTAAGCAGATTGAGGGAAGTTTTGTGTCAGTCGAGTGGCACTAAGCTGCCCTAGTGCAGTCTGGGACCTGGCCCAAAAGCTGAGTATGTTCTTCAGATCCCAAGACCTGCTCAATCTCAAGTGCTTTTAACATCAAGAGCTAAATTCTGCTGACAGTTACACTAGTGTGTATGGTGAATAACACCAGTGAAACCCAGTCCAGTACCTGCATTTATGCTGGCGTAAATGCAACCAGGATGTGCTTCCCAAAATGCTATATAATTGCCTTATTTGAGGATAGCAGATGTTTGTCTTCAGAAATGTGACTGTTACGAACTGTTATTATGAAATAATAAAGCAGGTACAGCAGCGCAACTTCAAAGGGGTTGTTCAGCCCATCCCTCTGTAAATGGCAATAACTTCACTTATTACTAGAAACCCAGATACTGCCTTGTTGCCATGCATTAATTGTAGAGATACACACGGAGAGGGACCAACACTCTGCTAAGCAATCACAGTTTAGAAATTCCCAAATGCCTTGCACACTTGCCTGATCTCTATCCTTATGCTCTACCCCAAGACTTCCCCCCCTTGTCTGCAAGTCATAAGCACCCACACCTCCTGTGCCCAATCCAGTTTCAGCCCCATTCCTATCATCCGCCTGCCCTGAGTGCCACCTCACAACTAATATACCACTCCCTCAGTGCATCTAAGTACCACTTGGCACTTCCCAATCCCCCTGCTCCCAGAGCAAATGCCAAATCACTCAGCAAATCCAGACTTGACCCAATCCCTTTCCCTATCATAATATGTTAGTATGTATACATTGTCTATGCACTATGATTAAAGAGCAACTACATGGGTACAGGTGCCCAATAAATATTTGCATTGCACTCAATTATTATTTATTAAATGTGACACAGCAAAAGGTGTTGAAAGTGGTTTTAGATTTCACCCATTCATAAAGAGCTTGAATCCCAACTCACCAAACCTAAGTGAGCCCTGCTGGACGAGGGTATAATTTCACTGAAGTTGCATCCATTTATGGCCAGTGGGCAAAATTTAGCCTATTTTGTTCAAGCGTCATCGTTTTCAGACATATGGAATGATCAAACAAAAAAACGAATCAGTAGCAATTTCTGGAAAATAATTACGTGGTACTCTAAGGGTATGTCTACAATGAAATTAGACACCCGGGGCTTGCTCATGCCAGCTGACTGGGACTTGGGTTAAGGGGCTGTTTAATTGCGGGGCAGTTGTCTGGGCTCGGGCTGGAGCCTGAGCTCTGGGACGCTCCCATCTTGCAGGTCCTAGAGCCCAGTCGCCAGCCCAAGCCCAAATGTCTACACTGCCATGAAACAGCCCCTTAGTCTGAGCGCCGCAAGCCTGAGACAGCTGGCATGGGCTAGCCACAGGTTTTTAATTGCAGTGTAGACCTACCCTCAGGAATCATTGTGGAAGGAAATCTCCCAAGAATTCCATTCCCCACCATCCTCTAGTTATTTTTCTTATTTACCAATGACATTAAATCCTTTTGGATTCTATAATGAAGACCATCTGGAGGATTAGAAGGAAGGGGGCAGAAAAAATCTGTATTGCTATATCATGCTTACTTTTCTCAAGCAAAGCCACATCATAATACATTGTCCTTCTGGACTACAACTTGCAAATAAAATATCAAATAAAGATTTTGTGGGTCAAGTAAGTACAGAACCAATTTTGTTGGGGGAGTGAAAAGGGTTGGGGAATGGGCTCCTCAGCCAAGGTTTTTAAAAGAGAAGTTCAATGTGGTGCACAGATGAAAGATCAAATAGATTATTATTGTCAAATTGTCTCCTTGGCTAAGTGTGAGGCATTGCTGCTCACTTCAATGGAAAAACCCAAAGGAGGACAAAATAAGTCATCATACTCGACAAACTAAAAGCCAAACACACATGAGAGAAACATGTGAAATGAGAACAAAGGTGAGATGTGAGACTGTGCCCCTGAAACTTGGAAAGCTTTCAACTGTGCACCCTAAAAAAGCCATAGGCGTTTACATCTTACAAGCAGAACGGTGGTATCTGTAAAACATTAAGGCCAAGAGATCCACATTATTACATTGTATTTAATATTTATTAAAGCTGGCCAGAAAACTAAAAAAAAATTTCCAGGAGAAATTTCAAATATTTTCCTCCTGTGAAATCTGGTCACCAGGGATCCTGCTGACACAAAGGTTGATAAAGGAAGTAAGCAGGGGAGGAGTCTGTCAAACTGGGGGAACATCTTTTTAACAGACTGCCCACTGAGCAAGTCTGTTTTTTAAACTTTCTGCTTTCAGGAATTATTAATGTGCTGAAAAAGGGAGGTGAGCATCGCCACAAACTGCTGGTGCTAATTTGGAAGCAAATGGGAGTTATGCAAAGGTGTCTTTAAACTGAAGTGTGGTTTGCAAGTCATGATGTGGACACAGAACGACAAGTTAAGGGGAACCCCTGCATTAATGTTCCTTTTATCCTTTTTTGCTTGGTTTGAAGCAGTTTTCACTTCCTTTCCTGTCGTTACATGATACTGTTATTGCACAAGTGGAGTTTTGTGTTTAAAGTAACACAGAGAAAGTTTCCCAGGCAAAAAGTACAGGCTGTGTGACTAACAACTCTGAGTGCTTTGCAGGAGCAAGAAAGCATTTGAGAGGTTTAAAAGCTGAGCCAGTTAACAAACTCCTGGGATGGAGTTTTACAAGTTTGTTACATTGATCACTTGACTGAGATAAAGGAGAATGCATCAAAGGGAAGCTGCTACAGTAATTGGAAGTGATAAAATGCATGCTTGGAACAGAATTGTCCAATAGCAATATCATGGTCCCTATTCTCCAGAATACTCCAGCTTCTTTGTGCCACTGCAGCAACGTAGAGTAGTCCTGAAACCAGCAGACTGATCCACCACAGGATTCCCTCTGCCTAGGAGATCCTTATGTCCAGTGGAGACGTGTCCAGGTTAAGAAGCTGGGTCCACAACTGGATCTGAATCTGAACTTCTCCTTTGTTTATGGGTATTTGGATTTGTAGTTCTAGTTGAGCCCATTGTAGAGATTGGTCATTGTCATGAAGTTTGGATCTGAGTGTCCCCAAAGTTCAATGTCCAGTGTTCTGATTTCCGACCATCAGTAATCTCTAAAGAATATGTTGGACCTCATTCTCCTCTCACTCTGGTGTACATCAGAACTCATTCCATTGAAGAAATGGAGTGACTCTGATGTACAAGTACTGCAAGTGACTGGAGAATCAGCCTCTATATTTGCTGAAGTATTATAAAAATGAATGTACACTTCAAGGAACTCTGCTCCCTTATGCTTGCCAAGAATCCCCCTTTCTCACGCTGTTGTCCTGTGTTTTGTCTAGCCTTTGTCTGCCTTGTCATATTTGACAGGGAACACAGCTTATCTATGTTTGTAAAGTGCTGTACAAATTTACAGCACCATATAAATCTTTTGCGAGAATTATAGTGTAAAGCATTGTCAACTACAGTCAAATGTGTGGAAAATTATTTGCTCATTTCTTAATAACTGACTATTGTCATTAGCTTCTAATTATATGTATAGGTCATTTCTTTGTACATATTTTATTATAAATGCTGTTCTTAAAGGTGGAGTTAGGAAAAACAAATTCACTGCAGACCTATTACTTTTTCTGAGCAGCAGAAAGCTTTTTTCAGTTATACCATTCCCTTCAGGCAGACAGAAAGTCAGGCTTACCCTTTGGGCTGTGTATTAGTGGAACAAGTATTGACATTTCTGTAACTCACTCTGGGTTGACAAATTCTGCTTTTGAAGAATCTTTCTGTAGAGATGAACGTGCAACTCTCTTCTCCAAACAGGCCACCTCCCAAATGTGGGAATCTGCCACACCGATAGCTGCTTAATAGTTGATTTATGTATTCAAATGCATACATACATGCATAAGCATACATTCTATGTTCTGGGCACCTAGTCTTCAAATGAAAACACACAGTATAGTATAGAGGACTGCCCATTATTATTTACCAGAACCCAGACCTTCAGTGCCTCACTAGCCTGAGATGGTTACCACTTTTGAATTGGGTGGTTCCCGACCATTTTTTCTGTTCTGAGGGCCTTTTCTCCACAGCCTTGTGTTGTCACTTCCTAAATGGTTGTGAAATGCTGCCAAATCAGCACAGTAGCCTTTTGCATTTACGTTGCACATTGTAGATGACTACACAAGGTGAAAGGCAATGGAAAATCAGGCCCAATAAATCAAGTTAAATTCCTTTGCAAATCTAAAATGCGGCCACGCGTTCCTTCCTGCTTTATTGCTGCAGTTCCTATCAAGGGTTCCTCCTTACAATTTATTTCAGGTAAGCTGATTAAAAAGTCATTAAAAAAGTAATAAAATATCTCCATGGCTGGAATCCGATTATAAAGACAGTCCCATTCGTCATTCGCCATCTTACTATGTTAATAGAGCAGCTGCTTCCACCACTCTCTTCTAATCCAGCTCTGATCATTTTAGCTTAAGCTTTGTCTTCACTGTAAAAATATATGTTTTTACAGCAATATAACATTCTTCACATAAAATCCTAGTGGGGAGAAGGCATAGGTAGTTTTTACCTTGATGTAGCTAGTCGTGGTCAACCCTCTGTCCCCACCTGGGGCTTACCTCAATTAGTTACATTGAAGTAAAGAATACAGTGCCTTCTCTCCCCTAGGATTTTATGAGAAGAAAGCTATATTGCTGTAAAACCGTATTTTTTTTTTGCAGTGAAGCCATAGCCTTACAGAGTATGTTGTGTCAAGAACACATCGCTCAGAAGAGGGCGTTTCACTTGACAGAAATCGCTCCTGTCCAGCTAACCTGCTGATTATTTTTCTGTTTAGCTAACATGTGAGCATGCAGGTTGGGAAGCGCAGGGTTAAGAGTAGATAAAATTGTCTTCAGGAACTTCCTTCTGTCCTCTGATCACAGAGTCATCTGGAATGTTACTTTGGGGGCCAAAAAAGGGGGCTGTACTAGAATGTAGGTATGAACCAAACAAATAAGTGTACATATAGTATACATATGGGGGGAGGGGAGAGAGAGAGAGAGAATGTGATGATGTGATGTGGAATAAAGGTTCTAGCTGTGTGAACTGGGATGGCTGCAATACTCAGGAGTGGCAAAACCATGGGGTTTATTCCGGACATTCCAAACTAGTGCCAATAAACCCAGTGCACCAAACCACTCCTTTGTGTACTCTGTATAGCTAGTTACATGAATTTGGAATGATATTTTAGAAAAAGTTGTAGAGAGGGCCAGGATCCTTTGTTGCCTGTGCAGTTGGATGCAAGGTCTTGGAGAGGAAAAAAATATCCTTCAAATTATGTTACACCCACTTGTTGTATCTTGTCGTTTTCTTTAGATTATAAATTCTTTGAAGCAGGAATCATTGTAGGAAATTCTAGAGGACATTGGTGCATGTTAACCTGGGACAATAAATTAAGTGGGTTTTATGAAGACAGTTTGCTGGAATGGAAGTAATACGTTTACTGTGATATTGCTCAAGTCCATTCCTAATTTGATACTGAATAACTGAAAAGGAATGCACATGTAACTGGATGCGCACTTCAGCTTTAAACTATAGTCAGCCTGAGTCATGAAAATGGTGGTGTACTCAAGAAGGGAAATTCAAAATGACTGCTTGATCATGTTGTTTTAATCAGTAAACAATAAACATTTCTGTATTCAAGCTTTGGGCTTTTGTATTGCACTCTATGGCCAGAACATCACAAGTGGCTCTTGTAATCAACTAAGAACTGCTACCTGAGCATAAGCCTCAGTGATACACTCGAGCCACACTTATGTAAATATCTCCTCAAAGATGATGTCAAAGAACCGCTAATGTCTCAATGCACTTCATGTTATTCTAAGGTCATTGGAAGAATATGGTCTTTTGGAATGCCAATGTACTGCTAAGACTCAGATCTGCCTGCTTCATTGAGGGTATGAATAGAATTGCTGTGGCATTGTTCTGGGGTTTGGCATACAGACTCTACATAATGTGATAATCACTATGGGTTGGATCAGACACTGTTTGGCCAAAATACCGTACCCAGGGGTAAACTTCTGACCCTGTGGGATTTTTCTCCCTAAAAAATGTTCTGGAAAAGAAATAATTACTACCCTTTCACTGGTCACTCTTCACTCCAAGGATCTGGTTCTCTTGCGAGCTACTGTGGTTTTAAAGAGAAATTGGAAAGTCATAATTCAGCCAACAAACTAGAACGAAAACAAACCAGGAGGAGTAACATTAAGACAGGGGAATGTTTTTAGGAAAGGCTCTTCTACAATAACCACAGCTAGGAAGTCTCATTCACATGTAATTTAAGGTTGAGAAGTTCAATTCCATCTTCAGGAGTAGGATGCTCAGTTTCCATTCCAATGAGAATGAAAATGAATGGGAACTGGAAATCTATTTGAAAAATCAGCCTGAAGCTTTGTATTGGCCCATTATTTTGAAGTTTGGGTTCTCCCTTCCATTTTTCATTTCATATTACCGTAGCATCTAGGAACCCCCATCATCGGTCAGGACTAAACACAAATAGAGAACAAAGAGATGTATAGTCATTATACAGGTCAGTGGAGCAAATAGTGCAAAAAAAAATTAGCTGCAAACATTCTTTTAAACTCCAAAGTGAATTTCAGTGTGAACGTTGTTTGCTTTCGACAAGAATTCGAAAGCTTCACTACCACAAATCCTTGCAAAAACTTTTTTTTTAACCTCAAATGCTTGAATGCTCACCTAAAGCAAATTTCTGTGGTAAATTTAATAGTAAAATTTGCAATCCATAATTAGCAGTAATCCATACAGCACAAATGTGAATTGCATCTATACAAGCCAGTATACAGTTTAAAATTTGCTAAGTGTTTGCTATTTACCTAAGTCATCCTGTCAAGAAACAGATACAAGACCCCATGACTTATATAACAAACAAAGGGCAAATTGTGAATTGTAGATCCTATTTTAAAACTTGCACATTGCCATATTCATAATTTAAATCACCTGCAGACCAAAAATTATTTGCTGAAGGAATACATGAATGATTGTAATAATGAATACATTTGAAAGTGCTGATGGAGCTGTGAACAGAAAAATGTGAAATTGGTTGAATGTATTTTTTTTTAATTATTGGCTCAGCTCTGGTATACTATGTGGGTACAAATAGGTTGTAATATGAACTTTTTTGCCCTTAACAGTTGACTTGTATAAGGAGTTATGTCACTTGAGTGTGTACATGAGGCATGACTAAGGTTGAAAGAGAATCCCTATGCTTTAAAAATCATTAATAAGTTTCTGTAAAGATAATAGCCATAGCACATTAAACAGAATGAAAATACAGAGTCACTCATTTTTATAAAAAGTAACATCTTCGGTTTGTAAATTTAGAGCTGAGAAAAGTGGCAAAGGGAACATAATGTGGATAACATCCAGTATCTCAATGACCTAGTTAAAATAATTTCCTATACATAAAGGGAAAATATCTCTATATAATTTCACTGACTACAGAAGACTGGCCTAATTATTAAAGCATCCTTGTCTTCATGTTTTCACTTCAAATGTTATGCGTGCAAATATCTGTACCTGCAACTCTTTGTGAATGCGAGTTAGGCTATGCAGAGTTCTAACTGTCTGATTTGGGGGAGCAATCAAGTACTTAGTCATCTGCAAGACACATCCTCATTTGAACCTACAAGTAATTGTGTCTATAGTTACCGGCAGATGAAGGAAGGGAGGCTGTGATTTAAGTCATGCCCTAAATGTGCTGAATATCAAAGAATAAGATGTAAAGGCTCATCAGATTTGCATTTCAGAAATGTACACACATTATGAAAGTTAAAAATAGAGAATCCATTGCATTAATGACTTGGGAGCCCGATTTGTGCTTTACCCTATTTAGTAGTAAGAGTGATGTTGAAATGATCAGTAGACTCACTTCAGATAGGAGGGGAATAATTTAGCCACTCATGCAAACCCAGGACTGCAAGAATTCTTCACTCCCCATGACCTCATTTAGAGTACTTTGGCTCCTCCTTCTTCCCTCAGCCATCCAGACAGACTTCCAGCATTTCATAGCCCACCCTCATCTTCTGCGAAGTCTCCTTTCAGCTACTATGATGCTGTTGATATTTCTTGTGAACCAGTTCTATAGTGTATTAATCCTGTTGACTTGTTCACAGTACTCTCCACTAGTGAAACATGCTGTGAATTATGAGCAGTGCTACAAAGTAGTTAGAAGAAAACAGTTAGAATGAAATGGTGACATTTACAAATTTTGTACTTCTATTGTGTGCTTTTAAACAAGACACAACCCATTATATCATTCCCCTGGATATGAACTGGCTTCTGTGTACTTCCTCGTCTGTGACTCTGCCTGCCTGCCTGGCTTCTGGTTCCCAGCAATGTGCCTTACACACTTCAGTATACCACAAGCCTCCCAATTCCTAGGCACAATCATCTATGGCTATCCCACCTACATTCCAGTTTTCCGGATCCTGCAGTCCGAGACTCCTTACCAGGGTTTAATAAGGGCATGGCCTTGCAAGCACGTTATGCGAGTTGTTTAGAACCTTGCAGGATGAAATCCAAATCTATTTACTTTGACAGCCACCCTCCGCCCTCTGGGTGGGGTTCCTCTGTCTGGGATGTCCCAGATTGCACTGCACACCATAGTTATGTATGGAGACAGCTGAGTGTTTGCCAGAGCTGCTGGATCCAACACTGGGGTCGGGGAGCAGTTTCTCATTTACACTAAGACATGTGTAAAGGGGCCTTAAAGTAGCCATACATTTCCTTTAAACTCATGGCAATATAAAATTATCTTAGTGTAAATAAGAATAAGGGCTGAATATCTAAGACAGGACATGTGGGATTAAGGGTTCAATTTAGATCAATGATTCAGATTTTGTTCAGAACCATTTCACCTATTGGTACCATTCCCAATGCCATGGTGAAAGGTTCATTGGTGTTTCATAATGAGTCTTCATGTTCAGGAAGTTATAACTTGGCTTCAGAATTTTGCTCCAGGCTGGAAATTGGCATACAAGGGCTCATCTTGGAAGCACATCATTATTTCTACAAAATTGCAAAGAAATCCTCCTGGCTGCAGATTTGTGGTTATTTAAGAATATGTTGTGCTTGTGCGATTTTAAAATAGTAATATAAGGTACAGTTATATAAAGCCTTTCATCTCAAAACACTTAATTCACCCACCAGGGAAAAGCAGTCACTTCTGGGCTGCCTAACTGTGCACAGCAATACTGCGCAATAGGTTATGACAGGAAGTGAAAAATAATACCTTATGGAAATTGCTTTGCTGTTGTTTTGTTTTGTTTTTGTTTTTTAAAGAAATGTGCTGCAGATACAAGCCCAGGAGTGGAGTAGGGTTTTTTGACAGAAATGATGACACAATCTAACTGTAGGGCTATGAATATTGCTACTATAAAAGAATAAAGATATACACAATGTCATGTTATGGAGCCTTTCATTGTTGCTCTCACTCCAACTCACCTTACCCACTGACAACCTGACCCTGATGGGAAACAAACCACATACAATATTATTTGATTTTGTTTCCCTTGTTTGACTTTGTTCCATGGAACTACTCACATGATTAGTGTTTTGCTGGATTGAGGTCTAAATGTTATAGGATGTAAACTTTTCAGAGAGAGAAGGGGAAGGGTTATAAACATGCAACATAGAGAGACCATGCACAAGCCAAGGAAGTCCTAGGTTATCTATTTTGGCACTTAAAGTTATATAGCCATTGATTTATCTCTACAGAACTCTATTTTGTCAATAAGAATGGGAGTTTTTAAAGTAACCTTCTGGGTGTCAGAGAATGAAAGACGTTAAAGACAAGAAGACCTAATTAGGCCATTATGTCCATCATCCTACCAATGGAGGAATGTCCCCTATATTACGTACATGTTCACATTTAGTATGTGGAATCTACAAGAGAAGGAACCGTATGTTCAGGGATCACTTGCTTGAATCCAGCCCAGGTCACTTGTGACTGAGTTATTTGCATTTGATGGCTGTTGGGTGGATTATGTGAAATGAAGTAGTCTCAGCTGAGTTCACAGTGAATGCCCTTTTTATTCACAAAGTGCCTTGGTCAGCAGCCTGTCACAAGAGACAGACCAAGGACTGAGTGGTCACAGGACACTTAATGACTACAAGTCACATTGGTGGGGTGATATGTCCTTGTGCAGTACCTGTTTATTGAACAAATAGATAAGTGTCATCCCCAGCGTTCTCCGGAACCTTTCCCAAGCACTATATTCACACTACGGCATCTTTCATGCTCTGCTAATGTTAGGCTTTTTACTACAAAAAATCAATAATGAAACTGCCTGTTTGGCATTCCGTGTATTTATCAGCCTATCACTCTTTATGGCTGAGAATATTCCTTAAGAAGGTAAAAGAATTTCATTTTATATACAAGAAGAGCTCTGTTTGTATTCCCAGGTTTATAACAGACACCACAGAACTAGACATTCTACAGACCATGTTCTCACCTCATTTTTAAACCTGTGTAATTCTACTGAATTGAGTCAAGTCAGTCCTGTTTTACACCACGCTAAATGAGAGCAAAATGAGACAAAACCAATCCCTGAAAAAGATTACTCTCCAAAAATAACTTAAAACCAGTGTTCACTTTGTTTCTCTACTAATGCTTATTGCTCCAGCAGGTATATTGTTTTCTATTTAGTTATTTTACCATTACTACTTCTTAAATTAGCCTCTTAAATTCTTTCCAGCAGTAAAATGTTAAAATTAATGGACCAGATTTTCAGCCCTGGCTCTGATTGCTTCATACTGACAATCCTGGGGGTATCTTGGGGCAGAGAAGGGACTTACCAGCAGTACATGGGAGCAGATGTCCAGTCAGTGTGGTAGTCTTATGGATCCACTGCAGCTGGCATTTTTTAAAGTGGCCCTGAGTCTACTCTAAACTGTACCTGAGAAGAGGCAGAGCATCAGGGAACTTTAACCGGCTTCCAACAGAATCTCTTTCTCCTGAAGCTGGTGGAAACTGGGTGCAGCAGAGAATCTGGCCTTGTCTTTGAACCTGCTTTTCCTTTTAGCGAAAGCTGTTGTATCCGTATCATCCAAGGAGCCTGCGAGTCAATGGGAGTTGTGCGTATGTGCATCTTGCACCGGATCATCTATGTTCTCTGATGAGAACACTATTTACATAATTAGCTATTCTAGATGGGAACATTTGATGCTTAAGGCAGTTTTGACATGGAAAAAACTAGGGGCTGACACCAATCCTTTAGTGGTTTTCATTTGTTATTGCCAATTCATTTATTGTTGCTTTTTCCTTATCAGCTTATTAACTTGATTAGTTTCACTTTGAAATGATGAACAACTGTATTATTGTCACCAAGCATAGCTGCTGACTCCTTAGGTGTGCCGAGGCTCAAGCACCCACAGGAAAAGAATAGGGGGCGCTCAGCACCCACAAGCCATAGTTTCGCACCTGAGGTTTGCTCACGGCACACACCCTAGCCCCAGACAAAGCTTGAGTGTGGCATGTGATGAGTTCTGTGCTGCTAACAGCTTCTGCCCTTGAGGCAGGGAGTTTGTTTATAAACGGAGGCAGGATGATTAAGATAACAAAAGGCTTGTCATGAAATTAAATTAGATGATCCTGAAACCATTGCCAGGCACTCCAGTTAAAAGATAGGAAACAAAGTGTAGGAATAAATGGTCCATTTTCAGAATGGAAAGAAGTAAACAGTGTTGTCCCCCAGTGGCCTGTATTGGGACAAGTGCTGTTCAACATATTCATAAATGATCTGCATAAGGGGGTAAACAGTGAGGGGGCAAAATTTGCAGATGATACAAAATTACTCAAGACAGTTAAGTCCAAAGCTGACTGCAAAATATTACAAAGGGATCTCACAAAACTGTGTGACTTGGCAACAAAATGGCAGATGAAATTCAATGTTATATGCAAAGTAGTGCACATGGCAAAATATAATCCCAATTACACATACAAAATGATGGTGTCTTCATTTGCTGTTACCCATCAGGAAAGAGCTTGGAGTAACTATGCTTCCAGACTACTGCACATTTATAAGAATCCTTTTCACTGTGCCTATATCATCCTGCAATGCAAAACACTCATTCTCCATCTTCAGAAGACTTAAAAATTATCTCCAGTCATCAAAGGGACAGACACAATTGAATAATGTAGATGTTCTTAACGAGCATCAAGAGCATACCAGGGAACTAGATGTAAATAAGATTACTGACAATTATCCAGAAGGCTACAGTGAGAGGTAATGTCTTTAAACTGGGACGTTAGTGAAGACAGCTTGTAGGTGATTGTAATGGTTTTAGTATACTGTAATTCATGATAATGTAATTGTGTAGTTCATAAAAATTTAATCATTATTAAAATAGAAAAGATACCAATAATAGACACATATTCAATAACAAGAATATGAAAGAAGCAGGGCTGTTAAGTGATCAAAAAAATTAATCGCAATTTAAAAAATTAATGGCTATTAATCATGTGATTAATCATACTGTTAAACAATAGAAGTTCAATCACAAATTTAATTAATGCATTATTTTTTGAACAAGTGTCATCAGCATGGAAGCATGTCCTCTAGAATGGTGGCTAGAGCACGAAGGGACATACGGACGTTTAGCATATCTGGAGCGTAAATACCTAGCAAAACGGCTACAAAACTCCCATTCGAACGCCTGGTCTCACTTTATGGTGACGTAAATAAAAAGCAGGCAGCATTATCTCCTGTAAATGTAAACAAACTTGTTTGTCTTAGTGATTGGCTGAACAAGAAGTAGTACTGAGTGGACTGGTAGGGTCTAGTTTTAAAATGTTTTGTTTTTGAGTGCAGTTATGTTATGAAAAAAAATCTATACTTGTAAGTTGCACTTTCATGATAAAGAGCTTGCACTACAGTACTTGTATGAGGTGAATTGAAAAATACTATTTCTTTTATTATTTTTACAGTGCGAATATTTGTAATAAAAATAATAATATAAAGTGAGCACTGTACACTTTGTATTCTGTGTTGTAATTGAAATCAATATATTTGAAAATGTAGAAAAACATCCAAAATATTTAATAAATTTCAATTGGTATTCTATTGTTTAACAGTGCAATTAAAACTGCGATTAATCGCGATTAATTTTTTTAATTGCAATTAATTTTTTTGAGTTAATTGCGTGAGTTAACTGCGATTAATCAACAGCCCTAGAAGGAAGTGTATAAATATGCTGAAAATAGCCTCCCCCCAAAAACTGGTAGAGCCCTCCCCCCTAAACACACACACATCTTCAAAAGCACCCAACAGCAAAAACAAAAGTCAGTGCCTATCTCACCAAGGATTCACAACCACTGGAAACTACATCCATTAGACCAAAATGAATGTAATACTTATTAATCACTTAGTAAAGCTGTGGCAAATTTGAACTCTTGTGGTGATTTGGGGAGATCAGATGATGTGGAGTGAATCAAATTTTCACTCACCCTATCTTTGTTCTGGTACTTTAGTTAATCAAGGACAGGCATTCTTCATCAAGAAGATGTCTGTCCTTGGACCTCTCGCTTAATGTCAGTGTGGCACATGGCCTAGTGATTGCCTTTTCCTGATGTCTCTGGTCCTTACCTTTGCTGGCTACGGTCAAAAGCAGCTGGTAAGAATGTGTCCGTGACCTTTTCCAAAGCTGAGGCCAGTGATGTTCCTTTATTTCCTTTTCTGGTACAGAAAATCTTTTCTATAAGAAAAAAATAAGGTAAAATATCTTTAATGCTTTAAAAAAATGTAGAGATGATGCCAAGTACTTTAAACCCAACTGTGACAGGGTCTATTAGGCCATCTTGGCTCCCTGCTGGAAACACCAGTGCCCTGAGGACCCTTGTTTAAGGAAACCCCATTTGGGCTAGGTTACCAGTAAGATTTAGTCCTCCAGAGGCCTAGAAAGGCCAGGAGTTGACAAGAACCAATAGGGAAACAATAGGCCAGTTAAGAAAGCTTGCCTGCTTCCTCTGAGAATAGTGCTGGGTGAGACTGAGTATAGAGGAGAAGCTCCTCAGGGCTAACCAGCACGGATGGCCAGATTACAAGTTGGTTATTATTTAATCATGCAAAGGCTGTATACTGAGCTTATTGCTCAGACTGTTGTGCTCCAGACCAGTGGCCACACCTTCTAAATGGAGGCAGGAGTGCCTGAAATGCCATGCCCCAACACAAGAGGACACAACAGCGGTGTGTGGATCCACTTACAACTCAGTTCAAGCAATGGGACCTTGAGACAACTCCCCCCCGCATTAATGAGGGTTGCGTGGTATGGATCAGCATTCACATTGCACTGCCCATCAGTACCCGGCCTGGGCCGGGGAAGCTAACCAGTGGACCAAATTCAGTGATGAATCTTGGTCACATGCCACCTGAGGCATGTTGCACATATACTAAGAACAACAAATGTTGACTGAGTGGCAAGGCAGAGCTGCTGTATTGCCATGGCTTGTTGCAAGGGAGATCTAGTTTTACAGTCAGAATGGAAGATCCAGATGGCTGCAGGCCTACAACAACAGCAGGAGCAACAGAAGCAAATTCATAACCTTCTATTACAGGTCCTGGAAACCCATCAAAGCCAGCAGGATGTGCACTTTGCCGTGCAGCAGTGCTGGCAGGAGGCCCAACACCAACAGCATAAACAGTTCTTACAACAGCTGGAGCGATGGGCTTCTGGAAGTCATCTCGCACAGGAGAGGGTACTCTGGCAAACCTGTTCCTGGCTTGTCAAAGCAGGGTCTGGAGGATGACCCAGAAACCTTCCTCCACACATCTGAATGGGTGGCTAGTGGATTTAATCATCCTGGGTGGCCAAGTGGTCCCATATTTGACCAGGGAGGTCCAAGCAGACCCCTGAGCAATGAATAGGCTGGCTTGTATGTGGAGGTCAAAGCAGCTATCCTGGACAAACTGGGTTTGACCCCTGAATGATATACACATAGGTTCCAGACAGAGCCATTTCCCTAGGGATCCTGCTGGCAAGTTGTGGCCCAGGGTCATGCCACTTGATGATTATCACTGGAGACAAGCTCAGTAGAGAAAATGATGGATGATTCAGGAAAGCTGACCATGGATGTTCCCTCAAGGAAGGGAAAAGAAGGATGAGACCCAATTGGGGGAATGTGGGGAGGACACCCAAAAAGGAAAGTGTGATGTCCTATCTCTTTAAATGTTTGAGCACTCCCGTTCCCCAGTGCAAAGCCTCACTTTCATGTTGCTTTCAGTTTTGTTGCCTGAACAATAAAGGGAGCACAGCAGTCAGCTGTGTTTCTATCAGGTCCCTATCTCCTTCTCTGCTGGATTCAGAGATATAACAGAAAGATCTTGGATTGCCCCAAATCTAGAATCCATGAAGGGTCATTGGTGCCTTGGTCAATATTGCAGCCTGGTGGCCATTCTCGTGAGGATGGGCAAGGAGGCCAGTTAGTGTGCTTCCCATGTGGACAATCCGGACACTTCCAGAGGGATTGTATGCTTATGGTATGCAATTACCTGGGTTGTTACTAAAACAAGGTCAGTGGCCTGGGATGCTTCCTGAACAAAGACAGAAAAATCCATATCTTGTACCACTGAGTATGGGGGAGGTAAACGTAGAGGCCCTAGTTGACTCAGGATGTGGACAGACTTATTTGGGGGAGTAAATTTCTCCCCAAGAGAATGGACACAAACCTATCTGTTCACATCTGCTGCATGCATGAGGAGATGTAGGTCTATCCTGTGACCAATGTAGAAATTCAAGTACAAGGACAACTGGGAAGATTATGGGTTGGAGTAGTAGAGAACCTCCCAGAGCCCATAATTTTGGGAAGAGACTGTCAGGGATTTGTGGCCCTACTAAAGAGGAATGTTGTGCAGGGCCCAACACTGAGGAAAGAAGCTGAGGGGCTAGAACCAGAGCCAGAAACTTGTGATTGGTCTGAGGAAGATTGGAAAGGTTCAGAAGCCCATAGCAAAGCAGCTCACAGGAGTTATCAGGAACCAAAAGGCCAAGCTGAGGTCTTACAAGAGCAGCTGCTGGTGGCTGGACAAGAAATGGAGACACTCAAGACCTCCTCACAGAAAATCATAGCTCAGGTGACTAAACAGGAACAGGAATTGGCCTGGGCATGGCTGGAAATGGAGCACTGGAAACAATAGCGTGCACTGTGTGACCAGGAGCTGGCTGTGCTCTGTGTCAAAATGGGTGTTAGGGGGAAGGAGCTCAAATAGGGAAATGAGTGGTGCTCAGTAGAAACTCGAACAGTGTCCCGTGTGGAGACAGGGAACACACTAGTTACTGCAGCTCCTTGTCAGTATGAATGGGAGCAAGTGGAAGAAGAACACCAAGAGACTTTGCAAGAGAAGGATCGTCTCCTCTGGAGAGTCAGTGAGCTGGAAGGGGAAGTAGAATGTCTTCAGGCACAGATCTTGCAGCCTCAGGGCAGATGAAAGCAGAAAACCAGATAGCACCAGTTCATGGCTCTGAGGGCCCTCACTTTAGTGTTTACATGTACATTGGAGGAGAAGAGTTGTCTGCAGAGGAAGTGAAGATACTGAAGAGATCTGTTGTGAACATTCCAGGATCATGTACTTTCATGGAAAGGAGAAAGTTTGTTATGTAGGAGGTAGTGAAAGTCATGATGTTGGAAAGTCAGAGCTCCTGACCATACTTAATTTTACAGGAAGAATCCAGATAAGTTCTAATGTCCCCTGAAGGACCTGCCCCAAGACACTACCTCACACTCTCTACATGAGAACCAGAAAATAAAACTGACTCTAATGATGAGAAAGTCATTATTACTAGCCTAACTTCTCTATCCAATCTTTTGCAAAAAAGCAAAACATATCCTGACTCAAATGGTGAAAAGCGAAATCAGAGGTTGGCTTTCACTTTTAATAATCTTAAGCACTTAGCATTAGCAAGACAGCAAAGTTTAAAAATATGTAGGGTGAAATTTTTCAAAGCAGCACAGGGGATTTTTTCAGACATCTTCCATTATCCTGGGCTGGTAGAAGAAGTACGATTGTTAATGATGTGACTAGCTCATTGTTAAACAGCCCATGTTTCTATGCATTCGAACATCTGCATGCTTACTGGCACTGTCTTAAGAATTGCTGTGTCTCAGGTGGGTCTGGGGTAGGATTTGTGTCCAAATTCTGGGTCATTTGAACCAGGGATTCTGAAAATTCAGCCATTTCTTCCCCCACCCCAAAATCATGTGACATCCTAATGTAATGATTCTTATGACATCTTTTATGCCCATCTGGGGCTCAACCTATGACTCTGATCCTCCCCAAACAGATATCACCTGCTCTTGTTTGTGCTCAGCTAGTGTCTGGCACCCACTGCCCCTTTGGGGCAGCGATGCTTTAAAGGTTACTCAGGGTATAAGTTGGATCTCCACTGTGACTTGAGCCATGGTGACGAACCAGAAAATATGATTTGTGTACATGCAGTAGGACTGGGGAGCCGGAGGGGGGTCTGTTACAACTGAGAAAGTTTGCAGGCAGCCTGACAACAGGTAACTCGAGGTGGCATGCTATGGCTATTGAACCCGAGCCCCCAGCTGCTTTCTGAGAAATGCACGCTTCATGTTTTAGTTCCACTCCACATGCATTCTGCAAGGGCTGCTTTTGGAAATTGTGCCCCATGAGCAAAGCTTCTGGTTTAAGAGCTAATATTTCAAAGTGTTCTGAACCCAGAACACTTTGAAAGCCACCTACATACTCAGATGTTCTGAAAATTGCTATGCCATGTCAGGGCCACAGGTAAAATTAGTGGTACAAGTTCGGGGTCACGTGCTACATGGATTCCTGAGATCCCAACCCCTGATAAGGAGCTGCTTATTAATATTCAAATTGCTCTAAAACCCATGTGCACAGGGCTATTATTTTGAAAGTTGGTATAGTACAGCAGGGGCTGGGGTAGAGTTTGTGTTGAAAGGGGGCATTTTTGTCACGGGGTTGGTGAGGTACAGCCCCTTCAAAATGAGCTACTTATAATATTTTTCAGACTCTTAACTCTTTTGGTGCAGAGGCTAGGAAAAATCTCATTTGTCATCTTCATTAAATATAGGGAAGCGAATGCCCCTGAGATCAGCCACTGAATGGTACCAAGCTCCAGTATAAACATATTTCAAAAGTTATTGCATTCTAAAAACTTTAGCACCTTTGCTTGCAGACAGTTTGCACCTATGTGAGGTATTGTTTCCTCAGAAACTCCCTGGCAGGTGGCACTGAGGGAGTAATGTACTACCCTGGGATCTTAAAGGAACAAGTACTGCTCCTAGCACACAAGAGTGATGAATTTCAATCCTCCACACTTGTGTTTTTGGTTCTGTGCACATTCATGCTGTCAACCTGCCGTTTGCTAGCTATTGGAGGACACAATAGGGCTTTTTTTGGAAGTGTGACTCGTGCATGCAGTTTTGAGGAAGTTCAGAACCCATGAATGCACCCACCAATGCCCTGTATCCATCTGCCTAAGTCCCTCCCTGGGACAGTTTGGCAGGCAGTACTGTGTCTGGGATAGAAACCTGGTATGTTGGGGTAGGCCCAGGATGATATGGGAGGGACTAGCTGCCACATTGGAAATGGCAGTACCATAATGTCCTCAAGGAAACAAGGGGAACTCACTGCCAGAAATTTCATTAGCACAGTGTTAGAATAATAGAATCTTAGAATATCAGGGTTGGAAGGGACCTCAGAAGGTCATCTAGTCCAATCCCCTGATCAAAGCAGGACCTAAACCCCAATTAAATCATCCCAGCCAGGGCTTTGTCAAGCCTGACCTTAAAAACCTCTATGGAAGGAGATTCCACCACCTCCCTAGGTATCCCATTCCAGTGCTTCACCACCCTCCTAGTGAAAAAGTTTTTCCTAATATCCAACCTAAACCTCCCCCACTGCAACTTGAGACCATTACTCCTCGTTCTATCATCTGCTACCACTGAGAACAGTCTAGATCCATCCTCTTTGGAACCCCCTTTCAGGTAGCTGAAAGCAGCTATCAAATCCCCCCTCATTCTTCTCTTCTGCAGACTAAATAATCCCAGTTCCCTCAGCCTCTCCTTATAAATCATGTGCTCCAGCTCCCTAATCATTTTTGTTGCCCTCCGCTAGACGTTTTCCAATTTTTTCACATCCTTCTTGTAGTGTGGGGCCCAAAACTGGACACAGTACTCCAGATGAGGCCTCACCAATGCCGAATAGAGGGGAACGATCACGTCCCTCAATCTGCTGGCAATGCTCCCACTACTACAGCCCAAAATGCCATTGGCCTTCTTGGCAACAAGGGCACACTGTTGACTCATATTCAGCATCTCATCCACTGTAACCCCTAGGTCCTTTTCTGCAGAACTGCTGCCTAGCCACTTGGTCCCTAGTCTGTAACAGTGCATGGGATTCTTCCGTCCTAAGTGCAGGACTCTGCACTTGTCCTTGTTGAACTTCATTAGATTTCTTTTTGCCCAATCCTCTAATTTGTCTAGGTCCCTCTGTATCCTATCCCTACCTTCCAGTGTATCTACCACTCCTCCCTGTTTAGTGTCATCTGCAAACTTGCTGAGGGTGCAATCCACGCCAATTTCCAGATCATTAATGAAGATATTGAACAAAACCAGCCTCAGGACTAACCCTTGAAACCAGCCCCCAGGACCAACTCTGCTTGATACCGGTTGCCAAGTAGACATGGAGCCATTGATCACTACCCCTTGAGCCTGACGATCTAGCAAGCTTTCCATCCAACTTAAGGTTGACTAGCAGTGCCTTGTACCTTCCAGAATTTGAAATGCACCAGTACTTAAACAGTTAAGGTAAAAACAAGCACTTAAATCTCCAAAAACTGGGAAATACTGAGTTACGGTAATGTCTTCTACAACACCCTCCCCATGCTCCAATCTTAACTCTGTCCCCTTTGAGCAATGCTCCAACAAGTCCCCCAGAGAGACCTCAAGGACTGTACCCTTCCCAAGTATGTGGAGGACAGTAAGAGAAGTGCCCAAGAATAGTGTGGGGAAAACTATTAGGCCTTGTTTTCACTGGGATGAAGATTGAAGTTAAGTCAGGCATAGCAAACATGAATGAACCAGGCACCACATACACACAACCTCCTCTTTTGCTCCAGAAAAAAAAACACCAAAGACCTGCCAGATGTTAATATCTGTTCATTCTTGTCTTAGGGATTCCCTATGTGAGTCCTTACTGAGCCTTTTGGGCAGTGTGATGTGTGCCACCAGAGTGCTAGAACTCCTTGGCTACTGAGAACAGAGAGGGTGCAGGGCACTGTGTGAATGGCTATACAGATGTGGGGTTCTGGCAGTGGTTCAGACTATGCGGTGGAGTATTAGAAAGGGCTGAAGAACTCTGATATTCCTCTACCTTCTTGGCATAGTATTACAGCAGCAGCTCCTGGAGGAGTCAGCAGCAGCCATTCAAACAGCCCTAAAACTCTTTAGACATTTAAAAAAAACATTGTTCATACATTCTTAGATCTTAGACCAGTGGTCCCCAAACATTTGAGGGCTATACCTCCCCCACTTACCCTGGTCTGCACTCCCTCACCCTGAGGAGCCAAAGCTAGGAGTGAGATTGTGGCTTGGGGGGTGGGGGTGGTGCAGCCAGGGATAAGGGGGGATAAGGCTGGGGCCACAGCTGGGGGTGGGTCTGGGGCCGGGAGTGGTGCTGCGGCCAGGTGTGGCTCTGCTCCCGGCCTTGCCCTCAGCCTTGGCCCCAGGCTGGGAATGGAGCTGCAGCCAGCGACTGAGGCTGGGGGCTGGCATGAGGCCAGGAGCGGAGTTGCGCAGAGGCTGGGGACGGGGCCAGGCTGGAGGTGGGACCAGAGCAGACCTGGGGCTGGGGAGGGGCGGAGTGGCATTCCCACCCCAACCCCATGAGGACTGGCCCGGGACACCCCCCCCACCCCGGACATTCCTCCATGCTCCCCTAAGGGGGTACATGCCACACTTTGGGGACCTGTGTCTTCGACCCAAGAGGGGGCATTGCGCTCATTTACCCCATGCACAGCCTAGAAAAAAGTGACCCCTCAGCTGGCAGGGTGAGCTCTGGCCATTTGCTGCAACTTGTGCCGGGAGCAGTACACCTACGGCTGACTCCAGGAGGGTCAGGAGGAGTGGGTGAAGAGGCAAGTTCATAGAGCACATGTAGGACATAAACAGCACAACACAGAAAATGGCAGATTTTATTAGGATAAGCTTGGTTTGGTCACTGTGCCTGATGTATTGCCAACACCAGGGGAGCAGCATTAAGAGCGTGTGGGCTGGGAGACCTTACCATAGCCTCCGTGTCCATGTTCTCAGAGGTATAACTTTGTTGCACCTTAAATCTCTGGAAAATAGGAAATAAAGAGTTAAGTATTGGTGCATTTCACATTCTGGAATGGTCTGAGGGGGAACACAGGGACCAAACTTCTCCTTTCTTCCACAAATAACACCTGCAAAGTCTACAGGGATTTACATTTCTGCAGCACGCCGGCAGTAGGTCATACTGCTCCATGCATAGCAACTCATGTCTTAGTACTCAATGCTGAGGGCAGAGGGGCCTCTTTTGGCCTCATTTTAAAAAAGGTAAATATTTTGGTATTTGCTGTAAGAGTGGTGAAGTAGTTGATATGTCTTGCTGGGATTTGTAGGGGTCCTTCCATAAAGTGCCATCTGATTCCTTCTAGTCTTTATTATTCTAATGCAATACTGTGTCACTAACAACCGCAGTGTAAGGAAGGATATTCTTACTATGGATTTGATGTCCTTGTCCCCTGCCATGATTTCAGAGAGGAAATGAGCAGAAAAGGCTCTTTGATCAAAGTACTGGAGATACTTAGAAACATGTCAGCAGTAGCTGTTATATATTCACACAACGGTTTCAAAGCAATACAGTGAAAAAGCAGGAAGGTGGGATTAAGATATGCCCAGAATAAAAAACCATGAAGTTGGGCTGGATGGCTTTTTCTGTGCCAAGCATGTTCTCTTTTTGTTGCTAGTTGTCAAACAGATAGAAACATCTCCTCACGCAAATAATATTATGAGCTGGGAAAAAGTTGGAAACGTCCACTAACAAATTTACAATGGCAATCATTTCTGAGTGTATTGATTAGCTCGCAAACATGAGCACTAATGTGATCCAAAGAACAGAGTTGTACTAGGTGATCAAACTGAATAGGGGCACCTGCTGCTTGTGAACACTTCTGATCTGTTACTCCTTGCTGCAATCTATTTGAATCCAGGTGCAGCTGGGTACCTGTTTTATTGCCAGTTGTTCAAATCAATACCATTATACTGATCCAATTTCATGAAAATGTTTACTAGCATTGGGGTGAATTTTTTGATTCCATGCCCCATTGTCAGTTCACAGGGAAGCTGAAAAGGACTCAGAGCACGAGAAAACACATACAAACTCTACATCGCCAATCAGCCACCTAAAATCAATTAATTTCTGGGAGCAGTACTGTTCTGAAACACCTGGTCTTCTCTTCTCACACTGACATAAATAAGGAGAACACCATTCTTCTTAGCGTATGTGCAACATGCCTCAGGTGGCATGCAACCAGGATTCATCACCGAATTTGATCCGCTAGTTGGATCATCAGCTTCCCTGGCCTGGGCCGGGTACTGATGCAGGGGTGAGACATGAACTCTGATCCATGGCCCTCCCCCCGGTAACTCCATTGAAGGCAACAGAATCACACCAGTATAAAAGAGCACACAATCAGGCCCCTGTTTTACTGCTTCCTATCAGTTTCAGCATCACATTAGGTGGCAGTAAAAATGTATCACTGTATTTTGTATACAAATCATTTAGCATCACAAAATGTTTCAAAGACAATCACAGTCTAATTGCTAAGTTCAGCCCTACAATAAGCTCCATTTACTTCAGTGGAATTATGCCTGCTGTCACCAAGGCTGAATTTGAATATGTGCATGCAAAACCCAAACCAATGTAGGTATAATAACTTGCAAGCAGCACCTGTAAATAAGGTCGGGCAAAAGTGAATGGCCAGTTTCAGTGAGAATGATCACCGCCTTCCCCTCACTCTGTGTTTTGGGCTTTGATGCACATTTGGTACTGGGCTTCCAGAAGGTATCATGTGGTCTAAGGTTAGAAATCATAGGCCTGAGAGTAAAAAAGGGCTTTGAAGTAGAATTGAAAATGATTCAAGGATTAAATTAAGCACTGATAAGCAAAAAGACTGTTTCAGATGAAGAGGCAGCAGAGATGTTGAGCTGTGAGTCCTGCTCTTACCGTGTCTGGTATTGCTGGTCCCATCAACTTCCCTCTTCTCCATCGTTCTAATTTTTATCTTCCAACAGGAATCTATTAAAGAAATACTAAAATACCCACCATTAAAAGAGCATTTTGAAGGCCAAGAGAGTCCCCTCTTCTCTCAGAATCAAATACGAAGACAAATTGCTCTGTATAGAATATTGTGACCTACTGCTGGCATGATGGAGAAATGTAAATCTCCATAGACTTTGCAGGTGTTATTTGTGGACGTATGGAAAGGTTCGGTCACTTCTACTTCATGATGGCCAATGGTAAGTAAAGCTCTTAGAAATGACCAGTGACTAAAGTGAGAGATTGTGGTAAAGGCTTAAGAAGCAGTAAATATGTAAACTGGAGGAGAAAGTTCCAGGAGGCCAAAGGTAATGTCAGAGCACCTTTTTTCAGTGCCCTGATTGTGCAGTGTTCAGCCAGGAAGCCATTCTGAGCTTCCCTAATATTTCGTCCCCAGAGGACTGAGAGGACACATGCTGTCAAGGAAATATAGAGACAAGTACAAGGACCTGGAAAAACTCTACAATTTCTTTGGTAGTAAAGACTCCTAGGATATAATATAAAAACACTGGAATTGGCATCCCCACTTTACAAAGTGCTGGCACATTTTGCCAGACATTGCTGGTTGAACTTTGTAGCCCCGGTTATAAACTTACATGTAACTATGGTAATTAGTGTTTTATAGGCCAACAACAATAGCTCATGGGATGGAAAGTATTTCCCCCTTCCAAACAATTATCATGATCTACAATATTGACTATGTTAATAAGGATGAAAGTAGCATCATATTAGGTGTCTTGCTCCCATATTTTCTATACATATTTTTTTTGCATGCACGTATGAAACATAAAACTCCTCCTCCTCTTTTATCTTCAAATACTGCTCTCCTGTCTTTTAGAGGTTGCAAGATCAAATGGCCAGAAGTGTCTCCATTCCTTCTTCTCGGAGAGAACCCAGAGTATCACAATGGGCATGTGCAGCTCAACAGCCTTTACTCCTGGAGTTCCACAAAATTCAGTCCTCTGCCCTCCATCTTATCCAACATTGAGATGAAGCTGTTTGGAGACATTATTAGATAATATAGACTTAGGTGCTAGCATTACATGAACAACAAACTCTAGGTCTCCTTTTGTCAAATATCATCTCTTGTCTACCCTATAAAATTAGGTAGACTTAAGTTAGGTCAACCTACAGCCACCACAGTAGTTAAATCAGCTGTTGGTGTCCACATTACCCTCCTTCTGCCCTGTCCTCACCAGGAGCGTTTGCCTTGCACCGACTGAAGCGGAGAATTGTGGGGCACTGACAGCAGGAACGTGGGGCACTGACAGCCATGCAGGGAACCCCGCCCTAGGGCTGAGAGCCCCAGCTGTGAGCCAGGCGCTGGGCTCAATTTCACAGCAGGGAGACCAACAACAATGAAATTGACATTTTTGTCTGTTTCACAGCTGCTATTATTTCACATTTCCTCTCAGGCAGGAGACTGAGGGCTCAAGCTGTAGGGCCCATGTAAGGCTCACAACTGGAGTGCCCCAGCTCCATGGCTGACAGCCTGAGCTGGAGACCAAATGTGAAATAATAGTAGCCATGAAACTGACAAGAATACGGGGAGCTGTGGTGTTGGAATATTTTTAGTAGCAGGGGTGCTGAAAGCCAGCCCCTTACCCCTGTCCATGCCCCCCCACTCCCTGAGCTGAGGCTGGGAGCAGGCTTGTGTCTCCAGGAGGAGGGAGGCTATGGCCACAGCTGGGGGCGGGTGTGGGGCCAGGAGTGGAACCCCGGGCAGGGGCTGGCAGCTGGGACCCCACTTGTGGGGCCAGGAGCAGAGTCCCGGCCATGGGGCCAGGCATGGGCCCTGTGAGTGTAGCCCTGCAGGGGGCCAGGCACAGGGCCCCGGGATTGGAGGCCTGAGAGTGGGGCGGGGGGCCGGGCATGGGGCCCCAGGCATGGGGCCAGCGGCCGGGGAGTGGGGCTGGTAGCCAGGACCTGAGCCCCAGGCATGGAGCCAGAGGCTGGGGAGCGGGACTTGGGGCTGGCCCCCAGGACCCGAGCTGGGGAGTAGCGCCTTGGGCATGGGGCCAGCGGCCCTGCATAAAACCTGGCTGCAGCACCCCGCCACACCCCTACTTCCCTTGCCTGGGGTGGGGGGAAAGGAGAGCCCAAGCTCAGGCTCTCCTTCCCACCAAATCCCTCACCAGAAGGTGGCAATGGAGCTCCAGCTGTCAGCCTGGCAGTACTCCAGGCTGTCAGTCCCAGTGGCGGGGCTCCTGGCCATCAGTCCCAGCAGCAGGGATCCAGGCTGTCGGTCCCAGTGATGGGGCTCCAGACTGCCAGTTCTGATGGTGGGGCTCCATCTATGAGCCTGTGCAGAGCTGACAGCCATCAGGCAATCAAAGTAACGCAGTGTCTGCAGAGACACTGCATTGTCCTAACTACATCAACCTAAGCACTACACTTCTAGCAGAAGTGGAGTTATTGAGTTATGTAGTGGGCGACTTACATCTGTGGGAGCACCATTCTAGTGTAAACACTTACAGAGTTAGGTCAATGTAAGCTGCCTTACATTGACGTTATTCTGTAGTGTAAACCAGGTCTGAGATTTTTCAATGCCTGGCTACAATTAGCATCTGGATGAAAAGCAGGTGGGTAAAAATGAATATAGGGAAGATGGGGGTGATGCTGGTGGGAAGAGGGAAATGTTTAAAAAAATGTAACTTTTCCATAACTTCCTTTTCTATCAAGGCCCTCTGCTCTCACATTGTTCATTTTGTCCACAGCCTTGGTCCATAGCTAGATTTCTTACTGTTACTCAAATTACAGTGGTTCTGACCTCTTTCATCTGCAGCTAGCCAGAAGACTGCACTCAATACTGTCGGCCACAGTGATTCACGCTTGATTATTGCAATTCATTTTAATTAGTAATGATGCCACCCATTTTGAGAGAGCTCCTATTGGCAGAGAACACAGCACTTCACCTAATGTGCAAACGCATGTTGCTATGAGCACATCTCCTGAGTGCTTTGCTCTCTGTAGAGGCTCCTCACTTGGTACACATTCAAATTCAAGGATTCTGTTTTCATATTGAAATCTTTTTTTAGATAGTGGCCCAAATTACATGGGAGACCACTTCTCCCTTTTTGATCAGCAGCTCCCAGGACAGTTGCCTTTCTCAGCAACAATGGAGCTCCAAATCACAAAAACTAAGATTTATGAGTGTGGGAGACAGGACTTTTTCAACAGCTGAGCAAGCACTGGAGAGCTCATTGCCACAAGGGATAGGAATGAACATTCCGCTAACACTGCACGTGCAGGATGATATGCAAAATTCATTTTATTTGCAATTATATTTTGAAAACACCAAACATACTACAGACAAATCTACCAAAAATTCCTTCCAGTGGGGTGAGAGAAAGAGGAGAGAGATATTGGTTATTTCATTTTGCTTATTATGAGTAAGGCATTCCTATTGTATGCTGGTTGATTACTGAGAGTCAACGGATCACATTGCAGATGCTCTTGCTAGTTCTGCTTGTTCAATGGTCCCGGGGTTGGAATTCAGAGAAATGAAGCAAAGTTAGATATAGTGCATATTGCTGAGAAAGACTGTGCTGTCTGGACTTCTATGAGAATCGTTCTTAGGTGCCTACAGGCGATCTCCACATGGTCCTGTGCCTGGAAGTTACTCCCACACCACCGCTAACTTGATTACAGCAATTAGTGAGTGATCAATCTCGTACAGATGGCACACAGAGTGAGAAGCTGCATGTACAGACCGCTCTAGAAGTCTGCAGGGTTCAATTTTAGTCAAAACTGGCTTTACTCTATTTTATGACCATATTAGGAGCCGTCCTGGTTCCAGTTGTTTGTCAGAGATGGAGTCAGGATCCGCTGATCGAACCAGCATGCAGTACCAGAAGACCACATATCTACAAACAGACTACCTTATAGTCTAAGAACACAGGACTGTCCTTTGCAACATTAAAGACTAAACTCAGAGCATGTCATCTTGGTTTTGTAAATCTAATGACAATATAAATTGCAAACCAATTTTTGGGGCCTAATTTGGGTAAGGTTTGTGATTTCAGCAGTAAAATAATCGAGACACCATCAATGGTGGTATTGTCTGTCTATTGTTTTATTGTGATAAATAAGGAACCAAGATATGGTGGCGTCAAAGACACAGATTCTTTGGAGATCATATCACTCCGTAGTTTGACATGAATAAAAACTTTACTCGGTTCAACAGTTTCGGCCTTTTCCATTGTACGCTAACCTACAGGAGGGTTGCAATGTCCTGCTTCCGGAAGAAACAACCAAAAGGGAAGGACAACAGGTCAACATTATAGGATTTGCTGGAGTTCTTTCATAGAATATCAGGGTTGGAAGGGACCTCAGGAGGTCATCTAGTCCAACCCCCTGCTCAAAGCAGGACCAATCCCCAATTTTTGCCCCAGATCCCTAAATGTCCCCCTCAAGGATTGAACTCACAACCCTGGGTTTAGCAGGCCAATGCTCAAACCACTGAGCTAACAAGCTACCCAAAATGATTTGGAAAAGCAGGAATCTTCCTGGGGAGTGGAAGATATTCAAGCAGTGTCCAGAATTAACTTTCAAGGATCCCCTGAAATCCAAGAATGAGGATGAAAAATGTTGTCTGAAAAATCTGGGTTTTCAAGAAAAGAAATGAAATATATGATGTTTGGGTTTATATATCAGCTGAAAGGAAAAGCATAGGCTGTGTAAGGAATATGTCATTCCCCAGAGCGAACCTGAGTGTTTGCAGGATATACACTTTAAAACAGCATATAAGGAACAAGTGAAGCCATAGAACAAGTGGTTGGTACTGACTGACATGGTATTGACTGACATTGACTGACGTGAATGATTCAGGGCAGCATAATGTTTGGGTCAAATTACATTGAAACAAATGCATTGTTTGAGCTACCAGAATAAAGTATTTTCTTTACGTTTTCTCAGCTGAGGTTCTTAAGCCCAATTCTACAGAAGAAGCAACAAGCACTGAGCTAGAAACAATATCTTCTAATGGTGATGTTATCTTGCCAAGTTGACATCACACATTGCAGATGTTTTCGCACCACTAAGGAATCTCCTAAGAAATTCAGAGTAAGAGTATACCTTCAGAACTAATTAACAAATTGCTAATTTAGGCACATAGGAATATTGCAATATAAATAAAGAGGCAATGCTTCAGGTTAAGCAAGACTGTGGGGCTATTACTGCAAGAATGTAAGCCAGTGGTGTATGCATTCAAAGCTCTCCCTCCTATGGAAATAAACTGTGCACAGACTGAAAAAGTGATGTATGCAATTGTGTTTCTCTGTGTCTTCATTATGCAAGGAAAAGTACAGTGGAATCTGACCAAGAACCTTTGGAGACAATTATGGAAAAAACCTTATGGTGACACCACTAGTGCTTCAAAGAATGATGTTGTGCATATAGAAATACAACACTGTGATCAAGTTGTTATTCTATAGTCACCTTCTACTATCTTCATGTTGTCCATATGCACTTTTATATGTTGTACGTGGAGCTCTATCTCATTCACATATCAAATGGAACAACAGTGGGTATCTTCATTTATCATTTTTTCAGCTGGTTTACTTCTTCCTCTGTATGTTGTCTCAATCCTCCTTTCAATTTCCTGTCTATCAGAGCTGTTTGTTGAAAGCTTGTGTTGGATCTTGGACTATAGTAGGCTGCTAAAAGAATTGCATGCTTTTGGATTTCTCTGTGCAGGGTTTACAAAGAGTATCCAACACGGCAGTGGAACTAGAAAAGTATCTACAGAAAAGGAAACAGAAAGTTGTCCTTATTATCTGCCTGCAACAGTGGGCATGTGAGAGCAAGTTTGAGAAAGCTGATACCTCTGCTTGCAACTGCCTAAGCAGGTACTGAGTGCTCCCAGAGAGGAGTTGCTGGCATTATATCCTGCCTGAGATGCAACATACTGATAGAGGGTCCTCCCCATGATGCCTGTTTTCCTATATACATGTCAGAACTTCCACATGACTAGCTACGTTTAATACAATTCTACTTCTCTGCTGCTGGTGATGAGAACTTCTCCGCTGCTGGTGATGAGAACTTCTCCCCTCTTAAAATGGCAGAACTAGTAATGAGTCCAAATGATTATATGGTCCCTAGGAAAATACCCCTTTAAAACGTTGCTTCAAGAAAGAAACTCTCTCTGTTTTATTACATCACGACACAAAGATCTGATGTGTTCCTCTGTTTAAAGATATGACAGACATGCTACTGCTCACATTGAGCATTTATGTGTTAGCAATATTGTTTGCCATAGTTTAATACCACAGAAGCATAGAAACCTTCTCTAGAATGTTACAAATGTGAAGGAAGACTGTGGGTTTTTTTAAAATCAAATCTATTTCCTCTATTTAACAAACACAAGTAAAGAGAGAGGACAGAGAAAAAAGGTAGCCTTGGGGGCTACCTTGGAAGTGGAGAAACACTTTTCATCTAGACTGTTGCTGGGCACAAGAACATTTCTGCAAGGGAATCCTGTTTAGGCTTAAACAAAAAGGCTAGTGGCTCTGATATGGGAACCTGTCATAAATATAAAGGGAAGGGTAACCACCTTTCTGTATACAGTGCTATAAAATCCCTCCTTGCCAGAGGCAACATCCTGTTACCTGTAAAGGGATAAGAAGCTCAGCTAACCTGGCTGGCACCTGACCCAAAGGACCAATAAGGGGACAAGATACTTTCAAATCTTGGGGGGAAGGAAGGCTTTTTTTCGTGCTCTTTATTTATGTGGTTGTTCTCTCTTGGGACTGAGAGAGGTCAGACAGAAATCCATCTTCTCCAACCCATCCTAATGCAAGTCTCCAATATTGCAACCAGTATAGGTAAGCCAAGCAAGGCGGATTAGTTTATCTTTTGTTTTATGTGAATTTTCCCTGTGTTAAGAGGAAGGTTTATTCCTGTTTTCTGTAACTTTAAGGTTTTCCCCAGAGGGGGATCCTCTGTGTTTTGAATCTGAATATCCTGTAAAGTATTTTCCATCCTGATTTTACACAGATGATTTTTACCTTTCTTTTTTTTAAATAAAATCCTTCTTTTAAGAACCTGACTGATTTTTCCATTGTTCCAAGATCCAGGGGTTTGGGTCTTTGATGATTTTGTAACCAATTGGTTAGGATTTTCTTTTCAAGCCTTCCTAGGAAAGGGGGTGTGTAAGGCTTGGGGGGATATTTTGGGGGGAAGACGTCTCCAAGTGGTCTCTTTCCCTGTTCTTTGTTTAAAATGCTTGGTGGTGGCAGCATACTGTTCAAGGACAAGGCAAAGTTTGTACCTTGGGGAAGTTTTTATCCTAAACTGGTAAGAATCAGCTTAGGGGGTCTTTCATGCAGGTCCCCACATCTGTACCCTAGAGTTCAGAGTGGGGAAGGAACCCTGACAGAACCCAAGACTGAGAAGTCAGAGCTGGAAAATGGGAGGTCCCTAATATCTTATACTTGTAGTTAGATATAGCTTATATGTCTCCTTTTAAAAATTTATGTTAAGCCAGAAAGAAACATTTCTTGGAAAGGATTGATTCCCTAATTGTCATAAAGGTACATGACTAATATTTTAATAGCCATGTAATTGCTGAAGCTGTTTTTGTGGGACTGTGAATGGCATTGTTTATCATCTCAATGTAATACACAAAATGTGTGACATGACATAAATTTGTGAACAAGTGAATGTTTTTGAAGATCTTCCTACAGCTTCATAGAAGTGTCTCCATCTTTTCCTTCTCTTGTGTTCTTTCCATTCTCTGCAACTGTTTTTCTATTTTTTTCCATTAACACAGAAGCCAGGTTTGTGGCCTAGATACTTTCATTCATATTTAAAAGGGCTTCAACTCAGCCTCTGAGCTTAAACTCATATTATGTGCCTAGATATAATTATGTACAATTTTGTGGGCACAAATAATTGTAGACACATTTTATAACACTCAGACATTTACCTGTAACTACTTCGTAGAGGCAGATATGAGAGCTTGATCCAGGTTCCATAACCAGAGGACAGCTTCTGCATCAAGGGAGACCAGGTGTTGTAGATTGCCTGCCAGATACTGAGTTGGGCACTGTTCCACCACATGAGTTACTGTCTGCAACACTGCCTCCAGTCATAGCATCAAGAGGAAACCAGCCCAATCCAGTGCATTGCTCTGGCAACTCTGGATGAGCTAGAGAGTAGCCCGTTGGGCCTGGTCCAGGATCTACGATCAAGTGGACAGGGAGGCAGGTACAGCAATGGACTCCTGAATTTATATAGATTCTCTTTCCTACCGATGCTATCACTCTATAAGAATGTAGTTTTCAGCTCCCTGGCAGTGCTGATTATCTGTGCATGGTAAAGGGCCAGTTGTACTCTTTTCCAGGTTTGTGAGAGCTGCCTTCAGAAAGGGGTGTTGAGAGATCTGCTCTGGTGTTACGCCTTGGACCTCAGGAATGGGATTCCTCCCCCTAAATATGAGCAGACCTTCGAGTTGGTACTGCATGTTGTTTCCTGTCTCAAAATGGGGCTGTCATAAATATAAAGGGAAGGGTAAACACCTTTAAAATCCCTCCTGGCCAGAGGAAAAACTCTTTCACCTGTAAAGGGTTAAGAAGCTAGGATAACCTCGCTGGCACCTGACTACAATGATCAATGAGGAGACAAGATACTTTCAAAGCTCGGGGGTGGGGGAAACAAAGGGTCTGGGTCTGTCTGTGTGTTGCTTTTGCCGGGGACAGAACAGGAATGGAGTCTTAGAACTTAGTAAGTAATCTAGCTAGATATGCGTTAGATTATGATTTCTTTAAATGGCTGAGGAAATAAGCTGTGCTGAAAGGAATGGATATTCCTGTCTTTGTGTCTTTTTGTAACTTAAGGTTTTGCCTAGAGGGATTCTCTATGTTTTGAATCTAATTACCCTGTAAGGTATTTACCATCCTGATTTTACAGAGGTGATTCTTTTTACTTCTATTAAAATTCTTCTTTTCAGAAACTGAATGCTTTTTCATTATTCTTAAGATCCAAGGGTTTGGGTCTGTGGTCATCTATGCAAATTGGTGAGGATTTTTACCAAACCTTCCCCAGGAAGTGGGATGCAAGGGTTGGGAGGATTTTTGGGGAAAAGGCGTTTCCAAACAACTCTTTCCCAGTAACCGGTTAGATGTTTGGTGGTGGCAGCGAAAGTCCAAGGTCAAAGGCTAAAATAGTTTGTACCTTGGGGAAGTTTTAACCTAAGCTGGTAAAAGTAAGCTTAGGAGGTTTTCATGCAGGTCCCCACATCTGTACCCTAGAGTTCAGAGTGGGGAAGTAACCTTGACAGGGGTGTCAGTCAACTGGAGTTGTAATAAGTTGGTTTCAGTGTCACAGCTGTCCAGGCAGACTCCAGGCTCGCACATGCAAACTGGAATTCGGTGCATTATTCAAATAATACCAGTGGTCAAATTCAGCTTGGTGTCAACAAATGGAATGTGGTGGGTGTGCCCCCAGACTGCAGAGCAGTAGTCAGCTGGACCAAACACCAGGCCCAACATGGACGTACAAAGGACCAAAGGGTCTACTCTCCCTGATGTTCCCATTTGTTTTCTTATCAAAATGGTACAGGATGAGATCTTTGTTTTCAGATGTTGCAGGAGAGGCCAGTATCTCAGGCTATGGTAGATTTCACTTCCAACTATGTAACAACTGGTTGGAAAGGCAGTAACCATCCTGGTACAAAGACTGAGATGAATTGATTGGTAAGATGATTATTTAGATGGTAAGTACATGCCACCATCTTGGTTTTGGTAAGAATTAGTCTCTATTGCTGGAAGTCAGGAGTCAGAATATCCACGCCTTGGCTGAGATTCCCTTCAGTCCTATAGAGAGCGTTTCCAGTGTCAGCAATACAGATGTCATGAGTGTGCACATGCTTCTTGGCCTGCATTTCAGGAAGGTCAGAGGTGTGTGTATTGACCAACAAAGGAGACAAAATTGACCCTTGTGGAAGCCCATTGAGACATTTAAGGCAAATGATTTTCTCCCCAACTTGCAGGATTAAGCTTTGATTAGTAATCATTTTTTGGACAAACTGCACCAACAGCCTACAAGAAATAACTTGCAGCAGCTTGGCAGTCAGTCTGACATGCCACACAGTGTCCCAGGAATCAATCAGGTCAATCAGGACTGCACCAACTTTCTTTCCTGACTCAAATGTGTTTTCTGTGTATTGAGTCAGACAAAGTACCTGATCTTGGGTGCATTGTCCTCTCCTGAATCCAGCCTGAACATGACATAGCTGAGGCTAGACTACCTCATTGATCTGCATCAGAGTTAATCTCTTCATGATCTTATAGGTAAAACACAGCAGAGAAACTGGTCAGTAGCTTTCTGGAGTTATCAGTGGTTTTCCTGGCTTGGAACAGCTACAACCTTTGCTCTGCTCCTGCTACAACCTGCTCAGCTCCCAGGGATGCTACAGTCCTGGGAACAAGTCTATTGCCTTCACATTGCACCCCTCCTCCCTTGTATCAGTAGTCAAAGCAAAACTAAAGTAGACAAAATTCAAAATCAGAGCTCAAGTTCTTGTCATAAAAAGCAAGAGACAAATACAGCCTAAAGGAGTCATTATCCAGTGGCGCCTTATTAGGGCTAGTGTTACAACCCTATGGGGGTTGGCTCTCAGTGATGATCTATGGTCATCTGATGCAACAAAACTATATCAGGAATTTAAATCTGCCAAGAATAAATAGGATGGTTTTGACATAGGTAAAGACCTTTTTTCACCTTCTAGATCAAATCAGGCAACAGCAATGGAAAGAAACTGTCTCCAAATTGAACTTCATACATTTCAGTTGCAAAACCTGGCAAACTAATCATAACAACATTATTTAGCAGGTGGCCGCCGGCCAGCAGAGGGTGCTCTGAGCTGGAAGCGAGCTAATTCCCAGGGCAACCAGCAGGAGGCGCCGCACCGGTGAGTCTCGCTTCACTACACAAGCTGTCAAGGAATTGCTAGTTAATTAGCTGCTAGAAATGTCTATATGGGAAGATGTAGTTTTAAAACTAGAACCATAGTTTTCTACAAGAGAGAAATTTTGTAATCTGGTCATTATATTATAAATGTGAAGGATGAATTCCAGTGGTAGTTAGAATATCTAGGAATTTAAAATGTACCCATGTTATTGTGCTGAGAAAGTTCTACTGAGTATCAGACTTACCTTTTACCTGAAACTTCTTTATTATTTGTAATGGTTGTTCATAAGTGCAGATGTAGTTTTATTCTTGATTGCAGAATAGGATGTAAACTTATTGTATAAATAAGAGAATTAGGTAAATCAGATTTATTTATGTGCTCATCTTGGAAATAGTTTTTCATTGAAAGTCAGAGGTTAATGTTTACTTATAGATTCAGAAATGTGGATTATATTTTCTGTATACATAGGAAATTGTGCTATGTGACTTGTCCTGACATTAGGTGATATGGGTTGCAAAATATAAGTGAGCTAGAACGTTGCCCCTCAGGTCTGTGTGAGCCTGGCAACCTTCTTTTTCCACCTCTTGCATGGTATTGGTGCATGGACGCAGTGGATTCTATGTTTAAAGTATGTGAACCAAGGAAAAACGGGAACATTACTGAGGATTCCCAGCAATAAAAGGATTGAAATATTAAACTAAAGTACAGACTCAGATTTTAAGGCCAGAAGGGATCATCATGATCATCTAGTTTGATCTTTTGCCCATCACAAGCCATAAAACTTTACCCACTCGCTCCTGCAATAGGCCCACAATCTCTGGCTAGGTTACAGAAATTCTCAAATCTTGATTTAAATCTTGATCTTGTAACTTCAAGTTACAGATAATCCACCATTTACTCTAGTTAAGATCAGCTAGTGACTCGTGCCCCAAATAAGGAAGCAAAAAAATCCCAGGGTCTCTGCCAATATGACCTGGGAAAGATTCCTTCCTGACCCCAAATATGGCAATCAGTTTGACCTTGAGCATCTGGGCAAGATTCACCAGCCAGGCACCTGGGAAACAATTCTCTGCGGTAACTCAGAAACCTCCCCTTGTAGTATCCCATCTCCAGCCATTGGAGATATTTGCTGATAACAGATGAGGATGTGCCATTCTAGGCCACCTCATCCTACCATCTTCTCCATACATTTATCAAGCTCCATCTTGAAACAAGTTAGGTTTTTTGCCACCTCTATCGTTCTTGGAAGGCTGTTCCAGAACTTCAGTCCTCTGATAGTTAGAAACCTTTGTCTAAATTCAAGCCTAAACATGTTCATGACCAGTTTATATATATTTGTTCTTGTGCCAACATTGGCTTTTAACTTAAATAACTCCACTCCCTCCCTGGTGTTTCATGTATTTATAGAGTGCAATCATATCTCCCCTCAGCCTTCCTTTTGTTAGGCTAAACAAGCCAAGTATTTCCAACACAGAGCACGCTGGATAATTTCAAACTGCGACATGAGACAAACTTACTTGGTTTTGTTTGCACAGCATGGAACTTTATCACTCCTGAGAAAAGGCTGCACTCGTATGAGGAGTGGTGAAATGATCATGCTGAACCAGTGTGGAAAATGCCTTCAGGTCTTGTGCAGATTCAAATTCCATTTCATTCCACTTTTTAAAAACACGTACACTGCATATTATGTGAACCCCCAGGATGGTATTCCAAACACACACCCACACGAACTCCTTCCTGCGCTTTAATAATAAATTGTCTGGATATCCCTAGGTTTGTAAAGGACAGTTTTAATATTGCTTCTGCTTACAAGATTTTTTTATTGATCTGTTTTAAATGTCTAAACAAAATAAGTACACACCAAATGCATTCAAAACGACACAGGGTACATAATATATCATTCAACAAAACAAAGAAGACAGAGCTCATTATGGCAGTTGGTAGTGCAAATATTTAACGGCTGCATTCAGTCTTCTGTATGTAGTCTGAGCTTCTCAGCAATAAGTATCTTGGGTGAAATTCTGGCCCCACTGAAGTCAATGGCAAAACTCCCATTGACTTGAACGAGGCCATGATTTCACCCTTTATATGTTTGACAAACATAACTGAACTGAAGGGCAAATTTGACCTATTTTTCCACTTAAGCATATTTTGTGCAATTGTTGGAAGCACATCTAAGTACTTTTTTTAAAAACTTATTTGGTCACAGTCAGTCAGGAAGAACATAATTAACTGCCTAGAAAGCTGAGTGAAGGAAAATTCAAGTCTTTGAGCCTGTGACTTGTTTAAAGAAATAAAGTTGAAAGGTTTGTTAAGCGCATAAACATTAACAGTGAATGAATGATTCGGAATGAATCAAACACACTGGCTACTTTTGCCTTTTCCCCCCTGTTTGTGGATTGCCTTGTGAACATGTTGCAAAAGCCTTGAATTTACTAGTTATTCCAAATTTGTCATGAATTCCTTAGGTGAATTATTCTTGGCCTGCACATAATTTATGTATACTCACAAAACCTGTTTGTCAGATATGTCACATGGTATTCTTTCTCTTATCTCAATGGATGATTCAAGTAACTTGGTACCAACTTAAAATATGTAATATATTATGGGTTTCTTACACCTTCCTCTGAACCATGTAATACTGACCACTTTTGGAGACAGAATACTATGTTAGCTGCACCTTGGATCTGATCCAGTATAGCATTTCATTCCTATGTTCCTAATTAATCAACAAGGAGTGAACTGCGAATTATATATTTAATTGATCCATTCCTGCAAGATGCTGAACTTCCTGGCCCTGTCTGACAAAGTGTCCCATAGACTTCAATGGGCATTGAAGCAGTCCCCGATGAGTCATGCAACCCCCCGATGAGTCATGACAAGGATCTAGTTAGAACTAACTAAACTAAGAAACACAGCATGAACTGCAAATGAAGAATTTCAAATTCTGCAGTTAAAGCTACAATTCAATAAACTGTATTCATACAAAGTCTGCATAATCTTCATGGATATTTTACTTTGCTAGAATATCAGAAAACGTTTTGAACAACTTTCTGCAATGCCATTTCACCTATTTCATAATACTTCAATTTTGATTATTTTTTTTGGGAGTGAAATCTCAAAAGTGTTAATTTTTCTGGGTAAGTTTGCAAAGCCACACATTTTCACAGTGTAGTCAAGTCTTTGTACTATTTTTTCCATAGCTGGGAAAACCAACACATATCTGGGAAGAAATATGTATATACACACATTTAATGTTTACAAAATACATACATTTTTGTAGGATCAATTAGTATGAAGGGAATCCAGGATATTTAATTATCAAGAAGAACAAGATAATAGCAATGGAATGGTTAACCCATTACAATTAAAGACCCATGAAAACTATTTTGTTAAAAATAGTTCTGTTTAGAAGAACAAATGGATTAAATTTTACTAAGTTCATTGTCCTGCATTAGGACATGGGAGACGAGCTGTTCGGACGTTTTGAAGTGAAGGAAAGGAAAGGAAAATATTCTCAATATTTCTCCCCTCTTCTTCCAGACATTAAAATTTAGGTTTTGTAGAGGTTTTATCATTGTTTTTACAGTTTTGACTTGTTCCTGCATCACAAAGTCACTGGACACAGTTCCTTGTGGTTATTTCTGTGAACATATTTTCCCCTGTTTACATTTATCTCATGTAGCCATAAATTGAACATTACTGACGTTAGAGTTTTAGATACTGATGAATGACAACCGGAATTCACATCTTCCAAACACAGGAAGACAGTGGATCAATACATCTCTTTGATACAAACTAACAGGAAATGGCTTCATTGGAGCTAGAAGTTTATTAATAAACAGATCAAATAAGATGGACCTTCCAGCTGAGGTTGGGATGGTTGAATCTTGTTTCCATAAGCATACACATTTCAATCACTTTCTGACTGTTTTTCTCTTCAATCTTTGTATGGCTGAGTTGCAGCTCTGGCACATCTCTGTTGTTATATGAGATGGGAAACCATAACCTCCATCAGTGGTGACCCTGCAGGGAGCAGAAATATACAGACAAGTCTTTTATTTAAAAACAGGTTTGACAACTTGTCAGATTATAGCTTTTGGAAAATAATTACATGAATTATCCAGAGCCTAATTAAAGTCATGCAGACTAAAATTGATTGACAAACAGTTAATAGAAAATCACAACTGAAAAATTCTCTACATTTGTCTTCAGTGGCCGGAGCTGCTAGAGTCTGCTGTGAATGTGCATTTTTGGATCTATTCCAGAAAACGCTTTTTTGAAACAGTTTTTCCACTAAATAAGTCTTCTAATGAAAAGGTAACTAAGGAACATAATACTACAGCAGACACACTTTCATCCATAACATCTTGTTGGATTTTGGTTCCTTCCTTTCTTCACTGCTGTCCATTGTGGCTTGGATCCAGGGATGTTAATATTTTCTGTCTGTCCATGGACAAATGTTTCTTAGCTCAGGCCACTTTTTAGCAGATGTTTGGTATTGGTCCTGACTGAAAGAATTGCTATGAGTGTGTCTGAACAGGCCTTGGAGAACTGGTAAGCTTCTGTTTGAACCATTCTTAGTTCCATTCTGAGAGTGAGATGTTCAAAAGAGCTTAGCCTTGACTAATGGGGAAATTTGAACTTTGACCTGAATGGGAACATTAGGAATAGGCCATTTTGAGAACCCCACCCGAAATGTTCCTGCATTTGTGTGAATTTCTGCTGACTTGATTCTGCCAGGCATTGTTTAAATGTGATATTTCACATTCCGTTGTTCATACAATGGTTGCTTCTGTGAGAAGAGATGATTGTGTGTTGAACGGTTAGCAGTGCTGAATGCCTCAAACTATGAACCTTATATTTTTTCCTCTAAATTGACTGTGATGGGAGTTTTGCCAGAGTAAGGACTGAATAACGACTTCAGGATTGCAGTTTTCATAAGGAAGCTCAGGATGTGACTGCTCTGGTTTACAATTGTTCTGAACATCTTCCAAGAGGCTTTCAGAGTAACATAATCTGGTAATGCGTTTCAAAATGCAAGCACAAAATATGTAAATAAACAGCTTCTAATCTACAACTGCTGTCTATATTCATTAGTGAGACAGGTTGTTCACTGATCGGAGGGAAAGGGATAACATGAGAGTAGTTGGAACAAAGTACTTACAATTGCTTAGTGTGTTTCTGATTTAAAAAGGAGACAAAATAGTAACAACGATCAGGGATTGATTCCTCTATTTTCATTTTTCTCTTATTAGCTTTCCAAATGAATTGCTTTAAGTGGAGATCTTAGGAAAACCAGGACATTTTAAAATTGTATTTATGATCAATGCAGCGTGAGCTGGGTTCCATTTCCACACGTGCGTTGTCAACAGAAGTGTTAATGAAGTCTAAGAGAGTCACACCAGTATACATCCACTGAAGGCTGTGGGATTGCACAGGAGTCACTGGGAGTCTAATTCGACTTGCAGAACCTTATCTGAGAAGGAAAGAAGCCTTTTTCACTGAGTCCTGAGGTTTGGTTTTCAGTTTTGGCAGTTATACAAAATGCAGTTTTAGTCAGAATTGGAGCACGTTTTATCTGGGGAAAAAAAGAGAGCACAAATATGGAACCCCATGGGACTGTGTCCTGGGCAGCTTTGCTGCCACAGTGCCCTGCAGTCCAGAGTGCACAGAGGTGAGTGCCAGGGTGGAGGGACTCTCAATTTTGCAGCTCCGCTGGACATTCTCTTTAGCAGAGTAGTTGGCACAGCAGCTGCAGGAGCTACTGTAATCCTGAAGGGTCAGTAATGTAGCCTCACCATGGCATCCTTACTGCTAGCGCTGTGGATTGGGTGCTGGGATTTCTTTCAGCTCAGTCCCTATGGGAATCCCTAGGGCATTTTGTGGTGGATTGAGGACTGTGCTAGAGGTGGTCCGTGCATGTGTGTGTGTTTTGCGGGGGGAAGGAGAAGAGCATTCAGCAGTCAATCTGGACACAGCCAGCTTAACGCAAGGTAGGGTGAACTGTGCCGCTCCGTTTTAGGAAGCAGCCTGTTTCCTCTTTCTGTCTGGGGTTTTTTGTGTGTATTCATTCTGACTTCTAAGAAATAAAGTAGAGTCACATTGCAAACTTCCAGCAAGAGGATTTATGTTTTTTAACCAACTTCTCGGTGTGTATCTTTTGAACATAACACAGTTGGGCTAATATACAGTGTTTGCAGGAGTTGTCCTAAAATGCAGGCCTATAATTTGGGCATCCAGAAGAGTGTGAATGTCCAATTTGTTACGTCAGTAATACTTTTTCATGTCTGTTTTACACTGAAAAGCTTTTTATTCATTAGAGAAATTTTTTACTTTGCGGATGAAAAATGTAGAGGCTTGAAAAGAGTAAACATGGAGTTTGGTGATTATTTGCAATGCAATTCTAAGTGATGGAAATTTGATCATTGCCAATTCAAAACTGGTCCCTTTTTTTTTTAAAGGAGTTAAAATGGGTCCCTTCTTGTCCAAAAGCGTCTTCACTGCAAGAACATGCAAAAAAATATGATTCTACATGCATGTTTTTCCCAAGGTATTAGCATCTTGATAACATTTCCAAGGCATGAGAGTAGGAAATTAACATTTCAGAAAATTTCCCCAAAGAATTAGTGGAAAAGAAAAAAAATCTCCAGTTTTGAATAACCTTATAAACAGGGGTGACCTGCCCTGGTGCTTGTAACCATCAGCTGCCACAGGATTAATGGATAACTGCTTCTTTATCATCATCATCATCATCATCATCATCTTGCCACAACTAGTAAAGTATCATTGTGAGGAACTAGCTGCCATCTGTTCACCAGAGATTCATTATAAATGCATAAAGAAATTAAAAGAGGGGAAAGCAGAATAAAAAATGCATCTCCAGCTTGTGGTTGCTTTTTATTCAAAGGATCCCATATCTGCAATTTCCCCGAGAACGTCTCCTCAGAGTATCAGAACAGGCACTGGAATTAATAATATTTCCGTAAAGACCCTTCCCAGACCAAGTGCACAAACCAAAGAAGCACAAAAATTTGATTTTTTAAAATAATTTCAACACATAATAATGATTATTTTTAAGCTTTTGTTTGATCAGTTTACATTTTCAGTTATGCAAAATTGTGGTTTTAGCATTTTTTCTATTTGTATTTATTTAAATGTTCATATTTTTTTCATCAGTTTGTGTGAGTATGGTGAAATCTGTGTTTACTGACATTTATGGAGGAAAATCAAATCCTTCCAAGCATAAGTATATCACAGACAAAGAACAACCTTCTCCTCCCTGAATATCACTGGTAAGGAGCAGCGGCGTATGATCGCCTAGGCCAACAGGGCCTAGGCCTAGGGCAGCAAATTTTCAGGGGCGGCAAATTTGTAATAGCAGCTGTCATAAATATAAAGGGAAGGGTAAACCCCTTTGAAATCCCTCCTGGCCAGGGGAAAGCTCCTCTCACCTGTAAAGGGTTAAGAAGCTAAAGGTAACCTCGCTGGCACCTGACCAAAATGACCAATGAGGAGACAAGATACTTTCAAAAGCTGGGAGGAGGGAGAGAAACAAAGGGTCTGTGTCTGTCTGGATGCTGCTCTTGCCAGGGACAGAACAGGAATGGAGTCTTAGAACTTTAGTAAGTAATCTAGCTAGGTATGTGTTAGATTATGCTTTCTTTAAATGGCTGAGAAAAGAATTGTGCTGAATAGAATAACTATTTCTGTCTGTGTATCTTTTTTGTAACTTAAGGTTTTGCCTAGAGGGGTTCTCTATGTTTTTGAATCTAATTACCCTGTAAGATATCTACCATCCTGATTTTACAGGGGGGATTTCTTTATTTCTATTTACTTCTATTTTTTATTAAAAGTCTTCTTGTAAAACACTGAATGCTTTTTCATTGTTCTCAGATCCAAGGGTTTGGGTCTGTGGTCACCTATGCAAATTGGTGAGGCTTTTTATCCAACATTTCCCAGGAAAGTGGGGGGGTGCAAGTGTTGGGAGGATTGTTCATTGTTCTTAAGATCCAAGGGTCTGGGTCTGTAGTCACCTAGGCAAATTGGTGAGGCTTTTTACCAAACCTTGTCCAGGAAGTGGGGGTGCAAGGTTTTGGGAAGTATTTTGGGGGGAAGGACGCGTCCAAACAGCTCTTCCCCAGTAACCAGTATTAGTTTGGTGGTGGTAGCAGCCAGTCCAAGGATAACAGGTGTAATATTTTGTACCTTGGGGAAGTTTTGACCTAAGCTGGTAAAGATAAGCTTAGGAGGTTTTTTCATGCAGGTCCCCACATCTGTACCCTAGAGTTCAGAGTGGGGGAGGAACCTTGACAGCAGCATTTTTGTAATCGCAGCATCAGTGACGCGCGCTGCGATTCTACCAATCATAGCACGTATTGAAATCACCCACGCCGGCGCGACGCCATTTAGTAAAGAACATGCTTGTGACAATCCTAAGCATTAACGATATGACTGGAAGGAAGAAATTAAGCCATTCTCAGTTTAAAAACTGCTATACAAAAGAAAGAAAGGGAAAATGAAATGATAGCAAAAAAGCGCAAAATTGATCCCTTTGTTGTATCAGTTAGTGCCAACAATGAGACAGAAAAATACTTGAAAGTAGTAGTGAAGTAAAAAGTGAAAATATTGGTGTTGATGTTGAAAATATTGATGTGATTAAAGTACATATTGAAACTAATGAAGAAATTCCAGCTGCGGTTAGTGTTGAAGAAAATGCTCCAATTACTAGCATATCAGAGACTACCGGGAATCATGTTGATCTGGATTTCTTTGACAATACTGCAGAGATTTGCGAATCATGTCAATCAGAAATTCAATCTGACACTGAAATATCTACCATAAGTGACGACCCAGCCCAATGGATATTGAATGATGCTACAATTGAGTATTTATCAATGTATGGTATTAAAGAAAATATTGATAGTGATTTTACTAACTCAAAAAGACAATATACTGATAAAATGCGTGTTCTAACAAAAAATGTGTTTGAATGACATCTTTTAAATGGTGAAGTAAAGCCACGGCAATATCTTGTATATTCGGAGAGCAAAGGAGCCGTGTTTTGTGCCCCATGTCAATTATTCGGAGGGATCTCTAGTCTGGCATGGATACCATGACTGGAAAAACATATCAGCTCGACAACGTGAACATGAAAATTCAACTGAACATAAAACATGTGTACTGACAATGGTGAAGAGAGGCGAGATATCCAGAAGAATTGATACGAATTTAATATTTCAAATGGAAGAAGATATTATTTATTGGAGAAATATGTTGAAGAAGATTGTAGCGTTGGTAAAGAAACTTTCAAGCAGAGGACTTGCATTTAGAGGTAAGGTGGAAAAATTTGGATCGCCTTATAATGGCAATTACATGATGGCCCTTGAGCTTGTCACAGAATTCGATCCATTTCTAGCAAATCACATTGCACGTTACGGAAATGAAGGTCGAGGTAACATATTTTATCTTTCATCCTATAATATGTAATGAATTTATAAAATTGATGGCTTCAAATGTGATCTCAAATATTATTAAAGAAGTAAAAGAAGCCAAATATTTCTTAATAAGCGTTGACTCAACTCCCGATATATCTCATGTTGATCAATTGGCTTTTATACTGAGATATGTAAACGATGATGGCATATCAGTAGAGAGGTTTCTTTGTTTTTTACCAAATACTGGCCATAAATCAGAACAGTTAGCTGATGCTGTACTTTCAACTTTGAATTGTTATGGATTAGATATCACAAAGTGCCGTGGCCAGTCGTACTACAATGCCACTAACATGTCTGGTGTATATAGCGGATTGCAAGCAAGAATAACAAATATAAATCCTTATGCTTTGTATGTGCCTTGCTCTGCCCATTCTTTAAATCTGGTTGGAGTATGTGCAGCAGAAAGTTGTTAAGAAGCACATTCATTTTTCTCAACTGCCCAATATCTTTATTTATTTTTTTCTGCCTCTACTCACGAGTGGGAGATTTTACTATCTAATTTGAAGCCAGGCAGTAAAGTAATAAAAAGACTTTCTAAGACTCAATGGTCATCTCAAGTGGAAGCTTGTCATAATTTGAGTGAAAACTGGAATGCTATAATTAAACCCTTAAATACAATAAAAGAAGATGCTACTGAGAAACCTGTTACACGAAATGAAGCTGCAGGCCTGCAGCGAAAACTCCATCGACTTGAGGCAGCTTTTATGGCTGTATTTTGGAGCTTGTCATAAATATAAAGGGAAGGGTAACCACCTTTCTGTAATCAGTGCTATAAAATCCCTCCTAGCCAGAGGCAAAGTCCTTTTACCTCTAAAGGGTTAAGAAGCTCAGGTAACCTGGCTGGCACCTGACCCAAAATGACCAATGAGGGGACAAGATATTTTCAAATCTGGAGGTGGGGAAAAGACTTTTGTCTCTCTGTTTGATACCTTTGCTGGGAACAGATCAAGGGTGCAAGCCCTCCAACTCTGTAAAGTTAGTAAGTAATCTATCTAGAAAATGCGTTAGGTTTTCTTTGTTTTGGCTTGTGAAATTCGCTGTGCTGGAGGAAGTGTATTCCTGTTTTTGTGTCTTTTTGTAACTTAAGGTTTTGCCTAGAGGGATTCTCTCTGTTTTGAATCTGACTGCCTATAAGATTATCTTCCATTCTGATCTTACAGAGTTGTTCTGTTATCTTTTTTTGTTCTTTTAATGAAGTTCTGTTTTTTAAGAATCTGATTGGGTTTTTTGGGTCTTAAAAATCCAAGGCTGGTTTGTGCTCATCTTGTTTATTCTCAAGAGTCTCCAGGAAAGGGGGTGTAAGGTCTTGGGGAAATATTTTGGGGAAATAGGAACTCCAAGTGGTCCTTTCCTTGATTGTTTGTTAAATCACTTGGTGGTGGCAGCATTTGCCTAATCCAAGGGCAAAGACTTTGTGCCTTGAGGAAGTTTTAACCTAAACTGGTAGAAATAAGCTTAGGGGGTCTTTCATGCAGGTCCCCACATCTGTACCCTAGAGTTCAGCGTGGGGAAGGAACCCTGACAGAGCTCACTCTTGGAACGATTTAATATAACTAGCCAAAAACTGCAAAATGTTTATATTGATATACAGACAGTTGTAGAACTCTACAACTCACTAATAGGATACATTAACTGTATACGGGACTTGTTTGATATGTACGAAGAGACAGCCAAAGAAAAATCTGAAATTGAAGACTACGAATTTGACACAAGGCGAAAAAGAAAGCGTAAACTTCAATCTGATGAGATACGCGAAGTTGAAGTGGAAATGTGTGGTAGAGATAAATTTAAAGTAGATACCTTTTTAACAATACTAGACCTTGTATGCTCCGAATTAAAACACAGAAGTAATGCGTATCGAGAAATTTATGGCAGATTTCAGTTTCTCTCTAACATTACCAATACTTCAACAACAGATATAGATTCATAGATACTAAGGTCAGAAGGGACCATTATGATCATCTAGTCTGACCTCCTGCACAATGCAGGCCACAGAATTTCACCCATCCACTCCTGCGAAAAACCTCTCACCTATGTCTGAGCTATTGAAGTCCTCAAATTGTGCTTTAAAGACTTTAAGGAGCAGAGAATCCTCCAGCAAGTGACCCGTGCCCCATGCTACAGAGGAAGGCGAAAAACCTCCAGGGCCTCTTCCAATCTGCCCTGGAGGAAAATTCCTTCCTGACCCCAAATATGGTGATCAACTAAACCCTGAGCATATGGGCAAGATTCACCAGCCAGATACTACAGAAAATTCTTTCCTGGGTAACTCAGATCCCACCCCATCTAATATCCCATCACAGGCCATTGGGCCTATTTACCATGAATATTTAATTACCAAAACCATGTTATCCCATCATACCATCTCCTCCATAATCTTATCAAGTTTAATTTTAAAGCCAGATAGATCTTTTGCCCCCACTGCTTCCCTTGGAAGGCTATTCCAAAACTTCACTCCTCTGATGGTTAGAAACCTTCATCTAATTTCAAGTCTAAACTTCCTGGTGGCCAGTTTATATCCATTTGTTCTTGTGTCCACATCGACACACTGAAATAACAGTTCACGCTAAAAAATTACAGCTATGCTACCAAGGAGATTTAAAGGAATCTTTCGTTAATGGGTGTCTACATTTTCAATCATATTTGGAAGGTGTCGAAATTCCTGAAAATGAAAAGAACTCAATTTTAAGATATTGCCGCCTTCTTCAAAATCTAAACATTCATTCAGTATATCCAAATATTGATATTGCCTTCCGAATGTTCGTTTGCACACCTGCTACAAACCGTTCAGTGGAACGATCATTTTCAGCATTTAAAAGGGTGAAAGACTATTTGAGGGCTAATCTCAGTGAAGAAAAAGTAAACTCCCTTTCTCTCCTGACAATTGAAAAGGATCTAACAACTTCTCTGGATTATACAGAATTAATTAATAAATTTGCCGCTCAAAGGTGTACCCGTAAACAAATGTAATTACTTACTACTCACATATTTATTTTTTATATTATGTCGATACAATAAAAGAAATAAAAGTATTTGATATACATGGGACCTCCGCTTGAACGCGGGGTTTTGGATCCATGTGCAGTGCTGCGCTATAAGCGAAATCGCTCTATACAGACGCACGTTCAAGCGAGGGTCCGCTGTACTTGTAATTTTATTTATAATAAAACTTGTAAATGTTCAATTATTTTAATGATATTTAGATTCATTTTAGTTCAAATGAATTTGTAAAAAAATGAAAACAAGTTCATATGGGGGGGGCAGCAATTATTTCAGGACCTAAGGGCGGCAAAATCATTAATCTGCCACTGGTAAGGAGTTCATAGAATATCAGGGTTGGAAGGGCCCTCAGGAGGTCATCTAGTCCAACCCCCTGCTTAAAGCAGGAGCAATCCCCAATTTTTTTTGCCCTGATCCCTAAATGGCCCCCTCAAGGATTGAACTCACAACCCTGGGTTTAGCAGACCAATGCTCAAACCACTGGGCTATCCCTCCCCCTGAGGTGGAGTTCTCTAAAGTTTTACACCAGGATTTAATATTAATTTTGAAGAAAGAGAAACACCATTCTGTAAAATATGGTTTTAGTCATTGAAATGAAGTGCCTTTACAAACTGAGATTGGTGGAAAGTGACCATAGGGCATTCAAAATAGTTATCCAGTGTTTCCAGCCCAGCCCACAAATAAATATTACTTACACCTAAAGAATGACATGCAAGAACATCAGCAGTTATTACTGACAATTACAATGCACCAGGAAGCCTGAGTAATGAATCAGTTATTAGTGTAGAAATCAGAGAGTGATAATCTATTTACCAACTAGTCAGGACTTCGTTAGGCCATGGTAGGAGCAGATGCTGTTTACCTAAAACAGATTTTCAAGCTAATCTTTAGTGAAGCTGGGAATCCAAAGTCACATGGATCTCTCTTTAATTAAGAAAAGAATCTAGAAATTCTCAGCTTTGCAACTTATGTCTCTTTACTTTCCACTTGTATTTGTGAACAGATTTAATTTCTGACATTTTCCCTTTCTTCTATATCTTTATACTTCAGTTCTTCTTTTTTTTCTTAAACAAACTTTTCCACAAAGACCTCTTTTTGGCTTTGTCTACACTAGATGGAGAAAGTGTTGCTACAAACTATCGTTTGGAATACTGTGATCTTTCAATGACTGTACATCACTTTGTGCCAACACAAAACAGCTGAGCCTTTAACAGTTCGTGATGCTACAAGATGGCAATGTTTGGAACAGGGGCTGAACTGACTATGAAGCATAGTTATGCTTCAGTGTGGACAGGGAACCACAGATATGTGGCTGCAACTGTTGAGTCATTTCTCTTAAACCCATCCCATGATGCAATGCATTGTGTTTGAAAATTACTCCAAAACCCCTGATCCCAATAAGTGTGTTGGGCACCTTGGCATAGTTGTATTAGGAATCCCAGAATGCACTGGTACAACTCTGGTTATAAGGTGCACCGTTTCAGAGATTCATAGATTCCAAGGCCAGAAGGGACCATTGTGATCATCTAGTCTGACTTCCTGTATAACACAGGCCATAGAACTTCCCCAGAATAATTCCTATTGTGTGTGGGCATGCCAAAATGGGTCCGTCAGAAACAATTTCTGACAGTTTTTGTGAACATGAAAGAAACCGTTGTAAGAACAAGTTAGATAACCATCCACTATGTCCAACTGGAAATGTCAGTGCAATGGTTTCCTTGTTTAGATTGTACTGTTTCCCTGGTCTCAGGTTGTGTAGAAGCCAGAGAATTGGAGCATCAGCACAGACTGGGTATCAGGAAGTGCAATGACTCTCAGGCCTGCTCACTACTCATTACATTAGACAGTGGATTGGAGCAGATTGCTCCCCTGGTTGCGCTGGCCCTGCTTCATGGGCTGGTGAATAGGGGCTGGGCCGGGGCAACAGCCTACCACCCCCATATTTACCCTGGTGATATAATTATGATGTGTTTTGTACAAAGTATGCCTTGTGAGGTATCATCTTAAAACTCTTACTCTGTTACAATCAATGGGATATTAATGTTTATGTGCTATCGTTGTATGTGAACTTATGAAGTTTGCTATGTATATGTTACTAAAACATGTTGTGAGGTTGGGAACACCCACAAGCAGCCTTTCAGGTACAACAGTGAAGAAGCCAGACAATGATGATGGCTCATTAAGGGGAATACACACACTCACAAGGATTACCCCAGGAACTATACAATGGAAACCTCTCAGAGACAGCACGTACACAATGGAGGCTGTTTGACTCACCTCACAGCAAAGGATCTTTCCAGAAAGCTAGAAGAAACCATAAAAGGGGGAAGTGACATCATCACTTGGCCTCATTCCCCCCACACCTGAAAACACGTCTAGAGGACAAAGACTTCAAGTGGGGAGGTGGTCCCAGGTGAGAAAGGAGGAATCCCAGCCTGTGTAGGGAAGATTGGTGAGATACTGCTTGATTCAAATCCTGTTTCGTTTATAGATCTTGGTTTGTGATTTTGCTTTATTTCTTAGGTAATCTACTTTGATCTGTACACTTATTACTTATAATCACGTCAAATCTATCTTGCTGCAAATAATAAATCTGTTTTATATTTTTCCTAAAAACAGTGTAGTTTGAGTGAAGTGCATGAAAAAATCTTAGCACAGTTAACAAAAACCTGTGTATGTCCTTTCCTCATTGAGGGAGAGGTGGACTGGATAATAAACTTATACTGGTCAGGCTTTCGACCAGGGCAAGATAGTACAGTTCTGGAGTCCTAGGCTGGGGAGCTATGGCTGGAGCCTCTCTATTGTTGATTCATGAGTGGCTGGCAAAAACATTCATGTAACTCAGCTGGGTGTGTCCCTTGCCTGTGAATGTTTGTGTGAGTGCAGGACTGGGAGAGGTCTGCAGCTTGTCACAGCATCACAATGAGAGAGGGAGCCGAGGCTTGTGAGACAGAGGGCTCAGCTGTACTGCAGTTCCAGACTGCACCTCAGGAATGCCCATCACACCTATATAGGCTTAAGACCTTCACTGGTCTTAAATGCATGTAAATTTAATTACAAATAATAGCTGCATTAAAACTGTAGTCCAGAGGGACATATAATATTGGAAAATGGAATCCTTTCCAACATGTTGCTTGTACATTTATTACCATTTAAACAGCATAGCCATTCAATATTTTATCTTATAAACCAAAATAAAGTTATTTTATTGGAATGCATATTTAAGATTTGGCTGCTTATTTGAAGAAGTAGAAACTCTTGCGTATGCAAAATATCATAACTTTCCTTTCCATTTTGAGCCAGAAAACACAGAGATGTGAAAATATGATATAATGCATGGTTTGTTTTGGATTCAGATTGTGTTTTAGGCAAAGGTTTTGGGATATAGATGTACTGGCACACTCAAAAGAATGTATATGTCATATATAAAACACACATATAGGGCCACTTATGACCAAAAGAAATCATTTTCTATTTAAAAAAAAAATCAGTGAAATGGCCATTTTTACATTAAAAGCTGTGGAATTAAAAATTTCTTTGGTTTCAATTCTAACTGATGTATGCTTCCCCCCCTCCCCCTCAAAAAGGACTGCATTTTGTCCAACTCTCAAATTTTTAAAACATCAGTGTTTTTATTATTTGAAAATGTGAGCATATTCGAGTGAACAGTTATGCATGACTAAATTCTGTGGCACACAATGTGCTGTTTCTACAGACTTATCCATGGGGATACCCCCATCACACTGTTGCTGATTTGGCATGACTGTGCATACAAAGCATCCTCCCTATTCAATTTCGAATTGTCCAAATAACGGTGTTTCCATGTGGGGAGGTAATATCTTTAATTGGACTGGCCTCTACTCGTGAGAGAGACAAGCTTTCAAGCCACACAGTGCTCTTCTTCAGGTCTGGGAAAGTTACTCCCAGCATCACAGCAAATTTCAAGGTGGAACAGATTGTTTAGCACAAGTGGTTCGCACATATTGTAAGGGATCATTTATGGGACCTTTCTAGATATTACTTCCCCCACCTTGTCTCTATAATATCCTGGGACTGACATGGTTACAACTACACTGCATACAGTGTATCTATGTGTTATGAATAGATAGAAACCCATATTGGATAGCAGTTACCCCTTTCACCCATAATATTACTGCATAATATTGGAGCTAGAGATGAATTTAGGGATTTAGTAAATGGCAGACCCCTCTGACCTTAATTATTCTAATGCCTTCTCTAATCCTAGCAGAGCTATGCAAATAAAATGCACTTCTAGTATCTAGCATAAAGATTACTTTGTGATGTTTAAGCTGCAATTGGGACACATGATGTTAAAAATTCAAAAGAATGTAATACAAGCCACCTGTTGCCCAGATACCCTGGTATCAGAGAGCACAGAGACATGGTGACTCCCATTAATCAGCCATGAAGTGGGTGGAAATTACACCACATGACAACTCCATGTGTGTCCTTCTCATTGCATTCAGAAGGAAGAGTTCTGCAAAGGGGCTGTCAGAGTGGGAAGCCTGTTATTTGACTTTTTTTTTAATCTGCTCCCACACAAATGTTTTCAGGGCTGACTTCACAAGCTGGCAAAGCACAAGGCAAAGGCTATGAAGAGAATAGGGTCATTGCGCTCATCAGAAAGTACAAGCCCGAGGATAACTCAGCCTTTCCCTTCCCTTGTGCCCCTATGGATGGGGAGCCAGAATGTTGTCTCTCTGTGTGTCTTTTCTTTCTTTAATAACCTGTAACTATCTTTATATATAGGATGATTGAGAAGTTTACATTTGAGGTTTGAAAATGAAAATGACCCTGTTCTTGCTACTATCACCCTATCTTTAATACTGACAGGATCAATTAGTTAGGACTCCTGCATGGTGCTGAGCATTTCAGTACATGCTTAACTTTAAGCATGTGCATAATCCTACTGACCTTGGGATCAAGACCACAATGGGACAGATTCTTTCTGGCTGGCACAAGAAGATGCAAACTTTCCTGTACAATAAAGTGCTGCCAGTGCTTTCACAAAGGGGTGCTCCTCAAATTTGATTTCTTCTTTATTCTGTGATAAACCATATATAACCAGGGCTGCCTCTGAGTGTGTGTGTGCGTGTGTGTAGGATTTGTCAGTGCTGTGGCCAAATCCTCAGTATCAGGGAAAAGTTACCCACACACAAAGAGTAGCGGGTGAACTCTTTGGCCTCGTCCACACTATGGGGTTAGGTCGAATTTAGCTGCTTTAGGTCGATTTAAAAATGACTGTGTACACACAACCAACCCTGTTCCGTCAACCTAAAGGGCTCTTAAAATCGATTTCTGTACTCCTCCCTGACGAGGGGAGTAGCGCTAAAATCGACCTTGCTGGGTTGAATTTGGGGTAGTGCGGACGCAAATCGATGGTATTGGCCTCCAGGAGCTATCCCAGAGTGCTCCATTATGACTGCTCTGGACAGCACTTTGAACTCTGATGCACTAGCCAGTTACACAGGAAAAGCCCCGGGAACTTTTGAATTTAATTTCCTGTTTGGTCAGCATGATGAACTCAGCAGCACTCAGCAACACAGGTGACCGTGCAGTCCGCCCAGAATCATAGAGCGTAGAATGTTTCTACGCTCCTCCTGTCATCTCCGTCTTTAAGATTACCGCAGATTAGAAGGCGAAAAAAACACACTCGCGATGACATGTTTTCCGAGCTCATGCAGTTCTCCCGCATTGATAGGGCACAGCTTAATGCATGTAGGCATTCAGTGGCAGAGGCCAGGAAAGAATTAAGTGAGCATGAAGAGTGGAGGCAGGACGCAATGCTGAGGCTAATCGGGGAGCAAACAGACATGATGAAGCATCTGTTGGGGGAGCAAATGGACACGATGAAGCATCTGTTGGAGCTGCAGAAAAGCCAACAAAAGCACAAACCCCCGCTGCATCCACTGTATAACCGCCTACCCTCCTCCCCATTTTCCATAGCCTCCTCACCCAGAATCCTAAGAACACGGCAGGGAGGCTCCAGGCACCCAGCCACTCCACTCCAGAGGATGGCCCAAGCAACAGAAGGCTGTCATTCAAACAGTTTGATTTTTAGTGTGGCTACAATAAGCAATGTGGCCTTGTCCTTCCCTCCTCCCCCACCCAACCTGGGCTACCTTGTCCGTTATCTCATTTTTTTCATTAATAAAGAAAGAATGCATGGTTTCAAAACAATAGTTACTTTATTTCAAAGTGGGGAGGGTGGTTGGCTTACAGGGAACTAAAATCAACAAAGGGGGCAGGTTTGCATAAAGCAGAAAAACACACAGCTGTCACACCGAAGCCTGGCCAGTCATGAAACTGGTTTTCAAAGCCTCTCTGATGCGCAGCGCACCTTGCTGTGCTCTTCCAATCTTCCTGGTGTCTGGCTGATCAAAATCGGATGCCAGGCGATTTGCCTCAACCTCCCACCCTGCCATAAACATCTCCCCCTTACTCTCACAGATATTATGGGGCACACAGCAAGCAGCAATAACAATGGGAATGTTGGTTGCGCTGAGGTCTGACCTAGTCAGCAAACAGCACCAGCGAGCTTTTAAACGTCCAAAGGCACATTCTACCACCATTCTGCACTTGCTCAGCCTATAGTTGAACTGCTCCTTACTACTGTCCAGGCTTCATGAGCCATGGGAGCAAGGGGTAGGCTGGGGTAGGTGCGACTGTGTGGTGCTGCCGGCTGGGAGAGCAGCCTGAGGCAGAAACCGAGGTCTGCCAGGAGCATCCAGGAGATGTATGATGGCTATCAGTCCTACTGCACTATCTGCCGCAAAGGCAAGGAGCTGCTGCTGTGTAGCAATGCAGTACTGCATTTGCCAGCAGCACCCAGGAGATGTACGGTGATGGTGAGCTGAGCGGGCTCCATTCTTGCTGTGGTATGGAGTCTGCACGGGTAACCCAGGAAAAAAGGTGCAAAATGATTGTCTGCCGTTGCTTTCACAGAGGGAGGGAAGGAGTGGGGCCTGACGACATGTACCCAAAACCACCTGAGACAATGTTTTTGCCCCATCAGGCATTGGGAGCTTAACCCAAAATTCCAATGGGCAGTGGATACTGCAGGAACTGTGGGATAGCTACCCACAGTGCACCGCTCTGTAAATCGACGCTAGCCACGGTAGTGAGGATTCACTCTGCCGACTTAATGCGCTTAGTGTGGACATACGCAATCGACTGTATAAAATCGGTTTCTAAAAATCAACTTCTATAAAATCGACCTAATTTTGTAGTGTAGATGTACCCTTTGAGAGCAGAAAAATCCCCCTCAACCTCCCTTCAGTCTTCTGATGGAATTTTAATAAGAGTTTTCAAGGAGCCCCCTAGATCCCTCTTCAGCGCACCACTGCACCAACCTTGCTCACCAAGATTCACTTTGGGGTTTCATCAGCAGTGGGAACTTTAATTGCCACCAGGGGCTACCAAGAAATCAAGTCAATGGAGGCTGCAGGAGGAATACAATGAATCATCACACTACCCAGTTGCCCTAACAATGCCCACTTCCCAACATGTGCTGTCCACTTCGTGCAGCCCAGCCCCAGGCTAATACGGTCAACCAGACTTTTAGTAGCTGACCAGAGCTGCCAGGGTCCCTTTTCAGCCAGACATTCTGGTTGAAAAGTGAACACCTGGCAACACTACTTTTGGGGGCCTGTGTTGAGCCTGGTGGAACCTGTAGTGGCAGGAAATCTGTGTGAACTTCATGCCATTGCATCTGTAGACTTATCACTGCTGTGGGCCCTGTGCCGGGATCTGACCTGGCTCCCAGTAACACAGACTCTGCAGTGAATCTGGCCCAGTGCAAGCACTTTCAAAATGAAAAGTATGACATAAATGCTAGGGCCCTCAATCACTTAAATGCTGATTCACCAATGTGATTATATGAGAGAGTGCTGGGACTATCTACCCATTATCCCCACATTTTGTTATGAATGCTTATTTTATTCTCTATGAAATTACATACCAATACTCCAATCCACTCTGTAGTCACATGAAAAACTCAACATGCCCTTGTCTTCTGGGCTTTTTAAGGGTAAATACATTTATTGTCCTTCTGAGATAAGAGATAAGGAAGCAGGTGGATGGCAGCAATAATCCTTTCTCAGCATATGGAGAATTTCTGGTTTATTTAAATGATAAATTCACTGCAGGAGAATATTTATGAGGCAACAGACATCTCCCCTGGTGCTGATTAGCAGAGACACTAAGCCAAGGTGGTTATGGTCAGCAGGAGATATTTATGCTTTCTACATGCTTCTCAGAGGACACAGTTATGTGGATCTTAACAAATAAAGTGCTGCCAATAATTTATTCAATAAATTTAGCTGTGTTTCCTGGGTACTAATTGCCTGGGAAGAGCTTCTGATTTTCTTGAATTTATTTGTTATTCAAAATTCAAAATAATAAATCCTCCAAATAATTCTTGGCCTGAAGACTGCGAACAGTTTGTTGCAAACATTTGAAATTTGACGTGTATTACTATTTGTTAACTGGACCCATTGATTATACAGACTAGAGTTTCTATTCTCTGACTGGATCTGCATTAGTCCTGGAACTAGCTTTCTGGTGCGAACAGACACATTTATGAGGTCAAAATTCATTTTTAATGAATATTCTGTAAAAGTTACTTAAAATTCACTTCTTTGCAGTGATGTGCTACCAGTATTTGCTAGAATATTCTTGGGAAGCAGACTCAAAAGAGGCATGAACGCAGCTGAAACAAATTCAATTTTATTTGAGCAAAGATTCTCAGAACTTTCTTTCAAGTATTCTTCTAGTTCTGTGATGATGTTTAGCTTTGAGAAAGAGATTAAAGAAAACCCAGTTAATTACTGGCCAATTAGCTTGACATCTTTTCTGAGCAAAAAATTAGTGCACATAACAGCCATACTGAGTAGATATGGGCAAAAGACACCAAATAGCCAAAGAACATGGCATACAGAATATTAACTCTGTTATGGTTCATAGCAGATTTTAAATGACTGCATTTTTCTGAGATGGATGAAATGATTTGAAACAAGGTAGCATTTGGGATTAATTCACCGAAAGTGCAGGAAAAGCTGACAGATCTGGGATATCAAATTCATTCCTTCAAAAGTATCAATGATTTATAAAACTGGGGAATTGTGCTGAGCTGCAAAAGATACTTGGGATGATGATTTACCTTCCTACATTTATACCACACCTTGCAGAAATGGTGGCATCACTAAGAGATCTCCTAAAGGAACACAAAGAAGTTCAATGGGATGCCCAGTGAGGCTCAGCGTTCACCAGTGTGCACTAGCTAATTGCCTGTGCAAGAACATTTGCCAAGCATGATATATGTAAAGAGGTAACATTTCAGGCCAATATATCCAAGTAAAGATGTGGAGCTGTGTCACTACAAGAAAAGGAGCCAGAGATTTATGCATCCAAGGGTCTCACATCCTTAGAAACTTGGTAAGCTATGCACAGATCAGAAAAGAGATGCAGTCACTTGTGTTCTGTTGTGAGCAGTTCCCTCCATCAACATAGAATCATAGAATATCAGAGTTGGAAGGGACCTCAGGAGGTCATCTAATCCAACCCCCTGCTCAAAGCAGGACCAATCCCCAACTAAATCAACATGTGTAGAGGAGGAAAGTTTCAGAGGTGAGTGACCACAAATAAGGCTATGGAGGCAATCATGAAAAAACCCTTGCATCAGCACCACTGAGACTACAAAAAATGATGTAAAAAGAACGAGGAGTACTTGTGGAACTTTAGAGACTAACAAATTTATTTGGGCATAAGCTTTCGTGGGCTAAAACCCACTTCATCGGATGCATGCAGTGGAAAATACAGTTGGAAGATAGATATACACAGAGAACATGAAAAAACGGGTGTTGCCATACCAACTGTAATGAGACTAATCGATTAAGGGGGCTATTATCAGCAGGAGAAAAAACTTTTGTAGTGATAATCAGGATGGCCCGTTTCAAACAGGTGACAAGAAGGTGTGAGTAACAGTGGGGAAAAAATTAGCATGGGGAAATAGTTTTTACTTTGTGTAATGACCATCCACTCCCAGTCTTTATTCAAGCCTAATTTAATGGTGTCCAATTTGCAAATTAATCCCAATTCTGCAGTTTCTTGATGGAGTCTGTTTTTGAAGTTTTTTTGTTGAAGAATTGCCACTTTTAGGGCCCCTCTGCTATGTACATTGGCCAAACGGGACAGTCTCTACACAAAAGAATAAATGGACACAAATCAGATGTCAAGAATTATAACATTCAAAAACCAGTTGGACAACACTTCAATCTCTCTGGTCACTCGATTACAAACCTAAAAGTGGCAATTCTTCAAGAAAAAAACTTCAAAACTGGAATTAATTTGCAAACTGGACACCATTAAATTAAGCTTGAATAAAGACTGGGAGTGGATGGGTCATTACACAAAGTAAAAACTATTTCCCCATGCTAATTTTTCCCCCTACTGTTCCTCACACCTTCTTGTCAACTGTTTGAAATGGGCCATCCTGATTATCACTACAAAAGTTTTTTTTCTCCTGCTGATAATAGCCCCCTTAATCGATTAGTCTCGCTAGAGTGGGTATGGCAACACCCGTTTTTTCATGTTCTCTGTGTATATATATCTTCTTATTTGTGGTCACTCACCTCTGAAACTTTCCTCCTCATTCATTTTGCTGATACAGTCTAACACGGCTACCACTCTAAAAAATGATGTGTGATCCTCCCTCTGGTCCCTTTACACCCAGTAGAAGGATAGAGAAGTATAGAGGGCTCTAAAACACCTGGATCAAGCTACTGGACAATTCCCCAGTGCAGAAATTAAGAAAGATAACCCTAAACCTGTCTTCTGAGGATCCAGTAAGTGCTGTTATGGGGGCGGGGTGAAGCCAGGAGGAATGTGTCAGGGAGATTCTTGGCTAGGCTGCAGCCCACAGGCAGCCAGGGACAGGTAGCTTTAACTTAGACAGGCCGCCTAGGGCTGTCTAAATGATGCCAGGTGTTGCAGAACAACTGAGCCTCCTTAACCCCTCCCTCTCTCCCTGTGAGTGCTCACTCAGTGTGCCTGCAAAAGTATTATATTGTGGAGAACCACAGAACAGGAAAGGATATACCAGTCAGTGACAGCTGAAGCAGATTGTTTCTGCAGGGCTTGACAATATGGAGAAGTCATCTGAGACACAAGACCAGTTAAGACATGCCAGTGGGCCTGCGTCACACAAGAAAAAAGACAGAACTAAAAGTAGCTAGAACTAAATAAGATTCCCAGTTATCCACATTGCTGAAAACTGTCCCTGCTGGCTGGTCAAAAGAAAAACGCTTGTGTCACCACAGGACAGAGTTCTGCACATTCCATGCCATGCTCCCTGAGATTAGCAATGACAAAGCTCTTTCATTCAGGGCCCGGCGAAGCAGAGCAGAGCAATCATGGCTTTGCTACTAAAACAGAGCCTCATTTTGTGATGCTTGCCATGTAAGCTATGAATGATGATAACAACAAATGATTCCACAGTCTGCTGCCTGTGGGTCTTCCACTGAGACCTCAAAACTGACGCCCTGTCCACTTTTCATGGCCATTACAGTACCCATGGCATTTCCCTTGAGAACAGTTGTCCTTGTGATCAATGGCTTGATGACTAGTTGGCAGCTGGTATCAAGAAGAGTGCCTCAGGGGTCGATCCTGGGGCTGGTTTTGTCCAACATCTTTATCAATGATCTGGATGATAGGATTAATTGCACCCTCAGCAAGTTCTCAGATGACACTAAACTGGGGGGAGAGGTAGATAAGTTGGAGGGTAGGGATAGGGTCCAGAGTGACCTAGACAAATTGGAGGATTGGGCCGAAAAAAAATCTGATGAAGTTCAACAAGGACAAGTGCAGAGACCTGCACCTAGGGCGGAAGATTCCCATGCACCGCTACAGGCTGGGGACCAACTGGCTAAGCAGCAGTTCTGCAGAAAAGGACCTGGGAATTACAGTGGACAAGAAGCTGGATATGAGTCAGCAGTGTGTCCTTGTTGCCAAGAAGGCCAACGGCATATTGGGCTGTATTAGTAGGAGCATTGGCAGCAGATCGAAGGAAGTGATTATTCCCCTCTATTTGGCACTGGGGAGGCCACACCTGGATTATTGCGTCCAGTTTTGGTCCCCTCACTAGGGAAGGGATGTGGAAAAATTGGAGTGTGTCCAGTGGAGAGCAATGAAAATGATTAGGCGACTATGGTACATGACTTACGAGGACAGGCTGAGGGAACTGAGGTTATTTAGTCTGCAGAAGAGAAGAGTGAGGGGGGATTTGATAGCAGCCTTCAACTACCTGAACGGGGGTTCCAAAGAGGATGGAGCTAGGCTGTTCTCAGTGGTGGCAGATGACAGAACAAGAAGCAATGGTCTTAAGTTGCAGTGGGGGAGGTCTAGGTTGGATATTAGGAAACACTATTTCACTAGGAGGATGGTGAAGCACTGGAATGGGTTACCTAGGGAGGTGGTGGAATCTCTATTCTTAGTGGATTTTAAGGCCCGGCTTGGCAAAGCCCTGGCTGGGATGATTTAGTTGGGGTTGGTCCTGCTTTGAGCAGGGGGTTGGACTAGATGACCTCCTGAGGTCTCTTCCAACCCTAATATTCTATGATTCTATGATTCTCCCCATTCTGATGCACCGTGCTGTGCACTGGACGTGCACCTGACTTCTGCCTTCCATCACAGAATTGGCTGTATTTCAGAGGTGAGTAAAAGGACCCTTACATGGGAAGTGTCTTGGGATCCTTCAGTATGCTCGGTGCTACTCTCTGTGTGTGATGTTGTGCCGAAAATACCATGCTGTGTTGGCCTGCTCTATTATACAGTATGTGGAATAGAGTGTGACATGCTACAATTTAAGAATGACAGGGAAAAATATAGTTGAAACAGAAACACAAATGATATAAACAGATATGACATAACAAAGAAGGACTGGGAGTGCTCAGTTTACAGAGTCTGTAATAGAGAATATTCAGTGGGAACATAATCACCACTTATAAATACACTCAGTGAAACGGAGAACTTAGGAAAAGGGGAACTTTCACATTAACACAAGATGGAGGAGCAGAGAGCAAGGAAGGAGACAGTTAGGCTTTAGCCATCAAGAAAATATCTTAACAGAACAATATAGCATTAGAACAGGCTGTCAAAGAAGAGGGTCAAGGGACTCTCATGAGACGTGTTCAAATGTACATTAAACTAGATACTAGTGTGAACAAGGCAGCAAGTGGACTTGCAAAGTGATGGGGGTCAGGTTGGATGGCTTGAGTGGCCTTTTCTGTCTGTCCTGACTATGAGTTACGGCAGTTATATTTTTAAAAAACAACACTTTCCGCTGTCCTTTCCCTTATTGGCGGTGCTGGAAAAGCAGCATCTCGCAAGCATACTACCGTCTGTGGCACTGTGCATTCTCATCTGGAAGAGGAGGCATGTGATTTTGGCTCGCGGCTCTCATTCATGCTAAAGGGTGTTCCAGCACATGCACAGATGGCCTGCACATTGAGGGGAGGAGAGAAAAGTACATTTATTTTGCTACAGAGTACATGTCGCCTATGTCCTCCCTCAAACATACGTCAACTGCTTTGACGTTTGGGCTGGCTTGCCCTCTCCCTTTGTCCCCATCGAAGGACTGGGGAGACTGGTTTGAGATGCTGCTGGCTCCTCTTCTTCTGGCATCAACTGCTCCTCTCTTCCAGTGCCCGAGAAGGGTCTGGGCAGAGTGGTACAGATGCCACAGTCTCCTACTCTTTCCCCAGTGCCAGCTGCTCTTTTCCCATTTGCTAGGGAGGCTGGTGCAGGGACCTGCTACTTTGGAGCTCCCTTTCTTCCAGCAACAGCTGTTCCTGCTCCTTTTTGCCAGGGAGGATGGCATGGGTTTCTCAATGTGAGTGGGAATGTTAACAAATGGCAGTCATTGCCCTGGTTAGTGGGTGGTAGCAGTAAAACTAGGGTTGTGCCAATACCTCGGAAGTCAGAGTTAAACGATGTTCAGATTCCAGAGGGCTATTATTCAGAGTTTGGGAACCATTGGATGCATTTAATATAGAATGAATAGTGATAAATTTGGAGCTATGATGGACAGGAGCAGTAGGGCCGCACAAAAAGAGGTGGAGAAAGAACAAACAATTTGTTCACTTTCATATATTACAAAGAGAAGAGGCACAATAAAGCAGTAGCCGAAAGACATTGAGCACCAAGGATTGGCAGAGCACCACACTAGTGGCCAAAACTGGACCCATAGAGTATAAAGCATCATCTCCCAATCAGTTCATTTACTCATGTAACCACAGTATCCAGAAAAACAAAACTGAAGCACTAACGCAATGCAAACATCTAAAACCATCATGAGGTAGGAAAACAATGTAGTCTTCCCCAGCCAATCCATGCTGTAAATTCCCCACCAAGCTGAACTTAGAGAAATAAAGGCCTGGTTTTATGACACACTTGTTTTTCAGTGGGACTATATTTAGCATGATATACGACTCAATCTGAGTGAGGATGGCAGAATCTGCCCGGGAGTTTCAGAATGTGGGGAAATCAAGAATGGATGCAAACCTTATTTTTTTCCAAATGGCTGCCAGTGGGTCAGGTAGTTCATCAGCTAATTCCCTCAAGACTCTGTGCGTATCATCCAGATTTGTTGAGGTGTATATATTTAATTATTCCAAATATTTCCTTACCTGCTTTTTTATTCAATACCTCTTTGGACTTGGGGCACAAATCTAGACCTCTTTGCTTTTGCTTTTGCCTTTCAAATGAGCATAATTTTGCACTGTGTTATGACTGCCTGCAGATGTGCCCATAACAGGCTGAGTCTGTCAGCCTTCATAGTGAGCTGCAAAGCACACCTTTTATCCCTGGCCTGCAAGGAGATGGGTGTTGGGTGTTGGGGTGCAGGCAGCGTCAGTTAATTTCAATTGTATTATGTTGTTGCTGTGTATTTGAGCTGATCTGAGGGAACTGATGAGTCTGTTTATTTTAGTGAATTAAAAAAAATTGTCAAGGGCACCCAGAGCTTTGGATGTGAGTTCTTTTATTATAGTCTGTATACAGCTGAATAAATACTAAAATCAAGGGAAGTTGGTGCCTAATCTGCCTAGGCTTTTGTAAATCTCAGTAGGAATCTATCTGCAGCTTTATGCACCTAAATACCTTTGAAAATCTGCCCCCTAGGAATCCAGGTCATTTTTGAAAGTAGGGCTTGTGCTTCTAAGTCACTTAGGTGCTTTTGAAAATGTTACCAAATTGCCTGGCCCAAAGCATCTCCAATGGACCCTAGGAGCTGTGGAGAATCTGCCTGGGGCCTGCAGAGTCCAGAACCTGGATGAAACAGTTGTACTCACAGTTCTGGTCTTGCCAGTGGGTTTTCTCATGTATGTTTCAAAGCCTGAAATTGGCCACAGTCTTTATTAGTCCCCATGTGTCCTTCTCTTTATCGCCCTTCTTTTCAAAAGGAAGAGAGAGATTATTTAATTCTATGCAGCAAGTGAAAGATTGTTTAACAACAGAAACCAAATTTTGCCAATGAACGCCATGCCAGTAGCAACTCTCGCTTTATGAGAGCTAACCAAATATTTTAATAATACTCTCAGAGCTGTGTGTTCAATGTGAAAAGGGAGCATCTTAAGAAATATCTCCATCTAACTGTTATGTATGTGTGTCTGTGTAAAAGGTATATATTTAGGGACAGAGGATGTCACATGACCTGACTGAAAACATCGGATATATTTTTGCACATTAACTACAGCTTTTTATATCCTCATTACTACTAGCTCTGCTATGCATGTGATGGATACCATAACTAATGGGTAAAGATGGAGATGGTATTTTCAGCTAGGCTATGTAATCCCCTATATTTAGAATACTTTTTTTTTCTTTTTAACATTATATTTAACTGGCTTCTGGAGCCACGTAGGTCTTTCTCCGAGCTCTCTCCCTGAAGTTCCCATCGTTATAGACTCTGATCCAGTCCCTTGATTTCTGCTACATTTCTTAGCTGGTGGTGGGCTGTTAGACACATTCAAAGGGCGGTTAAATCATTGAACCATTTCCATTGTAATACCACATATCCTGATAAAAAGAGCAAAGGAAAAAAAATGGCTTTGGTTGGAGGAAATTGCTTTGAAGCACAACGTGGCTTCTCAATTCTAATCCAACATGTGCAGTGGAGTTTCTGAACCCTTAGATGCAGCCTGCCACTAGTACCGCACTGCAAGGGATAAGGAATCTAACTCATGGCTTAGAGATTTCCTCCACTATGCAAAGGGTGGTGACAAGTACATGGGCTCTCTGCTATCTGCCCCACTACGAATGAAAATGCGGTGTTTGTGCTTCAAGTGGGTACAGCTGCCCCTTCAAGATTTAAACCTATGAAAAATACATAATATAGGACTCCTGGGCTATTATCAGGTGATGGAAAGCAGCTGGAAAGCCAGCATAACTGACCAGCTGGGGGACTCCATGGGTAGTACAGAGTCAGCATAGATGGCCCTGGACCACTGGCATAGGGGGTGTGTGTTGGTAACTTGACCAGAGATGTGGCTGGAGTGTGGCTGTACTCCGATTAACCTGGTGTACCATGCTTTTGGGGCCACAGCCAATTAGTACAGAACCAGCCACAGGATTGGGGAGCTACAGCTAGCTCTTTTGCAGCACTCCTCCTTCCCAGTGCTTCTTGGGCATAGCTGAGAATTGATCTTATAGGGGTTAGTAATGGGTGAACTCCAGAATGGTCCAAGCTTGGCTCAGAAAAGGATCCCACATTTTGGATGCTTATCCAAATTATCTGAGTGTTTTGAGCCTAAATCATTATTTAATCATTACTTCTGTAGAGGAAATACCTCATACTTTTTGTGTTTGTATTAAGAAACCTGTAGTCTTGCATGTGAGAGGAGAAAATGGTTTTCAATGCACAGCCTTGAACAGGCAGGACAAAGAAAATGTAGCAATTTACTGTACCTTGACTTAACTTTAAGATGATAATTGGCCATACAGAATGAACTGTGGGTTACTGAGGATGGAGATAGTTAGGTAGTATCTGATATTCCATTCTGAAGAACCCCAAAAAGTTTTATATAATCCATATACAGGAGTGAGCTGAAATGCAGATAACTCTGGCCTAGAATGTGGCAACACTTTAACCACACAAAACTACACAATATGAAGCATAGCATATCCACTATTTGTGTTCCACTCCTTCTCCTTCCACGCTGCCTTTTACTGTTTGTTATATCCACCTTTTGCATAAGTGACCATCTTCTTTTCTGAGCTTCAGCTTAGCTGCATTCCCATTGAGAACAATGGGAAGTGGTTGCCATTTTGAAAAAGGGCAATTTTTCAGGCCTTGGTTCAAGAGTAAATTTCTAGTTATGGAAAATAATGCCCCCCCATCTTAAAAAATTCTTTAGATGGAGCCAGTGCACAAGATTTCAGCACAGTTTTAAATATACAACAAGTCTGAAGGGCCTGCATTATCCTATTGTTAAAATCATCGAGGACAAAAAAAACAAAAAAACAAAAAAAACCAGTCTAACACATGGTGCTAAATTTCTTAATGGCTCCATTTTAAAATTAATTTTAATTCATAATTTCATTAATGATTTTACTTGTAAATTTTCAGCAAATTTGTTCTTCACTAAACAAATACATTCTGTATTTTAGGGCAGATATACTGTAGTTTTGGTTCATAACGGAAGTTGGAATCCCTGCTTTTAAGTGCGAAACTCAGCTCAACCTTGACTATGGAACCATGCAATTAGTGCTTTCGTAGTAATAATCCACTACAATGTAACTGGCCAAATTCTAATTTGATTAAGATAATGAGGATGAGCCCTTTGTGAAAAGCATCATCTGACCTCTAATAGCCACAAGTGGTCAGTTTTATATTTCTTCCTGAAGACAAAAACTCCAATAGCAGTGTCCACATATTGGGTCATTGGTTCAATAATGACTGAATGGTAAGAGCTCCATCTGTTGAATGACCATCACTTGGAAGAGGAAATCTACTTCAATAATTAAAACCAGGCAGTGATATGAATGATAGAAAAGCTAATGACAAGGTTGGATTATTACATTCTTCTTTTTATTTCTTCAAAAAGAAATACCAGGCAATTACTTTGGAATCATTAGACAGACAACCAAAAGCGCCTAATGAACAGTATATAGATGTCATCATTGATAACACACGGTTAACACTTCAACAAGTACAGCCTACCTTAGACTGCAAATCCTGGAGACAGACTTTACATTAGCAGGGTTAAATGAGACAGAGTTGTGAGTGACTGCAAACTAGGTGAAGTTCATGTGATGAAATGCCAAGATTGTGCAAAATATGAACATGCTAGATCCTACTTGCTAACTGGCACAAGGACCACAGATATATTAGTCTTTAGATTTGCCTTCCAAGTACAAAATGATTGCTGGCAGTACACTATGAACATGTCAAGTTAAGGGAGTGTATTAAAAAAGGTCAATCAGTGGTTTTCTTTCTTTAAATGGTAGCCACTGAAAAGTTATGCAAACACTTCAGCTGTGGAATATATAATCTGACATTTGGCAGGGTTCCCTTGTTGATCCAAGGAGTCAAGTATGCTGTATATGCCTAGCAGTTGTTTCACTACTGGTTCAAAAAGATAAACTATATCAGACATATTTTCCCCCTTCTGCTTTAACTAGACCACTTCCAGTAGGCAAACCTGATTCCCTGGTTTTCCAACAATACAGCAGTTTCTTTTAAGAGCTGTAGATTCTAGAGGAGAAGGACCTGCAAAGGGGAATCAGTGTGTGTGCGTGTACGTGCGAAAAAAAGCCCAAACTGGAGGCAGTTATCTGAAGCCTCCTCCAGCCAACATGGATGGTTTGAGTAAAACATGACCCACATCCAAACCACCCCGGTTGTGGGGCTGCAAAATAAAAACTTACCAATGAGGTATTGCAAAATCAAATAATTCCTGACTTTGCCTATTTCTAGCTGAAATCGAGATGGGCTAAAATCAGAAGCATTCATCTGAACCCTGGCTCTCTTACTTCAAACTTTGAGGGTTCTGATTTAATACAGTTGAGTCTGAGCTGGTTTGGGATTTGGTTTTGCAACACAAAAAACACCTCCCTCACACCCAGTTCTAGAGACCCCTTCCCCCAAATATTAAAAACTGCAAGTATATCCTGTGAAGTTATCCAGGTTTTACTTACTCCTTGAATCAGCTTAGAAAATAAACCAAGAAACCACATTTTCCACAGCAGTCCATATAGCACCTGATACAACACAAAAGCCATGCAACTTCTGAGAATGGAATCTGTGTATTGACTTATGTATTCATTTTATTGCACTTCAAGGGAAAAATTCGGGCTATGATTGAAATTAAAGAGGAGTTTATGTTTCATTGCTTTTTCTTTCTACATATATTTTTTGTTCTACTCAAATAATTTTTTCAATTTAAAGAGTTAGCATCCCTTTTAATTATAAAAGTGGACAGAAGCTCGGTTTGCATCAAAGTAATGTAAGTCTTCCCCACATACATTAAAAAGAGATGATGCTTTCAAAGTGGATGGCTGGGTAATTGGTATGCAAGTGCACTATGAACTTATTAATAACTTATTCATTTTATGATGACCTGCTTTGAGATGATAATCTGTTCTTGATGCATCTTTTAAAAACATATTTTCATTGATTTATGATCATGTTTGTATTTTTATTCTGACAATCTATCAAGCAGGGAAGAAAAGACTATAAGAGATGCCCTCCATTATGCTTCAAAGTAAAGAGGGATTGCAGAATAACTGATCTTCCCAGAGATTAGTTCACAAGGTGTGAAGGGAATGCAGCACAAGACAATTTCAAATAGCATGGCATGTCATAGCATGCAAAATTCCTTGTCACCAGAAGCCACTGGCCAAATTTATTCCTGAGGCAAATCTGTAAAAGTCAGTGGAGTTATGGCAAGCTGAGGCACACAAAGGGGAAAGAAATATTATACCTGACATTAGCTATTGCTTTTCACGCACCTAGTACAATGATTCATGGTGATGACCCAAAATGTGAGCATATTTATCCTTGTGAATATGGACAATAGTGAACCCGATTCATCATTGCCCTTCACCTTGTACAACCATTTACAGCTGTGCAAAGTGGGTGTAGAAAGCTTCCACCATGATTTGGAAGTGTGTTGCATCCATTTTGCACTGATGTACAGACGACACAAGGTGGAGGGCAATGGAGAACCAGGCCCAATGTATGTCACTTCTAACTTTGGGCTGGATTCGGTGGTCTGGCTCAGCTATGTACATCCCAGGGGGCATGGATCAGCATTCACATTACACTCCCCGTCAGTACCCGGCCCATGCCACGGAAGCTAACGATCCAAGCAGAGAACCAAATTCAGTGATGAATCCTGGTCACGTGCCACCCGAGGTGCATTGCGCATATGCTAAGAGGTACATCCCAAGACCGGGTTGGGAGGCAAAAATGGCTTTCAATTTGGATAATGTATGCATACAGTTTTGAGCTTGGTAATCAGTTTTAGAGGCTTGGACTTCTGAATGGGCTAAGGCTTGGACCTTGTCATCCACAGAACACACAGAATCTGAGTGGGTATCCAAACTAACCCCTTCCTGGAGTCTGGATTGTTTGTTAATGTAAAAACATAACACCGACCTCAGTGTAAGCTTGCTTCCTGGGTTTGGCTGTTGCAAGACCTCCTCTAACTTAGTATCTTCTATCTGCCTTAGCCCAAACAGCTGCAGCAGCCCCCTTTATATCCTGGTTAGAACTAACTACCCACCTCTCAGCAGTGAATTCCTTGAATCCTAATACAGATGTTTAGCACCAGAATTTAGGTTGACTCAACACATGAGCTCTGCATTCTCTCATACACGGTTTTTCAGTCTGTTACCCCATTGTGGTCCCCAACCGCAGCCCCTTTGAAATGACCAGGCTGATTACTAATTTTCTTTGAAATGTAAGACTCTGGTTCCCCATGACTAACCAGCTTGCGCTGTGTCGCTTCTTCTGATTTGTATTTCTCATTTTACAAACAAACACAAACACACACACACTAAGGTCACATCCTGCAAGTAGTCTTTGAGGTGCTGAGCAGTTTACAATACACAGTACCCTGGTGGTTGGTAGGCTGCCTCTCTAGCAATACTATCCAGCTTGTCATGATGGGACAACATCTGCAGAATCAAAGAACAATGAAGGAAGGAAGCCATCATTTAAAACACTTAAAGGAATAAAAGATGTCCAAGATAAGACTAATTTTTTCAAGAATGAATGATGCTCTGCTTTTCTAGCAGCATTCTTCAATTGAGCACAACGGCTGTAACCAAGACATCTGGTTAAAGTCTGCAGTTCTGACAACACTGACTCCACAAAGGGAATACAGTACATAATGCTATTAAGTTTCCTGTGTAGAAGTGATTCTGCTGGGACTGTTGCAGAGTAAGGTACTACTCATGGTAAGGAAGGCTGGCAGAATCAATCTAGTTCTTAGGTTGCACTAGTGCCCAAAATATGCTACATGCTTTGTAAACACAGAGAAAGTCAAAACCCTTCCCCTGAAGAGTGTCCACAGGGATGAACCTTAAAAGGCATAGAGGATTCATAGAATCATAGAATATCAGGGTTGGAAGGGACCTCAGGAGGTCATCTAGTCCAACCCCCTGCTCAAAGCAGGACCAATCTCCAATTAAATCATCCCAGCCAGGGCTTAGTCAAGCCTGACCTTAAAAACTTCTAAGGAAGGAGATTCTACCACCTCCCTAGGTAGCACATTCCAGTGTTTCACCACCCTCCTAGTGAAAAAGTTTTTCCTAATATCCAACCTAAACCTCCCCCACTGCAACTTGAGACCATTACTCCTTGTCCTGTCCTCTTCTACCACTGAAAATAGTCTAGAACCATCCTCTCTGGAACCACCTCTCAGGTAGTTGAAAGCAGCTATCAAATCCCCCCCCCCCCATTCTTCTCTTCTGCAGATTAATTGGGGCTAGCTTGCAAATTTGTTGTTTGCCCTAGTTAAGGGATGGCACGGAGCTACCCCACTCCAGGAGCAGACCCTGGAGGGAATTCTTAGTCACAATTCCCTCCTTGACCCACTCTTGCTCCAGGGGAGGATAATCTGTTATTGATCTATTCCTATACTAGTAGATGATTACTTCCCGTTCTGTGTTGGCTCAGTCCTAGTGGCCCATGCTTTGGAGGCGTGGCAAGGCCTCTGCCCATTCCCTATCCTGCCTAGCCTATTTTCATGGGAGGTTGAGTAGCAGCTCATGGGGCACTGCTATGCCCAGGTGATGTGAGTAGCTTGTGCCTGGTGTTTCCCAACTCCATTGCACAGTGCAGTATGGGAAGGTCAGAATCCTGCCATTGGTTTGGAAGCTTATCAAAATTGTACCAGAATGATCCAAATGCCTGGGAAGTGGGCTGGAAATCTCACAAGAAAAGATCTATTGCACTTCTTCTGGCAGGTCTGGAGTCACTGTGGCAAGAGCCTCTCTCTGACATCTGACATGCCCACTTCTGGCTGGAACTTGGAAATCTAGGAGGCTGGTGAAAATTAAAACAAATCAATTAAAAAAAGTTAAACCTTCCAAAAATACTCAGTTCAGGTTTGGGTACATCTTTGAATAAAGGTCCCAGGGAAATGGAAGGTTCTTGTGGTTTCTGAGCTTTTTGGCTCATCCCCAGACAACACAGGGTGTTTTCTGTTTTATTCTGCACTCTCCAGGCTGGTCTCTATAGCTGGATGGGGAAAGATTTTTTTTCATGCAAAAATATTGACAAAAATAGTTCTAATTACAAATTTTCTTTGAAATGTAGCAGGTCTCCAGCAAAATCTGTTTTAAACAGAAAAATTTGGGGGGGTTGATTTCTTGATGAAACCCTGAACATTTTTAATGAAAACAATTTTTTTTCATGGATATTTCTCTTTTTAACCCAAAAAAACATTTTCTGTTGAAAAATGTTTCAGTGGAAAATTTTGGACCAGCTGTACTGGCCACATATTTAAAAGTTAGGCTTTGATGTTGCAACATGAGCTGCTAATACAGACTGCTGCATCCCATTGACTTCAGTCAGATTCTGCAATGGGTACAGGGGTCTGCCATGCGGAATTAGGGCCTTAATTCATTTCATGCTGGCTGCCCTGCAGGGAGAGGGAATGGCTGCCTTTGACAGACAGAGCTCTGGCAAGCCCACATGTGCGGCTTTGCTGGCCCTGCTTGGGAGTGCTTGTTGGCAGGTCACACTCATCTCTCCCAGGCAGGACTATCTAGTGTCACACAAGCACTCAGGGCATGCTGCCTACCAATAGAAAGTGGCACTGCTCCCTGCAAGAAGTATTAACTATAAATTAATTCTGGGGAGTTTGTTTTCAACCCCATTCTATGGCATTTATTTCTCAAATCTAAAACGTCTGCCTCTTTCTGTAGTGTCTAGAAAAGGAGGACTTGTGGCACCTTAGAGACTAACAAATTTATTTGAGCATAAGCTTTCGTGAGCTACAGCTCACTTCATCGAATGCCTTCAGTGGAAAATACAGTGGGGAGATTTATATACACAGAGAACATGAAGCAATGGGTGTTACCATACACACTGTAAGGAGAGTGATCACTTAAGATGAGCTAATACCAGCAGGAGAGCCGGGGTGGGGGGGGCGGGGAAGAAAACCTTTTGTAGTAATAATCAAGGTGGGCCATTTCCAGCAGTTGACAAGAACATCTGAGGAACAGTGGGGCGGGGAGGGGGGGGGGATAAACATGGGGAAATAATTTTAGTTTGTGTAATGACCCATCCACTCCCAGTCTCTATTCAAGCCGAAGTTAATTGTATCCAGTTTGCAAATTAATTCCAATTCAGCAGTCTCTCGTTGGAATCTGTTTTTGAAGTCTTTTTGTTGTAATATTGCAATTTTTAGGTCTGTAATCGACTGACCAGAGAGACTGAAGTGTTCTCCGACTGGTTTATGAATGTTATAATTCTTGACATCTGATTTGTGTCCATTTATTCTTTTACGTAGAGACTGTCCAGTTTGACCAATGTACATGGCAGAGGGGCATTGCTGGCACATGATGGCATATATCACATTGGTGGATGTGCAGGGGAACGAGCCTCTGATAGTGTGGCTGATGTTATTAGGCCCTATGATGGTTTTAAGCTTATGCTCAAATAAATTTGTTAGTCACTAAGGTGCCACAAGTACTCCTTTTCTTTTTGCGAATACAGACTAACATGGCTGCGACTCTGAAACCTGTCATTATGCAAGGTACTGCATTTAGGCCCCCCCTCCCCCACTGTTCCTCAGACGTTCTTGTCAACTGCTGGAAATGGCCCACCTTGATTAACACTACAAAAGGTTTTCTTCCCCCCGCCCCCTTCCCCTGGCTTTCCTGCTGGTATTAGCTCATCTTAAGTGATCACTCTCCTTACAGTGTGTATGATAAACACCCATTGTTTCATGTTCTCTGTGTATATAAATCTCCCCACTGTGTTTTCCACTGAATGCATCCGATGAAGTGAGCTGTAGCTCACGAAAGCTTATGCTCAAATAAATTTGTTAGTCTTTAAGGTGCCACTAGTACTCTTTTTCTTTTTGCGAATACAGACTAACACGGCTGCTACTCTGAAATCTGTAGTGACTGTGACTCATTCTACTCCTTGCACTGGAGAGGACAATGCACTGCCTTACTCCCCAGTACAGACGACCTGCATCATGAGTCACAGTGTGGAGGAGAGAGAAGGATCTTGAAGTCACTACTCCACCTCTCATGTAGATGGGCAGGTTGGGTTGGGAGTGGGCAGAGTCTTGACTCTTTGGTTGCCAATGCTTCAAGCAGCACAGTGAGCCAGCAAGGAGGGGGAAGAAATCCATGCTGGCAAAGGGCCAGGGTAGATTATTTTTCCTCACAGAGCCTGGGAAGAACCATGGACCAGAGTGTGACTTTGAATTATAATTCAGTCCCTCCTCTTCCTCTGGGGGCAATGCAACTATGTGCTACCTGTTACTCAGAGCTAGGGGTAAATACACACTCTAGTCCTTAGTGAACTTAGAGAACTGAGATGAAGTAACCACGTGTGTGATTTTCTGAATCTTTGGCAAAAGCTTCATGTACATAAGGGTTGTTCCTGAAGGTAGTTAATGTTATATTAGCATTGAAGACAATTGTTTATTTTGCTATAGCACAGGCTTGGCTGCTGTACATGAGCTATCATGTGTCACAACATGTAGAAACACTAAAGGGCAGTTAAATCCTCCAGGCTAGAAGAGGGCCAGGTGCAGAGTGAAAGCTCAGAGTGGGCAGGAAAAGCAAGACAAGAGATGCCTTTTCATTGTGTGAAGGCTGAAGATAAGTGAGCGTGGGGTTTAGGGATGAGACATTTTCACAGTGAGAGAGCAAAGTGGCAGTGGGCTCTGTCACCACCAGTGGAGAGTGGTAGATGCTGGGAATTGAGTCATTCAGCAGCTGAACCAGATATAAGGGCTGGAGCAACAAGTAGTGAGAACAGAGGAAAATAGGGTGGAACGAGATTGTACCCAGTGCTCCTCCTCTGAGGGAACAAAGTGTTGAGCACAGGACTATAAACAAGTCTAAGAATTATTACAAAGCACTTACCTGTGATGACCCATTCTCATTATGCACTTGGCATTACATTCTGAACCCTAACATGTCAGCTGCCCCCAAGGTATCCCTATTTGAATTATAAGATGTCTTATGAAAAAGGTGGGGCACTAAGCTGGCATATCACAGTGCATTAAATAGCTTGCCATGCCAGCTACTCTGTAAAAGAGAAATAACCTTGTTCCACCCACGTATTGATTCTTTTCTTAATTAGACTATAAACTTGGTCAGATTCTGTCCTTTATTCTGTTTTTCACAGTAGAGCATGGCATAGTAGGGCCCTGGTTCTGAATAGGTTCTTTTGGGGCTCCTATAATACAAATAATACATCAATTATTATTAATAATAATGAATATGTTTTGATAAACTGTACTGTATTTTTCCACAAAGCCTCCTCCGGCATACTACTCCAATCCAGTGCAATCTGCCAAAAGTCTAGCCTTTCCTCCTTACATTCCTCTTTATGGGCTCAGTCCTGCAAGGTGCTGAGTTATCCGGCCACAATCTAGCAAAACAAGCTGTGCCTATCTTTAAGCACGTGAATAGTCCCAGTGGAGCTGAGGGGCTTACTTACTTGTTTAAAGTTAGTCACAGGCTTAAGTATCTTGCTAGATCTGGATCAGAGTGCTCAGCAACTTGCAGGATCAAGCCTTTCCACATATGTTTTCTAATAGGCCTTGTAAAACCAATCCATTCAGAAATGTTGACAAAATACACACACACACACACAAACACACAACCAAATGGTAGAGCAAATTACACCTGCAAAACATTCAGAGTGTTGTCCTTTCCACCCCACTATCATCTTCTTGCTTTATAGATGGTCTTTTTCGATTGTAAACTCTTTGGGGCAGAGACCTTGGAGCAGATTCTCTTTTCAGTTTCACCAGTGTAAATCTGGAGTAACAGCATTGAAGTCAGTGGAGTTATTCCAGATTTACACCAGTGTAAATGAGAAGAGAATCAAGTCCTCAGTTCCCCAACCTGCCTGCCAAGCACTTAGGGCTAGATTGTAGTTACCCCAGCATGGGTGCACAATGGGGAGAGATGGCACAAGAAGTCTTCTCTCCCATTTGTCTCCTGCTTCCCTCTACACAGGGCTTGGCTATAATTGCAGTCCCTGCACCCTCTGCACTGAACTGATGCACAGTGTCTCCTGGAGTAAACCTTGGATGCAGCTCTGCCCTCCTCCCCAATGCAGGTCTGGTTCTTAGTAGCACAGTTGTCCTTCAGTGCTCTGTTGGTGGTAAATAAGTGAATAATTAAATAACAATCATTCAGACTTTTTACAGAGTTGTTTGTGTGCTGGTTGGTTTATTTTGCTTTGCACACCTGTCACCCAGTAATTTTAATTGCCAAAAATGGCTTCTTTGAGTTTGACATTCCAAATAACTTCAAAGCAAAGGAACCAACATGTGATCCTATCTGATTCTGACACGAGTTTTACATCAGTGTAACTCCGCTTTCTTCAGTGGAGTTACATTGGTGGTATGTGAGAGGGGAAGCAGCTCCTTTGTGCTTCCCACATGTATACAGTTAAAGGATAGATTCCACAGTCCTTTCTCAGGCAAAACTTGCACTGATGTCAAAGGGTCAAATCCTGAGGCCCCTTTTCAGTTTTTAATTTTCTTCCCCTCATTCCTTACTTGGACAAATTCCCATTATATTCATTGGGATTTTGCAAGCTTCATCTACTGTCAATGGGCATTCACCTGAATAAGAAATGCAGGATAATGACTTTTGCTTTTAAGACAAGCCAAGGCAAATTAAATGTTTTTTTCTTTTTTTTGGTATTATGCACAAATCCTTTGTAATTTTGGGAAATGTTCAGATGTCCTTGTCATTGCTGCCATAAAAGAACAGATAGACAGACAGACAGACAGTGTTATTTTACTGAAAAATAAATTCTTTGATGATACCATCTTTCGCTTGGTTGAAAGATCAAATAAGCAAATAAATACACTTTTACTTACTTGTTTGATTTGGGTTTAACCCAGTGGTGCTATACATCGTCATTCAGTTTCAAGTTACTGTTATCAAAACTAAGTACATCTTTCATGTGCTTTCAAGTATCACCATGTATTTATCATTGTGTTATGGTGGTAGATAACGAAAAGCCAGTTTGTCAGGAGTTGCTGAACTGGCATTGATATGCCTTCATATGTTATGGATATTCAAAACTCTCATTTCAAAAATGATTTAGTTGTCTTGGAACTGAATTTCAGCTTTTATTTCAGATGAAACATCCACATGAGGATTTTATTTCCATATGACCATTACTGTACTTGGATCGGGAACTTAGAGTAAATTAATTCATCATGAAAATATATGCTTCTTTGAGTTCAAATTTTGCTACTTTTACCACTTTGCCATTATTGCTAGAATAACTTATGACTTTAGCATAATATAGAATAGAGCTGGCGGATTAATATAAAAAGGGATTTGCTAATACTTTTGCTAATAAAAGCAGTAAGTTTGATGCAGTTATTTGTTTGATCATGTTATTCATTCTTTGTATTAGGACAGCCACCAACTATTTATGAAAATGTTTCCTTTTCTTTGAAAGTTTCACAGATTTTAGTACAAATTATTATTCATGTGAAAATTCCTATCAGAAGTGTGTTCACAGAATCATAGAATATCAGGGTTGGAAGGCACCTCAGGAGGTCATCCAGTCCAATCCCCTGCTCAAAGCAGGACCAATCCCCAACTAAATCATCCCAGCCAGGGCTTGGTCAAGCCTGATCCTAAAAATATCTAAGGAAGGAGATTCCACCACCTCCCTAAGTAACGCATTCCAGTGTTTCACCACCCTCCTAGTGAAAACGTTTTTCCTAATATCCAACCTAAACCTCCCCCACTGCAACTTGAGATCATTACTCCTTGTTCTGTCATCAGCTACCACTGAGAACAGTCTAGCTCCATCCTCTTTGGAACCCCCTTTCAGGTAGTTGAAAGCAGCTATCAAATCCCCCCTCATTCTTCTCTTCCGCAGACTAAACAATCCCAGTTCCCTCAGCTTCTCCTCATAAGTCATGTGTTCCAGTCCCCTAATCATTTTTGTTGCCCTCCGCTGGACTCTTTCCAATTTTTCCACATCCTTCTTGTTGTGTGGGGCCCAAAACTGGACACAGTACTCCAGATGAGGCCTCACCAATGTCAAATAGAGGGGAACGATCACGTCCCTCAATCTGCTGGCAATGCCCCTACATATACATCCCAAAATGCCATTGGCCTTCTTGGCAACAAGGGCATACTGTTGACTCATATCCAGCTTCTCATCCACTATAACCCCTAGGTCCTTTCCTGCAGAACTGCTGCCTAGTCACTCCATCCCTAATCTGTAGAAGTGCATGGGATTCTTCCATCCTAAGTGCAGGACTCTGCACTTGTCCTTGCTGAACCTCATCAGATTTCTTTTGCCCCAATCCTCTAATTTGTCTAGGTCCCTCTGTATCCTATCCCTATCCTCCAGCGTATCTACCTCTCCTCCCAGTTTAGTGTTACCTGCAAACTTGCTGAGGGTGCAATCCACACCATCCTCCAGATCATTTATGAAGATATTGAACAAAACCGGCCCGGGGACCGACCCGTGGGGACTCCACTTGGTACCGGCTGCCAACTAGACATGGAGCCATTGATCGCTACCCGTTGAGCCCAACAATCTAGCCAACTTTCTATCCACCTTATAGTCCATTCATCTAGCCCATACTCCTTTAACTTGCTGGCAAGAATACTGTGGGAGACCGTGTCAAAAGCTTTGCTAAAGTCAAGGAACGACACATCCACCACTTTCCCCTCATCCACAGAGCCAGTTATCCTGTCATAGAAGGCAATTAGATTAGTCAGGCATGACTTGCCCTTGGTGAATCCATGCTGACTGTTCGAGATCACTTTCCTCTCCTCGAAGTGCTTCAGAATTGATTCCTTGAGGACCTGCTCCATCATTTTTCCAGGGCCTGAGGTGAGGCTGACTGGCCTGTAGTTCCCAGGATCCTCCTTCTTCCCTTTTTTAAAGATGGGCACTACATTAGCCTTTTTCCAGTTGTCCGGGACTTCCCCCGATCGCCATGAGTTTTCAAAGATAATGGCCAATGGCTCTGCAATCACATCCGCCAACTCCTTTAGCACTCTCGGATGCAGCGCATCCAGCCCCATGGACTTGTGCTCATCCAGCTTTTCTAAATAGTCCCTGTCATAAATATAAAGGGAAGGGTAAACCCCTTTGAAATCCCTCCTGGCCAGGGGAAAGCTCCTCTCACCTGTAAAGGGTTAAGAAGCTAAAGGTAACCTCGCTGGCACCTGACCAAAATGACCAATGAGGAGACAAGATACTTTCAAAAGCTGGGAGGAGGGAGAGAAACAAAGGGTCTGTGTCTGTCTGTAGTCGTCTTGGCCAGGGACAGAACAGGAATGGAGTCTTAGAACTTTTAGTAAGTAATCTAGCTAGGTATGTGTTAGATTATGCTTTCTTTAAATGGCTGAGAAAAGAATTGTGCTGAATAGAATAACTATTTCTGTCTGTGTATCTTTTTTGTAACTTAAGGTTTTGCCTAGAGGGGTTCTCTATGTTTTTGAATCTAATTACCCTGTAAGATATCTACCATCCTGATTTTACAGGGGGGATTTCTTTATTTCTATTTACTTCTATTTTTTATTAAAAGTCTTCTTGTAAAACACTGAATGCTTTTTCATTGTTCTCAGATCCAAGGGTTTGGGTCTGTGGTCACCTATGCAAATTGGTGAGGCTTTTTATCCAACATTTCCCAGGAAAGGGGGGATGCAAGTGTTGGGAGGATTGTTCATTGTTCTTAAGATCCAAGGGTCTGGGTCTGTAGTCACCTAGGCAAATTGGTGAGGCTTTTTACCAAACCTTGCCCAGGAAGTGGGGTGCAAGGTTTTGGGAAGTATTTTGGGGGGAAGGACGCGTCCAAACAGCTCTTCCCCAGTAACCAGTATTAGTTTGGTGGTGGTAGCGGCCAGTCCAAGGTGTAATATTTTGTACCTTGGGGAAGTTTTGACCTAAGCTGGTAAAGATAAGCTTAGGAGGTTTTTCATGCAGGTCCCCACATCTGTACCCTAGAGTTCAGAGTGGGGGAGGAACCGTGACAGTCCCGAACCACGTTTTTCTCCACAGAGGGCTGGTCACCTCCTCCCCATGCTGTGCTGCCCAGTGCAGTAGTCTGGGAGCTGACCTTGTTCCTGAAGACAGAGGCAAAAAAAGCATTGAGAACATTAGCTTTTTCCACATCCTCTGTCACTAGGTTGCCTCCCTCATTCAGTAAGGGGCCCACACTTTCCTTGACTTTCTTCTTGTTGCTAACATACCTGAAGAAACCCTTCTTGTTACTGTTAACATCTCTTGCTAGCTGCAACTCCAGGTGTGATTTGGCCTTCCTGATTTCACTCCTGCATCCCCGAGCAATATTTTTATACTCTTCCCTGGTCATTTGTCCAATCTTCCACTTCTTGTAAGCTTCTTTTTTGTGTTGTTTGGCTTTTGTTATTTTCATGCATCCATCTTCTTTTAATCTTCAGGTCATCCAGACAGGGAGTAATAACAATATAATATGATATAGATAACTAGTGATACGACACGAATAACATATATGGGATAGTTACAGTAAACAGTCATGAAAACTCCCTAGGCTGAAATTTGTCCTCATAATCTACTGGCAAAAGCTGTATTTATGAAGGAAGAGATTTCACAATGACTAATTTGATTAACTTTAGCCTGGATAATGGGACAGTGGGTAGACGCATTTTTGACACCTGTCGGTCACTGCTGGCCTCCAGACTTTGTAGGCTACAAAATATTACTTTTAAAATAATTATATATTTTACCAAAGACAAAGAGTTCCTAGCCACCTGTATCCTGAAACAAAGTAGATTCTATTATTCCTGTTTAAGTGAGATCTGAATCTGCCCTAAAATGAAGCATATGAAAAGAGATAAGGAAAGTCATATGATATACCTTGACTTTAGGAAAGCTTTTGATATGGTCTCCAGCAGTAAAAGGGGTGGCAACATTTGCAGGTAACACAAATTATTTAGGGTTGTCATGACTAGAGTAGGACTATGAGGAACTCCAGAGGGTTCCATCCACCCAAAAGTAGGTGAATAGTCAGCAAACTAGCAGATGAAATATAATGTTGACAAATGCTGGGTAATGGACATTGGAAAGAATAATTTGATCAGACACATTGCTGGGTTTAAAATTAACTGTGACCACTCAAGAAGTAGTTCTGGAGGTCAGCATAGACATCTCAGTGAAAATAGAATGCTCCTGTTTAGCATCTGGTGCTGACCACTGTCAGAGACACAGACTAATCTAGATAGACCATTGTCGGTCTGATCTAACATGCAGTTCATATGTTCCTAAAAATAAGATTATAATTTCGATAAATGTACATTTTAACTGTTTCCATATTAGAGCTGGTTGAATTATTCTTGCAAGTACTATTTTTTGTGAACTTTGTCTTTTTTTCTGTTCACAAACCCATACCGATTGTTACCACTATATTTATTATTTGTAATAATATTGTGGAATAGTTTGTATGAACAGATTTCAGCTAAAGAGTTCTTTGCCAACTGTCACTTTAACTATTCCCTATTACTTGTTCATTACATCATTTCACATGTATCAGGCTCCAATACAGTTGATATTTGGTAAATGTAGTTCCCATACTCAGTAAGTATGATAGAAGTGTGGATAAAGTGTAAAGATAGAAACATTACTTGTGGCACCTTAGTAAACAGGTAAAGTAAATGTTTAGGTTCCCATCTTCCATTGAGCTCTGTGTGAGTGAATCTGTGGGCTCACACAAAGCCCCATTGACATCAATGGCATGCTAGTGCATGACTCTGCTTGCATAGAACTTGTTGCCGTATTGGGACCAAAGTTGTCTGCACTCAGAATCTTCCTCCTAAACCTTCTTATCTTATCTGTTCTACAATCAGTACTCGTCCAAATCCAGAGGTCCTTAAGCGGTGTTCCTCTGGGCCTGATCCAAAGTCCATTGAAGTCAATGAAAAGATTCCCATTGACTTCAAGGAGCAATGGTTCAGAACTTCTGTCCTCATTCAGGCAAATTCTCTACAAAATAGCTCACAGAATTTGTCAGATAAGCGGTAGAGTCATGACTTCATTATCTGACATCATGTATGTGAATTATTTTTTCGAGTTTGAAATGAAAAAAATATTCAAATAATTTGATGTGGAATTTGTCAAATGGATTAGTTGGCATCTATTATTCAACCTGCTGTAAAACTGAGTAAAGTCCTCTGGATTTGGGCCAATATTAAAAAAAGAAGAACTTTTTTTAGAATAGAAAAATGTTTGATGTCAACACAGAAACATGCATTTCATGAAAATATTCTTTACGTTAGCACCATAACTCCTTTCTGTGTTACCTCTTCTGTACATTTCCATTAACTTTCAGGCCTAACGAGAGACAGTTTTCTTGAACTAGAGCTTGCTGCCCAATGTCTGTCATTTTTGTCTTTCCTTCATTTTGGCTTCTCTTTTGACTGTTTCACTTTAGCCAGATTAGCAAAAAAGATAATGCTGCATTTCTACTAATAAGTCTCATGGAGTCCCTGCCAGTTGGCTGATGGTCTGAGGATGTGGAAAATACATATCTAATTAGAATCTGGCTGAGGTCCCCATCTGGCTAAAGTATCAAAGGTCAGTTCCAATTGAAAAAGCAAACACTGTCACTAATGTTGTTTTATACAAAGCACAGAGTGTGTTCCTCTTAAAAGGCTTCGTCCTCAGATATGTGCAAAAGCTCCACGAGAATCAAAATGTTAGCAAAAGGCAAAATGTATTTCTAGGGCCTGTTCATCAAATGCACATAGTTCTTCTGGTGGAAGATACAGAGAAAATGGTCTCTATTCTCCACCCTATTCCCAGGCTAAGATCTACAATCCTCTACCAATCTAGGTTAAAAAAATGTAGAAAACAGCAGGTTTGAAATTCATCACTGCCATGGATTTTTCAAGATACGCAGCACTGAATGCCTAAATGTCACAGATTAGAATCAAGACCAACAACTGTAACTGCTTTATAATGGCAAAGAAACCACTAACAGCCTACATGTGTTTTCTCCAGCAGTGAAGGAGGCCAGAGTTCAAGAATATAAAACTATGAATTGGAGGAATTGTGGTTAAGGTAAGGAAGCCTTCCAGGGATTATGTATTATAAGATCCTTCTATGCCCCTGTCACTTTAGTTCCAAGATGTTCTGCTAACCAAGTACTGAAGAATCAAAGTCTTGTTCTCTTCCTTAAGGCAACTTTAATGTTTCTTTTAATGCTGCCTCTGCCTCCCCGCTCTCTCCCCCCACCACATTCCCTCTTTTGGGGAACGAATTCAATAGTTCACAGGAATTTTGTATAAAATACTGCCAATATTATTATATTATTTTACAAGATGAAAGATTGCTAGGTAAAAAAAAAATCATCTGCTGGGTTTGAGGCTTGTACAGGCAGTGCTTAGTGAATGTTTCTTTTTTTTTCTTTGTTGGAATATAGACAAGTACCATGGTTAAAAATATTCCCTTTCCTTTGGTTACTGGCAAAAAAATGCAAAAGTTGAGGCAGGCAAAAGAAGAATATGTGAATGCATTCCAAAATGTTAGTCCTTAGTTAGTCAAATATAAATGAATGTATTATGGAATCATCAGAGGGTTGGATTCATTAATTGTTTGTATGCCTGTAAGCATAGTCTAAGCTTGCAAATGGCAGATCACATGCACATTTCCTTTTGGTACTGACCAAAGTTCAAACCCACAAAGGACTGTTCCTCCCTTATCCTCAATGATACATTTAAGAGACATATAGCAAGCTGCAATTTAAGTACCACTAACCCTACAAAAAAGCATTTCTGATCCCAGCAAGTACTATACATACACTGATTTAGAAAAAAATACTGTTGATCCAATCCAAGTAATGACTAGAGCTATGTTAATAATCAGTTTTTCAATTCACTGGCTGAACCAAAAAAATGGGGACAAAATCATTTCGGATTGATGTGAAACAAACAAAAAATTTGGTTTTCTCAGTGAAACAGATTTTTGTTTTGTTTTCGTATAACCTCCACTTGGCATAAAGTGCTTAACTAGTCTTTGGAACAGACTCTTGAAGCCACATTGCTCACATTGCTGGTGGGTGCCCCAACCACTAACCTACAGAGTATAAGGCCAGAGGGGCTGCTGGGAGGGAGAAGCCATCATTGCTGCTGCTGCTACTGTCACTTCCTCCTCCTCTTTCTCCTCTGGTAGCTTTGTGAATGGTTCCTAAATCCCCTCATGACTCTAGCCCATTTTATTTTTCATGTCAATTTTGAAAATAGTTTTGGCCAAGCTGAAACTCCATTTTTTCGGTGAATAAACGATTTGTCCAAAAAACGTCACCCAGCTCTGCTAGTGACAGCATTCTCAATAGTCTTGCAAGGTCATGTTAGCCTCCTAGTTCCCTTTAACCACTGTTCAGTTATCTTCTTTTTCATTTTGGACTCTTTTCTCAATGGAAACCAAGGCACAACCCTTACAAACGAACAACCAACACTTAAGGGTCTTGTGGGGTCTCTTGATTAAAAGTCTTCATATATGTCATGGTATATGTTGCTCTGGTTTTTTGGTCATGATAGCTGCCTTCATTACCAGAGGCTTGGTCTGGCAGGGACTGACCTTTGTCTCTCTAAACCTGAGTGAGGAGGGCCTGTCTAGCTAGTTACCGTTTCACTTTGTCATCTTAAAACTAGACCACCTTGCAAAGGGCCTGAAAAAGTGCATCTAGGCCTTGTGCTTTCTGCTCAGTTGTACACGTCTCATTTAGATGTGGCAGTCTTTATGCTGTCCATGAAGTCATTTGGCCTGCTTCTAGTTAGTGTCTAGTTGGTGCTACTTTATAAGTAGCAATGGAGCCAGGTCCAATTACATTTCAGATGGAGAAAATGTGCTGATGGTGTTGTAGGTTGGAGTTGTTTCCAAGAGCTGAGCCAAAAACCTGGGTGATCAAGGAGGAGTAAGTTACAGCGAGTGGGTGAAATTTTCTGATCAACCCTTTTTTCAATGAAAAATAAAGACTTGGCAACACCGTAACTTTAGCAAATCTGTGTTGGTGAGTCTGCCACATTTTTGTTTGGGAAAAAAAATCAAAACCCAAAAACATTTCAACATTTTCTAAATAAAATGTTTCCGTTTTCTGACTCAAACCAACATTGCATTTCAAAATTTTCCTTTATTTTAAAAAATGTAAAAACATTTAAAAATGCTAGAAATAAAAACCAAACCATTGTATGTCAGATCATGTTTTATTTGACCCAAAACATTTTTTTTTTACTTTTCAATGAGCTGGAAGTTTTAAAAAAAATGTTCAGGTTTTTTTGAGGGGGGAGAGGAGAGGAGGGGCTTTTTGGAATGACCAGAGAACAAAAAAAAAAATCCATCTTTTGAAAAATCCAACATTTGTGAAGCTCTAACCATAGCAAATAATATAAGTAGGGCCCTACCAAATTCACAGTCCATTTTGGTAAATTTCACGATGATAGGATTTTTAAAATCTGAAATTTCACAGTTTCAGATATTTAAATCTGAAATTTCACAGTGTTGTAACCATGGGGGCCCCAACCCAAAAGGACGTTGTGGGGGGTGGTCGCAAGGCGACTGTAGGAGGGATGTGGTGTTGCCACCCTGACTTCTGCACTGCTGCTGGCAGTGGCCCTGCCTTCTGAACTAGACTCCCAGCCAACAGCCCCGGAACTTCCTGCAGGGGGGAAGGTTCCTGGAGGTGGGTCTGAGCTGGCCCCGGGAGCAGCCCATGCAGGGGAAGAGGAAGTCTCATCCAGCCCCAGCCCAGCTGGAACTAGCAGCTGGAGACCAGCACAAAGGCCAGCCCCCAGCCCTGCCTCTCCCAGGCTCCGGGCCCAGCACTTGTTGGATAAAGGGGCCTTAGGCTGGCTATCTGTGTGTGTGTGCGTGTGTGGGAGGGGTGACCATGCAGCCTCCCAACCACAGTGCACTGGGCGGTTGCCCACATCGCCCACCCGTAAGGCCAGCCCTGCCTCCCCTCCATAAAAAGTGATGACCCCCCCCATACCATGCTTCTGTGCTGCTGCTGGCAGTGGCGCTGCCTTCAGAGCTGGGTGCCCGGCCAGCAGCCGCTCTCCACTCTCTGGCTGCCCAGCTCTGCACGTAGCGAAGAAGTAAGGACAGCAATACCACAAGCCCCCTACAATAGCCAGATTTCATGGTCCGTAATATGTTTTTCATGGCCATGAATTCAGTAGAGCTCTAAATATAAGTTCTAGAAGTAAATTCTGAATAAGACCACTGACCTATTTGTGGCACTTTGCACTGTCATGGGGAAGACCTTCGTTCTCTTTCTAGATTCTCACATCCCAAGCTGACAAGGACTGGTAGCCTCAGGGAGAGGACATGCTCAGCCTCTGCAGAGTACAGGACCAATCCAAAGCCCATTGAAATCAATGGCAATCTATCCTGATTAGTTGCACAACCCCTCTAGCCAATTATGAAGCATGCACTGACAAACTCCAAAGGGAGTCTTGATCAGTCTTCCTTGGTTGAACAGCTGGTCAGTGCAATGTTACCTTGATAGTATGAGATAAACGGCAAACTTTCAAGGTTTATTTAGAGACAGGAAGGTAACTTTCCACCAAGGCAAAAATGTGCTTGTACTTTCTTAGACCTGCCAATATGCTGATAGTCTCATGAGGTATATGTTTGTGTGTGAGAAATAACTGAGCTAGCTGAGGCAATAAAAAAGAACATAATTAATTAGACTGGGGAGATCTGGAGTTTGAAAGAGCTTGTGACTCCCTCCCTGAATGTCTTATTCCCTATGTGTGAGTGGTTTACAGTTCATCCAGGATCTGTGATGTTCTTGGGTGTGTGCATAGCCCTGCTTCCAATTTTCTTTACATTTTATATATTTGAAGGCTATAATTAGACTTTAAAAATAAAAATAAAAAATGTTTGAATTAAAACTAGATATAAATCGTTCCTTTGCCTTGAGCTTTCTCTTACTGCATTTTCCTGCTTGTTTATTTTTTGTCTTAGAGAAGCAAAGCAAAAACAGTGGGAAAACTTTGCATCTTTTTTTTAAAGTTAACATTGATTTCAAAAGAATTATCATTGGTGGACTGGTGATAGAATTGGGATTACAGCATCAAAGGCAACGTTAAAAGTTCTTCCGTTTTGTAGGATTCGGTTTCTTTGCTAAAAAGGATGGATTGCCTAGTGATCAGTCAGGGGCAGATTAGGGTTTTATGGAGCCCTTGGGCCAGAGCAACTAGGAACCCCTTCCCACCTCTTCCACCTGCAGCCCCTATTCCCCCGCACCTCCCTCCCGGTGCTCCTGTTGTGGAAATGGGGTCGGGGTGTGGGGGCTTGCCCAGCGCCGCCTGCCCACACTCCAGCCAGGGAGCGGTTTTAGGGCATGGGGAGCTTGCCCCGCTCCGCCCACCCCCAGCGCCAGAGCACCAGGTGGGCAGAGCGGGACAAACCCCTGCTCCCCGGCAGGAGCTCCCAGCTGGCGGAATGGGTGGGGGCCCAGGGATGCCCATTTTTCCAGGGTCCTCCAATTGGCTGGGGCCCCTGGGCATGGGCTCCATTGGCCCAGTGGCGAATTCGCCTGTGTTTAGTGTATTAACCTGGGACTTGGAAGACCAGTCTTCAATCCTATCTCTACCACAAATTTCCTACATGACCTTAGCCTCTCTGTGCCTCAGTTTCCCATATGTAAAATGGGATAATGGTAGTCCTGTACCTCACAGAGGTGTTGTGGTCCCTTCTGGCCTTAAACTCTATGACTATGTAGCAGGCAATAACTCTCAAAATGCAAGGAACATTTTAAGAGCAGCCTTTGTCACTCAGCAAAGGCAGTACAGTACATTGGAACTGCAGTTATCGGTCATCTAGAAAATGTGCTATTTTGCAAAGCTTTCTATTCATAACCTGCAAGTGAAGGGTCAATTAGAAATTAAAAACACCCAATGTAGCTTCAGGAAGGGCTGCTCAGGGTCCTGGGGATAAAAGAAAACCTGAACTGGAAATGGCACAGGGGACAGGCAACTCACCTAACGAGAATATTCAGTCAGTAAAGGCTTGCAGAGAAAAGGTTCCATCAGGAAGAGAAGAATTAATGACAGTTCAAGTGGACTAACAAGGGTTTTTACAAGCATAGCAAGGGGGAAAAGAAGTACTGGGGAGAAATTAGTCCCATTAATAAGTGAGGAGGAGAGTGGCCTTAGACAAGTCATTAATTTCTCACTGACTCATTTTCCTCACCTGCAAACTTTTTGTGTTATGGTAATGCTTAGCAGCTCCAAGAGAGATCTGGGCTCCATTGTGCTAGGTTCCATGCCAACACAAAGTAAGAGACTGTTCCTGCTCGTAGGAGCTTACTCCGTAAGCGGACAAGACAGACAACGAGTGGAAGGGAAACTGAGACACAGAGAGGCTTACTAACTTGCCCCAGGTCACACAGCAGGTCAGTGGCTGAGCTAGAAATAGAATCCAAGTCTCCTGTTTCCAGGTCCAGTACTCTACCCACCAGAGCGTGCCACCCCCCTAACTGGAGATTCACCTAACCTCTGTAAAGTGCTCCGAGCACCAGGGCCCTCCCTAACGAGTTGCGGGGCCCAAGCCATTAGAAACTCAGCACCTATCTGCCAGGGGGTGCTCCCCCGGCTCTGCCCAGGCTCCACCCCCACCCTGCCTCTTCCCCACCTCTTCCCACCCCAGCCCTCCCTCTTCCTGTCAGTTCCACCCCCTCCCCCAAGCGCACTGTGCCCTCGCTCCTCCCCCACAGCGCCTCCTGACTCCGTGAAACATCTAATCTGTGGCAGGTGGTAGGCACCGGGAGGGAGGGGGAGGCACTGATTGGTGGGGCTGGAGGCGATGGATGGAGGGGGAAGTTCTGGTAGAGGGGGTCCTCCTCACCCTGCCCCCTTCGACTCCCTGTTTGCCTCCTCACCCTGCTTGTCCGCCCGCCTGCCTCCTGCCTCACCTCCCCACCCCCAGACTCCCACAAAGCACGGGGCCCAGGGCGGTTGCCCCGATTCGCTGTACTCAAGGGACGGCTCTGCCAAGCGCTATAGATAAGTAGGATTTTTAGAAGGGCCAAGCATTCAGCATTCTCCTTGTAGAGGCTGAAATGAGGATTTTGAAGATGGTTTTAAAACTCTTTAGCCCTGCTCATGCTGATCAGCTGAACTATATTTAAAACTGGCTTAGCAGGAAAAATATACAGTGGAACCATATAGTTCAAACTGAGTTTTCAAACATGGTTCATGACCTAGTCTGTAGATGTAACAATTGTATAGTTATGCTGAAATAATTCTCTCCACACAACTTCCAAAAAGTCAGTGAATCTATACAGTTGGACTCCATTTGCCAAGTTTTCCAGGGCAACAGTACTTTTGTTGCAACAGACTTCATGAAAGTACTTTTGTTGCAACAGATTTAATGCCAGCATGCAACTTGTTCATTTTATGTTTTGAACATAACATTGTCCACATGAGCTTCACAGTTGGCGGCCACCAGCAGCTGTTTTTCTGTATTCACCAGCTGGCATACTGAGTGTACTCTGCTATCATTTATTTTTTCATTACTGGTTGTGAATGCTGATGCAGTTTGGTAAGCTGCATTTGCATTCAGTTAAATAATTTGTAATCAATATTGCAATAGAAAAGCCATTCTTCTCAGGATTTCTATAGAACAGAACTTGTTCCTACATGCAGCTGCCATATGAAGCAGATTTATGGAGAGGAAGTGTTTTGTATCTATCTTTATTTGATGGATTCATGGCTATGCTGTATGGTGCATAAATAAACTATTACTTCCTTAACACTTTGGGGTGCTATACTTATGATAAACTAGAAAGTCTATAATGCCAGTTAGTTATAGAAAGCTTATTGTCTGATATCCAACGACGTAATACAGGGATGTCAGTTCCTCTTTCTTGCTCTCCTCCTTCCCCACTGCATCTTTCTTCCTTCTCCACTTAAGTTTTTACCTCACTGTTCTTCCTCGTTTCATTGTTACTTCCATCTTACAGATGCCAGTGCCAACATATGATGTTTTCCAGTGTCAACATTGCTCCTACATTTGTCTCACTACTATGATTTTCTGTGCCACCAACAGGTGTGCTGAATGCATGATCCTGGAATACTAGCATCAGTGAAGGCTTGAAGGAGCTACATTTAAAAAAATACATCTCAAAACACAATTTTACAAAAGTTTTAAATCAATTAATGCATTTCAAATGCATACACAGTCCAAATAGGTTTGAAAAATAACAGACACATTCTCCATACAGCTGTATGTAAACCCTTCCAAAGTTCTGTTCAAAACAGAGTAATACACTTTCTGTGTGTCAAAACTTGTCAGCAGTCTGTGAAATTCAAAAAGTTCCAGGTTTGCCTGATCCTCATTTTTCTATGGCAGCATCTCACTGCAAACGTGGAGGCTTGAGGTTTGATATGTACACTCACTTTTGCATAGATTTGACAGAATCAGATGCTAGACTTGTAGCCATGTTGGAAAAAATACCATGTGGTCTGCCCCATGTTGCTCTTCTGAGAGAACATAGTCAGAACTCACAATTCAGGGGTGAACAGGAGCCTCAAGATGTTTGTGGATATTCACATATTAATATTTTTATTTATAGCCCAGGCACTCAGACATGTGGTAAGCGCTTTACATAAACAAATTAAGACAAATACCATGCCCTAAAGAGTGTTCAATCAAAATTCAGCATGATTAGGCAGGGAAGAAAAAAGACAAAAGTGACAAAGTGAGAACATGGGATTACTCAGGATGTTTGACATAGACCCATCTTGTTACTTTTCTTCCTCTTCACTTCTCATTCTACACTAATTATCTTTCCTTTCTGGAGGCATGCTCTCGGGCAGTGGCTCTCAACCAGGAGTATGTGTACCCCTGGGGGTACCCAGAGATCTTCCAGGAGATACTCACTCATCTAAATCAGTGGTTTTTGACCTGGGGTTGCAGCCCCAGGGTGGTCATGGGATGAGTTTAGGGGGGGTCACAAGTGCAGGGCTGGCATTAGGAGGTGGCAAGCAGGGCAATGCCCAGGTTCCCATGCCATAGGGTCCCCCCCGCAAAGTTAAGTTGTGGCAGGGCTTGGCCTTCAGAGAAGGCTCACAAGTGAAAAACAGGCTCAAGTATCACACTAAAATGTAAATACAATATTTATATTCCAATCAATTTATTTTATAATTATATGGTAAGAATGAGAAAATAAATAATATTTCAGTAATAGTGTGTGCTGACACTTCTGTATTTTTATCTCTGATTTTGTAAGTGAGTACCTTTAAGTGAGGTGAAACTAGGGGTACTCAAGACAAATCAGACTCCAGAAAGGGGCACAGTGGTCTGGAAAGGTTGAGAGCTACTGCTCTAGGGCTACAGGTTTTGGATAAGAGATGGATAGAAAAATACCAACAAAGTGAAAATCAAAACAAATACTTTGACTAAGATTCATATTATATAGGAGACATATTCCATGTCTCAAATATTGACAGTTCCACTAACTGAGGGAATTATAGGAATATATTTGGTTGTCTGCAGTATTATGGTACCAAAAAATTAATTTTCCCTTGTAAATCTGGAAAGAATTATGTCAAGTAAAAATATAATTGATAATAATATTAAACTACTTCCCACTAAATGAGTGGGTTGCTGAAGGAATTCGGTATTGTGTGTAGTGCCCTGTTCAAAGTAATATATTGTAGGCCTCAGTGTGACGGCACACCAGAATTTAGATACAAATTCTTTGTATTTGTGAAACAAATCCATTTCCTTTTGTAAAACTGGGAGATACTTGTACCAGCAAAATAGAAAATGAAAGGAATTACAGAAAGCAATAAATGTACTAGGTCACTGCCTACCGGAGTCAGAGAACCACAGTGACTGGAAGGAGGAGAACATGGTTTTGTCTGGAGTTTTCCAACTGGATCAGGTTACTTAACTAAAATACAGCTTCTCTCTCAGAGGAATCAGCTGATAATGGTTTTTGCTGAGGTAGGTTGATGCTTTTCATTGTTAGGGTTGGCTCAGCCAGTTAGGGTCACAGGACAAATGCCTTGTGACTTTCAGCATGTGACTTGTCCTATGTCACATACCTCCTCAATGAATCAGACTCAAACTTGAAATACTTTGTGAGTAGCCAGAGGAGGCAGCAAATATTTGTTAAATTTCCATTTGTGGAGAAATTTGCAGGAACAAATAAAGTTCTGATATACTAATTCAGGATTCTGAGTTTAATGTCAAATTAGGGCTGATTTGGAATATTTTTGCAATGCATGTCACACTTCAAACAGCATTAAAAGGCACCCAAAACACAAAAAACATAAATAAATGATCAAATCAGAAATTTGATAATAAAAGGCTCTTCAGTTGAGCAGACAAAGGTATAACAAGATCACAGTGGCTAGAAGCCAAAGCTAGACAAATTCAGACTAGAAATAAGGTGCAAATTTTTAACAATGAGGGTAACTAATCTTTGGAAAAACTTATCAAGGTGTGTGTGGCTTTTCCATTACTGGCAATTTGTAAATCAAGATTAGATGTTTTACTAAGATATATACTCTTGTTCAAACAGAAATTAATTCATGGAAGTCCTATGGCCTGTGTTGTACAGGAGATCAGATTAGATGATCACAGTGATCCCTTCTGACCTTATAAGCTATGATTAATTTTAAAAAAAGTCACTTTTTCAATCTTCTGAGAAAACTTTGTTATAACAGTTCACATTTTATCACTTTTCCTTCTCTCCCATCTCCCAGTGATAAGTAAATGCCAAGTGGAGTAAAGTTTCTTGCCCGGCTTAAATGTGTTCTGATTACACCTTCCTTAATTACAATCTCTTTTCTACTACTTTTAACCAATGTTCTATGAGGTGTTCAAAATTAAATTTCACAAACCAAATAGACAATAGTTCATTAAAAATGATGGAAAATTAATTTAATCAGACATCCTGGAATTGGACCAGCATCCTGTTATCCACAAGTGTAGTGCAGTCATGGAAAATTACCCCAGAAACCATTAGTTTTATCATGAAAGGGGTGAGGCATTATTGCCCTTTCAATAGTTGAGGGTTCCTGAAAGACCAGTTCTTTGCCTGCAGCAACACAGGAGATAATTATATTGCTGTTCAAGATAGTAGGGTGTATGTGAGGAATTCTGTTTGTTCTGAGAAGTTACAGTAGTGACACCAGTTATTTACATAGTTATTGTCAAATATACCATCAGGTATTTTGTGGGAACTCAGAGATGAACACGTGACCTTCGGGGGAACAGTAGGAACTGTGCAGTACAAACAGGTTACCTTTCATTTTTCAAAATAGGTACGTCTGCCCTTTAAATCCAAATAGGTTCTTTACGTCCTAAGAAATGGTTTGAAGAACCCTATACGTAAGGTTTACTTTGTTTCCCACCTCCACTTCAGAGCTGAACTCCACAGACGACAAGAATCCCTAGAAAATAACCTTCTCCTACTATTTAAAATAGGAAAGCAAAACCAGTATGTAAACATAAGCCATATCTGGGGAACAAACATGCTCATAAAACAGAAGGTACTTCTCTCCTGACCTAGTGTAAAACATTTTTTAAAATGGGTAGAATCATACCAGGTACCTGTAGGAGGGTGCTACAGGGGAAGCTCTGGTCAGCTCCTGACACTCCAGCCCCAATCAGGGGGAAAGGGTTGGGACTGGGCAACTTGCTAGGACTGGCCTGGAACCTGGCCGCACCTGCCAGCCTCATTAACAGGGGCTAAAAGCTGGGGAGCAAGTGAGCTGAAGGGGGCAGGGTGGAGATGAGATCAAACCAGATGGGGAAAGTAGGCTCCGGAGGAGCCAGGAGCCTGCTACCCTGTTGCTACTGAGGCCTGTGTTAGGCCAAACCTGTAAATAATGTGTAAATAATTGGAGCTTGGTGGTGGGGACCAGACACAGGAATAAAGAGCACGGATGTTGCACCAGCATGAAGTGGTCCTGACTCACTGGGGCGCGGGACCAGGAGGCTGAACTGAGCAGGTTGCTGTGAGCACCCCGTTACAGTGCCAAAGTCTCTTCTGACTAGGGAGATAGAACAGAGAAAATGTAATACATGTTCCTCACAAGTATGGCTATAGATCCTGGTTATCCAATGCCACAATCTGATTGGCTGCTTGGGCCTTTTTGATATGGCAGAGCTGTTCACCAGCTCGAAATGATGCCTAGCTGGAGCCTATCACTGAAACACACACAAAATCCATCTCCTCATTATGCTAATTAGGGTAGAGGGACAACTTTGGTGGGAGGGAGGACAAAGATATTAAGGCATCATGTGAGGTGAAGAAAGGTAGTTTGGGGGGCAGAGGGTGAAAAAGTGGTAACATTAAACTTCTGACACTTGTTTTATTCTTTGAATGTATACAAGCAAGACTAATCACAAATAATACCCCAACAGAAGTTAAGTACAGAAGAACAACACACCACCAAAACATCAGACAACTTCAATGCTCAGATCACCTTGGCCCACTCTACTCCTCACCGTTATAATTCCTCCTTCCCTACTGGCCCATTTTCAGATACCTGGGGAAAAAGATAAACTTTGCCGTGTTCCCTGAAACTGATCTGATTCAGGCTATTTTGGACTAACATGGTGAAGAGACAGCCCTGCCAGCTGCCTTTTATTGTTTCTAGCAGCAGGACTTCAGCTCCAGGACCTCTGCTATTTTCAGCAGTGGTAGTAGGGCACTTTAGCAATGTAATCCCATTAGGTCAGGGAATAGCTAGTGTAAATGCAGTGGAGCTTACCAAGAACCCTCAAACTCTAAGCTTTGAGAAGTGAAAACCTGTTTCTTTTATTTACCAGGAAACCCGGAGTTGTCAGTAAATACTCACATAGCTATAGCCTTGGTTATGAAATTGCTGCTATTAAGGTCTTGTCTAGATAGATCAATGTTTTTAGTCCCAGGGATTTTAAGAGTTAGTACAGGAAACCTTGGTACTGATGAGACAAGAGATGATTCACTAGAATCTATGTCTAGTGAAAAGAAAAGGAGTACTTGTGGCACCTTAGAGACTAACCAATTTATTTGAGCATGAGCTTTCGTGAGCTACAGCTCACTTCATCGGATGCATGCCGTGGAAACCTGGATTTGTGCTGGAAATGGCCCACCTGATGATCACTTTAGATAGGCTATTACCAGCAGGACAGTGGGGTGGGAGGAGGTATTTTTTCATATTCTCTGTGTATAAATAAAGCCTGCTGCAGTTTCCACGGCATGCATCCGATGAAGTGAGCTGTAGCTCACGAAAGCTCATGCTCAAATAAATTGGTTAGTCTCTAAGGTGCCACAAGTACTCCTTTTCTTTTTGCGAATACAGACTAACACGGCTGTTACTCTGAAATATGTCTAGTGAGAATAAGGACCAATCAAGAACATATTCAGTTAAACAAATGTCATAGGAGAGAAATAAAGTAAGCTCTATATAGAATTCCATATCGGTAATCTGGGTGCTAAGAATTTGGCTTCACCCAGCTGATCCAGCAAAGCATTTAAGACGGGCTTAACTTTAAGTGCTTGTTCCCATCAACTGTAGTGGGGCAACTTGTGTGTTTAAGGGTTTTGCTGGCTTGGGGCCTTAACATACACAGTGATTACTTGTCTGTGAGAAATAAACTGGTTTTATTTCCCAATGACTGAAGTCACTCATGTCTCCAGTATTTCATTTTCTTTGGACAACAAGTGAAAATGTATTCCATGATGGTATCTTCAGATTTAAAAAAAATTATTTTGTTCCCCCCACCTAACATAAATTTAAATTTCATGACATAAATATGAATCTTAAGTAAACAGTCAAAATGAGAAGCAATAATATGATAACAGGGCCTTATTAATAAGAATCCAAAGTTTGGCCTCTAACAACTGGTAACATAGGACTTGAGAGCTGCTGAAAAGAAACATATTGTTGTATTAAATAGATAGGGTGCAAGGATTCCGAATCAGAATTCCCCCTTAAAATAACCAGATCTTTTCTGCATACCATTTTTTATACAGGAAAGGGAAGAAACAGCTCAGGGGATGTGGGGAGAGGCTGTTGGGTTTTTTTAACTGAATCCTGAGAGGAGCAGAGTGCCTGCAGTTCCCACTGAATAAAATAGGAGTTGCAGGTACTCTGCTCCTCTCAGGATGGTGCCTTTAGAGCACCACAGAAAAAATCAAAGCCAGGAAGTTAGTTTTCAGTGTGGAAAACTCTACATTTAGCTCCTTTTGGCAACTGTGCCTGTGTACATTGGCAGCTGACTGGTAGAGACAAATGATGTAACAGGCAGGGTTAAGGGGTTCTTCCTTTTTTCCTTGGCATAAAGAGATTCTGGCATTATGGCATAAAAGAGATCAGATTTCCTGATGAAAACCCAGAAAAAGTAGATTAAAAAATGGGCCTGACATGGTCAAACTAGAGCATCTGGTCATATGTTACTCAGTGACACAAATGCCTCTTTGTTTTTGCACACATGCATTGTAGTTCTTTGCCAATCATAATCAGCAAGTCCATTCAGCTGCAGTGGGTGCTAGTTTCTTTCTCTCTAGTCTTTTATTATAGTCATGGCTGAGGCAGTGAATGAAAGGTAAACCTCTCTATTATCTGAAGACTAACTATGCTTTCATGAGGAAGGGTGTGAAGGCAGGAAAACTCATTAAGACTAATAAACTAGCAGGAATCCCAGACCTGCTGCAGGCAGGACTTGATTGACCAGTACACAGATCCATTGTGGGAAAAGCCTATGTTTCTTTGATGTTGTCATGCTGAATTCATTGGGAGTTATTAAAAAGAGACTGTAATTTATTTGCTCAGTATTGTTCTCAGGGTTTTTTATACTTAATATAATTTGTAGTCGCACTGAAGGAAGGTCTTTGAGGTGAGAAAGGAGTTCGGTTTATTTCTATACAACCTTTTCAGATGACAGGGATTCCTTAATATTGCATCCCTTTTGTCCACTTCATAAAGTGGGGCTGGATGTTGGACAGTTTACACAATTTTCAGGCCCTCTCTGTCATTCTGGGCTCACTTTTTCTGAATCCCAGTTCTTCCCTGTGGCTCTTTAACATTTGTAGCCATCAATAAGGGGCAGGCACCAAAGAACCAGCATGCATAATTCTGAAAATAATTTCCATTATTCGCCACAAGTGCCTAGAACATAGGCATGGTAAAGTTCAGGACTCTGATTAGGCAATACCCGGGGGTACAAGATGCTAGAACCTCTCCTACAATGCCAGCTTGTGTTCCAGAATAAATAAAAAAGGCAAGTCTCTAGCTGTTATGGCTGTTATCTTGAAAATGTGCAAGGGGTGTAATTGATGCAGCTTTGTCTGCCTGAATCTGGAACAAAAGCTCTGCCCTTTGTCTGTGTGAGGTGTTAATTCAGATGCCCAGCAATGCTAATTTAAAGGTTAGTGTTAGCACTGTTAGCTATTTCATTTATCATGACAACAAAAAAGAAAGTAGAGGGGGGAAATCCCACATCTTCCCACTCAACAGTGAGTGAGGTCACACTTTAGTAACACTAAGATGCTGTTTGAGAGACCTACCACCACATTTTTTCCCTTCCAAACAGAAAGAAGCCAAGGCACCTAGATCTACCCGCTAGGGCATCTGAGGCATATCAAGAGGGAAGACAAAGAAGCACAGCAGAGCCCATAGGGATATTCAGACCCCACTGAGGGAAAGCCAAGCTCATGGAACCCATTAGAGCCCACTGAGCATGCACAGATGTATTTTGATTCTCTGCACAATACTGTGTGCGGTGATTCATTTTGGTGACCTGTGTGGGTGGGGATTATTTTGTGGGCCGAGCTTGGTACCTTCACCCGCCCCCCCCCAGTTTAACCCTTAGTCAAGTTATTTTATATCCTCATAAGTGGAATTTCTCACAATTGTTAGTTATGTTATTGGGATGGTTTATTTCCAGCAAAGGCCTTACCTTGTTTGATAGGACAGAAGTGGAGGTGGGGCTGAAGATTTTGCCACTGAACAGAAGTTTAATGGTTTTTCCTATCATTTCCCAACTATTAATGGGTTTTCACCTCTCCTGGCACAGTCAGTGTCTGCCTTTCCTTTGCTTTATTTCGATGGCATCTAGATTAGTTCACGAGTTTTGCTTTTGAACCCCCACAGTATAGAGAGGTTCACATCCACAGGATTTGTTTCAACTCATTATCATAGAATCATAGAATATCAGGGTTGGAAGGGACCCCAGAAGGTCATCTAGTCCAACCCCCTGCTCGAAGCAGGACCAATTCCCAGTTAAATCATCCCAGCCAGGGCTTTGTCAAGCCTGACCTTAAAAACCTCTAAGGAAGGAGATTCTACCACCTCCCTAGGTAACGCATTCCAGTGTTTCACCACCCTCTTAGTGAAAAAGTTTTTCCTAATATCCAATCTAAACCTCCCCCACTGCAACTTGAGACCATTACTCCTCGTTCTGTCATCTGCTACCATTGAGAACAGTCTAGAGCCATCCTCTTTGGAACCCCCTTTCAGGTAGTTGAAAGCAGCTATCAAATCCCCCCTCATTCTTCTCTTCTGCAGGCTAAACAATCCCAGCTCCCTCAGCCTCTCCTCATAAGTCAATATAGTTATAGTTATGTGCCAGCCATGAAACTTGGATCTAGATCCAGGTTCAGAATGCAAACCATGGGATATTCAGTAAAGGGTGTTCAAACTGTTTTTAATGGAAAATTGTGTTTTCAGTAGAATCAGTGTTTGCTTATGAAGAGTGTTTGTGAAGAGTTTTTGCTTTCTGTGGAACATTTCAATGTTTTGTTGAAAAAAAGAACACCTGAAAACACAAAAACATTGTGTTTTTTTGGACAAAAATCATTTTTCAATAGTAACTGAAAAGTTGACATTTTCCATGGAAGATTTTAATAAAATGAAAAAACAAATGTTCCTGTTGAAATTTTTCATGGAAAAATTACCTATTTTCCAACCAGTTCTAGCTCAGACCCAGTGCTTTGTTTTAGGCCCACCTTTAATATAACTAGTATCTATCGATGAGGTAGGGATGGAAAAGCAAGTGTTTCAAAACTTGCTGGCAAGACTTAGATCAAGGGCTGCCACAAGTAACAATTTATGGCTTGATCCTCAGAATCTGCATTAACCATAATTGTACACAGAGGGTTCATGTGGGTATTTGTGCAAGAAAATGGGCAGTGAAATGTATAGCCATTTACATGCACAGTCACAGTAATTCCAAGCACAAATCAGGCATGTAGTTAGGAAAATCTGTCTTTCAGAGTCTGCCTGAAAGTTCTTCGCAGGATACACCGTAATTTACAAGGATTGACTGTGATGTTGCTTTTTCTTGTTAGCAAAATTAGCCATATGCTTTACCCTGTCAGCTAGAAGAATTGCACAAATCTTTGGTTGGAAATGAGCAGCTGATTAGCAAAAAACCAAAAAACAAAAACCAGACCCAACAATTAGAATAATACTTAGCACTTTTGTAAAGAGACAGATGGAATAGGCTAGACAACCCCCAATATATTCTCTAGTTTGAATGAAGCTGCTGCTGACAAGAGCCTTAGGGAGATCTCATCTTTATGAAGCCGTGGTGCCAAAAGAAGCTCCTCGCAGCTACACAGAGTTCTCATTGCTGTTCCAAGGGAAATGGGAAAAGGAGGAGGATTGGGATTCACGAGCAATCAGTTTGCTGTTCAGATCTGTCTTGCCTGTCTGGAGGCACTGTCAGGTTGTGCTGCAGGCTGAACCAGAGAGAAACAATATAAATACCCTTCTCTCTAACTTCTGTTGCTTTCCTTCATGTTTCCCTTGCTCACAGCTCTGCACGGGTCATCTTGGATCAGTCTGTTTTCAGTGCCTCACACTGAGTTGAGCCTAGATTCTCATCTCAAAATCACAATGTATTATACATTGCTGCATATCATAAATTGCTTCCACTTACAATAAGCTTTTCTGCTCCCTACGTTTCTCAGAATAGAATCTCAGAAGATAAGATTTGTTTTGTATTAAGTAAATACCAAAGGACCATTAAAACATTATTTTTGCGGTTTAAACAGCCCCGCCGTATAGTGTACCTCTTTCATAGCAGATGGAGTTATTTAATGTGTCACCAAGTTGAGCTATTTGCTCTCATATCTAATCTGTGTTCAGACCTGCTTGCCATTAACAAATAATCCACTCTAGTGCATGATTTTAATAAAGGACACATAAGAAACCTCACTTTACAGATGGGAAACTGGAACTGAAAGCTTAAGTGACTTGCCTAAGGATACAAAAGAGAAAGCGTCAAAGATTAGGATAGAACTCAGGGAGTTCCTGGCTCCCAATCCAAAGTTCAGAGCTCTGTACTGCATGTCTCTGTCAAAAAAGGCCTTAGGGTTGCCAAGTGTGCATCTGAATCAGTGTAACAGATGTTTGCTAGGGAGGGGTTAGGGATGAAGCATATGGTCTTTTGAGGTCTCTCCATCCTTTGTGGGTCCAATGTGGTGCTTTACCACATCTGCACTGCAGAGCCCACAGCAATTCTGTGATGTGTTGCTGTGTTTCACAGCTGCAGTGGAATATCCAAGAAAACCATGGGGGAGGGGAGAATTTGGAAGATCCCTATGGAGGTGGTTGGTTAATTCTTATTGAGCTATCCAACCCCTCCCCTTCCCTGGCAAAGGGAGATTCCACCCCCTTCTAATTGTTGCATGATGCAATTAGACAGCAGGAATGTTACTGAGCACATGTTTAGCCTCCTTGGTATTTTGGAAGAGGTGTGTTCATTCTATACTGACTGTCAGAAATGGGAGACTAAATGGGACAAATGGGCTCAAAAACTCTCCTTTTTGATAGCTCTGAGATGTCAGACAAGGAGAAAAGTCTTGGTGTTATCTAAGGAAGGCAGTCCCAGCCTAAGAAACTGCTACAGCCACTTACAGAATCATAGAAATGTGGATCTAGAAGAGATCTCAGGCCCATCCTTGAGTCCATCCCTGACGTTGAGGCAGGACCAAGTAAACCTAGACCATCCCTGACAGGTGATTGTTCAGCCTGTTCTTAAAAACCTCCAGTGATGGAGATTCCACAACCTCCATTGGAAGCATATTTCAGTACTTAACTATTCAGATAGTTAGAAAATTTTCCTAATATTTAACCTAAATCTCCCTTGCTGTAGATTAAGCCCCTTATTTCTTGTTCTACTTTCAATGGACATGGAGAACAGTTGATCACTGTTCTCTTTATAACAGCCCTTAACATATTTAAAGACTTATCAGATCCCTGCCCCCCACCTCAGTCTTCTTTTCTCATGACTAAACGCTCATTTTTTAACCTTTCATCACAGTTCATGTTTTTTAAATCTTTTACCATGTTTCTTGCTCTCCTCTGGACTGTCACCAATTTGTCCACTTCTTTCTTAAACTTCACCCCAAATTGGATACAATATTCCAGCTGAAGTTTCATCAGTGCCAAGCAGAGAGGGACAATTACCTCCCATGTCTTCATACGACACTCCTATTAATACACCCCAGGATGATATTTGCCTTTTTCAGAACTGCATCACGTTGCTAGCCCACATTTAACTTGTGATCCATTATAACCCCCAGATCCTTTTCTTCAGTACTACTGCCTAGACAGTTATTTCCCACTTTGTATTTATGCATTTGATTTTTCCTTCCTAAGTGCAGAACTTGGTACTTGTCCTCACTGAATTTCATCTTGTTGCTTTCAGACCAGTTCTTTGATTTAGCAGGGTGCTTTTGAATTCTTATCCTGTCTGCCAAAATATGTGCAACCACTCCCAGCTTGGTGTCATCCACACTTCGATAAGCATACACTCTACTCTGTTAGACAAGTTATTAATACAAATACTGAATAGTACTGGACCCAGGACAGACTCCTTGTAGTAAAGTAACCTGGCCTTTTAAGGCTAAGGGGTGGGGCAGAGAGAACAGACCCCAACCCAGGGATGTTGGTGAGCACAGCCTCAGGAAAAGGCCAAAATGGGAAGAGATGAGGTCTCAGGAGTTAGCAGTGGGATCCCAGGACATTATTACTTTAAGGGCCCAGGAGCAGGAGCCCAGCACTGCAGGTTGGGGCAGGACTCCCTTTCTCCTGGCCAGTTGGGAAGAGCTCTCAGAAGAAGAGAAGCAGTTTGACCGCAAACCATTGATAATTACTCTGAGTACATTTTTTCAACCATTTTTGCACCCACCTTATAGTAATTTCATCTCGACCACATTTCCCTAGTTTGCTTATAAGATTGTCATATCGAACTGTGTCAAAAGCTTTACTATAATCAAGATAAATCACATCAGCTGCTTAGGCTGGTTTGGTATGGTTTATTCTTGACATTCCATGTTGTCTGTTACTTATTACCCTATTATCCTCTAGGTGCTTACAAATTGATTGTTTAATAATTTGTTCCTGTATCTTTCTAGATATCGACTGGTCTATAATTCTCCAGGTCCTCTTTGTTCCCTTTTTAAATGATAGTTACTATGGTAGCCCTTCTCCAGTCCTCTAGGACCTCCCCCTCCTCCTGGTATGAGTTCTTATAGATAATTGCTAATGATTCCAAGATTGTTTCAGCTAGTTCCTTAAGCACCCTGTGGTGAATTTCATCAGGCCCTTCCAGCCTGAACACATCTAATTTATCTAAATATTCTTTAATCTGTTCTTTCCCTATTCTGGCTTTTATTCCTTCCTCCTTGTTGTTAATATTAACTATTTTAAGTATTTGGTCACGGTTAACTCTTTTACTGAAGAAACTTAGGCATTAAAACCTCAACCTTCTTGATGCCATCCATTATAAGCTCTCCTTCCCTGCTAAGTAGAGCACCTACATTTTCCTTCATCTTTCTCTTGCTCCTAATTTATTTATAAAACTTCTTCTTATTGCCTTTTATGTCCTTTGCTAGGTGTAACTCATTTTGTGCCTTAGCCTTTCTGATTTTGTCCCTACGTGCTTGCGCTATTCATTTATACTCATCCTTAGCAATTTGTCCATATTTCTACTTTTTGTAGGATTCCTTTTTGATTTTCAGGTCATTAAAGAACTCCTGTAAAAGCAAATGGCTAGGGAAGATGTCTTGTCTGCATAGGAGCTACTGGGGTAACCTGATACCTCTCTCTCTTTCTCCCTCTTAGCTCTAGGACTGGAATTACCCCAGTACATGAGCAGTGAGGGGGGAGAGTTGGGATATGTATATTGCTTTGGGGCGGTGTGACTGGCCAGAGTGGCCCCGCACTGGTACCGCAGGGGTTAACCCTTCCTTCCGGGAAGAGGAAGCCCTGCCCCGGAAGCCCTGCTGGGCATGCTCCAACTGGAGAATAGGTATAAAAGCCTGCAAAGGTGCCCAGTTTGGGCTGACCACCCGAGGAAAAGGAGGCACACTGCCCAGCTCCTGAGGAGGGACAGCCAAAGATCCAGGGACCAGCCAAGCCGGGATGCACCTGGCATCCCAGATGGAGGTCCCAACAGGAGGGGATGGACTGGAGGACCCCTCCCCCACTGGAGTGGAGAACACAACAGTGAAGGTAGGAAGTGACCCAGGGGAACTTCAGAGACAAGCAGCATTAAAGCTGCACTGACGCTTGGCATGTTGCGGGTGGATCCCTGCCGAGCTAAGCGAGAGGGGAAACCCCACCAATAGGAGAGCCCTGGGTCGGGACCTGGTGGAGAGGGTGGGCCCGGGTCCCCCCTACCACTCTGACCATTGGAATACACTTCCCTGCCGGAGACGGGGAGCTATGGACTCTGGCCGCTGGGCCACGCTGCCCTGATACGTGGGGCGTGACGCATGGACTCTGGCAGCTAGGTCCCACTACCCCAACCAAGGGGCGAGCACAGGGAAACCAGCATTGGGCCACATCGGAATGCCCTTAAAGGACAGGCGTGGGAACGTAAGAGTGGCAAGGCCCCAACACTCCATCCACCCCTGCCACAAAGGGGCACTGTGGTGCCAGACCCGTCACAGGCGGGTTCAGAAAGCTCATTTATGTGAGTCCCTTCAACAGTTACACTCTTCCTGACTGAGGAATGGCTGTTGATTCCTTCCTTGTGCACTGGGACGGATTGTCTCCAGGACTGATTTGTGCAGTGCCCAGCCAGTTTACATGGCTTGCTGAGACTTAGCAATCGCCATATGGCTGTGTAAAGTGGCTTCAGGATTTGGGATTTTATTAGTGCAGTGACATTTTCTCAACCACACCATGGTATTCTCAAACCATGGGACTGGGGAAGGGGGAGAGGGGAGGGAGCATGAAGGTCCTTGTGGTCTACATTTTATTTGAATCATTGGAGGTAAACTTTTCAGAAGCTTATTTGCTTCATCACAAAGTGTCTGTAGCTTTGAATGTTTTAAGTTCCCTTTTCAGACTGTTTTTCATAACCTCTCTTATGTACATCAGAAGGGGGGAAACAAATTTGGCCATGAAGAACTGAAAAATGAAAAAGGCCTGGAAATATTTTCAGAAGGGAACAATATAAGTGAGGGTTGTGTGTATAATTTTCAAATTATCTACTGATGTCCAAACTCGAGAATATCCAAACTATAATGTCACTGAGATATGCAAGCGTCCCATCTGTGGTCTCCCACCCTACTCTAAGGGGAATGATATGCAAGCAGCTATAGTTAAGCTAATGAGAAACAGCATTTCAGGATTTCTGGAAGATGTAGAAAAGGTGGAGTCTAGAAAAAACATTTCTTGTGCCAGAACAACGTTCAGAATGAGGCACATTATTTTCCATCTGCTTTTTTTCTTCTTACTCACAGTATGATGCAGTAGCACATTTAAAAAAAACGACAACCTATAAAACTTCTCTCAAAAACAGCAGGCAAAGTACTCTCAGCAAAGCTCTATCTAGAAAATAAGGATGTTAAAAGCAATCTGGCTTTGAGGATCAGGATCTGCATTCTATTTAAAGCAACAGTGTCATTACTATGCACAAGAAGTTGCATGAGAATCAAGCTGGCATGATCAGACAACATGCTGAGTGGCCTGACATTTTAATAAATAAAAACTCCTCCATTTAAATAGTCTTGAAATATCCTTTGTCATAATAAACACAAAAACATTTATGAGCTGAGGGTGTATTTGAGATTGATTTACAAACAGAGAGCCCATGTGGTAGCTGAGGTCCAGAATGAAGATGACTTGGGAAATCAAAAGGATGAAATAAGATCATCACAGTTTATTGAACAGGTCCGACAGTTCATAAAGGCTCCCCAGCTCTATGGATTGGAAAGGAGGCTCAAAGAGTAGCTGGAGACAGACCGTGCAGTAGCTAGAATCAAGGAGCACATTTTTAAAAAATGTGATTTTTCTAGTAAATAAACATATTTTACAATCCAGCTAGTGTTACATTTTCTGGTATGTAGGGTTTTATATCCGTAAATAGGTGACGGCAAATCTGAGTGCGGTCATATTACAGCCATAACATTTTTTGTATAAAGCAGGCAATCGAAAAGGTTGGAGAACAGGCACAAAACAAATATTCTTGTGAGAGTTAGAAGCTTGGAAGGACCTGTATTCACATTGAGTTTTGCAGCCATTCAGGGTATCTCTGTAGTCTCCCTAAATGCAAAAGCTAAATTCCATGGAAACCTTAAAAACAAAAACAAAAATGTAGTGATTTGTAAGGCACTCATGGTTCTCCAGTGGAGATGCACAGCACACAGATACATACTGTTTGGGACAGCTCTTCATCTGGTGTAAATCAACATTGATCTGTTGCATTCATTCCAGCGGAGGCTCTGGACCATGTATATTTATTTATTCAGATGTAATAAACACAGATGATAGAAGCACCAATCCCAAGCTCTCAGTTGTCCTTCCCAAACTTGAAATTTGCAAGACACAAACATAAGAATTGATGTATCATATCACACTCCAGCCCAGCTTGTCCAATAGCCTCTCTCTGACATGGGCCAGTACCAGATACTTCAGACAAAAGGGCAAGAAACCTAGGAGTGGACAATTAGGGAATAACCTGCCTATGGGGGAAGTTTTTTCTTACACCTCATCAGCTGGTTTATACCCTGCTGAAGCATAAAGGTTCTGTCTTTTTTTTAAAACAAACAAACAAATAATTTAAAAAAATCACATGAAGCCACTTAAATTAACTGCCACAATCAATCAGATCCAGCCCCAAAATGTAGTTATCCCATGGCATCCAGCACTCATCCACCTGCCTTCAGATGCCAGAGATAAAAGATGAGCTTTGCAGTGTGTCTGGGAGGCTAACAAATCAGGGCTCTGGCAGATCCAGGGAAGGGAAGAACTTTCTCCAAAGTCAGGGGCTCTGTCATGGAGAATACACATGGCAGAACCTTCTAATAAACACTAATGCCAGGGAGACCCATTGCAACCCCCCTGATTTTGGGACGATTAGCAAATAAATAAACAACCAACTGAAGAAGCAGGGGTAACATATCACATTTATGTTGATAGTTAGTATACAGCACACTCCTTATAACATACTTAGCAGTGCACTATGGTATATTGTGTAGGGGCATGAACAGATTCCAGCCCGGGTGCTCTGGAGGTATTTGTGCAAATGGCGCTGGTAGTGGCCATGGATTCACTTCATGTAACTCAGAAATCTCTGGTTGTGACACAGCCATGAAATAAAATTACTGTTTGAAACGCAACTGCAGCAGCTACTCTGCTGGGAAGTATTAGAAATTTCTGTCTGGATCCCACAGTACTCCATCCTTGCCCACCCCCACTTTCTCCCTTCACATACTCTCTCCGGATGCTCTCATCTGCCAACCTGCCTTCAGCTTCCACCTTTTTGCCAATGACTCACAGATCTACCGTTCCACTGCTGAGCAATCTCCCTCCATCCAATCCCACCTGTCTCTCTAACATCTCCCCCCGGAGATCTTACTCTCAGCATATGCTTATCTGGTCCAAAATTGAATTCCTAGACTTTTCTCTGAAATTCTCTCCACTCCTCCTTCCTGACACCTACATCAGCCCCACCCTCCTCTGTTCAAAACCCAGCCATTTAAAATCTTTTTTTGACCATGATTCTGACTGCCTGACCCCTCTTTTGGAATCCCTCCAATAGCTCCACTCATTCTACTGCGTTAAATCCAAGCCTTTTGTCTTCACCTTTGAGGCCTTTCACAGCTCTATGCATCTTGTCACTTATTGCCTTGCCTTCTGCAATGGCCAGTGACATCAACCTCATTAATCTCTTTGCCAATTTCCCTCTCAGACATCTCCTTGTCTCCTTCCACACTGTCCCTTATGCATGGAATTCTCTACTCCAACCTTCCATCATATCCCTCCTGAACACTGCCATGCTGTCTATAAAAAATCAGCCATTTAATGACTGACATGAACGGGCAGATGGGGATCGATGACACTTTACCCAACACTAATCCGAACGTATGTATGTTTATAAAATAAGTGTCTATTTGAACCCTTTCCCCCTACCCTGCTGCTTTTCTTTGAACAACCCAGGGCAGGGACCATGCTCTTTGTTTGTGCACAATAGGGCCTCTTGACATTTCTGCTATATAAATATTAATACCCTACTAGAGTGAGGTTTCCAGTCCAATTTCTAGGCCGAAGAGATTTAAGATAACTTTGGACAAGAGTGAGAGGTCTATTTCCTCTTCCCGTCTCTGCAATCACTGACTTATTACTGCCGGGTAACAGACAATGTGAACATTTTCATGGCAGAGCTCAGATGCATTCTGTCATGGCTGAGTCACACTTGCTTTCCTTTCTGCTTGACCCAGGAACAATCTGACCCTGATGTCCGATGGAGAGCTTATGTAAGAAGTTAATTAATTAATTGTGGGTTGTGCATAGAGGCATGCAAAGTAATTAATGCCACCCCAAGCTGCCGTAGCTCAGGATCAGAAATGGAAAGAGCAGCTCATGTAACAGGAAAAGCGTAAAAAAAGAACAGAAAAGTGCCCATTCTGGTTCTCTTTGCAGCCCACATACATCCCTAGGCATGCTGCTCTTGACACCATAGTGGGAACAGTGAGGGGGAGAGGCAGCTGTGCTCCACTGGAAGTGGGATCAGCCTGGCAGGCAGTCTTTCAGGAAGCAACAGAGAGCATTTACAGTACACACAAACAGATAGAAATTGTGAACACACCAACAGAGCAAATGAAAAAACAAGGAACCTACAGAGAACACCACGCAGACATACCGACCCTCCCAGGAGCTAAGGGAGAAGTGAAAAGAGATTGGCGGAAGTAGCAGAGGGAAAGAGGGGAAGTTCACTAATATGTTTAGTGTGAAAGACAAGGGATGATGAACGAGCAGACTCAACCCACAGGAAAAGGAGTGCTGAGGGTGCCACCAGCCATGCTTAAGCTGGTTGAAGCAGCCTATTGCCTCAAACCTTCACACTTAAGAGAGAATTATTTGAGGGGGCTACGTAAACTTTAGGTGAGTGGGGGAAATAAAGTGCAAGGCTCTTTAAAGTAAAAAACAGTGGTCATGCATGGTGATGAAACCCCACTGGGCCAGATTCAGAAGTGACTCAAATTGTGGTATAATTTACACAGCTGCAGGTTGGTGTAAGGAAGCGTTAGGTACACCCGTCTGCACCAATTTACTATGTATATAATCTGCCACCGCTGCTTATGACACTGCTTGATTTAACCCTTAGCATTCCCCAGGTGGAGGAGCTGACAAGGAAGGCTGTGTGATGAAGAACTCGTGATCTTGCAAGGGTGTTCTGGAATCACACACTGCTTTATTGTTGATGTTGAACTTCTAATATTTTTTTAAAATGTATTTTAGAGTGTGTGCAAAGGATAGATGCTAAAGCCCCTGACTCTTTAATATGAAGTCTAAGTCTCAGGGCTCAGATAAATTCCTAGTGTATGCAAACACAAACATATATAATGGTCATAAGATTTCTGATGCCAAAACATACATAAGGCTTATAGACTGACTTTTAAGAATACAGAAACTGAGCCTTTCCTGGGGCAAGGAAAATGTATTTTGTTTCCTATTTACTTTCACAGTGGTTGCTATCACTTTATAGCTCTCCGGGAATTTTTACTGGAAATCAAAATAGCCCCCAAAAACTATTTCCTACATTTTGTGCAATTCTAGAATTTCTTGTGGAACTGCCATCCTGTGCTCCTAGACTGCACAGAGAACCCCAGTCCTACTGTGCTTCAGTTAGGAGATCTCCATGTCAAGCAGCTTTTCTGCTGCACAGATTAGAAGCAGAGGAAGGTGCTTGGCATGCAGAATTCCTTAAGCAGCTTCTGTGGGGCTAAGGAATAGGCATACAGCCCCAGATGCCAGGTTCTGCAAACCTCCACCTGCATCCTTGCTGAGTTAGTCCAGGAGGGCACGATCTCCATCTCTCTGCTCCCAGTGTTCCCTTTTAGGGTCAGAAAACACAGAGACATGGAGAGGGAAGTGGCTGGACAAGATGGGGACTAGAAGCTGGCAAGAAGTTAGCCAGTTTTGCAGATTTTTGAGGCTCAACCAGATTTGTGACATCTTGGAAAAAAGGTAAATTAGACGGCTGTGTGTGTGTATGCATTACATCTGGGCATGTAATATTTCACCTTCACATTTTTGGTTTGATCCAATCACTGCTTCAGTTGGTTTTCCTCTTGTTTCTGGCTCTGGATATGTGCCCTCGTACAGCCCATGAGAATTCCCTTATAGGAAGCTACCAGTTTCTCCTTTAGCTGCTGCCTGAGCTGGAGGCCTCACATCTGTTCTGCTGAGTGCTGGCACCTTTGGGTGTCAGGAGTTAAGAGGATAAGGGACTAGTTTTTACTTCTGTTATTCTATATATTGTAATATAGTCTATGATGTTCTGTTTTGATGCATAGTTTTCTTGCTTTGTTTTCTTTCTGGACTAGGGCAGCTCCTCAGCTGGTGTGAATTGGCATAGTTCCATGGACTGCAATGGAGCTACCAGTATACCTATTTACAGGAGCTGAGGATCAGGCTTCTAATTATTTACATCTTGTTTGTGTGCGCGCATCTAGGATACACCGATAGCAATATCCCAAGCCCAGGTCCATGGGAAGACAACCCTGGGGCATCCTCCATGCAGCCCAACCATTGCCACCCTCTCAAACAGTTTGAATTGAAGCTATTGAGGATGGAAGTATTTACAAGCTGGCTCAGAGCTCGTTCAATCCTACAGTGTTAGGAACACTTACAAAACGTTAGGAGCACTTGTGTGTGTGGACACAAAAGCATTCCAGGTGTTTCGATAGTGGTGTAAATGCCAAAACCCTCTTGGGCTGACAGCCCGCTTCAGTGCATACACTTTTGGCACCACTGCCAGACATGACTAAACCAAGCGGAAGGCTGATATGGGTCGACAACACAGCAGTCATTTTTCTTAGCTCCTCCAGTGCATTAATAGCGTTGCGAGCTTTGCCAAAACAAACACACAAGCAGCCTATACACCAAAAATTTGCGGCTTTGGGGGTTTGGATGAATAAAGGGGCATCCTATAGCCAGTTTCTGTCATACTGTCTTATCACTACTGCACCTGCTGAATATGAATTTGAGGGCACTGTATGTAGCTTTTATAGCCACACATAGTCTCAGTCTGACACGAATGGTCAACTGCTGTGGCTTTGTATATAGCTGGTATTCCGTTGCTGAAGTATTGAGCTGGTGATGTCACTTGTAGTCAAGGTATTCCATAATGATTTTCTGATAACAAATGACTCTAGAAGGGAAGGAATGCAGATGTAATGCTATTTGTCTTACTTATCTGTGGTGAAACTCTAAGGCTTGCATAACATTTGCCTCACATTTAAACTGCTAGCTGTCTGATCACCTACTTCTGGAAGATAAATAGAACAGCAGTCATTGGAAGGTAACTGAATTCCTTATTCTACAAGGAATATAGCTATGCTAGCAGTAGAAATTGAACCCTGGTATGTTGGTACTATCCCTGGAGAGCTAAAAAATACAGATTCTTTATGGGTCTCTGGATGACCAAAGATATAGATCAAATTCTGCTCTTGGCTATGTTGGTACAAAACTGCTGGAATCACTGGTAGATTTTTTTCCCATATATCTTTCTAAAATTCCACTCTTTCTCCCCTGAAGATATGAGGATAAGGCTGTGGTTGCCTGCCTCTTCTCAGCACATAATTCCAAAGAATGCATACTGCTCACAAAGCTCTGTTTGAGTTTAAGAATGGAACACCTAAGGTCAGCCTTCATCTACACATCAAATCCTCTGAATAAAACTGAAGCCCCCTATATGGACTGAATGTAATGCAGGCCTCTTGGTGGCTGAGGGAGATCATTTCACATCTGATACATAGAATCATAGAAGATCAGGGTTGGAAGAGACCTCAAGAGATCATCTAGTCCAACCACCTGCTCAAAGCAGGACCAACCCCAACTAAATCATCCCAGCCAGGGCTTTGTCAAATCTGGCCTTAAAAATCTCTAAGGATGGAGATTCCACTACCTCCCTAGGTAACCCATTCCAGTGCTTCACCACCCTCTTAGTGAAATAGTTTTTCCTAATATCAAACCCAGACCTCCCCCACTGCAATTTGAGACCATTACTCCTTGTTCTGTCATCTGCCACCATTGAGAACAGCCTAGCTCCATCTTTGGAACCCCCTTACAGGTAGTAGTAGGCTGCTATCAAATCCCCCCTCACCCTTCTCTTCTGCAGACTAAATAAGCCCAATTCCCTTAGCCTCTTCTCATAAGTTAGGTGCCCCAGCCCTCTAATCATTTTCATTGTCCCCAGATGGACTCTCTCCAATTTGTCCAAATCCTTTCTGTAGTGGGGGGCCCAGAACTTGATACAGTACTCCAGATGTTGCCTCACCAGTGCCAAATAGAGGGGAATAAACACTTCCCTCGATCTGCTGGCAGTGCTCCTACTAATGCAGCCCAATATGCTGTTAGCCTTCTTGATAACAAGGCACACTGTTGACTCATATCCAGCTTCTCGTTCACTGTACTCCCCAGGTCCTTTTCTGCAGAACTGCCACTTAGCCAGTCGGTCCCCAACCTGTAGCAGTGCATGGGATTTTTCCTTCCTAAGTGCAGGACTCTGCACTTATCCCTGTTGAACCTCATCAGATTTCTTTTGGCCCAATCCTCCAATTTGGCTAGGTCACTCTGGACTCTATCCCTACCCTCCAGCGTAACCACCTCTCTCCCCAGCTTAGTGTCATCCACGAACTTGCTGGGGGTGCAATCCATCCCATCATCCAGATAATTAATGAAGATGTTGAACAAAACCGGTCCTAGGACTAACCCCTGGGGCACTCTGCTCGATACCAGCTGCCAACTAGACATTGAGCTGTTGATCGCTACTTATTGAGCCCAATGATCTAGCCAGCTTTCTGTCCACCTTATAGTCCATTCATCCAATCCATACATACCCAATACTCTTTAAAAATTACATCCCACTTTCACTTTCCAAAAAGAAGCAGAGGACGGTCATCATGCCCTTGGCACTGCTTTATGGCCTGATCTTTTAATCTTGCAGTCACTAAGGTCCCTTTTTAAAATTTCACCTGAAGGCCTTTTCCATAAAATCATGACCAGCTGTAATTACTCCATCACTTCACCTTTATCCATCTCAGCAGAGAGGAGCTCACTCATAACTAATGATCAAATTCATTAACCGAAAGCTGTCACTCATGATCTATGCTGCAGGTGTAATTTTAGGAGTGATACTGGATTCAATCATTCTTTCCTTTCCACTGGGGCTTGTTTCTCTGGTTAATTTGATTTTTAATTATGACTGTGCATAGTGCAGCCCAGCTTCCATTTGTACAGAAGGGGCCCTGGCTGGATTTCTATTTTGCGCCTGTTCTTTCTGGTAAGAAGCCACTTTTACATGCACCAGATTTTTTCCATTATGGTACCACTTCTAGAGAAAGATGTGGTTACTGTAGAGATTCTATGCCTGTGGTCGGATGAAAAAAGAAAGGATACTTATTGAAAAGCATGACTGGCTTTTGGATGCTGTTATTTTATGAGCCATAGCTGCTGCTGTTGAACATGGTTCATTTTCTATAACCACACATCATCTTCTACAGGGTTTTAGCTCTTAATTGCTTAAAATGGAATGTGAGGGTCTTTCCTAACACAGTTCTTTCTGGGGAATTTTTTTTCCCCAAACCTACCCTCATCGCTTGAAGGAAACAAACTTAAAAAAAAAAAAAGACATCCTAGTCCAAGCTTAATATCCCCTTTATTCTCATGTCTATTGTGTCTTTCCTGCTATCTGAATAACTGAGAGTAGGTTGCTCTGACAACTCAAATCATAGCTCAAGTACACAGTCTATTATGGTTTTGGTATTCTGTATTAATTCTACTTAATAAAATCTTTATGTACAACCCATCAGTATATGATGCTAGTATACTACTTTGCTGTCTGTACCATGGCCATCCAGCTATATTATTCCTTCCTTAGATACCCTAGAGTTAGATACTAAAGTGACAGGGGACAATGTAAGTTAGCAGATTGCATAATTGAAACTGTATCTGAGCTAAATATTTTCAAAATCTTTTATTTTGGCAATTGCACCTTTTGTCCCTTTTTATAGTACTTAAATTAGCGTGAAATGCACAGGTGTTGACCCAAGACAGGAATCCAAATCTCCATCTAAATCCAGGTCAGAGGTGAATTTTACAAATCTAAATCCAAAGCCGGATTTACACAGCTCTAAATTAAATTCAGTATACCAGCAAATGCTCTCAAGAGCTCAGACATCCTGTATTTGGTACTGTATGGGTGATTGCAGATTTTAGCTGTAGGGCATGAGGTTGCTTTTCCACACAGCTCTTCCACCATAATAATCATTGTAAATTACAAATATGAGATGCAGTATTATTTTCTTTATCCTATTTTAATAGTTATTCCTTTGAAGAATGAGGTTTTGGTGTGATTGGTGCTCTTAAGCTTTTAGAGACTACAGACTGGTACAGTATGCAATGACTTATAAAGGGGGAAGAGATGGCAAAAATGGCATCAAAACCGAAACAGAATGAAGTAGTGTCTGGAACCAAAAAAGGTTGGATAACTAAACTACAGCATTTAAACTAGACTTGAAAGAAGCTTTTAGCTGGAGATCTAAACTCTGGAAGTCAAGCCCTTCATGCTTTCTCCAGGTTGTTTGCACTTCAGCTGTTAGGTATTGAAAGTTCTGCCAGAAAGCTGCAAGAAAAAAAAATTAAACTGGAATATATTTCAGAGCCAAGAAACTGTTACAGCCATATGGGAATATTCATGATGAGAGGACTAGATGATTCAGGAAATTCATAATGAATTATGGAGCCTTTCACTTCTGGGTCACTGGTTTAAATCCAGCTCAGTGCAAAACTTTGCTTTTGAATTTTCTTTGCTGTGAATTTTCACGAGTCAAAACTGAGATTTTGGCAGTGTTGCCTATTGCAGCTTGGACAAAAAGCTCTGAGCAGGGAGATGGTACACTCTGATCCTCCATCATGTACAGATGCATGTGGGACCCAACCAGGATGATCTCTCTTACAGACAGAACTATGACCCCCTTCCCCCCTCCAAAAAAGTGCTAGTAGGAGTTCTTGCCATGATGAGGATGGCAAATGGTACCTTACAAGTATGAGAAATGTGGACTGCAGGAGGAATAATGCCAAAGTGCTTGTATTATGCTTTTTTTCTATGTAGATCCATTATTGTAATGATGGATCACTTGATTACCTGTTCTGTTCATTCTGTCTGGGGCACCTGGCATGGCCACTGTTGGAAGACAGGATACTGGGCTAGATGGACTTTTGGTCTGACCCAGTGTGGCCGTTCTAATGTTTTTAACAGCAAATTGTTGGGGTCGCATTGAAGTGGCACATTACCTTTGCTCCACTGCTAAACGCACTATTTATTAGAGCTGGTCAAAAATCAGAATTCCGCACGAGTGAAAATTCTGATATTTAGAAAATTATTTTCACTCCAAATTGGATTGAAAAGTCAAAATAGCAAATTTTTTCATAGAACACATAGGTCAGAAAAAAATTGATTCAGAAATATCAAAATATTTCCTTTCAACGTTTTTGAGATTCCTGAATTAAAATATTTCAGTTTGCCTTGTTTTGACATTTAACTGTGTTCCGCTAAGCTGCCTCCATGCCTCATGGGAGTTGTCGTTTGGATACCTCATGCCTCATTGTCTTTTGTCAGCTGGTCTCCCTGGCCAGATTATATCTCCCATGATGCACCATGGTCTTGAAACTCACTTGATGCACTGTGGAGGTTCATCCAGAAATGAGTCAGCAGTTCATCAGAGAAGGAGGGAGGAGCCTCGCCCATTAAGAAGAATGGGCACCTGAGCTATGGCTCCATGATGCAACACAGCAGCTCAAGCAGACATTGATTAATGTTGAACTGATCCAAAATTAAACGTTTTGATTTGGCTTGACAAATTGAAATGTTCCAGTTCAAGTTGACTGAATTAATTTAGAATGGAAAATTGAAAAATGTCAGCAAAATCAGAATTTTCTTGCAGAAAATTTCAATTTTGTGGAAACTGCATTTTCCATCAAAATGACATTTTGCTGAAAAATTCCTGGCCGGTACTGGTATTTATATTTATATCTAACTATAATGTAATTGGCAAATAGATAAGACACTACAGGCTGTGCAATGCCTGCTGATGAAAACCAACCAAATACAAGAGAGTCATCCTTAGCTATACTGGAGCTATACTTTTATTTGCTTACAGAAAGTTAATTTTAATCCATTTGATTGTGAATATGATGTAAGCAATCATATATCCACACTCGATTATGGTGGTTCTTACCAGGAATTTACAATACCTTTGACCACATCTGGCAGTTTTGTTGCTAGAGTCCACACAGAAACAAAATGACTAACAATTATGATGTTACTTTTTCTGGACATGATCTAAAGTCACATTAGAGACTGCATTTATAAATATTTGTTATGATTATGAAGTTAATATTGGAAATGTGATCAGAAATTAAATAGCAATGTTCTGAAATATCCTATTTGGTTAGAGCAAATTTTAAGTCTACGGTAATTTCTATCCTCTATAAGGTGGATAGAAAGCTGGCTAGATCGTCAGGCTCAACGGGTAGCATCAATGGCTCCATGTCTAGTTGGCAGTCAGTATCAAGCAGAGTGCCCCAAAGGTCAGTCCTGGGGCCGGTTTTGTTCAATATCTTCACTAATGATCTGGAGGATGGCGTGGACTGCACTCTCAGCAAGTTTGCAGATGACACTAAACTGGGAGGAGTGGTAGATATGCTGGGTAGGGATAGGATACAGAGGGACCTATACAAATTAGAGGATTGGTCCAAAAGAAATCTGATGAGGTTCGACAAAGACAAGTGCAGAGTCCTGCACTTAGGATGGAAGAATCCCATGCACTTCTACAGATTAGGGATGGAGTGGCTAGGCAGCAGTTCTGCAGGAAAGGACTTAGGGATTACAGTGGGCGAGAAGCTGGATATGAGTCAACAGTGTGCCCTTCTTGCCAAGAAGGCCAATGGCATTTTGGGATGTATAAGGAGGGGCATTGCCAGCAGATCGAGGGACATGATCATTCCCCTCTATTTGACATTGGTGAGGCCTCATCTGGAGTACTGTGTCCAGTTTTGGGCCCCACACTAAAAGAAGGATGTGGGAAAAACTGAAAAGCATCCAGTGGAGGGCAACAAAAATGATTAGGGGACTGGAACACATGACTTATGAGGAGAGGCTGAGGGAACTGGGATTGAGTCTGCAGAAGAGAAGAATGAGGGGGGATTTGATAGCTGCTTTCAACTACCTGTAAGGGGGTTCCAAAGAGGATAGATCTAGACTGTTCTCAGTGGTAGCAGATGACAGAACAAGGAGTAATGGTCTCAAGTTGCAGTGGGGGAGGTTTAGGTTGGATATTAGGAAAAACTTTTTCACTAGGAGGGTGGTGAAGCACTGGAATGTGTTACCTAGGGAGGTAATGGAATCTCCATCCTTAGAGATTTTTAAGGCCAGATTTGACAAAGCCCTTGCTGGGATGATTTAGTTGGGGTTGGTCCTGCTTTGAGCAGGTGGTTGGACTAGATGATCTCTTGAGGTCCCTTCCAACCCTGATATTCTATGATTCTATGAATTCCATGTTTGATCATTTTTCTTTTACTTTGGTAAGAAGGGGCAGAAATATTACTTAGAATAGCTGGCACTATTGCAGATTGTCTTGCTAGTTCGGTTTATCTGAATGTACAGGGAAATGCTTATTGTTAGTTGTGATGCAGTTCTTTTTAGAAGCTGAATAAAACACCAGTAAAGTCTGTTCTGCCTGAACCTCTCTAGGAATCATTTTCTTAGGTATAGTTGCTGTCTATAGATTTTAACTATGCAAGCAAGCAAGTAACAGCTTTTATTATTACTACTTATTATTATTATTATTATTGTAGCACCCAGAGGTGAAGTGAATGAGTTGCCTCTGATGTCACAATGCTCCTCTGTCTGCAGCACCATAATGGGCACTGAGCAGAAAGCAGGCTTTCCAGTGTTCTGGTTTTCTGACTGTCACCAAAATCAGTCATTTGCTGGCCAGTTTCTTGTGGCAGATATGGAAATCTCCACATTTGTGAAGAGCCAGGGAGATGACATTACTAAACCTTCTGTGAGCAATCTTGGGGATAAAGAATGAACAGTTAGCCAGCACATAGTTCTTGGATCTTCTTTAAAAGGAATATTTCACTGCAGCCATTTTAAAGCAACCAGCCACCTCAAGGCAAGCATTGTTTCATCATGATGATGATGATGCAGACCTGGAAGTGAGGATCTGAGCATGACTCCAAGCGGAGGACTCCAACAAGAGAAGGTACACTCTGAAAATAATTCTGTATAACAAATGCTCCAAGAACAATGTGTGTGTGGTTTAAGTTTACAACCAGAGCAGATTTACATTAAGAAGTCAGTCAGTAGGAAAGTCCATTTTTCAATACTATCCGGACAGTAAGCACGTTAATTGAATGCAGAGTAAAAGAGCATGGGTGGCCCTTTTGCTTTTTTGTCTGAAGCAGGAGCTTCACAGTGACTATAGATTCTCCTAATGCCAAATGAAGTGCCTTTAACCACCACCCCACAACTGATTTTTAAGAGTTTCAACTGAGTGTGAGCCACGTTTTTGTAATCAATTTGTTCACTTCTAGACAGAACTCAGCAATGTGCTGCTAAAAGCATAGATTGTTCCAGTTCTCTACTGCATAACTACTCACTTCTGACAGCATAATATAGGCATTGCCTGCCCCTTTACTGCCCCCTCCCCATTCAGGAATCAAGTGGTCATTATGGAACTAGAACAGATTAAGCACAGCACAGTATCGCAAGCTCCCAAAATAAACTTGCTTACATAACATGTAAAATCACCCAATCTTTCCCCTAGGTTCTTTTGGCAGAAAAGCTCAGAGGAAATTTTCTGTTGGTGCAGATAAAAGGCTTGTTTTATTCTGCGCCTGATAATGCATACTTGTTTAATTTCAAGCACATATTTCAGCTCCATTGGGAAGGTAGCAGCAAGCACTGTTGCTGAGCAAAGAAGCATTCCCAAGAGGCAATTTTTGTTCATCTGTTTTTGTAACCAGAATGAAGAGAATCACACTCAAAAGCTGAATATTTGTCAAATGATGTAAAGTCACTCAGCAGAGAGAGCTAGCCCTAGACAAAGCCAGAATAACATGGCGGCACATGCATAGTGGATAGAATATAAGATTTTTAAACAATTTTTTTCTCTAAACTGATCCATTGGCTGAAGTAACCTATGTAGATTGGGTCCACAACCAGTCCCTTTTCCATGGTGGAGGGTGACCTCATACTCATGGTCCAGTGATATGGGATCACTATATCAGAAAAGTCTGCCCCTTGTTTCTGAAGTTATGCACCCAATGCTGTTCAACACAGGACTGGAGAACAACTTGGTCCCATCAGTCAGTCATCATGGTCTAAACCCAAAAGCTATGCTTGGCTTGCATAAGATTGTGTGCATGTAGAGCATGTAGCCATTTGCTCAAGTGGTGGTAGGCTGATGACCATTGCACTAGGGACTCTCTAAACTGCTGGACTCACTCTCTGGATCTATGCAGGTTTTGCTTGAACACCGTGTCGCCCTGCTGCAGCTGCCTCATCTACTTTGTAACTGTATTTCAAAAGCTCTAACTGAAACCTTTCTTGATGAGCAAGTAGTGGGAGCTGAGCATTTACTCTGGCTTGCATTTTGAGAAAAGGACTTGAAAATAAATAGCATCAATAAACAGGGGAGCTAGGGGAGTTCGCCCTCAGAATAACAAGTTAGACCCAGGGTATTTTGAGAATTTGGTCTGTTCTCCAACACTTCCCCTAGGCTTCCAGAAGGTCTTTTGAAGTCCCCCAGAACTTTTTCTGCAACTGCAATTGTGTAGTAAAGCACTAGGGTACATACCAGGGAAACCTGCAATAGACCAGCATCAAAATCTGCTGGGCTAGCATGGAAACACTGCACCATTAGTGCATACATCTGTGCTAACCCACTTGTTCTACTAACAACAATTCTATTTTCTTGTGTAGGCAAGGGCTGAAGGGGAACAAATAGACCCTTATTCAGCATAACTGTGTAAGGCAGTTTCTCAAGCTGGTACATGTGTCATAATTACTTATCATTAGTTAAAACCTGCTACTCTTCAGTTATCTGGAAGCCAGTGGTTAAAGATTTTTTTAATTCTCCTGTCATATAAATTCTAAGTTACAACTGTGTAATACACTCACCACAAAGGAACAGGAAAATGCTGAGAACAAAACTGCCTCATGTGCTTATGTCTGCAAATTCTTAGGCTTCCTTAATAACTGTTAAAACGAGTAACGAATGAAGTCCTCTTTGTCCACCTAAGAGTACTGCATCCCTTCTCAACAGTGATTACTGTGGGAGGCTGAGAACTTAAACTGTAATATACAAGAGCCACTGTAATCTTAACAGAGGAAAGGAGGAGGAAAAAAAAGTTTAGAAACTCCATCTGTAAGTGCAACTAAAGAATGTAGTTTTGCAGCCTTAATAGCAAAAGAAGAAAAATATCCACCCCCAAAATGGTGCTTGCTCCGCTTTGAGCTGGCAAAAGTTATTTCAATAACAGGTTATGGAGAATGTTACTTCAAAGTCCTGAAGTCAATGGAGTTTTGGAAGCAACTGCTGCAATTTGTATCCAAAACTGATTTAACTTCCCCAGTAAGTGATGTGTACAAATGGCACACACCACTAAACCACATATGCACGCAATGTATGAATTCCCACATTCTTGACTTCCCATTCCAGCTTTAACATTTTTTCCAGTGCTAAAAGCAATGAATCAATCATGCAATAGGATGTGTGCACAAGTGCCAAAGAAAAAATTAAAATCAGCTGTGATTTAAAATTACAGATCCTAGAGAGCTTTGTTTAGATGCTTAATGCCCTCATAAATCCTTTCTGCCACTGTGGGTAACCAGCTGAAGGTTGGAGCTCCTTACAGCTTGGCCATTCTGAATTTGTTTGCTTTCTTTTGATAGATTGACCATTTATTATGACCCTGATTGTTATAAAACTATCAGTATCAGCCAGGCAAAATGTTCTCTTGTGAACTAATTTCTTGTAAGTGTTGTAACTCATTCATTTTAAGGTCTTTTCATCATCATTTGGGCTTCTGCTGCTGAGAAGGAAAGCTTTGCCATCAAAAGGGTTTTCTGGAATGTACCATTGTCCATATATTGGCTTGGGGTTTGTTTTTTTTTTCAGCTTGATGCGTTAATGGAGAGATTTATTGAGAACATACAGAAACTGAAAGGCAATACTTTGCAGCATCTTTTTGTCTTCTTTCATCCCTGCTGTAGAGCTGGATGCTATAAGCTAAATACACATGAATCAAAAGCTTTGGGATGCACAAACACAGAATCCCTCCCAATCACCCTAATGCATGTGCAGAGCACTCACGCAAAATTAGATTCATGACTTGCAAGGCTTCCCAGGAACTACTTTTATGTGGGCTCACTTTGGAGGCCACATGAGCATAATTAGTACTCTTTACATTTAGTGAATATTAATGGCTATTGTGTTTGAAATTGTTTACATAGAATGTACAGAGAGAATGAGACAAGTATTCTGTAAGATTTAATATGCTTAAAATAACAGCACCCTGTTAAGTCAGAAGGCAAATGATGCAATGCTTTTTTTCTTTTAAAAAGATAGACACTGGTGTTCTGCTTGGTAACAGAGTGAGTTCATCTACACAGCAGTTAGTGATTAAGCTGCACTGCATCACATACATCCTTGTCTCTGAATCTTGATCTAGTGTTAACTAGTCAACTAGCAGGACGCTCTCTCCGCTGAGAGTGGTGTCTCATCAGATTTAGTAGTAGTTTGCTTATAAGTAGCAGCCTGTGGTCTCTGAGTAGGAGACAAGGGCAGGGGATGGAACAGGGTGGAGGTTGCCCAAGGCAGGGTTGGGAGAGGCAGCCTGAAGGCGGAGCTGGAATAGGTTTGCATCATCCACACTGCTGGCCTCATGTAGATTAGCTGGAAAAAGTAATGCAGTCTTTGGTTGTGTTTCCATTTCTACCTCCTCCTCAAGGATCCCACCTTTAAAAGGGAGGGGCAATGCCCTGGGCAACCACAGGCAAAAGGCCCTGCAACATGGCTTCAATAGAATTACACTAGCCGGGAGATGAGAACTGTAGGAGCATCAGAGCCATCAAAGGGCCTCAGATCTGCAGCTCTGGGATCCTTGGGATAGGGAAGTGGACCGATGGTTCATGATGTGAAGGTGGGAGGCAGGAAGAAGGGCACATTCCTCAAGATCTTCTGTGTGGAGTTTTCCTCCCCCCAGGCTCCCTTGCACTGGTATGTCCATAAGCATGCATGACCCAGTCAATAGACATTCACAAGGAAGTTATATTCTTGGGAGCATTAATACTGCTATTGTGAAACTTACAGCATAAGCTCTTCTGGGCAAAGACTTTGTACCTGTACATCTAGCTCACTCTTGACATTGTACATATTAAATAATAACAAGCCATTCCAAGGTAGGATAATGCTCTTGAGGCAAAACCCTACCCCCACTGTGGTCAATGGCAGCAATTTACAGTGGTGAGGACATTTATTCCTGATGGAAACAGTCTTTCAAGATCATTTCCCTCAGATATGAACTAAGTTTATATCCATCACGAAATATCTCAATGTTATTTGTATTTCTTGTGCTCTCCTAAAACAATATGTGGCTGTTTTTTCTGGCCAATATGCTAAAGAAAACATTTTTCAAGGGGCAATCCTGTTAGGGTTCTTCAAGACACAATGTAGTCATCTGTGATGTGACGTCGCAACTGGAACCAGGCACAATGTAAAGCTACACAACATAACAAGAGATGACATGAGAGAACAGAAACACTATGGAACAGTCTGTTTTTCTTTATTTGCATGGTAAGTGCCTGAGCTTCCTCTTGTTGTAGTCAATGGCAAAACTTCATAGGGGCAAAAGCCGCGTCTGAATTCAATCCATTGAGAAACAACACTTTTTTTCTAGAGGCTCGTCTTTGCTGTCCCTCTCAGGTGTCTGTTCTTATTTCTTCATCATTTATTGCTCTGGGAAAGGTGCTGAAAGAGGCTGAGAAGCGCCGAGCTAATAATTCACTCGTTTTATTTTATTCAATAAATTTAACTTTGTTTTCTGTCTGTGGAGTGTCTGTGAGCAGAATGGGCTTTCAGAGATTCATTCAGTGTTCATATTTGCTGAACACTTTTTCATCATGCATGGTTTTTATTACTCTAAGAACATGAACCCATGAAGCTTTTGAGTCTTCACTGCTTGATATTTGTAGTTCCATCTACAGTGATCACAACAATCACATGATATGGTTTCTGACCCGGGATGGGGGATAGAGTCACTCAATCAGGAATAGGGCTTGAAGAAGGGCTTTGCATCTCCCAGGGAAAGATAGCAGAACAAACCAAATCAAAACTTCTCCTTGCTAGTCCTCATAGACATAGCCCGAGTCATGATGGTTAGTACACAACCAGGGTACTGTGTTTGAGCTAGATTGTCACTTCAGGCCACAGCCCCTGCTGGAAAACAGGATGGAGGGGTTATACTGCCATGACTCTGCCTTCCCCCCCGCCCTCACCCCCCCACTACCTGCCATTCTGGAGAGATTAGTGCCATTAGCCATGAGCAGTTCCCTTGGTCCCCAGCAACCTTTCCCTGCTCTCATGCCACAGGGTGTCTTTTTAAGTTTTTCTCTCATCTTACTAACACAAACTGAGTGCATAGTCCAAGCTGTAGTCAGATACTTGTCGAGCTTGTTCTTGCCTCAGGGCTCAAGTGAGGAGTTTGGAGAACACTGTACTCCTGCTGGATTAAGAAAGTGTCCAGTGTAAGATATTAACTGCCTTTTTATTGGTCATCAGCACACAAGAGAAATAGTGACAGAAACAGTGCAGAGAAAAATACCTGTCTGCTCGGCGGACACAGTTAGACCTCAGGAACATTCAGAGGGTCAGAACTAACCAGCACAGCTTTGTATTCCCAGCCAGACATTTTTGCAATTCATGGGTAATCTTCATGAGTGTCTGTGTGAGTAAAACTTGATTGGTTGAATGTTTGCAGATTGTGAACACACAGAGCCACGAAAGTGGCTAACGTGAGTTCATTTTTAAGTCAGGTGAATATTCACAGAAAATGCTGGCCCTGTTGGCTCATCACCATTGCTGAGGCATTTAGTCCATCTCCAGAACGTGATTTCTGGGAATGTTATTTCAGGTACTATACACCCAACTCAAACTCTCAGGGTAAATTCAGTGTAACTGAAAGCAATGTGAAATTGAACACTGTCCTACTGTTTCTCCCTATGCTGTTCAGTCTGTAACATACTCTCTCTACAGTTGCCCTTTTCCAGTTGTGACATTTGGACCATTATTTAAAAATAGGTACTTATCTTACACAAAATATGCAGTAGCATATGAAAAATGGGTAACCGCCCATAAAAACTGGTTTGTTCCACTGGATTGCTTGTGCAGGTCCAGATTAAGCATACATATTTACCTTTTTTTACACTTGCATTTGTCTTTTACACAGGCCCAATTTAAGTGCCTAGCTTTGAAAATAGAGAAACTTCAAGACTGCAACCAATGTTGATACTGAAATTGGCATCTCATGGAAAACCCTGAAGAACATTATATTTGGAGATAAATCTGTATGCATGAGGTATTTTCCATGTTTCTCTCCCTTCCCTCATCTTCCCTACCTGCCGACATACAAAAGCTCCTTTTTATTTTGTGTTAGGAGATGGCCCCACACCAAAACCTCTCATCCAAACACCCACCAAGTGTGAAAATGTTTGGATTTGGATTCTAGGTTTGCCATTCCCTATAAAATGGACTGGACCAAAACCCTGGATCAGAACAACCCTGATCATTGTGGAAGGTCAGTTCCTGATCTGACCTTTTATGTCTCAGTCCTGTCATTACCTTTTTTTTTTTTTATGACTAGTGAAATATGGAGAAAAACAGGATCTGTAAACTCAGGAACCCTCGCAGCCATTGTGTTAAAAAAAATAGGATTAAATCAACCACCTTAAATGCTGGCTTGCTTACTTTGTTACTTCATCAATATCTATCTTATCTGTCCTGAATACTTACAGAAATTATCTGTAAGGTGTGAATTTCATGGTTTCACAGAGTTTGGTACAAATATTTCATTGTTAGAACTGGGACACAATTACACTTGAAGCCCAACTACAATTGTTTAACTTCGATGTGTATGAATGTATAGATGTCTTTAATACAGTTCTTCTAGTCTTCCTTTGATCCACACATTTAGAGCCAGCTGTACCATTTCATCAGGACCAAATTTCTGCAAGCAAAGCAGCTTATATTTGTACTCTTTTATAGAAAGGAACTGAGTTCTCACATTGGTACTGAGGACTCTTTCTGTAAAACTATACAAATCCCAGCTTTTGATTAAAAACAAATTCTTTTCTGTCTAAATGGTAAAGCTACCTCAAAATGTGTGCCGTGTCATTTTAAAACAAGTTATTTATAATATCATGTTTGCAGTATAGCATACTACCAGTGGGACTTCAACCTGAATGTCAGTATTATTCAAAGATATTCTGTTTTCATCCATCCCCTATAGCCCCAGAATTTGACATTACTGCATGTAACCCCAGAACTTGTCAGCACTGCAGAAAGCCATTTTGGGGGCCCAGCCACTGCTAGCTGAAAATCAAATACTACATAACTAGAAATAATCTTAGGGTTTTGAGAGACAAGGCCAAACAGCTGCATGTTTGCAGTTCTGCTGATCAGACTGGGAGGCTGGGACAGAGAGTTAATGTACCATGAGAATTGAAGGAATGTTTGGACAGTCGATCTTGGTTCAGTGCCCCAACATATAAGTTTTATTGTTATAATTAGAAATACTAGAAATGCTTTGATGATAAGAGATAATAAGCAATTTGCTGGTATTAGGAGAATTAGTGGCCCACCAGGTGTTACTATGATGACCCACTAGGAGTCAGTAGGAGTTATGTGCTTTGTTTAAGTTAGCTATAAAAGATTAAACAAAAGGGTATACTTCGGAGCAGTATGAGGAAGCTTTTGTTTGGGCAAGGTGCTTGCTGGTACCTAAACTCCCCAGCAGCTGGACAGAAAGAGGGCCCCCAGAAGCCTGGTTGCTGATTCCTCAAAACCATCTCGGACTTGGGTAAATATAAATGTTTGGGATGCTCTGAACCTACTGCTTCAGTGTGTGTGTGTGTGTGCACGCATGCGTGCTTGAGACCTAATAAAAAAAGTAGTTTTAGGTAAAAGCACTCTTATTTGTACCAATCATTTATCAGATGGAAGAGCTGTGTCCCCAATGATTTATTCCTGATACTGCCTGCAAAGAAACAGTTAAGTTACCACTGCTTTGGATTCAGAAAACCTTGGGGAACACCCCCAGGCTTTTTATGGGTGTTGTCAGCTGCCACAGCCCAACCATAAGAGCTATTATGAGTTGAGGTCAGTAGAATTTATCTGGGCTATCTCAGTGCAAAAAGACTTTAGGATGTAATCTTTCAAGGGATTTAGGCATATTTGACTTCAATGGAGCTATGCCAAATACATCTGTTGAAGATCTGACACAGTACGGTCAAAACTGAACTCTTCAATCTTGTCTTCCCTCTTCAATCTTCCCCACTCTTCCTTTTTTTCTGTCACTGTTATCACCACCTTCCTTCCAGTCATTCAGATATCCAAGCCATGTGAAAGTCTCACCACATCTTTCTCCATATCACTACCAAGAGCTGGCCCTCTCTCTGTCATCACTTCTAAAATTCTCATCCATGTCTTTGCCACATATCTTGCATCCTCCTCCTCTTTGGAACTCCAGATACCACAATATCCACTCATGCCAATTAAAACAATACTACTGTCCTCACCTTCCTGAACTGGCATTCTGACCATGTCAACCCCCTCTTTGAGACCCTCCTCTGATTCCTCCTTGTCCACCACATTAAAGTTGAGCATCGTGTCCTTAGCTTTAAGGCCATTCATAACTTAGCTTTTTCCTGTTTATTCATTCCTGTATCCATTCCTATCACACTCCTCTGCTCCCCCAATAGACCATTTGTCTTCTCTCTCAAATGCCTTCAAGCTTTCTTTCATACCGCCCCTTGTGAACAGAACATGCTGCTTGAGCTGGTCCATTAAACCATTACCCTGTATTTTTCAAATCTCAAATCAAGACCCATGTTTACTGTGATGCCTACAGGAAATTGTCAACTGATATTTATTGAGATGGCCACTAGATGTTACTGATATCTATTTTATTAATTTATTATGTATATTTTTGTCTAATAACTTATTACCAAGCAAATCAGCGATTCAATACCATCTAGTCTTGCTTATGGAAGTCTTTGCAACAGTGGGTTCCTTTCACTGTTGTTTTAATATCTCCTACATTCTCTCAGATTTTTTATTACATTCACTTATCGGGTCTTGTCTTAACTCCAATGAGGTTTTTGGTGCACATAATGTCTTTTACTCTGTGTTTGTCCAAGAGCACAACAATGGTGCTCACATCTCTGCATTGGCTCCATATTTACTTCTAGATGTCATTCAATGTATTGTTAATTATATTTAAACTCCAGAATGGTCTAGAACTTAGTTATCTGAGAACCCATTTCTCACTTTATATCCCATCACAGCAATTAGGATTGGCTGGAAACTCTGGCTGGTTCCTAGGGTAAACTCAGGGCCCATGGTAGAGCTTTCACAGTCCAGTATTAATTGTTGAGCACTGACAGTGTGTTCTCTGTGCATGCTACAGGACCTTGCATACTATAATAAAGTTTAAAAGTAATCCTTTACCTTTTGACCAGTAGGTAAGATATTACCAGTTTGAGCAGGCATTTTCTATATTCCTAATGGGGAATGCTGCTACAACCATCAATGTCTTATCTATCTGTCAGAAGATGACCTACACTATGGAATGTGCCCTCTTTGGTGGTTCCCAGAAGCTAAAATTCTTCTGCTTCAGGGTATGATGCACTAGCTGTTTATTACTTTTACCGCTTGGCTGATTGTTCTGTTCTGGCTGCTGTTGATCAAAATAAAAAACAATATTTAGCCCTTACATAGGACTTCTCATATGTAGATCTCAAAGATTATCCTCATTTTAAAGATTGCGAAACAGAGGCACAGCAAGGGTAGTGGCTTATCCAAGGTACTTGCTGGTGGTAACTTCCATGCCATCACTCTAATGTGATTTTGATGTTTTTTGTTGCTGTTTTTAATGTTCCTTTTCATCCTGGCTATAGCACTACATAGACAAGTACAATCAATGTCTAGCTGTTGCACCCAGGTAGCACTTGCACACCTGCTAGGCCACAAATTGTTCGGCTGTACCTGGGGGGAACAGAAATGTTCATCTCAATCCCTTGGTCTCCCTCTGACAGAGAATCACCTCACAAGGGGGAAGCATTGTAGTGAAACCCTGCAGAGACCAACATGCAATATCTCTAGAGAAGTGATGCATTTTGGCAAAGCCAGAAGAATCTCAACAAGTGAAAGAAATGAGGGATTTATTCAGAAAGCACCCCCAATAGGAGGGTTGGGCTCAGTGGAACAACTCTCAGTATCATTCCCTTCAGAAGTTGCTGGAAAAGCTAAAGGTGACTGAATATGCCTATTCTGGCAAGCTGCAGATAGCAATAGCAAACATGTTCTCCAACTGCATTTAAATCTTTTTTGTCAGTTTAGCTACACTATCCCCATACATCTGAAATGACAACACAGGAAGAAAGCAGGAAGTCTTTAAACAGAAACTGAAGGCTGGACTTCGCTAGTACCTGTATCTCCTTCAGAAAAAAATGGGAAGAGAATTTGACAATAAAGTAGACGCTGCTGCAGACACATCACTAGCAAAAGAACTTATTTCTAAGTTGTCCTCAGACTCAGCAGTGAGCTGAGTATTTAAAAAGAGAAGAATATGTACTGGCAACATTGTCTGAAACGTATCCGTGCCTCAAGGGCACAGCTGAAACTGGACGCGTTGCCAAGTAACCTCATGCCATCAGTGATCTCTGAAAAGATGTTCTCATAACAGAATGCTGAAGGCCATGGCAGCTTCCTCTTCCACTTCTTTCCCTGCAGCTTAAATGTGCAGGCCAGGTACAGCTAATTAAAGAGAACATCTTCCTAGAACATCAGGGAGTACCTAAGAAAGTAAAGAAATAACTCCCACAGTCACATTCCCATTAGCAGTAACAAGAGCAAAATAAAATGTAAGCATTTTCATGGCATTTCTGAATGTATTGCAGCATATTGATAGTCTGGCATCACACCCAAGAAGGAAGAATTACTATGCACACTGACTCAGTTTGACTCCCTGTCAGTGAAAGCATATTATTATGAGCATGGATATGAAGAGGAACATTTTATCATATTAAAGGTAGCTTCAGCAAAAGTTCTCCTTCAACTGCCTGCTATTTAGAAAGTATTCCTTAATGTGTTATTGCTAGTAGAAGCATTATGAAGGAGTCCCTTATATTCAGTTAGACTTAATTGGCCAAGTTCAGGTGATGCATAAGGGATGTCAGTTACATGCTGTTAGCAAGATGTGGGTCTAATAGAGTCTGAATCTATTGGAGTCTAAGCTGATTTACTTATATGGCAAGGGAGACAGAAGAAGCTACTCTAACTTGCACTGGCTTAGACTACTTTAGACTAACCTCTAAATTTGAGTCATAATATTCTGAAAAAACTTGTGTTCATTTATTCTAGCAATTATATCAGAATACTTTGAAGTTTCATCAAATTTTGTTTCAATGTTTTGTTTTTCAATGGATTACAGTAAGGATGAATTCTAAAAATATTTTGAAATTCCTTCCATTTTTTTTTACTTGCTTTACATCTCTCATGCTTGAATTGTAATGACATATCTTTGAAGCATGTGTAGTGCTTTAAGGAAGCAATTAGTCTTTTGTAGCAGAAGCCCAATGCCAGAGAGAAGCCGTAATCAAAAATAACATTTTCATGAAATATTTCACATAGTTTTACATAATTTCAAAATTACCCACTTTTATTATTTTTTAAAAGATGCAATGTAGCTACTTAAGTCTATGAAACTGTAGAATGTTTTTTGCAGTGAAAACAACTTAGCGTGAAAATATATTAGTACAAAACCAACCAAAATAGACACAAAAATGGAACCAGTCTCTACCCCATTAAAAAATTTTCTTCTAACCTCACCACAGTAAACATGGAAAGTAAATCTTGTCACCCTTGTCGTGCAAGTCAACTGTCTCTAGATCCCTTGTTAATTGTTCTTTGTCATGAGTGCCAACATGGAGAAGGGGCTCTGTTGGCTAAACAACTGTGAAATTCCAGTGCAAAACCAATGGCAGTATGACCGGTACCTACTTTACTATTATGCAGTTGGCACCCACACAGTATGCTTTACTGGTTGACATAATGAGACTTCTCACAGTTTGTGTTAGACCTTCTTCGTTATGGCATTGCAAATGCTTCAAGAAAATGTCATGCAAATTTCCTGTGGTACTTGCATTGAGCTCATTTTTAAGAATTAGCTAAATAGCTGAAGACATTAAGTAGCAAGTCATATAACAGCACTGAAAGCCATGTACAGCCTAGGCTAAAACTGCCAAAAATCTCAGATTTGGGAACAAAGAAACAGGTGGGCACCACATAAGCAGGTGAAGATTGGAATGGTTAGAGATGACAGCTTTGTATTCTTAAACCTTTCATCCCAAGATATGCATGTGCAACTGCTATATATTTAGGTATTGTTTTACCAGTAATTTTAAAAATCCCTAAACAAATGAGCAGACACCCCTTGAAGTATATTAAAGAATAAAATCTAATGAGTGACTGTAAGATGGCTTCATAATGATATTACTGTTTGATCACACGATGGTAAAGCAGGGAGCATTTATGGGGAGGTATGCACAATTAGAACTGTTAGAACACCAATATTGTCATAATCTGTCTGCCTGTCTTTTTCTCTTCCCACACCTTTCCAGGAAGACTAAACGCACTGGGCCAAGGAGGACTAGAGTCACCCACTGGCACAAGGAAGCTCAGTTTCACCGATGTCAGCAGAAGTCCTCTCATGTCAGACCTGAATATGACCCATTGATCTCACTCTGGAAAATTAAGGAAATGACAAGTGAATGACCACGCCTGTTAAGTTTTAAAATATTAGTTCATTTGGGGGCCCGAACAGTTTTTCTCTTCCTTCTAGCAGGAAGAAGCCCAGCCTCTGCTTTTGTACTGTAATTTCTTATATCACCAGCAGAAGGCAGGGCTGGCAGCATCATTAGGGATAATATGGGATTCCTGAAGATAAGATGGTCGCCTCCAGTAGCAGCCTTAAGAGAACTGGGCGGAGGGAAGAGGGGAAAGAGAAACACTTGTGACTACCCTCTAAGATTTTTGGTAGCTTGGAAGCAGGATAAGAAGAAACCCTTTCAAAATAGATGGAAAGCTGTTGGGGTCGGAGGGTAGAAGAGGCAAAAGAACTGGCCATAGTGGGAGGGAGAGAGGTGTCAGGGCCAACCAGCAAGTAGTAAAAGTGTCTCTGTTCACATGATTGCACAATTACCAGCCTTGACACTCTCCCCACAAATCTTTGATTTTGCTTAAAACATGTACTGTTTACAGCACTCTGCCATCAAGCAATCAATGTGCATTAATGGAAGGGGTGGCGTGGACTCAAAACAATCAGACAGTCAAACCACTCTAAAGAATGCAGTACACTCATGCTATCATCTCTAATACCTGACAAGTCATTACCTCTGTATCCTTCGCTGCTAGAGCCAAATAATGTTCTTGGGGAGATGAGAGATACTCTGGAGTGTCACATGAGGAAAAGAGGATATTACGCATTCTTGCTACAAGCATTTATTGTTGGGAAAAGATAGGTAGACACCATGAGCTGCTCTTTTTCCCCTGAGTCTCAAAGGAGAATGTTCCAAAAGACAGAAAAGTAGAATAATTCCTGGACGTCATTACTACCAACAAAATATTGTAGAGAAAAGCATAGGATAATCAAAAGCAGAATAGATTTTCATCATTTTGCCCCAGTAAGCATATTTGCTAAAGAAGCAAAAGCTAGAAAGCAAAGATCTATATGCCAGGTGGAGAAGAGAAAACATTTTTTCTGTCCATTTCTTGGAGAAATTGTTTAAGAACAGTTTATCCTTGTGATAATATGATCCCTGTAACACTGCCAATGTCTATGAGTTATAGTGTGATTGTTGTACAAGTGATGGTCATACAAATCAAAAGTTGCCTGGGAACTAGTGAATTAACTTACACACCCAATGTAGCCAAAATGTAATTTAAACAAGGACACTCATTCAGTTCAGTCCCATTTGAAGCAGAGGGACTTTATGTAGGAATACACAGGATCAGAATTAGGCTTTAAGTTGTGTTCATTCATGTTTCTACATGCTTTCTAGGCTTGTAGAGGTGTATAATATGCTGAGGATTTCCTTGGCTGAATATTTTAAATAGCTTGTTCTTACTATCTATCTAATAAGGAAACACAATAAATCACATAGGTTTGAAGGTAGAGCAAGCAGATTTCTCTGATAAGCAAATTAGCCTACACACTTATTTCCTTTTGATTCATTCCAGTTTGCATATTCAAAAGCTGGTTGATGTAACTGACTGTCAGTTAATTGAAAAGCATGACACCACTATGGAGCATAACAAAATGGGGCACATAATACTTACTTGAAGATGTGTGCTTAACTAACCAAAGGCAACAACACAGTCCTTTGTTTGGACCCTTGTTTCTCCTTTACTTTACCCGGCCTCACTTCTGTTATTTTCCCCTGCCGTGTTATGTCTATACCTTGGCCGTGACTACGTTACGAGCTAGGGGTGTGATTCCCAGCTCCAATCAACATACTTGCACTCGTTCTTATGGAGCTAGCATGCTAAAACTAGTAGTATAGCCAGGGTAGCACGGGTAGCTGGAGCCACAGCGCGGACTAGCTGTGCCAAGTACAAACCTGCCTGGCACCCTGTGGATAGGTACTTGGGGTGGCTAGCTCTTGCTACTGCTTCCACTCCCTGTGCTATCTCAGCTACTTTAATATTTCTAGCGTACTAGCTCAATGAGAGCTAGAGAGAGTACATCTATGTGTGCTGGGAATCGCACCCTTAGTCCCTTTGTAGACACAGATGAGTTCTTCAGGGCAGGAACCATGTCCTTTAATTGTTTGCAAAGTACCATGTACACCTATGGCATAACTAACGACAATGACACGTTTAAAATACATAGGGAAAGCCTAGCATGAATGTACAAAGAACCTTACCCTTTGCACAGGGGATGGGCACAGCAACAGTGGAAACCTTTGCACTTCCTTGATTGCAGAAAATTGTATGGTTCGTGCAATTGTCAAGGCTAGACTTTCCGAAGTGGGAGGGATGGAGGAGGCAGGGTGTTGGCACAATGGGGAGCACAAACTGCTTCTTCACAAAGGGAGTTGGAAGCTGCCACACCCATCTCAGATCTCCCTGCCTGGGGCAGGGAGCTCTCCTGAGGCTGCAGGACTTATCACCGCACCCAAGAGGATACTGTGCCTGCAAGACACAATAGAGCCCAGAGCATATTGTTACTGAGGGAGGGGGTTGAAAAAATTAAAAAATGAATTGGAAACAAAATCTTGAATGTGCCATAGGAGGAGCATGATATTCCACGTGTCTGACTCCTGTTCACAATGGTGAGCTTATCCTTTACTGCCTTTTATCTCAGCAAATTATGAAGCATCAGGTAGTGACTTCTCTAACTAAAGAAGTCAGGTTGATAATTAATGAGAATTAAGCCATGAAAAGGCACAAAAGCCCAGATTTGAGTGCCTGTTTATGACACTGTTTATTATGCAATTGCTCAACATCAAAAAGAGCCAACTCAGTGTGGCACTTTAATTACTTTGTTTTATTACGTTGACTAATTTTATGGACCTTCCACTCACTGCCAAGAAATGTTATTTCGGAACAGTTTCCTAACACTGCGAGGGTGTTTCCAGCCTACTGGATTTCTGGAAACAAGCTGGGACTCAGAGCACCTCTAAAAAAGATTTTACTTAAGTACCTATAGAAGAAAGGAGAGGTAATCTCATTGGAGGAGAGGAGCTCCTGGGTGGATAAAAGGGAAAGCCATGTCATCAGTGTACTACTGCTCTGATCTCCTCTACTCAAATGACTCCTAAATTCCACTCACTAATTTCCAGACATCTGCCATGATATTTTTTGTTACTTTTCTAGATTTAAAGGAACAAACAAGGAGGGACATACTTGGGTACTAGTGGGACACAGAGGGGACTTCTACTCCTCCCACTGCAAAAGGAGGAAGTGAGTGAAATATGCAGTGTGGTGGTGAAACCTCTTGAGAACTCACTAGAGCGCTGTGATCAGTGTTAAAAGGAGGGCAGCCATATAGCGCCAGTGGCTGTGCATGGAAATTGCACTGTCATTTCTATTTGGCCTTAGCCATAAAACCACTCTCCCTGTCTCCCTAGAGCAGAAACAAAAGAAGAAAAGAGGCTTCCAGTAGTGCAGAAGCATGATCAAGGGATGGGAGAACCAAGGGGAAAGAAAAGCTTTGAAAAGAGTTAGAGGGGCCTTGGTTGGGGTCGTCAGCATACTTAAAACTATAATAACTGCAGAAAAGTCCCTTCCCTTTTTTCCTTTTTACGCGTTCCCATAACAGAAATTACTAAGAGATCACATGACTAAGTTAATGGCCATAAATTCAGGACAGCTTAAAGGAATTAGTCATTCCCATGCACATTGTCAACCAGAGGAATTTGCTGAGAGAGGTCACATTAAATGCTTTGTCTGGATAATTTCACAATCAGTAATATTTATTGTTACGCCAGCTAGTTGAGAGCAACCAAACCTTATGCTTCAGAGTATAAGCTGATCACATGTGAGGGTTATTTCATTAGCAAAGAGTGAAACTGAATGCAGGTCAAGTTCTACATGTGGAACTTTATTAAACCCTGTGCACCAGGGTTGACACCTGACCAAAATCAACCTTGTTCTGAGGTAGCTGTCCTGGGTAATCTACAAGCATGCTCAGTACACACTGCCAGCTGTCCCTTTTCTTAAGGTAGGTCTACACTACCCGCCAGATCGGTGGGTAGCAATCGATATATCGGGGTCGATTTATCGCGTCTAGTCTAGACGCGATAAATCGATCCCCAAGCGCTCTCCTGTCAACTCCGGAACTCCAGGTGCCATGAGAGGTGCAAGCGGAGTCAATGGGGGAGCAGCGGCAGTCGACTCACTGCCGTGAAGACATCATGGTAAGTCAATCTAGGGGGTACGTCAGCTTCAGCTACACTATTCTCATAGCTGAAGTTGCGTACCTTAAATCGACCCCCCCCCCCCGTGTACACCAGGGCTTAGGTATCTATTCCAGGAAATCTGTAAGGGTGGTCAGTACACAATTCCAGCTGTCCAGTTTTATGGGCTCAGGAACATCCCGGATGTCCTACTTTTTTGTATCACAGAAACAGCAACACTACAGTGCACTGCTCTGCATTCTGTTTTCTTGGTATCCTATCAATAACAGTCCCTCCAAGGAACATGGGCCCTCTGACTTCAGTTCCATGAAACATCTTCCCTATTTAAAAAAATTAATATAAAGATTAAAAACAAATAATTGATGTCTAGGTTTCACTCTAAGTCCCTTTGCTCACAGGTTGCTCGCACATTGCCAAGTTTGAGTCTCATCTTTACCACAGACTTAGCTGGTTACACCGTCTTTAAGATAGTTTGATCTCCTCAACAAATGACCACACCAGGAGTGACCCATCTCTGTCTCCCTGTCACCTGTCTCTGAGACGCTCTGTCTGTGGAGTCTCCTTCATCCCTGTGGGATTGGTCTCCAGATGTTTGTCTCTGCATTCTGTGAGGATCTCTGTAGGCTCTCTCTAGGTGTTGTGTCTGCAGGCTCGTAAATATCTCCTGTTCCTTTGGATCATTTGTCCCCCTTGCATAGTCTCCTCTTCTGACTGGGGTGCCATTGCATCCCTGATGACTCCTTTAGTCAACTCCTTCTGGTGTCTCTCTAATAGCTGGATCCTCACAGAAATGCCCTGTTTCCAGGGCCAGTAGGTTCTTGGCTGACCTGTCATACCCTATTGCCTGTTTTCTCTGATTGGCAGCCATCTCTTGATGGTGGTATCCCAATTGTTCTGGCTGCAACAGCTGTCCCCTAATTGTTAGCAGGGGTTTGGTACTTCATCCCATCAGTGCCTGTGTCAGACTGTTTTGGCATACCTGTGATGGGGTACTCTGGTGTGCCAAAAATGCTAACAAGGGACAGTAGTTAGCCATTTTGAAGGGGGAGGTTTGGGCGGGGATCAGGATTTTTGAAGTTGGATGAATTGTTTATGGTGCTACACAATGGATGTAGGGGGATCCTGATTTGTATTGTTGCCACTTTGTCTGGCACTAGCAGATTAGGGGCTTACAAGTCAGTTTCCTGACTGGAGCAGAAGTCAGTGAGGCAGAGTCAGTGTATTGTATTAGTGTCATTTCTTTATTTACTAAATGTACATAAGTCCTGATTCTTGGAAAGTGAGCACAGGCAATAGTGTTCTTCAGGAACCTCAGCCAAGGCCCCACTGCCCTTTCACCACGGAGCAAGTCTGCCAAGTCTCTCCATCTCTTGAACTCCCACTCAGATCTCACTGGTTAACACTCAGCTTCCCCTTCCTTCCCCAGCTCCTGAATTTTACACCAGGGCAACCCCTTTGCTCAAAGCTCCTCACTTTGGACGACATGCAATCCAAATGGGCCTGGCAACCCACCTTCCTTTCTGTGCATCTGCTCTGCAGTAGAGGAACCTCAGAAAAGTTTGAAAGTGCAGGCCACGCAAGGAGAATGCTTTAACTCACACTGTACCTGTAATGCGTGTGGTCACTGCCTAAGTTCCCTCCAAGGTGTGCGCCTGTGTGGCACACAGGAAGCCACCAAGGTCCACGCACTTAACTCCCTCAGCCCCGGGGCTGCGGCACAGGGAGGAGACATGCCTCCCTCCCTCCCAGTAGAGAGAGATACTCTCCCCCAGCCCAGGTGCTGCTGCAGGGCGAGAGGGCTGTAGGGACTCAAACCCCTCATCCCCGGCCCCACCCCAGAGCCCGCACCCCCAGCTGGAGCCCTCACCTCCCACATCCCAACTCTCTGCCCCAACCCTGAGGCCCCTCCCACACTCCGACCCCACACCTGCCACACATCACCTCCATATTGGTGAACATAGCAAAATTCATTCCGCACATGTATGGGAAAAATTAGAGGGAACATTGGACTCCCTGGCAACTTTAATTCTTTCTCTGGGGAGGTACATCTTGAGTGCTTATACATCGGTGATCCCTACTGTTCAAGCCACCAGCACCTTTCACCATAACAGTATTGCTCAACTACAACACACACACGTACCCTCATCCCCGTTCCTTAATTTTATTTCAAATGCAACATTAACCCTGGATTCCTTTAGCTCATTTTGGTCGACAAGTGATCTGTTAATCTGGCAGATATTGCATTTTTAGTGCAAGTCTTGCTTTTCTAACTCAGTTTTAGCCCTGACTGCTGAGTGGTTAATGAGACCCATGCAAATATATTGCATACTATACTTCTATTGGTTAGCTGCCTAAACCTGCCAAATGGCTCAACTGAAAGATAATCAACAAGAGAAAATTTACCCTGAACAATAATATCTTCAAAGGATCAACCATTAAAATAATAAAAATAATAGAGTATCTTTAAATAAATCACACATGCAATCAGGATGTGAGGGAAGACCTTATTTCGAGAACAAGAGCTTTAAATAGAAGAATGAGCCAAAACATCAGTGTAACCTTTGAAGTTGCTTCTGTAATAAACTTGGAACCAAGAGCGGAATAAACATTTACTAACAGTGTCAGGTGTCAGTCACTCTGGCCATGAGGACATTCTCACACATGATATGCTGTCTCATTTGCAGCCTCCTGGAAGAACAGGATACAATGGGACAGGGTTGTGGTAACTTCACGGCAAGAACACAGATGACCAAAGTAAGAGTAACCCAGCTGCTTAAGTCACACTGTCAAGTTGTGATTGAGTCACTATTCCAGCTGGGCAAAACTTGCCAGTTTCTCTTCATATTCATATTGGGGCTGTCATGCAATTAAAAAAATTAATTGTGATTAATTACATGATCAATCACACCGCCAAACAATAATACAATACAATTTATTTATATATTTTTGATATTTTTTACATTTTCAAATATATTGATCTCAATTACAACACAGAATACAAAGTGTAAAGTGCTCACTTTATATTTTTATTACAAATATTTGCAGTGTAAAAAACAAAAGATAGTATTTTTCAATATACCTAATACAAGTACTATAGTGCAATATCTTTATCATGAAAGTTGAACTTACAAATGTAGAATTATGTACCAAAAATAACTGCATTCAAAAATAAAATAATGTAAAACTTTAGAGCCTATAAGTCCACGCAGTCCTACTTCTGGTTCAGCCAATCGCTCAGACAAGTTTGTTTTCATTTGCAGGAGATAATGCTGTCCACTTCTTGTTTACAGTATCACCTGAAAGTAAGAACAGGTGTTCGCATGGCACTGTTGTAGCTGGCGTCATAGGATATTTATGTGCCAGATGCACTAAAGATTCATATGTCCCTTCATGCTTCAGCCACCATTCAAGAGGACACGCGTCCATGCCGATGACGGGTTCCGCTCGATAGCGATCCAAAGTGGAGCGGACCGATGCACATTCATTTTCATTATCTGAGTCAGATGCCACCAACAGAAGGTTGATTTTCTTTTTTGGTGGTTCGGGTTCTGTAGTTTTCGCATCAGAGTGTTGCTTTTATAATTCTTCTGAAAGCATTCTCCACACCTCATCCCTCTCAGATTTTGGAAGGCACTTCAGATTCTTAAACCTTGGGTTGAGTGCTGTAGCATCTTTAGAAATCTCACATTGGTACCTTCTTTGTGTTTTGTCAACTCTGCAGTGAAAATATTCTTAAAATGAACAACATGTGCTGGGTCATCATTCGAGACTGCCGTAACATGAAATATATGGCAGAATGCAAGCAGAGTAGGAGACATGCAATTGTTCCCCAAGGAGTTCAGTCACAAATTTAATTAACACTTTGTTTTTTTTAACGAGCCTCATCAGCATGGAATCATGTCCTCTGGAATGGTGGCCGAAGTATGAAGGGGCATACGAATGTTTAGCATATCTGGCACGTAAATACCTTGCAATCCGGCTACAAAACTGCCATGCAAATGCCAGTTCTCACTTTCAGTTAAATAATAAGCGGGCAGCATTATGTCCCATAAATGTAAACAAACTTATTTGTCTGAGTGATTGGCTGAGTGGACTTGTAGGCTCTAAAGTATTACATTGTTTTGTTTTTGAGTGTAGTTATGTAACAAAAATATCGACATTAGTAAGTTGCACTTTCATAATAAAGAGCTTGAACTACAGTACTTGTATGAGCTGCACTGAAAAATACTATTGCTTTTATCACTTTTACAGTGCAAATATTTGTAATAAAAATAATATAAAGTAAGCACTGTACACTTTGTATTCTGTGCTGTAATTGAACTCAATATATTTGAAAATGTAGAAAAACATCCAAAATATTTAATAAATTTCAATTGGTATTCTATTGTTTAACAGTGTAATTAAAAGTGTGATTACTCATGGTTATTTTTTAAATCACAATTAATTTAATTAATTGCCAACTCTGTCCACATATCTATTCACGGGACACCATCATAGGACCTAACCACATCAGCCACACCATCAGGGGCTCATTCACCTGCACATCTACCAATGTGATATATGCCATCATGTGCCAGCAATGCCCCTCCTGCCATGTACATTGGCCAAACCGGACAGTCTCTACACAAAAGAATAAATGGACACAAATCAGACGTCAAGAATTATAACATTCAAAAACCAGTCGGAGAACACTTCAACCTCCCTGGACCCTCAATTACAGACCTAAAAGTGGCAATTCTTCAACAAAAAAACTTCAAAACCAGACTCCAATGAGAAACTGCAGAACTGGAATTAATTTGCAAACTGGATACCATCATATTAGGCCTGAATAAAGACTGGGAGTGAATGGGTCATTACACAAACTAAAAACTATTTCCCCATGCTAATTTTTCCCCTACTGTTACTCACATCTTCTTGTCAACTGTTTGAAATGGTCCATCCTGATTACCACTATAAAAGTGATTTTTCCTCCTGCTGATAATAGCCCACTGTAATTGATTTGTCTTGTTAGAGTTGGTAAGGCAATGCCCATCTTTTCATGTTCTCTGTAGCAGTAGCGTAGCTGGGGAGGGAGTGAGGGGGAGCAGGCGCTCCCCCTCTGAGCACAAGTGGTGCCTTTTAAAATTATAGGTGCCTTTTTAAATTTTTACTCACCCGGCGGCACTCCAGGTCTTCGGCGGTGCAGGCCTTCACGCGTTCTGGCTCAGCAGGGGCCTTCGCTCACTCCAGGTCCTCGGCAGCATTTCGACGGCAGGGGCCTTCAGTGCCGTTGAGGACCTGGAGCACCGCCCGGTGAGTACAAATGGGTGGCACCTTTCTTTTATGTCCGCTGCCCCTGTTCGCTCCACCTAGCTAAGCCACTGCTCTGTGTGTATATATATATATACACACATCTTCCTACTGTATTTTTCACTCCATTCATCTGATGAAGTGGGTTCTAGCCCATGAAAGCTTATGCCCAAATAAATTTGTTAGTCTCCAAAGGTGCCACAAGTCCTCCTCGTTCTTTTTGCTAATTTTATTGAGTTAATCGTGTGAGTTAACGCCGATTAATTCACAGCCCTAATTCATATTTTAATTAACTTTTAAAAGCCGGAGGAAATCCTGCAGGTTTTTCACATGCCAAGTATGTGGCTCCGGGGTCAGCCTGCATGGGAGTGTGACTGCAGGTGGAATGCACACACTTTGTCCCCTTTTCCTTCTGCACATCTAGATCTGTAGAAATGAGGCAGATCTGCCACTCTGCAGCTGTTTGTCTGCCTGGCTGGGGCAGTTGCCCATCGTTCAGTGTTAGTACAGCACGTAAAACAATGGGGTCCCGATCCAGGGTCTCAGGCTCCCAGGTGCTACAGTAATACAAATAATACTAATGGTGCACTACTTGCCATCTGCCATTTTTTCCAGGTCAGGGACTTTGTTCTTCTGTTTCTTTCCTAGAACTAAGCACACGGTGGATGCTTTAAAACAATAAATAAGAATACTTAGGTCACGCAGCTCAGGTAGTGCGACAACGCATATCCGAAGTAGCCCTCACTCCCCAGTCACCTCCAGTGTTTCAAATAAATAGTGAGGACACATGGGGCAGAATTTTCGAAAGACCTCGGCTTCCATTCAGGCCCATAAATAAGCATTCAGCATCCAGCAGCTCTCCTTGTGACACAGATTTTCAAAAGCGCTCAGCACCCAACTTTTTCTAAAAGACCTGCTCTAGGGATTATTTTGGGGAAGTTCTATGGCCTGTGTTGTACAGGAGGTCAGACTGGGTCAGTGGTCTCCCACCTTTTTACCCCCCAAGATCACTTTTTGAATTTAAGGGCAACCCAGGATCTACCGTGCCCCTTCCCCAAAGCCCTGCCCTGCTCATACCATTCCCTCGCCCCCATCGTTCACTCTCTCCCACCTTCACTCACTTTCACCGGGCTGTGGTAGGGGTTCGGGCTCTGGGCAGGGGCAGAGGAGTTTGCAGTGTGAGAGGGGGCTTTGGGCTGAGCCTGGGGTAGGGGGTTGGTATGCAGGCGGGGGTGAGGGGTGCAAGCTCTCGGAGGGAGTTTGAGTGCAGGATAGGGATTCGGGCTGAGGGCAGAGTATTGGGTTGCAGGAGGGGGTGGGGGTGCTGGCTCTGGGAGCGGGTTCAGGGATGGGGCTTGAGGTGCAGAAGGGGGTTTCGGTTCAGGAGAGGGTATAGGGTGCTGGCTATGGGAGGAGGCTCAGGGCTGGGGGTTGGGGTGCAGCCTACTGCCAGGCAGCACTTACCTCTGGCAGCTCCTGGTTGGCAGAGCAGCATGGCTGCTGCTAAGGCAGGCTCCCGGCTTACCCTGGCCCCATGCTGCTCCCAGAAGGGGCCAGCGCACCCCTGTGGCCCCCAGAGAGGGGGGAGAGGGGCACGTAGCTCTACGCACTGCCCCTGTCTGCAAGCACCACCCCCGCAGCTCCCGTTGGCCACAGCTCCCCATTCCTGGCAATGGGATCTGTGGAAGAAGTGTTTGCAGGGAGGAGCAGGGTGTGGAGGGAGACCCCTACCCATGGGGTCACCCTGGCTGCTTCTGGGAGTGTTGTGGGGCCAGGGCAGGCAGGGAGCCTGCCTTAGCAACTGCCCCGATTGCGATCGACTGGGAGATCGTCTAGGATCGACTGGTTGGTGACCACTGGACTAGATGATCACAGAGATCCCTACTGGTCTTGGAATCTTTGAACCTATGGAAAATGTATTGTCAATGTCCTGAACTATTTGGGAAATCCAGCCATGATTTTGGGTGCTGAGCACTTCTGAACATTCTGGCTTTAATGCTTAGTCACCATAGCGATAGGTGTACTTTATAGATGACTGACAGTCATAATTGTAAACTTTTAAATGAGCCTCAGATGCTACAAGGGGAAATTTAAAACCTGCACATTGGACCTACTTGTTTAGTGTTGTACAATGGGGGAAATTTCCTCCTGACCTCAAGAAGCTGATTATTTTTGCTGTGAAACACAAAGACGGATTGCCCGTATCATTTTACCCAGCTAATGATACTGCAGTCAAGGTGCTATGTAAATCTGTTCTTTTCTGAAAACAATATTTAATACATTTCATTAAATAAACAAGAGAGAAGAGAGGAAAGAGGACGGTTTTCACACATTTCAGTTGGCATCTTATGCCACAAGATACAGATCATTGCCTTAGTCATATTACTTGTTGGTGACATTTTCACCAACTCACTTAAACAATGTTTAGATGCTTCTTATTGTTTGAAATGACTGTTTTTTCCAAGGATGTTTTCTTTCCAGGAGGACAGAGTCTCACAATTTGATGATCCTTGTTCTGATGCTGCTTTGGTGATAGAAATGTGATGCTGAACAAAGGAAAATATATATGTTGTGCTACATTATAATCATCATAAACCCATTGTTGCTTTAATTCTATTTAATTTATGACAAATCACTCAATTATTTTCTGGATTCTTTATACTAATTATGTATCCATGTCATGTGTGACATCCTGCCCACTCATTAGGGTATAATTTTGAACTCTGCCACAAATTCTTTAGGTCATTTTAATTTTCCATTGAGTGATAATTTTCTGTAATATTAAAAACAATCTACATTGTTTTAATAGAGCTTTAAGGCACTGAAAAATGGGATATGTAAACAAGAACTCATCTATTGATGGACTTGTATATAGTTTTTGCAAGAATAAATACTTCGCAAATATTATCACTTTTTCTTTTTGTGAACTATCCAGACAGATTGTGATTTTCTTGAATAATCTTTATTTGAAATAATTCAACTTAAAAAAATTGTATAACAGCAGTTCAAATGTTGCTCTGTGTTATTCAGCTGTGACTAGTCAAATGAGTTACGCTGTAGGTTATTTGTTTCCTGATTGAGACCCTGATTCAACAAAGCACATGTTTAAATTACAGTAAAGTCAATGGGACTCAAGAACATGCTTAAAGTAAGTACATGCTTATATGCTATATCGATGCTGTACTTAATTTGTAATGGAAGAGGTGCCGGGGGTCAAGCAATTAGGTGCTGGGACTCAAGCAAACTTTTTACTTTCATAACTGATGCAGGAAGCCCAGAGGTGCCTAATTTTCAAAGTTAAAATGAATTTTCCACAAGCATTTGACCTAGTAAAACTCACACAGTCATGAAAGGTGAACACCTAGGAGTCAGAATATAGGTAATATGAATTCATTCAAAAAATTCAAATGAATATTCAAGGGACGTTTATACATCTATATGCTATTTGCCCAGGACTCTTTTTTACTTAAAGTTCCTTGAATGAAATAAAACCTTTATCACAGATCAGTACCTCATACCTTCACATGGCCGAAAACAGAACACACGCAAACCAGAAGAAATCCCATACCAAGGGGTGCTACAAATCTGTAACACCACGACTGAGAGGACAAGCTGCTAACTCTCCATGTACAGCTAAAGTAAATGTGCTTCCTACTAATAGTGCCTACAATTCCAGTAATAGAAATGCTAGGATCCTCATTGCTGAGGGAAATGGAAGTTAAAAGGAAATGTGGGGCAAAACAATCTTGGTTGTGGGCAACAATGTGCAGCTATTAGCTTTCCAAGCTATTGGAAGTGGTTAAATGGAATAGAGAGGAAGGATGGCTCAGGGGCTAGGACGCAACTCAGGAGACTTACGTTCCCTATTCCCTGTGTGACCTTGGGTATGTCACTTAGTTGTTCTGTGCCTCAACTCCTCATATGGGGAGAATAGCACTCCCCTACAACTGAACTTAATCTGGGGTCTTCTCAAACATCTAGAGACATATAGCTATGGGGTTTTTTTTGGTCAGATCTCCAAGTCTAGCTCTGGGCGGCTTGTAGGGGGGAGTTTGAATAGCCTGTGGTCCATAGGAACAATCAGTGACAAGCTTTCAACTCTTATGATCAGCTCATGTTGATTTGCAATGGTTCACATTTTCCAGGCTATCTTTCCAAAGAAAAGGCTAGAAACTTTTATAGAAATAAAAGCTGAGATTCTCTTTTACGTCTCTTGCTCCTCCAAAGTAAGAAGAGGGGGGGTAGCTTTGAGACACTGCAAAGGCTGGCTTAGTTTGCTGGGTGTGGAGCTTATTGAAAGAGCTGGGCGGCTGCAAAAGCTGTTCATTGTTGCAGCTCTGCTAGTGTGTCTGGACTGACCTACAACTGGGCTGTGCAATAGACTTCTGCACCTTAATGTTGCAATTAAAAAAATGCAGATTGTGTTAAAAATAGGACAGATGTTCATAAAAAAAATATCTAGATCAGTTTGAGAATTAGCTAATAATTATCCTAGGACAAGTTGAGAAACACACCCTGTTCCAAGGTATCCAGACAGGCTGTGTTTCCTAGTGGATAGAACACTGGATTGGGACTCACTAAATCTGGGTTTTATTTCTGGCTTTGCCACTGCTTTGCTTTGAACTTGGGCAAGTCACTTCCTGCCTTGTGCCTCAGTTTCCCTTCTGTAAAATGGGGGAAATGATACTGACCTTCTTTGTAAAGCACTTTGAGGTAAAAAGCACTGTATAAGAGCTAGGTATTATTAATCATTTAGCAATTTCCAGACTGGCTAAGACTGATAAACTCAGAGGCATTAAGTAGTAACAAACTGCAGACTATGACTCACCTGCTATCAGTTTATTATCTGATTTAAAAAACCCAGTCACAATACATTTTAATATCACTGTGGGATTTTGTGAAAGACTGGTGCCTTGGAGCATTGTACTGTAAGTAGTAAGCCCCAGGCTGCTCAGTGATTTCTATAGCTTCTTCAAGTATAGTGCTTGCACTTGTTTCTTACAGCTGCAATTAAAAGAGGCTGCCTTTGTTTATTCATAGAGGGATTAACTAATGCGGCAGGGCAAAGAAGAAACATTAGTGAACCACACAGAACAATGGATCTCTCCTGTTATTGCAACATATGACATGACCCAGGAATTATATATGGTATGACTAGGAAACAAGCATAGATTAATTTATGCTGAGTCAATCTGTGCGTCTGTTACAGAGTAGGCTATAGAGATGCCTTTTTTCAGATCTCATTCAGATACTCTCCTTTGTAGATGTATCTGTCTTCTCCAGACTACCCTTAAGAATCCTTGTCCAGGGTGTTCCATTTGCCATCCTCTAGTATTTTTATTCACATTCTCTAGTGCTTTGTACTATTCTGCACCCACAGTCACATTGTTTCCCCTGTTTTCCAGCAAAGTCTCTGCTCTCAAGTACTTATTGGTCTTCATTTCCTAATTAGAGGGGCATAGGCAGTAAAACATGCACAAAGCCAATTGCGTGGTATTATCCACAGCTTATGGATGTTTATTTTGCTATTTATCTGCCAAAAATGTGATTTATTTTGCTGCCTGGCATAATATTCTTGGCAGTCTTTTCACATCAATATTAGAGATACATAAGCCTCATCTGTGCACTGATGGAAATTGACTCTTCTTTCCAAAGCTGGAAATCCATTACTGTTCAAGTCTGAACAAGAGTTACAATATGAAGAACAGGCCAAAAAGTGAAGAGACCGAGAAAAATAAATTGGAGGATTGATTTGAAAGCTCTGCTTTAAAATATTGAGTTCCCAGCCTATCCATGCATGTGTAAAAGAAAATTTACCATTAAGGTGCTTGTTATACATTCCTCTGATGTCTAAACTACACCTTTCCAAAGGACTTCATGTGTAGTTCTGAGTGAGTCTCACATTTTGAAACTTCAAAGATCTCTTTAATTTTCAAGTGCCTGTGCTTAAAGAAAAGGAGTACTTGTGGCACCTTAGAGACTAACAAATTTATTTGATCACAAGCTTTCATGAGCTTGGCTACAGCTCACGAAAGCTTATGCTCAAATAAATTTGTTAGTCTCCTAAGGTGCCACAAGTACTCCTTTTCTTTTTGCGAATACAGACTAACACGGCTGCTACTCTGAAACCTGTGCTTAAAGAGACATTTTAAACGTAAACGAAATCTTCTAAAGCTTCAAAAGTGACCTCAGGCTTTCCAACACACAAAAAAAATACCATGGTATTCTGTTGTAAGAACACAGAATACCATAATTCCATTAACAAAACACCATAATTTCTCTAGTGCAAGCAATAGATTTGCGTGCTCTTAATGTAGATACTGTAGTATTTCATAAAGGATTTGAGACTAATGAATAACAAAGCAACAATGAGGAGAAGTAGAAGACTTTAACAATTCCATAATGCGAAATATAGCTGGACCCACGAATCAATTCCCTTACACTTTTAAATTTACATACTGTAGGCTACAAAGTTGCAATGCCCTAATATGATATATTTTGTAAATGTGTGTTCATAAGAAGCAAAGTGAACAATTTTCCGAGACAATCACATATAGTACGTATGACTACCGTATATGACCTTGTGGGCTTGCAGGGTAAGGACTCTAAAAGTGGATTTTTTTTCTCTTTCCTGACTGCATTACTAATCTTCTTATACCCTGAAGCATGAGATCTGACCTTTCTTATTATTAGTGTGCAAAACTACTGAATTAATTATGGATCCTAAAATTATCTGGCCCTTTTAAAAAATCTAGCTACAGCTGTTTCCTCTGGCATTGGGCAGGATTTAGTTACAAGATAAGGAAGGTAAGGATAGGAAGACAAGGTATTTAGTTTGGGTTATCAACACTACTGAACTGTTGATTAGTAGCAGGGCTGGATGATCAGTAGAGGTGGGAAGTTATATTATGGTAACTGCACACTTCTGAACTTGCAATAGCGAGGACACAGTGCCTGTAAAAGCAGTTAGATGCGATCACTGGTGATGTGTACGATGGATGTATGTATGGAACAATAATATTTAAAAATCAATTTAGCGGAATTTTTTTTTAATTTATAATAGAGAAAAATGAAGGTTAAAACTGATTTTGTTTTGCATGTACAATAGCTCCGTTTCTCTTTTTTTGCCCCTTCCCCAAATTTTTCTAAGCTACTCTAAGTGAGCTGAGAAATAAGGTTGTGTCCTCAAACAAACTGTAATTAGGATTTGGATTAATAAATAGGAGATCTGACTACCCTGAATGTTGGGAAGTATGGTTCTGGCACAAAATTTGGTGGTTCTGGCCAATCTTGAGAAACACAGAAAAATGTCCAGTGAAATGATCTGAAGCTACAGCAGAGCCTGACATGCTTCTAGCAGATGTTTATTTTAACTACATTTGAAAACAATATTCTAGGAGTACTAGGAGGTTAAAAAAATAGAAAAACCATCCAGGGAGTCTAACCCAGTGGTCAGGCACATTTAAATTGGGGATCATAGACTCAGCTTCCAGGAAGAGGGAAAAGGCAGAAGTCAGGAGAATTTAAGTATGTTTTCTCCCAGATTTTTTAAGATCCGACAGGAACTGAAATAGCTTAAGCTACAGAGATTTGTATAATATCTTCATAATAGCATAGCTCCCAGCTGAAGAGAAAACTGCCACAATTAGAGCAAACATTTGCCTGGGCTGAGCCTCCAGTCTAATCAGAATCATTCCAGGCTAGTACAGACTTCTGTCTAAACTAAGCTTCCCCAGCTAAATCTTTTTGGCTAGAGTAAGACTTTTCATAAACCTCTTTCAATGATCTCTATCTGAGCCAATCTCCCAGGCTAAAATAATTCTTTCAAACCTAGGACAAGCTTTATAGGTTTTTCACCCCACGCCCTCTAAACTTCAGCTAATCAACAATCACCTTCGGCGACAGCCCACTCCATCATATTAATATACCAGTTCTGGCTTTTTTACAGGCAAAAAGAAGGAGGAAGGAGGGTCCTGTGGTTAAAAACACTGACTTAAGACCCATGATGCCATAGTTCAGTTCCCCTTCTGCTACAGACATCCTGTATAACCCTGACTAGGTCATTTACTCTTTTTTACCTCAGTTCCCCATCTGTAAAACAGAAATCATTACACTTCCCTTTCTCTCAGGGGTGTTTTTAGGATAAATATATTAATGATTATGAGGCTCTCAGATATTATAATAATGGGGACTATAGATATATATAGAAAATTCTCTACAACATCAGCTTAACACTGTGTGCAAAAACCAGCAACATTAAATAAATACCTGTTGGAACTGTAGAGATATAAATAGTGCTACACTATATGGAGACAGTAAAGTGTCTAGCTTTGATGCCAACATGATCTATATAAACTCATTCAGATTGTCTGAATGGCAATAAACCCTTTTACAAATTCAGACTCAAAATAAGGCACATTTTTAAAGGGAGTGTGACGCTCTGTACCTCGGGGGAAGACCCTACACCACCATGTTTGTCTTTATAAAATGATCATGTGCTATCCAATGCAAAGTTTGTCATGTTGGGTGTCTTCAGAAGGCTCACGATGAACTGAGCATGGTTGTTATAGTGATGTTATAGTAATTGTTACAGTAATGTTATAGTAATATTATAGGTTATAATTTCATGTATACAGTTATGAGGCTGAAAATGTATCCTCATGGCTTAAAGCAAGCCCAGACAAAAACTCTCCAAGAGCAGAGAGGCAGTTCACACCTCATCAGGGCAGGTATGGGACAAACCCAGCCCAGCCTCACAGGAACAAAAGATGCTGGCCTAGGCAGCAACAAAAGAATCTGTTAGACTCTCGAGTAAGTCACCCCCCTTCTTTTGGTCAGTTTGGAACTGCAATGAGGTAATGCTCACCTGACTCTGAAGGGGAGGGGGACAAAGCCAAGAGGGAAGAAAGGACATGATAAAAGAGAGAGACATTTGCCATGCTCTCTCCATCTTCCATGTACATCTACAGATACCACACCAAGCAACTGAAGACTGATCAAAGGGGGGAGCCTGGCTGAAAAGCAACCAGCCAGCCTGTGGTGAGAAGCATCTAAGTTTGTAAGGGCATTGAAAATGTTAAGATCAGTTTAGAATGTGTTTTGTTTTTATTTCATTGGACCAAATCTGACTTGTTATGCTTTGACTTATAATCACTTAAAATCTATCTTTCATAGTTTAATATACTTTTCTACCTGAAGCAGTGTGTTTGGTTTGAAGCATGTCAGAGGCTCCCCGTGGGATAACAAGCCTGGTACATATCAATTTCTTTGTTAAATTGACGAACTCATATAAACTTGCAGTGTCCAGCGGGCTTAACTGGACACTGCAAGATGGAGGTTCCTAGGGTTATGTCTGGGACCGGAGATATTGGCTAGTGTCATTTGCTCGCAGTTTACATGCCAAGGCTGTGCATGAACAGCCCAGGAGTAGGGGTTCTAACAGCAGAGCAGGGTAAGGCTGGCTTTCAGAGTGAAGGATTGAAGTAGCCTAGCAGATCACCGGTCCAGATAACACCAGAGGGGAACGTCACAGGGAGGGTAATTAACGATTGGAACAATTTACCAAGGGTCGTGGTAGGTTCCTCATGACAGGAAATTTTAAAATCAAGACTGGGTATTTTTCAAACAGACATGCTTTAGTGCAAACAGGAATTAATTTTGTCCTAAGGCCTGTGTTATGCAGGAGGTCAGACTAGATGATCACAGTGGTCCTTTCTGGCCTTAAAAATATATGAATCTAGTACAGATTTTGGTCACAGCTATTCACTCAGCCCTTGTGTTATACCCAAGATTTTGTATAGCCCACAGCGAGTTGGACCTAATTTCTGCAGAAAGACTCCTGCATTCTGTGACACTCCAGCACAGCAACCTGGTGACGCTGGGAAGTTGATAATCATGAAGCTGCAGCAAACAAGAGAAAAGCAAACCCATTTCCTACAGCCCTGTAATGCCTGCTAATTATATTCGCTGACTCTGCTGTTCATAAGAACTTTGTAGTGCTCTTTATTAAGGCCAGTACAGGACAACTTTAAAACAAGAAAATAATGTTTGTTTAAAGAAAAATGAAGTTGCTCCCTTTCGCACCAGATTGAATTTTTACAGTGAGGTGCTATGTATCTGAAGCCAGCCATTGATAATAGAAACACTGGCAGGCTCTTTAACTGAGTGGCACTAGCAGCTGTTGCTACAGAATTTACAAACACAGTCTTCAGTCTTTATTCGGGCAAAATTCCATGATTAAATTTGTCCCAAGGTGATTTTTTAAAATCACCCTACTCCAGTGTTTCAGAATTCCAATGCCTTCCTATAAGAGCGTTTACTTTAAAGATATGCTCATTAGGTTGAGGTCTCTCTTTGGTACACTCTATTCCTGAATAACTGAAATATTTTCTTAGGAAGGAATAGAGAGCTATTTTCAATAAGAGCTCAAGGATTTTTTATTTTTTTTTCCACAAAAAAAATGTTAAACTCAGTATTACCAAATTTTTGCTTTAGCTGCATTTTATTCCCTTCCAAAGTCTCCATTACTCGTCCCTTTTGGGAGAGAAGATAATCTCTGTACCCTTTCAAAAAGCCTACAGTTAGACCTTTCTTTTGACGCAAGAAGATTTCTGACATTATGACATTTTCTTGTATAATACAGTGCTAAAGTACAGTGTTGACAGATACTCTGCCAGTTAGTGATTTCCCCGGGGAAAGTGAAGTAGTAGAGACTTCCTTCCTCAACTTAGAAAAAAAACACTGAAGTGTGTTTTTCCAGGCAGCTGGTCAAGGAAGCAGGTGTCAGGCTTATAAGAAAGTCTGAAAGTTCTGCATCACAGCCCCCTTCCTCAGCTGATGTCAATACCCAAGTCTTACACTGTGTCCATTCCATGTGTGAGTAAGAAAATACTTCCTTGTTACTCTAAAGCACATTAGACTATGCCACATATAATTTGACACCAATTTCCTCTGCAAGTTATAAAAACAACTTCCATGTTGACTTAATTTCCTACAACAGCTCTGTGTCATTTCTGGAAGCTAATGTCTCTGTGCAAGTTGTCTGGCTGCTGAGTTTTGATTGCATTCGGGAGTAGGTTTTTTTGCAGGTTTGTACATCTCTGTCCCATTTACATCTCCTGACAACAGTAGTGCTATTCTAGATTTTACAATTTACCCGCATTGTCAAACAACTCCATGACTCCCCATTAATTTCCAGAGAAAAGTCAAAATTTCCATCCTTGTTAAAGCCTCCATGGACTTGCTTTCCTCATGGATTATATCATACTCTACTCACCCCCACACATTTCCTCTGCTCATCTAGTACCATCATCTATGTCCCATAGCACAAGCTAACCACTGTTGGAGTGACAGCCTTCTCTTCTGCTGCTCCTGCCATCTGGAACAACCTCCCTGCATACTCCGTTTCCCTGGCTCTCCATCTGCTTGCATTGTATCTCTGTATGCTCTTTCCTATAAAACTTATTCCTTTTCTGTGTCAACTGTTTTTCATTCTGTAACTCAGCCATTATTGTTTCTCTCTGTAAAGCATTTCAGCATGCAGCTTGTGTGAGACACTCCCCATAATAAAATGTGATGATGTTGCATTTTATTATCTTGATTTAAGAAATATTTGCCATGCAGGCACTACACTATATACTGGAAAAACTGGTTGATTTAAAGGAAGATGTGAGGAAGACATACAGAACAAAGAGGTTACTGTTAAAAAGTCAGCGTTAGCCAAGAATTACTACCTAGTGGTACAGGAGACACTGCTGTTTATTTCCTATTATTATTTCCTCCCTCCCATTTCCAAAGAGGAAGAAAAAGTGGCAGCATCTCAAATTGTCTTGGCAAAAGTCAGCCTTGGAATGGTGATTACTGTACACAGGTGTTTTCCCATATGCGAGCTCTCGGGATACTTTCTTTTCTTCAAACTGGAAATGTAAAGCAAATCTCCCAGTATACTGTTGAAGGAATAGAAATGAATGCAGAAGATGAAAGTGAGCAGCAGGCTGACCCAGTGAAGCAGGTCTGCAGTCACTAACAAAGCAACAAAATCCCACAGCAGGTCATAGAAGACATCAGCAAAAAGTGGCACTAACATTAACATTTATTTTAGGGTTCATTTCTGGAGAATGCTGAGGGCTCAGCTCATGCCGGAAGGGCCCCCAGTACAAATATCATGAAGGTGTGGTGTAAGAGTGAAGACTGAGGGACAGGATAGCTTAGCGCTTAAGGCAGTGAACACCAGGGTCCAATTCCTAGCTTCATTTATTTTCCTCTTTGACTTCGAGCAAATCACTTTATCTCGTAATGCCTCTGATCCCCATTTACAAAATAGAGATAATATTTTATCTCTTTCACCGCTTGTCTTATTTATGTAGTTTACAGGCTCCTCAGGGCAGAGGCTGTCTCTTAGTAGCTGTACAGCACCTAACATAATGGGGCCCTGGTTTTCTTTGAGGCTTGTCGGTGCTACCAGAATACAAATAAAACCGAGGCTACAGTGCAGAAAGCAGATATCTTAATCATTGCTAGTGAGAGAAAAATCTCTGTATGATGTGCAGTGCTTTGATTACTCAGAGTAATTGGTGTAGTTGTGCCATATACAGTTTCTTCTTTTTTCAAATGTACAACGCTTATATGACAGAAGACTTTCAGCAAGGCCTGGGTGCCATTTGTTAAAGTCAGGTGTCAAAATCAGGATAAATTCTCAATAATGTTTCTGAAAAGCCAAGCATGCTCCCCTCCTGACCTCTTTCAGTTATAGTCCAGAAAATTCTGGTGCACTGTATACTTAAAACCCAACTAAACATTATTTGTTCTTCCTTAGTAGCCATCTCAAACATGTGACAAAGGACCATGAAGCTTATAATAATTTCTTCTGCTCAACGGGAGTCAGCACAATTTGTGTTCAGTACGTCTGCCTTTTAGTTGCACCTTGAGCCCATGTAGTAGTCCCAAATTGTGTGTGTTTTGTTCTCTTCCAGAAACCTCTAAAATAACAGAATTAGAATTCTGGAGAGCTAGAACCACCACCACCACACCAGCCGATGTTTTGGAAGACTGTTGGCCAGTTGCAGCTCATGTGCGTATCAAATCCCATGATTAACATGGCCAGAATTTTGTGTCACACACAACGTCTGTAATTGGGTAGGAAGTCACGAATGTGATCTAACTTTACTTGGGAGAAAGCTCATGTTATATCCTGTTAGAATATAAATATTCAGGCCTGCCTGTAAAGGCCTATACTTTAAGAACGTTGGTGTATTTTTATCACCTAGCTAGTTATAGAGGTATAAAACAAAGAATCAAAATCACAAGTCTGCCTGTGTATGGGCCTTCTCTCACTAGGATAGTCTGAGGCCTTGTTCTTAGACTAAGGACTTTGGCTAGCAGCAGGGGCAGCCATAAGCTGGGAAGCGTACGGTCACATCCTCACATCCCAAACCAGTCTAAGGTGAAATAAGGTGGTATTTAGGAAGATGATCCTGTTCTGATAGTACCCATCACCACCAGATAAAAAACAGATCTTAAGATGGTTAAAGAAAACTTAGTTTGATAACATCCCGTTTGCCAAGAAATCACTTATCAATGGTTGTGTTTGTGAAACCCTCATTTCTGTATTGTTTTATCTTTATGGCCCCCACTTTTCCATTGTTTATCTTTCTGGTTCTCTAATTGTTTCTGTCCGCTGTATAATTAATTTTGCTAGGTGTAAATTAATTAGGGTAGTGGGATATAATTGATTAGAGAATTATGTTACAATATGTTAGGATTGGTTAGTTAAGTTTCAGTAAAATTATTGGTTAAGGTATAGCTGAGAATATTACTATATAAAGTGGGGTCAAACAGGAAGTGAAATTGGAATTATGTTTGCTAAGTGCGGGGGGAATGGGAACAGGAAATAGGGAACGGGGAACAGGGACACAGGCAAGCGTCAGAACTGGGAAGAGGGACATGGGGTAAATGCTCCGTGGCATCAGAGCTGGCAACAGAACACTGGGGAACAGACTCTGTTGGTGTATAGTGATAAGCCCGACTGGTGTGAAGGGCTTTGGAATATGCTTGCTTCTAAATGAACCCCAATAAACATTGCATTGTCTGCACTTCGGACTTCTGGTCTTCTGCTTTCTGTCTACATGAGACGAACCAGGGGAGAGGGTGAAGGGAAAGCCCTCTAACATATGCCACTACCTACCAAATTAGTGTGCATTGCCTTTTATCGATGATTTTAGACTACAATCAGTTGTGTGTTCCACAGTCTGCTGAACATGAAAAACATGATTGTGCAAACAAACTAACCAGCTAAATGTGCAGCTGCAAATGAAACCCTGGGAAACTGCAAATTGAATGAGAAATTATCCAGTTTGCATGTGGCTGTCTGCTGTGCACATGCAGTGTAGGTGCATTTTCAAAAATGTAGCCCTACACAGTGTATATTTTAAGTGCAGGTATCTTGTTCTTTCTGGAATCAAGCAGAGATTCGAAGAATACCCAGAAGATTGTCAGTGTGCCAGCTGATATTGTGAGCAAATAGGAGAAGGGTTAAAACAGAAATCATACACATTGTCTAAAATGTTTTGTTTTTAAATTATGGAAAATAAGAACAAAAGTAAAGTCTCCATAGATAGGTAACATAATGGGTGCACTCCTCTGTAACATGCTGCATTAGTTAACTCTGGGAACAAAATGGCTGGGCAGGATGATTGTCACATGTAGAGAAAGGTTGACTTATTGGGATGAGACTTGTATTGACTCGGACCAGACAGGCATAGTTTTGCAGCTAGGAAGTGGATCAGGAAGCTTGGCTTTACAGAGAGGAGGTTTCAATAGTTTGTCATTGAGTTGGATGACAACGAGGAAGGTGGCCTTCAGGCAAAGTGAATTGACCTCTGAGAATTGGTGGGGGCTGTTACTAGAAGAGGGCTTGATGGCTGGTCAGATTTCATTCTGGGGTGCTTGTTAGGGAGGAAAAGGAAGGTCTGACAGCTGAGTTAACGGAACAGGCCCTCAGGATGGTCAAGAGCCACAAGGAGGGCTCCAGGAAGCATTCTGCTTCTGGGAGGCAGAATCCCTTGGGGAGCTCCCTGGAACTCAGAGGGAGCATGTCGACTGCTACAGTCCTTCAGGCATGCAATATGCTTCCTCCTGCTCTGCAGGCTAGTGTAGAGGGAGCGGAATGGGGGGCTGTCCTCACCTCGTCCCTGCTTCTTGGGGTGTCTTGATCCCTAGTGGTGTACTGGAACTGCACTTGTGCCTTGCTGCTTCCCAGGCTTCTTGGTCCTCCTTCTTGCACCTGTGAAAATCTGTGAAACAACTGTGAAAATCTGGTCCCTAAGTAAAAGACTTGCTTGGACCAGGAACCAGAGGAAGCTGCTGGAACCTTAACTGAGGCTCTCCTGGCTGGCATTTAGCTCTTTTTAGAACTGTTTGTCTAATCCCTTGGTTCACAGAAGGTTATGAGAGAGAGACTATATTTATATTTTAATAGCTGCTACATTCTATTTAAAACAGATTTTAAATTAAACCCTTTATTATCTTAACAAAACATTTGTGTTTGGGAATATATATATTTGTCCCACTTTCAACTGTTGCAGTCACCAGTTATAAATGGATGAGATATTACTGTCCTGACAATTAGATCTTGCAACATTTTGTAGTCTGGGTGGCAGCATTTTGAAGCATCCCTCGCAGGGAAGTGATATAACAAGCTGCTTGTCTGGCTGCTGCATGCCACAGACTAGTTGACATGCCTCCACTGAAAAAAGCAAAGTGTGACATGCCTTTCACTTTACTGAGAAATATAACATGTTACAAATGCTGCAGTCTCCTCTGACATTTTATAGAAGCAGCTTCCATTCAGTTGTGTTTTCATCCATGGAGGTCTTGACGGATAGATAAAACTAAGACTATTTGCAGTATGCTGTATCAGTCATTTGTACGGAGTTGTGTGGGTTAAGTGATAAGCATCACTCACATCTCACCTGTCACAGCATAAAAAGTGAATGGATGATGAATGTAAGTATTTGTGTTTGATGGACCTAGAGTTTCAAAGCGTATCATCAATGTATATGATGTCCCCACATGCTGTCGTTCGCAACTGGACCAGTTTCAGTTGAAAGAGAGGTAAAAATCACAAGCAAGCTGGGCAATTCTCTATTCATATAGAGGAGGCTCATTTACATTGGTGAGGCCACATCTGGAGTATTGTGTCCAGGTTTGGGCCCCCCACTACAGAAAGGATGTGGACAAATTGGAGAGAGTCTAGTGGAGGGCAACGAAAATGATCAGGGGTCTGGGCACATGACTTATGAGGCGAGGCTGAGGGAACTGGGCTTATTTAGTCTGCAGAAGAGAAGAGTGAGGAGGGATTTGATAGCAGCCTTCAACTACCTGAAGCAGGGTTCCAAAGAGGATGGAGCTCAGCTGTTTTCAGTGGTGGCAGATGACAGAACAAGGAGCAATGGGGGAGGTCTAGATTAGATATTAGGAAACACTTTCACTAGGAGGGTGGTGAAGCACTGGAATGGGTTACCTAGGCTGTGGTGGAATCTCCATCCTTGGAGGTTTTTAAGGCCTGGTTTGACAAAGCCCTGGCTGGGATGATTTAGTTGATGTTGGTCCTGCTTTGAGCAGGCGGTTGGACTAGATGACCTCCTGAGGTCTCTTCCAACCCTAATCATCTATGATTGCTTATTGCAGCAAATGTCTGTACATAATGCTGTGCTTGTGAAGTGTTCCCATGATGCAAATAGGAGCATGCAATAACTGGAGGGTACAGCTAAGAAAAATCTCCCAGTTTTAGCCCTTCTTCCTGGTTCTCACAGGTACATATGACAGACATACCTGTCCTACTGCCTCTTTAGGAAGACTCAAGTATCTTTGCACATCTCAGGGCTTTTCTTCATGAACACTTAGTACGCAGCAAGCCGAGGTGTAAACCTACCCTGCTCCAGCCAGCCATGCGCTATGGCTACACTACAAATGAGGGGTCTGATTTCCAGCTCATGTACACATGCTCACACACAGGGTCTAGGCGAGGTACTGCGAGTAGAAATCATGATGTAGCTGTAGTAGCACTTGCAGTGACAGCACGACTTGGCTCTGCCAAGTATGTACCCGAAAGTTTCAGGTGGTTTTGCATTTGGCCTGGCTGCCACCACCATTGGTCACGCTGCTGCCACTACACTACTATATATACACTCACATACCACAATGAGAGCTACGTGTATGCAAGCAGGGAATCACACCCCTAGCTCGTAGTGCTGACATAACCTCAGTGTCCAAGTGGACACTGCTGTATGCTGCTGCATACTAAAAGCTCCCTCATGCACTTTGATCTAGATTTTCAAAACCTGGTAGACATGTTACTGCCATGGAGAGGAATTATCAAAGGGGCCCAGATGTGACTGGATAAGCTCATGGGGAAAAGAAAGGAGCCTTGGGGAGTTAAAAATCAAAGCTTCTCTTCCTTTGAGAAGAGGCTGCTGCTAATCTCTCACACACTGTTTCCCCTTGTTGGTACTTTGAACATGAAGATCTGAGGTCAGAACTAAGCCCTAAAGGAGGTGAATCCACCACAAGGGAGAAAGTCAAACAAATTCTTCTCTAAAAAAAAAAGAAGTATGGGTGTTTAACTTAAATCTGCGGTCAGATTAAACTCTGCTAAATTTATGACCCATTTGCATGCCGAATCCCCTGAATATCACCTAGCCATCAACCCACAAGCACTGCATGTTCATACACATAACCCCAGGAAGGAGGGGCCAATATAACGTTTTTGTTTTAAATATCAAATCGAATTATTTTGTAATCATCAGTCAATCAGTCAGGAGACTGACAGAGCTTAGTTTGTTTAGCCTCTGAGAGGAGAGTGAAAGAGCTTGGCTGAAAGGGGATATGATTGCTCTGTATAAATATATAAAAGAGAGTTAAACACCAGGGAGGGTGAAGAGCTATTTAAGCTAAAGGACAATGTTGGCACAAGATCAGGTGGGTATAAACTGATCATTAATACATTCAGGCTGGAAATGAGAAGAAGGTATCTAACTATCAGAGGAGTGAAGTTCTGGAACAGCCTCCCAATGGGAGTTACAGGGGCAAACAACCTAACTAGTTTTAAGATGAAGCTTGAAAAATTTGTGAATGGGATTATATGATGTGGTTGCCTACCATAGCAGAGGACTGAACTTGATGAACTAGGAGTCCCCTTCCAGACTGATGTCCTAGGTTCAGAGATTTATGCTACTCTATGCTACTCTAGTATATGCAGTTTAGATTCTGTATCACTAACCAGGACATCACAACAGAACCTTTTCCCAGACATCTCAAGAAGATGAGAGGTGGGGTAGTGGTGCATTTTATTTTGGTTCCCTTCTATTATTATTACTCCTGATTTGGTGGTGGATCTGTTAGGTTATAGAACGATGACATACAGCAGGGGTGTGGCTTAAAAACCGGTGGCCTTATTGTCATATACTCAAAGGCCCTTTTACGCCCCTCTGGCAGAGTAAAGGGGCCACACTCAGTAAATGAGAATAGGGCCCTTGCCGTTTACTGTTTATGTCATAAAAATAAAGGGAAGAGTAACCACCTTTCTGTATACAGAACTATAAAATCCCTCCTGGCCAGAGGTAAAACCCTTTCACCTGTAAAGGGTTAAGAAGTTAAGATAACCTCACTGGCACCTGAGCAAAATGACCAATGGGGAAACAAGTTACTTTCAAAGCCAGGGAGGGGAGGAAACAAAGGGTCTGTCTGTGTGTGTTACGCTTTTGCCGGGAACAGATCAGGAATGCTCTTCAGAACTTCTGTTAAGTTAGTAAGTAATCTAGCTAAAAATGCATTAGATTTCCTTTTGTTAAATGGCTGGTAAAATAGGTTGTGCTGAATGGAATGTATATTCCTCTTTTTGTGTCTTTTTGTAACTTAAGGTTTGCCTAGACAGATTCTCTATGTTTTGAATCTGATTACCATGTAAGGTATTTACCATCCTGATTTTACAGAGATGATTCTTTTACTTTTTCTTTAATTAAAATTCTTCTTTTAAGATCCTGATTGCTTTTTCATTGTTCTTAAGATCCAAGGGTTTGGGGGTCTGTGTTCACCTATGTAAATTGGTGAGGATTTTTATCAAGCCTTCCCCAGGAAAGGGGGTGTAGGACTTGGGGGGATATTTTGGGGGAAGACGTCTCCAAGTGGGCTCTTTCCCTGTTCTTTGTTTAACACACTTGGTGGTGGCAGCATAGGGTTCAAGGACAAGGCAAAGTTTGTACCCTGAGGAACGTTTTAACCTAAGCTGGTAAGAATCAGCTTAGGGGGTCTTTCATGCAGGTCGCCACATCTGTACCCTAGAATTCAGAGTGGGGAAGGAACCTTGATAGTTTATATTTACCTTTGGTGGTGGTGAACAGAAGCAGCCTCTTCAGCCAGGAGCACCTTGCTGACTGTCTGGCCCCTGCTAATCCCCCCTAGGGCAAGATTGCCCATTAGCAGGAACTTTCTCCTAGCATGCCTTTCTGGGGACTGGTCCTTGAAATTTGGCAAAGCAAGGTAGCTGCAGCTGTAAAGTGGCAATTTTGTACCTGGCTTCATCTCCATCTCTTCCAGCTGGGGATTATTCTTTTACTCCTGCTATGTTGTTCCTTAGCTTTACATTTCTTCCTCCTGGAGCTAGGGCACAGATGCACACAGAACTTACAGTACGTGTGGTATTCCCAATACTTTGAAAGTGGAATTATTGCAAATATTACAAATGACATTTAAATGGCTGTCAAGTTTGTAAGGGTTCCCTACTGCACAGGGCATTTTATAGTTGTGGATCTAATTTGAAACATGTACAGAAATAGGTCTAAATCTTTTCAGATGAAGATTGATGCTATAAAATTGAGAAAAATAAAATGAAAGTGAAAAATATAGCCTCCCTGCATTTCTCTTTATGAATCACTTTGTCTCTCACACACATATATTTGGCAATGTTGCCATTTACTTTAATATTCTGGTGTTATAGGTCACTTTTGTGACACTCCTGAAATGTACAGCAATAAAGGGGAATCAGTGATTGGAGAAGAAGTCATGTGGTTAAAGCAATGGTTTCAGACTCGGGACATCTGGGTTCAATTCCAGACCCTCCCACAGACTTGCTGTGTGACCCTGAGCAAGTCACATGGACAGCCATGCATGTGGGACTATTCACATGCTTAAAGTTAAGTACATATGTGTTTGCAGGATCAGGGCTTTTATCTCTCTATACCCTGATCCTGACTTCCCTGCCTCAGAAGGCTATCATGTGGCTAAATTCATTCATTTATGTAATGATGCAGACTGTCGCCTAGATAGATATTAATCTTAGTCTTTAAGGGTTTGTGTCACATCTGGTGAATGGTGAATCTAAAAAGGTTTGTAACATCAATGGATAAACACTCGTAAAGATCAGTGGGGGTTGATCATCCATCAGTTATGCTCCTGCAACCCTCCGCCAGCCTAATGGGAGCTGTGCACTCACAACTGACAAGATCCTCAGGTCTCCAATATTTTTTAAACCTCTTGGGTCTGCCGGTTGGGGAAGGAAACCTTGTGAAAATGGTCTGCCTTATTTTTAGCATTTCTGCTTCAAGCAGGGAATGGAAAGTGTCAAAAGTGAGAACATGAGTTTGAATGAGACAAGAAACTGAACTGAACATTTTAAAAACTCATAACTAAATCTGGGCTCCTGTCAAAAACCGGCATCTGAGACCCACTAACTATAGGGATATTTGGCTCTGAACCTGGATTTGAACTACACTACTCAGGCTCCTCTCAACTCAGATGAGGCTTCTTTCACGTTTTGTGTGAAGGTTTGAGGAGACTCTTTCATTTGAATTGATTCATCCAGTCTAGGACCCTTCCAGAAGTGAAAAACAATCTTGTGTGAATATTAATGGTGCTGAAGTAAACATTGCAGTGAGCTGCCCAAGCAGGTGTTCCTCATTGAGCTGTGGTCTTCCTCACTGTAAGGACAAAATAGAGAGATCCCCCCAACTAGTCTTCCTACAATAAATAGAATTATATTAACAATTCTTGACATGGGGGTGAGATGTGTAGCAGTAGCTCTAACACCATATAGATTTAGATCTAGCTGCATTCTTCAGTCAGAAGACAAATTGGTGCTAAGGCAGGAGAGCTATAGCATCCTCCTTACTGTAGAAAGGCTCTTAATTGCAGGTCTCACTCCTCACCATGTCCAGAAAGCTGCTTCATGCTTGGTTAGATTAGGTGCTGGACCAGCTCCTCATGGTAGCTCCATTGACTTCAACCAGCTGAGGATCTTGCCTGCCATGTTTAATGTGGCTAAATAATAATTCCATCACACAATCCAAGTAACCAGCTTATGTACTGGGCACTTCCATACCGCACATTTGTAACATGCAGAGTCTCTTACTAAAACTCATTATATCTTGGAACGAAGCCAGCGCCCTGAAAAAATTCTTGCTGATCCAAACCAGAGCAGCCTATCTGCTTAACCATACAGGAGCAGGCTTATGAGTGCAGGAGACAGAGCAGTCACTAAAGCTGCACCTTATGGCACGGACACAAGCGGTACAACTGAATGTGTAACTAACCACGTCCAGAGCGAAATGCACAACTCATTTGTCCAACTTGGCTTTTCCCCATTAATTCCTTCACACTGGCACATAGACACACAGCACACCCACTCATTCGCACAAGCTGAGATAAACAAGCTAGTAAACAAAAACCTATCAACAAACAAATCCCCTATAAACCAAGTCATTTCTCCTGGGAAAGAAGAAGGAGGGAGAGGGGGACTTGGGAAGAATTCAACTATTACAGCAGTGGGGATGAGATAACCAAACAGACATGGATGTACTGGTCCCAACCCCAGCCTGCCTGTACAACCCTCTGTGTAGTAGGTAAAAGGAACAGCCAGGGACCATAGCTCCCAGCTCCATGATGAACAAAAGGGTTCAGGCCCTCCGTAGGTGGTACTGTTACCCTCCTTTCCCATCAATTACCTGTACTTCCCTTTGCTGTGGTGATGGTAGAGAGGGGCCAAATTTGTTCATTTGTCTTTGACCATTTGCTCTCTGTGTTCATTATGTTCCAAAATAACTTGAAAGAAAGACTGTAGATCCCCATTTAAAAAGAACCCCTCCAAACGTTCCTGAGGCTTGTGTCATTTCAGTCAATGACAATGGCAGAATATTCACTACCCTGGCAAAGAGTGAGTGAGACAGAGTTTATGTTTAGCAAAAGAAACTCCAATGAAAAGAGATCTTTGTACAGGAAAAAGTCACCGGTATTTCATTGTTTCTGTTTTCCACTGATTGTGTGAGGATGGAAAGTACACACTAGGGAGGGACAACTGCCTCTTCAAATGCATTTTCATCTTGCAATAACAAAAAACCTTTACCTGAACATTAAAAATAAATGGAAATCATTACTGCTGATGAGTATGATGCAAAGTGGTCTCGATTCCCTTTGAAGACAAAAAGGGACTTGTCAGTTGCTGGCTTTAAAATAAATGAAAGGGAACAGAGACATGATTTCATTTCAAAATGATATTTTCCTTAAAGGAAGAAAAAGCAAATGCTGTATCAACAAAAGGGGAGGGTATGTGTGACTTCAATCTCTCTCTCTCTGTCAACCAGTCTCATATATTAAGTAAAATCTTCACAGTGAAAAATATTCAGAAAAATATTTACTACACATGACATTTCACTAAAACAAGAGGGCACACCTGGCAAATGCACTCATTTCCAGTTGTTTAGGGGGATCTGGCATAGCTGCCTAGGGGCTTCTGGAAGACTATGAGCCAGACCCTCATCTGATGCCAACCAGTGTATCCCTATTGATATGCTCACTCCAAGAGAAAACCAGCTATAGCAAGACTGGGATAGCATGGCAACTCTTTCTTCTTCCCACTCAAACAGAATAGCAGAGGAGGGGACAGTGCTACTATGCATCACCAGTTCAGTGTCAAGGGGTATAAAATGCTGCATTCTAGGAGCCCATTGTGGTGCTGTGAAATTTCACAATAGGTGAAGTGAAACTTTAGTTTAAGAGCGATAGTCCTCTCTCATGAAACCGAATCAACTGGAGAGTTGCCTGCTGTACCACTAAAATTGACTACTGTGGGCGGCAGTTCACTATATTTGACATAGTCAACAGCTGGTTCCTATTTCTGCTAGAGGGTGTTTGTGCATTTGTATAATTTGATATTTTTATTACATTTTGCACATTAGAATTAAATTGAAATAAAAACTGTGCATCTTAAATGGTTAAAAGTTTCTCCTCTCACTCATCCCAGTTTTGAACCAGTGAAACATCATTGGCTCTATCAGAGTTATTCCAGATTTACAGTGGTGTAAGTGAGAGGGGAATCAGACTCATAGTAATGCTGGTCAAAAAGAGGAGGACCTGATTAAAAAAATAAACTATGGATATAAAAAAACATCAGTCTTGCTAAATAAATCCTACATTGACTGATGGGAAGGGACAGATTGCACCCTGATGCTCTATGGATGTTCAGTGAGAACAGCAGCACAAGCCAGCTCTGCTTGTGCACCTAGGGAACACATGGTGAAGTAGCACAAATGACTCAACCAAACATCACATAAAACTGTAATGAAGGGCATCGTTCTAAAGCCAAAAGGGCGACTTTCAAAAGTGCTGAGCAGCTCCCAGTGAAGTCAATGGTACCTGCTGGGCTTGCTGTACACTTTTGAAAATCAGCTTTCAGAGTAACAGCCGTGTTAGTCTGTATTCGCAAAAAGAAAAGGAGTACTTGTGGCACCTTAGAGACTAACCAATTTATTTGATCATAAGCTTTCGTGAGCTACAGCTCACTTCATCGGATGCATACTGTGGAAAGTACAGAAGATCTTTTTTTCATGGTTTGTGTGTATAAAAAGATCTTCTGTACTTTCCACAGTATGCATCCGATGAAGTGAGCTGTAGCTCACGAAAGCTTATGCTCAAATAAATTGGTTAGTCTCTAAGGTGCCACAAGTCCTCCTTTTCTTTTTGAAAATCAGGCTCTTTCTGAGGCTGAATAAATGTGGCACACATTTTTGAAAATTTTGCCCACTTTTTTTAATGCGCTAAATGTTGTGAATGATTTTAGGCACAGCAGACTTTTAACCACAGCTAGATGGAATCTGTTGCCCACAAGAGGCACTCTGTACAGTTTGCAGGCAAATCTCCGTAACTGTGCACGTTTGCAGGCAAATGGAACTGTGCACATTCTGAGACTCGACCATCACTTGAAAATGCATGCCTATTGGTCAAGGGAACATTTCAACGCTGCTCAGATGTTATTTTCTAATCAATGTTTTCCTTTCACTAGGCAAATATACGAGTCATGCCGTCTCTGAAAGGAAGAAGAACATGAGTCCAGATTGTTTCTGATGATGCTCCAGAGCTTATAGGGGTAGTGTCAACCAATTGGGGAACCAGAAACAACATCGTGTGACTTCAGCCCTATGTCTAGTCCCAGTGAAGCCAACTCAAAAATGCACTGTGAAAATCTGCCCTGAAATTTGCATCCACATCTGAACAATGCAGACAATTTCATGGTCAATTTTCAGTGACAGTTCTGCAAACGAAAAGAATGTGGTTGGAAACAACATGTTTTTCACAGAAGCTATGTGAACTCAAAAGGGGGTATGTTTAGGGAGTGTTTCCAATTTTGCTGCAAAGCTTCATATAGCTTTAATGACCACAAACATAACTAATAACTGTTGGTTGAGAACAAATGCAAGAACAAAGAGACAAAGAGAGCAAATATAGGAAAACTATTAATCCATTCAGTGCCCAATGGCAAAATGGTCCAGAGTAACAGATATTGTACATTGTCACTGTGTGTAATGAGTATTCCCTGTACATTTTTGTATAACATTGGTAACTCATAAGAAAATGTAAAGGCCAAGAATCTTGAAATATTGACAGGCAATTTTATATTTCTTTTCATAATAGAGAACTATTTCTGAGAAGTTTGGAGTAACCCTAAGATACCATGTACAGGTATATAAAATGAGTCATCAGCGATGCAATTCTTGTGTGTTCAAAACTCCCAAGCAATTCTACAAGGAGTTGTGAAATGGCTGGCACAAAGCAATTATACTACACTGCAAGTACTGTGAAACTGCTGAAATGAAAAGGAAGACTGAAGCAGCTGTATCAGATTGTGTTGTTCAGAAGAAATAGAAGAAAAGTCAGAGAGAAACACATATAAATTCCTAACAAATACTAAAATGAAAGATTTCAGAGTAACAGCCGTGTTAGTCTGTATTCGCAAAAAGAAAAGGAGTACGTGTGGCACCTTAGAGACTAACCAATTTATTTGAGCATGAGCACGAAAGCTCAAGTACTCCTTTTCTTTTTGCGAATACAGACTAACACGGCTGTTACTCTGAAACCTAAAATGAAAGACGTGTTCACTTAGTCAGCTGGGAGGTAATAGGATTCCCTGTGTCCGCTCCTAAACCAGGTTTTAAAGTTTCACTATGGTATTATGTCTGATACTGTATGCTCTGTTGCAGTCGCATAGTATAATCTGCCACTCAGGGGAGTGAGGGAGGGGGGCAAGCCCAGAAGGGTATGTTGCAATCAAAATGTAAAGCTTTTGTTAGACACATCAGTGCTCCTGAACTGCTAGATCTCAGCCATGTGCCTTTTATCATCTTCACTTAATCCACCGACTTGTAGGCTTTCATCTCTGACCTTCCCACACCACAGTTATCATAGCTTTGTCAGCTCCAGGCTGGGCTATTGTAATGTGCTTCATTCAGGGCTGCCCTTGATGGTCACTGTGAAGCTTCAGCTAGAGCAAAATATTGTCACCTGTGTCTAAAGCTGAGCAAGCTGGTGTGCATGCAACGCCTGTAACTCTGTGCTCTGAGCTGGTTACCAAAATCCTCTTCTGGATGCAATTCAGGATGTTAGTTATCCAAAAACCCCTGAAAGGTAGCAGACCTGAATATCTTAGGCTCTGAGGGTCTGCCTTTGCCCACTTGCAACACAAGCACTCCAGAAGAATGTTCTTGCTGTCTTCCCCCAGGGATGAAATTAAAAAGGAGAATAGCAGAGTAGTGTCTAGGTGCATTCCCTTCTCTGGGTCACTACAGTGCATATTAAATTTTTTTAGGCTGGAGAGCAAGTTTCATTTCCCTCAGTTTGGGCCTCAAGCCTGATGGCATTGATCTCATCAGTGGGTGAGGGAGCTGGATGCAGGCAAGAGTGAGCTTGATCAGTGACCATTTTGGCAACAGCTGTTTATTTTAATCTGGAAAGTGCTCAAATATCACAATGATGGGTGCAAAAGAAAGGAACAAGATAAATAATGTTTTTACGACCTTTTGATAAATACACAAGCTGTTGAATGGCTGCTACATATAGAAATAACTACCACCACCATTATTATTCCTTATGATATGGTATTCTGCATGAAGCTTTTCATACTTGTTTCTGTTTCTGATATCAATATTTTAAAAAGGTATGTTTATGTTTGGTGGATTTTTTTCAAAACTATTGGACACATTTACTAGTCTGAGGGTTTAGCAACATCTGAAATTCAAAACTGGCATATGTGTCTAGCTGAATCTGAACACTCCCCAAGATTCCAGTGTCAACAGACCCCAGAAATGCAAAGCTGAGTAAAAATACAAATATGGCCTGCGTCATGAAAGTTCTAGTCTTGTTTTATTTGCTTTATTGGAATTAATAGAAAGTATAATCATGCAGCTTTAAAAAAGGTGAAATGGATCACAAACATGTAGTTTCTGTTGTCTATGAAACTGACTATATTTCCATAGTTGCACTCAGATAACAAATAGCTTTGATTTCCCCCAGACACGCCAATGGCAGAATCACTGGAACAACTATTCTATGAGATGAATCTCTCATTTTCAGAGATTGTGCACTTTTTATCTGCTTTGAATTGATTCAATATGGTTTCTTCACAGCAGTTTTCAAGGATAGTAAATATTAAATGGACCTAGTTACAGAAGCCAAAACTAATTAATTTTGGTCAACGTAATCCTAACAAATTAAGACATGTTAAATGAACTATATTGATCTCTTTTGGCCCCCTGAAAAAAAAAACGTATTTGTGCCTCATGGCAAGATGGTACAAATGCAATATTTTCAGCATTGTTTGTTGAATTTTACTTTGTTGGATGTCTCATTGTTTCACGTTTGTGGGGCTCTATCACACAGTATGTAATTTTAAACACACTAGGCTGCATCATTCGTTCATCATCACCAGTTAAGAGAATGTAAATCAATCAAAAATCCACTGCAGAACAGGAAGCATGCCAATCAGAAACAGATTTATTTATTTCCCTTGAAACCAGGCAAGGAACAATAGTAACACCCCTCACAAAGGCTCAAAAGATGAGGCATAACACAAATATTCAAATTACGTTCCAAAGACACAATACTTGGTGCTATGTAAAATCTAGATTATGTTAACATGTCACTTAATGGAGGTAGAGCTGATCAGAGGCAAGTTATGTAAACATCTTTCTACAATTAGGCAACATCATTTTCCATAGTAAATCTCATGAAAATATTCATAGTAATATCCTCAGCACAGTGGCTGAAGGCCAGGTACCCCAAAGGTTATAAAAATCCACCCGAACCTAGGAAATCCTAAATCACTATCCTGCAGCATTGCATATTCGCACCTAACTCGATGACACCAAAACTTTGGCTTCATTGCGACTAGGTCAGAAACATACAAATCGCTCCCGGTTTCCATTTTCCTTTCATAAGTCAGCCTCCTACCTATTTTCTGGCAATAGCACTTGGCATGGCCCTTAGGGCACTTGGACTCTGTCTAGTAGAAAACCTTCCATAACCTAAAGTTCCTGAACAGGCAAACACAAGAAAACACCAGAGACAGTTCAAACAAAAGAAAAAAAACAACCCAAAACCCAAACCAAACCAAAAAAAAAACCAAAACCCCAGCAACCAAGAACCTGTTCTTTCTACTATTCCCCAGATGCTTCCTCATTAAAACTCTCCCCAGTTTCACCCAGTTTCAAAAATACATTTCAAGTCCTTAGCTTTTATTCATTTTACCCAGGAAAAATCTAACCCAGTGTCAGATCTATCATTGCCTGCAGTGAACTCAAGGATCTATCAGTGCCACAATTAGGACCTGATTGTAAGTCAGTGGAACAATTTCTGTTGGAAACTTTGGATTTCAGTCCAGTCCTGACAGTACACATTCACCCATTATTGACAGTGTCTCCTTAATATTCAGAACCACCTCTGCTAATTCCTTCTCAAATGGTTTGCTAAACTCCATTTTCCTCTCCTTTTCTATGCCTCCTTCCAACCTACAACATTCCTTTTCCAAATCTCCCCCACTCTCATGTCTCTAGCACCCCGTCCATCTAAAATGCTGCTGCTCCAATCATTTTCCATTTCCCACCACCCTGAATATTTCTTCCCTTTCTTTAATTTCTGCAGCGGCTTCCCCTTTTTTTCTTTTCCATACATTTTGAGCATCTCCCCCTCACCTTCTAAGTTCTCTTTAAGTCTGTCCCCACCTATATTTCCTCCTCTGCTTAGTAGCACATTGGATCTGTTATAAAACATCCCAAACTATCAAACTGCCGTATAAATAATATTGGAAAGTCAAGGTGGGTAAGGTAATATATTTTATTGGCCCAACTTCTGTTGGTGAGAGAGACAAGATTTTGAGCTATACAGAGCTCTTCAGGTCTGGGGAACTTACTCAGAGTATCATAGCTAAATACAAGATGGAACAGATAAGGGTTAACACTTGATGCAAGAGATCATTCAGGGTGACTTGGGTGGTTAACACACCTATAGTCCTCGGTTTCATGATGCATTTGCCAACAAATTCTTCCTCAAAGTGGCTCAGGAAGAGGCTGGCATACTGAGGAGCCATCTTAGTGCTGAGGGCTGTTGTGGAATATTTGGACTCATAGAAACCATCCTCAAATCACTCACCCCTCAAAGGGATAGTTTCCTTCAGGACACAACCAATGTTCCCTCTAATTTTTCCATCCATGTGCAGAATAAATTTTGTTATGTGCATCGAGGTATGTGCGGATTTGCGTCACCAGTAGAAACAAAAAAACCTAGATATAATATATATTTTTAAAAACTTACCATAGGGATAATTACTCCAGCCAGGACAGGTTAGGCATTTTAGAACTCACTACTCAAATAATTAAATTTAAGTGTAAGAGAAATAAAAAATATGAAATGCATAGACCAGTCAAAACACTAAAATAACACACTTTGAAAGAATAAAATTACAGAGAATATATGTGCATTGTAGGAAATACCAAGAAGTAACAACAACAATAATACAAGTATGTATTGGGAGGTGAGCGAGAAAGAGACAGAGTGTGAAAGAGACAGAGAGAGTGTGTGGTGTGTGTGTGTGTGTGTGAGAGAGAGACACACACAGAGAGATATGTGTGTGTGTGTGTGACTCAGAGACAGTGTGTGTGCGTGACACAGAGACAGTGTGTGTGCTGGCTGCTGGGGAAGTTTCTGAGAGACTCCGTGCGCTGTCTCTTTAGGACACTCACTGAAAGCTCTCCTGCTGTGTCCTGAGCCCTGTCTCCCCTACCCCTGCTCTGCAGAGATGGGGTACATGGGTAGGGGGGAAGGGGAGACAGAGACAGTGTGAGCTGGCTGCTGGGGAAGTCTCAGAGACCGTGCGCTGTCCCTTTAAAAAAGGCACTCACTAACTGCCCGGAGGCTGGAGTCTTCAGACTTCAGACCTCAGCAGCTCTGAGTCCTGAGCCAGGCTGTCCCCTCTGCCCTGCTCTGCAGAGATGGGGTACAGGGACGGGGAGAGAGGGACATCCTGACATCAGCACTCCCTCCCCTCCAACCCTGCACAGCCAGCAGGAGGGTCCCAGGAGTAGCTGAAGTAGCTAACATGGCTGCAAAGCAGCATGGGGAGGGGCACCTGAACACATGCTGCTGGATGTGCGTGGATCAGCTGCGCGGCACTTGACTCTCTCCTGGGCGGCCGCCCAACCGCACAGCTTGCGGGGAACACAGACACAACCAACTTCCTCCAGAAACTCCACAACATTAACAAACTCCATCAGAATACCATCCTTGACACCATGAATGTCCCCACCCTATACACCAGCATCTCTCACCATGACAACATAGGTCTCTGGATCAAAGACAATGGACAGCACTCGGATATCCACCCCAAACACATCACCAAACTCATTCATTTAATCACCATCAATGGTAATTTTACATTCCAAAACAAAACAAACCTTTTGTCCAAACCATGGGGACAGCCATGGTTACCAGGATGGCTCCCCAATATGCCAACCTCTTCATGGGCCACCTCAAGGGAGAATTTTTAGACAAATGGACCATGAAACCAATGGTTTCAGAGTAGCAGCCGTGTTAGTCTGTATCCACAAAAAGAAAAGGAGTACTTGTGGCACCTTAGAGACTAGCATGAAACCAATGATATCCCTGAGATACATCGGTGCTCTGGCAGTGTAAAGTGGGAATAAATTACATTTGCACTCATTATACAGCCCCTTTGCACTGCCTGAGTGGTGTAAAGTGGCCTCAGTGCACATGAAAATCAGACCCTCAAACCATGATTCTGTAATGGGATGCCATTGGGCAGACCCCTACACCTAAACAGAGTCCTACTGACATTAGGGGACATTGAATCCTTTTGCCTGCACATTCACATAGACTGTCTTGTAGGCCTTGGTCATCACAGCAGCGATCACACTGGTCATATAGTAGATACAACTGAGCCAACATCATTTCCTCCACATACAAGGCAATTATGAGCTCCTCTCCACCTTTTGGTAGAATAGCACTTCAGGTACCTGGGAGCAATACATTGTGGTAATAAGCAGCATCTTCACACACTGTTATACTTTTGTTTCCTATCTTCACTGTCTAATTTTCTGTCACAGGCATTCTTCCTCACCACCTACATCAATATCTCAGCACTTTAAGTTTCCTCAGACGAAAGTCGTCACGCTTCTATCTTCCTAGCATGCAGCAGCAGCTCACTCCATTCCCATAGCAACCCAGGGGCACCTAAGCAACAAAATAAAGCTGTCAGGCAGAAAGCTCTAAAAAAAGACCCCACCACCTGACAAACAAGGTCATGAGTAAATACGGCACGAAATTCTGATCAATAAAAATGGGCTTGTAATTTAAATTCAAATGTACCCAGAAACAAACTCAAAAACAAACATAATCTGCACAAACAGTAAACTGCACTTCCCGGGTCGTACCGACTGAAAGGCAGCAAATTTCAGCGAACAAAAGCAAAATACTTATTTTGCACAAAGCACAAGTCACCTGAGAAATAAGTGCCACAAGATGTCACTGAGGTCAAGAATTTAGCAGGATTCAAGAAAGGATTGGACATTTTGCTGAATAATGAGGACATCCAGAGATAATATAGCAAGGAGTTTAAAATAATAACCACCTAGAGTTTTGGAAGGGATAGAAACCCTCATGATTCAGGGCATAATCAACTTCTAGCTGATGAGGATTAGGAAGAAACTTTCTGTAGGGTCAAGTTATTTCATAACTGCCTATGGCTTCTTGTGTCTCCTTCTGAAACATCTGGCACAGATGGAGGCAACATACTATATGTGATGGAACCTCTGTCTCTCTGGTATGGCAATTCTTATGTCCCTCTGATAGTATACGCCTTTATCAGGTCAGTGCCACCACCTGGACTTCTAGGGACTAAAATGATGATATACAATCCAGAAATGAGTGGTTTTCTTTCACACTGCTCTTTATGCTTAGAATGCCCTTTCTCCACTGATGTGCAAGACCATTACCCTCTCTCTTTCAAGTCCTTCCTCTAGAACCACCATCACCCTAAGAACCTGTCATTGTCAACTAGCAAAGGGTTCACTATTCTGTAACAGCATCCACTAACAGGCCTGACAAATGCACTTTTCCTAGCACACCGCTTTCACAGTGTTTATCCATAAAGAGTGGCATACTAGGTCTTAAAGAAAAGCCAGGGTCACACTGGTCATTCATATCTTTGTGAAACGTATGTATAAATACCACGTAAGAAGGGTGTGTGTGTGTGTGAGAGAGAGAGAGAGAATGCAGGCCAGCCTGACAAACAGATTTCTGCCAAACAAAGGATCTACATTCACCTGTCTGCCTCAGTTCACATATAAATTAAGCATTGCACACCAACACAGTGGGAGCACTTTTTGCATATAAAATCAATATGAAGATGTGAAGTTAACACAAAGTCAGGACCCAAAACCAATGAACTTTGGGGTATATTAGGAGAAGGCAATAGGACACCCTTTTATCCTACACTTGAGGAAGTAATCAGGCAGTGTGATTACATTCATGACAACAGGATGCCGGCCAGCCACCCTTGGTTGGAAACCCTGCAAGAAAGCTTTGGATGAAATAAGACTTAGACAGATAACGTTAATTTTTGTCTCTAGAAAGTGTGTATTAAATTTGTTTTATATGTAACTTTTCCGTTTCCATTATCCTCACTATCCCTTCAATCTTAACCTTTGGTAATAAATCTATCTTTGTTTTCACCATACATATATCTCAGTGTTGTGATACTATATAGGAGCTGAGCCACAGCTGTATCACACAAGCTGCTGTGTTCACCATCCAGCTGGGGATAGCAAACCTGGAATTGCTATGAGTAGCCATGTCGGGGCTGGATATCACAAAGGAACACTTCAAAGGGGCTTGGGGACTAGGGTGCCCCATTGTTCACCTGAAAATCAAAGTGAGGGCTAGCATTGCCCTGAAGAGATTGCTTGGGTGGCTAACAGGCTGGAGCTGACACCCAGATAAGCACCAGCAAGTCTCTCTTTCGCTGGAGGAAGTCAGATAACAAGGTGACTCACAATCCTGGACAGCCCGAGAATCATCACAGTAATATAGTTGTGGCAGGATCACACACCTAGTTCGCTGGTTAGCTAAGGATCACACTCCAAGGACTGATAAATTGGATCCTATGAGATTCACACATGAGAAGATTGGGACCAGACAAAGAAAAGGTTACAGTTTTTATTTTTTTGTTTATTTCAGGTAAGGGAAACAGAACTAAAGAAACCCCCAAAATGAGCAAGGACAATGGAAGTGCAGGCACAGAAATCCAGCCTGATACAACCCTCAGCAAAACAGCCATGAAGCTGGCAGTGACCGGATTGGAGACAGAGAAAGTGGACAAGGAATAAGAGCACCAGAGGTGGGAAGCTGAACAGAGAGCCAAAGAACAAGAAGCTGCATATCAGCGAACCATTGAACTAAAAGAGAAAGAAGCCCAAGGAAAAGAGAAGGATCATCTGTTTAGCCTGAGCCTAATGGACAAACAAGGACAGAACCCTCAGACTATGGATAATACGCCCCAAGGATCATCCAGCTGGGACAATCTGTCTTGCATACAGAGAAACAGATTGTATTGAGAAGTTTCTCACCACTTTTGAAAGAATATGGGAACTGCATAAGATTCCAGAAGAAAAGAGAGTACCCACGCTTATCTCCAAACTCTTGGGTAAAGTACTGCAAGTGTTTGATGAGATAGATATGGGGAAGCATTGAAATGCGATGAGTGTAAAAAAAGCTGTGTTGAAAAGGTTTCAAACCACCCTCGAGGGTGAAATCGGTGAAGATTTAGGAGTCTCAGCAAGCATGATAAGATGACTCAGAGTATATGTGTATAGAATGTGTGATTTAATAAAAAAGTGGGCAAAGAGGAAAGGAATTAATGCCATTATTTGACTTCTTTGCACAGGAACAATTCCTGAGTACATGTGTCGGTTCCTCCCCCACTCTGAACTCTAGGGTACAGATGTGGGGACCTGCATGAAAAACCTCCTAAGCTTATCTTTACCAGCTTAGGTCAAAACTTCCCCAAGGTACAAAATATTCCACCCGTTGTCCTTGGACTGGCCGCTACCACCACCAAACTAATACTGGTTACTGGGGAAGAGCTGTTTGGACGCGTCCTTCCCCCCAAAATACTTCCCAAAACCTTGCACCCCACTTCCTGGACAAGGTTTGTTAAAAAGCCTCACCAATTTGCCTAGGTGACTACAGACCCAGACCCTTGGATCTTAAGAACAATGAACAATCCTCCCAACACTTGCCCCCCCCCTTTTCCTGGGAAATGTTGGATAAAAAGCCTCACCAATTTGCATAGGTGACCACCGACCCAAACCCTTGGATCTGAGAACAATGAAAAAGCATTCAGTTTTCTTACAAGAAGACTTTTAATAAAAATAGAAGTAAATAGAAATAAAGAAATCCCCCCTGTAAAATCAGGATGGTAGATATCTTACAGGGTAATTAGATTCAAAAACATAGAGAACCCCTCTAGGCAAAACCTTAAGTTACAAAAAAGATACACAGACAGAAATAGTTATTCTATTCAGCACAATTCTTTTCTCAGCCATTTAAAGAAATCATAATCTAACACATACCTAGCTAGATTACTTACTAAAAGTTCTAAGACTCCATTCCTGGTCTATCCCCGGTAAAGACCAGCATATAGACAGACACACAGACCCCTTTGTTTCTCTCCCTCCTCCCAGCTTTTGAAAGTATCTTGTCTCCTCATTGGTCATTTTGGTCAGGTGCCAGCGAGGTTACCTTTAGCTTCTTAACCCTTTACAGGTGAGAGGAGCTTTCCCCTGGCCAGGAAGGATTTCAAAGGGGTTTACCCTTCCCTTTATATTTATGACAACATGTACTGAAGAAATCAGAGTGGCTATTTGGGCTAAAACCCCTGCCACTGTACAAGAGGCAACTGATATTACTGATTCCTACTGCAAGCCAGACCATCCTTTGAGCACAAACCCTAGAAGGAAGGACAGAAGCCCATGTTAAATTGGGGATTCCTTCTTATCCTAGGGAAAAAAAGGAGGACTACAGTGAGTCCAGGGACCCACCACTCAAGAACTAATCCTTTTCTGGTAATGACAATTACAGGCCTCTATCACAGGAGAATGGTCTAAGACAGTGATATTCATGTGGCTCCACTAAGCACATGAGAAGAGATTGCTGTAAGCAGGGGGAATCCAAACATAAACCCTGTTCAGCCCAGGTTAATGGTGCCACCTTAGATTCAGGACTCCCGTAGGTGCCTGCAGGGACCCTAGTGAATTTTTTAAGGATTGACTTATTGGAGGTTGACAAAGAGTTTATCAAAGGTGCCACGGTGAATGGCAAAGTCTGCCAAGGCTGGTGAGACACTGATGCTCAGATCTCCCTAGTCAGGAGAAATGTGATTCAGGAAAGCAGCTTGCTCCCTGTGGAGGAAGTGAGCCTGCTGGGTGTCAGACATTTAAAAGTCATGATATCTTTAGCCTCCATTGAATTGGAGAGGGAAGTTTTAAGATATACTTTGAATGTGCTTGAAGATTTACCAGCTGATGTGTTGATGTGGAATGCTCTAATATCAATGCCCAAATATGGTAATATTGTCACCCTTAGCAACAAGGTATATGTAGCTGAATTCCCAGAAGTGAACTGTGAAGCAGGAAAGGCAGCTAACGGGGGAGTGAAAGCCTCCAGCTCATATTCAGCAGAGAATAACAATGTGTCTCTAAGAGGACTCAGCCACCCCCATATTTGAGATAGCTCTTACTGCTGACAGAAGCCATGAGTTTGCAGCAAAGTGCAGACATCTCCCTAGAGAGCATCAGGAAAACCATCCTTAATACAAGTCCATTAAGTAAAACATGGGAAGGTAACAAAAAACATCCCATTACTTCTTAAACAAAAACTGACATCCATTGAACAGAATTATTCTGTCATAGAAAAAGACTGCTATGCAATTGTATGGGCTGTCAAGCAGTTAAGACCTTATCTGTTTAACAGAAACTGTAAGATGCTGACAGACCATTCTGTGCTGATGTGGTTACATTGAACCAAAGGAACAAATTCCAAACTGCTACTTTGGACCATCGCTATCCAAGAATATGACATAGAAATTGTGCATGTTAACAGACAAGAAAATATAGAGCCCTGTCCAGGCAAGAAGGTTATGAACTTATGCCTATGGATCAGCCAGGGGCTGGCCATACTGCATCATTGTAAGAGGGGAGGTATGACCCTAAGAACTCCTCACTGCCAACAGGCCAAGGGTTCACCGGTCTAATAGCAACTCCTAATCGGCTTGACAAACTCACCACACTGCTGTAATAGTATTTATCCATAAAGAATGTCATGCAAGGTCTTCAAGAAAAACCATGCTCACGCTGGTCATTCATATCATTGTGAAATGTATCTACAAATACCATGTAAGAAGTTTTGTGTGTGTGTTTGTGCATACACTGAAAATATGTCAAAGGATGTATATTCACCTCACCTGTCTGCATCAGTTCACATGTAAATTAAACATTGTAAGCCAACACAATGGAAGCCTCATTTGCATAAGAAGTCAACAGGAGGGTGTGAAGTCAACACAGAGTCAGGACACCAGAAGGTAAACTATGGGGAGGGGGAGGGGAAAGGAGTGTGAGGAGATCATTCTGACTCTAGAGACAAACCAATGAATTTTGGAGTATATTAGGAGAAGGTAAAAGGACACCTTTTCATCCTGCACTTCAGGAATTAATTGGGCAGTGTGATTTCATACATGAAAATGGTGTCCCAACCAATCTTTGTTGGCAAAACTGCAAGAAAGCTTTGGGTGCGATCAGACTGCTTTTAGATAGATGTTTAGCCTGTTAATGTTAAATTAGGCTCTAGAAAGCATGTACTGATTTTGTTTTATGTGCAACTTTTCTGTTTCCATTAGCCTTACTCATGATCTCTTAAATCTTAACCTTTGGTAATAAACTTATGATTGTTTTCACTCTAAATATACGGTGTGTGATGTTTTATAGGAATTGATCCTCAGCTGAATCAAACAAATTGGTGTGTTCTCTGTCCTGCTGGGGATAGCAAACCTAAAATTGCTGTGAGTAGCCAGTGTCAGGGGCTGGATATAACAGAGGAACGCTTCAAAGAGGCTTGCAGACTGGGGTGCAGGAATAAAGCAAAGCAAAGCAAAGTGAGGGCTAGTATTGCTTGGTGGTGATTGTTTGGGTGGCTAACAGGCTGGCGGTGTCAGGGAGCTCGCATCCAGCAAGTATCTCTCTCACTGGAGGCAGAAGGGTAACAACGTGGCTCATAGTCTTGGGCTCCCTGGGAACTGTCACACCCTCTTCTTATTCAAAGCCTACAAGAAATTAGTCAACTAAGACATGAACAAAACAAACCAATTCTTTACCCCACCATGCTGTGCACTGACTCTCAATGAGTTACCGTGTCCCAGGTTTTGCCTTAAGGTGCTAGATGATTATTTTATCATCATTATCTTGTCCTTTTTCATCCCCTGACTACTGTCTTGTTATCCCCTTGCTACTGCAGGGCCCAGATCTTGCATTTTTATCTTTTTTTGAGATACCCTTCGACAGGTTTCGATCCGTCCACTGAGCCTCTAGGGGGCGATGGAGAGCTACTGTCCCACTGGCAGGCCATAGCCACACATTTCGGTCACTGTGGAATTAGTGAAGAAGGTGCGCCGGCCCGAGTCTGCGGCGCGCCCCTCGGGCGGGACAAGCGCCAGCCTGAGTCTGCGGCGCGCCCCTCGGGCGGGACAAGCGCCGGCCCGAGTCTGCGGCGCGCCCCTCGGGCGGGACAAGCGCCGGCCCGAGTCTGCGGCATTCGGGATTCTGCTACCCAAGGCGGGTTGGCCGGGGTAGAGGAACGCAGGCCCACCCAACTCCACTGCATTCCAGCCCAGGGCCCTGACAGAGGCGGGAGGAGAGGGTCCCGCCGCTGGGTCAGCGGGGAACCATCCGCGCCCCGCTGACCAAATACACCCACCACACTGTGCAGTTCCACCCCTGGGCTACTTTCTACCCGGTCTCTCAAGCGGGCCTCTCTGGTCCCTCCAGCTCATCCGGGTATTCAGCTGCTGGCAGTTCCAGCTCCCCCTCTGTGTCAGGCTCACGCTGGCCTGGGTTACAGCCTAGCCCCTCCAGGTCTTCCGGGTACTCAGCGGCTGGCAGTCCTGGTAGCCCCAGTCCTTCCTCCAGGTCAGGTTTCTCCTGGCCCAGGGCCTCCCCTGGGTCGGCAGCAGGGTCTGGAGGGAACAGCCAGCAGCCTGTGTCTGTCTCCCACCCTGGTGCTGCTCTCACTTGGCAAGGGGCCCCACCCTTTGTACTTCCTGTTCCACCCCTCCCCTTCCGGGGATTGGAGTAAACTTGGTCTGGCCCTGCCCACTCAGAATGAGAGGGTGGCTCTTTACCCTCTGGTTCGGAGGGAAGTCACCCTCACTCCCTACATACCCCTAGAAAACTTTTGGGTCCTGGGATTAATAACAAAAAATGGTCATCTAGTCCATCCCCCTGCAAATGAAATACAGTTCCCTCTTTTACAATTATTTGTGTTTTGTCCATTCTAGCCCACATTGTGACACTTAAAAATAGCAATAATAAATGTCACTGCAACAGAGGCTTCTACTACATCTGTTGGGAGATTATTTGACAGTACAGTAGATCTCGCTGTCAGAACATTTTTCCTGATATTCAGTCTAAATGTTCCCTTTCTGATTTCATCACATTAGTTACAGATTGCTGAATAATTATGCTAAATAATTCCTCTCCCTCCTTAGTGTTTACACCTTTCAAACATTCATAGACATATTTAGCTCTTTTTCATCTTTCCTTGTAAAAAACTTCATCATAGTTTTCATGGTATTCCTGAGGTCATCATTTTCCAAACTGTGGGTTAGGGGGCTTGGTGGGTCTCCAAAGTGTTGTAGAATGTAAATAGTTAAAATAATGGGAATTTTTCAATTTTCCACAATAAGCCTACCTTATTACCTTATTACCTACCAGAAGCCTACCTCTTAAAATACAGCTTTAGCATGTGTGCCATGAAAACATCACTATATACACACACAGAGTAATGTTTTAACCATAGAGGGAACACTGATATCTCAGATACCTCTTTGAAATAACTCTTGGCAAATGTTGACTTTTTAACGGCCACCATTGTCTCTCTTATAGTCTGGAAAATGAGAATGCGCTGTTAGCCACATACTGAGTGTATGAGCTAGAAGGGGCTCTAGCTAATAGTAGGTTCAATGTGTGATAAAGCTGACATAAAGGGAGGGATTTTCAAACATGGTCATTGTTGACATAGCTGGTCGCATTGAAAGCAATGACTCAGCATTGGTCTAACTCTGCTCACATTAAAACTCCCAGTGACTTCAATGGAGTTAAGCCAATGCTGGTAATAAAGAGAGGACTCTACTAGATTCATAACCGGACTCCCACTTCTCTGATCTCCTTTTCTTTCTGTTGTGTTTGTTTTGGTATCAGAAGAAAGTGCCACTCACATAATAATCAGGGAGAGACACAACATGGTGATAAATAATCATTCATGGTAGGGGGAAAGGAGAAACAAGGATTACATTAATTTGGGCTGCTCTAAAGAGGGATTATTTTTCCCTCTGGCATAATGGATATAGCTGGATCCCAAGAGTACTTTACTCCTCCCTGTACCAGTTTTGCCAAATATGGCCCAATGTTTTAAATATTTCAGTAAATAGCTGTAAGGCCTGCATAAGGAGGGTAATTAGTATTTAAAGGCTCACAAAGAGGATATTTTGGGAATACCTGTCCTAGGATTTCCCTCTAAAGGAAATGCTGCAGAGATGCTGTAGAGATTTTAGTGTCAACCTCCCTATCTTCCCCTCCCCCTTTTCTTACACTTCCTGAGTCAGGTCATATAAAGAAGACGACTTCTTGGTTTCTTTTCCCTTCCCTGTAACCATGTTCATTTTTAATAATGATGTCAGGAATCTCAGAGGTGGGAAGGAATCAGTGCCTGGTTCTGATAGATTCTTCCAAGGGTGGGCAGGGAGCACACAAGCAGCTCCCTCCCATGCACGGCTCACATCAGGTTCTGACACGGTTGTGGTCTCTGTGTTTGGGGGAGTATAGGGACTGCTCCATCAGTATTCCCTTAAGGGACACATTACTCTAAACGTGGTGAGAGTGAAGGAAGCAGGGTCCTGGCCCTGGCCCTCATTGCACTGCCCTATGGTGCTGTCTGGCCACATTGGAGTGCTCAGGAAATGAATGCTTCTCCCTGAAGCACAATTCCTGCCTGAGTTCCCCATCCGGCGGTACCATCTCCCCTTCCTCTTACTCTGGATAGCATCTAAATACTACAATTTGGCTCTCACTAAATACAGTACCAGTTATTCAGTTACCCATTTACAGTAAGAGCATCAATGACCTGTTAAATTAAGTGGCAGGGTAGAAATTAACATAAAATGTAATTCCCTGAGGCTGACAAATTATGCCATAGATTAAAAACATGCGTGGACTTTGCTGGATGTCAACAGGAAGGGATTATACCAGTTCCAGACCTTAATCACAATGGGAGAGAGATTATTATGATTACATGTCAGAGATGTGGCAGCACTGAGAGACGCTACATCTGTGAGTCATTCCCAGTGGCAGAGCTTACAGAGCCACACTCTGGATAAAAGGATTAAGAGGGCAAGACAGAGACATGCCCAGGGAGTGGGTATATGCGTGTGTTCTGATAGGTGTCAAGACAGATAATTAAGGATTACATTGCATTAAGAAGATCAAGCAGAACTCAGAGCACATTCACATACCAGATGCATTGTTATATTGGTCACCACATCTACTAACTACTTTCCTCTCCCTTCTCCCACAGGCGTTTCCCTGTTGTTCAGTACCTCTGAAAAACCTCTATACTCAATAACAGTAGCAGATTAAAAATTACTTATTTCAGTATAATTATCAATATTAGATAAGTAATGCAGATTATAATTTATTAATACAGCACCATAGATGTATGATGCTACACACTTCCCACATCTACTTCCCTAAAAAGCCTTCCTTCCTTCCTTCCTTCCTTTCTAGAACAAGATTTCCTCTTTGCATTTTAAATTTAAAATAGTATCTGTCCAATCTACTTGAAGGATTACCAGTCTCTCATGACATCTGGGAATTGGAATTGCTAACTATCCAAAGTAAATTCTTGGGAGGGTGGAAAGGAATGTACATCATGATCTATAGCACCAGAATTTTCACCTTCTTCACATATATAGCAAATGACATACTCTCAGCAAAGAGTTTTCCTGTTCCTAGTCTAGTTTCTTCCATTGTATGTGATTGTGGGTTGCTTGGATTGTATGTTGCAGTCAAATGTTGGTTCCCCCTGGTTTTAATCCAGCTCTGATTTATTTAGTCATGCTGTCTCCTTTTTGATAAATCAAGTTGTTGTGGCAGCTTATTTATGCTCTCATCATGTGACAGAGAATGGTGGAGTCAAGAGGCAGACTCTCCAGGTCCCTTATCTGTCTGTACTTCATCATCATCATCATCATCACTCCCATAACCGCATTGGTCACTGGAGAACCATCATTCACCCACGAAAGCTTATGCTCCAATACATCTGTTAGTCTATAAGGTGTCACAGGACTCTTTGCCGCTTTTACAGATCCAGACTAACCCAGCTACCCCTCTGATACTTGACATCATTGATGAGCAATCAACCAATTGTCTCCACCCCTGATGATTGTATATCAGTGCTTGAGTCTCTGCAAAGTCCATTCCTGTCCACTGTTTTATGTTGTCAATCCATCATCTCTTCTTCTCTTCCCCTGTACTGTCCCTTGGAGGATGATCTTGGATAGGCCAGATGATCTTGTTATGTGGCTGTACCATTTCAGCTTGCGCTTCTTCACGGTCATCCGGAGGTCTTCATATGACCCAGCGCATTGGGTGATGATGCTGCGGACCTCTTCATTAGTGGCATGGTTGAAGTAGAAGATGCCCAGGATTTTACAGAAGCATCTCATCTCTACTACCTGTATTTTCCTTTCATGTTCTGCTGTAAGGGTCCATGTCTCGCACGCATACAGAAAAATGGAGATGACCAATGCATGCAGCAGTTTCAGTTTGGATTCCAGGAAGATGTTCTTATTCCTCCAAATTCGCTTTAGCTTTGCCACTGCTGCTGTTGTTTGCGCAGTTCTTGTCTGACTTTCTGCCTTGGATCCTTCATCAGTGATGATTGCCCCCAAATACTATCTGTACTTACCAGTTTGTAAAGCATATTGGTACCATTGGCTCACTAGGATCCTTGCCATAGGCTCCAGTTTCCCCAGCTACAGTCCAAGTGAATGGCAGTAGCAGAGGAGACAGACACCAAAATCTGTGTAGAGATGGAACTCAACGGTTGGATTAAAACTAAATAGGAACTGGATATATCAATACCATGAGGCCCCCAGATTTGCTTGTGTATATCCTATTAGCTGTTTAGAGAATGCATGATGGTGTACATTGGAATAAAGATTTTATGCTCATGAATGTGTTCCTACATGAATGCCAATAAGTCTTAATATCATATCATCATGCATTCTTTACATGACATATATATTATTGAGAATAGTTCATCCAAACAGAGATCAGCTCTCCACCTGCATATTTTCATTAACATGTGCAAATCCAGCATTTCAGATTCTAACCATTTCCATAACAAGAGAAGACAAGTTCTCTTCATCCTGAAGCAAGAGACAAACAAGCACAACCTCTTAAAAGTTTATGGGGATGCAGAAGAGGTGACCACTGTGACACAAATCTCCTTCATGTCTTACATCATAGAGTCAACACAGATGGAATTCCGAGCTAATTCAGGCTCTGATTCTCTTCCCACTTACATTGGTATAATTTGGGAGTAATTCCATTGGAGTCAATTGCGTTACACTGGCGTGAGAGAAGAATTGTGTGTTCAGGCTCCATATTCATCCATATCTCCAAAAGGAAAAACTAGTGGATTCACCTGGAGATCCATCTTCTTATGCCTCGTTTATCCCCTACTCTTCCACATCATACCACTGAAAAAGGCAGAGCTGGCCAAATGTAAGCTCTCACATACTAGCATGTGTCTTTTAGTTCAAGCTGCTATTTATGTTTGCACATTAACGGGAATGTAGCTACTTCCCCTTTACAGTGGGAAATATGAATCTGCTTGAGTTACAGCAAAGAAATGCAGACCCAGCCAGCAACAGAAATAGGTTTTATTGTTTACCCTCCAATAATAGAGATCGTGTGCTGATACTCTGCAGCAGAGGGGGGCAAAACCGCTCTGTCACGGCAGCGATTGTACTGCTGACAGATGAAGTAGGGAGAGAGGCAGGGCCTTTGAAAGCAGCCTTTTTAATATGTCACTGAGTAGGTTTTAACTGAGCTGCACAAAAATAGTTTAATGAATTTCCCTCCTACTCTAAGTCGGTAGCGCACATTGTTCTTTCTACGTCTATTTTCCCTGAAAACTTTCTGTACCCAGTTGTATTAATGAATGTTGAATGGATGTTGGATGCATACAGATCAATATGGCTACATCTGTGCAGAATTACGTCACTCTCCTGGATCACTATCCCACCCATTCAAAAAGCACTCTGCTAAATGAGAGGGAGCAAGCAGAGCACTCCTCTCTGCCTTTCATTTTTCCTGTACTATATGCATAAAAGCTGGGCCCATTTCTGCAGCCACAGAGTGTTTTCTAGCAGCTCATAGGTGAGGTTCTGACTGTGCAATGGTTGGGAGGGGGCACAACTAAGAGGAGGGGCTGAACTGGGGGAGTGCACCCCCTGTTGTCATAGAGCTTTGCTCTGCAAAGACTCTTTCAACAGCAGGCAAGGGCAGGGGTGAAGGCAAAGGATCTAGCTCAGTAGTTTTCAACCTGTGGTCCGTGGGGGTCTGCAGACTATGTCTAAGATTACCAAAAGGGTCTGCATCTCCATTCGAAATTTGGTTATGGGTACACAAATGAAAAAAAGGTTGAAAACCACTGATCTAACTGATGCAGATTTCCCAGTCTTCCTCCCCTGGCTAGAGTAGGTAAAGGTCATGGGCATGAGGTAGCCTCCCAGAGTGACTCCCTGGCACTCCGTAGCCTGAGGGAGAGAATTCCTCTGCCTAAAACTCCCACTGAGGGTATAGATTCATAGACTGTAAAACCAGAAGGGACCATTGTGATAATCTGCATAACACACGCCAGAGAACTTCCCTGAATTAATTCTTTTTTGAACTAGGTCTATTTAGGAAAAACATTCAATCTTGATTTTAAAAAATTGCCAGAGATGGAGAATCCACCAGAACCCTGGTAAGCTGTTCTAAGGTTTGCACCTTATCTTCAGTCTGATTTTGTCTACCTTCAACTTCCAGCCATTGGATCTTGTTATACCTTTGTTATACCCAGGACTCAGCCCACTATCCAAGATGTATGTTGGGTCCTGGATTTGGGTCTTATTATGCAGGGGTGTGTGTGTACATATTAATATATTTGCTTGTAATCTTCAGTTTTGACAGCAAGATAAGTAGGGAAACAATGAAGAGTGTTTGGGCAGGCTGGTACAGCAAGAGTACAGAAAAAGGTCAGTGATTCACTACATCATCTCACAACACTTTAGCTTCATTATTTTTCTACTGGAATGTATATTTTGGGGTATTGTCAAGGACAATCCCAACCTTCTCAGCGTCATGGTGTCATGAACCTTTCCACTGTTTCCCATGTTAGTATTCATGAATCTGCCTCTGTGGTCCACCAAGCCTTGCAGAACAAGTGAATAGTAACCTTTCCAGGTCACATGCTCACTTGCCTCTTTTGGGTGGGCAGAGTATTGGGATGGGGTGCCATTGATGGGAACTGTTCAGTTCAGAAATCCAATCTTCTCAAATCCGGTGTTTAGTACTGGAACTTTGCTTATGGCAACCACCTATTGATAGATAACATTGTTAACTGCCTCGCAAACCTAAACAACCCCAATCCCAGCAGTGGACTTTCCAATCCCAAAATGATTTTATTCTGACCAATAGCTGTCTTGTGTTGCTAGCTTCCACAAGGCAATAACCACCTGCTTCTGTACTGGCATGGCTTTCTCAAATCGAGTGGTCTGAGCTGGAGGTGTGGTGCAGGCTCCTGACACAGCTCCATGAAGGTCTGTTTCCTCATTTGGAAGTTATGAAGACACTTTGGGTCATCCCAGGTTTCCAAAACAATGTGGTCCCACCCATCATGCCGTTTCTCCTGGACCTGAAACAACGGTCCACCCCGCGTATACAGCAGCAATACCAGCAGTCACCATATCTGTTCCAGGGGACCCTAATGGATTGTCATTCACCCTCAAGGTCAGCCATCTTTGGTGTGTCAGAAAGTTCTGTCAAGATTCCATCCTGCACCTTGTCAATCATCTCTTCCACAACATAAGCAATTGTCCTGCAGATAATGATCCAGTTGCTCCATGTCTTCCACTCAGTTTGGCCAGAGGGAAAGGTGAGGAGGACCTGCAATCAGCAAATGTGTGAAGGCAGGGGACAGTACCAGCATCGAACATCAAGGTTATTCCTGTCTCCTCTGCTGCACAGAACCCTGGGATACTGCCCCTGAAACGGTAGTGCTAATGTCATGAAAGAAAAGAGGCAGTGTGGATATGGGTATATGTGTGTACAAAGTGTTATACCCAACTCTACCACAGCAGATGTGGACACTTGGCATGGATATGGGGAACATGTGTGAGCATGTATATGGTCAGCCACCAGAGTATGCATGCAAGTGTAGACAGGCATATGGAGAAGGAAGAGGACTAATGCTGAGGAAATGCACATACACCACTGGTAGAAGGTTGTAGCAAATTCTGCCACCATGTTACTCTTGTGGTCTCAGAAGCATTATGCATAGCTCAAACACTGTGCTCCATCGAGCTACTGCTGTGTTGATGTAGCCAGCTCTTTCTGCCTTAGTTGATCTTTCTGATGAGGGAGAGTAACTGTGCATTGCAATTAAAGCGTCACAGAGTTCCACAAGCTAAGGCATCTTGGGGAATGCACTGAAGAAGTTCATTTTCATTGCCATGGTCGTGACCCTGTTGCAAACAGTGCTGCTTACCTGTTGGTCTGAGGTTGCTAGAGAAGAAGAGGAAATGGTTTCTTGGGCCTCTGCTAAGTCTATGCTGACAGCTGCTGAGTGAAGTCAATGGAACTACTGGGAGCTCAGAAGTTATTTAGCACCAAAATATGGACTTAGGAGCCCAACTTTAGGCATCCATTATTGAAAATCTTGGTTGCTCTATTGAAATGTTCATTGCTTTGATAACATTTAAGGTACCGTGTTGCGTGTTAATTAAGCCAATACAAATAAAATTCAATTGCTGCTAAGAAAAAGAAGTTGAATGGAATAGTGGGTCAAATCCAACTCTGATGGTTAGATGCAGACAACAGAGGCAGAGTAACTGACTTTGTCAAGACATGCAGCAATGCATTCCCGCATGTCTGAGGTGAAAAATGTGGCCTATGCAGTTTGAAATAATGGTCAGTACCAGACTCAATTTGGTTCTAAAAATGTCCATGCTAAGAAAGGAGGGTGTTTGGATTTTTAATTTAAAAATAGAATTTTACCATTTGTAGTTTGGGCTGATTTTGTGACAGCTGCACAGTGCACTGCCATGTGATAGACCTGAGTTTAGGTCTCAAATTCCCAGACAGTGGATTAGAGAGTGTCAAGAATGTTGCAGAAGTAGCAATTACCTCTTGTTAATTGATCCATGCAATAACCTTGACATTGGCACCAGAAAAGGCCAATCCCTTCCTGTTACTGGGCTAGCAGTCAACTCTCAGAAAGAAATGGTGGTTAAGAGTAACATAATTTTGAGTAATGGATGCTGTTGACATCTTTTAATTGGTAATGTTAATGTCACTCTCTCCTTTCCATTAAGTGGTAGTGACTTTATCAGTATGCAGATGTTATGAAACAGGAACATATCAAAAGAAAAGCTACAATTATCAGGCAGAGTTCAAGTATGCACTGGGCAGTCGTTCAACTGTTGTTTTAAATGAACACTTTGTATTAAGGACAAGGATCAAATTCTGTCCTGGCATATGTGCAAAAACTCCCACTGACTTCATGTGTGTAACTGAGGGCAGAATCTTACCTAAGTTAGCAAATATAAAGCAAGGCCATATAAATATAACAAAGACCTAATGGGAGTTTTGGGAGCATCTGTTCAGTTTTTAAGGTAGCATTAGACCATGTGACAGCTTTTTGTGTTTTGTGAGGTGCAGTCATTGAAGGAGGTCCACATTCTTCAGTCTCAGAGATGGTTAAAAGTTCAACACTTCAAACATTTCTACATATTCAGTTAGGCATCTTAAAAATAACTCATTTCCATCCTCTTCGCCCTTGCATGGAATGTTAGCTGAGTTCAGTTCTGGGCTCTTCAATATTCCAGCTCTTCACTTTTGAACATAAACCAGGTAAAGAATAATTATCAGGGTGAGATTGCACTTCAAAAGACATCAGCTGAAAAGCAATTTAAAAGGACGGTAGAAAAGGACTGTAGAATTGTTTTCAAGCATTTTCCTATTGGAACTGGCACACTTTAGCGAGTCTAGAGAACAGAAAGCCAATTTAGGATCTCGTGCGAGCTGGCAAGGATTTGGGCCTGTGCAGTTTCAGGCCTTGCCTGGCTCTTAGACCTTGTCTCTCCAAGGTCTGAATATGAATACAGAAAATGAAACCTGATATAATTCACTTTGCTTTATGGAAGAGAAGCAATTTCTCACAAGAATTTTCATCTGTCCTCTGCAATAAAAAAATTACAGTGCTCTGGAGATTCAAGAATTTATAGCTGTGCAGTAGTTTTATCTCCATTTCCCCCATAGATCAGTGACTACTGGCCACTTGTACCTATATTAGTATCGGTATTTCAAGCTGTTGTCACTGGTGTCTACCTTTCTTCTCCTCTGGTTGGGGTTGCCACTACAAACCCCATTCCCACCACCACCACCACCTTAGTGATAAAATCAACATAACATCTCTGTGCTAAGTATCTTCAAACTGAAGCTGCCAAGCTCTCATTGAAATGTGTTCATGCCAATCCAGAATGGAACTCAAGACTTCTCCCAACCTCACCCATGCAGAGTCTAATATGCTCCAGGATTTAAAGCGTTCAGATCTCCACTGTGGGTTATAGCAAACACATGTGTATGAAGTCAGTCAATGCCTTCCTGGTAACACATCATGGCCCAATGCAGAGACTAGATGTGGAGTTCACCTTGAAGGTAGGGCTGCCAGCTGGTTCTGGCTGCAAAAGGAAGGGGGCAAGAAATTGAATAGCTACTATAGCTGATGCCTGACCCAAACTTATTGATATGGAAAGCTTCACATTAATTTCGACAGGCTTTGCATCAATCCCTTTGTTTGGTGAACTGCTACAGTTGTCTCAAAAGGCTGAGGAACCACTTTCCATAGTTACCACCTGCTCATAGTATTCCATTCACCACACTGCTGTGCCTGCAACCCACTTAAGAAGGTGGTAAAAGTGACCAGTGAACTATTCTCAACAGTCAATTTATTTGCTGAATGTAGCACTTTCCCAGTTGTGTGTTGTCTGTGGACAGATCACAATTCCCACACGTGTGTTCATTGTTCAAAAAATGTTAATGAATGTTTTATGTGAAATTAGTGTTATTTCAGCCTATGGCCTGTTCCTGAACTATTTTCTGTGTGGATTGCTTCATGTGTCTTATAAGAGGAGAGTGGAAGAGCTTGGCTTGTTTAGTCTAGCAAAAAGAAGGCTGAGAGGGAATATGATTGCTCTCTATAAATGCAATAGGGAGGTAAATACCAGGGAGGATGAAGAGCTATTTAAGCTAAAGGACAGTGTTGGCACAAGAACAAATGGATATTAACTGGCCATGAATAAATTCAAGTTGGAAATTAGAAGGTTTCTAACCATCAAAGGGATGAAGTTTTGGAACAGCCTCCTAATATGAGTTGTGGGGGCAAACAACTTAATTAGTTTTGAGAGAGATGGACAAATTTATGAGTGCAAATTGTATGATGGGGTTGTTTGTGATAGTAAGGGGCAGGGCCCCACAGTCCTGGGGCTCACTTTTGATTTATATCTTATGTTCCTGAAGCTTATGCTTCAGGGTTTCAACAGGTCACCGGCAGGAGTAAGGAAGGGATTTTTCCCTCTAGTATATTTTGGTTTATTTTTTATCTCCTTCCTCTGAAACATTAGGGGTGGCCCTGGCTGGAGATGGCACCTTGGGCAGGGTGGATCAGGATTCTGAGGTGGCACTGAGCATTCTCTTTGTCAGGTACTTGGCTGTCTGGTCTTGTTCACATGCTCAGGTTTTCACTGAACACCATATGTGGGGTTGGGAAGGAATTTTCTCCCAGGTCATATTGGCAGTGACTGCGGGAGGGAGGTGATGCTTTCCTCTGCGGTGTGGGGGCATGGATCACCTGCCAGGATTATCAAGGTGTATCTCACACAATCATCTCCCTGCCATTGTGTGGGCCTTGAGAATTGGTGCACCTTGGTCCTCCCAATTTTCTGCCAGTCTAATCTCCTGTGGGCTATAATACTTTGATCTCATTTCAGTTATTGGGTTTGGAGTGCGGATGCTGGTGATGTTGGTAGCCTGTGATATACAGGAGGTTAGACTAAATTATCTAGTGGTCCTTTCAGGCCTTAGACTTTATGACTGTAAATATTTGATACTTGCAATTAAACATTCAAGCTGTTTTGATTGAACATGAAGGTCACATGGTAGGTTTTGTTCTTTGATGGAATGATAATAATCTTTTGTCCAGTTTCCAGGGCAAGTACTCATGATCATGAATCTGGAATTCACTCTCCCTGACAATCCTGCAATAGTGACTTAAAATTCAGGGTTTCTGTGAATATTCCTGCAAATATGTTTGTTTTCTAGAACATTCATGGGAAATGACTACAAACAGGGCATGAACACACCTGAAGCAAATACATGTAAACATTTGAAAGTGTTCTTATGAATTTTTGTTGTTGTTTGCGCTTAGTTCTTCCCAGAATGGGGTATCCCAGATTGTGGATCCAAACTGCCCTCGAACCTAGTTGCAACATAATAGGGTCCCCTATTTTTTTAATATTAGTTACTAATATAAATCAAATATTGTGTAAATATTTTATTTTGCATCCTGTGTGACTTCCTGCTCTAACAACATTTGCTGTATTCCTCATTCCCATGTGTGGTATTAGAGGCCATTGTCCAGCATTTTATCATATGGAGAGGCATGTTTTTAAGAGGTGAGAGTACATCAGAAACATTTGAGGGAGTCCTAAAAGAAAGAGGGTGGGGGGCGGGAAATGATGCATTTCTGCGTGATTTAATGAGCTTGATGGGAGCACAAATATCCACAGGCTTAATAGCTTTAACTAAAAGCTGAGCACTGTACTTCCTTTTGTCCTCTGTGCTGACTTGTCCTTTTGCATAGTTTCACTGAAGTTGCACTAAGTTTTGTATTTCAGCACATTTTGCAGTCAGTATGAAAAAAAAATGGAGACACGCCATGTGAAGATATCGGATAGACAAAGATCAGGATGGGAAGTTTCTTTGGGCTTGGAGCCTGCTTTAATTTCTGAGTCAGTCTCAAGCACCTGTATTATTTTCAGAAAGGTGAATGCTATACTTTCAAAGCCTGTCCCTCCAAAAGTCTCTCTATTGCTTTTCCTTATGATGCTCCAGTAATTTTACTGTTGGAAATGTACAGAGATGCAAAACATAAGCCATTAAATTGTTCAAAAAAGCGGCTAGCACCAAGATGAAAAAGAACTTGGACAATGTATTTTTTTTAATTTCCAGTTCTGCAAAACTGGAGGAGTGGATGGGTCAGGGAATTAGTAGTGAATGATGGAGCCTTTAACCTCTCTGTCACTGGTATGAATCCAGGGCATAGTTCTAAACTATGTAAAAGGCTAATGTAAGACTTTGAAAATAAAATCTGTGGGAAAATGAAACTGCAGGGCAAATCCACTATTATAATACAATACCAGTTTAAATATAATCCCAGAGTTATTACTAGTGTAAATAATGAGGAGTCTGGTGGCACCTTAAAGACTAACAGATTTATTTGGGCATAAGCTTTCACTTCTAGATGCATCTGAAGAAGTGGGTTTTTTTACCCACGAAAATGTATGCCCAAATAAATCTGTTAGTCTTTAAGGTGCCACCAGACTCCTCGTTGTTTCTGTGGATACAGACTAACATAGCTACCCCTCTGATACTAGGGTAAATATAAAATCACACACATTTCAGTATCTAAAGCAAAACCTGTGTTTAGCTTTTCACTCATGTAAAAGATTAGTCTTCTTATCAGACGTCAATGGGAGATATGGGTGCTCAGATCTTCTGAAAATCAGACCATGTGTTTATATAGTGGAATTTACTTGTGATGCTGAGGATTATCACACGTTCACACCACTAAAGGGGCAGTGCAGGGAGCTCATGAGTTGCGTTTGCACACCACCCTATTCAGAAGGTCTCCACAACAGTCTTATGAAGCACATCACAGAAGGCTGCAAATGGGGCATGTCAAGCCAAGAGACCTGCTCTCTGCTCCAGTGACACGGAGAGTAGAATGTCACAGCTAGTCCAGCCCACAGTTGTACTCCAGTGGTGAGTGAATGGGTTTGTTGAGAGCTAAGGAGATTGGAAGCATATTTTGTGTGTGAAGGGATGAAGGGGACAAGACCAGAAGGAAGGAAGGAGATGGGGCAATTGCCGGGATGGGGACAGGGAGAGGAGAGAAGGGCTTGGAGACAAGTTCCCAAGTCTCTCACCCTCAGAAGTCTGAGAGTCAATCCTGAGTATGGCAGTGCTATCTTGCATATTCCAGTCTTCTCTCTAGCTAGAAAACGTTTCAAACAATGGGAAGGCATTAGGGGGCTGAGAAAAGAGAGATGTTCAGCCTCAGGTTCTGTTCTTCAGTGCAAAGCCTGGCAAAAATCCAAGCCTGTAGACTTCAAAGACAAACTTTTTCTGAGTGTGATAGAAAATGAAGCATTGCACACAGTGCCAGGCTGCAACGCAGCCTACTGGACACAACTTCCTTAAGTATCCCAAAAAAACACACCAAGTACAGCCACACAGAGAATAATCACATAATCCTTTATAATGAGTGCTATAAAAATTACTCTCGCTGTACAACTGGTGTTGTGCACCCATCCTGAGTAAGTCATGTGTGGCCAAAAAGAGTTACCCCACAAAACCAAGTATCCTGTCACTCCAGGATCTCTCTGTCCTGGCTCCTGAAACCCTTTTTAAGGAATAACACAGTGCTAAAGGAACTAAAAGAACAGCTGTCTTCCTTATCAATCTCACAGGAACTCATGGGGATGTACTGTTTCTGATGATGGGACTGGCTTTGCCAAGGCTATAAAATAAACAGTCTTTACGTATGTATCATCTTCTGCCCATTGTCTGAACCTCCTGGTACAAACCATCTTTGTTTCTTATTGGCAAGTGCAACACCTGCTAAACTCTGCCACGAGAATAGTTCCCCATTGCATTCTCTTCTTCAGAGGTAGATGTATTCAAGCTAATTTCTGCTTAAAAAAAGACTGCCATGAAAGCAACTGGAACACGATGTGCAAACAAGATGAAATTCTACTTTTTACATACTGCTTTGGCTATAGGACCTGAAAAAGATAGGGTAAGGTTCTTAGGTGCTGTATATTATTGTCTCTAGTGAAGTATTACTGTCATCTTCACAGTAGGTAACCCAGTGCAAAGGACCAGCATGAGTCCAATGCACCACTTAAATACTACTTATGTGGTGTATAGTTCTCACAGGGATCTACATCTCACAGGGATCACCCAAGGGGAACATGTCTGCTTATCTTTCAACGTGCTGAGACACAAATGACAGCCACTAGGTGTGATGAAGCCCCAAAATTAGGGACAAATTATCCATGCAGGGAACTTAGACTACTTGGGATCCATTTCTTTAGTGTAAATAACTCTCCATAACATGTTTCTGAGGTAAATGGTTTTCAACAATGAAAAAGTGAGGGGGACACCAAATCTGCATGGAATGTAAGTAGTCTGGGGACTAAAATGACAGACACTTGAGTGGCATGCGTGTCTGCAACATTCTCTGGGCTGTGAGAGTAATGTAGGTAATGTATCTCTGTCCCAAAGAGGCATCAGCTTAAGGGAAGGAATTTGAAGAAGAGCACTTACAATAGTTATTAAAGGGCTGATGCTTGAAGAGAGATGAAAATAACTAAACATGCACAGTTTGGACATACTAACTAAGCTGCAGTGCCATTGAGAGGGTATGTAAGCCAGAGCAGCCCTTGCTTTACCAGGTGAAAGGGCAAAACCCAAACCCAGCCCAGCTCTGCTCACCAATATGTTGAATCCATGACACTGCTCTCCCTCACCCTCAGCTCCTTAAGGAATGCAAACCTTTACATAATACCTACAACAAGTTCTTACAATGGTACCATTACAGCACTTTGCTCTTAAAGGAACTTGAGCAACTGAGAGCTGCTTCTCCATTTCCTGTTGCTTTTTCTGTGAACTCACACTAGATTTTATTGTTTTGGGTGGGATTTTCAAAGTGCTCAGTATTGGCCTAACTCTGCTGCCATTGCAGTCACTGGGAGTTTTGCCAACAACTTTAATAGAAGCAGGGTAAGGCATGTGCTTTTGAAAACCCCACTTGATGTATACTAATGTGAAGATGGGTGACAGGGATGCAGATAAAACAAGAATCAGTCCAAACCTGTGTGCAAAACTGACAAAGAATGCAAACTAAACCTTTTTATGGTTCAAAAGAGTTTGGAGAGCAATTTTTTGTTTTTTTATAACTCTTCAAAAAGGCACCAGTCTGATTTTGTAATCAGCAGACTAGTGGGGGAGGCAGTTTCTACCTTCCGAGGGGCTTACAGATTGGCTTCATCTTCATTTTATTTGCCTCTTGTTGAGAATAGTTATTTTTCATTTAGAAAAAATATAAATAAAAGCTCTCTTTTTTCATTACATTTATTAACATTTTTCATGTACCCTTAATATCCTTCAAAAGATAAATACATTTTAAAGTCAGAAGGGACCATTATGGTGATCTAATCTCACCTCCTTTGACACGGGCCATAGAACCTTACCCTGAAATTTCTGCATCAGCCCCCACAACTTCTGTTTGAGGGTGTGTGTGTACATGTGAGAATTAAAAAGATTAAAATTGAAAAATGATAGTGAAAAGAAAAAGAGAAGAATTAAAATGATTTTTTGGTCGGTTGCATTTGCATGTTCTTGCTGCCCTTACGAATACGTAACTCCCACTGATTACAGTAGTAGTTATCCAATCATAAAGATTGCTAGATTGGGCATAAATTACATGTTTATTAGCATGAAATGCTTTAATGAATAAATGTGTTCATTTTCTTCATATCTATAGGTCCAAGGCTAATACTAAGAGCACTAATTCTCCAGAGTAGATTACTGCCCTGCCCTGATTTCAGGATTGCCAAGCCAGGTGATAAAGCTTAAACGTGTTTGAAATCTGTTGGCAGGGTTAGCATTTCACTCAAGAAAGTACTGACAAATGTTACTCTTCTGATATTTTTGCATTTTTGCTACTTGTCATAGACATTTTATTTTAAAATCTTGTTGTTTTAAGAGCAGAATACAACTTTTTGCCATCAAGCCCCAAAGTCTATTTGCTAAGAAAGTACCATCACCTATCAGAATAAGTACAGTGCTGGGCATGAGTAACTCTAATCTTGGCTTTGCCACTGACTTGTTGTGTGGCCTTGGTAGTGTTGCCAAGTCTTGTGTTATTGTCTAATTTTTTTAAAGCATCAGCTTCTGGAGTCAGGTGATTACCTGAGCATCTCAGCTTTCAGGTACAAAATCCAAAAGTTTCTAGCCCTTATAGCTATTCAGAAAAGCTTGAAAACACAAACTCTAAAGGCTCAAAAACCCGCAAGACAACTAAAAGGAACACAAATTTATTATTCTTTAAAATCTGATAATTTTGGGGTGTCTAGTTCCTCATTCATGAATGCTTGGGGTTGGCAATAGTGCCTCAGACAAATCACATCTCAACTTCAGTTTCCCACCTATATAAAACAGGGAGCAGTACACACTGCATAAGCGCTACATATTTTTACTTTTAGAAATCTGGTTTTCTCAGATTCTCTCCCATTGCCAGTCTTGCATGACTGACAGCTGCTCTCCCTGCATCTCATAGAAAAAGCATTCTCTCCCCCTCAAAGAGGCTGTAATCTAGTTTGAAATCTGTTTCCTACTCTATTGTAAAGAACATTTTCAGTTTTGTTTTAATTTCATAGTTGACCATGTAGCTTTAAGGTTTTTTTGGCATGTGTACTGTTATTGTAGTGCTTTGAATGTGCTTCTGAAAATCGCCAAACAATAAAGATGTTGCTGCTGCTGCTTGATCTGGAGGCCAATCCCACACAAATAATATCCCTTCTCTTTCCAGAATATTGCACACTGGAAATGCAATATCTTTTAATTTAGCCATAGGAGAAAAATGTAATGGCTTTCTTTTTTTTCAGACTGTGAATTAATTTCCTGTTACAGGAACATTAATTTCAATACCACTACATTCGTATACACCAGCTGAAGATCTGGGCCACTACTAATTTACAGTGAATGCACTGCCCAGATTCCTTTTCAAGATTTGACATTCTGGGATTGAACTGGTTATTCTGTGGTCTAGTTCCAGGAATATCTCCAGAGATTTATTTTATTTTACCATTTGACCATTCTTCGTTTCTCCGTTGCTCTACGTATGTGTATGTTTGAGAAGATAGACACATACAGAGGTGTTTGTTACTAATGTACGAGAAAAACCTGTGAGCTATACCTTTAACTTGTGTAGGTCAAGGAAGCTATGCCAATTTATATAAACTGTGGCTCTAGCCAACAGGTGTGATTGCCTGTAATAAAACCTACTTCCTATTCTTTCAGCCGCCCCAGCTATAGACTGAGTGGGAAAGAGTTTTTGATATTTTAATTTTTTCTCCATCCCGAATCAGGCCAAAAAAGTCAAAATCTTGAAAATTTTTGCTAATTGATAATCTGAAAATGGTTTGGATTGGGTCAGTCGAAACATTCAGTCATTTAAAAATGACATTAGTAACCTTTTCTTATCTATAAATGAACTAACATTTTGAAACAAAGAGTTGTTTTGAACCAGAAAAGTAAAACATTCAACAATTGTAGAACATTTTTTCCCCAACTTTGTTTTAAAATGGAAAGATTCACCAAAACCGACCCATTCCCATGAACAGTTTTGGTTTCCAAGATTCACCATTTTCCCAAGAAAAATGTTTTGTTGGAAAATTTCTGACCAGCTCTACCCTTACCCCCTGCTTTTCTCTCTTAGTCCCAGCCATTTGGCCCTCCTGCTCATTCCTGTATGGAGAAAAGGTGATCACTTAAAACAACATTGTAAGCCTACAGCTCCTTCTCTGTCTGCCCTACTACTGCACAGCAATGCATGTGTTTGGTGCCACATGCAACCCTTCCTGTCAATCAAAGAGAGGAAGCACTACTGTGTAGCAGAGAGCTGACTAAGCACGACACCCCACTGGGCTGCCAGAGTAATATTGACAAGGACAGCAATGCGGTAGAAATAAAAAAACATTTATTCTTTTTAAATTAGTGTTATACCTACGCCTCAAACAGGTCACAACAGCTGGTGGAGTGGAAATGAGTCTCTTGAAACTCAGGAGGGATGCTACCAGAAGGGGCAGGGAAAGAGAACAAATTGATGGGGATGGTGTAGCAAAAGGAGTGTGAACTGGATTAGAGATTTGAGATTGCTGCAGCTGAGGGCCCAGAACAAGTCTGGGTCTAGGGGCCAAAGAAGACAGTTGCCTGGAATTATCATTGTATCAGGTCCCTCAATCTAGTTTTGCTGCATGTTTGTGCTGGTGATAAATTGTAATTCTGCTCAGCTAATTGTTGCTCCATCTGCATTTTCCTGGATCCAGACAGTCACTGTCTCTGCTGATGCAGTTTCAAAATTTAAGGTCCTTTAAGATGAAAGAGGGATCACACCTCTATTGGTGGTTTTGTTTCAGTATTTCTGGCTACAGACTCAATCAGATAACCATGCATGTTTTCATCTTGTTAAGGTTATCTGAAAAACCAGAAGGGCTGCAAACCTTTTCCCCAAAACTCCATGGACTACACCGGAGTTACACACACAAAGATTTCACTTCCTTGTATTTAATAAGAGCTTAAATTCTGGAGAATGCTGCAAAATGTGTGTGAAGGCCTTAATTCTGTGAATGCACGTGACCCCTGCCCCTGATTAAGAATAGAAAGAAAAGGACATTGAAAAACATAGGAGAAGCCAAAGTAAAGAACATTGTTGCTCTTTAGGCTGCACTGATTGCACACACCAGGGGCTCCTTGCAATCCTCCATGGTCCCTCACAAGTTTGTGTGTGTCACCCTCCCATCCCCTCCCTCTGTGGGCTGCCCATTCCTACCTTTCCTCCTACCAGGTACACTGTGTGTCCCACATCCCCAGCTCTGTATGCACTCCCATTTATCCCTTCTCCCCATATCAGGGTCCCCCAATCTCCCCTATGAGGGGTTCCGTGTGCATCCCTTACCCCATACCAGCATCCCCCCATGCCAGGGGCTCTGCATGTGCACCCCCTGTTTTCTCTGTGGTCCCTATTCCACCCTTCTCCCTCAGACTTCGTGTTTCCCTCCTTCCCACCATTGCTCTCCTCAACCACCATTATTATTTCTCTTCTTTCTGCCCGGGGAGAGAAGTCATAAAAGGTGTCAGTGTGTTAAACGCTACTGGGAGGATAGGCAGAGAGAAGATAGAGGTACTGTTATGCTGGGTGGCATTAATGGGTGCCATCAGCTGCAATCACAGAGGTGCTTGAGCTGTGGCTTTGCTAGACAGATGACAGGGGCTCAGTGTATTCCCCATTTTCCCCCCTGGGGTTTTCTGATATCCCCCCAGATCAATAGGGTTCTATCCATTGATGCCTAGAGCACACCCTCACATTTTGGAATGGATCTCAGGTGGTGTTAAAAAGCTATCACGTTACAGATGTAAGCAGAGACAGGGTGGGCTCCACCCTGACATCTGGTGATGAGGTGTGGCAAGTTGTGGAAAAGAACTTCAGGGGCTGATCTCATTTGCATAGGCACACCCACCCCGCCTAGAATGAGGCCATAACTGCCCAAATGGTCACTTTGGCTGCTGTGGGATCCCCAGTGTCTCTGTTATTGGGGCGGGAAGAATAAATTGTTAGTACCCTGATTATGGGAACTGTGCTTGGAACTGTACTTGGCCTTTTTGTTATGATGGAGGACTCACCATCAACTGAGTAGCACACACTAGGCAAGGGACATGGGTTCCAAAACTCTGTGAATTGAGAGAGACTTGAGACAGGTATTAGTGCCTGGTGGTGTAGGCCCCCTTTGTGAGGGCCTGAAGCACCAATTGCACCTCTGTCTCTCTCCACTGTGGAATGTCAGAGCTAATTTTGGGTCTATTAAGAGTTTTGTTACAGGTACTGTGCTGAATTCACTTCAGCCTTATAGTGCACCAGCACTAAGGCTACCACTAATATGAGCTGAAATCACTGAGAGCTGAAATCACTGAGCACTGTGTCAAGTAGTGGGGAGCCGGAAGATCTAGTGTGCAGTGGAGCTGGTCGTGAGACAGCGGTGTGTTCGTGAGACGGCGAGCTGAGCGGAGCCGGTCGTGAGACAGCGGTGTGTTCGTGAGACGGCGAGCTGAGCGGAGCCGGTCGTGAGACAGCGGTGTGTTCGTGAGACGGCGAGCTGAGCGGAGCCGGTCGTGAGACAGCGGTGTGTTCGTGAGACGGCGAGCTGAGCGGAGCCGGTCGTGAGACGGTGAGCTGTGCAGAGCGGAGCCGGTCGTGGTGGAGCGGAGCAGAGCCCTGTGGGGCAGTCAGCTTCAGGACACGTAAGGCGCCCCTTACCTCTTTCCCCCACACCCAGGCACATTTTAGCCAGATTGGGGAGTAACACTCTGCAGGTGAACTTTTGAACTCCGGGGCTGGACTTTTTTTGGACTTTGGGTGATTTGTGGATTGCTGGACTCAAGAGACGTTTGGGTTCTGGGACTCAAGAGCCTGAGGGAAAGGATGTGGCCCAATTTTTCTGGGGTGGGTCAGTGTTCATGGTTTGGTTAATGAACACTAGTTGTGGTGTTTCCCCAATTTAATGCTGATGTTGTTTGCCTCATGTTATTAAAGATTCTCTACTACACCAAGACTCTGCTTGCGAGAGGGGAAGTATTGCCTCCTTGAGGCGCCCAGGGGGTGTGTAAGATTTTCCCAGGTCACTGGGTGGGGGCTCGAGCCAGTTTTGCATTTGCTTTAATGAGAGGGAACCCCTGTGTACTGAACCCGGCCCTTGCTGCTATCAACTTGGCCTGGCAGAAGGGTTACACATACATACACACAGACAGAGAAATGCCATCAAGCTGAGTGTAAGGCCTGGCAAGCGTGGCCAAGTATAGAGTGCCAGTCACCTCAGCTGATGCCAGAGAGCTGAGCTGGACTGGGAAGGCAGGCCACATTCCAGAGGTTGCATGGTACCGCCTGCTGTCAATGATAGCCCTTACTTTTTAGGATGGCTGCTATTGGTCAATCCGAACACCTCTAAGAGGCACTGGGATTGGCCTGTGGGTAATAGGGCAGGCTTCATAAAAGGTACTGCCAGGAAGATAGAGGCCTTCTCACTGGTGCAGTTCAGTTCTATTTTTCCCTTCCAGTATGAGCATAATTGTCACATTTGCCCTCACCAGCACTATGTTTCGTCTTCCAGATTAACATTCAGAACAGATTATGGAAACCACTAAAGAGAAAGAATCAGCCCACTTTACTTAAAATGTTTATTATCTCCAAGGCTGTCCTCTGAGGAACAGCCTTTACGGTGAAGGGGAAATAGTTTCATCATTACCACCCTGTTGATTGTAGGGCAACCTCTGTTGTGGCAGGAAAGGTTACGTTCTGTGCCCTGTCCTTGCTACACATGACATTGCTTACACTGGGTCCTAAACCTCTTAATTTTCCTGTGTTTCTGAGCATAGTTCTTTTCTCAAGGCCATTTAGATAACAGCACTGCACATCCTGTCACTATTGATCAAACAGCAATAAAATAAAAATTGGATTCTTCCACATGTTTTGGTTTAGAGTCTGAGTGACTAGAATGGAGGCAGTTAGTATTAGGGAGCATATGAAAAATATAGTTTTATTTACGGGGGAAGGAGGATGCAGATATTATGAAGCAAATGAAACCATGACGCAAACCAACTGAGTTCAATAGAGTGTTCCATGGGTACATTTGGCGCTATATGAGTGGGAGGTTGCTAAGCTTCTTGGTTTGCAGCCTTGTTGCTGGAAGCTGCACACAGCCAGAGTAGGAGGGCTTTTCACTGGGGGGAAAAAAAATCTTTTTTATTCAAAAAATGTTGACCATCGCCAGTGTGGTATGATGCAATACAAACTTTTAACCTGGATTCACTTGGAATGACCCAATAAACTTACTGTGGCTTAGTCACTCACAAGCAACATCCCAAACTCATGCCAGTGAAAACTTAATAGCCCACCACATATTCTGTGTCCCATACTCAACATCACCTTTGCAGTTTCTTTCCAGTTCTGAGTCAGCACCAGCAATAAGAATGATGTAATGAAAAAATCCAGTGTAATGCCAATCAACACATTTAAGGATTTCCAGAGGAACTGTATAGGCTTCAGAAAGAAGCATAAAAAAATCTCATAAGTAACCTCTGCAAATGTGTGCTATTGCCAATTTTCTGAGTTGTATGAATCACATCCATTTTGACATTTGATACGATGCACAGGCAGAAAATTACACAGAATTGCTTTCGGCATAATCAGTACTACCACAAATGCACAGAAAATCCTATGTATGACTTTGTTCACAGGTGAGGATTATAAGCAGACCCTAATAGAAAAAAAAACCTACCTTTGTCCTTTTCATACAGTAGCATGAGGTTACTTTGCACAGTAAGCGAGGTGAGTAGCATAGAGTTAGTTTCCAGCATTGCCTTAACAGCACTTACAGTGAAAAGTTTTCCTTCTAACCAAACCCTCATTTGTCTAAGAAAACGACCCATGTCATAGTGTTGCCCATATCATCTGGGTAAATGGGTTTCTATCATATATGTATTTACAGTAAATATACAAAATATTTCAAAGGTAGGAAATATTTATGTAACCCTTCTGCCAGGTGGAGCCAGCAGCAACCAGGGCTGGGTTCAATATCTAGGGGTTCCTTTCCACTAATACAACACAAAACTGGCTCAAGCCCCCACCCAGTAATGTGGGAAAATTACACAGCACTCCGGACACCTCTGAGAGGCAATACTTCCCCACTCGCAAGCACAGAGTCTGTAGAAAAGAAACGTTTAATAAAAGGAGGGAAGTAACTCGACATTAATTTGAGAAACCACCACAAACAGGGTTGAGAAACAAACCCTGAGCAAAAGACCCTCCCCAAGTAAGTTGGGCAGTGTCCTTTTCCCCTCAGGTTCTTATATCCAGCAACCCAAAAGTCCCTTTAACATGCCCAACCCTTCTCTGCACCCCACTCACAGTTGCTGTCCTTGGTCAGTGCAGACCCAGAGTTCAGAGGTGCATCTGCAGAGTTCACCTCCCAACCTGGGTGGAGGTGGTGGGTAATGATGCACCTTACTCACTCTGCTGCTTGGGCACTCACTGATTGCTCCTCTCCAACAGTCATCCTGCTGGCCACTAGCAGTGCCTCTCCATGGGCTGCCCTGCTGGCCACTCACTTGCCAGCCAACTGTCAGTCACCTTCTACTGCCACCTGCCTCTCTACTGTGACCTCTGCACATCAGTCTCTTAGTAATTTTTAGCTCTTAACAGGCTGGGCAGAAACACAGTCCTACCACAACTGATTTCAGTTCTGACTGAGCATTTAAAATAACAAAGAGGCTCCTAATGAAGCCTGTTTAGCTCTTTCTTTGAACTGGGGGCAGGTTAAACCAGTCCAGGGAGGATGCTTGGGGGAGGGTCCACACCTCCTGATGGGACACCTGTCCCACCACTCTCACCTTCACAGGCCTCTGGCATTCGAGCCCCTGGCTTAACGGGGTTCTTTCAGCTGAGGGTGACCCCCTCATTTGGGACAGGTTAAGCACAATCCTGCCTCCCTGTATTCATATAGTAATGCCAACAACATTGGTAAGAGCATTTCACCCCTGCATTCAGTACCAAAGTGATTTATAACCCAACACCAGCCAAAGTTGATCACTTTGAGCAACAGACCGCTCTATCTACTGGATCTCTAAGCAGAGCAGGAGCAAACCTCCTGACTCCCAAACCTCTCCCCATCTCAGCTAGCTGTCAGGGAAGAATTCATTCAGACCCTGCTTACACTTACATTTTAACAATTCCCACTTACCTTGGAAATACATTCAGGACTTATTTCTGGAATACTATTTGCCAACTCCTTTTGCCAGGGTATGTCAGTGTAACAGGATTGCTTGCCTGAGTACAGGATGAACCCCACCTGAGTGGAATCAGGTAATTCCCTACAAAGGGCAAGGAGGTGGCTACAGTGAAAGATTTGATGTGGTGTGTCGTAGGTGGTAAGGAAACAGAAGACTGAGAAGCTGTAGCTGGCATGAAGAAGGGCCAGGGAGCAGCAAGGAGCAAGAGTGGCTTTTGGAGGGACATTGAACTATACCCCAGCTCTGGGGGAATGGGCTAGAGGACATTCTCAAGAAGAGGCTCTTGGTTTGGAATTCAATTCCCCATTTGGTTGGCAAAGGCCCAGGTTTGGGGATCCAATATTTTCTTAGGCCTTTTTTGAGAGGGGTGGCTGGGGATTGTGGCCAATTGTGGGGTCAGAAATGTTGAGCTGACTTCAGGTTTCAAACAACAAGGCACACTATCATTGCAGGCCTAAGCAGAGTTTAAACAAAACTCCCAGAAAAGTGTTATTTTACCACAAAATGCTCCTCTTTCTCCAGGAAATGATACAAATACAGCCAGAATCCAAATGAATTTAAGCACCAAAACTCTGACTCTACCCACTATTAAGCACTGACCTCAGAGGCAGGGTCTTCTCCCCTTTGGTCCAGGTAATGTGTGTTCCTTCCAGGGAGTACAAGCCCATCTCTTCACCCAAACCCTTCCTCTGAAGGCCTACTTCTTAACAAGGCCCAGCTGTCAGCAACTCACACCAGGACCTGAGTCTGTACCAGTTCCTACAGGGTGTGACAGCTACTTTTCCTCCCTTCCACAGAAACATAGCTCTTTTTTCCCCTTATTGGGGAGAGGGAACACATATCCCATCCTGGGGAGACAATGAAGCAGGGCTGCTTTTGGGAACTAGAGCTCATTTGAGGCTGGGAAGGCTATTTAGAAGATTTCCTTTTTAATGATTTTTTAGATGCTCTTGATTAACGTTTGTGTCTTTAATCGCTGAATTGCACCGGAAGGATAGCAGGTGCAAATGAAAATAAATCCATATGAATAGATTTAAGTAGCTAATCAGAAATCCAGCAACTGGGCTCCTTAACATGCAAGCCTTAATAGAATGATATCATGCATTGCATTTTGCTAAATTTGACAGTGAGTCTATAAAATGCATGTAAATCTCTGAGCGGGTTTTATCTAACCAAGGCCATAAAGAGGAACCTCTAGTTTAGTTTGTTTCTCCACAACAGTAAACTCTGGTAATTTCAAGAAGTGCTTCAAGTGATATTGGATGTGCACGAAGAAATGAAAACAACTGCCCCCTAGAGCAGTATTTTTTTATTCTGAAAATGTGTTTGTGGTAAACTCCCTACAAATAGAACTAAAATAAATTCTTTAGAGCATTACCCTCTTTCTTTTAACTTCAGTCTTGTGATAAGAATGACAAAGAACATCTAGCACGGTCAGCCTGACCCAAGGCTGACAATGCACTGCATATTAGTGATAGGCCAGGATAATCAAATCAGACCACATACTGGCATAATGACAGCACAGTATTTCTGTAGGTTACATGTATAGCCATCCAGACAGCTGAGGTATACTACTCCACACCAGGAAGAGATAGGGGGCTTCATTCACTGGCTGTGTTAAGAACATAAAAATGGCTACCCTGCATCAGACCAATGGTGTATCTAGCCCAGCATCCTGTCTTCAGACAGTGGCCATGGCCAGGCACTTCATAGGAACTGAACAGAACAAGGCAATTATTAAGTGATCCATCCCCTGTCATATAGTCTCAGCTTCTGGCAGTCAGAGGTTCAAAGGACACCCAGAGAATGGGGTTCTGTTCCTGACCATCTTGGCTTATAGCCACTGATGAACCAATCTCCATGAACTTATCTAATTCTTTTTTTGAACCAAGTTATGATTTTGGCCTTCATAACATCCCCTGGCAATGAGTTCCACAGGTTGACTGTGGGCTGTGTGAAGAAATACTTCCTTATGTTTGTTTTAAACCTGTTGTTGATTAATTTCATTGGGTAACTTCTGATTCTTGTCGTTTGTGAAGGGGTAAATAACCCCTCCTATTTCAAAAAGACAAGTTGACTGAGGTAATATCTTTTATTGGACCACTTTCTCTTGGTGAGAGAGGCAAACTTTTGAGCTTACACAGAGCTCATCTTCAGGTCTGGGAAACTAACAACACTGCATATTTCCTATTTCACTTTCTCTACACCAGTCATGATTTTATAGACCTCTATCATATCCCCCCTCAAGAATCTCTTTTCCAGACTGAACTGTCCCAGTATTTTTAATTTCTCCTCATATGGAAGATCCTCCATACCCCTAATCCTTTTTGTTGCCCTTCTCCAGAACTGCATGCAGTATTCTTTTGAAAAAAAAATGCTTTTTTTGCCTCTGTTTTCACTAACAAGGTCAGCTCCCAGACTGCTGCGCTGGGCATCACAAAATGGGGAAGAGATGGCCAGCCCTCTGTGGAGATAGAGGTGATTAGGGACTATTTAGAAAAGCTGGAGTGCACAAGTCCATGGGGCCAGACGAGTTGCATCCTAGAGTGCTGAAGGAATTGGCGGCTGTGATTGCAGAGCCATTGGCCATTATTTTTGAAAACTCGTGGCGAACCGGGGAAGTCCCGGATGACTGGAAAAAGGCTAATGTAGTGCCAATCTTTAAAAAAGGGAAGAAGGAGGATCCTGGGAACTACAGGCCAGTCAGCCTCACCTCAGTCCCTGGAAAAATCATGGAGCAGGTCCTCAAAGAATCAATCCTGAAGCACTTGCATGAGAGGAAAGTGATCAGGAACAGCCAACATGGATTCACCAAGGGAAGGTCATGCCTGACTAATCTAATCGCCTTTTATGATGAGATTATTGGTTCTGTGGATGAAGGGAAAGCAGTGGATGTATTGTTTCTTGACTTTAGCAAATCTTTTGACACGGTCTCCCACAGTATTCTTGTCAGCAAGTTAAGGAAGTATGGGCTGGATGAATGCACTATAAGGTGGGTAGAAAGCTGGCTAGATTGTCGGGCTCAACGGGTAGTGATCAATGGCTCCATGTCTAGTTGGCAGCCGGTATCAAGTGGAGTGCCCCAAGGGTCGGTCCTGGGGCCGGTTTTGTTCAATATCTTCATAAATGATCTGGAGGATGGTGTGGATTGCACTCTCAGCAAATTTGCAGATGATACTAAACTGGGAGGAGTGGTAGATACGCTGGAGGGGAGGGATAGGATATAGAAGGACCTAGACAAATTGGAGGATTGGGCCAAAAGAAATCTGATGAGGTTCAATAAGGATAAGTGCAGGGTCCTGCACTTAGGATGGAAGAATCCAATGCACCGCTACAGACTAGGGACCAAATGGCTAGGCAGCAGTTCTGCGGAAAAGGACCTACGGGTGATAGTGGATGAGAAGCTGGATATGAGTCAACAGTGTGCCCTTGTTGCCAAGAAGGCCAATGCATTTTGGGATGTATAAGTAGGGGCATAGCGAGCAGATCGAGGGACGTGATCGTTCCCCTCTATTCGACATTGGTGAGGCCTCATCTGGAGTACTGTGTCCAGTTTTGGGCCCCACACTACAAGAAGAATGTGGATAAATTGGAGAGGGTCCAGCAAAGGGCAACAAAAATGATTAGGGGTCTAGAACACATGACTTATGAGGAGAGGCTGAGGGAGCTGGGATTGTTTAGCCTGCAGAAGAGAAGAATGAGGGGGGATTTGATAGCTGCTTTCAACTACCTGAAAGGGGGTTCCAAAGAGGATGGCTCTAGACTGTTCTCAATGGTAGCAGATGACAGAATGAGGAGTAATGGTCTCAAGTTGCAGTGGGGGAGGTTTAGATTGGATATTAGGAAAAACTTTTTCACTAAGAGGGTGGTGAAACACTGGAATGCGTTACCTAGGGAGGTGGTAGAATCTCCTTCCTTAGAGGTTTTTAAGGTCAGGCTTGACAAAGCCCTGGCTGGGATGATTTAACTGGGAATTGGTCCTGCTTCGAGCAGGGGGTTGGACTAGATGACCTTCAGGGGTTCCTTCCAACCCTGATATTCTATGATTCTATGATTCAAGGTGTGGGCGTACCATGGATTTATATAGTGGCATTATGATATTTGTTGCGCTTCTCCAGAATTGCATGCAGTATTCAAGGTGTGCGCATACCATGAATTTATATAGAGGCAATATGATATTTTCTGTCTTACTATCTATCCCTTTCCTAATGATTCCTACCATTCTGTTTGCTTTTCTGACTGCCACTGTACATTGACCAGATGTTTTCAGAGAACTATCCAGAATGACTGCAAGAGTGGTAACAGCTAATTTAAACCCCATCATTTTGTATGTATAGTTGGGATTATATTTTCCAATATGCATTACTTTGCATTTATCAACATTGAATTTACTCTGCCATTTTGTTGCCCAGACACCCAGTTTTGTGAAATACCTTTGTAACTCTTCACATCTGAAAATAAATGATAGTTTGGACTTAACTATCTTGAGTAATTTTATATTGTCTGCAAACTTTCCCATCTCACTGTTTTACTCTTTTTTCCAGACCATTTATAATTATGTTGACCAGCACTGGTCCCAGTACAGCCTCCTGGGGGAATCTCACTATTTACCTCTCTCCCTTGTGAAAACTGATAATTTATACCTACCTTTTGTTTCCTATCTTTTAACCAGTTACTTATGCATGAGAGGCCTTTCCCTCTTATCCCATGACAGTTTACTTTGCTTAAGAGCCTTTGGTGAGGGAGCTTGTCAAAGGCTTTCTGAAAGTTCAAGTACCCAACACCTACTGGATTACCCTTGTCCACATGTTTGTTGGACCCCCCCAAAGAATTCTAAGAGACTGCACGATTTCCCTTTACAAAAGCCATGTTGACTCTTCCTCAACATAACATGTCCATCTATGTGTCTGATAATTCTGTTCTTTACTATAGTTTCAAGCAATTTAACTGGTATTGAAGTTAGATTTTACTCCTGACATAGGGGCGCAGAATTCACATGGCCCGCATTTTTCTATGCCCCACATGCAGGAAAACACCAAAAAAAAATCTGCCGGGGGACATGTGCCTCTTCCCCAGCAGGCCAGGCAGCGTGTCTGTTCCAGGGTGCCTGGAGCAGCCTCAGAGATGGGTGAAGGGGGCTAGGCATGTGTGCCTGCATGGTTGATCATCATGGGGAGGGTGGGGCTGGGCGAACATGCGTGTGTCCCAACAAGCGAAAGAGAGAGGGAGACTCTGTCCCTCTCGCTTGCTACTGCAGGTCACTGGCATGGAAGGGTAAGGCTTTTTATGATGCATGAGGCAGGCTAGAGGCAGAAATGTACCAGCCTGCCTGTGTAGTATCGTTAAAGTTGCTGTTGATGGTTAATTGATCTCATTCTCTGAGGCAGAAATGTAGCAGCCTGCCTATGTAGTAACATTGTTAATGTTCCTATTGTTAGTTAACTTTTCTCATTCTCAGTCAATTCCCCCAGGTGCTAAAAACTGTGAAAGTTTTAAGGACCCTACATTGCCAGAGTGATGTACAGGAGCCTTGTTATAAATGAAAGTAAGGGAATCCTTAGCTAGGAAGATGTATATGCCTGTCTCACTTTTTTCCTGTGCCAAAGTGGCACAATGGGGTTAGATTACAGCTCAGGATTTATTTTACTTGCCATCAAAGTATTTTTTTAAATGGGTAGTAAAACATTTACCAAACAGTCAATAAAATGTCAGGACAATCAGAACCAAGCACTTCCCAAAGTGCCCAGCCAGGACCAGGACAATGTTTAGCAAAAACGTATGACCTTCATGTGTGAAAGTCTGAGCAATTTAAAATGACATTCTACTTTTATTTTCTGTTTGGTGTTCTGTAATATAATTTAAATTAAAATCCAGTATTATAACTGGAATGCAGGGTATTAGTTACCAAGTGTTTGTAACTTCACTTTTGTGTTTTTAGGAAATGCTGAATAGTTATTGTGACTTTTTTCTGTATTGTAGTTTAAATAAATTACCAAAACAATTGAAACTGGTCTGATTATACTGGATTATTTTGACAAATAAAATATGCAGAATTTTTAAATGTTTTGGAGCAGAATTCTGAATTTTTTTGGCACAAAACTTACCCCAGGAGTAAGATTTACTAGCCTGTAACTGCCAGGATTGCCTCTGGAACCTTTTAAAAAAATTGTCCTCACATTAGCTATTCTCCAGACATCCTGTAGACTCCCCAGCAATACTGACTTAACAATATTCTGGCATGAACTACTGTACTGCATCTAGATAAATAAGTCAAACTGATCATGGTAAATCATCTCAAATCTTCTCCATTAGCCTTTCAAAAAGGAGTTCCCACCTAACATAACTGGGCTGGTAAAACCTCTGTGTTTGATAAGTTTCCACTTGTTTTTATGTTTTTAAATATTTCAGTCTATTTTCTACTTTTGAAATCTAAGATGTTAAACCAGATAGACCACCAATGGTATGTATGGCATGGGCTAAGTCATCTGCTGCATATTCATTCAGTTTGCCTTACTCCGCACAAACTTTCAGTTTTTATAACAAAAAACTAAAGCTATCCAGAGACTTGAAGAAAGTTCAACCCCTTAAAATTCCCCTTGTCTCAGATACAGCTATCTATTTAAACTCTAAACATTTTCAGTTTATGGCAAGGATGGGGCTGAGATTGTGGACAGAAATAAGAAAGAATAAAACCAGGTTCATGTCTAGAACTCTTTAAAAATTCCATTTTTCACCTTGTTTACATTAGATCACCAGAAGGGCATCAAAAGTGACAAGTTAAAGCACACAGGTCCAAGAATGTGAGTCCCAATTCACCCTCAATTTTAGCCTGAGCAAAGACTGTGTGATTGGGTCCTAAATTTGGATGAGAGAATTCTGAATGGGGTAATTCTGTGAGGACTTTTCACACTCTTCTGGTCATCTATTGGCTAAAGAGGAGGACAAATAGGAAGTGTATAGCTGTTCCGTTGCTGCATAGTAACAGCTGAGCTCTCTCCCTCTCGGTCCCTCTCCCTCTCCTTTTCTCTTTAGCAAGTTCCTTTAAGAGACCGGTGTACAATGCAATTGCCAAATATAGCTTAGTTTAATTTAATTTAACTGGTGTTGGTTGGTGACAGTGATATTAGATTTATAAATATCTTAATTCTGGCTTAACCTTGTGCCACCAGATAGCATAACAAACATACAGAGGACCAAATGTGTGACTGGGTGACTATAACTTCAGGCTATGACAGTTGGCTGGCATTCCTGTCCAGAGATGCTCCTTCATGGTTTGCACATAGTGTGAACCCTTACAATCTGGCTAGTGGAAAATTAGTCATTAAGGATGACTGATTCCTCTCCAAACGGTAAAATGTCTGTTGCTGTTGCTGGCTATTTAGAGGTGTCTATAGTAACAACCCTTAAAAATCACTTGCAACTTAAATCACAACAGACTAGTTTAACAGAGCATTAATCAACCTCTTTAGCGGATATCCAGGGAAGAACTCAAGTGCCACACATTGTTTCCAGATGTCAAGAAAATCAGAAATATTATTTTGCTTCTTTAATAATTAAGAAACTACTCAAATCAGTAAAGATGCTTAATAAAATCTGAAGGACCAAATGACAAAAAAAACCACAACAAAAACTAATAGAACCTGAATTCTCAGAATGATATTTTATATCATATATTAGTGGGCATGGGTTTAGAATATAAATAATACTCTTTTGCTGTTGCCTTTTTAAGGCTGATCATAGCTAACTGAACTCAGACTGCATCTGCAGTTGATAAAGTGTATCAAGGAGCAATGTTTTTGAGAGTCATGAAGAGTGACCTGTTTTAGCACCAGGAAAGCCACCAGCTGGGATACACTGTATGGATATGCCTAGGATATTCAAGCCGAGATTACAAATCAGACTAAACATAAATACTGCATAAGAAGTAACATGGACAGACTTTTCACAGGTACTTCCTTATCAGTGGAAATACCTCCAGGACTTCAGAGAAACTCACTCAGTGAATGATTAATGAAGAAAACTCATCTTTCAACAGATTTATTTGCAAACATCTTGCTTCATTGTCTGACCCTTACAAATCTACACATTACTTCATCCCTGCTAATATCACTATAAGGTTCCATGGTATTAACCAAGGTCAAATATCACTCATTCTGTCTCAATCTATAAACGGCAGCCAGTCAACATGCCTTGATAGGACTATTCGAAATTCTCTATAGGATTGAATAATAGAAGAGAGGTAAATCAAAGCTAACTACTTTAGCTCCCGCCAGTCTGTCTCCACTCAAAGCATCCATTCAGCTGGGCAGCACATCAAAATTTATAGCTTAGACATTTATTGTGTGGAGCTTTAACACTTGAGGAATCCTGTATTCATGCCATGGAAGCCATTAAGAAGAGGCAGATCCTATATTTGCACCATTCTATAGGAGTGTTCAGTGGCTGAAAGCAACAAAAGAGAACTGAAATGTTTATTAGTCTGCTGACCTCATTTAATCTCAATACAATGACACTGGATTTTCTTTCTTTGAAGCTGAAAGCTTCAGGAGATTAGAAATGATTGCTTTACAGCTGCAACTTTCTTTTTTCCTCCTCTTCCTACCCAGAGTCCAGAATCCCAGGAGACTGAGGCAACTCTCAATCAAAAGACTGGCCAATAGAGTACTATTCTGCCCATGGCTCATGTGAGAGATGTATAAATCCAAAGTTCTCATGCAGAGGGCATTGAATCAATCCCAGTCCATTTTCTTGGGGTACAAAAATGGGCAATGACAGATGCCTTCTTATGTTCTTAACTACCAGCCTGTATATATAGACCCAAACTGTAAACCTTTATCTGGCCTCTACCTTTCTCCTTTCACTCCCAACTTTAGAGGTGTTGATAAAAAAGGACCTGGATCCAAATTACCTCCTTCTTCCAAAATGAAAAATCACCCTTGGTTTGGCCCATATCTCATGACTGCAACCTTTGAGAGAAAGATGCATATCTGAATCCCACTGTGGGACGAGCTCTAAATAGAAAAATGAATGAGGATTTTTTCTGTTGCTTCATTAGTCTGATTCCATTGTACATCCCTTTGATAAACAAAAAGTATATGGCTACCGTGCTATATGTCCTTTACATAGTTTTAATTGGTTTCAGAGTAACAGCCGTGTTAGTCTGTATTCGCAAAAAGAAAAGGAGTACTTGTGGCACCTTAGAGACTAACCAATTTATTTGAGCATGAGCTTTCGTGAGCTACAGCTCACTTCATCGGATGTTTCTATATACATCTGGACAAATGGAAATCAGTTTAATTAGTCTAAAGCATTCTTTCCAAACTTTGAGCCTAATCAGATCTTGTATGTACCACGCCGTAATTAACTGGTTCTATAGGTCACAGTGAAAGCTCTTAGGAAGCTTGTACATATTCCTCGAAATCATCAACTTGCTGAGATGGGAACTTCTAAATCTGCTGAGTAGAGTGGAAGAGATTCCTTTTTCATTTAATGAGTGCAATGAGGCACTATGTACCACATACACAAACAGGGGTGTTAGGAGGCTGGCTGAAGTTAAAGGTTAATTCTTGGACTCTTGAGCTTAATTCTTCACTGTTGGTTTCCTTTTAGGTCTGATTGAAAGCATATCCCTTAGAATATCATACTACAAAGTTTGTATCAAATGTGCCAAGTCAGAAGTCTAGTTTGTCATACACAGGTTCCCTTGTGTTAAAATTGCATAAGCCTTCAATAATTCAATAGTAATAAATTTTCTGTGTTCAGTTTCATTATTAAATATTGTATTACTCTAGTGCAGAACAGAAGTAGCAATGTCTTTCCAAGGTTTCTTCCACTCTGGCGAAAATAGACTAATTTTATTGACTTATTTAAACTATTTAGTAGGCTTCTAGATCTAATGATAGTGTTTTAATTCTTTTGTTTTCCTATTGACAATTGTAGCATTTAGCTTTGTAAAAGACTTCTGTTTGGGGGCAGTGCTTGGTCCCTCCCTACTCTCATACCTTTCCTCACGTTTCCAAGAGCCTCTTCTTTCCTCTCTCCCTTCAAAAATGGTATAAACTGGGTGTTTACAAATTTTAAAAAGTATTAGGTTGTCATGATCAACCCGAGGATGCAAAGTTGTGTTAGATAAAACACATTTTGCCATACTTTCAAATACAGATTATTTTCCCAGTCTAGATGTATTCCGAAAGGCAGTCATATTCCCCACTCCAACTTCTCCTCCTGTGTTAACCTGATGCTTGCTTCTATGGCCTTGTCCTCAGTGCTAAGAAAAGGCACACTTTAATCTTACGGTAACTAAGGAACTATCCTGAAGTTAAAACACAGTGGAGAAAAGGTAATTACATTTTACTGTAAAGTAACCTAGGCAAGGTCAGTCATGGGCTGCCCTAGTTTACTTTGGGGTACAACTAAAATGCTTTGTTTCCATAGTGTTTTAGATTAGTTGCACATTAGTTGCCCCAAGGTAGTATCCAGAGCTGGGCAAACATTGGAATTTGTATTCTGTTGCAAATTCTGACATGTTGGAAAATATTTTGTTCCGTTTTGTAATGAAAAAGTAAGTTTGAGATTCTCTCATGAAAATTTCAACAAAAATTTCATTTAAAAATAACCAAAGTGTTTTGCTTTGAAAATTTCAAAATAAAATTGCAGCTGGGAGCCCAAGTGCCAAGGTTCCCACTTTGGCCATGATTCCCAAGGCTTCTGGCTCTGAAGCAGAGGGACTGGAAACCCTAGGTCCCATCCAACCACCCCCCACCAGGCAGTGTATAGCGGGCTGCCCCAGAGCTATAGCCCCTGGAAGCCTTGAGATCCCAACTCTGAGACAGTCCATCATGTGGGTGCTCAGGAGCCAGGCAGGGAAGCCTGGAAGGCCAATTGAAAAAATTCATGGATATTGGCACATTCCCACAAAATGTTACGATTTAGACAAGTGAATCTCAACCCATGACCTGCTTGTGGCCCAATCTTGTGGCACACAGCTGCAGCCCATGTGACATCCTCAGGGCCATAGAGGTAGTATCTATATTGTGTGGACGGCCCACATAACACATAGAGAGCTGCAGTGACAAATAGATTGAGAAGCACTGATTTAGACAAATTGGCATTTTTTGACAGAAAAATGTTCCATTGGAAAACTTCCACCCAGATCTAGTAAAAAGCCATGAAGGCAAAGCTTCCATTGTCATCTCATCTCAACCTTTGTACTTGTCCCAGGTTACTTAATCTTCCTGGCAACAAGATGTTTGATCCTATTATCTCCCACTTCTTTTTGCTAACTTCTCATGGTAACCTGCATCTCTGGACCAGACTCACCACCTGGGTTCATTCTCTTGATTTGGTCTTTTCCAAACAATGCCCTTTCACGCTTTAATCTTCTCTACTCATGCCATAATTATTTTAAAGTACTTTCCTCCTTGTATGAGATTTTTTGCCCATAGAAAGGGAAAATTGACCCCACAGTGAGTATGTTAGAGCACTTATGGAGGCATCTTTGTAAACATTTCATTCATCCCATCGTAAAAAGAATAAGTAGTAGATCTATTTATTAGAATTATCAAAATTTAGAATATGTTTTCCATGTAGTAATAGCTTTAGCTTATCAGTTCAATAATTGCGCAATAATTGTGTATTATGCATTCCAAGCCAAAGTACCTTTTCCATTAACTTTTCACCATTCTACAACCATCTCACCTCATTTGAGTCAAATTCATTAATGCTGTTTACAAATGGACCATATTTTGAAAGCATCCAAAATATCAAGGGCATATTCCTTTGAGATCTGCAGCTCTTAAGTCTGCTGTGAACTGAAATACTTAACTGACTGATGCTCTTTGGGACTTCTTCATACTCCTAAATATGCTTAATTCATGATTTGCATGCCTCCTACATTTCAGAAGTTTCAACTCTGAAAGGGGATATGGTTTGGTCAAATAAAGGTTCCCTTAGTACAGTGCTCCACTTGTACAATTTCTGCTTTCTAAAAACATTTAACTGAAGCCTGTTTTAGGACTGCATGTTATTCTACAGCTAGCGCCTTAAATAGAACACCTCAGTAACTCTCCACACTCTTGTGAAGGAAGTTGGCTGGCTACATGTATTCATGACAAGCATGTGTCACAGGACACCTGTAAATCAGAAACTCATGGTTTTTGGACAACTCCTTAACACATTTGATTCCATATTGGAAATCTGTGATACATATATTCTAGTTTCCAGACGCTATGTGATCATATTATTTAAAGGGAAACTCTCTCCATATGTCTCAGATCAGCTTTTAATAATTAACTCCATATGAAACAAATCATTTCATATCAGAAGAGTAATTTGGTGTCACATTGGGGACTGTCGACAAAGGAGGCCCAAAATAGATAACAGTTCTCTTCCAAAAGATTATGATTACCAGATACAAGACATAATAGAAAATGTTCTCTAGTATTTTATAGTAATGTCTAGCATTGAGCGAACTGTGGCAATGTTTTCCACAAATATTCATTACTCTTCATAACTACAATTTCATTTTAGCCATAGCTGTGACCCTTTCATGTTCATATCCATGAACATTTGTGATCTTGAACTTTAAATTAACTTTCAATGAATATTTTTACTCTTAAAAGGGTAAAGTGCTGAAAGTGTTTGTTTTTAATTCTGCATTTGACTAATATTAGAAATTCAAAATTTGTGTTGTGTTGATGAGTTAAATAAGCATGACAAGATCTAATACCTCTGAGATCCAGGACCGTCCAAAGCATGGCTGAGGTAGAAAGTCTCAGGGCTGCAGGCTGGGGAGGCAAAGGTTGATTGGCAGAGCATAGAATCAGCTGGGGATCATTAGCCTCCTAAAAACCAAGCCAGTCCAGTCTTGCCTTACCCAGTCCCAGACTTCCCATCCAGTCCTATAGGCCACAGTGCAAAGTGTGTGGAAAACAGAACTATGTTATGCCTCAAATGCCACAACTACCCCAGGAAGAAAAAAGCAGCAGTACATACAGCGATTGAAGACAGACTTCCAATGAAGAGGAACGTATCTGCAGCGTGACTTTAGCAGAACCAAAGAATTTAACGTACACACCTAGTAGAAGAAGGTTGCCAGCCATTTAAATGCCATATTTGCAACTATGATTTTGATAAATGACCAATTGGATGCCAGCTGCTTTGGTAGGCAGCAAAATGAGACAGGAGAAATGTAACCAAGTGCTGGAGATGTACAGTAACACCATTCTGAGGTCAGTAGGCAAAAACAGGCTATTGATAAGAAACCCTCAACACAACAGACTTTATAGCAGTTGACACACAGGTGTACCACCTGCTACTGGGCAGCAGGGCAGTGCAAGCCATGGAGTTGATTGCAGCACAACACAAGGATATCCTTGATGTCAGAGGAGAGGAGGAAAAACTGTCACTGTGGGTCCTCTCCATCATGCTACCAGAATATTCATTATTAAAGGACATATTTCAAGGATGGAAACCTAGAGGGCAAGCTGAAGTTAGAAATGGACCCACCAAGACTACAGAAATGCAGAGTTCCATTAGCCCTGGTGGAACCACTAAAGAAGGAACTGGGAATCGTGCAAAGAAGAGGCATCACTACACCCACTGAAATGAGCACAGAGTTGATCAGCAGCCTAGCAGCACTGAGAAAACCTCCAGGTAAACTGGAGATCTGAACAGACCAAAAACCATTGAATGGAGCATGGAAAAGACATCACTACTCATTAACATCTTATTTATCCAGGGCAAAAATGTTCACTGTTTGATGTTGAATAGATTCTGACACTGAACTAGATGAGCCATCCAGCCACCTGACAACCTTTGCTGCATCTTTTGGCAGGCATCAGCGGGCCCCCAGAAATGTTTCAGTGGCAGTTGAACCAGGTACAAAATAGATTCCTGGGCACCAAGATTGTAGCTGATGTCATTCTTGTGGTGGAAGAAGGAAATATCAATGAAGAGGCAATCCAGGACCATGATACCAAGCTGTGGCAACTCCTAAACAGATGATGAGAGTGGAATATTAGGCTGAGGCAGACATGCAGAAGATGAGGAGACTGAGGTTCTGTAACAGAGCACACTCACCTCACGTGAGTACCCCCTTAGCCAAATTTGTGCATGCCTGCAGTTTCTTCTCAGTTTCTCTCCTCATGGTGTCCCCTGTCAGCCACTGCACTCATCAGGCAGGTCTTCAGGGGCTCAGCCCTCCAGCCGAGTCACATATAGTCCATGTATGAAAACAAAACAAACCCCTTCTGGGGTATAAGGTCCAACCAGGACTATCCCAATGCCCTCAGTAATGTCCTGCAGACCTCCTTGAACCCACAATTAGTTGCGGGAGCAAAACCTACCATTTTGAAACCTAAATCCCTAAAAGTGGGTGTAAAAACAGAGGACAGATTCTGGCATCTTTAAAAAAAAATCAGGCTCCTTATATTAACATAAAATGACCTGGATAAAAACAGAATATTTTTAAAATATTTATGTATGACATAGATGAGGAGAGAAGAACCTTTTGTGGTCCTTCTCTGTATGCCTGAATAATCCTCACTCTAAATCATCCTATTCCCCACTAAAGTATAATTTGGGTTCAGTCTTTTAACAGTCCAAGAAGGTCCATCACAGTACCCTTCCATTGGCAATGTTTTTAGTCAGTCCATCCAACAGGGGTCACCATGGTACCCTGAGTTGGGGCCTGGCTGCCTGGAAAAGGCTCCTGCTCTGAGATGGAGTGGTGCCTCCTGGGCTTCCTGGAGACTCTTTGCCCTCATTTGACTCCTCAGTGACCCCAGCTCTCTTGCTGAGCCTCTCCTCTTGAACTCAGTTCACTGACCCCCAACTCTCCAGCTGAGACAGTCTCAGTTGGCCCCCCTTCCAGAGGTAACAGTTCCAGATACAGCCCTTCCCCTGCTCAGGGCTCAGCCACTTCCCCAGTGGCTGCTGCAGGGGGACCTGGGCCCACCCACTACTCCAGGTCCTGACTCAAGGACCCTCTACATAGCAGTCATGTGCCACGTCCCTTTCCCTAATTGCTACTGTTTCCCTGAGTCCCTTCCCCATGGTCCCTTCACCTTGAGTCCCAGCAGCCAGCCAGCCAGCCAGCCAGCCAGCCAGCCAGGAGAACCTTCTTTGCTCCACTGGTCCCTGTCAGCAGACTGAACTCACTCTGTCCCTGCAACTCCTTTTATATGAGCCTGCTGGACCCTGATTGACTACTTCCCTGTAGCCTCTCTGATTGGCTGTTTCCCTCTAGCCTCTCTCATGGGCTGCATCGCACTCTCGGCAGCCTGGGGGACTAACCTCTACTGCTCTTTTCTGGGGTGGGGTGTTGTAGAACTTGGAGGCCTCAAGCAGAGGGCCTCCGGGCCTAATACACCCAGTGATAGGTCTCCTACATCAGACGTCTGTTGACTTCTGAGGGACTCTTGTCAGATCCTGAGAAACAGAGCCTTTAAGGAAATACACAGATCAAAGGATGTGATGAGAGTCCAGTGATTTATAGGAATGGCCAACTGTCTTTCCAGATTCTATGCATACCTATCTGAAAGCTGTGGAAACTTAAGACACTTAACACACAATTATGGAGCTTGGGAGTTATTCTGTGGTCTCACTTTCCCTGGTTTTGACCAGAAATTCCATCCTGGAACTGAGAAATCTTCCCATTGATTTTTTTGTTGTTGAAAATTACATGTTTTGATGAACAAAACAAATTTATGTGTAGTCCCAATAATGGGCTACCTAGGAGTTAAACAGTGATGAGATGTTTATGGCCAATGGCAACTGGAGCCACACAAATGGAAAGAACATTTCAGACAGAATTTGTTACATATTGTGTTGCCTGAGGAAAGCCAAATAGAGCCCTGAACATGTAAAACTTTCTCTTGTCATAAATGAAGCTTTACATTCAGAAAATACTTTATGTACAGGATAATAGCTCATCACACAATATAGAATAGATTATAGCTCCTGGGTTAACTTTCAGTGCTAGACATTTTCTTGAACCCACAATTAGTTGCGGGAGCAAAACCTACCATTTTGACACCTAAATCCCTAAAAGTGGGTGTAAAAACAGAGGACAGATTCTGGCATCTTTAAAAAAAAAATCAGGCTCCTTATATTAACATAAAATGACCTGGATAAAAACAGAATATTTTTAAAATATTTATGTATGACATAGATGAGGAGAGAAGAACCTTTTGTGGTCCTTCTCTGTATGCCTGAATAATCCTCACTCTAAATCATCCTATTCCCCACTAAAGTATAATTTGTAAATGTTTCTGATGGGCCACTAAACTTCCCTACCACATTTCCACACCATCTCCAAAATCCATCCTTTACTTACAAAGAGGCCTGATGGTGTACTCCTTCCTCCATCAAAATTCCCAGTGATTGCATTGTGAATTCTGCCCAAGTGGACACATGCAAGGTCATAGAAACATAGATATGTACTGCTGTGTAATACAGACAGAAAGCCTGGAAGGGACCTTGAGAGGTCACCTAGTTCATCCCGTCTTCCTGTGCTAAGGCAGGACCAAGTCCTAGACCATCCATGACAAGTGTTTCTCCAACCTGTTCTTATAAACCTCCAACGGCGGGGATTCTACAATCTCCCTTGGAACTCAATTCCAGTCTTAACTACCCTTATAGTTGGAATGTTTTTCCTAATATCTAACTTAAAACTCCCTTGCTGCAGATTAATTTCATTATTTCTTGTCCTACTGTCAGTGGACATAGAAAACAATTGATCGCAGTCCTTTTTATAATAGCCATTAACATATTCAAAGCCTGGTATCAGGTCCCCTCTCATTCTTCTTTCTCTAGACTAATCACACCCAGTATTTTTAACCTTTCCTCATAGGGCAGGTTTTCTAAACCTTTTATCATTTTTGTTGCTCTCCTCTGGACACACTCCAATTTGTGCACATCTTTCTTAAAGTCTGGTGCCCAGAACTGAACACAGTACTCCCACTCAGGCCTCACCAGTGCTGAGTAGAATGGAACAATTACCTCCTGTGTTTTATATACAACACTCCTATTAGTACACCACAAAGTATTAGCCATTTTTGCAACTGCATCATATTCTTGATTAATATTCAATCTGTGACTCACTATAACTCCCAGCTCCTTTTCAGCAGTACTACTGCCTAGCCAGATAGTCCCCATTTTGTATTTGTGCACTTGATTTCCCCTGCCGACATGAAGTGATTTGCACTTGTCCTTATTGATTTTCATCTTGCTGATTTCAGACCAAATCTCTAATTTGTCAAGGTCATTTTGAATTTGAATCCTGTCCTTCAAAGTGATGGAACCCCTTCCAGCTTGGTATCATCTACAAATTGCATAAGCATACTCTTCATTCCATTATCCAAGTCATTAATGAAAATTTTGAATAGTATCAGACCCAGGACTGAGCCCTGGGTACCCCACTAGATACCCACCTCCCAGTTTGACAGCAAACCGTCAATAGCTACTCTTTTGAGTATAGTCTGTCAACCAGTGCAAATTTCTTCCAGAGCACATTTTCCTACTTTGCTAATGAGCATGTCATGTGGGACTATGTTAAAAAGCCTTACTAAAATCAAGATATCACATCTACTGCTTCCCTCCATTCCCCAAGCCAGTAACTCTGTCAAAGAAGAAAATAGTTTGGTTTGGCCTGATTTGTTCTTGACAAATCTATTACTTATAACCCTGTTATCCTCTAAGTTCTTACAAACTGATTGCTTAATAATCTGTTCCTGTATCTTTCCAGGTATCAACTTTAGGACAATGGTTTTAGAATTTGGAAACCTGGGCCCTGCTCTCACTGAAGACATTGGGAATAGTCACTGGACCAGAGAGGCAGTGTGAAATTGACCGTATAGCTTAGGTGTGAGGTGCAATGGGAGTGAAGCTGCTCTACCATGGCCTGCTAGTTGGCACAGCGATGCTGCACAGAGTAATTCCACTGATATTATGAAGTCAAAGCTATTGTTCCTGGGAGGAATTTGGCCCAGCGTCCCATCACTTGGCATTGTCAAGGCAATTTTTCCACAGATTTGGCATCAGTTTGGCTATTGTATTGGTAGCACCTGTAATACCACAATGATGGGTCAGCAAATAAAAGCCTAGATCAGGAGCTTAATTGAACTGCGACCTCCTTCTGACAACAAGAATTACTACATGACCTCGATGTGGGGGTGAGGCTGAGCCTGCCCACGCCCTGCCACCCCAGGTGAGGAGGCCAAAATCAAAGGGCTTTAGCCCCAGGCGAGGGGCCTGTAACTTGAGCCCCACCACCCTTGGGCTTCAGCTTCAGCCCCAGCCAGTGGGGCTCGGGCTTCGGCCCAGGACCTTACCAAGTCTAATGACAGCCATGGGGGTCGCGACCCACGGTGAAGTCCTGACCCACAGTTTGAGAACCACTGGCCTAGATAGATTGAGAGTCACAATAGTGACTCAAGCTAAGTGAGACATCAAACTATAAAACAGAGATGTTCTCCTTAGCGATTACTTACATCTGACTGATACTATCATTTACCTCTAGGCCATTCCCAGAATCAGGAGGAAGCCCTTTAAAGGTGCAAGTGGTATATAATACCAAAAATCGACGTCCCAAGCATCTGGCCATTATACTTTTACTGTGAAAATATCCAAGCTCAGCTGGATAGTCAGTGGTTCACAAAACACAGCTTCTGGCTGGTTGGTGAATTTCCAAAGTGAAGAGGCCACAAAATAAGCTTTGCTCCAGAAAACGGTAAGCGTTTGTTCACTTTATTTTGGAATCTGAATTCTGGATTAATTATACTCATCACTGCACGAGTCCAGTAAATAGTAGCCATTTTTTTCATGTTAAAAAGTGGGCTGTTGACACTTTAACAACAATTCAGACCTAGGAGGGCCCAATTCCAACACCTGACAGCATCTGATCTGTTCACTCATGCTGGGTGCTCTGTAGGCTGAACATATTTGATGGAAGATTTCTGTTAAAGACTGAAGTGGAAACTACTGGTGATGGGATCAAAGCCAAAGGAAAAGGCTAAACATAAAGGTGTGTACTTTATAAAGCATAGCTGGTCTAAGGGAAAAATCTAAGTGGCCAGTATGCTGTGTTGAACAATAGGAGAACCTGTCTATGGTGAATTTGAGATATAGTGAACCTCCATTTATACAGATGGAGAAGGAAAGTCCTCCATTGTTTCAAAAGCATTACAATATGCATTGTAAGGTTCTGGTTACAGTGAATGTTCACTTCTAAGGTGAAATTCATTCCTTGCCTCACAAAGCCTGAGTAAACAGGGATGGAATTCATATGCTACTACGTAACGTAAAGGCTGATCCAACCTGTGGACTGGAATAAATATCCCAGCCTCTCCTCAGCTGCCATATAGAGGGGGAAATGATCTAATTAGAACTAGTTGATATTTTTCATCAAATTTTTTGATGAAAAATGGCTTTTTGAACTATGCAGAAATTGTCACAGATGTTTTTCATCAAACCAAAACATTTTAATTTGAAATTACTTGAAAACTTGGGCAGGAGAGGTATGTCTCCCCCATTTTTCTCCCTTCTCCTCTTTTACAGTGGGATAAGACAGGGAAGGGTAGCAAGAGAATAGGGGCAAAGGGGAATTTCTCAATTCATTTCGAAACAATATTTTTCAACCAGCCCTACTATTATAAAAGGTTTTCACTTTACATAGTCCTGACCATGTGAGTCAGAACTATCCTCTTTGCCATCTCAATCTATGCAGAAAAAGAGAGTGAAAATATTTACTTTCCCTCCCGTTCCTGTTATTATTAATATGCTAATTAATACATTGGCTACCTATAAAATAAGGTGGCTTGCTGTAGACTAGAGAGTTTACAGAAGACCAATAACAGTGTTCAGTAAAAGCAGTAGTGATTGAGTAGACTGACCATTAGAAAATAAATGGAAAAAATAGTTTTGGGGGAATCCCATATTCAAAGGTTGGCACAAATTTAAAACGTTGGATTCATAAACATGCTCTGAGTCAGAAGGAAAGAGCCTTTTTTTCCTTATGCCACATACATTGCATTAAAATAAAAATCAACTACTGATTCTATGACTGTTATATATTCTGCCGTGTGATCTGGGTACATCAACACTGAAAAAACAAAACAAAAAAAACCCCCAAAAAATCACAGCAGTGAGTCTTGGAGCCTAGGTCAACTGAGTCAGACTCACACTAATGACTAAAAATGGCAGTGTAGACATTTCTACTCAGGCTGGAGCCCAGGGTCTAAGACTCACCCCCCTCAGCGGGGTCTCTTTTGTTGTTTTTGTTCCCCATCTTTCTAATGCAGAAGATAACGATGAAGTGCTTGAAGTACCACATCTGAAAAATTAGGATTAGTGGGCCTGTTCTACATTGGTGAGACCTGCAGAGACTCAGGATGGGATTTGCAATGGGAGTTGAGTCTAAACTCCCATAATCCCCTCCCATTGGAATACCTTTTAAATTGACTAGCGGCCAGTGAAGGGATAACAAATGCCTCCTCTGCCACGAGAAAGGCTTATAGAACAAGGGGATGAAGACAACCATTAGTATTTTCTCTCCCTCTTCATCCCACTCTTGCATTGAAAATATGACTCCATCTGCTCTTTACTGAAATATACAGCAATCAATGCCATGACTAGGAGAGATTTTATACTTGTGGCTTGTACAAGTTGTCTAGGAAGGGACAGACTATTTAAAGAAGCCACAATGTCATAGAGCAGTGGTACATAGAGTGAATATGCACTTGTCTATGGTTTGTTTATGTTACAAGAGGTTGGTATTCAGCTTTGTAAATACTTTGGATTAATTTATTTGCATGCTCTGGGATTTCATTTGTCTGCATTCCACCTCTAGGAATAAGTTCCAAGAAACCCCAGGGACACAGAACAACATGAAGGGGAGCACTGCTTTGGGACCCAGTGAAGGGACTACTACATCACGCCACTGAATGAGGGAGGCTGCATTCTTTAAAGAAAAATAATGTCAGGGCATAGAAGAGGATCTTTTGGCTCCCCAGTGAAGCCAAAACCTAATTAAATTTAATGCATAAGGCAGGAAGAGGAGATGGAGAATGTCCGAAACCTGAAAAATAGCATTTGGTTCAGGATATAGGCAAAAAAAATGTCCCAGACTGATTTACTATATAGTGATATGTCTATAATCATGCACTAAATTATGTTAAAAGAAAATTATTTAAGCTAAAAATTTCAAACACTCAAGAGTTAGGAAATGTCAAATTTAAGGTTATCCGTGCAACTTTATGTGAGGGATTGGGGTGTAAGGTCTGGCTTAGCCATCACAAGTGGGCTGGTGTCAACAAGTCAAGGACAGCCACACAGCAATAATCAGAAAGTAGGGATCAGAGTAATCACTACAAGTGGGCTCAACAGGCAAGAATCGGAGTCAGAATCAGGCCAGAGTCAGAGATCAGAGGTAATTACCAGGCTGGAATCAGGAGACAAGAGTCAGGCTGGCATCAGAGACTGGAGATCAGACAGAAAGGTGAGATCTAGAAACACAACTAACCAAAAGTCTATATGATTACCCAAACAACTTCATGGGCCTCCCTCCAGAAAGAAACAGTGAGCATGGGCCAATCAGAAGACTGCAGGGTGCTGTCTCTGTGGACTCTTTATATGGCACTTCCTCAGGTGCCTAATCTCTACAGTGCTCCTTGGAGCACTGTAGTAGCTCCCGCATAGTCTCCTGATGGTGATGTGGGAACATCAGCTATCCTGCAGACCTGGTGTCATAAAAGTAAAGGGAAGGGTAAACCCCTTTGAAATCCCTCCTGGCCAGGGGAAAGCTCCTCTCACCTGTAAAGGGTTAAGAAGCTAAAGGTAACCTCGCTGGCACCTGACCAAAATGACCAATGAGGAGACAAGATACTTTCAAAAGCTGGGAGGAGGGAGAGAAACAAAGGGTCTGTGTCTGTCTATATGCTGCTTTGCCGGAGATAGACCAGGAATGGAGTCTTAGAACTTTTAGTAAGTAATCTAGCTAGGTATGTGTTAGATTATGATTTCTTTAAATGGCTGAGAAAAGAATTGTGCTGAATAGAGTAACTATTTCTGTCTGTGTATCTTTTTTGTAACTTAAGGTTTTGCCTAGAGGGGTTCTCTATGTTTTTGAATCTAATTACCCTGTAAGATATCTACCATCCTGATTTTACAGGGGGGATTTCTTCATTTCTATTTACTTCTATTTTTATTAAAAGTCTTCTTGTAAAAAACTGAATGCTTTTTCATTGTTCTCAGATCCAAGGGTTTGGGTCTGTGGTCACCTATGCAAATTGGTGAGGCTTTTTATCCAACATTTCCCAGGAAAGGGGGGGTGCAAGTGTTGGGAGGATTGTTCATTGTTCTTAAGATCCAAGGGTCTGGGTCTGTAGTCACCTAGGCAAATTGGTGAGGCTTTTTACCAAACCTTGTCCAGGAAGTGGGGTGCAAGGTTTTGGGAAGTATTTTGGGGGGAAGGGCACGTCCAAACAGCTCTTCCCCAGTAACCAGTATTAGTTTGGTGGTGGTAGCGGCCAGTCCAAGGACAACGGGTGGAATATTTTGTACCTTGGGGAAGTTTTGACCTAAGCTGGTAAAGATAAGCTTAGGAGGTTTTTCATGCAGGTCCCCACATCTGTACCCTAGAGTTCAGAGTGGGGGAGGAACCTTGACACCTGGGTTCTAATGCCTTAGACTTTAAGCTTTTTAGCAGGGCAAGAAGGGGAGGGGTGAAGATAGTCGAGACGTGGACCCAAATGTGGTGGTTCAGGCTTATCTCTTTTTTCTGAACTCCCCCTTTACCCCCCGCCCGCAACATTTTAAAGATGAATATTGATGTTTCCTTTAAACCTGAAGTCAGTTAATTACACTTCCAATACTATAAATATCCTAAAAATGAAACAATTTACAAGAACTTATGATTCACTAAACAAAATATTTTGCCAATAATAGGCCTTAAACAGCAATACTTTCATATGCCTTAACTTCATATTATCTGTGCAGTTTCTCTGCTTTCAAGGAATGGAGTTCATTGACACAGCTTTTACAAACACATGGCAGAGTAGCAGCAGCCTTAGCCCTGGATTTAACTGATAAAATACTTGAGTAAAGATGTCAAAGAAGGGGATGGGGAATCCTTTCCTTTTATCATTTTATACAACAGGGCAATCTTAATATGGACACTTTCACTTTATACCTTATTAGCAAGGAAGTACATAATCTCCAGCTGCAGGTATTGGAAAGGTGGTTTCATAGCACAGAAGCACACAGTCTGCTCATATTAATTATACTGAATCTACTTCATCTGATGGCCTAGAGGCTGTGCCTTCACATTGTCAGCTGTTGCAAAGTGTTTCCTTGAGTCTTCACATCCCTAGGTTACAGTTGTGCATAATAATGTCAATATAGACAGGCATTTATTTTGTCAATAACCTGGATTCTTCAGAAGGAATAAAGCAACCAGATATAACTTTTCAAGTAAAAGCACGTAATCATTGCATTGATGCATCATAGAATATAATATTTTGTTTGCATTAAATACCATGAATGAATTTCTACAGTAAGAATACCTGATATTTTTAATAGCTATGTTTTATTTAATACAGTGGAGACATTGTTCAAGGATAGTTAATTCCAGTGGAATATCACCAGTAATGCTGATCAGTTGGATACGGTAAATGAAGCATATCCAGATTTGTGAAAAAGTGTTTATAGTACTTCCATGCTGTTTTAATCTCTATGGTATAGATCTCAAACCTGGGTGGATCAGCATTCTGTGTCAGTTGGTGCCCATACACTAAGGCAGACATAATCATTCATAGAGTTCCCCCACCTTTTCATTATAGTAGCTCCCTTTGCTGCCTCCAGTTAAGATTCAAATCTAGATCCTTGCGGCCTGCTGTTTACTGTGAGGAATCTCCCTAGACCATTAATGATGATTTTCAACAAATTTTGAAACACTGAGGAAGTTCCAGAAGGCCAGAAGAAAGCTAATGTTGTAATATCTAAAATGCGTAGATGGGATGACCCAGGTAATTATAGGCCTTTCAACCTGAGATTGATCCTAGGCAAGATGATAAAAAACCTGACGTGCGTCTTGATTAATAAAGAATTAAAGGAGGATAATATAATTAATAGCAGTCACATACACTCTATTTCCATAAACCCATCTGTGACTCTGTATGGAATTGTGAGACATACAAAGAAAATAACAGAATGCCACTAGCCATCGCCTTCAGCCCCCAACTAAAACCTCTCCAGTACATCATTAAGGAGCTACAACCTATCCTGAAGGACAACCCATCACTCTCACAAAGCTTGGAGACAGGCCAGTCCTTGCTTACAGACAGCGCCCCAGCCTGAAGCAAATACTCACCAGCAACCACACACCATACAACAAAAAACACAGACCCAGGAACCTATCCTTGCAACAAAGCCCATTGCCAACTCTGTCCACATATCTATTCAGGGGACACCATCATAGGGGCTAATCACATCAGCCACACGATCAGAGGCTCGTTCACCTGCACATCTACCAATGTGATATATGCCATCGTAGAATCATAGAATATCAGGGTTGGAAGGGACCTCAGGAGGTCATCTAGTCCAACCCCCTGCTCAAAGCAGGACCAGTCCCCAACTAAATCATCCCAGCCAGGGCTTTGTCAAGCCTGACCTTAAAAACTTCTAAGGAAGGAGATTCCTCCACCACCTCCCTAGGTAACACAGTCCAGTGTTTCACCACTCTCCTAGTGAAAAAGTTTTTCCTAATATCCAACCTAAACCTCCCTCACTGCAACTTGAGACCATTACTCCTTGTTCTGTCATCTGCTACCACTGAGAACAGTCTAGATCCATCCTCTTTGGAACCCCCTTTCAGGTAGTTGAAAGCAGCTATCAAATCCCCCCTCAATATTCTCTTCCGCAGACTAAATAAGCCCAGTTCCCTCAGCCTCTCCTCATAAGTCATGTGTTCCAGTTCCCCTAATCACTTTTGTTGCCCTCCACTGGACGTTTCCCCATTTTTCCACATCCTTCTTGTAGTGTGGGGCCCAAAACTGGACACAGTACTCCAGATGAGGCCTCACCAATGTCGAATAGAGGGGAATGATCACATCCCTCAATCTGCTGGCAATGTCCCTCCTTATACGTCTCAAAATGCCATTGGCCTTCTTGGCAACAAGAGCACACTGTTGACTCATATCCAGCTTCTTGTCCACTGTAACCCCTAAAACCTTTTCTGCAGAACTGCTGCCGAGCCATTTGGCCCCTAGTCTGTCGCGGTGCATGGGATTCTTCCATCCTAAGTGCAGGACTCTGCACTTGTCCTTGTTGAACTTCATCAGATTTCTTTTGGCCCAATCCTCTAATTTGTCTAGGTCTCTCTGTATCCTATCTCTACCCTCCAGTGTATCTACCTCTCCTCCCAGTTTAGTGTCACCTGCAAACTTGCTGAGAGTGCAGTCCACACCATCCTCCAGATCATTTATGAAGATATTGAACAAAACCAGCCCAAGGACTGACCCTTGGGGCACTCCATTTGATACTGGCTGCCAACTAGACATGGAGCCATTGATCGCTACCCGTTGAGCCCGACAATCTAGCCAACTTTCTATCCACCTTATAGTCCATTCATCCAGCCCATACTTCTTTAACTTGCTGGCAAGAATACTGTGGAAGACCGTGTCAAAAGCTTTGCTAAAGTCAAGGAACAACGCGTCCACTGCTTTCCCCTCATCCACAGAGACAGTTATCTCGTCATAGAAGGCAATTAGATTAGTAAGGCATGACTTGCCCTTGGTGAATCCATCCTGACTGTTCCTGATCACTTTCCTCTCCTCCAAGTGCTTCAGAATTGATTCCTTGAGGACGTGCTCCATGATTTTTCCAGGGACTGAGGTGAGGCTGACTGGCCTGTAGTTCCCAGGATCATCCTTCTTCCCTTTTTTAAAGATGGGCACTACATTAGCCTTTTTCCAGTCGTCCGGGACTTCCCCCGATTGCCATGAGTTTTCAAAGATAATGGCCAATGGCTCTGCAATCACATCTGCCAACTCCTTTAGCACTCTCGGATGCAGCACATCCGGCCCCATGGACTTGTGCTCATCCAGCTTTTCTAAATAGTCCCGAACCACTTCTTTCTCCACAGAGGGCTGGTCACTTCCTCCCCATGCTGTGCTGCCCAGTGCAGTAGTCTGGGAGCTGACCTGTGCCAGAAATTCCTCTCTGCCATGTTCTTTGGCCAAACCGGACAGTCTCTACGCAAAAGAATAAATGGACACCAAAATGGACGTCAAGAATTATAACATTCAAAAACCAGTTGGAGAACACTTCAATCTCTCTGGTCACTCGATTACAGACCTAAAAGTCACAATTCTTCAACAAAAGAACTTCAAAAACAGACTCCAACGAGAGACTGCTGAATTGGAATTAATTTGCAAACTGGACACCATTAAATTAGGCTTGAATAAAGACTGGGAGTGGATGTGTCATTACAAAAAGTAAAACTATTTCCCCATGTTTATTTCCCCCCCTACTGTTCCTCACATGTTCTTGTCAACTGCTGGAAATGGCCCACCCTGATTATCACTACAAAAGGTTTTTTTTTTTCTCTCCTGCTGGTAATAGCTCACCTTACCTGATCACTCTTGTTACAGTCTGTATGATAACACCCATTGTTTCATGTTCTCTATGTATATAAAATCTCCCCACTGTATTTTCCACTGCATGCATCCGATGAAGTGAGCTGTAGCTCATGAAGGCTTATGCTCAAATAAAATTGTTAGTCTCTAAGGTGCCACAACTACTCCTTTTCTCTCTGCGGATCCAGACTAACACGGTTGCTACTCTGAAACTTTATATTATTATTAATACCAATATTATAAAATTGCAATGAATCATGCCAGATATGCCGTGTAAGGTGTCAGTAAAAATGTTATGATTTGCCAAGTATGATCATTTTATTTATATGTTTGTATCACCTTTCTATTGTGAGCTATAGATGTGAATGGTATATCTGTATTTCAAAACTTGTGCTGTGTTTCTGGGTGACACCCCCAGACAGAATGGCACCAGGACTAAGCCTGCCTTTAATAGGCCATCAAGCAATCAGCTCTACAATTAACCCTTTGAGAGAAGGCTACACCTTATGAGTCAGCAAGACATGTAGGGGCATGCCTGTGGACAGAAAACTCTAAGGTTTTTCCATGCCATGTGCTGTGAAGCTTGAGTTTGGGACAAAGGAAGTACAAGTCACATGGCAAAAAGCAGCTGCACATACTCCATTTTGTCTTCATTCCTGCTTCTGACCTCTGGAGTAATTTTTCTACAAACTGAAGCTCTAAACAAAGGACCGAATGACAAATCCAAGCTCTGGATGTGTTCCAGAAGGACTTTCAAGTCCACAAACTCACCAAAACTACTAAAACCTGATATATAGACTTTGAAGTCTCTGTATATATCTGATTGTTTTACCATTTAACAACTCTCTTCTTGTTCTTTATATTAAACCTGTAGTTTTAGATGCTAAAGGATTGGCTGGCAGCATGGTATTTTGGGTAAGATCCAAACTAATATTGACCTGGTAATGTGGCTGGCCCTTTGGGGTCAGAAGAACATTTTGTATAGGTGAGCAGAGTTTTTAAGCAACTTCTCACTTTACTGGGCTTATGTGCTAATTAGGAGCCAGAGAACTGGAATGCAATAAGGAGGCTGTGTCATTTCTTTTTTAGGTTTTTAGATAACCAGTGTGGGGGATCAGAAGCACAGTTTGTGACTGGTTGGTGAGTCTAACTTCAGTGTTAACCACCAGTTTGGAGAGAATCTGCTCTCCTTTTTGCAGCCTGCCTTGACGTTGGTATTTTCAGTGAGGACCAGCCTGGGTCCCACCATCAAACTAACTTGATATCTTTTTAAGATGAAATTTCTAGTTTGGTTGATACAGATACTAGTGTTGATGTAATATACTTAGACTTCACTAAGGCATTTGACACTTAGCTTAGGACCACATGGCATTTTGACTACAAAACTAAAACGATACAAAATCTGCATGGCACACATTAAATGGATTTTAAAATGGCTAACTGAGATTTCAAAATGTAATTGTAAACAGTACGCATATTAATATGACCAAATGTAAAACCATACATGTAGGAACAAAGAATTCAGGCCATACTTACAGGATGGCGGGAGACTCTTATTCTGGGAAGCAGTGACTTTGAAAAGGAGGTTCTTTGTGGTGGCAGATAATCAGCTGAATTCCCAATGTGATGCTGTAGCTAAAAGAGTTAATATGATCCTTGGATGTATAAATAGGTGAATCTGAAGTTGAAGTAGAAAGATTATATTACCTCTGTATTTAGCACCGGTGTGACCACTGCTAGAATACTGTGTCCGGTTGTGGTGTCCACAATTCAAGCAATATGTTGATAAATTGAGAGGATTCAGAGAAGAGACAAGAATGATTCAAGGATAAGAAAACATGCCTTATAGTGAAAGACTTAAGGAGCTCAATCTGTTGTGTTTAACAATGAGAAGGTTAAAGGGTGGCTTGATCACAGTCTATAAGTACCTACAAGGGGGAACAAATTTTGATAATAGGCTCTTCAGTCGAGCAGACAAAGATATAACAAGATCCAATGGCTGGAAGTTGAAGCTAGACAAATTCAGAGTAGAAATAAGGGGCAAATATTAAACAGTGAGGGCAATTCACTATTGGAACAATTTACCAAGGGTTATGGTAAATTCTCCATCACTGGAAATTTTTAAATCAGAATTGGATATTTTTCTAAAATACATGTTCTAGTTCAAACAGGAATAAATTAAGGGGAGCCCTATGGCCTCTACTATATAGGAGATCACATTAGATGATCACAGTGATTCCTTCTGGAGTTATAATCTATGAATCATGGTAGAAACACTGGAAATATAACAAAAGGAAGACATGGTTCTTCTCTTCTGTTAGTTATATCTTAAATCCTGAGTTTTCACCCCACATTACATAAATACCTTATTACCTGTAGTGTTAATTCCTCATTCCCATTGACACACCATCAGCAAAACAATAGTTTTAAGAACAGAATTGTAATCAGTAAGGAAAGTAAATAAAGGGGTTTTTTATATTTAACCAACAAACCATTCAGGCTGCAACACCGTTCAGACACCCTGAATGCACAGAGAAAATGACATAGAAAAAAAGATATAAATACAATATCTTTTCAGGTAGGCTTCAGTCCATTTTCCTGTCTGCCACTTTCTTCCTGATTTTACTGATTTCCTTAACTCTCTTTACTCTCCATATAATTATTTTTTCCATATTCTTCACCCTGCTCCTCAAAAGGAACTTTCTGTTGCCACCAGACATTCTTCAGGCTCCTCTTTCTGCCCAAGGTTCATTGAACTTTCAGTCTCCAACATTATTTTCTTCACATTAAAGAGGCACTGACTGGAGTGCTTTGTAATTGCCGTCTGGAAAGAAAAGGCTATTGATCCATATATACAGCTGATATGCCAAATTTTTCTGAGCTTAATGTCATTCCTCCATATCTCACAGGAAGATCTCTAATGTGAAATCTTGTCACCTCAAGTCCATTTGGATGCATCTGTAATTCAAAAGTTTGAGAAATCTTGGTGGGCAACCTTTTGGCCAGGACTCCTACTTACTATTTCAGAAATGTTCCATAAATCATCTCACGCTCAGTTGTATGTAGAAAGACTATGTATGTTCAAAGATCACTGAGACCTCAAGGTTCTTAGAAACTGCTTTATTGGAGACATGCCAATACATACTGTCTTTGCCTTCTAAGAACAAAGCTGCTTATGCACTTCCATGAACATTTTTAACTCTGACTTACCTCATAGTGCACGATTACAGGACAAGCAACAAGCCTTGAATTCACTCAGTGAGGAGATATAAGCAATTATTGGCCTGATTCTCCCTCTCTGTGACACTGGCAGAGAAGAGAAGCATGTTTCTCGTTCCCTGGGAACTTTCCTAGGCACAGGATGGATTTGAAGCGTGCAGGAACAGAGTCTTGGGAGCAATAACTTTCCATGTCAGATTCTCCATATGACCCAGTACATTTCTGAATGGAAATCTAGGTGGGAGTTATAACTAAACTCCACTACTTAATGAACCACACCTCCATTGCTTCTACACCACTCCAAAGAGTAGTAGTGAACAGCCATTGGGGAGTAGCCAACAATACAAGCATCCTAAGGGATGGGAGAGTGGGGGTCCAGAGAAAAGGGCCAAAGGAAGGCTATTCCCAGGCTGCACCCGCCCCCCTCTCCACTACCCAAGGCTGCAAATCTGCTCCTTGGAAGTGAATATGTGGCTTCTGTTCCATGAGGTTCACCTTGTGATGTTCAGTAATTTTTTCATGGCAGGCGAGCATTGGATCCTGTAGGGTTTTTTCCCCTCAAAAATCTTTGTAGCTGGCCTAATTCTCTACTGTCTTGCACTTTTCTGTACACCCACTTCATAAAGATATAAATGACTACACAAGACGCAAGACAGAGGAGAATCAGGGTCAGAGTACTTAAAAGTTCAAAGGGGAAGAAGTCATTACTACTAAATCATAGAATATCAGGGTTGGAAGGGACCTCAGGAGGTCATCTAGTCCAGCCCTCTGCTCAAAGCAGGACCAAGCCCCAATTTTTGCCCCAGATCCCTAAACAGCCCCCTTAAGGATTGAACTTACAACCCTCGGTTTAGCAGACCAATGCTCAAACCACTGAGCTACCACTAGATGGAATCTATTTGTTCTTGAAAATATCTTAGACAAAAGAGATGAGAAGAACATTTGCTAGCCCTATAGAAAAGACAAGCAGCTGTTTCTAGTCATTACACATCCATTCTTACCAAATGGTACATTGGTATGGCTGGTGTATAACAGCTAGACAAAATGTGCCCACAGTTTACTGCAACTAGGCCTGGTCCCTATCCAGGGGGATAAATGAGAGAAATTCCTTGTATTGTTTTCTTCGTCCCTTGTAGTACAGTTCAGCCCTACGTTCTTCAGAAAAACAAAAAATGTATCAAGCCACATGTGTAAAAAAGACCTCAAACTTAATTCTCTGATGTTACTATCTGAAGTTAGCAAAAAATAAATACATCTAAAACTGGTAAAAATGTTACGCAAGCTCTCGTCAGAGGGTACTTGAGAAAAATCTTGTAATGGTGGACAATATCCCTTACAAACCTTCCCCCCCCCCCCGCCCCCACCTCTTTTCATGGATATATTATGACCCTGTCTCAGATGAGGGTAAGTGGTGGACTACATTACTTGGAAAGGGGTTCACAGCCTAAAAAGTTTGAAAACCACTGGGTTACAGTATAAATTATAAAGAGCCTAAGAGACCTAGTCCTGCTCCTACAGAAACCAAAGTAAAGTTGCTTTAGGCCATTTGCATCTTTTGATTTACAATTGTTTTTAATTATTTATATTTTTAAACGATCTCATCTGACAACTTATCTGCTACACCATGTTACAACCCAAAGCAGTTTTAAATAGATGATCTATGAAACATCTGAAAATCTCTATTTATTATAATTATATTAATATATGTGCTCTAATTACAATGTTGCTATAGGCCTTGCTATAATAGTTGGATAGTTCTTATGGTAAAGTCTACTTCTACATAGGAAAATAATAGTGTGTCATGACAACTCCCTATGTGTAACATGAATTGACTGGCGAAGACCTATTATGCTGTTTATTTGAAAATTAATACTTTCCATGAACTTTATTTCACCTTTGTTAACACAAACAGTGTCATACAGCTGGCAACTGAAGAGATAATTCACAGCGAACTGAGTAGTTACAAAGGGCCAAGAACTTTGAAGCAAGTCTGAATGTAAATAATTCATTTAGTTAAAACTGAAAGTGATATGTTTTGTGCATACAATTTCACATTAGATTCAGAAGGCATTTAGAAGGCATTAAATGTGATACTCTTGGACAGATAAAAGGCTATTTATTAAAACAGCATTTTACATTGAAATAGAAACACTAAATAAAATTAGTCAGACAAAAGGGAATTTTTTCATCATATGTTATTCATCCCAGTTGTACTATTCCAGGAACTGATGCTCGTTGTATTAAATCAGATTGTAACTTTACTCCATCTCCACCCTCACTGAAGTTGAGGTAGTATTAATATAAGACTTTTAACAATGACATTTGAAGCATGTTCCATTAGCAAATTTGTAGCCTACTTGATAAAGATGTGCAGTATCTAGTGTATAACCAAGTTATTGTGTGGAGTCTCAATTAAACTATTTTCAGGATGAGTATGACATATATTGAATCTCACATATTTTACATCAAGCTTGGCTTTTCCTGTTGAGAAATCTATGCCCAGTCATAAATGAACTGAAAGAGTTGATATTAAGTAGTCACTATGTAAGTGAGCTGTAGCTCACGAAAGCTCATGCTCAAATAAATTGGTTAGTCGCTAAGGTGCCACAAGTACTCCTGTTCTTTTTGCGAATACAGACTAACACGGCTGCTACTCTGAAACCTATGTTGAATCAGAAAATCAAACAAGATTCCCCATCTGTTTGGATGAGAAGTTATCTTAAATAAAAAGTACAACATTAAATTTGCATAGCGTGTTTTTAAATAAGCCACCATCACAACATGAATTAAACATACTTTATGTCTGCAAACCCTTTTTCAGAGGCAAGTGATTGAATAGTGACAGCTCACTTCAATAAAAACAAATAGGCTTGGCTTTTACATTGTGCGGCTCACCTAAGGGTGTTGCAGCTATGACAAACAGACTTCTCAAAACTTCTGCAGCCCATCATGTTACAGAGGAATCTTCATCCAATGGTCCATTTTTCCTTACAGTTGCAGAATTGCTAGCATTTCCATAGACTGTATGGGAAACCTCAACATGTTTATTTTTACATAATCATTCATAAAGTGACAGCTGAAGAAGTGTATTCCGTGGGGAACTGAAGCAATGAAGTTGACCAAACCTCTGTGGTCTCTCAAGTGCGTTTCTGAGGGGCAGAGGGCATAATGTCACCTTTGCCCTTTCGCCTCAGACTCTACGCTGAGCACAGTGTGGCTGAACACAAGGATTAACTTTTATCACAGAAGGGAAGTTCGATTAACTGAAAAGAGGAATTTCGAGTGAGAATTTAGAATGCCTTCTGAACTCTAGCTGCATACATTGGGCCAAATTCTGTTCTCGGTTATGGGTACAACTGCCCTTTAAGTCAAAGGTAGTTGTAACCATGTAACCTACCACAGAATTAGTCCCACTAACTCCTGCTGCAAACCCCCACATGCACATCCATTTGCTGGGAATGCTGCACTGGATTGTACTTTCTTTTCAGATGTATTTTGAGGGCTAGACTGAGGCTATGTCTACACTTCAAATGCTACAGTGGGACAGCTACAGTGCTGCAGCACTTCAGTGTAGGTAATCACTATAGCGACAGGAGGGGTTCTCCAGCTGCTGTAGTTAATCCACCTCCCCGAGAGGCAGTAGCTAAGTCGATGGATGAATTCTTTTGAAGACCTAGCACTGTCTACACTGGAGGTTAGATTGACATAGCTATGTCTCCCAGGAGTTTGGATTTTTTGCACCCGGAGAGACATAGCCATACTGGTGTAAGTTTCCAGTGTAGACAGCCCTGACTGATAAAGTCCATGACTCTTTATGAGCCACTAACGGTCCACTTCACCATTGTTCTACTCCTTGCACAGTTATTTACAATAGTACAAAAAGTGGCAGGAGTAGAACACTTCCATTACACTTTGGTAGCATTTTACACCCCTTTGTACTATTGTAAATAACTACACAAGGGGCAGGACAATGGCAAATCATGCTGTAGGAGTGTATTTTCTTGTTAGTTTGCAAACTGAACTTGTAGTTCCCAGGCCTCTACTAACAGCTGAAGTCTACAAGCGATGTGGCTGGCGGCAGCTACCAGCAGCCTCTTCAATCAGGTTTGAGGAGAAAGAAAGATCAGGTAGGTGACAGTTTTTATAAAGTAGGTATTTAAAATCAGCCACCCCTCCCCCAATCTACACTCCATTTCCACAGAAATAGAAGTGGAAGTCTGCCACTAGCCTCTGTGAATCAATTTCAGCTACTATAGGTTGTTTTCCACAACTGAAAAAGGACCTTGGATCAGTGAAAATAGAAATATCTTTCCAAGTATTTTTACTGACCCAAGCTCCTGGAACCAGAGTCAGGGAGGCCAGCAGGGAGCCAGCAGCTGAGAATGAGAACTTTCGCTTATAGATTTCAATGGAAAGATGTAAGTGCTGGTTTATGAAAAGCAGCTAAAGCTTTGGGCTCCTGAATTCTGTAATATTTTTAAGCATTAATAAAAATGTTAATTAAAATGTTTTAAAAATTCTTTAAGACAATGACCTTTTTATATCTGTTTTAAAAACATGTTCTGGAAGCCATTTTATAAAGGTAACAATGTGCTTCAAGAAATGCATTTACTTTAGATTGCTGCACTTCGTGGGTGATGGAAAGAACCCAAGGCATTTGGTGTATAACCATACATTTTGTGATACATTATTTTCTCACTGCAGTCCATCCATTATGTCCAATAGATGCAAGTCTAAAGTGGCTCTTGCCATATCATTCTAAAGCAGAGGTGAGCAAACGTTTTGGCCCGAGGGCTGCATCTGGGAATAGAAATTGTATGGCAGGCCATGAATGCTCACAAAACTGGGGTTGGTGTGCAGGTGGGGGTGAGGGCACTGGCTGGGGGTGTGGGCTCCGGGGTGGGACCAGAAATGAGGAGTTCAGGATGCGGGAGGGGGCTCCGGGCTGGGGCAGGAGGGTGGGGTGCTGGGGTGAGGGCTCCGGCTGGGGGTGCAGGCTTTGGGGTGGGGCTGGAAATGAGGAGTTTGGGGTGTAGGAAGGTGCTCCGGGCTGGGACCAAGGGGTTCGGAGGGTGGGAGGGGGAATCAGGGCTGGGGCAGGGGGTTGGGGGTGTGCGGGGTGATGGCTCTAGCTGGGGGTGCAGGCTCTGGGGTGGGGCTGGGAATGAGAAGTTTGGGGTGCAGGAGGGTGCTCCAGGCTGGGATTGAGGGGTTTGGAGGGCAGGAAGAGGATCAGGGTTGGGGCAGAGGGTTGGGGCACGTGGAGAGGCTCAGGGGTACAGGCTCCAGGCAGCGCTTACCTCAAGTGGCTTCCAGAAGCAGCGGCATGTCCCTTCTCCAGCTCCTATGTGGAGGCGCAGCCAGGTGGTTCTGCACTCTGCCCTGTCCACAGGCATTGCCCCTGCAGCTCCCATTGGCTAGGGTTCCTGGCCAGTGGGAGCTGCCGGGGTGGCACTTGGGGTGGGGGCAGAGTGCAGAGCGGAGCCCCCTGGCTGTCCCTACACATAGGAACTAGAAGGGAGCCATGCCGCTGCTTCTGGGAGACGTGTGGAGCAGCCCTCGATCCTGCTCCCCAGCTGGAGTGCCAGAGCGGGCCAAGCCCCAGACCGCACTCCCCAGCAGGAGCTCGAGGGCCGGATTAAAACAGCTGGCAGGCTGGATCTGGCCCGCAGGCCATAGTTTGCCCACCCCTGTTCTAGAGTATTGAGTTAAGAGAACTCAAGGGCATTGGCTCTGAATTTTTGGCTAAGATATGTTGCACAGACAGAGCCTCCTTCTCCACTCCCGTTACTTGTACATTGGTGTAGTGCCATTGATTTTAATGGTGTTACTCCTGATTTTTATAACTGAGAGGAGTTTCCTTTGTAAGAAACCATCGAAATGAAAGCTCAGTTTTGAGATATTTTTCAAAATACTGTAAATGGGCAGTGAATCCCTTTAACACTACTCTACTGATCATGCAGTTTCTCTTCCTTTATGGCTGTTTGAAACACACATCCTGAAGAGAAGAAAAAAGCACAGGCAATATTCTTCTCAACAAACTTGCAATAATGGGGGAGCAGAGCTAGGGTATGTCTACATTAGAGCTGGAAGTTGTAATTATCATCTCGAGGAGACATTCACGCGCTAGTTCTGACTGAGCTACTGCACTAAAAATAAAAGAGCAGCCGCAGTGGTGGAAACAGCAGAAGGGGCGAGCCACCCTAAGCGTGATCCCATTCGAGACTCTAGGTATGCACGCGGGGCAGCTATCCTGTCCTGCCACTCTTGTCACAGTGGCTGCACTTCCAGTTTTAGTATGCTAATGTGATCAGAGCTAATGCATTATGTCTTCTGGAACTGGAATTTACACCTTTCAGCTCTAGTGTAGACATACCTCTAGACTTGTCTAGATAAGTTACTGTGCAAAATCAAAAGTACCAAGTTTTCAAAACTCAGTGAAACTTGTGAGCCACTAAAAAGACAGTGGGTCAGATCCTCAGTTGGTGTCCTCAGCTAAAGAGCATAGCGCTATTGAAATAAATGGAGCCATGACAATTGACCCCAGCTGTGGACCTGCCCCATTGTGTGCGTGTGTTGTTTTCTATGTTTGCACGCAACACCCATCTGAATAGGTTATTCTCGTTTTTGCAAATGTGTGTTATTGATGCAGATGCTAAGACTGGACCTACAGGTTTGTTGACGCATCCATTACAGCAGGCTTTATACATTTGGGTAGAGGTAAATTCACAGCACAGACTTCTAGCTGAGTTGCCCCACTGGGAGTCATGTAACAAAAATTCCGTGTAGCACTTTGAATAGGCAGGAGTTAGTAGGTTCTCCCTTTTTCAGATGAGTTTTACCCAGTGGTTCTCAAACTTTTTTACTGGTGACCCCTTACACATAGCAAGCCTCTGAGTGTGACACCCCCCCTTATAAATTAAAAACACTTTTTAATATATTTAACACCATTATAAATGCTGGAGGCAAAGCGGGGTTGGGGTGGAGGTTGAGAGCTCGCGACCCCCCCATGTAATAACCTTGCAACCCCCTGAGGGGTCCTGACCCCCAGTTTGAGAACCCCTGTTTTACACCCTTGACATGATTACAGCATAAAAATTAAATACTTCACAGTATTTTTTTCAGGAATTTTGCATCAATTCTGCACTGCATTGATATAAAGGTCAAGTTCCATAAGCTTCTGCCAGAGAATTCTCTGAATTTTGCTGGGTTTTGTTCCAAGACACACAATAAACCAGAACATTGGTTCTAAAAATGTTTCACTTTTTAGATTGTGGTGTTTTTCTTACTTTTTTTTCTTCCAAGCTGAGCTTCACTTTTGAATAGTATTTGTTTATTTCTTTGTTTTTTATTTAGCTCCTTTATTTCAGCGCTGAGCCGTCTCTGTCTTGGGTTAAGCCCTTAGTTCAGTCATCACAGCTCTCAAAAGTGAAAAAGAACATCGTGTTCTTGAGGACTGCCCAGGACACATTCTTCACAGCTGTGCCAAGTTTGCAGCTGACCAATTGGCCTACTTTGCGAGAGGACTCATTTTCAAAATTTACAATAGTTTTTTTCAAAGTGTGCCAAATGGGCTGATGCACTGAGAGATGCCTTTGATTTTATTGAAAGCTAGAGCCCAATCCAGTTCCCAGTTAAGTCAACGGAGGTCTTTCCATTCACTTTAGTAGGAGTTGGATCGGTCCCTAACAGGGCAGAACCGTTTCACCATGTCACCTGTTGCTTCCATTGACACACATCGATAGGTGACTGATCCCCACTATAGTGTAATTGTGAACAGTGGCACTTACTTATTTTGGGATTTATAAAGTCCTCCATCACATGACATCTCAAGGGATTTACAAAAATTTAGATGGCAATTGAATTAACAAGTAACTAACAATTCCCCCAATTCAAGCCTATCAGGGAAATGGCAATGGCCAATAGTGTAATTTTGTTTCTCTTTTTCCAGAAAAAAATAGCGTGTGTATCTTCACTATTCTTATTCTTTGGTCCCTGAATGTGGTTGGATACTCTGGGTCCAGGAAGAAAATAAACTTCAGATGTATATTAAATCAAATGTTAATATTCCTGGCCTAAATAGGAATTGTTCATAACTGTAGAAATCCTGCATAATTCAACCATACGATGTTTTGATTATAATTTAGCATCTGAAAATATTTTAGATTGAGCATTTCAGTTTACAGAGAGTATAAACAGACTTCTGAAATCCAGTGTTTGCAGAGATGACATCATAAACTGGAAGACTCCAAACCCAGATGGCATTTGAATACGTAGCCAACAATAGCACACACTCAAGAAATGCAAAACGAGCAAGGTAAGTGACAATATTAACATAGACGCTTCAAGCCCAAGAAAATTGAATACAGTACATGTGCACAGCTGCTTCTCAGGTACCAAGAGAAACAAGGTGACAAGGGAAATTGAACACTTAGGAGATTTCCAATGGAATGGCCACCACAGTACAATAAGAAAAAAATAAAGTGTAAGGCCCTTCTCCATGCCTCAGGGAAGAGCCCTTCAATACCCTGAAACAACCTCATATGAGGATGGAATTAAGGAGCGGGGGAGGAAGGGAGAGAAGAGGAGGAAACAATTATAATTCACCACATGAAAAAGTTTCCCTGCCATTATATTTTTCTTAACAGGCCTTCTCTTCCCTTTGATCTTTTCTCCCTTCCACTTGTGTCTGATCGTCCCCCTAATTTATTTTTTCTTTCTTGTTCTGGAAGAGATGATGAGGTGAAAGAAATTACAAAGATCAGGTCTTACAAAACCTCTTCAGTGACCTCTGAAGTCAGAAGGCAGACTTCATGTTGCTGAATGAATATTCAGAAATAGCTGGTTATTCTGCCACAGCTGATATAACCACTTCTTCTGGTTTTCTAGCAATTTTTTAATGTCTGAATTCAGGTTTGCTTCAGATCACAGATGCCGAATTGACAGCTACCTTACACATTCGTTTGGCACAATATTATGCACCAGCTAAGCTAATCACAGGAATATTTTCTTTTAACCCCAAGGAAGGAGAGAAAATTTTTACTATGATCAAAAAGGGATGTGACTAGTTCTGACTAAAGCCGGACAAGGGAAAATTAAAGCTGAATATCAGGAAAAGTTTTCTAATAGCAAAGACTATCAGAATGTGAAATAATATCCCAAGAGAAATGGTGAAAGATCAAAAGTGTCAGTCACTTATATAGAAATTGGTCAAAGCATTTGAGAATAGCTTGTGTGGAACAAATCTGCATTGGAGATGTGTATGCATGAACAAGAAAACTTAATAAACCCTTTTCATTTCGGATTTTTATTATTTTAAACTCATTGAAACAGAATTATTATGAAAACTGCAAAAAGAAGTTAAACAACCCGTCAATTATCCAACAGTTTCCTGGTTTTACAGCAAATACATGTATGCTGGAATTTTCAAAGGATTCTATGGGAGTTAGACACCCAAACCCCATTGAATTTCAATACCAATAGAGCATCTAACTCTGTAATCAGTTATTATTTGTCTTATTGTAGGAAAAGGACAGTTTTAAGGAGGGATCTGAAGGAGGATAATGAGGCAGCTTTGTGGATGTTTACTGAGCGCCTCCCAAGTGTGTGGGCAGCAAGGAAGAAAGCGTGAAGGTGTCTGTTTGCAAATTTAACAAGTGGGCAATAGAGACCGGCATCATGGTTTCTTGAAGGCAACAGTCCACATTTTGATAGCGAATGAAAGCTGATAGGTAGAGTGAGGCTTGACCATTAAGGGGAGGCAGGGGGCTGAAAATGAAGACAAGAAGCTTGTGTTTGAAGTTAAAGAGAAGGGGGCACCAGAAGAGGGATGCAAAGAGAGGGGCAATGTGGACAAAATGACAGGCTAGGAAAATGATCTTTGCAGCAGCATTGAGAATGAATATGCATTGGGCAAGATTGCATTTGTCAAAGCCAAAGAAGGATGTTCTAGTAAAGGCCATAAACCTTCCCACAGGAGAAGAGAGGGAAAAAAACAGAAGTTAAGTACAATGAGACCTTTATGATTAGCCAGCCTGGCGGCCTAGAGGTGCTGGTAATGTTTCTTGTTACCAAGCGGGAAACCAAGATTGAAGCCTTTGGTAATGGCTGAGAAGGCTACAGGGGTGGTGCTCTCAGCTTTCAGAAAGGAAGGGAAGCGCTGTAAAATCCTTGCCGGCCAGTTAAGGAGCAGCACTAACTAAGCACCAAAAGAAACCAGGTTCTTGGTGTGACATTGCACTCCATACTCTTTATGGAAATATGCTTCTAATATGGATATGACATAACTGAGATGTACTTTATGCAAGATGGGTTTTGTAAGGTATCCTTGGAAAGGTTATAATTTACTGAATGTGATTTTCCAATTTGTATGCACATACCATTTCTGTATCTAAAGATATGGACTATGTAACAATTACAACTGGGTGTGTATTGAGAAGATACCCACCAGACGAAAGGCCATCAGATTTGATGAGCCATCAGGAAGGAACAACAAAACCATGAAGATACTAATCTCTCTCCCTCCTCGGAGACATCCCGGGACATAACTGTGACACTGCTAGGTCACGTGGTCTTGTCACCTGATACTAAACATTACCTGGGACTTCTTATAACTTTCCACTGGAAGGGAAGGAGGGGCTCAAATTTTGGAAACGAAAGATTCCCACCTTATCTAAATCCTATTTAAGGGTGGGGAGGAAGGCAAATATGGTTCCTCCTTTCCATGGCCAGTCTGCCCAAGAAGAAAGACTGCTAAAGTCACCTGAAGGGAAGGCAAGGGGGTGGGGGGTGTCCAGACTGAGACGGGGGTTCAGTCTGAAAAGGAATATAAGTGGAACTCTGAACCACAGAAACTTTGCAACCTGCCTAAAATAACATTTAGGGTGAGAATTTATATTTTGTTACCTGTTTCTCAAGTATATTGAACTTAGCTTGCATATTTTGCTTTATTTGGTCAGTAATCTGCTTTGTTCTGTCTGTTATCTCTTATATTCACTTAAAATTCACCTTTTGTAGTTAATAAACTTATTGCTTGTTTATATAATGTCTTCTGCAGTTTCCACAGTATGCATCTGATGAAGTGAGCTGTAGCTCACGAAAGCTCATGCTCAAATAAATTGGTTAGTCTCTAAGGTGCCACAAGTACTCCTTTTCTTTTTGCGAACCCAGTTTATGTAATTTCTAACTGGGGGGCAAGAAGTTGTGCATATCTCCCTCCACATTGAGGGAGGGGGAGAACTTCATAAAACCTTTGGGTTTGTACCCCTTAAAGGGAGTGGGCACGTGAGTGCTGGGGGAGCCCTTTCGCACAGAGCTGACTTCAGTCTGTGTCTGCAGCGGGGTGTGGCCCTACCTGTGTGTGTGTGCTGCAAGAGGCCGGAGAGCCTAATCCAGCAAAGCAGTAAGAGGGAACCCAGGCTGACTGAGCAGGGGAGGCTTAGTTAAACCCCAGCACATCAGGTGTCATCCCAGAAAGGGGGGTCCAACCCATCTGTGACGCATTCTATATGATTTTATAAAAATATGCTAATGAGTGTGAATATAATGTAACTGGAATATGCTTCATGAAAAAGGTCCTTGTAAGGTATCATTACAAAGCTTATAATCTACTGAGTGTGGTCATCCTATTTGTATAAATGTATCACTCTTGTATCTGAAACTAGACATATAAAATATAACTCTGAGGGCCTATTGTAATTATGCAAAGTGTGGGCCATTAACGGTGGTTTGGAACCTTGATGGCTCCCATTAACCAGGACAATTGTCTGTAGATGGCTCTGTTTCACTTGTAAGATCTTCCTGTATACGTCTGCTGGCAAGTGGGTAATGAAGTCTTACAGTGGCATGTGATTATGTCACCTGAACTGAAATCCATCTTTAACCTGGTGCTTTTCCACTGAGAAGGAGGGGTGGGAACCCAGAGGGACAAAGGATTCCCGCCTTATGCAAAAGATATATAAGTGGGTGAACAAAGGGAGAGCCATCATGAGAAATCCCCTAGCTACCACCTGAGCTGGAACAAGGGCTGTACCAAGGGAAAGGATTTTGCCCAGATTAGAAAGGTGTCCGGTCTCTGAAAGAAACTTATTGAAACATCTCTAAGGGTGAGATTTTACCTGTATTCAGTTTTTATTACTGTACTAGACTTAGACTTGCTTGTTTTATTTTGTTTTGCTTGGTAATTCACTTTGTTCTGTCTGGTACTACTTAGAACCACTTAAATCCTACTTTCCGTATTTAATAAAATCACTTTTAACTTATTAATTAACCCAGAATATGTATTAATACCTGGGTTGGGGGGGGAAACAGCTGTGCATATCTCTCTATCAGTGTTACAGAGGGTGAAAACCTATGAGTTTACCCTGTATAAGCTTTATACAAGGTAAAACAGATTTATTTAGGGTTTGGACCCCACTGGGAGTTGGGCATCTGAGTGTCAAGGACAGGAACACTTCTGTAAGCTGCTTTCAGTTAAGCCTACAGCTGTCAGGGGACGTGTTTCAGACCTGGGTCTGGGTTTGCAGCAGGATAGCGGGTCTGGCTCAAACCAGGCAGGACACTGAAGTCCTAAGCTGACAGGGCAGGAAAGCAGGGGCAGAAGTAGTTTGGGCACATCAGGTGGCAGCTCCTAGGGGGGTTCTGTGATCCAACCTATCACACCGTCACACTTGGATCTCCTGGCTGTGAACAGTTATGGCAATGCTAGCAAATATAGAAAGAAGGATGTTACGTTACTGGAAGAGGGGAAACATGGGCCACCTTTGAAGGGTTACAAGGGCACGGAAACCACCCTTTCCCTTGCTGATCCTTAAGCCCCCAATTTTCTTTCTCTATAATGGTTCTTATCTCCAGGTATCAGGGTTGTTTCATAGCAGTCATGTAAGAATGACAAGAGCTCATGGACTAAGATGAAAGGGGGCTAGCTACAAATAGGAAGAGGACCACACCTGGATCTGAGAAGAAGCCTTCTATGAGAGGGCCAAGCAATCCAGGAAGACTCTCAGACACCTCTCACCTTCCAAGAGAAAGGATAAGACTATGAAGACCAGAGCCAAGAAATGACTTTTCATAGTTACTATAGGCAGAGAGATCCAATGTTAGGATCACAAAAGAAAGCCGGGGATTAATAAACTAGGCTTGGTTTTGTCACTGTAGCAGAAATGCAGAACTGCAGACAAAGAAGAAGCCTGTCTCAACTATTGGAGTAAGTCCAACAATTAAACAAGATAGCAGTAATTGATTATTTGTATCACAATAGCACTGAGAGGCCCCGATCTGGACTGAAGCCCGGTTGTCCTGGGTTCTGGAAAAACCCATAGTAACATGCAATCCATGTTCTAAAGTAGGGGTTGGCAACCTTCGGCATGCAGCCCATGAAGGTAATCTGCTGGCGGGCCGAGAAACATTTTGTTTACATTGACCATCCGCTGGCACGGCCCCCCGCAGCTCCCAGTGGCTGCGGTTTGCTGTTCCCAGCCAATGGGAGCTGTGGGAAGTGGTGGCCAGCATGTCCCTGAGGCCCATGCTGCTTCCCGCAGCTCCCATTGGCCAGGAACGGCGAACAGCAGCCACTGGGAGCTGCAGGGGGGGGGGGAGGGGCGTGGCTGCAGACAGTCAATGTAAACAAAATATCTCACCGTCTGCCAGAGGATTAACCTGATGGTCCATGTGCCAAAGGTTGCCGATCCCTGTTCTAAAGAGTTTACAGTCCAAGGGTATGTCTCCACTGCAATCAGAGGTGTGACTGCAGCATGTCTAGACATACCCAAACTAGCTTTGATGTATCTAACTCAAATAACAATACCAGCAGCACGGGCTGTACAAGTTCGCTTGGAACCATGTGTATGTACTTCAGCGCCTACCGTGTGCTGCCAAGGCTTCACTGCTTTTATTCGAGCTAGCTAGATCAAAGCTAGCGCAGGTATGACTACCCATGCTGCTGTCACATCTCTGATTGCAGTGGAGATGTAACACCGACAGATGTAACCCGGGTGCCAGCAGGCAGGATCGAACTGGGGAGCTCTGGAGCTTAGTGCATGATCCTCTACCACATGAGCTAAAAGCCAACTGGCTCTTAGCTAAGGCTGTAGAACAGACTCATTTTCTCTCTCTAAGTGGTCTCAGTGCCACTAGATGGGACAGAACACCACACCCAGGAGGTGTGTGGGTTACAGAGACATAACCCTAAGACGAGAGGAGGGTGCTGAGGGTCTAGTAACGGACAACTGGGAGGGCTCAGGGAAGGAGGATGAGCAATCGAAATACATGTTACATAGACTAATAACAACTACAGAATTGCAGGTTTCAAGTCCTTTTTTATTTAAGATTTAAATGAATATGGAATATTTCATAACAGTTACTGATATTGGCTACCTGCTTAGTTAGATAATAGCTTTAGTCACCTCACCCCCTTGCTTGGCCAAAAAAGTGACATATGAGTAGGAGATCATCTGGATTGCGAAACTCCAGAATCAAAGGGGAAGCTGACTAAACCTCTCACATATCAGAAGAGCTAACATCGGAACAGAGGCTTGGGATGTCTGACTAAGAAGCTACATTTCACACTTTGTGGGAAGTTTGTTTTATATTTTTATGGTAGTGTTGATCTTGTTTTTATGATGAAGAATTAACGTCTTATGTCAGTGCTGCACCTGACAAATTAAGATGTAATGCATTAATGAATACGTAACTCAGACATTAAAACAATCTGCATGGGCACAGCCAAAGGGCCCATCCACCTGCCAAGAAAAAAGAACTGGGGAGTTGGGAGAGGGCCCTCGCTAACCATTAAACATCTGTGATGATCAGCAGTTTATCGGTGATATTATCTCAAGGCTTTGTGGATAACATGTAAGTGCAGACTCAGCAGGTTCAACACAGAGTCTTAGTTTACAGCCTCAGGACGAGATTTTGCTGACAAGTTTGTCTGTAGATCCCATATCAAGATGGCTTGTTCTTGTTTGTTTGTAAAACTGATCAAGGCATGTGATAGGATGTGCTCTGGGATGCACTGCTGACTAATGAAGACCCAAGTCATCTGAAACATTACACTTTCAGTGTTACATGTACGAATGGCACATGCCAAAAAGGGAAGATGGATAAATAAATAAATCTATCTCCTTGGAACTGGCATATTAGCTCTTGCAAAAGGAACTATAAGTGTGAATTAGAGTACCCATACCATCACCTACCACATTTGCACCTTTAATCATCCTGCTGACCTTTAAATGGGAGGATAAAGTCAAAAGCAGGTGCAAATTGAGGTTTCTGTTTAGAAAGTTTGTCCCCTAGAATGGGAAAGCATGTTTTTCCCATTTTAAACCCTACCTTGGAAGCTGTGTCCTTTAAAATTCTTATACAAGGTCTTAATACTGGTGAGACAGTCGGACTGTTTGTTGATTAGGAAAGCTTTTCCCTAGTCCTTTTAGAAACTAAATTCACTAAGTAGTTAAAAAGGGAAGAGCTAAATTCCCATTTTTCCTTTCTTCATATCAATGCCATTTTGAATCTTATAATAGTGACAGATTATGAAATGAACAGCCAAGCATCTGACGTGATACCTCTGTCCCTTACGGGGAAACTATTTTCTCTGAAAGCTAATGGTCAAAATCCTTGATCCAGGACAGAAGTTTGTAACTGGCTCCTTGCTTAATTATTTTCACCTTCTCACATTGCATTAGATAACATTCATCCATTGCCCAGTGCAGAATTACAGCTCCTTTCTTCAGAGATAAACATACACACAGCCAAGATGTTCTCATAAAAGATTAAAATTCCATTCCATACCAACAAATTATGCATTGAAACAAAAAGTGGATTCCAGCAAGCATAATATTAGCACTTAGTATGGAGATTTAGAGTGTGCAATTCTTAATACAAAGAGTGGTCAAATAAGGAATTTCACCAAATATTGTGATAAAAAGAGAGATAGAGATATTTAATAATGTTTCTGCATTGTACGTGGCTCATCAGTTAAAAGTATATTGTCATTTTTCCTATATTTGGAGGCTTGACAGCTGACATGAGGGAGTATAATTATATAATTTTGCAAGTGTTTAACAATCCTGCTCGGTACCCTGATGGCAGAATTCAATGAAATCTTATCTATTACATGAATGATTAATACTTATACAGGACAGGACAAAGTTAAGGCCCAGTTCTACAAAAGAGATTGGCCAGGGCAGTCCTTTGTACCTGCACTGAACCCAGATCTTCAGCTGGTATAAATAGACATATGTCAATTTACATCCGCTAAGGACTCAGATAGTGTGGGTCCTGATGCCATACGGAAAGTTTAGCAGAATATCATATCTAATGTTATGAACAAAACTAGTCTAAGGATTTCAGTGAAATATTACTAGGCAACTCTGCAGCAAGACCTTAAAAAGAAACAAACTGTACAGCCTCCTCCCTCCCCACCCCCATATTTTTTCCTTCTACATGAAAATAACATCAACTGATGGAGTAATAGCGCCATCACAACATTGCATAAGACTCTTTGTAGGTATAAAACCCTGATGGGCAGCAGAACCTGTGGACTTCCAGTACGTGGGGAGGTGAGATGGGCAAGAATGCAGGGAGCATATGCATGGAATCTGCTCTACAATGGTTCCAAGCACACAGAACAATGGGTGAAACAGAGTCTGGGGTGAAGGCAGGGCTGTTGGAGTTGCAACTATTGTGAATTCAACAGCCAAGGTCCATCCCCCATGGGCATGTATGGTAGGGGGCAGAACTTCAACAAAGTAACCCTGCACTGATGTTATCATAGGTCTGATTGTCAGCAGGTGGAGGATGGGGACAGCATGCAAAGAGTGAACATATGTACAACCATGTTTGTGTAATATTTCGGTCTACTTGGTGGCCTGCAGCCTCCACTGGAGTAGGTTCAGTGAGGCCAGTAACCTTGAAGCTGCTTTTTCACAGTAAAACTTCTGAAGGACAGCCAGGGTGCACATGTAACCCACACTGACTAATGGGTTACTTGTCTCCCTCTGTGTCACATGCAGAGGTTGCATCTGTTACAGTCCCTTCCTAAAGCCTGACTCTTTAACTCAAGCTGTTGAGACTCACTTTTAGCTTTGGAGGTCCCCACTCAGTAGGACCACGATCTTGGCTACCCTCTCTTCGAGTACCTCTACAGTGCAGCTGGGCATGAGAATAGCAGATCTGGTAGAGGTACTCTAGCTAGCTCATTAAAAATAGAAGTGAGGACACAGTGGCTGTACGAGCCCATCTAGCCCCCTGGGTACGTACTCGCTTGTAAAGCCCAAACCCAGGGGTTTTCAACCTGTGGTCCACTGACCCCTGGGGGTCTGCAAACTATGTCTGAGATTTCCAAAGGGGTCTGCACCTCCTTTCGACAGATGTTTAGTGGTCCGCAAATGAAAAAAAGGTTGAAAACCGCTGGCCCAAACCAAAGCTATTTTTAGTGAGCTAGCTAGACTACACACGCTGCTATCTGCACCTCTGGCAGCAGTCCAGCCCTCCGAGGGCTCCTGCGCCCCTCTACAGTCACAAACTGCAACTGTCTGCATCAGTGAGGATACATCAAGTTCATTGTTGCAAATCCCATTGACACTTACATGGGAGCATAAGGTCCCAGATACAACAGCAAAGCCATATTTCCAGTAGGCCAGAGAGTGAGCAGTGTGAAGGTACACAAAAGGAACCTGATTTTTCTCTTATTTAAGATAGGGTAACCAAGAGCATCTGTGGAAATCAATGGAGTTACACATAAGCATACACAAGAGAAGTATCAGGCCCACATAATGTCTATACTTCGCAGCAAACAGATCTCCATAGAGGCCCTGTGCTACCATGCCTATGTTGAGAGGAAACAAGACTGTGGCATATGGGGCCATGCACAACACAGATCCTCTGGGCATAAGCCTGTGAAAGGTCAGAGCAGTGGGCCACATCTGCAGCTACATTTTTGAAGACAACCCATTCTGCACAGCACCTGAGGGGATGCTTCTCTCTCAGAAGCAACTAGATAACAGAAGTGAGCCTGCCCCTTCCTTGAAATTACCCTGGCCTGCCAAATGCCATACACATGCATCCCTCATAAGGTCTTAACATGGGGGTGGCTTCTTCTTTGGGTGGCTGAAAGAATCAGACAGGAAATAGATTTTAAAAGGGCAATATGAAAAAAGTGATGTAACTTAAAAAGGTTTCCATCTGGGGAAATGAAGGCCCTATCTGGCTAAGAATTCTACCCTGCCCCCTCCTTTCCCCTTCAAAACAGGTGCTCATGATTGGGGTGGTGAGGAAGAGAGAAATCCACCTAGCATTTAGCTGTTATATAGCACTTTCTATCAGTAGATCTCAAAGGGCTTTATGAAGGGAGGTAAATATTATCCCTATTTTACAGCTGGGAAAACAGGCACAGTGAGAGGATATGATTTGCCCAAGGCCCACCAGTAGCAGTCCCAGGACTAGAACCAAGGTCTCCTGAGTTCTACTCCCGTGATCTACACACTAGGCTTTGCCTAAGCCTTGTAATTCTGATGTCTTCGTTGGGAGGGGAAGAGATCTTCAGTACATATTAAAGTCTCATGAAGGAGATTTGGGTGCAAAATAAAGTATTTATTTCTACATCCCAAAATAAAAACCAGCTGTTTGTTTTCAAAGCTTACATGACACCCTAAAGACACAAGGTAAAATTTACCCCCATGCAACCAGCAGCAAGCCAATGCTTCACTAAAATCTCACCTGAGCCCTGCCTAGCTATATGGAGTGGGCATCCATCCAACCTGAGAATAAATGGTGCCCTTCTGATCCTGTTCCCACAATAAATCGTTGAAAACAGTCACTTTTCAATGAACTGCAGTACAAGTCTACTTCTTTTAAGGGTTAAGGTGAGACATCATACTTTATTAAAAGGTGCCACATAGATGGTCCTCTCCAGATGACAATTGTGTAGGAATTTTAGTCTATAGTGCAGAATCTTCACAAAGTATAGGCCCTTTTTTAAAATAGTCTGTTCCCTAAAAAGCATGTTTTTCAAGCCAGAGCTCAACAGTCCATGTCTGAAATGCCATTCCTAAGTGTTCTCTCGTTTGGGGAACCAATGGCAGCCAGAGAACTAGTTATAAACACAGCTGGATTAAGGAGTCTAGAGCCCTCGGCACAACTCACAGTAAAATTAATGTACAACCGTGGCTCTTGTATTAGCACAAATCCACCCATCTCACATTCATTACAATGTGAAAATCCTTTGTGAATCCCATCATATTAGAGAGAATAAGGGTCTTCCAATATGTGAAGACCTAAATAACATCGAGATTCTGAAACAAATCCAGAAAACCTTTAGCTTGGAGTTCAAGAGCTTGAACACTCAGGGTTTTCCCCTGAAGATTAATGGTGAGCAAGATGGAAGGATGGCACCATCCCAAACAAATACCTGATCAAAGACCCAACCAAAGAACCCACTGGCTTTTCACTCCCGTAGAAAATATGGTCCACATCACAAGGCAGATGCAGCTACCTCCCTCATAAATAGGGACTGTGACACAATCCTATTTGTTTCAAAGTAGCAGCCGTATTAGTCTGTATTTGCAAAAAGAAAAGGAGTACTTGTGGCACCTTAGAGACTAACCAATTTATTTGAGCATAAGCTTTCGTGAGCTACAGCTCACTTCGTTGGATGCATCCAACGAAGTGAGCTGTAGCTCCCGAAAGCTTATGCTCAAATAAATTTGTTAGTCTCTAACATGCCACAAATACTCCTTTTCTTTTTGCAAATCCTATTTGTGACTTCAAACCTTGGAACACCTCATCAACCAATGTCTCACACAATCATATCCTGGTGGTATCTCTTCCATCCAATGTACATCACCTGAGGCAATCAATTGCATCCCCACCAGTCTAGACCTGAACATCTAACATTGATGTTTTTTTGCTATGCAAAAGAAGAAGACCAGGCTCCATCAGCTGCTGCTCTTTCTAAAGAATCACAACCCCCTCCCCTGCCATCCAGGTCTCTCATCCCAGGCTTTCCACAGTGCCAGTGTGGAACAGCCCCAATACGGTCCCTTCCCAACCGTATCTCTCTGTATTGGACACAGGCTACTTCTTATATGGCTCCCTCACAGGCAGTCAGGTGATCCCGGAGACACACGACTCTTGCTGAGAAACTACAATTCCCAGAATTCCTTTTCCTTAGTGAGTGACGCCTCAGTATCAGGCCTTCTTGGGACCACTTCTCTTAAAGGGGTTGCTTCCCTAGAAGAACTATGATGAGATGGAACTAAGCCACAATAGTACCCCCACTCCCATAGAGTTCTTTGCTGGGATGATCATGGTGAAGGCTTTCCCCGAGCCATAGATTGCGGAATGAAATTGGAAGGGACAATTCACAACTTTTGGCGCTTTTGTTTCAGGCTCTCTGCACACTGATGTAGGGGGCTGTTGAAAAGCTAATGCAGCTTTTGTATTTTCCACATGGCTTTGAGGGGCTGATGCTGTAGGTATCTATTAGCCAACCCTCCTCCCTCCTTTGCTATCCAAAAAATAACTAAATTTGTAACAAACATTACTTGAATTTAATAGATTAACTAACTCTATTCCAGGCATTCTTTCCCTACCTGAAACATTACAGGGAGATAGCCTATATTCCAAACAACATTTAAAATAAAGTGCTAGAATTGCCGGAGTTGTACAAAAGCCCAGGATCATCATCTCACATGAAATGTGCAATAACAAGGAACAATTCCAACAGTAATGGGCTGCATATCAGCAGCCTTATCTTTGAATTTACATGCTTTCCTCAGAACTCTCAATTTCATTTTAGTATAGCTGTTTTTTTTTTTTTTTAGGGTTGGGTTGTTGTTTTTTTTTGTGGTTTAACAGTTAAAAAGAGAATTGGGAGGGAGTTGCACCACTTCAGTTGCACGTAAAAACATTAAATTATTCTGTTATTCTGAGGCTCACTGATAATAGGGAGATGACAACTGAAGCATGTGGATAGCATTGCTCTCATTCTATTAGTAACTGATGGATTTTATTTCCAATTTAGCAAAGTCCTGGGCATACTTGTTTTGATATATTGTTCTTAAACGGCTACCCATAACTGTTTTTTCAAAACAACACTTTTCTGCAGTATTCCTTTAGGTTGGACAGCTGACACCTTGTCTTTTTCTGCTTTTGTAAGAAAATAACTTGTAAACAACAATTCTGTTTATATTTAAAAATACTAACTAAAATTTATTTGATCACTTTTTTGGTGATTAAAACATTAGTAGTACAAAAAATCTTTCTGTAACAATTTATTATATCTGGCAAACATTTCTTTTAAAGTTGCCAATGCCAACTGAAATGAATTTCCCCCCCCAAAAGGTTGTATATCATTTTATTATGTTTGTTTTACACTGATATTAATTTTTTTCTTTAAAACATTTTATTGTAATGCATATTATTTCATAATATAGAATTTTTATAGCAGCTACAAACAGCAGAAACACACTACAAAAAAGGACAACTGCAGTGACAACAGTGGTATATACGTTTATATTATGGCCCCAATTTTCAAAAGTATCCTCTATTGGTGTCTCAAAAGTAGGTGAGTAACTTTAGACATGAAAATGCTTATGTCAGAGGACATGCTTGGCTACTTTCATTTGTGCCAAAAAAAACAAACCCCTACCCGTGAGGATTCTCCTGATGAGGGTACTTGTCCAATGGCTCTGGCTGCAACAGTGGGGTGGAACTAATACAACCATTGTAAGTTTCATTCTGCTATTCCTGTCGGAAAAATGTTATGTGAAGGAACAATAGAGGCACTGCTTTTGTAGTTTAGTATCATATGCGAAGGTGAGAGACACTCTTCCACTCCCTTGCGTCCATTACTATCTCAGATTTATGAAACAACCTTGATTTTGTCAGTGCTACCATTTGGGGCCTGATGGAACAATATCTGCTACGTTGTGTTGAGATTATATTCCAGCATGACATTATGAAGTTTTGTCACTATGTAGCTTGATTTCAACATGGTGTCAAGTTGGCACAAATTCATCATTTGACAACTTTATCCCAAAGGACTAAGATTTAAAACTAACAACTCTAGTCCAGGGTAGCAGCAAAGAATCATTCTTGTCTGGTGCTTCAGCACAGGGTATTTCCCCAGCCCAAGCAGCGAATGAAAGTGATCAGATCCTGCATTTCTCATGAACCTTAAACTCCCACTGATTTCACAGGATAGGGCCCTAATTTCATGTTAGTTTCAAGCTACTGCTATCTCTCGAGGAATTTTATGCATGAACATTTTATGTACATACTACTGCCATGCAGAATTTGGATCATTCATATTTATATTGAAATATCTTTCCCCCCATCCAAAAATAATTCTGTTTAAGTTGGAAGATCAACCTGCTCCTAAACTTTCACCATCAACATGAAAATATTGCATGGCAGGGCCTTGTGCTTTGCATGCTTTGAAGACATGAAGGTGCTGCCTATCTACGAGATATATCACTATTTAAAGTGATCACTGACTGCTACGAATAATTGTTTTACGGGGAACTGGATGCCTCAGATGGCTGGAGTCCTTGGACTAAACCGGAGAGCCTTTACCATATGAGAGTTTACACAAAATGAGTTGCAGTTCATTTAAATCTAACTGGCAGGGTGGCATCCCAGAGCACAACCTCTCATGGACCAATGTGGTCCTGCAGGCATAGAATCATAGAATCATAGAATATCAGGGTTGGAAGGGACCCCTGAAGGTCATCTAGTCCAACCCCCTGCTCGAAGCAGGACCAATTCCCAGTTAAATCATCCCAGCCAGGGCTGTGTCAAGCCTGACCTTAAAAACCTCTAAGGACGGAGATTCTACCACCTCCCTAGGTAACGCATTCCAGTGTTTCACCACCCTCTTAGTGAAAAAGTTTTTCCTAATATCCAATCTAAACCTTCCCCACTGCAACTTGAGACCATTACTCCTCGTTCTGTCATCTGCTACCATTGAGAACAGTCTAGAGCCATCCTCTTTGGAACCCCCTTTCAGGTAGTTGAAAGCAGCTATCAAATCCCCCCTCATTCTTCTCTTCTGCAGGCTAAACAATCCCAGCTCCCTCAGCCTCTCCTCATAAGTCATGTGTTCTAGACCCCTAATCATTTTTGTTGCCCTTTGCTGGACTCTCTCCAATTTATCCACATCCTTCTTGTAGTGTGGGGCCCAAAACTGGACACAGTACTCCAGATGAGGCCTCACCAATGTCAAATAGAGGGGAACGATCACGTCCCTCGATCTGCTCGCTATGCCCCTACTTATACATCCCACAATGCCATTGGCCTTCTTGGCAACAAGGGCACACTGCTGACTCATATCCAGCTTCTCGTCCACTGTCACCCCTAGGTCTTTTTCTGCACCTGTCCTCTTTTCCCTCTTGGTTCTCCGGGTAACTTACTCATAGCCCTGAGTACTTCAAGTAACCCCTTTTGGGGGGATCTAATTTATTATGTCTTTACAAAAGTCAGTCTCCTTTGGCCCTTTCAGGCCCACCCTTCCCTCTTGGTGCTTCCATATAACCCTTATTCCAGGGCTTCAAGTTCCCCAATTTGATGCAGTTCCTCCTGAGTCAGGGAGCTCTGCCAGTCTCACTGCAGCCCCTGGCCTCTCTAGAGAGTCTTTTCCACAGATCTCCTCCTGCCTTGGTCCCTGTTGGTTCTTCCCATTGGTTCAGGGACCCCACAGCTCTTCTTCTTTGGGCTGTACTGTGATTCAAGATGACTTCCCCAGGTTACCAGTCTCTTCTGGTTCCCATCCCAGGGACTTTCTCTCCTCACTCGATATGCCCCTGCAATTCTCTTCTCCAGGCTGTCTGCCCTCTCTCCCCTTCTGAGAGTCACTTGGCAGCTGTGTTTATCATGATTATCTACCTGATTAAGACTTGGTCCCCATCCCCCATCTTGTCTGCTGCTCCCTTGAACACCTATTTCCTTAAAGAGCCCATGTCATGGAACCAGGGTTGGCTGGCCTTTCCCCCCCACTACTCCTTAAAAGAGGACACACCACCCTGTTATGTAAATCTATCTGTTTCTTGCATAGTGCCCATCATCATAGAATCAGAATCCCCCCAAGCTCAGATGTCCATATTAAAACCCATCTCACAACTGTCACCTTTATTAATAGTCTCAAAAGAAAAGACATAAATTTGATGGCTATAGACATTTAATTACATTCTCTAATTTCTAGGGGGTCCCTGTAAGACAGTTTTAACTTACACTGGGTGCATCAGTGATACAGTAGTTGTAAAAGCTTGTAAGACTATTACTCATGATGTATTTGTTGTCTACACAGAACACTTTAGTCTGCAGAGCTATCTGACCTATACCTTTCGTGAACATGAAATAATCTGTACAGGATGGTGGGAAGTGTTGTAATGGAACTTCACCAACAGAAGAAGAATTACTCATATTTAATAAGTCCAATGGTATTAAACTGAAGCATGTGGATTTAATAGCATTTAATAGCTATTAAAAGCATTTAATAAGAGGCAGAATCTATGTTTATATCATTTTACTTGGCTGAAAAATAAACACAGATGTCACATTTGCAGATATGTTGTTTGTAATACATTATTTTACCACTTTCTGCAATGTTGCAGCTAAGAAAACCATTAAATATTTCTCTCTGTGTGTTGTAGTGCTGATCAAAAACATTCCACTGGCATTTTGTTTTGAACAGAAAATAGCTTTTTGACAAAATGAAATTTTTGCGAAAAATGTTTTTGTTGAAAATTTCTGGGGTTTCTGGAAAAAAATAAAAAATTCAGTGTTCGGTGGCTGAGAAATGAACCCCCACCCCACAACGTTTGGGTTTTGACATTAAACCTAAAAAACGTTAAAGAATTTTGTTGACAAAAACAAAAGAATTCATTTCAATTGACATTTTTTGCAGGAACAAAATAGTTTCCCAACCCACTCTAGTGTTTTGTAAGTTTGCTCATCACCATAATATCGGAGCACCTTCTAGTTAATAGATTAGCACATCAAGGTCCCTGGTGAATGTAAAAAATTCTTTGGCTTTTCTCCTTTTACTGATTGTAAAAAACTGCTCATGGGGTAAGGTTTTTTTTGGGTGTATTGAGGTTGGGTAATTGCTCTAAGAGTCATTCTGAATGATTCTAAGTATTGTGGAAAAGTTTAACCAAAGAGGAAGGTGGAGCAGTATGACTGGTCAGGATTTTTGGCTCCGTCAGATGAGTGATATTCATGTGCTTTTTCTATGTGCCTGGTCAGGCCAGGGTGATCTTGGTGGATTGAGGAAAAATCTTGGGAGCTTCGGAGATATCATCATCACAGCCATATTCTGTCAACTGCAGAACAAAAGTCTCATTCTTACCTCTGTAAACATTCTTGCTTTGAATCAAACAAAGCAAGTAGGTTCTGCAAAAGCTCTCCATTTGCAATATGTAGGGACTATAAGTACATATGACTGTTATCTTACATGGAATTGTAAAGATATACAACTAGCAGCTAGCCTTTGCTCTCTTTAATATCAGTATGAGTCATAAAACTAGTCCATTCTTCACCTCTTTTACTTGCAGCATGGCTGTTACTCATGTGCCCATTCAGCTTCTTTACAGTCTATTTAGTATATATTTGGCTGGGTTTGCTTCCATGCATCTCAATATGATAGCAAGCTTGGGCTTTTTCTTTTATGCATTCCTGTGTGATTTTTAGCATCCCCTCCATCTCTGTAGGTCATGGGTGGCAATGTATTGATGTTAAAAACACTTTTAAGCAAAGAAGCAGCTTGCTTTTCATGTTACTGTTTTGCCTTCCAAAGGCTATCCATTAAGTTTGATTCTTTGGAATACTATATGCCCTTTGTCCTAGCTCTGACAGGAATACATCACAGTTCACAGCCTTTAATTCTTTCTCTTCATTGAGATTTTTTTCTCCCTTCTTTCATGTTTGCAATGAACTTGGCTTGGTTTTCTGTGTTTATCCTGACTCCACATACTTCTGCTTAATCCCTTGGGGTTTTACATAAGTAACTTAGCAAAGACAAAGTGAACTGTGCTGGTGTAGCCACAGACTTACTATAGATACACACACACCCACCCACACACACACACACACAGAACATGGAATAAACAGTCTATCTTACAGTTCATACACGGACTCATCTTCAACCAGCACTTCTCAACTGCATTTAAATCTGCTGGTTAAAATCTGTCTATTCCAGAATAGTATGATATCTCAAGTGTCCACAGGACTCATTCAGTTGATGACAAGTGATGCAGACACTTCACTCCTCCCAAAGCACTTTCTAACAGAACTTCCCTACACACAGACACCCCTTACAATCTGCCTCAATGGATCAAATTCATCCCCACTGCAAATCCACTGAAGTCAATGGAATTACCCAGACATGAATTGGACTTAAAATATAAAAGATTTTAAAAGCAGCAGAAGAATTTTGAAACTTCCCTGCCTCCAAAAAGTAATCTGACAGTGAATGCACAAAAGGGGCTTGTCAGGTGAAATTGAAGTGAGGGACCTGATGCTGTGGGAGATCTGGCTTCCCCATGGATTCTGTTTGGTGGATGCTACTGCCATCATCTCAGATTTTTTAAACAAATACAACCCTGGTTTCCTTTCTCTCACCTCAGTTTTTGTTTTTTTTTAATTTCCAACTTGAGATCAGGCTGAACCTCTTTCCTACAAGGAAATATGCTCCTTGGGCTAATTTCACTCAAGTACAGCACAGTAACTGCCTCTGAATATTGGGGAGAGAAATGTGCTGATCCAGTTACACTGCTGCATTGCCCTAGATAGGGCTCTTACATGCATCAGGGACTGAGGATGTCTTAGAGTCAAAGGACAAAACTCCAGGGAGCCTCTTTAAACTCCAACTCTACTTTGCTGTGACACTTTGTATAGTTCCACACTACTTGCTGATTTGATCAATTGCGGCTTCCTTGAGGGCAGGGGGGATGGCACAGCTTTTTTACTTATTTATTTTTTATTTTTAAAGATGCTGGTATTCTGGCTCAACTCACCTAGTTGCTAACAGACAGCAATCACAAACCTCAAAGTGATCAGCACCAGCTCCAGAGAATGATATGCTTAGGGTAGACGGAAGTTCCGCTGATTTATTGCACTCCCTTAGGCAGCCTTTGCCAGCTGGCCTTCTGTGGAGCCCCGATGAATGCAAGATTAAAGATGTCCTTTACAGCACACACCTCCTGTGAATGTGGCTTGCACCTTGCTAATCCAGTTTTTGTGAATTGAGTCCTTTTTTATTTCACCCTTCCCCCACTTCTGTCTTTAATTCTTTTCCCCAATTGCTTGGTTTGACAATTTTCCCTGCTTGTTATGTTACATTGTGGCTTTGCCTTTCAGTTGGTTAATGAAATTTTTCAGAAGAAACTTTGGGCCTGATCAAGCAAGTCCTCCACAAATGTAACTCCCATTGAAATACATGCCCTCTTTACATGCAGAGGGCTTGCAGGACTGGTCACGTATTTCTTTCCAAGCAGCTGTTCAGAGGAGAAGCACCCACAAATAGAATTTTCGCCACCTGTACATTCACAGTTCAAGGCCCCAAACTGCAGAGGTTCTTGACGTGTCTTTAAATCCTTAACTGACTGACCAATGCCTGGAACTGGCTTTCCAACCAGGCCAGCCTTCTAACCCCCTTCAAAATTCATGTGGTTTCTGCCCTCAGCTACAGAAAATCCCAGAAGTAGCAGTCTGGAAAGAAGAGGGGTACCTTTCTTTTTTTTCTTTCCTCTACCTTTGCCTTTAGTCCTGCATTTTTTAACCCTTAACAGATGTGTGATGGATAGGCCTGGCAGTTCCCTCAACATCCCTCAATTTATTGTATTTAATATATAAATTACAGTAATGTTTAGGCAGGTCCCTATCACGATTGGAGCCCTGTTGTGCTTGTTGATGTACACAGAAGCAGAAAACACCTGTGCTGAGATAAGTCAACCGAAAGAACTGATGAAGGAGTGGTGCTAATGGTTCAAAGGGAGTCCATTCAGTTCTCCTTGGATGCAAAGGCAGAGGTTGCAATGAGACTGGGGATTCAGAGAGGAGGAAAAAATATTAAATAGTCCACAGAACCCTAGAAGGAAATCATGGGAAAACTTGCCTCAGGAGAACATCTTTGAAAAAAAAAAAGTTTGATTTTATGTTCTAATTAAAAACTTGTGGAGTCAGATCAGTGAAAAAATGTTCCTGCTGCAAAGGACCCTACCCTAAAACTCATTTGTTTAATATTGGGCTTATATAATAGTAGTAACTAATTTAACATACCAAAGAGAAATGTAAAGTTTAATAATAGAGTTCAGGGTTTTCCAGAGTTTTGTGATTAAAAATCCCTTGATTAAAAAGAAAAATATAGGGTCAAAAGTAAGCCAGAACTCAAAAAATATTTAGTTTCCTCCATGCCCACTATCCACTAACCTTTTAGAGAGAGTGAAAACTAATTAGACTGTACTGAAATGAATCTGTTTTGCTCCCTACCAAAAGTAGCTACAATCAGTCGATGAACAGATTTTTTTTTCCACGAATGAACCACTGAAAACAGGGCAGTTCCACACAAAAAATTGTACTTTTGTCTTAATCATCAGGCTTCACACCATATATGTTTTTGAGCATCTGCATCACCTTATCAGTCTAAGTCTTGCTGTTTCTTCTACCACATTTCAAAGATCTGACCTTTTCCCGCTTTCCAGATAGGCAAAACTCTTGTCAATGCCCTTATGTCCTGTCTTGATTACTGCAACTGCTTTTTGTCTGACCTCCTTGACACTCACATCACCTTTCTCCAATCCATACAAAGCACAGCTGCTAAAATCATCTTCTTGGCTCGTCAATCTTACAATATCCCGCCCTTCTGAATCCCTCCACTGGCTCTCCCTGTTCCACCACATCAATATTACATTTCTTGTCCTTGCTTTCAAGATTCCACCTGTGCCTACACATCCAGCCTAGTCCCTTATCTTGTGACTCTGTCCACTCATACCCAACCCCCAATGACACGGCCTGGATTTCCTGTTTGCTTCTTGCATGGCTGTCTCTGCATGATTTTCCATGCTGCTGGCCTCTATGCATTACATGTCCTTCCAGAACTGACCTACCAAGCCACTCTCTCACTGAAATCCCTCAAGACCCACTTGCACACTGACACCCACAAGTAAAGCATAACATTTGTATACATATTTATTATTTAATTTACAGACAATCAAATACCTGTTCTAGCATGATGTGTATATGCCTTAACTGCACGATCCTGTTGCTGCAACCCATGTGCTTTTGTTACACCCACTGTTGTCACATATACAATTTAGAGTGTAAATTCTTTTGGAGCAGGGACTATATCTTTTTAATCTGTACTGTGTGGAGCCTAGCATACTTTGGCACTGTAAAATGATAATTAATTATACCTGCCTAATATCTTGGTTCCCACTGCCTCCCATTTCACTGTGCTTCTTGCTTTATCCTCCCCCCCCCCCCCGGCCAAACCAGGGCTGTTCACAGTAGTGACACTTAGGTCCTTCGCAGCTCTGGGTTCGCTACAGCTTAGAGCATGTACCACTGGATGGAGGTGAGCAGTGCACAAGGGTTCGTTACCATCTGTACCAGATTTTGCAGGCTAGCCTCGTTTTTTAAATAGGACTGTCCCATGGTCAAGTTTGAGGACTTGGGAAATATCATCACATTGTGACAGGATGATGTTTTGACACAACACCATCCTGTTGCATCATGCCATTGGGTCAGCCACCAATGAAGAGGACACTGCGTTGCAGTGGGTACCTATAATACACCCACACGGGTACCTTCTGGACACTCTCAACCCGACCCTCATGTATTACATTATTATTAAAAAACAAAACAAAACACCCAAAGAGGATCAGGATGCCGAGAGGAGGGTGATCTCTCACTGGCCCAACTCTCCTCCCCCGTTTCCCTTCCTTCCCCTTTGTGCCTTGATGTCCTTTGCTGCGCTGAGTTGGATTCACAAGGCCAGTGGCCTGCCTTGGGGGCCGGGGGTGTGCGTACAGCGCCACGCACAACTCGGCTGCCCCCTCACCTGCCACGGCCAGGAAAAGCCAGCGGGCCTCGGGGTCCCTGCGGGGTAACCGAGGGGCAGCTGCGGGCCTTGATTTCCTTCTGCTCACCCGCGGGGCGGTGGGGCAACGGAGGGCCCCAATTTCCGCCCTCTCGGGGCTGCTGGGGGGTCTCCGGGCAGGCCGGGAGAGCGGCTCCAGGCGGCGCCCGCCCGGCCGGGAGAAGCCCCCGGGGGGAAGCGCGGCGGCCGCAGGACCCGGGCCGGACCCAGCAGGCGCCCGGGGCCGCGGCCAGCGCTGAGGCTGCCCGCTGCATGACAGCGCGGCCGGGTGGGCGGCGCCCGGCCCTCGCAGCCGGAGCGGGTTGGTCGGGCGTGGGGAGGCGGGGCGCACGCCGGGCTGGGAGGGGGCACCGAGCGGAGGGGCGCTGGGGCGGCGAGCGGAGCTGCGGGAGGCGAGCGGGACGCGACGGCGGTGCCGGGTGCAGGGGCTGGAGCGGGCTCCCGGCCGCAGGGAGCGAGGGACGGCGCGGAGCCGCTGCGGACGGTAAGGGCTGTACGCGCCCGGCCCCGCCTGCCCCGGGGAAGAGCTGCCCGAGCGAGCCGGGGGCTTCGGCGCTGGGCTCCTTCCTGCACGGCCGGGGCCTCTCGGAGCGGGGGCAGGATCAGAGCCCCGCGCGCCGGGGGTGGTGGCAGGCAGGCAGGCAGGGCAGGAAGCGCTGCCCCGTGCTGCAGGCAGCCTGCGTCCCCGCGGTGGGGGGCGTTGGGCTGTTAAAAACCTAGCTTAAAGCCCGTAGTTGGTCCTGCCCGTGGCCGAGAGGGCGAGAGACAGCGCTCCGGGTTTGCCCTGTGCAGCTAGCCAGGCTCTTTGCAGGAGCCACTTTCCCCTTTGTGTGCAGCGTCTTGTGCAGTTGCTGCGGGAGCCAGCTCCCTTGTTAGACCGCGCCGCGACCCGCACCGGGGCTTGGGGAAGGGAGAGAGGGTCGCAGGACGCTCCCAACTTTTAAACTTCAGCGTTTATTAACTTCTCGTCAGGAACCAAAGCAGGCATGGTGTCCCCAAACTGTAGTAGCGATTCTTTTTTAATAAAGGAATTGGCTGACTTAGCAAATTAAAGAGTGGACGGCACTTCCTACTTCAATGATATGTGTGGTGTATGAGCGTTGCAAGATGTTAAATCTTTATATTGTTGAAGAGCTTTCATAGCATTGCAGCTTTAGATTTAAATGTCAGCATTCAATCTCTTGCTCATAGCCACTATGAGCAATCCGTACAACTTCACATGAAAAACTGCCCCGTTGGTTTATTCTCATTAGAGCTTCCAGGTATATGTACATAATGCATTTATTCCTGCTTTTATTTTTAATGGACTGTGTTTAGAAACTTTTTAAAAATAAATTAATATTTACTTGCATTTATGTTGGGAGATTTGTGATCTCTGAAAACTTTCCCCATATAGTTAAAAAAACAAAACAAAAAAACCCTTTCAGAGTTACTTAGTAATATAACTAATGTCTTCCAATTTGGCAAGTTTATGTACAGATTTCTACAACAAACTTTTTTTTCATTGGAAATATTTAGCAGCTTGGTATGGGAATATTTTATACTACTTTTGAGAAACTGCATTGCTTTCTGAATCTTAATGGTGGTATTTGAAGGAAGAATAGCTTTTGTTAAGTGTATTGCAACTTTCCTGTCTGGGTTTGTAGAAACAATCTAATGGTTCAAGGATTCTGGTCCATAAGTGAGAGGAAAAAGTACACTTGGTTGCCAAATCCCTGCCTCCAAGCGATGGATTGGCTGTACTTGCAGTATGTTGTGTTGACAATTGTTAGTTTGTCCCCCAATCCTACACCTGTGGGGACAGAATTCTGTCCCTCTGACTGATGGAAATCTGATTTCCTTGCAGAAGTGATTTCAGTTTATGGGTGACCTCTTAACTGCCTGTCAGAGGAGGATTCCAGAGGGGATTACTTATCCTTCCTCTTAATAGGATGGAAAGACACTTAGGCCTGGCTGCAATATAAATTGGTAAAAATACAAAAAAAAAAAAAATTCAAGATGCTGTCATTTATCTCCAGCATGGCCTTGCAGTCAGTGTATATATAATATTTTATGGAATGTCTGCTTAAATTTCAGAATGGCATTTCTTGCAGGAATCTGCAATTGATCAGTGTAGTTTGTCTATGTAAAAATATTTGAATTAGTTCAGTGCAGGAAACCACAGATGCTTAAAGTGCTTCATCTAAGGATAAGGCATTATAAACGGTGTGATAAATCATATACAATATATTTTATGGTATTTCATTGGTTTATTATATTAATTTTCTTTTCTTTAGCAAAATAACATCCAAACAAGCTACTTATCTTTCTTATTTTTATTTAGAGAATGGTAGCATCACACTTTCATTGTAGCGATAACTGAAATTTGAATTGCACCTTGTAGACACCTAGTGGGGAGAAGTTAGTCAAGCAAATATCCATTGTTGAACTTCTATTTCAGTTCTTTCAGTGCATTGCACTGCATCTCTAAATTTGTTGATCCGGTCTGCTGACAAAGCTCATGTGATAATTAGAGAAGGAAAGTTTCTATGCTAGGCAGATTTTTCTAGGAATTTTCTTTTCCCCCACAGTGGATTAGGGAATCTTTGGAAAGAAAGGTCAGATGAATGCATGTATGATAGGAACAATTGTATCTTGTGTGAAGTCTATTGGGGGCGGAGAGGGGGTGGATTTTTGTTACTCTGATGATATAGAAGTATTTTGTGGATACATGTGAACGTGAGCAAATTGAAGCAAGTCTCCCTGCAGCCTGGCAAAGACTGAAAGCAGTATTTATTCATGGGGGTGGAAGGCAGATACATTTTCCTTTTTAGTTAGTCAACAGAGGAATGCTGCTGTGGGAGGAAATGCTTTGGTACCACAGGTGTGGGTGCCAGAACATTATTTTTTGGATATGGAGGAAAATACTTAAAAATCTGAGTGGGGGATGATGTGTAGGAACCTCTAGCAATCTAGTGTTTAATTTTAAGTAAGTGGTGTTAGCACAAGGCATTTTGTAGTGGAATTCTGCCCAGAATTAAGGATTGATAAGGTTACAAGTACTCCTATCTCCTCAGGATCAAGCCCTTAGGCTGCAAATAGAACAAATTAGCATTTGGTATGTTTACAATCCTCCTTCTACCCCATTGTGCACTACTCCACTCCGTCTGCCACCTGACTATTCATTCATATTTCCTCCCTAAATATAGCAATGTTTCTTGCCAATGGTATGTCTTCCCCCCCCCCTTTAAACTCCCCTAGCTGAATAATAATTAAGGCAGTCTCTTAGCTATTTATTTTTAACTCAAATGTCTGAAGATAGAGACAATATAACTCCATTTGGAATAACATCTTAACAGGACAAAATAAAGAACTGGTGACACGGTTGATTTTTCTAAAGAGAGCGTTGCCATACAGCTAAACTAATATCTAAGACTGTCATTTATTGCTGTTTTTTAAAGTCTTTAACCACATTTGCCCATCAGTGTATAAAGACTGACTGGGCTTTATGTGAGGAACTTTGGTAGCAAGACAAAATGGCTGCTGTCCCCTCACCCAAAATTGACAGGCAGGCCTGATGTTGTGGTCTAACCTTGCGGAAACCGTTATTCCTGGTAGACACCACCTCTACTCCAGCATACTATCTGCAACTTCTATGTCATTGTTTGGGCCACTAGTTGTGTGCAAGCGTGGCTTCAATAATTCCTTCCTGGTCCAACTGCAATGGTGTGCCAGGTGCCATTATAGCAGCCAGAAATTAGCCAGGAGCAAGGATTTTATGCCCCCCCTCCCTTGGTAGCTGTGATGGAGGGTGATGCAGCAGCCCCTATGGCAGTGCTGTGTCTCTTGAGGATTCTACTATTCAGGATGAATCCAGCAGTGCCCAGTTAAACTGGGCTTAGGGCAGCTTCATGCTACCTGAGCAGTGCAAAATTTTTCGAACATACCAGTGAATCAGGCCCTTTGTTCTCACATTGTTCTTTTTGATATGGGACTATTCAGTCTGGATTTTTTCTACTACATTAAACTAGTTTATGAACATTTCTTACACTTGCACAGCACTTCAATATACAGTAGAATTATTGCCTACTCATATTACATAACTCTTAAGACTTCTATTCTGATGCATTTTAAAAGTTTTTCAGTGTGACACTGAATAGTTCGCACTCTTTGGTATCCCAACACAGCAGTTTGGTATCCCAACACAGGTATCCTTATGATTGGACGTAAATAGATGCAAAGGAAAAACAGTTGAAATAATACAGTTTAAAAGGATACTGTTGTTCTGCATATCTTTGTTACTATATATTAAAAGGTTATTTTCAACAGTGTTTTTACTCATTGCTTTCTAGTTAGACTTGATTGAACTTTCAGACCTATAGTTTCTTGTGTTAAGTAATTTAAGCACCCACTCTCTCAACCCTGCTCAACTGCTCCTTCTTAGGTGGTCTGGGTGTGTCATTTTCAGTTGCTGAGTAACATACTTTACCACTAGAAAAACAAATTAAAAATTGAGGGGGAAGACCCTCACCTAACCAAAAACATAACATAGCATAATTAAAGAAAAATTGAGAGAGGGCAGGATGACTTCTGACTTCTGTTGCACAGAGCATGAAAATTAAAGGAAACCGTGCTAAAAGGGCCCAAACAATCTGTTGGAGGGGGAGGGAGGCTTAGTAAAAGTAGCATCATTCGTCACTCCCCTTCCCCCCCTCCCCCCAAACAGCAAGTAAGCTCCTCTATGCAAGCATGTATGGAGGTCCCTGGGCTTACAGGAAAACAATTGTGCACATCCTCATTCTCCGGTAAAACTTCAGGGGAATACCCTTGATGTGAATTCTGGCCATGTCATCACTAATTCTAGTGGGTTCCCATTCTGTTCTGACATATCTCCTGTGAAGAAAGGTTGGGGCCATGTGCTAGCAGAAAGGCATTAGATGGAGTCCTGCTGCGAGGTTAGACAGCTGAGTGTGCTGAGGGAAGAAGTATGGAGCAGCTAGCCCTCTGCAGGTGCCCCGGTATCCGCAGTGTATGCCATGTGTCTTGAGACATGGTGGTTCAGAGGGACATACCTCCTATTTGACTGAAGGATTTAAATTGGTCTCTTCTGACCAGATAAGACTTTGGAAAATTAGCATGTGTAAAGGGCCATAGTTTTGGTGTGATTTTGACCCTCTTTTCAGCCTTTCCATGGGAATGTATGACCTCTCCCATGCTTTCAGGAGTATGTCTTGCATATAACTTAAATGTAACATAGTTGAAGTCTTGCAAACTTAATGAAGTCTGAAACAATGTCATGAATCTTTTTTTTCTTTTTCTAGGTACAGCATGTGCACGGAGCTCAATAATGAAAGTTCTATGGCAAGTACATCAGAAGAAGGTGTAACAGGCTGTAAAATTCAGCTAAACTTGAATTCTTGGTCCCAGGAGTGCCAGGAAACCCAGAAAAGGAATTAATTGGAAGAATATTGATCTAGACTTGAAGAAGTGGAACACATCAGCAACATAATACCGGATCCTGGTGCTTTTTGAATCTTTGGAGGATTGTATTCTTTAGGAATTGCTATTGACATTTTAACTATCCCATTTAGTACATTTTTAATCTGTTTGTACATAAAGATTAATCTGGACAACTTGAGTTTTGTTATTGTTTAATTACATTATTGAATGTTAAAATATTTGCCAAGATGAGTGCAGAAGGATACCAGTACAGAGCTTTATATGACTACAAAAAAGAGCGAGAAGAAGACATTGACTTGCACTTAGGAGATATATTAACTGTGAATAAAGGTACCTTAGTAGCACTTGGATTTAGTGAAGGGGAAGAAGCGAAGCCTGAGGAAATTGGTTGGTTGAACGGCAGTAATGAAACCACAGGGGAGAGGGGGGATTTTCCAGGAACTTACGTAGAATATATTGGAAGAAAAAAAATATCTCCCCCGACTCCGAAGCCTCGTCCTCCTCGACCCCTTCCTGTAGCACCAAGTTCTGCAAAAGTTGAAGCAGACAGTGAGCAGCAAGGTTAGTGCTGTTAGTTCAATAATTGTTTTTCTTGTAACATTTTTTCTCTTACTAGATTTCTCTCTGTTCCACAGTTTTTCATTTAAATATGTTTGTGTATAGGACAAAACTGGCAAAACTGTAGTCAGCAATTTATAGAAATCCTATAAAGATTTCATATGGAGAATGAGCAGAAAAAGCTGATGGCAGTTTTTCCATTTTTGGTGCATCAAATTCACTAGCAGGAGTTCTCTGCAAATATTGCATTCCCACTGTAAAATTCTTTTGTTTAATGGCTTAAAAAGATAGATATAACCCCAGGTGAAAATATTTCTAACGTTAAACATTTTCTCTTACAGTAAGATCAAGTATTTATAAAATAAGTAATAGAATTATCATAGAAGAAACTCTAGTTCTTTTACCGTGTTCCCTGTCCAGAAAGTGTCTAGTTTTTTTTCTGTATAAAGGAGAAAGAACTTCCTACATTTTAAGAACATTCTTGCCTAACTTCTGCAACATGGTGGTCAGAATTAAGGTAGGATTTGGTCTATGGTCCGTAGCTGACATTGGAGGGAGTTTAATTGAAAATTGTAAGTAAATATCTGTCTTAAGATGATTTGTGTAATCTACCTACTAAAATTCAAACTTTTAGGCAATGTTTACACTAACACTTTTGTCGGCAAAACCTTTTTGTTGGTCCGGGGTGTGGGGGAAAAAAACCCACACACCTGACCGACAAAAGTTTCACCCACAAAAGTGCCAGTGTCGACAATACTGTGGTGGCGGGAGAGTGTCTCCAGCCTACATAGCAACCACCACTCATTGGGGGTGGCTTAATTATGCAAGCGGGAGAGCTCTCTCTTGCTGGCATCAAGCGGCTACATGGGAGACCTTACAGTGGTGCAGCTGCAGCGGTACAGCTGCGCCACTGTAAGGTCAATGTAGACATAGTCTACCAAAAGAAACCAGGCAAGCCCAGCAGACAGTATTTTGATATTTAAATTAAAGGACACTTTTTGCATTAGTCCTTATTTCAAGTGCAGAAATGCTTAAAAAAAAAAATCACTTAAGTAATTGTTCTGTAACAGTTTCCTTTTTTTCTGTTTTGTTTGTTTTTACCAATAATTAACTACGTATAGTAGCATTTTTGTCTAAATCACCCTGATTTCTATGGTGGCACAATCATCATATACAGTGACGTCACATCGTGCTACCAAGGATGTGGAGGTGGTTGTGTTACTCAAAATCATGACATTAGTTAATCAGATGGAGTGGGATGGCAGCTGGTTATGGGAGATTCTGTTTAAACATAGCTGCTTTGATAATCTACAATGACCGGAAAGGGAATACAGAAAATCATACATAACTAAATGGAAATTTCTAAAACACACCTTTAAAATGTGGTGGAGGCTTAATAAAGAACTCACATGACTTATTCTTCACAGTGACCCAACCTTGAATATTTATGAATTACTTATAACTCTTAGTGTTTTGATCATAGGGACTTAGACCCTGGGTAACATTTTTAAAAGCATCTATATCCCATTTTTAAACTCTGGCCCTAAGTGCCTAAATTACTCAAAGTATTTAGTCAGCTAGTGGGATTTTCAAATCACCCAGGCCCAAGTCTTTAAAAGTACTTATGTTTTGCTCTGCTTGTCATTGTTATGCCTAATCCCTAGGTGGTCTGCCCCAGACTAGGCTCCCAGCTTCCCATACAATACATGAAGAGAGTTTAGGCACTTAGAAAGGGATTTTCAGAAGCTGATCAACTGGGCAGGAACTTTGCTAAGCTATTCAGAAGTGAAGTGGTGGGAAGAAGGGCTTAGGCATCTAATTGGCTGACCTGGGGCATGTGGCTGATGGGCCAGAGATAGCCACCTCTCCACTCGAGATCATCAGCTGTGAATCTTCTCCTGGAGTTAGGCACCTAAGCTGGGTCAGCCTCTTAGGTAGCCCATGCCCTAGCATCCAGAACTGTATCTCCTGCTTGTACTTGAAACCTGTTTTATACTTGCCGTGTGCCCTCGTTGCCTTTTCTGCATGTGCTTTGCTGCTCCTGCGCCTATTGGTAGCCTACCCCCGACCCTCCTGATGCAGGGGTTGGCAGGTAACAGGTATTAGGCTCTGAGCATGCCTACAGGATTGGGCCCCACTGGTGAGATAAGTGTTCCGCTGCCTACTGTACTTTAAGAATCCTATTTTGGTGTCTCCGGGACTTAGACTTGAAGAGGTGCTTGGAGCCCTAGCTTAGCTGTGGAACAGCATCAGCGCTCAGGTGGCTTTACAGAGGTTGACTTAGGTGCCATGGGTACTTAGATGCTGGTGCCTATGAAAATGTCAGTGGTGCCTAAATGATGAATGTGGGCACCTAAAGAGGCAGATAAATGCCAATGTATCTTTAAGGATTTGGGCCCTAACTCCCATTGATTGCAGTGGGAGTTGGTTTCAGAGTAACAGCCGTTTTAGTCTGTATTTGCAAAAAGAAAAGGAATACTTGTGGCACCTGAGAGACTAACCAATTTATTTGAGCATAAGCTTTTGTGAGCTACAGCTCATTTCATCGGTTGGGAGTTGGGTGTCTAAACACTTTTGGAAATCCCATTAGGCACCCTATCTGTATCTTTAGGCATCTAAATATTTAATCTGCCCCAGCCTCCTAAATCCCATTGGCTTTCAATGGGATTTAAGCATGGAAGAGCCTGCCTAACTTTTGCAAATGGGCTTTACATTCCTGACTCAACTAGGTACTTTTCAAAGTCCCAACCTTTCATTGTCTTTTTGGCAACTGGAACAGACTGATTTTGATGCGACTACAAGTCTGGTAAAGATTGGTTATTTCTGCTCTAAACTTGTTTCCTGCAGAATAACTTACTTGGGTGGGCAGTAAAAACAAGAAGTGAGCAACTCTACTAGGCAGTGCTCGTTTGAAAATACAGCAGGCTAGGAGTGGAATATATTTATTGCCTTATGTGCTGAGGCAGTCACCATTAACAGGTAGTGATTGCTGAGTCAGAAATTTAGGTGATGCATAGTAACTTGCCTGAGCTCCACATGTCTCTCCATGTTTACCTGAGGGCAATTTAGAAAGTTACCCTCAGAGCTTTATAGTGACTGTCAAACTTTTCAGAGAAGTCACACGGCTAATGTTGATGCTTTTGAGCCCCTTATGGAATGTGCTCATTATGGACACCTCTGCAAGCTCTGGCTCCGGCTGTTGAGTGAAATTCTGATATTGCCTTAGAGCCCATTGTTGGCTTGTGTATGAATGAGTGCAATGTGCTGGTAAAAATCCCAGACGAAAATAGGTATCTCCCTTTTTGAGTGGGACAGTGCCCAGAGCTCCAGTGGCAGAATCTCCCCTAGCTCTTGGTTTAATACAGAGTATTAATTAAATGTGAGATTAGCATTCTTTGATTACCTTGGAGGTCTAGTGACCTAAACTGCAAAACGTGCCAAATTTAACAGAGAATTTAATAATTTGAAAGGAGATTGGCCAACAGCCAGAGTGAGTTTTTGCAGAAACTTTTAAAAATCATTTTTGCAGTCCTAGACCTGTAACTTCCTGGTAAAAATCCTTTACTTCCCCAAGACTTGTTTGAATTCAGGGGTTTCTGTGTATCTTGTAACAGTTGACTATACAGTTAGCACGTAAAGATCATTGAATGGCGTTCTCTGCACAGTTGTGAGGGAAACACAAAACTCTGAAGTCCAAGTGGCATTGTAAAGAGTTAAAAGCTTGTATGTTTACTTGAGACAAATTAGAAAAAAGTAAAGATTGAAAAGGGATCTGTTTGTTGTTGTTAAATAACTCACCATACAAACTTCTTAAATTAAGGTACAGAGTATGTGCACCAAATACTGGAGACAAAAGAGGATGGGTTGAGGGGAAGGGGGAAATCAAACTGAAAGGAGGGGATAGAAACTAATGTTAAATATAAACACAAGAAAAAAGTAATTTGGACCCAAAAAAAAAAAAGTGCAAAGTGTCACTGGGATGAGACCTGTAGGTGAAATGGGAGATACAGTACCAGACGAAAATAAGAGTAGTTAAAAGTGCATTTGATTTTCAGATGGCTGGTTCTGGTTTAAAAATTGCTGCAGGGAATGGAATAGTTAGTATTGTCTACAAGCCAAACTAACATGGCAGCAAGCCAACAAGATTCTTCCCAGGATAATAACGTATTGCTCTGCACACCCCTAGAATGCATTTTGAGTACATTAATGCTTGCTGAGAAACTTGCTTGACTGTATTTGGTCAAGTTTATATTTTCATTGCTTAACAATTTGAAACTGCTGTAAATCAAAGTGACAGACTGATGGAGGAATTGGAAATAATGACATCTTTCTTTACTGTAACTGTCTGTCTGTAGTTTGTGTGCTTTTTATTTGTTCTGTAATTTGAGCCAACTCTGTGTGTGTGTAATATAGACACAATGATAATAGTTTTAGTGAGCTTATCAGAAAGACAGTTCTTTATACCATATATACCATACCAGGTCCTTAAAATGAATTTGTCTGTCATTGTCTAAAGTTGAGAGAATTTTTAATAATCTAATGTTTGACTATTTATGTTTTACGTTTTTGTTGTTTTCGTATTTTTCTCATGCTAGTCAGTCTCTAGTTAACTTCACTTTCAGGTTTCCATGCACTAGATCATAGCTACAGTTTTTGGCCCAGATGAATAACTGCACATGTTAGTAGTCCTATTAAATTTAATGGCACGAGTAAAATTAAAATTACTCCTAACATTTGCAGTATCAAAGCCTTTGTTTATAAACTGCATAAACTCTTTATTATTCAAAATTTATAAGCTATTAGAATATTTGTCAATCTTAAATTATATAAAAGCAGTTTTTACTAACTGTAAACTATAATTTTAGGGCACCATTTGAACTGACTGTCCCATTTAAGTTATTTATAGGAGACTGCAGAGGGCCAGAATTCTGGTTAGTTACATGAAATTTTAGGACTTTTCATTCTGAGTATCTTCCCTCCTCCTTCTAATTTCTCTGAATTCAGAACAAGTCTGGTTTGCATGGGGTTGATTTTTCTACTGCATCTGGGTGGGATCATGATTGTGGGAAGGGTGGGAGGAGGAGCTACAGGGCACTGATTCAGTGCTGGTCAGGGCTATGCTGCAAATAGCCAGCCTTACCTTGTGCCACTGGTACAGAGTTCCTGTCCTGACATGCACCTGGTGTACGGAGGAAAAAGGGAGGCATGGGGATGCTGGCATTATAGATAGCAGAGCCACTTCCACCAGGGGAGCGTTCCCCAACACAGCAGGGATTTTGTCTTAGCTTTCCGTAGCCTCTTGAAGTTTACACAATGCAAAATAGCCTTAGCAGGCTGGAGAATCCATCCGTGTGACTTTAATGGACATAATAAGTTCATGTTTTACAGCTTAGGTGAGCAATTCCCTTCCTCTGCCCTACAAATCCTTATCTTAATCCAAAATTAACAGGTTACTTGTAGCCCTGTTAGGTTCCCTGGTTTTTGACTCAGTGCTCATCTGACCAAATGTCTTCATAGAATATAATTTATGCATATCTGAATCAGTTTGCTGAAAGTGGATCTTAGACTCTGGGGTCTGAAGTTTCATTAATTTACAGAAATGTTTTCAGATTGAATTTTATATGCTAAGTTGTCCTCAGTTTTTAAAACTGAGTTTGCAGAATAAGGTGGGCAGTCAGACCAGAATTTCACGTTAGCCATTTGTTTCACTTTTACTGTTCTAAAGAGCTTGGTTACTTCCTGTACAATTTAAAACTGTCACATCTGTTAACAATGAACTCGCTCAAAGGGTATGCAAAGCATTTAATAATCACGAGTAGAGGCTATTCAGCGTCATCACAGAAATTCAGCCTAGATTTTTAAACCCTCCTTTCTCTATTCTGCTGTATAGATACAAATCAGCAAGTCAAACATGATGGCTGTGATGGGGTACATTCATTATAGGGGGCACTTCCTTGTGCCTTCCTCTGGGGACCAGCTCCTGTGTGGTGTGGTGCCCTCTTCCATTGGTTACTCACGCTGTGACCCTTCTCTCTCTCTCTCCTCGACTCGGGGTGCTCCCTCTTTGTGACTCAGTCATCCGGCCAGGCCATTATATAGTCCTCCCAGGGTAACAAAGTGCCTCCAGACTAGCTGTAGGGGAACCCAGGCCTGTTCTCTACACAGAGTCCCTGGGCTGGAACCCAATAATGAGCAGCCAAGATCTGCTCAGTTGTGCTCCTTGCTGCTGTTTACCTGGGCTCCTCCTACTCAGCCCTCTCAGGCATTCTTTCCCCACAATTCCTTCTTCCAGGGCTAGGATCCCAGGGTTTATTCTCCCTCTAGGTTTTCTCCTCCCCCATCTCTGGTCCCGGAGAGTGATGGCACACTCCCCCTTTACAGCCTTCTTTGGCTCTTGACTTCCTGGCTTTATGCTAACCAGCCTGCTCCTGTCTACCTGGGCTTCATGTTCAGTTAAGCTTGGTATTCCTTCCAGGTGCAGCCAGATACTATAATTGGCCTCTAAGGCCCACGTTAACCCCTTCAGGGCCTGTCTGGGGTGCATACCCCGCCACAATGGCGCATGCGCCAAAGTGTTGGGACTCCCTTTCCCCATACTGCTCAACCTGTCGATGACCAATTGTGGGATGCAGTGTGTGGCAAAGGCCGAAACGGAGGGGGACTAAAAACTTTATTTATGCCTGAAAATTAAAATGCTGTAGGATTCATTCCTTTATTGTAATTAACCTCAATGCAATTATTTCTTTCCAATATAAATAATGTTCAACAGTAGCAATAAGGGAGATGCTTTGTGTGAAATATAGGTAACGTGGGAAATAAAATGAGTGATGTCCTTCAAAATAAGGGGCATTTGAGAAGTATGCTTGGAGCATCACTTCTCTAGGAAGTGATGGCTATTTGATGACATGCAAGTTCAGCTATACTTGATGCTGTATGAGCTGTGAGACTGCATAGTTCTAAGATTCCTCTACTAAGAAATAATGTTGATTTGGTGCTTCACTTGCTTTGCTGCACTGCAAAGCTGATGGGAACACTACATCAGCACTTTCCGCTGGCAGCGGAGGGAAGAGTGAGCAGATGAACCCTAGTGGTGTGGGGAGAAGAGATGCCAAGGGCTCATTATTTCTTTCCTTCCTTTTTCCCTACACAAACACACTCTGAGGAGGAGAGTCCATCCTTCTCTCCAAGGTGTGGAGGAAATAGATCATGTTCCCTCCCAACCTATTATGGGTTGCCAGCTTTCTGACTGAACAAAACTGAACACCCTTGCTCCGCCCCTTCTCTGAGGCCCTGCCCCACTCCCTCCATCCCCACTCCCTCTGTCGCTTGCTCTCCCCCACCCTCGCTCACTTGCTCATTTTCACCAGGCTGGGGAGGGACCCTTTTTGACTGGGTGTTTGGTTGAAAACTGGACACCTAGCAACCCTACCATGCGGGTGGAAAAAGAAGGAAATTGCCAGGAGAAGGGAAGAGTCTTTATCTTATTCAGTAAATGTATTTGCCAGTTAGATGAAGGCTTCCAGGAAGTTCTCAGGATTGCTGCTGGTGCCTTAATATTAACAACCTTAGAGTTGTGAACTTCATTTCTGAAATGTTCACTGCATTACAGTGCAGAATTTGTGCAGAAATCAATGTTATGTACAGAATTTCCTTTTCCTCCCACAAAAATGGGCTGCAGAGCTGTTGGCCACCACTACGGGGCTCTGGACCTGGCAGAGCCCAGCTCACAAATAGAAGATGCTGCCTGGGGGATGGGGAAGGAGCTGGAGGGTTCCCAGCAGCTGCAGTACCCAGCCCGCCCTGAGGGAAGGAGGCGACGTGCTGGAAACACCGTACAAGACTAGGGCCCAGCATCAGGCTGTTTCTCCTTCTGGATCCTGGGCTCTGGTGGGGAGCAGGGGTGTGAGTGTTTGGGCTGGGGGTGCGGCCCACAGCTAGGTTCTGGGTGTCTGGCTTATCTGCTGGACGAGGGGGAGGGGGAGCAGAGAAGCAGACACTGGGTTGTCATAGCAGTTTACTTAACACTCTACTGCTGAGGGAATTTTTTCATCTGTATTGTTAGACACAGTTGCTGATATTTATTTTGAAATAAATTACAAAATAATTGAAACTGGCATGATTATATAGTGTTGTTTTGACAAAGTTTGCAGAACTTTAAAATATTGTGTCTAGAATTTTTAATTTTTTGGTGCAGAATTCCCCCAGGAGTAAATGTTTGACTTAACAGTGCTGCTGTAACCAGAAACATGACAGTAAAACAGTGTGGTAGTGCATCGGTGACTTCATTAGTTTACAAATCTCAACATTTTCTAACTGCCCGATCAGCCAGTGTATCTGAAAATCAAGTTTACTACCTGTTACATCATGAACGGGAATGAAGATTCTGGAGTCTACAGCTAGCTGAGGTAGAACGGAACACAGCTTACTTTCCCAGCTATAGTGACTCTACAGTACTAACAACGGGAAATGGTTTGCCCTGAGTACAAAGGTGTCACTTTATTGACCACGGCTTTTGACTATTAACCCACATTTAGATTTGGTTAGTTGTAGTTTAATGTTTTCTAAAGCTGCATTTAATAGTAGAAGAAAGTTGCCTTGCCAAGTGCCTAGTTTCTGAACTATTAAATTATGTGGACCCTTGAAACTTCATAGCACTGAATCTTTTATATCTTCTTGCTTTTTTTTTTTTTTTTGTTGGAGGAAGAAGCAAGTGTGAAAATATCCCTTCCATTATCTTATAAAATGATTGAGGAGAACTCCATCTGCAGATGGTACCTGTTGTGAGATACACTTGCTGGGCTGTTGATTTTAGATGGAGTTGCTAAAAACAAAATGTACAAAATGTGCAAACTGAGTATACAAAATAGCTATATATTTTGCAGTACAGTTCTACTCTGAAAATTGTGGGAGGCTTCTCTTAGGTGCTTTTATTTATTTATATATATATTTTTTTTTTTGGTCATGATCATCTGCAAATTAGAAAGGCTAGTGTAGTTGTCAGGTCCTTGCAACATAGCAACAAGGCCAAGTAGTTGGCTGTTATGGTAAAGATTAAAAAAAATAAGCACCAAAATTCAAGTTCTGAAAAGCCACTTTTCATATTGTATTGCTGGCTTCTGGTCTTAAAAAAAGGCTTTTCAGAGGGTATGGGTGTGTGTGTGTGTGTGTTCCCCACTTCCAAGTCTGAAGTGCTCTTTTGAATCTTGTTTGTTCCTCAAATATGTGTTGCCTTACTATGCAAGATGTTTTAAAACAAATACTGTGGAAAATGTCATTTTTTCCATAGTTATAGGCATTTTTGTTAGCCTTTTCTCCATAGGATCAAGACATTTGGCCTACATGAGGATTTAAATGACTTCTTGTGCCAAATTCTGTCTTGGCTTACACTGTGTGTGCAATCAGTTGCATTGGGTGTAAGTCACTAAAGTCGGGCAGATTTTTCTTCTTAATGACTTTCTTTGTGGATACTGTTGAATAATTGCCCTCTATATTATTATTATTGTTCTGTAATGTAATAAACACCATAAAGACAAATGTCAAGCACGAAGGAAGCTCTAGTCTGTCTGTGACCCATTCTTGCAGTTAATGTGAAATGCTGAACAGATAGTTGTCAAAGGACATTGTCTTCAAGTGCCCTTTTTAGTTAGCTCAAAGAGTAATCATGCTTCACTTTTCACAAACAGCCTAGATATTATTTTTAAAAGAATATAGAAATTGTGTCCTTAGTAGACTTGTAAGGACACAAAATCCTAACAATGTTCTTGTTTTATTCAAAACAAGAAAAATGATTCCTTAAATCCAGGTTTCAGAGTAGCAGCAGTGTTAGTCTGTATCCGCAAAAAGAAAAAGAGTACTTGTGTCACCTTAGAGACTAACAAATTTATTTGAGCATAAGCTTTCTTGAGCTACAGCTCACTTCATCGGATGCTGTAGCTAACGAAAGCTTATGCTCAAATAAATTTGTTAGTCTCTAAGGTGACACAAGTACTCCTTTCCTTAAATCCAGAAATCTATAAATTTTTATGTTTGTGCGTGCTAATGCAGCTGGTAATTGTTAATGATCAGAGATTTTAACTGAACTGTTTAGTTTTCGAGTTGTATTTGCATTGCACAAAATATAGTGGTATATTTGTAAAATTTAGCTTAAATTGTATGTTAAACACTAAGACATGGGGAGGTGCATGATTGTTGCCTGACCCCACTGACTGGTAGAGGGAAGTAAACATGCTAGTACTGCAAAAACCCAGACTGACAAAGAAACTACCTGTTTTTTGCTGTAAGGAATACTCACCTGTTAGTTTGGCTCTGCAGTTATTTTAATGATGCTATTTTAGTCAAATCTGTACCATTATTTAGCTCATTATAGTTGTGTTTTAAAAGTACAAAACAACCATTTTGACTAATCTTTAAGTGACCTTCAGCCTTTTGTACTACCCACTCGCCACTTTTAATAGCTCCATATGTTGCGCACACGCACAGCAGATTTAAACTTTGGCAAATATCAAGTGGCCTCCTCATCTTAATCAGGATCATCGTAATCTGTTCTACCATCTATAACTCATGGCTGTCTGAAACAGACGCTAGACTAGTAAATGCTTTTCATTTAGGCTGTACATGAGAAAATTAAAACTTTGAGATTCAGCAACACATGTTGTCTTACAGCTGTTGAGTACTTGCCAAGAAAAAATAATTCTGTACCACCAGCAAATGACCATACCCTCTTAAATAGTTGTATGGTGCCAATTACACATCCACATTTTCTTGTGTGAAAGAACACAGATGTTAGCAATACAGCTGGCCATCAAATCTTTCACATGTATATCTTTCTCCCAAGCTGGTTTCCATGATAAACTACCATGAAATCAGCCTGAAGGCTGAAATCTGGCGAATTACATTATTTTAATAGCTAGGAATGAGAAGGACAATTGCATGATAAATACTTAAGAATAGTGAGAGGCCTTATATATTCAGAGCACTTACAATATTTTGGTCATTATATTGAAATCATCCTAAACTTGAGAACTTAGTTACGTTATTTTGACACCGAAGGGAAGAAAAAATGTAATCTTAGGTTTTATTTAGTAATGTAAATTGAAATTAATATCCCACTGTTTGGTTATTAAGACTGATTTCTGTTTGCACATTTTACTTTAAAAAGAACTATTAAAACTCTGTCATAACTTACAAAATGCCTTTTTAACTGTAACTTTGTATGGATGTATTAAATTTGCCTTCCTGTATCATTGCTGTTTGTTTTCAAAGTTAAAATACTTTTTTCACCTTTAATTGGCACAGTCAAGGAAAGGTTGATATGGCTATAACTTGTCACCTGAAGTCTTGTGATGAATTACAGGGAGGTACAAATGCTTGTACCAACTCAACTTCCCTTTGTCACAACTGATGTTTGGATTCCATAGTGCAGTCTGGAGTAATAGCACCTATATCTTAGTCTGCAGTTTCATGGTTCGACCGTTATTACAAAATCATTTACAAGGGGATGGTATCAGAAGTTATTAATTATGATGGTAATAAGTGTTTATAAGTAGGAGCACAGGCTTGATACAAGTAGTTAAACCGTTGAATAGTTAAACTGAAATGCAATCTTCACTGGAGATTTAAACCTTTATTTTGTTTTTTTTAAACATCTGAAATGGCAAAAACCAAGACATAGAAATGTAAACTTTGAGTGAAATTTGAATAAACAGAAGCTTGATTGAAAAATGAACTGATTGAGGGAGAATGAGTTTAAAAATCACTCCCTTTGGCAGCCTTTTATTAGATTGTTCTTTATCTCTTTTACAAGAAATCTAAAATACTCTGGGGTCTGTCATTTGTCTCCATTTTTGCTCCTTCTGTTTTCAATTATGCCAATATCAGTTATACCATATGGACAAGCGCTATATTTATTATCTTTTTTTTTTTTGGTGGTGGGGAGAGGGTTAATAATGACAAATGGGAGCATTAAGCCAAACCCAATGTATCTGATGTGGGTACCATCACTGACTCACTTTAGCTGGAGGGGAAAAGACCAAACTTCTACCTCTGTAGCCTAGGAGAAAGTTCCTGCGCTAGGAATGGTGAGTCTTAGAGTTCAAATCTCATCTCTTCTGGCTACTGGCTATATTTCCATGCACTTTACTTCCCTTACTATTGACTAAGGCCATGAATTCCAACCCTGGAAAGTGCTGGCCAAGAGCTGCTGAATCTCAACCTCCGTTTTTTAAATGTTAGCAAAACGCATATGCTAACTCCCTTCCAGCAGTCGGGAATAGAACCCAGACAGGTGTCTAATGTGACAAACCTCAATCTTATTCGCTGCACCATATTAGCTGTCATTATACTAATTTTGGGCATCCTGTCTCTGAGCACAGTCCTCTCCCAGAAACAACGGTGGAATCCAGGATTCTTGATCACCGGTATTCTACTGCTGACTAGTAAACAGTTGTGTAACCCCCTGGAAAGTGTGTGCGAAGTCTAGTTCCAGGGGCTGGTAATGAATACTGTAGCTCAAGTAGCAAGGGTCTAAACTAGAGAACTAGAGGGTGAGGGTGTTCAAAACCTATTGCTGACCTATGGTGGGGGATGATATGACTGCATGTGATTCACACAGTGGGAGAACCTCTCTGAAACATATTTGGTACATTAAAAACTAATCTGTAAACTATGGTGTGAATGTGTTTCACATTTCAGTAATTTGTCAAGCATTCTACTTGTGTAATTGATGTCATTGTGTGTTATGCCTCCTTTTTTTGTGCCCATTCAATCCACAGAGAATTTGAGTTTGTGGCAGCTCCTTAATGTGAGAGCAGAGCTCTTCAACAGAAGTGGTAAAAACATATTCTTTTAGCTCTGGGGCTCCCTAGTTCAGTCGCTGATGGATGACTTGGGATGATTGAAAAATTTCTGTCAAAAATGTGTTTTGACATCAAATTGGGCTTTTGACCTAAAAAAAAAAAAAAAAAAGCATGGAAAGTTTTTGCTGTCTGAGGAAAATTCTGATACTTTGTCATAAAACTCTGTGGCTGACAACCAAAACATTTTAGTTTTAAACGGCATGCAGTGCCTCATAGGACTGGTAATTTTGATGCCTTATGTGCCCTTTCTCCTCTATTGGCCAGCTTTTCTGGCCAGACTACATCTGCCATGATGCAGCACAACCAGCTACTCCTATGAGGATACACCTCACCACGAAGGGAGAAGGTAGTAGTAAATCACAGGATTTATAGTTCAGCTGAAGAGCATGTCCCATAGAGGAGAATGGAAGCAAAATGCCCCCAAACTATACCACCCATGCTATGAGACACCCTTGCACCACTTTCAGTGGAAATACTTAGGTTTTTTTATTTTTGGTAAAAACTCAATTTTCAGGGGGAAATGGATTTTTTTTTTTTTTTTTACTAGTTCTAGTGATATGAACTCCTTCAGAGGTTCCCCTCAGCTAACAGGTTATATCATTGGTAAATAGGGAGGGATGCTCTTGGTGCACTTACGTCCAGTAACTTTTAAACAGGGATAAAATGTTATAGACACCCAGACTTTACTGCAGCATGTCACAGCCTTTCTGATATCTTCTGTCACTGGGTTTTTGGTTAGGCCAGTGAACACAGAGCTCTCTCCCTCACACCAGGGAACTGTCCCCTGGAGGTCCACCAAACCTGTATAAAAATACTAGTAAATTAACAAAGAGAAACTACATATAGTGACAATTAAGGTTGAATCACATGACAATACCCCCAAAACCTTAAAAACTGTGAAATAAGAAGCTAAGGTGAAAGATTCTTGCAGACTTTTCCACCTTCATATTGCCTACAGCACTATCAATAGGGCATCCCAATGCTCCATTGCTAGGTTTTGGTTTCTGTTGCTACCTGATGGTGTTGGATGGAGGAGTAAAAATGTCTACATTATTTAAAGAGTTAGGCCCAGATTGCCTCCAGCTTGGGAAGGGCTATTGGGGAGAGCATTATGGCTTCCTGATTCTCTGAGCTGGTTGGTGCTGCCCTACAGGCTTCAGTGCCAGCTGATGTGGGTTGGAGGTCTCCCAGGGACTGTAAACTGGCTGGGGAGGGGCAGAGTCTACTGTGCTGCAGCCATGTCCTCTCCCTACCCCAACCAGCCCCATATGTGAGCCAGATATAGGGGGTGATGCAAGGGTCAGCTATGTTGACTTTGTAGCATTTGAGAGCTCCACCGCACTGGGGGAATTCTTAGCTAGCCAGATGTGGTTACTTTCCAGCCCCGTTGTGCCTCTCACAGCAGTACAGGCAAGATCTGGCCATTCCTTTTTCATTTCATGTTTATTTTACTTGTTTGCAATGTACTTTTTCCCTGGAGAGAAACTTCAGAAAATGTCATCTCTTGACATTTTTGAGGCAAGTTATTTTGAGTAGTTTGGAGTGGATTCTGTACAATGGTTTGAATTCAATTTAAACTATGTTCCTGCCAATCCAAATCTAGTCAATTGTTCTAAAGCCAGAACAACATAGTTACTCATTAGCCTACATAAGCAATTTTCTTATGAAAAGCAAGGCTTAGCGAGGGTTTTTTCCAGTATAAGCCTGTTCTGAAACTTAAATTCTCTTTGTGGTCTTCACTTTTTGGCCTGTTAGCAAGAGAAAGCGTTTAGGAATACATATTTAGTTACACAATGGTAAGTAGCAAAAGCTTGCTTTGTATCAAATATCTGGAAATAAAGGACCTCTGTTCATTTAGTAAGGGGTCCTTGAGGGCACTGGGAGTTTTGTTGAATTCTTTTTGCTCTGCTGTATTTGTAATTTATTACTATTAGTTGAGGGATTAGCCTGCATTCCCTACTGCTTTTATGTGTTTCTAACTTCCTCTTGGGTTCAAATTTAGGGCTGACATCTACTAACCCCGTCCTTGTTTAATCTGTGTAATTTGCAGTCTGAAATTTAAACTGCTAAATATTCCTAATCTTATTCTTAGCAGGATACTTTCTTTTTGGTATAGTAAATCACTGGGTTAATAGCATTTACCACAGAACATTTTAAGATGCTCGGCTTCTTTTGAGCTGGTTATTGGCTGACTAGAGAATTCTGTTGCTCTGCAGAGCTAAAGGAACATTTTGCACCCATCTGTTGTATAGAATATTAATTATTGTCCTGGACTATGCTAGTTTAACAATCAGATCTGCAGATACCAGATGTTTTTCAAACTTATGTTAAATCTCACAGCGAAAAACAAATTGGTATCTCGATGATGATTAAAGATAAGAAACTTTGACTAGCTTTTATAGCTTAGTGAAAAAGGGAAGACAGTTATAGGCTGGTATGGTTTTTCTCCAGATGTTTCCTCCAAGGCAAATATCTAGGGTTTTATTATGATGCGGTAAGGGCACACCAACCAAATAATGGAAAGCAAAGAAGATTCTTATCTTACTGTTCTAAATATCCAGTCAGTCAAACACAGTGGTAAACAATGTATGTCAAAACGTTCAGCTGGAACATGCATGTGCTTGTTAAAAAGATGTGAGCAGTTCTCGTCTAAATTAAGACATAAAATATTTTATTCAAAATCCTATCAGATGCAATGAAAAGTTCTTTTTAGTACTAGAGTGCTTGTAAATGTTGCACATGAGTTGGGGGTGGGTGGGGTTAGAATCATAGAATATCCGGGTTGGAAGGGACCTCAGGAGGTCATCTAGACCAACCCCCTGCTCAAATCAGGACCAATCCCTAACTAAATCATCCCAGCCAGGGCTTTATCAAGCCTGACCTTAAAAATATCTAAGGAAGGAGATTCCACCACCTTCCTAGGTAACACATTCCAGTGTTTCACCACCCTCCTAGTGAAAAAGTTTGTCGTAATATCCAACCTAAACCTCCCCCACTGCAATTTGAGACCATTACTCCTCGTTCTCTCATCTGCTACCACTGAGAACAGTCTAGATCCTCTTTGGAACCCCCTTTCAGGTAGTTGAAAGCAGCTATCAAATCCCCCCTCATTCCTCTCTTCTGCAGACTAAACAATCCCAGTTCCCTCAGCCTCTCCTCATAAGTCATGTGTTCCAGTCCCCTAATCATTTTTGTTGCCCTCCGCTGGACTCTTTCCAATTTTTCCACATCCTTCTTGTAGTGTGGGGCCCAAAACTGGACACAGTACTCCAGATGAGGCCTCACCAATGTCGAATAGAGGGGAACGATCATGTCCCTCGATCTGCTGGCAATGCCCCTACTTATACATCCCACAATGCCATTGGCCTTCTTGGCAACAAGGGCACACTGTTGACTCGTATCCAGCTTATCGTCCACTGGCACCCCTAGGTCCTTTTCTGCAGAACTGCTGCCGAGCCATTCGGTCCCTAGTCTGTAGCAGTGCATGAGATTCTTCTGTCCTAAGTGCAGGACTCTGCACTTGTCCTTGTTGAACCTCATCAGATTTCTTATGGCCCAGTCCTCTAATTTGTCTAGGTCCCTCTGTATCCTATCTACCTCTCCTCCCAGTTTAGTGTCATCTGCAAACTTGCTGAGAGTGCAATCCACACCATCCTCCAGATAATTTATGAAAATATTGAACAAAACCGGCTCGAGGACTGACCTTTGGGGCACTCCACTTGATACCGGCTGCCAGCTAGACATGGAGGCATTGATCACTACCCGTTGAGCCCGACAATCTAGCCAACTTTCTATCCACCTTATAGTCCATTCATCCACCCCATACTTCTTTAACTTGTTGGCAAGAATACTGTGGGAGACCGTGTCAAAAGCTTTGCTAAAGTCAAGGAATAAGACGTCCACTGCTTTCCCCTCATCCGCAGAGCCAGTTATCCCCTCATAGAAGGCAATTAGATTAGTCAGGCATGACTTGCCCTTGGTGAATCCATGCTGACAGTTCCTGATCACTTTCCTCGAAGTGCTTCAGAATTGATTCCTTGAGGACCTGCTCCATGATTTTTCCAGGGACTGAGGTGAGGCTGACTGGCCTGTAGTTCCCAGGATCCTCCTTCTTCCCTTTTTTAAAGATGGGCACTACATTAGCATTTTTCCATTCGTCTGGGACTTCCCCTGATCGCCATGAGTTTTCAAAGATAAAGGCCAATGGCTCCGCAATCACATCCGCCAACTCCTTTAGCACTCTCGGGTGCAGCGCATCCAGCCCCATGGACTTGTGCTCATCCAGCTTTTCTAAATAGTCCCGAACCACTTTTTTCTCCACAGAGGGCTGGTCACTTCCTCCCCATGCTGTGCTGCCCAGTGCGGTAGTCTGGGAGCTAACCTTGTTCGTGAAGACAGAGGCAAAAAAAGCATTGAGTACATTAGCTTTTTGCACATCCTCTAAGTCACTAGGTTGCCTCCCTCATTCAGTAAGGGGCCCACGCTTTCCTTGACTTTTTCTTCTTGTTGCTAACATACCTGAAGAAACCCTTCTTGTTACTCTTAACATCTCTTGCTAGTTGCAACTCCAGGTGTGGTTTGGCCTTCCTGATTTCACTCCTGCATCCCCGAGCAATATTTTTATACTCTTCCCTGGTCATTTGTCCAATCATCTACTTCTTGTAAGCTTCTTTTTTGTGTTTAAGATCAGCAAGAATTTCACTGTTAAGCCAACCTGGTCGCCTGCCATATTTACTATTCTTTCTACAGATCAGGATGGTTTGTCCCTGTAACTTCAATAAGGATTCTTTAAAATACAGCCAACTCTCCTGGACTCCTTTCCCCCTCATGTTATTCTCCCAGGGGATCCTGCCCATCAGTTCCCTGAGGGAGTCAAAGTCTGCTTTTCTGAAGTCCAGGGTCTGTATTCTGTTGCTCTCCTTTCTTCCCTTTGTCAGGATCCTGAACTCGACCATCTCATGGTCACTGCCTCCCAGGTTCCCATCCACTTCTGCTTCCCCTACTAATTCTTCCCTGTTTGTGAGCAGCAGGTCAAGAAGAGCTCTGCCCCTAGTTGATTCCTCCACTTGCACCAGGAAATTGTCCCCTGCACTTTCCAAAAACTTCCTGGATTGTCTGTGCACCGCTGTATTGCTCTCCCAGCAGATATCAGGGTGGTTGAAGTCTCCCATGAGAACCAGGGTCTGGGTTCTTTGCTTGTTTAAAGGAATAGTAATATAAAATAGAGCAGGCCCTGATCCTACTCCCGCCTAGGCCAGCGGCAAAACCCCCTTTCATTTCACTGGGACTAGGACCTGATTTATAGTCAAGAATTAGCAGCAATGGGACACATCCTGCAGTCCCTTAATTTGATCAATGGACATTTTGCCTTAGAAGTACTATGGGATTTGGACCACCAGAGACATAATTATGCCAGCTCTGTGGTGTAGAGCCACCATATTTACAGTATACCAAATTAGTGTATAATACACTATATACAATAATTTAAAGGAAAACAATTATTCTTAGTCCTTTCTGAGACTTTAAAAACAAAAGGGACCGTTATGATCATCTAGTCTGGACTGCATAGCGGAGGGCACAGAATTTCACCCAATAATTCCTGTATCAAGCCCATAACTTCTGGTTGAGGGTAGTCTCTCTCTCTCTCTCTCTCTCTCTCTGTCTCTCAGGGTATGTGTACACTGCAATTAGGCACCCATGCCTGGCCTGTGCCAGCTGATTTGGGCTCGGGCGAAGAGGCTGTTTAATTGTGGTGTAGATGTTTGGACTCGGACCTCAGCCTGAGGTCTGGTCCCTCCCACCTTGCAGGGTCCTGGAGCCTGGACTCCAGGCTGAGCCTGAATGTCTACACTGCAATGAAACAGCCCTGAGCCCACGCCCTGTGAGCCCAAGTCAGCTGGCATAGATTTTTATTTGCAGTGTACACATACCCTTAGTCACCTCTGTCTCCTCTTGGTGGTACACATTTAATGAAGTTGGTTTAGCTTTTTCACCATGCGTATCTCCTGTACAAATAAAGATTTGCTGGAGTCATGGTACAATTGCCGCCAATTATGGTCCACAAACTTAACTTAATTACAGCTGGTGCTTAAAACATAGCACTTTATAAGTAGATTCTGTTTAGCCATCTTGCTGTCTTTGTATTCTGATATCTTCACTAACTAATGTAAATAAGAGAGATCCATAAAACTAGATAATCTGGCAAGCACACTTTGTTTCTTAGGTGACAATTGAGTAACTAGTATGGCAGTAACTATGGTTTCTTATAAGTGAGAAAATGAAATGGCCACGGTTTAAATTTAGTACTCTGTAGCAATATTACTGTACAGGAGTAAACATGCAGTTTTACAATTTTAGTGTAGGTGCGTACTGTACATAGAATATTTCCACACAGATGACTATGTTTAAAAGAACATTAAGGTTGCAAAGTCAAGCGCTCAGAAGTTAAGAAATGCCAGAACTTAAGTTGCCGGTGCAATTGTAATTTAGCCCTGCTGTGTGTATACGTTGCGATTGGGCTCGGCAGAATTCGATATTAGTCGACAGCTGTTGGTAAACCTCGATTTCAGCTGACAATGAAATCAGTGGGGAAAAAATATTAGTTAGTAACAGCTGACGTGCCTGCAGAGACTGGGTGTCCCCACAGCAGCCCTGCTGTCACAGGAGCAGGTCCCTCACGGTGGAGCTGCAGAGGGCTCCCTGCACTGCTTGAGGGCGATCCCTGTGGACACAAGGTGCGGGGTGGCGGGGGAGAAGCTGTGGCTCTCGCAGGGCAGAGCGAAGACCCCTGGCCATGGGGGAGGCCACCCCACTGCCCAGTGGCTGTGGTGTCAGTGAAGTGAGCTCTTTGCAGCCCTGCTGTCGCAGACCCTCTCTCACTCGCCACATGGGAGTGCTATGGGTCTCTGCTCTGCCCTGCTAGGAGTACAACTGTCCCTGCACGGTGTGCCAGCAATGTGGCTGTGCACCAAGCCCTGTTCTGCAGCCCCAGTGTAGCTGGAGTGTGGGAGCAGGACTGTGACAGCGGAGCTGCAGAGGGCTCCCTCAGAGCCACAGGACTAGTGACACCCACTCAGGTGTGGGGAGGCTTCAGTCGGCCTGGGGCAGAGACGCTCCCCTCCCCCAGCTCCCTGCCAGGATTGCAAAGGGGGAGGACAAGTCTCTGGCTTGTGGGGGAGGTCACCCTGCTGCTGAACAGTTCCTGCCTGGGGATGGCTCCCACACTCCTGCTGTTGAGTGAGTGGGGCTGGTGACACCTGATCCCTGCAGGCACAAGGTGCAGGGAAGTACTGTCTGCGTGTTCTCTTTCTGAGATTGTTTGCACAATCCTCCTAGTTGTCATTCCTTTGACGTCTCATGTCTTGCTGGATCTTTGGCATGTAAAGAAAGAGTGCGTGCAAATGAAAATGTCTGTGGGGAGGTGCGGCACGGGCACAGGACTCACGAAGAACCACAATATTTCCACTTTTGAAAACCAAGGGTGTATGAATATACGTTCTTATGAAAAACCCAAATTACAGGAATTGTTGTGTTAGGCTGTAAAGGCATCTGACAGATTACGTGCAAGTACATACATGTGTGTTTCATTATTTGATTGCCGTAGGAGACTGCTGTTTAAATTGGCAGATCTACTTATTAAAAGCAAAGCTTGTCTGCTGGCAAGATTACAGAATGCCAAAAGAAAAATAAATGGACCAAATGCCAAGGAAGGAGGGAGTGTATGTAGTGTGTTTAAAGCGTGGGGAAGCTATAAAGTGAACAGGAAAAAGTATAATTAAATGTGGTTCCAGTCTGTTTTACTGTGTTCAAGATGATAGCAGTTCAGCAGTAAATGATGAAACTTTCTTATTTCAAGATCAAGTTAATATACTGGAAAACCTAGAACTCTCTATTCTACTAACTGTTAGTGTGATTTGACTTCTCATTTGAGGCTGTAAAGAAGCCTGCGTTTCCCCCCCTCAAATAAGAGTAGGAAACTCACTTTGGGCCTGATCCAGATTCACTGCAGTCAGTGGAAAGGCTGTCATTGCCTTAAATTTGACTTTGGAAGGGGCCCTTAAGTTTTTGTTCTGATTCTGTTTTACTGGTTGTAAAAGGTGATGACAGCTCCCAATATGTCTTAAATTTATACAGGTAAATTGATACCCTATTCAGTCACACCAGTTTAGAACCGGATTGGTCCCCTTTAAAGCTGACATGGAGACAGAAGCCAAACAGGTTGAATTTTTACATCTCCACCTTTTACCAACATTTTCTCATTCTGTTCTATTCTTGGAAAACTTTGCACAGCAACTTCAGGCAGCATAGATAAGAAGCATTATATTCCCTTTCACTATTTTCTCTTAACTGGATGTCATCGATACAGCCATCGTTTACCCACTTCTGTGCATTAGACCAAGTACAAACCCTAGGGTGTGATGTAGTATAAACCTGCAACCTTAACGAACAGTCCTGCATACCTGCCTTAGGCCTGGTCTCCCAAGTGTCCTCTGATTTAAGCATTGGTGTAGATGAAAGTGCAAAGCTGACTAAAGTGCAAGGAAAAGAAGCAACAGAACTGAATGACTCCTCTGAGAAAATCTAATTTCTTGGTGTAAGAAATCCAGTGTTTCTGTTTAAAACAAGGCTGTAGTCTTAAGTGAGTTCCTCTTAGTGGCCTCCATTGAGACAGTCGATAGTTTAGTATGAAATACTACAACAACAAAAAACCATTTTTGTAATATATTCTAAAAAGTGACTGAATCCTGAAAGAACCACAATTTTGGTGGTGGTAATATGTGGATAAGGTAGTTTATATAAGCATCTGCAGTATCAACAGTTTTTAAAGTAGCTCAACTTCATACAACTTCATAGAAACTTCTAAAAATAAAAGGGTACAAGTTAGTTCCAGCTTCACATTCAAGTTCAATAAGGTAAAACTAAATGGATATGGATAGAAAGATTACAGAATGTTCTGGAGCTGCATGGGGACATCTGCAATATACTCAGGAATAAGGGATCATTAGCCCATTAAAGAGAAATGAAGTCTACTTAAAAGACTGGTTCTTCCTCTTCTTTGGGCAGGGAACAGTTTTGCAATGAATTAATTTGGGTAAGCAGGAAGGAAGTTCTGTTCCTTCCTCAACAGGGTCCAAATAAGCAACTCCCTTTATTCCTCCTTGTATGTAGGGAAAATAAAACGGGGGAGATCTCCTTTTAGTAGGGTCAAAGAAAGTCAACTTTGGTTCTGTCCTTTGGCAAGAAGAAAGCCAAGGGATTTCCTCTTGGGCACAATAGCAAAAACAAAGATCCGTTTTTCACAGGGTAGCAAAAAACAAGTAGAAAGTGTCTGGCCTCTTAACATAAGGGCAGCCAGAGCCAAGTCCTCACTAGCCAGCATGGAAGAAGGCAAGCTCTCTCCAGCCAGAAGCCTCTCAACTCAGCAAACCTCCACCCGTTTTATGGCTGTGTCTTGATGAGTCATAGCTGGAAGACCTTTTCATGTACATTTTTATCATAGCTTGTGCAACTGTGGTTATTTTACTAGTCATTAATCATATATTCGAAGAAGCAGCTAGAATATTTTGCCCTTCCTCTATTTATTAGTTATAGAGATTTTGTTAATTATGTTTGAAGAGGCCGGTGGGCTGGTCAAGATAGTGGATAACATACGGGTGGAGGCAGCTGTCAGATTTTCCAGATCTGTGGAGATGGGGAAGGAATCTGCCTTATGCTTGCAACACTTCAAACAAATATATGGCAGATGTGTATTTTTTGGCATACTGAGTGGTACATTTAGTGCTCCCGTAGGCTCAGATGGAGCCAGTTGACTCAAGCTCCTATCCTGCTCCTCTAAGGTTCTCACAGTCTGATAGGGAAGCACCAGAGCCACCACAGCTGCTCCCTCTGCCCTCCCCTGCAATATGGCAGTTGGGTTGCAGGGGAGCTGCTGATCAGCTGCAGCAGGGAAAGGACAGCAGATGCTCAGAGTGCTCCCCTATCTCAGTAACACCTATCCTGGCAATGCAGGAGTAGCAGTAAGAAGCAGTGCCCCCTACCTCCTCTCTGTAGCAACAAGGCTGATTCAGACACTTGAAATCAACTTAGCAGGGAACACCTCTTCAGTTCCTAATCAAATACATGTGGTGGCTGTTTGTTTGTTTTTGTTTTAAGCACAGCCATCCTCAAGCACTCCAGTTCAGCACCGCCAGGGTCCTTCACGTTCATAAGTGGTTGAAAGGAGAATTAAATAGTCTGTCCCCCCAATTGAACATGCTGCTTTTGTTTAACATGTTATGTTTGAGCTGTAATCTGACCTTTAAAATATTACATTACTTATCAAGGGCTAAATTCTATCTTAATTTACATCCCAGGCAAGCCCATTGAGACCATCAGGGTTGCATGGAGTGGAGGTCAAGCCTTGTCCCAGAAGCTCAATTGTTTAAAATTTGGATTTCCTTAAAGAGAAAGCATCTTCATGTTATTCCCATTGTCTCTTCAATTTAACAGCACCAAAACATTCAGGGTGAAATCCTGGTCCCATTAAAATCAATGGGAAAATTCATTAGGGTCAGGATTTCACCCATGGGCACAAACATTCATACTATAGCAGATACTAGTGTAACTTCCAGCTTTTCAGTAGCTCCAACCTAGCTGTTCTTTCCAGTTCTCCATCTTTTCCCTCTTACCAAAAATATACTTTGTGTTGTTTGTGTCTAAACTGAGCACTGCTCTGCAACATATAGAGAAAGACAAGTTGTTGTCCTGTTTAGATTAAATGGACAGTACAATTCAGAGACTTACTGCTTTGAGTTCAATTGCTAACTTAGCAAATAAGCCTGAATAAAATAAGTCAAGCTCCTAGCAGTCATTCAGACAGTAAAGTTTGAACAAATTTACAATGGATTACGTAGGTGCTAGAGTAGATTACTTTGAACGCTTGTGCAATATGTGCCAGTTCTTCATATTCTTCAGAATGACATTTGGACAGCACCCTGTATGATATGTGGGGAACATGAAGCACATTAAAATGAGAAAACACACACATGTCTACACTGCAGTTAAAAACCCACAGCTGGCCTGTGCCAGCTGACTCTGGTTCAGGATAAGGGGCTGTTTAATTATAGTGTAGACATTCTAGCTCTGAACTCTGAGGCCCTAACAACTTGCAGGGTCTTAGAGCCTGAGCCTGAATGTCAATGAAAAGCCCCTTAGCCCAAGCCCGTAAGCCTGAGTCAGCTGGTACGCGTCAGCCACAGGTTCTTAATTGCAGTGTAGACATACCCTGATACTGGTGCATAAAGGAAATCTAGGTGGCTGGGTGGCAGGGTTCAAGGATCTTCTTATATTCTGAGTAAGAATCATCATCTTCAGTATCTTAAATAAAATATTGTGATGATCATCATTAGATTTGCCATTGCTGGTCTACAGGGACCAGTTTGTGAATTTAAGAGGCAATCTGATTTTTGGAAATCTCCTGATACTGACCTTTATTGTTCCTTACCAGTAATATATTCATGTGAGGTCAGGCTGTAGTTTAATGGCTCTAAAGTATAATTAGCCCATATTTAGTTCATGGTGAATTCACCACAGCATGAATTAATAAAATTTTTTTTTCACATTTAACTGATTTGCCATCATACTTCTAGCATTGCTCTGTTCTTTCAAATTCCTAGAATAAGAGCTGCAATTCCCCTTTTCTTCCAGGGTAGGGAAAAGAAAGAGACCTAAGTTGAAACATGTTGACTTGCAGAATAAAAAACCCATCCTAATGCTGGGATTTTGTTGATGGGTGACTGCTGCTGTGCACTCATTATTTTTAACTTTCTCATTTCTCTGGAAGGCTACGTATAAATGCTTTCCATAATTCCCAAGATGAAGTCGTTGTTTTGGCTTTTGTCTGTCATCAGCTTCTGCCAGGGTTTTTATGTAAATCTTCCAAATCTAAACAATTTAACTTCTCAAACACAATCGCACACAGTATTTTTCTATTGAAAAAGCAAAGATATTGTTTTACTTCTCTAAATCACCTGGCTGGATACTGTGAGAATGACTTGATTTTTTCCTTCACTTCCACATTCGTGCAGTCACTTGATAAAACAGAATTTCATTCTTTCTGAACAAAACATCTTATTACCTCAGAGTTGCATATTTTCACTCAAATTATTGAATAAACAGAATCATTTAAAAGATGTCTCTAGAGCCGAGCACTAGCACAAGCTGGTGGTTCTTCCTGGCCTTAAACTCAGTGATTCTGATGAGGACCTACTGCTGTATAAAAGACAAAGCAAAGTAATTTGTGACAAAATATTGAAGCAGTGCAGGAGTGTTTAATCTTTAAAGTTGAAGATATTGTCACAGGATCAAGGTTCTTTTGCAGTTGTTTTATTTTTATATCAAATCACTGCATGCTACTTTGTCCAGATAGCAATGTTACACAGTACATCTGTTCTGAAACCTGCTCGGTGACAAGCTTACCTTAAGACAAGTATGGTTTTTGAAAGTCTACTGGATTTCTACTTTGCTGTAGTTTCTAAAGTAGTTGAAGGTTTTTTCCCTACTTGTGACTAATGATTAGCTCACCAGCAATATTAGTTAGTACATATTCAATTTGATACAATACAGAAACAAGCCAAAATAGCATATGCCTTAGTACAACTGTTGTGCAAATCCTGGGGTGAGTGTGATACAAATTGGGGTTTGTGTTGTTAAAGTAGTATTCCATTTTAAAAAAATTTCCCCAGCAAAAATAATTGTGGAGGAATTTTTATGTGATCAGTATTTCTACTATGAAAAATAGTACATAGTAGCAAATGACAGGTTTCAGAGTAACAGCCGTGTTAGTCTGTATTCGCAAAAAGAAAAGGAGTACTTGTGGCACCTTAGAGACTAACCAATTTATTTGAGCATAAGCTTTTGTGAGCTACAGCTCACTTCATCGGATGCATACTGTGGAAAGTGTAGAAGATCTTTTATACACACAAAGCATGAAAAAATACCTCCCCCCACCCCACTCTCCTGCTGGCAATAGTTTATCTAAAGTGATCACTCTCCTTACAATGTGAATGTTACTCAAGTTGGGCCATTTCCTGCCCAAATCCAGGTTTTCTCATCCCCCGCCCCCCTAACACACACACACAAACCCACTCTCCTGCTGGTAATAGCTTATCTAAAGTGACCACTCTCCTTACAATGTGTATGATAATCAAGGAAACTGTAGGAAAGAAGCTGTGGATGCTTTTTCTCTACTATATAAAATTATTTGTTTTCTCTAGTTTCATTTTGTTAAGGTTCTCTGAGGTTTGGACCCTCTCTCTCCAGCCCTTGTGAGCCTGTTTGCCCTTCAGCAGCACATCATGGCCTAAGAGACACTCTGATTCATCAAAGCACTTAAGTTCATGCTGAAGTCCCACTTTAGTGACTAGGAATTCGGATGTGTTTAAGTTAAGCATGTGATTAAACACTTTGCATATGATAGGTGCTTTGCTGAACTGGAGCATTACATTGTTAATCAAAAACTATGGCTATGCTATGAACTAGGCCTGTGATTCCCAGCTTGTGTAAACACTCATGGTAGCTCTCCTCTGAGCTAGCATGCTAAAAATAGGTAGTCTAGCCACAGGCAGTAGCAAGGGATGGCCCAGGCCAGCTGCCCAAATATGTATCCTAAAGTGTCCGGGGGGGGGGGGGGGGGGGGCGGGGGGTTGTACTGTGGTCTGCTAGCCCCTCATGCCGCAGCCTGTACTACTGTGGCTGCAGTACTGTGTTTAGTGCGCAGACTCAAATGAGAGCTAGCACAAGCATGTCTACGTGAGCTGGGACTCACACCCCTAAATTGTAGGGTTAGCCTAGCCTAAGAAGTTAAATAGGCTTAGATGATCAGCAATACCAACTCCAAACATTGAAAAATCATGAGTCAGACCCTCTCCCCCCCCCCAAAAATAGCTTAAAAATCAGTTGGTTTTTGTCTGCTTTTGGGTTTTTCTTCACATTTTGAGAATGATGGTACCTCAAACTTGTCTGTGTGACTATGTCAGGGACAAAATGCACACACACACACGAATTTAAAACCCCTTGTTCACTGATTACAGGGAACTTGGCTTAGCTTCTCCTATCCCATGTTATGGGGACTTACCATTCTGTTGGTCTCCCTAGTAAGATAGGACAGGCAGCTACCCAACTCACATTGTCCCTTCTTTCTTCTCCACAGTCACCTGCCTTTACATTTACTTCCCTACGTGATGCCTTCCCACCCTCCTTTTCCCCTCACACTTTCCTACCTGTCACATTCTCCCTTTATACCATGCTACATTTCCCTGTCACCCCCTCCCCATCTGCCTCCTTTTTTTCCCACCTTTCTCACAGTTTCTTGTTCGGTTTCCTAACGTGTTCCCTTTCCTGCTACTTGCACAGACTCGTACTCTCTATTCTCTTGTCCCCTGCTGGGCTCTCACGTGGTGACTTAGGGACCACCATTGTCCCTAAGGGCAGCCTGACGTCAGCCCCGCTGGAAACACTAGGAGATGGTGGTTGTCCTCCTTGCTGGGGCATTGTCATTTTCAGAGGGTAAAGATAAGGTGGTTATCTTGCTGAGAACAGCCTGCAGACCAGCCCCATTCACTCCTGTGAGGGTCCGGCGATGAGTCAGCAATGTCTTGTGATCAGTGGTATTGAAGGTTGCTGATAGATCTTATACTACCAGCCTGGACACCTGGTCTTCATCCATTGCCAGGAGGAGATTGTCAACCAATGTGGTTTCTATGCCATAGCCAGGTCTATGCCCAGACTGGGAAGGGTCAAGGAGACTGAAGGCCTCTAGTTATGTGAAAGTTGACCCATCACCTTCTCCACAATCTTACCCAAACAGGGAAGATGTGATGCTGGTCAGTAATTACCAAGTTTGTCAACTCCAAGAAATGACTTCTTGAACAAAGGCTCTACTATTGCTTCCTTCTGAACAGTAGGCAGCCTGCCGTCTCTTAGAAAGGCATTTGCAGTCTCTGCAAACAAGTGATCCAGTGCTTCCCCACTTGCCATCATAAGGCTAAGAATATGGATCCAGAACACAAGTTGTACGACAAAGTTTCCCAGCACCTCTAGGGTGAATTACTGGGTGGAGAAAAGTCAGGCTTGAAGGGGAACAGGGGCAGAAGGGTCTGTGCCCACTAGAGGATACTCCCCTTCCAGAACCTGAATGGAACTCAAGAAAACAGCCTCTTCTGCTTCTTATCCCCAACTAATCCCAAGAGTGCTGTCCTTTCTGTACACAGAAGGAGGCAGGGATCCTGTGGGGGAAAAAATAGTCCATGTAATTAAAGACTTACCATAATACATATGCACAAGAGGGGGGGAAATTAAGATTTCATAGGCGCCCTTAATTCTTGCATTTCCTCACTTCTGAGTGCTTGGCTTGGCAACCTTAATGTTCTTTTATGGTAGGGTATTTTTGTATGTGAGAGTAATTTGTATTTATTATATCCCTTGTAGTGTACCACATGTCCGCCAGAGGGAGCCCTGCTGCTCCTAATACTCCCTTCAATATGTTCACAATAAGTGAAATTCTATGTAAATGGCTAAAACAGTATTATCTCCCTGCACCTGGTATGTTGAAAATAAAGTGTGTTCTTATTGAAGTTGGACAGTGTAGTTTTTAAATGGGACTATGGAATGCAGAAGTAGTGTTAGAAATAATTGCATGGTTTTAAATGGAAGGATTAACATTCTGACAAGTCACATGTTTAACTGTAAGGTCATTGGGACAGGGACTGTGTTTGGACTGTGCCTTAGAATCATACACTCGGAGAAGATTAGGGTTGGAAGAGACCTCAGGAGGTCATCTAGTCCAGCCCCCCCGCTCAAAGCGGGACCAACACCAACTAAATCATCCCAGCCAGGGCTTTGCCTTCCACAATGGTGCTTTGACTAGGGATTGCTGCATTATAAAGTTATACAAGGATCTGGTAAGTAGGTTACAAGACGTTGCCCTCTGTACAACACACTGGTAGTAGTCACAGCCTATCCAGGGTACACTCTAATATTCAGTGGAGCACCTTCTCTCCCACCCCCGCTTTTAGCTATAAAACTATTGCCACAAGCTGGAACATTAAGTCATAGCCACTCTGCTGCAGTAAAGTTCTTAACCACAGTGCATGCTGTGAAGGAAGTTGGATAGGATTCATACTTAGGAGCACAGCTCTGCTGTAATTCTGGAGCTGCCATCCTGAACAAGAAAGAGAAGGGGAGAGTGTGCCTCAGAACATGCACATGAAAACAGGAAATGAAGAGTGCAGCTTCTGTGTAAAAAATAAAACAACAAAACCAAAGGCGCGGAGTGGTCAGCAAATATTCCTCCACTAAATATGTCCTAAATTTTCACCCTGGTGATCATGTAGGCTGCTTCAGCTTAGAGAGCAGTTTTCCCGATGAGTCATTTAAATAAATGATTGACTTGGGGAAGCCTTGGTATATACTATGCTCCTGTAGAGTCACTCAGGTAGGGTGAGGGGCATGGTATACAAATCTAGATAGAAATATGTGTTGGCTCATACTTGACAACTGCTTCTTTTCTTTCTACCTCCTCCACTCATATTTATGCTTTTTACAACATAGAATAAAATTCATACAAACAAGGCATGTAGCTTTGTGATGGAATATATTTTGTATAGATCTGGTATCTTTCTTGTTCGCCTTCCAGATGTTTGTTTTTTTCTCCAGAGTGCGACTTCTTGTTTCTTTTCATGTGCATATATTTCTGTAGAAAGTGCTGATTAGTAATCTAATGCAATGATTTCAATAACTAAATGCAATTAGAGAGACAAGGTGGATGAGGTAGTACTTTTTACTTGACCGACTTCTGTTGGCGAAAGAGATCTACATGGCTACAACACTGTTTACGTAAATGCACTTAGACCTTTAAGGGGTACTGCAAAAACTGACTCATAGGGGGAAGCAGAATACAATCTTTACAACAGGCTCTTAACTTCAGGCTGCTGCTTTTTTAAAATTATCTGTGCTCCAATAGAAGCCAACAAAAAACATCTGTTGGATTATTTATAGCTCCTATTTCTAAGAAGTATATTCTATAGCAGATGAAAAAAGTGGATGACGGCTCATAATTCATAAAGTTACTGAGGCCTAATCTGATAGAACATTATGTACACGATTCCTCCCCACCATAGACAATATCACTTCCTTTTCAACAGAAGATAGAAACAAGGCTTTATGAAACATTAAATTAATAGGGGCAGGACCTAACTTGCAGCAGTTAAGTATTACTTCTTAATGAAGAAAAATAGTATCCCAGAATATCACCTGTTGGCTTTAAGCCAATGGCACGGTGTCACTAAGATTTATTTTGTTTGGACATTCACACCAAGCTTTTCCAGTCAGATGCTTTTTTTCTAAAGTTTGTTGTGGAGGGATTTTTCCATTATTAATGCTGGAGCTCTAGCATGCTCTTTTGTGGGGGAGGGGGACAGAAGGTCAATATATAGTAACATATGACTTGCCATATCAGATCAGAGCATTGTTCTGTCTAGTTCTGAAGCCTGTCTATCATCTAGGAGTGACTACTACATTAGTATTTATAGCAAGCTAATTTTCCCACATGCACGCTCCCCTGACTTCTGCAATCACCTCCTGCTTCCTCCTCCCCCGCACCCCCCAAAAAAAATTGCCCCAAGTCTTGTTCAGTGTTGTACATGCTGACTGGGGCAGGAATTGTTTTCTGCTTTTTTCTCCTCGTCTCACCCCATTCCCTCCACCCCATCACACGAAGCTTGACATTTGCTTGTATAGCTATACTGGTATGTCCTGAAAATATCCAGGCAAAGTATTTGACTCAGCTCACTTTTAGCATTAATTTCTAGAAGCGACTGTTAGACTTGTAGTACACTTATTTCCCTTTATAATGAGTAGGCAGGGTAAAAAAGAGGATACATTCAGCTTTCACTATGTCCTTTATATATTTGTTGATCAGATGGATGGTCCAACTGGATTGTATTTTTATTTGCCCACTTGAAAATCAGCTGTATTCCTATTCATAGAATCTCAGGGTTGGAAGGGACCTCAGGAGGTCATCTAGTCAACCCCCCTGGTTTATTCTATGAAATATTGTGTGCATTTTAAAGGTATGTGTGTTTTCTCTCAACAACTATACAAAAATATTTTTGCAGCTTCCCTTGAACATTTTTGTCATAAGTACCTACCTCATTTACGGGATTCTACAGATGTTCAGTAAGCATTCTGAGCAATATTATGGGTAGGTTGAAGTTCAAGTTATTAGGGGTGCCCCTCCCCTTGACTTCACAGTCCCTCTTAGGAAAGAGCATTATTTTTTCCTTGAAAGCATTCTTACCATTATTCTATGCATTGGTGTAGGACCAAAAGAGGTTCTTTGTTTTACTTTTTTCTTGAAAAACAAAAGGGCACTTAACAGAGTGCTCTGTATCCATGAGAGGTCATTGGCATCATTGAGAGAGATGTTGTAGGAAAGGTACTGCTGGGCCATTCAGCTGTCTCCAAAAGGAACATATAAATGGAGTTGTCATTCCCATCCTCCATATCATAATCACAGCCTACTGTTATGGTTGCAGTAGCGGGACAACTTGGAAGAAAATCTTTGATATGCAGCATATTGTGAAGAAATTTCTGAAGGGTCTCTAGGCATAAATCCAGTGCTCCCAAGTTTCCCAGTTGGACTTTGCTTCACACCAGGTGAATGGCAGTGGTTCTTTCTTCTACTCCTTTTCCTGTCAGAATTGTTCGGGACTTTGGAATCGTTCACAGCTCAATAAATCTTGACTTGCAAATCTCTCTCTGTTCAGACAAAAAGGGGTCATTCGTCTAAAAGGCTTTTAGCCCAGGTAGGCCAAATTGCTTCTGTATCTAGCTCAGCGACATTCTGCATTTCTCCCTTACTCCCAAGGCTTTCCTGGTGACCTGAATCTGCACCGTCTGCCAGGTTGACAACATCAGATAAAAATAAAAAGCCAAATTTAGTAAACAGGCCTATTAAGCCACCTGTAATCACACATGTCAAGATTAGAGATGTTTGAGCCCCCTCTTTTTTCCAGGAACCATGTTGGCTTTTAAAATATCTTCTTAATGAGGTGTTGGATAGCTCTGTCCTAATAGTCTCCAGAGCCCGGAACAGATCTCTCTCCCATGCTGAGTGGCACTTTCATTCTTCATATAGCCAACCCAGCCTCCTTGGATAATGAGGGCCTTAAGAAAGAGCCTGCTTCTTCCCTCCCAGCAGCTTGACTTTCTACTCTGTTACAGTACTTGACTAATTAATGACAGACTGTGCATTGTTACTTAACATCTCTCTCTTTCTCTACGCACAACTTCCTTCTTTATATACATAATCCAGTTAAAGCCTTGGTTAACAGAACCTGGCTTGCTTGCCCCTTTGGCTAATACCATTAAACTCTTTATCATTACTAATCCCAAAACGAAGTTGTGGTCATAGGTTACAAGGCCAGAAGGGACCCTTATGATCATGTAGTCTGACCTCACATATAACAAAGGGCAAAGAACTTCCCTAAAATAATTACTAGAACATAACTTTTAGAAAACCATTCTTGATTTAAAAATTGTCAGTGATGGAGAATCTACCACAACCCTTGGTAAATTGTTCCAATGATTAATTATTCTCTCAGTTAAACATTTACCCCTTATTTCCAGTCTGTATTAGTCTCGCTTCAACTTCCAGCTATTGGATCATATTATACCTTTCTCTGCTAGATTGAAGAGCCCATTATTAAATATTTGTTCCCCACATAGATACTTACAGTCAGTTATTAAGTCACCCCTTAACCTTCTCTTTGTTAAGCTAAATAGATCGAGCTCCTGAGTCTATCACTATAAGGCATGTTTTCTAATCCTTTAGTCATTCTCATTGCTCTTCTCTGAACCATCTCCAGTTTATCAGCATCCTTGAATTGTGGGCACCAGAACTGGATACAGTGTTCCAGCAGTAGTCTCACCAGTGCAAAATACAGAGGTAAAATAACCTTCCTACTTATACACAATCCTAGGATTGCATTAGCTGTTTTGGCCATAGCGTCACAGTAGGAACTTGTGTTCAGCTGATTATCCACCACAACCCCCGAATCTCTGAGAGTCACTGCTTCCCAGGAGAGAGTCCCCCAACCTGTGAGTATGGCCTACAGTCCTTGATCCTAGTCGTATACATTTTCATTTATCCATATTAAAATGCATCTTGTTTTCTTGCACCCAGTTTACCGAGCGATCCAGATCACTCTGAATCAATGACCTTTTTTCATTATTTACCATTCTCCCAATTTTTGTAACATCTACAAACGTTATCACTGATGATTTTATGTTTTCTTTCATGTCATTGATAAAAATGTTAAATAGTATACGGCCAAGAACCGATCCCTGTAGGACCCCACTGGAAACAGACCCACTCGTTGATGATTACCCATTTACAGATGCATTTTGAGATGTATCAGTTAGACAGTTTTTAATCCATGTAATGTGTGCCATGTTAATTTTATATCATTCTAGTTTTAATCAAAATGTGATGTGATAACTAAGTCAAATGCCATAGAGAAGTCTATAATACATCAACACTATTACCTGTATCAACCAAACATGTAATCTCATCAAAAAAAGAAAGTTCATTTGACAGAATCTAGACAGAATCTAGTTTCCATAAACCCATGTTGATTACCCTCCTTTTAGTTCTTTATTAATCAAATCCTGTATTGGCTGCTCCATTATCTTCCCTGGGATCAATGTCAGGCTGAAAGGACTCTAGTTACGTAGGTCATCCCATTTAAACATTTTTAAAATTGCCACATTAGCTTTCTTCATGTCTTCTCAAAATTCCCCAGTGCTCCAAGGCTTATTGAAAATCAACATGAGTGGTCCAGGAAGCTCCTTAGCCAGTTCTTTTAAAACACTTGGATGAAAGTTATCTAGACCTACTGATCTAAAAAATCTAACTTTTTAGTAGTGGTATGGAAATACTGTTATCATCATCATATGAGGAGAACCCTTTCCCTGTGAGTAGAAGTAGTCAACTTCTGGAATTGGCGGATCAGAAACCACATAACCCTCTTAGCAGTTTAATCACCAGGAGTGCAGAATTCCCTAGCAGACAGTCTCAGCAGATATTTGTCCACCGAGCACGAATGGGAGATTTATGATTCTGTTCTGAACCAAATCTTCAACCAGTGGGAAACACCATCTTGGGATCTCTTTGCCTCAAAAGGAAACAAGAAACTATCCCAATACTGCTCCAGGGAAGCTCTGGGCCATGGCTCAAAGGACAATACCTTGCTTCTACCCTGGACGGACCACCTCAGGTATGCCTTCCCTCCAATCTCACTAATGCTACAAGTCTTGCAGAAAATCTGCCATGACAGGGCTTGGGTCATCCTCATGCCCAACGGACTGACATAGTTCTGAATCTCAGAACTCCTGAGGATATGAACCCATCTGACCATCAAAATCTGACTATTTCTGGATCTTCTGGCACAACACAATGGTACAATGAGGCATGCCAACCAAAGACAGCTACAACTCAAGGACTGGATAAGAATCAGATGTAGAGCCCTCATGTTCAGTGGCTGTTCAATCCATTCTCAACCAAAGCAGGAGGGATTCAACCAGGAGATGCTGTTTGGGCACATGGAAGTGCTTCTCCTCTTGGTCACAAGAATGCCAGCTATCTCCAGAATCCACTAGGATCCCTATTGTTCTAGAATACTTACTTAACCCCAAGACATCGTGCCTCTCGTCAGTTCCCTGCAGGTCCATCTTGCAACAGTTTCCCCCAATTGGTGACCATACGATCCTTACTAACCCCACAGTGACTAGATTCCTGATGGGACTTCTTAGAAGTTTTCCACCAATGGCGAAGCCAGCACCTCAGTGGGACATCAGCCTGGTACTTTCAGTTCTCACCAAACCTCCTTTTGAACCATTAGCCCATCTCTCCATAAAAGTTGCCTTGCTAGTTGCCATCACATCAGCTAGGATCGTGAGCAAGTTGGGAGCACTCATGGCAGATCCATCATTTCACACGAATTAAACCGTTCACTCACTGGTGTTTTTTCCAAAATTGCTTGCCTCTGATTTTCTAGACATCTGTTGGGCACTGGCCTTTTATCAACAGAGAACAAAAGCAATTAGAAAAACACGCAAACTTGTTATCATAATGTAGCAATCAAATGGTCAAGCTCTATCTGTGCAAAGACTCTCAAAGTGGATTTCAAGCTGCCTCATTTTTTGTTACCAAGAGAGCCCATTCCACCAGAGCTCAAGCAGCCTCTGAGGCATGCCTTCACTAGATTATATATATAGGGCGGTGACCTGGAACTCCACACACACGTTTACGAGACATTACTCGTTGATCCAGACTTCTACCACAGGTACAGCTATGGACACAGCAGTAATATGGATAGCTGTACTATCTGCCTCCTTGCACCTGCCTCGTGTTTGACTACTGCTTACTCAGCTCCCACATGTTGAATGCACATAAGGGACCATGCTTCATTTTTTTCTTTGAATGTACTTATCTGTAACTGGAGGGTCTTCTAAATGTATGGTCCCTATATGTATTGCACTACCCAACTTCTGTCCCCTCTACTGTGGAGTATGACCATATTCACGGTAAGATTAGGAACTGGAGAGGTGTCTGTCCGCACTGCGCTTTATAAGGTTGATTCAGAGCACAATGAGATCTGTTGTGCATGTGCACACCACTGGGCACTGCTTAGTAAAAATTTATAGACTCCGGCACACGGTGTGCATATATACCAACATATGGACTACAGATAGGGATGACATATCTTGAAGATGTGTCAATAGATCTTTGTATCAGTAGAGGGAGTATAGTGCTTCTACCTTTCTGAATCCCACCTTCTCTGTATTTTGGAGTCCGGATTTGTGTACACATATGGAGATAAACAAGTCCACGCAATCAAAGTAATGTGGTGGTGGGTTAGTTTATTTGTTTTTTTAGTCTGTGGTTGGGTGGTGGTGTTTGTTTTGTAAACTGTCAAGTAGTCTATTTTGCTGCCTTTGACAGTCAGGTGTGCCTCATCTCTAATTTGTACCTTCATTTAACTTTTACTGCACAAGCATTTGCACTTAGTCATTACGAATTCTAAATTTAAATTTAGAGGCTCCTTTGGGAATATGGATGGTAAAACGAAACTTTTTTTTTTTCATTTTTCCCCCCTACCAGGTATTGTACATATCTGCTTATTTTCTGGATTTAAATACATGTGAAGCAGCTAAGAAAGAGAATTTATTTCCCATCAATTTTCAATACTTAGTATGGGTGCTAAATTATCTGGAGGTTCTTCTAATATCATAAATTATTCTGAGGGCATCAATTTAATTTGAGGATATTGTTTGAAAATAATGCATTGAGTGGCTCCTGATGATATCCACTGTTTCCCAATCATTTTCCTAGCTACTCATGTTGAAAGCATTACTTTACTGTTATATATTTAAGTTTAGTGTTCATCAGGATCTCCTGCTAACGAGGCAAACTTTTTCTTACTCAAACGTGAAGTGTGAGATTTTCAAAGCTTGTGTGTGTGATGGACATAAGGAGAATGATACCCATTTTGTCCACTCAACTGTATCTTTGCACACATAACCTGCTATGCAGATAATAGGACCTATACACTTTCATATACCAGACTTGCATGCACCGCTCTGATATTTACATGTGCAGTTTAAGTGTTCACAATTGCACATATCCATGTCTAAAAATCTCAAAAATTGCGTGGAATCATTTTGGTTCAGACCCAAATTCAGTTGTTTGTTTATGGTCTCTTCTGTAAAAGACTTCTAAATGAACCTTTTTTCCATAGTGTATCTTACTACATATTAAAGGGCAGGCCTTATTTTTTTCTATCCACTTTCATGCTTCTTCCAGCAATAATGAAAGATTTGGCTCAGAGACTTGTGAATCCAATATTCCACCTTTAAATTTCCATTTGGCTTTGCCAGGTACTAACTCTAAAATATCTCTTTTTACTGAGAACTCCTCCAAAAGGTGCAGCTGTGTGCTGGTTTCATCTTGCACTTTGTAGCTATGTTGGCAGCGCTTAAACGTAAGGTATGCTATCGTCTCCCACCCATTGCTGTTGCCTTAGAGCTGTTCAGGCCTGCCTGTATTAGTGAGAGAGAGAGGAGCTCTCAGATTGGAGGGAATCCTGACTTCTATTTCATCTGATTGGTTATCACTGTGGCAAGGTAAAAATAGATCTAGTGGAAAATTCAGCATTTATGATGTGTCATCAGAAGGCTTACTACTATCTGAGATACATACTACTCCTGAGACTTAATGGCTGGCAAAGAAGGCAGTAGTAGTAGTAACAACTTGTGAGAGTCTTGATATTTTGGATACAGTGGGATTTTTAAAACAAGTTACGGAATTTGTTTTGTGAAAAGCAAAATGATTACTTTAAGTGAAAAACTGATATTGGATTGTAGCAAAGGAATCTACAAAGTTGCTCAGATTCTTAAGAGTGGATTTGGTTCTCCAAACCTCTGTGCTGTGCTACAGCATGCTTCAAAACAAAATATAATTTTAAAATCAGGTACTAAATGAAGGTTGCATGATTCTTTGTGCTTTCACTGAAAATGGCATGCTTAAAAGGGTTTTTCCCTGCCACAGTAAATCTCCTTATGTGTGCTGTGTTTTGCTCTAGAACATCTAATCCGTGTTCAGGACATTCTTTAATGATAACTTTGTTTTACGGCTTCAGAAGTTGAAACAGAGACTTTTTCCAGAGTTGGTCATATTTTTTCCAATTCAAATGCTGCCATTTCCTTTCAGTATTTTAAATGTGAAGGGCACTGTGAATAAATCTGGCTTTCTTCTGTGTAAATGTTATGAACTGGCATTTAGTTCTGAGAGTGGTGTAAAGTCTCTATTCTGGCAGACATATGTTTTCTAAGGTCTTTCATCTTGAAATGACTATAATTTTCTGTCTTATGCCAAAGTGAAAAGACTAAATTACCAGTGACAATATAATGCTATGGGAATTTTATGAAGGAAATACATTGAATAGCATAAGTAGGAGCAAAGAATAGAAAACTGTAGAATTGTTTAAAAAATAAATTGTATTTTTTTTAAATGGTATCTCTTAAACTTTTATATTTTGTCAATTTTGATGACTTGTGTATCTGTTGTTCAGTTGCATTGTCCTTTTATCAGTATATTAAAAGACAACTTTACGTTTTAAAAAACTTCCTTTATATTTATAGCCTTTTGTTATAAACTCCTTATTTCTATTGTGTATCATTACTGAAATGGGGATTTGTAGCCCAAATAGTCATGAATTCAAAAATATTTTATCACTTACACAGTATGAAACAGTATTAGTGGTTTCAAAAGTATTCTAAGTACTTGCAAAATTATCAATTTCCGTGATGTAATAGTTATCTGTAGCAGTGGGAAAAAATAAAACCAAAATCCTCCAAGCTCTCTCTATTTTATTATATTATGGTATTTCCCCTTTAAAACACACATTTTCTTTTGAGGAAAAAGTACGGGGAGAGGGGCGTTAATTTTAAAAAAGATTAAAGTTTGCTCTAAATGTATATATTATATATGTAAATATATACTCCAGAGAGTGTTTCCTTTTCATTGAAATCTTTATAATCCAATACTAATATACTAAAAGAGGATTTGTGCAAAGGTTAAATAGCTTGTAAATTAGGCATGTGCTTCAGATACTGCATGTGTGTTGAAAGGCCGTCATCAGCACTTTTACATGTGCACTGGAAAATCCATGGCCTGATTTTCAGAGGTGCTAAGCACCAGCACCTCCCATTGATTGAGAACACCACCGATAGCTAGGATCTGTGGGGAAAAATGAGGCTACTTTAAGTGCCCAAAGATGGATTTAGGTGACCAACTTTACAGATTTCAAGGTCAAAAGACTGGGGAGAGGGGTGATTGATTGTTTGTTTTGTTTTGGAAGAGAATGGTTTTATGTCTTAGACAGGGTTTTATATCATTATAGAGAGTCTTTAGTATTTCAGGGTATTTCTGAAAATGAGTACTAGACCTAACGTCTGCTTCTGTTTCCAGAAGAATGACATGACCGAGGACTCTGTTTGCATTTTGCTCTCACTTCATGGATGCTTACATATGTTGCCATAAGTCACCTGCTTACAATGTAAATCAAAAGCAAAGGAAGTGAGATAGGGTATGGAGAAGCTTTCCATTTTGGAGTAAGTTGAAGGCTGTTAGTGTCCCTCCATCTTTGCCCTTTTGAAAAGAAAACATGTTTTCTGAGAATCTTCTGTATCCTTCCCAGTGGCTTCCTCCCATGACATAAAGCCTTCAGGGGACACCAGATGCACAGGTTTTCATTTTTGGTCTGCCTGGACTACACCTTTAACTTTCAGAAATAAATATCAAGTTAGAAATTAGTTGAAAGGTATTCCTTTTCCTAAAGACAACTTAATTTTTCTAAGTAGGCATTTGTAATGTGCCTATTATCATAGTCCCTAGGCACCGCTCGCTTAATTTGACACAGTGTGTAGCTCTCTAGTTCCTTCTGTTGTATGAACCAAAGAGTATATAGTGGATTAAGATCTGTAACTGGGCCCTCCCTGTCCAGCTCTCTCCCCAAGCCTTTCATCCTGGATGTCATTTAACCTTACCATCCTCTTTGTCCTCTCCCCTTCCTTTCAATTTTGTGTCATAGCTCTGCATCTTGTCTTCAGTTAGAAGAAAGAGGTGAGCATCTCTGCTCAGAGCTCATGGCATTTCATGACTTGGCAGAAGGGAAGTGGGAGAGTAGAAATTAATGCAATAACTGCCTAACGGAGCAAAAAGTTATTTTCATCATGGAAAAAAATTAATCTCTCTATTTTTAAAACATATTCTCACCTTGATATTGGGAGGGATTTTATGCCTTTGACTTTCCAAACATCAGAATGAGACTTAGTAGTAGTAGTAGTAGTAGTGTTAGATTATATCTTGCAATTGGTATCTTGTAATTTGAGGATTTTCTTGGCAGAGCCTTTGATTTGACACTGTCATATTCTTTGAATAAATGTACATTTATTATAGCAGATACATACATTCTAAGGCCAGAAGTGACCATTAGATCATATACTCTGATCTCTGCTATATACAGACCATGATATTTCACCCACTTACCCCTGCACTGAGCCCAGTTAGTTGTCTGGCTAAATCATATCTTCTCAAAAGACGTACAGCCTTGATTTGAAGATGTCAAGAAATGGAGAATCCACCACTTCCTTTGGTAGTTTGTTCCAGTGATTAACTACCCTCACTGATAAAAGTTGTATCTAGTTTCTAATTTGGTTCTTCATATGCCTTTTTAGTACGTGGTATTTTCTCCCCGTGGAGGTATTTACACACTGCAATCAAGCCACCTCTGAGACTTCTTTTTTGATAAACTAAACAGAGGAAGCTCTTCAAGTCTCACTGTAAGTCATTTTCCCCAGCCTTCAAATAATTTTGGGGGCTCTTTTTTTCACTCTTTCCAATTTTTCAACATCCTTTTTAAACGGTGGAGACTAGAACTGTATGCAGTATTCCAGTATTGGTCTAACCAATGCTGTATACACCTCCCTTCTACTCACTACTCCCCTGTTTATATAACCAAAGAATGTGTTGACCCTTTATGCCACAGCATCACGAGGGGAGCTCATGTTCAGTTGCTTGTCCACTATGAGCCCTAAATATTTTTCTGAGTCACTGCTTTCAAGGATCCAGTCTCCCATTCTCTAAATATGATCTGCATTCTTTGTTGCTAGGGATAAAACTTTGCATTTGGCTACATTAAAATGCATTTTGCTTGAATGGGCCCAGCTTATCAAGTGAACCAGATCACTTTGTTTGGCTACTTTACCCTTGTTATTATTTACCCCTCTGCCAGTCTATTGTCTCAGGTGCAAATTTTTATCAACAGTGATTTTATATTTACTTCGAGCTCACTGATGAAAGTGTTGAATAGTATCAGGCCTGGTGCTGTTCCCTGTGGAACTCCACTAGAAACACCCCCGTTTGATAATGATTTCCCATTGACAACGACTTTTCATAGGTGCTAGAACTAGGGGTGCGGGGGGTGCTGCAGCACCCTGTGGCTTGAAGTGGCTTCCATTGTATACAGGGTTTAGTTTGGTTCAGTGACTCTCAGCACCCCCACTATACAAATTGGTCCACCACCCCTTCTATTTTTTGAGCTCTGTCAGCCAGTTCTTAATCCATTTAATGTGTGCTTCTCTTATCAGTTTTCTACACTTCATAACATCTAAATTCTATCAATTGGTATCTGTTTTCCCTTTTTTCCATTTGTTATATAGTACTCATTTATTTCTAATTTCTGTCTTCACTTCACCACTGAACCAGGATGGGCTTTTATTCCAAATAGTCCTTTTTGTAGATTGTGGAATCATGGCTTTTTAGCCATCTAATAAACTCTTCTGAAAGAATTCTCAATTTTCATTCGTATTTTTCCTTCTAAATTTTTCTTCCCATTAAATTTTGTTCATAATATTTTTCAGCATTGTGAAATTAGCCCTTTTAAAGCATAGGGTATGTATATTACTGCTTGGGACTGTCCTCTGTTTGCCCATACTGAATGTAATCAGGTCATGATCACTGGTCCCTAGGCAACCATCAATTTCCAATCCAGTGATGAATTCATCTTTATCCATCATAATCTGTCAATCATGCCAGATGTTGCTGGTGGCTGTTTAGTAAGAATATCTTTCTGTAAACATCCTAGCTTTCCAAAAATCAAACACGACTGCTTTTAAATTTTGAAATTACTCTTTTTGGCAAAAATAATGCATTTATCAGAGCGAGAACGTTCTTGTGTTAGTTTGTTCTTTCAGTAAAGAACTGGCTTTGGATAAAATCAGTATGCAGCTTTGTTTCAGTTTGCAAAAGATTCATTTTAGAATATCTTATTTTTATTCTTTCTTTATTGATCATTGTACAAAACAGGAGGCTCTCTTTGCACCATCGGGCATATATTGTCAATATTGTGACCCTATAAAAATTAAAACAAACTGCAACTGTTGTTAAGCTTTCTCATTAATATGACATGTTGGTTGTTCCTGCAGAGAGTTCATACCAATAGAAGTGTGTTTCATTCAGTAGATTAGCAGTTCCAAGGAGATATGTATATAGCTCCCTCATCTGGTTCACCATAGGGGAAAATATTTCAGGTCCAAAAAACTGTTCTTTTTTTATCCACCCCTAAGAATTTTATATGGCTTCTGTGTGGATTCTACACTTTTTACTTTATCTTACTTACCTTCCTCACAGGAGTAGTGAAAATGTATTAATGATTTATAAAGCATTTTGGGTATTCTCTGAATGAAGGTGCCATAAAAATGCATTTTCGTTATTGTTATTGTTTATCATCACTATTCAGTCCTGGAGAATGGATTTGTGTAAATACAAAAGGTGAAGGGATAGAATACTTGGAGGAACAAAATGTCATGAAGTGGACAGCTTTGCTTGATTAAAAAAGAAAAAAAAATAAGATAAACAAATGAGGGGAATAGTTACTAGGATTTTGCTAATTATGTACTGGATGTTTGTCTTTAGTTTAAATATAGTAGTGATATTTAACATGTGAGAGTTGTTTTTTCTAAAATAACCAATAAGTAATTGCGTAGTATTCTACTTTGCATGCAGAACAGACCAGCAAAATGTCTACATGGACTTTCACAGCTGATAAAATGAATTTGTTCAGTGTTTAAAAATTAACCAGTTGCATTATATCTCATGACATTCATAAACTGAAATTGCATCTAACTGTAGCTTAACTGCTTTTTTAACAGCTTTTACACTTCCAGATCTTACAGAGCAATTTTTGCCTCCTGACGTCGCTCCACCAATTCTTGTCAAGATAGTGGAGGCTATTGAAAAGAAAGGTAGGATAATGAACAGTCTGCCAGTGTTTTAGTTATGTTTGTGAATGGGGACTGCAGGATCAGGCCCAGAGTTTGTACATTTCCCTACCGAGGGTTTGTAATGTATCCCATTGCTCAATTGGTATTCAAGCAAATTTAGTCAGAGCCTTATCTTGTTGGTATGTGCTCAACAGAGGTTATTTGGGTTATAGAGGTAATAACATAGCTTATACCACCTGACACCTGGTAACCTGCTACAGAGCAAAAAGAGAGATTTTAATTTGCGGTTTTGAATAATGTAATACTCTTGCACCCAGTTGATATTTGTAATCACAGAAACGCATTGCCATGAGATAGCAAGGGGAAATATCTCAGAATGCTAAGTTTTGGGAGGTATTTTTTGCCCTCCAAAGAGGCTGTCCTTTATTGCTACTGTCTGTTCAATCAGCCCATATTTGTTGTATGCCCTTTGGCTTTTCTCCCTTCCCACACTCCCAGCTGTCCCCCTCTGTCCTGGTCCCCTCCTCCCCATACCATTCCCCTTACCCCTACTGGCCTTCTCAGTCTTTTGTTTCTCTTCCCTCTCCTGTTTAAATAACCCATTCTCTGTCCATCTCTTGCCTCCTGACCCCCTTGTCTCTTTCCCCAGCTTCTCTGCTGATGTCACCTTCATCAACCTTATGTGGCCAGGAGATGCCCACTGTTCCCTGCTCTCCTAATGGTCATGTAGTTGGGAGTTGGAGGGCAAGACAGGATTTGTGGTCTGGTTACTATCAGTGTCAACACTTCGAGGACTGGGAAGATACACAAGTTTAATGGATGGATCAGGGGCTGCTGATGCCAGTACTGAGAGCCAGAGTTTAATGGCAACCAGCATAGTCAGCTACTGTTTCTAGGAGACCACACTGGATGTTATTAAATCATATGTGGCCTGTATCCCTGGGCATGCTCTTTAATGTAAAATATGGAGCAAAAAATCTTACATTTATTATGGTGCCTTTTATTTGGAAGGATGTCTGCACTTTACAGAGTATACACAGGGATCACTAACTCCACCACTGAAATGGGGCTAATACAGGGCAACTGTTTAACATGTGTGCAGCAACACCACCAGCACTGACAGCTTACATACTGTGTGTGCTCTCTATGTCTGAAGTCAATAAAATAAATATGCAGAAAACCAGATAGTGATTGGCTTTAGGATATGAACAGTAAAGTATCCCCCCAAAAGGAAAAATAGCTCCTTCGGCTTTGGGTACCATACACTGTCACAATCTAAGGAATTATTTATTCTCAAGTAGCTTTTCAACTGTTCGTTTCCTCTTGAGGCAGACCATGTTTGCTGTCTCTGCTCAAGTTGTATTTCTGGGGTGGCAGGCCCTGAGCTTCTTCTCTCTTTTGGTGGGACACCTCCACTTCATTTTCTCTGTCTCCTCCCTGTATCCCATCTCTTCTTGCCTTATGAAGGCACTTTGGAGAGATGGGGCAATAGGACATGGACAAGGGAGCAGTAGTTCCTAGAGGGTCTAAGGCCAGCTGTTCCTTAGCTGGAAAGGTGCATAGAGTGGCAGGGAAGGGCTGGGGTGTTTCCTACTGAACTTCACTTCGCTCCACTGCAGGCAAATCTTTACCTTGGCAAGTACACACTTCTCCTTCTGCTGGTGTTGGCCTCCTAAAGCCAGTGCTTGGCAATTTGGTTGAGTGTGGGAGCGGGGAATGAGGGTTGACTGGATTTCTGCTGTTTCTTGGCTGGCAGCTTCTGCTGGCCCAGCAGTTTGCAGGCATGCATGTAAGGCATGGTATATTTTCCTGTGGGGTATGTTGTTGCCCTATAAAAGCAATAGCATACAGTATTTTGTCATGGTGTGTAAGAATTATACTAACTTATACTGTAAATGGTTATTTGAGGACAATAGAAATATGTTGTTTCCTATATAAAGCCACAAAGAATATTAAGTTCATGTATTCAATCTATTGTGTTTTTAAGGTCTGGAATGTTCAACTTTGTACAGAACACAAGGGTCAAGCAGTATTGCAGAATTAAGACAAATTCTTGAGTGTGGTAGGTACAACTGTTCTTCTTAAAGTACCAAATAGGTTTTGTATTAAGATTTTAACATTTTTTTCTATGCCCCCTATTCAAACTATATAATTTGATGTTTAGTTGATATAGTTTTATTCCATTGCATTTGCCATAATATTAACCTTTCCACTTTCATGGAATAGATATTTTTCTCCAAGTCCCCATTATACTGGTATTTTGTCCAAGAATAATTAGTTTAATGTTTATTAGTAACTTAATTGTTTGAGGAGGGCTCTGGAAGTGGAAAGGAGTCTCATTCAGAAGCAAGATAAAGATGCGCTGTCCCAATAATGCTGTGGGATACATTTTATTTATGCATGTACAGCTGCACATAATTTTGTGCATACATTAATACATTCAGCCCTCTGCTTCCTTTGGCCCAGTGTAGGGGGTTGGAGGGGAGACTCCTGGCTCTGCTGCATATTCCATCTGGTTCTGGTTCTTTTGGTTCTGAGAGTGAAGGAAGAGAACCTAGCTGATGATGCTACTTTGTGCAGGGATCTAGGTATCAGGGCAGTAGAATTCCTCCCCCCCCCCCCGTGTACAACATGCTTCCCCAATTCCTATCTCTCTCTTTTCCTCCCCTGTGCCAGAGTCCTAGGGTTTCGGACACTCATCTGGCCCCTGCAGTAGGCCTAGTGGGGTGGGGAGATACCCCCCGGCTACTTGTCCTCTTGCCTCAAGTCATAGGTGCTGGAACTAGGGGTCTAGCAGCACCTCCTGGCTTGAAGTGGTTTCCATTATATACATGGTTTACAGTTTGGTTCAATGGCTCTCAGCACCCCACTATATTAATTGTCCCAGCACCCCTGCCTCCAGTCTCCTTTAGCAGATTCTTAAAAATTTAATAAAACCTAACCATCTAAATGAGAAATAGTTCCAGAGCAACAGTCAGTCAAACTGTGGAAAAGCAGAGCTCTTCTGTTGTGGTGGTAGCATTACCCAAGCTTCTGCAAGCTGTGAAGGAGAGTATGTGTATGGACTTCCCCTTTCAGAGAATTGCGTGAGGGTACCAGGGCATCATACCACTGCATGAGGCTAGGAATTGAAACTGATTACACACCGTGTTGTCAAAGGCACAAAATATGGAAACTCTAAAAAGAGAAGTAATTTCTCTATTCTTTCAATTTTAGTAATTAAAAGTAATTAAAGATTAACATTGAGGAGGAAATTATTTTTGAGTTCACTATGTTTTAAATCTAGCCGGCATCATGATCTTGAATGATGGTAGAGAAAGGTATGGAATTGTGGGTTAGCAACGGAAGCTTTATTCTTAATATTTTTGTTTTCAGCACTGACTTTCCAAACCACAAATACCTGAATCTCTCTTAATTTATTCAAAATCAATATAGAATCTCACATCTGAAATGTAGTTTTATGCACAATCCACCTGTATCCTGAGACCATTGTAAAACTGGGGTTTACCTGTATTCTTGTTCAAAATTTAATTAGGTTGGAAAACAGGAAAATAAGGCTTTAGCCTTTGAGGAACTGACTGTCCTTCGTTCCTATTGAGCAGCGCGCTCAATCCTATTGAGCAAGCCAGTAAAGGTGATCAAAAATAGAAAGGTCACAACAACAGCAGCAACAAATAGCTTGCTATATATCAAATAGGTCCAGCTCTCACTATAGCTCTCGTTCCAGTCATTTGGGATGTTTCTTACAGACACTGAACCAACGGAACCCGGACTTGATCCAGCATAGAGAATAAAAGCCACAGTGACTAATGGAGTTTGAGTTCTTGCACTGATAGACTGGGTTTTTAAAGAATTATTTCCCTTCCTTCCCCTATTTCCCACCCCAAATTATTGGGCCCTTTGAAACTTTCTGGTTTTGGGAGCATTCTGGAACTTTTGTGAGAGCTTCATGTCTGACAGGAAACCTGTCTGGCTTGTAATACACACTTCTAAAATTTTATATTTTTTATTTTGACTTCTTTTATTCACTACACCAATGTTAACAGACAGTCCTATAAGTGATAGAATATTCTATTGAACTTTATCCTAAGTTGTAATTACACTAGCAGGCCATGGGCCATTACAAATGTGCAAATTCTAACTGCTATTTAAGAAACCAAGGATCCGATTCTGCAAATATATCTACACATGCTTCAGTTTATTCACATAAATGTTTCCAGGTTCAAGGCCTGAGTTGCTAATCAGCTACCAATAGAAATACTGCATTTGCACCCAGCCCTAACTATGGATTGCTCCTTACTATAGTAGTGGTTACACAAAATATTTACATGTAAAACATAAACCTGTTAAAAATATCCAGGTGCAGCCCTATAACAATATTACCACAAGCATCATTTGTAACTGTATAGTAACATTTGAAAAGTATGCAGAATCCAGGGTCTTCCTTATATAATTTACAAGGTTGGGATATAAAAAAAGCAAGGTGTTTTTAAACACTGTGGTCACTTCAGAAATAATCCCAGCGAAAGTATAATAACCTTCACTAGGGGCTGTCTACAGCGTTTGAACCCAGGACCTCCATCACCAATATACAAACCACCACCACTTTAGCTATAGTAGTAATTCTATCACGTGACAGCTATAGTATGCTGTTAGTCTCTATGTAGATTAGCCACTAGAGGGGACATGAGACAATTTTCAAGCATGCTATAAAGCCATTTCTTGAGTAATAGAATTTGTGTTACTTATAACATTTCCACATAAATATTTTCCTGCACTGCATATTGACTCCCGTGCATAATTTACATCTGATCATTTATTAGTCAGAATCTCTTCATGATTGAAGTTTCTGACCCCTTAACTTTACAGTGTATTGCTGAACAATTTTGGTATCTACTGTGGGAATTCACTGCACCTTGTAAATAACACATTTCAGCAAAGACTCATTTAGATGTCTTCAGACATTTCTTACAAATTGTTCTTCATAAATCAGATTTAGGTTGTCTGTTCTGGTGTGGTATGAAATGACAATTTTAAGGTCCTCAGAAATTTTTAAATTGCATATGTCTGGGTTTTTTCTTCAGATGCCTCTTCAATGGATTTTGAGCCAATTGATGTGCAGCTCTTAGCAGATGCTCTCAAGAGGTATCTCCTGGACCTGCCAAATTCTGTCATTCCAGCATCTGTTTACAGTGAAATGATTTCAGGAGCTCAAGGTATGAATGTGAAAGTATTTCCACTCACAGGAGGGAAAAAAAAGATTTATTAGGATCGGCACTACCCAGCATGAAGGGGCTGTGATACTGTCTCAGCCTACATAAAATGTGGAAGGTTTTTGTACACCGCAACAGGTGGTGCTCATAAAACAAAAATAAGTCTTTTCCTCACTTATTAGATATTAGCTGGTTTTGATAAAAGCTGCTGAAATTACCTAACAATATAAATATAATGAAAATTGTAAGATATTACACAGCTTGGTGCATTTAGTAAGTAAGAATAACTGTGCATGTACCGGTTAAAAAAAATCAAGGACTTATCTGTGTGCAGAAAGAGCTAATTGTTAACCTTTTATCAGTGCTGACAAAGTAAATGTATTCGAGAACACAGTGTTCTGAGGTCCATTGGCAGTTATGGAATACAAAGCAATAAATATGTTAATATAAGGTTCATCTTTGGCAGTGGTCATTTCGGACAGTACAGTTGACAACTTTCGGTATGTGGGCCTCGTACTGTTGCATGGTCCATGGGCAGGACATTGTGGCTGGTAACCTTCAAAGTTAGAAAAGCACCTGTGATTCTTATCTACTGCATCTCAGAATTACCCAATCATGTGTGACGCTAAACACAAGACAGACTTCTACCAGTACGCACTGCACATATTGTGGTTTTTACCAAACGAATGTTCTGTTTCCATTTTACTTTTATACAGTTGTTTTCTTCTGTCACTTGAGTTTTTCACTTTTGCAAAAGAAGAAAGAAGAGGCTGGGTTCTATTGAAGAACAGAATATTTTTTCTGTAAAATTGATACTTACCAGGGAACCATGTAATGGTTTCATTTTATTTGTTGAATGTTTCTGCTCTGATATCAAGAGACTTTCTATTTGCTTGCAGAAGTGCAGAGCTCAGACGAATATGCTCAGTTGCTGAAGAAACTCATCAGGTCTCCAAATATACCTCACCAGTATTGGCTCACTCTCCAATATTTGCTCAAACATTTCTTCAGACTTTGTCAAACCTCCAGCAAAAATCTCTTGAACGCAAGATCCTTAGCTGAAATTTTCAGCCCTCTGCTTTTCAAATTCCAGTTAGGAAGGTATGTGAGACATCTTAATTATCTAGTGTATTGTAACCATGATATGTGGCTCTGTTATTCAAAATAGTTAATAAGTTAATGTAGAGGACTTGTGCTCATGCTGTTATCTTTGCATTACTTTTCTAAAGGCATTAATGTAAAACTTTAAATTTTTTCCATTCTATTTTACAGCTCTGATAATGCTGACCACCTCATAAAAATCCTAGAAGTTTTAATCACAAGTGAATGGAATGAGAGACAGCCTGTACCAGGTAAAAAAAAGTTTGGATTTTAAAAAGTAATTGGTTATGGATGATTTTTATATAGTTCAAAAATCAGTTTGGTGACCATTAAAGGTCCATTATTTTTTTCTTCAGATTAAGTAAGCTCATTGAACAAATGTCTTAAAGTAATAAAATTATGGAAGTAAGTAGATATGCAGCAGAAGTTAATTTTTGTTTTCAAGGAACTGTTCTTTACTCTGAAATAATTGAATAATGTGTGCAGATTTTTCCATAGCCTTAGAATTTGTATTGCTTCTTATTGAACACTGTATGAAAAATCAAGAATGTGAGATACTTGTGAAGCAGTATATATGTACTTTTGCATTCCTTACTATTAAAAGCGGACAAATTATGAAGTCCTTTCTTAGCTCTCACTCAAGCCTTTCTAAGCATATTTCCTCAAAAGAACTGTGCCCAGTGGGGACTGATTAAAGACCTCAAATTTAGTTCTCTGTTTAGCTTTGTGCATTTTTCAGCCAAAATCTACATTCTTATTAGTGTAGGCAGAATCAAAACTGCTTCAGGATAGCTAGTTGACACGTTTTCACTGTCTGTGTTAGCATTTAGTTCATACAACCAAGAGCAAAGGTTAGCACTACTTTAATGCAACAGATTTTATTTGAAATCAAGCGTTCCTCTTTTTCTTAGTATGGGTGAGGCAGTGTTGCCAGACTTGTGCAAAAGAACTTGTGCTGCTGTGCAACGTGATTTCTCAGTTCAGCAAAGCAAGCGCATGTCAATATAGAGAAGCTGAAAGCCTTGACTTACAGTAATATTAGCAAAGGGTACTTTAATAAAGAAACAGAACGTTGTTTTAGTGTTCCTCCCTCTCTGCTTCTAAAGTACAGTAAGAGACCACAGCAGTAAGGTTTTGCAGGATTGGGTAAGAACTGGAAGAGCTGGTACGGACTTCTCAGAGTGTTGGAACAAGGTATCTTCCAAACCCACCGTACATTGATTTGAGTGAGTAATCTTGCAACCTGATATGCAGAGTTGCAGTACCTTTATGCTGGAGGGGCAGCTAGGCCAAACCAGACAGGTGCAGGGAGCCAGGCCTAGCCCCAAGCTGCAGAGTGAATGCGCAGTGGGCTTGCTTTCCAACTTCCTCTCTGTGCCTCCCCGCAACACTGGGCCAGGATTAGGGTTCCAGTGCCAGGGCAAAGGGTGCTCTGAAGGTGGTCTATGTCCCCTCGTTAAGGCAAAGAGAAGCCGGTGAAGGATTGTGGCCTATGATTTTTGGTCTCTCCATGAATATGGGCCCTAGGAACATGCCGAAGTGGCCTCTTCATTAATCCTGCCTTGCCTACTAGCTTTTAACTCTGCATTTTGATAGGATGTGTTATAACAACTTCCATTCTTATCTGTATATTTCAAAGTCCATACTTGGCAAAAGGACAATCTGTGTAGTAATTGCCATACTGTACATTATTCTTCAGTTAAATATAATATCTGCCCATCCATTAATATGTAGCCAAAAGGTTTAGGCCAAAATTTTCAAACTTGGCAGCCTCCTGAAAAGACTTTTGCTTGTGCTTAACTTTTGCATGCCTGAATATTTTTCAGAAGCATATGAGTAAATCTTTGCAGGTTTAGGATCCAGATCTCTGCTTGAGCTCCTGAAAAATTGAGACATCTGTTTAGAAGTGCAGAGTCCCCACAGCTCACGTCGAAGATTTAGGGACGGATTTTCAAAAATGCTCAGCCCCCAGCAGCTCCATATTGTTCTCAGGGGAAACAGCATTTAGGTTCCTACATTAGAGCTGAGCTCTTATGAAAATTTGGCCCTTCATATCATTTAGGCAGCTAAACTAGAGAATTCTGACTTGAATTGTTTTACAAACATCTTGACACTAACTGAATTGTAATGGTTATAAGTGGGGAAGGGGAATTTGCAATTTACCGAGGCAGGGGTTTACTTTTGACTTCTTTATTTTGACAAGGCTGGCTCCCAATGCCCAGTCAACCCTAAACAATGTAAATGTTCTACCAGACAAAAGTACAATAAACTGGGGTTTATATGTGTTATATTTTGAGATGACACTTTCAAAAATGCATCCATGTGCTTCTGACTGTCTCTAAGAAAGTATCTCCTTCTCTTGTATATCTTTAATTTGCTGGACATTTTTCTTTCTGGATGGAAAAGCTGTCATTTCTAGATAGTTATGGTGCATTGCATCATAACTGAAGTCTAAAAATTGAACACCTTAAGCGTATGTAAAAGATGCAAAACCCACTGTCAAAGTTCATTTCTGATATCTGGTATGTTGCAGAATATTCATGTGCAGTACAGTTATGAATCAGGCCTTTTAACATCTCTGGCTTGAGCTTCAACCAGGGATATTGCAAGATGTTAAAATGAAGGAAGATTCCTAAAAAAGTGAAAGGCAACTTTCAGCGATCTTTTTCCTGGTGTTGAGCAGTTTGTGACAATGCCCTAGTGAAAAGAATTTCAAAGATGAGAAATGGAAGGACTTTTTTTAAAAGATCTTACTTTTTAAAAAAAGATTGACTTCTTCATAAAGTGATTTGGTTTTGCCTGTTTGTCTTTCTTTCCTGTTACCCTTTAACCTGGAAAGAAATAAGTCTGTCTAAAATGAGTTGTGTGAATTTTCGTGGTGTCATATACAGGAGGCAGATGTGTTCATTGCTTGTTTTCTTTTAAATGCAAATTTTCTTTCTCTCCATGCAGCCATGGAAAGTGAGAAAAGTAGGACTTGTATGTTAAATTGAGCCATGTGCAGCTTTGCATCTGTAGTTATTATGATGAGCATCCTAAGCCCATTTTTGAAATGTTTTTAACACAAGCATGTATTGACCTTACCCTGCCAATATGTCCAACCCAACACCTACAACGTTTTGTTCATGAACTGAGGACACAGTTTAATATCATACAAAAATATGCCACAGTGAAATACATTTTGTCAATATCTGTGTAATCCTATGGAGAAAAAGTAAGGTTACAGGGGGCAAAGAGATTAGAAAAAAAAGTCTAGTCGCAGAAATTATTATTAACCAGTTCCATTTTCTGTATTACCTTGTCCCTCTCTCGTTCTGTGTAGCTGTTCAGTCTTTTGACTAGAATTACCAGATTTTTTCAATTTTTTTTTTTAACATCCAAACTTGATCAGCTAAACCAAAATATCAAGCTGGAGGAGAGAGAGGGGAGAGACTGCTTCTACTGTTTAAGTCACTGGGAATTTTGACATTGAATTGACGGGTATAGCATCCGGAAAAAGGTGTGTGTTCCTTATATGTGCCATATGAAACAAAAGTATCTTAACTATAGTACAGTTTAAAAAATATCAAGGAACATGTCCTTTTACATGTTTTAAGAAGAGTATTTGGGAGTTGGGGCTATAAGTTCCTACAGGTCTAAGAAGCCAGCTGATTTTTCAGGTCATGAATGATGTTAGCAGTGTAGTTGTGGCTGTGTTGGTCCCAGGATATTAGAAAGACAGGGTGGGTGAGGTAATATCAATTATGGACCAACTTCTGTTGGAGAGAGAGACAAGCTTTCAAGCTACATAGCAGAAGAGCTCTGGGTAAGCTGGAAATTTTGCCTCAGAAGTTGGTCCAATAAAAAATATTACCTCACCCACCCTGTCCCCCATCAGTGACCTTGGCTTTTCTATCTAGGCTATTATCCTAATTTATTCCACGTTTGCAAATAACATTTGTGAAGGACGTCTCCTGTGACAAATGTTACAAACTTTGGTGTGAGATGTCAGATTTTATTGTTTTTATAGGGTCAAAGGTAAAAGAACATATGAGGTAATGAGACTATCTTACACTTCTGGTTTATACACAAACTGTCACTTGCTGAAATGTTGGTTGGTGGGGTGGTCATAAATGTCAATGGCAAAGCTGAAAGACAAATTCTCTGTTTTTATAGCTGTAAATGCATTAGAGAGATTTCCAGCGTAAATGTTATGACATATACAGAAGCTGTAACTGATGCTAGTTGTTTCGGGTGAGTTTAGTGGAGTAATAAACAGAGCAGGAAAATAATGGCTCACTCCTGTTCCCATTGAAATCAGTACCAAAGCTCCCACTGATTTCACTGGTGCAGAATCTGCCCTCTAGTTCATAACTGTATTTTTGTTTTGTATCACAACACACTACAAAAGTAAGACTATTATCAGTTGTCAGTACTTTACATGCAATGTCAGAGATTTAGTCTAAATGTTTATCATAATTCAACATTATTTTTTAAATGTTAATAGTCCTGTGAATATTGTGGCCTATGCTAAGACTGTTTTGACTTTTCACAATTATAGCTGTTGTACATTCTCTTTTTCATCCAGCAGAGGGCTCCCCTTCTAAGCTAATAAAAATCATGCGGTTTACACCTAATCTAACGAAATCAAAATACATTGTTAACTAATCTCCAGCCTGGGCAACACGAGGTTGTCCTGTTTAAATTTTGACACTATGTAGAGCTTAGGTTTCTCAACGCCTTGTAATTATTGGTAAAACCACATGTATTGTATTATAACAAGTATGTACCAATTAACTGTACACCACTCAGCCCCATGCCCAGCTCTCAGTCCTGCTTCTTACATTGTATGTCTTGCATGTAAAGCACTTTAAGTAGCAGCAATCATGTAATAAGAATTAGTATGAAATCTGATCTTTCAGCAGTTGTAAAAGCTATCGGTTTGATGACAAAAAGTGCATACCAGTTGAGGTGATGTATCTTGTAAAGATAAGTAAAGTCTCAGATGCAGCTATAGTGCGCAAATGCATGTGTGTTCATATATTCATGTGGACACACACACCTGAATCGCATGTGTGGGGATGAGTGGGAATTCATTTTTGCATGGGTCATTAGACAAACATTGGACTAAACAAACATTGGACTTGGTACTGCTTTTCCACAGTGAAATTTCAACAGTTGTGTCTTGTTTGTGTGCTAATTACAGTGCTGGTTTGGCTGTTGTTCCTCCCCCTCAGATCTCCTGTGGCAATACCATAGTGTACTGTGGATGGTTGATGGAGGTTGTGTGATGCATGCTGTACTCCCCCCCTACCCCACTCCCCTTGAAAAGGGAAAGTGGCATCTCCAGCAGGTGAACAGTCTGTGCCAGCTCTAAGATCAGGACTTCTCTGATGACTCCAAAACTATGAGCCTTCTACAGCACTGTTTAGTAAATCATACTGGCTAGATATTTTTTTTTAAATCCTGTAGTAGAGTGCATATCAGTTACTACCAAAAGCTAGGTTTTTCTGTTCTCTCACGGTTTGATAATTTAGTACGGAAAGACAGATTACCATCCAAGTGTGAAATATGCCATGTTCTTTTCCAGACAAGACTGCTTCAAAGGGCAAGTAAAAATGGCAATCCTTTAGTATGCAAAGGGAAAAAAACAACAACAGCAAGAAATTGTTGTAGGTGAAACCACTTATTTGGAAAATTAACTAAAAGTCATGTATAGGGGTTTTTTTCTGTGTAGTTTGTGCGTATGTGTGTAGTTTTATTTTGGGGGACAGGAGTTGGCCTTGCAGTAGCATTTTTGACAAACACAGAGGATCCCAAGGAATACAGCTAATTAGGAGAAATACTAGTTATGGCTTGGTAAAGGAAACAGGAAGTCTTAAGCCCCATCCCTTTAGGAGGCCTGTTTCTCCTTTCACTTACTCCTGATTTCCTTCCATGTAACAATTGAAGTGGTTACTTAACTGTCTTCACTCTTGAAGGTAAAGGAGTGAAGCCATGTAAGTGAAGGGGGAAACTGACCCTTTAATTCCCTCTTCCTTCCCTCATCAAGCATGCATACTCTGACACTAAAACGAGGAAGATTGATTTGTCCGAGTGACCTTCCTGTACCACATGCCCATGAAGCTACCTTTGGCTCACCAAGTAATGAAGAGAACATGTATCCAGTATTGGAAACCACCATGGACATAGACATGTGTCTGTCTAGTGGTTAAATTGATATTAATCTGACTATGCAGTGTTGTTGTAGTCCTCTTGGTCCCAGGATATTAGAGAGGCAAGGTGGCTGAGGTAATGTCTTTTATTGGATCAACTTCTGTTGGTGAGAGAGACAAGCTTTCAAGCTTACACAGCTTTCAGGCGTCTTCTTCGGGTCTGTGTAAGCTTGAAAGCTTCTCTCTCTCACCAACAGAATTTGGTCCAATAAAAGATATTACCTCATCCACCTTGTCTCTCTGTTGTTCTGACTAACAGTTTAGAACTTCATTCTAAGGGTCTTCAATCAACACCTGTAGTTGTGGTCCTGTAAGTATGTGGGAGGTGGTGCGGGGCATGCAAACAAGCTACTTTTGCACTGGGCTGTTCTGAGAGGTACAGAACTTTACAAGGAAGCCTTTGATTCTATTTTTTTCTGAACTAACTCAGCCACTTCCTGTATTTGGCTGCTCATAGTGCTTTTCTTGACACTCAGTTACTTTAATACTGCATTGAGCAGCCTGTTATGGAGACTATTTTAAATCCACTTACAATGGTCTTCTCATTTACTTGGCGAAATGAGAAAGTTACTCCTGCATTGGCCATTTGTTAGCTGATGACAACTTTTACTTTGACTCTGGCTCTCCCCCCTCCCCCATCTGAAATCCCTGGCTCAGCAAATATTTGAACCTGCCCAAGTTAATCATGAAACTGAGATCTTTATCTGAGAGAGCTGTGCAAGCTACTGAGGTTTTTTTTTTGAGTACTACAATCCTGTTCACTTTTTAATTATGAACCAGAAATGTGTGGATACCCAATGCACAATACAGAAGTTTAATTTGTTTAGAATAGAAGAGGGGACTTGGATTTTCTGACTTCATGTTACAGGTCTTACAAGTGGATTTTATGGAGTGTTAATTGGAAAGCACAGAGTCTTTTCAGAACTGTTCACCTAATTCATTCAGAGAAGTGTCCTAACAAAGGAATTTTTTTAAAAGACTTTTCTATCTGAAAGGATTGCTATCTGAACTTTTCAGGTTGTTGGATACAAGTATTACTGGGGTGAGCATTTGCGATGCATAATTTACAAAGTAAGTGGTTTTGAATGTGTATGCAGTTTCCCCCCCCCCAAGTCCTTACAGAAATAGGGTGTATATATTTTCAATACTTTATTATAATTGATCACCAGTCATAACGTGCCTGAGTGAAAGTCAATATCTATCCAGGTTAAGCTGGGGCAGTGGAAAATCACCTGTGTCCTGTCTGTTCTGGTTTGCCGTATGGTGTCACAGCAAGCTAGACTAGTTTGGGCTGAGCAGTAACCTGATTTTACAAGTGTGGCTGTCTAGAATTTGGTCAATGGTAAGAAAAGGTGGGAAGCATTTTTTTTCCTGGTAGCAGTTTTTGATGGAAGTTTAAATAAAAATCATACTAACCTCCTGTTAGACTAAAGGTAGCAATATATTATTTGCAGGAAATCTCTCATAACCTACTTTAAGTAATGTACTGTTGCAACTGTTTGAGGAGTAGGTGGGCTAACCCCTCAAGTTCAATGTTTGGACTTGTCTGGGAGCATCTTATGTATCCTGTTACACTTTGCAAATGGAACAAATCTTTGGTGCTTGTCTACCTAAATGGGGAAGAGAGGGAGGCTACTTCAAAAGGAGCTTAAACATGATCATGTGCAGGCAAACCAGCATGTACAAGTATTGATGATGTTGGTACTATAGCCATCTTCTTGCATGCTAGTACTTGTCTAAAAGGATAAAACTACAACGAGATAGTTGGGTTGGGATGTGGATGCAATATTGAGGAGATGCAAATAATTTTGTTCATTTTTAAGTATGTAACAAGTATTGGCGTAGTATGTACAGATTTTATCTATCCAGTGGTCAAAAAGATTTCTTAAGATGACTGTATTGCTAATTGCTTCAATTACTTATATTTTTGGTATCTAGTTTTCTGCCTAGATAGAGGATAGTGACTATTAAAGTATTCATAAGTGCTATGCATAGTAGCCTACTGCTGCGTTAATAGTATTCTTTAGAGGAGGCTCAAAGAGTAATATTCAAAAAATCTTTTTTCATATTCAGTACGGTTGAGAAGAAATATTTTTCAATAGCAGGAGGCTTTTGTTGATATAAAGTCAGATATATAAAGAAGAAAATGACAATGGCTCCTGCTTTCAGAAAATAACTAGCATGGTAAATGATAGGAGCAGGGCAGAGAAACAATGGGAAAAGGCAAACTATATCATTATTCTGACAGACAGGCTCTGTATGTTCAGAAGAGTCATTTTTTGAGATTTTGCTTATTTTGGTTCACTGCCCTGGTTTAAAAAAAAACCTCATTAACATCTTTAGCATAAGATTGCAATATTTTATTTCTAGCTTTCAAAATTAAAGTGAAAATGTTTAACAGTTGTATTGCACTACAAAATGATAAGGAAATAAGGCACTTGGTATGATACAAAACGTATCAGGGCATTGTGACCATTTAAAAGTTTAAAACTCGGCACAGTATAGAAATACAATTTCTGTTCATTACATATTTGGAGTGCATATTCCCCCCTCCCCCACCCTTTTTTTTTTTTGAAATATGTAAAGTAGGTACAAAAGGCCTAAAAGGATCTTGAATGGTCATCTTTAGGTAACTGAATGGGCTACTGAAACTGAGAAGTTACCTACCTATCTGTAAACACAGATCCACTATATGTATTTAAAAAAAAAAAAAAAAAAAAAGCTACGTGCTGCAGCATATCAGCCTTTGTCAACCTGCCAGCAGTGGAATGTACCATGCTGCAAAGAGTCAGAAAAATAAAATGGAGAAGTCAGCATAAGGAGAACATAGTCAGTCTGTTTGTGTATAACATCATTCATATATTGCAATTCTGTTTAAATGTAGAGTCTTTCTGAAACTGAAATTGTTTTAAGATTAGTGTAGAACAAAATGATGAAACAGGAGTGGTCTGGTGACATTATTTTGACACGATTGGCTGAGGATGATGATGTAATAGGTTACAGTGCAGCCCCTTATAGGTTTTAAAATGAATTCCAAGACACCATGACAAAGAGAGCCTGATTCTTTTTTCTTATAACTGAGCTTTACTCAGTGAAACTCATACAAATGTACAACACTGTTTGGAATATGGAAGAACTGGATATAGAATATCCCAGGACAGATATAAATTGTGGCACAGACTTGATGTTTTACATAGAAATGGATCCACCAGGTAATAATACTGCAGTCTTATTGTGAAAGACTAGTTCATTTTGGTCTTTATGATAGCTGCTGCAAAATCTCATTAGATGTTTAGGATTTACTTCCTTTGTCATTGATGCAAATGATTTTTTTCATAACTTGGAATTAAATTGTGGTTTTAATGCATAGAAGTAGCAATTAGAATCATAGCCTGTAGTAAATACCTTTTTTCTTCTTTAATTGGAATTGAATTGAATTCAGGTGTTTCAATTTTGATTTTATTCTCTCATATGTAGTCTTAGTTCTGTTTTAGTGTATACTAAAAATGTTGCATCATTTTTATTTTTATTTTTGCTATTTCTGCTCTACATTATGACTGACGAGATCCTATAAAAACACTTGTATTTCCTGGTACAGTGATTACACATCAGTATGCAGGATTGTCTCGGGGAAAACATTTTAAAATCTAACAAATTAATTCCTCACTTTGTATCTGTTAGTCATTTGATAGTGGAATTGTTATACTATCCTGACGCTCTCTTTATTATTATAAAAACATTGTCTTTTGCAGTCAAGCATATTATACAATCATATACATAAACTATGTAAAATTTACTATAGAACTTAAAACCTTGTTTCCTTTTTAACCCTGATTCCAATGTTGTCCTCCTAGCTAGTAAGACAGAAATGCTGCAGTATCTTTTTTGGCACCCAGTGGTGTACGTATGCAGCTTTGACATTGAGAAAAGGGGATGTGGTTTTTAATCAGACTTGCCATTTGGAACACAGTTTATCCTGTCAAATACTAAGATTAACACTACGGATATTTGGGTGACAGGTGGGTTCCTTAAAGGGGTTTTTAGCAGATCATTGTACAAAATGCTGAGGATCAGAGAAACTCAATTCCTCTTCCTAAAACATACAGTATTGCTGTGGTTTTGCTGCTTTTATTACCCACAGCGGCGCTTGTACTAGAAAGTTGCAAAATTCCTCTTGGATAATTAAATGGGAGGAAAAATAAAAATGAAACTTGACATGTTTTGTTGTTCGTAATGATCGCAGGATGGATATTTGTTGTAGGAGGCAGACAAAGGTGAAAAACTTTAGTTTAAACATTTTTGCCACAAAATGCCTTTTTTGGTTGTGTTTTGCTTGAAATGTATTCTTCAGTAACTAACATACATCTTTTGGTGTAGTACATCCTTATGGAGTAATTAAGTTTGTTGCCAGTAAAATATCTTGATTTACTTGGTATCTTTCAAAGATTGCCAATAACAGAAACCTGTGTTTTGCAATCATTTTAGCTTTCTTTTGACATAATGATTGTTGTAAATCATAGCACAAATTAGGATTTTGAGGTATGTACTATTTAATTTGCAGCCGGGCTACAAATAACTTTTTTCCCCCTCCTCTGCAGCACTGCCTCCTAAGCCACCGAAACCTAATACTGTAATTAACAACGGTATGAATAACAACATGTCTTTACAAGATGCTGAATGGTATTGGGGAGATATCTCAAGGTAAGTCAGCAAAAGGCATGTATGTATTTGCTATATTCTCTTTTGTTTTCTACTTAACTACAGAAGAATGATTGTTGTATTAAGAACCATTTTCAGAACATTTTCCAACACAAACATACCATAGATGGTTTTGTTGCAAAGATGACTAAAAAGTGACTGACAGTCAGTTAGGATGCCGTATGTCCAAAAATATAATTCTTTGTAAGTTGTTCTATTATTTTAAGACCTCTATATGAAACACTAGCATGAAAGGACAACACTGATAACCATCATTTTTCCTCCTTCTAGCATCCAAGACCATAACTCTGAGGCACAATACTGTTGTGTTAATAAACCAGACTAAAAAATGCTGTGTATAAGCAACATTTTTGACCTTACTATATATAGATACAGTAGTAGAGTGTCACTGGATGCTCCAATTGTGCGGGCTTGTATGAACAAGTAGGAAGAACTTTGCAGAAATATAAATCTGTTCCAGCAGTGGGAGGGTATTGGATACAGCATTTTTATATTCCATTTGTTCACCAGTAGAACTATGAAATAAATGTAATGTTCTTAAGGAGATAGAGAAGGCTGATGAAAAAAGCAAAGATGTATTTCTGTTTTAAGAAAGATAGAGGGAGAAATGATAGATTACAGTGAGGAAATTAGTAAGAGGTAGTCATTGTTTACTTTTGCTTTCATTTTAGGGAAGAAGTAAATGAGAAGCTTCGTGACACTGCTGATGGTACCTTTTTGGTACGAGATGCTTCTACCAAAATGCATGGAGACTACACGCTTACACTAAGGTAAAATACTCAGCTAGATTCTGATATTGGAATATATTCTTACAGAGCTGCATTTAAAAATGCTACTTTCTTTTGGCAAGAGCATCCGAAATATGGCTGACTGTTTTCCAAACTATATTTACAGGAAAGGAGGAAATAACAAATTAATCAAAATATTTCACCGAGATGGGAAGTACGGCTTTTCAGACCCATTAACTTTCAACTCTGTGGTTGAGCTAATAAACCACTACCGGAATGAATCTCTAGCCCAGTATAATCCGAAACTGGATGTAAAATTACTTTATCCAGTATCCAAGTACCAGCAGGTAATATTTTTTATTCTGTTTATGTACAGAAAAGTTATTAGCGTGTAGAGCCATTTAATATGGAGAAACTCTCTTCAGTTAATATTTGAGATACGAATAAACTGGATCTAAGACTTAAAAAAAAAAAAAAAGCAACTCTACAAATTGTACATCAAACAATACAAACTTTAAATACTCTACATAGTTTATTAAGAAATAAACTTACCAGGTTAAATATGACAATTTTAATGATGAAATATATAATTTTCAGCATAATGCTATGTGCTGGCAGTGCAAAATTGTCTTTTGTGCTTAATTTCATTTCAAATGTGCATATTATATGCATTCAGTACATCTCTTCTCCATATTGTGAGAGAAATGTCAAGTTATAGTGTATTTCTTTCTAATGGTCACTTTTTTCTTAACCAATTTTATTATGAAATTTGTACTGTGTAACTGTTCCTTTACTGGATATATTTCCTTCTGCTTATCCTCCCAGGATCAAGTTGTGAAAGAGGACAGTATTGAAGCAGTGGGAAAGAAATTACATGAATATAACACTCAGTTCCAAGAAAAGAGTCGAGAATATGACAGACTCTATGAAGATTACACCAGAACATCTCAGGTGAGTTATCTTTGAAGCAGGACTTGTAGAGTGCAGGACTTCTTATTTGGTTTTAGAAGGACATTGACATAAATTGCTAATGTTAACTTTGAGGTACTTTTTTCTTTTCTTCTTTTAAAAGACAAAAGTTGCTTGATGTGATAGTTCAGTAAGTTGGAATCATTTACTCATGTCTGCGCACTGTTACCCACTGCGCACTATTGATATTGAACAAAATCAGTCCTGGGGCCGGTTTTGTTCAATATCTTCATAAATGATCCGGAGGATGGTGTGGATTGCACTCTCAGCAAATTTGCGGATGATACTAAACTGGGAGGAGTGGTAGATACGCTGGAGGGGAGGGATAGGATACAGAAGGACCTAGACAAATTGGAGGATTGGGCCAAAAGAAATCTGATGAGGTTCAATAAGGATAAGTGCAGGGTCCTGCACTTAGGACGGAAGAACCCAATGCACAGCTACAGACTAGGGACCGAATGGCTAGGCAGCAGTTCTGCGGAAAAGGACCTAGGGGTGACAGTGGACGAGAAGCTGGATATGAGTCAGCAGTGTGCCCTTGTTGCCAAGAAGGCCAATGGCATTTTGGGATGTATAAGTAGGGGCATAGCGAGCAGATCGAGGGACGTGATCATTCCCCTCTATTCGACATTGGTGAGGCCTCATCTGGAGTACTGTGTCCAGTTTTGGGCCCCACACTTCAAGAAGGATGTGGATAAATTGGAGAGAGTCCAGCGAAGGGCAACAAAAATGATTAGGGGACTGGAACACATGAGTTATGAGGAGAGGCTGAGGGAGCTGGGATTGTTTAGCCTGCAGAAGAGAAGAATGAGGGGGGATTTGATAGCTGCTTTCAACTACCTGAAAGGGGGTTCCAAAGAGGATGGCTCTAGACTGTTCTCAATGGTAGCAGATGACAGAACGAGGAGTAATGGTCTCAAGTTGCAGTGGGGGAGGTTTAGATTGGATATTAGGAAAAACTTTTTCACTAAGAGGGTGGTGAAACACTGGAATGCGTTACCTAGGGAGGTGGTTGAATCTCCTTCCTTAGAGGTTTTTAAGGTCAGGCTTGACAAAGCCCTGGCTGGGATGATTTAACTGGGAATTGGTCCTGCTTTGAGCAGGGGGTTGGACTAGATGACCTTCTGGGGTCCATTCCAACCCTGATATTCTATGATTCTATAACCATGGGTTGGTACCCTCCTCTTGGCTTGGCAGCAGCTCTGCATATTGACCATTTGTAGGGTCTGGATCCCCATGCCTTGAAGGCACAAATTCAAACTACAATGCCTTAGAATTTCTCTCGAGAGAAAGGTATCATGTACAAAATGTATGGCACGTGGGTATGACAACTAGACACAGTGCAGGAATGAATAGCAACCCACCTCTCTCATATTTACCAGTAATTAGCAGAGCCTGGGAATGCCAGGGAAGTGGCACTGTTTTATAGTTGCAGAATGAATACTGTGCCTTCTGGAACCTGCAAAAAACATACCTAAAAGATAGGAATTTTGAAAGATACTGGAGATGTGGGTGAAACGCCAAGTAATCACTCAGATCAGCTTAGTATTTCAAGAGTCCCAACTATACCTGTAGGGGTACAAAGGGTAAAGTGAGGACAGTTTCGAAAGGCTCCAATTGTAAAAATAAAACTAATATATAAAACAAATGTAGTAGATAATTCTACCTATGGTCATTGCCTTTCTTGGAAAGCAGCATCATTGTAGCAAGTTGTACACGGCTCGCTTTTCATATATTGTAAAGGTCTACAGATGACTCACATGTTGCTTCAGGGATATTAAAGTACAATCATTTTGCTACAAAATAACTTAAACCTTTCCAGAGATATAGGCCAGTAAATCATCCCTTCAGTTTTATAGGGTCTATAATGATGATTACTTTATTTACAGGAAATTCAAATGAAAAGAACGGCTATTGAAGCATTTAATGAAACAATAAAAATATTTGAAGAGCAGTGCCAGACACAAGAAAGATACAGCAAAGAGTATATTGAAAAGTTTAAACGGGAAGGAAATGAAAAAGAAATACAAAGGTTGGTACCAGTGCTTATCTGTTTAAAATGTGTGTGATTTAGACAAAGTAAAAAAATACAAAGTCCATACATGAGAAGGTACGTCAACGAAATAAATCTGAAATGCAGTGGGTGACAGCTTACAAATTTTGCAACTGAATCTTGAAAAATAAATCTTCTCTTAGATGTTTACAAGTGAAAATAGGAAACCTGGATTATGTACCAGGATCTAACAAAGTATAACAAACCTAATTCTTCTTTTCAGAATAATGCACAACTATGAGAAGTTGAAGTCTCGAATAAGTGAAATTGTGGACAGCAGACGTAGACTAGAAGAGGATTTAAAGAAGCAAGCGGCTGAATATAGAGAGATTGACAAACGTATGAACAGCATTAAACCAGACCTTATACAATTGAGAAAGACAAGAGACCAGTACTTGATGTAAGTACATATATGAATTACAAAGAATTTAGTTTTCCCATAATGTCCAACTTTTGCCGATTAAAAATATATATAAACCTGTTTTTAATTATTTTCCAGGTGGTTGACTCAAAAAGGTGTTCGGCAAAAGAAGTTGAATGAATGGCTGGGCAATGAAAATACAGAAGAGTAAGTATTTAAGGAATTGAATACTCCTGAAATCAAATAATGCTACACACTAATGAGTTTAAGCATGTTTAGTTCAGTGACTGTAGGAAGACTCTCAGGCACAGCACATCTGAGCATAGCTGATACTGGTTTGGACCTGACAACCTGTTTTACTGAGAATATTAGCAAGGGCACCAGTCTTATCCTTTGCTCCTCTATGAATACCTAAGAGAGGTATATGGTCAGGTGACTATAATGAGGAATTGGAATCTAGGATTCTGGGTTCGGCTCTTGACTCCATCACTGACCTCTTGAAAGACTTGAACTTAAAACTCTAACCTTGCTGCTCCTGTCTGTAAAATGGGGATCATAGGATATACATTCCTCAGAGGGGTATTATGTAGCTGAATTAATATTTATAAAACACTCTGAGAAATTCTGATGACAGGCTCTCTACAAGCGCAAAGTATTGGTGGTGGTTAGTATCAACCATCACCAGAGATGGACATGATCCAGAGCGTGGATCTGCTCTGCCTTTATATTCCAGTTTATGACTTGTCTGAGTAGAGGCAGATATTGTTCTGTCATTAAAGCAAATGAGTTGGATACAGGTTTTTAACTTGCTTTGGCCACTGGACCATCACCACACACAGATCATGGGTGAAAAGTGTTGATCATGTAACTGTCAAGTATTCCAGGCTAGGTGAGGTGACTATAGTGATGGATTCTAGTTTCCCTTTAAAACCAAATCTAACCAACAGAAACTTCATGAATCAAAGAGTAACTTCATGAATCAATAGTGTAAAAAAAGTAAAACCTGAATTTCAGAAGAGGTGTCAGTGGAATTCATATCCTGTTTAACATTATCACCCTGTGTTGCTTCCTGTCCTTGCCTTCTACACTTCCTTTCTTGGTCAGAGGTAGCTGCAGCATGGTCAGTGATGTGTTTTTCTATGGTTCCACTCTAGCTTTGTCTAAAATAGTGGTTTGGCTTTTCTTAGTTGTCTTCTATTGCTATAGAACTGGTGCAGCTCCACTGGGATTGGCAGTCGTGGAAGTATTGGATAGACAGGGCACAGGCATTTTTACAACCATGTTGTTTAACCTTTCAGAGCACAGGTAGAAGATAAGGTGGTAAAAATGTAGGCAGCCAGTCTCCATTAGCCCTCCCATCATTGTTATGACAAGAATTCTGCACCAAAGTGCAGATACATAATTAGTTAAACAACCACAAAAAGTAACTATGAATGGAGTGATGTCAGATTGAAAGGAGATCTCAAGTGGGTTTCCACAGGAATCTGTTCTGGGTGTTATTTAACATCTTTATTAATGACCTGGATGTAGGACTAGAGAGTCATACTGATCAGATTTGCAGATGACACTAAGGTGAGGGAGCGGGGCCCGCAAACACTTTAGAGAACAGAACTAAAATTCAGAGGGATCTTGATAAATTGGAGAACTGGACTATAGACAACAAAATGAAATTCAACAAAGACAATAAGGTGCTACAAATCACTAGAGGTGATTGTGCCACTCTACTTAGCGCTGGTTAGGCCTCAGTTGGAGTACTGTGTTCAATTTTGGTCACTGCTATAAAGAAGGGATGTAGAGAAACTGGAAAGGATCAAGAGGCAAGCGACAAAGATGATCAAAGGGATGGAATGCAAGCCATATGGGCAAAGGCTGAAGGAACTGGGTATGTTTAGTTTGGAAAAGATTAAGGGGGGGATATGATAGAGGTCTTCAAATACTTGAAAGGCTACCATAAAAAAGGATGGAGAAAAAATTTGCCCTCTTGTCACAGGGGGCAGGACAAGAGGCAATGGGCTCAAACTACAGCATAGCAGATTTAGATTAAATCTCAGGAAATACTTCCTAACTGTAAGAACAGTAGTACAATAGTACAAGCTGCCTAGGGAAGTCGTGGAAGCTACGTCACTGGAGGTTTTCAAGAAGAGGCTGGATAGCCACCTGTCTTAGATGATTTAGACACAACTAGTCCTGCATCTTGGCAGGGGGATTAGACTAGATGACCTGTGCAGTTCCTTCTAATCCTATGGCTCTGTGATTTTCTTCTTAACGCTAGAGCCAATTGGAGATTGCTCCAAAATAAGGCTAGTGCAGACAAGGCCACAGTTTGGGAACATAGGATCCAAATATGAAATGAAACATTGAAAAAATAGCTTTTATTTATTTTGTCTTTCCTTGCTAATGAGCCATCTGATTTCTGCTCAAATTTATGCTGACACCATTCAGATTGTTTTCTGAAGTAATAATATAGCCAAAATAAACACTGAAAATGAGAATAAACAGACAACTGGGATCCTTGTCTAGGAGATAGCTGGAGTTAAAGCGGTAGAAATACAAATAAGGGCAATGGGGTGTGACAGGATAAGGAAGGTAGATGGTGTTCATTAGTGAGAGAAACCAGAATCTTCCAAAGAAACTGAATTCCAACAGTGGACACTGATGTTTGTAGCACAGATTGAGGCTAACTAGAATCAAGGAATTGGGGATGAATGAGAAGCCGTATTTACTCAGTGCTTGAAAAACTGACCAGACACCTACTAGCCAGAGGTCTAAATCTACTAGCCAAAAGTATACCGATGGACAAATTTGGAGGGTCCCATCAGTGCAGGCTAGCAGCCATACCTTGGTGTGCGGAGGGAGCGTTATTCCACTTCTTCACAGTCTCCAGCTGCTTGTTTACTGTCGAGGTGCTGTCCTTTAACCCTGGTTGGAGGCTTTATCTAGCTACAGTAGTCTGAATAACTATGAAATTCCATCCTATGTGGCTGATGGAAGAGAGAAAAGCTTTCTGTATCCTAATTGCGGAAAGGCATGGGGAGGGAAGAGCCTCTATTCTGTACCTTTCTTAGAACCCCCCGTTTGCAGCAGAGAGGAGAGAGAAGTCTATTATGCTGCCCTTTCCAGACCTTTTATTTTTTTGGGTCTCTTTCCCAAAATGAATAATTCACTTGCCCCTCTCTGCTGTTGCACATAACTTTCCCAAACAGCAGCATGAAATTGAACTGATTCCTGACAATTTCACTGCTGACCACAGAGTTCTGACCATCAGCAATGAAACTGACCTAAGGTGCTGTTCAGTTTGCTGGGTCTGTTGCTTGCCAAAATTAGGAGCAGCAGCAGAAGCACTCTCTGAAGACTCAGGAAGATAACACTGCCTCCATTTATATTTCTTTCATACTTATAAGGGTATCTGCACAGTAATGCTAGAAATAACATTTTTATTTTTACATGAAAACTTAAAGTCAGAAGAATTATATGGCTTGGGCCCCTGTACTCACCTTCCTACTAGTGGGTTTTTTCAAGTCTTGCTGCCTGTACCTAGTTTCTTCTCTGTGACATTACTGAATGTGGCTTGCTGGTATAGGCATATGATTCTTGCTTGGGGTGAGAGAGAGATCCCAGGTTCAAAAAACCTTGGACAAGCCCTTGCAAAGGCTGTGTTTGAGGGCTGGACTTGATGACTTCTCGAGGTCCTGACAAGCTCTACATTTCTGTGATTATCCTTTTCATATTTGTACAGCCAATACTCTATGGTTGAAGATGATGAGGATTTGCCCCATCATGATGAGCGAACGTGGAATGTGGGAAATATCAACAGAAGCCAAGCTGAAAATCTGCTGCGGGGAAAACGGGATGGAACATTCCTTGTTCGGGAGAGCAGCAAACAGGGTTGCTATGCCTGCTCTGTGGTGTATGTATCCTGATTTTTTGCTTTGGTTGTAAAAGCATAGAGGTGACAATGAGGTTAAAAAAAATTGTTGCTAGTAAGTTTATCTGGGTGATGAGCAAGAAATCCTGTTAGGGCCTGATCTCAGTGACTTCAGCAGGCTTGGGACTGGGCTGTCAGGATCATCTACTCTCATCACTGCTCCTCTGCGTCCTGCAAAGTTCAACCCTGGGAAGTTCCCACAGACGGACCTTAGAGTGAAGGGGGAGAATGACAGCATAGAACTACTGGCTGCTGATCCACTAAGTTCTTTGTACCTTCTGCCTACCCAAACAGTGTGTAAAGCATGACACCCTGAGAATTCTAGTTAGATGTAAGATGTATGGAATTATTCCAATGTAGAATACTGTCATTTTGTATATTTACCAACATTTATATATTTACTGTCAATTCGCTATTCCCTAGCCTGTTCTTTAACACGTAAACTTTGCTTTCTTGACAAATTAAAAACCTTTCTATTTTTTTCCCTTTAGGGTGGATGGAGAAGTAAAGCACTGTGTCATAAACAAAACCCCTACTGGGTATGGATTTGCAGAGCCATATAACTTGTACAGCTCTCTTAAAGAACTGGTGCTACATTACCAACACACATCACTCGTGCAGCACAATGACTCTCTCAATGTCACATTAGCCTATCCAGTATATACACAGCAGAGGCGATGAAGACCTTAATACTCAGTTTTAAAACAAAAAAATTAACAACACTGAGGCCTCTGGAGAGAGATGGTTCCTTTCAGCCTGATTTGTGAATTTCAGCTGCAGTATCAAAGTTGTCTGTCTTCAGATGGGACTAGAGCTTTCTTGACAACTGCAGTGGGAGAGATCACAGTATTAAGCTGTGAATGTATGTTTCTAATCTAAAGTGCTTTTTTATTGAGAAAAGAAAAACACAAGAGAGGGAAATGCTATACCTATCTCCCTGCAGGAACACAGAGGCCTTTAACCATGGTGCTTGTTTACGATCTCTTTGAAGCTTTACCAGCTAGAATGTGGGATTCTGCAGACCCCAGGGGCAACAGGTCTGTGTAATTCTGTTTATGGAATTTCTCGGTCATGGCGAGGTTCAGATTTGGTGTTGCTGTACTCAGTGGATCCAGGCACAGAGCATTGTGGATTTTCGTTTCCTGATGAATGATATGTAGCAGAATGGCACTTTCACTTATAAGGGACACTTTAAAAAGACTTCGGTTACAGTATGTTGTTCAGAGGAAATGATGTAATAGCAAAGTGCCAGGAAGTGTTTTGTTTAGACGTTTAAAATCTCGTGTTAAGAACATATTTAAGACTGAAGAGAATGGGACTTTCAATGGCATATGGTATATAAAAATGTACATAGTGGATGACTAACTATCATCAATGGAAACTATCAATACCAAACTGCTTCTAGTTTCTCTTTTCTGTTTGCTGAAAGCTGAATCCTTAGACAGTGCTATGCAATACTGAATTTTCTTTTGGTTGTATTTCTTTTTCAAGTATACCTACAGGATAAGCTTTTTTTCCTGTTTTTTTGTTGCCTGAAAAATGTTTTTCCTGAGTATTATTTTTTGTTAATATTCATTTTGTTGTTCGGGTTTTGTTTTGTTTTGTTTTGTTTTTAAGAAATGTACAGGATGCCAGTAAAAATTGGCTTCAGAATTAAAACTATGAATAGTTTACAGGTTTCCTTGTATAGAAGGTTAAAAAGTTCCTTTCTCCCCCCCCCCCGGACTAAATATTTTGTTGGGCCGTGCCTGATAAGCTTCAAAGCTGCTTTATTCAATAAAAATATATGAGCATTACAAAGTATCACTGAGTCTAAAAATATTGTTTCAAGGATATCTTTAGAATATGGTACCATGCTGTATTTGCTTCTTGGCGCATTTTGAACATCTGTCCCGATTGTCTTTGTATTTGGAAGGGGAAAAAATGTACACCCCCTCCTGAGCATTACTGCAGAAGAACAAATGAAACCCTGGATACTAGAGCAGTCCGTTTGGATTTCAAGCTCCATCCACATAGTAAATCCATCGTAAAAAGCAAATCCAGCATCTTGACCTACCATAGTAGACTTTTTGTCAGCATGCCAAGCTACCTTTCATTTCATATGAGGGAAGAAGTTTCTCTAAAATGTGTTTGTTTTTTGTATTACTAGAAAAAGACTCCCAAGTTTGTTCTGAACAATAGGGTACAAGACAGGGTTAATTCAGATGAGAAACCCTTGGTTTTTTAACATTAGGATTTCCATAACAAACTTTTGATGTTTTTCACAAACTTATTTGCTGAAAGGTAATGTCATCTAAAAGAATAAATTTTAGGTACCAGAGAGTTACAGGATTTCTGTTAGTTAAAGAAACAAAGGATGTCAGTGTCCCACTTACCAAAATTGTAAAGGGTTATTCACTGTGGGTTTCTGACATGGTTATCCACTCACAACATTGGAAAAATTCATGCTGCTGCTTCACGTTTTACAGATTAATAGGGTAGTGATGTCTGAGAGGACTCTTGAAGATTTTTAGTCCAGGTGAAGATATGAATTTGTTTTTCCTTTGACCTACAAGTGGAACACCTTTTATTGTTAAAGGGAGTTAGTCGCATGCACAATGGAAGGAATAAATCCCATTGAATTCTCTGATTATTGCCACCTTTCAAAAATGTACATCTCTTAAAAGGAAGTATTAAGTACTTATTTAGAAATCTGTACCTTTTAGAAATACTGTTAGGCAATTAGTTTGTCACCTGTGGTTTATTTCTACATTACCTCTTCATTTCTGATGCTGTGAGATTTTTGTTTTTATTTTGGTTTTGGTTTTTTAGCCTGTTGACTTTGCTTTTCTGTGGAATGTATTTTATCTTACCAGAACCTAATCTTTCACATATCAGGGAGCAAAGCTCAACCATCATTAATGTCTCAGGACAATTACAATTTCAAAATCAAACTGAACTTTTTTCCAGTTATACAAGCCTACAGTTCATCTCTCCTTCCCAGGCAGACTTCTCAGAGACCATCTGAATTTGTTTTTTCTAATGCCTTTCCTTGACTTTACCATTTATTCTGCTTGTAATGTCATTCAACAGAGCTTGAAATTCAAATCCATCCAGTTTTCAGCAATTAAGCAACCTTCGTGGTATGTCAACATATCCTTCTAAGGATAAAACAAAAATTAAAAATATTAAAGATGTTGGAGGAAAAGTATTACATTTATTTTCTTTAGGCAAAATGTATATAGCCTGGATTGATGTGTCACTTAAAACTTTTCAGCAAAGGATGTAGTAGACAGACATTTGGGACCTGACTTTCCTCTCACGTCCACAGAAGTCAGTGGGCCCAGTTCTCAGCTGGGATACATTGGGTTGCTCCATTGCTTTAAGTGGTGCTAGGCCGATTTACACCACCTGAGGATCTGTGCTTACAGTGGAGAAAAACTAGTATATGTGAGAATCAGGCCCCTGACTTCTCTTGCACAAACAAGGACAAACAAGCACAAAGCTGAGAAGATTTTTTCATTAAGGCATCTTAAGTTGAAATTTAGCCTGGACAAGGTCCATGCACTACTTAAGGGTCATTTAAACCCTCAAAATAGGGCTTTAGTTGGTTTGATGTGGTGCCTAGGCCATGTGTGGGCTCTCTGCAAAGTGAGTTGTACAGTCCTGCAGCTTTGCCAAACACCTTTTTTGATTGCTGAGTTTTATGCCCTTTATATATTGTATGATCCACTCACTTTGGTTGAACTAAACCAGCTTTACTATACCTGGAAACTCAAACTTCATATGAAACAAAGGTATGTTGATATAACTGAAGAAACATGGTCCTTCTAATGTCATTTCAGCGGTAATTTTTCCATCTAATATGATTAAAGTTTTTGAATACTTAAATCTCTGAGCTGCCGCAGTACTTTTTACAAGGCTGCTGAAAGGTAGATGTACATGTGACCACAAGAAAAGTGAGAGAAAGCAAATTATTGTTTCTTTAAACTGAAGCTTGGATTTGGGGACCGGAGGGGGGGGGTGTGTGTGAATGGATCATAATCTAGGTGCATCTTACACCAAACACAGTCCTTTTGCTCAATCAAAACACATGCTGTCACTCATTTCTTTGTTTAAAAACAAACACACACCCCTTTTTTGGTGAAAGTTGTTTCCAAATAAAGTGAGAAGATTGTGTAGTTCTGTTTTTAAAAACAACTCATCTGGATGGTTCACTTATCTATCAAAAAATCTGTAAAGCCAAATCTTCTGTTTAATGCCAGCTGTTCTGTAGAAAAGGAGTGGCTTTGTCTTGTAATTGGCAATGAACTATAATGCTTGGGAAATCCTTCTGATGCTTCTAATTGGGAAAACTTCTGCCGGTTATAACACAGTGCTTTTGCTATGCATGGTATTCAGTTGGGAAAGTGAGTCCTGATATTATTTTTTCTTCAGGGTCACTTTAGAAATGGGCAGCTCAACGCACAATGCCTCCCATGGGACAAGGTTCCAAAATGCAACATTCTGTACAAAAAAGAAAATGAAATATTACTATCATAGAAGGCTAAACTGGACTGGTCTGTGAGCTGATAGTTACATTGCACTTGTCCCTATGAGACTGCATTAGCTGCCCAAGATGCTGCTATTTTTTGTATTCTTGTTTTAAAAAAATAAAACTCTGTTCTGTTAAATGTCTTTAAAACATTAAAATTACTTTGTTTAAAAAAATGGTCTTGGAGGAGATGGAAGGTAGGATGGGTTGTAAATTGCCTTTACAAGGCAATAATAAAAATGTGCCTCCTTGAAATTTTGTTCAAGCTATAGATTTGATGGAGCTGTGTCTTGTTTTTAAGTTGCTTTAAAAATTGTACTAGGTCTTCAAACAGAATAAAGATTGTTTTGAAACTGCATTTTACTTGTTGAGGCCTCACTAAGGACTTTTTGAGAAGTTACTTCAACAGGTTACATCACTGACTCCTACAGTGTGCTTGTTCCCCACTTTGTAGAGGAGAATTGAAGGTGCATATTGGTGAAGGGAGCTAGTTAGCTTATGATTTATACTCATTCTTAATTATTCGTTTAACTTAGTGAAGTGACAGTAGCCACTGAAGAGCTCTGAAGTAGTCTCGTGCATATAATGACACCAAGAATGGTAGTTTTCTTAGATCAGTGACACTGCAAAATCAATGTAATGTTATAAGCCTGTTCCCTATAACTTCAGACTCTAGGTGTAATCCTGGCTCCACGGACGTCAATGAGGGTTTTTCCATTGACTTCCGTGGGGCCAGTATTTCATCCCTGTATCCAAATTTAACCTAGCAGCATGAACACAATCTACAAAAAACAATGAGAAAAAAAGAAGAAAAAAAGTCATTCTCAATGTTATTTTCTTCCAGACTTTGCTAGTGGGAAATGTCTAATTGTCCCCACTTTTTAAAGAGGGTGGACTTGGGAAAAACAATCAAGATTTCCCTTTCCATATCCCCTAATAAAAGAACAAATCCAGACGTCTGAAGGCTTATAACCTTATCTGGGCAGGGCAGGCACCAGTTCTATACATAGCAAATGTTCCATTTTAGAATTTGCACAAATAGTGCAAATTATAAGTGCATACTGGGGCCTCCAGAAATCACAGCATGCAAATAATAATAGTTCTTAATGTTTTCACAGCCCTAGTAGAGCTCCCATTGCTGGACACTCACCAGGGTCCCATGGTTTGGGTCCCATGATCTCATAACCTTCCCTGAGTCCTGGAGCCTACCCAAACCATCTCTGTGGCCTCTCTGGAATACTGCCTGGGCATAGACACTGACTGTTATTCCTCTGCAGAAGTCATACCTCGCAATCCAGTTACACATGGCATCTGGGTGACCTGTGGTGATCCCCCAAAACACTCCAATAGCTTAAGCAGAGCTCCAACCTTGTGGGCACTCTGGTTTACAGTTTCTCTCACCAGAGACACGGGATAGTTGAAACACATAACACACAGGCTATGTAAAGGGTTTCTAATACACTCTACGTTAGCCCAAGTGATATACAGATCTAGACAAAACAATAAAACACCTGTATGTCATTCCCTGCCCCAATTCCCTCTCCACTTTTGAAGGTTGTTTGGGATTTGGTCAGAGTCCTATAGAGTATTCAGGATCCCACATCCTGCACATTGTTTCTCCACTGAATCCGGGAGTTTCTGTCTCACTGTCCTACTTCCTCAGCTGATCTTACCATCAAAAAGGAGAAAAGGGTTCTCCTCTATTCTTCTCCCTTGCCCCAAGCCTCCTTATTCTTTTTAAACGTCTGCTTTGTCATCTCTTTCCCTTTATTCTCCTGCTGGGGGGGGTTCTTTGAAGTAGTCAGTGATGCAGCAATATCATCAAATCAACCAGAATTCAGAAGCTGTATCTAGATAGATTCCCCAAATCATCGCAAACATCTTATTTAAAATATTTACTATGGGCTACTATTAAGTTTTTATTCCTCTCAATATCAAGTCTGGTTGGGTTTTTAAACTGGATTACACACACTGCAGTTCCCTTCTGCTAAACCTGAAAACATAGCACACTTGTCTCTTCTACCAGAACACGTTAACACAACCGTCTCTTCTAAACAATGAATTTCCACAAGATCCAACTTCAAGATGTAAACTTATATGGTGTTACGTTGAGCCACGGAATATTTTATTGTCCGCTATTGGAATGATTTTGGTTAAGCGTATTTCTGGACTATGTAGATGCGGTCCTTGGCGGACAATGGAAATTTGCAAAAATGTTGCTGTTCCATTTTGAATGGAATGCCAACCGTACCTCCCCCACAAAATACGTCTAATGTGTGCAAAATAAGGTTCTTGAACAAGTCCTCCATGCTAGTCCCTTTGCCTGAGTTTATGAACCCAGAAAAGAGAGAAATGGTAAACCCTTCATTTGTTGCCGCCTTCAGATTAAAAGATACACACAGTGTGATTTCGGGAAGTTGCACGTGCTTAATAAAGCATCCTGAAGGATGATACTGTGGGACTAGTCCCTCCTCCTTAACGCTTCTTCCTGTCCATTTTTCCTTCCCTAAAGCTAACCTGCATATGCCCATGGGTCAAACACTGATGCAATAAAGTGAATTTTCTTTCCTATACAGTAGAACCCCTATATAGGAACTAATTGGAAATTGAGGACTTTATAAAATCAAAAAGTTCATAAAATTGAACAGCTCAGAATTATAGTAGATAGGTGCATCCATTAATTAATTGTTCAGTGGAGATGTACAAAATGAATGGTAACAAAGGTCTACAATCTGCCTGATTTTTCTTTGCGAGAACTGCATCTTTTCTTTGCTATCACATCTCTCTTTTCAAACCTGTACAACTGCCTGAACAGTGGTTGAAGGATTGAAGTCACGTGCAGTGGAAGAAAGATGACTTTGGTGGCAGGAAAATGGCTCATATAACTAGTCTTCATAAGATCGATGTTCATAAAACCAGGGGACTACAGTACGTTGCTCTAAGTCCATAAATCAGAGACCCAGTAACTCAAGTGCCAACATTAATCAACTGGGCATTAAGCAGCAATGCCACTGGTAGGCATAGTGCAATTTATGCCAACTGAGCAAGGTGCAGATAAACGGCAACACTCCACACAAAACAACTGGAGCCAAAGGACCAAAGAACAGGTAGAGACTACATGAGAAAGCATGGGGGGAGGGTTTACTGCATGTGCACAACAGCAAAGTTAGACCTCAACCACCCTTCCTTTTCCTGAAACACATTTAAAGTACAGTAATCACTAGTCAGTCTGACCTGTGACTTGCAGTCAGCCAGCCAGCCACTGGACTGAAGGTAAGTATGACTCATCGTCATGCTGCTGCCAATTGGGGCTGTGAAATCAATGGCTAGGAAGCAATAAAAGATAGCAGCAGTGGCAGCTTGTGTTTTATGCTATTACTCTACTTTTTGAGTGGTTTTAAACACTTGTCAAGACCCAGTTTGGTGGAATGAGCCCCCCCGCCCCAGCATCCTCCTTGCCAATTAGAAGAGTCCTCTCCTCCGAGTCGAGCAGCAGCTTCATTCTCTTTGTGGCTAGTCTGCACCCTTCCTTCCAGCTCCCTGATTGTTTGGTTCTTCGAATCACAGTGGGTAAATTAAACCTGTTTTGGGGCCCACAACCCAAGCTGCCTGATTCTAAACTGACCAACCCTGAGGAAACTCTATGACAGCCCCTACTTATGGGCCCTGCCATACAACTGCAGCTGCCTGATAAGTGCCTCAGCTGGAGACACGGCTTTACTTTGGCTCTTCTGCCCTGGATCCTCTACTTTGTAAGGATGAGGAATGCTTTTGGTATTTCAGGGGTTCCCTTTAAAGGATTCATAGATGTTCAGGCTAGAAGAAACCATTATGATAGTATAGAACAGCATGCTAGTACATCCTCAGGATGATGTACTACTCCAAAACTGTACATTTAAAGCCCTCCAAGTGCTTTACCGAACAGAGGGAATTAAAGTCTCTGAGGCTGGACGCCTTGCCGAAGGCCAGAGGGGATGTAAGTGCCACAGCCAGGACTAGAACCCACTGGCCTGACTCTCAGTACTCTGCTGTAGCCACCAGCCCATCCAAATATGAGGCTTATTTAGAATCTAAGCTACTAGAAAAGGAAATCAGTAAATACAGGAAGGTGCTGTCAGATTCTCTGGCTAAAAGTAGGACAATAAATGTTCGTCCATTCCCTATGGTCAAGGAGAGTGGGCTTAAACATGGCCCCAATCAGCCTTTAATCACACCAGAGACACAAGGCCTGTATTAATGATATTGACACAACAAAAAAAGTTCATTAATTGAGGCCCGATGGGGATAAAATTCTTGTACAGAACAGTCCTGAGTCTTGATCTTTCAAAGGACCTATGCCCTCAGAAACGTGGAGTGCCAAAAATAGAAGCTGTGCAGGGGCACTTCTGACTGTAGGTAAACAGCTGTACTGATTGATCAGCCACTATTCAAACTTTGGATGATCTTTATGGAGACTAGCACTTTACTCTCCGACTGGGTACTGATGTCATCAACCCGCTGATCAGAAAGGTACTGAAGTTTCCTCGAAAAATTAGGAATATTAACCATGCACGTGCCCAGCCATGGCTATTGCCAGAACAATATTATGAGAACCTTCCACTTCTTACCACTCATTCCTTATATTTTGGCAAGATGACATTTGTCCTATTATTAGATGAAATTTAGGCCACTAATTTAAGCACATGCAAATAGTTACAGAAGGAAGACCTGATGGCTAACGCACAGCAGCACACTAAAACCTCCCACGTTTAGTCATTTGAACACATAGTAACTGGCTAGTGACAATAACACTGGACATAAATTCAGCTAATTAAAATGATAGGTTTAATTAGAATATGTATCTTTTCCGAGTCATTAATTTTAGTCTGAAGCTGCAGGATCATGGAAAAAAACAGGTAATATGTTTAGAACTGGCAAAATGCTTATTGTTTTATCCTTTGAAATGTAAAAAAACTGGCATCCCCATCTCCCCCCAAGGCAAACCCGTCAAAACCCCAACCCCCAACCACAAGGCAACTCTGCCACTCCCCTACTTCAAGAGCCACTTATCATACCTAGAGAGAGAACGCACGCAGATAAGATTGCTAACACCAAAGGTCTCCTCACTCTCACATGACTCAAACCGTCTTTCACACACAACACTGTGCACTTGGGAGTTGGTGAGCAGACAGCTGCTGTATTTTCAGTGATTTTCATCTCTTATCACTTAAGCTGTGGACGTGGGAACTCTGCAGCATCTTTTGCTGGACACAGAAACTTTTCACATGAGATATCCCAGTGTATTGTGACGATAATGAACATCTTTAGACCCCCCTGGAACTCGACCATGAACTCTGCTCCTCTCAGCCTCTGTTTGACTCTGCTCTTTGACTCTGACAGCCCTTGTCAGGATCCTGACAGTTTGCCTAGCCTACGGTGAAGGCCTACCTTGGGGGACCAGGCAGGCAGTGGGCCACTCCCTGCCCAGCATGCCCCAGAGGGTACTGGAGATAAGTGAATGAACTGCCTGCTCCCAGGAAGAGTTTCCCACTCTTCGAGCCCAACTATTGCAACTCACAACAAAGAACTAGGCTCTTCACTGGCAATCCGTGATGAAAATATGGGACTGCAGGCCTGACTGGCACAGCATGTGGCAGATAACCTGATGCTGTGAGAGCAGGTAGCCCAGCTGCAGGATGAGAACGCTACATATGGGCACACACTGCAGCTGCCTATCTGGATCAAGGCCCCCAGACCACCTCCAAGAAGATTTTAACAGGTACCGCCAAAAATTCAGGGGTAGTTATTAACCAATGCCCCCTACTGTTTCTGCTTCACCCCCTGGTCCTACCCCACTGACCAAGCAAAAGTAGTACTCTGTATTAGCCTCACCTGGCTCTGTCTGACTGGGATGGCTTCCTCTAGGCATTTTTGAGCCATATTTGATGATTCCCCACCACCACCCCATGCCCATTCAGCAGAGACATCCCTGAGCAAACTCTAGCCAGGCAGGAACCATCCTCCTCCTAAGCTGCCCACTTTCAGCAACTAGTCTCTGACACTGGTTGGAACGGAGCAGCCCTACTCAACAAGTTCTGGTGGGTACTACACAAGGAGATTAAGGATGAGCTAACTCATGTGGAGGCTCCAACCAACCTAGATGCCTTGGTTGACCTTGTCCTATACATTGACAATAAGCTCCATGAGTGATGTGAGGAGAGGAGTGGGTCCAGGGCACCCCCAATTGGTGCCCTTTGGTTCTCATCTCTGACCTGGACCTTGAACCAATGCATCTGAATACTACCAGCCGCCTGGTGAAAAAGAGCAATGTTGTTGCCACAGACTGTGTTTCTATTGTGGAGGATCTGGCCACACTCTCACCAACTGCCCATCATGAGCTCCAGCATGACTCAGTTCAGGAAAAACGAAACTCAGGCCTGGTAGAGTGGGTTGGCCTGATAGGGTTGCCAACCCTTCAGGATTGTCCTGGAGTCTCCATGAATTGAAGATTCATTTTTAATTAAAGATTATGTCATGTGATGAAACCTCTAGGAATATGTCCAACCAAAATTGGCAACCCGATGGCCTGAAGATAACACCCCTTCAACTCCTCACCTTCTAGCTATCAAAGTAGCCTTCAAAGAGTGGCACCACTGGTACCACTATTTACAGGGTGCTTGATACCCAATACGGGTTTACCTAGATCCTAAAAATGTAATGTCTCCACTGAGCCAGAGGCAACTGTGCTCGGCCCTGTTCTTCACAGGCTTCAATTTCACCATCACATACCCCGCAGGGGCCCGGAAGAAGACTACCAGTGCCTTGTCCTGAAAAGGGGAATACCTCACCAGCCAATACGTGCTGAGTCCCCAGGCATTCTTATGCCCTGGAACTTCCTGGATGCTACGATTACCCAAGACCCCGTGTCACTGATCTGCTCAGCTGCAGGGAAGGAACCGCTTCCCAAGGAACTTGAGGCAGCAAGCCAGAGGCAACACCAGATTCAGGATGGCTTTCTTCATGTCAAGGGTTGCTTGTATGTTCTGCCAGGACTCCTTCAATTAAAGGTACTATGGCGCTGTTGTGACTCACCATTCGTAGGACATCTGGGTCACCTCAAGACCCTCTGTGTGACCATCTGCTCCTGCTGGTGGCCCTGAATGAGCACAACAATCCAATTGTATGTTGATTCCTGTGGGACATGCGCCTGCACCAAGATGCTGGAATAAAAAACCCTTAGCACCCTAACGCCTTCTGAGAGCCCATTTGGACCCCTGGTCAGCCATTACCCAGCACTTCATAGTCAAGCTCCTTGTGTCTAACAGGTACACTGTAGTCTTCACTGTGGTCAATCAATTGACAAAAATGGTCCACTTTGTCCACAGTGTGCACCTACCCTCCTCGAAAGAAATGGATCAGCCCCTGGTGACTCATGTAATTTGTTTCCATGGACTCCAGAAGCGAGTACAACTGATTGGGGTCTGCAGTTTGTGTTGCAGTCTTGGTGTGAAACCCAATGATTGTTCAGGGTCCATACTTATCCACAAACTGTCAATCCAAATGAGTGAACTGAGTGTTAGAAAATATAGAAAATATTCACATTGCTTCATGAATTTCCATCAGGACACCTGGTCGAGCCTCCTACCCCATGCAGAGTTTGCTTATTACAATGCCAATCATGTCTCCACCAGGCAGAGTCTGTTCTATGCAAACTGTGACTTCCACCTCCGTCTCCACCTGGCTGTACCTATGAACTCCACCAATCCTGCAGCCACCGACCGGGTGCACCAGATCCATGAGATCCAATAAGAACTCAAGGCACACCTGGACACGGCCAAGGAAGATTACAAGATTACAGACTGCCGGCACTGGGAAAGCCTGGGATTCACCACCATTGGGCAAAGTGGGGCTCTCAGTCAAATACCTCTGCATCGACTGGCTGTGTTGTAAACTGGATTACGGATACCTCGGGCCGTATTCCATCTGTCAGATAATCAACACACTGACCTTGAGACTTCAATGACCCAGATCCCTCAAAATCCACCTACTGTTCCACATATCATTGCTAAAATCCTACATTGAGAAACCCTTCACTGCCCCCTCCAATGTGGGTCCAAAGGCATGACAATTATGAAGACCACAAGATGCTGGACTCAAAAATCAAATGCAGGTCCCTCTGGTACCTTGTAGGCGAGGAGGGCTGTGGACCAGGAGAGTGGTCCCGGGAGCCAGTGTTCCAAGTCTATGGTCTTGACCATGGCAAACACAAATCACAGAATGTCCCTCCTCAAGAGGTTTGTCAGGCAGCAGCCTCATGGCTTCTGATTGACTCCCTGCCCTTTATAAATCCAAGGGGTGATCCAGGAAGTGTCTAGTCAGCAGTAGGGATCTTCTGTAGCTGCCACATTCATTTCTGCTCTTGAATGCCTGGCTTTGACCTTGCCTTAATTTGAACCTCATCTCCTGTTCTGACCCCTGAAGCCTGACTCAGACTTGGATCCTTGGTATCAACCCTAGCCTGGAGCTTAACTATGAAATCCTCTGCTACTCTTAGCCTCAGGTTTGACCCTGCTCTGATCCTTAGTCCTGACAGCCCTTATCATGATCCTGACAGCAGTAAACTTTGTGTTCATCACATCTATCAAGATAGGTTTGCATTACAAAGTCCCCCAATATCTTTTGCAGATGTGGGCACACGGAAATAGTGCAGCTCAATCATCTAAGTGTCATATGTTTCAGTGACATGCCTGAAGGGAGTGTTGTTTAGCATTCAAAGTAGGGGATGAGAAATCAGGCCTTCTAAGAGTCTGTGCCTGACTAATACTGAGTTGCTGTGTGATCCTGGACATATCACTTATCAGAGATGGATAAGGCCTACCTATTACCCAGCTAGAGAATGCATAGAGGAACAGTCACATATTTCACTAGCATGGTGTGAGGCTTAATGGTTGTAAAGAACTTATAGATCCTCAGAGGAAAGATATTCTGGAAATGCAAAGAAAGAGAGTTATTATACTGTTTAGTAATGGTTTCTTCTTAATGCCAAATGGAGTTACACCTGCTTACATAAGGTCTGAATTTAATCCAATCCTGTTCATTTGACTTCTACAGATTTCTCCCCCTCTCTTGTTTCGATAAGACAGTAAATTTGGATAACTTCAGGGACATGAGGCGATGGATAGGAAACTAACTTCTCTTAACCCTGTCAAATGTTGTGTGATATCGTTATAATGAAGAATATAGCGTAAGACATGATTAGTTTGTGACATGAAGGTCAGCCCGTTTCATATCAGTGTTTCTTGTAGTTCATTTTTCACTGCTGAAGGAGGTAATGTTTGAAACTTTCAGGACCATATTTTCCTCATTGTTATATCACTGTGACTCCATTAAAGTTAATGGAGATAAATATTGTAAGGGGAGAATTTGCTGCTCTGTTTCTATTCTTGATTCCAAAACAAGCCATGGAATTATCGTGGGCATGTCTGATCAGGGCTTTGAACTGTACATTTTTAGGGGCAGGGATTCTATCATTGTCTGTTGTGTAATGTACATGCACATCTGTGGTGCTCTGTAAGTAGGCTTGGCAGCATTCAATTGTATTTTTATAACTGACAGATAACATCTGTTTCTTTTTAAGCATTTTTATATACATTTTCATAGTTGTGGGATATTATGGTGGGAGGAGATAATGTGGGGAGTTCAACAATTATTTATAACAGTAGACCCTGAGATTTAAAAAGTCACAGCTTTATAACTGCTAAAACACAAATTGTCAACATCACATGTCAAAATAGCCAAAGGAAATAGCCTTAAATCAAACTCTAAGTTCTCAAGCAACATTTTTCTTGCTTTGCGTATCTGTAAATTTCAATTATCATCAATGGAAATATTTTTTGTCTGTTTGTGTATGTGTGCGCAATGAAATCAACTTTTACCAACATTTACTGATTAAAAAGCTAACCCTTCCAAGCCTATCTGTAAGTAATAATACAGCCTCTTGCTAAATCATGTGATCCCGGTTAGCTGAAGAAAGATGACTGAATGAGAAGACAGGCTGCCGAATTTCTCTAGTGACGTCAGTTTGCTACTCACCACATCGAAGTTTCCCTCCTTAGCCAAAGGGAACGTAAGCTGCTTGCTTTTCCAGCTTTTCTTTGTTGTCAAGAGGGTCCATTGCCAGGCATACAGGGTTGGGGGGATAATGAAGATAAAACTATGTTGAAAATCTCTGCAGTCAAACCCCCAATCAGCCTGACTGTTCTCTACCTTAGGCATCCTGACATGTCCCATGCACCCATTACCCAGATAATGCAAGAAGACAGCAGATCCTGGAGCACTACCCACATCCTACAATTACACTGCACTTTGTAGAGCCCTTTGCGGAACTGTTTTTTTTAATCCCGCTCCTGCTATTCTGGCAGTGGGTCCTGCAGTACCCCCGGGATCCCAGTCCTGCTGCAGGTCTTTACTTTGTAGTAGAGAAAACTCTTTAAATTGCATTAGGCAAGGGTGTCACTTTGCAAGAAACCACTAGTAAAATGAAAGCTAAGTCCCCAGTCCTGAAATTAACTGTTGTGCCCATGTAGAGCCCCATTGACTTCAACAGGGTGCTGTGCAGGTAGAGTGAATTGCGGGGTTGGGGTGGTAACTGAAAAAATATATGAAGTTCCTTAGCAAGGCTTGAGACAAACAGGCCAAAGCTATTTTGCAAGCAGCTGTTGCTTATACTGATAAGTGATAGTGTACACAGGAAAAATTTGAACTTTCTGAAGCTCCTTGAAATCTAATAACTTTTGAGTCCCAGGATTCCTTTAATTATTGGTGGCAGATCCTTGGAATGTGTTGTTTGCCATTGTTTTGTGCTAGGCAACATGTAAATTTTGAAATAAAAACAATCCCTAAAGCCTAAAAGAGCGAGTGGGCTTCTCATACTTGAATTTTGATAAAAGAATTTACGATGTTTTTTAAAAAAAATTAAGAGGAATGGCTTTTTTTTTTAAATGGATGTTAAAAGTCAAGTTTTATTATTTGTATTACAGTAGTGCCTAGAGCTACCAGTCTGTTGTGCTAGAAGTTTATATATTATAAGACAACAACAGGTGGATAAACGCAAAAAACTCTTTGCGGGGGCAGGTCATGGAGGGGGAAGTGTTAGAGGAAGGCAGGGTAAACAGAAAAAGAATCCAGATTGGCTTAATAAGTGGAATGCTATATTGTGTTGGTGTTTTAAATGTCCAGAGCTATGTTATTAATAACACCTTAAGTTATTAAAACTGAAAATACTTTAACAATCTAGTTTACTTTCCACTGCTTGCCTGGTACTTTCTATTTTCATAGAAATGTAGGACTGGAAGGGACCACAGTAGGTCATCTAGTCTAGTCTACTGAACTGAGGCAGGACTAAGTATTATCCATACCATCACTGACAAGTTTTTTGTCCAACCTATTATTAAAACTTCCAGTGACAGAGCTTCCACAACTTCCCTAGATAATTTGTTCAGTGCTTAACTAACCTTCTCTGCAATTTAAGACCATTACTTCTTGTCTTGTCCTGTGGGGAAAATCCATAAGAGCATTGTACAAAATCAAACAATATTAAAATACTTATGATCTAAAATCTATATCTATAGAGGACAATTTTCCAGGTGAAGTTTGCAAATAACCAATTTTCCTATAATTTATTTTTCACTCCTTCGGACCTCCCACAACTTCATGAATTCAAAAACAATTTCCCTTTATAAGCCAGGCATCAATATCAGATGTTATATACAGGAAGAAAGAAGACACATCTTGTCAAAGCTAATAGAGTCAAGAGATAGTACAAGTGTATTTCAGATGCCCCTTGCCCTTTTCAGGTTGCCTTGAGAGTTTACTCTTCTCCAGCATGATCACATTCACACTGTATACCCCAGAGTAAAGAACAAATGTATGTCCTCCTGTAATTCTGAAGAACCACATTGGCATTGATGCTCATGCTGAGCTCATTTCAGGATTGCAACTTTAGGAATAATCCAGCACTTTCTGAGCTGGAAACACTGCATTTGAAGTAAGGGGGAGTGTTGCCTGAGTCAGGAGCATGGGTCTGGGCACACAAAGTTAGACCTGGCGTTAAGTTCCCCAGATGAATATGCCCCATAAAAAGTTTTAAATTTCTTCCACCACTTCTTTTTAAATTACTTTGTCTCTTAAAGTGGCTGAACATTAATGAAGAAAACTGATGACCCCAGAGCCTTCTAATCCTAAGAAATGCAGGGCACTTAAACAAAGGAGTGATTAAGCTACATGTGCAAAATAGGCAATCACAGGCCTGTTCAGCAGCACAGTGCATCTATGCACTCGTGGCCATTTTAGTTGGAGGGACTTTAAAGTACAGTTCCAGTCTGAAACAGCATGTCTGGATTCCATGTGTATGGTATGCCTACGACTTCCACTTCAGATCCTTCTCAGTTTATTGCCAGCCACACAAATTCAGTTTGGGATCTAAAAGTCAAACTATTCTCTTTGACTCATGCCTCATCATCAGTAACGTTCTGCAGGCCACACTGTGCCTTCTGTTTCCCCTATGCACTAGTGATGGGCAGATTCAGGCTGGGTTTTCAAAGAATGCTAAGGGGGCTAGGCACCAACTCCCATTGCATTTCATTGGGAGTTGAGCACCTAGCTTCCTCAGGCTCCTTTGAAAATTCCAGCCCTAATCTCTGGTTACTAGAAATTGCTGAATCAGCATATCCCTTGGCCATCTACTTTTGGGATTGAACTGGCCATTTGTGGGCTCTCCAGCAGAGGAAAGATTGTAAGTACCTTACAGATTTTTCAACCCTACCAACTCTCCACCAGCTCCCATCTTTCTAGGTTCTAGAGGCTTGAGAAGGTTCTCCTCCACTGAAGGCGATATGAATTGTTGGAATGCATTCCACTTTCCATTTTTGTTCAAGTCTCCCATTTCTACACCTCAACGTACTGTGACAGCTGCTTGAATGGGGTGCAAAGAATGGACACTCCACAAGAGAGGCTGCTACTTTTCTGCTCACATCGCCTCACAAAGACTGAGTGGATTTTTTTTTTAGTTATCTCAGTCATTACACACACTCTGTTAAGGATTTTTTTACAAACTACCATCTTTAATCAGTTTATAGTTATACGTGACTCTGTACATTAGACATTTCTGTAGTCATATATTTGGCATAATATTTGGCATAATCAGTGACTTGTGGTTGCTGACTTCCTACCTTTTTGTAGTAATACACTTCAGCTCTGATCAAGGACACCGGACAATAGAGACGAGATAAACAGAACTGATGTAAAGTTACATATCCTACGGAGGTTGTCATAAATATAAAGGGAAGGCTAACCACCTTTAAATCCCTCCTGGACAGAGGAAAAAACCCTTTCACCTGTAAAGGGTTAAGAAGCTAAAGATAACCTCGCTGGCATCTGACCAAAATGACCAATGAGGAGACAAGATACTTTCAAAGCTGGAGGGGGGAAAAACAAAGGGTTCTCTCAGTCTGTGTGTTTTTCTTTGCCAGGACCAGAGCATGAATGCAGGTTAGAACTCCTGTAAAGGGCTAACCAGCAGTCTAGTTAGATATGCGTTAGATTCTGTTTTGTTTAAATGGCTGATAAATAAGTTGTGCTGAATGGAATGTATATTCCTGTTTTTGTGTCTTTTTGTAACTTAAGGTTTTGCCTAGAGGGATTTTCTGTTTTGAATCTGATTACCCTATAAGATATTTACCATCCTGATGTTACAGAGGTGATTCTTTTACTTTTTCTTCAATTAAAATTCTTCTTTTAAGAACCTGATTACTTTTTTCATTGTTCTTAAGATCCAAGGGTTTGGGTCTGTGTTCACCTATACAAACTGGTGAGGATTTTTATCAAACCTTCCCCAGGAAAGGGGGTGTAGGGTTTGGGAGGATTTGAGGGGGAAAGATGTTTCCAAGCGGGCTCTTTCCCCGTTATATATTTGTTAGACGCTTGGTGGTGTCAGCAATAAAGTCCAGGGGCAAAAGGTAAAATAGTTTGTACCTTGGGGAAGTTTTAACCTGAGCTGGTAAAAATAAGCTTAGGGGGTTTTTCATGCAGGTCCCCACATCTGTACCCTAGAGTTCAGAGTGGGGAAGGAACCTTGACAGAGGTCGTGGATCCCATGATTTTAAGTGACCTATGCAACATCAGCCTCAGGCAGCCGAGTTCAGGCTGTCAGCCTCAGGCCACGCGGTTCAGGCACCCGTGATTTATTGTTTATTGCCCATGACCTGTCTGTGACTTTTACTAAAAATACCCATGACAAAATTTTAGCCTTACCTATTAGTAATCTGGGGATGACAATGTTAGTACCTCTGTTACCCACTGAATGTGCCTCGGGTGGGCCTAGTGATTGCAAAACCTAAGCAGGCTCAGTCTGAGATGTATGCTTACGCTGTTAATAAAAGTGCTGTGATTCTCTTCTCCAACCAACTTGACTCCTTGGCTTTTGACATAACGTTATGGCTAAAGATGTCGTATCTGCATCGGGATTCGTTTTAGGTTAATGTTGAGGTTCAAGGCCTTTGGAAACATTGACTGTCAAAAAGATTTGGGTGCCATGGTGGATAATCAGCTGAATATGAGTTTGCAATGCAACAATGTAGCCAAAAGGGCTAATGTGATCCTTGGAAATCTTGAGTAGGAATAGTGAGGTTATTTTAGCTATGTATTTGGCACTGGTGTGACTGCAGCAGGAATACTGCGTCCAGTTCTGATGTCCACAGTTCAACAAGGATGTTTTTGTTAAATTAGAGAGGTCTCAGGGAAGAGCCACAAGAATGATTAAAGGATTAGAAAACATGCCTTATAGTGATAGATTGAGCTCCTGGAGTCTATCTAGTTCAACACAAAGAAGGTTAAGGGGTGACTTGTTCAGTCTATAAGCACCTACATGGTGAACAAATATTTGATAAGGGGTGCTTCAGTCTAGTAGGCAAAGATATATAATATGATCCAATGGCTAGAAGTTGAAGCTGGACAAACAGACTGGAAATAAGGTGTAATTTTTTTAACAGTGAGTGTAATTAATCACGGGAACAATTTCTCAAGGGCTGTGTGGGATTCTCCGTCATTGGAAATGTTTAAATCAAAATTGGATGTCTTTCTAAAAGATCTGCTCTGGTTCAAAGGAATTATTTTGGGGAACGTCTGTGGCATGTCCTATACAGGAGATCAGACTAGATTATTTCAATGGTCTCTTCTGGCCCTGGCATCTCCGAATTTAATTTAATTTAATTAGGGCTCAGTTTTGAGTTCAGGTTTGAAGTCTAAGGTATCATAAACTTGTGAGTTTCTCTCATGAGATTTTGACATAAGATGGCTGCATCCAACCCAGAACAGGAAAATAAGCCCTTCCGGACTGGAATCTAACTCAGAACCCAAACTAGAAGGGACTACTCATACTTGGAGCTTTGAATCTTGACCCAACCAAAATTCAAGGGTCTGGTTTTGGCTTATATTTACCAAAAAGTAGCAGCTGAATATCTAGAGCTCTTGGATCAGAAATAAAAAGCAGGTGTATTCAGTGGTAACAAACAGGCCACTGAATGCATGGTACTCTTATATGGCCCTTCTCTCTACTACCTGAGCATCTCACAACCCTTAATGGATGATTTAGTTGGGGTTGGTCCTGCTTTGAGCAGGGGGTTGGACTAGATGACCTCCTGAGGTCCCTTCCAACCCTGATATTCTATGGATTCTATGATTTATCCTCCAAACAACCCTGTGAGATAGGGCAGTGCTATTATCTCATTGTACAAATGGGGAACTGAGGCACAGAGAGCTTAAGTGACTTGCCCAAGGTCACATGGAAAGTTTGTACGAGAGCAGGCATTTGAAACTAGATTTCACAAGTCCCAGGCTCTGGACCATTCTGCCTTTCTCAGTGGCTCCAGGAATCGTGGATTTTGTGGTGTGGAACCCTGATTGTGGTAAACTGATTTAAAGATGCCAGATCTGAAAACAAAGGTCCTTAATGATGTTAGCTGGAGAACAGTACTCCAAATGCCAGACTCCTGTGGTCCCATCATATATGCTTTGGTATGAACACATGCTCTGGAAATGGATTAATATGCATTATAAGTGGGGTGGGGGGCTGAGAGAGAGACAGGAATTTCTCTGGGATTACTGCATCCACCTAAATCCCTGTACTACAATCTAATAAAAATTTTCAGTCCCTATAGTCAGGGCTGGATGTCAGCCAGGTTTCGAAAGGTTTTTATTATTGTTAAATTAAAGTGATTTATCTACCTGTCTACTTGCTGGGTAAATATATTTACAGTTGGTTTCTGGTTTTTTGCTTGGCATTTGTAATTTTAAATTCGTAAGTAATAGAAACCACCGATTTTCCTTCTAAGCTTAAAGAAATATGCAATATGTTAAAGGCTCAATCTGACTCCCATTTGTTTGAATGGGAGCTCTAAATGGAGAAACCTACTTCGACGGTAGAATTGTTTTGAAGAGTATTCGTTGGATAAAGTGCTTGATGGATGAATTTTTAGATTAATACTTTATTCAATTAATACTCTTTTTGGTGTATTTGAACAACAGCTGTTCAAACACTATTCAGCCAACAGAGTATTTGCCAAGTAACAATAATATTAATTCTACTGACATTTATTAGTATTATAGATCCAAGGTGGGTGAGGTAATATTTTTTATTGGACCAACTTCTGTTGGTGAGACACACAAGCTTTCAAGTGTTTCTATATTTCAGCTAGCTCTGGTTAATGTATTGATATTATATGTTTGAAGTTTTATATGAATGAAAGTAAGGAAACCTAAGTTATTGGTCTCATTCAAATGTTACTTGTGCTTCTTGCTCACACGCACAATTCTGTATTAGTGTAATGTATGTTTTTATAATACCATGTGACCAAATTACATTTTCCCCAAACAAGTCAAGGTTGGCTAACATTTCTTACAGCTGAAGGTTATCTCTTTTTCAAGAGTCTGCTTGCGGGGCTAGGTGGGTGGAGGAAGTGGTTTGTTGATGGGCGGGGCAGAGGGAGGTCTCCATTTCCTCTAGCAAAAAGGAACAAATTGTAGATTCTTACATGTTGATAGCGTGTATTTTATAATTCAATACATAATTGAAATTCATGCAGCTGCACACCTATTTTGTACATGGAAATATCTAGAAATTGCTCACTCACTGCTTCACAGCCTCCAAGGATCTGAACAGCAGGCCCACTGGTTCTGGAGCTTCACACGACTGTGTTGTCTTATCAAACATAAAACCTGTGGGAAGCCCTGGATTGTGTACATATAGGTACTACCCACATTGGTTCAGAAATTCCTAAGATTTTTCAGGTGTTTCAAACATCTTCAAATATAGCTAAGGCACTTGTGCTCGTTGAGAACTAATTTAAAAATTTTAAAATAAAACCAGTGACAACTAAGAGCATAAGAATGGCCATACTGGGTTGGACCATTGGTCCATCAACTCCAATATCCTGTCTTCCATCAGTGGCCAATGCCAGGTGCTTCAGAGGGAATGAACAGAACAGGCAATCATCAAGTGATCCATCCCCTGCTGTCTACTTCCAGCTTCTGGCAAACTAGAGAGGGGTCTAAGCTGCTAAATTCACACCTGGATTCTGAACTCCTCCTGAGTCCAGGGTATTTTGGTTCAGTCCATTGTGTGTCTAGGGTCAGCTGCAAAATTCAGATCCATGTCCTTGTTTAGACTTTGAATCCTCTAAAGTTTGGGGTTCTGTTTTCTTTAGGATTTTGGTTCAAACCCATCGCTAAACAAATAAGTAAATAAATAAAATTACACACATTTTTTTATTTGGCAAAATTCCATCTCTGGCTCATGAGGAATTTCAATCTCATACATCATTTTTTCAGAAAGATACAAGTTTTTGACTGCAAAGGCAGACAATAAAAGTACCAGCTCAACCATAGCTACAAGTGCTAGGAATGCACTATTTGTCAGCACAAACAGATAAGGCTGTGTTTTTACTGAGTTGCAGTGACCTTTTGCTTCAAAGGTAAATGCAAGCTTAATTTCTAGTATTTCTCAGCTTTTGCGCTACATTCTAAGAGGCTCGGTTTTAAACAAGATTAAACATGTTCACAGCTGAAATCTAAATGGGTTCTGCATAAATGTTGAAATGGTGTGCTTAAATGCCTGATCCCTAATGCAGCCTACACACTACCCACAGCAAATGTTCCTCCCAGCTGCTGTTCTTCCCATTAACAGAATGGGGGAGAAGAATTAAGGTATTGCTTTATCTAAACAATCTGAAGCCAAGAGTTCAGTAGCTGTCATCCAGTCTGTGGAAGCCTGTAATAGATGAATAATTGCCTACCCATGTATGCAAGGCTCAAACTGAAAGGAAATAACATTCTCTATTAAAATTATTATGGTCCTGAGCCTGCAGTCCTTAAAACTCCAGGAGGATTTTCCCATTCATTTCAGAAAGAGAGCCCAAATTACTATCTGGAGGGGACAGAAAAGAAGGTGGTGTTCCTCTTGCACAATGACTGGCAATGAAGGAAGTTTAATCTAGTGGCTAGAACACTCGATGCAGACAGAGCTCAGTTCTGTCACAAATTTCCTGTCTGAGTTTAGGGGACAAATCACTTAATCTCCCTGTACCTCATTTCCTCATCTGCAAACTATAGGTGCTTATTTTCTCCCATCCTTCTTCTATCTTGTCTGTTTAGATTTTAAGCTCTTTGGGGCATGGCCTGTGTCTTACTAGGCATATAGCACCTAGCATAGTGGGGTCCAAGCTCTGCTGGAGCCCCTAGGCATTGCCTAATCATTTATTTCAGACTCGAGTTGGGCATGAACTGGATATCCTCCAGCCTTTGAGAGAAAGATCGGATCTGGACCCAAGCAAAACTGTTCTGGGTTGTTTCTAAGGGCTTGTCTACAAGCTGAGGTGTGATGCTACCCTGCACTAGCCTGCTATGGAGCCAACTGTCCATGTGCATCCTGTTGGCATGCATTAACAGTTTATTAGTTTGCTTTGATCTAGTCCCATTTCAAAGTAGGGTGGCTGCCAATTAAATGTTTGCGTGGCCAAGGCCTGAATGGGGAGATCTGTGGCAACTAATTCAGGCTATTAATTGAGGATCTATCACAAAAGGGAGTGTTTCAACTTAATTTCATTTGATGAACTCCAGGTTCCACTCTGAATTTCATTTGACAGCCTCCAACCATTTGGGGGGGGGGAGTGTGGGTGTGTGTGTGTGTGTGTGAGAGAGAGAGAGAGAGAGAGAGAGAGAGAGAGAATAGCAGATGTAGTGGTGGGTAATGACTCAAGGGCGATGGTTAATCAGAAGGTGCAGCCATTTTGTTAACCATGTGAGAACTGAGATCAGAACCCTCTTCATGTATTTCTAGAAAATACCATTTACTGGGCATGCTCAGGTGCTTAACATAATCATTAGAATAGTCACTCCCAGATTGGTAAAAAGGGACCTTATACCTACAACTAACATCGGCACAAATCTTGGAACAAATTCACTACTGGCATAATTGGACGCAATTCAGTTGACGAATACAGTTATCTCTGCTTACAGGAGTGGTGGGTTTGGCCTATTTTTGTTTGTTGTGTAGAACTTGGAGATATTAAAGGGTTTTTCTGTCCCCGGAATTTTTCTGTGGGTTCAAGTACGGCGTCTTGCTGCAACAGCTAACTAGTGCTGTTGGCAGGGAATTCATCTGACTACTTGATAAGTTACCCAATGCAAACTTGTCATTGCAATTAGTCACATGCCTTCTTTTTTGCTGTCTCAGCAAAGTCTTATCTCCTCAGCTCACTGCCACCGGCTGATTTGAGGAGGGAAATGCTCAGTCCATATGTAATGGGAAGTTACAAATGAGAAAGTTAATGGGAGAAGCTCCCACACGCTCTGGTGCTTCTAAAATATCAGCTACAGCTAGAGGGGTCCCCAGTGTCAGGAGGGATATGCCAAGCACTACAGCACTTGTAGAAGAACAGCGTAGCATCAGCCCTCACTGCAAAGCTCAGCAAACCCATGATACTACCAAACCCCACAGCAACCAGGGATGATGATCCCTTCCTTTGCCTTGCTGAAGGAACCATTAAAAGACAGAGTAAAGGCAATCCCCATGGCCTAATGATAGTGTACTGTAGTACCATGTGGAGACCTGGGTTTGAATCCTAGTCCCGGTCTCTCATTCCCTGGGCTAATGTGAACTGAGAATATGTGGCAGCAACACATTCAGTCCCAGACAGGGGATGCCTGTCTTTCCCTCGGTAGTTACCTTACTGGTGGGCTCTGGAATCAAATGAAAACCAAGTACTGTTGTAAAGCTGACAACAAAACCATGTGAAGCAGGTTTCACATATGGAATCACTTAGCAATATGGCACAACTTATGCCTGTCTAATATGAGTCAAAGCAATCCCCTGCCCCATTAAGAGGAACGATTGAGACCCTCAAAAGTTCAGAATTGGAAGGGAGGGACTAAGAGTTCTGGCCCCAGAACTGATCCCATGGAGGAGAATTTGTTACAAATCAGCTTAGCTAAGAAACAATTTTGTAAGGATTACTGAAAGAAAGCCAGCAGAAGCATAATTTGATTAGAAACATGGAATTATGAGATGGACTGGCTTGAAATAAATTGGCTTTTTTTAAAAATGAGTGCTATGGGAGAAATGTGGAATGTAGAGAATGCTCAGTAGTTAGATTTTCATACAGCATTTGATAAGATTCCTCATTGCCAGGGGTAGCAACGCATGGTACAGGGGTATAATAGATAGGGACAGACAGGCTCAAAAGTAGGAAGCAGTGAGTGTCAACAAATGGTAACATCTCTAGCTGGAAAGGGGACATCACTGGGTGGAACTGGGATCTCTCCTGTTTCCATAAGACATTATTTGAATGAATGTAAAAGCCCCATTGTCACTGATGTGCACTGCAGTTTGCTGCAGATGGAAACTGAACCACAAGATGGGGGAGTGGAGGGGGGGAAAGAACACGGAACCCTCTCCCCTACCTGAGAGACTGAGGAAGCAAAAAACCTCATCCTGCTTTGGCCTTGGGAATAGAGATGGACCGGCATCACAATCAATATCTAAATACAGTACACTTGTACTTCAGGGAAGCCTGGATCTGAATTAGAAAGTTGCTATATGTGAAATCTGTCCTCTGAAAATCTGAAGTAGATCTGGACCAGTACTTAGCACCTTGCATCTTGTGATAGAATACCTGGGAGCTGAGACCGCTAGTGGGCTTCCTAGTCTTCTACTGCAGAAGGCATCAGAACTCTGCTAGAGCAGCCATGTCTATATGGAGCTAGGCCTTCTATATTTATATATAGCTTGTGAACATGAAGAAAAGGAGGACTTGTGGCACCTTAGAGACTAACCAATTTATTTGAGCATAAGCTTTTGTGAGCTATAGCTCACTTCATCAGATGCATAACTGTGGAAAATACAGAAGATGTTTTTATACACACAGACCATGAAAAAATGGGTGTTTATCACTACAAAAGGTTTTTTCTCCCTGCACCCCACTCTCCTGCTGGTAATAGCTTACCTAAAGTGATCACTCTCCTTACAATGTGTATGATAATCAAGGTGGGCCATTTCCAGCATAAATCCAGGGTTTAACAAGAACATCTAAGGAACAGTGGGGGGGGGGAGGAATAAACAAGGGGAAATAGGTTACTTTTTATAATGAATCAATGGATTTGGGGGGGGGGAGAAAACCTGGATTTGTGCTGGAAATGGCCCACCTTGATTATCATACACATTGTAAGGAGAGTGATGGGGGTGGGGGGAAAGAAAACCTTTTGTAGTGATAAACACCCATTTTTTCATGGTCTGTGTGTATAAAAACATCTTCTGTATTTTCCACAATATGCATCCGATGAAGTGAGCTGTAGCTCATGAAAGCTTATGCTCAAATAAATTGGTTAGTCTCTAAGGTGCCACAAGTACTCCTTTTCTTTTTGTGAATACAGACTAACATGGCTGTTACTCTGAAACTTGTGAACATGGTTATTTGGACCCCAACTATGTCTGAGTGGTTTCTTCATATATTAATGTGTAGCGAGCAAAAGACGCATTTCAAGGGGTTTTAGCTGGTGGTGTTAAAGCCTAGACTCCCCACTAGGTGAAAACACAGCCAGCCAGCTAACACCCCTTTGAACATGTTAGCCTGCCTGCATCTTGATTGGGGGCTTTTCAGTCACTCTAAGCTAATTCACTTGAGCTAACATGACTGAAACACACACCCTTTATCTGTTAAGAGAGGGCCTCTGAGGCACAGGGAACGAGGGTCAGGGACAGAAGGGTGCTGCAGGCAAAACCTCTACACACAGCCAGGAGCAAGCAGGGGATTGTTTTGTGTTGTTTAAGAAAACCATACTGGCAAATCTCTGGATTTAATCATACAAAGGCTGTATTTACTGTATTAGGAGCCAGCTATGAATGCTACCCACTTACACTCTCCTCTCTAGTTCTGGGGGTGTCTATCCTAACCCTCTGCCTCATACTCGCAAAAATAACAAAGTGAAACACTTTTTAAAAAACTATAGCTTTATAACCATTCAGGTAGATAAAAAAAATGAAAAGCCACTCTATTTTGCAAGTGGTATTGTAGACTTCAGTTTCAAGGTTTCCACTGCAGTCAGTGGGAGTCATATGGACGGTTCCCAGTGCAGTTCTTTGGTAAGTTATGCCAAACAGCTTGAGGACTTGGTCTTACAAGGTGACAAACAACTTCTCAGGAATGCGGAGCAGCTTTCAGACCCCATTGGCTTCAGTGGGAATCGAGCGTTCATCACCTTTCAGGAGGTGCTCAGCATCTGGCAGGATCAGTCCCTATGAGAGGAAATTCTGAATGTGGTATATTTCTTCAGTTATATCTCTGCTAGTAGCTAACTCAAGTGTCAGTCCAAGCACAGGCATGCCATACAGTTAGTGTCTCACAACTGCGGGTAGTTTTCAGTAAGCCTTCAGTATGCAATTCACAGTACTCTGCATCTTCACTAAGCTCAGAATGCATCATCTGCAGAAAAGATGGCACTTCCACTTCACATTTCATCTAGAAGAAGGAAAAACTTCACATTCTAAATTATCTGACTCAAAAATTTTGAGACACTTCAGTACAGTAACTTGAGGTTGCTCCCTGTTACATCTGCAATAAATTTAACTTGAAAAAAAAAATAAGAAAATGAAACTTGCTTCTGTGCAGTACCCATTTCACCTCACCTATTCCTCTTTTTGCCTTCTTAGATATTAAATTACTGGGACCAGGGACCATATTCACCTATATATCTTCACAGCACCAAATCCAATGGTTCTCAAACATCTTAATGCCTCGTAAGATACCTCCTCTCCCACACACAACGATGGAGGCAACAGCTCCTTTTGTGCTCAACTTCAAGGACCACCTCCACTTCGATACATGATCCCATAAGGTCCCAGTGGCAATGACTACACTTGCTCATGCATTAAGCTCCAGAGGTTCCAGGTTTGATCCCGACACTGATGACCCATATTTTATAAAGTTGTCCCCAATCGTGCAGCCATTTGTGCACATGCCTAACTACCTCTGAGGAGTCCCATGGAACTCCTTATGGACCATGTTTAAGTGTTTGCAGGATTGGAGCCTAACATATGTACTGTGATACATTTGTCATTCATATAACAAAAACACTACTGATCATTTCAGTTGAATGCAGCCTCAGTCTATTCAAAGTGGTACAATCTCACAGGAACCACAAGACATTTCCATCATGTCTGAAGTTATGTGCCAGCACCACACCATCCAGTTGTGGTGCCCTTCCTACGTAGACACCCTGTATGCAGCTGCTTCTTTTGGGCTTCACTCAGGAAGAGCCTCTTTCATCTACTGTGTCCATGTCTGTGTATCAGACTACAGCTTATGTGAAAGATGAGAGTTCACAGATCAAATGGAAAAAACCCTCAAGGTACCAACAGGGCACTCAGAAGTCAAGGGAAAGACTTAAATGTACAGAACTACAAATTGTCCACACACCACACAGGCCACACATCAATATGTGCCAACACTGAAATATACTCTGCCTGTTTAGACTGTATAGCAATACCACTCAAAGCAAATGACCACTTATCTCTTCAGGCAGATAAGATAATGCTCCTGTGGGACCTACTGTCAGAGCAGGGATTCTGGGCACACACAGCTATTCCAAGTACAGGTATTCCTCTTCCCAGAAACTCTCGGGGATTTAATTTCCCCTAACCTTGTCGGGAGAACTCAGGGATTCATTGACCTTTGCTTGTTCTGTAAAAAGGAACCTGGAAAGAAGTTGGTTTTACCCATATTTGGGGATTAGGTTTTTATCTGGCAGATCTCTGACACTGCCCATATTTTAGGGGTTTCGTGATTGCACATAGATCAGCAGGGCACCAAAACTATGCGGTGGTGACCTGCAGGTAAGGATCTCGCTCCCACTAGAATTCTACCTCAGCCCATCTTGTAAGAGAGGATTGAACACTGATTTTTTTCAAAGGTATTTTCTATTTCAGTTGATTTTTTTGGTGCCTGTGTAGAATCAAACTTCCCTCCTGGCCCATTTTCCTATGATAGTGGGAGGTGTTCTGTTTTATGTTGCAGGTTAACTATCTGTAACATCTCAAGCACCTTCATAGGCACTAGAGTGCTTTTAATATTATTATTCTTTGTATTTCAATAATGCCAAAAGCCCCCAACTGAGATCAGGGTCTCCTTACACTAGACACCACACAAGTGCACTGTGTGAGATAGTCTTTCCCCTGAAGCGCTTACAGTCTAAATAGACAAGACAGACTACCGATGGGAGGGGGATAAAAAAGCAGAGAGGCTGGGTGACTTGCTCAAGGTCACATAGCACATCAGCAGCAGAGGCCGGAACAGAATCCAGGTCTCCTGGTCCAGGGCCCTACCCACTGGACCATGTTACCTCCCCAAACGAAAATACTGTTATCATAATTATTATTTGAGAATGAAACCAGGCCAGATGTGGATGGAAAGAGAGTCCTTTGCTTGTGTGTGCACTCTCTCTTCAATTCAATTCAGCTTCAGCAAGTCTGGAAGACTTTCCACAAAGACAGCTTAATAGAAATGTTGCTGCTAGTCCTTGCCATTCTGCTCCATACGGTACATGAGCTAGTTATCCATTCCAAACTCCTAAGGCCTGGGTCTGCTCCCCTGCCCCCCCAGTTAACCGAGCAATTCTTTAAGTGTCATTTTGACAGCAAGATTGCAGCCACAATAAGGCCCACATCATTCACAGATGGTTTTGTCACCCATTTTCTCAAACAGCTCTAAGCTTTTACAGTAACTGGTTTTACTTACGTAGTAAAAACTAAAATAAAAGAGTACATTTACAGCTTATTGCACTACCGATCACAGCTGTAGACCCCATTAACAGTCACATTGTTCAGCTAGAGCAGTAGTAGGACAGTGCATCTTATGGTATATAAAAGGATTTGACATTGCCGAGGTCACAACTCTGTGTCTCTTTTTGAAAGATATCAGTCTAGCTGTCAAATATAAAAGGCAAGAAGGGTCAGGTGTGCCAGTTTAGAAAATGGCCAGACAGGAGGGGGAGGAGAAGACATAATAATTTAGATGCGTGTTTTTTATTATGATTTTACATATGTTATCCTGGTATTAATTCACATTACTAATGAGAAAAGGGGCACCTGCTCATTTCTCGCCTGTAAATGGTATTGCTTTTTCCTTTAATCAAAGAATGGTGAGTTGTCTTGGGTCTTCCTTGTCCAAGAGGTGAGCTACTGCATGCTGTATCAGCTGCAGTTTCTGTATGGTCTCGACAGTCAGCCACATGATAAGTGAGTTTCAATAAACTGATCTTCAGGTGGTGAACATATGGATCAATGTGGACAGAACCCAGGAAGAAACTTCTGGAATCAGTGAGAAAGCCCTAAACCCTGTGGGGGTTCTCAGCTGTGGAAATTCTTCACATTAGCAGCTCTAGTTAAAACCTATATGGGAGCCTGGGTTTGAACTTGAGCAGCATACCTTTGGTAAAGGCTAAGTTGCTGTCTCTTCACTGCTATTTTAATTAACCCAAGTAATAAAGCACCTTTTTGCAGTGTAGACCTACCCTGAACCTGGTCATCTTCACAGCACAATGCAAGAGACAATTTGTATACAAGCCTTACTGAAAAAATGCTCACAGAACACCAGCCAGACTCTTCATGGAATGGTAGTAACTTCAGAAATATAGTAACACCAGGTAAGACAAGAATGTTACTATGGAATCATACGGTTCTTTTCCTATGTAGTCCACGCTCATTTGTAAAAGAGCCTGTCTGCCAATGAGTTAGTTCAAGACAGCTGCTGCTATGTGGGGAGTGTCACACACGGTACTCTCTCATGCAAGCTTTGCATGTATTCTTTTCTTTGATTCCTTTTATCTGACACCTTATCCAAACAGTAAGTACATGTTTGCTCTGTCTATGAAAACACATGACCAGAAATAGCAGACTGTAATTGCATCTGTGGATAAGCGATGCAATTTTTCATGTTGAACTTCATTGCTAACTTCCATGCAATGGTGAATGCATTAGAAGTGCATAGATCAATTAAATGGTTTACATTTCCTGCTGGACATCAGGATCATGGTGGCATCAGTATCTAAAATGGCCTTATGTCACCTCCAGCTTGCTAGCATGCACTGGTCACCTCCAGGCTGGATTACTGTAATTCACTGTACCTGACAGTGACGTAGAGACTCCAGCTAGTATAGAACGCAGCTGCCTATCTTCTCCATGGTTTAGGCTGTCTCCAGTACCTCAGGCCCTTGCTCAAGTACTTCCACCAGCTCCCAGTCAGCTTCCAAAGCCATTTAAGTCTTTGGTTCTAATCTTCAAAGCAATTACTGGATCAAGCCCTTGTTACATTAAAGATAGAACTTTGAACTATGAACCACCATGACAGATGTGCTCCTCTGAGACAATGCATGTGAGAGCTAGGTTCAAAGCATTCTCTGTCAAGGAGCCATGCAACAATCTTCCAAAGGAGATAAGGTGAATGCAGTCTGACCATCTTTAGGAAACACTCCAAAACCTCTCTCTTTGAAAAAGGACTTTCCACCATACAAATGACGCTTATAACACTTATACCTCTTCTGTGCAAAAAGACCCAATTGACCAGAAACCCCTGAAACAAATCAACCGAAAACCAAAGTAAATTAATAAAACCTAAAAAGGTCAAATCAACAAATTCTCCCTTTTCAGGGTTAAGCTTTGCTTGGGGGAGAAGGACCAGAGACTTTAAATCTATGGGGTTCTGTGCTATTTTTATTGACTTTTTTTTTTTAACGTGGAGGGCACTCAGATACACTGGTGATGGGTGGCAGTATAAACCTCTAAAATAGATAGAGACCTATATGGATTAGAGAAATGTTGGATAAGGTCCCCTATAAACTTGTCACTCAGCAAAAAGTTGTGAAAGTTTTATTTGCACTGGGCCCTGTATGATGATTATCCAAATCCACAACTCCTAACCTGTTCTAAACTGTAAACATCAGTAGCACAGCATCTCCTTGGAGCATGGCCTTGAACTCAAAATGTTCTTGTATACCAGAGCTGGAGTTTGGGGTCTTGGATTCATGGCCCTTACCCCTTTCCTTCAACAGATTTACAGACTATTCTAGATACAAAATACTTAATCTCATTTTAGTACAAGTATTCCAAGCATCGACATATAGTCAAAGTATTTTTCTATTACAATATTAATAGCAGCATGTAGCAAGACAAGGTATTGTTTCAGCAACATCTTGTTCTAAACAGATACAAAAAGTAACTGTGAAAATCATCCCTTAATGGCTGATAAATACAGAACTGCAATTTATGCTCCCAAATACTATCTTTATCTTAAGCAGCGTTTTCAGTAATAATGGCTGATTTAGATGGATTCCCAGGGTGCTGGATCATTGCCGATGACATTAATAGTTTAAGGCTCCCTGAATTTTGATTGATTGCTGTAATCTGCAGAAACTATTTCAGGACATAGATTTATTATTATTAAGCCTATAAAATGGTGTCAGGGTCAAAGCAAGCTGATGATTTGTGTTGTGATGCAAACATTACACAGGAGAAGATGAAATCTTTTAATAAATGTGAAATGCAGGCGAGAACAGTGTTCCATCTTCTTTCACTGAAGGATCTGTGGCCAACAAATACAGATTACAACAGCAGGGAGAGTGTATTTAGGTTAAGATTGCACTGAAAAAATAACCTTCAAAACCACACTGAGTACACTGATGATATTCCCCCCAGTGATTGAAATCTTTCAAGGTGCCTCCCTCTGTTAACATGGTTACCAGCCCTTCTTCGTACTATATCTAGCAGTCTAATCTAATCTCTTGATTTTATAAAAACCTACATTTTGGACCTAAATCTACTTGATAGCAACTTGACTTTCAAAGATAATTTTCCTGTTGGTCCCCTGCACCTTCACCTCTTAGTCTTCCTATTTATTGGCAGGAAGGCCATATTTCCTACCTCATTGTTACAGTGTAAAAGCTAATGATTCCTACAAGAACAGAGAGGTTAGATAGGCCAGAACCAAATCTCAAGAGCTTTTTTTTCTAATTTTTATTTTTATTACTGATCATAAGCACAAACTGAATAGCTGGCATCCTTAATGCTGTACAGGGGACATTGGATTTTAAAGAAAGCACATCACAGTATTTCGTAAAGGGGATACAAAAATATCCTTGTTCTCTTATGAACATGTGTTGTCAGGGCTTGTATTAGTAGCAGTGGGTGATATGCATGTTCTCAAACAGTCAGTGGACATGTGTGCCAACCAAGCCTGCCAGGTCATTTATGTAATTATACTACTTCTGGCAAAAATTAATTTGGTCCATTTGAAAGGACCACTGCTGAGGCACTGAAAAGCATACAGACTGTGATAATTCAGTCATTGTAGTTGTTGTAATCAACTAACGATTTGGATACAAAACTAACAGAGTTCCAAAATCATGACAGTTTGTTTTGTTCATGGCAGCCTGATTTGATTTTCTTGTGACATGTTAGATCCAAAACCACTGTCATCATCATTACTGTTCATTACTACTATTCTTATGGTCGTGCCAACAGTCTATTAGATACTGTGCAAACCTAAAAGGACATACAGTTCTGGCTAAAAAGACAAGAGTTGGGGGGTGGGGGAGGGCAGAGGAAAGGTGTGTGTGTCAGTCATTCATATATATATATATAAAGCGGTTAGGGTTTCAAGTGGCCACATCATGTTAGCTCTATGATAGGTTGTGCTCTTTGTGTATCTATACACTGGGCATATTTATATTCTAATAATGTTTCAAGGAGCATTCATTGGAATAGAAATGGGATAACGGAAGGGAGAGGAAGGTAGAAAGGAGAGCAGTCAGGAAGAAAATAAGTAGGGCATGGAGCACATTTTGGCAGGGATACTAAGGTGGGCAGCTGAAGTAAAAGATGGGCAGAACCAACAGCTAATGGCTGCAGAGCAACTGAAAAAAGAACATCCAGGGTCCAAGGTGCAGAGTTTAGTGAATCATGATGTCAGAAGGCTGTGAAGACTCCTGCCAGCTGCTCCTGCTGGTGAGATCAGATGTTGCTGGGCAGGTGCCCTGGACAAATTCCACTGCGTATGGTGGGGGAGGCTGGAAGTAGCTTATCCTTGCATCCATAGTACTTTTGTGGGGAGCCCTCAGGGTCAGGGAATTCCCACCATGTGACTAAGATAATCTATTGAAAATGGCAATGAATATCACCAAATCCCAATCAACAACTAACGTTGTCCAAAACTGGTGAATTTTGAGAAAATTACAATGTTTTCATGACCATTTTCATCTTTAGAGTAGGCCATTTTTTCAATGAAATATCTTTACTTCACAACATTTTGACAAGCTATGTTGGCTAGGTTTATCACTTTTTGCTCCACTTAGTGCATTATCTTTAGCATGACATTTAGAGGACAGCCTTTAATCTCACAGATACAATCCAAATGAACTTGTTTTGCCAATAGGTTGTAGATATCATTAGTAATGAGGGCTTTCTTAAGGCCATTTCCTATTATATGAAAATTGCCTTTGGCTCAGCCATTTCACTCGAAGCCAGGGCACCGAGAAACATACAGGATGTGAACAGTCCATCGAAGGATTGTGCTCAGAGTTATCTTGACACCTGAAATAGTTTAGGATTCTAGGAGTGTGACACTGGGTTACTGACCACATTTCAAAGCCCTGATCATATGATCTGCTTTACCTGTGGATGGAGAATCAGTGCTGCTGGAATTATTGCTAGTAACAGTGCTGCTTGGATGTCCTTTCAACTCAATTGCCACTGCTGAGGATGCCTGGACAAGAGTTTCTTCTGGTGTGTGATTGGAAGCATTTGGGAAAACTTTTTTCACTTATTTTCCAGGGATTGTGAAGCAGGACTTCTGAGAGGGAAATAATTAAGGCAACTGCTGTACTTTTTGTGCACCTATTCAAACCTATTTTCAAAGACACTATAATATACATTAAAATCATCCCTTGTAGGCCAATAACTTCTACCTTCAATATATTTTAACACTTTATATTCTGTGATGCCTAGCAATATGCTCCATAATTCTTTTTCAGGAATGGGCACCCTTAGCCCCTACTCCCTCCATTTACATGTAGATGATAATTCAAAGCCACTGCATTTATTGAGAAGAGAGGTACATAATGTGATAAAGCCTCTGCAGCATTAGTAGAAGTAAAAGCAGCTTGATGGGTTTCTCTCTCTCTCTCTGTGTTTCTAGTCTCTCTACATTACCCTTAATGTTTCTAACCTCTTTAAGTTACCTTGATCAATCTGTGAACTCTCAGTTCAATAGCGAGCATCTGGGGAAAGCTAAGGCAGTATTTATTGAAGTTTGCAGCATAATAAACTTTCCCCACAACACCTGTGGGTCTGGGAAGATGGATGGTAGGGAAGGTTTGTTAAGGAAAAGTTCAAGTACAGGGCTGTCTCTGCGTACAGGCTGAGAAAATGTTTATTTGGAGTTAGTAACAAACAACCTCTCCCCCTCCCCCGACCCCCACTCGTTACTCAACTATCAGTTTGCTCTCCCCATTCCAGGTCACCTGATCTTAGCCCTATGCAGCAAGTGCAGCAATACTTAAAGCATTCACTGAGCACCAAGATGAAAGTAAGGAAAAATTGACCAAAGCCATCAGTACCCTGGCTTTGTGTCTGGGTGATCTCCTGCACAGCTCTTGTACAAAATGCTGCCAACAGGTATTGAAACAAATGGTGCAGCAAATGGGATGTGAGTCTTAAAAACTCAGTAAATAATCTGGGGAAATTAGTACATATTAGCTGGTAGAAAGCAAATAAACTGATCAGTAATGGCCTGGTGAGGGTGGCTGAAAAAAAAATGAATATTTATTGAAATGGCATAAATAAAAGGTGAGTAGAGGCAATTTCTTACAGAACTCCAGGTTTGACTTTTATTTTACGATTACCTTGAATGGTGTTGCCTGCAAGAAAAGACTCATTTAACAATCCATTGCACTGCAGTCCATTGCAATAAATAGTGCAATGTACCAGTGGGTATTTGGGAATGTCCTTATAACATTTCTGAAAGAAAGTGTAGAGGCAAATGAAGTAAAAATCTTAAATGAACCGAACTGTACAATAGACTCTCAATGGATATTCATGCTTGAATAATAAGAATATAGCAGTAGGGATATACTACTGACCACCTGACCAGGATGGTGATAGTGACTGTGAAGGGATATTAGGGAGGTTATAAAAATAGAAAACTAAGTAATAATGGGGGATTTCAACTATCCCCATATTGACTGAGTACATGTCACCTCAGGACGGGGTGCAGAGATAAAGTTTTCTTGACACCTTAAATGACTGCTTCTTGGAGCAGTTAGTCCTGGAACTCACAAGAGGAGAGACAATTCTTGATTTAGTCCTAAGCGGAGCACAGGATCTGGTCCAAGAGGTGAATATAGCTGACCGCTTGGTTATACTGACCATAACATAAAAAAATTTAACATCCCTATGGGGGGGAAAAACATCAAAACAGGCCACTAGGGTAGCATTTAATTTCAAAAAAGGGAACTTACAAAAATGAGGAAGTTAAACAGAAATTAAAAGGTACAGGGCCAAAAGTGAAATCCCTGCACACTGCATGGAAACTTTTTAAAGACACCGTAATAGAGGCTCAATTTAAATTTATACCCCAAATTAAAAAACATAGTAAGAGGACCAAAAAAAGTGTCACTCTGGATAAACAAAGTAAAAGAAGCAGTTAGTTGCAAAAAGGCATCCTTTAAAAAGCGGAAGTTAAATCCTAGTGAGGAGAATAGAAAGGAACAAACTCTGGCAAGTAGGGTGACCAGATGAAATGGACAAAATATCGGGACACATGGGGGAAGCAAAAAAAAAACCAACAACAACAAAAAACAACCACCGGAGCGGCCAAAGCCGCAATATTGGGACAAATGGTGTCCCGACCGTGCATCGGTCGGGACGCGGGACAAAGAATTAAAAATTGTGACAGTCTGGTCACCCTACTGGCAAGTGAAGTGTAAAAATATAATTAGGAAGGCCAAAAAAGAATTTGAAGAACAACTAACCAAAGACAACAAGTAACAGCAAAACAATTAAGTACATCAGAAGTAGAAAGCCTGCTAAGCAACCAGTAGGGCCACTAGACAATGGAGATGCTAAAGGAGCACTCAGGGAAGATAAGGCCATTGAGGGGAAACAAAACGAATACTTTGCGTCGGGCTTCACATCTGAGGATGTGAAGGAGATTCCCAAAGCTGAGCCATTCTTTTTAGGTGACAAATCTGAAGGGTTGTACCAGATTGAGGTGTCAAAAGAAAAGGTTTTGGAACAAATTGATAAATTAAACAGCAAATACGTCACCAGAACCAGATGGTATTCACCCAAGAGTTCTGAAGGAACTCAAATGTGAAATTGCAAAACTACTAATTGTGGTATATAACCTATCATTTAAATCAGCTTCTGTACCAGATGCTGTGAGGATAACGTGCTGCCAATTTTTAAAAAATGTGCCAGAGGCAATCCTGTCAATTACAGGCCAGTAAGCCTAACATCAGTATCAGGCAAATTGGTTGAAACTATAGTAAAGAACAAAATTATCAGACACAGCAACGAACACAATTTGTTGGGGAAGCGTCAACGTGGTTTTTGTAAAAGGAAATCATGCCTCACCAATCTACTAGAATTATTTGAGGAGGTCAGCAAACATATGGACCAGGATAATCCAGTGGAGATAGTATACCGAATTTTTTAGAAAGCCCTTGACAAAGTCCCTCACCAAAGGCTTTCATGGGAGAAGAGGGAAGATCCTCTCATGGATCAGTAACTGGTTAAAAGATCGGAAACAAAGGGTAGGAATAAGTGGTCAGTTTTCAGAATTAAAAGAAGTAAATGGGAGGGTCCTCCAGGGATCTGTACTGAGACCACTACTGTTCAACATGTTCATAAATGATCTGGAAAAAGGGATAAACAGTGAGGTGGCAAAATTTGCAGATGATACAAAACTACTCAAGATAGTTAAGTCCCAGGCAGACTGCAAAGAGTTAAAGGGATCTCACAAAACTGAGTGACTGGGCAACAAAATGGCAGATGAAATTTAATGTTGATTAATGCAAAGTAATGTACATTGGAAAACAATCTGAACTATACATATAAAATGATGGGGTCTAAATTAGCCATCAGCACTCAAGAAAGAGAGCTTGGAGTCATTGTGGTTGTGCAGCAGCAGCAGTCAAAAAAGTGAACAGACTGTTGGGAATCATTAAGAAAGGGATAGATAATAAGACCGAAAATATTTATCTCTATATAAATGCATGGTATGCCCACATTTGAATACTGCATGCAGATTTGGTCTCCCCATCTCAAGAAAGATATTCGAAGTCGAAAAGGTACAGAAAAGGGCATTAAAAATGATTAGGGGTATGGAACAACTTCCATATGAGGAGAAATTAATAAGACTAGACTTTTCAGCTTGGAAAAGAGAAAACTAAGGGGGGACATGATAGAGGTCTATAAAATAATGACTGGTGTGGAGAAAGTAAATAAGAAGGTGTTATTTACTCCTTCTCATAACACAAGAAATAGGGGCCACCAAATGAAATGAATAGGCAGCAGGTTTAAAAACAAACAAAAGGAAGTATTTCCTCACACAGTGCACAGTCAACCTGTGGAACTCTTTGCCAGAGGATGTAGTGAAGGCCAAGACTATAACAGGGTTCAAAAAAGAACTAGATAAGTTTATGGAGGATAGGTCCATCAATGGCTATTAACCAGGATGGGCAGGGATGCAAAACCATGCTCTGAAGTGTCTCTAGCTTCTGTTTGCCAGAAGCTGGGAATGGGCAACAGGGGATGGATCACATGGTGATTACCTTTTCTGTTCATTCCCTCTGAAGCACCTGGCACTGGCCACTCTTAGAAGACAGGATACTGGACGAGATGGACCTTTTGTCTGACCCAGTATGGACGTTTTTATGTTTATTTTTGTATTATTATGGAATTGGCTGTTGCCTGAAGGACAGCAGGCATTAGGACTATACATTTCATTTAAATGTCATTAGATACCAAGGTGATGGGTCCAACAAACATTCCTAGAGAATGAAATAACTATATGAGTGCAGAGCTTGAGGGCGGGGGAGCCTCTTATAATTTTCCCACTTGTCATTGCTTGTCTAAAAGGATACATTAACACAATTGACTGAGCTTGTTATATTTTGGAATTAGGCCTATAGTCAGAAGGTCCAGAGTAGGAGGAGCTCTCTGCTCACGCTGTTGGTGGAAATGTAAAAGAACAGCTGTCGTGAGCTTCATTTACATATGTTGCATACCCACAATTCCAGTTGCACTTGGAATCCCCGTAACTGACTCATACTTAGAATGAGATGGGTGTGTGACAATGGGCAGCCTGCCTGCTAAGGGCAAACAGAGGAGGATTGATTTATGCTTCCCAGAATTCTGGGTGGGCTTTGAGCCAGTTTTGTTAGTTTTCAGGAAGGACTTTAGACATATTGAGCCCTTATTAGTTCTTATTGCTGCTTTTTAACCACTTGACAAAAGTTTACATATATGTGGTAGGTAGGTAGATAGATATAGATATTGCATAAATTAATAACAAAATGAGTGTTAAAAGGGCTCTGGACTGATAAATGTCAAAATGTTTCCAGAGACACTAACCCTGTCCTCTCCCTCTCCCATTTGTTGAGGAAATATCAACATGTTTCTAATTAGTAGGGCTGTCAAGCGATTAAAAATATTAATTGCAATTAATCGCACTGTTAAACAATAATAGAATACAATTTAAATATTTTGTGGATATTTCCTACATTTTCAAATATATTAATTCCAATTACAACACAGAATACATTTAGTGCTCACTTTTTATTATTATTTTTAATTACAAATATTTGCACTATTAAAAAATAGTATTTTTCAATTCACCTAATACAAGTACTGTAGTGCAATCTCTTTATCATGAAAGTTGAACTTACAAATGTAGAATTATGTACCAAAAAAACCTGCACTCAAAAACAAAACCTAAAACTGTAGAGCCTACAAGGCCACTCAGTCCTACTTCTTGGTCAGCCAATTACTCAGGCAAACAAGTTTGTTTACATTTGCAGGAGCTAATGCTGCCCACTTCTTGTTTAAAATATCACCTGAAAGTAAGAACAGGCGTTCACATGGCACTGCTGTAGCTGGTGTCACAAGATATTTACGTGCCAGATGCACTAAAGATTCCTATGTTCCTTCAGGCTTCAACCATCATTCCAGAGGACATGTATCCATGCTGATGATGGGTTCTGCTTGGTAACTATCCAAAGCAGTGCAGACTGAAGTAAATTCATTTTCATCATCTGAATCAGATGCCACCAGCAGAAGGTTTACTGTCTTTTTTGGTGGTTCAGGTTCTGTAGTTTCCACATTGGAGTGTTGCTCTTTTAACTCTTCTGAAAGCATTCTCCACACCTTGTCCCCCTCAGATTTTAGAAGGCACTTCAGATTCTTAAACCTTGGGTTGAGTGCTGTAGCTATCTTTAGAAATCTCACATTGGTACCTCCTTCGTGTTTTGTCAAATCTGCAGTGGAAGTGTTCTTAAAACAACAATGTGTGCTGGATTATCATCCGAGATTGCAGTAACATGAAATATATGGCAGAATGCAGGTAAAACAGAGCAGGAGACATGCAATTCTCCCCCAAGGAGCTCAGTCACAAATTTAATTAACACGTGGTTTGTTTGGTTTTTTTTAAACAAGCATCATCAGCACGGAAACATAGCCTCTGGAATTGTGGCTGTAGGGGCATACAAATGTTTAGCATACTTTGCATGTAAATACCTTGCAATGTCAATTACAAAAGTGCCATGCGAACGACTGTTCTCACTTTCAGGTAACACTGTAAATAATAAGTATGAAGCATTACCTCCCATAAATGTAAACAAACTTGTTTGTCTGAGTGCTTGGCTGAACAAGAAGTAGGACTGAATGGACATGTAGGCTCTACAGTTTTACAGTGTTTTGTTTTTGAGTGCAGTTATGTAACAAAAAAATCTACATTTGTAAGTTGCACTTTCATGATAAAGAGATTGCACTACAATACTTATATGAAGTGAACTGAAAAATACTATTTCTTTTGTTTATCATTTTGACAGTGCAATATTTGTAATAAATAATATAAAGTGAGCACAGTACACTTTGTATTCCATTGTAATTGAAATCAATATATTTGAAAATATAGAAAAACATCAAAAATATTTAACAAATTTCAATTGGTATTCTACTGTTTAACAGTGCGAGTAATCGAGATTACTTTTTTAAATTGAGATTAATTTTTTGAGTTAATCGTGTGTGTTAACTGCGATTAATTGACAACCCTACTAATTTGCCTGAGCAATATTTTTATACTCTTCCCTGGTCATATGTTCGACTCCCTCAGGGAACGGATGGGTAGGATCCCCTGGGGGACTAACATGAAGGGGAAAGGAGTCCAGGAGAGCTGGCTGTATTTCAAGGAATCCCTGTTGAGGTTACAGGGACAAACCATCCTGATGTGTCGAAAGAATAGTAAATATGGCAGACGACCAGCTTGGCTTAACGGTGAAATCCTAGTGGAACATAAAAAAGAAGCTTACAAGAAGTGGAATGTTGGACATATGACCAGGGAAGAGTATAAAAATATTGCTCAGGCATGTAGGAATGAAATCAGGAGGGTCAAATCGCACCTGGAGCTGCAGCTAGCAAGAGATGTCAAGAGTAACAAGAAGGGTTTCTTCAGGAATATTGGCAACAAGAAGAAAGCCAAGGAAAGTGTGGGCCCCTTACTGAATGAGGGAGACAACCTAGTGACAGAGGATGTGGAAAAAGCTAATGTACTCAATGCTTTTTTTGCCTCTGTCTTCACTAACAAGGTCAGCTCCCAGACTGCTGTGCTGGGCATCACAGCATGGGGAGTAGATGGCCAGCCCTCTGTGGAGAAAGAGGTGGTTAGGGACTATTTAGAAAAGCTGGACGTGCACAAGTCCATGGGGCCGGATGAGTTGCATCCGAGAGTGCTAAAGGAATTGGCGGTTGTGATTGCAGAGCCATTGGCCATTATCTTTGAAAACTCGTGGCAAACGGGGGAAGTCCCGGATGACTGGAAAAAGGCTAATGTAGTGCCAATCTTTAAAAAAGGGAAGGAGGAGGATCCTGGGAACTACAGGCCAGCCAGCCTCACCTCAGTCCCCAGAAAAATCATAGAGCAGGTCCTCAAAGAATCAATCCTGAAGCACTTACATGAGAGGAAAGTGATCAGGAACAGTCAGCATGGATTCACCAAGGGAAGGTCATGCCTGACTAATCTAATCGCCTTCTATGATGAGATTACTCGTTTTGTGGATGAAGGGAAAGCAGTGGATGTATTGTTTCTTGACTTTAGCAAATCTTTTGACACGGTCTCCCACAGTATTCTTGTCAGCAAGTTAAAGAAGTATGGGCTGGATGAATGCACTATAAGGTGGGTAGAAAGTTGGCTAGATTGTCGGGCTCAACGGGTAGTGATCAATGGCTCCATGTCTAGTTGGCAGCCGGTGTCAAGTGGAGTGCTCCAGGGGTCGGTCCTGGGGCCGGTTTTGTTCAATATCTTCATAAATGATCTGGAGGATGGTGTGGATTGCACTCTCAGCAAATTTGCGGATGATACTAAACTAGGAGGAGTGGTAGATACACTGGAGGGCAGGGATAGGGTACAGCGGGACCTAGACAAATTGGAGGATTGGGCCAAAAGAAATCTGATGAGGTTCAATAAGGATAAGTGCAGGATCCTGCACTTAGGACAGAAGAACCCAATGCACCGCTACAGCCTAGGGACCGAATGGCTAGGCAGCAGTTCTGCGGAAAAGGACCTACGGGTGACAGTGGACGAGAAGCTGGATATGAGTCAGCAGTGTGCCCTTGTTGCCAAGAAGGCCAATGGCATTTTGGGATGTATAAGTAGGGGCATAGCGAGCAGATCGAGGGACGTGATCGTCCCCCTCTATTCGGCATTGGTGAGGCCTCATCTGTATACTGTGTCCAGTTTTGGGCCCCACACTACAAGAAGGATGTGGATAATTTGGAGAGAGTCCAGCGAAGGGCAACAAAAATGATTAGGGGTCTGGAACACATGACTTATGAGGAGAGGCTGAGAGAACTGGGATTGTTTAGTCTGTGGAAGAGAAGAATGAGGGGGGGATTTGATAGCTGCTTTCAACTACCTAAGAGGTGGTTCCAGAGAGGATGGTTCTAGACTATTCTCAGTGGTGGAAGAGGACAGGACAAGGAGTAATGGTCTCAAGTTGCAGTGGGGGAGGTTTAGGTTGGATATTAGGAAAAACTTTTTCACTAGGAGGGTGGTGAAACACTGGAATGCGTTACCTAGGGAGGTGGTAGAATCTCCTTCCTTAGAATTTTTTAAGGTCAGGCTTGACAAAGCCCTGGCTGGGATGATTTAATTGGGGATTGGTCCTGCTTTGAGCAGGAGGTTGGACTAGATGACCTCCTGAGTCCCTTCCAACCCTGATATTCTATGATTCTATGAATTTGTCTATAGTTGTGCGGACCTGGTCAGAGTTTTCCACAGGCTCCCATCCAACTCCAGATACAATGGTGATGGGAGTCATATGTATCTGACCAACTTAAATATGAATTAATTTATCCTCACAACAATCTTGTTTAATATTTTACAGATGGGGAAATGGGACACAAAGAGACTGGAGTATGTCTGTACTGCTAAGCAAAACCCTTGGCGATAAGTCTCAGAGCTCAAGTCAATTAATTTGGACTTGCAGGGCTAAAAATAGAAGTGTGGATGTTCCTACTTGAGTTGGAGCCCAGGCTCCAAAACTCGGAGAGGCTCCGAGACTTGGTGCTGCAGATTTTTCTAAGGGACTTGCTCACAGTCATCCAAGAAGTCTGTAACAGATCTGGAAACTGACCCCAGATCTTCCGAGTCTCAGTCATCTTACCCACCACAACCATCTAAACACCCTTTTCAGATACGCTTCGTGTCTTAGTTCAATGCAAAAATAATTCAGTGTTGCTGAGAAGATGGTTAAAGAATGTTTGGAAGCAAAAAGTGACATTTAAAGTTAATTTGTTTTCAAGATTAATTTGTTCTCAAACAAACAACAGTAGGAAAGGCAGTGCAATAAGTTGGCAGTAATATTTTTTTAAGATGACAGACAGCTCCACACCCATAAACTCTCAAATCTCTAATAGCAACAATTTGATTTAGAGCTTGATGGCATGCCCCAAACCCAGTTTTTGTCTAGAAACTCCTTTGTGCCAACTGGTATCTGCCACCTGTAGCACCTCAAATTGCCTGTACTGCAATGCCCCAAATATTTAATGGCACAATATACACCTGCTTCCTTGTAAGCCACGGAGCGTTAGATTGTATGTTTCAGATTTCTGGGAACCTTGGATTAAGTCACTAATTCTGTAAATGAGAGGTAGTAAATTTGGACTGTCTTTTTGTTCTGTTTTTGTACAGCACCAAACACAATGGAGTCCTGCTCCATGACTAGAGATCCTAAGTACTATGGCAATACAAATAATATTATTAAATACAATCCATTTGGGTTCACATATACAACAGTAACTACAGTTCCTGAAGTCTGGTCCCAGCATACATTAGATCTTCTGTGAAATGTGGGAAGAATTTCTTGGAGCCTCAGATATTTTTTAGCTTTGGTTTATCCAGTGTCCTGGTATGGCACATGAAAAGAATCTTTCTAATACGTTGTCCCCAGAATCAAACAGATTCCAACAAACTATGCATGAGGAAAAAATGGTCTTCCTGATCTGCAGTACATCATTGCTTAGTGCCACTTCTTTACCAAGAATGAGCTTAAATATATTCGTTATAGGCAATAAGAGAAAGCCGGAGCTTTAGAGTAGAGACTCCCCTAGTAAAGGGTTCTGCTTCTTTCTAGATTCCAAGAGTGTATGTAAAACATAACTACAGCCTGACTTCATGGGAAAGTACCAGCCTTATTCTTAGGTACAGGAGTCTCATTGGAAAACCCCCTACAGAGTTTAGGCCTTTCTGTCGCTTCTGAGTAGTATGTAGCAAACCCGTCACAATCCAGTAATACTAAATCAGAATAGTCATCAGAGTTCAAGTCTGAAGGAAAATATTTCACCTGTGAGTAAGAAAGGGATTCAAGAGGCCTTCAGGGAAAAGACTATGTCTACCTCTTTTTTTTAAATACAGTACCTAGCGCAACAGGGCGCTGCTCCTGATGGGGGTACTCTGGGTGCCATGGTAATAAATAATAATGATCATAAGAACCAGAGATGGAAGCATAATGGAAACAGAGATAGAGAAGGAAGGAGGCAGGAGTTTAGAGAATAGAGAAGTCATTGGCAGTCATCTTCATCCTTCATATGTCATGCACCTTTGGTATGATGCTAAATAATTTGATAAGCAGATAACAAATCTTACTGGGGCTGAGACTGATATATGCCAAAAGAGCTGGGAAACTGAAGAAATGTGATTGGGGACCAGGAAAATAAGACTAGCATGCTAACCAACAGTAGTTGTTATGGTGGAGGGAGGAGAAATGAGAAATGCACAGGATGGGAATGAGCACTGAACTGCTGGACAACAGTTTGTGTGTGAAGTATCGCCAAAAGTACCTTCAGCACAGGAAGAAACACACAATTCCAGAAGGAATCAGGCTGTACAGTAATTTGGAAGGGGAGTGCAAATTCCTTGCCAATTTTCATAAAAATCCTTTCTTGCAAAGACTTCAAAGGTTAATTAGAAATAAGGAATAATAGCTGAATCGATGGTTCTCTAGGGAAAGAATTAGACCTTATGAAATTTGTTCTATAAGCAAAAGAGTACAGTGCCCTTACTTGAGCATAGACCTGGTTTTGTGCATTTCTTTCATCAAGTTGGAACAGGAGTTTGGATCAATATTGAGAACATGGTCAGAAGAAGTGAGTTTTAAGGAGGGATTTGCAAGAGAAGAAGGATGTTGTATTGAATACAGGATCAGGGAGGTCTTGCCATGCATAGGAGCAGAGGACAGCATGGGAGAAATAGACAAAAGTGTTTGTGGGAGGATACAAAAGAAGCGTGAAGGAAATTGGCCAGCTGTAGGGTAGAAGATGAGGGATGAAATGTAAAGGCATGGAGCTGTGCAGAGCCTTCATTGTAAGGAAGAGGAGTTAGAATCTGATATAGCACGTCAGGTGCCAGTGAAAGGACTCAGGAGGTTGAGTGAAGGAGGTGGGAGCACTCAGGTTGCTCATCAACTACATATTGATGAAACGTAAGAGGGTTGCTTCAGGCAAACACTTAAAATATTGGGATGCTTCTCTGATCCTCCTGATGTCTGTTTGCCTTTCCTCCTATTTCTCTCATCCCAGCCAGATTTATCTTTCTTCTTCATTTTTTCTTTATCTAATCACCTAAACTCTTTCATCCTGACTCTTAACAAGCTTTCTTTCTCTCCCAACTTCTATTTTCAATGATTCTCCTAAGACTCAGCTACCTCTGCCTGACATGGCACCCCATCACCACCACCCTGTAGCTTCTCCCTGATCACGATTCCCTTTTCCCCAGTGGGCTCTCCCACTTCACGGAACTCTCTTTCCATGCCCCAAATGGCTCCCTCTCTTCGGGGATATGCCTTGGTGTGTGTTGAGTGAGAGGTCAGATCTAGCACTCTCTGTTGGCTGTGGCTGGCTAATTTACTTGAATTCCCTGAGATCTGGGATTTCTGGGTCTGAGGACCTAGAATGATTGCTCCCACACAAGAGAACAGCCAGACGAGAAGCCTCACTGTGACCCCAAACTGGCTTTCAGTGTCAGGTTGGTAAGAGGCTACACAGGGTCGGAAAGAAAAGAGGTGACAATTCTAAACTTTTCAAAGCTAGAACAAATTGGGATTTTAGTTTGAGATTCAAACTGAATTTTGGTTCTTGTTTTTTCTGAACCAGTTTGTTTGGCTTATTCCTATCCTTACTCCAGGTAAGGGCCTGCACCAAAGAGGCACTGCACAGTTTGTAGTAATGTCCAGATGCATCGCTTTTCTTTCCTCACCATATCTTTATGAAATATTTTTAGCCAGTGAGAGAGGCACCTAGTGCTGTCCATCTCCAGCGTGACAGTACAGTAAAAGTGCCACTGCGTGTGTGACTGCAACTCAAATTGACAATGGCAAAACTTCTGGTCTCTGCAGGTGTTACTTTTTTGTACATGTTTTAAACACTGCCTTCTGTGAACAGGTCAAGGAGAATACATCAGCTTTCTTCATGCCAAAATGAAATGCATGCTTTTTATTTACATGTAAACGATTAACAAGGATACTAACTAGCAAAGGCTGAGTTCTAAACCATGCCGTTGTTGCAGAGCCATATCTGAATTGTGTCTTTGTGTAATGTAATCTCTGCAAAGTGCCCTTGGGCAGGGAGCCATTGTAAGCAAACTGACTAGTGCACCTCGTGCTTCTATGGAAAAGGCTTACCTAACTAACAATATCCTGCATCTACCTGACAGCTCTGTAAAGAAATACAAAATAGACTAACAGAATAAACCATGCTGCTAAATCCTGGGGCCAAGTGCATAATGCACAGTTAATAATTGACCCAATTCATTTAGCCTATTCATCTGCTTACAGAATACTCATACACGGACTATGATTCCCTCTCATTTATTCTTTATTTGAATTTACTGAAAAAGTATTTTGCAAGTCTGATTTTCCTCTATGACTCACTCCCCCACTGAACAGCACTCCCTTTGTCTGTTCCCCTTTTACCCTCCGTGTACCTCCTCACAGTCCCCCACCCCCATTCTCAGGAACATAATCTTATTCATTGCTACCCCTCAGCCTCCTTGTCTGTGCTGCCATTGGATATGCAAAATGCCATCTATGCTGGTTAGTTGCAATTGGCTATGTGCTATTATTTCTGTTCCCTGATTGGATGAGCATAATCCATAATCATCACCACCAGGAGGGGAGTTTGAAGAAGCTTTGACTTTCTCAGGAAGGAGGAACTGTAGCAGATAAAAAGGATTACGAAATTTGACATTTTTTTCCCCTTGTGGGCCACGAAGTCCCGTCAGCTAAGGATTCATTCCAAGAACAGTTAAGATGTAGTGAGATCTATTAGCTGTATGAAGAGTTTAAATGAAATTCTCTCATTCTCTGTACACCAAAGAACTTGCCTGTGAACTACAGTCTTAACTGCAAAGGGTCCAGTGAGAAGATTCTTCATGGTTTCATGAAGGCTCCAGTCCTGCAAAATAATGCACATTTATCCCTGCAGATCTCCATTTGCTGCAGTGAGGCTCCCCCCATACACATTAATTTGCAGGATCAGGGCCTTAATTGTTTGTGTATCAGAACTCTCGAAAAGAGTTTTGGAAACTTGTTCCCTTCTTTTTGCTAAAGGCAATCCCATCCCATATAAAAATATTCAAATTGCCAATTATTCACTGACTGGTAATTTCTGGGGCATGGAGAAAAAACAGTGCGTGCTGAACATCCACTGGCAGCCCCGCATTAGCTCCCCCCTGCCCCACAGTGTTTGTCACCTGCCAGCGGCCCCGCTGATCAGCGCCTCTCCTTCCCTCAATCATATATATCAATTTTGCCATTGGGTTTGATATTTGTCTAAGCCCTTGGTGATCATGTATACCTGCTCCACTGTATTTGTTATATACGATGACAAGAAAATTGGATCCACTTTGGTTTCACCAAGGACATACTTGTACAAGCCTGTCAGTTCAATGAAGTTTTATTATAATATGGACATTATGAAATGAGGGATCTGATTGGCTGTGACGGTTCTGATTGGGTAGCTATCTGGTATAACCATATAGGTCAGTACTAGCTAGTTAGTTTGCCTGCCCTCTAGAAATTCACTGTACACATCCAAAGGAACAAATAGTAGGGTAAAATATAGTTATCCTGTTTTCCCTAGGCTTTTTGGTTTTGCTCCTGATCTGAATAAGAAGTTCTGAAAATCCACACAACCTGAAGCTAACTCTACTTGTGAGAATTGCACCTCATATTTGCAGCTGCCCACTCTCTCGCCCTACTGTAAGTTTTTCCCCCTCCTATTCTATTTCCATGAAACTGGTAGTGAGAAGGGCAAACATATAGCAAGGGTAATTAAGGTATTGTTAAGCCTTTATTTATTGTTCCATTTCTCACTTTCCTGGAATGCATATCAGATGAGGAAGTCAGAAGTTGATTTTTTTTTAAATTCAGATGGTAATAGTCATTCTGCTTCTGTTCCATGGAAAGCTGGAAACAGATATTGCACCCAGAAAGAGGGATGGTCTTGTGGACATAAGAGGCAATTAGGAGTTAGTATTAGAATCAGAATGTAAATCTTATTATTAGATATTTATATTATGGTAGCACCCAAATGCCCCAGTTAGAATTGAGCTGTTCTGGTGTCTGTAAAACTACAGAACAGAGACAATCCCCATCCTGAAGGGATCTATAGATTGCCTTCATCCTACAACAAGTCACTTTTCTCTTAGTTTCCCCATCTGTAAAATGGGAATATTTACCCTACTTCAGGAGGATGTTCTGAAGCTAAATTAATTCAGGTTAGTAAAGCACTTTGAGATCCGCCTGTGGAAGGAGCTTGTAAAGGAGCTGACTCACCCCTGCAGCGCTTCCTACTGGTCATCCATGGGAATTAGCTCTTTTCCGCACAGCTCTGGCCCCCATGTCCCTCACAGACCCCAGTGCCCCTTTCTCTGGGGTTCAGCCCCCCAGCCATACCCCCACACTCTGCCTCTGGGTCTCCCCTTCCTGGGGAATCCCCAACCCACTATCCCCACCTTGTCTCAGTTTGGACTACTGCCAGTCATCACCAAGCCCCCGCGCCCTGGCGCAGACTGCAGTGTAAAGGCCACTCATCATAGGCAAGGGGGTTCAGACCTGTTGCTTTCCTCTGCCTCCCAGTACCTCTCTGGGCCTTGGACCAGGCCCTACAGCCTGGAGCACCCCCACTCAGCCTGCTCCTTCCCCAGGACTGCACCACTCTCAGTATCCTGGCTGGCCCTACTCTCTCCCAGCCTAGAGAGAGACTCCTTGGGCCACTGGCTCACAGCCTTTTTATACAGGCCAGCTGCGGCTGCTTCCCCAATCAGCCATCCCCAGCCACAGCCCTCTCCAGGGCTGCTTTTAACCCCTTCTATTTTAGGAGCAGGGTAGCCACTCCACTACAGAGCTATAGAAATGCAAAGTATTTGTCTTATTGCTCAGCAAAAATAAGATAAAGATAGTATTCTACTATCTTTTAAAAAAACTTATAGTCACTCTACTAGTTTCCATTTCCATGGAAACAGGACTGGAAAGGCCGTTAGGAGCTGTGTGTTACCTATAGTTGAGAATTACATGTATAAATCTTAGCTGCTGGATATCAGCTGCTTGCCACAAAAATCAAGTCAAAATTTAAAAGGAATGATAAAGGGAATGCAGTGTGAGAGAGAGGAAATGCTCATGGACTTCAAAGCAGTGAGTGTTCATCCTTCCTATTAAAATCTATAGGCATTCCTCACTTGTCTATTAATACCTTTCAGACTTCTTATCCTTACTTTCAAGTTCTTACATCATGCAACCACTGCCTACATCTCTGACCTGGCAAACTTTTCATTATGTGTTAATATAATTATTTATCTGCTTACCATAGCACCTAGCAGTTCCAGCCAAGATGGAGGCCCCATTGTGCTAGGGGCTGTACAAACAGAGCCAGAGACAGCGCCTGCCCCAAACAGCTTGCACTCTAAATAGACAAGACAGAGAGAGGTGGGAGGGAAAACAAAAGCAGGGTGAGGTGAAGTGACTTGGCCAAAGTGTCACAGCAGGTCAGTGGCAAAGCTGGGGTGGAGTCCTAATCTAGTGCTCTTTCCACATAGCCTCTCTCCTTTTGCTATCCTCCCTTGCACCAGACATGCCCAGCCAGGTGGACCTTTCATCTCCTTTCACAGACATCTGTGCAACTTCTTCCATGTTCCCCCTACACCTGGAATTCCCTTCCAAAATCTACTCCCAGGCCTTCATCCTCCCTTCCTTCAAGTTACTTTCCTAAAATCCTGCAGCTGTAGCACCAACTAAAAAAATTAAGCATGTTTGCCACATTTACCCTCCATCAAAAAACTCGAGAACAGAACATTGGCACTGTGAAGACTCTTGTATGCCTAAAATCAGTCACTATTCAATTATATTTCTGTAACTCACCTCTCTCCTTTCCTCTGGTTCCTGGTATATGTTATATCTTCAAGTCTACTCTCAAGTCCATCATTTAGATTGTAAATTCTTCAGGGCAGTGTTTTACTGGGATGCTTCTAGAATAGAATCATAGGACTAGAAGGGACCCTGAGAAGTCATCTAGTCCAGGCCCCTGCACTCAAGGCAGAACTAAGTATTATCGCCATCACTAACATGTGTTGTCTATTATTTTGGTGTTGGTCCTGCTTTAAGCAGGGGATTGGACTAGATGACCTCCTGAGGTCTCTTCCAACCCTAATATTCTATGATTTTCATTGGGTGACCCCTGATTCTTGTGTTATGTGAAGGGGTAAATCATAGAATCATAGGACTGGAAGGGACCTCAAGGTCTTCTAATCCAGTTTCTGGCACTCAAGGCAGGACTAAGCATTACCTAGGCCATCCCTGACAGGTATCTGTGTAACCTGCTCTTAAAAATCTCCACTGATGGAGATTCCAAAACCTTCCTAGGTAATTTATTCCAGTGCTTAACCGCCCTGACAGTTAGGAATTTTTTCCTAATGTCCAACATAAACCTCCCTTGCTGCAATTTAAGCCCATTGCTTCTTGTTCTATCCTCACGGGTTAATGACAACAATTTTTCTCCCTCCTCCTTGTAATAACCTTTTATGTACTTGAAAACGGTTATCATGCTCTCCCTCAGTGTTCTCTTCTCCAGACCAAACAATGCAATTTTTTCAATCTTCCCTCATAGGTCACATTTTCTAGACCTTTTAATCATTTTTATTGTTCTTCTCTGGACTTCCTCCAATTTGTCCACATCTTTCCTGAAATGCGGCACCCAGAACTAGACACAATATTTCAGTTGAGGCCTAATCAGCATGTAGTGGAAGAATTACTTCTTGTGTCTTGCTTACAACACTGCTGCTAATACATCCCAGAATGATGTTTGCTTTTTTGCAACAGGGTTACACACTGTTGGCTCGTAGCTTGTGATTCACTATGACCCCCCAGATCCCTTTCTGCAGTACTACTTCCTAGGCAGTCATTTCCTATTGTGTGTGTGTGTGCAACTGATTGTACCTTCCTAAGGTACTTTGCAGTTGTCCTTATTAAATTTCATCCTATTTACTTCAGACCATTCTTCCAGTTTGTTCAGATCATTTTGAATTTTAATCCTATCTTCCAAAGTACTTGCAACCTTTCCCATCTTGTATCATCCACAAACTTTATAAATTTACTCTTTATGCCGTTATCTAAACCACTGATGAAGACGTTGAACAGAACTGGACCCAGAACTGATCCCTGTGGGACCCCACTTGATATGCCCTTAAAGCTTGACTGTGAACCACTGATAACTATTCTCTGGGAATGGTTTTCCAACCAGTTATGACCCACCTTATAGTAGCTCCATCTAGGTTGTATTTCCCTAGTTTGTTTATGAGGTGGTTATTTGAAACAATTTCAAAAGCCTTACTAAAGTCAAGATATACCATGTCTACCACTTCCACCCATCCACAAGGCTTGTTACCCTGTCAAAGACAGCTATTAGCTTGGTTTGAAATGATATGTCCTCGACAAAGCCATGCAGACTGTTACTTATCACCTTATTGTCTTTGAGGTATTTGCAAATTCATTGCTCAGTTATTTGCTCCATTATCTTTCTGGATACTGAAATTAAGCTGGCTGGTCCCTACATTTTTGTGTTGTTTATATTCATCCTTTGCAATTGGACCTAGTTTCCACTTTTTGTAGGACTTTTTTTTTTGAGATGCAGATCAATGAAGATCTCCTGGTTAAGCCAGGGTAGTCTCTTGCCAGACTTCCTATCTTTCCTATGCAGCAGGATAGTTTGCTCTTGTGCCCTTAATAATGTCTCTCTGAAAAACTGCCAACTCTTTTGAAATGTTTTTCCCCTTAGACTTGCTTTCCATAGAAACTTACCTACCAAATCCCTAAGTTTGCTAAAATCTGCCTTCTTGAAATCCATTATCTTTATTCTACTGTTTTCCCTCCTACCATTGTTTAGAATAATGAGTTCTATCATTTCATGGTCACTTTCACCCAAGCTGCCTTCCACTTTCAAATTCTCAGCCAGTTCCTCTCTATTTGTCAAAATCAAATCAAGAACAGCCTCTCCCCTAGTAGCTTTCTCCACCTTCTGAAATAAATTGTCTCCAATACATTCCAAGAACTTGTTGGATAATCTGTGCCCTGCTGTATTATTTTCCCAACAGATCTCAGGGTAGTTGAAGTCCCCCACCACCATCAAGTCCTGTGCTTTTGATGATTTTGTCAGTTGTTTAGTAAAGCCTCATCCACCTCTTCTTCCTGGTTAGGTGATCTATAGTAGACCCAGACCATGACATCACCCTTGTTTTTTATCCCTTTTATCCTTCCCCAGAGACTTTCAAGAAGTCTGTCTCCTATTTCAACCTCAACCTCAGTCCAAGTGTATAATTTTTTGATATATAAGGCAACACCTCCTCCCTTTTTTCCTTGCCTGTCCTTCCTGAGCCAGCTGTAGCCTTCTATACCAATATTCCAGTCATTATGTATTATCCCACCAAGTCTCTGTGATGCCAGCTATGTCCTAGTTGTTTTTATTAACTAGCATTTCTAGTTCTTCCTGCTTATTTCCCCAGACTTCTCACATTAGTATACAGACATCTAAGATACTGATTTGATTTCTCCCTCAACCCCACGTTCTCTCGTCTCTCCCCTATCCCTGCTAAAATGACCCATGCTCCCCCCAGATTCCAACCCTTCTTCCAGGTCTCTGTTTTTTACTTACCTTTGCCCTTTTGTCTTCTACCCCCATCAAACCTAGTTTAAAGCCCTCCTCACTAGGTTAGCCAGTCTGTATCAAAATATGCTCTTCCCCAGAAATGTATATCGTGTACTGCCCAGCCCTTTCCTGGACAATACAAGCTTATGTGAAGGTAGTCATTTAATTAATAAAAATTATATATACACTCTTGCTGTCCCAAATGGAGTTTCCAAAACACTTCAATTCAAACACACTGGCTTAGACAAAACAATAAAACAAGTTTATTAACAACGAGAAAGATTTTCTGTGAACACAAGAAATGAGGCATAAAAGTCAAAACTGGTTAACAGGGCAGCTGGCAGAGAGGCATGGCAAGTTGCAGTGTTTTCCAAATTAATTGTGAGTTACTTCCCTCCTTTTATTAAAAGTTTTGTAGACTGTGCTTGCGAGAGGGGAAGTATTGCCTCTTAGAGGTGTCCAGGGGGTGGTGTGTAACTGTCCCAGGTCACTGGTTGGGGGCTCAAGCTAGCTTTGTGTTGTATTATTGAAAAGGAACCCTTAGATACTGAACCCAGGCCTGGCTGCTGGCTCCCCCTGGTAGAAGGTTTACATTAGCATTGTTTGGCTGGGGATCTCTCAGTGGTTTACAAATAGTAATTAATTTAGCCTTACAACTAGAGCTGGGTGACTTTTTTTTCCCAGCAACTAGTGAATTTGCCAAAAATGCATTTTTGGGGCACCAAAACTCTTTGGGACAAATGCAGTGAATAGATTTGTCCCATCCTCCCCCACCCTCCCCAAAATCAAAGTCAAACAGTTCATTTTGGCCATTTCAAAATGAAACATTTCAAATCTTTTTGTTTTGAAGTGTTTCATTTTGAAACAAAATATTATTACTACTTTTTTTCAAAACAGCCTTTTATATTACAACTTAGCTACTTTAAAAAAAAATGTGAAAAACACCTGAAATTAACCCAATGTGGACAAAAAAATTAAGGGTCAAACAAAATGTTTAGTATGACCCCAAATTAAATCTTTTTAGGTATATGTTGTTGTTATTGTTCTGGTGAGGACAAACTGAAAAATTCTGTATGTACTTCTACAGTGTAGCACTGAAGTGTCATTATTAATTATTATAAGAACAGCCATACTGGGTCAGACCAAAGGTCCATGTAGTCCAGTATCCTGTCTTCCAACAGTGGCCAGTGCCAGGTGCTTCAAAGGGAATACACAGAACAGGTAATCATCAAGTGATCATCCTCTGTCACCCATTCCCAGCTTCTGGCAAATCCACTATGCCAATTAACTTACCAGGTCTCTCACTCTAACCAATGGAGTTGCACAGGTTGTTTCCAAAAAGGTGAAGCCTTTAAAATAAAAAGCTGGTGCTGTTAAAAATAACAGCATCCTTCACTGTGTTGCCTAGAGGCCACAACTTGCTAAAATAAAAAGGCCAAAGGGGAAATATTATATTTTATTTTTTAAAAGAAAAAGGTAAACTCTATCCAATTCTTTTGTGTTACCTACATTGTAATCCATTGGAAGTTAGAAATATTCCAGAAAAAACTCACATCTTCCACAGCAGATGCTTAAATGCTCATGGTTTACAAAGCGGAAGTAGCCATAGAGTTAAATAATGCAGCTCGATTTTTAGGAGGCGCTGGTTAATTTTATGATCAATAATATTTGCAGTTATGCATGAATGTAAAAGTAAGTCAAATCTTATGCTTCATGGCAAAAGATTACCCTGGTAGGGTACAGGAAGGAAATAATTCACAATGAGCCAGGTACCCTGCATGCTGGCCTTTTAAAGGATGCCCATTGACAAGCTACCCAGATGGGCAGTTAGTTGAGGCAAAGGCTCTCAGCCAATGGTTGGGTGAACCAAAGAACATGGGTTAATAGGAGTGTTGCCATTTTGTTAGAATTACGCTCGCCACCCAACAACACAGCTACGAGTCATTATGTAAGGGCAAGACTTAATGATGACACTGTTGTTAATGGCTCCAATTATGGGAGCTTGGAGGAGGAAACTCCCCCTGCCCCAAGGTTTTTGAACTTGGTCAAAGTTCCATAGGCCACAAAGCCAGAGGGGCCATGGCCTGACCACTTTTTAGTAGTGGTTCTGTACTAAATCAGTACGGCTGGTGCAGTCCAGAGCACGGTCTGGCTGCTTGGTAGCAATGCTGCTGAAATTTGTCTGGCTGCCCCACCATCCTGGTGGCACAGGCAGTGTGTGTGAGGTCATGCTGCACAGAGGACACCATTTTGCAGAGAACCACTCTGCCCCCACAAGCATGAACTCACATGCACCATGCCTGCAAGGTCATGCTGGCGAGGATTGGGTCACACACACAGGGGCAGCCCAGGCCGTTCTGGACGTGCTGGAATGTCCGGTATTCTGGGGATGTGTCAGTGGCCACCCTAGGCCTCCATCCACTGGCCCTGACTACCAGCACTCATCACCCTCACAAACAATCAAACACGGAATTCAAACACATCGAGCTGGCTGGCCATTTTTTCATGAAACCTGAAAGCAGATGAAACAAGTATAGTTTTTGAGTTCATAACAAACCTGAATTTTGGGCCAGCTTTACTGAATTTTGCAAGCCTTTCAGTAAGCCTGGGCCAAGATTTGAGAGCGCTTAGAGTTTCAAGCCAACAAAAATGAGTTGACAAAGATATAGCACAATTCAGTGGCTGCAAGCTGAAGCTGGACAAATTCAGACTGAAAATAACACGTAAAATTTTCAAAGTGAGGGTAATTAATCACTGGAACAATTTACCAAGAGTTGTGGTGAATTCGACAATTTGTTCATCAAGATTGGATGTCTTTCTAAAAAGTATGCCTTAGGAACTATTTTGGGGAAGTTCTGTGGCCTGTGTTCTACAGGAAGTCTGACTAGGTCAGGGGTTGGCAACCTTTCAGAAGTGGTGTGCCGAGTCTTCATTTATTCACTTTAATTTAAGGTTTCATATGCTGCTAATACATTTTAATGTTTTTAGAAGGTCTCTCTCTCTATAAAAGTCTATATATTATATAACTAAACTATTGTTGTATTGTAAAATAAACAAGGTTTTCAAAATGTTTAAGAAGCTTCATTTAAAATTAAATTAAAATGTTGATCTTATGCCACCGGCCCGCTCAGCCTGCTGCTGTCCTGGGGTTCCGTTCACCTAGGCCGGCAGCGGGCTGAGCCTGCGGCCGGGACCCCGGCTGGCAAGGGGCCAGCAGCCAGAACCCCAGACTGGCAGCAGGCTGAGCGGGGCCGGCGGCCGGGACCCCAGACCGGCAGTGGGCAGAGCGGCTCAGCCTACTGCTGCTCAGGGGTTCCATCTGCTGGCTCCTGCCAGCCGCGATCCCAGCTGCTGGACCCGCTCAGCCCGCTGCCGGTCTGGGGTCCCGGTCCTGTCCACATACAATGGCTACCTACTTTCTCCCTGGTTCTGGCCCATTCTCTTCCTCTCTCTCTGCACTGAGCTGAGGGTGGGCGTGCACTGAGCACAGGGCTGGGGGTGAAGCAGCAGGCTGGGGGTTGAGGTGCAGGGTCTCTCCAGGAGCTAGGATGAGGGAAGGGGCTCAGGGTTGGGGGAGGAGGTTTGGGTGTGGAGAGCTTACCTGGGCAGCTCCCATTTGGTGGGAGGGGTGCAGGTGGGAATGTGGGGGGTGTGCAGGAGCTCCCGTTTGGTGCTCAGGGTGGGGGTGGGGGTGTGGGGGGTGCATGGGGTGGGGGACTGGGTGTGGGGGGGTGTGCAAGACTCAGGGCAGAGGGCTGGGGGCCTGTGAGGAGGTGCAGGTGTCAGGGCCTGGGGGGCCTGGGTATGTGTGGGGGTGCCAGAGTCAGGGCTGGGGTCATGGGGGGAGTGAAGGAGTCAAGCAAAGGGCTGGGTGTGTGTGAGGGTACAGGGCTTAGGGCAGGGGCCTGGGGTGTGTGCGGGGCTGCAGGGCTCAGGGCAGAGGGCTGGGTGTGTGGGCTGCTCACGGCAGGGGGCTGGAAAGGGTATGCCCCGCTTCCACCGCCGCCCTTCTCCAAGGCCCTGCCCCCGCTTCTTCTCTGCCTCCGCTAAGAGCAGCGAGCGCGCTGACCCCGCTCCTCCCCCACCCCCTTGCAAGGGCCATCAGCTGATCGGCCGGCACGGAGGGACGGAGAGGAGGAGGAGGGGCAGGAACCCAGCACACTGCGGGAAGAGGCAGGGGAGACGGTAGGACCAAGCTTCTGCCCCTGCCCCTTGCCCTCTGCCCCCACGGGAGGGGACGGGGGTCAGAGAAGAAAGGGCCAGGCTGGGCCGGGCAGGATTTTTAATGGCACGCTGCTGCTGCTCCGGCAGGCAGCAGTGTGCCATTAAAAATGGGCTTGTGTGCCATTTTTGGCACGCGTGCCATAGGTTGCCGACCCCTGGACTAGGTGATCACAATCGTCCCTCCTGGCCTTGGAATCTATGAAACCTGGACTGAATTACGGCTTCACCTTGTCAATGCAAGACTTGGCAGTTCTGATGGAGATTCACCTCAGATTTTGTTAATTTGAAACTAAGTGAAACTCTGGGGCAGTGCCCTATGACTGAAAAATGGCTCTCACAAACCCTTGCAGATGGAAGCACCAGGTTCAATGTAGTCAGTCAATAAGATGACCAAACTGCTTCTCCCTCACTTTTCCTTTTTCCTTTCTCTTTTCTTCCTTTTGGCTCTTCTTTATTAAGGGCTGATGGTGATGCCCTTACTCACAGCAGGTAGCGCCTTACCCCATGTGCACTCCCAACTAAGGCATCTGGCTCACACACAGAGTTAAGTGCCAGCCTCTGTCTGCAAGGGCATCACAATCAGGCTCTGAGTGTTTATATTTCAACTTACTCTTTTGTGATTTCATTCAGCTAATCAACAACTACATTTTATTTTGCAACTGGTTGGTTAGTTTGTGATCTAAGTTATACCATGCTCCATGGTAACCTTGTTGATTTCAAAGGAGTTGCAATGGCATAACTGCAAGGTGTCTGGCCCCATGTGATTTTTTTTTTACTTTATGAGAGCTGTGAGTTTTGTCATGTGGAGGAGAATGGAATCTGCAATTGCAGCTGACCTATTTAGTGAGTGGTGGTGGGGTTTGGTTTTGTTTTGTTTTGTTTTTTGTCCTTCTGCTGTATTTCAGTTTTGCTCTTTAAAAAAAAAAATTTCTATGGCCCATAAACCCATTCCCAAACTAACCCTCACTCAAACAAATCAATCTCCATCACTAGCTTTTCCTTCTGCTTAGCTTCTGTTGTGAACATATAATGAGTATATCTAGGTATATCTCCGTAATACTATGGCTCTGTAGTACTTTCACATAATGCTGATACACAGCTTTATATTGGTCCCCTTTCTGCCACCAAACACATGGGGGATTCTTCTTTCACAGATGGATAGTTATGTAATGGCTTTACTGCAGTGTACAGTATGATTACGATTCTTGAGACACTAAAACAAAAATCAGATAATACTGCTTAGTCCTAAGCAGTTATCCAGCCCTGCTTCAATACGCTGGAAATCCCTTACACAGCGGAAGCCCAGAACACATGTAAATATAATTTAGACAGTCTCTGAGATCAAAAATGGTACAAGAAATCTGCTCATATGGGGAATGAGTCAGAGGATTTACAGATAAACCCTATAAACTTTTTTAAGGGACAAATCATGTCCCCAGCTCCCTTGAACAGGCAAGCAAGGTTCCAAAAAGCAGCAGGGCCACCAAGGATTTCTGTTTGGCTTAGAAAAGAGATGAATAAGGGGAGATATGATCGAGAGATCTATAAAATCATGAATGGTGTGGAGAAAGTAAATGAGGAAGTGTTATTTCATCCCAACCCTTGTGGATGGGGGGAAGCTGTAGATGTGGTATATCTTGACTTTAGTAAGACTTTCGATACTGTCCTGCATGACCTTCTCATAAACAAACTAGGGAAATACAACCTAGATAGAGCTACTATAAGATGGGTCATAAGTGGTTGGAAAACCATTCCCAGAGAGTAGTTATCAGTGGTTCAGTCATGTTCAAGGGTTCAAAGGCATAATAAGTGGGGTCCCGCAGGTATCAGTTCTGGATCTGGTTCTGTTTGATATCTTCATCAATTATTTAGATAATGGCATAGATAGTACACTTATAAAGTTTGCAGATGACACCAAGGTAGAAGGGTTGCAAATGCTTTTGGAGAATAGGATTAAAATTCAAAATGATCTGGACAAACTGGAGAAATGGTCTGAAGTAAATAGGATGAAATTCAATAAGGACAAATGCAAAGTACTCCACTTAGGAAGGAATAATCAGTTGCACAAAATGGGAAATGATGGCTTAGGAAGGAGTACTGCAGAACGGGATCTCCGGGTCATAGTGGATCATAAGCTAAATATGACTCAACACTGTGTAACACTGTTGGGGGAAAAAAGCAAATATCATTCTTGGATGTATTAGCAGGAGTGTTGTAAACAAGACACAAGAAGTAATTCTTCTGCTCTACTCTGCTCTAATTAGGCCTCAACTGGAGTATTGCATCCAGTTCTGGGCACCACATTTCAGGAAAGATGTGGACAAATTGGAGGAAGTCCAGAGAAGAGCAACAAAAATTATTCAAGGTCTAGAAAACATGACCTATGGAGGGAAGATGAAAAAATTGGGTTTGTTTAGAAGAGAAGACTCATGGGGACATAACAGTTTTCAAGTACAAAAAAGGTTGTTATAAGAAGGAGGGAGACAAATTGTTCTCGTTAACCTCTGAGGATAGGACAAGAAGCAATGGGCTTAAATTGCAGCAAGGGTGGTTTAGGTTGGACATTAAGAAAAAGTTCCTAACTGTCAGAGTGGTTTAGCACTGGAATAAATTGCCTAGGGAGGTTGTGGAATCTCCGTGATTGGAGATTTTTAAGAGCAGGTTAGACAGATACCTGTCAGGGATGGCCTAGATAATAGTTAGTCCTGCCTTGAGAGCCAGGGACTGGATTAGAAGACCTCCTGAGGTCCCTTCCAGTCCTATAATTCTATGATTTACCCCTTTACATAACACAAGAATCAGGGGGTCACCAATGAAATTAATAGACAGCAGGTTTAAAACCAACATAAAGAAGGCCATGTATACATTACAAAATTAAGTCAACCTAACTTCTGTTGGCATACAGACACTGCAGTAATTTACATTCCTTGTGCATGTCTACAAATTGCTTCTTTTGTCTGTTGTGTGCGTCCTCACCAGGAGCTCTTGCACTGATTGAACTGTCAGTGTGGGGCATTAGGTCATGGTTCTGAAAGCCAGCAACAGTCAATGTAAGCAACACAATGTCTACACTGACACTGCATTGACCTATCTACATTGACACTGACTTGATGCCTCTCATGGAGGTGGAGTTATAAAGTTGATGTAGTTGGCGAGTTATGTTGCCGGGAGCGAAATTTTAGTGGAGACGCTTACAGAATTAGTTCAACGTAAGCTGCCTTGCATCAACCTGACTCTGTAATGTAGACCAGGGTGAAGTACTTCTTCCCACAGAACAGTCAACCTGTGCAATTTGTTGCCAGGGGATGTTGTGAAGGCCAAAAGTATAACTGGATTAGAAAAATAATAAGATAAGTTCATGGAGGATAGGTCCATCAATGGCTATTAGCCAAGATGGTCAGAGACACAACCCCACTCTTTGTGTGTGTCCCTAAATTTCTGACTGCTAGAAGCTGGGACTGGATGACAGGGGATGCATTGCCCTGTTCTGTTCATTCCCTCTGAAACATCTGGCACTGGCCACCGTTGGAAGGGCCAAAAGAAATCGGATGAGGTTCAACAAGGACAAGTGCAGAGTTCTGCACTTAGGACAGAAGAATCCCATGCACTGCTACAGGCTGGGAACAGACTGGCTAAGCAACAGTTCTGCAGAAAAGGACCTGGGTATTAGAGTGGATGAGAAGCTGGATATGAGTTAACAGTGTGCCCTTGTTGCCAAGAAGGCTAACGGCATATTGGGCTGCATTAGTAGGAGCATTGCCAGTCCCCGAGAGCCGTCTTGGAAACCTTGCAACTGCAGATTAAGGAGCTTTTCGGACCTCCTAGTGTCTAATTCCTTCCTATTCCTCCAGGCATGGGCTGCTAACCCCACCACCTCCTCCAGCGTTTTGTTTTCATAAGCTGGTTGACTACACACTTACTTCCGAGCGAATGGTAATAAATTTTTTACATACTGGCCGATCACTTGTGTTTTCGCTACAGGGGAGGTTGGATCTAAGCCGCCGTGGTTTTTCAAAACCTTACAAAGGCGGTGAAAGAATTCCCCTGGGTGCTCATCGTGCTTTTGAACACATGCATCTACCTTTCCCCAATCATACACAGGCTTAGACATATCCTCTAATGCTTCTAAGATTCGCTTTCTCATTTTATCCCACTCTTGAACGGTCTCTGGAACATCCCAATCCATTTCAGGTTTCTCTTGCGGATAAGCCGCCCTGCCTTGCACCGTCTCTCTAGCTTTCTTATACACCGTTTCCTTCTCACCCTCGCTTAGCACTTGATTTAAAATCATTTCCACATCGTCATAATTACAATTATACATTGTGAAAATACCCTTTAACTTTTTAATAAATTCTTTCGGACACTGTCGAAATGAGGGGAAAGTAGATGACCAATTCATTAGATCCGTGCTGGTAAAAGGGACATACACCATCTGTGTCCCCCCCTACCGCTCGGCAGTTGTCGCATAGGCATTTGGACTGCACTAGCTATTGCAGCTCCAAAAACTTTTGCCTTAGGGGTGCCTAGAGAACCATGAGACCGGGTCTTTGCAGGGGTTGCATCACTGGGGTGTCGCGGATCAGGACGTGTCAACCCCCTGGTAGAGGTGCCAGCCTCCGGATCGCCCCCCCGCTCTGCATTAATTGTGGGGGTATCGGTAGCTAGTGGGAGAGTGGGACCGCTCCTTTCCCCGGTTGGGGGCGTGGGTGCATCAGGGTCAGGCTGCGGTACCCCACCCCATAGCCAGCTACATTCTTCCAATGGTATAGGATCCCCCGCTTCTTTCAATGGGAGTTGGGGATAAATAGACCTTGACGTTTTTAGCTTCTGGTCAGCATAACTAGATTCTGGATTGTATGGTGGGGGCCGCATGGCTTTAAGTTTTTCTACCTCAGCACGTAAACTAGTAGTTACACTGGCACTTTTGCGCCGTTCGGCCTCCCTTATCCATACATCAGAATACTTAAGTTGCCGCGGTTGTAAATCATACAATACTTTTCGTAATTGAACAATGTTATGTAACTTAAATGTTCCTTCCCCCGGCCAGCGATTTCCTGGTTCCGGGTCATCTTGCGTCATTCCCACCCAGAGACCTTGACACAAAAATATAAACTTATACAAAGCTTTGTTGCCATCCGATTGTAAGGCCTTGATATCCCTATCATAATGTTTTAACATATAGCCCAGAGGCGTAGAAGGATCAACAGTTCTACTGGACCCCCCCCCATCTTTTCCCAAAGACGGGACCCCCGGCTGTTGTCTAGACAATCACAAAGGAAAAATTCAGAACTCACCAAGTTCCCACCGACCGGTGTTCACCAATAGGTCCGGACCCTAGTGCCTTCGGGATGCCTTATTTCGCCGAAGCGGCGGGTGGAAGCGAGACGGGAAGCCTTCAGGGTTAAAGCAACCCGGGTGCCGGCAAGAAGGATTCAGAGTCCTGACCGTCCACCGGTCCGGAGAAGAGGCGATCCCGGACGAGCCCCCAAATTGTTAGGGAAAAAGGGTTCCCCTCCCGTCTAGGGTTAGGAGGGTAGCCTTCCCTGGACTTCTGTATTAGCCAAACAAAACACAGAGTCTTGGCTCTTTGATAAAGTGAGGCACTTTATTGCTAGCAAATACGACAGCTGAAGGGCTCACCAATTCCTTTTCAGAGGAAAATGGTGAAGCCCCGAACAAAGAACAGGGATGAGCTTTTATAGCTTGGTTCAACATACATTGTGATATCTCTTCCAGTTCGAACCGGTTAACCCAGTCTGTTTGAAGTTCTGGGGTAGGTACGAGCATGGAGGCTTATCTGTATAAGGAATTCTCTCCCCAAAAGCAGGGAGTGCAGGTTACACACAGTCCACATTCTTTCTATCCATAAACAAAGTAGAAAGGACAGATAAGCATAGAAAAAAGACAGCAGCGTAGCTTTACATGATTATAGGGTCGTTTTCTGGGTTTTTTCCCTATCACCAGCAGATCAAGGGAAGTGTTTATTCCCCTCTATTTGGTACTGGTGAGGCCACATCTGGAGTACTGCATCCAGTTTTGGGGCCCCCACTACAGAAAGGATGCAGACAAATTGGAGGGAGTCCAGCGGAGAGCAACAAAAATCATTAGTGGGCTAGAGCACATGACTTATGAGGAGAGGCTGAGGAAACTGGGCTTATTTAGTCTGATAGAAAAGAAGAGTGAGGGGGGATTTGCTAGCAGCCTTCAACTACCTGAAGTGGGGTTCCAAAGAGGATGGAGCTAGGCTGTTCTCAGTGGTGGTAGATGACAGAACAAGGAGCAATGGTATCAAGTTGCAGTGGGGGAGGATCTTTCATTGTTTTTGTTTTCTCTGTAATTCATTTTACTTAGGACTTTCTAAGCAAGCCTACTTTAGTCTTGAGTGGTACTTATAGCTGTAGCAATTACAGGCAGGTCTGTTTAGGCAGACTGTCTTTGATGGAGTAACACAGTCAGGGAAGGGACTTGTGGAGCCTGGAAATACCTGTCAGAAGGGAGACATATGTGGATCTTCACCCAGGAGAGGCAACAGCTGGGGAGCTGGAAGCCAGAGACTGAATGCCCTGGCTGGACCATGAAGGGGAAATACAGGTGCAGTTGCCCTGGACAGTGACAGTTGGGTCATACACTGGTGGAGATTTGTAAAATTCAAGGATCTTAAATAAAGAGAATTCTCTGGGCTTTATGTAGGACCAAATTCAACCCTAGTGCAATTTCATTGAAGTCAGTGGTGGTGTGTGTGTTTAGTTGGGAATGAACTCAATTTGCACTATATTGTTTTTGTGCCATCAGTGTGCTTGGTGCTGTACAAAACTAAAGACAATCTCTGCCTCAAAAAGCTTGCAGTGTTGGAGGCATCTCTGCTAAAGTGTTTACTGATTGAGAGCACATGTAAGAAAAGCTGAATACCACAGCAGCTTCAGCATACTGGATACCATAACTATTACGGCTGCAAGACAGTTTTGCTTTTGTTTTTACATTTCACAACTTTCCAAAACATTCATTTTTTTGAACTGAAAATGTTTGTTTGTTTTTCTGCTGAAAGCTGAATTATTATGGAATTCTTCAGCTAAATCCCTTCAGTTGTTTCTGAGTTATGGAAAATATGCTTTTCCTGTTGTAAAATAAAATTCTAACAGTTTTGTTTTTAACCAAGCAACAGCCAAAACGCTGAGCTCTGAGAAATGACATATGGAAGGGCCCTGATTCAGCAAAACACTTAAGCACATGCTTATGTCAATCCTTACTCAGCAAAGCACTTTAGGATGTACATCACCTTGAGCATGTGCTTGCCCCACTAAAGTCAGTGCTAATGCTAAAGTTAAGCATGCGCTTACATACTTTGTTGAATATGGATGGTAACTGTGACCTAGGTCCTTATCTCGGCTTGGGGGGAAAGTTGATTGAACAGAGATACAGCACGATCATTTCAAAATTGCATTTGGGTATGCAAAATAGGCAATGTAAGTCTCAGTGGCACACTTAAGTATTCATGCACATGCCTCTAGTTATGCATGTACATGCTGGTTCAAGGAGATTGTGGGAGTTTTTCAAAATCTCTTAATTTAAATGGTAAAACCTGTGTTAGCGCAATGTTGGTCATGCTGCATTAGTATCTTCTGTTCCTATTGGTCTAGCTAAATGTGTCACTCAACGGATATGAGTGGGTATATAATACCCTCACACATGCGGGATAAGCAATAGGACTGACTTAACATTGCTACTGGAACCTTCACTTTTTCATTTCCTGACCTTTTGTGATTGGAAAAAGAACAAATACTGCTCCTGCTTCCAAGTCTGGAGAGGGTCCCTTGGCAGCCAAACCCCCGCTGCTCACTTGTGGATAAAAGGATCACAGGAATTGATGAGGAGGTAGACTCACACACTGTACAGTGCAGAGCCCTGGTTTGTGGGGATTCCTTGCACAGGGGGTGGGGCTGGAGCCTGGGAAGGCTGGGTCAGGAGTCCTGTTGTTGGGAGGACTATGTCCTAGCTAGGCTTGTCAGAATTCGGTTTTCATTTTGTTATAATTTCGACAGATATCAATGTTTATTTTAAGCCTATTTTTCGATGTGTATCAATTAAATTTTTACAGATGTGCAAAATTATGGGTTTAAAGCTTTGTCTATTTGCATCTACTTACATTTTCATAATTGTAGGAATGTATGGGAGGGTCAGACAATGGGCAGAGTCAGACAGACAATTTAATGACTGTAGACATGGAGATTCAAAAAGTTAAAGCTTTATAACTGTTAAAACACAAAATTGTCAACATCACATGTCAAACTATACAAAGTAAGTAGTCTTAATTCAAATTCTAATAATATCATGACCTGGGGGTCTTGAACCCAAGTCTGTAGTGGTCTTGGGAGTTACTATGCTCCAAACCTCCACGCAATAGCTTACTGACACCAGCTAGAATCAGGATGCCTTGCAACCCAGTGCAGATAGACAGCTCCACCACTGAGCCCTAATTGGTGGAACACCAAAGGTCCTGATAGGCCCGCTCCCCCTTTCTGAGCTAGAAGTAGTAAGAAGAAGAAGTCATCAGTATAGCTGGGCTCCACCCTGGTTTGGACTGCTCACCCAGCGCTACCTGCTCCTCTTCTTTGATGACCTCCTCATTTCCTGATTAAGCCTGATGCCTGATATCTGACTCTAGGTTCTTAACCTCAGCTCCTGACCTCCTGATTCTGAACCCTGGCTGGCATAGGAACCCAGTCCCTCTGCCCTATGCTAACCACTAGGCCTGGCCACCTACATCTCAGCACTGAAATTCTCAAGCAGCATTTTTCTTTGCCTATCCATTTCAGTTATTATTGATGGAAATATTTTCCATCAGTTTGTGTGCATATGGTGAAATCAACTTTTATTGACACTTAATAAAAATCTAATCCTTCCAAGGCAAGTCAGACTGGGGAGGGTAATCCAGCCATTGAGCTACAGACTTTCTTCAGAATCCAAGGAAAGAAGATTCTCACCCCTGGCATCTACTCAACACTCAGCTCAACTGGTTCAGCTAGGGATAGTAGGGCTTTGGACTTCTTTTTTAGCAAAGTTCCCCTTTTACCAAGGATGAGTTTGTGTATTCAAGAATATTGTACAATATTATTAATTCCTAAATTCTCATGAAAAGCATTCCATTTGTTTGCGTAAATATATCAACCCAGCTAGTATTGTGTCCTACTTATATTTCTCTTTTTGATGCTCAGTACTGATAAATGGGACTATTGAGGTGACTGCCTCCTTCTATGCTTTTTTTAAAAAACAGATCATATTAATGTGCTGTCCAAAACCCTGGATGAGCAACATTTTCCAGTTGATATCGTGCTGGAGAAGGGATCTTGAATGTCTTACAGGGTTGCTAGTACTCTATTGCTTGGGTTGTTTTCCTGGATGAACTGTAGTATTCAGGTTTCTTTCAGACATGTAAGGAGATTTGAAACAATTTACAGTCTAACCTGTCTTCAGAATCCCAGTGCTTTCATTTCTGAGTCTTTTAAATTCCATCCTTCAGAATGGTTTGCTTCATTCAGAAATCACAGTCATACTGGACAAGCAAAGCACTGGACTTGATGCAAAAGAGGTCATATTGTAAAGGCTGAAAAAACCAAGGCTATGTGAGCAAAGCTTTTCCTGTAAAATGAAGACATATTAACTCAAGGTTCAGAGTACAGAGCACTGCATGAATGGAAATCTCTGATTAGGGATTGCAACAAAAAATAAGTTAATGTTTAGCCATCTTATCTAATGACAAAACATTGCCAAAAATCTTCACTGATTTTGAATTTTCTAAATGGTACATGGTGTTTTTGGATGTCACAGAGACAATTTTGATTGGATCCTTTCAAACCAAGCATAAGTATAACAAATAACCTGCCAAATATATCTGCTTTTGCTTTAGTTTGTCCTCCTTTTATTCTGTCCCTATCTTCAGTGTAAATAATATTTGAGACACAGATTCTTTCCAAATGAAATGAAATGTTTTGGGGAAATAATTTAAAATGCTTAAGATAAAAAACCCACTGAAACTTTGTAGTTCTTAAATGACACACAAAACATGTCATTTTGCTCAAACTTATTAACCCTACTTACCTGGAGAGGCCTGCTGCTGTCAGTACACAGCCCCCTCAAAGCAGTGCAATGATGGAAGTTGGGAACTGCAACTTCCTGTCCTGTTTTAAGTAGTAGCAATAGCTCTGGTCCAGGAGACATAGAACCCTAAATGTGAGTTCTGGTATATCAGATGCTTTTCAGCTCATCTTTAGGAATGTGTAGGAACTGGAGTTGAAGAACACACAGGCAGAAGGGGGTATACATTGTTCTGTCACCAGCCCTATACAAATTAGGTGAAAAGATAGGCTGCTCATTCCCCTGGAGACTGCCATGGCCAGCAGAGAGCTCTAGCAACATGACTCCAATGGATCAGTGCTGCCAGGGCAGAGAGCCCTATAATAAAGGTGCAATACACAAGAGTGAGGGTAAGAAATGGGACTTCATCTTCCGGTGGCTCTGGTCACATGACTTGGATCCTAAAAGTTAATACCCCTATCACATGACTCCAGTGATTACTGTAATGGGGAATCAGGAAGTCACAAGAAGTCAGAGTCAATGAAAATCACAGGGCCTCTGTGGCAGATGGTCCAGACCTCCCATGGCTCTTCCAGGAACGTGCACCCGTGTGCACGTGTGTAAAAACCCTGCCTTCCCTAATGGGATAAAGTGTGTGGGTATCTCAGTTAGGGAATTCTCAATGACTTCCTTCTCTACAGCTCTACAACTCTCTCCAATGGATTTTTCCATATAAGGGGCTAATCTGGGCTAGAGTCAGAGAATGATTGGTTCAGTTCCTTGCTCCCAGAAGCCAGTGGTCTGATGTCCCAAGTGCTAAGTCATAGCAATGCCATTGACCCTGCAAAGCATTAGAAACAGTAGACAAAGCTATTCATTTTCCATAAAGGTTTACTTCAACTTCCCCTTAATGTCCCCTTTGCCCTCCTCGCAGTATAGTTTCCTTGTCTGCTAGTGGCAATTACAGGAAAAGACAGGTTAGAAATCCCTTCTGTCTCAATCCATTAATGTTAGAGTTTGACCCTGGGTCAATTGTCTGTTAGACTTATTACAAATCTTATCAATTCCCTTATTAAACTACCACTTCCTGATGCCACTGACAACATTCTCTGGAGCAGATTAAATTCAGCTCTAGCCCTCTGTCTTCTACACTTGAGGATTGTTAAGGCTCCAGCTGTATTCCTGTGGATATTCTTTGAATGTTGTTCCTGTTGAAGAACCAGCTGGAATGCCAGTGGAACAAACCAGGTCCTTGAGGACCAACCCTGTTGTTTCTCTCCACAATGTTTACTGTGTGCATTTATAAACCCCCATTTGAGCAGACTTGCAGCTCTTGTTTACCATTTTGTTGTATCTGTCTTCCTCCCACACCCCAAAACAGGGCATTATATTCATGAGAACTGGACAGAACTGTAGGGTGACTGCATTTATAGAAGTGTGTGAAATGACACTGCAACCAGTGCAGCTTGGCTGGGCTGGAGGATCTGTCCCACAATTTACTCTTGACAAAGCATATTAGAAAGAGCAAAGAAATAAAACAATGTATTGGTAGGAGGAGTAATTTGTACAGCATCTAGCACAATGGGGTCCTGGTCCATGACTAGGGCTCTTAGGTGCGATGGTAATTCAAATAAGAATAATAATGCCCAAAAGCTTTACTCAGGGTCAGGGCCCCATTATGTTTAGGTGCTATACAAATCCATGCAGCAGGAACATTTGGTCCCTTTCCTGTAACACTTTGGACTAATTCTGGGTTTAGTGTGGGCACTGAGTAGTGATGATGGCCTGTAATACACAGGCCTTCAGACTAGATGATCCAGAGGCCCCTTCTGGCCTGAAACTCTGACTCAATGATGTTTAGTTGGTCAAATAATTAAATGCCAATATCAATAATCTCCACAATTTCCTTGGTGCAGTGGAATGGAACAAGTATGTCTAATAGACACCCAGGTCTTATACTGAATATACCTGGTGTGCCCTGAACTTCCATTGATTTTTTGGAATGTCTATTTAAAATGGTGTATGGCCAGCCCTTGCCCTCCATTGATCCACTCCAACCCTCCTCCATACTAGCGTGGATAGAGTCCTAAGTCCTACTCCTGCTCCCACTGAAGTCAAAGGGTGTTTCCTCACTGACTTCAATGAGAACTGGAACAAGCCTCTATAGAGCACAGCTCCAGAGCACGCATGGGACAAAGCACCCTCCTTCATAGATTTTCCATGCCCACAACTCTGCATTCCAGCAATGGGACATTTCGGCTGCCATGAGGGTTGTGTGTCTGCATGGGGGGTACTTGGCAAGAACTGGTCCTTAAAGAATAGAAACTTGATTCTCCACCATACAATATGCAAAATAATGATTGACACCTACGCAAACTGAGCGCTAAGTGCTACTGAATCAGAATTCTCTACTTGCTCATGCTGATGGTATGGCTTTGAACTCATTTTGCACCAGTGTCAATAACTAGAACTAGTCAGGAAACTAGAACTGGGCAGTTTTCCTCATCCTGGGAGGATTTTCAAGATTTTGAACATTTTTCCAGTTCCAAACTGGTACAAAAAGTTGAAATCTCAATTTTTGTGAGCCAAAAATCTGAAAAATTGTGAATGTTTTGAAACTAATTTAAGGTTGAACAAAATAACTAATTTCTTAATAAAAAAGTTTTGAACAAAAAAAACTTTCATTTTGAAAAGGTTTTTGAAAGACCCTGTTTTGACTTTTTTCCAAAAAAATTCAAAAATGAGAAATTCATTAGAACTGATCCTGAGCATACGAGTTAGACCAACCAGCCAAGTAGTTGAGAAAAAGAGTTTTCTGTACTGTCTAAGAGCATTGGCCTACCCGCTCCAGTCCCATCTCTAGCTGTGGCCATCTCTGGTGCTTCGAAGGACAAACAAAAAAAACAAGCAAGACCAAAAAAACAAACCCCACCCCCCAAATACATTAGAGGAGAAAAATTCCTTCCTGACCCCTACAGGTAACCAGCAGAAACTCCAAAGCATGAGATTTAGGAACATAAAATACAGGCCACAAGGGATTTCCTAGGCCACCAAACTCAGTCCTCTGCTGCTACTGAAGGGAACTCCATCATACAATCCTACTCATAGAACTGGATAAATATATCTTAAAACTACTTAAGTTGTTTGTCCCCACAACTTCTATTGGGAGGCCATTCCAGAAGTTCGTTCCTCAGATGGTTAGAACTAATTTCTAGCCTAAATGGGCTTTGCAAACCCAATGCTGAACAGAGTTAGAAAGAAGAGGTGAATCTTCTGCACTTATAAGCAAGCAGGTTGACCCTACCCCAGCACAGCTGCCAGAACTGACAATCATGGATGCATGCACCCACAGCTGGGACCAATAAGGAAAACAAGCCCAGCTATAAAGGAAGGAGAACAGAGACAGATGAGGACCTAGACAAATTGGAGGATTGGGCCAAAAGAAATCTGATGAGGTTCAATAAGGATAAGTGCAGGGTCCTGCACTTAGGACGGAAGAACCCAATGCACAGCTACAGACTAGGGACCGAATGGCTAGGCAGCAGTTCTGCGGAAAAGGACCTAGGGGTGACAGTGGACGAGAAGCTGGATATGAGTCAGCAGTGTGCCCTTGTTGCCAAGAAGGCCAATGGCATTTTGGGATGTATAAGTAGGGGCATAGCGAGCAGATAGAGGGACGTGATCGTTCCCCTCTATTCGACATTGGTGAGGCCTCATCTGGAGTACTGTGTCCAGTTTTGGGCCCCACACTACAAGAAGGATGTGGATAAATTGGAGAGAGTCCAGCGAAGGGCAACAAAAATGATTAGGGGTCTAGAACACATGACTTATGAGGAGAGGCTGAGGGAGCTGGGATTGTTTAGCCTGCAGAAGAGAAGAATGAGGGGGGATTTGATAGCTGCTTTCAACTACCTGAAAGGGGGTTCCAAAGAGGATGGCTCTAGACTGTTCTCAATGGTAGCAGACGACAGAACGAGGAGTAATGGTCTCAAGTTGCAGTGGGGGAGGTTTAGATTGGATATTAGGAAAAAACTTTTTCACTAGGAGGGTGGTGAAACACTGGAATGCGTTACCTAGGGAGGTGGTAGAATCTCCTTCCTTAGAGGTTTTTAAGGTCAGGCTTGACAAAGCCCTGGCTGGGATGATTTAACTGGGAATTGGTCCTGCTTCGAGCAGGGGGTTGGACTAGATGACCTTCTGGGGTCCCTTCCAACCCTGATATTCTATGATTCTATGAGGGGGGAAAAGGTTTTTGGATAACAGAGAGGTTATAGCTCTATGCCGGGCTACTGCTAAGAAACTGTCAGGGAAAGAAAGGAAGATTACAAACCCTGGAGTTTAATTGACTTATTTTAGGTTAAATTGATGGACTAGGCTAATTTCAGATAAATAGAGGGAGACCAGTTAGGAGAAAGTAGGGCTTCTAGAGAAACTGCCTCAAGAACATGTGACAATAACTAAAAAAAAAAAATCTTTATTTTAATTTCCTTGGCAAGAACTAATTCAGCTTGACTTTTAACAATTCTTTAGTCCTACACTTTCTAATCTCTGATATAGCTTTCTTTGTTGATCAAACTTTTTCCCATTCTCTGTAGGCTCTCTTCTTAGTAATATTCTCTTAGAGGTAGTTCTTAATCCCATTGAGTCTGGATCCTTTCCCTGCAAGATTTTTCCTTTTGCTGGGGATGAAAATTTCATATGGAATTTATTCAAATGAGTTAAACAAACTAATTATCTCCTCTACGTTTCATAGATATTAAGGTCAGAAGGGATCATTATGATCATCTAGTCTGACCTCCTGCATAATGTAGGCCACAGAATCTCACCCACCCACTCCTGTGATAAACCTCTCACCTATGTCTGAGCTATTGAAGTCCTCAAATCATGGTTTAAAGACTTCAAGGAGCAGAGAATCCTCCTGCAAGTGACCCATGCCCCATGCTACAGAGGAAGGTGAAAAAACTCCAGGGCCTCTTCCAATCTGCCCTGGAGGAAAATTCCTTCCCGACCCCAAATATGGCAATCAGCTGAACCCTGAGCATATGGGCAAGATTCACTAGCCAGATACCCAGGAAAGAATTCTCTGTAGTAACTCAGATCCCAACCCATCTAACATCCCATCACAGGCCATTAGGCCTATTTACCATGAATATTTAAACATCAATTAATTGCCAAAATCTCCTCCATAAACTTATTGAGTTTAAGTCCTTGAGCTCTTCAGTCCAGTTGACTTCTTTAACTAGCTTCTTCATTTTCTGAAGGTCTGCACTTCTGAAATCAAAAAACATAGTTGATCAGCTGGTTTTGAATATCTTTCCATTTTAAATTAAACTGTCAAATTTCCATTCAGTATGAACAAACTACCTTTAGAGAAGACAAAAAAAATAGCCCGTTAGTGCTGTAGAGATCGGATAATGTGAACCTGCAGTGTTTTATTTTTGTTGTCTTCAAGGATTTTTCCATAAATTAATAGTTACTACACAGTCTGAATTCTGCGGAACAAGAGATGCTATTTTTGCAACTCTGTCTTTTAAGAGTCAAGCAGAAGCTTATAGCAGACTATTTTGTTCAGTGATAAAGCATTAAAAAGTCAAAACAATGCAATATTCAAGCTTTATTCCTTCCTCCCTATGTACTATTCTCTCCCATCAAGCACTGAAAGTTGACTTGTCTAAGTTCCTAGACATTATCCTATTCATAAGCATACTATAATACCATAACACCCCCTATTGGGAAGCTGTCTATTGTCTCTTCCATCACATCTAAGACTGATAATTTAAGTCCACATGAATATCATAGCCTACTTACATGTTTAACGTTCTATTACAATCCCTTAAAATTGCGGGTCTCTCTCTCTCTGTTTTTATATATATATAGAGAGAGAGAGAGAGAGAGAGAAAAACTCCAACTTTTTGTTTAACTATGAACCTGTTTTGGAATTGAAGTATTTTACTTTGGGTTTGGGAGGATTGTTCTTTCACCATTTGGTGAAATATTGTACAACGGCTTGTGTACATCTTGCAGATTTGATGTTGGAGAGTGAGTTTTTTCATGTGATGGCAGGAACCTGCCTAGCACTTAGTGCTTCTGGTGGTGTGATGTTTGGAAAGTTGTTTCAATATCTATCAGTCACTTGTCACTGTGTTCCTTCCAAGTCCTGCTGATCAGGTCTCACCGGAATGCTTATTTCACAGTCCTCCTCATCCATGTTTTTGTCCTGTGTTTGTAGTAGGCAAGTACCTGCGTAGTTTCAGTGCAATATATGCATATCCACTGCTATGTTACATGAACTAGGATTTCACACATGTAGCTTACTTCCGAATGTGTGATTTGTCTTGAGGAAATAATTTAATCCTGACAGGGTCTTCCAGTTCTAGTGTAGGTATTTAGCTCGTCAGTCATAGCAGGATTTGGCCTTTTTGTGTGTGTTTTACTTTTTCCTTTAGTACTCCACTAGTTTTAGTCATGCTGGGGCTACAGGCATCAACGAACACACTTGTCTCATTTCAGGCATTATACTAGGCTGCCCATAAGGCCATCTGTGGGACTGTCTCTCCATCCAGGAATGGCTTGCCATATAGCTTCTTTCCTTTTTGAAGCTTTCTTCAATGGAGTCTTAACAATTTTAACTACTGATTCGGCTTTGCCATTTGACCAGCTGTGCTATGATGATGATGATGTGATGTGACTGAATACCCGTTCCTGGGTAAGTTGCAAAAACTCACTTGTAAGTAAACTGTAGTTTTAGACAAAAGGCCACAATTTGGAATACATTACCTCCTGAAATGCTTCAATGTTTTGGCTATGAAGGTCACTGTGGTAGTGTCTGACAGTCTGTCTAGTTCTCCCTCTTGTCTGAATAGTAGTCTACAGTAATGAGGTAGTTTGTATGGTTTTGTGGTGAAAAGGTCCATTACTACTTTGCTTCAAGGTCTGTCAGGGATGCTATGTGTCTTTTTGCTGCTTGGCCTCCATTTCCCCACACCTATAGCAACTGATCGCCAGGTCCTGGATTTCCTGGGTCAAGTTTGGCCAGTTTGCAGTGTCTCTGGCTTTCTAGATACAGGTTTCAATTCCAGAATGGCTCTGACCTATTCTTGAGTGTTTTGGTTCTCAGTGATCTAGGTATTATGATTTGACTGCCTTTATATATGATTTGGTCACGGAGGTCATGGATTCTGTGACTATAACAGACCTCTGTGACTACTTCAGCTTCAACCCTGGGTGGCAGTACGTGAGGTTTCAGTCCCGCTGTGACCATACTCTGATTTTTCCTTTCTCTCCCTCACCATGACGGTTCTGTGATTTGTTTAATTTTATCCTGACAATCATATCCTTTTATATACGATACTATCTTGTATGCTCAGTTCATCTCGATTGTTCCAGTATTTTTGAGAGGCAGATGGGTCTTCCCTCTGTCTGGCCATCTTGACAGAATGACAGACATGACCATGTGTACATCTTTGTCTTGTTTAATTCCAGCCCCTGCCTTGAAACTGGCACATAATTGGCTTGATGGATGTTTTCTATGTCTTTCTGGGATTCCTGCATTTCTGTCAGGTGGGTGTTAGTCTTGTTCAATTGCCATATTTTCATGTTGCAAGGCTGCTCTACATAAGTCAGCTATGTACATCTCCATGCTTCTCTTGTAGTGTACATCTAAGTTATGACGTTGCAGTTTCAACAGCATGTGCTGGAGGAATTTTGGGACCACTAGCAGTAGGAGGGTTTGGTTTTTTTTTCAAATGCACTGAAGCCATTTGTGGTTATTATCTAGTCAAATGGTACTCAAATGTACTGCTCTTGAATGTACTCATCAAACTCTTCACACACTATTGCAAGACATGCTTTTTCAACTTAGGTGTATCATTATTCCACTGGTGATAGTGCCCTTGATGTGAAAGCTACTGGCTGTACCTTTTGCCTTCTCACTGGCATCACATTGGATGGTTGTCCATTCATTCACACTGTACTATTTCAGGGTGGGATAGTTGGTCACCAGCTCCTTTATATGTATAACGGCTGCATGATGTTGAAGTAACCATCTCCATATTGTTTCAATGTCCAGTAGTCACCTCAGAGATTCACGCACATCTGAGAGCCTTGAAAGAAATGTTATCAAATGGTTTACAAATCCTAATAGTCTCTGAACTGATTTAACATCTTTTGTGTAGTATCTGTGGAGAGACAGACAGACCCAGGCCAGAATAGGCTGGTGATTAGGACACTCACCTGAATGTCAGATACCCAAGTACAAGTCCCTGCTCCAAATCTCGGAATTGAACTTGGCTCTCCCACAACCCAGGGGAGTGCCATAACCACTGGGTCATGGGGCTTGATTTCATTATGCATTGGAATGGAACAATGTACCAAAACCTCAAATATTCATGACATGACATTTTTGTTTTCTGGCCTAATCTATTTATTATAATAGGGTATGTTCACATAAGTAAAGCTGGTCAAAATTTGGAATGTCTATTTCCCAGGAAATTTTGAAATGTTTTAATTCCAAATTGGACTGAAAACAAAAGTTTGAAGTTTCCCAAAAAACAAATTCTGAAAATTTCCTTTCAGAACAATTTTAATTTTGAAATTTATTTTTTTCATTTTTATTATTTTAACATTCTTTTGTGACCTGTCAGTAGTAGCAGTAGCACAAGATTTCCAGTTCTTGGGAAATTTTGCTATTTTGACGTTTGATTTTGCTGTGAAATAAAAATTAAACCAAATTTGTGAAGTTTCCTGCAGACTGGAAAGCCTGAAAAAAATCCATTCACTTTAGAAACACTAATACGTGGTGTTTCTAAAACAAATCTTACTCCCGGGGACCCAGACAGCTGCTGTGCAAAACTGACATTCTTGTCACTGAACAGTTACGTGCTGTCAATATTTTAACAAGGCCTAACTTGGAAAGAATTTTGCCCTGTAGCCTATAATAAACCCCAGGTACCAAGTGTTTGCATAGAGGAGAGGTGAAGAATTATGGAGCCTGTTGGTGCGATTTTCCATTTAAGCATAACCTCTTATTAGTGAAAGAGGGAACACTAAACACACAAAGTATAAACTACACTTTTCTGGAAGTGTTTATGTGCTGTTCTTAAAAATATACTAAATGTATTGATATAATAGTCTAGTGCTCATCCTGCATGATCTGAAATAGTGTATGTGATAGGAAAACAACCACTTTTCCTCCATGGCCCAAAAGGCGATAGTAGAAGATAAGTGAGGGCAGGGAGTGTTCAGAAAATGGAAAAGTGTGTAAAGTAAGACTGTGAAACTTGCACTGAGAGTTGAGGCCTGTGTTCACAGGTAAAGGCAAATGATGAGAGTATATCTACTGCTTTTAGATATTGATCACTCAACTCACCCTCTTGTAAAGAAAGTAAAAATTATTGTAAAGAATATTGGCAATTATATCTCACCTCCAGACACATTCCAGTTACAGATCAGGAGGCAGTCTTATCTTCTGACTCATAACCCAAACAAGCTCTTGAATGTATATACTACATGGGAGTGGAAGGGAATGCTCTTGAAGGAACAGAGCCAAGGGAACAGCAATGAAGATAGATAGGGTCAGACCAATTCTGATAACAAAGGATAATTAGTAAATCAGCAACAGAGTGTTTCAATAACGTAGACCTCATTGCATCAGAAAGAGGAAAGACGGAATATACCACATGTGTCTGAAATTATGGTAAAACCCTATGAGAATAAGGTCATCACTGCTGGGGATTTCCTTTAATTAGCCAGTTAAAGGCTGATGGTCTGACCCATCTCAGCAAAACTCACACAGCTCTTTTGTAATTTTAGAAAAAGAAATGTAGTGTGGGATTCACAAGCCACTGGTCAGCCAAGCGCTGTTTGCTAACCAAGTCTGCTCTGAACTACTACATTTTTCAGGGACAGCTGAGTGTTTGGAATTAAAAAACAAAACAAAATAACTTGAGCTAGATTTCATGGCTCATTGAAAATAAATTCTCAATACAACTTTGAGAGCAAGTGTGCCAATTTAAATAGCTATTATCATTTATATTACAGTGAAGACAAGAAGTATTCTTATGTGTATGATAAAGCTGAAGCACACAGTGACTGAGTGTCCCAGCCTGACACAGCAAGTCTGGGGCAGATCTGGGAACTGAAAACAGGTGTTCTGAGTCGTCTAGCGCCTTAACCACAAGTGCCTTCCTCTCTGTGTAGTAAAATGAAAAGTTAAGGCTATAATTAGGGCCAGGTAAAGGTTTGAACCTCATCCCTATCCTGATTGCAACTTGAACCTTTCTTTAAGTGGCTTGGTAAAGAAGTAGTCCTAGATCTCTGTCAGCCTCCTAGCCTTGCTTAACACCTGGATTCTGCTAACATGCCTCACCCAATTTACCTCTCACTTGTATGTAACCCCATCAGGCCTCTAGCTACTTCCCTCCCTGCCCTTATAGATATGTTCTGTGGCCTTGTGGCATCGTGTGATGGACCCCAGCAGCTCCACATAGAAGTTTTGCTCTACAACAGTGTTTCTCAGCCTCTTCAGACTAGCAACCCCTTATTCCAAGTAAAAAAATGTGACTCCCTGAAGTTGATTCTTAAAATAGCAATGATTAAAATGTTATGCTTATATAATTTATCAGTGTGCTTGGTTTGAGAGGTTGACCGAGAATTCTTGACCTTGGAGGGTAAGGGTGTGCGGGAATGGCAGAGTGGGATTTTCATTTGTTTAGATTGTCATACAAATTTCAGTACATTGTGATTCCCCTACTGATTCTTTCCTGACTCCCCTCAGGGGTCGTGACTGACCGGTTGAGAGAAACTGCCTTAGAATAACAACTGCGGTCCTCACATAACAGGTGACCCTTTTCTTTTCCATAGGCTTGTACAGACATAACTGAGGGCAAAACTGAACCCACTGTGTCTTTTGCATTTTGTAAATGTGGTGCCTTTACAGTCCTGTACAAAGAACTGTGCGCAATGCAGTGAGGAGCCTCCAGACTAATGTGCAAAGTCATTGGATCCTGGTATTAACTCATTATTCTTTACATTATTATTATTAATAGTTATTTGTATCGCTGTAGTACCTAAGAACCCCAATCATAGGCCAGGACCTTTTTGTGTTAAACACTGTACAAACACCTTACAAAAAGACAGTCCATGCCCGAAGGAACTTGCTGTCTAAGCAGATGCTTTCTTTTTTTAATATTAGGAAATGCAAGTTCTGCTAGACTGGCAGACTCTGTGCTAAGTGGAGAATTAGTGAGATGGTGACATCACAATAGCCAAGAGTAAGCAGGTGTAAGGAAGGGATTTGTAGTCGGTCTGTTCAAAGCCCTTGGTCTTTTGTTTGTTTTTATTAATGCCTGGGTAACATCAATTACTGATTAACAACTGGGATAAAGGAAGCCTTTGTTAAAGATCCAAACCCTTCCCCTCCAATTAAAGTGCTAGAGCTAAAAGTAAACATTCCTGAGACCACCTGTGGTGCTTCCAGCCAAATCTAAAAGACCAAAACCCAAGCCCCACTGCCAGGGGCCGGGGCCAAAGCCCGAGGGCTTCAGCCCTGGCCAGTGGGGCTTAGGTTACAAGCCCCCTGCCTTGGGCTTTGGTGCTGGTGCCCCCCTCCACCCGTGGCAGCTGGGCTACGGCTTTGGCCCTCCCCACCCAGGGTGGCGGGGCTTGGGCAGGCTCAGGCTTCATTCTCTCCTTCTGGGGTCATGTAGTAATTTTTTGTTGTTGGAAGGGGGTCGCGTGCAATGAAGTTTGAGAAACCCTGAGAGGCATTATGATATTTTCTGTCTTATTATCTATCCCTTTCCTAATGGTTCCTAACACTGTTAGCTTTTTTGACTGCCACTGCACACTGAGTGGATGTTTTCAGAGAATTATCCACAATGACTCCAAGATCTTTCTTGAGTGGTAACAGCTAATTTAGATCCTATCATTGTGTATGTATAGTTGGGATTATGTTTTCCAATGTGCATTACTTTGCATTAATCAACATTGAATTTCATCTACCATTTTGTTGCCCAGTCAGCCGGGTTTGTGACATCCCTTTGTAACTCTTTGCAGTCCGCTTTGGACTTAGCTACCTTGAGTAATTTTGTATTGTCTGAATATGTTGCCACCTCACTGTTTACCCCCTTTTTCCAGACTATTTCTGAATATGTTGAACAGCACTGGTCCCAGTATAGACCCTTGGTGGACAACACTATTTACTCCTCTCCATTCTGAAAACTGACCATTTATTCCTACCTTTATTTCCTATCTTTTAACCAGTTACTGATCCAGGATTTCTTATCCCATGACTAACTTTGCTTAAAAGCCTTTGGTGAGGGACCTTGTCAAAGGCTTTCTGAAAGTTGAAGTACACTATATCCGCTGACTCACCCTTGTCCACATGTTTGTTGATCCCCTCAAAGAATTACAATAGATTGGAGACATGATTTCTCTTTACAAAACACATGTTGACTCTTCCCAACAAACCATATTCATCTGTGTATGGTAATTCTGTTCTTTACTATATTGGCAACATGTTAGCTATCCTCCAGTCATCTGGCACATAAGGCGATTAAAATGATTGGTTACATACTACAGTTAGAAGTTCCACACCTTAAGGTCACCTTAAAGGGGTGAAAGACCAAAGACAGGAGAAGTCACAATGGGAAAGTGGAGGCTGGGAAGCAGGAGTTGTTAAGGGGAAGGTATAAAGCTCACCCAGCACATGTTTGTAGAAAGAAGGAAGAACAAAGTTCAGTTATACTTAGACTGTGGTGAGGGGAATGGTGATGGTAGTACATTGGAGCCAAGCAGGTTGAGTTGGAGGATGAGACCCCAAAGAGTCAAAAGCTAAGATACAGTAAGAGTTTGAACTTTTGGATGCTCATCCAAAGCCAGAGGGTGTGGGGAAAAAATGTGGCAGCAGGACACTTCCTTTTAAAGGGATGCTTCCTAAAGAACCATGTTCTAAGTGAGGCACGTAGATTAAAGATTATTCAGTGCCGGGAAGTGATAGACATGCTGCCCTCATTCCTGGTCCTGTGCCTTACAGTATTATGTATTATACAGACTCAGGTATGCTTGACACATTGTCAAATATAGTCCCTGCACCAAAGAACTTACAAGATAATTCAGACAAATGTGAAACAATCAAATGCAGTCTAGATTGTTCCACAGCACGGCTTACTGCCACCCACAGATTTAATACTGAGACACAGATCAGAGGTTTTAGCATGCAATATTGATCTGAGCAAAGTTTGATCTATCTTTACGAGAGCATTGTATAATAATGTAGTCTTCAAAGGCTGCAGTTCCAGGTGCAAGAGCAGAGCCTTCTTAGTTTGCTGCACTTTATTCAAATTTGGTGCTGTCTTCAGTTCCTAGCAAGCTACAAATGTTGCCCTTAGTAAGGAAGACTAGGGTGTAAAATGTTTTTTGTTAGGCTAGAAAAATATAGTTTATACCATGAGCACAGAAATGTAGTGCATTCTCCTGGAGAGTTAACAAAATATAGCTCTTCCTCCTCATACTGTTCAATAGGGGATTTCCACTAAGAGTGAATTTCTCTTTCATTACTCCTGGTTGCTCAACCCATTGAGGTCTTAGTATTCCCCCTGACTCATCACATTCCTTCATGCCTCCCTGTTGGGATCTGTGACTTATATTAACCCATTCATGTTCTCCTGTAGCTGGGTTAATTAGCAGAGATAGGATTTAAACTAGCGATGGACAAATCTTAAGAGTTTTGAATAAGTATCCAAAAGTCTGGCCAGCTATCTCAAACTTAATTGAACCTATCACTTTTCAGTGCCACTCAACATGATCCCTGTCAGTACAGGCTCCTGTGACATTTCCCATCCCCAACTACCTGCTTTCTTGTATCTGAACCCTCTCTGTGGCTTCTGGTCGCTCCCTCATTATTCCACCTTGTAAAATAATTCTCATAGCCACAATCAAATATCTTCACCTGAAAAATCCATCAGTGCATCACAGCCAGGTGCCTCTTTCCTGCGTGAACTGAACCCAACACGCTCAATAAACCATTCTCTGATACAGCTACTGCAACACTTTCCTATCTGTAGATATTATTCAGGACTATTCATGCTACATGCCAGTTATGAAGTTTTAAAACAAAGCATGTGAGTTATTCAAGTGCAGGAAGAAACATCATTTTAAAATACAGCTGAAACTAACCTTTTCTGATTAAATAAATAACTAAAACCTCAGTTGCTGCAGGAAGTGTTGGTGACATAGTAGGTGATGGTTTTCCGAGATGTTATTGAGCCAATTCACCAGGATGTTGAGAGGTCTTTGCACTGTGGCTTCTAGAAGAATAGTTGTAGCTGTGTTTGGTCCCAGGATATTAGAGAGACAAGGTGGGAGAGGTTGGACCAACTTCTGTTCAGAGGTTCTGTTAAGAGGTCTTAACTCTCTCTGATATCTATGACCTGTTTTTTCCATTGCCTGAGACCATGATGTGTATCAGGAGTCTTTAGCCTGACCCACTTTGGCTGCTGACCTCTTAGTCAAAGGGGACCATCAAGCACTTAACACCTCCTTCTGCCCATTGTGGGCACTTGCTTGCACCACTGTGGGCTGTTCTTCAGCAAACAAAATACTTCACCCATCTTGTCTTTTTGAGAAGAGACATAAAACTGAGATCTTGATCAATTTATGGTGATTAGATATCTAAATGATAGTCATTTTCATTGAGAACTCCAAAAAAACTCGGGTTTTTATGACATATAGTCAAATAACTTTCTTCAGTGAGGATACCAAACATGAGAAATTTTAGCCCTAATAGAAATTTTATAAGAAAATTATTAGTAAACAAAAATAGGGGTGTACAATGGAAATACAATGATAGCGTTAATACAGTGGATACCATTTAAAAAACTCAACATTCATTGCACCGAGAAAGTGCAGTAATTACAGGATTGTGTGCTGTCTTGAATAGGAGATATACATTACTGCAGAGTGACAATTTTTTTGATGGTCCCCACTTTGTAACTCCCAGCAGTGACACTATAATGCATTCTTGCTGTTTTTGACCGAAAAGTAGGTATTAGCATGGAAGAGTTAATAGATTGGGCTGTACCTAGTAGGTTAATATGAAGCTACTCTTTTATCAATGCTGTATACAGTATATGTATAACCTCATCACTAATATTTTAAGCAATGAGTTGAGAAATGGATAGTTCCCCGTTGAAAGGTTATAGCCATCTAGATTCATCCGCAATATAGAAAAGACGCATTAATTTAGATAATGCTTGAAAACAGCAATGAAGTAGAGATAACTAAATGTTCATTATAGCCAAAGCTCCTTCTACTGTTTTTGGACATAAGCAGTAAAAGGTCACTCCATCTCTAATTGAATAGATCTGTATTGTGCTAATCTACCTAATGTCCCGTTTGCAAGTATTGTATCATATTAAAATGCATTGTGTCATGTGGACTAACATTCAAGTTATGTACTTTATTGCATTTGTGCGTTTGGTAATTAAATGAGTATGGTATAAGAAAACAGTAATAGCACTTCTAGCTTTACATTCACATTCATTATCTATTTGTAGCTGAATCCTTTTTAGGTCCCTATATTTATCATGAATCTCCAGAATTTCTACTCATAGAAACACTGGTCTGATTAAAGCTGGAGAAAACATATCACAGATCATGCAAAAGACTTTATTCTTATCAGAATGTCTGCACTCCAGTTTAACTCTTGTATTTCAGTTGCAAATGCTGATCCCAGAGAGGTTCTGCCAGTCCTTTCTGTGCCTATATCTTGGAATATTCCCTACATTTACAAAACTTTCAGAATCATACAGCATACACTGATTTTGATTTTATTGGCTACCGTCCCTTGTACTAGGAATTGTTTCTCTAGTACAAATTTCCAGAAGGCCAAAAGGTCATTCTTCCTAATGGTAACCTCCAGAATATTGCCACTGTGTAAGTATACATCTATTCCACTCATGCTTGTTTTCTCCAACCTTACTACTTCACTCTTATGGATTTCATTGACATTTAGAAGCCCTGGATTTCAAGCTAGCTTAAAGGAGTGGACCCAGAACTTTACATTGTGAAAAATGATAGTTAAGCTTCTCATAACTGCTGACCAAACACCCACAGAAGTCAATTTGCTCTGTCAAAAAAGAATGATGTGGCAAGGTTTGGGCATTTTGAAAACCATGCAAATATGAAACACAAAAGATTCACTTGGAAAAGTGACAACTCATTTTCCAAATACAATGTGCTATTTGCAGGCATGAGAAGCGCTCAGTTTCTACCTTAAATTACCAAATTCATCTTCACCGTCTCAACAGCAGGTTTCATCAGTGCTTTCCCTGGGGTCTAATTAGATTTTCTGCTCCATTTTGAAATGAAAAGATGCTTCAGGTTACTGGTGATGTACCATGGCACCTTTCATTCCAGAAAGTGGTAATTGAATGTTTATGTATCAGCAGTTTGCTGGCCTACGTGGAATTACTTTGGTGGTTTTTGGTCAGGTATGTTTTCCAGATAGTATGTGGAAATCCTATTGTTGCGAAAATATAATGAGCTTCCGCTGCTGCAAGCTACCTACAAATAATATATTTATCTGAAACCAAAAACCATGGGTTATTAAATCAGGGTGGAACAGAAATCTAGTGAAATTAATGTAAGGCATTCTAAAAATTCAGTACTTATCCCAGAAAGAAGTGAAAGTTGCTTTTTTTGTTTCAGCAAACTAAAGTCTGACCTGATTCCAAATCCTTTGAATTATATGGAAAGACTCCAGTTGACTTCCAAGGTCTTTGGATCTGGCCCTCAATTCTAATCTCAGTTCATTAGTGGAAATTCAGAGTAACTCATTAAGTTAACTGACTCACTCTGGATCTACACTTGTGTGAGCAAGATCATTAAAAAGGCCTAAGGAATAGTTTGTTTCCTGGTCAGTTGCAGAGGGAAGTAATACTTGTTTAATCTGTTTTCAAGCTGACAAAATTATACTATATAAAAAAACAATTAAAACCCTCAAAATTAAATTTGCATTGACAGTGTTACTCTTTATTCAGTACATGTGCTGAAAATGAAGTGCAACATTCTCCTTTCTGGGTTCCCTGGTTCCATGGCACCATAGATCTTATTCAGACTATAACTATGCAGTATCAATAGTTTCAACTGGCTTGTGAAAGGACATAATTCGGAAGCACTTGAGGGGAAATCGTTTCTCTGTTTAAATTAATGGGAGCTTTGCCATTAACTTCAGTAGGACCAGGATTCTACCCTTGATGTTTACAATTCTGTATCTTCAGTGCATGCCAACATTTGCAGGTCCAGTGTAAATTTTAATTAATTAGCTGGCTTTCTATGACACTCATCAGGGAGCCTCAGCACCTCACAAACTTTAATTGATCTAGCTTCACAATACCCCTGTGACACAAGGAACTGCTCTTAGGGCTGTCTGATGGAAGCAGACACTGATGCATAGAGAGACTGTGTGGCTTGCCCACTTGTCTCCCAGGAACTCTGGGGAATAGAACGTGAGTGCACAGATAGCATGGTGATGGGCACAATATAAGAAGCTAAGCAGATAGAAACTCCCAGTTCCGTGCTTTTAACCAAAAGATTATCCTTCCTTTGGTAAGGGCCAGGTTTTCAAAAGTATTTAGGCACCTAACAAGAAATCCATGGGGCTTAGTAGTGGGATTTGCCAAAGCACTTAGCTGCCTAGTTCTGTTGAATCAACAGGAGTTAGGCCCCTAAGTATTTTTGAAAATCCCACTACAGATGCCTTACCTGCTAAGGTGCTTTTGAAATTCCACTAGGCAGCTATCTGCATCGTTAGGACCAGATTTTCAAAGATATTTAGGTGCCTAAGTATGTGATGTGGATCAAATTCTCTCTCACCAAGTTCAGTCGACCTTATGGGTGTGAAATAGCAGAATTTGCCCCCTTTTTTCATTCTTTTCCTTATCTTCCCCTTATTACTATTACTATTCAGAAAATAAAATTATAGCACCTGCCAGAAATCACACTTTTAACAATTCCCAGGTGATGTTTCACTCCACAAATCTCACTGCAGAGTAACAGATTTTGTAGATGTCCTTCATTTGTCATTAGGACCTTTGTTGTCATCATCAAGTTACATGCTTCAGAGATGAGGCGGCAACCCTGAGTTTAGCACGTACAATGTTTCTCTCCAAGCAGCTTATTTTGTTGTGGTCTGGTCCAGAGAATTGCAGTGGCACCATTCAAATCACTGTAGTTAAGATTTTATCAGCATTTTATAACCTATTCTTTTCAGAAGTGTATTACTCAGCCAAACAAAAAATCCCTGTTCAAGCTTGAAAGTTGCAACATACAAGCTTTTTCAGAACAAGATCAATTTTGTTAGAAAATGTGTGGGGGGTAAATTACTTTGGAAAGACCTGCTTCACAACATCACTATAATTAGAATTGGTGTAAAATCCCGGCTTCATTAAAGTCAATGCAAATTTTGCCATTGATTTTAATGGAACCAGGATTTCACCAAATGTTTTTAAGCTATGAATAACTGAGGGCAAAAAATAGCTGTGTGTTTAGATGATTTTCTCATAAATCAAACAGTTTAGTGTTTTTATGTGAACATTTTCAGTAGTAACAGGTGTATTTATCTCAAAATGGAGTCCAGTAAGTGGTCATCCACATCAGAGTATACAAGATCCCTGCACTGGAATGTACCTCTACAACAATACCTTAAAAAATCTGTTTTGCAGACAAAAGTCACTGCATTTACAGACAAGTTGTAAGTATTGGGACTACACAATCATTCCTTATTGTGAGTTCAAATGTCAAAAGTGAGTTAAAGTTCATAAGATGTTACAATGACCTATAATTATTGCCTGGTTGGAAATTAAACATGAAAAATAGGTTGAGTTGTTTTCAGTAAATGAATATTATAAACAAGTGCAAGAGAACTAGAAAAAGAACCTGAATTAGTCCAAACAAAAAGGACCCGCTGATAAGATTCAAGGACTGTTGAAACCATGCTTGGTAAAAACCGAAGTTAATAGACCAAAATTGCTGTGATGGATATTAGGCCCAACTGGTGGATGAAATAATGGAGGGAGGAATGAATTATGCCTCCTGCTTGTCTTCTTTGTGGGTTTCTTAAAAAGACTTTTGGGGGGGGGGGAAGAATAGTTTTCCGCTAACTCCACCCTTGACCTGCCAGCACTGCAACTCATCTCAACACATCTAAAGCACTTTCTTCCTGAAAGGAAGGCTGGCTAGTCTTGCTCAATTTCACCTGTCAGTGCTGAAGGTCATCCCATTATCATGACATTCAGTCGTCAGCTCATCAGTGGGGATATCTAATTGCCAGCATTGCAGAGCCACATAAGATCCTGTTTTGCCTCCCTTCCCTGTTGTGTTACTTTCTACACCACTATTTCTCTCTCTCTCAGATTTTCATCAAATCCTGAAATCAACTAAACTGCTTCCACCCAAGCCTTCCCTGTCCAACCAGATGTCCCTGACCAGAAAGTGAAGCAGGGTCCAAGCAATAAGTGCCATAATCGACCTGCCAACAAAGCACCCATTCATGACTGACCAACCATCCAGTGTTCCAAAGACCTCAACAGTTGTATTTCCCGCATCTTTTCTATTCTATCTCTCTTCCTCCGTGTGTGAGTCTGTTGGAAACAGTAGAAGTGAATTCCCTTTATACACCAGGACTCTCAGTAAAATTAACCCTTTCCTTTTCATCAAAGAAAGATTGTTCTGAAAATGAGGTATTACTGTTTTGCCTCCAAAAGATGAGAGACTGTAAAGGTTTTGATTGTTTTGCATAATCACTCCATTTTAGTTTTAATATAAATACTTGTTTCAATTTCTTGTTCTTTCTTGTAATGAACTTTCAACTTCAGAATGAATGCTTTTGGGTGTTTGCCATGTAAACTAAGGTCTCTGTGTTTTTTTTAAAAAAAACAAACAAACAAAAAAAACCCTGGACCTCTTTGTATCACTTGTTATGTTGGACAGTGAAAGAATTTGTAACACCTTTAACTCTTTTGACCCTTGCAATTAATACAACATACATTGCAGTAATTAGTACCACTACTGTGAGCAACCAAAGCCACTTGGTCTTAACTTGGGGAAATGAATTTTGTGTAAAGTAATGAGGACTTTGTTATAATTTCAAAATACAACTCTGCTTTTGCAATTCATGACTGTTGAAAACCCAGAACTTTGACCACCAAATGTGTATACTGAATGCTTATAAAAAATAAAACAGCTATTTTAACAATAATAGTAATAATGCAGCGTTCCAATGTCAAGGGCCCAATCCTCCTCCTTGTGATTTAAAAAACAAAGAGCCGCTTTCATTGAATCCACCATAAACTGAAAAAATCAGGAAATGCTGAGATAAGGTTGTCTCTGTACCTCTTGGCCATATCCTAACTGATCCTGCAGTTCTCACACAGGCAACATTTTCAGTGAGTTCAGGGGGAGTTTTGCCTGCTTAATGACTGCGAATCCATGTAGAGCTAGACATACCAATGGAAGAGCAATTTCTATTAAACTATCTCTGATGTTTTGGTTGGATGTTTACTTTCCACAAATATTAATGTGATTGAGATTTATCAGCTTGAATACTTGTGAAAGGCAAATTTAAAGAGACAGTGTCAACCCAAAAATCACCTCTGAACATATTAGGCCTACTCTTATCACAACTCTTGCAATTACTATAACTGAAAGAGATTAGAGGAGAAACTGTTTTCTCTGTTTACAGTTTGTTTTCAGTGTGCATTTGACAGGATTTTCTGTACAGTCAGTTTGCCCTCTACAGTCAGTCAGTTTCCTCTATTGTTTGTGCAGATCTTTTGCACAGCAGCAAAGAGAAAAAAATCCAGATAAAAATAAGACAATGTAATTGACTGTAAAACCACACTGCCTTCTCAAGCTTTCTCAGGGGCAATATTAACACCTGCAATTACCTTTAACTCATTTATTTAAATTGACTAGATTTCAGATTAATGGTGTTCCTTTAATCTCTAATACTCACATTAGGATTGCACGTTAGATTGCAATATTTGAAACTTGTGCTGTGTATATTAATGACCTAAACCACCGATTCAGGGAATTGAAACACTATCATGGCCTAGATAATCATGTCCCTTAGTAAAGCCCACAGGAGAGGCCTATTGGGAAGGGAATCATTGTATGGCTCCTTTGCAGAGATCTTCTCCCTACCCTGCCAGGATTGTATCCTTGGGGGCAGGGTTTGCTCCTCCATAAAAAGGGCTGCAGAGCCCACCTTCCAATCCGGTGATCTACCAAAGGCCAGGACCATTCAGATAGAGGTCTTGTGCCTCCCTCCCAGATCTGAGCCCTAGAGAAGCTGCTAGCTATCTGACAGCAAGAGTCCATTGGTTCCCCAACTGTGCTACTCCTGGGATTCCAAGGCAGTTCCATGGAAAAGATAGTGCAGTCCCAGATTGTTGTTTTTCTGAGCAAAGTCCCAGGGATTTGGGGGGGGACAGTGTTTCCCCAAACCCTAGCCCTCCAAGTCTCCATCTCACATGGATCCCAGGCCCATGTAGAAGGCTCTGTGTGGGCTGGGAGGGAATTAGCACTGTAAAGATGACCAAGTCCCCTTAAATGTAGTAGGAGGGAAATATACACACAGAGGGTCCCTCCATGTGAGGATGTCAGGACATGATCTGGGTCCATATAATGTGTGTGACTGGGAACAGATGCATAGGTCTTTGGGTGACCTCTGGACAGAAACCCTCACAGCCATGGCCCTCGTGTCCCACTGGCGCACCCAGAGCGGGACCCCACCAACCTAGACAGCAGAGTTTTGGGGATAAGTTCCAGTGCAACCCAGTTACATTCTCAAGTACAGTCAAGCAGTACAGTCATGCTTGAGATGCTATGTATGTACTCAGGCAGCTAGCCCCGCATACCACTATGACTACACTTCTGTTTTTAGTGTGCTGGCTCAGTCAGAGCTAGTGTGGTTATGTCTGCTTGAACTGCAGCTCAACTTGTCAACATACCCTTGTTTATATTATTTATGTGCAGACTGCAACATTCTCTCCTCTACTTGTTGTTCAACATTATTCCTGGATCTCTTTCAGAGTGCTTCTCCTCTGTGAATAGATCACAAACAGTCCATTGGGAATATTCAAACTTCAGAAATCCAGTGCCTGTGGAGCTGGAGAGAATGTCACTGAAGAACCAGGCTAACTCTAAACCAAAACATATTCTTTGGGGTTTAATGGTCATTTTTTAAAGCTGGTTGGGCATCCAAACAACACAGGACATGCCAAACCCATCACAATCTCTGGCCATGTTCTTTTTGTAATGCTGACAGACCCTGGTTGTTGGTGGGTGGGATCGAACCTGGGACTTCTTGAGTTTACTGCATGAGCCAAAAGCCTGACGCCTGTTAGCTAAGGCTGTAGAGCCGACTCATTAATGTCTCTCTGAGTGATCTCGATGCCACTAGATGGGACAGAACACCACACCCAGGAGATGTGTGGTTACACTTAGCTTAAATCTGTAGTACAGCCCTTAGCCCTCCAAAAGATCTCCCCAAAAGCAACCAAATAAATATAATCACAATGCATTTTGTAAACAGGAAAAGGTGTGTAATTCAATGACTAAATTCTTTGTAATGAATTATGTGTTCAGCTCACGCCCTGATCCGTTACATCTACCAGAGGGGACAGTTTGTTTTAATAGAAGTACAATTTGCTCACAACTTGAGCATATTATACTTTAGTTGGGAATTTGAAGTTAGACGCTCTTTGTGCTAAAATTGGACCTTTTTCATGTGAATTCTTTTTGATATAAAGCAACACACACATTTTTGCAACTGTCCATAGTTATTACCCAGGCAAGACAGTGGAAATATTGCATGAAATTTTGCAGAAATATCTCCATGATCATGAACATCGCTACTCTCTACCAACTGCAGTATACTACAGGCTATATTGAGGGGTGTTCAGATTTATGCTCCACATTCTGCTAATATACCATGTCTAGGCAGATTAAGTATCTTCTTGTATCTTCATATATAAGCAATCTTACTTGCAAAAATTATGCTTTCAGTTATACTGGTGCACAAGTCTTGATTGTAACGGAGAAGTCCAGGTGCATAATATCAGAATTCTGTCCCAGGGTGATGTGGAAGCTTTATCTCAGAATTTCCCACTAAATATTCATTTCCACCATATATCAGTATTTTAAGAGATCCACATAAAGGAAATATTACAGTATGGTTTTAAAAACTTATTAAAAATAACATCCAATGTCCCCTAATTTATTCTCTGTGACTTCCATAGCACAGTTGCTCCATTTGCAAGCCAAAATGAGATTTTGCTAACTGCCAGCAGCTCAACCTGGTATCTTGAAATCCAAGCTGTGCTCTTTGTTTTGTTCCTCACCACCATGTATTCAAGAATCAAAATTTGGCTGGAATTCTTGTGGAGGCGGAATATACCCTAATACTGATTGTTCTATTGCAACGATAGTGGTTTTTCAGTGTGCTGACTGTACTAGTCATTTTAAACTGTAAGTAAAGTTAGCAGATAATTCTTAGAAGAAAGATAGGGAGAAGATATGTGCAATAGGAGGGTGACATTTTTACAGAGTAAATTTTCTGATCACAAGTAGTTGGGGTTTTTTAATCCAAAATAGTAAATATTGGACAAATAATATTCACATGAATGTAACACAACTGTCAGAACTAAATGCAAAACTTATTTTTCAACTTAGCTTCTCCTCCTAATTTCTTCACACCCTTATACACATACGGTACGTCTACACTGCAATCAGAAGTATAGCTGATACATGCATAGACGTACCAAAGCTAACTTTGATCTAGCTAGCTTGAATAACAACAGCAGTGAAGCCATGGCAGCATGGTCTGTACAACTTCACCTAGGAGCCTGGGTATGTTCTTAAGCAACCCATGCTGCTGAGACTTCATTGCTCCTGTTCTGTGAACCATCTAGATCAGAGCTAGTATTGTTATATCTACATGTGTTGCAGTGGCACCTCTGATTGTAGTGTAGAGATGCAAGACACACTGGCTCAATGTCTCGCACACACCCACATAAGCAAAACTAAATAAGCAAACAAACAATAACAAACCAGCTAATAAAAATCCAAAGAACTAATTAAGCTGTTTCCCGCGCAGTCTGAGAAGGGAAAGGAGAGAGAACTTGGAAAGCACCCAGAGAATACAGTGAATACTAACTAGAGAGAAAATGTCTCCAGTAAGTGACCCTGGTATATAAAGCTAAAATTCTAGCATACAGCTAGATCCTAAAGGTGACTGGTAATTGTGCAGTTTTTATTAATAATTTCTGTACAATTGACTGTGTTGCATATACCTATATTTTATTCTTAACTGCACTTAAAATTTTAAAGATGGAAATATATTACACCTGGGGAAAGCTGAACTTTTGCCTCTGTGATAAGATATGCTGCAATTACTAACATTTGCAGTTTAATAGAGTTGAATAATAAATTAACGGTCAACTTTGTTTGCCCTTTTGTCAGCACTCAGACTACCCCTAGAGGTTGCATGAGGGGAGTGCAGAGAATCGCTCATTGATTGGAGAACCCAGCAGCCACAAATTAATACACATTTCACAATTATTTTTGAAAGCATACACCTGGAATATGGATATGTTCAGTAGACAGCTTCCTCCACTACTGAGGCATTATCCTATCTAATACAAATCCTAACACAAATATCTATAGTCAGATGGAGTTAATGTAGAAAACACATACCAGTAACTTAAAGCTAGAAAATATTAGAAGGAGCTTGTAATTATCCCAAAAACAAGCATCACAAGCCCATAAAATTCAAAGTTAAGGTTAAACTTAAAAAGAATCCAAACTTCCTAAAGTGTGGAAATACCCAGTTACCACACCCAAAAGCTTTAACTCTGCCTGCTAGTGACACAAAGAACAAAGGGGAATGCAAAAACTAATCTATTATTAAAAATCTGTTTAATCTAATATGTGCAAACACTGAGACACCTTAAACATAATTGTATGATTCATGGGGCTTTATTAACTGTAGAGTTTTTATATAAAGGTGCCATGAGGGCCACTTGATCTTGTGCTATTGGATGTGGAATTGGGGATTAAAATTTGTGAAGAACTAAGACTGATCTAATGTGCATGATCTAAGTAAAAATAGATGGTAACATTTCACTGATGTATTTGATTATATTAGTTGCATTTAAGGACCCACATCACATTTGTTTGAACCCTGAAGTAACCCTAGTGTTTTTGCTAGTGTCTTACTATGTGTTTTAATAGAGCCTAGCGCAATGGGGCCCTAATCTTGGTTCAAGCCTATCAGCACTACTATGATACATGTAATAATTCACAGAATCATAAAGTCTCAGAGTTTAAGTCCAGAAGGGACCAACAGATTGTCTGGTCTGACCTCCGGCATATCACAAGCCACCAACACCACCCAGAACCACGCACTAAACCCAACAACCAAAATTAGACTTAAGTATTACAGCCCACAAAAGACTAAACTATTATGTGCCACAGGCAGGGAATTGGAGGGACCAAGATGCACCAATTCCCAAGCTTCCCCTACTCCACAATGGCAGAGAAATGATTGAGATATACCCTGATAATCCTGGAAAGTAACCTGCACCCACACACTGCAGAGGAAAGTGAAAACCCCTCAGAATCACTGCCAATCTAGTTATATAAATAAAAAGAGAATAAGGAAGGATGAGGCTTGGCTGCTATGCAGTGTGGATAGAAAAGAGCTTAAAGATCATGTAGCTATTGCCAAAAAACTAAATACATACTCTGGCTTGGTTTTCAATAATGGAGATAATATTGAACATGTGCAGGAAGGCAGTATGGCTGATGGAAATGAGTGTCTAGAATTGGAAATTACCACATCTGAGGTGAAAGAAAAATGTAAAGAGCTTAATGCACTCCAGTCCCAGGGACTGGATAATTTCCAACCCAGAATACTGAACAAAACTGGCATGTGAGATTGCTTATCTAGTAGAAGGATTTTTAATAAATCTATCTATTTGGGGGTAATACCATATGACTGGAGAAGAGCTAACATATCTATATTCAATAAATGGAAAAATGTGATCCAGTCAATTACAGACCTGTTAGTCTGAGCTCAGTACTGTGCAGGCAGTAGAACAAATTGTGAAGGAAAGAATAATTAAATTCAAGGAGGTAAACAGTAAAGGGTATGTAATTTCAACATGGGGTTGCCAACGGTAGATCGGGCTAAGCTGATTTCCTTCTTTGAGAAAATAACTGGGTTTTTTTTAGATAAGGGAACTGCAGTAGATCTAATATACTTGGACTTCAGTAAAGCATTTGACATGGTACCACAGGGGAAATTATTACTTACATTAGAGAAGCTGAGGATCAGTACAAGAACTGTGAAGTGGATAAAGAGCTAGCTGAAGGGAAGAAGGCAACAGGTTGTGCTGAAGGGTGAATTATCAGACTGGAGGGAGGATTCCTGTGAAGTTCCTCAAGGATCCATCTTGGGGCCAATCTTATTCAAATTTTTCTTAATTACCTTGGGACAAGTAGTGGGAGTGTACTAATGAAATTTGCTGATGATACAAAGTTGGGAGGCCTCATCAGCACAGAGGAGGCTCAGAATATTACGCAGGCAGAGTGGGATGACCTTGAAGGCTGGAGAGACAGAAATGGGATGAAATGTAATTGTACAAAGTGCAAGGTCATGCGTCTAATGTCTAATAAGGATTTCTTCTACAAATGTGTGTGTGGCGGGGGAGGGGGAGAGATCATCGGCTGGAAATGACAGAGGATGACTATAAATTGTGATGTGGCTGCAAAAAAGGCAAATGTGATCCTAAGAGGGTGTATCAGGAAAGGAATTTCCAATAGAGGTAGAGAAGTATTAATGCTATTGTGCAAGGCACTGAAAAGGCCTCATTTGGAACACTGTTTACAACTCTGGTTACCCTTTGAGAAACTGCACCCCATATTCTCACAGTGATATTATTATGATATCATTATGACATAATTATGATGCATTTTATGCAAGATGGGTCGTGTAAGATGTCATTGAAAAGGTTATGATTTGCTGAATATAATTATCCGATGTGTATGCATGTATCATTTTTGTATCTGAAGTTATAAATACTGACTCTGTATCTGTACTTCAAATGTAGTTACACCTGCATAACACCCACTAGACAAGATGCTTTCAGTTTAGATAGTGGGTGGGGAAGGGCCTATTCAGGGCAATGAGTCATTAGGAAAATTAATAGACTTAAGAGAAGCTTATCCCCATTTGGTGAGCCTTCCTGAGAACACTACAGACAGCCTGTAAGTAATGGCTGCTATGACTCTACAAGGACATGTGACCATCTGGACATCTTGGGATGTCAGTATTTTTCCACAAACTGCTCTGGGAACCATGCTTTGAAACAAAGAATTCCTGCCATATGCTAAACCTATGTAAGGCAGGGAGTGACATCATTCGTGGTTCTTCACTCCCCACATAAGAAGACTCCTGGAAACACCTGAGGAACAGAAACAGAACTGGGGGAAGTGCTGGACCCAGGCTAAAAGGATTTTTAGCCTGTGTATGAAACACCTGGGGATCCCAAGCTGCAAAGCAAGGGTAACTTGTGCCTTAAGAATCTACAAGTCTGTGTGTACCATCAGTTAGAGTAAGAATCTGCTATTCATATCCAGTATATTTAGTATATTAATCTTAGTTCTAACCTAAATCTCCCTTGCTGCAATTTAAGCCCATTGCTTCTTCTTCTGACTTCAGTGGATAAGGAGAAAAAATTATCACCATTCTTTTTATAACAACTTGAAGTCTGTTATCATGCCCCCTCCCCACCCCAGTCTTCTCTTTTCCAGGCTAAACAAACCCAATTTTTTCAATCTTTCCTCAAAGATCATATTTTCTAGACCTTTCATCATTTTTGTAGCTCTCCTCTGGACTTTCTCCAGTTTGCCCACATTTTTCCCAAAGTGTGGTCCCCAAAACTGGTCACAGTACTCGTTGATGCCTTATCAGTACTGAATAGAGTGGAAGAATTACATCTCATGTCTCATTTACAATGTTCCTGTTAATACATACCAAAGTGCTGTTCGCTTTTTTTGCAACAGTATTACATTGTTGACTCATATTTAGTTTGTGATCCACTGTAACTCCCAGGTCCTTTTCTCTAGTAGTCCTTCCTAGACAGTCATTTCCAATTTTGTATTTGTGCAATTAATTAATTATTAATTATAGCACTTTGCATTTGTCCTTATTAAATTTCATCGTATTTTCTTCAGACCATTTCTCCAGTTCATCAAGATTATTTTGACTTCTAATCCTGTCCTTCAAAATACTTGCAACCCCTCCCAGCTTGGTATCATTGGGTACTCTTTTTTCCTTTATTCAAATCATTCTCAAAGATATTGAATATAACAGGATCCAGAACAGGTGCTTGCAGGACCCCACTTTATATGCTCATAAGAACATAAGAATGGCCATACTGGATCAGACCAAAGGTTCATCCAGCCCAGTATCCTGTCTACCGACAGTGGCCAATGCCAGGTGCCCCAGAGGAAGTGAACCTAATAGGTAATGATCAAGTGATCTCTCTCTTGCCATCCATCTCCACCCTCTGAAAACAGAGGCTAGTGACACCATTCCTTACCCATCCTGGCTAATAGCCATTAATGGACTTAACCTCCATGAATTTATCCAGTTCTCTTTTAAACCCTGTTATAGTCCTAGCCTTCACAACCTCCTCAGGCAAGGAGTTCCACAGGTTGACTGTGCGCTGAGTGAAGAAGAACTTCCTTTTATTTGTTTTAAACCTGCTACCCATTAATTTCATTTGGTGGCCCCTAGTTCTCATATTATGGGAACAAATAAATAACTTTTCCTTATTCACTTTCTCCACACCACTCATGATTTTATAAACCTCGATCATATTCCCCCTTTGTCTCCTCTTTTCCAAGCTGAAAAGTCCTAGCCTCTTTAATCTCTCCTCATATGGGACCTGTTCCAAACCCCCAATCATCTTAGTTGCCCTTTTCTGAACCTTTTCTAATGCCAGTATATCTTTTTTGAGATGAGGGGACCACATCTGTATGCAGTATTCAAGATGTGGGCATACCATAGATTTATAAAAGGGCAAAAAGATATTCTCCATCTTATTCTCTATCCCTTTTTAAATTATTCCTAACATCCTATTTGCTTTTTTGACTGCCTCTGCACACTGCGTGGACGTCTTCAGAGAACTATCCATGCTGACGTCAAGATCTTTCTCCTGATTAATTGTAGCTAAATTAACCCCCATCATATTGTATGTATAATTGGGGTTATTTTTTCCAATGTGCATTATTTTACATTTATCCACATTAAATTTCATTTGCCATTTTGTTGCCCAATCACTTAGTTTGGTGAGATCTTTTTGAAGTTCTTCACAGTCTGCTTTGGTCTTAATTATCTTGAGCAGTTTAGTATCATGGGCAAACTTTGTCATCTCGCTGTTTACCCCTTTCTCCAGATCATTTATGAATAGGTTGAATAGGATTGGTCCTAGGACTGACCCTTGGGGAACACCACTAGTTACCCCTCTCCATTCTGAAAATTTACCATTTATTCCTACACTTTGTTCCCTGTCTTTTAACCAGTTCTCAATCCATGAAAGGATTTTCCCTCTTATCCCATGATAACTTAATTTACGTAAGAGCCTTTGGTGAGGGACCTTGTCAAAGGCTTTCTGGAAATCTAAGTACACTATGTCCACTTGTCCACATGTTTGTTGACTCCCTCAAAGAATTCTAATAGATTAGTAAAACACGATCTCCCTTTACAGAAACCATGTTGACTTTTGCGCAACAATTTATGTTCTTCGATGTGGCTGACAATTTTATTCTTTACTATTGTTTCAACTAATTTGCCCGGTACTGACGTTAGACTTACTGGTCTGTAATTGCAAGGATCACCTCTAGAGCCCTTCTTAAATATTGGCATTACATTAGCTATCTTCCAGTCATTGGGTACAGTAGCTGATTTAAAGGACAGGTTACAAACCATAGTTAATAGTTCCACAATTTCACATTTGAGTTCTTTCAGAACTCTTGGATGAATGCCATCTGGTCCCGGTGACTCATTACTGTTAAGTTTCTCATTAATTCCAAAACCTTCTCTAGGGTCACTTCAATCTGTGACAATTCCTCAGATTTGTCACCTACAAAAAACGTCTCAGGTTTGGGAATCTCCCTAACATCCTCAGCTGTGAAGACTGAAGCAAAGATTCATGTAGTTTCTCTGTGATGACTATATCATCTTTAAGTGCTCTCTTTGTATCTCGATTGTCCAGGGGCCCCACTGGTTGTTTAGCAGGCTTCCTGCTTCTGATGTACTTTAAAACATTTTGTTATTACCTTTTGAGTTTTTGGCTAGCTGTTCTTCAAACTCTTTTTGTTTGAAGAACAGTTTGACTGTGAACAGTTTGTCAACCAGTTGTGTATCCACCTTATAATAGGTTCATCTAGGCTGTATTTCCATAGTTTGCTTATTAGAAGGTCATTTGAAACAGTATCAAATGCCTTACTAATGTCAAGATATACCACATCTACTGCTGCCCCCCATTCACAAGCCTTGTTTCCCTGTCAAAGGAGGATATTAGGTTGGTTTGACTTGATTTCTTCTTGACAAATCCATGTTGACTATTACTTATCACCTTTTTATCTTTGAGGTGCTTACAAATTGATTGATTATTTGCTGCATTATCTTTCCAGGTACCAAAGTTAAATTGATCTTTAACTATTCATGGTAAATAGGCCCAATGGCCTGTGATGGGATGTCAGATGGGGTGGGATCTGAGTTACTACAGAGAATTCTTTCCTAGGTATCTGGCTGGTGAATCTTGCCTACGTGCTCAGGGTTCAGCTGATCGCCATATTTGGGGTTGGGAAGGAATTTTCCTCCAGGGCAGATTGGAAAAGGCCCTGGTGGTTTTTTGGCTTCCTCTGTAGCATGGGGCACGGGTCACTTGCTGGAGGATTCTCTGCACCTTGACGTCTTTAAACCATGATTTGAGGACTTCAATAGCTCAGACATAGGTGAGAGGTTTATTGCAGGAGTGGATGGGTGAGATTCTGTGGCCTGCATTGTGCAGGAGCTCAGACTAGATGATCATAATGGTCCCTTCTGACCTTAATATCTATGAATCTATGATGTGTCTATAATTCCCTGAGTTATCTTTATTCCCTTTTTTATAGGGAAATTCTATATTTGCCCTTTTCTAGTCCTCTGGGATCGCTCTCATCCTCCACAAGTTCTCAAAGATAATCACTAAGGACTCAGAGATCTCTTCAGCCAGTTCCTTAAGTATTGTAGGATGTATTTCTTCAGGGCCTGTGGACTTGAAGACATCAGACTTGTCTAAGTAATTCTAACTTGTTCTTTTCCTATTTTAGCCTCAGTTATTACCCCATTTACACTGATGTTTGCTATGTTAGTCCTCCGATCACTGCTAACTTTTTTGGTGAAATCTGGAACAAAAAAGGTGTTTGATATTTTGGCCACTGCTGTGTTTTTTGTTATTGTCTTTTCCTCCTCATTGAGTTATACACCTGCCCTCTCCTAGGTCTTCCTCTTGCTTCTCATGTATTTGTAAAATGCTTTTTTGTTACCCTTGATATTCCTATCTAGTTTAATTTTCTTTTGTACCTTGACTTTTCAGATTTTGTTCCTACATGCTTGTGATTTTTTTTATATTCATCCTTGTAATTTGACCTAGTTTCCACATTTTGGATGGCTCTTTTTTTTATTTTCAGGTCATTGAAGATATCTTGGTAAAGCTACTGTGGTCTCTTACCATCTGTCATAAATATAAAGGGAAGGGTAACAACCTTCCTGTATACAGTACTATAAAATCCCTCCTGGCCAGAGGCACAATATCCTTTTACCTATAAAGGGTTAAGAAGCTCAAGTAATCTGGCTGGCACCTGACCAAAAGGACCAATAAGGGGACAAGATATTTTCAAATCTAGGAGGAGCAGGGAGATAGCTTTTGTTTGTCTGTTCTGTGTACTTGCTGGAGAGAGATCAAGAAAGCAAGCAATCCACTCCATTAGAATTTAGTAAGTACTAGCAAGGAAATGTGTTAGTTCACTTTTGTTTTGGTTTGTGGTTTTCTCTGTGCTGAGAGGAAGGTGTATTCCTGGTTTTCTTTTTGTAACTTTAAAGTTTTTGCCCAGAGGGAAATCCTCTGTGTTTTAAATCTGATTGCCCTGTGAGATTAGCTTCCCTTCTAATTTTACAGAGGCGCTTCTTTTACCTTTTTTCTTTCTAATAAAGTTCTGTTTCTTTTAAGAGCCTAACTGATTTCTCTATTGTCCTAAGACCCAGGGGTTTGGTCTGTGATCACTTTGTAACCAAGTGGTTAGGATATTATTCTCAAGCCTCCCCAGGAAAGGGGGTGTAAGAGCTTGGGGGGATATTCTGGGGGAATAAGAACTCCAAGTGGTCCTTTCCCTGATTCTTTGTTAAATCACTTGGTGGTGGCAGCGTACCTTCCAAGGGCAAAGAGTTTGTGCCTTGGGGAAGTTTTACCCTAAGCTGGTAGAAATAAGCTCAGGGGGTCTTTCATGCAGGTCCCCACATCTGTACCCTAGAGTTCAGAGTGGGGAGGGAATCCTGACACCATCCTTCCTATCTTTCCAACACATTGGGGTAGTTTGGTCTTGCGCCCTTAATAATGTCTCTCAAATAATGTCTCTAAAAAACTGTCAACTCTCCTGAACAATTTTTTTCCTTTAGATTTGCTTCCCCTGGGATCTTACCTACCAATTCTCTGAGTTTGCTAAAGTCTTCCTTCTTGAAATCTATTGTCGTTATTCTTCTGTTTTCCTTCATACCATTACTTATTTCTATCATTTCATGATCACTTTCACCCAAGCTCACCTTCAAATTCAAATAATTCCTCCCTGTATGTCAGACTCAAATCTAGAATAACCTCTCCTGTAGTCACTTTCTCCACTTCTGTATTAAAATGTTGTCTCCAATGTTTAGATGGATGGTTTAGACCAGGGGCAGGCAAACTTTTTGGCTTGAGGGCCACATCGGGTTTCCAAAAGACGTGGCCTGGCCCCCGACCCCTATCTGAACCCCCCCCCTGCTTCTCTCCCCATGGGACTCCTGCCCCATCCACCACCCCCTCCTCCCTGTCCCCTGACCGCCCCAGGCCCCCCATCCCTGACTGACCCCTCGCCACCCCATCCAACCCCTCCTCTCATTCCTGACTGCCCCCCAGGACCCCTGCCCCATCCAACCACCCCTTCTCCCTGTCCCCGACCGTCCCCGGAACCCCTGCCCCTGACTGCCCCCTGCCACCCCATCCAACCCCCCCCCCCCCCCCCGACTGCCCCCCAGGACTCCTGACCCCATTCAAGCCCTCTGTTCCCCGCCCTCTGACCGCCCCAACCCCTATCCATACCTCTGCCCCTGCCTAACCCCCCCCGAACTCCCCTGCCCTCTATCCGACCCCCCCCCGCCTCCTTACAGCGCTGCCTGGAGCACCAGCGGCTGGTGGCACGACAGCCACGCCGCCGCGCAGCACAGAGCACCGGGTCAGGCCAGGCCCTGCAGCCCCACTGCCCAGAGCATTGCACCAGCGACGCATTGAGCTGAGGCTGCAGGGGAGGGAGAACAGTGGGGGAGGGGCCAGGGGCTAGCCTCCCAGGCCAGGAGCTCAGGGGCCAGGCAGGAGGGGCCCGTGGGCCATAGTTTGCCCACCTCTGGTTAATACACAATAAATTCTGTATTTGGCAGGGGGTTAAACTAAATGACCCTTGCAGTCCCTTTTAACCCTATGAGTCTATGTATTCCAAGGACCTGTTGGATAATTTGTGCCCTGCTGTATTATTTTCCCAACAGATATCTGAAGTCTTCCATCACCACCAAGCCCTGTGTTTTGGATGATTTTGTTAGTTGTTTAAAAACAGCCTCATCCACCTCTTCTTCCTGGTTAGGTGGTCTATAGTGGGCCCCTGTAATGACATTATCCTTGTTTTTTAACCCTTTATCCTTACCTGGAGATTTTCAACAGGTCTGCTTCCCATCTCCATCTTGACCTCAGTTCACATGTATACATCTGATACATAAGGCAACACCTCCTCTCTTTTTTCCCCTGTCTGTCCTTCCTGAACAGGTTGTACCCTTATACCAATATTTCAGTCATGTGAATTATCCCACCAAGCCTCTGTAATGCTAAATATGCTGTAATTGTGATTATTTGCTAGTATTTCTAGTTCTTCCTGTTTATTCCCCATACTTCTTGCATTGGTACACAGACGTCCATGTTCTTTATATTTCCCTTCTGTATTCTCTCTCATCTCTCCTTTGTCCCTGCTGTGATTGTCCATGTTCCCCCCAGAGTCTGACTCTTCACCTAGGTTTCCATGTTCTGGACTTACCTGTGTGGTTTTGTTTCCTGCCACTGTCAAACCTAGTTTAAAGCCTACCTCACTGGGTTAGCCAGTCTGTATCTGAAGATACTCTTCCCCTTCCTTGATAGGTGGACCCCATCTCTGCTTTGTCCTTCATCTTGGAACAGCATCCCATGGTCGAGGAAGTCAAAGCCCTCCTGGCAACACGATTTGTGTAGTTGTGCATCCACCTCCAGGATGTGTCTGTCTCTGCCCATGCCCCTACCCTTCACCCCAAGGATAGATGAGACCACCTGCACCCCCAAATCGTTCCCCTTCAATCCCAGAGCCCTGTAGTCATGTCTGCTCCGCTCAGGGTCATACCTTGCGGTATCACTGATGTCCACGTGGATGAGCAGCATGGGGCAGCACTCAGAGGGTAAGATAATCCTTGGCAGTCCTTCCATAATGTCTTGGATACAGGGCCCTGGCAGACAGCACACTTCCTGGGGTGCCAGGTCAGACTAGTAGATGGATGCCTCCATCCTCCTCAGAAGGGAGTTGCTGACCACCATCACCCTTTGTTTCCTTTTGGGAATGGTGGTTGTGATCTTCTGGGCCTTAGGGTTACGTGACTTCTCCTCCTCCACCTTTGAGGGAGAGTCCCTATCCCTCATTGTCAAAAAAAGAACTAGATAAATTCATGGAGGATAGGTCCATCAATGGCTATTAGCCAGGATGGACAGGGATGGTGTCCCTAGCCTCTGTTTGCCAGAAGGGAAATGGGCGACAGGGGATGGATGGATTACCTGTTCTGTTCATTCCCTCTGGGTCACCTGGCATTGGCCACTGTTGGAAGACAGGATACTGGGCTAGATGAACCTTTGTCTGACCCAGTATGGCTGTTGTTATATTCTTATTGTCAGGGCAGCATACCAGGTGTTTTATATCTATGGGCAGTGAGATGGAGTAGGCATGGAGCACTGTCTGCTGTCAGAAGTAACCAGCAGCCAGCTTCCTCCTTGTGGAGGAGCCATTTCCTTCTCCCCTGATGTTGCTACTGCAGTCCTCTCCAATTGGATTGTTTCCTCAACCTTGGAGATCTCCATATGTACATTTTCAATTATTTTCTTGTGTGCACGGATGTTCTTTAGCCTAGCCACATCCTCCTGTAGCTTTCCCACCAGCTTTCTGGGAGATTCTACCAGTAAGCACCTCTCACAGTGGATGGTCTCTCCATCCTGGCTTTCTATGATGGGGAGATGCAGACCACAGTCTCTGCAAATCCATACAAGGTCCTGGGCAGGTGCATCCATGGTCAGGTTCTCTATCCAGACACAAGGGTAGGTGGAGGAGCCAAGAACAGTGCTGGCATTGGTAGTGCAGCTTTTCTGAACCATGCTGGTCTTATTTTTTCTCCTTTCTACTCCCTCTCAAATTCCCCTGTTCGCTAGCTCCCTTTGGTCACTTAGGGTCTGGTTTTTAAGCCCTTCTCTCATAGATCAACCCTGTCCCCTCATTAACACACAGGGGAAGGATCAAGGGGCAGGAAGCTAGAGCTTTCCTAGAACCCACTCAGGTAGCAGCTAGCAGTCTCTGGCCCCTACTCCAACACAGTCACCTGACACACAATCCCCAACAGATCACAATGTAAACTTTAACCAAAGCGAAAAGAAAAACCAAACAGAGAAAGGTTTCAGAGTAGCAGCCGTGTTAGTCTGTATTTGCAAAAAGAAAAGGAGTACTTGTGGCACCTTAGAGACTAACCAATTTATCTGAGCATAAGCTTTCGTGAGCTACAGCTCACTTCATCGAGAAACAATCTCACCTCAAGAATTAGTGCTCGCTCCTTCTTCAGCAGGGGATCTCCCTCTCTCCCTCTCAAACTCCCCTGTTTGCTGCACCCTGTTTGCTAGCTCCCCTTGGGCACTTAGCATCCAGATTTACCTGTCTGACTGACTTAATTACAGGCAGAGAACAATGAAAGTACATCTACATATAAAGAAAACAAAGCAATCTAGCTAGCAAGCGGCAAAGGAAACAGTTTAATGGGCACACTGGGGGACAGAGTCTGCACCCCTAGAAAGTCCTCCTGGCTCTTGAGGCAAAGACAATGGACTATGAGAAATGTAAGGGGGAGCAAAAAGACATTGTAGTTATCCATCACTTAGGGAGCAAAGGGGACAGCACTCTGATTCTGTGAACATTGGATCCCCTAGTCTGGGGAGCTGGAGATGCTGGCAACTTGATGTAAATGAGAAAACTGCTTAGGCAAAGATTGTAACATCCAAAAATTAAGTTTTAGTCACTAGAAAGCATATTTTGTTTTGTTTGTAACCAGACCCCTCTCTTTTTCTCTTGCTTAGTATCATTTAGTTTTACTGTAAACCATCTCAGTGCTATTATATTAAAGTAAATAATGAATCCTCAGCTAACTTACAGGCTGGCATGTGTGCTGTCTCTTTGGTGACAGTGAACTTAATATTTTCAATGAGTGTCCAGTGTGAGGGACTGGACACTGCAGAGACATCTCTAGGGAACTCAGGAACTGGCACTCACTGATTGTTACCTGCAAGGCAAGGTTAAGACTGGCAAAGTCTCCAGGATTTTACTGGTGCAGTGGACAGACTGGAGTGACAGGGAGCTGACACATTATCTAAACCCCAGTAACGTTCTCTGTTGCTGAGGCAGAGGGGTAACACAGTTGCTGTGGTTCTGGATGCTCCAGGAGATCATCGCACTCAGGTATGTGGCTGGCTGATTCTTGCTCACATGCTCAGGGTTTAACTGATTGCCATATGTGCATAATACGTAATAATTTGGGCACAAATGCGTACAGAAAAAGGAAGTTTCAAGGACAGTGGTTGTGCCTAAAATCTTGCCAATCAACAGAGAATTTAGAAGTAATAGATGGCACAACACTTATATTAATGATGTCCTGCCCTGGGACAGAATCAAAGAGGAACATGATATCAGACTGAGAAAAGACAGGTCTAATTTCAAAAAGAGCTTGGAAATGTACTAACATAATTTCTCTATAGCAACAATACTACAGCTAAGATATTTGAGCAAGTGTAAACAGGAAGGGTTTTCCTCTCATTCCCAATACACCACACACAATTTTTTTGGACAGTCTCACCCCTTTTTGGAGTTTACCATTATTCTGCTGCCTCAGAACCTCTAATATATGGAACAAAACCCTGAGCTGGATTGTATTTAGAGACAGTCAATTTATTTTTTAATTTAATTTATCCAAGTTTCCTTCAAAGATGATTATTCCCGGGCTTCTCTCTATAGGACTGCCTGTCTCTCCTTCTAGCTATGTCATGCCCTAGAAAGTAGCTCAGCCTTTTATCAACTCGCATTGAATCTACTGATATCCACCTAGTCTGGCTGCCATGATGAGTCAGCAAAACAGCTCTGCCCCATCCATCTGTAAGGGTCCTAATGCCTGATATCCTATTACAGAAACACTTTAGTATTATTTGGGTTAATGCTTTCTTCAATTAAAGAAAAGGCTATAATGAAGATGGCAATATTTCAGCATAAATAGGAATTATTGAGATTCCCTGAGTTATTGGATTATGGTTACTTTTCTAAATTCTTGCAACAAATGTCCACAAGTTACAACACTTCTTAGAGTTACTTTAGAAAGACTGTGAATGGCTTTTGGAGTTGTGATACGTTAAAATGAGAGAAGCTAAATGAACTGTTAACAGGAGCTTTGAGTTTCAATTATTTTGATTTAAAAAAATCAGACTGATTCCTGATGCTTTCCAACGAGGACTGGGTGCTATTTTGTTTTAAAATATGATGCTGCAATTGCTTTTGCTTCCAGATCACTGGCTCAAAGTAAAAATATAATTTCCAAATAGTAAAATAGATGCTCACTGTTCTTGCAGAGTGAAAAGTTTAAACAATATATGTTTATGGAAGACACTCTAACATAGAAATAAACCACAAACCCTTAGAAGTCTTAAAAGACTTTGACTAAAGTACACATATGCATGCACATGCATACCCACAATTCATAGATTGCTGTTAAGAATATAAAAGTATTGGTTTAAACTAAGCAGTGTGGCATGCAAATCCTGAGTTGTGAAGATTCATCCTCTACAACATTTACTAGAAAATGAGAGTAAGCGTGGATCCAGATACAGAAAAACAAATGTATATGTTTATTGAGAACCTATCAATCTTTACTAAATAAATTCCTCAGCCCATACAAGAAAATTGAGGGGACACAGAAATAAAAATATTTAAAAGAATGATAGTTGAGGGATGACTGGAGTTAAAGAGAGATGTTTCATCATTACTGTTCATAATCATTACTGAATTAACAGTGTAGGCTGATGTAACTCTCAATGGAAGGGAAAAAAGTGATTCCCTACAGTCTGAGTTATGAAATGCTATGTTGCATTCATGAAGAAGAGCTGGGTTTGAAGTTATGAACAAGAGAAATCCCTTAATGGCCTGGTATAAACCTACAGTTTGATTTTTTTGGAAATGTTCAGTATGTCAAATTACTTCAGTCATGGCAGCTTAAAGTATCATTACTTCCTGAAGGAGTACCAGAAAAACCACGGTAAAATGTATCAGTGACCACAACTGAATACATCATTGCAGATGACAGAGCACCATTGATTTATATAGTGACATAATAATATTTTCAGTATTTTTGCTTTTTCAACTGCCACTGGACATTAAACAGCAGCTTTCATGGAGCTGTCCAAAATGAGGCCTAGGTCTTTTTACTGGGTGGTTACAGTGTAACTCCAATGTTTGTGAGGGTAGTTCAAATGCCACATTAATTGGCTTCTCCTCCCATTGCTGGGTTGCAAGTGTGGGTGGCTGGAGAGAGGTTTGGGGGAGTGTGATTGAAACAAAGTGTTCATTCTGTGGGTGGTGCTGCCCATCAACATCTCTGGGGGCAGCTGGTGTTGCTATGTGAGGGCTCTGGCTGCTCTAAAGCTGGTTAGAGTTTTAGACAATATGTTCTAACCTCATTCCTTCAGATATCCTCATTCCTTCAGATATCCCTGATATTAGAATGCTTCTCAAAATTCATTACCTTGTATTTTTCAACAGGCAGGCCCTATCTGACACAGTCTAGCCTTTAGAATCCTGACGAGCAACTGAAAATATGACATTGGGTAAAATAGGGAGTGTTGGCAAAAGAAAAATATTCCCAGCTCCTACACAGTGCAGCCATTTAATGAGCATGAGTACAAAGGGAATCAGAAAACGTCTTGAAGTTTCTATTAGAATCTGAAAGGGACATTGTCTCAAATATCATTGTCTACAGTGGAATGCACTGAAATATATTCTAACCCACAAAAGATGAAACTACTGGTGTGACAGGTGACAAGACAAATCTGATACAAAACTCTGTAGTACATCTGAAGCAGTTTTTTCATAAGCTGTGACCACACACAGCGGCTGAGGAATGAGGTACAGAATGATTAAGGGATCTGTAATCTCTTTGGGGCAGGGATTTACAGCATCTAGCATAGTGAGGCCCTGATCTTAACCCAGGCCTCTGGAATCTACAGCAATATGCATATTGGACAGTAATAATAATTAATAAAGTGACATAAAGAGGTAGTAGCAAAGCCAGGAATAGAATCCAAGTGTCCAGATACCCAGCCCATCTTTTTTGCCATTTCCTATTATCTTGATTGTGCAGCTAGATTTAGCTCTAAATAAAAAGTATGTGCTATGTTTCTAACTTGCCTTTGGACTCTTTCATTCTTGTACCTTAAATATAACAGTCTTTTAAAGACAGTGAGACCCATCAACCTAAACCACAGCCTCCCGCTTCCCCTGAGGGTGATGACACACTATTTTCCTAACGAAGAGAATCCCTCAATTTAACAGCATTTAATTGTGTCTAAAGTGACCACAGATGTTGATGTGACCACATCTAAAATAGATTTAGTGTTCTACAAAGAGAGAGGTCCTTAAAAGATAAATGTAACCAGCGTGTGTACGTCAAAATATGCATATGTATCCAATGTCTTTTATAGCAGGTTTTATATGCGTATTTGTCTCATTTCTTGCTGCAAGAAAACCACAGAAAAAGACTTTAAGAGGAAGCCACAAACCATGCTCTTTCTGAAACTTCTATGGTATGTTTGTTTCCATCTAACATTTTCTCAATGTACTATTGCTAACATTGTATGATATTTGCTCCACATACTAGGTGTGATGTAGACCTACTGACCTAGTATTCTACTTGCCCATCTCTTCTTTGTCTGTTGAAGATACAATCCATAATGCTGTAGGTCAGCCTTTTTTCAAAAGCATTTCTTTGAAGAAATGCATATAAAACCTTTAATATATTTCATGTGTGAGTATCAATGCATATAGAATCCTGCAGAAAGCCCACTAGTGCTTCACTAAGACATTGGGTCTTCGAGTGTCATAGCTGGTATACTTGAGAGTTCATAGGCAGAATCTGTTGCTTGTTTATATTTTGTGATTGCAAGGCTACACTCCCTTTTCTATCACCTCCACATTTCAGAACTTCTACCACTTTGTACTATGAAAAGGATTCAGTGAACCAGGAAAGATTACTAGTCTCCAAGACTGTGGGTAACTTAAATTCATGCATGACTGGATAGAAAGTTTAAAGCCTGCTGTCGTATTATCGAAGGCTTTGCTCTGATCACATCCAGTTGATCTAAATCCTTGGATAAGTGGCTTTCATGGAAAAGCAAGTTGGCGCAGGAAGCAGTGTTGTTGATTCAGCAGTAGCATTTTGTGGCTCCCTGATCCTGGGGCTGCCAGGTGCCAGTCCAGCACTCACTGAAAAAAAGAACAGCCTGAAGTCTGCTCTGCTTTATGCCAACTGCCAATGGCACACATGGACCAAAAAGCAATCAGAGATCATTCTGACATCCTAGACTAGTCCTATTTTCACCAGTCATATGCTGTATGTCAGGGACCAGGATGGGGGTGGAGTAGAACTTGCTGTGGTAGCTTTACACCACATGGCAGATGCTTTAGGTCCGTGATCTGCAACGTAAATGGTTACTTAGTGCCGGCAAACTAACACAAAGGAGCTGTGGTGTGGCCACAAATCTGCCCCAAAGGGATTATGAAATGGGACAGATAAGGAAAGGCAAGGGTAACAGTAGTGAGGTTGTGTTGTTGCCAACTTTTGGTATGTGTACAAACTCATGTTTTCATCACATTAAAGAAAAATTAAACAAGTGACATGAAGAAGAAGCATTAGGAGGGATATAAATGGGATGTGGGCACATGGCTTTTGATTAAGTCAACAGTTACCATGTATGCACATCTAAAGATATGGCCCATTATAAATTAAAGGCAGAAAAAAGTTAACATCACAGCTGGCATATTTGTAAGTGCATGTGTGCTTCCCTAAGAGGATTTTACAAAGCTCCCTGAATATGGTACATGTTTGTGAACCAATGGCTGTAGTGTGATGAATTGTTCCCCCGGGGTACCCAGGGTTTAATTAGAAAACTCTGGATAAAGAACAAGTAAAGTAAGAGGCTCAGCTTTCCAGTCTGGAGTTTGCTTTTCCTTTATGTTGTTCTTCTGTAACTTATAAAAGAATAATTCTTGGTGTACAGCTGAGTGCTTCTTTTGCACAGCATACTTTTCATCTATGAATCTGCAGGGAATCAATTTGAGATGCAGAAGCAACAAGTGCAAAGGAGTTCATTAAATTGAAATGCCATTGAGAATCATACTGATGACTCAACTTCAAATTAGAAGTAGAGCATTACAATTAGTGTCTTCACAGAAGAAAGCTTGAAGGGGAATCTGGATTACTGCCCTCGCATTACCAACCATTTATTCCTTTTCTGTTGATTATATAAAGATTTAATCATGTTAACATCACATGCAACGTTCTTTGTAACTGCTGCCATATTTAGGGGGGGAATTTATAAAGAAACAGTAGGATAATTCTTGTTCATTTTCTTACTTCCTCTGTTGAAGAAGCAAAATATGCAGTAAATTAAATCAAGTCATACTATGACTGTGCTATGAACTATGGAAGACTCTTTGGCTGTGCCTGCTCTAGGAACTGAGCAGACACAGTCTGAACTAGTGTGTCCGCGCTCATGTAAGTGCCCACTTTGCAAATGTCCAGACTAGCAATAGCCATGCTATTTTGGTTGCTTCAGTGCTTGTGCTGTAATCTACTGCTATAGTTGTGGTGCCCCCTGGGTACACAGTTCCCAGCACAGCTTCTTGAAGCAGTGGCTTGTGGGAAATTTCAAGAGGTGTTCTGAAAACTCAAGTGGTTTGTGAGAGAAGAGGCCAAATCCATACAAGCTCCTGGGAAACTATTAATTCTCTGGGGAAACTCCCACAAACTCATACTGGTACCAAGCAGCACTGGTAACCAAAGGCTTCCAGGAGTTTTCCTTTGGGGAATTATCAGAGGTTCCCAGGAGAGAATGTGAAACCATTTCTCAATATAGAGACCAGGATGAATGCTCATCTGTGTGTGGTGGGGGCAACGGGCACCTTAGGTATAACTACTCCTGCACTTCCTTTCCTGTACCTCAGCTTAACTCCTTGCCAAAGCACAGGCCAGAATTCTATCTTTTCATGTCTTTAGAAACCATTACACAGAGTGAAACGCCAAAGCTGTTGTACTGAAAACCCTGGCTGTAGGTATTAGTAACAGCTTCCAGGCATTTCCAGAGACAAAGACCCACACAGCTGCGCTTAGTAAACAAATATTCAGTATACAAAGATTGCAACCAGTATTTGAAATATTTCTTAAATAATTCCTAACACAAAAAGCTATTAAGTAGTGAATCTGTGTATCTTCCTATGCAGATCCCTTCAGATCTCTTGCTAGCATCAGACCCATTCATGGAATGAATATTTGGTTTGTAACATTTGCATGACAATGTAAATAGAGCTGGTTCGGAACCAGAATTTTTGTTACTCAGGAAATTGACATTTCAAAAGCTAACTTTTTTTTTTCATTCTAGAGTGGAATGAAATGCCAAAATTTTGAATTTTCCTAGGAAAAAAAATTTGGGGGAGGAAAAAAGAGACTAACAAATTTATTTGGGCATAAGCTTTCTTGAGGGGTAAAACCCACTTCATCAGATGCATGGAATGAAAAATACAGTAAACAGAATATATATTATAGCACATGAAAAGATGGGAGTTGCCTTACAAAGTGGGGGACCAGTGCTAATGAGCCAATTCAATTAAGGTGGAAGTGGCCTATTCTCAACAGTTGACAAGAAGGGGTGGAGGGAAAATTACTTTTGTAGTGCTAATGAGGCCAATGCTGATACTCACACCATAGAATATCAGGGTTCGAAGGGACCTTAGGAGGTCATCTAGACCAACCCCATGCTCAAAGCAGGACCAATCCCCAACTAAATCATCCCAGCCAGGGCTTTGTCAAGCCTGACCTTAAAAACCTCAAAGGAAGGAGATTTCACCACCTCCCTAGGTAACGTACTCCAGTGCTTCACCACCCTCCTAGTGAAAAATTTGTCCTAATATCCAACCTAAACCTCCTTCACTGTAACTTGAGACCATTACTCCTTGTTCTGTCATCTGCTACCACTGAGAACAGTGTAGATCCATCCTCTTTGGAACCCCCTTTCAGGTAGTTGAAAGCAGCTATCAAATCCCCCCTCATTCTTCTCTTCCGCAGACTAAACAATCCCAGTTCCCTCAGCCTCTCCTCATAAGTCATGTGTTCCAGTCCCCTAATCATTTTTGTTGCCCTTCGCTGGACGCTTTCCCGTTTTTCCACATCCTTCTTGTAGTGTGGGGCCCAAAACTGGACACAGTACCCCACATGAGGCCTCATCAATGTCAAATAGAGGGGAATGATCACGTCCCTCGATCTGCTGGCACCTTCTTGTTAACTGTTGGAAATGGGCCATCTTGATTTCATTGGCCTCGTTAGCACTACAAAAGTAATTTTCCCTCCCTTGGTACTCACCCCTTCTTGTCAACTCCCACCTTTTCATGTGCTATAATATATAGTCTGCTTACTGTATTTTTCACTCCATGCATCTGATGAAGTGGGTTTTAGCCCACAAAAGCTTATGCCCAAATAAATTTGTTAGTCTTTAAGGTGTCACAAGGACTCCTTGTTGTTTTTTCATGTCAACTAAAACATTTTATTTTGATAAAAGTGAAATGTTTCATTTTGATTTTAACTTTTTAAATTTAATTTTATATTATACTCTTTTTACTGTATTTTTTATATTTTTATTTTATAATATAAAATAAAATATCAAAGTGAAAAATCATTTTAAAACAAAACATTGAAACGCTCTGTTCCAATGGAATCAAAATGCTTTGCTTTGTTTGTGTTTTCCATAAAATTGCATTGAAATTGACAATTTCCTGTGGAATATTTTGATTTCAATGAATTAGCATTTTCTGATGGAAAAACATTATTCTGGAACATTTTTGACCAGTTCTAGATGCAAAGCTTTCACCAGGACATTTGCACTTCTGTACTTTAGCACTTACATTCTTTCCCCTTTCATCTTCCTTCAGAGATGATTTTTTAGTCTGTCGTGTGGCCTGGATTTCTTTAGAGCTTAAAAGAAAAATGCACTGTCTCAGTAAAAAATAATTCAAATTCTTATGTTATCAGCAAAAGTTTGGTGGCTTCTCCTAGCTAGCAGTGTTTCAGTCCATGCTGACTGGTGTTTCTTAACTTGTGTTCAGATAGGAAATCTGTAACCAAAGTATTACATGTGTTGAGATCCACTCCAACAGCAAACATCTCTCCTGGTCTTTTACTGATCAGTTGAACCAGTAGAGGTTTCCTTGAAGAAGCTGGTCACTGAAAAAGCAGTCCACAGCTGAGCATCATATTTGCAGTGTTACTTGTACAGGTAAGTGACTTTGAGCAAATCTGACCCTCATACAGTAGAGTACAAAAAGCTGGCTAGAAAAGCCACCTAAGCAATGACTTGTGTGTTATGTGACAGTCATGGGAAAATTGTGTCCATCACTGGGGCTATCATGCCAGTAATCCTTGTCCATACTGGCATTGTATCAGTGAAGACTGGCACCACTGTATATTGGGAGACAAGTGCCAGTGAATTTAGTGCCCAATTTGACAACAAAGTCATCATCTGCCTTAAGTAAACATCTTTTCTTGGAAGTGTCTTTTAGGAATTATATTTGTTTCTGCTCCAATGATCTTCAAGTAAATTCCCTTCCTGTATTAAGCCTTCCTTGAATGTTAAATAACATCCTTGTCTCAGGAAATAGCTTGGGTTGAATTGTCAGCTTAGTAGAATATTTTATAGACACAAAAATTAAAGACACTACAATTTAAACAAATACAATTAATACAATTTAAACAAATTCAGATCAGACTTCAGTGAAACTACCAGCACTTAGATAAGTACTATTCAGTGTGAGTAAAGGTTGCAGAACTAGGCAGTTAATCAATGTGGAGTCATTTGGGTATATACAACTGAGACTGTCCATTAACAGCTGTAGCTCATGACACCTTAACACAAAGCCACAAAGAGAATATAAAGAAGATCTCAAGTTACAAGCAAGAGAGCCATGAAAAGACACCTAGGGTGTTGACAGTAATTTGATGCACACTGCCCTGGATGAAGCTAAATGATTCATGATACTCTGAGTTCCAAAAGAGAAAATGAAAAGCTCTCAGAGAAGCAGTGCACTGCTGAGGAGGAGCACAAGTCTTTATGCCATGTAAGGCTTTCCTCTTGCTTGGCAATCCTCTGTAATTAGGAGAGCCAACCTGACTAGTTGATGTTTATTATTATCCTAGACTCTTTAGGGTCATAGTCTGCTTAACTGTTATCTTCTGATTTCTTGTCTGTGATAAATACATTTTGATCTAATTGAAAGTATTGAAATTGCTGATTTACTTATGGGGACACTCACTGTCATACACCACCTGCAAGTCAATAATCTAACATCTGACCTGGAAGGAGGCGAATAATTGGATCAGTACCGTGCTCTACAATAGAGCTGGTCAGAATTTTTCCATGGAGCAGTTTTCCATCAGAAAATACTGATCTGACAAAAGTGAAATGTTTAGCAGGGCCATATTAATCTAGTCAATATTTTCAATAGAAAAATTATTGAAACAATTCATTTTGATACAGTTGAAATGCATCATACTATCATTTCAACTGTTATGAATATAATATAAATAGCAGCACTGAGGCCCAGATTTTTAAAGATATTTAGGCACTGTTCTGCTCAGAGTGGCAAGGCCTAAGGGACTTTTAAGGTACTTCTACAGAGCAGCTGGTATGTCTACCTGGGTAGTCTACCAGCTCAAGTAGACATACACATGCTAGCTCTGCTTGAGGTAGCACCTAAAATTAGCAGCATAGCCACAGCTGCCTGGGCAAAGGGTCAGGTTAGCCACCTGAATACAATCCCAAGCAACCCCTGCGTATACACTTGGGCCACCTAGCCCAAGCTACTGCTCGTGCTGGCTGTCACTTTTGAAAATGGGAATTATCCATCTATGTCACTTAGGACTTAAAATGCTGAGCAGATCAGTCCCTAAATATCTTTAAAAAACTGGGCCTGAGCAATCACAACATTTTTCCAAATTGTAGAATAAATTTTGATGCTCGTGTTTTCTCCTCAGTTTTGGTACCAGAAATGGATTTTGCTTTGCAGATCCTCGAACAGTTGATTATTATATTCAAGATCATTATATTTAAATTAGAAACTGAATGTGTGACACGTCCAAGTGAAAACATATGGAATTTTGGAACTTTTTTTAAATGGAAATGTCCTTCACATTTTACATAAATTAAACCAAAGATGAACCAACACATTGGGGGAAATCTTCCAGTGTTTCCAGGAATATAAATTGTTCCTAATTTAGGAAGTCTAGAAAAGTCTATTCTTAGACAAAACCTTGAATAATCCAAATTAGTCAAGGATGTTCCATACATTCAAATATGTGTTTTGGTTGAAAATGATGGCTTGTAGATGTGTCATAAGCCAGATAAATGAAGAGAAGAAATCTACACATTACTGGCCTAACAGATGTAGGCCAACATTTACCGTACTCTACAGTATCTTCAGGAGGTACTGGCAAGTCTCCTGAACTCTCTGCTTCATCTCCTCTATGCAGCTGTTCACCGTTCACAGAAATAAGACATTTTGGGGGAAAGAATTTTGTCCTAGCACATCTTTTTGAAAAACACTTTTATAGTCCCTCTTTCTCTGATAGCCAATCATCTCATTCTCCCCTCTCTATTAATGTTACTGATTCTCACAACTGTATCACGAGTCTCCTGATTTGAGCCAATCAAAAAAATTGAATCAAAACATTTTTTCAACAGAAAATGGCTTTTTGAAAAAAAACAAATTTTTGCACACACAAAAATACTCTATATTCATTAAAAAGTTTCAGGTTTTCATCAAAAAGATTGAAACTTGAAAAAAAAGCTGAATTTTCAGCTTTAATTTTTGTATGAAAATCTCTACACTTCCATAGAAAATTTTTGATGAAAATGAATGTTTCATTTTCGTTGACTTTTTTTGTAAGAAAACAAATCACTTCCTCGACTTCCTTCTACTTATGCAAGTTGTTGCCTTTTTAAACATTTCCCGTGATATCATAATTGCTGGTATCCAGCTGGCAAATTTTCCTTTTTTCAAAATGGCTGATATTTCCTATTTCTTTCAATAGGGATGAAGCCAAACTGCCCTCAGGCAAGCTGGCTATCATTTCCCTAGAGTTATCCTATTCCCAAGCAAACATTACAAAGACAAACTAACTGGTTATTTTGAATGCAGCCCCCCCACCCATGCGCACTTTTGTTCTGGTAATAGAGGAGAATTTCCAGATGTGCATACAAACGAGAAAAACATCTAGGCCAAACTTTCAAAAGTGCTCTGTAGTTCTGAGTATCCAACTTTAATCCCTGTGAAAATCAAACTATAGGAGTCTACAAGTTGGGCATCCAAAGTTGGTGGCTACTTTGGGAAATTTTGGTCTAATATCTAGATCTATTTTGATAACCAAATACTCACCCTGGGATTAGATGTGTATATGAGCCCTTTGGACCTACAATAGTACATTGGTGCATGCTTGATATAGATAATAAACAACAGAATTTGTTTGTTTATTTTGCATTTAATTATTTCCCTTTGTTGAGAGTGGTGCAATGACCAGTTATAATTAAATACAGAGCTCGCAATAGTGTTTGTTTATTTGTTTCTTTTTGTTTCTGGGGTGGTGATGGTTGTGTTTTGTGGCTTTCAATTGCTATTTTAGACTAATGGACTTCAGACTCCATCAAAGATGATCATTTGAATAAACCAGCAATCTTGTTAATATTTCTTTCTTTCCTGACTAGCCATGAGAGTAAAAGAACTTTCATATACTTCAAGAAGAAAATGTGTTGGCCCTTAGGACATATGCCAGGCTGAAAATCCCAATACAGCTGCAACCGAACTCAGTACCAGAGGGCTCCGATTATACAGTTTAATAATCTTAATCTTTTTAACTTTCGCCTCCATCTGCATTTCAAAAGTATGTTGATTTACAGCTTCATACTCCAATGTATGAAATTAATGTTTTTGCACTGTGAATGTTGGCTTTGTATGTTCTTTGCATTCTGTTTCTCTAACCTGCTACCTTGTTAACAAAATATAATAAATATTTATTATTAAAATTAATAACTCACGCAGACTGACTGCTTCTGTAGCAAAAGGGCAAGGTCACTATCTTTACATTTTGTTTTTTAAAGGGAAAGACTCTGATTGTAACTTCAGTGATTACAAGCTGAAAACTCGGGGCCTCTTTCTCCTCTGACTTTCACTAATTTAATACCAGAGTAACTTCATCAACTGTAGGAGAGTTACTCCTGGTTTACAGTGGGGTAAGTGAGATTAAGGACAAAATGCCAGATTCCAATGTGCCCCTTTGTAACTTCTGATCAGAGACATCTCTGATGGGAAAGGTATGGCGCAGGTTCCTAGCTGGCATAAATCATTGAAATCAGTGGAGCTAGGCTGATTTATACCACGTGCTGTGGTTCCATGTGATCAAAAGTTCCATGTATGCCATGATATTGAGGCAAAACTAGAAGTGTATTAAAGCTTTAGTTTCATCCTTAGCTTTCAGTTTCCTTCATTTAAGTGAACCCCATCCCATCACATGAATCAATTATTTGTTCTCTTTTAATTGCAAACTGGGCATGAGGCAGACAATATGACATGGACAGAAGGAGCAGTAAGATGAGATAAAATGAGGGGGTATACATCATGCAAATTAACCCAATTGTTTTGTGTCATTGATAAGATCACAGGATTTTCTCTCATTGTTAGTGAGACCTCCATTTTGGAAATTCTACAAACATATTGTACTGCTCAGAGGCTCCTCCATTTACTAACACTAGCCCCTTTTAAACTTTCTAAGATTGTTGAAGAATAACGAGTGGGATTGCAGCCCTCCAATCCATCCATGGAGCCCTTCTGCAAGCAGGTCGCCATCCTCCTGTTCCAGGGCACCATTCCCCTCCTCCTCTGCACCCCTTGGAGGCCGTTGTGTGCGTCCAGGGTCAGTGCTGAGAGAGGAGGAGGGGCGAACAGGTGTGGATAGGCAAATGGGGTGAATGTTATCTCCCCTCAAAGCTCCCTGGAGAATCCCAGGAAAACACACCCTCTGTTTGATGCTGCCATGGCCTTGTGATAGTACATTCTATTGCAGCATAACTGTTTAAATAAATGGTCAATCGATTGTTAAATAGTCCAGCAGATCAGTAGGTTGCTTATAACAATTCATAATGCATTCTACTGATATGCTTATAACCATCTATTATACATGCTACTCATGTCTGTTACATACTTACAGGAGCTGTTAATCACTTATTAACCCTCTATAAACCACTGATAAATGAAGCCTTAATATTAATTGTGACTTCAAAGCTATATGGAGCACACATTCCATATCATTCTTCAAATACTGCAGTGATGAATGCTGTAGAAATGTCTATAAATAGATAAAATAAAACATGTTTGTATGTGTGTGAGAGAGAGAGAGAGAACAGAGGGAGTGGGAAGCTACAGATGGTCCATATGTGCTATAGATTCCAGGTAGGGTGACCAGATAGCAAGTGTGGAAAATCGGGAAGGGGGTGGGGAGTAATAGTCACCTATATAAGATAAAGCCCCGAAAATCAGGACTGACCCTATAAAATCAGGACATCTGCTCACTCTAATTTCAAATCCTGGCTCTAACAGGTTCTGCAGCACAGAGGTGGGCTGGAGCTGTGTGGTATGACTGAATCCTACAGCCAGAAACCCTCTGCTAAGATCCTTAACTGGGAATATCACCTTCCCAAGGGCTGGCAGCAAGTGGCTATGTGAAAACCCAGGCTTGCCCCTTCCCCAGAGATTGAATCTATGACTCAGGCTCGCCACAGTCAAGGCAACCTTTGAGGGGAAGTGGGTGGGTTTTCTGCTTAGTGTCTCCCTCTGGAGGCCTGATTTTAACCTGTAACCTTTACTCCTGTCCCTGTGTCTTCATTTATTGTGGCCTTTATTTACTTGTGGCCTGGGTTCAATGGCTCCTCCACCTCAGTTGAGGGGTTGGGCCTTTAGTTTTGGGCAGGCTTAGGTCTGCCGTCTCCCAGTAACTGCAATAGGTCCACAGTCAGGGCAGTGGAGGTAAACTGCTTCTTCCCTGGAGAGTGACAGCTGGGAAGACTGAATTTGCAATGTGGCCTAGGGCCAGTGTTCCTGACTAACAGATTTAAAACAGTTGTATGCAGTGTTGTAGCCATGTTGGTTCGAGGATATTAGCAAGACAAGGTGGGTGAGGTAATATCTTTTACTGGACCAACATCTGTTGGTGAGAGAAACAAGTTTTCAAGCTACACAGAGCTCTTGAGGTCAGGTAAACTCAAAAGCTTGTCTCTCTCTCACCAACAGACATTGGTCCTATAAAAGATATTACCTCACCCATCATGTCTCTCTGAGATTTGAAATAGAACTGTCAGCCATGGAGGGGCCCTTTGAGAGTGAAGACTGAGGAAGGCAGATGAGCGGGAAGAGTCTCCTGTGCAACTTCCTGAGACACCACGATGTGCTTTTATACAATTCTGTTAGAGTCCTCCACACAGCAGATCTGCAGAGGTTGCTGCAGCCCTTTATGGCATTGAATGGGGACAAAAAGGCATCACGATCTACAGAGGATTGCTCAAAGGTTTGGGAAATTCATTATTATGTGTTCTCTTGCCCTCCTAGTGGCTCCTTCTTACTAGGATGTGGGCCAGGAACCCCTTTACCTCCCATTCACACTATTTGACTATCTAGGGCCTGCTTATACAACACAGAGAGGCTTTTATAAAAAATTGGACCTGAGGATTTGACCCGCATTTAAGAACTATATTATGCAGACTAAAAAAACATACACAGTGTGTGCTTTGTGTGTTTGTTGCGGGGTAGGGGCTTTAATTAAAAGCAGGTGTATTTTATAACAGTGGCTGTATAAGTATTACAAAACAGCAAGGATAACATTTTCTCTCTTCACTAATTTATCAGGCATGTGCAGGGGTGAAAGTAAAATGCAGATTTTACCGGTACGGGGCCACTCTGGCCTCCCCGAAAGGGGCGAGGCCTTGGGCAGAAGGGGTGGGGCTGGGAGTCAGCATCCCCCAGCCAGTCCATCTGTGCTCCTTGGCCTGCACCGCCCGTGGCTCCAGCAGCAATTTAAAGGGCCCAGGGCTCCGGCCGGCGCAGCCGCGGTAGCGGCAGAGGTAGCCGGAGCCCCTGGTCCTTTTAAATCGTGGCCCCAGGGCAGCTACTTCTTTTGCCCCCCCACAGTAAGCAGCCGGGGGGGGCGGCAAAGGGGCAGCAATATTAAAGCACTGCCGCGGCAGCTTTTTAACATCACTGCCCTTTTTGCGCCCCCCAGCCGGGTCGTCGCTGCCCCTTTTGGGCCCCCCCATTGGCAACCCTGCTGGCAGGGACCCAGTGGGGGCGCAAAAGGGGCAGTGACATTAAAGTACTGCTGCTGCAGCGCTTTAAGCCGCGTTTTAAAGTCAGTGGTACGGGCTGGTCCTGGAGGCTACCTTTTACCAGTCCACCGTACCGGCCTGTACCCCCTTACTTTCACCCCTGGGCATGTGGCATGCACTCCTCAGTTTAAATTTAACAGAGTGCAATCTTTAACCAAGGAAAGCTCCCCTCAAACCAATTCAGCTTGTGAACTCCTTGAACTTTTAAAGAAAGAATGGGCTAATCTTCCATTTATTTTGTACCCTGCGATCCTTCCAAACACCACACTCTTACAATGTATCTCCTTCCCAACTCCCGTGTTTCCAAACTGTATTCATTCTATTTCTCACCTTTGTCTGATGCATGTCTGACAGATGTTTTGTAACATATGCCAGAGTTTTAGGAGTTATATATCATCAGGAGTACAATGATCCAGAATCCAGCGTTACAAGGATTAAGTTGCCATTCACGCTATGGTATATTGGTTGGGGTGAAACTTTGATAGTACCTGAAGAGATTAGAGGTTTTATAAGGGAGTTTGTTGAAAAGGCATGTTAAACGTGAACTATCTTCCAATAGCAATATGAAAGAAATCACACAGCATATAGTTTCACTTTTATAAATGCATTGGAATGAAGAAAACATTCAGTCCATAAAAACCTTCCCTTTTATTCACAGTTATCTCATCTTCCTTCAATGCTAAACTTTTAACCCTTTTAAAAGGACTTTTCTATTGAGATTTCTTCACTTTTTTTTGTTATACATTGTGTGTAGTACTTGCGATATTAACTGATGCATTTGAAATATGGAATCAGGTGAGTAAGTGGAATAGGTTTTAAATATTGATTTACTCTCTAGTTATCATTTCTAGAGGCTACATTTTAAGATGGCTTCTGGATATGTGCCCATAACATTGCGTATTCGTCCATTTGTATATGCAAAAGCCCCATGCATGTGCACATGCATGTGCAAAGGAATACACCTACAAATATTATGGTTACATTTTTGAAAGCTGCCTAAAAATCCATCCCCTAGGCCCTGAACCAGCAAAGCACTAAGCGCAGTGCTTAACTTTAAGCATATGAGCAGTCCCATGTCAGTAACAAAGTATGCATGGATGGGCAATTTGGCTCTGATCCAGAAAAGCATTTAACCACATGCTTCATTTGATTTTGGTGGGACTACTCCTGGGCATGGATCAGGGCCTAAGTGTCCATGCAGGTACAGTTAGCTAGTGACATGGCACTCATTTTTTTAAAAAATTATATTTCATTTAAACAAAATCTTTGCAATTTACTTTTAATTATTCATGGTTCTGATTGATAAGAGGAAAAAGCTGCACAGCAAAAAATTTCTTGAGAAGAAATAAGGTCAGTGGGCACTGTAAGGGATGTTATTAAGACAGACTGTGCTATCAGGCTAGTAACAGTGCTCTGATTCCTCGTGCCAGCCTTTCCATGCTGCAGGAAATGGTTGTGCTGTGGAGACACCAAGCTTAGCCCTTTTCTAAAGGAAGCATGTGACTTATAGTGCCCAACAGCAAGCCTTTAGGCCAATTAAGATTCAGCATCCATGGCTGCTTCAGGATTCCACCAGAGAAAGGTAATCCTCAGGTGGCAAGCAGCCACTACAATAGCTCCTACACATCCCCACCCCAATCACCAGTGCAAAAGGCACAGCCAGGCAAAGGAAGTTTAGCTGGGGTTTCCCTGTGACCTGGTGATTTCTGGCTTCTGGAATGCCTCCTTGAGCCTCTGTGACATCAGCATAAATTAGAGTAGCCTTGAGTCTGCTCTCATTTACAGTAAGAGCAGGCCTGGTGGCCAAATGGCTCCAGAACTAGGGCAGTACATCTTGTACACGTACCCGTCCTGAGTTGTGTTCAGCTGCAGCTCAGGATCTGGGCTGGGAGGTTAGACACTGGAGGATACTTGGCAAGGTCTCCAGCATCAGGCAATGGTTTCTTTAGGCCACATATGTTGGATTTTGCCTTTCAACACCTCACTGTAACTTTATACACGCTGTCTGGGTTTATTTTAAATCCCTGTATTACGGAGTGTAGTTTATAATAAGCTGTCCTAAAACTAATTTCCAGGAAAGGATTCTTACTATGTATCACCCTGCACCACTTCCATTGCTGCAGAATGTCTGTTAAGGTCATGATGCCAGAGCTCAAGCAACAAACATGTATTGCAAAGAAGCTGAATTCTCCTGTTATTTGCACTGGTGAGAAAAGCCAGATGTGCACGTGTCAAAGTCCTCTTACAGTTCACTTTCCTACCTCCACCTTTTCAGAGGAAACAAAGCATGCTTGATATGAGATTAAAACCTCATGCTGAACATGGCATCTAAACCCAGTGGTAATGGACACCTTAGAAATATGAATAGGAGGGAGGTTTTCAAAGGCACAGTTGAGAGTAGGATACCTAACTGCCCTTTTGCCTTTGAAAATCATCTCTAGATAGACTTGGTGTTGCCACCTTTCAGGATTTGCTTGCCAGTCTCTGATGTTTTTCAAAGAGCCCCAGAATCTGGAGTCATGTAGAAATTGGTGAACATCAATTTTAATTTTTTTAAAAAAGTATATTTCCATGGTTGCAGAGCAGAGCTTGAAAACCTGACCAAAGTGCCCCCTAAATGTTCAAAAACCAGAAGGCAAATAAAAGATCTCTGTATAATATATATAATATATATATATATATATATTAAGTCTGATGATTTTTATGCCAGCATGCCTTGACTCATGATTTGTTAATATATGGGGCTGGCAATACTATAAACAAGATTAGCTGGAACAAAAGCTAAAGGCATAATGACAAAAACACACTGCAGACTAAGCACAACAATTTTCCTTGTTCATCTTTAAACGTACCACTCACTGATTAGAGTCAATGGGCCTTATTTTCCTTTCACTTGTAAATCAGAACTAATTCCATTCAAGTCAACAAGGCCTCATGGGTGCAAAAGTGTTATAACTAAGAAGAAAAGGAGGACTTGTGGCACCTTAGAGACTAACCAATTTATTAGAGCATAAGCTTTCGTGAGCTACAGCTCACTTCCTCAGATGCATATCGTGGAAACTGCAGCAGGCTTTATATATACACAGAGAATATGAAACAATACCTATTCCCACCCCACTGTCCTGCTGGTAATAGCTTATCTAAAGTGATTTCCAGCACAAATCCAGGTTTTCTCACCCTCCACCCCCCCACACAAATTCACTCTCCTGCTGGTGATAGCCCATCCAAAGTGACAACTCTTTACACAATGTGCATGACAATCAAGCTGGGCTATTTCCTGCATAAATCCAGGTTCTCACATCCCCCCCACCCCCATACACACACAAACTCACTCTCCTGCTGGTAATAGCTCATCCAAACTGACCACTCTTCAAGTTAAAATCCAAGTTAAACCAGAACATCTGGGGGAGGGGGGTAGGAAAAAACAAGAGGAAACAGGTAGCAGCTGTTTTTTCCTACCCCCCCCCCAGATGTTCTGGTTTAACTTGGATTTTAACTTGAAGAGTGGTCAGTTTGGATGAGCTATTACCAGCAGGAGAGTGAGTTTGTGTGTGTATGGGGGTGGGGGGGATGTGAGAACCTGGATTTATGCAGGAAATAGCCCAGCTTGATTGTCATGCACATTGTGTAAAGAGTTGTCACTTTGGATGGGCTATCACCAGCAGGAGAGTGAATTTGTGTGGGGGGGTGGAGGGTGAGAAAACCTGGATTTGTGCTGGAAATCACTTTAGATAAGCTATTACCAGCAGGACAGTGGGGTGGGAATAGGTATTGTTTCATATTCTCTGTGTATATATAAAGCCTGCTGCAGTTTCCACGATATGCATCTGAGGAAGTGAGCTGTAGCTCACGAAAGCTTATGCTCTAATAAATTGGTTAGTCTCTAAGGTGCCACAAGTCCTCCTTTTCTTTTTGCGAATACAGACTAACACGGCTGTTACTCTGAAACCATAACTAAGAAGAGAATCCAGCCCAACGGATCACATTTGGCAGTGACATAAATGGTTGCGTAAGTGACTGTCCGGTGTAAGTTGAATGTGGCTCTTAGTGGCAAAGTAGTACAACTCACAGTGATACCTAATTCTCATTCTGGCCAAACTGTGCTCTGTGCTCTGCACGGGACTTGGGGAACAAAAATGGCTTTACCACATTTGCATTCACCAATCCTGGGGCGAGACAGGAATCTCCAGTAATGCCAGCTTTTTAGCTGCTTCAGACTCCCAGGCTGGTGAAAAACAACTGAAGGGAGGGTTGAGTATCTGGTTCCCAGTATTCATGTTGGGCTTCCATAGCTCAACTCATAAACAGCCTAATCTCTCTTTAGCTGGGAAAAATGTATATTCCTCGCAGAGACCCAGAACACCATCTCTGAGCTCCTGTTCCACTCTCCCCTGTCTAACATCACAAGCCCCTTCTCCCCAGAGTTCCATCTGTGGAAGGGAGCTAATTCTTCCGGGGACCAGATCAGTAAGACTGGTAAGGCAGAAACCCACTAACATCTCCACAGTGAAGAAGTCTTACCAAGTCTGACTGGCACAAAGCCAAGTGCCAGCCAGCCATGGAGAGCCTCATAGCGCCAACTTGTTTAAACGTTTTTAAAATAAATGTTGGTCAAGGCAGGACATGCTGCCCTGATGTGAATGGAAAAGGACCCACCCTGGGAGGAAACCAGATATTTGAAAAACAGAAGCTTTTGCCAGGTCCCTCAGCCAAAATCAAGCACCTGACTGGTGATTTGCAGGTGCGGCAGGCAGTTCATTTAACTTTTGACAGGAGTGCGCTTCAGCTCTCAAAATACGAAACTGTTTGAAGCTGAGACTTTCCTCCCATTGCTACCAAGTACAGTCCCACCATTCTACTGATGTGCATGAACAGACCAAACTGACAGCAAGATGGGGGCGCAGGTACCCACACGCACACTCCCACCTTGAAGCTGGAGTAGATTACCCTTGTACTCCTTCCTTACCCCCCCCCCATTTGCACTGTTCCAGAAGCACAAACTGGGAGGGAAGAAACTAGTTGCAACTCCCCAGCTGGTGATTCCTCCAGTGCTGGGCAGTCCCCTGCTGGTGTAGAGTACAGTCGGCAGCTCCTACGCCGCCCCCTGCATTCTGTAGTGTTGGGGGCATGTCAAAGTCCAGAAGCTGCTCTAAACTCTGCCAGTGTAAAACTGCCTGAGCGACAGTGACCCACACTTGCGCCTCTGACACTCTCTCCTCATCTGCACAGTGCAGCCTGAGTCTAGCGTTGCCAACTTTCTAATCGCAGAAAATTGAACACCCTTGCCCCGTCCCCTGCCTTGTCCCTGCCCCCCCCCCCGCTCCTTCTCTGAGGCACCGCCCCCACTCACTCCATTCCCCCCCTCCATTGCTCACTCTCCCCTGCCCTCGCAGGGGCAGGAGGTTGGGGTGCAGGATGGGGTGAGTGCTCCAGCTGGGGGTGCAGGCTCTGGGGTGGGGCCAGAAATGAGAGGTTCAGAATGCAGGAGGGGACTCCGGGCAGGGGCAGAGGGTTGAGGTGTGGGGGGGTGAGGGCTCCATCTGGGGCTTCGGGCTCTGGGGTGTGGCCAAGGATGAGCGGTTTGGGATGCAGGAGGGGGCTCTGGGCTGGGCCAAGAGGTTCGGAGTGTGGGAGGGGGCACTGGGCTTGAGCAGGGGCTTGGGGTGTAGAAGGGGGTGAGGGGTATGGCATCCAGGCAGCGCTTACCTCAGGCATCTGCAGGGAAGCAGCGACATGTCCCTCTGGGTCTGCACGCTGCCCCCTGCCCACAGGTGCTGCCCATGCAGTTCCTATTGGCTGTGGTTCCCGGCCAATGGGAGCTGCAGAGCTGGCGCTCAGGATGGAGGCAACATGCGGAGCCAGAGGGACATGTATCCGTTTCCCATGGCCCCTGTGGCCACTCCTACGCCTCGGAGCCAGAGGGACATGCCAACAGCTTCCCAGGAGCCACGCAAAGCCAGGTAGGGAGCCTGCCTGTGCCACCAACCGGACTTTTAATGGCCCAGGCAGCAGTGCTGACTGGAGCAGCCAGGTCCCTTTTTGACCTGGTGTTCTGGTCAAAAACCGGACATGTGGCAACCCTACCTTAGTCCAGTGGAGAATGTGGGCAACTGTCTATGAGGGAAATAGAGAAAATGAGAGAAAAATGTGTGACAGTGCTCCTGTGGTTTTTACACTCATGCTTAGGGCTTTACAGACAATTGCAAGCTCAAGTCCCTGCCTTGAGTAGTCTAAAAAGACAAAGTGCAGGTGAAAGAAGGGGAATGGGGTGCAAGGCGACTGACTGAACAGCGCAGCTAAGCACACGTCTTGTTAGTGCCGTGTTTTTGGTAACGATTTTTTAATGTCTTTCACTCTCAGTCTCATGTACATTTATATGACACTCAGAGGAGGCTCAGGGTTTAGAAGGCCTCCTGGATAAAAAAGTGTGTTTTAAAGGAGCCCGGGTGGAGTGCTGGCAAACAGGGTCAGTGATGCGTCTCAGACATAGCAAGTGGTGTGGAAGAAGGCGCAGATGGTTACATAAAGGCTTTATTGGCATGAGTTGGGGATGATCTTTATAACTCACTTGTGACTTACCACTCATGAGTAACATGGCCAAATGAGGGCCAGTAAAACATTTATGCCACCACAAACCATCCTGGCTTTGGGTTTATACCGCATTTGAAGGAAAAACTCTTTTAGCAATTTAAAACAATATATTTTTCATATCCACCTAAAGCCAAGCTGCTTTAATACCAAGCATCCTACTGTACAGGCACAGAGGGAGAGAAAAAAATGTACTAATGAATTTTTAAAAGCTCTAAAAATGATATAAAGCAGTGTGATTTGTAAGCTCCATCCCCCTGTTTTGGGTGGGGCTAGAAATAAATGCTTTATGCCATTAGAAAGACAGTGTTGGGGATTCCCAGCTCTCCAGTGAGATGAGGCGTGAGTTTCTAGCCCTGAAGGCTCATGAAACCTAGGACTTTAAGATGTTCCCTTGTGTAGAGCTGACTGCCTCAGTATTGGACCTCAGACCAATTTAATTTTCACATTTTATGGGAAAGCAGGAAATATGTTTGTCGCAAATACATATATTCTGGGCCAATGGGATGGGGACACAGGGAGAACTCAAGGTATTTAGACAGGAGGCAGCTAGAATCTGGCAGCAAAATTCTGAGGCATGCAAAAATGAGGGGAGAATGAGTGAGGCTAGGTGCTTGCCAGTGCTCCATGCTCTGCCCCATTTTCCCTCCTCTGCAATGACACTGTCCCCCGAGCAGCTCTCACTGCACTATTTAAAGTGTGTTCTTCCTATAATGCCTCCCTGTGCAGTGCTCTGGCACTGAAGGCACTGCCTGCTTCTTGCACTTCCTGGCTCTGAAGAGCCATTATTTAGTCCTTATTGTCTCAGACTGAATGGAAGTGCAGGCCTGAAGCATAAAGATGTGATTAAAAACAAGCTTGAGAATTTAAAATCCCAACTTCTGCCCAATGCCAAATCAAAACGAACTGGTTACCTTGAACAGCATTGTGATCTCTAACTTAATGTATGTGTATAAACTGGCTTTACTGTCTATTGTCTAAGCTGCCCTGGGGTTGTATAATTCACAGGTAATTAAGTTTGGTAGAGGTTATTGAAAAATAGAAAATGATGCCAGCCTACCTCCGTTTTATTCTCTTGGCAGTAACACCAGGGTACAATTTAAAAGGTAGCTTGGGAACTGTCTCTTACAGACACACACTGAAGGAAACTTTAGGTAAACCAAAAACCTAAAGGGACCCTGCCCTCCCTACCCCTCTGAGTGAACTGTATCATACCAGAAACCTGTCCAGAAATTCTCGAAAGCATGATTTATTGTAATTAAAGGAGCTCAAGAGCTAAGAGCTCAATCCTAAAGTCATTATTTAGGTACAGCTCCTATGAAAGTCAACTGGAAGAGTTCCAGGACATTTTTAAAGTCAATGGAAGTTTTGCCTAGATAAGAACTACAGTCATAGAGCACTAATTCTTTGATTGGATACTCGCCGGGTAAGGTACTACTCAGTGTGTTGAAGTGTGGCAGAATCCTGGCCAACATGACTTGTGCAAGACCACACTATAGATCAGTGGCAGAGCTGGTTTAAGAACTCAGGATTTGTTAGTTCAGTCTCTGTGCTCTTAACTACTAGCCAACACTGCTGCCTATCCTTTCCTAATATTTCCCACTCATATTCAATCTCGTTTTTCTCTGTTGCAGCTCAGTTCCATTACTTCCTGTTCTGACCTCATTGATTCCTGACAATAATTGATGCCCCAGCTCTCTCTAGTTTTCCTACCTATTTGTGGCCATCTAGGGTGACCAGACAGCAAATGTGAAAAATCAGGATGGTGGTGGGGGGTAATAGGAGCCTATATAAGAAAAAGACCCCAAACTTGGGCCTTTCCCTATAAAATCGGGACATCTGGTCACCCAATAGCCATCACTTAGCACATACTCTTTGAGAGCTCTGCACTGACCAGAGTGGCTTGAAATTTTCCTAACTTTGAATGTGGCAATGTTTTTCTTTGACAATTCGCTATTCAATGGAAAATAATTTTTAAAAAACTGATGAAAATGTTCATCAAAATGTTTCAGTTTTTTCAACCCACTATAACGCTGTCTGGGACTAAAAAAATTCACTGAAATTTCAAGTTTGAAAAATCAGTAAAAAAAAAAATCAAAAAATCCTGTGAAAAACATTTATAGTTTGTTTTTGTTTTTACCAGTTCTGGTGGTATTGAGGCCCAATAGGTGATTTAAGAAAGGAGCATGAGTCTTCAGTTTGAATTTTCTTACTTTAATATTTTTATAGTCAGAGGTAACCTTACTGTTAATTTCACTTTGTTTTGGGGATTTTCAGTGCCTCAATCTTTCCCTCCACCCTCAAAAAAAAAAAATTAAAAATACATTAAGAGTCTAACTTAGATGCATAAGAGATTTGACAAAATGAACTAGTGTACTTGTAACTGTGTACATGTAACAGGGTTGGCTTTTGCCAATTTTTGTAATGTTTGGCTTTTGTAATTTTGCAATTTGCTTTTGCCAAGTTTAAAAATAACTATTTACTCAGTAAATCTGAAAGTGCATTGTTCGTGACATACACTCCTGTGCAAAGAGCTAGCACAGGGTCTGCGTACGACCTGAGTCCTGCTTAAGGAATGGGCAGGCCCTGCACAGGATTGATTATCATCTTCTGTGAATAAAAAGGTATCTTTTAAAAAAACAGACTAAATACTCAAAAATCCAAGGCCTGATCTCCACTAGACAGGTGTAATTCCAGAATAACTCCATCAAAGTCAATGGAATTAGTTCAGATTTATCCCAGTGTTGCTGAGATCAGAATCTGGCTTTAAGTTGTGAACAAAACGTGTTGGCATTTTAAGAAAAATGCATCTGATTTACATAGACTGCCTGTTACAGCCTACCAATGAATGGCAGGGAGCCATCATAAGGCTAATATCTCTATACTGTGTGGCTCTTTAAAATGATCTAACAATAAATGACTCAGTAGACAGTTTTCAAGTCTTAATGGGCTGCTTGTTTTAAATTAAATTAAATTAAATGACATCAGGGGCCCAAGTCCACATCAGAGGCTATGAGCATGCAAAATTTAATTTAAAATATGAAGTCACTTTGAGTTTCTGTTTATGAAAATCACACACACATCAGCAATCAGAAATCACAGCTTCTAGTATGTAACGGACAAATAGTCATGGAAATGTGTACACAGGCCACAGCTACCCACCTGGAAAACTCCTTATTAGTATTACAGTAACAGAGGTCGGCCTGGGGTGCAATATTCTGGGGCAGTTATAGCTATGGGGTCAGAGTGAGGGTAGCAGGCAGAGATGGAGGATGGCACCGAAGGAATCAGGTTTGTAAAGTATCCAGTACTGCCAACCCCAAACATTTAACAGTCTTAAGCTAGGTCCTCCAAAATCAAGAGATTGGCTTAAAAATCATGAGGATTTGGGGGGGAGGGGAAGTTGGGTTCTTTTTATTTGCCTTTTGTTTTTGGAACCTGGAGAATGCACTTGAGTCTCTCTGCCAACATGAGGTCTAGAAAACGTTTTTAATGAAAACTGAGATTCTCATGTAATCACATGTCTCAGGGGAGAAATTTAAGTAAAACCTCAAATATCACAAGAGTTGCAACATGGTCGTGAGAGATGAACACTGCAAGAGCAAGACATTAATACAGCAGGTAGAATCTGGAAAGAGATTGACAGGCTTTTGAAAAATCTCTTTATTCATCAATATTATTAAGCAGCAAATATCAGCTTGGACTCCTTCAGTCTCCTCTGATTGTATTTCACCTGTCGCTTTTATCATCCCTTTGCACACTGACTTATCTAGCTCCCATTGATGTCCCTGAGAGTTTTGCCATTGCATTCAATAAAGCCTTGATCCAGCAGGGACTTAATCGCATGCATAATTTAAGCAAAGGAGCAGTCCCACTGAAACCAAAAAAATTATGTTTAAAGTCTTGTACTTGCTTAAATGCTTTACTGGATCATGGCTTAAAAGGAGGAGCAGGTCCCTCACCTAATGAAAACACATCTATTTTTCAACTTAATGTTCACTGAAAAGAACCCAAGCCTGTCCTCTGCACCCCACTGGGTAACTCCTGATGCAGCTACAGCATCCCATCGTGGTGACGTGTACAACAGAGGAGAAAGAGGCTCCCTGATCAGGTATTGGAGTACCCTGACTGGTGTATGCTTTCCTTAGGCCTGTCTTGAACCTGCAGCTTGTATGAATGTGCCTTGACAACATAAACACCTTAGTTCAAATTCTCCTGAGTTATACCAGTGTAACCCATTGTCTTCAGTGAACTGAAGCAGAGAATCATGTGACTGAGCGGAGCATTTGGCTCAATTCCTGCTTTTTGCCTGTTCAAAGGTGCCGAATAGGCAGGACTGTTTTTCACAGAACGTTCATTAAAAGAGTGAAAGCATAGCTAGTAACCAGGCAGCAGGGAGCTATGTGTCAGTCTCTACGCATAGCAGTGAATCCCATAACCTGAATGTATCTCTTTTGTTCTTTGTTCGCTGATAAACTAATTCTCTACTGACTAGGAAGAGGCAAACTGATTTGAGCCTGGCTTCCTGCCCTGCCCTACTGCAGAACCTTTGCCATTTCTTAGAAACAAATCCAGTTTATGGGAGTTTGGAAACATTTGGATAAGTATTTATTCAATGCAAGCTTTTAGCTGGGACAGGGCCTGGAAGTGCCAACATGCCCCAGGCAAAGTTGTTCTCATAACTTTTCCAAGTAGTGTGGGAGGCAGAAATATTATGAGACCTCCAGCCCAATTTGTCTGTCTCAATGGAGACAGAAAAATTAAAACAAGGATGAGTCTGACCCTAGATGGTTCAGATAAGCAACTACTTATCCAAACTGAATCCAAATTCTGAATCTCCCGATGTTAAACCATCCCTGTTCATAAAGTCAGCGCTTGAATGCAGCCTAAGTATGAACATTTTTCAAAAAGTGTTTGGCAGATTACTGAACTTCGGAAAGTTACAGTGCCAATGTAGTGAGACTTTTTAGCACTATTTGGCGTTTCCTGAGGGATACAATATTCTCTTGATTCATGGGCACATAACTCCCATGAACATTAATGGGAGTTGCATGGTCACACTGAGAAGTGAATATCCCTGGCATGACTAAATTAGAAAGGTTCTTTTCTTCAGATTGTGAAGTGAGTCAGTTTAATATAAGGGAATAAACTTTTAAATTTTTCAACATAATGTCTGTCAGTGTTCAGCTCTAAAAAATTTCTTTCTGTAAATTTTAGTGAAATCTTGCCCAGTCCCAAATGAAGAATGAAAAAATTCCCATCTTCCAATTGTTGCACAGAGGAGTTTACAGTACAGTGCTTTACTTAAATGTCCCTTTCAGCCAGAGAATTCACAAATTAGTGTCTGGGCACTACATGTCAATTTCATCCATAGGAATCATTAATGAAAAAAAAATTCTTCTAGTTGTTCAGCCAGTGGAACGCCAAGGCTAGAGGCTAAAATAGTGGGCCAGGTTTTTTTCTTAACACACACACACATACACACACACCTCTCCCATTGCAGACAAAGGACATTATGTGCACATTTCAGAGGGGAGAATTTATAGGCCGAATCCTAGTGCATAGGTTTTCAACCTTTTTTTTCATTTGATGTCCCTACAAAATTTTAAGTGGAGGTGTGGATCTCTGGAAATCTTAGACATAGTCTGCAGACCGTCAGGGGTCCACGGACGACAGGTTGAAAACCACTGTTCTATGGTAACAACAACCTTGTGTGGGTCTGGTCCTAATTTGTGCTGGGCTGTAACAGCTACAGGGGGGCTGAAAATTCAGCCAGGATTGATATAGCACAGGGGCATCCTGCCCATACTCCCTTTCCTCCATCCACACCCACTTTTCCCCACGACACTGGCAGCAGAGGAACTGAGTTCTGTAAGAGCTTCAATGTCGGCTGTATGGCCCCTGAGAATGAGCCTCACACTAGGATGCTGCTCCCAGGGCTGGGTAAACCAGATTTAGAGTCAGTTTACACCAATGGTGTAGCTCAGACCAGCTTCATTGCACTGAAATACCTGACACAAATGACATAAGAGAAACCAGTGATTTAGTTGTAGGGGTAAGCCACCAAAATAACCCACACATCTGTATCATCTGTTTTGCTCACTTTGACCATTTAACTTCCCAGCCAGCAGTGTAGGTATTCTCCGCTCCTCTACATGTCTGTAATATGTAGTGCCTTACTACATATTATTGGCTAAATTGCTTCTGACATACTGTTTTAGTCCCAGTTGTATCTTCAAAACTTTTGTGTGACTTCTTTCTAAACAAGAAATAAGAAGAAAACCCTTTTTCCCTGGTGATGCAGCGCTGAAAATCAGTCACAGCCAGAACACTAGTTACAATGAATAATATTTCAGTTCAGATGGGGTTATGCACTGAAATATTCTGGATTATTTATTGCTTTAAATCTGCAAGAACTGTATACATCAGGAGTTCACAGTAACAGAGGAGGTGGGAATTTAATATTTCAAAGAATCTAAACATTTAATTGTTTCATTAATATTTTACATGACTACCAATCTTTAGCCACCTGTTAGCAGGAAGTAGACAGTTCTTGTGGTTGGGGTCAACCCAAAAGTACTACAGCGCTTAGCATTCGATGCATTGCATGTGGTAAGGAGTTTAGATAAAGCTGTAACATTGCTACCACAGTCATAAATCTGCAACAGAAGGATTTTATTTTAGTCAAAGACATAGAAATGGAAGGGTTCAGTACATGCTGTACTAACGGAAAAATCTAAACCATGCCTCTGTGGCCACAAAAGTGTCCCTGTGGTAAAACTGGTGCAGTTTTACTGCATGAGGGAGGAGACTGGATTGTGTGGGGATCCTTGCACTGCAGAACTAAGGGCCTGGGGTGGGGGGCATGACCAGGCCAGGGGAAGGGCCGGCCCAAAGAATCTAGGACTGTACAGATCCTCCAGCCCTTTCCTCCCATGGAAGGGGCGTGATAACAGGCATGGAGGCTGCTCTAGTCAGATGGCTGAAATAGTCTCCATGGGTATACTCTGCAGCTTTTACGCAAAGGATTCTCTCTCCAATGTGCATTTCCTCTGCCCAGCCCAATTACTCACTCTGGGCACTGCGGTACAAGTTGTCCATGCTGCACAAATGGCAGCTGCCCAGATTGCACATATTTTTGTGCTTTGGTTGTAGTATATACACGTAGCTCTTCTCTAAAGTGTGCATTAGAGGAGGGAATTGTAAAAGGGCTCGCATAGCTTTTAGACTCCATGCCCCTCCTGAGCATGAACTGGAGAGGTGGGGCCAGATTCTCCAGTAAGAATTTTGCCCTGTGTGCTTCCATTCAACCTGTAAGATATTTCAAATGACTTGCTATTAGCAGGTACATAACCTTCCAAATATGCGCCCATTGATAAAGGAAGATCAAATACTGTTCATAGCAGTATTCTGTGTCACATTAGGCACGCTTATCTCAGGAAGAAAATAATGCCATATAATGCTGAAACTCCAGCCACCTTCGATGCTGTCAATCATACACCATAATGGCCAATATCCCACCTAGAGAGTCTTGTTTGCAGCATCTTGCTGAGCTATAATCTGTCCAGAGGTGGGATTTCCCAGGGTTTTGCCGGCTGAGCACTCTGGCTTATTTTAACCAGTCTGATTATCAGCAAATGCACTTTACAATAATAATGAGACAGCAGTTAACCCAACTTGGCAAGTCTGTAGGTAGTCAGTCACTAGTGACAAGCTTCACAGGAACCAAGACGGTATTGAAACAAGCCTCTCTTGTTTGGTGAGGATGAAATGGAACTTTTCGTTAAAGTCCCTTTTGTTGAAGCCTGAATGCTCTAGCTTGGGGTGGGATTCATAAAACACATTATGAGTCATAAAAGGATCAACGATTCCCTTTCAAGTTATTAAAGCAACTCATGCTGCTTATGGAGACTCTTTTTTTTCCCTCCCTCCCTCACCCCCCAGCTTCATGAACTATGTTCAGTTCACTTGAAGGGTGAAATGAAGCTGGATGCTGTTCAAGGAATAAAGAGGAAGGCTTAAACTCCAGAAATAGGCTGCTGTCTAGGAAGGGAAAAGAAAAACCCACCCTAGGGCAATCCTTCAATTCTTAAAGATTAAAAATAATGGCACAGTAAGCAACTCACTTGGGTTGTTGTGGACAATGATTAATGTGCTTTAACCTTTGTGCCCCCATGACCCCAAAACCTGATCCTATGGATTTCCTTTTCAAAAAGATTGGTACCTTTGTTTATTCTTCTCCAATTTCTGAATAGTGAACCAGTATTGTTATCATCCCGCGATTCATATTAATCAGCTAGTTATGCAGCGATAGATCTTTGTGAACAGAGGTGGGGAGTGTGGAATCAGAACTGGCCAGACAATTAGAATATCTGCTCCAGACAAAAAGCAAGTTTCTCCCATCTGCATGCAATGTTTACACTGCATTCTCTAGTCAGAACATGTGACCGTGTTACTGCATGCAAAATGGGGGAGTTTTGTAGTTGGTTCTATTTAACAACAAAAATAAAAGGTGCTTTTATTTCTTTGAAAGGCTTCTTTTTTATTTTGGGTGGGAAGAGATAAGGATAAAACAGCACAGATTTATACTGAGCTGCTCCACAGGCTGTTTCACTTGGGACATTATCCAACTATTCATTGACCTCAATGGGATGTCTGAGGTTTCAAACACAGCTCCACATATAGGCCCACATTTTATTGCTCCCCTTCCCCTTTGGGAGATCGTATGTCCCAAACGGCAGCAGAAATGGCATGGTAGGACCAAACAAGAGAGACCTGCATCCTCTCAGAGCTGCGGAGCTGGGTTCCATGGGGCCTTCTCCACAGAAGTATGGAGAGGATTTTGGAGGGAAGGCACAAAGGGTGAGGCAGAAGCTGTGGAAATACTGCTGGCCAGAAGTCCAGCTCTCCTGGTGCTGTGTGGCTTGAGGGTAGGATAGTTTGTCGTTACTAAAAACCTCTGTTTAAAGCCATTTACTCTTGTTTTGCATAGATGGGTGATATTTGGCCCAGAGTGTAATACCGGTTATGAATAGATGCTTTGTGACTCTTTATGCTCCATTAAAGAAAACAGCTATAAACATACCCAGGATTTACCAAAGATTGTGGTGCATTCTCCATCACCACTAATTTTTAAATCAAGATTGGATGTTTTTTCTAAAAGATCTGCCCTAGTTCAAAAGAGAAGCTATTTCAGGGGAGGTTTACGGCCTGTATTATACAGGAGGTCAGACTACATAACCATAGTGGTCCCTTCTTGCCTTAGCATCTGTGAATCTATGTCCTCACCCATTCCACACAGCACGTTCTTGAAGCCGTGCAGCTACCTCTGCCAGTCACCTACCCTACCACTGGTGTAAGTTCTCTCGCATTTGCTTCTGTTTATTGCCCCCATACTCAACTGTGCCATCGCTCTGCTCGATGCAGCTGAGTAGAGGTGGAGGCAAAAAAGGTTGTTCTACGTTAAACTTATTTGTAATGACCCCGTAGAAGGCATTATTCTGGCTTGGGATTTCCAGAGGTCAATACACTCTACCCACAGCCACCTGTCCTGGGGACCTTTGCAGGGATGTCATAGAGCTAAGGAAATCCTTGACCCTTTGTGCCAAAGGAGTGGTGATAAGGGGCCTCAGCATGGGCCAGGATCTGTCCCATAACTTTTTGCTTTGATAGTAAACTTTTTGGACAAGGATTAGATCTTTGTGTGTTTGGACAGCAGTAACATGGTGTGGAAGCTACTGGAATACGGATTATGCCACTCACATTCATATGGCACACTACATTACACATCTCCCGCTCATACTTTTTGTATATCTGCCAACAGGTGTAGATGTACTGTTGTTCCAGGTACCACTGGCTCTTAATTTAGCCCTTAAACTCTCTGTGTCACTGTGAAATCACTGGACCACATACTGCACTTGCATAGATCCCTTCAGTTCCACTAGAATCAGTAGCATTGAATGGGTATGCATCAGCACAGAATCTGGGTCAAAATCTCAGAGGATTCAAATTTACAATTTTATGTTTAAACTATCTAGTTATTTGATTTGAAAATGGACTTTTGTAACTATTACTAGAGCTTTTCTTTACTGGTCTAGTTTTAAGAAAAGGAGTACTTGTGGCACCTTAGAGACTAACAAATTTATTTGAGCGTAAGTTTTCATGAGCTACAGCTCACTTCATCGGATGCATGCAGAGGAAAATACAGGAGCAGGTATAAATATATGAAAAGATGGAAGTTGCCTTACCAAGTGTGAGGTAAGTCTAATGAGACAATTCAATTAACAGTAGTATACCAAGGGAGGAAAAATAATTTTTATACCTGCTCCTGTATTTTCCCCTCCATGCATCCGATGAAGTGAGCTGTAGCTCACGAAAGCTTATGCTCAAATAAATTTGTTAGTCTCTAAGGTGCTACAAGTACTCCTATTCTTTTTGCAGATACAGACTAACATGGCTGCTACTTTGAAACTGGTCTAGTTTTGACATTTTAAGAAATAAAAAGCCACTTATTACAATTTGAAAATCAGTATATTCAGATCCCATTGATAAACCTGCTAAATTCAATGTGGTGTCCTAGTTCACGCTATCCCCAGTTTAGCGAGGACATCTGTTTTCTGGACTGCCTGATACTTAACAAAATGAGTCATTTGCCTCCAGTCATTTTGAATGGATTGCATGTTACACAGCCTAAATCTTACAGCAATCTCCAGGCAATCTGTTCCGTATAACCAGAGCTTATTTTTTTCCATAATTCCACAGTCGGCTGAACCCTCTCTCCACAGTAGAATCTTTCTCCACGCATTTTCAGCCTCCAGAGCCATCTCCCTCTATGCCCAGGCATGTTCTACCTTCCAGCCTTGTCAGAGACTACACATTGCCCATCTCACATTATCTTTATGTGACTCTTCTGGTCTCTATAGTAATACCAGACAGGAAGCATCCATTAAAGGCTGTGCAGCGACCAACTCTGCACAAGAGACAGAAGGCAGAGTGTGAGGGCTTGCATGGTATAGATCCCTGCAGGCTGAAGAAAATGACAAGAGAGGAGAGGGAAGGGTGGGCTTGGCAGAGAAGGATGGAGGGACGGGATGACAAAGGGGCAGGGGTGGGAGAGCCGGTCTTTAATATATTTCTGCAAAGGAGCATTTTTGTTATTTTTGTTACTTTTTTATGATTTTCTTAAGAAGAAGATCAATATTCCCTTCATGGTTTCATTCATATTTATGTATCAACTACTCTAAAAATGATTCTAGGGTGTTATAGGAGAATATACTGCGGACTTTTAAAATCCTCTGCGCTGCAGAATTCAATAGTGCCTGAACTAGAAATGAGCCTCCAGGTGCTGTTGTACGCTGAAAATATCTGTGGCTTTGCTTTAGAGCAGGACTGCACCCTGATGGCATTTAATCACGTGCTCAAAGCCCTGGCATGCAGATATCCACTGTGGGCTCTGAGGAAAATATCCTTTTGTGTCTCTGCACTGGCTATTCCAGCCAAAGCAAGCCCGCCATCCTGCAAAGATTTACACATGTGCTTAACTTTTAATCCCATTGACGCCTTAAATCTTTTCAGGATCAGCACCTATGTCTACACTACAAAATTAGGTCGATATTATAGAAGTCGTTTTTAGAAATCGGTTTTATACAGTCGGTTGCGTATGTCCACACAAAGCGCATTAAGTCGGCGGAGTGCATCCTCACTACCACGGCTAGCATCGACTTACGGAGCGGTGCACTGTGGGTAGCTATCTCACAGTTCCTGCAGTCTCCACCACCCATTAGAATTCTGGGTTAAGCTCCCAATGCCTGGGTTAAGCTCCCTGATTGTCGCGGGTGGTTTTGGGTACATGTCGTCAGTCACCCCTCCCTCCATGAAAGCAATGGCTGACAATCGTTTTGCACCTTTTTTCCGTGTGGACACCATACTGCTTTCAGCAAATGGTGCAGTAGGACTGCTAACCGTCATCATCCACCGCTTCCACTGCAACTGTGCTCTGCTGCTATTGTCTCAGTAGCAAATTTCTCCATGTTGTCTGTCATGGGCTCCCGGGTACGTGTGTTCTTCCTTGGGAAATGTGCACAGTGCTAACTGTCGTCATCCACCGCTTCCACTGCAACTCTGCTCTCCTGCTCTCATGAATCCACCTTGCAGGTCCTCTCATCGTTCTCTATAAATATCTATTCTCATGGCATCCATCATCAGCCACTGCTTCCCCTGCAACTCTGCTCTCCTGCAGACGCCATACCATGGCAAGCATGGAGCCGTCTGAGATCACCGTAGCAGTTACGACCATTGTAAACACCTCGCGCATTATCCTGCAGTATGTGCAGAACCAGAACCTGCAAAAGCAGGCAAGAAGGCGACGGCAGCGCGGTGACGTGGGTGATGAGGACATGGACACAAATTTCTCTCAAAGTACGAGCCCCGGCAAATTGGACATCCTGGTGGCAATGGGGCAGGCTCATGCCGTGGAACACTGATTCTGGGCCTGGGAAACAAGCACAGACTTGTGGGACCTCATAGTGTTGCAGGTCTGGGATGATTCCCAGTGGCTGCAAAACTTTCGCATGCGTAAGGGCACTTTCATGGAACTCTGTGACTTGCTTTCCCCTGCCCTGGAGCGCAAGAATACCAAGATGAGAGCAGCCCTCAGAGTTCACAAGCAAGTGGCAATAGCCCTCTGGAAGCTTGCAATGCCGGACAGCTACCAGTCAGTCGGGAATCAATTTGGAGTGGGCAAATCTACTGTGTGGGCTGCTGTGATGCAAGTAGCCAGTGCAATCACTGAGCTGCTGATATCAAGGGTAGTGACTCTGGGAAATGTGCAGGTCATAGTGGATGGCTTTGCTGCAATGGGATTCCCTAACTGTGGTGGGGCTATAGACAGAATGGATATCTCTATCTTTGGACCGGACCACCTTGGCAGCCAGTACGTAAACCGCAAGGGGTACTTTTCAATGGTGCTGAAAGCACTGGTGGATCACAATGGACTTTTCACCAACATCAGTGTGGGATGGCCAGGAAAGGTAGATGACGCTGCATCTTCAGGAACTCTGGTCTGTTTGAACAGCTGCAGGAAGGGACTTACTTCCCAGACCAGAAAATCACTGCTGAGGATGTTGAAATGCCAATAGTTATCCTTGGGAACCCAGCCTACCCCTTAATGCCATGGCTCATGAAGCCATACACAGGCACCCTGGACAGTAGGAAGGAGCTGTTCAACTACAGGTTGAGCAAGTGCAGAATGGTGATAGAATGTGCCTTTGGATGTTTAAAAGCATGCCGGCGCAGTTTATTGACTCGGTTAGACCTCAGCGAAACCAATATTCCCATTGTTATTGCTGCTTGCTGTGTGCTCCACAATATCTGTGAGAGTAAGGGGGAGACATTTATAGCGGGGTGGGAGGTTGAGGCAAATCGCCTGGCCACTGATTATGCACAGCCAGTCACCAGGGTGATTAGAAGAGCACAGCAGGACACGCTGCACATCAGAGAAGCTTTGAAAACCAGTTTCATGACTGGCCAGGCTACGGTGTGACAGTTGTGTTTGTTTCTCTTGATGAAAACCCGCCCCCTTGGTTCACTCTACTTCCCTGTAAGCCAACTGCCCTCCCTCCTTTGATCACCACTTGCAGAGGCAATAAAGTTATTGTTGTTTCAAAATCATGCATTCTTTATTAATTCATCACACAAATGGGGGATAACTGCCAAGGAGGGGTGGGGGAGGAGGGAAGCACTGGATGGGTGGTAGATGAGGGTGGATGAGGGTAGGAGGGAAGGACAAGGCCACACTGCACTTCAAAACTTATTGAATGCTAGCCTTCTGTTGCTTGGGCAGTCCTCTGGGGTGGAGTGGTTGGGTGCCCAGAGCTCCTCCCCCCCCCCCGTGTTCTTGGGCATCTGGGTGAGGAGACTATGGAACTTGGGGAGGAGGTAGGCAGTTACACAGGGGCTGTAGCAGTGGTCTGGGATCCTGCTGCCTTTCCTGCAGCTCCACCAGACACTGGAGCATATCAGTTTGATCCCACAGTAGCCTCAGCATTGCATCCTGCCTCCTCTCATCACGCTGCCGCCACCTCTCTTTTTGCTCATCCCTCCTGTCCTCGCATTCATTTTCTGCTTTCCTGGACTCTGCCATTGTTTGCCTCCACACATTCTGCTGAGCTCTTTCAGTGTGGGAGGACTGCATGAGCTCAGAGAACATTTCATCGCGAGTGCATTTTTTTCCCCTTCTTATCTGCACTAGCTTCTGGGACGGAGATGATAGGGGGAGCGTTGAAACATTTTCAGCTGCGGGAGGAAAAAAAGGGAGAGTAGTATTTAAAAAGACACATTTTAGAGAACAATGGGTAGACTCTTTCACGGTGAATCAAGCTGTTAATATTACATAGCACATGTGCTTTTGGTACAAGGTTGCATTTTGCCTCTTATATTGAGGGCCTGCTGGTTTGGTGTGAGAGATCACACATGCAGGGCCGGGCAACAGAATTTGGCTTGCAGGCAGCCATGGTAAGCCACAGTCTTTCAGCTTCTTCAACCTTCATAACATGTGGAAATGGTTTCAAAGAGCAGTGCCCTCCTTTCCCATACCAAGCACCCGTTGGGTTGGCCATTTAACAGGAGGGGCTGCGGTTCTCGTGTTAATGTGCAGCACAAACCCAACTAATCCCCCTCCCCCAATTCTCTGGGATGATCGCTTCACCTCTCCTTCCACCACATGACTAGTATCAGGGAAGATCCCTGCCAGCCAAACATGAACAGCTCAGCGTGAACTGGCCCTACCCCACCCCACCACTGCGTGGCTAAAAGCAGGGATGATTTCTTGTCAGCCACAGGCAAACAGCCCTGCAGGAACAGCCACCTCTGAATGTTCCCTTAATAATGTCCCTGGAGGATTTCTGCTCCATCCCCAGGCATGTTAACAGACTTTTCTAGTCGCTGCACTGGCCGCGAATGCATCCCAAGTCATCAGGGCAAATTAATCATTAAACACGCTTGCTTTTAAACCATGTATTATATTTACAAAGGTACACTCACCAGAGGTGCCTTCTCTGGCTTCATGGTCCAGGAGCCCACCTTGAGAGGGTTGGGAGGGTTTTAGCTCCAGGGTGTTAAACAGTTCCTGGCTGTTGGAGAGAACGGTTTCTCCACTTGCCTGTTGCGTGCTATCCTCCTCATCATCATCATCTTCCTCATCCCCAAAATCCTCATCCCTGTTGTGTGAAACTCTCTTGCAGGTGTTCACGAACAGGGGTGGGGTAGTGGTAGGGGTACCCCCCTAGAATTGCATGCAGCTCATCATAGAAGCGGCATGTCTGGGGCTCTGACCCGGAGAGGCTGTTTGCCTCTTTGGTTTTTTGGTAGACTTGCCTGAGCTCCTTAATTTTCATGCAGCACTGCTGCGGGTCCCTGTTATAGCCTCTGTCCATCATGCCCTTGGAGATTTTTTCAAATATTTTGGCATTTCATCCTTTGGAACTGAGTTCTGATAGCATGGATTTGTCTCCCCAAACAGCGATCAGATCCAGTACCTCCTGTTCAGTCCATGCTGGAGCTCTTTTGCGATTCTGGGACTGCATGGTCACCTCTGCTGATGAGCTCACCATGCTGGCCAAACAGGAAGTGAAATTCAAAAGTTCCCGGTGCTTTTCCTGTGTACCTGGCTAGTGCATCTGAGTTGAAAGTGCTGTCCAGAGCGGTCACAATGGAACACTCTGGGATAGCTCCCAGAGGCCAATACCATCAAATTATGTCCACACTACCCCAAATTTGACCCAGTGATGTCAATTTCAGCGCTAATCCCCTCATCGGGGAAAAGTACAGAAATCGATGTTAAGAGCCCTTTAAATCGATAAAAATGGCTTCATCAGGTGGACGGGTGCAGGGTTAAATTGATGTAACGCTGCTAAATTTGACCTAAACTCGTAGTGTAGACCAGGGCTAAGGTGCACAGGAACTGGTACAGTGGTGCTCTGCCAGTATGAGGAAAGTGGAAGGCCAGCCTCCAGAGTCTGCACTTGTAGCTCATTACTGAATTTAATTTAATTTAATTATTTAGTCATTCATTATTTATATTGTGGTAGCCCCCAGTGTCCCCAATCAGGATCAGGTCCCCAGTGTTTGGACAGTGCACTAAAGTTAGGTAAAAGAAAGATGCTGTCCCGAAGGGCTTACGGTCTCAAGCCCAGATCCTACAAACACAAAGGGATCATAACCCAGATCCACACAGGTACTCAGGTGCCAAAAATCCCAGCTGGGATACCCCACGCAAATTCTCTCTCTTCCTCCAGCAGAGGGGGGAATTGAACTTGAGTCTCCTACTCCCTGGGTGAGGACACTAATGGTTAAAAGGTTACTAGCACCCCTTCCTCCTGCAGGTACCACCTCATTCCCACAAGAAATGCTTTGTGCATCTCAGCTGCCTGACGCCAGGTGGTGGGTTCCTGTTCATGGATCGCTGAGCAGATGTAGGTGCCTCTCTGCAGCTGGGACTTAGGCATTTATCTCTGTGAGAGGGGAGTGACTAAGGAGACAGCCCACTCAGTGGCATTTCCCATTGACTATGATAGGCAGCTCCTCACATGATGGCTTTTGTGGCTTGCTTTCTCTCCCCATTCATTTTACAGGGAGCTGAGGCTCCTAACTCAGGCTTTGTAGATTGCAGTGTTGGGCCTGAGTTTTTCTCGGTGCCTAAAAGTTAGGTACTACGACACTCAGCATTGCAAACTCCTACGTCTCGTTGTGGACTCAGACCCACGAGCTTACAGTTACAACACCTCCCACTGTATAAATGTTTGCAGGATCAGGACTAAAATAAAGACCAGCTGTTACAAATGGGAGTAGCACAGAATGGGGCAGGTGAAGGGAGGGGGAAGACAAGGGTCACAGGAACACATGGTTATACAGGCTAGCTATATGCATAATTCATAGAGTTCAATTTTGTATGGTGTGTCAGAGAAAATAGTAGAGCTATGAAATATGGAGGGGATCCATCTGCCAAAGTCTGAGGAGAGATTATGGGGGTGTGAGTGGTGAATCTGTAATTGTGCAGCTTCCCCTACAAACTGGGACTCTGTATAGGGTGGAGCAATGAAGTGCTGCAATTCAGCGTGCAGAAAGGATTCTTCCCACATCCCTAACACAGTAACACCCTTGAGCAAGCCAGGCTTGGAACAGGGCAGCAGACTGGGTCCTAAGGAAAGAATTTAACTGATCCTCCAGGAGCAACACTTACTCTTGTTTTGATCCGCTCCTATTTTAGCCATAGCAGCTCTCCCATCACTCAAAAGGTAGCCCAAAGGGGAATTACCATTTCACACACATCTTCACTTACATCATTTCCTCACTTCTTCTAAAAATAGTTAGGGCTTGTCATGGGATATATAGATTTCATGCAGAGATTGGCAGAGAAGAGGTTAACCCTCTGTGTAGCGGAATGACCACATTAACATGCCCTGAGTGCAGGGAAGAAGCAGGGCTGAGACAGCTGTAGAGAATTAATTAATTCCCTGGCTTACAGTATAAGGAAGATGTGTTGTACTCAGCTTGGTTTGATAGTGGGAGTCAGAGGCTTTGGTTGGGGTGGGTTCCTTTTCCTCTGGCATTTGGCTGAAGTGGGCCAAACTTTAGACTTTTGCTCAGGAGTGCAATGAAACAAACTATTCTTCAGTCCTTAACTCTCTAGACTTCTGCTGCGGGAGCCCTGTTGCGTGTGGTTCTGGTTGTTAAAGGGGCAGGACATTCTTTCCATCTATTTTATTCACTTATCAGAGGGCATATAACAAATGTATTTAAACTCCAAGATTGTAGAATTCTTTCCTGCTCACAGTAGCCAGTCGAGTATTGGCCCTGCAAAGCAATCCTCTTGCTTCTTCCTTATCCCTTTCATGCAGATGTGACTCTGGTCTAGAAAGCAGGTAGAGAATTTCCAGAAGTTGCTTTCCTACAAGATTCCTTCTGTTTCCTGGGTGTAGCTGGGAAAGCAAGATCACAAGAATAACCTTTCTCCTGAGAATTCAGATTATTGCCAACTCTCATGACCTTATCCTAAGTCTTGTGATGTCTGGTGTTCTCCATAAAGCTCCAGACCCCGGAGATCTGAGAATCTCTTTTTAAATAAGAAAGCTAAGTTTCTAACCCTCATGGTTAGAAAGAAAATGGGGAAAATGTGAGTGGCCTGTAACATAAAGTCTCAAAAACCAAAAGGTGATAAACCCCCAAATATATTAAGTCTCATGGATTTATAAGCCAAAACTGTACCATGAAGTTGTGGGAGATGGATAACTCATGATTTTTGAATGGCTGGGGTTGGCAATGGTGAGTTGAATATTACCACGTCTGGGATACACTGTGCAAGCAGGGACTACCAGCTAGGCCAAAACTTGGAAAGGGAAAAATGTACCAAACTGTCCACACACAAAAATTAAGTTTGATTTTTGTTTTGAACTTTTGTAAAAATTCTGATTGGCCCTCATTTTAACCAAAGCGGTTCTCCCATCACTACAATGTAACTGAAATACTTCTCATGATTGCGCTTTGGACTTTTACTTGTATTAAACTAAGTTTAAAATATAATCTGACCCCATGCAAACAGTAATTACAATCAATCATTTTAAGAGTCTGCTCCCTTTTGTTCCCATGATTGCAAATTAAAAAATGTCTATATTAAACGAGAGGCAAGAAAGGAGAAGCTGTGGCTCTGGATAGATCAAAACTGTATCATTTTAAGAAAAAAGTCTTTTCATTCTAAAAAACTCAAGGATAATTGTGCCTGCTTGCAGGGATACAATAAAGTTGTTAAAAGTGCCCCAGATACCCTGACTGTTTTGGATTGTTAAGGAACGTTCTTTGTGTCTCAGGAGGTGATATGCATCATGTGTTGCATGAGGCAGTTGCTGCATGTCTTATTAAATAGGTAAGTAAACAGTCACATAAACCCCACATGAATGTGCAGAGCAAAAGTTAGACTTTGCCTCTGGACAAAGCAACCTTTCCATATGTATTTTCCCTTTGGACAACTTTTCTTTTCTTTTCCAAAGTAGCCTCCCAAATTTAGATATGATGGACCTTTCTGCTAACTTCGTCTGTGGTAGGGCATTCATTTTTCCCTTTCAAGTAAAGTTAATAGAAAATGTGCAAAGTCTTGCTATTAACTGACAGGGACTTATTCCAAATGCACAGATGATTCCATTCTTGTTTAGTTTCCTTGCTTGCAGTAATGCGTGTTCATTGCTCAGCCATTACCCTGCTTAACATTTGCCAGTAAAACAGTGGGAAAGTCCAAACCTCTCCAGTGATTTTTCCCCTCAATTAAAAAAGCCAACTCTCACCCCAGAGGCCTGTGGCTGCTCATAGTTGAGTTTCAGTTGTGACTGCTCTGGCATGGGGGAGCTAAGCATAGATAGAAATGTAATTGTTCTTTTAAAAAAGGGAGATTATATTGCAAAATTCCATATAGAGCTGTGCTATCTAGCTCTCTATTTAAAGGTGTATAAAACTGGTCTACTTACACTTGTGATAATACAGCTGGTCTTAGCAATTCTATATAGTTCTGGGAAACAATTTTTCCTCCCCTGCCCAGAACAAACCAATGGTTGCTCACTACCACCACATCACTATGCATGGGGCTGGTTTAAGGCCTTGGGGGTAAGGGAAATGAGCTGATTCTTTGGGCTACACTCCAAATGTAAACTGGTCCATTTTTGTGAGTCGTCATGTGATCCAGTGGGTAGGGCACAAGCCTGCCACTCTCAAGGCCCGGGTTCTATTCCTGCCTCTTCCATTATTACTGTGTGTCTCTTTCCTCCCATCTTTTTTATTCAGCTTGTAAGCACTTTGGGGCCGGAGCTGTCTCTTACTGACTGTCCCTCCTCTGAATGCTTACAGCTAAGTAGCACTGGGGGGGGGGAGGTTTCCAAATTCAGTTGGGGGAATATTAAGAATAATGTAATAATGTGAGTGTATGGGGAGAAAAGGAGGAGTCTTTTAATTCCTTCCCCACTCGTAATCTTGTGCTGCACAAAGGGAACACTGCTGACACTGATTTACAGTTTCAAGGCTATCTTTACCAGAAAAAGGGATAGAAACTTGGGTAGGGATTTTCAATGAAAGCTTAAGATTCTCCCTCCCATTCTAGGTCCCCCAAATCAGAGCCCAGAGGCCCAGATCTTTGTTACTCACGGAAGGCAGAGCCACTGGAGGAAGCAGGGCTAAACAACTGCAGGGCTAGACTGGGTGCACAAGGTGTCGGGGGTGGGCATCACAGGCTAGTCACAATCCCAGTCTATACGTTCCTAGGGCACAAGGTTATGGGGAGTCTAGTGTGGGCAGTAGGGTAGGCTCCCCAACTGACCCAGAGAGAGGAGAGATGAAGGCAAGGCCATAACCTTGCGTCATCTCTGCACTGGCCACCAGAGCAGGGTTGACATGGGGGAAGTGCATATGGACCTGTAAACAAGTATAGCGTGGCTCACTCAGACCCATACTGATAGTCCATCAGACACTGATGGAGACCCAATGCTACTGGGAGCAGCACCCTCCCAATGCAGCCTGTGGCATAAAGCCACAATTGCACCGTGACTCAAGATACACAATTAATGTTACATTTTAAAGAGATTAACCATTAAAACTTTGCTTTAATGTCCACCCTAGCAATATGCCCCTCAGAATCCATGGGCCATTCATGGGCTCTCACTCCACTAGCCCCAGACTACAGGCTAATTTGGCTGAGATTTTTGTTTTCCAGTCTCTGGTATAGCTTTCCCCGCCAACCCCTCTCCACACTGCACCATATAACACAATTTATTTTCATGGGCTGGATTGTTCTTCATAAACAGTAGCCCAATTGTATTACACAGGAAGCCAATCACAAGCTAAAGCAAGAGTGCTGACCACAGTATATTAATCACTATGGAGTTTGAATACTAGGGCTATGGAAAGAGGCAGGAAAGAAGAAATTTCAATAGTCAAGCTGAAGTAATTCAGGCATTAAAAGCGGTTCAGAAGGGGGAGGGTCAAAGTCCTGGCAGATTATAGCAAAGTTCCAAGGATGGGAATAGACAGATTTACAGAGCCAGAGTCCTGCCTTTGGGGGTGGCCACTAAATGATGCTTCAAGGAATGCAGAAAAGAAACCCCATAATGCATCTACATTGCACAATGCTATCTGGGGAGCCAAAAATTCTCTCCTGACCTAAGAAGCAATCAGCTGACATCCTGAAGCATGAGATTTGATTATCTCAATCTCTCTGACTGTATAACAAGAAAATGTTAGCTGCTACAAAGTTACCCAGCCAATCTGGAAATCCAGCCACAGTACTTTCCTCTTTGACTGCCTGTAGCAGTGAATGCCATGGGCTGACTCCACTCAGGGAAGAAGTATTTATTTTATTGCTTTTACATTTATTTGCCATTAACTTGAGTGACCCCTCATTCTCTATTATGAGTCATCCAGGAGATGAAGCACTTACCAATGTTCTGTATTTTTATTATTCTCGTTATTACTACCATAGCTCCTAGGAGCTGTGGTCACAGACCAGGATCCCCATTGTGCTAGGTGCTGTACAAACATAGACCAAAAGATGTCTCTGCCCCACACAGCTCACAATCATTGTACAATCTTAAATATAACAGTTTGCCCCACCTCCACCCCTTCGCTCTTCTCCTTTCAAAGCTAAATAACCCAAGACTGTCTGCCTTTCATCATAGGTAAAGGTCCACATATCTTGCTGATCAGCATTATAGCAATTCATGTAAATGCAAATAAAGAAACGATCTCTGTTGATTTCTCCAGACCTCTTTCTCAAAATGAGGCAACCAAAACTGAACCCACTGCTCCAACCAACACTGTAGCCATTGTTCAGTGTAATGTCATTAGAGAATGTTCAGTTTCATGGAAATTCTCTTTTAATTCGCCCAATCATCCTGTTGGATTTTCTAATTACTTCTGCACACTGGGAAGACATTTCCACTTGGTTCTCTGTGATGTCTGCCCAGGTCTTTTCTTCAGAGGATCCTGAATGAAAAGTTTGACTGTTTTTGCTAGTGTTCATTACCTTACACTTACAATTCTCTCCTGTGTCAGAGCTCTGCTCATCACAGCAGAGATGGGGGCACTGTCAGAGACTAAGCTACAGCTCTCTAACTCTCCAGCTGATTCTGTGCCAGTCCCAAATCTGGAGCACTGTAGGAGCTGCTCTAAACTATGCCAGCTGGCAGTGGTCACCAAGGAACCTTGCACCAGTGAGAGATTGCCAGAACTCAACATATTCTGGTCACTCCCCCTCCTCTCCCTTGCCTTCTTCAAACCATTATCTAAACTGGGGCTAGAGTAATGGCACTGATGCCAACTACACCACCTCTACATCCACTGTGGATTCTCTGATGCTAGGGAAGTCCAGATCAGCTCTGTTATGTTCACGGCATACACACAGAGAAGTTAGATAAAAATCTTCAAATGCTCTTGCTGGAAGGTTGCATTGTAACACTACTTTATTTCTTAGAATTCAGAAAGACAATGCATAGTAACCCAAAGTAGTGAGAGACAAAGCAGGCTGCTCCCTAAGGCAAAGGCACAACTCACCCCACCTCACTGTCAGCTGGCTGGCTGCAGACTAACTGTGGTTAGACTGAGATCGCTCACTTCCTTGCAGAGGCCCATAGCCTGCAAGCAGGCCCCAGAAAAACCCTTGAAATTTAAATTGATAGCTTAAATTTAAATGCAATTTTCAATATACCACAGACTCAAAGGGGTTGATGAGGGGAAAAGAATGGTCCACGGTATTGTGTACAAGTTACATTTATTTTCCCATCATGATGCCTAATGACTATAATTCCATGGAGTTCCTTACAATGCTTTATGGCTTCTAATGACTAAAACAACGTAGTGTTATCAGCAACCTCCACCGACTGACTATACATTTCCACTAAATCAGTATAATATTGTAACCCTCTTGGCCCAAGCAGTTTTCCAATATTTGGGTTGTTTCTGTTAGGAGGAGAAATTGCTGATGGAGTCATGTGTTATGTTTGTTTTGTTTTTGATGCAATCTTTTTTTCCCCAAGATGTATACAAAGTCCTACTTTCTGGAACACAAAAGAAATCAAACAGGAGACAGTTTATTTGCTCACAGTTCCAAGCCTCTTCCCAGCCAGCACACTGCCCAAAAAGCTTTCTCGTTTGGCTTACTCTCCAGGCCACGTCACTAATGCCTTCTTTGCTGCCTCCTTGTCTTTCCTGCCACCTTCCTTGTCTGCCTCTGGCTGCTGTGGCTGATTCTGACTGCTTCTGACTTGTAGACACATGCAGCTTCTCCAAAATAATACTCAGTCTCTGCATTTGCACTCTGAATCCAGGGAAATTCCCTCAGACCATATGGGTCAACTCTTACTCTGCCTTGTCATGCTGGTCTGTGATTTAAGTAGCAGCTTCTATTGTTTCAGCTATCACTAAACAATGGGGCATTTAACTCTTCCCTCATTAAGCCTGAATGGAAGGTACCTATCGTCCACCAATTTAAATGAGTTTTACAATTGTCCATAGATCAAAGAGACATGCCCTGGGAACTATCCAACCTCCAATATAACAGTATTAAATAGAATGGGTCCCAAAAGAAACCCAACATTTGTTGACCTATTTCCACCATGAAGAGCAGCCATTCACTATGAGCCTTTGTTTCCTATTCATTATCAAGGTTTTAATCCATGAGAAGACTTTGCCCCTATCCCCATATTTGTCCTCATATCTTTTATGAGAGGTCTTATCAAAGGTTTTTGAAGAGCCGAGCAAATTATATGTAGTGGGTTGACTTTATCTATCTTTTTTTTATTAAACTGTAATTGATTTTCCTTTGTGGAAACCAGCCTGATTTGGTAGCACTTATGCCCACTTAGCACAGGTGTGAATGACTGTACAAGGTGTAAGGGAGTGGAAACTCAGGCACTTTATCTTTAAGTCGACACTCCATCAGATTGCCCAATACTGGGATTAGCTTTACTAGTCTATGATTGCCAGGATCAGCCTGGACTTTTTTTACTTTAAAGAGAAAGAGTTTGAATCTTGTTTCTTTTGTCACTATCTCCACTGTTTCATTTCCTGCAGGTCCCTTATGTGGATTCTATCTAGCCCCATTAATAGTATCCAGTGGGGATACTGCCTTTCTCATGTTGCTCCATAGGTTTGTTTTTAATAATATCAGATGGTGCCATGACCATCCGATCTCACAGAAAAGTGCCTCTTAAAAAGGAATATCATCCTTTACAGTAAAGCCGAATGTGCTTTCTCCGTTACTTCACTGTGCTTCTTAAATGGCCCTACCTCTTGGTAGTCTAAAAGGACCAAAGCCACACATGCATCCTTCTTGCTTCTAATGTATTGAAATCATTTTTAGTTATTACTTATCCTGATATCTCTGGATTTCTAATAGCCATATCATTTTGCCCTTTTTATTCCATGTTTATACCTAACTTGGCCTGGTTTGCTCCATTCCTGTTTATTTGTGATGTTTGGGCAGCGTTTTCTTTTTTATCTAAAAGGCTGGGGGGCTTAGTCATAATAACTTTTAATTTTCTGATTGATTATGCAAGTTATACTCTTTATGAGGTTATGCAAGTTATACTCTGTGAGATAAGAAAACTATGTGTCATGGTGAGGATTAACTCCAATATCTATGGCTTTGAGGGCAAACTTAAGGTTTGAGGTTAGTGGCAGAGTCCAACACATGGAGCAAAGGTTGTTTTTTTTAAAATTCCTGAGGAAAAGTATATGCCCAAGTACATCTGGGCATGATGGTAAAACTTTCAAAAACACCTGACTGACTTAGGAGCCAAAGTTCCACTGAAAGTCAACCCCCATGTTCTGGTGAAGCTTCTGAAAACGTTATCTGATACTGTACCACTTACCGCTGCTTCACAAGAAGTCTCTCGAGCAGCAGAGGTAAAGACTTAAGAATAGAATCTCCTTTGTCTTATACGTAAGGAGAATATCTCAGGACAAGGGACAGAGAATGAAAATGTGAGAGTGTGGCTCTCAGAACAGCAATCATATGTCATAGCAAATTAAAGAGACCCAAGCCTAGCAACTGCTAGGGGGGAAAGATAAGAAAGAAAAATGTTGAATGCATGATAGAGAGTGGAAGGTAAGGCATAGTCAGAGGGGCAGAAGTTTGCTGTAAAACACAAGCAAGAGAATTCAATATGATAAGTTCAAAGAGAAATGCCCAAATAGCTATCTCCAGTAAACCTCAAAAAACAGCACAGACAAGATCTTTTTGTCATTCAGGAGGTAAAAGGAGACGTTTGATCACTGAAAGGTGAAATGGAAGAGAAAAGAAAAGAAAACAGGGAAATTACTAAGGATTTCCATTTTTTAATTTGCTTAACCCTTTCCAAATTCAATAGCAGATGTCAAATGATGGCTATTTAATAACCACAGGGCTGGTGGCAGAAGCATTACATAAATTAGGGCAATTCAAAGCCAACAAAACATGTAAGGAATTAACCCTGATTACCAGAGTAGACTAGAAACCAAATGTCAAAGACAAGAGCGAACAACCCACTCCAGTGCTGATGAGGTTCCAAATTATTATAAAGCAAGTAAATGTGGTACAATCCCAGCCTTCCAGATGGGGAACAGGGTTAATCCATCAGAAGAGAAGTGTGTAAGTATCCAAAAGCTGGAAAAGGATAAATCAGATCACTTTTTCCCACTCAATCAGAATTAAGAATATCAAGCATAGGATTAAAATCAGAAAGCCTTATGAAGCTTAGTTTGGTCGTATGGGGTATTAAACAATTCTGTTACAGGCTTCCTACAACCCTTTTTACTGAAATCTATTTTGTGGGACAGAGAATTGTTACAGAAAAGTGGAATCTCTCACATCTGGCCTTTGGAACATCTTTTTACAATGTTCTAGTTCCATGACTAATTGCTACATATTAACCTGTCCAATCCCATCATGGTCAAGGCTGCACTCTGCTGAAGATTTCTGTTTTTACAGTGTTCCTGACTACCCCATTCCCTGAAGCAGTGTGTGTCTATAAAGCCTTCTTGTTTGCCTCTTCATTGCACATGGATTGTACGTGCAAAGGCAATCAATCAGCAAAATCAGAAGCAGAACAGGCTCCAAGGCAGAACATACAGAATGTGAATGTGCAGAGAAGGCTTCAGAACTAAGACCACTGTCGTCTTCATTCATGTAATAGCTTGGAGGAGAAGCAACTCTAAGATTGTTAAATTTTACCTTAAGATGGAAAACAAGCAAATGATACTGTGATACAATGATAACACACACACATTTTGATTTGCAGTATAATCGAGTGTCACTGACAGTGAAATGTGAGGTTGAAAAATAATCTGTTTTGGTAGCAAAACTACAAATATGCTAAGAATAAAACTGAATATATACAGGAAACCAGGCAGTTGTAATAGAAAGCATTGGCCTGGTCTATTAGTAGGATGGAAGGTCAACAAAGCAAAAACAGGTTGTTCCAGAGAACGGAATTGGTGATTTAGTATGTGGCATTCTTCTGAGTCAATATTGAACTGATGCTCCAGCATGGGATTAGGGGAAGCTATGTTGCTAGACGTGCTATAAAAGAAAAGTGTTCTTTAAAAGATCCCACTGTGCTTTGCACAAGAGTATGGGATATTAATCATGGTATCCAGAGCAAAATTTGTATATTCTATTCTATTCTATTCTATTCTATTCTATTCTATATTCAGATGGCACTTAAAATGCTCCTGTAGTTTTGGTGTTCATTTTCTCTCCTAAACTACCATGTACTTCTGCTGCTCTCTATCAGCTCCTTTGATTTCACCCCAGAGTTGGCTGCAGCTGAAGGTACATACATATATGAGTTGGAACACCGTTACTTGTAAATAAATTGTACAAATTATCCCAGATGAGACCTTTATTCCACACCATTATATATCCTGTATATACCAAATAGCAAAACCACTTTTCAAAGTCTTAGATAATTTGTAATATTTTTATTGGAGCTATTTTTTTTTTGCATTTCTCCATTTGCAAAGCCTTAGGTCCTACTTAACTTGGAGCACATGAGCAGTACCACTGATTTTGATGGGACTTCTTGTTTGTTTAACGTTAAGCACATATTTAAATACTCTGCTTTAATCTCTCCTCATGTGGAAGCATATCGCGGTGCTGACCATTTTTGTTGTCTTTCTCTGTACCTTTTCTAATCTTTAATATAACTTTTTTGAGATAGGGCAACCAGATCTGCATGCAGTATTCAAGGTATGGATGTACCATGGATTTATATGGTGGCATTATGATATTTTTTGTCTCGGTATCTATCCCTTTCCTAATGGTTCCTAATATTGTCTTAGCTTTTTTGACTGCTGCTACACACTGAGCATATGTTTTCAGTGAACTATCCATGATGACTCCAATTTCTCTTTCTTAAGTGGTAACAACTAATTTAGTCCCCATCATTTTGTACATATAGCTGGGATTATGTTTTCCAATGTGCATTATTTTTCACTTATCAACATTAAATTTAATCTGTCATTTTGTTGCCCAGTCACCCAGTTTTCTTAGATCTTTTTGTAACTCTTCACAGTCAGTTTTAGACTTATCTATCTTGAGTTATTTTTTATCTGCAAAAGTTGCCACTTTGTTGTTCAATCCCTATTCCAGATCATTTATTCATATATTGAGCAGCACAGGTCCCAGTACAGATCCTTGAGGGACCCTGTTATTTAACCTCTCTCCATTATGAAAACTGACCATATATTCCTATCCTTTGTTTCCTATCTTTTAACCAGTTACCGATCCATGAAAGGACATTTCCTCTTATACCATGACTTCCTACTTTGCGTAAGAGCCTTTGTTATGGGACTTTGTCAAAGGCTTTCTGAAAGTCCAAGTACACATTATCCGCTGGGTATTCTCCATATGCTTCTCCATATTCTAGCTTGCACACTCAAAAATTCTAATAGATTGGTGATGAATGATTTCCCTCTATATAAGCCATTTTGACTCCACCCAAACACATTGTGTTCATCTATTTATCAGATAATTCTGTTCTTTACTGTAGTTTCAACCAATTTGCCTGGTACTGAGGTTAGGTTTACTGACCTGTAATTGCCAGGATCACCTCTGGAGCCTTTTTTAAAAATTGGCATTATATTACCTATCCTCTAATCATCTGGTACATAGGCTGATTTAAATGATAGGTTACATACCACAGTTAGTAGTTCTGCAATTACATATTTGAGTTCCTTCAGAACCCTTGGGTAAATACCATCTGGTCCTGGTGACCTATTACTGTTTAATTCATCAATTTGTTCCAAAACCTTTTCTTTTGACACCTCAATCTGGGACAGTTCCTCGGATTTGTCACCAGAAAAGAATGTGTCTGGTGTGGGAATCTCCTCCACATCCTCGGCAGTGAACACCAATCCATAGAATTCATTTACCTTCTCCTCAGAGGCCTTGTCTTCCTTCGGTGCTCTTGTATAACCCTGCACCAGAACTGAAGGTGTTAAGGACCAACTCTGGGTCCAGATGACCCCAAGTACTTGCACCTTCAAAGCATGCTCCAGTGGAAGTAGAGTTCAAAAGGAAGCTAGACAGCTTAGAGAGGGAGTGACAAAGCAGTGAGAGGGATCTGCCCTGGGAGTTCCTAAGAAGGGATGTTGCAGAAGCCTCTCTTGAGAAAGTGAAGTCTACCTGCTGGGCCTACACAGACTGAAGGTGAAATTAGTAACTTTTTCTATTACCTTTTCGCTACAGACTGCAAAACTAGGTCAATAGTGTTGGGGTAGGAAGTGTCCAGGGGCAGGCCAGCCTTAAAGTGCTCCTGGGTGTTGGACCATTGGTAACCCTAACAGGACCCTGGGCTGGAGCCCTATGGAGTGGGAGGGCTTGGATTCCCCTACATTCCCCTTCCAAATAAGAAGGGACTGAACCCCTAACCACTAGGTCATGCTTCCAACAAGTACCAACCATCACACTCCTTTTGTACCTTGATCATCCAGTGGCCCCACGGATTGTTTGGCAGGCTTCCTGCTTCTGATGTACTAGAGAAAAAATGTTGTTAGTTTTTGTGTCTTTTGCTAGTTGCTCTTCAAATTCTTTTTTAGCCTGCTTAACTATACTTTTACATTTGCCTTGCCAGAGTTTCTTCCTTTCTATTTTCCTCATTAGGATTTGACTTCCAGTTTTAAAGGATGCCTTTTTGCCTCTAACTGCCCTTTGTACTCTGTTGGTTAGCCATGGTGGCATTTTTTGGCCATCTTACAATTTTGTTTTGTTGTTCTTTTTTTCTTTGGGGTATATATTTAATTTGAGCTTTTGTTGTGGTGTTTTTAAATAGTTTCCATGCAGCTTGCAAGCATTTCACTCCTTTTCACTCTTGGGTACAGAGGAGCCATTCGAAACCTCTAAAATGACTCAGCTACTCTGGGTCATTTAATCAAAGTGACACATCTTTAAAGCCTGATAGCTAAACTCCTTCCAGGAATACAAGTGAGTACTGGACCACATTGAAAAGCAGGGAATCTACCCTTTCCAATGGTAAAATATTCTTCTTTCTAGCATGCAGAGTCACTCAAAACTTGTGCCATAACCCAGTTTGTGCCTGGGATTGTCTCTAGCTACTAGAGTACAAAATATCCAGTACACAGCTAGACAAGATAGCTCCCGCCTCACTACTTTTTGTGCAATAACAAGGATAAACAAACAAATAAATTGGTTAGTCTCTATGGTGCCACAAGTACTCTTTTCTTTTTGTGAATACAGACTAACATGGCTGTTACTCTGAAACCAAACAGATCTAATGGAAGTTAACATTGTGCTGCTGCTGTTACAAACATTAGGACAATGGGACTACTCACTTCAATAAGGCCAACAAGATTTGGCACATTTATGTCTTAAAGAGACCTATGGTGAAATCCTAGCCCCAACTGAAGGCAAGGGAGTTTTGCCATTGCGTTCCATGGAGCCAAGACTAAACTTCCAAGTTCCAATGTGTCTATACATTCTTTTTGTTCTGTTTAATACTCTCAGGTATTAATTTTCCTCAAAATATATAAGACTGAATTTTCCCTTCAGTTTGGGATCTTCATGGAAGATCCATTTATTAGACTTTATCTTTAAAATAGGGTTTAATCAATCTGTCTTTTTGGTCTATGTTAATTATCATCACTATTTCAAAAAGAAAAGGAGGACTTGTGGCACCTTAGTGACTAACAAATTTATTTGTGCATAAGCTTTCATGAGCTACAGCTCACTTCATTCACTCTTTAAATGTCACATCAAAGTCATTTGGAACACTGTGGTAGTAAGAGCAGTTGATGATGATAACTGGAGGAATTCACTCATACTGTGGATTAATATAATTTTGATTGCAGGGGCCTTGGAGAGTAATTTACAAGGGTTTTTATAATTTGTTCAAGGCCCTTTACAGCCTAACCCCACCCTAGCTATCATCTCTCATTTACTGTTGAGATGTTGGCTCCCACCTCTGATCAGCCCAGGATGCCAGCCTGCATTGCTCGCTTGTTACATTTTCAAACACGCACCTTCCTGCTTTCTTCCATGCTGCCCCTCCCCATTAAATCTCACCCTGGCTTCCTGATTATCCACCTTCAAATCTCTCCTCAAAACTCTCTTTTGCTGTGATGCCTACAAAAAACTTGACAATTAAGCAGCTGGTTTGCTGAGATCACTGCCTGTCATGCTGACCAATAGCATCTCATTGGTTTTTCATAGTCCCTGTTTGTCTGTCTGTCTCCATCTGTTGTCTCTTTGAGGCAGGGACCATTTTTGTGTTCTGTCTTTATACAGCACCTGGCCCAATGGGGTCTTGGTCTACAACTAGGGCTGCAAGGCACTATGGTAATACGAATAATAATAATAGTAGTAATGAATCCTAAGGGATATTAAGGAGGGTCAATTAAATAAACGTTGTTTTTATGGGTATGTTCTGAAAATGAGACGTGACCCCAAACCTCAGCTCCAGATGCTCCTAAACTATATGGGGAAGGGCCTGGAACTTAGTGACCCACAGGAAGGAAGTTCAGGGGGCGGTTAACGCTCTCCACACAAAGTTCCTCACCAATTTTTCCATTGGACCATGTGGGTTTAGGGGAACCACTGGGAGGACAGAGTCATCTGTATAGAAGCCCTGTGCCTCCATACTAGCTCTGTGCTGCCAGCTGTTCCTCCATCCCCACTCTGACGGCACAGAGCCAATATTCAATGGTGATGGGCTTCCAGGGACACCCATGGCTCCAGCTGTCCCAGGGAATCACAAAGTCAGCTAAAGACATGCACTTCAAGGGTTCTGTAGTAAAGAGAGCACATCTGGGGGTGCCAGTCTGACTCTGGACTGTCCACTCCTCCATCACCCCACCCACTAACCTCTCCCTCGGCTTCTGCCTGGATGGAACCTGGACCAGAGGAGCGCCCCTTGCAGGGCCCAGGAAAAGGAAAGGACAGCACCATGGTGGCTGATCTCCCTTTCTACCTCAGGAATGAGGAAATTTGGGTATGACAGAGTCCCCAAATGTGTCCCCAAATGTCTTTGGATCTGGGAGCTGACCCTGCCTCTGTAATAATCTGAACAAAGACCCTGGTCTGAACACCCCAGACTTTGTGCAGTGGTTGAAATCCTGCTATGAATTTGGCAGCTTGGGGGCAGCTATGTTAAAAATGCCATAATTTGTTGATGTCATATCCTACGTCCTTTTTCAGTAGTTGGTTTAGACCAGCTCATAGCCCATTCACTCCAACCTGGCTCACCAGAAAGAGCCCACAATTCACCAAGCATTGATGTGAATGTGTTGCTGTCAAATTATAAAGTACACCTCTACCCCGATATAATGCTGTCCTCAGGAGCCAAAAAATCTTACCACGTTATAGATGAAACCATGTTATATCGAACTTGCTTTGATCCACTGGAGCACGCAGCCCTGCCCCCCCCCCCCCAGAGCGCTGCTTTACCACATTATATCCGAATTCGCATTATATCGGGTAGCGTTATATCGGGGTAGAGGTGTAATCTATATTTTTGGTATGCTGCATTCTTGGGTTTATGGACACAGTACCATTAATATAGGGTTCCAGAAAGCAGAGTCCAGCCAATGCAACCCTGGTTTCAGTAGCATGAGATGGTTGAATGGTTTCCAGTAATCTCCCCACTGTATGTAATCACTCCAAGAGATGCTGGAGAAGTCATGCTTGCTGCAGGCATGGATACTGTCCTAACCTCAGTGGGCACTCTGGGAATTTCAATCACTACATCTTCCTCTATGTTAGCTCTAGCACCGGTGGTGCTGGGAAGTTGCTGAAATGACTTATATTGTGAACTCTGCACTGTTTCATATTTCTGAAGCTGTTTCTCTGAGATGGAAAATCTTTTGTTGATGACCCACTTCTTCCCCTTATCAACAGTGCCATTTATTGAATCTACATTTCTAATTGCATGGTGAGGACTATCCGTTTACTATCAGTGGTAGCGAAAATTCATGCTATGGTTAAGTTTACTGATTGATTGCCTTAGCTTGAATGTCCAAAAGACTCAGGGTAGATTGCTAAAAGGAAATGGATGTTCGGCAGCTCCCCACCCAATTACAAACAAGAACAACAACAATAAAAATTACCATCTGTAAGGCAACCGTTTCATGGCCCCGAAGCAATAACCTTGCTGCTGTTGTTAAATAGAAGACATGAATGGAAAATCGATTCCAGATTTATCCCCGCAGGGAATTAAGTATATTTTTTTAGCTATATTGAGTTATGAGGTCATCGTTGCTTATGGCCCATTCTCAATTCTTGTCTTCCTTGCGGAGACATTTTAATTTTAGAAGGAAACGTGACTAATGGGTAGGACTTTGATTCGAACTGTGTGCTTTTCCCTATACTAATGTTAACTGAACCACCCTACATTTTTTCACAAGAGCAGAAGCAGGAATATTTTTATTAACTCCCCCCCTTAAAAAAAGCCCTATTAAAAAGACAAAAACAAAACCGCAAATCTGGGGTCTTTACTGCACAAAGCATACAGTGCTTTTGTTAGAGGTGGCATAGCAAAGAAGGGACAGTCACAATGCATGCAAAACTCTTCAGAGCTGGTTTTGCACCAGGCACAGTGGTGGTCAGATATCACACAGAACATTTAACCCAATTTCTTTCAAATGTTCTGAAAAGATTCTCCTATCTACCAAGGTTTTATTGGCAAAATCTGGGGCATGTTACCAGTTTTATTTCTGAAGAGAGAGGGATGCTGAAAATCAGCCTTAAAAAAGAGCAACTTTAACTATGGAGAGACTAACTTCTCTCCATAATACCATTCTTAACTTTGTCTAAAGAGTTACAAGATCTAGTAATTACACACACAGCAGACACAAATCAGGTAACTGCATATAAATTACCATAATTATACATCTGCAGTTTCAGTAAACCAATCTGCATGTGGCATTGCAGTAACTGTGCAAACCAACTGAGTATACAATTTGCGTGCACATTTTGTAAGTTCAATTGAATGCAAAGGCTCAGATTTTTAAAGGTATGTGAGAGCTCCTCCACTCAACATTGCAAAGCCTAAGTCCCATATTCAGAAGTGACAGGTACCTAGGAGCCAAGTCCCGTTCACTTTCAATGAGACATAGGCTCCTAAGTCACTTTTGAAAATGGGATTTGTAAATCACTTGTAATGGTGAGCAGAGCAGCATCTAAATACTTGGGCCTAGCTGCCAGTTTCTCTGATTCGCCGCGTTTACACCTGGCAAAGGGGAGATGCTGGGAAGCCTCTTACAGTTTCCTGATTCTGTGCCTGCCCAGGCCTTGGTACTAGTTAGAGCAGCATAAGGACTGTTCTAACCTACACTAGGGAGCAATGGTCCCCATGAGACTACCTACTATCAGGACACCCAGTGGGAGGATAAAGTAGTATGTCTACACCTCTACCCAGATTCTAGGAAGCCCCCTGGGCTGGGGGAAAGATGGTGTAGAAGCCAGCTATGCCAGTTCTATGGCAGCTGGAGAGATGCCACTGTTTCTGCTCCTTTTTTGCTGCTGGGGCATAGCAAGGTAGAAAATCTGCTCCTTACATTTGAAAAAAAACCTCTTTCCCACATTCTACAATGGTTGGGAACCAGCTCTGGAAAAACTAGACAAGCTTTCATGACTATCTGGCCTCCCTCAACCAGATGCAGCTGCTTTAAAGCCTATATAGAAGCAGTTGAAAGTAAAGGCACTTAAAGACATGCTTGCATTGTTAAAACATTTTAATTATATTGTAGAAATATTTTAGCAAGGATTCTCTTAATGATGTTTTGGAGTCTCTTTATCCTCTTCTCAAGTTTAAATTATTCACTGTTTCGTTAGGCTAATTGTTGTTAGAGGTTATAGAAGTATGAGGGCCCACATTCCCTAGCTTTTATGATTGCACACACATTTGTTGTATTGTAGGTTTTTACTCATTCTTTTTCCTGCGGTTGTATTCTGCGAACATCGTTCTTTTTAACGAGCAAGATGGTTCTATTTTTTAAAGTCTGAATAATGGGACACAATCGAATTAGGAAGCATGCCTTATGGCTGGTCGCTCATCTGACAAACATTTTGCTTGCAGGGCCATAGAATAAATTGTAGCCCTAGGATTTGAGCAGGCCACTGCAGAAAGATATGCCAGTTGTGCTATCTTCTTCCTCAGTTCCACCACCGTTGCTCTTTATTCCTTGCTACAATAGCAAATGATGGGAAGGAAATCATGATCCTCACTTGAGTTTGGCTTTTGTGGCCCTAAGCCAACCCTCCAGTTGCCCCTTCATGAATGATCCAGGCTGCATTCAGTTACTGTACCCAATTATCCTGGGCTGAGTATCTCCATATTTCATAACATGGCAGTCACGTCTACATTTTTAGTTCATGCTGAGATAAATTAAGAATGTTCTAGCTAGAGGCCCAAAATATCCTGCCATGCACAAACTAGTAGGTTCAGCTGACTGAACCAGAGCCTTGATTTCTTTAAGTGCAATTCAACCTTAGTCTGTGGACAACTCCATCCTTGATACTTTTTCCAAATAGATCCCATATCAGCACAAAGGCAAAAGAGTGTGTTACTCCAGGTCTGACAGCTCTTCAAAGTCATATCTACTGTCACCAAAAGGTTACATTTAAAACAAATCAGGAAAACCCCAACAACCAGTACAGGTGGCAACATTTGTTAGCATGAGCCATGAATGTCTCAGAAAGGAAAGGCAAGTCTCAGCCCTGCTTTTTGGCTGTGCCATTTCAACTCCGCTAACATTTTTTGATAAACCATTTCCATCCTGTTTGTGTTTACTCATACATGATGCTCCAAAAAGATGCAATTTAATACAAATACCCATAGAACTGACCTTGACATCTGAATTCAAAAGGTAATACCTAACTAATTTTCATTCTCATCTATCTCTCAATTTAGCATAATAATAATCATTAATACCTAGCTCCTACATAGCACTTTCCATCAGTAGATCTTAAAGTGCTTTACAAAGGAAATCAGTATCATTGCAGAGCATCATGCATAACAGAGCCTCTGATCTTTTGGTCTTTGATTCCCTTTAAATTACATCAGATATGGAATGAGGATTACATCAGTCAGAAATGACAGCAATGTCTTAAATAACACTGAAATCCTTTAGGAAATGTAACAGTAAAGTTTGCCTGGGGGCCTTTATATTAGAAGAAATGTGTAAAAACACTTATATCCAACCACCTGCCTAACAGCGCCAGGTTTGAAGGTAAAGGTGCTCATTGTATATTCCACGTGAAGGCTGGGTTAACATTTTTACCCAGGTAGTCTTTTGCTGAAGCCAGAAACGTTGTTCAGAATAAAATGTCTTTGAATTGCTTCGATGTTGTGTGTTTGCTGCCATTTTTTCTTTAATATGTCTTTATGGCTTAATATGTGCTTTGCTTCATATATGGGAGCGCATGATATCACTGATGCAGTATCTGAACCTTTGGAGAACCCTAGCAGTCCAGACTCCACATGGCAAACTGGCACTTTGGATATAACATGATAAATCCAACCACTCCTCTGGCATGACTGGAAAAAATAGGCCTTCTGTGAAATAGCTCAGTGTTGGGTAACGCTAAGGAGTGGCACTCCAGAGGCTAATAGCCCTTGCAGAGAACGGAGACTATGGCTATAAAACCATGGTGGATTTTTTTTTTATGCTACAGTCATTTAAAATAAAAGGAGTACTTGTGGCACCTTAGAGACTAACCAATTTATTTGAGCATGAGCTTTCGTGAGCTACAGCTCACTTCATCGGATGCAAGTGAGCTGTAGTTCACGAAAGCTCATGCTCAAATAAATTGGTTAGTCTCTAAGGTGCCACAAGTACTCCTTTTCTTTTTGCGAATACAGACTAACACGGCTGTTACTCTGAAACCTGTCATTTAAAATAGTGTGGCTTTTTAAGGTTAAGAAAATACTTGTAATGTGTTCTCTTCTGAAGACAAACCCTCCCAAAAAGCCTGAATGTTTCAATAGCCTTTCACCAAGTATCATAGCCCACTGGGAACTCAAATTTGAGTGATCACCTGCTTCTAAAGGCCACATTTTTCAACTGTGGTGCTTACATTATGCCCATGTTTGTGCATGCTCCCATATCAGTAGTAAATCATATTTTCACCCACAGGCTTTTATGCATAATTGCATAAGCAAGCTGACCCTTCAGTATACGAGCTATCATGCACAAATTCAGGATCTGTGTGAAGAGATTTTGCAGTCTAAACATAGGCACCCACATTTAAAAATGGTGACCTAAAGTGTGTTCTAATAATAGTTAATACTCAGTATGTAGATAGAACTCTTCATCCATAGATATCATGGCCAGCATTATCAACATCCTTGGAAATGATACCATAGAATTATAATCCATATATTTTGCTCAACCCCAGGATTAGAAATTCGACTTGTAGCATGCCAGGTTCTAATATGAACAACTCCTGAATTCAGTCAGCTAAAAACATTATGCTAGGTCCTATGCAAAATATTTTCTGACCAAATCCACATAGCTAAGTCAATTCGAACATTGGGATTAGAATATAAAAAGCTGAAGTTGGTTATTAATTTTATATATATATATATATATATATATATATATTAACATAACAAAAAGGAATACTAACCCTCAGTACAAAGTGTACTGGGGATGCCAAAGGGAGTACTAGGTAATTGCTGCCACAGCTTTGTGCAGTATGAACAGACAGAGCTCCATACGGAGGCCAGGAAAGGGAACTAGTGTAACTAGGGCATGCAAGAGTTTTGAAGTGTTTTATATAACATGACAAGCTGCTATTCTTGCTGATTTAATGATGTGCAGAAGAACAAAAGAACTAACTCAATAATGAGCTGAGCAAATATTTCTGCACCTCCCAAAGTACCTGATGATTAGACGGACAATGAAGATAAAAACTGGTACCTAAATCTCTCTCCCCGGGGCTGTAAATACCTCTGGATCCAGCCATTTCCCTCTGGAAATCTGCTTTCCAGGCCTGATTAGCTCAAAAATTACAAACGAATCCTAGTCTCCAACTGATGTTTCCCCAGTGCTTCCGGAAATGGTAGCCACTGCTCCAGAGGTTGCGATTACACCGCAAAAAAGGATCTGTGCCAGCGAGTCTCAGAGCTTGGGTCAACTGACTTGGGTTGTGGGGCTCATGCTGTGGGGCTAAAAATAGGAGTGGAGATGCTCAGGCTTGGGCTGGAGCTTGTGCTTTGAAACTCAGCTGCCGGGAGGGTCTGAGAGCCCAAGCTCCAGCCCAAGTCTGAATGTCTACATTGCTATCTTTAGCCTCGGTTGCTGCCGAGGGGTGTGTTGCTTTAGAGATGGGGGTTGTTTTGTTGTATTGCTGTGTAGATGTACCCAGAGTGGCCTACCAGTGTAATAGGTGTATGGCAGACCAACACTGAGCTGCTGTGTGGTAGAAGTGCGCGAGGAAGCGTAACGTAACACCTGCCCAGATGATGGACACAATCCTCCTCTACAATCCAAAGTGCAGAGCTCCATTTCCCTGCATAACCTGAAGCAAGTCACTGCACTCCTCTTTGTCTCAGTTTCCCATCTGTATAATAAGGATACTGGCAGTGCTTAATTTGTAATGAAAGAGGTGCCGGGGCTCAAGCAATTTTTTTTTATATTCATAACTGATGCAGCAATTCCAGAGGTGCTGGGGCTATGAACTGCCAAGCCTAGAGGTGCCGGGCTAAGCCCTGGCAAGTCCTGGCACAAATTAAGCACTGGATCCTGGCACTGCTCTACATAACAGAGGTATAGTGAGGATAAATACATTAAAGAACACGCCGCACAGTGGTAATGGGGGCCATAAAAATACAACAGATAGTCTGAAGAGGAAAGCAGTTAAAATTATTAGTAAGACATACAAGTAGAAGAGGCCTAGGGTATGACAGCATGTAAATCATAGAATATCAGGCTTGGAAGGGACCTCAGGAGATCACCTAGTTCAACCCCCTGCTCAAAGCAGGACCAATCCCCAATTTTTGCCCCAGATCCCTAAATGGCCCCCTCAAGGATTGAACTCACAAACCTGAGTTTAGCAGGCCAATGCTCAAACCACTGAGCTATCCCTCCCTGAAAACAGCTGCTACTACGAGTGGGGTGCCTTGTAAATGAATGCCTTGTGATGTTCCTTGTCATGCTGAGTTAAACATGCCATGCAGTGCAAAGGGACTGAAACACACAAGTCAGTTTTGTTGTTAACGCAACATGTACTGCGCACAACTCCCTATGCACCACTTCCAAATGTGCCTGCCCTTGTCACATGGCCTCACATACAGTGAGCCAAACTATTTAACAATTATCTATCTTTCCCCGTTTCACAGGTCACTGCTTGTCATAAACAGTCAGTGTTTTCCCCAGAGATTTATTGTGAAAGGCGGCCTGGAAAATATTTGAACAACATTAAAGACTAGCATTTTGCTTCTGTGCAGGAGTAACTGTACATATGATATAGAAGCCAAAGAATTTCAAAATTTAAAATACATGCTTTATCTGTGTGGCAGGATCCTGGTCCCCATAATTCATTGCAGCATTTTCAGTATGAGTTACACAGAAAGTGGCTTGTTCGCTGACAGAGAGAGCAATACTATGAAGTTAGCTGTGTTGATTCCAAACAGTATTTGTCAGTTCAGACTTGTGAACTCTCAGCAACCAAATGCTGTTCAAGTTTATAGAAGTCAAAAAGCTACTGCATACCAGTTCTGGTCATATTCCTCAAGTTCAGCCTGAGGTTATGTGCTTCCACTTGACCAAGTCCCATGTATTTTTACTTTCATTAACACAGGAAGCTTGCTGTTGGCAATAACTCCTTGGAATTAACATTTTGGCACTTTTTGCAGTGCCTGTTGACGTTTCTACTGCATGTCAGTCAAAGCTCTTTAGTGCTTTCCTCATAGAAAAAACTGGGTGGAAGTATCCTCCTGCAGACCCCTACCAATACAAACAATGCAACAGTAACAGTAAAAAAGAATAGGGTCTGCTATAAATACTTTTATAGCTGGCATGCGTGATTTACTGCCCACTTAGTTAATCCCTATAAAATGGCACAGCTGAACACCTTTAAATTATATGCATACAGATGACTAATTAAATACACAGTTAAATGGCTTGACCTGGCACAATTCTGACCATTAAAACCATTAAAGAAATAGAGCTTGCGTTTCCCTCTAGGCAAAGCCTTTTGATGAATAATTTTTGTGTTGCGATGGGCTGAAGCAGTTTGGAAGAGATGGAGTCTAGTCACTGGCAAGCAAGAGGGATACACTGCTCCTCACAAACAGCTACCTGCCACCACCTCTGACTTCACTGCATTGTCAGCACCCATGACTTTGGTCTCTAGGTTTGAGACAACTGTAACAAGACAATGGGGATGGGGGTAGCTGGGGGAATAAATCAGAAATGTTAAAAACTTGCCAAACATTTTATTACAAAGCTCAAAAGCCGAAGTTAAATAAAAAACCTCTTATGGTGTCTCAGTCCAATTCCAAGTGGAGAGGCACCAACATGACAAAGGAGACACGCCTGTGTTTGGCACGCCTCGATCTCAGCAGTCTCTGCAGAGAGATCCATGACTGCATGGGCATGGAGACAGGCATGGCACCTTCTCACTCCAGAAACCCGTTGCTCCAGAGCTCAGGCTCACTGATGAGGCAATGTGGAAAAGCTCATCTTGCCAATAACGTATATGTCCAGGTAAACAGTGGGCTTCTTTTACGTTGCTGGGATGTCAGTATGGCTGGGACATCAGTATGGCTTCTTTCACGAGCACTCAAATCAATATAAAATATTAAACATAAAGGTTCTAGGCTTTGCTTTGGACCCTGCACGCTGACTCTGAAGGCGCAAAGGGGCCGCATAGCTAGTGATGATTCCCTACTGCTGCAGAGCCAACTAGATGACCCTGAATCCCACTTCCTGGTGGCCCCTGCGGCCAGAAGAGAGTGTGGTCAGAGCTCACCGCACTCTGACTGTTCTGGGCAGCTGCAACATTCATTTCTGGGATGCAGGAGGTTCAAAGCCATCTTTGCCCCTTGCCCCAAGTTCATATTAGCTAGCATGGAGAATTGGGAGAGGTTAGAACAATCGTTGTAAATTCATTTTATTTCAAATGTCAGGTTTGTGGCTAGATCCCCTCCTGCTTCTGCACTGAGCAAACACTCAAAGTTGACCTCCCTCTTTCTTTAATTATCTTTCTTCTTCTAGCTTCTCCTCTATGTCCTGGCACTGGTGCTGACCTATGGGGGGCAACTCCAGGTAGCCAACTTTGGGAGTCACTTAATTCAGTCTAGCCTGAACTTTTTGGGGGGCTGCATTCTGGTGGCCAGGAAGAGGACTTCAGCCGACATTCTGATACTGACTGAACTGGATTACATCAGAAACAAAACAATCCGAGAATGAGAGAGTCAAACCTGTGCTTTCCTTTGAAAGTTTGCTCAGCAGTTTACGTCTTCAAGAGTCTGCCACTTGCACTTCTGTTTGCTGCGGTTGTATTCATGTGCACTAGACTAGAGCAGATATCCCTTTGTCACCAAGCGCTGTTTAGGCCCTGAAATTACTGTGCTTCTACTTATTTCAACAGACCTAATTCTCCAACAGAAGTACTATTTCAACTGAAGTAATTAAAAAGCTTTGCCATTATGGCAAGGCACCTGCTTCTATCAAAACCTCATTTAGCTTATCGTTCTGCTTGACTTTCTGTAATAATTTCTGAACAGACAAGTTTTTTGTTCTACTAAGAACATTTTTCTTTGAGAAATAATTATATTAATTATATATGTTCTCGGGCCATGTAGGCTGTAAAATTGAGCTGCCAAGAATTGTCAGGGGGGAAAGAAACATAGCATATGTAAAAACGATGCTGAACTTATAAAAAAGGAGAGTGAAGTATTTCATGTGAGGGTGATAATGAGACTCAGACAGCTTGCAGCCAAAAGTTTTAGCAAAGTTACAGTAACTAGAGCTCAGATGCAGCACAGACACCTGGGCTAAGGGAAAGGCAAATAGAGACTGATTTATGAATGCCAAACCCAGCCCAAGTTTGTAATATGATTTCATATGAAGCTGACTCCTTTCACAAACAGTCCAGCTGCTTTATAAGGTATATGCTGAGACTGTGATTGATAGCAATTAACTTAGTGAACACAGACCATAGGCAACTGCATTAAATATAACTTCAGTTGTACCATTTCCATTTACTCACTAATCTGCTGTGCTCAAATTGTGGGGGCATAGGGGGCTATGCCACACTGTACCTCTCACTGCTGTTGCTTAAGGGAAAATGTTAAAAAGTATGGAGGGGGAGGGCGGGTATTACTAATATTTTTATTCCATTGCAAGTATTTCTTAGTACTGGATAACTTATTAATGGTGAATATTTTTCTTTGCAATTTGACTGTTATGACTTCATAATGCTTATGAGCAATTTTTCAGAATGTAGATATGTTTTGATGAAATTTTAAGCAAAAATATTTGTGGTAGTAGATAGCCTGTAAACATTTTGCTACAAGCTTTCCATTGCTCTTTCAAATTTCAAGCTGGGCTGCTAGGTTGTGACTGATCACATAAGTCATGTGGTATTGGTGTTCTGTTTTCCTCATTGGTTGAGCCTATCCGACATGCCAAGAGGATTAGAAGGAGCCCTTTTGACTATTTCTTTGGCAGTGATGTCTGCATTTGAGACCAATAACTGTGTGCTCTCCTAGTGTGAGGTGTGGGGGCAGAGAAGCAGATTCTGGGTTAACTTGGGCCTACACCATCTGCGGTTTTACAAACGGTAACTAGTACTTTGAATTGCATCCAGAAGCAAATTGGTAGCCAATAAAGAGTATATGGAGCAGACATTTTTATGCCCTTGTTGGTCTGCCCTTTCTAAAGGGCAGCAGCCAGATTTTGCTGTAACTGAATATTCTGGGCTCGAAGCTCAGCTTTGCCAGTGGAATATTCATTCCCTCCAGCTTTGACACTGCTCCGACAACTCCAGAGACATTGCTCCAGACATGCTCAGTCTTTTCTGTGAAATATAATGGAAGGTGCCTCACAGAAGACACTTACTTACCTCTGAAATCTGGTGAAGGCAGCCTGGTCTAATCATTAGCTTAAAGAGATCCACTCATAAGAACCTTTCAGACACAATAGCTGAGACTAACAAAGACATCCTAGTCTACTCCACAGCCACAGCACAGAACCACAAAAACACCCTGTAGTACAATCAATTGGATTCCTCAGTGGTCTTCTCTCAGTTAACACTGTGATCTCTTCTCTTCTTAATTCATCTGTCACAGGTCACTAGTGAACTGTAGTGACCTGAGGGAATGCTCATGGAAAGTGGATTTTGAGCTCAAACACTTGATTACTCCAGACATTCTATATGGAATGGGTCACTGCTTGAGATAGCATAGGGTCTCGGTTCCTGACACAGAGGTACAATTAAATAAGCCAGACAAGCATTGGACCACACCTTTCACCTGGACATACAATTACCTTGTGTGAAGGTGACAAGAGAAAATTAAATGTAAACTCTGCACTCAATCAATAGATATCACACTAGTCTAATGTTTGAATGAATGAAGCCTCAGATAGGGAATTTTCTTTCTCAGATGCCTGGCTGGTGGATCTTGCTCACAGCTGGGTCGAACTGATCTCCATTTTTGGTGACAGGAAGGTTTTTTTCCCCGAGATGAGACTGGCAGGAACCACACGGGGCGAGGTGCTTTTGCCTTCCTCTGTAGCATGGGGTGTAGGTCACTTGCCAGTTATATTTTCCCAAATCAATTCCTTGCCATTTCAGGACCCTCAGTCATTTGTGCACCTTGAGTGCACCCTCCTAGTCTCTGCCTGTCTTGCATAATAATTTAGTCTCCCAAGGGCTGTAATACTTTAATCCAGTCCAGGTTATTAGGTTCAATACAAGGGTAAATGGGTGGGAATTAATGGCCTGTGATGTGCAGGAGGTCAGACTAGATGATTTTTGTGGTCCCATTCTGGCCTTAAACTCTCTGACTCAAACAAGGCTTGAGTGACAGAGAAAAGAGAGGGTTTACAACTCTTCAATCCAGGTGATCAACTGTTTGTTCCTAACCTCGCCCACAAAATCTTAGTGGGTTCTTCAAGTCCTTTGCCTGATTAGAAGAGTTTATCTATTTATCACTGTAATCCCCAGGTCCTTACTTGTCCCTGCTCACCATAGTATCGAAGTGCCTTTCAATCACAAATGGATGCTATCCTCACAAAGATAGCAAGTACTATTTTATAGATGGGGGAACTAAGGAAAGGGGTGGATTAAGTGCCATGCCCAAGGTCACACGGGAAATCTGTAGCTGAATCAAGAATAGATCTCAGGTCTCTTTATTTCCTGTCTAGTGCCTTTCCACTAGACTGTCCTTCAGGCTGACTCTGATTGACTGAGTTATGCTTGTCCAGCCAGGAAATAGAAAAAATATCATTACTTCTGTGACCAATAACAATTGAACACACATCATTAACCATGTGAGTCAGCAAAACAGTATGAACAAATATTTTTTGTGAATATAACCAGATGATTCAGCAATCCTTTTATTTACATATTTACAAACATTCTAATAAGTGAGTTTTATTCACAAGGATATTTATAGAAAGCAAAAGCATTGTGAAACCATTGCAATAAATGTTTGCAAGAGTATTTACATCAGAAGTGCACCTGAGGCAGTTTTGAAAAGCCACATTTTATCGTTTGCACAATGGATCAGTCAAACAATTACAAATATTAGCTGATAATTCGTGACTGGAAGACATTCTTTCTATAGATAAAGCTTGTCAATCAGGGAACGAAACCAAAACCAATTGGCTTAGATGTTCAGTGTGAATACTGAAGATTCATACTTACCATTCCATGAAAAAGCTATTGGTTGAAATTGGTTCACACAAACTATTCACAGAATATGGTGAAAAATAAGCAAATTCATAAAAATCATAACATGTTGCTTGGATAATTTGCAAACAGAAAATACTATATTTTTGTTAAATAGATTGTCTAGTTCACTGTGAATAGTCTGCCCAGCTCTAATAACAACTCACCAACACAGTTTAAATACCAAGTACAAATTCACAATCATTCATAGAATCATAGAATATTAGGGTTGGAAGAGACCTCAGGAGGTCATCTAGTCCAATCCCCTACTCAAAACAGGACCAACACCCACTAAATCATCCCAGCCAGCGCTTGGTCAAGCCAGGCCTTAAAAACATCTAAGGATGGAAATTCCGCCACCTCCCTAAGTAACCTGTTCCAGTGCTTCACCACCCTCCTAGTGAAATAGTGTTTCTTAATATCCAACCTAGACCTCCCTAACTGCAACTTGAGATCATTGCTCCTTGTTCGGTCATCTGCCACCACTGAGAACAGCCAAGTTCCATCCTCTTTGGAACCCCTTTTCAGGTAATTGAAGGCTGCTATCAAATCCCCCCTCACTCTCCTCTTCCGTAGACTAAATAACCCCAGTTCCCTAGGCCTCTCCTTGTAAGTCATGTGTCCCAGCCCCCTAATCATTTTTGTTGCCCTTCGCTGGACTCTCTCCAATTTGTCCACATCCCTTCTGTAGCAGAGGGACCAAAACTTAATGTAATACTCCAGGTGTGGCCTCACCAGTGCCAAATAGAGGGGAATAATCACTTCGCTCAATCTGCTGGCAATGCTCCTACTAATACAGCCCAATATACCATCGGCCTTCTTGTCAACAAGGGCACACTGCTGACTCATTTCCAGCTTCTCGTCCACTGTAATCCCCAGGTCCTTTTCTGCAGAACTGCTGCTTAGCCCGTTGGTCACCAGCCTGTAGCCATGCATGAGATTCTTCCATCCTAAGTGCAGGACTCTGCACTTGTCCTTGTTGAACCTCATCAGATTTCTTTTGATCCAATCCTCCTATTTGTCTAGGTCACTCTGGACCCTATCCCTACCCTCCAGTGTATCTACCTCTCCCCCCAGCTTAGTGTCATCTGTGAACTTGCTGAGGGTGCAATTCATCCCATTATCCAGATCATTAATGAAGATGTTGAACAAAACTGGCTCCAGGACAAACCCCTGGGGCACTCCTCTTGATACTGGCTGCCAACTAGACATGGAGCCATTGATCACTACCCATTGAGCCCGACAATCTAGCCAACTTTCTGTCCACCTTATAGTCCATTCATCCAATCCATACTTTTTTAACTTGCTGGCAAGAACACTGTGGGAAACCATATCAAAAGCTTTGCTAATTCAAAATATATCACATCCACTGCTTTCCCCACATCCACAGTGCCAGTTATCTCAACATAGAAGGCAATCAGGTTGGTCAGGCATAACTTGCCCTTGGTGAATCTATGTTGACTGTTCCTGATCACCTTCCTCTCCTCCAAGTGCTTCAAAATGAATTCCTTGAGGACCTGCTCCATGATTTTCCCAGGGACTGAAGTGAGGCTGACTGGTCTGTATTCCCTGGGTTCTCTTTCTTTCCTTTTTAAAATATGGGCACTATATTTGCCTTTTTCCAGTCATCCAGGATCTCCCCCAATTGCCACCAATTTTCAAAGATAATGGCCAATGGCTCTGCAATCACATCAGCCAACTCTCTCAGCACCCTTGGATGCATTAGATCTGGACCCATGGACTTGCGCATGTCCAGCTTTTCTAAATAGTCCTTAACATGTTCTTTCACCACTGAGATCTGCTCACCTCCTCCCCAGACTTTGTTGCCCAGTGCAGCAGTCTGGGAGCTGACTTTGTCTGTGAAAACCAAGGCAAAAAAAGCATTGAATACTTCAGCTTTTGCCACATCATATGTCAGTATGTTGCCTCCTCCATTCAGTAAGGGTTCCATACTTTCCATGACCTTCTTTTTGTTGCTAACATACCTGTAGAAACCCTTCTTGTTATCCTTCACATCCCTTGCTAGCTGCAATTCCAATTGTGCCTTGGCCTTCCTGATTACACCCCTGCATGCTCTAGAAATATTTTTATACTCCTCCCTAGTCATCTGTCTAAATTTTCACTTCTTGCAACCTTCCTTTTTGAGTTTAAGCTCACCGAAGATTTCACTGTTAAGCCAAACTGGTTGCCTGCCATATTTACTATTCTTCCTGCACATTGGGATGGTTTGTTCCTGCACCCTCAATAAGGCTTCTTCAAAATAAAACCAACTCTGCTGGACTCCTTGTCCCTCATATTAGCCTCACAGGGGGATCCTGACCATCAGTTCCCTAAGGGAGTTTAAGTCTGCTTTTCTGAAGTCCAGGGTCCGTATTTTGCTACTCTTCTTTCTTCCTTTTGTCAGGATCCTGAACTCAACCACCTCATGGTCACTGCTGCCTAGGTTGCCACCCACTTCTACTTCCCCTACCAATTCTTCACTGTTTATAAGCAGCAGGTCAAGAGGAGCATGGCCCCTAGTCAGTTCCTCCAGCACTTGTATCAGGAAGTTGTCCCCAACACTCTCCAGAAACTTTCTGGATTGTCTGTGCATTGCTGTATTGCTCTCCCATTAGATGTTAGGGTGATTGAAGTCCCCCATCGGAACCCGGGCCTGTGATCTGGAAACTTCAGTTAGTTGTTCAAAGAAAGCCTCGTCTACCTCATCCTTCTGATCCAGTGATCTATAACACACATACACCACAACATCCCCCTTGTTGCTCTCACCTCTAAACTTAACCCAAAGACTCTCAACAGGGTTTTTTCCAGTTTCAAATTGGAGCTCTGAGCAATCATACTGCTCTCTTACATAACAGTGCAACTCTTCCACCTTTCCTCCCGTACCAGTGCTTCCTGAACAATTTATACCCATCCATGACAGTGCTCCAGTCCTGTGAACTGCCCCACCAAGTTTCTGTTATTCCTATCACATCATAGTTCCTCGACTGTGCTGGAATCTCCAATTCTTCCTGCTTGTTTCCCAGGCTTCTTGCATTCCTGTACATGCACCTAAGATAACTAGCCAATTGCCCTACTTTCTCAGTATGAATCAAGAGGCTTCCCATCTTGTACCCTCCTTCTTGTGTTTCCTCCTGGTATCCCACTCCCCCACTTACCTCTGGGCTTAGGTCACCATCCCCCGGTGAACCTAGTTCCAGACTAAATATAATATTCTCAAAACATTCTGGAAATACATTTTGAATAAAATATAGGAAATCATAATTGGCTGTTGGACAATTTTTGAGCAGAAAATGAGGCAAAATGTGCTGAGTAAATTATTCACTGTGAATTATCCTCTCAGCTCTATAACTAACTTTGACAAGATGTTTCTTAGGAAAGTCCCTTTAAAGAGACAATGTACAATTATAATATGTTAGAGGAAAGGGACATCTTAAGTGCCTTTCCTCGATAATAAAGAGCACCAAATATGTCAAAATTGAATATATTTAATGGGTATTTCAAGCATGGGGCAGGAGGGGAATACTGAAAAAATTGACTCTTGTGCTGAATAATTTACATTATTTCACCTCCCCTCTTGATTCTCTGCCCTCCACCCAAGGCTTTATATTACTGGTTCTACTGGTTTTATGCTGGTCTATGTTCACAGTTTTTTACCTGTCAGTTTTGTCTTGTCTCCCAAATGATTTGCCATCTTTTCCTGCAATTGTTCTGATTGTAATCATCTAATTCTCTCTGGATACCAAAATCCCTGGGCTGTGGATAGCATTACCACAGGAACATCCATTCACATACTTCCATTATTTCCCACAAGTTAACTGTGTACCAAGAATGGGAGGGATCGAGATGAAAAGGCCTCATAGCTGACTACTATCCAATCCACAGGTCATTTTAATTCTGTCATAGAATCATAGAATATCAGGGTTGGAAGGGACCTCAGGAGGTCATCTAGTCCAACCCCCTGCTCAAAGCAGGACCAATCCCCAACTAAATCATCCCAGCCAAGCCTTTGTCAAGCTGGGCCTTAAAAACCTTTAAGGATGGACATTCCACCACCTCCTTAGGTAACGCATTCCAGTGCTTCACCACCCTCCTAGTGAAAAAGTTTTTCCTAATATCCAACCTAAACCTCCCCCACTGCAACTTGAGACCATTACTCCTTGTTCTGTCATCTGCTACCACTGAGAACAGGCTAGATCCATCCTCTTTGGAACTCCCTTTCAGGTAGTTGAAAGCAGCTATCAAATCCCCCCTCATTCTTCTCTTCCACAGACTAAACAATCCCAGTTCCCTCAGCCTCTCCTCATAAATCATGTGTTCCAGTCCACTAATCATTTTTGTTGCCCTCCACTGGACTCTTTCCAATTTTTCCACATCCTTCTTGTAGTGTGGGGCCCAAAACTGGACACTACTCCAGATGAGGCATCACCAATGTCGAATAAAGGAGAACGATCACGTCCCTCGATCTGCTGGCAATGCCCCTACTTATACATCCCAAAATGCCATTGGCCTTCTTGGCAACAAGGGCACACTGTTGACTCATATCCAGCTTCTCGTCCACTGTAATCCCTAGGTCCTTTTCTGCAGAACTTCTGCCTAGCCATTCGGTCCCTAGTCTGTAGCGGTGCTTGGGATTCTTCCATCCTAAGTGCAGGACTCTGCACTTGTCCTTGTTGAACTTCATCAGATTTCTTTTGGCCCAATCCTCTAATTTGTCTAGGTCCCTCTGTATCCTATCCCTACCCTCCAGCGTATCTACCTCTCCTCCCACTTTAGTGTCATCTGCAAACTTGCTGAGGGTGCAATCCACACCATCCTCCAGGTCATTAATGAAGATATTGAACAAAGCGAGCCCCAGGACCGACCCTTGGGGCACTCCGCTTGATACCAGCTGTCAACTAGACATGGAGGCATTGATCACTACCCATTGAGCCCGACAATCTAGCCAGCTTTCTATCCACCTTATAGTCTATTCATCCACCCCATACTTCTTTAACTTGCTGGCAAGAATACTGTGGGAGACCGTGTCAAAAGCTTTGCTAAAGTCAAGGAACAACATGTCCACTGCTTTCCCCTCATCCACAGAGCCAGTTATCTCGTCACAGAAGGCAATTAGATTAGTCAGGCATGACTTGCCCTTGGTGAATCCATGCTGATTGTTCCTGATCACTTTCCTCTCCTCTAAGTGCTTCAGAATTGATTCCTTGAGGACCTGCTCCATGATTTTTCCAGGGACTGAAGTGAGGCTGACTGGCCTCTAGTTCCCAGGATCCTCCTCCTTCCCTTTTTTAAAGATGGGCACAACATTAGCCTTTTTCCAGGTGTCCGGGACCTCCCCCGATCGCCATGAGTTTTCAAAGATAATGGCCAATGGCTCTGCAATCACATCCGCCAACTCCTTTAGCACTCTCAGATGCAGTGCATCTGGCCCCATGGAGTTGTGCTCGTCCAGCTTTTCTAAATAGTCCCGAACCACTTCTTTCTCCACAGAGGGCTGGTCACCTCCTCCCCATGCTGTGCTGCCCAGTGCAGTAGTCTGGGAGCTGACCTTGTTCGTGAAGACACAGGAAAAAAAGCATTGAGTACATTAGCTTTTTCCACATCTTCTGTCACTAGGTTGCCTCCCCCATTCAGTAAGGGGCCCACACTTTCCTTGACTTTCTTCTTGTTGCTAACATACCTGAAGAAACCCTTCTTGTTACTCTTAACATCTCTTGCTAGCTGCAACTCCAGGGGTGATTTGGCCTTCCTGATTTCACTCCTGTATGCCTGAGTAATATTTTTATACACTTCCCTGGCCATTTGTCCAATCTTCCACTTTTTGTAAGCTGCTTTTTTGTGTTTAAGATCAGCAAGGATTTCACTGTTAAGCCAAGCTGGTCGCCTGCCATATTTACTATTTTTTCTACACATCGGGATGGTTTGTGCCTGTAACCTCAATAAGGATTCTTTAAAATACAGCCCGCTCTCGTGGACTCCTTCCCCCGTTATGTTATTCTCCCAGGGGATCCTGCCCATCAGTTCCCTGAGGGAGTCAAAGTCTGCTTTTCTGAAGTCCAGGGTCCATATTCTGCTGCTTTCCTTTCTTCCTTGTGTCAGGATCCTGAACTCGACCATCTCATGGTCACTGCCTCCCAGGTTCCCATCCACTTTTGCTTCCCCTACTAATTCTTCCCAGTTTGTGAGCAGCAGGTCAAGAAGAGCTCTGGCCCCAGTTGATTCCTCCAGCACTTGCACCAGGAAATTGTCCCCTACACTTTCCAAAAACTTGCTGTATTGCTCTCCCAGCAGATATCAGAGTGATTTGAAGTCTCCCATGAGAACTAGGGCCTGCGATCTAGTAACTTCTGTTAGTTGCCGGAAGAAAGCCTCGTCCACCTCATTCCCCTGGTCCGGTGGTCTACAGCAGACTCCCACCACAACATCACCCTTGTTGCTCACTCTTCTAAACTTAATCCAGAGACTCTGAGGTTTTTCTGCAGTTTCATACCATAGCTCTGAGCAGTCATACTGCCATCTTACATACAGTGCAACTCCCCCACCTTTTCTGCCCTGTCTGTCCTTCCTGAACAGTTTATATCCATCCATGACAGTACTCCATTCATGTGAGTTATCCCACCAAGTATCTGTTATTCCAATCAGATCATAATTCCTTGACTGTGCCAGGACTTCCAGTTCTCCCTGATTGTTTCCCAGGCTTCTTGCATTTGTGTATAGGCACTTGAGATAACTCACTGATCGTCCCTCTTTCTCAGTATGAGGCAGGAGCCCTCCCTTTTCAAGTTCTCCTGCTCACGCTTCCTCCCGGTATCCCACATCCCCATTTACCTCAGGGCTTTGGTCTCCTTCCCCCGGTGAACCTAGTTTAAAGCCCTCCTCACTAGGTTAGCCAGCCTGCTTGCGAAGATGCTCTTCCCTCTCTTCATTAGGTGGAGCCTGTCTCTGCCCAGCACTCCTTCTTGGAACACCATCCCATGGCCAAAGAAGCCAAAGCCTTCTCTCCGACACCACCTGCGTAGCCAGTTTACAAAACACCTCCTTTTGCAAAACAACCAACTCCCAGTGCACGCTGAGTGTTCTGACCTTGTTTCAAGCTTGGGAGGGAGCCGAGCAGTGATTCTCCTCCTGGCAGCACCAGGCACCCCAGGTTTCACTTGAGTTCACCTTCAGTTCACTTCACTCTCTGAGTGCTGAGTTCAGACATTTGAATTGAACCTGAAAGAACGTTTCCCTTCCTCCTGACATTCTGCAGTGACTCAGACTATACATTGGCTGCTTATATCATGATATTGCTCAGCTTTATTCCAGCCTACATTACAATTGTGCCTGTCTGTATGGCTGCTGTCAATGGGTCCAAAGAGGGAAAAGCACTGGGTCTAGTATTTTTTTCTTTGAAGTTGTGGTACTTGAGTAGTGATGGAAGGCATGAAAATGACGGTCCTAGGAACTGAAGACATCAATTTAGCTATACAAATAAATACAGCAAGGGCAGCTGCTGTGCCAGCTTCTCCACCCCATCCACGCAATCCTGGTTTGGGAAGCTCTCCTCTAGAAGTGAGACGTTAATTACTTTTTTATGTCCACTGAGTCCTTAACATCCTTGTCAGCAGTCCCAGTGAGGCCAATTTGTACTAACAGTGCTGAAGTAGGCACTCAGTTATAATGCTGAAGACCTTTACCTACCATGGTTAGGAGAGCAGTAAATGTCAAGATTAGACAGACTAATTGATTTATTTTTGTGAGGTGAACACCACTCTGGGAAAAGGCAACCTATTGTTCACTTACCTCAGATGGGATGGAGAGAGAGACAGAGTGGTCAGATGGTCAGACCCAATCACAAGGAATTTAAGGTTACAGTTTGGTCACAGTAAAACATCCAGAGTGTGGGGTTTTATTTTAATGAAAAGTGTTGTGTTTGTACTCTCTGCCACCCCAGCAAATCATTACCCTGACCAGAGGAAAGAAATTTTGTAAAGATTCACTGGAAAAGAGAGAGCATGCAGTGAATGTCATAGTAAATGTAATCGATTCTAAGGCCACAAGTGACCGTTAGCTTATCTACTCTGACTTCATGTATAACAGGCCACAGAATCTTACCCAGTAATTCCTGCGTCTAGTCCAAAAAGTGTGGCTGAGCTAGAGCTGCAATCCTCAACCTCTTCCATACCAGGTCTCTCCTCCCATCTAGCTGAGTTCTAGCCAGGACCCACAACCCATTTAGAAATATAGGAAAGGCAGGATAGTCATGATCCACTAACCTCTGTTTGTGGCCACTCCAGGTTAAGGATCTATGAACCAGAGCATACCATGAGAACGGGGGAAAGGAGCTAGTTTGCTATTGTCACTCTGTCTGGAGTAGCTCACCACTGTGAGTGACTATCTCAGGGCAGACGGTCAGAAAACAAGGGCAGACACCCCAGACTGGTGGTATGTTCTATAATTAGATTTCACCAAGCCAGTAACAAATGTGAGCTCCTGGATCACTATACCAGTCTTACCATGAAGAAAAGGAGGACTTGTGGCACCTTAGAGACTAACCAATTTATTAGAGCATAAGCTTTCGTGAGCTACAGCTCACTTCTTCAGATGGCATCTGAAGAAGTGAGCTGTAGCTCACGAAAGCTTATGCTCTAATAAATTGGTTAGTCTCTAAGGTGCCACAAGTCCTCCTTTTCTTTTTGCGAATACAGACTAACACGGCTGTTACTCTGAAACCAGTCTTACCATGGAGTCACAGACAGTCCCCTTAGCCTCTCCAGCCTATCTTGCTACCCAGACAAACTGAACTTTGTGATAAAAGGTTACTTAAACCTAATATCACACCACATCAGGTTTCTCCCAGTTGCAAGAGACCAATCCCAGATCAATCACTCATCCCAGATCAATTGGTACTCCAAAGACAACACTAGCAGCCAATTCTGTACTAAACTAGCTATAGGTTTATTAGCTAAGAAAAAAGAATGAGAGTTATTGAGAGGTTAAAGTGGGTAAAATCTGATAGCAGGTAAATTACTGTTTGTAACTCCAAATGGTGGCCCTGTTGTAATAAACACCAATTTCCCAAAAGTCTTTTCTAGGGTTACCCAGAATAACTCTGGGGATCTCCATCTTCTCATTCAGTTATTCTGCCCTGTTAGAATCCAAACAGTCTAGAGACAAAGGATCTTTCTTTGAATCCATATTTATATCTTCTTCTCACAGAAGACAAGCTGACAGTTTCTCTAACCACGTGGGCTTTTCCTTTGATGACGATGCATGAGGAATGCACTTAGACTTTTGACCTCCAACCATATACATAATGGCCACTGGCTTTGAAACTAGCATTTTCTGTTAAAGTCCTTAATCCTTCATTAGCATTTCACAAAGTTTCTTTGGCGGGTAATTTAGTTGCAAAGGTATTCACCATATAAATGTTTGCTATTACATTATTACAGGAATAGATAAGTAAAGCCCATTCATTTTATGAAGTTTAAACACCCAAAACATTTATACATTTACAATCGCTTTGATTTAATATACAAGTGAATGGACCTGAATACACTCTACCATGACCTGGTCAGCTAGTGTCACAGCTACATTCACAACATTTCATTTATTTAAACTTATCTTCTGTGCCTATTTCATATTCTAGGCACATCATACCCACTGGACTTTAATAAAACACATTAGGAGATTCCTAGAGCAAGGGTTTCAAGAACAATGTGATGACTACAGTTTGTACATTTGTTATTCTAGTTACTTGCATAAATTATCATCCAAAACAAGACTGCAAATTCTCCCTTTGAATAATGTAGCCAAATTGGAGCCATAGGTAATACAGTGGTGGTGGGTGTGCTGTGGAAGAAGCAGTAATGCATGCTGTTTCTCCCAAATCAGAATGACAGGGCAAGTTGTTTAAGCCAATACCATTCTAATCTATGAGATCAGTTACATCAGTAGTTCCTTAGGCACTGACAGAGGGGGAACATTTACAGCACTGTATCGTCTCATTCAGAATTATCTCATTCTGATAGAGCATCCAGAGCTGCCTGTTTCTCTCTTCCCCCTGCTTAACCACCAGTGACATTGACAATTGCCTCTAGTGCATAGTTTGTCTGGCTGAAGAAGCAAATATGTCAATATATGCTGTAAACCCAAGATCTCTGCTCCAGGCACATGCAAAGAAGTTGCTGCTAAAATTCAGGTTAAACATTAGGGTCAGGATTCTCAACGGGCGTAAATCAGCATGGCTCCACTGAAGCCAATACAGCTATGCCAGTTCACATGATCTGGAGCTAGGCGCTTATGAAGTTGGCAGCCTGCCTCAAACTAGTTGATCTTAATTTTTTGCCCCTGCTGTCTTTTCCAAATAGATTTCTACTAGAACTGTCTCAACAGGCTAGTTCTGGCTCAGGGTTACCTCTGTTATAGACACTGACATTTCCTTATGATTTGTATTATTCCAGTCATGAGCCCAGTCATCTACAACATAGCAGGAATAAAAATCACTCTGTTTATCAGTTAATATAGCCTAAGCTCATGTCATTCTGTCACAACAAAAGAAATAGTCTGAGGGTTTTTTTTCATTCATTCAGTCATTCCACTGTACTACACACTTTTCATCAGACCCAACTGATATTTTTAATAACTATTGACTTAACTATGAGCCAGAGCTACTACAAAATTTTGCAATTTTGACTCAACTTGCCTCATAGCCATAAAATTCTAGGTCAGATATTTGTGGCCCAAATTCATTCCCCAGAAATGACTACATACCCAATGGTTCTCAACTTGCGGCCAATAGGCCGCTTGTGGCCCAATCAGCACAGACCTGCGGCCCATGTGAGATCCTCAGAGCCATACAGGTATTATTGAATGCAGCCCACATACCATACTGTGGGCTGTATATGCGGCCCACAATGGTAAATAGGTTGAGAACCACTGATATAGCATATACCAAGTATGGTCTCTTCAGGATTCAGCACCATGGCCCAAGATATAAAGGAGAGAGCAAGAGAGAGATACAAGGAGGGTCATGGGGATGGTTGGCAGTCACTGTTGGAGACTTTCTCTGTGTCTATTGCATCATTTTTCTGACTCCTCCCCTCAGACCAGAAAGTGTCACATATGTCACATATTCGGTATTAGCCCATAGAAGCATCCGGTTGGCATATAGCTTAAGCTTGATTTGTTTGACCGCTGTCAATCCGCCTGATTTTTGCTCACTAACATTTTATTATGGATAAACTGAATTGTTGACAGCACATCAGATTGATCTTTACTTTTTGTTATTATTTTGGAAGGGAATGGGATTGCACATAGTTGTCCAGAAAGAGTTAGTGAATGTGCTGTCCATGTCTATCTGCAACAATCACTCTCCTTTGTAGATGACTTTGTAGCAATTCCCTAGACTGTCATTTCCTCATGCGTTCCCTTATCCGAGTCAACTCTTTAAAAAGTTGGCTCCAGTCACATAATTGGTGACACCAACAGCACAGGAATAAAACACAAGGAGGCAGAGAGAGGTAATCTTTACCTGTTTGGTTTGAATATTGAACATGAAAAGTCCGGAAGGTACACCAGTATTACAGCAGAGTAGAAACTGCTTTACAGTCTGACACTGGGCAGCCGAAAGCCTGATGTGACAAATGATGTCACTGTGCAGCATGATAGAAAGCTCACCGAGCCAAGAAAAATCAGCCAAAAATACGTTGGTGGTGGTTTTCCTTTTTATATCTTTTACACTTTTTTCCTTCTGTTTGTTTCCTAGTTAGGCAGCACCTCCAATATACCAAGCTGCTGCAACATTCATTTTATCCTGCATTCCCTCTTACAGCAGATGCACACCTCTTAAAATATCAGTGTAATTAGTTACATCTTCATAGAATAGTTTCGTACCAATGGAAGATGCTAGAGTGACAGTCTGAGAGACTGAGGTCTTCTTTCTTTGGAGTAGTTGCAACACGGCAAGCAACAATGCAAATGTTTCCTCACCACTTCATCAATTCACCTCCGCTCAGCCACCTCTGAGGGTGACAGCCCATTCTGGCCTTCAGCCCATTCAGTTCTTGGCCTCTGGGACTGGTAACAAAGGTGATAAATGTAATGATAGTCTCTGTGAGGTAATGGCACCTTTCATTAGCCAAGGGACTGTGGTCACCTGCTCATTTCTTGAAGGCCACTGAAATCACCAAAACAAGTTTTGTTACATTGTCTGCATCAGTCAGTGGCAAAAGGAAAAGGGTGCTTTCTTTCCGGTGATATGGGATATCTTTAAATGTGTGTTTGTTAATATTTTGGAGGAGACAAGTGCCTTTGCATTTGCAAATGAGGTTTCTCTAACCTTTCTGACCTGGGGTCATATGCCCCAAGCAGGAATTCAAGATTACTGGCTGGGAAGATCCAAGTAGCCTGGCTTTCCACTCCTCCTTTACCATTCTCCTTCCTGTGTCTTCCCTGAACTCATGGCCCACTCCTGTAGGCAGGGGGAGGTACTCCCAATATGATGCCCAGCTCTTTCTCAAGATCAAGAATCTTATCTAAGCAATCTTCTGTCCCCTTTTGGCTAAAAACTAGTGGTGCCACTGCTGAAGTGAATCATTTAGGCACACGCCAGTCTCATTTATACTTGTGCAAATTCTGATTAATTCTGTTGGAATAAATTGAGTTCCTCTAGGCTTGCACTGGAGTAAAGAGGACAGACTCTGGCCCACAGTGTTACACTAGCTTCACAAAAGGAGGGTTTTTGTATGATTATGTATAGAGTGATGTCCAGAAACTCTGGATCTCTGTTTTCAGGAAGTGTTGAATGAGGAAGGACACTATGTAAATGGAGGAAGGAATAGTGCCTGAATGTTACAGTGTCTTGGTTCTTTATCTCTTTTTATGTTCAAACACTGAACGGTCTCTAGAATCATAAAAGATTAAGTTACTGATATAGCTAGTTAGCTGCTTTCTGTAAAGAGTAGATTAATAATCTCTCTCTCTCTCTCCCAGTGTTTATGTTGTTACATTGTCAGTGACAACAATAAACCGATACAGAAAAATCCAACAAATAATCTATACCAATGCCCCACCCAGTACTAATGAGAATCCAGTTCTTCTGGGCCTTTGCATTATGCCATAGGGTAACACAGATACTTCAGAGTGGTGCTGCAGATTACCCTACTTTCTGAAAAAAGCCAGACAGCGATTAGGGCACAAACAAAACAGAGCTATAGTATTAACATGGTTAGCATTTCCAGTAAAAGCTGACACAGTTCTCTTCTCTTCTTTCAGAGGCAGGTGGGCCGTCCTCCTTATCATGGGAAAGTCCAAACCGAGATGTATGTCTTGCCCTGCAACAAGTAAACTTCTGATTTTCTTCCTTAAAATATCAAAGTTATCTTTGCGGGGTAGGCATGATAAATCTCCAAATTTCCTGTGCAGTTCACACCCACTGTATGCTTAACCCATGAACTATTCCTTATGTATAGTTTACTATGTAAAACTTACCACCAAATACTCATGTGACTCTCTCTCTCTCTCTCTGTGTGTGTAAAATATAATAGAATACTTCAGTTAGATAGCTGTCTGAACAATTAAGTACCTCCATTGTGATTCTGAGTAATACTCCACAAGGATCTACTGATACAGTGCTTTCCTAAATTGTGAACCTCCATGCTGCAATGCTATTACTGGAAATTTGCTCTCAAGTAATTCCCTATAAATCTTTTGGGATATATATACAAAAAAAGGATTGGTAAAGAAAAAAAAATATTCTTAGATGCTGCATCCCTTTCTCCCCATTTCTTCCTTTGTTTTCCAATAATGCCAAAAAAAAATCAGTCCTTTATTGTCCTCCGCAGCTCAAATCCACAGGCACCACAGGAACAAGGCTCCTAAATCAAGATCTCATCACTGTCTCCAAATCAGATGATAGTGCCATTGAATCCATCTTTTTTTTTTTTTTTTTTTTTTTGCAGAATAACTTCCTTATCAGAGTTCAGGTGATCACGGGGCAGATCCACCAGCATATCAGCTTTGCAGGCTCACAGAGCTTACCCCCGACCTTGCCACCCAAGGCTGCAGCCATCTTGGTAGTGAGATCTCTCTTTGCCTCTCAGTATGTTTGTAGAGCTCTACCAATGTATTGTAATCACACCTTCCTTCCTTCCTGTCTCCAGCACTTGTAACCACATGAGCTGTTGTGACACTGACAGACCAGCCAACCTGTGCATGATCCACAACAACTTAACGGGAGGCATTACAATTGTAATCAAGACACTGTGAATTTTGGAGAGATGTACTAGACTAGCAATCATCAACTAATTCATTTGAAGTAATAGAAATCAAGGATAGTTGCTAAGTGTATTTGTCTGCATTTACCTATATCTTGTTAGAACTTTAACAATGTAACCAGATTAGCTTGTAGATGCAAATTCCCTTTCATGTCTTAATTGCCATAAGTGTATGCGACTGTGTCCAGTTAACCTTAAGATCAAAAATGTAAGATATTGCAGGAAACTAATAATAATAGCTACATTGTCTTCAGCTTAACTATCTGTGTTATAATGGGTGAATGAATGTAACTAGTTTATCTGTATGTATGTATGTATAATGGGTGAATGAATGTAACTAGTTTACCTAATAGTTTACCTAATAGGAAATACAAAATTAGCTCCAAAGCAACGTTCCACAGGCAATCTGCATTGCCTGTTCTTCCTCAGGGAAGGCCCTGCTGTGACAATTTCTGTGAGGAGGCTTGTCTGACTACTAGAAGAGCTATAAAAGAGAAGCCTCGCACCTGATCCTCCCATCTCTAGTTTGCTTAAACTTTGAACAGGGAAAGTATAAGTCATAAGATGGAGATCTTGCAAATAAATATTTGGAATACCTGGAAAATGCATGGAAGAACTGAAATAATCTCTACACCTGGACTGCCATTTGGACTATAACCTTTTTAATTGTTTCCGGAAAGATGTTTACAAATCAGCATCCTCACCATCTCTGCTATGAAACTGACCAAAGGACTTTACACACCTGTATATTGATCTTTTAACCATGTGTAACTTTCTTCTTTCTCAAAAAGAAAAGGAGTACTTGTGGCACCTTAGAGACTAACAAATTTATTTGAGCATAAGCTTTCGTGAGCTGCAGCTCACTTCATTGGCTCCTTTTCTTTTTGTGAATACAAACTAACACGGCTGCTACTCTGAAACCTCTCTTCTTTCTGTCTTTCTCCTTTTATTATTAAACCTTTAGTTACTAAAGGATTGGCATCCTTGTGATTACTGGGTAAGATCTGAGACTCACAGTGACCTGGGGATAAGTATCTGGCCCTTTGGGATCATTGAACCTCACATATGGTGAATCAGGTCTTCAGTAGCTCCTCGCTATATTTGACTTGGCTGTCTAGATGGGGGCCAACGGCTGGAATGCCTAACAGGGGACTCGGTTTTGGCTTCTCATTAACCAGTGTGGTAGTACAGAAGCTCTTTGTTACTGGCTTGGTGAATCTAATGATAGAATAAACCAGCAGTTTTGGGGATTGTGTGCCCTATTTCTTGCAGTCTGCCCTAAGTGTGTCATTCTCAGTGCAGCCCATCCAGGCACCTGGTCACAACTCTGAAATAGTGTAAAGCCAGTAGCAGTGAGATCAAAATTGGGCATTTGTCCTCTTTGTTTCCATGGTTACTAAAACATAGTCATAAATTCAATCCTAGTCTTCCAAATTGCCTTTCTGAATGCAAAATCATCAGCATTATTTACCCAACAGATTGCTCGTTATCACTTCCGCTAACTCCGGGGAAACAAACTATAACAGAAACAGGGAGGAATCTACATCATTAGCATCTAGGAAGAAATGATGTCTCTTTTTCCCAAAATGGGGGGAAATGCAATGACTTTATTTTCTCTAAATAACTCAGAACCAACCTGAGATCAGACATTTCTGAACTTTGGAAGAATGTGGATCTGAGTCCAAACATTGTCCCACTGGCCCATCTGTATAGTTTGTTCAAAATATGTCACCCTTATCACCTGCTCTCCATTGCTGCTGTCTCGCTGTTCTTCGGGGGCGTTGTGCCTTCTAGGACTTCCTCCTTTCTCTGTAGGCTTCTGCTGCATGCCCCATGTCCGAGCATCTCTCTAATGTGAGATCACCTTCCCGGACCAATTCTCCTGCAGGTGGTGAGCCCAAGTGCTGCAGACTAACCTGTTCTGAATGAAGGAGTCTGTTAAAGTCCCGCAAATTATACAAAAACAAAAGCAATGAGGAGTACTAGTGTTACCTTAGAGACAATTTGTCAGTCTTCATGGTGCCACTAGTACTCCTTTTTGTTTTTGCTGATACAGACTAACATGGCTTCCACTCTGAAAAAATGTCTATCTCCTGCTCTTCAGACTGTTCTCTAGTGAAACACCTATGCCACCTCCATGGTTTCGTTCTGCATTGGAGACCAATAGATTACCAGGGCTCCTAGGACTGTGACACCCCAATGGCCCCCTCCCTCAGGGAGTCTCCGGGGAAGGCAGATGAGCATTGTATGTGGCTAACATTGTTGCAAGCATTGCAAAGCATTTGGGGAGGGTTAAAGGTGTGTGAGTGGAGAGTGGAAGTTTCTTTTGCAGAATACAAGAGGCCGGGGGGGCGGGAGCAGAGAGAGAAAGAAGAAGAGTAGAAAATGGGTTAACTCAACACTTCAGCTAGCTCCATGTGAAGATAAGATGCTGACCCCGGCCCAAGGTCATGGGCTCAACAAGAAATCAGCAGCTGCCCAGCTGTGAGAAGAGGAGAACTAAGTTAAGCAGAGCTGCAGAAATAGCAGCAAAAACAGTAAAAACAAATAAGACAGCAACAGCGAAGGCCAATAGAAGGGAAAACAAAGTCTCCAGAGCCAGGATGTTTTGGGAAACCGAGGAGGCCACTGCAAGCTGGTTTGGACTGGCACAAAGAGCACCAGAAGCAGAGGTCCCTGAGTGGAATACCACCCCCCACCCCCCAGGACTTAAAACCCTCCTGAGAGCTGAAGCAACCTGGAGATTTGCAGCGGACCTTGGACGACCTGGGTCCAGGACAAGAACTCCCATCCACCCACCCTTCTCCTTACATTACACCCAGGCCTGGCCAGCTTCTGGTAGTACGTGTGTGAGTATGAAAGTGGGTTAGGGCTTGGGGCACTAACACTTCCTTCCTTCCTCTGAGTGACGTGGGGAGCACCCATCACTCTCCGCTGTTGTTTTATTATTTTATTAATAAAGCTTTAAAACTTAGACACTTGGTGTGCCTCGTCATCTCCTCCCCCAAAAAAATCCTGTGGCCCCAGCCTGATCAACAGTGGCCTCAGGCAGACTGGTAACAAAAATCTGTCACAGTTTTGGTGGAGAATTGTGGAGGGGGGATCCCTGCGGAGGACACCAACTGTTTTGCCCTTTGTATTTCATGTTTGCTTTGTCCGGCACTGTTGATTTTACATGTTAAAAATTTTATAATTAAAGGTGTGCCCACTCTCAGCCGTAGTAGGTCTGAGAACTGGAGAGAGGTTTAGCATTCCTCTCTCCACCCCGGTTGGCAGGGATAGGGTGCAGGTGGGTATACTCCTGGTTGTAGAAGTCCGGGTAATAGGAGGGGGGGAATCAGGGTGTCTCGCTCCATACATATAATCTTTGGTGCATACACTCCCAGTCGTAGTAGGACTGGGCATAAAAGAAAAACAAAAGGTGTCTCGTTCTGCCTGGGAAGGGTTTAGGTGTATGAACCCTTGGTAATATTGAACCAAGTAATACGGAGGGAGGCTTAGCATCTCTCCCTCCGGCCTAGGAAGGGTAAGCATTGTTAGCCCCAGTGCAGATGTAAGCAACATAAAATCTCAAGTAATTAAAAAATCTTAAAAGTTATACTAACAAATTGTAACAACATGATCAGGAAACAGAAGGGTATAGCTGCATACTTGGGAGTCCCGCAGTCGTGAGCAATTGCATCAACGATGGGTTCAAGGCCAGACGTACAGGCATTAGGGAGCACAGACACGGTAGTCCAGCTGCCCGGTCAGCTGGCATCATAGGAGGCAGGTGAACCTGATGCCCGAGCCATGGGGGAGGCAGCAAAGAGGGATGGGACCCTGCTGCCTCTTTCAAAGGGAGAGGACTCTCACTAAGGTGGGATACAATCCCTGGGTTCCATGACGGAGCTTCAAAGCAGTGTGCATTCTTGGCAGGATTTGTTAAACCTGTATGCCGAGTATGAAAAGCAGAAAGGGCAAAAACCTAGGGGCATCTGTGGAATTAATTTGAACTGCAGCAGCCATGTGGTATCAAATGTTGTTGGGACAGAAAGAGGAGTTGGGAAGAAGGGAAAAGGTGTGTACCCGATGGCTGGGGGGGAAATTAAGCAACTAAAAGCACAAATCACTAACCAGGCGGCAACCCAGGCCTATGCCCAGGACAAGTTGCAAGCCTTAAAACAGGACTTCCAGGTGAAAAAGGCTGCAAAGAAACCAACAAAGAAAAAGGTGGAATGAAAATCTGTCACAGGACCGCGGTGAAGCTTGAGCAGGGATGAATTTCAGAGTGGTGAAGACCTCTCTACTTTGTTCCCCAATAAGGCAAAGTATCAGTCTTACTTTCTTGCTATTGTCATCCTTGAACTCCTGCTTCCACCACTGGGCTGGGTTTGTGCCTGCAAAATTCAGGGCTCTGAGGGGCTTCAGACCAATTCCATGGTGCCCATTGCCAGCTCCCACACTGCAGAGATCTCACAGCTGAAACAACATGGCACCATGTTTCATTAGCAAAGAGAGAAGCCAAATGTGGGTTAAGTTGAATAAGTGGAACATTGTTAAACTCTGTGCACCTGTGCACTGCTCTGGCAATATGGCTGAGTTGCTTCCATACTAATGGCCCACATTCCCTGTTCCACTGGTGTCCTCTCAATAACAGCCCTTCTAGGGAATCTTACTCCAGTTCGGTAGATCATGATTCATGTAGGTTGCAAAAAGTATATTTTACTGACTGGAAAATTTGAATTATCATGTTGATGCTGTTTGGAGTAATAAAACAAGTGTGTGAATAAAACACCTGATTCAACACCCCCTGAAATCTCTGTTAGTCTTTTGTGATAGACCTTTTGTGATGGGACTACAACTCCCATCAACCCCCATCCCCTCTACACTTCCCTTTCCCCTGGCCGGGTAAAAGGGAAAGATCGGGAAAGTAGCCAGGGTCTGGGGGGAAGTGATAGCCTCATGGCAAGCCCCAAGTTGCAGAGAAGCCTAGGATTGCCATCTGTCCAGATTTTCCAAGGATTGTCCCTCTTTTCAGGTAACTGTCCTTGGAAATCTTTGAGGTTGCTTAATATACACTGCCAGCTGTCCAGTTTTATGGGCTCAGCAGCATCCTGGATGTCCCATTTTTTCATACATCAGAGATGGCAGCCCTAGAAAAGCCAGATGCAGAGAAGAATCCCCAGGAACTGTATGCCCAGCCACGTGTGGAACGGGCTGTGACTGCTGGCCATTACAGCTGGGTGCAGGCCTGTGCGGGACTTATGGGGGAGAAGCAGCAGCTGGGCAGGGAGCCAGTGCAGAGGAGCCCCAGTGAGAGACGCCAGCTGAGCATGGCCTGGAAATCCGCAAGCTCCTATTTGCTTGAAGCCAGTCTGTATTGGAGAGGGCACCAGGCACTAGGCCCACTTTTGATCAGACTGCCCACAGGGGCCAAACTTTAAGCTGTAACTGTTTAACCCTCTGTACCTGTACTGCCATACACAAAGGCTATATAAGGTAGGGGAGTGACATCATTGTGGTTCTCCTCTGCCTCCGCACCAGGGAAAAACACCTGCAAACAAGAACTGGATGGGGGGGGGGCGGGAGCTGAGCTCAGCCTGGAAGGGTGTCCAGTCTGTGAGTGGAAATACCTAAAGTTTAAAGCTGCAGGCCAATGCTGTTGGCTTTCAAGACTCCCTGTAATCTGCCTGTGACAATATTTAGGGCTACTATTTGTAGCCAATTTCTTTAGTGAATCAAGCTTAGTTTGCATGTTTTGTTTTATTTGCTTAGTAATCTGCTTTGTTCTGTTTGCTATCCCTTTAACCACTTAAAATCTGCCTTTTATAGTTAATAAAATTTGTTTTGTTTATTATTAAACCAAGTTTGTGCAATTTCTAACTGGAGGAGGGGGCAAGAATATGTGCATATCTCTCTTCACATTGAGGAAGAGGGTGAATTTTTATGAGCTTGCGCTGAGCAGATTTTTCTATACAACACAAGACAATATACCTTTGGGTTTATCTCCCAAAAGGGGTGTGCACGTGAGTGCTGGATGAGTCCTCTCACACAGAGCTGACTTCAGTGTGTGTCTGCAGCGGGATGTGGCCCTACCTGTGTGTGTGTGTGCTGCAAGAGGCTGGAGAGCCTAATTCAGCAAAACAGGGAAAGGGAACCCTGGCTGGTGGAGCAGTAGAAGCTCAGTGAAACCCCAGTACATCAGGTGGCATCCCAGATGGGGGGGTCCAACCCATCACACAATGTACTCAACATAATATATATAATATATTATAATAATTATAATATATATTATAATAATTATAATATAATATATATGTATTGACAGATTGACAGAGCGAGACAGGTACCCAGAAATCACCTACTACAGGACAGACCCAACAAGGAAAATAACAGAACACCACTGGCCATCACGTATAGCCCCCAGCTAAAACTTCTCCAGCACATTATCAATGATCTACAACCTATCCTGGAAAATGATCCTTCACTCTCACAGACCTTGGGAGGCAGGCCAGTCCTCACTTACAGACAGCCCCCCAATCTGAAGCGAATACTCACCAGCCACTACACACCACACCACAGAAACACTAACCCAGGAACCAATCCCTATAGAAAACCTCGTTGCCTACTCTGTCCCCATATCTACTCTAGCAACACCATCAGAGGACCCAACCACATCAGCCACACTATCAGAGGCTCATTCACCTGCATGTCTACCAATATATGCCATCATGTGCCAGCAATGCCCCTCTGCCATGTACATTGGCCAAACCGGACAGTATCTATGTAAAAGAATAAATGGACACAAATTGAACATCAGGAATGGTAACATACAAAAGCCAGTAGGAGAACACTTCAATCTTCCTGGACATTCTATAACAGATTTAAAAGTAGCTATACTTGAACAAAAAACCAGACTTCAAAGAGAAACAGCAGAACTAAAATTCATTTGCAAATTTAACACCATTAATTTGGGGCTGAATAAGGACTGGGAGTGGCTGGCTCATTATAAAAGCAGCTTTGCCTCTCCTGGAATTGACACCTCCTCATGTATTATTGGGAGTGGACTACATCCACTCTGATCGAATTGGCCCTGTCAACACTGGTTCTCCACTTGTGAGGTAACTCCCTTCTCTTCGTGTGTCAGTATAATAATGCCTGCATCTGTATTTTCACTCCATGCATTTGAAGAAGTGGGGTTTTTACCCACAAAAGCTTATGCCCAAATAAATCTGTTAGTTTTTAAAGTGCTACTGGACTCCTTGTTGTTTTTCAGCATAATATAGGAAATGATTTGGCCTTGGCAGAAAGATGCACAAAGTGACCTGGGTCTTTTATTTCTCTAATTTCTATAATACTATAAAATCCATGTCTGGGAAAGTTTAACAACCCAGGATAAGTATCACAGCTTCCCATGTTCTTGCATTTTCCTCATTAAAGTTTTCAGCAAGACAGATGTTCCAACTGAAGATACTATAGCAGTTAGCAAAAGTGGGAATCAGAGCCAGGTCATTTCTAAAGCATAAAAATAGAAGAATAACTTTTTTCATCAAAAATAGAAGAATAACTTTTTTCATCTTTGCCATGTTTCACATAAAAATATATGACAGATGCACAATACTGTTCTTTAAAACTTCTTTCCTGTATGCTTTGTAACATATGGTGAAATTTCCCTTCTAATCCTACAATCTCCCTGCATCTTTGAGTTTCTGTATTGATTAGTCCAATTTGTAAAAGATTGTGTTCTGCTGGACTGAGTGAATGAGCACACCCCTTGGCAAATTTCAAATTTAATATAATCTTCCCGAATGTTTACAAAGCAAATCTAACTTCATGAAAATAGTTTAAGTCTTTGGGTTCACAAACTACCCAGATTTGTATCCTGTCCTTCTCGTACCATACCCAGCTCTTCTATAGCTCTTACAGCCTCAAGACAAACCTTTCTCTAACCTGCACTTGTGGATAGGATCATGCTATTGACAGCCTCACCCACACCCATTTGGTTATACCAAAGAACCCTTTTTAAAATCCCAGAGCCACCACTCAGATATTAATTTACCCAACCCTACTGAGTGCAGAAGTCAAAGGGAGTTGCAGGTGATAATCACTTCTGAAAATCAGGCCACTTATTTGGATTTAGGTACCTAACTTAGGCATTCAGGTTTAAAAATTTTGGCCTTAATATTGAATGTTATCAATGTGCGATGAAGTTTATAAGTACAGCAAACACTACAGTAGAAACTTTTGTTTTTTATTAGTGAATCTTAAAGCTCCAACCAAGTCAAACCACTAATACAACAACCTACAGTGCCATACAGTTTCTAATGCAATATATTCACTGCAGGTCACTGCAGACAACTGATCACTTGTCTCATCATTCTTACACCATGAAGTATTTCATGTACTCCAACCATCACACGCTTCTTTGCTGGATAGTAATACAAATGATCTGTGATCATGCAACAATCTGTCCTGGTGAATGGCTGTCACTATTTGAATCCCCAAATCCCAGTCTCAGAAAGAAAAAAAAAAAGGCATCCTAATTCCTACATTTTGTGCATTGAACAGTAGCTGCCATAGAAAAGGGTGACAATGTATTCTAATTATCTGCACTTCTTTAGTTGTTTCGGCTGAGAGGTGTATGGCTACAAATTACTAATTAATTTTGGAATACACTGGTTATATTTATCTTCCCTTAAATGTCAACATCATCTGCATTTTGGCTGCCCAGGTAAATGGAATTCTCTGCTTTTTCTCCTTATAAATGTCAACTTGTCTTCTATTAATCCAGCCTTTGTCATCTGTGATTTGGCAGCAGAGACACATAAACTACGGCTGCTGGATCTCTCCAACCTGCCCCCCAGCCTCAGCTATTCTCTGCATCTGTGAAGGTCGCTGGAAACTGTAATAATATTAGCAAAGTCAAAATTGGCAAATTTCTAAGCTGAATGCATATTAAACTGCCTGACCTTATCTCCCTTTCCTCACCAGTAAGACAAGTCTCTATTTAGTGATACCAAATGTGCCAATAGCTGTTTTTAGAGCCCATGAATTCTATGTAGATGGAAAGGGATATACATTTTGGCCCCAGTCCTGCAAACTCTCAGGTAGGCTTAACTTTAATGAATAGCCACATTGAAACACATGAGATTATTCACAGGCACAAGTGTTTACAAGGTCAGGACCTAACACTGCAATCTGATTAGTATTAGTTACACATGACAATTATTTTCTCTGTTTAGCAACTATATACATTTTAAATTGATCATACTATTTTTTTTTTGGTCTTTCCTTTAGGACTAACTCCAGCTCACTTTACTCACCCGACTTTGGTGAGACTAAACAGGGTGACTATGATTTGGCCTCCATTGATATTTGTTTAAATAACTCTCTGCCCCTCCAGCATGGAGCCTGGAATTTAAGGGTCTGTCAGACTGCAGTTGGACACTTGGGGCTGGCCCATGTCAGCTGACTCAGACTGGCAGGGCTTGCTCTACAGGGCTATAAGACTGCAGCATAGACATTCAGGCTCAGGCATCAGAACTCCTATGGTTCTGTGGGCAGGAAGAGGGAAGGACACACAGGAGTTTGCACCCAGTATGGTATACAGCATAGCTCCACATCATTTCCCTGTGCACTGTTACACCAGGAGTGGGTCAGGGCCTGAGTATATCAGGTGAGCGGACAGGCTTGGGAAAGGACCAGTGGACCTGCCATTATATGGATCCAATGGCCATTGCCCATTCCAGGGGCCATTGCCATCTCAGTGCTGTTTTGTGGTTGTTCTGTAGCTTCAGAAGGATTCCTTCCCTTTCCCCTACAGCGAACCCTGGCACACAACTCACCTGCTGTTCCCTCCACGGGTTGGCCTATATGGCTGATCACTCGGGAACACCTATTAAAATATGAGTTCCATAACCAAGTAGAATGAATACCCCAACTGAAGACAGGTAAACAATCTCAAAATCTCCTGTGCAATGACCTTTAATAGGAGAGACCAGATGGATATTGCCAGGGAATTTGGGACTTCTTTATATTTTCAGTGGAGACCACTGCTCAATCTACTACATGAAAGTGAGTTACCATTTCACAGAGTTCCAGCTAAGAATGCCCAACAAGGACAGCAGGAGCTGGAAATAGGTCTTAGATAAACTGTCCCTTGATTTTAGCTTCGTCCCTCCAGCTATGACAGCATGAATAGGTTGCCTTCTCAAAAATGGACATAGTCTCTTGCCTGCAGATAATCTGCAACAAAAGCAGCAAAGAATGTGCACATGCTTATTTGACACTTGTCCTGATCTGAACAGGAATGGAAAGAACACCATTGTAACTGATTGTTCCAGCCATATCCTGGTTGCATAAACAGCTGCTAGTAAATACATTTATCAAGGCAGCCATAATTCTTGAGACTATGCCACAATGGCTGTCTAGTGATACAATCAAAGGCTACCTGGATTAGAAGAAGCAACAGGAATTAAGGAAGAAATGAGATAGAGAAGAAAGGAGGAGAGGAGATGTGCAGAACCTCAAAGGTGAGTTGGCAACCTCTGATCTTAATGAAGGCCAGGGAAACAGGGGCGTGAAATATGAAGTATTGAATGCTAAAACATTTACCTGTTATATGGATTAGGAAGTTTGCAGGCTTTCCATTGATCTTAATGGAAAACTTACAGGTTTTTTTATAAGCAGCACACAATATATTCACCCACAGAATAGCAAATATTCATTTTACAAAGGCAGTAGCATGGAATTCCAATTTAATGATGTTCTCCAGGAACACCTGCAAACCTATATAAAATGAAGGGCTTAGCTAATCAGGCAATGCCAGGGAGCATCAGTCCTGGAGCTCAAAAAATTAGGGTCATACTGTATTGTAGCAGAGGATTTAAGGCACGATCATTTTCATTTTGAACAAAAAACAGTTATGGAAGCCTAATGGTTTTGGTGATTTCATTTTGCTTTTCTCTTTGGCAAGGTTTCTAACAGCACAGGGCCATGTAAACAGAAGAACATTTCATCTGTATTCAAACTTCTCATGCAAACTCTGTTTACAGTCAAATGAGGTAGCCTTTTGACAGTACTCTGTGCTCTAGCAACTTTTGTTCTTTTGTCATTTTCTGAAAGTTAATATTTCACTGTGATTTTCAATACTTTTGTCTTGTGTCATCTTGGATTTTTTAGTTCTGCTACTTCAGTAGTAACTTGTTCCAAATGGCAGCCATTTCATTGCAGATCTCAAAAGATACAAAAATAAAATAATTTCAAGAATGTTGACTGCATTATTAGAGAGAATTTCCAACATATACTTGCTAGACACATAATAAAATGGGGGTGGATGAATCAGTTTGAGAAAAACAGCATGAATAAAATACAGATGGATCAGAATCTTTACCCAATATTTAACCAAAGCATTCTGAAGGATCACAAAGTCAGAAAACCTAAGAAAAATGCACTGCTCGGTTTCATTTGTAAGTGGAAGTAGCAATACCAAAATCAGAGCTAAGCAGAAAATGTTGTGGTTTCCCATCCCCTCCCACCAGGAAAAATGTTGACTGGGGAGAGGGGTTGCAAAAAGAAATAAAAAATTGGAATATTTTGGCTGAAAACCAAAATTGTTTGATTCAGAAATTCTGCTATGGTGTCTCCTGGGGGTTACAGTTCAGGTGCCTCTTACTCCTCTTTTACTCTATGCAGGATTTCATGGCTGGACTATGTCTCTCCTCTTGCTGAGGTGAGGTGAGGTGAGGCTTTGCGGAAAACCCATGGTTGTGGGGAAAATTTTCATGAAAATCTGATTTTCCCATTAAAATACTGTGTTAATGGAAAATTTGCAACAAGTCCTAGCCAAAATACTGCAAAGAAGACTGGAAGCAAGAAATACCAAAAATCTTGTGACATCTTGTTCTCATGTTTTCCAGTTCAATTTTTTAGTCTTAAGAGGTTTGGATATTGAACAATAGGAAAATGCTCAGCATTGGTCTAACTTTCCTTTGATTGAAGTCAGTTTGACATCAGTAAGAAGCTAGTTTGGTCAATGTTTGAATACTTTTGGAAATCTTACTTTAAGGGGATAGAAACAAACCTTTGGAATTTATGATATCCATCCAGAATTGCTGGTCAGTTGGATTTTCCCAACACGCCATACAACAATAACAGATATATGAAACTGCCTGCAGCAAGCAGTTAGCATGCCAAATAAACTATAAATTAATTTAAAATTATGACAGAAGCCAGTTACTAAAATCAAATTCAAAGTTAAGTTTGTCATTCTGTCCTCCTTAATCCACTGCATAGAGTCAACATGTAATCTTAGGTCTTGTCTACACTACTGGATGGATCAGTGGGCAGCGATCGATCCAGCAGGGGTCGATTTATAGCATCTAGTATAGACGCGATAAATCAACCGCTGAGCGCTCTTCTGTCAACTCCGGTACTCCACCAGAATGAGAAGTGCAAGTGGAGTCGACGGGAGAGCGTCAGCTGTCGGCTTACCACAGTGAAGACACTGTGGTAAGTAGATTTAAGTCTGTCGACTTCAGCTACGCTATTCACGTAGCTGAAGTTGCGTATCTTAGCTCGACCCCACGCGATAGCGTAGACAAGACTTACACACTGTCTACACTACCGCTTAAGTTGCTGGATGTTACGTTACTCAGGGGTATGAAAAAAACGCTCCCTGAGCGGTGTAACTTACATTGACTTAACGCGGTGTCTACTTTCCTGCAAACATAGCTTCTGCCTCTCATTGAGGTGGATTAATTATGTTGACAGGCGAGCGTGATCCCGTCGACATTGCACTTTTTCACCAGATGTGCTAAATCAATGTCACTGCATCGATCACGGAGGCACCAATTTAGTGCGGTAGTGAAAACAAGCCCTTAGTCTGCATTCCTTGGATGCCCAAAGCTCCCTCTAACTTCCCTTTGAAGTTGATAGGATTTTAAATTTCATGTGCTACATAAAGCATTTGAAATTATCCACCATTTTGTAACAGACACCCCCTTGCAAAATGGAGCAGGTTTAATGTCATGGCGAAACTGAACTATTCTCATTTCTCTTGGTTTGTGTGGGGGTTTTGTTTTGTTTTGCATTTTCCATGAGGAAGTGTAATGTGTGTGTGTGTTAATGCCCTTTATTTTTGTTAATAAGCTTTTTCAAATGAAGAAGAGAAAAAATCACCAGAGGAGTATGTTGAGATGATACAGTGAATTGTAGCTCTGGGTCCTATATAAATACAATTTAGAAAATGTTTAAAACTGGGAGTATTTGCCTAAGAGTAGTGCATATGTGGCAGTACAATTAAGTCAGCTGGAATAAGATAGGCCTCTCCCCTTCCATACCTAATAATTTTCTATTTATATATTGCACGGGATTTTCAAAAGTGCCTGCCTGTCTGAGCAGCACAAGTACCATTGCCCTGAAAAATGGTATTTTTAAACACATTAAATCCTCAAAAGCAATTACATGGGATTTAGGGAGCACAGAGGATTCATTGGAATACAGGAAACTTTCATATTTACATCATTGGGTTACATTCCACTCAGATTGATAGTGCCTGAAATTTGTTATCTGGTGCCTGATGACAGCTTATGTGAAATGAGTTGGGGGACTGAGGCAGGTGTCAGCATCAAAAGGATCAATCAGAATTGTCAAAAAGTGGTGGCCTAAATGTAAATCTCCTCAGCAAGAAGTCTAGAGATTCAATGAACATAAAGACTACTCAACATTTGCACTTCTAATATAGTCCAGTGAATAGGACATTTGATTAGGAGTCAGGAGATCCTGCAGAATGTTTTGATTCCATCAAATCAGCATTTTCTTTTAGACCAGCTACAGTTATTTGTCTCTATGCTCACATTATTAACAAGGATTCCAATTAATATCAAGTGTGGTGACATTTTTGTAATGTGGACATTTGTCAAATAGAATTAAGACCTGCCCTTTATACCAAAATAACACCAATGTTTCATTTGAATTAATAAAGTTTTTTGGTGTCCATTATTGTAAAAAAAAAACCCAACCCTAATGTTCTATATACCAAGGTGGAAGAGAACGGATACAAATAAAGACAATGTTATGCACTTTCGATCTGTGTCATACTCTCTCTAGAACTTTGATCGTTTAATGTTCTAAGGAGATCGTCAAAAGTTCCTATTCGGGGTGGGGGGAGATAAATAAATAAAACAAATCACTGTGCCTAATAATTTTCCTCATCAGTCTTGTCTCTGACTGAGATGACATTTTGAGTATGACATTCATGCATTTGCCCTTGTTATCAGACTCTCTGTTATAATACACTTGGATATGAATCTGTTCTGTTGTGACTCACAAAGCCATTAAAATACCATGACAATTACCCTTGTTATTATAACACCTTTAAAAATATTCCAAAGTAACCCAAGGATACTGTTATAAAGAACTATACTGGCCATTATCTTTCATATTTGTGTTCCCATATTGTAGGCACAATGTTGAAATATCTTCAACTTTTTCGGCTAAAAAGACATAACTTTCCATTTTATACTATGTGGCACCTTAGAGACTAACAAATTTATTTGAGCATAAGCTTTCGTGAGCTACAGCTCACTTCACGAAAGCTTATGCTCAAAGAAATTTGTTAGTCTCTAAGGTGCCACAAGTACTCCTTTTCTTTTTGTGGATACAGACTAACACGTCTGCTACTCTGAAACCTGTCATTTTATAGTATGTGACTGAATATTACTTAATTTTGCCAAGTCAGACTCTTAGAAATAATTTCAAAACCAAAAAACATAATTTCAAAGACCAATTACGGTTGACTGAGTGGCTGAGTTGGCTGAGTGACCACAATGTATTTATCTAGCACGTAATTCACAAAATCCAGTCATCTAGGACTAGATTGTGCAATCTTTATTCATGTCCCATTTACTCTTGTCCCACACACAAATAGTGTCATTGAAGCAAATGGGTTTACTTACGTGATGCATTAGAACTCCACAGTAAGGTCTTTACCCCATCCAAACGCTCTGGCTAGTAACAATGTAATACTACTTACATAATGTTTGTTCATCTGTAGATCACAAAACATTTTATCATTAACATTAGTCCAGTTTGACTGTTACCCTGTATAAGTAAAGGGTAGAGATAGTGAGGGAAAAGGTAAATAAATTTTGAAAAAAATTAAAATGTTTTTATTTCCTGTGAAATTTTTCATGAAAATTTTTGTTCTGTGATCAAAATTTTCTGAACAATTTTTTAAATCATTTTGAAGGGGAAAAAACCCATTTGCTCTCTACTTATTTTTCCTTTTTTTCCACAGGAAAATGAGAAACAAAGAGTTTAAAAGTGAGAAAGTGAAAGGAATTAACCCACTTTCATGTCCTTTCCCCTTTCATCAGTGGAAAAACCTAAATGGAGAAACTTTTGGTTTCTTTTCCATTTTCTCTTACTTTTTCATATTTTACCATTGGAAATGGGAGAAAAAAACTACAAGTGGGATTTTTTCCACACATACACAAAGTTTCAACAAAAACTGAAATTTTCTTGCAAAATGGTGTTCTGTCAACCAGCCATTTTTCATTAAAAAAAAAACAACAACAGTTGGCCAGCTCTAGTACAGAGATTTGGAGCAAGTTATAGGCGAGGCACCAGGGTCTAGTGGACAACGTACTGCCTGACTCAAAGCCTGATTCTGCCATCCTTACTCAACTTTACTCAGTGGGATTACTTGAGGAGTAAGGTACTACTCAGTGTGAAAATGGTGGCAGAAAACCTGCTCTCATGGATTAGGACTCTGTTCCCTGCTCTTCCACAAGCAAAGTAACTAACTTTGGTAAGTCACATACACTCTGTGCCTTGATTACCCCATTCTGAAAAGGGAATCATAGTTTTGGTCACCTAGTGATGGTGGCTCTACCTTACACTGAGTGCTAATAGCTCCCAAGGACTGTTCTGGCATCAGAGGATCCTGGCATGCCAGGATTCACTAGCCACTTTCCAAATCCCAGTGGCCAAAGCAGGGGTGGTGGAGGAGCTGCTACAGCAGTTCTATGCCACATGAGGATTCCCTAAATCAGAGGGAAACCTGCAGTGGCCAGAGCTATGCAGCTGCTCCAACAGAACAGCACAAAGCAGACCCCATATGCCAGTCAGAGCCCACATCATCTAGTTCCTTGAGAACTCCTATTAGCTGTACAATGATTTTAGCCGCACAAAGAACTTAAAGACAGTACTGGTTCTACCTCCTAGGTAGTATGGGCAGCTAGTTAGGTATTTGAGGGGCTAAAATCCAAAGGTCCTTGCTTCATAGCCTAGTTTATGAAAACTTTAAGGAGGGCCTATTGAAAATTGAGAAATCTTCTGAGTGAGATGTTGTTTCTCTTAATCTTTGTGTTATTCTTGACCTCTCTTCTGAAGCTTTGCCAAAAGGTACCATGAAATTAGTGTTGGTCCTGCCTCAAAGTATGGACATATGACACATCCAGTAATACTGAAATTAGTTAGTATAGCTTGAGTTTATGCTAAGCACTGTGTACACAATAACTGAGTTACTTTTAGGGTAGATTTAAAACCAAACGATATATGGGGCACACATTAATTCACTGACTGATTATTTACAAACTGAGTCGCCTACTTTACATATTTTGCAAAATGAAAGCTAAAGATTTATGTGAATGCGGCTGGTGTGTTTGGGAGGATTTGTGAGAGTTCAGTTTCACATGAAAGTCTAACTGAGTCTTGGAAAACATTTGGCTTGCTGGGGACAAGGAGTTTTCTGGGGGTAAGTAAACACTGAATGGGCTCAAGCACAACCAGTCTCATTTAAAATTTATTACAAGTATTTTCAGAAATTCCCCATCTCAGATAGACAGCTGGCTGCTAATCTAAAAATGGTATGGCCAGCCCCAGAGCATTGTCATGTATTGGGGAGGGCTGGAAATCTGAACTGTTTAAAATTAAAATGGTCTGATTTTACTCAAAAACCATGTCCCATTTACCAGAGGCGCTGACTTTCTCATTTCCCCCGGGGTGCTCAACCCCTGCTCCACTCCGCCACAGGCCCCACCCCCACTCCACGCCTTCCCCAAGGCCCCACCCCTGCCCCGCCTCTTCCCACCCCTGCTCCGCCCCATCCCACCTCTTCCTGTCCCTGCTTCCCCCCTGCCCCACCTCTTCCAGTCCCAGTCCACCTCCTGCCTCAAGCATGCTCCACCCTCACTCCACCTGTTCCTGCCCCCGCTCTTCCTCTCCCCCATAGCTCCTCCTGCATACTGCTGAACAGCTGCTCACCAGCGGGAAGGAGATGCTAGCGGGGCACAAGAGAAGCTGATCAGTGGGGCTGCCGGTGAGTCCTGAGCACCCACTATTTTTTTTCCATGGGTGCCCCAGTCTCTGAGCACTGACTGAGTCGGCACCTATGCCATTTACAGCCCTGTCATAAATAACTCATTGCAATATGAATTCTAAATATACTGCATTAAAGTAAATATCATGGAATATCACAGAGTTGGGTTTTGAATGGGGTGTGTGTGTGTGTACAGATATGCTTACATATATATTTAACAATTTGGGATTGTAAACAATTTGAAAAAAAATATTTACAAAAGTTACAACAGCTCATTAGTTCACCTTTAAATGTACATAATTTTCTTTTGTATCTAGGGGTCATATTTTAGTTCAAGCCCAATCATAATCAATCAGCATAAGAGCCAGACAAGGATAGCCTGACAGCTGGGTTTTAGAAAAAAGCTCTTCTTCATGTGTGTTTTAAAATCTTCACTGTTAATCTTGCCATGAAATCTCAGTTAAATGATTGTGGAATACTACATCAACGTTATCCAGTGATCAGCAATGTGACTTATTTTCTGTCAGGCACAACTCTGTCATTTTTATCTGATGGCCATCACAGCTTCGAACAAAAACAGCTTCTTTTTTCATCTTAGCTCTCGTGCAACTTTGGATTCCTGGCATCCTCTTCTTGTTTGATGAGTTTTAGAAGAGTCCAATTGCTATTTTGTCCCCAGAGCAAAGTGAAAACTGGCTTAACCTGATAACGACACAATTTAGCTGCCCTATAAACTGTCATTTTAACTCCATGATATGTGGCTCCAGCCTCAAAATTCAAGCAATGGAAATGACATCATTATCAGACAACACTAGATGATGAAAAATGGCCTACATTAAGGAACAATCTGAACCCGAGAAAACTTCAGCTATCAGTCATTACCATTATAATGTACTTGTCTCTATCTGCAAATTCGGCCCTATGATGAGGTTGAACTTGCAGGGAAAAGAAATACAGTTTCCAAAGAATGTCTTTATAATTAAGCAATAAGACCACTCCAGGAGCGCTGCATTTCTAGGGGGATCACTGCATGCCTCAGGCACAAAGAGAAGTATAAGGCTTGAAGGCTAAGGGATTTCAGCCATGCAAGAAATGCAATAATCCTCAATGAATGTGCTCCCTGGGGTGCTCTTAAAATATGAATCTTTTGTACTTAGTCGTTTTTAAAATGAAATCAATCATTTTATGCATGTTTCCCAATATATGCCTTCTTCTATGAGCAATAGGTTGCAGCTATACTGTTCAATACAACTTTATTCTAACATCTTTCCTACAAACTGTGTCCCTAGAGTTTAAAATAAAAAGTGACAGCAGCAAAAAGAGAAATGAAGAGGTACAAGGGGGTGGGGGGGAGAGATACATTTCCATATGAGATTTGAGAGCAGATGGAGACCTGATAAAAACAGAGAGCTACAGAAAGGCTGTTCCAGATGGCAGGGGCAGCAGAGAAGGATCTTCCATCAGCAGTGGGGAGATTATGTGACAGTACAGAGAGGAAGCCAGTTGTCCTGACACGCACCAGGAGCAAGTCCAAGGAGGGTTTTAAAAATGGGGAAGATAAGTTTGAACTGAATTCTGAAATGAATGGGGAGTCAGTGAATGCTGGAGATGTGGCTGCAATTCTTGGGGGAGTGGCGTGATTCGGGGAGTGCTTTGGTCATGCTTGGGGCAATGTGGTCAAGAGCAGCAGTGTTTTGAGATACAAATACTTGTCTTAAAATACTTGTATACAATTTGTGCTGTGCACTTCCTGTTTTCAACTGGGACAGGAAAAGAAAGTATGAAGGTATTGCAAGAAAGCTTGTTCTCACAGTGCAGTCAGGTTGGCTGAAACCAGAAAACAATGGAAATCTTATAAGAAAGTCTGTTCTTATGAGATATTTGGAATAAACAACTGGGGAACTCCAAATAATTCTTTGAAATCAACTGATTGCTAATTATAGTCATACAGAGTGGCACAAAGGAAACAGGCAGCTTGTAGAAGAGCAGTGAGCAATCAGAATTCATTTGCATGTGCCATCCACCAATCCTGATACATGGAGCCTGATTCTGCTGCCACTAAGATACTGAAAAACTCCCATTGATTTTGGTGTGAGCTGGTTCAGCTCCTTAAAGCTGTCGCATTCTCTCATGTTCAGTCTCTTACACAAAGAATACTCCATCATAAACAATATCATGTTTTGTCAACTCTTTCCTCCCATGCCCCCTTCCTAAACCTTTGGAAACTAAACAATGCACTGAATCTTACATGTTCACTTTATTCCAGTGTCAGAATGCCTGGTGTTACAGGGCAGGTGGGAAATAAAGATCATCATCCATTATTCTATGATCTGTTGGGAAGGGATTAAGGTGAACATTGGCTATTATGCTTGCAAACCATAAACTATATGAGATTGGTGCAAGGATCACTGGACATGCAAAATGTTTACAACGAAACCCATCAGATCTGAAATTGGCCAACGTTTTTTGAACCAAAAGTGTTTTTCATCAAAATGTGCCCTTTTATTATAAATAAAAACAAAAAACACTTCATCCAAATATGTTGATTTTTTTTCAGAGTTGTTTGGCTAGTGGAAACATTTTCATGAAACCTTTGTTCAAAATTTTTATCTGAATTAGCAAAACATTATCAAAGCCATTATTGAAATTGTTATCAAAGTGGGTTTTTATAACCAAAAACATGTGGTTTCCAGTCAGCAAAAAATGTCAATAACCCTTTCAATAAAGGTTTCAGTGTCATTTCTGATAAAGCTTTCAATGTTAAAAGTGACAAAATTTTAATTTCAAATCCTACAAAATGGAAAGCACTTTGATATTTCAAAATTGGTCTTTTTCAAATATTATGAACAGATGTACTTTGGAGCTTTATTATAAAAATAAATCTCAGGTGGAGCCAAGTATGAGGTGGACAACACATTAACACTTCCATGATAGCTCCATTTCCAGCAGTACCAATTCTTGCAAGTTTTGTGATGTTTTGTGTTTTTCTTAAAGCTCCAGCTCCTGGAGTCAAGTGATTAAGGAGATAAAGAATCTCAGCTTTCATTTTTTAATGATGTAAGTTTCATCCCCTCATGTTTGGTGGGGGGGGAAGAAGCTTGAAAAATGTGACCTATAAATGCTCAAAAAGTGAAAATGAAACAAAAAGAACCCCAAATGTATTATTTTTAAAATCTCACTATTTTTAAGCCAATCTCACGAATTTTTGCGGGGGAAGCCTGACTCGTGATTTTTGAATGCTTGGGCTCAGCAATACTTCATTTCTTCTGCAGAATTCAAACTTTTTTTTTAAGGAAAAATGAGTTTCCAGTTCTTCTTGTCACAAAGATCTCCATCCAAATGTGAACTGATACAGTGCTGCCATTCTAAGGCTTCAGGCAGCCAGCCCAAATTATAGGTGTAAGAAAGGTAGGAACAACCCCCTTTCCTCAAAATGGGTTACTAACTGTGAAACTTAAGGGTCATTACTTTAAATATTATTATTGATACCTATTTCACTACTAACCATTTAGAAGAAACTTCCAGCATGTTTGGCATTGTGGGCAGGTCTTGGGACAGGAGCTCTTGACTCCTAGTCAAAAGGTTCCTGAACTGTAGAAACTTGTCGCTGCAGTTTCCACGATATGCATCTGAAGAAGTGAGCTGTAGCTCACGAAAGCTTATGCTCTAATAAATTGGTTAGTCTCTAAGGTGCCACAAGTCCTCCTTTTCTTTTTGTAGAAACTTAGGGGTTTGTGTCAAACCACACAAAATTCAGGGTTTTGCATGATTTTGATGAACTCAGTTTTGTGGGTGTTTTAATTTGAAACTGTGGGTTCATTCATGAGGTGCAAATCTATCTGAAGCAAAACAAAGAAAAATCCTTATAAACTTCCACTTAGCTTTCCATCTTTAAATGTGAGTGCAGGATCAGGAACATCCCTTCTTGTCTGTCTGTAAAGCACTTCAGAGAGACAAGGTGGGTGGGGTAATATGTTTTATTGGACCAGCTTCTGTTGGCGAAAGAGACAAAGAGCTCTTCTTCAGGATCTGTGCAATAGATGATAGCCAGAGGTGGATGCTACCATACTCACTGCGGTACTAAAGGATCTGTGGCACTCTCACATCTCTGTCAAGTATGCATGTAACAAACATATGACTAGCAGTATCAGGCAAAGTCTGAGGTGCCCAGTAAAAACAATTAATATAAGCCTGGCCCCTATACAAAACCATGCCACTCTGGAGGTGGAAACTGATGAGGTGAGAGATTATTACTTCCAGGAATCAGTGTTCTTTGATTACTTGCTGTAATTAAGATGACTGTGACTTAACTATTTTAACTATTTTAACTTAACTATTTATATTTTGAAGATAACCTAAATAGAAACCAGAAGAACGACATGTGAAGTCAGTTGTGCTCAGAGATCAGACTCGCACTGCCTTGGGTGACATGATGTAACTGAGCAGCAGGAAATGTCATGTTATCCTTTGCCTAAGAAAAGAGAAAACCACACTATGAGTTGTTGAGCAACTATGTGCAGTTAAGACAGCTCACTGGCCGTTGGATATTGCTAACTCCAATGGATACTTATTGCAGGAAACTGATATTGTTGAGTTTGTTTCTTTTTCTTAATCTATGGGTTTATCTATGTTAACGGTTTCAGTGGGGCGGGGAACGTAAAAGAATAGTGACCTGAACCCAACCCCAGTGGTGAAAGTTTTTCCCAGTGGTATCTGTGAGCTTTGGATCAATCCTTAGCATAGTAGATATTGGCTGAACATCAATAGGTCAGTATCAATAATGAGGTGCTAGGCTCACTGAAAAACAAGATAGGCCAGAATTGCTACAAAGGAGCCAGAATGACTCAGTCCAGACATTTCTGTGAGAAAGGCAGCAGCAAGGAGAGGGCATATCCGTGTGCCCACACACTCAGAAAGGATGTGGATGTGGGAGTTCTGCTGTGAAACTTGCTTCAGTAGGAATGAGACTGGGATGCTGCTAGCAAGGATGATTGGTACCGACTTCTCTAGGAGCTGGTATGGAGGACTGGGATTCCTATAGGTGTCACCAAGGAGGAGCAAGTGAAGGAGACTAGGCTAGTCATACATGGCAGCATTTATGAGCTAGAGAATTTAATGCAGAAGACAGGGATTTCTATGAACCTGAATATCAATTATAAGAAAACTGAGATAATAGCAGTGATCAGGAAAGGGGTCATGGGTGGGAGGGAGGGTGCAGAGCTCCTTAGCCGTATGGATTAAAATGATCGGAGTAATTGCTTTCTATATTCATAGCATGCTCTGACATTTCCCATTAGAAACCTAACTCTAGGAAACCTTTTTAAGGGCAATGATCTTAAAAGATAATGCTTCCTGGAAGGAAGGACAGATGCTGGTTGACAGTGACATTGATAAGTTTCATCATTTGCTTCTGCTGGAGAACTTTTAAGCATGTTCTTGCCCAGAAGGAGCCTCCTATCAGCCTGTGGGGAGCGCATCTAGAATGCAAATTCTGAGAACAAGTGATCCATAGATTTCCTCTTACAATTTTAGCTATAATTGTCTCTCAGTTTGATGCTGAACGGCATATGAAATTATGCCAAGGCTAGTCCTGCTGCTTCATCAGCACAGCTGAATGGAATCAAGGCTTGGGATCTACTCACTTCTGCTTCTGTTTACAGCCTTTAACGCCATTAGGCTGAGGTGCTCCTCAAGCCTGCTCATTGACTCTACCCCTAAATCCTGAGAAGGGATCTAAACCAGGGTTCCCTCAGTGCATCTCATGCTAGTGGGCTCTGGGTACAGATAGATGCTTACCATGGAGGAAGGATCCAGCCCCTGCCATTGCTACCAGGCAGGAGTGGAGAAGGGTTCCATTTCCCCCTGCCACTTCAGGCTGTCTGGGGGGACTCCAAGGCTCCCCTTACCCACCCTTTCTCTCTCCTTTCTTTTTCCCCCCACTCTCTCTCTTTCTTCACAACAACCAGATCTTGTGGGTAGGTCTCTAGGGGAAGTATATCAGTGTGTGCAAAGACTGCAGCAAGTCCCTGTGAGCATAAAACCTCTGTTTGCACTGAGTGCAGTTCAAATGATGGTTTTGATCTGTAAATGCCTGAATGGCCTTGGGCCACCTGCTTGAAAAGCTGCCCTTCCACTAGGACCTGACAGCTGAGATCAGTTAAGGGTCTTGTTTGCAGAGCACTCTCTTTCTCATGGATTATCAGAATGATAATTTGCAGGGGTTTCTTCATGATACAACACCACACATTTGTTCCACCAGCTTTTAAATCAGGCTAATCACTGGCAAAGAGACAGTAATCTAGCCTGGGCTAGTTTGATAGTTTTAATCTCTTCCAGTAGCAGTGGTAAGGTGTACAGCAAAAAGGAATGACTGAAGACTCTGGGCTCACCATCCCAGAGCAGGACAAAGGAACTCTGAGACGACAGAGTCCTGCACTTAGGAAAGAAGAATCCCGTGCACTACTACAGACTGGGGAACGAGTGGCTAAGTGGCAGTTCTGCAGAAAAGGACCTGGGGATTACAGAGGATGAGAAGCTGGATATGAATCACCAATGTGCCCTTGATGCCAAGAAGGCTAACGGCATATTGGGCTGCATTAGCAGGAACATTGCCAGCAGATCAAGGGAAGTGGTTATTCTCCTCTATTCGGCACTGCTGAGGCCACTTCTGGAGTATTGCATCCAGTTTTGGGCCCCCCCACAGAAAGGTTGTGGACAAATTGGCAGAAGTCCAGCAGAGGGCAATGAAAATTATTAGGGGGCTGGAGCACATGACTTATGAGGAGAGGCTGAGGGAACTGGGCTTATTTAGTATGCAGAAAAGAAGAGTGAGGGGGGATTTGATAGCAGCCTTCAACTACCTGAAGTGGGGTTCCAAAGAGGATGGATCTAGGCTGTTCTCAGTGGTGGTAGATGACAGAACAAGGAGCAATGGTCTCAAGTTGAAGTGGGGGAGGTCTAGGTTGGATACTAGGAAACTCTATTTCACTAGGAGGGTGGTGAAGCACTGGAATGGGTTACCTAGAGAAGTGGTGGAATCTCCATCCTGAGAGGTTTTTAAGGTCCATCTTGACAAAGCCCTGGCTGGGATCATTTAGTGTGTGTTGGTCCTGTTTTGAGTAGGGGATTGGACTAGATGACCTCCTGAGGTCTCTTCCAAACCTAATTTTCTATGAACACTGGTGCAACTTGGTAAATGCAGTCTTCCTGGGTGAACCCACCCCTGCAGAACCTCAAAGAAGGCTTGTTACTAATCAGCTGCACTGGTTTACCCAATCCCAGTGGTGAGGTGTATCGCCCATCAGTACTGAGCCCCACCAAGGTCATATAAGTACATTGGGCATGATCCTTAGCTGATGTAAATCAGCATAGACCCACTGATTTCAACGAAGCTATGATAATATATACTAGCTAAGGGTATATATTTCATGGCAAAGATTTCCTGGCTCTTCTGTTTGGAAGCAAATAGGAATGTCAGTTCTTGAATTTACCTTGTCCCCTCACCCTTTGAATGGTAGCAAGGATTCAAGAAAAAGAGGATCCCCTAATTGTGAGAGATGTGTCCAGTCAAAGTAAAGACAATAAAAACTCGCTCTAGATTGTGTCATTGATGGGGAGTGAGCAAAGGTCTAAAGTTGAAAACCCACAGCACATTCTTAAGCTGAAATGTAAAAATCTAAAAACAACAACAAATACTCACAAGAAATCATTTTAGAAGTTAAAAAAAATATGAGTGACCAAGTTCATCCCTCGTGTACAAGCCCAGCAACATCAGGAAAATTACTTCAGGGAGAAATTTGCCTCACAATATATACAACATGTATATGTCACATGGTCTAATCATGGGACTGAAAGCTACATAGGAATTATATGGTCTATTCAAGCTTGCAAGGAGTGTGAACAAAGAATATAATTACACATCAAGCCCATTGATTAACCAATTACTAGTTAAAGCAGATTTAGACTTTAAATTAATTTGGTTCTGAATTCTGGGGAATTTTGGATGAAGATAAACAGTGTTTGAAGATTAATTATCCTTGTCTAAGATGAAGGCACTCATTTCAATTTTATTAGCATGTCGAAAAACTCTGGCTGGTGCAAGGAACGCGGCAGACTGCAAGTCTCAGCAGTATTGAAATGCATGATTAAAACAAGTTCTGAGACTCAATCATTCTAATCCTCACCGAGAGTAGGGATATGGCAGGTTACAATGAGCAATTCCAAATTAATATTTAAATGAAAGACAGACTAAAGTTTACCTCGAGGAGAATGTGTGCTATCTCCAAAGGTTCAATGGCAGTGCAGCCAGGGAGTTAGAAACTCACCAGCAAGGAGATACTGGAGCAGAGCTCTTTGTGCATGTTTAATAAGGAATTGAAAACAATTGCCAGCCATGGTGATTTCTTCCTTTATTGCATTCAGATATACAAGGAGTGTCAGCATGGGAGAATTATGGCTGTAGATACCCCACTACTGGGCTACAAGACATTTTACCTCTAGGCCACTGGTTCAAATCTAATCTAGGGTAGGTAGTAGCTGAAAGATTTCACCATTGATAGCTGTTTGGTAGCCCAAATGGCCATGGCACAAAGTGTGCCTGAGAGAGGCAGCATGCCTCCCAAAGCTCTCCAGGCTGCAGTGGGAGGACTGCCAGTTCTTTTGGCCACACCAAGGTACTGGGTACTCTGTACTGGCCTTTCCCCTTTTGGGAAGCTAGGGCCTACAGAGATCTGTGAGCTCTCCCTCCTGCACTGGCACAGCAACCGTGCTCGGTCCCCGCACAGAAGTGGGGGGCAGGGGAAGTAAGGCTGGGCACCAGTGGTACCCACAGCTGTACGCATGTTATGTACAGTGCGTACCATTGGCAGGGGTGCCAAGTTGAGGAGAAGCAGTGTTGGCTGCCCGCCCCACTGCCCACTCAGGTTTGCCCCTCAGACCCTCTATTGTGAAAGAGAGGCTGTGGGGCCAAACCTGAGTAGCACTGTGGCCCTCATGCACCAGGTCACAATGTCACTCAGTTTTGGCCCTGCTGCCATCCCCTTCCCCACCAAACCTGAGCAGGCAGTGAGGCAGCCAGCATTACTGCTCCTCACTGCTGCTATAGGGCCAGCTCCTGTGCCAGGGGTCCCCTCCTCCCAACTGCCCATGTCCCCTCTGCTCTGCCCACAGTATTTACTCAGCAACAGCCTTAAGAGCTGCTACAAGTAGGGGGAGGGGAGCTGTGGTGAGTGCCTGCACATGGGAGCTGGCAGGAGGGGGTTTTGGGTGTACCCCAGGAAGAGTGTCTGAGGGCACTGCTGCCAGACAATCAGCACCTAGTTAGTTAGCTGCCAAGACATTTGCCCAGGGATGTAACTTATTACAGGCAGCTGTCATGTTCTGGGGTACAAGCCGGATCAGTAAAGAGTTGTGTCACCTCTTACCCGTAGCCCTTTAGTGCCTTAAAGGCTTTGCTATTGTAGCTCTCTGACAGGCTACTCACAGTCAGCAACAAGCATGCACCCTAGGTCTATGTATTGAGCAGCCATGATCGAATGCTTTGGATCCAGGAACCTGGCTGCAATATCACAGACTTCCACTGGTCTCCAGCAGCCTTGGTTAACAACTGGTAAGGTGACATCAAACTTTCCCCAGCCCCAAATTTCCCCCAGAATGTGTCTTCTGAAATATCCAGCTCTTCCCTGGAACAAAGAGGAATGTTATGGTTTGTTGCTTCTTTAAAGAGTCAGTATTCACAGTTTACTGGAAACTAGAATTTCCAATCAGTTCAGGTCAAACAGCACTAGAATGGTTTAAGTTAAAAATAAAACAAGTTTATTTAATTCTGAAAATTCAGATTTTAAATTGATACAAGTATAAGGATTAAAGTCAAAAATGGTTGAGAGAAACAAAGATAAAATGCTTTCTAGGGACTACAATTTAACAAGGTAGACTTGGTTCAGGGTACTGATTTCATCAAGATGACTGACCAAACTCCTAGTCAGGATCTATCTCCTAAAATCAAAGGCCTGGTACCTTTGTCTTCTTAGGTAGAAGATAGATAACTTGGAACTTGTACCCATCTCTTTAATAGTCTATTGAATCATTGAAACGGATGCTTCTGAAGGATACTACCAGTCTATTTCCAGCTGTGAGGTAAGGAAAATGGAGTCTATCTTGAAGGACTTGTCCCGCTGCTTCTTCTCCCACCAGCACTGTGCCTGCCAAAATATAATCTTTTTAGTTCCCGTGCCCTCCAATACAACTGAACATGTGATTGACAATCTCCTCCCCACTGTGATTGTGTGAGGTTTACCTCTACCCCTTGTTTGTGATATATAAGTACCTTATTGTCTTTCAAAGTACTTTGGAAGTAACTCCCAGGTGAGAAACCACACTCCTCTGTCTCAGGTAGGGTAATTCCTGGTTGGCTGGCAAACACATTTTAAGAATTATAAGTTTCAGTTTATGTCTATAATTCTGCATCAAATGCTTGTACCTACATAATAACCAGTGAGTTATAAACTTTTCACTCATACATAACATGATACTTCAAAGATATAGTTCTTGACAATAAAGAATCAGGGTACACTTAAACAACTTAAGCCAGCTGAAATTGGTTAGCAGATATTAGGGGCCTCTTGCCCTCAGGCTGTTCTTAATGTGACAGTAGCCCTAGTTACTAATGAACCCTCAACTTCATTCTAGGAAAACACTTGTGTCACAGGGTCCACTCACCATTAGGTGCACCTCCTCCTGGCTGCTCTGGGGATTAGCTTCACTTACATCCAATGCCCCCTGCTGTCACTCATTCACACATCTTGCCCTTATCTCTTTCTGTCTCTCTACAACTCATTGTGCTCTCTCTTCCTGACTTGGCCTTCTGGCCAAGTCACTGTATGTTTCCCCCTTCCAGGGGACCAAAGTCCCACTAGATGATTTTCCTAGGCAGTCTTCTGCTTCACTAACTGATCTGTGCAGCCTCTCCAGTAGCTAGTAAAGGAAACTGGGCCTACCCAGTACTCCAAGTTCCAGCCCAGGGGCCCTACAACCAGCAGCCAAGGGCTGCACTATCCCAAACCTTGCTACTATTTCCCTAGGCTGCTCTTACTATACCTCTATCAGACCCTTTCTTCAGGACTAGGATTTCTCTTCTCCCCTGGGTTTCCCTTTTTCCCCTCTCTAAGACTAGAGAGTGACTACAGGCTTCCACACTGCAGCCCCTTTCTGCTGCCAACTTCCTGGCTTTATCTTTCTCAGCTGGGCTTTACTGCCAATCAGGGGTTGCTTATCCAGTCTAATTCCCCCAGGTGTAGCCTATCAAGTTAATTCTCCACCTCCCCGCCCCACAGCCTCATTAATCCATTCAAGGCTGGTGTGGGGTGAACACACCATCACAACTTGATAGAAAGAATTTTTATAGTCTGATGAGGAGGGAAGTTCTGCTATCCTGCTGGATTTAGTAAGTAATCCAAACCCTACTTAAGATCACACATTTTCATTTATGGACTGGCAACTGTAATCAGCAAAATTACCAAACTGTCATTTAAGAAACTCAAAGAGAAGTCAGAGTAATCACACTGCAATTGAAAAGTTAAAGGTAATTCCAAACCTGTCTGCTGAGTGCTAATTCCTTGCCAGACAACCACAAATCAGCAGGAGAAAGTGCTTGTTTCATGAAAAAGCAATGCCATGTTTAGCAAGTAGTGTGTGACAGCTGGTGTTGGGCATAGCAGTTCATAAGCAGGAGAGAAAGAGAAGAAAGGATATGTATTATCATCTGTATTGCCATAATGCCTGAGAGCCCTAGTCATGGACCAGGACCCCATTGTGCTAGTCACTATATTAAGAGAACAAGATGGCCTCTTCCCCGAAGAGTTTACAATCTAATGTGGCATAATTGCCAGAGACTGCAATTGCTTTTGAACTGTTCCATCAGACCAGGACCTATGTTATGCTGAAGGTGGACTTCAGAGGGCCAAACTCATCTTTGTTGTAATGTCATTGAAATAACTGAATTTGGCCCAGCGTGTTTAGAATCATCGTTCTTGGTTGCCCAGCAGCTGTCCTGCTGTATGATGCATCTGACTGTAAAACACAGCAGACTGCTGATGTGGGGCACTGCATTCAACAGACCCTTCCTGATGCAAAAGCTGTTAGATAATTCACTGGCTTAATGCTCAATCATCACCATCAGAAGAACTGCTGCTGCAGGATCCTGCACATTTCCAATGCTGAGTCACAAAAAGAAAATGTAGCACCAACAGACACAATAAGTTGGGCCAAAGGAGGATTTCTAGAGCTCACAGAAGCAAAGCAAAGCCCACAGCTGCTAAGACTGCAGGGCATAGCAAAAAAGGCATAGTCCACTGACATCAATTAATGTTGCCACGTATCATTGTTTTCCTCTGTGTTCAGTGTGGATTATATATTTGATTTCTCAAACCCAGAGGGTGACCACAGTGGATCAGCAATTACGTATATTAAGGGAGCTATGCATTTTGAGGAGTGCTGAATCTTGGGCTGTCCATTTGCTGTAATAATAAATGTGACACTAACCTCAGGTTTCTTCTCTCACAATTTTCTGACTAGAATGGATCAACGAAACACCCACAATGTAACACTCTAACAACTACTTAACATTTAAGGAATCTGCAGAGCACAGCAAAAATCTTCAATTTGTAAAAGAAGAGGGTAGGTATATGCCCTGTTTCTTCCTCTACCTATAAACCTTGTCCTGAGAACAGATTTATATTGTGCTGTTTCCAGTCTCATTGTAACCTATGTTGCAAAAAGCATGGTGTTATTGAAGCGTGAAGTTCTGTTAGGTATAACTAAACCTGGAGCCATGGGCTCAAATCCCAGAAGTCTTGACTCAGCCCTTCAGCCATTAGAAGTTAGATAAATGAAATTCCATGCTATTTGTTGTGTGCATGTATGTCTTTCAGCTGGGACCTTAAAGACAGAGGTTATGTCTGTGCTGTGTGATCATTCGAGATCCCACTGCATTTTTCATAAGAACAGGTCCCCACTGTGCTAAGGATTCTACACGCATGCAAGGAGATGTTCCCTGTCCCAAAGAGCTTATAGTTGAAGGCCCCACTACTCTGCACTGGTGCTAAGTGTACATTCCAGTGGTGCTAACTGTCTATACATTCAAAGCAGTTTGGGTGCCTTTGAAAGGAAAGATACAGCCAATTATTAGTATTAGAGAAGTGATCTGTGTCCTTGACTGTAAGAGCATCTCCACAATTTTCTGTGGTTAATATTTTATGCACTAGACTCACATTATATTCATCAGTATGTTATCATGAAGTTTCTAGGAGCCCTCAAGAAAACACACACAGACACACACACATTGGCCACTGTCAGAAGACAGGATACTGGGCTAGATGGATCTTTGGTCTGACCCAGTATGGCCGCTCTTATGTTCTCATGCATTTCCAAACTGTGATGTTGGATTTATCATGTGACGTTTTTAGTGAGAAAAACATACATTAACAAATAGCATGAAGCATAATCTCTTGTATGGCTCAGTCTGAAATGTCTAACTGAAATGAGAACACTTGAGAGTTCTGTGAGTTACAAAGGACCCAACCCTGAGCTTCCTTGTGCCTTAAAAAGCTGTGGGGGCTGGACAAATAGTCAGATAGCACAGCGCCCTGGTAGTGGATCCTACACCACCACCACCCCAGCAGTTGGGGAAATGTGGAACATAGATAAGGAAAAGTGAACATGGCTGGGATTCCCTTATGACCAGCTGCCACAACAGCTGCTGAGAGTCACTGACTGCTGGAACATACTAAAGCAGCTGAAAGGCTGCTCTAAATTTATGCTGGGGATTGGACTAGAATGGCCCCATGGTTGAAGCTATCTATGCAAAATAAAACACCTTTTGCAGCCCCCTGAGCGCTACTCAGCCACAGCCCAGAACATGGCCCTTTGTATCTTCTGGGCAAAAGGGGCAAAAGCAACAGAAACCCTGCAAGAAGAGATGTCTGTTCCCATGTGAGCCACAGTTAGTGGTAACAGGTTTCAGAGTGGTAGCTGTGTTAGTCTGTATCCTCAAAAAAAATGAGGAGTACTTGTGGCACTTTAGAGACTAACAAATTTATTTGGGCATAAGCTTTCGCGGGCTAAAACCCACTTCATTGGATGCATGCAGTGGAAAATACAGTAGGAAGATATATATACACAGAGAACATGAAAAAATGGGTGTTGCCATACCAACTGTAACGAGACCAATTAATTAAGGAGAGCTATTATCAGCAGGAGAAAAAAAACTTTTGTAGTGATAATTAGGATCGCCCATTTCAAACAGTTGACAAGAAGGTGGGAGTAACAGTTATTGGTGGGTCTGTTCAGTGCACCCCAGCAATGTATGTGCATTGCCAGGGCATCCAAACTGTAAAATAAACACTAAATTACACAGAAAAAACCCTACCTTAAAAGAATATTATTAAGGCTGCAAAGTCAAGCACTCAGAAGTTAGGAAATGCCAGAAGTAAGGTAGTATGTGCAACCTTAATTTTACTCCACTGTTTTTCCCTGGCATCCCAGCTCCTTTTTAGACCTTTCTCCCCTTCCCTCACCCTCTTTTCCCCCACCCCCCTATTCCCAGTCTCCTGCCCTGCCAGTCCAATTTCTTTCCCCCACCTCTATGTCCAAGTTTCATTCTCCCTTGCCAACCTCCAGGCCCAGTCTCCTCCCTCCCTGACAGGTTCCTTATCCAAGTCTACTCCCCATCCCTTATCCCCAGCTCCAACTCTGGTCCCTTCTGCATTCAAATCAGGTAGCTTCTTTTTCTGTGCTACCTACGCCTAGCACATGGGTGGGGGAATTGAGAGCACAGGCCCACGGCAGCCCAAAACTGGGAAAGTCCTGCTTAGCCCTGCTCAAAATCTTTGGGAAATGTAACTGCAAAGTTCTAGCAAGTCTCTACTGAGTATGTGTGAACTGTGATTTTCCAAAGGTTTATAACTTGGACAAATTTAGGTGTGTTATCACAGAGATGGCAAAAGACACATTCCTGACACACATGCCCTGGCCAAAATTCAAGTCCCTGCTCCAGAGCATGGGGGTATTAGAGCTTCTCTGAGGTAAGGTACCTAGAATTTTTTTTAACATGGGCAAAACAATGTTTTCTTTTCTAGCCTTGCTCTTGGAAATGGCTGAGCCGTTTTGGCTGAAATTTTCCAAAAACACTTAACCTGAGGCAGGCATCTGTCGTGCATTGAAAAATTACAATTGGTCACTTTAAAGCCTAAAGGGTTTCCTGATCCTCCTGCCTGCAAGCTAGGGGCTCTGTAACAAAGCATGTGATCAGAGTCAGTTTGCAGCAGCCAGCCAGCCTACAGTAAGGTGGGTAAAGCTGTGTCTCTCTGTTTTAGGGAGCAGCCTGCTTTGTCTCTCTGGTTTTGAGTTATTGTGTGTGATTATTCCAAATTCTAAGAAATCAAGTAGTGTTACGTTGCAACCTTCCAGCGAGAGTATTTTTTTATTTAATTCTGCTGTCTGTATGCTGTGAACATAACAGTAACCAGCATGGAAAATTTCAGCCCAAATGGTTAAAGGCTGGCAAAGTTATAAGCAACTGGAAACAGGGTTTTATAATGGATGCATTAGGCAATCTTAAATAATAGGTAGTGCTACCAGCCCTAGGTATAACTATAAATCATTCATTTCAGCCCCTGTCTCTGAGAGGAAATGATCAGCAACTGTGCACCCAAATGTCACACTTTTCTTCAGTGAAGTTACTGAAATCTACTGGTGTTGTACAGAACCAAACCATTAATTCATTACCATGAGCAAGCATAGGGCTGGAGGCTCAAGTCTGTGCCAGACCCTCTCAGAAGCAGCAGCTCCTGATGCAACTCCCTTTGAGATGTTGAAAGCCTAAATTGAAGGGTCTACTGTTTTAAGTGCAGCTGTTTATTTTGCAGCATCCTAGGGGCTGAAAAAGTTACACGCCCCAACAAAAAATAAAAATGGAATTTTAGCTTGTTGAAATGGCACGCTGGGACTTAAAAAGGGATTTGTTTTGTTAAATTAAAGTGGACCTGAAAGGCATCTCTTCCACTCCAGGTTCCTGGCCTCTGCCCCTACTATGCTTGTTTTCATTTGGCTCAGTTCTGAATTAACAGAATCATTAACAGTGCTGCCCTTCGCTTTGTGTTCTGTAGTTGTTACTGTGATTTATTCTTTCTACAGCTCCAAGGGTGGGCCAGTCACTGTACAGACTAGGGTAAGAGGGGAAAGAGGCCAGATTCTACTCTTGATGACACCAGGGGAAATCAGGAGTGTCTCCATTGGTTTCAGTGAATCTCTCGTATTGTTAAATATTTACAGCATTGCTAACCTGCGAAAATACAATGGAATAGGCAGCCAGTTAAAATACAGCATCTTTTGAAAGGTTTTAGACATCTTAGACTATACAGAGTATTCAAACTATGCCTCATTCCTACAAGAAGCATGGAACAATGTTAATCCATGGGAGAAAAGATAGCAGTAAGAAAGAAGTACAAATATCCCCTTTGTAACTACAAAATGGTAAAGTTGCAAATCTCCTGACGGGCTGGGCCATGTCCTTTGCATAGCTCTGTTGGCCAGACAACATGTTGGAGAGATCCATAGCCACTCTTCTGGCACTCTGCCCTCCTCAGGCAGTGAACAGCAGCCAGAATATGTAAATGGGCATATGAGGTGTCCCCTGATGTAGAGAAATCCTCAGGTGGCGTAAAGCTAACTCAGCAAGCTCTATACCACCCGCTCCTCCTCCTCCACATAAGGAGCATGACAGGGGCAGGGAGAGGTGGAAATGATCCAGACCTCACAGTGCTTTGGATGATCCTCTGCCAGCAGCATGGTGTCTATCAGCCCATTACACCAGGTCTGACTTAGAGCAGCCATTAAGATGCTTTAAACTATGCCGGAGGATGTTTTGACCTATAGTTTGCCCCAAGATTAGGAAACCAGAAAGGTGGCTTAGAGCTGCCTTCCCTCCTTTCCCAGTTATGCCAGGAATGAGCTTGACACAGCTGAGGATTTAGCCCACTGAATGTCATACTGACATATGCCATATTGACATACTGGACCATATATTTATTTGTCTAATCCAGCATCCTATCCCAGGTAATATTTAATTTAATGTTTCAGAAGGAGAGAAACCTGTAGTGCACCTAGCGCTCTGTGCAATTCTGAACAAGGAAGGGAGCTATCTCCTGACCAGCCCTAGGCAACCAGTTTCCACCCTGATGAGCAAAAGCTGACCCTTGAATATCTTAGCTGCACATGTTTTTAGTGAACATGAAATTATCCAGCACTTTCTAAAAATCAGCTATCAGTACTTGACATTCACCTTCTGCAGGGAAGTCCACAGGCTGACTGTACAATGAGTAAAGTCATATTTCTTTTAATTCATTTTAAATGTATTGCCTTTAATTCCATGGAGCCCCATTGTTCTTGCATTATGGGACGCAATCAGGAGGGGGCTGATCAGTTGTCACTGTGTCCTTCAGAATTTTGAATATTTTAGTCAAGTCCTTTCTATTTCTGCTCCTTTCTAGGCTAAATAATCCTAGGTGTCTGCAATTTCTCATTCTTTAAAATATTTCTAACCAGCTCAGCTGATCTTCCCTAGGCCCCTTCTATTCTCTGCTGTACCTTTAAGGTGAAGTAAACCTACCTAAAGACAGTAGGCTAGAGGAGTGTACACATTTGTTAGACATAATGGGCTAACATTTAAACCTTGTGCAAAGCTATTGGAATCAGTAGCTTTGCACCTGCTTACCTGAAGGCTGACTTTATCCCAGAAGAATAAACTTCTGCAATAGTTTAAAGTTTGCTGTAAATTAAATTCTGCCTGAAGTTGGTCAAAAAAGGGGCTGTACATTTCTGACAGAAGCCACCAAGGTCAAGTAGCGTAGTTCAGTGAAAATGGCCCCAGCCCAGGAATCAGGTTCTGTTCCTGGCTCTTTCACTGACTCTTAGCTTAATCTCTTGCACTCCCTGGGTGTGTGTCTATGCAGCCCATGGCAATGAGGCTCCTCCTAGCCTTGGTCAACAACCCAGCCCTCCCCACTTCCTCTGAGCCTGAGCTCCAGCCTAAGCCACAACTTCAAAGCATCTAAATTGGGTCTATTTTTAGAGCACTAGCAGGAGCCCTGCTAGCCAAAGTCTATCAACCCAGGCTGGGTGGCTAATTGCCATGGGCTCCATAGACATACCTTCTGTGCCTCACTGTCCCCAGCTGTATAATGGGAATAATAAAACTACCTACTTGCATTTGTGACGAGCTTTGAGAGGGACAGATAAAAAGTGCCACAGAAGCGGTAATCACTCAGAGAACATAGTGATAAGACCAGCAGAAACACCTTGATCTTCATTCAGCAATGGTGCAGATTAATCCTGCCACTAAGCCACTCAAAGACCAGACATAGGGAGATCATATCTCGAAGATGGATCTCTAAATAGAGGGCATTCCATCAAGGAAAAGGCCCATGGAGGCTCAGTGCAGCAAAGGATGTAAAAGCAGGCATAGCTGTACGTTGATAAAATAAAGACCCCTCCCCAGCCTCACTGGTACAACACTGTTGCCACCAAGCCAGGAGCCGCACATGCGGACATCTGCGTTGTAGACCTAACAGCATTTCAGCACTGGTAATCTGCAGTGAAATGCCTCATTGACCATTGTATGGTCATTTAAATGAAATAGCATGCCCAAGCTACACCAGGAAATTGACTCATTGCTAACAACAGAAATGAAGGCTTCAGAAATTGCTATCAGAAATGGGGGCTCTGTACCAGCACTGAAAATGATTATGTTTCAATTCTTGTTAGACCTGCTCAGGAATTTTTCAGCAAACCATTTTTTTGTCAGAAAATGCTGATTTATCAAAAGTGAGACTTCATGGAAATGTGTCAGTTTCAAAGAAACTTTCACTGGGAAGGTTTCTCAGCTCTCAGATGGACTTTCTGCTCAGAGAGAGATCAAGCAGACTAAGGATTTGAACCTTGAGCACCATCTGAGAGCTCTAATCACTCACCTCTTGACTAATCTGGTATGACAGTCACAAAAAAATTCAAATCGTCTTGGGTTCATCCCAGTGCAGCACAGGAAAAGTATTTGAAATCTTGAAAATTTTCACAGGGTGGAGAAATCATTTCCTGTCCAGCTCTGCTTCTTGTAACATGGCTATCCCCAATCTGCACTGGCAGTTAAATTGTTTTCTGCACAAGTTGAGAACAACCATTGCTAACAATGATCAGTTTCCTAGTTAGATGGGGCTTGATCGTAGTAGTACGGAACCATTCATCCATCCTGTGATGTGTCCTTTCCCCAGCAAAACTCTTCTTGTGTTAAACTCCGCTAGAAGTAGTTTAGTTTAGTAGCTATATATAAATCAAGATAACATATGGAAGGTCTTATAATAATTCTTAGCACTTGACTTGTTTTACATATTCAAAGCTCCATACAAACATGTATTCTCACAATATTCCTGTTAAATCAGTCTGTTAAGAATTACACTCCCTATTTTACAGATAAAGTTAAGTGACTTGCCCAAAAATCGCACAAGTAGTAGCAGAGCCAGGACTAGAAAGCCTGGCTCCCTGTCTCTCAGCCTCAAGATCAGTCCATTAGCCTATGTTGCCTCTATAATGATAAGTCTTCCTCATGCCCTTACACCTTGTTCCTCTAGCAAGATAATTAAGCGCTCTTTCTGGCTATCCTCTTTTACTCAAACAGTGCACCTAGCATAGCATCGTATTCATTAACCACAATGAGTTTTTTTAAACAATTTGAAGCAGCTGCTGACCTTTTCCATGTGGGGCTATAGTGCTTGGCTAGCATTGTTCTAAATTTAATGATGCCATGCATCTCAGATCAGTCTCTTTTAGAAAGAGGTTTGTAACACCAAACATAGCCTCCAATTGCAGTCCCCACAGTCTGAAATAAGAACAGGCCCAGACTTGAGCTAACACAAATAGATGTGCACTTCCTCCTCCATTTGTGGTAATCACAGTGGTTTATTCATTGTACGAGCAAGGTCACTGATTTACTTGTCTGCAGAAACTAAGGCCTGATCTAGACTAGAAAATTAGGTCAGTTTAACTACGTCGGTCAGGGGTGTGGAAAATCCACAGACCTAAGCGGTATATTTAAGATGGCCTAAGGCCCTATGTAGACAGCACTAGGTTGACGGAAGAATTCTTCTGTAGACCTAGCTACTGCATCTCAGAGAGGTCAGTTACCTACACCAACAGGAGTGTCTACATTGAACACTACAGCAGTGTAGCATTTTAAGTGTAGACAAGCCCTAATTAGCTGCACCATATCTGGCAGGTAAGTAAATAGAAGACTTCATTTTCTGTTACTCCCGGTGCTTCTTGGAGAAGCATAAATATATACCTCCAATTTAAAAGATCAAGGTATTGTTACATGTTAATATTTCAATTGCCTTGGCTGGCTTGATTAAAGATTGTTAGAACGACAGGGCAACCGATGAGTTCCCTGTAGCAAAGAGATCCTCGTGCTAAACATCATGCTGGCTGTGAAGGACTGACTCTTTGAGAAGAGGGTTGAAATGAACTGAATGACACATGGCACAGAAGAAATATCTCCACACAGATTACTAAAAAGTTTCAGGTTTCAAATGAGACCATCCTTGAAAAGTTCTGATTTTAAAAATGCATTCTTGAGATCCTAGCTGCCAACTAATGTCAGAGGCTGCCATGCAATTTGCCTTGAATTTTTTTCCTAGACTGGTACTAGAATAGGATCAGGATTCATTCTGAAGAAATAAGAACCTTTAAAAGCACAGCAGGGAAAAATAGCTTATAAGTACTGTAATACAAGATGACTGGTGGTTTGAATGGTCTCCCTGTCCCAAATTCCAAGCACACTTGGAGAGAGTAGGATAAATCTTCTGGTTTGTGAGCTACTGAACGATTACCACAGGTTGGTGTTAACACTGAATCAGGTGAACAATTCACAATGACAAGTTTAGTCCCTTCTCATCTTTGTTAATTGTCCTTGAACAGACTCTAATTTGTACAAATGTGTTCACTATTTGAAATTGTTTGACAAATATTTTGTATAATACATTTCAACCTGTGGCTGAATTGCAAATGGTTCACTGAAAGTATTCCTTCAAGTACTGAATTTGATAGTCAAGCTGAATTCTTGGTCATCTGAGTCACACGGTATTATTTCTGTTTTCTGGTTGGGTAACCTAACATTTATAAACTATTTTGCTTCTTCCCACTACAAATTTATTTTAATCTTTAAATGATTTTGTTTGTTTGTTATTAAAAGAATCTCAGCCCTAGGCCCAGACTTTTCTCTGCAAACATTCATAGCAGCAACATGAATGTTCAGAGAAAGTTATTATGCAGGGCTCAGAACAGAGATGGAGCTCCATTCTGTTTAGAAGCTGTCAAAATGTTTGCAAATAATTTTCCTCAGTATTTGCACAGTTCTAGCTAGCACCTTCAAAGCAGGAACCAGGCTTTGCAGAAACGAGCTAACTACTTCGAATCTGAATGTAGAAGAGGGTTTCTGTGATTTATCGCCAGTTACAGCCTGATCCTGTAGTCTTCACACAGGCAAAGCTCCTCTAACAACAGTGGGAGATCTACCTGCATAACCACCGCAAGACTGGGCCATATGGGATCAAGGGCTTGATCATGAGAGATTCGCAGCACAATATTGATTATTATTTGTGTTACAGTGGATCTCAGGGCCCCAACTGAAATCAGGGTTCATTGTGCTAGGCACGTTACAAATACATAGAGCTTACACTCTAGACAAATGTTAGAAGGGGGAACAGAGTCACTGAGAAGTGAAGTGATGAATTTCCATTGCAGTTAGTGCAACTCCACGGTGCTCAGCACCTGCCAGCAGCAAGCCCTAAATGAGGAATAAACATCTGAAGCTGAAGAACTTTCATCTGGGCCCTGTTTTTCTGCCAAAGTATTTAGTAATAAAACAAGAAAAAAGAAAAAAGCAGAAAATAGACAGAATTTCTTCTAAACAGAATGAGGCAAAAATCAGATCTGCTGTCCTTGGGTGTAACACCAGGTCTGAATTTAGCACTTTTTTTTTTTAAATTTTCCATGTGACATTAGTGACTTTAATAAATCCTTCCCTAATGTATTAATTAAGCAGGGTTTACTGTAATATATTATATGCACTTTATACCTCACCTGCATAAACAACAGTATTAATGGTATAAATTACAGCATTCATATTCATGTATTGTGGGCATCCTGACCAAGGCAAAATGCTTAATGGCCTTCAGCAAGCAGTAGGCTGACAAGAAAGTGTTGAGAGAGAAAGATGATTTTTTAGAAATTTATACATTCTGTATGAGCCCATTAAAACCTCAAGAAATCATTTCTCTTTTTTAAAAAAGATCATAAACCCACAAAGTTTTGCATGTTGCACTATTAATGCTAGTTCATTACCTTCAGCTAGACTTCAAGGCTTTATATCGGAAATTGGCTCTGATTTTTGAGATATGCATTACATCATAGTCTTCTTTTAGGGCATTATGTCATTCCTGCTGAGACGCATTATCTAGGGTTGGATCAGCATTAGCGATTTTTGTGGGCCTACTGCAGTGTTCCCAAAGTACTGCTGGGAACCACAGATTGAAATCTGAAACATTTATCTTTTACAAAGCTGAAAAAGAGCAGAGAAGTTAACATCAGGCACCACTGATTTCTTTAACCCTCTCCTGACTCAGCTTCTTATTGGAGCTTGGTTTGCAAGTCTTTGAACACTGAACAAATGTGGTAATCTTTAAAAATTTACATTCAAGGGGCCACTTCATAGCATTTCTTCTCAGGACCCTCGCTGCACTGCTGCAGCTACCAGTGTTACACCACACAGGTCTTTACAAGATGTCGACATGAGTCATACTGCACTTATATATACTGACAGTGTATGGTACTCAGAAATGTAGAGAACATATGTTAAAAATGAAAAGGGAGGTTGCAATGGGAAGCTGTGTGTGAGACCTGTGTGTTTCTAAAATGATTAATGCAGACTCAAACAATCCTTATGTTTGATTTTCAGAGGTTTGTAGAGATCCTACATATACATCCTGATTCTTTTGAGGACACAAAGGCAAAATTCTGAAAGGTTTATACTAGACAGCAATTTTTATGCAGGGAGCTGAGCGGATATTATCTCTTCTCATTTCAACCATGAAATTAGAAGCCCATTTTGTCTCACTACATCCAGAGCAGGATTAGAAACCGTGCCATGGAGGGAATAGGCAGGTGTTTTCAGGATAAAGCAAGGATATTCCCAAAACCCCAGAGAATCCCAATACCTCTCTCTTCACAAAAGCGTAATTATAAAATGAGACTGTGAATACGAAGAGGAAATGGAATACATTCAACCATGACTAAATTACAAGTCTCACTCTTATTATAAACTGACTAATGCTATTCATTGAAGGGCTTTTTCCCCTCCCTGCTCTAGTTTTACTGAGATGGTGTGTTTCACTGCTTTGTCACATTTAATAGTACTTTAAGGCTGTCTGCTACATTCATATTGCTTTTCTGGGAAGGTTGGGGGTGACACCTGTGTACATTAGAAAGTAACGGGCACCTTCATAATCAAAACAGAGGAAGGGAGGGGCGTCATGTATACTTGCCAGGAATCTCTTTCCCATTTTGACTTGAAGCTTCCCTTTATGATTTGAGCTGCTTCCTTTCAAATCACAGTCTGAATAATAAAGCACGAGTGAGCAGAGCAAAACATTCCCACTTATTTGACCTTCTCCCCAACTGCTCCACTGGCAAGGTCACATTCTGGCTCTAAGTCACACTCTCCCAGGCAGCAAAGCTAACTTTAATGCTTAATAACAGCGTGATCCCTTTGGGATATACAAGGAAAGCCATTTTCTTTGTTCATGCTGTGCTTTATCGTGCTGCTAGGGTTTTGTGGGTAACTCCTCATTAGATCTTCACATGCTACTAAAAGGTAGACTCTGCCTTTTAGTAGCATATTAAGAGCTAATGAGGAGTTGTTCTGGGCCAGGGTGTTCGAAGCACCGCAGGCAGGCAGAGGTACTCTGGAAAACGAGACCCACACGCAGCCAAGCACCGAGTTACTGGCTTTATTGAAGGTTAGTGACACACCCGCAACGGGGACTCTAAGTGTTGCTGTCACGGAGGCGGAGAACCCAGCACACCAGAGCTTTGCCTGGGACGGAGTCCGACGAAGGGGTAAACAGCGAGCCCTAATAAGCAGTGCACAAAATCAGCTCATGAATATATAATAAGGTACTTCCCAACTGGGACTTTCCACACAGGGCTCTGCAGGGCAGATAGAACTGGCCAAAACCGGTTAGAGTTGGTTCTCCATGTCCTACAGTGACCAGGCGGCCTTGAGAAAGCGGAAGTTCCCTAGCTAGGCCATAACAAAGTCTTCCGCAGTCCCTTACAGGAGTCCAACATATATAGCAACAGATCTGGTCGACAAACAGAAAAAAAACCATTCACAAACATTTTCACCAAGAAATGTTCTGCTTTGACAGAAATGTTATGAAAAGCTCGAGTATTTCATCCAAATTAAAGGCACGTAAATCAGTATAGACCTGTGAATAACAACCTAGTTGTCTAAACAGCACAGAAGCCTGCATATTGAGGAATAATTAACAACTGTCCTCTGCAAAAGCTTGAGGAATAATAGTGCATATAGTACAATGGTAGCTGACAGTGCCTCAGAAATGAGCAATCTGTTACTTTATGATCCTGCATAGAGCTGGGTGAAATTTTTCAACCAATGTTTTTTTCTTTTCTTTTCTTTTCTTTTTTTTGGTGAAAAATACAGATTTCATGACACTGAAACATTTTGCTAATTTATGTCAATTTTGCCAAATTGTCTCAATCAAAAAACAAAACAAAACAAAAATTTTGAAATAATTGAAACTTCCTTTATTCTAAACGACTTTTTCATTTGGAAATGTATCTTAATTTTATTTTTAAACATTACATTTTTTTAAATGCTCAAAACCAAAACAAAACATTTCAGTTTGTATCAAGCCAATTTTTTAATCTTTTGATTATTTTTTTTTTTAAATCATTGTTGGTTTGACTGGAAACAACTTTTTTTGTTGTTTTTTGGAATTGCCAAGAAACTGAATAACCAATTATTTGCCCAGGTCTAGTTTGGAAAGTCACAAACTGTACGGGGGCTACAATTCATTAAAATGTTGTGTTCTAAAATAAATATATTCTCCCTCATCAAAGGTATTTTAGTTAAGATATCATAGTAAAATGCACTGAAAATTCAGAACAAATAGACCTAAATACATTAACCCTCAACACTAAGGACTAGTAAAACTGCCATTGTGGTGGCATGCAGTCAAAGGGCCAAGCTCTGCTTTCAAAACAGCATAAATCTGTATTAACTCCCGTGACTGATGCTGAAGCTGTTCCAGATTTATGCTGGTTTAAATGAGAGCAGAATTTAGTCCATGTAGTTCAGTGGGCAGCACCGCTATGATTAAGGTTGTGTCTTGACTTCTGTCTAAAGGTTTACCTTTAAGTCCTCTAAAATAGACATGTTTAGTCAAAATCCTGTGAAATTTGGTGTGCCTCAGGAGAGTGCAGGGTAGCATTAGTGATTCAAACTTGGGGTCATTTGACCAAGGGGTTCCTGATCTACAGATACTGCCTCCCCCCCAAAAAAAGTGGTTTCCTTCTGCTCCCTAGTACTGTTAAGCTGAGAGATGATAATGGCTGGATGAATCTCAGTCCTTGTTGAGATTGCTGGCTGTTACTATGGATAAATCAATCACAAGCCCCCACCTGAGACAAAAGGACTTTTGGACTGAGTGTCTGGGGGTTGCCACAGTTTGTGAGTCATGGGTAGCAATTTTATTTGGGGGCAATATAATCAAAATATTTGGAGGAAGAATAGCCATGTAAATGCTTCCAGAGAGGGGAGCGGTATTAGAGGGCAGAGGATTGAGGGAATAGTGGGAGAGATCTGGGGTTGCAGTGAGAGGAGAAGGGTAATTGGGACTGGGATTAGTGGGAACGGGTAATAGGAGAGGAGGGGAGAGGTTGGTGGCTCAGGTGGCGGAAGTGTGGGGGAAGGAGGATGTGGGGGCAAGTGGTAGGAGGATGGGGGAGAATGGGCGCAGGGGCACCTGTCAGCCCCACATACTGCCCTCCCATGTGTGTGCCCTGATCTGGGGGACTCTTGCCCCTCTAAGAGGCCTGAGCCCCCTTTTCTTCTCCCCTCATATGAGCTGGGATTTCTGGGGTGTCTGGGCCCCTCTCACTGTCCCCTGTGTATGTACCAGGATCTGGGGCAGTGGGTGACCATTTACAGGGGATGGACCTGAAAAAACAACAACTTTTCTAAAAGTTTGTAGGTGGCATTTTGGTTTTGGTTGTTGTTGTTTTTTTTATCAGAGCTAGGGATCAAACTATTGCTGTGATGCATGTCAAAATGGTCCCAATCAGTCTTTTTTACCCAAGGTAGTGCATGGCACCCACAAAGTCTTTGGGGGACCCAGATTGTGAATGGCATTTAAGATTATGTTCACTTTTTTGCTTGTATAAAGGTGCAGTCTGGAAGTGGTGCACATGGGCCAATAAACAAAAACCCACGCGAGGGTTTCTGTGTAGCCATGTTATGCTTGCCTGGGTAGCGTGAGTGAATGTGCCGACACCATTGTCCCAGTGAACAACCCACCACTGACGTCTCCCATCTGAACCTTTGCACACCTGCGCAATAAAGATTTGAGGGATCATGTTGCTTGCAACAAATTATCTCTGTTACACATATAATCTGCTTTTATTTTATGAGGTTTACTGTGAACACAGCAGAATAGTCAGCGGACAGTCTTACCACGTTTTGTTGTATTAGGTAGAGAGGAGCCGGAGGACTTTGTGTGAGTGGGAGGGGGCTGGGATAGGGAGAAGGGTTCTGGCTGAGGAGGGGGCAGGAAATGAGGACAGGTGATAGGCAAATCTTGGATTGAGAACAGGGGGAACAAGTGGCTACTTTCTGATCTCAGGGCAGATTAATGTGGTACTTCCAAAGACATAGCAGTTTGGAACCAACAGGGCAAGTAACTTGGCCACAGCATGGAATGCACCATGACCTGGGGATTGCTGGCTACATGCTGATTTGGGAGGAGAGAGGTGACCTGCATGAGCATCATGTTGTGCCCACACTGCAGCATTTAACTGATGACTTAGGAGGTTGTGATCTACTGGACTTTCTGGTGATTCATGCACATGGAAATGATCTGAGCCTCTAGCAAATAGAGCTAACTCCCATCTCCATCTTTTGGTATTGCTATACCTGACACTGACCATACTTGCTTTACCTGGAGTGTGTGCTGATAATAAATGCTTAGCCTGTTGTCATATCCCAGATCGCTACTGACATTACCCTTTGCAATAAACGCCCTGTGCTCTGCTAATTACAGAACATACACAACTCTGCACTGAAATGATCCATACTGGATCCTGAAGGTACACATGCAACTCATCCCTTTGCTCACACACATTGGAGGGTGCAAAACATATATCTCCTTATATCACAATCACAGCTTTGGCACACAACTCAAAGTAATCCACACATATCACAGACACAGCTTTACCAAGTAGGCCTAACTCATGCCTCCCCAATTAGTGGAACACCTACCACACTGACTGCACTGGGAATGTATGCAAATAATTCCAGCTGCCAGCTCCAAGGGACCAGAAGGAAAGTGGCACGGGCAATATTTGTTTTTCCTTTCAGCCATACAACATCAGACAGCTGCTGAAGAAGAGTACCCTATTCTCACTACTGGCACCTGTTCTGGCCCCCTTCACATTGCTTCCCCTCCCACCACCACTCCCAACAAATGCCCCCATTCAAATTCCCTGGAAACTGCTGAACTCTTCAACTATAACCCTACTTAGGCAAGTATGCTGACCCCTGATCCCACAGTCCTGATCCACTTCAAAGCTGCCAAACCCGCCTTCTGCTTTTTCTCTAGCAGGTACCCTGGCCTGCCTAAAGTAGGTACCAAATTACACGTGCCTTTTACACATGCAATCCCATGTGTAAAGTGCATGAAAGTCTAACTCATGACTTTTAACTTGCTGTTGTTCTTTTAAATATTGTGGCTCATAGGTAGTAGGTGTGAGTTTTTTCCAATACACAGCCGGATGCTTTGTGCAATCTCTGTGCAATTTCTAAAGCAATCTCTCACTGCCCGAAGACCTCAGTTCCACACCACCCCCGCTTCCTGGGAGTATACTCTGTCTAAATAATTCTCTTCAGTCACAGGGGGGACAAAGTTGCCAAAGCCCTGTGCTACAGTCGCACCAGCATCAGTTAAGAACCCAGGGGCAACTGTAAATTATCTTTTGACTTTTGTCATTCACAGTCAGACGCTTCGCCCATTATTTAAACAAGGATTTTTTTTTGTCTTTTATTGATTTAAAACTGTAATTTTTTAACAATGTGAAATTATAAACCCTAGGCTTGATTCACTACTGAGTTACTCTGGTTTTATGAGTGGAACTCCTTTGATTTCATTTTCTATTGACTTATTCAACCCACTGGAGAAGGTACGTTACAAGTCCCGCCCTGTGCCTGATCCACAGCAGATATGAGTCTGTTACAGCCCCAGGGAGAGAGTTTTAGTTTAAGGTAAAAAGAAAAGGAGTACTAGTGGCACCTTAGAGACTAACCAATTTATTTGAGCATAAACTTTCGTGAGCTACAGCTCACTTCATCGGATGCATCCGATGCATTTTGCGAATACAGACTAACACGGCTGCTACTCTGAACCCTTAGTTTAAGGTGTAGCAGTTCATACCTAACTCTAGAGATCCCCAGGTCAATCTCCAGTGTGTCAAGATGGTGGCAGCCACATTTACGCTGATGTAAAACTGAAGTAACACAGTTGTAAATCAAGATCCTTTTGGTATGAGTGTGAACTTAGTATTCATGAAAGGTACTAGACTGGCAGTCAAGGAGACTGAAATCCCTTTCTGCAGCACAGCTACAACCTGGTGCATTCTATACATCAGACAGGATGTAGAAGCCTGAGAAACCAACATGCTAGTAGCCCTTCCAGTTTGGTTGGTAATTGGGTAGAATCTTCTCTAAATGCAGAGCCGTTCTGGTCTGTTGGGCAAATCTGGCTTGAGACAATTTTTTTAAATGTGTATTTTGCCCCTGTTCAAGTTGAGTGCTTTCTTTGAAGTTGCTCTGGTTTCTGGGATTCAATATTTACTCATTAATTTATTTTAAAAGAATGCTATTTACAAAATAAATCCAGTCCACTGGGTCATTATTACCTATTGTGCAAGCTATGTAAAGTCACTGATGACCATTTATAGAAAAATACTGTCCTAGGCTCATGTGTTAACATTTTCCAATTTGGGCCTGATTCAAAAGTTATTGCAGACAATAGGAGTCCTTCCATTGACTTCAGAGAGCTTTGGACCATGGCTTTGTTGAATAGTGGGCTCTCAGTTACTTTAATGAGGCTTTATTGAGGCTAGGAGATTTGGGTGAAGGTGTTTTTTTTACAAAAATACCCATAATAATTCAACTTTAATGGCATGATCACCTGCCAGATTTCTTGATTTTCAATCAAAGATGCTTTTGAACTGGTTACACATGAGCAGAAGAAAAAGGAGCATTTGTAACTAGTTGCATCAGCTGCTCATTTTGTCCTCTTGTAACTCAAAGGTCATGGGGATTGTCACTCCCAGGGATCTTTGTATGCCGAGTATCAGCCCAGACTGAAATTTAAATCCATGATCTCCGGCTCTGAGATGAGGTGTTAGAACAGTATTTTCTTTTTTTTTTTGCTCAGTGCAACATGAGAGTTTGAAGAAGAAGTGCTAATATCTCCATAACTATGCAGTAGTATTTCCACGTAATGATGATTTGCAAACTGACGTGCTCCACATTGCACCAGCTTGCATAAGGGGGAAGAAGGAAATGTCATGTGACAGATGAGGGGACATGTGCCCTGAGGATGCAAGGTCTATGCAATGCATGCATTGCATTGCATTTCATCAGAAATATACTGATATATGGGAGAGAAAGCCACTCGAAACCAGTAGCAAAACACATCCTGAGCAGCGAGTAAATGGTCTGAACTAGTGTGAATTGCAGAGGGTTGTAGTTTTACACAGAGAAGGGCTCTGAAGAAGAATAGGGAGCCACACGGGCAGTCTCTTAATTGTATGGAAACAATTACAGAGCACTGTCATGTTCAGACTCAGATACTACTCCAAGCCAAATATTAAGCCAGGCAGGCAGCCAGTGTTTCACAAAAAACTGCTTGTCCGTTGTCTGGAGCCTCTTCTGTCTGTATCTGCAACTCCAAAAATTTAATTTGTCCTCTTTTCTGCTCCCAGCTCCTCCTCCCTTTCCTAATTTTAGCTGGTCAGTATCCTTGTCCTGGTGCACCCAATCAGCACTAGCAGAAGCAACACCAGGTCCACACCACACCAGGTCTACACCACTGAGCAGATACAGAGCCTGCTGGGGTGGCACAGCAGCATGGAGACTTTGCTGGTGGTACTGACCAGGATCTCCAAGAACCTTTGCCACCCTTAACTGGGGTCCAGGACCTGGCTATAATGATCAACACAAGCAGCTGCTTGGAGCCTCCTATTTTTGGGTTTCCCATGTTGGTTGAGAGCTCCAGCAATTCGTTAGTCAGGCTGAACCTCCCATCTAGTCACAGGATGTGGTGGGGAACTTAATTTCCCACCGGTCAGCAAAGCCAGAGCAGAGAGTATGCCACTCTGAGGAGGCCCGGTTTTATTGCTTATGGTCCTGCAAACTGTGAGGCCATACTTGCCAGGGAGACTTAGTGTTGGCGGGTTGTGAAGGACATTCCTCCTGGCCCTCATCCAGTAGAAGTGAAGGTCTAAAGCAAGAGAAGAAAGAGGGGGAAGGGAATCCTTTTACCCACATTTTCCTTTTGTCTTTAGTTTCACTCTGCTGAGTGACTTTATTATAGCTCATTGACAGGCTGAAAGGCCGGCTGTATGGGGAGCAACATGAGCTGAACTGACACAGTTTTAAAAATGAACTCAGTGAGGTGAAGAGATCATTTTTCTCTCCTGACATTTTCATCTACTTAGATGCTTAATTATCTGTTACCAGAATGTCTCCATGTAAGCGCCAGCAACTTTACCCATTAGCAATTAGAGAGAACAGTTATTCTACTGAACTTTGTGCAGCTGAACAAATAGATAAATACCATCCCCTCTGAGCGTGAACATATGAGGACAGATCCTCAGCTAGTGTAAGCTGTCAAGTCGCCATTGAAGTTAATAGAGCTATGACAATCTACAAAAGCTGAGGATCTGCTCCAGGGAATTGTTTAAAAAGAGATATAAAAGCATTTTCTTACAAAGAATTGCTGCATCTCCTCTTATTTTGGGTATTGATTCAGTGACCATATGCATTTCTGTCCTGTGAATAATCTGAGTATTGATCCACTGAGTAGATAAATTTCTACCCTGTCCAGATTTTGGGTCATCATGCAGTAAGTCAATACATTTCTCTCGATCACACCAGCACTGCCAGTGAGTTTCCCTGCAACTTTTCTGTGTTCCACAGTAGGTTTGGAGGGAATCCACCTTCTTTTAATGTCTCCAGCTCTAATGTATCAAAACTATTTTAAAGAACGGAACTGATTAAGAACTTCAGCCTTATGAGTAATAACTTTCACAGGGCCATTAAAACTTGCCAAGGGAAGATTCATACCATAAAGGCTATGTAGTAATTAGAACCTTTTTATCAGCTGCAGATAAAAGAACCGCTCCAGAAGTAAAATGATCACTTCTTATTTTTCTGTGTCTTTGTGATACCACAAGTTCAGTGTTTCTCATAGTTATCTGCACAGGTATTAAGTTAGTTTTAGGGGGCAAGAAGGATTAGGAAGGAGAGTCGAAATGTGTGCTAAAAGAAAGGGGGGAAATCATTTTAAAATGTGGGCAGAAAGAGCAGACTGCAGCAGAGACTCCAGTCTCTGGATTTTAATTTATATTTTTCCTAAAGCATTTGCAAAAATGTTCTTGGAAAGTGCTTGGTTTTTTTTTTTAAGTTTTTTCAACTTTCTGCAAAAATGCTATGGTTTATCATTAATGTATTAGTTTTCTTCCACAGGAATTGCTCTCATTGTTACCGAAAAGTTGCCTTTTTTTAACATAGCCCTGCACAGAGCTCTCTGTGATTTTGATTAAAGTCAAGAGTCAAAAAGGTCGGCTTCATCCATGTTTATGTCTGTGATTACCAGCAGGACGCTGCTATCCTCGTCTGTCAGGCAGTATGGATGAGCCAGCCAACTAGAGGGTGGAGTTCAAACGGAGTAACCCGATATAGCTTATCAGATATCTCATAGCTATAGGTGTGAGGTAGCTTGAGATACCTTTGCCGTTAACTGACCCAGCTCATAATGTCTGTGCATCTGAATCCAGTCTCTGCATGTCTGAAAACTGTAATATACTTAATCCCTTAGCTGCCAGGGGCTCCAGGGTATAATTTTGGAGAACTGTTTGTGTGGGATGGCTGACACATTTGTACATGAATAATTGTGTGTGCGTACACCCTGTGGTAACTGCATACACAAATGATTAGCTAAACCACAAACTGATCATCTATACTCGCAATTGTTGTTAATTATGCACTTGCCCTGTGGTAAGTACCACAATAATGGCACGTATAATTTATACACAGGTGCAGTTCAGTCACCCTTCTTCACCAGAGAGCCTGCAGGGGGGAGCCAGACAGTTCTGCAGCTCCCCTCACAATGGGAGGAGCCTGGGGCCGCCAGCCGGAGCTGTGCCACCACTGATCGAGCCACCAAGCAGCTGCTCTACAGCAGCCATAAAGCAGCAGTTCCACAGGAGTTGATGCTGCTTCAGTTACCTCAGGAAATTCTGTATGGAGCCTGGCACCTTGACAGTCTCAGCAGCGAAACCAAATGAGAATGGAGAGCATCTACCTTAGGCTTTTACATGAGCTAAACTACCCTGGCACCCGTGGAGGTGTTGTGCACAGCAGAGTGGCATGTGTAAACTTGCACTCTCAGTGCTATAGATAGAGGACTTCAGACTCCAGAGCTGTCAGCCAAGCACCTTTTATAAGCACTTAGTTCACACAGAAAATAAAGTTAGGGCAGGCCAATGCCAAGCCATGGACACATGAAGATGATTAATGCAAAGGGTTTAAGAATTCATTAAAAGTGGCTCCTGGGTGTTTGTCAAGATGGGTTGATAAGGAGCAGTTAAGCACAGGCTTACAGTCAGCTCAGAAAGGCTCCCTGTAGTGAATACCCACCAAATGCCTGCTGATTGTTAACAAAAAGGGCTCATTGTAATGAGTAATGCCATGGTGCAGCCATTGCCGATGTACAGGGTAATCGGGAATTTACAGCAAAGTATGCAAGAGCTTTGGTTTAGATTTAGTCCTTTTCTAAAGGCTTGATTAAGCCACATTTAAACAGGACCTTAACAATGACAACAGTTACTCTCTGGAATCTGAACATAGTTTAATTGTATACAGTCAGGGTGATTTTAACCCTTGGCTCTGGTGTTAGGACTGCTGCGTGATATACTCCGTTCTCAGCACTGACAGTATGGGATGAATGCAGGTGTACCATGAATGCTAAGGAAGAGTCTTCCTAAAACTGCCATTGGGCTGAGTGAATCCTGTTGTAAATTCATGAGAAAGGATTAGGAGGAAGGTTTTTTTTTTTTTAAAGCCTTTCTGCTTACTAGCAAATAAAAATGCTTTCATATTCAAGAGTTGCTTCCACCCTCCCTTAGCTCAGCTTGCATCTGGTGATGTAGCTATCACTGCTCCTCCCCCAGTCCTCTCAACCTTCTCTCTTTCACTTGCTCAGAGCAGCTGCAGATTTTTTATGAAAGTCATTTTTTTTCCAGAGAGATGTTTAAGGCCACATAAAATAACTCCTCAATAGATTGCACAAAGCAGTTACTCACAGCAACGCACAGAGGCTGATTTGCCACAGAGATGGGCCTGAGCTGTGAAGTTGGGAGAGGTAGTGAAACTAAGGGAGGATTTAGACAGGCAAAATGCAGTTACCCAAACAGGAATTTGGCCAACACACTTAGACTCAGACCCCTCCTAAACTGTGCAAAGTGCACACAACTAGCCAGGACCTCTTATCTGAGAGAAGTGTAAAGGACAGACTTTTAAAAGCAAAGACAGTTTCATCCCACACGCAATGGAGCCACCGTGTACTTTATATTCCAGAGGAAAAATCTTGACACAACACAGCTTTGATTGTGCGAAAGCCCTCCGTAATGCAGAAAAATAAAGGTTATTTGCGTATAACTGGTTCTTTCAGCAGATTCTCTGTACTGATCCACACATCCTATTGGATCCTCCCTTCATTACCTGAAGAATTAATGGAATATCCTTTGAACTATCTCCCTGGTGATATTAAGAATTTTTATAACCTTCTCACTAATAACTGAGACTTAGGATGCAGAATTCTCCTCTGTACAGAAGAAATTTTACTAGCTATTTGATATGTTGGAGCCTTAGCACAGAGGGAGAATGAATGCCCCACAAGTTAAGACAAATTCTGACTGGAAATAAGGTGCAAATTTTAACAGTGAGGGAAATTAAACATTGGAACAATTTACGAAAGGTTGTGGTAGATTCTTCATCACTGGCAATTTTTAAATCAAGATACAATGTTTTTCTAAAAGATATACTCTAGTTCAAAGAGGAAATCATGGAAATCCTATGGCCTGTGTTATACAGGAGGTCAGACTAGATTATCACAATGGTGTCTTCTGGCCATATAATCTATGAATCTATAAATGAAGGTCTAATGGAACCAGCCTAAGACCTCGGAGTGACACCAGTCTCTAGTCCACTGAAATCAAAAAATGCTGATCAGCTCTACCAGATGCCTCCTGAGGAATTTGATTATTTTTTCACTCGCCCACATCTGGTTCGTTGGTAATAACTGTCACAAAGGATCTAAAAGATAAGTAACCATTACTAAAATGGGAGCTGCTGCTGACTGCTGATCTCAGTTTTGAAAATCTGGTTACTTCATTTAGGTGTCTAAATGGGAGCTGGTGGGTGCTCGGGTCTTTTGAAAATCTGACCACAATTGCTTGCAGTGGAGTTAATTTATGATGGCAAGGGACTTAGGTTTACCCTTATTTAGATGACTCGTGGATAAGAGCTCGATCATTTCGGGAAGTAAATTCTATCCTACAGTCATTCTGCTCGGGGATATAACTGCTTACTTAATCACAGTGATGCAGACATACTGGACTTCAACCTAATTTGTTGATATGTCTTTTATGTTGATATTTCTAATGTTTCATTAATTAGACTGCAGCTGTAACGACTGGGATGCTGACATATACTTTCTGGGCTAATTCTCCAGATAACATTTCCTACTTACCTGTATTCTCTCCAGCATAATTACACATTTGGATATTATGTATATGTTAGCTTCTCTGGGGAAATGTCAATAACACAAATTACAGGAATCTCCTGCCTCCTAGCTATGGAATTCTCTACTTATGACCCACAGGGGTCGGACCTTTAGTGACCTCCAGAATAAAAGGATCTTGATGAATAGTGGCTGGAACCAGGACTGTTCGACTGTGTCTCATTATTAGGCCTTATTCTGCTAACGGAGATTCTCCTGTAGCTCAGGAAGTAGGGGCCTGTATTTTAGAGCAGGCACATGAGTACTAACCCTGTTGTCTTCATCAGATTCAGAAGGGCTACCATGTTTAGCATGGTGGCAATGGTTAAGTTCTCAATGGGCATGGATTTGTTACAGTGTAACTATTTTTTAATCACATTCCTTAAATTCAACCTGCCTCCAAGAACATTTTCTATTAATTCTACAACTTCTTCATGCACTGCTGATGGGGGGGGCATGATTTCTGGAAGTAGCACATTAGATTGGTCTGCTTCTAACATTAATGAAAAGACATTGGCATGATCCATAGGTTCAGAGTGGCTCTAGGTAGGGCAGGATTTGGGAAATAATTGTGCCATTAGGTATCTCAGTGTGACCCTCTCTTCATTCTTACACTCATCTGTATTCTGTTACAGTTAGTTGTTATTTACAGTTCCCAGTATTTCACTGGGATTTGTAGGGTATGGATCTAATACAGAGCTGGACCCCAGTTCAGCAACTGTATCCATGTGAGTGGACTCCAACGGAAGCCCATGAATCTCTGCATGAGCGAAGGGGGTCCTCCTGCAGAGATGCAGGTTGCAGGATCAGGATCTTGGAGAGTAGCTAGAGAATCCAGGCAATGTTCCTTGCTTGAATATCAGCTTCTGACATTGATATTCTCAGGGTATTCAGTGGTGAAGGTGGGAAAGGACAATCCAGTCCAAGATCACTGATGGTTTCTCAAAGAAGTAATTATAATCTATTAGGAATAAGCCAAGAATGCCAGCTAGTAGTAATGACCATCTCAAATGGCATGTTGAATTAATTCAAGGGATGAACAGGCCAAATTGTCTAGCTAGTTCAGATGGTGATAGTTCACACTGTTCACCTGGGACACTAAGGCCTGGTCTACAGAGTTAGGGCAATGCAAGGCAGCTTACATTGACCTAACTCTGTAAACATCTACACTAAAATGTCACTCCTGAAGAAGTGAGCTGTAGCTCACGAAAGCTTATGCTCTAATAAATTGGTTAGTCTCTAAGGTGCCACAAGTCCTCCTTTTCTTTTTGCGAATACAGACTAACACGGCTGTTACTCTGAAATCTGACTCCTGACAATGTAACTCGCCCGCTACACCAACTTAATAACTCCACCTCCATGAGATGCATAGGTAGTGCTTATGTTGGTGCTGATGCAGTGTCAGTGTAGACACTACATTGCCTGTTGCTGGCTTTCAGAAGCTATTCCATGTTGCCTCACACTGACAGTTCAATCAGTACAAGTACTTCCGGTGAGGATACGCCCCACTGACACAAGGAGCATAGTGGGGACATACAGAAGCGAGGTGATGTGCCTGTACATGGATGTAATTTAGTTCAACATAATTTTGTAGTGTAGGCATATCCTTACAAATTAATCACACTTGAGTTTGTTGACCTTGATAAATGGACTCTAGTTACTCACCTCTCTCTTCATTATAAAGAGAAGAAAAGAATTTAAAAGAATATTTGTAGCTCTGTCATATGAGTGAGTGAGAGATTACCTTTGTTATTTATTTATCCAGCTAACCATTAATTGATGGTGGTAATCGTTTAATGTTCAGGATTGATCAGGTATGATGGCAGCCTGGGAATACCTAATAAACAATGCAATTAACTAACTGCTATCCTGTTAGCGGGATAATCTCAATTTGCACATTGAATCCCTGAAGAAGACTTGAGGGGCTAAGTGAACTGGAAAAGGCTTGTTTGTGCCTTTAGCCCAAATGCTCAAAAGGGTGCAATGAATGTGCAGACATGCACTGACATTGAGATGCCCACAATTGGAAATTGTACCTGTTCAGTGCTATGTACCCATGTCAGCCATATTGTTTGTGCAAATGCAGGAGTTTCTGACTGCACCCGTTGTACACCACTTTGAGAAGGTAGTCCTTACTGTTCAAATTTCCTTTTATAACGTAATGATAATAATGAACAGTGCACGCCCTTGAAACATTTCCTTTTAACTTTCTAACATTCAGTAAAGTATTAATAATACTAGCACCATTCCCTATTCTACGTATAATGAAAAATGGCTCTTACTGGGCAATTCCTTACCTACTGTAGAAAAGGCAAAAGGAAGCTCTTTAAGGGAACCTACTGTATTTATTCTATCACTGTACTAGGTTACCTATTGTTATTTATAATTATTGAAGACGTATTAAAGTACTCTATGCTGCTGTCTTTGACATGGCCCACCTGTCTGAGAACCTACTTTACTACAAGAATTAGAGCAGCCACAGCCAAGTACAGTTGCAACAATACTTGTCTCATTTGTTCCTTAGAATTATTTTTTGACAAATATAATTCCTCTCCATCTCCTGCCTTTATTGCATGGCAAGACTGTAGCTATGCCAGGAGTTAATGATTATGAGATGAGTATTTATCTCACTTGGTGCCATGTTGGCTTGTACCAGTCTCAAATGGTTTTTGCTCTTACGCACTCGGCTCTTCTGCCAAAAGTTGAAGAGAAGTAACCATTTGTTGTCCAAGAAAGAAAATCCTGTGACTTGACCCTAATTAACAGTGCTGATTTTTAATATCATCCTTGTATTGCTTCTTTATTTCACCCCAACATCACGACTGAATACTTGTCAGATACTACCTTCCACCCTTTAAACTCAATTGTCACCTGTGCTGAGATATTTAATTCAGGATGTGCTGAGTAGAAAATGACTGACTTTCTCATACATTTGACTCCAAGGGAAGAGGTCCTAAGGATGACTGATTTTCTAACATACTTTTACCAAATAACCGATATGCACAAACTGCCCTGCTTGCAAATGTTTGCTAAGTACCTTTTCTTCTGTATTCTATATTCTTTCCATTTGAATTGAGCCTTGCCTTTCATTTTTTGTTTTGTGCTTGGTGGAGCCTCTAGTTATTGTCATCCAGCCAGAACAGTTTATGGTATCATGAGTGCCACCATTTGCTGTGAAATTCAAGATGGCACTACTGTGAACAACCAACTCTGCTAATGTAATTATTTACTTTGGGCTGATTCCTCAATTAACTTTCCAGCTAAGTAACTAGCATCTATGATCCTGGTTATCAAGTGTCTTGCTTCTGATCTTGAGTGGATTGATTCAGGGATTAAAATGGAAGGAGTTTTTCCCCCCAAGGGTGCCTTCCACAGTATCCAGGGATTTTCATCTCTGAAGCATTAGATATTGGCAGATGTCATATGTAAGATGCTGGACTATATAAAACAATGGTCAGATCCAGTATGTCAAATCCTATATTGCTATCTGTATTGTCTGACTGAAAATTGAAAGTCAAATAAAATTTCAAATGTTTAAAATTATCCCCTAAGCCAAAGTAAATCTGGTGCATCAATGGTGTAGAGATGTGTAGTGGAGAGAGCTATTCTATTTACTTTAAAATCCAACCAAAAAATTAGGCAGTAAAATACAAAAAAATTTTAGTCTCAGAGATTCATTCTGTTAGATTTCCTTCCTCAGTATTTACCAGGCCTCACTTCCAGAAGCAAAGCTTCTCTATCTCAGTGAATACGATCCATTGAAGAAAGGAACTGCAGTTCACATCCTGTACCTTTTTCTTTTCCACAGTTCCCCTTTGATCTACTGTAAATATTAATTTAATTATGGATGCTGCATTAGCTGCCCTTTCAATATATTTATTGTTCTTCCTTATTTTCCCTGTGGTTCAATGAAGAGAGCATAATTTCTAGAATTACAAGGCCCATATTGTTACTACTAATAATAAATATTTAGTACTTGCTTAGCACTTTTCCATCTCAAAGCATTTTATAAACATTAACTATTTAATCCTCACGACCCTTCTGTGATGTAGATATAGTAAATAAACTCCATTTACTCTTTGTCCTTTAATTTATAGGATTTTCTGTAGACATGATTGAACAATAGTCTATTGTCCAAAGCTTATTGTAAGTAAATATTGTGACTCAGTTTGATTTATCCAGTTAACTAAATAACAAATATTGCTTACAACTTTCTAGTCATTTTTTGTTCTTCGTTCCCTAGGCTAGCATGAAATATAAAAAATACCTTAAAAAGAACAGCAGTACTTGTGGCACCTTCGAGACTAACAAATTTATTTGAGCATAAGCTTATAAATGTGTTAGTCTCTAAGGTGCCACAAGTATTCCTGTTCTTTTTGTGGATACAGACTAACACAGCTGCTACTCTGAAAAAAATACCTTGTCATTTATTTGTTTTGCAAACAACTGTCATATTTTATACGGATACCTAAAAGGGCCTGTGGTATTAAATAAATAAAACAAAATAAATTCTGATCTGAATTAACCAGTATGATTCTTAAGGCCTCAATCTTGAAAAAGTTCAGCACATGCTTAATTTCACACACTGAGTAATTCCATTGATTTATGTTGGATTCCTCAGAGAGGGGATAATTAAGCATGTGCTTAAACCTTTTTAGGACTGGGGTCTAAATGTAACATGACTCAAGGTCTGCAATAAGAAGATATTTCAGGAGAAACGGAAATGCTAAACATTCTAATGATGAGTAAGGAAAATTAAATATCATGGACTGAAAGATCATTTTACCAAGGAAGTCTGCTCATTTGCTTCATGCTGAATGGTAAGCCTAGAAAATAGATTTTCTGGTAACCATTTTTGTGAATCACCCGAAAATGAGTTATGGTGCCAAAAAAATTACCTACTATCGGTGCTACTATGTGATGGGGTATCCACTCCTCACAAGGCTTGTAGGGGTTAAGGTGACTAGGTTGACCAATTATCTGCCTAGGCTGCATCTGGAGGAGGAGCCAGGAAGCAAAGAGGTCTAATTCAAAATGAAGCTCAGCTGGACAGGAACAGGAGGGGCCTGTATAAAGCCCGGTAGCTGAGAGTAGAGAGGGGCTACAGAGAGAAAGAGGATGGAGTCATTCTCAGGGTGAGAGAAGGCAAGGTAGGAAGTAGCCCAGGAATACAGTGGTAAGGATTAGGACTGTGCAGGCCTTGACTGCTTGTTGTAGGGTCTGTGGGCTGGAACCCAGTGTAGAGGGTGGGCCTGGGTTCCCCTATCAGCCCCTGGGGAAGCACCATTAAGGGAAGACTGCCTGGAACAGAGGGTCCCAAGAGACTTGGCATACCGCACTCCCCCAGAAGGGAAGAACTACAGGGACCTGGTCAGAGGACCCAGCCACAAAGTGGGTGCAGTCGAGTGCTAAGAGAGTGAGACAGAGAAAGAGCAATGGAGTGAGCAACCACAAGAAAGTGTTTTGGACTGTCAGCTAATCCCCAGACTTAGCCAAAAGGAGGCGTACCAGGGATGAGGAGAACATCCAATGATATACTACTCATATAAAACCAGCCTTAGCCAGATTTCTCCCCAAAATCTAGAACTAGAAGAAAGAAATGGACTCCAAAATGTCAGGAAGAACATCAGAAATAATAAAATCTTACTACTATTTCTATATAAATCTTAAGCAATAGGGTTGAACTTGGTGTGATGCTGTCTAAAAAAGAAAACTCAGTTGGATGGATGCAGTACAGCTTATTAATTCTATTTAAGAACAAGTAACAAAACACCTTCCAATGGGGACAATCCTATAGCATATATATGAAGGGCCTATACTGCAGCCTCCATTTATTAAACATACTTTGAGATGAGTCAAGGCCCTGAAGGCTTTCCTCCCCCTCACTTTATGCTGCAGAAACCCTGAGAGGCACAGCTGAAAATGCCAAAAGGAAGCTCAGTGGCACAGTAAAGCTCACAGCCATCATTGTCATATTCTCACGCAACTTACCATGAGATTCAGCTCAATATGCAGCATCTAGACTGCATCACCTCAGCCTGATTGAAACTACACAGAACACAGAGGAAGCCATGGGGCTTGCAGTCTAAATAGAGAAATAAAGAAACAACCTCCCTCTTGCTCACCCATGGTCTGCTTTATTGCAAGTGTTTTTAATAAGCGTGAAGCAGTGACACAATTAGCTTAGGAGGAACAACATTGGTACGCTGGGCAGTAAATGAATCGTGACTTCTGTGCTGCAGGGAGAAGATGCTCCCATCTATCCCAGGCCTGGTCTACACTGGGGGGGGGGAGAATTGATCTGAGTTACGCAACTTCAGCTACATGAATAACGTAGCTGAAGTCAACACACTTAGAACTACTCACCACGGTGTCTTCACTGGGGTAGGTCAACTGTTGACACTCCCCCTTCGACTCCGCCTGTGCTTCTCGTTCCAGTGGAGTACTGGAGTCGACGGGAGAGCATGCAGCGGTCGATTTATCGCGTCTTCACTAGATGCAATAAATCAACCCCTCCTGGATCGATTGCTCTGGAGGTAAGTGTAGACATGCCCCCACAAGTGATGACAAATCAGACTTGTTCCCAGAGAAATCAGATCCACAACAGCGATCAGAGGAACAAACAGTGAAAATAGTGACATATTAGTAGACAGAAAAAGATGTTAACAAAACTTTTCTAAAATAAACCCAACTTACCCATGGGATGATTTAATTGGGGATTGGTCCTTCTTTGAGCAGGGGGTTGGACTAGATGACCTCCTGAGGTCCCTTCCAACCCTGATATTCTATGATTCTATGATACTCCTTTGGGTTTTTTCTCACAATTAGCTAAAGGAAGGATGTGCTAACTTCATGAGAACCATGGTTTAAAGAAAAAAATTATACACGTCTCTCTAAAGCCTGGACCAGCAGGGAGCTGCATAGCTAAATGCACTGTGTCAGCCAAAGAAAAGGAGATGACAATTGAACCAGAGCTTAGACACCATTGATAGATGCTAGATAGAGAAAACTAAAGCAGGTAGATAAAACACCCCATACCTAATTCCATCTGTAGCCTCCAGTCACAACAGTGGCTCTGTGTTTGAAATGCTTAGCTTCCTAGCCAGCTATACCAGCCACACAACTAAGCAACGGGCTCAAGAGTGGGATGCCATTGCTACAGGCACTGCTGAGAGAATTTTCACTTCTATGACCTGCAGTAAAGACAAAGGTAAAAGAAATATTGTAAAGCAGTGATAGATTTACAATATCAGCAAGATTATTTTTGCTGTATAGAACACATTTATTCTCAGCACTAGCAGAGTCAGAGTTTTTCCTTTTAAGTATTAATAAGCTCCTTTAACAGTATTAATACTATGGGCAAGTCTACACTACAAAATTAAGTCGATCTAAGTTATGTCAATGTACAGCCACCTCAGTAATTAAATCGTTTTTGCATGTCCACACTATACTCCTTGTGCTGGCGGTGCGCCTCCTCAGCAAGAGTACTTGCACTGATTTAACTGCCAGTGTGGGGCATTGTGAGACAACTTCTGAAAGGCAGCAACTCTCAATGTAAGCAACACAGTGTCTGCACTGACATTGCGTCAACCTAACTACATCAACCTAAGCACTATGCCTCTCATGGACGCGGAGTTAAGTCAGCGTAGCGGGTGAGCTACATCGGTGGGAGCTACATTTTAGTGTAGACACTTACAGAGTTAGGTCAACATCTGCCTTACATCAACCTAACTCTGTACTGCAGACCAGGGCTAAATCCCATAATCCTTGTGCCCCCCTGGTTCAGCAATAGAAGCAGTCCTCATCCCCAGCCCCAACAACACTATTTCCAGGATTCAGGTAAAGCTGCCAACAGTTACTGTTAAATTAAGAAATTAAGACAGAACCTTGTCAACCAGCTTGCTCCATGCAGCATGGAGGAAACAATTTGTTTCCATAACCATGACTAGCAGTTTTATGCCATTGGCAGTTTTGTGTTTCAAAATCTTCATGACTTACACATACTCTGAGCTATGTTTCTGTCCCACCTCAAGGCCAGCTCAGAGACTGCTATTTCTAGGGCCAATTACATCTGCCTATTACTTTCCTCCTGCTTTTTCCTGTATCTCTTCCAGACAACAGAAGGTACTTAAAAACATACAGTAAATCCAAAATGCAGTGTCAGGTGCCAGCTAAGTAACACAGCACCCCACTGGTTCACCCAACAAACAGCATGTTTATTCCAGCTAGGTAGACAACACTGTCTATAAAGGCTCCACTTGTCCTTCAGAAGAGTGTTTGATCATTAGCCTTATTCAAAAAAAATGTCTAATTTTGCAGTGGAGGCGGCATCACCTCAGGTTTGCTTCAGCCTCCTCATTTTTATGACTGATGTAGATCATTATTTGAGGTAATGAGGTTAAAATCTCTTCAGTTTTGTGAGCCAACACCTCTTCTCTGGAGAAAAAACTCTGAGCGTGATGTCTTTCAGGGATTAAGCCAAATGTTAACTGCAGTTCTACTGTAATGGGAAAATCCAGCAGACATAAAATAGAAAAAAAATGCCAAAAAAAAAAAAAAAAACAGTGGGGGAGGAGGAGGAAGGAACAGAAAGGGAAGAAAGAGACACTTAGAGCTGTGAGAAACTACTGAGCTGGAGGAAAGGAAAGAGGGATATACTAGGAGGCTCAGTCAGAGGTGAAGGCCCAGTCAATTGTTTATACCAGAGGCAGCAGAGCCAGGGATGCCACCTGAGTCATGGCCTGACCATTTGTTCTATGCTCTTGCTGGTTGCCAATCAAGAAATGTAACCGTTTTGCTGTGCACATGTGTGCAGCAATTTTGTAACTAGCAGCCGTGCACACTATGACTGGGAGCACGCCCCGGCCAGCTCCTGGCTCCTACTCTTCATGTGGGGCGTGTGGCATGCCAGGCCCTAACCTGGCAGCTGCTGAAACCATGACAGCTTCTCTCAGCTCTAGGGACCAGCCAGGAACTGGGATAGACCCGTCACCCAAGGGTGAGGCTCACCAGCAGGGAGGGGTAAGAGAAGGAATGGGGTGCGGGAAGCAGGGACTCCTGGGAGGGGACAGTAGTAGGACTTCGTCAAGGGGGGGGGTTTAAGGGCTCCTGGTCTGGGAGTAAGGCTACTGGTGGGGGACACCTGAGAGGGAAAGAGGAGGGTCAGTGCAGGGAGGGAGGCGGCAGCACAGCATGGAGGTGGCATTATGGTCCCACACACACACTTTAAGTGGTGCTCCACAGCCACTGGTTTATATCGACATTTTAAAAAGCCGGCACAAGTAGCCAACTGGGCAACTATTTGCAGACAGTTCAGAGCTGGGCATAGATGAGACTTTGATCAAAGTGCCCCGAGTTCTCTTGGTCCCCTGTGCCCCACAGAGGTGGGTTTGGGATGTAGAATTGGAAATGAGCTTTCCAAGAGTGTTTTCAAAAGCAATTTGGGGCTCCAAGGGGCTGCTGCTTAGCTGGGTCAGAATCATGGCCAAGTCATGACCTGCAGGTAGCCTCCCATTGGCTGCCTTGCAGTGCAGACACCCTGTAACCTGTCTCCAAACAGAGTACAAGACCCCAACAAAAGGTGATAAAAGGCACTCAGGCAAGAGGGACAGAGAAAGATACACCAGGATACAGAAAGGAATAGACATTTTGATGAGGATTTAAGGGAGGCTGGAGAAGGCTGACAGAGACAGGCACTCGTACAAGTCTGCTGGAGAAGGGGAAGGATTGAGTTGTATACATTGGAGTGGAAAAATCAACTGGGGAGTCTGCAGGCAACCATGCTGAGTTTGTAAATAATGAGGCCACTCAGGGAAAGAAGGAGGTGAGCAAAGGAGGCCCCATAGAACAGGAGAGGCCTATACCCTCTTCCCAGGAGTTTTGTGAGAAGAGAGAACAGTACCACAAAAGCCAAGGGAGGACAAGATACCAAGGAAGAGGGACTAACCAACTGTACACAAAGCAGCAGAGAGGTGAGAAAGGATAAGGATGTAGTGTGGATCCCAAGAACAGGTTACCACCAAAATCACCAAGCTTCATATCGCTCTTTACATTGTTTGAGGAACTAAAAATGCTTCCAGATTGTATCAGTTCTTAAAAAATGTTTGAGAGAGAGAGAAGGAGAGAAAGAACAGGAATTACTTCCCATCCACTAGACTTTGGATCCACAGCAAAATTCTTCTATCCCCGCAAGCCATTAAGTTTTGAAGCAGCTGTATGCCAGTACCCGTTTTCAGGACTCCATTGGGGACTTACCTAGGGATGTGGTGATTCTGTATCACTTACTGTCGTTATATTAAGCCTGGGTGTCTTTCTAAAAGAAAGGTTATAACTCAGATAAAAGTTATGGGCTTGATGCAGATATTACTTGGTGAAAATATATGGCCCATGTATGCAGAAAGTCGGACTAGATGATCAGAATAGTCCCATCTAGCTAAAAATCTATGAATCTCTCAGGAAAAATGTCAAAACATTGAATTCAATGATGTACACTGCCCGCAGATCTGGCTCTGGCAGGGCAGCTCAGAGTGAGTGCTTGAGAGCCAAATCCAAAACCTGTTGAAGTCAGTAAAAAGACGCCCTTTGACTTCAATGGGCTTTGGATCAGGCCCTTACAGTGAGGAGATATAAACACTGTTTTGCTGGCCAAGTATATCGTGTCCACCAAGTATTAGGTGACACTGCCCTCAAAAGGCCAAGACAGAGTAAGCAAACTCTTATTAGTTAACTACTAAAACAACTATTAAAGGAGGGTTGAGCACCCAGCTAAATGCATTTCAAATATTAAGCTGTAAAGAGCCCCTGAGTTTCTGCTTGACATTAGACTATTCAGAAAGAGCATTGCTTTTTCTCTAAAGCCACAATTAAGTTGGAGGTCAGATTAGATGGTCTAATGGTCTCTTCCAGCCTTAAAATCTACAACTCTGAAAGTTGTGGACTCTCCAGCACTTACAAAGAGTGATTTTGGGGGGATCCCAAGCGGAAGGCAGTCTCATAGGTCACAGAGCTGGGCGACCACCTGGGCCACAGCCCAACCACTTTTTGGCAGGCCACAGGCCAGCTCAGGGCAGGTGATCTGGCAACACCAGGGCCAGGAAGGGGTCAGGGCATAATGTGGGGAGAGCCCCGCCTGCACACCCTCCTCCCCTGCATCACACACCCTGCATAGCCCCCCCCATTTTAAATGGCACTCTGCAGCCCCCCCCCCCCCCAACTCCTAATGCATTTCTAGTTTCCTTACATGTTTATCAATGCAAACCAAAACCAGTCAGAACAATGTGCAACACAAACATCACAGAACGTCATGTGCAAAGCGAGAACAGAAAAGAAATTAAAAGGAAAAATCCTTGTACCATGTCTAAATTTGTCTAGAACGTTAACATTAAAGAAATTAAATGTGCACCATGAAGTCCTCCATTAGCTGGGAGACTATTATATTAACATCAGTTTTGGAATACAATTAGATTTTTATAGCAGCTGTTATGCTCAAGGTATCAAAGTGCTTTGCACAGTTTGACACTGACAGTGCAGGACTCAGTAGCCATGACAGGCTCAGTTATAACTTGGGCACTGGAAATGTGTGCTGGGGTCTGGATAAGGGTACTGCCCAGACTAGGGTAGATTTAGGGTCTGTCAGTTAATTTTTGTATTTACAGCTTTTTCTGCCAAATTCCAGTTTGCATTTTACAAAAGGATGTTGCTAGCCCTTACCACATAGCTGCAGAGGCAAGCTTTCAAAGGGTAACCAGTTCAGTTCTGTTTTCCTGAGTCTGCACATGGAAACAACCGCTCTGAGAGTGGGGGACTGCCACATTCATTCCAGCTGAGGTTTGACTCTGAAACCCACTGACAACAATTTAAACGTGCCTGTGGCTGACTGACCATTTTAACAAAAACACAGTGCTTTGTTCCCCGTGGTTGGATTTGTCGGACAGGATCTTTCAGAGAGAAGCAGTGACAGGTTTTAAATCTACAAATCATTTAATGTTCTGTAACATTTTTTGGTCCTTTCAGAGACACGATGGTAATGTAGATGGATCATTGGTCTGTTTCATTATGACAAATATCTTCCACCTTACTGAGGGCCAGATTTAAGCCTTGCACCTTCCCACCCCACCCCCCAGGATATACATACCCACTTCCAGGTGGAAATGGGGGCTCTGTAGCACTACCTGCCTTCCCTGCTGACCTGGCTGAGCCCCCTCCACGTATCTAGAGTCCACTGGCCTGTTCCTGCTCCTATTCAAGTCATTCTCATTGCCTTCACTGGGGCAGGATTGGGTCTCATGCTGGGAGAAGGCAGGGCTGGTGCTGCGTAGGGAAAATGCACTCTGTCTTCACTCTGGCCCCACAGAACTTAACCAAAGAAGATGACACAGGGTCAAACTGTAATAGCTTTTCTGCAGAGCCTCCTGTCTTACTCCAGCTGTCCTGGTGGCGTGTCTGGCTCATAGCATAGCTCCTCTGGAGCCATACTGCCAGGGAACCAGGAGGGGCTGCCAGGGAATGGATCCAGTGCATGGGCAATGGACCTCTGCAGAGATGGCCCTGGCCTCAGGGAACTGCAAGGTTTGGGACAAATAGGGAATCTTCATGCAGATTTCTTCACCAGAAGAAGCCCCTTCCCAGAGCTTTGTTTTGCAGCAGTTTGAAATCCCTGGCACTTTTCCTCTTTGAATTCAAAGAACCTTTTCTGAACTGTAACATCACTGGCTAGCAAAGAGGGGACAATCTGGCCATGGCTATTTGTTATTCCCTCCCATCTATTGTTCCTTCTTGCCAGGGGTTCACATGATCCAGAAGTGTTCCTAGTTTGCCGTCTTCCACTGAGACAGGCTCAACACATCAATTCTATATTGATCTCTTGAGGGCAGAAAAGTGAGTAGCACTCAAATCCTGGCCCGCTCCCTCAGTTTTACCCACTGGCAATTTGGGTTATGAAAAAAACATCATGCTGCAGACAATAAGCCAGATTCTCATTTACACTGGCATAAATTCAAAGGAAGCCAGTGGAGTTGGTCCTTATGTAAGTCTGGAGTAAATGAGATAAGAAATTAGCTCAGTTTCCACACAGGACACTGCAGCACACAAGCACATCGCTTGCCCTTTCTTTCTGACATAGTAGCATCTTGCCATTAATATCTTCCTCCTTGTCTATGCTAAACAAAACAGACATTTCAGTACAATCCACCAAACTTCTATGGAATGCTTTCATACCAGACCAAAGGAGAACCAAGTCCTAAAATCCTTCCTATACATTTTCTTAGCTAGCAAGTAAAAAAAAAATGACATCTTGTATCTGACCAGATAAACCCTGATTGCATTTCAAGAGTGTGGTTGCAGGCAGGCAAAAAGTTAACCTTTCAAACATTCTGCATAAGGTCATTCCCATAATCAAAAGAAAAATAATCCTCTTTCTCTAGATAATTGGCTTAGCTAACCAATGATTTTACACTTCAGACAAGGCTCTTTGAATTCAAAGAGGAAAAGTGCCAGGGATTTCAAACTGCTGCAAAACAAAGAAGCGCCTAATGCTGTGGGGAGAGTATTTGCGGGGGGGGGGGGCACTTTTTAAAAAAAGAAGCAGCATGCTCCTGAGAGAACAAGGATACTTCTCTGTCTAGACTTTTTACACCTGTCATACGCTCATCTCTTATTCGAAGACTGAGCCAACATAACCACAAGCTGCGTGACCAGTGTTCTGAAGAAGCAAACACGTGAACAGTGGTGTGTGGTGTACAAGTCAGTCATTTTCATGACCTCGTTTCTGCTAAACTAGTGATCAGACATAACTTGCTGCTGCCTGATCTGGCTACAAGGTGGTAGAATAGTGTAGTTAAGAAAACCTACCTTAGCAAAGGAGGGGCTCCAACCTCTCGCAGCAATTACAATCCCACAAAGCCTGCAGCTCTGGACACCCCTCATTTAGTTGATAAAGGATGTAAAGGGTACCCACCAATTTTTCCCCGTGGGTGCTCCAGTCCCGGAGCACCCACAGAGTCAGCGCCTATGCTGGGGATTACAGTGGATGAGAAGCTGGATATGAGTGTGCCCTTGTTGCTAAGAAGGCTAATGGCATATTGGGCTGCATTTGTAGGAGCATTGCCAGCAGATCGAGGGAAGTGATTATTCCCCTCTGTTCGGCCACAGGCCACATCTGGAGTATTGCTGAGGCCACATCTGGAGTATTGCGTCCAGTTTTGGGCCCCCCACTACAAAAAGGATGTGGACAAATTGAAGAGAGTCCAGCGGAAGGTAATGAAAATGATCAGCAGCACATGATTTATGAGGAGAGGCTAAGGGAACTGGGATTATTTAGTCTGCAGAAAAGAAGAGTGAGATAGCAGCCTTCAACTACCTGAAGGGTGGTTCCAAAGAGGATGGAGCTAGGCTGTTCTCAGTGGTGGCAGATGAGACCATTGCTCCTTGTCTTGTCAAGTTGCAGTGGGGGAGGTCTAGGTTCGATATTAGGAAAAATTATTTCTGTAGGAGGGTGGTGAAGCACTGGAATGGGTTACTTAGGGAGATGGTGGAATCTCCATCCTTAGAGGTTTTTAAGACCCAGCTTGTCAAAACCCTGGCTGGGATGATTTAGTTGGGGTTGGTCCTGCTTTGAGCATGGGGTTGTACTAGATGACCTCCTGAGGTCTCTTCCAACTCTAATCTTCTATGATTTCCCCTCTGCTCCTATTTGTTCCCCAGCCACACACCACTATTATTTTTATTTATTATTCATATTATGGTAGCAACAATCTCATGCTCACTTGTGTGGTATAAACAAGGTAGCAGGAGTATGAATTCCAGGCTCAGACTCAGAGCCGCTAACGCTGCTTTGCATTGATCCAGCTCGGTATAGTATACCTTAAATTGGCCTAAATAGCCAATTGAGGATCCTCCTTATTTAAAAAGAAACTTTGAATGGCATAAAGCCAGTCCTGCACCTCCACCTCTCTCTCACAGCCCCCTGAGTTCTGAGGAAACTCCCTTGAGCTCCTCCCCTGCCTTTCCTCCCCAGAAGCAGCTGCCCCCAGGAGCCTTCAAGGGGATATCTTCAATACAGAGAGAGCTACAGACTAATTAATCCAGTATCATGCTGCATTAATTTCCCACCGTCATATCAACTGGAGTTTGGGAAGGATTATGTGGGTCCCTCTACCCCTACATACAGATCACCTGTCGCCCTCCCTCTGTTGCTCCATTCCCAATCCTGATTACCAACCATGCAGAGAGTTCCCTGTATTGCAAAAAATCTCTCTTTTTACGAGTTTTCCAGGTGCAATATATTAATGGAACAATCAAACCCCGGTGAGGGAGGGAGCAAGGAACCTAAGAGTCTCCTAGAAGTCAGCAATGGAAAAGATTTAAAATTCAGAATCCTCATTACAGCCCTTTTCTCGTCATAATTACAACCTATGATGGCTGGAAATCCTCTCTTGTAATGGAAAAGATGGCCGTCCAGGGCTTGTACTGTTCTTTGCCTGATTCCTTTATAATAAAGTGCTCTAGGATAATCACATATCTGGACTGGCTAAATATTCCTATCCCTACAACTGAAGGCAGAGGATGCTTCATGCTGTTGAAACGAACTGCTTGTTCCACTTCAATTGTAGGGATTGTTCATTTTAAAGTTACATCAGGGGAAAGAAACTCTAGCAAAGGTTATTAAAATAAGCAGTATTTTGTTATTTGTCATATTTCTCATTTTTTGTCATTCCACATTTCAGTGTTTTATAATAAACCTGCATGGTACCCTGAGGTTACTTCATTGTTTGTTTTATAAGGTGTCTCATTCACCATTCATCTGTGAAAGCAGCATTGTTTTTGAGTCCTGCATCCCAAATCAGGACTCTTTATGAGCCACTCTATATAACACAAACAAAGGTACCCTCTGGGCACCATATAAATTAATAGCAGAAGTGTATTTCTTTTCAACATAAATGTTTCATCCAGGAAATTTGATTTCTCTGATGGAAGAGTTTCTCTTAATGAACTTGGCACTATAGGCACAGACTGTTATCGAGGTATTTGTCTTCTACAGGCACACCACAAGCTGGTCTGCATCACACTCAGACAATGGAGTTCTAGTACTGATTATTTAGTCTGCAGAAAAGAAGAGTGAGGGGGGATTTGAAGGGGAACAACTAACATGAAGGGGAAAGGAGTCCAGGAGAGCTGGCTGTATTTCAAGGAATCCCTGTTGAGGTTACAGGGACAAACCATCCCGATGAGTCGAAAGAATAGTAAATATGGCAGGCGACCAGCTTGGTTTAACGGTGAAATCCTAGCAGATCTTAAACATAAAAAAGAAGCTCACAAGAAGTGGAAGGTTGGACATATGACCAGGGAAGAGTATAAAAATATTGCTCGGGCATGTAGGAATGAAATCAGGAGGGCCAAATCGCCCCTGGAGCTGCAGCTAGCAAGAGATGTCAAGAGTAACAAGAAGGGTTTCTTCAGGTATGTTGGCAACAAGAAGAAAGCCAAGGAAAGTGTGGGCCCCTTACTGAATGAGGGAGACAACCTAGTGACAGAGGATGTGGAAAAAGCTAATGTGCTCAATGCTTTTTTTTGCCTCTGTCTTCACTAACAAGGACAGCTCCCAGACTGCTGCGCTGGGCATCACAATGTGGGGAGTAGATGGCCAGCCCTCTGTGGAGAAAGAGGTGGTTAGGGACTATTTAGAAAAGCTGGACGTGCACAAATCCATGGGGCCGGACGAGTTGCATCCGAGAGTGCTAAAGGAATTGGCGGCTGTGATTGCAGAGCCATTGGCCATTATCTTTGAAAACTCGTGGCGAACGGGGGAAGTCCCAGATGACTGGAAAAAGACTAATGTAGTGCCAATCTTTAAAAAAGGGAAGAAGGAGGATCCTGGGAACTACAGGCAAGTCAGCCTCACCTCAGTCCCCGGAAAAATCATGGAGCAGGTCCTCAAGGAATCAATCCTGAAGCACTTACATGAGAGGAAAGTGTTCAGGAACAGTCAGCATGGATTCACCAAGGGAAGGTCATGCCTGACTAATCTAATTGCCTTCTATGATGAAATTACTGGTTCTGTGGATGAAGGGAAAGCAGTGGATGTATTGTTTCTTGACTTTAGCAAAGCTTTTGACACGGTCTCCCACAGTATTCTTGTCAGCAAGTTAAAAAAGTATGGGCTGGATGAATGCACTATAAGGTGGGTAGAAAGTTGGCTAGATTGTCGGGCTCAATGGGTAGTGATCAATGGCTCCATGTCTAGTTGGCAGCCGGTGTCAAGTGGAGTGCCCCAGGGGTCGGTCCTGGGACCGGTTTTGTTCAATATCTTCATAAATGATCTGGAGGATGGTGTGGATTGCACTCTCAGCAAATTTGCGGATGATACTAAACTGGGAGGAGTGGTAGATACGCTGGAGGGCAGGGATAGGATACAGAGGGACCTAGACATATTGGAGGATTGGGCCAAAAGAAATCTGATGAGGTTCAATAAGGATAAGTGCAGGGTACTGCACTTAGGACGGAAGAACCCAATGCACCGCTACAGACTAGGGACCGAATGGCTAGGCAGCAGTTCTGCAGAAAAGGACCTAGGGGTGACAGTGGACGAGAAGCTGGATATGAGTCAGCAGTGTGCCCTTGTTGCCAAGAAGGCCAGTGGCATTTTGGGATGTATAAGTAGGGGCATAGCGAGCAGATCAAGGGATGTGATCGTATCCCCTCTATTCGACATTGGTGAGGCCTCATCTGGAGTACTGTGTCCAGTTTTGGGCCCCACACTACAAGAAGCATGTGGATAAATTGGAGAGAGACTTAAGAGGAGAGGCTGAGGGAACTGGGATTGTTTAGTCTGCAGAAGAGAAGAATGAGAGGGGATTTGATAGCTGCTTTCAACTACCTGAGAGGTGGTTCCAGAGAGGATGGTTCTAGACTATTCTCAGTGGTAGAAGAGGACAGGACAAGGAGTAATGGTCTCAAGTTGCAGTGGGGGAGGTTTAGGTTGGATATTAGGAAAAACTTCTTCACTAGGAGGGTGGTGAAACACTGGAATGCATTACCTAGGGAGGTGGTAGAATCTCTTTCCTTAGAAGTTTTTAAGGTCAGGCTTGACAAAGCCCTGGCTGGGATGATTTAATTGGGGATTGGTCTTGCTTTGAGCAGGCGTTTGGACTAGATGACCTCCTGAGATCCCTTCCAACCCTGATATTCTATGATTCTGTGATTCTATGATTTGATAGCAGCCTTCAACTACCTGAAGGGGTGTTCCAAAGAGGATCCAGTTAGGCTGTTCTCAGTGCTGGCAGATGACAAGACAAGAAGCAACAGTCTCAAGTTGCAGTGGAGGAGGTCTAGGTTCAATATTAGGAAAAATTATTTCAGTAAGAGGGTGGTGAAGCACTGGAACGGGTTAGCTAGGGAGGTGATGGACTGTTTGGCCTGATTTTCCAAGGTGCTGAACACTCACTATTCCTATGAAGTCAGTGGGAGTTTGGGGTGTTGAAGACCTTCTGAAAATCAGGTCATCTATGAAAAAAACTAACCATGAAACAAAGATAGCAATGCAGCTGCCACTTCATGCACAGTCACTTCAGACAATGATCCTTCATAATCTGACCATGTCTATCCATGTTGCAGTGTCTACAATCACCTTTTTTAAATGATGAGCTTCATTCTTTTTTCACTGATTTGAATCAGCAGTAGCCCCACTGAAATCAATCCAGTTACATCAATATAAAACTAAGGGAAGTGAGAGGAGACGTAGGCCCAGCATACTTACTTTTGATCTAATCAGTGTGGGTAGTTAATTGTCTCAGTGCTAAGCTTTCCTTCCTATGAGATCTGGCATGTATAATGCTTGCTAGGAATCCTTGTCTTGCTCATCCAGTTTCCTGAGCAATCTTCAGATATGTTCATTGCTTGGTGATCACATTCTAGCATCTAGCAGAAAGCAGAGAAGTCTAAACCTACAAGAATTTAATTTAAGAAAATTTGGAATGGTAGGTAACCTTTATTTTAAATCTATGTCCCCCAAAGAATTTTAGGCCATAAAATCAACATACAAATTGCATTCCATGGACCATATTCTGATCTCAGTTACACTGGTATAAATCCAGAGTAATACCTGTGACTTTGATTAAGTTACTCCAGAATCATTCTCGTGGAAATGAAAGCAGAATCTAGCTCCATAAACCCTTTGCTTAAACAAATCATCACCCCAGAACCTAGGTCCCAATTCTGATCTTTCAACTGTTTTACACTGACTTCAGTGCACATACTCCTGATTTAACTGAGGTTAGAATCAGGACCCAAGACTGTCATATTGCAGATTCACACCTCCTCAGTTCAGGAGGCTATTATCTTCTGTCTTAATATTTTTTCTTATCTTTTGTTACCCTGATGAGAAATTAGAGTGCTTTCACTCTCCCTGCCCTCCTTCCCTCTCAGTTAACAGGTTGCATTGTATGGTATTGTATAGATAGAACATCCAATGAACAGGCAGTTAATGATTGTAAAGGAAATATTGAAATGTGTTACGCTAGTGAAAATTATCATGGATTAGCTGTTTGGTGTATCTTCTGACAAAAGGGGTAGAAAGTTGGCTAGATTGTCGGGCTCAATGGGTAGTGATCAATGGCTCCATGTCTAGTTGGCAGCCGGTGTCAAGTGGAGTGCCCCAGGGGTCGGTCCTGGGACCGGTTTTGTTCAATATCTTCATAAATGATCTGGAGGATGGTGTGGATTGCACTCTCAGCAAATTTGCGGATGATACTAAACTGGGAGGAGTGGTAGATACGCTGGAGGGCAGGGATAGGATACAGAGGGACCTAGACAAATTGGAGGATTGGGCCAAAAGAAATCTGATGAGGTTCAATAAGGATAAGTGCAGGGTCCTGCACTTAGGACGGAAGAACCCAATGCACCGCTACAGCCTAGGGACCGAATGGCTAGGCAGCAGTTCTGCGGAAAAGGACCTAGGGGTGACAGTGGACGAGAAGCTGGATATGAGGCAGCAGTGTGCCCTTGTTGCCAAGAAGGCCAATGGCATTTTGGGATGTATAAGTAGGGGCATAGCGAGCAGATCGAGGGACGTGATCGTCCCCCTCTGTTCAACATTGGTGAGGCCTCATCTGGAGTACTGTGTCCAGTTTTGGGCCCCACACTACAAGAAGGATGTGGATAAATTGGAAAGAGTCCAGCGAAGGGCAAAAAAATGATTAGGGGTCTGGAACACATGACTTATGAGGAGAGGCTGAGGGAACTGGGATTGTTTAGTCTGCAGAAGAGAAAAATGAGGGAGGATTTGATAGCTGCTTTCAACTACCTGAGAGGTGGTTCCAGAGAGGATGGTTCTAGACTATTCTCAGTGGTGGAAGAGGACAAGACAAGGAGTAATGGTCTCAAGTTGCAGTGGGGGAGGTTTAGGTTGGATATTAGGAAAAACTTTTTCACTAGGAGGGTGGTGAAACACTGGAATGCGTTGCCTAGGGAGGTGGTGGAATTTCCTTCCTTAGAAGTTTTTAAGGTCAGGCTTGACAAAGCCCTGGCTGGGATGATTTAATTGGGGATTGGTCCTGCTTTTGAGCAGGGGGTTGGACTAGATGACCTCCTGAGGTCTCTTCCAACCCTGATATTCTATGATTCTGTGATTCTATGAAAACTGTGTATTGGACTGTAATTGAAGTGTAGTTCTCTAGGATTCAGGACCAATGAACGTGAAACACAGTGAATCTCGCTCCTCAGCACTAATGTGCAAAAAATATCAATATAACTCCTATTGTACTTTTCAGTTCACAGATGGAGTTTTCTGAATTCACCTGCCTGCTTGGTGGTTTTATTTTTGTGAATTTCATTTCATTTAAACAAATGGAGCAAAACATGCAGGGGGGACTTCTTCAATTCTGGAAATATCTGAGATAGACATTCTGGACCCCACTCTGGCTGGTCTTTGCCTCCCCTTCAGTACAAAGCAGCAAGAATACTGGTTTAACCAACTACCTGGGAATTCCCTGAGTCAGAAGAGATACCCAGTTGGCTTTCAGCCAGTTTAACAACTCCCGGCACGTGGGACAGGCTATGGTGTCTTTATGTCTTGGCAACACCTAAAAGCCATGGAAAGCTGTTGTAAATTAGAGCAACCTTCAGGCAGTCTTCTCTCTAGATACTTCCCAATTTTCTTTTACAGTTATTAATTTCTCAGCCATTTTCTCTTCTATAGCCCTAACAGTTTCTCATGAGCCCAGTAGGGGTATAATTAAGCCTGTTACCCTAAAATCTAGCATTTGTAGGGCCAGATCCCTTCATCTGGTTCACTTGGTGCAGGGCCTAGGGTGGATAGGGAAAGACGGCTCTAAGCCGGGGTGGGCAAACTTTTTGGCCGCAGGGCTACAGCTGGGTATGGAAACTGTATGGGGAGACATGAATGCTCATGAAATTGGGGTTGGGGTGTGGGAGCAGGTGAGGGTGCAGGCTCTGGGGTGGGGCCAGAAATGAGGAATTCACAGTATGGGAGGAGGCTCCTGGCTGGGGCAGGGGGTTGGAATGCGGGGGGAGGGGCTCCGGCTGGGGGTGTGGGCTCTGGGGTGGGGCTGGGGATGAGGGGCTTAGGGTGCAGAACAGTGCTCCAGGCTGGGACCAAGGGGTTTGAATAGCAGCAGGGGGAGGGATCAGGGCTGGGCCAGGGGGTTGGGGCATGGGAAGGGGTCAGGGGTGCAGGCTTCGGACGGTGCTTACCTCAAGCAGCTCCCAGAAGCAGCGGCATGTTCCTCCTCCAGCTCCTACACGGAGGCACAGCCAGGCGGCTCTGTGAGCTGTCCCATCCGCAGGCACCGCCCCTGTAGCTTCCATTGGCTGCGGTTCCTGGCCAATGGGAGCTGTGTGGGTGGTGCTTGGGGCTTGGGCAGCATACAGAGCCCCCTAGTTGCATCCTACCCTTAGGAACTGGAGGGGGGACATGCTGCTGCTTCCGGGAGCTGCTCGGAGCCACGGTACATGCAGAGTTGGGCAAGCCTCTGACCCTGCTCCCTGGCTGGAGTGCCGGCGCAGGGCAAGCCCCAGACCCTGCTCCCCGGCGGGAGCTTGGGGGCCGAATTAAAATATCTGATGGCTTTGACAATGGCGTAGTTTGCCCACCCCTGCTCTAAGCCACGGCCTTAGGGCTGCTCCATTGGCTAGAATTGCCCACTAAGCATTGCTCCATTATCCAGGAATTGCTGAACTTTACCTTCACACACACACCTCCCACTTTACACCTCTGAGATGGCCAGGAATGCCCCCTATATATGAATAAGAGTGGATGACAGTCAGGCACTCTGTTACTTTAGGAGAACCCCCAGAAGTCTGGCTAAGGCCTCCCTTCATCCCCTATGCGCTAACAAAGAGACTCAAAGAAGACATAGCCATGGACCACAATCTGGCCTGTGACATATAACAGTCCACTTAAGCACAGCTCTTTGAAAGGAATAGGGCTACTAAAAATATACTTTCGGTGACTCAAACCAAAAGATCCTGTTTGCAGAAATACAGTGAAGCTCTTTTAAACCAGCTAAAACAACACATGTCATCAGCACATTAAGAGATGTATTGTAAAAACTAGATTAACTTTCTGGGCCTGGTGCTGACCTCAGAGCAGTTTGGAACATCCTGACTTCAATGGGAGTTACTTCTGATTTACATGAGTGTAAGTGAGATCAGAATCAGGCCTATTTTCTGTGTACTAAATGAAAATTGATTTAGCATAAATGACAAAGCCCTCTTAAATGACTCTGTTAAGAAATATGATGTCTGAAAGGCAAAAAAACTTGCTACAATTTGGTTACGCTTTACCCGGTCTCTACTGTCTTTGGAATTGCCTTATTTTAATGTTCCTGTTTCTTGCATTTGTATTCAGACAACTTAAAAACTCTCCCCAAGTGACCACCTTATTACTTTCAGTGGTTTGGGGCCAGTTTCTTCACCCCAATCCCCAAACCTCTCAACCCATTCTAGGAATTACATGTCCTGTTTCACTGCTGCTGTACATGATAGCAGATCTTACCACCCAGGTAAAAATAGTAAAGGAAGTATTTGTTAATTCTTCAGTATTTTCAAAGCCACTAGTTCTGGCTAACTGCTAGAGGACCCATTTGTGGATTGATCTCTATCGCAAAGTACTGTGTCACCCAATCTCACTGTTCTCCAACATGCTGCAGCACGCGGATGGGCAATATAATCTATATGAAAATGAAGGAGCAAAATATATGCAGAGCTTCACTGCTGGTGCAGAGGACTGGAAAATATGTTGTATAATACATCATTTCACTGGAATTTCTCATTTTCAGGACATTGGTTCTAATATTACTGCCGTCATAGGGTTTAATGTCCCTATAGTGGAATTCCAGCATTAAAAAAAAAAAAAAAAATCTATGGCTCGTAGCCAGGAATGCATGGCTCACTAATTTTGACCTGTCTGACTATTTTAGGATCTGTGTCTAGCTGTGTCGGGGACTGAGCTCCCAGGCACCGAGGTGTCAAATAACTGGTGAGAAAATTTAAAATAAACAAGCACACACTCAATCCCAATGTTTTTAAACTATCTGTAGAAATTCCATAACAACAAAAGATCTTGTGGGGCAATATGTCTTCTCTCTGTGTTCTTTTGATATTTTTCCTTTTGTTTGACTTTAATGATTGTAAAGTGATTTAAGATATCGTCAGGATATTGTGAGAGATGGAATTGTTGGTAACAACTAAGAATCCCCTGTTGACTGAAAACTCACCATTTTCACTTAGTGTGTTTCTGTCTTCACTTCTGTCTTCTAAAATAATTCTGTATATCCATGGTATTAATTAACATTTCTCTGCCAGGTTGAGGCTGGCCCTGTACGTCTTTGAAACACAGTTATGATTTAATGCACAGAAAGTTTCAAATGGGTTAGAATGACACAATTCCATTCTCATCACATTGTCCTCTCTCTTTGGAAGACTGAGCGATGTTATCCACACTAGGAAATATGTTGTGCCGTCAACTGTTTCTTATCTATTATACAACTAAAACAATGGCTTTATAGCCAGGTTTGGAAGTGCAGAATAACACCAGGATGCAGAAATAAATGTGACTCCTAGCACAGGATAAAATGAGACGATTCCTCTGGGGTGGCCAAGCTGTTAATTTGAAAAAACCCTTAGGAATGTGTTACAGAGGCAGAATGGGGAATTCCAGGCATAGGCTGCCCCAATAAGCAGTAGGATTTGCCAAATATAGAGTTTCAGCTATAAATACCGCACATTCATGTGCCCTTGAATACTGCCTGTAAGTTGGTGGCTGTGAGATAGTGATTCCTGAACATGTCTCAGTAGGCCAGTTTGGGAGCCAGACAACCTTAGTGGTTACTGTCCATGAGGTAGCTGTCTGGGAATACAATCCTCAGAAGAAAAATCACCAGTTCTAAACAGCTAGATCCAGACTTCTAGAGCACTTTAAAGTTTCTGTGTTTCAGGTTATACATCGTGAGCCAGATTCCCAGGTGCCCCAGAGAAGCTCATGGTGCATGCAAGTGGGCAGGGGCATTGGAGGCTTTCTGACACCTTTCCACCTCCTGATCTCTGGGGCTACTCAAGGCCAAACTTCCCCACCCCCAACCCCAAACTCAAGTTAGAGCATCCTCAGGGCTGCTCTGTCATACACTGGCAGATGACATTTCCCAAAGAGTTGTTCCACCAACTAGGATCACCAGGGTGCACCAGACATACCACCAATCCACTCTGGAACAGCCACTGCACTGGGGAGGGGGGCCAGGAGCAGCTGTTACGGCCAGCCCTATGCCCGCTGATGATTTCTCTAGGCTAAGGGAATGCCTAAAAACATTAAGTGTTAAGTCCCCTTTGTGGGGTTGATTTTAAAGCATGGGTGTCATGTAATTGGTCTTAAATTTTGTTATTAAATTTTGTCAGTAGTCCATATGACGTACAGAAATATTCATATCTGAACCTGATTGTCTCCTAGCAAAGCCTGTGAGACACTTGAGCCCCATGCACTGCCAACAACAGAAGCTGTTCCCATTTTCACATGTATTTACTAATGACATTTCTTTAAATTTGTACAACATGAGAAGCTACAGCTGCTAGTAGGAGATACGTATTCATATACACAGATATCTAAGGAATTAAGCTGTACCTTTTTTATTTTGGTGTTTTTAACAATTTTGCAAAACAAAGTTTCTAGCTATAGTGTCCTGATGTCTAGCAGTATTGCTATTTGTCAGAGAAATCAGGGTTCAAGACTCATGCTGGTGTTCTCCTACCCCAGCTGGGGAAGCTCAGGTAGGTGGAGGTGTGGAGCACCCAGTCTCTGTGAAGCGATATCAGCAGCACCTTCTAAGGCCATGTATCCACTTGGGCTATCCATCACCCAGAGTAACAGAAATCTGACCAACTGTGTGAGGCTAGACTCACAAGAGGCAAGGCCATTCCCCCCCCCCACACTCTTCCTAGTGGCTATCAAAAGTGAGGATTATTTATTTATTTGCTTGTATTACCATAGCACCTAGCAGCCCAGTCAAGGACCAGGACCCCACTGTGCTAAGCACTGTACAAACACAGAACACAATGATGGTCCCTGCCCCAAAGAGCTGACAATCTAAGTCTAAGACCAAAGACAGCAGATGGGTAGACAGATAGATGGGGGAATACAGGGAAACAATGAGATGATATTGGTCGGTATGATAAATTGTGGTCTCAGCACACCAGCAGGCTAATCATTGTTAAGTTTTTTCAGAGCATCACGGCAAAGGAGAGTTTTAAGAACAGATCTAAAGGGGAACAATGAAATGGCTTTGCAGATGTTTATACCGGGTGTTAATTACGTCTTTTTTTTTTTTTCCAATTTAGCACCTGGCAGAAGAATAAGACAAATACTGAAAGGCCTCTACAACCAAACAGAGCCATAACTTCCTGCGAATTTCCCCTGGACATAGTGCAGTCTGAAGTGCAATAGTTACCACAGCTCAGCTGGTCTGGGATATCAATCTGGGTAGGAATAACAGGTTTGTATGGACTTTCACTGAGATTAAACAAAAGGATCCCAAATTCTTTCCTAAAAGAACAATGACAGTTCTGGGGAAAAAAAATCCCAAGCCTAACAACAGAAAGAACTCTCCATGATAGGTGAGACTCACCCACACGGGAAAGGCAATGGGTCCTCCAACCCACATGCAGAACGGAATGTGCCAGCACTGAAGATGGGAGAATGCCGCCACACCCCCAAGCAGGCTGCTTTGGGAAATTCAGCACAAACCACATACTTGTGTGCATACATTGTAACTTGTCTGCCCTAACTAGGAGCCAGCCACACCTAGGGAGCTTTTATCCCAAGGTCACCCTCATGCCCAATTATCACACGATGATGGGATGCACGCATCTCCACAGTACAAGGACTACATGTACTTTTAACCAATGAATTTCAGAATTCATTCCGTGTCCTGCCGGCATGCTCTCTAGCCAGCAGAGCTCTTCACTGCAATCCAATGCAACGTGCACACCTTTGAAAAATGATGCTTTCAAGCCTTCCCTGTGGTGCAGTAAATTTGAAAGTGCTCTTAATAATAATCAGGATCAACATTGACTATAATGGTCTTCAAACCCATCGTATAATTTCATTAGCTACCCAACACAGATGCAAGCAGGGGTGATGTCATACTTTTTCTCTTGCTCTGAAACCTGAGTCAGGCGCCAGAGATAGAAACCAGTTTTACTGCCTCTAATCAGATTAAAGCTTCTGGCAGCTGGTGATCGATAGGTAGTGGCCGGAGCAATTCAGAAATGCACAGGGCTAGCACAGGTTCTCAAGAAGACACAGCATTGTTCACATTAAGGCAAGGTTCTTGCTGACTGGACATAGGACTCAGGATACCATGAAATGCCTGCGAGCATCCTGAATCAGTTAAGAGCAATTACATATTTCAGAGCACTCCTGCCAGCACCACCACCAGAAGATAGCATTGTGTCACAGTACCAGTAATTAATGTTCTGACACTGTAGCGTCCTTCCTGGAGCTCCCACGACTGTACTTTTACAATGGCATGGCCTAGGTATCTCATGTAGGGAAAGTAACCACCACCACATGGGCCTCCGGACCCTCATGCCCGTGGTTCCTTCTGCTCAGCCCGTCTCTTCTTGATACAGTGGTCACCATTAAAAAATCAGCATTTGTTAGCAGCTACCAAATGGTGATCTCTCATACAGACAATAGGAAAAAATTAGGTTCCTTTGTCATGTCTATCAGCAAATAGTCTACTTTTTTAATTGCCTACACCTCATCTCACAAAACTCAGACATAGCAAAGCCAAAGGCAACCAAACAAAAAATAAACCCGAAGAAGTGAAAGGAATCCATGACCACTGACTCCTTAACAAGATTTTTTCAATAAGCTGAGAAGATGCAATTACCTCATCATCTGAATATTGCAGTGGTAGAATCAATGCTACTTAAGGAGTCTGACAATCAGTTAAGCACTCTCCAGATATTTGTGCAAGTCAAAGCAATCCTGTGTAAAACATTGATTCATTCAGAGATATCATTAAAGCTCAATAGTAGTACTCACCTAATGGATAGGGAGAAAATGAATTTATTCCAACTATGGAATTCTGATAAAATCAGACTTGCATCTTCAGCGGGATATGGTTTATTTGTATAGGCTAGATTTCCTGTTATCTACCACAGTGCGAGAGATCATTCAGCCATGCCCCTACTCACCATACCCACCCCTGGCCCCAGCACATACCCTCCTAACTACATGTTAGGGTACAGGCCAAACCTATGAATGGGATCAGAGCACATTAGCATCATAACAATCACATCATACATTGGGTAATGCTTGAAAATCTGCTTTTAAGTCTTCACTTAGAGTCTCTGAGTAACAACTAAACTAGCAAATATATCAGATAAAAAATCAGAGTCACATACTGTCCCTGAATGATTGTCAGTGGCTCTACACCTGTGTTTGCAGTGGCTTATAGAGGCTGCAGTGTTAAGAAAATTTTACTATTCATTTCATATTTTTTTCTGAGTCCATGTAACATCAGTTAGGATATTATGGGCTTTTGCAGGATTTTCAGTTAATAGTAATTACAATCATGTTTAAAATAGTGTGGGACAATTTCATCTCTGGTATGATTTGACTTCACTGGAATTACACAAGGAATGAATTTGGCCCTGTGTGTGGATAATTAATAATCTATCAATTGCATGAGTCTTGCATGAGTCTTGCATGAGTGCTCATACTGAATCATTCTACCGTTCTTTCAAACAGTGGCATCACTAATAAGACCATTAACTAGAGAGCGTATCAAGTGAAGCTGAATTCGTGTTTTCATTATTTTCATTTATCGTTAGATTTTAGTTCAATTGTTAATAGATGCCAGTGGTGATTCTGGCACAGAAAATGTGTATCTCTTAATTTTCATTAAGATGCCATGGGGGTAATAGTAAATTGACAGATGTGATCATTTGGCCATAAACATTCCCCTTGGAATTAAAGAAACTACAAGGTATATTTTCATCTTGACACACATAAATGTTAATCTGAAATGATTTGGATAATGGCATAGGGAATACACTTATAAAGTTTGCAGACTATACCAAGCTGGGAGGGGTTGCAAGTGCTTTGGAGGATAGGATTATAATTCAAAATGATCTGGACAAACTGGAGAAATGGTCTGAAGTAAATAGGATGAAATTCAGTAAGGACAAAATGCAAAGTACTCCACCTAGGAAGGAACAATCAGTTGAACGCATACAAAATGGGAAATGACTGCCAAGGTAGGAGTACGGTGGAAAGGGACCTGGGGGTCATAGTGACCACAAGTTAAATATGAGTCAACAGTGTAACACTTGCAAAAAAAGCAAACATCATTCTGTGATGTATTAGGAGGAGTGTTGTAAGCAAAACACAAGAAGTACTTCTTCAGCTTTACTCCACGCTGATTAGCCCTCATCTGGAGTATTGTGTCCAATTCTGGGTGCCACATTTCAAGAAAGATGTGGACAAATTGGAGAAAGTCCAGAGAAGAGCAACAAAAATGATTAAAGGTCTAGAAAACATGATCTATGAGAGAAGATTGAAATAAATTGGGTTTGTTTAGTCTGGAAAACAGAAGACTGAGAGGGGACATGATCTCAGTTTTCAAGTACATAAAAGGTTGTTACATGGAGGAGGGAGAAGAGTTATTCTTCTTAACCTCTGAGGCTAGGACAAGAAGCAATGGGCTTAAATTGCAGCAAGGGAGGTTTAGATTGGACATTAGGAAAAACTTCCTAACTGTCAGGGTGGTTAAGCACTGGAATAAATTGCCTAGGAAGTTGGTGGAATCTCCATCATTGGAGATTTTTAAGAGCAGGTTAGACAAACACCTGTCAGGGATGGTCTAGATAATACTTAGTCCTGCCATGAGTGTAGGGGACTGGACTAGATGACCTCTCGAGGTCCCTTCCAGTCCTATGATTCTATGAATCATCTGAGCTATGTGAAATGTAAAACTATGAGACCCCAATCCAGCACGTGTTTAAAGTTAAGCATTTGAACAGAGTCACTGAATCCAATGGTTAAAGTTAAGTACATGACTCGTGTTTGCGATTAGGGCCTTAAACTACCTGGTTTCAGGTTTCATTACAAACTCATGCTTAATCCCTGGCTCACTGAAACATTCACTAAACTTGACAAACCTTTCAAGACAACTGAGTTGAGTTATGAGTGAGCCTGAGATTATATAGGTTTTCCCATTAATACCGTGCAAAACTCCATTTCAGATTATTTCAGTATAAAACCAAGCAGTTTGAATGACTCTGGGCCCTGAGTTTGGAGCCTCTTTGATCCTAGACTTCCAAGCATTAAGCAGTGTAGATGAAATTGCACAAGTTTAAATATAGAAAAATGTTTGCATGAACCTTTGTGAAATGAAACCTCTGCTTTTTTAAAAGCAAAGCTTTAGAAATGATGTCATTTCAGGATGCTTCTAAACTTGCAGCTCTGGCAAACAGCAATGAAGTAATCTCCTGTAAATGAAAACAACACCTCGGTGGATCCTATTGCCACACTGACAAAACAAAGGGTCAGACTATTGTGCCTGACTAACTGGGGTACTGTCAGCCAGTCTCATCCTACACTGCCACCAATAATGAATAAACTCATAAAAGACCAAGAACACAACAATAATTGAGATAACAAACAATTCATTCCCACAGTAAGGGGTCATAGCTTGAATCTTCAGAACATATCCCGGACTGTGATTTGCAAGAGGGAAAACTGAACACACTGCTGGGACCACCAAAGGGAGAAAACGTTAATGCAACTGAAGAAAGTGAAGAGGAGTGTCCTGCCTTCCTGTATCCTGAAAGAACTTGGACATAATGTGGCAGAGACATCTGGAGTGTCCCCTTCTGCAGAGATGGTTCTAACATGAAGAAACAGGTTTTATGCTTTTCTTCCCCCCCTCTCCTCCCTCCTTCTCTTGAATTTGAAAGAAGAAAATCTGGACAGAAGATACACACTCTGTCCTACCATTTGTCCACATTCTTCCTCCTCTACCTGTTCTTTCTTCATCTATTCCTTGACTAAACTACTTCTGACATTCCCCATACTAGGAGATACTGAATAAAGAATCCTGAACAGAGGGCAACAGCTTCCCCAAAAAGGGTCTGCATCACAAAACTAACAATACAGCATTTCTTCAAAGACTGGACACAGCTCGCATGCTAAGAAAAAGAACCTGTAAGGCTAGGGTCACGGTGGTATGTAGTAACTCCCACCGTAAACTCTCTGAAAGGGGGTTCCAAAGAGGATGGATCTAGACTGTTCTCAGTGGTAGCAGATGACAGAACAAGGAGTAATGGTCTCAAGTTGCAGTGGGGGAGGTTTAGGTTGGATATTAGGAAAAACTTTTTCACTAGGAGGGTGGTGAAGCACTGGAATGCATTACCTAGGGAGGTGGTGGAATCTCCTTCCTTAGAGGTTTTTACGGTCAGGCTTGACAAAACCCTGGATGGGATGATTTAGTTGGGGAATGATACTGCTTTGAGCAGGGGGTTGGACTAGATGATCTCCTAAGGTCCCTTCCAACCCTGATATTCTATGATTCTATAACCATATTTTAGAATAAAATACCTCCCTAGGTAATGCATTCCAGTGCTTCCCAGTATACTATGCTCAGAACATTTCTGTATGTCTGGTGCGATTAAAACTGACCTTGTTCTATGTATCATTCAACAATCACATGTGGGGCATGCTGAAAAGTGAGCTCTGCTCAGCATCCTCATGCTTTGACAATAACCCTTCTTTCTGGTCAACTTCTCAGAAGTGCAGGGATTGCAAAATATTCACGATAATTGTAGAGAAAACTCAAGATAGTGCAAGGGTATTGCTGGAACCTGGCAGGAACAGAAAGAGTCAATATTAAGCTCCTCTTGAAGATCCAGTGGCCAGGTGCCAGAAAGAGCAGTCTAGCTTTATGGATTGGAGCATGCCTGTCTTCCTCTTGCTTTTACAAGCTATACACCCATGGACTTGTTCAATACTTGATGGTTCTTTCTACATGACACCAAGCATTTTTGGTGCAGACTCCGGAAAGAGTCGTTTTTAATTTGTTTAAACCACCACCAAATGTCTGCTTTCTCAGTATAAATTACTCAGGGCGAGCAGTGAATCAGTAGTTAAATCCAAATCCCTCTTCCTTATAACTTTCAAGCAACAGTCAGAAGGTCAGAGGTATGAAAAGACAGATTAATGTTTATTATTATTTATGTGAAACCATAAGTGTGCATGGTGCATTGGAGTCAAATGAAACACGAGGTAAATTTGCTTCCTTTTGATAACTCCAATGTGTTGGTTTCCATCACATTCCTTCCCTGCCCTCAAATTTTAATATATTAAATCACACACAAAACCTCTAAAGCATCCATAACAAGACGTTGATATAACAATAAGCACTTCTAATGATCTCTCTCTCCACAGACCCCGTCTTTCAACCCTTTCTTTATTGTTTGACTTATGTCTAGTTTAGATTGTAAACTTCTTAGGATAGGGACCTGCCACTTTTATCAGTCTGTAAAATGGCATGCGCCCCTACAAACAATTAAGCATGATACAAATAAAAGGGGTGCTGTGCCCGAGAGTGTTTACAACCAAAAGGCCCAGTTCTGCAATGTGATGTGGACCTCTGTGCGTGCACGGAGGCCCCACTCCACACATCACATTGTGGGAACTGGGCCTCGAAGAGGCACAGAAATGATGAGATGCACTAGTGGACTCAGAGGAGAGAATTCACTTAATTGTTGGGGGTTTTGTAATAAATACATATATTATTTCATGTGCTTGAGCATCATCAAGAGGGGCCTGTGCTGCCCAGAGCACAATTACCTGTTAACACTTTTTTTTTACAACCTATGTGAGCCTCTGTTTGCCAGGGTTTCCTCAGCAACTGTAACTCTAGAACCTTCTACATAATAAATTAACATACAGTTATGACTTAAGCTGGTACATTTAGCAGTACACGCTAAAATAAAGAATACTACATGCAAAGCAGACTGAGTTACAGTTCCTATGGAAACTAATTTACTTGTGGGATTAAAATCTCAATTTTAACACTTCATTAACAAAGGGGTGGGTGTGTGCACTCCACATGGAAAAAGTGCTTAAAGGGGAGACTATTACACACATGACAAACAAATCCATTTTTTTCCTAGTCTGAGAATGTTACTTCAAAATATAACCGCTCAAGCTTGCAGTGAATTCTGATTCATAATGTTTTGAACTAATTTAAGGGTACAAAGAGCAATAGAGTGTTACTGGTAACACTGTTTACAACAGTAAAGTTAAACAGTGTACGTGCCAGGTATCTTGTATAAAATTAATGAATTAACTCATTAACCTTAGCCATATCAACCAAGGTCAAATACAAGAATTCATGGCGCACAGTAGATAGATATAGATAGACAGATAGATAGATAGATTTCACCTTTGTTCTTTTAAACAAAACTCTTTATTTAACAGCAGTGTGAGTAATTTAGGAAGAAAAGAACAGTGATATTGAAAGACAGAAATTCCAGATAAGTAAGTAGACATGATGCTAAATAAGAAAGCATATAAAACATTACCAATATTGAGATAAAATGAAAATCTTATTTTATTGTTCTTTTCTGCTGAAATATTTGTATATGGACTTTAGACCTTTTTGAAAATCTCAGCTGGTTAAGCTGGATAAACTTCAGCTAAACTTTAAATAAGCATTCTGAGTGAAATTCTGACCCTATTGAAATCAACGGGAGTTTTGCCACTGACTTCAATGGAGCCAAGATTTCACCTTCAAACATTTGGATACTTGTAAGAATAGAACCTTAACCTCAAATGTATTGAGGTTTGCCCATCAAATTTAGCAACCTATGCAGGAACAGAAGATACCACACATACAAATGAATCTATTCCCATTCCTGTGGAAATTATCTGACACATTAGCTTCAGTACTCTTGGTAAAGTTAAATGAAGAGGGGTAATTGGAGCAGAAATACACAGTTTGGTCATGATTCGCAGCAATGTATTCAAATGTTTTATATGATGAAAATCATAGAGCCTTGTGATGTGCTAATTGGACAGTAACACTAAGGATGTCCATAATTGCTATTATTTATCTATTTCTATTACATCAATACCTAAAGGCCTGACTGAGTACCCACTGCACTAAGCACTCACACACATCTAATGAAAAGACAGTCCTTTTCCCAAGAGCTTCCAGTCTAGGGTCACAGTCTTCCTACATTATAGAAGATTAAGGTTGGAAGAGACTTCAGGAGGTCATCTAGTCCAACCTCCTGCTCAAAGCAGTACCAACCCCAACTAAATCATCCCAGCCAGGGCTTTGTCAAGCAGTGCCTAAAAAACCTCTAAGAATGGAGATTCACCATCTCCCTAGGTAACCCATTCCGGGTGCTTCACCAACCTCCTAGTGAAATAGTTTTTCCTAATATCCAACCTAGACCTCCCCCACTGCAACTTGAGACCATTAATCCTCGTTTTTGTCATCTGCCACCACTGAGAACAGCCTAGCTTCGTCCTCTTTGGACCCCCATTCAGGTAGTTGAAGGCTGCTATCAAATCCCCCCTCACTCTTCTCTTCTGTAGACTAAATAAGACCAGTTCCCTCAGCCTCTCCTCATAAGTCAGGTGCCCCAGCCCCCTAATCATTTTTGTTGCCTTCCCCGGACTTTCTCCAGTTTGTCCATATCCTTTCTGTAATGGGGGGCCCAAAACTGGATGCAATATTCCAGATGTGGCCTCAGCAGTGCCGAATAGAGGGGAATAATCACTTCCCTCGATCTGCTGGCAATGCTCCTACTAATGCAGCCCAATATGCCGTTAGCCTTCTTGGCAACAAGGACACACTGTTGACTCATATCCAGTTTCTTGTCCACTGTAATACCCAGGTCCTTTTCTACAGAACTGCCCCTAAGCTAGTCGGTCTCCAGCCTGTAGCAGTGCATGGGATTCTTCCATCCTAAGTGCAGGATTCTGCACTTGTCCTTGTTGAACCACATCAGATTTCTTTTGGCCCAATCCTCCAATCTGTCTAGGTCACTCTGGACCCTATCCCTACCCTCCAGCGTATCTACCTCTCCTCTCCCCCCTCCCCGCCCCGGGCTGGCTTAGTGTAATCAGCGAACTTTCTGAGGGTGCAATCTATCCCATCATCCAGATCATTAATGAAGATGTTGAACAAAATCGGCCACAGGGCTGACCCCTGGGGCACTCCACTTGATACCAGCTGCCAACTAGACATCGAGCTGTTGATCACTACCCATTGAGCCCTACGATAGATAGCCAGCTTTCTATCCACCTTATAGTACATTCAGCAAAGCCATATTTCTTTAACTTGCTGGCAAGAATACTGTGGGAGTACTGTATCAAAAGCTTTGCTAAAGTCAAGATACAGCACATCCACCGCTTTCCCCATATCCATAGAGCCAGTTATCTCATTATAGAAGGCAATCAGGTTGGTCAGGCATCACTTGCCCTTGGTGAATCCATGTTGAATCCATGTTGAAATTTCTTGACATGTTACTACATGTGCTACCAAGTGCATCAGGCCGGAGTGGGAACCTTATTGGGAGATCATATTCAGCTGCATTTCTGAAATTCACAGAACATCACACTGATGCAGGTTTTCATACCCTGAGCTTTGACCAAGAACAGGTTTAAGGGGAATTCTAAACTTTGTCTAAATTTTGTGGACATTTCTTTTGCATATGTTTAACTTTTATAGATGCTAATACAACAGACATATTCAGGTCACCTGTGATGCTGATAGCAGAACACATCATTTCTAAAGTAGGACAGGCAGAAAGAGAAGGGCAAACTACAGAAGCTTTATTTCAGTTAAATATCTCAGGATTCGGATGCTTCTCTTTAACTTATCTGAAATATACAGTGTTGTTGTTCACCAACAGAACTTGGTCCACTGAAAGTTACCACCTCAACCACCTTTTCTCTCTAAAATACACATACTTTTTAAAATCCCAACAACTATTCCCCTCCATCCCATAATTTTCACTCTTTCCCCATTGTGATGGGTTCAGTCACAGAGACCCCCTTGGGACTGTCACCAGATGTGCTGAAATTACCTCTGAGCCCATTTTCCCTGCCAGCTTGGGACTCCAGAACCCTGCCTTGTTGAGCCAGACACGCTAGCCTGCTGCAACACAGACCCTGGGTCTGGTCCATGCCCCCAAAGCTGCAGACTTAACTGAAAACAGCTCAGCAGGTTACCTATCTCCAGCACCCAGACACTCAGTTCCAATGGGATCCAACCACCCCAAAAATCCATTTTACTCTGTATAAAGCTTATACAAGGTAAATTCATAAATTGTCCGCCCTCTATAATACTGATAGAAAGATATGCACAGCTGTTGGCTCCCTCTGGTATTAATCACTTAATCTGGGTTTATTAATAAACAAAAGTGATTTTATTAAGTATAAAAAATAGGATTTAAGTGGTTTCAAGTAATAACAGACAGAAAACAGTAAGTCACCAAGCAAAATAAAGCAAAAACATGCAAGTCTAAGCCTAATACATTAAGAAATTGATTACAGGTAATGTCTCACCCTCAGAAATGTTCCAATAAGCTTCTTTCACAGACTAGACTCCTTCCTATTTCCATAAAATATAAGGAGTGCAACAGCACACCCCATAATCCCAGCATATCATTTACCTCTGTTACTCTAGTGACACCCTGCCCCACCTCTATTCAGGCTCCAGGTCCTTCCCAGCCAGTGCCCTCATAACTCCTGTAATATTGATGAGCTTTAGGAGAGTGCCCAAGATCAACTCCCTATCCCCCACCCTCAGGCTGGATCTAATCTTCATGAGCAGACCTCAAGTCCCTACCACCATCTCATTGTGATGGGAGATCCAAAACACTTCTCTTTCCCTCTAGATGCTCATCTTCAAGGAAGACCCAGTGGTAGGCTTTCAGAAACTACACATCCCAGAGCTCATTTTGTGGCAAAAATTACATGGGATTTCAGTTCAGAGGCAGTTGGGACCAAGAAGAGAGGTTGCCAGAGGTGCTAGGTCCCATCAGAAGACCTACAAAAATTAAGAGAAAGCCTGTTTGGGGGAGATCATGGAGTGGGAGATCTATTGGAAGATCAAGGAGAAGGCCAATAAGAATCCATTGGAGGGTGTCAGGACTGGCAAGAGGGAATCAGAATCCATCAGTGTGATTAGGTCCCTATCCAGATATCTGAAGAGTGTCGATATTATGGTATTATATAACTAGCATAGAAAAATGCCATCTTGGGACAGCTGGTGTAGTTGTGATGATGAGTCAGGATTAATATGAATGGTTAAGGGCTATTCTACTCACTGAAGGCATGGAGCAGATCTAGCTTGTATCTAATATCCCTTAGTCTTTTTTAAATGACACTTTTTCATTTTAAATGACACATTTTAATAAATGAATTGAAGGGGTCTGTAACAGTGGGGTCTGCCCCTTTAAGGGCCAGGGAATCCTTTGGCTGGCCAGCCAGCTCTGTTCTGAGGCAAGTAGTTCTGAGGGTAGTTTGCAAAGGCTCAGGTGATTGGCTGTTGAGCACCTGGTTCCTAAAAAGGCTGAATGAGCTCAGCTGAGGAGGAGAGCTACAGGAAGGATGTTGGCTCCTGTGGCAGGTCCTGGAACAGGGGGACTGCCAGGCAGATGGTCTGTAGGAGAACTGAGGAAGGGCTGCCAGGAGCAGAGAGGCTCTGGCAAGGAAGCCCCTGGTAGTATCTTACTGACAAGCAGACCAGTGCCAAGACAAACCCTTTATCATGAACAGGACAATGCACAGCAAGGAGGTAACAAACTTCCTACTGATCTGTGAAGCTGTAGTCTGTGACTGCCCTATCTGAGGCTGCTTTGTCTCTGTGCCAGCAGGAGGCGTGGCACGAGAAACCAAAGACTGCATCTAGAGTGTACAGGAATCGTGGTATCTCAGCACTTCCTGCAGGACTTAGTCTGTAGTGCAGCTCTCAGGTCAAGGGAAAGGACCTAGGTTAGCTGTTAGATCACTATTGAACTGTTTATTGGGGGGTGAGCTTATTGAAGTTTGTTGGTGCTTCCAATAAATAAAGACCTGAGAACAAGAGACTGAAATGGACTTGGATGTGGCACTGGGTTCTTCCTGGGCTGGGTAGGGTGACCAGACATCCCGTTTTTACAGGGCCAGTCCCATATTTAAGCCCTTCTGCAGGTGTCCTGACTTTTTCTTAAAAACGGGCAAATTGTCCCATATTTTCTGTCTCCTCACACCCATGAGTACTGGCAGGGCCTGCTGCTGCCCAGACCCCTGCTCACCAGTCGCCCTCTGTCATAACCATACAGCTGAGGGTAGCATAAAATCCCTCCTTTACCTATAAGGGATTAAGAAGCTCAAATAACCTGGTTGGCACCTGATCAAAAGGACCAATAAGGGAAGAAGATCCTTTCAAATCTGTGTGGGGAGGTTTTGTTTTGTGCTCTCCTTGTGTTCTCTCCTGGACAGAGAGGGACCACGGCAGGAAAAAACATCTCCTAAAACCCTACCTGAAATAAGCATCCAATATTACAAAAATTGTAAGTAATAGCAAGGAAATGCGTTAGCTTATCTTTTGTTTTAGCTTGTGAATTTTCCCTATGCTAAGAGGGAGGATTATTCCTGTTTTTTGTAACTTTGAAGTTTTGCCGAGAGGGGAATCCTCTGTGTTTTAAATCTTATTACCCTGTAAAATTACCTTCCATCTTGATTTTACAGAGGTACTTCTTTTACTTTTTTCTTTATAATAAAGTTCTGCTTTCAAGAACCTGATTGATTTTTAGTATCCTAAAACCCCAAGGGTCTGGTCTGTGCTCACTTTGGTTACCTATTTGGTTGGCATATTATTCTCAAGCCTCCCCAGGAAAGGGGTTGAAGGGGCTTGGGGGGATATTTTGGGGGAAAAGAAACTCCAAGTGGTCCTTTTCCTGAATCTTTGTCTAACTCACTTGGTGGTGGCAGCAGAACCGTCCAAGGACAAGGAAGGATTTGTGCCTTGGGGAAGTTTTTAACGTAAGCTGGTAGAAATAAGCTTAAGGGGTCTTTCATGTGGGTCCCCACATCTGTACCCCAGAGTTCAGAGTGGGGAGGGAACCCTGACACCCTCCCACCAGCGCTGAGTTGGGGGGTCCAGTGACTGGCAATGGGGGTGGGTGTGCAAGGTGGGTGGTGGGGCCAGCCACTCCCCCTGCTGATCCATCAGTTCAGCCCCTGCTGCATGCCAGCTCTCGGCCAGCAGGGCCCTGCCCCCCCCATTCCGTTTCCAGCTAGTTCTGGCTGTGAGCTGCAGTGGCAGGTGAGCGTGGGCAGGTGCCAGGAGGTGGCTGGTTATGTGTTGCCTCTGCTGTCCACTAGGGTGACCAGATGTCCAGTTTTAGAACACCCAGCCGAAAAGGGACCCTGGTGGCTCCGGTCAGCACTGCCGACCAGGCCATTAAAAGCGGGGTCAGCGGTGCTGCAGAGCTAAGGTGGGCTAGTCCCTACCTGTCCTGGGATACAGCACTGTGCTCTGGAAGCAGCCAGCAGGTCTGGCTCCTAGGCAGGGGGGCTCCCACCCCGAGCACTAGCTCCACACTCCCATTGGTCAGGAACCCCTCATTTCTGGCCCCACCCCTGAACCTGCGCCCCCAGCCCAGAACCCATACCTCTTCCAACACCTGAACCCCCTGCCACAGCCCAGAGCCCCCACCCATACTCCAAACCCCTCAGCTCCACCCCCCCAGCCCAGAGCCCCCTCCTTTACCTCAAATCCCCATCCCTGCCCCTCCAGAACCCACACCCCAGGTTGGAGCCCTCACCCCCTCTCGTATCCCAACCCACTGCCTCAGCCTGGAACCCCCTCCCGCACTCTAAACTCCTCATTTCTAGCCCCACCCCAGAGCCCGCATCTGCAGCCAGAGCCCTCATTCCCTCCTGCACCCCAGCACCCTGAGCCAGCCTGGTGAAAATGAGTGAGTGAGTGAGTGAGTGAGTGAGTGAGGGTGGGGAGAATGAGCAACAGGGGGGTTGGAATGAGCCGGGAGGGGCCTCGCAGAAGGTGTGGAGCAGGCGGGGGCCTCAGGAGGGGCAGGGGGCGGGGCAAGGGTGTTCGGTTTTGTGTGAATGGAAAGTTAGCAATCCTACTGCCCACCCACTGGCCCTTTATGTGCTCCTCCTTTCACCGTCCTCTCCCTGCTTTGCCCCTGAACCCCCCTCCCAGCCCCGCAGCATCTTGCTCCCTGCGCTGTGCGGAGAACCAGCCCCCGGTCAGAGTATTCAGCTCAATAGCAGCCTGGCGGGCAGGCTCCTTCCTTCTCCTATTGCCTCTTGCTGTGTGGTGCCCCAGGAAAGCCCAAGACCTTCTGGGCCCAGGGCACTGGCCAGGAGGAGCAAGCCCTGCATGCGCCAAAGCCCTGCACAGCGCTGGCATGGGAAGCTTCTCCACCCCTCAGCTAAGCTCTGGAGTTGCAGGGGGGAGCAATTTCCAGCCTGTTCACATCCTGACCCTGCAGGATCCACAGCAGCCCCCACAGGCATTACACCCTCTTCACCCCCCGCCCTGGGTCCTGCCCCCAGGGAGCCCAGGGCTGCAGCCCCTGCAATCAGGTTCCCTGGGCCCTGGTGCACAGTGCATCCTTAGGGCTTAACCCCTTCCTGCCCATGCTGTATCCAGGGGACAGGAGGCAGCTGGGTTATGTCAGTAGCCAGCAGCAGCCTGGAGGCGTTAGCTGCCTTTCGCCACTGCATGAGCAGGAAGGACAAACTGCTGGCCACATTCTGGTGTGAACCCTGGCAGAAATCTGGGGTGGGAGAGCATGTGACCCTGCGTGTCCACCCCACTCTCACCCCCCACATGTTGCCTCGCGAAGACGCAGCGCCAGGTACCAGGAGAGGCAGGTCCGCCTAGGGGGGCCCCAGCCACGCATGGAAGGCACACAGCACCGGGCAGGGAGGATCAGTCAATCACACACACAGACCCACGTGAGAGAGGTGTACAGGAGTGTGTGTGTGTCACCTCTCCCTGTGTGAGCCCTAAAGCCTTAAAGATAAGAAGCTAAATAAAAAGAATCCAGCTACCAGTATTTCTTTTTAACAGGGGCTAGTCAACTTGATGTTAATCTGAACATTTGTACTACATAGTTCTGATTGCCATTGAACTCGCCTGAATACAAGTAATTTCACCAGGTGTCCTGTATTCAGTATAGGGAAATATGGTCATCCTAGGGCCGGGTGAGACAGACCAGCAGCCTACCGGGCCCTATTTTATTTTGAATGATACTTTTCCTCATTATAAATCTATTTTAAAAGGAGAGGCTCATATCAGTACACCTGGTGGAAGGATTGTACCCAAAGAGTAGTTGTCAATAGTTCATTGTCAAATTGGGGGAAGTATCAAGTGGGGTTCCACAGGATTTATTCCTGGTCCTGTGCTATGTGATATTTTCAGTAATAACTTGGACAATGGAATGGACAGCATGCTTATAAAATCTGCAGCTGACACCAAGCTGGGGGGATCATTAGAACTTTTGAGGACAGGATTGGAATTCAAAGTGACCTTGGCAAATTAGAGAATTGGTCTGAAATCAACAAGATGGTATTCAATAAAGACATGTGCAATGTACTGCAATGAGGGAGGAAAAATCAAATGCACAAGTACAAAATGTAACAACCTGACTAGGCAGCAGTACTGCAGAAAAGGATCTGGGGATAATAGTGAATCACAAACTGAATGAGTCGTCAGTGTGATGTTGTTGCAAAAAAGGAAAAAGTAATTCTAAGATGTATCAACAGGCATGTCATATGTAAAACAAAGAAGGTAATTATTCTGCTCCACTCAGCAGTGGTAAGACCGCAGCTGGAGTACTGTGTCCACTTCTGGGGGCCACACTTCAAGAAAGATTTGAACAAATTAGAGCGAGGCTAGAGAAAAGCCATATAAATAAGAGGTTTGGAGAACATGTAGAAAGGTTGAAGGAATTGGGAATGTTTCTTTTTCAGAAGAGAAGGCTGAGCGGGGGACACGATAATAGTCTTCAGATCTGTTAAGGGCTGTTGTAAAGAGGACAGTCACTAATTGTTCTCTATACCCACCGAGGATATGACAAGAAGTAATCAGCTTGGATATGACAAGAAGTAATCAGCTTAGTTGCAAGGGAGATTTACATTGGATATTAGGAATAGCTTTCTAACTATAAGGGTAGTTAAGCACTGGAATAGGCTTCCAAGGGAGATTGTGGAATCTCTGCCCTTGGAGGTTTTTAAGAACAAATTAGACAAACACCTGTCAGGGATGGGCTAGGTATACTTATTCCTCTCTCAGTATAGGGAGCTGGACTAGATGACCTCTCGAGTTCCCTTCTAGCCCTACATTTTCCTGACCTCTGCCTGCAGGAGATGGTTGTCTATATGTTACAAAGGTCTAATTACCACACACTCCCTATATCCACCTCAAGCTAAAGATGAACCAAAATACTACCCCTTCCCTGCTTTTTGCCTGCTATGGAAAGCTAGCTTAAACAGCTGCTTGGGGATTCTCCCAACACAGGCGAATCATCATGGCACAAAGTGAACATAAGCGGGGGTGGAAGGGGAGGGTGTGGCCAGAATGCTACATCCTCAGCTGTGGAATGGCCCCTTAGGGGTTCTTGCGGTCAAGCATAATTTAGAGATGACCTAGGGCTGTTCTAAATTACACCAGGGCCAGTTCAACCCACAGCAACATCCAGGAACAGGAAAAAGCAAGGTGGCTGGTGCAGCTGAGGATCTGGCCCAATATCCAGAGCACTAATAGAGCTGGAAACCACAGAATATGGTTACTGTGGAGGCCAGGAGATCCTGAGCCAGCACACAAGATTAATCATCAGTATCAACAAAGAAGTCACCAAAAACAATCAGCCTTGATGATTTCAAAACTAGGCCAGACAAGAGCTCAGTCAAGAATCCTGTACTGCAATGAACTGACTAGTACACCACCCACATACCATGCTAGATGGACACACGCCAACAAATCTATCTTTTAAAACATGACACCTCCTGCACCTTAGGCCTAATTTTAAAAAATGGAGTACACTGCGGGAGCTACAGCAACACAAGGCCAAGTGAATCGTCCAGTCAGATCTCAGAGTAGAGTCAGGGGGCTTATCCATGCTTACATCAGAGATGGTGGTGACTTCATTAGCTACTGATCTGTTGAACAGCATAAACCAGAGACTGGGAGACTAGGGCCAATGGGACAGGTAACATATGTTAAATACCTGGCTTGTGCTTTTATGTTATTCTCCTCCTTCCTACACAAGATCCTCCTCGCTATTTACATTTGTATTTATATATAATGTTCAGTGAAGAGACCACACTTGTGTTTGATTAGCAGAAGCCATAATTCATCAACATACTCATTTTTAGTAATGAAAAAAGCTGCAGCACAAACACAGACAAGACTACTTTTCAACTTGGTAGCCCTGTAACCTTTGTGTGAACTTGGGAAGGTGTACAAAACAATGGCAGACTCACCCTATTGTGGGTGATTCACCAGGTTTTCTGAATGCTGCAAGATCTTGTCTGATAATATCTGACATTACTTCCTTTAGAGAATGCTCATTAAAAATAGATGGCAAATCACCATTCCCTGATCTACAATTTGTTGTTGTTTTGAACACGAGATGTAAAAGTCACACTATTTATTGTAAAAAGTTTTTAAAACCAGATGTTATCATTTTGATATATGTATCAGTGAGTATGAAAAACAAAGGGTGCAGGTCAATTATTAACTTGTTTTTCATTTCTACCCTCCATAGTCACAGCCGCCAATATTATGATTTCCATTCAGCTTGTAGGGTGAAAGCATGACACTCTCTCTGAGGCTACCAACAATAGCTCCCAAGGATGAGTCAGTGAGTGAGTGTAGGGGGATTACACCTGTTATGTTCACAGGATAAACCGGAAAATTTAGATAAAATTATAAGTCCTCTTGTGGGAAGGTTGCAATGTATCACTACTTTATTTCTTATAATTCAGAACAATAACACACAAGAACCCAAAACCAGAGAGCAAGAAAACAGGCTGCTCCCTGTGGCAGCTAGTCAAAACTCACTCCACCTTGCTTTAAGCTGGCTCTCTCCAGACTGCTCACTGTCTCAGATGATCCAGATCACATGGCTTCCCTCAGAGCTCCCTAGGCTGCAAGGACCAGGAAATCCCTCACACTTAGTGATAGCTTATAACTTTTAAGCAGTTTCCTATACACCACAATACCAAGCACCAAAAACCAACTTGCCTCAACTTTCTAATATTCACCATCTCTACCAGCCCAGGGGACAGCAGAGTTCTGGGGTTATTCCTAAAGCCCAGGTCATCTGCTTAGCACTGTAACATGTTGCCACAGCACAAAGCCAATTACTGACTTCTTAAAGGAATATTTGGGTAGCACATATATAAGGAAACTGAAATTCTCTACCCTCCAACACCAATATAGAATTTGTGTGCTGTTTCTCCTCAGCCCGGCACCACAGCAGACCCTCAGCCAGAATTTTTGGTTCCCTCTACTGTTACTCCTCTCACTCAATTATTTTCTCCTCAGTTCTGTGTTTGTCTCACTACTCTAATGATCTCAAGTCTTCTCCTCTGTGGAGGCACTTCATCTCTGATCCTGGTTGCTTCACTTGCAGTGTCACTTCCCCAGGCCCCAAGATTTGCTGGGGTTCTGATATCCCACATTAAGGGAGGAGGCTGCTGGATCTGCTGGGATCTTTGTCCCTCTCTGTTCCTACTTTGGGGAGGGAATGGCTGGAGATGGGTCGGAGGACAAGGCTGGGGCCAGCCAAAAGAGAATGTCACAGAACAGCTGAGCAGGAATGCTCTGGGACTGGTCTCAGCAGGACAATGATGAAGAAGGAACAGATCTGGCCCAAAGTAGAGGAGCCACTGATAATCATTCCCCCTACCTATGGACCAGGGTGCCTGGAGGACTCAGAAGTGCCAGTTGCACCTTCTCTATTCACTCTGCTTCTGAAGTGAGGCCGAATGACTGGAGCACCCTCTGTAGGCCCAACAGAGCAACAACAGCGACTGCTGTCACATGGCCCAACAGATGCATTTTTAAGATTTTCTCTTTCACCATAGGGGCTAAAAACTTTTTTTTCCCTCTTTTAAATGAACACTTAGATTTTGCCGAAATGGATGGCCTGTTTACTCAGGAACGCTGCATACTCATCCCACAAGAGCAGGATTTTGTGAGGCTGTTTTAAGGCCAAGAATACCAACAGGCCCTCTGTTTTCTGGTCATTTGCCAGGATATGCCATTTTTCATGGGTCCTCACCAAAGCACTCAAGAATTTACAATGGTTTCTGACTATAACTGTATTATACTGTACACTTATTTATAAAATAGTTTGTGATCACATAATTAAAGATTGTATTTTAATGTACATGCCCAAGGGGACAAAGCTTGGGTTGCATTTTCAGTCTTACCCTTCCGATTTCTTCACTTGAAAGACAGACTAGGTAAACTTAGCTTAGCATCAACATTGTTTTTTACATGGAGCACACACACATGATCCTATGCATTCCTTTAGCTGACAGAGTGGAAAATTGCAGTGTTCTATGGGTTAAAATATTCATACACACAAAAGATAATTACAAACTAATATTAAGCCACAACTTCATAAATCTCTTTGCATAGAAAATATATTTACCTCCCTTCATTCCAAACTAGCTAATTTGCCTTAAAATAACTAACCTCAGCCTGTTAGAGATCAGACATAACTGGGATGGATGACACTATAATTTAAGACTATAATTTAACACTAACTGCTAATATGAAAATGAAAGATTAAAATTCCCCATGACTTTGTGAATTCATTAAAATTGACTAATTTTCATTCTTCAGAAGAAAGCTGTGTTCTTTACAGAAATTAGAAATAGTATAAATGACCTCCAAATTCACAATTGCTATTAGGAATATTAAAGCTTTTGAATGAAAACTCTTTTAATTTCTAATAGAAACATGCAGCTTCCTCATTCCTACCTCTCTCTCTCTCAGGGCACTCAAAGGGCTTGATCCTGAGCTCTGCTGTGTCAGCAGAAAGCAGCCACCGAGCTGGCTGAAACAGCCAGCTAGGATTTTCTTAGTGCAGGGGAATAAAGCTGGAGCAGCTGGCCCTATATCATTCCTCACTATAGGGGGTGTTTTGGAGGAGTGTTGTGCATGTGACAGGGTGTGGCAGGAACATGCTGCATTCTGGCAACCCGTGCCTGTCCAAAGGTTTGGGGGCCATTGCAGCTAGGGTGTAATTTTAAGAAGCCCTGAGGCTGCTCTAAACTACTCTAAGGTCCAAACTGCCCCCCATTGGCCCAGGATCAAGGACCCACAACCAGCTATTGGCCTCCACTGCGCCCAGTCTCCAGGGCACATAGCAGAGGAATAAGAACAGCCATACTGGTTCAGATCAAAGGTCCATCTTGCCCAGTATCCTGTCTTCCGACAGTGGCCAATGCCGGGTGCCCCAGAAGGAATGAACAGAACAGGTAATCATCCAGTGATCCATCCCCTGTTGCCCATTCCCAGCTTCTCACAAATGGAGACTAGGGACTCCATCCTTGCCCATCCTGGCTAACTGACGTGCCTATCCTCCAGGCAGAATGTATCTAGTTCTTTTTTGACCCCTGTTATAGTCGTGGCCTTCACAACATCCTCTGGCAAGCAGTTCCACAGGTTGACTGTGTGTTGTGTGAAGAAGTACTTCCTTTTGTTTGTTTTAAACCTGCTACCTATTAATTTCATTTGCTGACCCCTGGTTTGTGTGTTATGAGAAGGAGTAAATAACACTTCCTTATTTACTTTCTCCATTTCTCTGTTTACTGAACCCAAAGTCCCAAACCAAAAATTCTCCAATCCCCATCTTATTTTTAAATTCCATAACCAATTGCCGATGACAGTTTGTGGGGCAAAATGAACATCAGGTACTGCGCTGTATGCCAGCTCTGGCACTTTGATATTTTCACTGCAATACAGCTAAGACAAGATGACAATGTTTTTTCTCTATCACTGGTGTTCATTCTTTTTAGGGATTTTACCAAGTTACATCCCCCCACTGCTCATTTTGCCTACTTGATTTCCAACCAACCTCCCTAAAGGCTCCATGGCGTGTCAATGCTCCCAGGCTAGACAAAAGACTACAGACCCGTCGGTGCTACTCCAAGCAGTAGCCAGGCAACGGGTGCAGTGAGTGAGATGTTCCATCCTCTAAGGGTTGAGCTCACTGTCTTTGTAGGCTTGATATCTAAACTCATATCAGTCGCTATCAGATGACTTCCTCACACCTTGCCTATGTACCAGAGCCTGATTGTTAACCTCATAGAGTCCTGGGGGGTTCAGTCACTATGAAGATTCACTCCTTGGTCTCTCCCCTGATACTGTCTTATTCCCCTGTTACTGTGCCATGTGTTGCTCTTTGTGGAGTAGAAACAGGCCCAAACATGGTGTGAACCCACTGGTTAGAGTGCCTTGGGTTTGCTGCCCTTATACAATGCCTGGGACCCCCGAACAACAACTATCCCAGCCACTTTAAGGTAGTGGTTAGTTGCAACTCCTGGAAGCAGTTCTACAAGAGCTTTTAAATGACAGGTGCTGCCAGTGCCCCATCTACGCTAGCACTATGGATACGGCTAATACTGGAAGAGCCGCACTGGCCTTATCAAGATACCACATTTTATAAAAAGCCAAGTGTAGACAAGGCCTTGGTTTCCCAACCTCAGTCCAAGCCATTTCCAGGCTAAAAAAAAAAAGAGAAAGAGAAAACGGAGGACTGGAGAGCAACGTGACAAATAAATACCAGACTAACAAGGAAAGCCACAAGCCAGACATTCCCAAAGAGCAGAAAACACAAGAGGAGGTCAGAGAGAGGCAAAGGATAAAATCAGGAGTGAGGGCCAGGGTGAAAAATACAGCAAAAGGACTGGGCTGGGAGTTGTAGAAGACGTTCAGGGGTAAATACAGTGAATCTCAAAGCTTGGGGGCTTAGGCAGTTCTGATTTATAAATCAATACATCCAAGTTTTTCCTTTTGAAAGTGGCGGTCACCCTGAGCCATCCACTCCTGGCATGCAATGCAGAGTTAAATGTTCTGGGGCCAGATTCATTCAGTGCCTTGTTGCTCCCTGGAGGTGGTAAGTCTGCCTGTAGCAGTGGTGCAGGGTCAAATCATCTGCAACCCCTACTCTGCCAGGTGACGCAGGGCTGGCTGGCACACTTCCAAAAGTGGCCATAGCCAGCCCAGGAGGGAAGGGCTAGAAAATGCCCTGATCCAGTGCCGCTCTGGGGCAACACCAGCCGACAGGGCTCCACTGGAGCTGAACTAGATTTTGAATCTGCCTCCTGAAGACGAAACTACCAGCGCAATGAATCCTGTTGAGTGGAATGCAAGAGAGGTGCAAACGTCACACCATTGCACCTGTGGGAGTGAATGCAGACCACCTAATGGAAAATCTGACCCACCTATCATCAGACACGTTTCCTAGATTCATGAGCAGGTAACTGGAGCAAGAAGGCAGACTGTTTGAGTGGCTCATCTCCCTGCATACCCCAGCCTTTCCCAAATCACTATTAAAAAGCAATGATTGAAAGCCATTTTAGTACTTGTTATTCCTGCATTATAATTGCTTCTAAATGCCATTTTTTTCTTTAATTACCCCTTTCTACATATACATGAGAGTAACAGGAGCAAAAATATGATACAACATTGCAATTGAATTACAAAAGCATTGCACACAGCTGTCCCATTAACTTCTTAGTGGTGATGTGTTATAAAATGCAAAGTGCAGAAGAGGGGGCAGTAATTTGTTTATAAATATGTTAATTAGGTGGAGCAAATGCCACACTGCCTTGTGGGGGTGGGGGGGGAGCACTGATTGCAAACTGTGCCTTCTAGCTTGGATTTCACAGGGCAAAATGTAGTTAATAAAACTACCTTTATGTTTCCTATTACTGCTTTTTAGCATAAATAGCTAATAACCAATTTACATTAATGGTATTGGCACAAATGTACATTAGGCTCTTTTTGTTTGTATTGCTGAAGTACAATTCTACTGCCAGACTATTGTACTTGGCCATTTAATTAACTGTAGTGATCTAAGAAACACAGAGTTCCAGGGAATTTTAATATGAAAAAGAACTTATGCTGCACACCTTGTTAAAAGCTTAGATGGTACAAAAGAATATGTGAGCCTGATGGGCTAAATCTTGTTCCTCCATCACACACACAGGGGTGCAGAGAGCAAAGAAACTGGTGCAAAGTTCTTCTCCACATGTGGGTAGGATTCCAAGTACCTGCACACCATGGTTCTGTGATCCAGAGGGCGCCCTGAACACCACCGCTATGAGGGCTGAGGTGGAGCCAGGCAGGGGCCAGAGGGAATGGGTCAGTGAATCTGCTACTACAGTGTTGAAAACAGGACTTGCCTCTATAAATTGGCTATGTTTACAATACCAGCTCTCTTCAGTTATCAAATATTCTCCCATTCATAAATGATTTAGAACACGCTCTGCTTCACTATAATGAAACCATTCTCCTGCAGCTAAGTGACATGCATTATAGTTTCTTCTGCTTTTCATCTCAGATGTAGGAAGTGATGCAGAACCTCATATTGGGCTTACACTATCGTTTCTCTGCACACCCTGGATAATGGCCTTCCAACTTGACATCTTGACAAAGAGACCACTGGAATATAACTTGTATAGATTCAGGTGGTAGGTAGAGAAAGAGTCTTTATGGCCTACTAAATCAATGTTCCTGCTAGCCAAAGAGCCAATGTAAATGTTGGCAAATTACAGGCAATGCACATTCGTGCCATACAACCCATTGTGCTGAAAGAATGGAGGTTTTCTATTTCAGGCCTCATTCATCTGGGACCTTTCAAAGTCACGGGGTCTTTCTTTAATCATGCTATGTAAGCAGCTGATGTATATACTGAAAGCCAATTTTCCCATATACTTACGTTTGTCACTGGAGAGACAATAAGTCATAAATCTATTTCCAATTTCATTATCCTTTATATGATATTAATATGAAAGCATCCTTTCCCCTGATTTGCTTGTTTTTAACTTGAAGATTACAAGAAAGATTTCTTCTTTTTATATCAATTGACATTGGGGGTTTTTATTTCATCCACACAGATTACTGACACAGGCACATCCTGTAACAAAGAGAATTTTGGAGAAGGGATGTCTGTATTGGTCACCTTTCACCTTGCCTTGGTGCTGAAGATACCGAGCTAAAGGTTGCTGTCATTTACACCACTGGAACTACACTGGAAACACTGTGATGAACTGAGAGTAGAAATTTGTCCTCTTTTTTTAATCTGTCCAGTCATAAACTCATCATCATCGTCTGAAGTAAAAGAGCCACATTAAATATTAGTCAATTAAAATCCGCTCTAAGCTCAATAGGAGCAAAATTATTCTAGCAGACCTATATGACTGTGGCAGATCTTGGCCTCGGACTGAGCTCATATCAGTACAAATCAGAAGTAATTTCCTTTAACTGAGCTGAGTTCTAGTGGTGTAAAAGCAATGTAACTGAGATCAGAATCAGACACTCAACTCCAATACATTACTCTCCCTACATGCATAGAGCATCAGTAAGTAGGTAAATGTGATATGCAAGTAAAGATATAATAAGACAATACTTTTTCTGCAGAAAAAGTAAAAAACTAAAAAAAAAAAAAAAGTCACAGAACACTAATAAGAACATAAGAATGGCCATACTGGATCAGACCAATGATCCATCTAGCCCAGTATCCCGTCTTTCGACACAGCTGATGTCAGAAACTTCAGAGAGAATGAAAGACAGGACAATTACCAAGTGATCCATCCCCTGTCATCCAATCCCAGCTTCTGGCAGAGGTTTAGGGACACCCAGAGCGTGGGGTTTCGTCCCTGACCATCTTGGCTAATAGCCATTGATGGCCCTATCATATCTGAATGTAATTAGTTTTTTGCTTTTTGCCTTCACGACATCCCATGTCAACAAATTCCACAGGCTGACTGTGCTTTATGTGAAGAGGTACTTCCTTTTGTTTGTTTTAAATCTGCTGCCTATTAATTTCATTGGGTGAGCCATGGTTCTTGTGTTATGTAAAGGGTTAATAACTCTTCCTTATGCAACTTGTCCACACCAGTCATGATTTTATAGACTTCTATCATATCCCTTATTAGTCTTCTCTTTTTAAAGCTGAGCAGTCCCAATCTTTTAAATCTCTCCTCCTATGGAAGTTGTTCCATACCCCATATCTTTTTTTTTTTTGTCCTTCTCTGTACTTTTTCCAATTCTAACTTACCGTTTTTTGAGATGGGGTACCAGAACTGCATGCAGTATTCCAGGGGTGGGCGTACCATGGATTTATATAGTAGTACAGTAATAGCTTTGTTATCCAGCATATTGGAGGAATGGGGGTGCCGGTAAGTCAAAAATTCTGGTTAACTAAGAGTTATACTTACCAACGGAGGGAGGGAGTGTGGGTGCAGGAGGGGGGTCAGGGCAGGGGGTTGGGGTGTGGGAGAGGTTTTGGGGTGCCGGATCTGGACAGTGCTCACCCCGGGAAGCTCCCAGCAAGCAGCGACATGTCCCTGCCGCTTCTAGGCGGAGGCATAACTGGCGACTCTGCATGCTGCCTCCACCCACAGGCACTGCTCCCACAGCTGCCATTGGCCATGGTTCCCAGCCAATGGGACCTGCGAAGCCAGCGCTCGGGGAGGGGTGGGGGCAATGCACAGAGTCCCCGTGGCCATTCCTCCACCTAGGAGCAGGAGGGACAAGTTGCCGCTTCCAGGGAGCCATGCGGAGCCAGGTAGGGAGCCTGCTGGCCCAGCACCAACCAGACTTTTAATGGATATCAGAAATGCTGGTTTCCAGAGCTTACCAGTTGGTAAAGTGCCAGATAACAGAGCTTTTACTGTATTATGTTTTCTGTCTTCTTATCTGTCCCTTTCCTAATGATTCCTAACATTCTGTTAGTGTTTTAGATTGCTGCTGCACATTAAGAAGATGTTTTCAGAGAACTATCCACACTAACTCCAAAATCTTTTTGAGAGGCAAGAGTTACTATAGATCCCATCATTTTATATCTATAGTTAGGATTATGTTTTCCAATGTGCATTACTTTGCATTTATCAACATTGAATTTCATCTGCCATTTTGGTGCCCAGTCACTCAGTTTTCTTAGATCCTTTTGTAACTCTTCACAGTCAGCTTTGGGCTTAACTATCTTGAATAATTTTATATCATCTGCAAACAATGTCACCTCACTGTTTACCCCTTTTTCCAGATCATTTATGAATATATTGAACAGCACTGGTCCCAGTACAAAGAGAGAGAGTTTGTGATTCCCTTGACCATTGCCAAAGGCAGGACACCAGACTAGCCTGATCTGGTAAAAATGTTCTTTACAAATGTTGCAGAAAAATTCTTCATACAGTGTATGCTTTGGGTCAAATACTGCTTTTATTGACACTTCAACGGGGGTTTTTTCTTCTCAGCTGATGTCAGTAAAAATGTCTGAGTGTAAAGGAGAGTGTTATTTGGCCAATTATCTCTAAAACTCTACGTTGTGAAAAACGTATTAGAAAGCAAAAGAAACAGTTATTCATTGAAAGAAGAAAAGGAGGACTTGTGGCACCTTGGAGACTAACCAATTTATTTGAGCATAAGCTTTCGTGAGCTACAGCTCACTTGAAACCAGTTATTCATTGCTCATCTCTAAAGGTAATAACACTGCCACTAACAATAACTCAACAGAGTTGGAGCTGCAGTATGGAACAGTGAGGCCCAAGGTGGTTTTGGCTATTAATATTCTCATAAGGTTATGCTTTTTCTATTGAAAACAAATGTAATATGCCTCTCAGCACTAAATAATTCACTGCTGTAGCCCAGGCTTGTGTGGGGGTGGCAATTTTAAAGTGCTTCCTATTCATCTGCAGCAGAGAAGGGGTTACAATTTTGGGCAACACTGAAATGTATGAATCTGCAGGATGGGCATGGTGCATCCAGCTACAGTAAACTGTGAGCCGCCCCATAATTCTGTGCTGTCAGTGTCAACCTTGCCCCGGAGAGACTGCCATGTCTGGGGGAAATTAGAGGTGATTCAGTGTTCATTGTTGGTCATTCCAGAGCCTCTCGAAAGAACAAACAGCACAACAGAATAAGACATACCTAGAAGGCTCTGAGATGTGCGGGAATCTTTCTGTTTTGCAGATAGATAAAGCAGTCTGCGGGGAAATGTGTGTCATGTATTTTTCCAAGTTATACTGTATGAGGAAAAAGCCAATTTCTTTGTGCCTCTGAAATAATGCCTCTCACAAGAAAAGTCAGGGCAATCAATCTGGCTTTCCCAGAAAAGCCCTATTGATGGATGGACCTCAGAAAAGCTTGGATGCTGATTGGAAGCTTATCCAAGCCTTTTGAAGCCTCAAATACCCCTCATGTTATTCTTAGAAAAGTCTTGTAACTGAGAGTCCTACAAACCTAGCTTAATCTGGTAACTTTCATCAGCACTAAATTCGCTACAAAAATAAGATCTAAAAAAAAAAGGGTACAGATTTAATAATACAGATTCACTTAGTGAGAGAATCAAGGTCAGACAGGGAAGAGCTATTAAAAAAATCAAGTGCCGTGTGCACTGTGTCAAAGGGTTGTGGATATATTGTTTAGTTCAACCTACAATTGCCTGCAGTCACTGCTTTACCAGCATTATATTCTAACTTAACTGCTTTGTAAAGGAGCTATATTCAACCAAACTTTGTTCTAGTCTATATACAAATTAAAGGCATCAATAAGAGTAAATATCACTCCTTGCTTTATGCAGCTTGGAAAACTTCATTGTAAAATGATTGATCAGCTTTATTTCAAAGGAAACTTTTAGGGTAGGATTCTGTACTGCATGTCTAAAAGGCTCAGCACAGAACTCACAGACCGGGGGGGGCAGGGGCGCTACGGCATCTTTAAGCATCTTTTTGCCTTCACAATGTTGGGCTACTCCATGGCCTAGAGAGGTCCTGGCTTCACTTTGACAGCCCTGGGAGCCTACCACAGTTACAGTAATTTCAGTACTGCATACTGTGGCCTTCCCCAGACCCATCCCTGGCCCCTCCCCCATCCCTTCATGCTCCCTACACCAAGGCTTGCAAGGGGGTCTGTGGAAGGTAGTCTTTTGGCTGTCTTCTGCGGTACCTGCACTGATAAAATCCTTTCTCCACCCAGAACCAAGCCTTTTAGGGCTGCTTTATGCCACTCCGACCCTATCACCTGGCATGATGGGGCCAGAGTTGGCATGAGACTCTCATCCTTAGATTTGGCAGCATCCTAAAGCAATTTCAGACCAGATATGGGAGCTCCCTCTTGCCCCTGTGCAAGGCCTCACTTCTTAGAGGTTGGAAGACTCTATAAAGAGCACAGCTAAGGATGAATACCATGGAGGTACTGTACCCTTCTGATCCAAATGCCAGCATGCCTGAGCATTCCATTTCAGTTACTCATTGAGTGGGAAACAGAGCTCTCCAAATTCGAAATGTAATAATCATAAGATATGGTCCAAAAAATCTATGATAGGGCAAGACCACCGGGGAAATCACTGAAAATTGCTATCCTCCCCATTTCCAACTTTAAGTAATTAGAAGTAATTATACACATTGACTGGACTCCTACTCTGAGACTAAAGACAAGCATAGCCTCCGCAAACCCATATATTCTCACATCATGGAAGAACAAAGAAACCGTCTGAGGCAATTTCATCTACCCTGGAGAATGGGAAAGACTTCTTAAAAGTCCATCTGCACCAGGTGGTGGGAGAGGTGAGGGAAATATTGAACAGATAGTAACCAGTAGCAGGGCAAATCTAACATGTTGCTCAAATCCTACACAAACCAGCAAGTGGCACCGTCCTCACTTGCCCTAAGGGAACTGTGCTGTCATGGAAAGGCTACATACCATTACATCCTGCAACTCAGTAAATCTCTTCCATGTCAGGCCCAATCTTATTCCATTCATAATAGTAACTGAATGAACTCCTGTCAGTGTTGAACGTATTGCCACGCCAGTATGTCTCTCCACTCTTTCTGTCAATTCTACTGGATTCATTTGTTTTTTACATTATAAGCTGCCTTGTGTTTTTTTAAAAAATGTAAAATTGAAATCTCAAGCCCTTCTGAGCCTTTCAGAGTCCTCCAGGATGGCCTACAACTAGAAGTCTCATTTGGAGGCTTCAGGAAATACTACTTACCTCAGGATCCATGGGCTCAATGTGTCCAGTATTAAAGGCTGCTGTGTACTGATGCATGGACATCAAATTCAAAGGATAGTTCTGCAGAGGTATCCCAAACCGTGATGCTGCTCTGCATAAAAGCCTTGCTCTCCCAGACTGGCTTGAAAGAATAGCACCACTACAAATAATTACTAAAAGTAAATACTAAACTGAAATTATATTGAGCCAGGGGTTTTCTAATCTCCAATCTCTGCCTCAACAATGGGCCCTCAAATGGAGATTTTTCCCCACCTTAGCTTCAGCAGTCAGTCTTACAGGTTGAGCTACTATTCTCTCCTTTGGAGACACAAATGAGCCTTTTAAACTCTACATATTCAGCCATGTAGTTCACACACTACACAGTCCTATCTCTTTGCTTCCCCTCTGACCAAAGAACCTCCAACTGAGTATTCTCTTCTAGGAAAACTTTTAGAATGGCTGTGAGTTTCATTGTCAACTAGTCAATATAATGTTCTCTGGCACAGGCTCATTACATTTCACTGGTCTCTTTGTGTAAGTGCTAGAGAATATTTAAGACAGTTTCTCTGTGCTTAGCAATTTATTCTTCTGTACATTTTCTGTGCATTGCCCTTCTGATGATGCTTTTTGCGTTTCTTGTAAATGCCATGTCTTCTAGTCTTTTGTAATATTTATTATACTTATTTTGTTACCCTCTGGAAGTGTTTCTTGTAGATAAAGTATCCTAATCTGGTCTACCCTCAAGAGTGGGGACTACATTAAAATCAGAGGCACAAGATGGGTAATTTATTAATAAAGAGTCATTTTATTTATATAGGGGTTGCCCTTCAAAGCACTCCGGGGGGCTGTACAACACAGTAAAAACAAAACCAATAAGATAAAATGCAATGTCAACCTCCTAACCTTCAAACGCATAAACATAAATAGAGTAAATTTTTAAGGAAGAAAATTAAGTGATTTGAAAGGAAGGTGTTAATATAGGGTCAGGAGTAGCCCTAAAAACCTTCTACAAGGGGGAAGTTCCCAGATGCTTTTGAAAAGCAGGGAAGAACAAAATGAAACTTATAGGGCAAGTTTCACCCGGAGAACCCACCACAGCAAAAGCACAGTCATCTGCTGATTTCACATATGGTGGGATGATCTTTAAATAATATACATGCCCTCACCACAAGCTAAAGGAGCAGGTATGGAATGGAGCCAGAGTCACCAACAGTTTCAGAAAACAGGAGTGTCAATTTCAAGTCAACCCATCACTTAAGTTTCCTCTTTAAAAGATACTGGGTAGGTATGATTCATAAAGTTTAAGGCCTAAAGGGGCCATTAGATCATATAGTCTCTATATATCACAGGCCATTAAATTTCCCCCACTTACCCTTGTATTGAGCTCAATAACTTGTTTGACGAAAGCATATTTTCTAGAAAGGCATCCAGTCTTGATTTGAAAATATTAAAAGATGGAGAATCTACCATTTCCCTGGGTAGTTTGTTCCAGTGGTTAAAAATGTTTGCCTAATTTAAACTTGCCTGATTTCAGCTTGCAGCCATTGGTTCCTATTACACCTTTCTCTGCTAAATTAAACAGCTCTTTAGTACTCAGTATTTTCTACTTGTGAGAGGTGACTTGATTACAGTGTGTAAGTACCTTCAATTTTTTTTATAAGTTAAACATATTGAGTTCTTTAAGTCTCTCACTGTAAGGCATTTTCTTCAGCCCTCTAATCATATTTGTGTCTCTTTTCTGAACTCTCTGCAGTTTTTCCAAATCCTTTTTTTAAAGGATTTATGGACACAAGTATTCCAGTATCAGTCTCACCAACGCTGTATACAGAGGTAAAATCACCTCCCTCCTACTACTCCACTTTTCCCCTTATTTATACATCCAAGGGTCACTGTGATGGGTTCCCCCCAGGGTTCCACCTGGAACTGGGGTACCACTGAGACCTCTGACCCACCAACCTGGGCTCCCTCTCACACTGTGCTGCTGTGACAAGCTGCAGGCATGCTCCCAGTCTAGATAGATTGGATATAAATAGCAGATTCTCACCCTAACTGATGGTACAGGCAGACTTGTAGATTTTTAAGGCACAAGCTGCATTAGCTTTACAGCTTGGGTTTCTCAGGTCTTCATACACAGGCTAGAAATCCCTTTAGCCTGGGTCCAGCACAGTTCAGTCTGTTTTCCTCAAGTGTTTCCAGGACTATTCTTGTGTGGGGAGTAAAGAACCATATATGTGTCACTCCCTGCCTTATATAGCTTTAGCATATGGTGGGAACTCTTTGTTTCAAAACTTGGTTCCCAGACCAGCTTGTGGAAAAATACTGACGTCCCAAGATGGAGTCCAGAATCATGTAGCCTGGTCACACGTCCTTGTAGAGTCATAGCAGCCATTACTTACAGGCTGTCTGGAGTGTTCTCAGGAAGGCTCACCAGGTGGGCAATAAGCTTCTCCTAAGGCCTATTGTTTTCCCTAATGGCTCATTGCCCTGAGTAAACCCTTTTCCACCCACTATCTAGACTGAAAGCATCTTGTCTAGTGGGGATCACCTAGGTGGAACTACATTTGAAATACAGATACATAGTCAATATTCATAAATTAAATACAAAAATGATACATGCATACAAATAGGATAATCATATTCAGCAAATCATAACTTTTTCAATGACCCTTCACATAACTTATCTTGTACAAAATGCATCATAATTATGCCATAATCATATCATAATAATATTACTATGCCGAATATGGGGTGCAGTGTCACGATCGCATTAGCCGTTTTTGCCACAGCATCTCACTGAGAGCTCATGTTCAGTTGTTTATCCGCTATGACCCCAAATCTTTTTCAGAATCACTGCTTTCCAGAATGCAGTGCCCCCTTCGGTAGATGTGCCCTGCATTCTTTATTCATAGATGTATAACTTTGCATTTAGCTCTATTAAAACATATTGTGTTTGAATGGACCCACCTTACCAAGAGATCCAGATTGCTCTGTATGACGCGTTTGTACTCCTCATTGTTTACCGCTTCACAATCTTTGTATCATCCGCAAATTTTATCAGCCGTCTTTTTATATTTACTTTCAGATAACTGATGAAAATGTTGTCTAGTATTGGGCCTAGTACAAATTCCCAGTTGACAACTACTTTTTTGAGATCTGTCAGTTACCCAACTCTTAATCCAGTTAACGTGTCCTTTATTGATATTGTGTGGTGCTAATTTTTAATCAGAATATCATGCAGTACTAAATCAAATGCCTAAATATATTACATCTGTGCAATTACTTTTATCAACCAAACTTGTAATCTTATCAAAGAATGAAATCAGATTTGTTTGATTTGACAAGTTCTATTTTCCATAAACCATGTTGGCTGGCATTAATTATATTTTTACTCTTTACTACTTTATCAACTGAATCCCATATCAGCATTTCCATTATTTTGCCTGGGACGGATGTCAGGCTAACCAGCCTATAGTTACCTGGGTCATCTTGCTTGCCCTTTTTGAATATTGGTACAAAATTAGCCCTCTTCTAATCTTCTGGACATAATATAATTGTGCTACTGCATTGTGAAAAAGCTGCAAGAGATGGGACTGTCCTCTCAAAAGCCCTGCAATGAAGGGGGCGAACAATCAAGCTTTGTGCTCCCAAGGGCGTGTGTTGGTATTGCAAGGTCATCACAACACAAATAAAAGTCCTCAAATGCATATTATGCTGCTATAAAAAGCTTTTCAGATGGCACCATGGAAAGAGCTGGTCCAAAGAACACCAAGATTCTTACCCTGACTCACTCCCTCTGAACAAGTTCCCTCAATAAACAGGAACATTAAGTAGGTACCAACCTTCTTGCACAGACTGTGTCATTCCCCTGAGGACAAGAGAGCGCTAACACATCCAGCTAGCAACACTGTTCAAGCATGCCACCAAATCAGACATCAAACTGTGCAGGATCCATGATGCAAATATACTTGCATATTATTAGTTTAGTGGTGATATTGTCAGCGGTTCTCAAACTTTTTGTATTGGCGACCCCTTTCACACAGCAAGCCTCTGAGTGCAATAGCCCTTATAAACTAAAAACGCTTTTTAATATTTACCACTATTTTAAATGCTGGAGGCAGAGCACAAGTGTGGGTGGGGCTGGAGGGGCTTGGGCTGTCAGCCTTGTTCATGGTACAGGGCTGACAGCCTAAGCCCGGCATGGATGGGGCTGACAGCTGGTGACCTCCTGAGTGGTCATGACCCCCAGTTTGAGAACCCGATTCTACCTTGTCCGGAAATCATCTCTTAAAATTCTCTCGTGGAGAAAGGATTTTCCAATGGTGAGGATGCTAACCTAAGACTTGGGATAACTGGGTTCAGGTCCCTCTCTACCATGTCCTCAAGCAAGTCCCTTAGCTTCACCGTGCCTCAGTTCCCCATCTGTTAAATGAGGATAGTAGCAGTTCCCTACCTCACCAGGGTGTTTCACAATCTTGGTCTATTTAATCTCAGGCACTCAGATACTACAGCGATGTGGGGCATAGAACTACCTTAGACAGGAAAGACTCATAAATACACTGAATAACATGGGAAATAGGCTAGACCACGAGGGACACTATATTTCATATCCCTCATGGGTAACACACAATTGCCCATTTCTATGACCAACTCCCCTTTTTCCATGTACAACTTGAACCATGAGAGAACAGTTACAAACACACCAGCACCATCCCTTATCCAGCAGAACAATAACCGCTAGTCAATCAGTTCAAAAGCTTGTTCTAGAACTCCACGCGACAATGAAAAGCTATAACAAAACCTAAAAGTTATTTGTGGCAAATCGTGCATAAACCAAAGAAAACCCTCTGAAGCCCATGCCTTATGGGTAGCTGTCAGTGGCAGAACTAATCTTACATAATGACCTGTGATCAAAACCCTTAGGAGGTTTGGAATTGGGTTCAGCACTCAGAAGTCTGGATACCTGCCCAAACCTTATCCAGTCTCTTGGATCTAAAAATCTTTTGAAATTGGCTCTCAGAAGATTTGCCGCACTTCCTAGTTCTGATTTGGATGGGAATACCACAAAAATGGCTCATAATATGGAAAACTTGCTCCTGGTCAGATTTTTCAAAGATATATGGGCTCCTAAAGATGCAGATAGGTGCCTGTGGGGGGGGGAACCTAACCTGCTTGGGTGCTCTTGAAAATCCTGTTAGGCATTTTTCTGCATCTTTAGGAGCCTGGCCCTTCCATCCAGAATCACAAAGTTCAAATTAGTACCAAAATGAAAATTAATAGGTCAGAGGATTATCCAGACTTGACTCAAACTCTGAAGGTTTGGTTTGGATATGATTCAAGTTTTGGGCAAAAGTTCAGGTCATTTCTTATTTCACCTGAAGTAGGTTATTGTGATCCCTAATAATAACATTGCTGTACACGGCCATCCCCTTGCAGCTGATGTAGTTCCAACCTTCAGAGCATAGCATTATTATGCCCTTATCACTGACCTTAATACAATGTAATATTGACAGCAAAACTATATAAATAGCTGCTTGTTAATGGGTGGTGACAAGAGTAATGTTCTTGAACAATGATACCTTGTGTCAGCTTGTGGTACTCAAAGGTAAAGAAACTCAAGAATGCGAGAGTCTGGAATCGAGGAGAGTGAAATCAGATGAACAAAGACCTTAACCAGGATAAAAAGTAGCAAAGGGTCATGAAACCCTAAAAAGCTCAGGGAAATGGATAAAATATCCCTAGAACATATAAGATTGTTTTTAAAGGGTAATGATAAAAAAAGAGCTGTATGACCCAGAAAGAAACTAATTTAACTGAGGAGTTTGAATAGGACTCAGCACTTTTGGCTGGAAAACAAGAATTCCATTTTGCAAAAAAAAATTAGTTTTTGACATTTGTTTTTGTTCCAATGCAGGAAAAAGTGAAACCTTTTAAAATTTGTCACAAAAAAAAAGAGACTCACCACACAATAGCCAATAACCCAGTAATTAGGACACTCAGCTGGGATGTGGGAGATCTGCATGATTGAGAGCAGGGACTCAAAGCAAGATCTCCCACATCCTAGGAAAGTGCCCTAACCACCAGAGAGAGAAAGAGAATGTTCATGTCCATCTGTGTGTCCACCCCCTTCAGAAATTCCATCCTGGACCTGAGAATCCTTCATGATTGATGTTTTGTCAAAGCCAATATGTTTCCCTGAAAAGCTTCAATTTTAGCAAATTGGCAGTTTCTGACCAAAAAAAAATAAAAGTTTTGTCCAAAATTCCCATCTAGTTCTACTCAGCACACTGAAGAAAGAGCACAATTGCCATTCTCTTGGAAAATCTATGTAATTCAGATAGCTTTTTTTTCTTTAGTTTTCTGAGAGAAGAGAAACATTTACAAAGTAGTAAAGTAGACTTCAAAAATATACTCACCAGTATTGCCAATTTCTCCAATTTCTCTTTGAAATAATTCCACTGATGCTTTTCATAGATTCATAGATATTAAGGTCAGAAGGAACCATTATGATCATCTAGTCTGACCTCCTGCACAATGCAGGCCACAGAATCTCACCCACCCACTCCTGCGATAAACCTCTCACCTATGTCTGAGCGACTGAAGTCCTCAAATCATGGTTTAAAGACTTCAAGGAACAGAGAATCCTCCAGCAAGTGACCCCATGCTACAGAGGAAGGCGAAAAACCTCCAGGGCCTCTTCCAATCTGCCATGGAGGAAAATTCCTTCCCGACCCGAAATATGGCGATCAGCTAAACCCTGAGCATATGAGCAAGATTCACCAGCCAGATACCCAGGAAAGAATTCTCTGTAGTAACTCAGATCCCACCCCATCTAACATCCCATCGCAGGCCATTGGGCCCATTTACCATGAATTTTTAAAGATCAATGAATTGCCAAAATCATACTATCCCATCATACCATCTCCTCCATAAACTTATCATGTTTAATGTTAAAGCCAGATAGGTCTTTTGCCCCCATTGCTTCCCTTGGAAGGCTATTCCAAAACTTCACTCCTCTGATGGTTAGAAACCTTCATCTAATTTCAAGTCTAAACTTCCCAATGACCAGTTTATATCCATTTGTTCTTGTGTCCACATTGGTACTGAGCTTAAATAATTCCTCTCCCTCTCCGGTATTTATCCCTCTGATATATTTATAGAGAGCAATCATATCTCCCCTCAACCTGCTTTTGATTAGGCTAAACAAGCCAAGCTCCTTGAGTCTCCTTTCATAAGACAAGTTTTCCATTCCTTGGATCATCCTAGTAGCCCTTCTCTGTACCTGTTCCAGTTTGAATTCATCCTTCTTAAACGCGGGAGACCAGAACTGCACACAGTATTCCAGGTGAGGAAGTATAATGGTACTAAAACCTCCTTATCTCTACTGGAAATACCTCACCTAATGCATCCCAAGACCGCATTAGCTTTTTTCAGGGCCATATCACATTGGCGGCTCATAGTCATCCTGTGATCAACCAATACTCCAAGAAGAAAAGGAGTACTTGTGACACCTTAGAGACTAACCAATTTATTTGAGCATAAGCTTTCGTGAGCTACAGCTCACTTCATCGGATGCATACTGTGGAAAATACAGAAGATACTCCAAGGTCCTTCTCCTCCTCCGTTACTTCAAACTGATGCATTCCCAGCTTATAACTAAAATTCTTGTTATTAATCCCTAAATGCATGACCTTACACTTGCTTTCTTTGAAGGGGGGGAATGTCTTGTTCTACCAAATGACTGGAGGATAGCTAATGTGATACCAATTTTTAAAAAGGACTCCAGGGGCGATCCCAGGAATTACAGGCTGAAAAGCCTGACTTCAGTACCACGCAAACTTGTTGAAACTATAGTCAAGAACAAAATTGTCAGACCCATAGATTAACATAATTTGTTGGGGAAGAGTCAACATGGTTTTTGTAAAGGGAAATCATGCCTCACCAATCTACTAGAATTCTTTTGATGGGGGTCAACAAGCATGTCGACAAGGGGGATCCAGTGAATATAGCATACTTAGATTTTCAGAAAGCCTTTGACAAGATCCCTCACCAAAGGCTCTGAAGCAAAGTAAGCAGTCATGGGATAAGAGGGAAGGTTCTCTCATGGACTGGTAACTGGTTAAAAGATAGGAAACAAAGGGTATGAATAAATGGTCAGTTTTCAGAATGGAGAGAGGAAAAAAGTGGTGTCCCCTAGGAGTTTGTACTGGGACCAGTCCTATTCAACATATTCATAAATGATCTGGAAAAAGGGGTAAACAGTGAGGTGACAAAATTTGCAGATGATACAAAACTACTCAATATAGTCAAGTCCCCAGGCAGACTGCAAAGAGCTACAAAAGGATCTCACGAAACTGGGTGACTGGGCAACAAAATGGCAGATGAAATTCAATGTTGATAAATGCAAAGTAATGCACATTGGAAAACATAATCTGAACTATACATATAAAATGATGGGGTCTAAATTAACTGTTACCACTCAAGAAAGAATTGGAGTCATTGTGGATAGTTCCCTGAAAACATCCATTCAGTGTGCAGTAGCAGTCAAAAAAGCAAACAGAATGTTGGGAATCATTAAGAAAGGGATTGATAATAAGACAGAAAATATCATATTGCCTCTTGTGGCGGGGCAGGGGTAAACCCCTTTAAGGCCCTGCCAAAATGCTGGCTGCAGCCTGCTCTCTGGCCAGGGGTAGAGACATAGGTATTCAGCAGGGAGCCCAGCTGCAAGCCCTAATGAGGGCTGGCTCAAAGGAACATGCTGAGCTAAGTTATGACAGCTGGGTTGAGGCACGAGAGGGCTATAAAAGCCTTGGGCAAACCTCAGTGGGGAGGCTAGCCTGGGAGGAGACAGGAGGGTGGTATTGCTGTCTCCTTACCAAAGAAGGCAACCTCAAAAGCCAGGAGACCCTGGGGAGGGTCTGTGGGGCACTAGCTGTTGGGAGATCTGGGAACTGCACAAACACCATAAATAAAGACACTTGGATGATCCAGCAAAAGAAGGCGTGGAAGATCCTTTATTATACTAGCCTAAACACAGGGTGCAGGCTCAAGAGGGAGAAAGCCTGCAGAGACCCTGTGACACCTCTATATAAATTCATGGTATGCCCACATCTTGAATACTTGGAAAAGGTTCAGAAAAGGGCAACACAAATTATTAGGGGTATGGAATGGCTTCCATATAAGGAGAGATTAATAAGACTTTTCAGCTTGGAAAAGAGATGACTAAGGGGGGATATGATTGAGGTCTATAAAATCATGACTGGTGTGGAGAAAGTAAATAAGGAAGTGTTATTTACTCCTTCTCATAACACAAGAACTAGGGGTCACCAAATGAAATTAATAGGCAGCAAGTTTAAAACAAACAAAATAAAGTATTTCTTCACACAATGCACAGTCAACCTGTGGAACTCTTTGCCAGAGGATGTTTGGAAGGCCAAGACTATAACAGGGTTCAAAAAAGAACTAGATAAATTAATGGAGGATAGGTCCATCAATGGCTATTACCCAGGCTGGGCAGGGATGGTGTCCCTAACCTCTATTTGCCAGAAGCTGGGAATGAGCGACAGGGAATGGATCACTTGATGATTACCTGTTCTGGTCATTCCCTCTGGGGCACCTGGCATTGGCCACTGTCGGAAGACAGGATACTGGGCTAGATGGCCCTACTGGGTCAGACCAAAGGTCCGTTCTTATGTTCTTATGTGAAGTATTTCTAGGATGCTCCTCAGCATGGTATCCAAGCACACTGGAGTCAACTCATGTCAGGGCTGTCATATTCATGTCAGGGCTGTCTTGTCCCAACAAGAACACTAAAAGGAACCAGAATTGTGGTTCTCTTTATTCTTCCATTATCTGTGTGGCCAAACAGCTGACAATTGTAAACAAATATGACATGATTCTTAGTCCCAGTAAGGTCTCTGAATGCTTTTCTGGAATTGTGAAGGAACTTTAAAGTAAGCTTAAATGTAATTTACTTCCCCTTTAAGTCCTTCATCCACTGGACTCTGGTATAACGGGGCCTTAATGTAAATGAGAATGAGGCCCATAATTTCTTCATAAAGACATCTTTCTAGACTGACTTTCTGATAGTTTCCTTGTTTATATTTTTGACTGAGGGGTTTAATGTCCACAAACTGACAGTGTAAATTATTAGCTTTTAGTTATCATTAGCAGTCTCTCCTCAAAGTAATCTTTGAGACAAACACACATAACAATTTAAGAAGGTTGGGCAATTAAGAAGGTTGGGCAGGAAAACCTGCACTTGTATGAATCAGGTAATATAGGACCTGACCCTGTAGGTTTTATCCAGGCTAAGACCATTGAAATCAATTCTTACATTTTCACGTGCCAAATTAACCCTTTGATCTTATAGTCACCCATTTTGCATGCATAGTTGCAATAGTGCAGCTGCTTGATTACACGTGAACCCTGAGCTTCTTTTTTACAATTTAAACTTATTTTTTTAATTGGCCCTTTTTCTGCACTTCTGCTCATGCAAAAACTGAGATTTGAGTGCATTAACTGAATAGACATGTAAACTAATTGATCTCTATGTGTAAGCAAAAACTTGGACGTATGGACATTTAGATTGTTCTTAGACTTTTAGAGAAGACACTGGTTTTTTTTCTCTTTTTCAAATGTGTGTTTTACTACTATACATGTCTAATTTGGGAAGTTCACAGTTCCATTGATCTCTAGATGCAGTGAAGATTTGGATTCAAGATTAAGACTGTTGCCCAAATCAACTCTGAGCATCCTGTTGCCCAAATCAACTTTGAGCATTCTGAATAAGCTATTAGATGTAACTCTGAGCATCTGAAATCAACTTTGAGCATTCTGAATAAGCTATTAGATGTAACTCTCTCCTAGACTTCTAGGAGCTGGTAGTTATATAGTATATCGAGTGAGTTATTCTGGAGGTAATTCTCCCAAGAGTTGAAATAAAGCCTCAAATTTGGGCCTATGACCTTGATATCATGAAGTACTAATGCTCTCCATTCAGGCAATACAAGGGCAAATGTTGATTTGCTAGAATTATAAGAATACTTTCAATTAATAGGCTATATTCATGTCTAAAATGTATATTAAAGTATATATACTCCCTCCCTTCCCTAGAATAGTCAACTCTGTGTGTGTGAGAGAGAGATTTTTGACTTAATAAATGTGGTATTATGTCCTGATCCTTTAAGCAACTGATTGATGAAAGTCTAAGTTTTGTATCAGCCTTCACCATATTGACATTTACTAGTAAATGTAGAGCTTGATGCAGGGTATTTAACCACATGGTTGACATTAACGTTAATAGGCGCCACAAGGAAAACAAAATAACATTCTTTCTTTTGGACAAAAAAGTAAATATATACTGAAAGTGTTCAAATCACTTTTCCCATTGAAATCAATGTGGAAGTTTTTGCATCTCAGTTCATCAAACTTGATGCCTGCAGAAATGAGTGAGTTTAACTGGGATTTTTAGTTTTATTTGCTTGCCTGTCTTGTTTGTTTTGTATGGGCTTTTTTTTTTTTGTGGTGGGTGGGGTTTTGGCTTTGTAAATACAATGTTCGTTTCTCTGAAGCCAATTCCACTAGTTTTGATAGACTAACATTTTGAAAAATCACTCCTTAAGACAATAGAAAATGCAGCAACAATGCCAATAGTAACTAAAAAATCCAAAACATCCGTCTTTCACCAGGAAAAAGCCTCCTAAAGTGGGGCTGTGGCTAGAATGACAGCTACTGAGACGTTCTGATTTGTATATAGCACTGTGTTTTGAGGTGACTTTTGATCAATGACTTCTGTACTGACAATCTGTGAATTTCAACTTTCTGTTCATTTGTTACAATTTGATTAATATTGGTGTTGCTCAGGTAGGCTTGTTCTTTTTCCAGTTGGAACGATATACATGACAACGTGCAGTGGTTTATAAATCCATGATATGATAGGCAGTAGATGTGCCCCAGGGAGATTTAACTGACATCTAAGCTGCATTCACATCAACAGGCTTACATGTATTGATCCTAAATTTTGTTGAAGGGATTAGGTGTTAGTAGTGACATCTCCAAGACCAAAGTTGAGAAGAAGAGAGAAGCTGGACTACTTCCCAACCTGGCAACTATCCCTTATTCTTAGAACTGAGTGAGTCAGTTCCAATAATAAAGAGATAATAAATAAATAATAATAAATAATAAATAATAATAAAGAGAAAGAGGCTCCTTTCTCTTTATTAGTGATAGCAGAGCTGTAGCACCAAATGCTCCGCTGGTTTCATGTAAATGAGCGCATTGCATTGACTTAAATGTACCCACCCTGACTTAATGCAGCTGTAACGATCCTGCAGATTGAATCATGAAACAGGAGATATAGACAATATTATGTAATAAAGACTAAATGTAGGTCTGATGTTGCTAAAGACATGAATCTCACATCATTCTAACTGTCTTATGCTATTTCACTATCTCCCTCTGTTGCAGCCTTTGTTCTCGTGTGTGTTCTGGCAGCTTAGTATTATGCCAAGTCACTCAAGAACTATGCCCAGCTGATTTTATGTTTTAGTGATTTGCCCCAGCCAGGCTCAGCATTAGTGCTTGTTATAGACAGAAGTGTGACGTTTAGCATGCATAAATGTGCATTATGATTGTAACCCCTCTGCCAGGTGATATTGATAGCAACAAGGGCAGGTTCGATTTAGCGGTTCCTCTTAACATTACAAAAGAGAACTAGTTCGAGCCCTGACCCCGTAATCTGGGAAAACTAAACACTGCCCCAGGCACCTTTAAGAGCCAACACTTCCCCCACTTGCAAGCAGTGACTCCATATATAACAAAAGAACTTTCTTAGATAATATAAGACAGAAAATATCATATTGCCTCTATATAAATCCATGGTACGTCCACATCTTGAATACTGCATGCAGATGTAGTCACCCCCTCTCAAAAAAGATATATTGGACTTGGAAAAGGTTCAGAAAAAGGCAACACAAATTATTATTGTTATGGAACGGCTTCCATATGAGGAGAGATTAATAAGACTTTTCCCCCCTTAGTCACCTCTTTTCCAAGCTGAACTCACCACTGATTTGGTAAAACACAACAACGATTCAAAAGCATGCCAACTACAGGTAAACACCTGCCCCACCGTACGTCCTTTTCCTCCATTTTCCAACTTTTGGTGTGAAAGTCTAATGGACAAATCTCCCTTTCACAGGCCACTCCCCGTGCCCTCCACTGCACCCCACTCACCGTTGGTTGCCCACAGTCAGGAAAATTCCAGCATTGGGCAGAGGGTGTGTTCAGGAGGGGTTGGGATGTTGAACAATGCTGCTGTTGCTTTGCCACTGCCACCTCTGTGATGCCAAGTTCTGACTCGACCCAGTTCTTCGTGACTTCAGCTCCTAGAGATTTCACTGCCTAGCGAGGAACCTCACTGCTTTTGCAGTCTCTGCATTCTTTTCATGCACCGTGGGCATGGATCAGCATTCTCGTCACACTCCCTGTCAGTGCCCGGCCCGGGCTGGGGAAGCTAATGATCCAACTGGCCGACCAAATTCAGTGATAAATTCACGTGCCATCTGAGGCATATTGCGCATATGCTAAGAAGGAGAGTACAACAGTGTCCTCACAGCAGCTTTAAGACTCAGCCCTTAGACCCCCTTATCAGTGCTTCCAGCTCTAATGATCACTGAGAGAGAACCTGGGCTCACAATTGAGTCAGCTCTGTTTTTAAACACTGGAGGGAAAGTGGAAAATATTTTCTAGGAGCCTTTAAACAGGGCCACAGCACCAGGTAGAAACACTTGTCCCCACCCCCCAGCCTTCACATGGATTTGGCATCACTAACCACTGCTTACCAAGTGAGGTTACAGTCCTGGTGATCCTCTCGCTCAGGGCATGTTCTGCTGCCCTTTACTCATACAATAAGAATAACACTTTGTTATCCCTGGGAAAATAGCTCTGCTGAGCCAGGTAGACGAGGTGTATCTATGCACATATGGTCTACTCCTAAGGTCTCATCACTAGAAGAAAAGGGAGAGCTCTTTCAGACTCTGGATTACTCTATGTAAGTGTGTAAACTGATGGTGCAACTGAGATTTAACATGGCATGGGGCTGGGTGTAACCTGCAGTACGATTTCTGAAGGAAGGGTTGTTAAGAAAAGGATTTTTGCTTAAATACAGCTGTGTATTTTATGCTGTTCTTGTACTTCAACTGTTTTCATGCTCCAAGGGTTTCATACAAATGATCACTGAAAATAGGTGTGACAGGTTCGGTCACAGAGACCCCTTTGGGACTGTCACCTGATGTGCTGAAACTACCTCTGAGCCAGTTTTCCCTGGTAGCTTGGGATTCCAGAATCCTGTCTTGTTGAGCCAGACATGCCATCCTGATGCAACACAGACCTAGGTCTGGTCCACACCCTCAGAGCTGCAGACTTTAACCAAAAACTGCTCAGCAGGTCACCGATCTCCAGCACCCAGACACCCAGTTCCCAATGGGATCCAAACCCCAAATAAATCCATTTTACTCTGTATAAAGCTTCAGAGTAACAGCCGTGTTAGTCTGTATTCACAAAAAGAAAAGGAGTACTTGTGGCACCTTAGAGACTAATCAATTTATTTGAGCATAAGCTTTCGTGAAGTGAGCTGTAGCTCGTGAAAGCTTATGCTCAAATAAATTGGTTAGTCTCTAAGGTGCCACAAGTACTCCTTTTTTTTGTATAAAGCTTGTAAAGGCTAAAATCATAAATTGTCCACCCTCTATAACACTGACAGAGAGATATGCACAGCTGTTTGCTCCCCCAGGTGTTAATCACTTACTCTGGGTTAATTAATAAACAAAAGTGATTTTATTAAATAAAAAAGTAGGACTGAAGTGGCTTCAAGTAATAACAGACAGAACAAAGTAAGTTACCAAGCAAAATAAAACAAAACACGCAAGTCTAAGCCTAATACATTAAGAAACTGAATACAGGTAAATCTCATCCTCAGAGATGTTCCAATAAGCTTCTTTCACAGACTAGACTCCTTCCTAGACTGGGCCCAAACCTTTCCTCTGGTACAGTCCTTGTTAGTTCCAGCAGGCATACTAGGTGGAAAGCAGAGGTGTTCTCATAACTGCTAGCCCCCTTTGTTAAGTTCCACCCCCTTTTATATCTTTGGCAAAGGTGGGAATCTTTTGTCTCTCTGGGTTCCCACCCCTCCTTCTAAATGGAAAAGCACCAGGTTTAAGATGGATTCCAGTAACATGTGACATGGTCACAGGTCCTGTGAGACCCCAGCCTTCATTCTTCCAGGGCCCGCCTGCAGTTCCCCAGGAAGGTTTGCAAGTAAACAGAGCCATTCACAACCAATTGTCCTAGTCAATGGGAGCCATCAAGATTCCAAGCCACCATCAATGCCTACACTTTGCATAATTATAATAGGACTTCAGAGTAATACTTCATATTTCTAGCTTCAGATACAAGAATGATACATACATACAAATAGGTTGAACCCACTCAGTAGATAATAAGCTTTGTAATGATTCCTTACAAGAGACCTTTTGCGTAAAGCATATTTTAGTTACATTATATTCACACTCATAAGCATATTTCTATAAACATATGGAGTCCAACATCATAATAGGAACCAGTAAGAACAGACACAATTTTCCAGCAAGGCTATAAAGCCGTGCATGTATAAAGCCAAAGAAAAAGCACTTGGTAGAGTGGGGGTCAATATCTCTTAACACACACACCTATTCTTTCTCCTCCTTTCTGCCAAAGTCACAGAACCAGCATTAAAAATTGTTGTTTGCCTCTGGCAAAGGGGACAGGAAGAGAGAAAGCCCTGGTTCTTTTCTCATTCTTGCCCTACCTTCTATGGGTCTTTCCCCTTAACCCTCACTTACAGACTCAGCTCCCAACTCCCCACCACAGGTCGCTTTAACAAGGCCCAGGGGAAAACAGTTCCCCAGAAAAGGTCCAGACTTACAACTCCCTTAGCTCAAGGCAGGCCATTAATCCCATAAAGGTAAGGGTTAACACATTCTCTGCCAGCCTGTGGGTGGGATCCATACACTCTGTCACAGGTTCATTATGTGGAGAGAGGCCAGTCACAAATATCAGATCTTTATCCAAATTCCTTCAAAAACATAGGGGTGTTCATGTAACCAAGATAGTGGATAGGTAACATTCAGATCCAACATTTTGGTTCAGGGCCATTAAAAGGGGAGCCTGGAGAACAGAAGTGAGATTTGCTAAACAAGAAACTAGAGAAAATTAAATTGCTTATATTTTAGCATATTATTCATTTTTCTCTCCATGCATCACCTAGATTTGTCTACATTTAATTATGCTCCACAGTTTAGATAATCAGCTCTGTGCTCTCCATTCAAAATCTCCTTTTAGTTTTAAAGAGATAGCAGAGGCAGGGAAATATCTTGAAATGGAACAGGCAACCAAGTACCAAAGATAGTATTACTGTACATTTGTGAGTTACCCAATTGAAACAGGGCATTAAATATAACTGAGGGTCTGATAAGATGAGGAATTTTTCATGTAATGAAAGCATTCAGGGACATAAGCTAAATGTGCCTACTGAGTCTCCAGTGATTTGAATAATATGAATTATAGAGTGCCTTTAAAAACGCAAGTGCATTGTAAGCCATTCAATGGAATGTGCTAAACGCAACACTGGTGGAACTGTGCTGGTTTCAGTGGCGTTCCACTAAGGATAAATTTGGCCCACATGTTTTTAATTTAACCTTGCTTACTTTTCAGTAAACCTAATGATCTCATTGTTAGTGGGTTTCCACACAGCAACAGGATAAGGTTGGCTGCCTGGCTGAGTCAGCTGCTCACTTGTATAATGTTTGCTTTGGGTAACTCTGCTCACAAAGGGTGTAATTCACCCTTCTGCAGAGGACCAGTGCAAATATTATTCGGCTTCTTTAGGTAACAGAGGAGGGCATCAAAGAAAACCAACCTGACCCAAAATAAGACATTTTTTCCCTGACAAATAGGAATCAGTTGTGTCTGTTCTAAGGTGGCAGGAATGTGTTTGCACAGCGCTATCACCTTAAAATCCCTCATGCCGTGCAGGAAGGAAGTGCCTTTATCACAGGAACTCCGTGTTTATTCTACAGAATTCAACCTCTAGGACAGGAAATGCCATTTAGGGATGGAGGAATTTTAAGGTGACAGGACTCTAATTACATCGTAAGGCTCATTGCAATGCAGTGCCACAAACAGCAATGTGAAGTAGGGGTTATGATATAGGTTACTGGGGTTTAATATTTTTAATAAGTGCTATTTGGTAGCAGAAAGAGTGGTCTACTAGACAGGGCACTGTTTGGGCATTCAGAAGTTCTATGGTCAATTCCTAGCTCAGACAAAAAGCCACTTTGCCTTAGGCAAGTCACTTTATCTATCCTCTGACTCAATTCTCTATTGATAAAAATAGAGCTAATACCTCCCTATCTCTCAGGTATATTGAATAGGTAAAATGATTATGAGGTGCTCAGATACAGTGGTGGGCTGTTGTGTTTACTTATCATTATTGCCAGTGAGTGACAACTACACCTGAAAGTCTAGAACACTAGGCCACGTTACTTTGTGAGAGGAGCTTTTACATATAATTGTAGAGTCAAGATTGTAAAACAAAAATCTGCCGTACATTTTGCAAGTTAAACTTTAAAACTAATGGACCAGATTTTATTATTTTTCCCATTTCTTAAATAAACATAAAGAGCACTCTTTCCTCTAAAACAACTAGTTTAAGTGGTACTCTAAATTCCTATCATTCTATTCTACTCAAAATGTGTTTCTACGTGCACAAAGGGAACTAAAAAAGAAATAAAAGGGTAAGATTCTCCATAATGTACGTGTGAAAATAATGAAATAACTGCACGACACACACAAAGCTTCTGAAAATTTACTTTTCCTCTTAATTTTATTTCTATTTTGTCTTTTTAAATAAGTAATTTACAGTAACAACCCACCTTATGCCACTGCAGAAAATTACTGTATTTCATGAGACATAAAACAAAAGATTTCCTGTTTATATAGGAAGCTCATACGGATTATTTTCAAACACATCCCACTAGTGACTCAGAATCATGTCCATTTATTTATTATCATCATAAAGTTTATTAGAAAATCAAAATCCTTAAAGCAACTATTGGTCACAATATGACTCCCAGTGGCCACTACATCACTGGATTTTTACTGAGAGTTGCATTACAGCATAATAATTTACCATACTTTATGCAGACAAGATGTGGTAAAAATATAACTCAGAAAATGAATAATGATCAGAAAGGCAAGAAAAAAGCATGCTGCACAGCCTGCAGAGAAACAGGAAAGTTAAATATATAATTCAATCAAAAATAAAAATTTATAATAGCTTAACCCCTGTTTATTACAATTTGTTAATAGTGACTAACAGAGTACAGTGGCATTGTTTACAGAATTCTATACAAAGGAGTAAAGTATAAAACCATGGTCACCCTGGATGAAATTCAGAGGGCCAGCACCAGGTCTATGCAGCACCTAAAATTCATTTAACCCCTCAGAACAGAGTTTATGTGGGGTTGAAATGGTGCTTAGGCATTGTGCTGGCCCACTGCACAAGGGTGAATCTCACCCACAGTGAACAGGTATAATAACGGTCCACTAAGGACAACAGACAGTTGCAAAGTCCAGTGGGCTACCCAGCATACAAGGTGCTGGTATTCATGAGCTCACAGAGTTCAGGTGGTCATGGAATTCTCCTACTTGTCTTACATAGGGAGGATAAATTTGGGATGAACTGAGTGCCGTTGAAAGCTGAAGGAAGATGAGGATCAGTTCCTGGCCATGAAGATCAGATCTTCAGCTGGTGTAAATCAGCAGACCTCCATTGAGGTCAATCATTCTTTACAAGGATAGTCAGAGATTCTGGAGCAGATATTCAGCTCATGTAAATTGGTCTAGCTCCACAATGTACATATAGGTATGTAGCAGCCAATATGGAACCACACCAATTTACACAGGGTGAGGAGTTCCAGCGTCTCTCTGATTATCTCCAGAACAGCAGCATAAAGTTCCTTACATTGCTCTTCACACCCTTCCCTGTTGGCTTGGATTGTCCATACCGAGAGAGAGTAAGAGAATACCTGCTGGGCTTGTACACTCAATGCCCATTCTGTCCTTGGTCTTTGCTGATGCTGTCCACAAAGTTGCTCATTAGTCTCAATTGTGGTGATAGTTTTTGTGACATGGACATTTGTCTGCTAGAAATTGGACAGAGTCCAGTCAGTCAGGCCAGACTCATTTCACTCATATGCGGTGGTCTTGTAGCCCTGTTGGTCACAGGAGACTAGGTGGGTGAGGTAATTTCTTTTATTGGACTAACTTATGTTGATGAGGGACACCAGCTTTCGAGCATCTCTCTCACCAACAGAAGCTGTTCCAATAAAAGATATTACCTCATCCACCTTGTCTCTCACATTTCACTTAAGCAGCTGAGTAGCTGTCAGATGGTAGCAGTTTTCAGTTGTAATCAGTTGCCTTCCAATGGGACTTGTGCTTCTAACTTCCTTAGGCACTTTTGAAAACCCACCCATAGATCTTAGGCCACTGTTTGAATCCAGGTCTTTAGATAGTCCTTAGGTGCTTTTGAAAATACCATGCTATTCAACTAACATGAGCTATCTAGTCTCCAAGTATTACTGCCTTGACACAGTGAATTAATATTCCTACACGAACTGTTAGGAAGAAAACAGTCATTACTGGTTGTCATTCACCACACATTGTGCATCTCAGAACTGGGCATGGCTGATAAATTGGAGTGTGTGCAGTGTGTGATTATTACCTCATCAGCCCCTTCGTTTGTTTTGCCCACCTGTCTGTCATGTAGATTTCGAGCTCTCTGGGGCAGAGACTGTAGTCTTTGTTACATACAGTGCTTAGCACAATAGGGCTTTGATCCTTGACTGGGTTCCTAGGAATTACCATAACAATTATAATATTGTTTATCTGAGCTAAGTGATGCCTGAGGAGAGGGCTGGGGGCAGAATAAAGACTACACATATTTCAAGGGTACAAACATCAAACAGGGAGAGGAATTATTTAAGGTAGTCAAATGAGATGCAATAAAGAAAGGGGGGCAATAGGTCAAATATCAGGAAAAACTTCCAGCGAATGAGATATATTGAGTTGCAGAACGGTCTGCTTTAGGTATGTCTAGGGCACCTACCATCTTGGTTTCTAAGCACCATACAAAATTAAGCCTTTTCCCAAGAGAAGTGATGGAAGCCCATTCATTTGAGACATTTACAAGCAGAGTGGACAAAAGAGAAGTAAACACACACAATAATCTTGTATTGGCAGAGAGGTGGCCTAGATGACCTAATAAGTCTTTTGCCCTACCTGCTATGATTCTGTGATATGTACAAAGCCATTGTTGACAGCATGATCAGCATTAATGGTTTTGGAGTCTTAAGCTCCTTGCTATTTGTGCCACATAGAACTGAGCAATGCAGTGTACATTTTAGGCTCTTGCTGAACAGGAAGGGATTCCTCAGGTCCGTGGCTAGGCCAGCAATTACAGTACTTAAACTTGTAAGTTATATTAATACAGAGCATAGTGCATTATTGTATTGATCTAAAAGCTACTTATTAACATATAGATAAATGTTGTTATGATAAGATACATGGCAAGTGGAATGTATGTAGAAAGTAAATTGCAACTTGTTTCAATACAAAATATCAGCAAAAATGTGATTCTCTAAGGTAAAATTCTATTCATAATCACCTGGCAAGAGGTCAAGCATGCTCCAACTTCATGGGGTCCATGGAAAGTGTGGTAATACAAAGCAGAGGGAACCTACCTTTGGAACTTACTGTATCAAAGCTTTTTCCTTAGACCAGCTTTTTATGTTCTTCTATTGCATTTTACAATAGCCAAATTGAAGAGGGAGCATTAATAAACTGATCTATTCTCCGCAACACAGGTTTCATATTTTTCATCTCTTTCCTGCTATAATCAATAGTAAAAGAAAGATTGGACTGTAAGTAAAATTGCTTGTGTGAGCAGTCAATGGCACCTACTAAAAGGCAGTTTTAAAGACTCTTAAAAACAATTAACATCTTTAACTGGCATGTTTCAGCATTCAGTTTAGCCAGATCTAGTGCACTGTCTGCTGGAATCTGCTCCTTCATATCATGCACCTTTAAAATCCAGCAAACTTCTCATTTTTGCAAAGCATATTGTATTGAGTATGCATTTAATAGCATTTGTTGTAAGTCCCTATCTTTCCATTTACTTTTTGTGTGCATAGAATCAGTGGCGGATTAGCCACTGGGCCAACGGGGCCCATGCCCAGGGGCCCCAGCCAACTAGGGGGCCCCAGAAAAATAAGCGCCTCCACGCCATGACCCACTCTGCCCACCTAGTGCTCCTGCCAGGGAGCAGGGAAAGCCTCTGCACCCTGACCCCATTTACCCGGCAGGAGCACCGGAGAGAGACAGGGGGGACTGCAGGCAGAAGGGGTGGGACTGGGCCGCAATTTGCTCTGGCCCAGGGTCTCACAAAATTGTAACCTACCTCTGCATAGAATGCAGGAAGTTTTATCTGCATATTAGTCAGACTACATCAATCTCCTGGTCATTGGCCTGTCCCTGCAATGTGCTGAGCAGCTCCTGTATGAGCGCTGAGTACCTCTGACTCCCACTGAAAGCAATGGGTCTTGAGAGCACTTAATGCCTCGCAAAAAACTGTCAGCACCTTGCAGGATTGATGACCTGCAGCCTTTCTCTCCCACCCTCCCAACCCAAGGTAACCGGACTTTTGGTGTCCGGTCAGTACATCTGACTGGACACTGTTTCGGTTCCCTTTCAATCGGACTTTCCAGTCAAAAACCCGGACACCTGGCAATCCTATCCCATTGCCAAGAGTAAGGCCAGCTTTGTCTTGGCCTGACAATCATTTCCTCTCTTCACACATTCTGAATGACTGCTTATAGACCTCCAAAATCTACTGGAGGGTCCAGATTAGAAATGTCCATGCATATGTCATACAGCAGCTTGCTCCTCATCAAAACAAGGCAGACAATTACACAGAAAGGGGGCATTAGGGAGAGTCACCACAAAAGGTGACCAAATGGTTATTTTCCCCTGGCAACTTCTCAGTCATCACCGGCTAGCCTACAACTGTCTCCACAAATGGGCAAAAGTGCAGACCACACCAATCTAGTGCAAGGAAATAATTGTGGTAATGGCCCACATTACCTCCTGCTTTTCAAGAGTGTTACCTGGGGGGTTGCTGAACCCAAATCTCTGGGTAACTTTACTCTTTGCAAGGCGGTGGCAGGAAAAAAATTCTAAGAGTACATGGCTGTCCGGCCAATAGATAGTGATGCAAGCAGGCCAGCAAAATTACTTTCACTCAAAACTTCTACTTTATTTAGTCTTCACCAGTTACACACGTCTGCTACAGGTTACTAAAGCACCCCAAATTACCCCCAGATTCATATTTACTCAGGATCTTGAGGCGGTCTTGAGTGGATAATTGTAGATGTCCAGTGGCCAGCCTTCTGTCTGCAGGGGAACTTGAGAGGTGTCCAAGTGTTCAAGTGTCCACAGATCCAAGATTTCTTTCTCTTTTTATACCCAATTTGTTAGTATTACATAGCTTGTTCATAAAAAATCTTTTGAGCAGAAGCTAAGTTAAGTGTGGAGTTATCCAGCCTGTCATTTTCCATCAGTTAACCAGCAGTATTTCACATAGTAATACTTAACTATTTCCAGACTTTCCATCTTGCAAAACACTCAAGTCAAGAGGGCATAGGGTCATGTTTACTCCTCTCTTCCCGTTCCTCTCCTGGTCTGTTAGTTGTGCTAAGGTTTCAGAAAGGCCTCCTTTTAGCTGCTTTTGGCAATAAACATAACAATTGGTATTCCAGCTCCTGGCACTGATTTAAGCATGTTACTGGACTTGGGGGCTATCAAAAATCTGCTCCTACAACAGAAGCTGGCATACTACCAGGTCATTTTATCCAAAGTGTACCAGCAGGATCATTAGCAGTATTTCCAGTAGCCAGGTCCTTAATGATCCCTGCCTATCAAACCACAGGAACCTCAACAGAGCAGGCAAAATTTCCCCTTGACTTTGGCCAGGATTTCACCCCAGCAGTTTCGTGCAGTAGAGCACTGATGGCAAACAAGAATGCCAATTCTCCTTTCACTTTTTCACACCCCTGAGTGATGTTGCTAGGTGGACCTATGGGTTAGATGTAGACCAGGCCTGAGCCCAACAGCAGTGGTGCTTATTTGTTCCAATTGTGACAGTCAGGCTATGGTGTAGACAGGTGGTAATAACTACCAAACTAGATGAGACAGGCATCAGGGACCTAGAAGTGAAAGGCTTCATCCACTATTGACAGTTTCATGAGCCATCTAGCTGCCAGCAGCCTGTGACTTTTTTATTTTTTATCATTAAAATATCATAAAGGCTTCTAAGAACAATGGGGGAAGATTTTCGTGGGAACAGATGAGTTCGCTTCCCAGTGGTGCCTTTGAAAATTTCCCGCATTAGTGTTTTACCCATATCTATCCTCTGGCCTATCAAGAACGCATGATTGCTAGAGCCCAACAGTGTGTATAAAAAAGAAGAAATATAATGTTCAAGCAACCTGAGAAATGTTTGCAAAAGCCTTTGCAGAATTTCTTGCCACATCCTATCACAGAAGTTGCTCTCATGCACCCCATGCTACTTTTCCATAAGCAGAAATTACTACACCTAGCATTCTGATACCCTTAATTACATGGAGCAGTACTTTACTCCAAGAGAAGTCCTACTGAGTCAGTGAAAGTTTTCAGAGAGTGAGGTATTACATAAGGGCAACAGAATCTGTCCTATAATAAGACATCCAATTGATCTCACCATAAGCACTTGGACAGTGAAAGAAAGATCATATCTCTTCTTCCTTCATTATTTTGGCTTCTAGTTGTTCCCTGTTACAAAGAACTCATCTCTATACAAGCTTTGTCATATAATTCATCCAACTTACCAGAGTCCAGCTGTAAACAGTTTCAAATATCCTGAGAACTTCTGCAATACACAATGCAAATTGAAAAGTTCAAGTATGGTGCTAATGCAATAAAAGAAGGCGAATATGATTCCAGATCTACAGTCTGTGTAATGCCTTTAGGAACTGCTCCATCAGCTTGATTTAGAAAATGATTGTATTAGCTTAAAATAACTAAATTGGATAAGAGGGAGAGGAATTGTTTGACGTAAATCTTGTCTCTGGGTTCCAAACTCTTCCAAGCAAATGCAAATAAGACATACATACAGATAAAATTGTCAGTTTTCCCAAAAGGGGATCTTTTTTCAAGGAAGAAAATGTCCATATCAGAAATGTATCTTTGTGTTTTTGTAGAGCTAGAAACCTTTATTGGAATTCAGCAGGAAGGAACACTGGAAGAGAACCTTCCAGGAGAAGATAGCAAAGGGCCATAAACACAAACACAATATTTTTCTAGCATTATCTTTTTAAAATAATGGATCTGATTCTGATCTTTCACTGGTGTAAATCAGGACTAACTCAGTTAGTGTGAGCTGAGCTATACCAGTGTAAAATCAATGTCAGAAGAATCTGAATCAGGCCCAATAACTTTAGTATGGATCACAATCAAAAACCAATAGAGAGAAAAAGAATATGGGAATCCTAGCTACTAAAAATTCTTAAAAATCCAGTAGAGTATTTAGCACAGATCTGGCATTAGAGAGAGATCACACACAGTTCCCCAAGTTAAGGCAAGAGCATGTTCAATGAATATGTGCTCCAGTCACAGTCTTTAGTCTGGTAAATGACATTAATAGCTATTCATTTTAATATTTGTCACCAAACTTCTTTTTAAAATGCAACTAAATGCTATTCAGCTAAACTGAATAGATCTGTGAAATAACTATAGCTTCTTGCACCAAAAATGATGAGCAAAAATTATCAATACAGCTGGCCATATAATGCTAAACAGCTGTCAAGACGTGAAATCTGAATTGACTTTGTCATATACTTTTGGCGAAGCCAGTGAGATCCATTCCACTAGCACAGAAAAGTATTTTTAGTTAGTTAGTGTTATTTAAAGCTTCACTCCCTGACTGTTCAGTAGCCAGCTTCCTATAGATTACTGTCAGAGTAGGATGGCAACCATCTGATTTCGAAAGATGATCGTGAAAACATCAAAGCAGTTTAGTTGCTGTGTGTCCAGGTGCAGCACTGCCAGTGGTTAAACAATCCAATTCTTGAGGAACAGTCCCTGCATAGATTATTCAGGCATAAAGTGCAGGGCCAGAAGATGAAGCCAGCTTAATCCTAGTGCCTGAGACCTGCTGTGCTTTCCTGTTTGCTCTCCCCTGCCTCAACTACCTCTCTTCAGCCTCTGACTCCCCGGCACAGCACCGCCCTCCAGTGTAGCCTGTTGGCTAGCTGCATCTTCCCAATTTGCAATGACAAAGCTGAGAGTTTTCACGTCCCTCTTGAAAACATCCTCAAACCTGAGCCTAGCTCAGCCCAGCAGTTCTAGACCATTCACATGTTCTCCGTAGGGGAGCCACTACTCTGGCACATGAAATAATGAGAAAACAAAGATAGTTCTTTCCTTCCTCTCCCTCTCTTCTACCCAATCAATGCTCGCCAATCCATTCCCCACCCACATTTACAATATCAGCTAATATGTGTTTGATTGTACCCAAGGAACTGAAAGAGACTCACAATGACTTGGTTAAAATTCCACTGTGATATAAATGGGGTATGAGTTACACACTGGGTGTAACCCACTGATGAAGGTGTATTACAAATACCCCTCAATGTCTGATCTCCCAAGGGTCTGATCTATTATAGCCCCAAACCAAAAGAATAGGCTTCTAAACTCAACCTGTAGCAGCTCTGGATGTTCCTGCTTCTATCCCTGGTGTCAGAGTAGCAGCTGTGTTAGTCTGTATCCGCAAAAAGAAAAGGAGTACTTGTGGCACCTTAGAGACTAACAAATTTATTTGAGCATAAGCTTTCGTGAGCTACAGCTCACTTCATCGGATGCATTCAGTGGAAAATACAGTGCAGAGATTTATATACATAGAGAACATGAAACAATGGGTGTTACCATACACACTGTAACCAGAGTGATCAGGTAAGGTGAGCTATTACCAGCAGGAGAGCGGGGGGAGGGGAAACCTTTTGTAGTGATAATCAAGGTGAGCCATTTCCAGCAGTTGACAAGAACATCTGAGGAACAGTTGGGGGGAGGGGAATAAACATGGGGAAATAGTTTTACTTTGTGTAATGACCCATCCACTCCCAGTCTTTATTCAAACCTAAGTTAATTGTATCCAGTTTGCAAATTAATTCCAATTCAGCAGTCTCTCGTTGGAGTCTGTTTTTGAAGTTTTTTTGTTGAAGAATTGCCACTTTTAGGTCTGTAATCGAGTGACCAAAGAGTTTGAAGTTTTCTCCGATGGGTTTCTGAATGTTATAATTTTTGACGTCTGATTTGTGTCCATTTATTCTTTTACGTAGAGACTGTCCAGTTTGGCCAATGTACATGGCAGAGGGGCATTGCTGGCACATGATGGCATATATCACATTGGTAGATATGCAGGTGAACGAGCCTCTGATAGTGTGGCTGATGTGATTAGGCCCTATGATGGTGTCCCCTTAATAGATATGTGGACACAGTTGGCAATGGGCTTTGTTGCAAGGATAGGTTCCTGGGTTAGTGGTTCTGTTGCGTGGTATGTGGTTGCTGGTGAGTATTTGCTTCAGGTTGGGGAGCTGTCTGTAAGCAAGGACTGGCCTGTCTCCCAAGGTCTGTGAGAGCGATGGGTCGTCCTTCAGGATAGGTTGTAGATCCTTGATGATGTGTTGGAGAGGTTTTAGTTGGGGGTTGAACAGAACGCCACTAGCCATCACCTTCAGCCCCCAAGTAAAACCTCTCCAGCGCATCATCAAGGATCTGCAACCTATCCTGAAGGATGATGCATCACTCTCACAGACCTTGGGAGACAGGCCAGTCCTTGCTTACTGTTAAAGAGCCATTCAAGTGGTAATGAAGCCATTTGACAACCCCGAGGTATATACTGTCAGTTTCTGAATTTACTGACAAAAATAGTTGTGCATTACCGTAATATTTACTCAGAACATGTTAGTCTACAGGACCTTAGTTTAAAATTGTCTTTAAAAATATTTCATTAGAGTGTTGCTGAAGATTATAAAATCACATCTCTGAAAAATCCTTGCATAGATTTTTAGCTGCACAATCTGAGTATTCATCTTTAGCCTTAAATGCTTGGATCTTCAGATATATAGTTTTTTAAATAAATCCTTCAAAAGACCACCCTTATCTAAAATACACATGTGAGCCTGGGCTGCCGTCGGGCACAGGAGCACCAGTTTAATAATACTGCATAAGGCCCCATAAATCCTAAGGACAGCCCTGGCTGGAGGGCAACTTCCTTGGGCCAGATTACACCATGAAAGTATTGGCCCATGTTGCTGTTTCAGGAGGCATGTTTTGCTCCTCTTGTACGCTTCCTGGAGCTGGACTCAGGAAGCCATCTGCATTGCACAACAGCAACTTTATTGACCCTATTAACTTATGAACAGTGCTGCATCGTCTTCTGTGCCTGTAAATAGCCCCCTTTATAGTAACCATCTATCTACAGATACACAGCTATCGCCCTTACGTAGCACTCCCATCATACCTGCTGCCTGCTCCGCAAACACAGGCTTAGTCTCTGGACTCCTAGGGATAGCTCCATCACTCTCCTCATGTAACCCTTAGCTATGCTTACTCTCTCTCCATTACCTAACCCTCTCAGTTCTCCTCCCACACCCAGGCCTCCCCCATGCAACAGTCTGTCTCCCAGCCCTACACAGCACCTCACAGTGTCCAGAACTAAAAATACCATTGGGTATCCTCCCTGCACAGTCTTTCCCTCTCCCACAGGGGAATTCAATGGAGGAGCTCCAGCTAACATGGTGCTCGTGGGGGGAGGGAGGGTACTGTGGCCTTGTACCCCCAAAAGGGTTAGTTTCACAGGGGCTGGAGGCAGAGGGGTGCACAGCTAGCCCCTCCCGCTGCTGCCCCTGGAGATGCTGACAGTCACTGCAGCACTGAGTGAGATTAGAACTTGGCCCTACCAGTGATTTTTTCCAAGGGCAACCGGAAGGGAGCGTCAGAGCAAGGAATAAAAACCCAGAGCTCCTGACTCCCAGTCCTATTCTTTAATCACAAGATCGTTGTCTCCTTCCTCTGCATTTGCCAACTTCATTCCAGCCTGCCCACGGCAACATTCACATAGCGTAGCACTGTTCTCTTCAGAAATGAAAATCAATAAAAAAACTAACACAGATTAAAAGTACAAAGCACACAACCCTTTCACTAACTGAAACATTCACGTAGAAAGGGCAACAGGGTTCAAGACACCTACACAAACTGAGGTAGGTGTCTAGAACATTAACTGTTGTATCAGTCCCGCACTACTTTCCATTATCACTTCCCTTCTTACAGACTGAACTCTTAAATTACGCTTTTCTTGAGAGCCTATCAAGGTCTAACATTCTGTACCAGCCAGTGAAAAATTAGAAGGAGAGTATAATAGCTGTAACAACTAATAGTTTATGTACCAGATAGACCATATTACTGGATAAATACACCCAGTGAAAATCCCCGGGAGAAGAGCGATTATGCTAAGACTGGCTTATCTACATGACATTTGATTAACAAAAATGAAGCTAAACAAAACAGTGATTTCTCTTTGGCAACCTGGGCTATTACCTCATTGCAAGATAGGGCATCAGTAAAAGAAAGCAAAAACCCTATTTTTAGATACCACAACTGTTTTCCAGCTACCTGTTCATGTATTGCTATCAACTGCCACCTGCCGAAACCTTGCAGAACAAAAGAGCCATCTGCGAGATTGCTGCCATCCCTCCGAGGGAGTTCAGGCACCCTAACACACTTGGTGCCAGGTATCCAGGGACCTCCATTAAATGCCTCAACGTCCGATTCTATTAGGACTGTACAATAGAGAATGTTAGCAAGTCAAATACTGGTTTTAAGGCAAGAGAGTGAAATCACTGAAGTCAAAAGCAAAACTTCCATTGAGGCCAGCATTTCATCCAGAAACTTTATTAGCTGTTCCTTCCATTTCTGAATAGATACACCACAGCAGAAAATAGAGTGTATTTAATTAGCACATCATGTAAGAAACTGCCCATACTCCCAGTAATCTGGCGTCCTATAGTTCCTTCCACAAACACGTAGCTACTCTATCAAAGCAATTCAGCATGGGAGCTCTTCCTCTTTCTTGTAGCTTACCACCCATCTCGTGCGAAAGGCGAGATTTACAAAAAAGTTCACAGAAGGGCCAAGATTTTCACAAGAGTCTAGCAATTTACCCAAAGTAAATTCTGGGTGCCCAGCTTGAGGCCCTTTAAACAGGTCTGATTTTTAGAAAGTGCTGTGTATGCAATCTGATCTCTGACTCCTTGCACGTATGCATTGTGACGCTGCCTTTCATTGCATGATCACACACTATTATTTCCTCAGCACCGGAGCCTCATGCAGTATGCAGGATGGACAGTATGCGGTGGAATAGGTAGCTGTTCAATATTTATTTTCATCTTCACTGTTCAGCAGGTGGGTCCCAAAGCTATAATCTGCACCACGTCCAACCCATGCACTGAGACCATGATCTAAAGCCCATTGACGTCAATAGGGTATGTCTACACTTCAGTTAGACACCAGCTCTCTTGGGCTAAGGCACTTGGGCTAAGCAGCTGTTTAATTGTGGTTTAGATGTTCGGGCTTGGGCTACAGTCTGAGGTCGGGGATGCTCCCATCTCGCAGGGTCTTAGAGCCCAGGCTCCAACCCGAGCCTGAATGTCTACAGTGCAATTAAACAACCACTTAGCCTGAGCCCCATGAGGCCAAGTCAGCTGGCATGGGCCAGACCTGGGTTTTTAATTACAGTGTAGCTATACCCCATGAGATTTTCTGCTACTTTGTTGGAGGTGGGAACAGGCTATGAATGAGGCATCGGTTATAATGTGGAGCAGTAATTAACTACCACCCTCTGGTTCTTCATAGGAACTTGTTCTGACTATCTGCCTCATGCTGCCCTCTCAGCATGAGTTTAGGACCCATTCGTAGATATATTCACCCAGGAGAGCACTGAAGATATGATGAAGGCTTTGGAGGAAGTCCGACAAAATTGGGTGGATTGTGTAGGAGGTGAAACACGGTGGGGTGGGGTTGGATAGGCTTTGCAGTGGAAGAGATCTTTGTGGAACATATTCAGGAACACCATGACTCACATCTTGCTTTGCCATGTAATGGGGAAAATGAGAAGGGTCCCAAAGCTCTTCTTTTGGAACACTGCCTGTGTAATCCCCACAGCATCATGTTCACACTGGTGGTGTGTTGTTTTGACAAAGTAAGATTTTTCTGTATATAACTGCAAGACTAATGTTTGTAATAACATTCTTTTGCGGGCCTCTCTGATCTCCTATTGTTAACAGAGAGATGGGGAGGGGAGAACTCTTTTTGGAACACTTCACAGGTATCTCAAGAGTTTAATCCATTTTTTTTTCTTGCATTTCCTGCATGCACAATGTAATGGTTTGTTTTTTTTCTTTTTCATACAGAAAGAAGTATCTTGATTCAAAGCAGTGCTGAAGTACAAGGCACTGCCAGATGTTACATAAACGGTGATGTAATGCTAAAGTATTTCATTACACATGCAGCTCTGCTCTTCAGCCCAGGAGTGATTTATTATATTTTGTCAATCCCATTTTATGTGCCCACATCATTTTTACATCATTTTTCTTCCTGACATTCTTTACATTTTCACAAGAGCACATAGAGATAATATCATAACAGCGGGCAATGAAGTTAGCATTTTACAAATAATGTTACTAATAAATAAGTATACCATTGAGGGGCCATGGTCTATCTGAGCTAGTGAAAAGCAAATTTACCTCTGAATGATCAGATTGGAGGAAAGGCCCATAGTCCCAATGATAAAGCTGAGTTTGTATTCACTCAGAGCTTACTCTGCCTTCACAAGGCAACAGGGAAATGCAGTTCTTGGCTCCTCTCAATTTACTCTTGCATTTTCTTTGGGTTTTTTAATGGGCTTTCTGTACTGTTGGCTAAATCAGGTATGCCAGCTGCTTGTTCAAATAGATTTCACTGGCATATGCAATGAGATCAACACTTGAGATCTCGTTTGACTAAAAAAATGTATATTGGAGTACAGAGTGTATTTGTTTAAAAAACAAAAACTTCCATCAGAGTTTAAGGTAAAAAACATATCTGGAGACATCATTTAATATACAGAGAAAAAGAAATCCATAAACTATCAACTGAAAAGAAAGGAAGGTCATGTAAAAATAAACCTGCAGTAGATTGATAAAATGCATTCATTCAGGAATACAGATAAAGTAAATGCCCGCTTCTAATGAATAGAATACCAAGAATCTTGTTAAACAAACTGAAGTAGAAAAATATTCTCTGCCTACAGACAGGCATGAACCTTTATTATGAAAGATGTTGCACTGAGTAGCTGCAGGTGATAGCAAAATAAAATTTCCCTCTTCCAAGAAATATAGGGGTAAAGCCTGCTCTGATTATGACACTGTAAATCCAGAGTAACTCTATTGTCTTAAGTTGATTCACTCCACTTTTACACTGCTGTAACTGAGAGCAGAATTTGACCCATCATATTTAAGGCCCTGATTCAGCAAAGCAGTAAAGTATGTGCTTAAGTCCCATTAACTTAAATGGAATTTAAGAATGTGCTTAAAGTTAAGCACATGCTTAACATGCTTTGACAAACCAAGGACTAGATCTTCACATTACACTCAAGTCCTAATCTAAAACCCTTCAACTCAATGGCAGTCTTTCCACTGTCTTCACTAGGTTTTAGATTGTGCCCTCAGAGTATTCATCCTTTCCCAAAATATACATAATATTTATATACCTGTGAACAGCATTTGCCACTTGCCAACCTCAATAAACTTCACAAATCTGGCTATTAGAGAAGCGCAAATAATTTTCTTCAAAAATGGAACCTCGTTTTCTATTCACAGATATCCATGAGTAGATATCCGGGCTTGTCTTCACGTGGACACTCAGTAAAGTTAATCTGAATTAACCAGTGATCTGGATTTAAAGTGAATTAGGTAAACTGCATAATTCTGTGTATGCACTTTCTCATTCAGAATTAAAGTGGCTTTAATTTGGCCACTTCTGAAGGATTGGTCTACACTGGAAATTACATCAGCATAGCTATGTCTCTCAGGGGTGTGAAAAATCCACACCCTTGAGCGATGAAATTAAGACGACCTAATTGCCCGTGTAGACAGCGCTAGGTCGAGTGACCTCACTCTAGTGAGCGTCTACACTGAAGCACTACACCAGCACAGCTTTAGCATTTTAAGTGTACACACAGGGCTTATGTACACGATGTAAATTCTAGTCTAGACCAGGCCATAGCCAAAGTAAATTAAGGTAAACTGAATATAGGGCTTGCCTACACTGGCAATTTATGGCGCTGCAACTTTCTTGCTCAGGGGTGTGAAAAAACACCCCCCTGAGCGTAGCAAGGTTCCGAGCTGTAAAGTGCCAGAGTAAACAGTGCAGCCATGCTCCCAGCACTGGTAGCTACGCCTCTCATGGAGGTGGTTGTGACTACACAAGCCAGACTAAAGTGCTGCCCTAAGACCCTTGTTGCTGCTGACACGGTTGGCAGAAGGATTACATATATAACAGTAACACCTAGAAACCTTAACCAAGATCAGAGCTAGGTTAACCGGTAAGCATTAGGCTTAATGGTTAACTAACCTTAACCATTAATCCCAGTGGCCCCACACTGGCCAGAAGAACCCCAGCCTGGCAGGAGGGACCCCAGCCCCAGCCACTCCAGGCCAGCCAGCGGGACCCCAGCTTTGGCCGTGCTGTGCTGGCCGGCCAGACCCCAGCCCCGGCTGGGTCAGAGTGGGCCAAGCCCCAGCCGCAGTGGCGGGACCCCAACCCGGGCTGGGCCAGAGCTGCCAATGGGTGCTAAGAACTCACTAATTTTTTTCTGTGGGTGCTCCAGGGGGTCGGCACCTATGTATAAAACAGTTTTATTAACTACAGAAAAATAGATTTTAAGTGATTATAAATGGCAGCTATAAAAGATCAGAGATAGCTACCAAAGGAAAAAAAAGGTAAGCACACAGTCTAAATCCTGAACCTTATTAGATTACAAAATGTTTGGATCAAGCAGTTTTTTTCACCCCACTGGATGCTGTAGGTAGGTTACAGTCCTTAATATGCAATATTAATATCCTTAATAATTTCCCTTTAAGCCTGGGACTAGTCTCCTTAGTTCAATTCTTTGTCTTTCCAGGATTCTTGTCGCTTCCAGTATAGGTGGGGGAGAAGAAAGGTGCCCTCGTGATGCCACTGTCCCTTATTTTATATTCTTAATCCATAGCATGCCTGGTGGGCCTTGCTGAGTCACAGGGTGGAGGAATCCTCATTGTGTGATGCTTCTCTTACAGAACCATAAATCCTTATTTACAACTCCCCTGCTGATTAATGGTCATTTAACACTCACCTGGGTGTAGATCGTCTCTGATGTTGTCACTGGAGAACGAACAGTGGATGACTCCCAAACTTACAACACATTTCAATAACAACCATACAGCAAAATCTCATAACTTCATGCACACTAACAATATACATATTTGGACAGAACAATGGGTTTCAGCAGATCATGACCTTTCATATGATATCGTACATGGCATCCTTTGTACAAAACATATCATAATTATATGACAGTGGTGGATATGGGGATTCCAATGTGCTATTCTGAGGTACAGTGTCACACCTAGGTGACCTGAGTACCAACCTAATCACTGGTTCATGCTAGTGCATGGTATACTCCTGGTGGCAGGGTTTAATTTGTCTCATCATGTTCAACCAAAATAATTGTCCTAGCTGTGAAGAGTGCAGATCCTTCTTTGGTTCATGTAGGGCTCAAACCTAAAGGATGTTGAGCACCCTCAACTCCCAAGTGACTTCAATGGATGGGGAGGGTGCTCAGCACCTGGCAAGATTGAGCTTTTCATTGACTACTGTACAGGGATCTAGCAAGGGATTTCAGAGGTAATGTGCCTAATTCTCCTCTCATTGACTCCAATATAAATGAAGAGTAATTCCACCGAGAGTCTGGAGTTACACCAGTGTAAGAGAGGGGACATGTTCACAGAAAATAAATGTGGTCCAAGTTTTAAATTCAAACTAATACTTGTGGGAAATTGTAATATTCACTTACGTCTGCTAAGTATCATTAGCTCTTATTTTCCATATGTGGAAACAGAGGTATAGAGAGGTTAAGTAACTTGCCCAAGGTCATGAAACACATCAGTCATAGAGCCTGTAAAACATCTCAGATTCCCTGGCCACCAGTCCCGTATGCTATCAACTAGACCACTCTACTCCTCTAAGTATTCACCATACCATAAATATTGCAATCATTAGTGTAGACAGCACCTCCACTTGTGCTATATCTTTAGGGTAGTGCTAAGCTGTTGTCTGGTATGTTTTTGTGTTGTTGATCTGACCTGGGGGGTTAGAAGGAAGTTCAATCCTGCCTGTGTGTGCTGGGATGGTACTTGCAGTATCATAACAAATTTCTGTGATTATATAAGCAAGTATTACATCTGGTGGCAGCAGCTTCAAGATGGCAAAAGCACTTTTGCCTAAGAAGAAATGTACTGGTCATGCTGATGAGTCTAGAACCTGTGAATACTTGACAAACTTTGAGCTGTTGCTGTCTTTGAATGAGTGGATTTGAATGCTGTCTTGAATGAGTTGGGCAGCTGCAACTCCCAGTCCTGGCTCCGCAGGCGAGTCCCTCCTGACCCAGGCAGAGGGGAGTGGGATGGGGAAGAGGGAAAAGCAGCAAGCGACGGGGGATGGGAGGGAAGAGGAGTGAATGGGAGGTGGAGTCTTGGGGGAAGAAGAGGGGTTGCAGGGGTGGGGCCTTGGGGCAAAAGGGCAGGGCGGGGGGAGCCTGGGGGGAGAAGAGGCGGGGCAGGGGAGGTTCCAGCACTCCTGCTGGAGTGTCCAGTTTTTAAATATTACAAAGTTGGCAATTGAAGAGCTGCCCAGATACCTGTTACTATATGTCTGGAGATACTGATGGCTGGAAAACCACAATGCTGTGGACTCACAATCTGAAATAAGTCTGACCCATGGGAATGAAAAGGAAGAAAATTTGTACTGCAGGAGTTCAGCTGGTGACTATCATCAGCCATTGCAGACAACAAGAGAAATCCAGCTTCCTCTGAACTCGGGGGTCTCTGTGTACTAAATGGAACTTTTGTTGTGGCGACCAGTATTTCTAATGCTGTTGTTTTGGACATGGATTTCAGCCAAGGGCTTCACAAAAACTTCTGGCTTGTTAAGGGAACACACTTGTCCCTGCACAGTATTCATATACTCCTGCTGAATGTGGGTAGGAGGAAGTATGGACACTGGGGAGCAACTCTTGGGCCTTAGAGGTGCCTCTATCGTGCCTACAGGGTAACAGAGAAAACCTGCTCCCTGTGGTGGCTCAAAAGAAAGTGGTGGTGAAGCCAGGTCCTCAAGCAATAATACCACTAAGGATAAAACACTGCAGCGATGAACCTGTAGGGGTGTTTGGAGCTATCTATATGCAGTTTAGCAGAACTCTATTTCCACCTGGACCAAAGGGGGTGTTCTGGGTAACAGCAACTAGTACCTCTGACCAGGAAGTGCAGCTAGTGAAAAATTAGACTAGGGGACAGTGTCCAGTGTAGCTGGTGTCTCAAAGCCTCTCATGGGGCAGAGAACAGGAGCTGTGAAGCAGCCCAATTAATAAAAGAGTTAGGGGTTGACTTGACAGAAGCCACTGTAGAAGGCAATGAAAAGAAGCAATCAGAACAGCTGCTTGTATAATATCCTAATGTGTTCTCCAGGAATAATGAACAGCTTGGGAGATATGATCAGGTGCAACATGAGATTGTGGTTAAGCCAAGGAGTGTTCCTATGTGACAGCCCCCAAGTTGGATTCCCCTGGTGTATCAGCTCGCAGTGAAAGAGAAGATAAATCGTATGCTGGAGGATGGTCTGATTGATGAGTTTGCAGCACCTTGAGGCAACCACAACTATAGTTGTGAAAAAGCCCAGTTTAGACTTGATGATATGCATCAATTATAAGAGAGTTAATTCACAGACAGCTCAGGCTGGCTACCCACTCCTCCATAAAGCAGACACCCTGGATAAAACATCAGGAGCAAAATATGTTTATAATTTTTATTTGGGATCTGGACACCATCAGATTAAAGTGGCGTTGAAGATCAAGAAAAAAATGCCATTGTGACATCTTATGGGCTGTTTCAGTTCTGCAGAATGCCTTTCAGACTCATAAATGTACCAGGGATGTTTCAGAGGGCAGTAACTGATCTAACCCTAGTTCTGAGAATTGAAGATATCTTCATGTACTTCATTTGTTTCCACACAACATGGGACGAATGTCAGGAAGGAGTGAAAAGGATTCTAAAGCTTTTAAAGGAGTCAGGGTTTAAACTTGCAGGAAACAAATTTCAGTTTGCTAGAAGTCACATCATCTTCATAGGACATATAGTCAATAAGAATGGTTTGGAGTGCCAACCCCAGAAACTGAATGTTAAAAAGGCAAAGAAGGTTCCTACAGACCTGGAAGAGGTACAGCAATTTGTAAGCCTCTGCAAATTCTACAGAGCGCAACCCAGAAGGACACCTGTGGAGAGGAATTCACAAACTAACTGAATATACATTCACAGTGCACCGTAACCTGGAAATCAAAATGTGGTGGCAAATGCTCTTAATCAGGAGAGGGCAGTGAGCCTAGACCAGCCTGGTCTTGTGAGGATGTCTGTCAAAAACAGTCTAAGGACTCGGAGAAGATCTACCGAAGGAGAACCAGCCTGGGGAGGTTCAATACGGTTCAGGAATGATTATGCATTGATCCGGCTGCCAACTTCCTGGTGTATGAAAGTAACAGGATTGTCTCACCAGAAAGTTTACAGAGAATGGTATTGTAGTGTCTTCATGGTAACGAAGCACCTGGCTACCTGAGGTATGAAAAGATACTGAGCCAGGTAGCTAACTGATTTTTTTGGCTGAGTATAACTGCAGATAGAAAAGTACCCAGCCCATAATGTCTTACCCATTAAGAAAGGAAAGCACTATCAAGGAGAGGCAGAATTCCTTTTGGAGAAATTCCCCAACCTAGTAAGCCCTAGGAGTTCACACAGATTGACTTAAAAGGCCCACTATCAGAAACACCAGTGGGAAATCGGTGTTTGCTGCTAGTATATGACGCCATCTCCAAATATGTGGTGTCGCAACCACTGAAGGATAAAAGGACTGAGACAGTTAACGGATGTATTGATGAAACTTGTAGCTTTGCTGTTCAGCCCACCAAGCTGCATCTGCTGTGATCAGGGGAAGGAATTTGAATCACAGTTTTTACTCAAAGTTTGACAGCCTCTCCAGATAACCAAGGCGAGGACCAGTGGTGCCCACCCTGTGTGTGGGAATGGAGAGAGTACACTGCACTATTGGGTCTATGCTTAGAATCTTAGTCAGTGAAGACTAATGAGACTCAGAAACAAAGTCACCTTTTTTCATGTTTGGCTGTAATACCAGCCAGCCCTCAACTATCCATTATTTTCCTTATGAGATTATTTTTGGACTCTGCAAACTCATGCTTCTCTGTGCCTTGATGTTCAGGCAGAAAGTACTGGCAAGGCTCCCTGCGCCTACACAGGTGGGTGATGTGGCAGAGTCTTATATTAGTGACCTGAGGACAGCATTCCAGAAGACAGAAGAACCGATGAGCCAGCAGTGAGCATGCCAGACACAAGACCCCAGGAAAAAAGGAAAATGACATGCCCATCCAGGAAAGAGAGAAGGTGTGGCAACGCAAATGGAAAAAGCATCTTGGGAAAAATCACAAACTTACACCTTTTTGGAGGAGACCTTACACAGTGATTAAGAAAACAAACAACTTTTGTTCTGGAGAGGAGTACATTACTTTATCCCTTCTCAGGGAGCAACTTACTCCCTCGTCTTTCTCCTGGCTAGTTCCATTGGCTGGCACATGGAAGGGGTGGAGCAGAGTCCTGGTTCCACCCATTCCCCACCCCTTGCTGTAGGGGTGGGGAAGCACTAGAGGAGCACCACAGCCCTTGAGCTCACCCCTGCACCCAGAGCTGCAATGTAGGTAGCCCTAACCCAGCCACACAGTGTGGGGATCCCTTACTCCAAGGCAAGGATTCATTAGGTCTAGGTACAATCTAGCACTTAAGAAGGAAAATGAAGTGATGGCCCTGCCAACCTTTTCCATAGGAGGACATGTGGAACCCTGTACTTAGTGAAAATAGAGATGAGCTGTTTTTAAGAAACTCTAGCACACATGGGGACACAATCTTTCAGTCAATGGGGACAGGCTGCTTTTCTTTTCTCATTGGAGTCAAAAAAGGCTATTATCTAGCCATTCAGGAGGTTTAAACAGGAGCAAATAGGAGTTTGATTTCTTTTCTGATAAAAGAAATGATGCAAATGAGAATTTTGTCTTGCATGGAGGCGTCACAAAGTGTGAGACAGAATCCGTCTTGATTACAATCTTCCATCATTTTGATTTTATAATTACTGAATGGAATCAATCAGCTTTAAATTGTTACCTTGGTGAAAGATTAAAATATCATTACTTGTCATACATACTTCACACTTTAGCAGATTTTAATAAACTGAATGCATGAGAAATGGTTGCATTATCTTTCATGGTTCTGGGATGCTAATGACATTTCTATTGATTTTAATTCACATTTGTTGGTCGAAATTATTCAGATTCAGGCAAGGCATGAAGTCCCATAATCAACACTAACAAATGAAGACTGCTGAACACTGTAATGGCTAAAATGAAATCATTAATCAGAAATATCATAAAATAATTGCCAACAAGCGAGGGAGGTCTTATCTTCCTAATGGTCATCTTTTATGGTATATTGATCTGTTTATAATTTGTGCATATTGGTGATTTCTCTATCAGAATATTAAACAGGTGAAAATAGCATTACAAAATAGGCAAGACTGCGAGGTGCCGGGTGATCTAATTGTTACAGCCATTCCAGGTTGTGCATATAAATGTATGAGTGACTGAGTGAATGGGTTCAGAGCTACTTAGCCACATTACCTTCTTCCATCATATTGGTAATCATATAACCAGGTAGGAAAAAACTATCAGGGAAACTAGCCTTTTTAAAAAAACCTTTTGTTTCTTTGATGATGCTGAAGCCTTTCTATCACAGCTTTCGTCATGCTGGCCACATCAGGTGGAATTTCGTAGACTTTGGCAGCCAGCAAACCGCTGAGAGTAAACAACAAATGTTTGTGTTCTGCAACAAATTTTAGTGGAGGTCCAGACTAACATTTACAATCATGTTACTTAACTTGAGTTAATTGGCATTCAATTAACTTGGGTTAAAACAGGGCCACAATGCAACAGGGGAACATAATCTGGCCCATATACTTTTTTAAACAATATATAATATTATATTTAAAACAAGAGTTAAGAGAATATTAAGATTGTGATGTCAAGCATTGAAAAAATAGAAAATGCCAGAATTAAGATTGCCTTTGCAACCTTCATTTGCCGCCCTTGTAAAATGCATTTTGCTACAATCTTACCCATTAAATAAGAAGTGTGTGTGCTAGGAATAAAACCCTACTCTCCTGAGTCCCAGTCTAGTCTCTTAGCCATGAGAGAACATCCTCTTTCTTCCCATTACCTTCAGTCACTGTAAATCTTAGCTTTTGAGTGCTTGACTTTGCAACTTTAACATTCTTTTAACATAGCTTTTTATTGTTTTATGTAATTTCCTCACTTTTTGAAAAAGAGGACAGAAATTCCATCATATGGAACTTATTGCTACCCCCTGCAAGGGTCAGCACCAGGGTATGAACCAAGGCCCTTTGTGTCTTCTACCACTTGAGCTAAATTAACTGTTAGAAGTAGTAAACTGTCATCCTCTGTGGACCAACCGCTAAAGGGAGATGCAAAAGACACTTCTCTAGAGGCTTGCACAACCAGAGGTGATCTTGTGCAACCTCTCAGTTATCTAACTAAGGGGTATTTGCCTTTCTCCTAAGGCAGGGGTAGGAGGCCATGCTCAGTAAGAAGTTCTGTGAAGAACACAGCATTATTAACACCAGACAGTAGAAGTGATGAGTCTAGAACTCTTAGTGGCATCCCACTCCAAAAACCTTCTCCTAATCTGAAGGGGCTGCATGGGTGTCCTATCTGGAATTTATGGTCTGTGAGAATGGAGGAACATGATCAGTGCAGATGGAAGTTCAGTGAGGGTCATGGAACATGCAGTCTTGTGGTTACAGCCCAGGCATTGGACATTAGGAGGCCTGAGTTCTACTCTGAAGTCCTTCATAGATTTCCTGGGTGATGTGCACAAGCAATTTTGGTCTAAAATTTCAAAGTTTTCCACAAATTTTCAATGCCTCAATTTTTTGGTACACAGCCTGAGACACATAAAGCCTGATTTTAAGAGGCCTTGAAAACCCACAGCTCCTTCTGATTTCAATAGGAATTGTGGGTGCTGAGCCCCTCTGAAATTCAGGACCAAAGTTAGTGGATACTAAAAAAGTACAGCTTAACCTCTCCATGCCTCAATTTCTCCATCTGTAAAATGGAGATAATATTTACTACCCAAGGATTATATGAAGCTTAATTCTAGAGCTGTGCAGGAACTAGATTTTTTGTTCTGGAGGAGTTTCACAATTTCAGATTTTCTTCCATTTGGGGACAGAATGAAACCAAAAACAATTCTAAATTTCCCACAAACTGAAATTCCAGGGGGAAAATTGTATTTCACCCCTTTGTAGCTTACTGGTTACAAACTTCTGTGTGTCATTCTTATCATGCACAAACTTTCTACAGCTTCAGGTGGGGCCACAACAGATGTTGCAATGTGTACACGTGGCTGTCTGTTGTCTGGGCTTGTTCCAGGTTTGATGCTAAAATGTTTTGTTATTCTTTCAGTCACAACTTTTATCATACCTTCTGCAGCTATACACTTGGCAGTAGCTTCTTTGCGGAGAGTGTTACTGAAAGCAGCATTCCACACATTTGTTTTGTCATAGCTGTTATAGCTGCCTTAATGTGTGCAGTCAGGTAATACTTGGTCAGAGCCTTATCTTTTGTGCAAAGGTGCTGATGCTTCCCACAGTCCTTGATGAGAGATTGCTTGATGACCATATCATGCCATACACCACTGAAGGGCCTGGCATTCTGATGCACTGCTCCCTGACTATCATCTAGGGTCTGATATATATCTGGCTTCTCCTCTTCCAGAAGTCTGGCTTCTGCTACATTTATATGACTCCATCTAGCACAATTCACATGAGCACCCTAGAAATCTAGTGAAATCATGTTTGCAAATGTCTCAAGCTCTAGGGACTTGTTATTGTCTCTCTTTGCCACTATGTGATCCATGGGTAGTTGGGAGAAATCCGTTACATTTCTGTTCTGGGAAGATTATGTATCTGAACAGCTTTTTCCTTGGGTAACATAAATGACCATGAGCTGGTGGAGTGATTGGCTCAGAAAGTCTGCCATTTTATAATTTTATAATTAGGGGGCAGGGGATCTTTTAATCTGCATAATTTTGTAAAAATAGTAGACAGAAAACCTTTTCTCAAATCAGTCCATTCTACAAATAACAACAAATATTTTCATGTGTTACATGGTACAAACAAGTTCTTACTGTCATGTGGCTATTGACTGTTGCTTTAAATAAAGGCAAAAAAGTATGGGAAAATGCATAAAATATATCTTCTGAAGCTAAATATTTCCAAAACTTTCTAAAACAGTCCTATTTTGAGTACATAGTTGTATTATCAATTATATTTAGAACCGATCTGCCAATTTTGGTCACAATTAGCCTATTTTCTTCAAGTTATGGCCCTTTTTGTGATTTTTAAAAAAAACTCAGATTAGGTGCTCGGTAATGTTTACGTGATACAGAAAAACTGTACCACTTCTGGCATCTACATCACCCTGGTGATGACCCCCCAGATATGTACCAAATGTGGTAGCAATGAAATTTTTCCAGCTGATGGGGAACCCTAACTCATTAATAAGACCCCTTTTAAAATCTTGCTGGTAGACGACAATCAATGCTGACTTTCAACTTCACTGCCACTGCAATAGCCACAGATAGCTGTTTGTTTCCATCTGCTAGGCAGCATAGAGAGAAGAAATATGTAGCAATTTATTATCGAATGACATAGCAAGCCCCCATCATGACTTCAAAATGCCTGTTTTCTTGGGGCACATTAAAGACAGGACGACAGGCCAAAATTCATAGCCAGGTCTGGTTCTGAATCTGACTTTTCCTAAAGATTAGGGCAATTTGGATCCCCAGTGTTGAAGCCGCCTGTAATACAGAGTGGGGCCAGCTACAAAGGGCCTGAGTCTGCTCTCATTTGCGCTGGTGTGAATTAGAGTAACTCCACTGAACTTAACTGAAGCCAGAAGGAAGGATGGTTTTGTGGTTAAAGCACTGGACTGAGCTGGGCTCAGTTAGAACACAAGAACTGCTGTACTGCATCACTATGGTACAGCTGTACTGCATCACCATTTAGTCCTGTAACTGACAATGGCCTTGTCATTTCATTTCTCTGTGCCTTGGTTCCTGTAACAGGGTAGCTTGCCCTGTGGGCTGGAGCGCCTGAGCCTAAGCCAATCCTGATTACAGGGGGAGCCCCACCTGTGAGGGGTCAGGTGATTTCTGTATAAAGAGACTGCAGAGGTGTCTATAGAGACTGGAGGGAGCAAGAAGGCTCCTGCAGAGCCCTGAGCCCACAGGGGAGAAAGCTCAGAGCAAGAAAGGAAGCTGCATGGAAGAGAGTGAGGGGGGAAAGCTCTCTAGTCTGAGAGCACTGAGGGAGATTCTGACAAACCAGGGAAGTGACTGGGAGACCCAGAGAATTTGAGAAGAGATGTAGGAAGTGGCCCAGGGAAAATCACAGCCAAGGATAAAGGAGCAAACCTAGCTCTTTGATACAGGGCCCTGGGCTGGGGAATGAGACTGGTTCCCCTACCAGCCCCATGGAAGGGGGCATACATACCCATTGTCAGGGCTGTCAAGTCCTGCAAGGGGGCAGCAGGCTGAGCTGAAGACTGGCTAGGAAAGAGCCCCAGAGAGGGCAGAAAGATTCTTTTGTTTCTGTTAAGGCATTTTTGGATTTTTAATTGGTACAATTATGACCCCAGAAGAGGTGGACTAAAGTTGATGACCTACCAGAGGGTGGAGTTACCAGGCAGAGAAACTGCCACCGTGCAGGAGGTACCATTGTCAGGGGCCGCTAGCCCAGTAAGAGAGCGGTAACATCACACCTGGTCATGAGAGTGTGCCTAGCAGTAAGTAGCCACTGTGCTACAGTTCCCCAGCTGTAAAACAGGGGTGATAAAATATTATTTTACGATTACCTGCCCAGTTAGACTGCAGGTCTTTTGGGGCAGGAATATTTTACTCTGCCTTTATGCAGCTCCTAGCATGTGTACTAATAACCTCTGAAATGTTATAAATAATTAAAACGAAAATACATCTGTCAAAAGAATAAAATACAGCTTGCGATGCCTTTTCCTTCTCATTTCAGGGCCAATACTGTGAGGTTTTTAGGCCATAGTCTTCCAAACATTTATTCATTTCCTTACCTGTAAGCCCTTGCATAATCATTAATATCAATGGGACTAGTCCGTCACCTTTAAAGTTAGAGCACGTACATGAGTGGCAGTAGGATAAAGAGCTTTAGTGCCCCTAACTTTTGTGCCTAAGGGCCTTTGAGCCTCTACCGTATTGCACTGTGTGTTGTTGTGAGCCAGTGGACACTGAATATGAGTGGCTCTGGTATCAGGGTAAGGTAATAGAGACAAAAGGATTTGGGCTATGCTGCCCAGGTGATTGCTTGAAGTTCACCAGGGATGAGCAGATTTTAGGGTAAAATTTTCTAGTCGTGTAAATTTGAAGTACGTGGAGCTGAACCAATATATTGCAGCTAAGGCTTTGTCCCTGAGTCAGTGTTTAAATTTACCAGGGCTAAGCACATTTCACTGCATCACTCTATAATATTGAGTAGCATGCTTCAAATGTGATCATCAGCTTCATTTTTCTCTCCTGCCCCCTACCCCTTTTTGGTCTACTGCTTCTATTAGCTCAAACAAAATAGTCTCACAAAGTGGGAGAAAATATATAGAAAGAGAACATTTATTTAAAAGTCTCTAACTCTAGCAAAAGGCTAAATACCCCTATAGGAAAGGAAGATTGAACCGAACTTGAAAATGTAACTAAGAAAATCACTAAAACAGCCAACACTTCAGTGAATACTGTATTAGAATGCCAAATTACAAGTATGTTGTATTATAAATGATAACCATATCCCTATGTCAAATGATAAAATAGGTTTCTCTTACCCCAGGTTTTGTCTTGAGGTTATGAAGGCTTAACACATCTTCCATTCTCAACAGTCAAATGTGCCGCATAGCTGCTACTCCTGTCCTAGGAGGGAAGATTGAGCCTTTAAGTCTGCTCTCCAAGCAAGCTTAGGATTCCATTTACAATCCAAACCCAGGATCCACCCAAACTGCCCCAAACAATTTTTCTTTTCCTTTCCATAAAATCTTGAATGTGCATCTTGTGAATTGCTTTGGCAATTGGTATGCAGCCAGCAAAACGTTCTCTGATACGTGCCTATTAAATTTGATGGGCAAAGATATTAAAGAAAATGTGGCCCCATCACAAATAAAATATACAAACTCCCCAGGAAATCAGTAATGCTTGTTTATTCCCCCTATAACAGTTCTGTAACATTCATCGTTTTTCCTTCATATCCAAAGGCACAAGAGGAGACATTAGTATTTACCTTGTCAATGATTTGTTGATTAATGGCACCCTAACAAGTTTGGTAATTTACTATATATCAACCTTCATATGAACAATTAGGACACATTATCGATAATTATAATGCATCGGTAATCAGAGGGATCCTTTATACCAAAAATGAACCAATAAAGGAATACCCAGATTATCCCATTTTCAGTCACCTATAGGGTGCTGAACATTTATTAAGTTGCAGCAAGCTTCATAGTGTAACCCACACACCTGGTGGGTGTGGTGTTCTGTCCCATCTAGTGGCACTGAGACCAGTTAAAGAGAGAGATAAAATGAGTTTGCTCTACAGCCTTAACTAATAGCCAGTTGGTTTTTAGCTCATGCAATAGAGGCTCATGCACTAAGCTCCAGAGATCCCAGGTTCAATCCTGCCCAGCCTTTAATGATACTACTTTTTTTAAAAAATCAATAAAATTATGACACTGACGCAAAACCAATACGAGCAAATAAATTCAGACTTGAAAAATCACTGCCACACTACATCAAACCTGAACAGAATAAAATGTGTTGTTAAACTAAAGCCTCATTAAGCTGTCATGTACTTTTCCTGTTTTCTTTCTTCTGGACATTGGTCATCAGGTTTTCTCCTTTCAAGTCAGTTCCTTCTCCTTGTTTTTTCCTACTGGGAGAGTTCCTGCCCCTGTTGAAGTCAATAGGCGTTTTGCCATTGACTTCAGTGGGGCTAGGATTTCCCTTTCAGAGTTGCGTTTTGCATTGTAGACACAGCTCTCCATGAAGTGTGTTGCACTGCCTACTCTGCACTGCTGCAGAGTTATTTTGTTATAATCGCAATGTGCTGTTAACATCTTTATACATATATACAATATGATGCAAAAATGGCAGCCCTATCGTTGCTATATATTGTTACAGAAGCTATAAATGCCTCATGATTCAAGGATCTCCAGCCAGAAGAGAAGAACTAAAAAAAAAAAAGCGACAAAATTGCCATCTATAATTTAAATGGGCAGCATTCCCATTGAAAAATGCATTTCAATTTAAACTCTATTAACAGGAAATTAGGAAATCTCCCATCAGTGTTATTGTTTATTTTATAATGAAAACTAAGAACATAAAAATACTATCAACACAAATGTTTGGTAGACCCAGAAATAAATTAAACCGTCCCTATTATGTTTTCCCTCTCCCCATGCCTATCTTATGATCTCTGGTAATTTAAAGATATGCAAGAAACAAAACTATTAAAGACACAGTGCATATTGAAATTGAGAGCCAAGTCCTTGTTGCACCGAAGTAAATGAGAAAACTACCATTGACTTCCATGTAATCAGAATTTGGTCCTTAGGTACCAGCTGAACCTGAATTTACAATATAAATACCACAAAAGAAGAGCCTGATCCTGCATTATTTGCACACCCAAAACTTCCATTGACTTCACTAGGAAATTAAAAATTTATATTTTGATTATCATTTGTAAAACAGAAATATTGCATTTACCACACTGATCTGTTTGTAATAATGTTTAGCCCTTATATAAATGTGATCTACTCCCACTTTAAGAACGTGTTTACACTGCTAGAGTGATATAAAGGGGCCTTCATGTAAATAAGACCATAGGATTTTAATCACCGCTATTTAGAAACACATGTAATGTAGATACATTCAATAATCCTATTAACTCAATACTCTAGTACAGAAGATTCAGTGTTTGTATTCATGGAGCTTCCATTAACTTGGGAAAAGATTTAAAACATTGTTGAACTTATCCAGACCTCATTTGGAAATGAGACTGAGACCCTCACATGATCAGATTTGCTCAGGAGTTTTCCATCACTTCCGTGTTTCAGCTATGCTGGAAATACCACAATAACAGTCTTTCTCATGGAACTTTTGTTCCACTTTGGTAATGTCTGAAATGAGGAAGTGCACAGGGATACAAAAGTGAAAAAGAAATGCTAACCAAATCTTTTTCACAGCTCAAAAAAATAGGAAGATATAATTGCCTTCATGGTTGCAATGTACTTGATCCCCGCAGTACAGCCAAGAAAGCTCTGGGTTTTGTCTGGTTTGAGTATGGCTTGAAGATTCAGCATAGCTTTTATTTTATCTGCAGTGGATCAGCCATCCCTGAGTTCTGGTTTTATCAAAGTTTGCTTTTACCATATTGTGTTGTTAGCAAAGAATTTTTGTGTTTACAGTAAAGAAACGTGACTTGCACTGTGATACTGCTTGTTTTTCTAACTCCTACCCCTTCCCTATGCCCTGAAACCTTAGACTCTGTAACACAATAAAACTCTGAATAGTGTAAATAAAAAATGATGCTATATAACAGTGTCAACACACGTAAATGTGATGATGCCCTTCAGTGAACTGTGTTTTATAGGAGAGTCCCTGAAGGATGAAGCCTGTCAGTAGAACGATACCAAGTCTGGGGTGATGTTTTTTAGAAAGCAAAACCTACTTCATCTTTAGAACATCTCTGACCTCTGCTCAGCACACGGAGGAGAGGATGACGTGCATTGAGCTGCTTATATAGTTTCCTGATTCTATATTGGCCTAGTGCCAGCATGATGTAAAGCAGCTGTGGGACTGCTCTGAGTTATATCTTGGAATCGTGGATAGTGGGGGATTAGCAGAGCTGAGATCAGCTATGACTCCCTCTCTCCATTCCCAAAACCCACCCACCTATATCCCTATGCCTAGAGGGAGATGGGACAGTAAGCATTAGGAGGTGGTTCTGCTGGCTTTGTGCCAGTAGGGAATTCCCCTTGCCAGAGGAATTTTCTGCTAGTTTTTTACAGCCAGAACCCATCCTGTTTGTGCTGTCTATGATAAAGGGGTCAGATCAGAACAGAGACTCTGACCCTACATTTTAGAACAGTGGTTGCCAAACACCAGTATCCAAGACCCCATGTGTTCCGTGATTCCTTGGCTGCAGAATCTATCACTTGCCACATAATTATGCTCCAGAGTCTAAGCTTTCATTTAAAAAATATATGGTTTCTATTCAATGTTGTGGCAGATCTAACCTTCCTAACAGGAATTCTCTGCAAACCTGTGCACTGCTGTCTTCCTGATTCTTCAGACAGCTTCAAATAATAGCTGTAAGAGAGGTCTGAACTGCTTCAAATATAGCCCTGGGGTTTTAACTCTGAAGCCCAGCTATGACAATATTTCACTTCTGATCCTTTTAGCAGAAACATCCAGCTAAAGGGCTTATCTGTGTGTAGGATGCAGTAGCAAATACTAGGGCAATGTGCAATGGGGTAGCAATATGCCATTAAAGCTTTTGGAGTGGGAATGAGAAGAACAAGACCTTCTCAATTTCAAGGGGGCTATTCACCTAGTAAGGTGCAATTGAGTGTAAGAATGGCAGCATGAGGCCCAGAGTACTACCCTTTATTATAAGCACACCTGGCTCTCCATGCTCCTCCCTGCACCAGAGCACACCCTTCATCACGGAGCTTTCCTATGGCACTGTAATTGTCTTCCTAGTTGAAATGTTCCCCATCTCTGCAGTACAACCAATTACACTGACTTTGAATGTTTCACTGTCTCACTTTGCCCATCTCATCTATTACTCTACAGGTTACTTTGTGCCCAGCTGTCCTAGCTCCCAGGGGCTCTTCCTACATCCAGGGATCAGTGGAGCACAGGAATGTCTTGGCTATGCCCCCCACTCCCATGTAGACAGGGGGAGATGTAGGACTAGACCACCCAAAGATTCCCCTACACCAGAAGAATGCTCAAGGAGTTGGGTATGCCAAGCTTCTGACTGCTTTGCACAGGGGATGGCAGAAAGCAGACTTAGTGGACATAAGAATCAAACTATGTTATGTTAAGATGTGGCATTGTGGATGTCAAGTGGTTTCAGGTTTGTATCCAAAAGTTAGAGATGTGAGAAAATAAGCCTCATGACAGGCTCAACCAGAACTACTGAGACAAAATGGATAAAAGCTGGCTAACGGATAAGTCTCAAAATGTGTAATGCTGTGGCCAAAAGAGCTAATGCAATCCTGGGATGCATAAACAGGGGAATCTCAAGTAGGAGTAGAGAGGTTATTCTACCTCTATATTTAGTACTGGTAAAACTGCTGTTGGAAGACTGTGTCCAGTTCTAGTACCCACAATCCAAGAAGGATCTTGATAAGCTGGAAGGGGTTCAGAGAAGGGTCAAAAAAATGATTAAAGGATTAGGAAATATGTCTTAGAGTGGTAGATACAAAACGTTCAATCTATTTAGCTTAATGCAGAGATTAAAGATTGACTTGATTACAGCCTATAAGTATCTACATGGGGAACAAATGGGCTCTTCAATATAGCAGACAAAAGTATAACATGATCCAATGGCTGGAAGTGGAAGCTAGACAAATTCAGGCTGGAAATAAGGTGTAATTTTTAACGGTGAGAGTAATTAACCATTGAAACAATTTACCAAGGGTTGTAGTGGATTCTCCATCGCTGACAATTTCTAAATCAAGATTGGATGTTTTTTTCTAAAAGATCTACTCTAGGTATTATATTGGAGAAGCCCTGTTGCCTATGTTATACAGCAGGTCAGACTAAATGATCAACAATGGTCCCTTTTGGCCTGGGAATCTATGAATCTATGAGACACAACACATCTCTCCATAAAAAATACTCTGATATCAGAGTGATTGCTTATAACTGCCTCAGGAGTCAGGGAACAAATTGATTATCTGAGGTTTGGAAAAGCTAGTTTTATTCTCAATGCATTTAAGAACATAAAAGCATGGGGTTGTGCCGTGGACTATCTTGGCTAACAGCCATTGATGGACCTGTCCTCCATGAACTTATCTAATTATTTTTTTAATTCTTTTATGCATTTGGTCTTCACAAAATCCCCTGTCAAAGTGTTTCACAAGTTGGCTGTGTGTTGGATGAATAAGTACTCCCTTAGGTTTGTTTTAAACTTCCTGCCTATTAATTTGATTGGGTTATCCCTGGTTCTTGTATTATGCATTTTCTCCACATTATTCATGATTTTATAGACCTCTATCATATTGCCCTTTATTCATCTCTTCTCTAAGCTGAACAGTCCCAGTCTTTTTAATCTCTCCTTACACGGAAGCTGTTCCAGACCCCAGATCAGTTTTGTTGCCCTTCCCTGTACTTTTTCCTATTCTAACATCTTTTTTGAGATGGAACGACCAGAACTGCATTCAGTATCCAGGTGTAGATGTGCTTTTTTCTGTTTTATTTATCCCTTTCCTAATGGTTCCTACCAATCTGTTATCTTTTTTGACTGCTGCTGCACATTGAGAAGATGTTTTCAGAGAACTATCCACAGTGATTCCATGATATTTCTTGAATGGTAACAGCTAATTTAGACCCCATTATTTTGTATGTATATAGATGGGACTATGTTTTCCAATGTGCATTACTTTGCGCTTATCAACATTGAATTTCATCTGTCATTTTGTTGCCCAGTCACCTAGTTTAGTGAGATCCCTTTGTAACTCTTTGCAGTCAGCTTTGAACTTAACTATTTTGAGTAATTTTGTAGAATCTGCAGACCTTGCCATCTCACTCTTTACCCCTCTTTCCAGATCATTTATGAATATGTTGAACAGCACTGGTTCCAGTACAGACCCCTGGGGGACCCAGGTATTTACCTCTCTCCACTGAGAAAACTGACCATTTATTCCTACTCTTTGTTTCCTATCTTTTAACCAGTTACTGACCCATAAGAGGACCTTCCCTCTTATCCCATGACTTCTTACTTTCCTTAAGAGCCTTTAGTATGGGATCTTGTCCCACGCTTTCTGAATGTCCAACTACACTATATCAACGGATCACCCTTGTCCACATGTTTGAAAAACCCTCAAAGAATTCTAACAGATTGTTGAGAAATTATTTCCCTTTGCAAGAACCTTGCTGATTCTTCCCCAACAAATTGCATTCATCTATGTGTCTGATAATTCTCTTCTTTACTATAGTTTCAACCAATTTGCCTAGTACTGAAGTTAGGCTTACTGGCTTGTAATTACCGGGATCACCTCTGGAGCATTTTTTTAAAAATGGCATTACATTAACTATCCTCCAGCCATCTGGTACAGAGGCTAATTTAAGTGATAGGTTACATAGCACAGTTAATAGTTCTGCAATTTCATATTTGAGTTTCTACAGAACTCTTCGGTGAATAGCATTTGATCCTGGTAACTTATTATTGTTAAATGTATCAATTTGTTCCAAAATGTATTGTATTGACACCTCAGTCTAGAACAGTTCCTCAGATTTGTAATTTTTGTAAAAAAAAAATGGCTTAGATGTGGGAATCTCCCTCACATCCTCTGCAGTGAAGACTGATGCAAAGAATTCATTTGGCTTCTCCACAATTCCCTTGTCTTCCTTGAGTGCTTCTTTAGCACCTTGATCATCCAGTGGCCCCACTGAATATTTGGCAGGCTTCCTGCTTAAGATGTACTTTAAAAAATGGGCTGTTAGTTTTTGTGTCTTTTGCTACTTGTTCTTCAATTTTTTTTTTTATTTTTTTTTTTGGCCTGCCTAATTATACTTGTATATTTGACTTGCCAGAGTTTATGTACCTTTCTATTTTCCTCAGTAAGATTCAAGTTCCAATTTTTAAACGATGCCTTTTTGTCTCTAACTGCCTCTTTTACTCTGTTGTTTAGCCATCGTAGCATTTTTGGTCCTCTTACTGTCGTTGTTTTTTAATTTGGGGTGTAGATTTAGTTTAAACCTCAATTATGGTGTTTTAAAATAGTTTCTTTGCAGCTTGCAGGCATTTTCTAAATTCTGTCAACCCCCTTCTCTCCCATTCCCATCTTTCTTAACATATTGGGACAAATTCAGCCCTGGCATAAACAGGTAAATTCTATCAAACTTCAAAGGAGTTGAACATGCTTATGCCAGTGGTGAAATTTGCCTTTCACTGTTAGCGCTCTTAAAAACAAACGTCTCTGGCACCTAGACTGTAATTGTCTCATTGCACATGAGTTCTGTAAAAAGTAACTATCTACCTAGTAGTGTATGTGCTGCTTCTGAGCTCAGTGATTTTTAGACTGCTCTAATATCCTTGACTAATTCCTTTTTTTTTAAATTCACCTCCTGCAAGCAAGAAAAGCCGCTTCAAGGCGAGACGCTCACCATGTTTAGTATCATAGCACGCTGAGACAATTTAGAGTCGTTATGATAAATTTCCTGACCACTAGCATAAAGAAACAAACTGTTTCACAGGAACATATGATTTAACACATTTGTACAATTATCTGGAGCATCATCTTGCTGGCTATGTCCTGTCTAGTTTTTACAGTATGTAACAAATACAAAACCTTAGATAGTTATGCAAAATGGACACTGGCACTTTACACACACACACACACGCACCTACACACATAAATTCAAGGAAGTTTTGCTAGGGCTTTTTTTGTCATATAACAAAGGAATTGCTTCTGGTCATTCCCACACTCATCCTATTAGCAAATTTGAGTGAGAAGCTATGCTTTATAAAGGTCTGGCTTGTTGGCTGTAGGATACTGCTGCAGCATTCATGTAATAGTGGGAGGCTGTCACCTGTCTGGATGGATATTTGGTGGCAAAAGGACAAATGATTTGAACTGAGGGGAAAATAGAGCCTGTCAAGCCAAAATGTAATGAAAACTCAATCCCAGCCACTGTCTGTGGCTTAGATTCTGAAGGCCTAAGCATGAAAATGCTACCTCTCTAACACAGTACCATTGACAAAATGGGAGCATATAGAGCCAGTTAGGAGTAGGATAAAATGAGATCAGAGATGGACATCGGGCTTTGAAGGGAAGAGAGGTAGAGGAGATGGAGTTTAGCACAATATATCCATGTCTTCCTTAACATTTCTTCTCCTCTCTTGTTTCCTTCCATGTTTCAGCATCTCTTCCCTCAGATTTCATTTCCATTACTTCCTTCTTCAACCACAGCCTCAGTTCCCTATAATTCCTTCTCCTAACAACCCCTATATTTCCTTATTCCCATTTCTTCCTAAGCAATTCTCCCTGTTTTCCTAAGCAATCTTTCCGTTTCAACCCTACTTTGATCCCATTAAATCTCACAAGCTCAGTATGGTTGGCCTCAGCAATGAGATGGGAGACCTCCAAGGAACTGGAGGAAGTGGTGCTGGTGTGTTCTTATGAATCACTTTCCCTTCTGAGTCAGAACCAAACCAAAGTCCCAAAATGGTATTAGGGAGCACACGGTTGCTGGAGGTATAATTTTTAAATGAGATGTAACCCATGTCCTGACCACTTTGATCCCATGGCACTTTTTAGAAGAGCTGGGATGTCCTTCTCAGGATCCAGTTCTGGTCCTTATAATCTGCCTGGCAGTTTCAGTTGTATGCAGCTCACATCCTACTCTGTTGTGAAGTGCTGATATTTACTATTAAACAGCTACCATATTCTACCACAGAGGGGGCTACATTTCAGTGGCAGGTAAAGTGATCCCTATATCTCTTGCATTCCTCACAGGCTTGTGGGCTTAATTAATTGGTTGATTAATTAATGCTTGGAAAGACTTTGAGGATCTCAAAGTCATTCTCGACATCCAAAGTATTATTAATAATTATTTATTTCTTTGATATTAAAATGTTCCCTTATTCTCAATGCCTCAATATTTCTCTCCTTGCTTCTCCTTCTTCTCACCTTAAGTGCTTTCATGAAGATATTTCCGAAGGCCAATAACATGTTCTGCCAGGGACAAGAAGTGTGACCTCAGTATATGTCCTGCTTCCAATGGGAATCAAGGTTGAGATCCTCAAAGGCATTTAGGTGGCCTAACTTCCACTGAAATCAGTGGAAACTAGGCACTTACATACCTTTGAGGATCTGGACCCAAGCTCATTCATATATATACACAGAGAGAGAGTGCATATGATGGATAATGGTCGTCTATTCTCTCTGTATCATGATAAAGCAGCATTGATCCTCTTGAGGTCTGCGGAAGGGGAGAATAATGTGTAACATGGATTCTGACTTCATTTTATGGCTTAATATTAAAATAATTGGAAATAAAATATGAACAGGAATATCATAAATAGATTGTTGTCTGAGCTCTGCTTTCTATCTCTTTTCTACAGCTTTCATTTATATCTGTGTCCTGACAATAGACTCCGTGTGACTATGTCTACCCTGTTAGTTTTCTTCAAATTTCCCACCAGTGCAGTGCAACCCGGGGTAGTAACTGTGGGAGAACTAGTGTAGACTGACCCCTGGCATTTTAACTACCAAGTCATCGAACGCAGCTCAGAGTCTAGAGAAGTTGCTGTGTACAATGCCAGTGGCTTTCCTACTCTAATTTCCCCACCATTGCTACAGCCAGTGATACTGGAAGTGTGGGAAATTTGAAGTAAAAAGTTAGTGCAGACAGGTTCATGAGGCTCAGTTTCTAGACAGCATGTGGCTCCTCATTATTTTGAAATTATAAATATCACAATGGAGAGATGATGTAAGATACAACCAGATCAAAGCTACAGCCTTAATACTCAGAGTTAGTGTCATTTGTCTCTGCTGACACTGATCTTGCTTCACAGGTTTCCTAGAGCAGAACTCAGCTCTGTCAGCAAAAAGGGGTATTATCAAACATGTATCTTGTCAATTCTAAGGGAAGAAGTAAAACATTTCTAATGGTTCAGGTGTACTCAGACAGAAAAGGAGTAGAAGTTTTGGTCTCAGCGCCTAGTTAGTTTACAGTGCAAAGTTACAGAAATACTTGAGGTGATTTCAATTATTTATTTCAGTTTATACATCAAATCAAAAACTGGTACATAGTGAAAAGTTGGTCTCATGGCTAAGGCACTGGACTGAGACTCGGGTTTGGATTCAATTGCAAACTCAGCCATAGATTTCCATGTGACCTCTGGAAAGTCACTTAATTGCTCTGTGTTTTATTGGCACAAGCTCATGAGTCCCTGCCTTGGCTAAAGACAATTATTAATGTTTTCTTAATAAACTGAGCACTTGATCGTGAGAGATGCTGAGCTCCTACATCTCACATTAACATCAGTAGCCAAATTCAGAAGCAGTTGCTGATCAGGTGTGCAGGCTGGTGGCCAGGGCCCTGCATGTCTGCAAGTTTCCATCCTGAGAGGGCAGGTTTCCGCAGCAGCAAAGCTGATTCAAAGCTGTCCAGTCCCACCCCTCTGAGTCTGTAACTCCACCCCCACTGTCCTATACATCCATGGAGGTTGCTAAGGAGTGAATTAACAGAGAGGCAGTACCTCTTCTGATGGCTCTGCATAGGGTTCAGGCTCTCTCCAAATGCCTATGAACCAGGAAAATACTGCTGTCCTTTGCCAGCAAAGCCATCTGGCAGCTCCAAACCAGAGCTGTCAGCCTGGAGATTTTGAAATTAAGGGAACCCACTTTTGCAGGACACTACAATTACAAGGGAGAGCATCAGAGCCTCTAGGGACCACCAAATCCCCACTCACAGATACCAGTTTTGGAGGGGGGTGCTGTATCTGAGCCCCTCCTCATCCCTCTGCCTTCCCTGTGGAGGCTGCACTGCAAGGGTTCATGCAACCCCAGGAGTCTGTTGGCTCCTTTGTACCAGATAGAGCAGCAGGATCCTCAAAAGGTAGGTGGAGGGGCAGAGAGGTAATCTGCCCCCCCTTCCGGCAGGCAGCAGGTCCAGGCTGCAGAGTAGGTGAGGATCTTCTCTGTGCCTTCCGCTAGGCCCACTCAGTATCAGAACTCAGGCAAGGAAGGCAGGATTTGGGCCAAAGACTGTTGTAGTTGCTTAGTACTGCTGATATCACGCTGTATATGAGCAGGCAGGATAGAAAGGAAAATCAGTGGTATATTCCTGTATTTATAAAATCAAGTACCAAGATTGGTTTATTGTTAAACAAAAGTTTTCTGATAATATGAAATTAAACTGACAGGAAATAACACACATTTAAAATGTGGGATGATAGATGCTGCAGGATTTGCTTTAGGTAAATTTGATCTGGCACTATAATCTGCTACTGATTTGATAAGGAACAGAGCTCACACACCATCTCAGCAAGTCTGAGCATGTTTTCTCTACTGTTTTATTTTCTGCTACATTGACCTCAACTGATAATTTCCCAGTAAAACCACAATAAATGGGTTATGTCACATTACAGGAAATCGCAAAATCCTCTCAAGTGACTGATTTTCAGGAGCTTTCCTGATTTTGCATCAAATCTTTTGCCTTCTCAATCTGCTATTGTTTCTGAGTCAATACTGGAGCTTTATAAACCAGAAAATGTCAGATTTTAAAGTAACAGTAAAGCTTTCTTATTAAATGGGTTCCTTTATCTAAACAAATTAAATATATAGGGACTGATTTTTCTCTCACTTATAGCAGTATAACTCCAACAGCTTCAACAGAGTTACCCCTGATTTAAAACAGTGTGAGAGGTGAATCAGATGCACAGTAAACAAAGTCATTATAATCCTTTTTTGAAAACAGCCCCCCCTTCCCCTCCTCCCCCCTAGAACAGATGCCAATCTTGGAATTCTCCACCACTTGCTGTAGATCTCATTACTGGATGCAGGCAATAAGAACTGAGCCAAGGTCCCTGGAATGTAGTCCTTTGCATGCTTCTCTGCAGTGGCTTAGTGTGCTTTCATACCTGAAAAAGGCAAGTGTGGGAGGTTGCATTAGAATGGGAAGAAGAATAAGAAGTGAAGTCACAGCAAACTCTGTGTCCCCTTATTCTGAATCAGAGGGAAGAGAGACACAGACATCCTCTGCCACTCTGGTTATTTAGTTAATCCCAACAAGTTTTTTGTGGAACAGATGTCCAAATTGCCTTTAGTCAATAAACACAAAGCTATAAAGGTATTTTCTGAACAAAATACTTAATGATTGCATTGACTGAACAACTTATATGTGGAATACATACCCATCTATTATAATCCTTATGCAATGTTGTGAAAGAATTCCTGTATTCCATTGTCTTTATAATGTTGTTGTTTCACTGTTTTAAAAGCTTTTATTTCAATATTTCTGTCTTTATTGCTGGTATGGATTTTTCTCCTGTTTTTTGGTCCTTTTAAAATATGCCCAGTACCTATCTACTTCCTTCCAATTTCCTTTCCCCATTTTCACTTTCTTGAAACAGGATGTTTGTTCTTCCTTTTTCCCATTTCCCCCACCTTTCCACAGCCACTGTATGTCTCTCTTCAACTCCCAGACATTCACCAACTTTTTCAACTCTCCAGCTGCTGTCTTCCAACTGTCTAATTTATAATTCTCCACCTAAACTTTGTGCTGTTTGTTAACATCTCCCCCTTCTGGACATAGGACTCATGACATGTCAACTCCACCTTGCATAAGTAAATAAACCTTTTAATAACGTCCCTGTTTATGAATGCAACAAGATGATCGGGTTCTATTGCTATTATTTCTGTAAAGCATAAGCACTTCTATAATGCTTTCATTTTCCAGCAGCCATACTGCTATGTACTCTGATACCTTCATCATGCCTCATAAGCTAAACAGTATTGTGCTGGGTTGATGCTTGGGTAGAAGACCTTCAAGAAACAACTGGACTCTGCTGAGTGTGATTCAGTAGGTGGTACTCATAGGAATAGAATTAAGGGTGGGTAAGATAAACAAATGCAGACTGGAATCTCTCTTTTTCTGACCTTTCCACACACCGCACCTGTTGAAGGGTCCTGAGAGATACTTAATCAATGTCCATACTATTGCCCCTCTCCCAGTTCATTTATCAATTGATCTGAAATTTATACTTGGATGCTTTTCCCAGAGTAAGTACTGACCCAATGCCTCATAATGGTGTTAGAAGGTCCCACGCGGCTGGAGATGCCATATGGATGAGCTAAAACCAAGATCCTCACCTCTTGTGATCGTTAAAAATTAAAAATTCCACAGCACTTTTTGCAAGAGTTAGCGTTGTTAATGCAGGGCGTTAGCCCAAATCCAGTTTGGATAATTACATCCTACTCACTGAATTCCCCCTGAAGTTTCATTTGGTTATTGTAATCTTCACTTCTTGTCCTAAAGTCTTCTGTAGTGTTGCTGTAAACCAGTGGCTCTCAACCTGCAGCCCGTGGGCCACTTGCAGCCCAATCAGCACAGAGCTGCAGCCCATGTGACATCCTCAGGGCCATAGATGTAGTATTGGATGCGGCCCACAATGGTAAATAGGTTGAGAACCACCATTGCTGTAAACTAATAAATACTTTACAAAAAGAAAAGGAGTACTTGTGGCACCTTAGAGACTAACCAATTTATTTGAGCATGAGCTTTCGTGAGAATAAATGGACACAAATCAGATGTCAAGAATTATAACATTCATAAACCAGTCGGAGAACACTTCAATCTCTCTGGTCACGCAATCACAGACATGAAGGTCGCTATCTTAAAACAAAAAAACTTCAAATCCAGACTCCAGCGAGAAACTGCTCAATTGGAATTCATTTGCAAATTGGATACTATTAATTTAGGCTTAAATAGAGACTGGGAGTGGCTAAGTCATTATGCAAGGTAGCCTATTTCCCCTTGTTTTTTCCTACCCCCCCCCCCCAGATGTTCTGGTTTAACTTGGATTTAAACTTGGAGAGTGGTCAGTTTGGATGAGCTATTACCAGCAGGAGAGTGAGTTTGTGTGTGTATGGGAGTGGGGGGGTGAGAAAACCTGGATTTGTGCTGGAAATGGCCCACCTTGATTATCATGCACATTGTAGGGAGAGTGGTCACTTTGGATGAGCTATTACCAGCAGGATAGTGAGTTTGTGTGTGTGGTTTTTGGGAGGGGGTTGAGGGGGTGAGAGAACCTGGATTTGTGCAGGAAATGGCCCAACTTGATTGTCATGCACATTGTGTGGAGAGTTGTCACTTTGGATGGGCTATCACCAGCAGGCGAGTGAATTTGTGTGGGGGGGTGGAGGGTGAGAAAACCTGGATTTGTGCTGGAAATGGCCCAACTTGATGATCACTTTAGATAAGCTATTACCAGCAGGAGAGTGGGGTGGGAGGAGGTATTGTTTCATATTCTCTGTGTGTATATAAAGTCTGCTGCAGTTTCCACGGTATGCATCCGATGAAGTGAGCTGTAGCTCACGAAAGCTCATGCTCAAATAAATTGGTTAGTCTCTAAGGTGCCACAAGTACTCCTTTTCTTTTTGCAAATACAGACTAACACGGCTGTTACTCTGAAACTAATAAATACTTTGTTTCTTATGCAAGATGTAGCTACTTTTCATTAGTGGATGAAGTACTCCCTGTGAGAAGATTTTATTGTTACGCTGGGAGTAAAAACTTGGTAAAGCTGGTGGGAATAACAGCTGTGCTTCATTCAGGATAAATGTAAATAACAATAAAACTCCTTTAAGTAACAAGATAGTTGAAAAAATAAATACCACTACTCATATCACAAGTCACATGCCAGGAATCTGAGCAGTGTGGGTGGAGACAGTTGACTGGAGGCTGAATGCAAATCTGGGGGCTGGCTGGCTGTTTGATGGAGATGTGTGCGTGAGAGACAGGCAACAGATACACCACAGAAACAGACAGAAAATCCCTCCAGTCTCATAGGGTGCACGAAATTCTAGTCTTGTTTAATACATGAAAAAATCTAAAGCCAGCTGAGCACTGGGGGGACTTGTAATTTAGACCACATCACAAAATGCTTTAAAACTTGATAAGGAAAGCTGTATGTATCATGTTCAAGTTTAAAGACAAATAAGTTTATACTCAAAAGCAAGAACAGAAGATCTAATTAAGAAGTAGTGAAAGCATAAAAAAATTCTGTAAAAATTTTTTTGTCCTAAATGCTGCATATTTTTACCGTTTTTAAAATACAGTTTCACTCTTAGTTTTGCGACAACAGCAGCTTGTGACTTAAATCCTCTGGTGAATGGTGCTGTGTATAAAGCGCCAGGAACAATAAAAAGTTTTAAAAGTGCAATTCACTGAATGAAAAAGTCACATATCAGAAAACAGTACAGCTGGAAACTTTGATGTTTCTTTTTAACACCAAGCAAGTTCCGATGTTGAAAATCTCAGATTTTCTAAAGCTTGAAGGGTTAAGAGACAAGGGCTGATGTTTTTGACCTGTAAGCTGCAATTTCTCTAAGAGCTGGCACTGTGGTACAATTTGTCATGATCCAAACAAGATAATATGGTGCTGCAAAAACGCATTATTAATTATTGTTGTGGTTAATTAACATTGCAGTAGCACTTAGGAAGCCCCAATCAGGGTCTAAGCACTATACACAAAAACAATGAAGCGCTTACAGTCTACTCCTTTTACTGCCCTAAGATTTGCATAAGTATTCGCCATTATGATTGTAAATGTGACAATTCAATGTCGTCTGCTATTTTAGACTGGGTGTCCTGTAGGGTTGCCACTTTTCCAGTTGCTGGTAACCGGACACCCAAGACCCCATCTCTCCCCGCAAGAGTCCCCCCTTGCTTGCTGGATCATCTCCACTGTCCCCCAGCTGGGCTCCTCCGCTCCGGGGCTGGGACAGGTTAATGACCTGGTGCCTACCCCAGCACTGCGGTAACCGGACTTTTGGTGTCCGATCAGCACATCTGACTGGACGCTGCCAGATCCCCTTTTAGATCAGAATTTCCAGTTGAAAACTGGACACTTAGCAACCCTAGTGTCCTGCCTGATATCATTTGTATTGTAATGCTGGCAACAGACTATATTTCACCACCCCTTTGGGAAGCCTCATGAAAATGAGATGTTTATATTATTAGTAGGCTTGGAAGGTTTTGATTTTTATCACTAAATGTTGATGTCACTGGATGCACACAAACCAATAAAAATATTTCTATCAATAATCATCAAAATTTACAGATAGGCAATGAAAGAAAAATGCTGCCTGAGAACTTATTAGAGTCAAAATCCAGTGATTTAGACTTTTGAATTAGGCTTATTACAGATGGACTACGAGTAAATGAACAGTAATAACAGGTATGATTTGTTGATTTAAAGCTATTTCTTTTTTAAATTTTGACATGTGATGTCGACAGTTTGTGTTTTAACAGTTATAAAGCTTTAACTTTTTGAATCTGTGTCTGCTGTCATTAAATAATTGACTGACTTCCCCCTTCCCCTCCAAAATTTTCCTGCCATTGTGAAAATTTAAATTAATAAAAATAAAAAATGCATAAACACCATAATTTTGTGCAACTGTAAAAATTTTAAGATACAAATATTTAAAAGTGCTTTAAAATAAATATCAATATTATAGGTCAAAATTATTTTTAAATATCAAATTCTGCAAAGCCCAATTATGAGGTATCCTAATTCGCAATACATTTACTTGAAATAATCTTGTAGGAAAGGAGAATTTATAATCTGATGCATAATAAATGCATTAGTTTCACTTATCTACAAGTTTATCAGGTCAACTGCCTTCTGATTAAACATGCATAGATGCTTTATAAGTGCTTCTTGGAAGCTTCCCCTTCAGTGTTGTTATATCCTTTTAAAAAACACAAAAGAGACACACTAGCCCCAATATCTCAAGTGATTTTTTTCCTTCCAGCCTGTTCCGCATGCAGGTTGATTGTTTCTGAGTAGCATTAGATGAGGTGAAGTGGCTGCAGCAATGGAAAATGACTAGAATCAATTTATCTGAAGTGCTATCTCCAGTGCCTTATTTATGTGATTCGTGTCAATTTCTATTCATTCTGGGAGACAAGAGGACAGAGACAAATACAGGGCCAGATCATTCCTTTTAAATAAAATAAAAGTGCCCCACAAAAATGCAAAGGAAAAGACATGCACAAAGCTACACTACAGGAGGGTTGCTCTTGCTGCACTGTACCATTGATCAACTTACAGTCCTATCCCATGTGCATAGGCTGCAGTGGGCATAGTTAGTGGTAGCATGGTATAAATAAACATGAAGAATGGTATCAAAACCATTGGAAAAGCTGCTCATTTACAGTAGTTGAGAAGCTCACAAGAAGCAGGGTGACATCAATCAGGACACTGAGAAAAATCACTATTCTGGCTAGTCCTGTGCTTACTGGCTGAAAGAGAAAGAATCAGTCAGTGCAAGCAAAGCTCTCATACTAGTCTAAGACAGTTGGACACAGGACCACTGTACATCAGCATGCAGGCAGTAGGCTGTAAGGGAAAGTGATCTTTGCAAAATATGGCAATGGGTGCCAAACTGAAGGTGGCACTAATTAAAAGTTTGGTAAAATGTACCAGTACACCTCCTTTTCCCACAAACAAGTGGATGTTGCCACATTCCTGGCAGTTATTTCAAGTCTCTGGATTGGGAGTCTAACAGCATGTCTGATACGGAGCATCAATGGGCAGCCTTGAGAAATAAGCGCCTGCACAGACAAAAATCAACGGAAATAGATCTATATAATAAGCAGTAAATGAAAGTAAAGAACAAACACCCATCTGAAAAGGTAAAAGGGCCTAATGTAACACAAGATTTTTCTGTGCTACCAGGTTATCCAAATATAAGTCTCTGTGTAATTAGATATTTTTTTCCATCTTAATTGAAAAAAGATTAATGGAGTTTTTGACCCCACAGCTTTTCCTTTCTATTAATTTTTGAAAACTGTAACCTTATTTATAAAGACAGAAAAATTTAATGCTTGTGGACTATGATTTTGAACGCTCAGACGTTAAAGTATCATCCCTACATGAGAAAACTATATGCTGATTTCTTTGATTTGTGATGTAATGTAATGTCAAATTACAAAGACATTTGAACTGGCATTAGAATTAATCACCTCACTGAATCAGGTCCTAAATCCAAACATAATCAGAAGAGTAGTCAACCCTTGCTCAAGCAAGTGCTCCATAGCATGTGTAAGGCCAAGACATAATCGTACATCGGCCAGCCCACCACCTGTTCAGTGCAGCTTTGTCCCACATACACATCCCTCCCCCAACATGTCTGAGTTCCCTGGGACCAGGTTTTAACTAGGACTAGTTGATACCATGTTGCACACTCTTTGCCCTGGCCTACGCTGACATGGTCAGCATTGTGTCAGCTCACTCAAACCTCCACAACTGTGTCTGATGGTGGTAATGCTGCACAATGTAAATAAGCCCTGTGAGCACACCTGGCCCACGTGTGTAGGAAAGAGCCCTTGGTGCTCAACTTGAGCCTGGTAGTGCCTTGGTCTGAGCACCAAACTGCTGCGAATTACACATGCATCCTCTGTGACAGCCATGCCAGGAAGGCCAGACCCACAGGGAAATGGAGGAGAGATAGAGGCTGCTAGGAAAAGCTGAAAGAGGACTGACTGATAGGGAGATCCCCATGGGGAGATGGACAGCCTGGGTTGCCACTGGCGGGCAGATGGGAGGGGGAGGCCAGGCTGACGTGGGGGGCAGATAGGGGGAGGGAGAGGCTAGGCTGTTCCTCGGGGGGGGGGGGGGGGGCATAAGGCAGGCTGCTGTTGGGAAAGTGGGAAGCCCAGGCCTTAGAGTGCATGGAGGAAGTCCAGGCTGCATGGAGAGGAGGGGACACAGGGCAGGGGAGGTTCAGTCTCACAGGGCAGAGAAGGTACAAGGGCAGCAGGAGGCCCAGGCTGCACGGGGAAGAGGGGACACAGGGGCAAGTGGAGGCCGAGGCTGCATGGAGAGGGGCACGGGGCAGGGGAAGGCTCAGGCTGCACGGGTGAGAAGGGTGCAGGGCAGAAGAGACCTGTGACAGTGGTAGACCAGGTGCCAGCTCTTGCCAAGGCATCCGCTGAGCACTGACAAATTCATAGCTGGAAACTAGACCAGCTCACCTGTATGTTAGTGTTGTTCCAGTTAGGTGTTAGACTTCTAAAGGTGGGACAGGGGCAAAGGGGGCAGTGAGGGGGGGGGAGGAGGAGGAGCAGGAAGGGGCAGGGGCGGGGCAAGGGGGGTCAGTGGGACAGGGGCGAGCGGGAGGGAGAGGGGAAGGCAGGTCAGGGGAGGCCCGGCTCACTGCCCGCCCCGCATCGGGCAGTGCCAGTGACCCGTTCCCTGCACTTCCCCCTCGCTCCTCAGAGGGAGGGTCGCTGGTGCGCTCAGCCTCCGCTCCAGGCCGTCAGGTGGCGCTGCCGCGAGCTGGGCCCTGTCCCTAGCCGGGCGGGTCCATTGGGCCGGGGAGGGGGAGGGCGCGGGCGCTCCCCCGCGCGCCGCGCTGTAGTGAGGGGTTCCGGCCGCTGAGGACGTGGCTGGCCCGGCTCAGCTTCCGCAAGTCCCGCTGCCGGCCGCGGCCTACGGGCCTTGCCTCCCTCCGGAGCTCGGCGTGTCAGCGCGCCCGGCCCAAGCTCGCAGCACGCGGAGGATGAGGAGGCCCCGCGGCGGGGGAGGCGGCCTCCGCGGCTCCTGAGACCCGGCATGGAGCCGACCTACAGCGGCGAGGCCCTGGCCGGAGGCGGGGGGCTGGGGCCCGTGGATGTGCCCAGCGCCCGGTAACTGCCGCTCCCAGCGCGGGGAAGGGTCGGGGGTGGGGGGACTGGGAACGGCCAGCAGGGGAGCCCCTGCGCTGCCCGGTCAGGCTGTATTTCACCCAGTGCCAGGGCGGGCTGGGGGCCTCTGAGCCAGCCTGCGTCCCCGAGTGGGTCTCGGTCCGTGTTGCCCCCCCGCGCTTAGGACACGCCTGTGATCATTTGTTCTTTTGCAGGCTGACTAGATACATTGTGCTGCTGTGTTTCACCAAGTTTCTAAAGGCTCTGGGGCTTTTTGAATCCTATGATCTGCTGAAAGTGGTCCACCTTGTCCAGTTTATCTTTATAGTACAGCTGGGGTAAGTGTGCTGCTGTGTCAGCCTTTTATAACACTGCTGCAGCGTCTTCCTTTTGAGAATCGTTTTTTTGGCAATGAATGCCTGGGTTTCTTCCCATTGGGTTTGGAAAAGATTCATTCTGAAAGAAAAAGTTTTTCATAAGAAGTCAAGGGAGTTTGTGCCTTTTGTGTGCTGCATGACAGGTTGTTAAAGGGGCAAAACCTTCCTTGTTTCTGGTGGAATGTACATTTAGACACAGCATAACAGCTCCTGACAGATAGTTGTGTAGGAAAAAAAGCTGAGATGCTGTGTTGTCCTATCCAGCTACTGGGCCTGCTTTTCCTTCACCCCTTTTTAGGTTTTCATTTTCAGTGTGGAATCTATAGGTACTGATGTAGAGATGTCTAGAGCGTAGCTGTCGTGCTTTTGACTTTCTTCTTAGATAAAGGGTAATCTAAGCATACTCTTGTCGTGGGTGATGAAAGGATTTGTGTTGTGATGGACAGCTGTATGATGCTACAAAGCTAACCATTTAATTGATAATAGAAATATAATGGTAGATGTATTTAAAATGATCATTGCCAGTTCTAGTAATAGTCTCTGTACTTAAGATGAAGAATACCTCATTGGAATCAATACTCTCTAAATCCTAATATTTTAAGCATACTTACTGTAGTTTGAGAAACTATAGGGAAGAAGGGGATTTTTTTAATTCATTCATTAAAGTGCTCGTAGTTGTTACTTTTAAACAGATGATGTAATGACAAATACTGAGTAAAGAGAATAAATCTGTATCTAGAATTTTTCATTTAAGTAAAAATTACAAGTAAAATCAGTGTGGTCTCTCCTTGTGCTATCCTTTTCTTTGGAAGGAAGCTAAGCTGCCCTCCGCTCTAGAATCTTACTTCCTGCATCTGTTGTCATCATTAATATCTTTGCTGGTAGCTGGACCAACACTAATCTAAGCTTGGCTCATAATGAGTTGTGAAAGCTGTACTCTAACTTGACAATATTGACTAATAATCAGTTAGCTTTATTCCCATTTTATTTCCACTTTTGGGTTTTTCACTTGACTATTCCTGATCAACATAATCTTTTTTTCTTTTAGTTTATTTTTTATGATTGTTGGGAAGGTAGGATATTGGGTATAATGTTTCAGGCCAGTTCTAGTAGAGGTGTGTGGGTGAGTGGTTTTATTTAGTTTTTATGCAAGGTAGGGACACCTTAGAAATGAAAATGTAACAGTAGTAGTATATAATCATGCTCCCCTTCAAAACTCTCTTCTTTTCTACACATTCACTTATTTTGATCCATACTAAGTCTGAATTAACAACCATTTGGCTGTCCTCTGCCAGACTTGTGTGGGTGGCAAAGTAGGCAGGACTAAAATTCATCTGCTACAAAAAGTTTACTGAACCTTATGGCTACTTGAATAGCTGAAATGGGCTATGGGCAGGGGTGAAAGTAAAACTGAGCTCTTACCAATACAGGGCCGGCTCTGGGCCCCTGGGAAGGGGTGGGGCTGGGGTCAATTTCCCCAGCCAGCCTGTCTGCGCTGCCTGACCCGCACTGCCTGGGGCTCCAGCCACTGCTGCCGGAGTCCCGGGCCCTTTTAAATCGTGGCCTCAGGGCAGCTGCTACTTTTGCCCCCACCCCCAATTGGTAGGCGGGGGGGCAAAAGGGGCAGCGACGTTAAAGCGCTGCCGCAGCAGTGCTTTAAAGTCAGTGGTACAGGCCGGTACTGGTGGCTACTTTTTACTGGTACGCCATACCGGCCCGTACCGCCTTACTTTCACCCCTGGCTACAGGGAACAGAACCAGATTGAGTCACTATTGTTTTTTCCCTCTGGCAAAAACTAGGTAGCATTCATTTAAAACACAAGTGGAGCTGTAGAATAATTACTTGTACAAGGGTTGAAACAATTTCCTAGAACTAGTCTGAATAATAAAATAGCTATATTTGACCTTTGTCTGAAAGTGCACTTGAACTAGTACGCTGATGGAGAATATTTCCCCTAACAGGTCTGCATTTTTTATGGTTTTGTTTCAAAAGCCATTTTCTTCTGGAAAAACTGTGACCAAGCGCCAGGTGAGTTGACTTATACTTAACATTCACTTTTAGATACTCTGGGACAATATGAATAATGACTCTAATAAAATATTTAGTTGCTTACTGAAAGTGAAAGGGATGTTTCTGGTTTCATCTGGAAAACGTGGCTGGGATTTTCAAAATGACCTAAGTGACTTAGGAGCGCTAGTCCCATGGAAAATTACACCCTGCATGAGCACCCTGTGCTTTACCAACTAACATGCAAATAGCTGTAAATATGAAAAGATCAGTCCTGAGCTGCACCCTGCGGAATGCCTCCTGTACCAGGGACCAGGAGGAGGAGGGTGGCCCAGAGGATTGTATGGTGCGGGAGGGTCTGGGCCATCAGCTTTTCAGCCCCTTTGTGCTGATCCCACAATGCAGAGGAATCCAAGCAGTTGTCGGAATGGAGCTTGAAATATGGAGAGGAAGAACTTTTGTCGTCACCCCTTCCCTCTCCCCACATTCATCTTTATATGAAATAAATAAAATAATTGATTGTGCCACTACATAGTAATTTGGAATGTATTTAGTATAGAGGATCTGAACCATTGTATCAGGAAATGTCCTAAGGGTAAATTTGGTTTGAGAAAGCTCATGACAGAATTTAAAAGAAAGTGAGAGGGGGACCAAATTTTTTGGCTTTGTCATACATCAGGAAAAATCTATCTTTCTGTCTGCTAAAGGTTTTAATTTGGTCTTAACTCAAATATTGGATTTTTGGCGTATGAATAACTTGAGTGGATTATTTAAAAAATAAAAATCGCATCCAACTTTATCTAGTTGTTTGTCTGGTTTAAAACTAGAAAATACATCTATTGTTTGCAGTGTTGTTGTAGCCCTGTTGGTCCCAGGATATTAGAGAGATCTGGTGGGTGAGGTAATATCTTTTATTGGACCAACCTTCTCACCCACCTTGTCTCACTAAAATACATCCTAAGTAGTTTTATTTTAATAAAAATGAGCTGCATCTCCTGATTAAGACTTTTAAAATCTTAATCATTCAAATCTTAGGTGCATGCTTAATTGGAAGCACGTAAGTAGTCCCAGTTGACTTCAATAGAACTACTCCTTGGGATAAAACTAAGTATATATGTAAATATTTGTAGGGTCAAGGCCTTAGTTTTGTAACGTTGAACAACTTTATCTAGCACTGTACATGTTTGTCAGATGTATTTTATTGTGTAATACACTGAATGTCAGCATTTTTTTGACCACTAAGTAAATTTGACTTCAGCCTAACTACTGTAACCCATGGATTTTTTTTAAAAGGGTACTAAAACTACATCGAAAGAACTTGCTGCTGTGATAGAAAATGATAAAAGTAAAGAATTTCAGCCATAAAATGTCTTTCGAAAAGTAAACATAATGGGGCATTGTGAAGTAGTCAAGACAAGTCAGACTGTTTTAATTTCTGAAGATGCTCAACAGCATACATTTTAATGTTCCTTTAATGTAGTGGTTGGTATGTGAATTGAATGCAAGATGTTTGTTTGGAAAGCAGGCAGAAAATGTTAATAAAATGTTTTTCTTTTATAGTGGATCAAAATAGTTAAACATGCTGTTGTTGGCTGTATCATTTCACTTTTGTGGTTTTTTGGCCTCACTCTTTGTGGACCTCTCAGGTAATGTACATGCCTGAAAGTTTATACAAATAAAGTATGCTAGCTTAATTTGTTTTATAGTTATTTGAAATATCAATTCTGTACACTTAATTTCTTTTTAAATGAAATGTGTTTGAGAGAAATGTACTTCTGTTTGTTTATAAAAATAAATCCTCAGATGAGCAGCCATTATTCAGTTCCTGGTTTGCTGCAGGACATCCTAGTTCACTCTTTTAGCGTGCAGGGGCTGAGCGTAATGTGGTGATGGTAATACTCCTAGGTCTGTGTATAGAAAAAGTTCCTTGCATTATTCAGTTGTGGTCCCTTTAGTTCATTAAGTGGCAATCTTGACTGATTCAGAAAGGATCAGAAAAAAGATGACAAAGTGGGACTTTCAGAGGTGAAGAGCTTCGGGAAAGCCTCTCTCTGAATAGTGTATGGAGATAGGGCTTAAAGCTATCAAATTTTGCAAAGGTTAAGCTTTGTTTGCCTTAAAAATTGGTTTTTAGCTCTTAAGATGTCCAAATGTGAATCAATTTACTGCCCTGTTCTCAGGTCAGCTGAAAGTTCCAGTGCCTTTGTGAATGCTAGAAGTCTTCCCAAGCAGAAGCGGTAAAAATGATGTCTTGTAGTCACTTTTACTGCTGCTATTAAGAAAACTATGGACATCTGTAAAACTGACAAACTGTCACTTTCAGACTTCTGCTGCTTGGGAAAGCTACCAGCAGTAGATGAAGTCACTGGAGTTATGAATGGGGGATGAGGATCCAAAAGTGAGAACTATACGTTGTCAGCATTGAGGAGATTGTATGAGAAGGGAGAGTAGTGGAAATCAACTCCTCAGTAATCAGAAGTTAACAGGAAAAGAAAAGGTCCTTTTCCCAGCCAGAGAACAGGGAACTTAAGATTTATCAGACATTATTGTAATATGAATATTAATTCCATCTTGAGCAGTTTGATTCTTGGTGCTCTAATAAAGCATGTTACTGTTTAAAAAGTGTTTAGGTAGTTTCTGCTACTCAATTACTGTACATGATCTATTGTTTGAGCTAGAAAATAGGTGTTTTTATGTGATTTGTCATCATGGTAGAGTCTATAGTTCAGGGATCCAGCTGTTGAGACTTCAGGTTCCCTACCATCCTTTTGAATTGTACAACGTTCCTGTTGAAGCCATAGAATAAATCCTTGACCTCTCTTCCATTTAATTTTAGTTGAAACCAGGTATATCAAGCTAGTGCATAATATTGAAATGGACCTGATAAAAATTGGGGTGTCTTTTGTTTTGTAGGACATTGTTGCTGTTTGAGCACAGTGATATAGTTGTTGTGTCACTGCTTAGTGTATTGTTCACGAGTTCAGGAGGAGGACCAACAAAGGTATTTAAATATTTTTTGCAGAAAATAAAGTTATACATTATAAAGTTCTAAATGTAACAGGTATTCAGGAATACAGTAGAGGTAAATCTAATTGTTTCAGACTCAAATTCATAAAAGGGGTAGGTAAATTATGTATATTTTAATTTTAAATGTAGGAGAAACTACAATCTGTACTTCCTTTTTAATGAAATAAATATGCAACGGGTGCATATACAAGGAGTAACAACATGAAAAGGTGTTTGAGATTCATGATGATGAAGAGATGCAAGTTTATCATTTGTATGCAGAAGAAACTTAAAATATAGTATTTTGCACTTCTATATCACTTTCCAACCAAGGACTTCAAAGTGATTTACAATACTAGTAAATTAAGCTTCATAGCTCTGTGAGCAGAGAGACAAGGAAATATTATCCCCATCTTATGGATGTTTCAACTGAAGTACAGAGAGATTACCTAATGTTCCCAAGGTCACATACAGTGACCATAGCCATATTATCAAGACAAATAATTCTTATAATACGTTTCATCTATAGATCTCAATGTGCTTTACAAATGAAGCAAATATGATTATCCCTATTTTACAGATTTTTTGGGGGGGAGGGGGAGGAATGAGGCCCAGAACTGCAGTGACTTGCCCAAAATCACCTAACAAGTCTCATAAAAGCTGAATATAGGTGGGCTGTTTTTTTTATATATATAACCAAGATCTCTCTATCTGTTTCACTAAATGTAATTTTTGCTTTAAGGATTTTGTTTTGACTTTGTTTTTCTCGTGTTTACACTTACACGCACACACCCTTTGCATTTTTTTTGCAACTTTTAATGTTTGTCATCCAAATAAACCATTTTATATTGATTCCCTTTTGTTGTCTTTCCAGACAAGAGGTGCTGCATTTTTCATCATTGCTGTGATCTGCTTATTGCTTTTTGATAATGATGATCTCATGGCTAAAATTGCAGAACATCGTATCCTTTCTTACGATGTGTTTGGAGTAAAAGTGTAAGTTAGCCTTGTTTCAACTGCATTTTCCTCTCCAGAGCATTGTACTTCTGACTGAAAAGAAAAGGAAATAGTCATTCTGAGCAACTAATCCAGTCAAATGCACAGTCATTAGTTACTTTAGAGATAACAGCATCAGCTATAAATTTGCTATAAATAATTACAATCTAAATGACATAATGACAGAAAAATCCCAATTTAATTGCAAGGCCCATTCAACTATAGAAGCCTCTCGGTTCAGTTTTCCCTCTCAGAGAAAGTTTGAGGCCTATGTCCGTGAAGTTGTGGATGCTCAGCACCTCATAGTATGTCTATACGGTGCAGTTAACCTGCGTGGATTGGCTCCTGGGTTAGCCTAGCCTGGTGTGAATCTCCCCACTGCAAAGCTGTATCCATACTGTTTCTGCAATCGCATGTGTGTCTGCGGTACGTCCCATGATTTCTTGTGCTGAGGTGCTCAAAGATTCTTTTTCAGTCATTCTGTTAGATGCAGGAGAGCTTGTCTGTCCTTTGGGAGGAATTGTGGGAAGGGCATTAGAGGTCTATTGGTACTCGAGTGATTTAGCATGCTTCCTCGCTGCCAAGTTGGCAGGTTTCAGCCCAAGTTAAAGAGGAGCCTGGGTTCTAACCTACACACTCAGCTAGGTAAGATAGACCATGCTTAAAGCACCTCCAAATCTGAGTCAAAGGTTTTTCTATGTGGATAATACGGAAGTTAAAACCAAGGTAACAGCCCAGGCTAACTGTGCAGTGTAAACATACCATCAGAAAATCACACTGCTTTGGTGTCTATATGTAGGAATGCCTAATTTTAGACATCCTCTGTTAAAAATTTTGACCTGAGTATCTACTTGGGTCTTGCAGCATGCTCAGAAGATCAACTATCTTGGGCCCTTTCAGACGTGGGAGAAGAAAATGAGTTTGCTTGAATGTCTCGGGTGATCTCAACTCCCAAGATAAAATTTGAAGAGTGATGGCCTATAAAATGCTCAAGAAACCAACTGTAAAGAGCTTGATAGGTTAAGATCAGCGCTCTGAATTACAGTTGGAAGTTGATATATGCTTCCTGTGTGAAACACCTCTTGGTGGGATGTCCTTCACTAACTAAGCTTTCCTCAGAGTCTTCAAATATAACCCAGTTTGGAGCAGATTGCATTCATTGTTGGGTGATAAAGGTAACAGACAAGATTCCTGGAAAATAGTAACACAGTGGATAAATATCACTGCCACCATTCCTTCTAGTTGACTTGCCCCAAACCTTCATCACTTCAGTCTTATCTGCATTGAACTTCATGTAGCTGGTCTGTTGGAATTATTAACTATATTGTAAAGTATTAATATTAATGTGGAGACAACTAGACACTAATTTGACCATAAATTCCTTTAAGTCCAAAGGCTGAATAGTATTTTATGCAATTGCTCTAAACATGCCTAACAGTCTAAAAATAAGCAGTTACTACACCCAATACAGTAACAAAGTATTCATAAGCATGTGATCAGTATACAGTACTTACAAATTAGGCCAGACCTAAGGGAAACTGTCTCATCCTGATGTGCTCCAGCACAGTTAGACAAAGAACCCTCAGATTCATAACTCTTTATACCCTTCAACAAACAAATGATCTAATAGCCAATTACCACTTTAGCTAACAACTAATCTGAGACAGTTCTCACTGATTTTCAATTTTCATCCAGATAAGAGTTATAACCTCTTTCCTCCTTATTTCTTCCCCTCCTTCCTGCTGACCAACAGCTTTTACATTACACCTAGGTTCACATAGGCTTTGCTTTTAAGATACCACTGGGATGTGGGTTGGGAGGGTCCATGTTGGCTCCTTTTAAGACAAATTCTTTTTGTCTTATTTACAACCTTCTTTTAAGAAACTTTTCCTTATCTCAACATCCCCTGCTCCATTCCTTCTAGCCTTATAACTCATTATTTTCACGCACTTCCTTCTACTTGCTAGTAATGGTCTTTCTTTACCAAACTTAAGATAACTCTAATTCTTTATTTTCATATTTATTCTGCACGGTCTCTCATCCACACCCAAGCTTACCAATTGTCTTCCTTCGTTTTCTGTTAGACCAGTTTCACGTGCTTCTAAGTTAAAACATAAATTTTGCCTATTCAAAAGAAATATTTTTTTAAAATATTTTATCTTGATTGCACCTCTTTTTATTTGTCAATTTCATAAATTTTCTCAAGTTTAAATTTTTGTTCGAAAACTCTTCAAAAGTTATTAAAGACTGTTTCATACTTAAGACATTTCATTGATAAAGAAATACTGTAATGCTTCCAGTGAAAATTCATCTAAGTTTATTTCTGGTATCCAGTTCATCCTCCTTAGTCCAAATAATCGCCAGATTTAACATTAGTATTAAGACTAGCTTATGTGAAACATTTCAAGTTCTGTCATCGGGTAACACCATTTTTAATATTTTCCCTACGGAAGCAACAGACTTACGGACTTCTGTAGTTTAAAACTTTAGAATTATCAATACTTCAAAGCTTAAATTGATTCAGATATTACTTTCTTTAAATGTATATTGTTTCCTCTACTGATCTCCTATGGTATTTACAGTTTCTGTTCCTCTGGTATGCCTGTAGCTGTGTTTTCATTTTTTTTTAAATAACCTCAGTAAATCACTTGTGATCCTTATGAGAATGAGGTCCTATTAAGTCTGTTGAGATGTGATTAGGCAGCTGGAAGAGGGTTCATTTGGAGAATCTTCCTTAACTTAATTTGTTTAGCTGAGGGACATCATGACAGTGCTCTTACCCATGTTCTTCATACAATCATTGCTTTCCTAGGAGTTGCTGATCACAAGGTAAATTGCTTTCTTTTGTAATCTAGATGCTGAATTATTGAATGATGTATTCATAAAAATTCTGTGAAGAGAACTGCATTAATTCAAAATGTCCTATCAACTATTTACTTAACAGCATTTTGCTTTAATACATAATCTGAACGTATCTATTAAATTTGTTCCTTTTTTACTTGAAGTTTTATTTCAATTGTGACTTAGATATGCATGATCCTTAATAGACAAGTCCTCTGTTCCATAGTGTTATCAGTCATTGTCTTGTGTATCTATCTCTTTCCCATGCTACTTGGAGCCTAAGAGCCAGATTCTGATATCCTTGCTTGAGTTGGGTGGTACCCCAGTTTTCTCTGTAGTCCTATTTTAATTAGTGGGGCTTTTTATTGAGTAAAGTATTACAATCATGCTGTATGAGGCTTATTGCTGTATTTGATTGGAACTGTCCAGCTAGTTAGTCTTGTTGCTGGAACTGCTGCCCTGCAAATGAGAAGCCAAAAAGAAAATACTGAATTTATGACACCGCTAGAAAACATGGTCTTATTTAAAAATAAATCAGACAGATGAGTTAAGTGAAATTTGTTAGCCCAGCACAGGGTAGATTAGATCCAAGAAATACGAGAAGCTAATTTTGTATACATAAATATATTTTGTAAAGATTAGGGAACAATTTCTAAAGAAAAGGTTGGGGAGAAATGACACAGGGCTTGAATGAAGATAAATAAATACAAAGAGTGTGGGTGATATAAGATGATTCCATTTTATTTCCAAACATTTCCAATGTGCTACTTTGTGGGTGGAAGAAGGGAGAATGGCCAGAGAGAAATTGAAGATGGAGTTCCAGTTAGAAATACTGGGAGTTGCAAACTAAGTCATAGAACGTTACTGTTAGCAAATAAAGCTTATCTTTGGGGAAAAGGGGGAATACCTTGTCTGTGTCTTATGTTAATCAGTAAAAAGGAAATAAGGAAAAGAATATTCTGTCATGTAAATACTACTTATATTGGAGTGAGGTAGTTGACTCTTAAGTACTGCTAATAGGATCTATCTGTGTTCCAGGGTGGAGTGCTGTTGCTGGTACTGGCATTGTGTTGCAAGGTTGGTTTTCATATGGCTTCCCGAAAGCTCTCTGTAGATGTAGGTGGAGCCAAGCGTCTTCAAGCTTTGTCTCATCTTGTTTCCGTCCTTCTGTTGTGCCCATGGGTCATCGTCCTATCTCTGACAACTGAGGTAACAGCATAGCAAGTGTTCATCAGCAAAAGTGACTGATATTCTAACAACTGCATTTGTAAACTGCAACATATACCTTTCCTTTACAAGAATTTTATTTTACATTATTGAAACTACTTTTCTTGAGATTTTTACTTGGAAAAATAGATTGGTTTCTATATGCACAGTGTTTGATACATTCGTCTGTGTGATTTGTTGGGGGGGGAGGGGGGGTGTTGCTCTCTAAAGACTCCTAAGAAGAGGATATGTTGAACTGTGTGCAGTAGTTTGGTTTCTCTACTAACCTTACAGAGACAGTGATGATGAAGATACTGTTTCTCTTGGGGAATACATGTTCTAAATTTGAGGCTTTTACACCACTATCTTTCTATGTAGGGATAATTAAATCAATAGAAAACATTTTTATAGCAAATCAACTTCATTAATTTCCTAACTAGATGTTTTTTCTAGAGGATTTGTTCTAGTTCAACCACAGCTATTGGGCTTGAAGCAGTAATTAGTTCTGTGATCTGTGTTATACAGGAGGTCAGACTAGATAATCACGATGGCCTTAAAATCTATGAATCTGTGAATACCTGTTTATTTAAAGTGTCTAATGTATAGCAAACATGCAATAGACTAAATACTAGATACGTAAACTGGTACTATATATAGGTGACACATCTACCAACTTGTGATCAATATTACTCAGAATTTGTTCATTTTTATCACAGAGTAAAGTAGAATCCTGGTCCTCTCTCATCATGCCTTTCGTAACTGTTATCTTTTTCGTCGTGATCTTGGATTTTTATGTGGAGTCCATATGTTCTGTCAAGATGGAAGCATCAAAGTGTGCCCGTTATGGATCGCTGCTCATTTTGATTAGTGCGCTGCTCTTTGGCAGCTTCTGGACACATCCGATAACGGATCAACTTCGAGCTATGAACAAGCCAGCACACCATGAAATCACAGAGCATGTTCTCTCTGGAGGAGTGGTAGTGAGTGCCATTTTCTTCATTTTATGTACGTATTCCTTTTTTTCCCCTTTAAATGATAAACCAGTTAAAAATAATTATATATTACTGGAAGATCACCAAAACTATTTCTCTGTAGAATTCCACCACAGTTGCTTCGGTGGGTTCCATGGGTGAGGGGGAACAGCACAGTATTGTAAACCTATAGCTACATTCATAATTCATTGTCTACAAAAAAGGATACAGTAAATCTGTCTGCTTGTGGAAATGATGATCCAATCTAGTATAACAATAAAATATAGTGTTAGTCTTGAAAATGAAGCTGGTGACTTTCACCACCTTGATATGCTTGTGGAAGTTTTTAATCACTGATAAAACACTTGCATTATCAATCCACCATAAAGGTTAGAAACAACAACAAAAACATCTACCTCTCTTTGCAGCTGCCAATATTCTGTCCTCCCCCTCCAGGAAAGGACAGAAAGGCACTCTTGTTGGCTATTCTCCTGAAGGCATTCCTCTATATAATTTTATGGGTGATGCTTTGCAGCATAGTTCTCAGTCGTTACCCCGGTTTATTAAAGAGTCACTGAAACAAATCCTTGAGGAGTATGACTCTAGACAGATTTTCTACTTCTTGTGCCTAAATCTGGTAAGTGCACTCTTTTAACTCTAATGACAAATCATTGTAGAAAAAGGGTCACTCTTTTTAAAATTTACTGGCAACTTTTAATATGAGCTTTAACATAGAATCATAGAACCTGAAGGCACCTCGAGAGGTCATCCAGTCCAGTCTCCTGCACTCAAGGCAGGACTAAGTATTATCTAGACCATCCCTGACAGGTGTTTGTCCAACCTGCTCTTAAAAATCCCCAATGATGGAGATTCCTCCACCTTCCTAGGCAATTTATTCCCGTGCTTAGCCACTCTGACGGGAAGTTTTTTTCCAAAACTTAATTAGTTTTGGCATAGTTAATTTAACCGAGATAGGATACATATTTGCTGGATCTTCTGTGAAAGACAGGATAGTTTGACTTACAGTTGTACTTGTCAGGTTAATATGAATAGTCATGCCACCTTGTATGTATTTGTATAGCAACTAGCAAAAGTGGCTTCACTCATCATTGACTCTTCTGGGCCCTACTGCAATATAAATATACCCTGACAAAGCATTGAATGCATTTACAAAGACTGGCTCCTGTTTCCTGCCCTGAAGACCTTACAATCCAATACACATAAGACACTCCATAGTAATTCAGGAACGAGTGTTGAAAGACAGAGATTAAGGTATGAAGGATTTCTGAAATCGACTTGAAGAAGTGGAGAGGGTGATTGGTGGACAAGAATTGGGAAAAAATTCCAGATGTGTGGGACAGGATGATGGTGTGATAATGGAGATGAAAGATGACTGAGAAACAAAATGAGTAATTGGCAGTAGGAACAAAATCAAAAATGTAGTGAGGAAACAGGGGAGATCACATAAGACCTAGAAATATGAGCAATGAGCTTGAGTGCCTGCAGATAAGATAGAAAGTGGGAAGTTAGTTGAAGGCATTCAAAGGGGGATGACAACAGCAGTAGAGGGAGATCAGTTTAGAGTGTCATTTTGGAATAGACGGGAATAGAGATGGGAAATGGGGAAGCTGCATGGACTAAGATTATAATAATTGAGGTGTGAGATCAAAGAATGCACAAAAATGTTCGCAAATAAGATTCTAGTAATTTTCCAGGATTGTGAAAGTTTGGATGTGAGGGGAGTAAATTGTCAAAGGGTATGTTGATACTGCAGTTAGACAGCCATGGCTGACTCAGGCTCATCAGACTCTGGCTGAGGGGCTGTTTAATTGCAGTGTAGACTTCTGGGCATGGGCTGCAGCATGGGCTCTTGGATCCTGCGAGGAGGGAGGGTTCCAAAGCTCAGGCAGGAGAAGCCTGGAACTGGACACTGCAATAAAACAACCCAGCAACTAAAGGCCCTGCAAGCCTGTGTCTGCTGTCATGGGACAGCTGCAGGTTTTTAATTGCAGTGTAGACATATCCAAAGATGACTTCAAAGGTATGAATGTAGAGGATGGGGAATTTAATGGAGAAAGAAGGAACTGGAGAAGGATTAGGAAGATAGCTTGGTTTTATAGAGACACAGATTTAAAGATAACAATGGGTCATGCAGAAGGAGATATATGAGGTAAGTACCATCTTGCTCTCCTCAAGACTAATTCCTAAACTACATAAAGCCATTAGTTAGCAAAGAAAATTGACATAATTTCTATAAAGCAACCTCCATAAATAAAATTTGTAGTGACTGAAAAACACTTCTGTTAAACTACATCTTAATGCAATGGTTTTTTGAAGCCTGCTCAGTGGATAACAAACCATCCATTAGGTGACAGTCTTTGGGTAGGCAGCCTTTTGATTTGTTACAAATAATGCTTGCTTGGGAGGAATTCAAAATCAGTGTTCGGGACATTTGTTACTGAGTAAGAGGGCTTGTGTTCAGACTTTTTAAGAGGAGTACTTTCTTCTGCAGGAGTTTAATGTAGCCAATATATGCTGGTTGGTCATACCAGGTGTCTGAGGTATTCGCTAACCACTTAAGGAGTGCTCTAGCTTTGATACAAGTAATTTATGAACAGCAGCTGTCCAATTTTCAGATATTCATAATCCTCCAGGATGGACAAGTCGTGATCTTAAAAAAGCACCCACCAAATGAATCGGTAAACTGTCTGGCTTCCAGATGTCCACTTAATTACCATCATAATTAATGAGAACTGTTTCCCATGTTGACTGCTTTGATAGGCACTCTGTAGACTAGATTGGTTTGCCGATATTATTGTCCTTTCAGCCCAAGAGATCAGATCAGAGTTGTGTTACATTGGCATGGCAGTGTGTATGAAACTCCCTGCTCAGTGCTGTTTATATTGATGTGTTTGTAAATAAAGAATTCTAGTTTCCCATAAGATGCTCTCGCTTTATAGAAATTACATTTGTTTGTGCAGAAGAGAGGGGGAATTTTAAAATGTCTGCATTTACATTGACTTTTAATACAAAACTTAATATTACAATCCATTGTTTTGTAGACTAGAGTAAAACTGGTGCAGAAATATTTAAACCTTCTAAAATTAGTAGTGCTCTTATGGCAGAGCTTCATGCCAACTGCATATGCAAAATAAAAGCACAATTTCATAACGTGTTACAAGAAAAAAATCAAAATTTTTCTTTCGTTTTAGGCTTTCACTTTTGTGGAACTCTTCTATGGAGTGTGGACCAATAGCCTTGGTCTAATCTCAGACGGATTTCATATGCTTTTTGATTGTTCTGCTTTAGTTATGGGACTTTTAGCAGCTCTAATGACAAGATGGAAAGCAACCCGCATATTTTCATATGGGTATGTACACTGACTTTTACATAATTATTTTGAAGAGATTCTGCTAGTTAGTTATAGGTCCTCATTTTTTCCTGTTAAACACAGGGGACTAGGGGTATGTTCCTAATATGAAATGTTTTCATGGCACTTAATATTTCAACACTTTATTATACCTCCTCTTTCTCCCTGCCCCTCAAAAATGTCTGCCAGTGTTATAAACCCACTGTGCTAGTCTAGATCAGTCACTTTTTCAAAAAGAAAATGAGATATTACATGTGAAAAATACAAGCAGTTATATCAGCATGATTGCAGGAAGGGATTTGGAATTGTGTGTGTACACGTTGAGATATTCAGAATTTAATGGGGTATTTAGCCATGTAACTCCCAATGAAATTAGGGAATTTAGCCACACAATTCTGCTAGCCAGCTTGACAACTATCAGCCGTAATGTGTGTAGTATAGTTAACTTTTTTTAATTGTATCACTAACACTTTGTATTTTGAGGACAAGGCCAATTATCTCATGGCTATCTTTTATCCCTTTTGTCTACCTACCATATCTTTATTTTGTCTTTGATTGTAAGCTTTTTGGGGTAGAGATTGTGCTGTGTTGAGAAAGCACCTACCACATTGTGATGCTACCACAGGACAGAACTGAAAATAATTGTGTAACATATTTGTTATGGTACTTTGTTCTAACATAGTGAAAAATCAAACTGACTTGAAAAGAAAATACTGTATTAAATGCATGAATAAGCCAAAAAATATTTTCAAATATGCTAAATCTAGCTATTGCTCAATCTTTCTAAAATGTACATTACACTTGTTCACTTTCAGGTATGGCCGTGTAGAAATTCTCTCTGGATTTATTAATGGCCTTTTTCTAATGGTAATAGCTTTCTTTGTATTCATGGAGTCTGTGGCCAGACTAGTAGATCCTCCAGACATAGACACAAATATGTTAACTGTAAGTTTTGTCATTTTCTTCTGTTAAAAACAGTTTGTTACTCCTGTTGAATATTTATTCCTTAATTTAAAATTAAGATCCACTTATCTGTGTAGTGAGGACTCAAATTATATAATGTCAAGCATTTGCTTTCAGTGTGACTTCAAAATGTTTCTTTGCTTTCTATTATATAGTGACTAACAGAATTAAAAGTCAATATGTCTAAAGATAAAAACTTTGTTATATTGCCTGCTTCTAAATATGTTATCTTCTCCTGTTTAAAAATAAAAATATCTCAACCTATTCAAAAATAGGTAAATTACAGAAGTAATTCCTTATATTACCATCTTAGTTTTATAATGAATGGCATTTGTGGGTTGGAAAGGGGGATAGTGTCATTGGCTTTAGTTATTTGATCCTCCTATTACATGGAAGGAAGTTCCATTTATCTACAAAATAAACTATTGAGTACAGTAACTCCTTGATTAATGTTATGTTCCTGAAAAAGGCTACTTTAAGCAAATCCAATTTCCCCATAAGAATTAATGTAAATAGGGGTTAGATTTCAGGGAAATTTTTTTCGCCAGACAAAAGGCTATTTTTTTTTATATATGGAGGAATGGAAGAAGGGGAGACAGCATGGCAGAGAGAGAGAGACACACACGGTGTGTGTGTGAGAGAGAGAGATACGCATTGCCCTTTTAAGTATGCTGACCCCACTCTAAGTACATTGCATTTTTAAGTAGATCAGCAAGTTGAGACAGCAGCTGCTGCCAGCAAGCTCCCTCCATTCTGAGCCCTGTCATGTCACCCCCCACGCTCTGTGGAGGTAAGGTTTAGGAGTAGGGGGCAGGGGGGCACCCTGACATTAGCACCCTTCTTCCTCCCACCCCCTTCTGCACAGCAAGCAGGAGGCTTCTGGGAGCAGCTATAAGGCAGTGGGCAGGAGCAGCACAGAGCAGTAAGGGGAGGGACAGCTGAACTGCCTGGCAATTGATATCCTGCTGGGCGGCTGCCTCACAGGGAACTTAGGGGAGCAGGGAGCTGATGTGTGTGTGGGGGGGGGGGGACATGCCAGTCCACCGTGGTTCCAAGCCCCCACCAGCTAGCTCCAATGGGCTGCTCTTTCTGCAGGCAGTGGACAAAGCAGGCGGCTGCCAAACAATGTTATAAGGGAGCATTGCGCAACTTTACACGAGCATGTTCTCTAACTGATCAGCAACATAACAATGAAAGAACGTTAACTGGGACGATTTTAAGTGAGGAGTTACCTCTAAAGTCAGCTAAGATACAGTATGGTAGGTGTGCCTCTAGTTAAAACCATGATGGAGCCATAAGTAGTTAACATGCATTTTAAATCAGTCAAAGCAGGTCATTGGAGTTGGTCAATAGAAGCATCTAAATATATCATACTTGGTAACTGTCATGTGTAATTGTATTGCTATAATAACGTATCTTATCCTTGCTCTATTTTACTACTGCATACAGTATATTATACTACTGGATACCAGATTTTTTTTAAAACAAGATAAGGGTTTTGAACTCTGGAGAAATAGTAATTTCATAGTCACTTGCAAAAACATCAAACCATATAATTGCGTTAGTGTAATTGGCTGTTTCTCTGATTTGTGTGTTAGAATCTTTAGTCAGTAAAACCTTTAGTGTCAGTAACTTTAACTACCCTTCACTGAAATTGAATTAACTCGCAATTTCAGATTCCAGCCTCTTGATCCCCAGTCCAGTAAGATCTGGGGTGATTAAAGAAGTATTAGTTCAGTTCCTGGAGAGAAAAGTGCAGTATGTTCAGTAACAATCTTTTGGGCAGAAAGAGTAGCACTGATTACTTCAATCTTTCGACCTTGTGCCTTTCCTATAAGAAAAGCAAGGCTCAAATTGGATGGAACAAATCTCAAGGCTTCAGCAAAGATGTGAAGGAGCCATAGATCAGATTTCATATTAGCTTACTGTTCAAACAGGTGCTGATCTAAGTTCCCTTTAAGCTGCGTGGCCACACAGCTGCCTATTAAGCCCCACACAGGGACTCAGGGCTACAGCGGGGAGAGGCACCCCTCCCCACTGTCCCCAGCATGGACCTGCTGCGGCAGGGAGAGGCATCCCCCCCTGAGCTGCTGCGGCGAGAGAGGGCTGGGGGGAGTCCTCTCTCTCCCCACTGTAGCAGTGTGGAAGCCTGCACCCCCAAGCTCCTCATTCCTGGCCCCACCCCCAAGCCTGCACCACCAGCCAGAGCCCTCCCCGCCAACCCTCTGCTCCAGCCCTGAGCCCCCTTCCCGAACCCCTCATCCCCAGCCCCACCCCAGAGCCTGCACCCCTAGCCAGAGTCTCTCTTCCCCTCCCCCCCAACCTTCTGCCCCATATTGGGGCATATAACAAAATTCATTCTGCATATGGACATAAAAAAATCGAGGGAACACTGGTTCTGATTACTGCAAGTAGTCTTAAAACCGTCATTGATGTATGTATGGGTACAGCTGGATCATGGAATCAAAACTGTAGATCCAGTCTTTTCACAATTTTTGCTTTTTTTTCCCCTCAGTTTAAGCCTTCACTTCCTGAACAAAAATAAATTTTACTTTTATTTTGTTTTTTGAACAAGTGTGAAGTTACCTCTTTCCTCCCATTGAAGGCATTGAACTTCAGTGCTTATATAATGACAGGTTTCAGAGTAGCAGCCGTGTTAGTCTGTATTCGCAAAGGAGTACTTGTGGCACCTTAGAGACTAACCAATGTATTTGAGCATAAGCTTTCGTGAGCTACTGAATGCATCCGATGAAGTGAGCTGTAGCTTATGAAAGCTTATGCTCAAATTTGTTAGTCTCTAAGGTGCCACAAGTACTCCTTTTCTTAGTGCTTATATAGACACTTAAATACTAAATTTTAATAGTGTAATTTAAAAGAGACAATCATCTGGAGTTAAGGCCTATCTCTCATACAGCTTTCAGGATGAGTTCTGTGGCCACATTCTCCAAAGGAAAGCTTCCTATTCCTGTACCCTCTGCTAGTAGGTGAGGGTTCTTTCTGTCTCCTTCCTAGCTAGCATTTTTCTGTTAGTTTTCCAGTCTCTTCATGCAAGAGTGGTGGAGAGTTATTTGTATTGTGGTAGCACCCACAATGTACTGCTCAAACCCAGAAGGCGACATGGTCCCTACCCCAAAACATTTACAATTTAAGATGAAGCGTGCAGGTCCTTTTTAACTGTTCCTGTATGTTCTACTCAATAAGTGATTCTGGGGAGTTAAGAGAGAACTTTCGCTCTATCCTCAGAGCTTTGTTTCTTGTGGGAGAAGTAGACAAACTCAGTCTCACTTAAAGCAAAGTTGTTTATGTCTGTACCTGCTGATACTAGATTTTTAAGAGGAAAAGAGAAATCCTTCATATGAAGAGAAGTTTCACTTGTGAGCATTCAGCGGCAAGGGAATCCTCCTGCTATTGTCATTGTTAAATGCAGCAAATTGGATGTGCTACGGAAGTATGTTAGATGCTGTTAACTTGTTTGCTAGAACAGTATATTTTTTCTGTTAATCTGAGTGTTTAGGAAGAAATCAAATTGGATTTAAAGGTTGGGTTTTTTTGTTTTGTTTTTTCTCTTTTCTCCCTCTCATAGCCAGTCTCAGTTGGAGGGCTGATAGTAAACCTTGTTGGTATCTGTGCCTTTAGCCATGCCCACTCTCATGGGGCTTCTCGTGGAGGCTGTCACTCACATGATCACAACCATTCACACCATGGTCATGGACATGGACACAGTCATGGCCATTCCCACAGTGACCACGGACACAATCACAGTCATGGACACTCTCATGGGTTTTCAGGAGGAGGCATGAATGCCAACATGAGAGGTAAGTACAAATTGTTTAATTTTAAAAGTAACCTAGCCTTCGAGAAACCTTTTACATCAAAGTATCCCTTGTCCACTTTTCTTAATCTCTCTAAAACTTGTTTTCTGGCAGTCTTTTTACATAGCACAGATAGAGCTTTTTGGAAAAGCTTTTTCTAGCTAAAATGTTTTAAAGAATAAACATAATTTGAGATATTCCACTAGCTTCTTACCTCACACTTAATGTTCTCAGATTTGTGATGGTATGGGTCCTAGAGGCTCTTCAATGTTGATTTCTTTTCATTATTATTTGATCCATAATATTTTTACAGTACCCAAAGTGTACTACATATCTTAAAGACCAAATAGAACTCCAGAGTTCCTGCATCTAATTTTAGATAGTATATGACAGCTGGTTGATTTAAAATAACTAGGAAAGGGATGGGGAGTAGAAGAACCAAGGTTAACAGCAATACACTTAAACAGTTACTCTCTTTAGACACATTCACCTATTTAATTATTTGTACTGGGGTAGCATCTGTAGGCCTGAACTTCTGGTTCAGTTAAAGTGTTAGGTTTTTTAAAAATAATTAACTTGTCACTTATGGTGTGACATCCCCTGGGGTACAGTCTGGACTGGGGAGCCACTGTGTCCCCTTAACTCTCCAGCCTGGGGTGCCTTTTACTCTGATTTGCCATCAGAACAGCCACTTCTGCCCTGCACATGCAGCCTTCAGCATGCAAAATCAAACCAGCTGAAAATATGAATGCTCTCCCAGCCACACATGAACTATATATAGGGGTGACACCCGCAAATCCCCCAATCTCAGCACTGGACTCCAGAAATGTGTCTTGCACTGCTTTGGACTCCCTCCCCTTCTCCCCAAACTGTGTAAGCTCATTAAAAGTCCATCATTCTATCAAAGGGAATGATTATGCACCAGCCTTTGTTAACTTGAGTAGCAATCCTCAAGCACTTCCGTTAAAACACACTGGTTTAGACAAAAAGAATTAAACAAGTTTATTAACTAAAGAGAGATTAAGTGATTATAAGTGGTAAAGGCATAAAAGTCAGTATTGGTTACAAGGGAAATAAAAGATAAACACGGAAACCTTACCAAGCTAAATCCTAAACTTTATCAAGCTAAATAAGATTTGAAAGCAGAAGGGTTTCTCACCCAAAACTTTCAGCAGTCCATGCTAACTGGAAAGCGTTCCAGTTAGGACCACTCTCCCCCCAGTTCAATGATGATTTTTTGTCTTTCAAACACTCTTGCTGCAGTGAGTAGAGATGGGGGAGGAGAGGTGGTCAGAGGCCTTTTTGCCCCCTTCTTATATCCTGACCCTTTTTACTGGAAAAGTCCTTCCTGGGTCCTGGGGTCAGAAGTTCTATTGCATACATGCTCTGCCAGCTGTCCCTCAGGTGAATTGTAAATTTCTTCTTTACAATTCCTGTTGCTGAAGAACAGCTGCTTAAGCCGATGATTGCTCTTCACACCTGGCTGGAGCCAGAGTGCCTTTTACTCTGAAAAACTGATTTGTGGACATTACCCAGAAGTATAGCATATTAGTCACAATCATACAATAGAATCTTATAACTTCATACACGCTGTTGCTATACACACCAACAGGACAATGCTGTTCAGCAGATTATAAATTTTAAAATTGCACCTCACAAGGCATACTTTGTACAAGTGTTATCATAATTGTATGAAAAGTGGTTACCATAATAGTATGGATTGTCACACTGGGGTAGCATCTATAGGCTTGAACTTCTGGTTCAGCTAAAGTGTTGGATTTTTAAAAATAATTAACTTGCTACTTATGATCCATGAGGAAGAAGCGAATTTTGAGAGGATTTGAGGGAAGAGAGTAGTAACTGGGTGGACCAGGACTAGGAAGTCATTCTCTTTGTTGGTAACACTGGTAGTAGTCTGAACAAAGTCATAGAGATGGTTGTGAGCGAAGTAGACCAATGGGACATTGAGGCTGACATAGTTTTCATAGTTTGCCTTTACGAGCCAACATGCAACACAATTTCTACAAAACTTTATTTTTGTAAACCGTGTTTGTCACTGATTCATAATATAAAATAATACTTCTCGTCAGTTCTGTTAAAGACCAGACTAACCTAAAACACAAAGCTGGCAGCATTATTTTATATCTATATATAATATATGATACACATACATATACACATACTATCAGCAAGTATATTATAAGTGTGGTTACTTGCTGGAATCTTCCTGATAGTATGGAAAAAATACAATATATAGCACATCTACCAAATATTTGTCACATTGTCTACTATAAGAAATTTTAGTGCGTAAGATGTATTGTTTCAAGCATTTAACTATCACAATGCTATATTATTTTAATTGAGGCGCTGAATGCAACCAAATAGCTGAGATGACTATTCTACCCATCTGAATTTTTTTATTTTTTGTAAAGTGTGCTCAGCTTCTCACTACTTGCATATTCTTTAGTGGGAGATGAAGTACCAGGATTAATCTCACGAACTATTAGTGTTAAAGATTGTTTTGTACCTTCTAAATGCAAACAGAGTACTAGAGTTCAAATGATATAAAACTTTAATCCTAGCAGCAGCAGCAGTTTGAGAGATGTAAATCACAGCAGAATTAGAACATTATCATTTTGTGTTTTTATTCTAACTTAATACTTGCCAGCATTAGAAACTATTTAGCATATCAGTAAAGTTTTCTACCATAGGTCCAAGACCAGGGATCCAAGAGAGAATTTTGATCCCTGTACTGAGAAATTTTATTTTAATACTCATGCTATATAGTCCATGTGCTGATGGCAACTAAATGCAGGTACTCAATCATTCAAAGTCTTATTTTGTTTCAGGTGTGTTTTTACATGTGTTGGCAGACACCCTGGGTAGTGTTGGTGTGATCATATCTACGATATTTATCCAACAGTTTGGATGGCTGATAGCTGATCCCCTGTGCTCTCTCTTTATTGCTACATTAATTTTTCTCAGTGTTATCCCACTGATAAAAGATGCCTGTCAAGTACTTTTGCTGAGGCTACCACCAGAATGTGAGAAAGATCTGCACATTGCGCTAGAAAAGGTCGGAACTTAAACTTGTATTTTGTTTGTTTATATACAGTCTAGATTTATAGTGAGTTTGAGAACTGCATTTATTAACTTTTACATGCAGTCATTCCTCATTGTGCCATTATCTTTGTCTAAGACTCTTGGGCGTCCCAAATTTCTTGTCTAAGTTCATCAGTTTTATAGAGATACTTGAGTCTTTTTTGGTTTTATTAGTTTATCATTTGCAATTTTAAAAATCCATGAATTTTGTGGAATCAACTGTTTAAATAACAGTGGCAGCCATATGTTGCTTTTGCTTTTATGGGCAGTTCATAACCCTAGACTAACTTGGTAACTCTGTAAATCTATCCAGCAGAATGAGGGAAAACTATTTAATACTTAGTTTTAATTATTAAACCCAATAACTTTCATAAAAGCTGGAGAGGTCTTTTTTAACCCTAGCATGACCAGATTTCATTTGACTGCAGTATTCTTTCCTGGGCATGCAGTTGCAGTTTTGACAGTTTTCCAGTCTACTGTGGGACAGGTTGGCTTATAGCAAATGGGGCTGCAAAACTGAAGCTAGTTCTCTTCTTCCCATTTGCAGTCTCTATTGCTGATTTTTTTTTTCTTCCCCTTCAGTCTAGACTGCTTTCTACTCCTACTAAATCAGTCAAGGCCTGTAGTCTGTGGCAGCACTCTACTCCCATTATTAACTCTTATCCACTAACTGTTGCTCCCAGTGTTGACTCTTCTGAGTGCCCTGCTCAGAACCCCCATGGGCATAGTCCTGAAGTATATGGAGAGCTTTGTAAATCGGGAAACTGGTGTGGGAACTTTCAGGACTCCAGCAACAAGAGTAGAAGGGGGACTCCAGCAACAAGGATATTCAACACTGCCTATCACCAGGGAACGGGGATAATAGATTCTAGCCACCAGGGAATGAGAGGATGGAATTAAATTGGGTGAGGGAGATCCATGGAGAGGAAGAAGAGGGAGGAAGGTGAGGATTGTGGACTTACATGATTTAGTGAAAGGGAGATGCAGAAGAGGGAATTGAAGTGTGAGTGACCTTGAGGTGGGATAAATAAAAACAAGAAACAAAACCAGAAAATAATCAAAATGCTAGGAGTGGGGAGAAAAAAAAATAACCAGTATGAAACTTCATAAAGAAATATTACAATAAATAACTTAATAAGGTTACATATTAAGTCCAACTAGAATATTGAAGTACCTGTTTATCTTGGTTATCATGGGGATCGGTCCTTAGAAATGCTTGGGTGCCCAAAGCCAGTCTCTCCTTTGATGCTACTATAGTCTGGCCACCAGTTGGGGACTCCAGTGTCTTTGTCCCTCCTTTTTAGCCCCTACCCTCTAATTTTTCATTTTGCCTTCTATTTTTGGCAATGATGGAAACTGTCCCAATTCCACAGATTTCTCTATATAACAAAATTTCTATATATAATATTAAATGATGGCAGTTTATTTTGCTGTATAATAGTATCTACTGCATGAAATAATTGCCATTGGTAGCTATCTAAGTATGCAGGAAGGCATAAAGTAGAATAGTGCAAAAGTAATTCTTACTGTTAATGCAATTTTTTACAGATCCAGAAAATAGATGGTTTAATATCCTACAGAGATCCTCATTTTTGGTGTCACTCTGCTAGTGTTGTGGCAGGTACTATACATGTACAGGTGATGTCAGATGTCATGGAACAGAGAATTATACAGCAGGTAACTGTATAACACTTTCAGAAATCTTTTGGCTCTTCATATTTTACCCCCTGTAGATTAACCCTGAATATTTCAATCATAGGCTTAAGTTTGAAGCTGCTGTTTTAATGATTTCTCTAGCTAGTAGCTGATGTTCCAGGACAGGCCTTGTCAGTATTGCTCTGCTCCTCCTCCTGCTGTTATCCTATAAAAAGTTTGGAGGCTTTTGACATTTGAAAACAGATCAGCCAGTTTCTTTTGTCTTGCTTTAAAGGTGACCTGCAAAAGGATTTGGGGGGGGGGGGGGGGAACTAGTTTTGTATTTTTTTTTCATGGTATAACAAAAGCCTAAATGAATTCCTCAAAAAAAAAGGGGGGGCGGGGTTTCTGCTTGTTTTTAATCTTAAAAATATCAGAAGCGTTAAGCCTATTTTTCCTTTGTTTTGCTGGAGGACTTCCTGGGGATCAGAGATGTATTTTAGGAACTCTCACCTTAAATGAAGAGGCAAGAGTGATGTGTTTTTTACGACATTCTCTCCAAAATGTTCATTAATCAGTCCAGTTAAATAAGTACTAACAAAGGTTTTAAACAGTCTGAATAAAAATCCCTTACTTCAACAACTCAGTTTTTTACTCTTGTAAATAGTTTCACTGGTTCTCTTCTCATTGTAAACTGTTCCAAGTTAGATGAGACCTGAATTAATAATGTTTTTTAAAAAATGAGAGAACCTTTTCAGGCCCTCTTTATGTTCTAGGCATTGCTACCAGCTCTGCCTATAGTTAAGGTTGTCAGACACTTCTCATTATAAAGACCCTGTTTTTAGTCACTTTACCAAACTTTAACGATTAGGGCTGAAACTTTCCAGGCTAGATGTTTTCCTCCAACTTCAATAAAAATTAAGTTTCAGCAAAAATGATTTACCGTGGTTTGCCCTTGTTTTAAAAACAAAACATCTTACATCTGTTTTATTGAAGTTTTAGCACTTCCAGGTTTAAAGCAAGGGCTTTAGATTTGGTAGAGAGGTGGTCTTTTATCAGGGATATGCTGCTTATTGTTGCTATGAAAAAATACCCAGTTCATAAGCCTTTGGGAAATAAAATCTAGTTCATACATGCTAAGTAGAGACTTCTTAATTTGGCAAGTAAATTCTCCAAAGATTCTGTCTGTCCTGAGCATGCTCCATCCCCTTCCCTGTACTTTCCCTGCAACTCGTGCCCGTAGCTGCCAGGAGTTGCTGTTGCACTAGGCTTAGGAATTGAGAGCAGGGGTGTTCTTGATGCTTCCTTTTCTGGCACCCAGGCAGCATGGAAGAGGGAGCAGCCTAATTCAGGAGGGACAAGTGTGGATAATGGAAGTAGATTAGAGGGCCGGGAGGAGGACTGGGAGTGATCTTGGGTGTGGGGCTTTTGACTGGATAAACCGTGCAAGGAAACTGGGAGCCAGGAAAAAAATGGTGTGTGGGAAGGACATGGGAGCAAGACTGAAAGTGAGCAGGAGCTGGGGTTTGAGGCTGGGCTTGAGGTCCACATGCTATGGCTTAGATTTCCAAAGGGGTCCAAACCGCCATTTGAAATTTTGTTAGGGGTCCACAAATGAAAAAAGGTTGAAAACCACTGATTTAAACCAAACTTTCATAGTCACTATTAATTGTGTGTTCCTCATTTTCTGGGTGCCACTTGCATTGAGACCCTGGGGTCTGATTTGCAGAAGTCCTGAGCACTCACGGTGCAATGGAAGTCAATGGGTGCATATAAAGTCCTATACAATGCTAAGTACCCTGAAAAAAAATCCGATCCTAGGCATCTTAAATTGGGCACCCAAAATTATTGGATACTTTTTACCTTAATCTCTGTGCCTGAGATCCCCATCTGTAAAATAGGGGTGTTATAAAGATAGTTTGTTTGTTTGTGAAACACTCGGATACCATAGCGATGGGTACCATAATAAAACCTGTGAGGAAATTAATAATTCTTTATTCAGAGCAGGATTTGAATAGGGTGCAATAAATAAGGCTTGAGGACACACATTGAACTGTGAGGATAAAACATAATGTCCATTCTTGCACTGAATGATGCAGAATTCCTGAGGGAATAAATATGGAGTCATATTAGGATATATCATAATCCAGCCCCCTCAATTAAGCATTAAGGTTGCTTGTGCGATTCCTAACTTTTGAGTGCTTGACTTTTTCTCCCCAGAAATTCTAGCTAAAAATTAAGTCATTTTAATTTTCTGACTGGCTCTTCTCAGGGCCATAATAAATGTTGTATCTAGAAATTGAAGTGACCTTTTGCTCGTGTTTGTAACTACCGTTCTCGTGTCTGAGTATAATCACAAATTACAGAGATTTAATATTGAATTTCTGTTATGCTCAGGTAACAGCAGTTCTGAAAGATGTTGGAGTGAACAATTTAACTGTCCAGGTGGAGAAAGAAGCCTATTTTCAACATATGTCTGGCCTCAGTACAGGATTCCATGAAGTCATTTCTATGACACAACAAATGGAATCCATGAAATACTACAAAGATGGCACTTACATCATGTGATGTGAAGATACATTCGCCACTGGGATATAAGCTGTAGTATTCAATATTTGTATTATTTTGTCAGGAGAACTTGCACATAAATGTACAGAAACAAATATAGTATATATTTGAATTTTTTAAAAAAGCGTAATGTGTTAAGACTGGATCAGGGTGCTTTTTATAAAGGAAATAAGATGGACTAGAACATTTGCTGTATATGTGGAAATAATGTAAATCTGAAATACTGTACTTGATGTTTATTAAACAGAAATCTTGCTACATGTGTGTGGATGAGCACAAATATATTCCATACCTTCCCTAAAGTATGAAATGTCAAATCAAGAATCATGTTCATGTCAAAATTAAGGGGAAAGGAAAACACTTTGCAAGAGAAACAAAATTGCCTCCAAAAATACTTTTATTTCCTTCAAAATGATTTTGAAGAGTGTGAGTGTGTGTTTTTACATATTTATTATGAAGAATAAAACTTAAATTGCATATGAAGTAAAGGCTTTTTGCAGAGTTCATTAGATAAAAAAAGGAATATACAGTTTTATATTTATTCACTCTGTATAAAACTGATTTCTAACCATAATTTTACTACACCAAGGCAGATAGATGCTATCATTTTACATTTATATCAAGAGAACTTTTTTTGTGAAAAAAAAAAAAAAAAAAAAAAAAACACCACACAACCAGTACTCATGCTAGCAGTGTGGATGTAGGGAAGAACAGAATTGCAAGTTTTGCCCTTGCACTATTTTGTGGTGGTGTTTACTGGGGAGGCTGAAAAATCAATTTGAACCACTTTGTAAAATAAACATTTTGTACTTTTTTATAATAATTGCAAGTGAAATATTATTGTTTGAAGTTTCATCCCTGAACATCTTAACCAGCTCTCTTCTCTAGCCATTCTCTTCCTGTTAAAACGGTATAATCCAGTCATTTTTAGATGCCTAGATTCCTTTCTCCTTAGCAGGGTAACTAATTATGGAATTTCATGCAATTGATATATGTAAGTTCTGTGGCATTGAATAGAAAATTGTGGAATATCTCAGCATTGTGCAAAGAGCCATTTCATAGTCAATTGAAAAGGCGGGAGGAGGAGCAGCTGAATGAGCTGGTAATGAACTCTTCAGTGCCTTGTTTATCATGAAGACTCTTTGGATTAGGTGTGAAGAAGCTCACAATGTTGTTCAGGAGCAGCTGAACAGTATCTTTCCATCAACTTAAAACGTAACATGTCTAGACAAAAAAGCATGGCTTTCTATTGTGGCTAGGTAATGGAGCCTACCCTAAATCTGTCATCTAGTTCAAAAAACTTACCCATAGACTAGATGTAGTATATTATGTCTCTTGTCATAACGGATTTACCATTGTGCAGCACAGTACTAAGGAAAATGTCCCTGTAATCCATATTAACAGTCTGGGGCTTTGCAAGATAAGGCAAAATGTGTACATTTAAGTGAAAAATATTTACTTTAGCCAATATATACATAACAGAAGAAAAGCCTTACTCACTGTTCTCTTAGCAGAAGCCTGGTAATAAAATAATCCACAGTAGTTAAGAGGGCATCTGTTTCTTACTGTGTGTGTTGGAGACAGACTTCCTTAAAGTTATTAATTTATTTCCCTGTGCCATGCTTTTCCTTTTCCTTTATTAAAAACACTTACATGTGTCCTTCAAAATCAGCAATCACATAATGCAATGGTTAACTTAATGTAACTGAGTAGTTCTTTCATCATTTAGTCCACATATTTGCTCAATATTTTTATTGTGACACAAAGCTTGTTCTGTATCAGGGGGTAGCCATGTTAGTCTATATCCACAGAAACATTCCTGATGTCCAATGTGTGTCCATTTATTCTTTTCTGTAGGGACTGTCTGGTTTGGCCAATGTACACGGCAGAGGGGCATTGCTGGCACATGATGGCATATATAACATTGGTAGACATGCAGGTGAATGAGCCTCTGATGGCGTGGCTGATGTGGTTGGGTCCTCTGATAGTATCACTAGAGTAGATATGGGGACAGAGTAGGCAACGAGGTTTGCTACAGGGATTGGTTCCTGGGTTAGTGTGTCTGTGGTGTGGTGTGTAGTTGCTGGTGAGTATTTGCTTCAGCTTGGGGGGCTGTCTGTTAGTGAGGACACAAATCGGACATCAGGAATGGTAACATACAAAAGCCAGTAGGAGAACACTTCAATCTTCCTGGTCATTCTATAGAAGATTTAAAAGTAGCTATACTTGGACAAAAAAAGATTTCAAAGAAACAACAGAACTAAAATTCATTTGCAAATTTAACACCATTAATTTGGGCTTGAATAGGGACTGGGAGTGGCTGGCTCATTACAAAAGCAGCTTTGCCTCTCCTGGAATTGACACCGCCTCATCTATTATTGGAGTGGACTACATCCACCCTGATGGAATTGGCCCTGCCAACACTGGTTTTCCACTTGTGAGGTAACTCCCTTCCCTTCATGTGTCATCATATAATGCCTGCATCTGTAATTTTCACTCCATGCATCTGAAGAAGTGACGTTTTACTCACGAAATCTTATGCCCAATTAAATCTGTTAGCCCTGGTCTACACTAGGACTTTAGGTCGAATTTAGCAGCGTTAAATCGATGTAAACCTGCACCGGTCCACGCAATGAAGCCCTTTATTTCGACTTAAAGGGCTCTTAAAATCGATTTCCTTACTCCACCCCTGACAAGTGGATTAGCGCTTAAATCGACGTTGCCGGCTCGAATTTGGGGTACTGTGGACACAATTCGATGGTATTGGCCTCCGGGAGCTATCCCAGAATGCTCCATTATGACCACTCTGGACAGCACTCTCAACTCAGATGCACTGGCCAGGTAGACAGGAAAAGAACCGCGAACTTTTGAATCTCATTTCCTGTTTGGCCAGCGTGGCAAGCTGCAGGTGACCATGCAGAGCTCATCAGCACAGGTGACCATGATGGAGTCCCAGAATCGCAAAAGAGCTCCAGCATGGACTGAACGGGAGGTACGGGATCTGATCGCTGTTTGGGGAGAGGAATCCATGCTATCAGAACTCCGTTCCAGTTTTCGAAATGCCAAAACCTTTGTCAAAATCTCCCAGGGCATGAAGGACAGAGGCCATAACAGGGACCCGAAGCAGTGCCGCGTGAAACTGAAGGAGCTGAGGCAAGCCTACCAGAAAACCAGAGAGGCGAACAGCCGCTCTGGGTCAGAGCCCCAAACATGCCGCTTCTATGATGAGCTGCATGCCATTTTAGGGGGTTCAGCCACCACTACCCCAGCCGTGTTGTTTGACTCCTTCAATGGAGATGGAGGCAATACGGAAGCAGGTTTTGGGGACGAAGAAGATGAGGAGGAGGAGGAGGTTGTAGATAGCTCACAGCAAGCAAGCGGAGAAACCAGTTTTCCCGACAGCCAGGAACTGTTTCTCACCCTAGACCTGGAGCGAGTATCCCCCGAACACACCCAAGGCTGCCTCCTGGACCCAGCAGGCGGAGAAGGGACCTCTGGTGAGTGTACCTTTTAAAATACTATACATGGTTTAAAAGCAAGCATGTGAAAGGATTACTTTGCCCTGGCATTTGCGGTTCTCCTAGATGTAGTCCTAAAGCCTTTGCAAAAGGTTTCTGGGGAGGGCAGCCTTATTGCGTCTTTCATGGTAGGACACTTTACCACTCCAGGCCAGTAACACATACTCGGGAATCATTGTAGAACAAAGCATTGCAGTGTATGTTTGCTGGCATTCAATCAACATCCGTTCTTTATCTCTCTGTGTTATCCTCAGGAGAGTGAGATATAATTCATGGTCACCTGGTTGAAATAGAGTGCTTTTCTTCAGGGACACTCACTATAGCCCATTCCTGCTGGGCTGTTTGCCTGTGGCTAAACAGAAATGTTCCCCGCTGTTAGCCACAGGGAGGGGGGAAGGTTGAGGGGGTAGTCACGCGGTGGGAGGAGGCAAAATGCGACCTTGTAACGAAAGCACATGTGCTATGTATGTAATGTTAACAGCAAGGTTTACCCTGAAAGAGTGTAGCGACTGTTTTATAAAATGTGTCTTTTTAAATACCGCTGTCCCTTTTTTTTTCTCCACCAGCTGCATGTGTTTCAATGATCACAGGATCTTCTCCTTCCCAGAGGCTAGTGAAGCTTAGAAAGAAAAAAAAAAAAAACGCACTCGCGATGAAATGTTCTCCGAGCTCATGCTGTCCTCCCACACTGACAGAGCACAGACGAATGCGTGGAGGCAAATAATGTCAGAGTGCAGGAAAGCACAAAATGACCGGGAGGAGAGGTGGCGGGCTGAAGAGAGTAAGTGGCGGGCTGAAGCTCAAATGTGGCGGCAGCGTGATGAGAGGAGGCAGGATTCAATGCTGAGGCTGCTGCAGGACCAAACCAGTATGCTCTAGTGTATGGTTGAGCTGCAGCAAAGGCAGCTGGAGCACAGACTGCCACTGCTGCCCCTCTGTAACCAACCGCCCTCCTCCCCAAGTTCCATAGCCTCCACACCCAGACGCCCAAGAACGCGGTGGGGGGGCCTCCGGCCAACCAGCCACTCCACCACAGAGGATTGCCCAAAAAAAAGAAGGCTGTCATTCAATAAATTTTAAAGTTGTAAACTTTTAAAGTGCTATGCTTAAAGTGCTGTGTGGCATTTTCCTTCCCTCCTCCACCACCCCTCCTAGGCTACCTTGGTAGTCATCCCCCTATTTGTGTGATGAATGAATAAAGAATGCATGAATGTGAAGCAACAATGACTTTATTGCCTCTGCAAGCGGTGATTGAAGGGAGGAGGAGCGGGTGGTTAGCTTACAGGGAAGTAGAGTGAACCAAGGGGCGGGGGGTTTCATCAAGGAGAAACAAACAACTTTCACACCGTAGCCTGGCCAGTCATGAAACTGGTTTTCAAAGCTTCTCTGATGCGTACCGCGCCCTCCTGTGCTCTTCTAACCGCCCTGGTGTCTGGCTGCGCGTAACCAGCAGCCAGGCGATTTGCCTCAACCTCCCACCCCGCCATAAACGTCTCCCCCTTACTCTCACAGATATTGTGGAGCACACAGCAAGCAGTAATAACAGTGGGAATATTGGTTTCGCTGAGGTCTAAGCGAGTCAGTAAACTGCGCCAGCGCGGCTTTAAACGTCCAAATGCACATTCTACCACCATTCTGCACTTGCTCAGCCTGTAGTTGAACAGCTCCTGACTACTGTCCAGGCTGCCTGTGTACGGCTTCATGAGCCATGGCATTAAGGGGTAGGCTACGTCCCCAAGGATACATATAGGCATTTCAACATCCCCAACAGTTATTTTCTGGTCTGGGAATAAAGTCCCTTCCTGCAGCTTTTGAAACAGACCAGAGTTCCTGAAGATGCGAGCATCATGCACCTTTCCCGGCCATCCCACGTTGATGTTGGTGAAACGTCCCTTGTGATCCACCAGAGCTTGCAGCACTATCGAAAAGTACCCCTTGTGGTTTATGTACTCGGCGGCTTGGTGCTCCGGTGCCAAGATAGGGATATGGGTTCCGTCTATGGCCCCACCACAGTTAGGGAATCTCATTGCAGCAAAGCCATCCACTATGACCTGCACATTTCCCAGGGTCACTACCCTTGATATCAGCAGATCTTTGATTGCGTGGGCTACTTGCATCACAGCAGCCCCCACAGTAGATTTGCCCACTCCAAATTGATTCCCAACTGACCGGTAGCTGTCTGGCTTTGCAAGCTTCCACAGGGCTATCGCCACTCGCTTCTCAACTGTGAGGGCTGCTCTCATCTTGGTATTCATGCGCCTCAGGGCAGGGGAAAGCAAGTCACAAAGTTCCATGAAAGTGCCCTTACGCATGCGAAAGTTTCGCAGCCACTGGGAATCGTCCCAGACCTGCAACACTATGCGGTCCCACCAGTCTGTGCTTGTTTCCCGAGCCCAGAATCGGCGTTCCACAGCATGAACCTGCCCCATTAGCACCATGATGCATGCATTGGCAGGGCCCATGCTTTCAGAGAAATCTGTGTCCATGTCCTGATCACTCACGGGACCGCGCTGACGTCGCCTCCTCGCCCGGTATCGCTTTGCCAGGTTCTGGTGCTGCATATACTGCTGGATAATGCGTGTGGTGGTTAATGTGCTCCTAATTGCCAAAGTGAGCTGAGCGGCCTCCATGCTTGCCTTGGTATGGCGTCCGCACAGAAAAAAGGCGCGGAACGATTGTCTGCCGTTGCTCTGACGGAGGGAGGGGCGACTGACGACACGGCTTACAGGGTTGGCTTCAGGGAGCTAAAATCAACAAAGGGGGTGTCTTTACATCAAGGAGTATTTCAGGCAGGACTTCACGGAGGGTTCCAATAAGAAATGGTGCACCTAAGTTATCGTTCTTATTGGAACAAGGAGGTTAGCCTGGCCTCTGATTGATACATGGCTAGATTTACCTCGCTGCACCTTCTCTGTGAGTGACTGCAGTGTGACCTAGAGGAATGAGTCCCCTAGACAGGGGAGGAGGCAAATGAGTACAAAACAAATCTGGTCTATTTCTTGTTTTGACCCACTCCATCTATCTTTTACATCTTTGGCTGGCAGCAGACGGTGCAGAAGGACTGCATGCCATCCACATCTCATGGCTGCTCAGCAGAAGATGGTACAGGACGACTGCTAGCCATCCTCATCTCTTGCCTGCCTGGCAGAAGATGGTACAATACGACTACTAGCAATCCTCATCTCTTGCCTGCCTGGCAGAAGATGGTACAGTATGACTGCTAGCAGTCCGTATCGCCTGCCCGCTCACCATAAGACGGTTCAATAGGGCTGACTGCAGGACTAAAGAGAATGACCTGGTCAAGTCACTCCAAATTTAGTCCCTGCGCCCATGTCTGCCCAGGCGCTCCCAGCCGACGTGGCCAGGAGCACCTCGGACACGACGAGGACGACTACCAGTCGTATTGCACCGTCTGCTGCCAGAAGGCAATGGGTTGCTGCTTCTGTGTAGCAAAGCCGTACCGCGTCTGCCAGCACCCAGGAGACATAGGGTGACGGTTACCTGAGCGGGCTCCATGCTTGCCGTGGTATGGCGTCTGCACAGGTAACTCACGAAAAAAGGCACGAAATGATTGTCTGCCCTTGCTTTCACGGAGGGAGGGAGGGAACGGGGGCCTGACGATACGTACCCAGAACCAACCGCGACAATGTTTTAGCCCCATCAGAGTGCTCCATTGTGACTGCTCTGGACAGCACTCTCAGATGCCCGATTGTTTGCCGTTGCTCTGACGGAGGGAGGGGTGACTGAGGACACGGCTTACAGGGTTGGCTTCAGGGAGCTAAAATCAACAAAGGGGGTGTCTCTACATCAAGGAGTATTTCAGGCAGGACTTCACGGAGGGTTCCAATAAGAAATGGTGCACCTAAGTTATCGTTCTTATTGGAACAAGAAGGTTAGCCTGGCCTCTGATTGATACATGGCTAGATTTACCTCGCTGCACCTTCTCTGTGAGTGACTGCAGTGTGACCTAGAAGAATGAGTCCCCTAGACGGGGAGGGGGGTAAGCAAATGAGTACAAAACAAATCTGGTCTATTTCTTGTTTTGATCCACTCCATCTATCTTTTACATCTTTGGCTGGCAGCAGACGGTGCAGAAGGACTGCATGCCATCCACATCTCATGGCTGCTCGGCAGAAGATGGTACAGTATGACTGCTAGCAGTCCGTATCGCCTGCCCGCTCACCATAAGACGGTTCAATAGGACTGACTGCAGGACTAAAGAGAATGACCTGGTCAAGTCACTCCAAATTTAGTCCCTGCACCCATGTCTGCCCAGGCGCTCCCAGCTGACGTGGCCAGGAGCACCTCGGACATGACGATGACGGCTACCAGTCGTACTGTACCGTCTGCTACCACAAGGCAAGGGGTTGCTGCTACTGTGTAGCAATGCCGTACTGCGTCTGCCAGCACCCAGGAGACATAGGGTGACGGTTACCTGAGCGGGCTCCATGCTTGCCGTGGTATGGCGTCTGCACAGGTAACTCAGGAAAAAAGGCGCAAAACGATTGTCTGCCCTTGCTTTCACGGAGGGAGGGAGGGAACGGGGGCCTGACGATATGTACCCAGAACCACCCGCGACAATGTTTTAGCCCCATCAGGCATTGGGATCTCAACCCAGAATTCCAATGGGCAGCGGAGACTGCGGGAACTGTGGGATAGCTACCCACAGTGCAACGCTCCGGAAGTCGACTCTAGCCTCGGTACTGTGGAAGCGCTCCGCCGAGTTAATGCACTTAATGCACTTAGAGCATTTTCTGTGGGGACACACACACTCGAATATATAAAACCGATTTCTAAAAAACCGACATCTATAAATTCGACCTTATTCCGTAGTGTAGACATACCCTTAGTCTTTAAGGTGCCACCAGAAAGCTTGTCCTGTTTATACAGTTTGGAGAAGGTACCTGAATTCTTATATTTTGATCTTAATTATGAAAGACGTGAACTAGTGTTTGTGGAATTTAGCATACAATGACATAGTAACTACTGTATCATATCAAACTGAACAATAATATTTAAAATATCATTTAGCAAACCAACTTATTTTGTGATAAGAATTTTTCTTGCCTTCTGTATTAATTTCCAGTATGTCTGTGTTAAACAAGGAAGTTCCATGCCATTCTCTTCTCTTCCAATAGTGCTGAATTAGAATAATTTCTACAGCAACTGGCCTGATTTTTTTTTTTTTTTAAATGTAGCTGTGGCCAGAAAAACCGTCTGTAAAAATGGCATCTTCCTTACTCAACAAATCTTACATGTGTGGATTCAGTTGTTTGCAACTTAAATAAGTTTTTACTTCTGTAAGCGCTACAGAACCAATACAGCCCTGGAAGTGTGATCAGGATGATCATCTGACTACATCAACAGAATTGCTAATGTTCTGATTGCGTTTATTTTATTGATGGTTGTGTGAGCTAGAAAGAAAACCACTAACTTGCAGATGCTACTGCAAATTCAACATGCAAAGGGGATTTTTTTTCTGCTTTGAGTTTTTTATTGTCCATTTTTTTTCTGGGCGGGCTCTGGCCAACTACGGAACTAGTAGACTTATGTGATCACAGCTATCAGGCAACTTAAACCTGATTATCAGAGGAGGAGAATAATGTGTTGACAAACTGTTGAACAAGTCTTTCAAACAATGTTTGGGACCACCTTCACACATCATGGTCAAGTTTGAGTTGCAGTATTGGTAGTTGAGGTGGCTGTAAACTGACCAACCTGAGTAGGAAGCCAATGGCATGTCCTGATAGGCAAAAAGGTGTGATACTTCAAGTTCTCAGCAATTGAAAAGACCTCTTAATGCATATTAAGGTCTTGTCTAGACATGCTAACATCACACCTTAAATTGTAGCCTAGATAAGGCCTAAGACCCAGGCTAGCACATTTAAAAGCATGTTCTGTGGTGGTGGTGTAGCCTAGGCTTACTCTAGCCTACAACCTTTCATACTTTCAAACATATTACCCTGCATCTTAATAAGCATTAAGAGGGCTCCTCAATTGTTTTAGGCCAACAATTGGAAACCACACTTTGTTTGTCCATGTGGATAGAGTCAGAGAGAGACATTCTGCCACTTCCATAGAAACCCTTTTCAGGCTATAACCATATTTTTAAGCAAAGGGTTCAGGTTTCACTGCACAATCGAGCAGAATTGGACTGTGAGACAGTTTTTCAGCTCTCACACAAGTTCCTGTTCTAGTAATTTGATTTGTGTACAGGTAGAGAGTGTTTTATTGTATGTTCTAAATCAGTTTAATCTCTGAAACTGCAGCTATCTCGTTTGTATTTTTTGAATGTTTATCATGCACTGCATCTTGCCTTCTGGAATTTTATTTTCATCTCATGGGATGTATAAATGGGCAGATTAAAAATTTTATAGAAGGTTCAGTTTTACCTTTTGCGACCTCGTGGTAGCCAGGCTCTCAGCCCCCACTGTCCTGCTGGTAATAGCTTATCTAAAGTGATCATCAGGTGGGCCATTTCCAGCACAAATCCAGGTTTTCTCACCCTCCACCCCCCCACACAAATTCACTCTCCTGCTGGTGATAGCCCATCCAAAGTGACTTTAGATAAGCTATTACCAGCAGGACAGTGGGGTGGGAGGAGGTATTGTTTCATATTCTCTGTGTATATATAAAGCCTGCTGCAGTTTCCACGATATGCATCTGAGGAAGTGAGCTGTAGCTCACGAAAGCTTATGCTCTAATAAATTGGTTAGTCTCTAAGGTGCCACAAGTACTCCTTTTCTTTTTGCGAATACAGTCTAACACGGCTGTTACTCTGAAGGGTGAAACAGCAACAGATGTACATAATATAACAGTGGCAAACAGTCCAACTGCTAAAGAGCAAGATAAACTGAAAACAGTGATGCATTACAGTATTACATGTATTGGGGTAGCATATCATCAAGCTATCGGTTTGCTTTCCCCTGCACTGGAATAGGGGGAAAGTGCAAGGGATGCTGCTGATGGTAGGCAGTTCCACAGCTCATTGACAGGCTCCCTCAGAGGTAGAGTTGTCCATAGGTTAAAGGCCATAGTAGTGTGGAAGCAAAACAAGCAGACTCCATAGCCCATCCAGCCCTCTGCCCCTTCTTAGACTACTTCTGGGGGCTGCTGCTCAGTCAGCCTTCCAGCACCTTTACCAATCCTGACTCAGCTATCTGCAGCCCATGGCATCTTCTCTCTCTCTCTCATCGGGCTCATCTCTCCTTCATCGCTGTTGCTTCACTCTTACTCCAAAGCTCCTGATCCAACTGACTCCCTCTATTTACATCAAAGCTCCGGAGCTGCTCTAGTTTTCCCACACTTCCTTCTCCACCCAACCCACCCTCCATTTCCCAACTGCAGTTTCCTTTAGGCCACCCACCATGTTCCCACTCCACAGCCAGACTCCCCCAGCACTGCAGTGATCTGTGACGTTACTCCTTGGCACACTGCAAGGACTGCTGCCCCTGGCTCCTCACTGGGCTGCTGCCCAGGCTCCCAGCTCCCTGCTCTGAGCCGGGTTGCTGCCCAGGCTCCTGGTGGGGAACAGTGAGCCAAGAGCCCAGGGAGGCATCCCAGCTCCCGGCAGGGAGCTGAAAGCCTCGTGGTAGCCAGGCTCTCAGCCCCCTCCCACCACTGCCCCCCTTAAGCTGGTGGAAGCACTTGTTAGGGGCTTTTCCCTTCACCCACTTACTTCCCTGGTCCTTCTCACATGAACAGAGAGCAGCAATACCCAAAGTCCAAAGCAATTCAATGTTTATTGGGGTGAACTTCCAGCAAGCATGATTCCAATTTCCTTCCTTAGTGTCCCCTTCCCAGCTCTGATACCACAGAGCCTTACCTGTGTCCCTGTTCCCATTTTCCCCTTAGCAAAACATGATTCCAATTTCCCTGTTCCCATTCCCCTCTTACTTCCTGATTGACTGCAGACTATATAGTAAAACTTGAGTTCTGCTTAGCTATACCTTAACCAATCATTTTACTGAAATTTAACTAACCCATCCTAACATATTGTAACATGATTAGCCAACCAATTATATCCCACCACCTTAATTAGTTTACACCCAGCAAAATTAATTATACAGCAGACAGAAATGATCACAGAACCAGACAGATTATACAGACAAACAATAGGGAAAAGGGGACTACAGTGATAGAACAACACAGAAATGAGGATTTCACATACCAGCTATTGATAAGTGAGTTCTTGCCAGACAGGATGCTATCAAACTAAGTTTCCTTTTACATCTTCTAGGTACTTCCTTTCTCTGGAGGCGATAGGCATTATCAGGACAGGATTGTATTTCTAACAGCCCAATAGCACCTTATTTCAATGTGACTAGTTTGGAATGTGAGGATGTGACCATTTGCTTCCCAGCTTATGGCTGCCTCTGCTTCTTAGCCAGAGGCCTTAGCCTAAGAACAGGGCCTCAGACTGTCACAGTGAGAAAAGGCCTTATACAGTCAGACAGTGATTTTGATTCTCTCTTGTATACCTCTATTATAATTAGCTAAATGATAAACATATACCTAAATTCTTAAAGTATAGGCCTTTGCAGACAGGCCTGAATATCTATACCCTTACAGCACTCCTGATGAGGATGTGCACCACCAGCAAAAGATGGCAATGTGGGCATGAAAAAACACAGTAATTACTGCGGTGGTTGTAAATCGACCTAACATAGGTCAACTTAAGTTTGAGTATAGACATGTCCTGAGAGTTACCACTCCCATTCTCAGACTTTCTCCCAGAAAGGTATGCCTTGTATTGCCAAGCCCTCTCCTGGAGAAGACAAGCTCATATAAAATCTACCGTTTTATTAATAGAACATGATATGCACAAATCCTATTACCGCAAATGGATTTTCCTAAACAATTCAGTCCAAACACACTGATTTAGATAAAATAGTAAAACAAGTTTATTAACTACAGAAAGATAGATTTTAAGTGACTCAAGTAATGAGGCAAAAAAGTCATAAGAAAATAAAAATAAAATGAAACTAATGTCTAACTCAGTGGTTCTCAAATTTTTGTACTGGTGACCCCTTTCACACAGCAAGCCTCTGAGTGCAATCCCCTTTATAAATTAAAAACACTTTTAAAATATTTAACATTATTATAAATGCTGGAGGCGAAGCAGGATTTGGGGGTAGAGGCTGACAGCTCGTGACCCCCCCCATGTAATAACCTTGTGACCCCCTGGGGGGTCATGACCCCCAGTTTGAGAACCCCTGGTCTAACTGAACAAGATAGAGTGAATTCAAAGCAAAGGTCTCTCTCACCAGTCTTACTGGTTTCAGTCCAGCAGGGTGCACCAGGGCTCAGGACATCTGCCCCGCGAGAAGCACTGTGGCTCCTGTGGGTTTGAAAATAATTACCAGAGCTTTGCTCTGGATGGCTCTGGCTACATTTAAGCCCTGCTTTTGTCTATGGAGAACCAGTGTGTGACTGCTCCCCAAATTTGAAATATGTCTCAATAACATCATACACTAGAATCTTATAACTTTACATACAATGTTGCCACGCATATTTTACCAGGATAATAATGATCATAATAATGATCAGTAACTTACAAATATTCAAATGATACCTCACAAGGCATACTACCTACATGATTTATTGTAGTCCTATAAAAAGGAGTACAGACTGGCACACTCCCCATCCCACTTTCACTCCACATAACCCTATCCCCCTACAATCCTGGATTTCTGCTCCAGGAGACATGCCCATGTCCTTCATACATCTGTTCCCAGCTTACCTGCTTCACCCAACATCTCAATGAGATGTCATCTTTCAAAAAATTAATTCAGACACAAAGAGGTCAATATTTATTTTACTTTATAATTCCTTATTTAGACTGACAGTGAATTCTGAATCCTGAAGTACAGACTGTGTTGGAATTTCCAATAATAGTGACTGACCCTCAGAACCAGCACGATCAGGAAACAAAGGTCGATAGGCACCATGCAGAATATTACATTAATGCTTCCCCAAGGCGAAGCTTGCTTTTAAGAATTCCGGGGTTAATGAATGTACACAGCCACTGAAACACTGTCAACCACGGATCTAGCCAAACTCCACGTCCCACCCCCCAGGCTCCAATCTACGCAGCCCCAAGTTCCTGAGATGAAATCATAAACGCAACAAGGCGTCACGTGGTACAACCAGCCCCCCTCCCCAGTTGCCCCGCCCCCTTTTCGAACGTCCAAAGGAATCAGCGCCTGGTCTCCACGGCGACGCATTCGGGGTGGAACGAGGAGCGGCCAATGGCAATCGAGAGAAGACGAAGGGGCAGCCAATGAACGGAGCCCGGTGCGTGGTTTAAACCTGCGGCGGTAGGTACTGCGGGATCGTGCATTTGAGAGCTGAGCTGCTGTCAGGACAACAAGCGGCAGCGGAGGAGCCAGGGTTCGGGGCTCTGTGGTGTAGAAGGCGCGGGGGGCCATGGCGCTGCGGATTAGCAGGGTAAGTGGTGGGAAGAAGGGGTCATGGGCCCCGCCTGGCTTCCCCGTGGAGGGGAATGGGTGGCTGCGGCCCTTCCTTCTCCGGGGTGGGGGGCAGATAGCGATCGTATAAGCGGGGACCTATCCGCCTCCACGCGGGGTGTTGCTACAGCTTCTTCCCCTGGCCCGCTGCAGGGAACAACTCCAACCCCCCGCAGTTTGCTCGCCTGGAGCAGGCTCGGGTAAGCCTGGCTAATGGCTTGGCTCAGCGGCGAGCCCATCGCCTGGGAGGACCTGGGGGCAGTGCTGCGCCCGAGGAAGCTGCCGCCCAGAAGGTTGCGTAGAGGTCCCCATAGTGTCCCCTCCCCGCCCAGGCCTGCCGCGCTGACCGGTGCTTTTCTCCGCAGAATACCAGAGTCAACGCCGAGAACCAAGTGAAGAGCAATGTGGCCGCCACCAAGCGGGGAGCGGCTGCTGCCAAGCCCGGCCTCAGGCCGAGAACTGCCCTGGGCGACATCGGCAACAAAGTGGGCGAGCAGCCGCCCAAAGCGCTTGCCAAAAAGGTAAGGCCCGGAGCCTGTCCCCAACGCAGCCCTGAGCAGCCCGAGCCTGGCCCGCTCACGGCCCCCTTCTCTCTCCTCAGGAAGCGAAGCCCCCCAGCGCTGCGGTGAAGCCCCTTGCCAGGAAAGCGATCAGAGCCGCGGAGACGGTGATCCAGCCGGCTAAGGAGCAGAAGCCAATCACCGAGCCTGCTAAGGTATCCGTGCGGTGCCAGTCCCCTGGGCATGCAGCCCCTGCTCTGAGCTAGCCACAACCAGCAGGGCTCGTGGTGAGCCTGGAGGAGGAACACGCTTCTTCACACTCCACACGTACCATGACCTCACTGACTCCTGCGTGGCTTGGAGCCTCTGCCTGTGGAGCCTGCTTCTCCCATCACCTACAAGCTCCGTTCCCTCCCCCGGGGGAAGGATAAAAGCAGTGGTGAAGTCAAGTAGCAGTCTGTGAGTGGATTATTTAGCTAACCCATCAGTAGCAGATAAATAAGGTCTCTATATGGCCCCACTAGTGCAGTACCTGAGAACCTGCCTACGCTTGAAAGGCTACAGGTGCACCTGTAGCCCTTCAGTGTAGACTCCACCATGAGAGGGGTTCTCCCATTGGTGCAGGCAAGCCACCTCCCTGTGCACCCATAGCTTCTACTGAAGACTCGATCTTAAACTTTCTCCCCAGTTGGAGTCACCATCCCCAAGCCCAATGGAGACCTCTGGATGTGTGCCAGCAGAGGAGGTGCTGTGCCAGGCTTTTTCTGACGTCTTGCTTGAAGTGAAAGATGTAGATGCAGACGATGGGGCTGACCCAAATCTCTGCAGTGAATATGTAAAGGACATCTATGGCTATCTAAGAGACCTTGAGGTTGGTACAAAGAACCATATCTGCTGCCATTCTACTTTACCCTGACTCTAGTATGTCTCCATATCTTTGGTGCAATTACGATTTGGGAAACGGGACATCTATTCCTTAACTTGTCTTATGGTACTCCTAAAGTGCGGGAATCTCGGCAAGCATTTCTCTTAATCTAACAACCTAGAGAGACAAGGTGGGTGAGGTAATATCTTTTATTGGACCAATTTCTGTTGGTGAGAAGCTTTTGAGCCACACAGAGCTCTGCTCTCTCACCAACAGAATTTGGTCCAATAAAAGATTCCTTCACCCACTAGGTCTCTCTCATATCCTGTGACCAACATGGCTACAAATACACTGCATATAAGAGCACTAACAGACTCTGAAAACATTAGTGATCAGCAGAACTAGCCTGCTAAAACTATCAGCACTGACATTTACTCTACTAAGGCAAAGTAGCAACAATTGCCATGTACTGTGGCCTTCTTTGGCCAAGAGATATTTGAAGTGAGACTCTGCACTTTTTTGGCCAAGACTAGCAACCCCTACAGTTTTCTAAAGGGTCTACAGTAGTGCCAATGCTCCTCACATGCAGGAATTGCTATTGTAACAAACATTCCTTTTTCCATGCAGAAGCAACAAGCTGTCAGACCAAAATACCTGGCAGGCCAGGAAGTTACTGGAAACATGCGGGCTATCCTAATTGACTGGCTTGTGCAGGTTCAGATGAAATTCAGACTACTTTCAGAGACTATGTACATGACTGCTGCCATCATTGATCGCTTTCTGCAGGTAAGGGCATGACGTGGAACCCTGTTCCTTTGACATGATTCTGTTGATCTCTAGCATATAGTGGATAAGAGTGACATTTGAACACAGCCCAAGCTGAAAGTTACTTAATGTTGCTATGCAGTCACTATGAAAAGCAATCAGCCTTTCCTATAATCCTTTTGAAATTAAAATTCAGACTTCAGGATCGTTAAACATGACTAATTGGATTACTTAATATAACTAGTTTTAAGCACTACATTTGTGGACCTAACTTTGTACTTGATGTGAATCATTGTGGCTTTAGTGTGCTAATGACAATCCTCCTTGCAGCTAATCTAGAAGCTTCTTAATTGTTTTCCTGTAACTCCTTCATAAATTGCTGTAGCACACTAAAACTCACACTACCTCCTAACAGGCCAGGAACTTCAGTGTGGTCATGACAGTGATGGGCAGTAAACTAAATGTAGTATAAAGACTCTTGTGTTAAACCTGACTTCATCAGCATGTAGCCAGCTGTCCTGTGACAAATATGCTTATTGGCTTTTGAAATTCCTGTCTTAAACACTTCCTTACTATAGGACAACAGTGTGCCCAAGAAGATGTTGCAGCTGGTTGGTGTCACGGCCATGTTTATTGCCAGCAAGTATGAGGAAATGTATCCTCCTGAAATTGGGGACTTTGCCTTTGTAACAGACCACACTTACACCAAGTACCAGATCAAACAAATGGAAAGGAAGATTCTACAAGCTCTAGACTTTGCCTTGGGCCGCCCTCTGCCACTGCACTTTCTAAGGAGGGCATCAAAGATTGGAGAGGTAAAATTCATGAGGCTCTAGAAGCCTCTCTTAAAGGAACTTATCACTTCTGCAAGTTGATCTGAAGGTATTCATAAATGGACAAAATTCCATCCATGCAGCTTCTCCAAAATGAAAGTTTCTGGTCCTGGCTGGTAGCTAGCTGCCACTTTAGAGCTATGCACAAAGACAGCTGATATTCAGGGGAATGGAGTTGCTTGCAGACCTGACTAAGCTGCTCCTAGTACAGGCAAAAAGGAGAAGCCACAATTGGCAGAAACAGGTGCACTAATAATGGGACAAGACTTGCATAAGCTATGCAACAAGAGCTGTGGGGCTAGGGACAGTCTGTTTTCTACACCCCCTAGAATAGAAGTAGAATGGGTTTGGTTCTCTTCCCCCACCCCCCCCAGGGGGGGGGCTTCCTGCAGGACAACTAATGCTTGATTCTTGTTCTAGGTGGACCTAGAACAGCACACTCTAGCCAAATATCTGATGGAATTATCCCTGGTGGATTATGAAATGGTACACTACCCTCCATCCCAGATTGCTGCAGCTGCTTTTTGCTTGGCTCTAAAGGTTCTTAATGGTGGCGAGTGGGTAAGTCCAGCTTGGTGCTTGCCAGTTTGAGACTAAACTGATCAAGTGGGTACAACTAACGTACAAGGGGTACCCCACTGAATTCTGCAGCAAACTACACTAAACTCCAGCCTATATTAGTGGCTAGGGTGCATGGTTCCATTTCCCAAAATGGGAACTCTGGACTTAGTACCAAGCAAGTTCCACCTAAAATAAGATGTGCTTGTGGAAAGCATGACATCCTTCCAACTCTGGAAAGGGAACATGGGATGTAGGTCGTGCTGCTTGAAGTAAGGAGCATATCTTTGCCTCTAGGTGGTGGTTAACAGAATTGGTGTAAACTACTGAATAACTCTAGTTTCCTTGTCTTAGACACTAACTTTAGAACACTACATGTCGTACACTGAGAGTACTCTTCACCCCGTCATGCAACATATGGCAAAGAATGTGATCCTAGTGAATCAGGGCCTTACAAAGCACATGGTAAGGAACTTATTTTCCTCTACGGGATGGGTATGGTAAAGGTGGGAACCAAGTAATACAGAACACTTGGTGCAGCACAACTCTTAACTCAACAAACTGCTCACTGTTAGACTTGACTGCTAATGAAGTTTAACCAATAAATAGACACTCTGGTCTACCTGTGTAGTATAGACAGTCTCTGGTGTGAGCTCATGGAAAAGGTTGCTTAAATGTGGGTTTTGGATATTCATAGACCTGCCATTGGACGAGCTGACTAATTTTCAGCTCTTGTCCAATGTCTAGTTGGAAACTGACCCCTCCCCCTCCCCCCCAAACATCTGGGATTATAATATGCAAGACTTAACCTCCTTTTCATCTCATTTCAGACAGTCAAGAATAAATATGCCAGCAGCAAAAATGCTAAGATTAGCACTCTTCCACTGCTGAACTCTGCAGTCATACAGGATCTGGCTAAGCCTGTGTCAAAAGTGGTATAACTTTTTTTATATAAAACTAGCAAAATTTAGTCTAAAGTTGGCACCATGTGCCATTGTATGTTTGTGTGTGTGTGTGTATATATATATATATATATATAATCTTGTCCTTGACCTAAAGCTTTTAATAAAGCATTTTATGCTTCTTACTTGGTTTCCTATCGTTAAGTCTAAGTTATAATCACTTTCCAGTGAGAAACCTTAAAACCTGGGAAGCTGCTTGCTTATTCTCACCCACCTTGTCACTCTAAGTTTACCTGGAGTGCTCACAGGGGTAGGGGTTGTCTCAGCTTAAAAAAAAAAAAACAACTCTTTTTTGCACTAAGAGCAGGATCAGTGGGCCCTATAATGCCAGAGAAAATCTCAGTAGCAAGAGACCATCCTGACATCTACCAACTGTATTTGCCAGAGCAAGGGCAGTTTTCCCATCATAGCTGCAGAAATGTGTTTATTGCACTGTAAAAATGTAGTGCAGCTTTGCTAACATCAAGCTATAGGTTCATCCTTAAGAACACAGAGCATATAACTTACCACTACCTCTTGCTACAGGTGTCCAGCTTTTCTAGTCATCTCCCCTCTAACCTAAAATGCCATGGGTGTCTTAGCCTGGAGAACGGATGGCCTGGCTAGGCGACCCATACACTGCATCAATGTAAAAGTTTAATCTCTCCAGAGGAGATGCAGTATTGGCAGGTGCCTGTCTCAGTCTCTCTCTCAAAGAGATGACATAGGAGTAGCAGGCATAATCTTAGAATATTAAAAGTGCTCTCATGATTACCATAAATCCATTCAGTGTTGTAATGGATGTATGATGACTAGTAAACTACCTTTTGTGGCGAACTTGTACTGTCAATTAGTTCACTACTATACTTGCACTTGGCTCACCAATCCCAAAGGATTAGACACATCCTGAGGTCAATATGAATCTCTGATATTACCTACATATCCTCCTGTCTGCCAATCCTTGATAACTAAATCTTAGATTTAGCATTAAAAGGAAAGAGCTACACATGGTTAAAAGATCAATATACATACAAGTGATTCTGTGTTCATAGTTCAGGATCAGAGCCGTGCTAGATTCAACTGCTGGCTTGTAAAAGGTATCTCTCAAATGATGTCATCAGATCAGAATGAAAAGGCAGCTTAGATGTAAAGTTAAAGTCCGTCCTTGCATTTTTTTCCAGGGTATTCCAAATACATGTTGGATGGAACTCTTCCAAATAGTTTTTACCTGTTCAAAGTTTAAGCAGACTAGAGATGAAAGGATCAGGCCCCAGGTTTCATTTTTATACCTGAAGCAGCTGTTATGCATTTTTGAGCACATCATATGACTGAGGATTCTTTAAGCACACACCGTCCCATCACTTTAAAGCTAACATTCTGTTTACTAGGCATACATAGGTAAGCTGTTACCCTGATTAACATATGGCAATTAACCATAAGATCAAAGGTGTAAAATATTGTAGGAAACTAATACCTACATTGTCTTCCGTTTATCTCTGTTATAATGGAGGACTGGTTAACTGGACAGTCACATACATAATTAAGACATGAAAGGAAATTAGCATCCACAACAGTGGTTCTCAAACTTTTGTTGTGGTGACCCCTTTTACAGAGCAAGCCTCTCACTGTGACCCTCATGCTTAAATATATTTTTTTTTAAAGTGGTTTCTACTTTAGAACACCATTATAAATGCTGGAGGCAAAGCAGGGTTTGAAGTGGAGGCCGACAGCTTGTGACCCTGAGGGGTCCCAACCTCTCAGTTTGAGAACTCCTGATCTATAAGCTATTTGGTTATTCTTTTAAACTTCTCACAGAATATAGGTAAACACAAACATACTTAGCATCTACCCTTCATTTCTATTAATTAATTTGTAGTAACTGAGTGAGTGCTAGTCTAGTACATCTCTGAAATTCACAAATTGTCTTGATATAAGTGCAATACCTCTTGTTTACGGTTCATACACTAGTTGGCTGGTCTGTCAGTGTCACAGAATTGGACTTTATGAAGTGGTAATGTTCCAATTCTTTTTATATATAAATTAAATATGAAACAAATTTAGTAACCTGTTCAATGAGATCTTATAAAACAGGGTGGGGGGAGAATTACTTACATGTACTGTTTCCTTAAAAGGGGTGTGTGTGTGTGTAAGCACATCACTCTCAGACCTCAGGCTGGTCTTGCACAAACTTCCAAGAAAACCAGGCCTGCTGACAGGAGAGAAAGGGGGCAATGGCCTAGGGGCCCCCAACCATCACTGCTGGCAGCAGAGCTAAGGCAGGCTTCCTTCCCACCCTTGCTCCACACTGCTCCCAGAAGCAACTGGCATAGACCTGGAGAGGGGGTCTCCGTGTGCTGTGTCCCCACCCACCCCAAGCACCAACTCTGCAGCTCCCATTGGCAGGGAGCTGCAAGGCAAGTGCCTGTAAGCAGCAGCACACAGAGACCTCCTAGGCCCCCTGCCAAGGAGCTGCTGTCAGAGAGGTGTGCCGGGAGTCATCTGAGGTAAGCGCTGACCCCCTCCTGTACCTCTGCCCCAGCCTAGAGCCCAAACTCCTTCCCTGAGCCCTCCCACATCCAAACCCCTCGGAGAGCCCAACCCTGCACCCTCTTCTGTACCCAAACTCCCTCCCAGAGCCCACACCCCCTCCCGCACTGCTGCCCCACCCTGGTGAGAGTGGGGGGTGGGGGGGAGAGCAAGCAACGGAGGGTGGGGGGATGGAGTGAGCAGGGGCAGGGCCTCGGGGGAGGGGCCTAGTCTCAGAAGGAGCTGCGCTAGGGCAAGGGTCTTTGGGTTTGCATCATGATTAGGCAGTTGGCAACCCTACGGGGCGGGCATGTGGAAGCCCTGGCTGTGCTGGAAGAGCGCACCCAGCAGCTCAGCCCGCTGGGCACCAGCCAGCGCAGGGGCAGCACCCCCCAAATGTCAGGTGGACTGTGTCCACACGGCTTGTGCATGCGTGGGGGCCCACTGACTGTTCTGCCCTCAGGCCTGGAATTTCTGTCGGTGGGCCTGTTCAAAATCACTACACTTAGATGTAATGTTGCAAGTGCACTTAAAAACCAGGAACAAGCATGAAACAGTGCTACACCTCCGTGCTTGAAAAGTGAAGGCAAAGGAGTATTTCTGTTAAAATCCTCTTGGCTAGAGCAGCAGAATGTCAGGACGGGGCTGAACTGTGAAATGAGCTGGGTATGAAAGTTGATAAAGGAAAGGACATGGGCGGGCCAGGTCACACAGCAGCTCCGTGCCTGGCTGGAGTCTAGTGTGAGGGGCAAAAACACTTGCGGGTGAAGTATGCAACGCATTGCTCAGATTAGCCATGGTGTGGTGCGGGGTCAGAGCACAATAGTGCCCCACCCTGCCCCGGGCACCATCTACCCCTAGACAGCTGCCTTGTCCACCAACTCCAGCTCATGCTGCGTCTGCTTGAGCCATCCTCCCTTTCGGCTGGGCATGCTGCTGGAGCCATGAACCCTCTCCCGCCTCCCTCCCGGTTGTGTCAGCTGGAGCCGTTCCCCTCCCCCGCCCCGGCTATGCTGGAGCTATGAACTCTCCCCCCTCCCCGGGGCTGTGTCTGCTGGAGCCATCCTCCCGCCCCCCGCTGGGTATGGGGGAGCTATGAACCCTCTCCCCCCTCCCGGCTGGCTCAGCTGGAGCCACGCTCCCCGCAACCACCCTGCGGGCTCCCTCGCTCCTTCCCGCGGGCACTGTCCTCTCATCAGGCCTGAGAGGAGAATGCCGAATTACGAGCCCGGGAAGCGACCGGAAGGATTGCTGGTACCCAGCCAGGAGTAGCCGCTGGCCGCGCTCATCGATGGCGCTAGTGACGTGCGGCGGCGGGCGGTTTGAAGGCGCAACCCGGCGGCGGTTGAGCCGCTGTCGGGCGTTGTTGCCGCCGCCTGGATGGAGCCGCTACAGCGAGTGGAGGCCGCGTCCAAAGCCCTGGGGAAGCTGGCGGCCCACAGCGCTGCCGCCGGTGGATCCGTGGAGACCGGGGCGGCCTCGAGGCTGGGGGCTGAGGCTGGCGAGAAGCTGGACCTGGTGACCCTGTTCCGGTCAGTACTGCGGCTCGGGGCCGGAGCTGGCCGCGCCTGCGCTGCGGGAGTCTCCAGCGGCCCCAAAGCGTCGGTCGAACCCGCGGATCTCCGCGCCGGGCGGGGCCTGCGGCCCCCTCCGCCGAGCCTCTCGCTCAGAGCCGGACGCGGGGACCTGGACTGAAATGACCCCCGGGCCAGGCTCAGCCCAGCCCTTTCTCTGTGACGCCCGGCTCCTGCCCTGGCACTCTCCGTCCCGGGCCCTGGCGTGTACGGGAGGGGAGCCGAGGGCGGGCCGAGCCCCCATCCCATGGGCCTACGTGACCTAGGGATGCAGCCCGCCCAGATCTGAACCTCTCCGGGTTGCTGAAGCGTCCAGTAGTAACCATGTCTGGTGACTGATATTGCACTAGCAAAGCCTTGGGGCCCCCTCCCGAAAGAGCCAGGGCTAAGCCTGGAGCCCTTCAATTCTATGCTCAGTAAAACTTCGCCATGACATTGTAATATGGAGGTCTGTGTAGCTGAGGTTATGTCTGAGTAAAGGGACTGTTGTCCCCTTAAATAATTTGGGCGGGGTTTGTTGGCTAGTTCCCACTATCAAAAGGAAGGGGAAGGGTCATTGGGAAATCAGAAGCCTGAGACTAATGGTCCCCAGGGGCAATGGGGAGAGGCCAGTGCTCCAGGTCAGGGCAGGCAGGCTAATGAGGAAGTCAGGAGGTTGGGAGGGAGGCATGCTCCATGTGAGCTGGAATTGCCTGGGTCATACAGAGTGGGCCTGAGCTGAGCTGGGGAGCAGAGCTGTGCTAGTCAGAGAAGCAGCCCTGGGATCAGGCCAGTGCTGGGAGCAGAACCACAGAAGCAGCCCAGAGAGTAGTCCTGTGCTGGGAGCAGAGCTGCAGCAACCAGAGCTAGAGGGGCCAGAAAAAGCAGCTCAGGGAGCTGGAGCCAGAGCACCAGCAGTGCTGAGGTAGAGTGGAGCTGGGGCTGGAGCAGTCCGGAGCCAGGTGTAGTGAGTAGCTGGGGAGATGGTTCCTATCTTGGTTAATTCTCCACTAGGATTTTTACATGGATATCTATCCTGATGAAAACACACACTCTTTCTTCCTTCCCTCCCTCCCCCTTCAGTGAAGATGTCACCTTAGTCCATTGAGGTCATTGTTATCACAGTGACTGTGCTATTATAATTCATTGTTGGTTTGAGGATGCCTTTAGAATAACAGATACTGTTAAAAAACAAAAAAAAAACCCAGAACTTGCAAATATTTTGCTGGGTATGCTGCAAAATACTCTTTTGATAGTGTTGTTGGAGAGGGCTGAGGGTATACTTCTCACAATAACAAATGGATGGAAAGGAGTTTTTTTAGATGTCTGACTTTCTTTTGAAGTGTCTGGGATTTTATTTGTTGTATTTATGATGATTGGGGGTGTCTAGAGCTTTAGATTAGATGTCTTTATTGTTTTAAATCTAAAAAAATAAAATGATAAAATACTTTATTTTACTTTTCTTGTTTCCTCTTATAGACTAAGAGAACAAATAAAACAGCAACTTATGGAATATAATACAACAGTTCATTCAGGTAAGTCTTTGTCTTTCTTTGATTCCTGTCCATTAGCTCCACAGCAACAATGGAGCCAAAGTCTTCCACAGCTTTCTGTTTTGTATCACTTTCCTGGCTTCATTCATCTTTAAACCTTTTTCTCTCTGTCATTCTTCACCGTGTCTATCCAATGCAAGTAAGTGTACATGCTGTCATAACAGAAAATAATGTACCTGCACGCTCTATCTTAATTTGACTGATATTGCAGTAAAGTAATAAAAGATGAGAAACCAATAATAAATGTAAACATTTTAAAGTGTTTCTTATTTTACAAACAAGATGCTTGTTCAGATTTTTGTTAAATACCTTATTCTTGCACTGAACATCCAACCTCTTTGTTTGCAAAGTTATAATCGTGTGACAATGGTGTGGTTTTGGAATTTCAAATTAGACCCTTTTCAATATCATCACAAAGTTAAAACTATAATAAAGACTTCCAAAAATCTGTTCAACTGACATCTCACATGTTCTGTGTAAACAGATTTTTTTTTTTTCAGTCTCGCTAACTTAAAAATATTATTTATTTCCAGGTGAAGAAAGCATTCCAGACCAAGCCATAGAAGAAAAGCTATTTGAGGCGTATGTCTTCTGATAACTATTTTTAACTTTTAAAATAGGAGTAAGGGGAAAGCTGTCATAGGTTCTATTCTTACTGTTCTCCTTTTAATAAGAATGTTGGATTAATTATCAGAGCTTTAATTTCCCTTGTGGAGTGCAGAGGGGGAAGCAGAGAAATTTTATTCCGCCCCTCAAATATTTTTTCATATGATGTGGACTCTGCTCTCTCAGACCCTTAGTCTTCAGAGTGTTGGCTGGGATTTAGGTACAAATATCCAAGTGCTAAACTAAATTCCACTTTTAAATGAGAATAGAATCTTATGTAGAATCATAGTATTTTGCCTATGTTAGGCATTCAGATAGCAAGTTGCATTTAGGGTCCAAAACTACATTGGACTTTCAAGTTACTGGTTCCTCTTATTAATTATGCTTTTATAATAAAGATGCTTTAAAAAAGGGAATGTACTCTTGTAACTGGTTGTAGTGATCAGAATATTTCTAATATTCTCTTTAAGAGTTCAGATAGATAAGCATCAGAAGCAGAAACTAAAATACAGATGCTATTTTCAAACAAATATTTCTAATGATTCAAACGGTGGGAGATACAGAATTCTCTAAATAATGTGTTCTTACTTTTCTTTCTGGTCTTTAAAATGCTGATTATGAATAGAAAAGTGAAGGCATTCCCCTTCCTGATTTTTCTCCATCCCCAAATCTGTTCATAGTAGGATTTTTGTTCTGTTAGATATTTTTAAGCAACCATAATCAGAGGAGAATCATGATCGCAGTTTTTGGCACTAGTTCTGAGTGCTGTTTTGAATTACTGAGGGACAGCAGGAGCTTCTAGTATTATGGCCTACAGGAAAAAAACTAACACATTCTTGTGGTGATGCTAGTTAGTTCTGCAATGTAAATATCCTTACATAGGAAAAAGTCAATAATATTATTTAGGTTGCAAAACTGGACACAAAGTTAGGAATTGCCAGATTCATGATTGCTCATGCAATCTTAATTCAGCCCTTTTGTGCATCCAGTTTGTGTGTGGAATGAGACAGAGGTCCTATGCAAAAAATAGATTGTGATTGTGTAATTAAGATCATAATGCGTATACTCAATGTGGTTGAATTAAGGCTGCATGGACAATTATACATCTGGCACTTCCTTTAAATTTCAAGTGCTTGATTTTTGTAGGCTAAATAACGTTCTTTTAACTTGGGGATTTGGGTTTGTTTCATGTGTAATTTCCTCAACAAAACTGTTAGTTTCACAGTTAGGATTTAGTACATGTGTCTCATCAGGAGGATTTAAACCCTCAGCTTTCAATACTGTAGCACCAACTTCTACAATTTGGGCTACAAGACTAACTCTGATAGTGGAGGGCTGGCACCATGTGCTGAATCCAGGGAGTGACTGAGGGGAACTAGGTCTGACTCACTCCCTCTGCCACTTGGGAGCTGAGGGAGCTTCTGTTCCGTCTGGTGCCTCCAGAGTAGGGATGAGGATCTTTGACAGGATGCTGGGGTCAGGAGAGTAGTGGGGAGATTCTTTCCCTCTCCCTGCTCTGGTATAGCTTCTCCGAAGTATTCCTAGTGGACAGGCTGCTGTTGCTGCTTTGGTGGCAGCGGGACTAGGCTCTTTAGAATGTTCATTGGGTTTGCAGGCTACATCTTCCTGAGTAGCCTAATTACACTTTAAAAAGCAGTTAAATCTGAATGGAATTTCATGGGACAAATAAAAGGTACTTCTATAGACTAGAGGATTTTTCCCTGCCGAGTATTAAAGATCTGCTGCAGAAATGGAGGTGATGATCGTTCTTAAAGAAAAGGTCACAAGAATACTTCATCATAGAGAGTTTAGACAAGCAGGGGTTGCTATCAGCTTCCTCTATGTTTAGTTGTGGGGGGGGGGTTCAATCTGTGAGTTGGTGGGTCTTAGTGGTTCTCTTTAACTTTTGTTCCTCCAAATTATTATACAAATATTCTTTCTGCCATAGCACTGGAAACCAAGTTGATATAAAAGCACAGCAAAACGCATGTACTGTGATACCAGTGGCACAATGATACCATAATCAGGAATCCTCTGCGTTTTAAAGGGGAAGTTCATCAATAATATATTGGAAAAGTGTCTTACTCCAAAAGAAGACAGTGTAACCATGTTTTATTTAAAATGTGTAGTTTTTGTTTGTCTATAGAATTCTAAAGTCGTCTTCTATTGCATTTGTTTTTAGTGCCACAGAAGATCTGGAAAGAGAAATGGAACAAGCGAAAGTCTCCTTTCAAAACAAAACACTGGTGTTACAAAGGTAAAGCTCTCCTTAAAGTTTTATTCTGAAATTTTGTTTAAATAGTAACAGAACTACATAAGACTTTATTAATGTTGAAGCAAGAAGTTAGAGTTGCAAATAACATCAAAATGTTAGAATGGTGGTGTCACGTTTTGCGGTGCAATCCACACTAGTGAGGTTGTGTCAGTACCTGCCCTGTAACTCTGGGGTGCCTTAAATGCTCTGCTGCTGTGGCTCACAGCCCAAACACCAACAGTCAGCAAACAAGTATACAATGTCGGTTCAGCATTCTGACTCCACCAGCTGACCTAGAACACAACAGCCCCACCCTGGTCTCCACCAGCCTTGGTTCAAGGTAAATTTCTTACCAATCTTTTTCTTTCTAGCCATGACAGACTTTCAGTCAGGACATTCCACAGAAGTACAAGATGCTGGTTTCCCTTGTCTTCCTAGGTGAAAGATCTTTGCCTAAGCAGGTTTTTCCACTTATATTCCGTTCCCAGAGACTTCAATTACCTTGGCTGCAGGAACTCTGACCCCTTGTGTGTCCTGTCTTCTCTCTACTTATATCTGCCCAAACTCAGTTTTTTCCCCAGACTCGGATGACTACATGGTATTATTCCTTTCCTGTGGACTTCCCATTCCCTTGCTGATTTGTATGTAAATAGGGTTTCCATTGTTTTTGGCCATACCTTGCTTAATTGCACTGGAGACAGGTAGATAGTTCCTTTTCTTCCTGTCTGGGGGAAAACCTGTTTCTCCCTGTGGTTGGTCACAGACTTTAAAGTATAATATCATTAAGTATCCATAATTCCTCATATAGTGTTAATATCTTTGTGAAATGTATGTATTAATCACAAGTGTTAGCTTTCATAAAAGACTTTACTTGATATACTTTTATAATACAGTAATGTGTATAGTCAGTCGATTCAATTGCTTATCATTTGAGGTTCATGCTCCTGCAAGAGGCTGTCTCCACTCACACTAGCTGATGGCTTTGTTTACCTTTTATGAAAATATAACTTCATTGTCTCTGCCTGATGACCAGGCTGGTCAGACAAACACATATTCCTTTGTCTAAGGCAGACTGGGCTTAGGCATTGCTTGCCAAACACCTTTTAAGAACATAATTCTAGCACATATCCATAACTTTGTACACACCCTCATACATACATCATGCAAGAATATTAATGATCAGTGAGTTACTAGTTTTCCAATGATATGTTAGATGCCACCTTGTATATAAATCATGGGTATATATCATGACAACAGTGTGTTAGGTGTAGTGAGTATGCCAGGCTTGACAAGAGCTGCTGACACAGCATAATGAACCACCAGTGGGCCTCTGTCACGGGTGACCAAAAAGAATGTAGACAAATATACCTTGTAAAGGGACATGAAAAGGATAAAAACAAATAATACTCCAAACGTAAGTCATGGAAGTGCCCCAATGCTGAAAAGATGCATTTTCTCATCTATATTCAAATAAAGTCTTACTAAAGCTAATAGGACTGTTAATGTGAGAAGTTACTTATGTGCATAAGTCTTTGCAGGCATAGGCTCATAAACTGTACATTTCTAACACTTCAGTTGAAGAAGTAATCTCTGAATTTCCTGCACCGTAAATACAATGAGAGAAACAGGAAGCAGGAATTAAGAAAATAAAGCTTGCTTTTTCCAGCTTGGGTACCTAGGCATTGATCTTCTTTAAGCTATTTATTAGGAAGCTCATAATACAATAGATCAATGAAATTAACATCAATAAAATATGGTACCAGTTCTGGAGTACAGGTTCACAAAATAAAATAATAAATCCAAATTCCTTCCTCTCTCTCTCATTATCAGCTTTTTAGGTATATAATTGAAAGGTCAGAACTGAATAAAAAGGCATTTGTTATTTAATTATCTGTTTTTAAAATCTTTGGTTTTCTATTATAGATTTTAAATGACAGTCATTATTAATCTTTGAGAAAGAAACTAGATTTGACTAAAATTTATGAGAGAGAGAGAGAAGAGTCTTTTGGGGGAGGGAGGGGCGATGAAAGTGGCAACACTGGCAAAAATGTTGCCTTAGTCTAAGGGCTTGTCTACACACAGAATGCTACAGTGGCACAGCTGTTCTGCTGTAGCAGTTCAGCAATTCTTCCATTGACCTAGCACTGTCTACATGAGGATTTATGTCATCTTAACTACACCACTCAGGGGTGTGGATTTTTCAAACTCCTGACTAGCGTAGTTCAAACTGACCTAATTTTCTATTGCAAACCAGGCCTAATTTCCACTAGATATGTCTTCCCTCCTCTCCCCTGTCTAATATTCTACCAAATCTCCAGTGAGATCTCAGTGGCTTCTGTGCTCAGGGAGTTTCTGAATGACAGCTTTCTTCAGATCCTAAATACTGCAATGCTTCGCAATGTCCCACAACTGGCTAATCCACAATTCAACTCCAGAGAGGAGAGCTGCTATTGTCAGATTGTCTAGTTCTTCCTAACAGAACCCAGCTCCAGGGAGGAGAGCTGCGGGAGACCTGGCTAAGGAGAAAGTGTGGAACTAACTAATACAGCCCAGTTCCAAAGAGGAGAGCTGGGGATTCCTGCTTAAGGAAGTACTGAAAAGAGGTAACCCTCAAAGGAACCGGGAAGCATTCCTGGCCCACACGTGGTTTTCAGGCACAGGAAAGAAGAGTCTCCAGAAGGAAGGAGACAGAGACTGTTAGTTGGGCTTAACCTAAGGCAATGAATGTCCCTAGGTATATGTGAGTGAGCTTCTACCTGTGCTTTTGGCTGTCAGTAAATGAGACTCTTAAAAGGAGATGGAGGGGCACTGTTGTTTATGGCCCAGGGAAGGGAAGTGAGGAAGGGTTGACCTGTGGTACCATGCCTGACTGAAAGGGGGTGACCTCCATGCCATCTCACAGACCATCAAATTGTTCACTCTGCTTGTATGTTAGATCCTTCCCCCAAAGTCTTTGTCTGTCTGGTCTATTTAGACTGTAAACTCTTCTGGGTTAGAGTCCATTATTCTACATACAAGGGCTAGCACGATGGGACCCTGATCTGTTAAGCTCCCTAGGTGCTATCCTAATACAAATAATTAACAACTGTTAATAATTAACAACAAATTCATTGGAACATAGGGACAGATTATTTTTATATAAAAATGCAGCATGCGTGGAAAGCAGTAGCTCTCCTGCATTGGTGTTTGATTCCCTCATAGAGATCCACGTCCCTGCACACCACCTTCTCTCTCTCCCCCCCTACCCCCTCATTCATAGTCTTGGATTAAGGAGGATTACTGAAGTAATTGAAAGAATTAAAGAGTGGTTGGGGGACATTCTCACTTTAACACACACAGAACCTGGAGGGAGCATATTATGTTTTTTTTAATGCCATTTATAAGAGAATCCTCAGATACAATACATTTTGGGTATCATCATGTATTTTACATATACACCAAATACATGAGAGGAGAACAGATGCTCAGAACTCAGCTTTTCTTTCAGATTTATCTAAGGTTTTGTTTTTTCTTTGGCTTTCGCATCAACCAGAATTTTTCCTCTTTTCCCACCATGTGTAGGATCCAGCTTATGGATGCCCTCAGAACCAAACTGAGACACAATGATAGCGACTCAAAGTAAGGTGCTTTTTTGTGTGCAGTGGGTGGGTGGGGAGGTGGACCTGACACTCCAGGATAGAGAGCCTGCCAAACTACCTATGTTACTTTTAATATGCTTTCCCCTTTCTGTTTGTAGCACAGTTCTGCTGGGTAGCTAGAAAGTGGTACTAAGGGATGCTGTCTGAACAATTGGCTTGGGCACCCTTCCTTCCCATTCTAGGAAATAATAATGCTCCACCTCCCATGATGCCTTCACCGCTAGCCTGAAGGCAAAAGTTCTAGGTTACTTCTTAACCTAGATTTTCTTTTGCATGATGCTACCGCCACTATCACCTTGATGCCTAGCAAGTTGTGTACCTTTTGCACAGCGCTAGAAGTGTTGAAAATTAAAGCCTGTCAGCCTGATGATCTGATGAGGGTGCAAAGAGAATATTTAATTGATTTATTGAACTGTATTTAGCATAATATACCTAGGGAATAAATGTTTACATTTTCAAGTGTTAAGCACATTATGCTTTTAATGATGCTAAAGGAACAGTCTTTCCCTAATTCAAATCATTATGGTTAAAATGTTCATAGTGTTAACTTATGGTTTGGTAATTAATTATTTGTTCCCTCATTAGGTTGATCTTGGAAACTATAAAACACATAATAATGCTTAGTACTGCAATACTTGAATCTCAGCAGGCAAGTATCTTTGGTATTACTAATTATTGAATCATTTTCAGACTTTAGTGGGTTGCCAAAAAAATTTTTTTTTTTTTAATTTAGTTCTGAAATGTGGTCTGATTCTTTTAGGAGAAAACTCTAACTTGGTCTAGACTGTTGACATCTTAGGTTTGAGATTTATGTTGCTATTGAACCTATTATGATGGGGATAATAGATGCTGTAGATTTGTGTTTGGGACTGCCTTATCTGCTGGAAATTAGTCTACAGCAATTGAATCAACAGCTATAGAGAGGAAGGGACATTAGCCAGAACTGCTGTGAGGAGCCTGAAACACGACGCATTAAAATCAACTCTAGAAAAGGAAGTTTTTTATGTTTTCAAGGCATTGTGTGTTCCATATTTACAGTTTTGATGTAGTCTCTATCAAATTTAGTCTATAATTAAAAAGACTGCTAGTCTGTGGATTCACAGACTTTACGGCCAGAATGGATGACTGATTTATCTAGTCTAACCTGCATAACGATCACAGAATTTCACCCAATAATTCCTGCTATAGTCCCAATAACTTGTGGTTGAACTGGAGCGTCATTTAGAAAGACATTCAGTCATTGTTTAAAGACTGCAAGTTTTCCAGACAGGTCATTCATGGAGCTCTTTTCTCTATCCTCAAATTTTAAAACTTCTTTCTCAGTATGTGGACACCAAAGCTGGATGTAGTATTCCAGTAGTGGCTTCATCAATGCCTTTTATAGAGCTAATGCATGCTTACTTTTACTTGAGATTTCCATGTTTATATATCCAAGAATCAGGCTAGCCCTTCTAGCTACAGCTTTACATTGGGAGTTCAGTTGGCTTTCTACCATGTCCCCTTATTCTTTTTCATAGTTGCTGCTTTCCAGGATAATTCCTTGTCCTGCAACTGTGACCAGCATTCCTAGATATATAACTTTTGCAATTGGTTGTATTAAAGTGCATATTGTTTGACTGCACTCAATTTACCAAGTGATCCAGATTGCTCTGAGTAAATCTGTGTTTTACCCTGTTCATGACTCCACCAATCTTTGTGTCATCTGCAAAGCAGTGATGTGATATATATTCTTACAGATCATTAATCAAATACTGAAGAGCATTGGGACAAGAATCCTCCAGAACTTCACTAGAAACCTCTCATTAATGGAGAATCCTCAAGAATTACATTTTTGAGATCTGTCCAAATATGTGCCTTACTGACTTTGTGTAGTGCTATTTATTTTAATCAGAGTATTGTGTAGTAGTAAGTCAAATGCAGAACTGATCTTGAGATCTGAAAGTCAAGCTGGATTTTTCCTGGTTCATGCATCATCACCTTTAACAAATATTCTGCAAGCCAAATTGTGCCCTCAGTTACAACTGTACAGGTCTGTTGTCCTCAGTGATCTTGTACAGATGTGATGTAAGGCAGAATTTGAAAACTGGAAATTCACAAGCAGTCCTGCATTTGGAACTTAATGATACACAAACCAAAAAAACATAGTTCTCATTGACAGTAATAAAATTATTTAAAAAATGATTTTTTCACTAAAATAAACAGGTGACTGAATATACAAAGAGAGAGTCTGCTCAGTAAAGTCCCTTTTTACATAGAACTGCACTTTACCTCATTTTATTCTATTTAATTTATTTTGTGTATAAGATTAGTACCTATTAAACATAGTACTACAGATGGACAATATATTAATATCAATTTGTCGAATCCTTTTTCTTTAACACAGCAAGCACGTGAGTTGGAAGAAAAACTGAATGAGATTAAAAAAAGGAGATTTGGTAAGTGTATATAACTTGTTAGCAAGCATATATTGTCTTGCTACCTTCTGTATCTTTCAGATTGTAATCTCAAACTTTTGTGACAGGCTTTAAAAAGTGTCTGCTGACAACTGCATTATCTTATATAACTAAAATTCTAGATGTAAAACTTTCTAAAAATTAAGTATGATGGGTACATGAAAGTGAGCTGGTATGTTGAATGTCTGCAGGCAAACAGGACAAGTACTATGTTTTAGAACAAGGAGACTGAAGAACTTCAAAAGAATGCAGTCTAATTCCACTGTTTCCTACTAAACCTCATTTAGAGTGCTTTAGTACAACAAAACCCTATCTTACAATACCTCTTCACATACCATTTTATCATATTGTACCTTTGTGTAATGTTTTGGCAGAAAAAGAAAAGTGTGATTCATAAAGATCTCTTCGTAAAGAATAATAATTTTTGGGGGGCCAGGGGAGGAGGGAATGGTTGTAACATGCCTACATGACTTGGCCAGGGGTTGGATTTGGACTTCTTTAAAACCATTCTTCAAACCTAAATTAATATATTATATGCAGATCTTTACAGATATCTGTACCAGCCTTTTGAATGGCATAGTTAGTTAAAACTACTGACAAAACAATCAGCTTTGTTCTTTTACTGTCAATTTAACATAGGGAAAGCGTGAGTCTATGTTTAGAAATCCAGGGCACCCAAAATTTTCTTCTAACAATCTCTTTACCGGATCATAAAAATTAGAAAGAGCAAAATATATTAGGTAAGATGGAACATCATTCTGTCAGTCCAGGAATTGTTCTCTACAGTATGTTTGCTAGGATTTTATCCTGTCTAGTCTAATCTTTCTTTTTCTGTGAATTGAATTAGCACTAAAGCAAGCTGGAGAACACAAACTGCTACAGATACACACTCTGAAGAAAAAACAAAAAGAGGAACTAGAGGGTATGGAAGTGGGTGAAATGTTAAAGAGAATATGTAGAAACTTGCAAAAAGAAACACAGATGACTACGTTAATTCAAAATATCTTCCAGGTAACTTAATCTGTTGCTTTGAAAACAGGACAAATTTGTAAGTCTCATTTCTATCGTATCTCAACCAAACACAATTTATGAACTTTTAGTAGACATTCAACTATTTTTTGGTGATGGCTATTTACTTGAGAGAAATACATTATAGAATCTTTAAAAATGTCTCTGATTAACTTACTCTTTTAAAATTGTAATTTTTATAAATGCAAACTAGCCTGTATGTAAATACCATGATTATGGTACTTCAAAAACTGAGAATCTGAAACTGTCTTAAACTCTTTTTGAAATGATGTTTACTAGATTTTTATCCATTTGTTATACCTTTTTAAGGTACTTAAATGATATGATAGATCTTCTAGTTGAATGTCCATTAAATCCCAATTAGGAATGAACACGGGATTAAAAGTCTAGAGTGGAAGAAGGGGGAGAAGCATGTTTTGAAGGTTTTGGATATTAAGAGGAGAAGGGCTGCTGGCTGTATCATCTTCTGTAAAGATGAGTGGCACTGGGGAAAATTTCAAAGGGAGCCCCATACATTACTGTGTTGAGTGATCCTATGTTTACCAGAGGTTGGTGTGGATATTAGCATTGCATTAGTAACTCCATAGTTAAGTATGAGAAGGTACTTCCATTCTAAGGGACTGATCTAGAACCCACTGAAGTCAAGATGGAGATTGCCATTGTCTTCAGTAGGCTTTGGATCAGGCCATAAGTAAGGCTAAGATTATGTCACAGAGGTCGCAGAAGTCATGGAATCTGTGACTTCCAGCAACCTCCGTGATAGTGAGGGCCCCACAGCTGACCAGTGACTGCCGGCTGCATGAGAGGCCGCCCCCTACCCCGCAGCTCCCAGCTGGTGGCGGCAAAGGGACCCTGGAGCTGCTCAAGGCTGGCAGCCCCCCTTCCCCCCCCGCAGCTTCCCAGCCCTGCAGGGCAGTGGGGGACCCCCAGCTCCAGCCCTGCAGGACAGCGGGGGGACCCCTCTCAGCTGCTGCCAGTAAGGGGGGTGAGGGTGCTGGATCCACCTCCCTCCTCGTTTTGTCATGGCTATTTTTAGTAAAAGTTAGGGACAGGTCACGGGCAATAAACAAAAAATCACGGAAGCTGTGACCTGTCCCTGACTTTTACTAAAAATATCCATGACAAAATCGTAGCTTTAGCCATAAGTACCTATTTTCTCTTGTTCTTTGAGTGGCTTTGCGTATTCCCACTTGGGGTACTGTGCCACCTTGTGGTGCCTTGCAGTAGCACCTACTAGCAGTGTCAGCTGGAGCCGTGGTTCTTAACCTGGGGTCTGCAGACTGTGTCTAATGGGTCCACTTAGACTGAAAACTGACTGAACAGAATTCAATTATATTTACAGACAATAGAATTCCAAAGGGGTCTACACTTCCACTTGAAATGTTTTAGGGGTCTGCAAATGAAAAAAGGTTGAAAACCACTGAGCTAGAGCACTCTTTTTTTGTGTCCTGATCCTCCCCTCAGCATCACTGATGTACTGAGGTCAAGGCTTTACAGGGGCAGAGCATTCTCCCCACATCAGTTCCTTCCAACTGCATGCCACAGACTGATGTGAACCTCTTCATTCTCACCGGAGCATCTTTTCTCAATAGTTAGTGTGAGCTGTTAATTTAGTCAGTTAGTGATTCTTTTTCAGTTCCATGTCATGGTGGAACTAAAGAAACAGAAGAAGCTGGGATTTAAGGCGTGCTCTTTTGCCGAGCCATCTTTCCAGCATCCAGCCATGTGCGGTGTCTGAAGTGCCTGGGTAATTCATCATCTTCTGGGTGTTTAATCTGCCAGACCTTTACTCTGAGAGCCCATAAGGATAGGGAGACCCACCTTTTAGCTCCTTCTGAAGGAATGCCTTGAGGCCAGGCCCTCTGGATCCAAACAGTCCTTTGAGCCAACAGTCATCCAAAAAAGGCAAATTTTGGCCCCTGTGGCCCCTCAGCAGCAAAGGATTAAAGGTTTTCAAGGGGCTGCATCCCCAGTCGGGATTGAATCTCTTCCCTGTGGCTCCCTCATTTAAACCTCTGAGGCTACATGTGGCCAAACACAGGGCCATGTGGCCAAACACTACTGCCCTTGTTCCAGAGGAGAGGTCAAGAGACAGTTCGGCCACCTTCATCAATGCCATACCTCACGCCTTACAGCTTTCCAATCCTGGCAGAACTCCTGTGACTGCAGGACCATGATCAACTTTGATGTCCACTTCCAGATCTAAGAAGACAGACTTCGTTGCGGCCTCAGAATTAGGAGTCATCAGTGCCTTTGGTGTCGACTGTTCTGGTACCAAAGAAAAGGAAGTATGAGGACAAAGTGACCACTGTTAGCAGTGCTGGTTCCTGTGCATGGGAGCTACTGGATCTGTCCAATTCATACAAGAGTGCTACAGCCCCAAAACACAAACCAGTTCCCCTTCACTGTCAGTATCATGGGAGATGGACTTGAGTCCAGCACCAGATCTGATATTGTCTCAATCTTCAGATCTGCTGTCTGTTCCCATGTCGTCAGTTCCAGAGAATTCTATCATTATGGGAGACCAGGTTCACTTCTTGACATCACTACACATGTCAGATCCAAGTGTGAACGTAACTGGGCTTGTGTTCTAAGAGAAGGCCCATTTCCCGAACTCGGATCCTCTTCCACATTCCACATCAGGAAGAAGATACTAGAAGGTGTGTGGGGACCATTTCACAGATCCTCCTGTTCTCCCTCTTCCAAGGACCACTGCAGGTTCTCCACAAAAAGCCAATTCCCCATATTGGTCCTGCTGGATCTGCTGTTGTCCCTGGTTCACTCTCTCTGATCCAGACCCAGGTTTTTACTGAGGGAGATACAGGAAGAATGCAGAGACTGACAGTGTGATTGGGACCTGCCTTTGGTCCTCCCCGGCTAGCATATTCCCACATCCTAGTTGCTAGGGAGGCTGGCAGCCCTGGGGACTATGATTGTACTGGGGGCCACCTCAGGAATGTCTGAGCTATTCTCCATATGGATGGAGAGGTAATGTCTCATCTGCGAAGGATCCAGAAGCCCAGAGGTACTTTTATCCGACTCTTCTGGATCCACTGATGATACAGGCAGTGATTCCTGAAGTTTTGTCCAAGGGAGAAGAGTAGGAGGAGGTAGCTCCCCTCTTTTAACAGAAGCAGATGGACACGGATTATGAACCAAATCTATCACCTGACAAACATGTGGGGGTGGCTTCAGCCTCCTCTCCAGTTGAGGATACTATGCAGTTCCACAATCTGGTGGACAGCATGGTTTCCATCTTGAATCTACCTGTGGTATCTTTGGAAGAGACTTTCTGCCTGGTATTCAGTGTCTATGGTGCTACAGCTAAGAGTAGGATATCCCTACCCATCCTGGATGGACTGCTACAGCCAGCCAGATCCATTTGGTCCACTGCTGCATCATCAGCCCATCTCCAAAAAGCCAGATAAACTGTACCAGGTACCTTCTGAAGGTTTTTCTTATTTTCATGCCCATCCTATATTCTGTTCCCTGGTGATGGCTGCTGCCAGCAATAGATCAAGAACTGAGCAGAAGCATTCCATACCAGCTGATAAAGAGGGCAAAAAGATCAAGTCGTTGGGGAGAAAAGTGTTCTTCCTCGTCCCTCAGTATTACGGTGATGAATTATCAAGCAACCATGGCCCATTACCAATTCCATTTATTGGGTGGGAAATGACTATTTTTATTTGACCTGCCGAATGACAGAAAAAGGTTGGCTAGTGCCCTCCTAGTAGAGGGTCAGAGTGTAGCTAAACTTTCCATTTGAGCTGCCTTTGATGTTTCAGACTCTGTTGCAAGCGCATTGGTGTCTGCTGTGACCATTAGGAGGCATGCATGGCACCATTCCTCATCCTTAACTATGGACACTAGACTTAAGCTGGAGGGGAAGGTCTGTTTAGTGAAAAGACAGATGAGTTACTGAAAAACTGAAGGATATGAGATCGATGGCTCGTTATCTGGGTCTGATTCCCTCTCCTAGAAGGAAGCCCTCCTCTCCCCCTTTCAGGTACGAGAGGTAATCCTGTCCACAGTCTTCATTGTCCTATTTTTTTAACAGATTGGACATCCGCAATACCAGCAGCAGGCAGTTTCTCAGTCAATATGAAAAAAGGCCTTTCAAACCAAGGTCTAAACCTAAACAAGCCACTGCATCAGCATCCTCATCACAAAGCCTCAAGCCCCAGTTCTGACAAGATATGCAAGAGTCAAAAAACCAGTCAACTAAGACCAATCTATTCCTTAATTTGGGAACAGACTAACCTACTTCATCAATGTATGGAGGCAAATTGCCTTGGACCAGTGGGTCCTAGAGATTATTGAAACAGGCTATGCCAAACAGTCCAAAGGTTGCCTCCCTGCAATTTTCCCTGTCCTTCCCTCTTCAGGAATCCCCACTCTCAAGGTGATTCTTATTGCAGAAGTAGAAACATTTCTTCTGATAGAAGCAGTCAAGGATGCTTTCAAATACCTGAGAGGCCAGGATTTGCAGAAGAAGGCTGAGGGATTTTGACTGTTATTCGATTGATGGGCCTTGAACATGTACATATGGAAGTTTTGGTTCCATATGTTGACTCTGGCCACCATAGTCCCATCACTGTTGGTCATGGATTGGTTCACAATTCTCTATCTAAAAGATGCATATTTTCATACTTCATTTTGTCAGAATCATTGCAAGTACCTTTGATTTATGGTGGCTAGTTGCCACTTCCAGTATAAGGTGCTCCCAGATGTCCTTTTTACAGCACCCAGACTTTTTACAAAGTGTCTCTCTGTGTTGGCAGCTCATCTGAGGAGTCAAGGTACTTTTGTTTACCCTATTTAGACGAATGGCTACTGAAGTTCTCTTTGCACAAGGATCTGTTAAGCCTTATTGTCTTCATGACCAATCTGTTTTCAGACCTTGGGCAACTGAGAGAGAGCCCAAAGTCAGTCCTCTGCCTTTCACAAAGGATTCTCTTTATAGGTGCCATGCTGCAGAAGGGAGACCTTTTTCTGCCAGAGGACAGATTTATTGACAAAATCAGAGGTTGTCTAACTCATCATTAAAAGTTAATTTGCCAGCCATCTCCATGTATTACACTCTAGTTGATCGTAGATTGTTGTTTGTTCATTTGTTGGGTTAAAACATTTATGAAATGTGTATCCCTCTGTTAGAGACCTTGCCCCTTCTTGAGACCTCAAGTTGAGGTTGGCCATACTGGTAAAATTGCCCTTTGAACCTTTACCACAGGGGTCGGCAACCTATGACACGCGTGCCAAAGACAGCACGCGAGTCGATTTTTAATGGCATGCTGCTGCCTGCCGGGTCCCAGCCGCCGGCCCCGCTCAGCCTGCTGCCGAACCCAGGCTGGGACCCCAGCAGGCAGCAGCGTGCTATTAAAAATCCTGCCCTCCCCGGCCTGCTCTTCTCCGTGCCCCCACCCCCAGCGGGGGCAGGGTGAAGAAGCTTGGTTCTGCCGGCTGCTGCTGCAGGGTAGGCAAGTTCCCCCTCCCCCACCTCTTCCCCCAGTGTATTGCGTTCCTGCCCCTCCTCTCCGTCCCTGCTGCCGATCAGCTGATGGCCCTTGCGAGGGAAGGGGAGAAGCGGAATTGGGGAGGAGGCGGAGAAGAGGTGGGGACGGGGCCTTGGGGAAGGGGGTTGAAATCAGGGCATATCCCCTCCAGCCCCCTGCCCTGAGCTGCCCTGCGCAGGGGGATGGGAGCACCCCCAGCCCCCTCCCCTGACCCCTACACCCTACCACACACACCCCAGCCCCCTGCTCTGACCCCTGCACCCCCCTCACACACACCCAGCCCTCTGCCCTGCACGACCCCGGCCCTGATTCCAGCACCCTCACACATACCCAGCCCCCCCACACCCCCTGCCCTGACTCCTGCACCCCCCCCCACCCCCCCGCATTCCCACCTGCACCCCTCGCACCAAATGGAAGCTGCCAGGTAAGCACTCCACACCAAAACCTCCTGCCCCAACCCTGAGCCCCCTCCCTCATTCTAGCTCCTGATCAGATCCTACACCCCAACTCCCAGCCTGCTCCTTCACCCCCAGCCCTGTGCTCAGTGCACTCCCACCCTCAGCTCAGTGCAGAGAGAGAGGAAGAGAATGGGCTAGAACGAGGGAAAAGGTAGGTTCCCACTCTATGTAGGCAGGGCCGGGATCCCAGACTGGCAGTGGGCTGAGTGGGGCTGGCAGCCAGGAGCCGGCAGCTGGAACCCCAGACCAGCAGCGGGCTGAGCAACTCAGCCCACTGCCGGCCCCACTCAGCCCACTGCCGGTCTGGGGTCCTGGCTGCTGGCCCCTTGCCAGCCGGGGTCCCGGCCGCAGGCCTCACTCAGCCTGCTGCTGGCCTAGGTGAACAGAACCCCAGGCTGGCAGCGGGCTGAGTAGGCCAGCGGCCTAAGACCAGCATTTTAATTTAATGTTAAATTAAGCTTCTTAAACGTTATGAAAACCTTGTTTACTTTACATACAATAGTTTAGTTATATAATATATAGACTTATAGAAAGACTTCTAAAAAATGTTAAAATGTATTGCTGGCACGTGAAATCTTAAATTAAAGTGAATAAATGAAGACTCGGCACACCACTTCTGAAAGGTTGCCGACCCCTGCTCTACCATTTATCTATCAAAAGGGCTTTCGTTATTGCCATCTCATCAGCCAGGAGAGTGAATTGAATGCAGTTCTGGCTAATCTGCCTTTCACTTCTTTTTATACGGACAAGGTAATTCTCGGACCTGATCCCAGATTTTTACCTGAGGTAGTGTCTGATTTCCATATCAATTAGACCATTCATTTGTTGTTTTCCCCCCTAAGCCACACTAATAAGGGGGAATCTGTCCTACACGCTTTGGATGCCTGATGAGCCCTCACCTATTATCTGGACAGGACTAAATTTTGTAAATCTTCTAGATTCTTATGCCAAGAACCACATGAGAGATGCGGTTTCTTCCCAGACTTTCTCGATGGATTAAACAATTTATTGCTGAATACTACATGTTGGCAAAAGCTCTGGTACCTGCTGCTATTTGATTGCATTCCACTAGAGTCATGACTACTTCCTTGGCTTGTCTTATGCAGGTGCCAGTTGCTGAAATTTGCAAAGCTGCAACCTCGACTTCAGTTCACACATTCACTAAGCACTGTGCCTTGAATTCGGCTTCTAGGGCGGATACCAGATTTGGCAAAGTGGTGCTTCGGTCTCTATTCAGCTAGGACTCTCTGTGCCTAGTCTTATGAGTCTGTCCCATAAATGGAAATGTGCAGAGCTAGGCAAAGAAGTAATGAAGGTTCTTCAAGTGATTGCACATGTCCATTCCACTGTAGGTGTTTGTGCCCTCCAGTGCATGGCTGTTGGAGAGATTTTACCCTTAGCAGTACCTGTCAGGGTGGCTCCAGCACATGCTGCTGTCTCAGGCACGCTGAGCAGGCATAAAGGACCAAGCTGCCACTGACCCTCCTCAATTCCTTCCTACTACTCATGACAGTTGTTGGAGCTCCCTATCCTTGCCTACACAAGTCTTTAATCTACACTAATTATACACAGGTTTCAGAGTAACAGCCGTGTTAGTCTGTATTCGCAAAAAGAAAAGGAGTACTTGTGGCACCTTAGAGACTAACCAATTTATTTGAGCATGAGCTTTCGTGAGCGGTGGGGGGGTGGAGGGTGAGAGAACCTGGATTTGTGCTGGAAATGGCCCAACCTGATGATCACTTTAGATAAGCTATTACCAGCAGGACAGTGGGGTGGGAGGAGGTATTGTTTCATATTCTCTGTGTGTATATAAAGTCTGCTGCAGTTTCCACGGTATGCATCTGATGAAGTGAGCTGTAGCTCACGAAAGCTCATGCTCAAATAAATTGGTTAGTCTCTAAGGTGCCACAAGTACTCCTTTTCTTTTTAATTATACACAGGTACTATTTACAGATTTTGACTAGAGTGGAGGGTGGGTGGGTTGGTTGTTTTGTTTTCTGTAGTTCCAGCACCCAGTTTAGATACTGGAGATATGCTGTACTCTCTGGGTTTCAAGCCTTGCCACTCTTGTGATAAGGCAATGCCTAATAGTGACCCTCACCCCAGCTCTCTTAAGTGTTTGAGGGAGGCTCATGTGAATGACATGTGTGACATCTGTAAGGGCTTTAAGCCCTATTCCATCTGCTGATGGAGTTGGCGCCATGTCCTCCATCTGAGCCATCTACCTCAGTTCGGGTACCAAGCACCTCCGTGTCAGTGCGCATCACATGTTTGCCTCTTACTATGTAATCTCTCAGCAACCTAGAGACTATGCTAAATTTGGATGAGTGGTCCTTCCGCCCCTCTTCAAATAGACTCTAAACTCATCTCCAGATGGGACTGCTTTTGAGTCACCTACAGTGAAAGGGACATAGGCAATCACTCGAAGAAAAACTGTTACTAACCTTTCTGTAATTTGTTCTTTGAGCTGTGTTGCACGTGTCCATTCCACAATCCACCCTCTGTCACCTCTCTAATGGAGCTGGTCTGGTAGGAAGGAACTGAGGGGGTTGGGGTAGCTCAGCCTTTTATGCCTGGGCAGTGTGTAAGAGACAGCAGAGGGTGCTCAGGCCTCCCCATCAGGTACCACTAAGGGTAAAAACTCTCCAGCTGTGCACTCGAGCACACAAACACCTACAGTGG